>NC_133548.1:59205000-64205000 GCF_048773025.1 Camelus bactrianus | reverse complement strand
TCCTATGACATCTGTCTTTCTCCGACTTAACTTCACTTTGTATGATAATATCTAGGTCCATCCACGTTGCTGCCAATGGCATTATTGCATTCTCAAAGGGCTAGCCTTGAGAGTGGTCATGTGCTTAAGAAAACCTGGAGGCTTCCCTGGTCCTGGACACAACAGGTCCCACTGGCCTGCTGCTCTGCTGAATAGCACCAAACTCCACCCCACTCTTGGTAACAAATGGTCTCCTGGGGGCCCCGGGTCAAAACAAACAGGCTTCCTGGTCAGGGCAACATAGAGATGTGTACACTGTTCCCCCAGAGAGATCCCTGCAGCACAGAGCCACGTCCTCCAAGAAGCAGGAAGCCGCTGGGCTCCAGGGAAGGGCCACTCAGCCCTATTTTTCCCTCTCCCCCTCCCTCTCCCAACAGCCCAGAGGCTGGGGTGAGAAGAGGGAGAGCTGGCTGGGGAAAAGGGAAGCATGAGGTGCAGGGGTGTCCCCTTTCCTCAATGTCTTCCTGCAAAGCTGGGCAGGAGAGTGACTGTTCCAATTGTACAATACAGCCCCCACTCAGAAGAGTGCCAGCACTCCAGAACACTAGCCTGCAGAAAATGCGGTAAGCACAATCAAGTGTCTGTTCACTTATCTTAACGAGCTGGCAGTTCATAAAGTCTCCTTGCCAGGGTTAGTTCCAGGTGCCCATTCGTAATGCAATGCAACTCCATTCAGTTTTTCTGCAGCAGTGCTTCTCAAAATAATAATGTGCAGATTGCTTAGATACATTGTTAAAATCAAGATTCAGTCAGTGGGTGGGGCCTGAGATTCTGCTTCTGCAACAAGCTCCCAGGTGATGTGGGTGCTGCTGGTCCCTGGACCACACTTTGAGCAGCATGGGTCTTTGTCTAGGTGCTTTACACACGTCGTCCCATTTTATATGAGGTACATCCTGTTGTTATCCTCTGTCTAACGGAAAAGGAAATGGAAGCTCAGAGAAATTAGTATCTCACATCTAAGCAGCAGAAATGGGATTCAAATGAACCCAGCTGTGCCTGCCTTTAAGTCCACTCTGTGTTCCTTCTGCCTCATCACTCTGCCTGTCAAAATGCCACAGTCTGGCAAGGATGCTTTTGTGGAACTAAGTTGCCAGCCCGTCATCAGGGAGCCCCTGAACCACCAAGAAGGTGTACACCACCACCTCTACCTCCTTCCAGAACCCATCAGGCAAGAGACTGTGGCAACTCTTTGGGAACTGCATGTGTGCCTCTGCCTGGGACCTCAGAGGGCCCGGTCTGTTTTTGTGACACGTGGACACCAGTTACAATAATGACGGGAACAGCAGTGCAGACAGCACAGCAACTCTCCTGCAGCCGGGTCCTCAGGCTCCCAGGCCTGGTTGAGACAAGCCAAATCCTAGGGGTACAGACCCCAGAGAAATGCCTGCCTGGCTGGATGTTCCAAATCGATGTCTGCCAGGGAGGTTTCCATCTGAGCTGAACACGGTCAGACCCCCCCTACCATGCCTGTCTAAGCACCGCCCCCTAGGCTTTCTAACTGGGGAGGGGAGCTAAGTGTCCTTGGGAGGGTCTTTGATGATCCCAGCTGCTGTCCACACACGTCCTCTTTGAAGTGCATTTCCTCGGAGGCCAGGGGCTGCAGAAGCAACCCATGGGGGGACTTCAAACAGGGACTCTGGCTGGGCGCCTTTGATCCCTCCCAACTCTGGGCTCATACTGGAAGCTCTTATCTTCTTTGGTGTGAAACAAGCAGGCTCCTCTGGGGTTCTGTGCTGAGGAAAACAGGCTCTTGGCTCCATAGATAAACAAAACACATTGACCCAGGGAAATGCATCAAAGAAGGGCCAGGCCCCTGGGGCTGCAAAGAGCAGGGACAAGAGCGGAGGACGTGCGTCTGGTAGTGCTGCCTGCGCAGTGGCCGGCTCTACGCCTCCTCTCCAGACTCAGCAAGTCCGCCAACCAGCCCGCCCTCACCCCAGGAACCTGTTCATGGCCAAGACCATGTCTGCAGAACTCTCCTTGACATTCTGTCTGTGCAACAACAATCCAACAAAACCACCGCCACCTACCTCTTATGCTCGAGGGCACTGCTTCCAAAGTGCTTTCTCTCCATTATCTCATTTTGCCCTTGCCAAGACCCCATGGGGTACAGCAGGGCAGACACCTCCAGACACCACCCTGCTTTTCTAGACACAGAAGCAGAGATGGAACAGTCCTAACCACTGGTCTGGGGGATAGCCAAGTTCAGAGGCCCAACGTCTCGGGGATTTCCCCGTTAGAATATTTTATATTGCAAGAGTCACCTCAACTTTCAACAGTAACGATAATAATTATGATGTGAATCAACCCACGGTTAACAGACTCTGGCGGGGTGGCCTTTGCTTCTGCCACCAAAGTATGTTTGATTATCCTTCCCCACTCCACAGGTGAGCCAGCCGAGACTTGGAGACAGTCAAGGACACTTCCACCTCCACAAGAGTGTCCAAACTCCTTTGGCCAAATGAGGTGCCTCTCAATGTTTGTGTGGCTCCTGCTTTTCAGAGCCTGGCCTGGGGAGGGGTGGGGCTCACCTGGGAAGGGGTGGGGCTTGTCTGTTGAGGGTGAGGCTTTTCTGAGAGGCGGGGCCTGCCGGGGGGTGGAGCTCACCCAGGGAGGGGCGGGGCTTCCCTGGGGAGGGGTGGGTCTCACCCGGGCATGGGCGGGGCTTGCCTGACTTAGGTAGGACTCACCTATGCTCCCCTTCCAGGTCTTCTCCTCCTTCCTCTCCTCAGCTAGCTGGCTGCTGGTGAGCGAGGTCTGGCGGGAGTGCGTCCCGGTGGCTGCAGCGATGGACGGGACGGAGCGAGCAGGCCGCAGGCTGGAGGAGTCCGTCTTCCCGGCGTCTTTACGGGATCGCTGCTGGAGGACCTTAATCATGGCGTCCTTCTCTATGATTTTGGCATGCAGATTTTTAATACTGTGTAACAAAAACAAAACAGTCACGATCCAACGCCATTTGGCTAGAATAACTTGAACATTTCTCTCAGGTTGCCCAGGGACTTCAGTTATAACTGAGGGAGGGAGAGTTAAGCGTCTTCAAACAGTTACCATCTCCATATTGTCTGAGATGGATCTTCTGTAGTAGATTAAAAGGGTGCACCTTCTCCGGCTCCTCAGGTGACTCTGGGACGTCCTGGGACCCCAAGGACATAGTCTGAATGACTGGGGCCCCCAGCAAGGGCCTCCTGGACCCACGTGTGTAGGACCCTGGCAGAGGGGGCGGGAGGAGCAGCAGGGAGCACAAACTCAAGCCTCACAACCGGGGAGCTGCCCACCAGAGTCAATCTACCTATTTTCTGAGGAAAAAAAGACTACAGGTTTTCTGGGAGAAGCTGCTGCTCTCCCCAGAAGGCCGACACTCGAGTTCTTTTCTCTGTTCTCCAACAGTAACTCACTGGGCCCATTTTCTGACCTATTCTCCTATCTGCCAAGTGAGAAGCTCAGGTTCCCAGGGCTCCCCGGCAGGGAGGGGGTGGGTGGCAGGCTAGCTCTGCCAGATCACAGAACCTGCTGGATGTCGTGTTTAGTCCATGGGAAGAAAGCATTAGCTACGTGAGTTCTTTATTTCTGGCCGGAATATATAAATCCTGGGTCAAAAGCCCTGAGACTCTGGAATATGACATTTCTCCTGTCCAGCTGGTAACGTCTAGAAGGCTGCAGACAGACACCCAGAAAAAGCATGTGCATCTGAATTCTTGCCATTAATGAGCCTCCACATTAAAACCTGCCTCTGACATGAAAGCAGCCCCCAGAGACCTCAGGCTCCACCCCACTGCTGAGTGGGTGCCTTCCCTTCTCTCTGGGGCAGGAAAGGGGTAGGAGAGGGGAGCTTGAAGCTGTCCAGAAAAGGAAGGGGCTGGGGCGTGCGTGCCAACATTCGGCTGGCGGCCCCACTAGGGTCTTGAGGTGAGCGGCCGGAGTGGAGCCTGGTGGCCAGGCACACAGCTGTCCCTTACGTGTACTCCATGTCCTGACACCTCCTGGTGGCCTGCACCACCTCCTCCTCCTCCTGCCAGATGTGGGCCTCCAGTGAGCTCTCGCCGTAGCTGCCGTTCCTCGAGTGGTTGATGATCGTGGTGTCCCTGGTGATACAGAAAATGATGCAAAGCCTCACGGGGAAGGAGGGGTCCGGGGACGCCACACCAAAAATCGGTCTCCACAAACTCCTTCACCCCTTTCCCTCTCCTAAATCCTGGCCAGTTCTCTCCCTAAATTGATAAAACTCAGACAGTATCTAAGGAAAACAGAATCCTCCAAATCCAAATTCCCTGCCCCTTTTACTAACGACATTGTATATAGCAAACCATGTGGCACGTTCTGAATACCGACACTGAACTCTTACAGGTTTAATCTACCGACATGTGGATACTGACACTAGCATGTCTGTTAGTATTTCTTTGCTGTACTCCTTCATATTCACTTCTCCTTTTTCACGTTCTCAATCAGAGTTAAAGTGTTGTTTCTGTTTCTCACCCAGACAGCAACTATTTCAGCATTTTACAGTAAATGGGGACTCAGGAAATCCTTGAAACAGACTATCCTCCTGGACAGCAAGGCTCCTCCGACTGAGGTTCCCTTCACGCTTGCATTCAAGCTCACTTCTTTATGAGCCCCTGCCTAAGATTCAGGTCCGTTCAGTGTGACAACCATGCTGGGTAGCAGGGCAGAGAGGTGACAAAGACACACACACTCTGCCCTTGGGAAGTCGAGCTGAAGGCGTGGACTGAGAGGAGGGACAGAGACACGGAGGATGCAAAGCAGTGTATCCAGAAGCGGATGTCTGAAGGCAACTGGTCAGAGGTAACTGTTCTGCCAGCCACTAGTTTTGTCCACTTAATTACTCCTCCTTAACGATGATGGGTAAAATAAGATGATGGCACCATCTAAGTGCCCTAAGCATATCTTAGGCTGAAAGGTACAATAATGTCTCTGATCAGTGAATCTTCAACTAGTAAGACACAATCCAGCCAAGTATTTCACATCTCTTTAACTTCAGATGTCAATGTTACAATCATATTGAAAATCTTACAGCTCTTTTCTACCAGAACACCCATAAACAGCAAAGGAGTGGCTGTTTTTTCATTTTTTTTTAACAACGGCTGCCCATGAACGAGCATTTCCTTCATGCCAGGGCCTGGGTGAAGTACGCTACCCCTGGTATCTCATTCAGTTCTCTCAGGAGCTTGTGCCGTAGGAATTATTATCCTCATTTTACAGATGAACCAGTGGGTGACTTTGCAAGAACACCAGGTAAGTGGAGGTGGAAATGGATTCAAATCCAGATATCTCTGACTCCGATGCCCACTCCCTTAACCCTCCCTCTCTGCTCCCGAAGTCTCCTGTGTCTTTGTGAAGAAGATCTCAGGAAAGGTACGTGAAGATAAAATAAACCAACAAAGAGGGCACACGTGAGAATGAGAGGCTAAGGGCAAACTGTGACTGAAAACAAACCGCAAAGCCAAATAACATCGAAAGCCAGCAAAATGCTTTAAACAAAACTGACAAAATTATACACTCACTCCATGGTGAGCAAAAATCATCAACACAGGAATCAGTGGCCAGAAATATTTTCAGACGATTTACTTTTGGAGAATTTACACAGAGCTGGAGACAAATGTAAAAATTCACGTTTGTACTGCCCAGGACGGCGGGTACAACGAGATGAAAACAACCTAGAAGGTAAATACACACAACTCTCCAAAAAAATACTACCTTGCTGTGAAATACGTAAAAGGTTTCCAAACCTTTACCCATACGGAACAGGCCCAACCTCGCACGCTTCTGATCCATGGTGGCACCAAGATGGCAAAATCAGCTGGTAGACAAAAATCACACCACCCGTTAACATGAAGCCTGCAGCAGTAGCTGAAAAGCCCCCAAACTAATGGCTGGAAATACTCGTTTTTACCAATTCTTACGTAGCCCATTTGGCATCAAGACAATAAGAGCTCTGAATTTTGACCTCTCTCCAAAATTCTTCATTTTCCTTTTCTCCCTTTGTATCAACAGAAGAGCAACGCTGACATTACAGTGGTTTTCTTGGAAAGAACATGAAGTCAGAGCTAAAAACCTGACCTCCTCTGAGCTGATTTTTCCTGAGACTGAGGGAAGCAGTGGTCCATAAGGGGGAGGGGAGTTTCCCTGGAACTGTTAGGTGCTCAATAAATATATATGGAAGCAAAGAAGGGGGGCAGGGAGAGATGGTGGAAAGGGTCCCCATCCATCCATCCAAGACTTCAAACAAGGCTGAAGAGGAGAGCAAAGGGGACAGGTAAATCCCACAGGACTATTCTTTGCTCAAAGGATGATGGACAAGGCAGGGCCTAGCATGGTGTGAGTGGGGCTGGCTGTGTGTGGACTGGGTCTGGTTCTACTCATCTCTCCCACAATTCCCCACCATCCCCAGCCTTGTCCTGTGTCCACCTAGGGGTCATATGCCTCAGACCTGCTCATTCCCCCACTTCTGATTTTACATTCCAGTCTCACGCATCCTCAGGATCCCAAACATGCATCTCATCTGATAAATCAGTTAAAAGCTGAGACAACCAGGACATATAAAGGCCCTGGGTCATGCTTCCAAGGTAATGCATTGACCCTATGATTGGGGCATTAGTGTCCTCAGCCAGGGGAATGTGGTCTGGCTTCTTGCTCAGAACCAGCCAAGAATTATCATTTCCATTTCAGAAATTTTCAAATCCATTTCTGAATAAAGGAAGTGACACTCGGAAAGGCTTGTGCGGACACCCCTAGTCGGCCACAGGAGGAGAGGCCTTGAACGTGGACGCCCTGCCTCCCTCTGTTTTCTCCATCAAAAATCACACGGAAAGACAATTCCCAGGGCAATCGTTGACAGTGATGCCTTAGACTAAGCTGGCAAAGAAGGCCGGCTCCCTCCGTGTACCTTTATGATGGTCTATTCTCTTCCTCAGGAGAGAGAGGTGATTTAGGTTTTGCCTTAGATACCAAAAAGCTGAAAATAAAAACATCTCAATCATGGAAAAATCAAGACACGCCTCCAAGGGCTTCACCATTCTCACCCATCCAAAGCAAGGACCGAACTGGAGGCTGCAACCTCCTCCACCGCTCCAGCCATGCCCACCTCCACCCCCGAAGGCTCGCTCAGAGGGGACGCTGTGGGCCGGCTTCCCTCACAGCACAGAGCCCTAGGAAAGGATCCCCAAATGGTGACTTTCCGCTAGAGTCTCCAAGTCTCTCTAGGTGCACGTGTGCCCCCAGGGGAGGCACTCATGCCTGTGTGGGTGGCACTGGTCTCTCTCAGAGTTCCTGGGGGTGACACCTGAGCATTCAGCTAATGATTCTTTTTTATTTAAGTAACAAACATGAAAGCCCACACAGAGCTTATAAAGTATCACCCCTGCACCCCAACAGGCCTTCTCTTCCACCCTAAGGAAGAAATCACACAGCCAGTAGAAGTGGGGGACTGACTAAATGACCGGGCTGCGTCCTCAGTGTTTACGCCTCCATCCTGGTTCTGGTCCCACCACCCCAAAGGGGACAACAAGAGCTCTAATTAAGTCCAGTTTTATGGATGTTCCTTCAAAGTTTGAGGCTCTCCTCCAAATATACTGACTCAAAATTTCAGTAAATTCTGAGCAACCTGGAATTCAACACCTGGTATCACTTACGGGCAAAAAGCAGGGCGGGGAGAGCCCCGACCGGCAGAACGCACAGCCACTCAAAGTCAGTGCAGCAGGAGTGCACGCAGGCGAGGTCCAGCTGTTGAGGGGAACTACCCGCTCATTCAGACGTGGGAAGAACTTAACAGAATTATTTTGTGGACTATTGGGCATTTTGAACCAATTCTTAAAGAAAGAATAAGGCTGTGCGCCTACAACAAAGGAAATAAAGCAACAGAAGTAATAATTGACAGCTGCAGATAACAATCTCAAAACAAGTGAAATCAGGCATTAAGTCAGACGAGTTCCAACTGGACACATGGTCCCACCACTTACTACCAGTGTGATCTGGAAGGAACCACTGCGTCTCTCTAAGCCTCATTTCTTCACCTGCAAAATGAGGATAATAACAATTCCCACTCTCAGGGCTGGTAAGAGGATTACATCTTCTTCTTGTCTGGACCATGAAACGAACCCACTGTTAAAAAGAGCATAAAGTATACGTTCCCGGCATCATTCTTTTAATTTTATTCTTTATTGAAGTGTAGCTGATTTACAATGTCCAGCATCCTTCTTAAAGACCACATAGCAGTCCTTACTACTGTGTGGATGTACTTTGTACTTTAAATTATTGAATGACTCCCTCTTGTTGGGCTCTAAGCTATTTTAAGTGTATTGATGTTTTCAACCACACTGGCATGAACATCCTTGGACTTTAGTCTTCAGGCACTTATACAGTGATTTCCTTAAGATAGATGTTGAGAACTAGAATTTGGGAACCAAAGGAGAGGTACAGATTGCCAAAATCCTCCCCTAGAAATGCTACACCATCTCTTCTCAAGTGAGCACTACAGCCACTTTAAAATTATTTTTAACTGCTCTCACTCCCTGGGATGCAGCCCTGAACCCCTCTTTTTTTTCCAGCTGTGCTTTTCTGAGCAGCAGATTCCCACCCGGTCTCACCTCTCGGCCGCCGCAGTGGCTGCCGCGTTCATGGCGAAGTGGCGGATGGTGCTCTCCTCCACGTACTTCTGTTCCCACTTGGTCATGTCGGCCTCCAGTGCCAGGATCCGCTCTTCCTTCTCCCTCACAAGTTCCATGAGGGCCGGGGCATTGTATTCTGGCAGGCTGGCTGGCTGGCCATTTCCGTGTTTCTGGAGAAGCAAAGATGTCACATCTCGATACTGAGTTGGGGCTGTAAAGTCGACCACGTAAACCACGTCCATAGAGTTACCCACATGGAGCACGCACGGTCCAGCCAGATCCTGCAGCACATTCACACGCACATCATCACTCGTGCTCTCTCTCCAGCATCGATGACCTGAGTGGAGTGGATCCTCACACCATTACCCTCACCTCCCCAGTTCCTCTATCTCAGTTAATTCTCCTGGAACTCTACAAAACAGACAGCATTACCCTGATTTTACAGAAGAGAAAACTGAGCGGCTAAGAGGCTGAATGGACTGTTCTATGTCTCTACGCTGATCAGGAGCAGAGTCAGGATTCAAACCCGGGTCTGTCTGCCTCCATCCAGCTCTGCATGACAGGAAGTGGCTTGCCCTACGTCTTGCAGTTGATTTATACCAAGAGCAAGAACAGGAACGAAGTCTTAGTCTCGGCCTCCTGGTCCAGGATACATTTTCCCCAGAGGTCAAGGAAGTGACTCAGCAGTTCGTTGCCCCTGAGGCTGGGAGACAGACCGTGAAGGCACAGGAAGTGGGAGTGAGATGCCTTACGGGGCATGCTTCCTGGCCACACCGCTCTCCTTTGGGAAACAGAAAGCAACACCTGCCCCACGTGGAAGGCTGGCAATCAAGCAGGGTAATAAACATGAAAGCACTTAATAAACATTAAAGGGCTAAACAAAGCAAAGTGCTATCAGAAAACCTCCAACGTAAGCGCAGCCCGTTCTCCAGCCCTTTCCCTCCGTCCACGTGAGTAAGAGTGGGCAGCGGGCGTTTCCTCCGGTCTGCTCCTGAGCTGAGGATGTTCACTTTTCAGGTCGTCTCCCTTCTAACTCAGGGATCCTATCTCGTCTAAGCAGATGGCTTAGAGTGACAAGGGGGTTTTGAGGATGCTTGGCTTCCGTCCAGCCGTGGAGATGGGTCATCCCGGGGACTCAGGATTCGGAGACCAGTCGGGCCTGAGCCACTCAAGGGGAGACCGATTTCATTGCAGCTCTTCTCTGTCCTGGGACATACATCCCCTCATTCTTCCCAGTGATGGCAAGCTTTAACACGCAGAGTTGTTCGTGAGGTGAGAGGTACCTTTCACCCAGAACCACAAAAATGACCAGGAGCAACAGATGGGCGTCTGGGCTGCACTGCTGGAACCCAACCCCATCAGACAGAAGACAACAAACAGGCCTACGGGCTTTTTGTAAACCATATGCTTCTATTTGATTCTTGAAAGCTACAAATACAAATTATTCTGGGATCCAGTGGTAGCTTGCCAGTGATGGCATTTAAGCAAGAATAGAGCGGAGGGCACATATGTGTCTGCATCAGTGTGCACAGGACGTCATCCACCCCATCTAGCTGGGCACCCAGCCTCAGGGCAGGAGGACCAACAAACCAGTCCATCAAGATGAGAAACTTCCATTTTTAGAATCTTTCCAAGAAAAAGATCCCACATCCTTACTTAGCTGCCATCTATGCCTGTCAGTTTCTACCCAAATCCCTTGTGTTGCCATCTCAGCTGGTGACCTAACTCAGGTCCTTAAGAGCTATTTTAAGTAAATGCATGAATTTCAACACTCAAGCGTACAAAGATGGCTCAGTCTAATGGGGAAGCATGTTGGCCAGAAAACCAGATTAAGGGTAAGGCAGGTCAGCTTCCACTGCCCATTCAGCTAGTCCGCAAATATTTCCTGAGTGTGTACCATGTGCCGGGGATATCACAGTGAACAAGGTAGATAAAATTTTTGCCCTCAAAGTGTTCATCTGGGAGAAATGCGCTGATTAGCTACATGACCTTGGGCTGGTCTCTTAACTGCCCTGGGCCTCATTTTGCTTTTCAAGAACATTCCCCTACTTCTCTCTGCTATGTCATAAAACTATTGCAGAAGTAAGATACGGCAATTACTTTGAGCTTTTCAGGAAAGAGAAGACTGTGACTTCTTAAAAATGTCCATTTCTCTTGCCCCTCTACTGTTATTTCTCTTTCACCTCTCCCCAGCTTCTAATGATGCTTAAGTACCACTTCACTGCCCACGGTGGAGGGAGCTTGCTTCTACTAACAGAGCCTGTTCACTGAGAGCTGCCCTTCCCAGCTAGTCCCAGGGTCCTGACTTACCTTTCCCCTCCCCTCCATCTCAATCGAACTGTCACCTTTTTTTTCAGTGGGATTGGAAAAACTGGAGTAAGGGAGGAACCTGGGTACCAAAGATGCCTCTTGTCTGGAAATGACTCTGAAGGTAATGATAACAGCAATGACAGTTCCTCCTTCATTAACTAAGTGTCAGGTGCTGTGTAAGCACTCTGTGAAGATTTTCTTACTTGGGTTCCAAGTATAAAGTAAGTATAATTTATGTGCCCCATTTTAGAGACAAGGAAGTGAAGGCCCCGAAAGATCTCTCTTTTAGTAGGAGGGGAAGGCAGGATCCCAACCCTGGAGCCCATGCTCTGAATCAGTTCACGATTCCATGCCACGCTGCCCGCCTCCAGTCTACCCACCCTTCTGGAAGGTTCCAGGGCACTTTGTTCCAGTTACCGGGAGTAACTGGAGGCCACCTGGGGGTTCTGTGGTGTCAGGGGGCCGGGTGGAGAGGCTCAGGTGCGTCCTGGTGTCGGTTGAAGGGCAGAGCCCTGTGTGTGGTGTTGATTTGTAAGTGCTCGAAGCTGCTCTCTCAACGGTCCCTTCACAATGATTCTCTATGGGAAGAGGCGGGCAGTGCGGGCTTACTGCTCTGTTGTGGGGAAGATGACCAGGGGCTTTATTTATTTAGTGACCTCAGTGTGCCTTCTAAATTAGGAGTCAGGTAAGTGCTTTGGTGACACGGGGGTGTGCAGTGGGCTGCCCACATCCAGGGCAGGCAGATGCGTGAGCTACTCAGAGTGAACAAAGAGGAAGCTGATCAGAGAGGCCAGGTTTCTCGGGTGACCCCACACTCTAGAGGGGACACTGGCCATCTCTGCTGGAGGCTGGCAGAGCTGGGCTCAACACACTTGTCCTGGGCTCCAGGCAGAAGCTGGACCAACCTATAGTATCTGCCATGTGAACTACAAAAAACTTCAGGTGTTTCAGAGGCTTTCTCTGTAGTAACATTTCTGGTTATGTACGTTCACTGGTCAAATGAGAAAATGAAGTATTAAAGGAAAAAATTAAAAAATAATACTCATCTTTTTAATGAGTAGGCAAAAGCAGGGAAATTCCCAAGTGCCTTTCATAACATAGGAGACAGATTAACATACTCATTAAAAAAATTGTAATATTAATTTAAAGAGATGCTGGGCAGCCAAGTCCTGTTTAAAGACTGTCTCGCCTCTCTCTGGTCTCATGTCAGGCACACACAGTTGGGGATCTGCTATCAGCTCCAGAAGACAAGTCCCAAATGCGAGCCCCGTGATTTCCCAGGACAGCCCCGTTTCTGAACCTTCTGTCCTCCACAGGTAGCCTCAGTCTGACGGCAGCTTTTATGCACAGAGGGAACGTTGTGTTTGCTGACCTGAGGAAACAACGGGTCTGAGTGTGCACATGGGAACGGTCCTCTGTGGCAATAGAGGTATTTTTCAAATAGTGCTGACCTCACATTTCTTCTTCTTTTTTTTTTGATCCCTAAATGACCTCTTTTTTTTATTATTGAAATAGTCAGTTTACAATGTTGTGTCAATTTCTGGTGTACAGCATAATGTTTTAGTCATACATATACATACATATATTCCTTTTCATATTCTTTTTCATTATAGGTTACCACAAAATATTGGATATAGTTCCCTGTGCTGTACAGAAGAAACTTGTTGTTTATCTATTTTATATATATGTAGTTAGTATCTGCAAATCTCAAACTCCCCATTTATCCCTTCCCACCCTCTTCCCACCCCTGGTAACCATAAGTTTGTTTTCTATGTCTGTGAGTCTGTTTCTGTTTTGTAAATAAGTTTATTTGTAAAAAAAAAAAAAAAGTTTATTTGTGTCTTTTTGTTTTAGATTCTACATATGAGTGGTATCGTATGTTATTTCTCTTTCTCTTTCTGGCTTATTTCTTGATATACAACATGGATAATGGAGCTGAGTCTGGTTTCTTTCTTTCCTTTTTTTTTTTTAACAGAGATACTAGGGATTGAACCCAGGACCTCATGCATGCTAAGCATGTGCTCTACCACTGAGCTACATCCCCACCCCCATCCTCTTTTTCTTTTTTTTCAAAGAAAAAGACGTTTAATCTTGCAAAGCCAAATGTTTTCAGTAACGTACAGGAAGTAATTCTTGTACGTTTTGGGTAAGAAAGTAAATTGGTACACTTACTTTGCAGGGTGACTTGGCAATCTCTAGTAATGTTTAGGATATGCATTCGTTATCCAGCAATCCCATTTTTAGGTATATCCTCTTGGGAAACCATCCCATTCTTTAGCAAGGAGGCATGTAAAAAGGCAGCTCATTAGCGTGTTGTCTGTAACAGCAACACCACTGGCAAAACTCCCAAGAGCAATCAGTTGGGGGAGGCTACACAGACGATGGCATAGTTTGGAATACATACAGTAGCTAAAATGAACGAAAAGTCCGGTTTCATAGCACTCAAAAGAGAAGAGCCAAGGATGAGAAATCTAACTGTAGGGTGTGGGTGGCACGGGAACTGGAAAAGAACATCCTTTTTTCCTCTACGTACTGAGATGTGCCCATTCTGTCAGCCAAACACTCCTAAATACCCACTGGGTGCCAGCACAGTACCAGACACCAGAGAGCCTGCTCTCCAGAGGGGAAGCTTAAGATTGCAATAACTGAGCAAGAGACCAGCTGAAGGCTGGCCCTGAGGTGGCCGAGGTTGGAAGGACCAGAAGTCCAGGGACAGACTCACTTTCCCCTGTGAGCTAGCAACTAAGCCAGGATGGGGGCCAGTGGGCTCCTTAGTTTACTGGGCAACCTTGCCAACACCTCCATCTCCAGCCACGGACACACCCCCGGAAGGACCAGAGTGCACTGCCATGAGGAAGGGCTGAGCAGATGCTGTCAAGTGTTTTCAAGTATTTCAATCACAACGACTGTGCCCTATCTGCTAGATAATCCCATGGCACCCTGTCTTATGGTTCCTGGGTTTCAAGCTCAGAGCACACCCTTCACCAGCTGCACAGAGGGCTTTACCCACCACGCTGACTGATGACAACGGCAGGAGCCCCTGCCAGCCCATAACGGAGCCTGGTCCAGCTATAGGACTTTTCCCCGCACCGAGGCCCAGGCGGACCCTGTGCTAGGGTAGTGAGGACTTTCAAGGGAGAGTCCTCACTCCTTCCTGTCCATTACCTCTGAACACTCACTGATGATCATGTCCTACTAATTTCACCCCTTTTCTAGTCCCCCATGGATTCCCACTGTCACTACATCCTAGATGACGCTAAAAGCCTTCAGTGTGGCCTCCCTGACTTTGACATCTGTCCCTCCAGCCTCCTCCTCTGACACCATCAGAGGGCTCTTCCCTTGATCCCATAGGGGAAAAAAAAATCCAGTCTCTCAACCTAACAAATGCCCTCCACCAGCTGGCCGTTGCCTCCTCGCCAGATGCCTCATGCAGCATGCTCCCCCAGGTGACTGCACCCAGCGGTCCTGGACTCGCCATCCGTCTCACACCTCTCTCCTCCACGCATGCTCCTACTCTCCCTCTAACGCTCTTCCCCCAGGAGCCCCAACGAACTCATCTTTCCAAGTCCAACTCAAACATCCTCTCTGAAGTCATCGAAAGCTGCATTCCCCTCTGCCCAGCCCCCAGTGGTCACTGTAGCCTCTGTCCGGACATCTGTCTCCCCAGTGAGTGGACTGCCTGGCTCCTCCACTGGCCACTGTGCTGGATCACTAAGGACAGAAAATTCTCCTTTCCCCTTGACTTCTCAGTGCCGCGTGCAGAGCCCGGCCCGCAGCAGGCGCTCTGCTCCGGACCACTGGCTGAATGCACGTGTCAGACTCGGCTGGCCGGCCTCAGCCCTGCCCCTCACCTGCTGGGTCCTCAGCGCGTCCAGCTCCCTCTCCAGCCAGGTGCGAAGCCTCCGCTCCATCTGCTCCCGCTTCTCGCATGCCGACTGCAGCTGGGTCAGCGCCTGCTGCAGCTTCTCCACTTTCTCCACGTACGCCTGCTTCTCTCGCAGCTGAGCACAGAGGACAGCAAAAACGAACACAGCATTCAGACAGTGATTCTCAAAGCTGGGCTGGCGGGGGGGGGGGGGCGGTCAGGATACCAGGAGATCCTACTTAAACTACAAGTGCATGCACCTTCCCCACTCGCACCCCTCAGGTGTGCTGGGACAGGAAAGATTTAGACGAAGGCCACCAGTTACCCCTCCAACAGCTGGGATGGTAGGAACTGAAGACCCTTACAAGACACCTGCTTTCAGTCATTTATACAGCTCTGAGCTCAGTCCTTGGTTATCACTTAACAATTATGCCATCTGTAGGCACTGGAAATGAGGTTAATAAAGAACTTTTTAATATTATGAGGAAACGTTTATTCTATAATATTAACTGAAAAATCCAGAATCAAAACGTATACAGAACATTATTACAACTATGTCTCCCTATCTATTATCTATGTATGAAAAAAGACATAAAAGTGTTAACTGTGTTTATCTGTAGGGCAGAATAATAATTTCTTATCTTCTTTACTCACTTCTTAATTTTTTTAATTTTCTGTACTATCAATTAGTAGAACTGTGTCTATATGGATTTACGCACGTGTGCCCATCTGTGTATGTGTGGGTAAGCAGAAAAACTTCTCATTGTACTAATCTTTGTGGACTAACTTTCTCCTAAAGATTTCAGAGCCCTTTGTAGATGAGTAGTTGACAGCCCTGCAGAGACAGGAAGGCCATAATGAACACTCAAACCACACAGTAACTGAGGAGAGGCAGATTAAGGGGAAAATGATTTACATAAATGTCACGGTAGGTGTGGATTGAGAACTGTGATCAACAACTTCAAATTCTTACCCTTAAGATTTTGTTCTCTTCCAATTAGGAGTCTGCCCTGTGTTCATAAATCCCAAGCCCATTTCTAGCTCTCTGGGAATTGGCTGGTGCCAAAAGTAAGGCTGAGGCACTGACTTGATCTGGTCCTGGGCGAGAAGACATGAGATGCTATTTCCTGTCATTCTGCACCTGGGCGTGCAGATGCCTTGCAGGTGAGTCAGACCCTGAGCTCAACCCAGGACTGCACTGGCAAGTCGGAACTAAGCCCTTGCTGCAAAGCACGGACTGCTGACTTAGCAGCCAGCACCGCCATGAGCTGTGCCTGTGTCCCAACCGGAGCCAGTGAGGTAAAAACAGAGGTGCTTCTGACCTTTTGCAGGGGAGTGCAGACAGCAACTTCACAGCCTTTTCTGCACCTGCTCTGGCGATCAGTCTTCACCTGGCCCTTTCATTCACTGTACCTTTGACTGCTTGAGGACCTACTAACTGCAGGTCTCTGTGCTAGAAAAGCCTCATTGATAAAATATTTTCTGAGTACCATTCATACACTATTTACTACGTCCTAGCCTGTACACCGTTTTCTGAGTGTGTGGCAGCTAGAATATAAGTGCCATGAGATTTGTCTGTTTGGGGCAGGGTGCACAGTGTGTCCCCAATGCCTGGAACAGTCCCTGGCATCAGTTGTTACTCAAGAAATATTTGTCAGATGAATGAATTAATATTATCTCTAACCAATGACAAGACTTTTGAAGGCATAGCTCTCTCTTGTCCACCCTTGTATCAGGCTTAAGTCTAGCAAGGAGTATGTAATGATGAGGATGATCAGTAGTAACAGTAATTTTATTCCCGAATGTTTCTGAAGCAGCATCATGCCAGGCTTTGTGCTTTATATGCAGTATCTAGTAATCCTCCCGGTGACAGTAGAAGGTAAACTCTTTTGTTATATCCATTTAACAGATGAGAACACTGAGGACTGACTAGGTGAGTGACTCGCTTAAGGTCACACAGCTGACACACACATCCCAGGGTCAGGATTCTAACTCCCAGCAGTCTGTCCAAGTGCTCAGCCATCGTGGGAAGTCATGGCAAGTACTCAACACAAACTGAGTTAAGGCCCTTTAAAATAAACTTAATAAGAACAAGGAGCGATCCTGGAAGCCAGACACATGAGACATTTTGGGGAAGTCACATGCGTGCAAGCAAACAAAGATCTTACATAAATAAAATGACAAGAAAAGATCTGTAACAATGATTATAAAGGACCTGTCTTCAAGGAGTTCACAACTTATGCTTTAACAGAAATATCAAAATCATAAGACTTAAGAACGATTATTTTCCTTTGCTCTACACACGGAGATGGAGCCTTGATGAGTGATTCCCGGTTTAAGGATCGTGAGTCCCAGCCTCCCATCCTCAAAGCAGACCTCCTGTCTTTCAGGGGCTCAGATCACTTTCTGTGACAAATGTTTTCCTATTGAATGAGTCACTAGGTGACAACAAGGGACAGACTCTGGGGTTGTTGCCTGGGATCCTCATGCTAGGATAAAAATGGTACCCAGGACTTGTGGGGTTTAACAGGACAGGTCTACAGACGAGACCCTGTTGACTCCACAGCCTTGAAGTTGAAGTTTGCAGAGATACCCGAGTCACCTGGCATCAGGAGATGTTTTCTGAAGGAGCAGTTTTTTATTTTCAACAACAACAGTTGGATTAATAACAACACTGTACCCTGTGTGCCCAGCGCCAATGAAGAACTTGTGGACAATACCTGGTCCTGCCTCTCCCCGATCTTGAGTCTCACCTCTCCGCGGCGGCTCTGCTCAGCTCAGCCCCACCCCACAGAGGGTGTGCAGCGGGCTCCATCCTGCCCGTGTCTACAGTCCCAACCCCCTGGCTGGGACCTCAGGAGTGGCCGTTCTGCTTCCACAGTCAGGCTTAAAGGAAAAAAGTCTACCTCCCAAAACTTGATCAAAAGGGTTGGTTCCACCAGAAACCACTAAGTCCATAATGCCTGAGTGGCATCAACGTGGCCTGGACTCGGTGGGGGTCACTGCCTGGCGGAGCCAACTCCTGGAAACTGGAGACAGGTTTGCTGAACGCCATCCATACTCCGCCCTGTCAGAAGACTTTGCCTTCAATGCAATCAAGAGCCCAAAGACACAGCACCTGACTGTAGTTCTTTTTTTTAATTGAGTCTCTTTTCTCCAAGGACACCAAGGTCCCCAGTCCTTCCATTTATTTCCAGCCCTGGACACTGGCCAGCCAGTGGGTGGCAGGCTGGGTGAGCTCTCTGCTGAAGGCTTCTCATACTCTGCCTGGCTCTGGGGTGGAGAAGCTCTGTTTTTATTCACTTTTATTTGTGAGGTCATCGCTCCCCCAACTCTCCTCCTGGGAGTTGGCTCTGGTGAAAGTTGCTGGGTTAGGAAACGGAAACGGAGGCCCTGAGCACCCCTTCCCACCCCGCTCCACCCCAGGGGTCTCACCTCCTCTTCCAGCTTGACAACCCTGGCCTGTGCATTGCTCAGAGCCTGGTCCAGGATCTCGATGTGTCTCCGGTGGTCCTCGCTTGTGGTCCGCACCGCTGCTAACTCCATTTCCAACTTCTCCTTTTCCTTCAAGAATTCCTTGTCTAGAAGGGAAGCAGGAACAAAACAACCTCTATCAGAAGGCACTCACCCTCTGGGATCACTGCCAGTCCACATCTGGCAAGGACTGAAAATTTTAGCACGCAGAAAGTAGAGAGTTGAATGACTGTCTTTGCTCCCTCTTAAGAGTGGTGGTGTGTGAAGTAAGGCTTTTCTCAAAAATCACTGTTAACTCCAGACACACGCTAGGTCACAGTTGCTGGGATGAATGGTACACAAAGAAGCAGTGACCCGTATTCTCAGTGATTCACTTCTGTACAACATGTACTTCATGCTGCAAATTAACCTTGTACCTACGATTTTGTTTTTGGCTCACAACCTCTCCTGCTTTTTACCTCCAAAACCAGTGATGGAAAGGCAGGCAGTGCGAAGGATAATACTAACATTCTTATTCACAGGAAAAGAAACCAAGGTCCAGGAGGTTAAGTGCTCGGTGTGAGGCCGGGCAGCAGAGAGGAGCTTCAACCCAGGCCTCCAGTCTCCAGCTGGATCCTCTTTCCAGATGACCTGGCCTCACATTTTCTCTTAGCTCCGCTCAAGAGAGGGAAGGCACAGGGCTCTGGTTGTGGGAAAACCGCTTTCCTCTTGTTTGGTGACGCTGTAACTGATGGTGATCACTGTCTCTCTGCACGTGGAGAGCACAGGCTGCCTCAGACTCAGCTGCTCCCACATGGGCCTCCTACACACTCAGCTACCGTTTTACTCATGCAGGTGGGGCCGACGGTGTCATGAGATCAGAATTATTTACTGAAAGCATTTTTTCCATATCAAAAGCAATACAGGCAGACCTCGGGAAGATATCGTGGGCTCGGGTCCAGACCACCACAATAAAGCAAGCCACCCGAATTTTCTGGTTTCCTGGTGCATATAAGAGTTACGTTTACACTATATTATAAAGTCTATTAAGCATGCAATAATAGCATTATGTCTAAAGAAACACCATATATCCTTAATTAAAAACACTTGATTGCTAAAAAAAAAAAGCCAAAACAATTACAATAGTCACATCAAAGATCACTGATTACAGATCACCATGACAGACATAATAATCATAGAAAAGTTTGAAATATTGTGAGAATTACCAAAGCATAACAAGGAGCAGTTGCTGCTGGGAAAATGGTGCCAGCAGACTTGCTCAATGTAGGGTAGCCACAAACCTCCAATTTGTAAAAAATGTGGTAACTCTGAAGCAAAATAAAGCCAAGTGCAATAAAATGAGGTGTGCCTGTGTATTTTCTTTTAAAAATAACTTAGAATATTTGGATATATTGGTTATAATTTGGAAAAACTTGAATGGGCTTAATGTGTAAAATTAAGGAGTTGATTAAATAAACCATTGTAAACCCTATAAATGAATAAGATGCAGCCATTAAATTAAGTAAGAGAATGTTAGGGACATGAAAAAAAAATTTTATTATTGAAAAAAGTTGGTTATGAAACCCCACGCACACACTTCCATTTTGGTGGAAAACAGGGCATATGATTACAACAGCAGTGGCAACAAAAGTTAGAAACTGATTTCAAAAGTTAGAAATTAATTTCTGTGCCTACGCCACTCAAATGCCTCACACTAGATAATCGTCCTAGCAAACCACACTCAAACACAGAGAACCAACGTCTGGAAGCTATACGAGCCTGAGACAGTGGTCTCATTCATTCATGATTTCCTGGCATAGTCATTCATTCATTTAGCAAAGAGTTATCAAACATTAAGGACCAGCCCTATAGGCACTGAAGCAACAGAAAGAACACCTCCCTTAAGGGGCAGAAAACATGGTTTCGACTACAGGACCTAAGTATAAAGGCGACACTTCAAGGCTGCAAATACACAATGAACAATTCACAATTTTAAAGCCGGAAGGAATCAGGGAACATCACCATCCAGTCCCACCCCCTCTGTTTTCTGGGTGAGGAAAGGGAAGCCCAGGAGCGAAGGCACTTGTCCAAGGTGCCCCGCCAGCTGGGGCAGAGCCAGGGCCACAGTCTGGGTCTCCTGATGTCCCACTGCAACGCCCTTCCTGCCTGACTGCACTGCCCTGGCATTGTGAGCTCATGTCCGTGGGACAGCTTTGAACAGACGGGACGAATGAGCAGACTTGTAAAGCTAGTGGTGGCTGAGCTCCCTAGAAACCATGACACCTCCTGGAAGCAAAATGAAGCCACCAAGATCCTGAGCCAGAAGACAGCATTACTTCCGGGCTTAATATGCTCCTCTTTTTCCTTTCAGTGGCATTTCAAATGCTGCCTCTGAGACTTCCTCCTCAGTGCACAGAGGACGGGCATGCACGAGGCCTAAATAAATGGGCCAGGAGTAGCCCACGGGCTCTGGGCCCCACCATCCACAGCCCTGAGCAGACCAGAGCATTTTATGCTTTCTGTGCAAAATGATTGACCTTGGAGCACCAGCTCCCGGGGTTTGGACAACATCTGAACAGGCACGGTGCCCACTGGCCTTGTCCAGGCTCTGGAGGGCACCTAGGAGGGAGCCGCTCAGCAGGCGGGCCTGGGAATGAACCACCGGGTTTCAAAGCTTCTACTTGGCTATCAACATAGCGTCATAGTTCTTTGCTTTGTTGAGGGCACCCAAGGGAGGATCAATTTTGACCAGAAGCAATAAAATGATAGACTGCGCTCAAGACTGGAAGCCACAACCAGAGCTTGCAGTTTGCAAATCGATGACCACAGTTTTCGCTGTGTCCCAGTGACAACTATTTGGATTTCTGAATGAATGAATACCCTTCCCCTCCAACACACACACACACACACACACACACACACACACACCCCCACACCCAGCATTTGCCATTTCCTTGACAGGCAGCATCAGACTGTGGATGCAGAAGGCACTTCAGCATCAGAAAGAACTGGGCTCCAATCCTAGGTTCACCACTTTCCAGGTCCAAGGGTGGTATTTAACCCTCTTTGGGTCTCCGCTCCCTCAGCTATCAAATGAGAAAGAGAACACCTACATCACGGTGTTGTTGCAATGACTCTGTTGACGGAGATGATGCATGTAAGGTATAAAAGGACCTAAATACCTAGAACTTCGAGCCTAGGACATTGCCTGGCTCAATAAATACTGTTGAATGAATGACTCTCCACTGTGCACCAAGTTCATTGCCAACAATAAACGGCAGCACTTGTTAGCTGTTAGGTATCTGGTACCCTCGTGATCTCCTGACAGCCTCTATTATGCGGCCGCCCACCCCACCTCTGAAGCCACCACTCATCAGATGGCTGGTACTGACCAGGAACTCCTCTGGTTCCCTTCTCCATCCAAACTCCCTGAGTCTCACCGTGCACAGGACAAAGACGTGAGTCCTGGACGAAGACTCTGTTAGCTCTAGAATGCTTTGCAGGCCTCTGGAATTCATGGGTCCAAACATCTCCGTCCTGAGTTTGGTGACCTTGGACTTCAGGCTGCAGCAATATCAATTAGTATCACTCGCACTGGCTCGGCACTCCTCGTCCACTGACGGGGAGCAGTGCTCTCGATGACAAAGTTTTACAAACAATGTTCATGACACTTGTGATAACAATAACAAAATCTGCCCAGTTTTATTGACTGGGGACTGTGTTCCAGGAATGGTGACTTATATCAGCCCCTTCAATGATTCCACTTACACTATTTCCTTTCAGTTTACTCAGTAATGTAGGCACTGTTACTATTCCCATTTTCCAGTTGAGGAAAATGACACTAAGAGGGGATAAGTAACATGCCCACAGAAGTGATGCCCATCAGCGGCATCTCTCTCACGAGTGGTCACAGGCTTGGCGCAGCGCTGCCTCCCCTGCGCGAGCATGCGTAGATGAAGACGTGCAGTATAACAGAATCAGAAGGTGTGGAAGGGCTCCACGGTAACACAGCTCATTGTGGCCCAGATCTGAGTACGTCTCAGGTCCTATCATATGTCTCAAAGCACAGCAACCACACCCACATATGCATCCCTTTGCCAATGTTAACTGACTAAGCACCTAATGCGTGGAGACATCACAGAGTGCGGGGTAAAAGCATGGACCTGGAATCAAGCTTCCCAGGTTCCCACCCAGCTCCACCACTTAAGGTTTTGTGACTCGAAGTAAACGAACATCTTTGCGCTTCAGTTTCCTTGCCTTTAAGGTGAGGTTCACAACAGGACCTACTGCAAAGGGCACACAGTGATTCCCCGGTAAATGGCAACTATGACAATCTGTGGTTATTGCTGTTGTCCAAAAAGGGTGATACAGTCTCCAGCTACACGGTGAGGACATACCATTCTGCTCTCAGTCGGGTGGGAAGAGAGGCGACGACACAGGCAAAGGCCATGCGACAAGCTGCTCTAACAGATGCTTGCACGGGGACCATGACAACACAGAGAGGACACCTACTTCAGGCTGGGGTGCGAGGCAGAGGAGGTGTCAAGGCAGTGAGCCTACACGGTGGGGTAACTGGGCCCCTGAACTCCCCAGAGACACGGGGGACCAGGTGTGTCAGAGCCATTCGAAAAAATCATCTCTTGGGAGATGCCAAGGTGAGTCCCATGACTGAAACCACTTCATAGGAAGGTCCCTTCAGCCTGTTTCTTCGCTAAGCCCCTTGGGATGGATCTCGAGAAAGACCAGCCTCACACGGAACTTTTGGTCGAGCTCCAGTGTATATACTGAGAATTCCTAGGACAGGCAAGTTGACACAAGGGAACTCTGCCCAGAACGGTCTGTTTACTCAGTGGATGTGAATTACCCTAAACTGTGTGGAGCAGGGACCTGATGGCTCCGGTCCCATTTACACAGAGGATGTCTGCTCACACCCTGTTTACTCTGGAAACCACAGCGATGGCACAGGCTTTGTAGCCAGGCTGGCCTAGTGTGATTCTGGCACTCTGAACATGTGATTTCAGCTCCCCGAGGCTCCACTTCCTCAGGTGGAACTAACAAGACCTATTTTGCAGGACTGTTGGGAGGGTTCAAATGACAACCTGTAAAATACCTACCGAGGGCCTTGGCCCAGAACAGATACCTAATAAACAACAAAAGCTAACATACATACATACGTTACCTCGGGGGCTGCCTCCGTCCCAGGACGGTGCCTGGAGCTTGACCACAGAACCTCATTTCATGACTCCTCACATCAGCTCCACTTGACAATGGAAAAATCAGAAGCAAAATGAGCTATGATACTTGGAACAGGTCAAACGGTCATTGCTTTTGAGCTTCTAGCCATAGGTAAGTCTCTCTGCTTCAGGGAAGATGGAAGCTAGAACTGGTCCCCATTTCTAAAGATGCTTCCCTTCCAACTTACCCTCTTTTGGCCAGTTCTGGGCAAGGTTCGAAGTGGACAGTCCGCTGAAACTGTTTCTGCAATTACTATTTGCCCCCTAAGCTTAATCGCGGGCTGAACCATGGGAAAGTGGCCCCTAGGAACGACGTCTGTGAGAAACAGCGAGGGTGGAGCGTGCGCGTGGGGTCTGACAGTGGGAGTGCCAGGGCACCATGTGCTGTGCTGCTGGTTTTCAACGCAGTGCTCCAACTTACGGCTGGGGCTCAGAAGCAGAGCAAAGTTGTAGGAATTCATTTCTAGGCCTTTCTGGATATAATGGGTTTTTGATGAGTTTTTCCCCAAGCCAAATATAGCTGGAGGGATGAAGGTGTCCAGCTGCCACCAGCTCACCTGCGGGGTGACTAATTGCACTAGAACACTTAGACGGCAAAAGGTAGATCTTCCTGTCCCTCTTCTCTTCTTCCAGCCAGAGCCAAGGTTTGATCCCTTAACCACTAGTTCTTCGGGGTTTAATCTATCCTGAATTGTGCATGTATGTCTGTGCACAGACATACACACAGACCATGCTAATTCTGTTCAAGCTCCAAATCCTACACGCTCCCACAGGGAGGCGCGACCAGCTCCTTGTGGCCTCTGGTTCTGCACCACAATTTCCCCGCCACTCTTCAAGGAGATACTTGTTGCCTTGGCTACGGGAAGCAGGAGCAGTGGTGACAGAGGTAAGAGAAGAGGGAGCGAGGACAACTCAACAAACCTCAGAAATGCCAAGGACGAGACGTCCCGTTTTAACCAATGAGACTGGCTTCAGGAGCACGGTCTCTAGCACTTCCTGAGTGAAGAGAGCCTAAGAGACATGAGCAGAGAGGAGGCCGTAGGGCAAGGAGAGTCTGGGCAGGGAGGCTGTGGGGCGCTGGGGTGGGCAGTGCCCGGGGCGCTCTGGGAACCGCAGCAGAGACCCATGTCCAGCACTGGAGGGCCCCTGGGAGAACGCCCACCGGGGCAAGTGCTTCCCAACCCGGAGCCCGCTATGGAGGAGACAACGTTCACAGTGGCTGCCTGGACAACGCTCCACTTCCGAAAGCATGTACTACCGTCCTCCACACGCAGGGCTCAGTCCTGGGGAGCAGCCTCATCTGTCTTACAGAGCCCTTTGCATCTGCCCCGGCCCACCACTCTCCACTTGACAGGATCAAACCTGAAGGGCCACGTGATCCAACCTAGGCCCAGCGGAGTCTCTTACGTGGAACTGTGTGTGTGGGAGCCCGGGTGAGAGGAGGGCGCTGACACGGACAGACAGCCTAGCTCTTAGGCTAGCGACCACGTGTGGCATGTGCTCTGGAGAAACAGAGAAAGCCACAGTGTAGAGAGTAAAGAATCAAGTCATGGAGATGGAGAGGTGGATGAGAGTCCATGGTGACAAGGAGAGCGGGAAACAGAGCCACAGGGGAAAACACTGACCCCCCAATACAACCTGCTTCTTGATTCTCACAGGCACGCCAGCCTGGCCCCTGGCCCCTGGCCCCTGTGAGGCCAGCCTGCATGTCCTGCCCAGGGCCCCCTTCCCACATAAAGATACTGAAAAAACAGCCCTCTTATCTGGTCTTAGGCTATCTCAATCAGATTTTTCTCTTTGCAACCAAAAGATCACCAAGACACTCTCTGTTCTTTCTTTACACCTCCATCACCTTCACCAAGAAAGGACTTGGCAGTAATGCCTTAGGACAAGGCTGACCAACACGAATGGCACCAATTCTGGTAACTAGAAACTTCCCCGCAATGCTGATAAAATGGATTCCCTCTTCCAGTCCTGGGCGTATATTCCAGAAAAGATGAAAACTCTAATTCAAAAAGGTACATGCACCCCAATGTTCACAGCAGTGCTATTTACAATAGCCAAGACATGGAAGCAACCTAAATGTCCATCAACAGATCACTGGATAAAGAAGTTGTGGTATATCTACACAATGGAATACTACTCAGCCATAAAAAGGAATGAAATAATGCCATTTGCAGCAACATGGATGGACCTAGAGAACATCATACTAAGTGAAGTAAGTCAGAGAAAGACAAGTATCATATATCACTTATAAGTGGAATATAAAAAACTGATACAAATGAACTTATCTGCAAAACAGAAAGAGACTCACAGACATAGGAAACAAACTTACGGTTACCAAAGGGGAAAGGTAGGGGAGGGATAAACTGGGAATTTGGGATTAACAGATACACATTACTATATATAAAATAGACAACCAATAAGGACCTACTGTATACCACAGGGAACTATATTCAATATTGTGTAATAACCTGAAAAGAATCTGAAAAGAACTGATTTATACGTATAACTGAATCATTTGGCTGTACATCTGAAACACTGTAAATCAACTACACTTCAATTAAAAAAAAAAAAAGACACCCTTTTCTGCAAAGAGATTTGAAAATTATTTGCCATATTATCCCTTCCTAAAATGTCTCCTTTGTTTCTTCTTCCTCCAGATCCTTTGGCTGTGAGTTCCCTGACACCATATATTGTAATACTGAGCAGATGTTGGGAGGAGTCTATTCCAAGGGTCAGCTACAATTCATGGGGTAATTGGAGAGGCAGATCCACTTGGAAGTCCTTGTGGACACCGCAAGTAATTTCTTCTGAGGTCGTGGGAGTGGAGAGATATAGGAAGGTATTCCATTTACTTCACTATCCACAAAACTATTCGGGTTCATGCTGCCCCAAAGACATTCCACCTCAGGAGCTCGTCCTTACATCTGCCTTCACCCCCTCACTCCAGTTTGAGAGTCAAACTGACAAACCCAGAAAGAAATCCCCCCAATATATATCCAAACAGAGTACTGTTTACATTATATAAGAGTGATCTATTCACATGAGGCTTATGTGATGCAAAACGTGAGATGATCCACCTTTAAAAGCCACACTCCTTAACTCAGAAATAAAAGAGTAATATAACACAGAGCTGACCCCATAAGCCCCCAGTTTGGCTTTTTGTTGTCTTTTTTAAAATTCCCGGATAAAGTTTCTCAGGTAAGGAAGCTCGTGATTCCACAAAGGGTGCGGGGCGCTCTGCCACCTTGTACGCATGCGCAGGTTGCCGTGGTCCCGCCCGGCGACTGCAGACCTGGGTTGTGAGCGGGCGGCTAACTAGGTCTGTCAACAAACACAGAACACTCCGGCGAGCGCTTGTTTTAAATGGCTGAGCGAGGGAACTGTTTGAAAATGAATTCTGTAATAAGGAAAATTAAGAACAGGAGTTCAAAGCAAACCCTGTTCTGCGGAGCGCTGGGAGAGAGAAGGACGGGGATGAGGGGAGGACGGGATGCTGGGGACCAAGAAGGAAGGAGCTGGGGGTGGGGGGTGGGGGTAGGTTCTGATGAATGCACCCCAGTCTCAACCAGAAGTCTTGTTGGGTTTGGTGCGTTTTACATACAGGGCTTCCAAGTCAGCTTTCTTTCAAACAAAGCTCTGAGTTGGGAAGCCAGTGGTTCAGACATTACAAGAGAAACAAAAGATTTGTGGAAATGGCTGCCGTTAAAATGCAGGGAAGAAATTTTTTGGAGAAATGAATCATGATGGGAAAGTGAAGCAAACCCTGACGTCTAAGAGATTTATTCATTTTTGTTGCCCAAATTTAAGAGGAAAATAGAAAGTTTCCCTTTTACCCATGATAATGACAGCAGAATTACTCCACCACACAGATTAGTTTCTGAGGTCCATCCACCCTGAAGGCTACCCACTGGCGGAAGCTTTTCTGATTCCTTCAGTAAAACAGATCCCGCCTGGATGGGAGACCCTGCACACATACACTTTGCAGGGTAAGTAGTTTTCTCACGAGTCTTTACCATATTCTGCCTTGTACCCCAGGCACAGTGACTGATGTCCGTCTGCCTTAGCCTTCCTTCCTACTTGGCTTACTTCATAATACATCTAAACCCACCTATCTTTGTAGGACTTTTAAGAATCTAAGAGAGCAGAAGTGTCTTCTATGTGAAAAAATACGATAAGTTTAGGCAACAGCTTATTGAATGAGAGGATGCTCCTGATAAACCATCAAATTCTAACTCGGTCTTTAAAATAAAATTCAAAAATGATACTTATCACTGGAAAGTAACAAAGCCTCACCACAAATTCTTCTACTGACCTAATGGAGGAAAACAACACATTCTGATTTTAATATACTTAATTTATCTATTGCTCTTTCATACCCAGAAAGTGAGTCGAATATCCCAAAGTGCCACTTTGTGTAACACCAAAAGTAAAATAGCTCAGGTATAATTTGGTAAAATATTTATTTGAAAGCCAGGAAAAGTTCTCTTAATAGGAACTTTTTCTAATCTAGTCATGTTTTGTATTGTATTTTTATTTTAGAAACTGTACTTACACATGTAGGTATAACTCATAGGTTGTTTTTTTTTAACCTACCTATATTCATACATATATACCTGCAAACATGCTTGACTGATTATACACCCATTCATTCAGCCAGCTCAGCTTCCCACATGTACTGTTGCACCTTCCACTTCATTATTTTAACTTGAAATAAAAATGTACTGCATAGATAAAAAACAATAGCACAGGGAACTATATTCAACATCTGTAACAACTTTTAATCAAAAAGAATATGAAATGAATATATGTAAATATATGCATGACTGGGACATTATCCTGTACACCAGAAATTGACACATTGTAACGGATGGTACTTCAATTAAAAAAAGAAAGAAAGAAAAATGTACTGCTACTTCTAGATCACTGCTGACAGCCTAATAACAAATTAAACAATGAATTAATAACACACAAACACACAGGATGCACAGGGCATTGAACTTTGACTAGACACATATGCGGAGTCAATTATAAACTAAACCTGATGACATATAAATTCTCTGCCCTCCACAGAACAAAAGTCCTTTTCTGCCTTCTCTTTTCTTAATACAAAAAGATAAAGAACAGACACGTCTATTTCCAGGGATGACAAATTAAGAAAGACCCTGCCAGCCAATCTGGCTCCCCATGCAGAAAACAAAGCTAAAAACTAGACATTATGCAGACAGCAATGACCTCAAGGTAGTGGGAAGTGAGGCAGGCAGACAGATGGCGTGGGGACGGCCACTTACTGCAGAGGACAGGGCTGCACAAGTCTTCCCATGCTGGGTCCACTCGGTGACCCTGGTCACATCTCATCACACTGTACACTCAAAATGTATACACTCCAGTGTATGCATTATATACCTCTATTTGGTTTGATTAAGGCGTTATTATAATATGTATAATAAAACTGTGTTTTAAATGGGCCCTTTTAATGGCAGCTAGGGCTTAACAACAAATACTGGCTGAAAGATAGAAGTTTATGCTGGGGAAACTGTTATATCTGGGGACACAGTGGTTCAATCTAGGACTGACAGGGAGACAGAAAGGCATCACCCGCAATTATATGTTCTCCCTTCCCCTAACTTCTGCAACCCCTCCCACTGTCAGTTTTCTCATTTGCTTTGAGCAGCTCCTTTTTTCTCTTCTTTCTACCAAACCACAGTCTTTGTAGGCAAAAAGAAAATTAGTAGCACGTGTAAGCTTATTTTTAATGGTCTAAGACCAAATTTTCTGGACTTAAGACAAACACTTTGATCCCTCAAAGTTCTCGGATTCCACTAAGAAACAGCTTTACACTCTCACTCCAATTCGTGAACCAAAAATAATTTCAAAAACTAACTGTAAGAAACTACACCACAGGGTTGTTCATTGTATTCTGCTTATTTTTTCATTCTTATCTTCCAGAGAACAAAAAGTTGAATGCCATAGACATTTTGAAAAAACTTTTTTTTTTAAAGACTCTAAGCTCTGTTCTGGTCTCAAATATCTTTGGCTTTTGTATCTGATGAGATATGCTGGATTATCCAGCAAGGCCTTTTATTAGACTTGGTGGTGGTTCAAAGACAGATGTAGAAATCAGAAACACAGAATGTTAATTCCAGTAGTTAGAACTCACTTGAGATGACTTGAATACATTATTATTATTAAGTACTGGGCTAAATAATTTGCAATAAGACTTCTAGTACAAGAATTATGTCCGCTTACTAGGCTGGATTCTTCTCTGGGTAAAAATGGGAGATCTTTCATCACCCCCCAGGGCCAACAGAGATGACCTTTGGAGAAAAGAAAGGAAAAAACAAGAAAAAGGAGGTGCTGGTTATTGTCACAGTTTTGCCATTAAGCACCTAGGGGGCCTAGGGGAAAGCATTTGATCATTCTTGGTCCCAGTTTCTTCTTTAATGAAACATGGAAGCCACTCTAACTGAGCTCTGGGAGTCCTACGCTGCACCTCACGCCTTACCACCTCTCTCCACCTCCCCCGCACACAGGAAGTGATGCTCCAGAGTCAGGATGCCCTGGGTTCAAAACCTGTCGGTTTCACTTTCCTGCCCATGGACTAGTGACCTAACCTTCCTGTGCCCCAGTTCCCTCATTTGTTAAATACCTGTGATACCAACCTCACAGGGTTGCTTGGAGGATTAACGAGACAATGTACCTACAGAGGTTAGCAGGGTGCGTGGCTCACGGTAAGTGCCCAGGGCGTGCTGGCAGCTGTTACTGCGGTTACACGACCTGCCCCAGGACCTGCAGGCTGGGAGCACACTTACAACTCCACCTGAAGATAAACTTTGAACCATCCGATCTACAGCCTCCAGAATGCTGTCACTCATAATAGCAATCAGGTGGCCTCTTAAAGGGCTCTGGTTCAAAGGACACAGGCATTGCTGGTAACCAGACTTGGGACCTTTAAGGTCCTCTCCAACCCTGATGCACAAGATCTGCTGACCTCGTCTCACAGTAGGATGCTTAGGGGAAGATATACGGCCCTGTTGGGAGAGGTACCCCTGAGACCTCCCTACCCAGGCAGTCACCACCCCTGGCTGACCACAGGGCCGGCCCTGCCAGCCCTGTCTCCACCATTAGCTCATTCTGGATCCCCACGGGGGTAATGAAGGTTTGTGACTGCATTTGTATGTGCCCCAGCTTATCTACAGTGAAATAATCACATTCACCTAGTTAGGAATTAAGGAAAAGACTATGAGACTCTCCTAGAAAAGAAAATAACAGTTACATCCTGGTTTATAAGTTAGGGCAACTTACAAAATTAGGAAATATTTAGAAAAGACTTAAGAAGGATTTGTGAAGCTCTCTACTTTCCATTCTGCTTTTGCTGGGGTTCCTTCTTTCCCTCCTTCTTCCATAACTAGCACCCAGAACAGAAGTCCACACGCCGTGGCCTGCAGGCCAGATCCAGCCCACAGCCCCACCACTTGTTCACGGCTCACCTCTTGTGGCTTTTCAGGCTACAGGAACAGAGTTGAGCAGCTGTGGCCCCCAAGCCTGGAATTATTTACATTCTGGCTTTTAACAGTTTGCTTAACCCTGGCCTAGGATATGGTTTGTTCATAGTAGGTAGCCTATAACTTTTTGAATAAATAATAATGATCATTATTTCACTCAACATCCAACAAAGATTTATCCAGTGTCTCTAAGCACCAGGTACTGTGCCAGCTTCTGGAAACACAATGACCTGGGACCACGATGGCAGGGATGACAGTCAGGGCCCTCATGATTAGGACAGTTTAGGAAGGGAAGACAGAAAACGATCATCCAAATAGTTACTTATTTACAGTTGTGATGAGTGTTTACAAAGGGAAAGTCTAGTGTATTGGTGGAGTGTATCAAAGGAAGGAGACCTGATCCCATTTAAGGAAGCCTTGTCTGAGTAACTGCTGTTTAATTTCAGCTAAGACCTGAACGTGGATGTCTTGGTTCTGAACTGTCAGGGAAAGGGAGGGATCCCTGATGCCACATGAAATGCAAATGGGTTTCAGTCTGTTTTTCAGGCTGTGCTTCTCCCATCCATCCATCTAGCCATGAGTGCAAGAAACACAGACTGTAATGAAGTTTAAGACACTTGATTTTTCAATCCCCAAACGGGAATGCTAAGCAAAGAAATAATTTAAAAACCAACCATGTGAAAATCACAAGCCATGTTCACTTGTTAGAGACTGGACATCAGCACGTGACCAAGGGACAGGGCTGCAATCCGCTCTGGTTCTCTAAGCACAGAAAATCGGCCTCAGCTGAGGAACATTCATTTTTACACTTGGGGAGAAGGTTTGATTGAACACAAACAGATGCCCTGCAGCCTGGGTGTGCTTCTTGCTGTCATGGACGTTTGAAGTTTCTCAGTGCTGCCTGTCAAGGTCGAGCAAGTGGCTTAAGCACACACATGCACTGCTTTCCAAATCCAGCCGGGCTCGGAGGGCCACGCAGGCATTCTCTGGGAACAGGGCCCATTCCCTCACCCAGAAAACTGGCAGGTCCTTCCAGAGATAGCGAGTGTTCAAAGAGGCGGAGAAAGGAGGCAGAAAAGCAGGAAGGAGTGTTGCAGAAGAAATGCATGTTTTAAAGTCTTCTTTGCATGTCCTATCACCGATGATCCGGCAGGAGCTCTGTGGGCTGAACTGGGAGATTTATTCCTCTATTTCTTTAGAGGAAATGTAGGCACAGGGAGATTAAGCATCTCACTCTAGGTCACCGAGCAAGTCAGTGAGAGGCCGGGACCTAGGAGATGCTGTAACCGATCCAAGATTAGCTGCTTGAGCCCGTGCCTATAAAACTTCTGCTTTTTAGAACTGCAGTCTGCTAAATGTAGAGGTCATAAAAGGTCATCTCCTTAAAAGGAGAATTTGCTTATTGAGGGCAAGAAAACTTTCCTGGTTTAAGATTAAAAGATGCACCTTGGCAAGCTTGAAGGACAACTCCTTCCCCTTTGCCCAGGAGCTGAGCGGTGGTGTACGGCATGGTCTGTGGATTGGTCAGTGTGAGCATATGACCCGTTGCTACAAAAACTGTTGTACGCCCTAGCCAGCTCTCCTCTCCAACATAACCACAGCAGAGTAAAAGAGAAGGTGTCAAGAGAACAAGAAATCAGCTATATTTTAGTATATGGTAGTAATTTTCATGAAAAATACTACCGTTGCTCATAGTGGAAGATTCCCCTTACCTGGACATCTTCCTACTTGAATAAAAAGAAAGGCGGGAAGGTAGAAGGCAAAGAAAAATTAAAATCAAGCATTTTTAAGTTGCTTCTATTCTGGAGTTCATTAATAATTTTGCCTAATGTCTTGAAATAACTGAGGATAACCTTGGGTAGCTCTCAACATGCCTGGGAGATACCAAGCTAAAAAGAATATTTGGGTACTGATGCTCCAAGCCTATTGTTACAGAGATGTCCCGCTTTCACTCATTCCCTCAGTAGACATTTATTGAGTGCCAGGGACATAAAGAGCCCAAGGGTTTTAATGAGATTTGGGGATGGCTGTTGGTGAAGAATGCCTGTGGTTCTCCCATCGAGTGGAGGGGATCTACGCAGAGAAATGGTGCCACGGAGAACGCAGGTGGCGTAAGTACCGCAGCAGGGGCTTCGCTCTGAGTCAGGAGCTGCGAGCACCGGCGGGGCCGTGGGGGAGGAGGTAAGTGTCCACATGACAACATCCAGCCTCTCCTCCCCAGAGAAGCCTGATGGGAACCCACAGCCTGATGTAATGAAACCCAACGAGGATTCAGAATAATCTCCTTATGCTCTATGTGGGTCAACAGCATCAATGTTTATGTCACTGTAATTTCTGCGTTGTGTTTCACACAAGCCCTTAGAGGAAATACCAAAACCAGAGAGATTTTCTTTTAGGAAGTTATTTTCGTCTCTTTCACATTCTAGAAGAGACAGAAAATCCAAGTATCTAAGATAAGATTCAAGAGTAAGATGGTGATTATAAGACACAGTGAAAATGGCAAATTACTATTATTTTTAAAACAGAGTGGTCCCACACCTTTTTTTGTTGTTGTTAATTTTTAAACCCATGGGAATTATAAGGGAAATCAAATTCTACAGATTAGTCCAGACTTGTTTACATTCATTGCTTATTAATTTAAACAAATAAATGAAAGTCCAGAGAATCTTTTTTTCTCAGAGAGGGATATTTAATAACAGAATCTAACTTACACAGACTTAAAGTTCACCAAATATGCTGACCCCATAGGGCCTAAAGAATCACACAGGAAGAAGGAGATAAGTTCTCAGCCATCCTGCGATGTGACTGGGTTTATCCTGGAAAAACACAAGCATGCCAGAGCTAACCAGCTCCCCCTCCACCCAAGAACGTAATACGAGCAACTCTACCAGTCTAGTTTCCCTACATCTCACATTTTATTTTTGGCTTTCTGACCTATTAATGATGGAAATTCTGCAGAGTTACCAGTTTTCAGAAAAAAAACTATTACAAAGTTTCACTTACTGAGAAGACAAGAGCTAAGAATGGATAGACATTCCTGGAGCACTGCCTTTAGTGGACAGTGGCCTACGTCTGCTGTGTGCACGCGTGTGCGTGTGTGTGCGTGTGTGTGACAAGTTAATGAGAAACCAGCCATCTCACTAAGTTACAGAAGCTAAAGGACAAAGCAGCCCCCAGGTTCACAGAGCCAGATCAAAAAACAAATTGGCTAGATCCCCCGTTTTTAAGGAGCAACTTGGCTGCAAAAATATTTGGGAAAACAAATTCATAAAATCAGAAAGCAAACACACAAAATTTTGAATTCCTCCAAAGAGAACAATGCAACACCATGAGGTGATAGGGAAAAGCGTTCCTCAGGGTCCTCAAACACCTAAGCACTTCATCCAGTGAGATTTTAAAGGTTTTTTAATTTCAATTTTTTAAAGTGGCAGTTACTTTTTACTTACTTACTTACTTTATTTCTTTATTTATGGGAGATAATTAGGCTTATTTATTTATTCATTCATTTTAATGGAGATAGCGGGGATTCTCCATTTTCTCTTTCCCTCTAACTTTTCCATTGGCCAAGGTGGTTGTCGGGGGCTTCCCAGCTTAGCCCGAGCCCCTGGCACGCATGATCCAGAGAAGTCACTACTATTTGCTACGCAGTCAGGCTTGCCTGTCTCTTGGCCGGGTGGTGGACATCTCAAAAGATTCATCTGAAAAGCATGGCTTCCTCTGGAGTGTGCAGTGTTCATAATGATGATCACTAGGCATTTGCAAAGTCTTCTGAGAATAGTTTACAGAGGACTATACAGATGATGGAACACATCAGTAACTGTCGAGAGAGTAATTCACGCCTCCTATTCTGCGCCCATGTGCTAAGACGAAAGCCCTGTCTGGGTACATCTGCACCTTTGTTAAACGTGCTCACTCAGCTCCGGGCAGCAGAGTGAGATGACTCAGCACACTCAAGCCTTAACACGTTATCTAATGGCAACTCCTCCGTCTCCTCCTGCTTTGTATTGGTAAAGGGGGCCCCTACATCTAGTCACACTCTTCTCTGTGTCTCACTGTCATTATTCATTCCATTGGTCACCAAGCCCTACTAATCTGTCACTTGCTTATCTGTCCCCTACCCTCCATTACTACTTCCGTCTTAGTTCAGGACCTCGACTTCTCTTGCCCGGATACTAAAATATCTGTCAACTAGCCTCCTGGCCTCTAGGTTAATCCCTCATGAAGTTCTCTTCTACTGTGCCTCCCCAGCTAGCTTCTAAAATATAAGCCCTGCAAACAATGAAATCACAAACATAATAAAGAAATTTATAGGTGAATATGTTTATAATCTTGGAATGGAAAAAGCATTTCTAAATATGACATACAACTTAAAGACATAAATAGAATCACATCAAAAAAAAAATCTTCTGTAAGATAAAGGACACTATATGTAAAGATAAAAAAAAACCAACTGGAAAAAATATCTGCACTATATATGGCAGGGCACATGCTAATTTCCTTCATATACAAAGAGTTCTTCCAACTCACTAAGAAAAAAATCTATCTGAAAATTTGAAATAATATCTCAAGTCCATCTCTTGGCTACACCAGGAGGGGAAAAGCTAATGCAAACAATTATAAAGCTGTGAGAAAGGCACAATGCGTCCTGCAAAGACTAAGTATTGAAAAATTGGTTAGATATCACTGTTAGCAAACCCACATCAAATGCCCTGCCGAGACGCAATTACATCACACGTCAACACTGAGGCACCTTTCGGCAGCTGAAAAATGCCCCGGGACACTCTTGTTTATGCCTTTGGAACACAGCGGAGGGTGTTTGCACAGAACAAATCATTCCCTGCAAAGCTGGAAGGGCCTCTTTGTCTGCATTATTGATGTTTTAGCTTTGAGCCAGAAGGTTAAAGTCTTCGGGAACATTTCTGAACTCACACAACACCAAAGCCTATTATTCCATCCCTGGGCTGGGAGGCTAGAGCAAGTGCCCATCAGATGAAACTCACTAACTTTTCCATTCTGACCTGAACTAAATGACAAAATAATATCCCCTGAAAAGAAGGCAGAGTATCAGGAGCATAAATCACTGACATAACTCCCACAAAAATACTCACTCTACCAAGGCATACGGTCACCCAGAAGTAAGGTGTCAAAATCCTAAGTCCAGATGACTCATTTTCCCAATGAAAGCTCACATAAATGGTAAATCTACTCCACTCAGAAGAAGAAATAAATTTTGTTAGGAAACTGAATAACTCAAAATGCTTACATAGCTTTGTATGTGAGTCTGGGGCACAGGCCAATTCCCCTACCGCAAGACTGCAAAGAAATCTGATACAAAAGCCCTAGACTGTATTAGTACCTATTTGCCAGAACAGAATTTAAAACATAAAGCTGAGACTCATACTGGAGCACGATCATGAGTAAATTTGAGAAAAACAAAAGAGCTTACCCTCAATGAACAGTATTGGAAATTGGAAAATTTAACTGATTATTTCCCAGCCTTGAAAATGTAGAGCTGTACTGAGGGTCCCAAAGGTCAGAATAGCACCATTCTACAACGAATGGCCAGTGTCCAAACATACGACTTTTTGTTGTTCAAACTGTCTTTAGTTTGTGGGCACTTAACTCACAATGTTGTTGAGAATTATGATAAAGAAATGAATTCAATTTTCTAAACAGTTTCCAAAAAAGAGACAGTGAGATTCTTACATTTCTGACTTGTACAATGAATTTGCAGAAATCTGAACCTTAATCCACAGTTTCTCCAAACTTATTTGCTCCTATCATTTGTCTCTGGTGAAGTAGAATATTCTCATGATACATCTAGAAGCACAGGAAGCCATCTTACTCCTGGCTGAAATGGGTTCAGTGGTTTTGCAAGAGAGCATCACATATTGAGACATGTGATGTGGTCATTTAGGTGGCTTCACGCTGCTGGGGCAGCCAGCCCCAAATTGCCCAACCTAGGTGAGCACAAAACATGACAAAGGAGCAAATCCCACCGCAGGCCTCCTTCCCTCTCCACAGAGAAAAGGAATTGTGCCTTCCTTCCAGCAGTGAGTGCCAGGAAACTCTGCAACGTCGCTATTCCTTGGAGGGTATTATAGTGAAACAGAAACTGGAGGTCAGAAGGTCAGAATAAACATGACTGAAATACGCATCAACCTTGGCTTTGTTTTCGGTAGATATAGGAGGGTCTCATCTGTGACTCAACAGCTTAGATGCTAAATTAACAAGTGAAAAACAAGCAGCACAGAACTTACTTAAAACTAACAGGGTTCTTTTGTCAGGCCCTCGATTTTTAAAAATACCAAGTTGGGGAAGATAGCTGTGGAGACTCACTCTGGGAAGCGTAGAGCCCCTCGGCCGCTCTGTCTTCATGCCCTTCGTACTCCCTGCTGGACAGCTGCCTGTTGGCTGTCTCCAGGCGATCTGTGCAGAGAGGAAATGGTTACAGAGAAATGCGTGTGCATCGAATTCATCCTCCAATCGAGGAATGACCTGGGTGCTGAGAGCTGGGTAGGAAGAAATGCCTGGGCAGGAGCCCCAAATTGAACACCTCTTGGGGAGGAACAATCTGTTGCAAAACATCAAAAGAAAAATCTTCAGATGCTCCGCGGTGCCTGTGTGCAATCTCATGCCAAGGGTGCGCCAGGTGCAGGCAGCCAAGAACAGGCTCCTGCAAGGCCAGCCAAGCTCTGACTTGAAGTCCTCAAAAAGGGCTGAATCTCCTCGGCTTCAAACCCAGCCCTTGTCCAACGTGAACCATCAGCCCTATGCTTTAGCCAGCAGCTTCTAAAATTAAAGAAAACGATTAAGTACATACCAAAAAACAGGTCAAAAAGACCTAATGGATGAAGATTCTCCTCGGTGAGTTCTAGGTCTGCTCATGCCATTTGGTCAGTTTTCATATAGTCAATGAAATCACTCAGCCTAACGAGTCTTTACTGAGTGTACATGGTGCCCAAGACAAAAGGGTTTGCAGTAACAGAAAAGGTAGGTTCCAGCTACAGATTCCCAGCACACTGAGTCTTTTGACAGGAGGTAAATAAAAAAATGGCTTGGCTGACTGAAAGTGAAGCACGATTTCATGGGTCAACTCATTCTGCGTGTTGGAGGTTGCCAAGATTCTGCAACAGGGGGGCCCTGAGCTTTCAGGGAGTTGATATATATCTACTCTTTTTACAACTGTGGGCTTTTTTTTCCTCCAAGAGGGACATATGTCTAGCTCTGTCTACTAGACTACACTGAGCACATGTTAAGTGTTGGCTTTCAAAGAAAGAATGCTACCAAATGCCTCAGCTTGATGTGGCAAGTGCTGTGTATCCAACATTGGTCTTTTCAGACATTCTCATTCGCGACACGAGTCACTGTTAAGTACTTTTAAAGCAAGAAGGAGCTGCACACCTCCCCCACTCCCCTTTCAAGGACTCATGCATAGAGGCTGTTGCTTCTCAGGCTCAATCTGCAACCTTATAACCTACAAGGCGAAAAGAACACTTCCTGCTCTTTGGTGCCCCTTCCCCAGGGGTTTGGAATTTATAAGGTTATCTAACACAACTTGGACCTGAAGTCAGGCTGTCAGTTACACAGGGTGGGGTTTAGGGTAGAGAAAATGTGAATGAACTTGACATGCCTCGGAGGTCTCTGTTGAAATCATGGAGTCTTCGAATCTCGCCTTCGAGTTTGTTTCTCATCGCCTTGTCCAGTGACTCTCGCTTGGTGGTTGACTTGACCAGGCTCTCATAGGCTTCCGAGATTCTCTGAAGTTCTTTTTCAAACTGAAACAAAGAAGCAGCATGGAATTGGGACTTCTGACATTCTCATCCACGCCTTAGCTATACTGAGCCTTGGACATTTCAAATGTGAAGGCTGTATCTTCAAGGCAGCCTTCCTGCATCCTAAGTTTCTTGTCTACCAAATCACGTAATTGACTTCACTCCCAAGGGCCGTATTAGGGTCCTGTAAATAAGAGGCTCGCCTGGACCATCTGATGTTTCCTTGTAATAGTCCCTCTGTACAAACATCAGGAAGGGGTGAATTTAGACATAACTTAAACCACTTATGTTCTGTATGGCAATTTATAACCATTATTGTTATTCCTAGTTAACATAAGGAAAATATGAAAGTACTGGAAAACTAACAGACTACAACTAGAACCCAAATTTCCTGACTCAGGTACAGTGTTCTTCCTGAGACCCTCCCACTCATCCCCAAAGGAACAGAAAATCCACATGAAGACAGGCTTCATCACTTAGCGTCGTTACCCCTTTGTCTATGAAATTATCTCTATAAAGGACTAATGGATTTGTATCTAATTGTAAACCAATGTACTATAGAAAACCTCTCTATATAAGAGGGTTGAAAGACAGAAAGACATCGGACTAAAGCTGCTTTTTATAATTTGAAAAGACACATTCACCCCACTGTTCACGGCAACACTATTAACAATAGCCAAGACATGGAAACAACCTAAATGTCCATCAACAAATGACTGGATAAAGAAGTTGTTGTACACACATACACACACACACACACACACACACTGGACTACAACTCAGCCATAAAAAAGAATAAAATAATAAAACTGCTTTTTTTTTTTGTATTTCACTAAATTGAGAGCTGTAACTGCAAGAGCCTTTAATCTACAGCATACACAAACCTGTAACACGCAGCTGCAACTCTCATAACAGGAGTCTAACATAACGCACATTTTGAAGTAGATATCAATAAATGCCTACTGCTGTGTAACAGAAGTGTAGGAGAAAGAGTAAAGAGCGCCTGCAAACCAGGCGCGGCAAAGCGGCAGGGCTGAGAACGTGAGCGCCCCCCTCCGGGCACCAAGAGACCTGCACCGTGTTTCCAGTTCCTCCGCAGGAGAGCTATGTCACCAGAAGCCAGGCATCCCAACAGTTTGCGCCCCAATTGCCAAGATCAGAAGGTCCCTCCTGAGACTCTTCCATCTCCTAACAGATACCTCTTGTACACTTACTATGTGTCTGGGTGCCGAGAATACAGAAATAAGGCAGATACAGAGCTGGCCTGTGAGCAGATACACACACTAGTGCCATGTGACAAGGGGTGTGGTGGTTTAATGCGGTGGCAGCCTAGAAACAAAGCCATTAATTTTACAGGGATAAGAAAAGATTTCTTTCAAAAGGACTTCAGAGAAAATGCCATTTAAAATGAATCTTGAGGGATGAACAGGAATTTGCCAAGCATAAAAGAAAAGGCCAAAGGGCTTTGGAATTCTAGGCAGAAGACAGGGTGGGAGCCAAGACAGAGGCACAAAGGAAAGTGTGTGTCTCTGACCCAACACGTGGTCCAGGGATGAGAGCAGGGGGCAGGGGGCAGGTGGCAGAGGTGAGAGCCCAAAAAAGGGCTTTATGGGCAAAGAGAATTATGAGGATGGGAGGGCTTGGGGGAATGGCGGTGGGGGGAGGGCAGCGTAATCTTACCTGAGGTTTTACAGAGATCAAACTGAAGGACGTGGCTTCAGGGTGGGCGTAGGGAGAGGAGGCAAGAGAAAGTAGTCCAGGCGAGAAGCTAATGAGAATAGTTCAATGCCAAGGGCGTGAACTACAACAAACAGAAGGACAAATCCCAAAGACACTGAGGAGTAGAAGCCATAGGGCTCAGTGACTGGTCTGGATGGTAAGGGAGGAAGAAATCAAAGACAACACAGACATTCACAGCTTAGAAGACAGAGTAATAGTACTTAACCAGGATAAGAATGATATATACCATTTGCAGCAACATGGATGGACCCAGAGATTATCACACTGAGTGAAGTAAGTCAGACAAAGAAAAATAATCACATGCTGTCACTTGTATGTGGAATCTTGAAAAAAGGAGACAAATGAACTTATTTACGAAACATAGAGAGACTCACATAGAAATTTATGGTTACCAAAGGGGAAAGGGGGAAGGAGGGATAAATTAGGAGTTTGGGATTAGCAGATACAAACTACTATATGAAAAATAGATAAATAACAAGGTCCTACAGTATTGAACTATATTCAATACCTTGTAATAACCTATAATGGAAAAGAGTATGTATGTGCATGTATAACTGATATAACTATGCCGTACACCAGAAACTAACACAATGTTGTAAATCAACTATACTTCAATAAAATATAAAATAAAATAAAATAAAATAAAATAAAATAAAATAAAATAAAATATCAATGATTATAAGAGAAACAGGTTTACCAAAGAAAGAAAACCAGTCTGGTCTTGGAGGTACCACATCTGCAGTGCCTGGAGAACAAGGGGGCGAGGATTGCCAGCTAGCAGGTAAGACACAGGTCTGAAAGTCAGGAGAGCAGTTGTCTCACTGTGTACAAGTGACAAGTGAGGTCACAAAGTGGAGACCACTTAGAGGGAATCAATGGAAGATGAGAGGGCCAAGGACGGGGGCACCAATACTGCAGGAGCAAGAGGGGCAGGAGAAGTGGGGAAGGAGACTGAAGCCGGGGCTGCCACGGGAGCCGGGAAGCCAAAAACTTAAAGAGGAAGAGAGAATGTGGTGAACATCCCAGAGGTCACAATGGAGCCAAGACACATCTGAAAAGGGGTGGATGAAGAGGCCACTTCTGCTCAGTGGCCTCCAACCATTACCAAGGCTCCTTTTGGTACCATGGGATTTTCCCAAAGGCCTCCTGATGCCAAAGTTGCTTCTTCCATGGTTCCCTCGTTTCAACAAGGCCTTTCGATCTCTTCCAAAGATATCATGAATTATTTTGGTCATGTGGCAGCAGAAAGAACAGCATGTCCTGAATCCCACTGACAGTCCTACCGCAAATTATGTTCTTGCCTTTTAATTTTGTTTTCAAAAGAGATGCCTCCAAAACATATCACCATTTCTCTGCACATTTCATCTGTAAAAAGGTGGCCTTTATTTTCGGACAGATGGGCACGTGGCAGGGACAGCGCCCATCAAGATCGAAGGCTTCAAGGCATCACCAAGGAAGCCGAGAGCACCCTGAGGTGCCCACCGGGAGACGGTGCTCATGCTTCAAGCCCAGGACAGCCAGGAAGCCTTCCTCAGCCGGGCCACTTGAAGGAACTTTCCTCCACCTGATTTCATAGTACTTCATCTGCTGTGTTCATCTGACCGGAATTCGGATGCACTTTGTGTCTCTGATTTGACTGTCAACTCCTTGAGGGCAGAAATAGCCCCAAAAGCCTTAGACCTGTGCCCTCCTCAGGACAAAAGCACCGCCCGACGAGTCAGTCTTGAAATTTACTTGACATTTACTTCCTGACTACCTTTTCCAGAAGTCTGCCCAGCAGTGAGCTTCTCTTCCCTGGCAGCATTCAAGCAAAAAAGAAACAACCTCCTTTCAGACACACTAGGCGAGGGCTCCTAAGGGGTGGAAGCCTGGGCTAGAATCAGTTTAAGAATTTGAAGTCCACAGCTGAATGGTTTCGGACCACACCCTTTTCTCCATATCCCCGGGTCCAGGACACCCTAAGTCCCCCTGATGTGGGTCAGAGGTGAAGGGAGATGGGATAGGCTGGCTTTGATATAAAAACCATCTGGGCCAGTTCAGAGACTGAGTTATGGTCGTAGGAAGAGGACCCGGGTTTGCCTTCAAGGCTCCCATCCTCCCTTCCAGCCTACGTGTCAGGAGCTCTTAGGCCAGGCCACAAGAGCCCCTGAAATCTCTCAGGGAAGCGTGCTCTGGCCCAGAAACAGCTCTGAGCAGAGTGGAGAGCCATACACAGCGCTGCCGCCGTGAAGCAAATGGGCAGAGGAAACCTCAGCCTCTCCCAGATCTGGGACACCAGAGTGTTCCCTTCGCATCACAGGTCAGGGACCCACAGGATCGGAGACAGGCCTGCCATCCGAGCCACAGAATGCCCAATCACAGCCACCGCTGTTCGCAACAAAAGAGGGTCTTCGCTAAAGCCAAGCCTGGGGAACCATAAATGTGTGGCCCTCTCCCCTCCAACGGCCAGTCTAAGCCCTGATGGCTTCTGAGGCCAATGCACTCAACAGCCCACAGTCTGGTCCTGCTAGAACTCCTGTCCATTAATTATGTTTCAGGGAAACTGGGAGGAAAAAGCAGCAAAATGGCCAAAAGGAAATGATGAAAAACCACTGCTCTTTCTGGGGGTCCCTGGCCATCATTCCAGCACTAACAGGGATAATCACCACCTTGGGCCGCTCTGGAAACAGGGACTTCATTTCTAGGCAGTGCTCTGGCAGCTGAGTTCAGTTGCCATTTCCTGCTGTGTCCCTGGCACAGCGTGCACAGGCTAAGGCCCGCAATTAAAAATCCATCTATTTTTGGTTCTGCCCTGACCATGAAGCTCCGTGATGCTCCCAGGGCTATGAGGAGAGATTCCAGATGGGATGTTCCTGCCGGCACAAGCCAGCCCCGTGTGTGGCTCCCCCAAAGCGGGGGTCATTGTCACCGATGAGTCAAGTCACCTCCTCCGACAATCCCCTCCCCAGACCCGAGGCTTAAATAAACAGCCGCTGAGACACAATGGGGCAGTGAGGTGGGCGCCGAGGGAAGGCCCGGGACCACGATGCCTCGGAACACAAGCCTGGAAGTGCTAAGTCACAGATTTCATGCCGCTCTTCTGTCTCTGGGTCCTGATTGTTCAGAAGAGCTATGGAACTAGTGACGAATATGGCACGTAGCCATCAAATTCTGAGTTTTCACAGACTCTCAGACATAGAACACAAACTTATGGTCACCAAAGGGGAAAGGAGGGAATAAATTAAAAGTCTGGGATTAGCAGATACAAACTACTACATTTAAAATAGATAAACAAGGTCCTGCTGTGGAGCACAGGGAATCATATTCAGCAGCTTGTAATAACCTATAATGAAAAAGAATATGAAAAGGAATATATGTATATAAAAACATGTATAACTGAATCACTATGCTGTACACCAGAAATTAACACAACATTGTAAAACAACTATACTTCAATAAAAAAAAAAAGGATCTTGAGTTTTCAAATTGACAATTCCAGTTTGACATACGACAGACAAATGAAATGTAATATTTAGAGAACCATTCAAAATATTCAAGGGCCTGAAGGAGTTCTGGATCCCAGGAAGGACACAGCTCTTGATTTTTCTCCTTTTTCAGAAGTCACCAAAATCCTTGCAGCCACCAAGTTGAAAAATCACCCCCCGTGGAGGGAACTTATCACTGGGAGGCTGATTCTGTTTTTCAAAGTAGAAATGGACATCAACACAACACCAAGAAGGGGGATGTATATTACAGGCCAGTAAAAAGTGTATTTTAATAAAGACAGTCAGTGAAGAATAAGACCTTCCAATTTCTGCAGCCTCTTTGTAACTGTTGAAAAACATCCACAGGGAAGACCGAGAACCAACTCTGCCCTCAGGCAGCTCTGCACAGCTCCTGGATGCGTCTGCCACTGAGTTTTTCAAGGAGAAGAAGAAATCACTGATTTTCCAGGAAGTGCTGAGTTGGCCCTTCCCAACTTTCAGGCTGTACCAGAAAAGCTGCTGCCCCAGGAGATGTCAGAGGCAAGCTGGGGCCTGAACAGTGACTTACAGACAAGACCAGGAGACAGCACGTGTTTCCCAACTTTTAAGGGTGCGACTGGGGCCAGGAGCAAGGCCGCCACCATCCTCAGGCAACCTATTGGTTCCTGGCTCTCATTTGTTCTCCTCTAAGAAAGGCAGCCAGATCTCTTGGGGTCAAGCCTGGTCTTGCCATCAGGGAGCTCCAGACCCCCTCAGTTGAGGCAGATCCTGTCCGTGAAAGACTGCGGCTTCCAACCCATCACTACCAGCCATTTGCTGCCAGCCCTCAGGAAATCAGAGGAGCCAACTGCTCTGACATTCCAGACAGCAGAAAGGCCAGGCTTCACCTGAGAGATCAACACTGAATAGTGAACAGGTGGGCCAGCCAGAAGCACATCCTGTCGGACGGAGCCAAATGGCAATGCTTCCGTAGTCAGCTGAGTTTCCACTCCTACCCTTCCTCTTTACCAAAGCCCTTGACTGCCCAAGACAGAGCAGGCACCTAGACTCCTATGAGATGACTCCTACCTCACATGCCTCCTCACCTCCAGAAAGGAAACTCAAGTGCCCTGCGGCTCTGCTGCCCCCAAACATCCTAAGATTTTTGCCCCCCTCATCTCATCATTTCTACCTGCAGCATTTCAGGTGCTGACATGTGGCTCATCACGAAATCACTGCCCAGAACAGTTCACCCTCGCTGAATGTTTTCCTGTTGATTTTGGCTTTCAGCATAAAGCCCTGAGAATGAAGGGCTGCCGAAAATGCTAACATTCCCACGATCATGACCCAGGCTGGAATTACGCAGCATCTCCCCACCTGGTAAGTCACAAGCAGGAGGAGAGCACGCAGTAACTCGTCCTCGGCCCTCCGTGCTGAGACATCGCTGCTTTCTGCAGAGACCAGCTGATGAAACAAACATGGCAGTCACAAGGTTCCTGTCTGAGATTCCAGATTTAAAGGCAAAACCTGTCTCTCTCAACTCTGGGTTACTCTCAGTGTTCCCTCTTCCACGCTGTCCATCTGGGGAAATGCTACTTAGCCTCTGAGTCTCAGGTCCGAGGCCACCTCTGCTGCACCCCCGGCACCCCCTAGACGCTCCACTGCAGGTTTAGCTTAGGCCACTCTCCCCCATTTGACTGTAAGTTCCTCTGAAGCAGGCGCTGTGGCATGTTTATTTTTGTCTCCCTGAAGCCTTGCACAGTGCCTGGCATAAAACGGGATCTAGTTAAACGTTGGCAAGGGAGTCAGTGAGTCCACCCCTCATGAGCAGGTGAGGAACTGTGTCCTTTCCAGAGTATCCTCTCCTTCCCCTCCCCTCAGGAAGTCTCGTACCTTGTGGAGCTTGTCGGCATTGTCATAGTAACCCTGAAGCTCCTGGTGCAGCACCCGGTTCTCCTCCGTCAGGATCTCCACCATCTGCTGGGCTCGCTCCACAATCGCAAACGCATCCGGACCAAGCTGCTGGCTGGGGGAGGCGGCGGGCGGGGGCTGCGGGGCGGCCAGGGTCATCGCGGGCGGAAGTGGCAGGGACACCGAGTGCAGCGGTCCGCTGACGGAGGAGTTCTGGGAGGACATCGGGCTGTGCTGCTGCACCGTAGACGGGAAAGGAAGCTGGCACGGGCGGCTGCAAGGGAACGGAAGACCGGCCGTCAGAGCCCAGGGTGACGGGGAAGAGGACGGAAGCCCAACAATGCGGGCACCGTGGATGGCTTCCACTGCCAGGGGTCATCACCACGCATATTCCAAGCTGTCTGAGTGATGCAGCTTCAGTCCTCCACTCCACAGATATTTAACGTGCTCTCCCTCTGAATCAGCGCTGCTTGGGCCTAGACAGACAAGGTCCCTGCTCTCGTGAAGCCGACGTTCTCGGGGAGAGAGACCGGTGTGCCACCCAATGATAAACAAGCAAAGCCAGGTACTGAAAAGTAAGGAGCCCTCCCTGGAGAATAAGGAAGAGTGATGGGACAATGACAGGGAAGGACGCGGAGGCTGGTTCCCACTGAAAGGGCAGGGAAAGGCTCTCTGAGAAGCAGACGCTTGAGCTCAAGTCTGAACGACAGATGAGGAGGGAAAAGTGGTTGGGGGCAGCGGGGAGAAAAGTGGGAAAAGGCGTATTCCAGGTAGAAGGCTGTGAGCGAGACCTAAGGCAGGACTCAGCAGGGGCAGACCGAGTGGAAGAAAGCAAGTCAAGCACAGGCAGCCAGAGCAGCACAGGGTAGGGCCAGCGGGACGGGCACAGGACGTAAGCCAAGGCCAGGCTTTCCCTGAGGGTGCAAAGGGAAGCCAGTGGAGAAGCTGCCTCCACTCTGGGTGGTGTGCAGATGTGATGTACAGAGGCAAGGATGGACCAAAGGTACCATTCAGCCACAAAAAAAGAAAAAAAAAATGAAATAACGTCATTTGCAGCAACATGGATGGACCTAGAGGTTATCATACTAAGTGAAGCAAGTCAGGCAGAAAAAGACAAATATCACATGGTATCACTTATGTGTGGAATCTAAAAAACAACACAAATGAACTTATTTAAAAAATAGAAACAGACTCACGGACATAAAAAAAAAAAAACGTATGGTTACCAAGGGGGAAAGGAGAGGCGAGGGATAAATTAGGACTCTGGGATTAGCAGATACACACTACTGTATATAAAATAGATAAACAACAATGTCCTACTGTATAGCGTGGGGAACTATAGTCAATATCTTTTAATAACCTGTAGTGAAAAAGAATACATACAGAACATGTATAACTGAATCACTATACTGTACACCAGAAACTAAAACAACATTGTAAATCAACTATACTTCAGTTAAAGAGAGGAAAAACAAAGGAAGGAAGAAAGAACGAACCAACAGTGTCCAGCGAGGAGGACTAGGTGTGGTCTAGGTGAGAACTGACGGAGGCTCACAGGGTTGTAGCAGAAGAGAAACAGGAGATGGATCAGGGGTATTTAATGTACATCGTAGGTGGGGAAAGAAAAAGTGAGCAAAAATTTTAAATCACTCCTAGATTTCACGCTCTACACAAGTGGGCAGGGGTAGCATTTAATGAACTGGGAAAGTCTTGGGAAAGGAACAGATGTTTTGTGTTTTGGTTTGCTGAAGGTCTGAGGATGGTGAGTCTGATTGTAGCCACGTTAAAAAGAACATAGAGAGGTGTCCCTTGATGGTTCAAATTCTGGGCACTAGCTGCTAGATTCGAAAGCATGCGTCTCCATCTCCTGCCTCCCCTCCCGAACGATCCTCTCCTCACCAGTCTGCTAACCTGTTTCACAAGAATCACTCTGTTTTCTTTCAGCCTAAGCCAAGGGCTCCTAACAGCTTCTACAGGCGTGAACAGCAAAGACATCCGGCTCTCCAACCACAGCGCTGCTCTTCTGCAGAGACTCATGGAAACTAGTTTTCTTTTCTTTCTTTTTTAATTAGGTTGATTTATTTATTTTTTAATTAAGTTTATTTATTTATTTATTTTTGAACAGAGGTACTGGGGATTGAACCTACGACCCCGTGCATGCTAAGCACGTGCTCTACCACTGAGCTATACCCTCCTTGCCGGAAATTAGTTTTCTTGTTGATCCCTTCACAACCTTTACATCTCAGTCTGGGAACTGGGGTGCTAAGAGTTACCAGCGACCCACCAAATCAACATCTGGCATCCACGGGCTGAGTCCTCTGGAGACCCAGCGATTTCCACTCCATTAACAGTCTCCTCCGTCCCCTCCCGTTACTTGCGGCCAGCCACAGCCGAAGCTCAGAACTACCCCTCTTATCCTGGGAGGTCATCTGGCCTTACGTTTCCTTGTAAGTACACTTGCTGGAATGTTTCTGGACCCTGTTGGCCTCCATAGCTCTCATTTTTAAGCATTTCTTACAGCCAGGATTTCTCTGAACGATAACTCCTGGCAGCTCAATAGCAAACCGGAGAAGGAAATTTGACAAAGGTCCCCTCAGCCCTCCCTACATGGAGATGCAGATATTCATAAAGAGGACCTCAGAATAGACCCAGCAGATCCCACCAGAGGCCCTGCCTTGGTCACCAGCATCAGAGCACTCCACTGGGGCTCAGGAGAGCGTTCCCAACTCCATCTCCTTACGCCTTCCATCTGGGTGCTCCGTCCAGTTCATGTCAAAGTAGCTGGGCCCTAAGGCCCCCGAATCAAGGTACAGAACCCTGGAGCTCAATGTGGCTCTTTATTCCTTAAGTGAGCTTCAAAGGACAGTGCCTCGGATTTCAGAAAGGAATGCGGTCAGTGGGGAGATATAAACCCTCCCCTCTCCCTCCCTCTCCACGCCTCTTACACAACTCTCTGGCCATCTCACTAGAAAGAAAATGTTTCTGCATTCTGAGAAATCTGAGCGCCTTCCACACTGAAGTGCATGTGACTATGTCATCCCGTGCGTATGAGGAGGTCTGGGTGTACGAGGTCCAACCCTTGGGTGCCATTCATGATGCCCAAGAGAGACACCATGCTTGTTCTTTGTGTTGGGTGAAGTGGGGCGAGAGGACCAAGGTGGGAATGGGTGTCAGCCTTTGAATCGAGGTGGTGTAATTTGTGGTTTTTTGTATCTTGCCAAGGTAACCTCTTTCCATGAAAAATGCACCATAGGATTTAGCCAGGTGGTAGGAATGCACTTAACTCAGTAACAGATGTGTGGTTTTTTGGGTCCATGCCTGCCTGATGGGAGTTCCTGTAATCTGGGGTGAAAGTTGGGCATCGCAAATGGCTCCCAAGGGTTGAGCACAGATGAAGCATCAGGCTTGCCTCTGACCCAGGCAGCTTCAGACTAGGGCTTCTACCATTTAACATTTCTTGGGCTCTGGGATTTGGAACCGACTTAATGGTCAATGATGGGCTTATCTTCCGGGTCATCTTTTTCTGTTACAGAACAAAAAGGAAGTGTTTTCTTAATGCCAGCCTAAGTCATCCATGACAGTGACTAGTCACCTGAGTGGCCAGGCAGGAAAAGGGTGTTTGCCAAGCTCAGGGACAGAAAGAAAGGGTTTTTCAAAATGGGAAATCTTTTAATCAACAGAGAACATTGGTCTCACAAAATAACTCAGTCACACATTCAAGCAGCATCAGATTACAACGGACGAAGAGCAGGCAGAAGAGCAAACCTCTGTCCCTGGGCTCCGCTGCTCAGCCCACTGGGGCTGTGGGCTCGGAGGTCTGTACAAGGCGGATCTGGCTGAGCGTAAAGGAAGGGGACAGGAAAATTTCACGCACGATCGTACCAGTGCCACAAAGATAACGCTACTGATCAGGTATCAGCAGGGTAAACCCATCCTAGTAATGGGGACACACAGAAAAGGGAAAACGAGGGGATGGGAACCAACATTTATTGAGAAACTAGCTGTGAAGAGAATTCTAAGCTACAGTTGTGCACTAGTGAGCCTCTTTCCGCTGTTAGAATGTGACGGCACAGCTCGGTTATTCGACATCAGGTGTCTCGGTTTCCTGGGACTGCAGGCCACTCAGCTCACTGTGCAAGGATTTACAGAGTTAACATGTATAAAGCCGGGCACAAATTAAGCTCTGGACAAGTATTAGCTATTGTCACCATGACTATAACTATTGTCATCTGCATCCCACAGCCCCTAACACAGAAAACAACCCCTCTTTCTAGTGTAATAATTTACTGGTGTTCAATTTTCCGTTATCTTTATTATAACAAACCTGATGCTTTTTTTTTTTAGAGCTTATTACTCTGACATCTGTGTGTGTTGCACTGAAAAGGTTAATATTTAATGTTTTAATTTATTTTGTGTGGTAAGTTATTTTTGATTTCTGCAATGCATTCATGTGATGAGCAGTTCTTTCCCTTAATATCTGAATTATATTTATTTAAAAAATAGTGAGCAATATAAAATGCATTTGTGTTTTTCAGTAATGTGTACTGTTGTTCAGTTTGGAAGGATAAACGAATGAACCCTTTTTTTCCTAAAAAAAAATATATATATATATATATACACACACCTATTTTTAATATTATATTTTATTTAAATATATTATTTAATTGTTCACACATGTGTTTCCTACTCTAATGATTAGCACGCATGTTTTTTGAGGGTAGGAAATTATGCCTTGTACTAAGTTGGCCCCCAATAAATGTTTGTCAATTGATTTGGCCCCTGAGCCCAAGAGCAAGTCCTACTTACACCATATACTCTTGACACGCTTTCCAACGGTGGCTCAGTCTTCAACATTGTATTACTAACGAAGAGACCGCTGGTATTTAGATTTGTGCTGGGTAATACAGGCAGAAACTCAAACCATGACACTGCCAATATAATCGCATAGCCACTGCCTTTCTCATGTATTGGGAGGTCACAAAACGCAGCTCAACGCTAGAGTGACAATGCTATTTGGATTGGGGAAACGAGGTCATTGGTTACAGCCAACCAACCGTCCATTCGCCTCTCTCTGCGAACAACAAGCCTTCACAAACAAGCTTAGTGAGACCTATGTGTTTACACCGTCCTAAATGGGCCACGAATAGCACTTTACAGCCACTGTCATTTCGTTCTCACAAGCTTGGGCATTCACTGCTCTCATAACCATATACTATTATCCTATTTTTAAAGTATGCAAACTAAGGCTCAGAGGATTCAGGAACCAGAGATCTGAGTCTTTACAAAGCAAAATGATAGGCCAGGAGCTGGCAGCCTGACCCCGTGTGCTCCTGCCACACCAGGGCTACGGCGCCGTGCGGGGACAGAGAGCACTGTTCCTTCATAGCGGGTCTCTTTTCTCTGCTTCTGCTTCCCTCTAGCCATGTGACCATGGGCAAGTTTTTAACTTCTTCACCTTTAAATGGTGATAAGAATAGTACCCATGTCACAAAGTTGTTATGAGAATTAACTGAATTAACTGAGATAATGCATAGAAAGCATTGAACCTACTGCCTACTGTTAGGAAAGTACTTAATAACTGATGGCCTCTGTTATCATCACACACCACTAACAGGGTTAGAAGAAAGCAAGGGAGAAACGCGCCCATGGCTGTCCCTTCCTCCTCCAACACTATGTGTAAGAATCACTGTCCCTAATACTAAAGCCTCAGTGAGGAATCAAAGCAAATGCCAACACCATAGGATCCTCTACTTCTGAAACGTTTTGCTGCAATGTGATGCACAAGACCCTAGTGTCAAGGTGATGCTCGTATATGTCAGGGAACTGTCTCTTGAACACAGATCCTCACTTCCTTCTGGACCTGTGCTGTCTAGAGCAGCAGCCACGACCACGTGTGGCTACTGGACACCTGAGATGCGGCTTGTCTGAACTGAGATGTGCAGTGAGTATGCGATGCAGAGCAAAATCTGCAGACTTAGTACAAAAATTGTAAAATATCTCATTAATGGTTTCTTACGTTGATTACCTGTTGTGATGACAATATTTTGGATATAACGGGTTGACTAAAACATGTATTTTAAAACTATGTTTTTAGGTGGCGGAAAGATTAGAAGTTTGGGATTAAGAGATTCACATTACTATATATAAAATACGTAAACAACAAGGATCTACTGTATAGTATTGAGAATATATTCAATTTCTTGCAATGAGCTGAAATGGGAAAGAATCTGTATATATAGTATAAAGAATCACTTTGCTGTACACCTGAAACTAACACTGTAAATCGACTACACTTCAATAAAAAAATAAAGATTTTAAAAACATGTTTGAAATGAGTTAAATAAAACATGTTTTTAAATTAATGTCACCTGTTTCTTTCAACTTTTTAAAATTGTGGCTCTTAGAAAATTTTTATATTTCTGTTATATTTCTGTTGGACAGCTCTGCTCTAGTCCATACTGCACGGACACCAAAAGGCCTCATTTTCGAGACAATTGCAGAATTCAGCAAGCATCAGGGCAATTCATGCGAACAGACCAGCAGTGCTCACTCTATTGCCCCCAGACCCCCAAGCATCAGTGGTGACCAGCAAGCTATATTCAATATATCAAACAATCTGTTTATCTACAATTAGGCCAGCATTCTAACATTTTAAAAATACGGTTTGTGTAACTGGCAAAAATTTTCCAAAACACGACAGGAAAAGAAACATCAATGGATAAACAGATAAAGGATGTGCTCAAGTAATTCAAAAGAGAAAATGCAAACAGCTTGCATTTTCCAAAGCAAACTTATTAGTAGAGAAATAAATCAAAACAACTTTTTTTCAATTTATCAACATTGACAGTTCAGTAAAACAAGAGTTTACTGAGCCTCTAAGCAACGATTCTTTTAAATTCTCAACTTCTGAGACATACTAGGATTTCACTGGAGTAAAAAACATGTAGAAAAAATGACTGGAAGGAACTATGACAAAATGTCAGGATGACTCTCTCCGGTGATGAAGTTATGGATTCTTTTCCACTCTTCATATTTTTCTGTTTTTATGTAAATTTAACATAAACATGTATGGCTACTATAAAAATTCCATTATCTAAGCAATATATGTACATGATAGAAACATGAGAAAATCAAGGTAAGCAAAAAGAAGCCACTGTTCATGTAATAATCAGAGAAAGTAAACAATGAAATAAAAGAATTTTCAGATGAAATGAAATAATAAAAGGTTTCTTGGCTGTGAAGTTCAAATTTTAAGACTTCTCACTCAGTAAAAATACCTCATATTTACATACAGCTTTCCAACTTACAGTATTTTTTTAACTGAAGTATATTCGGTTACAATGTGTCAATTTCTGGTGTACAGCACAATGTCCCAGTCATACGTATACATACATATATTTGTTTTCATATTCTTTTTCATTAAAGGTTATTACAAGGCATTGAATATAGCTCTCTGTGCTATATAGAAGAAATCTGTTTTTCTAATCTATTTTTATGTACAGTGACTAACATTTGCAAATCTCAAACTTATAATCTCCTGACTTCAAAGCAACACAGTGAACAGGGCATTTAACGGTGGTTGTCTCTGGATAATGGGACTACAGGTAATTTCTGTTTTCCTTTTCTTTTCTTGGTGGGTGGCAGATGTGGGAGTTATTTCTAGATTTTCTACAATGAACATGTTTCATCCATGTAAGGAAGAAAATCAGCTGGTTTTCAGAAAAATCAGCTGTAACAAGTTGCAAATAAGAAAAACGAGGCTCTGAGAACTTACGCAATTGGCTACAAAGTAGAAGAACCAGGACTCAAAACCCCTCAAATCTTTCCCCAAACCCACAGCCTTCCCCCCTGGACCCCTCTGGTTTGCAGAAACACAAGACTCATCAATGTTCACATTGAGACTAGACTCTTGGGTAAATTAAGATCAGAATCACTGCTGTGCAGATGGAGATGGATAATCCTCCTGCTTGGGGAAGCCACTCATCTAATGCGTTACAGCTGGAATTGTGCTAGATTCCCTGAGAAAGTAGCCTGAACTTGAGCCGAGCCTTTGAAATTCCCATACCGCAGAGCTGCTTCTCACCATAAACAGGGCACTTTACTTGGCTCATCCAGCTATAATTCAGCTTAAAAACTGTAGAAACCCATGAGTTCTAATGCTGACATTCAAAACATATGTTTAGCTGGTGGAAATTAAATAGGGCTCCCTGGCCTCATTTTTGTTAAGGGCAACACATAGTTGTTAATCCAATAGCCTTGGGTCTGGCTCACCTTTTGGCCCCACCTAGCAATTCATTTTCCTAACTGTCTACACTGCAAGTCACCACTTTGGAAACACACTCCGAAAATTCTCGTTCCTCCTTCAGCCATTTCCAGCTCAAAGTAAGACGGGGGATCACCAAACATCCTTTCTTGTGCTACAGTACATTCTAAACCTCACGCCCACCCAGAAAAAGACCTGCTCCTCAGCAGGTCCCTTTAGGTTCATTCATGATGTAAACTGCACTCGGGCTGCACTGCTGCCCCGACGTGGGTTCCTGGGGAGAGGAGGTCTCTCTCTAATTTGCCACATGTGCTCCTGACCTGTGTCCGCTTTGCTCCCCGCCTCCTCCCTGCACTGTCTTCTGTTCTGTTCCCAGAGAATGTCAGTAACTTTGACTCTATGCTAAATAAAACCAAAGCAGAAGGTTTTTCTAGGGCAAAACACACAGTGCATTTTTTTTTTTAAGGATAACATGAGGGATTTGGGAGACTGGTCACATCACAGGTTCCCTCCGTTAATGCAGGAAACTGCGAGCAGCCCCTGCTTTGATGGGAAGGATGGTGGTGATGGCTGGCCTGGGAAGAAGAGGCGCAAGCTTGCTCTGTGGAAGGGGACCCACAGCACCGCTGGCTCTGACGTCATCTTATCGGAAGATGCTCGTTTCAGCCCAGGACAGAAGGGCTGGGTCAAACCCCACCATTCTGCACTTTCATGAAGTATCTATCTCTATGCCAAGAATAAAACTAATACATTCATAGATGAATAAGTATTAATACACAGTTACCACTCTTCTCTGCTTCTGGGAAGCTAGTAAATCAAACCCCCTGTGCTGAACAGGCAAGATTCAGCCAAGAAAAAGGGCAAAAGAAGCAAAGGCAGAAAGAGAGTGCTCCTTTCACTAACAGGAGTCGTTTTCAGTCTTTTTCCCAAGCTGATCCTGCCTGAAACATAAAAAAACCATCCAAATCATTCAAATAGCACTTATCATCTTCCATCCCTGCCACCTTCTGCTAAAAACAGGCTAAAGCAAACAAACAGCTCCGCCCCGGTCCCCGACCTCCAAATGACGGCAAACCACAGGCAGACCACAGCTTGCAGCCTACAGCCGTCAACAGGCTCCAGTCTGCTCCCAAGTCTTCCGAGATCGCTGGAGAGAAAGCGTATCCTGGTCCTCCCGAAAAAACCAGGTGGGCAGAGCGTGGGCTGGACATCAGGGTGATGTAAAAATCTGATTAGAAAGTCTCTGCTAAGTGACACTGAAGAACACCTGAAACCTCTGACAGTGGTCGAGTGCTTGCACTCAGGGGAGAGGCCACATGTCCGAGCTGGTGCCCGGGACTTTTCACCTCTCCCTCTGAGCCTGTTTTTATCACAGCATAGATCCCACATCATCAGTGGGGCTATTAACAGTCCCCACCCCTAGAACTGTTGTGAATATGAAGGCAGGTGAGCCACCCGTGCCTGGCGCACGGTGGGCACTTGAAGGCTTAATCCTGCTGCTGCCACCCGTGCCTCTGCTCCGTTACCTGCTGAGGGAGGGGACAGAGTTCTAGAAACAGGAAAATCAGGGCAAGTGTTGAGGAAAACAGGTTTTAGTTTACTCTGAAGCCATTAAAATATATAGATCATATGAACAAAAAACACCAAGGGCCAATTTTCAAAACCAAATCAATCTAACTAGTAAAATATATGCCCCCCCATTAACTGAGCTAATAAATGCAAATTAAAATAAAAACTTAACACAATCTGCCTATTACATTAGCCAAGTTTTATAACTTATGACTAGTGTTGGTCCAAGGGCAGTGAGACAGGCACTAGAATGTCTTTACAAATTTGTCTGATATCAAGTCATTAACTGTTTGCTACAATTTACCCAATGATTTCCTTTCTAAATAATGATTCCCAAAGAAATAAACCGAAATATGAAAAAAGTGATATGCATGATGATAGTCACTTCACTATTTATAGAGAAAACGATGTAAATTATACACTTTATGAAATGTTATAGCAGCAATAAAAACGATGGTTATGAAAACAATTAGACATTGCAGAAAAAAAGCTCGTAATATGATATTATCTTAAAAAAGCAGATACCAAACTGAATATAATCTATGATTATAACATGAAAAAATTAATTTGTACAGGAAAAAAGTGAATAGTGGCTGTATTAATAAAGTAGAATATTTTAAGTAATTTTTTTAGCATCTTCAGTTTCCACTTTTAGAAATATGGACAGATTTCTCTGGAAAACAAGCATGCCTTTGACTAATATACTCCAAACTGCTTTGATAAAAATCAGACCATCCACTGGTATTCCTTCCTGCATTCACTTCCATTAACAGTACAGTCAGCCTGTGCCAAGTCACTACTTCTGGACCTGGTCTGTTTCCACAGTGTGGCAGAGTTAATATCCAGATGCTTCCTTTTATTCTTTTTAAGCCTAATTCTCCACAGAACGACCTGTCCAGTTCTCACCTTGTCCTCATGTGTATCCATTTCCACTTTCAGGATGCAGGAAAAGGAAATGGCACAGGAACAAGCCCAGAGCCTTTATCCAGGGCGGGCTCGTGTGTCCTGGAGGTCCCCACTGGCTACCTCAGTGGGGTGTGGTCGCCCTGGTCCCCCCACCTCCCCAGCCCCGCGAGCTCACTCATGAAAAGGGCCAAGGTGGGCAGGTCAAGGTGACCTTGACGGGTGGCTCTCCACGGAGTTTCCCATGAAAGGAGCCCATGACCCACCCCACACCCCCATCTGCGGCAGATCAGAGCAGGTGAGAGAATCTGTAAGCCATGGGGAGTCAGTAATGAAGGCGAGAACTCCAAGTTCTTACTCCTCTCTCTTAAGCTCTATGCAGTTTGGACCTTTCCACCTCCAGGCAAAAAGCAGTGAAGTCTCAACATCGTGGTGGGTTGGGTCAGAGCACTGACCATTCACAGCACCCTCAGCCCGTTTCTGCAGCACGAGGCCAGGACGTGGACCCCGTGATCTCAGTCAGAGGCCTCTCCGCGTCTCGGAGTCTGTGAGGTGTCAGCCCACAGCCTGCAGCTTCCCAAACCACCACTGTTAGTGACAAACTGATAACCCAGCAAGCACCAGGGAATGTGTCAGTGACATTAAAAGGAGCCTTGCTCTCCTCTTGGGTCGAAGAGAACTTGAACATCACGTACTGCTGAGCTTCAGCCCCAACCCTGGGGGTTCAGGCCACACTGAATGTGTCTGAAGCAGGACTGGCATGGATGTGACCATGCTTACCCTGCAGCCAAAGGCTGGGCTGCTGGAGCCACGCTGGCGAGCCATGGCGCTGGGCCCAGCCTCAATGGCCTGTCTGTTACGTCCTCTGGGACATTCTGATGTGTCGTGTCAACCCAGCTGCCAAGCCTGCCTGTTGGCTCAGATCCCTCACACTTTTCTTCTTTCTGACGTCACAACTTTGAGACACGTGACCCCGTCTGCAAACAGCTGGGGAGCCTCCAGGAAGAGCTGCCCTCTCCCCCCGACCGGGTCTCCCTCTCACGTCGCACCTCCCACTTCACACACTGTCGTTTAACAAAGAGCGAAGCCGAGGAGAAGGAAGGAGGCGTCGTCTGGGGAGACTTTCACTTTCCATCACACTCAAGGGGCTGAATTAAATGATTAGGATAAAACGTGAACCGCCACAAACCCAACTCTGATAGGGTTCTGGGATAAGCACCATGGATGATTTTAAACAACTCGGGTAAATCAAGGCGGTGCTAATACCAGAGATTTGAAGATTCATTTTCTTCCTCCTCAGACCTGATAGCCTGTAAGTTTAAATTTTCCTGGGCTCAAGGTGTCATAAAAGAGTAAAATCAAGAGGCACCCCCCTCACCAGACCCCATCTTCAATTCCCAGTGGGGTCAGACTGTGCTTGCTTTAGAAATACGAGTTCTTTATTCACAAAACAGAAACACACACAGACAAAGAAAACAAACTTACGGTTACCTACCTGGGGGGCAAGGGGTGGGAAGGGATAAATTGGGAGTTCAAGATTTGCAGATACTAACTACTATATATCAAATAGATAAACAACAAGTTCATACTGTATAGCACAGGGAACTATATTCAATATCTTGTAGTAATCTACAATGAAAAAGAATATGAAAAGAAACGTGTGTGTGTGTGTATGGCTGAAACGTTATGCTGTACACCAGAAACTGACACAACACTGTAAACTGACTAGATTTCAATTTAAAAACAGTACAAGCTGCCGCCCGTCTCAGGCCTGGAGGTGGGGACGGCACCTCCCAGCTGACATTCTCCACCTAATGTGGGGAAACGTGTCAGCAGCTGGGAAGTGACGGGCAGGTCGGCCAGCTAGCCCTCCCTGCCAAGGCTCGGTCTCCCTTTGCGGAAGACATTCAGCCAAGGTACGCTCTGCAGGCAGCCGTGGGGGTTGTTCCGGGGGTGGGGGAACCGCTCCGATTTGAAACAGATAAATAAAGCCCTGGGTGAGAACGAAGACATATCCATTAACAGGCAGCGGCCACTTGTCTGCTCGCGCTCCAACCTCTCCTCGAGCAAGTTCAGCACGTCTAAATGCTGACAATTCCCAAATTTGTATCTCCAGACCCAATTTCTCTCCTGAGACCTTGTTTTCCAATTGTCTTATTTCCAATTACCCCATTATTCCTCAACTTCCCTATCCGATCAGTCATTAAATCCTGCCCATTCTATTTCTCTTAGCCCATGATGCTCCCCTATATCGATGGCCTTAAACCTCAGCTACCATCACCAATTCTTATCCAGACAGTTGAAACTGTCCCTAGAGGTCCTCATGGCCTCCAGTCTCCCTTTCCTCTAATTCATCCTTCACTCCACTGAAGTCAGCCTATTAAACATCCACATAGTCTCCACTTAAAAACACTGATTTTCCCAATTAATAACAGATAAATTCTAAACTCTTCAGTATGATTCTCAAAGATCTTCACCAACTTTCCTGTCCAAACACACCTTTTGCCACTTCCAAACCACCCTGCCCCACCAGGGCTCTGCGTTACCGTAGCTCATACTGGACAAAACCTCCTAAACTTTCTGTCTAAGGAAATAAAATCCCGGCACCCGCAAAAAGAAAAGGAATGGCATTCCACTGTGTCGTACCTACTACTTCACCTCTACCCCGCAACTCTCATTTGTTCTTCAAGACCCAACTCAAATGTCACCTCCTCTGGGCAGCTCTCCCCAGTCCCTCCAGTGAGAGCCATACCACCCTCTCTGGTCCCTTGACATTCTCTGCAAACTTCGATCCTAAAAGAGCACGCCACACTGCAAGGATCTGTTCAGATGCTGGTTCCTCCTGAGACAAGGCTGGAAGGACCTTGAGGGTAGGAGCCATATCTTTATCTCCGAACCGAGTACAGGGTGCACAGAGCACACACTCAGTAAGTGTTGTTGAATCCATCAGCCAGTCTTAAGAGGAGTTACAGCAATGCAGAAAAAAAGATCTGGACAGTCAGGATACTGGAGCCTAGCTCCAGCTGCCCCAGAGTCGCGCATTGTGGGGGCTTATTAACCTCTCTGGGCTTCAGTTTCTCATCTGCTGCATACGGTGGTGGGACTATATGATTTCTATGGTCCCTTTAAGTCCTCTGTTTTAGGGTTCAGACTACTTTTTCTTTGAAATCTACAATGAAAAACGACTATAAAACTCCATGGTAATAACATGTTCCAGGAGTTTGGACACTCTCCACGACGCCAGCCAGGAAAATCACTGCTTTGCCAGGCCATTAGGCCGAGCTCCCAAGGACGGCCAACAACAGGGGCCCCTCCCCTAAACTCACAAATCCCCAATTGCCTTCTGTTACCTTTGGAGAAAATCCCCAATTTCCCTTTGTTCTGTTTCACTCTATGTATTTTGGCCAAAAGGTGGCTTATTAAATATTACACTCAAGAAAAAAACCAATGACAAAAACCTAACATGCCTTGAAAATAATGAGTGCTAAAAGCATGCGTTAAATCACTAGGCTTACTGTGGAAAACAGAAGAGAAGTTCCTCAAAAAAACTAAAAATAGAACTACCATATGACCCAGCAATTCCAATCCTAGGTATATATCTGAAAAAAACAAGCACACTAATTCAAAAAGATACACACCCCAATGTTCACAGCAGTGTTATTTACAATTGCCAAGATATGGAAGTAACCTAAGTGTCCACCAACAGATAAATGGATAAAGAAGATGTGGTCTATAAATAATAGAATATTACTCAGCCACTAAAAAGAATGAAATTTTGCCATCTTCAGCAACATGGGTGGACTTGGAGGGCATTATGCTAAGTGAGATCAATCAGACAGATAAAGACAGATAATGTATGATAACACTTATATGTGGAATCTATAAAATACAATAAACTGGTGAATATAACAAAAAAGAAGCAGACTTAGAGGCAGGACAAATTAGTGGTTACAGTTGGGAAAGGGAAGTGGGTAAGGGCAAGATGGTGGTGGATTAAAAGATACAAACTATTAGGTATAAAATAAGATATAAGGATATATTGTACAACATGGGGAATATAATCAGTATTTTATAATAACTATAAATGGACTATAACCTTTAAAAATTATGAATCACTATATTGTACACCTGTAACATATCATAATATACATCAACTATACTTCAATAAAAAAAATTTTAAATTGCTTTAAAAAACTCTCTAGGCTTGATAATCACCTCGTTACCCCGTACTCTGGGGGTGGCTGGTACCTCAGGACGGCCACTTCTGTCCTCGCAGGCTGCGGGGCAGGGTAAGGCTTGGCCATCTCATGCAGCATCCCAGGGTGCTGGTCACTGTAGAAAAGTCCATGCTCCTGGGTCTTGCTGACCGGGGACACCATCTGCTTGGTCTTGAAGGGGTACTCGGGTGGAGGACCTCGGGGGTCCAGCACTTTAGCTGCAGGCTGGGCTGGGGAGGGCCCCCCTCCCGCCTTGAACCCCTTTCCGTTCCCTGAGCCAGGGAGGTGTTGCTTGGCACCGTTCCTCTCCAACGACAGCTGCATGATCCTCTCGCTGAGAGAGCGGACGTGGCCCTGCTTCAGTTCCTTCAGCGCCTCGTCTTTGTGCGCCTGTCCGCTGTTGGCACGGTTCACCGTGGGCCTGCCCTCCGTCCGGGCCTTCTGACTGGGGCCCCCGGCCATGTAGTAACCGTGACCCACCACCCCCTGCTGCTGTGGCTGCGGCTGCGGCTGCTGCCCCCGGAAGAACTGGGACTGGGCTTTGGCCTCCTCGTACGTGGGCAGCTCCTCGTTGTTCTGCTGGGGCTGCGTGGACCGGACCTGTTTCTCCATCACCGTATTGTCCACCTGGTGTTCCTGACCCTGCGGCTCCTGGCGTGCCGACTGGTAGACCATTTGTGGGTCTTCTTGAGTGAGGTTTTCCGTGGAAGAAAAGCTGTTGGCGGGGTGGGCTGGTCCTGCACTCCCTGTGGCCTGGTGCTGAATGGCCAGCAAGTTCATGTTCTCGGTCGGGGTGCCATACCGCAGTTGCTCCTGGATCAGCCGCTGTAACACTGTTCCAGCTGCCGCATCCTCGGAACCTCTCATTTCCACCTCTGAGATCCTCGGGAAGTTCGGGGAGTGGAAGTTACAAAGAGGATCCTCAACTAGAAGATAAACACGGGAAAAAGAGATCAGGCTGTTCCACGGGAACATAGGTTTGGATGAACGAGGTGAACAAGGAACTTTCTAATGATAGTGGCATTTAAAGATTTCAAACACACCATCACCCTCATTTACCCTGTGGTTTCTCAGGGAAGCTTTTCTCCAATTCAAAGAGACTCCCCTGTGCTCCCTTCCCTCGCCTCCTGCTGCCTCCTTGACCTTGCTCAGGCCTTAGGGCCTCCTTTCCCTTCAAGCTCCCAACTGGCCCCTTCTCTTCAGCATATAAACAAGCCAAGTCTTTCCCATCTTAAAAAAATTACAAGCAAAAACCAAAACCAAACAAAAAGAAACCACCTTTTCACAGCCCCATGTAAACCTCTAACTGCCACCCTGTCTCTCTCCTTCCCTCCTCCTCTTCTTATTTATTCATTTTTTTTTTTTTTAGTGTTTTTTGGGGGCTGGGGTGGGGGAGGCAATTAGGTTTATTTATTTGATTATTTTTTTAAATTGAAGGTACTGGGGATTGAACCCAGGACCTTGTGCATGCTAAGCACCCACTCTACCACTTGAGCTATACCCTCCCCCTGCTTCCCCCCCTCTTCTGATTATTCTCAGAAAGCAATCTACACTTGCCATCTCCCCTTTCCAAATGCTCCATCCACCGCCCTCCCCACTGCTCTGATTAGTAATCAAGCCCAGGGAGAACTTGCCAGCTTAACTTTTCTGAAGCATTTCGCATGCTGATCACTACTTTTTTTTTTTTTAACTGAAGTATAGTTGATTTACAGTGTCATGGTAGTTTCTGGTATACAGCATCATGATTCAGTTATACGTATATGTGTATATATATTCTTTTTCATTATAGGTTATTACAAGACATTAAATGTAGTACCTTGTGCTATCCAGTAGGCCCTTGTTTATCCAGTTTATATATAATAGTTTGTACCTGCTCATCCCAAACTCCTAATTTATCCCTCCTTCCTCCTTTCCCCTTTGGTAACTCAAAGTTTCTTTTCTATGTCTGAGTCTCTGTTTTGTAAGTAAGTTCATTTGTATCTTTTTTTTTTTTTAGATTCCACATATAAGTGGTATCATGATATTTGTCTTTCTCTGTCTGACATTTCACTCAGTATGATAATCTCTAGGTCCATCCATGTTGCTGCAAATGGCATTGTTGCATTCTTTTTTATGACTGAGTAGAATTCCATTGTATAAATATATATATATACCACAACTTCTTTATCTAGTCATCTGTCCATGGACATTTGGGTTGTTTCCATGTCTTGGCTACTGTAAATAGTGCTGCTATGAACACTGGGGCACGTGTATCTTTTCAAATTAGAGGTTCCTCAGGATATGTGCCCAGAAGTGGGACTAATCACCTGTTTCTTGAAATGCTCTCCTCACTTGGCATCCAGGCTGCCCCCTCTCCTGGTTCTGGATCCTGCTTCTTCTCTGTACACTCCATTTCTGGCTCCCATTTCTCCACCTGCCTCTTAAATGCTAGTGTTTCCCACAGCTTGGCCCCGAGTTCTCTTCCACCCTCACTCGACAGAACCTCATCACATCCACTGTCCATCTGCAAGTACTGACTCGTGGCCCACACATCTATAACCACCAGCCGATGGTCTGTGGGTCCTCCAGACTCAACATGTCTTCCTCCCCTCAAGAGACTCACCCACCCACCCAACCCTTGTATCCCTACCTTGTCTACTCTTTGCCAAGCCTGGGAGTTTTCCCAAATTCCTTCCTCTCCGTTACCCCCAACATCCAGACACTGTCTGCCTGTCAATTCCACCCCGAAAATGAAACATCACTCCAACTCTCCTCTTTCTTCCCATGCCAGTCTCCGAGTTCGTTATTAATAACCACAACACAACCACAAGAACCATCTTTAAAGTGCATATAATATCCCAGGTACTGTATTAAATTCTCTCATTTGTTTAGTTTATTCCATATATCATCGCATGAAGCAGGCATTAATTCCCTCACCTTACAGATAAAGCAGAGGTTTGGAGAAGGTAAATCAGCGAGGTCACAGAGGCATGAAAAGACAGATCCAGGATCCAACTCATTCCACAACGAAATCACATTACAGGCCCTTGAAGCCTCATACCCAAACCATTCCAACAGCTTCCTCGATTTCTCTGACACTAGCCTCCTTCCCACTTCCAAACCCACCCCTCAGACTCCAGCCTGTCTTCCACACTACCCTGAAAGATTGTTCAAAATGAAAAACTTAATCATATCACTGCCCTGCACCAAATTCCTCAACAATTAATTACAGGATGAGGCTGACAGTCCATCTTAGGGCATAGCAGGGACTGCTTATCTATCCAGCAACACCTCATGACATCTCTGGCCCCTCACTGGCAACCCCTCGGAGTTCAAGTTCAAGTTCCAGCAATACCTAAGGACATACAGTTTCCAGACATGCCGGCTCTCTCTTGATTCCAGGACTTCGCTCCCATCCGTCCCTCTGCCTAGAAAGATGCCTCTCACCACATCTTCTTGGGAAATTCCTAGACCTGCTCTGAATGATGGCTCCAAGGCAACCTTCTCAGTGAAACCCTTCCTGCTGCAGCCCAGCAGGCTTGAGCCCTCCTTCTCCATTGTCCACGCTCCGCTGTTCTGTCTCCGCTAGAGTGATGATCACAGTAGAAGGCAATTATTTATGTATACAAGACTCTAAATTCCTTAAAGGCAAAGATCATGCCTCCTCATCGGGGTCTCCCTAGCACATGACCCAGTGCCTGCATGTACGGAGGGTCAAACATTTAACCAGTAAAAGAAGATCTGAGTGCTATGAACCGTAAAACTGACCCCGTTTCACAATAGTACGAGGAAGTATTATGTTGAGAATATTTATAGCATTAGGATAATAAAAATTCTACCACTTACTACTGGCAAGCCCTTGAGCGAATCACCTGTTCTCTTTGAGCTCAATACCCTCACCTGTAAATTGAGAGAATTGAGCTAGCCCATCTCTAAGAGACTTCAACTCTACAATTCCGTGCAATGACAGTTTTGTGTTTTCATTCATACACAGAACACATCATTTCCCCCCAAACCATCCTTCTTCCCCAAGGCTGCCTTTATTTTTTCCCAAAAATGGCATCCTTATCCTAAGAGACATCCAGGTAGAAATTTCACATTCAATTTTGACCCTTTTGTCTCCTTCGCTCCCTACATTTAATCAAGTGCCAAGCTAGTTTTTCAGTAAAACGAGAAAAAAATAAAGGTGGTGTGATATGCTCGCTAGATACATAGATACACATACACTCACACATGTGTATGTGTAGACACACAGAGATGTGTTATTGGGGTTACTGTCCTTTTTTGGCAAGGGCTGCTCTCCAGGATTACCTCCCTCTTACTCTTTTTTGGTATTAAAATATGAGAAAAGGTGCTGGTAGATGACATTTTTAGTGTCTCTGTAACAGCAAAGACTGCAGCCCCAACGTCCATGCCTTCACCCACTCCCTGGGTTCCAGCTCTCCTAGCCAGTTGCTTAAATGTCCTGAACAGCCTAATAGCTTTTACTTCTGGCTTCTTCTCCTTTCAATCAACACTGTATTTATCATCTGTCTTCCTCTTCTAGAATTCAAGCACCAGAGAACAGAGTTTTACCTGTTAAATCCCAGTGCCTAGAACACCACCCCGTTACACAGAAGGCATTCAGGACAGAACTGTTGAGTAAAGAACTTTATAGACTGGTTCCTGAAGCTCAACTCTGATCTACTGCCAAATCACACCTCTGTGACCTCAGGCAAATTACTTGGCTTCTCTGAACCTCTCTCCTCTATATAACAGTCGGGCTTCAGATCTGCATCACAAGATGCCACATGGAGGAAATTCAAACTTTGCCCTCACCTTCAGAGAATGTTTATGGTAGCTGAAATATAAAACCAAAGTTCAACAATACAAATTTTTAAACAACAAAAACAGATCACTGAAAAGCCACACAAGATGAAACTGCCAAAAACTATAATAAGCAGGGAAGAACGCAAGGAATAAAGTTATCAGTGTGGGTTGAGTTGGGCCATCACTCAGTCCGCAAATACCAAGTGCCAACCTGTTACATTCAGGCATTCTGAGAGGAGCGGGGGTTAAGAGAGTGACGAGGACAGTCCTTACCCTCAGGGCTTAAGGAAACAAAGCAAATGCAAATAAAAATCCACACTTTAAAATAAACAAATACAAATTCAAATAAAAATATATTTCCAAAGGAAAATGATTTGAGGGGATGAATAATAAAAAAGGAATGGGGTCTCACCAAGCATGAACACTATTCAATTCCCTTTTCGTAAGCACATTGGGCAAGAACCTTGAGATCGTTCCTTAAAGTGGTTTATTCCTTCATGGTTTCACCAAACTCAAAAGGCCTCAAAAACAGGCAGGAAGTTTTTACAAAGGAGGCAGTTCCTTCCCTACTGTAGTTTTGAATTTCTCTGAATTTCTGAATGATTTGCAAAAGGAGGTAAAAGTGAAAGCAGAAAAGAAAAAAAAGAAATGCAAGATTCTGGGAAGGTACAGCAGAATATTTAGGAACTAGAGAAAAATTAGGAAATAAATGGTATAATTCTGAAGTTCCTAGATACTTAGGAACTCTCTCCACTGAGTCACATATTAGAATAAAATATTCTATCAACACTTTGGCACAAAAAAATAAGGCACCTACCAATGAAGAGACAACCAATAATCCAACATGCGATTTTTTAAAACGAGGACAGAGAAAAAATTAAGCAAAAGAGCTAAAAACGAGAAACATAAGATTGTTCTGCTTTTCCAACGCAAGTGCCAGTAGAATAACTTACCAGCTTTTTCCCTGATGTTACTGTTTGCCTCCACCGTCAAAGGAGATGCTTCATGCCTCCCGGAATAGGGCTGAAAGTCTGCGAAAAAGTAGTTGGGGTCTTCCAGAATCTGGACGGGGCTACTGGGGCTGTAACAGGCAGAAGGGGGACCTGGGGGCAAAAAGCAAAGTGCATATTAGTGTCAATAACATCGTCCTGGCCCTCCTCCCTGCCTGACTCACACCAGGCTTTCTCCCACACAAATTTCCACTGGCAGGGGAAGCTCTGTCTTTTTGATTCATAAAATTCCAAAGTTACTATTCAGCATCATCACAAGTCTAGCCACCCACCAGAATGACCCGGGAGGTCACAATAACAATTTTCAAGACACACTGAGCGAAAGCAGGGACGCATTCACACAACCCACTGCCAAGGGCGGCGGCAGAGACAGAAATCAAGTCGCCTGTGGACGCGGACGAGTCACCAGGTTCTGGAAGGTCAAGGTAGGGGCACGGAAAGTGTGAGGGGGGTGGGGGGGACAGGGAGGCCAGAAAAGGAAAACTAAAATGGGAAGAGCAGCTGTCTCTTGGAATATAGGGAAGATACAGAGAAGGCTGGTCATTTGGCCAGACCACGTGTTAGCGGGAGCCCGTCCCAGCCGGGCCCAGGGCACGCAGCCCCGCTCTATGGTCTCTGACCCTCGAGTGGCAATGCGAGCCTGGGTCATGGGTTCCCTCTGCCAAGCACCAGCCTTTCAGCTCCAGGGTACCTGCGTCACACACACACCGTCGTGTGCCTCCTGTTCCAATTCAACGTGACAACCGTACAGCCACTGAACACAGGATACCACGACAGTGCACTGATGCGGCCCATACAGCGTCGCGGGAACACCCCGCGTGATGGATCTGGGCTGCCTGTCCTCTCTGCACTGAGGTCTGCCTGGGCTCCACGTGGAAGCCTCTTTTTGGCAAAAGTAACTTCACTGACTCTGAGGAAAGAGTCGTGCTATTTTTTTTTTAGTATTATTATTAAAATCCCGGCCCCAAAGATAATCCCATTTGGGGAAGGTGGGTATAGCTCAGTGGGAGACACCATGATTAGCACGAGCGAGGTACCGGGTTCAATTCCCAGGGAGTCCATCAAAACAAAACAAAACACAAAAACATAAAGAAAACAAAGCAAAAATGACAATCCCATTAGAAGACAAATAATGTTTTTCAGCCATCACTTCAAACAGATCATCTGAAATTTCCTGCCAGGATTGTTATCTGCCCAGCCCCCATAAGGCCAAAGCTAGTAGGAAGCAACTAATTGCTCTGTGAGGCTGTGATGGGGATTTATTCATCTTCTTTCTCAGTTTCTTCACCTCTACCCCTGAAATATTATTTGTATGTGTGCTCACATGTCTCATAGGCACGTCTGGGCTAGAGAGAAAAAGAAAAAAATTTTTAACAACTAGGATATTTACCTTAGAACATTAAAATAAATCATGTAGTTGTGACTTAGATCTTAAGGATGAATATAAACAAGTATGAATGGCATACTAAATCACAGTTCCAGCGCCTGTGACAGTATCTGTCCGTGTTCTCTTTTTGGCCAACCTGCAAGGACTACCCAGGAAAGAAATGCAGCCTTTTCTGGCCCTCACTGTCTACATTTATAAACCTAAAAGTCTCAGGCTAAAATGAGGAGTCATTGACGACCTGGATCCAAAGGCAGATCCTGGCCCGGCGTCTGCTTTGGGCAGGTGGAAAATTTCAGTGGAAAGTTGGAGAGACGCACAGTGCAACCTTGGCCACCCGGTAGCATCACCTAGGAGCTTTGACAACGCCAGTACCCCTGCCTCACCCAGACCTGGTCAGTCAGAATCCCTGGGACAGGGCCCAGGCATCCTGATTTTATAAAGCAACTTGTATGATTCCAACATGCAGTCAGCGCTGAGAAGCCCCAAGCTAGTGGGAGAACAGTACACACAAGAAAAGAAACAAACAAAAAACCCACAAACACACCTCCTGCATCCTCAGCCGCTCCCCCACCAAATCAGAGTCAGGCAGGAGCTGAGAACCCACACACTTCAGTGGAGAAAGTGTGGTGTTCTCTGACTGTAGATGTGGGTCACAAATGGCACGTGCCAGCATATGACTGCTTCAGGTCACACCGTCTAGTCATGTGACTAAAATTTTCAAGTGATAACAGAGAATAAACTGCCAATAACCTTGAGGCCTAAGAACATACGTGTATAACACATAAGCACATATGAAACTGGCAAAATCTGAGTAAGATTTGTGGATCGTACCAATGTCGATTTCCTGGTTTTGTCATAGTCACGAAGATGCTACCATTGGGGGCGGGGGTGGTACAGGGTGAAGAGTACTCGGAGCCTCTTTGTTCTTCTTCTTAAACTTACGGTAAGTCTATAATCATTTCAAACTAAAACAGTAATTAAAAAAGAAATCTTGCCCCAAAAAACAACGTATGTGACTACATATGTATGGGTTTATAAAGGAATGTGCAGGGCACGTGTGTGTGTATAGATACATGCTTTCAACACGGGGCCCAGCTAAGAGCCCGGCACTAAGCCACTCCGAGTCACCAGGGCACCAGGGCACCAACAGCCTGCCAAGTGAGAGTCCGCTCAAGGGCTCCAGCCGCAGAGGACAGGGCTTGAAGGCGGGCAGGGGCTGAGCACAGAGGGCACCAAAGATGTGCCCGCCTTTCACCCTTTCTTCTATAGACCTCAGTGTTAAGAAAGAGCTAACACGCTTCACACACACGCCTGTGCAGACTGAAGGACAGGACACCCAGCTCCACATCAATAGTCATTTAAGACCTGGCGGCCTGCACACCGACCATGAGATCTTTTCCCACTGCTGCCCCCTCTCCTCCGAGGTGAGGGGCCAAGGCTGGCTGTGCAGACGGTCAGAACAGACGTTGCAATTTAGAGATGGAAGAAATCTTTGGAGAGGGGAGGAGGTGCTTCTATGCAAGGGAAAAAGATGACACTGTATTTGTTCTTAGACACTGGGACTGTGACAGAGATTTGCTATGTGTTCACCAAACCCCTTTCTCTAGTCTTCCTGGGGACACACAGAATCTACTTTTCCCAGCCTCATGCGTAGAAAAGTTTGATTGTATAACTGAGTTCTGAAGGTTATCAGAAAAGATATGTGCTACTTCTAGGACTGGCTCATAAAACCCTCTCACAGATGAATCGTACTCTCCTCCCCTCTTGGGTGGCCACGTGCTGATGCTTAAAGCAAGCATGGGAGCCCTGTATTGAAGATGACAGAGTATCCATCAGGCTATATCCCTGAACGATCAGAGGACCCACATATACCCCTGCACCTGCTCCCTCCAAGAGGACTTAATATCAGCAAGAAATAAATGCTTGTGTTAAAAAAAAAAAAAAAAAGAATTGCAGACAGACAGGCCCAGGTATCAACACTTCACTAAGGCAAGAGACAACCATGTGCGCCACCCCAGCCCTGCCACACCCTAAGGGAACCTTTCACTTCCAGCTCCCTCACCTGGAAGCCAAGGTAAAATGACAGTAACAGGCATCTCAGCATCCACATGAGAGTCCTGGGCTCTGCAGCAAAGACGGACGCGTGGCTCCATCCCCAGTCCCACCTGCACCTAATCTCTCCCTTTCTTATTTGAGCTCAGGGTCTTCATCAGGCACTCCGGTAGCACCGAGTCTATTTTCTTATGCAAAATGCAGGGTACCTAATCTCACCAACAGGGTCTAGGGTATCTGAAATTAAAAAACTGGGCATCAGCATCTGACATGAGCAGAAATGCTGTTCCTCGTTAGCACTTCTCCATCCCCGGAGGCACAAGCTGTGAGAAACCACAGGGGACCCCAGGATACCACCCCTACTCTGTCAGCACCGCAAGGCCTGGCTTGGGCCCAGGACCTAAGTGACAATGCCGGTTTTTAGGGGAGTCCACGGCCAACCAAGGATTCTGCCGGCTCAACACTGTGTAATCTGTACATGGAGTCGCCTCTCACGGCTTTGCAAAGATAATTTCCGCGGAAGGCGCTCTTGACTTAGTAACTTGCAGTCACCTACTTTCAAACCAGACCTTCATCTGAGGCCCGTGGCTGACACAGATTTAGTCGGCGTGGGGAGAGTGGGAGAAGCAACAGAAAACCAGCCCAGGGTCTCCCTCTGAGCAGGGGGCGCGCAGCCCCTTAGGACTCCCGCCTGAAGGAAAGGGAGACATCTGTTTGTGCTGAACTCAGCAGAGGGTGAAATTCTAAAATTCTAGACTGAGGGTTCGATGCTTCTGTCTTATATTGACGATGGCCCATTTCGCCAAGAATAGTCCCTTTTTCTTTACAAAAACTGCATGTCATTTGTCCACACGAAGAATCCTTTGCTTCTCTCTTTACGAGTGTGACTGCTTCTGCCTGGCTCCCAAAGCACCGAAAACTTCCTTCTCATGATGGTTTTACGCTCTTACTTTCTTTGTCACTGTCCAGACGCCTTTAGGGAAAGTGATCCTGAATGAGACTTTTCTCCTCACTCCATAGGAGCAGTAACGACGGCCTCATGGCTGAAGGAGAAATGAATTGAGGTAAAATGAAGTGGGCTTCCTGGGGGAGGCACGAGGCACGGCAGGTCACCTGCTCATCGCTTCACAACGAGTTCATTCCCTGAGATCAGATCCTGAATCCATAAACAGACCACCATCGCAGGCTCGGAAGTCTCCTTCAGGTGTAAATACCAGAGGACATTCAAACTGTCAGGCCGCTATCACCCAACACTCACACAACTGGGAGCCACCAGGTGTTGAACTCCACTTCCAATGACGCCAGTCCCTTGCACATCACCATTTTGGCTATAGCTTCAAGTTCAAATTCTGTTTGGCTTTAGGGCTGTGTACAATCAGACCCCTCCTTTACCTGTCAACAGTCTCGCTGGTCCCCTCAGCATCCCAGCATCCCGTGAACATGCCGCCCTCATTCTCCAAGCCCCCGCTGGGAATGCTGTCCGCTAGCTTCACACTCCCCTCCCCGGGTCCTTTAAAATTCACCCCAGCAGATTTACCTCCTCAGGTTCACCTCCCCTAGAACACCCTCCCCCACCCCGCACTGGCCTTCCTTCTCTCAAGGGCCACAGCAATGATGATCTGAAAAGCACACTTAGCACTTAACATTGACTGCCTAGTAGTATGCAGTCGTCACTTAATACAGGCGGGTGCTACTTCCCCGCGGAGCCTGAAGACAGGCACCATCCATGTACTTGCTACTTTCTGTACATATGTGCTCTCTGCTGGATGCTACCTGCTGACTGATGGAGAACTCAGCATTTCTACTGGGATGGTCTCACCACCAAGTTAAAAGAAAAGGTCCCCAAAAAGCGAGTCTCGGAGAGTTCCCGGGGATTCCCTGGACCCCTCAGTTCCCTAAGATGAGGGAGCACTCGCTGTCCCTGCTGCAGCTGACAGTGGTGCTCCAGGGTCTGCAGGCTCAAAGCCCCCGCTCAACTGCGAAATTCCCAGCTGTCACTGCGCCGAAGTGCAAAACTTCCTGCCAGTTCCACAGGAGCCAAAGCCTCCCGATGCCTTTAAAGACAAGTCCACTGTAGAGATCGGAATAACCTCCTATAACTTGATAACAGAGATTTTAACCACAGCAACAAATAATTCTGTGGCTTCACCTTTCCTTTCAGAGAGCTAAGGAATTTGCTGAGAGTACAAGAGGGCTCCAAGTTAAATGTAAGTAACCCAAGCCTGCTGATTCTGGCAGAACTGGAGGTGTCTCCGGGGAACAGAATACTCTGCTCAGGGAGACAGATGCCCTAGAAACAGCGCTTAGAAGGAGCCCGGAGATCTCACCACTACTACCTGAAAAGTAAGGGCTGGTCTGTTCCCCCAGCTCCCTCACTCAGGACCCCGAGGCCTGAAGGAAGCAGACAGGTCTCGGGACCCTCCTCTGTGAACACCTGCACGCAGCACACACATTTAAAAAGGAAACAGGAATCTCTAACAGCAAACTGTAGGCGCACCGCTGAATACGCCTTCTCACTCACTGTCCCCCAAGGAGCCATCATTTGAAACCCAAGATGGGGGAGGGGAGGGGGTGGGAGCAGGTAAGGTTTTTAAAATTCCCAGCCTCTACATGATGTGGTCCTCCTGGGCACCGAACCTGAATTCAAATCCTCGGATCAATTCACCTATTTAGAAAACAAGTAAAATCTATACACCAGTCCCTATTTCATGCGGACTCTCTCAAAGTGAAATTTGTGATGAGTAACTTTACCTAAAGTTGTGTGAAGTTTAATTCTGTAATGCTTGTTTAGAAACATCTCTGAGAGATTATCAGTGCGCACATACGCTTAAACTTTAAAGTAACAACTAGGTTCAACAGGGCGCTATACTGGGAGCTGTAAATAACAGAGTAATGAGGAAGACCGTCCTTGGCCGCAGGATATGAGGATTTGGTTCTGGAGGCAATGGGAACACAACCACCCAAATTTCACCGAACAGCGTAAGTGCACTGTTAAAGGGACACAAAGCTCTGGGAGCTCAGGAGTCATTTATTACTACTTGTTGATTGATGGAGGTGATTCAGAGCTAAAATGAAAAGGCGAAAGAGACTCGTGAGCAGTACCGGGGAAAAGGAGGAGGACGTTAATCTGCTCTAGGGTGAGGAGAGGGTGCTAGTGAGGAAGACAGTCTAACAAGGCAAAGGAGAAGCACAAGGACTGAGTCACAAACGCATTTGATCTCTTTAAGGGATGGAGAATTCATTGGAGCATGGATATGGGTAAGGAGGAGGATGAAGCTGTATCTACAGACCCAGAATCCAGTATTTAAGAGAGTTTTTAAAAGCACTATAGAGTTATCACATGATCCAGTTGTCCCACTCCTGAGCATATAACTAGAGAAAACTCTAATTTGAGAAGATTCATGAACCCCAATGTTCATAGCAGCACCATTTACAATAGCCAAGACATGGAAGTAACCTAAATGTCCATCGATAGATGACTGGATAAAGAAGTTGTGGTACATATATACAATGGAATACTACTCAGCCATAAAAAAAGAATGAAATAGTGCCATTTGCGTAACATGGATGGACCTAGAGATTATCATACTAAATGAAGTAAGTCAGACAGAGAAAGACAAATACCACATGACATCATTTATACATGGAATCTAAAATGATACAAAAGAACTTATTTACAAAACAGAAACAGACTCATAAACATAGAAAACAAACTTATGGTTACCAAAGGGGAAAGTGGGGGAGGGAAAAAATTAAGACTTTGGGATTAGCAGATACTATATACAAAATAGATCAACAACAAGGTCCTACTAGATAGCACAGGGAACTATAGTCAATAGCCTACAATAAACTATACTGGAAAAGAATATGAAAAAGAACATTACTGAATCACTTTGCTGTACATCAGAAACTAACACAACATTGTAAATCAACTACACTTTAATAAAAATAAATAGATAAATGTGCTAGCACATTATTTTCCTAACACTGCAGAAAAGGAAAAGAACTTAGGTGGTTCAACTTTCAACTACTACCTACCATTTTCCTGACAGTCAGGAAATCACCTCTAATTAAATACTGAGAGTGTTGGAGAACCCGGAAGTCACTGTGTAAGCCTGGGGGGCTGGGTCTACCCGCTGTTACAGAAGCCAAAAGGTCCCCTCCCCTCCCTGTTCTAGCAGTTAGGAGGACCTTGACTCAGACAACTCATGTTCCAACCGAACGTTCTGAATCTTGAGGAAATGACACAAAAACAAAGGGTGTTGATAAATTATCTGTGGTAACAATATCCCCAGGAGTCCAGGAGCAGCACTGGTGTCCATGGTGGCCCCCATCCTCACTAGACAAGAAGCCTACCTGTAGCTGGGTTCCCGGTAGATCTTCACCTAGATTCCTGCCCATTTTCTGTGCCTTCCCGTTAATATGTGAGTTGCCCGACATACGTCCAATAAATTCCTCTTTTGCTTAAGTTAGCCAGAGTTACTTGGTTCTGCTTACCACTGAGAACTTCTAATAGATAGAGACTTACTTTATAGAAAAAAATTAATTGTTCTGACCCCTATTCTAAGAAAACAACATTGTTCGTATCTTAAGTACTATGTGACTTAGCATGCTCTGCTTTGAGTTACAGTAACTGGTATCTGTTGTCCCAAATATCTTTTGCACAAACCCTAGAGAAATTCTTGCAGTCCCCTCAAAGTTTCCTCTATTTGGAAGGCCTTCCTCCCCGTATCAGTAAAGGAAATTCTTACTTTGGCATCCACTAAATGCTAAAATATATACACTGACTATCCGAACGTCTGGAAGCTCTACGCTCGCACCACTTCCTCCAGGAAATCATCTGCCCCTCCGCCCCCAATTTTTTATGCCACTCACCTGTGCTCCCATCGCATGCAGGCACATTTATGCCACGACATACTAAACTGCCTGTGAATTTGGTTTTTGCTTCCTCCCCCTCATTAACTCATAAGCTGATTAACAGCAGGGACCGTGTCTTATTTACCTCTGCATCTCCAGTGTCTAGCAGAAATAAGATCAAAGGAGATGCTCAGTGCATATTTTTTGAATCAATGATTCAGTCCTGAGCAGTTTCCAGCACATAATGGGCACTCAATAAATCTACGTTAATGGAATTAAGATACATTTTTAAATAACTAGTTATAAACATATTCTTAATTCTACAGCACTTAACTCAAAGGTGAGTTTGTTTCTTTCAAACTACTCAGGAGATGGAGGCTTGGTAAAAGCTACTCGGGGGGGGGGGGGGGAGAAAGCCATCTAGTGCTAAAACAGGTTAATTACAAGTATGCTGTGATCCAAATCCTGCAGGAGCTTTGTACACACTAGAGGTAACAACATCACGGGAAGTCTGTAGCTTGAACACAAACTCATAAACTCATATTTAGAGGCAGGTGCTCTTTGGTCCCACTCAACCCCCACCCCCACAGGCCCAGAGCCCGGGGTCTGTGCCCTAAAGGCAGCCCTGGGTTTGTATGTCCTTACAGGTCTGGGAACAGGAGCAGAGTCATCAGACTTCTGCAGGTGTCCACGTACATATCAGAAAAAAACAAAAGGAATCATCTCAGTCCAGAGTCACAGGCAGTACACCATGACAGTAGCCAGAACAAAGGGACCTTATCACAAAGAAGAAGTCACCTTTTAAATTTGGATTTTAACATCAAATCGAAAGGCTATGCAAATATCTTGACTCCAATTGCACATAACATCATAATTCATCCTTCACAGCGATGTATCTGGTGTCTAACTTATCTACAACTAGAAGTACCTGGACTCCGGAGATTCCTTTCCCCAGGTAAGCTTTTCTTCTACACCACTTTATTGCAGTACGTAAAAAGCTGCACAAATTTAGTGTATACAACTGAATGAGTTTGAGGATAAGTATATACCATGAAACCATCACCACCATCAAGGCCACAGACATATCCATCACCTCCCAAAGCTTCCTCCCACCCCCTTAATTGTGTGTGCCTGCAATTGTGCGCATGTGTTAAGATCTTAACAATAGTACTGAGCCGTGAAAAGAATAAAATAACACCATTTGCAGCAACATAGATGGACCTAGAGATTATCATACTAAGTAAGTCAGACAAAGATAAGTATCATATGGTATCACTTATATGTGAAATCTTAAAAAAAAAAATGATACTAATGAACTTATTTACAAAACAGAAACAGGCTCATAGACATAGAAAACAAACTAATGGTTACCAGAGGTGAAAGGGGATGAGGGAGGGATAAATTAGGAGTTTGGGATTAACAGATACACACCACTATATATAAAATAGATAAACAGCAAGTCCTACTATATATAGCACAGGGAACTATATTCAATATCTTGAAATAACCTATAATGACAAAGAATATATATATACACACATATAACTGAATCACTATGCTGTACACCAGAAAGTAACGCAAAACTGTAAATCAACTATAATTTAAAAAAAATTTTTTTAAATCTTAAGATCTATCTCCTTAGCAAATTTTAAGTATACAATACAGCACTGTTAGCTCTAGGCACTATGCTGTGTAATAGATCTCTAGAACTTACGTACTCTGATAAATTTAATAAATAAGCCCCATATTCATTAAATAACTGAAATGTAAATAACCTTTAAACATAGTCTGCTTGTTCATACCTATCTCAGGACCACAGAGGTATTCTTTCGGGTGCCCTGGTCACATTACATTCCCACTGGGGGAGAAAAAATATTACCAGCATGTGAGCGCCACTGCTTAAACGTGTCTCCATCATGGAATGCAGACAGTAAGCACTTAATGTTTTTTGAACAAAGGAAAACAAACAGGATGAAAAACCTTAAAATAAACCCCAAGACCTAGAACGCCAACATGAATGCAGCTGTGCTCCTCAAAGCTCCCTCGCTCACCCACACTGCAGAGAGAGGGGAGCCGCTCATCAGACGCCTCTGGCCTCTGAGCCCGGGTTGTTGCAGCTGAGTGACACCGCGAGGTCGGCCAGGCAGCAGCATCTCACAGGGGCTGGGACTCTCGGGAAGCAAGTACATTTCTTCTTCTTCTCCTTCTTTTTTTTTTTTCAACTGAAGTCTAGTCAGTTTACAATGTTGTGTCAATTTCTGGTGTACAGCATAATAGTTCAGTCATACATATACGCACATATATTCCTTTTCATATTCTTTTTCATTATAGGTTACTGCAAGGTACTGAATATAGTTCCCTGTGCTCTACAGAAGAAACCTGTTGTTTATCTATTTTATATATTGTAGTTAGTCTCTGCAATTTCTTCTTAGCACACTCACCCACCTCATAAGTCAGTATCGGCTCATGAAGTCATTTAAGCCAAACTACACAATCTAAATCAACCAATATCACCCAAGAAATTAAACATCCCTTTAGTAATAAGACTATAATTAATAATAGCAGGAGCTACCATATACTGAGGGCCTATTAAGTACAGGGATGATACAAAAATTATTGTATTTAATTATCATCACCCTATTCCCATTTTATAGACAGAGATAAAGGCTCATGGCGGGCACGTCATGCCCAGAGCCACAACGCTAGGCAGCAGCAGAGCCCCTCAGCCTCTCCGAAAGCAAAGCCCTTTTACTCATCTCCCTTCCCCAGATCCCTCAATAATGCACACTTAATTCTAAACCCTCTTTTCCCACCAAATTCCTTGCATTAATATTAGAGGAGTTTTAATGAAATGCTCTTGCTTGTGGATAATGGGGAAAGGCTCTGGGAACGTTTCCTTCCTTCCCTATGTGCCTGCATATACGAGGCACAGAAGGATCCAGAACTATTTTGCTTGAGTTATTTCTTACAAAAGCTTCAAGGAATAAGAGCACACTCTACCAGCTATATTTCAATAAAAATTATTTTATTGAGTTTAAAAAGAAAAAATAAGAGCACACTGCCTGCCAATCACCAACACCAAGGCAACAGATGAAGCCACCCTTCCCACTCTTCCATGTGACCACATAGTACTTTCATGATGGTGTCTCTCTACTTTAACAATGAATCCCAAAGCCTGCAGCGTGTCAGAGTCATCCATGGAACGTGTTAGAAATGTCACCTCCAAGCCCCGACACCAGACCTGTAACATGAGGATCGCCACAAGTGTGGACCAGACATGAATTTTTTTGGCCACACTTCATGGTTGATTTGAATGCAGAGCCGGGTTTGGGAAGCTTGCAATTCCTCTCTGCCATGTAAGATCTCATACAACTCATGCACTGAAAAGGTATGACAAACTGAAATTTTGTAAACAGATCACATCTTAAGCCAAAACATGTCAGATTTGATTAATCCAAATAATGATGAAAAGTTAAAGGAGACAACTTTTTCTAAAACCAACCAGCCAGCCAACCTGCAGTGACTTCTTTAAAGTGCAGAATCCTTTGTGTAAATTTGTTACTTTTTTTTTTTTTGGAGGTATTGGGGATTGAATCCAGGACCTCATGCATGCTAAGCATGCACTCTACCACTGAGCTGTACCCATCGCCCTAAATATGTTAACTTTTAATAAATTCAGATTTGAAGTCTATAGTGGTAATGCCCTATATTTCATAATTACTAACCTGAATGACTGGTAAGGAAATATAGCTATTTAAGTTACATCTAAAATATTGTTATAAAGATACAGTAGGGGCAGAGGGTATGGCTCAGTGGTAGAGTGTGTGCTTAGCATGCACAAGGTCCTGGGTTCAATCCCCCATACCTCCACTAGAAAGAAGAAAGAAAGAGAGAAAGAAAGAGAGAGAAAGACCTAATTACCTACCCCTCAAAAAAAAAAAAATCTAATTCAACATGATGAGGGAAAACAGGGGAAACTGCCTACCATATCACATGACAAATACTTCTAAATCTGTAACTCAGACATCACATAGCCAACCAGGCCATCAAATCATATGAGAGAAGTAACCATCTAATTATAGGGAAGAAGGCACAAAAAGTAACATTACTGAACATGACATGATGCAAATATTATCTCAGGTAATTCTCACATCTCTGAGAATTAGGTCCTAGTCTCCTTTATTACCTACGCAAAACCAGGAATGCCATGCTCTGGGTCACACAGTGCAGAGCCTTAATGCTGAGATGCAAACTCAGTTTTGACTCCATTGTAAAGCACTCCATGGTATTTAAATGATATTTAAAGCCACCTAGATATTTGTGATAGGATCTGGACTCCTCACAACTCCTACAAGTTACAGAGGGTCAGGGGGTCTGTGAATTTGATTAGCAGCAGAATGCAAAATCACTCACTAACTCCATCTACTCATTTATTCATTCCACAAAGACCTATGACACTGGGCCTCTATGGGGCAAGACAGTACCCGGAATGAGGACCAAATCTGAGATTTGTGAGGGAGACAGATGCATAAAGCAGAGGACTGCCCAGCGGTGCACAAATGCAGTAACACAGGCAGGTGGATGGTAGCATGGAGCGGGGAGCCAGGACACAGTGTCCACGTGCATTGCAGAGCAGACACACTGGATCTAGAACTGTGCGGAGCAGCCACACTTAACCTCTTTCCTCTCGTTCGCCTGCTTGTCTGGTATCACGGAAGCCTCTTCAAAAGAATCTGTCAAGACCTACAGAGCCAGCTCGAGAGAAATGCACACACACTAAATTCATGGAGTTCACTGTACGAACGCCCGATTTACAGTTTCTTTGGACCTCACACAAATGGGTAAGGCTTTTAACCGCTGCAAAACACAATTTTCTGGAGGCAAATCAACTATGTGCCTTGGAAAGAGGGAAGTGGAAGTAACCAAACGCAACTCAGAATTTTCTATGTGAAGGACATGTTCTGAATAATTCACGTTAACTCATTTCATCCTCACAACAGCTCTAAGAGGATGATCCTCACTTCTCAGATGAGGAAACTAAGGCACTGAGAATAACTTGCCAAAAGTAACGCAACCAGTAAATGGCAAAACCAGGACTCAAGTCCAGCTGGTCTCATCTATCATCTTTGCCACTCCAAAAAAGAAAAAGAAAAAGTGCTCAGACTTTTTGGTTTTAGGGCCCCTTTTACCCTCTTAAAAATTACTGAGGACCCAAAAAGCTTTTGTTTAAGTGGGCCATACCTGTCTGTATTTACTGTACTTGAAATTAAAACTGAGCAATATTAAAATACATGTTACTCATTTGAAAAGAATAAACCCATTATAAGTTACATAAAATAGTTTTAGGAAAACTCATTTCTAAAATGCAAAAAATAAAATAAAATAAAATAAAACAAAAGCAGTGAGAAGAGTGGTATTGTTTTATAATTTTGCAAATTTCTTTAACGTGTGGCTTAATAGGAGACAGCTGGATTCTCACATCTCTTACTGCTGTCAGTCTATTGCTACATGATTTTTAGTTGAAGTGGACAAAGAACATCTGGCCTCATTCAAATTCGTAGTTGGAAAAAGGAGGAGTACTGGAATAGCCTTGTCTTATATGTGTGACTATTCTTTGAAACTACACCAAAACTCAACAAGTGGTAATTCCTTAAAGGTAGTTGCAATGTAAAATATAAAACCACATCTTGAATAGTCCTCTGTATTCTATTACATTAAAATCTATTGGTCCATCTTTCACTTTGAAGGGAGCTTTCTTTACCAGTGCAGGATTTCCTAACATCATACATTTGGTCTTCAGGAAAATGACCCACGTCATTTTCAGTTCACTGAATTATATGCAAAATCTGGAATACGTGGAAATATTTCAAGTAAGTAATATCAACAAAATCACATTTGCCAATAGACCATGGATTGCAATCATCAGGAAAGTCGTTTATGTATTGGGAAGCTGTCAAGCTCACAGTGGCAAATGCAAGTTTTCCAAAATTCTAATTTTCACTTGAAAGTTCGAGTTTTATCAATGGCAGGAAATACTGTCCATGGATTTTCTTTTTTTTTTTTTTTTACTTTTTTTATTGAGTTATAGTCATTTTACAATGCTGTGTCAAATTCTAGTGTAGAGCACAATTTTTCAGTTATACACGAACATATGTGTATTCACTGTCACATTTTTTTCGCTGTGAGCTACCACAAGGTCTTGTGTATATTTCCCTGTGCTGTGCAGTATAATCTTGTTTATGAATCTTCTTGATGTGGCAGTCTCCCTTTATTCATTTTGAGACAATGTCTACCAAATACCCAGCTCAGAATAACCATAGTTTGTCAACTGTTCTTTCAACTAAAGATGAGAAAAGCTGCTCGTTAAGCTCAGAACTCAAGTGCTTAACTTGTCATACAAGTGCTCTTCCTCAGTTCACAGCAGAAGTACATTATGTGTGCTTTCCACCTTGTCACACAAGACACTAAAAAAGATGTACTTGAGGTTTCAGATTTAATAGATTCAATCATGTACCACTTCAACAAGAACACTCTTAAGTGAAATGGGCTCTTCACATCGTGTGCCGGTGAGAAGTGAACTGACTTCCAGTGCAGTCGGGTACCACTGCCTTGACTCATGTGGACACACCTGCAGTTTTACCCACCACTGCTTTTGTACCACCAGTACAAACGTCAGTACAGTGGAAAAGGCACATGTGTCAGTATTATTATGAAGATAGTTTTTAGGTCTCAGAAACCCCCAGGGTTCCACAGACCAAACTTAGAGAAATGCTGCTCTATGTTCTATAGTCTCTTCCACCAAAAGACGTGAAACCTAGGGAGAACTTTAAGATGGAAATGGCTGCAAACCAGTCATCACTGAAAATGAGTTACCTCCCTGCCCAAGCAAAGGAAGATGCCTACAGCCCCCAGAAGCAGGGGAAACAAACAGAGAAGACATACCGAGGCTCTCTGATGTAAAGCGTGGCTTGAACTCTATTTGTCAGATGAATAGACCCCGCTGATTAAAGAAAATGCATCTGAAGAAAGAAAGCAGCCCCTCTAGAAAACACCTGCAAGGAATGCATCTTCTTGCCCCTGAGGAATTCTTATAAAAGGAAATACAAATCAACAATGATATTTCACTGGAGCAAAAAGGCTCCATGAGATTACCTTCAGGAGGTGAGGAGAAAAGAAACTGTAATAACTTGCCTGGCAGGAAGTCAGGCAATCCTTGGACAAAAAGGAAGATGTCAAGACACAAAAGACCAGAGTATTAGAAAGATTTAAAGAATAAAAACACTAGAGGAGAAAACATCCGCTAAATGGAAAGAAAGCATATGCCATGCGTTTTGTTTTGGCAAATCTGCTTCCTAAACTATGTAAGAATCCAGGCTCTTCCATTTATTAGCTATGTAAACTGGAGCAAATGAGTTCATTTCTTGCTGCTCGTTAACCTTACAGTAAATGGGGTTAGCAGGACCTGCTACATAGGGCTGTTACAAAGCTTAACTGAGACCATGGCAAGGGCTATGAGCAGTGTTCCAGCACATAATAAGTGCTCAATACGTTTTTGCTTCTTTATATGAGAATGGGGAAATGAAATAAGACTCTGTTGTAAACTCCACTTTCAAGAGAGGATCCAATCAGTGAGCTTTTTAAAAACAGCAGCAAGATTTTCAAACAAATCAGAGATAAAAAGCTTTTGGAGTGTTTGGGGTGAGACTATTTAGCTGACTGACAAACAAGGCTAAAATAACATTCTTAATTTTCCAAGAGTTTGGAATAAGGGAGACCTTACAATACACAATGCCTCTGAAAATAAGCCTAACATTGTGGTCCTACTACCAAAACCCAAAATAAAAGAAAACATGGTGTTATCCAAAGGTTCTCCAAAATTCCTCACTTTTCTGGCCACCCTGGAACACAGAAGACTAGGTGGACCTGGAGAAGGTATCAGGAACCAGGCTCCAAGCTGAACACCCTCAGCTGCCCGGGCTACACCTTCAGCCAGAAGGACAGTAGGGTGGTTACTGGGAATAGGGGGAGAGGCAGATTTGTCCTTTGTACTGAGAATGACCAAAAAAAAAAAAAAAAAAAACACCTCTCCTCTCTTTGGCACCTTTGTTCCCTGACTTTTCACTCAATCCACCTGTGGTATGGCAGGATGGAGGTCAAGGTTTGAATTCCAAATCTCTTCTCTGCATCTCCTGCCGTGAATCTATCCCTTTCACTGACAATGGAGGAAAAACTGACCCTTTGTTACCAAACGTGGGAAAGCTTAGTCCTTCCAGATCATAACATGTGATCTTGGTCACTTAATAGATGCCATTAAAATACAAATATTTGTATTTCATTCCATTATTTTCTCCATATTCCTGGAATTTATTTTGGAGTGAGATGAAGGTAAGTAACGTCAGAATTTTGGAAAATTTTATCTCTATACTCAGGACTAATAATATAATCCATATCTCTGAACAGACCCTTTTTTTTAAATTTGCATTCTTTTTTATGGAGGTATAGTCAGTTTACAATGTTGTGTCAATTTCTGGCATACAGCATAATGTTTCAGCCACACATATACATACATATATTCATTTTCATGTTCTTTTTCATTGTAGGTTACAAGATATTGAATATAGTTCCCTGGGCTATACAGAAGAAACTTGTTTATCTATTTTATATACAGTAGTTAGTTTCTGCAAATGGAGTAGAACTTTTCAGACATATTCTTCACATTTTTCTTTTTTTTTCTTCAATTGCTTTTTCTGGGGAGGGGAGTAATTAGGTTTATTTATTTTTGGAGGAGGTACTGGGGATTGAACCCAGGTCCTTGTGCATGCTAAGCACACGCTCTATCACTTGAGCTACGCCCTACCCCTACATTTTTCAATGAATATTTTACAAGAGCAAATCTAAAAGTTACCTAAAGTGCATTTATTCACCACTTCACATGCTTCTACTACTCATTTTTGACCTACCAGGCCAGTCACTACCACGAGGAAAGTTAATTCTGTCCTTTACCAAACCTGCTTCTTACCTCACATGCCCATTATCCCCAAAGTTTCTGTAAATAGATTTGTGCTGTTGTTTACATGACTCTCCCTGCTGTCTTCATTTAGGCTCACTGTGATTTCAGAGCATATTTTCATTTCCTCTTCTAGATAAAGGAACACTAGACCATTTCTCTTTTCAGAAACTAGAGTGGCATTATGGGTGTTCTGCAGTGGATGTGATGCTGTCCGCTAATGGATGTGAACGGCATCCACTAGCTTCCATAATTCTGAAAAAACACATTTCCTAGTCTCTGTTTCTATTTTTTCGCCCCATTCCTCAAAAAAAGATCCCAGGCAGGCCACCTTGTCTGCCCTTACACCTTTCAAGCTTTTCCCATCACCAGCAGGAGCCACCTAGTTGCAGTGATGCCAGGGAGCAGTCCCTCAGGAAACAGGGCCTTCCCAGAGAATTTTACACTCTCTCCTTTCCCCAAACTTTCCCCAAGGGCTCACTCACAAGGAACTTGGTTCTCAGAGCCAAAAGGGAAAGGCCGGCCTCACACCTGCTTTGAGGGGGCCAAATTCCTGGGTCACAACATCCAGAGCAGCCCTCACGGCTGAGAAGCAGCAGCTGAAGGAGAGATGCCTCCTTCCTCCCGGGCACAGGGCCTCGGGAAATGTGCGGGGCCCCACCTCACTCCGAGGGAGCAAAGTGAGCCTGCAAGATGACCTCTGTCATCCTTGTCTTGCTCTGCCTGTTCTGAGAAGGGAGCAGGAAGGGAGGAAGGAAGCAAGGAAAGAAGGAAGGACAGTTCATTAGAAGAGGTGTGAGAGGGCAGAGAGGGGAGACCTGTCATGTGGCTACCACGATGGTCCAGGAGGCAGGTGATGAGTAGTCCAACCAGCTGAGTTATGGAGATTAGTTAGGTTGAAAGGGAACTTAGACAAGAAGCACCCAACTGCGAGGACCTGGTGACTCTGGATGTGGGGTGAGTAAAGAAAGGAACTTGACAGTTTACAGAACACTCTCAAAGGAGGCAAGAGCCAGGATGACGCAGTGTGGAATGGCATCCGAGCAAGCCCAAACTGGCGTGATGAACCAGATGAGCGAGCCCCCACCTCCCACTGACAGAGGCTGGTTCGATCGTCAAGCAGACCCAAGGTGGAGGAATCCAGGCCTGCTCTGCCATCTTCTCCAGGAGAAGAGCGTCTCAGGCTAAATCCACCTGAACATTTCTGTTTGTTTCTCTCAAGGACAGGACTCATGGAAGAATCCCACACACAGAACCCAAACCTCAAATATCCCTATGGAAACAGTAGACACACCTGGATAACAGCCTGCTAACTTGGTAAGCTCCACACCCAACAGAACCCAGATGCCTTGCTAACCCACCTTCCAAATGAAAGGAGCCTCTGAAACTGCCAGGGCAAAGTAAAGTTCAACCTGACAGAGCAGAATCCCCATGGTATTTTCTCCCCATCAGTCCACACCAGTCTTCCAAGGGAGAAGTGGTACATTTCACTCAAGAACGTGTCCCAGTCCCATGATATGAATGAAGCCCAACGATGTTGCCATCAGACAAACAGGGCGAGCATCTCTCTGGAAGAGCACTGGCCATTGGAACTTGCTGTGAGGACAGCAATGGCTACTGGGCACTAGAATTGTAGCCATTGTGACTGAGGACCTAAATGTTTAGTTTATTTAATTTTCATTCATTTAGACGGCCACATGTGGCTACTGGTTACCATAATCAGTGTAGATCTAGAACTTAAAAAAAAAAAAAAAATAGGTGGAGGCCAGATCACATCTTCCTAACCTGCCAGGAAAAAAAAAAAAAAAAAAAACAAAACATAAAATTCTATTTCTCCACTGCAAGGGAATGGACTCTCTAAACAGCTCATAGCATCTGACCAAGCTATTTACCAGCACCGAGCCCTTTTTTGATCATCACAGCTACATATCAATGGGCCTCCAAAACATCACAGTTTGTGTCCCTCAGGGAGCCTAGCCCGACCGCCTATCCACTGCAGGAACCTTCTCCATGACATCCCTGCAGATTTCTGTGCGATCTTTACCAAGTCCCCTCAGCAGCAGCGGAACTCAGCATCAGGAGAGGCAGTCTACCCCCAAATCAGAGGATACGCTTCCAAAGAGAAATCAAGCATGCTCAAAATAATAAAAAACTAATTCTGCACCTTACCTCTTATACAGCCTTTGCACGTCCATTATCTCATGTAAGCCTCACCATGACCTTGGGATATAAGCGTTAGCAGACACATTTACTTTCCAGAGGTTGAGGTGAATCAGCCAAGGCAATCTGGCTGGTATATGGTAACCATGAACTCTAACCTGGCATGTCTTCCAAGGAGTGAGAGATCAAAAGACAACCGAGAGAAGAAGTCAGGTTCGGAAGGGGGAAGGCAGGAAGAGGGATCAGAGGAGAGGATATAGTTATGGATGTCAACTAGTAACCCCAGAAACTGGATCTATTTCAGTCTCAATCATTAAAACATGAACAGCCTCCGTTCCAAAAAGTAAAGTATCTCCGTCGAGGTCTAACTTATGGGGGACTATGTTCTAAAACAGTGCTTCTCAAAGTGTGGTCCCTGGACCAGCAGCAACAGTATCACCTGGAAACTTGTTAGAAATACAAATCTCAGGCCCCATCCAAGAGCTGCTGAAAAGAAACTCGAGAACGGGGGAGCAGTCTGTGTTTAAATAAGCCCTCCTGATGGTTCTGATGTTCACCCACATTTGAGAACCACCGATCTGCAATTGTACATCTAAGGCCCAATCCGTTTCTTCTGGGAAATAAACAACTTGGTCATCAAGGGAAAGGAAAGGGAGCTGCCGGTTGTGAAGTTTAGGACATGAATGACCCAGTGACATCAGACCTGGTGACATCAGCCCTGGCGACATCAGCCCCGGCTTACTGGACCTCGGGTACCAAGGACCAGAAACTCTGAAGTAGCTCATGACAGCACATACCCACTGCCACTTCCTGTGATCAGGGCAGAGAGGAAATTGTTTTTTACTCAGAAAAATCTTGACTTATAGGTAGGAAAAAGGTATATTCTATAGGGAGTACCAGGTTGTAAATAAAGTAAACCAGCTTCTAACCTCAATCAATGAATAATATTTGGTATACAACACAGTGCTCACAACTGTGAAAAGGTAAGCTTCTACGAGGAAGAACTGGGATTCCAGCTACTCAGAGAAAAAGATCTGAGAATACACATAATTTCATAAAACCACTTATCTCTCTGCTATAATATAATGTATATAATATATACTATATATAATATAAATAATATATAATATATAATAATAACTGAATGCTTTGAATGTGCCCAACACTGTGCTAAGTGCTATACACGCATCATTTCATGTCACCCACATGCAACTCCATGAGGTAAGAACTATTACTATCTCCACTGTATCCATGAGGCTTTCCAGGTGACACTCCTGAGACCACACAGCAAGGAGGCAGCAGGCCCAGGAAGCAAACCAGGTCTACCTGACCCTAAACAACCCAAAATACTACTGCCTTTCTCACTTTGACACATTTTCTAATTTTAAATCTGTTCAACCTTATTCTTACTCTTTACATTATTCAGTTTTAAGTACCACACTTCCTTTAAAAAAAAAAGCTATTCTGCCACGTGCTGTTCAAAACAGTCCCCAGCTACTCAGTGTACTCAGAGTCCTTCAGCATGTGCTCAAGAACAAGGTAACGCACACTGAGGAATTCATGCCAATAAAGATATCCAAAAACTGCATCAAAGGCAAGAACCCACTTTATTCCCACCAAGCTTGGATGACACGCCCAGGGAAGCCCTCCCTTACCACCTGGCCAAAGCGAGACCTCCCTGCTGCCCCTCTTCTCTGTGGTCCCACAGTACCTCCCGCTCTCCTCTATTATGGTATAAACACTGAGGAACGTGCACACGCAACCTCACTAATTGGTGAGCTCTGAGGAGTAGGAACCATTCCTGATTCATCTCTGTGTGTCCAGAGCTTTAAATACATAATAAACACTTAAGAGATGGTCTCCAATATCAGTAGCAAGACATACATGTTCTTAAGAGGCTAAAAGTAAACTACAATTTGAATGTAAAATGTAAAACTATGAAACTTTTAGAAGAAAACATAGGAGGAAACAGGCAAAATGTTCCTAGATGTGCCACTAAAAGCACAATCCATAGGGAAAAAAATCAGTAAATTGGACTTTATCAAAATTAAAACTTTTCCTGCAAAAGATCCTATTAAAAGTTTGAAAAGACAGAAAACATACTGGAAAAAATATATATATGCAAGCCACATATCTGACAAAGGACTTATCTCTGGAAGATGTAAAGAATTCTCAAAGCTCAATGGCAAAAAAAAAAAAAAAAAAAAAAAAATTCCAGTTGGCAAAAAAGGAGCAGACATTTCACCACAGAGGATATACAGATGGCAAATGAGCACATCATTAGCCATTAGGGAATGCAAATTAAAAACATGATGAAACTAGAACACTCATTGGGACAACTAGAATAATTAACAAATGTTGGTGAGGATGCAGAGAAACTCAATCTCTCACACGTTGTTGGTAGGAATGTAAAATGGTAAAGCCACTCTGGAAAGTAAGTTGGCAATTTCTTAAAAAACTAAATGTACACTTACCATACAAAACCCAGCAATCACAATCCTAGGCATTCGTCCCAAAGAAATGAACTTTGTCCTCACCAAAAACTGTAGATGAACATACATAGTGACTTTAACTCTTAAGAGCCAAAAACTGAAAACAACCCAGATGTCTTTCAATGGGTAAATGCTTAAACAAAACTGTGGTATATCCATAACATGAATATTACTCAGCAATAGAAAGGAACAAACTAGTGATAATGCAACAATCTGGGTGGATCTTGAGGATATTACACTGGGTATGCTGGCTCAAGGGTAAAAAGCTAATTTCAAAAGATCACATACTGTGCTCGCTCCAGTAGCACACAGACTTGAATTAGAATGATACAGAGAAGATTCGCATGGCCCCCGCGCAAGGATGACACGTAAATTCGTGAAGTGTTCCATATTTTTAAGTGAATCACTTAAATAAGTCAGTACACAGTTAAAAAAAAAATTAAAGAAACTTTGTGAAAGCGATGATAACTACAATTAACAGCAAAGGATAAATGTGAAGATGTAAAAGACATCAAAATCATAAAATGTCAGGGAGGGGACTAAGAAAATGTAGGGGTTTTTTTAAGAATATGTTTGAGCCTATATGAATACCAATCTATAGCAAGCAGACACAGTAATGGGCTAACATACTTAAAAAACACAGTAACCATAAATCAAAAATATACCGTAGATTCACAAAAACCAAACAGAAGAGAAACACAAGCATAATACAAAGAAAACCAACAAACCACAAAAGAAAAAACTAAAAGGAAAAGAAAGGAACAAAGAAGAAATAAAAAACCAACCAGAAAACAAGATTTAAAAATAGCAATAATTACCTTAAATGTGAATGGACTAAATGCTCCAATCAAAAGACAGAGAGTGGCAGATTGGACAAAAAGACAGAACCTACAATATGCAGCCTACAAAAGACCCATTTTAGAGTGAAGGACACACATAGATTGAAAGTAAGAGGATGGAAAAGAGATTTCATGCAAATGGAAATGACAAAAAAGCAAGGGTAGCTATACTGATATCACACAAAATAGACTTTAAAACGAAGGCCATAAAGAAAGATAAAGAAGGACACTATATAATGAAAAAAGGATCAATACAAGAAGAGGATATTACACTCACTAACAATATGCACCCAATATAGGAGCATTTAAATACATAAAGCAAATACTAACAGGCATAAAAGGAGAAGTTGACAGGAATACAGTAACAGTAGGAGATTTTAACACCCCATGCACATCCATGGACAGATCTTCCAGACAAAATCAGTAAGTCAACAGAGATCCTAAATGATACAATAGAACAGTTAGCCTTAATTGATCTTTTCAGGACATTACATCCAAAAAAACCAGAATATACATTCTCTCCAAGCGTACATGGAACATTCTCTGGGATTGACCAGATATTAAGACAAAAACCAAGCCTCAACAAATTTAAGAGGATAAAAGTCATTTCAAGCATCTTTTCAGATCACAATGACATGAAACTAGAAATCAATCACAGACAAATGAGAAATAAAAGACTACATGGAGACTAAACAGCATGCTACTAAAAGAACCAGTGGCTCAATGATGAAATCAAGGAGGGATTTTTTTTTTTTTAAATGCCTTAGGACAAATGACAATGAAAACACAACCACACAAAATCTATGAGATGCAGCAAAAGCAGTTCTTAGTGGGAAGTTCATAGCAATATAGGCCTTTCTCAAAAAAACAAGAAAAATGTCAAATAAACAACCTAACCTACCACCTAAAAGAATTAGAAAAAGAACAAACAAAACCTAAAGTCAGCATTAGGAAGGAAATAATACAGAGCAGAGGGGAAATAAACAAACTAAAGATGTAAAAAATCAATAGAAAAAAATCAAACCAAGAGCTGGTTCTTTGAAAGAGTAAACAAAATCAACAAACCTCTGGCCAGACTCATCAAGAAGAAAAGAGAAAGAACCCAAATAAAGTAAGAAATGAAAGAGGAGAAATAACAACCAGTACTGCAGAAATACAAAAAAAAAAAAAAAAAAAAAGGAGAGAGAATATTTTGAACAATTACATGCCAACAAACTGGACAACTTAGAAGAAATGGACAAGTTTTTAGAAACATACAGCCCACCAAAACTGAATCAAGAAGAAATAAATAATTTGAACAGACCAATCACTAGAAGTAAAATAGAATCTGTAATTTAAAAAAAAACAAAAAGCAAAAAAAAATCCCTGCAAACAAAAGCCCAGGATCAGATCGCTTCACTGAGGAATTCCACTAAGCATACAAAGAAGAGCTCACACCAGTCCTTCTCATACTCTTTCAAAACACTGAAAAATGGCCATCATTAAAAAGTCGACAAATAACAAATGCTGGAGAAGATATAGAAAAAAGAGAACACTCCTACACTGTTAGTGGGAATGTAAACTGGTGCAGCCACTATGGAAATCAGTATGGAGATTCCTTTAAAAATTAGAAATAGAGTTACCATATGATCTAGCATTCCCACACCTGGGCATATATTTGGAGAAAACTCCAATTTGAAAAGATACATGCACCCCAATGTTCATAGCAGCAATATTCACAATAGCCAAGACTTGGGAGCAACCTAAATGTCCGTCGACAGATGATTGGATAAAGAAGTTGTGCTATATATACACAATGGAATACTACTCAGTCATAAAAAAGAATAAAATAATGCCATTTACAGTAACATAGATGGACCTAGAGATTATCATACCAAGTAAAGTAAGTCAGAGAACCATATGACGTCACTTACGTGTAGAATCTAAAATATGACACAAATGAACTTATTTATGAAGCAGAAACAGACTCACAAACATAGAAGACAAATTTATGATTTCCAAAGGGGATCAGGGAGGGATAAATTAGGAATTTGGGATTAGCAGATACAAACTACTATATATAAAATATAAATAACAAGGTCCTACAGTATAGCACAGGGAAGTATATTCAATGTCTTGTGATAAAGCATAATGGAAATGAGTATGAAAAAGAATATATTTATGTGTAACTGAATCACTCTGCTGTACATCAGAAACTAACACAGCATTGTAAATCAACTATACTTCAATTTTTTAATATTTAATTTAATTTAAAAAATAAATAAAAAGAGAATATGAGTCAAAAGTATTATGGAGACAAAGAAAAACTGAGTCAAAATAAAACTCAGTTATGCAGAAAAGAAAGATGACTTACAGCATAATTTTATTTATGTAACATTCTCAAAATTATAGATGGCGAACAGATGAGTGGCTACCAGGGTTTAGAGACTAGGCAGGGGGATGGGGGGGTTGACTATAAAGAGGTGGCACAAAGGACATCCCTGGAGGATAGAACAGTTCTGTACCTTGATTGTGGTGGTAGCTACAGGAATCTACATATGTGAAAAAATTGCACAGAAGTGTACACACACAAACCCAAGCGTGTGCATGTAAAACTGTTGAAATCTGATGGACTGGTCTGGATTGTATCAACGTCCCTTTCCTGGTTCTGCTGCTGTACTCTGGTTACGTGAGATGTTACCCATGGGGGAAACTGGAAGGGAACGTGGGACCTCTCTACTATTTTTGCAACTTCTCACAAAGCTCTAACCATTTCAAAATTAAAAGTTAAACAAACAAACTATACACACAAAGTGAAATACAAGCATCCTACTGAAAAACAAAACAAGCAAAAAAGAAGTGTGTATAGCTGCGCTACTGGCCAGTGAAGTCCCAAGTACAGATTTAAACACGCACAGTAGGACCATGTGACTTTTATTCAAAGTCAAACCCAATTCTCCAGAGGCTTAACAGGGACACATTTCCTAACTGGTTTGATCTACTTCCCCATTCCCCTAATAAAGGCGGGGGGGGGGGCAGGAGGCAGAATGCCTAATGTGTGAGCCGCTTGGAGAGTCCAGGAGTCTGCTCCTAAGTGTCTGGAATGAATGTATCCTAAGGTTTCACAAGGATGGAGGCCAAGGGCCTCGCAAGTTAGAGGAGAACTCAGAGCAGTGCCAACACACAAGCCCAGGCGTGGCTCCCTTCCAGAAAATGTAGTGCACAGACCTACCCACAATGGCCAAGATTTAAATTTTGCCTTCCCTCCAAGACAAAACAAACCAACAAAATCCATTTTTAAAAAAAAAAATTGCTAAGCAAACAAATAAAAACCTGAACAACCTCAGCCTATTTCCAACAAACCTTATAATCATATACGTCCTCGTACTTAAACTCCAAGTTACCCCTTGCTTTTCAAGTCCTCTATTATCTAGTGAATTCTGGGACAGAAGAACCTACCAAAATGAATGAAAAAATAGGAGGAGAGAAATTATTTAAAACACTAGAGAATGTCCTGAACTAAGCTTCCATATGCATTTAAAATGCAGAGAGCTACCGGGACGTAGTGGGGGACAGTGGACGAAGGGTGCTACTTTGGAAGAATTTTGCGTATAGAACTACGAACAGGCAGGTCTTACAAAGTTACTTCCTTTCTAATTTATTGGCCCAGAAAAATCACAATTTTCCCTAGCAATTCCCTGTTTCCTAAGTTATTCATCATTTTTTTTCTTTAAAAAGCCATATGTTATACAGTACATTTATCATTTTCAAAGTATTTTCACAAATTACTATGAAGAAACACAACACTGGTACTCAGGGGCTGTACTTTTCAACAGAACTCTCACCAGCCAGATTGCCATTTGATTTTAATTAGTTTGGCCATCTTTCCTCCAGGTCCTGGGTCCACACTTCTCCACCAGGGTAACATTTAAAAAAAAAAAAAAAAAAAAAGCAAGTGCTCTATCCACAGAAGCCTCCAGACTGACTGGCCAAGGGCAGACACTCTCAAGTCTAATCAGCAGAGTGCCTTCTCATAAAATTACTCACATTTCTGCATTCCTGTGCTTTTCTTAACGACAGCACTTTAAAATCTCATTTAAACTGAAAGTCCTCCATTAGCTTCTATGAAAAGAGTATTTTTAACTGCTTTGATCTCCTACATGCCCTTCAGTACATTAGTATTCTTCACCCTCCACCATCTGCGTGGAACCTAAAAGACTAAGACTTCTGTGCATTTTAAAAAGAAGGGGAAGAGGGGTGGAGCTGTGCGTACACCTTCTCTCCTCCTGTCCACTTGCAGAGTTCACAAGGGTTTACTGATCTTGAAAAATGTATCTCTCAAAAGCAAAGTATATCCATCCAGAAACTAAACTTCCCCCCACGCCCCACCAGAGAGCGTGGAGGTAGGCAGCTCTAAAGCCTTCTATGCTATGCCTTACTCCTTTTCATTCTGGTCAAATCAGTGGTTTCCAACCCTTTGCTCCTCTGCAAAACAGTTCCAAGTGTATTAAGTATTGTGCCCATATTGCTCCCATAAAGAGCATCCATATAGATGCACTGTAACATCAGAGCACCCTCCCGGGAAATGAACCTCACACTGGTCTAGATGCTTCAAGAACTTGCAATCTAGAGAGATCCCAGTCCTTAACCTGGGCCTGACGTCCACGGAGAGCTGCCAGGTCCAGGAGTGGTGGGCAGCCAGGGAAAATCTTCGTCAGCTTGGCAGGAACACACAGGCTGGTTTTTGGAAGCAGAGAGAGAAATGACTGTTCAACATTTCATGCTCTGACTTTTCACTTCCCGAAAAGGAAGGAAATTTTTTGGAATAGTAGCTATTAATAATCCCTCTATTCTGGTTCTACTTGCTTATGGCAAGTAACGTTATTTTGGGGGGTAGTTCAAAGCATCTTTGAGGATCATAAAATGGCCCTCCTGATCGCCTACCTCCATTACCACCAAGGACTTGATAAGCAGTACAAAAACTCGATTCTCACAGCGTGCCTCCTTAAAAGAAAATGGGCAACCATGTCGGCACTGTATCAGGACAGGCAAAGAAGGTGAGGGTCCGAGGGCGCAAAAAATGTTGGGTCCCGCTCCGCAAAGGCTCCAAGGCCCAAGATCAGGGCCCCGACTACTGAAACGCCAGTTCTGGTGATGCACACACCAGCCAGGCATTTTCCAAAGCTTGTGCCACTTGGAGACAGTAAACCAACGCCGAAGCCCAAAAGGCAAAAACCTAACAAAATTGTAAAGTCTTTCCAGTCACCAATCAAGAGAGTAAAGAGTAGGGCGTGGTGAGGCTCAGGAGCTGCGGGCAGGGAGCCGAATTCTCAGCCTGGGCTCCTAAGGGGGAAAACTTGGAAAGGTCTATGAGGGGGAGGCCCTGGAGGTGGGTGCCCGCCGGCGCTCGTCGGTTCCGCCACCCTGCTGCCCACGGGGCACGTCCGGCCGCTGCCCCAGCGCAGGGCCCCGCTCTGCCCGGCTGTCATCGGCCGAAATGCCAATCTCCCTCCTGCCACGAATGTCCCATCCAAGCAAAACCAGTTCCACTCGGAAAGTTTAATTTTTTTTCCTTCCCGAAACCAGATTCTTTTAAAGGCAACACTAACAGCAAGGGAGAGCTGGATCTAACTCCCCAGTTTCTGTCAAAGAAACTTGTCTGGGGAGAACAAAGAAGGAGAAGCAGCGAACGCGATCCGAGCTTCGGGGTCCACGGCGCGACCCCTCCGCGGCCCCCACTAGCCGGGGCCGAGGCTTAGGGCGGCAGGAAGGGTCCGGCCTGCCCGGCGGGCCAGCGTGCGCGCCTTTGTCTCGCGCGCAGGGAAGCGGCCACCGGCTACCCCTTCCGCCGCCTCCCTGAGCTGCCAGGGACCCGCGCGCGGCCATATGGCAGCGCCCCTCCGGAGAGGCCAGCCCCCCGCATCGGGATCGCGCCAGCACGGGGCCCCGGGCGGCGAGGGCTAAACGACTCCGTCTTCCAGGGGCCGCGGGGGCCGCGGCGCTGGCGGCCCGCCTGCTCTGGGGCCTGCGGATTGGCGCGGGACGGAGTTCTGATTTTTTTTTTTTTTTTAAACAATCTAGGTTAGGGAGATCTGGTGGCTAGCACTCCCGGGACCCCGGTGCCGAAAAGGCCGCCCAAGTCGCTCCGGAGCTGGACGGATGGCAGCCCCGGGACCCCGAAGAGGAGCCCCCTGCCCAGAGCAGCAGGGGGCAGCGAGCATCGGCCGGCTAGGTCCTCCGCGCGGGAGCCTCGGAGGCCCCTCCCTGCACCCAGAGCGGGGGCTGGTTACCTTTCACCGCAGACTCACAAGTTCCCCGGCGCAACTTTGCCCTCCACATGAGGCGATCATGGCTAGTTCAGTGCCGCGGCTGAGGAAGGCGGCCACCCGGCAGCGCGCTGGGCATGGCGTGGGGCAGCGCGGGGAAGCGGCGCGCGACCGTCAGCCCCATTCACACAGAAAGCGAAGAAACGCCGGGGCTTCCCCTCAGCCCCAAACCCGACCGCCGCTGCTGGGTCCTAGAGCGTCCCGCGCGCCACCGCCGCCGCCGCCGCCCGCGCTCCCCGCGCCCCGCGCGCCGTCCGGGGAGGGTCGACGGGGCTCGTCACTGTAACCCTACACTCCACCCCGGCCCGGCAGCTGGGCCCTAGAGCCCGTCTCCAGCCGTCCGCCGCCCCTCCCCGGGCCTGGGAGATCGCCGGCTGAAACTGCCCCGGGCTCAAGCTGACGTGTCTCCCCGAGAGTTAGGAGGGCGACAGCCTCCCTCGTTTTGTCCCCTGCCCCGGTTTAATTCATGTCAGACTCACCGGTTCTCCTTCCTTCGACTTTCCCTTCCCCCCAACCAGGCCAACTCTGGCAGAAATCGGTTTCCCGACCTGCCCTAAAAGTCCAGATGAAGTTCTGTGTACGATTTTTTTCTTTTTAGGCGGAATTTCCAGGTGCAAAGTAGCTAGACTTTTCCTTTTGCGTTCCCCAGGCCACAGCGCTTCTATCACACGCCGGGACCGGGCGACGAGCGGCTACTCCGGGCTCCGTTGACAAGCAGAAAGGCCCAGACAGCTTCTACAGCCTTAGCTATTACAACCAGTGGCCACAGACCTCTAGGCTGTTAATCTGCCCGAGTGGAGGCAAAGAAAGTGACTCTGGAAAAATGTTGCCGATTCTGTCCCACCTCTTAAACCAGGATGTACGGAGTAACATTACTCACCCACCCCATTATACTCAGTTACACTCGGCAGACCTCTGGAGCCTTGATCTGGGGACCCCGAACCCGCCCACACGGTAACATTTCTCCGGAGCTTTTAGGAGCCGGCTCTGCCACTCCGAGAAGAGGCCAGGCAGTAACAGTGCAGTTGCTCCTGAAGAGGCTAGTGGGAGGGTCAGTGCACACCACACCTCTCAACGTGTGCTCTTCTCCTCTCCTCTCTCTGCCTTCTCACTAGACCACGATTCTTTCAGGGATTCCTGCCTGGATTGTGGCAATTAGCTAACTAGTCTGCCAGCAGTTTAACCCCTCCCTTCCATCCTGATGGGGGGGGGGGGGGTCCTTCTGATTCCAGTCTATTTTTCCGATTCATCCCTGATGGTTCAGTAACCTCTACTCTCAAGATAAAGCCCAAACGCAATACTTTAACAATTATTTACCAAATCCCTGCCCCATTTAAAGTCTGATCCCCTGGTACTTGATAATACATAAAAGAAACAAAGGAAACAGCAGCTAACCAGCCCTTCAAGGATTTATTTATTTAAGATAACAAAATATGCAACCAGAGAGCAGGAAAGCGCTGGAGATGCTTGGTAAAGGTATAGAGGACTGACTCCATGAAGAAGAAAGGCGAGTCTTGAAGGGGAGTGGAGTTCAGATGGCACTAGCATTGTATGAACTTAGCATAGGCTGGGGGAGAAGTAACGGATAGAAAAACGAGGGAAGGTAGGAAGGAAACCAACACTGATTAATTGACTTCTAGTAGATACCATTCTATATCCTAGGAGGCAGCAGAATTTAACAGTTAGAAGCATCCACTGGAACAAAATAAATGTGTCATTGAGTCACAGATCAACCACACTATCTGTGTGCATTTGGGTAAGTCATTTAACTTCCCTAAAGCTCAGTTTCCTCATTTGCAAGATGAGGGAAATAGCATCAACCCTCATAGGGTAGTTATGGGGATTGAATAAAGTAACAAATATAAAATACTTAGCACAATGCATGTAAGTGTTCAACACACACCTGCTATTATTTCAAGCAACCCACCGTTAGCCCTGGAGATAGGGAGCCAATCAGGGAAACAGCTGCAGGGAGCAATGACATGGGAGGCGGGGGCAAAGGAGATAGAAAAGAAGAGAGAGATACCACATAGATATCAAGTCTTTGAAGGTACCAAATACAGGGACGATACCAAATCTCTGAAGCAAGATTTTACTCTTTTCATTGACCATTTTCATAGCTATCCTGGGAGAAAGAACAAAGTAATCAAATTAACCCAGACTTTAAGCCTGAGTCATAAGAAAAATGAATTACTGTTGTAAGATTTAGAAACCAATTGGTCCAATGGATGGATCAAAGACGGAGGAAGCAGAGTTGAGAGGGAGAGCTGGTTTGAGAAAGATGTTGACAGGTTTCCTGTCCTCTGGGCAAGAGCCTGGGGGAGAAGTCAAGAACGGAAGTCTAGAGGAAAAAGAGATGTAGCTGTGAAGATCAGTTTACTTGGCTAATGCCCACAATGGAAAACTCAGGAAAGGAGGAGGCAAAAGATGCAGAGGCTGGGGACTTTCCTAGCCTCTTCTACTTAGAAGATCTGGGAACAGAGGAAGTTTGAAGATCTATCCAATACCACAGTTTCCTAGACTTCTGAGGAAGATACAGACACAGCTTGTGAGTTCAAGAATCTGCTAATTCAGGGGGAGGGTATAGCTCAAGTGGTAGAGCGCATGCTTAGCATGCATGAACTCCTGGGTTCAAACCCCGAAACTGCCATTTAAAAAATATATAAATAAATAACCCTAATTACCTCCCTCCCCCCTAAAAAAACTTTTAAAAATTTTTAAAGAATCTGTTGATTCAGTCAAGTGGACCTAGCCTAGACTTTTCAAATTGATACCAAGTGATAATTTGGTAGGCCAATTTTCTCCCTCCATGCACCTTAATTTGCTCAATTATTAATAATCACTACATCAAATGAATAATTTTCTACATCAAATATCTGACTGTTGTTCAGGAACTAAAGCCTGAGAAGAAGACTTTGGATTTGGCCAGCCAGAGGTCATCAGTAACATTTTACAGTATATTTGATTGCAGATTCCAACTACTGTTGGGGCCAAATAGAAACAAGATATGTTTACAATAAAAATTGAATGCAGCTTTACTAGCAGTAAAGTAGTGAACCAGGCAGGATTTGTGGTTTTAGATCTATATACTTAATCTACAGGTCAGCGTCCTTTCTAAAGTCTTTCCCTCACCCAAGGAAAGTTAAGAAGGTGACAGAACAATTTTGGCACTCTTAGGGACAGCTCAGAGAACAGTCTTAAACTCCAAGTGGGGAAGGTACCAAGATGTTCCAGACAAGCACAGAGGCTGGAAGAAGAGTGAGATAACAGAGGCATCCAGGTAGAGGAAGATGAGCATGGCCTTTAGAGCAAGTCCTGAGTTCTAATCCTGGTTCCACCGATTTCTAGATATGAAGAGTAACATAACACAAGCCTCAGTTTTCTCCTCTGTAAAATGGGGATAACTACATTTATCTCCTTGGCTTATTGCAAGGATTAAATTAGATAATATACTTCAAGTGCTGGGCACATAGTTGGAATTCAGTAAAAGAGACCCTTCCCTTCTCTGGTGATTTGAAATACCAAGGTATTTAAATTCTCTACTAAAATGCAAATCCCCTTTCCCCTTCCCTCTTCTTCTTGGCATCCAGGAAACACACCCTTCTTGTGCTCGCTTCTGCTTTGACTAGGATGGGCCTTGAGAATGGGCCTGAGCTTGCCAGGAAGGAAACAGAAAACAATAAAAGGAGAGAGAACAGGCACCTCCACGAAAGGGACAGCCACTGCCCAACCTCACCTAGGACAGTCATAATAAAATTAGTGGTTCTCCATTAATACCTGTCAAGTTGACAAACCAATGACTAAATGCAGTCAGCCTATCTTAAGATTCTTGTGTTGTTTAGAAAACACATAAGCTCAAGCAATAAAGTGCTTTCCAAAGTGTAATTTATATCAATCAATCAATAAAAGATATAGGAATAGGAAAAGGAATATATATATAACTGAATCAATACGCTGCACACCAGAAATTTAACACAATATTATAAAGCAACGATGCTTCAATAAAAATAAAGTGTGACTTATAAACCAAAGCATTTAAAGATTTAAATTCCTCTTGTCCCACCTCCAAATTCTAGAGACTCAGAATCTCTAAGGGTGGAGTCACCATAGAATTCACTGCAGGTGACTCCTAGTGCCCTGAATTTTGAGGGCCACGGACTAAGGTCTCTCACTGGCTTACTGGGGTCAAGGCAATCTTCCCCTTCTCTTTCAGCAGCATGTACTGTATCAGAGCCAAGGTGAGGGATGATGGGTGACATATTAGAGGTTAAAAACAAAGCATTGTATAACAAACTGTGGTTACCGGGGGGAAGGGGGTAGGGATAAATTTGGAGTTTGGGATTAGCAGAAACAAACTACTATATATAAAACAGATAAACAACAAGGACCTACTGTATAGCACAGGGAACTATATTCAATTTCTTGTAATGAGTTGTAATGGAAAAGAATCTGAATATATATATATATATAAATACACACACACACACACACACACACAGTATGTGTAACTGAATCACTTTGCTGTACACCTGAAAATAACGTTGTAAATTAACTACACTTCCATAAAAAATAAAAATAAAGAAAACAAAGCATTATAAGAGCACAGAGGAGTGACAGGTTTCATACAGGGGAAAAAGGGCAGGTTCCAAGAAACCCAAGTGCTGAGAGAAGGAGGTCATGACTAGCAAAGGTAGGGACATGGAAAGGAGAGCACACCCTGCCGTGCTCCAGACACTTTTTCTTTGAACCTCTTCTCTTCCAAACATAAAATGGTCACACCAACCCCAGCTTTGATAAATCCCTGTTTTATTGCCAGGCAAGACGATTTCTTCCAAGCTTCTCTTTCAGTTCTCCATTTTACACAAGACAATAGTTGTATTTTTTTCCTGCCTGTCCCCAAGTATCAAATAAGCTTTTTCACATGGCACATGGCCCTCTGGAGACTCTGACACAGGCCCTGCCCCTGTCTTGCAAACTGTTGACGGGAGCAAAAGGCAGGGAGTGCTGGGAGTGCCCAAAGCAGAGGATGCCAGGAGGAACAGCTATGAGGAAGGAGGGGCAGGGGATGAGCCTTTGCCAGGTCAGACAAAGAATGGAGAGTGAAAAACAAAGACCAGGAAGACGTGCAAGGCAAATGGAAGATGCACAGGTGAGACCACTCTGCCGTTCCAGAAATATCGGGTGCTTTAGAGGTGAGGAAACTGCTCCCAGGAGGAGTTCAATGTTATATAACAGAAGAGGTCATTTGGAAACCCTGCTCCATTTGAAGCTTACGCAAGGACTGTTGATTATGAAAAAAATTGCCCAACAAATATGTATTGCGTACCTACTAAGGGCCAGGCTCTCTGCTATCTTCCTACATAGGCGTCTGGCTCAGGTAGTGAGTTATGGACCTGAGACCTGTTTGTCTGGATGTTTTCAGCTTCACACCCATAGTGACACACTGGTCTCTTCCTGCCTCATGGCTTTCTCCTCGGAGTGTATAACCTAATATGCATTAAACACATAATTTAATCTATATAAAAGACAAAAAAGCAGAGGATGGATACTGTCACATCCATGGAAAATGCACCTACATCAAAACAGCTAAGGAGGAAGAGTAGAGACATTGACCCCAAACACACCTGGGGTCAGAGCCTGACTGAGACCCTCAGGAGCTCTGAATATAAAGAGCCCGGCATGTCGCTGGTGTTTAATGGATGAGAACCCTTCTCATTGTTACCTGCTCTCTTATTACAGAAACCTTGGGAATACTGAAAGCCCAGACTGCTTGGTTGATTGGTTATTTCAGGGCTTCTCAGCCTTGGCCCTGTTGACACTTGGGGCTGATAATTCTTCGCTGTGAGGACTGCCTGCTGCATGGTTAGATGCTTAGCGGCATCCTTGGCTTCTACCCCTCACTACCAGTGGCAGTCCCCCACCCCCCACTCCAAGTTGTGGCAAATAATAATGTCTCCAGGCATTGCCGGACGCCTCCTATGGGCAAAACTGCCCCCGGTTGAGAACCACTCAACTGAGTTAGCTGAGTAGTTAATGTTGCCCACTTTCCAGGCTCCCAAGCTTCTAACCATATTTATCACTGAGTTGCTGGGTGAATCCTACATACTAACAGGAGGCAGCCTCAGTTTTCTTATTCCTACAGCATATCATGCTATGGCAATTTCTTCCTACTTCTCTCTTTAGGAAGAAAAAACAAATTAGGTTTTACTCTATTTCCAATGATGGTATAGATCCGTGGTTTTTTATTTTCCTAAAACTGGAATCCTATTGAGTTTCTAAAACCATAGCACCATAAAATCACTATTAAAAACAAGGATTGTCCCAATAACTGGAGATAACTCCGATCAGAATGTTCATATTTAATTAAGGTCCCTTGTAGTCTCCATTTTTCAAAGGATGCTGGTGTGTTTTATTCTGAAAGCATGTCATCTCTGTTCACAGCTAGAAAGAACAGTGAGAAGAATGTTCCTTCCACGGACTACATAGGAGTTTTTTTCTCTTTCTAGAATATGCACTAAAGACCAGCACATCTTCCAGCATGTCTTGTACTTTTAAAGGCCAAAGACAGAGCAGTGGGGAAGCTCTCACAATTCCCAAGGGCTCCAGCCTCTCTGAACGGTTCAATTCAGGAGAAGAATTTGTTTTGCAGCATCAACTTCTGGGGGAGGGTAAGTTAAAATTCACGTCCTATACAAGTGACCCATCCAGAAATCAGGAATTCTTGTGTGTCAGTGACAGAGCCAGTGTCGTGCTAAGCAGAACAGTCTTCAGAAAAGTCCACAGTCAGGAGGGGAATAATTAGAAATAACTAGAAAAAACTGAGTCCTAAATGGAAGGAAAACTGAAAGGATTAACACACAATAGAGTTTGAACGATGGCAGAGCTATGTGAGAGCTGCAATGGTTCATTCATTCATTCAAAAAATATTATCGATTACATTGAATAAGCCACACACTCCACTAGGTACCTGAATACCCTGCTAAGGGCTCTGCCTACGGAAATGTATATAAATAAATCCATAGTTACAAATTGGCTTATGTGTGATGAACAAAAGGAGCAGGATGCAGTAACAGAGACTAACAAGGGAGAGGGTGGCTACTCAAAGGGGTTGGAAAGGGAAGGCTTCTCCAAGGTGAAGAAAAGATGGGGAAGAGCGTTCCAGTTGAGCAAACAGCCTGGGCGGAGATCCTGAAGCAACAAAGAGCTCAAAGAGTAGGGGGAACTTAAAGAAGGCAAAGAGGGCGGGAGGTGGGAAGGGACAGACTTGGATTTCAAAATTTATAGATACTGACAGGCATATCCAGAATAGGTAAACAAGATTATACTGTATAGCACAGGGAAATATACACAAGATCTTGTGGTAGCTCACAGAGAAAAAAATGTGACAATGAATATATATATGTTCACGTATAACTGAAAAATTGTGCTCTACACTGGAATTTGACCCAACATAGTAAAATGACTATAACTCAATAAAAAAAAAATTTTTAATAAATAAATAAATAAAGGTAATCACTACATCCCTCTCAAAAAAAAAAAAAAAAAAAAAAAGGCAAAGGGAGGAAAGCCCGCAGGGGTCCAGTCCTGAGGACCCAGGGATGAGATCCTTAGGAAAGTTACCAGTCTCCTTTACCCAGCATCTGGGAATGGTCCCTTCCTAGTCAACCTGCAGGATGTAAGGTATATACAATATAAGTTTCGGATTAAGTGGAAGAGAGAAAAGGAACATCAGAAAATGACCAATTGGGGATAAATAACAAAAGGATTCAACGGAAACAACCTGAAGGTGAATTCCACGTTGGTCACAACATCTACACGAAAGGTGCCGTCTCTCTAGAGCCTTGGACTGAGTCCTGTTGAAAACAGGGGAAGACCCAGAATTCTCAGCACCAGAAGGGCAGTGGTTCTTAAACGTCAGCTATATCCAAGGCACCAGAAGAGCTTGTTAAAACAGACTGCTGGGCCCCACCCCAGAGCTTCTGGTTCAGTAGGTCAGGGTGGGGCCCAAGAGCTGCATTTCTAACAAGTTCCCATTTGATGCTGCTGCTGCTGGTCCACAAATCACACTTTGAGAACCACTGGTTTAGGACATTTGGGGACCTACAGTTCCATGCACTCAGAATCCCAACCTAAATGAGAGAACAGGCAAGAGATATTGGAGGAGGAGCATGATCAAAACCCAGTCTTCTGTCTTGAGTGAGTGTGTACAGAATAGTGTCTGCTCTGTACCAGGTGATTTCAGACATTATCTCATTCCATGGATACATAACACCTACCAAGGCAGGCATCATTATCCATGTTTTACACATGAGGGGAAGAGGCTGGGCCAGGTTAGGGGAATCTTCTAAGATCACATGGCTCAAGAGTGACAGGGCCATTCATTAAAAAGTCCACAAACAATAAATGCTGGAGACGGTGTGGAGAAAAGGGAGCCCTCCTACACTGCTGGTGAGAATGCAGTTTGGTGCAGCCATTGTGGAAAACAGTATGGAAATTCCTTAAAAAACTAAAAATAGACTTATTATACTCTCCAGCAATGCCACTCCTGGGCATATACCAGAGGGATCTCTAATTTGAAAAGACACATGCACCCCAGTGTTCATAGCAGCACTACATACAATAGCCAAGACATGGAAACAACCTAAATGTCCATCAACAGATGACTGGATAAAGAAGTTGTGGTATATTTATACAATGGAATACTACTCAGCCACAAAAAAAGAATAAAATGGTACCATTTGCAGCAACATGGAAAGACCTGGAGAGCATCATTCCAAGTGAATAACCCAGAAAGAAAAAGAAAAATACCATATGATATTATTCATATGAGGAATCTAAAAAAAAAAGACACAAATGAACTTCTTTACAAAACTGACTCACAGACATAGAGAACAAACTTACAGTTACCAGAGGGGGAAGAGGGTGAGAAGGAATAAACTGGGAGTCTGGGATCTGCAGATACTAACTACTATATATAAAACAGATAAACAAGCTCCTGCTGTATAGCACAGGGAACTATATTCAATATCTTGTAGTAACCTACAATGAAAAAGAACATGAATGTATGTATGTGTATGTATGACTGAAACATGCTGTACGCCAGAAACTGACACAACATTGTAAACTGACTATACTTCAATTAAAAAAAAAAAAATGGGACGAAAAAGGTGACAGGGTCAGGATTCAAACCTGTTTTTTGGAGCAGAGCTCTTGCTCTTGACTGAACACTTATTCTGCCTCCCAAACCCACAGTTCCTCCTCCAGGCTCACCTGGACAGGACAGGTGCTCCCCGGCTCCAGACCCACGGCCCCGCTGCAAAGCGCTCTGAGGCCTAACCCCATGCAGTCAGTGATAGGTCCAGACTGTTTTCACAGACTGCTGGGGGCTGCTAGGGACCTGAATTTGCTACTCAGTTCCTCCCTTTTCCTTAGGGGAGGGAGGAAATTCTATTAACCGCCACAAAAGCACTGCTCTAAGCATGTTACTTAGATTAACAGCAAGGGTGGGGTGCCGTTAAGTGTTTTAGAACACAGGCTGAGAAGCGAAATGGGCCTGGGCTCAGCTACCCCACTGCCATTTATTAGTTATACGACTGGCAAAATTCCTTGACTTGACTAAGCTCAGTGATTCTTCTTTTGATAAGTGGTAATTACAATAGTATCCACCTCAAATGGCTGTGAGAAATTCATGAGTCAGTTGCACATAAAACTCTCAGCACCGTCACATAGCACATACTCCACCATTATTAGCTATGATTACTAACCTGTTCTCCATTTTCCTTCAAAATATGGTCATTTTAGAGGAGCTTTAATTATAGCTATACTAGATGGTGCTCGACAGTCAGTTCCTTCTGTTGACATTTCTCTCTCGTTTTTTTTTTAATAAATTTTTAATTTTTTTTTTCTTAATGGAGGTACTGGGGATTGAACCTAGGACCTCATGCATGCTAAGCATGAACTCTGCCACGGGCCAATATCCCTCCCCTCTGTTGACATTTCTTGAGTCTGGGAATTTTTAATTGTAGATCCAAGAAATATGAATGGTGGGCATCTTGATTTGAGCCTCTCCACCTTAATTAGGAAAAATATATCCAGATACCCTTGTAGACAAAACAGGAAAAAATAGGCTAGATTAAGTATTTTAGGTAAATTTAAAAGAATTACATAACCATACCCAATGAGTATTGATTAATGGAGTGATATTAACTTGGGTAGGGGGCTGAGGTCAAGGAGTCTGATAATCGCACTCCACCAAGTACTGGTCAAGTTATGTATGAGGTCATGCTCAGTTCTCAGTGCCAACTTGCAAGAACGAAACTTTGCTCTTAGAAAGCACTCAGCAGAGGTTGAGCGGGATGGGAATGGACAGAGAAACCAGAGCATATGAAGAAAGAGAACTGGTAAAGAGAAGAGAAGATTAAAATACAATTCAATAGCCATCTTGTATTTCCTGAGCTTTCAGAAAGAAAGGAGGAACAGACTTTATATTTGCTATAAATACTCCAGAGCATTGTTTTTCAAACAGTAGTTGGCAACCCATTTGTGGAAATCAACTGAACAGGTTAATCGGCATTTTAAATAAATAAAATAGAAGAAAATGGAAAAGATCAGATGCAGCCAATCTAATTAAAAGGTAGTTGCTAGTCCATGAAACCTGTTTTCATTTTATATTAAAATCTGTGTGAGTCTAAATGTAAAATGTATCCTTATGCTGGGTCACAGTAAAAAAAAATTTTTTTGAAAGTTCTAGAAGGCAAAACATAAGACAACTGGGTATAAGAAACAGGAAGCCAAGTTTCAGCTCCTTATAAAGAAACTGTTATAATAATAACCACTGCATAACAACAGACCAGGTTCTGTCAGGAGGCAGGAGCCACCTCCCCCGTGTATACAACACCCACTCTGTGACAGTCCAGCCTGGGCTGAGGCACCAGGTATTAAGGAAGGAGGGCACAGGGTGCTCCCTCCTATGAAGACACTAAGATGCTCTGACTCTCCAGAACAGAGTAGATCAGACCTGAGCTTCTGTGACAAGAGAGAATGGAGACAATCAAGACCTTATATCCAGACTCCAGAAGCCATGTAGCCCCCACCTGGAGCAGGCATTGCCCTGTGTGTACATATACACTAAATGGAACATGCGTCAGATCCCTGAAGTTGTTCAGAACTTCTGCTGTAGGAAGAGTTCATTTCCAACCACCGCTTTCTCATTCAGGTGATAAAGCAGCATACCCATCAGCCATCAGGTCTCATGGATGTAAGCACCTAAGTGGAGTCTGGTAGGGACAAAAGACTTGGTGACAGGCACTGAGCTCTGTTTTACCACACCTCCTAACAGCTAAAATCCAGTGCAGAGAGAGCATCGCCGGATGCCGCTCCTACACCCAGGGCTGCCAGGTAAAACACGTGACACCAGATGGATCTGAGTATCAGATAAGGAAGAGAATTTTTAGTATATTACACCCCAAATATTGCAAAGGACATATGTATACAAAAGAAAAATCATTCGCTGTTTATCTGAAATTTAACTAGGCATCCTATATTTTTGGATCCCCAGTTTAGATTTTGCCAATTCAGATAAATATTTGGTCACATGGGTCACATCCCTCTACCTGCTTTAGAGGATCCCTGGGTGTCTCATTTGGCAAATAGTGTGGAATATCAAGCTAACAGTCGTAAAAAACAATAATGATGGTAATAATGGGGAAAGGAGGGAAATTCAAATGAACGCGGGGGTGGGTATAGCTCAGGGGTAGAGTGCGTGCTTAGCATGCATGAGATCCTGGGCTCAATTCCCAGTGCCTCCATCAAACAAAACAAAACAAAAAGAACATGGTGTAACAGCTCTGTTCCATTGAACCCTACCATGCCAAATTTAAGGGGCAAACAGACCCCAAGAGGCATCCAGGATGTGCACAGCATCTGAGGAAGGAGTTAATGAAGTTACAATCCTGCTTTGTAGTGTTTCCCTGGTAAGTCTAGGCTTGTACGAAGGAGAAGATTCCGCTTCACTCACCTGGACTCCAGTACTCAGCACTCAATTACAGGGACCCCAGAGGACAAGCTGACTGTGGTTGCCACCAGCTGTCCTAAGGCAGACGTGATTTGTTCATGCCCTGTACCTTTCCTCTTGCAGCTCATGCTGTGAAGGATGGATCTCCTCCAGGAAGCCTGCCTGGCCTCCCCTTGACCTCCATGACTGAGTCAAGTTCCTCTTCTCTGGGGTCCCTTGCCCTCTTGAATACCTCCTTCATAGCACTCACCATAATAAAAAGAACTGCAACCACTCATGGAGGGCCAACACTGTGCTAAGCACTTTGCATATATTATCTCATTTAATCCCTCCCAATGACCCTATAAGGGAGGCATCTGCATTCCCCTGTCACAGATGAGGAGGCTGAGGCCCAGAGACGTTAGATAACCTGCACAAGGTCACACAGTCAGTAAGTGCCCACTGGCCTGGAGGAGCCAGAGCTCCATATTGTCAAGGTTTCTGTTCATTGGTCTTTGTCCCCAAGTTAGGTGATCCATTCTTTGAGGGAAGGATTGTGTCTCATTCACCCTTGTGTCCCCCAGCCAAGCCCGCAGTGCATGGCAAGTTGTAGGCAGTATTGTAAATAAGTCAGCCCATAATTTTACAGTCAAACAGGCCTGGATGCAAATCCTGGTTCTGCCAAGAAGCTGCCACTGAGAATCAGGGGTTTGGGTTCTAGTAACTTGCTCTGGAATTCAGAATGGAGGTTAGGAATCCTAGCAGGAGAGAGCAGAGCTGGGCTCAGAGTCTGGCTCTACCACTTCCCAAGTGTGACTTGGCCAGTTATTTAACTTGTCCACGCTCCAGCTCCCTACCTTTCAAATGAGGAAACCAATAGTACCTGCCTCACAGGACTGTTTTGGGATGACAAACATAAAGTTCTCAGCAAGATACCTAGTGCATGAAAAGCACTCCACAAATATTATAATGCATTTTGTAATGTCATTTGAACTGGAGTAAATAAATTTTGGTTAACTAATGGCAGAAGTATGGCAAGTTTTAGACACAGTTTTTATTCAGGAGATCAGAACATGGGGAAATAATGTAAATCATTTAGGGGAAATTTATTTTAAAAGAATTCTTCAAAAAAAAAATTCTGTCTTTCTCGTATTTACACAACACTGAAAGAGTTCCCAAAAAAGTGGGGGGCGGGGCAGAATCCATGAGAAGGCTTAGAGCGGGGAATGGGGGCTACCATGTCCAGTTGTATAAGTTGTTCACTGCACAAGAGTGCTGGGCTCGGGGAGTGAATGAGGCAGGGGTACGGGGCAGAAACCTAGCTTGCCTGCTACTCGCTAAACTGGGAACACTGTCTCTGCTCTCCATCCACTTGGAGGAAATGCTTTTTTCCAACTTGCTCAAAGGTACTATGTAGGCTTGTGGTGCCTCAAGCCTTAGACTTTTGTGATTGATTCTCTTTTCCCTTTTCTCTTCTTTCTGTGTCACTAGATGAAGAGAATAGGGGAAAACAAACAGAATGAAGCTCAGGGAAGGCAGACATACTAGAAAGGGATGAGGGAAGTGAAGGCAGGCAGGAAAAAAGGAAAACAGGGAAATAAAGGTAAGATTTATTAAATGCTGGTCACTTTTCGGGCACTGTTCTAACAACTCATTTGATCCTAGTTACACTCTTACATGACAGGGGGAACCACTGAGGGTGGAGGCAGGAGGTGGTCACACAAGGTTAACCCACACAAGGCACAGAAAGTGCCTGCCATACTCCTTAGTCTATAGCAAATGTTCAGAATCTGGAATCCCTCTCCTGCGTCTGTGGTGGAAATAGCTTTTAGAGCCAAAAGGGAAATATTTTTTAAAGGAGATGGTCTGAGTCTCTGGCCGGCCAACTACCAGGGTACACAATGGACTTTTATTTTGCCAGTAAGTCGCAAGCCTTTGGGAGACAGAAGTCAAGGACCTCTGGCAGGTCCCAAGTTCCAGGAGGAATCCTGCAATATTCAGCCTGCCTTCAACCCCGACCTTTCCATAGGGTTCACGTCAGACCTGGTTCTGCACCCACAGGTTCCTTCTCTATTTTCTTAAGAACCTAAAGTTTCCAGAAAATATTCACTGTTCAACAGGGACCTGAAAGCACTTCAGGTCCACTCTTCCTCGTAGTTTAAAAAAAAAAACCCTCTGAGAAGAGGCTGAAAATAAATCTGGCTACCAGGTGGCCAGTGACCTCGCCAGCTCTGGATGTGGGAGTACAAAGGTCGCGAGGAGAGGAGAACAGGCAGAGGTAAATATATATACATACTTGACATTAAAGCAACCACACATGTGCCGTGATGATGAATGTCTGTATCTAGCCATCCCGTCAGGAGTGCCTTTCAGCCGGCAGCAGACAGCTCAAGACAGCAAAATCACCCTTGAACATCTGTTTCCCCCATTTTGCCAAAGAGCATTCTTTTTTCATCCTTTTTTATAATTTGACCTGTTCCATTTTGCTGGCAGAGGGCCCTAGAAAGGCAAGCACTGCCTTTTCTGTCCATATTCCAACTTAAGATGAGAAAAGGCAGCAGGCAGCAAGGAGGATGGGGCCGGGGAGGAGACAGACTGAGGCAGAGATGGGGGAGGGGGAGAGACAGAGAGGGAGAAAGGAGGAGAAGGGAGGAAGGGGGCAGGAGTAACACACACACACACACAGCAAACGAGTGACAGCAAGCTACTTTAATGTGCCCATCCTAAGCACAACCGATTTGAGAGAAACCAAAGCAACAGGGCATATTCCAGAATGATCATCCAGCGAGAATGCGACCCAGACACCATAATCATAGCATTCGTGAACAGATCAACCTGTTTACTGAATACTCTTTAGACTCCAGAAGTCCTTAACAATTGATGAAATACTGTCATTTCCAGGTAGTCATGCTTGTGTTTAAAACAGCCCTATCCTTTTCGAGTAAAACACCTGGTTCCACCAGATGCCCTTTCCATTTTCCTCTGTGTCTGTGTGTGGTTTTATCCCGCTATTCCATACCTCCTTCCTTGCAATTTTAACCAAGGTAGATAACCATTCAGCCCCAAAAACTGATTGCCATTTCCCCCAACTCCTAGTCCCTTCTCTCTCCCAACTAGAACACCCTGCAGTAAAACCTCACCTCCTGGGCAATGAGTAGTATCACTTTGCGAACAAAACATTAAGGGAGTGGAGATGAGTTTTACACCCGGACCCAAGTCCACCTGCTCTCAGTTCTGCTTTCAGATCCCTCTCCAGGCTTCCACTGTCATGCCCCAAATTACGCGGCTGCAAAGGTCCAGTTTCCTTTAGGAACGGCATTGGCACTGTCAGGAAACCATAGAGGTTTCCTGTCCCAGGGACTCTGCGCTGTAACACAGTCAGGAGGAGCAGGAACTGACTGGAGGAAGCTAGGAAGACTTTTTCTGGTTGTTGCTTCTGGTCCCGTTATGGAAAATCCCTTTGGGGCATATTAATCATTATTTGGTGATCTAAAGAAAAAAAAATGTATATGGCTTTGAGCACCTACTGGTCATTCATTTATTCAACAGCCATACACTGTGCTGCCAGCCCCTGTGCTGGTTACTTTCCCATAATTTATTATATTCAACCCACAACCAAATCCCCCTGAAACAGAGATTGATTGGCTCTGGAGTCAGAAATTATATTTTGAATAGAAGTTTTGCCTATAACTAGCTGTGTGACATCGGGCAGCTAATTTAACCCCTCTGAGCCTCTGTTTCCTCCTCCATGATGTGAAAATAATTCCTTCTGCTTCACTGCGTTGTTCTGAGGACGAAATGAGCTGATAAACTCAACAAGATCAATGGTAGAAGAGGCTGTGTGCCCAGATTTAGGGAAATACAACAATGCTGCACCATTCTGTCATTGTTTTGTTGGAGCCAGGAGGCCAGACCACACCCCTGCCGCAGGGTGAGGTTTCCTGTGAAGGGAACTGAATTTTCCACTGTCAATCACCCTGAGAAAAAGTTAAACTGGCTGCAAACTCCCTTCCCTCTCAGAAGCTACACTCAGGGCTGTGGGCTGCGGGAGGAGGAGGGCAGGACTGAGAGGCTTCCAGGGGTGGAGACGTCGGGGGTGGACCCAGGGGTTGGGTGAATGGCCCTGGCTGTTTGGAGACCAGATCAGAGCTGGGCAGGCAGCCATCCTGATCCCAGACCCTCGGTGAGTCTGGGGCTTGTGCAGTAATTAGAAGGACCTGGGCACATTCTCTGGCTAAAAGAACACACAGGAGAGTGGCATCCTTGTCCCTGTGGCCAGCACAGAGTAGAACCCTGGGAAGCCAGTCAGACCCCCAGCAGGCAAATGCGAAGCTTCTGGGCTCTGATCTGACCAGGGGTAGCAGCAGCGGTGGCAGTATCCTGTGACCACCGGTTTCTGAAGAAAGAGGACATGGAGCAGTCATCAAGGGGTCCACTGGCCTCAATAAGGTGAATCTGAATTCCAGCTCCCTTGGCAAAAGGCTAGAAAAGCCAGAACTGACTCTGTGGCTACGAACAAGCACCCCTGAGAATTTCTGGACCTCAAATGGGGGGGGGGGGAGCTTAAGAAAAATACTTGATTTGTTGGGAATATGATCAGGAAATCCTTGGAAATCATTGCATTTGGGCTATCAAGGTGGGTGACATGATGTAAACTCCAAGCTGGGAGGCCGGATAGACTGTTCACTCATGTAAAGCGCCCGGCACAGAGTAGGTGAATAAAAAGCCTGGGACCTTTCTCCTTATTCATCCCCAGATGAGGGGAGGGAAGAAACTTTGGATGCAGGGACAGATTTGTTCACAATCTTGAGTCTTGCTTCATCCTCTTAACACAGGTGGAGAAGAGGAGATGAGTGGCCATCTTATTTAATTTATATGTTAAAAATCAAGTCTTTCGGAAGGTTTTGACCACACCTAAAGGGATCAGAGCACTCGCCTAGGGACATGAAACACAGTAAACATTCAGTGATGGTTACTACACTCAAGTGTTCACTCTAAAATGTATTTGCCCCTGAGCACCATGGTCTGAGGCCGGTACTATCATCATCCCCATTGTATCAGTCGGGGCCCTAACCAGAAAAGGATGGTATGCTCCAAAAAAGTGACTGCAGAGAGTCTGACAAAGGGACTGCAGACAAAAGTGTGATGGGCAGGGTTAAGGGCAAACAGACGATGGAGGAGTACGCTGGGGCTAGCCACATGGGGAGCTGCTACCGCCCCTCAGTCGGAAGGGGAGGTTCCCGAATCCAGCAAGATCTGATGCTACAGGAGAGGGAGGAGTGGTCTGGAATAATCCAGCCTTACTATCTCACAGCCTGACGGGAAGGGACTAAGTACCCTGCCACCTCTTGGTTTCCACCCTGCAGTATCCTGCCAGTACCACTCGCTGGCCGAATCCAACCAGAAGCCAGAGGATACATTCCAAAAGGTAAGTTTCCCAGGGCACAGAGCAGGGTGGTGAAAGATGGCGAGTGGGTCTCGATGTGCATCAGAGAAGAGCCGACACACGATTTTACAGGTGAGGAAACAGTGATGGAGATTAAGTAACTTGCCCAAGGTCATAAAGCAAGTAAGAGGTAGAGCAAAATTCAAATCCACACAGTATGACTCCAAATCCATGCTCTCAACCACTAAGATGTGCTTCCTGTAACTTGTTTAAAAGATCTGGAGGAAACTTAACTGCATGTTACTAAGAGGAAAAAGTCAAACTGAACAGGCTACATACTAAATGATTCTAACTCCATGACATTCTAGAAGGCAAAGCTACGGGGACAGTAAATATTATCAGTAGTTGCTAAGGATTGTGGTGGAGGGAGAGATGAATAAGTGGGGGAGAGAGGATTTTTACAGCAATGAAAATACTCTGTATGTTACTGTAATGATGGAGACACGTCATTATACATTGGTCCAAATCCAAAGAATGTATACTGCCAAAAGTGAACCCCCAGGTAAGCTATGGACTTCGGGTGATAATGACATGTCAATGTAGGTTCATCAGTTGTAACAAACATCCCACTCTGGAGGAGGATGTTAATGGGGGGTAGTGGCTATGCATAGGTGGGGCAGGGAGAGTATAGGAAATCTCTATACTTTCTGCTCAGTATTGCTTTGAACAAAAAACTGCTCTAAAAATAAAATCTATTAGAAACAAACAAACAAAAAAAGTTACTAGTTATTGGCACCTCTTTCCTCCTGCATCTTACTCATTCTTCCAGTCATAGAACCCACCTTACTCCCACCCAAATTTCCCAGCTTTCTTGGAGCTAGGTATGGCCCTCTGATTAAAGTTCAGGCCAAAAGAATCTAAACGAAATAATGTGCACAGCCTTCTGTTAGGTCCTCCACTCTCCTTTTTCTCTCTCCTATGGATTGGAAGGTGGATGTGATGGTGGGATCTAAGCAGCCACTTTGGACCACCACATGGAAGCTACAATTGAGGATTATCAGAGGACAACAAAGCCACCATATCAGCACTGGGCCGCTTATGCTGTAAGTGAAGGAGAATTTAACTTGTTTCTTCTCTAAATCACTGTCATTTTGGCCTTTGTTGTAGCTGCCAAACCAGTATCCTAAACAATACAAAGACCAAGTAGTAGTTACATGGCCCAGATGTAGCTTAGTCATTGTGGTTAGAGCAGTAAGAGACATAGGACTGGTAGAGAGCTAGTGACCACCACTTCAGTGATCTTCTCTTCTTCCTGGCACATTCTAGGCTACATTTCCCAGGATCCTTCTATCTGGATGAGGCTCTGGGACTACCTCCCACTTTTGGAATACAAGGGTGGGTGTGTATATTACCTCCCAGCTGAGACAACCATCACTGAGCATATCTTTGTCTTGCTCACCTTTTATGCTTATTGCCAAATGGATGCAAAGGAGCCAGTAAAAGAGCCTGATGCGCTAGGGTATGGTGGAGCCAGGGCAGGGAAAATGGCTGGGGTCCTCCAAGACCACATGGAGCAGAGCCCTCCGACCGCTCACACTAGACTATCACACAAGCAAGAGACACCGCCCTCATCGTGGTAAGCTCACTGACGCTTGGGTTATTTGTTACAGCGGTTAGCCTAGCCTGACTAATTTTACATTTACCAGCTGCTGCACTCTGACAGACAGAAGTGTCATTATCTGGCAATGCAGTCTCATCTCATATTTTAGGAGGGTCGGGGGTAGACTGGCAAACACTTAAGTTATTATTTTAAAGAAACCACACAAATGTTATCATTTATTCTAAGAAGACCCAGACCTCCTGCTGGAATGAAGAAGGCAAGAATAGCACTTTCTCATGGTACACTGGCCCCAGGGGAGTTAGCCCTGGTCGCTCCCAAGAACGCCGTTCTCGGGAGGGCTCCTTTCGGGACTCAGGAAAGCTCACAGGGTCTGAGTGAAGAGGGCAGCAGCTGGAGCTCACTGAGGTGTACCAGAGGGTCAGGCAATCCCGAAGGGCAGCAAATTAGGAAAAGGGAAGGAAACAAGGACCCACGTGCATTTGGATGGTGAGAGGGTGGACTTTCCCCTCATTCTCTCTAATGTCCAAATTTTCTAAAGTAAGCAGGTGTTATGTTTATACTAAAAAGTATTGTTTTGTTTTGTTTTTTTCATTTTTTAAATTAAAGTACAGTCAGTTACAATGTGTCAATTTCTGGTGCACAGCACAATGTCCCAGTCACACATATGCATATGTATATTCGCTTTCATGTTTTTTTCATTAAAGGTGATTACAGGATATTGAACACAGTTCCCTGTGCTATACAGAAGAAACTTTTTTCTTTAATCTATTTTTATATATACTGGCTAACATTTGTAAATCCCAAACTCCCAAATTTATCCTTTCCCTCCCCCTTTCCCCAGTTAAAAAGTGGTTTTCAAACTTCAATCTTTAAGAAAGAAAATAAACAGGATAAGCCTAAGGAATGAACAATAAGCGAGAGATATAGGTCAAAGGTTAAAGGATTCGGGTGCCCTGAGGCACTGATATGACAGAGAAGCCAATCTTAAAGATAACTCTGAAAAGATAAAGCATTCCGGCTGGGACCCTACTCATTCATTCAATAAGCATTTACTGAAGACCTCTGTGTGCCAGGCGCTGGGCTGGCTGCTAGATTTACAAAGAAGAATGGGGTGGCCACAACCAAGTACAGTAGCTCACAAGCTTGGTTGTCACCAAGAAATCACTTGCGATACGATTTTTAAAAGCCACACTAATAAAACACTGATGCTTGGGTCCACACTCCAGGGACTCCAGAGTAATTGGTCAGGGTTAGGACTTGGTCTCAGGACTTTTCATAGCTTCCCTGATTCTAATGTGCAGGGTTAAGAACCACTAGGAGAACAAGACACGTGGGCTTCGTTTTGAAGGAGGGGTAGGAACCAGCCAGGGGAGGAAGGAAGATGGGGGAGGAAAGGCAGGCAAAGGGAACAGAGCTGAATTTAGAGGACTGTCCCATAGTTCAATGTAACCAGGAGGTTTTAGTGGGTGGGCGATGCAAATCATGAGGATCCTCCTATGGGTAACCAACCAATGTCTATCCTCTAGGGAGTGGGAAGTTGATAAAAGTTATTAGACAGGGACAGACATGGTCACATCTGGGTTCATCCCAGCTCTCCATGCATCCTTTCTTACCCCCTCAGATGGCCATCACTTCTGCCTGTGGGTGGGACTATAGAAAGATGATGAAGAGGGATGGCTTTGGCTCTTTGGAAAATGGTACTATCACAGGAGAGAGGGCATATTCTGGACTCTGCGTCAGAGGACTCCTTCAATACAGCATTCATCTACAGACAGACTTCTTTTTCCACTGTCTTCTCAAAAACCTCTTTTGGGTTACTTAATTCTGTTACATGACCTTGCGGCAACACTGAGACTAAATCCCCCAAAGAGCTGGTTGTGGTTCATGTGGAGGCTTCCATGAAAATTTGGAGGTAAAGCAGACTACCTGTCATGCCACAAGAAAGTAGCAGGATTGTCACTGAAGACCCCAGATGGAACACCATTCCACATGCTGCTCCAAGAACAAATCACTAAATAATGGAACTGACCCAATCACCATTCCAGAACATCTGTGTTTGGTGATTAGGTAAGCTGCAGAGAAATTTCTAAAGTAAAAATAGTTCTGGTTTAGAAGTTGGGACAATTGATGAGAGCTATTCCAACCTTTGTGCACAGGAAATAAGTGTCTTTCAAATGAACAATGATAATAAAGAAACAGCAATAAACGCTTTCTGAAGACCCGCACGTACAACACGGGGGGCTAGGGCTTTACATCACTTACAACAGTTATGCCAGGTCTCCAGTTAGGCTGAGAGATCACTGAGGCTCAGAGCAGTAGCTTAGTCACCTGCCCAAGGTCACAAGTAAGTGAAGTGATAGAATTCAAACTAAGTTTTTATGACCTCCCTCCATCTCTTCTCCAGATCCTGGCCATGGGGTGAATCTGTGCTCTTCTGTGCTCCAGAAAGAGTGACTGTTTGAGAAGCTCATCAATTGCTTTAAGAGGCCTCCCCCTTCCCTCCCCTTTCCCTCCCCCTTCCCTCCTCCCCTCCCCTCTCCCCCCACCCCGCTGTGTGTCTAATAAAAGCACCAAAAACTATCATGACTCTTCCCAACAGAGAAACGCCAGCTCCCTCTTTAACCTGAATAGTATGGGAACAATGTAGTCTCATCCAATAAGCTGCTCTGTCAGGAAGAGAATCACCCTTTGGAGACACCATGCACCTGAACAGCACGGCACATTTGGTTTCAGGTCTAAGGAGGCTGGAACTGATGACACCTTAGAGGTCACTTGCCACCACTTTTCAAAGATGAGAAAACAGACTCATTAGCATATCTACCAAAGAAGTTGAAGCAGGGAGAACCCTGCTCTCCAATTCTCAGACTTCCGCTTTATATTCTCAATCATCCTGCCTTTCCAGAGCCAAGGAGGGAATACATGATTCCTTAAACATTCTCAACTCCTACTGAGAAACTGGGCTTTTCCCACAGAGGAGCTTTTGAGAAAAAAAAAGGTTGTTTTCTTGTTTTCCGCTGCGCATCTGAACGGCTCCCTCTACTGATCAATGCCCCAGCGGGGCAGTCCAGCCTGTGAGTCCCAGAGGCAGATACTGACATGAAAGAGGGTGAATCAGCTGGGCCCTTCTGGTACATAAATCATCCTGTGAATGCCAACAGCTAGATAGTTATATAGGCGGTTTCTCAGAGTAAGGGATGCTCATTCTGCCATGGTTTATGCGTATCTATAATTTAAGGATCAAACAGCTTCAGTCACACTGTGGAGCGCCAATGCTGGTGTCATTAATACACCATTAAACACATGTGGATCAGATCACCAAGAATTCGCCCTCTTAATAAATCACTTCATACAGAGCTCTGGTTTAGATGTCATTTTCCCAAAAGGACTCACCACAGTGTTCCTTTTTTTTTTTTTTTTTATGGAGGTACTGGAGATTGAATCCAGGACCTCGTGCATGCTAAGCAGGTGCTCTACCACTGAGCTATACCCATCCACCCCACACAGTGAACCTTTAAGAGCAAGTTTTACTCATGCACTTAATTAATGATTCCATTTCCAGAGATGCCATTGCCTCACAACTTGTCAGAAACACATCTTCTGAATAAAACAAGGTACTCTTCCCTGCCTCAGAACGCCATCCTAGATCCAGACCTATTTTGGGTGCCTGGCTCCTAGAAATGGATGAAAGTCAATGCTGCAGTGGAATTTTACTTTAGGTGCCGGGGAACTTGCTGAAGACACACAGCCCAGGAGGAAAGGCTGACCAGAAACAAGTTGCCCAAGGCTGAACGCACTACAGTGGATAAACATTTTCAAACAGCTGTCATTTCATGGAAGGCAGGCAAGATGTTCAAGCTGGTGATAAAAGAACAGCCAGGACAGACTTGACAGCCCAGACTGTGAGCAGCTTAACTAAGCTAAAGAGTGAGGGGGTAAAAAAGCCACCAACCGCTAAGCCACCAAGTGAGACTGGGTGGCAGGAATACCTAGAGCGATTCTGACAATGCAAATTCCCTTCTCTTCACACGAGGAAGTCTGTCTCTGACAAGACTGTCCTAGTTCACCCACCACTCATCTACACTTACAACGACAGGTACAGAAGGATGAAATGCCCTATTCGCAGACACCTACAGGCTGAATGAGGAACAGAAACCAGGGAGGAATGCAGCTCCCAGGTCCTGAAATTTAATTACCAGACCATTTTTAGCCCTGGACTTCATTAAATTCAGGTTAAGCGCTGCCAGGTACTGGCTAGACAGAGCCAGCCCCGCGACGCGTCTTTCCAGAGAGGATGAGTCCGGCCTGGCTGCTCGCAGAGGCCCCAGATCAGGAGTTTGCTGCGCCGCGCTCCTCGGAGCGGCACCGTGGACCTGGGGAAGGACGGATGGACGGGGACACACACACACACACACACACACACACACACACACACACACACACACACACACACACACACACACACACAGCACAGCTGACAATTCCCCCGCCACCCCCAAAGCCCACGCGCCAGGAAAGGGCCAGTTTTCACCGCGAAGGGAACACGTAGCCGGGGAAGTGTCCCCTGGCCCTTTCCCTCTGCCCCTCAGGCGGGATTCTGAGAAGAAAAGGCAAAAGGGGCAGACTTACCTAACTCCTCTGGGCTGTAGGGCGCAGGGGAGGCTTCCACAAACTCACTGTCTGAAGGAAGAAAAAAAGCAGAAAACAAAAATGGAATCGCAACCATTCAGGGCAAATCGATTAAGGATCAGTTACCGCGCAGGTCCCTTAGAAAAGCGCGGGTTTCTCTCTCCCAGTGACCAGAATCCCTGAACCCGGGGCCACGCGGGGTTCCGGAAGCCTGATCCACAGAGGGGTACGAAATTGTCAAAGAAACTTGGCAGGGGGGCAATTCCGCCCAGGGATCAAGAGTCTTCAGGGCTCGGGCAGGTGCGCACCAACTTCCCGTGTGTGCGACCCCGCGGATCCCCCCGCCGGGTGCGCCTGGCTGAGACCTCATCTTCTTGCCCTCAGCCCGAGGGGCGCATCGCGGCTCCCACTGGGCCTAGCAGCGACGTCCCCGCGCCTAGGAGCCCCAAAGTTTCCCAGCGGGTCCAGGAGGCCGGAGGGCGCGCGGCACCTGCGGCGGCGAGCTCCCCGCGCCCACCCGGCGGAGCGCCCCGCGCGCATCCCCGCCGCTCGTTGCTAGGCGACCGCGGCCGTCACGCTCGGCAGCCGCGCGCGCGCGCGCGCTGCCTCCCAACTCCCTGTTGGAGGGTGTCTTCCCCACCCCCACCCTCTTTGACCATTTTTTTTTACAAATTGGAGCATAACCAGTTCTAAAACGATTCTTGCTTTTTTGCATTATACCTGTCCTCCTCCGATATTTGGGAAATCGTTTTTTCTGTGCTTCTCATGGGGAGATGCAGGAATTTTAGAGCTTAACTATTTCTTGAGGCAACGGAGAAGGAGCTTCCAATGCTCCCAAACCTCTCCTTTTTGAACCCGAATTCTAACTCCACTCCAAATATTATTTCCTCCTTTTAAGAGACTGGTTCAAGCAGGGAAGGTAGTAAGTCTCCATTTCTCAGGTAGGGGAACGGAGGCTCAGAAGTTGAGTAACTTATGGATGACTGAGCACTGTGATGGAGTGTCGGGGGAGAAAAGAGAGATGCTCCTTCTATATTATAAAAAAAAAAGAGTTGAGCGGTTTCAAATACAGTATGTAGAAACAGAAGTTGAGGTCTAAAAGCCCAAGTTGTAGATTCTAAGGAAATTCATGTCAGATTGAAGGAATCTCTTTCTCTAGATCAGCGGCCTGAATAACTTGGGCAGATGCATTGTGTGTTTTCCCCCAGGGCTGACTGCCTGCTCCCCTGGGAGGGCCCTGGCCTTTGGGACTGTGCTCCAGAGAGGGAGCCCAGCAGGATGCTGGGAGGAAGCAAGAGGAAGGAAGAAGGAAACATGGAAGGAAAATGGTTGTCTCTTCTCTGTTTTTATCCTTGGAGACTGAGAGTTAGAGAGTCAACCATTAATTGGGGCAACATCCTGGGGCCCTTCTATAGTCTCAGACTGATCAGCTCACCAGCTGCAGCAGCCTAAGGGCCCCCAGATCTGTGCCAAGGTTTTCTCATTCTGTAAACACTCAGCCATCTCTGGATTTTCCACTGTCAGCTTTTGGTTTACAAATTATGATGGAGGACAGAAAGAAGCCACTTTAGGCAGAATACTCAGGGAGGAATGCCTGCGAACCAGGGGGAGGCTGTCCTGCCCCAACAAAGTAGCCCTTCTTAAGCTGCCTCGCCCATCTCTCTATCCTCTTCTTTTTTTCCCCACTCCTGAAACCTGAGCTCTCAAATCCAAGAAGTGTATGTGCTTGGGTGAATGCTTGTTTGCACGAATCAATCCATCTCCTCCCACCTCCTAGAATCCTCTGTTTGCCCTAGGGAATTCATGGTTCATCACAATCCCCAATATCCTCAGCCTCTTGTCCAAATGTTTCTTTCAATTTCTTACTCTGACGGAAACCTGGCTCTCCTTGAAAATAACAGACCGCTTTGCCCATCACTCCTACTTACTGCAGCCACCTGCAGACCCTTGTGTTCCTTGAAGATATTGGTGTCTGGGTCATTGTCACTTTCCCCAATATCATTCCCATGATCATTCTTATTTCCAAATCTACCTAATAGATTCTTCTCATACTCTGGTCTCTCAGCTCTTCAGCATCCGCTCCATTCCTGGACCTCCAACTATCCCAGCTCCCTTTTCTCATAGTGACACCATCCATAATCTCAATGCCAAGCATTCCACTCTGCAGTCACCACCTCCTACATTTCCACCTTATTCTTTCTGTTATCCTAACCCAGTATCTCCTTGACTCCTGTAATTTACTTATCCCATGATCTTTTCTCTGTTCCTTACTCTCCTCTTGACCTACCTTCCTCCTTTAACCACTTTAGTTTCTAGGTTTATTATGATCATTTCTCTTTTATGTGTTCCTTCAAATCCACACCTCCCTCTCTCCCTCCATATTAAGTGATAACCCTGGTAAATCTAATTCTTCACCTTCTCTCTGCCAGCACCCAGTTAAACATGATTGGCCATCATGCTGACTGGTCTTGTTTTCAATTTGTGACCACTAACCTCATGTGGACATTAGCCCAGCAACTACTCAGCGTTTGTCAGGTTTCCGTACTGTCCTGCTCTCCTGGTTACTGTGGATGAACCACCTGTTCTCCATCTAAGACCAACTCCTCCATTGTGGATCAGATCCTACGCCCTCTCACATGGCCGTTTGCCCCATCTTGCCTAAATTAATGTTTTCCTCTGTTCTGGATCATTCCCATCAGTATATCAACATGCTACTATGTTTCTGTCTTAGGAAAAAAAAAAAAAAACCTTCCTTGACTCCACCTCTCTCTCCAATTACCACTCTCAATTTCAGCCGCAGTCTACAACAAAATTCACCAAAGAATTGTTTACATTCATGTTTCCACATCTTCCTATTGCTCTTAAAGGCAAACAGGCTTCTTGGTCATCACTCTTCCAAAGTAACTTTTGTCAGTGTCCAAGCCTGGCCTTGACACTGCCAAATTCCAGTGGTCTTGGCCCTAATAGGAGCTTCCCCACTGATTCTAGGAGTGAGTGAGCTTAGAGCAATTGTCTCCAGGCTCAGGCTCCTCCATCTTCCCCATCATATCAGGAGGCAGCTAGCCTTTGTGTTCCAAGAGAGACAGTCTACAGAGGGCTTTGGGGTCTGCCAGACCTTGCTTCCAATACCAGCTCCACTATTAACTAGTAGTTTAATTTCTGCCAATCTTAGTTTTCTATAAAAATGGAGATGATCATCATAGCTAACTCATACAGTTGTGGCAAGAATGCAATAAACTAAAGCCCTTGAGCCTGTAGGAGAGAGACTGTCACATTGTGAAAATCAAGTCAATGTTGGTTATTCTGAGATGGCATGCTTCTTTACAGCTGAGAAAAGTGGGTTCTTTTCTCTCCTTTACTGAAGGGAATCACTGACCACAGATTATGCTTCAAATTAAGGGCAATGTCTATTATCCCATCTTTTAGTTTGTTTTCTAAGAGTCAGATTGAAAGCTGGTTACGTGGAGTTGGGACCAAGCATTCCCCATAGGGATGGGGAACTGCAAATGTTCTACCAGGTGATTAGTTTCTGGCACCTGCTAAGTTGTCCTAACTCACAATGGGTGTCTCTTCAATTTGTTCCCATGAATGGATGACTCATAAGCCCAGAGCTTTCCTTACAACACTTCAGTTCTTTGAATTTCCCAGTCAACTGAAGGTTAATGAGAAAATATTTTTCTTGTTTCAATATTTGCTGTTGACAATTTTTCTAAAATGGATGATTCTAATTTTCCCTCTTAGGAAGCAGAGCAAAGAATAATGTTTCCTGCTACTCAAACAACATTTATGGGGAATTTATCACACTTCCAGGATGATGCTAGGCAATGCAGATACAAAGATGATCAGAGCAGGTTCCTGCCCTCATGTTGCTCACTTTCTAATTGGTTCAGAGGGCCCTACTAACCTCAGGCAGTGTCCAAAGAGCCTACCCACGCTTAACTTTTATAGGTCTTTTACAAAGAAATGATTCTGCAGGAGGGTCACTGAGTTATAAAGGATGGTGCACAATCTTATAGGTTGGAATCTCAGCTTTGTCAGATTATTAGGGGAGAAATCACAGGAATGATACTAAATCTCCCAGAGCCTCAGTTTCGTAACAATAATACTTATCTGACTGTGTTGTCAGGAAAAGCAGAACAGGTAAAGTATGAGAGAAACCAAGCACCGTGCCTGGCACACAGTGGGTGCTTAGGGAGAAATGCTCCTTTCCCTCCCACACAGAGGGCTGGAGCCTGCTGGAGTCTCCTCTCTTGACTGTGCTAGGAGGAGACTGGGCTTCCTGCTGCCATGGCCCCTGAGCACAGGGAGGAGTCTCTGGTCCTATTTCTAGGGCAACATTTATTAGAAAGTGGGACATGTGGGGAGAAAGCAGCAAGGAGGAAATGTTTCTGGGGCTCAGGGTGAACTCTTTCTGGGATGCAGGTTTTCCATAGAAACAGAATACACAGGGGGCTGCTGTCTAATATCCACTCCTACTATTACCTACCACATTATGAGCTGAACAGGCTTTGGGGAGCTAGCCTGGGAATCCAACTCTTAGCTTTAGTATTTCTTCATATATATAAATTTAATAATATATTATTAATTAATATTAATGATGTTATATAATATATATAGTTATAAATGTTTTAAATTAATTTTTATTATATAAGAAAATAATATATATTCAGAGTGAGGAAAAAAACATTTAGTACTGTGGGGTGTAAACTGAGAAATGGCGGTCCTCTTTCCCGCCCTCTCCCAGTCTCCATTCCCAGACTGAAACACCACCCACAGCCTCCTGTGTGCCCTGGTAGAGATTATTTTTTAAGCATATTCAAACACGTATGTGAATTGTTTAAACAAGCTGGGTTTCATAGTATGGCTTCCAAATTAAAGACGATATATTTCTAAATAAAATTTTGATCCCATCCCATGTCATAAACTGAGGTGTGATTATTTTCTATTTAGTAGATCAAGATAGTGTATAAAAAGTCATAGGAAAGAAGTTTTATCAACTATTAGAAAATCTTGAACAAAACTGAGGCATTTAAAGGGTTACACTTCAGTTATCTGGAAAACTCACTTAATCAGAACCCTCAATTCTCATTGAAGTACGGTCATATAGCAATGTTGAATATAGCTCTAGGATCAAAGGAATTCTTAGATCCATTTCTAGAGCTAAAAGCACCCTCCAAATGCTTTTTGGGGTGACTAGAAGAGGTGTTCCTAGCTTAACATCCATCACTAATATTCTGCTTAGTGCTATGGCATTGCAGCCGTGGACACAGACCACTCTGCACAGGAGTCTGGGAATGCCGTCAGCCCCTAACTATGGGCTGCCTTGACTCTGGGGCTCCCCAGGGACTACACAGCCCCTTGGTCAGTGGAGAAAAGGAGGCGATGCGATCTCATACAGACAGCATCTTCCCTCAAGAGATGGGGGAGGGCTAAATGCCACATGGGGAGTTTTTTCAGCCAAGGTACGTTATCAATTCCCTTTGCAAGAAAAAGCTGCACAGTTGTCCTAACAAGTTAGGATGGTAGCCAGAGGCCACTATGATCTGTGCACAGCCTTCCTGGCCCCAACCCCTGGGAGGTCACCAGTTTCAAGCAGGAAAGACAGAACAAAGCAGGCTGAGCCCTCCGCCTGCCTGCCTGCCTCTCCTCCCTGGTGTCGCCCTCGGCTCATCTTCTCCGCAGGTAGCCTTCTGTCTCCTGGCGGCCCTGTGCTAGTTAATAGCAGAACAGAGTGAAGAAGCAATGCTCACCCCCTCCTCCCCTCCTCACCCTGGGGAGCGTGAGCAGGACTGATCAGGAGGAAAGAGTGGGGCTGGGGCTGCCTGAGCACGGCATGACTTTCTCCTATCATCCTGTCTCTTAGCTGCATCCTCTTAGGACGAGGCAACAGAGGACAGCAGGGAGAATATGCTCCCACCCAGCCGGTTTCATCAAAGAGAATTTTGTGCTTAATTGGTCGCAGCATTAGCTCCAGGGCCAAATTGGCCCAAAGGACATCTCTCCTTCTCTGGGGGTTTAATATTCTTTTCTTGTAGCACAACCTCACTTGTTTTTTTTTTTTATAATCCTTGCTGAAAGGGAGAAAGAAAACATAGTTGGTTTGTTTCCCTTCAAGGAAAAGCAAGTCTCAGATAACTGCTTTAAGTGTTTGATAACCTGCAGAAGAGATGGGCTCTTTAGGAAGAATAATTCACTATATCTCACCTGAAAAAAAAAATCATTATCCTGAGCAGAAACAATACAAGCAAAGAGATGATATGATATTAAGTCTGACAGGAAACCAAGGATTCCTTTTTATAAAAACGCTACATATGGCCTCTGAAAAATTCAAATACCAGTGCAGTCGATGCTATTAACAAAAGCAAGGTATTTTATGAAATGTATAAACAGATTGGATCCATCCAGCCTCTCCCTGCCCCCAGGATTCCTGTTACCAACTATGGAATAGAGATGAAGGTTTAAAAGACTCCTCACTCAATATCATATCAAAGGAAATAAACTCTGGCTGAGCCAAGAAGCAACTAGAAGGTGTATGTGGGCATGAATCAGAATAAAGAGCCATTCCGAAAATACACGAAGAAAAAGGTCCCTGCAGAGGAAAATCATACACTTCCAGCTCACACTCGGTTGGATCTATTGAGTGAAATCAGACAAAATACCCTCTGTTAAGATTAAGGACAAGAACATTTGCTGCCATTGAAATCTGTGACTCAACCACTAAAAGAGAAATCCACTGAAGGGATGTGAGTTTCTGCTGAGATACAGAGACCATCCCGATCTCCCATTTTCCACCCCAGCCTCCTGGATGGAGGCCTGAGGGGGGATCGCTTCTTTTAGACATGGCAAATCGAGTCTGCCTGGACTGCCCAAGAGTCTCTCTTCTTTCACATTAAAATGGTTCTTCCAAGAAGCTATGGCCTTAGCAGTCAGCATAGCGCAGGTGCTGGAAGGAGACGCCTGAGTTCTAGCCCTCATTTTGCCGCTTATCTTTGGTAAGTCTCCAAACCTGCCTGGCTGTGATCTCCTGTGTGAAATGAGAAGACCTTTGTGCAATTTATTAAAACAAATGCCAACAGGGGACCATGGATAACAGATTTCATGGTATTCATGGTATTCTTTTTACTGCACTGCATGTGAGAGAAATAGACACAAAAGATCAGGCTTCAGAGAAAGGTGGAGACGCCGTTTGAAACTGACAGAGAAGTGAAATGGACGGAGCAGAGACCTGGAGGAGCAAGGCCTGAGTGTGAATGGGAGCTCTGCTGGCCTTTACTCTACGAGCTTGGCTTGGTTATCATGCCTTCCCAAGCCTCCGTGTCTTCATCTGCACAACGGGGATAATAAAAACTACTGGAAGAGATTTCAATGAGTGTTTGAATCAAATGAAATCATATCCAGAGCAGCTCTTGGCACCCAGACTACACTCAGAAAAATTCCTTCCTTCCTGACCTGTTAAAACTCTCGCTGACCTTGAGAGGCACCAGGAGGGAAATCCACTCCTTCCTGTTTTTATAACCATAATGAGAACAGCATCACTGAATTTCTAGACGCACCTGGCCCCTGCTGCCAGGTTATGTTTCCCACACTTCCTGCCTCTCCCCCTAATGAGGAGCTTACGCAGGTTGGGTCCCCTGGGAAGAGTGAATAGTGGTAGGATTCTCAAACAGCTGAGTGAGCACATCCATAACAGGAAGAAGAAGTGTTTCCTAGATTCACTGAGAAGGGCTGTGAAGGCCTTCCCTTCTGCACCAGATCCCCACGCGTCTGAGGTGGCAGCTGGCAAAGCAAAGGATGTCAGATGAGCTTACCCGGCGCCAATCAGAAACAGGGCTCTGGCCCCTTCCGTTTTGTGTGTCAGGCACTGCATGTGATTTCATTTGGAAAATGTGTTCCAGGCCTGTCAAAGAAGCTCGCAAGAACACTGGCCCAGGTCCTGGAGGGTGCTGTAGGAGTGCAGGAAGCGGGAGTGGCAGAGGGACTTTCCTGCAGAGATGCCGTATCGCCCCCAGACATCCTGGGTTCCCCCCCCACCAGCTTCCGGGAGGCTGACACACCCTCCTGGCAGCCTGAGATGTTCCGAGGATAACACAGAGGCAGATGTTGCGTGGATCTGGCCCTGCCTCGAGGCCTGTGACTCACCGGGATGACTGAGCCTCCCTGGCAGATAATGTGGTTCTCGGAGGACTCCACGAAGCCAAGAAGAAAACCTCAAGGCCTGGATGCTTCCAGGACTTTCCCGGCTGCCTCGCTAGAAACGTAAACCCCATTAGCCCACAATGGGCCGCAGAGATGGAGCAGCTGGTTTTGGCTAGTGTTGGGAGAGGAAGGACGTGGGGTTGAGGGTAGAGGAGAGATGTTCTGAAGCAGGTGGGTCAGAGCCTTGGCAATGCATTAGCTGAGGCGGCCATGGGAGGGCCTTGGACGGCCATCCACACAGGACCACAGCACCGTTTGTTTTCCGGCGGTGCTCAGGGCTCGTGCTCTTTCCTACTGTGACAATGAAATCAGCAGCAAAACAAACAAACAAAAAACCAACCAAACAAAAAATTCAAAACCCGTAACTAGGCCACGAGAGGCTTAACCTGAGAAGGCAGAAGGCAGAGTGGGGAGTGTGGGGGGTGAACGGTGGGGCGGGAGCTTGGTGTGGCGTGGTGTTGGGCAGACCTCGGTTCAAATCCCCACTCTGCCAATGACCTTGAGCAGTTTCTCAGCCTCTTCAGGCTCAGTCGTTTCATTTATAAGAGGAAAATAATGTTGTCATGAGAATGAACGGTGACAGTCTACATCGATACAGAAAAAGCTTAGGGTGGTGAGACTTTCCAGTACTTACCTTTTAATTTTGTTTTTATTTTTTTAACTATGTAAATGCATTACTGTTAAAAGAAGTTAAAATAAAGTGGTGCAAAACACACACAGACACACACACACACACACAAAGGCTTAGCATAATGTCTGGTGTAATATATCTACCTAATAAATGATTATAAATTTTTTTTTGTAATTCATCAAATTCTGACTTAGATCTGGCACAGTGGGGCTCCCACTTTCTTTCTGAGTACAAGATTCTTCCTCTCTCTTCAAGATTTCGCCACATTCCCATTTTGCCACCCTGCCTAGTCTTCTTAGGACCCGAGCCCTTTCCCTGAACCCCAGCCTAAGCCTCTGAGGACCACCCGCATACCTCTGCTCACAAGGACTTTCACATCTCAGCCACACTGATTCCCTGGGACAGTGCTTCATCCACATACGGCGACACTACCATACTCGGTCTTGGATGCCTCCATCATCACAGACTGATAGTCTCAACGGGGGCCAGGTACCACGGTATCCACCAGAGCTAAGCTTTTCCATCAGTCCCGGAAGCTCTTCACTTACCCACGAGCAGTGCCTCCCCATTAGGCAGATATAGACACAGGTCTGGTTCCCCTTCCTACTAGCCAGCCACACCCCAGAGACCGCAGATACATGACAAGGTGAACTCCAGGAGGTGTGTGGCAGTGCTTGGAGCTGGCCTCAATAAGCAGTTTCTAGCCACCCCTTTGTCACAGTGATCCCCAAGACTTCTTTCAGTTCTAAGATTCTAAGATGGAAGATTCTATCGCCTCGGTTACAAAAGCCCCAGCAGACAAACCACACCTACTCAGCTCTCTCCTCTGCCATCTAGCTTTGGTGAACAAGCCTGGGGTCCTGAATGAAATACTATCCGTGCTGAAAGTAAGGCAAAGTGATCAGTGATGCCAGAAGCAGTCGTGCAAAGAGTTGGGTTGCCATAGTTAAAAAGGTTCTTCATGAAAGGAGAAATCTGCAGGGGATGTGGTCCTAGCCATCATCTGTTCATGCATCCATCCATTCATCAAGCCACCCAGCCAGCCGGCCACCAAATACACATCAGGCATTTGCCAGGCTCCTGGGGAAAGGGACGCAAAGGTGAGTGAAACAAGACATCTGCCCCAAGAAGCTCACAAGCTGTCTAGGCTATAGACAGTTGCAATACAGCATAACAAACTCTGTGACCCAGCAATCTGCAAATTCTCTGGCAGCCCTGAGGACGGACCTCTCTTTCAGACCAGGATGGAGATGGGTAGATGGCAGCCACAGGAAGAGCTCTCAGTGTAAATTGCTTAAGCTGGAGCTTCAAAGATGCACAGGAGCTGGCCACGCAGAAGTCGTACAGTCATGACAGCCTTTGCAAAGGCTCCCAGGTGTGTGAGTGCATGATATATTCAAGGTTCCAGAGGGAGACTGAGTCAGTGATGAGAAAGGGGTTTGTTTTAAGTGATGAGTGCTGAGAGATGAGTCTGGAGAGGCAGGCAGAGGTCAGGTCAGGGAAGGAAGGCTGTGTGTTGAGCTGAGGAAGTTCAACTTTAGTCCCTGAGCTACGAGGAGACAGTAGCTTGAGAACCTCTAAAAAGTGGCCAGGGTGGCAGTGTGACAGGACACAAGAGTGAATGGCTGTTGGTTTTTAGCTGGACTGCATCCAGGTCTCCTTTCTCAGAGTCTCAAGTTTCCCTTTGGGAACCTCCCGTTGCAGACAGCAGTGTTGGTTGGGAGATGTACCCTGGTGCAGGGCAGAAGCTCAGTAAATGCTTACTGCTGAGTAAGTTGCCCTTTTTAGAGATGGGGCACAGTAGAGAGTGGAGTCTGGTCATCTCCAAGTCTATCTTGCTTTTTCCTGTATTCCCAGTACTGGGCACAGATGAGATGTTCAATATTTATTGGGTGAAGGAATAAACAACAACAAATGGGAGGCATATCTTTTCTAAAAACATGAGCTCCTCTCCACAGCTCTATGTCAGGGTTATGGTTCCTACACATGTGGACTCCACTCTAGGGCAGTAACAACATCCCCATCAATTAACGCTGAGTTGCATTAATCAGATGCTTGGACAGAGGAAAAGGAGGAAGGCAAACTGACCTAGTCTGTTTATACCAGTTGCATTATCCTCAACCTTAATCTTTGCAGGGCTGTGGGGAGGAGAGGAGAGGGGAGAGAAGAGAGGAGGGGAAGGGAGAGGAGGAGACAGGCAGGAACCCAGTGCCTGACACATGTTAGGTGCTCAGAGATACGTGGCTAACTTCCCACTTGCCTAGGGTGAGGGCTCAGTCAATGACAGCTTACATCTCTCACGATGCTTATCACAGCCTTACAAGTAAGCATCTTACTCTCATGTTAGAGCTGAAGAAACAGATTTTCTTAAGGCCATATAAGCTTATAAGAAGGAAATTCAGGATCTGAATCCAGATCCGTCTGACTCCCAAGTCCACGCCCTCTCCTCTCCACCTGGGTGCTTTCGAGAAGACAGCCAGCACCGGCCACATGCTGAGTCTAGCTGGGTTGACACAATGAGGGCAGGACTTGACGTGTACCACGCGTATCAGGGACAGCAAAAGCGGCCATACCCCCACTGGTGTTGGCAAAATGATGAATTCCAGCATGAGACAACCAGGCTCCTTCCTCCAGAGGCCACTGTTCACTGAGGTCCATGCTCCCAGCAAGTCTCTTGTCTGTGCAGCTCTCAGATCAAATGGAATCTCCTGAAATAAATCATGAGCACACACAAAAAAAATGGAGATAAATGACTATTGATGCTCTCCTGGGCGGGGGACACTTTCTTGAAGAAAAGGAGTCAGTTTCTAGTTCATTCTGTTTCTTTAGCGTGCAAAGATTGCTGTTAAGATTTGGGCATGCCATGAGTGGGAGCGCTTACAATGAGACTTCAAGTCTACCATCCACGCTTCCCTCTCCATTCAGTTAACAAATGTTTATGAAGCAACTATCACGCGCCAGGCTTTGGGCAAGGACGTTCCCGTGTTTAGTTCTGCATGCTTTGTAGAATCCTAGAATTTCAGGGTAGGATATCAATTTCATAAAAATAAATAGGTATATGAGGTATATACATGCCTTTAAAAATGACTGGAAAATGGAACAAAAAAGTTGAAAGTAACTCCACCATATTGGCCAAAACGAGTGCTTTTTATTTTCTTTGTAATTGCCTGCATTTTCCATAATAAACATGCATTATTTTTACAGCCTGAAAAAAAGTACACCATAAACATCCTTTCAGAGGAAAATCCCAGGGCCTAGAAGGGCTGTGGAGACCAATTTTCCATTTCCTCTTGAAAACCCTGATACGCCCATGTCATGAGAGCTCTTGCTTTCACGCAAAGGACACCCTACTGGCCGCCTCCGAGAAGTCCAGCCTGGAGAATCTCTCCCTATAAACTGTATCTGGGAAGATTACAACTCAAGGCCAAACTTCTGCCTACATCACAAAGAGAATGAAGAGAACACTCTGTGTGTGGCAGGTCCTCCTGTGGACAAGGCTGAGTAATTGAACGTGACTGATTGACCTAATTTGTGAATACAGCAAATGGGACATCCACCCCAGCGGAAATCTTGTCAGCCCAATTAAGATGGGCACCAGTTATCATTTGTTGGAATCAGAGCAGCTGGCTTGATTTGGTCTCGAGAATGCTGTTCACAGTTGCCCTGCAGGTTCCTGTACCGCCCGTCTGACAGCAGACACGGCAGACTGACGTGATGCTTTTCGGCTGTCTGTCTAGAGAAGGGTGGTCCTCTTAGGAGTTGCAACAAACAACCAAAAATCTCTAGTAAAATACCAGGAGGTACCGAAGATGGTACTGCATTTTATTGGGTACTGGCTTATTAGGGATTTGTGCTCATTCCAAGCACCCCAAAATTCTAGAGAGGAATTCTAGACCAGAGTGGGTGTAACACAATGCCATAGGGAAAACATTAGACTTATCCATAAATCCAGATCTTAGCCCTGATGCTGGCACTAACTGGGTGACCTTGGGCAAACTCACTTATGTTCTTGGGGCTCAGTTTCCTTAACTTCAGATGAAGGAGTTAGGATTAGATGCTGTCAAAGTTGTGCGCAGTCTTCCAAGACCTACAATCTATAATAATATGCTCTTACATGCAAAGATGACCTATGCACGCACATTAGTGGGCTGAGAAAGCTGTGTTACTTGCCCATTAGTGAGACATCAGCCTGGGCACGTGAGACGGGGCTGAGGGAGGCCAGAGGTAGTCAGCCACTGGGACGAGGCGTGTTCTCTGTGCAAAACTAAAAACATGTCTGGAATAGAAGTCCAATCCTGGGCCATGGCCACACTGGCATCATCATTTAATCAAATGAACTCAATATTCTACATCTTATATCTTCACCAGTTATGAAATAACATTAACAGTCATACCACATCCTTGAAAAGCAACATTTTTTTAAACATTTTTTTATTGAGTAATAGTCATTTTACAGTGTTGTGTCAAATTCCAGTGTAGAGCACAATTTTTCAGTTATACATGAACATACATATATTCACTGTCACATTTTTTTTCTCTGTGAGCTACCACAAGATCTTGTATATATTTCCCTGTGCTATACAGTAATAATCTTGTTTATCTTCTCTATGTTTTAAAATCCCACTCTGTCCCTTCCCACTCCCAGCCCCCTTGGCAACCACAAGTTTGTATTCTATGTCTGTGAGTCTATTTCTGTTTTGTATTTGTGTTTTTTCTTTTTTTAGATTCCACATATGAGTGACCTCATATGGTATTTTTCTTTCTCTTTCTGGCTTACTTCACTTAGAATGACATTCTCCAGGAGCATCCATGTTGCTGCAAATGGCATTATGTTGTCAGTTTTTATGGCTGAGTAGTATTCCATTGTATAAATATACCACCTCTTCTTTATCCAGTCATCTGTTGATGGACATTTAGGCTGTTTCCATGTCTTGGCTCTTGTAAATAGTGCTGCTATGAACATTGGGGTGCAGATGTTCTTTTGAAGTAGGGTTCCTTCTGGATATATGCCCAGGAGCGGGATTCCTGGGTCATATGGTAAGTCTATTCCTAGTCTTTTGAGAAATCTCCACACTGTTTTCCTTGCTTTTCCTTGGTGGCTTTCCTTGCTTCCCTCTCCCACTCTTAATGATTTAGATGTCTTCTTTTACAATTTTGTGTTTATTCTATTTGTAATTCATGGTAGTTATCACAAAAAGCAACATTAATTTACAACAGATTGGTCATTCAAAACCATTATAGCAATCCCTGCGGTACCCTTGAGAAGTGAGTTGGAGATTCTAATAGCTTTGTTTGACAAAACTAGAACTTTACTGAACCCTTGGAGAGGGGTTTTCAAAGTTGATGCCCCATCCCTCTTGGCCCAATGGTTTAGACACCCACTGGCCCCCAGGAAGCAGATTTGCAAGATGGTGTCTTCTGGATGAGTGAAGTTAGGCGTTCACATCCATACATTTTATTTATTAATCCAGACTTCAAAAATTCGCGTTGAGTGTTTCATTAACTTCAACTCGAAAGCCCTGCTGGTTTCTTTGATGCTTGAATCTCACACCTCAGCTTGGGAAAGCCAAGCATAAAATGAGAAATGAAATTGCATCAAACACAAGTATTTCGAGGAAGACTGATCCATCACATCTGTTACTGAAACTCTAACACCGACACATCCGTCACAGGAAACCCCAGAGTTGCTCATTAAACTCTAGCAGCTAGAAAATATTTTCCAGGCTTCTGGCCACATAAAACAACATATTCAGAGTTTTCTATAAAATGTTTAACCTCTATCCAAGTCAAAATTTTATCAAAGACTAAGTCCAAGAAAAAGAAACTAAAAGAGAAAAAAATTAATGCAACCCCAGGAATAAGAAATGCAACCACATGGCAGCTCAAACAATAAAATGTGTGATAAGGTGGGGTGGCGAGAGTGGGAAAGACTGTTGAAAATTCATAGTTGTAATTCTGTCTTTGAGAAGCACTTTTTCAAAGATACATTTGTCATGTTCATAGACCCATTATTCACAATAGCCAAGAGTCTTGTCAATAGATGAATAGATAAAGGTGTGATACGTGTGTGTGTGTGTGTGTGTGTGTGTGTGTGTGTGTATACATGGAATATTATTCAGCCATGAAGAAGAAGGAAATCCTGCCATTTGCAATAACATGGATGGATCTAGAAGGCATTAGGCTAAGTGAAATAAGCCAGACAGAGAAAGACAAATACTGCATGATATCATGTACATGTGAAACACTGAAAAAAAAAAAAGTAGAACTTATAGAAATGGAGAGTAGGGAAGTGGTTGCCAGGGGCAGAGTGGTGGGGGAAACAGGGAGAGGTTGGTCTAAGTACAGAAACTTTCAGCTTTAAGATGAACAAGTTTTGAGGATCTAATGTGTGACACTGTGACTATAGTTGATAACACTGCTTTGCCTGGTTGAAATTTGTTATGTGTGTAGAATTTAAATGTTCTCACAAAAAGAAAAAAAAGAAATATTTGAGATGACGAATGTGTTAACTAGATGAGAGAATCATTTCACAGTGAACATGTATATCAAATCATCATGATGTAGACTTTAGATATGTTACAATATTATTTGTCAGTTGTATCTCAATAAAGCTGAAAAAATAAAATAAACAGCAATAAAAAGGAGAGAGAGAAAGAGAAGAACTAAGCAGAGTTGGACACTGGGATCTATAAAATATTGGGATGCTATGAATACATAATTGATATTTAATAAATACTGGTTGATGGGATGAATGAATAAATGATAACAGCCAGTGTGGGTACGGACTCTGGCCAGATATTAGACACCATTAAGCTCCCAAAGGTGACCTGCCTACCCTGAGAGTGTAATGTGAGGCCAAATGGACTTTTGGACTTAAGGAGTTTGGACCTCAAGCTCCTCAGCCACCAGAACTCTCCTTAAACTGGCAAATGCTCTTCTCTTTTTAAAGCTACCTCTAGAGCAAGAAATCTACCCAGCCACCTGAGCCAGAAACCGGCCATCCTTGATTAATTGATTACTTCTCACATCTGATCAATCACCAACCTTGGTCCATTCTAGCTTTCAAATCTCTCAAGAATGCAACTCCTTCCCTCTGCTTTCATAGCCTCTGTCTTAGTTCAGCCACCATCACCTCTCACTGAGATACTGCAATGACTTCCATGGGTTCTTGGTCTCTCTTTCCTCCAACCCTTTCCCCACACTTTGTTGTAATATTTTTAAAGCACAAATCTGATCATGTCACTCCTCCATCAAAACACTCCAATGATTCATTATTCCCACGAGAAAGTCTGGGCCACTCCACATGGCGTGTAAAACCTAACTATAGCAAAGTATTTGCAACCCCTGAATAAGCTCCCCACTTGGTCTCTGGGATATTCAGCCCTTGCTAGAGCTGGGGCAAGGTGGTTCTTCCTCTCACTTTGCAAACTGAAGCTTATCTTTCACCTCTCGTCTTAGGTTTGGCTACGTGTCCCCCAGACTCCCCTAGGCTTACCTCCTGACAGCATCTATCACACTGCACTGTAACTGTTGGTATGTCTGTAGAGTTTAGTTCATAGTTTACTTACTTGAAAGCAGAGATCCTGTTTATCTGTATCCCTTGCATTGGTACAGCGGCTCCGCAAGGTAACACCCAGTAGGTATTTGTCTAATGACTGAATGGTGATGTTTGGCACAAGCACAGACGTGTCGCTTTGGAAAGTACTCTCTTTGCGACCTCACCCACATCCTCTGCTTCTTTGGAAATTTCTGCACCAAAAAACCGCACCCTATCTGCCTCTGCTTCCTGGCCTTAATCTGACCTTCTCATCTGGTCTAACTGGCTGAGATTCTCCCACTGATGCTCCCACTTCAGTGTGATCCTTACTCCTCTGCCAGCATGCCGCTGGAGCCCCTGCCCATCACACACCTGCCTCCCTCCCCAGGACCAGATGAAACTACACTTCTGATTATCCACGGAGACACCTGCCTCCCCAGTGCAGCCAGGTCACACCTAGACCTCTAACCAGTACCTCCAGGGTCATTTCTGGTTTGAGGGTGACTTAATCTAGAAACACAAATTCAGAAAACCTCTGTCCATACTATGATTCTGCCTTGACTGACTTAACATAGCTCTATCTGTAGAGAAGAGATGAATTAACCAGGACTGCCGTGTTTGGGGAATCAGATGGCATAGTCTACCATCCAGGCATTTAAGTGGCCATGGGTTCTAAGGAATGTGAACACCCTCATAGCAAACAAGTCCGCTTGCTGATAACTTATACTATAAATCAAGATATACATAAAAGTGTGTCTCGAGATATAAATATATTAAATGAATTCATTCATTCATTTGATAAATATTTGCTTGGTGTCTCCTATACACTAGCACTTGTGCTAAGTGCTTGGGATGGAAAAGTATAAATATTGCCCTTCCTTCAAGGATTTTTCAGTCTTGAGGGGGGGACAAATACCTGGACATATTGTGACAGAAGAATGTACTAAGTGCAAGCATAGAGCAATGCACAAGGTAAACCACGGATCTGCAAATGATAGAGTCTGGAAGTTAGAAGGGATCTTAAGACCTCCGGTCTAACCCTTGTCTTATGCGTGGCTCTCCAGTAAATGCCTACCCAGCCTGTGCTGTAACGCCCAGCCGGAAGGAGCTCACTTTCTCCGCAGGCAGCCCCTTGCATTTGTGACCTCTTCTACCAAGCAATTCACTTTAAAGTTTTCAACACAATATTGATATTCACCAACAATCCTCAGTGCTGCTGAGGCATTCGAAGACCTCTTGCTCTTTGTTCTGTTCTTCAAAGGCTGCTTGAAGGTGAGATACTCTGCCAGGAATATCAAGATTTTGCCCCAATTCTAATGCTTTCCAAGCTTTGCAGATCTGGACCTTATTCTTCAGTGAGCCAGGAATCGGAAGGAACATTCCATCTTGGTTACGCATAGAGGGTACAAATCTATCTTGCCATGCCCAGGAAACGAACCAGACAATGAAACTGAAGCATAAGAAGGAAGAGGTCACAGGATGGAGTCTTCTTTCTCAACTAGGAATTTCTAGCTAAGATCTCCATTGTATAGGATCTTGGTATCTTAGTCAATACAGGATGCTATAACAAAGCACTGTAGACTGGGTGCCTTATAAACAACCAATATTTATTTCCCACAGTTCTTGAGGCTGGAAGCGAGACTAGGGGGCCAACGTGGTCCAGTTCTGGGGGGACTTTCTTCCATTGCAGACTGCTGACTTTTCATTGCTTCCTCACGCAGCAGAAGGAGAGCTAGAGAGCTCTCTGGAAGGTGGAGAACTCGCTTATAAGGGCACTAATCCCATTCGCGAGAGCTCCATCCTTATGACTTAATTACTTGCCAAAGGCCCCACTTCCTAAGACCAGCACATTGGGGGTTAAGACTTCAACATATGGATTTTGAGGGGACAGAAACTTACAGTCCATTGTACTCGGTCTAGCCTGGGATCAGCCATCAGAAAAACCCAATCATCGACAACCTTGTGGACCACAGTAGAACAGGGGACAGTCTCCTCTTAGGCTCCCCCACAGGTTTGGCTCTGATGAGTTTCAACTTCTAAACTCAGAAGGATAATTTTCTTCCAGCTCCAAATAAACCAAACACATCAGAGTATACATCTGGGCTCTTAATATTCCAAAGATAAAATTCATCGGCACCTACAATCAAGAGTTTTAAACATGGTTGGAAGAGAAGAGAGAGTAGAACACTGTAAATATCCACTGTGAAAGAGATCACCTCTTTACATGGTCAAAAGGATATGAAATACAAGAGGCATGGAGTCTTCCTCTGTCTGAAATGACTGGTATTTAAAGAGTTCGCATGATTCTTCTGGGCTTTGTATTTGTTTGCATGTATTCTTACCAGCTTTGTAGAATTGGAAAGTTTGAGTAAGTCAAAATGGAGAAGCCCAACTGGGCAAAGTATTTTGAAGTTACTGTGGAATTTACTGATGTTACTATTTCAAGTTCTCCAATAAGTAATTTAGGCTATTATATGCTACTAGTCTCTAAGGAGCTGTGGCAACAAATTTATTTTTCAAAAATCTAATGAAGTTATAAAATGATGAGGTCCTCTGCAGAACTCTCAGGGACCCAGGCTTTTCATCTCTAGAGTCAGTCCATTGAGACCAAGCTCAGAAGTTTCCTCTACCATGAAACTTGCCCAGGCAGAGTTATTTCGTTCTCCCTTTGGGCTTCTCAGAACTTTTTATATTCCATTAAGACCACACTTTTTCACTGGATGATAACACTCTCTTTGTAAGATGATTGTCATCCCCGTTAGAAGGAAGGGTCCTTAGGACAAAGTCATATTTATCCACCCTTCCGTGCCCAGTGTTCACACAATGTCTGGCTAGACTTGGGGTCAGGCAATGCTTTTTGAATGAATGAGATGGACACACCCACAGCTGAGAAACTCAGATGAGTCTGTGCCTGCAAGCTCTTCACATAGCTCACATTAAATCAGTAGTCATGACGCAAGAATTAGCCCCACATTCTGCCATCTGGGCAGCACGAAGCCAAGTACACAGTGATGAGGAATGAAAAAGGAACATAAACATTTTAAGAAAACTGGGTTCTCACTTGGCTTGGGATTGTTCCTCAACTTAGTAACCCCAGATGAATCACTTCATCTTATTGGAGCCCAGTTTTTCCAGTGTGTGAAACACGCCTTACAAAAGTCCATTTTTCCACCTTTATCAGAGTCCTGTGAAAATTGTGTGTCAGCTGGAGAGTCACCAAAAGACTATACAAATGCATAGCAAGGTTATCATTCAATAAATTTGCTTATAGATAATCACTCGCGACACAGCACTGAATTCCAACTTGGAGTTGCCTAACTTGGGAGGTGACATAGCATGTGGGAGGGAGTATCAATGTAGTGAGTAAGAGCAAGGACTTAGGGGACAGATCTAGGTTTAAATCCCAGGTCCACCATTTCCTAGCAAGATCTGTAAGCAAGGTGTATAATGTCATTGAAATTAATTTTTCCCACCTGTAATAGGGGATCGGAACCTATGCTTTGTGGGGTTGTCATCAGGGTTAAATGAGAAATACCTGTACTGTACCTAGTATAGATCCTGGCCAGTAATAAAACTCAATAAATGGCAATGGCAGTTGTTTTTACTGAAATCATTATGAACTCTTGGAGTAGATACACTTTTAGAAGTGACTTAGCCCCATCCACAGCTTCATTCCTCGGGGAACCAGGATGAACTGTGACGAGGCATTAGGAAAAAAGTCCTCTGTCCCCAGAAGAAGGCTGCTGCGTCTAACACACTTTCCCAGAAGATGACATTTGCAAGAAGAGGACGAGAGTACGAATGGGAAACATTTGCTCTGTGCCGATCCTGGAAGGGAAAGGAGGAAACGAGGCAGCAAAGAATAACAGAGGCAAAGAGGCAGAGACAAGTTCTGTAAGGACTTGCTGAGGGAGAATCATAAACAACACTGCCAGGGTCTGGGATGCTGGGAAACCACAGGAGGGGATTAAGTGGTTCTATTTGAGAAAAGGAATTGGGTTGCAGTCTACGCGGCAGAGAGAGCGAGTGCCAGCGTAGGATAAGCCGCCACGGCTCTGATCATGAACCAAGAATAAGATACTGACGTGGGCCCCACAGCAAAAAGCTGTCGTTCAGACACAGATCTTGACAGCCAGACCTGTGCTGGGGCAGATAGCAGTCACCATCTAACCCAGCCATCCATGAGAAAGATAATGTGAGTCCCACGTGTAATTTGACATTTTCTAATAGCCACATTTTTTTAAAAAAAAAAAAAGGAATACAGGGGAAATTAATTTTAATAACATATTTTATGTAATCCGCTCTATCCAAAATAGTATTTCAACATGGATTCAATACTAAAAAAATTACTAATGAGAATGTCAGATTTCTTTTTTTCATACTAAGGCTTCCAAATCCAGTGTGTTTTTCCACTTATAGCACATTTGTACCAGCCACACCCCAGGTGCTCAGTAGCCACATAGGGCCCTGAGTTAATCCCAAGGGAAAAGGAATTCCATTCTCTTGACCTCCTAGGCCGCCATTAAGACCTTTTAAAAGCCTGGGTTCGTAGGGCAAGAAAAGATCTTTGGGGACATACAGTGTCATTGCTGACAGTTTTTCCTTCACATCTTTGCTTGAATTAAGCAGTTCCACACCCCGCTGAACACCTGCTCCAGTTCAGCACTCACTGATGACCAACTTAGCGCTTGCCCCGGCAGGCTGGTCATGGTGGATGTTCTGACCACTTCCCTGTTCTAAGGGAAGCTGCCTTACCCACGCCTTCTCCCTGCAGTCCCAAGGCAGTTCTTGGCACCCAACTTCTTCTCTCCATGCCCTCTCTGGCTCAGGTGACTAGGGATGGCCACATGACTCCATTTACCATCGGATCCATCTCTGTCGTCAGCTAGTGTGGAAAATTTCGTCCAACCAGGGACAGACCACCGTGGCCAGGTGAAGCCAATCAGCTCCTCCGTCAGGAAGGCAGAGGCAGAATCCGTCAGCTGACACGGAGGCACATCGGAAGAAGACACACAGGCAAGAAGCAGAGAGAGCTACAATAATACTGGATTTGCTGCCAATCCTTAGGCTTCTTTAGGTTCCTCTTTAATCTGTTTTCCAGATCAGGCTTCCAAAGCACATTTCACTTTAACAAAGCAATTCTCCAGATGAAAAAATTTTGAAAGCCTCCTGTGGGAGGGTCTCCAAGTAACCCTGGTTCTTGGAGCTCTGTTGAAACCTTCCAGTATTAACCACATTCTGGGCCCCAGAAGCATATCTGTTTTGCTCTTTCTGATTTTCCATGAGATTCCCGTATCTTTTATGGTCATGATTAGTTTACAAGAATCCCTTATGTATTAAGGAAAGCCTGAATGAGTCTATATCTTTCAACAAAAAGGCCCACCACAGAGATAGATACTTTCACACACATTCAAGCAAACTCTTTTCCACCACTGCCCCCTGGACTTGTGTGCACTCAGTCTCATGCCTATGTGTAGCCTGGCAGAGAAGGGATGGATTACTTTGGGTTGCATTCCTAAGTAATTATATTCTCTAAGAGCTCATCACAGTGGCCTTCTGAGGACCCTTTAAAGCCTCACATCATCTACTGCAATGGTTCTCAACCGTGCCTGCACGTCACAGCTACCTGGGGTACATTTAAAATACGGTGATGCCCAGACCCATGCCCAGACCCACGCCCAGACCTGTGAAATCAGAATCTCTTGGGGCAGGTCCCTGGGCATCTGTATTTCTTAAAAGCTCTTCAAGTAATTCTAATGTGCAGTCACTACTGAGGGACACTGATATACAGGATACGCCCTTGTACAGCCTTGGGTTTCTGGCAGAGAAAACCACGCATTGATTTAAATGATTAAAATGCATATTTGTTTCTTAAAGACTACATTAAAAATAAAGAATGATCCAAAGTGGAAAAGTGAGCCTCACTCATCAATGGAATCCCCAACAGTCCCATTTCCTGGAAGTAACCATTTTGCCCTCTTGTGTGCCCTTCCAAAAATTGTCTATGCCTATGCAAATATATGTATGTGTGTACATGTACGTATATATGCACATGTATTTATATATACAAATATATGTGTGTATAGAAAGAGAGACACACATGAATACATATACAAACACATATGCACATACATTTTTTCCCTGTGGCTGGTGTTTTTTCTTTCTAATATATTTTGCTTATTAATCTAGAAATATTTTTTTAATTGTTGATAGATTTTTTTATTTTTTTAACATTTTTATTGAATTATAGTCATTTTACAATGTTGTGTCAAATTCCAATGTAGAGCACAATTTTTTAGTTCTACATGAACATGTATATATTCATTGTCACATTTTTTTTTGCTGTGAGCTACCATAAGATCTTGTATATATTTCCCTGTGCTATGCAGTATAATCTTGTTTATCTATTCTATATTTTGAAATCCCAGTCTGTCCCTTCCAACCCCCAGCCCCCTTGGCAACCACAAGTTAGAAATCTTTGATTAAAAAAAAAAAACAGCAGAGTTTGAAACGGTATTTACTTTCCCAGATAATACAACAAATTATAAAGCAAAACTAATAAAACAGTGTAATCATATTGCTGGCATAAATTACTTGTTTGAATAGAACAAAAAGCTTAAAAAATAATCAATGGAATTGATTCAGTATATGAAAGCAATCGGCATTTCAGGTCAGTGGGGAAAAGAGAGACTACTCAGAAAAACTGTATAGGGGTAGTTGGCTACTTTTTAAAAAGTGGATTCTTTCCAAATGGCAGTCAATTGCCCCAGTACTACTAGATTGAAATGCTGCATTGCCATGTTGGTTGGACCTGCTTCTGGACACAGTGTTTCCATGATCTCTCTAGTGTTGCATCAGTATTTTAATTATTGTATGCTGTGACATGCTTTAATGTCTAGTATGACTAGACTTCCTTCCTGACATCACTTTTCTCCCCAGAAATGGCCTGGCTGGGGACCCATCACCTGCTCCACACCCATGAAGCCGCCCAGGAGGCACCTGCAGTAATAAAGCAGGAGCCCAAAAGTACCAGAAGAACAAGGTAGCCCATGTTAGCATTGCAAGAGCCCTGAAAACAAATTGTCATTGCAACTATAGCTCACAAAACTTGGCCAGGACCTGCACTCTGTGTCTAAATAGGGTGACTGCCCACTGAAATAAAGTAGTTAAATAGGAGCAAGAGTCCCCCAGCATGTTATCCAAATTGTCCAAAGTATAATCGGAAATCACTCATCATACCAAGCACCGGTGAAAACACAGTTTGACTAAGAAACGACAATCCATCAGTGCAACACTGAGGTGAATCAGATGTTGGAATTATCTGACAAGGATTTAAAAGCAACTGTTAAAGGGGAGGGTAGAGCTCAGTGGTAGAGTGCATACCTAGCATGCATGGGATCCTGAGTTCAATCCCCAGTACCTCTACTAAGTAAATAAGTAAATAAACCTAATTACCTCCCCCTCAAAAAAAAAAAAAAATGAACAGGGAAAAGCAGCAGTTATAAAAAATGCTTCAAACAAATTCTCATGAAACAAATAAAAGATGTAAAATCTCAGAAATAAAAGTTACAGAAAAGAATCAAATGCAAAATATTAAGTTTAAATACATAATAACAGAAATTTTAAAATGTCAACAGATAGGAAAGAAATAATAAAGATAATATCAGAAATAAATTAAATTGAAAACAGGAACACTTGAGAAAATCAGTGAAACAAATAGCTGATTGTTATGAGAAAAAATCAATAAGATCAGTAAACCTCTAGCTAGACTGATAAATATAAAAAGAAAAAAAAATCCACCAATTACCAACATCAGAAATGAAACAGGAGATATTGCTACAGATCTTATAGCCATTAAAAGGATAATAAAGAAATATATGGACAACATTACACTTTTAAATTCAACAACTTCAAAGAAATGGAAGATGCTTTGAAAACCATGAACAACAAAAACTCATTCAAGATGAAATAAGTAATCTGAATAGTTCTACAATTACTTTAAAAATTGATTTTATAATTAAAAAGCTGAAAAAGAAATCTCTAGGTCCAAATTATTTCACTGGAGAATTTTACCAAGCATTTAAAAAAGAATTAACATCAATTTTACATAATCATGTCCAAAAAAATAGAAGAGAAGGAATCATTTTGTGACTCATTTCACGAGGCCAGTATTACCTTGATACCAAAACCAAAGATAGTACAAAAAAGGGAAAACTACAGATCAATAACTCTCATGAACTGAGATGCAAAAATTCTCAACAAAATTATCAGTAAGTTGAATCTAGCAGATCTTTATAAAAAATAATAATATACATGACCAAATGGGATTTATTCCAGATATTTAAAGCTTACACAATATTTTAAAAATTACTTAAATATAATGCACTCTATCAACAGGCTAAAGATGAAAAAATATATGATCATATGAAAAAATATTTTTAAAAAATCAACATTTACTAATGATAAACATTTTCAACAAAGAATAGAGGGAAACTTTCTCAACTTGGCCAAGAGCAGCTACAAATATCTACAGTTAACATCATTCTTAATGGTGAAAGAAAGACTGAATGCTTTTCCTCTAAGACTGGGAACAAGGTAAGGATATCTGTCTTACTACTCTTACTCAACATCGTGCTGAAAGCTCTAGCCAGCACAATAAGGCAAGAAAAAGAAAAGTCATACAGATTGAAGAGGGGAAATTAAAACCATCTCTATCTGCAGATAATATGATGGTCTATGTAGTAAATCCCAAAGAATCGACAAAACAAAAACCAAACCCAAGACTAATAAGAGAGTTCAGCATGATTGCAGGATTCAATATTAACACACACAGGGGAGGGTATAGCTTTGTGGTAGAGTGCGTGTCTAGCATGCTTAGGGTCTTGGGTTCAATCCCCAGTACTTCCATTAAAAATAAATGAGTAAACCTCATTACCTCCCCTCCTCCAAAAAAAAGTTTATAAAAAAGCATCCAAAGGGGGAAAAAAACAATATTAATGCAAAAAAATTAATTGTATTTTGGGAAGATATTGATCAAAGGATGCAAACATGAAGTTATGAGATAAATATATTCTGAAGACATAATATACAGCATGGTGACAATAGTTTAACACTGTATTACATACTTGAAATTTGCTAAGAGAGTAAGATCTTGAGTAAGCTCTCTCAAATGTTCTCAACACACACACACAAATGGTAACCATGAGCCGATGGATATGTTAATTAGCTTGATTATGGTAATTGTTTCACAATGTATATGTATATCAAAATAGCACGTAGTATATATATATATATAATTCTTATTGTCAATCATACCTCAATAAATCTGGAGGAAAAAAGAAAAATATTCATTGCATTTCTATACATCAGATGTATACATGAAAACTGAAATTTAACAATGCAATACCATTTTCAATTGTTCCAAAGAAAATGAGATAGTTAGTTATAAATCTAACAAAATCTGTACAGAATCCGCATGCTGAAAATGACAAAATACTGATGAAAGAAGCCAAAGGAGACCTAAATAACACAGAAATTTTCCATGTTTGAGAACTGGAAGGCTCCATATAGTAAAAATGTCTTCTCGCCACATTTAAATACATGTTTAACAGAATGCCTATCAAAATCCCAGCATGGCTCTTGTAGACATAGACAAGTATTTTGTAAAACTTATATAGCAAGTAAAAGACCTGAGGATAACCAAGGCAGTTTTGAAAGAACACTAATATGGGAGGCATCGCTCTGCCTGGTGTATGGTTTACAATAGAGCTTTGGAGATAGTCATCTAGATGGTGTGATATTGTCAGAGGATAGGCACATGGATCGGTGGAATACAGTGGAAAATCCAGAGATGGAATCATGCAAATACACCTATTTGATTTTTGACAGAGGTTCAAAACCAACTGAATGCAGGAGAGAGAGCCTTTTAAACAAATGATGCTAGAGCAACTGGACATACATAGGCCAAAAAACAAGCTTCGACCTAAACCTGACAACTTACACAAAAACTATCTCAAAATGGATTTCGGAGTTAAATGTAAAACTAAAAGCTTTTAGGAAAATAATAGGAGAAAATATTTGAGAACTAGGACTGGGTAAATGTTTCTATACTTTGCACTGAAAGAATAATCTACAAAAGGAAATTTTGACAAATTATACTTCATCAATATTAAAAATTTTTGCTCTGTGAAAGATATTATTTAGAGAGTGAAATACAAATTTACAGACTGGGAGAAAATATTTGTAAAGCACAGATCTGAAAAAGGATGTTTATTTGGAATATATAAGGAAATCATGATATTCAACAGTAAAAAAAAATGATCAAATTAGAAAATGGGCAAAAGTCATTAATTTGACATTTCACTGAGAGATATATAGATGACAAATAAGAACATGAAAGAATGTTCAACACTATTAGCCATTCAGGAAATGCAAATTAAAATCACAATGAGATATCACTACCCACCGACCAGAATGGCTAAAATAAAAAAAAATAGTGATAATATCAAATGCTGACAAGGATGCAGAGGAACTCCATGACCTATACATTGCTAGTGGTGACGTAAAAGGTTATGGCCACTCTGGAAAATCGTTTGGCAACTTTCTAAAACTAGAAATGGACTTAGCATAAGACCCAGATATTGCATTCTCAGGCATTTACCCCAGAGAAATGACAATTTATGTTCAGGCAGAAACTTGCATGCAAATGCTTATAGCAGCTTTATTTGTAATAGCCCCAAACTGGAAGCCACCCAAATGTCCTCCAGTGGGTAAACAGGGGGATGAGTGATCAAGCTGTGCCACGCTATACTGTGGGATACTATTGATGCACGCAACAGCTTGGAGAGATCTGAAGAAAACCATGCTGCGTGGAAAAAGTCAATCTCATGCATGTAAATACTGCAAGATCCCATTTATATAACACTCCTGAAATAAAATTATATACATGGATGGACAACAGATTAATGGTTTCAAAGGGTTAGGGATGAGGTGGGTGGATACAAAGGGATACTGCAAGAGAGCCTTGTGGTGATGATATATAGTTTTGTACCTTGATCGTGGTCATAGTTACATGAAATTAAAATGATTAAAATTGCATATAATTTACACATATGCACAAATGAGTCCATGTATAACTGTATAACTGATAAAATCTGAGTAAGTTCTGTGGGTTGTACTAAGGGTAATTACCTGGTTTTGATACTGTACTTCAGTTATGCGAAATGTTAACACTGGGGAGACTGGGTGAATCAATAAATATTTCATTTAAAAAGTTTTTTTTTATGCAATGTTGCAAACTGACTATACTTCAATTTTTAAAAATTAATTTTAAAAACTTTTTTTTAGAGTCCACAAATCAGCTTTTCTTTACCAGTCAGAATGTTCACATTATTCTTTATTTAAAAAATCCACGTGACTAGACCCATCGCACATTTAATGAGACAAGTCTGCCTCATGTCAGTTCATAGATTAAAGTTTTGGTAACTCATTCACAAAGTCTAAATAAAGCAGGAGAACTTAACACTCACAGTTTGCTCTCAAGAGTCATGTTTTCCTTCACCCTGACTGTCCTACCAAAGTGAAGGCGTCTGTAAACTGGTAAACTTGACATTTCTGGAGCACCCTGGGCTCAGGATGCCTACAAAGGCCACCCAACTTCAATTTATCCTTAAATAGGATTTTTCAAATAATATTAGTTAAAATGTCTTGATCCCCGAATGATTCAACTACCTGCTACACAATAGAAGGTAAGAGGAGGATTCACCAGAAATCAGAAAATATGGTTTTAGTTCATGTTGCTTAAGATACAGGAGAAAGCTTTTGTGGCTCTCCTTTTAAAGCCTTTGGAAATATAGTCAGGGGGCAATAAGAGAAAAAATTTGCCAGTAGAATAAACATTCAGAATATAGATATTCAACAACAAGTTCCTACTGTATAGCACAGGGAACAATATTCATTATCTTATAATAGTCTATAATGAAAATGAATATGAAAAGGAATATATACATATAAGTGAATCACTACGCTGTACACCAGAAACTAACACAACATTGTAAACCAACTGTACTCAATAAAAAGAGAAAGAAAGAAATGGCAGCATACAAAAATTAAAAGAATATAGATATTTGGTCTGATTTAGTATTTACTGAACGCTTATCTTGGGCACTTGTCGTGTGACCGACTGATTCTTTGGGCTTGCAGGGAGCCTGTGGCTTGGGAACTTGTGACAACTGTAAACCACTATAACCCCAACCCCATCACTACCACTGAGGGTAACGGCTATTTACTCAGCACAATGTGTTAGGCACAGTGCTAAGCACTCTACACTTACCATCTGGGCTCATCTTCATGAGAACTCTGTGAGAGGCATCATTATCCAGACTTAAAGGTGGAGAAACTGAGAAGAGAGATGTCTAGATACTTCCCAAGGTCAGCCAAGTAGAAAATGTCAGAATCCAGACTGGAACCCAGGTCCTCTGATTTCAAAACCCATTCTTCAACCACTCATCCATGTGTCTCCACTAGAACCTATTTTAAATCCTCCTCTTCCCTGCTCCTTGTTAGGGCTCTGGGCTGCTCTCCTCCAGGGCTCTGGGTATTTCCCTGACTTCATGTTTTTTCTCTGCCTGCTTCCCCCAGCAAATTCCATGTGGAGGATGGAGCAGAGCCCAGAGAGGAGGTAAGGGAGATGTTCCAGCAGAGATTGGTGTGAGCAGAGTTAGATGAGGAAGTGATGGGGCAGATGTGAGATGAGGGAGAGAGAGAGGGAGAGAAATTTCTTTCACTGATTTAGTTATTAGGGTAAAACTAGTAAGTAAGGCAATTGAGTCTCTTTATCAGGCCTTTTTAAAAAAAATTCTTATTTTTTATTAAAGTGTAGTCGATTTACAGTGTTAGTTTCAAGTGCACAGCAAAGTGATTCAGTTATACACATACATACATAACATATATATTTTTTCAGATCCTTTTCCATTATAGCTCATTATAAGAAATTGAATATAGCTCCCTGTGCTATTCAGTAGGTCCTTGTTTATCTGTTTTATACATAGCAATGTGTATCTACTAATCTCAAACTCCTAGTCTATCCCTCCCCTCTGGTAACCACAATTTGTTTTCTATGTCCTTTCAGGTCTTTTTAACCAAAACGCTTTCTTCCTTAGTGGTCTGAGGCCTGAGAATATGCATGGAAAAGATTCCCCGACCCCTCCACACCCTTGCTGGCTTAATCTAGGCTGGCTTCTGCATAAACAGGAATACCACCTTGTTCCCGTTATTTTTGCTGCATAACAAACTACTTCTAAACCTAGACAATATGGACTGTCACTATCTCAGGATGCTGTGGGGTGACTAGGCTGAGCTGACTAGGTGTCCCTCACCCACACAGCTGCAGTCAGAGAGTGGCTGAGTTTGGAGTCATGTGAAGGCTTCTCTCCTGTAGCCTAAATATGAATGGCTGGAAAATCTGGGTCTGGTTGGGCTTCTCTGCATGGAGAGCATCTAGTTAGCTTGGGTGTCCTTACAGCGTGATGGTCACGGGAGAACCAGCAGTCATGCACTGGGGCTGGCTTGTAGGAACTTGAATGAATTTCTTTCTAACCTGTATTCAGAGCTGTCACTTGGGTAGCCTGAAATCAGCCACAGTGGGGGAAGTATTTATATTGTGAAAACTGGTGAACACTATAAATCAGAGGGCTCCCCCAACCCCAGAGAGCCAGGTTACCAGCACATGATTTTATAAGGCGGTTGGCATCCCCCGGAGTGAGTGAGCCAAGAAAACTGGAAGGAAGCTGCAAAGCATTTGAGAACCTAGCCATGAATGTCCCCAGACATCACTCCCTTCTTATTCTATTGGCCATCAGGTCCCTAAGGTGATCCCCAGTCCAAGAGGAAGAGAATTATCATCCATGCCCCATGGAAGGAGAGTGAAGAAACTGTACAGTAGAGGACCCAGCACAGAGAAGGCTCTAAATAAATGTTTGATGAATGAGTGAATGAATGAGTAGTCACTTACACAATACGTATGACCTGAAATCACTCTAAAAGTGTAAAGCCTTCTGGAAAATTTGACTTCAACGTCAGAGCCAGTGATTTTTAAGTCCCCAAAGAGCCTCAATCTACAATTGCTTGATATAGATCTGTTGACACTCTGTCTGCTGGTATTCACAGACCTATTGACTCAAGCCCTTCCTGCTTGTGTGCTCAACTGGTACTGTACACACGACAACAGCAGAATGCTTGTATTATAGATGTTTTCATACTATCAAAGTTTGCTTTACCTCCCTAAGTAAATTGCAAATTCCTTGAGAGAGTTCTCATGTATTTCTTTGCCCAGCCTCTTCCCTCCCTTGCCAAAACTAGGTAATCAGACGTACACATACACACAAATACTTACAAGACGTATGATAGATAAAGATTCTAAGCCTTTGAAGCAAAGAAGGAAAGGAACTAAATATTCTTAATTGCTGTATTTTGTAAAGGTTCTCCTTTAACTCTTGCATTCACCTAGTGAAGTAGGCATTATTATTTTCCATTTGAGGCAAATGAGTCTCAAGAAAATTTGCCAATTTGGTTGAGGCCAGACTAGGAGGTGATGAGCCAGGATTCAGCTGTAGACCTGCCTGGTTCCCGCTGCAGGACACATCCCTCCCTCTCCCCCATTCTCTCTGCCTCTCTCTTGAAGCATCCACAAGTCATAAAAATGCTAATGCTTCTAAACCCCAGATAGAGTAATAAGCGTTTCAAGTTCTGCTCTTGTAAGAAATGTCCTTTAAAAGCTTGGGAAGACAAGAAGCCTGAAGTGCCTTATACTAGGAAGGGAGTAAGGCTGGTAGCAGGGAGGTCAGCTAAGCGGTGATTGTAGTAACTCTGGCCGAGAGTGTTGGTGGGATGGACCAAGGTTGTGCTGGTGGGATGAGGAGGTGGGAAAATGAGGAATATTAAGACAGATCGACAGACTAGTGATGGATTGGATCATCCAGGTGCCAGTCAGTCACTGTAGAGTCATCACTCTGGCTGTACTGGGAAGATGAGGCTTGGAGAGAGGAAGGCTGGATGGGCGGTTTCCATATTCCTGGAGAAGATAAGGGCTTAAACTAGGAAAGTAGCCATGAAAGTAAGAGAGTGGATGGATTTGAGAGAAAACACAGAGGCAGTATCAACAGAATCTGTTGCCAAATTAGATGTGGGAATATGAGGATGAGGAAGGGGTCAAGGGTGAAATCTAGAAATCAGTCATGGACAACCAGGTGCCTTTCATGGAGTGAGTGGACACGTGGCTGGGGGATGGGGGAGCAGATTTCAGGGGAGTAAGAATTCTGGACGTGCCAAGTTTCAGGTGAATGTGTAAGCGGGCGCTGGCAGCCAGCATGCAATTGCATTTGAAACAAAGCAAACATCTCTTATCTCAGTGAGATTATTTGTTCCCTTCAGGGGGTAGAGATGAAAGCACCGAGCCCGTGTGCGGCAGGGTTCTGCGTCAGGTAATAACAGGGCCCTGCAATGGATGCTTTCGCTTCCCAGTTGTTCAACTTTCTCTCCAAAAGCCATTTATTACCCTGGAGGCGCCTCCATCAGCACCAAGATGTCTTTATGAAGACTTCCAAAGCTAATTAAGAACTGTACGATTTAATCAGTGGCAGTGACTCATCTATATAACTCACAGATAGTGTGGCAGGGAGATTTCAGTGGCCCCTAGGACCCCAGGTCTGCCTGCATGCACACACATACACACACACACACAGCCCGAAATTTAGAACTTGCACGGACAGGCTCCAAGACGTGTTTGCACGCTTCTGCCCCACATGAGCACACAGCCACAGTTTACCTAAGGTCCCTGCATGTCAGGGCAGGGAGCCCGGGCCCTTTGTCCCTGCTACACTCCGAGGAAGAAGGGAAACATTCAAGCCAGTGAGCCGCAGCTTTCCTGCGTGCCAGCTTTTAGTATGAGACCCTCTAAGGGTTCCAGCCAGAAGACAAAGCCAGGTGTCAGGAGGGCAAAGTGGGTAGGACAGCCCCAGCCAACAGAGATCACTTGTAGTTCCTTCACCGATGTGCTCGCTCTACCACTATTAGAACAGGCACCCGAAACCAAGCCCGGGTTAGATTTCCAGAAACCACCACTGCAGCTGGAGCTGAGCAGGGTTCTGCTCACCCAGCCCAGGGGGGAGCCAAACATCCTCCTCACCCAGCCCAGGGTCCCTTGACCAGACTCCAGCTTTACCCAGAGATGCCCTAAAAAGTCTCACCTTACATCCAACTTTCCTGCATGGAAACCCACTAAAGAAGAGCTTCCTTACCTGCAAGGAGGTCCCGGTGACCAGCATTGAAAAAAACACCAAGTTCCAGCAGACGTGACAGGGACGCACAGGGCCGATCTATTGCTTTTAAAAGAAGAAACGTGACTTCATCTCTGGTGCCGTGGAGTTTAGAAGAGCAACGCGTACTCCCTGCCTGAGCCAATTCAGCCTCGCCAGTGATGATTCCATCCAAATTATGCGGCCACTGCCCGGACACGCTCAGCCTTCAGAAGGTGGATCGCCGGAATCTGACTTGCCCTGTTGTTTTCAAAGAGCTTCAGAAAGTCCGGAAGCACTGATCGCCTTCACCAGCACCAGGGGCAGGGAAACCTTACACTTACTTCCCCAAATCATACATTATCTCCCAAGAATCCAACATTCTAGGGAAGGGAAACAGGTATTTAAACTTCTGAGAGGTAGAAATTCTTGGGGGAGGTGGGGAGAGAGAAAAAGCAAAGATCTTTCAGTCAGGAGGAGGGGCTGTGAAAATCTGGAAAGGATACCCTTGCTCAGAGGTTTTCAGAGCTGGTGGATTTGGAAGCAGACAAAGGTGACAAATAGGTGATGGTCTGGACTTTGCAGAGAGGAAAGTATTCAGTTCAGCAAAGAGAATGAGTCACTGTATGGAAGGAAATGTGATCAACTTTCTAATTTTCACCATCTTATTTTCTTTTCATTGACTATGGTACCAATCCATTTGGGGCCATTTGTAACATTAATCTATTAGTTCAAAACAGGCCCACATTCCACTAAGAATATTAGGGAAAGAGACATTTATTTAAGTCAGGAATTTTCTCTTTTGTATGTTAAAGGTGAGGCTGGAGCAATCGGATTTGTAACATGGGATTCAAGGTCACATCAAGCTACCCAGTAAGGCGAGAACCTCTCCTGGATGCCACGTCCTTGGGCTAAAGTTTGGGCAGGACTTCTGGCTGTGGTGTCAGGACAAGGAATGGTAATATGTGTGACCTCTGTTGGACGTAGAGCAGAGGGTCGAGCTTAGCAGCCGACTGCCCTTCCCCCCACACCTCTACTTCAGGAGACTGTAAGGTGAACTAGGCAGGTGTCCAGTTTGGGTCACTAGGCAGGTGTCCAGTTTCCTGCTGAACTATTTTGAGGTTTTGGGGATCATCTTGTGTCGTTTGACTCCAGAGAGGGTAAAACAAGAAAAAAAAAATCTCTGTTAAGATAGAGATATTCAGTTCCAATGTTAGAAAGGGCATTTTGAATTCAGAAATTTAATAAATGTCAACATGGCTTAGAGAAGGAACTTGCAAGTCTAGTCAGGGTGTAATGATAGGAAAGGTGCAGAGTTTCATCAATGGTAAGATCAAAAAAGGGCAGGAGCCATTTTTATTCAGTTTATTATAGTATCCTCAGAGCCTTGCACACAGAGTAGCACATGGTAGGCACAGGGCAGATAGTAAATGGTGTCCAACAGCCCTTTCTCTTCTAGATTTCTCAAACAGATCTGTTGAGAACTCTTGTATAACTGAAGTATAACTGATATACAGTATCTTAGCACTTCTATATGTGTTCACCATAGTTTACACGACAGTGATTTGATATTTACATTGAGAACTCTTCAAGTCACCATCTGGTAAGCAAGGCAGTTGCAGAGAGCACAAGCTAGTGGGTCTTCTGTAAGGCAAGAGAAACTTGGTCCCATTTTTTTTTTTTTTTTTTTTTTTGCCTCAGCCCCTAGGTTTACTGCCAAAGTTAGAACAGAGCAAAGAAAGCCAATTTCTGGAACCAGAAGCCCCCTTTGCCTCCCTTGTTTCCCTGTGCATCAGCTAGACCCTCATGTCTTTTCCCAGGGCCAGGACTCCGTCTCTTAAGTAATCTGCCAAGTGTCTTTAATTATCTTTTGTTCTCAACATTTTTATCGTAGAAGGTTCAGACTTGGAGATATACTGAAAGAATTTTAAAGTGAACTCCCGTACAGATATCATATAGTTCCTTCAACTGACATGTTACTGTATTTGCTTTATCATATATTAATTCTCTACCCATTCCTCTACCCATCCAGCAACTCATTTAATTATTTTTGTTATTATAGTCCCAGGTAAGTTGTAGACATTAATACATTCCCCCAAATACTTGTGTTATTAACCAGAGTTCCAAATTTGTTTACAATTCCTTTCTTTCTTTTCAGATGAAAATCATATACAATACAATGCAAAAATTGTTGATCCTTGTGTCAGGGCTGCACTGTCTTGTTTAGTATAGCTTTAGGGTAAGTCTTGAAGTCAAGTAGTATTAAGTCCTCAACTCTGACTTCTTTTCTCAAGACTTCTTTGAATAGTCAAAAATCTTTACATTTCTATAGAAGTTTTAGAATCAGCTTATCAATTTTGACTAAAAAGCATAGTAGGATTATGATTAGGATTGTAATGAAGCCATAGATCAACTTGATAATTGCCCTCTTAAACACATTGAGTCTTTCAATCCATTAACTTGATGTATCTCCATTTGTTTACATCTTCAATTTCTCTCAGCATTGTTCTGTGATTTTTTTTCCTGTGTCATTGATTTTCAGCAGTTTGACTATGATATGCTCAAATGTTTTTATTTTTGTTTTGTTTGTTTTTGATATTAATCTTTCTTGGCATTTATTGAGGTTTTAGAATCTATAAATATTTGTCTTTTATCAAATTTATAAACTTTTCACCTATGACTTATTTAAATATTTTTCTGTACTCTTCTTTCTCTCCTCTCCATCTGGGACTCCAACTATATGTGCATAAGATGTTTTGATATTGTTGCAAAGATCTGTGAGTCTCCACACACTTCTTAAATCATTGTTCCTCAGTCTGAATCATTTCTGCTGATCTATCTTCTAGTTTTTTCTTCTTTCATCGCCCTTGTGCTTTTAAGCACCCTTATTGAATTTTTATTTGAGATATTTATTTTTTAGTTCTCATATTTTCATTTGGCCCTTTTCAAATAATTTCTATTTATCTGCTAAGATTTTCTGTATTTTCATTCATCATGGGCATACTTTCCTTTCATACTTAAGCACAGTTACAACAACTCCTTTAAAATTCTTTTCTGTTAATCTGTCATCTAAGTCATCTTAGAGTCAGTCTCTGTTGACTGCCTTTACTCTTTAAAATAAGACATGTTTTCCTGTTTTGTCATATGTTGAATAATTTGGAGTGTACCTTGGTCAATATGAATGATATGTTGTAGAAACTCTGAATCCTATTATGCTCTTCTGATGAGTATTGACTTTTCTTTATTCAGGCCTTTAAAGTAACGGAAGTCAAACTACAAAACCCTATCTGCCCTATAGCAGCTGGAATTTCAGTTATCTACACGAACTATGATCCGAGAGGAACTACTTGGCAATATCAGAAGATTTCAATTATCTTTTGAGTCACCTACTTTACCTTCAACAAGATAATTCACAGCTCTTTCCTGGGATACTAATTATGTTTTATTCCAAGCACCACTTCAGATTGACTGGCTTTGTTGAAATGGATACTGAGCTTCAGCAAAAAACGGTGACATAGTCAATAAGCAAGATCTGCCTTGGACACAGAGGGGGAAGCATAAGGCAGATATTTGCAATTTCTGTTATGGATTTTTATAAGACAGTATAATACTCAGCTGTTTGTACGTACTAGAACATCTCCTTGAAGTCTGTATTTGCTTGTTTGTTGGTTAATCTCCTCCCTTAGATGTAAATTTCACCTGCACAGGGATAGTGCTTGTAAAATTCACTTTTATATGTCCAGTGTCTAGCATGTGGAATGCAGCAGGCTCTCACTAAGTATTTGGTGAGTGAATGAGAATAGTGTCTGATTGGGACCCATTCCAAATGGTACAAATTATCATCAGTGATCTATCCCTGAAAAAAAGAGGCAATTTAAGAATACTTAATCCAGTTTCATTTCTGTTTCAGCCTTAATTTTTAAAATTATATAACCAATGTGGGGAAACAAATAGAGAAAACAGATTAGCAAAAATAAAATAAATCACATAACCCCATTTTTCCCCTCACAGACATAACCACTGTTACAATTTTTTTCCATGTAGCTTTTTATTATCCTTCAATTTTGCTTCTCAGTCTTGGGTGCAATATTCTAATTATCTGGGCTGCTTTGAAAAGTCATGATGTTTATGCCACATCCCAAGCCAATTAAATCACATTCTCAGGGATTGGGACCCAGGCATTAACATTGTTTTTAATTTCCAAGATGAAGACAATATGCAATCAAGAGGACCCAAAGATGTCCCAGCCGAGACTATCTGACATTATTTTCTGTCTCCTACATGAAACAGTTCCTGCCTTCCAGGAGACTTCAAAGAAGGCAAGACTTGAAATAATTAAATATGAAACAATTAGAAATCAAAGGGACATCAAAGATACATAATCTAGTGCTAAATCTAGTTGTGAGTTAAGTGAGCCAAGACAGACGTACCTGAGTGCAGTCAGAGGCGGGTTTACTTGTACATTTTGTTCCTTGGCAGGGAGCCCTGCCATTTACATTGAGGGAGTCTTTTCCCTTTCTAAACGTTTGGCAAAAGGGGCGGAGCTTTGTTAGATTGACAGATGATGTGGATTCTACTCCTTCTTTCTTTGAAAATTTCTACCTTATAGAATCTTAACTCCCCAGGTTCCTGGCCTCCACCCTCCCTTTGTGGGAATGCCGTTTAAGTTCTTTCCCTGACTTCAGCATTTGAGAAGACCACCCTCAGAGGATCATCCATGGAAAACGCCATTGCTGACCAAGTAGCCTGCCTGTCCAGAGTGGAAGCCAGATGAAGTGGGCACAAACATCTCTCACCACCCTATTTCTCCAGCTTGCTGAAGAAACTGATCAGCAACCAGGCAGAAAGCCTAGTTCTAGACCCAACTGGCACAAGAGACTCTTCCAGGAGATTCTAAAATACCTATCCTTACACCTCGCCCCAGAACAATTGCACAGAACCAGGCATTGGTATTTTTCTCAAGGGCCCCCAGGAAATTAGGGTGTGACCCAGGGTGAGAAATACTGGTGGGGCAACTTCATGGTCCATTCTCATGGGTGATGGGTAGATTTGAAATCTCCCTTCCTGCTACTTCTAGAGGCAGCATAGAGGAATGTGCCAGGCCTTATGCTCAACAGGCCTGGGTTTGAATCCCTGCTGTGCCCTGCGTTGGCTGAGCGGTATTGGTTAACTTACTGAACAGCTCTGACAGTCCATCTAGTTAATGATAAAAGAGGCAAACTAATAGTTCCTACCAATGAGATTCAACAAGACACCATAAAAAAGCATCTGGCCCACAGGGTACCTAAGAAGCATGCACCCTCTTCCCTCCCTGTACCTCCTACCCCTACCCTACCTTAGCACTGCAGTGAGCTTTGGGCAGCTCTGGCTTGGTTTTGTGCTATGTCTCCTTGATTTGACCATGACCACTGCGTCCGTCTGGATTTGCAGCCCTGGTCCCTGGATCTGGCACTCCAATACCAGCTCCCGAACTTGATCCGGCTCTTCTTTCCTGCCTTGCAGGTTCCAGGCCCAGTTTCCATCACCTGTTTCTGTGGCTCAGCTCTAAGCCCCAAAGGGATGGTTTCTAAAAGTAGCTGGTCCCATGTTGCTTCAGCTAAGTTGTAGCACTAGGAGGGGTGGGGCTAATTTTAGACTTGTCCTGGACTAACATCTGAGAAAAAGCAAGGCTAGGCAAGTACACCCTGCCCCCTTTGTACCCGGGTTGGAGTTTACAGGGAAGGGCTGGGGAGATGTTGTCACAGGGTTTGCATGTCTGCATCAGACCGGGCACCTTATATGGAAATATAATACATTATACCATTTGCCCCAAAATCGATTTGGACTTGAACATCAGAGGCTGTGCTGAGTGGGAGTAACCACAATGTACACTGGAGCTTTTGATATGCTAATCCATGTTCTGAGCTGGGGTGAACTGTCTTCTGCCTCCCCAGGGACAGGACCAGGCAGGTGTAAACAGTGCCCTGGATCTGAGAGTCTGCAGACAAGAGGTTGATGAAGAGAAAAGATAGAAGTTATTGATTTATTCGTGGTTTAGAGAAACTGAGAAGGAAATAGGACGAAGCAATACGGAGACAGAAAGCCCTGATTGGGAGAGGCAGTCATGGCTTGGCAGCTCCTAGAAGAGGCCTGGCCCAGGGTAGGCTTTTAATGACCTTTTGTGTGTAGAATGAAAGGCTTCTAAGTTGGAGAAGATGAGATGCTTTGGGGATGCCCCGTGAATATCTTGTGCTTTGGAAGGAAGGACGACCAATTCAAAGCAAATGGATATCAAAGGACTGACCAGGGGAACCACAGCATCAGAGATTTGTGGCCTCTAGGTCACGAGACAATGAGAGAGAAATCAGCTCTTATAGGTTCAGGCCCATAGACTAACAACAAAGGAAGTGCCGAGGACCCCCAGGTTAAGAGATAAGACAGAGAAGAACAGTGAAAAGGGTAGGGCCTTTGGAGTGAGTCAGACCAGTTTCTCCATTCCATCACTTAAGGCTGTGTGATCTTATGCAAATTACTCAACTACTCTGAGTCACAGTTACTCTGTATGTTTATTAAACATTTACCAATAGATATTTACTGATCCTTCACCAATAATTTGTCTACTACATGAGCCAGACAGTTGGATATTGTGGCAAGCAGATGCATTTCTTGCCCATCTGCCTCTAACAATCTGGTAGGGAAGGCAGAGGAGAGAAAAGGACAAGACAAAGACAGATGGTGCTGAGTGCTGTGAAGAAAGGAAAGAGAATAACCATTTCATTGTTAGTGCAAAGAAATGCAACAGATTTCTGTTTGTTAATCTTGTGTCCTGCTCCCTTGCTGAATTCATTTATCAGCTCTAGCAGATTTTGTGTGGAGTGTTTAGGGTTTTCTATATCATGTCATCTGCATATAGTGACAATTTTACCTCTTCTCTTTCAATTTGGATCCCTTTTTAATTTCTTTTTCTTGTCTGATTGTTATGGCTAGGACTACCAATACTGTGTTCAATAGAAGTAGTGAGAGTGGGCATCTTTGTCTTGTTCCAGATTTTAGCAAGAGGGTTTTTGACTTTTCACTGTTGAATATTATGTTGGCAGTGGATTTGTCATAAATAGCATTTGTTATGAAGAGATATATTCCCTCTATAACCACTTTGGTAAGAGTTTTTATCATGAATGGATGTTGAATTTTATGAAATGTCTTTCTGCATCTATTGAGATGATTGTGTGATTTTTGTCCTTTATTTTGTTGATGTGGTGTATCACATTGAGTAATTTGGAAGCCATCCATCTTTGTGCCCTTGGGATGAATCCAAATCTTTTTTATGTGTTGCTGGAATTGGTTTGCTAATATTTTATTAAGAAACAAAACATGATTCCTAAAGCCTCCTTCAGCATCCTTAGCATGAAGTAGCACAGGATCTTCCTCCTACCTTGTCCCAGCCCCTTTCTTTCTTGCTGACTCTTTTCTCCAGCTCCTTTCCTGCCCCTCCACCCCACTTTCTCCCATGCCTGCCCCTTCTCCCTCTTTTGCTCTCATCTCCCTCTCAGAAAAATACCAAAGTTCTTTTCTTATATCATGCATAAAGGTCTTGCTTCCATCTAAAATAGCTTATCAAATTTTTTTAAGTAAATTTTTATAGAATTATAATAAACACTGACAAATCTGAAAGTAAAGCTTGATGAAGCCCAGGCATCCTGCTGAGGCTTCCCTCCCTCCCATTCCCCCCCAACCCCAGTGGGTCCTAGACACTCAGCATGCTGCCTGTGCTCTTCAGAGCTGCCTCTTCCCTACCCTGGAGGTTCTCTGTTCATCCAGAGAGGCCCTCTTCATTTTAATCACCCAAGAGAACATGCTGAAGATATAAAAAAAAAAAAAAAAAAAAAAAAAAAAAAAAAAAAAAGATGTGGGGAATTGACCAAGATTAAGGTGTCTCTCCACGGCTTTTTTTTTTTTTTTTTTTTTCAGCTCCTGACTCCATGTTGACCTGAGAATAGAAAATGCCTCTGGATTTTTACCCTCTCCCCTTGTTCCTGAGGGTGGCTCCCACCTCCCAAACTTCTAGAAGGGCATGTTGACCCTCCTTCATAAAGGTTCTTTTCCTCAGCACTGGTTCTGTGAGGTAATTAGAGCAGAAAAATGGGTGCCCCTTGGGTTGAGTTATATTTGACACAGAGCTAGACCTTGAGAGTTAGCAGGAAAGGTGAAAGTTGCATAGAATTCAAAATAGCATAGAAAAGCTCATAAAGCTATCATTTTGGAGACTGAAATGCTATTTTTCAATAAGCCCAACACAATAGTTGCATCCCGTACAGAAGTAAACTGCCATTTCTTCAGATGAGGTAGTTGGCTTTTAGACAGACAATCTGAAAGCCAGTTGCGCTGGCTCTTTTTATCTGGAATCCCATTCAGTAGGAAAAGTATCTCACACTGAAGCTGACTGAGGGGGCCTAAGATCCATGCCTCCCATCTCACATCCCTTCTGGAGCACATTTAGTACGCAGGATGGTTTATTAAGCACAATTACCCACAATATTTAAATGGTTGTTCTCTCTCTCTAACTCCAAGTTCATAGGGTTTGGTTTGTTTCATAATAAACCTTTGCTATATAATAATTCAGATAAATTTTATCTGCTTAAAACCAATTCAGACTTAGTCTTTAGGTGCAAACCATCTTTAAGTGGAATTTTTTTTTAAAGGAGGAACAACTGACTTTACTTTCAGTGGGGACAGCTGCATCAGACTGATTTGCAATAGACCAAACCTCTCACTGATAAACAAACAACAGAAAAGCTGGACTCTACATGTGGCTGAAGACATTAGAGTGTTACCGTGGACTCCAGGACTTGAGGGGCCGAGGTCTCTGGGTTGAAGAGGAAACCCGTTGTGGTGAGCCTGATATTCTGCCCTCTCAATGGATTTGCCAGCTCATAATCAGTTTAGGAATGAGAGACTGAGAAGCCAAGCAGAAAGCAAAGAGGTGGTTAAGTAGAGCTTTCGGCACAAACTGAAGTTCAGGACCACCCAGGGAGCCAGGAATAGAGGGATCAAGAGAGAAGGAGCGCCAAGAAGTGACTGTGACCACCTGAGATGCTTTCCTCCTTGAAGCGTTTGTTCATCAGTTGCACGGAGTCATGCTGATTGGCCAAGCAGAAAGCATCAAGCAGAGGCTGAGAACTTCGGCAGACTTCAGCAATCTCCGCATGCTAAGGAGAGGGGCCCTGGGAAATATCTCAGACTTCCATTTGTCATTTCGAGAGCTATGCCCAAGAAATAAGGGCAAATATGAAACAGACTTAGACTTAACAAAGCCTAAAATGTGGCTTGAAATCAATTCGATTCCCAACTGGACTGCCTAGCAAGAAGTAATTTGAGCTGTAAATTCACAGTAGTTGACTGTTGCCGGCTGACCTCTGATTACAAAAACAAGCAGAGGCTCGAAAGCAGCCCAAGAAGGCAGCCCTTTGCATGAATTCTAGAACAGATGTTCTCTGCTCTTCCCCAAGCTCCGCAGCACCCATCCCTGGTTTAGGTACCACTCCGACTGTGATGTGCAAGGCGGGTGGGGGGGTGGGAGACCAGTCCGTGAGTGTGACAAGTGCTATGGCAGGATGAATTAAAAAGATGTCCCGGGAGCCTAGGGGATAGGGCACCTAATGCTGCCCTCAAAGTGTGTGTGTGTGTGTTGAGGGAGGCGCTTCCCAAAGGAGGTGACACCTCAGCTGAGCCCAAAGGACCAGTAGGATTTTCCCAGATGAGGAAGGTGAATGGCATTAAAAGCAGATGGAATAACATCTGCAAAGAAAAGGAGAGCGTAACTTGTCCAGCAAACAGCAAAGAATTCTGTCTGATGAACGTGCTCAGTACCACGAGGGGAGAGTCAACAGGGAAAGCTGGAGAGAGGGGGGCAGGAACCAGGTTGGGCAGAGCCTCTTGTATGGGGAGTTAGGGAGGTAGACAGAGCCTCGGGCCACACTCAGCCGTTTCTGCATCTGCTTGGAATGGTACACATACCTCAGGCAGTGTGGCCCAGGACCACATCATTCTGTTCCTTCTGGAAACACTGGTTATCTCGTAGTATGAGCTCTCATTGTCAAGTACATGTGTCTTTGATGAATAAACTGATTACTATAGAGGCTAATATTGTGATTTAGATGGCATACTATCATGGCTTGAATTGGTGGGAGGCCTTGTAAAGGGACCAGATGTGAAAGACGTTTGGGAACTGGGCCTGGCTGACTGGCCTTGGTGAGTGAGGACAAGGGAGGAGTGACATCTCCGTTCGCAGCTTGGACAATTGGACTAATTTTCTTATGACAAATTATTATTGTCTGTGCCTTGTCTATTTGCCTTCTAGAGTAAAAGCATCTTAGATCAAGAAACCCAAAACCTCAAGAATGTACTGAATGCTGGCTACTTGTCAGATACCTCTGGTGTCCCATTCACCCCTTACAACAGCCCAAGGAGGTCAAGACTATTATCTTTTACCATTTGGCAGATTTTAAAAACTGCTCTATGGGGAGGGTATAGCTCAGTGGTAGAGCACATACTTAGCATGCACGAGGTCCTGGGATCAATCCCCAGTACCTCCATTAAATAAATAAATAAATAAATAAATAAATAAATAAATAAATAAATAAATAAATAAATAGATGAACCTAATTACCTGTCCCCTCTCAAAAAAAGTAGAGACAAAAAACTTCTCTAGATCCCCCAAATTGTAAGTGGATGACTTAGAATTGGAGTCCTGGTGTATCTTACCCTAGAACCCAAACTCTTATTATTAGACTTTTTTAGGCAATTCTACTTAGATGGGAACATAAGGCTGCTTTGATTGGTTCCTGAATCCACCCAGTTTGGTGTGGCTCATACAGCTGGCCCCACAAGCTATAGAATGAGTTGGTGTTTCTAGGTCCTCTTACACCAGGAGCCTGAGATGTTGTGTAGACGCACACCCTGTTAGTGGTTAAGTGCGCCCAGCCCTGGAAATGGAAATCCAGGGGTCTTGGGCTGGTTTCTCAGCCTCCTCCCCTCTGTGGGTCCCATCCTGGGAGGCTGAGAAACAGGAGCCCTGCCCAGCCATTTAGCGCTTCTGCTGAGCAGCCAAACTTACAATGAGAACCAATTAGTGTCAGCTGGGCGCGCAGGTGCTGTCCTGGGACACGAACGTGGACGTCGCTCAGCCGCGTGGGGGTGGGCGGGGAGCACATTACGGGGCCCTTCCACCACATCTCTCTTCCTCTAGGAAGAGCGCGTGGACATGCTCTATCACATCCCTCTCTGAGGAGACATCAGCCCCCTCCTCTTCTTTCAAATGGCAGTCAGGCCCATTTTAATTAGCACATCGCCATCACTCTGTGGCTTCTTTCCTCCAGTTGTCTTCAGACTCCACCTGGGTTCGTTCGCTGGGTCTCCGGGCCCAAACCAGGCAGTCACTACAATGATCCTGATAATAATCATCACCATAATCATGGCTTAGAAGTTGCAAAACGCTTTCACTTGGATGATCTCCTGTCATCTTCACTGCAGGCCTGCGAGACAGGCAGGGTAGGTACTGTCATTGCCTTTGCTTTACAGTGGAGGACACTGAGGACGGAGCTGTGACACTGGGGCAAGGCTGCTCAGGGCCAGTGCTGCTCCGCGAGATCTCGGTGGAGCCCGTGTAAATGCAGGCCGGGCACCCTCGCCAAGGGGACCAGCTGGCAGTGCAGGATGGGGTAGATTTCCAAGGGCTGTTGCTGTGGGTGATTTCTCGGAAAGAGAACTTCCCCCTCTTCGGTGCCCAGGGCTCATTTGAGGAGGGCCCAGCCCAAATCTGTCTGCACAAGGCTACTCCAGTCTCTCCTGCCGATGAAGGGCAGAGAATCTTCACCCAAGGCTGTTGGGACCTGTCTAGGCCCCTCCAGGTTCTCCCCCAAAGAGGAATATCAGCCGTCCCCAAGGCCAAGCTGACAGGCTGCTTTTCAAAACAGCCCCGAGAGGGAGGCCTGGAAGTGATAGCTGCCGTCTTTCTCACCCCTGGGAGCTTTTCACAGTGAGTTTGAATGGAGTCTAATGCAGGATGGGCAAACTGAAGCACGTTCTCCTGTAGAGGTGATGACGGCTCCCCTCCCAGAGCACGGATATTTGGATAAGGCTCACACGACCATTTGAAAGATGCACGTTTCTGTCTGCAGGACCCACAGCGTGCCAGCTCCCGGCCCTGGGCCCCAACACTCTTTGTGAGGGCTGTGTCTCTGGCAAAGACAGCTCTCATCACCTGGGATTAAGGCCCTGCCCCTGAGCCAGTCTCTCTCCCAGCATGGAAGGAAGGCAGGAGGGAAGGAAAGAAAAGAGGCGAGGGTCCCGGGTCAATTCCATGACCTTGGTCTACAAGGGCAGCAATACGGTTTTAGGTTTAAGAAACCTGGTGTTGAATCCCGGTTCTGCCTCTTGGCTCTGTGATCGTGAGGAAATAATTCCATATTTGGGAGGGGGTAAGTTTTTTTTTAATTGAAGTATAATTGCTTTACAATGTTGTGTTCTTTTCAGGTGTATAGGAAAGTGATTCAGTTATACATATATATCTGTTCTTTTTCAGATTCTTTTCCATTATAGGTTATTGCAAGATATTGAATATAGTTCCCTGTGCTGTATAGTAGGTCCTTGTTGTTTATCTTTTTGTATTAGGTAGTTTGTATCTGCTAATCCTAAGCTCCTAATTTATCACACACACACACACACACCCAGTATTTCCACATTTTTTAATTTGTATTCCTTAGCTGTAAGATGGGGGATGTTAGCACCTGCTCTGCCTGACTCAGAAAGATGTTGCAAAGATCACATACGAGTGCCTTAGTGAAGCCTAGGACAGCCTCGTTGCTAGGACTGGCCCAATCGGGGCCATGCCCAGTTTGGGCATAGGGATTGGAAAAAGCAGAAAAGAAGCCATGGGTTGGTGGGCTTCAATTCAGGAAGACAGGCAGGCTTGGGGCGTCAGGTTAGAGGAAAGCTTGCTCAGAAGTTGCATCTCCCACAATTTCAGCTTTTCTCTGGGCCTTAAACTTTTATGCAAATCGCTCTCTGCTATGTTTATGATCTAACTGAGCTTATGCAGTTCCAGGTGGAGGAACCTGTAAGTGACAGCTACACAGGAGTTAAGGGACAGGGCTGGGACTAAATTCTATGCCCTCTGAGGCCCATGCCTGCACCCTTTGTCCGTATCAGCCACCCTGATGGGGAGGGACATTTTGATTTGGGGAGAGAGAAAGTAAGGGCAAGATTATTTTGGAGAAAGGGCCAGTTCAGGGAGATTAGGCCCAGGATGCAAGGAACTGTGGCAACACTTGTCTAAGAATCATGGCATAGGACGAGGGCCCTGGGTATCTGAGCAGGAAGTGAGAGAGAAAGTACAGGAGCGTATTCATTCATTCATTTATTCACCCGTTCATTCATTCATTCGGATAGCCCTTCCACACAAATGGGAGCTGGAATGATCAGAGGCAGATTGGCAGCTCAGGCCAGGAGCAGCTCACAGAGTGGGGTGGGGCTGAGGGGACGGGTGGAGATGCTGTTGGGCCAGCCCACAGGGGTTGTCAGAGGCATCAGGGTGAGTCTGAAATAATAAGAAAAGCCAGGCAGATGGGCAACCAGTTCACCAACCCAAAGGGACTGGTCTGAGAAAGATCTAGTTCCCAGGACTCAGGACTGAAACATGGGACTCCAGAGCAGAATGACAAGAGTCCGAAAGGCTGGAGTTAAGCTCCCTGAGTGTAAGGGTTGGATGGTGAGAGAGAGCTAGACAAGTGAGGAGCCAGAAGAAAAGGACAGCAAGTTAAGGCTTTAGGTGTATCCCTGGGACCCTGGGAACCACGGGAAGTTTTCAGCAAAGGAGGGCTCTGGCTACAGACGGAAGATATACAGCAGCGGTCCCTGGGGGACAATGCATAGTTAGAGGCTGCCAGGGGCCTGAACTGATTCAGTGACAGTGGAGAGAGAACGAGAGATGAGAGGTGTGAAGGGGACAGAATGCGCTGGTTTTAGGATACCTTTGAATATAAGATGCTGGCGAAGCAGAGGTCGAGGTCACGAATGACTTTCAGACTTACTGACCTGGAGACTGGAGAACGTGACTGAGATTCCCCATTCGGCCAATTTTCAGACTTTCACAACACAGGTCGCTGTCCCCTTGGAGGCCTCACTTTCTAATTCTCAGAGCAAGCAAGTTGGTCAGAGTAGTGGTTTCTAGTTACGGTCCCCAGAGTGATCCTGCTGGGTGTGGCTGGGCCTCAGGAAAGGAGCCCTGAGCTGGAGTCAGAAGACCTGGCTCGAGTCCTGGCTCAGCCTGCGACATTAGGCAGGATACAGTTTCTGAACCTGGGTCTTCATTTGTGTAAATGGAGATAATTATCCATTTACTCAAGAAATAAACACACTAGGCAAAAGATGAAAAGAACGAGACTTGGCTTGTGCCTCAGGGAACTCACAGCCCAGGAAGAGAAGCAGACGTATAAACAGATTACTGCAAAGGAGCTTGGTAAGTGGCATGGTGACGTAAAATGTGTCCGGAAGGAGGCAGACTGAAGAAGGGAGGGGCTGGCAAGTACATGAGCTGCATTTAGAGATGGGACAAGGGAAGTCAGGTAGATGATGGGGAAGCAAGCTCTTCACTGAGAGAATCCAGCTGAGCCTTCCCTCCCCCGCCTCAACTCTTTTTCACCCTCCCATGACCCTTACTGCTCCCTTCCACCGTCTAAACAGCAATCCTCTTCCTCACCTGCAGATGAGGCCTGGAGGGATTCTTCAGCAAGCAAGACCTTGATCAACTCCATATTATTAACACCCAGCATCACCAGGTGGACGCACCAATGGTCCAGTGGTGGTTCCAGGCATCAGAGACTCCGTCTTCCATAAGCTAATATCGACCCAAAGAGACTCAGTAGTGCAGGTTCTGGGGAGCTGGCGCTGTGTTCAGTCCATGGTTGGACCCCAATGCCTCACACCATGCCTGGGATATGGTAGGTGACTAATAATTGCATGTTGAACAAAAAACCTCCATAGAATCTTTCCATTTCAAAGGGTCATTGCCTCATTTATTTCCCAGCCTCCAGGGAGAATTGCATCTCAACCACCACACCTGGACCATTCAGGATCTTTAAAGATTTAGTTGCATCCACTCAAGAAATAGGCAGAGATGCAGCTCATCTCAGGTTTTTTAACTCTGTTTTATTCGACCAGTGCACTTTGGGCAGCTCCACTGTGCCAGTCTCTGGACACAGAGATGAACAGGACCTCAAGAATGTCACAGCCTATGTGGAGAAAAGGGAACCCTCCTTCACTGCTGGTGGGAATGCAGTTTGGTGCAGCCACTGTGGAAAACAGTATGGAGATTCCTCAAAAGACTAGGAATAGACTTACTATATGACCTAGGAATCCCACTCCTGGGCTTGTATCCAGAAGGAAATCTACTTCAGGATGACATCTGCACCCCAGTGTCCATAGCAGCATTATTTACAATAGCCAGGACATGGAAACAGCCTAAATGTCCATCAACAGATGACTGGATAAAGAAGAAGTGGTATGTTTATACAATGGGATACTACTCAGCCATAAAAACGACAACATAACGCCATTTGCAGCAACATGGATGCTCCTGGAGAATGTCATTCTAAGTGAAGTAAGCCAGAAAGAGAAAGAAAAATACCATATGAGATCGCTCATATGTGGAATCTAAAAAACAAACAAACAAACAAAGCATAAATACAAAACAGAAATAGACTCACAGACATAGAATATAAACTTGTGGTTGTCAAGGGGGCAGGGGGTGGGAAGGGATAGACTGGGATTTCAAAATTTTAGAATAGATAAATAAGATTATACTGTATAGCACAGGGAAATATATACAAGATCTTGTGGTAGCTCACAGAGAAAAAAATGTGACAATGAATATATATATATGTCCATGTATAACTGAAAAATTGTGCTCTACACTGGAATTTGACACAACACTGTAAAATGATTATAAATCAATAAAAAATGTTGAAAAAAAACCCAACTTATTTCATGGGGAGGGTACAGCTCAGTGGTAGAATGCATGCTTAGCATGCATGAGGTCTTAGGTTCAATCCCCAGTACCTCCATTTAAACAAACAAGCATACGAACAAACCTAATTACCTCTCCCCACAACAAAATAAGTTATTTTTATTAAAGAGCTTAAAAAAAAAAAAAGAATGTCACAGCCTAGTCGGGGGACAGATACTGCCTTCATAACTGCCGTACAGTGGAGGCCCAAGGAGGAGGAGATTGGCTCTGCCGTGGGGATCTGGGTGGAAGATGCTTGAGCTGCATCTTGAGAAATGAGGAGGCGTTCAACAAGTGAACAAGCTGGTGGAGTCGGGAGAGAACACAGTAGCTGGGACGGGGCATTTAAGATGAGAGATACCCATAGGTATAAAGTTTACGGCGGTGTTATGCAAAGGGCAGATCCATGATGAGATAAGGAATTCGCCCCAGCCCTGCTTCCTTCCACAAGGAAGTCTACGGATAAACAAACTGTCTTCTGAAACTAAACTTGTGTGTTTACTGACCATTGATTACATCCTGGCACAAGCTCCTCTATGGAATCAGTAACATATGGTTTGTAGGCAGGCAGCTGGTCTACAGACCACACCATGCTCTACAGTTTACCAGGGGCATTCACACAAACGCAAGGGGTTTTTGCCCCCTCAGAAAAAAAACCCTATGAGGTTGGCAGGGCCAGTATCCACATATCCATTTTACAGGATAGAAGTTTAAACTCAGAGAGATTAACTTTCAAGTCTCACAGCAGGTCAGCAGTGAGAACCAGATGCAAAGCCGGGAGTCCACTCCCAGCCCTCCCCTCTTCTAGGTCACGTAGGAAAGCACCCTGACTCGTGGGATGGCTTCATGGCCAGCACGTCCCTAGAAACAAGTGTCAGAAAGCGAATCTGGTTTAGATGGATCATGTGTGTGACCTCATATGGCATCTCTCATGTTCCCCTGTCTCATCTTACTGTCGTATCATAAATAGAGGCAGAATGATTCTTCCTTTCCATCCACCCACCCTGGAGCCACCGCCACCTGCCATCCCCGGGAGGGCTTCCTCCAGCTCAGCCCTCTGCTTGACTGCTTGACATTTTGTTGCAGCAAAGTGTGTTACAGCTCAGGTTTATTACTCCAGCGGGCCCAGAGGAGTTAACATTCCAAGCTCTGGACCCTGTCTGTAGGTTTACACAGGCTTTTATAGGTTACCAGTCTAGACTTTGCAACATTTTGCAACATCATATGCAAATAAGGTATAACAAATGGACCAATCAGGAGTGATAGAAATGGACCAATCAGGAGTGATAGAAATGGATCAATCAAGAGTGAGCTTAGGGAACCAATAGAATCTTAGGGGTAAGTTTCACTTTCCTAGAAGTAAGCCATTTCAGAGTTAAAAAGCAGCCCTGCCTGGGGGTCTTGCCGTCTTTTTCATGGGGCTTCTCACCTCAACTTAACTACCTAAAAGGGCTCCACGTTGGCCCATGGGAGAGATTATCTCATAGATACAGCAGGCATCTTCTGAAAATAGGCTTAACTTTCCACAGAGGCCATTGTGGACATGTTGTTCTTGCCCTGGCCAGGTGGGCCATGGTACTATGGTGAGCTATCTTGTCTCTTCCCTTAGAACACAGCTCCCTGGGCAGAGCCTTCATTTTCCCAGGTGAAAAAGCCAAGAGCAAGTGGAGACAGCTACAAGAAAAATCATCCGGGCCAGGAGAGAAGGGACCCTCTAGCCCTCTGGAACAATAAATCTACTTTTATGATCTGGCCATTCCTCCAAACAGCAAGCTAGTGGGGAAAGCTCCAGGGGTCCAGGTCTGTGGTGTCCACAGCCATCCAACTGTGGGAACATTCTAACTCTGAAGTGAGCTGCAGAGGGTCAATGGCTCTAACACCCAGCCTCCTGGAACACAGCCGTGTGTCCTGTCCTGGAGGGGCTCCTGACTGGAAAATGGGCTCAGGCAGGGCATCTCCTATCTGCCTAACCTCAGCTAGGGAGCAGTCTGGGTCTCCAGAGTCCTAGAAGCTGAGTCTGGGATGTCAGGAGGACAAAGAAGTAAATTTTTAGGGAGAGCCTTGCTGTGTGCCATACATCTTCACCTGGAGTGAAGTACCTTCTATTTCAGAATATGGGACTTTGCCTGGAGTCCCATATTCTGAAATAATATAAAAGAGAAAGAAAAAGAATACTGGATGGAAGTTAGGAAGCTGTCCTGATCTGAACACCAACTCTGCTTTGACCAACCAGGGAAAATCCCTTAACCTGTCCGAGCGTCTGCTTTCTGCTGTATAAATCGGGAATGCAATTAACAGTCACAGCTGCCTCGGGACTGGGAGACAATCTCAATCAATGCCAAAGGCTGTGGGGAGGCATTTGACTCCAGCTGGCCATCCACCCCCCTGGCCACCACACCTGCCATGTTATTTACCTCTCTATTCTGTTTGCTTAGATCCATATATATAATGATTCATCCTTTCCCTCTTTCATTTAGAACAACCTTATATGACCTTCCCTTACTGAGAAGCTTCTATCTTCATTCAGCTGTGACCATCTTGAAGTCAGGGTTCTCACCTTGTTTGTGATCACAGGACCTCCCTGACCCAGTAAGTGTCTGCTGAGTGAATGATATTTTCCCCCACAGAACCCCCATGACTCCGAAGTATTTCTTTTATATTTAACATGCAGTTACCTTAAGCTCACTGTATACCAGGCATTATTCTGAGCATTAAACATGTATTAACTCATTTAGTAGGTATTGTTACATACATCTTAGGTACTAAAGTCTATGTTTGACGGCTCCAATAGCTGGATCTCTCATTGGTCTATTTCTCTTGTCAGTTTGTTCTTGATTCCTGGTTTGTCTAATGATTTGGGACTGAATGCTAGTAATTGTGCATGGAAAATGGTAGAGGTCGTTCAATGGGGTTATCTTTCTCCAAGAGAGGGTTTACTACTTCTTCTGAAGGCAGTTAGGATAGAAGCAGATCCGGTTAAGAGATGCTGAGATTAAGCTGACTCTAAGCTGTGCCTCAATCTGTGATGACTGGGGTTTCCAGTTCATCTTTGTTCCTTGGGTGTTAGCTTTCAATATGTTTATTAGGGTCTCTCCACCCTGGGGACAGCTAATTCCAATTTTTAACTTCCCAAACCTGGATGACTGCTGAAGCCCTGCTCAACCTCTCAGCTCCTTAGCTGCCATTTACTGCTCCTGGCCTCTTGGCTGCTGCTAGAAACCAGGGAATAATGATTAGGGGAAAACTGGTTCCAAGTGCTGGACTACCTTCTCTTTTGCCTTCTCTTTGGATTTTGACCATTTGAGTCCTAACTTCCCTGTTCCTGCCAATACCTTTTAAAAATAATACTTCTTATATAATTTTTAAAATATATATTTATGTAAGGATACATGTATACATGCAATGTGCTCTTAAATGGATATATTTATTGTATCTTAAATATATATAGTTCTGCTTTTATCATTTTTCTTAGCAAGAGGGTTATTCTGATACAAGCTAGTCCACCAGAGTCGGAAAATGAAATACCTTCCTCATGCATTACGTGAGGAAACTGAGGCACAGGAATGTTAAGTAACCTGCCAGATTACTATGCTTAAGTGAAACGCGTACTCATTTATTTTAAAAAATATATTTATGAAGCACGCACCATGTATTAGACAGTCTTGGGCATTGAGGATACAAAATTAATAAGCCAAGTCCTTGTAGTCCAAGATCTCAGGAGCGAGTGGACATGACTTATAACTCAGGGTAGCCAGAGCAAGTACTGGGGAAGTGGCAGGTGCTCCCGGCTCAGGCAAGGGTTTATCGTGCTGACCTGTACTTGTTTCTCTACAGACATTTCTCTCGTAGTATTCAGTGAACTTCTTGTGATCAGAGTCTGAGACTCATCCATTCACTTCTCACCCCCTAGTGCCCAACACAGTGCCTGGAATGAGGCAGTTACTCCATTAACAATATTCCTTGAATTGAGTTGAATTAACTCTCAAGCAGGGAGGAAGGGAACCAGGATAGCATGGAGGCCATAAGGTAACAGAGCTCATCTGAGCCTGGCAGTCAGGAAGCCCTGGTCCCCCTACTCTGCCAGTGACTCTCTGTGTGAACACGGCAGGTCACCTCCCCATCTGGGCCTGGGTCCCCATCTGCAGGTTGGAGAGATTAGACTTGACAGCGCCTGAAGTCTCTTCTAGAGACACGTCCCTGTGGCTGAGTGCGTCCGCACAGAGGATGAATGACCACAGCTCACCCCGTTGTGTCCCCGTGTGCCCTCAGGGAGGCAGGACTGGGCCGGATGGTCTGTCAGACCAAACCAGGTGGCTGTTCGACTTCAGTCTCCCCTGCTTTCTTCCATGGAAAAACACTGAGTGAAAAGGTTTTCCCAAGCTCACCAGACAAATGCCAGAAGTCTTCTTGTGCAGGACAAGCCGGCCAGAGACAGGAGTGGCGTGGGGAAATATTTTCTAGGTCCTCTTCCCCTGGGACCGGGTCCAGCCAGCCTGCATCCCAGTACGGAGCTGACTTTCCTATTTGAGAAAATGGCATTGTATCTACGACAGGCCCAGGGCTCATCCTGGCTCAAGTAGGGGAAGGAAGCCAACTGCCTTGCCTCCTTTGGCTGAGGGCAGCTCCTCTTTCCAGACACCCATCTCTCCAGCACCCTGGGGTCTGGACATTGTCACCAAGGCATCCAGAGACTCACCCTTGGCTGATTAGTAAGAGGGATCTGTACCCCCTGAGAGGACACCTGCCCCCAAAAGGATCTGTTGAAGCAAAGAAGCGTTGGCACAAGAGCAACAAGCGATGGTGTAGAGATCGGCCAGTGCGCCTCCCTTTATGTATGAAAACCTGGGTCCAGAGAGGACAGTGACTCTCTTGAGGCCACAGGATTTGCAGGGTAAGGCAGAGACTTTAATGTCACAGTGAGACAGCTCCGCTGGCCCCCTGGGCTGGGAGCATGACTTGACTTCACCATTAAATCACACAACCAACTTTGAGGCCCTTTTCTCATCCCGGGTCCTGCGTACAGCGGAGCCCACCGGCCAGCCAGCATCCCCAGGGCCGGGTTCTCTCCCAAACACTGGAGTCCGCTGGGGGCCGCGTTGGGGATCAGTGATGTACTTTCAAACAGACAACTCCAGGGGTGGGAGGAGGGAGAGGCGGCAGCCAGGGTTGTTTTTGTGGATTATGCAGTTACTGACCTAAATTTCATCTTGGGGGAGAAAAAAAAAAGAGAGAGAGAAAGAACTGCCGCAGGTAACACTGACATGTCGCAGAAAGTGCTGAGGAGATGAAACGCCTGGCTGGGGTCTTTGAAAATGTTGTCTGTTTTAATTGGATGTGTCTCTTCAGAACGAGCTGGTGGCAGGCCCATCACAGGCTGCTTTTAATCAGTGGAATTCACATTTCTCCACTGCGTCTTCGCACAGAATAAAGAGCAATGGGGCAGGGGCCGAGGGGGAGGGGGAGGATGCGATTCCAATTTGAAATATAATTTAGGAGAAGGATTTTATTTAAAATGGAATTGCCAGGCTCCATCTGCTTTATGCCTTCGTGAGGAGATTTTTTGAAAGAGAGAGAAAATGTTCTCTTGGAGCAAGAGCCCAGAGTGATCTTCTGACCCATTTTCTTCTCTTTTTCCAGAAGATTCTTGTGTGGGGCTAGGTCTTCCTTTCCAAGGTTCCCAGCAGCAGAATTCACTGTTCCCAGCCCAAGGGGGACAGGACAAGGGGGTGCCTGTGGCTCAGGGTGGGAAGGAGGAGTTGCAGGAGAGGCCAGGCCTTCCCTGCAGGGGCGGGGTTGGGGGTGGAGATGGGAGTGGAGAAGCCATTGGCCAGGGAGTCATACCAGGGGCAGGGCCTGTGCCTCCCCCTTTAACCTTGGGACAGAGAATCTCTGACCAGATAGGGGGCCAGGGCTGCCCCTGCATTTATTTATTCACTCAACAAAGTTTGATTGGGCAAAGCTACACATTGCTAAGCACTAGAACCTTATATCCTTAAGGGTCCCCTTTCTGGCCATAGTTAGAAGTCTAGTACCCCCAAGTTCATCTTGGGACCACCCTTGGAAGTACATCCAAAACTCGGGAAGGTCTCAGGACCAACAGAGGTACCTGGAGCCGTGGAACACCCCGTGGACCGCCCCGCACTGTAGGCAGGCTCTAAGGTAGACCCACATCCTCAGGGCAGCCTCAGTGACGTTTGAGATAGAGAGACAGACGTAGGGAGGGTAAAGGGAGAGACATGAGATGGAGACAGCGTGTGCTGTGAGCTGCAGTGTCCAACCAAGGGCAGGGAGACTATTTCAGGCCCGTTCCTGCAGCTTTCTCTGTAAGGGGGTGGGCGACAGAGTCGGGGTTGGGAATTGATACCTCCCTCGGGACTTCCCATTTCTGGTTTAAGGATACTCAAACTGGATTCAGTCAATGGTCACTTAACCAGCACTCGTGGTGTGTCAGGGACCATACCAGACTCAGCGGCCCTTGCCCTTGAGGGGCTCACAGTGTAGTCGAGGGGGACGTTCCATTTCTTGTCTCTTAGAAACTTACTCTTGAGACCCATGCTAACGAGGAAATCCAAACAGCTCCTTGGAGAGGCCCTCAGAGAGAGGAACAGAGGTTCTAGAACAGGAGCCCCGCCTGAGCTCCCAGACAACGGGCAGGATCAACACACGAGCCATGGGAGTGCGCCAGTCAAGCAGTGGGCCTCTTGTGGAGAAAAGGGAACCCTCCTACACTGTTGGTGGGAACGCAGTTTGGCGCAGCCATTATGGAGAACAGCATGGAGATTCCTCAAAAGACTAAAAATAGATTGAGCAATCCCACTCCTGGGCATATATCCGGAGGGAACTCTAATATGAAAAGACACACACACACCAATGTTCACAGCAGCACTATGTACAATAGCCAAGACATGGAAGCAACCTAAATGTCCATCGGCAGATGACTGGATAAAGAAGCTGTAGTATATTTATACAATGGAGTACTACTCAGCCATAGAAAAGAATGAAATAATACCATTGGCAGCAACGTGAATGGACCTGGAGATCGTCTAAGTGAAGTAAGCCAGAAAGAGAACAAAAAATACAGTATGGAATCACTCATATGTGGAATCTAAAAAAAAAAAAAAAGAGAGAGAGACACAAATGAACTTGTTTACAAAACCAAAACAGACTCACAGACATAGTAAACAAACTATGGTTATGGGGGAGGGGGAAGGGGGTGGAAAGGGACAAATTGGGAGTTCAAGATCTGCAGATACTACTACTGTGTATAAAATAGATAAACACGTTTCTACTGTATAGCACAGGGAACTATATTCAATATCTTGTAGTAACTTACAATGAAAAAGAATATGAAAAGGAATACACGTATGTGTCTGTATGACTGAACTGTTACGCTGTACACCACAAACTGACACAACATTGTAAACTGACTATACTTCAATTAAAAAAAAAAAAAGTGGATGCTTCACTGCCATCAGGCGGCCCAGCTGACCCCGCATGGAGCAGAGAGGTGTGGTTTCTACAAGCCACGCCCCAGTTGCAGCTTCCAGAGCAAAGTTAATGATTGCTGTTGTCCAATGCACTAAGTTTTGGAGCAGTTTGTTATGTAGTGATAGATAACCCAAACAGAAGGGAAGCCAGTGGAGCGGGAGTTTTTCAGCACAGCTTTCTGCAAAAGGCTAGATGGTAAATAACTGGGGCCTAGCAGATCAAAGGGTCTCTGCTGTTGCAGTACAAAAGCAGTCATAGTCAATACGCAGACAAATGAGCATGGCTGCGTTTCAATAAAACTGTATTTACAAAAACATGTGAAGAGCCATTCAGCTAGCTAACTGGAACTTGCCAGCTCCTGCAACAGAAGGTTTTAAGCAGCAGAGTGATCTGCTCTCATTTAGACCCAGAAGGCTGCTTCTGACTGCCACGTGGAGGGTGGACTATAGGGAACCAAGGCAGAAATGAGGCTGTCACCAGGTGAGAGAAGATGACAGCTTGGCCTAGAGCTCTGCTGGTAGCAGTGGAAGGACCTCATTGGGGATCTCTGTTGGAGATCAGAGTACTACTGAGAACTACCAAGACAGCTAAGAACCAATTGATCATTGCCTTGAGAGAAGTATGACAAAGGAAGCTATGGAAACTCAAAGCAGGAGCGTCCACTCTGAGGACGCAGGCATGCTTCCTGGAAGAGGCAGCTGCTGATTAGAAGCTAGTCAGGGGAAGAGCTGGAAGAATTATCTTCCCCACAAAGAGAGGAGAGAAGCAGTTCAAAATGGCTAAGCTGGAGGGAGTCAGAAGTTTCAGAGATAAATGATTATAGGAGATAAAGACTCTGGAGAGGGGGCAGGGGCTAGATCTGGGAGATCAGGGGGCCTTCCCCTGCAAGATCAAAGATGGACCCGCCTACTGGGAGTAAACCTGTGCTTTTCTTCTGAACTATGCTTCCCAGCGGTCCCCATGGCCACCTTCCCACCGTGAGTTTTGAAGCTTTCCCTGCAATGGGACCTCAGACTGTCGTCAGGAGCTCCGGCAGCACATGGAGGTCAGGTGCTGCCTGTGGCACCTGTTATGTACGGGCCAGATCCCAGGAAACCTCATTGTCCACATTAGTAAAACGGCGGCGACAACCACCCCACAGAGTAGTCACGACGACCAAGTGGGAAAAGCATATGAAAATGCTTTGCAAATGCCACAGAAACAGCAGGGTTTGTTAGGGTGACAGTGCTGAGTATTGAAACCCAGCATCCTGCCTCTCCTACAGGTTTCTTTTGTTGTTTTTTCCCTCCCACCACCCTCACAACCCTTCCTCCTGATGTTTTCTGAGTTTTGGGGAGAGCCCTTTGTTCCTTGCTCTGAGGTTCTATGGGGACACGGCCACTTCACCCTGCTGAGAAGACAGTCCTGTCAGCTTTGTCCCTAAGATACCCAGGAACCAGCTTGGATGTTTCTCAAACAGCCTTGGAGGCATCTGACACAAGCTGCCTGGCCTGAGGGGTGGTCCCCTGCGCCATCTCCATGCCCCTCAGAGCCTTCCTCCTCCCGCAGCCAGCCTCAACAAGTCCTCCTGTTTTGTGCTCAGAGAAAGCGCTTTTCCCTGAGATGAGAAAACGTGGCCTTTGACTTGCTCACAGAGGTCACCATCCAGCCCTCCTCCTCTTGTTCCCTTTTCTTGGCAGCATTTCAGAAAACATTTTCAGTCCAGTGGGTCAGTGCGGCACAGGGTTTGACCACCCCCTGGAGGCAGTTTAGGCCTCAGTGTCACTGCACAATCTGCAGATGTTCTGGCTCAGCTCAGGGCCACAGTCTTGGGTTCAGCGCAGACTCCAGCCCCCAAGTCAATGTCACCGCACAGTGTCTGGGATAGCTGTTCATGTGGTCTGTAATGTGAATGACACCCCCTGGGGTTGACAGTGTACAACCTGTGCAACTGTCCGTGACGGCCCTGCTAACTCATTCTTAACCGTGTGCTTTAGGGTAACTAGCAGAGTTCAGAATCTCACTACTCTTTTGAACTGATCTGACCTTCAGAGTCTGGCAACTGAGTGGTTCCAGGGGAGGATAAGGCATGGGCCTGACCTGGGTGCTATTTCCAGAACAGGTGCTTACAAGCTAAGGAACACAGCTAATCTCTTTAAGCTTCAGTTTGCTCATGCAGAAACAACAATACTTTATGGAATTGTTGTGAGAATAAATGTTTTACAAATAAAGCACATTTTATAAATAAAGAAAGGACACAGAGGTGGAGGGTCAGTGTGAACCCAGTGTTGACACCAAGCGGCATGTGAAAGGCACTCCTTAAATCTTTGATTAATTGAGGAATTACAGCAGGCCTTCAGTTGGTGATTCATGGAAATTTCACTTTATGTAATTGTTAACGCTTTTCAAATTTCCAACCATGAGTGTGGATTAGTTTCCTTAATTTAAAAAATGCCAAGGGGCAGGATATAGCTCAGTGGTGGAGTGCCTGCTTAGCACAAATGCAGCCTTGATGAGTGACCAGGAATGACCCAGATGCAGAAGGAGTAGGATGCTCTGGGAATGCAGGGGCAGGGCAGTTGGCTTTTTGATCCTGGGCATGTCACTAACCTCTCTTGATCTCAACATTTCTGTGAAATGAGGTCAGACCAGTTCGCTGGTGCTCCGTCCCGGCTACAGGCGAGAATCACCTAGAGCATGTAAAACAGTACCAAAACCCAAGCCTCACTTTGAATCAATCAACTCAGAATCAACTCAAGCGACAGTATTTTTAAGGAACCCCAAGTAATTACAGCCAGTACTGCGGGTCCCTGGACCAGAAGCTTGCTAGGTTGCTGTCTGAGTTTTTCTCTGACAATACATCTTTCCAGTTGAGATAAGCCTCATACAGCCTTCCCTTTCATTTTTATTTTTCACTAGTAAAAATTTAACCTTATGAAACAAATCAAAAACCATCAAATGGCTTTTTTTTTAACCATTCACAATTAAAGTGGAAAGAGCGGTGGGAGAAAAAAATCCCACAATAACAGTGTTGTTTTCCTACGAGTAGTTCATCGCTACAGTCAATTTTCAGATGACAGAAGACGTAAGCCTGCTCATTCGGGAATATAAATGGACGGGACCGTCACTCCAGACTGCTCGTGTCAGGGTTACATTGGTTTCTTACGAGTCCGGCAGACTTGGCAAGTCATTTATCAAACCAACAGCAATAAGCATGGTGCCCATCACAGTGACCAGGCCCATCTCAAACAGGCCTGGAGGAGAACTGGCTGGGTTAGTCTCCAAACACCACAAACGGTGTGGCTTAAAACAACAGAAGTGTACACTCTTACGGTTCTGGAGGTTGGACGTCCCATATCAAAGTTATCAGCCGACCACACGCTCTCCAAAGGGAAGGATCTATCAGATAATCCATTCCAGGCCTGTCTCTTAGCTTCTGTTGTTGCTGGCAGCCCTCGGTGCTCCCAGGCTTTTGGGCACATCACCCCCATCTTCGTCATCACCTGGAGACCTGCCCGTGTGTTGTCATGTTGTTTTCCCTCTGTGTGTCTGTCTCTCCTGCTCCTACGAGGACATCAGCTGTTGGATTAGGGCTCACCTAACAACCGCATCTTAACTTGATTCCAATTACAAAGGCTCTATTTCCAAATAAAGTCACACGTACAGGTACCAAGTGTTAGAGCTTGGACACATCTTCTTGGGAGGGGCAGGGGGCAGAGGGGAGGCATAACTCAACCCTTAAAACTGACGAATGTGAGCAATTTGGTGAAAGCATTGGGCAATTTCAAAAAAGCATCAGTCTAAGCAGATGCTGACCTGAATCACCTGGTTCTTTGAATAAACTACTGAGCAAAATGATGAACTGACCGGATGACTTCAGTTTTCACAACAGACATGGTGATTAAAAAAATAAAAATGCAAAAATGACAACAAAAATCTGACCCAGGTTGATATGTAAAAATCCAAACTGACAAGGTAGATAAATCATGGGAGGATTATGGGAGGAGCATTTTGATTTATGAAACTGTTTCACTACTTAGTCATATAGACCAATGCTTAGACATTGCTTTATAGTTTACAAATCACTTTCATACATACTGACTATCTCAGATAATCTCAACAATTTAGACTGTGACTTGACACTGTTAACCCATTTAACCAAGAGAGCGAACAGGCTTCCCTGGAAATAGGAGACCCAGCGCTCCTCACAGCCCAGGAGCTCCCTGCACCCCCAAAGCCCTTTACTGTTAAGGGTAAGCGCTCCTCCCTCCTGCACTGTTGGTGGGAATGCAGTTTGGTGCAGTCACTATGGAAAACAGTATGGAGATTCCTCAAAACCCTAAAAAATCGACTTACCATATGTTCCTCTTACGCCTCTTTGGTCATCTTTCATCGCCTTGCAAAATGATCAGCACATAGTAGATACTCAATAAATATTTGTTGATTTTCTGAAAATCAAACTACTTGTTTTATGAGCCCTCAGTTTCCAATTTTTTCCATCATTGCTAGTGAGAGTGAAGAATTTTCCATTCAGCACCAAGTGTCAAAAACTTTTTTTCCTTTAAGAACAAGCATGTTGACAACATTGCCGCTAACATTTATTGACTACTTACTCTGGGCCAAGCACTATTTTTTTAATTGAATTACAGTTGCTGTACAATATTATGTAAGTTACAGGTGGCAATATAGTGATTCACAATTTTAAAGGTTATACTCTATTTATAGTTATTGTAAAATACTGGCTGTGTTCCCCATGTGGTACAATAGATCCTTGTCGTTTATTTTATACTTAATGTATTTTTGGAATACATTGTATTACTTTTCATTAATAATTTGCAACATAGAGGTTTTTATCCGTTTTTATCACTGTTTATGATGCAGAAAGGGTAACTCATATATTCAACACCTTACAGCTGAGACACGGAAGAAGCAGACTGTGAACGAAGCTCAGATTCCAAAGCCTATGCATTTCTACTACACCACCCTTTAATAGACATGAACTGAACGCCACCCACCCAGTTTCTTTCTTTCCAGTCTGTCACTCCCGATGGTCCCATGCCTCTTTTTTATGTACAAGTTGCCCCCCTGCCCCAACACAGAACTGCCCAAACCAGCAGTCTTGGGCTTCAGATACTGTGCTAAGACCAAGGGGTTAACACTGATACTGTATTTTGAACATTTGATATAACATGGCATTTACCCATTCGTGTTATCTAACAAGTTACTTATTTTTCTTGCCTGGAGAGAAGTTCAATGCCTTCTTCAAAGGGTTGGATCAAACAGGTGAGCATCAAGTGGAAACATTTTGCCTCCTTTCCTGATGCTGTGGGATCTCTAAACAATGGGATGTTTGGAGAGCTTTTCTGAGACTAAGTGGAAACCTGGCTGGGCTGCCTTTGTGGTCCAGCTGCTGTGTTTTGTCTTTGTTCTGAAAGAAGAAAAGTAAACATCAAAAGCCTTGCCTGGGAGATAACGAACACCGTGGGAAGGGGGAACTCTCTGCCACCACCGCCGACTCCGGTCACAGAGCCCGCCTGCTTCCCTGCGTCCGCGTCCCCGTCGCCATCATTCTCTCCACACCCTTTGCACGGACCACGACGGGAGCTCCACATTGTCTCCCCATCTCCGCTCCTGCTTCGTCTACCGCCAGCCTGTTTCCTATGCAGCAGAATGATATTTTTAAAATACAAATCCGAATGTGTGGCTCCTCTGGTTAGGCATGGTCACAGCTCCCCATTGCTTTCTGAATCATAGCCGCAATCTTTAACCAGAACTTTAAGGCACATCGTGGTCTGGTACCCTGAGGGCCTCCCAGCCTCATCTGGCCCCACCCATCCCTTTTTCTGCCCTGCAGCCATAGTAACAGAATTGACTCTTCCATGAAGATGCCAGACTATTCCCTCTGTCTGGAGATCTGTCCCCACTGCCAATCTCCCAGATAACCTAGCTTAAATGTTATTATCTCCACACAACGTTGTAAATCAATTGTATGTCAATAAAAAGAAAAAGAAAAAATGTTATTACCTCTGAAGAAACTTTCCCAACTCCCCAAACTAAGCTAGGGAGCTCTCCAATAAACTCTCATAGAATCTCATATATCTCCCTCACGATGACATATTAACAATTTCTGTGGTATTTCATTTGATGCCTCAGGACCACGCTTGCCCTGTTCTTGGCTAAATCCCTCAGGGCACAGCACAGTTCCTGGCATCCAGAAGACCCTTCACATCTCTTTGTGGAAGAAATAAGTGAGCCAGGACTCCCCGTGAGGAAGGACTTGGCTTCCAGCCCTACTTCTGCCACTCACTGAGCTGTGTGATCTTCAGCGGACCATTTACCTTCTCTGGGCCTCGATGTCCTTATCTGTAAAACTGGGGTGATGACGACTGCTTTGCTTCGAGAGCTATTGACAGAACCAAATGATAAGTGGAGCTTGAAGGGATTCAGGAGCTGTGAAACATCAGGAGGGGTCATGTATCACTGCTGCTTTACAATTGGGTTGGTTACTAGGGGAGTCAACAGCCTGGCACCCAGCTCTCAAGACTCCTAGGCTTCGTGGTTTCCAGAAAAGTTCTGAGTGGCCAGGGACCCACCAGTGCCCGTAACTTGTGGACTCTGGCCAGTGGGGGAGCGAGCTGGAAAAAGAGGTGTGGCAGCGAGTCGGGGTGCTTCCTGCCAAAGCAGAATCTTTGCCTAATTTCCCCAGAGAACCCAGTGTCTGTGAGGAGATGAGGAAAGCCCCACTGGAAAGTCTCGTGCTCCTGTTTGGTGTCAGGATTCCGTCCTGGGGACGAGGCACTCCTAGAAGTCTCCCCTCACACCTCTCTCCTCACTGCTGCCAGCAACAGAGCTGCTCCTTATGACAAGCCACCAATTCTGTGACAGCCTGAGCCGAGCAATGATTTTCATAAGATTTTGTTGAAGTAAAAGGCTGAAGGATGAAAGAGCAAGAACTAGGAATACAGCTAAGCTGACATCATAAGGGCCATCTAGACAGTTACAGATTGGGTCTGAGAGACAGTGCTAGTTGTTGCTTAAAGGAGGAAGGTGGGAAGACGGAGACTTGAACAAGAAAAAACCCAGCCATCTATTCGTCTGCTGTGTTCGCTTTCTATTGCTGTGTGACAAATCACCGCAAACCTAACAGCTAAAACAGTTTCCACTGAGCAGAAGCCCAGGTGTGGGGTAACCAATGTACCAGCCAGGCTTGGCCTCTCATCTGAGGCTCAGGGTCCTCCTGTAAGCTCATGTCTCAGAGAGGATGAAATTTTCCTCTACCTTCTAGGCTTTTCTGGGCGGTCTAAGAATTAAACTGACATGAGAATTAACAGGACAATATCAAACTAAAGTTTAATACCCTGTGTACATTGGAGAGCCCCCCCAAAAACTGAGTAACTCAGCAAAATGGCTGAAACCCTCGCCTTGAATATCATTTTCAGCTACAGACAAGAGGATGCTGGCAGTAGTGGTTTGGGACTTCAGAGGGGAGGAGGGTAAAGCACATGAAGACAGAAAAGCAAATGTTTGGTAAATAAGTGTTTGCTGGGCCTTGCAGAGACAATGCAGCGTAGAGTAGACTCTGATCTCTGGGCCCTGCCTAGAGGTTCCCTGGCACGAGTAGCCCATGTCCTTTGCAGACAGCTCTGGTGATTGCTCTGTTCTGGGGACAGGCCCTCTGTCTAAATTCTTTAGGCAGCTGAGGGGGCAGGTCAGAGTTTCTTCCTGCATCTTTTAGGTCTTGATTTTTTTTTTCAGCTTGAAATAATCCACATGCCAACGAGACATCATGGAGTGGTAAATGTTGTTCCCCTACAGTAGAATCCAGCTCTTTGTAGCTGTAGAATGCATCCGTTTGTTTCTTTAAGGCCAGCAGGAAAGAATATGTTTCTGGCTTCTAGATCCTCTTTCAAGGGCTCACCTGATTAGGTCAGACCCACCCAGCAGGCTCTCTTATTTGATTAACTTAAAATCAACTGACTAAGGACTGCGAAACTCCTGTGTTTTACTATAGTCTGTGGTTTCGAAGCAGGTTAGAGTTTCTTCCTACAACTCAAGGTGAGGGGATTACACAGCAGCGTGGACACCAGGGGTAAGAATCAACGGAGACCATTTTAAAATCCTACCAACCACACCCTTCATTTACTGAGCTTCCATGATGTGTGTGTATGCGTGTGTGTGTGTGTGAGAGAGAGAGAGCAGAAATCGGCTTGCCCCAACTCACTTCAACTAACTCAGGGAAATTAGTTTTAAGGAAATAAGGATGTCTTGTGGACCAAGGGCAACGATGCGGCTTGGCCGGGAGAAGAACAGGAGTGGGGCTGTGGAATCCTGCAGGGAGAGCTGTGTCTCTGGGTGCATTGTCTTCATCACTGTCGCTCTCTGTGGACCAGCTTTATCTGATCTCCACTTACACTCTGCGGTCCCTACCCCACGCGGTCTCAGGTAGAAAAAGCACCCCCCTCTCTCTCCCTCTCTCTCCCTCTGCTCCTCTCTAGTTCTGAATTCTCAGAGTAGGAGTCTTGGACCAGGGGCTCACCTTTAGTGCCGTCATCTCTGGTCACAATGGGGACGCATACTATGATCATAGCTGCCATGGTGACCAGGTAGAGGAGGAAGGATGGGCATTAATTCTCAGAGAAAGGGGCTGAAGTTTCTCAAAAGATGTCCACTGCCCCGTGGAAGGTGGAAGGGATGTCGTCAGTGGCCGGTACGTGCTAGTCCACATCATCTTGGACGTGATATACCAGTGGAGGGAGCAGAACGGGCTGTGTTGAACGGTTAATGAGTTTCACACGACGCTCCCATAACCACAGCACTTAGAAGAAGGGCCATCCACTGACAGAAGAGGGTGCAGGTACAGGCGCAGAGGGCCCAAGTCAGAGACAAACACATCTTACAAAACCCTCCCTAGAAATGGCTCAGAATGTACATCCTTTAAGTGCAGAAAGCAAAAAAAGTTCTCAGTAACAAAAGCTCTAAAGGAGGAAGGGACTGTTCCAGTGCAGATTGTACGGCTCAAGTTCTGGTAAGAACAAAGTGAGACACAGACAGGTTAGCCCAGACGGGGCCAGGAGTTTAAACCCAGCCATGCTGCATAAGAGCTCTGATCAGCTCTTGGTCATGAGGGGTTGGTGTCAGAACACCTCGTGTGTCTTGTAGTCGGTTTATGTAAATGTGCGTGGTGGTGGGTAAGCTGGGTGTGGTTCTTACCCCGGGGCGCATTACCATCAAGTCTTCCTATAGCCCCAAATTAAAGGATCGTTCCCCATGTTGTCATATTTGTGTAAATGTGTACACTTGCATTTGATGGTCACTACAGTTGATCGCAGGCAAGATTCTGAGGCTCAGAGGGGGCCAAACTAAGGAAATACATCCCCAGCCCCGTGCCTCTAAAGCCCTTAGTTTCAGGGAGGCTTATGTCTATCTGGGTGTTCTGCATGTTACAGAAACAGTCTCAAAAGGGCGGATTTGGTCTGGTTGGTGTTAAAGTCCCACTAAGTTGTGGGCCTCTTGGTGACAGGGGCCAAGGTCAAATCATCTCTGTATTGTGATGCCAGCACATATTACATCCTCAAGAAACGAAAAAGAAAGAGATTATTTATGGTTTTGGCCTCCTGTAATCACTGTGACTATAAGCCGCTGTTGGTCCCGGTAGATCGTGACCCTCTAGGATTGCGCTACCCAGCAGGGTCACCACTTAGCCACACATAGCTTTTTAAATGTAAACTGAAATTAATCCAAATTAAATAAAAATTTTAAATTCAGTTAAAAACTGCCACATTTCCCGTGCTTAAAAATCTCCCGGGGCAAGTGGTAGCAAATAGAACTTGCCCATCAGCACAGAAAGCTCTCCTGGCCAGCACCGCCCTTGAAGGAGGGGGCTCCGCCAGCGAACTCAGAGAATCCGCGTCAGGGTCACATACGCTGTGTTCAACAACCCTTTCTTGGGCTAGTTACTGAGACTCTCCTGGTAAGTCTCAGCCTAGTCTTCACTTGCGCCTGGAAGACCTCACTAAGTCTTATTCTGTGATCCTCCTAGACAAGAGGCAAATCTGTGTCTTGTCAGATTCTGGCTCTTACCTAACGCTGAACACAGAAATCAACTCAAAATGGATTAAAGCCTTAAGCATAAGACTGTAAACTGCAACACTTCTAAAAGAAAGCATCTTCATGCCATTGGCAATGCCTTCATGGATATGATACCAAAAACACAGGGAACAAAACCAAAAATAACACGTGGGTCCACATCAAACTAAAGTGTCTGCACAGCGAAGGAAATAACTGACAGATTGAAGGGCAACCTATGGAGCGGGAGAGAGGATTTGCAAATCATATACCTGGTTTGCAGCTATATATAGTCTATCAAGGGTTGATCTCCAAAATATATAAGGAACTCCTGCAACTCCATAGCGAAAAAAGAAAAAAAAAAAACCTAATAGCCCAATTTAAAACTGGCCTAGGGACTCGAATACACATTTCTCCAAAGAAGACATGCAAATGCCCAAAAGGTACATGAAAAAATGCTCAGAGTCACCAATCATCAGGGAAATGCAAATCGAAACCAAAATGAGATATCATTTCATACCTCTCTGGCTCTTATGGTGAAAACAGAAGATAACAAGTGTCAAGGATGTGAAGAATTGTCACACTTGCTCACTGTTCCTGGGGATGCAAAACGGTGCACTGCTGTGAGAAACATTATAGAGGTCCCTCAAAAAAATTAAAAATAGAACTACCATATGATCTAGCAATCCCACTCGTGGGTATTTATCCAAAATAATTGAGACCAGTACTCAAAAGATCTATTAGCCTTCCTGTGCTCATTGCAGCCCTATTTACAATAGCCAAGACGTAGAAACAATCTAAATGTCCATCAACAAGTGAATAAATATGTATACATACAATAGAATACTATTCAGTCTTTAAAAATAATTAGCTCAGGATGAGGTTTTATACAAATCTGAATGAAAAGCTTAACAGGAACACACATCCTCAAGGAAAAGAAAAGGCAAGGTGGTATTTGCTCACATCGCTTCAGGAATTTTTTCCCACATCCTGAAGAGTAACAGGTAAGTCTATAAAATTCAAAGGGAATCATTGCATTCAATTAGGGTTTGATATCTCTTCTCCACAGAGTTGCAGTCCCTTTGTCCCCCAGCTCCAGATGCGTTGCATCCCGAGGGGAAATCGTTGCTGTGAGTTCAGCGTTGGCTGTTCTGACTTGACCATGTACTGCATGATGAATTGATGCTGTCAGGGAGGCTGATACGTGAGGCGTTTTAAGCCACTAAGGTATGTGAACTAAATCCCCCAATTCATCTGTCAGGAACACCTGCCCGGGGACAGGGCTCTTTCTGCAGACTCTGGTGACAAATTTAAGTCAACAGACTCCTGTGCCTTATTTTAGAAAATGCCTCTATAGACAGCAAGAGAACTCAAATGGGGACGCGTCAATAGGCACTTCCGTTTGGGGAGATAGGAGGGGGATTACATTGTTCACCTGTGCAAGCTGACTTGTGTTTCTCCGGCATGGCCCTGTCACTGAACAAAACCCTCAGCACAGGTTGATGAATTAGACACAGGACCTACTGCTGAGTAATTCAGAGAGTCACAGGGAGAAGGATGTGTAACCCTGTTATGGTAGGTGCCACAAAGAGGCATGTGCAGAGGGTTACGGGACCGTAGAAGGAGTGACTAACCCCTCGTTCCTTCCAGACTCGGCTAGGGAGCCTTCCTCCCCCATCTCTGCACACCCCCGCTGTCTCTTCACTGCCCACATGATGTCGGTGTTGTCTGCTCATGGGGCTGTCTCCCCAGCGAAGCCTTAAGCTGGAGTTTCTCAACTTCAGTACTATTGACATTTGGGGCCAGATTAATGTTTGATGGAGGAAGGGGCTGTCTGGGGCACTGCAGAATGTCCAGCAGCATCCCTGGCTTCTACCCACTCCATGCCAGTATCACACACAAACACACACACACACACACACACACACACACACACACACGTTATGACAATCAAAAATGACGCCTGGCAGCCAGATCGCCCCAGTTGAGAGCCCTGCTGTGAGTGCTAGCAGGCCAGCAGTGACATTACCTTCCTTCCTGAGCCCCGTGCCCTGGACCCTCCTGGCTCTGTGAGCCAGACAGAACTTTGCTTGCAGGGATGGGGAGAAGCCTTGTATTAAAGAAGTATCGGATTTGGGTTTTAAAGATAAAGAGGAATACTCAGCGCCAGCACTCTGCTGCCGAAGTGGCTGTGATAATTGAGCTGTTCCTTACCTGCCCTGTCTAGTGCGGTAGCCACTGCCACGTGTGACCTTTGAGCACTTGAAGTGTGGGACCTCCAAAATGAATTTTTAATTTCATTTCATTGTCATTACTTTAAATTTAAATTTCCAAAGCCGCATGTGGCTACAGCTGCCATGTTGGATAGCTCAGCTCTAAGCACTGGACGGCCTGCCCCACTGTAAGCACCACTCACCCAATGTGAGTTTGGGCTTGAATTGTTTCCCAGAGATTCAGAGATATATGTACACTTGCAGTGTCTCTGACCATTACTCAAGCCTAAAGCGATATAGCAGGGTATAAAATGAACACTCATGTTTTACAGAGATGATAGAAGCTGACCCACCCATCCTAAAGCAACCAGGGATCCCGTCTTCACGGGGCTTGAAGATAGATGCTGGTGGAATTCTCAGAATCACTTAATTCATTTAAAAGCAACCCATCTATACTTTGGCTCATTTATCCAAGTAACACATATTGAGAGCCTACTGCAATGCTCTCTCTGAGATCACAAAAAATACGCAGGGTGGTCAGAGAGAGAAACGTGTGCGCAACTAATTACAATACTTACAAGGAGAGCGGTGATGGAGTTCTGTGTGCGGGGCTGTGAGGACACAGAGAAGGGAGATCTGAGTGCCTGAGACGGAGAGAGAAATCTTGATAGTGGAGCCAATGCTGAGTCTTAAAGTTAGAGAGAGTTAGCTGAACCTACCCCAACAACAATGCAAAAAATCTCCTAGGGGCTTGTTAAAAAAGAGTCTCAGGCTTCTTCCCCAGAAACTCCTGATGCAGAGCTTAGAGTTTTGCAAAAGTGCCCCTGACAAATGTAGGAAGCAGGTGTTAGGAGGATGGAGCCAAAAACTCCCACGTGCTGACAGAAACAATGCTCAGGTCCCCGTGATGCTCCTCGTATCTGACACGTATCACTCTATCACACCTGCCATGTCCTAAATGGCAGGAGTTTGAAAAACATACATTTTTCATGGTATCAAAACTATTTAGAAAAGTGGGAGGCTGAGGAAAATAAAAGAAAGATAGAGAAAATGAAAAGCACCCATACATAAGCCCACCATCCAGATCTAATTGTTGTCTAATATTTTTGATAAATATTTGGCTTGTAATTTTTGTTGTTAAACACACCGGCACACAGGATTTGAATAATACTGTACCTATTCTGCTTTTAAGAAAACTTACAATAATCTTAAATTAAAAGTAAAATTGAGAAGATGGTACCAGGAGTCCCCATTGACCGCACACCAGCTTTCCCTGTTACTGCTGTACACCGGCAAGTGTATCTGCCTCGGCCAGTGCTCTAATACTGACACGCTGTTGTTAACAAAGCTCCACACTTTATTCAGAGTTCCTCACTTACTGTCTAATGTTCTGTTGTTCCAGGATCAAATCCAGGACACTGTATTACACTTAGTTATCGTGTTTCCTTAAGGCTCCTCTTGGCTATTACAGTATCTCAGACTTTTGTTTTGGGAGTTTTGGTGGGGGTGGTTCGGGGAGGGAGGCATAATTCAGTTTATTTATTTACTTATAATGGAGGTACCGGGGATTGAACTCAGGACCTCATGCATGCCAAGCACGCACTCTACCCCTGAGCTATACCTACCCCACCTCAAACTTTTCTTGTTTTTGATGACCTTGACAAGTTTTGAGGACTATTGGTCAATTTGTAGAATGTCCTTCAATTGGGATTTATCTGATGTTTTTCTCATTATCAGACTGGGATCGAAACACACACAGATCCCCAGAACTGACAGTTGTTACCATTTTGTGACATTTGACTCATTTTTTAAAAAGGAATAGAATTGAAATTAGAGTCCCTTTATTCAGCCTGCCTATTTACTGCCTCACAGCCTCCCACTGCCCCTGCCTCATAGATGAAACTGTGTCTTAAATTTAGCGTGCAACCATCCACTTATATTTTTCCCTTTTATATGTGTGGACACTCACACCTATATGACCGGGAAAATATGTGGTATTTTATGGTGTTATAAACTTTTTCCATGAATGGTATCATATACGCATCATCCTGTAACTTGATTTTTTTCACTCGACATTGTTTTTGAAAACACATATGTAATGTGAGGTGATGGATGTGCTAATTAATTAAATGATGAGAATCCTTTCACAACGTATACACTTGACAAATCACCACGATGTACACTATAAACATCTTACAATTTTGTCAGTTACACCTCAATAAAGCTAAAAAGAAAGCATTACTTTTGAGAACCTTTCATGTAGGTCTACAGAGAAGCTACCTAGCTTGCTCCTTTCTTTGAACTGCTGTATAGTATCTAGAGTTTGACTATAGAATATTCTATCCATTCTCTTCCTTTATATGCGTGCAAGAGACTCGCTAAAGTATGCGCTTAGACATAGAATTGCTGGACGGCAGGGTATGGGCCCTCGGTATGACATTACTACTTTGCACTCCAGAGACAATGTTTAACTTTATTTCCTTATGTTCTCAACAAAAATCAGTATTTGCAGACTTTCACATTTTTTCCAAGTTTAGGCAAGTGAAATTAAACTCATTAGTATTTCATTTTGAATTTTCTGGGTTACTGGGGAACTTGAGCATCATCTCATATATTTATCAACCATTTGGGACCCTTAACTGTGACTTGCTTGTTCATGTTTTTGCTCACTCTACTATTGGGTGGTGTTTGCTGTTGTCGTCCTAGTTGTTTTATTTACTTGGTAGATTTTTTTAAAAAATATATTTTGGGGATAATAATTTTTTCTTGTTGTATACACTGCAAAAGTATCGTTCTGCTCTGTTGTGTGTCTTTTAATGCCCCTATTTGTCATTCAGAAACTTACACTGTGACATGGTCAACATCAATCTTTTCCTGTATAATTTATGCTTTTTTATATGTTGCTTAAGAATATATGAAATATACTTCCGTACTGTAGTATCTTAAAAATTTTTCCCTATGTTTTCTTCTAGTTGTTACAATTTTTGTTTTTAGTGGTTAAGTTTTTAATCTGTAGGAAATTTCTTTTTGTTTTTCATGTAAGATGGAAACCTAATTTTTCTTTCTGTAGGAAGCCCAGCCACCCAGTCCATTTGATTGAGCAGTTCGTCCTTTTCCTCTCAGATCTGTAAAGCCAGCTCTATTAAATGACAAGTGTCCATACATGCAGTGACCTGCTTTGGAATTTCTAGTCTGTGCAACTGATCTTTCCAAGGTTGAGCACCACCAGTCTACTCCCACCCGCTCTCATATTGCAGATTGGGTGACTGAGTCTGAGAGAGGGGACGTTATCACATCCCACAGCTAAAACAGTTGGAACAAGAGTGCAAACGAAGAGTTTCTTAATCCATGATGCCTTCTGGGAGCTGACTGAGGTTGGCTATTCTCCCAGAATCTGCTGCACCACAGGGACTGCACAGGCAGAGGGCTCTGCTCGTATGACAGTCCTCGTGTGCCCCCTGGTGGATTAAAGTGGTAAAGAGCCGCCACCTTGGGCATTACTTAATAGGTAAAAGGGTGAGGGGCGGTACAGACCTTTCGATTGCCTTATCAACATGCTGCATGGAGGTTCACACAAGCCAACTGTTAGCTGGTGGCACTTTGCAGCATCCTTGTACTTGGACGGAAGAAAACACCACCTCAACACCAGAACACCACCACTCTGGAGTGGTATAGCACCTGGCCTCCAAAGACTTGCTATACAATTGTAACTTTAAGTCATATAAAGCACTCCCCCACTTAAGAATTCTGGAGAAATATTTAAAATCTGATAGCACCTTTTATTAAGGCAGTAGGGTCTTGTGGCCCATCTCTAAGGCTTTGGAGTCAAACACACCCAAGGATAAATTTTAGCTCCACAATTTTTACTCTTATAAACGTGGGTGAGCCACATGGCATCTTTAATCCTCAGTTTTACCATCTGTCAAATGGTCACCAGAGTGCCTAATTCATACCGTTGTTGCAAAGGTTAAATGTATAGGCAGGGGTTGGGAAATAGCTCACTGCTGGAGTACATGCTTAGCATGCATGAGGTCCCAGGTTCAATCCCCAGTACCTCCATTAAAAAAAAAATATGCAAAGTGCTTGGTACTGTGCCTGCGATGAATGCCTTAAACCCCCTCCACCCTCACGCCCACAAATGGCTATCATTGCTATTACCGGAAGGGACCCACATTGGGTGCACTTTTGCCAGGCCTGGATGAAACTCTCAAACAGGAAAAGACCATGCTCAGTGCCCTCTTAAATGATCTCTGCTTTGGCGTCTGTTTCCCCTCACCCCGCGGAGAGAAGCTTCAGCTCTCCGCTCTCCCCTCCACTGCAGCCTGCCACATAATATCTCCCCTGGACAAAGAATTTGGACCTCTGGTCTTTCCTGCATCAAAATATTTTTGCATGTCACCATAGTCTCATCTGTGGGGTTATTCTCATGTGAAAAGGCTAGAAAATGAGAAGAAACCAGAAACGAGAAGGAGAGATAGATTTCCTGAAGGTGGAGGAAATGACCAGTTGGGTCAAAGGCTGTGACAGGTCAGGTAAGACGAGGACTGAGAACTGAGAACCAGATTTAGCCAACCTGAGGTCATTGATCACTTTGACCAAAGCAGTTTTGCTGTCATGGTTCTGGTGAAATTCTGAGTGGAGTATGGAATTGGACACATCAGGTATCGACTTTTTGAGAACTTTTTCTGCAGAGAGGGGCAAAGAAATGGGGTGGTAGCTGGAGGGGGTAATGTCTCTTTTCTAATATGGGAGAGATGAGAGTGTATTCACAATGCTGATGCGAATAATCCAGCGTGGGGGGAAACTGATGGTGGAGGAGGAAGAAGGAAGAATTCCTACAGCAGCATCCTTGATAGGTCAGAGGGAGCGGGACTGGGTCCACCGGTGGAGAGCCCGCCCACTGGAGCTTAGATGCCGTTTCTTTATGATAACGAGGAGATGGGCAGGGTCTACGTGCACAGCTGCCTGGAGGCGGGTCGATGGGCTGGGCGCCCATGCAAGTCATCCTTCTGACGGCATCTGTCCTTTCTGTGCCATAGGAAGCAAGGTCACTCATGAGAGTGGTTGCTACTAAATGAAATAAAATTCCCTCGAGAACAAATGAAACGTCCATTTTTAGAAACATAACTCAAAGAGTGATGGTGACGTGATCTAGTGGGTAAAGAGCCTTTGCTGAAAACCCTGAAAGAATGAGGTTCACACGAAACAGCAACTGAAATTCAAGTCACATGTAGACGATGCTCTGAATTTTCTTTATTTTCTAACAACTATTTAAACCACTCAACAAAATGCTCTATAACATTATTCAGAAAAACTTCTGCAAAATTTAGGGTGGAAATTAGACCCCACTCACCTACCATCAAAACATCATGCAAACAGTTACTTTCTTAGAAGATATTTAGTTTTTTGGTATTACTTACAGGTGATGGTACATTTTAATTCCATAGACCAGAATGAGAATTTACCCCAAGGACATAACTCTAAAATAAAGCAATGTAGTGGGGAGGGTATAGCGCAGTGGTAGAGTGCATGCCTAGCATGTAGGAGGTCCTGGGTTCAATCCCCAGCACCTCCATTAAAGATAAATAAATAGAAACTTAATTACTTCCCCCCAGAAAATTAAATAAATAAATAAATGTTTAAAAAATAAAATTAAATAAATAAAAATAAAATAAAGTAATGTACGTTTCTTTTGAACCATTTCACATTTAAGTTGTTTTGGCTTTTTTTTTTTCCTCCAGAAGGTAAAACTCAACTCAATCTCCTTCCCCGAGGCACAGCCTCGAGCTCCTGGCAGATTTGTACAAAGTACACCAACTGCTCCTCAGACTCCTCTTCTAAGGATGCCAGTGGTTCATGTCATCACAGGTAGAAGAGAGAACTGGCTAATTCCAGATTTGGTTCCTTATGAATGCTTTGTGCCACCAGGAAGGTCAGCTTGTGTGCGTACTGACACGGAGCCGGGACACTGATTAGGCCCTGAGGAGGGAAAAGTATTGACAGTAGCTAAGAGGATAACCTGCGCTTCAGAGTGATTTCTTCTCCTGAGTTTTTTCATCCACTAGTTACCTATACGACAGAAAGCGGCATCAGTCCTTAATAACTAAAAACAACCACCCAAGGGCAACCTTGTTCCCTGGGAACTTGCATTCACTGGGCAGGATGGGGGTGGGGAGGGCCAGTCTGGTTTCATTGTGCCAAGACCTGGGAGCCACACACTTAGGGCTCATCAAAGTTTCCTGTGACTTGATGTTCCAAGGGGCTCAGAGCAAATCTTGGCTTTAGACTTTGAGAGCATCTCTGGGCTTAATGCCCGGGAACACAGGACAGAGCCAGGTCTGTTACTTTCCCACCAGACACAACATCTGAGTTGGTTTCAACTTCCTCACCTGTAACTTGGAAATAGCAATGTCCTGGTTTCCTCCCAGGCTGCACTGGCATAAGATAACGCATATAATAAAGTCTTCTAGAAATCATCAATGCCAATGCATTATTTTTTGTGGTGGGGGGAGTAATTAGGTTTATTTCTTTATTTATTCTTAATGGAGGTACTGGGGATTGAACCCAGCACCTTGTGCATGCATGCTAAGCGTTCACTCTACCACTGAGCTATACCCTCAGGCAATTAATGCATTATAATAGTTATTGTTCTGGAGGGGAGGGTAGAGCTCAGTGGTAGAGTGCAAGCTTAGCATGCACGAGGTCCTGGGTTCAAACCCCAGCACCTCCATTAAAAAATAAGTTATTATTTTCCGTCTATGACAGACTGGGTTTCACCTGCTGTGGAATTAGGGAGTCATTCATTTATGCATCCCTCCTCTGTGAAAAGCAAGGCTTTGTGCCGGGGGTCAGGACGCAGAGGTGAATCAGGTGACAGTCCCTGGGTGGGCACCTGGAGTGCCAGACTGCACCCAGGTGAAGAGCCGCCACTCACCGGCCAGTTGTAGTACAGGTGGCACAGTTTGAACGTGAGTCTCTGCATGTGATCGGGCTTCAGGCCGTTGTCATCGTAGATGACGTTGTAGTAGGTGGGGCTAACGGTTCCGCGACAGGCGGCCTGGCTGATCAGGTAGAAGTCATACCTGAGGGGGGACGGGAGGACTGTGAGGATGGAGGCACGGGGAACGGGGCCGAGCCGGACAACGCGCAGGGACCATTTTGTTAAAAGCGGATCTTCTAACAGACTTGCCATTCGGGCCGCGTTGCTTCCGAATCCACGATGGTGCCGAGGGGTGGGTTCTGCACAGTTCGGCCCGATTCCATCAAGAACCGGGACAGGCACTTCTTCCTGACCACAATCACCGACAGTCTGGGGCTGGGAACCAGAGAGGCAAAAATACAAGATGGAGAGGGCGTAAACCAAGCCAGGCAGCTTCCCATTTAGGTATTTATCTTGGGGTAACTTTGAAATAAAATAATGTCATTAGCAAAACACAGAAAATAAAAATTATCCCCATCTCCCCTCCCCCAGAGAGACATACAATTTTTTAATTAATTTATTTTTAATTGAAGTATAGTGAGTTTACAATATTGTGTCAATTTCTGGTGTACAGCATAATGTTTCAGTCATACATATACGTTCTTTTTCATATTCTTTTTCATTATAGGTCACTATAAGATATTGAATATAGCTCCCTATGTTATACAGCAGAAACTTGTTGTTTATCTATTTTATATGTAGTCATTAGTATCTGCAAATCTTGAACTACCAATTTATCCCTTCCCACTCCCTTCCTGCACTGGCAACTATGAATTTGTTTTCTATGTCTGTGAGTCTGTTTCTGTTTTGTAAACAACTACATTTGTGTCTCTTTTTTTTAGATTCCACATGTGAGTGATATCATATGGTATTTTTCTTTCTGTTTCTGGCTTACTTCACTTAGAATGATGATCTCTAGGTCTATGCATGTTGCTGCAAGTGGCATTATTTTATTCTTGTTTATGGCTGAGTAGTATTCCAGTGTGTGTGTGTGTGTGTGTGTGTGTGTGTGTGTGTGTGTGTGTGTGTGTATGCCACAATTTCTTTTCTAATTTTTTAGATCATATAATTTTTTAAATTAAGGATTGTCTTCATTTGTTACAAAAGTATGTTATGCCCAGTCATTTGACCTGTTTACATCATTTAAGGGAGAGGAATGGTTAACAGGACAATAAACTATAATTAGCACTTCTAAAGAAAGATTTTCCAGAATGATCTATGGAGACAAGATTTTTTTTCCCATTAGCAACAGTCTCCCTATTTCCACCTTCACTCTGAAGAGCAAAGGGAGAACCACAAGTCCCTCTTACCCCTCAAATCACTGCTTCTGAATCCTGCAAAACACATGCCTGGGTGGATGGACAGATGGACCAAATACACATTGGGGCCAAATGCTGAATGATCAAAAGTCAAGTCAGTATTTGGTAAACTCCAAATTCAAATATTCACCATCATGGAAGAAACCTCTAGGATGCAACGATCCCTCTGAAATTTCATTTTAAACATTTCAATTATTTTTAAAATATATTAATGTTTTCAATCTTGAAACTTTTTAAAAGTTGAAGTTACAGTGCAAGAGAACTAACTCCTTAGCACTGTCAGCTAAATCTACTCCTGTGATCCCTAAACTGCATGCTGGTGATTCTTAATAGGTCAGTGGGGAGTGAGAAATTTTGGCTCTGACAGTTTGGATGCAGATAGAGATGGTTCCGCCCCCAAGTTATCAGGTTCTCCCTCTTCTCTGAGGTCACAGATGAGGTCAAGGCTCAGCTTCCTTGTGGCTTGTGGCTGCGACGCTTTGGTTCATGGTGGGGACAATGGTATAACTCTCCAGACAAGGACTATGCACTGCTTGGAATAAGATGCTTTCCGAGTATTTTAAGAAGCCAACTTAAAATTGTCATCCTCCTCCATTTTCCAGTTCTAATATTTTTCTCACACTCGCCACTTGGCATCATTGTGTAAGAAAATGTACTAAAACGTCGAATCTAGGAATGTGATGGCGAAGCAAGGTGTCTGGTGTTTAGGGTGGTCTGGTTTCCACACACAGCCCCGCTCTCACGGTACCCACGCTGCATCAGTGTCTGCACTGCAGAGGCTTCTGCCCTGTGTGCTGACTTGGGCCTCAAATTTGAAGCCATCACTTGTTTTTTTCCCCCTAGCATGTTAATATGTATGAAGCATCTCCAGCTGCTAGCAGCCCTCCGGGCTTCCTGCTGAATCTCAGTGTCAGCTGCACTGGAGGAAACCTGCCTTCCTCTGGTGCCCCCAGCCACGGCCCCCAAAAGCTTACACCATCCCAACTGTTTACATAAGACCATCGAAAATACCCTCTAATCTAGGGGAACCCACCCAGTTGTACCTTGCACAATACAGAAACAGAGTGAAACTGAACTGCGTGGAAAAAAAAAAGAGAGAGATGCTGGCATTTAGTAGTGACAATAGTTACGATGAATGTGCTGGAATTGGGAGTCTGGGGAAAGAACACAAATTTGATACCTGGTGTTCGAACTCGCTTCTGTCACACTGCTCAGCAGCTGGGGAACTTCATACTCCATGAGTGTTTTTAGCTGACCATCCCCGACACCATCACGGTACACAATTATCCGTGCTGGCACATCGTGGTTATGCTTGTGCCATTTGTTGAGTGCCCCTGCGGAATTCGGCATTAGTAAGAAAAGAACGGCTGGTCTGATGCCAACAAAGAATAAAATTACCATATATTTCAATATTTAAATAGTTATCTATTTCATACCCCCGTGAAGTAGGGTCATACTCAATTGGGCTTGTATTTGCAATAATATAAAAACAGGTAACTTTGAGGAATATTCGTGCATCTCTGCTATTTGAGGGTTCGTAATGGTTTCTATGGCATAATATATTCTTGAACTTAGCACATCTCTTCAGTAAAATTTTAATATTTAAGCAATAAGTTAAAATTTAATTCATGTGACAGACATACAAATTCCCCCAAACCGAATTAATACTAATTTAGTTTCTTGACATGTTTAAATCCTCTCTATAAGTATAGACTGGATAATTCTATGAATTTTCTACCCCAGTGAGCACAAATATGAAAACATAGGAAAGGACCTGACTGTTCCTCTAAAAGCGTCCCTTCAACCAGACCCACCCATAAGTCTTGATGACAACATCAACTCTGAAAAACATCCGGCCACTCTAACTAGGAATTGCCTAAAGAGCAGAGACCAGACAGTAACTGACTCCTACCTAACAAAAACTTTTCCTAACTACTGCAAGAAAAAAAGATGAGCAGGTTTTGAAGTGAGGGCGCAGTAATATGCTGCAGTAGTTCTCTTCACATCACACAATTGCTTTAGGAGACTTTATTGTCCAGGAAATTCATTTTAGTTTGATAGATGATGATCGTATTTGTAAGCCCATCACCAACACATTTCACCAAATTCACCTTTTTAGGAGACAAATATTTACAACGCCCAAAGTTTACAGATGGGACGACGCAGATCGAGGGAGGAAGGGAGTTGCACAGGTCACAGTAGTAGGGAGTGGTCAGGCCAGATTCCAGCCAGGGTTCGCGAGGGCATGGGAACCCCACATCCCGCTTTCCTCTGCATCCCGCCTTGAGGAGGGTGCCCTTCCCCATCTGCTGTCTTCCCCATCTTCTCCTGCCAGGACACACTGTCTGCCAGCATCCCCAGCCCCAGCCCCAAAGGCGTCCCTCCTATTTCTAGACCCAATGCTGGTCTGTCATAATCCTTGCTCCTCCAGAGTAGTTTTCTCTTGGCCTTCAAACCGCTTGCCAGAGCCACCAGCAGCTACCAACACTTTTGCCCCCTGGCTTTGAGTTTACCACCCATAGGCACACACATAAATTCTACAGAGACTGTTAGTCTGAGTCAGGCCACAGCTTTGGGGTCTCCAACTGGATGCCAGTTGACTCAGGCCAGCTTGAGGAGTCTGTTTCCAGCGGTCTGGTCTGCTAGAGGCTGATGGACTTTGGGTCTGAAGGAACAGTCCTCGGAGCCCACTCCCACTGAGACTGATTCAGTACCGATCATGAAAACTTTCAAGCAATCAGCAATATCCGTCGCTGCTCTCTGAAGGATACAGCGGGAAAACCACCTGAAGTCAGCAAAGAACAAAAGGAAGGCTCACCCTCAAAAGTCCTAATACAAATATGCATTAGTGTTAAATTGCAAAACAGACATTATAAGTAAAAAACGATGTTCATAATTTTATATACTCCAGACTCGACGCGCAATTATATTAAAATACTCTTCTCTCACAACCCCCCCAACCAAATAAAATTTACTGATACAAGAAACTAAAGCACAGTGGTAGCATCAGTCGTATCTGGGTTCAAATCCTGCTGGTACACTCACCAGCTCCGTGACTTTGCTATGTGACCCTAGGCCTCAGTTTCCTCATCTGTACCAAGGAAATTTATCAGATAGTAAGGCAGTTAGTACCTCAAAGGGTTGTTGTCAAAATTAAATGAGATAATATGTACAGTACTTAGCACAGCACTTGGTACATAATAGGCATTAATCAACAGAGGCCAGGATATTATTACTATAAAGGAATTTATTCATTTAGCAGTCGATTGTCTACTTTTAAAATATTCAAAGATTTCTCAAGCATAAACTCCATTCCTACATGTGAGCTTTTGGGAACTGACATCTTAATATGATTAACTGACCATAAGTTCTCTTGCTGAAATTATTAATTAAAAGCACTTGGAAAATGAAGATCATGACTTAATGGTACACATGCATCCACATTATCCTAGTTCTCCAACTCTGTGCGATAATAATGGCACAGTCAGAAATGCTGCCAACAAGCCACAGCTCCTGTACGTGCTTGATTAAGGAAGTAACACGGAACAGGGACCGCATTCAACCAGGACTGAAATCGGAGGCACGCAGTTAGGCTGCTACGCTTCCTGTTTCCCACAATCCCAGATAAATACCCAATCACAAATTTAATGGAGTAAATCAAATAGCTTAGTTCTAGGAAGAAAACATGTTACAAACAGCTTCAAAACACATTGTTTACTTACAGATATTGAAACATTTCTAAGAACTACAATTTAATATGTTCTATGAGTCAATGTTTAATGGGTTATCCCTAATCCTGCCTATGTTTTTAACAGTTGTGTGAACAACCACCACATCCAGCGTCTGCAAGCATTAAAAATAATAACAAGAGGGGGAGGGTGTAGCTCAAGTGGTAAAGCACATGCTTAGCATATACGAGGTCCTGGGTTCAATCCCCAGTACCTCCTCTAAAAATAATAAACCTAATTACCCCCCCAAAAAATAATAACAATAACAGCAAGCATGTATTAAGCATTTATACAGAATAAGTAAATGGCAGATCGGGATATAGATCCAGGCAATCTGATTCTCAGCTGCCTGATATAATGTATGTAAACTTCCCAGTACGGCGCCCAATAGAGGACAGGTGTTCAGGAAAGAAACGCACAAGAATTTCTACACAGCCACCATTTGGGAAATATGATTTGCATACGAGCAATAGCTGGCCCCAATGTTTGTATAAAAATAGCTTTCTAATGAGGTTACATTTTAGCTTCATTAAAATACTGGCTTAATGAAGCCAATATTATCAATCACATTTATACATACAGGCATAATTTATGACCATAAGTGTTCATACTTAAAAAATGAGTGAAGAATATAAACTATTCCTTGCGGTATAGTCTTTCATTAAACCACGAGTAATAATCTAAATAATTGAGGAAGATGTTAGGGTCATTGTAAAAGTACCTGGTGATTCTGGGGTTAATACTGGCCACAAATCCAACCACCACCATTCCCTTGCTGCAAGCATCTTTGCAGACATCAATGCCAACCACCATCAGGGACTTTAACTGTAAAGTGAAATTTTTCATGATTTAATGGAACACGGTATCATTTTCCCAAGCAATGATTTCATATGAAGTTTTTAAAAAGACTGTCCCTAGTCATTCAATTATTTAAGTTAAGCTATGTGCCAGGGAGATCAAGGTCCAGATGAGGCAGATTTTTAAACCACAAGCCAAAGAGACTTAAAGCCAGAGGAAAAATAGAGTACATACTACACTTAAGAGACCCACTGTGGTCCAAAGTGGCCACCATGCTTTGTGGGGGTGGGCAAGGGCCATCAGTGGCTTAAGGGATTCTGGCAAAGTGGTCAGTCCATCCATCTCCCGACTCACAGCTGAAGGAGTCTGAAGAGAAATTCCACTCCCGGCTCTTCAGCTCTCTGAGCCCTCCCTTGTCTCTGCACCTCCCGGGGGCGCTGCTGGGGGTAATCTCAGACGTACAACCTGGTTATGGAAGCCTAAGGGGGTGGGCAGCATTCCCTCATCCCTCACTACTTGGCTTCCTCCCGTGGGGGCCATGGTTCAGTTCCCAAAGCAGCCTGGACGCTCGGCTCACAGGCTCTGCCAGTTCCCCAAGCTCTAGGGAGGGGGTTCCCGTCAAGGTGGCACCTGGCCGAGAGCAAGTGAAGGAGCACAGATTATAAATTGCTGCTGGGAGTCTCCAAATCAGGTCCCTCCATACTCAGTCAAACTAGATTTTCTTTCATGAAATACTCTGTGATCAGCTTAACTGAAGCTCTCTGAGAAGGGGGGCCACCCTCACCTTCCTGACGCCCTCCCGCTGGCTTGCGTCATGGAACTCAAGCGGACAAACCACAGGCACACCCAACAAACAAGATAGGTATTTCTAGGACCGCATGAAAATGGCTTCTAATTTGACTTAATTTTTAAAATGAATTAATAGACTGGCTGACGACTAAAAGGAAATGAGTGCCGGCGCTCACAGGAATCTCCACGGCCCACAGCTCGCCCCCGAGTTTACAGGTCATCTGCATGGCGATCTTGGTGGCCACACTCATCATCATCCCCTGTTTGTTCAGCGTCTGAGCGAGCACACACTGGCTCGGGACTGGGCAGTCGGAGCTCAAGTATTTTTTAATGCAATCATAGTAGTTCTTCTGAGAAGGCAGAACACACATTACCTAAACGCAAGCAAACAAACAAACAGAACCAAAATTTAAAACAAACAAACAAAAACAGGAGAAAAGAAAGTCAGTTAACTTATGCTTAGAGGAAGCTTTAAAAGATAAACAACGAATACATGGATTCTCCAAACATTTTTTGCCCTTAAGATCCCAAGAAGCAAGCATTAACACACTACAGCGCTTCTCTTAAATGGCCTTTAAAGAACAAAGACTCCAAGACGTTTGAAATGCCTCCTCAACTCCCATCCGCTCTGCAAACCCCCTCTCCAATCCCACCACCTCTCTTGGCTCTTCCTTCCTCCTTGTTTCTCTACCGATTTGATTCTGTCCGTCTCCTCAGATTCCTTTCTCTCCTGGCCCTTCCTCCAGCTAGCTACCTCCCTTGCGGGCAGTGCCCACCCAAGGGGCTCTCCAGGTCTGCCCCCCACTGCCACCTCTCCAGCTCCATCCACGGAAAGCAAAGTGGAAAATTAGCTTAAATTGTGGTCTTTTTCCCAGTAGGCACTGGACAGCTGAAATAAAAGCAGCAAGCACAAATTTTTTGTTGACTAGAACTTGGGTGTAGGGTCTGAGGGGAGGGCAAATAAGGAGAAAGAAGCTTCAGGGCCCTGGTATTTTTAAATTCCACCCTCCTCTGCCACTGTCTCTACTTCCTACCAGGTATTTCCTCATAGAAGGACCTCTCCTGGCCTGACTCCATCTTCTTCCTATCTTTTATTCTCTGCTTTCAAAAACCCCCAAATTATAGAAAAGATAATGATTAACAGGAAAAAAAAGTGATTTTGTTTTCACCTACAGAACTCTTCAAAATCATGTTAGGGCTACAATTATTTCTATGTAATTAAAGTAAGGCAAATATTTTTTAATTGTCATCAATGTTCTTAGGGGTCTTCCTGCCTTCCATCCTACGAATCTGGGGACAAGCAAGGTAGGTGGCAGAACAAGGCGGTGGCCCAGTAAGGACCAGGGCCAAAAGAAGGTGGGAGCCAAGTGAGATTGGTTACACACCAGGGACGGAGAAGTAAGAAGTATGTGGAAGATAGTAAGAGCCATGTTTCTCACTATCAGAGAAAAGAGGGGCAAATACAGAAAGCGGGAACACTTTCCCGTGGCACTGGATTGGAACTAGGAGTGTAAGCACGTGTTTTTAATATTTCAATTTTTTATTAAATATTTCAATATATGTATAGCTACATACAGTAATACAATAGATACCAGTGTGCATGTATGCACATATATGAGACACAAACACGTGTATATTTCCTAGCTTTGCCCACTGAGAAAGCCTATGGGCGATGACCCCCCCCCCAGTAGCAAATAAGCACACCCAGTGCCCAGATCTTGGTTACTAAACGCTGTTCTCTACCAAAAGGAATCGGGGCTCATTGGAGAAATACCTGATTCCACAGCTGGGCAGCAAAACGTCAAGATTAACGTGGAACCTCTTACTGCGCCATACAGTGAGAAAGTGTTCCAAAAAAGATGGAGACATGTCAAAAAGACCCAGAAGCCAGCCTCAGCGGGGCTCCCACTGGCAAAACTGGGGACAATTTGGACATCAAAATAAAGAACAGTAGTAATAGACTTTTAAGCTGGTTAAATAAAATAGGGATCCATGAACCCACACTGATGCCATTAAACGAACAAAGAAACGAGAAGAAGAGAAAGCTCTTCCTTTTAATATAATGCTACCTAACAAATGCAGAAGGAAGTACGAAATTAGAAAGCCACCATCATAGCAGTAGCGGATTCCGACAAGAAGTATCAATGGATTTTAAAACTAGTGGTAAAACCTTGATGAGGAACAGGATATTTACATAGTCTCAAATTATCTCCCTACCGAAAAAAAAAAAAAAACTAATTACAAAAGAAAAAAGAGTAACTTTACAGCGGAGAAACTTGACAGACAGCACCTTAATCAAGGGAGTGTCCCCGGTAAGATGCAATGAGAACGCAGAATTGTTGCTGCCATTCTCCTGCCAAAAGTGATAGCCTGATTTAATCATAAGGAAACATCAGACAAACCCAAACTGAGGGACATTATATAAAATAACTGGTCTATAAGCTTCAAAACTGGAAGGTCATCAAAGTCAAGGGAAAACTATGGAACCGTTCCAGATTGAAGGAGAGATTAAAGAGACAGGGCAACCAAGTGCAACATATTAGATACTTTGACTACAGAGGACATTTTGGGAACAAATGGACAAAGGTGAATGGAGTCTGTGGATTAGCTGGTCAATACCGCTCTCTGATTTTGATGGTGGTTCCATAGGAGAGAAACCTCGTGTAGGAAATGTGAGCAAAAGTATTTAGAGGATAATGGGCATCATGCCTGTAAATTACTCTCAAATTGCTCAGGGAAAAAAATAGATAGATAGATAGATAGATAGATAGATAGATAGATAGATAGAAAGAAAGAAAGAAAGAAAGAAAGAAAGAAAGAAAGAAAGAAAGAAAGAAAGAAAGAAAGAAAGAAAGAAAGAAAGAAAGAAAGAAAGAAAGAAAGAAAGAAAAGAAGGAAGGGAGGAAGGAAGGGAGGAAGGAAGGGAGGAAGGAAATACGATAAAATGTCAACAATTGGGGAATCTGGGTGAAAGGTATACGGGAGTTCTTTGTACTATTCTTGCAACTTGTCTCCAAGTTTGATTTTACTTTTTTAAGTGAAAGATGAATGCTCTTAGGGTAAGAACTTCCTTTGTTCATTATAATATCCTCCTACACCATTTTTTGTGTCTGACTTTAAAAGGGAGACAAAGAGAAAGCTAAACTCCTTCGCATAAGCTGTGAACAGGAATGTGGGGAGTGGGGATGAAGGCGCTGGAGGAGACGGATCAGGAAAAGCCCTGCGGTACTGCATGCACACGCACACCACATAGCCCTCCGCACACACACACACACAGCACTTCAGGAAATGAAGCAGTTGTGGGTGCCCCTCAGGGTGATGCAATGCAGGAGGAAAAGGCACTCACGAAAGGGGGCAAGAATTCAGAGGAGGAAGGAACGTGGGGCCATAGGTGACATGGAAACATCCAAGAATCCCCTGAAACGCTGGGGGGAACACCAGGTGCCCCAACATTAACGGGATAAGATGGAAGTCAATTTATCTTGAATCTTAAGTAAAAGATGACCACTACCCTCGACCCCGGCAGCATGATGAAAATTATGCAGGCATCCAAGACGCTGATACAGATGTAACAACAAGTATTTGGAAATGAATATTAGAAACATGAAAGGGAAATAAAATATTGCTTAAAATACTAAGACTAATACTTTCGTGGGTACTTGGGAAATGCACAGCAATTTGCAAACAAATTATGGAAGAATATGTTCAAATTCCTTCTTTCAATGCTGTTAGATATAAAGAAAAAATGAAAATTATACATCAAAACACAAAAAGTATCTTGTACTCACCAACTGGACCTCAGGGTCAACATGCTTCTGTACAGCGTGAACAAAGGCAGCTGCATTTTCTTGTACTTTTATGCTACAGAAACAGATTAATTTTGAAAATATATAATTCCCTTCCTAGTAACACATAATCATATGGAGCTAAAAATAATATGAATCGATTTTTATAACGACTATAATTTGAGGGGAAAAAAATCATTAAAGTGAAAACCTCTGGAGTCTAAAATTGTTTCTCCCACAGAAGATAATGCCATTTAATTACCATTTTTATTAGCTTAAAAAATAGCTTGGTGAAAAGTGAAATTTTCTCAATTGTACAGTTCTATGTGAACAGCAATTCTGTCGTTCAAAACGGGGTTGAAAGCGAACTTTGGAAACCACAAGTTTCAATATCAAATATCCATCAAGGGGGAGGGCATAGCTCAGTGGTAGAGCACATGCTTAGCATGCACCAGGTCCTGGGTTCAATCCTCAGTACCTCGGTCAAAAAAATGCAAATAAATAAATAAACTAGTTACCTTCCCCCACCAAAAAAAAAAAAATATATATATATATATATATATATATATATATATATATATATATATATATATATATATGAGATATTTTTGTATTACTCTATGCATTTAGCTAAAAAGTTAGAAAATCTGGTTGAAGTAAATTTCTATGAAAATACAAATGATCAAAACCAACTCAAAAAAAGAGAAAACCTAAAAAAAAAAAAATCTGACATAGAGTTCAAGTTAAAGTGGGACTAACAATTCTCTAACACTGCATCTCCATGAAAAATTTAAAATAAAAATCATTAGGTTAATGAGACCGAGATATTCCGCTAATCTGTATGATTCAGATTACAAGATTTGTTTTTCCTTAGTAGCACCTTTTTGGAGCCTGGAATATTTAGCCTTAATCAATCAGTGGACAAGTACTTATCAATTTAGCAGTTCTGTGCTGACACTATGTTAGGGGCCAGAGGCTACAGAAAAAAATCCCACGCAGAGGAATTTATAGATCTTGTTTCTAGATGTAGGTTCGCCCTCCTACATGTATATATGGTTGGACTGTCCCAGTGCCCAGTGGCCTTTTAAACCTTGCCCAGCAGGTGGCAGGACCACTGTCTGCCCCTTGCTGGATGTGAGCTGCAGGAATGACCAGCAGCACTGTTTCAGGTGGGAGAAGCTATGTATGCAGATCTAACAGGTAAATGGATACTTCATGGGAAAGAAAAAGGATGGAATGAAATATGAGCTTTCAAATAAAACAGGCCAAGAAGAGAACGTGGGCACGGGCTTGTTGGAATTTGTGTGAGAGCCCATGATGCCAACCCAGGGTCTGGGTCTGTGGTTTCTTTCATTAATCTTTTCCTGCTTTATTACCTCATGGGTTAAAAGAAATTAGGGCAGGTGAAACTCACACCAGGCGATCATTGACAGATTTGATAAAAGGGGAATTCTAGCCTACAGTGTAAAATGAGACTTTGGGAACAGCCCTGGTTTTCAACAATGCTTGCATGGCTGATGTAATTAATTAGCGCCCGTGTGTTTAAAGAGTAACTCCCCATCCTGTCAATCAGGACATCTGCACCTCCACTACAATGAAGGAAAAGAACCATCTGTTGCTCTTTTCAAAGCATATAGAGCTCAGTGAAGTAAGGCATGACCAACTTCATGGTTTTTCTAAAGCAAAACAATAGTCAGTGTTGGGTGTGGCTGGGTATGAATGGGTCCCTTACTAAACTGAAAGCATCTTACTTATCTTCCTCATCCCCATGCAAATGGCACAGTGTCTACAGTAGTAGATACTCAATAAATGTTCAAAGGCTAAATGAACGAGCTTGGCTTTATCAAAAAACTATCGAAATGACAAATCTTATGCTACTGTGACAGAATTAGAAAAGCTAATTTCGGATCTATTTTTACGTTAGGTTTTAAAACATAAAATCTATCAAATAAGTCAGGAAATGCAACTTTTACCTGTTAATATCCTATTTGCTGTTAAGCTTTATAAATAAGTGATATGGAGGAATTAAGACAAAAGAGGAGGAGGCAACAATACAGATTTACTTAGGATTTATATCCCAACAAGGACTGGAAAGATTTTGAGGAAATGTAACTGTTGCCCAGGAAGAACTACGAAAACCCAGTTTTACAAAGACCAACATAAAATATATTTTAACAGGATCAAAATTTAATCATTGCCAAATTTATCTACTTACAACAATTTTCTGGGCACTTTATATTAGGAAATTTTATTAACATAAAGAAACTTTTGTAGCTATATCAACCATTATATCCTATCTTCTAACAAAACCAAATTAATATACGAAAAAAGTTGGCAAACTACTATATATAAAATAGATAAACAACAAGGTCCTAATCTATAGCACAGGGAACTATATTCAATATCTTGTAATAACCTATAATGACAAAAATATGAAATAATATATTTATGTATAACTGAATCACTTTGCTGTCCCCTAGAAACTAACACAACATTGTAAAGCAGCTACACTTCAATAAAAAAAAACAAACAAACAGAAAAGAGTTGGGATGCTTCCCAGCATATCCTCACATTTTAGGGTAGTCCACGTGAAATCCCATGGGGCTTCCAACCTTCCTCAAGCAATTCAGAAAGCTCTCCATCACTCTTTCAGCTCTGCTACTACATATAATCAACCACTTATTCAAAGACTGTGCACTTAAAATTTTGCAAGTTCGCATATCCCTGGACCAGTCAGCAGCAGACGCAGGTTGACACTGAGAAAATGAAGGGTCGTGAAAGGGTTACACAGATTTACTCAGAGAGCAATGAAGTAAAGACGGTGTGAAGATAGTTTGTGTTTGTCATAAAAACTATTTAGTACAAGTTGCTATCCACAGACTTAAAACACAGAGATAAGTGCTATACATTTATTTGAACAGAATACACGTACTTCCTGGGAGTAAAGGCATCTGAGCATCATCGCAGGTCAGCCATTCCAGGCCTGCAGACCCTTGGCAAGTCCCTTTACCTCGTGGGCCTCTGCTATGTGCAAAGACAGGTGTCTGGTTCAAAGCTCTAGGTTCCCTTCCAGCTCTAAAAATCTATGGCACTGACTATGAATGACTCAGGTGAGTGGCTGTCCGGTTTGGTATCTCTGCTTTGGGCGTCAAGATATCGCAAATAGAAAATGCTGACGATTGACACGCCAGATCATCATACCGAAACTAAGAACCCCTACAGGGCAATTCAGAATATACATTACGCCAGGAGCGGCTACGTCCAGGAGCACAGATGAGGCCAGGACACAAGCTGCCTTCTCATTCTTGGAAGTTTCCCCGGGTGACCAGGAAAAGCAAGCTCCTGCACTGAAGAGACTTTAGGCTGGTCCCTAGGCTTCTGCTTATATAGATGGACCTAGAGATGATCATACTAAGTGAAGTTAAGTCAAAGACAAATATCATATGATATCACTTATATGTGGAACCTGAAAAAAATGATATAAATGAATTTATTTACAAACCAGGAATAGACAATAGAAAACAAACTATGGTTACCAAAGGGGAAAGGGGCAGGCGGGGCCGGGGAGCTGGGGAGAGGATAAATTAGGAGTTGGGATTAACACCTGTCGCTCCTCCACTTCTAGCTGCCCGGCCTACTGCGATGGAACAAATGTGGAAGGTGTTTCCCCCCACCAGAGTGCCCCTCCTCAGCAGAATAGTGAGCCTGGGCCAGGGTTGAGCCCTGCCCCACACCCCTCTCCTGCCGCTGTCTCCGCTGGACTGGTGACTTGGGTCCTGAGTTCTGCCCTTGTCCTGACTCCAGGGAGGGTGAGCCAGTTACGGAAGCTAGGGCCACTGCCACCTCACCAGATCTGGAGGACCAGTTCCCCTGCATGCTGTCCCTAAATCCCATACCGCAGGTCTCTCCCAGGGGCTGGCTTCCAGTGAAGGTGACATCCCATAAGCAGTTTTGAGTGGGTGGTAGGTTACTTGCCCACCAGAAATAGACCTGGTCCCTACACCTTGAGTTCTCCTTGGCCTTGCCCTGCCCTCCTAGAATCTGTCTGAAAGGACTGGAGTCCTGAGAAGGGCAGTGTCTGGAGGTCTGTGATAGCTCTACCCCCAAGTCATACACAGGAGCCTTTGATCTCATTAAAGAGATGTGAACCAAAAAAAGAAAAAAATCCAAACAAACAAACAAACAAACTACTATACACACACTACTATGCATGAAACAGATAAACAACAAGGACCTACTATACAGCACAAGGAACTATGTTCAATATCTTATAATAGCCTCTATGGAAGAGAATCTGAAAAGTATCGAGGTATATATATAACTGAATCACTTTGCTGTACACCTGAAACTAACACAACATCGTAAATCAAATGTATATTAATAAAAATCAATTTCTTAAAAAGTTAAAATGAAATTGTGATCATGTATCTCTGTATGTCTACTGTGTAGTACTATGAAAAGCACTTAATATTCATCCTTAAAAAATGACACGGAATGTAACTTGCTTTAGAAATGGGCAAGACAAACTACTACATATAATCTAGGTAAACAACAAGGCCCCACTGTAGAGCACAGAGAACTATATTCAATACCTTGTAATAACATATAAAGAAAAAGAATATGAAAAAGAATACATGTATGTGTGTATAACTGAATCACTATGCTGTACACCAGAAACGAACACAGCATTGTAAATCAACTACACTTCAATTTTTTTAAAATGGGCTAAACAGAGGGAAAGAATAGAAAAATAATGTACAATTTTTGCATAGAATAGGTTCATTTTTTTCCACTGAATCCCAGAAGTGGCAATGATGTGTCTCTCCAGGTTGCAGAATGCCTCTCTGCCTAAATGCTGTGGCTGGTGTGGAGTCGAATTTCTTCATGTTTAGACTGGGTGAGCAGCATTTTGCTTTGGGGTAGGGGGGTGGGAGGAAATAATTCTATCGGAATTAACCTGAGGTATCATGGATTTTTTTTTTTAGTCAAATAAGATTACTACAACACCCAATAATAGGTGGGTGTGTTTTGATTGCAATGACTTGAAATGCCATTTTCTAATGTGTCTTTAAAGGTGACACCACACCACACTAACTGACCTAAATCATGTCCTCTGGTTACCGCTAAGCCCTGGGAAGTACACACGGATTTAAAAGGAAAACAGAGGGACCTGGAGGTTTAGGACGAATGGAGGGCATGGACATGACTGTGGAGAAACCAAATGAATATTATACTGTGAGTCCACTAGTCACTCTGGCATACGATCAAACTGACACACATTCAAGAAAACACTTCTAAATGAAAATAAAATCAAAACACTTACTACATGGTCTTGCAGTATTATTTTTTCTGAAGGCAACACCCGGCCAGTCAGAGACATCTGGCATCCAAAATGCAGCCCCCAGGTCTCCAGCTCAAAACGAGCATCCTTGTTCCTGTCAACAGAGTTGAGTTTTAAATCTTTAAAGGGCTTATTTTCTGAAGAACGGTAATCATTAGTAATAGAATTATAACTTACTGAACCACTCAAAGACTGACTTTTTTAAGGTTCCCAACTTCCACTTCTACTCACTGTTCTTTCCCCTGCTGAAGGGAATTACGGGAAGACGGCGCCCGTGTGGGACACACAGGGATGGAAAAGACTCCCGGGGTGCCTTGCTGGTTGGCAAAATGGGCCTTTGAGCCAGACAGACCAGGCTTCAACTCCAAGTGCCAACATTTAGTAACATGTGACCTTGAATAAACTCTGAAATCTATTAAAGCCATGGTTTCCTTATTGGCAAGATGGAGGAATAATTAGCTACTTCCTGGGGTTGATGTAAAGCTTACATATGACAATACGTGGCAAGTGTGACCACGCTGCCTGGCAATAAAGCGCTCAATAAAGGTGAGGCATTAATCCTGATAATAAACTTGTTAACAAAGGGACACTGTGGAACCCCAGATGTTAAGAGATGTCCTGGTACCTCTGGATGTCGTCTGCGAGTCTAGCCAGGCGCTGCTGCCTTCCCAAAGGATTGAGACGCGTTTCTTCGGCTACAGCCTTCATCAGCTGGAAATCAGTAGTCGCCTGGCTAGGAAGCCCTATTAAATGTGAACAAAGACAAAGTGGAAAATGAACAGTCCTCGATGCAACCCCAGCCCATCTCAAGGCACAGTGCAATAATACCTTTCACTTAAACTGAATCAGATTCATCCCCTGGATAGCACCATCTGACGGCAATGCAAGCCACGTGTCATTTACAATTTTCTAGTAGCCATATGAAAAAAAAAAAAGCCAAAAAGAAGCAGATGCAATAATTCAAATAGTATATATTATTTAATTCAATATATCCAAAATATCAACATGCAACCAATATAAAAAATTTATTAATGAGGTAGTTTCCCTTTTTCTTCATACTATGTCTTAGAAATCCAATCTGTTTCACATTTACAGCACTTCTCAGTCCAGCCCCTTGGCTGCACTAGTCACGTGTCAAGTGATCAGTGAACTCACGTGGCCAGAGGCCACCGTGGACTGTGCAGATCTAGAATGCCAGGGTATCACTAAGAATGGGCATCCTTGAATTAGGAGCTTGGGATTAACATATACACACCACTATATATATAAAACAAACAACAAGGACCCACTGTATAACAAGGGAACTATATTTAATATCTTGTAATAACCTATAATGGATAAGAATCTAAATATTTTTATATATGTTCATGTATATGTATAACTGAATCACTTTGCTGTACACCTGAAATTAATGCAACAATGTAAATCAACTACACATCAATGGAGAAAAAAAAAAAAGGGGCATCCTTCCCCACCAGGAGGATGTCCTTACTAACTTTTCTAATCACAAAAGAAATATGTACGTATCACAACTGATCCGAGCAATACAAAAATGTGAAAGGCAGAAAGCCTTCCCTCCTCAGTCTCACCCCGGTAATCAGATGGACATGATTAAAAGTACCTGACACAGTTATTCAGCTTCCACTACAGAGTAAAGATTACCTTCTGGAAGCTCATGTGAAAGACACTAAGGATCATTTCGGCACCACTCAAAGAATACACTAAAAGGAAATTAAAGTCATGTGGCTTCCTAGGCCAGTGATGTTCAAAAACTGAGGAACAGCAGCTTGGTTTTAGGAAAATGTCTGGAGACCAATTTAACATCGAATTAACCAATGGAAGGCATGAGATACAGGAAACATGTAATTTTCACTCTGCAGAGCAATTTCCAGAGGACATTCTGCCCTCCCACTTTCTGTATAATCAAATAAATTACTTAAAGGGTCATCCTCCATGGGTTAAATTAGTGCTCTGGCACTCAGGTAACTGAAGGAGGTTTTACCCACTGCTAAGTGGCAGCAGTCTGTGATGGAGAGCAGGACAGAGTGTAAAACACAGACGTTACCTGTGAGAAAGCAGAGCTCGGGGATCAGGTGGGCCATCCGAACCTCAGGGTCATCGTTTCTCTTACTTTTCAACAGACTAACAAGCACTGGCTGGTTTAGGTCAGACAAGGTAATATCATATTGCTATAGAACGCAAGATTAATGAGGGAAAAGTTAATATGGAAACATTGTAAAGTCAGCATGCTTGCGCAGGAGCAACAAAGCAATCCCGAAATGAATAAAGGAAAAGAAGTCCCTGCTAATCCCTAAGGCGACCTCCTCATTCCTACTTCCTTCCTAGAACCTTTCTTTTGTATCTCAGGGCCAGTTTCATGATTTTTAATCATTACCTTTTAAAATGCAACACTGTTCTTTTTTTCCGATTATTTCCCTGCTCTCTTCTTGTAATAGGGAAGAACAAATCTGACTCCATATTAGATCTGTTCCTTTAGCTCCAACCCTGTGCTCTGTTTTTTGTGCTTAGTCGTGCTGGTTCTGCACCTTTTATAAAAGAATGTTGCCAAAAGCCTGAAATATACAGGATACTTCATTCTCAAGACTCTGACCTTTTAGGGTTTAACACTTTTCCATTCACATAGCGATAAAATGTTGCAGAACAGAGAGTAACATTTGTCTTGTTGAAGGTTGACAGGGACACCATGACCTGACCTAGGTGGACAGCTGCAAGAATAAAGGATTCTGACACCAAGAAGTTTGCAACAACCAACCACACTCCCCTCCCCTTTTTAGTATAAAAGGAGCCTGAATTCTGACTTGGGTAAGATGGTTCTCTAGGACATTAGTCCCCCATCTCCACAGTCTGCTGGCTTTCAGAATAAAGTCATTATTTCTTGCCCCAACACCTTGTCTCTTGATTTATTGGCCTGTCCTGCAGTGAGCAGAACGAGTTTGGACTCGGTACCATTCTGAGTTTCATCCAGTCAGAATAGCCTCCAGCTGGCTCCAGACGTGGCGCAATGATCTCACGGTAGCTGACTCCACATCAACATTTCCACCACTGGAGACCGAGGCAGACTGCCTGATGGAACTCACTGGCTCTCAGTATCTGTATTCATTTTGAAAATATCTATACACAAGTTGGAGGCAAGGATTATACTGAGTCAACATACAGATTTCCCAGAAGGGCACAACTATCCTTAATTTCCAGGACAATGTGATAGGGAAGCAGCTTTGAAGTCTGACAAATGTAAATCTGACCCCCACTTCTTCTGCTTACTTGAACTGTGGCACTTACCTTTCCTCATCTATGAAAAGAGGAGACCAGCAGCTCAGGGGTGGCTCGTGTAAACCGCAAGCACGGTGTCTGGTTTATAATGAGTCCTTGGCAATCATCAGCTCCTACCCCACCCCCTTTCCCTTCATAAACTTGAATTTCAACACTCTCACCTTGCCAAAAGTCCATTTACCTTCCAACGGCCAAGTTTCCAATTAACACTCATTTCCAGTATAATTTACTCAACACTGATGACAGAACTGGGATTAACATTTACAAAATGCCTGGGGATTTATCTCCTACTGACCTCAACAGTTATAACTAAGTGAGAGTTTCTCTATTGAGTAAGGACTTAAAGTCATTAAAATAAAAAAACAATCCAGGAAACCGCAATTGAAAGTGATGACTACAACAATGCTATGGCTGAAAAGCTTGGAGAAGCCTTAGTAGAATGAGAGTTTTTACACATGACTTCATTAATTCACATCTTGTGCTTACTGGATCCCAGGAACCACAGGGGATGCAAAGATAAAAGAGGCGGTCCCGAGTCCCTGGCAAGGAGTGAGAGACAGGGTGGTAGTGAAATAATTTATGGCTGGTAAATCAGGGAAGGCTTCATGAAGGAGGGAGAATCTGAGACAGCGCCTTGAAAAAAATGTGGGAGTGTAACAAGCTCCAGGAACAGCTCCAGCGCAACTGGCGCATACTTCAGGAAGAGGGTATTCTATTTCCCTAGAGCATGGCCACGAATTCTCCCCACTAAGCTGTGTCATCAGGTGATCCTTCCTCTCTCCCATGCTCAGACTTTCTTAGCATTTGAAACCGTTTTTCATGATAAGATAAAAACAGAGAAATATAAAGGTCAATATAAGATGTCTTCCACTTGAAAAGCTGACTACCTAATAATCTAGTGTTCCCTTCCTGGGAGAGAGAGGAGGATATTCTAGTAATTGGCACTATTTTGTTTCTTTTTCTCCCTAATTACAATATATATGCAATGAACCACAATTCATTACAAAGACAGTGAGTGGGATTTTATCATGATTCTTTTTTCAGAATGTCACAGGTCCTAAAATGCATTAAAAAAAAATGAATTTAGCCATGCAGGGAAAGCTCCGGGAGTTTAACAAATTTTGTGTTAAACAAACACACACGGAGCACATTTTCTGCACGTCAGAGAGGACCTCATGAACGAGATGACATCTGACCTTGAAGCTAATATTTTACTTGGTGGTGAGGAGGAGAGGTGCAGTGCGGCTTTATGCCACTGTCTCTTAAACGTGAGCAAAGGCTGAGGAACACAGAGTGACAGCAAGTAGACCAGGGTGATGGCAGCATGGGGTGCATGTGGGATGAGGCCAAAAGGTGAGGTGGGCTCAAACTATGTGATGCTGCAGATGAAGAAAGGAAGGCTGTTTGCCCAATGCCCACCTCGTGCAGGCACCGGACTAAGAGCTGTGCGCGGACAAGCACCTCGTTCAGCGCTTACGGCATCATGACAGAAGACAGATGGCTCCCTTCATGGATGATGCTCCAGGTTTAGGGATGTGCCCAAGGTTACACAGCCAGTGCCGGGACTATCTGATTCCAGATCTTATGCTCTTTACCACATTTCTGGGCAGCATTTCAGAACAATCGTTCTGGTGGCAGTGAGAGTGATGGATCCCAGTGAAGAGAGAGCTGGGACAAGGAGATCATAAAGGGGGACCGAAATCCCCCAAGCGGAAATCCATGAGACGTTCTGCACTAACGCAGTGGTAACGGGGCATGGGGCCCAGGGAGAATTCAGGGATAAAGGAGGCAGAACTCATCTAGGTGACAACTGAAAGAGGAAGTGAGGGTGAAGAAGAATGTAATAGGGAAGAGCAAATCTGACTCCACGTTGGATCTGTTCCTTTACCGCTAACCCTGTGCTGTTTCCTGTGCTGAGTCATGCTGGTTCTACATCTTTTGTGAAAGAATGTTGCCTATAGCCTGAAATACACAGGACAGCCCATTCTCCAGCCTCTGACCTTTAAGGGTAGAACACTTTTCCATTCATAGAGCGATAAAAAGTTGCAGAACAGAGAATAACATTCGTCTTGGAGGTTTACAGAAACATCCTGACCTGACCTACAGGGACAGCTGTAAGAACAAAGAGTTCTGACAGCAAGAAGTTTGTAACAACCAACCTCACCCTCTCCCCTTTTTAGTATGAAAGGGAGGCTGAATTCTGACTTGGGGAAGGTGGTTCTCTAGGACATGAAGTTGCCATCTTCTCGGTTTGCTGGCTTTCTGAATAAAGTCATCATTCCTTGCCCCAACACCTCGTCTCCCTATTTACTGGCCTATTGTGTTGTGAGCACAATGAGTTTGGACTCAGTAACAAGAGGAAGGGAGCAAAATGATTTCCTGAGAGGCAGAACTCCCAAGGAGAGACTGGAGTGGGAAAGACAATGAATTCAGTTTGAATTCTGTTAGTTTGAGATGCCTGCAGGATATTCATGCAAATGTGACCTGAAATGGAGATGAGTATGTAATTGAGGAATGGAACGAGGGAAAAGCAAAATAATATATCTGAGCAATCTCAAAATACGCAGAGAAGATCCTATGCAAGGGGACCACAGTGAACAAATGCATTTAATTTTGGGGGGAAATGAAGGGGCAAAATGTCAAAAGAGGCTGAGAAAGAACAACCTGAGACCCAGCAGAGAACCATGAGAGATGCACTAAGGAGTCAAGGATGAGGAGTTCAGCTCGGGGGGCGTGGTCGCTAGTGTCAAAAGCCACCAGAAGCCCCTTGGAATAAGAAGGACAACTGAATTTGACCTCAGAGAGCTATCTCCATCACAGCAGAATCGGATACCAGACTTCTGAGGCATCAGGAAGGAAGAACTGAAGAGGAGCTTGGAGCTAGTGTAGATGGTCTTCTAAAGAAATAAACTAAGGTGGAAAAGGAGATGGCTTTTCTTGAAGGTGTAGAATGGTCAAGGTAGGGTTTTAGCTTTGGGTTTATTTTTGTTTTTAAAACATCAGTGAGATTTTGGAGACTGGAATTTGACTGTGTATGAAAAAGAAGGCATCTCTGAAAGGACAGATGGTGGGGATGGGGTAATTATAATTGTTGTGAATCAAGTTCCCAGAGTTGGGAGATTACATCAATAAATGTTTGAGTACTACATGCGAGGCATCGTGCTAGCCCTGGGTCTCCAGAAATTAAGAGCTCAGGGTTGAGGAAGGGAGTCAGACCATTCACATCCTGCCCGTGATCATCTGAGGCTGCTGAGTGCAGGGAGGGGAGCCCTGGGGAGAGTGTCCCGGGGCTCCCTTAAGAGTTGACTGCTTAGCTGAGTACTGGAGACTGGTCAGTGACCGGCTGGCTGCAAATGCACGTCCAGGAAGAGGAAGCAACGTGTGGGAAAATGCACAGGGGAGTAACTGACTCAAGGAACCACAAATGGTGAGCACAGCAGAACAGACAAAGAAACCTGGGATGGTAAGGGATGCGGCTCAGGAGGCAGGGAGTGGCCGGATCATAAAGGGCCTCGGAAACTCTGCCCTGGAGCTTACATCTGGCTTCTACAGCAATAGGGAGCCGTGGGAATATTTTAAGCAGGGAAGTGACATTATCAGATGTGCTTTTAAAGGCGGTAACTGGACTACAGGAAGCACAACAGGAGACAGGATGAGGGTCTGAGCCAATCTAGGAACGGTGGGGACGGAGGGGAAGGGATGGATCAGCGAATGATGACGGAGGCAGACCCAGCCTGCCAATCTGAGGGATTCATTGGACTGGAATGGAACAGGGAGACTTCTCTGAGCTAAGAGGAAGGGGGATGAGGATGAAGGAAAAGTCCCACCTGCTTGTAGTAATCCACGTAGGTGATCTCAGTGCCATCCCGCTTCTGGAAGGTGTGCGTGGGCTTCACTGACCAGTCAATGTCATTGATGCGATAGGTTTTGTTATTGTACCTGATAAATACAAAAAGTGCCTAAGTTTTTTTTCCCAGATCATACAAAGTAAGTACCTATGTCACTACACTTTTAATTCAAAGTATTATTCTCCAGAATTTCAGAAGTTATGAAAGATAGTAACTCAAGAATAGTCACTTTAAAAAAAATGAGCAGCTCTTATCTAAGGAGAGCATTAATGAGCTCTTCGGTTCACAGAAAGTCCTCCGTATTCCAGCAAAACCGAACCGACGGGAGAGTCATCAGCCCGGCCGCTGCTTTTCTCACCGAGAGACACTGTAACTGCGGGTAAACCATTCTTAAATGTCCACAGGCCAAAGCATTGCTCGAAACGTTCCCATCAGCTTCCAGTGTCACTCAGAGTTTTTGAACTCCCAGATTGTTTTTCTGATAAAAAGCACTCCCCAAAAAAGGCTGATCAAATCTGCAATTCCAGCAGCCTGCTCCATCTCCCACCTAGGACTGGCCCCGGGGAAAACGGCAAGGCAGCTCGGCTGCGGTCATCTAGCTCCTTCTCCCCTTCTCAGCAGGCTCTGTGTGGCACGGAACATCCTCTCCTGACATCCCGGCCTCGGGACGGAAACCTCCCTGTCAGGTTTCTCCTGGGCTCTCGGTACCTTGCGCGGCGACTTTGATAGTGTGATGAGCTAATTCAAGAAGAGCATGACGGGAGGATAAGGGGCCGGCGTGGAATTCAACCAGCCCCGCCCCCCGCCATCTATCACCCAGAGAAACAACTTCAGCGAAAATTCCAAGCCAACCTTGGAGAAGGCTAGCAGAGCCTCTAAGAGAAGTGTTGATGGACTTGCAGCAGTGGATGGGAGCTTTTTACACTCAGGAAGTCACCTAACTGCCCAGGGGTCATTCAGTTCCCTGTGCACGGAGGGCAAGTTATACACAGACAAACCCAGAGGCATGAAAAGACTCAGCCTTAACAATCTCATCATTTTACAGAGAAGGCGAGACATGGACCTGATGTTGTCCTGTGATGGAATAAAATGAAATAAAATGGTTGTAAAGAGGTAACTATAAGCCCCGTGCTATGGGAGCAGCACAGGGGAGGGAACTGAATAATTCCAACTGAGCGGAGGCTTCAGGAAACAGTACCGTATGAGCTGGGCTTTGTGGGAGGCAGAAACTGGGGTGGGGGATCCAGGCAGAGGCACCAGAACAGCAAAGTGCAGACTCCTGGGAGTTGGGGGCAGAGGGGACAGCAGGAGACAAGGAAGGACCAGGTCAGACTGTGGACGGCCCAGCACGCCACTCGAGGACACCTGAACTCTAGACAACCGAGAGTGGCCAAGTCGAAGCAGGTGAGCAGACTAACCAGATCTGTGCTCAGGCCAGTGCCCGGATGCTGCTCCTGTTCCCTGTTCCCACATTTCTCTGGAGAATGCACGTACATAATGCATTCTCCAGAGAAACATCTATTTCCACGCAGGCTTTTACCTTGTCAGGACAATGAGTCCGATCAGCTGTTTTTCACACATCTGGGTAAAGCAGGACATGCCAGTTTTGTGGCAGAGATCAGTCATGAATTCCAGAACAGTCTCATTCCGGAGTACCTTATAACTCACATCAGCGCTAAATAGGAGCTGGCTTTCAAAATATGATACAGAAACAGCAAACCCAGGCCAAAGGGACAATCTTTAAAATAAAAAAAAAAAAAAACTCAAATAAGTAAAACTTTTTAAATAAATGTTCTAAATGTTATATCAGGAAAACAATAAACATTTTTTAATGGTGATTTTACATTCCAATCTCTAGATTTTATGAAACAATTCTTTTTCAGTCTGATTTCTTTCAGTGGCTGACTAAACACTTCAGTGCTGGGCTGTCTCTAAACATTATATTTAGGATAAAATACATTCCTGCAATGTAGAGCTGCATTTTGCAACCTTGGCCTCAGACATGTGGACTGGATAATTCTTTGTTTGGGGCTGTTCAGTGCATTGCAGGATGCTCAGCGATACCACCCCCCCCCCAGCCTCTATCCACTAATGCCAGTAGCAACCCCCAAGCTGTGGCAACTAAAAATATCTACAGACACTGCCAGATGTCCTCTAGAGAGCAAAGTCGCCCCTGGCTGGGAACACAGCTGTAGGATTCATATGTTAAGGGAGGGCTCTGTTGCAGCATGGGAACATCTCGGTTCAGCAAAGCACACGGACTCGATGTAAGACAGTGAACAGACTGAATAATGAGACCAAGAACTAATCTAAGCGGTGCCATGTAGACGCACAAGGGAAACTGCAGCAGTGGCTACAGCTCCTTTCCACATTCATGAATCTCGTGGTCTGAAGTCTTGAGTAAGAAAAAGTTAGGGAAATGGCATGAAAGAACAGACAGATGTGTTTTAAAAACCATTTCAGTTTATAGCTTGTGGACTTCAGTCACCGTGATCCTAAACCAGCCTTCAGGACCAGCATAGGCACAACCCTAGCTCCAGCTCAGCACAGCAATGAACTGAATTTCTAATCCAGGTGCAGAGATACGTGACAGGGATGAATGAACAGGATGCTTTATACAGACCACGCTGACTCATGGAACTAACATCTGGAAACCTTGCCCTTTTCCTCCACCTGGCAGAAGGCCAAACACCCTGCCCCATTTTCTTTTATGCACAGGTCTTGCTCGACTGATGACAGGGTTACATCTTGATAAACCCATCCCAAGTTGGAAATATCCTTAGTCTTAAATGCATTTAATACATCATAGCCTAGCCTACCTGAAATGTGCTCAGAACACTTAAACATTAGCCTACAGTTGGGCAAAATTATCTAACACAAAGCTTATTTTATAATGAAGTGTTGACTATCTGGTGTCATTTATTGAATACCATCCTGCAAGTGGAAAACAGAATGGTTGTGTGAGTACAGAATGGTTGTAAGTGTGCTGGTCGTTTACCCCTGTGATCGGGTGGCTGATGGGGAGCTGCAGCTCCCACCCCTGCCCGGCACCACGAGAGAGCACCACACTGCATATCGCAGCCCAGGAAAAAGAGAAAAATTCACAGTTCAGGGTATGGTTTCCACCAAATGTGCATCGCTTTTGCATCATCGTAAAGTCGAAGTGCCGTAAGTCAGAGACTGTCTGTACGTCTCCCTCTGTTCCGTGTCTGTCTTTGGGTTACTGGCTGCCTCTGTCTTTGGCTCAACCACGTATTCTGGAGAGCCGACTAACAATCATTTCAAGACATAGCTGACCACCTTCCCTGCAGCATCAACCTCCCAGTTCAGGGTGAAAACTCTGCAAGTGGTCCTAACAGCTCCACCCTTCTTCACCAGGGGAGCTCAGCTTAGCGGCTTGTTTGTCTGACCTCTCCTTACCCAACAATTTCGTATCAACCACCCTGGCTGTGTTACCCTTCTGCCAGCAAGAAAACAGAGCGCCAACTATGTGGTATAACACACTACGGCTCATTCTGTTCCATCATTACTTGTCATCCACAGAAAACTCAGCTTCTGAATTCCTCCTAGGACATATGATAACGGTCTAGCACACTAATATAAGAAAACAGGCTGCTAGCTTTTGACACTTGCCATTCTGTAAAGAATTTGAAAATTTTTTTAAAATTGATTACTTTTCACCCCACAGAGTCTCTCATAGGAGGCACAGTGCTATAATATTGCACCGTAAATTATGCCGTTCACATTGCAACAACGTCAACATAACACAAGATACAAATACACCTACTTGTGCTGGGGAATTTCGACTGGGTCGGAAGGCTTGTAGAAGTTCCGTCCAATCTGGTACATAGACAGCCTTTTTAAGATCCTGCAATTATATATGTATTTTAAATCTTTGTCAAACATCAGTCACTAATGCTGTCGTTGGAAGTTTGTACCCGTGCTGAAACCAAAACAGTAGGAAGTGCAGAGCTGGGAGGGTTAGCTATCGCACATACGTAGGAGAGTGTATGTAGGAACTATCCCCCCGCATCTGGGGAGGACACAGCCGAAATGAGTTCTATCTGCCTGGGTTTAACCGCACTGGGAAGTAGCTGGTCACTCACCGGTGATGGCTGTGCCTGTAACACGCTGGTTAGCCTGGATGGGGCGAGGCAGGCCATGCCCACCGGCTCTTCAGGCCTCCTTCTCATTTTGAGATGAGGAGGCTGCTTCTGATGAGGCTATTCCAGCTCCCCAGGGGCTACCAAGTAACCAGGTTGCCTCTTCAACAACTAAACCTGGTCACCTTTAGAATGTGACCCATGGCCGATCTGAGGCTGCTCCATGTAGGGGGGAACGAGTTTCAAGTCAAGAAACAGGGGCTCCAACTGCGTGATTTGGGGCTACCGAATGTCAGATGTCATCTGAGCTTAGCTGCCTTACCTAAAACGGGGATTTGAACAGGACCTGCCTCAGGGTGCTCGAGTAAGTTCTAACACCGGAGAAAAGTCTGCCACCGCAAAGCACCTTCCAATGTCGCTAACTTAAAACAGTCCCCTCTCAGGGAGCCACGCCCAAGACTGGCTGCTGAAGAGGGCTTGGCAGCACTGAGCTGAGGCCCAGATATGATCTAAAGATACTCGCAAGACATGAGGAATGAGGAAATCACGTATCTGTGTTGGGTAAGTTGTGCCCTACCCAGCAAAACCGCAGACTCCCCCATCCTCACCCTGGCCCCTGGCCCCTCTGGTTTGCTTTTTAGGTTTTAACAGATCATTCCAGTGATCTACACCAATAGTTCAGGAAAATGGCAATTCTCAAGCTTTTGTGCTCCCATGTGTCATCTGAGAAGCCTGCTAAAAATGTGGATTTTCAGGCCCCACTCACAAAATTCTGTTTAGTAGGTCCAGGGAGAGACTAGGAAATCTGCATTTTGTCAAGTTTCACCCCAAGACAACTCTGAAGCAAGTGGTCCTCAGATCAGTTTGAAGAACACTGAAAAGCTTATCACCACCTTCCTTCTGTCCCCGGAACACACGGGGGAGGGAAGGGGCTGAGAGCAGATGGTGCCAGCCTTGCACACCTCAATTATATCGGCCAGTAGCAAAACCAGTCCTTCCAGTTACTAAGCCAGGCTCACTCAACTTTTAAGTCGGGGGTGGAGGCTGGGAGGCGTACAGAAAAAGAAGAGGCGAGAAAAAACACCTGCCCTGCTACCACTGAGACATCACAAGCTTTAAGTTCTTTGTCTCAACACATGTAATACTGGACAGTAACAGAGGCAGCAGCTAGAGGCTGGGATGCACTGTGGGGCACGTCACTGCACAAGAGCATGCAAGTACGTCGAACACTGCCCTAAAGATGACATTGCCAACAAACAGTTACTAACTTTAAGCCCCAGGCTCGATGCTGAAAGGCATCATTAGCTGAAGCTAAATTCACATTTCAGGCACTTTACTTTTTGAAGATGATATTGAAGACTTGGATGCACACGGGAGAGCTTGCTGGCAGCTCCCTGGTCAGAGTGATGGTCATCTTTACAGTCTCGCCTCTTCGAGTTTCACTTGACAATTCCGTGACCTGGAAAAAGAAGTACTTAAAATGCACTCTGTAGATTATCCCCAAGTGCACAGAATGTAGAAACGATAAAACCATCACCATGTGATACGTATTAACAGAAACAAAACTGCAGGCGTTAGTCATGTGAGTTATGATCTAATCATTGCATTACGTTTGGAGAGTTTTTTCTCTCTGTATCTTGTTAATCCTAGAAAAGAAACACACCTCTCGACTCTCGAACTTCTTAATAAGGAACCAAAACCAGACTCAGGGTTCAGAGATTCAACACAAAGAGAATTTCAGAGCAATGGTTCTTGACCTAATTGGGGGATGTGAAGGGCAGGAGACAGGTCATAATTTACTTTGAGAGCCTGATAAAAGTTACAAATACTCTCCTAAGAAAATGTCACATATGTATGTATCACAACAATGTACATAATGGACCCGTTCTCAGGAGTTCAGGGGTGCCCAGAAGACTATTCCTCCCCATCCTGGGTTCACAGATTTCAGAAGAAAACCTCTAAAAATTTTATTCAAAAAAAAGAAAGGAGCAGAGAGGAAAAGAAGAAGAAAGCAAAGGACAGGGGGCAGACGAGGGGAAGGAAATGTAGGGAGAGCGAGAAGAAAATGGTGAAAGTTAAACAGAGAGGAAATCTGAACTTTTGAAAGGTTTAGAGAAATCCCTAGGGTTCTTATAATCCAGAACGATGTTCTAACAGTATCATGAATGCATGAATAGGTTTTTATGCCAGCTGCCCAACTAAATCTAAAGCTCCTTAGACCAGGCAGGGCTCGGTACAGGTTTTTGGAATAAAGAATGAACAGTCAATAAAAATCAATGATCAAGCACTTTGCAGAAGGGTAAGGAGTTCAAAGAGGTCAGTTTATTGCAATCATTTATGTATTTTATCCCTACTTTGTCTAGTGACAGTGTAGTTTTACCCACTTTTAGGTTAAACCAAGAAGGTATGGCAGGAATAGCTCACTGAATGGAAACAAAGAGAAACAGGTCCTTTCAGAGGGGATGAAGTGTTTCATCGAGTTGATGTCTTGCTTCTGAGAAAACTGCACAGAATTCAGAGGCAGAGAGCTATAGGAAGAGCCCACCGACATCCCAGAGAAGTCTAGCAGGCAGGAGAGGGCGGGCTCTCAGACCGCCACAGGGGTCTCAGGACGAAGGCTGAAGACTACGAAGGTGCTGGGATGAGTGGCTGGCGGCAGACGGTCCCCGCTCAGACCTCTGTCCGGGAACTGCTCTCCTAACAGTCACCTAAGGGCAACTCGTCAGTGTCCCCATACCTCCCCCATCAAACACTTGCCCCTCTGCTTCCTGTTACTGGACCCCACAGCCTCCAGTCCCCAGGCTGCTAGCTTCAGAGGGAGCGTCCACTTCTCCCCTCCATCTGCTATCTAATGGGTTGGCCAGTCTTAGCACGTCTACACCAGCAGGGTCTCTAATCCATTTCAGCTGTTCTAGTACCATTATTTACCACTGAGCTCAAGAGCACGTGGTTTGGACTTGGAGAGACCCTGGTTCCCTGCCTCTTGTAGCCTGTATGATATGGATTAAGTTACTTCAACTCCTTAAGACCTCATCTCAAGAGAGCTGTGCTGAATCCCACTCCAGGGCATGTATCTGGAGGAAACTCTAACCCAAAATGATATATACACCCCAATATTCACAGTAGCACTATTTACAACAGCCAAGATATGGAAGCAACCTAAGTGTCCATTGATGGATGATTGGATAAAGAAGTTGTGGATAAAGAATATATATATGAGGGAATACTATTCAGCCATAGAAAATAATGAAATAATGTCATTCGCAGCAACATGGGTGGACCTAGGGATGATCATACTAAGTTGAAGTCAGTCAGACAAAGACAAATATCACAGGATACCACTTTTTGTGCAATCTGAAAAAAATTATACTATTGAACTCATTTACAAAACAGAAACAGTCTCATAGACATACAAAACAAACCTATGGTTACCAAAGGGGAAAGGTGGCGGGGGTGAGGGATAAATTAGGAGTTTGGGATTAGCCGATACAAACTACCATATACAAAACAGATAAACAACAAGGTCCTACTGTAGAGCACAGGGAACTATATTCAATAGCTTGTAAAAACCTATAATGAAAAAGAATATATATATATATATATGTATAACTGAGTCACTATGCTGTGCACCAGAAACTAACACAACATTGTAAATCCTGCAATTTCCATATCCAATGATGACAACCATTAAATATACCCTTAAGATTGATATAAATAACTTGATTTCGTATGATGGAACAAGCGATGAAAGGAATAAGTTTTAAATCAAGGATTGATGGAAAGTTCTTTTGACACATGGACACAATTGCATAGGACCAAAAAATTATACAGTAAATTTAAAGCTCAGAGGCTATAGGTAAACGGTGTTTCTTAAAGTCTTGCCAATTTGGGGAAAAGTTTAAAAAAGATTCCTATCTCAAGGACATTTTGCCTTAAAAAAAAAAGTTGAAATAGCAATGTTTATATTACAGCTCTTCTGTTTTAAATGCCAGACCATCAGCTTCTTAGTTAAGAAATCAAACACTGATGAGGTCTTAATTAGAAAGTCTTTTGCTCTCAGGCATCGGAACAGGAAAGAAGAAAAGGGTGAGTGAAACACTCGTTCCAACTGCCAGGAAAATCAGTTAACCTCTCAAATCTACATGGATGAATATAAATATATGCATATATGTGCGTGTATATATAAAAAAAATTAACCATACAATACCTTATCTTCTAGCTTTTGTGAGAGAAAAAGGATGGCACCATCAAATGCTTTTGCTTTGTTGGAGAGCTCCCTGTGATTATAAAGCAGAGCAATTCTCAGCCTTCTAGATTCTATATCTGGATTATATGTCACATGATACTGGTAGAGCTGCCAGTCTTGGGGCAAGTCCAAGTTAAAGAGATTTGTGACCAGTTTCACAGGTATTCCACTGGAACCTGAAGAAAACAAATAAAAAACTTTTTTTTAACAAAAACAAAAAAATCACATCATGTTCATATTAATCACAGCATCCAAACTTTAATTTGCATGTGCATAATTGTTGCCGCGAAGCAAGGATTCTTGTTCAGTGACACAAATAAGCTCTAATGCGGCGGTGGGTGGAGGAGGGTATAGCTCAGTGGCAGAGCATGAAGGTGGTCCTAGGTTCAATCCCCAGTGCCTCCATTAAAATAATAATAATAAAAGGGAGTTCCGGTCAAGATGGCAGAGTGGTAGGACCACGAGCTTCCCTCTCCTCGCGACTACAACAAAACCACAACTGAATGCTAAACAACCACCCAAAAAAAGACTGGAACCTAGCAAAAAAGATCTTCTGCAACTGGAAACTTTATAAAGAGAGAACCACGGCACAATGGTAGGAGGGGCGTGCTCGTGATATAACTGCGCCCCACACCCCCCAGGTGGGCGACCCCCAAGCTGAAGATTTGTTAAGTGGCAGAGGCCCTCCCACAGGGGTGAGAGCTCTAAGCCCCACGTCAGGCTCCCCAGCTCGGGTTCTGGCATCGGGAAGAGAAAGAGACCCCAGGACGTCTGGTTTTGAAGGCCAGCGGGGCTTGGCTCTCGGCCCCCCATGGGACTGGGGGAAATGGAGGCTCCATTTGCTTGAGAAGCGGACACGGAAACACGTGCACCGGGTCCAAGGGCAGAGGCAGTGGTTTCATAGGATCCTGGGCCAGGTCTGCCTGCTGGATTTGAAGGGTCTCCTGGGGACGTGGGGGATGGCTGCAGCTCACCCAGGGTACATAGAAGCTGGTGGCAGATATTCATGGAGTGTTCATCTACATGAGCTTTCCTGGAAGCTGACATCTTGACTGGGTCATTAGCACCAAGACCCAGCCCCGCCCAACAGCCTGCAGGGAAACTTCAGGCCAAACAACATACAGGGTGGGAACATGGCCTCAGACTTCCTAAACCACTTCATCAGACTTCTTAAGCCACAAAGCCTCTAGACACAGCCTTACCCACCAGAGGTCCAGGACCAAGCTTCACCCAGCAGTGGGCAGGCACTGGCTCCTCCTGCCAGGAAACCTGCATAAGCCCCTAGTTCAGCCTCATCCATCAGGGGGCAGATGCCAGAAACAAGAAAACAATAATCCTAAAGCCTGTGGAAGGAACCCACAAACACATAGAAAGACAATATGAGGCTGCAAAGGAATATCTCCCAGGCCAAGGCACAAGATAAAATTCTAGAAGAAATAAGTGATGAGGAGATAGGTAAGTTATCTGAGAAAGAGTTTAAAGTCATGATGGCCAAGATGTTCAGAGAACTCAAGAGGAGTACAGATGCACAGAGTGAAGTTTTTAGCAGAGTTGGAAAATATAAAGAACGCCCAAACGGAGTTGAAGAATAAAATCACTGAAATGAGCAATACACTAGAAGGAACCAAGAATAGACTAAATGAGGCAGAAGAACGGATCCATGAGCTAGAAGACAGATTAGTGAAAATCAATACTTCAGAACAGAAAAAAGAAAAAAGAATAAAAAGGACCGAGGAGAGTTTAAGAGAATGCTGGGACAACATGAAGTGCACTAATATTCACATTATAGGGCTCCCAGAAGGAGAAGAGAGAGAGAAAGGACCTGAGAAAATTTTTGGAGAGATAATAACCAAAAACTTCCCCAACTTGGGAAAGGAAACAGTCACCCAAGTCCTGGAAGCACAGACAGTACCACACAGAATCAACCCAAAGAGGAACGCACCAAGGCACATAGTCATCAAACTGACAACAATTAAGGATAAGGAGAAAATGTTAAAATTAGCAAGAGAAAAGCAACAAATAACATACAAGGGAACTTGCATAAGGTTATCAGCAGATTTTTCAGCAGAAACTCTTTCGTTTCAGACTTGATGGAGAAATCAAAAGCTCCACAGATAAACAAAAGCCAAAAGATTTCAGCACCACCAAACCAGCTTTATAACAAAATGTTAAAGGACCTTCTCTAGTCATCAAACCAAAAGAAAAGAGAACAAAAAGAAGAAAGAGAAAAAAGAGACCTACAAAAGATTGCTTTGGCTGCTTGAGGTCTTTTGTGGTTCCTTATAAATTGTGGAATTGTTTGTTCTAGTTCTGTGAGGAATGTCACGAGTATTTTGATGGGGGTTGTGCTGGATCTGTGGATTGCTTTGGGTAGTGTGGCCATTTTGATAGTGTTGATTCTTCCAATCCAAGAGCACAAGAAATCTTTCCATTTCTTTGTGTCATTTTGGTTTTCAGAGTATAGGTAACCTCCTTGGTTAAATTTATTTCTGGGTATTTTGTTGTTTCTGATGCAATGGAAATGTCTCTGCCAGTTATAAAATTCTGGTTTTTGAAGTGGGGGAAAAAAAGTGATTAAAGGGCCATAAATGGCAAAATATCCTTTTTTATAGGTGAGTTGTATTCCATTACAAATACATATATACTGCGTCTTATTATCTATTCAACTATTGATGTGCACTTAGGATGCTTCCATATCTTGGCAATTATAAATAATGTTGCTGTTAATAGCAAGGTGTACGTATCTTTTTGAGTTAATTCTTATATTGTGGTTGGTTTTATTCCTTTGATAACTATGTAAGTTTAAAAAGCTAAAGCTCTAAACGTTCTTAGAAACAATGAACAGCACATATATGTAAATTAAAAGATAGGTGCAGTAAAAAAAATTGAGCTATGAAGCCATGAAAGACATGGAAGAAACTTAAAAGACATATTACTAAATGAAAGAAGCCAGTCCGAAAAGGCCACAAACTGTACAATTCCCACCCAGTGACATTCTGGAAAAGGCACAACTACAGAAACAATAAAAAGATGGTGGTTTCCAAGGGTTTGGGGAGAGGGAGGGAGGGATGAATAGATGGAGCACAGGGGATTTTTAGGGCAATGAATTTATTCTGTATGATACTAAAGTGGCTACATGTCTTATGCACTTGTCAAAACCCATAGAATGTACAACATCCAGAGTGAACCTTAATGTGAACTATGGACTTTGGTTGATAATAACGTGCCCATGTTGGTTCATCGATTGTACCAAATATGCCGCACTGATGAGGGATGCTGAGGGTAGGGGAGTATAGATGTGTGGGTGGGGAGGGCTATGTGGGAACTCTGTATTTTCTGCTCAATTCTGTTGTGAACCTAAAACTGCTCTAAAAGAATAAAGTCTATTTAAAAATAATAATAATAATTAATAAACCTAATTACCTCCCCACCAAATTTTTTAAAAAGCAAAAATAAACCAAAAAATAGTAAAAAAAAAAAAAAAAAAAAAGATAAAGATAAAAATAGAAAAAAAAAAAAGCATGTAAAGACAAAGATGTTTAATAAGTGGCAGTTTTCTTTTTAAAAAAAGATAAGCCCTAATAACCAGCAGCTTGAAAACCTTACAATGTCCTACAAACAAAAAGATAATGTACAAAACAGGTCTCATAAGAACCAAAGAACAAACACTCTTGGTTTCAGGAGAAGAGGAACATCTGAATTCAACTACCCTAGGACTCCTTCCAAAGTCAGCCTGCCAGCTGATTCTGTGCAACTCAAATTGGCTTGAGAAATAGTTTCAGATGCTGCCCTGAAATTAGGTACTCTCGAATCATAAAGAAACTATCCAGTTTTTACCATGAAGACAACCTCATCCTCTTGGAAATCCAGATAATCAAAAGTTCATCATACTTCAGAAAACTGTGAACCAGTTCAATCAGTGGTTAGCAGGCTCTGCAAGTCCCAGAGAAGGCCCTCACAGATTTAGGGGGTACTGGGGAGGGAGGAAGAAACTTCACATTTCCCTGCATGAGAACAGACAGGGCCTCTGGGCTTCTGGTTTCTGCAGGCATGAGGAGGCCAGGTGTGTAGCCAGGAATTTGATCCCCCACAGAATTTTTATGCATCTCTTCAAAATCTGCCAGACAAATTCAGAGGTGGCTACGATGTAGCTAGTCAGTGCCCAGGATGGCATAAGCTCCCTCCAAGACAGAATCTAGAAAGGCACAGAGAAAGTACTTCTCACCTTGTGACCGAGCAGGACCCTATGAGGCCTTCCTGCCACAGACCCCTCCCCCCACACCCTCTTCTGTAGCTCCTCTCTGAAGTACCCAGATAATAGTATCTGATGCACCTTTCCTGAATTTTTCAGATGCTAAAACCACCACCAAATGGAAGAAATTAACTACTTGATGATCATGAGCATGTAGCTCCCAGACCTTCTGGTGCCTAAGGATCGACAATGTTAACTGGCCTGTCACCTCACCATCGATGAATCAGAGAATTGTGCACAGCTGATCACATACCTGGGACCCCCCCCCCTCACTTTGCCTTTAAAAATGCTTTGCTGAAACCCTTCCAGGAGTTTGAGGTTTGAGGGGCATGAGCCACCAGTCCCCCTTGCTCGGTCCTGCAAAAAACCTTTCTCAGCTCCAAACTCCAACGTTTCCATTCTTTCATCCTCACCGTATGTCTGGCACTGGGTTTGGTAACAACCTCGCCTTGTAGTAGGGAATTACTCAGTGTCTGACTTATAGAAAAGAATTATCAAATAGACACTATTTTGTCTTTCTCGTGGAGGCAGTAGAAACATGAGCTTTGAGGTGATGAGGAAGAAAAAGTACCATGTAGACCTTACACAGTATCCCCTCAGCTTCGACCTGTGTAACTATCCAGTAGAGCAAGGAATCACTGTGTGATTTTAGTTAAAGAAAAGCTTTTCGTTGTGGCTGTTCTCCCAGAGGAAATGGCAACATATTTTACCTGCTCATATTAAGGGACAAAGAGAAGTCATCCCAGAATATCAGAGGTGGCAACATACCCTTTGAGATCAACTCCACCAGGGTGTTACCACGACCCACTAGTGCCGCAGTTATCAAAGCTAAGTGAAATGAACCACCACGTTTCACGGAAAGACCAGAACACAATAAAGTGGACCGCAGTGCCATGCCCATCGGAAGGGCAAGCATTGTTTCATGACACTTTGTTTCGATTGTGTTTGTGTAGTGTGTGTGCGCTGGGTAACAATATATCTATTTATTTCCCTGCAGGATTTTACAGAGTTTGAAAAAGACGGATCTGCATGAGTGAGTCAACTTCTGGAGAGAATCACAAAGCCTTTTGAGAATCATGTGAGAACAACAGACCTACTTTCCCTGCAAATACATATCCTCACAATTCTAGGTGCAATTTCAGGGGGTGAGCCCAGAATCTGGGTGAAGAATTCTCAAAATAGGCTACATTTTTCTTTTCCCAGGTGAAGTCTAAAAAGGTTATTATTCCCCATATAGGAAAAAGCTTGGGAAAGCGACTAAACATATCTGTGGACATACAGCCCAGGGGTAAGAAGAAAATCCTTTCAACAAGTGAAAGGTTGTTTTGTAGAAAATGTTATTCTTTCCATTAATAAAAGAGAAAATGAAGACTAAAACAACTAGTGTGTGATAATGCCTTGAATAAAGCAGATGTTCAATACATATCTTTTATGACAATACATGAATTTGTTTATTTCAGATCTAGAAGTTAAAATCCCTTAAGCAAGATTTGGTAACATTCAAAAAATAAGCAACATAAAATTGGATACCTTTTTTGCAGTTTCTCACGTGGGCCATTTTCTCTCTGGTACAAACAGCCAAATCCACGAAGTCTCGTCTAAGTTTCCCACCTCTTTCCTTGAAGGTACATCCAGCATCACCAGCAGAAATACCATCTTCATTTAAAACATGAAGCGAACACCGTAATCTCTCACATTTCAAGCAGTGGTATCGCTTACAAGTACTCTAGCAAAAATGCATCTAGGAAAAAAATGCGTCTAGAACCAAAACTCAGATTTTTGTGGCTTTTAATCAAACTGCCCACGTGGCAGGAAACAATCATAACTCTATGGAAGTCTTCAGCCTGAAAATTGAAAATTGTGAAGGAAGCATGGCATGTTTTGTTAGAAATACCAGACCTTGGGTGAGTCCCATCTCATAACATTTGGGGCTGGTCTGATTCTCCACTTGGCTGAGGAGGAGGCTCTGTCTCCCTGCGGAAGCTCCACGCCCGTTTATGGACGGCCTGTCTCCATCTCCCTCTTTGATTCTTTTAGCTTTTATGTAACACCCTGAACGCTAACATCTGCACCAACTTCTGTACAGATGGGGCTGAATCTCTGACCTTTCCCAATCACAAGAAGAGAAATGCCCAGACACTACCACCAGTTTTGTGTGTGTGTGTTTGTTCTTTTCTTCAATTTTTTTTTAAATGGAGGCACTGGGGATTGAACCCAGAACCTTGTACATGCTAAGCATGTGCTCTACCACTGAGCTATACCCCCTACCCCTGCCATTAGGTTTTATGCTAGACCATTCCCCTGAGAATGAAAGCCAGCATTTCACCTTGGGAGAGACCACTTACCTGTTAGCTTTTAGAAAATGAGAAATTAAAATCTGTTTCCAGATGAATATTTTCTTTTTCAATGAGTATGAAGAGATGCTAATTTTTTGGATACAACTTGGGCACTTTTAAAATAACATGAGAATATAAATTTTATATTACTACATTATTATTACTACGAAGGAATATGACTAACAGTGTGACAGATCTCTAGGACTCTGACTTGATCACTGTCATAGACATTGTAGGCAACTACCCAAATGGCATTACCACTTGCCCAAAACTGCTGTCCACACCTTTCTCAGCAGAGTCCAAGCCTCCCAGGAAAATCACAAAATGTACTTAATTTTTTTTAATTGGATTATTCTCACTAGATTACCCATATTATTTACTGCTCTTGGTTTCAAAAGACGTTCAGTGGTTTCTAAAAATTCAATACTGTAGAACAGGAATGGCTGGGGGAAGGGCAAGCAGGCAGTTACTGTTTACTGGGTACAGAGTTTCAGTTCTGCAAGATGAAAAAAGTTCTAGAGATGGATGGTGGCGATGGTGGCACAACAGTATGAATGTCCTTGATGCCACTGCACCGTCCCCTTAAAAGTTGGTAAAGTGGTCCATTTTACCTTATGCATGTTTTACTACAATTTTTAAAAATAAATAAAAATCCAATCTACCCTCTTAGGATGAAGGCTTTCCATCGCTTGCTAGTCACAAGAATGTGCAGCAGATGTGGAAAGAAATTCCAAAGAAAAGTTGGAATAACACTTGAATGGTGGCGGTAGTGCTGGAATTACGAGACAATATATTACAGTTGTTTAAGTCACCCAGCCTGCGGTTCTGTGTGGGCAGCCCTAGCAAGCCAGTGCATCGGGCATGCCGACTTGCATGGTGCGGTGGGGCTACTTGGAGTAGCATGCTGACAAGTATCCTGAGACCAAATCTGGTGATGTCTATCATGGATGGGGAAGGAAGAAGGGAGAAGAGGCAACAGGCATGCCCGGTTTCTACCCTCCCTGCAAGGCAATGGTATTGGCACTTATGTCATAAAGAATTTAAAAATATATTTTCAAAATTATTCTGTAGGGAGCAAGGTATAGCTCAGTGGTAGAGTGCATCCTTGGCATGCACAAGGTCCTGGATTCAATCCCCAGTACCTCCATTAAAATAAACAAACAAACCAACCTAATTACCTCCCCCTGCCCCAAAAAAATAACATGAAAAAAAAGTATTCAGTAAATAGACAGAATCAGAAAAACCAACTTCCTAATGTCTGTGGCTTCCCAATTGCTAAGCACTGTCAGGAAATTCAGGGGCAGAGTCTGTGTTTGGAAGCCCCAAAGAAACACAACAAACAAGTGGCATCCTTCAGGAAAAGGAAGATGGGAGGCCCGAGGAGTGACCCTGTACCATAAGGCTTAGCAGACTGGAACAGGACTGGGTGGAACAGACTGAGCTGCACTTACATTTCTGGGAAATCCTGCTTGTTCCCACGGGGCCGCTGCTAGAGGATACCTCACTGTCACCGAGACCAACAGATGGAGGCTAAAATGGGAAAAAAAAAAAAAAAAGAAAAAAGAAAAAGTTCGGCCAGATTTAGGATGTTAAGTCATAAATTAAAACATGATCACAAGAAGAATATCACATGCTATGTCATTAGATTACCAAGAGCTAGGCAATGAATGTTAACAGGTAAGATGTTTGAGAGAGGAGAGGAGATTGCCCATTTTAGGAGGCGAGGATAAGGACAAGCTATGGTTTTCCGCATTCATCAGTCTTTGATTTCAGTGCCAACTGTGAGCCAGACACAGCCTTTAGCCCCTGGACACGGAGAGAGGCAGAGGTGTGATCCTTGTGCCCAAGGAGCTCATCAGACCGAAGGCGGTACAGGCAAGAGCGGACCTTATGCTTTCGTGCTGCACAGACGTGGGGCCTCCCGTGTGAACACGCCTGGAGCAAGAAAATTAATTGGGCCCGAGGACCTGGGCCACCAGCTGAGATGATGACTCTCCTGAATAAACTGTCCAAAATTAGTTCACGGAAGAGGTGAACGGAACCATCAATATTTTCTCTTTACAGTAACTACTTCTCTTTGTTCCAGAATGTATACATCTGGGCCTGCTAGAAAATGGATACAGATCAAGAGAAGACGTCTGCGTGACAGTAAAGGCATAATGACCAGACTACTCACGTGAACACCTTTAGTCTAAGAGACTGCTCCAGATACTGAGTAGTTGTAACGTTACTTAAAAACTGCTGATTTGCCGCTCAATTCAACCCAGCTGCCTAAGTCTAGGAAGGAGCCCTACACGCAGTGCTTGCTCAAGAAACAGTAGTTGATTATCTATGACCTTCGTGTTTGAGATTATTTTTATATATGAATTAACAAAACGGATTATATTCGATTATCTGCCATAAAATGGTCCCTTTGACGATAGGGGCATTTTCACCAGGAGACCAAACGAAGTAGTTAAAACTCAGGAAGCAGAAGAGAAGGATACACTTGCCTCCAATTTTCAGCCCTATTCACTGGCTAAAATAGCGACATTAATTAATATCTTAGACAAATTCCCCAGCAAGGTGGGGGGTGGGCAGAAAGCCTGGAAAGACTCCAAGTTGAGAGAGAAGATAACCCAGTACTTCCTAGCAGAGAGGAAGAGGTATCTGCAGAGGAAGGCGACGTCCAGGAAGGAAGCAGAGGTAGGAGAGAGCAAGACTCTGTCGGCTAACGGGTCTACAAACCGAAGGGGAGGCGTGGAGGCGCCCCACCTCCGCGTCGCTGGAGCTGCGGGCCCTGCCTCGCGCCCTGGCGCGGGCGCGGCCAGTCATGTTCCGGATGAGCGCAGAGTGACTTCAAAGGCAGCCAAGTCTCAACCACGGTATTTTTTCCACTGGCATCCAGATGGCGAAGCTGCGACGGAGGCGGTGGGGGTGGTGGGTGTCTGGCCCTGGGGAAGGAACCGCAGCCGACGTTGCGGGGTGGAGGGGCGCGCACAGCCTGCCAGGTGCCCGCGGTGGGAGGGGCGGGGGTCAGAAGGGGAAGAGCGCGTGGGCGGGAGCGCGTGGGCGGGGGGGGGGGGCTCAGACTTCTTGTCCTCACCCTCCGCTCCTCCCCCTCCAAAAACTGGCATTATACAGCTTTCTGGGTTTTGCCCATGACATGTGTGTATAAGGTTTCATCTCACTGTTACTTTTTTCTTTCTTTTCTGCTCGCAGGTGTGGGTAACCACCCCTTCATAGGCGTATTTGCTGTGGAGTTTTCTGTGAATTGTCTTTATACCCATTACTGTTTTAAACTGGATTTCTCATGTTTTTTCTGGTGATTTGGAAGAAATTTTTTTTAACATTGCAAATATCTACTTACAGTTTCTCACTCGTTAGTTTTAACTGTGAAGTTCTTTCATCAAAATTCTTAATTTTTATGTAGTCAAATCTAAATTTTTTAACATTTTTTATTGATTTATAATCATTTTACAATGTTGTGTCAAATTCCAGTGTAGAGCACAATTTTTCAGTTATACATGAACATATATATATTCATTGTCACTTTTTTTTCTCTGTGAGCTACCATAAGATCTTGTGTATATTTTCCTGTGCTATACAGTATAATCTTGTTTATCTATTCTACAATTTCGAAATCCCAGTCTATCTCTTCCCACCCCCCCAACCCCTTGGCAACCAGAAGTTTATATTCTATGTCTATGAGTCTATTTCTGTTTTGTATTTATGCTTTGTTTGTTTGTTTGTTTGTTTTCTAGATTCCACATATGAGCGATCTCATATGGTATTTTTCTTTCTCTTTCTGGCTTACTTCACTTAGAATGACATTCTCCAGGAGCATCCATGTTGCTGCAAATGGCGATATGTTGTCAGTTTTTATGGCTGAGTAGTATTCCATTGTATAAATATACCACTTCTTCTTTATCCAGTCATCCGTGATGGACATTTAGGATGTTTCCATGTCTTGGCTATTGTAAATAGTGCTGCCATGAACATTGGGGTGCAGGTGTCATCCTGAAGTAGGGTTCCTTCTGGATATAAGCCCAGGAGCAGGATTCCTGGGTCATATGGTAAGTCTATTCCTAGTCTTTTGAGGAAGCTCCATACTGTTTTCCACAGTGGCTGCACCAAACTGCATTCCTACCAGCAGTGAAGGAGGGTTCCCTTCTGTCCACAGCCTCTCCGGCATTTGTCATTTGTAGATTTTTGAATGATGGCCATTCTGACTGGTGTGAGGTGATACCTCATTGTAGTTTTGATTTGCATTTCCCTGATAATTAGTGATATTGAGCATTTTTTCATGTGCCTGTTGATCATTTATATGTATTCCTTGGAGAATTGCTTGTTTAGGTCTTCTGCCCATTTTTGGTTTGGGTTGTTTATTTTTTTCTTATTAAGTCGTATGAGCTGCTTATATATTCTGGAGATCAAGCCTTCATCAGTTTCATTTGCAAAAAATTTTCCCATTCTGTAGGTTCTTTTTCTGTTTTACTTATGATTTCCTTTGCTGTGCAGAAGCTTGTAAGTTTCATTAGGTCCCATTTGTTTATTCTTGCTTTTATTTCTATTGCTTGGGTAGACTGTTCTAGGAGAACGTTTTTGAGATGTATGTCAGATAATGTTTTGCCTATATTTTCCTCTAGGAGGTTTATTGTATCTTGTCTTATGTTTAAGTCTTTGATCCATTTTGAGTTGATTTTTGTGTATGGTGTAAGGGAGTGTTCTAGCTTCACTGCTTTACATGCTGCTGTCCAGTTTTCCCAACACCATTTGCTGAAGAGACTGTCTTTATTCCATTGTATATTCTTGCCTCCTTTGTCGAAGATGAGTTGACCGAAAGTTTGTGGGTTCATTTCTGGGCTCTCTATTCTGTTCCATTTGTCTATATGTCTGTTTTTGTATGAATACCATGCTGTCTTGATGACTGTAGCTCTATAGTATTGTCTGAAGTCTGGGAGAGTTATTCCTCCAGCCTCTTTTTCTTCAGGAATGCTTTGGCAATTCTAGGTCTTTTGTGATTCCATATAAATTTTATTATGATTTGTTCTAGTTCTGTGAAATATGTCCTGGGTAATTTGATAGAGATTGCATTAAATCTGTAGATTGCCTTGGGCAGTGTGACCATTTTAACAATATTGATTCTTCCAATCCAGGAGCATGGGATATCTTTCCATTTTTTAAAGTCTTCTTTAATTTCCTTCATCAACGGTTTATAGTTTTCTGTGTATAATTCTTTCACCTCCTTGGTTAGGTTTATTCCTAGGTATTTTATTACTTTGGGTGCTATTTTAAAGGGGATTGTTTCTTTACTTTCTTTTTCTGTTGATTCATCCTTGGTGTAAAGAAATGCAACTGATTTATGAACGTTAATCTTGTAACCTGCTACCTTGCTGAATTCTTCAATCAGCTCTAGTAGTTTTTGTGTGGACCTTTTAGGGTTTTCTATATATAGTAACATGTTGTCGGCATATAGTGACACTTTTACCTCTTCTTTTCCAATTTGGATCCCTTTTATTTCTCTCTCTTGCCTGATTGCTATGGCTAGGACTTCCAAGACTCTGTTGAATAGGAGTGGTGAGAGTGGGCATCCTTGTCTTGGCCCAGATTTTAGTGGGAAGCTTTTGAGTTTTTCACCATTGAGTACTATGCTGGCTGTAGGTTTGCCATATATAGTTTTTATTATGTTGAGATATGTTCCCTCTGTACCCACTTTGGTGAGAGTTTTTATCATAAACGGGTGTTGAATTTTATAAAATGCTTTTTCTGCATCTATTGAGATGATCATGTGGTTTTTGTCCTTTCTCTTGTTGATGTGATGTATTACATTGATTGATCTGCATATGTTGAACCACCCTTGTGTCCCTGGGATGAACCCTACTTGGTCATGATGTATAATCTTTTTTATGTGTTGTTGGATTCTATTTGCTAATATTTTGGTGAGGATTTTGGCGTCTATGTTTATCAGTGATACTGGCCTATAATTCTCTTTTTTTGGTAGTGTCTTTGCCTGGTTTTGGTATCAGGGTGATGGTGGCTTCATAGAATGAGTTTGGGAGTATTCCCTCCTTTTCAATCTTCTGGAAGAGTTTGAGAAGGACTGGTATGAGTTCTTCTTTGTATGTTTGGTAGAATTCCCCAGTGAAGCTGTCTGGTCCTGGACTTTTATTTGTAGGGAGGTTTTTCACTGCTATTTCGATTTCATTTCTAGTGATTGGTTTGTTCAAGTGGTCAGTTTCTTCTTGATTCAGTCTTGGTGGACAGTATGTTTCCAGAAACTTGTCCATCTCCTCTAGATTATCCAGTTTGGTTCCATATGGTTTTTCATAATATTCTCATATGATATTCTGTATTTCTATTTTATTTGTTGTAATCAAATCTACTAATTTTTAATTTTATGGTTTGTGCTTTTGTGGTTTGAAAGAAAATTTTATTTTTTTCTTTTTTTTATAATTTACAGTGTATTAGTTCCTGGTGTACAGCATAGTGATTCACATATATAAATATATATATTTATACACTTTCCCATATTCTTTTTCGTTACAGGTTACTACAAGCCATTGAATATAGTTCTCTGTGCTATGCAGTAGGACCTTGCTGTTTTTCTGTACATAGTAGTTTGTATCAACCAATCCCCAAATCCCAATTTATCCTTCCCTCTCCCTTTCCCCCCTCTCCAACCATATGTTTGTTTTCTATGTCTATGAGTCTCTTTCTGTTTTGTAAATAAGTTCATTTGTGTTATTTTTTTAGATTCCACATACAAGCGGTATCATGTGATATTCTCTGACTTACTCTGATTTTATTTTGAAAGAAAATTTTCCCTGCCCTAAGTTTACAAGGATGTTATATGACATTTTCTTTTATTCACTTTATAAGTTTACTGTTCACATTAGCTATCCTGTATTCTTCAGGAGTTCATTTATATTTTATACATATAAATATATATTTATATGATATGTATGATATGAGGTAGAGATCTAACTTTATCTCTGTGTACTGAGCCATTTCCCCCTAACATCACCTATTAAACAGTGTATACTATATGATTTGTGGAACCACATCCAGCAAATGACAAATTCCCATACATACCTAGATCTGATTTTGTGCCTTCCATTTCTTTTCTGCTTATCTATATCTGCTCTGCACCAAGACTTTACCATTTTTTATTATTCCCTTATATTACTCCTGAAATCTCAAACTCCCAGTTTATCTCTTCCCAACCCCTTTTCCCCCTAGCAACCATGAGTTTGTTTTCTATATCTGAGTCTGTTTCTGTTTTGTAAATAAGTTCATTTGTGTGTGTGTGTGTGTGTGTGTGTGTGTGTGTGTGTGTGTGTGTGTTTTAGATTCTACATATAAGTGATATCCTATGATATTTTTCTTTGTCTTTCTGGCTTACTTCACTTAGAATGATGATCTCCAGATCCATCCACATTGCTATAAATAGCATTTTTCTTTTTTATGGCTGAGTAGTATTCCATTGTACAAATATATCACAACTTCTTTATCCAGTCATAAAATTCATTCTTTATCATTAATTTTTGACAGTTTCATTATAATGTGTCTTAGAAAAGGTCTTTTTGCATTGAAATAATAAGGTGTTCTATTAACTTCATGGACTTGTATATCCAATTCCTCCCCCAGGCTTGAAAAATTCTCATCTTTAAATAAACTCTTTGCCCTCTTCTCTCTCTTTTCTCCTTCCGGTACACGAATTATTCTATTTGTCTTTCCAATCAAATTTGATAGGTCTTTTAGAGTTTCTTCACTTTTTAAAAATCTTAGCATTTCACCTCTTCTGATTCATTTCTAAATTCCTATCCTCCAAGTCACTTATTCTTCTTTCCAACTGACCTTCCGTTACCTAATGCTCTCTAATGCATTCTTTTTCTAATTCATTGAATTCTTCAGCCCCAGAATCTCTGTTTGATTCTTTTTTTAAAAAATAATTTCAATCTCCTTGGTAAATAACTCGTTCTGTTCAATAATTTTATTCTTGAGTTCACCAAATTACCGTTCTGGCTTTTATTGTAGCTGGTTGCATTTCTTTATAACAGCTATTTTGAATTCTTTATCACTTAGCAATTTTCTGTGCCTTTGACTTTGGTTGCTGGAGAGTTATTTTCTTTTTTTGAAATCACATTTTCTTGATTTTTCTCAGTGTTTGACAATATGTGCTTGTTTTTTCACATTTGAAGCAGTGGAGTCCTGCCTTAGTTAAGGATTTAATTTATCTTTGATTCCTAAGAATTCAACAGACTGACAATTGGAAACCTTTCCTTTGTGTTCCAGAAGGTGGCGCAATTCCTCAGGTTTTTTTATTTCTCCTGTTGGAGCCGGTTCTCAGGGCTGTGCTCAAGAGCGCACACCGGGAGCTGGCAGCAGAGTGGGGAGAGGTGTGGGCTTAGCATCTGGGGCTTTAGGGGTGCCCCCAGGCCTCATGGGGGATCCTTGAGTGGCGGGCTCCCACGGGTCCATAGTGGACATCCTGCTGAGGCCCCAGACAGACAGCAGGAAATGTGTTCCTTCAAAGCCCTTTGATGATAATCTTGTCTGCCTCCCTTCCTTTCCCTCTCCCCGCAGGCACAGAGGTCCCTCCTCAGAAATCTGGGTGCTGCTGGAGAGAAACGGTTCCCTCCAGCTGCAGCCGGTGCAGCCGGGCAGTCTGTCACTCACCACTGCTGCTTTCCACCTCCCCTGCTAGAGAGGTAGCAGCTTCCGCTGCTCAGTTGCCTTCCCCCTCGGGAAGGGGGCTGCCTTGGCCGTTTCCTCTCTCTCCTCCGCCTCCAAACTCATCTCTGTCCCGCTCTGATGGCAGGGCAGCTTCTCCTATCAGGCAGGCTCGACCTCCACAATTCTCTGTCTCCTGTCGGTGTCCACTCAGTTTTGCACTCTCCAGGGTCCCACTTTCCCAATCGTGGTAAGTGGGGTCGGGCAGGCTTACCGACTCTCTTGGATTTGCAGCCCTTCCGAGGTCCTATCCACCCACTTTTGGATGTGCAGGTGAGCAGAGATCGCCCAGATGTCCTGGTTTGCTGTGCAGAAACACTTGTTCAGTTATAAATGTCCAATTAGTTGTAAATCAAAGGAGAGAGAAAAAGGAAACAAGTCACTCCACATGATGCCAATGTCACTCCGCTCCCTACACTTTCACATGGTTTTGACCACTAACCAGATATCTCTATGTGATCTTTGTTTCCTTATACTATTTATCAGTGCTATTTTAAAGATCAGCACAAAGTAGACAAGGTTATATCATTTGCAATATTGGAAAATAAGTCCCAGACACCACCAGTTGAGATCCTAGAGTGGGCTAGCTGCCCTAGAGGGGGAGATAAAAAACCCTGGCTAATTGGAACTGGCTGTTTGTCTTCCATTCTTCAACCATGACAGACCCATCTTCCCTTTAGAACCACTGACCACTGGAGAAATACTTACTTGTAATCTTGTGGCTAGAAATGAGATGTTAAAAGAGACACATGATGACTCTAGTGGTTGTATCTGTCCTTCCCTTGAGGTAGCTCTCCTGGGGCAACTAAGAGCAGGTACATGGGGAAAAAAGTGTCGATGAAAAATACTCAGTCCATCCAAGAAAGAAATGGAAAATTTTATTCGAGGCAAATCTGAGGGTTCCAGGAATAGCATCTCAAAAAGCTCTGAGAACTGTTCTGCCTGCTAGGAACCAAGGCACACTTACATCAATTTTTTTGAGACAGAGGGCTGTATATCAAATGATGTATTATTGACAGTTTACGTAATCCAGATCTAAGTGGCATCCTGGTGGGTCATGTGACCCCTTACAAGATCAAGAAGGAATGTTATCTTTTAAAGAGTTGTCTTGTTGATGCTAGGGGAATGGTGCTCTTTGTGGTAGGGTAGGTATTCCTGCCGATGGGCGAGGTCTGTTCAATGCCCAATGCAGACACACAATGCACAGTTGAGGGTGAGAGGAGGCCAAAAGGCAGAGAATTCTTTATGTTTAAATTTTTCTTGTCTTGCCATAGAATATGAATTTTATTTCACAGAGCCAAGAGTTATGCCATAATCATACTCAGATCTGCCCACAAACAATAGCCCAAGGAAGCACACCTGGTCACCGGAGTCACTACTGTGGATACAATACAGCCATCACGTCCTGTTTTGACACAGGTTCTTAAAAGCTTTTGTAATTAGTTCCCCAGGCACTGGCTCTTGTTCCCAACTGTGTCCTGGGAATTGTCAGGGTAGTGAGAGCTACTTGACCTGTCTCTCTTTCCCCTGGTTTTCTGGTGGCTAAGGGCCGCAGTGTGACTGTGGGTTCCAGAGCCAAGAAAGCACAGTGGTGGCCCCAGGGGCAGGAGGTGTCTTACTGGGCCAGTTCTGACCTGTTCCTGAAGTCATGCCGGAAAAAGACAGAACGTGGACTTTCAGTGTGTCCAACATTCCTGAATTAAATTCCTTGCTAATTAAAATCCCTACAGTTGTGCTTTACAGCTTTTTCAAACCCAATTCAAATGTCTCTTCTGTTTTGAAAGTTTCTTGCATCTCCAAGAAAACAGTTTTCATTCTTTGGCTTCTTCAGCATTTTGTCCCTTTCTTTCAGCACTAACCACAACAGTTATTGGTAAGCCTGTCTTTTTCAAAGTTATCAATCTGTGAGTTCCTTCAGCAAAGGAACCAGTCTGGCCCTTCGTCCCACTCTGAACTCAGCACAATTCCATGAACCCAGCAAATGATCAATAAATGTTTGTGGAAATACTTGAATTGGGGTTTGGCTTTAAAAAGTTGGAAGATTTGTTATGAAAATTTTGTTGGAATATTTGTTATAGAAGAAAGCAGAAATTTAAGGTAAAGAAAACACAGCCTGCAAAAATGTCAATAGGTCAAAAGGACAATAACAAGCTGAAAAGGAAAAATGACTTGCCCTCAATGGAACACAAATAAGGAACACTCACTATCCTTGCATTCTCAACAGCAGCAAAGAGAGATTATCAAGACTACGGGTTCTGGTTGAAGATAATGATGTAGGAGGATCTTGAGTTCACCTCCTCCACGGACACAAGAAATCCATAGCTGTAGCTGGAACAATTAACTCTGGGAAATAAGCTTGCTGCTACCCATGGGGCAAACTAGGAAATAACCCACACTGAAGTGGGCAGGAGAGGCTGAGACATTCGCTATAAATCCTGTAAGCAGCTCTTTGCAGGAAACGGCCCCCAGCAGGAAACTCCTTTTCTTGGCATTTTAGCTACACTGCAACTGACGTTTTAAAGTCAGTCCTTACCCCCTCCACCCACCACCCACCCCCCACCCACCCCCCACCCCCCCATGCTCTACTCAATCGCAGCCTCCACCAAGCACGCTTTTCAGATCGGGCGAGGCTGTGTGGGCGTGGTCGGCCGCGGGGGCGGGGCCGGGGTCTCCTACCCTCCAAGTGGTTTGGTGGATGCAAACCAGGCCCGGTTGCGCGCCTCCTCCGCGGGGTGCAGTGAGTAGTACGGTTATGAATGCACCAGTTACCTCGCCCTGAACGAAAATGCGAGCCTGGATCGCGGAGGACAGGTGGCTCAGTTCTGACACCACATCTAGAAGGCACGATGACCAGGGAGTCCCAAACTTTAGGGCGCAAAGGAGCCACCTGGACATCTGATTAAGATCTAGGCGGTCTGGAGTAGGGCATGAGGTTCTGAATTGGTAACAAGTTTGGTGCTGATGCTGCTGGTCTTCAGGTCACACATTTGTAGCAGGAAGGTAGACCAGGATTCCCACGTGGCTGTGCATCAGCCTCACACTCAGGGCTTGTTAAATTAAGTGATCCTGACTCCATGCCCAATATTGTAAAATGCTGGGCCAGGGGATAGGCCTGAAGATTTTGTAATAAACCCACAAGCAATCCAGCCAGATAGGGGACCATTGAGGGGAGAGGACTTAAATCCACATTTAAATGTTTTTTCCTGGAGAAAAACAAGACGAGACATATGCTAGGAGATACATGTTTTCTCTACCGGGGGTATAGGCAGGTGGAAGATTTAGAAAATGGTTATCAGTTCAGCATAAAGTCTCCTGGTTACTAAGAGCATAGATCTTAAATGTGCTCACCACAAAAAAGAAATGGTAATTATGTAATGCGATGCAGTTGTTAGCTATGCTATGGTGAGCATCCTTTTGCAAAATATAAGTGTATCAAAGCAACAGGTTATACACCTTAAACTTACACAATGTTGTATCTCATTAAAGCTGAGGGAAAAAAAATCTCTGACTCCTTGCTCTCTGAGGCTATTTCCCACATGGATTTCTCACTTCTTGGTGTGAACAATGGATTCCAAATTAATGGAAACATAAATGAGAGAGGGAAATTGGGCCTTGTTTTATTTCAGGGAAAGGCACAGAGCAGGCTTGAGGCTACACAGCCAAGACCAGAATCCAAAATCCCACTCTAGGTCAGGTACCATATAGGAACCACTGCCCATGCTGCTAGCCCCAGCTGCCACTGTTCACGCCACTGACTCCCATGATGCTGGATGCTGGACCCTGGGGCTAGGACTGCTGTCTCTGCTGCTCCTGGCAACTGGATGACACGACTGCCACTCACGTCACCAGTGCCAAATGTATTCTGTACTGTCCTAGCCCAGCCTAGCTGTCACCAAGTCCCAAGACAGAGGCTGGCATGTGGTTACCTGACTGGTGGAGCCTCGTGTCCTGTCCAACTGCAAGAATGTTTGGGGAGGTAAGTTTTTCTCTCTTATGGAGGGAGATGGTCTCTGCCTCCTATGAAAACACTTCCAGTGTGGAATTCTCCCAACCTGGGAAGAGGGCGCAAGTTCCGGGAGCAGAGGTTGTGCGTGAGGGATGGAACAAGAAGGACACATTTTGATTTTTGGAGCAGCGGTGTGAGAATGGAACTTGATCTGGTACACTGTAGGCACTTGGGTTTGGCTGGATGAATGGGTGACTAATAAATGATATATTTCAACTTACTCCCGTGTTTGCCTGTTATGGGGTCTCTCTTTTGGCTACTCCAGTTTATACTCCCAGATAAGTGGAATGGCATTGTTGAATGATGAAATGATTGCTCAAAATCCTCCTGTACTTTGTCTTTTGTTGGGATTAAAAAACTAAGATCTAGCAGGGAGGGTATAGCCCAGTGGTAGAGTGTGTGCTTAGCATGCATGAGGTCCTGGGTTCAATCCTCAGTACCTGGATTAAATAAATAAATAAATAAGCCTAATTATCTCCCTCCTAAATAAATAAAAAAATAAATAAATAAATAGAAACTGCCACTTTAAAAAATAAAAACAAATAAATAAAAATTTAAAAAATAGAAACAAGCAAAAAAAATGATCCTAAGATCTGTACGGCTGTGGCTTCAGAGGAGCTACATATATATGCTGACATTTTATATTAATGTTCACATTTTTTTTACATCACATTTTTCTGGGGATAGTGTATAGAATATTTATCAGTTTTTATGTGATCCCAGCAAAAGTCTAAAAAAAAAAAAAAATCCCAGTTTAGCCACCATGCTGCTCAATCTGTGGTCCATGAAGAGCTAATAAACTTTTTAGCAGATGCAGTGATACAATATAAATGCTTTTTTTTTTTTTTTTTTTTTTTGGGCAGTTACCAGCCTGAGACAAGATGAGGCAGAGATTCACTTACTTACACACTTACACTCCCTTTCAGTCCCTGTATGTATCTTTTGGTGGGCTGATAACAGTCAGTTACAAACCAGCACTGGCTCACAGGACAGACACACAAAGTAGCACTGGTTTAGTAAAATGGCATTATAAATCCAACTGTATCAATATAAACATCTAATGTAAACAGATTAAATAAGCCAATCAAAGTCCAGATGATTAGACCGAAAACGACAAAGACCCAACTATGCTGTCTACAGTAGACACACTGAGACTCAATTACAAATAGATTAAAATCAAAAGAATGGAAAAATACAGCTCAGGTAAACGACAGCTGTAAGAAAATTGGATTGGCTTCAGTAATATTGGAAAAAAAGAGATTTAAAAAAAATACTAGTAGAGATAAATAGGAACATTTTGTAATGATAAAAAATAAGTGTTTATCAAAAATATAAAATAATTTTATACACATATGCATCTAATAACTGAGCACCAAATACATGAAAATAAAACTGACATACAATTTTGCTTGAAAATCAGATTCTGCTCCTAAAATAAAGGTATGAAAGCCACGCATAGAGTCTTTTTCCTTACTTTTGGGCAAGAAACTTCTTAAACAATCCTTTATGGAAGCTTAAAGATTTAGAATGGCAATAGTCCGTCCACCGGCACGCAAGGCAGTGCACTGTGGAAACAAGCGGCCTTGGAGGCCAAGAGAATCGGAGGCAGCTCTGCAGTGAAAAGCTGTGTGACCCTGAGCAGGTAACTCAGCCTTTTATTTATCTGTGTAATGAAGATCATAAAAGTCAACTCACAGGGAGTATCGTGACTGTAAAATGGGATAATATATGTGAAAAATGTATGTGGGCCAACTTAGGTGGCCACACAGCAGATTCAATAAAATTCACCTGCTCTGTCTTCCTCTTCCCCTTCATTTATAACATTTTAGAAAAGCGAACTATTGCACTAGAAAGCAGATCAGTGGTTGTCAAGAGCTGGGGGCGGTAGAAGCTGTGGCCAAAGAGGCATGAGGAAAACTGGGGGATGGTGGAACTGGACCACAAGACCCAGTTTCCAGACCCTGGAGTGGCACTGGCTGCGCTGCACCACCAGAATGGCCAAAGTGAATTAACGGGGCTAACTAAAATTCCATCAGGCTTCTGACAGGCAAATGAGCATGGAGAACCGAACACCCAAGACTGCTATCCGCTGAAAAATCTGTAGAGAAGCAGCATCGGCAAAGGCATGGCTCCACCTTGGCATTTATTCTGGGCAATGAAACTGAAGCCTTCAATGGTTCCCCTGAATTTAGGAACTAATACAAAATCCTTAGCCTCACTTACAAGGCTCCTCATGCTCAGACGCTGCTTTCCTCTCTAGAAGCATCTCTTGCCCTCCTCACCTCTCACTCCTGCCCCAGCACACCCTTGTCTTCTAGTCCAGAATTACAGGCTGTCCCTCTAACCTACCATATTCTCCCACACTCATGGGCTTTTTGCTCATGCTAGTTCCTCCCGAATACACATCTCTCATACTCACCTCTAAGGTGTGCTTCCTACTTAAAGACTCACCCAGCTGTCTCTAGGTCAGGGAAACCTTCCTAATTTCCACCCACTCTGACATCCACGCTGAACTGGACTCCCCGCATCTGTGCTCCCATTACACTCCTTACGTTCCTCAACCAGGACCCTAGCCAGGCCACTTGAAGATCGTTGCTTCATTTGCCTGTGTCTGCTTCTAAATGATGATCTCCTGTTGGACAGGGACCATGTTTTCACCTGTGTGTCCCAGGAGTCTCACATAATGTTTATTATGTGAAAATACATGTTGACAAAATGAAGGGCTGAGTGGATTCTTGGATGGATGTGGATGGATGAATGATGGTTGGACAGATAAATACTGGCTATCAAATAAATATGTCAGAAGCACTGTGGGACACTCTGGGAACTGAAAACGTATGTGTGTATTTCTGGTGCACTAAGAAATCTGATTGACTGACTGATTTGAATTTCTAGTTTTCCCACCACCCCTCGTTTTCAGATATGACATTTATACAGATTAAGTTAGATTATAATAGCTGGAAATAAATCTGAAAAAGAATACATATATATAACTGAATCACTTTGCTATCCACCTGAAACATTGTAAGTCAACTATGCCTCAATCAAAAAATTTTTAAAAAAAGAAAGAGAAGGGGGAGGGTATAGCTCAGTGGTAGAGTGCATGCCTAGCATGCACATGGTTCTGGGTTCAATCCCCAGTACCTCCACCAAAAGTAATAAATAAATAGATAACCCTAATTACGCCCTGCCCCCCACAAAACTAGAAAATTTTTTTAATTCTTTTAATTTTTAAAGAAGTAAAAAAAAAAAAAAGTAGTTATGTTTTCTAGTCTCTCTTTCCCCAGCCCTGCCCAGAAGACCTAGCATCTTCTTTGGCACTTGCCAACCTCCTCCTCCTGGGGACTGGACCCCAGCTCTTCACTCCTAGCCCATCGCTGTGATCCTGCTGTAGACCACGTGGACTGACCACCTGGAACAGCAAGGTTGCTGGCCCCAAGTCATGCCCACCTGGAGACTTGGACTCAGTCAAGACTATACCTGCGGTTAGGTTATCTCGATACTGGCCCTCACCGTGAGGCCTCTAGGCTCTCGATGATACCATGGTAAGAGCTGTTAGCAACCACCTGAAGGCATTGCCCCTGGTGAGTGGTTTTCAGGTCCTCCCTGGGTTGGCCAGAAGGCCTCCCTCCGTTTCCTGCCCCCAGGGCATTTCCCATCAGGTCAACTGGCTTCTCAGAGCAAGCAAACTAGAAAGCAGAAAGGGCCCCAAGAGGGAAAACCAGGCTTCTTGTCACCTAATCTCAAATGTGTTAGCCTTTCACTTCTGCCATATTCTTCTCTTCATTAGAAATGAGTGTTAGAAATGAGTCACCAAACCCAGACCAAACTCAAAAGGAGAACATTACACAAAGGTGTGGACACCAGGAGGCAGGGACCAGCGGGGGTTGTTGGGCGACATGAGGCAGGCCACTGTTGTAGAGGTACAAGAATTTACCAGAGACAAGGGAAAGTTTAACAAAGGAAAAGCTTAATAGATACGCTGCTACAGGCAACAGCGGTCCACACAGAGGAGAGGTGCCTGTGTGAGCACTGGGGCGAATGTGCAGGGTCTTTTATTGGGGGGAAGGGGCTGTGAACACAAGGGGTAGGGGGCTGCGTGATCAACTTGTGCACAGGTACCTGACTGGTTGTAAGTGAGGTAAGACTTGTCAGGGGCCACTCTGAGTTATGGGATTTATGACTCTGATAAGGGCAGGATATGCAGTGATGCCTGACCGCCAAGGGTATTGGGAGATTAGCCATTTCCTGGGGGCAGTTAGTTTTGTTATAGTAAACACACATGCAGGGAAGTTGTTTTTATCCTGAAGTGGGGAGTGGGGGTTAAGGGTGCCAATTGGCTCCAGGCACACAGAGAGCCCAGGAGTGAGGGTTTTATGGACTTCAGAACAGCTTCAGAGAGTGCCAGATGGCTCCACGGGGGTCATCGTAGAAACGGATGACCACAACGCCTTTAATGTAGAGTTGAGAAATAGGAAAAAAATATGGAAAGCACCCTGCATATGGTAAGACCTTAATAAAGAACACATACTAGTGAACTACAACTTCTAGGAAAGAATCCTTGTCTGAAAGCCACAAATTTGTACCTCCCAAAGAAGGAGGCTTGGTCAGTCTTCAGATAAGACTCATTTTTATCTGAGGGTGTTTTTGTTTGATCAGTAAGAGCATTGGTATTTCAGAATAAGTTTCCGGGAGTGGGACAGAGATTTTGAAAATGTTCACCAAACATTTTGAGAATGAGAAAAAAAAAAAAATCACAGGGTAAGAGCAGGTGTTCCTAGTTACTAGGAGAGCAAAAGCCCCATAGGGGTTAGTAATTCTGAAGGTGATGCTTAACAGTAACACTTATTTTTAACTGTAGTATTAGTGAAAATAATCAGGTAGCTTTAGTGTTGAGGCTCGAGGCTGCAGAACTTGTGTTTTTAATAAGGGACATTAAGAAGACTTAGTTTGTGATGAAGGAAGTTCATTTCTAACATGGAATCCTCTGCCTCCTCTGAAGCTACTACTGAGAGTTTGCTTTTTTTCCCTTTAACTGCTGTGATTTTGCACAAAAATCTAATTCTTTACAACTTGCTTTAAATGGTTTTATCATAGGATTCCACATGAAACCAACAAATGTACTAAACATTCTAAATCCCTTCTGTGTTTTCCTCTGACTCTTCTTCAAAGCAGTCAGTTGGTGATTATGGTTATATTAAAAAATAGGAAATTTCTCTAAAAGTGGATAATGAGTACAATTGAAGTATGCCGACAGGAAATAAAAAACAAAAACAAAAACCTGCAATGGATGTGGTTTTCCCAAGAGGAAAAAGAAGCATTCAAAAAGAGTTCAAGAAGCTGTTGTAAGCAATCCAGGCGCAGTTTTCTATTTCTGCTGAAATGTTAGTTTATTCCTTGTTAAGTTCCTGCCTCCTTGTCAGTGAGTTCAGACTTCTTGATTTCACTTCTCATTTGCCAACAGATGCTGCACTTCAAGTGGGAACAAAGGTTTCTTGAGGAACGTGTGGCATTGAATGATCGACTTTACACTCTTCCCTCATTCTCCAGGCATATGTTCCTCCTTTCTCCTACTTGTCATCTTAACCTTCGTCTTCCGTCTCCTCTTTTTCTAGCTTATCTTCTCACTTTCTCTTCAACCACTTCTTACTCATGTACCTCAATGTCTTTCCTTTTACTCTTCACTCCCCACATATACCCACCACCTGCTATGCTTTTAATGTGCTTTTCTTTTAACCCTTTCATTATTGAGTCCTCTTTTCTTGTCACACCTGCCCCTCCCCTCAGCTGGCCATCACCATTTTTCAGACTGCCTACCTAAATGAGCACATCAGTGTGTGCCTCTCGGAGGAGGAAAACTAGAGAAAGCAGTCAATGTTTTTTCCAAGTTCATAGTTTCTGCATCAGCTGCTAAGAAGAAAATGCCTCTGCCCACCAGCATGTTCCTAGTCTTTATTCCACTTCTTTAAAAATTGGCATTATTTAACTTCATGCACAGGAGCTAGAGACAGCACGTTGAAGGCATCAGAGCACTTAGCAAAATAAATTGGAATGAGAGAATATATAGTACTTATGTCCTTGGAGATGTCACCAGGTTAAAGTGAAAAGCCAGGCAAGAAAGACAAGAGGACAAGATGAACTCAACCTCACATGGTTTACAAGAGGCAAAGCCATCACATGTCAGTTACCAGTCTAGGAGCAGTGAGCTTAGAGGGCCCTTAACCAAGACGCAGCCCATGTGTCATGGGGGACACATTAGCACCGGGGGGGGGGGGAATATAAAATTATAACCAAGGAGTCATTTTCCATCTCATCACTTTAATCATTTTGTCAAAACAATCTGAACAGGTGTACATAAGTACTTGATTTATTATCAGAATGCATAGTGTGAAAGTCCCTGAGATACATCCAAGGATGACTCGAAGTGTATTCAATGCAATTATTCACCATACTAATTACCAAAGACTTGGCTCCCTTCCCTGATATTTAAGGCATGTCACTAAAAAATATATATGTAATATTTATGTATCATATAAATATATATTATATATAAATATATATATTTTTTAATGCTAAATTAGAGTCTCCCTCTGAAGTGCCTGGTTTTTCTGCCAGTTTACTGAGGCTGTATAGTAAGTCATTTCTAGACTATAAGGAAGGCACTAAGGGCGGTAAGGTAGTTCTTTAAGCCCTGGGGTGCCAGTTAGTAGAATGATGGCAATGGAACTGGAAGATTTTGTTCCACCCCCTAATTTTACAATTCAAGTGACAGAGGCTCAAAGGGGTTGTGACTTGCACAAGCACAGCTGGTCCTGCCACTAGCATTGTAACCTTGGCAAGTCCTTACACGGGTCTGGACCTCTGCTCCCTCCTCTGTAAAACTGACTGGTGAGCCTCACAGCTAACATCTTTCAGGTGCTTCCTATATGCCCCACACTGTCCTGAGCGCATTTTTTTTTTTTAAACGGAGGTACTGGGATTGAGCCCAGAACCTCGTGCAAGCTACCACTAAGCTATACCCAACCCCCTGTCCCGAGGACTTAGTGTCTTTTTTAATTCTCCCAACACCTCTATAAATTATATATGATTACCTTCAATTAGAGATGGGACTATGAAAACACAGAAAACTTAAATAATTTGCCCAAGATAAGACAATTAGGAAATGTTGCAAAGCTGGTCTAGCAACCCAGGAATAAATGCCTCCAAAATTCTCAAATTCCAATTCTTAAATTCCAATTCTTAAATCCCTTCTAAGAAACCCCCATCAGGTAGGTACTCAAATTCCTTCTACCTCCAAAAGTCTAGGGCAGCGTTAACAAGCTATGACCCATGGACCAAACCCAAGCATGGCCTTTGTTTGCACGTAGTCAATTGCTGTTTTTGCAGACAGCAGAGTTAGATCGTGGCCACAGAGATTGTATGGCTGGCAAAGCCTGAAATTTTTCCTCTCCAGCCCTTTACAGAAAAACTGTGCTGATCCTTGCTCTCGAGCTTTGAAAATTTAGAGCATCCTATAACTCTACAGCACTTTACAATGTACAAAGTACCTTGGCAGACATCATCACATTTAATCCTTGTTTTGCAGGCGCATTCATGCATTATAAAGGAGGAAGCTAGCTTAAGTAATTTGCCTGATCAGGGCTACAGGAGCAGAAAGTGGCAGAACCACATACCCAGGTTTTGACTCCAAATTGCAAGCTCTTTCCATGAAGCCACCCAGTCTCTAAATTACTGCTAGGGAAGGGCTTGGAAACTGAAAACGACCTGTGAATACTGAAAGCAAGTCAGACTGTCCTCCTGATGCAGACATCAGTCCAGGTGCACTCGTGTAATTAGTCATCAAGCACTAAAAATATTAAATTTGTAATACAGTTGAAAGAAAAATTTATGAAAGCCATTTCTGAAATACATGTGATGCATCATATGTATTTTTATATTCATATATGTGAATTTTTAATCTATTCAATTTAGAATTTGAAAAACAGAATAACATAAAATGAACAATTGCCATATTTCTCTTACTCTTTGATGAGATTAGCCTAAAAAAAATTTTGGTCCTTAAATTTCATACTCAAAATTTCCACATTAAAGATTCGATTATACCCTCCTCATGCTCAGTATTCAATAACCACATATGTGGTTAGTTTTAAATAGGCTTAATACTAAGGAAAGCCTTAGTAAAACAACAGTTATTTAATTAACTATATCACTTAACCAAAACTCCAATTTTTTTTTTCAAAGAAAACCTCACTGCTTCTTCCTAGTCTGCAAATTCCATCTCAATCTAAATGGCAATGATGATTCTTAAAACCATACGGCTTAGCTTTCGGGATTCATTTGAAATACATGATATTAGGCCCCTTCCTTTTTATTTCAGATATATTCTGCAACATATCTTGAGACTTAATTTTATAATCCATATAATTGGATATAGAGGCATGAAATCACTGCAAGGAAAGAAGGGGGAAAGATATGTCTCTCTCACTGATTGATTCCCCACCATGTGTTAATCACCTTGTGACTTCTTGAAATTCTGAAAACCGTTGTGAAGTAGTTTCCTGCTCCATTTTACGGATAAGAAAGCTGAGGCTCAAGGTTATTACTAATATGCCTGAGGTCACATGGCTGGGATTCAAATCGAAGCCAGATTATCTTCAAAACCCAAACTGTCCCACACTGTCCCACCTAGATTCCCAATAACACCAAGATCGCTGGCCAATAGGTCATAAAAGGCTTATTTGAAGAATAGGATTCTTCCTTCTTCTTTATTGGACGCCTGCTACTTGGATATTATAATTCTGCCCGTACTATTTTAATAAGGATATTTTATCCAGGGATTTTCATTTCTCCTTTTAAGGAAAAAGGAGAATTGAAGCACCTAGATTTTAGACAGCTTTTTGAGTTGGCAACAAATGCATAGAAATAAAACTTTATGATTCAGCTAATTGTACTAATCAAATGCACAATTACTATTTACAGCAGAACTCTTTATAAACTTAATTAATCTTGGGCCTTACCCCCAATAAGTCACTGAGGGTGTTTATTATAATAAATCAAGGGAAAAATTATTTCAAGCTTTAAATCAACTGGCTTTCTAATAACTGATTTATGGTACTGTTAAGTAAGTCGTTTTAAACAAATAAGTTCTGCCAACTGATTTACCAAAATTACTACTTATTTTTTGACAGTGGTAGATTGTAAGAGCCTTAAAGAGAGGGACCTTGCCTTGGGGTCTTTCCTGGCGCCCCAAGCTCAGCGTTTGGCACAGTGAAGTCACGTGGGGAAACCTAATATGCTGCTTGTTCAAAAGCTTTTAAAAGTCAATACATATATTTTCAAAGTTGGCCTCATAGCACAGACTTAAGGGCAGGAGAAATGGGAGGATATACTTACTGTACTGCTAGGCAGATGAGGAGGGGAACCTGATGGCCTCAGAGAAAATTTCCCATTTCTTTAACAAAAGATAAAGCTTTACTGCAGGCACTAATTTAGTTCTGTTTCCTAGCAACTAAATATTTAACTAAAAAGTGACACACAAACAGTAACTGCCATTAACAGACACCATGAAACCTTTTCCTTTTGCAAGGTTCCCTAAGGGCAGGACAATTTCACTGTTCTGCAGACAGGTAATGCCAACAGCTCCGGAGGGCGTGAAGTGGGGTGGGGACTGACATTCCAGTTTAAATTTCAGCTCCAGGAAAGACACAAAATAAATAACTTTGTGGAAAGTGACATTATGGCTTCCTTCTCTTCTGTTTGTAAACACAGGCTGATTTTCTGGGAAGAAGGGAGAAGGTTGCTTCTACTTTATTTTCACATCTGTAATTTTAATATGCTTTAAAAAAAATCCAAGTTATAGAAAAACAGAGACACAGAAGAAGTAAGTCAGGAGATGATTATTCACACTGTAAACGGATTCTCCATAGGTTCTATTAAATACTGAGCTCTCCTAAAGCAGTGAGTTTGATTTAAAAGCGGCTTCTCAGGAATACCTTTGTGTAAAGTGAGGTACACCAACTATTCATCTTAACTCTTCTCCAAGGACAATCCAGCATCCTGTTTCCATTTATGAAGCAAGGAAAACACAGTACTTATTAAGGAAGGCAATGGATTCTTGGATCACCCTCCTCACCTTTCTTAGGAGACAGGGCTTTTACTACCCTGCGACAAGGCTCTTTCTAAAATCAGGGTTTGCTGCATTTGGCCCAGTGATACGTGAATCGAGGAGCAGTGTGTGACACTCAGCACAGGCCACAAATATGGCCTGCCGCTGATGAGGAAATTCAGAGCAACTGAATGGGTTTTTTTGTAGTTAAGCTATTTCTCTCCCTCTGCCCTGGGTACTAGGTGAGAAAGGACTCCCTTCCTCAACCCAGAGCACGGATGCTCTTGGACAACAGAGGGAGCCCCACAGCCATTTGTGCAAAAAAGCATGAGCCCCCGGCATCCTTCCCACCCAGTCGCTTTGCTGAATATTAGTAATTGGTAAATCAACTTGTTTCCATAGATTAAAAATGGATGTTTGGAAAATTTAGTCCCATGATTCGGCAGTCAAGGAGTCGCACAGCAAGAGGATCCAAAAGATGACGATTTGGCCTCCCTGGGTTCTACCCAGGGGAGGATGACTTCACCGCTCAAACCAGCCAGCCAAATTACGGATGCTCTTGGGCTGGTCCCCAGCCGTCTGCACAGCCTGGCAGGCCCGGCACCAAGGCTCATCCCAGAAGGAGGTGATGTGCACAGCGTGACTCCGGCGCCAGCTGAAGTAGCGGCGGTAGGCAGAGGGGTTTCGGTCGAGGAATTGCAGGTAGGCGGCCAGGGAGGAGGCACTAGGGAAGTCGTCCACGTGGATGAAGGCACCGCGGGGTACGAAGCGCTCATAATTGGCACGGTCGGGGCCCAGCACCACGGGCACAGCCCCGGCCAGGAAGGCGTTGCGCCACAGCTTCTCGGTGATATAATCCAGGTGCTGCGAGTTCTCGAAGGCCAGGTAGAACTTGTAGCGGGCCACTGTCTGCAGGAGCCCAATCTCAGGCACCGGCTGCCCGGGCCCGTCCTTTCCGAACACGTCCACGGCCACGTGCTGGCTCAGCTGGCGGTAGTAGCGGACCCGAGCCTGGCGCTCATCCCAGTTGCTCACTACCCAGGCCACCAGCCCCTGCTTCTGGGCCAGCGGCGGGACCAGGCCCGGCGGTTGATCGCTGGGATGGGTGCGGGGGTAGAGGTAGCCGTAAGGTACGAAGATGTCCGAGTCGACCCGGTAGGAGAGTGTCCAGTTGAAGAGGTTCCCGGCCAGGCTTCGCAGCCCGGGAGAGTGGGAGGGCGACTCGAAGTTCATCCACACCCAGCGCTGGCCGGGGGGCCTGGGACCCGAGGCGGCCAGGGCTACGGCTGCCTCCGCAGCTTCCTCCTCATCGTCCAACGTCAGCAGCTGCTGATTCTCCGTCAGGCGCACGTGGACGCCCCAGGGCGGGGGCCAGTCCGGGGGTCCCCTCACCAGGTCTCGGTGGTGGAAAAGCACCGCCTGGGCTTCCCCGTAGGCCGCGCGATCGGTGAGCAGCCGGCAGCCGCTGATGTTGAAGCGCAGCCGGCAGTCGGGGGGGCGCCTGGTGGCGCTGCGGCCGCCCCCGAAGGGCTCCCACCACAGCAGCACGCTCACCGGCCGCACCGGCCGCCGCGGGGCGGAAGCGGCCGGGGTCAGCGGCGGCAGCTGGTTCCAGCAGGCGTAGGCGGCCAGGGCGGTACACACTAGGCCGGCGGCCACCGACGCCAAGACGGCCGCGGGCTGTCCCTGGCCTCCGCGCTGGCGGCGCCGCCGACCCCACAGCGCGCCCATGGCGAGCGCGGGCAGGGCCGCTGATGTCCGCCGCGCGTCGGCGGCCGTGCTGCCCCGGCGCCGGCTCTCATGCTGCCGCTGCGGCTCCAGCCGTCGTTGCCACCCGCCGCCGCCAGCTCTGGAGCGGGAGAGGGCGGTCCCGGGATCTGAAGGCCTGTGGGTCCCGGTCGCCTCCTCGCAACTCCCCGCCCCCTGGGCCTCCAGGGCGAGGGGACCTGGTCCAGCCGCCCAGCCCGGCGCCGCCCCGTCCCTCCCCTCCACCGCGCCCCGCGCCCTACCGGCCCGGCCAGGCCCGGCCCGGGGCGCTTCCTGCGGCACCTCCGCCCACTCCGGGGCCCCTCCAGCGTTCCTGGACTTCCGGGCCGAGCCCCGGCCGCTCCCCATCCGCGACTCCGGGTCTCGTCGCGGAGGTCCCGGGCTTCTCCGGGCGCGCTCCCCGCCCCACCCTGGCCTCCTGCCCGCCCGAGTTCCCTCCCGGCTGCGCCCGGGTCCTCAGTCGCGTTGGCCTGAACCCTTGCCTTCCAGAGTGAAGGACCAGTCCATCCCCGGGTGCGTGCAGGGAACGCGAGAAGCTTCAAAAGCCTTTGCGGTGGGAGAGCTGGCGGGAGCTCAGGAGGAAGTTGGCCGGCGATGCTCGGCCTCTGGGCAAGACAGAAGATCCGCTTCCTTTCTCAGAGCCTGCCGGAAGGAAGGAGGCGGCGAGGGCGCAAATGTGGGGGCTGACCTTGACCCCGTGACTTGCCCACGCAGGCCAGTGTCCAGTCAGCCTGAAACCCAGCAGGACCCTGTCTGTGGAGTCCTCCCTGGTACAAATCCTTTCCGTGTCCTCCATTTCTTGTTTGTAGGAAAGAGGCTCCTTTCAGCCTCCAAGATCTTTCTTCCCTAAATTCCAGATTCAAACAGTTGCTAATCAGGGAAGGGAGGGGATGCAGAAACAAAGGAGGAGCAGTTAAGAAAAAATAGTAGTCCTGGGGCAGGGTCTTGGTTCCTCCTCAAGTAATATACACAGTGTCTTTGAGTTCTTTTGCAGGAACCAAGACCCCCACCCAGGTGGAGGATGACAGCTTCTAGCTGAGCACAAGATTCCTGGAACACCGCCCAGCTCACCAACAACCAATCAGAAGAAAGTCACCCACCCTGCAGCCCTCACCCCAAATTTTGCCTCTAAAAACTACCCCCCCAAAACCATTGGGCAGTTCTGATTTTTCCAGCATGAGCCACTGTTCTCCTTGCTTGTAATCATCCTTCCTCTGCTCCAAGCTCCAATGTTTTGGTTTGTTTGTCCTGACTGTGCGTGGGCACACAAAGCGCTGGTAACAAACCCCCAACCCTGTGAGGCCCACGAAGGGGGTGCATTTTATGAAACCAAGTTTTCAAGGAAACCCTACCCTTCATAAGAGCATTCGCTTTGCCTACCGCCCCCAAAAGAGGATAGACCAGGGCCCTGGCTGCAGAGAGTCCTTGAAAGGTTTTAATAAAGCAAGGGAGCAATATAATGAGATTAATACTTTTAAAAGCTCATTTGTGAGGGGAGGTGAGTATAGAGAAAACGGCATAAGATGGACTTCTGGTGTCCTAGCCATGTTTATTGATACGGGCACTGGTTAATAAGTGTGTTTGGTTGAGGAACTTCAAGCTGTTTGCCTACATATGTAATTCTATCTATGTATACGTGTATGTATATATGTAATTTTATGTATACTTAAGTAAAGTTTTGCTAAGAAAAAAATCATTCTGTTATCAATAAAGAATGAGTTGGAGGGGAAGGTATAGCTCAGTGGTAGAGTGCACGCTTAGCATGCACGAGGTCATGGGTTTGATACTCCAGTTAAATAAAACAATAATAATAAATAAATAAATCTAATTACCTCTCCCCCCAAAAAACAAAAAAAACCAAGCAAACAAAAAAAGAAATGAAGGTAGTTCTTAGTGTGCGATTCACTGTGGGAATACACACACAAACACACACACACACACACACACACACAAATGAGTTGGGTATTAGGGACCAGGATAAGAATAGGAGTGTCTAGTCCAGTTGGAAAGCTCTTGCTATAATTCACATGTGAAACAAAAAGGACTCAACTATGACAGTAGCTGTGAGGAGAGTAAATTAAAATTAAAGAAGAGATTCAGAGAGAGTTGGGAAATCTGTCCCTTTCTCCAGGAGGCCATCTTGGACACCCATGTGCACACATCCAGGGTAGGTTACGTGCCTCTCCTCTGTGCTCTCGTACACATCTTTCAGAACATCATGGGGTTAGTGATCATGACTGTTTCAATCATAAACTCTCCCTAGCACAGAACCAGGCATCTAGTAGTAGTCATCGTCTCAATGAATACTTGTTGAATGAATGAATGAATGTCCTAAATATAAAATTGAAATGATCTTTAGGTACCTCTGTTCCCCACTAGAAAGTGTGTCAGTATCAGGAGAAACTGGCTATGTGAATGTCTTGCTGTGACCTTAAGAAGCCCCATAAGCTTTCAGTGGAAAATACTACACATGGATTAATCAGAATCCTGGTGACAAGCATCAGAAACTCCATCAAATTAGGCTGGCTCTCATCGGTCCAATGTGGACCAGGTGCTCATTCTTGAAACAATGACTGTGGCCAGGGGATGTGGACTCTCTTTAGACCCTTTTCTGGATCTAGGTGATAGAATCAGCCCCATATAAACCTCATCATGGACTAACAGTTGCGGGGGAGGGTAGTTCCTTCAAGGAAGAAAATGAAGTGCTGTTACCTGAAGAAGAGGGAAAGGATAGTGGACAGGCCAAAACAACCTGTCTACTAGCCTGAATTATTATTATTCTAAATAAATTTTAAATCACTTTAGTGGTTTTTTTTAATGGAGGGACTGGGGATTGAACCCAGGACCTCCTCCATGCTAAGCACATGTTCTGCCACTAATCTGTTACCGTCCCCCCTTTCTTGGTAGTTTTTTTTTTTCCTGTATCACCTTAGAACTTTAAACACTCTATGATTTATTTTAATTTAGTAACTATAAACAAATGTTTCTTTGTGTATTTAAAGCCCTCTCAGTTTCCACAAAATATTACCCAGGAAAAACCAGATTGCAGTCGCAAGCCTGAAGACAAGGTCAGGTATACAGAAGGGCTTTTGGCCCCGAGCTTGTGAAAGAGGTGTAGAGGAGAGCTCGAAAATTCAAGGCTCATTTTGTCAAGATGAATGAGGGATCCATGCACAGCAGGTCCAAGAATGACCCATTCGGTTCCAAAACTTAATATAGGACAGGATTCTCTGGGGGCAAGAACCAGGCCAACTGTGGTTCCTAAAAGTCTACCTCGTGCTTTGTTCTTCTCCAGGGAAAGAGCTCATTCTGAGCCTGTCCTACTGTTCTTCACCAGCAACATTTGTTATTTCCTAGGGTCGCCTTGGAACATGTTCTGACTGCCTTGGGTCTCCCCACCAGCACTCTGGCAGCCTGGGGTCCCTCAAATGGGTTGTTATTTTTGGTTGGATCTGAGGTTTCTGTGACTGAACACTGACCTGCCAAGTATACTTTAATTCTTTTTTCCTTGAAGAGAGAAAAGGGCAAAATTCCTCCCAGTATTACGTACTTACCAGGAAGTGGGGAGCAGCCAGGGAGCAGGTGTAACTGGAAAGGCTAACCCATAGGCAAAAAGGTGGAGATGATTTCCTTTGCCAGGTGCTTTTTTTTTTTTAACTGAAGTACTGTTGATTTAAAAATATGGAATCCTCACAAATTTACCTGTCATTCTTGCGCAGGAGCCATGCTCATCTCTGTATTGTTCCAGCTTTAGTATATGTGCTGCTGAAGCAAATACAGGTACAATTTTTTAACTGTGTATAATTAGGCAGATGAGTATGGAGTGAATGTTAGTTTGAAAATATTAGATAATGAGTAAGTTCAACAACCATCCACAAGTTTTTGTTCATTGCCGTATGAAATCTTTGATAGAAAAATAAAACTAACACCAACTTATAAGGTTGTTTCCTTTTATTAAAGTGCAAAATCTTATCACCCCTAAACAATACTGTTATGAATAGTCAGTATGAGAATTTATTACATTTAGTTTAGGCTTTTACTCTTACTCTTTTACTCAAATTCCTCCTTTACTCTTACTTGACTGAACAGGTAAGGCAAGAATTTTGGATACTCAGTAAAAGTACACAGTGAAATTCCAGTTAAAGTCAGAAATGTCTGTAATATATTTAAAATATCTGTAGGGCTTACTTCTGCATTTTCCTTTTTAAACTACTCTTTCATAAAATAGAGTTTATTTGCAGTCGCACGTTAAAGTTATAGAATACAAGGCTTACACAAAAGAAAATTATTTTGACATTGCAATAAACGTTAACATCACACAGTGCAATGCTTGGTACATATGAGGTGTTTAATAACTATTTGTGAAATAAATGAATAGATGAGTGAATGAATGAACAACCACTATTGATTTTACATTTCATGAGGCACTTATGAAATAATTCACTTTCTTCATTCATGAAGTTTATGCAAAAGACCTTGGACTATAAAATAATAACTAAGTTAAATAATATAGAACAAGCCGTAGGGTAAAAATGGTAAGTATCATACTGGCTTCCCCAAATCATCTTCAAGTTCAGCAGCACTATCTACCTACCCCCACCTCAAGTTTACTTGGGTCCTTAGTCAAATTACTTAGCACAAATCCTGTACGGTCTCAGGAACTCAACAAACATGTCTGCTCTGGGTTTATTATGGTACCTGCTCCACATCAGAACTTACGTGCGGCCATACTCAAGACAAGACCCAACTCAGGGAGGTAGCCCAACTCTCTACAGATGGAAGGGATTGTGACTGCCCACCCACCCTACCCAGTCCCCCCAAACCCCCATCTTGACCCCACTTCTCACAAGACCCAGGGCACACTTCGCTAAAGAAAATGGAGAGAAGATGCCTTTTCCATAGAGGTCAGGGAATTCTGCTCTGACTAGCAAATTCCCACCGAGCAGCCATTCAGATCACAAAAGTGGTCGGACCAGGTTCCAGCATACTTGTTTGATTCTTCCTGTAAAACAAGTCTAAGGTACTTGAAATATTAAGAAATCCCTGTTAGATTAAAGTAAACAAAATTAGTGACATATAAATGATTTTGGAAAAGTGTGGAAATAGAAGGGTAAATCCATGTTGCTCGCATGACAAGGGAAAAACCGTTCCCAAGCAAATGGGACAGCCACATCAAGCTACTGTGGCCAAATAAAGCACAGCCCAGAAATCATACATGATTCACCAAGGTGAAATCACAGTGAAAATGTTGATAATATTATTTTCCACTGGTCTAAAAAGAACCTTTGGTCTGTATTTACCCTGAGTAATGTTCCGCCTCATTCAACAAACATTTGGTCTTGGGAGAAAGAGAAAGACCAGTGAATAAACACTGCCCTGACTGTCTAACTGCATTGCAGGAACTCCTTCTGTCCTGGCAGCATCACTGCGCTCTGCAAAAAAAAAGGGGGTGGGAGGAGGGGAACTTCTTTGAGCTGACTGTTCAAAGACTTAATTTCCAGGATCATCCAAGACACAGGGAAATAGCAACTCGAGGTCAAAGAAGAGAAATTAGATGTGAATGAGAGCCCCAGTGTCTGGGTGTCTGACCAGCCATTCACAGAGCCCACTGCTCCTCACAGAACAGCCGCTTTGCTTCTTTGGTTCCCTTGAGACTCTCCTGAGCCCATTTCCCCAACCACAGTTTGAGAAAGGGTGATGGGGATTGTTGCTAGAAGATTTTGATATGATGACCCCAGGGTTTGCTGTGTTCCTTTAAAAGAGAAAATACTTCAGTTTTTCTTTATTTTCGTATATTATGCCAGGACTCCTTTTTCATTACCAGTTTGCAGAGCTGTTTCTAAAGTGTTTTCCAAGCAACAGGACTGAGAATTGGTCTATAATGATTTTTGCCAGACTGTATTAGGGTCAGACCTTGTTTGGGCTTCAAAACTTGCAAAAGCTATAACTTTATAATACTTACACTTACTGGATTCCAGTTATGTGCCAGGCATGTGAGGTATATCTGAACGAACAAACACCTCTGCCCTTGTGGGACACGTTAGCCATCACACTCAACCCACCCGTGTGAATTATGGCTTTAGAGAAATTCCAGACCTGAAGAATCCAAAGCTTGACATCAGAAGCTGTGATGAGGTAGGCCCTTAGTAATCCTGCCCATTTGCCTCCTGAAACAACATTTCCTTCTGTCCTTGCCACTTTGTCCTGCTTCTGAATTGATCACGTGTCACCAGAGTAGAAAGTCCTTTTAGGCACCTGTATTTGCAACTTCCTCATACCCATTTGTAATTAGTTAAGTAAGGTGTGTTCATACTATCAAAGAAGGTTTTCGTGTTAAAGAAAAGCAGGTGGGGGGGGTGAGGGTGTAGGCTGCAGACACGAGACTTTCTGCCCAATAGCTTCCACTCTCTCTCTCTTTAGTTATAGAGAAGCAGAATGATAAACCAGAACGAAGCTACTTAGCTCATACACATGTACTCCAAGCAAGCACTGTAATTAAGCCAGATAAAACTAAAGGCAGTTGTCTTAGTAAGGATCTTGTTGGTTGCAATTCAGAATTACAGTGACTTACAAGAGATAGCTTTAGACCAAAACAAAACAAAACAAAAAAACAAAAAATCCCAGGGTTGGGGGACAAAATTTACTATCATGTGGGAAGGGGGACACACTATATAGCTTATAAAAACATGATTTACATAAACATCTATTACATAGGAAAATGGTCACAGTGTATGACTAAGTGAAAAAATGCAGGATACAAAATAGGTGTAATGTGATAGTATTTTTGTTAAAAAAACAAAAAGCCTCTGCATTGTATGCTTCCTATTCCATAAATATTTCAGTTGTAAGACAAAGGCTATGTTAAGAAGATAAACCAGGGGATAGATTTCTTTAAAAGTGAGACTAAAAAGTTTTCTTTTCAAAAAAAATTTGTCCCATCTCAGGCAGCTAAGTAGCTAAGAAAATTTTCCTAATCATTTTGGCTATTTATTTATTCATTCATTCATTCATTCTAATCTTTTGGTCTGTGTGGCTCACAGATACTTTTATCATGACTCTTTGGCCAAATTAGGTTGGAGTGTACAAGTCCTATGACACAAGTTACCCAGCACCCTGCAGCAACTGTCTCTGGCCTGAACGCAGGAAGTTCAAGGATTCCAGGGCCAGGAGCATATAAAAGTAGCCATTGGTTTAAAATTGATAATAGATTTTTACCATTTTAAAGAAGTGTCCTTGTAATCCTGGCTTTCAAAGAGTTTTCATTTTTTTAAAAATGCTTTTTAAATTAAAAAACAAAACAGATGCATCATATTATATAATCATTTAAAAAAATCATCCTCTACATTATTCATTATTATAAGTAATCCTGGCATGAAAAACTCTGTATAAGAATCCAGTTGGGAAGATGTGCAATGGGGCAATGAAGAATGGGTCCTTTTAACCCCAAAAGGACCAGGGCCTGAAAGTGGAGTAAGGACAGAAGCCCTAGCAAGGAAGCAGTGCCATAAGATCAGTCCTGGGAGGAGAGATGGGTGTTACTGGTTGGTCCGGAATGGAGATGCTAATACGGAGCTCCCAGCCCAGGCAGCGAGGCTGAGAATAAATGGGGCGCAGCGAGGGTAGTGGAAGGGGGGATACTTGTTTATTGGGCTGCAGTAGAATGGACGTGAGAACGGAATTCCTTGAGTGTGTGTTTGTGAATTCACACCGGGAGCCCAAGTGCAAACAGGACATCATCTCGAATGAATGAATGAAAGCCAGCATCTCCCACCCATCTGCACCTTTTGTGTGACATCTTAACATATGCGCAAAAAGGTTGATGGTAATTATTTGGGAGAGGTTAAGATTTTAGATTTGTAAGAATAGTAAATGCTTTACCCCAACTCCAGGTAGTTTTTGGTGTTATGTTTCTTGACTAATTGAAGATGTGATTGCTCCAATTTTACCCACTGGCTCATAACCCTGTTTTTGAAGTAGCCTGTGGTGAGAGAGTTCCATAAACATGGTAGTGGCTGGAACCGGCTTGCATGGAGCATCTCTTCTGGTGTGTATTAACTAAATGGAAAATTTTATACTGAATCTGGAAAAGTTTGGATTTTGACTCAAGAGATTATTGAGTATTTCACAGTGTAAATATTTTTGAGTAGGGAAGGGACATATTCAGTCAACAAATCTTTGTTGACCTGACTTATTACATTAAAACTGAGAAATAAACTTGAGAACCGTGAATTTTTAAAACCGAGGAAGTTTTAAGATGAGTTTAAGAGGAAGGAGAACGAAAGATGTAGAGCCAGAATACTAGGGAAAAGAAACTTTTAAGTGGAGAGGGTAAGTAAATCACAACATTTATGCATAAAATGAAAAATCTGAAAAATCCAAAAAATAGAGTAATAAATGCAAAGAATTAGTACAAACATTTTTAATAGAATTATTCGGTTATAGCTTAGTAAATAAGAAATTATATATTAAGCGAGATAACAAATGTATATATTATACAGTGTGATTTCAAACATGTAAAATAATACATGCATAGGAAAAAAGAATAAAAATATATCAGTGTGTTACCAGTGGTTGTTTATGGGAATTGAATTACAGATGGCGTTCTTCCCTTTATTTTGCTTTATTTTTCAATTTTCTATACAGTACCTATATTACTTTTGACAATTGGGGAATAGGAAGGTTGTTTTTTTGTTTTTGTTTTTTTTTTCTCTCCTTCTTAACCTCAATAGACCCATAGTATTATAGTGTTTGTAAAATGCTACCCACACCCTTAAAATCTCTTCATAAACTTTTCATCTGTTCTTCATTTATTAACCTTTACCTATACCTGGATTTTTTTTAATGGGTGAACATAATTATACTGTAGTGAAAGGTTAACATTTATAAGGTTTACCTTGAAGACTCCAATAGCAGGCCTGTGTTTTAGCATATTTGACATATTTAATAAAATAAGCTGAATTTGAAGCCCAATGTATTCCAACTGTGACAATTAAAAATAAATATAATATTTTCCATCATTGTTTTCAGGTGCTTAGTGAATTTTACCAATAGCCTTTCACTGTTTCAGATTAATTTATAGATAGGAACTAATACCAATAACAGGAATTACAGACTAACATACATTTTCTTTTAACACATCTAAACTGTGAAACAAGCTTGGGTTTCTTCTCTGTTTTACAGACATCAGGAGAAAGAGGTTATCTTCTCAATGGAAAAGTTGTTGATTTTATCCTAGAATAAACAAATACATGAATAAATAAATACATTTTTACTTTGGGGAAATCCTCTTTAATCCCAACTCCATTTTAATCTAATGTTCCCAACAGTGCTTCATGGTAGAACAGAATGTAAAAGCTATGCCCACGTGATTCAAGCAACTGGAGAAACCGCTACTCAGTCTTCTAGACCTTCATTACTCGGAGTATAGCATCCGGATAAGCAGCACTGGACCACCTGGGGGCTGGCTGGAAATGTACAATCTCAGACCTACTCTATCAGAATCTTCTTTTTGATAAAATATCTGTGTGATTTATAGGCACCTTAAAGCTTGAGGCGTTATGGGCTAGACAACTTAATTACATTATTATTTTGTTATATGCCACAGAATAAGAAGGAAATGATGCAAGTAAATGAATAAAACCTGTTGGTATAATGAAAGCAGGAGATGTTTCACAGTGTTTAAGAATTTAGAACTACAATTAGATGATCACGATTCTAAATTTAAATTTTAAACGATGTGTATTGAATGTTGGAAGAGTCACAACTACAACGATCATGTTGTTCATGAGAAAAGGGGAACAAAGCACAAGGTCATAAGAAAAAGACCATACTGAGGACTAACTGAATTATCTATGCAAAGTACACTTTACAAATCTCTCTTGGAAAGCATTGGTTCCAATGTGTATATATGTGCAACTTTTCATAATTCACACACTGAAGCCAATAGGTTCCCTTGCTTTTCCCTCTACTGTTTGCATTCTGTTTAATTTAGCCATTCAAGTAGGGAAAAGCACATTCTTTGGTGGAGGGGGAGATTTATGTGGGTTAGCAGCAAGAAAATCTGAACATACAGTCTGCATTCACCATGCGTATGTTTCCTGTTTCATCATTCATTGGTCATTCTTGTGACTAATAGAGATTGAACACCTACAGTGCCAGGCATGGTGCTAAGTGCCAGACACACAGAAGTGAGTTCAAGAGACACTGGTCCTGCCTTCATGGGGCTTCTGGTAGTGTACGAATTACTACTGACCCATTGTTGAAACTTATCTGTGGATTCTGTTCATCTGTTATATTTCTGTGCCTTATATCTACCTTTTTGCATTGATGAAGAGAAACATCTAATTCTTAGTTATCAGTTATCTCCTGATTCATATGGATTCATCAGCTGTGGTTTTTGTAGCAGATAGTAGCAGTCTGCATGGCAAAATGCAGCTGTTACCTTACAGAGGTGAAGCTAAAACATACAACAATAACAGTTACACACTGTAATGTGGAAGGGCTTGACCTGGGCTGCCAGGACAGTAGTGAGGATGAGTATCAATGAGTAGGGGCCGTGAGCAAGTCTCTCCTGAATTGTGTGGATGAAAATCAAACTATGGTGAAAATCAAACACACACGTTGTATCATACATCCCACATTGATAAACTGGGTAATCTATTGCATTTCTGTGTCTTCAAAAGAAGGTAATGTGCCTTTCAAGTCTTACAATATGGCATTTTTAGAAAAGCATCGTTAAAATAAATGTGTAAGTGGGGGAGTATAGCTCGGGGTAGAGTGTGAGCTTAGCGCACACGAGGTCCTGGGTTCAATCCCCGCTACCTCCATTAAAAATTAAAAAATAAATCCAATTACCTCTCCCCCCAAAAAATACATTACAAAAATAAATTGCTTTGTGAGTTTTCTTGGAGTGATGGATGGATTTGCCCACTATAGTAGGGACCTGACAAATTGGGTGGAAAGTTAAAATTAACAGCCCCCGCCATGGGCAAGTGTCCCAGACTTGGGTGGAATCAACCACGACTTCAGGGCATTGATACCTCTGCAGATTTTGCATGTGGCTGCCTCCCAGATTCCCAGCGCTGCCTTCCCAGCGCCCTGGCATCTGTGTCTGTTTAATTAACTACCATCCACAACTTGCTCCACCCTTGTTGTCCAACGAGTTGATTCTCTGCCAAGGTGGCCCAGAGGCTAAGGCGCGGTCTTGGAAGTCACATGGACATGGGTTTCTACTTCTGGCCTCACTACGTCTTAGTTAGACACAGGATCTTGCACAATGTAATGTTTCTATGCCTCAGTTTTCTCACCTGGCAAACAGAGATTAAAACCCTCATCTCGCGTGACCGTGGGGATGACATAAGTGCATGAAACACTCACTGCCACGTGTGGCACGTGATAAATGGGGACTACAACTACTTTATGACTATTATTAAACCCAGGTCGCCATTACTGGTCTTTTTTGCTAAGGAATTCCCTCAAGTAACAACTTCTGGTTTGTCACCTCGTGTCTCAGTCTTTAGTGCCTAGACTTCCCCTGACTGAATCCATATTCCAGAAGCTGCCTCCTTGGGGACGCCCCTCCTTTGTGGCACTTGGGCTGAGCCCTCACCCGTCTCCAGGTTCACCAGACACCCCAGCTCCTGCGCACTGTTTGGTTCACAGAGGCAGCAGTGCCTAGTGATGTCCACTCACTAGCTGACTGACTCTGGGTAAATTATTCAACATTTGTGTGCCTCAGTTTTCTCATCTGTGACATGAATTGTACCAGTGTCATGTGACTGTTGTAAAGATTAAATAGATTTATCTATGAAGAATCCAGGGTAAGAAGTGCTATCTAGCATTTGCCGTTATGATTCCGACCTTGGTTAAGGGTCCCCCAGCTTGGCGCTCACCTGCTTCTCTCTCCTCAACCCCGGGGTCCCTCCCAACTGCAGAGCTATTTTCAGGACTTGTATACCTAACTGCATGTCCCTACACTGTCTGGACACTGCCTTTGTTTCCACGTCAGAACCCCTGCCTTCCCCACATCCTGCCACTAATGCTGCTAGCAGACGCTGGCTGCGACAGACATATTTCAGAATGAGTCATATTTTTTCCCCGAACATAATATCTGTGAGGAATAGTCTACTGGGGCCAGCCTGGTGGCCTCCTACCTAAAATAGGGTAAAACTAATGGAGCCAAGCATTTTTCTTCCTTAATTCCGTCATCTCCCTGTCCTCATTTCCACTAGTAAACACAGATCAGCCATCAGCCAAAAGGACAGTGCATGGTTCCTCCCCACTGAGCCTGACTGTGTGCTGTTAAGCCTTAGGTGGATAAAATGGGAAAGGAAAGAGTAAGGGGTAAACTCAAATGTATGAACTTCTATTGTATCCATGGGGACATAACATTGGTTAACTGAACTGTTACTGTTTAATAACTGTTTCCACAATGAGGCAATGTGGCTAAATTCAAAATAACCTGAGAGAAGCAAGTCCAAAGAAGATTGCATTTTGATTGGGAACTTTAAATAAAGTGTACGCCGCTAGTTTATAAACTGCTCCGCACCCTCCATGCTGGGAGTGGAAGTCAAGGGTATCGGGGTCTTACGTCTCAGCCCTCCGTGCCTCGAATAGTAGTTGGCTTGTGGCAGTAAATTGTTTCTGCTCGGCAGTCCTGGCTTCAAGCCTCCCACGGGGAGATTCCTTTTAATGCTCCAAATCCCTTCCAGGGCCACTGTCAACATTTGCAAAAGCAAGATGATGATTATTAGCTTTTTCTCTTTTTAGGACAAAGTGTTTTTTGTTTGTTTGTTTTTTCTATTTTATATATATATATATCTTTTTATTGAAGAACGGTCAGTTTACAATGTTGTGTCAATTTCTGGTGAACAGCACAATGCTTCAGTCATACATGAACATACATATATTTGTTTTCATATTCTTCTTCACCATAAGTTACTACAAGATATTGAATATACTTCCCTGTGCTGTACAGTATGAACTTGTTGTTTATCTATTTTATATATAGTAGTTAGTATCTGCAAATCTCGAACTCCCAATTTTTCCCATCCCACCCCCTTCTCCCCCAGTACCATACGTTTGTTTTCTATGTAGGACAAAGTGTTTTTTAAAGCATTTACTTGGTGATTATTTTTTTCAGTCATTTGGGTGGAGGTTTCTTTGGTTTGATTAATCAAACAACCCAAGGTCTTTATCATTTGTTTAATCTGTAATTCCAGTTCATTCATTCAATTATCCCCTATGTAACTAAACCTCTACAGTGCTGTTAGATAATTTAACCTGTGCCAAAAGAAACAGATGAAAAATCAATAAAGAAATAAAAATAGTGATCAGGAACAAACAAATATAGCTAATATACAGACTTCATTCAGTTGATCATTATCTGATTCTGATTTAATTCCCAGAAGCACAAATATTTCCAAAGATGACATATCCCAAGTTACCAGATTAATTCATCCAATAGATCCAACAATTTTCTAAAACTAATCTAGATACTGAAAGAGACATAAACTCACTGGAAAACATCACAGCACAATATTTGTAACATGATCTCTCTGCATTATTCAAAGCAAACTATAGTCCGGAATTCCAACACCATCAATAAGCATTGGTATAGTACTGTTTTGCACTGAGTTTTCCTCTATATCGTAAAACCACTTGTTTTGGCTTTGAGAGTCAGTTAACAAGCATTTGGTGAAAATCTACTGCGCAGAAAACTGTGACCCAAGTCAAGTGAAGAAGTGAATTCAGGTGCGTGTCATAAGTTGTTTTCCCCATTTCTGAATCTGCAAATTTCAATGCCCAATATTTTCCACGGATCCAAGGCTGCCCACAGGCATACACCCAGCCATTTGATCCCTTCCCAAAGGAGTCCGTACCATGGAACAAGTAAGCGTGCAGCCTTTGGCTTCAGAGGAAAGCTGGGTTTCAGTCTCTGCTCCACCACCTACCAAATGTATGACTTTGGGCAAGTGGTTTAACCCACTGTGTCTCAGTTTCCTCATCTTTCAAATGGGGATGACAATAATATCTACCTTGAAGGATTATTATGGGATTTGGATGAAATGGATATAAATGCTTTATACTCAATAAATGGTAGCTATTATTTTTATAGGGACAGTGATTTTCCTGTCCAAGCATAGACTGAGATTCCATTTCCAGAGGCACAGTCACTGAGCTGACTCACCCAGCTGAATGTCAGTCCTTCCCTTTCCTTCCCTGCCCCTCAATGGAGTGGCTGAAGCTATCTGTCAAGATCAGTTTCTTCCCTCTTCAGAAACCTTCAGCGCAAACTCCACAATCACCTTCTGTCAAGACCTTACAAAGTTGAAGCTGTGTCTTATGTCTAACCTAAATCTTCCCCCACCGATCAAGCCAGTTTCCTCTTCTTCCTCATCTAGAGATAGAAAAGAGCTGCTCCTTTTTCTCAGATAATCAGTTCTCAGATGGAAGAGCCCACAAACATTTATTCAGTACCCCTGTGACACCCTGAAAGAGACTAAGGAAATAGATTTGTTCACGTTGTGGGAAGATCTGGTAAATGGGAAACAGTTAAAAATCCAGAGGGAGGACTCTAGAAAACCCACAACAAATTAGACAGAACTGTGCTAGTCTAATCTAGCTGTGCTCTCTTAGATATAATCACAGGGCTAGCTGGACATTCACAGCTTAATAGAGAAAATACCTGAAACGTAAATGCACATGCTCAGAAATGCCTGGGGAAAAACCCTCGGAGCAAAACAGAGACATGCATAAATATTTACAGTACTCAGGGATAGAGGCTGCTAGAAAAACAGCATGACTTTGATTTGATACGATGTTTGGATGAAGAAGTTATGGAAGGTGACATATTTAACTGGAGGAAAAGAGGTCCAGGAAGAAGCAGGAACACCCTTTGAAGCAGCGGCTTCTTTAAAGAGAAATCCAACTCCTTCAGCTTTGGGCAAATGCAGTCCAGCAGGAGGAAGAAAGACAAACTGGGGAGGAGGGGGTTTCACGGTCAGAGAGACCTCAGTCAGTGCTGGCAGCTCAACCTGAGAAAGCAAAGGGCAGCAGCTAAGAGAAAGGAATTCAGTCCTTCCTCGAAGCTCAGAATCTTCCAGAGATTCTTCTCTCTCTCCCCTTCTCGTGTCTTCACACTCCTCCCACTCAGAAACCTTTTTAGGTGTGTCCTTATCCTGAATTTTAAAGTTACTGAACTATGACTTTTTGCCAAATATTTGAGCCAGTGGGATCTGGCCTGGTCTATCAAAGAAGGTAAACTTGCCCTTTAAAAATATTTTTGTTCCCTTCAGTTGTCTCCAGACTGTGAATAAGGAACATTGGAGCTTGAAAAGCCTGTTTAGAGACATGCTGCCTGTGCTTCCTTTGTGTGGACATGGTCAGAGGAGGAAAATGTTAAGTAATTTAAATTTATGTTTGGTGACTTCTAGGCTCTGTAATTACGTCTTTTGTTGTTGCTTTTTTTTTTTTTTTTTTTTTTGTAATTATCTTTACATGCCTTTGGTGTCTGGTAAGTTCCTTGTATATTGTAGGTACACAAAACATTTTTATTGAATGAACTAATGAATAGCAAACATGTCCACACTTGGTGAGCAACATTTTACATTTCCTAAATTTGTACTAAACATAAGAAACAAACCAGACACAAAGTTAAGTTACCGCGCATTCAGGCACATAGAGACACACGTGAATGGACGTGGTAGTACGTGATTGAGATTCACTGGGAAAGGGAGGGTTGTACAAGAGAAAAGTAATAAGCTTCATTCATCACGTTTTTTATGACTACTGTCACCTCAGCAGGTTGTAGCCAGAAAAAAACAAAAGCCCTTGCAGTTTGATAATTTAGTAGACTTCTTTATTTCCTCACAGCCCTCTATAGAAGTTTTTATAAATGTGGAAAATAGCTTTAAAATAACTGGAAAAATGAATTCAGTACTCCTACAGTGCATGCCCCATAAGCCTACTTTTTCTTTTTTAAAAGTTGTAAGGAGGGGGGAAATCTTCAGGGAATCACTGAGAATATATGAATTATGATGTTAGCTAAATTCTTACATATCCAGGACGTTCCATGAGGGGCCCATATTTCATTTACATTGGACAGAAGATCCGATCAGAAAATTGCTTTTCTTTTTTTTTCAGGAGGGTGAGACCCTGTAGATCTTGGCCCCTGTGCTCATCTGATAGGAATGTATTCTTCTGAATGTTAGCTTCTGAAACCTGTTTTACCTCGAGTTTAAACCTAAACTTGGAGAAGATCATGACCACTTTGTTTTTACTGAAGAGAATATTATTTCCTACCAATACAGTTTCAAATCTTTTTTCCTCTAAGAAAACATAATCTTATGTTTTAAAGTAGAACCCGATGGCTAAGAGCAAAAACATCAGCTTCTGACAAGCCTGCATTCAAGTCTCACTTATTCCTCTCTGTGACAATGGGCAGGGCACTGCACCTCCCCCGAGCCTCAGCTTCCAGATCTGCAAAATGGGAACAATGAGAGCATAGGGTTGTTGCAAAGATTAAGAGAGATAATTTGGAAAACTTTCACATCCAGGAGACACACTGTGAGTGAGGGCTAATATAATAATAAGTGATAAACAATTATATTATTAATGAATAATTATTACCAAAATTAAAATAATTATTATAACAATTAATTAATAATAATCACCACCAGAGACACCCTTCACCTACCCCTACCCATCACCCGAGCATCCAATGCTTCTTACTGAGTCCATCTATCTCCACGTCAGGAGCCTGGAAGGACCCAAAGCCCTCACTAGATCAGTCACAAGCTAAATATGTTAGAATCTAAGTTGCTTAACTTCAGGACAAATCCTCCTCTTAACAGATAACACAAATTCTTCTGTAAGTTCACCCACACTTTACTTTGTGATCCAGTGTTTAGTTGCTTTATCGATGGTGGAGGAAAAATATAGTCTGGACGCTGATTAAACACTCACATTTACCAATCAGATTGTCGTGTGAGTGTGTACAGCTGACTGTTTAAAACTTCAAACAGTAAGTTACAAGGATGTAATTGTACTGCATGGGGAATATAGTCAACATTTTATAACTTTATACAAAGTACAATCTATAAAAATATTGACTCACTATGTTGTACACCTGAGACTAATATAATATTGTAAATTGACTATACTTCAATTAAAAAAAAAGAGAAAAGAACAAAAAAAATCAAACAAACCCAACTAATACATACATAGCTACACAGATATACTTGGATACGTGCATTTACTTTGGGGTCTCTAGAATTTAGATAGACTTGGGTATATCTAGGGAACAGTATGTACTGTTTAAAGTCATAAATTCAAATATATATAAAAATATATGGAGTGAGAGGGGTGGGGGAGGGAGGGAGGGAGAGGGAGAGAACACGAGCAAGCAAGCTAGCCAGGAAGGTAATATACGTAAGTTAAGCAGACCGGAAGTAAGAAATAATTGACTTTCCCAGTTTTGTTTTTCTTTTTTTCCATTTTTATTGTAGGCATGAATGCCACAGAAATGCTTTTTTTTCTTTTCTACCATGAGAAGAGAAAGTCTGCAGTGGGTGTATGAGCATAAATAACTTGTGATTTGCCCCACTTAACTAGGGAACTTGGGGTGTAATGATTAACAGTGGCATGAGAAGGGCAGGGTAACCCACCTCCAGCCACTGCTGCCAGGTGTGACTGGCAGCTCTGCTGTTACAGCTTTCTCCTCCCTCCTCCTTCTTCATCCACAATAATACAGAAATCTGGATTTGTATGTAAAAGTTCCTGATTTTTAAAATGTTGACAAATGGTTCATATATTTAAAAAATCCAATGCTGAACCATCTGTTTGTACGCTTGCAAAATAAACCTCGCATGTGGGTGAACAGTTTGGGATCCTGGGCCAAACTAAGAGACTCCCAACAGCCTAACTGGATGTGGGACATAGTGATCTGGAGTGGGTATGGAGGATGGCTCTTTGGTTTGGACTTGCTCATGAGGCCATGTCATTCACTGGGATGGGTGAAACACGGGAAGAAGCAAGCGGGGAAGAGGTGTAAGTTTTGTTTTGGACATGTTGATTCTGAGTACTTATGGGACATCCAGGAAGGACAGCTTAGCCTGGAGACACAGATTTCAGACACATCATAGTGAGATAGTAGTGGAAACCATGGGACCAGCTGAAGTGATCCAGGGAGAGTTAATGGAACAAGATTAGAAGAATGTGGGTAACACCCTCCTAAATATCAATATTTGAAGATGGGAATAAGTAACAAGAGTTCTTAAAGGAGGATGAGAAGCAATATCCAGAGAAGTAAGAAGACAATGAGGACATGTTGGTATCAGGGTATCTGAGGAAGGAATGAGGTTTAAGGAGACAGTGCTGCAAAAATCTCAAGCCAGTCAAGGACAGAACAGTGTCCACTAGATGGAGCCATAACACGTCACCAGAGACACTGTAGTGAGTAGAAAGTCAGTGGAGCCGGGGAAGGTATAGCTCAGTGGTAAACTGCATGCGTAGCATGCATGAGATCCTGGGTTCAATCCCCAGCACCTCCATTGAAAAAAAAAAGAAGTCAATGGGACTTGGGGTCAGACCTGAATTTGGAATCTGGTATTGCTACTTACTTAGTGCATAATCTTGAACAGTTACAAATATCTCAAAATCTCAGTTTACTCATCTGTAAAGTGGGAATCATAATTCCTATAGCACAAGGCTTGTATGAGAATTTGTGGTAAGCAAAATAAAGCCCCTGTCTTCGGGGAGCTTATGTTCTAGTAAGAGAGACAGTCAATAAGCAAGTATACTTACATAAAATATATAAGCATACTTAAGTATACTTAAATAAATATATATAAGCAAGTATACTTAAATAAATATATAACTGCAGGTTGTGACAGAAAAAAGCAGAAAGAAGTCGTATAAGGGATTAGAGAGTAAGCTGGGGTGTAGTTTCTGTTTTAACCTGGTGGCGAGGTTATCTCTGAGAAGGTAACATTTGAACTGAAAGTTCTTTCAAAGAGGGAGGAAGACATCTGATGGTCTGGGTAAAGTGTAGAGGTCTGCAGGAATGGGTCTGGCATGTTCCAGAATTTCAAGAAAGCCTGGGTGGCTAATGTGAAGAGGAAAAGTACAGGAGATAAGTTCAGAGAGGTGAGCAGGCCACACAAGGAAACTGAAATTTAGCCTAAGAATGCTAAGAAACCATTGGAGAGCTTGCAGCATGGAGATGCTGTGCAATGATTTATGTTTGTAAGAGATCCCTCTGGTTTCTGTGTAGAGAACGGACTATGGAAACTGTCATAGGAGTCTACTGCTGAGCCTGCAAGAGATGGGGGCTTAGCCCAGGTTGCAGTAGGGGAAATTTAAGATATATTTCAAATGTAGAATCAGCAGGATTCACTGATGGACTGGGCATGGAGAAAGGATTTGCCTTCTAGTTGTTTGGTCTATTCAGCTGTGTGAATGGTGGTACCATTTCTTGAGATGGGGAAGACCTGTTGAAGAGTGGGATTTTAAAAGTTGGAATATAGAGTAAGAGTTCTGTTCTGGACATGTTAAGTTTAAGAGGCCTTTAGACATCAGTAGGCTTTGGGGATTTTTGAGGGGAAAAGTCCAGAGATATAAATTTTGGAGTCAGTAGCACAATAGGGCTAGATGTGATCACCCACGGAGTGCAGACAGAGAAAAAGGCCTGGAGCTGAATCCTCCACATTTTAGAGGGCAGGAGGAAGGAGAGTCAGCAAAGATGATAGAGAAAGAGTGATAAGAGTGAAACCAGGAGATTGGAGCACGGTGACCCAGAGACTAAGTTGAGAAAGTGTTTTCTAGAGGGAAGCAGTAAACAATTGTGTTAGACGCAGCAGAGAAGTTGAGTTTGTGGATTGGATTTGACCTTCAAGAACCTTGGATTTGACCTTCCAGAGAAGGGTCATTTGCAATCTGGGAAAGAACAATTTTCCTGCACTCATGGAAACAAAAATCTAGTTGGACATGGAAGGAACCAAAATGTCCATCGACAAATGACTGGATGAAGAAGTGATATATTTATACAATGGAATACAACTCAGCCATAAAAAGGAATAAAATAATGCCATTCGCAGCAACATGGATGGACCTAGAGATCGTCATTCTAAGTTATTAAGCCAGAAAGAGAAAGAAAAATACCATATGATATCACTCATATGTGGACTCTAAAAAGAAAAAGTACACTATGAACTCATCTATGAAACAGAAACAGACTCGCAGACATAGTAAACAATCTTATGGTTACTGGGGAAAGGGAGTGGGAAGGGATAAATTTGGGAGTTTGAGACTTACAAATGTTAGCCACTATATATAAAAATAGATTTTAAAAAGGTTTCTTCTGTATAGCACAGAGAACTATGTTCAATATCTTGTAATAACATTTAATAAAAAGTATGAAAATGAACATATGTATGTATATGTATGACGGGGACATTGTGTTGTACACCAGAAATTGACATATTATAATTGACTGTACTTCAATTAAAATAAATAAATAAATAAAAAGTCTAATTGGGATTGGTGAGGGGGCGACCGATAAGTAAAGGAGTGGAGACAATGGGTCAAAAGTTCTTTCTTCTACCATCTGAGAATACCTGCTTTAGAAGTGATATAAGCCCCTAAAATTTTATGCAGAATTCTGGATGTATGTGACAAGCTGTGTATTTTGGCCAAGGACATGGGGCTTCCAGCCATTAAAAAAAGACGGAGAAGAAAAGAAAGAGAAAAAAATATATAGCAGGTTTCTGTTTTTCATAGACCTTTTTAAAATTGAATCTTACAGAGTCAATTCTCTTGAAAGATTTTTTTTAGGCTAATATAGCACCTCTGTGCGACCTCTGGTGGATATTATAAAAGGCATTCTCCATTTTACAGGAAAAATATTTGAAAAGATTGCCTAGAAAAATAAATTTTCCTAAACTGAATGATTTTTCCTAATCACTTATACTGTCTCATGATCAAATGTATCCAGTAAGAATAACATCCAACTAGTGTATAAATCAGCTTTTATGCAGTCTCCAAAAACAATGAAGGTAATCCAACACAGAATAGCATAGACTTAATTTTTTTTTTTAACCACCAGGGAAATAGTACATGTAGGTTAGGTGTCAGAGAAACAATTTAGTAGGTCATTCTGCATCTATCCATAGCATTCAAACTCTAAGACTTTAAACTTTCCCTCAAGAAACTGTGTGAAAAAAATTAGCCATCTCATTGGTCTTTCTTCCCACAAGAATGTGCAGTACAAGAAGGCCTAAAAAAGTGTTTCTATGCTGGTTTTAAAATGTAAAGTGGGAAGATACATCATGGAGTCTGAAAAGATGCACCCCTGGGCCTAGGGCATCTGCTCTTAGGAATCCTTAGTGAATTTGGGTCCCACCTGCCTGTTGTTCAAGAAATGCCTCAGAAAATGTCAAGTTCTCTGCATGTAGGAGTCATGTCTTACGATTCTTTTATTTCCTCAAGCAACTATTGGAACCCAAGAGGGTTGCAATTGAAACCTGATGATTTGAAAAGCATGAAATATGCACCTAGGACTCACTGAATAGGATCTATGAAAGTGAGGGGCTCCAGCAGTTCAAAATAACATCGGCGAGGTTGGCTGAGAGTGTATCTTTTTTCAAATGAAACATCAGTGAGAGTTACCAATGCGCAGACCATGTAACTCATATACTATCTCTATGTAGGATAAAATCCTTGGATGGTTTGACCTATTTAAATGACTTAAGTTCTTCTGGGTCAGTGATTTGCAACATGGGGTCCCTGGACCAGTATCGTCCATATCAGCTGGGGTGGGGAGGATATAGCTCAAGTGGCAGAGCGCATGCTTGGCATGCACAAGGTCCTGGGTTCAATCCCCAGTACCTCCTCTAAAATAATAAATAAATAAATGAACCTAGTTACCCTCACCCCTCCCCAAAAAAGAAAGAAATGAAAACTTTAAAAAAAAAATCACCTGGAAACTTGGTAGAAATGCAAATTCTTGGGCCCCATTTCAGACCTACTGAGTCAGTTACTCCATGGATGGGGCCCAGGTATCTGCTTTTACCAGGCAGTTCTGATGTAGTCTAACTTTGGGAACCACTGTTATTGGTCATACTTATACTGATAAAGATTGAAGATGTTATTGTGCTTTTCTGGTCACTTGGAAGAAATTCTACTCGTTAAAAAATAGAAATAACTCCACCAGAAGTGCAGGATAGCAGTGTAGATACTGATACCCAGCTCATTTTTTTTCTAAAAACAACAATTTATTTGGACATAGGCAAAATAATTATAAAAGTAACTGAAGAATTTCCCAAGGACCCATTTTTCTTTTGCCAGTCGTGGTTTTGTAATAAAGAAAATAATCACTCTGCCATCATTTAGGCAATTTTATATGCATTTTGCAAATATACTTCATTTGTCCCTCAGATTACCTGCAGGTGAATTTTTAATGTGGCATTCATCTCTCTTAATGTAAAGTTCTTCTTCCAGTACCTCCTTAATTCTCTTATGAGGCTCACAGTATAAAAATTTCTTCCCTATAAAGACAGTAACAAAATCAGTTACTTATAATTCTGCCCAACCTTCTAGCCATTACCTACATGAATAACTATTTTTTGAAGACAGCCATCCTTCCATACAAATAGCAGATGACTCACCCTGCAGACTCTATTTTGGAAAGATCTCTTCCATGGTAACTTTTAGTTTAGGGGAGGAATTCACATTTTGAGTTTAAGTTTCATAACTTTTTTAGGTATTATGAAGAAATATATGGAGTTTTTTCATTAGGTTGAAGAAAACTTTTATTTGGTCAATATATTCTCATTAAAGACCTAGTCTGTGCCAGGCACTGGGTTAGGGGCAGAGGATACAGCAATGAATAAGATAAACGTGTGCCTGTAACCTATAATCTGGATGCATAACAGAACAGTCTAGCAGTATTCAATCATCTTTTTAAAGATTAAACCTGAATTGGAGTAGTGAACCACTTATGGACATTTTAAAGAAATACGGGTTTAAGAAACGTGGCTAGGACCTAAAGAAGTAAATCCTATAACACTTCAGTGAAGAGGAAGAGATCACCTGCTCTAAGTTGAGGTCTCTTGACAAATTTTAGCCCTTCTGCTTTGAGAATTTAGAGAGGAAATCACTGAAGGTTTTGAGGAACTCTGAAAAATGAGAGAGTAGTAAAGAGCTAGTATAGGCAAATATTCCCTGCTGAAAGAAAGAAAAAGAAAGGAAGGAAGGAAGGGAGGAAGCTGGCTATTAACAGTTGCTACAATGTATTGAATGCTACTACATCCTAGACATGTTACATATATTATCTCTCTTTTCCTCTCAATCACCCTATGGGCAGGTATATTCATTCCTATTTTATAGATGAGAAAGTAACTCCCAAAAGTAAAAGTCACAAAACGAGTCATAAAAATTAAAAGTCATGCCTACTTGACTCTCTCAAATCAAGTCACTAAACCAGCTAGATTAGGGAGATGTTGTCGCCAGTGTATCCGCATCTCAGCAAGACATTTGATAAAGTGCATTTGCAGAAGGCAGTGCCCACGCCAAAGAAGCTGATGAACAGATCAGTGGCTTCCAGAGACTCTACTTGAAACTGCTGGGACACCATTTAATTTGTTAATTCGGATGTAGGAACTTTCAGCAAACTCACCACATGTGCAAATGGCACACATCTGGTGAATGGTGTATGTGCTGAATGGCAAACTCAGGGCTCAAAGGGATGTCTATACTTGGAACGAAGTGATAAAATCCATAGGATGGTACTGAAAAGGATAAATATGATGACTTGTATTTAGGATCCAACAAAGGAACTGCATAAGTACAGTACAGAAAAGGCCTGGGTCAAATATTTTCAATTGGACAAAGGAGGAAAGAGAAACTAAGGATGTTGTAGACTACATTTGTTATACGTGTTCATAACATAACATGACTGCCAAAACAGCTATTTTTGTCTGTTCAGATCCACTTAACAGAAGTATAATGTTCAGATCAAGGGAGGTTATGGTGCCACCACACTATACTAATCTGATGGTACCTAGAATACTGGTTTCAGTGATTTAATAAAATGGAGACTATTGGAATAGTTCAGCTAGCATGGTGAGAGTGCTACAAATTATTTTAAAGGTCACGCTGAGTCTATGAAAGATTTGTTGGGTGCTCAGATAGCCACCACTCTATAATTCAAAGATGTTTCAGTGGGAAAGGACCACATTTTATCTGTGCATATTTGAAAGCAGATAAGTAATTATTAGTAGAAGTTGTACAGAGACTGAAGACCTTTCCACAAAACATTTGGAAATTGAATGGGTACTTTGTGCAGATGTAAAGGGTGTCTCCACCTCAGCTGAGACCCTAAATGATGTCCTCGCGGAGGCTGAGGCAAGAACTCCTTACATGCCCCCCACCCTGACTTTGTGAGCTCCTAAACGTTTGAACACCTGCCTTAATCCATCACTCATTTCCCAGCATCTTGCCCAATGTCGGGCATGCAATAAGGACTGAATATTTGTTAAACTGACGAGTGAATGGTTAATTCCACCTTTTTACTCCTACAGCCACAGGGAATAAAGAATCTTTACATTCTAGCATCTTTAACGGGAAAATTCTCCGATAGAATCTTAAGTCGGAGTAAGGAATTCCTTAACTATCCTGCATATTTAAAACATACTGCATTTCGTGGCTCTAAATAAGGTCTCTGCATGCTGTTGACAACACTAACAGGAACGAGGCTTCATAACCAGGCACGTTGAAGCTGATGCGGAGGGAAGCGGCCCTTCCACCAGGCGGCAGAGGTTCTGCGGCTCGGCGGTGGGATCTCCGAGGCCGGCGTGGTCCCCTGAGGCGCGGAAGCTGAGCCGCGTCAGCCCAACCCTCCCTCCTCCGGTGGCCCGCGCCCAGACGGAGCTGCGGCAACTCCGGGCTGCTCTCCAGAGAGGCAATCAAGGAGGCGCTGCAGAATGGCTGGGAACCGCTCGCCCTCCTCTTCGGCCTATTATCTTCACCTTCATCATTCCTTAGCATCTACTGAAGACCTGTGGGGCACAAGGGGCTGGGAAATACCTGTAAATTTGCGGGACAGTATGGATGAGCGCTTCGACCTGGCACGGACTCAAGTTTCAACCGTGTTGGCGGTGACTGTGACCCAGAACTGCCTTTACTTAGTTGAATATTGTCTGAGTGTTTGGCAGGGCAGGGGGGAAACAACAGCAGTCTTAAATTGTGGCCCATAATTGTGAGATTCTAAAAGGATCGGGGGATAATAATTTTTGAATTAAGAATCCAAGAGACGGGAGTTGATTTCAAAGATTTCTCCAGCACTGAGTGAGGGTAGGCAAGTCACTTCCTTTCCTCTGGTCTAGAGCTCAGTTTCCTGGTTTGTAAAATGAAGGAACTGACAAAAATGATCTGTATGTTTCCGTGAGTGTGTATGTATATAACTTATATATTTTAAAAATAAATTTAATACCTTCATTATATGTGAAACATAAATTTATATGTTATATTTTACATATTTTTGTAATTTAATTATTTTATATATATATATATATATACACACACATTTTTTTCAATACCTTCCAGGCCAATGTCACTAACCAATTAAGTTGGAGGCTACCCGGGAGGCCTTTTATGAAGAAGGGCTTGGAGAAGTGGACTTAGATGCTTTCGGCCACAAAACCATCATACCTGCCTTTGACAAAACAGCAGCTCCATCCTTTCCCTCCAAAACCTTTGCGGCTTCAGCTAGTCTCACTCCGGTTTCCCCCAGTTCCTCTTAACACCGCTTCCCGGCGCCACCACGTCCCTCCCTGCAGGGCCTACGGCTGGAAGGGAACTCACACTGCTTGCGGGACTCCTGGGGGCCGCCGCCGCCGGGCTCCCCGCGCGCCCCGCACCCCAGGCCTGCGGGCTGCCGAGGCTGCTCCCTGTCGCGGCCGGCCTCGGGCACCGCCACCGCGGTCACCGCCTCCTCCCCTCTCATGCTGCAAGGGTCTTCTTCGCGGCCCGAGGCCGGCTGGCCGCCTCCGCTCCGCCGCTGGCTGCCGGGGAACACGAAGCGTCTCCGGTTGCCGTAGCGACTGCGGATCCTCCCCGCCCCCAGCCTCTCTCCGCCGGCGTCTCCAGGCGTCCAGCGCGCTCCGGAAGGCGCTGGAGCTGGGGAGCTGCGATTGCTTACCCACCAAAACGGAGGGCGTTCCATTTCTCTCTCCCGCTTTTTTCTCACACGAGTTTCGCAAGAGGCTTTACCATTCCACGGTAGGGAATCTGAACTCAGAAAAGTTTGGCCCCCAAAGCCAAAGAAGTGATCACCACCTGGAACAGGTAGGGGCTGGAGCAGGGACTGGACGGGTGAGTTCAAGGTAAGGTCTCTGGTTTCACGCAGTGTTTTGCTTGTCGTGACCCTCTCCCTGCTACACACACAATGTGACCGAATAAATGAATGTTGAGGGTTCCCAACTTTTGGACTGTAAACTGTTGTTGTTATTATCAGACCATTCTTGTAGTGTCCAAGCACGTTTGTATTCACAATTTCTTTCAATCCATATAATAACTAATTTTACAAATGAGAAAATCAAGTTCAGAAAAGTTTGATTTAAATAGCAAATGGAAAAATCTAGGTTTTTATTTGGAGCATGAGGTCGCTCTTGTTTTGTTTTTGCAGTCATTAAAAAATTGTGGTGTTAATTTTATGAAAGCTAAACGTGCAGAATTAAATAGTTCTGCAAGGTTTGTAGCCAAATACAGAGGACTCCATTTTACCCCACAGGCAACCACATTCACCTCTTTTGGCTGATAGTTTAGTATTTAAAGCCATCTAACCAAATGCTTATTTTGCTGCTTTTTATATATTTCAGTTTTAAGTATCACATCTTGATTTCCGTCAATGGAAAATGAGGATTTAGCTCTCTTTCATGCTCGTCACCTCACGTATACTGTCCCCTCCAACTGCCAATGTAGATAAATTGAAATTTTGGCTACATTTTACAATGAATTACTATGGCTGCATGAACTCTAGTTGCAGATGAGTCCACCACCTACTATCCTAGGGTCACTTTTTCTTTCTGCACAACCTTTTAATTAACTGGAGTTAATAATTGCCTTGTTTTTTTAATTTGCTTGATTTCTAATATCCTTATCACTCAATTCCCAAACTCTCCTTGTGTAAATCTCTTAATATCTTCAAATACATGAGGAATTCTATCAATTTCATCTTTTTGAAAAAGTCCCTTCCAGAGAGACCTGATCTGTTCCGGTCTGCGCTGGTTGCTCTCCAGACCTGTGGTTACACAGCTGTTGTCTAAGGATTTCCCTTCACCGCCATGCCTCTCTCTTGTGTCGAAGCTCTGATCTTCTTCTCTTGTTTGGTTTGCTTACTTATTCGTTGGATCATATCTCCAGGAGCTTTTGGAGAAGTGGTGTATGGGAGATAAAACGCCCAAATCTTTCCATTTTTGAACGTTTATTTTACCCTCTACTAAAGGGGCGGGTCTAACTGGATAAAGAACTCCAGGTTGGAAATCATTTTTCCTCAGAATTTTAAAGTCATTGCACTATTGTCTTTCGGCATCTACTGTTGCTATAGAGAATTCTGTCAACGTTCTATCCCTGACCCCGTGGGTAGGACATGTTCTTTCTTTCTAGAAATGTGGAGGATCTTCTTTGTCCTCATGGTTCTGAATTTTATAATACACCTTGATGTGGGTAAATTTTCAGCCATTTTGCTGGGCACTCGGCAGATCATTTCAATCTAGAAACACATGTCCTTCATTGAAAGACTTTTTCTTGAATTATTTTATTGCAATCTCTTTTTTTTTTTTCTCTGTTCTCTCTGGAACTCCTATGATTTGTATATTAGATCTTCTGATTTGTCTTTTAATTTTCTGACCTATTTTTCCTTTTTTATATCTCTATTTTTGCACTATTTTCTGGTAGATTTCCTCAACATTTTGTAAACATTCTATTTTTCACTTCTAGTGCCATGTTTCTAATTTCCCAGTACTCTCTTTTTTGTATGGCAGCTTGGTCTTATATCATGGATGGATGCAATATCTTACCTCTCTAAGGGTATTAATTGTATACTTCATTTCCAAAGTTGTTTTCTTTCTGTATAATTGCTGCTTCCTCCAAGTTACCTGTTTCCGTTTCTTTTGGTCTATGTCTTAGTAGCTTTCATCAATCTTCAGGTGATCCCTGACTGTCTTGTCCTATCTGGTAGTAGAGAGTACGACTCTGTACATACAGGTGGGCTTATTAACTGGAGGTTTCACTGATAGGTAATCTCTCTGGGCTGTTCAGTTGGGGAAGCCCTGATGTCAGTATTTTAAGGTCTTATCTCTTGACCTGCTCTGATTCTCCACGGGGTGACTCCTCTAGTCTCCCTGCTGGAGGGTATCAGCCTGGTGCCAGCACCCTGGGACGTGAAGGGGAGAAGAGAACCAAAGACTCAACATGAAGTATGTAAGCATTCATGAAATGCCCATTTCAGCGTGGTGTCCCGCCCTCAGCTGTGCTGTGTACCGTCCAGTACAGAGAGCCTGTCTGACTTTTTTATATGGCTAATAGTTTTTTTTTTTTTCACCATCTTAACCATTTTAAATGTTAAGTATATTTACATTGTTGTATAACACTAGAAATTTTTCATCTTGCAGATTAGAAACTCTATACCCATTGAACACCAACTTCCTGTTTCTCCCTTCCTCCAGCCCCTGGCAACAACCATTCTGCTTTCTGTTTCTATGAATTTGAATACTTTAGATGTCTCGTATGAGTGGACTCATACAGAATTTGTCTTTTTGTGATTGGTTTATTTTATTTACCATTATGTCTTATGCTAAGAAGGATTAATCCCTGTTGTAGCACGTGAAAGGATTTTCTTCTTTTTTAAGGCTTAATAATATTCCATTTTATGTATCTGTTACATTTTTAAAAATTTATTCATCTGTCAATGGACATTTGGGTTGCTTCCATCTCTTAGCTGTTGTGAATAATGCTGTAATGAATGTGGATGAGCAAATATCTCAAGATCCTTCTTTGAATTCTTTTGGATATATATCAGAAGTGGGATTGCTGGATCATATGATAATTATGTTTTTAATTTTTGAGGAACTCCACTGTTTTCTAAATGTCTATACCATTTTACATTCCCACCAACAGTAACTGAGGGTTCCAATTTCTCTACATCCTCACCAACACATGTTATTTTCTGTTTTTGTGTTTTGTTTCTTGATAATGGCCATCCTAGCAGCTATGAGGAGTTATCTTACTGTGGTTTTGCATTTATCTAACGATTAGTGATGTTGATCATTCATATCCTTGTCAGCCATTTGTATTTCTTCTTTGGGGAAATGTTCATTCAAGTCCTTTCCCCACTTTTTAATCAGGTTATTTGTTTTGTTTTATTTTGCTTTTGAGTTGTAGAAATCTCTGTGTATATCCTGAATATTAACCCCTTATCAGATACATGATTTACAGATATTTTGTTCTATTCTGCATGTTGCTTTTTCACTCTGTTGATTATTTCCTTGGGTGTGCAGAAGTTTTGGAATTTGATGTAGTCCCACTTGTCTGTTTTCATTTTTGTTTCCTGTGCTTCTGGTCTCATATCCAAAATGTAATTGCCAAGACCAACATTGTGAAGATTCTCTCCTATGTTTTCTTCTAAGAGTTTTATAGTTTTAGGTCATATGTTTAGGTCTTTAATACATTTTGAGTTAATTTTTGTATGTGATACAATGAAAGGGTCCAACTTCATTTTTTTCCCATGTAGATATCCAGTTTTCCTAGCACTGTTGAAGAGACTGTCTTTTCCCTATGGTGTGGTCTTGGAACCTTTGTGATAGAATGTTCATGCCAGTACTACTCATAAAAGCACCAAACTGGGAACAATTCAAAGGTGCTTCAAAAATCAGCAATAAATGTATATATAAATTATGGTATGTTTACATAACAGAATATTTTACAATGAAAAAGAACCAACCCCTGCTACATGCAAAAATATGGATGAATCTCTCAGATGTAATGTCTTATGAAAGAAGCAAACACAAAATATACATATAAATGATTACACTTAATGTAGGCAAAACATAATGGTGACAGAAGTTAGAATAGTGGTTACCTCTGAGGGAGCCCTGAGAGAGTGACAACAAGGTAGACTTTTGGGGCACTTGATCTGGGTAGTTGTTAAATGGATGTGTTCACTTCATTGAATTCATCAAGATTTCTAAACTTTACTGTGTTTGCTATACCTCTACAAAATTATACAAAAAATTAGTCTGAAAATATTTTTTCTATTAGAAAAAACTAGTCTGAAAATATTTTTACTCAAAAAAAAAAACAAAAAACAAGCAAAACCCCAATGTAGTCTACTTTGATCAAATAATAAAGAATTAAGCAATTATCATTTTCCTTTTTGTCTCCAATACCAAAAAGCTTGGAGATAATTTAATTGTCAATTGCAGTAACTATATTAACTTAAGTGGTTTATTTCCTTCATTCTCTTAAATGGCTTTTGATTTTCTGTTTCTAGTTATTATATGCATGCCACTAATTATACATGATCTCATATCTCCTTGGGAATAGAATGTTCATAAAAAATATAAGATGTACTGTTTTATCCATGAACTGTATTGATGATTTTTCTTTACTTTTTTTAGTTCCAAAAAACTTAAACCCAACAAAAACAGGATGGCTTATCCTTTTCTCATTTTCATTAAAGAGACCAAATTATCCACTAGATGGAGGCAAAACCCAAGACTAAATTTTCCTTGTGACAAAAATTATATTGAATGTAAGAACATGAAGTCTTTATTGAAGAAATAAAACAATATATTGCCAAAGTTAATATATTACTTTGTATTGCTCAATAGTATACTAGTAAAACTCTGGGTGAAGTACATTTTACATTCTCTGTTCAATTCTATAGATTTCAAACATGTCTCCAGAAGTCACCTCAGTCTTTCTTCTGCTTGGTAGTAAGGCAATTAGATAAGCAATGGGATGTTTAATGCTATTATTTTTTCTTCAGAAAAGTAGATGCTATAACCGCTTTGGTATGTTATTCCAGATTCTAACAGTCTTGATCTAATTATTTTAAAAGCCAACAAGATCCTTCTTCTAGTAACTAAACCATCTTTCAAACTTGTTGAATGTAATGTCAAATGGACTAATCATTTTAGGGCAAATATTTTGCTTCCTACTCTATAATTTAATGGAGAAAGTGCTGCTTGCAATTACAAAGGGCTATTTGCTTGGGATTTTAAAATTCCAGTGAATTGGTGAGATGTATATTTTTTCAGATCGCTCGTAAGACTCCACAGGCCCCCAGGAAGATATACCCCTAGAATCTGGGGAGGAGGCCCTCATATATCCCTTCTTGCCAGTGAAAATAACAAAAGGATGAAATTAGTCATCTCTGGATGACTACTTTTAAAAATCAGCCTTGTTGAAGTATAACTTATGCGTAAAAAACTTCATTCCATTTAAAGTATAAAATTCAATGTCTTTTGACAGTTGTACATACCTGCAAAACTACCACTGCAGTCAGGACACAGAACATTTCCATCACCTCCAAGACATTCCTCCTGACCTTCTGCAGTCCAACTTCTGTCCGTGTTGCCAGGCAGTCACTGCTCTGCTCTCTATAAGTGAGTTAATTATTTTCCCAAATGAATATTCAATTGTTCCAGCATCAATTCTTTGAGAGAATTTCCCATTGCATTCCTTGGCACCTTTATCAAAAGTCAGGTGACTAATGTACATTTAAGTCTTTTCTAGACTCTGTCCTATTGATGTATGTCTGTATGTCTGTCCACCAATACCACACTGTCTTGATACTGCTTTTTCATAGTTTTGAAATCAGGTTGTATAAATCCCCCAACTTCGTGTTTTTATTTAAATTGCTTTGGCTCTTAAGATTTTCAGCTAATGGAATTTTTGCTTATGTATGTTTTCATGCCACAAAATGTAACTTCCTCCTAATAAGAATAATTTTTATGTCCTCAAATGCTACTATAAATAATCTACAGAAAATAATACTAAAGAAAGTGGAATTTTTATTGTTTTAATTATTTAATAGACTGATGGCACATAAATAGATATTAACATTCATGGGGGAAAGCTGTAACATTTGAATGAAGCTTTCTAGAAACTTAGTTCAAGGAAAATAAACTAAATGTGCACAAAATGAACTATTCTTTAATCAACTTTACAAATAGATACCAGGTATCAGAGTAAAGGTGGTGGAATCACAAAGACAAGTTTGAAACTTAATCTCCATCTCCTCTTACTAACTGCATGAGAATTTACCTCCATAAGCCCACTTTCCTCATTTGTACAATGGCATCTTATCTCATCGTGTTACTGTGAGGCTCACATGAGATAAGGTATGTGAGCACTTACTGCACAGTCGGTACCCAGTAAACAGTTGTCAGCTATTGTCACAGTGGTTCAGTGGGCCACATTTTGGATATATAAAAATTCCATTAAGAAGATCAGATGACTATTCCATTTGTGCATTCCAAAAAGATGATTGAGGAAGGCTGATAAACAGACATAGAATTTTTTTTTTACATTACAATTTTGATATATTTTATCTTGGAATTCAAGATTCAAGTGAAACTAATCACTGTTCGTTTGCAACCTCAGGAATTTCCTGGGTGAAGCCTGAAAATACATGGAGGACAAGGAGAGACTGAAGAGAGAGGCAGCTCACTCCAGACTGGTAGGTGACAAGTTTAATGAGCAAGGGAACTTACACGGGAAGCTTGTCTAGGGTGGCTGAAAGGTGAATAGATCTCTGCACCTGCCCCCCCAGAATCTTAAAGTTTATATAGAGGCCTTAACAGTGTTCAGTGTTCAGTTCAGGTGATCTCAACAACACAATGCTCTCCCAAGGCCACGTCCTTGAACGGCTCCCACTGTGGGAACAGTAGGTAGACCGTACATTCCAAGGACAGGGGGGTGGGGGAAGGTAGGGAGCTAAGGAGCAGAGATGGGGTGGGGGAGGTGAGGAAACTTCATTACCTGGGTCCAACTAGAGGGTCAACTGGCTGTCACATCCTCTCCACGACCTGCTCCAACAACTGCCAAAATAAATTATACCATGTTATTTTTTTTTCAATTGAACTATAGTCAATTTACAATGTGTTAATTTCCAGTGTGCAGCATTGTGACGTACATATATATATTCCTTTTCATATTATTTTTCATCCTAGGCCATTGCAAGATATTGAATATAGTTCCCTGTGCTATCCAGTAGGACCTTGTTGTTTATCTGTTCTATATAAAGTAGTTACTATCTGCAAATCCCGGACTCCCATATTATTTTTATATTTAAATAACAAACTAAAGGAGTTTTAGATCAGTAATGACATTAAAAGATTATTTTTTTTATTGAAGTATAGTCAATTACAATGTGTCAATTTCCGGTATACAGCACAATGTCCCAGTCATGCATATACATACATATATTTGTTTTCACATTTTTAAAAGATTGTCTTTTATTCCCACTCTTGACACTTGGAGGCTGCCAGCTCCCTCCCCATTTCCATCTTCTCTACAGAGGTGGTTGGTTTCTCTTTCCTCTTTTCTTCTAGATATGAAAAAACTGTGCATCAGTTTAATTGCATTTTACTCAGCAATATAATTTTAAAAAATACACTTACAATGGTGCAACCTATTAAAAATCAGGATTTGTTTATTATCTCCTTTAAGACCCAGAAGTTAGGCTTTCTCTAAAAATAAACTCATCTATCTGACTTAAGGGGTAAATTTTCTAGACTCCAATCCTAGAAACAGGAGTGAGTTTTTCTGACATATGAAACTCAGTATTGAAGACTTCTCTTTTTCTAACTGTATGTTTCAGCCCAATTTTTGAATGTGTTTAGATGATCTCATTAACAAAATAATAAAAATTGAAAATAGAATCAATGATTATCTAACTTTTGAATGTACACTGATGAATATTTGGAATGCCTAACAGAATCTAAGGAAAATACGCACTTTTAAATAAAATTTAAACAGACACGAAATGAGCTGAACTCAAGTGCCTTTTCTAGTACCTGTCACGAGGGATCTGATTCTTCTATGATATGATTCTTACAGCAGAGCTATTACTTGCCCCTAAATTTGGTCCTTTCAAACAGGATACATTTTCTTCATAAGTTAATTACATTTGGTTTTTGAAAAACCTGATAGACACCTGATTTTTTAAACAATGGTAGGCTCACTTTCTCATTTTTTTTAATTGCAAAAAATTGCCTTGTGTGTAAGGCAGCTGTTTCTGAAAAAGGAACTTCAGTGACTACTTAGGGGACAGTGCTTCTCATGAACTCACATTAATTCTCCGATGACATTTCCCTAACTTCCAAGTACTGTCTTGCAGAGATGAAACGGTGAACATATCATAATAGAAAGGGAGGGGAGAAAACGAATTAGGTAGTTGTTTGCTTTCAGATTTTATAAGCTACAAAATTGAGCACACTTCACTGAGCACGTCTTCTGGCCCACAAATTCTACTACTATGAGACCCACCGGCAGATGGGGCCATGTCATTAAATTCACAGTGAGGACTGTTAGGTGCTCCTGAGTTTCGATCAGCTAATTAAAGTGATAGACCACATGAGAGTTTTTATGTTTTTATTGTATTTGCTCAGCATTTACAAGACCCCTCCTGAAAAGGGGAAAAAAAGTAGGTGTGAATTCAAAGAGCCACTCAGTAGGGAGGACACCGAGAAGCCACACACGGAATGAGGAGTAAAACATTGAGTTTCAAGGTTCCGGGTCTGCAAGGGAAACACAGAATCTCATTTCTTTCAAGTCCTTGCAATTATCAGCTGAAGACCTTTTGCTTTATTTTGCTTATTCCTTGAATTTTTCTCCTGTTGGAGATCTTTGACACCTGGCACAAACCTTTGAGGATGGGGTAGGCATTTTTATTCTAGGAGTGGAGATGTTTGGAGTCTTGGAAGAAGTTCTCTTGCATATTTTACTGGGAAGTCATGAGAGAGAACCACAGACATAGAAAGGGAGAGCTTTGGGATCTTCAAGGATCAAAATACCTAAGACAGGGAAGGGCATTTCTACTTGAAATGCTGGGGAAAGGAACTGCTCAATATCACTGTTTGAGTACCTGCCATGTAATAGGTACCGTATCCATGCTACATCTCATTTATGCCTTACAAAACCGTAACCAGATAGATATTATCTCCACTTTGCATGTGAGAAAACCAAGGTTATTCGCCCAAAGGCACGCACAGGAACCTAGATTTGTCTGGCTCCAAGTTCCCTGTTCCTCCTCCTAACCCTTCTGCTTTGTCTTCAGGGCGAGTTTCAGGCATCCAGACCTGCACTGCCAAAAAGTAGTCACTGCTCAAGTGGGGCTAGTCTGAGCTGAGGTGGGCCATAAAATACACACTGTTATTTTGAAGATTTACTCCAAAAAAGTAAAATATCAATAATTTAAAAATATTATGTCACGTTGGAATGACTATTCTGAATGTGAGGTTAAATAATATGTATTATTAAAATTAAGTTGACCTGTTTTTAATGTAGCTTCCAAAAAAAAAAAAACCCTTAAAATTACATGTGACTCACATTATGTTTCTACATGATAGCACCAATTTAGATCCTTTCCACTTAGGTTCCCATAAGTGAAATTTTAGGGAGAAAAAGGGAAATTTTCAGGAATTTAAAACATTGATGGGCTACATTCAATCCTTAGTTTACTGCCTTCTGAATGTAGTGAACGTAGCTCTTAAATTCCCTTTAGAGAAAGCACTTCACATTGCCCAAGTTGAATGCTCATCACTTTGTTATACACCTGAAACTAACATAATATTGTAGGTCAACTATACTTTAATTTAAAAAAAATTTTAATGAAATTTAAAAAATACTAAGGGAAGTGTAGAAGTGAACAATACAAATTCTGCCCTGAGGATGGAAGGGATCTCTCTAATATGTAGAATTTGTGCACTGGTTGAGTGTTGAGGCCTAAAAGCAAGGGAGAAGTCACATCTCAGCTCCTCAGTAATAAAGCAGTTCCTTTGGAGCCATACTTAAGTGGAAAGCTTACATAAAATCATGGATGGGCTCTGTGATTTTCAGATAACTAGGCAGCCTTGTTTAGCAGTCTAATGGGATAGGTGAAGTCTTATTCTACTATCACTATCAACTGTACCTTGTCATTGGGAATCACTAAATTAAGCCAGATTAAACAGCATCCTCTTAATTTCTGCCAAAACTTTTCTTTTTAATTCTTATTTTTTTAATTGAAGTGTAGTCAATTTACAATGTTAGTTTCAGGTCGACAGCAAAGCGATTCAGTTACACATATACATACATACATATATATATACTTTCTGCCAAAACTCGTGTATCATAGATACTGACACTCTGAAATGGAGATCTCTCCTAGCCAGAGATCACAAAATAGTCTTGAGATCCTGTTTGTCACAATGATTCAGTTGATACGGTATCTTGTAACTTTTCTGAGATGATCCAATTTTGTTCTAACCTAAAAACGGCCACATATATTTGATCAATCAACATTACTTAGTCTAGGGTGACTGTGTCACATGGGTTGTCTCAAAAGAGACAAACCTTGGTAGACATTTAAAAAATATAACTGAAGGAAAGGGCTCCCTTTCTCCACTGTGTCAGTTCTGGTGTTGAGAGTTAAGAGAAAACCCTTTGTTTCAGTCACAGAGAGGCTAAGAAGTCAATGGAAAACTGCTTCTGGAGAGATGGAGAGAGCAGATACCAAATAAATGTATGTTAGATGAATAAATACGTTATGGATCTAAGGAAGACACACACAGGTGAAAAAAAAGAATTCATGCTTTTTTCGGTTGTTCAAAACTTTTATTTTTGAATATTTATATTTATGCTTTTGTCACTACCCACACGGTGGCTTTTCAAAAAAGCCTGAGCCACTCATGGTTCTCACTCCAATATAATAATCATCCTCTCATTCTTCAAATTCCTTTTCCCTTGTCGCTTTGCCTTTGTGTGATTTGTACAAAATGAGGACCCTGGAAAATAACACTTCCTGTGAACTTGAGAGACTATATGAGCAGTGCCCAGGTCGGCAGGACCAGGCAGGGAAAACGAGCTGGGTGGCAGACACACTGTGACCTCCTGGACCAAGGTACGGTTGTGCGCAGGTCAGGTCTGAAAGGTCATGCTGATGCGCCAGCAGAATAAGGATGACGCAGGTTGACCAGGGTGAGGTAGGACGGTCCACAGGATCGTGTGACTTGTGGTAGGGGAGGCAGTATTTAACACTGGTGGATTAAACACCTAGCTAACTACTTTCCTGAAAGTAGTCTAGGTTCTAAAAGACAAAAATCTAGGTTTCTTGATTTTTTTTTTAAACATTTGAAGATTCAGGTCACTAATATATTACTTCTTACGGATTACAATGAAAGCAAATGGCTATGGTGATGCAGAGGAGACAGCTAAACCGCACCAGTATATTTAAGACTTTTAAATTAAATTGAGTTACCTTACCTTATAAAAATACATGTCAATATACTAAATACTCAACAAAGATCTAGGATGGGGGTTATTTAAAAATACATTTCTCTTGGATCAGCACCAAAAATATCATTAGTTTTCTGTACAACCTGTGACAAGTTTTTAGGTATAGGTAAGTTAAAATGATTTCTGATAAAAATCACCAACTCCACAGAAATCATTAAAGATACAGCCACACAACTCTCAAATACATTTTGACATCAAGGTCAGGCAATTCACTTGGAAGGATACCATCATGAGTACCACTGAATTACTGTGGTAAGACTTTCGATGTCAACTTCGTATTATGGGGATTTTTCACTTCTCACACTAAGGAGGCACTGGTACTTAGACACTTAAGAAAATTATTAGAACCGTTAAGACTAAGGTGAAGAATTTGTGCAGCCTTCCACAATTTCAAAGAGGTAGTGATAGATACTTGTCCTCCTGGCGATGTCAAATGCAGTTTCTTCCAAGTTGTTCTTCAGACCTGGTTTGATGTAGCGGTTCATCAGGAGGAGTTCTAGGGTATCTTTGCTGTCTATGTTCCCGGCAGCAAGATGCAGGGGAGTTAAGAGGCCTTTTGTTTGGGCATTGATATCTGCATCATGCTGCAATAAGAAAGAAGCCACTCTGGTGTTATTCCACTTACAAGCACTGTGCAGGGGTGTCCAGCCATCCACAGTCACCGCATGGACGTCTGCCCCTTGGGCGATCAGCTCCCGGACAACATCTAAGTGTCCGCCGTAGGCTGCTCGATGGAGCGGGGTGTAATCATCTTCATCCCGGGTGTTTACGTGGGTGGCCTTTTCAGAAAGGAGTCTCCGCACTGTGGTAAGCTGAGAAGGGAAGAGAGCTTTTAAAAACCGAACTCAAAACTAAACAGTGAACAAAGAAAATTAAACTGTCTAGTAGTGTTAGGTTTAATTAAGTTAAATATAAACTTACTTGTTAGCAGGTGACTTTAAAATCAAAATAATTTAAGATTTCTTCTTCTTCTGGGGGAGAGGGTAACTGATTTAACAACATACAAGTTAGTGTTAACCATCAACTGTTGATTCTAAGATTGTGACTCTCTGAATACCAAACCATACATTTACTTTTGGTCCAATTAAGGCTTACTGCACAAAAGCTATAGTCCTAAATGAATAAAACTGGCTAGAATTGTACTTAATATTTTATATTTCATCTATGAAGAAACATCATAATGCAGTGGACTAATTTTTCTGTAGTCGGATTATCATACCAATATACATAGCGTAAACATTTTTTAAAATAAACTTCTATCAGTAGACTACAATGGTAACAAGGAAATGCAGAGACTAAGGAGCTCGATTTTTCCTAACTAACATAACTTTAGACACGTGTTTTCAGGAAGTGATTTATGGTTTGGTCTGAGGACCTCTGGTGGGTCTGCTCTTGGGTTAAAAAGTTATCCAAAAATACAAGACCTTTCTAGTTTACTAATACAGACATGGGGGAACTTAGTAAAATGAGGTAGAAGTGGCCAAGTGGGAACAGATTTTTTGATGTTAAGTAGGATCATCCTATGGGTCCTGGGAAAACTAATAATCCTGAATCTCAATTTTACTTAATCTGTAAAAGGAAAGGATATCACCTATCTTACAGGGATACATGAGGATTAAATCAAATCATGTAGTAAGGTGTGTGGTAGACCTGGTATTTAACAGATATTAATTCCCATCTTCTCTTTCCTAAATGATACTTGTCTTTAGGATGATCCTAACGACTTAATATAAATGATTGAAAAATATAGATGACTGTTTGCTATCTTCATAGTTAATTATCCTTAAGCCCCCCAAATTACCCATATGACACCTTCTGGCTTACTATGTGCCTCTTTTGAACCTCAAACCTCTGTATAAAAGAGGCAGGTGTTAACAGTGGCCATTTTTACAGATAAGAAAATAGAGGTTCAGAAATGCAAGGATTTGCCCAAAATTACAGACCAAAGCCAGGTTCAGGGACAGGTCTTCTGGCTTCCAATCTAACACTTTTCCCACTAAATTAAGGTTTCCTCTTAAACAGTTTTTTTTTTTTTTTTACCCGATTTTTTTCAGCAGCCCAAAGAAGCAATTTGCTGGGATCTTTTTCCATTTTTTTTTCTTGCAGTTGATACCACTCTTCAGTTTTTTCATTTTGCTCCTCGTCTTCGTCAGAATTCCCTACCCAGAGACTTTGGGTACCAATGGGAATAAGGTGTCTATGTGTTTCCAACAATTCAAGCTGGTTAAAGTGTTCAGAAAAGTCCAAGAAACTCTCTGGGTCTGGTTTTCCATCATCACTTCCCTTCTCTTTTTCCATTTTAACTCCTATTCTAAATACAAAGCATTTCAAATGCCACGGTGTAAATAATCTTTCCAGAGATGAATTATGTCTGCTTTATTTTATTCATCAAGATCTGAAAACACAAACACAAAAATTATTAGTAAATCAGTAATTGAGGCTTTATCAACAGCATAGATAAGTCTTGCAAACATACACAAATAAAGTCTGTCTAAACTCTTTGGTGTTTACTGATACCCTCTAGATTCATTAAATACTGGAGCTGACAGATTTCAGCTATCTTTATTTTTAATGGTCTAATACTCACTTTTTTGTTGCTCCTTCTCACTAAGACAATGGTTATAATTGCATTTATTTTGAATCTATTGGTTCAGATACTATATTATATTATGCTAAGAGTGCTTAGCGCTTAAGCGTATAAATGATAGCTAATACAATAAAGAAAGGCACATTCACAATTTTTATAAACTAGACACATAGATGCTATAGAGCAGAAACAAAAACATTTAGTTCCTAAAAAAGTTCTTCAAAGAATCAGGGATCCTTAGAGATGGAATGGCCCCCAAAGGACATGTGTCCCAGTCTCACATCAATGCAGATATCTTGATCATGACATCTGTAATAATTATCCTATTTCTACTTTAACAGGTTCAGGCCTAGGAAAATTCACTGCTTTAAAAAGTAGCTTATTCACTGAGAGACAATTATAGTTCTTAGTTGGCTTCTTGTTTTGAAACTGAATTTTGGCTGTCATTCACTCCTTCATACAACAAATATGAATAGAATGCCTGGTACGTGCCAGTCTCTGGGTACTGGGATTCAATAATGAACAAGATCCATGTCTTAACCTCAGGAAGCTTGCCATCTAGTCAGGGAGAATGGCAAAGACAGCATGATAAGTACTATGATAGGACCATGTCCAGATCTAATGAATATACAGGAAGGTCATAATTAACCCAGGCCCAAGAGAAGGCTTCCTGGGTGAAGTGATATTTATTCTGCTAGGCTGCCATATTATTTATAAGCCAATACCAGGTTGAAGAGTTACATAGTATATTAAACTGTAATGAATTAAATAAAATGATAATAGATATTTTAAAAATATCATTTCTCAGCTTTCCAACTATATTTGTTGAAATCTTACCACTCTTCCAAGGCTCTTCTCAGATGTTACCTCTTTCATTAAGTCTTTCTTGAGCCTCCAAATTAGATCTGTCTCTAGTTTCTACTTTTTTTGTGCTCCACATTGTCTTATTTCATCACTGATTTTGTTTTTATTTTAGCCTCTTAAAAGATTATAAGCTTAAGGATAGGGACTATATTTAACTTACATTTATGTCCCACTAATATATAGCAGGTGTTAAGAAATATTTGTAGAGTTAAACTGAATTAAAGCCCTATCATTTAATTTTGCTTGGAATGGATTAAGAAGTTCGAGACTTAGTCATACCCTTAAGATACTGATTTCTTTCTACCTAATTTCAGAGTTTTAACTATATAATCCTAATGCACCATTAGATTGTATCACTAGTGCCAAGAGCATTAAACTCAAGTTTAAATCTGTTACTTATAACCAGTACCTTCTCTGGACCTGTTACTCTGTTGTAATGTAAGGACTGTTCTAAAGGATTTCCGTAGACTGTCTAGTTTTTCAGTTTATTGGGAGACCCTATCAGAAAGGCTTTATGTTCTCATAGTTCTTACTTCTTTCTTTATTCTCAAACTACTTCCTGAAACTTAAAACACAAAAGTGATTATACATCAATTCCTTAAACACTTAATACCAGTAAATAATACAAAGTTTACTTGTTAATTATATGAACTATAATAACATCATAGCACAGATCTTCCACCCCCGTTTCCTTTTTATAAAAACTCTCTTTACAATTTGAATTTCCTCTCCAGATACAATAAATTACATATAAAATGTCCTAGTGGACTTAATTAAAAAAATCAAACCAAGGTGCATTTCCCTGATTCAGGGTTTGAAGAGTCGATCAAGATTCCTACTTGATGACATTCTACCAGGATGAAACAGGGTACATTTTTTTTAAAGGACACATTCCATAGAGCTCTAAACTATGTCAGCTCACAAACAACCCGGTGAGAGGTGGGGCCATAAACCCAGTTTACAGGTCGCTGAGTTTCGGATAGTTTAAAACAACTTTCAATGGAACTGAAAGCCTAACTTTCCTAATTTAAAAGTTTCACATTATTTTTTTTTATTGCACCTTATTCTACTGCTGTCAGCACAAAGCAGTACACATATGCTGAACCCGGGATCCAGGGACACAATTATGGGGAAGCAGGGACAGGCTTGTAAACTAGAGTCAGAATGCTCACTCTCTGGGGAGTGGGAGTGAGGAAGACCACCAGGCCCCGCCCTCCGGCACCGGCCGGTCACTTCGCAGGCCCGTGAGTTCTCGTCTGCGGCCTTCCAAACAGCCAAGAGCGAAGAAGCCGCTCCAGCCCTACCGAGGACCCACGAAGCGGCTCGACTTGCAGGGCTCCCCAGGGGTCGACAGCTGACCAGGCCCTTTAGGTTCAGAAGTTCTTGGGTGGCGCCAGGCGACCAGGAAGCGCGGCCGCGGACCAGAAAGAGCTACCCACCTTAGAGACGGGAAAATCACCGCCGGGAACTTCGCTTCCGGGGTTCGTCCCCTCGGCTACTCAGGATTGGCTCCTGGACGAGGGCGGAGCCTCGACGCTACTTTCCCTGCGCCCTTACCGCACTTGGCAGCCAATGAGAGGAGTGGAAACGCTCACGTCATCAATGAGGTATCGCGAGAGAAAGAGCTGCTTTTCTCTCCCGCCGAATTCAGGTTTTTGGCCAAGTGGGTTCTCAGAGGCGAGCAAAGCTGGTGGTGTTGCTTTTCTTCTCACGAATCTCCCTCCTTCTTCCTGGGTAAAAGACAGCCTCGGGTCCCCAGGGTGGGGCTTTGGAGAGTCCAGGTGGGGGGTAATTTAGGAATCGCTTCCTGTATCTGTAGGATCTCCGGCGAAGCCCGGAGAAGATTGACACTGTGGGAAGAATGGGCCGAGTAGGCTGGGAAGGAGTCCTGGGGGCTTCGGCGTCCTGGCGTCCGAGCGTCTGGAGGTGGGGGCGTGCTGAGGCTTGGAATCCCTACCGAACCAGGAATTCGGACGTGGGAGGGGTTGTTCCGCGGTGGCCGTCACTCCTACCCAAATACCTTGGCCTTTTTCCTTGAACTGCTGGGTCCTGAAGGTGTTTCTCCACAGACCTCGTGCCTGTATTTATTTACACTAGCTTTAAACGTGGAGCCCTTCTCTTTTCAAAGCAAACCCCTGCCGTTTAAAAAAAAAATCCCGTATGTAAACAAGAAATGCGAGGTCGCCTCCAAGCTCGAGTAGCCTATGCATGCAACTTTAGTTTCTGCACATCCAGAGTTGTTTGTGTGCTAAACCTGAAGTACAGTATGTGACCCTTTTTGCCTATTCATTTAGCAAACATTAGCTTTCCATAGGGCATGGGAAAGGGAGATAGGAGATGAGCTTAATCAATGATGAAACTAAAATGGCACTGGAGATACGCTATTTTCTATTATTAGCTCTTAAAAAAATAAAAGTATAGTAGGTGCTTAGATGAAAAATGGAACTCTTCCAGAATTGCCAGTCTGCTTTTTCAAAATGTATTTTAAATAATATAATTTTGTTTTAGAATTTGGAGTCGAGTTTTCTGACATATTTGAGCACAGGACCCAGGGGTACTTGGAGAGAGAACTGGTTCTGGAGGAGCTGGACAGACCATAGAAATGAGTCCTGCAGATGCCCTGTAAGCACCTGTCTTTGGAATCTTCGTTGCTTTCGGTTTCTACAGCCCAGCAACTGTGGTCACCATAAAAGAAAACGTATTTAATAAATTATGAGAAAATAAAGAGCTTGCCTATGAACACAAGTGTTAGTCACAAAAAAGCGTATTTGGAAGGGTTAGAAATTCATACTATATGTTTATAAACTAACGATAACATGCAGCTCTAGATTGGTGTCTTGCAGTAAGTTGGCATATTGCTACAGTATATGAATTTATGTTCTTAGTTTTTGTCTTAAAATATTGAAGCTATAAACATTCTTGAACTTTAATGATTGTCCTATTAGCTAATGCAAGTCTGTTTAAGTAGATTTTTAGAGGAGTAAATTGCTCTAGTATTGAATAAATTGGAAATGAATCTGACTAAAATGAAAATAAATCAAAGGACTAGAAAAGGTTATGTGGAAAAAGCTTTAAGCTTGAGTATTTCACCCTGGTTTTAATTTCTTGATTAATACTCTGTGTTCTTGGGCAAGTTAGCAATCCTTTGAAACTTGCCTCAGTTTCTTTATTTGTATAATTGGATTAAAAATGACTCAGATTAATTTTCATGTTTAAATGAGAGAACTCAAGTGAAAATATAAGTTGCTATAGATGCCTGGAATAGTAATGTGATCTGAAAGTATTCTGACCTACCGGTATGTATATTGCAATCAGGACTGTGTGCATATCATTTTTGAAGTATCTAAAAATAAATGTTTTCTGGAAATTCTCCTGTGTTTAACAATTTGAATTTTGGAGATACATAGAGAAATTTCTTTTAAGTTTGTATGGTTTAGTGAAAACAGCCTGAGCTGTAATCCTGGGTTTTAGTACCATTTCTACTACTTTATTGTGCGATGAATCATTAATTTCTCAGTGTATAGCCTTCTCATTTTTCAGAGATACTTACTTAACCTTTTTACATGTGGGAAGATGAGATCAGAGATCCAAAATATTTTAAAGAAAGTTAAAAGTTACATTAAGTTTAAAAGAATCTTAATAGCTATTCTGTTGCTGCTTCACATGAAAGTACTTTTGGAATACTACCAAATTCAAATGGAATTGTAAATTTTAGTTACTTGGCCAAATTTGTTAGCGAAAAACTAACTTTGTATGGAGAGTAGAGTCAAGCAAGCGTCTTCAGGGTCCTGGATGTAAACTACTAACTTCCTAGGATAAAATCTACTTATAAAGTAAGGAGGAGGGCTTTTAAAGTTAACTAGTTAATTCTAATTTTCCTGGAAAAGTGCAGAGTAGATAAATAGCAAGGTTGGATACTGAGGTCAGATCCTCTTGGATTTTCGCTGTGGAACAGAATAGGAAAACAACCAAGTGTTCAGATCAGGTTACATATGAGTGTATAAAATTGGTTGTAACAAGGTTATACATTTTTGAAGCAGTTACAGAACCTTTAAAAAATCTATGTACATTCTGCATTGTATTAGTGATAGGAAAACTGTGATGTTAATGATCTGTTGACTACTTCAAATTTTCAGACCTAGTTTAAGGTTAGAAAAATGATTTTATTCCATAATTGCTAATATTTTATAGATTTAGGTTTCAATTTGCTTGAATATCCTTTTAATGAATTCTATTGAAATGTCTCTTCTTTTTTTAATACAGTGACGATGAAAATACATTTAAAATCTTAGTTGCAACAGATATTCATCTGGGATTTATGGAAAAAGATGCAGTCAGAGGAAATGATACATTTGTAACATTTGATGAAATTTTAAAACTTGCTCAGGAAAATGATGTGAGTTTGGTTTGCATTTTTGTGATTTCTATCAAGTTCCCTTACTCAAGATGCTCTTTTTCCTTCTTAAAGTTAGAGGTTTGTTTTATAGGTTCATGTATTCACATTGCCTGATTAAGTATACTGAAAGCACAGAGAAAATTTTGTGGGCTTTATTCCCTGAATTCAAGTAGGAGCTACTTTTGTAAATAGCCTGTAAAAATTTACAGATATTTATGGAGTGTTTACTGAGTGCAGGATCCGGTTGCAGTTTCTATTTGAAATGCACAGCTGACTGTCATAGTTTCTACTTTCAAAGAACAGACAGCAGATCAGTATGTGAGATAAGACAGATGTCCATAATGCCCAGATGTGAGGTCATCTGTGATAAGAGCCAAAAGAAAATTATAAACAGCATTTCCTGGAATTTTAGAGGTAGAAGAGGTCACATTTAGATGAGGATGGAAAGATGAAATTAATGAAGGAAGTGGCATTTAACCTGGGCTCAGAAGGCTGGTTGACTTTTGATGGATGAAGAACACAGAAAGTACACCTCACATGAAGGGGAGGGAGGGTACAGAGGTGGGGCAGTAGGTGTGTTAGGGATACAGCTGCTATGTTTGGCCCCCCTGAAGGTTATGTGTTAGGCAGCAGCCTGAAAGACTAGAAATGTGGTTTGAGCTGCGTTGAGAGCTTCAACTGCCAGATTGAGGAGTTTGTACCCAATTTAATAGAAAGTCTTTTGGCACCAGAGAATAGCATGAAGTCAGGATAAGTTTGAGGCTTATTAAAAGGGATGGCATGGAATGAAAAAGGAAGTGAATGCGAGAGATATTACAAAGATACAATTTGCATACTTGTGTTGGTTGTAGGGAATGGGGCTGAGGGAGAGGGGGATGGCAATGATTCTGAAATGTGTTAAGTTTGGGTGATGGTGGTACCAATAATAGACGTAGGTTTTAAATAAGGAAAATTCCTCTTTATTTTCATACTTCCATATACTTCTTTATGCGGGAAGGTGATAAATTCTGATTTAGATTCCAATAGGACATTCAAGGGAACATGCCAGCAAACGGTTGAAATGTCTGTCTAGAGTCCCAGAGACAGCTGAGGAATAAACAAATTCTGGTGACTTGCAAACGAGTGTCTTCAACCTTGACTTTTCCTCAGAGTTCTGTTCTGTTTATCTGCAAGTCCTATGTTTCTTCCTCCTGAATATACGAAAGGGGAAGCTGTCCAGAACTCTTATATTTGCTGACTGCAGGAGTTCCCCTTAGGTCTTTTTAAATTTACTTTAGTTTTTACATTTTATTTATTTATTAATCTGGGGGGAGTCATTAGGTCTATTTTTTTAATGGAGGTGCTGGGGAATGAACCCAGGACCTTGTGCATGCTAAGCATGTACCCTACCACTGAGCTGTACCCTCCCCCCCACTTAGGTCTTTTTCACTTCCTGTTCTTTCCCTCTACATCTATTTAGCATAACAGCCAAAGTGAACTTTTAAAATCATAACTCAGATCATGTCACTCTGCTGCTTAAAATCTTCCAAGTGGCCTCTTATTGAATAAATAGAATAAAAATTAAATGACAAGGTTCAACGTGATCTGGTCCCTGCCCAGAGACTTTATCCCCAACGATTCCTCCTCCTTCACGGAGCTGCATCCATGCTGGGATGTGTGTTCTATTCCAGGACCTCTGCGGGTCTGGTTCTCTGCTCAGAGCACCTTGACCTTGGCAGGGTTGACTTCTCAGTTCTCAGTTCAGGCTTTTACCTTTTAGGAGAAGTCTTCTCTCGTATCTCCAAACACTCCTTTTTCACATTACACATTTTTTAAAATAACACCATTTGAAATAATTTATTGAATTGTTTACTTCTTTATTTATCTTCTCCACCAGGTGGTAAACTCCAGGGAAAAATCTTTTCTCTTTGCTCATCTATATATCCTAGTACCTAGAAAGGATCTGGCAACCGTAGGCACTCTTATAAATGGGTTAATGAATGAGGGCATGTCTGGTTCTATCTGCTTTTAAGATGGATTCCTCTTTCCCTGAGGGCAGAGAAATTTGCAGCCAAAGGAGGTCTGTTTCTGCAGAGAATCCTGTGTCCTTTCTTTTCTGACTCTTAGGAGCTATACTATTTCTATCCCTGAGCATAAGCTTTTTTTCCCTCTACTTTGTCCTTTCCTTGTGTTTCCTCTTGTTTCCCTTCCCTGCATCCTTTAATCTTAACTGCCCCTCTCCCACAGCCCCATGCTGGTATTTCCAGGTGCATATTATATTTACTTTCCCCCATAATTTGTGTTTAGTATTTCTTCTTATTGAAATCTAAATTCTTCCCAGTTTTAAGGTCTCTGTTTTGTGGGCCTGCACCATCTAACCAGCCTTATTTTACTCTGGTTCTTTGGAGCCTTTTTTCTTCCTTTATTTCTTTTTTTAAACTTTTAATTTCAAAAAAATAACAGTCTTACAAAAGTGTTGCAAGAATAGTACAGATAATTTCTTACCCTTCAGCTAGATTTCCCTATGCTTTCCCACATTTGATTTATCTTCTCTCCACACTCGTGCGTACACACACGTGTACATACACATACACACACTTTTTTCTGAACCACTGGAGAGTAAATTGCATATATAACCACAGCGCACTTATCAAAACCAGGAAACTGATACTGATTCAACACTATCATGTAATTTTCAGGTGCTGCCCGCTGTCTGGGTGATGTGTGTCATAGCAGTTTGGGGGCAGGTCTGTGGAGTCTCGGTCCCAACCCAGGATTTCTCTTGCACTTAGTTTCATGTCTCTTTAATGTCCTGTAATTTGGGACATTTCCTCAGCCTGCCTTTGTCGTTCATGACCCTGACATTTTTGAAGAGTCCAGGGTAGTTGATTTTGAAGAATATTCCTCAACTGGAAACATCTGATGTTTCCTGGTGGGTAGATTCCCTTGGGCAGGAGAACTGCAGAAGCACGTTGTGTCCTCAATGTTCCCTGGAGTCAAACCAGTTTTTAAAAACACTAAACCTTTTTTTTGCTTGTGATAAAATACACATAACATAAAATTTACCATCCTAACCATTTTCAAGGGTACATTTCAGTAGCATTCTAAGCACATTTGTGTGGTTGTGTAGCAAACTCTAGAACTCTTCTCTGGCAAAAGTGAAACTATACCGTTTAAACAATGACTCCCCATTCCTTTCCCCCTTAAAAATATTGATTTTGTTGTTTTTGTTTGATTTCTTCTATGGTTTTGATTTTTTTTAAATAAACATTCATTCATTCATTCATTTATTTTAATGGAGGTAATGGGGATTGAACCCAGGACCTCATGCATGCTAAGCACGTGCTCTACCACTGAGCTCTAACCTCCCTCCCCCCTTGTATGTCTTTGATTATGATCATTTTCTTCCTTTACTCAAATCGTGTTTAGTTTTGAAGCTTAAATCCCACATTTTTGTTGATGCTTTTTTGACTATGGTAGGGGTAGAAATCTCTTCCCTTCTAGGTTCTTTGGCTGGTCTAATAATTAAATTGACATAAGACAGATTACCAGGAGAAAAACAAATTTCAAGTGTACGGGAGCCCCACAAAAATGTAAGACCTCCCCAGCAGTGAGGTAATTGAGGCTTACATTCCATCCTGAGCTGAGGAGAAGGGGAAGGGGGTCCGGGGCTTCATGAGGAAGGAGGACAGTTTACAGGGAGATGAGAAGAGTAGATGTTTGGCTAACGGGGGTTTCCGGTGCCATGCAGATGAATCTTTCTAATGTCAAAAGTTGTGTCTGGTAATAGCTCTCTTTCTGGTACATGCCTCCTATCTAAATTCTTTTAGGCTGTTAAGAGAGGTAAAAAAGCTTTCCCTGACCTGCTGGGTCTTAATAGCCTTCAGCTCAAAACAGTCCACATGCCAAAGCGGCCCATTTTGGGGTGATGCGTTTGGCCCCCTCCCCCCATTACTGTAGCCCACAGTGATCTGTAGTGTTGGCTTCTTGTGTATAATTAAGAACTTAATCAAATTTCTTTAGGTAGATTGTCCGCTTCTTGAAAGCACATTGGACTTTTTTTTCTGTATGATTTCCCCTTCTTTCTGGGTGTTCCTGAGTGCTCTTCCTTGAAATCTCACTTATCTTTCCTAGGGCAACTCAAATGCCACTGTGTTATTAGCACATCTTCCCAGACTTTGTCCTCAATGAATTTCCTCCCCTCAGTTAGATTAATTGTCACGTCATCTCTGCTTCTGGTTTGTTTACATATCTGTTCTAGTGCATGTCAGAGTCTGACTTATGTTTAGATACATAGCAGTTTGTCACTTCTGTTAGATTTGGAATGTAGTTAGGATACGGATCGTGTTTTATTCATCACACCCAGCATAGGGTATGACACATTGTCCGTATTAAATGACGACAGGGACGTCATCTGTTTTGTAGATTGCTAGTTCCTTACCTGTCAGGGCCTGTAGGAACTCTAAATAGTTGTTGAATGAATTGAGTGAATAATTCGGATTGAATTGGCTGTCCTGTCCATAGGTTTTATTAGAGTGCTAAGTTTATGTTTGATTTGGGTAACTTTAAAAAAAATATGGTCACTCTGGGTAGCATGCGTCAGAGACTTAGTGTAGTAATTTGAAGATGGCTTCTCTGAAGGTGGCCCAGGAACCTAAGTTGGAGTCAGATTAATAACCAGATTGGAAGGCCCTTTGAATAAATATGAAGTTTTAAATCTCCATACGTAATAGTATCTTTTACAAGATTTTTTTTATCACTTTGGTCTATAGTTTTAAAAATTTTACCTATAGAACATACTAATTTACACACTATTTTCTTTTGATTAGGTGGACTTTATTTTGCTAGGTGGTGATCTTTTTCATGAAAATAAACCCTCAAGAAAAACATTACACACCTGCCTTGAGTTACTAAGAAAATACTGCATGGGAGATCGTCCTGTACAGTTTGAAATTGTCAGCGATCAGTCAGTCAACTTCGGTTTTAGTAAGTAAGTATATTTAAGTATTTAAGTGAATGTTCCCTTGTGTGTAGTATTTTCTGTATAAGACACATAAACACACTAACAATTAGCCATTTTACCTTCACTGTAAGTTATTTTCTTTTTCTTTTTTTGGGGGGTTGGGGTTTGGATTTTTTTTTTTCATTTTTCAGTTTTATTAGTTACAGTTTGACTGCACATATACAATATACTGCATGTATTAGTTATTTTTAAAGGAGGTACTGGGGGGTTAAACCCAGGACCTCGTATATGCTAAGTGTGCACCCTACCCCTGAGCTACGCCAACCCCCCAAGTTATTTTCATAGTAAATGTAGTTCTTTGAATTTTCTGAACATTATTATATTAATTTGTGTTTCCCTAATTAACATGAGACTGAGTATCTTCTTAAATTTTTATTGTGCTTTTGGTATCTCTTCTGTTCATATCCTTTGCGTATTTTATAAACAGGGGTTTTAGTCTGTTTGTACTGAATTTGCAGAAATTATTTGCATATTCTAGATACTAAGGCTTTGTTAGGCATATTTTTTCCCCCAGTCAGTGGATTGTCTTTTGACTTTGTTTATGGAAGCTTTTGTTGTCAGAAATATTTAATTTTTATGTATGTAGTCAAATACATTGTCCTTTTTCTTTAAGATTTGTGCATTTGGGACTTATTTACAATATCCACCTAGAACCCCACGTCATAAAGGTACTCTCATGGTTTTTCTTCAGCGTTGTACGGGGTACAGCATTGCGTTTAGTTAAAATGTTCTCATAGTCTCCCTCCATCTTTGCCAGTTCCTCAGTCTTTCCTGAACAACCCTGATGCTTTTGAAGTATATTGGTTAGCGTAAATATTTTGTAGAATGCCCCCCAGTTTGGGATTTCCTCATGATTAGACTAGGGCGATGGGTTCTGGGGGAAGAATATTCCATATAGGTTAAGTGCCTTTCTCATAGTGTGTCAGGAGTGCCTGCTGTCAACGTGGCTGGTCCTTGGTGAGGTTAAACTTGGTCATTTGAGTAAGATGGAGTCTGCCAGGTTTCTCCACTGTCAGATTACTCTTTTTCCCTTTGCATACACTGTTTGTTAGAAATGAGTCTCTAAGTCCAGCCAACACTCAAAGACAGTTAAATTTCTTGGAGTGAGGAAGGAGGGTCGAAGAACTTACAGGCATGTTAAAAACCACCACAGTGATTAGTAAATATTTCGGAAGAGGCTGTGCAGCTACTCTGTTTCTCCTTAAATTTTGTCCAGTAATTTTAGCATTCATCATGACTCTTGCCTACAGCAGTTGTAACTATGGTTTATAATGGTGATTTTCTGTTTCCCACTTTCTTTCTACATTTTTAATTGGAATTCTTCTGTAAAGAAGATTTGTTCCTTGTCCCCCATTTGCTTCTTTATTTATTCAATTGTCGGGTAGTCAGAACTTACTCAATTTTTTATATCAGTATCAACTCATTTTTTTCCCTTTGGGTTACAGTTTAATACTATTGTCATCTACTTTGTTGCCCAAATAAATTTTTTCCAGCTTTAGCCATTGGGCACTCTTTCAGACTGGCTCTTGTGTCATTTCAACATACTCATCTTTTTTCACCCTCTTTCTTTCTTTTTGGCACTGTAAGATGCGCCAGGCTAATTCTGTATTTTCCCTTCCCTAACTTTAGACTCATCAATTTCTTCAAGGAGTCTTGGTTCCTTTTTGGAATGGTATTTGGAAGCTAGAATCTGGATATTAGGCATGGGCATTGCTCTTGTCTTGTCACTGCTTCTAGGCTCTCTCAGTGCACACAACTAATAAATAAGTAAATATGTATATATATAAAATAACCCATGAGACGGACATAGCCATATTTATTTCTTACCTAATTATGTATACATATTTTAAAAATGAGTTTATATTGGGAGGTAAATTTTTTGAGACTTAAATGTAAGAAAATGGCTATTTTTAACTTTGGATTGATAATTTGGCTGAGAATAGAATTAAGATTTCAAAAGGTTTCTATAATTTTTAGAAAATTCATTCTGAAAAGAAATTATAGTTCTGTTTAGGCCACTATTGACATTACAAGGTGGGCGACCTCACCTGGCCAATTAATAATGCCCGCTCTGAGCCTGACCATGAATACGAATTTCCTTATAAGATCACTCAAGCTCAATCAAAAACAAGCAAAATTTTAACCCAAAAATGTAACTTCTTGATTATTAAATCCTTACTCGTGACTTAATTAACGTTACTAACTGTATTACTGATATCCTGTCTATTTTATAAGATTGTTGTCTCTTACATTTCCCTTTGTTTGTAACTAGACCTCCAGGAAGATTGATGATGGCTAAACATCTTGAGGAAAAAGATCAAATTTATAATCCTGCATAGAATAATTGTAATAGTGTGATCCTAGGTATGGGAATGAGCAACAAGGGGTAAACATTTCCTGGATCATGATAGACTAGTAAGACAGGTGATCCAGAGAATTTTTAGTATCAACAGGGCCTGATCCAAAAACTAGCACCTTGAGTGGCACGTCAACAGATTATTCACCTGATCTAGGAATGAGCCTTCCTAGCACCGTGGGACAAAATTGGTCATGAAATGTCTCCCAAAATATTGGTCAAAGTTAGGACCAAGGGGGAGCAATGTGGACAAAAATACTGCAACCACATCAGTAAACAAAGAGTGCTGAAACCAAGTCATCAGCGGCTGCCGCCACCCACCAGTGGGGACAGGCCTGCAGCCCAGCCTCTGCAGCCACTCACAATGGTGCCCCGTGAGCGGACTCAGAATAAGAAAGGACAAAATAATGGCCCTAGATAGCTAGGTGCTTGTCAAAGGAATGAATTCAATGAGCCCAAATGTTTGCTTCCTCCCATACATAGAAAAGCACTAAATTCTTTAACTTGAGATGCCTGGTTTTCTTTAGATAACAAGCAATCTTTTATTGTTCCAACTACCTGGTCTTTGTTGTAAAGCTCCTATATATCCTAGCTCTTCCCCTACCTCTTCGGAGCAGTCCCTCAGAGCCATCTGAAGGGCTGTCATCCGGTCTCGAGTTCTCCAGCCAAATAAAACATAACCTCAACTTAAAAAAAAAAAAAAGATTCCTGTAATTTTTAACTTACGTCCTTGTTTTTAAGAATTCTGATCAGTGTCTTTACCTGTCTTCTATTCAGTTATAGAGTGTTAGTGTTTTCTTCTTTCTTTCATCTTGTTTTTAAACCGCTCCGTCCGCCCCAAAGACGGGTTTACCTGTTTCTCTGCTCACTGTTGCTGCTTCTTGTATTTCATTTCTTTTGTCTAGATTCAGGTTTCTTTCTAAAGTACAGTTTTTACAGTTTCTCACTGGCTGTTGGTGAGTGGTAAACTATTTTGTATTTCTTTTGAGGAGTCTGCTGTAATTTTACTTGCTGGAAAAACAGTATAACATAGTGGTTAAAAGCACAGATTCTGGTACAAGACTGTCTCAGTTCAGATCCTGGCTCTGTCCTACCTGGGTTTCATCATTATGAGATAGAAGAAGAGCAGTGCTGAGCTTACAGAGTAGGTGTAAGGAGTAGTTGAGTTAATAAGAAAATTGTATAGAATGGTAACTGGCATAAAGAGAACATTCAGGTCACCATTTTGTTTCTCCTCATTGCCCTTAGCATTTTGCTGTCTTACTATGACATGTTTAATTGTGGATTTAGTTCTGTTTATCCTGCTTGGGCTTCATGCATTTCAATCTAAGACTTTTTTCCCCAGAAATTTTCAGGTAAAGAGATAATATAATACCTTGTGATATCACTTATCAGTATGTGGAATCTGAAAAAGCTGGACTCATGTAAATGGAGACTAGAGTGGTGGTTACCAGGGGCAGAGAGTTGGTTACAGTTAGAAATATTGTATTCTGAAATTTGCTAAGAAAGCAGATCTTAAATGTTCTCACTACAAAAGAGAAATGGCAATTTTATGACATGATGTGGGTGTTTAAGTGTGCGTTAAGCTTAAGGTGCTAAGTAAGCTATAGTGGTTATCATTTCACAGTATGTAAGTGTATCAAATCAACACGTTGTATACCTTAAAGTTATGCAATATTATATGGCAGTTATATCACAATAAAGCTGGAAAAAATAGAGTATGTTATAATGCTGCAGTAATTAAAAATGTGGTGTGACTCATAAATTGATAGGCAGGTAAGTGGAAGAGTATGGAAATTCCAGACATAGCCTTAGTACAAGTAGGAATTTAGTGTTTGATAATAAAGGTGGTATCTTGCATCTCCAGGAAAAATATGGCTTATTTAATAAAAGAGCTAGAAGAAACCGTTAGGCTTTTAAAAAAAAAAAGGCATGGGAAAGACTTTTCTAGTATTACGTCAACCCAGAAGCCATAAAAGAAGAGTTTGATGTGTTTGTCTTTGTAAATTTCTGCATGACAAGAGCTGCCCAAAGCAAAGTCAAAAGTCGAAGTTTAACCAGGAAGAATATTTGCAACTCATTGCAAATTAAGGTCTGATTTTCCCAGCAGGTAAATAGTTCTTTTAAGTCATTAAAAAAAAAAAATCCATGAGTTAATAAAAAAAAAAAGTAGGTAAAGAATACAGACATAGTTCACAGAAAAAGAAATAAAGTTGCATTTAAACACATTAAAAGAATACGAAAGATACAAAATGAGGTATACTGAGGTATTTTTCTCCTACAAGATTGACATAGATCAGTGGTAGTTCTTAATCTTGGGTGTACATTATCATTACCTAGGAAGCTTAAAAATACTGATGCCCAGTCTCTAGGTCAGTTAATTTCTCTGAGTGTCTTGGACATTGTTGGATCTTAAAAGATTCCTGAATAATTCTAACATGCACCTCAGGTTTTAAACCACTGGCATAGAAAGCTTGATAAGTATTATGTTGGTGGAGTAAGGGGAAGAGGGGTCTCATGCATTGCCGTTATATTGTGTGTAAATTATACAACCTCTATGGAGGGAAATTGGCAGTAATTATCAAATTTACAAATGCATGTACCTTTTGGCCCCACAATTTCCTTCTAGGTATTTTCCTATACTCTCACAAGGGCAACTTTGTACAAGAGTACTCACTGTAACATTATTTGTAAAGCAAAAGACTGGAAATAGTCTGAGTGTCCACTGATAGGTAACTGCTTAAACGCATTATAATAATCCATACTGTGTCCAGCCCCCCCCCAAGAAAAACTGCAAGGAAGCTCTTTATGTACTGACATGGAATGAGTTATAAAATATGCTATGTAATGTATATAATGAAGACAGGGTGTAGAAATCTATATTGTGCTGCCATTTGTGTAAGAAGGAAGATGCATGCATTTGCTTCTGCAGGTGTAAAGTATTTTTGCACAGTTACGCCAAGAAATTGCCTAAAGTAAACTTGCCTTTGAGAAGAGGAGCTAGGTGGCCAGGGGCAGGAGTGGGTGGGAGACTTTATAGTTATGCAAGTAGTAAGCGATAGAGCTGGAATTTTTAATCTGTCTTTTGGATTCCTAAGTGGGTGTCTTTCTTCCCCTTCTCCTTCTACAAATAAAAACCTTGTACAAAGGCTTTTGCGAATTGAAAGCCTGTTCCCCTATTCAGAGACACAAGTCTTTTATGCAGTTCACAGGCGTCATTTACTGTATGGTTTTCTCTAAAGCGTAGTACTTTGAGAGCTCTTCAGCCTTGAATTGAAATGAATTTTTGCCTATGACTTTTTTTTTTAAGCTCCAAACTTGTGGTCATTTGCCAACTTAGCTCATCCAGTTTGCCTATAATTGCATTCATTTTTTGGAGGCAGATAATGGAGGAAACAGCTTTTGTGTCTTATTATAGAAACTAACTTTTTTTTTCTTTAAGGTTTCCATGGGTGAACTACCAAGATAGCAATCTCAACATCTCAATTCCAGTGTTTAGTATTCATGGCAATCATGATGATCCCACGGGGGTAATTATTATGTTCTTACAGTTTGTTGAAATTTTAGAAACTATCTGTTTAGTGTGTGGAGAGCATTCTTCCTCTTCTTCCCAGGAATTTTTAGTCAAATTGAGTCAAAAATTCAAATTGACTTTTTATTATTCATATAAGCTTCTATGCTGCTTTTTAGGTAATTTTTAAAAATCTGGAATAATAATTGGTGTGAGAGGTGTGCTTTTATTTCATGAGTACTGAGGTTAACCATAAGTAACCAGGAGGAGGGGTAAATACCTAACGTTTGTATAACGCTTTACAGTTTACCAAATATTTTTACATCTTTATCTCATAAAATCTCACCTGTAGGAAATGATTGTCTCATGAACAATTTTAAATGTAAGTTAGATCATCTTACCTTGTTTTTGATACGGAAGTACAGAGGGTCCTCAACTTACAATGGTTTGACCTAAGATTTTTCAGCTTTAGGATGGTGTGAAATTGATGTGCACGCAGTAGAAACTATACTTCGAATTTTGCGTTTTGATCTCTTTCAGGCTAGTGATATGATGCTGAGGGGGCGGCGAGCTGTAGCTCCCAGTCAGTCATATGATCATGAGGGGAAGCAGCTGCTGTACACACAACCACTCTGTTGTTCACTTTTGGTACATTACTCTGTAAATTACACAAGATACTCAATACTTTACTATAAAAATATTTATACTTTTTCTCTGTAGGCTAACCTAAGTGTTCTGAGTGTATTTAAGTTAGGCTGGGCTAAGCTATGATTTTTGGTAGATTAGGTGCTTTAACTGCAGTTTTGGATTAACAGTATTTTCAATTTACAATGGATTTATTGGGACCTAAACCCTTTGTAAGTTGAGAAAGATCTTTAATAGTAGGGGTCCTGATCTCAAAATATCTTTTCCTTTTACCTGGAAATACATTATAAATACTAGTTAGCTAGTCTTTTTTCCTCACCTCTTAAGAGGTCTGCTTAATATTACAAAGCACTGATTTCATGGCTGGTTTTTAGTTTTCAGCGGACAAGACATCATGATAAGTTTTGGTGAAATGTTAACTTTGCATTTAGCATGTGATTCCAGTCGCAGTAAGTCACTTGTAATAGGAAAAGGTAGCAATACTTTTACTATTGTAATTGAGAAGACGCTGTCCTAATCTATATTTTTGTAACTATCGAATATACTTTTAATAAGTAATAATATATGCAAATTACTTATTTTTAGATATACATTAATATTCTTTGGAAATATTTTGCATAGGCAGATGCGCTCTGTGCTCTGGATGTTTTAAGTTGTGCTGGACTTCTAAATCACTTTGGACGTTCAATGTCTGTGGAGAAGATAGACATTAGTCCAGTTTTGCTTCAAAAAGGAAGCACAAAAATTGCTCTTTATGGCTTAGGTAAGATGGTTTTATTTTACTATTTATGTCAATAAATGTTTAATTGCTTAAGCAACTAGGAAATCAAGTTCTGGAGTTAACTTCCTTGCTGTTTGAAAAAGTGAGGCAAATTTAATTATTCCTTATGGGTGACTTTACAAAATAAGAGGTTTTGATAGAAATTTCTTTTTAGATAGTGCCAGTCTAGAGTTGTCATCTACACTACTCAGAAAATTTGCTCTCTCAATTTCACTATCTTCAATTTATTTAGTGTCTAGTAGGCTAAAGCTTGTTTGCTAGGCTTTATTCCATGTGACTGGAAGATCAAAGACTATTTTTAGGGTGCAAAGTCTGTTTTTTGTGTCTTCCTTGGATTAAGTTCAACTTGACATTTGTTTTATGAATGCAATAGCTTTATTGTTTTTGTTGTGTGTAGAGTATTATAAAATTATATTCATGTTAAACCAACCTTAAAATATCCCAAGAAAAATTGGGAAGAAATTTCATGCCATAGCCTCAACATAGTTTTTATTATTTTTGGACTGATTTTAGTATAATAGAAGCCTGAGAAGGTCTTATTTACTGCATTTCTCTTTGTATATGTTTTTAAAAGAGTAATTAGGGTGGGTGGTTTATTTAAATACTTTCACTAGGAAGCATATAGTCTTTGCCCAATTTTCATAATTTCTCCAATGAATAGAAAAGCATTGTTGTTATCTATATTTTAGAGATATGGAAAATGAGATCAAGTTATTATGTCTGATTTTGTAAATGATAGAGCAGGAAGTGAAGTACACTTTTTTAAAAAGCTACTAACAGGTGTTTTAATCACTGCAATGTTAGGGGTCATATTTGCAGAAAATGTTGCTCTTCCCACTTTCAGAGCAAGGACAGACCCCATTATGCCTCAGTCACTGCCAGAAGCCACCTACTTCCATCATCCGTTTTCTCCCAGACTCTCATCTCATCCTGTTCTGTTACCATTAACTGGACTCCGTCTCTACCCGTCCCCGCCTCTCTCACCCCAACCCTTCCCTATCTAATTAGCAGACTCCCTCCTGTCCTCCGTCTCTGAGCACTGCCTGTACTCTCCAGCCTGCAGTGAACCTGGTCCCTGAGGATGCTGTGTCCCACACGGTTCTCTCCCGGCCTCTTCTGGGCTTCAGAAGAGGCCTTGCTCCCTGCTGCCGCTTCCTTTCCTGCCTGCAGACTGCCCCCTTGCAGCCAGTTGCCAGCTGGCTAAACTGCCCTCCACTCTCTCAAATTTCCTACCTACCTACCTTCAGTTTTTATCAGTGTCTCAGTGCTTCAGCCTCTAAGTAGATCAGCCTTCCAGTGTCCTGGATTTTATATGCCTTGGCTTTTTCGTCTTCAGTTGTACGTTCTGCATTTCACCATCTATTTCTTTGTCCATACTCTAGGGATTCCCTTTAGAGGCTAAGCCTCTTCTAGCTCTCATACTTCTGCGTTGTTGGCTTTCTTCCCAGGCCTTCCCTCATCACTACATGAAGTGGCAGCCTTGCCCCCACCCCCACCCCGACATTCCCCATATTAGCATTCTGACTTTTTTACCTTTTATAATATTTAAAATTACAATTTATATGTATATTTACCTGTTTTTTTTTTTTTGACCTCCTTCACTTGACTAATGTGATTCCTCAGGGCACAGGGAGAGTTATTTAAAAGTCATTAAATTATTGGAGACAGTGCATCCCTGGTGTCCTCTTTACTTGCTGCAAATAATAAATCCCTCCTCCCCCTCCAAAAGAAAGTCAATAAATTATTAAAAAGCACAGCATTTTTATTTAAAAACATAATATATCATTCTATTATTTTTAAATACAGGTTTTTAATTGAAGTACAGTCAGCTACAACGTATCAGTTTCTGATGTACAGCACAATATCCCAGTCATGCATATGTATATGTATATTCATTAAATACAGTTTTTAATCTCATCCCTTTTAATATCTGTGTATTCTATAATGTATGTTAGATCAAAAATACATATATATTTATAATAAATAAAGGGAAACTGAAAAAGTTTCATTAGAAATTTTAATAAGAATTTAAGCACAGAAAACTCAAATTTTTATTCCACATTTTCCAGATTTTGAAGGTATATATGCTTGACATGGAAAACATTCTCTGAATGCAGCTAACTGCTCAGCAGCTGTCATGCGCAAACTTAGAACGTATTTATTTGTAAATAGTGATACCAGATTTCAACTATCTCTCTAACAGAAAAATGAAATACTCAGAGAAGCACATGATTTAGAAGCAAAGCATACTGATTTTTAAAAACCAAGTACAAAACCACTTATAACATAGTATAACATCCATTTCAGGCTCCATTCCAGACGAAAGGCTCTATCGAATGTTCGTCAATAAAAAAGTAACAATGTTGAGACCAAAAGAAGACGAGAACTCTTGGTTTAACTTATTTGTGGTTCATCAGAACAGGTAAAAGTATTCTCTAAGAATTTTTGAATCACTTATTGAGGTTCCCCCAAACTCTGTTTCCAAGCTTAGCTATTTCTAAAATGCACCTTATTCTTTGGAAGTTGTTGGGGCTGGGGGTATAGGTCAGAGGTAGAGTGTGTGCTTAGCATGCTTGAGGTCCTGGGCTCAATCCCCAGTACCTCCACTTAAAAAAAAATAAAATAAAATTGTCAGTGCAGGATCAGGCAAGACTTAGATATGCACTGTGTGACTGCCTTTTGAAATTGTCTTTAGTGTGTGTGTGTGTGTGTGTGTGTGTGTGTGCGCGCGCGTGCACCCGCACACGCGTGCATATACATACATTATTGCTTGTTTCCCCACTAGAGCAAGGACTGTTCACCACTGTGTCTTCAGTATCTGTATCAGGCCTGGGATACCTGGCACATAGTGCAAACTCAGTCAATAGTTGTTGAATGAGTATCAGTTTTTGTTAAGTAAATGCTGGTTGAAGTATTTGAACACTTACTTAAATTCCCAGTGATACAAGTCAGTGTTAGGGAAAACTTTTCCTCCTTGTCTTCATCACTTTGGGTTTTCATCTGTCTTTTAATAATAACAACTAATCTAGGTATAAAATGAGAGTTTGCGAGTCACGTGTTCATATGATGTTTTATTAAACATTGAAAACTTATCTCTTATGTGAGACTGACATTCTTATTTCCATTATTTTTATAATCAGGAAAAGAAACCTGTTGTTAAAAAATAACTGGACATATGTAGACATTTGTTTTTATTCTACAAAGCTTAGACCAAACTCACTTCTATTTTTTGTGCTCTGTTTGGTATCCACTCAGACCAATTGTCAGGTTTTTACTATTGGTAGAGCTCGTGCTTTTCTGACCCTCCCACAAGGGGAGTTATTCTTCTCCAAAGCCTTTTGTGATCTGCCTCTAATGTGAGATTGACCACTTTCTCTTTTGAGGTTTCTATTTGTCTGTGTCTTACAAGTTTGTAAACCCTTTGAGGGTGGGAATTAGAAGTTATCTTTGCATCCCCGATCCTTTGAACTGTTTCTGGTGTATATAGAGGGAATATAAAAAACTTTAATGAATGGAGAAAGAAAGACCTATATAGACCTAGTTAATAAGAAATTTTTCTATATCACAGGACATTTATAATATTTGTTTTTTAAAAATCTTGGCATTAGGAGTAAGCACGGAAGTACTAACTTCATTCCAGAACAGTTTTTGGATGACTTCATTGATCTTGTTATCTGGGGCCATGAACATGAGTGTAAAATAGCTCCAACCAAAAATGAACAGCAACTCTTTTATGTATCACAGCCTGGAAGTTCAGTGGTTACTTCTCTTTCCCCAGGAGAAGCTGTAAAGAAGTGAGTAACTATTACATTTTCCGAATCAATTTTTAAAAATACTTGCTATAATAATCTAATCATCTCACAGGTTCAAGGTATTGATGGTGTTGTTATTTATATAAGATAGAATTTATTTATAAAGACTGATCATTCAATATAATCTTCCTATTTTCCCAGATTTTAAGCTGATTTCAACAGGAGGACATCCCAATGACATAAATTATTTTGCTGCTCGTTTGGCGAATTTAAGACTAACATTTTTATTAATTAAATTTTAAGTTAGTGTACTATAGAAAAATTAATGGACAAGTGGCTTTTATTCTGGGAAAGAAGAATGTTTAAGTTTTTTCCTATGAAAGAACATTCAGATTAAATGACTGAAAACATTTTCTAAGGATGTGACTTTATCAAGAAATATTTTGTTGAAACTTAGAAATGTGAGAGTTTTGAGGTGCACGTTTTTCTGAGGAAATTTGCAATGTGTCTAGACTTTCGTTTCCCTCCTCATTTCAGACACGTCGGGTTGCTGCGTATCAAAGGGAAGAAGATGAATATGCAGAAGCTTCCTCTTCACACAGTGCGGCAGTTTTTTATGGAAGATGTTGTTCTGGCTGCCCATTCAGACATTTTCAACCCCGATAATCCTAGAGTAACCCAAGCCATACAAAACTTCTGCCTGGAGAAGGTGATTCTTCTAGATGAAGGTCAATGAGATCTACTTTAGATGAGAGGTTATTTACATTGAATTAAATACTTCAGTAGAGCAGAGGAAAGTCACTGTATTATGTTACATTCTCATGAAGCTTGTAAGGAACCACTGTTGTCCTGTAAATGAGTTTAGTCATATCAAAGTTTTAAAGTCTTTGAGATGGAGGAATGTTATATATAGAAGTAACTTTGTTTAATTAAGATCCTTTCCTCCTTCTTAAAAACATACACATGATCTTTCTTTTTTTATCCTGATTTGATCATTTGTTCATTTTACTAAGGAAAACAGGCTCTGGCTTTGGCTGGGGGATAGCAGGGTGTTCTGGCAGATGAGGGGAACCTTAGCCTCTCTAATAATCTCCATCAGGCATTCCTTTCACCCTCAAAGCTACCCCCGCATAAAATCTTAAAATGTGTCTGCTGTGCACCTTGTAGCTTCAGCATAAGTCCCATCCCTCCCCTCCCATTTGGACTGTCATCCCTAAACCTCTGCAGAAATTCTAGAGCCACTATGAAGTTAGGTGAATGCATTTAATGATGTGTGAGCTGACAGCCTAATAAGATTAATTGCTGACACTTACTCAGTTCTTATTCTTTGTAGGCTCTTCTCCTTTGCATTTTATTCTCATGAAAAATCATGTAAATGATAACAATAATTATCACTGATACTCACTGACTGCTTATATGTATTCTGGGCATCATTGACAGCATTTTGCATTTTATCCGGTCAATGGTGCTACTGGTAGGTAGAGTCTACCAGCCACATTTTATAGAAAGGGGAACTGAACCTTAGATACAGTAACTCACCTAGTATCACAGCTTTACTAGCAACATGTGACTCACATAACTGACAAGTTTAAGAGTTTGCCGATTTCAAGATGACTAGATCCAGAAACTCAAATTAAGATCGTAGGTTCCTCTGTCTATTTCTGTGTCTATCCCTGTGCTGATGGATTCTGTCTTAACCTTCACTGTAAGAGAGTCATTTTCACGTGGTAGCCCACAGACTTACACTGTCCTTAACAGCTGAATCATTTCTCCCAGTTGTTCCAAAGAAATCCCTAGCATTGAGTTTCCCTGGACTGAACTTGTCCCTAAAGCCCAATTTCTGAAACCAGGGAGATGGAAAATGAATTGACTGTCCGGGCCTAGTCGGGGAGCATTGAATCTCTCAACCTTGGCACAATTGGCATTTTAGACTGGGTAATTCTTTGTTGTGGCAGGTTGTTCTGTGCATGGTAGAATTTTAACAAATCCTCTCTGACGTCTACCACTAGATAGCAGCCAACAGTACCCCTTACCCCTGCTCATGACGATATTTTTATTTTGAGATTGAAGAAATGCTTGAAAATGCAGAACGGGAACGTCTGGGAAATCCTGTCCAGCCAGGGAAGCCTCTTATACGACTGCGAGTAAGTCCTATTTAGATAAATTCAACTTCATTCATTTTCAGAGCTAGTGTTGTAGAGTTGACGGGAATTTTGATTTAATCATAGTTTCATTCTGATAGGTTTGATTTTTTTTTCTTTTCTCATTTTCTAAATAGTCTGTTGTATATTAATAGATTGGCTGAGCTCTCTGACTTTATCGTTTACTACTCCCTCTCTCCCTCCCTTCCAGGCACTTGGCCCTCTTGTGGTCCCTCAGACAATCAGACACTCCCTCACCTCCTGGGGTCTGCTCAGATGTCATCTCAGTGAGCCCCACCCTGATTAAGATCACAGCCCCCATACCCTCTCTCCGGCACTCCTGATTTCACATACCCTTCTCCACTTTTCTTTTTTGTCCATAATCCATCCTCCTAACCTGCATGCCATTTATTTATTTTGGTTATTGTTTGTCCTCAGCTACAAAATTATCAGCTCTACAGAAGGGTGGAACTTTGCGAATTATGTTAACTAAAGTATCTGTAGACACCAAAACAGTTCCTGGCATATAGCAAGTACTTGATAAATATGCTGAAAGAATTGATAAGTATCGGAGAATATTAAAAAATTCTAAGAAATTGAAATGTTTTCTCTGCCTATAAGCCTGCTAATCTTTCCCACCATGATATACACAAGCAAACAAATAACAGATTTGTTTTTGCCTTTGTGCCTTTCCCTTCTCCGATCTATCCTTTCTGATTTCTTCCAAGCTCTTCCAAGTACATAGCCTGAATTGCTCCTCGAACATTCTCTTCCTCAGTCCACTGTAATCAAGGCTCTGACCCCACCATCTCAGGTGGGAAAGATGACCTTCAGTTGTCAAATCCAGTAGGTTTTTCTCATCCTTCTGAATCACTCTCGCATCCTCTTCTCCGAGTTCTGTTTGACCCCTCCTATCTCTTAGTTGGCCCTCTGTTCAGTCTGGGCATATAGGGCTTTAATGAACGCCTGTAGAAGGGTGACTCCCAAATTGTTACATCCAGGTTAGACCTCCTTGTTGAGGTCCAAGAGTCCCTCTGAAGCCTGGTACTCAAGGGGTGCAGCCCTCAAACCAGCATCATTGGTATCACCTGGGAAATTCTTAAAAATACAGAACCTCAGGCCTTACATCAGACCCATTGAATTGCATTTTAACAAGATCCCCAGGAGATTTGTGTGCATATTAAAATTGGAGACGCATTGGGACATAGAGTGGGGAGGTGAGTGCAGTCTAGAGCCAGACTGCCTGGGTTTGTTTCTGGCTCTGCCACTAGCTGAGTGACCTTGAGCTGCCGGGTCTCTTGTCCCTTAGTTTGTACTTCATAGACTTACAAGATCTAAGTGAATTCAGTGACCCTGCCCCTTCTCTCTATCCCATTGTCATTGCTATAGCTGAGCACTGATTATCTCTTACCTACACCTACAGCTGCAGCTTCCTACCTGACTCCGCCTCCAGTTTCCTCCTCTCTGTGTCTTAAGCCTTTCCACACTAATGCAAACATAATCTTTGTAAAGTACAGTTTTGCATGCCTTTCCTGCTGAAAAATCCCCTTCAAGATCCCCTAGCGTTAAGAGGAACAAGTCTAAACTCTTGCATGGCATTCCAGGGTTTTACGTGACCTGGTCTAAACCCACGCCTTGGTCTAGACCTACCCCTTTTGCTTCTGCCTCATTTCCTGCCAGCACCTCCTAAGCTCCAGTTACATTGGACTACAAGTCTCTGTTCCCTGGGCCCAGTGGAGTTTTTTCTTGCATGTTTGCCAATGCTGATCCTGTGTGGAATGCACTTCCCTCTTCTTTTGTGATAGCTCCTTTAACACCCACTGAAAGCTTCCCCTCTTCAAAGAAGCCTTTCCTTATTTCCCTTCAGAGTCGATGCTTCTTCCTTTTTGTCCTCGGTGTACTTTGTACATTTTACTTCTTACAGCACCATTCACGTTCTGTTTGCAATTTATGGAGTTTGTCTTATTTCCATAGCTTGTCTTCCCTGTCAGCTTGTGAATTTCTTTACAACCAAGATGCTCTTTTACTTATGGTTGTACCCCTGGCCCTCAGCAGAGCACCTACACATTGTGGACACCCACTAAAGTTTGCTTAGTGAATGAGTTTTGTGACTTTTAGGAGCAGAAGATTACAAACAAAGCTAGGCTGGAGTACAGTGTTAAAAATGTCTGAAGAATTTTGGGGAGACCCAATAGCTTGAGCATGTGATCTTTTCTGTTTTGTAACATGACAGCTGTACAGATGGTCTGGGTAATACAAACATAGTTGCTTTGGGGGACCACATGATTCTCTTTATCCAGGCAGAAGATCGCGTGTTTCTCATCCATGTCTGCCTGATACTATTAGAACCAACCAGACTTATATAGAAAATTGGCATTCCAGGAGGGAGGGTATAGCTCAGTGGTAGAGCCCGTGCTTAGCATACACAAGGTCCTGGGTTCAGTCCCCGGTACCCCCATTAAAAAATAATAATAATAAATAAATGAATAAACAAACAAATCAAACTAATTACCTCCCCCCGCCAAAAAAATGAAAATTGGCATTCTTCTTCCTACACACAATAAATTATTAATTCATTAATGAAACAAAATATTTTCCAGTAAGTAATATTCCAAAAGTACACTGTATCGACTAGGGGGCCCTCACTGATTCACTAATTCAGTGAACAATGTTTGTTGAGTACCTGCTTTTCTGCATGCTGGGGGCCACAGTGATGATAAAACAGATGAAGTGGAGGTGTGAGGAGAGACATAGTAGATGGATAGCAAATATATGAACAAAATCTTAGCTAGTGCTAAGTGTGGTGAAGAGTGTAAGTGGGGTGGAGGTTAGGAGTAGTCTGGTTAGGTTGGTGATGTGGTACAGTGCTGATTCCCAGAGGATGTTTTGAGAACAGCTGGTTTAGGAAAATGATTCTCTCTCTCGGAAAGAAATGTAGGGTTTTTTTGTTTGTTTTTTTGTAAAGGGCTTGGTACCAGTTAGACTTCTTTGGAAAGAGCCTGCCTTAAGAACAATTAGCAGTTCTAAGTAGGAACAGTCGACCCTCTGTACCTGCAGCTCCACGTCTGCGAATATGGAGGCTGACTGAACTACGCCTTTTTTGTTTGTGTGTTTGTTTATCGATTTTTTTTAATTGAAGCGTAGTCAGATTTATGCAGTTTTATACTGAGCTTCCACAGATTTTGGTATTTGCAGGGGTCCTGGAACCAATCCCCCGTGAATACCGAGAGATGACTGTACCGTGTTTTGAGGGTAATCATTTCTCAAAGCGCACAGACTTGTTTCTTTTCCTGCGTGGGTTTTTCCCAGCGTTTATTTTTGTCTAGTGTGGAAGCGTATCCCTGTGGTGAAAGACCAGTTAACGAATGCATCTAGGGCCAGCATTTTATTTTGGTGGAGAACCCTTTCTGCATTGAAAGTTAAAAAATTTGTTTAGAAATTTCACCTCCTTTTCAGATGATATTCCTGGCACCTAGACTGTTAGTTTTATCACGGGGAGATGTAATCATTCCTACATTGTGGGAATTCTTGCTGTATCTTGGCTCCATCAAACAATGTTCTGCATAAGCATAAACCTTTGAAGCTTTGTTTTCTCGATAGAATAAAAGGTATAGCATCATCATGATCTTTAAAATGAGCTGTGGAAATTAACATTTTAACTTAAAATTATTGCACATAAGCACTAAAATTGTTAATCTTGTTTTTTAGCCCTCATAGCTTATTCTGTATTTCCAGGTGGACTACAGTGGAGGTTTTGAACCTTTCAGTGTTCTTCGCTTTAGCCAGAAATTTGTGGATCGGGTAGCTAATCCAAAAGATGTCATCCATTTTTTTAGGCAAAGAGAACAAAAAGAAAACACAGGTAAGCTAGTTATTTTTGCAAATTAAAAAATACTCTCATAAGGTTTACATAAATGAATCTCTAGTCAAAGTATAAAACACTAATGGAAAATGTTTTAGTGTGATTCTAATAGCTTAGATAAATAAAACTGATAGTTGGAATAATTACATCTCTTGTCTTCTAAAAATTAGATAGTAATCATTTTTTAAACCTGTGAATATCAGTCAAGAAATGGAAGTCTTTCTCTGCAGACAAAGTTTTTACAAACATGCTGTCAAATAACAACAACTTTAAAGATTTATTGTTTAAAATAAATATTTACTATATACATTATTAGTGTTCAGAGAACTTGCTCTCGAATTTTGCATTGCTAAATATTTCAACTTTGTAGTGCAGTGACTTAAGAAGATTCCAGTCTTTTGAAGTAAGAGGTTTCCCAGAATATTAGAAAGATATGTACTTAAGGACTTAAGTTTGATATTTTTGATGATTGTGTAATTAATTTCCAGTTAAAGTTCATAAAAACTAATTGCCCTTCTTTTAGCATTTATAAAGAACAGGTCATCTGACTGAAATAGTGTTTTGTCATAAGAAGTATTAATCCTTTTAAATACAGAGGTTCTTTTCCTTAGAGCTATTGCATCAGAATTTTCATAGAAAAATGTGGCCCTTGTTTACGTGTATGCTTATCTAGGTTTTTATTAACCCTGATTTAATGGGCTTCTGTTTTCAAAGTGAGATTGTGATCAAAATTGTGTGTGCTTTTAATTCAGCTTGAAACAGTCATTTGAATATGTAAATAGAGCTTGTAGAGTACTGTTTTAGGAGGAAAAAAATCCATATCAGAGAATATTTAATGCTGTGAATTTTGAATTACTTATTGATAGTGATTTACTTTAATTGTCCATCCTTATTAACTCTGTGAAGTTTTATGGGTTTAGCATTTGTAAGTATATGGAGTATAGAACTAGTACCTTCTGTTACTTGAGTTTCAGCCATAGTTTTGTTCTAATGATTCCTTTTTTGTTTAAACATTAATTGCTGAATGGAAACAGTGACCCTTTTGTGTGTGTTAATGAAAGCACTTTTTGTTTGGCTAGCTCTGCTACTTTAGCTGCAAGTGCCGCATCATGTAAGTCACTTAACCTCTCTGATGTGTAGTTTTCTTCTGTAGAAAATCAGGGATGATAAATGTGCCTGCCTCACGGGATTCTAGTGAGGATTAGATGGTATTCTGTGTGTAAATAATCTTACCATAGTGTCTGGAATAATAAAATGCAATCATATTTATGAAGCAGTATTAATTCTCCCAACTGAAATTCAAAAAAGATTTCTGTTCACTTGTCCTCACCACTTTGCAAGAGGCACCTTGAACTTTGTTTCTCTTTACCCTCTAAGCCGGTGGATAAACTGGCTTAAACTTTTTCCTCTGCCTAAAATATTACTTCTTTCTCTTTTTCTTTTTTGCTTGGTGAATCTTACTCATTCTGCAAGTCTTGAGTCAAATGATAACTGCGTTGCCATCTGCACATTATTTTCAGGCCTCTTTGAGAAGAATTGGTTTAGTTCTTCTCTGTGGGTCATAGTTTCTGTTCTTCTGTTGTAGCACTTACCACCCTGTATTGTAGTCATTTGTTGCTACGGGCGGCATCCTATCATTGTATTGTTGTTTCCCACACCAGGTCCAGCACCTGCTAGACAGTTAATGCTCGTTTCCCTGACGGGTTATGAGCAGAGCAGGTACTGCACCCTCTGCTTTGTGACTTCCTCCGCGGTACTCTCTTCATCCTAATTTTTGAGACAACCATCCCATTTCGGAGTGCCGCAGAAGTACTTGAAGCATACTTCCCATTTGTCTCAATACTAAAAAGATAGTTGCTTCAGGGCTGAGATTTAAGGAAATTAATAAGTTTTACTGTTTCATCAAGGACATTCTTAAGTGGAACCGGCTTTTTGTTTTGTTTTGAACTTTTGAATACGACGTGATGACTATTAGTAGAGCACACAGCCACTGCCTTGACTCAGCCCGAGGTTCCTTCCAACAGTTTTACCCGCAATTACTTTTGTATCATTTGTGCAAATGTCAAATAAGTGGAAAAGGTAAATAACGTCTTAGTATCATTATGAGAGTTGTTTTGACCTTGAGCCCCATGAACCGATATGGGGGACTCCCAGAGGTCTGGACCACCATGTGAGAACAACTGTAAGAGACAGACAACTTGGAGGTTTGAAAAATAAATATGACTTTGGGAAAAAGATTCTAGATATTAGCAAAAATGCCATAGTTTTTGCCTCAAAATTTACTACATTGAGCAAGCTGACAGTTGATAAAGTTTGGCCATACCTCCTCCACTTACAGCAGTCTGCAATGAATTTGTGGTGCTTTAACATTAAAATAGAAGCTGCTATTTTTTTTTTTCATGGACTTCTTTTTTCTAGGAGAAGAAATCAACTTTGGGAAGTTCATCACAAAACCTTCAGAGGGAACAACTCTAAGGGTAGAAGACCTTGTGAAACAGTACTTTCAAACTGCAGAGAAGGTAATTTCCTGATTACTGTTCTCAATTTGAATAATGGCTAGCTTACAATAACAGATTTTAATTTAGGTTACGTATAATTGACAGTTTAAACAAAATGAATCCTCAGAATGTTTCTGTGTAGTAAGTAGGGTGACAATCAGTTACATTTATTTAGAATTAGTACACATCAAGAAGAAATAAGTGCTTAATATTAGTTGTTAATATTGTTATTACAGTGTCTTTATTGTTGATATTGTTAGCTTCTTTCTTTTTATCTCTAAGACATAAGTCTGAATCCAGGATTTCATTTTCTTGCATCCGGATATGATTTCAGAATTACTTTATTATTATAGCCACAGGGTGGTAAAGCTACTCTTACTGTCATGAGTATATACCACTTTGAGATCCTCTGGTTTTATCTTCCTATTGCTGCTTAAACAAATTTCCACAAATTTAGTAGTTTAGAACAACACAGATTTATTACCTTACAGTTTTGTAGGTCAGAAATCTGACAGTGGTCTCACTGGACTAAAATTGAAGTGTTACCAGGGCTGTGTCCTTTCTGGAAGCTGTAGGGGAGAATCCATCTCTTTATCTTTTCCAGCTTCTTGAGGTACCCACCATGTCTTGGCTTATGGCCCCTCCTTCTCTCTTAAAAGCAAGCAGCACTGTGTCTGTCTGACCAGCTTTCCCCAGATACTTCTCTCTGACTCCCTGCTTCTGTCTCCCTCTTCTGCTCTCAGGGATGCTTGTGATCACACTGGGTCCCCCTGGATAGTCCCTGATAATCTCCCAGATAATCTCCCTGATTAGCAACCTTAATTCTGTCTATAACCTTAATCCTCCTTTGCCATGTAATATATTCACAGGTCCCAGAGATTAGGATGTGGACATCTTTAGGGGGCCATTCTTCTGCCCACCTCACTGGTTAACCTAATCTCTTAGTGATCAGCTGCCATTTCTGGACTCTCTATCCCAGCCAGTCAGGCCTCTGCATTTTCATGGGTCCTGTTCTCTACTCCCGTGTCTCATTTTTGCTTTACTTTTTCTGGCCCTTAATATTTATCAGTAGGCTTAATGACTATCCATTGTTATGTTTTGTTTTGCTTTGTCTTCCCTTCAATAACTGCATAACTCTTTTGTCTTTTTCCCTGGTGGTATGATTCTGTAATTTTCCTTGCTCACATGGAATTATTTTGTCAGGAAGATACTATTTTCTGCATCCAGTGATTTGTGTGTCTCTTACAGAATGTGCAGCTCTCACTTCTAACAGAAAGGGGAATGGGTGAAGCAGTACAAGAATTTGTGGACAAGGAAGAGAAGGATGCCATAGAGGAATTAGTGAAATATCAATTGGAAAAAACACAACGATTTCTTAAAGAACGTCATATTGATGCCCTGGAAGATAAAATTGATGAAGAGGTGAGTAACTAATTTGGGGTAGAAAAATCTAATACTTAGACAATCTCTCCTTAAGAGCAGCTCTAAGTTTCTTTCTGATAAGTCAGTAATTAATCTCTCTCATTTGTTTAGTTTCCTCATCTATAAAATTGAGATCCTAAAATGAGGATTAAGTTAGAAAATGTCTAGTGAGTGTCTAGAACACTGTCTTAACTATGATTGATATCCAGTGCATGTTAGTTTTGTTCCCCATAGTTGGTATCCTTTCTTGAAGATCATGAAAGTGCTTTAAAATGAACCTCATCGGGTGAAAATTTCTGCTTATTTCAATTTTTTAGTAAGTTTTGATTGAGATTTTGAATTTCATCTAGAAAACACAGTCTCTCTAAGCATAAAAGCAGAGGAAAAACTCTTTAGATTTGACTACATAAAATTTTTAAATGTGTGCATGTCAAATTGTCAAAAAACAAAATTAGAGGGTACTGGCATAAAGAAAATATTTGTATGTGGGCAGGAAAAAAAAGGTTAGTATTTTTAATATAATATTAAAGGGCTTTCATAAATCTTAAGAATACTAAACATTTCAATAGAATAATGAACAGAGGACCTGAGTAGGTGGTTCACAAAAGAAATATAAATGGCTAATAAGCATATGAAAATGGCATTTATCCTAGGGTAATCAAAGAAACTAATTAAATGTACTTTTGATTTGCCAAAGTGGCAACAATTTGGGAAAGACTTTGTACACTGCTGGCAGGAGTATCGAGTTTGAACAGCTGCTCTGAAAAGCATTTGGCAGTGTATGTCAAGAGGCTTAAGATTTGCCCTTTAACTCAGCCCTGGGGAATTTTCCTAAGACAATAATGAGATAGAGATTTGTATGTGGAATAATTTATCTGAGTGTTATCTACAGTGGGGAAAGGACAGAAATGTTTTGGTAAAATACATGTTGGCACATTTGCACTATAGAATACTATGCAGCCACTGAAAATTACACTTTGGAAGAACATGGAAAAGCATTTTTAGTGTTAAGTGGGAAAAGAATTCCAAAGATGTTAAACTATACACAATGCGATCCCAGTTACTTTTATTTTATATAAGTGAGTGTGTGTGTGTATGCACAGAATGGAAAGAAATATTCCAAATGTTATCAGTGTTATGTTCAGGTAGTGGGACTATAGGGGATCTTCTCTGTATTTTCCAAAGTCTTTCTAAGCAGAACAAAACAACATTATTTTAAAAACTCATTCCCTTTGGCTTTTATTTCTGTGCTTTTAGTAATTTAACATGATTCTTTTAAAGCCTTAAGGTGTCTTACTAATGTGCAACCAATAATATTCAATGCCAAGTACTTATACAGGGAAGGCAGGTAATCCACATTCTAAAGCCACTCACTCACTCTGTGACTCTGGATGTGTTGGGTTCATAAATTTTTAGCATGGGTAGATGTCTCAGTTAACTGCCATAAATAAAACATGACCATCTCCCTAAATAAAATGCAAAACTGTAAAACTAGCAAATAACAGGAGAAAACCTCGATGACCTTGTGTACAGTGATGACTTTTTGGATGCAACATCAAAAGCACAGTTCGTGAAACAACTAATTGATAAACTGGACTATATCAAAATGAAAACCTTTTGCTCTGCAAAAGACAGTGTAAAGAGACTGAGCAGACAAGCCACATACCGGGAAAAAATAGTTGCAAAAGACACATCTGATGAAGGACTATTATTCAAAATATAACAACAAGGTCCCACTGTATAGCACAGGGAACTGTATTTCAATACCTTGTAATAACCTATAATGAAAAAGAATGTATATATATATATGTATAACTGAATCACTATGCTGTACACCAGAAACTAACAACATTATTAATCAGCTATACTTGAATTAAACAACTTTTTAAAGGAATATACAAAGAACTGTTAAAGTTCAGCAGTAAGGAAATAAAAAATCCAATTAAAAAAATGGGCCAAAGACCTTAAGACACCTCACCAAGGAGGATAGCCAAATGGCACAGAAGCGTATGAAAAGATGCTCCACATCGTATGTCATTAGGGAAACGCAAATTAAAGCAACAATGAGATAGACCACCACACACTGTCAGAAGGGCCGAAATCCAGAACACCGACAGCACCAAATGCTGGTGAGGATGTGGCGTAACAGGAACACTCATTCGTTGCTGGTGGGAATGCAAAATGGTACAGCCACTTTGGAAGACAGTTTTGCAGTTTCTTATAAAAGTAAACATACTCTTGCCATACTCTCCAGCAGTTGTGCCCCTTGGTATCTGCCCAAAAGAGTTGAAAACGTAAGTCTAAACAAAAACCAGCACGCGATGTTTATAGATAGCGTTGGCGTTAATAATTGCCAAAACTTGGAAGCAACCAAGATGTCCTTCAGTAGGTGAATGAATAAGTAAACTGTGAAACATCCAGACAAGGGAGCAGATCAGGGGTTGGCAGGGGTTGGCAGGGGTGGGGTGAGGGGATGAATAGGTAGGTCCACAGGGGATTTTTAGGACAGTGAAACTACTCTATGAAAGTATAATGGTGGATACATGTCATCATACATTTGTCCAACCTCATAGAATGCACAACAGCAAGAGTGAACCTTAAGGTTAACTATGGAGTTTGGGTGATACAGAGCATAGGTTCATCAGGTACAACAAATGTACCAGTACTAGTTCAATGGTGGGGGACATTGATGTTAATCGGGGAGGCTGTGCAAGTGTGGAGTATATGGGAAATCTCTGTACCTTTCCTTTCAATTTTGCTGTGAACCCAAGCTAGTCTAAAACAATAAAACAAAACAAAAAACAGACTACCCTCCACCTCCTTAAAAAAACACAAAAAGCAGGACCATCCCCACTTCGAATGGCATCATGACTTTTGAAGCTGTTTGTGGCATGGTGGGTAAGAATATAGACTATGGACCAGGTGACCTTAATATCTAATCATTGTTGGGTTAGTCGTTGACTGAAAAAAAAAAAATACACGAGGTAAGAGCTGTGAGTTCAGTTTTATTCGGTGCTGAGGACTGTAGCCCGAGAGACAGCCTCTGAGATAGTTCTAAGGAGCTGCTCCAAAGAGGCTGGAGGGAGGTCAGTATATGTGTGATTTTGGTGAAGGGGGTACGTGCAGTCAGGCACACATCTCAGTAGAAGGTTGCTGCTAGGCCTCAGAGCAGTTGTCTCCTTTAATGATTTTAGTGCCTTTCTTGGTATGAGAAGATACAAGAAATTGGGTTCATAAAGTTTTTTCCTGAAAATATCTAAAGGCCAGTTCTGCCAGTTTTTCCCAGAGCACAGAGTGTCTCATTCCTGATCTGCACCCTGAACTCCTTTTAGGGTGTGTTGGAGGTTGGCAGCTGCAGTGGCTAATGGCCTAATCCTTGACCTAATCCTGATCCTTGGATGGCGAGTGACGCTTAAGTCTTCTGCCCATGTTTTGATTGGGTTGTTTGTTTTTTGATGTTGAGTTGTATGAGCTGTTTGTGTATTTTGGAAATTAACCCCTTGTTGATCGTATTGTTTGTAAATATTTTTTCCCATTTCGTAGGTCATCTCATGATGTTGATGGTTTCCTTTGCTGAGTAAAAGTTTTAAGTTTGATTAGGCTCCATTTGTTTATTTTTGCTTTTATTTCTTTTGCCTTGGGAGACAGATCTAAGAAAACATTGCTATGATTTATGTCAGAGAATGTTTGGCTATGTTCTCTTCTAGGAGTTTTATGATGTCATATCTTGTATTTAGGTCTATAAACCATTTTGAGTTTATTTGTTGTATGTGGTGTGAGGGAGGGTTCTGATTTCATTGACTTACCTGTAGTCGTCTAGCTTTCCCAGCACCACTTGCTGAATTTATCTTTAACTCCTCTCTTGCTGTCACTTGTACCCTCTAGAAATCCTTTTGGCTTGACCTTCAGAAAATCTGCAGAACGTGACTGCTTCTCACCACCTTCATCACTATCAGTGGTCCAAGGCATGGCCATTTCTCACCTGGATTATTCCTGTTGCCTCCAAACTGGTCTCCCTGTTTCTACCCATGTTTTTCCTTCACCCTCTAGTCTATCCTTAGCTCAGCTGTTGGTGATCTTAACATATTTCAGATGAAGTAACTCCTGCCTAAAAAAAACTCTTACGGTTGCTTCTAAGGCCTTACACAATCTGGTTTTCTGCTGCTTCTTTACCTTCGTATCTGCTCCAGCCACAGTGACCTCCTTGCTATTTCTTGAACATACCAGGCATGCTTCTGCCCCAGTGCCTTTGCATATATTCCTCCCTTTAGTTGGAGTGATTTCCCCCAGTTATTTACAAGGTTCATTCCCTACCTTTTAAAATTTTGGCTCGCTTATCACCTTCTCAGTGAGGCCTTTCATTCGGATGTAGCCTCTCCTCAGCAACTCCCTGTCCCTCTTCCTGCATTATTTTTCAACGAGCACTTGTCACCTTTTGCAAAGATTTCACAGGTTTGCATACTTGAAAGGACTCATAAGACTCCACTGAGCATACTCACTTAAGGTTTTTATTTAAAGGCAACCGATATGGTACAGCAAGAGAAGGAGTGTAGGCAGGCAGTAGGGATCTGGGAGATAGCAGGCCTGCGTTCCTCATGTCCTTATTTACACACTGAACCCGGGAATGAACACCAACCAAGATCTGTGCAGAAGTTCCCAGGGAGTCTTTGAGGCCCCTCTGGTCACGTAATCCAGCAATGCGGCAAAGCAGCCATCCAGGTGGAAAAACCATCAGTAAATGATGTGGCCCTGAGAATGCCAGAGGCTCCTCGGAGATAAGGACAGAGCTTCCCCTGTATAGCTATAAATCAGCTTGATCCTGCACACCTTCTAAAATACAGCATAACTTCTTATTTTGTTTATTGACTGCCTTCCCTTATGCATACATGCACGCACACACACATGCTCACATACACACACTGATTGTAAGCTCCATGAGGGCAGAATTTTTGACAATTCTATTTATTATTGTATTCTCAGTTCCTACAGTAGTGCCTGGCAGGTAGTGGCTTGGCTCAGTAAATATGTGCTGAATAAATTATGAAATAAACAGAACTTATCTCTAGCGGCATAACTGTATTATAAGAGCTTTGCGAGTAGGAGCCAAAAAACAAAGAAGCTCTTTATCCCTTCATGGTCCCAGGACCAAGCTGGCAAACAGCAAACATTTGGTGGTTGAGTATTGACCAAATAGATCTTCAGGGGCCCACCCATTTCAGATACCTTGTCAGAGAGCCTCCTGGATGACTTGCAGCCAGGTGCCCAAGAATGATTTGAGCATTGGGATAAATAGTTCAAACCTCTTAAGAGAGGGTTTTTGTTTTTAACTATTTTACTAAAGTAAAACACCCATAGGACATTATAATTTTTTTCCTCTGCGGTCCAACAGACTGTTTTTCAGTGACATGGAACATTTTGGCAGCAGGTAATATAATTTTGCTTCGGGCCAATTTTTGGTAGAGTACATTTCTGAACTTTTAATGTAAGTCACTGGGAAAATATGATTTCTTTACTCTTGTGAAACAAGACTATATTTTTTCCCCCATTTTTTAAAATTGAAGTATGGTCAGTTTACCATGTTGTGTCAATTTCTGGTGCACAGTGTAATGTTACGACTATACTTGAATTTCCAAGTTTTATGTTGTAGTGGAAAGTATCTGTTAAATCAACCTTATTATTTATATGACAGACATGTTTATAACATGCTTGTGATTTATAATCCAGGTACGTCGTTTCAGAGAAAGCAGACAAAAGAACACTAATGAAGAAGACGATGAAGTTCGAGAGGTAATTTTTCTGTAAATTCCTTTGCTTGTATGTCAGTTTGTTAAATCAGAATAACTAGTAAGTTTGTTTAGAGTGGTGAGTCTACGGGAACCTTGGTCTGGGAGGCAGGACTGAGCAGAGGTTGACTGGGGACGGCTGCCTTTGACTTTTTTCCAGCTCAGCCTGCAAATACTCTGTGTGCCAGTGTTTTCTTTTTTTTTTCCTTTTGCTCTTGTCTAAAACTTAGTTAATTTTTTGTGCATGTGTGTTTGTGGGGGTGCGGGGGGTAGTAGCCTACACAAAAAGAGCTCTTATTAATCACACTGACACCCAGTTGCCATCAGAGCATCTTACCAATATAAGATAAAATCTTACCCCGCCGAGCTGTTGTTATTTTGTGCAAAAAGGAAGAAACTTAGTGTTCTGGTTAGCAGTGTTACCATAGGTAAATGCACGGTGTCCACTGGCCTTTCCAAATTGTTGAACTTAACCTAGTTGCCCTCATTGCTGTCTCCTCCGTTTCTTTGCAGATTAGAAACTTGAGGTTGGCAACCGTTAACTTAAACTTGGGGCCTCTATCTGGTACTGGGTGAATTCACAATTGAAATATGTTTTCCTGTTTTCTAATTATCTTAGGTGTTTTATGATTGCTGTCTAGTATTTTAAAATTATTTTATCAATTATTTACTTTTGAGTTTTCATCTTGATTGCTTTCCTATAGCCTTTTTTGTAGTATCTGTTACAAGTAGCCATTCTGCTTTTTATTAGGAATATAAATATGAGAAAGGTATGGTCTGTGTCCACCAGAGATTCCCAGTTTAGTAGGGGAGACATGTATGTAGAAAGAAAATGTTAAACCTTATGACCTAAAATTTCGCCCTCACTGAATTAGTACAATTGTCCTATGAATTCACTTCCGCTCCGTAAATATTTCTGAACTGTAGCTGACAGGTGAATCGTAAAGAGTTAAGCATTTGACACATCCTTCAAATTAACTTTTACAAGCCCACTATATTCTCTGCTATAATAAAAAGTGAGTTCACAGGAGTCTTCTCCTCGCCTTTTTAAAGAATATTTTTTGCCTTGTTTTAAGCGTATTCCTTAGGCAAAAATCAAGGCCTGAGACACTAAGAAGAAAAGGAAAAGCCCCTGCTTATGGAGATGGAGACTCTCAATCTACTGTTTACCCCCTGAATTCTTCCGAAGGAATCCTGTTTAGTAGTTGATCTACTGATGACTACTAGTCAATACCACAGCCTTTAATGTCAAGCAGTTCTTGGATTCTGATAGAGGAAGAAAATCAGTTGTCAAATAATCCTTTTGTACCATCCTTAGAGACTGAGACAGACTCTAAGGCTTTTTTTTTTTTAATGAAACTTCCAAGTCTAAATCTGATTTGCTTCATCATCTGACATTCCATACTTGCTGTTTAGGATTTTTAACTGGCGCAGTCATGCCATTTACCTGGAATCCTAGAGAATAGTAGGAGACGGACATTTTTGGTATTGAGGTTTTGTTCTTTTCTCTGTCTTATCAGAGTTTGACGTCTTGGGACTCCTCTCCCCACCTCCCACCCCAGATTGTGTCCCACTTTATTAGAATATGTAGGAATATGAACAGTGTAGTAACTCCGGTGGCAACCTTTCTCTAAACAGAATGTGCTAGGATAATCTTCTAAATGTCCAGCTGTGAGTTTCACAGCTGGCTGTGCCTTGTAGCACTTGCACTGTCTCCGTAAGTAAGGCAGGAAACTTTGCAACATAAAGTAACGTTACCAGCAATGGTTCCAGTATTGGCTACAGTATTTTTTCCCACCTCATGCTTTTCATGAACAGCCTTCAGTAACTGATGACAGAACTAAAAGCTCCCACCATCCATTAAATTTCACACTCAGCATTCCCAATAGCAAAGTTATTCTCCTAAATAAATGTATTGGGAAAAACAGAAGTGATTATCTATTTGAGTTTATTCATTTCTGTTTTCAAGGGGAAAAGGGAAATGGTAGTTATTAGATTTTTGCTATGTGTATTACATACACTAATCTCAGTTTCCATTTTACAAATGAGGAGACTGAGACCAGGCTTAAGGTCACTTGGTGGGGCTGAATTTTAAACCTATTTCTACCTCCAAGTCTGGACTTTTCAACCATACTTCATCCTATCAGAACTTTATATTATAATAACATTAATACAAGGCCAATAATGGCTAAAAATTTACGACTTCAAAAATCATGTAGCATGTGAAAATCACTATTCATAATAAGCATAGAATCAACTGCTTTTTTGATTTTTTTACGTGATGATTTTTGGAAACACAAGAGGAGGAAGCAAGCGATAGATTAGTAATCTCCTACCACATTTATTACATTTGTATTCATTTTATATACAGTGCCTTTAAAGAGTGAATACTAGGAGGAAGTGATTCATGGTTCTTGGATTATTTGACTTCAACTTGATTAACCCTTTCAGTCTCACAGATTACAGAAATATTTCTTTATAGTGGATCCCTTGTGTTTGAAATCACTAATCTCAGTTTCTCATTAATCTTTTAAAGAGTAAGAGTGAACATTTCATTCAAGGATGGTTAGGAGAGGATATGACAAATTTCATATGGGAGTTTTTCAGAAGAGAACTTTGGAATTTAGATTTTCAGCTATATTTTAAGACTGTAGCAGGTAATCAGATCTTAGGTAATTTTTCAGCATGCCATGGAGTATTATAACTTTTTTCATTCTCAGCATACTATTTAGAACTTGACTAATGGAGTTGGAAACTTTTTCAAGCTATAATTCACAGCTTTGCAGAATTATTTAGCTCAGAATAGGAATCCCAGTATCATACTTAAATTATTTAAACAGACAAACAAAAACATTAGTCCTTCTGTTAGAGAAAAACATGTTTTAGTGTCTTTTGTTCACATAGAAAAATTCTCAAGTATTTTCTTTAAGTATAAGTCATATTTAAGTAAAAGGCTGAATAGTAAATATTTTTTAAATGTCCTTTAAAAATGTGAAAACTATTCTTAGTCTGATTTTAGTCTGATCATAGTTATCTGGCCTCTGATTTCTTTCTTATGTTCTATCTGAATTTGAGGCAGGGTTGATACCCTGTTTTAAACTGTAATATCAAGTGCTATTAACAGAGTGAAAAGGCAACAAATAATGGCAGCAAATAATGGGAGAAAATATTTGCGCATCATATATCTGATAAGAGATTAATAATATGTAAAAAGCTCCTAAAATTCAACAACAAAACAACCCAATTTAGAAATGGACAAAAGGCTTGAATAGATATTTCTCTAAATAAGATATGCAAGTATACAAAAAGCACATGAAAAGATTCTCAACATCACTAATCATTAGGAAATCCTAATCAAAACCATGAGGTACCACCCCCTTTGGATGGCTATTATCCCCAAATTAGAAAGTAATGAGTATTAGCAAGTATATGGAGAAAAGGGAACGCTTGTGCATTGCTGGTGAGAATATGAAAGCTACTGTGGAAAACAGTATGATGGTTCCTTAAAAAAAACACATAGAATTGCCATATGATCTAGAAATTCCACTTCTATGTATTTACCAAAAAGAACTGAAATTAGGGGCTTGAATAGATATTTGTACACCAATGTTCATAACATTATTTACAATAGCCAACAGGTAGTAGCAGTCCAAAGTCTATCAAAAGATGAATGGATAAACAGAATGTGGTATGTACATCCAGTGGAATATTGGTTAGCCTTAAAAGGAAAGAAATCCTGTTAACATACTATAGCATGGATAAACCTTGAAAACATTATATTAAGAGAAGTAAGCCAGACACAAAAGGACAACTACTGTATGATTCCACTTATATGAGGTGCCTGGAGTAGTCAAATTCATACAGACAGAAAGTAGAACAGTGATTACCAGGAGGTTGAGGGGGTCAGGAAATGAAGAGTTGTTGTTTAACGGGTATGGACTTTCAGTTTGGGATCATGAAAAAGTTGTGGAGATGGATGATGGCAGTCATTGTACAACAGGGTGAATGTACTTAATACCACTGAAATGTACACTTAAAATGGTTACAGTCATTCATTTTTATGTTATGTATATTTTACCACAATTAAGAAAAAGTATAATACTAGGGTAGTATATTTTAAAATCTCAAAAAGTGTATATGGAAACATTGTCTTGACATTGGCTCTAAGCCTACACTCATGAGATAAATTCTTAGAAGTAATGTAGTTCAAATGAACTTATTTGTAAAACAGAAAGAGACTCACAGACATAGAAAACAAACTTATGGTTACCAAAGGGAAAAGGGTGGGGGGTAAATTAGGAGTTTGGGATTAGCAGATACAAACTACTTTATATAAAATAGATAAACAACAAGGACCTACTGTACAGCACAAGGAACTATATTCAGTATCTTGTAATAACCTATAATGCAAAAGAGTATGAAAAAGAATAGATACATACAATTGAATCACTATGCTGTATACCAGGACCTAATACAACGTTGTTAATCAACCAAACTTCAATTAAAAAAAAAAAGATAGCAGTGAATTCCAAAGTCCGTTGCACAGAAAGGCAGAGTTAAAATACTATTTGAGTTTAATGTTTGAGATGCTAAAACAAAGACACAGTATTTAGACAAAGGGAAAGTACAAAATTTGGCAATGACAGTAATTCATTCTGAGAAATAATAATCACACAAAGGCATATGTGTTTTAAATTTGGCTAAATTCTACCGAATCACTCCAAATATGTTATACGAAGTTACAGCCCAACTGATGGTTTTAGGAGTGCTTATTTCCCCGCATCCTTGCCATCATAATGTATTTCTGTATCTTGTGATCTTTACAAGTCTAAGTGGTAAGAAATTATTTCTTTCTGTTGTTTTTAATTCATACTACTTTTATAACTAGTGAGTCTGAGCAATTTTTATGTTTACAAGTTATATTTTTATGAAACACTTGGTCATGTTCTTTGCATAGAATTTTTTTTTTTTATCTAGGGCATTGGTCTTTTCTCTGATTTCTAAGAGCGCTCCGGTGAAAATGTGTACACACTGTGTGTGTGTTTGTGTAGCATAGTTAGGGTTTTGTCATGTAAAAGGAGTATCCAGTTGTTCTTGAGGGGTTTTTGTTTGTTTGTTTTACCAAGAATGGGCAATGAATTAAGAGTCTTTTGGCATCTGTGAAGATAAGCATGTGGGGTTTTTCTGCCTGTGTTCTATTAATATGGCGAATTATGTTATTACATATCCATTATTGACCTGTCCTTGGTATCACTTTGTGAACCCCCCTGGTAATGGTTGTACTGGTCTTTCCATGTGCTCCTGGATTCCTTCTGTTTGCTTTGATATTCATAAGTAAGATGCTGTAATTTTCCTTTTATGTATGCAGTTCTTTGTCAGTTTTCAGTAACATATTATGCTGGCTTTATTAAAAAAAATGGAAGCTGTCTTTCCTTATGCTCTGGTACTATTGAAATAGCTGTGCAATCTGTTCTTTGAAATTTGGTGTAATTTACCTGTGAAACGTTCTGATTGTGGTCCTTTTAGGGAACTTAGTTCTTTTAACAATTTTCTCAAAATTTACTTTGTTAATTAGTCTGTTGAGACTATCTTTTCTTGGTTCAGTTTAGGTCATTTATTTTCCAAATTACTTAGTATTGAGCTGAGTGTTTTGTCATAATTCTTTTAATTTTCCTTCGATCTACTTTTCCCTCCATTCTCATTTCTTTAATTTAACAGTTCATTTCTTTAATTGTGTCATATGTTCTGATACACAGTATTTTTATTATCATCTTTTAGATAGTCTACAATTTTTATTTTGTGTTGCAGTTTGGAGTCAGGATTTATTAATTTCTAATTTTATTACATTGTGATTAGAAAGTATGATATTCTTTTTACTGTTTAGAATTGATTGATATTTTTCTTAGCATCCCATTATATATCACTTCATGGAGTCTTGAAAAGAAGTATATTACTTATTTTTAGAGTATAGAGTTTAACATGTATCAATTAGATCTGTCTTATTAATTATGTAATTTAGGCCTCCTTTTTTCTTTTAAATATGTATATTTTTTCTACAATGAGGTATCACCTTACACCAATGAGACTGACCATCATTAAAAAGCATACAAATTATAAATGCTGGAAAGGGTGTGGCAAAAAAGGATCCCTCTTATACTGTTGCAGCCACTATGGAAAACAGTATGGAGGTTCCTTACAAAACTAAAAATAGACTTACCATATGATCCAGCAACACCACTCCTGGGCATATATCTGGAGAAAACTCTAACTCAAAAAGATACACACACCCCAGTGTTCATAGCAGCCCTATTTACGGTAGTGAAGACATGGAAGCAACCTAAATGTCCAACAACAGGTGACTGGATAAAGAAGTGGTGTTATATATACACAATGGAATACTACTCAGCCATAAAAAAGAATGAAATAATGCCATTTGCAGCAATATGGATGGACCCAGAGATTATCACATTAAGTGAAGTAAGTCAAACAAAGACAAATATCATATATCACTTAAATGTAGAATCTAAAAAATGACGTGAACTTACTTACAAAACAGAAATAGACTTACAGATATAGAAAATAAACTTTGGTTACCAAAGGGGAAAGGGGTGGGGGGAGGGATAAATTAGGAATTTGGGATTAACAGATACACACTACTATATATAAAATAGATAAACAATAAAGTCCTACTGTATAGCACAAGGAACTGTATTCAATATCTTGTTAACCCATAATGGAAAAGAATCTGAAAAAGAATATATATATATATATACACACACATATATTTTATATATATATATAAATATATATAATTAAATCACTTTGCTGTGCACCTGAAACTAACACAACATTGTAAATCAACTATACTTCAATTAAAATATATATTTTTTAATTGTACAGCTGGGCCTTGTTATTCATGGTAGTTAAGTCTTACAAAGTCACTGCAAATGCTGAATCAGTGAATACTGAATTACTGCTCCTCGGGGAAAAATAGGAAGAGGTTCCTGCCAGCCACCAGTTATAACTTTCTTCTTAACTAATCAGTACATAACCTTTCTCATGTATGTTTCTCTTTAAAGACACTTTATTCACTGTACATTGTTGATTCATTAACATTGAACTTGTGGCCAACAGCTGTGTAAGTCATGCCTGATTGAGACTTGTCTGACAACATGCATTTTCTCCATAAGGCACGACACAGCCTTCCCGCACTTAGAACCACTAGACAGCACCTCAGCACTACACTGGAGACCATTTTAAAAGTAAAATCAATTGAAAGCACAAAATTGTGAACAATGTGGGACTAAATGTGCTATGAAAAGAACACTCATTTAAAGTATGAGATTTGAGGTGGGGAGGGTAGAGCTCATGGTGAACATGCATGAGGTCTTGGGCTCAATTTTCAGTACCTTCATTAAAATAATTAATTAATTAATTACCCCACCCGCATAATAAAATACGAGAGTTGAAACCAGACAGCTGAGTGGTTCATCGTCAGCCTCATCTGGGAACGTGTGTGTCAGGAGAGTCAGAATTTTCAGTTATTTCACTGCAGCTAAGTTCATCATCGTGAAGCTGGATTACCCCCCACCTCCCACCACCCCCTTCACTCCTGCTTCTGCCCTGCCTGCTTTGTTCTCATCTCCTCACTTAGCCCTGTCTCTCCTTATTTCCTGCCATCACAGAGCACTTAGAAATACTCTAGCCACTTGCTATTCTTAAACCCAGAACTTGTCCTGCCAAGAAGAGAGACTTTTGTCGTGGTCTCTTGGGTTAGATACACCAGTTTCGGAGCTCTCTATGCTGTCTGAAACTCTTCTCTACTTTCTTCCTTAGCCTCGCCAAATATTTACTGTAACTCTTGTTTGGTTTTATGTTTGGGTGGTAGAGCTATTTTCTAATGTTATTGAAAATGTATTGTGTTTTACTTTTGTTCTCCTTGTTACATTTTGATTGGTTTAAAGGACAGGATCAGGGCAGCATTGCTCTTACTCTGTTTTTAATCAGAAAAGTCTGTGTTCATTTCAAAGTTAGGATACTTCATTAAGTCTCGAACTTGTCTTTTCGACAGTTTCTTACTAAATTAAAATTTGTTAAAGTCTTGGTCCTGAGGTTTTTATTCTTTTCCAGGCTTTCAGTTCCTTTGCTCTATTTAATTCTTTTTACCGTATATTTGTGAGAGATTATTGCTTATGTTTTTCTGATTATAAAATAGTAATATTTTAGAAAACATATATTATAGCAAATATGTAATATTCAAGAATAGTGAAGAAAACAAAAGCACCCTAAAATTTTATCACCCAGAGGTAATAGCAATTTTTTCTAAGTTTTTTTTCTTGTCATTTACTAAGAGCCCATTGTACAGAGTAGCTCAAATGATGGCAGTCGCTTACGAGTGATGGTGCTAAATTAGGGGCAGTTACCAATATTCTTACCCCAGTTCTGAAACTTTTGATTCTGTGAAATTTTATCTTTCTAGGTGTCCCTTTTCAAAAGGTCTCATTTTTCCAGGTAAACTCATCTGACAAATCATAGGCATTGAATTTGATTGATGAGGGAGAGAGCTTCTCCTGTTGTACAATTTTTTTCTTTCTTTTTTTTTTCATCTGCATAGACCGTTTTACATTTTTATAGCGTGATTAGTGCAAATAATAGCCAGTTTGACAATAGGAAGTGCTCATCTGAGTGATCGGATCAATGGCTTTCAGGATGCTGCATTGTCAGTAATGTGTAATTTCCTCTTGTCGTCCCTCTCAGGCCATGATGCGGGCCAGGGCCCTCAGATCTCAGGCAGAGGATGCTGCCTCTGCCTTTAGTGCTGAGGACCTTAAGAGTATAGATTTGGCAGAACAGATGGCCGATGACTCTGATGACAGCATCACAGCAGCAGCCAACAAAGGAAGAGGCCGCGGAAGAGGCCGGAGAGGAGGAAGAGGGCAGAGTTCAACATCGAGAGGAGGGCCTCAGAGAGGAAGAGGTTAGCACTGAGTACAGTCTTTTGCACACATCCATGCTTGCCAGTTGTGTGGGAAATTCAGAATTGTGTTCCTGCTGTCAGAGTTGAGGTACACAGTCCTTTAAAAATTTATTTTTATAATGCATAAAGACAGTCTTTAACGTAGTTCTGACATGTACATTTTACTTAAATAAATTTTGAATGGCCACATGCACATAGAGTTTTAATTGCTCTTACATGCATTTTTTTTCAAGAATTTCACCGTGTTTCTTATAGAGACTTTTGGGGTACATTTAATGTCTCATTTACTCTCACACATACAAAGGAATAGTGAAGCAAGCATAAACTGTTAAGGAAAATGGCTAGCTAATGCCCACTGACAGCAGGAAGAAAACTCCAGATCATAAAAATTATTATTTTTGTTAGTGTCGTAAGATACAAATGCCCACATTCTTAGAAAGTGGCTTCATAAAATTTGTTTAAAAAGAAAATTGCTCCCAAACAATTTGATTTCTTAAAGCAATCATTAACATTAATTACCATCGTTGTGTTTAATGTGACACGATTGTCATTGAATAGTCCAAATAACAGAAGGTAATCATCCAGTGACTTCCTGGTGCTTTATAAAAAATCTGTCTCTAGGAATATTTAAACATTACTTATACTAAATATTTATCTGTAGGAATTTTAAACTGGGAAAATGAATAGTATTTTAGTTACAAATCTCCAAGGAAGGACATCCCTACCTTCTAGTGCTGATTATTTTCATTATGCTTACAATTAAAAATTTTTCCTTAAGAAATCTACTTCAGGATGACACCTGCACCCCAATGTTCATAGCAGCACTATTTACAATAGCCAAAACATGGAAACAGCCTAAATGTCCATCAACAGGTGACTGGATAAAGAAGAGGTGGTATGTTTATACAATGGAATACTACTCAGCCATAAAAACTGACAACATAATGCCATTTGCAGCAACATGGATGCTCCTGGAGAATGTCATTCTAAGTGAAGTAAGCCAGAAAGAGAAAGAAAAATACCATATGAGATCGCTCATATGTGGAATCCAAAAACCAAAAACAAAAACAAACAGACAAACAAAAACAAAGCTTAAATAAAGGACAGAAATAGACTCACAGACAGAGAATACAGACTTGTGGTTACCAGGGGGGTGGAGGGTGGGAAGGGATAGACTGGGATTTCAAAATTGTAGAATAGACTACACTGTATAGCACAGGGAAATATACACAAAATGTTATGATAACTCACAGAGAAAAAAATGTGATAATGAGTGTGTATATGTCCATGAATAACTGAAAAATTGTGCTGAACACTGGAATTTGACACAACATTGTAAAATGATTATAAATCAATAAAAAATGTTAAAAAAAAATTTTCCTTAAATCTTAATTGGAACAACATGAACCAAATGTGGCCTAAGTATAATCTCTAAAAATTGATTGGTCAGACTCTAGATGTTTCTTCTTAGATATCTTTGGCATTTTACACATAATCTATGTTGTGATATAACTTTATTTAGGTTTCATTTTGGTGGTGTTTAGGGGAAAAAAATAACTAGCTACTGATGGGATTATATATTGACTGCTCATTATTCTAACAGCAGGCACTGGTCTGGAGATTTCTACTCAAAGCAGAAGTTCAAAGGCCACTGTGTCAACGTCTAGAAACATGTCTATTATAGATGGTGAGTATAGACTGCAAGTGATCATCTACCAGTTACTTATAAAGTCCGACACCGAAGACCTAGGAAATCCCAGGAGTAAACCTGATTGGTCTCTGTTGCTGCCACTGGGGAGTCAAAGGGGCTGTTAGAATCATAGGATAAATTATGCTAGTTTGAAAGATCTTTGCCATTCAGGGGGGTTATTGAAGAGGGTGGGATTTAAGAGTTAATTTTTATAATTTCTTATTTTAGACAGATTTGATTATTTCCCTTTTATAGAGGGATCACCAAGACACAGAAAAGGCAGTTGGCCAGTGCATCAACAATGATTAAGAGAGAAGGAACTGCTTCTTAATGTACTGTTAACTTGCTTTCCTCATCCTGCCTTTGTCCATCTCTGCTGTCAGTATAGAGGAGCTGTGTGAGCTCCGGTTCGGGAAATTATGGGTAGGATTCTTTGAATTGGTTTTGTGTATGTATTGTGGTCTAAAAATTAGCCTCAAACTAAGGGAACCTATTTGTATACACTATTTTAATAATAATTTAATGTAAAAATTTAATAAACTTTTTAATATTGTGGTTTATGAGATCAGCTGAAGTTGTAAGTCAGATTTATGAAAATATATCTAAAAATAGGTGGTGATTTTTTTTCTCCCTACCATTCAGAGTGTATCTGTTTGTATTTTATTTATGTTATCTTATTTGAGGTTAATTTTTGACAGATTGGAGAGGTGGATGAAATCTTACAAGATGAAATTTATCAAGGGGAAATATAAACTGCATTTATGTCCGAAAGGACAGCTGTGCAGGAAGAGTTCTGAGAAGCAGGTGACATTAGCAGCAACTAAGTAAGAAAGACTTAGGTCAGTGAGGTTGTGCAGGTCAGTCTGACTCTCTGAATCTAATGGTGTCTTAAACAGTATTAGAAGTAGTGCTTCTCTACATCAAGGAAATTCTCCCTCTGTAGTGATGGGCTGTATCACGCCAAGAATACTGTGCTCATCTTTGGAACCATATTTCATGAAGGATATCAACATTATATGATCATTCAGAAGAGAAACTGTATAATATAAAAAATTTGGTAGAAGGAACTTGGGATATCTAATCTGGGAAAAATTCAAGTCTTTACATAAATTAAGTTCTATCATGTCGAAGACTGAAAAGATTTGATTTATATAATTCCAAAGGCAGTGGTTTTAAATCTATTTTGAGTTATGGATTCTGAAAGCTATGTCTCCTGTCTTTAAATAAGTATCCATATGCAATTGTATTCCCATTTCAAAGGGTTCAGAGACCTCCATGACACTCATCCATGGGCTTCGTGTTAAGAACTACTGGCCCAATGAGGATAGTTGGGAAAAGCTAATTGCACACAGATTTAAGTTATTATCCAATAAAATGGACCTGGAAGACTTAAGAACAATCTCACCTACTCCCTCTTCTATAGACAAGGGAATTGAGCTAAGCAATTTGCCCTAGGTTAATAAAACCACTAGTAGTACTAATAATGGCTGATATTTATAAAGTAATTACTGCACGCCTCTCAACAGCTCAGTGGGATGGGTACTTATATTTTCTCTGTTTTACGGAAGAGAGAGCTGAGGCTTTAAAAAGAGGCAACTCACCTAGGATCTTAAAACTAGTAAATTCTAGAGCTTGGATTGATCCCACATTCTCTGGCCTCCAGAACAAGTAGCTAAGCATGATGCTAGTTGCCAGAGCAGGGTAAACTTAGTGACGTAGCTACTGGTTCTCAGTAGATGAGTCTTTGCATTATACAGAATAACCTATCAATTAACGTAAAGATGGAGTAAGCTGCCTCAGAAGGAAGTGAGTTGTGACTCCATCAAAGGAAGTTCTCAACATTTATTGGAAGACATGATACTGGAGAAGGGATAAAAACATCAGATCCGTTAAATGTCTCTTAAAGAACCTTCTTATCAGAAGTTCTCTTGCCTTATTTTCATTCAAGGATTCTTCAGTACTTGAGTAGGGCCAGCTGAGATCCTTACTGTTGACTTCAGAAATACATCGTCTCTGTTGCCATTTAGAGCAAGGATGCTGTGGCATTCTTGGCAGGTCTGAGATAAAAACAAAAGGAGAGAAGAGAAAAAAGGCAGCACAGTAAAGGAACTGGGCTGAGTTCAACACGTAAACGCTTTGTGACTTTGAACAAGTCACTCACTCTCCTGGTTTGTTTACGTGTATGTTGGGAAAATAATCCCAGCCATGTTGGATTATTCTGAAGATTAAAAGCAAAAAGCCTGGCCCAGAGTAGGCATTCATGAAATGTTATTTGTTATATAAAAAAAGAGAAAACAGAGTTAGAAAGGGAGAATGAATAAAATATGAACACTTTTATGTTAAACCACCAAAACTTGGTTAGCATACAACACAGAGGCATGGATGTTGTAAGTTAGCTGCCTTTACCTTAGCCCAAGCTGCCTTTCTTCATTATGGCTTTATTGTTTTATGTGAACTTTCCTTGACACCAGTGTGCAGAATTAATCACTCAGACTGAGTCTTCAGGTTTCCATTGTTGTTAAGAAATCAGCTATTAGTTAAGCTTGTTGCCTTTTTTTTTTTTTTAAAAGAAGTCTGTTTTTCCTCCAGCTGGGGCCAGTTTTGGTGTTCTGCAGTTTCATTGCGATGAATCTCGATGTGCGATTCTTTTATCCTGCTTAGGACTTATTGGGCCTCATGAATTGATATCTTTATCATTTCTAGAACTCCTTAGCTGTTGTCCTTTACATGTTACCTCTATGCTATTTTTCTCTCTTCCCTTCCAAGTCTTCAGTTAAATAAATGTTTGACCTTTTCGCTCTGTCCTCTCTTGTATTTTCTGTTGTTTTGCTTTCTGTGCTGCATTCTGAGTGATTATTTCTGATCAGTCTTCCAATTCATTCATCTCTTCCTAAAACTGTCCACTGAATGTTTAATTTCCATTGTTTCTTTTTTAGGGGGAGGGGGCGGGTGGTTTAGAAATTCTTTTTTGGTTCTTACATATGCTGTCATTTTGAATACTTGTAAATATCCTGCAGTTATTTTTAAACCCGTCTTTAATTTTTTTGTGTGCATGGTAAGGATATTTGTTTTGTGCTCTGTGCCTAATAACCCAGCGTCAGAATGTCATTGGCCTCTTTCTGTTATTGTCTGTTTCTGATTTCTGTTGGTTCTCATTTATGGTGACCTGTTCCCTTGCGTGTTTTGTTATCTGTTGTCCCCATAACCTTATTAGTAAGAATAATTTGAGATCTTGGACGAAGATGTCATCCTCCGGAGAAGATTCATAGTTGTTTCTCCAGGCTTCTAGGGGCACTACCTTTAAATGACTTGAGGGCCAGCCAGGTGACATGTACTTGTAAAGTCCTGTTTACATCTGCTGCTCTCCTTAACTGTTAGGGTCCTAGCTTAGGGCGGGGATCAGATGCACTAGACTCCCCACTTTGGGCAGGCCTTGGGCTGTGGGCGCTCCTTCCCTCTCCCTTCAGAACTATCAAAACCACAAAACCACTGTTAACATTTGCCCCGTTCAGCAGGTGTCCTCAGGGAAAAGGGCTCTGCTTGCCTCTCTGTGTCCCAGCTTTTCTTCAGTGTTGGCCTGTTAATTCTTTACTGTGTGATCAGCTCTTCAGTGTCACAAGAATTGTTTTTTCTCTTTTTTTTCCCCCTAAGGTTTGATGTAGCAGTTTGGACTGTTTTCAGCAGAAGTGTTTGTATAAATAACCTAGCCTACAATGAACAGATATAAAGGTTTTGTCTTTATTTGTTGCCTCCTTTGTGTCTAGAATCCTATGACTCATAGGGGTTTTTGTGAGCTTTTTTTCTTTTTCAGTTTCTAACTTCAGTTTCTTTCAGAACCACTCTGCCAGTGGTTCACAGACATTCTGTAATGACTCCTGCTCTGTTACCCGTTGATTATGTGGAATAAAGCTCCTATTTGTAGAGAAGACAAGAGACCAGTTACAGTGCTTTAAAACGTTCACAAATTGGCATGACTGATCATTTTTTCAAGTAAGAATAATCATTTGTAAAAAGAGGCTATGTAAGTAAACCAAATTAATATGAAACTTAAGATTTCCTGAATTATGTATAAGGAAAAAAATATTATCATGGTGCTTTTTGCAGCAGGTGGTTGTGGTTAGGATCCCGGGCTCTGGAGTCAGACCTGGTGTGGTCCACCAGCTCCTCACCTGCTGACTCTGAGCCTTTGCACTGTGAACACGGTGAGAGCAGAGACTGTATCATTGTATCCACAGTGCCTGGCACGTAGTAGATGCTCCTTAAGTACTTGAGAATAACCGAATAAAAATTATGTAGAAATTGCACAGTATAAATGTTAAAAGCAGAGTCTAAAATCAGAAAGACCTTGGGTTGAATTCCAACTCCTTGACCAGCTAGCTGTGTACCCACCAGCAGACGAGTTAAACTTTCTATCTCTAAGCTTCAGTCTCCTTGTCTGTAAGATGGGGTGATGGTGACATTTACCTCATTGGGTTAGCTTGAGGTTTAATGAGCAAATGCATGTGAAATACCTGGCACACTATCTGTACATGTTAAATGTCCAGAAAATGTAAACTGTTACTATTCTGTAAGCTTCAGATCCCCTAGCTGCAAAATTGGCAGTGTAGAACTGACTTCCCAGAGTGGTTAGAAGTATTAAATGAACTATGCATATACATGATAGCACTGAGTACGAATCCAGTAAATGACTGCTGCTGTTAGTATCATTGGCGGTGTTTATAATAAACTTAGGAAAATGGATGTTTTATAAATTAGTCTACATTTGCCTTTTACATAGTTGATTTGTTCTAATGGTTTTACAGTCTAACTGATTACCTCCAACATTGGGCTTTTTGAAAAATGAAACTGACTTTTTGGAACAGTCTCTGACAAAAATAACCAGGGGGTACTGACTATAGTTACTAGAACTTTGGGACAAAAGCAGCTTTAAAACTATAGTTTCTACATTTATATTATAAATGGAGGAATGAAGGATAAATAAAGGTTCAATTCTATTATAACAAGCTTCAAGGAGTGTAGAGATTTGTTACTGTCCTGGAGTTTTATTGGGAAAGGGTAGATATTACACTTACAGCCAGCAGCGGTGGTGAATAAGAGTTGACAGCCCAGATTTTTCCATTGACGTTTGTCTGCAGGGGATAGTGACTAAGTGAATAACACCCTCTGCCTTTGCATTTAATTTGCCGTGGCTCCCCCAGTGCCACTTCATCCACTACTACAAGTGACGTCGTGACATTGCTAACTACATCCAGGCGCTTACCAGAACAATTTGCATTAACTACCTCTTTCTATCCTTTCAACAATTTTTGACCCAAAGTATTATTAACATTATTTAATAGCTGGGAAAACTGAGACCTCAAGAAGCCGAGGAACTTGGCCAAAGTCACCCAGTTAGTGAGTCCACATGAGTCTAATTCTAAAACTGGAGCTCTTAACCCTCTATGGTATTGCCTTCTTCACAGAACTTGGTGCTTCTTTTTCTGATCACAGTAATTTATCTCACAAATGTTTGTTGGGGATAAAAAGAAAGAAAGGCTCTTGTTTTTTCAGGGAGCTGACAGTTTGAGGAGTCAAGTAGTGAGTAACAGTTGAGCAGAAGTATTTTTTGAGAGTCACAATCACGGGCTTTCTCGTTCCGTCGCCCTGTCCAGCCTTCTGAGCAGAGTAGGATGTGAGGCTGGTAACTGACTGAGGTGGATGAGAACTCTGCTTCTGCCTTTCCTTTCTCCACTCAGGTAGGCATCACAAGGTTGAGGATAGAACCTGAAATAGATGAGTAAATCATAAATGTAGGCTTGGTGGAAAGATTCCTGAGTTTTCTGACTAGGAGAATTTGGCGCTTTGTGGGATTCTTTGAGCATCTGACTTTTTCAGAGTCCTCTGTCCTTTGTCTCCTCTTGCCCTGTTGTTGACTGGGGGTGACTTTTTTTTAATATTAGGAAACTGGTAAGGCTTAGGAGAAAATTAAACCTCTCATTGGCTGTTTAAAACTTATTCTAGGTTTTTAATATTCTGCGCTTAATTCTAAAGTGTGCGTTGGGGAGAGGGTAGGGAAGATTTCTTCACATTACCAAGCAGTTCTCAAACACCTGCTGGGTGTCCTACAAGTCAACTCAGTTCTGACACTACGTACCCGGAGATAGCATCAGATTGCAGATAAAGACTCAGTTCCACAAGGCTACCCCACTCCACATCAGATGCCAGTCACAGGATCCGTACTTCTGACCAACTGGCTATAAATCAGAGGTTCCCATAACTCCCTCCTTGGAGTCAATTTTCTATGGTGGCTCACAGAACTCAGGAAACTAGTTTGCTCACTGGATTACTGGTTTATTACAGAGGATGTTAAAGGATGTGAATCGATAACCAAATGAAGACATAGTTGAATGAGGTCCAGAACAAAGACACTTCTGTCCTCATGCAGTTTGGTGTCTGGGCATGTTGGCATGTGGAAGCATCCTGGTTTGTCACCTGGAAATGCTCCAAATCCCCTTTTAATTTTTTTTTTTTTAATGGAGGCTCCAGTGCACCGGCCTGATTGATTAAATCAATGGCCGTTGTTGATTGATTCAATTCACAGCTGCTCTCCCCTCCCCGGAAATCAGAGGGTGGGACTGAAAGTTAGAACCCTCTGTTTATGGTGGTTGCCCTGGTAACTAGCCCCCTTCTTTAGGTGTGGTCCAAAAGTCAACTCATTAACATAACAAAAGGCACTTTTTATGGCTTCTTAATTGCTTTAGGAAATTAGGGTTTTAGGAGCTCTGTGCCAGAAATGTGGATGAAGACAAAAATACACTTCTTATTATAAAATAATAATATCGCAGTTTTGGTCTCAGGAAAAATAAATATTAATTGAACTTCATGCAGCTGGGACTGCGAGTAAGGAGGTGGTTTCTCACCCCACAGATGACCTGAGATGAAAAATATGCAGTTAAAAGAGTTTATTTTAGACCTGGAAAAAAAAATTAACTGAACTTCATGTTTCTAAGCCAAGTTTAGAAAGCTGAAAAAGTAAGGATTCACAGGAAAATTATGGAAAAAAAGATACTCTGTTTTCTAGGGTATTTCTTAGGTGCTGAATATTTCTAACAAAGTAGAGAATAAGAAAGCACTTACTAGAACCGTGTGACTCCTAACAGAGCCGTAGGGAAAGGTATTGCCAGATGTAAGAGAAGGAAGGTATTAGCAGGGTTACTTTCAATATATTTGGAGTTCAGACCATTAGGTGATCAGATTTTATCCTTCAGATATTTTTCTTTAAAATGTTTTTAGTGTAGGTGTATTTATGAACACTGCTTATTACTTTATTTGAATAAATCAGGAAATCATTTGAGACTGGCAGTTAGACATCTAATTCCATCTCCCTTCAGATTTTAAAAAATGTAAGTAGTCTTATAATTAGTTATCAGGGGTTTTTGCAGATAGGAGTTAGGAAATCTTCAGCTAAAGAAATGTGCAAATTTTTCTACGTTATTTTAAGAATAACATAATGGATGTTCCATCTTTTTCATTACAGCCTTTAAATCTGCAAGACAGCAGCCATCCCGAAATGTAGCTACTAAGAATTATTCAGAGGTAAGAAAAAACGTTTTGTAGTTTTGTTCTATATTATGTTTCCTATATTATGATTGCCATTTCTTTGGTCTGCAAAGTAAGTAAAAGAAGAAAAACCGTAGAACATTGAAACTGCAGAGAACTTGACTGATTATGTAGACTGATGGCTTCTAGGATTTTTTTTTGGTTTTTCTCTCTTTTTTAAATAATAGGTCACATGATTAGAAATCCATAAATGTATGTACCCAGTAATATTTTTAAGGATAATAATGTTGAACCAAATGGGTCCATGCATGAAATACTAATATTGAAGATTGTTCAAACATTGTAAACTGACTATAATTCAATAAAAAAAAAAAAGATGGTTCATTGCATATGGAGGCCTTATTCATTCCTGGCTCCTTTTGTTACTTACACTCTCATAATCCTCTGGCTCGTGCCTTTATAGCTGAAGCCAGACTCAACACAAGGTTTGCGTCTGCAGACCTCTGTGTTCAGCCCTAGATTTAACATGAGCTTTCTGCTCTTCCTTTGGATTCCAGGAAGAATCAAATATGGGCTTGACTCTCCTGTTACCTCACTTTTAAGACCCATGTGTCTTACTTTCCAAGCAACATCCCTGGCCTCTACCAACTAGAAACCTGTAGTGCCCACCCTGCCTAGTTATGATAATCAAAAATGTCTCCAGACATGGCCAAATGTTTCTGGGATGGGAGTAGGGGTTAAAAATCACACCTAGTTGAGAATCATTGCTGTATATCATACTGCCCCAGCAGCACTTCCTCAGATTTCATTTCTTCTTGATCTCTCAAGTACGTGACGTAATTGACCACCCCCTTTTCCAGAAAACGTCTCTGTCCTGATTCTGATATTGTTCTTTTATCTGTCTCAACTTCATCTTTCTTTTTTTTCCCCCCTCTTCTTCCTGTTAATCACTTACCTGTGGGTATACTGGTGCTAACTTTCTATCCTGAGCTCCCTTTCATTATTCCTATTCCGCTATTGCCTGCGACTGCTTCAAGATCATATCTGAAAACAAATCATCATCATGTCCACAAGGTAGCTTCCTTTCTAGATGTTTCTTCTGTAAGGCAAGAACATGAGTTCAAAAAGAGCAAGTCATGGCAAACTGACTTCTTTCATTTTTTTGATTGGATTACATAGTGGTAGATTAGGGGAATGCTGAAGGTGTTGGATTCCTTCAAGGCATATAAGACAATCTCCTTATAGTTTCTTGGACAACATGCAGAAATATTGGCTGGATTCATAGCTGTTTAGACAACTTTATTTAATGACTTTTGATTAATAGTTCTGTGGCAGCCTGCGGTGGGGGAGGGGGTCTCGTGTGCTGTTTTTTCACTATTTTGTCTTTCCTTGGCTTTCTCAGTTAGATGAAGACACAGCAAATGTGTGTATTAGGTGTCAAGATAACACAAAATATAGAGGAATAGGTAGTATTTTGGATGATAGATTCAAGATTCTCAAGTATCTTTAATGGGGCTTAAAGCCAACAAATGGTATTTAACAGGGACAAATGTAACATAAAGATAGATATCCAGTACGTTCCACAGTCTTATACCTCATTTAAAACTTGGAGATGAAGTATCCAATGGTCTTGCTCCTTATTGGAACCTAAGGAAGTCACAGGACACTGTCTGCACATGACCCTACGTGAGTCACTCACCAGTTTAACTACATGTTCCTTGAGGTACCCAGGCTGCCGCGGAGGCCAGGAGAGAAGTGAGCTCACACTATAACCATTTATAGATGAAGAGTAACATTGCAGGGAGGTCAGACTGAGCTTAAGTTTTAATAGTTGCTCCTTACATGATTTCTGCCTCCTTTTTTTGTAACTTTTCTTTAATATTAAAAAAAAAAAAACCTTTGAGACTCAGTTATTTAATTCATTCATATTCAGAATTTCTGTTCTCACAAAAGCTGTTTGCTGTTTTGTTTTTCCCCCTTAGGTGATTGAGGTAGATGAGTCAGATGAGGAAGAAGACATTTTTCCTACCACTTCAAAAACAGATCAAAGGTAGGTGCAGTGACTTCCTGCAAAAAGAAGCATCTGAAAAAATTAAAAATTATCCAAATTCTACATATACATTTTTCTATGCCATAGAAGTTTAATAGATTTATTTTCAACTAGTCAAGTATATAGAGAAGTGAAAAATAGACCAAGGGCTAGTTCAGAGATTCAGTGCAGCATAATTAAAGTATTTTCACTGAAAATTTAAATAACTTGTAATTCATTTCCTTTTGTCTTTACCACCCAGTGATGGAAATCATCCGAGTGCAACCAATAAAGAGTAATGTCACAGGCCACAGACATCTGCTTTGAAAGGGTAATCAGGGAAGGCCTCTGGAGGAGGTTACATTTAAGCTAAAATTTTACTAAAAGAGACTTGGCCTTGCAAAAAGCAGAGGGAAAAAGCACATGCAAAGACTCTTGAAGAAGAGCACGCTTACTGTAATTTAGGAGCCAATGACTAAAGGGTGGTGGAAAAGGAGGTGGTTTGAGATGAGAATAGAAAAGAGAGGCAGGAGAGAGAAGCATGATGAAGCAGGAGCAGGTGAGCAGGGCAGGGAATGGGGACTCTGTTACGAATGCAGGGAAGCCAGGGGAGGATTCTGAGAGAGAAGTGGCCCCATTAGACTGATGTGTGTAAAAGACCCCTGTGGTGCAGGCTGCCTCTGAAGTAGGGCGCAGTAGGTGGTCCCGGTGAGAGAGGTGATGGGGGCATGCACCAGGGCGGTAGCAGGGGAAGTGGAGGGAATAGGCGGTTTCAGGATATACTTTGGGTGGATGTGACCAAAGCTGGGGATGGCTTGAAGATTTGGAGTGAGGGAGAATGAGGAATCACAGTTGGTTTTCAGGTTCCCTGCTTGAGCACCTAGGTAGTGCCATACACTGAGAAAGACAGAAAAGAAAAACAAGATTTTTATAAGGCATGATGGGCAGATAATCAAAAGCTCTGCTTTAGATGTGGAAAATTTGAAATACCTGTGAAATTTACAAGAAGGGAGGTTACAGGCGATTGGATATATGAGTCCAGAGCTAAGACAAGGTGTTGGAATGATCCCTAAGTCAGTTCTCAACAGCATATAACTGATATTTAAAGCTTTGGAATGGATCAGTCATCTTGGAAGAGAAGAGAGGAGAGACGGCTTGTGTTCTGATCCTGGGTTTCAACTTTTAGAGCTTAGGTCAAGAAGAGTCACGAGCAGCAAGAAAAACGCAACGACAACCAGGAGGGTATACAGTTGCTGAAGCCAATGCTGGCCTTTGTAGAAGGAGGGGAAACTACCGAGATGGGTCAGATGCAGGTCACTGTGTGAATTTGAGGAGGGTAGTAGAGGCTAATTGAGGTCGTGAGCTCAGATGAAGATTTACTTGAATTTCTCAGGCCTGAGTTCCATGTATTAAACAGGACCCCTTTTGTTCTAGCTGATAGAAACCTGACTCAGATCCCCTTAGCAAAAAGGAGATTCATTGGAAGAATATCAGGACATCTCAGGACATTGAAGGAAAAGAATCCCTTTCTAAGTGCTTGTTCTTGTCTTTGTAAATTAAAATACAAACAAAAACAGGTCTAGCTCCCTGAGGTGTTTTTTGTTTGTATTTTTGTTTTCTTTCTAGCAGTGAATCAATGGTTGAGAGGAACCTAGAAGCTTAGCTTGTATGAGGTCCTTATTTTTCATTATTGGAACTAGTGAAAGTACTGTTTTAGTATGTTTGACATACACTAAGGGTGTTGAAGGAAAAATGTCTTGGTTGTGTTACCATTTGGCATTGTCTGCTCTTCAGGAGAGTAAGTGTTGGCTTCATAATTACTAATGAGGTAATGATAACTGAACTGCTCGGCACTCCTGTGCATCGGGCATTGTTCTGAGCCTTTTACATATGAATTAATGGTTGGTGCTCACAGCCACTCCCGGAGGTAAATATGCTTCTAACTGTATTTCCCTCGTCTTACCTTGGAAGAAAGTAGGGTGTGGTAGTCTCAGTAGCTTACCTGAGGTCACCCAGCTAGTCACGTAGCCAGGTGTTCTGCCCCAGAACTCATCTCTCCTGTTGCTTCTTTTCGTAACAGTTGGAGTCCCAGACCTTTGTGCATGTAATAAGAATCATTTAAATGAAGAGAGGCAATTTAGAAATTAACATTTTGGCAGGAAATCTGAAACCAGCCTTGGCAGATTTGTGTTTCTGGTGACAGCAACTGGGTGACACAATTTAGGCTGTTTTGGAAGAATTATTTAGTAATGGCATGGTTTGTATAGTTATTTCCCTCATAATTTGAAGTATTTAAGTTCTGCCACTTACTCAGTATGGACCTTGTGCAAGCTTCTTGACTTCTGTATCTCTGTGTCCTTGTTTGTGAAATGAAGATAGTAATATTCACCCCAAAGGGTTATTTTGAGACTTAGGCGAGTTCATATTTATGAAGTGCTAAGTACGGTACTTGGCACATAGTAGCACCTCTATGAGTGCTTATTAAATAAATAAGAGGCTTGGGAAATTGAACAGGAGTAATTAGTAAAAGCACTAATATTCTTGGCAGTTAACTTTAAAAACAAAATAACTTCCAGCTGTAAAATTCCCTTCTGCTGGATTGGCATTGGAAATACACCCACTTTTTTTTTTTTTTTTTTTCCTGGAATTGTTCCAAACGCTACCCTTGTTGTCATGGGGATAAGAGGACCCTTCCAGATTTGATAGAGCTGCCAGACAGTATCCACCCTCCCCTTAAAGCCCCAGCGGGAGAAGACCTGTCCCCACTGGGCCAAGTGGGAGGTGGGAGAGGGGAGCTTGAGGGGACTCTATTAGACATGCAGTGGGGAGAGCTGACATTTGGGGGGCATCTTTTACGTGCCAGGCACAGCATGTGTCCAGTTTAACATGTTATCTTACACTTTTTGGGGGTGGGGGAGGATTTATGTTTATTTATTTATATTAATGGAGGTGCTGGGGATTGAACCCAGGACCTCGTGCGTGCTAAGCACGCACTCTTACCACTGAGCTATACCTCCCCAACATGTTATCTCATGCTCGTAATGGTACTACAACTGACGTGATGGCTGAGCATCTCTGGAAAGGAATTCTGACTATGGCTCCAAATTATACTTATACAGAAATGGAGAAGAGGTACAGCTCCTGGCACTCAATTTAATACAACCCCCTTGCCTTATTTTTGAGCCTTCCGCGTGAAGCTAATCAAATTAAAGATTTTTTGACATCCAGAACAAAAAGCCCATTTATTTGACCCAGCAGTCAAAATAGTATAACCATTCTTCCTTCTCACCATGGATTTCTTTTTTTTAATGTGGTTTTTTTCAATTGGAGAGGAGGTAATTAGCTTTAGCTTTATTTATTTATTTAATAGAGGTCCTGGGAATTGAACCCAGGACCTCATGCATGCTAGGCATGCACTGACCACTGAGCTCTACCCCACCACACACTGATTTCTAAGAATGGGGGACCTCTCATAGACGAGATCTGTAGGTCTGTGGGGTCCTCTGGTGCAGAATTGAGACTCCTGCTATGATCACATGATCAAATGAGCCAACATCTGGTGTAGATGCCTGGCTTGGTTCTGGGGCACCATTGGTTATTTGTCTGGGGAGACATCAGCAAGCAGAGCCAGGTCTCGGTGGGTGCTTCTTTCTGTAACGGCCTCCACCCCCAGCAGCAGTGCACGCCTGCCTTGGCCGGCCTTGGCAGTGTGGCTTTATGCCCTCAGTGATCTGCTTCCTCCTGTTGACAATGCCCAGTTCCTGCTTAGGTCAAGTACAGAGAGACAGGGACTTCCGAGACAGGTCTGTTGATAAATTCCTTGATCCTCTTCCTCCAGAGCTGTGTTGCTCTTCAAGTTTGCTAATAAACACATCCTCCTGTCCTTTACTTTTGTGCCTAAGAGCCCATGGATTTTTCTGTCTCCTTTTGACATAAGACCTTTTGACTCTCAACTTATTTGTCCAGATAAGACCTTCAGATATATTTCTTTTGCTACAATAACATCCCAAAGCATGGTAATAAATTGTTGGCTAAGAATTCACACTGCTTTCATTTAAGACAGGATTTGGCAGACTTTTTCTTAAAGGGCCAGGTGGTAAAATTTTAGAGCTTGCAGGCCAAGAGGCAAAATTGAGGATATTATGTAGGTACTTACATAACCATTTAAATGTACCCATTTCAAAATGTGTAGCCATTCTTAGCTCACAGGCTGTAAAGAACAAGCAGGCTGGATTTGGCCTGCTAGCCAAGTTTGCTGGCCCCTGTTCTAAAAATTTTTTTAGTAACAAGACATAGGAAATGAGTTCCATTATTACAAGTTAAGCTTCATAAAAGCAGATTCATCATTATCTTGCTTACTGATATTTAGCAGGGCCTGTCATAGTACCTGGCAAGGATCAAGCACTCAGTAAATATTTGTTACTCAATTTGGACTGAACACAAGTAGTATTAACAGTGAGGCAACCCTAGGAAGGGGTGAGCCTTTCCTAAGATCCTTTTATCCTGTTATAGAAACATAACTGAGATTTGAATTAAAATATTTCAATATTGAGAAAACTCTAATTCTAAAAGATATAAAGAAATATGCACCCCAGTGTTCATAGCAGCACTGTTTACAATAGCCAAGACATGGAAGCAACCTAAAAGTCCATCAACAGATGACTGGATGAAAAAGATGTGGTACACTTATACCATGGAATACTACTCAGCCACACAAAAAAATGAAATAATGCCACTTGCAGCAACATGGATGGACCTAGAGATTATCATACGAAGTGAAGTAAGTCAGAATAAGAAAAACAAATAGCATATGATATCACTTACATATGGAATCTAAAATATGATACAAATGAACTTATTTGCAAAACAAAAACAGACTCAGACATAGAAAACAAACAAATGGTTACCAAAGAAGAAAGGGAGGGGGTGAGGGAGGGCTAAATTAGGAGTTTGGGATTAGTAGATACAGACTACTATATGTAGTATAGATAAACAGGGTCCTAGTGTATAGCACAGGGAACTGTATTCAATATCTTATAAAAAACTATAATGGAAAAGAGTATGAAAGAGAATCTAACTGTGTGTATATACATACATATATGTATAACTGAATCACTTTGTTGTACACCAGAAACTAGCACAGCATTGTAAATCAACTACACTTCAATTTAAAAAAAAAAGTTCAATGTTGCCATAGTTTTCAGGGGTGGGGGATGGTAGTAGACACATGTTAATATATGCTAAGAATGATTATGATATAAGCACGCATCTGTTTAGTGCTTGATGTGTGTCAGGCACTGATCTAAGTGTTTAAGTATATTAACACGTTTAAAGAGTTATTATCACCCTCATTTTACAGGTGAGGAAACTGCAGCACAGAGAGGCTGAGTAACTTGCTTGAAGCCGTGTAGCTCGTAAATGGCAGAACTGGACATTTACTAAGGACGCAGACTGCAGAGTCCTCTTCCCCACCACTAAGCTTTTCCTGCCTCTAATGTAGATCGAAGGAAACGTATTAGTTATTTTTATTCATGGCTGCTACTAAAATGAAAAACTTGAAAGGCTCCTGTGCTGAATTCTTTGGTCCATTTTCTCTGTTTTTCTCATGTTTGCCTCAGGTGGTCGAGCACTTCCAAGTCGAGCACTTCCAGGTTGAGCAGAGGCGCGTCCCAGAGCCAAATCACTAAAGGGGTTGATTTTGAATCAGATGAGGTAACAAAGTAGTATGTTCAATCTTAACGATTTTTAACTGTTTATAAAATCTGAATAGGGACTGTAAGTTCATTGCTGAAAATTATTTCTAAAAATACTTTTTTATTGACAACCTTCCTTTGAACTACAGTTAATGTTGAGTCAGTTCATACCATCTGTTGAGTGAGTGCCCGTTGATGGAAACTCCTCCGATGTTAAAGGCCTGCAGACTTCTAACATAATATTCACTCAGCTCTTCTTTAATTTGCCCAGTTAACAGTAGGATCAGGATAGTTTTGTCAGCTTCTGTCATTTACATTTGGAGAGATGATGATGATGATGATATCGTAAAAGCTTTTAATGTTACTTTATAATAGCAAGTTGATTAAATACACGCTGTACACTCTACACATTTCATATGTTAGATGGTACATGGTAGGGATTTTCAATTTTGATAGAAACACATGGAAGCTACCATCTTAACCAGTTTTAAGTGTACAGTTAGTTCACTGGTGCTAGGTATATTCACATGGTTGTGCACCAGATCTCCAGGACTTTTTCATCTTCCAAAACCAAAACTCTGTACCTGTTGGACAGCGTCTCCCTGTTCCCCCGTCTCCTCAGCCCCTGGCATCCACTCTTCTACTCTGTGTCTTTCCGATTCTGACTAATGCTTCATGTAGGTGGAACGCTACAGTATTTGTCTTTTTGTGCCTGGCTTATTTCACTGAGCGTAACGTCCTCCAGGCTCATCCCTGTTGTAGCAGGTGACTCACCCCTTTGATTTTGAGCTTCAGCTGCTGCTGTCATGTTCCCTGGGTCCCAGCTGTGATTTTGAAACAGCTTGAGGAGAAGACTCCCCAGAACTCAGGCTGCAGAGAAAACGAGCTCAGTCTGCCTGTTAGATACTGACATGTTGCCTCCAGGAGGGGAGTGAACAGCTGACCTGTTTGTTAATTCCAAAGCATTAGATAGACATGCGCTTACATGTTACCATTAAAAAAGTTCACATATATCATGTTAGCTGCAATGAAGAACTATTAGCAAATTCTCTATTATACTTTCATTTGGATTTATCTCTGGTTTATTATCAAGTTCTGCCTTTTATAGTAGGAAAAAATGAGTCAATAAATGAAAACAAATTAGTATTTCTCAAGGCATCCACATCTCATTAGAGGCAGCTAACTTAGTGAGCATTTGAATGTGTTAATATCACAAACAAAGCCTAACACCAAATAATTATCCCTTTTATCAATGTCTTAAAAGAAACAAGTGAAAAAGGTACAAATTTGCTTTCTCTTTTGAATCAGTCATAGAGGATGATTTTAGGTTATCCTCATCAAATTATGTCTTTTGGGCTAGTCTGAGGTTTGTTAGTTTTCATTCTCTCTAATTAAATCCCTGGTTAACACCTAATATTCTTGTCTAGTCTTACTGTGCATGTGAACTACAGCCCAGCAGCCTGGGAACTCTTTGAAACTCAAATAGTCCATCTACTTCTTTTTGCAAAAATGTTTGATAGATTGCTTTGCTAGGTTGTTTCTTGCATCAGTCTGAGAGTAGCTATTTATTTCTAGCATTAAATGGGTAATGGAAATAAAAATTACAGCTATTTCTGAATTAGGTCATGTGGCTTCATTATTTTTTCGGCTCTGAGTTTCTAGAGCATCAGATACACAGTTATAAAGTATAAATGAAAAAAAACCTTTAAAAACGTAATAGAAATGACTTGAAGAGTTTTTGTTTTTTGGGGGCTTACCCACACCTTATTTGCTTTTATTAAGGTGAATAATTGAGAGAAATTATATATATATATATGATCTGTTTTGTGGGTATATATACACACACACATATAGAGCAGGATAAATTTTTGTTTTTACTGCTCGGTAAGAATTTAATTGGACATTTTCATTTTAACAATAAAATGGCTACCAAGGAAGGGAGGAAGAGAAAAACATTGACAAACTGTTCATATTTACAAGGAAATAGAAAAGTGAAAGTCTGCCCCATGTGAAAGGAGTAAATGGCTCTTAGTGGTATTGTTTTGCCCATAAGAACTTCTGTCTTGTTTCAGTGAAACGTGGAACGATCACTGACTTATTTACCATTTGGATGTCATTTCAGGACGATGATGATGATCCTTTTATGAACCTTAGTTCTTTAAGAAGAAACAGAAGATAATGTGTTTAATGGCAGTTGGAAGTTTTCAAGATTCAGGAAAAATCAAAACATTGCAAACCAAGAATTTACCAGTTGAAGATTTTTTTTGAGTATTGCTGTTAACTGAAGAATTTGAATGAGTCTTACTTCACAGAGAAACCAACATATAAAAATTTATGTTTTTGAATATCATTTCCTGAACATGACTCCATTACTTGAGAAACTTCCCAGCTCGAGGCCGTTTTCCAGCATAGGTTCTCCTTATTTTTTTAATCTGGATGTTAACATCACCTGCTCTATAAATGCTCTATAAAACTTGGAATGTTATTTTCCTGTCTCATATTAGTATTTATGTCTTACTGGTGAGAGCTTTGCTTAAATATTCTTGAGTAAAGACTGAAATGAATCTACCATTATACACTTGTGCTTCACAATCAAAGACTAGGTTAGTATTTTAAGGTGGTTACATTTAGCCAGAGTTGAGGAAAAGAGATTATAGAATCTAACCCTTTTTTAATTTTAGTATCTAGACATCTTGGATTTCCTGAAGGTAAAACAATATATGAAACGGTGCCTAAGCTCAGTTTGTTACTGAGTATATGTTCTTTTTTCTGATGTCTGTGATAGTATTAGTCAGAGACTTTGAATGATTATATATCCCTTATACTTTGAATAATTAGATGTAAGTTTGTATTAAGAAATCAACCATCTCAGTTGCTGAGTTTTTTATTCCAGTTATAGCAGATTTCAAAAGATTGTGTTCCCACTGAATGGTAGTAATTTTATCCATTATTTTCCATTATTAATATTTCTCTCTCTTATCTTTCTAGGAGGAAAAGGTTAAAGGTTAAAATAATATAACTATACCTTCTTAGAAAATATTGAAGAATTTTTATTTTTTTTGATAGAGTGGTCAGTTGAACCTTATGGTTATATTAGATTAAAATATTGAAATATAACCTCTGTGGATTATCAGTGCCAGGATTTCTCATTAATAATATTTTATCTTAACATTGGGCACAGGCAGTTTCAGGAATCTTCGTGCAGCAGTTCATGTTACATTCTCTTACCTGTATTCAGGGGGACGTTAGGAATTTGACCCCTTCAGACTTAAATTCAACAGTCCCACTCTTTAAAAAAAGACTGTTAAAACACCCCTGAGAGTCTTCCTTCTGTTCATCTTACCATGGAGCTTAAGGTAAGCTCCTTAAGGACGTAATTGATCTTGGTGGTCAAACAGCCTGACATTTCTTCATCTGCGGGAACAAACACTAGACAGAGTGATACTCCTGATTATTAGCAGAGTCATATTTCGAATGCCAAACCATAACAGACAACATTCACATAGTGGCCACCTCTATATTGTAGCCCTCTGAAAGGCCCTATGTCAAAAACTGTGATATAACATTAGTTTCTTTAAAAATGTGTTCTGTAGCTCACTTGAGCACAAGGATTATTAGACGGTGGTGTTAACTCAGCAGAAGTCGCTGTTCTGTGAAATAGTCTCAGGTACGTCTGCCCGCATCTTTAATATTCCCAGTATTTGAGTGAAGCCAAAGTGAAATCAGGAGTAAGAGTTGCCATCCTTGGTGGGTGGACGCCAGTCCGGGTGGTTGTCTCTGGGCGATGCAGCGCTACCCCTGCCCAGGGCAGATTCCGCTAATGGCTCCCCTCACCTGCCACCTGCCGCCAAGCTGGCGGGGTGAGGGGCGTGTGAAGGAGACGGTCACTGAAGCATCATGACAGGTTCCTGAGAAAAAAAAAAATAAGGCTTTCTCCCTTTCTAAAAACTGCTCTACAGCATGAAAGCGGTACTAAAAGTGATGCAGTTAGCTCCTGGGAAAAGTGATTCCACGGCAGCAAGAGAGGGTGAAATTCTCCTCAGGTCATTTTGTGGATACTGTGTGTCACTTCCTGGAAAATACAGTAAATGAAACTTGAAAGAAAAGCCTTTTTGATTAATAATTGTCATGCAGTTAAATATGCCACTTATCCCTGGTATTCTGCATCGATGCAGTGAGGTCTAGGGTTTTGGAGACAGTTTTCAGACATGCTGGCCTAGGTGTATAGGGGTGGTTCCAGACGATTCCAGAGTCCCTGCAGTTCCCTTGGAGGCCAAGAGGGCAGTGATGAGAACATTCAGAGGGAAAACTACTTCCATCATTTACCAAAGAATATATCTCTTCCTGCTGTTTGTTCTACATCAAAAATACAATAGTGCATTTACAAGGTTAAGACTGAATTGTAGTTTTAGGAAATGCTAGGAAATAGAACTGGTACTTCAGGCATTTAGCCATATGACTTTTAATTCGGGCATATATTGGATATTTTTTCCCCTAAGCTTTTAAAATTATGATGTACAATAACAGAAAAGTCATGTGGTTTAACCAATAATTATAAAGTGAGCCTCATGGTATCTCTGTACACATTAGGAAGCAGAATTTCACCAGTGCCTCGGAGCCCACCACGTGTTCTGGGAAACCAGTCCTGACTTCTGCAATTCACAAGTTCTTACTCTTGCCACAGGGTGGTACTTCCAAATATAAAATTAAGAAGTCAGTGTAGTTTTGCAGTAAATTGGGAACCTATGCAATAATACTAAACCTATGCAGTAATACCAAAGTTCTCTTTCTAATTTTATATGTAAATTGCTTTGCATATTTCACCTGGCCCAGCCTGTTACTAAGGAAATTGCCAGTTTGAGAAATTTTACCTATAAAGGTTCAGGAAGAAGATGTTTTATGTTTTAATAAAGAGAAGAACTCTTCACTAGAAGAATGGAATTAAAGTCTCCCATTGTAAAATTTTTCTGTTGAAATTTACTGCATTAGAAAATAACCTTTCCCCAATGTAACCTCACGTCCTTTCTTGTGTCTCTTACAGGTTTATTGCACAGTATTTTGTGGCTTTTTGAAGGTAACTTCTATTAGGATTATTACAAAAGTTTTATAAAGATTTGGTTTTTTGAGTCCAGAGAGCTTCTATATTCTCAATGAAAAATGTCCACATTTGATCATTTGCTTATTCATTCCCTTGTAATATTTCTGAACTTAATGTTTCATAGCTAAGTCTGAAAATACAGCAATTTATCTTGATCTCTAGGAAGTCAGTTACATAACTTGCTATTGCCATGCAAATTTGTATATTCCTACCATGACTGATTGCTAGATCTGATTTCAGCTGTTTAAATTGTAAAGGCAGTGCATATTTATTCTTCAAAATTGAGACCCTGAAATCTTTATCAAAACATGTTTATATAGGGAAACTATAATCCTCTCCCCAGACATAACCTCTCAACAATCAGCTACGTATTTCTCCAATTACTTTTGGTATGACTGCTAACAAATATTGTTGAATTAGAACCCCAAATCATATAGTCAAATATGTTAATCACCACCTCAAAGGTATATGTTCACCTTGGCACTTACCTAGACATCCTGATTTTTCCATGTCTTCTTTATCAGACTCTTTTCATGAAACCATCATTGTCTGTTTTGAAGGATAATTGCACTGCTCTCCAATGTGTAATTTAAATGTTACCACTCAATTTGGGTCAAATAGAAGAATATTTATTTAATCTGTGTGCCTTGACGTCATAAATGGCAAAGTGAGATTCAAAGGGCTCTTAGCCGGTGATTGCCTATAATAGTTGATTAGCGGAAAGAAACACAATGAGCATTAGGCTGGTGTGTCCAGGCCACACTCTGTTCTGCCCATCAGAGCCACTGCCGTCCTGATGACTCATGTGCAGCTACCAAGCACTAGTGCCCGAGTGCCCTCGACCTCACTGCCTGTTTAATTTCAAGACTCTCATGGTTGTTATATTTAAAAAGCACTATTTTCTCCACTATAAGATTATAAAACTAACTTCAGTCTACCTATTATTGCATTTGAGCTGATTGTGGGTTGTATCTGGACTTTGAGCAAATTTTGCTAGAGGCAAAAAGCCATTCATTGCCTAATGGCATGAAAGGCGGACTGCATATCTGCTGGTTTTTGGAGTCTGGAAATAGGACTCATGAAATGACATCACTCCGTCCAGCATAGATACACCTGAAAGCACCCAATGGTTTATCATCCCCTAGTCTTGATTTCTGAGGTTATTAATAGTGCTTTACAGCCAGCTCATGTTTCTTAAACTTTTAATTTGGAAATAATATCAAATATGGAGAATTTGCAAGAATAGCAAAGAGCTTTTTACCTTTCACCTAGATTCACCAACTTTTAACATTTCACCATTTAAAAAATTACTCTCTTTCTGTGTGTATGTTCCATGCATATATATTCATTATAAACATGAGCATGCACACACTTACATAGAGCTTTTTTTTCCATCTTTTGAGAGTAGGTTGCAAGGGTTAATGTTCCTTTACCCCTTAATACCTCAGTGTATATTCATGTGTCCTCAACTTACTCCCTTCCGCATTCCCTCATCCCTTTCTCCTCTTTCTTTCGCACCACGTGGTGTCTGAGATACATCCATGCTGCAGCATATGTCTGTACTTTGTCATTGCTTATAGCAGTTTCCACTGCCACCAGCCACATTGGAGATAGTCCCAGGTACTCCATATCCTTGCAATACTTGGTATTGTCAGTCTTTTTAATTTTAGTCATACTGGTAGATGTAAAATTGTATCTTACTGTGGCTTTATTTTCATTTCTCTGATGACTGATGATGTTGAGGAACATTTCAAATGTTTTCTGGCAATTTTGATACCCTCTTGTGACATGTGTACTCAGATATTTTGCCCATTTTTGAATGGGTGGTCTGCCTTTTTCTTACTGATTTCTGAGATTGTATTTTATATAATTCCTTTGTTGAATATATGTGTTGCAAAACCTACAGTCTGCGGCTTGCCTTTTGTTCTATAAATGGTGTCTTGTTGAACAGAAGTTCTTAATTTTAACAAAGTTCAATTTATCAATGATTATAGAGGAAACCATTCTCTACCCTAAGGTCATAAAGAGATCTTCTGTGTTATCTTCCAGAAGCTTATCTGAGTTGCCTTTCATATTTAACTGTGCAGCGCAGCTGGGGATTGATTTTTACATGTGGCCTGAGATAGGAATCATGTTTCATTCTATTCCATATGGAGATGCACTTGCCCCAGCACTGCTGGTTGAAATAACCCTTTCCCCTTACTCTGCAGAGCTGTCTTAGTCATCAAGAGACCCTATATATACATACAGTTCTGCTTCTGAATTCCTAATTCTGTTCCACTGCTCTATATGGAATTAATTACTCCAGTTTTATGTTGAGCCTTTTTACTTACTAGAGTAAGTAAAGTCTTACTTTTTTGTTTTTTTTTTTTTCTTTCAAGAGTACCTTGGTAATTCTTGGTGCTACAAATTTTCAAGTAAATTTTACAGCTGTATATAGAGCTTGTGAGCTAATACAAGAGTTTAACAAAAATAACTGACTAGTTTCTGTTTGGTTATAAATCCTAACTGTTGTCAATTGTAGTTGATTTAATTTAAACCTTGATTTTATTCCGAGGCTTAACTAGACATCTTTGACAGTCAAAGAAACCGATTTTGGTTTAGCAAGAGCTAAAGCTTGCTGTGTGAGATTAGGAGAATATCCTCTTCTTGCTGGCATCTTTGTTTCCTACCTGAAATGTTCTTGCCTCATTTACCTGGCCTAGTGCCCGTTCGTGACACAGCCCAATCGAGGAAGGGGAATAATGTTTCTCAGGCCCCCACTTCACTCACCTTCCCTTCCTCCCACTTGTTTAAAGCATGTGCTGTTTTCCCCTCCTCTCTTGAGACCATTCCTCTGTTTACAAAGCAACCAATCTGGGCTCCCTTCCCGTTCTTATCCTTGCTCCCCAACCCCCTGTCTCTCCACCCACTAGTTTCCTTCTGTCTTTATTTCCACCCCCTGAACAGCATCTCCTTGTATTCTGCTGGAGCCCCTTCTCATCAGGTGCAGCAGGTGCTTTGAAGGGAATGCGGGAAGGGGGAGAGTGAAGGAGAGAGCTGTTTATTCAGTTGCTCTTCCATGCCAAGCCCAGGTGTATATACACACTGTCATTATTTCATTCATAACAACACTATGAAGTGGGGATTATTACCCTTTGTTAATAGCCTAAGAGCACACAGCTAATAAATGTACAGCTGAGATTTAAGTCGAATTCTATCTGAATCTAAATCTCGTTCTTTCCACATAACCACACTGCCTCCCAGAAACTGAGGCATGTCCTGACTTATAACTTAAAACGTGAGCCTCAAATCCTGACGCATCTTTGAGCAGAGACGATACAGAAGAGAAGGGCAGAGTGCAGGGGAGAATGTGAGTTAGGGCTCAAGGTGGTGACTGGCCCAGGCAGGGTGAAAACCTGGAGGAGTGCTTTCCCTGGGAGAGAGACATTTCAGATGGTTACAGGGATTCATATTAAACAATGAGTAGTGAATGTGGGCAACTCATTGACATAGTTCTTGTGAATATTGAGTAGTGAATGGTTTCCAGTTGGTCAAGATAAAATCTATAATAGATAATAGACTGAGAATGTGTGTCCACTAGGATTCTCAGGACTGATTCAGTTAAGTTTAACATGTCCATCAACTAAAAACCTATTAAATAGTAATTTCCCACAAGAGGTTTTTCTGTTTCCTGTTTTTCCCACCAATAACATTTATTAGTTTTTTTCCTGATTAAAAAAAACAAACACACACTCTAAGAAACCCAGAAACTACTAAACAGTACAAAGAAAAAATATATATAATTAATACATTTGTGAATTAATGTATTTGTGAATATAGCTGCTTTAGTCCTTTAAGATAAATTCTTAGATGTGAACTTCTTGGACATAAAGTGTGGTCACATTTTAAAGACTTGGTGAAAACTAACAAATTGCCCTGTTGAATGGCCAGAACACATGATTTTTTAAATGACAGACTGGTAATGCAAATAGCTAATAAACCTAGGACTTTATTAGTAATTAAATTAACCTTGCCATTTTTAACTATCAAAATAGAATTTTTTTCATTTATTTGATATTGAGTGCCAGCTGTGCATCAGACACTAATAAGCAAAAACCAAAAAAAAAAAAAAACCCCAAAAAACCCTTAATAGACATGACCTCATGGGACATTTAGTCTAAAATAGATATACCATTTATTGAGCTCTGTTTGCCAGTACCGTCCTAAGCACTTTATAAACATCATTACGTCTAATCACCACAAAACCCTGTGGTAGGTATTTTTATGTATTGAATGAGGAAGCAGATGTTCAGAGATGAATCACAGAAGTCACATGACTGTAAGGGCTGAGGATAGAAGCCCAGCCCTGACTGACTCCATAGATCTCGCCATTAGCTTCTGGGTGAGGAGGATTGTTTCAGAATGCATTTCAAAAAATCAAACAAATTACTGGGTGTTGGTTAGGATGCAGTGAAAAAGTGCTCACATTTTGCTCGTGGGCGTGCAAATGGGTTTATCTTTTCTGCAAAGCAGTCTAGCAAAATTATCATAAGCTTTAACATAGTTTCTTCTTTACCTGGGATTCCATTTTGGGGATTCTACCCCAAGGAGAGAATCAGACATGATTCAAAGTCAAAGGTTTATGTATAGGCATACCTCAGAGAGACTGCAGGTTCAGTTACAGACCACCACAGTAAAATGAATGTCACAATAAAGTTAGTCACACAAATGTTTTTGGTTTCCTGGTGCATGTAAAAGTTATGTTTATACTGTATTGTGGTCTATTAAGTTATTTCTAGAAAAACAATGTACATTCCTTAATTTAAAAATACTCTATTGCTAAAAATATGCTAACCATCATCTGACTTTTCAATGAGTCGTTAATCTTTTTGGTGGAGAGTCTTGCCTCCGTGTTGGTGGTTGCTGACTGATCAGGGTGGTGGTTGCTGAAGGTCAGGGTGGTTGTGGCAATTTCTTAAAATAAGACAACAATGAAATTTGCCTCACCGATTGACTCTTCCTTTCCTGAACAATTTCTCTGTAGTATGCAATGCTGTAAGCATTTAACCCACACAGAACTTCTTTCAAAATAAGAATCCATCTTTTCAAACCCTGCTGCTGCTTTATCAACTAAGCTGACTTAATATTCTAAACCCTTTGTTGTCACTTCAATAACCTTCACAGCATCTTTACCAGAAGTAGATTCCATCTCAAAACACTTTACTCATTTCAAAGAAGCAACTCCTCGTCCATTAAAGTTGTATCAGGACAGGAGGAGGTGGGTATGGCTCAGTGGTGGAGCACCTGCTCAGCATGCACGGGGTCCTGGGTTCGATCCCAGTACCTACATTTAAAAATAAATAATTACCTCCCCCACCAAAAAATAATTAATTAATTTTAAAAAATGTTTTTAAGTTGTATCAGGAGGTTGCAGCACTTGTCACATCTTCAGGCTCCACTTGCAGTTCTCTTGCTATTTCCACCACACCGGCAGTTACGTCTGCTCCTGATATCTTGAACCCCTCAAAGCCATTCATGAAGGCTGGAATCAGCTTCTTCCAAACTCCTGTTACTGAGATTTTGGCCTCTTCCCATGAATCATGAGTGTTCTTAATGGCATCTAGTATAGCGAATCCTTTCCAGAAGGTTTTCAACTGACTCTGCCCAGTCTCATCAGAGGAGTTACTGTCTATGACAGTTATAACCTTACAAAATGTATTTCTTAAGTGATAAGACTTGAAAGTCAAAATTACTCCTTGATCCATGGGCTACAGAATGGATGCTGTGTTAGCAGGCATGAAAACACTAATCTCTAGATCCACATTATATATATAAAATAGGTAAAGAACAAGGACCTACTTATAGCACAGGGAACTATATTAAGTTTCTTGTAATGAGCTATAATGGAAGAGAATGTGAAATACATATATATATATAGATACATGTATATAGATATATATATATAACTGAATCACTTTGCTATACACCTGAAACTAACACTGTAAATCAACTGCATTTCAATAAAAAATAAGAATTAAAAAAAAACTAGTTAAAAAGAAGCATAACCAATTTATGGGTATTTTTTTAAATTTATTTTTTTGGTGGAGGTACTGGGGATTGAAAGCAGGACCCTGTGCATTCCAGGCAGAAACTCTACCACTAGGCTATATCCTCACCCCAGTTTATGAGTAGCTTGTTAAAATTTCAGGATGAAAAGAATCTGAAACTTTTCTTTTGAGGTATTAATATTAAAATACACAAAATAAAGAATTTTATTTAAAAAGAACACTAATCTCATTTTATATCTTCATCAGAGCTCTTGGGTGACAAGGTACATTGTCCATGTGCAGTAATATTTTGAAAGTAATCTTTCTTTTTCTGAACCGTAGTTCTCCACAGTGGGCTAAAAAGAATCAGTAAACCGTATTATAAATGGATGTGCTGTCATCCAGGCTTTGTTGTTCCATTCCTAGAGCACAGGCAGTGTTGATTAAGCATAATTCTTACGGAGCCAAGGATTTTCAGAATGGTAAGTGAGTGCTGGCTTTAACTTAACAGCACCAGCTACATTAGCTCCTAACAAGAGAGCTTGTCCTTTGAAGCTTTGAAGCCAGGCATTGACTTCTCCTCCCTAGCTATGAAAGTCTCAGATGGCATCTTCTTCCAGTAAGACAAGGCTGTTTCATTTACATTGAAAATCTGTTGTTTAGTGTAGCCGCCTTCATTAATTACCTTAGCAAGGTCTTCTGGGTAACTTGCTGCGGCTTGTATCAGCACTTACTGCTTTGTCTTGCACTCTTATGTTATGGAGATGGCTTCTTAGACCTCATAAACTGCTAGCTTCAGACTTGTCTTCTGCAGCTTCCTCCCCTCTCTCAACCTTCATAGGAGTAAAGAGAGTTAGGGCCTTGCTCTGGAGTAGGCTTTGGCTTAAGGGAATGTTATGACTGGTTTGATCTAGCCAGACCACTAAGACTTTCTCCATATCAGCAATAAGGCTGCTTCACTTTCTTGTCATTCATGTGTTCACTAGACGAGCACTTCTAATTTCCTTCAAGAACCTTTCCCTTGCACTCACAGTGTGGCTAACTGGTGCAGCAGGCCTAGCTTTTGGCCTGTCTCAGCTTTCGACATGCCTTCCTCACTCAGCTTAATCATTTTTAGCTTTTGATTGAAAGATAAAGACATGTGACTCTTCCTTTCACTTGAACACTTAGAGGTCATTGTAGGGTTATTAATTGGCCTAATTTCAATATTGTTGTGTCTCAGAGAATAAGGAAGCCCGAGGAGAGGGCGAGAGCTGGGGAAGAGCTGGTCGATGGAGCAGTGAGAACACCCATTGTTATCAGTAAAGTTCACCATCTTATGTGAGTGTGGTTCACGGCACCCCAAAACAATTACAGCAGTAACATGAATGATCGCTGGTCACTGGTCACCGCAACACATGGCATAATGAAAAAGTTTGAAATGTGAGAATTACCAAAATGTGACTCAGAGATATGAAGTGAGCAGACCCTGTTGGGAAAATGGTGCCAACAGACTTGCTTAGCACAGGGTTGCCACACACCTTCAATATGTAAAAAACACAGTATCTGCAAAGTGCAGTAAAGCAAAGCACAATAAAACAAGGAATGCCTGTACAACTGATTGAATATTTGATAAAAAATTGAGTATACATGTATAATATACTCTACATATAGTATAAAATATACTCTAACATTATGTAATGTTATAGAATATAGTACTATATAAACATAGTTTATATAAATTATTTATATAGAGTATATATGTATATATAATTATAAATTACTTAATATAGAATATATGTAATTATAAACTTTAATATAGCGTATATATATATACATATATATATATATATATATAAAATTAAAATTTATTTAATACGTCACATTAATGACATAATGGTACAGTATCCAGAATTTGCTTCAAAATAATCTAGACCAGGGGAGAAGAGATGGATTGAAAATGGGTGACGTATATGTGTAAGTTTATTATACCATATTTCTATATAAAAAGCCTAAAAATATTTATATTAAAGATTCTATCAAGCATTATTTATTACAGTGAAAAATATGTTGTGATGTTCCATGAGACAAAACAGGCAGCCCTTAAAAAGGATGTTTTTGAGAAAAATTTAGTAACATGGAAAATACTTTCGGCATAATGTAATCAGGACACAAAACTGACAAGTCTTCATTTCAATTATTGTAAAAAAATACAGAAAAAAAAAAAAGGAAACCCACCAAAATGTTAATAGCAGAATTGTGATGATTTTTATTTTCTTATTTATGTTCTTTTATATTATTTTACAAATACCATTTATATTCAGAAAAAAGCAGTAGTGAAAAGAAGAGAACAGTCCATCTTTAGCTGTGACAGGTCCCTTATTGTCACTGTCAGAGATGGGTCATTGGTCTGATGAGCCACCTGAACCAGTGTGACCTGGGGGGCAGTTTTTGGTTATATGTAAGGAGATTGTTGGAGAGGAAATGAAACTGTGGGCTCTGTAATTCATACCTTTTGCTTCTGCAGGACATAGCCAGTTGTGTTTATGGGAAAGGTTTCCATTGTCAAAAAGGGATGGTGACATTAACAGCTCTGCTTTATTTTTATGGGTATTTTGGAAATTTTTGTCTTAAAAAAACCCTCTTATTTATGTTTTCATATATACATTCATTAGTATTTAGGAAGAGCCTGCTCTGTGCCAGGCACCATGCGAGGCTTGGTTTAAAAGATGAAAAGAGCAGAATGGCTGCACGTAAGGAATTTCGGTCTAACGGGAGAGGCTGACGTAGACATCGTTACATTGGACAGAAAAGGCTGTAGCAGAGGTAAGTTCAGGATGACCCCGGCTAGAATCACCAGGTTTTCCAGAAGTCACATATTCCTAAGATCCTTCATTTAACATTTAAACTTCTAGATGTAATATAAATGGTATGGTCTTTTTCCTCGTACAGTTTAAATAGATTTTATTATTCTGCCCTTAATTTCAGGCTTTTATGATATCCTTAATGTGACTGTTTTGAAGAACCTAACTGGTTGGCCAGGATCTGACTTTTACATTCAGTGGCTCCATATTTTACTTCACTGCGTATAGTTTTTCCCTCTGAGAAGTATGATCATCATTTTTGCAACACCACAGTCTCCTCGGTTCCCTTGCCTGCAAGCTGAATTTGCAACTGTAATTGCTAGAATTTGTCTTTATCATAGCATGAACTTTATAAAATAGAAGTCAGTGTAAAATTAATATGAGAAAAGACGACTTTTTTTTTTTTATTCTGACACTTAAAACCAATGGCCTCTGGTGGTAATTCAAAAAAAAGAAATCTTATTAAAGCATTTTTCAAAAGAGTATAAGATCAATGATAGCTATTGCTTACATCCTGTGAAAATGAGCTGCAGATCCAGTGATGCTTTCTAGAAATAGCTTTAACACAATTTTGATTTGGTATTACTGTAGGAAAAAAACTGCTAATTATCATTCCTCCTCTTATAAGATACAATATTAATCAAATGGCTTAAAATCATGCTTCATTATCTTCTTTCCGAGGATCTGATTTGAAACAAAGTGCACAGCAGAAATAAAAGAGAAGTAGGGAAAAAAAGCTCATGAGCAATTAAGAGCACATAACTAGAGCTGGTGCTAAGAAATATGAGTCAACCTGTAGGATTACAAACGGTCTCCTTGTAACATTAATTCCATGCCTCTAACCGATATCCTCTTCTCTTTGCCCCCTCGGAGATTTACTGAAGAAGCCCTCATTTTAAGTGGTTAACCAGCAACAGAACCAGAAAATACAAGGTGTTTTTGTTTGTTTGTTTGTTTTCAAAGAGGGTAGTTTTTTGGTTTTTTGGTTTTTTTAATGCAGGGACTGGAGATTGAACCCAGGACCTCATGCATGCTAAGCATGCGCTCTACCACTGAGCTATACCCTTCCCCACCCGCAGAGGGTAGATTTTACCTTGAGTTTAGAAGATGCAGTTTATAGCATTTTAAATGATTAAAATGTAGATGTGTCCCTGGATCCTACTAGACAGAAAAAGGAGTATTCGGAAAAATTAAGACTTGCATCCTGGATTGTCTGATTCCGGGTCCAAAGTGTCTACCACAGTCCTGCCCCTTTCCTCTCTCTGGGTCCTGTGCTTCGCTCTAGGAGGTAGCATTAGGAATAAGATCATTCTGGGTCTGGAAGAGCTGATGGTTTAATTGGAAAGATAGATAATTTGCAAATAGACTACCAGAAGGGAAGGGTGACATGAGAGAACAGACCACACGGTATGTGAGCAGTTTTAAATGAGAAGATTTGGGGACACTGACTCTGCTTATTCTGGGATTGTGGCAGGCCAGAGGGATCACTGAATCTTCACAGGAGAGATGACACTTGAGCTGGGTCTTGAAGAAGGAAGAGGAATTTTTCTGGCCCTGGGGTGGGAGAGGGGATGATTCTAGACAGAGAAACAGCGTCTTCAAATGTATAGCATCATGAAATTGGTGGACTGTGAGAAAACCCCAAGATGCTAACCATAGTGAACCGGTAAACAAAAAATGGAGCAAATATAAGAAAAATGAGGGAGGAGCAGGATAATGATGAGTTTAGTTTGGAGCTGGTTGACTTCTAAATGTGTTGGATTTTCCTGGTGGAAATGTCCAAACAATGTTGAATATATAATGTTGACCTGGCGCGTTCAGCAGAGGTGGTGAGTAGAGGTACAATTTGGAGTGATTGGTGAGTGATGGTTCAACCAGGAGAGATGGCTGCGATCACCCAGGGGGACTTTTAATTCAAGATGGCACCCTTGGCACCCAGGATCACCAACACTTAACAAGTATTCCAGCAGTGATACAATCAGTGCAACCATTGATCTATGTCATGGGTTAAATGGGCTGTTGTGAGCTGGTCCAATACCTATGCCACCATTTATAAAACCGTGTGAAGGTACAGAGTGAGTTCAAGCAACTTACAAAACAAATTGGAGCCACAAACTGTGCGTTGCTTGTGTGCACTTCCCTTTACTTCTAAAATATACCATTTTACCCTATGCCTCCAGTATATGGGAGCTTGGAAGCCAGTTCCTAGCATAACCCACCCACACATTTTACATGTTTCTTGCATTTGAGACTGTCTTCAGCCATACTTTATATTTCAGGCCTACTTGGTTCATTTGTAGCTTAAATCAAATGACATCCAACTTTTTTTTTTTTTTTTTTTTTTTTTTAGATGACATCCAACCTTTGCCTTTGAAACAGACAAAGTGTGTGTGGCTGTCATGTGCTAGCACGGTGCTAAGTGCTCTTGCTTCCCCTCTACTGCTGTGACTGTCACCAGAGAAGGATGCTGGATGCGGTGACTTTTTAAACCAAGGAGGGCGTTTCAGGAAACAATACTGGTGTTAAATGAGCAACTGCTTGTGGTGCCAGGAATCTTGATGTGGGGAGGTTCTCAGAATCACTTTTCTAAGGCCTCTGTATGATGTTATTCTCTAATTCTTTGTCTAGTTTTTATTAAAAAATACTTGTGATTTGTTATTTTTCTAAGTCCATTCGAAAGAGTTAAACACGAAACCCTGCTTCCCAGTGTGTTGAACACATGTGACTATTATTAGAAAAATGGCATTCCTCTTTGGCATTGAAGGGGTTCAGAAGGAGCCTCCCTAAAACACACCTCTTGAGCATATGGGTTAGTTTGAGCTGAAGTCAATTAAGGTCCAAAAGACTCAGGAAGAGTTGTTGTTCGTATGGTTGTTCTACCTCCCTCTTCACTGCCTTGAAGAATTTATATGGAGGGTCTGGTCCTAGAAGAGGGCTCTCACCAGAACCGACCGCAAAGAGTGGTGGCCACGTGAGGGAAGTTGCGAGGCGCCCAGCAGGGCCTATTTGTTCGAAGTCCTCTCTGTCCCATCGTCTCTGCATGACGTGGCAGACATTTGTTTAGCAGACATTGGCTCTTCCCGTCTTCCTGTGAATTGTCTTCCTTTACTTAGAAGCCCCAGACCCCCATCACCTTCCTCTCAGTTCAGAATGGCATCTCAGCCTCAACTACCTGATGGTCGGGGAGCCTCTCAGTGTCTCTGTTGGACTCCCGAACATATGCCATTAGATTTGTTTTTCTTTTATTAATCTGTCTTACATCGATTTAATCAATAGACCAACCAAAAGAACCTAGAAGGGTAGAAGAAATTCTTTCCTCTCGGACAGCACATACTGCCAATACACAGCCTCCTTGGTTTTATTCAGAAGGCACAAAAAAAGGAACTGCCTCATTCTGTCAGCTTTGTGTCTTCCCGAATCTCCTTAGTTGCAGCAGAACAGAACTGAGAAATGCCTCTGCAGAAGGAACGTCTTTCAATAATTTAGTCTTAGTGCGAGGTGGCTGGGGGAAGTACCTGTTTCATTAAGCATTGGGTTGTTTCATCCGTTCAGGATAAGCAGGGGAGGGTGGTGCTGGGCTGGGAACTCAGGAGGCCCGGGCCTGGCTGGGCGGGAAGCTGAATGCCTGGGGAAGAAAAAGAGGAAGTGATCCTAGACTTTCCGTCAACCTGGATGTTGTGAGTGCCCTGACTCCTGCAGAGCACACCAGGCCAACTTCCAACTGCCAGCACCAGTATTTATTTGCCTGAGGGCCTTCTCTGGCCTCCGGAGCCCACTTCCGCTGCCTACTTGGCAGGCAGGAAGTATAGGAGAATTACCACACCGCTGGCAGCAGCCTTCAACCAGTGATAGACAGGAGGTGGTGTGTACATATCTCTGCTCCCTCGCCTGGCTCGGCCAGCTGACATGTATGCTCTATACTGGCTTCCATGGCAGGATTAAGCCCAGTCACCCACAGTGGTAGCTGGTCTGACAATACACTCTTTATCAGCCACCTTCCTTTCCTTTTCTCATTTTCCCACTTTCCCTGCTCGTGTTTGCTTTCATTTCCCCAATAAACCCTTGCCCTTAAAATTTTGTCTCAGGATTTATTTCTGTGGGAAGGTAAGAACTATAATATATCATGTCATCTTTCAGAAAGTTTCGGGCCCCAGGCGCAAATGCCCTCACCCCTACAAGGTGGGCATGGTGGGCAGGAAATCAAAGTGAAGGCATTAGGTGGTCCAGATGAGTGCGCCGTCACCGAGCACCAAGCAGCTTAGAAGACAGGGCTTGGAAGGACACTGCCTACCTTTGATTTCTGTCTCTGTGCTTGATGCTGACTAGCCCTCTTCCTACCATACGTTCTTTCTCAGCACTGGGCGCAATTCAATTAACCAGAGTTTGGTTTTCTAAATCACTATCATTTTCATGCCTTGCCTCCCTGAGATGCTGCCACGTCATCATTTGTGTCAGGGGCCCATCATCCAGAGGGAGCCTCCAGTCCCCCCAAGCTCTGGAGTTACATGTTCACAGGCAGTCTCTCGATTTCTTTCCTGTAGCTAAATATCTGTTATTTCATCTGCCTGGCACCCCTGTCCCTTTTCCTAGGATCAGTTACATAATCCCCTATTCCAACCACATGATTCTGTGAGACTCACTAGGTCCATCAGCAGAACTGAAGGACGTATGCTTGTCACCCTTTCCCACAGACATAGTTGCTTAGCGAGGTGATGAACTAGAGACAAGAGTGAACTCCATTGAACTTGCTGATAAAATAATGGAGAAAGGCAGGCTAAAACTTTGAGAGGGGTTGAGGTCAAAGGAGGCTCTTCTGTGTTTTGTGTGTTTGTCTTCAAACACACTGAGAACTTGCTAATCATCCTTGCTTCCTCCCTCTAGTCTCTGTCAACCCTGCTCCTCCCCTTGCCAGCACCTGGATCCAGGTCTCTGCTCTGCTCCTGGATCACTTGAATGGCCTCCAAACCTCTTGTCTCAAGCCCCGGCCCCTCTATTCTCCAGTTACTAGAGTGTTTTTTCCAAAATGCAAATCTGATCGACTTAACAGCTCCTCTGTGAATTCCCATTGCTCTCTGGAAATCTTTCCAGTCTTTATGAAGATTTCAAAACTGATAAGGCCCTTTTTATTTGGGCCTAGCTTTCCATCCCTCTCTCTCCTCTCATCTCTGCAGACCCAAAAATGTTGCCTACTATTTAATAAACAAAGACGGTCACCCACCATCAAGCCATCAGCCAGTGCAGGTGACCCAAGGAGATGGTGCACCCTGGGGGAAATTCAGGATGGAGAAAAACAGGATGCTGGCCCTAGATAGTTAAGATGCATGTCAAAGAAATAACTTTGATGAGCCCAGACTCTTGCATCTTCCCATAAATAGAAAAGCACTAAAATCATTAACTTGTTTTTGTGATTGGCACTAATTTTCTGATGTTTGACTACATGTGTGTTTTTTTTTTTTTTCCAACAAAAACTCCTATGTATCTGGCTCCTCCCTTACCTCTTTGGAGCGGTTCCTCAGTGCTATCTGAGAGGCTGTCTTCTGGGATATAGTCCTCAGTAAGGTCCCCAAATAAAACATAACTCACAACTTTTAGGTTGTGCACTTTCCTTCAATTGACTTCTCTTTGCAAAACACATTGTAGCTCTTTCCAGTCCTGCAGTAGTTGAATGAGTCAGACTTATGCTCGTCTCCATGTCTTCCCGGGTACCACGGTTCCCTCCTTATGGAATACTCCACTTCTTCCCTCTGCCCCCTCCTCCATGACCTAACGTCTCTTGCTGGTCCCTTAGGACTGAGCTGAAGCGTCACGTCCTCTGGGAAGACTTCCCTAATTCCTTCCCACCTAGATAAGTGCACCTTGTATTTTACTATGGTGACACTTATCAAGCCATTCTCTAATTGCTTATTAATAGGAGAGCCTGACCTGTGTCCCTGGAGCTCAAGCCGATGTGTAACTTTCCTGGAAAAGTTCCAAAGAGAGAGGTGGCTGAGATTCTCCTCATGGCCCAGTGAGATAAGAGGACTTCAAAAAAAACTTTTTTAAATTGAAGTGTAGTTGATTTACTATATTATGTAAGTTTCTAGTATACAGCATAGTGACTCAGGTATACATACATATATTCTTTTTCATTATAGGCTATTACAAGCTATTGACTATAGGGAACAGTAGGACCTTGTTGTTTATCTATTTTATATATAGTAGTTTGTATCTGCTAATCTCAAAATCCTAATTTATCCCTCTCCCCACCCCTTTCCTCTTTGGTAACCACAGGTTTGTTTTCTGTGTCTGTGCATCTATTTCTGTTTTGTAAACGAGTTCATTTGTGCCATTTTTTAAGATTCCACACATATAAGTGATATCATATAATATTTCTTTCTTATTCTGACTTACTTCACTTAGTATGAAGTCTCTAGGTCCATCCACATTGCTGCAAATAGCATTATTTCATTGTTTTTTGTGGCTGAGTAGTATTCTATTGTATATATACACCACATCTTCTTTATCCAGTCATCTGTCAATGGACATTTAGGTTGCTTCCATGTCTTGGCTATTGAAAATAGTGCTGCGATGAACACTCGGGTTCATCTATCTTTTTGAATAACGGTTTTCATCTTTTCCGGATATATACCCAGGAATGGGATTGCTGGATCATATGGTAACTCTGGTTTTCGATTTTTAAGAAATCTCCATACTGTTTCCATAGTGGCTGCACCAAATTACATTCCCATCAACAGTGTAGGGCAGGGTTCACTTTTCTCCACATCCTCTCCAGCATTTATTCTTTGTGGACTTTTTTAATGACGGCCTTTCTGACCAGTATGAGGTGATCCCTCATTATAAGTCTGATTTGCATTTCTGTGGTAACTAGTGATACTGAACATCTGAAAAGAGGACTTTAGTGGGAGGGGTCTGTTCTTCAGGATTTGCGTGGGCCTTCAGGGCAGGCTTTCTCCTGAGCCAAGTGGACACCTCAGAAGGTACCTGGGCTTGAGTCCCCTGATGGAGGCTAGAGGGCGCTGCTCAGCAGGGTGCAGTGACAACAGAGAGTCTACATGGCATCTGCCATTAGACGGGGTAAGAGAACAGTTACAAACAGTCAATGTGGTGGGAGATCCACACAGCAGTCTCTGAACACCCCACACGTAGGAAAAGGAAAGCTTTCCACCAAGGCCAGAAAAGTTACATAACTTGCTCAGGATTTCACAGCTACGACGTGACAAAGCTGGGATTTGACTCTGATTCCACTGGATCCCGTGGGGTGGATGGCCCGGCAGGGGTGACTGGAAGAGACTTCACAGGGGGACTGAAAAAAACCGGAGAGCAAGATACCAAGATTTCCTGGAGAAGCAAAAAACAACATGGGTGATATCCCTGACAGGTACGGCTTCAAAAACTCCCACGGCAGGAAACTCAGTTACCAAGAAGTGGGCACAGAGCTACTTATCCTTTGATTCTTGGAACCTGTCGGGAGAACTGTTTTGAAGCGTTTCCTTGAAAAACAAAGCGTCTTACATTCTTAGTGAATGGAAGGAAATAAAACGTGGCAAGGCCCCCGCACGTCTTAAGTCTGGTCACTGAAGGCGCTTGGAGAAAGCCTACATCGCTTTCATCATTCACCTTGTACTGGAACCGCCGGGACCGTGATCCACCTCAACCTGAAACCTGCCAGGGCTGACGCTCAGACGGGACAAGGGTGTCCCTGCGCGGAATAGGGGGCTGCCTGGAGCCGGCGGCCCCAGTTCGTGCGGTGCGCCCCACGTCCCCAGCCGCCCCCAGGCGCCTGCCGCCCGCTCCCTTTCCGATGGCGAGGCGTAAGCAGAAAGCACGCGGATGACTGTGCGTTAGGGAAACAGCCCTGACTCCTGGCCGGAGTTTTATTTCTAGAGCGGGAGCGGGCTGGGGCCGGGGGGTGGGGGAGGCTTGCGGAGCTGGAGCGCGTCACGGTCGCCGGGAGAGACGCCGCGCCGCCGGATAGGCAGAGGCGCTCTCTCGCCCGCAGCCGTGGGGGCGCCGCAGAGACACAAAAGTGCGGCCCGCGGCCCCGAGCACGCCGATCGCGGGCAGGAGACCGGTGGGCACTGGCGCCAGCCAGGCCCTGAGGGGCCCGGGGTCTTGGCGCGCCCAGCCCCGCGCGCTCCTCTCCCGGCGCCCGAGCGCACGCGCGCCGCCCGGCGGGACGTCCCTCCCGCCCGCCCCGTCCCGGGCGCGGAGGCTCCTGCAAAATGGTCCCTCGCTGGGTGCTGCTCTGCCTCCTCCCCGTGGTGCGAGCCGCGGACGAGCAGAGCCCGGAGGCGGCCCTGGCCGGACCCAACGCCTCGCACTTCTTCTGGAACAACTACACCTTCTCCGACTGGCAGAACTTCGTGGGCCGGAGGCGCTACGGGGCCGAGTCCCAGAACCCCACGGTGAAGGCCCTGCTCATCGTGGCTTACTCCTTCATCATCATCTTCTCGCTCTTTGGCAACGTCCTGGTCTGTCATGTCATCTTCAAGAACCAGCGGATGCACTCGGCCACCAGTCTCTTCATCGTCAACCTGGCCGTCGCCGACATCATGATTACGCTCCTCAACACCCCCTTCACTTTGGTGAGACCGAGGGCTGGGGAGGCGCTGGGCTCTCTCCCACCTCTGGCATCGTCTCTCTCCCTGTCTCGCTGTCATTCTATTTGTGTCTGCCTCTCTGTCTTTGTCTCTCTGGGTCCCTCTCCCTCTCCCATCCCGATTTCACTCATTTCTCTGTCTCCCTCTTCTGCTTGATTTCCTGTCTTTATCTGTCTTAGTCTCTTCTCTGTCTTGTCCTCTCATTTCTCATTTCATTTCTTATCTCTCATCAGTCTCCTGTGTTCTGTCTCTTAGTCTGCCACTCTCTGTCTCTCTCATTCTGTTTGTCTTTCTGCCTGTTAGTCGGCTGGGAGCCTTTCTCCCTCTCTCCTCTCTCTCTGTCTTCCTCTTTTTTTCCTATCTGTGGCTCTCTCTTGGTTCCTCTGTTTGTCTGTCTCTGTCTCTCTTCACCTTTCTCTCTGACTCTCCTTGTCTGTCTCTCTGTGGTTTTGTCTTTCTGCTCTCTGAATCTCTCTCTGACACTGTGTCTGTCTGTCTCTGTTTCATTACCTCCTAAGTCAGAGCTTCCGCAGCTCATGGCATTGGGGTCAGTGATTCAATTGCCTTCAGCCAGCTGTGGATAAATGACCATTTCCTGTTCAGTATCACTGATCTTGAGCCTGCCTGCTGATGGAGCAGTAAACCAGAGCCCCTTGAAATACCAGCTTAGATTGTTAAGTCATCCCCCCTCCAGAAGTGCAGCTCATTAAATGTGCCCCCTCCTCAGGATGCTGCTTTGCACCAATCTGAAATACCAAACAGTTGCTAGTTGTTAGTGGAACCTTGAGTGCATTTTCCTAGATCACTTATTTAAATTGCATTTCTCGTCTATGGTTTGACAGTGAGGCTGTGTATGGAGTCTGTGCTGTGGAAGAGATGAGGGTGAGGTGGGCTTGGGCCCCAGGGCTGGGGCAGCCTGGGGGCATTTGCAGATGGGTGGTAGGTGAGCCCACCCCCTCCTCACCCCCTTCCCTGGCTGCTGGGCATTAACGGTGCCAGTTCTGTCCCTCCGTGACTTGGGAGTGTGGTGCTCATGGTTGACTGAGACTGAGGGCTGTGACCAAGCAATCATCCTGACAGTTCTACCTTGTATTTCTGAGTTACGTCTTTTCCAATTTATGCAATAACCTTGAGTTATTACCAAACCGTATCTGTTTATATCTCTTTCTATCTCTTTCTCTTTCTCTCTTTCTTACACACACACACACACACACACACACACACACACACACACTCAACCAGAAATAACAGACAAGCAAAAAGAAGAGAGTAAACTACAAGCTTATCCACCTGTGTGAACATCCTCCGGAACCTTACATTTGAAAACTATGTTCTCTCTCTGGTCCTCACTTATGAGAACGTTACTCACATTTGGCAGATGAGGAAACTCAGGCAAAGAGAGGTTCAATCCCATGTCCAAGGTCGCTTGGCTAGTAATTGTCAGAGCCAGGATAAGAATGACTTCCCCTGACTCAAGTGCAGCCAGAGTTCTGTCCACTAAGCCACTCAACTGGGCACTAGGGGGCGGGGCACTCTTGGACCTTGTTAAGCTTCTGCTACTCCAAACCAGGGACTTTTTCTGCTCTCCTTCCCACCTACATCTAACAGATTCCTGGCCACTCAGGATGCTCTGAGCATTAGCTAAGGACAAAGGGACTCCCAAATACCACACCCCTCCCCGCCACACACACATACACACACTCTCTCTCTGCTGCCTTGAAAGCACAGGAGAGTGTATCTCTGGCTCCTCTTGTCTCCCCACTGGTGTCTTTTTTATTTTATTTTTATTGGCATGTAATTGATCTACAATGTTAGTTTCAGGTGTACAGCAAAGTGACTCAGTTTTTATATGTATACATATATACACAGATACGTAAATACAGATATATAGGGAGATGGATATGTATCTGCCACACGCCCTGGGAGCCTGTCTTCTCCCCCCACCCACACCCCCAGCCCCTGCTCCCACCACTGCAGGCCCTGGGTCTCCTTCTCAGACAGTGCGTTGCCAGGCCTGTTTGGCCAACATTCCAGAGCTCAGCCCACGCTCTATGTTGTGACTTTTCAGACGTGTCTCCCCCAGTAGTCTGAACTCAGATGAGCTAAGAAGGAATTTTATTATTACCAGAAAAATAGCTACTAGTTATTTCTAATCATATCTTTCTAGCAATCTGTCAGACACTGCGTTCCATGCTTTCATGCTTTGTAGACTTTTAAAAAAAAATTAACTTTACAGTAAGATACAAGGTAGAGACTTTTAAGCCTTTTTTTTTTTTTTTTTTTTGCAAATGAGGAAACTGAGGTTCAGAGAGGTTACCTTGCCCAGGGTCACACAGCTAGAAAAGACTAGAGGTGGGAAGTTTAATTCCGGAGCCCATGCTTTTCCCATGTTCTCCGGGCACCTGGTTAGGATTGGTTGAATTGAATGATGGAGGGTGAACTGTGCGGGAGAAAAGCACGTGTGACCCACAGTCCAGCAGTGAGAGTGGAAGGAAGAGAGGCCAGGGTGGGGGCCTCCTGTGGGGTACTCGGCAGAGACCACAGGAGGCGGGTGGCAGGGTCCAGGCCTGCCTGTCTCCTGAGCTCTGCGGGCTGGTCTGCAGGTCCGCTTCGTGAACAGCACATGGGTGTTCGGGAAAGGCATGTGCCATGTCAGCCGCTTTGCCCAGTACTGCTCCCTGCACGTCTCAGCCCTGACGCTGACGGCCATCGCCGTGGACCGCCACCAGGTGAGGATTCATCCCCGGCACCCTGTCCTACCCTCTCTGGTTTTGATTTCCAAGGGCTCAAGACCATGCTTTAGTCCATTTTTTCAGTGAGTTTATTTGTCTTCTTAGTGACTTCTGTGAGCATTAAATTAGGCCTACGATGCCCTCTGAGCTGGGACTGCAAAAAATTATGTCCCGTTTGTTGTTCTGCTTCCTGGCATTTTGTGTGTCAGAAATGAATGGGCTTGTTTTTGGGGGTGAAAAGCAAATCCAGAAAGTCACAGATGAAAAGAGCCAGGTCAGAGGCAGGGAGATGGATAGCCCCAGACCCAGACTGTCGAGGAGGTAGACAAACTGGGGGGCAGGCGGCAGGTCCTGCTGACTGACCTGCCCCATCACACACATGTGGGTGGATATAGTGAAGGAAGCTGAAGGGGACCTGAGGGTCCCCATCCTGGAGGAGCGTGGCTCCACGTAGGTGCCTCACTCATGCCGACTCAGTGAACCATTGTTTTTTTTTTAATTGAAGTTTAATTGATTTACAGTTTTGTGTTAGTTTCTGATGTACAGCATAGTGATTCAGTTATACATATATATATATATTCTTTCTCATATTCTCTTTCCTTATAGGTTATTACAAGCTGCTGAATATAGTTCCCTGTGCTCTACAGCAGGACCTTGTTGTTTATCTATTTTATCCATAGTAGTTTATATCTGCTAATTCCAAGCTCCCAATTTATCCCTCCCTCCCCCACCCCTTTCCGCTTCGGTAACCATAAGTTTGTTTTCTATGCCTGTGAGTCTCTTTCTGTTTTATAAATAAGTTCATTTGTGTCATTTTTTTAGATTCCACATATAAGTGGTACCATATGATATTTGTCTTTCTCTGTTCGACTTACTTCACTTAGTGTGATTATTTTGAGGTCCATGCATGTTGCAGCAAATGGCATTATTTCATTCTTTTTTATGGCTGAGTAGTATTTTATATATTTATATTTATATTTATATTTATATATATATCTCACATCTTCTTTATCCATTCAACTGTCAGTGGACATTTAGGCTGTTTCCATGTCTTGGCTATTGTAAATAGTGATGCTATGAACATTGGGGTGCATGTAACATTTCAAATTGGAGTTTCCTCCAACTATATGCCCAAGAATAGGATTGCTGGATCATATAGTAAGTCTATTTTTAGTTTTTTAAGGACTCTCCATACTGTTTTTTATAGTGGCTGCACCAAATTACATTCCTACCAACAGTGTAGGAGGGTTCCCTTTTCTCCACACCCTCTCCAGCATTTTTCCTTTGTGGACTTTTTTAATGATGGCCTTTCTGACTGGTGTGAAGTGATACCTTATTGTAGTTTTGATTTGCATTTCTCTGATAATTGGCAACACTGAGCATCTTTTCATGTGCCTATCGGTCAGTGAACTACTGTTGTCTACTTAGGTCTATGCTGAGTCAAGGAGTGCAGGCTCAGGAAAGTGCATCCTTGGTGATTGATGAAGCTAGAAGTAGGGCTGAGGTCTGTCTGGCTCCAGGCTCACACTCGGATCATTAGACCACCCTGCTATGAGAAGACACAAGGACACCTACGAGGCCAACATCATAAGGGCCATTGGGACAGAGAGAGAGAGCATTGATTCTGAGTAGCTCCAAGAAGCACAACAAAGACCAAGGGATGGGAAGCTTCTGAGATACAGACTCAAAGATGCAGCTCAATGTGCTGAGGCGTTTTCTAACAGAAGTGTCTGAAGATGGATGCAGCCGCCTGGGGAGGTGGTGGCTTCATGTCACCAGCCATACTTAAGCAAGGTCTGGATGATCACTTCATGAGGGATTTTAGAGGAGGTTCATGGATCTAATGGGGACTAGACTTGGCAAACTTTGCGATCTCTTTATCCCTGAAATGCCTGCTTTCTGGCTCTTACGTTAAGATGCTTTGGTGCAAAGTGTGAAAAGGTTGCATACAAATATTTCCTGCCTTTTCTTAACCTTCTCCCCTAATTCAACAAGAGGGGCTCTGGATCACCTTTCCCTGGACTATGCCCACCCCATGTAACACAGCAACCTGAGGGTTGACCCTTGGGCCAAACGTGGGTCTGAGGAACAGGGGGTTAAGTCTCACCCACATTGCCCACATGTCATTGGCCCTGTTCCAGAGCCAGTGGGGTCTTTGAGTGTCTGAGGCTTCTGATGCAGGCTTCCACTCCCTTCATCAGCCCAAACAAGGAAGGGGAGTGAGGGGCAAAGATGGCAAAGTCAAGGATGGAGATGTGCGGGGCAGCTTCTAAAGCCTAGTCTATTCCTCCCATAAATTTTTTTTAAAAATTGGCAGAAAACTTTGGGAGGACACAGCCAGAATGTGCAGTGTGTCCTGGGCAGCATCCTGAGGCAGTGGGAGCCCTTTATGATCCTGGACTCACCTATCCCCAAATGCCTTTTCCAAGAAATGATTCTAATCTTGCAACCTAAGTGTCCATCAATGGATGACTAGTTAAAGGAGATGTGGTGTACGTATACAATGGAATACTACTCAGCCATAAAAAAGAACGAAAATTTTGCCATTTGCAGCAACATGGATGGACTTAGAGGGCATTATGCTAAATGAAATAAGCCGGATAGAGAAAGACGAATACTGTATAATATCACTCATATGCGGAATTTAAAAAATACAACACACTAGTGAATATAACAGCAAAAAAAAGCAGACTCGCGGATATAGAGAGCAAACTAGCGGTTACCAGTCGGGAAAGGGAAGTGGGGAGGGGCAAGATAGACGTAGGGGAGTAAGAGATACAAACTATTAGGTGGAAAATAAGCTACCAGGAAATACTGTACAACACGAGGAGTATAGCCAGTATTTTATAATAACTGTAAGTGGAGTGTAACCTTTAAAAATTGTGAATCACACTATATTGTACACCTGTAATGTATATATTATACAACAACTATACTTCAATTTAAAAAAAGAAATAATGATTCTAATCTTAAAATGAGAAGGCTGTTGAATTCCCAAGTCTTCATTTAAAACTTTTAGGAGACTTGAATATGCATACAAGTAGCAATCAATTCCAAGACACTTTTCAGCCTCAAGTCTCTCTTTTCAGCCTCAAGTCTCTCACACTGGCTTTATTACGTATGGGGCTGGGAAAGCTGGGCCCCACGGCAGTTTTAGAAATGACTTTCAGAAAGAGTGTGGTGAACCCCCAAATAAAGGTCAGTGCAGCTTCCCATCATAAATGGTCCATGTGTGTCACCCTCAGACCCCTCAGATCCCTTCGTAACCTAAGGGGTCTAGAATGATGGGGAGACAGGCTCAGCTCCAGAGGTGGGGGCTGACAGCAGCTGTTTCTCTGCCAGTCTTGCTGTGGGTGTCCTGCAAACAGACCTCCTCCTTCACTCCTTCCCTGTCCTCTCAGTAATGAAGTGAGGGGCGCTTGACTTTATAAATAGGACCTACCTGCCTCATTGTGACAAGTGAGTTGCACTGCCTGGATTTCTCATTTACCACACCGTCTTCAGCCAGTCATGCCCAGTTTGCTTATCTTCCAGGTCATCATGCATCCATTAAAGCCCCGGATCTCGATCACAAAAGGCGTCATCTACATCGCTGTCATCTGGACCATGGCTACGATCTTTTCGCTCCCACACGCTATCTACCAGAAATTATTTACCTTCAAGTACAGGTGAGATGAACGAACAGGGAGCAATCTGGGGACTCGGAAGACCTCGACAGACAGAAATCTGAGCCCCCTGCCTCAGTCTCAGAGTTACCGGTGTCTGCTGCCCGGAGCCGTTCGCTCTGCCTCCCTCCAGTCCTGTTGCTTCCAGGCCCGTGTCTGTCCTCTGCCGTTTTTCTGCCTTTTCTCACCTTTTCTTCTCAACACTTTTAGCTCCCTCCTTATTCTCTGTCCAGTGTGTCTGCGACGTCAAGGCAGTAGCAATCAGCTTCTGCCACTGGGGACATGCACTCACCCCGACTGAGACTCAGGATCACCCAGGCTCCCTCTAAGATGGTGATGTTAAATTCTCTCGCACAAGGTGCAAACAACATGTGTGTATCTAAGTGTCTCGGGGAGGAAGTCGTACCTCCCCCTCCCTCCCCGTTATCACCGGCTTTGTCTTATGCTCTCAGAATGAGCGTTTCTTGCAGAGCACTTCTTTCTGATTTTGCCGTCTCGGTGTCCCTAGCGTCTAAATTACTGTCCCCAAAAAATGAGCTCTCAGTACATATTTAGTGAGTGAATGAATGAGCTTAGAGTGATTTTCACCAATTCATTGTCGTTTTAGCTGAGGTTCCTTAGAAACAGATCCTGAGATAAAGGAAGGTACACGTGCCTGTGATTTGTGCTCCCAGGGGTATAATGGGTAAGGGAGTGAGTGGAGGAGCAGGACGGCAAATGGGGTGTGGTTTGCAGGCGGAGCTCTGGGGCAAACCGGCACAGCGTTTGCCCGCTTTGAGGCAAGGGAGCTGGCCTTTCATATTCCAGGCCTCCCTGGGGAAAAGGGAAACCCCTGGCCACTTCTGGCTCTCAGTGGCTCAGTGGGGAGTATCTTCAGGGGCCTTAGGGGAGCCCTAGGTCCCTGGAAGATCATGGGTGCTGGTTGTTTCTTGTAGGGAGGGCAGGAGCTGGGGGCCCGGTGCTCCAGACCAGTGAAGAGGATGTGGAGGGAGCACTGCCGGCGTGTCCCACAGCCCCACGTGCTGCCCCGCCTGAAACATGCACTTCCACTCCTGTAACTTACGCAGGGTCAGGAGAGCAAGCTCTGAAGGTCGGTTTCAACTAATCCCCAAATTCTAGGCTATTGGAATGAATCCCATACCCAAACCCCTCAGCACTCAGACTCCCCATCTGCCTTCACATGTGCAAGGCGATTTCTTTTTTCTGCTAACAAAGCAAAGAGACTTTTCTTTTTTTCACTAGTGATGGCCACCGGCACACGTACAAGAGCAACAACCTACGTGGTATGATGAGAAAGTAGCAGTTTTGAGTTGCTGCTGAGAGATTTCACAGTATGAAAACCCTGCTCACACCCAGTGTCTGGACATTTAGATGAGGACCCGAGCTTAGGATTCCTGCCACAAGTTCCTGCCATGCTTTCCCCGGCACCTTTTTTTTTTTTTTTTCAATTGAAGTACAGTCAATTACAGCACCTTTTAATTATTATCTCTCCAAATATTTTCTCAGGCCCTTTTTCTCTCTCTCCTCCCTCTGGAACCCCTATAATGCAAATGTTAGTGGTTTGATGCTGGCCCAGAAGTCTCTTAAACTGTCCTCATTTATTTTCATTCTCCTCTTTTTTCTGTTCAGCACTACTCTGTCTTCCAGCTCACTGATCCGTTCTTCTGCCTCATTTATCCAACTCTTGATTCCTTCCAGTATATTTTTCATTTCAGTTACTGGAGTCTTCATCTCCAGTTGTTCTTTATATTTTCTAACTCTTTGTTAAAAACGTCTCATTTCTCTCTCTGCACAGCCATTCTTCTCCCGAGTTCTTGGGTCATCTTCACGATTGTTACTCTGAGCGATTTCTCAGGTAGATCGCCTGTCTCCACATCACTGAGCTCTCCTGGGGTTGTAGCTTGTTCCTTTGTCTGGAACGTGTTCCTCTGCTACCTCGTTTTGTCTAAATTTCTGTTTGTATTTTTACTATGTGGTGGGTTAGTTACATGCTTCTTGGCCTTGGAGAAGTGGCCCTAGTAGGGGACATTCTGTGTCCCAGCCGTGCACTGCCCTCTTGTCACCCCGGGCCGGGCCGGGAGCCGGCTGGTCCCAGGTTAGGGGTCTGGCCTGCGTTTGCAGATTTGGTTCCACAGGCTGGGGGGTGGTAGTTTTCTTGCTTCTGGTGGCTGCCCCCTGGTGGGTGAGGCTGGTCTAGAGGCTGGTGCAGGTTTCCTGGTGGGAGGGGCCGGTGCCCGCCCACGGGTGGGTGGAGCTGGGTTCCTGGGTACCTTTTAAAGTAACCACTCAGAGCCGAGCCTGTGAAAAATGAGTGATCTCCGCCCCAGCCACCTTATTAGTAGCAGGTGCTTGTGACCCTGCTCACCTGTGACCTGGGAGGGAGGACCGCCCTTCTCCCGGCTCACGCACCCCCATTCTGGGATCTGTAAGTAATACATCTTGTGACTTGACGTCCTTTGTGCGAGGATATTGAAACTGACTTTAATCAAAATGGCCCCAGGGTTTTTACTTCCCCAAGGTGGGAGCTCGGGTGCTGGGGGAGCTCCCTGCCACCCCGTGAGTGGCTCATTATTCAGCAAGACAGAATCTGTATATTCTTGACACACCCTCTCTGGATCTTCCAATACACAGGGTTGTCCCTAAAAAGCTTGAAGAGGATTGGGTACGTCCTGTAGGAAATAAGTACTTTTTGTCTGAGTGGCTGAAGGTGTATGAGTTCAGCCATTGTCACTCACATTCTCAAGACCCATACTTTCTATTTACTCCCCTCTGGAATGGGAATGGATGGTACAAAGGGAAATCCCAAGATTTCCTGAATACATTGTGTTCCCGGAGGAGTTAGTTCTAAGACTGGCAACACCGTGTTGCATTCACTCACTGAGCAAATGTTTGTTTACTGGCTCTCTTTCCTGGTCTAGGAATAATACAAAGTTAAGAGGACCCAGAGTGATCTAGACGTGTTTCTTATCTATATAGCACTCCCAGCCTAGTGGGAGAGCTAGGAAATTAGTCTGCGGGGTCAAACGTGCTACGACAGATGTCCCAGGAGCCCAGTGCTTCTGGGCATGAGGCCTTTCCCCGCTGACTGCACACCCGCCTTCTCTCTCCCCTTCTCCCTTCCCCACCCCGCCCCGCCCCAGTGAGGACGTTGTCCGCTCCCTGTGCCTGCCAGACTTCCCCGAGCCGGCCGACCTCTTCTGGAAGTACCTGGACTTGGCCACCTTCATCCTGCTGTACATCCTACCCCTCCTCGTCATCTCCGTGGCCTACGCCCGTGTGGCCAAGAAGCTGTGGCTGTGCAACACCATCGGCGACGTGACCACGGAGCAGTACCTGGCCCTGCGGCGCAAGAAGAAGAAGACCATCAAGATGCTGATGCTGGTGGTGGTCCTCTTCGCCCTCTGCTGGTTCCCCCTCAACTGCTACGTCCTCCTCCTGTCCAGCAAGGTCATCCGCACCAGCAACGCCCTGTACTTCGCCTTCCACTGGTTCGCCATGAGTAGCACGTGCTACAACCCGTTCATCTACTGCTGGCTGAACGAGAGCTTCAGGGTCGAGCTGAAGGCGTTACTGAGCATGTGCCGAAGGCCACCCAAGCCCCAGGAGGCGCAGCCGCCCTCCCCCGCCCCTTCCTTCAGGGTGGCCTTCAGGGTGGCTTGGACGGAGAAGGGCAGTGGCCGCAGGGCTCCACTAGCCAACGCCCTGCCCTCCTCCCAACTCCAGTCTGGGAAGACAGACCTGTTGTCTGTGGAGCCCATTGTGGCAGTGAGTTAGAGGAGGAGGTGACGGCTGGGGGCTCTGTCTCCAGCCTAAGGACAGAGCCTGGAAAAGAGCCTGCCTCACACAGGAGCTTCACAGTGCCGACAGCAAATTCCTGCAGAAGCCGGAGGACTCTTGAGTTCCTGGCGACTCTGCCCAGCCTCCTAACCCCATTTGATGTGAAGAGTTCAAGGCAGCCACCAGCTAGACACGCGTTTATCAAATGCTGGTTCCCTGAGCTGGGGACCCAGGACAGCTTCCGCCCAGGTCAGGGCTAAGTCAGTCAACTGCCTCCCACTGTCAGGCAGCTGCCTTCCAGCCGTCCCTGCCGCTGAGCTCCCGTGTAGGACCCCTGAGTCAGACTTGGGTGTGTCTGACCCAGATGCACAGCTCTGCTGGAGAAAGGGTCACCGGCCAGTGAAAGGCTAGCGAGCCAGAGCCGGCGTGGAGGTCTGTATGCCTCGCCTCCTGATGTCGTTAGAGCAGGATGCATCCAGGTCTGTGGCGCCTGCCTGGGAAATGACAAGAAAGGACCGATTGGGTTCCTTAGAACAAAGAGGAATGACTGAGTTTCCTTAAAGCAAAGAAAAACGATGATTGAAACTTGGAAACAGCGAGAAAAGCACAAAGGAGGAAATAACAATCACCTCCTTCTCCCCCAGCTTGTGATAAGTTCTGTCAAAATGCTGATAGATTTGCAGCATTTCCTCGTGTGTGTGTGTGTGCGTGCACGCGTGTGTGTGTCTGATTCTCTGAATTACGCTTTTCCATTTAGAGATTAGCAGGAAACAGGCATAGCCAAGAACTCCTGACTCCCCTCCCAGGAATAGTGCCCATAGGAAGGGTTGGAAGATGAGGTGGGGGAGGAGCCCAAGGAGAAGTCTGTCCCAGAGCAGACAGACCGCCCTCGTCCTCAGCCGGTCATGGGAAGGGCCTGGCTGAAGGGCCTCTCCTTGGATGGTGGTGTTTTGAGGAACCAGGGAACGAAACTCACCCAGGATGCGTAATTCCTTCTCTTCTGCGATCACCCCAAACAAGAATTGGTAAAATGCCGCCCTGCTTTTGCAGGAGATGAGGGCGCTGGCTTTCCAACATGCTGGAAATAATTGTTATTAAGACACCTCATCCTCCCAAGCTGTCTAGACAAGCCATGTCTCCTCCGTGTTGTCTGAATGATCAGACTTCTTCATGCCACTTCCCACAAGATGTCTTGCTGTCAGCATCGCCCTGGCAGCTCACGTGTCACTTACAAAGACGGGCATTGTGATGGTCCTTAATGACTCAACTTGCCAGAGGGATCTTATTCCAAAGACTATGAGTGTTTTCATCACCTTCCATCTGGTCCTGAGTGACTCAGCGTGTCACCCAGGAGAGACGCAGCCGGCCCAAGAGCGCATCATTCACCAGCCCTGAACAACTGCCGCGCTCATGCTGGTTTGGGCTTTCTTTCCAGCACCAGCTACATCCTGAAAGCAAAGCATGGCTCTGGGTCTGAGTGGAAGACTGAGGCCCCAGGAGAAGGGGCTTGCCCAAGGTTCACTTAGATCTCTTGAATTTTCATTGAACCTGAACTTGGGTCATATCACCTGCTTCCCTGTAACCAACCATGGGGGGGGTTCATTGTACTCTTCTCTCTCTGTACAAGGATGTTGGAACATTTTCAAAATAGAAAGTTTGAAAGATCATCTTCTGAACAGTGGGTAAAAAAAGTGACTTTCAAGGGGGTCAGAGGGAGACTTTTAAGCCCAGAGGGATCCCCACCTGGGTTTTTCAGGTTAAATAGCTCCCAGGCCTGTGCCTTGTCTCTTAAATTCTGCCGTGGAAATTCTTTGAAGCAGAAAGAGAACAGGTGGCCAGGCTACAGAAAGTTTGTCTGGCTCGAAAAGCACTTTGCTTTGCTTTGTTTTCCACTGGGGGCATCTGGAAATTCTGCCAAATCACGGAGAAGGCCGTCCTCTGGCAGAAGCCCCCTGCTGGCCCTCTGGTCCGGGTCTCCCATCAGTTTCCTGTCTGCCCCCTCCCCCTGCCCCCTGTGTGCCCCAGAGCAAAACGTGATTTGTGTTTGTGGGTGTGAAATGTGTACAACTTGAGTCTTTCCCCTGTGCTGTCACGGGGACTTTACTGTAAATTGCTCCAGTCTCAATAAACTACATTTTGGGTGCGTGGGCTGGGCTTCCTGACCCTGTGATTAGGCCACAGGTGGTAACCTTTTATTTTTTTGTTTTGAGGGCGAGGTAATTAGGTTTATTTATTTATTTTAACGAAGAGTCCTGGGGATTGAACCCAGGACCTCACGCAGGCTAAGCACGCACTCTACCACTCCGCTCTGCCTTCCCCTGATGGTGACCTTTAATGTGGGATCCACATGGGTTAGTCGGAGAGAGCCAGGACACCTCTGCCCTGACCCCCGTCGTTTACGGGGCAAGCACAGCACTAAGAGGGTAAACTGCCGGTTGAAACACCTCTGGTCTAGTGCGCCTTCCACCGAGCTGGCTGCCGAGCCCCCTCTTCTGTGATTAGGAATCTGTGCTGAGAGCGTTCACCTGGGCCTCCTCAGGTTCCTCGTGATTCACGGGGAGGCGACGCTGCCGCTCCCAAGCGCAGTGTGCGGTGGGTCCCGCGTTCCTGTTCACGGAGTTTCTGCCCCACTGGGCCTGGGTCCCCCATCGGACCAGGTAAGTTGCGTAGGAACCCCACTGCCTACGTAATTACCCTGATGCCATCCAGAGCCCCAGAAATCAGCGTTAAATAATTACACAGAAGGGAATCCACCTGTGCCTCAGCAAACATTTGAAAGACAAATGAAAGGCATAGAAGAGAGGGGTGCTAGGGTTTGCTGACGTGAGACGCCGTGCTAAATGTTTCTGAGTCCGTAAGCTCGTTCATCTTCACAGTATTTCTCCAAGGTGGGCATTATTATTTCTGCATTGCAGGTAAGGAAACTGAGGGTCAGGTAAAGATCCCACGGCCAACTTGGGTAAATGCTACCTTCTTGGAGATTAGGTTCTGAGAAGCCATGTAGAAAAGAATTTTTATTTCTTTTTAATCTAATGTTCTACAATTTCCTTGGATACAAGTCATTTGGGGTGGGAGGTGGGGCGGTAAATCCTGTTAAGTGTGCTAAATCCAGTGATTGAGTTACATGCTTTGGGAAATGCTTGAGTAAGTCGGCCCCAGGACCCCTTGCGGCTCCATGGTCAGGCTTCTAGAACAGGTGGCATCTCATGCTCCCTTGTGGGCTCAGTTCTGGTGAGAAGCATCTTCCAGACAAGCTGTTAGTGATGCCCAGATGGCCAGTGCCCTGCTTGACCAACCAAGGCAGGTTGTCAAGGTTAACAGCCTCCTCATAGGGTCCCCAGAGAGCACAGACAGAACTTGGCTAACCCCTCACCTCTCCAAGCTGGTTGGGATGTGTCTCCAAGGCCCGGAGGATGATGGGAACCGTGCCAGAGTGCCTGAGGCCAGAGGCAAATCTGGGAAGACTGGCGGTCTTGGAGGATCCATTTTCCACTGGGGGAAAATGCTTGTCCTAGAGTGCTGTCTGAAGATGGTAGAAGATGCTGCTAGTGCTGTGGGATCAGGTTGCCAGCATCTTGCTTTGGCATCTCCGTGTACCCACCCCCTCACCACACCCCTGCCATTCTCTCATGTCAAGGTGTAGTTAGGGAAGGAACAAATACCACACATGCAATGCTGGATGCATTTGGAAAAAAGTAAAACAAATAATCAGTGGTATTTAAAGTGAGAAAGCCCTGGGGTTCCAGTTTTATAGCCTCTCTTGCTGAGAATAAGCTATTTGCTGCTTCATGGGGACAAAGTGCTTGGTGTTAATGGCTTCTCCTCACCTTCTGTTTCCAACCTAGCAGTGACCCTGCCTTAGACTGGTCATGAATTTAAGTTGCTCAGCTTCAATATGAGGAAGGCAAAGGAATCATGAACACAGGATTCAGGATGTGTTACCTCAGGTGGAGAAGGGGTATGGGTTGGCATGTAGGGCGATGGGAACCACGTGGTTATAATTAATTGTCAAGGTTCTAGCTTTCGTGGTGAGCAGGGAGTTCATAGGTGCTTACTACATGATTAAAAGTCGCTATTACCAAATAACCAAATGGCTAAAAGCAGGTCACACCTGGACCAACAGTGTGCTGTAAACCCAGGATCATGATTCATCCAATGCTGTGCCTCTGAAGTCTATAAACAAACGAACAGTAAACCAATGGAAATGGAGACCTAGAGTTCCAAGCCTTCACTTTTCTTCCCTGCATCCTTCCAATCAAATTACATCTATATTTGTATTATTAAAACAAGCAAGTAGAGGTCACTGCTGAGATAAGTAGGATATGAAAATTACACTTCCTTTTTAAAAACAATCTTATTTGTTTAGGGGATTTAAAACTTGCCTGTTAGTTTCTTGGCTCGGTTTCCTATATCACTATGGCTAATTCTTTCCCAGTGTTTCAAAACAGTTAAAACCCTTTTGTGAGGTGACCACACACATGTAGTGCTGTGCCAGCGCCCCTCCCACACCCCTCCTGGACCATCTGAGCGCTCTCCTCGGGCTCGCAGAGCGCTGCGTTTGCGAATCTCTGTGTCAGCAGAGCACCTGCTTTCCCAAGACTCCCCTTCTCTCCCCCCCCCACCCCCCGCCAGTGGTTAGAGCTTCCAATTTCCTAGATCCATTTCCTCCGCTTTTTTCGTCGACTTTTTTGTTTTGGAAGACTTTATCTTCCAGCAGTTGCCTAAGAAAAGAAGAGAAAATTTTCTTTTGAGAACTCGTATGTCTGGAAATGTCTTTAAATTCACATATAATTAGAGCTACGATTGAGTGAATATAGGATAATAGGTTGAAAATCATTTTCTCTCATTATTTTGAATGCATTTTTATTCGTTTTTTTTTTTTTGCCATCATAACAAATTATGACAGTCTTAGTGGCTTAAACAGTGCAGATTTATCCTCTTACACTTCTGGAGGTAGAAGTCTGACACAGGTCTCACCAGGCCAAAATTAAGGCATCAGGAGGGCTGCGTTGCTATCCATAGGCTCTGGGTCTGATCCATTTCCTTGCCCTTCCCAGCTTCTAGAGGTCACCCACATTCCTTGGCTCGTGGCCCCCTTCCTCCAGCTTCACGCTTCCCACCAGAAGCAGGGGTGGGAGGTAGAGGGACCTAGTAGGCAACAACTCTCTTCAAATAATTTTTTTCATACATTTCTCCCCCCTCTTCAAATCCAAGCCCTTTCTATATCCCTGATTTAGCTGAAGGATTCAAGAAGAGAAGGTATGGTTTGAGCTCTGTCTCACATTCATTTTGGCATCCATCTGAGAGCCATAGAATTTGTCTGTCAGAGAAACTGAAATCAGGAGAGTCCAACTTTAACATCTTCTTATGTAACATAAGAATCAGAGATTTTGGGAATCAGGCGCTTCTATCCTTGATGGAGCACAGGTGCTCAACCCAGACATAGTCACTTCAGAGGAAGCTCTGCCTAGCTCTGAGCCTCAGAAATGCTGTATGCATTCTTCAATATAACGCACTAAAAGTCATTTTAACAGCCAGAGGCTTGATTTCCTTTCTGGGGAAAGCTGAAATCTCTTCCCTCCCTTATACACAGTTTTGCGGATGCACCTTTTCCCACCTAAATTATGTTATATTAAGGTTCCTGACCTCTGTCAGACCCTGAGAGTGTTTGTTAGGTCATCACTTCAGGATTTCTCATTCCTTCTTGTAGAACCAGGCTATAGAAAACAAATTCTTTTTATTTAACTCTCTTCCTGCAACCATGCTAAATCTGTAATTCATTCTAGCAGAATTTTTTTTTGGTAGATGCTTTAAGATTGGATATGTACATGATCATATCATCTGCAAATAAAGGCAGCTTTACTTCTTCTTTCTAATATATATGATTTTATTTCTTTTCCTTGTCTTATACTAACTAGATTTTCCTGTACAACTGTGAATAGAAGTGGTGAACGTGGATTTCAGATGTTGTATTTTTCACTTTTGAACTTTTCAGTTGGTTCCAGATTTTGGCCATTCAAATAGGTGTGTAGTGGTAACTCATTGTTGTTCGGATTTGCATTTCCCTGATGACAAATGATTTGGAGCATGTCTTCATATGCTTATTTTCCATCTGCATATATTCTTTGCTGAGGTGTTTGTTGAAGTTTTTGGCCCATTTTTAATCAGGTTGTTTTCTTATTGTTGAGTTTTAAGGGTTCTAACAGTCCTTTATGGGATGTTCTTTTCAAATATTTTCTCCCAGTCTGTGCCTTTTTATCTCTTAACATTATCTTTTGCAGAACAGAAGTTGTTTAATTTAGTCACATTTTTATAATTTTTTTCTTCAAGAGCAATTGCCTGAACTTTTTATACCACCATTATAGAAGTCCTGTCCTTCCTTTATTTGATTATTTTTGTACGTTCTATTTCTTTGCTGAGATTATCAATCTGTTCATTCATTGTGAGTATATTTTCCTATAAGATATTTGAATAGTTTTAATAATGGTGGCTTTAAAGTTCCTTGTCTGCTAATTGCAACATCTACGTCCTCTCAGAACTAGCTTCTATTGCCTGATTTTTCTCTTGGGTAAAGTGTACGTTTTTTCTGTTCCTTTGCATGCTTAGTAATTTTTAATTGATTGCATACTGGATACTACATGGTATGTTGAAGAGACTCTGGATTTTATGTTTCTCTGAAGGATTTTATTTTTCTTATTTTGGTCTAGCAGGCAGTTAACCTTGATATCCCCTTTGGTGGGGAGCAGCTGAACTCATCTCAATCCGCTCAACTTCCACGCACTCACTACTTATCAGCTGGGCTCCCCGGGGTCTCCCTAATACATGCGTAGTTTAGTGGCCTGCCAAGAGCTTTGGCTTCATTTATATTAAAATTTTGTATGTCTCCCCTTCCGCAACTCCTCCACAATTTCTCCCTCTAACTTTGCAGCCACGCCACAAGCCCTGAGCTTCATCTTGTGGCATCTCAAGGAGCAAGGCTCTGACCTTCTGCCATCCTGAACTTCCGGCATATTGGGGCATGTCTGTAGACAAAAAAAAACTCAAGTTCCCAAATCATAGCATTTGTAACTGTCCAGTTTCTATTTGCCTTTTCTCCCTCTCCAATGCCTTCATATAGATGTTTCAAAATATTTTCCCAGATTTTCAGTTGTTACTACAGAAAGATCTAATCAAGGTACTCAGCCATTACCACTCTGAGTGAGTTCGTAAGGTTGTTTCTCAGTTTAGGCTTTCCATATCTCAAGAGCAGTACAAATTTGGTCCCACATCTAATTACAGAGCTGGCTTAGATTTCTAATTTCTTGTGGGTGTTTCTATTTTGCACCCATGGTCCAGGAGGAGTGGGAAGCTTCTCTACCACTTCCCCTGGCCAGTCAATATTCTAGTTCCACTTCCACCATTCAAACGGATACCACCGCCACTTACAGGCTTTCAGCTTTAGGCAGTAAGTCCCAGCGCTGACCTGCCCCCTCCCCCTGCCCCAGGCATGTGCCTCCATATTCACAAAGGCGATATAATCTCAGCATCTAAAATGTATATTCAATCTTGACGTCCTCAAGTGCAGGTCTGACACCAACTCCTACTCACTGGTTTAGCTGTGAGTTTACTCCTTGTTTATGGAATTTGGATTTTTTTTTTTTCATTTCTTAGCTTTAAGCAGCATTTCTATGTGTTTGTAGGAGGCATGGAGCATCCTGCATCAGCCCAGGCACACATTTTCAACAGAAGCCCAATAATTCCCATTGCATATGGGTTTTTTAAAGTGTTTTTTAAAAATTCAGCTTCTGATATGCATTAACTGCTTTAGAGAGGGTATGCAATTTGGTCAACTTCAAGTTAACAACTTCTTTAAAAGTCACCATAAACTGAAAGCAATGTGCACGTTTCAAACATTATGAGAATTCCAAGGGAAATTGCAGTTTTACAGATGAAAACATTCAGAAGTTATTTGATAAGTATTTATTGATCTAGGCATTTCAAGCGCTAGAAATACAGCAGTGAATTCTCACTGCAAACACTGTACTGGGAAGTGTTACTGGCTCTATTTTATAAGTGAGGAAACAGCCTCCAAAAAATGAGACTGAAGTGACTTGTCCAAGTTCACACAATCGTTAAGAAGTTTTTACTAGATGTTAGACCCACGTCTTTCTAGCTCCAGTGGTCATACTTTTGACCACTAATCTGTGCAGCTGTGGGTCTTGCCAAGAATTATCTAATAGCCATCTTTAAGACTGGGAGTAGATAGCTCAAGGAGGAGGCTGACCTAAAGAATGGCTTAAATACCTAGCTGCGAGTCTCTTGGGGATGCTAAATGAATGTGGAGCTACCCAAGGAAGCACCACATCAAGTTGATTCTTGGCAGGCAATGATTTAAATTTGTGGCTTCACCAATTCACTAAGAACCCCGGAAGTCCATGAATTGTAGTATATTATGGCCAAAAATATAAGCTAGTCTGCTGGTGCTATCCCTTCTTCCTTACTTTTTATTCCAGCCTAGAATGAGGGCTTCATGGCTGGAGCTGCAGTATCCAACTTGTGACCATGAAGAAAAGGTCGAGAGGACTACAGTGATGTTGGCCCTGACAGTCGTTATTTCTGAACCAATGCCATCAGCTGCTTACTCCTGACTGCTTGTTGTGGGGGGTGGGGGGTGGGGAGAAAAAAACTCTTTCTTCAGCTACAACAGTCAGATTTTCTATTAACTGATGCTCAAGCCTTCCTAAATGATTCAGCCTTTTCGCTGGGAATAATGTATTTTTAAATTCCCTTTCCTTGAATTAGCAATGCCCTCCAGTATCTGTTGCGTCTCTGCCATAAAATATGAGTAATTAGCCCACTTGAGATCTCCTACTTCTTCGCTTCTCTTGGGCTCCTTCCCAGGCCCTCACCAATTCCTACTCTAGCTGGTGAAAAAATCATTTTAAATCTATTTATCTCTTGGTCTATGAGCTGCCGCAGAAAATAAATCCAATAAAATACCACAGACTGTGTGGATTAAATAGAAGTTTATTTCCTGACAGTTCTGGAGGCTACAAGTTCAAGATCAAGGTGCCATCAGGGTTGGTTTCTAGTGAGGTCTTTCTTCCTGGCTAGCAGAGGCCACCTTCCACTGTGTCCTCATGTGACCATTCTTCTGGACGGACTTGGAGGGGTCAGGTAGGGAGAGAGAGAGACCTCTGGTCTCTCTTCCTCTTCTTATAAGGATACCAGCCCTGTTGACTTAGGGCTCTACCCTTGTAACCTCATTTAACCTTAACTGCCTCGCTAAAGGCCCTCTCTCCAGATAACACTGGGGCTTCATTCAACATATGAATTTGGGGGGTTGGGGGGACACAACTCAGCCCATAGCAAATATCATTATAAATAATTTGCTTCAGTTTCCCTTTCTTGTTCTAGTACATTTGTACCATTTATCTTGATTACTCACTGTGAAAAAGGACCAAAGTAGCTTCCTACACTTACTTCTAAGAGGAAGTGATTGTTATGGTCCAGAGATTAGTTCAGGTTACTGAACTGAGGGACAGGTGAAGAAGGACTCCAGTCTTTCACATGAACAGGACGAATCTGTACCAAAAAAAAAAAAAAAAAAAAAAAATATATATATATATATATATGAATGAAAGGAGATTTTATGACCCTTTCAGGGAGTGTCCAGTCAACCCCTAATTTGTTTGTTAAAGTAGAAATTAAAACGAGTGAAAAATGAAAACTTAATTAACTTAGATCGTGAGGTTGTAAATAGGAAACATATGACTTTTGGTTAAACTGTAATTTGGAGGACAATTAGACACCAGTATATACATTTTCACAAAAGGCATTCTGAGGGTTTTGTCAAAGTCTTGGGAATACCCCATGAAGCTGTCAAGGATCTGCTGTCTTCTGCCAGTGAGATCTGACCTGAGCAGCTTGTTTATTCTTCTGAAGATAAAAGAATGAAAGTTCAGTATATGTTGTCTGGTGAACATTTGTCATTGGAACTGTATGTTGCTGGAAATAGGCTTATCTGAGGGTGTGTAGGATGCAAGGTTGCCCTCAAACTTCAGCATGAAAAAAAGGTAAGGGGTTAGAAAAAAAAGTCCAAAGAGAGGAAACCAAGAGCTTGAAAAAACATGTTAGATCTTTTCCCCCACCACCCTGAATTCTATTCAAGGAAAAATCATTCTTGAGCCTCAGCCCCCTGGCAATGAGTACTTTTTGTTACCCACCCCCCCACAATTTTATTTTTACTAGCTGCCGCATGATCTTGAAAATAACAAATGAATCACTGCTGCCAAGGAGTCCAAAGGAAGGTGAAGCTGTCTTTGACGAAGGATGGCGACAGAAGTGTTTTGAAACAATGCTTTAATTTCATTTTATTCCAATTTTTTTTTAGTAAACTAAATAAGAAGCAATGAAAAAGAATATGGAAAGGATATATAATATACATAAATGAATCACTATGCTGTACACCAGAAATTAGCACAACATTGTGCGTTGACTATACTTCAATAAAACAAAACAAAACAAAACTAAGCTACTTTCAGCGGGGTGGATATAGCTCAGTGGCAGAGCACACGCTTAGCATGCATGAGGTTCTGGGTTCTGTCCCCAGTTTCTTAATGTTCTAGACCTTTGCATGGGCAGACTCTCTTGCCTGGGGTCCTTCTAACCCTTATTTACCAAAAGTTTCCTCTTTAATTCCTATCCGTTTTTCAAGGGTCAGCTCAGGACCACAGCACACACGTCCTAACTGCCAAGTCTCAGTCAGGAGCCCCTCATCTGGAAAAGCACAGAGCCCTGGTCTTCCTCCAGCTCTTTGTATTGAAATGGCTCCTTCACTTGCCTGCCTCTCCCATGAACTTGGTTGTGCCTGTGGAAGGAAGTTATGTCTTACCATCAGTTAGACCTCTCTGGAGTGCCTAGTACAGAGTAACTGGGAATAAAGGTTGCTCAGATGTCTATGTAACACAAGTAATATTTTACAAATACTTCTCTGTTTCTTCTCTTAGAGGCCTTTTCCCCTACCCGCAATAGCTCTTAAGACGTTAAGATTAGGCTGTGAGACATAGTGTTTCAGAGAGAAGGGTTATACATAGCACATAGAAGAAGTCCACTAAGCCAGGAAGAAGGAAAATATGATATAAAAAAGGGCTCCTTCACACAGGGAAAGGAAGGAGAAAGGTCCTGCGGTGCTGAGAGGATGGAAGGGAGAGAGCGTGAGGGGAGGGGAAGGAGAAGGAGGAGACAGAGAGCCAAGGGGGAGGGAAGCGTGGGGGTGAGGAGGGGAGGCAGGAGAGGGGGAGAAATTGTCCTCCTGACCCATGCCTCTCTCCCCAAACCTTGAAGGGCCTTATGCCCTCATTACAATAAAATTAGCCTTGCAGCTTATAAGTACCCATCACGCACTGGCACCATGACACTTCTGGTCCAGACTAAATAAGAATAAAAACCCCTCCTCCCCTGGGGACGGTGAGGCTGGGGTGCAAATCAGGAAATGTGCCCCTAAGCCCCTCCCTCCCCAATGAATATTCCACCCACTCATTTTTACACCCCATGTAACCAGTTTGCCAAAGAAACTCAGCACAGCTACTCACCTGAGTCTGCCCACTCTCCCCTGGAGAATGTACCATCAGTTAGTAAACCCTCACTTCACTTTTGTGACCTCCGTGTCTCATCTCTGAACTCTTTCTGTGATGAGACAAGAACTTGCACTCTGGTAACAGAGGCGATTAAAAAGTACATAAATATATTGCCTTCAGTGGATCTTGAGACAGCACAGAAGAGGTAGGATTTATTCTATTCAGAGAGGGAAAGCCATCAAAGAAGGGATGAACCTGAGTTGATATTTCTTTTCCACCCCAACTTGTCTAACACTGGTGGGGTATACTGCAATTCAGTTCTGGCACTACCTACCCGGAGTAAACGCAGAGCCCACAAGTTTAGGGCAAAGTCCTCCGCAAGGCTGTTCTCACTTCACATGTCAGCCGCAAGTTCCAGGTTATCTACACTTCTGACTGCCTGGCTACAGATTCAGGGGTTTCCACAACTCCCTCAGGTGGGGTAATGCAGTAGAAAGGCTCGCAGAATTTACGAAAGCTCTCTGCTTAGACTGCAGTTTTATGGCACAGGATACACATGGAGTGAGGTTTGGGGGCGATGTGGGGCTTCTGAGCTCTCTCCCCATGGAGTCCATCCTACCAGCATACGAATGTGTTCACCAGCCATGAAGCTCCACTGAGCTTCAGTGTCCCAAGTTTTTATTGAGGTTCCATTATAGAGGCAGGATTGAGCACATCATTGGCCACGTGACTGAAGGTAATCTCCAGCCCCCTTCCCTCCCTGGAAGTCAGGCTGGCCAAAAGTTCTAACCCTCTAATCAAATAGCTGCACTCTGGAGATCGGCCCATCCTGACGCCATGCAGTCCACTGGTGAATCACCTCATTAGCATAACAAAGACATTCCTGTCATTTAGGAAATCCCAGGGCTTTTGGAGTTCCATGCCAGGAATTCCTGGACAAAGACAGACAAATTCTTCATTAGAGCACAGTTGGGTTTAGAAGGTTGACCAGAAGTTTAGTAGATGGATATTCCAAGTGAGTCACCAATTTTCTATGTGACTGAAGAGGCAGTGCCAACCCTGGCTTCCAAACCATTTCTCCTCACTCTGCATGATGTAGGAACTGTAATTTCCACAATTATGACCACTACGTGGGAGTAAGTCATTGAAAGCTCGGGTTAGGATACAAATAAGTCTATCAGCCTTGAGAGGGGTGGATAACCAATTCAAGATCCATTATGAAGTCACTTCTGGTACAGAGCAGGATCCCAGAAGGATCAAGCCTTAGAAGCAGAAAAAGCCATAGTTTGGGGAGTTTGAGTTTAAACCTTGGCTTGGCTGTGAAATATTAGGCAAGTAACTTAACTTCTCTGGGCTTGAATCTCTCTCATTTCTGAAGTGAAGGTTTAGGACCACATACCCTCTAAAGCCTATGGCCAACACTGCACGTTGGCTAACCCAACACCCATTTGAAAAGGCCAAGAGAATCTCAGAGGTGCTGGCTTAAAGTTCTGAACCTAAGCCAGCCACCTACCTCCCAGCAAAACATTGTCATGTGGGCAAAACAAGTCCCTATTTATTTGAGTCCCATTAGTTGGATTTTCTGTTATATGCATTTGAACCTGTTCCTAACTGATACCAGGTTCCTATAGGTCTGGAATTCTAAATACTTATTGACGGCTGATAATGTATCAAGTACGATACAAAGTGCACAAATATTTCTCTTTTTTTAGGGTGAAATTTCTTTTATTTCAAAGCTGAATAATATTTATTATATTGATAGACAATATTTTCTTTATCCATTCATCTGTTGATATTGAAGTAGTTTCCACATCTTGAAAATTGTGAATAATGCTGTGATAAACATGGGACAGAAATATCTCTTCAAGATTCTAATTTAAATTATTTGGGGCAAATACCCAGAAGTGGGAAAATGTATCATAGGTAGCTATAGTTTTCATTTTTTGAGGAAACTCCATACTGCTTTCCATTATAGCTGGACCGTTTGATATTACCATCAAAAGTATAAAAAGGTTTCAATGTTCTCACATTTTCATAAACAGTTGTCACAAATAATTCTTAAATAAAAGTGCACAAATAATTCTTAAAGTCCTGCCTTCCAGGAATGCAAAGCTTCAGGGTAAGAAGGGCTGGGAGTCCAGGGACACTTTGCATCTTCTTTGAAGTCAGTTGTTTGAATTCAGGCTCTGTCACTTCTGGACGCCGCAATCTTGAGCGAGCTCCCAGATTCGCAACCTCATTCAGAAAATGGGGACAGTAATGCACTTGTTAATGTGTACCACTGTCCGGAGGCTTTACAGAAGCCTATTTCCCAACACAATAGGTTTTTACTGCCCTAAAAAAAAAAATTAGAATACACTTACTCTCCGCTGGTGTTCTGTATTCAAACAAGTGATTTTGCAGATCTAGTCAGTCACATTTTCCCCAAGGCCAAACCACTCTTAACTACATTGTTTTTGTAATTACCTTCCTTGTTACTTTCCGTATTTCCTCTTAATCTGCAGTGTCTTATGGCCCTCCTGAGAGGAAATTGTTTCCTTTGTTGAATGGGTTGAATTTAAAATACAGGTACCTCCTGCTTTTCAAACGTTCCCTTCACATCACTTTGCTTTTGCCAAAGCCCTTCACCAGAACTGGTTTTTGCTGACTGAAAGAAATCTGAAGAGGACTTTCTATTTTTACAAAAGAAGGCAAAAATCGAAAATAGCACTCAATGTTCATTTGCAGAAGTCTTTCTTTCTTTTTTTGATGGGGAGGTAATTTGGTTTATTTATTTATTTTTAGAGGAGGTACTGGGGATTGAACCCAGGACCTTGTGCATATTAAGCACATGCTCTGCCACTTGAGCTATACTCTTCCCCCACAGGGAACTTTAACAGTGGCAGTGCGTACCCTGAGCAGGGCAAGTAGCCCAGACAACCTCCGTTCCTGGAAACCACACTCAGCATCTCAGCATCCAGCCGCCAGAGCTCCAAACTGTGTCTGTGAACCTCTGTGCTTTATCTCCGTTTATTTTGTGCATCCGGTAGCAAGATGTGTCCTGAGGTAACTGCTTCTTTGCTTTACTCTGTTTTGGCTTACCAAACGTTCCTTAGGAATGCTGTACTTTCAGATAGCAGAGAAAGCCTGTGCTGTGGTGGGTGCCAGGGAGTTGCTCTGGTTGGAGAAGCAAAGAAGTTGTTTGGATATCAAGGTGTTTCCAGAAAGCTGTGGAAAGGAGGTAAGAAACCCCTCAAGCAGCCAAGTATCAGAAATCTCCTTGCTGGCCCCTTGGGTTTGCTATGGGAGGGGAGGGAGCTGTGTTCAACTGGATTTATCATTTCCCTTCTGCCTGTTTAATATTTCTTACTGTGTGGTTTTGCTAGTGATGAATTCTTTCAGACTTCGTGTATCTAAAATGTCTTTATTTGGTCTTCATTTTGTCTTCATTTTAAAAAGATACTAGTTTTCTAGGGCTGTCATGAGAAAAATACCCAGACTGGGTGTCTTAAACAACAGAAATTTATTTTCCCTCAGTTCTAGAGGGCAGGAAAGTCCAAAATCAAGGTGTTGGCACATTCGGTCTCTCCTGAGGCCTGTCTCTGTGGCTTGCAGACGGCTGCCTCCTCACTGTGTTCTCACAGAGCTGTCCCTCAGAATGCATCTCTGTCCTAATCTCTTCTCCTTATAAGGACACCAATTATATTGGATTAGGGCCCATCCATATGACCTCTTTTTGTTTTAATTACGTCTTAAAAGCCCTGTCTCCAAATACAGTGACACTCTGAGCTCCTGAGGGGGTGGTTAGAGTTTCAACATATGAATTTGGGTGGGGGCACACTTCAGCCCCAAACAGATACTACTTCTAGGTATAGAATGATAGATCGACAGTTTTCTTTCAGTGCTTTAAAGCTGTTGCTCCACTATCGTCTCACTTGCATTGTTTCCTGTGAGAAATATGCTGTTTCACCCCTGTTTTTTTCCCTCTGACTTGGTTGAATCTCTTTTCCTCTGGCTGTTAAGATTTTCTCTTTATCCAAGATTTTGAGCAAATTTACTATGATTTGCATGGATCTTGTCTTCATGTTTCTTGTGCTAGGGATTCATTGAGCTGCTCGGATCTAATGGTTTATCATTTTGGTCTGAAGCAGAAGTAATTTTTTTCTTAGGACTTTTTATAGAAATGGAATTGTGGCTCAAAAGATTTGAAAACTTTACATTTTGTTGCATTTTTACCTATCTACCTTTCATAAAGTGTTGACCAGTTTATATCCCCACCAGCAAACAGTGTCATATTCTTTTTTATATATATATATATTCTTTTTATATTATATATATTCTTTTTAATAACTGTCAATCTAATTGTTTAAAAAAGTTCTTATTGTTTTATTTGCATTTCTGTGATTACCCATGGAATCACACCTTTGTTTATGTTTATTGATGATGTTTTCTTTTTCTTTTTTCATTTGTTCATTTAGTCATTTGAGCTTCTGTTACTGTGCACCAGGAAATGTTCTATGTGCTGGGGATAATAGTGCAGCAAATAAGAGATAGGGGGCTCTCCCCTCATGAATCTTGCCTTCTAATGGGAGTAGGAGGAGATAGAGCACAAACACACACACACACACACACACACACACAACTTCAGATGGTGATACAAACTGTCACCAACTGATGATGTGATGAAATATGACTAATGATTGAGACGTCCCTACATGAAGTAATGGCAGAGGGCTTCTCTGAAGATGTGATATTTGAACTATGACCCAAAGTATGTGGAAGAAGTAGATATGCAAAGATATGGGACAAAAACATAACAGAAATAGGGACTAATAAGTGCAAATGTTCTGAGGTAAGCATGAGTTTAGTTTATTTGAGGACCAGAAAAAAAGTCCCTTGTGGTTAGACAGTGGTTAGCAGGAGAGAAAGTCTTAGGAGCTGAGGTCGGAGAGCTAAGCAGCAGAAGATCCATGGAACCTGTAAAACCATAGTAAAGAGTTCAGATTTTACTCTAAATGTGAATTGCCTGTACAAATCCTTTGCCCGTATTTCAGTTGGAGTGGTCATATTTTTAAACTGATTTTTTAAAATTCTTCTTTATTAGAAATATTAGCCTATATGTGTGTGTTGTGGATGTTTCTATTTTTCATTTGTCTTTTAATTTTGTGCAGTGTTTTTGTTTGTTTGTTTGTTTTGACATATAGTCAGTTTACAATGTGTCAATTTCTGGTGTACAGCATAATGTTTCAGTCATACATATACATACATATATTCCTTTTCATATTCTTTTTCATTATAGGTTACTACAAGACATTGAATATAGTGTCCTGTGCTATATAAAAGGAAACTGTTGTTTATCTGTTTCATATATGGTAGTTAATATGAGCAAATCTCAAATTCCCAATTTATCCCTTACCACCCTCTTTCCCCTCACCTCCCTCTGCTGCCAGTAACCATAAGTTTGTTTATTATGTCTGTGAGTCTGTTTCTATTTTGTAGATAAGCTCATTAGTGTCTTCTTCTTCCTTTTTTTAGATTCCACATGTGAGTGATATCACATGGTATTTTTCTTTCTCTTTCTGGTTTACTTCACTTAGAATGATAATCTCCAGGTCTATCCACATTGCTACAAATGGTATTATCTTCTTTTTCACAGCTGAGTAGTATTCATTGTATAAATATACCACAACTTCTCTATCCAGTCCTCTGTCAATGGACATTTAGGTTGTTTCCAAGTCTTGGCTATTGTATATAGTAATTTTGTGCCCAGTGTTTTAAAAAAAACCCTTTCCCTTTCCTTTCAATCTTGCCTTTTAAAAATATTAGTACCTCCATTAATCTTTTACTTTATAACTACTGACATGAGAAAGTTCTTCTCATCAAAATTATAAAAATATTCACCAAAATTTCCATCTTATCATTACTTTCACACATCAATTTTTCAGTTATTAAAAAAAACTATTAAGTCACATGCATGACAAATATTTCTGTTCCACCCCTGAGCCTCTCTGCAGGGACCAAGGCTGAGAAATTGGTTAGAGCTAGGTGATGTGTTTACGTTTTGCTTAATAATGAAACACAGCAACATATATTATTTAATGTTTTGCTGTGGTTATTTGGATGCTCTTGGAGGAGGAAAAATCCCCACATTTGACTTATGTCCACAGAGGATGAGCTCTAAACTTAGCCATAGGTGAGAAATAGGCCCCTTCTGGCTGCCTCCCTTAGTCTCCACCTCTGGTCTGGTTTCCTGGTGCTTTCTGCTAAGGCACTAGAATCCACCCCAGGGAAAACTGTTCCTTCCTTCCAAAGTTCACCTTTGAATCAAAGTATTCAGAGCCTGGTAAGTTCTAGGTTCTTCTGCAAAGCAGGAGTCAAAGGACCTGAACCCAGCAGTTTCACAATCAGTGGCTGTTCTGGGACAGCCCCTGTCTCTATAGACAGAGGCAGAGCTCAGAAAAGGCTGGGATGAATTTAAATTTGTTGCCTTTTCATTGCTGGTGCCAACTCTTAGCCTCTCTACTCATGAAATGTCCTGACCCTGAAAATAATCCTGACTGTTTTTTGAATCTCACCTTCGAGTGGATTTTGATGCTCTGGAAAGTTTACACTGACCATATGGCTAAGGATACGCAAGCTGCCTGGACTGTGAATTTGGAAAGCAGAACGTGCAGAGCAGCTGCCTGGGTTTCACACTTTGGCCGGAACACACCCACTTGTCCCTGGTCTGAGCTTCTAAACTCCCAGCAGGTGGCAAAGCCCTAATGTTAATTGATTCAATGGTTTATATTTGAAGCATTTTAACTCTGAAATTGCTTTCTCACATTTTCTCTCTTTTCCTCCTGTTTCAATGGGAAAAATATCCCACCTCTTTGCCAAGGTCAACCTTTGTGTTTATACCCTAGTTCACCTCCCCCACCTTGAACTTATCCCCTCCGTTCTTCTGCCCTTTTTCACCTTTACGTCCACTAGCACTTGCCATTTATCCTACAAACATGCTCCCCAATCCTCGAAATTTTCCTTCAAGCTGCCTCCTCCTCTAAAGTATCATCTAACTTAGCCACTTCCCCTGACCCTGAGTTCCTTGTATGTTTCCTTCCTAACGATCGTCTCCTTTGTAGTTATTTCCATGTGTATTATTTACTCCTCTGTACTGTATCCCTCAGTATTACATACGTTCCCTGAGGACAGGAACCATGTTTGCCTTGCTTATTATTCTATCTGTGGAAATAAATGAAGACCAACCAGATGAGAGCAAGCAAAGGCTATTTATTCGGAGCTTACAAGGGAATCAGCTACCATCACTCGAATTTTGGCAGAGACTCAAAGGCAGGCAAAAGACTGAAAAAAAAAAAAAAAAGTAGAAAACACTCATCAGGTGTGCCCTGATTGGAGGCATGGGGAAGCTGTAGGCGAGATGAATAGAAATGTATGTGATTGAATACAGAAAACTATTTGGTTTCTCCAGTTGGTCTTCAGTTGGAAATAGGGGTCAAAAATAGAGACGTGGTCACTAATTAGCCAAGTCCTGGCTGTTGAGAGCTGACTGTCAGAGGGCTGACAATTTGGCTTCCTAGACTGGTTTTTTAGAAAGTAGTTTGCCTTCTTGGACTGGTTATTGTAGGTAGGAGGTTGGCTGCCTGGGCTGGTTGTTACAGGTTGTGGGGCAGGAGCCTCGTTTCATCTACAGTCTAGTCATTGTTCATTTGTTTATTCAGTCCTTCAGGCCCCGGCACCAGCACAGTGTTCAGCACAGAGTAGTAACTCAGTAGTTATTTATAGGTTAATTAATATATGGGTGGCAGCTCAGACTCTGACCTTGCCCCTCTGAGAAGCAGTTCTTTTCATTTGTCTCCTACCCCGAGCTTCTGCTTCCCGCCCCTTCATTAGCTTCATTTCACCTGTCATCTCCTGACTGTAAGTAAGTTAAGAGACTCCATAAGTGTTTTGTTTTTCTCCCCACATTTTTCTTAGAATTCTTTACATCCACAGCTCTGAATAACACTTCAGGAAAGTGATTCCAGAATTCTTATCTCTGGCCCTGACCTCTCATACACCCATCAATTATTGGATGGGCACCTCCTTGCTGACACTCCACCATCTCTGAGCCTATCACCTGGCCCCCCTCCGAGGGAAGTCCTCTCTGTTCCTCCGGATTTTTCTATGTGGTTCATCTGTGGCAAAAGCACTGTGGAAAGTGAGTTCTGATTCCATCGGAAGGTAAATTGGAGGATGGATGTGAGCAGAACAGAGGGAAGGATGATAAGTGAAAAATGGGTGATTGGTTTTGTTGGCAGGACCACTGGCCCCTTGAGATGCAAGAAAAGACTAACAGTCTGTGTCAGCGTCCCTGATTTTTCTCTCTGCTTCCAACTGAGGATCAATCAGAGAAAGCCAAATATGTACCTCTAACCAATCACATGCTTCTAGTTAACCCATCTCCAGCTTCCCCGTGTCAACAGCCTCCAATCAGGGCACATGTGAAGTCTCTCTTTTCCATCCTCAAACTTTCTCTTTTGAGTCTCTGCAAAATGCTAGCTGAGGTGGCTGGCTCCCTTTCCATAGCAAGTTCTGAGTAAACAGCCTTTGCTTGTTCTCATTTGGTGGGTCTTTATCTATTTCCACACTCTGAAGCAAAGTCTTGCAGTTATCCAGCCCTCCCCACGTAGCCAGAACTCCCCATCAGCATTGCTAGTCAGGGAAAAGAAGACCCACATTTACAGCTTTCGAGGACACCTATACTGGTTGGCTAGAAAAAAAAATCAACCCAGCCCCTCATTCTTAAATATGGACACATAGCCAAGGTCATCAGATACACAGGAAACCAGCCGCACAGAGAAAAATCAAGACAAACAGAAAAGATTGACCTTGGAGGAAACGGGTCATTCAGAGAATAGAAACAAGCTTTAAAACATTCTAATTAGATTTTCAGTGAGGTTTGAAAAGATATTACATCCATAAAATAATTTAAAAAAGCAGCAGGCTGTGAAGAACAAGGGAATAGAAAAAAAAGTCTCCTGGAAATTAAAAATGGATTGCCAACATTAAAAAGATTGGAAGATTAAGTTGAAAAACTCAAACAGAATAGAGAGCAAAAAAAAGTTGGAATGTGTGGCGGAAAGATAAGCCACCACCTTTGGTAACTTTTTCATAGCTAAATCCAGCAATGGTTAGGGCAGGGGCCCTGGGGCTGAGGGGCAGGCTGGCTGGGTCTCTGTTCCTCTATGTTAGAGATCCTTTGATCTAGGGGTTTTAGTCTCATAAATGGATGCTGTGATTAAAACAAGCAATCTAACTGCAAATCTGACCGTTTCACTCCAATACTTGAAACCTATATGAGGAGCTTAGCAGAACCTCAGGCACAAAGTAATCCATAAATAGTAACAGTGATTTGAGCTCCCAGGACTAGTCTTTTGTCCATCTCAATTTTAACCCTACTTTATGACTAATTTTATTTATACCTAAAAATAGAAAGAAGAAAGAAATCATGAAACTCTCAGCTTTATTACCAAGCACACCCTGCTGCTCCATCCAGTCCTCAGAGAAAGTTTACATATGTATTTTTGATTGATCGAAGAGCAATGAGAGGTCCTGCTTCCTATAGATCATGCCTTAGGGACTCAGCTGGATTTTGTCTCACATGTCCTTCCTGTTCTTAATGAAGGGACCCCTCTTTACTGGGGCTGATTCTCACCAAGTTTGTCAGGCCTCCCTAGGACCCCACCCCAGCCCAGGCGTTCCTGCAGACTTCCAGCCAAGTGCTTTGTGTCACCACTGCTGCCTCCTTCTCCAGACTCCGACAGCTCACTGGCAGGACTCTCTCTTTGCTGGTTTTAGAACGCGAGGGCCCTGCCCGTAACCAGCTTTGTGCAGTGAATGGAGCATGTTCAAGGTCAGCGTGGGAGAGACAGTGGTGGCTTTTAATTGATGTGCAGGGCTGGCTGGCGTCTGGCAAGAATGAGGAACTGTTAAAAAAAAAAAAATGCTGATCAACTCAACTGCAGACATACTAGAAGCCTCTCTTCATCCAAGAAAAGTTGTGGGGAGGCACCGTCTATCCTGGGAAGTCGCTGGGCTTCGAGCTCCTGGAGGTTGAGGCGGTGTGTCGGCTGCCAGTTTCCTTACAGGAAGGATGTTGAAGGCCACCTCGGCGTCCCGTCTCTGGCTCAGTTCTGACTCTTCCGCCTCGGGCTTCAGGACCTGGCACTGCCCAAGAAGCCCAGACTGGATCCCAGCAAACGGGTACTGCCTTCTTCCTTTTTCTAAGTTAAAATCATCTGGTCCAACTTTCTCATCACTCTCCGTGGACGGGGAAGCCACGACCATCTACACTGAAGGTGGAAGGACTTACCAAAAGCCATTACAGAAAGTGGTTAAAGACATTAGAACTTGGGCTTCCAGAATTCCAGACCAGTGTGTTGTGATGCTGGGGTTAAAAGAAAAGGGAGAGCCAAAAGCAAGCCAGGCAGCTGCTTCAATCTTGGTATCCCTGTGGTTGCCCTGGTTTGAGGTCTTTTGTATGGTGAAAAAAAAGGGGGTGTTAAAAGTAAGTGCTCCCACCAGAGAGGTGTTGTGAGGACATGATGAGAGTCCCCGTGCGTGTTAAGAAGTCTATTTTGACCAGGAAAGTAACAAGCAACTTGGAGACCTCAGTGTCAGAGGCAGACCGGCTCCTGCATCACGCAGCCCAACCCCCTGACCTAAAGCCAGGACAGGACAGGTCACGCAGACAGGAAAGGTCCGGTGCTGTTTTGCTGGGGGCACCATCATGGGACACGAGGCCAGGGCTGTCACCATCAGCTTTGCCAGGTTGGGGGTGGGCGTGCACTGGAAGAGAAGGGCCTGGAGTCCCATGTCAGAGCCCCCCCCCCCCATCCTTAAGGTAGGAGGGGATGGTCACCGGTGCGCTCCCAGCCTCCAGCTGCCTTCTGGGCCAGAAAGGCAGAGCAGAGCAGAACCAAATGTGCCAGGCTCAGGTGCCAGGCTCAGGCACCAGCCCCCTGCAGCCTCAGTGTCCCACTGACCCCCAGCCAGTGCTGTTCCATTTAAGAAGGGTCTGGAGGAAGGAGGCTACCATGACCCTGCCTGGTCCACAGCTTGGGGAGCACAGGAGTGAGTGTGGAAGGAGGCAGGGGCTCAGGAGAGGAGAGACAGGAACAGAGAGAAGGCCCCGAGCGTGTAGGAGAGCTCGCAGGATGGGGCAGGGCTGGCGAAGAGGCGGGCCACGGCTGCGTTGGGGTTGCCCCGAGCGGGCTCAAACCACTTCTGCAGACATCGCCCGCTGTTCCTGCGCTCAGGGCTCGCCTTGAAGGAGTTGCTCCAAATCTTCTCGCACAGGTCAGCTGGGGTGGGGAAGTAATGCAGGAAAGGGTGGCAGGGGGCCTTTTCAGGACAGCGGTGCTTCCCTAAGGGGATCAAGGCACAGACAATTTACCACCCACCACTCCCATCCTCGTCTCCCCAGCATTTACCCCAGGGGGCTTTGCACCTGCCCGTGGGTTGGGGGGGGGGCCTCCCCGGCCCAGCTGAGCATCTCTCACCCCGACTCCAGGTCCAGCTGCCGTGCCAGTTGGATTTGCAGGTGTAGGACGTGCGGCAGTCAGCCCACCACTGCTCACAGTCTTCCCAACAGAGGGGCACGTCCAGGATCCGCTCTCCCTGCCCCCTCGGGTCCACCTGTGTGCACGCAGAGTAAGAGGCAAGATACTAACAGCAGCGATTTGAAGACTCTCAATAGCTGCAGTGGGCCTTGGGTCAGGTACCATCTGAACATATCTCTTATCAAGTCACTAAGTGTTATTTTACAAATGAGAACAATGAGGCTAAGGGCGGGTTTGCACCTAGCTCTGTTCCTGCCAACAGAGGATGTGACTTAAATAACCCCTTCATCCTACTGTTCTCACGTGACCACTCTCCTTCCAATGCCGTTCTCCAGGGCCAGGGGCGGCTTCCTCTCCATCCCTTTCCCCCAGCAGCGGCCTCTGACTCTGCTCTTGTCTGGAGGGGGCCAGCACCTGCTGTCCCCGCTAGCATCCTGGAGCTCAGACTCGGGAATAGGGCATTGATGAACATGCCCCCCTCCCTCCACCTGCCCACTTCTTCGCACCTGCTGGATCCAGGGCCCCAGGTTGGGGGAACACTCGTAGAAGCAGATGGCCTGGAGGAAATGCTTCTCACAGTCCGGCATCAGCAACCCGCAGTGAACCAAGCTGAAGTTGTAGAGCAGGGACACATCCAGGTGGGCTTCCCAGCTTGTGGTGGCCGTGCAGCAGGCATTGTCCTTCCAGGGGCGGCACTGAAGGCAAAGGAAGAAGCCGAAGGCATGGGAGTAAGGGCTGGGGACTGACGAGTGTCTAGGCTAGAAAGGGAAAAACGTCCCCGAGAAGAAGTCCTGGGTCAGTGGGATGCACATAGGCCAGCAACCGCTGGATGGAAGGAATGTCGGTCATTTGTCAATATTCGCACCCAAAGGGCACCTGCGCACCGGTCTCCCTGCCACAAGCTGCGCAGTCCCCCAGAACAAGGCTTCCAGGGTCTCAGCACCTGAGGGGCAGCAGGGAAGCCTCATGAAACCCACGGAATGTGGGGTTGCACAGGGGGAGGGCACCCGCAGCTGAGAAGGGCTCAGGTATACATGCCAGCTCTGCTCTTCCTCCCTCGTCACTGCCAATTGCCTTTAGAAGCTTGGGGACGGGTCCTTAAGTCTCATGTTTCCCCAGGAGCTGTTGGTGGCAGGGCAGAGGAGGGGACCTGGCTTGTTGGAATTTAGGCTGAAACTTGATGGGCCTCCAGGATCCCCATCTGCTCCCTCAGTGGCCGGGAAGCTCAGGGATGGAACCTTTGAATCACTCAGCCATTATGGTCTCAGATCATAGTCCCCATCCAGTGGCCTTTGCCCAAATCCTAGCCTAGGGAACTAAGTGGGTCAGGGTTGATGCAGGTTCAGATACCATCTTGGCCTTTGTGTTCCTTCCTCGATCTGTGGAAGCAGCACCCCCCACCTCTCCCCCACACCAGGTCTGCCTCCATACCTCCTCGTAGAGCTTGTCCTCAGGGCTAGGCTCTCGCTTGTGGGGCTTGGCGTTCACGCAGACATTGAGCCGCGCGTGCCCGGCCCACGTGGGCGGGACTGCCCACAGCCACAGCAGAAGCTGCCGCCACCACCTCATGGCCTGCTGAAGTGATGGAGAGGACACGTCAGCTCACTCCCTGCATCATCCCCGGGAGCAGGCATAGACTCCAAGCCTCCCTCAAGCGACCATGAGCCTCTGGCTGCTTCTAGGACCGTTATCTGAGGCAGCAGCATAAAACGTCTGGTAAGGTCTGCCGCTCATCCCCAGGGACATACAGATGCAGAAACTGAGGACAGGGCGGGGAGGAGACCAGCCCCGAGGTGAGGGAGGGTTGGGGGTAAAATGGTTCCAGCTTTCCCGGGGGAACTTTTCCTGGCCCTTCTCCTCAGAGGCAGCCTTTCTATCTCCGTGATACATGGGCTGGGAATTCAGAGCTTTGAACCTGGGTGAGTAACTAAACAGATGCTCAGTAACCAGACTCTACACAGGGCCTTACCCCATAGAGTGCCTCCCCTAACCCTAACTCTGGCCCCTCTGAGGGGTCCACGCAGGGCCCACAGCTCCTCAAGCAGCTGGTTGCCTCCCCAGTTCCCTCTGGCCGAGTCCTTTCCCCGAGAGCCTCCACCAGCCTCAGCCCATCTCAAGCCCAGCCTGAGCACGAGGCTGGGGCAAGCAGGGGACCAGCGGCCTTCTTGGCATCTCAGAGCCAGGGGCGTGCCGCGAGTGAGTCAGCTGTCTTCCACACCCAAAGCTGGATCTCCAAGGCAGGAACGAGGAGGCTGGCTTTTCCCTTGGTGTCTGTTGTGCACTGTTTCCAACTCTGTCCCGGGGAGTTCTCATAAAGGGAGACAGTGGAAAGAGAAACAGAAGGCAGAAGCACATCCTGCCTCAAGCACCAACCCCTTGGGAAACAGGACGCCCCCAGCCTTCATCCTCCCCGGAGCCCAGGCTCCAGGCGCCCAGGCCCCCAGGCCTTGCAGGAACCAGCTGTGGAGCCGTCACGGAGAAACTAAAAACCTGTGGCCCAGCTCAAGTTTAGAGCTTCGAACATCAGGGGGTAGAGACCCCAGTCCCAGCTTCTGAGCCCACCCTCAAGTCCATATGTAAGGCTGCTCTCTCTCCAGCACCAGTTTCAAACACAGATGCAGCCCTGGGGTATTTCACAGAATCAGGTGGAAAGAGGAAAGATACTGCTCCTTCGAGCATTTTCTTTACACTCACTTTCAAAGCGGGAGCCCAGCTCTCTCGCTTCTCGAGATTGCGAGGCTGCGGAGAGGTCTTCGATCCTGTCTCTTTATTACCCCTCCACTTCCTATTGGGTCCAGGGGCGGGAGGAGGGCTCCAGGTGGTTCCAGTTAAACAGCATCCATCTCACCTATGGGGAGGGGCCTCCTGTGGGTGGAGCAGGGAGGGTTTCACTTTCCTAGAGAAGCCGACCACGTCGGTGGTAAGATCCTGGGCCCTGCAGTCAGCTCTGATGCTAGCTGCACGACCTTGAGAAGATGACTTAAATTCTCCAAGTGTCAATTTCTCTATCTGTAGAAAGGGCTGTTCTAATGGGATCATTGGAGAAAAGAAAAGAGAAAGTTTTTGAAAACGACTTGGTGTGGAGCTTGGCACACGGTAAGTCTAAATGGTTTTAATTTTTATCCTTTTCTCCTACAAAGCCTTTCTCAGCCCTGTTCCAAAGCTCTACCTGTCCCTTCATCAGCTCAGTTACCTGTGATGGACGACCTGGGACATCGGCTGAACAACAGTCACAGTGTCCTCTCTCAGCCCACAGGAGCTAAGCTTCCTGCTGGAGGGGAGACCCGGCAGCCCAGCAATGCAGAGATGAAATGGGGCCTCCGAGACCGAAGAATTTGCATGTCCAAAGCCAAGGCAAACAAACCTGGAGAAGTCCCTCCAAACCCAGGAAACGGCTACAGGCAGAGACTTCTGTCCTGTGGGAGATTCTGCAAGTGCCCTCGGCAGTGGTGAAGGAGGAGAGGTCGGAGACGTGGCCAGGACTCTTAGGAGAGCCCCAAGGATGATGAAAGCACTGGAAAAGGAGTCCATTTTTTGCCTGTTTCTTGTAACAAGTTTCCTCTCCAAAGGAGAAGTAGCCAAAATCCCTGGCATTTTATCAACACACAGAAAATGGAAACACAACAGTAAAAGCATTTAGAAGCATTTAAAAGCATTGAAGCAAAGAAAGCACACTGCGTTGATTCAGGCACACAGGTGATGTGCAGACGTGAATTACTCATCATGCCAGAAAACTACATTCTCCACACCTGGCTCACCCCAGCCACTGAGTTCTGAGCACCGTGGAGGACCTAGATGCTGGGCTGGGTCTTCCTGATTAGGGCCTGGCTTACTCATCACGTGACCTCAGGAATGCCCACCCTCCGGGTTTTAACTCTGGGGAAACAGCTCAGCTGGGGACTGGCCGGCCATGCTAGGATCTGAACTCAGGTAGGCACCACTCTATATATCTGATGCATGAGGACCAGATAAGGGGGGCGGGGGAGGCCTCCAGGATTGAAAGGGTCTCAAGTTAAGACTTTTAAAAAATGAAAGTCAAATGCTGTAATCAGATTGTGTGTCCGGAGACACTTGTGGGCTTTATCTGAGAAGAGCGATGATGATAGTCTAGCCTCCCCCCAACCACTCCGCCATTCCTGCCTTCAGTAGACAGGAGTTTCCTTTCTTAGGGTCTGGTACCAAATGGTCAGGGCGTCTCTGCAGCACAGGGTCTCTCCCCACCGCATCTGCTCAGCTGGGAAAGAGCATGTATGCGTGTCCCTTCTCAAGGCCTCACAAATACCCCAGAGGCCCTAAAGCTGGACGAGGTAAGAGAGTTTGGGTTTAACGTTAAGTTTCAGACGGCTGTGCACATGGCAGGGACAGGAACCCAGCAATGAAGCGCAGAAACATCACTGACATGGAAAACAAGTCCACTGGTAAACATCCTTCACGCGGAGGGAGGGGGGCGAGGAGGGATGTGCCGGCGGCGTCCCAGGGACAAGGCTGTAGGAAATGAGCTAAAATTACAGCCCGAGCAGGTGCGGGGGAGGGATTCCGGAGCCGCGGGCCGACCTCTGTGCACGAGAAAGGCAGTTTGCAGCCCCTGAGGAAAACTCATTTTTGCCTGATTGTGATGGAGTCTTCCAGAGAGAGAGGTTTTCTGAGAGCTGATGACCCCGAGCTGGCGGTAGAGGAAGCCATTTCAAACTGCTGATCATAAACAATTTTGTTCTTTAAAAAAGAAGAAAACAGCTAAATTGCCGAGAGCAGAGCTCGAGGGGGCGTTCAGAGGGTTCTGAGGGAGGGGGAGGCGGGCCGACCAGCGGAAGGAGCAGCGGGGCGCCCCGGTTTAGGACCAGGCACCAGGCCGGTGGTAGTAACGACCCTCTCCCTGCGCACAAGGTCGCCCAAGGTGCTGCAGCTCGGAGTTCAGAGAACAGACTCAGAAAGCCAAGAGCGGGCGCCAGGGATCTCCTGGCGAGAACCTGCAGGCGGGGGCTGGCTGGAGGGGACAACGGTGGTTGGAGTTCCTAGTGGGTCTTATGAGCATCACCAAAGTGGTCAGCTGAACTTTCTAAATCTCTCTGGAATTCAAATTCTTTAATCCCTGTTTCTCTCCCTACTGTCTGGGCCGTATCATTTCTTGCCTCAATTATTACAACACCCCCTTCCCTGCCACCACCCCCACTGCCCCCCTTGCCCATTTGCAAAGCTTTATCCAAGTGGCAGTCAGAATGATCTAATTTCCCAGGATCTTATTATGAGAAATTTCCAGCATAAGGAAAGGTGACTTTTTCAAGGAACCCCCATATGCCTACCCACTACTTAGATTTTGCAGTTAGCAGTTTCCTCTTATTTGCTTTGTCACAGATCTACCCAACCATCCTGCCCCCCATCATCTCCCAATCTCATTTCTCACACATTTCAAAGTACCTCACAGACATCTGCATACTTCCTCCTAAATCGTTCAAGCATGCATCTCATTAATTGGAGTTCATTTGTCTGCAGGTTTTTTTTTTTTCTTTCAGAATGACCTTTTAAAAAGGTGTAGATGATTATAATACTCCCATGTTTAAGATGACCCTTTAAGACCTAAGTCCCAAGTCCTTAACCCAGCACACAGACCCTGGTTAATCCGGTTCCTATTTACTTTTCCATCCCAATCTGTTGTCCGTTCTCTCCCCTCCACCCAGCGAGGGCATTTGCTTGCCTGATGGTCTGTAACTGCCCTGCGCTCTCACTGGCTCCTCTGCCAGGTTCTTTCATAGCTCACCCTCCGCGCTGGTACCTCCTGCTTACTCCTCAGCTCGAAGAGCAGATGGCTTCTCCTCGGGGAAGCTGGTGTGGTCCCCAGGCTTGGTGAGAGGTTCTCTTGGGATCTTACACCTGCTGCTGTCACGGCCCTGATGGCCTGTCGTGAATGCCTGCTTACAAGCTGGCCCCTGCCCCCGAGCTGGGAGCAGCTTGGGGCCAGCTCAGCGATGCTCACAGGACCAGACCGCACCTGGTCAGGTGCCTGGTCAAGACCTGTGTTTTGGGTAAACGAGAAGAAGCACCTGAGTGGGAGAAACACTGCATTTCTTGAAAACACTGAATTTAGATACTTCCCTAGTTTAGCCTGACCTCGCCCCTCTGCTTCCCCCTCCCTCCCCCTCCCTCTCCCTTTCTCTCCTGCATCCTCACCTTACCTGTCTGTCTGGCCTGTGGTTCAAAGTGACCTCTGTTTTCTCTCCTCCCTCTTTCCATTCTTACCCTCCTCACCCTCCTATCTCTCAACCTCCCTTCCCTCTCCTTCATTCTGTCCTTAGCTGCTCCTCTCCCTTCTAGTTTAAAGTAGCCTCTCCATTTTCTCTTGCCCCCCCCCCCCCCCGCATCTCCTCTCTCTCTCTCCTCTCCCTTCTGACTTTCTCCCTCACCCGCAGATTTTCAGGTTGGGTGATCTTCAGTTCCCAGTGATTTCTGTGAGATTTCATAGTGTGTGTGGCTGCTCGGCCCTTTCATCACCACTTGAAGAAGGCCGCTTTTAAAATCTAATCACGGCAAAGGAAAAGAGTGTGAATCCTATCGGGTGTTGAAGCGAGTAAGAGGAGACAGAAAACATCGAAGTCCCACAGGAAAGACGTTAGCTGAAAATCAGAGATGGGAGAAAGATCTATCACAAAAAACAAATACCTTTATTCGCCTGCTTATTTTTCTACTCGGGTTGCGAGCGCCTTCTCTCTTTGATGGGAAGTTTGCCTGGTGTCAATGTCACAGTTCAACCCAGGCTGCTGCTGGGTCCACCGGACAGCGTCGACACTAAGTAACTGAGGTTTGTATATGGTTTTACAATGCGCAGCTGAGCTCCGTGCATTTTCTCTTTCAATCCTCCCAACATCCCTCCCTCCAACTGCCCCTTGAACCAAAGTTCCCCCCCAGCGACCACCCTGTCTCTCACCCGAGACAGGCTTCCTGTGTCTCCTGTGTATGTTGACTGTGGCTCCAGTGTGTCACGCCAACCTTTGCTCCTCAGCTTCCACTCACCATCCTGTGGAATCTACTCTCACCAAGTTCACCAGCAACCTCCAAAGTGGTCTGTCCAACGGGATGGGTCAGTCCATACCCAACTTGGCCTCTCAGCTGCCTTTGACCAGGTCATCCCTCCTGCCTTCTTGGAACCTACCTTGTCATTCGCTCCTGGGGCTCTGGCCTGTCCCCCTCTTTCTCCTCCAGCTCAGCTTGCTCCTTCTCAGTCTCCCTGGCAGGCTCCGTTTCCTCTGTCTGCATTGAAGTGTTTCCTTGAGCTCCGTCTTTGGGCCTCTCCTCTTCCCAACTGTACACACAGTCCCTACCATTTAGGTAGTGATCACCCACCTGTATGTGGGGGCTCCTAAATCTCTCTTCAGTCCTGACCTTTGTGTGTGTGTGTGTGTGTGTGTGTGTGTGTGTGTGTGGGTGTGTGATATATATACCTATATATCTCCAATGGTTACAATAGTTCAAACCCAGTAGTGTGTATTTATGTGTATATATGTATATGCGTATCTCCAACAGTTACATAGCTTCAATAGTTAGAACCATCAAAATCCAATAGTATTTTACTTGGATTTCCTATAAGCACCTTATACTCAATATGACCCTACCATTCTTGGCTCCCCATTCAATCTGCTTTCCTGTACTGGGCGATGAGGCCCTACCCCTCTCGCTATCCAGGCCGTAGGCCGGCAGCTGTCCTGGACTCCTCTTCCTCTCCCACCTCATGCAAAGACTTAAACATGACATGCAGGGCCCTTCACGGTCTGGCCGTTGGTTGCTCCAGGCCCCTCTTCCTCCCACACGCACCCTCCCCATGCTGAGCTCCTTGCTGCTCTGCGAAGGTGCCACGGCTCTGTACCTTTGCACCTGCAGCGCTGTCTGCCGGGAATGACCTGTTCCTGCTTCTTGCCTCAGCTTCTTAGGCTTTAGGTCTCCACTCAGGTGCTATGATTTCTAGAAAGCCTGCCTTCGCCCCTCCCTGGGTTTGACTCCACGGCTCCTGGACTTCTTTTTAGCAGTACATTTATTACAAGGTGGTCTAAGCTTCTCCAGATTTGCTTGTCTCCCCGGTTAGATTCTGAGTGCCCTGAGGGTGAGGACTTTACCTTGTCCTTCTGTTACTAGCCCCTAGTGCAGTTTATGGTGCACAGAAGAGCCTCGAAATGTCTGACTGAGTGAGTGAGAGCTCTGGGCCAGGTCTGACAGTCCACAGGGGCCTGAACCTGTATGTGGCATCCAATGCTGCTGAGCCCATTGACAGTGTGTTCCTCAGAGTTCACTTTAGCATCCATCCCTTGAACGTCCCATCCTGCCAGCCTAAAATGTGAGCAGGCAGAAATCTCTCAGCAGCTCGTCTCAGAGGATCTTGAAACACTCCCATGTATGTTCTTTCAGTCTAGGACAGTTTTATGTGGTTATGATACATATGGTCCAGTGGACCTGTCCAGGCATGGCTGCTTAGAGCATGACTCTTAGCATCACTGTGTCCCCCGTCCATGTCTCCCATCCCACCATCTACAGGGTGTGGGCCGATGCTGGTGTCAGCCTTAGAATTGTAACCAAGATCCTGTCTTTCCTGGTGAGAGAAAGGGACATTTTCCCAAACTGTAGCTGGACAGGGTCCCAAACTCCAGCTGAGCAGAACCGTCTTTAATACTTTCAACTTTCTGTGGTCACTCCTGCTCCAGGCTCTGCACATGCGTCTCCCTTTCACTTGGGACCTCTCCCCTGTCCTCCACACTCTTAGTGCCTTCTCTTAGCTGATGCCTTATTTTTCAGGTCTCAGTTTGGAGAGGTCCACATCCAAGGAAGCGCATGTCGGGATGAGGTGCCCCTGCTGGTGCTCTCACAGCCCCGGGGTTGCCTCTATCATGACGCCACTCGGTCCTGGGATTGCCTGCTGAAGTCCGTGTTTCCTACGGGACTTCAAGCCCCGGGACCAGTAGAGACTGCGTCTTGTCAGTTTCGCAGCACTAACTGCAGCGTCTGGTCCACGGTAGACACGGTAGGTGTTCGTTAAATGAACAAGTGATTTTCTTTGGTAAGAGAACTTCTCTCACATGATTTGTTTTTACAAAGAAGCATACAAGGAAAAATTCTGGGAAACCTCAGAGTGGTTGTGAATGGTCACAGTTAGAAGTGTTCTGTGTGTGTGTGATATACAAGCTTATGGATTTCCACCCTTTATGAAAAATTGTTTTTCCGCCTTTATTCCCCTCTCACTTATGACAGGATAACTGGTGCCTGGAGGTCTCGTCGGGCTCATCTTCTGACTCCCCACAGCTCTCTTAGCTGTGCGGCTTGGCAGATGTGGTTGGTAAGTTGTTTTTTTTCTTAGGACACAATTTCAAGTTTAAAGAAAGGAATTGGATCAGTTTATACTTCATAAATTAAAGAGAAGAAATACATCTCTCTCTAGATGTGTTTTCGTCTTTGTCTTGCATTAAAAATGTCTAGAAATGCCCAGAAGGGTTGGAATATGTGGTTTTGTAGAAGGCAAGCAGTGGAAAGTAAACAATTTTAAGGTAGCAAGTGTTTGACTCCTTTATGCCCCTGTGGCTACAAATGAAAAGCTAGAGAGGGGGAAAATCAATTTTCAAAAAAACTTTGGGTGGATTGTCCTCTGGTAATGCAGTGATTAGACAGTTACCATTCCTAGAAAAGTGAATTTTGTCACTCTTCAGTGACCTCTATTATAAACCAGTATGATACAACATTATGTGAAGCTGCTGAAAAATGTTTTATGTTTACTTAAGACTTAATTCTCTGCATTAAGAAAAAAAAAGATGGGTAGAGCTCAGTGGTAGAGTGCCTGATTAGCATGCACAAGGATCTGGGTTCGATCCCCAGTACTTCCATTAAAAAAACAAAACAAGACTTAGTTCCCAGGATAATGTTCATGGTTGTGAATATGCAGTGACTCCAGTTTACAGAACTAGATTTTAACTTGCTAAGTGTCTCCTCATATTTGAGTTGATGATTCTGTTTTTTGATCAAAGCCTGTGGAATGTCTGGTTGCCATGGATACTGAGGCTTAAGAGGAGCCATTGAGTCACCTTAGTGTATTGTCCTCAAAGACAAAGCAGCATGCCTATCTGCAGAAATGTTGAAATTCTCTTAGTTGCTCCAAATTCCCTGGCATGGTGGTTTCTTGGGATCTGGAAGAAGTTTCCTGGGGCTGTTTCCACTGCAGGATGGATGGTCTCTTGGGTGGAGTGAAGAGACACAGGCTCTGGCTGTGGTTATTCTGAGAGCTGTGCCGTCCCCATTCCAGGAAGAAGGGGAAATCAGTTGAGGTTTCTCAGGCATTACTCTGTTCCCGACCCTGAACCAAACTCTGGATAGAGTTTGTCTCATGCCTTGTCTGCTGGTCGAGGGCAAAGATTGAGTCTAGTTCAATACTGTATGCTATATAGTTTGTATTGGTTGATACGAATGATTGCTGAATGAGTGAGAAGTAACCCTGCACAAGTATTATAAACCCATTTTACAGATGATTACAGGGAGGTTAAATGACTTGCTCAAGGTCTTATCTCCTTATTGAACATAAGATATATTAGTAATAGTTAACTTTATATCACTGTATTTAAGTTGCAAGATGTCAAAAGAAAAGCATGAATAGCATTCAAGGATATGCAGCCTTTTCTGGGGACAGGATTAGCATACTTTCAGTTGTGCACAGGATAGTTGTATCATGTGGAAGTATGACTTTGTTGTTTTTACTTGGAGATTAAGTGTACCTTCAGATGGGTCTAGGTGCCAAACTGACAAGAGTGGACTGTGGTGGTCAGTTTTCTGACTTGTCTAGGTTATTGGTCTCTTTGATTCAACCAAACAGTAATTTAGGTGTTACAAAGGTAGTTTGTAGAACTTATTAATGTTCATAATCAGTAGTGAGCAATGAAGAAGAATTTGAGTTTAGATCTATTTCTTCTCTTCTTTATTCTTTCTTCTCTTTATTCTTCTCCTCCGAGTCTAGGTCTGTCTAACTTCTAAGTCTGCTCCCTTATTTTACATTAAACAGGAAAAAAGGTCTACTGAGCCAACTACAAAATAAGAATCAAAGAATGCAGTTATCCAATCACAAAGGACAGTCAAACGTGCTTACACATATTCAAGAAATAATTCATCTAAGTTATAAATAATAAATAGTTCATTTGTGTCCTTTTTTCTAGATTCCATGTATAAGCAATATCATATGGCATTCTTCTTTCTCTTTCTGGCTTACTTCACTTAGAATGACAATCTGCAGGTCCATCCATGTTGCTGCAAATGACATTATTTCATTCTTTTTAATGGCTGAGTAGTATTCCATTATGTGTGTGTGTGTGTGTGTGTAAATATATATATATATATACACATGTATACATATACACATACATACACACATACACATATAAACACCACATCTTTATACAGTCATCTGTTGATGGACAGTTGCTTTGTTTCCATGTCTTGGCTATTGTAAATAGTGTTGCTATGAACATTGGGGTGCACATGCCTTTTTGAATTATAGTTTTCTCCAGGTATATGCCCAGGATTGGGATTGTTGGATTATATAGTAAGTCTATTTTTAGTTTTTTAAGGAATCCTCCATAGTGGCTGCACCAATTTACATTCCCGCCAACAGTGTAGGAGGTACCTTTTTCTCTATACCCTCTCCAGCATTTATCATTTGTAGACTTTGTGATGATGGCCATTCTGGCTGGTGTGAGATGATATCTCATTGTAGTTTTGATTCGCATTTCTCTAACAATTAGCGATGTTGAGCATTTTTTCCTGCGCTTGTTGGCCATCTGTCTGGCTTCTTTGGAGAGGTGTCTATTTAGGTCCTCTGCCCATTTTTTGATTGGGTTGCTTGTTTTTTAGATATTAAGGAAACATCCCAAATTTCTGACAACCTAATCTGAATTGATACAGACTTCACTTTAATGGCATATGGAAACTCTGCTCCTGTACAGTGTCACATACCCCTTTATGCTGTTATTGTCACAAATTACATCTTTATACATTGTGTGTCTGTTAACATAAATTTACCATTATTTTATGCACTTGTATTTTTTTAATTAAAAAAAAATTTTATTTACCTATTTTTTTAGCTTGCTTCTTTCTTTTTTTTTTTTTATTGAAGTACAGTCAGTTACAATGTGTCAATTTCTGGTATCCAGCACAATATCCCAGTCATGCATATATGTGCATATATTCATTTTCATATTCTTTAGCTTGCTTCTTTCTTTATTGAAATCTCGTCGATTTACAATGTCTTGTCAATTTTTGGTGTACAGCATAGTGTTCCAGTCATACATGTACATACCTATATTATTTTTCATTATAGGTTACTACAAGATATTGAATATAATTTGCTGAGCTGTACAGTAGAAACTTGTTTATTTTATATATAGTAGTTAGTATCTGCAAATCTCAAAATCCCAGTTTATCCCTTCCTATCCTTTTTTCCCCGCTAACCATGAGTTTGTTTTCTATGTCTGTGTGTCTGTTTTCTGTTTTGTGTCATTTTTTAAGATTCCACATAAAAGTGATACCGTATGGTATTTTTCTTTCTCTTTCTCACTTACTTATGCACTTGTATTTAAAATCATACAGGAAAAGAGGAGTCACAAACTGAAAACACAAGAATACTTTTTATATATTTACTTCTATGGTTACCTTCACTGGTGTTCTTTATTTCTTCATATAGTTTTGTGTTACCGTCTCGTGGCCTTTCATTTCATCCTGAAAAACTCCCTTTAGTATTGCTTTTTGTAGGGCAGGACTACTAGCAGTAAGCTCCCTTAGCTTTTCTTTTTGTGACAACGTCTTAATTTCTTTCAGTTTTGAAGTCTGTTTTTGCCAGATAGAGAATTCTTGGTTGACGGTATTTTTTTCTCTTGGCATTTTAAAACCGTCCCCTCATTGCTCTCTGGCCTCCACAGTTTTTATTGAGACATCAGGTGTTAATTTTATTGAGGGTCTCTTGGACATGACTAGTGGCTTCTCTTTTGCTGTTTTCAAGATGATCTTCATCTTTCAGCAGTTTGATTACAGTGTTTCTCAGTGCAAATGTCTTTGAATTTATCCTACTTGGACTTTGTTGAACTTCTTGGATGCACAGATTTCATCAAATTTGGGACTTTTCAAACGTTTTCTTCAATGACTTTTTCTGCCTCTTTGTCTCTTTTCTTCTTTCTGGGATTCTCGTAATGTAAATATTGGTAAACTTGGTCATGTCCTGCAGGTCCCTTCAGCTCTGTTCATTTTCTTCCTTCTTTTTCTTTCTGCTCCCCAGACTGCATAATTTTAATGGACGTATCTTCAAGTTACTGATTCTTCCTTTTGCCTGTGAAATCTGCTGTTGAATCCCTCTAGTGAATTCTTCATTTTAGCTATTGTGCTTTTCAGCTCCAGAATTGCTATTTGGTTCCTTTCTGTATTTTCTCTTCATTGAGAAATATATTTATTATATTTATATAATATTCTCTATTTATTTTTCCTGTGAATTGGCCATACTTTCCTGTTTCTTTGAATGTTTCATAATTTTTTTTGTTGAAAACTCGACATTTTGAATATCAGAATGTGATAACTCTTGAGAATCTGGAAATTCGGTTCCCATGATTTGCTGTTGCTTGTAGGCTTTGGTCGTCCATTTCTTTAGTGACTTTTCTAAACGTTCTGCAGAGATTGTATTTCTTGTCGTGTGTGGTCATGCATGTCTCTCTTCTGTTATCTCAGCAGTCAGCCAGTGATCTGAGAGATATTTCTGGAGCCAAAAAGAAGAAATGGAAAATACTCTGCAGTTTTTCAGATTGTTTCTGAGCTGGAGAACTTCAGTTCTTAGCCAGACCACCTACAACTCTGTCTTAATCCTTTCCTCTGTTACTTGGTGCCCAAAGATCAGCCACAGATGTAAGCATAGGAGCACCTCAAGTCTGAGCATGTGTTCAGACCTGGGCATGTGTAAGGCCCTCTGTATTCCCTGGTATGCCTGGGAGCCCTTCAGAGCCTTTATTCCCTTATGTATCTTCCTTCTCAGCCTCCTCCTTCCCAGGATTTTTGGTCCATCTGCTACTTGCCCTGTTCTCCACCCTTTGCCCCAGGTGGAAGTCAGTAGTATAATACCTTTAAGTGCTTTTGACAAATGCTGCCCAGGAGGCCATTCCAGCCCTGAGAGAATTCCAGTGAGGCAAAACAAAGGCAAGCCTCTGAGCCAGTCCCTCAGGGAGCCACCAGACAGGTCAAAATGCACAGCCACAGTTCTCTGATAAAGCCTAAATTGCTCCCTCTGGCACCAGAAAGCTGCACTATTGGGAACATGAACTTCCATCACCATGGTCACTGGCCAAGCTTGGGGATGGGGGATGTAAAAACGCCATACACTCTCTTACCAAAATTGGCAGCCTCTTCTTCATTAAGCACTTCTCTGGTTGTTGTAAGTTTGTTTCTTTTTAAAATTACAGTTATAATTCAGGTTCAGCTGCTTGCTGCTCAAAAGCCAATACTTGAGAGACAAGTGTTAGCTGGACAAGAAAAGGTTGTTTCATTCAGAAGGCTGGCAACCTGGGAGAAGATGGACTCAAAAACCGAGTCGGAAGGTTCTGCTTGACCATGAAAGGTTTTAAAGGGAGAATCATTTGGGGAGGGAGTCAGAGTCTTCATTACCTTCCATTGGGTGCCAACCTTCTTACTGGTTGTCAGTGAGGTAACAGGGCGGTGTTCCAGGAATTTTGTGCTCAGCCTGAAGTTATCCTCCATCTGGGTGGGGGCCTAGGTTCCTGCAGAAGAACCCAAAGATATTGTTATGTTCCTTGAGGAGGAACCAGGCCTTGCTTTATTACTGCTCTACTGTTTCTTGACTGCTCGCCCTTTGTTTCTGCATCCCCTCCCTTCCCTTGTCTAAGAAAAGAATTGTTATGTTAAGCAAAGCAGAACAAAGCCTTGGAAAATGTGCATAAACCTAAGGGTCCAGGAGTGTAGCCAGTGTAAATGTGAGAGTATTACTATGCTGTATGGCCAGAGGCCTGCTCGCACTCTCTTGGCTCCCTTCATGGGGACGAGCTGCTCTGTTCTCTCAGGACCCATTCCTTGTCATAGTTGTTTGGTGTGTAGTGATGGAACCTGACCTAACCTAGGCCAGTGAGATTCTTATCTGGGTTTTGGAATATGACATCCAATCTATCGGGTTAATCTCTCTGCCATAGGATAAAATATCCAGTTCACATCTTCTGCCATGTAGAGAAATTCAGTTTTCAATGAGAAAGACTGGAGCTGATACGCAGAGCAAAGCACTGGTGTGAGCTGAGGAAAAAAGGTCCCAAGAACATTTTATTCCCTGGTTTCAATTGTTCCCAAGACCCAGCAGCACTCGTGACTTTCTTAACTCTTTCACAGGACATGAAAGAGTTAATACCTTCAAATAAACTGTCTTTTGGGCTGATTCTACTTGAATTTGGATTTCTGCCATTTGCATGCAAAGGATTCCTAACATACAAACTTTCCGTGATTTTTTTTTCTCTCCACGGTGGTGTGCCTCCTTATAAGACTTGGAATACAAGCTACCACTGGTGAGAGAAGGACAAGAAACTGCCTTAAGTGTTGGCATAAATGGCCCAGCTTGAGGGTGACTTGCATCTCAGAGGGGCAAGGATGCTCTTGGCTGAGACTTTTTCTCTAGAGCTAAGGCATCAGGAAGCTTGAGGTGAAGAGGAGAAAGAAAAATGTGTCTCATCTGCACTCAAAATGTAATTTTTAGCGGGAGAAAGATTTCACTTTATGGTTATCTACTGAGGGCAGTATCAAGTCTTCTGTCCTGCACTGACTTCAGATCCTCCCCCTCACTCTTCAGCATTCTTGTAGTTTAACTGCTGCCTCTTGGCTTGGAGGGAAACAGAAGTCTGTAATCCCAAAGTTAATGAAAAGAGTGTAAACTTTATTCAATGTCTGGATGAAACAAGATGTTCAGGAAAACCCACCTTGCCCTCCCTCCCTCCTCCCTCTCACTCAGTTCCCCGCCTGTGTGGCAGCTCCTCTCAGACTCTCCTTCCTCTCTTATTCTGAATTCTCCCAAACGCAAGCTCAGCCCACACAGGCTTCTTGCTTCCTTTTCTTTTCTGCTTCTTCCTCCATGTCCTCCCTTCCCCACAACTCTCTGCTGGTGCAGGAGTGAGGACACCAGGCCCATCCACTTCTCTGAGTGTTCTCATCGTCCATCACTCTGATCTGAATAACAAGATCCCGGGAGCCAACCAGCAAAACAGCTCCCCTGGTGGGCGGAGGAGGCGTGGGGGGCAGTGAAAACTCAGTCACTGGTGATCGGTCTGCACTACTTACCGTAGGAACTAATTCAGATCCAGGCCTCCATTTGAATTCAGGTTTGTTGAGAATAAGCTTTCCTGCCATATAGGTTAACTCAGGACACAGATCTTTGGGGAAAAAAAAAAAATCTCTTTCAGCAGCTTTAGAAACTGAACTCCCCACACTGAGCCAGGCAAAATTGTTTGGCAAGGGCAACTTGCCATAGCCCTGCAGACCCTGGCCCGTTCCCTGCCCAGCAAGGTCTTTTGGGAATATAAATGATGTAAGGTGGTTTCTCTCTGGCCTGAAGAATTACCTACTACACAACAGGGGTGTTGTTTGCTCCCTATTGAAACTGAGCAGGGCCGTGCAGGGCCCTCCTGGGTAGAAAGCCTTTCCACATCTCCTCACTCCCCATCTCTTGTTTATAGGAAAAAGGCTTCAGCCTCCTCCACTTTCCCTGAGTTTCAAAGGGTAGATTCAAGCAGTTACCAATTAGGGAAGGGACGGAATGTAGAAACAAAGGAAAAGCAGTAATAAACAACAGTACAGCGATAACAGTACAGAGTCCTACCTGCTCCTTAAGGGGTGTACATAACAATCTGATAGATATGTTTGAGTTGTTCTATAGGACCTAAGGCTCCCACCCTGGCAGAGATGAACTAAGGAAAGGGTTGTAAGAGCCTCCGATTTAGAGCCAGTTGTTCAGGTAACAACCTGGACTTGAGGTTGTCACCTGAAATGGGGACAGTCCTGTGGCACTGAGCCCTTAACTTGTGGAATTTGATGCCACCTCCAGGGAGGAAGTGTCAGGATTGAGTTGACGTGTTAGATACCTGACCCTTGTCCGAGAATTGCTTCGTGTGTGGGGAAAACCCCTCTCACATTGGAAATTTGGTGGAGAATCTTTAATGCCATAATTTTTAGGTTGCAGCTTCTTCCAACTTCCATGTGGGTGGTCAAGAAAGGCCTCTCTGGGGAGGAGTTATTTGAGCTTAATTGTTTGAAGGACTCAGATCTGATGATCTGCGTGAAGGGCATTCCAGAGCCTCTTATGTACAAAACCCCATGCTGGACACACTGAGAGGCAGAGAGTTGGATGAGACTAAGACCCACACCTCCAGATACTAACATAAAAACTGCCTGGGTTAATAGAGGTCATGAAATAACATTGTAAACCAGTATGTGGTGAGGAACTAGCACAGAGCTGCAAACATCTATGGAATCAGATATATCAGTCTTGAAACAGTCATTGCTCCATTTGTTTATGAAATTGTAAACATATCATCTCTAGAGAAAGTATAAGCAGAGGAATGTGAATAGCACTTTGATGTGATTCAATCCTTGATGACACTGAGCACAGCATCTCTGCCCTGCTGTGTGTGTGTCGGGGGTGGCGGGGAGACTTTCCTCTCCCTGGGCTTCTTGCCTTCATGTAGAGGGGCAGCGGCAGAATCGCTCCCTTCTCATTCAGATTCCTCTGGGGAGGAGAAGTGAGTAAGCAGTGACTTTGGGATGGGGGTGGGGGTGGGGTACATGTGGTCAGCAATGCCTTCTTCCTTTTGGGGTCAGTCCAGTATCCTGGCTTGCTCCTTCATGCTGCAAGTTTTTTTTCAGGGGTGGGCCCCATTCAAGGGCCTTCAGTTGCTTACCACTGCTTGTGGCTGGGCAAGGAAGCCCTGTCTGAGGTTTAGTATTAGGAAACTACATTTTCCAGTATTGACTTCATGGGTAATAAAGCCAGCATTTGGTGGCCCATCTGCCTTCTCTATTTCTCAGTGGCTCCAAATTCAGATGGGGAAACGTAATGCTGTTTATTTGGTCTACCCCAGCAGAATCTTGCTCATTTGCTAGCAAGATCTTGAGTGTCCATATTGGACTCAAGTCTTCCAAGTTTTGTATGGATACAAGAATTTCTTAACATTCTTATTTTACTACTTCAGCCATGGCTGATTATGGCTTATATCTTGGAAACTGCAGTCATTTGCAAATGATTTTAAGAGGAGTTTTTCTCATTGATGAGATCTGTGTCCAAGGTTAGTAGTAACAGTTGTGCCTGAGGGCAGTGTTTTTCAAACTGAAGGTCGAGACCCATTAGTCAGCAATAATATCAGCTTAGTGGGCCATGACAGCATTTTTAAATGATAGGATAGAAACTATCAGACTGTATTGCAGACAAAGTATTATTTTATAGGAGTTTTGTTTTAGTTACATTTGTGTCAAGTGTGTGTGCGTGTGTGTGTGTGTGTGTGTGTGTGAAATGGGCAACAACATAAAAAGTATTTTGTGGCAAAGACCAGCTAGGCGTTTTCCAATGAACACACAAATGGGCAACATCTCACAGCTACTTTTGTTCTCAGGATTGGTTGTGTGACTGAGTTTTTGTTAATGGCAGGTCAGTGGAAGTGATAAATGTCCCATCTAGGTCTGGTCTATAAAAACTCACCACACAGTCCTCTACTCTCTTACTGCCTTATATAACCTGGAGGCTAAATGCTGAGCCCAGGACAATGATGAAAACTGTACGTTGAAGATGACAGTCTTCATCAATATGAATCCCTGAATGACTGTGCAGAATAACCCCACCCCTTACCACTTCCTGTCCCCAACCCAGGCACCAATGGGACTCTATAAGAATGAGAAATAAACTTCTAATATATGACACTACTGGAATTTGGGGGTTTACCTCAGCAGATATTGTTACCTTAACTAATAGATATTTCTTACTGTGTGTTTAAAAGCCATTATGAGATCTAGAGGATATTATGTTAAGTGAATAAACCAGACACAGAAAGATAAATATCACGTGATCTTATTTTTCTGTGGAATCTAAAAAAAAAAGTCAAACTCATAGTAACAGAGAATAGAATGGCAGTTACCAGAGTTTGGAGGGGGTAGGGGAGAAGGGAAATATTGATCAAACGGTAAACAATTTCAGTTATGAGAAGGACATGTTCTGGAGACTTAATGTACAGCACAGTGACTATAGTTGAGAAGAATATATTGTAAACTTGAAATTTACCAGGAGAGTAAATCTCAAGTGTTCTCACTGTACATTTTTTAAAAAAGGTAAGTGTTGTACATGTTAAATAGTTTAATTGTGGTAATCATTTCACGGTGTATACATATAGTGAAATATCATGTTATACACTCTAAATATATACAATTTTTATTCTCCCCCCAAGGACACCGACCTATTAATGATTCAGGACCATGGACAGCAGCACGCGCTTACTCCCGTGAAGTAGGAGCTGTCAAGGTAAGCCTGCAGATTGTGCTAACATAGGGCTGCAAGGCTGATGTGTCCCTTATGTTCCCCTGGTGATCCCAGGGAAGCCACATTTGCTGAGGGAGAGGGGCACTGGCTCCTTTGATTGGCTGGAATTTGTGGAAATGAAAAGTGGGACGGTCGCTGCAAGATAGGAACCAGTATAAGCAAGTATGAGCAGTTAAGGAAAAGAAGTGCATTTGTTTACAGTGAGTGCATACAGATGCAACACAAAAGTCTCTACCCTATAAGGCAGGTAAAACATTTTACAGGTGAGGAAACTGTAGCACAGGGAGGTCAAATCACTTACCTGAGATCCCACAGCTAGGTAATGGCAGAGCTAGGGTTAAACCCAGGCAGTTTGAGGTAGGAGTTACAAAACACTTTCTAGAAGAAGGCCCTTTTCTTCAAACGAACACATACGTGAGTGCTCAATACCTGACACATAGGGAAGCAGAGATGCTCTGGTTGGAGGAGGGATAGGAGGCCCGGAGCTCCACTCTCCCAGCTGGCTGCTCCACACTGTCCCTCCTCACCTTGCCCCAGGCCTTTGAGGAGCAGAATTTAAAGCCACCAGTACAGGGCTGGGTATAGCTCAGTGGTAAAGCTCATGCTTAGCTGGAATAATCCTGCAGACTTATTTGCTGTCACATCTGAGAGTTTCTCCAGCAGCTGAAGGAGACAGGTAGTGCCCAGATGGAGTGAGGTCAGAGAGGAGGCAGCTAGGATTGAGGCAAAACCTCAAGGTATAGGCTCTGCTGGGTTGGTGAGGGAGCAGGAAGTCATGCTGGGGAGTTAGTCCAGGGGCTGGATGGAGACCCCACCTCAGTGCTGACCTAGTGGGCACTGGGTGTCCAACCACATCCCTCACACAGAGTAAGGGAGCACAGCAACTCAGGGCTGATGCGACAGGAGCCAGAGACTGCCACTTGCCCACAGGATGCTTAACGTCTTAACAGAAAGAAGGAAGAATATGCTTGAGGAAGGCAGCTGGACCCTATGGTCCCAGCATTTTCTACTGGGAAGTGAGGGCAAGGATGCTTTCACTAAATCCCGACCATGCTTAGGCATTTGGGAATGAAGATGAGCACATTTCTGTCCAATGTGCCAGGCTCTGAGTTAGGCACTTTATGCAGGTTATTTCATTTAATTCTCACTAGAACCTAATAAGGTAGTTGATAATATTCCCAAATTGTTGATTTAAAAAAATGGAAGCTAAGAGAGATTAAGAAACTTTTCCAGGCTTTGCAAAGTGGTGAAGCTGGATTTCCACTCAATGTCAGTCTGTTTCCAAGGCCATGCCCCACTACACCAGCTCCCATGAAGCTCTGAGTGAAAGGAAATACATCACAGAGTGAAGGCAAAGAATGGCTCATGGTTCCTCATGTTGAGTAGCGGTATGATCTCTGCAGGGGAGAGGACTGATGGCAATCCTAGAATCAGTGGCACTTGGCACTCATTAGTGTCACCATCCAAGACAGCAGGAGCCAGAAGGGGATTCTCCATACCTGGGTCAGTGGAGGTGTCTCCTTTTTCTGAAATCACTATGGTTCTGATTCAGATGGTCGAATACAGACACATTTCCCCCCGGGGTTTCTTCAGTACCCAGGATCTGTGACCCAGGGTCTGTGTCTGGGGCCAGACTGAAGGTGGAGGCAGAAAGGCTCCTTGAGCATGTCAGCTCGAAGGATGAGAACAAAGGTTGCTGGAAGAAGAAGAGATGTGCAATAAGGTCAGGTGTGGTCCTCGAGTGGTTTTTCTGTCTCATTGATCCGATTCTTCTTGGCTCTGAGTTCATGAAACAGAATCTCTCTTCCATGCCACTGAGTCTCTGGGTAGGCATGATTCCTGGACCACATGGTGGAACCTCTCAAGATAGATGAAGAGTTGTCCTGGGCAGGCCCCCAGAAGCCTGCTGCAATCACAGGAAGTCCTCGCACACCACTAGGCTTCCACTGTGTTGCCCTCCCTTTTCCCCAGCCAGACCCCTCCCTTGCAGTCCCTCCTGCCCTTCCCTTTGGATCCGCTCTTTTCACTGCCCTGAACTTCAGGCCGGCTCACCCACTGCCACAGTGTCCTCTCCCTGCCTTTGGAGCAGATCCCTTCCATCCTGCCCTGACCCTCATACCCACCTCAAATCTCCCCTGTGCTGCCCTCAGCATCCCTTCCCAGTCCAGAGCTGGCCTGTCTCTGCAACACCCCATCCTGAAACGGACCCCATTCCAATCCTCCACCTTCCCTGTGACTGCTCCTGATCCCACAGAGTTCTGGAGTATGAAGGCCTGGCAGTGGGTAGCTGGGGAGAGAAAGATGCAGGACAGCAGAGAGGAACTCTGGATACACCTCTGTGAGGATGACTGGTACCCACGATGCTTAGCTTCCAGCATGCTGTTAGATGTGGGCTGCAAGAAGGGTTACATTACTTAGAAATTTATTGTTCATATATAGACAAGTATATACTTTCTTAAACTGTTTTTCACAGTGTTTTTAAAAAAAAGTTTAAAAAATTAAAAGCAATCTAATGTATAGCAATAAATAGAGCAAAAAACGAAGCTCAGTGTATTTATAGAAGCCAGTTTCATATCATTACCACAATTAAAGTATCTATATGTACAATTAGGGAACCAAAATCTACTCAGTGCATATTGAGGTGAATGGTTCCCAGCTGCACCTTTTCACACTCTTTGCGCTGAATTTTGGGTTACAAAGCCCTGACATCCGATCTTCCATGCAACATTTAGGCTGAGTGTAAGCCAGCCTGATCCTGCTGGTTAAAAACAGTGATACTGGGTTTATTTTTTTAAATATCATTAACATAACCCTTATACTTGGAGAAGTTCATAGTAGTGTAAATTGAGGTAAGTGAAAAACTAGTCTCTAAACTCTGCTGCCCTGCCCCCTGCTCTCCAGTCTAACATCCCGAAGGCAAGTGCTTTTAACCATGTCTAATTTTAGCTTTTGTTTTGGTTAGTACCATCATTATAGATGAGTCAACTGCTGTTACCCTGTTATCAGTGATGGTGAATTTCAGACATTTGCACTCTCCTCCACATTATCCCACGAGCTCCAGGAGGGCAGGAAATGTGCCTGGCAGCCCTGCAGACGTGCTCAGCATTGTACCTCAGGACCCAGAGCGATGCTGGCAAGTGGAGGGCATTTAATAAATCACCGCAGCATGAACTAAACAGTATACCCAAATAGGTACTTCTGGTTCGGAAAACTCAAGGCCAGCATCCCTGGCTTAGTGGGCACTTCAGGGCTGATGCAACATCTTTCAATTCTTCTTTTGTTATTTATGCTAATACATCAATTTTACAAGGTTATGCCACTTGAATTCTGTTCTGTATCTGTAATTATATCTCTCATGTTTTGTCTACAGATGGATCCCAACAAATAAAATGTCACCGTCAATATTATAGGTATGTATTTTTCACTTATTGCAGAACCAAATTCACATGAAATCCTATGTCATTAACCCTGTGCAGTTCAAAGGAGAACGTCCAAGCACACGGATCAAATGAAATCCCCCCTGACATTATGCCATTGCTCAAAATCGTGTCATTCAGATTGCTTCATGTTTGCGCTGGGATTTTCTCACATTTGTTCATTTTTCCTGGAATTTCTAATTTTGTTTTTTTCTTGTTGAGGGAAACAGGTGACTTCCTTACAAAAGTACCAGATTCTTCCAGGTTTTTGATACTATTTGTTGATTGAAATCCATTCTTTTCTTCAAGATAGTCATCTTGGAGTCCTTTGACTTCAGCTTCTAATTTGGGGCCATTGTTTTATCAACTCCCTGGACAACTGTCATCTCCTATGTCTTTTCATTGTATCCTTGAATAATTTCATTTTTTTTTGTAGACCTTCCCATCCATTTTTTTTCTGAAGTTCTTCTTTTTTAGCTTTATTTTCCAGTTTCTAAGTAAACTCTCAAGTCTATTTTTCCAAAAAAGACTGTAGAAGATAAACCCTTCCACTCCTTGCTGTTCTGAGATGAACTTAGTCCCTGTGGTGACTGATGCGAGCAGCAATTGGCTTCAAATGTGGATCTGCTGGAGGGCAGGTATGCTCTGAGACTGACTGCATTCACCCTGTCTCACGGCAAACATTCTGGAAGATGCTGAAGTCTGTAAACACTTAACTTGTTCCTGGTGGACTGGCAGAAAAGAAGCCAGAGTAGGGAAGAGGGTTCAATACAAAAGACCACGCAGTAGGGCCTCTCAGGTGGAATGCGCGCCTGGACCAGGTGCGGCAGTGGCAGGTGTGTTCTCCAGGGAGATGTGAAGGCAGAGAGTTTGTACTCCCGAGCGTGCTGCCGGCCTGTGTTCTGTGCAGCCACAAGTCATACCTTCTGTCTACAAGGAGGGTCCCCAGGGCTCTGTTTGTGTCCTCTGCTGCCTCTCCCATCCATCCTTTGGGACAGCCACACCACTGGGTATACAAAAAATGGAATTATTCCAAGGATACAATGAAAAGATGTATTAGATGTCTTTTCCATTTTCTTAGCAGCTTGGAGGGATCGCTAGAATATAATCCAGCTTCCAAAATGGATAATACAGTGTCTGTCGTCCGTCTGATAGTGGTCCCTTTGTAGACCTGCTTTGTGTGTGCTTTATTTTTCTTGATGGCAGCTTTTAGGAGTATCTGTCCTCCGTGAGATTTTACATGGATGTATCTGTATATGTATCTTTTTAAATTCACTCTACTCAGTTGATCATGGCCACATTTCATTCTGAAGATTGGAGTTTTTCTTTTTTGGAAAATATTTAGCAAAAGGGTATATGTTTGATTGACTGCAGACATTAATATTGGAAACTAAGATATATTCGAGCCATATCCTCTTTATTGGAAAGCCATTTGTATCTAAATCAAACCGTGTGCTAAGCCATTTGGTCTGGGGATCATTGTATGTAAGTGGGAAAAAGGCATCTCCAAGAAAGAACAGAAGTGAGGTCTCAGGAAAGGGGGAAAATGGTGGGATGTCTGAGGTCACATCCCGTCAGTGGGTTCCACGGAGGGTGGTTTAGAGCAGGGAACTTTCCTCCTGAGTCTGGAAACAAGAAAACAAGCTGGGCCAGGAACTGCCTGGAAAGCTGAAGGAGGATCAGAGGTCCACCCACCTGTAGGAGTCAGAAGCAGATAGTCAAGCAGGGGCTCAGAACGAGGATCTGACTGGAGAAGTCAGAACTGGCTGTGGGCGGCAGTGAGGAGGAGGGCCGCGGTCCAGGTGGCCCAGTCCAGGCCTGCCATCTAGAATCCTGGTGTGTGTGCTTGCTTTAGTGAGCTGGCTGGAGACGTGACGTATGTATCTCACCATCCAAAAGTGGGCCGGCCCAGATTTGAGGGCAGAAGTGGAAGGAATGGGCCCAAAAGAGGTGGCCATCAATCCATCAATGGAAAAGTTACCTAAAAAAGCATTTGATGTCAGAATTTCCTGAGGCCTCCAAGTACCTGCTATAACCAAACACCAAGAGCTATTTTTTTTCTTTGGGAAACTTACTGTTACTTTAAAGGAAATATTTTACTTATGTCAGATGACTCCACGATTGGATAAGCAAATTATGAAAAACAGTGAAAATAATTAAGGAATAAGTACTTAATTGTATCTAAAGGAACATCAATCTAATATCTAGAGAAGAGCCAGGAAAAAAATAACCCTTTTGTGTTGGTCTGGAACAAGTTCCATGCAGTGAGGAGAAATGCCGCCGTGCGTGGTTAATACGGAGTTCTTCCAGACACCACACACAGCTAAACACGCAGAACCGTGTCTGATTCACTTATGAATTATCCTTATTAAACACCTAACAAATGTGGAATGAGTAAAAGCATACTTAGTGGCTGCTCTTTTGTTCCAGAAATTTCCAAACAGATGAACATGCCAAGATGAGTATCATTCTGGGATGTCACAGGTAAGTAGGCATCATTCATTTGCATGATTCAAGAGTTCAGGATTTGTGGTTGAAATTGGGTTTTATTTTTTTATCAGCACTACCTACCTACATCAAAGACAAATTTAGATTCGTACAAGGTTTAGTAATACAGATTTACATGATCCTGTGTGGAAAATAAGACTCTGTTAAAGGCTGCTCATGGGAACCTTTTCTTGAATGTGAATTCCTTTGATTACTCCAGGCAGGTCATTTATTTATTCTCTCATTTACTCACTCAACAAATTAAATACCTGATACGGACCAAGTGGATAGGTCCTGAGGACATAGGAATGAATGAGGTACATCTCTGGCTTCCAGTGAGGGTGACATCCACCAACAAGGAGTTTGGTGTATCATGAATTGCTAAAAGAGTTGTAGGTACAGGTACCATGGAAACATGATGGAGGAAATGACTAATTCTGCCTGGGTTGAGGATAAGGAGTTAGGAAAGACTTCTGGAGAAATTTATGTGTAAATTGATGACAGAAAAATCAGAGTTCTTTGGGTGGACAAAGGGTAGAGGGCATCTTACGCAGAAGTGTGACATGAGGAGGACTAGAGCATAACAGGAGCTGGAGCAATAACTTGAAAAGGCTGGTGGGTGGTGTGTCCTTAGCAAGGGGCGCGGCAGGAGACGGGGCAACGTCTAAATCATGAAGGAGCTTGAAGGCCACGGTAAGGAATTTACACTTTAGCCTTTAGGCAGTGGGGAGCCATTAAATGATATTAAGCGGAGAGGTAAGTGTTTAGATTTTGTTTTAGAAAGATTATTGTGGTTGTTTTAAAGGCTTATTAGGGATGATAAGGCAGTGATTGGAGAGAAAGCAAGAGGGAGAAGAATTCAATGGAGATATAAAATTTGGATGTATTAGTTTCCCAGGGCTGTTGTAACAAAGTGCCGTGAACTTGGTGGCTTAAAACAACAAAAATTTATTCTCTCAACGTTCTGGAGGCTAGTACAAAATATAGGTAACAGCAAGGCCAGGGTCCCTGTGAAACCTGCAAGAAAGCATCCTTCCCTGGCTCTTCCTAACTCCTGGTGGTGTCATCAGTCCTCATCATTCCTTGGCTTCTGGCTGCATCGCTCCAAAGTCTGCCTCTGTCATCACATGGCCTTCTCCCTGTGTGTCTGTGTCTCCATGTAGCATTTCCTCCTTTTATAAAGACACAAGTCATTTTGGATTAGAACCTGCCCTAATGACCTCATCTTAACTAGCCTGCATGGGCAAAGACCAACTAAACTTCCAAAAGGAAATCCGTGAACAAACACTAGTGTGCTTCCAACCATCAATTACTTCTCAGTGGCGGAAAGGAGCAATCGCATACATGCTAATGTCAACTTGTTCTCCAAAGCAATTGTCTCGATTTCTATTCCTACCAGCACTGTATGAAAGTTTCCATTGCTTTATACACTTGTTGCATTGGGAATTTTTAGATTTTTGTCAGTCTGATAGCTATAACACTTAAAACAGTGTTTTTGAAAAACAGCAATGCTATAGGAATAAACAAATCAATGGAAGAGAGTAGCGAGCCCAGAGACTGACCCACACTTTGCTGGGCCCTTGGCTTATGACTGAGATGGTATAACAAATAGGTGGGAAAAGAATGGATTGTTTAATAGATTATACTATATGACCAAGGATGACATTGACCCCTATCTCATCCTGTACACAAAGTCATAACTAGCTAGATGGAAGACCTCAACGTAAAGGTCAAAACTTTAAAGGTCCAAACTTTAAGGGCCACCACCAGAAGGTCAAAACTGTTAAACAAACAAACAAACAAACAAAACAAAACATGTAAAAGACTTTCTTTATCACATCAGAGTACAATAGAGCTTTGAACAGACACAGAAGGCACCTGCTGTATCTGACTGCCTCCCAGTTGAAACCTCTCAATGCAAAGGGTGCTATCAACAAAAGAGCATTTAAAGACTGACTTAGAAATTTTCCTCAACATATTTACGGGCAAACTCTTTTAAATCAATAGTAAAAAATACAAAAGAATTCAGTGGAAAAAAATTGGGCAATTCACAAAGGAAAGCCAAATGGTCATATAAACATGAAAAGATGTTGACTCCCTAATAATCAGAGAAATAAAAGTGAAAATAACCATATCGTATAATTTCCACCCTCCAACTGGCAAACATTTTCAATTTGATGATCACAGGGGGCTGGTCGCAGGGGACTGGTCCTCACTCTTAAAGTCTCAGTTTAGGGGACCTTAACCCTATATAGACTTCCCAGTAGTCCCCTGGCTCCATGCATTTCCCAGAGCTGAACTGATTCTTCGCTTTGTTCCTCACTGTTAATGTCTATAGCTTTTCTATGGGCACATAGAAAGCACCCTGGACACCATCCTTCCTGTTCATGTGCCCACTCCTGGCCCTCTTCATGGCTGGTAGAGGGCTCACAATGAACGTTTGCCACGTTGAATATGAGCCTTCTGGTTTTTTTCCAGAAAAGCACAGAAGCCAGTCACCAAGTTAATTTGAGTGTTTGTAGTTTGGGCTTACAATGTATAAATGATGGCTGAGCATTCTTCAGAAATCTGCATCTCAAAGGATGCCAGGGAAGAAGTCAATTGTTAGAAATGAAGACACAGAAGGCTCCCATTGCTTGTCTTTCCAGATTCTCTACCACTTTGTACTTACTCCAGAGGATTTTCTCTTGGTGGGAGAGACTATGGAGAAAAGTGATAGGAGGCTGTTCAGGCATCAGGACGGTTTCCATCACGCTTTGATCATTTGCATCTTGTTTGGCAATGTCTACCACTCCAGCCTTTGGGTCCTGAGCTGACATCAATTTTTAAAAAAATACAAGCCACCAACAGGGACCAGAGTTGTTTTGAATTAAGACAAGGTCCTCTGTGGCAAAGGAAATATAATCGTGGTTTTGCTCATCCATCTCCCTTATGGAATTTTTTGGCAGATGTGATTTCATTTTTAATGAAGGAATTTTAGGGGGCTGTTGGGGAGATGGACAGACTAGGAGAGAGGAAAGCAGGACATACTGCTTCTGGTCAGTTATACTCTGCAGAGGAGAAGGCAGCAGGGTGTGGACTCTTCTGGGATTCGTGTGTGAGTGTGTGTGTGCAAAAAGGAGAGGAGGTAAGGTGGCAGGGCAGCAGTAGGATGAATGATTTGCTGTTATTTGATAACATATCTCTCTTAACTAAACCATAAACATGTGGAAGGCAGGGATATCTTTCTATCAGTTGGAAACTGGCTCTTAGGAGAGAGATGGGGGCTGTAGATACAGATCAAGGAATCACCTGCAGAGATGCTGAAACTGAGGGGATAGAGGAGACCATGAAGAAAAGGGGCCAGAGAAGAGGACAAGGGCAGGACCTTGGCCGGCCGTTCATTCAACAGACCTTTACTGAGCCTGTCATTACAGGGTCAAGAACACGGAGTCTGGGGCAGACAGCCGGCTCCGCCACTTACCAGCAGTGTTGCCTTGGGCAAGCGTCTTGAACTCTGTACCTTTGTTTCCTGTGTCTGGTTTTAAAAGTTAATAGATGGTATTACTTATATGTGGAATCTAAAAAAAAAAGAAGACAAATGAACTTATTTACAAAACAGAAACAGACTCACAGACATAGAAAACAAACTAATGGTTACCAGGAGGGGAAGGGAGTGGGAAGGGATAAATTGGGAGTTCGAGATTTGCAAATATTAACTAATACATAAAAAATAGGTGAACAACAAGTTCATACCGTATAGCACAGGAAACTATATTCGGTATCTTGTAGTAACTTATGGTGAAAAAGAATATGAAAATGAATATATGTATGTTCCTATATGACTGAAGCATTGTGCTGTGCACCAGAAATTGACACAATATTGTAAACTGACTATATACGTCAGTAAAAAAAAAAAAAAAATTACAGAAGTTAATAGATGTAAGGAATTTAGTGCATACCTGACGCATTTTACATGCAACATGTGTTAGTTATAGCCATTGTAGGAGAGTTAGCTGTTCCTGTTGGAGTAGTTGTAACAAGAGCTGGGCACTGAGTTACCTTCTCTTAACACTAGGATGAAGTGTATACGCCCTTACTCTTTTTTTTAATTCTTATTTTTCATTGAAGTGTAGTCGATTTACAATGTTACTTTCAGGTGCACAGCAAAGCGATTCAGGTATACATATACATACATACATATATATTTTTTCAGTTTCTTTTCCGTTATGGCTCATTACAAGAAATTGAATATAGTTCCCTGTTCTATACAGTAGGTCCTTGTTATTTCTCTGTTTTATGTATCGTAATGTGTACACCCTTACTCTTGATGAAAAATCTAGTGGTGGAGACAGCAGGTAAGCAGCCTGTTACAATAGTGTGGTCTGGGTCACAGTGGAGACAAGTACAGGACATCCTTGGAACAGCAGAGGAGGGTGCCACCCCAATTATGGGGTGCCAGGAACTGCTCCCTCTTTCCCCCTGCCTGTGCTTTTGCCCTGCCCCACCCACACCAGCCTTGCTGGTCTTCCTTTGCAGCCCTGAGCTGTAGAGGTCTTCCTTAGCTCTGAGGTCTAAAGAAGTTGGACAACTCAGCTTCCCCTTGGCCCCCCAGGCTGCGAGAAGCTCCTGCCAGTGCCAGGTGACCCGAGACCTCACCTTCCGAGCTCTGAGGCTGGCTTTTTTCTCATCAACCTTGGAATTCAGTCTTGCTCAGAGTGTCGTTGAACCCATCCTTGCCCTGGTTTCATTTCCTTTTCTCCAAACTACCTGTTGTGGTTTCCATAGAAATAAAGGCTTCCGGCTGGGCCCATCCCTGTGGAAACTTTGAGAATGTTAGCAGCATCATTGCCATATTCTGTTTATTTCTCACTTTCTGATTTGATTAAAAAAAAAAAAACAGTTCTATCTCTTTCTCTCCTTGGTGCAAGGGAGGGGAAATTCATCACTTTGTCAGTAGGTGACATACATGTTTTATACATTTGATTTGTAGCCACTGCTTTATGGTTGTGTCAACATCCTATTTGCTGGTGTGGAGTTAAAAACATATATGGATTTCTGTACATGAAACGGCTAACTTTCAGTGTTCCCTTGTTAGCTGACAGGATCCTGAAGACCAGGGTGGACATCCTGACGGACAGGAGGCCATCTTGGTTTCAGTAGGTGTCGGTGGTCCTGCTGGTTCTGAGTGGCCCTGTACTGCTCTGGGTCCCATACAGCCACCTGAGTCTGTGTGCCCCAAAGTGACAAATCCCTCAAGGCAGGGAGGAGTCGGCAGGCAGCCTAAGAGGCTGGGGAGGGAAGTGTGTGGAAAGGCGTGCTTGTCTCATAAGGCACCTTGACTAGAACCCAACAAGCTCAGAGGTGCAGCCTGGGCCTGCACGCCTGTGCTGGTGGCTAGAGTGGGAGAATTATTTTCCAAAGCAGGTTTATTGAGTTAAAACTTACAGATGGTAAAATATATATTTTTAAGTGTATAGTTCTATGAATTTTGGCAGTCAGTGTAACCAAAATATAGAGCAGTTCCATCAGCCTCCCCCTGCGACACCTAAATTCCCTTATGCCCCTTCGTGGTGCACCCCTCCTCCTGCCTCTCGCCTCTGGCACCTGCTGATGTTTTTCTGTCCCTGTAGTTGTGTCTTTTCCAAAATGTCATATACAATGCAGGCTTCCGAATCTGGCTTCTCTCCCTTAGCACATGCATTTGAGGTTTATCCATATTGGTGCGTGGTTCTTACCGTAATTCCTCATGTTAGGAGTAAGCCTAATTTCATAGATGAGGTTCCCAAGGCTCAAAAGGGGATCGTGATGCTGTGGGGGAGGAAAGACTCTCTCTACTCTCTTAATCTGGATCTATGAAATAAACTGACAGCAGGCAGATTAGCTGGAAAAAATGTATAAATATGAATATAAAATATTCATTTTAATATGATGTGCACAGGGGCGTCACATGCAAAAAAGTGAATAGCCCCCAAAGCAGGGAGATTTGAGAGCTTATGTGCCATCTTAATAGGGGGAGGGAAATGGTATGGGGACAGTAAATGACTTCTAGGAAAGATGAACAGACCCTTAGAGGAAAGGTGGGAGATGTGACAGTTTGTGACAAAGTTTGTCTGGGTGTGGTTTGATTTCTAGTCTCCTCTCTGTGATAAGCCAATCTTCCCTGGTTGATAAAACCCTAGGGGAGGGGACTTATGATACCTGAGTTCCTTTTGGAGGATGTGTCTTTAAGCAGATAAGGGAATTTGGAGAGTCTCTCCATTTTGCTGTTCTTGAAGTGCCTTCAGCTCAAAGTAAAATATGGCATGGGGGTGGCATGTCCTGAACTCCTACAGTGCACTAAAGCTCACCCGGCTCATAAAGGTAGACCTGGGTCCGGGTCTATGTGGTTCCAAAGTCCACGCTCTCTCCACTGTCCCTCTGGCAAAAGTGATCCTGGCCAAGGAGGCTGCATCTCTTCCTATTCTCAGCAGCTTAGGGAGGAGAAGATGGAGAAAGGACCCCATGGTAAAGACCATGCATCTGAGGGAAGAGATAGCCCCTCTTCCCACCTGCCTCCCTCTGGGAGCCTTTCTGGGTGCCAGGCTGTTCGAATTCCATGTGCACCTCAGAGCATGGAGAGGTGCCATGACAGAATGCAGAGAACCTCTCTCCCTCTGCCGGGAGAAGTTCCTCTTTGAATGTGTCTATGTCCTACTTATTTTTATATTGCAAAGCTGGTCTCCTGGAAGAAGGCTTTCCAGGGAGAGAGTTGCGCTGGGCAACTGAGTGAATCACGGTTGGCAGAGCAGATATTCTGAGCTGGGAACAGAGCAGAAGCATGTACGACCAGGTACTGTGCTCCACTTTCTTTTTAACAAGTGTTTTTTAAAAAACTGATATAGAACAGTTTCCATCTGTGTATTCATTATCTATTGCTGCATAACAAATTACCCCAAAACTTTGCAGCTTCAAACAATAAATATTTATGATCTCATAGTATCTGTGGTTCAGGAATCCACTCACAGCTTAGATGGGTTGTTCTGACTCAGGGTCTTTTACCAGCCTGCCATCAAAATATCTGCAGGGGCTATGGTCTCGTTCAAGGAAGGATCTGCCTTCAAGTTCATTGGCTGTTGCCAGGCCTCTGTTCTTTACTGGAAGGGAGTCAGGAGCCTCAGTTTCTAGCCACATGAGCCTTTCCATAGGTTAAGCTCACAACATGGCAGTGCTCTCTCTCAGAGTGAGCAAGAAAGAAAAAAAGAATGAGAGAGTTTCCCCAAAAGCTACAATCTCTTTACAACCTAATCGCAGGAGTGACAACCCATCACTTGCCGTATCTACTCATTAGCCATGAACCCACACTTCAAGGCAGGGCACTGTACAAGGGTGCAAATACCAGGAATTGGGGATCATCTTTGAGGCTGCCTACCACAAGGTATAAATTTTTTATAGTAAAATGCATAGATCTAAAGGATTTAAGTCAATGAGTTTTGACAACTTGGTTGGACCACGTAACCATTACTCAAAATAAGACTTAGAACATTTCCATCCTGATGACCCTCTCCAGCCAGTTCACCCCAGCCCTGCCACACCCCCATACCTACACAGGCCACTGTCCACTTTCTTATTTCTGTCATCAAAGACTCATTTTGTCCTTTGTGGACTTTGTATAATTGGAATCATTCAATCTGATTTTTAATTCTCGTTCTTTCCAGCACACTTGGATATGTGGAAATAAAGACCACCCACACGAGACAAGTAAAAGCTATTTATTGAGAACTTGCTCTAACAAAGGAGTCAGCCACTCTCACTTGCGTTTGGCAGAGACTCAGAAGTGAGCAAGGGAGTGGGCAAACTTTATAGTGGATAAAAGGGGAGGCTCCGGGTGTGCCCTGATTGGAGGCTGTTGGCAAGGGGAAGCTGCAGGCGAGATTACTAGAGCACAGCATCCTGTGTAATTGGTTGGGGGGGAACCTATTTGGCTTTCTCTGGCTAATCCTAAATTGGAAGTCAGAGCAAAACTTAGGGAGGCTGTCAGCGCTGATCAAGCCCTGACCATCTGGGGCCTATTGCCATGAGATTGTGGTTTGATTTCACGGACTGGTTACTGCGGATTGTGGTTTGGCTCCCCAGGCTGGTTGCTGCAGGTTGTGGGGCAAAGTTCTACTTTAATCTATGGTCTGGCCATTGTCCATTTGGCTAGTCTGTTTCTCAGTTGCCATCAAAGAGGTGGAGAGAGAGATCCTGGGTGACGCTGTCTGACTTGTCAGTCAGCGGTAGGGGACGAATCGCAGAAAGGGGTGAAGGCTTCACTTACAGGTAAAAGCGTTGTTAGCAACCACCAGGCATGCTGCAGGGAAACCTAGCAGGACAGAGAGAGCGTGGCCGAGACTGAGGGAGAACCTCCAAGGCCTGGGCTGAAAAGCCTGCCCGGGAAGGTAATTGCTGGCCATTTTGAGATACCTGGAGACTTAAGGTTGAATATTTAGGACCAGCTAGAAACTTTGCCTTCCTTCTTCAGAGGAGACAACCTGGGTGGGTTGGGGTGGAGGCCGGGCCTTGGTCTGGAGAGATTAGGAGGAAGGATCCCGCTGGGCCTGAGAATCCACCAGAACAAGCAGCCTTAGTGGCAACTTGGGCTTATGGGCTAAACAGTTATTCTGACCATGGAGAAGAAGTGCTTGGGGATATTTGAAAAAGGAACACAGGAATCATGGCCCTAGCTCCCTTGTTTTCAGGGAAATCAAAGAAATGGATGGCGATCTGGGGAGAGGAGGCTGGCTCAAATAGCTCCCCTAGTGGAGGTGGCCATTCAACAGAACCATCTCTTTGGGATTTCACGCCAGGCGTGAATGAGTGAGTGGAGAGGAGGACCCCTGGGCTCTACTGCTCACTCTGCCATGTGAATATAAATGCCGCAGAGACTTGAACCCTTCTGGCAGAATGCACAGGAGGACATTCTGGTTCTGTGGGAGCATCCTGGGGCAGCACGGAAAGAGCCACCGCCTTCTCCGTCTTCTAGGCTGTTCCGTGTGTGCTGGTACTCAGTCTGCCAGCACTTCACTCAGACCTGCCCTCAGAGTTTTTCTCTTCCAAAATCTGCTTGGAAAGTCAATTATATTTCCAATCTCTTAGATGCATCCTCCAAGAAAGAACTTGGCTCATCAACTTGCTACTCAAAACATACAAATGTTCCTGCTTTCTCAAGCAAAAGATTGCTTTAAACACTCGAATTTTTTTTTCACAAAGCAGTTTCTTTTTTATTTTTATATAAATGACCCGCTGCTGATGATATTTGTGTCGTGATGTAAAATACAGGAATGATAGATTCTTTTGTGCGTATGTGCTCTGTCTTTGTGTTACAGAATGGCACTCCAAATTCTGAGTCTATTATCACCTCTTCTTCTCAAATTCAGCCTCTGGGTGGGATGGAGCCTAGCAGAGCCTCTTTATTTTTTAATATATTTTTATTGAGGTGTAGTCAGTTTACAGTGTTGTGTCAATTTCTGGTGTACAGCACAATACTTCAGTCATACATGAACATACATATATTCATTTTCATATTCTTTTCTTTTTCACCGTAAGTTACTACAAGATACTGAATATATTTCCCTGTGCTATACAGTATAAACTTGTTTATGTATTTTATATGTATTAGTTAATATCTGCAAATCTCGAACTCCCAATTTACCCTTCTCACCCTTCCCCCATTGTTAACCATAAGTTTGTTTTCTATGTCTGTGAGTCTGTTTCTGTTTTGTAAATAGTTTATTTGTTGTTGTTTTTAGATTCCACATATGAGTGATCTCATATGGTATTTTTCTTTCTCTTTCTGGCTCACTTCACTTAGAATGACGATCTCTAGGTCCATCCTTGTTGCTGCAAATGGCATTATTTTATTATTTTTATGGCTGAGTAGTATCCCATTGTATAAATATACCACCTCTTCTTTATCCAGTCATCTGTCAATGGACATTTAGGTTGTTTCCATGTCTTGGCTATTGTAAATAGAGCTGCTATAAACATTGGGGTACAGGTGTCTTTTTGAATTAAGGTTCCTTCTGGATATATGCCCAGGAGTGGGATTGCTGGATCATATGGTAACTCTATTTTTAGTCTTTTGAGGAATCTCTGTACTGTTTTCTATAATGTCTATGCCAAACTGCATTCCCACCAGCAGTGCAGGAGGGTTCCCCTTTCCCCACAGCCTCTCCAGCATTTGTCATTTGTGGACTTTTGAATGATGGCCATTCTGACTGGTGTGAGGTGATACCTCATTGTAGTTTTGATTTCCATTTCTCTGATAATTAGTGATACTGAGCATTTTTTCATGTGCCTATTGATCATTTGTATGTCTTCTTTGGAGAATTGCTTGTTTAGGTCTTCTGCCCATTTTTGGATTGGGTTGTTTTTTTTTTTCTTATTAAGTCATATTAGCTGCTTGTATATTCTGGAGGAAATGACCATTTGACCAGGGAGTTTTGCAAGGCCAATTATCATGAGCATTTTCTGTCAACATGACCTACCAGAAAACAATAGTACCCGAGTACAAGGAGCACATTAGCACTCACGCAGAGCACTGGCAGGTGACGCGAGGGCTGCACTGGCCACATCAGCATCCCCGTGGGCCTCCCGCCAGGCCGACGCTCAGCTCACTCTGTGAATGACACAATGGGCTGGGCTCAGCCCTCTCTCTTCTCAGTCTGCCTGGCTCCTCTGAGAAGACTGCGAGGACCTGCTGTTCTGAACCGTGTGCCATGGGGGCAGCTCGTCCTGCTCCTCAGCAGGACGAAGGGCATGTGCTTTGTTTGGCCATCAAAGGAAAGAACAACCTCCAGATGTCGCAGTGTTGCCAGTGCAGAGAGAAAGCAGGACTTCCCAAATCCCACCTCAGTTCAGTCTCTTCTGTTAAGAAGAAGGAATAGTTGTCAGATTGGAAAGAGTAAGGTCACATTAGCCAGAGGCTATAAAGATCCAGGAGAAAAAAAGACCACAAGCGAGCTCAGAACTCATTTAAGTGCCTTTGAACCCTCCCCTGGTAGAATATTTCCTATTATGCTGCGAGAGGTTGCAGGTGAAATTTTGGAACCATTCTTGATGCCTCAGGGAAAATGGGTGGAAGAGAATTTCCAGACAAAGGGGGGGCTTGTGTTGTCCCATCTATTTTATTTTATTTTTTATGGAAATATAGTTGATACACTATATTGTATAAATTATAGGTGTGTAATAATACAGTGATTCATAATTTTTAAATGTTATACTCCATTTATAGTTATCATAAAATACTGGCTATGTTACCTGTGTTGTACAATATATCCTTTTTTTTAACATTTTTTATTGATTTATAATCATTTAAAAATGTTGTATCAAATTCCAGTGTTCACCACAATTTTTCAGTTATTCATGGACATATACACACTCATTGTCACATTTTTTTCTCTGTGAGTTATAACATTTTGTGTATATTTCCCTGTGCTATACAGTGTAGTCTATTCTACAATTTTGAAATCCCAGTCTATCCCGTCCCACCCTCCACCCCCCCGGTAACCACAAGTCTGTATTCTCTGTCTGTGAGTCTCTTTCTGTCCTTTATTTACGCTTTGTTTTTGTTTGTTTGTTTGTTTTTGTTTTTGTTTTTGAGATTCCACATATGAGCGATCTCATATGGTATTTTTCTTTCTCTTTCTGGCTTACTTCACTTAGAATGACATTCTCCAGGAGCATCCATGTTGCTGCAAATGGCATTATGTTGTCGGTTTTTATGGCTGAGTAGTATTCCATTGTATAAATGTACCACATCTTCTTTATCCAGTCACCTGTTGATGGACATTTAGGCTGTTTCCATGTTTTGGCTATTGTAAATAGTGCTGCTATGAACATTGGGGTGCAGGTGTTATCCTGAAGTAGATTTCCTTCTGGATACAAGCCCAGGAGTGGGATTCCTGGGTCATATGGTAAGTCTATTCCTAGTCTTTTAAGGAATCTCCACACTGTTTTCCATAGTGGCTGCACCAAACTGCATTCCCACCAGCAGTGTAGGAGGGTTCCCCTTTCTCCACAGCCTCTCCAGCATTTGTCATTTGTGGATTTTTGAATGACGGCCATTCTGACTGGTGTGAGGTGATACCTCATTGTAGTTTTGATTTGCATTTCTCTGATAATTAGTGATATTGAGCATTTTTTCATGTGCTTTTTGATCATTTGTATGTCTTCCTTGGAGAATTGCTTGTTTAGGTCTTCTGCCCATTTTTGGATTGGGTTGTTTATTTTTTTCTTATTGAGTCGTATGAGCTGCTTATATATTCTGGAGATCAAGCCTTTGTCGGTTTCACTTGCAAAAATTTTCTCCCATTCTGTAGGTTTTCTTCTTGTTTTATTTCTGGTTTCCTTTGCTGTGCAGAAGCTTGTAAGTTTCATTAGGTCCCATTTGTTTATTCTTGCTTTTATTTCTTCTAGGAGAAAATTTTTTAAATGTATGTTAGATAATGTTTTGCCTATGTTTTCCTCTAGGAGGTTTATTGTATCTTGTCTTATGTTTAAGTCTTTAATCCATTTTGAGTTGATTTTTGTATATGGTGTAAGGGAGTGTTCTAGCTTCATTGCTTTACATGCTGCTGTCCAGTTTTCCCAACACCATTTGCTGAAGAGACTGTCTTTATTCCAATGTATATTCTTGCCTCCTTTGTCAAAGATGAGTTGACCAAAATTTTGTGGGTTCATTTCTGGGCTCTCTGTTCTGTTCCATTGGTCTATATGTCTGTTTTGGTACCAATACCATGCTGTCTTGATGACTGTAGCTCTACAGTATTGTCTGAAGTCTGGGAGAGTTATTTCTCCAGCCTCTTTCTTTCTCTTCAGTAATGCTTTGTCAATTCTAGGTCTTTGATGGTTCCATATGAATTTTATTATGATTTTTTCTAGTTCTGTGAAATATGTCCTGGGTAATTGGATAGGGATTGCATTAAATCTGTAGATTGCCTTGGGCAGTGTGACCATTTTAACAATATTGATTCTTCCAGTCCAAGAGCATGGAATATCTTTCCATTTTTTAAAGTCTTCTTTAATTTCCTTCATCAATGGTTTATAGTTCTCTGTGTATAATTCTTTCACCTCCTTGGTTAGATTTATTCCCAGATATTTTATTACTTTGGGTGCTATTTTAAAGGGGATTGTTTCTTTACTTTCTTCTTCTGTTGATTTGTCGTTAGTGTAAAGAAATGCAACTGATTTTTGAACGTTAATTTTGTAACCTGCTACCTTGCTGAATTCTTCAATCAGCTCTAGTAGCTTTTGTGTGGACCTTTTAGGGTTTTCTATATATAGTAACATGTCATCAGCATATAATGACACTTTACAATATATCCTTATAGCTTATTTTATACATAATAGTTTGTCCCCCTTACTCCCCTACCCGTGTCTTACCCCTCCCCCCTTCCCTTTCCCCACTGGTCACCATTGGTTTATTCTCTGTACCTGCAAGGCTGCTTCTGTTTTGTTATATTCACTAGTTTGTTGTATTTTTAAAAATCCACGTGTAAGTGATGCATACAGTATTTGTCTTTCTCTGTCTGACTTATTTCACTTAGCATAATACCTTCCAGGGCCATCCATGTTGCTGCAAATGGCAAAAATTTGTTCTTTTTTGTGTATCTCACATCTTCTTTATCCATTCATCTTTTGATGGGCACTCAGGTTACTTCTGTATCTTGGCAATTATAAATAATGCTGCTATGAATGTTGAGGTGCATTATCCCATCTGTTTTAGTTAAGGTGACACTAGTTGCTGTATCAGCTAAACCTTGCAGTCTTCGTGGCTTACACAGTATAGGGTTACCTCTATATTGGCCCAGCAGCCTTCCACATCAACATTCAGAGACCCAGGCTCTTTCCATCTTGTGGCTCCACTTGCTTCAGAGCTTTTCCTATTCAGCTGGAAGATATGGAAAAGGTACACCTGCTTCTTAACTGCTTCTGCCCAGAAATAACACGCATCACTTCTGGCCATATTTAATTGGCTAGAGTTCAGCCACATGGCCATACCTGTCTGCAAGAGAGCTGGGAAATGTGGTCTAGCTGTGTGCCCAGGAGGAGAGGGAGATGGGCATCAGATGGCAAAGCTGCAAACCCCAATCCTAAAGTTAATTACAACAGAGTTGCTAGATCACAGTGGCAGACCACGCCTCCCGCCTCCTGTTTCACTGGTTTTGTTTTCTTTCAAAGTCTGAATCTTCTTGTCGATTCTTTTTCTACCTTCACTTTGGCTACTACAAAGCTCAATTATTGAACTTCACAGTGTGTGTTTCTGTGTACAGTCTTTCTCTTCTGGCCTAATATTTCAGTTGTACATTTATTTCCTCCTTGCTCAGACTTCTTTGTCTATTTAGGGGAGGTAGGTTTGCATAGAAGTAGATATTTGGGGGCTCTTGCTTTTGGGGTGAGCCTAAACCAAGATTCAGAGTCTGGTTGTTTGCTAAGGACCCTATGGGTTTTTTTCTGGCCTCTTCTGGAGTCTGGTTTCATGAATTTATAGGAGGGCCATGCGCTGTTCTCTGTGTTTGGGAAGAGAAAGAGGAAATGAGGAGAGAGGAGCATTTCTTTTGAAAATGATCTCCAAAGTCTATTTGTATAGCTCAGATATTCTATAGTTCTAGGGCAGCCTTCTGGTTTGCCCGGCAACACCCTGGGGGAAATGTATAAATGATAATGTTAAAAGACCCCCTAGGAAACACAAGGATGCATTAGCACTGAGAGCAAATGGCCTGAGACCAAAAGGCTCACGCAAAACCCTACAGTAACCACTAGGTTAATTTTCAAATGATGGATTTGTTTCTCTCTTTTCTGACATTTAAAATTTGCAGTTGTTTTTATGTTTAAAGGGAAAAAGAGTGAGAGATAAACAACCACCATGGCTTCTGTGCTGTTGGTGTGAATTCAGGAATAGGCTTTGTTGCAGCAGAAGTGAGACCAGCGTCACTTTGTGGCTTGCGGTCGCTTTTGACTCTCCCATGGCCGCTGTCAATCAGACTCACCCCGGAGCCCTGCCCCTGACCTGGTTTTGCTTCTGAAATCATATGGAGGAGAAAGTTGAGCAACCAGGGCTATGTAAGGGGCTGACCCTGACTGAGCTTTGAGATCTCCTCCCAGAATGTGGTGGACCCCCAGCCTTGAAGAGATAAGTGGGTGTATATTAGGCTTTCAGTTGCTTTATGTCTATGAGCAAACGTGCCTCATTCCTCCCTCTCCCCCCTCAGTTAAGTTATCGTGAAATGATAACGCAGTATCTTGAAGCAGATTTTTTTAAAAACTCTACCTCATTTGTTAATTTTTTTAATTTTAAAAAATTGTATTGAAGTATAGTTGATTTATAATGTGTTAGTTTCTGGTGTACAGCATAGTGATTCAGTTATACATTTATATAGATATATTCTTTTTCGTATTCTTTTTCATTATGGGTTATTATAAGATGTTGAATTTAGTTCCCTGTGCTATACAGTAGGATCTTGTTGTTTATCTATTTTATATATAGTCGTTTGTATCTGCTAATCCCAAACTCCTACCTGTCCCTCCCCCACCCCCTTTCCCCTTTGGTAACCGTAAGTTTTTTTCCTGTGACTGTGAGTCTGTTCCTTTTTTGTAAATAAGTTCATTTGTATCATTTTTTAGATTCCACATATAAGTAATATATGATATTTGTCTTTGTCTGACTTACTTCACTTAGTATGATGATCTCCAGGTCCATCCATGTTGCTGCAAATGGCATTATTTCATTCTTTTTTTTATGGCTGAGTAGTATTTCCTGTGTGTGTGTGTGTGTGTGTGTGTGTGTGTGTATCATATCTTTTTTATCCAGTCATCTCTCAGTGGACATTTAGGTTGCTTCCATGTCTTCGCTATTGTAAATAGTGCTGCTCTGAACATGGGAGGGTGCATATATTTTTTCAAATTAGAGTTTTCTCCAGATATAGACCCAGGAGTGGAATGGCTGGATCATATGGTAACTCTATTTTCAGTTTTTTAAGAAACTTCCATACTGTTCTCCACAGCGGCTGCACCAATTTTCATTCCTACCAACAGTGTAGGAGGGTCCCCTTTTCTCCACACCCTTTCCAGCATTGATCATTTGTGGACAAAGCAGATTTTTTAAAAGAATTAGCAGGAAGCACATCCTCCTCTTTGTGTGAGGAGAGGCTGATTTTTATTTCCCAGCAGGTGTAGGGGCACTGAGAGGGCAGACCCAGGGGCACACAGTTGCTGATGTCTCCAAAGACACTGGGAAACACGAGGAGTGAGAATGTGGACAATAAGGCTGATACTCTCTTCTGTGAGCCCCTGGAGATCAAGAAGCCAGGATAAGGCAGCTGTCACATATTGGGGAGCTCTCAGGGGATTAAGGTCCCTTAATCCTTATCAGTTTGGACAGGGCTAAAGATATTTTATTCAGCTACTTAATTTAGTACCAGAAGTGATGACTTCCATCCTATATGATGATTTGAATCTGTTGTTCTCAAACCTCAGGATCACCCGGATGGCTGTTAAGACAGTTGGTTCAGGTAGTTGGCCCCACCCCCAGAGTCTCTGAATCAGTAGGTCTGGGGTAGGAACCAAGGAACTGCGTTTCCAACAAGCTCGTGGGCGATGCTGCTGCTGCTGGGGCTGCTGGTCCGGCGACTGGACTTTGAGAATCACCAGCTCAACTCTTCATTCTCCCATTATTTTCTCTCCAGGCGGGCAAGGGATTAAAGAGGATGTACAGAGCCTCAGGACAGCTGAGGCCCACTGGGGAAGGGGAGAGGAAGGCGGCGGTAGAGCAGGTGATTGAAGGAGCAGTGTGTCTCTAATATCGACTTAAACCATATAATGAGGATCCCACCTCTGGGCTCCGGAACTGGCTATTGATTGTATTCAGCATGCAGCGGCAGCAAATCTTCAAATTCAGGTCTCTGGTTATATCTCTATGTGATACTCGTGTGTCACGTCACATAAAAGCAAATAAAACTGTAAGTGAGAACACATAGCCCACCACACAGACCATGGATGCTGTATACACTACACCACAGTGCTGGCCGCAGGGACATTTCCTAGGCAGAAGAGGGGAAGGAGTTACAAGCAGAAAGGAAGATGAGTGTGTCACAATGCGAGGGTGGGAGATAGGATTGTGACATTTCCAAAAGGAAGCCATTTAAAAATTTGTTGATGAGCGATTGGATGCATAGATGTGTAATTTAACAGTGCCAAATTCAAAACCATTGGAAGGATTCGGAATGGGGTAGACCAGTGCCATGGAAGGATCCAAGCTCACTGGTTTTCAGAGCATGAGAATTAATAATCCCACTGAACCTCTGCTCTTTCCTACTACAAGTGGAAGTCTGTACTCAGCTCCTGATAGGACATTTTGAAAGGCAGTCACATATTTCTGTGAATTTCAAGGAAGATAATGGCTCTAGAAAAATTCCTAAGCAGAAAGAGTTGCCCATGTCATTGGGTTTTGGATGACTGCTTCTTACCACCATTGGAGAGCATGAGTCTTTCTGATTATCTTCCATCCTTATCCTAAATTTTCCTTTAATCTTCAAATTATGAGCACACCTGGCCCCAAGCTGGCCCCAAGTACACATGGAGCTCCCCCTCCACCATCGGTCTCTCCCTGCCCTTTTCTGGACAAGATGGAGACTGGGACCTGGCCTGGGGCAACACAGTGATTTTTGAGAACCAAATAGATTTAAAATGTCTTTGTTTGTCAAACAACTTCCAATTCTTTTCCCCTGCAGAGCATTCCTGACTTCTGGCAAGATTGTTTCTGGATCTTATGTTCATTTTATGGCTGCATATGTCTTAAAATCTGAGAGATGGCTAGGGTACCCAGTCTCTCCTGGCTCTAGTTCAGAACTGGCTGAATTTTATCTTCATCACATTCTTTGGATGGGTCACAACAAGTGATTTGTATGGACAGTCTGGGCTTCAGAGCTCTCTTAAAGCTCTGGGTGAAGCACAGCACACTTTTTGCATTAGATTTTAGGATTTCACTGATTTAATAGACTCAGTTAACTGTGTACAAGGGGTGCCTGGCTGCAATCCATGTCTCTTTTTGAATCAAAGCAGTTCATCCAAATGAAGTCTGCTGGAATCTGCAATAAGCTTAGAGGCAAACACTGTCTCCTTAGTGGCTTCAATTTTATACAAGGAAAAAAATGCACATGAAGCTATCCACAGGAAGGAAAAAAAAAAGCAGCTCCGTGTTTGGGTACCAATTTGGACAGACTGAAGCCCAGAGTTGGTTTCCTAGGAACGTCATGCTCTACGCTGACAAAAGACAAGCTAATGAATGGGGGAAAGTATTTGCAAATGATAGGATGGATAAGGGGTTAATATGCAAAAATTTTTTAATTGAAGTATAGTCAGTTAACGATGTCAATTTCTGGTGTACAGCATAATGTTTTAGTCATACATACATATATTCCTTTTCACATTGTTTCACATTATACATTACTACAAGATATTGAATATAGTTCCCTGTGCTATACAGAAAAAACTTGTTGTTTATCTATTTTATACATAGCAGTTAATATTTGCAAGTCTCGAACTCCCAGTTATCGCTTCCCACCCTCTTTCCCCCCCTGGTAACCATAAGTTTGTTTTCTTTGTCTGTGAGTCTGTTTCCGTTTTGTGAATGAAGAACTGATTTTTCTAAAGCAGGCAGTCTGACCCCACTGGGAATTGAAGATGGGGTCTGGTGAGGGGGGGGCCTCTTGATTTTACTCTTTTATGACACCTTGAGCCCAGGAAAATTTAAACTTACAGGCTATCAGGTCTGAGGAGGAAGAAAATGAATCTTCAAATCTCTGGTATTAGCACCGCCTTGATTTACCCGAGTTGTTTAAAATCATCCATGGTGCTTATCCCAGAACCCTATCAGAGTTGGGTTTGTGGCGGTTCACGTTTTATCCTAATCATTTAATTCAGCCCCTTGAGTGTGATGGAAAGTGAAAGTCTCCCCAGACGACGCCTCCTTCCTTCTCCTCGGCTTCGCTCTTTGTTAAACGACAGTGTGTGAAGTGGGAGGTGCGACGTGAGAGGGAGACCCGGTCGGGGGGAGAGGGCAGCTCTTCCTGGAGGCTCCCCAGCTGTTTGCAGACGGGGTCACGTGTCTCAAAGTTGTGACGTCAGAAAGAAGAAAAGTGTGAGGGATCTGAGCCAACAGGCAGGCTTGGCAGCTGGGTTGACACGACACATCAGAATGTCCCAGAGGACGTAACAGACAGGCCATTGAGGCTGGGCCCAGCGCCATGGCTCGCCAGCGTGGCTCCAGCAGCCCAGCCTTTGGCTGCAGGGTAAGCATGGTCACATCCACGCCAGTCCTGCTTCAGACACATTCAGTGTGGCCTGAACCCCCAGGGTTGGGGCTGAAGCTCAGCAGTACGTGATGTTCAAGTTCTCTTCGACCCAAGAGGAGAGCAAGGCTCCTTTTAATGTCACTGACACATTCCCTGGTGCTTGCTGGGTTATCAGTTTGTCACTAACAGTGGTGGTTTGGGAAGCTGCAGGCTGTGGGCTGACACCTCACAGACTCCGAGACGCGGAGAGGCCTCTGACTGAGATCACGGGGTCCACGTCCTGGCCTCGTGCTGCAGAAACAGGCTGAGGATGCTGTGAATGGTCAGTGCTCTGACCCAACCCACCACGATGTTGAGACTTCACTGCTTTTTGCCTGGAGGTGGAAAGGTCCAAACTGCATAGAGCTTAAGAGAGAGGAGTAAGAACTTGGAGTTCTCGCCTTCATTACTGACTCCCCATGGCTTACAGATTCTCTCACCTGCTCTGATCTGCCACAGATGGGGGTGTGGGCTGGGTCATGGGCTCCTTTCATGGGAAACTCCATGGAGAGCCACCCGTCAAGGTCACCTTGACCTGCCCACCTTGGCCCTTTTCATGAGTGAGCTCGCGGGGCTGGGGAGGTGGGGGGACCAGGGCGACCACACCCCACTGAGGTAGCCAGTGGGGACCTCCAGGACACACGAGCCCGCCCTGGATAAAGGCTCTGGGCTTGTTCCTGTGCCATTTCCTTTTCCTGCATCCTGAAAGTGGAAATGGATACACATGAGGACAAGGTGAGAACTGGACAGGTCGTTCTGTGGAGAATTAGGCTTAAAAAGAATAAAAGGAAGCATTTGGATATTAACTCTGACACACTTTGTGGAAACAGACCAGGTCCAGAAGTACTGACTTGGCACAGACTGACTGTACTGTTTTTTTTTTTTTTTTTAACATTTTTTATTGATTTATAATCATTTTACAATGTTGTGTCAAATTCCAGCGTAGAGTACAATTTTTCAGTTATACATGAACATATATATATTCATTGTCACATTTTTTTCTCTGTGAGCTACCATAAGATCTTGTATATATTTCCGTGTGCTATACGGTATAATCTTGTTTATCTATTCTACAACTTTGAAATCCCGTCTATCCCTTCCTACCCCCTACCCCCTTGGCAACCACAAGTTTGTATTCTATGTCTATGAGTCTGTTTCTGTTTTGTATTTATGCTTTGTTTGTTTTGTTTTTTTAGATTACACATATGAGCGATCTCATATGGTATTTTTCTTTCTCTTTCTGGCTTACTTCACTTAGAATGACATTCTCCAGGGACACTCATGTTGCTGCAAATGGCGTTATGTTGTCGGTTTTTATGGCTGAATAGTATTCCATTGTATAAATATACCACTTCTTCTTTATCCAGTCATCTGTTGATGGACATTTAGGCTGTTTCCATGTCTTGGCTATTGTAAATAGTGCTGCTATGAACATTGGGGTGCAGGTATCATCCTGAAGTAGGGTTCCTTCTGGATATATGCCCAGGAGCAGGATTCCTGGGTCATATGGTAAGTCTATTCCTAGCCTTCTGAGGCATCTCCATACTGTTTTCCACAGTGGCTGCACCACACTACATTCCCACCAGCAGTGTAGGAGGGTTCCCTTTTCTCCACAGCCTCTCCAGCATTTGTCATTTGTGGATTTTTGAATGGCCATTCTGATTGGTGTGAAGGGATACCTAATTGTAGTTTTGATTTGCATTTCTCTGATAATTAGTGGTATTGAGCATTTTTTCATGTGCCTATTGATCACTTGTTATGTCTTCCTTGGAGAATTGCTTGTTTAGGTCTTCTGCCCATTTTTGGATTGGGTTGTTTGTTTGTTTCTTATTAAGTCGTATGAGCTGCTTATATATTCTGGAGATCAAGCCTTTGTCAGTTTCATTTGCAAAAATTTTCTCCCATTCCGTAGATTGTCTTTTTGTTTTACTTATGATTTCCTTTGCTGTGCAGAAGCTTGTAAGTTTCACTAGGTACCATTTGTTTATTCTTGCTTTTATTTCTATTGCTTGAGTAGATTGTTCTAGGAGAACATTTTTGAGATGTATGTCAGACTGACTGTACTGTTAATGGAAGTGAATGCACGAATGAATACCGGTGGATGGTCTGATTTTTATCAAAGCAGTTTGGAGTATGTTAGTCAAAGGCATGTTTGTCTTCCAGAGAAATCTGTCCATATTTCTAAAAGTGGGAACTAAAGATGCTAAAAAATTACTTAAAATTTTTCACTTTCTTAATACAACCACTGTTCACTTTTTTCCTGTACAAATTAATTTTTTCACATTATAATCACCTTCCCCCCAGGAACCCCATGTTGGTGCAACAGTGCAGCCCGAGTGCAGTTTACATTGTGAATGAGCCTAAAGGGACCTGCTGGGGAGCAGGTCTTCTTCTGGGTGGGCGTGAGGTTTGGAATGTACTGTACTATAAGAAAGAATGTTTGGTGATCCCCTATCTTACTTTGAGCTGGAAATGGCTGGAAGAGGAAGGAGAATTTTCGGAGTGTGTTTACAATGCGGTGACTTGCAGTGTAGACAGTTAGGAAAATGAATTGCTAGGTGGGGCCAAAAGGTGAGCCAGACCCAAGGCTATTGGATTAACAACTATGGGTTGCCCTTAACAAAAATGAGGCCAGGGAGCCCTATTTAATTTCCACCAGCTAAACATGTGTTTCGAATGTCAGCATTAGAACTCATGGGTTTCTATAGTTTTTAAGCTGAATTATAGCTGGATGAGCCAAGTAAAGTGCCCTGTTTATGGTGAGAAGCAGCTCTGCGGTATGGGAATTTCAAAGGCTCGGCTCAAGTTCAGGCTACTTTCTCACGGAATCTAGCACAATTCCAGCTGTAACGCATTAGATGAGTGGCTTCCCCAAGCAGGAGGATTATCCGTCTCCATCTGCACAGCAGTGATTCTGATCTTAGTTTACCCAAGAGTCTAGTCTCAATGTGAACATTGATGAGTCTTGTGTTTCTGCAAACCAGAGGGGTCCAGGGGGGAAGGCTGTGGGTTTGGGGAAAGATTTGAGGGGTTTTGAGTCCTGGTTCTTCTACTTTGTAGCCAATTGCATAAGTTCTCAGAGCCTCAGTTTCCTTCTCTGCAACTTGTTACAGCTGATTTTTCCGAAAACCAGCTGATTTTGTTCCTTACATGGATGAAACATGTTCATTGTAGAAAATCTAGAAATAACTCCCACATCTGCCACCCGCCAAGAAAAGAAAAAGAAGGAAAACGGAAATTACCTGTAGTCCCATTATCCAGAGACAACCACCGTTAAACGCCCTGTTCACTGTGTTGCTTTGAAGTCAGGAGATTATAAGAAAATACCGTAAGCTGGAAAGCTCTATGTGATAATGAGGTATTTTTACTGAGTGAGAAGTCTTAGAATTTGAACCTCTTCATAGCCAAGAAGCCCTTTATTATTTCATTTCATTTAAAAAATTCTGTCATTTCATTTTGTTTACTTACTCTAATTATTGATAGTGCTGATTTTTTTTGCTTATATTGATTTTCTCATTTTTCTAGAATGTACATATATTACTTAGATAATGAAATTTTTTTGAGTAGCCATATATGTTCATGGTAGAAATTATATAAAGAACAGAAAAATATGAAGAGTAAAAAAAAAATCCGTAACTTCATCACCTGGAGAGAGTCATCCTGACCTTTTGTCATAGTTCCTTCTAGTCACTTTTCTACATGTTTTTTATTCAGGTGAAACCCTAATATGTGCATAACTTGAGAATTTAGAAGAATCTTTGCACAGAGGCTCAGTAAACTCTTCTTTTACTGAACTGTCAGTGTTGATAAATTGAAAAGTTGTTTTCTCTATTAATAGGTTTGCTTTGGAAAATGCAATCTGTTTGCATTTTCTCTTTTGAATTACTTGACCACATCCTTCATCTATTTATCCATTGATGTTTCTTTTCCTGTCGTGTTTTGGAAAATTTTTGCCCGTCACACAAAGCGTATTTTTTAAATGTTAGCATGCTGGCCTAATTGTAGATAAACAGAATTTGATATACTGAATATAGCTTGCTGGTCACCACTGATGCTTGGGGGTCTGGGGGCAATAGAGTGAGCACTGCTGGTCTGTTCGCATGAATTGTCCTGATACTCGCTGAATTCTGCAATTGTCTCGAAAATAAGACCTTTTGGTGTACTTGCAGTATGGACTAGAGCAGAGCTGTCCAACAGAAAGATAACAGCCACTTACCAAATTAAAATTTTCTAGCAGCTATATGTGCTCTCATGGGTGGCCTCCAGCCAATGGTCAGAAAAAGCAGACATCGCAAGGAGATGAATTCTGCTCGACAACCTGTGGGAGCCTGGAAGTGGCTCCTTCCCCACAAGAACCTCTAGATGAGAACGCAGCCCGTCCACACCTTGACTGCAGCCTCGTCAAGACTTGGGGCAAGGGACCCAGCTCAGCCATGTCCAGACTTCTAACCCAAGAAACTGTGAGATAATGTGTCGCTTTAAGCTGCTATGGTTGTGGTAAAGTGTTACGGAACAACAGAGAACGAATACAATGTCCAAGGTTCCTGGGGGTGTCACCCTAGGCAGGAGCTGGGGAGCAGAAGGTGAGGAGAGCTGGAGCTCGCATTACAGAGTACTCCCTGCATCGCAGGCACTGTGTTGAGATTTCACGCAGCTCTTATGTATTACCCACAGGAGTTGCTTGTGATAACTGACCATTGTACAGGGGAGTCCCCCTTCTTGAGAGAGGGAGGAGGCCAACCCATGCCTAGCAGCAGACAGCCTCCATTTCTTCCTCTTTCTCTCCGCCCAGGCAAACAATCCCCAATCAGAAAGCGTGTGACTTCTGCTTCAGAAATTCCAGAATCCGTGGGCCCTTAATCAAGGACTTTTTTCCTTTAGTTACTGCCAGCTGGATTTTAGTAGATGCCAGGGAGCCTACTAAATTTTCTGTATCCAGCAGAGAGGAATGAGTCTCAAGACATTTTAGGACTCATCTTCTGTTACATCCTCCCCGAAGAGAAGGTGAGAAATATTAAGACACATTTTGCATTATTCAGAGAAGTTTTATTTCGGTGGACAAAACAGTGCAGCCCAAAAACACTGATTCATCTTTATCTCTAGACACAGCAGCCTTGATAGTCAGCTTTTCAACTGTCCTTAAACAGAAGTCAGCAGGGTCAGAATGCAGAACCCACATGGACAGAGGACTTAAGTGGAAATATGAACTATAACAGTGATCATCACCCAAACGCAGTGCTTTCAAGGTTCTTGTGTTTTTTTTTAAAGGTCATTTTCTGAGACTAATTTGTTCTCATCCTTCAGTCTCTGCGAAATAGAAACCAATCATTCTTACCAAAGGACACAGCATCTTTTAGAACATTCATTTTTTTCTCTAAATGTTTTGAAGCAACTTAGTCATGAAAAAGAATTTAAATTATGCCTGGAGCACCACTTTAGAGAATACCATAAAATTTTAATCATGATGCTTTAAAAAAAGGCCACTCGTGAAAGAGGAGCTGATGGCTTCAGTTTTTGTGGAAATCAGTTGTGACATTGTGGAATTCTACAAGGACGTGTCTCCTCTTCCCTGGGCACAGGGAAGTACTCAAGGCATGAGAAACTATCATAACACTCAGGAGCTTGAAGAACAATTACTGACCAAACCGCATGCTTTAAGTGACAAGGTATTTCTACAGCTAAAAAGAGAACCCGGAAACACAATACATTTCATCTAAAGCAAGCAGGACAAACCCATCACGGATTAACATCTACTATATTTCACAAATGACACAATATCATCATTACCAACCTTTTTGAAAGGTTTCACTTTACTTGTGAAAAACAGGGCGGGGATGCCAATGACTGCCCTGAAGGAGCCATTTCATCTCAGTGCCCTCAGATGAAAGTTCAGTTACTGGTAATTGTACATTTCAATCAACATCCCTTTTCAAGAGGTTACTCTGGGAAATTAACAAGACCAGGAACTTTATCACTTCAGTTGCCCTAATCATTGGGAGGCAACACTGAACTTGTCTTGAACTTGTAAAGTGACCCCAGCTTACTTCACAATAAAAAGCTACGAACTGTCAGTACATGTGGAAACCTATTCATCTGCAGAAACATTCCTCTCTCCACCAAGAGGCTCAGTGAGCCTCCCCTGCCCTGTCCTGCGGAGAACCATTTGCCTTTTAAAATCAAATCACTGTAGTCAACAAACTAGGATTTATCATAATGGCATTCATTTGTTCAACAGATGTTCACAGAAAGGCTTGTACACACCAGTCATTGTTTTGCAGGAGCCTGCAATGTAGCAGTGGATAAAACTCCTACCCTGATAGATCTCTGATTTATCCTGGACCAATAAGCAAAGGAAACCGAACATGGGTGCGTTTAAAAAGCTGTGAAACAATCCGCCTATAACAACTAAGCAGTTCTTCCAGGGACAAGGCCTGCAGTCCCCTGCCATCCCACCTGAGCCCGTGCTAAGGACGGGAGAGGGGACTCAGAACAGGAATCTTCCACAAATGAAACACCAGCATGCATCAGAGCCCACCACACTGTGGGACGCTTCTGACCTTCTCCCTGGATGACTACATGTAGGACAGACCATCTTACAGGGCAGGTGTGTGCCCGCATTCTAGGGAGGCCGCACCTGGACAGTGGCTTGGGTCTGGAGTAATCATGCCTGGGGGCCAGAGAACAGCAGTCAAAGCCGGCCCCCTGATCACTCCAACTCCAAGCCACTGCCGCCCACTCACTCTCTCGACTTTTTCAGTCTCTCAAAAGTGAAGTCAGTTACTCAAAAGGGACAGTTCGCTCAAAAGCGTGCAAACATGATTTCACTAAGTCAATGTACAGTTGAGACTCACTGTTGCAAGTAGCAGCCTTCCACATGGGCCACGGGAGCCTGGATCCCCCACCGTGCGGCTCGGTCCCCAGCCACAAGAGCACAGCTTCTAAACCTTGGATGCGTGGATCACGAGGACTCCTGAAGGGGTATGTAGTGTTGTGTGTGTATCTGGCGGAGAGGTGCATCTATAGTTTTAAAAAAATGTATTTACAAGGGTGTTTGTAACCCCCAAAAGTTTAAGAGCCTCTGTATAGAGGATCTCTGCCTGTCCTTTGGTAAAATTCCACGCGCAGCCGGACACTGCTGTCAGAAGGATCCCAGCGGCAACGCTGGTGTAACGTACGAGCCTGGCTCAGAGGCCTTGTGGTGGCTTATTAGGAAGACAGGCCAGAACAAAAGTCGGCGACTCCTAGGGTGGGGTGGTTGTTTAGGATCTGTTTGTCCCCTTTTATAAAGCAATGAGCGACTCCTCACCCTCAGAAATCTGCCTCCATGAAAGTAGTGCTCCCTCTGAGCCAGCGACAGGCAGACAGATGAATTCACTTTCCTAAATACGCTTTTTCCCAAGCCAAAGTGTACGAGCAGACATCCACGCCAGCCTCCGGGCGCCATGACTTTGTGGACAGTGCTTGTGGTGCCCGCCCCTGCAAGGTAAGAAACAAAAGGTGGCCGGCACTCTTCCCGTTCAGAATCAGCGTCTGTGTTATTGTTGTGTTCAGGCTTCAGCCTAGGGGGACGTGGCTAAAGAAACGCTAGGAAAAACTAACTAGAATCTCAAACCATCAGCTAGAGATGATGGGAAACAGAACAACAATACGGTTCTCTCCCAAGAGCACAGAGCATTTGCTGGGAGTTTTCTGGAGGGGCCTGTGTTGTGGTCACTCTTCCTCTTGGTACCTATGTTTGGGACCTCACAGATCCTACCGGAGCTCAGAGAGCAGGAACAGGGCAGTGCACAGAGGATAAGGGCTCCAATTATATTAACTCTGATTAAAGAATTACATGTGACAGGCCTTAGAGAGTTCCTGGTCTTCTAAGATAATGTATCTACTTTTACCACTTAAAATACAAATTAGGGGCCGTCCATAGAGAAGCTGAGGTTTAAAAAAAAAAACATAGAAAAATATATTTCAGAAAATTTTCCAATTATAAAAAGAAACCAGTGTAGAGAAGTGTGACGAAACGTCTCAGATAGTGATATAAAAACATAGCAAAATCGATTATTTAAGTTACTGACACTTCTAAGTCACACTATAATTAAACGGTAATAAATATCACACAGTGAGAATAATTTAAAACACTGATTGCATCTTTGATATTTATCATTAGCTTTCCATCTCAGAAACCATCACAGAAGCACAAATGAAATCTGCTTCTGTGAATATTCCAAAAGGCAGAGAGCAGCTTATGTAATTAGATTAGGTGAACAACTGTCCCTAAAAGCTGGCTGTGAACACTGAGGCTCATAAGGGCCACTCACTAGCAATGTATTAACTTTCTAAGAATAGAGACAGGGAGGGCCACAGGTGTCATTTTTCAGAATTTTGTATAAAATGTAAACATAATTAGGCTTTATTTACATGATCAGAAGTGCAAAACTTTTTTTGATACTGAGTCAGCCTTAAATGTTTATGAAATAATGCCTGGGTGTTATAAATACTATATACCCATTTGTGACATTTATTCTAGAATTCCCCGTCAATACTAGAATGTTCTTCCCAAGTGGCCTCAACTCTGACACCGTAGAATTCTAAATTACAATGAATTTTTAGCAGATGTTCTTAAACGTAAATAAAATAAACTGCTAGGTTCTGGCTCCGAGCACATCCGTCTGCCAGATGTCATTTATACCTTCCGATCACAACAGGTAGGATTCAAGCCTTCTGTGTTCTGCTAATTGGTTTAAGTGACACCCTGTTTCGAATGCGTCTGACAACAGGGGAACGCCCTGCAGACGAGTGACTGGATTAATCTGTTTTGCATGTTCAGCTTCGCCCCAGTGGGCTCTTTCAGAAGCACCCTTTCCTGTGTAAACGTCACCAATAAATATCCTTTGAATGCTGTCTTATTGACGAGGTTTCAGTGCTTGGGTCCGCTGCCCTCCGCAGCAGAGTGCATTAAATGGTCGTCAGAGGATTTCAGTTGGTGAAGGCTGACAGGTAGCAGGGTCAAGAGCCTGGTGTATAAGAACCGAGACTCCAGCCGTTCTCCCAACTTAGGACACGGCCAGGAGCCAGTCCACCCTTGGGTCCACAGTCTTTCTTGTCCAGCATTCATCGGGGCACAGAGGAGATTCATATTAAATTGTCCCCTGACACGTTTATTATAATTTTATGAAATAAAACAAAAAAACCTCCTGAACCCCTTCCTTGCCAGTAGCCCTAAGACTCATTCCACCATCTGTACAGAAAGGTGTTTCTCGGAGGCACTGAACGGGCTACTACTCTTACTTCGATGAGTCTCCCCACCTTCCATCGGATGGGACTTCTGCATCTGTGCTCCCTGCGGCTGACTTATCTCCACACTGTCTCACAGGAAGTTCCTGAACTCTTTTCCACTTTTTCATCAGGGACTCAGTGAGACATGCTCAGTATCTCTAGCGAGAACCACTGACTGGAAACCAGCTGGGAACCTGACAAGGTGCTTCAGCCAAAACGAATTCCACGTCCCTGAAGTCCCCGCTCCTTGAAGTTCATGGAAAAACTCCTCACAAAGAAGAATCCAGGAGTCTCTGTCGAGCATTCTTCTCTCCGTTACTTATTTTCGTTTCACCGTGTACATTCAAATCTGTCAACGTAGAAAACAAGTATTTATGACAGAAGTCACACAGTAAGACCCATCGGCACTAACTGACTTCTAGAAATCTACCCCCTATTCTTGGCCTTAGCTGGCTAATCTGAGCCTCGTTTCAAAGCACACTGAAGTTGGGCCAGGGCAACAATTAAATCAACAAACTCTCAGTCCCTTTTGTAAGAGACAGAGAACGACAGTCAAGATGATCAGAGATACGGGAAGAAAAGCCAGTAAAATAAGACAAAAATTAGCAAGGATAACATCACGGAGGAATCCTCGAGTAAGAGATGGAGGATGAAACAGAGAACAAGGAGATGAAAAGAGAGCACAATCTAGAAGAAGGACACTTTCCTTCTCTGCACATTTGCGGCAGCACCAACGCTACCCCTCTTCCCCTAGGGCTGGGGGGTCTCACCTAAGACCACGCCAGGAAAATGGTTTAACAGTGGTGGGCGGGGCGAAGACTGTCAATTACACATAAAAGGCGGCTGCGGGGGTGGCTCTGGGCATCCTTAGCCTTGGGCCTGAAAGCTAAGCCTACCTGTGAGCTCTGTCGTCTGGTCCCCCTGCTCGTCTCCCATTATCTCCACGGGCTTGGGATTTTTGCCATCGACCACGTCCATCTTGATCATACCGAGGTTGGTCAGGAGGAGCATGGGGTCGATGCCCTGACCGCTGCTTTTAATGTTCTCCAGGACCTTGAGACATTTGTAGGACTTGAGTTCACTAATGTTCTCCTCCAAGAACAGAATGTAGAGGCTCAGATCGTTGTACCCTTCTGACTTGAAATGCAGAACATCGAAAGTGGGCAGGATTTCGTACACTTTGAGGACATCCGTCTTCTGCCGGAATGGAACAAACAGCATGTAGACCACCACGGGAGCCAGCAGGACGTACACCACCAGGTTGATGAAACTGAGCAACTGGAAGATGCCGACGGCAATGAGTTTGCACTGGAACTGATCCGGGACGGTGCTGTCGTTTTTCAAGATCCCGGATTTGATGCTGCAGACGAACTCGTCCGAGAGGGAGGAGAGGCTAAAGTAATAGCCCAGGTAGACGCCGGCCAACAGGATAATGCTCAGTGACAGCACCCGGCAGCCGACGTACTTGACAATTAGATTACTGGAGTTTTTCTTTGTCTTTAAGTACTGCTCCACGATAGGATACTTGAAGTGGCTTTCCGATATCTCCCACAAACTAGACAGAAAAAAAGACAAATAGAAATAATTTAAACACTTACCATCAAATAGAAACACACTCAAGAGTATCACACTGAAAAGCTCCAACACCTTTCTTCCCATGCTTCTCTACCTGTAACTTCACTACAGCACCAGGGAATAAAATCAGGTTTGAAAAAAAAAAAAAAAAGCAATAATAAAACACTTTGCCCCTTAATATTTTAAGGAAGACCTAGTCAGTTAAATGTTATGTTTGTAAATTCTCTAGGTGCCAGTGCCTGGCACCTAGAGAATGTTAAATGTTAAATAAATCTGATAGTCCTGCTGCTGTTTTTTTTAAACTATAATTTCCCATTCAAGGGTGCAAATAAGGTGAAGAATCTTCTACCCTAGCTAGAAAATACATGCCTCCTTTTGGTGAGGGGAGGGAGGCAGGCAGCTGGGATGAGGGTGGGCTGAGGCTGGGGGCCAGCAGACCTAGTCCAGGTCCCAGGTCTCCCACTTAACAGCTACAGGGCAGTGTTTTTACCTGGGGGAAAAAAAAGGAAGGGGGATAAATAAATGAAGTTAGGAGTAATGATGTTTTGAGGATTAAATGAGATAATGGACTGAGAAAACTCAGCACAGTGTCTGAGATTAAGTATTAAAGTATTTGATTAAATACTAGATTAAGTATTAGATCAGATTAAGTATTTTAAAAATGAGAGCTATTAGTATTATTACTAGTGTCAATAACAAGAACCAGAGGAAGAATGTGAAAAAAGCGAGGCACTGTCTGCTCCTTCCCCATTTCCCTCACGTCTGTCCTGAGCTCAGTGGCCTCACAGTCCTCTGTGCTTCTCCACGAGGGGTACATAAAAGCAGCTAGAGCTGCATTTTAGAACATGAGACAGCGCTGTTACACTCAACAAGGGAGGGGCCCCGGATGTGAGGACAGGTGCTGGGGCGGACAGGTGGGGGTGACATCTGGCTCCCTGAGTGCCACTGGGTGGAGGGCAGTCCCCCATGTATTGGCTGTGAGAACCCGAAGCCCAGACGGGCAGGAGAAGGGCTGAAAACTCATGCCGCAAAACCGGATGGGCTAGCTGCTGGGGGCTTGGTTACCTTTGCCCCATGTTCTCGTTTTCTGGAGCTGGGCAGGCACCATCTCTCAAGTCAAGGTCACGGACGCTCTTGGCAGCTTTGATTGCACGGTTGTAAACTTTGTCAAGTTCTTCCATGATGAACTTCAAATCTGAGCAGAGATGAGGTGCAGCTGTGAAACGCCAGAACAGGGAGGGCAGGTACAGGAGGATTGCCACCAGCAGCAGGATGTAGGGGAAAAACTGGAAAACAGGAGAGCAACTCATGGGATCAACAGACCCCAACCCCAGCCCCAACAAAGTAACTGCTGCTCACGGCTTTCTTATTCTGAGACAAAAGTGCATGCCCACATCGCTTACGAAAATCAGGCTCCTCCTCCAATAACTACTACTTATGGCTAAATTCACCTGTCCAGCTAGTACTTGATACTGGTAACTACCTTTTCTCCCCACTTCAAGAGACTTTAATTTGAAATAATTGGCAACTACATAGGGACACCTGATGTCTCTTCTCTAATCGCTGATGGAAATGGAAAAATAAAATTATCCCCCTGTCTTTTAGAATAATTCCTCAATGAAATCTTAATCAACAAACAGTAAATGTCACAGTGGCCTCTGGGTTCTTTTTTTTTTTTAATTGCTATGGTTTTAGGAGGTTGCTAAGGCTTTGAGAATTCTGTTTTTTTCCTTTCTGGGATCTGGGAGAATGACACAGAAATGCATAACTTTGCTCAAAACAAATCAGAAAAATGTTGGCTTCAGTGATCCAGTCATCACCCCACGAACCAGCTGAAATGAGCAGTTAAAAGTCACAGAACGCGCCTGCCTGACTTCACTTTGTATGATCATTTCTATGGCCATCCATCTTGCTGCAAGTGGCATTGTTTCCTTCTTTCTTGCACCAGAAACTAACACAACATTGTAAATCAACTATACGTCAGTTGAAAAAAAAAATCACAGAATTCAGAGCAGAGCTCCCATGGTGGGACAGACTGTGAGGATTGCCCAAGCTCTCACTTAACAGCCAGAATAATCTCAAGTCCAGAGAAGCCCACCCCCGTGGGCAACAGTCATAAGTGGAGCATCCCGAGCTGGATGGATATGCAAAACAAGTAAGTGGGGACTCAGAAGTCAGAGAGAGCACAGAGCATCCGGTAACCAGGTCCTCCAGGGCAGTGGGGAAACACAGAGCCTCAAGAGAAGACATTAAGGGGACCATGAGTTGCAGTCAGCATAGACCTGGAGGTCAGGTCAGCTTAGTGGCCTTGGCAGCAAGGTTGCTGAGCCTCTCACCTCAGTTTTCCTATCTATGAAATGGTCACATCGTACAGGGGGCATGACGATTAAACTAGATACTTTATGAAAAATGCTTAGCATGGTGCCTGGCAATGAAAAGGCACCAAAACACAGCAGCTAAAACCAACTGAACAGCAACCGAAGGGACACGTTATCTTCACTTGGAGCAACACTGGTGAGGCTGTTACTGATGGCTTCATTTTGCAAAGGGGAAGAGGGAGCCCAGAGCCATTTCTGGCCACAGAGCAGAAAGCTAGTGACAGCAAGAGAATATGAAGCTTCATCTCTGACCCCAGAACCACGCCTCTTCCACCATGAGACACTGCAAATCATTTCACTTCTCTGGAAGACCTTTCCCGACCCTTGGATTGGTCCCTTTCCGCAGCTCCTTAGAGTTGCAGTAACAGGAAGAGGCCACGATGGCCTGGAGTTGACACAAACGCCCACCCCAGCATCTCTGGGAGCCGGCAGCAGACCCAACACTGTGCTTCTCAGTATAAATTTCGATGTACAGAAAAGTTGCAAAGACGGTACCGAGCGTTCTCGAATAACCTCATCCAGTCTTCCCCGCTGTTGGCATCTTACAGCTCCATGTACACTTGTCCAGATGGAGCGACCACCGCTGGCACGTTACTGTTAACTACGTTTCAGGCTTTGCCTTGGACTTCCCCAGTGTTTCATTACTGTCTTCTTTCTGTTCCAAGATCTCGTCCAGGGTATCCATGGCATTTTGTTGTCACGTCTCCCTAGACTCCTTGGTTTGGCGACAGTTCCTCAGTCTCTCCTTGATTTTCGTGAAGAATAACGTTTTGTAAATGCACAAAATAACGCACAGATTCACGAAGGAAAGGGGTGATGCTGGCAGGCAGTTATCACAACATTAAAAGACATCAGCACATTTAACGGGATCTCACAGATGGTCCAAGGACACAGTAACTCTGAAATGAGGAGTAAAAAGTTCCCAAAGATACCTGTGACTTCTGTGGGTGACACAGGCACGGGGCACTGATACACTGTGTAGGCTGTCGCCTCCTTATACACTATCTTTTAATGTTAAGGTTCAGCTTGAAGTGCATACCAAACACAGCCGCCATGGGTGTTCTTATCCCAGTTCGGAGACTCCCTGATGCTCTCACGGAACCCACACTAGGAATTCCCACTCTGAGGGAAAGAGAAGTTGCACAAATGGGTCTGAGACTCTGCGAAGCCATCTCACCAGTGCAGTCACTTCCCTTCGGGGTTGTGGCACGGGAGGGGGGCTCTCAAAATTACGAACCCAGCTGGCAAAGAGCTGTGATGCAGTGACACACATGATAGGCTGGGATTAGCTGAATTTTGCCTACAGAATTCAGAGTTGGCTACAGCGGGAAGCAGTGTTCCCTCAATCCTAGCCCCCTCTGAGGGTGCCCATTAGTATGAAAAACGTCCCTGCATGATGGAGAGTTTGTGCTGCTTCCAGAACCAGAAGGACCAGGCATTTCTTTGGGAACCACAGAGGGAACACTAGGTCTAACTTGGGGCTGGGGAATATTTGTTTAAGTCACTTTTGTTTCAAAGCTATTTGAATAACAGCCTTTTACCAAACTGTTCTCCTGAATTAAAAAGTGACTGTTTAAAGCCTGTGGCAATTCTTCTCACATGCCAACACGGTGTGATAATTAGCACCAATAAACAGTTCAGCACGGCTCACTCGCTGCAATTAGGAAATGGATGTATAAAGGCATCATCCATGGGGCTTTTGCTTTCTTCTAAAACATCCGTGTACCTTGGCCACCTCTAGTGGAAGGTGGCTGCATGCCCCATTTCTTTTTTTTCTTCCACCGTTAAACCTCTTTTTCCTTTCCCGTCACAAAGAAAAAGGTGACTTTCAGCGAAATCTGCAACCAGCTGGTATTAAAGTGAATTCAACGGAAATAGGAATCTGAAAAAGTATTAAATTATAGTCCTTAAAACCCTTTTGTCCAAATAAGGAACGTGGAAAAGCTGCCGAGCTTTCTGAGTGCATCTGCTGGATGGGGAGCGGCTTTGCTCCTCAGCTGAGTCTGCTCCCAGGTAGATCTGAGATGCCTGGCGTCTCCCAAAGCCGTGACCACGTAATTCTGTACGATGTCTGTATTACTTAGTGCTGAGCTCTTCCAAAGCTGGTAAAGCTTTTCGAAGCAAGGTGGAACCAAGAAGTTGACATGTTTTCAGTCTACTTGCCTTAAAATTTTGTTTTGTTTCTGGCAAGGGCTGTAGTTAGGACAACAGAACCTCCAGACAGAAGGAAACCTGGACGGGATCCAGCCCAACCTGCTCAAGTCCTCTCTACCTCACTAAGGCAAAGATACGTCCAACTAGGACTGAACTGCTCCTCTCCTGAAATGGATGTGATTGCGTCTTACGGGACTTGATGCAGATGGGCAAATTCATTCAGAAACATAGCCTGCCCACCTGCCAGGTGCCAGGCAGTGGGCTGGGAACCTGGCCCACAGATGAAGTGCAGAGTCTGCCCCGGGACCACACAGGGGCCAGGTGGGAATACTAGCGAATGATCAAATACTCAAAACGTTAAGTACGACGGCCATAAAATATGTAGGTACCAAGTCCTGAGGGAACAGAAATGCCACCGGGGAGGTCAGAGAAGGCTTTGCAAAAGAGGTAACATCTGAGCTGTGCCTTAAAGTACAGTGAGGCCAAAAAAAACTTAAAGCACTATTGTGTTAAGACTCAGCTCTCTGTGGCCCTTCAGACATCCTCCTTCCTCTGCGTGGGATTCCTTCTCCCTGTCGGCCTGGTGAATGCGCACCCATAGGGGGCACCAAAGTAAACAAGCAAGCCCACAGGGGAGAAGGCAGTAAGGGTTGAGGCTGGAAGGGGGCGTCCTAGGTTGAAAACCTCATGTCCACCCAGAACATTGGAACATGATGTTTGTTGCCTGGAAATTGAGTTTTCACAGATGTAATTAGCTAAGATGAGGTCATTCCAACTTAGGGTGGGCCCTAATCCAGTGGCTGGTACCCCTCTAAGAGGGTCATAAGATGACCCAGAGACACACAGGGGAGGAGCCGTGTGAAGATGGAGGCAGAGGCTAGAGAGATGTCTCTCTAAGCCAAGGAACACCAAGGACTGCCCACCACCACCGCCAGAACCGAGAAGAGAGGCCTGCAACTGACTCTCCCTCTGAGCCCCAAAGAAGGAAGCTACCTTGATTTCCAGAACTACGAGAGAACACATTTCTGCTGTTTCAAGCTACCGACTCTGGTGATTTGCCACGGCAGTCCTAGGACTCTCCTACGGAGGTGAAGCAGGGACCAGATTATGAAACCCTCAGCTTTCACAGAATGGGAAGCCCCCGGTGGAGAACATGATGGAAATTTCTTTTAGAAAGATTATTACAGCAGTAGAGAAAGGAGCACCCTGGAGAGGAGGGACAAGGCAGGGAGTTACTGCAGCAGGGATGGGGGAAGTGGTCAGGACTGAGCTAAGGCCGCAGCAGTGGGGAGAGGGGACGACAGCTCTGAGAGCTACAGATGGTAACAGACCCCCCGGTGTCTGCTTGGAAGTGATGGATGGAAAAGGGGCAGAACTGAGGCTAATTCTGGGTTTCCAGCTTATGCAGGGGCGTGGGTGGTGGTACCATTAGTTGAAATGAATAAACGGGGAGGAGCAGAGTCAGCGCAGAGGGGAGTGAGGAGGGAGGCAGACCTAAGAAGATGAGAAAGTCTGAACACGAGACAGCTGGAGTCAACAGCATCCTGGTGAGATGTGTAGGAGATAACTAAAAATAAAGGAAAAAAATTTGGCCGTCCTTCCAGTTCAGGATTTTGGAGCATATAGACAGTCAAAGCTAAGAGTGTGGTTAGGACCATCCAAGGAGAAGGTGTAGAAGGAGACAAGAGAACCATGGAGGTTGTGAGACCCTAACATTTAAGGGTCGAGCAAAAAAGAGGGTTAGTCAGCAGGAAGCAGGTCAACCAAGAACAAATTCCACTGGGGGGGCAATAGATAGATTCACGGCAGATGTTTGTCCTTGGATGCATGTTGGCTGGACCGTAACATACTGAGAGATGACCTCGAATACGTGAAGTCCAGTGAGTGAAGGGCTCCCCAGACAGGCTAATGCATTCATTCCAGCAGCAGCTTACAGAGGACAGAGAAGAAAGATGGTAAGACATTCGATTCTGCACTCAAGGGAAGACACCCAAGGTAGCAGGCTTCGTGTCAGGTGACATTCTGGGAGGGACCTAGCAGGAGGGGAGCCCTGGACAGGAGAAGACGGCAGGCAGGGCATCTGTGTGTGACAGGAGTAAAGACTCCTGTTAACAGAATTACAACCAAGTGACAAGGAAGCAAGGAGAAACTTTCCTAAAGACCTGGATGGACACAGAATGGACCGCCCTGTGAGGCGGGGAGCTCCTGTTCACCGATCATCAGCGAACGCAAGTGGCTTTAGGACTCTTGACTGGGGGTGGGCAAGCTTTTTCCTGCAAAAGGCCAGTCAGTGTTTGTGAGCCACGTGGCCTCTGTCACAACTATGCGGCGGTGCCATAGTATAAAGGCAGACACAAGTAGTGTGTGTGTGAAGGGGTGTGGCTGTGTTCCAAGAAAATTATTTGCAGAAATGGGTGATGGGCTCTATTTGGCTGCAGCATGAATGTCAGTTTGCCAACCCCTGCCCTGGATCTCTGCTTCTCAGAGAGTGGTCCACAGCCAGGCACCCTCAGTATCACCTGGGCGCTTGTCAGAAATGTAGGACACAGGCCCCCGTCAGACCTGCAGAATCTGAGTCTACATTTCAACAAGATCTCCAGGTGATCTGCCGCCACACAGAGCTTGGGAAACACTGGTCTAGATGAGTGGTGTCCGCACTGGAACCCAAGCTGGGCCAGAATTTCCCCAGAAGTGGACAGAAACCACATTCCTGGACTTAACCCCACTGGATCCAACCGAGTAGTCTGGATGGGGCCCAGGACCCTGGATTTTCACACAGATAATGCTAAGGTTTGAAAAACCCTGGTCTGGAAGTCTCAGGGGACCCCTCCAATGCAGTTTCTATGAATCCATGTAAAGGAAATATAGAAAAGATTTGATGGCTCTGATCACTTTATTTTCTTCCTCTTATTGTGGTTTGGTTTTGTTTTTCTGTCAAAAATCTGCTTTTTGGTTTCAGGAGAAACCTGCCTACATCATGAACTTGAACAAAGAGAACACCCAAAAGGGCCAGTTCCCAAACAGTCCTAAAGCGCCACCTGCCGGTCCCCTTGAATGGACTCGCACGTCCACCAGAGACGCCTCAGTGGTACTAGAGGCCACCAGAAGTAAATGGAGTAGTAGGGAAGGAGATGGAAGAAGTAGGTGGGGAGGACAGCCTGACTTATACTACTGCCATAAACTACACCACTACACGCTTCCCTGGGGGTCTGTCCAAACTTCCCTCTTATAGGGGCACCAGCCATGTTAGGTTAGGGTCCTCCCTACTCCAGGATGACCTCCTCTTAACTAATGACATCTGCAACCACCGTATATGCAAATGAAGTCAGATTCTAGGGTATGGGGGTTAGGGCTTCCATGTATTGTCTAGGGGACATAACTGAACCCAGGACCCCACTCACATGAAGAGTTCAGCTAAGTCTGTCTCTCCTGGCAGCATCCGACACAGGCAGGCTATGATACTGACACAAACCTTTATCGGATACCCTGTCCTTCATTCATACAGAACATCCTTATCCTTCTCCCCACAACCCCCAGCCCTCTGTCTCCTGTGCCGACACCTCCTACTCCCCTGACTCTCAGTGGTGGCGCCCCTCAGGCCTCGCCCCCACCTACACTCACTCCCTAGGAGCCCTCCCACCAGCCCCACAATTTTAAATACCATCCTCTGACAGACCGCTGTATTTACGCCTCCACCCCACCCTCACATCTCCAGATGCCCGCTGCCTACTCGACACCTCCCTGGGCCATCAGGCTTCTCTGACTTCCCATGTTCAAGAAGAACTATTTGGTTTTCTTCCAAAACCTCCTTCCCCAGACTTCTTCAAAGTAACAAATGGCCTCACCTTTACCCAGTGCCGAAAACCTTAGTAGATAGCGTGTCCTTGACTCTGACCTTCCCCTCATCCTCCCATGTCGGATCAGCACATGTTGGCTCCACCTCCAATGATGGCCCGAATCTGTCTCCTTCCCACCAGCCCCACCACTGTCACCCAAGCCCGGGGGACGGCACACTGCTGCCATGGGCCAAATCCAGCCACAACCAATCGTGTACATGTCACCTAGCTCGGCAGGGTGGACTGCTGCAACAGTGACAGTGACCAGTGATGACAAAGACGTTTACTATCTGGCCCTTTACGGAAAGTCTGATCACCCCTGGTCTAAGCATTTGATATCACCTTTGACTACTGTTTAGTGTAATCGTCTAGTCGGCAATAAAACGCACCAGGCGATGCTCTCTGCTGGATCATTCTTTGACTTCTCAGAAATAACAGCTTCCCTTCTGTTTTGTTTCCTGATCAAAACTCTCACTCTGTGCCTACCATGTGGCTCTGTCCCGGCCTCTGAACATCATCACTGCTCACCATCACTGCGAATTAGCTCCCAGGAACACCAAGCTCACCTGCTCAGGGACCCGCAGTGGCTCCCATCCATCTCCAGCATTTATCCTGGACACCTTAGTTTTCAAAGATCCTCTTTAACTCTGGCCCGACCCTCCACAGTCAGTCAAAGCCCCATGGATCCCCAGCAGGGCAAGCCAACACCCTTCCTCCCCCCCAGAAGGTGCCTCACACCCTCCCCAGGAAAGGCATCGGCAGCCTCTCCTCTGCCTTATTTCCATCAGCATTTGAATACACTCAAAACTCTGTCATATTACAAAATCTTCCTGGACCCCAAACCTTCCCTCCAGTTATCATCTGGTCTGTTTCTCTCTCTTCCCTTTCTAGGAAGAGAGATTTTTCTGAAAAAGAAAAAAAAATCTGAAGAAATTATCTAATTATCTATTACTATCACTTTCTTTTTTTAAAATTGAAGTATAGTCAGTTTACAATGTTGTGTTAATTTCTGCTGTACAGCATAGTGATTCAGTTATACATGTTTTTATATACATATATTCCTTTTCATATTCTTTTTCATTATAGGCCATTACGAGGTATTGAATGTAGTTCCCTGAGCTCTACAGTAGGTCTTTCTGGTTTATCTGTTTCACATATAGTAGGCAGTATCTACAAATCCTGAGCTCCCAATTTATCCCCTCACCGCCTTTCCTCTCTGATAACAGTTTCTTTTCTCTGTGAATCTGTCTTTGTTTTGTAAATAAGTTCATTTGTGTCTTTTTTTTTTTTTTTTTTAAAGATTCCACATATAAGTGATATCACATGGCATTTTTCTTTCTGGCTTACTTCATTTAGTATCACAATCTCCAGGTCCATCCATGTTGCTGCAAATGACATTATTTCATTCTTTTTTTATGGCTGAGTAGTAATCCATTGTATAAATATACGACAACTTCTTTATCCAATCATCTGTCAATGGACAGTTAGGCTGCTTCCACATCTTGGCTATTGTAAATAGGGCATGTATTTTTTCAAATTAGAGTTTCTTCCGGATATGTGCCCAGGAGTGGGATTGCTGGATCACAGGGTAAGTCTATTGTCAGTTTTTTAAGGAATCTCCATACTGTCCGCACCAATTTACATTCCCACCAACAGTGTAGGAGGGTTCCCTGTTCTCCACACCCTCTCCAGCATTTATCATTTGACCAGTCACCTTCCTCACTTCCCTTTCACCCACCGCCATCTGGTGCCCACTCCTCCACAAAAATTCTTCCTCCAGAGTGACTAATGATTTCACCAAATCCGGAAAGTTTTGTCTCCCCTTTACTGCACTGTCTTCTTTGCAGCAGTATTTGACAAAGCTCACTGTCTGAAAACGCTCTTCCCTTGGTTTCTATGACAACCACATTCCTTTCTCCACCCAGCTTTCGGACTACTCCTTCTGTGTCTTCTTTGCACGTGTGTTCTCCCCACTGAACAGTGAGCTCCTGGAGGAGGGGGCCATGTCCTTGTGTGGCTCTCTGTTGACAAGCATTCTAGAATGTCTATGGTGGGCCCCCATTAACGTCAAAAAAATCAACTCTGTTACTCGTTCTTAGTCTGAGAATTTCCATTTCTCTGTGAAAGTCTCCATATTAATTCTTTGAACATAATATTAATGATTATTTAAAACATGTGCCTGACCAATCTCTTGTCTGGATCTCCTCTTCTAGTTCTGGGTTTTCTCGTACACTGTCATTTTTGACTGAGTGCAGAGCATTTACTCGTGAAGAACTGGAGGAAGAATCTGAAGCTCTGGGTGAAGTTACTTCCTCCAGAGAGGACTGGATTATTTTTGCTTCTGGCTGGCAGGTGGACGAGAGACACTAACAATTCTGTATCTCTTTAATTCAACTGATACTGAAGTGCTTTGACCCAGGACTCTAGTCCCTATGAAGGCTGGCTGAATTCTGGATCACCCCTCTCTCCTCAGCAATGACCTTTCAAGCCTGGGGCTGTTGACCAGGGTCCTTCCAACTTGGTCAGTCTCAATTTTAATTTTTGTCTCCAGCCCTGTGAATCTGGCAAGAGCTCTGCCCAGATCCTCAGCCAAACTTCCATCAAAACAAATTAGACTCCCATCACCAGAAAGAGAGCTCCTTAATCTCTAAGACTGAAAACTTAAGGCCTGGCTACCCAGGCTGTTGTAAAAGACTTCCCCTTCAACCTAGCAGGGGCAGTGGGAGCCCAGAGGCCTGATGCTTGTCTTACAGCCAGCAAACAGTCCTGTGACTCCTGGGTGTGACCTCTCAAGTTACCCTTATTCTACACGTAAAATGCATCTGGATCAAAGTCTCCGAGTTTCTTCCTGTTCAAAGAGTTTTGCAGTCTCTAACATCCCTGCCAACTCTTATATCAGACAATCCCAGAATATACATTCTTCTTTTGTGGATCCATCAATGCCCAGCAGAGCTACTGATGGCAACTTTCCATTCTCATAAGACCATTATAACACATGGACTTAAACTACAACAGCATGGATTTAGATTTGCAAACAAAGATGTCCAGTCTCTAGCACTGTACCCACTCATACTGAAGATCCGTATTATTTGCTGCCCTGGCAACTAAGCCATGCAAAGTTGATGAGGACCTAAATAGTGCTAAGGCTAAAAGTCAGAGAGAGGTCTGACCCCCAGAAAGAAAGAAGTCACTGTAGGACATGACTACACCGAACGGCAGGCAATACATAAACACGAGGGGTACAAGCCTGAGTCACAGCAAAGGACTTAAATTGCTCTTTTTAAAAAGATGGATGCTGACTCTGTGTTCAACAGGTCAAGGCAAAAGAGAGTCAAACACACTTTAGCCTTTTGCTTTTCAGAGGCTAACATCCCACGCTTTCCTCGGTGAGAAATACCCCAAGATATGCGAACACTGTGTTCATTTTTATGAAAGAACCAGTGGTTGAAAACACTCACAGGCTGAAACAAAGTTCAATTTTCCCAAGTGTAGAGAAGACCAAACAGAGTCCCTTCAGGATGCAGAGAACATTCTCCTGCACGAACCTGCCGACCCTGGCCCAAGTTCCAGGCTGCCCCGCCTCCGTGTGCCCCGCCCCAACACCCTCCACCCCAATCAGGGGGCTCCTCACCTGCTCCCCTTCTCTGAACGACACTGGTGTCTCCTGGGTAGCGTCTGCCCTTCCTCACAGCCTGTGGACTCATCAGAAAGCAAAAGGGTCTATTCCAAACGCTGGGCCGCAGCCAACACCCCAGACAAATTCATCCCTGGGCTTCCTGATGCCCCGGTAACACACATTGGCTAGATGCTACCAACCTCTATGTTGGCCCTTACTTTTTCCCAACAGACCGTGTGTGTGGTGGGAAGGGAGCCGGCCGACTCTGGCTGAGTCCCAGCTCTACCACTCTCTAGCAAAGTTCATGTAGACATCCAAAATGTACTGGGAGCCTCCTATGCTTCAGACTCTGCTGGACATCAAAGGTACAAGCATGACTGACACACATGAGGGGCTGGCCATAATGGAGTTTAAAAAAAAAAAAGAGTGCCTCAGTTTCCCGACCTGCTAAAGGGAGGTGCTGGACCAAGTAATCTCTGAGGTTCCTGGTTTTTTTTTAAAAATTGAAGTACAGTTGACTTACAATGTTATGTTAGTTTCTGGTGTGCAGCATAGTGATCAGTTATACATCTATATATATACTTTTTCATTATAGGGTACTCCAAGCTATTGAATATAGTTCCCTGTGCTGTACAGTATGACCTTGTTGTTTTATGTTATATATAGTAGTATGTATCTGCAAATCTCTAACTCCCATTTTATCCCTCCCCTCCCCTTTGGTAACCATAGTTTGTTTTCTATGTCTGAGTCTGTTTCTGTTTTATAAATAAGTTCATTTGTGTCATTGCTTTAGATTCCTCATATAAGTGGTATTATATGATTATTTGTCTTTCTCTGTCTGACTTACTTCACTTAGTATGATAATCTCTAGGTCCATGCATGTAGCTGCAAATGGCATTATTTTCGTATTTTTTTGTGGCTGAGTATATTCCACTGCGTATATATTCTGAGGTTCGCTTTGATGTTAACATGCCGCAGTTGTATGATCTGAGCTACAGCCCTGGTTGGCCACACACATCTGTGTGGCTGTGGACTGGCACAGCCTCTCAGAGCCCCGGTTCCCACATCTATCAAGCGAACAGGTGAGATCTGGTGTCCCCAGTTACCTTATGCAGGCACAATGGGAGGTTTTCAGAGTCGCCCCGCAAGGAGTCCTTCTGCTGGACGGCCGCCCAACAATAAGAGTCCACGAAGGAAGCCTGACGCCACGAGAAAGAACTGGGGGAGAAGCAGCTTATCTGGGTACCTGAGAAACAAGAAAAGATTGTCCCAAGTGAATGAGAGCACAGGTTTCTGGACCCTTCCCGCTCCTCCTGTCTCTCCCTCCCTGCCTTGGGCTTTCAAGCGTTAGCTAAGTCAGCGACCACGACAGGAGTGAAACCAGCATCGAAACCAAACCCCCAAGTCTGCAGTAAAGCTGAGTGTCTGCGAGCTTTCTGGCCAATGCCAGTCATGACAGCAGCTTGGGCTCAGAGGTGGGGAAACTCCTGAAAGAAGTGAAACCATCACAAAAAGGAAAAGTGGGCAGGAAAGGAACCAGAGCCCCAAACATGCAAAGGAAACGCGCAGAGTTGGTTTAGTTCAGGGTGAGGACTGAGAGGAGAAGGACTATAGGGTGGGGAGGGGACGGGAGGAGGAGGGTCGATGCAGAAAACTGGACCCAGAAAAGGCATCCTTTTTAGAACAAAGAAACAGAACATTCAGCCCGAGGAAGGGAAGGCTGATGGAACATCTGGTAAACATCACTGAATGGCAAATCAGCAGTTTTTCCATCTCATCTCAGAAAAGAGAAGGCACGGGCCCAAACTGCAGCCCAAGTGGTTTACATTCAGAAGGCAGATGCTTGAGACCGCAAACCTGCAGACAGGGAGACGGGTGCTGCACGGGGAAGCGAGAGAGCTGGGTCCCACTAACACGCTCTTCTGGAAAGGGGCTCTGGGCTTGGGTTCTCTCCTCTGCAAATGCTACTATGACTTACTCCCTGGAAGATGCTTCCTGCTCCTGAGTGCCTGTGTGCTCCTGACTCATACGGGCCAACACCTGGGAAACTGGCCAACAGGACTTTTGGAGTGCAGGGCTGAAGCCGTACCCCGCCCCTCACCAGCAGACAGAGGGTCTAGCGCTGAGCCACTCCTGGCAGCGTGGAGCCCAGCCCCAGCCCTCTGTCCCATCAAGCACGACCAGGAGCGTGTGTCTGTCCCGGGCACCGGGGCCAGCTGCTGAGGGACGGTGGGTACACTCTCCTGCCCATCCTGCACAGAGAGAGTGCTAAGTGCTTGGGCTCCGACGTTAGCTGTACGTAAGCGTAACTCTGCCACTCATGGCTGGGTGACCTCAGGTCACTTACCTCCCAAAGCCAGGGATCTCTAAATGGGGGTGACATTAATGTCTACATTCTTAGCAGAGTCCGTGGTTCCCAGCAGGTGCTCACTAAGTGTTACATTCCTCTATACGAAGTGGCCAGCAGATTCTGTTACAGCTTTAAAGATGGGGATGTGCCCACCAATCTCCCTTCCCACCTCGTAGAGAGGACAGGACAGCAGGAAGACACTGAGCTGGACTTCCCTAGTCCCTTTAGGAGGGATATAAAAAGCCTTAAAGAGTCGCCTTCCTCTGGGGCAGGGTTGGCCCTGACAGTTGTGGCAGGAGAGAGCAGTGACAAGGATGCTATTGGAGGGTAGATTCTTGTGGTGAATGGGGGTGCAACGGGCCAGGCTCTGAGAACCCTCTCTTCCTCATCAAGTGCCTTGATGCCCACAGACATCAAGAAAGGGCTTCTCAGCAACAGTCCGTGGAGATCACTGTGAAAAGTCACACGCCATAAGAGAGTGTTCTGTCATCGGGTAAGTTCCTGCCAACCAGGGATGGCTTACATAAGTGTTGGGGATGGCAAAGACATTTAAGGTGCCTTCCAACTCAATCCATTAAACTTGAGTTCTTACATTTTATAAAGAGCAGAGCAGTCAGGACAGCGCAGGACCCCGGGCTAGCCTCACTTTGCTCTTACATCAGCATGTCTTTGTCAAATGCCTCCTATGAGGTCCCAGACACCAAGGCCTACTGAGCGTAACCACACAGACTGTGAGAGGGACAGACCGGCCCTGGGTTATAAATGGACGGTTGCTGGCAAGTTGCTTGCTTGGCAACATCTGTCCAAACATGTCCTCATGAAAATGGACCATCCTGTTAGGATTTGATGGAAATCTGTCTGGCCCGTAAGTTCCTAAGATACAGTCTTCATCGTGCATGTGTTTAACACGCAGTAACATTCTTCTCACAGGAAAAGTCTCAAGTCGTCCTGGGACCTCAGGGCCTCCCCCAAGGGAGTGGCAGAAACGGAGCATAAATAACCAAACTTTTCACACCAAAGGTTTTTGTAAAAGAGGAAGAAAGGAAATATAACTGAGTCTATGGACAGAGGCCAAGGACTGAGCTCGTAAGAAAATGTTCCTCTGCTGGAATAGAAGGTCAGAAGGGAAGACAGCCAATAGTCACAGGACAGCAGGTCGCCCTCACAGCCAGATCGACGAGGGAGGAGGGTAGCTAGCTCGGTCTTATCTTCATTGTACCCTGAAGGAAACTGAAGCTCAAAGCAGTTCAGCAATCCCCTACCGAAGGAAGCAAATGGTAGTGCCAGAATTTGAATCTGTACCTAACTCTCAGTCTCTTAAAACACTCCCCTCTGGACCAGCGACTGCAGCGAGGCTGTGCTGGAGGAGGTCTGAGGAGCCAGAGCCCTGCCGGAGGGGGCTGGTTGGAACAGGTGATTCCTCCAACTGACCAGGACGGGCAGAGCCTCCCAGATGGCCGTCGAGGACAAATCCAAGGAAAGAAACAGATCAAGCCCCAAGTACTGGGTATTCCCAGGCCGGAAACAGGAAACAAAAGAAATGAAAGCCAGGCAGGGGCAGGAACCACACGGGGAGTGAAGGGCAGGGGTGAAGGTGCAGGAACCCGCACAAGCCAGGCTGTGCAGCCCGACACCATCACTCAGCCCAACCTACAGGCACCCGTGTCGGGACACTCAGCTGCTGCCGTGGGGCAAGGATGCTCAGGGCCTGGACCATCTTGACTCTCCAAATGTAGTGCCACATCCTTTATCTCATTTACTCTTCAAAATAATATTGGGTGATTTTTTAATGTATAAAAATATCTTATCACTATGTTGTGCACCAGAAACTAATACAGCGTTGTTGGTCAATTATACTTAAAAAACAAATAAACAAGCAAACAAATGCACAGGAAAAAAGATCAGATTTGTGGTTACACCACCAGAGATGGGGGTAGGGGGCAGACTGGATAAGGGCAGTCAAATGGACAAACTTCCTGTTATAAGATGTACTAGGGATGTAACGCAGAACATGATAAATATGAACACTGCTGTGTGTTACACAGGAAAGCTGTTAACAGAGCAAATCATAAGAGTTCTCATCACAAGGAAAAAATATTTTTTCTTTTATTTTGTATCTTTAAGAGATGATGGATGGTCACTAAACTTACTGTGATCATCATTTCACGATGGATGTAAATCAAATCATTACGCTGTACACCTTAATCTTAGACAGTGCTGGATGTCAACTATATCTCAGCAAAACTGGAAGGAAGAAAAAGTAATATGGGAAGGTAAACAGATGTCCTCGGCATTTTCCCAGTAGTCTCCCAGTGAAGAGAGCTTTCAGTCTCTCTCCACTGCACCTGTTTAAACTGTTGCCACGTTACTCATCCTCAAGCTCAGTTTTGACCTTGACACTAAGCTTGGCTCAAGGTTTTTCCCTGGTTCCCCAAAGCCCAGGGGACAAACCCAAACTGATGCTCCAATCCATCCCCGTTGCTGCTGTGGCTCGCACAGCCCCGGTCTGTTCCTCAATCTGTGCCGCTCCTCACACCACCCCCTCCGCCTGGAGGGGCCTCTCTCCAGTACTTGTTGAAGTCAGTGCCCCTCCACGTCCACCTCCATGGCCGTCTTTCTACGCCCAGCTCAAGACATCACTCTCTCCGTGAAGCTTCTTACCCACTGGCCTCCCAGAGCCCTTTAAAGCCACCAGAGACATGCTGATGATTACCTTCAACCACGTGTGTGCGAATGTCTTATCTCCTCTAGTAATATCTCAACTCTTGGCTGGCTGGGTGAACAGACACACAGACACTCACTCACACTACCCCCCCCCTCTCAACTTCACACAGTAACCCCTGTATCAACTAAATAATACCTGTCTGGCTGCTTGAAACATCCTCAAAGACTATGATAAACAGCATCTCAATTAACGGTCACGTGTCCCTGTAAGACACCACCATCCCGGCTGGCAGAGATCCCCAGCCAGGGCCCCCGGCTCTTCCCGCTCCGTTCTGCTGTGTGTTGGCTGAATGAGAGCACTCTGATTTCTAGGGGGGCAGCTTTGGGGAGACCTGCACTGCCTTTCACAACTGCACAGAAATTGAGAAATGTGTTTCGATTTTGCACCAGGAGTAACAACACTACTTCCGTCTGGCTGAGAGTGCAGAGAGCACCGTGGGCTGTCCCTACGGGTCTGGCCCAACACAACAAAAGATCACGAGGAGGACCTGGGCCCCGCGGAAGCAGCTGCAGCATCTGCTAAGAAGTGACCCACATCACAGACATCCCCCGGCCCATCCTCTGCGCCTTGGCCTGGAGCCCAGGCCGCGGGGCACACCTGTGCTCGGAGTGGCAGCCCAGCGAAGACGTGCACCGGAACCCCCGGCACAGCTGGTGGAGAGCCAGGGGGTGACGCGGCACCGGAGGCAAGGAGGCGGGCCGGCCCAGCGCCACCAACTCCAGCTCGTGCAAGGCTCTCTGCTCCCCGAACCACCTCACCAAGAAGGGCTTTGGCCTCCTTTTGCTGTCCCTCTCTTTTTGAGAAGCTTTCTTTTCTTTCCGATGCATTACTCTCACCCAGTTGGTTAGGAGGGCCCGCCAATAAAAGGCCATGAGTTCTGAGAGAGCCCCCTGGCATCTCCTCACAGACATATCATCCATTCTCCCTCCCTGAGGGCTGGGTGGGAGGAAGTTTTCCCACTTTTATTGCTTCTGCATTTAAATGCTAAATGCAACTGTGAGTAGGGCGGGAATCTGGCTTCCTGAGAAGTTAATGAAACTCATCAAAGCCCAACACAACACCAAGAGAAAGATCTAGTTAACTGCCTGCGACAACTTTAAAGGAACTTTCAAAGGGAAGAGACTAAGCTGGTAACCAGCACACTGAGGAGACCAGAGAACCACCCCTTGCTATCTACTCTGACCCCATTTTAAAGACAGGGGGATCAATTAGGACCTTGGAATTAGCACATACACACTACTGTATAGAAAATAAACAAGTTCCTACTGTACAGCACAGGGAACTACATCCAATATCTTGTAATAACTTGTAAGGAAAAAGAATATGAAAAAAAAGAGTAAACTTGTATAAATGAATTACTATGCTGTACACCAGAAACTAACACAACACTGTAAATCAACTATACTTCAATTAAAAAAATTTTTTTAAAAAGACAAAGAAAGTGAAGCCCTGAGCTCCCACGGTGAGTGGGTTACAGAGCTGAGACACAAACACAGGTCTCAATCTTTACCTTCCAAACACAAGAAAGAGGAGGTGAGAAGCACAGGTTATAAAAGAAAGCTGGGTCAGAGAAAGTCAAAACAGAACAAAGGAGACAGGAAAGATTCAGAAAATTGCGGGGGGTGGCTGTTCTGGGAGGCAGAAACGGAAAACAGGGTATAATAATGACTCTATCAGTCGCACTCATTACTACTGATAGAGCATTTTAAAAGTTCACAAAATGTTTTCATTTTTCAAAACAAAAAGTTCTACTTCACTTTATTGTCAATTACACACACACACACACACACACACACACACAGAGCACACATATATACACACACATAGGGGAGATCCAGGTAGATCATAATACAATCTACAGGCCACTAAACTTAAAAGTTCTGGCTCTGTCTCAAGGTTGCCAAAACAAAACAAAACAAAACCCTGAAAACGACTCTATTATAAACTCTCAAGTTCTGTGAGAATAGTCACTTTAAAAGGACCCTGATTGTGTGGCATAGAAAGATGGGTAGTAGTCAGCGCTTAAAAATAAACACCGACTAGTAACAAGTGCTCATAAGGATGCAACAAGTCTGAATCTGTTTCAAGTACCTCTGACTCCAACATAAGACCAAACGAAGTCTGCCCCAAAGGATCCTTTCTTGTCAGATACTCAGAGATCGCACCCAGGATAAAACAGAGTGAAATTCTAATAATCTCAGGATAACTTCTCTTTCTAAAAAAGAGTCAAATTCCTCCCTTTCACCTCTCTCCAGTCGACTTCAACCCAAGTCCATCTCCAGCTTCAAACACAAGCAAATAAATTCTGCAAGTTCCAAACTGTCCATACTGCCTTCAGGTTTGCTTTGCAGGAACTGACCCCAAGGTACACAAGGTGTCTTAAACCAGTGCAAAAGCAGAAGTGCTCTCTGTAGCCCAAACTGAAAAAAGCAAAACTGAATTGGAATGGTAGTTTTCTTTTCCTTTAAACCAAGGTGACTCACCAGTTCTCTTTTTTCCCCACAGCTAAGTCTGGCTTTTAAAGAGAACCCAACCAGAACTAATGCGTGCTCCTCCATCAGACAGGCACACTCAAATGTTATCTTCCAAACAAGTCTCAGGAAGTCCACAGAAACTTCACTGCCCACCCCACGTTGTGCAGAGCAATCAACAAGTGCTTGGCATCTCAGCATTGATGGTTTTCCACTTCTGGGTCTAACAAATTAGACAAAGGCCCCTTGGTGCACAACACTCTCGCTAAACGAGGGGAAGAACTGCCTGACCTAGTGACAACAGGGTCCAGGATGTGTGACTCCAGGGCAGACAGCCAAGAGAACATACAGTCAAGCTGGCGAGCCTCCAATGGGACCTGCAGGGCTCTTTTAATCCAATCAAGAATGATGGTGTATGACTGGATAAAGAAGTTGTGGTATATTTATACAATGGAATACTACTCGGCTATAAAAAAGAATAAAATAATATCATTTGCAGCAACATGGATGGACCTAAGTGAAGTGAGCCAGAAAGAGAAAGAAAAATACCATATGGTATCACTCATATGTGGACTCCTTAAAAAAAAAAAAGGGCACTATGAACTCATCTATGAAACAGAAAGAGACCTGCAGACATAATAAACAATCTTATGGTTACCAGGGAAAGGGTGCGGGAAGAGAGAAACTTGGGAATTTGAGATTTATAAATGTTAGCCACTATAAATAGAAAACGAATGTATGTATGTATATGCATGACTCAGACACTGTGCTGTACATCAGAAATTGACACATTGTAACTGAAGGCAATTCAATAAAAAAAATAAAATTTAAGTAAAAGAATGATGGTATAAAAAATACAACATTAAATAGCCTGCTCAGTGGAAGAGCAGAAGCAGAAAGGAAGCCAGATGGAGACCACAGCTCCAAGGAACCAGGAAGCCAGCATTATATCCAGAAGAACAGACTGGACAGCTCAGTAGTGGTTTGAGGGGTTGCTTTCCTACAGAGGAGAATCAAGTCCCTTAGCACACCCAGAACATCTACACCCAAAAGAAAAACTTGTATCAATCCAGTGTAAAACCTGACAAATGTTCAGTGAATAAAATTTCAATGACCTAGGTACCAGGGAAAAAAGATATAAAAACTTAAGTGTTCTAGTAAAGATGCAAAAAAAAAAAAAAAAAAAAAGACTCAATGTATTTAAACATTATTTTCTTTCTTTCAATTTTTACCATCTGAGATTAACTAGCTCAAACATACAGAAAAATACAGTAAATGACATAAAACATCTAGGAGCTTAAAGCAACACTGACCTTTTGCTTTATTTACCTCCTCTCTTTTTTTAAATTAAAGATTTTATTTGGAAATTTTTTCAGACCTACAGAAAAGTTACAAGAACAGTACAATGATGTTCAGCCATTCAAAAGGAAATCCTGCCATTTGTGTCAATATGGATGGCCTCTGAGGGCATTATGCTAAGCGAAGTAAGTTAAGACAAAGACAAATACTTTCTGATCTTATTTACATGTTTTATCTAATAAAACCGAACTCACAGAGACACAAAATAGATTGACAGAGGCTGGGCTTAGAGGGTGAGGGTACGTGGTCAAAGGTAAAAGCTTCCATTATAAGTTCTGAGGAGTAATGCACAGCACAGTGACCACAGTTAACTACACCGTACGGTGTATTTGAAAGCTAAGCAAGCAGATCTTAAAAGCTCTCATCATGGGAAAGGGAGGCAGGGCTCAATGGTAAAACGTGCGCTTAGCACGCACGAGGTCTTGGGTTCAATCTCCAGTACCTTTGTTAAAAAAAAATAAAAAATAGACAAAAGTTCTCATCACAAGAGAAGAAAATTTTAACTATGTAAGGTGACGGATATTAGCAAAACATACTGTGGTAATTATTTCTCAATACAGGCGTATATCAAATCATTATGTTGTACACCTTCAACTTACACAATGTTATATGTCAATTACAGCTCAATAAAGTGGGAAAAAAACCCCAAATCTGTAAACGTGTATAAAATACAGTATCACCACAAAAAATAACATTACAGTGAAATATGACATTGTCGACATTCTGCCACATGTCCTCCCTCTGTATCTGTGTGTATATAATATACACATTTCTTTTCTGAAACACTTGAGAGTAAGCTGCAGAGATTGTGAGCCTTTTCTCTCAGAAGTGTGTACCTTCTAAAACAAGATATTCTCTTACATATGCAATTACTAAAAAGGAACCCAAGTAAACAAATAAAAAACCTGATACAATACTGCTATCTATATTCAGATTTCCCAAGCTGTAGCAATTTTCCCCCTCTAATCAGGATCCAATCCATTTAGACATCATGTCTCTCCAGACACTTTATCCTGGAAAAGTCCCACAGCCTTCTCTGGCACTCAAGACCCTAACACGAGCAAGCAGCACAGACCCTCTGGTTTGTGCAACACTCCTTCGTTTGTGTTTGTTGTTCTCCGGGCTCTGATCCAGGTTCTGCATTAGAGGCAGTGATCCCATGGAAGGGCTGTAGGTCCTCCAAAGGACACTTCTGGAGGCGCCTGATGACAGTTTCCCCACAACGGCTGATGTCCCCTAAGATGGTCACTAGGTTAAGGTGCCATCTGCCAGGGTTCCACTGTAAAAGCACCTTCTTGCCTGAGACGTACGTGGTCTCTGCCTCTGACACTGTGTAAGTTTCCCCAGCAAACTTTCACCCAGGGGTGAATCAAATACTTCAGCAGTGGCTACAAAATGCAGATTTCCCAACTTTATCCTTCCCTGTACATTTATTAGGTGGCATTTGACCAAAAAAAGGAACTTCCCCTTCACTGCATTTTTTTTTTTGCATCAACATGGACTCACGAACAGTCTTCCGTTTCATAACTCATTATTCATTTTGACGCTCAAACGATTTCAGTCAAACTAGCCCCTGTGTCAAAACATGCTCCCTTCGGTTTCTGAGCACTTCCACACTTCCTGGCACAAGACGTTGTGGGCTTGCTGTGTACTCTCCCGGCCCCAGCCCTGCAACTGGCCTTTTCTCCAAGGAGCCCTTGGTTCCTTTGAATGGGTAATAAAATTTTAAAACCACAATTTGGATGCTAGCTGTGCTCAGTGCCACTGGGATGTCACTGCTCCTAAGCTCTTTCAGCAGACACAGTTAGGAAGTCAGTTTGCGAGAGAGAGAGAGAGAGAGAGAGTGTGAGTTTATGCTAAGACTTCTACTTCCCATCCAACACCTTTGGGGTCTTCCTTGCCTTCCCCCATTTCATGTTTCTATCTTCTTTCCTGCAGTGAGATCTTTAGCTCCCAAATACATCAGCAGTAGTTACTCCTCTGCTCAGTCCTCAAATTCATGCAAAATGATTTCAGAATGTTCAAAGCAAAGACACCTTCTGATTTTCATTTTAAAAGGTTCACTCTGGACGCTATGTCAACAGCTGGCCATTTGGGGTCAAGAACAGAAGCAGAGACCAGTCAGGAATCCACTGCAATGGTCTAGGTGAGACACACTATGAAGAAGCAGTCACAGCACACGTGTGCCTGGTCTCTTCCATCACCTCTAGTCCTAGCCTGGTCTAGGCCAAAGGCTTTGCTTCCATGAAATGAGTGTTAGTGCAAAAGGCTGATGAAAGATAGAAAGGGAAATCAATACAAACATCTCTGCTATAACACAATTTGTGTTTAAAAAAAAGTCGTGTTCTGCAAAATCGCTGAGATAACAGAACTTATGGAGCAGATTTTACACCCAGAGCACTAACCAAACAGCAACAATCCTGATAAAAAACACACTAACATGATGAAGGGGTGTGTGAGCAAGGCTGCTGACTTACGCATCCAAGTACAAAAGCAAAACACTCGAAGACCAGGGAGAACTGTGCGACAGCACTTTCAAAACAGGACGCGTTCCGCTGAAGGCTGCTTCATCCAGATCTTCGTGGCACAAATCACTCACATACTGGCAAGAAGGCCAACCTGAACCAATGGGACTCACGCATTATACCAATATTCCCTCATGTACTGATCACCTAAAGCTACTTCTCATCACAGAATCACCTCCTAAGGAGAAGAGCTGTCACTAAAGACTGATGAGATAGGAATTAGATGCTCTCATTTAATCGAATAAAAGAACCTGCTGGGGGGAGGGGTGGTACAGCTCAGTGGTAGAGTGCTTCCTCAGCTTGCACAAGGTCCTGGGTTCAATCCCCAGTACCTCCACTAAAAATAATGATTTTTAAAAATTAAAAATTAAAAAAAAGAACCTGTGAACCAGTCATCCTTTACTGTCTTTTGTCAGATGAGGAAACAGGGGCTCAGAGTTTAAGCAACCTCCAAAGTCAGGCAGCTACTACTGCAAACAGGTTCAACAACCCAAGTGTGTGGCCCTACTTGTCCCCCAATGTGACGACACCCCAGGAAGGAGTGACCAGGGAGGACCCAAGGCCACGGCAGGGTGGGATGGAGAAGGACAGATGCTGTGGAATGCAAGGCTGGCTAGTAACACAGGTAGCAGGAGAGAGCCAGCCTCAGTCTCCCTGACAGCCTGGTCCTGAGCTCTAGGGCCAGGTTCACCAAAAAAGTGTCATCAAAAACCTCAGAGCCAACCAGAGCAGCGCCCTGTGCTCAATGGATGATGTGTAAGGACCTAATGCTATTTTGGGTGGAGTCAGAAAGTTTGTTGGTATGGGAGGGGGCCTCAGGCATGGAGCCAGGAGGGATGGAGGCTGGACCCATGAAGGGAAGGGCCAGATCCAAGAAACAACATGATCAGAAACAGCACAGCAGGAATGACATGTGAGAGCCAGAAATAAATCCTTGCAGCAACCCTAGATGGTCACACTTCCACTAGGGAAATGTGCTCTTGGTTTCTGCACTGTAAGAGGGCAGTGGAGAAACCAGGCACCACTCCAAAATGAACATGAGAAATGGATGCTGTCCTTAAAGGCGGGGTAGCTGAAGAAAAACACTGAAAGGAACAGCTCATTTAGGGCCAAGGGGGAAGTTAATAGACACTTTCAAGTATAAAAAGGGTTAGAAAAAAATTATTGTCCGACCGGTCCTCAGTGACACAGAGGTCTAATTTGTGTGAAACAATATGGAAGTCCAGTTAGGTATGGGGAAGGGATTTTGGCCTAAAGGAAAAAATAAGCTACATCTATAAAAAGAGGTTCTAGAATCTTTATTCCCTGAATATTGCTTTATGTTCCCATTCTATCCAATAGGTACTAAGCATTCTCTTTCACTTGCTAGCAAGTTACTTAACCTCTCTGAACCTAACTGTTCTCGTTTGCAAAACCTCCTAGAATTCCTATTAGGATTAAATGAAATGCTGCCACGTGCAAGCACACCGTAAGAACTCCATCAGTGGTAGCTGTTGCTTTTACTTCTATGCATGGGCACCATGGTGGAGAGGAGACACAAGGACATGGCGTTCCTCTGTCGCATCCTGTGTTATTTCCCAGTGCACGTACAATCATTTGCCTTTCACCTGTTCTTGCTGGTTTGCTTGTTTGTCTCACTGTCTGCAACTCCTGAACACACGCACCATGAAAGGACCCCCTGGATAATTGGGATCTGAGATGTACTGGGGCCACAGCCTAAAACTAGACCTAGCTTTGTTAAGTCCTTTTGTATCCTCTCTCCCTCGATGATGCCTTGTGTAGATCCTGCAACAAAGAAACCCTACTGTGTAGGAGAAGGCCTTGAGTGCCTACATTTGGTATCACTCAAAGATCAGTGACTCTAGTAAAATGAAAAGAACCGACAACAACTTCTAGTTATTTAGACAACTGGTCACGAGGCTTCTCGGCAGACACAAAGACATTCTAAACAGACCACCAAGGATTTCACGTGGTAGATGCAGACACTGGAGGGGCAGATGCTCTTTTCTCAAGGAACATCAGAAAAGAGATACCCTAGTTTCTCCGAGCTGGGTATCTGACGCCACAGAGCCTTCGTGCCGGCAGCACCCCAGAAAGAGCCAAAGACCCTCGCTCTCCCCCAGGGCGGTTCTTTCTGTTTCTATTACAGTGCAACAGAGCACAGCGGTTCTCCCTAAGGTACTCAGAGCCTGCACGGGGCATGGTACCATGTGGGATTCAAAGACAAAGAGAGCATGGTCCCTGCCCTCCAGGAGCTTGCAGTCCAGTGCAAGAGGCCAAGATGATGAACCTCTAGTGACAACAGATCAAAAAAGGCATGAGCCACGGCACACGTTCACATTCAAAGAGAAGAGAGGGGGAAACCCAGGCTGGGGAAACAGCACGAGCAAACGCTTGGAGCATTTGGCGTTCACAGCACTTTACAAAGGGGAGCAGACCATGGTGCCTGGAACAGAGTCCAGCTGGGGACCAGATAAAGGACATTCTGGGATGACATGCTGGCGCGTCGAGACTTGACTCTAGGGTAATGGCAGTTTGGCAGGGTGGGGTGGGGCAGCTGTGTTCCAAAGTCCTCGGAGCTGTAATCTCTGCATCTATTGTCCTGATGCCCCGCTGAGGCTGCTGTGCCGAACTGGGGGTGGGGCTGGCTGTGACTCTAACAGACTCTAACTCCAGCAAGAATGCAAAGGATTCGGGGGGGGGGGGACGGGGACGATCCGTGGCAGCAGGGCCGAGACCAAGTGCAAAGCCGCAACTTCTGTGCTGGGCTACAAGCCCGCTCTGCTTTCAGTCCGCTGCTCCTCACGTACAGGCAAGGGAGAGGGTGGAAGGAAGGCCTCAGGAGCAACTGCCTACGTGTAGAGGTGAGAGGCACCTTTTCCCTTCGGACACCAAGCCCTCTGTTGTTCTGCACCAGGACCCGGGCCAGGCCCTCCCAGAGCTGCAGCTGCTCACAGGCCCTCAGCAGACAGGGCTTTCTGCTCTGGCGAGTGATGAGAGCCGACTGCTAGGGTTGACCCAGCACCGTGCCAGGCCCACCCCAGCCAGGCACGGCCTTCCTCACTGTCTACTGTGCCAGGCCAGGCTTCCAAAGCGACCACGGAGCCCCAGAGCACAACCACTGAATGTGCCATCTCGGGTCCTTCCCAAATCAGCTCCGACATCCCAGAACAACAGGGAGGCATCAGTGTGACTGCAGAGCTCCCACCAATGGCTCCTGATAAACTTTTATAAACCATCTGCCCCATATAAAGCACCATGGTGTGTGTGTTGGGGGGTGTGGAGGGGTATAACAGTGGTAGAGCACGTGCTTAGCATGCTTGAGGTTCTAGGTTCAAACCCCAGTACCTCCATTAAAAACAAAAACAAAAAAACACAGCACCATGGTGGAGTCCCAGCTATCTGTGATGGTCCCCGTCCTCAAAGTGCACAGAGTTAGCCTGAACTTCACTGCAATAGCCCCTGACTAGTCTCTCCACATCCCCATTCCAGTCCCACAAAGTCTCTGGGATGAGATTTTTAAAATGCATATCTGATTATGTCACTCATAACTAAAAGCCCTCTGACCGCTCTGGATAAACTTTAAAATCCAAACCCCACGGGGACCTCCATGATCAAATCCCTGCCCACTTCTCTAACCTCTACCACTCACCCTTCCCCGCTGCTCGCCAGGCCCCGGGAACACCAACCTTTCCCTTCTCTCCAAGAAGCCATGTCCGTTCTCCCCTCCGAGGCTTCACACATGCTGATGGATAACTCAGCCCAAGTGCCACTTCCTCAGGAATCCATCCCCAATGCCCCTGACCAGGCGAGGCTCCTGCGATGGCACTGGTTCCAAAGCACTTACCACAGCCAGAATTCTGTAATTCTTGGGAAGCCATCTCCCCCGTCTCCTGGGACCAGGTCTGCCTTCTTGGCTGACAGGTCCTAGCTCACAGAGCAGTGCTCAGTAAGTGCCAAATGAATGAGCACGTGAATGAATGGAGACAAAAGGGGAGAAAGAGTAGCTGCTGTAAGGCGGGACATGAACCACAGTGCCGGAATCAGAAGGATGCTGGACTGCATGTGACAACTAATTTTAGTCCAGGGTCCTCATGTTCCAAGGGATGAAACGGAGTCTAGTGTGAGATGCCTTCTAGTCTCACATGCTCCACACAGGTGTCCTTGTGGGTGAGAATTGTCTTAAGAGTGTTCCTTCAGTTCTCCAAAGAGCATCATTTTTCAGTTCTGGAATTCACTTCAATGTGTGCAAAAAAGAAAAACTGAGACCATAAAGGCCATGGGTCCCTGGACTCTCCTCTCTCCAAGGGACACAAGGAGAGGGAAGGCCGGCAAGTCACAGTCACCGTCACCCGGACTCCTCACCCAAGCTGAGCCTCCTCTGACTAGTACCAGAATCTGAGTGACCCCTGGAGAGAAGAGTGATGCCTCCCTTGTCTTGGCTTTGCCGGTGGCTCACAACACTGCAAAGTACTGTAGACACTTCATGTCACTAGTTTCAGAGTCAGCCAACATGTATTATCTCATTTAACAGGCATCGTTATCTGTCCTGCAAAAGAAAACCTGGTCAGAGAGGAGAGGGGAAACTTGTCAAGCAAGGGTACGGCTGAATATGCACTTCTCTCTCTGAAAAGTCACCCTGCCACACTGGGGTTTCAAAAGCAGTGACTGCGTTTTTTGAAAACTTTGAGAACCTACATTTGATCATCAAATGTGGAGTGGGTGTCTACATTAAAAAAAAAAAAAAGATTTTTAAAATCAACTATACTTCAATTAAAAAAATATTTTTTTTAAAGATTTTTAAAAGACTTCTTTACATTTCCTAATACGCTGTTTGCTAGTTTTGCTACTTAATTAAATTTGAACAGGAAACAGATGGCTCAGAAGGGAAACAACTTTTCTTTTAACCTTTTAGCTTAAAAAAAAAAAAAAAAGATAAAAGATCTCTACACAGTGACATAAAAACATCTCCAGAACACATTACAGATAAAGGAGCAAATTGCAAAATTTTAAAACATGGCATAATATTTTGTTAAAAATTTACAGTGCTAAAATTCTAACAAAATCATGTTTTTCCATAGGAACGCGGAGCAGTGTAAAAGGAGACACACTAAACAGTAACAGTAGTTATCTCTAGGAAGGAGACCAAGATTGGGGTATGTAAAAAAAAAAAAAGCAGGATTTTAATTTCCTCTTACTCTCTAAACTCTAACACAACATATAGACATTTAGGAAATTAAAATCATCTGGAGAGTTCCCTCCACTGGCACACCAGCGGCATGGTGGGGTATCTACTGGGGGTGGGTGCAGTGAGCATCTCAGGCCAGTCCCCCACCCACAGCCGGCCTCATCAGCTGGAACAGAGCCCACCGAGGGCCTATTCATCCTTCATATGGGATAGTCACCTCTTCCCAAACCAATCTGGAAATTGACATTTTTCTCAAAGCACTTCTTCATTTCACGCATCCTTAACTGTCACAGCTTCCAGCAATCACAAAGACAGCAGTAATAGCGGTGATCAAAATGTGAAGAGATTACTTGTCACTTTAATAACACCCCAGTATGTAGAAATATAATGAAAGAAAGAAAGATGTCTAAGAGTTGAGATAATCTGACAAGTTCCCAATAATGATCCTCCTCCTGTAATCCTATGGTATTTTAAATATTTAATATATTTTTAAGGAATTTATCTACTGAAGATATAACAATCTGGGCTAAGCAAGTCAGTCACTTCGACTGCCGAGTGTCGGTTCCCTTGCTCACAGTTCCATCCTGACTCAGGTCTTTCCTTGCACCTAGAAACAAGCCAGTATGAAAGCAGTCTGGTGTTTTATGGAATTAACAGACCAGTGGAACAATACAAACAGCCCTAAAATAGGCTTATTCATAGAAGTGTCTACCATGTGATAAGGAGATCACCTCTATCTATGGATAAGGAATGGGTCCCTCCATAAATGTCAATGGTGGGATCATCAGCTCGAGTCTTGACTTACACCATCCAAAGAACAAAGCAGACTGAAGAGGTAAATATTTAAATAAAATCACTGAAGACAATTAGAAAAAAAACTGATGGACATGTCATTGTTCTAAGGATGTGCTACATCAGTCTAATAGCAGAACTAAGGAAATATAAAAATTAAAAGATGGACAGTTTGGATGACTTAAAATAACTTTTGCTCATCAAAACTTCAAAGGCCATTGACAACTGGAAAGGAAAATATCCGTAATAAAGAATAGCCCAAAAATATTGAAACTATTGTTATCCACATAAATAATAATAAAATCCACTGAGAAATCAACATCCTCATTGAAAGACAAGCAAAGGACAAGAACAATCCCAGGGCTACGTAAATGGTAAAAATACATGTGGATCATGTATGACTGAAGCATTGGGCTGTACACCAGAAACTGACACAACATTGTAAACTGACTATACTTCCATAAAAATGAAAAAAAAAAAATACACGTGGAAAAATGTTCAACGTAGTAATTGAATAAATGTGACCAAACAAGGGCGTATCTTTATTCACCTATTAAACTGTCATTGATAATTACTAAATGCTGCTGACGGTGCTGAGAAGGGCGTTCTCCTTCCTGCTGGTGGACGTGTCCATGACTATTTTCCAGAAAGTGGCCCCCCTCCCCATGCGAATCAACAGTCCTGAAGATGTTTGTATGTTCTGACTTCGGAATTAGGCAGATACAATTTGTTGAAATACTGAGATGTTTATAGCTTAGAGGCTTATGTTGAGGAGTGATATAAATGCAACATAAGCCAAAAAGAAGAGAAGTGAAATGGTTCAATTTCAACACACCTCTATGAATTTGCATTTGTAGCCAATGAAAAGCCAGTTTACGAGAACATGGTTACATGACCCGATCTGGTGCTTGGTTTTTTAGGGATACAAGCCGTCAGCTTTGTGTAAGTACGAAGGCCTGGGGGAAACACACCCAGCTTTCACAGTGATGTTATCTCTGGCGCTGGAATTACGCTCTTTTCTCTTCTCTTTCCATATATTCTACAATAAGCCCTGTGTTTACAATCAGAAAACTATAAACATATACAAACAGTCTTTGAGAAAAAGGAGTGCAAGCTTTAGAGAGGATGAATAAATAAATGAGAATTCCCCCTTCGCTGACACACGCCTTGCACCCCACACAGCCAGGCTCACCGAGGTGCCTTGTCCCCTGGAGACCTATGTCCCCAGCGGCCCTCAGTCACCCCAGGGCACAATCCTCTCAAACTGCCTCCCCTTCCCTACTCTGGACCAAACTCACTGCATCAGTTCGCGGTTTGAGGAGAGAGCAATCCAAGGAAGAGACCTGCAGAGGAAGGATGGTGTCTGCATGGTTTTTCAGAAAGGATATTGCTAATCCAAACCTAGAATCTGCAAAGCTTTCAAGACATATGTTCAGTTTTTGCTACGGGTGGGAGTTTCATCTGTTTTGAAATAATAGAGTTTTGCTCACAACTTCACTTTCTTTTCTTCTTTTTTTCTTTGGGGTTAGGGGAAAAGAAAGGTGGTTAGCAAATAATCAAATATGGATTTTCGAATTCACTGGGTCTTTTAAAGTCAGGGAACAGTGTACGCTGAAACCAAACACATGCTATTTGGGTAAACTCTGGTATATTTTTAAAAAATCAGTCTCATTATGACTGTATGTTTGCTTATTATCTGTCAGTTCACATTTGTTGCTCTGTTCCTGTTATTCTAGTCAGCTCCAATGACACTGTGAAGAGTTTTCAAATATTTTTGACAGTAATTTTTTTTTAAACGTAAACTCTTTCAAGACGCATAAAATGCCACCTAATAGATAACAAAATAACTAATGCTCAGGATTCACAGGTGCTAAAATCCCGCTGACATCCCTGATGCTTCTGTTCATTTACACACTCTATTGAATGCCTACTGTGTATAAAGTTTTGTGCTGGAAGCTATGGACAGAGCAGTCAACCCGACAGAGGACAGATGGTCCCTGCCCCAGTGAACCTACACCTGGTGGGGAGACAGTATTCAACAAACAATTACGCAAGTAATTTCCTAATTGCAACTTGCGGTAAACGCTTGGAAGGAAAACAGTATAGTGTGCTATGAGGACAGACCAGGAAGCCCACGGGGGGTTGCAATCTTACCCCTAGAAGAGGCTATTTCCTAAAACCAGGAGCACACGGACATGCCCCTTCCACCGTTCTCTAGAGTCACATTTAGAGGGAGCTGGAGGTGGTGGGCACATACGGCAGCATTTTCTTCTATTTACTTGAAGTAAGAACCCTGCAAGGCAAAACTGTCCTGGAAAATGACTTCATCCTCTGGAAACTGATACTGGTCTTGTCTCCTTTTCCTTTCAATGTTGGGAGGAAGGGAGTAGTTACAGAGATTTATGGGCAAACAAGCTTTATGTAGCATAGTGGAAATTTCAAAAGAAACTAAGTGTCCATCATGAGGGCAGGGCTTGGATGGACTATGATGAGAACACATGTATAGAACAGTTACCTGCTTATTAAAACACCGTGAGGTGACACCTCTGCACTGGCATGGAAGGCTCACCACCACGTACTAAGTGAGAAAATGCAAACCGCTAGGCTGTGACTCAATTTGGTTTAAAAAAAACAAATGTATACACAGTATATTCACGCAGAGAAAGGGGACTTTAAGGCTGTGCATAGTGTCCACGGTGGTCACTTCTGGCACGTGGTGAATGTTTGTGAATCCTTTACCACAAGAAGGTATTTAGGTACCATTCGTACAATGAAAACACAATCAAAACACACCCGCAACAGGAGCCTCTCTGGACAGCGGGCTACTTCTGGGCAATCAGCTGGTACATGCTGACGGGCAGTCTGAACATATTCCCGAAGATGTGCCTAAACTTAGCTATGACAGAGCAGATGACTTAAGCCACCCCACTGGGAACTCAGTTGGAGGACACCAGAGGGGAACTGCGAGCTGACAGCACTGGAAGCAGCTGCAGCTCTGTCTGTCCTCTGGCTCATGGGGGCTGGCCCAGTGCCTGCCAGGGAATGACAGCAGCAGAACAGAGCTAACTCAGAGGGACCAGGTCCCTCTGCCCAGAACCACAGCCACCTGCTGGGAGAGCAGTGGGGAGAGGAGCCCTAGGCCGACCAGACACCCTTCCCCAAGGGTCCATGGGCTGCCCTGTGGCTCTTCTGGTCCAGACAGCCTGGCTCCTGGCATGTAGCATCCTGGCGGGAGACAGGGGCTCTGCTCTCCCAGGGTCTCCTGACATGCCAGGCCAGGGTACCAGGGAATCAAAGCAGCCCCTGGGGAAGGACATCTCAGCCTCAGGCCCCGTAGAGCCCGATGCCACGGGCACTACAGACCCATCAAAAGACCTCAAGAATATGAATCCCATTCAGAGTCTGGTCTGGTGAAAAGGAGCAGAGCACACTTAGGAAGTCAGTTACTTCAATAATTTAGATCAATACTCCTGCACTTCAGAGCTTGAAGGCCATGTAGTCCAATTATGCTTGTATTCTACAGGGCTGGCACTCAGCTATTTCCTAAACTCACTCACTAACACTCTCTCTAGATTTAGAGACAGCTAGCTAGCTGGCTAACTAGACAGATAAACAGAGAGCAAGACAGACCTCAGGGTGAAAGGTGCTGCACCTCAGAGGTGACACATGTGTTAGAAATGAGTCCTTCTGTGGCACAGAACTCTGACCCCCTGCACCATCCACACTGCTAACACGTCTTCTCTGAGTCACAAGGAGTGACACTCATCCGCCTTCCACAGAGCGCTTCAACATCTCAGATTCTTCCTTGACATAAGCAAAAAGGAATTTGAGGTACTTGCAGTACAACCTATGTTTACAAGTCAAGTGAGGCAGCTTGGTCCCTCCACGATGACCGCACCTTGTAATGCCATGAACAGAGGTGGACGTCGGGGAGGGAGCCATGACTGGCTCATCAGGTGGCCCTTGTGTTAGTAAATGGCACGCGGACCCCAGTGATAGGGAAGCCTCCCTCCCCATACCAGGGACCCTTCGCCTCGAGCTGGTGAATTCCAGGCACCGGTTGGGACCTGGCAACTGCAACCTTTGTCCTGACCCGGGCATCCGACCTGGAGACGGAGGCCGGGCCTCCCTTGCTTATGCTGCCCCTCCCCTGGAGGGCCCCTCCTCCCCTCAGCCCAGCCATTCTCCAAGGGAGAACTCTGGAGACTTCCCTAACACGCTCTGGCGTTTCCTTCACCACATCTTAATTGAGCACTTGTTGTATATAAGACAGGACACAAGGCAAAGGGGGAAGAATAAGGGAGGCCTGGTAACAACGGGTCGGGGCCGACTCCCCCTCCTCCAGCTCCCATCACATAGTCTGTCTGGCCCAGTCACAATCAAGTTTAAATTGTCTCCTGCTGTGCATCAGTTCACGTGTAATTAGGTTTTTCCCCTTCTCCATCTTACCCTCTAGGCGAGCCAGAACTCCCCTGTTTTAAAAGAGCCAAGTAGAAGGATCAGGCCTAACCAGATAAGGTGCACATTTTAATTCTTACATCAATCCAACAATCAGTAGCTCACTGTGCAAAAAAGCCTTTTACAAAACAGAAACAGACTCACAGACATAGAAAACAAACCTTTGGTTACCAAAGAAGAAAGGTGGGGGAGGGGTAAATTAGGAGTTGGGGATTTGCAGATACAAACTACTATACATAAAACAGAACAAGGTCCTACTGTGTAGCACAGGGAACTACATTCAACAGCTTGTAACAACCTATAATGAAAAAATATATAGATATGTATAACTGAGTCACTCTGCTGTACACCAGAGACTATCACATTGCAAATCAACTATACTTCAATTAAAAAAACAAAAACAAAATGCTCCAGCCCACAACTCAGAAGTTGAAAGAGTCTCCTAGCAACTCACTCTAGAAAATTTCTGCTTGTAACTCCCCCCACCTCTGCCTCAGAGCAGTAGGGATCAACACGCAGTCGGAGCCCCAGGCTGCTGCAAAGACCACCAGCTCCTCTCTGCCCTCCTGCACCTCATCACTTCTGTGATGACCCACAGACTGTGGGCAGACAGCAAGGCAGAGCCCCTTCTGCTCCTGTCCTGCAGAGTGACACGACCCCACTGTACCAATACCATGAGTTCATTTGAATCCTCTCCTCTCCTCTCTGAAGTCTTGCTTCTGGCTTTATCTAATGTGAGTCCCTGCCCACCTTCACTTGCCTGATGCTCAGAGCGCGACACTGAATCACACACAGCTGAACGATGTTATTCCCTCCAGCGCATCTGTTCGAGCGCCCAGCTGGATGGGAAACTCCCGCAAGGCGGGGAGAGGACCATACCTCAAACTCCTTCCACGCACCCTCAACACACAGCAGTGCTACCCACACAGCATAAGCTCAGACGCCTGCTGGGTAAACCCACCCCCACACCAACCAAATGCCTCTCAAACAGCCCATCAGTTTGGACGTGTCTAAAGCACTCCTGGTGCAGGTGCCTTGGGAGTCCCTCTAGTATGTGCGCTAGAGGTGAAGTCTGATCACAGAGGGTAATTGGCTCCTCCCTCCGGGCGTCAGACGGCTGCTCCTCCAGGAACCAGGCCTCCCTGACGCCTGCATCCTCAGTGCCCAGCACTGGGTCAAGCCCACAGCTGGTCCTAAAGAAACATTTGCTGAAGGGAAAGATTATCTCCAGGACCCACGCTACTTGGTGGTTTTCCTTTCTGCTGGAAGCCTCAACTCCCAGAAGGCGGAGGCATGATCACGCCTACCCAAAGACAAGGAAAATGGAACACTAATTTCTTTCCACGATGAATTTGGCAACTTCCTGCCAAGTTGAACAACTCAGTCCTGTGGATCACAAAATCAAACTAGTCTAGCAAACCTTTGTCTAGCCCATGCTTCCCTTGCCTTCGCTATTTCTACCCACACCACCGCCATTTTCCAATCTCCCAGGCCTGCAGCCTTTCTGACAACTCTGATCAGTCTCTGCCCTTCGTGCCCTAGTGCTGCTGATAGCTCCCTGCTCTCGGAAATCTCCCATCCTTTCTCTTCCGGTCTTGGAGCCAACCGTCATGCACAAGACCTCAATTGATGCCCCATCTTATGGCATCCGGCCCCCTCAGCTCCAGCTCCCCTCCTTCACAGACCCTACCTGCTACCCTCAGGCTATCATTTATTCAGTGCTGTTTTCATCTGGTCCATCCTCTGCTCAAATAATAACTGTGCACCTTTTAAACCATCAAGTCTGCACTTCTCGGTTCTAACTGAGCCAGGTCCACGTTCACTTTCATATCCCAGAAACCCTGATTAATCCTCCTGCCTCAGGTAGGACACTCACTGTCTCTCTTCTTCAAGGAACACGGACCATTCTCTGCCATCTCAGGATCTTGGCAAGGGTCTCACCTCCACGTATCCAAATCCCACCCCCACTCCAGGGCTCAGGGCCAGCCCCATCTCTCACGTAAGCTTTCCCCACCGCCAGCCCCACCGGCCTCCTTTCCCCACAGAACTGCTCTAGCCATCATACACTGCTTTCCTGTTGACTCGTAAGTATTCTCTCCTGCGCTGAAAGTCAGAACAGCTGATGAGGAAGACCAGCTACTTATGAGCCACGTGATCTTGCCCAAACCACCAGACTTTCAGAAGCTCACAGAACTGTTAAGATAAATGAGAGTTTACCTGAAGGGGCCTCGTTCATTTCACATTCCAAATAAGGTCCTCCAGGTGGAGGATCTGGATCTCCCTCTAACACTGGCCAAGAGCAATTTCCTATCATCCACAAGCCCGCAGAAAGAAAGTCGCAGTACATGTCAATTAAACGTAAGATAATGAAGGGAGAACGCACTTTTTATAGGGTACTTTTCTTCACACCCTTCATTTAGTCACTCAGGAGCTTTTCTAATACGAAAAATCTTGAGTGACTTAACAAACATGGGGGGGGGTAAAAAGAGAGGAGACAGTTGTTCTCGGCAAATCTGGTGACAAAGGCTTTAGAATACTGAGTTACAGTCGGAGGGCAACAGGGAACAGATACGGGGAGTAGGAATTCGAGCAGGGTCCACAGGGGGGAAAAGGAAGCACGTGGACGAAGAATGTTCCAGACCATCAGGTGAGCCACGGTCCTTCCCAACGTTCACGCCCATGACGGCGGCAAGCACCAACAGGGGCGCGCAGGAAAAATCACTTCAAGCCAGAGACTCAGGCACCGCTGATAACGCCGACCCAGCCCGCCCTGATCTCGCCTCTCGCCACCCCAGGTCTCACCGATCGAGATTTCCTGCGCAAAGGCCAGCGAGATGAGCAGCAGCGGCAGCCCCACGGCGATGCACGTGACCATCTTGTCCACGGCTAGCTCCAGCCGCAGCCCCTTGAACTTAGGCTCCGAGGGTTCCTTCAGCAAGAAGTCCGAGAAGACGTACTCGGTGGCCAGGTGGGCAATGGCCATGGCTGCGGCGCGCCGAGCTCAGCCAGGCAGGCCCACTAGAGCAGGCCTGGGTACCGCCGGCGTCGGGAGGGCGGCGCGGCGCCTTCGGCCTGTCACGGGCCGGGCCCGCGGCTTTCGCTTTCCTTTTCCCTTTGCCGGCTCCCCAGTTGCTTCCACATCCCCCCAGGCTCTGTGCCTTGTGGCCCGCAGGTGTCTCTGCTGGGCGCCTGGCCAGGCCGGTCCGGGGACTGCTCCGGGCTCACTGGACAGAGCGCTGACTCCCCCGCCGCGGGCCTGGGACGGAGCCGCCCCCGCAGGTCCTCAGGATGCGCGCGCCACACGGGCCCCGCGTCTCTCCCACGCGCCGCGGGCGCGAAAACCAACCCACGAACAAAGCGTTTGGTCGGCCGCGGCGCCCAGGCGGCCCTCCCGTGCGCTCTCCGCCCGCGCCGCCGCGCGCTTCCAGAACCTCGGAGGAGACCGCGTACCGAGGGGCGTGAAGCTGCCGGAAGCTGCGTCGGCGCCGGGCGGAGTGGGCGCGGCAGCATCCCGCGACCCTGGGATCCACCCTCAACAAAGGGAGCTTCCCGCGCGCCGTAACTCGGCTAATCCTTGCGCACCTCCCATCCTTGTTCTCGCCACTTCCTGGTACCTGGGATTTTTGGAATCATTTCGGAAAGCAACCTGTTACCCTGTGGACCTGAGGGGCCCCTTTTACGCCTCGCCCCCAACATTTCTGCTTGGCGGAGTCAGGTTAAAAGGAGGGGAAGACGCTTCGAAGAGCAACGGGTGCCATAAAAGCCTGTCGAGCGGTGTAGACCGAGCATGTGTGGAAGAGGGGGGCGCCAAACCCTTCCAGGAGCACTGCATGATAGGGGGACTTGGGACCAGGGATGCTGAGCTCCGTGTAGGACTAGGTCTCAGGCCTCTATTATCGCCGCTGGGTCTGCACTTCGCCTCCTGCTTTCCCGTCAGAGAATTGGTCTGGGAACCAGCAGAGGGGTGTCTGCAGGAAGCAGGTGTTGGGGGTAGAACTACTTCTGAACCACTTACAGGCAGTGGATGCTGAGAAAGAGTCAAGAGCTGCTCTAATCAGCAACATTCAGAGCAGACAGGACTTGTGAACGCGAGGGCTCCTTGCGGCTGGACTGCCTTCTCTGCTCTTTGTACCTGGGCAGGTCCGCGCTTGCAAGCCTCCTCTCTGTGCCCTCAAGTCCCATGTATACATCTCCACCCTACGCAGCTCTGCACCTGGATGACTCACAGGACTTAACTCTCACATGGGCCAGGACCACAATCCTCATCTTCCTCTCAGCCAGAACTCCAGTCTTCCCCATCTTGCCCAATGCACCACCATCCACCCATACGCCCAAACCAGAAACCTGGAGTGCCCTCTGTAACACTTCCATCTCTCCCAGCTGCCATAACCAGTTTCCAAATTCTATGGTTCCTTTCTTCTCGAAATATAGAAAATCTGATCATTTTTCTCCTCCTGCACTGCCAACACCCCAGTTCAGGTCACCATCTTCTGTGCTAACCACAGACAGGGAAGTCCTTTGCAGGCCCGCAAGCCATTCTTCCCCATGGCTGCCAGAGGGAGCTTTTAAAACTCAAATCTGATCATGTCACTTCCCTACTTAAAGAGTACATTGATTTTAGCATAAGATCCCAATTTCTTAGTATGGCCCCTGCCTGCCTTACTGGCATCATTACTTCCCTATCAAGTTCTTCCCCTGCCCAAAACTCTTCCACCGTAGAAGCTTTGCCTGGCCAACTCATATTGACCCTCCTGATCTCCGCTGGATGTCACTTCCCCAGGATAATCTTCCTTGATGGTCCTAAACTAGATTAGGTCCCTTTGTGAAATATTCTTGTGATACTGGCACTACCAGATACTGACTGTGGGCCTTGGGAAAGTTACATGTCTCTCAGTTTTCTTGTCTGTAAAGTGGGTACACCTTTTTGGCTTGAGATAAAGATCAAATGAATTAATGTATGTAAAGTGCCTAGGACAGTATATGGCAATTGATGAGAGCTATATGAATGGTGTCCATTACTGGTGCCCTCTATTTTTCCTTCTTAATGTTAATCAGAATTAGAATTCAAAGAGTATCTGTTTAACTGCTCATTTATTTAATGTTCCTCTCCTCCTTTATATGGTCAGCTTCATGAGGAAGAGTCCACACCCATGTATACCACTCTGATCTCCAGTATTTAGTACAAATGGCCATTGTAGGTATTTTAATAAATATTTATTAAATGTCTGAAAGAATCTGAAAATGTTGAACATTTTGAAAATTGGTTAAAAGCAAGTGGCCCAACTTACACTCATTGATCCATATATTCAAGGCATATAGCAGAGGCCAGTGGTGGGCCAGTTCTGGGTTCCATGAATAGGGAAACGTGGAGTGTGCCAAGGGGGATGCACAGAAAGATGGGGTCTGGAAGAATGAGTCCATTTGTGGCAGGCAGAGCAGGGACAGGTGCTTTCCAGGAGTGAGTGAAAGGATGGATGCCTTACCCTTCTCTCCTTGTTAAAATCTACATCTCCAGCAGGCTCCAGTGTCCCCTCTTCTGGATACCTTCCAGGATCCCCAAGTTGTGATGAATCCCTCCCTTCTCTAGCCGCCCTCCCCCCCCCACCAAGCCTGTAGCTCATTTTACCTTGTGTGATGGTTGATTGCATGTCCGCTTTCTCATTCAATATCAAGTTCCTCTGAGGATCCGGACAGAATCCCAGCAGTTTTTGAAGTTGCCCTCTGCTCGGACAGAGTTTTTAAAATTTAGCTGGAAGTCAATGCATGTGTGTTGAATTTACAATCCAGGCAAGAAAGAGAACTTGTTAGGAAATGGGAAGTAGAGACACCTGACACTGGTACAGGGACGATGAGGATGAGAGAGAAAAAGATGAAGGGGTTGGGGACAGAGAAGCTAGTCTGGAGTTTTTTACTTTTTCAGCAGGCATTAGGGAGGTTTTGGAGGGGAGTAATTTAAATAGAGTTGTGCTTTCAAAAGATTAGTCTTCTTGCCACGCTTAGAGTGGATTGAATGCAGGGTGGAGGGGGAGAGGCCAGGTAAGACACTGTTGAGATTCTGCACGTAAGAAATAACTAGAGCCCGGGGGAGGGTGTAGCTCAGTGGTAGAGTGTGTGCTTAGCATGCACGAGGTCCTGGGTTCAATCCCCAGCACCTCCATTAAAAAAAATTAAAATAAATAAATAAACCTACCCCCCCCCCCAACCAAAACAAGAAATAACCAGAGCCCAAACTGGTGTCGTGCCTTTGAGGACAGAGATGAATGGTACAGAAGAGAGTGGCCATTTTTCCTATTGCAAAAATCAGCTCAATCTGACTTGTGCTACGTTTCTTTGGGAGCAAATGAGAAGGCGAGAGCCTGGGTTCAACTCCTGGATCAGCCACTTACTTGCTGTTTGACCAAGGACAGATACATCACTGGAAATCTGTAAGTCTTGAGTTCCTCCTTTACCAAATAGGGGTAATATTACCCTCCTCCTTGGGTTGTTCTGAGGATTACATGCAATGGTATATGTAACAGTGCCTGCCATGTCACGGGCACAGCATTTGATGGCTGTCACTACCAGTCTCAAAAGTTTAGGGTGCCACATGAGACTATATGTAACATTGCTTTGTTAAAAAATAGACTTTAATTTTAAAAATTTTATTGAAATATAGTTGATTTACAATGTTTAGGGAGAGTCATATTATTTGTGGAGACATACTGTTCCTTTGTTTCATGAGGGACTTGCCCTCATGGCGCTTACCATATAAAGGAGACGAACATTAAATAAATGGGCAGTGAAACAGATACTCCTTGAATTCTAACTCTGAGTATCATTAAGAAGGAAAAATAGAGATATATTGTTCCTTTGTTTCATTTCTCTGGGATAGTTGCTAAATATCTAACTAACCCCCTGCTGCAGGTTAAAAAAAAAATTACCTATCACTAGATCTGCGGTCGGGGGTTGAAAAAAACAACACGCAAATAGCCATCTTTATAATATGTGAAATTTTATTAAAAAGAGAAATGGTATAATCAAACTATTTTGTGGTTCCATTGTCATTAAAAAAATAAACTAAGAGAAAAGGAAAAATCTTACAACTAAATAATTTGTTGTCTAGGTAAGTTATAAATAAGGCATTTATCATAATTATTATTATGAAATTATACAGCCTACACATGTATGAAAACTGTAGAATACATACTACAAAATCACATTATCAGTGGTTAGCAGGCTGGAATTCAGAATGTTGGGTACCGTGTTTCATGTGACATTCAAGCAAACTACGAACAGAACTATTAGAATTCAAATCCTGTTTAAGTAAGACTAGAGCTTCTATCAAATGACCCATTTCCCCTCACCAAGATGAAGATGAGAAAGTATGAAAGGTCCCTCCACCAGAGTATTTATTAGGTCCTACTCGTCCACCGGGACATCCAGATGACCCACTGCTGAGGCAGAGGGACTAACATCACTCATTCGGCAACAGCGTGAGCATCGCAGGGCATCTTGCCCTGAGCTAAGGGCAGTGTCTCAGTCTAGCAATAAACAATGTTGCTTTTATTAATCTTACACCTGACATTTAGGCATGTATAGAGCATAGATTGCCTGGAAATGGGTTGAGTTTAGTTGTTCAACATTTTATTTTGCATCTGAGCCTTGAAAACTGTAATACCTGTCTTAAAGCCAATTTATTGGTTTAAAAAATTGCCACTGGGACTCTCTTTCTCTAGGCTTTTCTCTTCTTTTCTCGTCCCATCAAAGGTTATGTCTTTAAGAGGCATGGACTCCAGGATTTTGTGAGACTCCCTCCTCCTAACCAGTCAGCGTCACTGACGAATTCTTCCTGGTGTTTCTCACACGATGAAACTGTCTTTACTTCATCAGAAATGGAAACTGGGAAAGATCCTCCTAACTGAATGAAAAATCAGACTCAAGATTCAAGCCCTAACTCACCGGCAAAGCTTCCTTCCCCCTTAGAAGATCCCACTAAACTCTCAGGGAGCCTCTGACTCACAGTGGGAGAACCTAGCCTGCTGTTTCACAGATCCACATGCTGAAGTACAAATACAAGTTCTCTAGTTGATTTCTGAATATACAAACATGGCCATGGGAACATGTAAAAATGTGTAACATGAAGTGAGTTCTAAATGTTCAAGTATCTCTGCAGATTTGCGTAAAAACAGAATTTTTTAAAAATGTGTGTAACTCTGCCTTTTGCAGCAAACCATGCACAGGCTATTTATATTAAAGGGGAAAAGGTCAGGGGAGCTGGATAAAGCCCCCCCAAAATTCATGTGGTCCAATTCTATCAGCAGATACTGATTTAGATGTAATCATGAATTCCTTGGAAAGTTATTTTCCCTGAAACAACTAAGAGAAATGTCTTACATAACAGTGCTGAAAAATCAGTGCCATTCCAGTTAGATGGCTGAGGCCATGTTAACGCTTTCCCCAAATTGTCCATCTACTTTGATGGTTTGTTAAAGAAGCACTAATCTAAGAATTACAAAAGACGGAAAATAAAGGTATTTTTCAGAGAGCCTTCCCACTTCAGTGAATTCAGAGAACAGACTGAGTGTTTTCTCAGTCACGCCCATTCTTCTTTTCCTGTATTTTATACCTGAGGATTATTCACAGCCCACTTAAAAATAAATAAATAAAAGCAAATTGCTTTGATGGTGTTCCAGAGGATCAGCGCCTGATCCAGGAAACCATGTCAACCTTCCTTGGCGAACGATGCCCTGGTCCAGTTTCCCTACTGAGGAAGACCAGCTGGTTCACAGTGCATCCGTGGGGAGCGCGCAGGACTGGACTTCCTGGTATGCCACCCGCTTCTTTGCCAAGCACAGGCTGAATGAGAGAATCACTGTGATGATCAGAAGGAGGAATCCGATGATGAAAAGGATGACCAAGGCTGCTTTGGCTCCTCTGGGACCCAGATTCTTGCCGAAGAAGTAGAGCTGCTCCTTGCCAGGTTCTTCTGTGCAAAAGGAAAAGGAGGCATCAGATCTCTGCCTTTCCCTGGGGAGTGAACACTGACCATTCACACAGAGGATTCAGGGAGAGTATCATTACCGTTGGAGGGCACCGTGGCTGGGTGAGACGATCCTCCAGAAGGAGACTTGGTGGAATAAGGAATCCTGTTGTCTGGATGGAGAAGATAGGTTGATGGTTTATAAACAACAGAAGTAGATTCTTTTCCTGACATGAATCGTTTCAAGAGTTTTGTCATTTCCCCAACAAGGACTGTATCCTGTCAGTATCTGGAAATCTTGCTTGGATGCCCACCGTGCTACCTCATACAGGTACACACGCTGTTCCTACCCTGTCCACCTTTCAAACTTCTGCTCACTTGTTAAGATCCAACCTGAAGCATTATGGCCTCTGTGGAACCTTGGCTCATGTCCCCAGACTGTTCATTATTGCTTCCTGCTGCTGTCACTGAACCCCGTACTCTGCACTCTGTCTTGGCAAATATCATATCCTATTTTGGGTACATGTCTCTCTTAATGACTCTCAGCTCCTTGGGGGCTCTCATGTCTCCTAGTTTCAGGGTCTACAGGAAGCCTGTGCCATCAGCCGGCATCACAGACAGACAACAGTACCTATGTTCCGAAGGACCGTGTAGGTTGTCTCCATGCCAGCATGGATGTGGTCAGACACGTGACAATGTAACAGCCATGTCCCTGGGTGATCCGCAAACAGTTCAATGGTTTGGAATGTCCCAGGAAAGAGGTCATAGACATCTTCTCGGTAAGATTTATCTATCTGCAGAAAGAAGGGAACAATAAAGATAAGAGCAGAAACCAATAAAATCAAGACTAGAAACATAATAAAGATAAAGAAACCAAAAGCTGGTTCTTTGAGCCTCAGATTGACAAAATTGAGAAACTTGTGGAAGGCAGCCTGTGCTGGCCCCCAGTGATCCCTGACCTCTAGTACTCATACCTTTGAGGTCCCCTCCTACATTGTCTGACAGCTGGTCCTTGAAACCAAGAGCATATGGCAGAAGTGATGGCATTGTACTTCCAAGAGTCTTAGACGTCTTTTGCTCTCTCCCCTTGGATCACTCACTCTGGGGAAAGCCAGCTCCCATGCCATACCCACATGGTGAATAACTGAAGCCTCTGGTCAACAGTCTTGTGAGTGATCTTGGAAGGGGATCCTCCAGCCCCAGTCAAACCTGGTGAGTGCAGCTCCAGCTGACATCTTGATTGCAGCCTCATGAGAGATATTGAATCAGAACCAACTAACTGAACTATTTCCAGCCTAACCCAGAGAGATTGTGAGATAATAAGAGTGTGTTGTTTTATGTCACTATGTTTTGGGGTAATTTGTTACACAGCAATAGATAACTTATACAAACTTCTAGACAAAATGACCAAGAAAAAAATTTAAAAACACAAGTTACAAATTTCAGAGATGAAAGAGGGGATATCACTAAGACTTTATAGACATTAAAAAAGATAATAAAGGAAAGTTATTAACAACTGTTTATCCATGCATTCTACAATGTAGATGGTATGGACAAGTTGCTTAAGATGAAGACAACCAAAGCTCACTCAGGAAGAACTAGATACACTGAATAGGTTATCTACTAAAGAAACTGAAATTATATCTATTAAAGAAACTGAAATTGTATTAAGACCTTCCAACAAATTAAACTCCTGGTCCAGATGGCTTCATTGGCAAATTTTGCCATTTAGAGAAGAAATGATATCATATCTAAACAAACTTCCAAAAAATAGAAGAGGAAGGAACAATTCTCACTCATTTTATGAGGCCAGCATTATCCCAATTCCAAAACCAGACAAATACTTTACAAGAGAAGAAAGCCACAACTAATATTCTTTATGAAAATAGATGCAAAAATCCTTAACAAAACACTAGCAAAGTGAATCCAGCAATATATAAAAGGGACAGTGCATCATGACAAAGTAAGGTTACCCTGGGAATGAAAAACTGGTGCAACATTTGAAAATCAATCAGTGTAGTTCACCAACAGGCTAAAGAAAATCATCAATAGACTACACAGATTAAAAGTATGATCATCACAATAGATGCAGAAAAAGAGTTTGATAAAATTTAACATCTGTTCATGATTAAAACCCTCAGCAAACTAAGAATAGAAGGAAACTTCCTCAACCTGGTAATGGGATCTACAAAAAATACCTACAGCTCACTTTATATTCAACAGTGAATAACTGAATGCTTTCCCCCTAAGATTAAGGCAGGGATCTTCACTTACTACTCATATTCAACATTATACTGGAGGTCCTAGCTAATGCAATAAGACAAAAGAAAAAGAAAGAAAGAAAGAAAGAAAGAAAGAAAGAAAGAAAGAAAGAAAGAAAGAAAGAAAGAAAGAAAGAAAGAGCATGCAGATTGAAAGTAAAGGCATAAAACCATCTCTATTCACAGACAACATGATTATCCATGTAGGAACCCCCTCCCCCACAAAAAAGTCTATAAAAAGAAACTCTACAATAGCTACTAGAATCAGTTTAGCAAAGTTGCAGGATAAGCTCAATTTTATAAAAATCAATTATATTTCTATAGACTGGCAATGCCAATTAGAAATTCAAATTTTAAAAATACCATTTATTCTATCACGACAACTCATGATATTCTTGGTAATAATCTAATAAAATATATGCAAGATCTATATGATGAAAAAGACAAAAAACTGATGAAAAAAATCAAAGATCTAAATATATAGAGAAATATGTCATGTTCATGGATTGGAAATCTCAATATTGCTAAGATATCAATTCTCCCCAAATCAATGTACAGATTCAATGTAACCCCAGTCAAAATTATAGCAGGATTTTAAAAGCTGATTCTAAAATTTATATGGCCAACATCTGGACTAGCTAAAATAACCACCACCTGATTTTGACTTACTGTTAACACTAAAGCAATCAAGACAGTGTGGCATTTAAGGAAGGACAGACATGTAGATCAATGTAACAGAACACAGAGCCCCAAAATTGACCCACATATATAGGATTGATATGATTTTGACACAGTGGGAGAAAGGATAGTCTTTTCAATGAAAGGTGATAGAATAATTGGTCATCTGTATTTGAAAAACAAACCTTGAACCATATATGAAAATTAACTTAAAATGGATCAGAGGCCTAAATATAAAACCTAAAACTATAGAACTTCTAGAAGAAAATCTTTGTGACATTGAGTTAGGCAAAGATTTCTTAGCTATATATAAAAAAAAGATTTCTTAGCTGACACCAAAAGCATGATCTGTAATAGAAAAAAAATGATACATTGTTCTACATCAAAATTAAAGTGTGGACATTTCACCAAAGAGGACTTGGAGATGGCAGATGGTAGAAAAGCACATGAAAAGATATTCAATATCATTAGTCATTAAGAAAATGCAAATCAAATACAATGAGATACCAGGATATACTTAAATGGATGGCTAAGAAAAAATAAAATAAGAACAGAAGATACCAAGTGCTGATGTGGATGTGGACAAGCAGTACTGTCATCCATTTCTGGTGGGAGTGCAAAACGGTACTGCCCCTGTGGAAAGTAGTCTGGCATCTACTTACCACATGGCCTAGCCATCTAACTCCTAGGTATTTTCTCAAGAAAAATGAGAACTTATGTTCACATGAAAGCATGTACACAAATGTTCATAATGACTTTATTTTTTAATAACCCCAAACTGGAAACAACCCAAATGTCCCTCAGTGGGGGTATGGATAAACTGCAATCCATCCATACAGTGGAATACTGCTCTACAACTGAATGGAACAGACTGCTGATTCAGTAAGACAGATGCAGTTCCAATGCCAATCCTAAATGAAACAAACCTGAGTCAAAATGCTACAGACTGTATGATTCCATTTATATAACATTTCAGAAAAGGCAAAACTATAAAAGACAGATCAGTGGTTGCCAGGGGTTAAACATGGAGAAGCAGCTGACTCTAGAGGGTGGAACAGGGACATTTTGGGGGTCGATGGAAGTGTTCTATATTTTGATTAGTGTTGGTTATACCACTGTATGCACTTATCAAAACAGAAGTGTATACTTAAAATAGGGTGAATTTTACTCAATGTAAATTATACCTTAATATAAAATATTTATGTATGTACATAAAAATTTCATATGTATATAAAATAATTTTATGATTTTATAAATTTTTAAAGATTTTACAAGTTTTTAATATAATTTTTAAAAATGTGGGTTGACAAAGCCAAGTTGTGAAAAGCAGCATAGCCATTTAATATGTGCAACTGTAATCACTGTAGGTTAATGCTTGGTATCCTAAACTATGTTGAATAAATACACAGAGGGGAGAAGATATTAGATGTTATGAAAGTTACTGTCTATGCCTGTAGAACTAGAGATGTGCAAGTTTTCCCCGCAGGTTGGATGTGATTACTTCCTTGTAGACGGCACAGCACTTGAGAGGACAGACTATTTGGACCTTATCCCTGGGATTCTGATTCATCAGGTCCAGGGTGGGGCCTGGCAGTCCATTTCTTAAACAGCTGTCCAGGTGGTTCCACATGGCCAGCACCACCCGCAAGGTACAGCTGGATGCTGAAAAGGCAGAAGGCTACACGTGGTCGCGCCCAACCCACTAGGGCAAAAGTCAAGGTAAAGTTTTGGGCCCAAGCCAAAGCTTGAATTATCTCCTTTATTAGATAGGGCTATTCTGTTGGCTAATCACATAGGAAAGAACAAGAAAAGGGAAAGAAAAAAGAGAAAAGAAAAAAAAAAAGGAAGAGGGACAAAATCCTATGGTTTTTTTTTTTTATATATGATATTAATAGCATAACCCAGCGTGGTCAGAATTATCCCCACATAAATGCTGAGAAAAATGCCTCTGAAGCTGAGAGGTTTTTTTGTTTTGTTTTTTTTTTACAAGCAGAGTAAAACACATGTACATATTAAGAAATGGGGAAGGACATAATCTTATTTTCCTGTTCCGTTCTGTAATGTTCAGCACTACCCCTCACAAGCCTTATTGTCAAATAACTCTCAGGTCACAATGGAAATATGTGGAATCTGTTAGTTCGGAAAGTCTTCCCCAAAGCATTTTCCTTATACTTACTTTGAAAAGAAAGCTCTCGGCATGATAATGGATGGTGTGTATGTCCACTTCACTTCCTATTCCTAACAAATACCAGTTTGTCATTGTATCTTCATTCATGATGAGGCCATGGAGATTCCCGAAAATCTTTCCATTAATAGCTGAGAAGGTGAAAAGAAAACAGCCTTTGATTACTGATCACTACTTAATCTGGTTTTAGAAATGGTTCGAGATCTTTAGGTCACCAATATCTTCATCTGCCTGACAAACGTCATGATCTCACCCACACTTACCAATCTTCCCACCGTCTTTGGACCCAAAATTCAGATTACTAAGACATCCTTATAAAAGAGAGCCAGAAAAAAGAAATAGTAGTATTGTTTCTTAAAGCTACCTCTTGGTAGCAGTACATGTTGTTTGTTTGTCTGGCATATTCTCTTAAAGAGTGGATTGCAGCCTCATGTGTGAGGTCCTCAGATTTATACCATTCTACAGTTGAGTGGACAAAAGCACAGAAAATCAAGATGTATAACTCAAAATTGAAGCAATTAAAAGGTGTTTCATTAACATTTTACTTTCTGAGACCTAGGTTGGGGCAAGTTCTGAAACCTGGTTGAATCTTCAAAAGAAAGAAAGCTTCACGTGGGCTGACCCATGATCTAACAATTAGCAAAGCAAACTCAAGCTGGCTTGACGTGATGGGGTCTCACTCCTCTGATTCCTACTAAGTTTTTATTCTGTGCATCAGGACACACGAAATGAGTTACCTTCATTAAGAAGAGAGAGCATACTAAGACACTTTGGGGAGAGGGAGGCAACATTGTAGAGAAAGAGAAGCTGGATTTTGGTCAAAAGTAGATCTGGGTGAGAGTGTGGATGTGTCAGTTAGAACACATTATTTCCACTTAAAAATACCTTAGTGGGGTGGGTATAGCTCGATGGTAGAGCTCATGTATGAGGTCCTGGGTTCAATCCCCAGTACCTCCGTTAGAAAAAAATTTTTAATTACATAGAATTAAATAACATAGACACACTAAAACAGAAATTTGGTGATGGTGTTTCATGTTCCAGAGACAGTTAAACCAAGCCCTTAAATTTGATCAACTAGACTCGTATTCCTAGAGAAATATACCAATAAGTGATGATTCGTTTCCTAGGAATTACTTCACAGTCTTGTAGTTTAGGGATCCCAGCATTCAGAAATAGAGCTCCCTAGATAGTTGGTCAAAAACCTCACTGGACTTTGTTGGTCCAATGGCTTGGCCACTTCCCTGGGAAGGAAAGCTTTAGAGGACTTTATTCAGTCCAGGTGCCCCTGGGAACGGGTGGGGAAGGGCTCCGAGAAGGAGGCTGGGACCTCCGCAGATTTCTATGAGCTTATCTCAACAAGGGTCTTCTTTTTAAACCTCTGATATACCATGCATTTTGTTGCTCTCCTCAAAATCATCAGAGGGCTTAAAATCTCGTGGATCTTTATTAAGATACTTCTTAATATTGTCATCCAGATACCAGGACTCATTCTCATTAAATACCAAAAACAAGAGAACAAATTCATAATCCACATCGCTCCGTCTTCCCTTTTCATTCAACACTCCTTCTCTGCAGGTAATCAGAGGACCCATCAAACCACTATATGTATCCTGAAAGAGAAATAAACCGAATTAGAAGAGCCTTTTAGATAATTTAATGACACAGACTGAGTGCTTGTAAGAAAGGCACTGTAAAAAGCCTAAATGACTATTGCCCACGAAATAAGTACCAAGAAGCCTAGAAGAACCAGGGTGATCTGTGTGAAATTTTAGGAGAATTTCTAAAAATGTGCTAAGAGTGAGCTTTTTGAGAGCCGAGACTGTGTCCCTCATTCATTGCTGAGTCTCCAGAGCAGAGACTATGCAATGTCCACTACATAGAAGGTGTTCAATAAATATTTGTTGAATAAATGAATGCTTATTTCTATTTTTCCTGTATGTTTTTCAAATGAAACTGTGTTCATGGCTACATACAGAGGCTTATATTCCACTTTCTATGGGTCAAAGTGAGCTGGCTGATTAGCAACTGATGGGAAGCTTTCTTTTAAAGGAAAACCCCCTCATTTCTAAGTGCCTATTGAGATATTCCACCTGGATGGGCTTCCTGCAACAATTCAATCTGCTAAGCATTTCTAAAGTGGATTTTAGTATTTCCCTCAAACCACTTCCTTCCCCTGAATTCTCTATCTCTGTTAATAGTGCTATGATATTCCCTGCCATTTAGGTCAGAAATCTTGGTTTCAGTGTTTAAGTCCTCCTTGCTCTTCACTCTGTCCCATCTCACTGCTGTCAAATCCTACGTTTCTTTTCTTTTCACAGTGCCTCTCCATTCCCTGACTTCCTTTCCACTCTCTTATTGTGGGATCTCAGTACCTCACCCTGGACTAGAAATTGGCTCCTCTCTGGTCTCTGACTCACCGCACCTCCAGCCCATCCTGTTGATAACTGTCAGATTACTGTCGTCCCTCCCATAGCTAGACGTCTTCAGTGACTTCCCAGTGACAGTCCTACCGAATAAAATACAAACCCCCGACAGGACCTGCAGGCCCCCACGTGCTCCTGCAGCAGACTTTTCTACCTTACACTCCTTGCTGCTTTCCTTTTGTACCCTAGATGGCAGCCAGGTGAGACTCTCAACGTTTCCAAAACACACCTGCTACTTCCCTGTTCTCAGCTTTACTCAGGATGTTCTTTCTTCCCAATGCCTCCTATATAGACCTGCACTCCTATAAAACTCACCAGATTCAGAGTCGTAATATAATCTTTGGGGAAAATAATGCATGCATGTGCACACCCATAATTGTAAGTTCCTCCAAGGCAGGAATATTTACAGCCCTCATAGTACTTGGTAGGGTCATTTGCACATCACAAGGGCTCAATAAATATTTGCTGGGATGCCCAAATGAATAAACAAATGTGGGTTTCCCATAATTCTAATATGTATGTATTTTTTTTAAACATTTTTTATTGAAGTATACTTGATTTACAATGTTGTATTAGGTCCTGGTATACAGCATAGTGATTCAGTTATACGTATCTAATATTCTTTTTCATTATAGGTTATTACAAGATATTGAATGTAGTTCCCCGTGCTGTGCAGTAGGACCTTGTTGTTTATCTATCCTGTACATAGTAGTTTGTATCAGCCAAACTTCCAATGTAACGTTATTTTTTTAAGTGTCTTGTATGTTCCTCCCGAACTCTTGCACTGTCCAATACAACGCAAAGACATTAATGCAGCCATCTAATACTTAAGAGGAAGGTTAAGATAATAAAAACTTTTATAATGGGCAATGTTTACATTTTATATTGGATATGACCTTAGTTTGGACTTCGATTTATGACATATAATCAAGACTAGTCATTTTATATACAATATCTGACTCAAGTTCAATACTGAATTTTTGCCTTTAATTTCTAAGTTAGCCTATTTATTATTCCAATAGCTTATAGTTTCAGTTACTAAGTTTGCGTGAAGTCTGTTTTCTTTCCTGAGCCCTGATCATAGTGATAATGCTTTTAAAAATGATAGATTCCACACGTTCAAAACCATGGTATAATAAATTATTATTTTATGGTTATTTATGCACATTTTCTCTCTGGCTTCAAACTACCTTGTTAAGTTCTAAATTTGGTAATTGAAACATTGAAATTTTATTTGGCTTTTTTTCCCCAGACTTTAGGTCAAGGGTCAGCAAACGTTGTTTTTATAAAGCGTCAGACAGCAAGTATTTTTTACTTTGTCGCCCAGACCATTTCCATCACAACCACTCAGCCCCGTCATAGACAGTGCAAACAAATGCGCATGGCCGTAGTCGGAGACCCCTGCTCTACACCAGTACATCTTTTCACACTTACCCGCCAGAATTATGATAATTTGAACAGTCAATGTTAAGTCACATTACTTAGAGCATTTTGGTGGCTCTCACCTTCACAAAGTTTACTGTTGAATAGTAAACCCACGGAATACAATTTGGGTCCGATGGCCCTGGGCCAGACCTTTTAGGGACATTCCATCTGTAAGTTTTTATTTCTCCTGAAACAAAAGAGAAGAAAAAAATTTACCCGTGTTACCTCTGTTCCAGACGATTTACCTGAAAAAATGCAGACAGATTCTGTATGTATTTTGGTTGAAATTTACTGCTGGGGGGAATCCCCTACTCATTAGCAATGTTCCTATTAACTCACATCTTGATTTTCTGTAATTTCAAAATGGCAAATTTTTCATTTCAGCCTTCCATTCCTAGTTTGCCTTTTCTGTTATCAACTGATGTTTACTCAGGAAATGACTTATCTTATACCTCAGTAGTTTTTCTTCTCAAATTTCCTACCTCCTTCCCAAGAGCTGTGCTTGAATTACCTTGGGACTCAGCCTTGGCTTCTTCAAATCACCAGGGAGCTTTGTAAACTCTCTCTGCTCAGGCCTCATCCCAAACCAATGAAATTAGAGTATCTGGGGGCTGGTCCTTAAGCTTCTCAGGTGATTCTAATGTGAGGCAGGTGAGATATGGTTAGAACCAGAGAGAATCAGGGAGACCTCCTATCAGCTCTCAACCCTACTGACTTGTTTTTGCTCAACCTTTGACAAGCTCCCTAACCTCACTGACCCTTAGTTTCCTTCTTTGTAAAGCAGGTTAGTCATCGCAGTTTTTGAATTGTTTGTGAGGATTAAATGAAATAAAATACCTCGGATAGTGCCTCACATTGAAGGCAGTAAATAATTGTTAATTGCATGTATACTAATAACATATGCATGCACCTCCCCTCCCTTGCCAGCCCCCACCCCGTCTATGCAGCCCCTGAGGCTGACCCAGAGCCTTGCTAGGAGTCATAAATAGACTCGTGAATTAGCAAGATAATCACATTGTAAAAGGCTCATTTAAATTGTTATCTCCTTTTAAACTATCTGTGTCCCACTACCCACCCCATGGTGACAAACACCCTACAGCTGAGTGTGAGCCACAAAGCAAACAAAAGTGACGTTTACCTGTAACTTTGCTCCATGTTTGCTCATACACCAGCTGGTTAGCCATATAACTTTGGGCCTAATTTCCATGATTTTTCATTATAGCCCCTATGCCTTGGGAATCACAAGATTAAAAGGGTGATATTTCGCTTTCTAAATGCAAGTGACTACAAGGGCGGTATTACTAAAGCTGGAACAATCTATTGGCCACCCCAGGTGGGAGCACAGCTCTCAACAAAAAGAGGGTGCTCAGGAAATATTTGTTGAGTGATTTAATAAAAGAAGAAGAAATTTGATAGGGTTAGGGGCCGCTTACTTTTCTTAAAATGCTAGTTTGCGCTCCTCATCTGATGCATGCCCAGACTAAACTTCCTTCTCCACCTTGCCTGGACTTCTTACACAAAGTTAGTTTCTTCCTCCTATCTTTAATCTCTGGGCTCTCCTGAACCTTTCACCTTATTAGAGACCCTGTGGGGATTGGAAAAAAAAAAAAAAAAGCTCCTTTGCCATGTTCTAATCATTTTTCTTCCCACCCCCACGACCCTCACATCTAGGACTCCCGGAAGGCCAGTCAGCAGAGGAGCTGTGTCCCTTCCCAGTCCTCACCACCAGGGCACAACAGCCTGGGAGGGGTCACGCCAGCTTGCCCACAGCCCTACCAGCACCCACCCCCTGCCCCATGCCTGACTGGCACCTTCCTTCCTCCCTCCCTTTGGAGTTGCTTTCAACCATCAGAAATAATATATTTAATGACTTTTTTTTGACCCATTTTAAACCATTTCCCTCTTCATCAAAGCCAGACATACCTATTATAGTAAACATAGAAAGTACAGAAAATGAGAAGTCGAAAAGATTATTACTCTGCTGCTTGAAATACCACTAGGAAGATAAAACCATTATTAACATTTTGTCCCCAGGACCTCCATTAAAGAACAAATAAGTAAAAATAAATAAACCTAATTACATCCCCACCAAACTAAAAATAAATAAAAACGAAAACGTTTTGGCTTACTTCCCTTTTGGTCTTTCCTCTATATTTGTATTTTGCTTACCAAGTCTTTTCCATGTCATTAAAACTTTCTTAAATGTCATCTAATGGCTGCAGAATGGTCCATTAAAAGGATATGCCAAAATTTACTTAACTATTTCTCTGTAGATAGACATTTAGCTGTTCATGATAAGTTTCTTAAAGCAGCAAAACACAGGCTTCTGATAGTGAGAAGTGAGGTGGCAGAAGCTGGAATAGTAGCTAATGAAGATTTTCCTTCCCCCAACGCCATCCTTGAACAGATACCTTGCTAAATTTTTCTGGTAATTCATAAGATTGTTTTCTTTTCTTCTTTTTATACATCTTTAATTTTTAAAAGTTTATATGACCTTTTGGTAATTACTATAGCATTAAGAATTATAATGTTATTATGTATTATAAGAGGTAAAGTGGAATCTAACTCCTGTAATTATACCTATGATTGCTTTCAATTTCATACCCGAAAGTCACAGAGGCTCCTGACATTTATTACAACCACATTTCAACTGTGTAAATGTTACAGAAGCTTCTTAAATTGTGAGATCTTCTCTCCCTTCAATGAATCTTTTAAAACCCAACTGGAGTTCTATCTCCCGTAAAGCTCTCCCTAATTGCTCCTAGTTAATCAATCAATCTTCATGGATTTTCCGTCTCTGAAACTTTTATCAGTACCTGCAGGTATATTTCTGAAATTCTTTACCACTGAGAATTTCATCAGGTATAATCTACTGTACTACTGAAATGACTCCTCTTGTTTGTCTTTTCTTCTTCCAAACTCATTTTAAGCCTCTTGAGAAAAACATGTGGTTAAGAGCTCAGGTTCTGAAGTCCACCAAGCTGAGGTTCCACTATTACTAACGCTTGACCTGATTAAGTTCTTTACTCCTCTTTACCTCAGTCACCTGTTAAATGGACACTGAAATGCTGTATTCCACCGATTATAGGATGCACATTTTTCACAATTTAACACCTCTGATGTCAGGATATATCTTTCAATCAGTGGCATGTCAAAATTTAATTGGCAGCGGGTTTTTTCTTGTTTTAGTAACAGATAAAATAATGATTGACATTATAATCAATGGTATCAGATTCAATGAAATCTGAATTGCAGGGTTATTGTAGGAATAAATGAGTTTTTAAAATGGTTTTTAGAATATAAAGCAAAGCACCTGTCACAAGGGTAACGTTCAGTAAGTGTTAGCTGTTTCTATGCCTTACTATGCTTTAAGATCCCTGATGGAGCTGAAGAAAGTCCATAGACACTCGGCCACTGGATGAATGGTGATTTCTCACTGGGGTAGGGGGTAGAACACACTGACGTTAAAATGAGCTCTCCAAGACCCTTCAGAGATCAGAACAGAGTTGAGTCTGGAGTAGTCATCAGGAAGCAGCAGGCATCTGGGGTAAGTTACCTGGCTTTGTGACGGGCACTTGGAGTCCCTTCCCTCTGTCCGCCTCCTCCACACCTTGGGCTGAGATGGAGTAGGGGCGCTTGGCCTTGTTCATAAACACGATCAGGACGGAGTCGCCAACCTCGGCATGAATCATTGGGCCTGAAGGCAAAACACAAGCCTGTGTGCATAATCGCTGGTCTTTTCCACACTGGTGTTAACGTCCCCGTAGGGAGTGTTTGGCGAAATAAAATAAAGGCTAGCTTCTTTGTTAATGTACTTCCTTTAGAGGGCAGTTCTGTGTAGCATTCAATTCCATGTCTTGTTTGGCAATTGGACCAACCTGAGTTCAAATCCTGCCTCCTTCACTTATTAGAGAGGGCTTGAGTATGTCAGGTAATCTACCTGAGTCTCAATTTCCTCAGCTGCAAAATAGGTTTAATGACACCTTTCTCATAAGGTTACAGTGAGGACTAAATAAAATAATATAGTAAAGTGCTCATGTCAGTGTATTAAAACACAGTAAATGCTTAAATTTTTACTACCTACTCTCCAGGAAAAGTCACATCCATGTGATATGGTAACTTTGTTATAATCCCCCTGTGTGTAACCTTTGGTACATCTAAAATTGCTCCTTATCTGGTAGATGGATATAATAATAACGAGGATCCAATGAAATAATGTGTCTGAAAGGGATTTCTAAGATAAGACCAAAATTAAAACATGTATATTGATTTATGATCAATATGATGACTTCACTAATGATGTCCAATGTCCAATGCTGTTTCTCTATATTTGAATTCCTTCATGAGACGTGTGCTCTTCCCCTCCTCACATGTGCACATTTCTGTTAGAAACAGCCCATCTGAGTGCCACGGGAAATCGGCCCACATGTCACTGGAGAGGCCTGTACCGGCATTACTGTGGGATGCCCTCATCCACGACAGGTGCCTCTTGGTGCCCAGGATGTGGCACCAACACAATTTGCCCCGCACTGTCATCTTCCTGAGGCACCACTTGAGGAAGGTGGAAACAGGCTCTCATTTGGCAGCACCTCAGACCTGACCCGAATGGTTCACAGGATGGATTTGCATTCTAGGTTCACAGGGAGATACACTTGCCATCACGGGTCTGACCACACCCGTCCATTCTTCACTGATTCAAACCATGGTTTTAATTGCTTTTCTGAAAAATACAGTTGGCCCTCTGTATCTGGGCTCTGTATCTGCAGATACGAAGGGCCAACAGGACTGCCCCATGTAACATAAGGGACTTGAGCATCAGAGTATCTTGGTGCCCATGGGGTCCTGGAACCATTCCCTTTCAGATACCAAGGGAAAACTACACTGGTAAAGGCCTAAATAAGTCTAAAATTTGTTGGACTATTCTTATCTTTGGAAGAAAATCTGAAGAAAATCTTTAGTATGAATCAGGGAGTGTCTGAAAAGCACACTTAAAAAAATTTTTTTTGATGGAGGTACTGGGGATTGAACCCAGGACCTCGCGCATGCTAAGCACACACTCTACCACTGAGCAATACCCTCACCTCCCAGCACTCTTTTTTTTTTTTTTTTTAATGATAAAACTAGAAAGGAAAAACCTAGGCATATTTTCAAATAGTAATTTTGGGCAGTTACAGATAAGGGCATGTGGCTGCATCTATTAAAATCACTATTTGTATATTCATTACCACTTAAGTTGCACATGCCTTGCTGTACTGGTGGGAAGGGGTGAATGCCTTCTGATTTACTACCTGGTGGATCACAGGAAGCAGTCTTGACCAGAGGTGTGCCTGCCCTGTGCGCTTTGCAGCTCCAGGAGTGCAGGCCTCTCCCTGAGTTGCAGAAAACGAGTGGATGGGCTTCCGGCTCCCCTGGCTGCAGTGCTGCCGGGCTTGCCTCTGATGAAGCCACTGGTCTGTGTCAAATGTACTGAGAAAACCAACTGGGGCCCTTTGAGAGGCAGCCCAGCCCCCTCTGCAGGATGAGCACCCTTTCTTCAGCCGTCTGCTACACACAGGGCGCAAAAGAAAGAATGTGCCCACAAGAGATGACTCACTTGGTAGCGGCTGATGTTAATAGGCGGTGAAAGTGTAGGCAAAGGTGGATGGGTCTTCTAATAATTTATGAAGCTAGCAGTCGTGGTGCCTTATTTTAATAATAAGAAACACCTGTTAAAGCCTTACTATTTATATAAGTTACCTTGTACATTTAAAAGTGGAAACGAATTTCAAACAATCATCTAGATTAGCCCTCTGTTTTAAGATCTTCTCTTCATCATGGGGCCAGGTTTGGTGATGCTCAGGTAAAGAAAAGTGGGGAAAGTTAGCAGGAAGAGCTTATCTGATTGCCAGGTCAGGTGGCCCAGGGCATCAGACAGGTGGAGTCAGTTCTCAGAAGGCTGGAAGTTGGGGCCCCTGGAACTGAAACCAGCCCTTTCACCTGAGCACCCCTTCCGCATAAGGGGTTCCTCTTTGGTCAGGATTATTTTCCTGGTGTGCTGTTAAGGCACTGGCCTGGAAGACTGAGGACCGTGGAGGAGTTATGCAAACACTCTGCCTGCTGTTCTGAGGCATCAACTTGTTTCAGATGAAATCATCTCCTGGCTCAGTGGAGAGGTGGCAAAGGAACTTCAGAGCAATAGATACTGGTTATGCTGCCTTGATAATAGGGATGTCTGTTTGCGAGTTGTCTGGCCGACTGACTACAGCTACTGTTTGTATGAGCTGAGCACACAGAGAGCTCCCTGATAACCAGAAAGCAGGAAGTTGTCGCACTTCGACGAATGCAGTCAGGCTACTCTGTTCCTTTCATCCCCTCTGGGGCAAAAATCTAACTGGACCTGTGTGCGCGCGCGCGCGCACTGGGGGCTGGCGGTGCGCGGCGGCGATCTGCGCCATACCAAGGAGTGCCAAGTGCTCCTCTCTCGGCGGTCGGGCTTTGATCTCCACAAATTCTCCGTTGGTGTATTCCCTGTAAACCACCTTCTTGTATTGAGAGCCGATCCAGTTCTCAGTGTGGTTCATAAAGATATCTCCGTGCCTGCAAATCGGAAGCAACAGGAATGAAAATTGTTGCAGGGTAGAACTTTGCTTCTCTGTGATTCAGGGGATGCACCCGCGCAGTGCTTCCCAAAGCTGGCAGCAATCAGGATCTCCCTGGGGAGCTGGCCTTTTGCACCAGGCTCTCTGGGAAAGGGGCCAGGAATCTGCGTTTGAAAGCACCTCAGGGGGCTCACATGTGGGCAGGCTAGCACTAGCCTGTGGCCCACTCTTGGGGACCACTGCTCTGAAGCCCTACTGGGTGATGAATAGGGCCAGCCTTAGTCAGAGACTCCTAAGGGCCCTTGGAAGTTGCACTTCTCTTCTTGGGACTAACTAACCACACGCATGCTTGCACGTTTACACACACACACACACACACACACACACACACACACACACACACACACACACACACACATACACACACACACACACACACACTCTACCATCCTGCATCCCTCCAGATTTCATATGTATCATTCTGCACCGCCTCATGATTTTCCGCTTTAAAGAGAGTCTGTGGGCTGTGTATTGTGCATATGCCCAACTAAAAATATAGATACAGCTGATTGTTATTCACAGTAGTTATGTGCTAGAAAGTAACTCTAAACACTGAATTAACATATACGAGCCATTGTTCCCAGGGGAAATACGAGGTTAGGTTCCTCCAGTCTCTGGTTACAACATTTCCATGAACAGATCAATATATAACCTTGTTTTATGTGTGTTTCTGTTCAAAGACATCTAATGTAATATATATTTCTGATTCATAAACACTGAACTCATGGCCAGTAGTACTATAACTTGTGCCTGAATGAAGCTTATCTAACACCTGTGTTTCCTCCGTAAGGCACATCACAGTCTCCCTGTGCTTAGGAACACTGGACGACACTTTAGCACTATGTTGGGGGGTCATTTAAAGCAGCTAAATCACCAACAAAAAGCACAAAACTGAGGTGGGGGGGAGTGGCACTAATAGACCACAAAAAGGACACTTGTTTCAGTCCGAGAGCTGAAACAAGAAGGCAGACAGATGCCTCGTTTGTTTGACCTCAGCAGGTGACACAACTTTTCACCGCTTTATTCAAATCTGCAAATGGCCCAAAGAACTGATTTGGGGAGTTACAGATAAATTTCAGTGAGTAGGCAAATTCACAAATAGGGAATCTGTGCATAATGAGGATCAACTGTATATTTAATTAAGCACCAAGCTAGATCATCACAAAAGATAGAAAAAAACTATCAATTTCATCTCCAAAATATAGCGTCTCTCATGTCCTTCTGTTCCCCACCATCAAACTGCCTACACTCTAACCTAAGCCACCTACATCACTTACCTGCATGAACCAGAATTGTTTATCACTTTCCCTGCTACCGATGCCCCTCGCTTCCCTCTGTTCTTTACACTGCAGACAGAGGGATCCTCAACTACACATCTGAGCAGGCGGTCCTTGTGGAAGAAGCTTTTTATGGCTTCCCACTCGCAAACACCTCAACTGAGCCCTCATACCTCTTCCCTATCTGCCTCTGCCAACCTCCGCAACCTCGTTTCTTATCCCTGGCCCCCACATGCGGTACGCTCACGCAATTCTGAACATCGACTCTTGCCTTCCACGTGCCCTCCACACCTCCAGGCCTTCCATGTGCTGTTCCCTGTGCACACTTTGTCTTCCCCACAGATCATTAATTCTGTGTGGAAAAGACCTTGTCTGCCCTTCTCAGCCCTTTGCACAAAGCCTAGCACACAGTAGGTATTTAACAAAGGCATGGAGACCTTCTTTCTACCCTACACTTTGTGCTTTCCAAGGGAAGAGAATTTTTCTTCTATTTCTGTTTTCCGGGAGTCCTTGGAATGTGTGTGGTGGTGACAAGCACACGCTCCAGAGCCACCTCTGGTTTTCCAGCTTCCCTCCTCTGCAAAAGGAGGTGATAACAACGTATCTACCTCCCAGGGCTGGCGTGAGGCTCGCATGAGTTAACATCTGTAAAGCTGTGCCTGCGTCAGACACAAACTGAGCCCCAGGGAAGTGCCTGTTGTATCATCAGCGTGCTAGGATGTCACATGATGATGCCAGGCCAAAGCTGATGGAATGGGCCAAGCGTGTTGTGAGGGTCCTATCAGATAGGATTTGTAAAATCCCTAGCAAAATGTCTGGCTCATGGGGGGGTCCTCAAGAGATGGCAATTCTTATCTTGAATTCCAGATTAGTTAAATTACATGCCTATCAGCCCACAAGCTCAGGAATACTAGGAATACAACTTTGTCTATGGCAACCTACTCTCTGGTTTCAGATTCCCTCCCACTGTGCAAACCCTGGCATTGTGCTGATGGTCCCATATGTTACCTTTCTGGGATCCTGAGGTCTCCCCACTGTGCTTGCTCTTAGGAAGCCCTGGGAAAAGACTTCCAGGTGCCAAGGTGAGGCAGAGAGTCTGCGCTGACCAGGACAATGAATGTCTCAGGGAAAACCCATATTGAGGGGTGGCTTGAAAACCAGAGGTGTCCTATGATATGGCCTTCTGTCAAAGGGCAGAGGCATAGCAACTGAGGTGCAGATGGGACATTTGTTCCTGGGCTGTTATCTACAGAGGGCCCACAGACGTGCCACTGGGAGAGCTTGCACTTCATTTCTGTGCTGCATTTTTATCTACAGGTCAGTTGTATTTTTAATAGGTGAATACGTTCTCATTTCATTTTGCTTTTGTTTATTTATGGGCAAAATCCAGTGTGGCAGGGGCAGTGCGCAGACACACCCAGCAACGTGCCTCTTTATGTCACTGGGGAGACAACCCCAGAAGACGACAGCTAAAGCTTCCTGTCAGCCCAGAGGGACGGGGCTGAAAACAGAAACTACACTGTGTTTCAAGAAAATGATGAAGGCTAGATTTCTTACACACTGGTGGGCTAAGATTGGACATGCAAAAAAAATTATTATACAATTATTTCTTCAGTGATGACAGCTTTTTAATGAAATAATCACTTTAGAAAAGGCCAAATTAGTATTCATCTCATTTTCAACTGCAGTGTCAGTCTTTAGCTTGTGTCGGCAGCACTGTAATTGGCAGATTTAGCAGGAGAGGGGTGTCTGATTTAACAAACGGGCTGATGAATCACTGAATGAATTTTAAATCGTCCTGTCCTTGAGGCAAATCTTTTTAAAATGAAGAATCGAGGGGGAGGGGGTGGGAAGGGACAGACTGAGAGTTCAAAATTTGTAGATACTGACAGGCATATGTAGAATAGATAAACAAGATTATACAGGGAAATATACACAAGATCTTGTGGTAGCTTACAGAGAAAAAAATGTGACAATGAATGTATGTATGTTCATGTATAACTGAAAAATTGTGCTCTACACTGGAAATTGACACAACATTGTAAAATGACCATAACTTAATAAAAAATGTTAAAAAAAATAATAAAATGAAGAATCGTTTTGTTTCTTCACTTGTCCATACGGTGGCACTGTTATACTCAATGTTCCATGAACCTGAATCCTCAAAACAGAGGCCAAGTAACAAGAGAGACAACGCAGGTTGAGATCAGGAACAGCCAGGTGCACAGCATGGCGGGCACAGACACAGAGGATTAACATGGTGCTGGGAAGGGAGGGCGAGGGGAGTGCAGTAATAAAGAACAAAGAGGAACAAGGGCGTGAAAGTCAACGTGATGTGGTGGTGAGAACATGGATGTGTCCTTCAAAATGTTCTACGTTCAACTCTAACTGTGCCGGTGACTAGCTGGATGACTTCACTCTGAGCCGTCTCCTCATCTGTGTACGGGGCAGTGACACCCAAGCAGAGGGTGTTAACTGCAGGTCTGCACCTGAGATGCTCCTATTCCTTTCTTCCTTGGCTACACCCCAGTGCGCCCTGGTGGACTTCGGGCAGATAGGGGACCAGGGCTTACAAGCCTGCAGGGGTCTTGAGCTCCGCTGATTCTCTGGTGTTTAGCCCTGGCTGACAGCACATTTACAGGAAAGTTAATCTTGAGGACTTTCTGGGTACCTGGCCTACCAAAGAGACCGGCTTTGCCTGCCCCAACTCAGGGTCTCTGCAAATGCCTCCTACTCGCTCCTTGGGTGTCCCTCACTGGGGGAGCGCTCAGCCAGTGGTTCCTCCTCAGTCCCCCTTCCCCATGGCCCTCAATCTACAGCAGCCCGTACTCTTACCCCATCTCTACCTGCTTCTGCACCATTTTTTTCTTCCTAGGATCACTGTGGGTTGGGCCTCTTTCCCAAAACCCTTTCACCCCAGGAGCACAATCAAAGCCACGTCCATTGGAACCAGCCAGCGGAGGTGGACTGAGCCCGCCAGGGGAGTGCCCTCAAAATGACTTCAGACCCCTTCCCCGGATACAGATGGCCGCTCCCTAAGCTTTTGTGCTTGTGAGCAAAATCTCTGCCTGCCAGAACTGGGCAGACAAAACCAGGGTATTTTTTTTTAGGTTTCCACGTTTGACAAACGTCCATGGAGCATGTGCGACCCCACCCAAGAGACTTGGCGGCTTCGCCTGTGGTACCTTTCCCCTCCTGCGTCCAACGGCTGCTTTTCGAACTCCCAGTTTTTGTTAGGGGCATAATCCCATTCTACCTCTTCAGCGGCGATGTAAAAGGTTCTTATCATCCCGTACGGCTGCTCAGAAGGGTCCTTGTTGCCACAGCTGCTGACCTCGTATATCTGACTCATGCCTCTCTCGAAGTGGTGCAGGGTGGAGCAGAGCACCCTGAAGATACCTGGAAGAGACACGGCTTGGCACTGGGTGCGGTGCTCAACCCATGGTTTGGGTTTCAGTTTGCTAGCAAATCTACATTATTTTATTCAAAATAAATAACCATAACCAGAAAGGTGGGTTCCTAAAACATCAACTGTATATAGGATTTAAGAATCAGACCCTGAGGGGAATAAATCACTTTGAATGTATTTACTTATGGGGAAAAATGCCATCTGAAATTCATTTGTAATGGAAAAATAAAATTGGCAAATTTGCCGCCAAGAATGATTTCTCTGGGTCTTCCCTACCATTCACACCTGTTGGAAGATAGTCACTGCTGGAAATCACCGATCGGCAAGATTATCTTCACCCAGCCCAATTTAAAAGGAACTCATTACCTGTAAGACTAATACTCTAGACAAAGTTCCAATTAGGCTACATTTCTGAAGTCATGTCTTTTGCCCTAAAGGATTTCCTAAGATTTACAGAGCAATGCACAAGTAAGGTGTCATGATTAAAGTCAGAGGTATTTCCTCATTAAGCCCTTGAGCAGAGGTGGTCTTGTTTCCAGTGGTAGGTCTACATTACGCCAGATGAAAAGAAGAAAGAGATACCAGCAGTCACGTCTGACTGAGAACTATGTAATTTTTAAGCTGAATTTTCTAGACCCCTTGGCATCAGGCATACATATCTTAATTGAACTCCCTATAAAATCTATAAAACCAAATTATTGGACGATATTAACTCTCGGAGAAATTACTGGATCAATAAATCTTCCCTTCCTCTAGGAGATTCTGTTCTCAGAGGCGCATGATCAGTGTGGCTCTCATTAACTCTCTACGATGCACAGAGGTAGCTTTTATCATGCTACACACGTCTAAATATTGCCAAGTTACCCCTTCAGGATAAGCCCAAACCGCCGGTTCATGGGGTACCCTAGCACCCCCAGGTACTGATGATGACCTTCATGAGGAAAAGTCTCTGTCAAACCACAGAGAAGACAAATGTGGAAAGACCTTCCTCTGCCTAGGCTGTTCTCCAGGCTGCCCATCACTTCTGTGCTCATCATGTTCTTCAACAGACGAGGAGTTATGTTCTCTAAGAACAAAGGGCGCCTAATGTTTTGATTGTGGTGATGTTTTCACAGATGCATACTTATCTCCAAACTCATCAATTTGCAAGTATCAAATATATAGCTTTTTGTATATCAGTCAGACAGCAAAAAGTGGTTTAAAAAAAAAAAAGAACAAAGATAAAATGTTTGAGTTACAACAGGTTACTCTCCCTAAGCTTTGGGCATTTCTTTTGGCTTAGTGATATGGGACAGGAATTGGTGAAATGACTAAGCTTTTAAGCAGTCACAGATTTATACTCACCACCGAACATCAACTGGAAAACATTGTCATGAAGCTCTTTAGAAGACTATAGGGCACGCGAGTCATATTCAAAGCAATTTGAATGCCTGGTTCCATGGATTAAAACAATTTGGTGGGTTCCCTCCTTTCCCCTCTTGGGTCTTGGAGAGTGCTTTTGAAAAAGGTCACAGTTCCCAAGGCATCCCTTAGGATGATTCATAATTGGTCAATTACATTGATCAATTGATCAACATAGAAAGGCTGAATACTAGAAGTTTACAAGGATTATGGGGCTCCTCGTCTCAGGCTGTTCTTGGACAAAGGTTTTGAAGCCCAAACCTCAAATTCTTAACCAGTGACACTGAGAAGTATCTCAACTGCAGTTCTACTGGGAAGCAAGGAGGGAAAACCCATGCACAAAGGAGACAGAGCTGGCAAGTGCTCATCTTGGGTAGCATACTGATTTCTTTTTAAGACTAATGAAAAATTGGGTTGGAGAAACATGTTGAACACCCATACACAGCATTTGCTATCCTTATTTTTCATAAGACAGTTAGCACATCCTTCCATATGTTGCTGTATATCTTATATAAAAATGCCCCGGTCTTACCTAATTAGCTTGGGAATCTCTCAGGCAAGACAGGTACTGGAACTTCAATAGGCTCTCCATGGACTTAAGACCCAACACAGCTTGCCCCATGGGTACCCAAGAGAGGGACAATAGTGAAGTCCCCAAATAACTCATCAAGGGACCACCATCAGTCTCTAGAGAAGGAGGGCGAGTTCACATCCATAACCCAGAAGCAGCCACTGGGCTGTCCATGTCCGTAGATGCTTCGGAGCAGCAACTAAAATGATATTTGCGCTTACAGAGAACAACATAAAAATATCCTCTTTCTTGGGGTGGAATTGTTCATGGATATAAATCAAGAGCACTCTCCCAGGATTTGGAGGCAAGGTCATCTAGAGGACTCCCATTTCTGCCTGGTGAGTGTTATTTTAGATGCTTCTCTGTCCTTTATGCTATGTGTTGGGAATAAAATAGTTAGGATTCTCTGATTACAATCAAGACTGTATATTTTCCTACACACCCTGAAGTGCCAAAATTTAACCCATTTCTTCTGAGGAAGGCCCCTAAGAGTACATGCCTGAAGAGAGGAATTTGGTCAGCCCAGCTGAGCCCGCCAGGTTTACCTGCGCCGTCCGGCTGCATGAATGCCGTCGTGGAGACGTGGGGAAACAGGGCCAGGGAGTCGCGGTGAGTCCCTCGCAGGTGGATGGTGTTCCCTTGAAAATAAACTCCATGCATGTCAGTGTCAGTGCCCATTCCAATCAGATGCCAGGAAACTCTATCCTTTTTGCACATGGTTAGGCCTGGCTGGTTGCCATACATATAGCCATTAATAGCTAAATGGAAGAAAAAAGATAGTCAGGGCCTGCTGCAATTCTGCAGACCTACTGAAAACACATCATCTTAGTGAAAGCTTATCAGTGTGTTTGGGAGCAGTGGTGTTCACATTCAAACCATTTACAGAAAATCCTTATTCTCAGAGAATAAATAGTACTGGGGAAAAGTCACATGGTGAATCAGATTAAGATGGAGACTAAAATGAACAATGAATAATGAAAATTCACTAAAACTGAGTAAGTGTTCTATTTAACAATGTACACACAGGGCCTGAATTCTAAGAATCAATAAAGAATAAAGCAGGCTGTTTTCCAGCGTAATTTTTTTCTAACAAAATTGATTATTGGTGTAATATGATACCCTTCATTTCACATTTTAGTTTTATAGATTATAAAGAACATCATCTTTGTAAAAATATTTACGGGCCTCACCGATTTCCCCAAAGTCTTCTCTAAAAGTCTTGATATGGAAATCATTTTCTTTTAAGGTTCTTATCCTGTCAGCTCCCTTGTTAAGTGTCTCTTCCTCAGTTATTAGTTCATTTTCAAACTTTAATTTAATTAATTAATTTTAAAATTTAATTTAACTAATTAGTTCATTAGTTAATTTTCTCAGATCCTCATTAGCTTTGCATTTGATTCTGGAAGTTACCATCCCTTTCCTGTTCCGTGGATCCTGCATCATTTGGAAGATTTGCAATTGACTGACATTGTATTTGCATGTCTGGTCAGTAGAGAGGGATTTTTTTTGGTGTGGGCAACGGATGCTAAATTATAAGAGGTTAGTCTTCAAGTAAATAATTTTGCCTTATGGTAACTCTGATTTCCCTACCTCAGTAAAAGAACTGAAGGGACTCTGAATAATGATCACTTAGATATGAAAATCCTCTGTATCTCCAGAAATGCAAATTGTTTTCCTCTTTTACATCAACTTCAATCCATTGCTGGTGGCCACCTGGAGCAGTGCCTTGAGAAGAACTGAGAAACCACATTCTCCCTCTGTGAGGGATGAATGCCATGACTGAATGGCTCTGAGGGGTGACTACACATAATTGTGTCTAATTTTTATGTCCCTTAGAGAGAGAGATTCTATTTCTACCCCTCCTCCTTCTAATGCTTCTTCATCATACATATGAATGATCTTCTGTTACAATCCCATTGTCAAATAAAATTACTTTTTAATTTCTTTACCTGCTTGGTAATTTTACTCAAATATCTTATATCATTAGTAGATATTCCAAGAAGCCCTAGGGCTGCTGAGAATATCACATTTTCTGAAACAAAACAAAACAAAACAAAACCTCTGATAATGCTTTTGCAGATAAATTATTTACATCTTGTCCATTGAACATTGAAGACATATCATTGTAAATTGGGGTGCTAATAATTTAGTCTGTGGCTGGCTGATGGAGAATCTGCTGCTGCCTTGGAACTCTAGTTTAAGCCTCTCTTTGTGGAAATTCATTCATTCATTTTTTGAAGATAAACTATACAATGGCTACAACGCAAAGCACTGTGTGCCGTATAAGACATTTTCTCATTGGCATTGTTGCCATCTTTCTTCTTCTCACTCCATTCAAATTAAGACTGGAGACGGAATTTAATGTATAATTAATGTAAAATTTAAACCAAAATACACAGTTTTCCTTAAAAATGACACATTCTGTGTGTTCAAAATATACAAATTTATTTCAAATTGCCAAACCAGGATGGGACTGGATTTGATAAGGCCCATTAGGTTAATGTTTTCTATATACAGGCCTCCCGTATGATAAATTATTTCTTTTGCAACTTAGCTTCTCCATGAAGGGATTGCTAAATTTTCTAATCTCTAGTTTAGTTTACCATTTTTATTGGCTACTAGAAAAGTTGGAAACAAATTTTGGATGCAGTTATAACAAAACTTTTGTAGAAGATGATATTGAAAGTACATTACTCCTTGCTTTCCATAGTCCAAGAGGGGAATCTGCTGGAACAGAGCATCCAGGACCACAGGAGTCTGAGCTGGTGCTGTGGGTCACTTGGAACCTTGGACTTTAAGGACTTCCTTAGGAAGGAGGAAAATTAGGGGCTATTTCATTATTTTCCCACAATGTTTTTTTTAAAAAAAAAAACATTTTTTTTTATTGAGTTATAGTCATTTTACAATGTTGTGTCAAATTCCAGCGTAGAGCACAATTTTTCAGTTACACATGAACATACATATGTTCATTGTCACAGTTTTTTTTGCTGTGAGTTACCACAAGATCTTGTATATATTTCCCTGTGCTATACAGTATAATCTTGTTTATCTATTCTGCATATGCCTGTCAGTATCTACAAATTTTGAAATCCCAGTCTGTCCCTTCCCATCCCCCACCCCCTTGGCAACCACAAGTTTGTATTCTATGTCTGTGAGTCTGTTTTTGTTTTGTATTTATGTTCTTTTTTTTTTTTTTTTTTTTAGATTTGACATATGAGCGATCTCATGGTATTTTTCTCTTTCTGGTTTACTTCACTTAGAATGACATTCTCCAGGGACACCCATGTTGCTGCAAATGGCATTGTGTTGTCATTTTTATGGCTGAATAGTATTCCATTGTATAAATATACCACATCTTCCTTCTCCAGTCATCTGTTGATGGACGTTTAGGCTGTTTCCATGTCTTGGCTCTTGTAAATAGTGCTGCTAGAACACTGGGGTGCAGGTGTCTTTCTGAAGTAGGGTTCCTTCTGGATATATGCCCAGGAGTGGGATTCCTGGGTCATATGGTAAATCTATTCCTAGTCTTTTGAGGGATCTCCATACTGTTTTCCACAGCGGCTGCACCAAACTGCATTCCCACCAGCCGTGTAGGAGGGTTCCCCTTTGTCCACAGCCTCTCCAGCATTTATCATTTGTGGACTTTTGAATGATGGCCATTCTGACTGGTGTGAGGTGATACCTCATTGTAGTTTTGATTTGCATTTCTCTGATAATTAGTGATATTGAGCATTTTTTCATGTGCCTATTGATCATTTGTATTTCTTGCTTGGAGAATTGCTTGTTTAGGTCTTCTGCCCATTTTTGGATTGGGTTTTTTTTTTTTATTATTATTAAGTCATATGAGCTGCTTATATATTCTGGAGATCAAGCCTTTGTCAGTTCATTTGCAAAAATTTTTTCCCATTCCGTAGCTTGTCGTTTTTCTTTACTTATAGTTTCCTTTGCTGTGCAGAAGCTTGTAAGTTTAATTAGGTTCCGTTTGTTTATTCTTGCTTTTATTTCTATTGCTTGAGTAGACTGTTCTAGGAGAACATTTTTGAGATGTATGTCAGATAATGTTTTGCCTATATTTTCTTCTAGATTTATTGTATCTTGTCTTATGTTTAAGTCTTTGATCCATTTTGAGTTTATTTTTGTGTATGGTGTAAGGGAGTGTTCTAGCTTCACTGATTTACATGCTGCTGTCCAGTTTTCCCAACACCATTTGCTGAAGAGACTGTCTTTATTCCATTATATATTCTTGCCTCCTTTGTCGAAGATTGGTTGACCATCCCACAATATTTTAAAGGCCCCCCAAAAAAACAACCACACAGATGTTATGCTTGGTCCTAAGACAAGCAGTTCAGCACCTGTTATCTTGATTTAGGCATTGAAAAAAATTTATTGACATATAGTTGATTTATAATATTATATCAGTTTTAGGTGTACAAAATAGTGATTCAGTATTTTTATAGATTATACTTCATTTAAAGTTATTACTAAATAATGGCTATATTTCCTTGTGTTGTACAATATACCCTTGTTGCTTATTTACTTTATACATAGTAGTTTATTTCTCTTAATCTCATACTCCTACCTTTCCCCTTTGATGATCAGAGATGTTGAACATTTTTTTCAGGTACCTGTTAGACACTTGTATATCTTCTTTGGAAAATGTCTGTTCAGGTCTTCTATCCATTTTTAAATCAGATTGTTTCTCTGGTACTGAGTTGCATAAGCTGTTTATATATTTGGGATATTAACTCCTTATCCATCATATCATTTGCAAATATTTTCTCCCATTGACTAGGTAGTCTTTTCATTTTGCTGATGGTTTCCTTTGCTGTACAAAAGGTCCCATTTGTTTATTTTTGCTTTTATTTCTTTTGTCTTAGGAGACAGATATAAAAAAAAACTATTGCTACGATCTATGTCAAAGAATGCTCTGGCTATGTTTTTTTTTCCTAGGAGTTTTATGGTTTCAGGTCTCACATTTAAGTCTTTAGTCCAGTATGAGTTTATTTTTGTATATGGTGTGAGAGAATGTTCTAATTTCATCTTTGTACAAGTAGCTGTCCAGTTTTCCCAGCACCACATATTGAAGAGACTGTCTCTTCTCCATTGTATATTCTTGCCTCTTTTGTTGTAGATTGATTGACCGTAAGTGTGTAGGTTTATTCCTGGGCTCTCTACTCTGTTCCATTGATCTATGTGTCTGTTTTTGTGCCAGCATCGTACTATTTTGATTACTGCAGCTTTGCAGTATAGTCTGAAGTCTGCGAGGGTTATGCCTCCAGTTTTCTCCTTTTTCCCCTCAAGACTGCTTTGGCAATTTGGGGTCTTTTATGATTCCATATGAATTTCAGGATTTTTGTTCCAGTTCCATGAAAAATGTCATGGGCATTTTGATAGGGGTTGCATTAAATTTGTAGATTGCTTTGGGTAGTATGGCCATTTTAACAATACTAATTCTTCCAATCCAAGAGGATGAGATAGCTTTCCATATTTTTGTATCATCTTCATTTTCCTTCATCAATGTTTTACAGTTTTCAGAGGACAGGTCTTTCACCTCCTTGCTTAAGTTTATTCCTAGGTATTTTATTCTTTTTGATGCACTTTTAACAGTATGGTGTTCTTGCTTTCTCTTTCTGATAGTTCCTTATTAGTGTGTAGAAAAACAACACATTTCTGTATAGTAATCTTGTATCCTGCAACTTCGCTGAATTCATTTATTAGTTCTAACAGGTTTGTTTTTTTTTTTTTGGTGAGACTTTATATATAGTATCATGTCATCTGCAAATAGTGACAATATTACTTCTTCCTTTCCAACTTGGATGTATTTTATTTCTTTTCCTTGTCTGATTGCTGTGGTTAGGGCTTCCAATACTATGTTACATAGAAATGGCAAGAGTGGGCATCCTTGTCTTGTTCCTAATTTTAGAGGAAAGGCTTTCAGCTTTTCACCATAGAGTATTATACTAACTGTGGGTTTGTTGAAATATGTTCCCACTATACCCAATTTGAGGAGAATTTTTAACCTGAATGGATCTGAATTTTGTCAAATGCTTTTCTGCATTTACTGAGTTGATCATGTGATTTTTATTCTTCCTTTTGTTAATGTGTTGTATCACATTGATTTGTGAATATTAAACCATCCTTAAATCTCTGGAATAAATACCAGGTGTATAATCCTTTTTATAAATTATTGGATTCTGTTTGCTAGTATTTTGTTGAAGATTTTTGCATCAATATTCATCAAAGATTTTACTTTAGTGTCTTTGTCTGGTTTTCGATTCAGGGTAATGGTGGCCTCATAAGATGAATTTGGGAGCATTTCATCTTTTTCAATTTTTTGGAACAGTTTGAGAAGGATTGGTATTAGCTCTTCTTTACAAGTTTGGTAGAATTCCCCTGTGAAGCTGTCTAGACATGGACTTTAGTCTGCTGGGAGGTTTTTTTTTTAATTACAAATTCAATTTCATTGCTAGTGATTGGTTTGTTCAGATTGTCTATTTCTTCCTGATTCAGCCTTGGGAGGGTGTATGTTAGTAGTAATTTCTCTAATTCTTCTAGGTTGTCCAATTTGTTGGTGTAAAACTGTTGGTAGTATTCTATGATTTTTTTGTATCTCTGCAATATTGGTTGCTATTTCTCCTCTTTCATTTCTTTTCTTTTTTTTTTTTTTTAATTTGGATACTTTCTCTTGTCTTCTGATAAGCCTGGCTTAAGTCCTCAAGTTGCTGGAGCAGAAGCCACGAAGGCTGGGTCTGAGCTTACTCCATTCCCTTTAAACGTGTGCTCTCTCTGCTCCCAGCACCGGCACCCCTGCCCCAGAGGGGAGCAGCACTGGAGCAAGAAGGGCTGGAGCGGACACTTGGTGTGGGTCTGGGCACAGGCTGTGGTGCTTTGGTCATAGTCAGAGACCTGAACTACTTCTGATGCACTTTCTGGATAAGCACCAGAAACGGCAGTCCCTGCCCTGCTCAGATGCTGCTTCGGGTCTGAGCCTCCTTTGTGTCTCACAGCCAAGCTTCCCACTTCGTCGTAGTCGTCCTCACCCCAGTGTGGAGCTGTGTCATGAAGCAAGCGGGCCTGTAGCAATCGCTAGGCTCAGGCCGCGGTGCGTGCCGGGGAAGTCACGGGAAACTGGCCAGCAGCACATGCAGTTTCAAGCCAGCCTCTCTGCCCTGTTTCCAGTAAGCAAGCGTGTGTGCACTCCTCATGAGCAGAGACCTGGCTTCCACGGCCCTCCTGTTAGTTCCACTGGCCCTCCAACCAGCCTAGAGGACTAGTCTTCCCAGTATCAGACGCCAGGTCTGAGGTGCACAATGTGTGGCTTGAATCATTCAACCCCAGGGAGGGTCTCCGCCTATGTAATCCTCCTCCTCTTCTGAGCTGCCTCCCAGGGGCACAGATCTGGACCTGACTGCTTCTCTTCCTTTCCTGCTTGATTTCGTTGGATCTTCCTTACAGCCTTGGTTGTACAGAAGTCTTTCTGCCAGTCTCAGGTTAGCTTTCAGAGCGAATTGCTCCATATACAGATGTATTTTTGCATCTTCCTGCTCTGCCATCTTGTTCTCCTACCTCTAAGCATTTCTGTTGACTCCACACTCTGGCAGCCATTTGATTTCGGACTCTTGTGTGTTACTCTCCCACCTTGGGTAACGTGCCCAAGACTAATGAGAATCTGTGTCATCGTACCAATTACAAGGTGGTTTGCTATCGCTAACAGCTGACAGAAGAGAGACAGAGAAAGATAATTAACTAATTCCGCCTACATGACGATCTTGGACAGGAATGGCTAGTGTTTTACAAATGAACACTTTAGACAGTCACGTATACAACTTGGTAAGAGAGACTTTGCTGTATAATGATTACCTCCAACTGTCACTCAGGTTATCAGACTTCATGATGTTATTGCAAACCCAGGGGAGAGCATTTTGTCAGTAACTTTCTACATTTATGATGTACTGTGATCTTTGCTAGTTCAAATTTTGTGTTGCTTCATCTAAGGCTGATAAAGTGCTTTAGAAGTATTAACCAAGTTTCACATTTCTGGGAGTTAGGGAGGTTTCACCATACCTTGTGAGGCTGAAGCCATGAAATATTTCACTCGGGACTGAGAACAATACTTAAGAAACCAAAATTAAGATAGTTAAGGCATTGCAAACATTTTCACTTCAAATGCGACTATGACTTTCCTTTACAGGAGGGAGAGACATTTTTTATACCGTGCATTCGGTTGGACTTCACAAACTCCTTGTCCTCCTTGTCAACACTGAAGGGACGCCAGGTAAACTTCTGAATATTTTCATCAAGATACCTGCTCAGATTCTCATCAAAGACTGTGAAGAGCAGGTAAAATTCCTTGTCTATTCCTTTCTATGGGGAAGACAGAAATGACTATTAAAGTACAGCTTGGAGGAATTCTTAGCCCTACTTTCAAAGTTAACACAAAGAAAATTATGCTCAATGGTAGCCCTAGATATATTGGGTCATTTTGTAACTCAGGGTTTTGGACATGATTCTGATAAATTCACTCTACATCCCCTAAGATCACCTTTCTCATTATACTTTTCTCCCTCTCTGGGTGACCTCCTCAGAGGAAGTAAGTCCCTGCTCAGAAGCTCTTCTGCTCTGTTGTACTCCTGTCGTCAGGCTCCTCATTACTGTCTTTCTTTCCTTCCCGTGGTCTCTGTGTCCTGGTCCTAGCCTCTCTCACTGACCTCATTCACCCCCTAGCTTACTCCAGCAACCTTGGCCTTTGGCTCTTCTGTGAACACACCAGCTTCATTCCTGCCCTGGAGCCTTTTCATGTGCCGTTCTCATTGTCTAGAAGGTTCTCCCAGGTCTTGCTTGGCTCACTCTCTACTCCGTTCAGTTCCCTGCACAAACGTCACCTCCTCAGAGCGGGCTTCCCTGGCCACCCCATCACTCACCTTCCATCCGCCTGCAAACTCACTCACTTTACTTTAACTCACTTTAATCTTCCTTACAGCATTTATCTCCACCTGAAATTGTATTTTATTTATAAACTTATTTTTTTGACTGTTGTCCCACTACAGTGTAGGCTTTGTGAGAGTAGGCAAGTTTGGGGTTCCTCTGTATCCCCAGCTCCAAGAACAATGCCCGGAAAGGCAGGCACTCAATACGTGTTCTTGAGTGAAATAATGAATGTGTGTAACTCATGGACTTTGCTAAAGTATGTGAACTTGAGTTGAGATTGAAGAGACTATGGGTTACTTCCCACTGTGTATATTCCTAATCCGTCCATCTGAGCATGTCTGACCAGACAACTTCCTTCATTGCTGAAATCTGCTTTTCCTTGAAGCTGAACCAGAGAGGTAACTCTATGTTCTGTCCCTCAACCGTGTTCCCATCCCGACATACTCCCTTCCAACCCATCCTTCACCCCTGCCTGCTCCAGAGGCATCCTCAGCAGTGCCGTCTGATCACACCTCTCTCCTTAAACTGGACAATCTCCTCTCTCAGTGACGGGTCCCAGCCTACCTGTTCGGCCTCATCTCTTGGCCCTTCCCTTCTGGCACTTGGACCAAAGCGAGGCCAAGTTCCTTGCAGCAAACTGAACTTGCCATGTCCTGCAGGGCTCTGTCCTTCATGCATAGAGCCCCTCAACTTTGATGGTCTGCCACCCTATTCAACCTCAACGTCCCGTTTAGGTGTCCCACTTCCATGATGTTTTCCTAACTCTTCATCAAAGACATGGGTTCTCTTTGCTTTATGCTCTCATACACCTCATGTACACTTACTGCCTTTATCAAATGGTGTTTTAGAGGGCAATAATTTAAGATTGTGGGCTATGGAAAGAAATAACGTAGGTTTAAAATTTTTCAAAATATAATATAAAAAATTGAGGAGGGGGAAATAAGGTATCAAATATATTTTAAAAGATCCTGGGTTCTAATGCCATTCTGCTTACATGTTGTGAAAACTGGGGCAAATGACTTATCTTTTCTGAGCCCTAATTCCCTCATCTGCAAAATAAGAATGTGAGTAGTCCCCACTTCATGGTTTTTTTCTTTTTTTGAAAGTTAAATTAGATATGGTAGGTAAAGCCCTCAACACAACATCTGGCAGATACTAAGTACTCAGTGTACTTAGGAATGAGGAAAAATTGCTTTTTGTTAACTGACTCTTTATTAGCATCTAATCTGTCGTCATATTTTTTATCTTGCTCACATATAACCCTAAGAAGAACTTGGTGACCTCTGATGACCTACCTGTGTCCCATCAGCACTGAGAACGCCCTTTTTACAGACTAGCAGAGGCCCTACGAGGCCAGAGCTGGTGTCCTTGATTGGCTCGACTGCTGAGAAGTAAAGATAGGTCAGACACGGGGGATCATCAGCCGTTGGGCTCACGCCTTCAGGCACCATCCATCTATATGTGAAGGTTTCACCTGGCTTAACATGTGCCCCTGGCTTCAGAAATCCTGAGGAGATAAATGATACAGTTACTGAAAGCAGCAGCCGAGAGCACTAAACTTGTCAGCCTGGGTCTTCCAGCCCTGGGTGCGCCTGTCTCCGGTGATGCTTTTGGTAGGACAGCTGTTTTCACTGTATCCTACCAGTGAGCTCACTGCCACAATCTGCTGTTTTATGAGATAGAAGCTTATATCAAAGGATTATCTTCTTCACATTTGATATCTTCACAGATACTACTTCTCACTCAAATACTGGGTTTAGCAAATATTAAAAGAGTGACAATTACCCATTTTATATATAAATCTATAAATGTAAATCCATAAAAATATCATTGAGTGCCTCCTGTGTGGAATATATTATACTTGACCCTGCAGAGGATGCCCCAAAAAGTTAAGCAAGAGCCCTGTCTCTAAAAGAGTTTGAAATCTAGACGACGGAACTAGGAAATAACCCAAAAAACTACAAGTTAGGGGAGGAAAGTGAAGACCCAAGGTAACAAAGCTGATAAATGACAGACCTAGGATTCAAACTCAGGGCTGTCTGATTCCAAAGACTTTGCATTGTACTGCCAAACAGACACACCGAATCTCTCCAACCAGACTAAGCCAGAGCCTTTCTGCATCTTGTCCAGAGCTTTGCAAAAAGGTGCCCAGTAAGTTTTCTGAGTTAAATGATAGGAAGTGTAGACATTTGAGCTGTCACTGGTATTCCTTCTGTATACGCACACACAAGTCATTGTGAGCATGTGACCAAGGAAGAAAGTGCAGGTACAGGAGATGTTCCTGCAGCAGGAAAAGGAGAAGGTGGGTCTATGGAGAAGGAATTCTTCCTCCATTCCTTCTCTGTTCCCTCCCCATCACCACAAAGCCTACTCTGGACCAGGACTAGCCTCATACTTGGGCATGAAGAAGTATCCCAGGCAGGCATGATGTCTGTTGCGGTGTTGGGAAAGCTTCCAATGCAACCAAGAGATTCCTAAGCAGTATCATGAATGCAAGGATGGTTCCTGCGGCCACCAGGCAGAAGCTGTCTTTCTCACATGTAGAGGGCCTGTGCTACCCACTCTGTGATTGGGAGAGGCCATATATGATGCTGAGCACATAATATTGGTTTTAAATAAATATCTGTCAATAGATACAAAGCAAAGACCACGTGTAAGATTTTGATTTCAGTAAAACATTGGAAATCAGATCTCCCCCTCAGCTTTCACCCAGAATCCCATGCAACCAACAGCAGAAAGAAGTGGGGGTGACTATGAAAGTAGCTCACTTTGACATTATTGTATTACTAAGGGGAAAAAGGGAAGGCATTAACATTTCTTAAGTACCTACTGCGGGCCAGACCCTGTCCTGAATTCTCTCCTTCCCTTCCCAACGTGAGTGTCATTATTCGCATTTGATATGTGAGGAGAATAAGGTTGAAAAAGTTGAAACAACTGCCCGAGCTCACTGGGCTGGGAAGTGAAGGGGCCTGGGTTTGAATCAGTCTGTCCAGGTCTAAGTCCTTGGCTCACTCATCCTGTTTCCTCCCAAGGCCCAGGCTGAGACTTACCATCGACATTGGGGGCCGCATCAGAGGCCTTGTCATAGACCACACCATGAGGCAAAATACTGTAGACCTTGTCAGCTTTGTTGGCAAAGGTCACTAACAGGGTATCACCAACCTCCGCCTTGATGACAGGGCCTGTAAAATATTGACAGAAGGAAGGAGAAGAGGATGAAAAGACAGAGAGACGCAAACAGGAGCAGGAGAAGTCATTCCATGGTAGGTGCACGTGCCCTCCTAAAACATCTCCCCCATTCAAAACATGACCAATGGTTTTACTGTACCAAGAATTCCAAGGTGGGCTTCTGCCTCCGAGAGTCTCTTTCTTCGAGTAAAAGTCTCATCAATGTACTCTACATATTTAGCCTTCCAATATTTTCCTCCTATTCTGTTGTCCCCTTGTGTGAAGTAGAGCTCAGATTCACTGTGGAAAGAAAGGGAAGCTGGCTGAGAATTCGTCTCTGCATGTCCACCAAGTGCCTTAATCATGGAGCTCCACTGTAATTATCTTTAGCCCATTCATCCACCCATCTCTCCAGAAAAGACAGCACAGTCTTCAACAAAGTTCCCAGGAATAGCCAACCAGCCTTAAAAGTCTTCAGAAGCTGTTTGATGCTCAAGTTCATTTCTCTCTTAGCCATTGGACTTTCTTCCCCAGAGGTCCAGCAACCGAAGAAGGCACAGGCAAACTCCTTACTTACCAATATTGGAGTCCCAGAATGGTGTCCTACAAAGTAACAAAGAGCTAACTGGTTTCTCTGCAGAATGAGCATCCCTCTCTCTCTTGCTGGTGTCAGTATGAATAGTCTCTGCATATAGTAAGCTCTTTGATGTCTGGCATGATTAAGGAATGGCGTGTCTAGTTAATCAAATAGTTTAAATAATGGAGAGTTATCATATAAACTACATACATGAAATACCAACTTTCAACGTTGTAAAATACAACAATACAACGTCTGACTAGTGCTATCTCCGTCCTACTTTATTTCTGTCAGTGGTACCATCACTCTTGCAGTCACGCAGGCTTTGTCGTCTTTTCCTATGTCATCCCCTTCTCTTGTCCATCCTTTGTAACCTGTTATTTTGCACCCTTCCTTTTCTTCGCCTTTTCCCCCCCACCTTTTCCTTTCCTTCCTCCCCACAGCCACAACCCCACTACATGCATGCCCTCTTCATCTTGTGTTTGGACCATTATATGAACCTCCTAACCATGCACTTGGCATCCTCTATCTCACGTTGGCTCACTTGGGTTTCTTTTTTTTTTTTCTCAACATACATACTAATACAACATTAGTCTTCAAAAGAGTCATTTTCATTGTCATTTACCTACTCTAAAATCTTCAGTTGCTTCCAATTTCCAATCAAATAAAGTTCAGACACATTAGAGATCTCAGCAATTGATATCTAGTTTACCCCAATTCTGTCCCTACTGCTCTATGCAAATACTGGCTCCCTATGCCATTCCCCCACAACAGTCGTTCACTCTCTGATCTAATCACGCTCGGCTTTATGGTAGATGCTTTGCATTAAGCCCTCTCTTTACTATTCACTTTTATAAATTCCATCATTCATCAAAACCCTGCTTAAGTTCATTTCCTCCACAAAGTGTTTTTGCCTATTTTAGCTCTCTCTGAATGCCCAGCGAACTTCCTGTCTGGACAACTCATCTTCATCTTATCTGTAACTTGTGAAGTCAGTTCTCTTCTCCTGTGAACTCAGCTCGTTTCTCCACCTGAGGTCAAGAACATTGTCTTGGACGTCCCTGCATCCCTCACATCATTTAATCCACTGTGCTTTCATATATTACATTAAATATTGACTGACTATAGCTTAATATTTCATACTTTATAAGGTGCTTCAGAATTCTGGAAGGCTTCTAAGACATAATTTTCAATGTTAATTCTCATTACTCTGTTTATGGAAAAATACTGGTCAACAGAGCATGTTGATATCAAAGAGTTTTGCGTACATGGTCCACACAAATTCTTTAGGCAAGGCTCAAGTGCATCAGCTTGGTGGAAGAATGAATGAAGGAAGGAAATTTACCATGAAGGAAACAAAGGGTAGCTTATTGATCACAAGGAGATTTTTCTAAACATTCCCTCAGACATTAAGAGGGGTAAAGGATAATAGCAACACTTGTTGGTATCACTCTGTACCTTTTGTAATGCTTTCACAGACACCACTGCATGGTTCCACAATAGGAAGTTACAGGAGTCTGCATCCACCTAATGACTTGTTAGATTCCATTTGAAAAATACGATATGCAATGGGAGCCCAGAGAATATTATTCAGGTGTCACAGAAGGCTTTACTTAAGAAGTGACATTAGAGTTAGATTTTGAGGGGAAAAAATGGCATTGTACTAGACAGGGAGGAAAAGGAATTCTGAGTAGAGGGGGCTTAACATAAACCAGGCTATCCTTGAACCAAAAAGGGTAAACTTCCTTGGCCAGTTTATCTCCATTGAAAGAGAGTCCTGTCTTATTCCCTTTTCAAAACTGTCTGCTTCGTATGTGCAAAGGCCTTATTCTGTTCTCTGTCAGCTTAGTATTTCTCACATAGTGTGGTAGCTTGCACACAGTAGATGCTCATGAGATGTTTGATGAATGAATGAATGAATGAATGAATCTAGTGCTTTGATTTGGCCAGCGAATCACAAAGCAATAAATAGCCTGCCAGTTCTCAGTAGTATATACATTCTGGGGCTCAGAGAGCCTTCAGTGATGTCATTATGCCATCTATACGGGGTGTGCTTACAAGAGTAGTGCCTGGAATACAAATGCAATCACAGCAAAAAGCCTAACAGACACCTTTCTTATAAGAGGCTTAGAAATACCAGCAAAGAGAGCTTACCTGCCAGAGGCATTGAGGGGAAGGCCACTGAATTTGTTATAGCCTTGAGGACCGTAATCCCAAAGAATTTTTTCAGCTGCTATAAAGTAGCGTCTCCGTTGACCCTTCATCTTGGGGTGAAAAACATCACTTTTGCAGTTACCAACATTGTACTGCCCCAGCATACCAGCTACAGAACAGAGGAAAACCATCAGCCAGGGTATAGATGCTCGCAAGAGAAATCACACAGGAAAAGACGGATAGATTGGACTTGGATGAACATTTAAAAGTTTTGTATGGGAAACAAAAACACTAAACAAAGTTAAAAGTAAAAAAATATATTGTGGGAAGGGGATATTTTAACATATATGACAAAAGGTGAATATGTAAATACTTGTGACAAACAAGAAAGAAAAAAGTAAATACCCCAATAGAAAATGTGCAAGGGACATTTGTAGGTTATTCACAAAAGAAATACTATTGGCCCATAAACATGAAAAAAAAATCAACCTTAATAGTAATCAAGTGACACTGTTGTTCATTTATCAGATTGGTAAAGTTAGAAAGATTAATAATTCTTAGTGCTGGCAGATGAATGGGGAACAGAGAATGCTCACACACTAGGAGTGAAGAGTAACAATTTCTAAAGGAAGATTTGGCAATACATGTCCATAGCTTAAAAAAAAAAATGAAACTTTTCAATCCAGGAATTCTAAATCTAGGAGTTTTCCCAAGGAAACATCAGAGAAAAGTACAAACATTTCTATAAATTGATGTTTACTGGTATTGTTTGTAATAGCAAAAATGGGGAAAATGTAAGTGTTACACAATAGAATATGGGTTAAATAAATTGTAATCTCCTTATAAAGGACAGTGAAAGGATTAACAATGATGTAGGAGGTCTCTATTCACATGTGAATATATTTCTGATATATTAATAAATGGAAAAAGTAAGCTATGGGGCAGCATTAATAGATAGATTTCATTTTATATACAACATACACATTCATATATAAAGGTCTAGAAAACAGTGAAGGAACATATTCATCAAAATGTAACACTGTTATCTCTAGCTGTGATTACTGATTTTAAAATCGAATTATATGTATTTTCTAATTTTTCTACAATAACTTTTATCTGAGGACATGGACAATTTAGGAAATAATGTATTTCAGTAATATTATCTCAGCTTATGCCCATAACTACCGGACAAACTTAGCAATCTTACTGAATTCAAATGGCTGCTTATGCCTTGATTTGAAAACTAGTTTCTTCTCAGATTTAACCACGTGAGAACCTCTAAGAATAGGGATCTTGTGTGGAGAACACTTAAGATTTACCCTTTTAGGTAAATCAAGTATATAATACAGTATTGTTGCCTGCAGCTACCATGCTGTATTAGATCTGCAGAATTTATTCGTTTTGCATAACTGAAACTTTGCATTCTTTGATTTCCAGTGTTCTACCACACACAAAAAAAGTTGTAAACATATGAGGTAATAGATACACTAATTAGCGTGAATGTGTAATCAGTTCACAATTTACACAGATATCAAAACATCAGGTTGTACACCTTAACTATATGCAATTCCCATTTGTCAATTATACCCCAACAAAGCTGGGAGGGGAGGGTAACTTTGTCTTGTTCATCTCTGTTTTCTTAGGAGAGTGTCTGATTCATATTAATTGGGCAACTCAACATTTCCTGAACAGAATTTAACCAGAATAACTTAGCAGACAAATGAGAAGATTAGCTGCTTAAGGTTGATGGGAACAAGAATGTGTTATGGAAACAGCGCTGCAGAGCTGCATCCCGGTCCCTGCAGTGACTATGTGGGGTTAGTCAGTATCCAAATTTAATCACCCATTATTTCATCTGTGTCTATCGCAATGACACATTTTCTCTTTCTATTCCTGTTTTTACTGTGTGAGGCCAGGCTTTTGCTATGTCATAACTCTAATGTTACCAATACTTCCTTAATTGGCAGCCAGTGGCCAGAATCTCTCTGTTGAGTCCCTTCTGCACACAGGCATGATATTTATCTTTCTAAGTCACTGCACTGAAGATGTCACAAGTGTGCCTAAGGCTCTAGAAGGCCTCACTATTACCTTCCAGACACAGTCCTTAGTCTTGCCATTCAGAGCTGCTCCTGCTGGGGGCCCATCTGCCTCTCTAAGGCTTCTCTCTCTTCACTCCTCTGGCGTGACCCTGAAGACCTATTCAGTGTGGTCCCAAGGAGCCTGGGCCAAGTTATTCAACAGGTATTTAAGTCAACAAATGTTTATCATTCCCCTTTCATAGGACTTTGCATCTATCATTGGATTTTGTCTCAATATAAGGAAGAATGTCCTCACAGAGCAGCCCAGAGGTGAAACAAGCTGCTACAAATTACTTAAAACAGAGGTCCAAAAGGAAATTTAAGAATTGGATGGGGGATTGGTCAAGATTATCTATAAATTCCTTTCCAGTACTAAACATTTATCATTCTATTTACAGTTGCTCATATAGAACATGTGTTTTTCCCAGTTCACATTGCTTCCTCTGCCTGGAAAGCCATTTTCCCCCTCCTTCATCTTTTAAATTCCTACCCATATTTCTAGGCTCAGAGGAGGGACCACCTCAGGAAGCCTCTCTGTTTGCTTCAGTGAAGTGACAAAGCACTCGAAGAGCATTAAGCATTCTGCCTCAAATTTTATTCATTTTGTAAATGTCTAATTATATCTAACTACTAGATTCCAGGTTCCTAGAAGGTCTTATTTCTTTCAATTCCCTCTTACCTGGTTCACAGGGGAATAATCAATAAATATCTGTTGATAAAATGCCAAATAAGCATTGTACACTTTCCTGTATGTCTACTATTTAATTAAATACAATATGTACAAGAATGTATCCAACAGCAGGCACCGAAATGAGCACCGTTGACTGTGTGGCTTAATTGTACCACTGTAAGTATCTCCACACTGGTCTTTGCCCTACTTACCTTGGAGGTGATCGCTGACTTGGCAGGTTATCATCCACTTCCCAGGATTCTGAGCTATCATCTCTGTGGTCAGGAAGGTGGCTGGGAACAGGTTGACGACATCTGTCCGATGCCCTCTGCTGATGAAGGTGTTACCATAAAAATAGATGGAATGGATGTCTATCTCATTCCCCATCCCAAACAGGTGCCAGGATACCGATTCACCAACGCACATTTCAGGCTCCGGGAAGTTTCCAAAGAGGTATCCGTTGAGCGCTGAAAAACGAAAACACTGGTGGAAGAGACTCCCCTGCAGAGAGGAGCAGAACCAGAAACAGTAGTAATATATACTCTAGCACAGCTGAAAAACCAGCACAGATTACCGGTTGTAATGTTTTTGTGCTGAAAAGCACAGCTTCTTTCATAATGTAGTCCCAGAAAAGAATGAAAGGCATTGGTGTTTTTAAGAGAAAAGCACTTGGTAAAAGTGATCAGCAACACGAGAACAGCCTTGGAGCCGCCACATGAACACCATGAGATCAGGAGTAAACAAGTGTGCTGCTCATACTTCCAGGATGGCTTGGCCACCTCCTATCTTCTGCCTCTATCTGCATATTTACTTTCCCCACCAGATCTGTTCCTTGCAGTTAGAAACCCTGTCTTATTCATCTTATAGCTACCGGGACCTAGCAGAAAAGCTGCCACATAGTAGCTACTTAAAGTGACAAAGGGTGTGGCAAGAAGGAAAGGAAAAGAACTGATTTGAAGGGACTTATGAGACATGTTAATTTTTCCCCCCTATTTCTCCCACCCCCAACCCCTGCCTTTTGTAACCACCAGTCTACTCTGTACTATGAGGTTGGTGGGTTTCTGTTTGGTTTTGGTTTTGGTTTTGGTTTTTTTGTTTGTTTAGATTCCACATATAGGTGAGATTATACAGTATTTGCCTTCTGCATCTGACTTATTTCACTTAGCATAATGTCCTGAAAGTCCAGCATGCTATTGCAAGTGGTGGGATTTTATTCTTTTTTATGGCTGAGTAATACTCTATTTTTTTCTTTTTCAGTTTTATTAGGTAGAATTATTACAGTTCAACTGCACATATACGTTATGCTGCATGTAAATACAGATATACAGTATACTGCACATTTTTTTAGTTTACACATATGTACTGTTCATTGTTTCTAAGAACAGATTAGAGCTTTAGCTTTTTAAACTTACATAGTTATCAAAGGAATAAAGACAACTACAAAATAAGAATCAACAGAATGTGGTAATTCAATCATAAAGGACAGTCAAATGTGCTTACACATATTCAAGAAATCAATCATCTAAGTTATACATAATAAGTAGTTCATTTGTGTCCTTATTATTACTATTTTTAGATTCCTCATATAAATGATGTCACATGGCATTTTTCTCTCTTTCTGGCCCATTTCACTTAGAATGACGATCTTCAGGTCCATCCATATTGCTGCAAATGGCATTATTTTATTCTTTTTTATGACTGAGTAGTATTCCATTGTATATATGTACCACATCTTCTTTATCCAGTCATCTGTTGATGGATATTTGGGTTGTTTCCATGTCTTGGCTATTGTAAATAATATTGCAATGAACATGGGGGTGCATACATCTTTTTGAATTAGTGTTTTCATTTTCTTCAGATAAATACCCAGAAGTAAAATTGCTGGATCATATGATAGTTATATTTTAAATTTTTGGAGGAAATTCCATGCTGTTTTTCATAGTGTTTGCACCAATTTACATTCCCACCAACAGTGCAAAAGCTTTCCCTTTTCTTCACATTCTCACTAACACTTGTTATTTCTTGTCTTTTTGATAACAGCCATACTAACAGGTATGAAGTGATACCTCTTCATGGTTTTGATTTGCATTTCCCTGATGATTAGTGATGCTGAGCATTTTTTCACGTACATATTGGCCATCTGAATGACTTCTTTGAAAAAATGTTTATTCAGACCTTCTATCTATTTTTAAATAGAATTGTTTGGGGGTTTTTGCTATTGAGTTGCATGAGTTCTTCATATATTTTGGATATTAGTCCCTTATCAGACATATGATTTGCAAATATTTTCTCCCATTCAGTAGGTAGCCTCTTCATTTGTTGATGGTTCCTTTACTGTGCAGCAGCTTTTTAGTTTGATGTAGTCCCACTGGTTTATTTTTGCTTTTGTTGCTCTTGCTTTTGGTGTCAGATTCAAAAAACTTACTCCCTATGTTTCCTTTTAGGAGTTCTATAATTTTAGATCTTACATTCAAGTCTTTAATCCAATTTGAGCTAATTTTTGTGTATGTGTAAAACAGTGGTCCAGTTTTATTCTTTTGCATGTGGCTGTCCAATTTTCCCAAAACCATTTATTGAAGAAACTGTCCTTTTCCTCCTGTATGTTCTTGGCTCCTTTGTCGTAAATTAATTGACCTTGCATGCATGGGTTTATTTCAGGGCTCTGTATTCTGTTTCATTGATCTATGTGTCTGTTTTTATGCCAATATCATACTGTTTTATTTACTGTAGTTTTGTAAAATAGTTTAAAATCAGGGCATATGATATCTCCAGCTTTGTTCCTCTTTCTCAAGATTGTTTTGGCTATTGAGGGTCTTTCATGGTTCCATACAATTTTTGGATTATTTGTTCTATTTCTGTGAAACATACCTTTGGGATTTTGATAGGGATTGCAATGTATCTGTAGTTTGCTTTGAGTAGCATGGGCATTTTAATGATATCAATTCTTCCAATCTATGGACACAGAATATCTTTCCATTTATTTGTGTCTTCTTCAATTTCTTGTATTAATCTCTTCTAATTTTCAATATATAGGGTTTTCACCTCCATGGTTAAATTTATTCCTGGGTATTTTATTCTTTTCAATGCAATCATAAATGGGATTTTTCTTAATTTCTCCTTCTGTTAATTCATTATTAGCATAAAGAAATGCAACAGATGTGTATTGATTTTGTATCCCTCGAATTTACTTAACCTATTAGTTCTAAGAGTTAGGGGTTTTAGGGTTTTTTAATATATAATAGTATGTCATCTACAAATAGTGACAGTTACTTCTTTTCCGATTTGGATGACTTTTATTTCTTTTCCTTGCCTAACTGCTCTGGCTAAGACTTCCAATGCTGTTTATTGAATAAAAGTGGCAACAGTAGGCATCCTTGTCTTGTTCCTGATCTTACAGGAATAGCTTTAAGATTTTCACCATTGAGTATAATGTTAGCTGTGGGCTTGTCATATATGGGCTGTATTATGTTGAGGTATCTTCCCTCTATACTCTCTTTGTTGAGAGTTTTTACCATAAATGGATGTTGACTTTTCTCAAATGCTTTTCCTGCATCTATTGTGATGATCATATAATGTTTAGCCTTCATTTTGTTATTGTGATATATCACTTTAACTGATTTGTGGATGTTGAACCATCCTTTCACACCTGGAATAAATCCCACTTAATCATGGTGTATGAACCTTTTCATATATTATTGACTTGGTTTGCTGATCTTTTGTTGAGGACTTTTGCATCTATGTTCATCAGGGACATTGGCCTGTATATTTCTTTTCTTTTCTGTTTTCTTTGTGTGGTATCCTTGTCTGGTTTTGGTATCAGGGAAATGCTTGCTTCATAAAAGATGTTTGGATGTGTTTCCCCCTCTTCTAGTTTTTGGAGGATTTTGAGAAGAATTGGTATTAATTCTTCTTTGAATGTTTGGTGGAATTCACCAGTGAAGCCATCTGTTTCTGAACTTTTGTTTGTTAGAAGGGTTTTGATTACTGATTCAACTTCCTTGCTAGTAATCAGTCTGTTCAGATTTTCTGTTTCATCGTGATTCAGTCTTGGTAGGTTGTATGTTTCTATGAACTTATCCATTTCTTACAGGTTGTTCAATTTGTTGGCATATAATTCTTCATAGTAGTCCCTTACGATCCTTTTGTGTTTCTGTTTCATCGGTTGTAATATCTCTTATTTCACTTCTGATTTTATTTGCAGCCTTTCTCTTTCTTTCTTTGTGAGTCTAGCTAAAGGTTTGTCAATTTTCTTTATCTTCTCAAGAACCAGCTTAATTTTATTGATTTTTTTATTGTCTTTTTAGTATCTATTCCATTTATTTCTGCTGTAATTTTTATTATCTCCTTCCTTCTAGTAATTTTGGGCTTCATTTGTTCTTCTTTTTCTAGTTCCTTGAGGTATAAAGTTAGGTCGCTTATTTGAAACTTTTCTTGCTTCTTGAGGTTGGCATTTATCACTATGAACATCCCTCTCAGAACTACTTTTGCTGCATCTCACAAATTTTGGTATGCTATATTTCCATTTTTGTTTATTTCAAGGTATTTTTTCTTTCTCTTTTTATTTCTTCTTTAACCTGTTGGTTGTTTAGTAACATGCTGTTTAATCTCCACATGTTTGTGAATTTTCCAGTTTTCTTCATGTAATTAATTTCTAGTTTCATACCATTGTGGTTGGAAAAGTTGCTTGATATGATTTCAATCCTCTTAAACTTATTAAGACTGTTTTGTGGCTTAACATATGAACTATCTTGGAAAATGTTCCATGCGCACTTGAGAAGAATGTGTATTCTGTTATTTTTGGATGGAATGTTCCATAAATATCTGTTAAGTCCATCTGATCTAACATTTCATTTAAGGTCAATATTTCCTAATTTATTTTCTGTCTGGACGACCTATCCATTGATGTAAGTGGGGTATTAAAGTCCCTTACGACTCTTGTATCGCTATCTATTTCTCCCTTTAGGTATGTTAATATTTGCTTTATATATTTAGGTGCTCCTATGTTGGGTGCATAAATATTTAAAATGTTATATCTTCTTATTGGATTGACCCCTTTATCATTATGTAACATCCTTCTTGGTCTCATTACAGTTTTTGTTTTAAAGTCGTTTTAAAGTCTATTTAAAGTCTGATATAAGTGTAGCTACTCCAGCTTTCTTTGGTTTCCATTTGCATGGAATAATTTTTTTCATCTCTTCTGACATTTAAAGTATGTCTCTTACAGGTAGCATATAAATGGGTCTTGTTTTTTTTTCTTCATCAATTCAGTCCCTCTATGTATTTTGATTGGAGAATTTAGTCCATTTATATTTAAACTAATTATTGAAAAGATGTGCTTATTGCCATATGTTAACTGTTTTCTCTTTTTGTAGTTCCTCTCTGTTCCTTTCTTCTCTTGCTCTCTTTCTTTGTTCCAGGTTCTGACATGTATTGTTTAATCATTTTCTTACTATTCTCATCACTAAGTTATAAATCTTGGAAAACTAGATTTGACATTTCTGTGTGTTTTGCATCCCCTGTAGTGCCAAATACATAAAAGGCAGTCAGTATATACTTGATAACATGGGAGCACTCACCATGCATTTTGTTACTCCTCTGGAAAACAGCATCTTCTTTGTCAACCGAATCAGGGTCAGTGCAGAAATATCTGATATTTTCATCGAGGTACCAGCTTTGATTCTCATCCACCAGAGTAAACATTATAACAAACTCTCGGTCCACATCAGTCCTTGTCCCTGAATATTTATGTAACATACCTATCAGGCACAATCAAAAGAGTAGGAAAAAAGGTCAAAGTGGACTAAATCAAGATGGGATTTCCTTCCTGCTAATGGTATCAGGTAAGTTTGAAGTTTGTCAATGACCTATACTTGCAAGAGAAACCCAAAAAATAAAAGCAGTGAAGGGCTTTGATGGAAATGACAGAATCACAGAAAAGTCATAAAACAGAAATCTTCACAATCACTGACTTGGAAACCTCGCCATGGCTAAAGGAAATCTACTTTATTAACAGAGCACAGATGCAGTAAATCAATTATTAGGGAATAAAATAACAAAGTGATTATGGGGGTGAAATAATGAGGCAAAAGCATCCCTGGTCATTTGACTACATTTTACACTTTTCTGTGTGTGGTCTCTGTGTGTTTTTTTAAAGCACATAAGTTTCAGAATGCTATGATGGTTTTTAGGCAGAGTCTGAATTATTGTCCCTGCTATGGATCCTCTATGTTAGAAGAATTTCTCTAATCTTGTGGGAAGTTTGGGAGAAGAGGCATACTCTGTGTGAAGCAAGGGAAGCAGGCAACACAAGACCCAAAGTTTATACATTTTCCAACAGACATGGGAACAGGCTCCTGAAAGGGAGAGAGGGAGAGAAAGAGACTCCTTACCTTCCTTGCACACCAGCAGTGGGCCAATTAGCCCAGAGCAGATGTCCTTAGGGGCATCAATGTGCGAATGGTAGACCCAGGTCAGGCAGTTGGCATCTGCTGGGGCAGGGGCATATTCTTCTCTCACTGGCCAGATGTAGGTATAGTTTTTGCCAGGAGGAACCATGTCATCATCTTTGTTCCTTCCAGATGTTCCATCTGGATACAGGGCTCCTTCCAAGATAAAATAAAACACAGTTAAAATGCAGAGGTCACATGCTATAGTGGAAAAACCTAGAGCTTTGGAATCAAACACATATGAATTAAAGTTTATTTGATATGGGTCTTGCTATGGGACTTGAGTCTACTCCATAGGGATGTAAGAACTAGATGAGGCAATGTATATGAAGTGTCCTGCACAGAGCCAGATGCTTAAGAAATATTCATAAAGACCACTTCTGATGGGCCTTCTTCTTTACCAACCAGAAGACTTCAGTAAAGTTCATTTAACATCAACTGAAAAAGGAAGAGAAGCAGCAGAAGAAATTACGAACACTTCTTGGGCACTAAATTTGAGACCATGAGACCATGAAAGATGAGAAGGAAGAGTAAGACATTCTTCCTGCCTCTAGGGATCTCACAGATCTCACATTGGCCAGACCAGGACATGAATTATGAACATGCGCCACCTGGAGAATAAACCAGGACAATGTGTTCAGTGTAATTTTGGGTCTGTATAGGGTGGAAGTTCTGCCACAGAGGGGGTAGAGGCAAGTGGGCAGAGCACTTCCTTTCTCTGTTTTATAAACTAAAATTGCACAAGACTTTTCAATTAAGGAAAGTATACTGATAAAAATAGTTTGAACACCACCTGAACAGAGGGATGGAGACCAATCTGTGCAAGTTATAATTATCAAAAGCTTTGTAGTAGGGGTGGAATTTGAGGGGCCTTGAAGGACTGGGAGGAAATGTATGGTACTGAGAAGAAGGCTGGAAGGTGAGGGGCAGAGAGGGAGAGGGATATGACACACTCCATTCTTTCATTCATTCACTAATTCACTCAACAAACTTATACTGGATATTGACCACACGCCAGCAAATGAGCTATGCATTTGAAATACAAATTCAAAGAAGAGAGCAAAAGCCAGTGTATCCAAGGCAAGCCAAAGAAAAGATGTAACTAAAAAATCTAACATTACCTTCTGAACAAATTCTATCATGAAACATAATTTGACTTTTGGAGAAGGATGCCAGGAGAAAACAACAACAGCTACACCGTTTTATGTGCCAGGTAAAGGGAATATTTTCTGTACATCATCTCACTCTTCAAAGCAACCCCATATGGTAGGTAGTAATACCCACTTTTACATTAAGGCACATTAACAGTGCTAGCATGTGGCTGGGCCAGATTTGAATCTAGTTATATCTGACTTCTTACTACACCGTGATACTGCCCCATAAATTCATTATGAATATAGCGTATGGACTATTTTTACATCTTTATCCACTTTATTTTTACATACTTTATGTATATGTTTATGTAACGTTTTTTACATACTAACCTTCAGTTACTTTTATTCTGGAAAAAAATATGAATCTTTTTATAAATTAAACCCACATGCTATATAATACTCAAAAGATAAAGTCAGAAAGCAAAACCTATATAAAGGAAGCAGGAGATTAATTTAACTAGCTAGATCCCTTCAGTCTTAAAAGTAGCTCTGAATTTCCTGGTTGTATCTAGGTTATATTGTTAGATCCAGGTATAATATATATTAGTTATTATAATTAGGTTATACTGTTTCTTTGTCGGATAGAATGAAACTTACTAGTTCCTCAAGAGAGAGGAACTGTTTGCTGGTACCAAATTCTAAGAGAATATTTTCAAGAAAATCACTATATATTAATTATTGAGTACTATGATGAATTGTATTTTTGATGTTTTCAAGAATGGTTTCCAAAAGACGCAAAAATACTCTTTCTAAAAGTAATTTCTTACACTATCTCTCAATATGAGGTGAAACTATAACACTCAAAAGTATTTGACAAAACCATTTTCACTCAAAGGTAAACTAATATAGTTTACTGCTTTCTAATATGATAATTGACCTAACCTGATAGAGAAATAGGAAAAATCCAGATTGCTACCCACCATCCATTAAATCCAAGTGGCATTTAAAAAAATTCCTGTGTTCCCTAACCTCTCAGAGGCATTCGACGTTACTGTCATTTCCCTCCCTCTTAAAAAATCCTCCTCCCTTGGCTCCTCTGACATCACACTGTCCTCTCTGGCAACTTTTTTTCAGTCTGATTTTCCAGTTCAGTCTCCTCCATCTGTCATTCAATGTGAGAAATTCTCAGGGTATAATGCTAGCTCCCTTCCTTCCATGACCAGAGCTCCCTTCCAGGTGGACAGCACCCATGCCCAGAGCTACATGCCAATGACTCCCGCTTCTATCTCCAGCCTGGTCCTGGCCTCTGAACTTCACTGATATCCTACTGTCTACGGGGCATCTCCACTTGAATCTCAAAGAGACCTCAACTGCACTCTTTCCCAAAGGACATTAGCTGTCCTCTCCCAAACCTGCTCCAGCTAAGTAACTAATGTAATGAAACATATTAATAGAATAAAAGACAGAACTACATGATCATCTCAACAGATGCAGAAAGCAATGAATAAATTTCAATACTTATCAAATTAAAAACTCTCAACAAAGTTGGAATAGACGGGAACTTCTTCAACCTGATAAAGGATATCTAAGAAAAATCCACAGCTAACATCATGATTAATGGGAGAGAGACTGCATGCTTTCTTCCTAAGACTGGAAGCAAGGCAAGAATGTCTTCTCTACTATATATAAACAAGTTTATTCTGTATAGCATAGGGGACTATATTCAATATCTTGTAGTAACCTATAATGAAAAAGAATATGAATGTATATGTATGACTGAAACATTATGCTATACACCAGAAATTGACACAACATTGTAAACCGACTATATTTCAATTAAAAAATAATAAATTAAGAAAAAGAATATCTGCTCTCACCACTATTAAATATTGTCCTGCAGGTTCTAGCCAGTGCAGTAAGAAAAAGAAAAAAATTAAAGGTACATTGATTGATAGGGAAGAAGTAAAACTGTCTTTATTCACAGTGACATGATTCTGTATTTAAAAAACCCCAAGGAACCCTTTAAACATCTACAAATAAACAAGTAACATGATAGTAGTATTCAAGCTAAAATCTATAAAATTTTATATCTGTTTATATTTATAAACTTTAGGGAGAACTCAGGAAATGGCACTATTGTACAAAAATCAATTGTATTTCTATACACCAGCAACAATCAAAAATGAAGTTAAGAAGACTATTCCATTAATAATAGTATTGGAAAGAATAAAACACTTTAGAATAAATTTAACAAAGAAATGCAAATCTTGTACACTAAAAACTAAAACACTGTTTAGAGAAAGTAAAGGTCTAAATTCTAGGTCCATGGATCGGAAGACTCAATACTGTCAAGATGGCAACTCATCTTTATTTTTAACTATATTTTTATTGAAGTACAGTCAGTTTACAGTGTCGTGTCAATTTCTGGTGTACAGCACAATACTTCAGTCAAATAGGAACATACGTACATTCGTTCTCATATTCTTTTTTACCATAAGTTACTACAAGATATTGAATATGGTTCCCTGTGCTATACAGTATAAACTTGTTGTTTTTCTATTTTATATATATATCTTTAAAATGTAGATGGCAACTTCCCCCGATCAAACTCAATGCAATCCTCAAAGTCCCAGCTGACTTTTTTTTTTTTTTTGGTAAAAATTAACAAGCTAATCTGATATATGAAAATGCAAAGGACCTAGAATAGCCAAAAAGACTTGAAAAGAGCAAAGTTGGAGGATTTATGGTACCCACTGTCAAAACTTACTATAAATCCGTAGTAATCAAGACAGATTGGCATTGTACAAGGTTAAGCATATAGATCAGCGGAACAGAACTGAGAGCCCTGAAATGAACCCTTATACTTATAGTCGTTGATTTTCAACTCTAGCCTAGGATTCACTTATCTCTTATTTCCAGGACCCGGAGTCAGTCTCTGGCACCTGGTAGATACTCAGCGGAAGGGTCAGGAAGGTAATGAATTTGACGTGCTCACTTTCAGCTACTCTGAACCAACCCAATCTGGGACTGACAGCTTTACTACACTTCAGGTGGAGGAAAAGGGCCAAGAGCGAAGGGCACTCCCAATCTCATCTTCATCATCAGAGGTGGCTTCTCTGGCTGCTTAGACAGACCTGGCCGTGGCAACCACCAAAGCAAGTCTGGCTGCCTTGGGACATTCCTTAACACCCAGAAGCTCCTCCTTGCCAAGGAGGTGAGCCACATCAGAGTTCACGGTCCTGTGCCAGGACGTTCCCCAGAGCCAGTGCTGTCGCAGGTTTAGCACCATTTGACCTATTCCACCTGGTCACGGGCAAGAGCGCAATGAGGGATGCAAAAAAAATACTTCTGAAGACTGAGAAATATTTCCATGTCAAATGTCTCAGGATGTGCTTAAGATTTAAAAAAAAAAAACTTTCGGGAGAATTCGGGAAGTGGCCCTGTTGAAGCTCTCGAAGTACAAACAAGAAGACAGAGGGCTGCTTCATCAAGGAAGCACCAAAGACTGGCGCCTTAAGCAGGGAAGGTGAGGTCAGCCTGCACTGAGACACCCTCCCCTCAGCCGAGGCTGTTACTGGTGAGAGGAGCCTGGAGCCGTCGTCCACGCTGTCTTCTATCCAGTGTGGGACCCCGTCATGACTGATGGACAAGGAAGAAAGTTCGTGTGCTTCTGGGGCCATGGTGGAGCACGTGCCAAGGGACCCCAGCACCTAGTTCTGTAGCAACATAAACAAGCATGATGAAGAAGGGAGGAAGGAAATAAGAGAAAGGAAAAAGGAAGAAGAGAGAGGGGGACACAGATGGAGACAGGGTGAGAAGGAGGCGGGGAGCAGATGAAAGAACGTGTATAATCATTGTGCTCTTAGAATCCCTTTATCTGCAACTGACAGTAGCCTTCCTTCGGAGAGAGAGACAAGACACCAAGAATAGAAGACGGATATTTACCTTCCGAATCCTTGTTGTAGAAAACGCCATGTGGATGCAGAGAGTAGGGTCGCGAAGCAAAGTTCTTTAAATGAATGACGATCACATCACCCACTTCAGCCCTCAAGATGGGGCCCAGGAATCCAAGCCAGGGGGGTTTGGGGATCTCCGTGGAATAGGTCTCATCTGTGTAGTGCCTGTAAATGGCCTTTTTGTAAAGAGCGCCTATCCTGTTGGGCCCTCTTTCGAGAAATAAGGTTGCAAGTCTAAAAATAAGAAGGAAAATATTTTTGCATTGAAATTAAAAGAGAAATCCTCACAGGTTACCAAAACAATTCATCAAGTACTTGCAAGGATGATTTCTCATTTGGTGTTCACCACAAACCTCTGAAAGTTGGTAAGATTATCCACAATTTATTATGAGGAAACAGAGGCTAAGACAGTTAAGTGACAAGCCAAAAAGCACAAATAGTACTCACAACCGAACCAAAACAAAACTAAAATACTTTAAAGTCACGTTGCCCGTTTGCCCCTCTTCATTCAATGCAATCCCTTTCACTTTTTCATTGAACAAATGCTACTATGCACTTAACTTTATTTTCAGTAAAAGAGTTTATGATCTAATAATGAAAAAATTATGTAACTGCATAGGGCAGTATATGACTGAGTAAATGCCCACTGAGAGGTGGAGGCAATGGATACAGGCTCTATTTTTCTAGGAATGTTATCAGTTCAGAGAAAGAAATGATTTCTGGGGGTCAAAGAGGTCAGAAAACAGCTCATGAAGAAGTGCAGAAATTAAGGAGAAGTAGGGTTGGATAACAAAATGGAAGAGTGAGGACACTAAGCAGGTACAGAGTGTGAGCACTGAGGAGGAAGAGATACAGGTGATGGGGGAAGCAGGGAACAGGCTGGGGCACAGGTCTGGAAGCCAAGGAGTGAGAAATATGGATGAAAGTAATATCTGGGGGAAGACTGATAATGAACTGTAATTTCAGGTTGAATTTATCTTGGAAGCACTGAGGACTCACTAAGGTTTTTCATTAAATAGGTGACATGATCATTGGTATTTAAGGATGAGCTTTATGGCAATGATGTGCAAGTTTTATAGGAGTCAGGTAAAGGGGAGAGCAAAGTTTTGGGGCAGGGAGGCTGTCAGGAGACCAGGAGGGTGTGGTGCAATATTAAAAAAAAAAAAAAAAAAAGGATGCGAAAAAAAAATAACAGTCTTCTAGGACTTAATGTGACCAGGTGCCTTCCTGGGGCCCCAAGGTGAAAGGGGGACTCAGTTCTGGGGTCTGGGAGCCTAAAACAATGACAACACTGGTGACACCGCTTTGGAGGTGGTCATACCATCTTCTCCTGAGAGGTGGAACCCCTGACCCCACTCTCAGTCTATGTGCTTAGTGTGGGGCTCCGACCCTAGCTCCAGACCCGGACGTACCGGCTTCTGCTTGAGCAAAAGTTCCTGGGGGTGGCCATCCCAGTGTAGCTGTGGCCTCTCTGGGGGCGAGAGGCAAGTCCCACTGTGGCACACACTCCTGCACACGTGCATCATGCATTCCCCCCAGTCATTCAATAAACCAGTATCTCAAGCCCTGTATTCAGTCCTGGGGATACAAAGTTAAAAAGGGAAACACTTGAAGGAGCTCTCATTCTGGAAGGGAGAGTTACTGAAACCGAGCAGGACTCTGTGAGACCTCCCTGGGGACAGACTCCCTATATCCCAGCCTCTTATTTGTAGGAAAGCTTTAGCCTCCTAGGCCTTCCCCAAGCTCCAAAGAGAAAATTTAATCAGAGAAGTGAGAAAATGCAGAAATGAAGGAAAAAGGCAAGAAAGACAAAATAATTGGTTGGCCATAAAAGAAGGTCAGGGACCTTGAGTTCCTCCTCAAGGGCGGTGGATTATATCCTGAGCGATATCCTTAAGTTGTTTTGCAGATATCAAAACACTCACCAGACAGAAGAAGTTAACTATGCGCTGAACACCAGCATGTAGACCCCTGACCAGTTAGAACCGGAAGGTTGATGATATTAACTCCTGAAACACCATGCTATCACCTCACCACCAGCCGATCAGAAGGATGTACATGAGCTTATCACACACCCCATGACCCTCTCTCTCACCTCGCCTTTAAAAACCTTCCCTGAAAGCCATCAGGGAGTTCGGGTCTTTTGAGCATGAGCTGCCGGTCTTGCTTGGCCCCATACTGAGCGCCCTGCAATAAATGTACTCTCCTTCACCACAGCCCGGTGTCAGTAGACTGGCTTTACTGCACATCCAGTGAGTGGACCCAAGTTTGGTTCGGTAATATTGTGAGAACACAGATTACGTTCTGGGGCATTTAATCTGAAGTGTAAGGCAGATCAGGGGAGATTTCCTAGATGAAGTAATGCCTAAATATGGTCTCAAAGAACCAAAGAGGAGTTACCCAAGCAAAGACGATGGAAAGGGCTGATACAGCAGACGTTCTGGAGTTCTGTCCACTGGGCACCCACAGTCCACTCTTTGGTCTAAGAGCACGGGCACCCATAGTCCACTCTTTGGTCTAAGAGCACGCCTTCCCCATTTGCACTCTGTATGCTTTGGGTGGGGCTCCACGCCCCGCTCCAGCAATGGAGCAAGTGACCCAGCCTAACCTAGCAGCACACCAGGTCCCCTCATACATTGGCCAGGAAAGGGCCTGTGACCCAGGCCTGGCCAATTGGTGTAATTCTTCTCCCAACCAAGACACCGTGGACAGTGATGAGTTCAGGGACAGCACAGAGTGGCTGGTTGGTTCAATCCAAAGGAATCTAGGGACTGGTGAAGGATCTTTCTTGTGCTTTTGTAACTGGCGTTGTGAGTCTAGACTTCTGACAACCATATGGCTAATCTAAGGGCAGAATCTGCCAGGGACCTGTATGTTCCTCTAATCTCTTATTAAATTTTGCTTAAATTTTTCTTCCCTCTAATCAGCTCCTACTTAGTTCCATCATTATATTCCTTTTCATTTTTCCCACTTATTATACTTTCTATTTGCTTTCATTTACTTCTAATAATTCAATCACTCATTTTAACAAAGTATTAAGAACCATTACATATTAAGGTGTCATTCAGCACTTCTCTTTTGTACTCTTCTGTGCCCTGCCCCCAACCCTTTTCTGTTTTGTTTTTTTTTCTCTCTCTCTCTTTTCAAATTCTTCCCAACAGAAACTTATCCTGGCCTTTCCTAAAGGGTGTGATCCAGTGTCTTTAGCAGAGCAGCCAGGCAGGTCACTACGGGTCAGAATAAGCAATTCTTGCAGTTCTGTTCATTCTAGATCCACAAAGGGTGTCAGAGTTATTCTCGGGTTAGACCAGTTGGATGTAAAAGACCTTGGAGGATCTGCTCAGTGATATGGCAGCCCAAAGTCGTGTGAGGCAACTCCAGCCTCCCAGCTTCCTCCAGACTGCCTTGTACCAACTCTTCCTCTGCCTCACCCTGCCTCCCTCCTCTGAGTCAGAACCCTCAGCAGATGCCCTGATTCAAGCACCCTTGACCTGTCCCAGGTCCCTGGCTCAGACATCAGTAGTCAGAGTTACAAACCCGTAGATACTTGGGGTTCAGAATGTAACCGGACCCGAACCACATTCTTGTACTGCCCGGAGACAACCAGGAACAGTGGTCCTCCTGAGGTAGACATATTTCCTGGACCAGAATGTATGAAGTTTATACCCACGTGTGACTGTGTCCCCATGATGGATCAAGCCCTTTGCAACTTACACGACCACCTCAGATGGGGATCAAACAGAAGACCCTCCTTTTTGCTGCAATGGGCTCTGTCCCCATCAGCACAAGTGACCCCTTTGAGAATTCTCCCAGGGAATCCCACATACATCTCTTCTGTTTCAGTCCTGGGATGAGCTTGAAAATGATTCTGCTGACTTCCAACAAGTACAGGTTGAGGACCTAAAGCATGCGAGGTGCAGGGCTAGGTATTGCTTTGCATAAAAACATGAACAAGACGCAACCCCAGAAGAGGGCAGTCTATGATCAAGAGAAAGGGACAAAATGATGCCCACACAAAAGAGATGAGAATTGTAAGAGGAGAACAAAATGCTCTGGGCAGTTGGGAGAGAGGGAGAGACGACAGGCTCTCCAAGTGGAAGGCATGGCTTGAGCAAAGGGGTCAGAGGTCAGTGGGGGTGGGTCAGAGGTCGGTTCAGGGAATCACAAGCAGCTTTTCACGTGTTTTCTCTCTCCCAGGGATGATGCTGAGAAATAGGGTTTACACCAACTTTGCTTTTTTGTAATTTATAAACTGAAGCTTACAGCGTCACAAAATTAAAAAGAAAAGCATTTAAACAGAACACAGCACAGTTTACAAGTCAAGTTACAAAGCCATTTCTTCGCAACCTTACCACTTCCTCATTCTAACCAGCTGAAGCATCCGGCCTGCCCCAGACCACCTAATAGGATCAATGGCCACGGTCAGACCGTCAGCGGTAAAGCTCCTTTTAACAAGACTGGCCTTGGCCCTGGAGGCAGGAGAACTTCCAGGGGTCCTCAACTGAGCCAGATTAAGAGGTGGGGCAGCTGGGCCTCAGCCCTAAAGGGCACTGCAGCATCACTGGGGAGCTGGAGGCATCACTGTGGGGATAAAATTCACTGGAAGTGACATGGAAGGTAGAGAAAACGAACACTTGCAGAACTTCTCTGGGGAGAGTACTGTAATGTGTTTGAAGAAAATCAGCTGCTTGAGACGGAGTTGGGGAGATGGAGGGAGGAGACCCCCGGGGATGGGCTCAACCAGTAACAGGTGGCCACTGAAATCCCTTCCCCGGAGGACTGGCCCAGTGAACGGTAGGGTGGGCTCTTTCTTCTTGTGACCAAGGGGAAGGTGAGAACTCCCACCACCAGGCCACCTTCTCCTCTTCTCAGTGCTCAGCCTCTCCTCCAGAAAAGAGTTGAACAAGTGTTTTGGCAAATATCAGTTGAAGGGGCCCCGTGTTATTTATCTGCCTGGAGCACCAGATTACTAGCCTGCCCGGGCACCCACACCCACACATGTCAGCCTTGCCCGGATTTGCCCTGGTGTGGAGTCAGGATCGGGGCAGGCTCCTGGGACAAAGGAGGAAGCCATGGGTTCAGGCGCCCACAGGGAGCCAGGGATGGGCTGAGCCAGAGAAAGGCCAGCACTCTAGAGTCATAGGGCCCATCTTCCCAGGGGCAGCAAAGCTCTCTCTCCCCCAGATGCCAGGTTCAGCTGCCAATCCCGAGCATGGGACCAGGAACTCTGCCAAAAGGCTTGGAGAATGACAACAATGATTTTCGTAGCGAAAACCTGGAAAGTCGGAAATATTCTTCGGCTGGTGCCTGGGGAAACAAAATAATGGCACATTCAGACCACTCAGCCAAACAAAAGAATTAGGTGGTCCTACAAGTGGCAATGTGGCACGGTCACCAAGAGACTAAATGGAAAAAGCAAACTGCAGAGCAGCATGTAAAGTATGATCCCATTTGTGTGTTTTTTAAACAATGTGTATATATATACACATTGTGTGTGTGTGTGTGTGTGTCTGTATATATATACAGATTAAACATTTGGAAAGCAGCCAGAAGAACCATAAACCATAGCCTCTGGGCCATGAGACAAGAAGTTTACTTTCATTCACCCTCTTCTGTGCCGGGGCAGTGTTTTCCTCCGTAACATCATATTTACAGTCATAATAAAACAAGCTCACATTTTATTTAGAAAAGGGGGTCCAGGCAATTTGGCTACAGAGGGGGCCATCTCTTCCTGGATGCCATCTACCTCTGAAAACGCAGCTGCCACACACAGCGTGCCATGAGGGCAAGCGTTCCGTCCCCTACTGGCGTGCTGAGCGCCTGTGCCCTGACTTGGAGGGAAGAGAATCCCTGCTCAGTCCAAGCTGACAAGTCCAAGTTCTGTCTCAGCTTCGGGACTGAGGTCTTGGGCACACTCTGGTCTGTGCACACCGGCCTTCTGCCTCTGTGTATCCACTTAGCCAACATGTGTCTGCCCAGGGGCCAGAGTCCACCTCTTCGGCTCCACAAGGCAGACGCCTACATTTCCCCGTGCAAGGGGATAGGATAGAAAGTCTGGACGCCTGACCCGGGGCTTTAGGGTAAAGGCTCTTGTGTTTTCCAGCCTCATTTGCAGCTTGGATGGTCATGGGACACAGTTCTAGCCAATGAGGGGTAAGCATCTGTCAGTCCGTGGTACTTCTCTGGAGTCCACTGGGAGAGCCCCTCTCTGTCCCTTGCCCTTCCCATTATCCACGCGCAAAATGAAGACACGATCATTGGAGTTTTAGCAGCCGTCTTGAGAGAATGACGAATCACGCCCTAGTGATGGTCGAGTGGAAAGCCAAAGGAAAGGACCCTGAGATTGAGATTGCAAACTTATGAATTTCTTTTGTGTAAGCTAATAAATAGATTTAAGCCAGTGTTCTTCAGGCTTCTTTAACTAGCAGCTGAATACAAGTCCTAACTAAACAGGCTGTTCAGAAGGAGGAGGAGGAAGAGCAAAGAACTGAGTCAGCCTCAGGCTGGCTCATTAGCCCCAGAGTAAGCAGAGTCGCTTGGCTTTATACTGGTCACCAAGGAAGTCAATGACAGAGCAAGGAGTCGATTCAGAATCCCTGGTGTCTTTTCTAGGCTCAGCCTGACAGGTAAAGAGCTATAATGAGGTTATTCATAGAAGCCTATAATTCCAACAGACCTTGCAGGGCAAGATGGACATCTGACCCTCCTTACTTCTCTACTTTGGGCTCCCAGCACAAGCATGCACTCATGCACATACACATGCACAAATGCATGCTGAGCAAAAGTTCCTTACCATGAGTTGTCTGGCAGAGCCATCCAAACAAAAGGCGAGAATATCAGATCAGAGGGAGGGCAAGTGTTCGCTGCCCTCCTACAACACATTGCATGTACTGCATATTTTAGTACCGAGTTATGTATCGACTTGTTTTGCACATTCCTAGATGTGTGTCAGTCTTACCACCTCAACAGCCAATGGTCACTCCAAGAGGGAATTAGGTTTTCTAACATGGTTGTTCCTAAATGTCCACCTGTGTACCACATGGGACATCTGCTAAATATTTAGATCCCTAGGCTCCACTTCAGGGCAACTGAATCAGACTTTCTGGTGGCAGGGCCAGTGGCATCTTTTTTCTCCCCCAGATAACCAAACAATTCCTAGAGCCTTCCGGCACTTGCCCATTCTGATTTTTCTTTCCTCTCAGCAGAAGGGGAGAGCAAAGAGCTTTACAGGTAGGTGGGGCCATGGGATTTTGACAAATAGGCTATGAGTGGAAGTGATATGTGTCACTTCTGGGCCAGGGCATTTCATTGCCATTACAAGACCCTCACTTCCTCTGCTGCAGGGGAAGCCTCAAGTGAAGATAGTGAGGGCTCAAGATCCAAGCTGCCTGGCTGCAAGTTTTCCTGGGGAAGACAGCTGTCTTGGAGTCAAGTGACCCTCTGTGAACCCAAGAGGGTGGGAAATACACCTCTGTGGGGTCATCCCCCTGAGACTTGGGGGTTGTTTGTTACTGTAGCACAACATGACCTATTCCAACTAATATAATTCTGATATACCTGCAAGTTTGGAGATCACATTTCTAAAATCTTTAGCATAAAAACTATAGTAACTATTTCAAACCATAGGAACTATTTAAATCCAGAGGAACTACTGACAGTGGCAAAGGTAGGGGAGTGGTAGATGTAAGACAAAGTCTTTTCAGTGTCTAAGCAGCAACTTATCCCTAAGAATACATTATGCATTTGAAACAGTAGGACAGAAGCCACAGCTCCTAGGTGCCTTAGAAGATGCAAATCTTCCCAAAGGAACAAAGCAAGTGGGTGACTTCAAGGAGCCATCCACAGGAAGTGGCTCCTGGTTCAGCTCGAGTGCACTCATCAGAATGCCTTGCTGGTGGCTTGTGTATTGTTTCGTGTAGCCACAGGATGGCCCACTGTGAGCAACTGAGTAATCACTACCCCTCAGATTCATCCCCAACCTACATTCTAACACTTTGACTCAAGCTGAGGAGATGTCTATTTCCTGCTGGGAAGGAATGCCACGGGCCTGGGAAGTTTCACATTGTCAACTGCTTTGAAGACCAAATGTTCACTTTGCCAAGGCCAGGGGCAATACTGTGAAGGGAGACACCTTCCAAATGCAGGCAAGATGAACCATGGTCAGAACAGACCTGCCTGTGGGAATCATCTCACCAGGGCAGAGGTGGACGGTAGGTTAGGTCCTGAGCAGTTTGAAGCTCACAGGGCTGTGCCCCTCACCATCTGCACCGTCCCCCACAACCTGGATCATTTAGTGGGATTTTCCCATTCATTCAACCATCAAGCTGTTGCTGAATCTCTACTGGATATGGGACATTAAACTAGAAACTGGGGTCAAGATATATGAATCTCAGTCCCTGTATTCCAGAGATTTCCCAGCTGATTGGGAAGACAGAACATACGCACTGGTGAATAAACAGCAACACCCAGTTTTCTATATGAAGGGGCACATACACTGTATAGAGCCTGTATGTCTGAATGCACATTGGGGGCATATGGGTTGAAGATGAACTGCAAAGTAATATCAGCAGAAGGTGTGGTCAGAGCACACATGTGAGATCATACAGTCACAATAAGGACCAGAGGTGTTGTCTGAGCTTGAGATGGGATGTGGTTCACCAAGGAGAAAATAGGACTAGACTGGGACAAGAGCCACTGGGCAAAAGGAAAGGTGAAGATGGTGATTACACACTGCACACCCTTCTTAATTAGAATAATCATTTTTAAAGCCATCCCATCCAGTGATGGGCTCCTTTACACACTGCTCTGTGCTCCCCTGGTATCACCTAAGTCTTGAGTTCTCCCTTTTCCCACTTCATTTCCACAGAAGCTCCCCAGAACACACACAGGCATGTTAAAAACAAATCCACACGGTCAAGGGAAAAGAGAATGGGCTTGTATATCCAGAGGGAACTCTAATTCAAAAAGACACATGCACTCCAATGCTCACAGCAGCACTACTTATAATAGCCAAGAAGTGGAGCAACCTGCGTGTCCATCAACAACGAGTGGATAGAGAAGTTGTGAGATATATATATAGATAGATATATAAATGGGTGTTGAATTTTATCAAATGCTTTTTCTGCATCTATTGAGATGATCATGTGGTTTTTGTCCTTTCTCTTGTTGATGTGATGTATTACATTGATTGATTTGCGTATGTTGAACCACCCTTGTGTCCCTGGGATGAACCCCACCTGGTCATGATGCATAATCTTTTTTATGTGTTGTTGGATTCTGTTTGCTAATATTTTGGCAAGGATTTTTGCATCTATGTTCATCAGTGATATTGGCCTATATAGATAGATACATAATGGAATATTACTCAGTCATTAAAAAGAATAAAATAATGTCATCTGCAGCAACATGGATGGACCTGGAGATTGTCATTCTAAGTAAAGTAAGCCAGAAAGAGAAAGAAAACTATCATGTGATATCGCTCATATGTGGAATCTTAAAAAAAATGACTCAGATTAACTTATTTACAAAATAGAAACAGACTCACAGACATAGAAAACAAACTGATGGTTACCAGAGGGCAAAGTGGGTGGGAAGGGATAAATTGGGAGTTCAAGACTTGCAGGTACTACTATATATAAAATAGATATACAACAAGTTTCTTCTGTAGAGCACAGGGAACTATATTCAGTATCTTGTAGTAACCTAATGAAAAAGAACAAGAAAAGAAATACATGGATGCATGTGTATAACTGAAGCATTCTGCCGTACACCAGAAATTGACACAACATGGCAAACTAACTATACTTCAGTTTAAAAAAATGGAAATAAAAAAGAGATGAGCTTGAATCCCAGCACCCCAATTTGACCCTGTGAGATCTTGGGGAAGCGACTTAACTTCTCTGAACCCCAGTCTCCTCAGCTGTCAACCACTGACCATGGCGCAGCCACTGTGAGGGGTAGATGAGATGTGGAGCCTTACGCACGGCTTCTGGGAGAGTGAGCATTCAGTCAGTGGGGGTCATGGGAGTTGATGGTTGTTTCTGGCAAAGCTCTAATTAGAAATAAGGAAAACCTGACATTTGAGGTCTCTTTCCCACAGAGCTCCTGCTTTTCAGAGAACCCCTCGAGACAGGAGAGCTACCACGATGACGGACATTTCTGGAGTGCTAACCCAGTCCCAGGCATCACGTCTGAGCACTTACAGATCTCCTGTCATGTGAGCCTCCTGACACCACGGTGGCTGATGACGGCTCCCAGAGGTAAGTCCACATCCTAATCCCTTTATTTGGAGAAAGGGTTTTTGCAGATGCAATTAAGGATTTTGTGATAAGATGATCCCAGATTATTCAGGTGAGTCCTAAATGCCACCAAAAGCACTCTTCTAAGAGGGAAATTAGACATGCACAGAGGAGAAGGTGATATGAAGACAGAGGCAGAGACTGGAGTGAGGCCACCACAAGCCAAGGGCTGCCAGCAGCCCCCAGAAGTGGAGACAGACAATGAGTGGATTCTCCCCTAGAGCCTGCAGAGGGAGTGTGGCCCTGCCAACACCTTCGTTTCAGACTTCTGACCTCCAGGACTGGAAGAGAATACATTTCTGTTGTTTTAAGCCTCCCAGTTTGTGGTCATTTGTTATGGCCACCACAGGAAACTAATACACCTCAGAAGCAAGTACTGTCATTATCCCGATTTTACCAATGAGAAAATTGAGGCTAAGAAAGATTCAATCACTTGCCTAGTCAGTGGAACAAGAATTCGAAGCTTCTCAGCTGATCCCAGAGCAACCCCTGAGCACATTCACCAGCAGTCCAAGCTGCCGTGGCATCTCTGTTAGACCACTTGGACTACTGAGGAAACCTTCCCTGAGCCTCCTGGTCCTCCTGACCAGGGCAGGAGATCTGTCACCCTCCTGCACTGAAAGCTTTAATGACAATTAAAGCCTGGAACATACAAAGGACTTGATGACAGTAAGCTATTATGTTGTCTGTGAGTTCTCTCAAAGCCCACTAACCAGGCCTTGGGGACCCACTATCTGGAGGTAAAAAGGGAAAAGGAAGACTAAGAAGGTGTTCATGAAGGTTGGGAAAAGGGGAGAATTAGGCAGGGGAGGGTGGTAGGGACTGCCAGCTGCCTTACAGTATTCATGCTCCCCTTTCTTTTTTTCTTAGTAACAGAATCAAATCCTGCTTCTGTTCAGGCCAAAAAGCACATAACTAAAAAACTGTATTTCTAAGCCCCCTTTGTGGATTTGAGTATTCAATGAGACGTAAATAGAATTAGTTGGGTGGGGTTTCCATGAGAACCCTTTATAGGACTGATGAAGTAGGAATTATGCCCTTTCTAACTTTCCCCTTCCTCTCTTCCCTCCTGGATCAGAGATGTGAGGGCTGGAGTTCTAGCAGCCACTTTGTGACCATAAAGTTCCCCGAGGAGGAAGTCACATGCTAAGGATGGTAGGTCATAAACATAGATAGCCTCTGAAACTCTATCATGCCAGCTGTCCCACCAGCCTTAGACTGGCCACCTCTGGATTTCTTTCATAAGAGTATACAAAACCCTAAATTGTTTAAGCCACTCGATTCTTGTCTCTCCTGGCAGCCCAAAGCAATCACTAACTGATACAGGGAATAACAGCAACCCCAAGAGATTGTCAAGGCATCATGCCCAACATAGGATTTTTTTCCTGTTGATAAGATAGAAGTTGAGATTTGAAAGTCATCATCTCTCTAAGATCAAGCTGTAATGAGGTGGTATCCTTCTCTTTATTTCAAAGCTTACAAAAGCCTTTCACTTCCCCCACCTGCTTCCCTTCAGTTGGCTCTTCTTTCAGATAAACATACAGGGCTGTCCTTAACTGCTCACAGGGGGTGCTCAAAACCCTTTGCCACCCACTGGGTTGCCATAGTGATGTGACTGGGTAAACTCCCTCAGTGGACCCTAACATAGGGTTTGAGCAGTGGTCAATTTCACTCATGTCCAAGTGTAGTTCTGCCTGAGAGTTCATATCCATGAAAACCCCTGCCTTTCACTGAGAAGAAAAAGGCTTCATGTGTGTTGCTGGCTAAAGGAGGTCTGGGTGAGAACTGTAGCTTTAAATAAAGTGACCCACTCTGGTTCCATTAAACATCAGGCTTTACCACCGAAGCACAGTCACACCTTAATTAAGTGCTTTATGAGCCAGACTGGCATGAGTGAATCAAATGCTGACACCATCCCCAAGCAAATCAAAGGAGCCCTGTGTCCCCATTAAGTCCAAGGGGAAAAGGAGGAATATATTCATCAGGAGAAAATGTTTCTAAATACAATATAACTCCTAAATCCAATACTTCCTAGGTAACATTAGTGCTTCCAGTCTTTATATATATAGATAGATAGATTTTCTTTTCTTTTCTTTTCTTTTTTTGGCCAGGGGAGATAATTAGGTTTATTTATTCACTCATTCATTTATTTATTTATTACATTTTAAAATTATTTTATGTTTATTGTCATATTCCATGATGTTATGTTGTTTGTTATGTTGTTTATTTTTTTTAATATGAGGTCTTTGCCACAACTCTAGACTCCTTTTTAAAATTATTTTTTGGTTTGAGTTTTTTGTTTTGTTTTGTCTTTTGAGTTTGTTTTTTTTTTTGGAAGGGGGAGATAATTAGGTTTACCTACTTTTTTAATGGCGGTACTGGGGATTGAACCTACGACCTGTGTGTGCTAAGCGCACACTCTACCACTGAGCTATAACTTCCTCCTTAATTGTATTTTTGAACCCTGTTATCAAGCAAAGGTAACAGGTCAGAAAGTTAAATTGCACCATCTGACTGCTACAGCATCTGGGTGAAATGATTTCAATTTCTTTCCTAACTCCTTCTCGTGAATCAGGATTTATTAGGCTCTTGGCACTGCCTAATTTTGGTTTCCAAGCTTTTTTCCATCACTGAAATTTTGGCACTCACCTTCCTTTTCCCCTAATTTTTGCCGATTCTGCTCATTCAGAGATACAGCAACCAGAACAACTAAATTGACAGAGCGCTTAGTTCTTACTTTAATGATTCCAGGTGACCAGCCCTGCTCCGTCGTCCGTGGGTTATTGTCACTGACAGAGCTCTGTGCAGGGAGGGGGGTTATTATGAGTATGCTGGGCCTGCCCCTCCACCACCATGGCCCTCATCCTCCAGCTGCAGAGGTGACTGATGTACCTCAAACTGCCAGAGAGCAAAGCAGAGAGAAGGGAACGCTGTGTCCAAGGCCAGATAAGGACACCAAGCGCCAGGAGGGATTGGGAAGGAAACTGATCAGAATAAGCCAGGGCTGTGGGGAAAAACTTTGCAGGTGAAGCGAAGAATTGGAGATAGTTGTTCAAGAACAGGGGAAAAAACTGGATGGGTAAAGAAAAATACAGAATACTTCAAAAATTGTCACATATCTCCTCTCTCAGTCCTTCTCCATGTCTGATTCCTAGGCTGAACACTTGGAAATCGTCTCTCTCCTTTCTTTCACCATTGTAAAAATCTTTCTAAGAACTGGTAAGTCAGGTAGGATGTTTTTTCTTCAGTTTCAAAAATTATTTCTGATGCCTTGGAATGATACTTCTCAGGTGATGTTAGGGATTATATTTCAACTCCCTTTTCTTCCCCCACAAATTAAGGAAATTAGGGAGATTATGTGACCTGTTTCAAGGTTACATAGCGAGCTGGGGGCAAAGCAAGGAATAGAAGTCAGGTCTCCTGATTGCCATTTCAGGCTCTTTCTGCTCATGGTGGGATACGAGGCACCCAGCGGTCATGGACTTCTAAGTATCAGGAACTTGTCTGGGTCTGAATGTCCTAAAGGCAGAGTGTCCTCAGAAATGCTGTCCACTCATCCTGCAGAAGCTGAGTGAGAGGCAGTCACATCACCCAAGATGCCCCCTTGCTGCTGGGGAGCTGACACAACACAGCATACACAGTGAACTCCATATATGTCCCATAACTGTGGCATCGCTGCATGTGTCACCTGTGGCTCCCAGGACACCTGCGAATCGTGGCACCTGAGACCTGTGTCCTGTGGTCTTCGAACAAGAGTCAGCAGCCAGCCACACCCACGCCTCCTTGGGAACTCGCCCTAAGCCGCCCGCCATACCAGCAGCACTTCCTGCCGTGATTGCTGATAAAAGCCAACACGCATCGCATCCTCACGGAGGCTCCCCTTTCGAGAGTCAGGAGTCGGCCCTGCATAAACGCTGCCCCTTTACACACTGGAGGGAAACACGTGGGGACCTTGGCACTCCCGGAATGCCCTCGAATGTGCCAGTTCCTCCTGAGGGGCAGGAGTCCTCTCACAGGGAGCCACTCTAATCTGACGCCAAATTCTGTTTTAGTCATGCCCATTTTCTTTCTTTTTCTCCTTTTCTTTCTCACCGTAACTCTTTTCATATATTTTATTGTACTTTCTTCGAAGCACCATCTTCTAGCTGAATCATCAGCAGAGAGCCCCTGACCTCTTCCCACACCCAGCCTTGCGGGAAGTGGCGTTCTAGTATTTCAGTAATTTAAAGTACTTTGGGTTTTTGAATGAACCCAGGTAACCAGTTTGGTTACTGGCATCAGTGATTGTTTTCAGTGTCTCTCTGGAAAGAGTGACAAGTGAGACTAAACCAGCCTTTGGTACAGAATTGGGTCTTTCTAGAAAGTTCTTATTACTGGAATCCTGGCTTCCCTCAAAGCTGAGTTCCATTCAGTGGGAAAGGATCACCTTTGCCAACAAACAGGTTGCGTGGCGAAAAAATAATTGGCTCTGAAGCCAAAGCAAAGTGAGTCTGGTGCTGCTTTTTACTCTGTGAGCTCTGGCCAATTTCTTCACCTCAGAGCTTCAGTTCCTTGTTTGTGCGGTGGGTCTAATAAAACCTGAGAGCAGCGATGGTCTCTGGCGGAGTCCCTGGGTCAGAATAAGTGCTACCAAACAGCTATGCTGACAGGAGTATTTTAGGAGAAAGAACTCTGTGTTTATGGAAAGGCAATCCAGTATCACACTGAGTTTACAGACTATGTCCATGACACTCAGCGTACACGTCTTGAATAGTCTCGCGTCCAGTAGCTGCTCACGATGATCGTTTTCCATTGAGCTCTTTTTGAGGCCAGCAGAGCTCTATGTTTAGGGAAGGCTACCGGTCGTTAGGGGAGACTTTCAACCCCATATCTGTTTGTCACAACAGAGACCACCACCACCAATGGTCAGCAGATGGGAGACTGAAAGAAGCCAAGAGCTTTCTCTGGAAATAGCCCCTTGCACATTCAATTTCCTGGTACGGTGCTTAAGGAAAACTCTTTCTTGGTAGCCTGACTGGTATGAGCATCATCCTTTTTGAATAAACAAAACATGACTATGCCCCTTTCGTGTTGTTCAGAAACCTGGAAGCCACGTGTCCAAGCCAACTGGATCTTTGATCTTTCCCCAGAGGGCGACCTGGCTCTTAAAGACTTGTTGGCAGACTCCATGAATCTTAGCAACTAATCTCATCTCTAGAGAGTGGAACTCGGATGTTGAATGCACAGGGCTCTGCCTATCAGGAAAGGAACAAGCATCTGAATATATGACTGTTTTACCAAAACACCTCAAAAGATGTTCTAAGAACTACAACGTTGAAAATCTGCACGACTGTTTCTGGAGCCAGAGGGTGACTTAAATCTCTTATGTGTTCCAGGTTCCAGGGAACAGATAAGAGACTGAAGACACAACATCTTGAGAGGAAGAGGGGGAGCAAGAGCTATTTCCTGCAAAAATACAAGATCAGGGGCATAGAAGATTCCAGCACCATCTCATCCAGCTATACCATGGGCTCTGGGGTAAACACTGCCCTCAGACTGAATGAGTTAGGGCCAGAACACACCTTTTACCAGCGAAGAAGCCACTTCTAAGTGGACTCAAGGAAACTCTCTAAGTACCAGCCAAATCCACAACAATTGCCCCTCTCTGTTAAACATTGCAAAACAAAACAAAACAAAACAAAATGTAGCAACCTATAGCATATGTATCTCTAATTATGATGTTTCATTCCAAAAATAAAAACAAAGAAAACACTGTGTATGTCAACTGTAAAGAATTCCTTTTTTCTTTCAGTAAAACCAGTTATATGGCTTCATTTTTATTTTTTTAATGGAAGTATAGTTAATTTACAATGTTGTGTTAGTTTCTGGTGTACAGCATAGTGATTCAGTTATACATATATATTCTTTTTTCATATTCTTTTTCATTATAAGATATTGAATATATTTCCCTGTGCTATAAAGAATTCTTGGAAATTACCAAATTTTTCTCTCAAAGGTTCACTGTTTTTTTTTTGAACAAAGCGAACCTCGAACCCCTGAAAGTTGTTAGTGATGCCTAGTGAAAATTGGCCATTATTCAAAACACCTGGTTGTGTACATGGCTCTTCACAGACAAGGCTGTGAATAGATGGAGCGAAGAATATCTCTTCCAAATTTCACACCTGCCCATGCTGGGGCTCTCAGAGCAAACACCAAACCCTTCCCGCTGGTTTAGGTCAACTCACCACCACGATAGCCACCCAAGGAACACCACCTTCCCCAAGCAGGGTCAAAAAGGGGCCAAAGCTGCGGAGTCCACGGGAACTCCAATTTCACTCACTTGTCTTCTGCGAAACTTCTGCCAGTAATAACATTCTTCCCTTGGGGTACATAGTTCCAGTATTCTTCCACAATCCCGATGTGGTATGTTCTGGTAACTGCACCAACCAGCCCAGACAGACCCAGGAATGTGAAGAGGAGGATGCAGTCAGCCTGCCGCTTCCGAGGCATTTGTGGATTAACGCAGGCCAGCAGCCTGAGCAGGAGGCAACCCTGCCTGTCCCTCCCCCTCACTCAGAGCTAGTTACAAATACGAAATGGACAAGGCCCAGCTCCTCCTCCTTGGGTTGTTTGGGGGTTGGGACAGAGGCTGACAACTTGGATAAGCAGAGCCAGCTCTACATGGTAGTTGCTCTGATGACAAAACTTTTGCCAGCCATCCAAGAAATGTGTAACTGGCTTATTTATTTACTGCCCAAACCAAACAGGCTTGTATCTGTAAGTTTTGGTGCTCTGCTCTGACATTAGTCATTCATCTTTGCCACAAATGGCAGGGCTATACATTGGACTGAAGAGTTCCCCCCTCCTCCTCCCCGCCTCCATCTCCTCTTTTTTTCTCTATACCCATTAAAGGAACATAGTAAAATCGGAAAACTGGGCTGGTCTGAGTGGAACATCAGGAAATAATCCCAAGCACTAAAGAAGACTTCATCTCTGTCAAGAAGGCAGAGGGGGTGATGTAATCACCCTCCACCATCTCCAGTTTGTTTTATGAGGCTACATGAAACAATCAGCTCACATCATAAAGTTTATAACAACATTGTAAACCTCACTAATTCTCCATTTGTTCATGCACTGTCTCCCCCAGATTCTCTCAAATTCCACCAGTAAAAAGTGAGGCAGGCAATGGTCTAGTTCAGCTAAAAATTTAGAGGACCCCCAACAGTGAGCTGCCTTTCTCAAAATGAATGAAAATGAAAAGGGAGGCACATCCTTCAGGCACATGAAGACAAAACTCAGTAGCAGGTCTTAGGGTCAAAAAGGTGAAGGGAGTGCCCTTTCTTCTGTGTGCTCTAAGCTGTGACCTAGAATCTCAGTGTTAAAAGAGACCTCATCCAACTCTAGAAGAGAGCCAATCTGATCTCCACGCAGAGTTGTTCTTGAAGCAGCAGCCGTGGAATGAAAGAGACAGCCTCTTGGATGGGCTTGGAGGTTGGCAGACCTGTGTTTGAATTAGTCCCACCAGTTACTAACTTAGTGGCACTGAAGAGTAACTTGACTTCTCTAAGCCTGGGTTTGCAAAACAGACATGGAGGGATTGCTAAGAAAATTTAAATGACATAGGAGCAAATCCAGATGGGCATGGGCTTCATAACTTTTTAGATACAACACCGAAGACACGATCCATGAAAGAAACAATTGATAAACTGGACTTTAGAAGTAAATTTTTGCTCTGTGAAAGACACTGTCAAAGAATGAGAAGAGAAGTCACAGAATGGGGGAAACTACTTGCAAAAGACACATCTGATAGAGAACTGTTATCCAAAATAGACAAATAACTCTAAAAACTCAACAATAAGAAAACAAACAACCTGATTAAAAAATGGGGAAAGACCTCAACAGGTACCTCCTCAAAGAAGATACAGGATGGAAAATAAGCGTGTGACAAGATGCTCCACACCGTAGGTCATCAGGGAAACGCAAATTAAAACAACAGTGAGATACTACTACACACCTATCAGAATGGCCAACATCTGAGACACTGACAACTCCAAACACTGGTGAGGATGTGGAGCAGCAGGAATACTCACTGTTGGTCAGAATGCAAAATGGTACAGCCATGCTAGAAGATAGGTCAGCAGTTTCTTACAAAACTAAACGTACAGTACACATTTAGAATCTTACAATTTTTTTTGTCAACCATACCTCAATAAAACCAACAGAAAAAAGGACTCAAACTAACACTACCATATGATACAGCAATCATGCTCTTTGGTATTTACGGAAAGGACTTGAAGACTCACATCCACACAAAAACCTGCATTCAGATGTTTATAGCAGCCTTATTCATAATTTTCAAAACCTGGAAGCAACCAAAATGTTTTTCAGTAGATCGATGATTAAATACACTATGGTACAACTAGACAATGGAATATTACTCAGCACTAAAAGGAAATTAGCAATTGAGCAATGAAAAGACATGGAAGAATCTTAAATGCATATTACTAAGTGAAACAAGCCAATCTGAAATCTACATATTGTATAATTCCAACTAGATGACAAGTGGGCAGAGACAAAACTACAGAGATTGTAGAAAGATCACGGGCTAGCAGAGATTTGCAGGGATGCAAGGATGACTAGGCAGAGCACAGAGGATTTTTAGGGCAGAGAAATTATTCTGCATGATACTACAATACATACTAGATACATGTCATTATACATTTGTCCAAACCCATAGAATGCAGAACCCCAAGAGTGAATTCTAAGGTGAACTATGGACTTTGAGTGATAATGATGTGTCACTGTAGGTCCATCAAGTGTGGAGATGTGGATATTGGGGACAGCTAAGCATGTGTAGAGGCAGGGGTTTGTGGGGAAACTCTGTACCTTCTGCCCAGTCTTGCTGTGAACCTAAAACTTCTCTCAGAAAGTAAAGTCTATTTTCCTTATCATATGACCCAGTAATCCCACTCCTGGGCATATATCCAGAAGGAACCCTACTTCAAAAAGACACCTGCACCCCAATATTCATAGCAGTACTATTTACAATAGCCAAGACATGGAAACAGCCTAAATGTCCATCAATAGATGACTGGATAAAGAAGAGGTGGTATATTTATACAATGGAATACTACTCAGCCATAAAAACCGACAATATAACACCATTTGCAGCAACATGAGTGTCCCTGGAGAATGTCATTCTAAGTGAAGTAAGCCAGAAAGAGAAAGAAAAATACCATATGAGATCGCTCATATGTGGAATTAAAAAAAAAAAAAGAACATAAATACAGAACAGAAATAGACTCATAGACATAGAATACAAACTTGTGGTTGCCAAGGGGGTGGGAGCTGGGGAGGGACAGACTGGGATTTCAAAATTTGTAGATACTGACAGGCATATATAGAACAGATAAACAAGATTATACAGTATAGCACAGGAAATATATACAAGATCTTGTGGTAGCTCACAGCGAAAAAAAAGTGACAATGAATATATGTATGTTCATGTATAACTGAAAACTTGTGCTCTACAGTGGAAATTGCACAACATTGTAAAATGACTATAACTCAATAAAAAATAAATTTAAAAAATTAAAAAAAAAAAGAAGCAGGGCTTTCGGAGCTCTTGGAATTTGGAGATGTCCCAGAACAAATAGCCGTTTGTTTATTTATAGCCCAGAGATGCAGACTATTTTGGGTCAAACAGGCTTGATGTGGTATCAAAAAAACTTCATTAAAATATATTTCATACAATTCTTTTACACAGGAGAAACAGAGGTATACATGGCACAGACCAGAAATACACACGAGTTAACTTTTCAACCCAGGATACTGAATATATATAATGAAAACCCTGAGGAAGGCATCACCTAACTTCCGATTCAAAATGAGACCCACATTGGGGGGGCAGGGGGTGAGGGCGTAGCTCAGTGGTAGAGTGTGTACTTAGCGTGTGCAAGGTACTGGGTTCAATCCCCAGTACCTCCACTTTTTTTTTTTTTTAATTGAAAAGAAACAAGATGAGGCCCACAGAAGAGACCCAGGGAATGAGAGAGGTGCTGAAGGCTACTAAAAGCAATGAAACAGAGTTCTGGAAAGCTCTCTGAGATTCTTCCTTACTTTAGGAGAATAAAGATGCTACTCAAGAAACATCTGAATGACATAAGAGCTGAGGAACAGAAAAGAAAGGTGGTGAGTGACTGCAGGGTTCCCATGACACTCATTCCTGAAAACCCAGCACCAAATACAAGATATTACGGACAATGTCGAGAATGCGATCAGCAAATCTGTGAGTTAACAGACACTTTAAACTCCACTGGACACTGTTCAGACAAAGCAGAGAAACCCAACATTTCTAAAGCACTTCCTATGTAAAATGGACCGTCCAGACATTTACTCCTTGATTTCCTCAATAATACCCACCAGGTTTCAGACATGGCAAATCTGATGTCATGCATCAGGAGAGGAAAAGACAGTTTTGGATCAAATCATACTTCTCTGCAACACAGTATGGGATATTCGAAACGTTTAGTGGGAAAAACCAACTTAGCTGAGGCTAATAGCCTTAGCCTTATTATTTTAAATAATAAATAAGGGGGTAGGGTATAGGTCAGTGGTACAGTGCATGCTTAGCATGCACAAAGCCCTAGGTTCAATCCCTAGTACCGCTATTAAAAAATAATAAATAAATAAATAAATAAACAAACAAACAAACAAACAAACCTAATTATCTCCCCTCAAAACTAAATAAATAAATATGAGTGATGAAATCGGCTGTCCCATTGTTTAGACTTTTTGCATGTTTTAAGAGAAACATTAAATATTCCTTAAGAGATTTTCGATAACCCAAACTCTGACCAAAAACTCTCACCAGTCCAGCCCTCTCACTGCCCTGCTACCATGGATCATAGACTTTCAACCTCATTGGGACTCTCGGTTTCTTGTTGGGACCTCATTATTCCTCACTGGGAGCCGGAGAGCTTCCTAGCTGCTCTCGCTGGGGCCAGAGTGACCTTCCTGAATGCAGATGGGACCAGGTCTCTCTGCTGCCTGAGATTTTTCAGTAGCTTCCCATGGCCTTCAGTATAAGGGCTAATGGCCTTGACTTGACTTTTGAGACCGATCCTGATCTGGCTCCTAGGGACTGAAGCCCTCTCCTCCACATTTAGTCCAGGCTCTGATCAACATCACCAGCATCAGCAGCAGCATGGTGGCAACCTGGCAACCAGTGTGCCCATCACCTGTGCTCTCATCATCACTTGACGTGTGCCTTCTGCCATAGCACTGAACACACTCACACAGCACAGTAATCATCTGTTTATTTGTCTGCCTCCCACACAAACACTCAACACAGGCTTCTTACAGGCAGGGACAGCCTGGTTCATCCCTGTGTTCCCAGTGTCTGATGTTAAATGGTGAACAAACGCATGTGCAAATGAATGAATGAAAGAATGAATGATTAGATGTTTACTACTATGTACGTAGTGGTTTCTATTGCTAAGCCCTTTACATGCATTATCTCATTTAAATATAACAGCATCCCTATCAGGTGTGCACCATTTTATCCCTGTTTTACAGATGAGGAAACTGATGCTCAGAGAGGCTCTGGAAGTTTCTCAGTGCCCCAGACTGGTAAGCAGTAGAGTTCTGTGAGACTCCAAAGCCAGCATTTCTACCGGGACCACCCAGACCCAGGGGAACAGGGGTGCCAGAGAGGATGGTTGCCTGCTTCATATTACTAAGTGGGACGGACTCCCTGTACAGAATAGGAGCCAGGACTGTTCAAGGACCTGTCCATTGGAGGAGGATCCCCAAATGCCCCTGCAGCCCAGCCACACACCCCTGACAGCCAGGGAAAGCCCTGATTATTACAGAGCACCCAGACACACCATTCTGCTTCATTTCTCCCTTTTATATCCCAATCCTCCACCCACCCCATCCCTCACCTGCACTAAATTCTTTCTCATCCTCCTAGGCTCTTCCTCTGGGAAGCCTTCCTTGGTTCCTGCCACACCCACCACAGCTTCCCCCCCTCCCCAATGTGTCCCTCCCCTACACTGCCTCTGGATTTTGCACACATGCTTATCCTTGTTTGCTTATACATCAGTCTCCCTTACTAGACTCTGAACTTGAGAACAGTGTCTAACCAGCCTCAGCACCTCCCTCCCACTACACTGAAGGTCCCAAGGCTTTACTAAAGGAGCCTGTGGCTCAGGGCCCATTCCAGACTTCACTTGCCACCCCTGGGCCTCCTGTCTCCAAGCTCTTGCTCTTCCAAGACTCTCACCTGCCCATCCTTTTTGGACCATCCACCCACCTGGGTTGGGATTTTGGCCTCCCCTCTCCTCCCTTCCTCCTTTCCCTCATCCTACCTTCCGCCTCTGCTCCAAGCTCTGAGGTCTGAGAGTCAGTCCTGCCTCACCCCCATACGCAGGTCTGTGCTCAGCCACTTCAGATGTGGATTGGGAGATCTGAAAGGCATCCAGTTAATCTGTGTTCTCAGTGGTAAGCACAGAACCAGTGGTTAGCAGTAGGCACTGAGGGAAAATGAGATTAACAACTGTAGCATTTACAATACGTCAGGGAAGGCACAGGCTGTTTTACAGACACCATCTCTTACTCCTTGCCACCTTAATACTCTATAAGGTAGACGTTTCTGTTCTTGGATTGCAGGTGGGAGAACTAAGGTTTGGGGAGATTAATAACTTGCCCAGGGTCACACAGTGAGAAAATAGCAGAGCCAGGATTCAAACCCAGGTCTGTCTGATACAGAAGACTACACTCCAGACCTCCACACTCAACCGATATTAGTAGGGATGGGACTAAATGAAAGCCAAGGCCAGGTCAGGAGATCATTTCAAAGAAGGAAACATTAGCAGCATGTAAGAACTTTCTTCAGACAGAAACATGATGTAAGATTTTAAAAGGAACAGAAAGAAGAATGCACGTGGACAAACACTCCACCAAACGGAAGTACAGTGATGAAATCACTCATTCAACTCTGAAAATATTTGCAGGGGATCTACCTTGTTAACTGTCCTAGTCAACTCGGAATGAGACAGACATGGTCCCTGCCCTCAAAAAGTTTATGTTCTAGTGAGGAAAACAGATGGTAAACAATAAATAAGTTTTAAAATATTAATTTAAAATATTCACTATCCATTGACAGATGACTGCATGAAAAAGATGTGGGAATACTACTCAGCCATAAAATAGAATGAAATAATGCCTTTTGCAGCAACATGGATGGACCTAGAGATTATCATACTAAGTGAAGTAAGTCAGACAGAGAAAGACAAATATCCTATGATATCACTTATATGTGGAATCTAAAAAAGTTGATACAAATGAACTTATTTATAAAACAGAAAGAGACTCACAGACATAGAAAACAAGCTTACAGTTACCAAAGGGGGAAGGGAGGGGATGGATAAATTAGGAGTTTGGGATTAGCAAATGCAAACTACTCTATGTAAAATAGATAAACAAGGTCCTACTGTACAGCACAGGGAACTATATTCAATATCTTGTAATAATCTATAATGAAAAAGAATATATATAACTGAATCACTATGCTGTACACCAGAAACTAACACAACATTGTAAATCAACTAAACCTCAGTTTAAAAAATTTAAATAAAATAAAATGTTAACTAAATATCATGATGAATTTAGTGACATTCAAGTGAAATCCAGTGCAGGTGGGGAGGGGACACCTAGGAAATGTCTGAGATGTTTGGGGAGGTGGCCCGGCAGTTTGCTCTGAAGCACGCTGATATTTTATAGGGTGGAAAACAGCATATTGACGTCCCTCCCTAAAGCCATTATGAAAAAAAAAAAAAAAAAAGCCCAAGGTCAGGGCTGAGGGACACTGCAGTTGAGTTCTGTGAGGAAAGTTAATGGGCCACATCCCTGCCCTACCCAGTGGGAGCTTCCACTTTCAGGCATCCATTGGCTCCCCTACCGGGGAGGTGTCTGATGACGCCTCACGGGCCACACGCCCGAGGCAAACCCTGGTGCCGGAGACTCAGGAGAGCCAGCCTTCAACCACAAATGTAGTAAAAAGGAGAGCAGAGGGATTGGGCTCCCCTTCATTCTCTCCTCAAGCTCCTCTGTCTCTCCCCCCTTCCACACAGATCAACACAGCTGGGGTGTGAGTCAAGCCCCTAGTGCCCCTCTGGGGTATGGATTTTCAGGGTTCAGGTAGGACTGCCCCTTGGGTGTGTGTGGCAGGGTAGGGAGGAGGACAATCGAAACAATCGGAGTCTTAGCCCCATTCTGGCAGCCAGCCTTACACAACCCCACAAAGCAAAGATGCCTGCCAACAGAAGCAATCCGCTCACCAGGCCACCCTCCTAGAACGGGAGCTGAACACAGGGCCCTGGGACAACCATGTGGGCATGAGGCCTAGAGCCCCCAGAGGCATCTGGTCAACCCCGTGCACAGGCTGGAGGACTGGAAAGTGCCTTAAAGGGGAGAAATGGGACCTGAGAGCAAGGCCCGTGGAGGTTCCTGTCTGGGCTCAAGGCACCCCGTCCAGATGGTACTGCTAGCCCAGAAGGTCCTAGACACCAGAAGGGAACCATCTTTGAGAAAGGCATTCTAGAATGAAGGACCTCCTAAGGACCAAGGCTCAAAGCAAGGCCCCATTACCCAGGTCTAAGGACAGCCTTGGGTTCAGCTCTCCTCCCAGCTCCAGTGTGAGAGTGTTTGTGTGCATGTGTGTGTGTGTGTGTTTGGAGGGGAGGGGAACAATCTGGCCACTGTGATCCAGACGTAGTTTTCCTACAGTATCTCTTTGGTGACACTTCCAGACTCTTTAGGGTCATACCCTGTTTCTCACTGAAAGAGAAAAACCAAAGCAAAGAACTGGAAAGTCCCCAGAGACCCACCCCCTGCCTCTTTCCATTTCTAAAGGGTCAGGCATTCACTCACTCCTCCACAGGACAGGGATTACCCTTCCCAATCTCTGTCACATATAACTATGCCTGGCTGTCCAAGCTCAAACCTCACAGCCAGCTGTGTTGTAACCTGAGTGCATGGCATGTTGTCATAACTTCTCCTAAATCCACCACTAAATGCTCTTAAGACTCTATATGGTCACAGCTCAGAAACAAAGAAGGTAACAGTCTGACAAATCTCTGGATGGTCAGGAAAAGTTAGATTCCATTGCAACAGAACTTTCAAGGATTCTTTTGCAGGACCTAGAATTTCTTGAGTGTATCCAATACTCTATTGAAATAGGTGGGCCTCCTGGAAGCTTGAGTTACAATGATCTTGGTGTAATAGCACTGATTTTGCTAGTGAAGAAATCTCCACGTCCCTTCATTACTAATGACCTGAGAAGAAGTCTTAGAGATTTAGGGAGCGTTCTCTTGTCTGAGGCCCCAGGATTTCAGAGTAATGTCCGTGTGAAGGCATTCAGCAAATCAGGACACTATATAGGATCGGCTGGTTGAAAGTTAATCTGGACTCTAGATGCCCCACTTGTCAAGAGATGGAAGACCCCACTCTCTTCTCCCCCACTTCTGTGGTTCTTCCAGTAATGGCTCAACAGGGCTGTCCTTAGTACCGCTCCAGTGACCTGGGCCCTCAGAATGCAGAGAAGGGCAGGGCACTCAGGAAGGGGTATATCAACTTCCCAGCCTGTTTTCTGGGAAGATACCAAGCTGCTCACCTCAGCACTTCTTACAAACCCTGCCCGAGGAGCAAAGCTCTTCAGAAGCCCTGTTATGTGGCATCAAAGATGGTGATTAACTGTAGCAAATTTCTGGGTATGGGTGGCGGTAGGAAGTGAATTCCTGTTAGAAAGGAAGAACCTGGCTCCAGGTGGGGCCTACCTTAGCTGAGACCTCCTTGAGACGTAGATTCCCAGGAGAAAGCCTTCTGACCATCAGACACCTGATGACTCTCTAGAGGAGGTCGTTATAGGTGGTGCTTCGGCTCCCAGGTTTGGGCACGTAGGCACAAGTGGTGTGGATCTGGAGCAATGCCCAAATTCCACAGTCAGAGCCTCCTGATTCGGGCTTCAGGCAAATCATGCAAAAATGCAAGTATCTCATGATGTTGGTCTCACTAGTTGAAGTTGTCTTTACTGAATGAGTTTTTTGGGGTCATTTCCCACGAATGGGTTTAGACTGGGAGGAGGAAGAGAGGGAGCATGAGGCACCTGGCCTTCCAGGAAGAGGTTCAATAAGGCTCCTCATGTCAGAAGTAACCACCTGGTTCAGAAGTCCCAACTCACAACCCACAGGCCAAATCCAGGCTGTGTTGTTGGTCTAGAGTGGCGTCAGATACAAAATCTGAGTTGTATGTCCATTAAGTAAGGTATGACTCTCCAGGTCATCACAGACACCACTACTCCTCACTGGCCCGCATCTATTTACTTCCATTCAGGACACCTGGCCCAAAGGTATGTGCATCTTTGATCTTTGAATTCTAGTCTAATTTTCCACTCAATGCAAAAGTCCCTTTGACAACATCATGCATTCATTGTTCATTCATTTTTCATATTTTCATTCAAAAAATATGTACTAAGTACCTACTATAGGTTGGCTTATAAACACATAGAATTTTAGAGCAGGAGGAGTCCTTGGAGATGTCCTAGTCTTACCACTTCACAGGTGATTTAACCGAGACCCAGGGAGCCGCATGGCATGTGTGACACCACCACGCTGCTCCGTAGATGTGTGTGTCTTGAGACTGCTAAAATCCAATTACACTACAGCCACACACTCCCCAGTGCATAGTTCAATGATTCTCAAAGTGTAGCCTGAGGGCCTCTGGGGTCCCCAAGACTCTTTCAGGGGATCTGTAAGGTCAAAACTATTCCACAATAATACAAAACTATTATTTGCTTTTGTCAGCCTCATTCTCTCATGAATATTGAAGTTTTCTGGAGGTACATGACATATGATTTTGCAACAAATTAAAGGCTGTAGTAAATATGAGAACATCAAGCCTGTCATTGAACAGGTTAACTATGCTACTGTTCTCACCAGATATTTTTTTGAAAATATATTTTTATTTTGAAAGATATGTTATTTATATCAACTTTTTCAATTTTAAATTTGTATTGAAGTATAGTCAGTTACAATGCTGTGTCAATTTCTGGTGTACAGCATTATATTAACATTTAATGGGTCTTCTGTTAACATTTATTATTATTCTTTTAAGATGAATCAATTAATCATTTTTGAATTTCTCACTTCCAATTTCTAATGTGGTACATATCAGCAGATATAACCAACATAAACTATAGCTTTCTGGGATCATCAATAATTTTTAAGAGTATAAATAGGTCCTGAGTTCAAAAGTTTGAGAAATGCTGATTTATTCTGATAAACCTAGCAAAGCTAAATTATATTACTTGAATTTTTCCAATAAACATATAGTCATATGTAAGTTGTAAATTAAAAAAAAAAAAAGGAAAAAAAGTAGGTGAGAACCTCTTTCTGCTTCTTAGAGAGGGAAAATGGGACCTTGCAAGTTATGCTGAGGCTCTGACTTGAGCCTTCAACCACCGAAGAGCGGGAGGAGTAAATCCAGGAGGAGTGGTTATCAAAGCACAAAATTAGGGCTGGTGTTATCCGGATTTACACCTCAACCCCCAAACCGGGGCCTCCGGCTTCAGTCTTAGCAACACCATCCCCAGGGGCCTGCGCTAGAAACCAGGACTCCTTTCTCACTCTCTCTTCTTGCTTTCTGCCACGCTCACCACTGCCATCTCCTTACACAGCTCTCGTGCCTTTCCGTTTCACTGCAACAGCCTTAGTTCGGGCAGTCTTTACCTTGTGCTTGCAGATGGCCCTCAGGTCTTCCCTGGACTCCCCCATTGTCCCCCATCATCGTGGCTCCTCTCTGCCCACGGAGTAATCATTCTATTACATGAATCTGATCACGATCCACCCTGCTCAACCTTCTTTGTGACATAAAGGGCCCTCAGTAATCAGGTTCCTGAGGATCCACCAGCCCCACCGCCACACACATGTCTTACAGCTTTATCCCCCACCGTGGGGAACTCTTTATATGTCTCCAACCCCATGATGCACAGTGGGGCCTCAGGGCCTTTCCACATGGGGTTTGGAGTCCTCCCAGTCTGGAACACACTTCCTTCCTTCTTGTCTACCTGACAAACTCCACACCTCAGGTCTTAGCTCAAGAACTCCCTTCTGGAGGAAACCTCAGCTCCTGGAAAGGCCCAGGACAAAGTCAGGCACAAAATTAGCACTCGTTAAAATAAACGAATGAATCCTTTGTTTGAAAAAACCACCCTATGGTGTCTGTTAAATGTTCCTGCCTTATTAAGTGTCCCATCTGAACTTAATTAAGGGTTAGTGGTCTTTGCTCGGGGCCCCAGCCTCACCATACACTCTGTAGGGTAGAGACTGTGTGATGGAATGAATGCTCATTGACCTCAGGACTTGACCTAGAAGTTGGTTTTCTCTTCATATATCTTTAATATGAACTGTTTTCTTGGTTTTTTGCTTATTTCTCCTTAAAATGGAATCACAGGAGGAGATCAAGATAATTTGTAGTTCCAATAAATTGGTTTCTGGTTAATTGGTCCTGTAACTTTCAGGTTAATAATATGATACTTACAAAGCATTTTTCTAGTATAAATAATGCTTGGATGTTATTTTTACCGCTGTCTCATTAAAAACAGTACTTCTTCATAACATTAATTCTGGTAGTATCTTTCTTAAAGTGTCAACATGAAATGGAATAGGTTGTCATGGAGACTTTGGCCTAATTAGAATAACCTGTGATCCCTATTTCTTATGAAGAGAGGAAACTTTCTAGAAAGAAGGTAATCTGTTGAAATACTCCATGCCAAGCACCTAAAAGTGGGCTTGTCACATGGCAGTGATGCTAGTTCTTCTCCCTTCTAACCTTAAAGTTGAATTCAAAAATCAAGTCTGGAGTTTTCAACACAGCACATAAGGCCCTACTGATCTGACCCCAGCCCACATCTGAAACCCGCTACTTGCCCTGTCAAACTGTAAACAGAAATATCCCTGCCAGTGGTCCCCAGATACACCAAGCCCCTCACCTCTGCTTTCACTCACTCACTTTGTCTTCTGGGAATGCCCTGGCCCCACCTAACCCCTCCTGTCCTGCCAGACTCGGAGCAGATGTCACCTTCGCTGGCAACACGCCTGGTCCTCCCCAGCGCGGGTCAGCTGCTCCACCTCGAAGCTCTCACAGAACCTTTGGCTGACCTGTCAGAGCCGTATGACTTTGGGCCAGAACCTGACCCCTCTTACCTCAGTCTCCTCATCTATAAAACAGAACAGTAGTAGTTTCAACCTCACAGGGTTAGTGGAATGATTATGAGATTTATTTCAAGTGCTTAGAATAGGATCTGAGCTCTAATTAGTCACCCCCTACATGCCAGCTATTGTGTTTATTTGGGTAGCATTTACCACACTGAAAGTATCTGTGCACATGTCTGGGGATCTGTCTCCAAGAACCTTGCAGACCTCCTGGTCATTAGCAAGTATTCTATAACCTGAAGAAATTCTTAATGCGACTCAAAATTCTATTATCTATCAAGGTACATACCTAGCTTTATACCACAGCAGTCAGCACAGAACAACGTTCCATATTCTGATCTTTCACTTTATATTATCCATACTTTTGCCATTTTTAATAGCTATATATGTATTTGTTTATTTCCATTTACATTTTTTATAATTGATTTTGTTATAAACATCTTTGGCATTAAAAAAGAAATATTTCATTGTGGCAGCAAGGAATTGTTTGATCAAAGCATAAAAATACTTTCATAGCCCTTGAGAGACACCATCACACTGATCTCCAAAGAGACCAGGCTAATATACAATTTCTCATGAACTTATTTCTCCCCCTGACTTGTCATCATTGGATTTTATCACTGCTTTTATTATTTTAATGGGGATATAATAGCACCTCCAAGTTGTTCTTATTGACCTGTTTTTAATTACTACCAGGGATGGACATTTTACAACATGATAAGATACTGTATTTTTTTCCATCAGCAACAAGAAATCGATTCATTTTTTTACTGCACTTAAAGTGGAATTCAAATGACAACACTATACATTCCTATCCTCTTTAAACGTCTTCAGATATAAATTTCCCCAATCTACTTATTTCCTTTTTGATATGCATTTTAGAGCATTTTCTACTACTACTACCAATTAATTTTGTACATGAATGGTGCCCCAGGAGTCAGGCAATACTGACATTCAAGCTGTCCCAAGACAGCCTTCTTTTCTTTCTTTTTTTTTTTTTTTCTTTTTTCTTTTTAATTAATTAATTAATTAGTTTTTTAGATTCCACATATGAGTGATCTCATATGGTATTTTTCTTTCTCTTCCTGGCTTACTTCACTTAGGACAGTCTTCAATAGTATTTGATTATGTTAATTTGTTTAATTCAAGCTCCTTTGTGACAAGTGGGTTTTAAATCTTTCATTCTTTGACTTAATGAGAATCTATCCTACTGTATAGTTCTGAGTTCACTCTCTTTGCTATTGAGATCCAGTTTCTTCAAAGCACTGAATAGTGAATCTTTTCCTTATTGTGATCCTGTTTCTTGCATGTTAGAAAGTTCTGTACAATTTTGAATTTCTGAAATTTCTATTCTATTGCACTGGTGAATCTTTCAAATCCCAAGCTGTGGGGTTTTAATCATTGTTACCTGGTAACAAGCTTTACAATCTATTAGAGTGGGAGAAGCGTTATTACTGATCTAAAATGGCTTTGATGTTCCCACCCCCACTTCCCAGGGGTGGAAGAGTGGGTACACTGAGGACTGGAGTGGTCAGGGAATCGCAGCTTTCCTCCCTATCCTCAAAATTTGGGTGACTGTAATGGTACAAGGCAGACATCAGACATTGGCTGCCCCACCTGCCTACAGTGTTTTATTTGGCTTATCTGCTGCCTTTATTTTGGTTTGTCTTGGCCTTGAATGTCTTCAGGTAAAGCACACTGGCCCCAGTTTTCACAATCCCCACCAATTTCCATCACCTGACACGTGGTCTGGTTATCTCAGTTTTGTCTCCTGCTGATACCTGGAGTCCTTTGAGCTTGCAACCAGGCATAAAGCGTATCTCAGTATTTTATAATTCTAACATGGAAATAATAATCTATCTCATCAGGTTGTTAAAAGGATTACGTGAGATGACATGGAACCACTGTCCGCTAAGAACAAGTCTTTTATTTCAGAAATTCTCCCTTCCTTTCTTTTCTTTTCTTCCTTCCTTCCTTCCTTCCTTCCTTCCTTCCTTCCTTCCTTCCTTTCTTTCCTTTCTTTCTTTCTTTCTTTCTTTCTTTCTTTCTTTCTTTCTTTCTTTCTTTCTTTCTTTCTTTCTTTCTTTCTTTCTTTCTTTCTTTCTTTCTTTCTTTCTTTCTTTCTTTTCTTCCTCTCCCTCTCTCTCTTTTTTAGCTCTGTCCATCTTCAGGGGTGATGACAATCTTGTGTCTCTCTGAGACCAGGGGAGGGATCTTTTTGATCTTTGTCTCCCTACCCCATTACACAGTGCCTGCCACACAGCAGGGATTCACTAAATATTGGTTGAAATCTATTGAATATAAGTATACATATGTCAAATGCCCAGGAGCCATGCTATAGACATAAGGACCCCAAGCCACACCTTAAAAGCAGGCACATTCCAGCTTGCCATCTCTCAAACTCCTGGCCGCATTTCCATGACAAGTCTCTTATCATCGGTCTGTTAGTTGCAGCGTCTGTTGAACTGTTAACCATGCCAATGCCTGTGCTCAACTGCTTTCTGTTTTAACTTGGCTTTAATTAATGAAGACACTATGTGGTGGCTGCTCGGCCTATTTTCACCTGTATTTAGTCCTCATGACCTCCAGTGGCTGCTTCTCCAATTCAGATAGACAGAAGAACTCACTGCCAAATGAGAATCTTGGTTGTAAAAATGCTCTGCTCTCTAAGTTACAGGTGAAGTCAGGTCACTGGAATTACATAGGGTTGTTAAGCTCTACGCATCTACAGTCATTTTAAACGATGCCAAGATTTTACCTTATAACTTGAGACTATGCTTCTAAAATGTTTCAGGCCAAATAAACAGTATTTATTTAGAGGAGTCTGCACTTTACTTAATGGAGAAAGAATTTTTAAGATTTATACTATAATATACTAAATTGAATTGACCCATCACCAATACTACTACGAAGTATTATAAAAATGGTCAGTAGATTAGACAAGAGTGAGATTAGAGGCTAACAAGGCTGGGGGGGTAGTTAATGCTTAATGGTTATAGAGTTTCTGTTGGGGGTGATGACAATGGACGTGGAAACGGACAGTGGTTATGTTTGCACACATTGTAAATGTCACTAATGTTATGAAAGTGTGCACTTTAGAGTGGCTAAAATGGAAAATTCTATTACATATGCTTACCACAATTTTTAAAAGTTAATAATGGGTCAAAATCATTAAATAGTACACATTAAATAAGTAAGTTGTTTGGTGTGCAAATTATACCTCAAGAAAGCTAGGTTTAGAAATCTTGTTAGTCACAGTCTTCACATCGGGAAATAAAATTGATTAGAGGCAGATATCACAGAATCAAGTGCTACCTGGTACCCTCCACGTCTGTTTTCATATTGGTAAGACGTAACAGATGACTCCTAAGATTCTTTCCAGCATCAAGAATACAAGATTCTATAAAACCAGAGGAGAAGAGCATGAAAGCTGCTTGAAGTTGAAACCCCCATTTACGAGAGACCAAGTGTTAGTTGCATCATGTTTATGGCAGGTGGTGGAGAAATTCTCTTGAAAGATCTCTATCAACTGCTTTGTTAGAAAGAGACCTAAATCAAGTGGAGGAAGATGAGAAGGAAAAGGCTCTGAAGCCAGTAAATTTAATCCTGGCTGTGGTGCCAGATCCTTGATCTGGTCTCAGGTCATCCTCAGGGGACTGGGCCAATTTCCAAATCACCCAGGAAGAGCTGGAACCTAAGTTGTTGCTGTCCACCACACCCCCATCCCTTTAATGCCAGGTTTGGATTTCATAAAGAATGCCTATCTTTCTCTATACATAGAAAATTCTAGTATATTAATCCTCGTTCTGTGTGGTTCCAGAATACAGAAGCAAGCCAATGTGTAGGAACTGCTTCAGATTTTGGCTCAAAATAAGGAGACACTTTCTAACAAGATGATATGACCTATGGAATGGGAGAAAATATTTGCAAAAGATAAGACTGACGAGGGCTTAATAATTTCCAGAATATATAAACAGTTCATACAACTTAATAAGAAAAAACCCAATCCAAAAATGGGCAGAAGACCTAAACAAGCAATTCTCCAATGAAGATATACAAGTGGCCAATAGGCACATGAAAAAAATGCTCAATATCACTAATTATCAGAGAAATGTAAGTCAAAACTACAATGAGGTATCAACTCACATCAGTCACAATGGCCATCATTCAAAAGTCCATAAACGATAAATGCTGGAGAGGGTGTGAAGAAAAGGGGACCCTCCTACACTGTTGGTGGAAATGTAGTTTGGTGCAGCTGTTACGGAAAACAGTCTGGAGATTCCTCTAAAGGCTAAAAATAGACTTACCCTATGATCCAGCAATCCCACTCCCGGGCATATATCCAGAGGGACCCTTAACTCAAAAAGACACATGCATCCCAGTGCTCATAGCAGCACTATTTACAATAGCCAAGACATGGAAACAACAAGACATGGAAACAACCTAAATGTCCATCAACAGATGACTGGATAAAGTTGTGGTATATTTATACAATAGAATACTACTCAGTCATAAAAAATAATAAAATAATGCCATTTGTAGCAACATGGATAGACCTGGAGAATGTCATTTGAAGTGAAGTAAGCCAGAAAGAGAAAGAAAAATATTATGATATCACTTATATGTGGAATCTAAAAAAAAAAAAGACAAACTTATTTATAAAACAGAAACAGACTCACAGACGGAAAAGAAACTTATGGTTACAGGGGGAGAAGGAGGTGGGAAAGGATTAATTGGGAGTTTGAGATTTGCAGATACTAACTACTATATATAAAATAGATAAATAACAAGTTCATACTGATAGCACAGGGAACTATATTCAACATCTTGTAGTAACTTATGGTAAAAAAGGAATATGAAAATGAATATATGTATGTTCCTATATAACTGAAGCATTGTGCTGTACACCAGACGTTAAGAAAACATTGTAAATTGACTATACTTCAATAAAAATATTAAAAAAACAAAGTCACACAGTAGTATATAGGCTCAAAGAGGCCCATCAGAGATGATAGACAACTAGTCCCTAATTATATGACAGACAAGAAAAGACGCCAGGACAGAGTGCACACACACAGAAGATGATGTGCTGGTAGAAGTGTTAGAGTGGCATTTCCAATTTTTTTCTTCAAATTGTTTCAAAATCAATGTATATTCAATCATTTCAATATAAATGATGACCTTTTATTCTGATGTTTCATCCTTTAAAATGATAAAGCAGGCCAAAAACATCTCAACTAAGATTTTCTTCCGAAGTTTTAATATCCAAATCAAAATGAAAACAGCAGAATTCACATTCATTGCAAAACACCTATTCATCTTTTAGAGTCAAGTAAGATTTACTGGCTTTTTCCCAAATGCTTATTTGGTATAAAACAGATTCCATTAAAACCTTAAACGTCACTCCTCAGATTTAAAGGGCAGCTTTCAAAATAACAGCAAATCTTGCAGTTGTCACTTGCTATTGTTATTATGAAAGAGATTTTAGATTTGCTGAAAACATTTGTTTAAATTATCCTTTAATTACTTGAAAATACTTCTTAATGGTTTACATGGCCTAATACAATATTTTCTCTTTCTAATCTGTGATCTATATAATTTGAACACAATGGCTTTACAAATAAGAATTAACCACGGGAATAAAATCATTCCTTTATTAAATTTTAAAAAAGATGATATGAAATGAGATTGGACCATCTGAGAATCTGGTAAAAACCCATCAGTCAGCATGTTCAAGAAACAGCAGCTCACGTCATCAGGATTGCAGGAGAGCAGTTCTCAAACTCTCTCTGCATCAGAAGCACCTGGAAAGCTTGTTAAACTACAGATTGCTCAGTTTCATCAGAAGCTTCTGATTCAGCATGCCTAGGGTGTGGCCAGATAATCTGCTTTTCTAACAAATTCCCAGGTGCTGCTGGTGTGGCTAATCTGAGGGCCACATTCTGAGAACCACTGTTAAAGAGGATCTCTCGCCGTTGGGCTGGATGTGGTACTAGGTAACTTCCAAGGTAGGTTCCAGTTCTGAGAGTCTACAAATCCATGGAAGCCCCATACGAGATAAACATTCAGGTTCCAAAGACATATATTTGCTCCAAAAATGGTACTCAGCTCATTTTAGTTCAAAGAACCAAGTATTTGTGGAACACACTATATTCTCAGCAGGATGCTAGGTATTCAAGGGACAATTTAAAATTTACAGCAAATAGTCCAGGCTCTCAGAGACCCTACTGCTGAACTAGGAAGGCAAACCCTACCTTCTCTACTTGGTTACTGTGTAATTGTCACCTGTTTGACAAATAGTTTTTATGTTTCTACTATTCTTCAATGTATGAGCCAGGTATGGGGGACATACAAGTGAAAAAAAATACAATCCAACCTAAGATGCACTTCAAGTTATAACCTTTCTAAAACTTATTTATTCATCTTAGGGTAGCTCACAGCAAAAAAAAAATGTGACAATGAATATATGTATGTTCATGTATAACTGAAAAATTGTGCTCCACACTGGAATTTGACACAACATTGTAAAATGACTATAACTCAATTTAAAAAATGCTAAAAAAAAATAAAACTTATTTATTCATGTATAAAAGGGAAATGATAAGTACTTTCCAAGACCATTGTTAGAATAAAATTAGATGATGTTTGTCAAAGTGCCTAGGACAGTACCTAGTGCATAGAGTAGGTGCTCAATAAATACTTAGTTTGTCTGGGATGCTTCCTGTTGGAAGTAGGACTTGATCTGGCTCCTGAGAGTTGAGAAAGTAAGTTCACAGCTATCATATTTCTGTGGAACAGGTGAGCAGAGTATTTTTCTAACTACCCCTCACTGTGATCTGGTTCCTTCTGTGGCCACGGCTTCCCCTTCTCTGCTGATAGCAGCAGAACTGAGTCTCACAGAGCCATAAGAGAAACTCCAAGAGCAGTGTCATCACTTGAGCTGCCACTGCCACTTTCAAGTATCCTGGAAAGTGATGAGCTAAATAAACCAGCAGCGTACCAAGTTTCTCAACCTCAGCACCACTGACATCTTGAACTAGATAGTTTTTGTTACTGGGGGTTATCTTGTACATGGTAAGATATTTAGTAGCTCCTCAGCATCTTAGTCATCAGGGAAATGCAAATCAAAACCACAATGAGATTATCACCCCATACCGGTTAGGATGGATACTATCAAAAAAAAAAAGTGTTAGCAAAGATGTGAAAAAATTAGAACTCTTGCACACAGTTGGTGGGAATATAAATGGTGTAGCTGTGATGGAAAACAGTATAAATATTTCTTTAAAAAATGCAAACAGAACTACCCTGTGATCCAGCAATTCCACCTGTGAGCATTTATCCAAAAGAGCTGAAATCAGGATCTTGAGGAGGTATTAGTACTCTCATGTTTATTACAGCATTATTCACAACAGCCAAGAGGTAGAAAAACCTAAAAGCTCACGATGGGTGAATGCATAAAGAAAACATGGAGTACACGTACACTGGAGTATTAGTCAGTCTTTAAAAAGGAAGGAAATTCTCTAATGTATGACAACATGGATGAACCATGAGAACATCGCATAAAGTGAAATACGCCAGTTCCAGGACAAATACCACATGATTCCACTTACATGAGGTATCTGCCATAGTCACACCCATAGGAACAGGGCTTAGGAGGTGGGGGAAATGGGGAGCTGCTGTTCCACAGGTTTCAGTTATACAGATGAGTAAGTTCTAGAGATCTGCTGTACAACGCTGTGCCTATTAATGATACTATGTTGTGCACTTAAAAATGTACTGAGTAGATCTCATGTTAAATGTTCTTACTATAATTTAAACAGTAATAATAAAATAAAACAGAAAAATCAAGGAGATATCACTTTACTCATTAGATTGGCCATCATTTAAAAAAATTTTCTAAAGCACAGAAAATAAAAAATTGGGGGATGATTAGAATCCTTGTGTATTTTGCTGGTGGGAATATAAAATGATGTGGCTGCTGCAAAAGCAGTTTGTTCCTCAAAAAGTTAAACACAGAATTAACCTATGATCTGATAGTTCTACTTCTAGGCATACATCCAAAAGAGTTAAAAGTAAGGACTCAAACAGATACCCGTACACCAATGTTTGTCACAACATTATACACAATAGCCAAAAGGTGGGACAACCCAAATGTTCATCAACAGATGAATGGATAAACAAAAGGTGGCATACGCGTACCACGGAATATTATTTGGACTTAAAAAGGAATGAAAGTCTGATATATGCTACAGCATGGATGAACCTGGAAAACATTACACTAAGTGAAATAAGCCAGACACACAAAAAGGCAAACGCTGTATGACTCGACTTACGTAAGGTACTCAGAATAGGCAAATTCATTGAGACAAAGTACTGTAACAGATGTTACCAGGGGATATGGGGAGGTGGGAGTGAAGAGTTATTTTATAAGGGGTACAGTTTCTATTTGGGATGATGGAAAAGTTCTGGAAATGCATAGTGGTGATGGTGGCACAACATTGTGAATATACTTAATACCACTGAATTGTATACCTTAAAATGGCTAAAAGAGTAAATTTTATATATATTTTATCATAAAAAATTTTTTTAAAAATACAGGATCACAAAGTTACATTTGAAATTCACGTAAGCTATGAATACTTTTTAGCATAAGTATGCTCCTTGGAATATTTGGGACATACTTATACCAAAAAAAAATTATGTGTTGTTTTCCTGCCATCCAAATGCAACTGGGCATCCTGCATTTTCTCTGGCAAACCTGACAAGAGATGCTCAGAGTCATAACTTGGGTAGGAACAAAATAACAAAGAGGAGTCAAGAGTTGTTTTAGGATTAAATCTTATGGGGCTTGGTGACCAAATGGAATGAGCATGCACTGAAGAGAGAATGCTTGAGAAAAGCACTGAGGCTTCCGGTTTTATAACACAGAAGAGGCACCAAAGGAGGCAAAAAGCCACCACAACCATTCAGCTAATTCATTTATTAAGCTAACCTGTACACTTTGCCAACATTGTTGTAGGGGCTGTCCAGACCTCAATGAGCAAGCAGGGAGCTTCCAGTCCAGTGGGGTCTACGGACAAGTGAGGAGACAGTGACAGTAGGTTATGAGGAGTTCCGTGATGGGGGGAGTACTTGCTGCAGGTTGGGGAAGATGGGGGGGGGTATGTAGCAGAGGACACAGGGTCAGACGGCAGCTCACTGGAATCCGAAACGGGGGAGCAGCAGCATCAGGGGTGCTCGGAAGAGAACCGGGGACAATCCTGGCCTCTTGGACTGTCACCTGGGATGGCCTTGCAGACCATGAGGAATCTTAGTTCACTACTGCCCTCCCAAAGATCAGTGTCCTTCTAAGGAGGAACTTCACAGCTCCTAACCTCAGCAGAACCTGTTGGCAGCAGATTCAGATATAATCTTGCAAACTAGAATGACTACCGTCTGCCCTGCTGCCTTCATGGAACACTGATTTGAAAGACAAAATATAAAAAATATCGTTAGGATCCTTGTCAACCACAGGTTTCCAAACACCCAACGTGCAGCAGACAGTGGGACCTGGCAAATGGGGAGCTTCTAAATCAGGTCAATGCTTGGTTTTGCTTCATAGCCAGAGCTGGCTAAACTGGCCCCCCTGCTGCCTCATATACCCTGCACACCCATAAATTATTGCTTCATTAGACACATTGTAGCACCACTGAAATTACATTTGCAAAACACTCCATTAAAGGACTAGGGCTGGCTCAGGAGGATTGAGTCATCAAGATTAAAGAAAAGCTATTTCTAAAATCTTGGCATTTCTTGAGAAATTCCCTGAGGCTGCTCAGCAGAAAGTTAAATTGCCCTGGTAGCCAAGCTGGATTTTTTGCAACTTTCTGAGCCTAGAGACACAACCTCTGCTCATCTCCTTGCGGATCTTTCCCCTGGGTAGGCAGGGGGAATTTCCTGTCAAGTTTGGTGGAGACTGAGAAGTGGTAGTGGTCAGCCCAGATCCTGGGGTGGGGCAAAGTGACCTTGATCTTAATCCAAGTAATCTTACCTTTATCATGGTGTGGGCAGGGGAGGAATGGAGGCAGACCCTGAGAACAGCAAGATGGATGAGCAAAAGGGACTACAGACAAGGGATTTCTAGGGCAGTGAAACTATTCTTATGACACTGTAATGGTGGATATGCATCCTTATATATTTGTCCAAACCCACAGCATAGCCACCAAAAATGAATCCTAATGTAAACTGTGGATTTTAGTTAATAATGATGTATCTTTTATTTTATTGGTATGCAGTTACAATGTGTCAATTTCTGGTGTACAGCACAATGTCCCAGTCATGCATACACATACATATATTCAAATAATGATGTATCAATATTGGCTCATCTCTTGTAACAAATGTACACACTAATGCAAGATATTAATAGGAGAAACTGGGTGGGGAGTGAGGGGGAATAGAATATACTTTTCTGCTCAACTTTTCTGTAAACCTAAAACTGCTCAAAAAATAAAAAATAAAGGCTACTAATTAAAAAAAAAAAAAAAGAGGGCAGGGGGCTGCAGAGTCTTCCTAGGGTAGGAGTGGGGTTAGATGTTGAACCAGGCAAGGATTGGATGAATTCATAAGTTGGTGAGGTCCAAGCAAGCAGGACTGTGGGCACTTAGAGGGTAGGGGATTTTTTACTCATATCTGTGTGTGTAACACATCATGTTTGCCAAATGAACGAATGAATCCATTAATAAGGATTCATAACCAGTTCATTTCAGGCAGTTATCAACAGGTAAATGAATTACAGACACTAAAGAAACTTTCTCAAAATATACAAGTCCACTGATCCTTCTGCTCAGCCCAGAAGGTTTGGAATACAGTTTGAGTACACACCACCTCCACCTCCACCTCCATGACACACATACAGCTGCCTCACCGCCACCTATCACCTATGTTAGGAGCTATAGTTTTTAGAGACCTCCTTGTCCTTGATGCACACAGCCATAGGAGAAATGCACTACTGCCCCGTGTTGCCTGGGGGAGACCCAGGCTAAGAAAGGGCCCATCTTTGCCAAGTTCATTTTGTATGGGACAGACCCTGTCTACAAGCAGAGAACGTGGCTGCCCCAGCCGCACAAGAATAGAATTCTCTGTTTCTCTTCTCACTGCTTCTCTCTACTTGGACAGAAGCCTTCCTTCATGTGCCTATGGGACTGCATTAAGGACTACAGAAGGCCTCTGTTAAAACACCTGAACCACTCTGATGCTCTCCCTACAGCACCTACGTGTGATGCATTTACCTGAAGATCCAGCTGGTACCATACTCCTTGGGAAGAGGGGAGAGGGTAAGAGGCCAGCCTGGATTATAAGAGGCTGAGAGGAGGCTGGCAGTGGAATAGTGCCCATAGCTTCATGGCCTGGAAGGTCAGTCTAGAAGGGTACTGGAGGCCTGGGGTAAGTTTGGGATTCAGGGAATCACAGAAGAGTTGGCGTTTAACCTCAGTTTTAAGGATAAATAGGAATTTGCATGTAGGCAGAGAAAGGAAGAAGAAATTAAAATCGAAGTTTGACAGGTTCAGAGATTGCTAAGAGCTGGCCCATTGCCTATGCCCCAACATCCAACAGCAGTAAGTGGTTTCTCAGTAATTACTCATAGTTATGCATAGTTACTGATGCACACTGACTTTAGGGGAAGGGTTGGTCTCAGTGCTGAGTTACCAGCGAGACCCAGCCCTGGACAATCTGGGCACTTCTGGCCTCCAGCGCACTCCAGCTTGGTAAACAGGCTTTCTTCCTTCCCTGCCTGCCTCCCTCCCTCCCCGCTCCTTTCTTTCTTCGTTTCCTTCTTTCCCTTTTTCTTCCCTTCCCCCCTCCCTCTCAGTCCCTTCCTTCCTTCCTTCCTTCCCTCCTTCCTTTTTTTCTTTTTCTTTCTTCCTTTTCTTCTTTCATCTTTCTGCTGCTGGTAGAAACACCAACCACACGTTCCTGCTGTCCAATTTCTCAGCTTGTCTGAGAAGTAAAGCAGGATGAGCTTGCTCCATGAAAGCTTAAAGATCTCCCTAAGCCAGGAAACAGCACAGCGTGTCCCACATAGAAGCCTGTGATACCAGCTGAGCAAAGTATAAACTTTATGAATTACACCAGTGCTTCCAAGATTTAATGTGCATACAAGTCACCTGGGGTTAGATCTTATTAAATGGCAAGTTCTGATTCAGTAACGCTGGGCTGGAGCCTGAAATTCTACATTTCTAACAAACTCCTGGATGTTGCTGCTGCTGCGGATGGATGGGGTCCACAATCTGAATAGCATAGGATACACCACATCGATGCACAGGGGAGCAAATTCTTACCCTCACTGGTGGAGTATATGAAAAAATGTTCAGCTGTCCCCAGTCTGCCCATGGCTACTTCCAGGTTCCAATTTCTGGGACCTGAAGGGACATGTTGTGATCTAACTGGTTGGTTAAGAACATATACATTACACTTTGTCCCTACCCCAAAGAGTAGCCATCATCCCGTAGTAGGTTTCCATAAGGGCCTTTCAATTGAACTATGTATGAACAAGGCAAGATGAGAAGAGCAAATGGGAGAGAGAAGGAGCGGAGAGAAATCTGTGCACACGCAGCCCCTCTCAGCCAGATCCTCAGCATCACAATGTACTTAAAGGCTGACTAGCTGGTTATCCAACTGATTTCCTTCTCCTCCTGGACCCACAGCAAGAATGCATTTATCAGTCTCCCTCAGAGTCCTGGTCAGTGGATTGTGGGTGGTAGTGTTAAATGCCACTTCCAAGACTGACCCATAAAACCCTCCCACTTGTGATTCCTGACTCCCCCCTCTGCCAACGGGAGCATCCGAGAGAGGGCTCCAAGGCCCTAGAGAACGGCAGAGTCACAAAGGAGAGGGGCCATAGGTCCTGAATGATGGAAGGCTGCCCAGTAAACGCCGATTTGACTTGAAGCACACACACAAAAAAGAACCTGTATTGTTCCAAGGCTTTGAAACTTGGAGATGTGACTGTGTCTGTCAGTCAGGTCCATCCAGTCAGGGAAGAGAAACAACTCTAAGTCTTTCAATAGAAGGAATTTAATATAAGGTATTGATTACAGGAAAGATGAAAGAGGTTAGAATCCAAACATGAGATGGGGAAGCAACCCTGTGATTAGTGACAGCAGGATGCTGTTCCATCCTAGACTCAGCTGGATGACCAGAGAAGGTAGCTTTGTCAGAACTCAATGCTGGAACTGGCTGGCTGGAGCTGGAACTCCTGTGCGAGCTGTCAGTCAGAGGTGGGACCACAAAGTGAGAGGCGATCTCGCAGGAGCTAGGGCTCACAGGAGCCGGTCACTGCCAGATTAGGAGAGGCAGAATTATCTTGCCTTCTGCTCTCCTCTGCCAACAGATCCTATTGGCCTCACAACCCGAAGCCAGTCAACAAGAAAGTTTGTGAAATATGGTTCCCTATGGTACATAGAAGGGTAGGGGGAAGGCAGAGGATGGATCTGAGAGCAACTAGGGAATTGGCCAGCTGTGTATTACCATCCTTAATACACGTGGCATGCTTACAAATGGTCCCCATGGAGTGCCCCTCGGCTCAGGGGTGCCACAAAGATTATTCAACCTTTGCTTGACTATTTCTTCAATGCACCTTTGCCTGCCCTTGTCCAATTATCCTCCTGTGCCAAGAAACAAGCCTGTGGAATGCCTTCACATCCTAAGTCTCCAGAGTACAGGCAAGAATGACAGCTGGCCACAAGAAGGTATAAAGAAAGCTTTAGCCTACGCTTTATCAGTTGACCCACCAGTAGGATGGGAATTAGTAAATACTTCCATCTTATTGTGAGAAAGAAATGAGATAATTCATGTAAAGTGCTTGATACATACTCTATGCTTGGTATATGACAACTCCTATTATCCACTCATTTGCATACATACCTACGTAAGGCACATACCTGAGGCACAAAGCCTATCATGTGCCAGAGTCTATTCTATGAAAAAAGTGGTAAAGAAAAGACAAAATCCCTATCCTCCTTGAGCTTACATGTTAATGACGATAAATACCTTTTTTATCACATGAAAAAAACATAAAAGAATTTAGATTTCCTAGCAGGCATTTTCCAGCCCTGTAATACATAATTTTTACTCAGAGGCACAGTTTCATTCAAATAAAGCATAACCAACATTTCTAATTGTTCAACATTAGATATAAGTTATCCATGAGTTTCTTATCCCTGGAGATAGACCACATTAATGTAAATGGCACTTGCCAAGAGAGCCGTAGCAAAAATTTTTCATTGGATAATGGATGACATCACATGGCCTCAAAAATCCCTTCTACATTTATGATAAATATAAGCTAGACTTAAAGCTCTTTAAAATCTGTCTTGCCTACCGTAATATTCCCAACACCTAACATAGTACCTGGCATTTAACTAGTACCTAGTAAACATTTGTTAAATAAATGATTGGAGGCTCTTTAATGCTTGGGCCTATGATTCAATTATTAGAGCTGATTATAGCATTTACCACAGTGTGTTGTAGTTGTTATTTTGTCTGTCTGTCATCCACACTCATTTCTGATCTCCCTAAAGATGGAGGCTGTTTTCTTGATCTCTCCTAACCAAGACTGCACACAACAAAAAGCAAAATTGACCATTCAGCAACACAAGGGTTAGGGATGCCAACCATCCACACAGCCAAAAATCCATATATAATTTATAGTTGGCCCTCCCTATACGTGGTTCCTTTTTATCCACAAGTCTGCATCTGGGGATTCAATCAACCTTGGATTATGTAATGTTGACTATTGAAAAAAAAAATCCGTGTATAAGTAGATCCACACAGTTCACACTCGTGTTGTTCAAGGGTCAATTGTACTTAATGAATGTCTGTTGGAGGGAGGGAGGGACATTGTATGAACAAATGAAAGAATTATTTGATCCAAAATTTTATGATTTATGAACATATCAACCATACACCTCTTACCAGAGATTCACTTTTTAAAAAATCAACATGTTAGTGATAAAGACCCATCAGTATAATGGCAGAAGGGATTCTAGGGCCCTGGGAGAAAGCTGACTATGGAAATAATTGCTAATATTCCAGGCAGGACATTTTGTATCGTAAATCAGTCAGGTTAGAGTAGAAACTTACTAAGTTCACAGCCCCTCACTGAGTGCTGAGAGGCAACAATTCAAACTTCCTAGAATTTATGGTCAAGGCTAGGGCTCAGCAGACTTTTTCTGCAAAGGGCGAGAGAGTAAATATTTTCAGCCTTGCAGGCAACTGCTCAAGTCTGTGGTGGAGCAAAAGCAGCCATAGACAGTATATAAGCAAGCAGGTGTGACTGCTCCCAGTAAAACCATTTAAGGACATTGCAATTTGGATTTCATGTAATTTTGACATCATGAACTATTATCACCCTTTTGATTTCTTAAATAAGTGAAGCACAGGGGACTTTTAGGGAGATGAAACTGTTCTGTACAACACAGTATTGGTGTTTCCATGTCACTATGTGTTTGTCAGACCCTTAGAATGTACAACACAAAGAATAAACCTTAAACTGTGAGCTTTAGTGAGTAATAATGTATTAATATTGGTTTATTAATTTTAAGAAATAAACCACATCAAGGCAAGATGTGAACAGGGGAAGTCGTGTGCCATGGGTGACAGGGTAGGGGAGGAGAGTACATGGAGTTATGTGTACTATTTGTTCAGTTATTCTGTACATCCAAAACTGTACTAAAAAAAAAAGGTCTAAAAAAAGTGTAGAAACAAATATCTCACATGAAGCCTGCTTTGTGAAGCTGCAGGTAGGGCTGTGATTTAACTGGGCCCAACAATGATGGGCATGGCCTGGCAGGTAGCGACAGGGCCACCACTCACTCTGGTCTCCACTGACATGAGAGCCGGGGTCTTGATCTGACCATTGTCCTCTCACAGAGCAGGGACCAGGGTTTTCTGCAGAAATCACTGGAGGGGATCAGAAGCCCCCAGATGTTTTAAATGCAGTGCAACACCTTTCTGTGTTCACTTCAGAGATTAATCCTAATACAAGGGAAGAGCGACAAGGATAGAAGGGGAAGAAGGGGTAGAAAAGAAGGAAAAAGGAGAAAATAACCAGATCAAGCTCTGTGTTACCTGCTTTTCTGGCTCTTGCTCAACGTCCTCTAATTCAGGGCCACTGAGAAGCAGGCAGAAACAGCTTCTTTGTCCCTTCTCTGCGATCAGATGCTGATTATGACTAGAAGGTGAAATTCAGACAAATGTGAACAAACCTTTGTGCTCTGAGAAGGCTGGAAGCAATTCAAGACTTAAGCTGAAGTGGTTTCCTTAGGTCAGAGAGTCTTTAACAAGCATTTAACACCTATCTGGTCTGGCGCTGAGCGAAGCTGAAAAGAAACATGAGCAGAATCGTGTGTCCCTGTCATCAGGGATTTTTAGACAAAGGAGGCCATCTTTCTTTTGTGTGTGTGTGTATACAGACACACACACACACATACTTACTGAAGTATAGTCAGTTTACAATTTTGTGTCAATTTCTGGTATACAGCATAATGCTTCCTTCAATCATACATGAACATACATATATTCGTTTTCATATTCTTTTTTACCGTAAGTTACAAGATATTGATTATATCTCCCTGTGCTATACAGTATGAACTTGTTGTTTATCTATTTTTTATGTATTAGTTAGTATCTGCAAATCTCGAACTCCCAGTATATCCCTTCCCATCCCTTCCCCAACTGGTAACCATAAGTTTGTTTTCTATGTCTGTGAGTCTGTTTCTGTTTTGTAATTAAGTTCCTTTGTCGTTTTCTTTTTAGACCATTTTTATTCTCTCTTGGGTCCTCCTTAATTTGCTCCCTCTGCTCTTTAGTGCATCAAGATAAGCACAACTCTGATGGAAACTCCCTCCACTCAAGCTCCTACTCCTAGTGGTCTCCCCAGGACCAGCCTCTGCACCTGAGCTGTCTGTGGGGCAGTCACTAGCCACATGAGGCTGCTGAGCACTTAAAATATGGCTTGGACCATGGAGGAGCTGAATTGTTTACTTTTACTTACTTTTAACTAATTTTAATTTAATAGTTGTTACTCAATTCAGTTATTAGGAAACATTTAAATATATTTGGAAGAAGCTGAGTTATGTGAATCAACTTGTTTAACCACAAATTTTATAAACTCTAAATACAGATCAAGGATTTCCAATGAAATGTAATTTGGTTCAGCTACTATGGAAGACAGTATGGAGATTCCTTAAAAAACTAAAAATAGAGTTACCATATGATCCAACAATCCCACTCCTGGGCATATATCCACAGAAAACTCTAACTTGAAAAGATACATGCACCCTAGTGTTCATAGCAGCACTATTTACAATAGCCAAGACATGGAAGCAACCTAAGTGTCCATCAACAGATGACTAGATAAAGATGTGGTATATGTACACAAGGAATATTACTCGGCCATAAAAAAGAATGAAATCATGCCATTTGTAGTGACATGAATGGATCTCGAGATTATCATACTATGTGAAGTAAGTCAAACAGAGAAAGACAAATATCATATGATATCACTTATATGTGGGATCTAAAGAAATGACATAAATTAATTTATTTACAAAACAAAACCAGACTCATGACATAGAAACAACCTTGGTTACCAAAGGGGAAAGGGGAGGAGGGATAAATCAGGGGTTTGCTGATACAAACTACTATATATAAAATAGATAAACAACAAGGTCCTACTGTATAGCAAAGGGAACTACATTCAATATCTTGTAACAACCTATAATGAAAAAGAATATACCTATATATAAATACATAACTGAATCACTATGCTGTACGCCAGAAACTAACACAACATTGTAAATCAACTATATTTCAATTTATAAAAAAGATTTCCAATGAAAATTTAACAACTGAATTGAGATGCACCATAAGTAAAAATGCACACTGAAATTCAAAGACTTGGTATGAAAAAACTGTTAAGTGGTTTATTCATATTTTGTATATTGATTACATGTTGATGTCATATTTTTGATATATCAGGGTAAATAAAGAATTTTACTTAAATTAACTTTACCTTTTGCTTTTTTCTTTTTCCAGTGTGACCACAAGGAAAGTTATAATTCCGTATTTGGCTTGCATCATATTTCTAGTGGCCAGCACTGCTCTAAAACTACTACAATTTCCTAGTTGATCTCCAGCCTCCAGTGACTCCAAGCTTTGCTCCTTCGTCCTGCTGTGAAGTCCCTTCTCAAGCTCTATTTTTGTACTATTGTAGTTTTCCATTTAGTGCCTCCCTCCTGATTACCCATCATATCAAATTATAACATCTCAGCTTGTAGTCAAGTCTGCCCAGTCACATCTCAGCTCCACACAGTCCACACCTCCCCACAGCCTGTAATTCTGCGATCTCATATTTACTTGTTAATCATGCTGCCTACGTTCTAGCTAAACAAATGTCATGCCAAGTTTATTTTAGTGTTTTTATACTTTTATTCCTTTCCCCTATTTTCCTTTTCCTCAAATTCCATCATTTCTCTTCTCTAATCCCCAGCTTCCACCTCCTTGAAGATAGGTATGAAAATCCAAGTCTTCCAGAAAGATTTCCCATAGTGACATCAGCCCCGTCCCCTTCTCCTCATCCCAAGTGACGAGGGTCTGTACGCCCTGCTGTGGCCTGGTGCCCCTGTCAGCATGTCTGACTGCTGGGCCGTCGCTCCTGTACAAGCTGCCCCGGGCCGGTGATCATGCCCCTCCTCCCCACGAGTTCCCGCAGAACAGATGCCAGCCCTGCTCGGTTTCATATCCCCCGACAGCACCTTCTGCAGTCCTTAATAAGTGCTTATGCATGAACAGCCGATACTATAATAAACCCTAATGAAAGATGTGCATAGCAGAGAACAGGGTTTTCATGTGTTGATACTTCTTCCTACAGATGTGTTTTATGTGGTATGAAACCACATCTGGTCCGTCACTTCTCATGACATCTGTGGAAGGGACACACCCTCATCAAAGGCTTCATTTGCCCGAGGCGTTTTACAATAAAGGCCCCTTGGCTTTAAAGCAGACATATGTACAAGCAGAGTGTTAGCCTTCTATCTAAAAGATTACTTAGCATTTCTCCACATCAAAAGCAACCCTGTCCCAGACAGACTTGGTCGTCTTAGGGCTCTCTCTCAATCCCCAGGACTTCTTGTAATTTGCTTTTTTGATGGAAGTATTCAGCTAGTACAGTCTTTGAAGAAATTCCTTATAAATTCCTTATAAATTTCAGCCTCCAAACATTCTCCCAAACTCTGATGCACACACAGCGAAAACAGCCTTCAAAAATGAGGATGAAACAAAGGGATTCTAAGATCAAAGTTAGCTCTTAGAATTTGTCACCAGTACACCCACACTGCGAAGAAGGCTAAAGGATGTTCCTGGGCTGAGGGCAATACCACCGGCTGGAAACTTGAGTCTACAGAAAGAAGAAAACACCAGAAATTGTGGGTAAATATTACATTTTTCCTTATAATTTCCCTAAAAGCCAACTGACTATTTAAAGTGAAAATAACAACACTGTAAAGAAAAGTTTGTAATATACATATATACAACTAAAAGTCATGACAACAATAAAACAAGGGATAGGGAGAGTAGGCAAGTGGAATAATATGGTTGTAAAAATGATTGTATTTGTAAAGTAGAAAGTGTCAAGTATGAAATGGAAAGTTGAAACGTGAAGGGTAAAGAGAGGAGGAAAATGTGAAAGGTTATAATATTGACTTCAACAGCCTTTGATAAGCTAAGGATACACATTGCTATGACTAGAGCAGACAAAAAAATGAAATAAATCAAATTAAGTACAGCTAAGAAGCCAACAGAAGAAATTAAATGGAATACAGGCATACTTCACAGATACTGCGTTTTTTCACAGACTGAAGGCTTGTGGCAACCCTGAATTGTCAGATGATTAGCATTTTTTAGCAATAAAGTATTTTTAACTCGGGTATGTACATTGATTCTTTAGACATAATGCTATTGCACACTTCATAGACTACAGAATAGTGCAAACTAACTTTTTTTTAAGAGTGATAAAGGGTTCTATTTTATTTTATTTTATTTTTTGGCATGTCTGTATTTTTACTGATTTATAATCATTTTACAATGTTGTGTCAAATTCCAGTGTAGAGCACAATTTTTCAGTTATACATGAAAATATATATATTCATTGTCACATTTTTTCTCTGTGAGCTACCATAAGATCTTGTGTATATTTCCGTGTGCTATACAGTATAATCTTGTTTATCTATTCTACATTTTTGAAATCCTGTCTATCCCTTCCCACCCTCCACCCCCTTGGCAACCACAAGTTTGTATTCTATGTCTATGAGTCTGTTTCTGTTTTGTATTTCTGCCTTGTTTGTTTGTTTGTTTGTTTTAGATTCCACATATAAGCGATCTCATATGGTATTTTTCTTACATGCACTGGGAAACCAAAATATTTGTGTGACATTCACTTTATTGCGGTGGTCTGGAACCAAACCTGCAATATCTCCAAGGGATGTTTGTACTAAAAAAAAAAATTCAAGTAACCCAGAAGAAGGAAGAAAATGAGTGACAAAAGAACAAAAAAACAGAAGGGACAAACAGAAAACAACTAGCAAGCTGGGCAACTATAAGCTATCAATAACGACATTAAACTTATATGAAATAAACACTCCAATTAAAAGAGACAGATTGCCAGACAAGGCTAAGAAATCCCACACACAACCCACCTGAATTATATGAATTCTGCATAGAAACTCACTTTAACATAGAAACTCATTTTAAACATAAAGGGATAAGTAGTTTGAAAGTAAAAGAATGGAAAAAACACAACATGCAACCAGTCAACATAAAGAAGCCATTGTGGCTGTGATACTATCAGACAAAACAGACTGCAAGGCAAAAATTAACACAAGAAATGAAGAGGGATGTTTCATAACGCAGCGGTCAATTCCTCAGAAAGACATATCAATCACAAATTGCATAAATGTATATGCATGTAATGAAAAATCTTCAAAATGCAGAAAAGTAAAAATTGACAAAGCTAAAGGGGGAAATAGACAAATTCATAATCACAATTGGGGATCTTCTCATCCTTCTCTAGGTAACCACAGAACAAGGAGATGAGTCAGCAAGAATACAGAGGATCTGAGCAAACTTTACAACCCACTAAACTTAACTGATAGCTACAGAACTCTATACCCAACAACTACATTCATCAAGCGCACACCAAACATTCACCAGAACAGACATTCTGGGCCTAAAGCTTCCCCATGGCTCCCAGGTTCTTGCTCTGTCTATTGGGAATGACCACAATTTTCTGCAGCAACCATTAGCATCTGAGGGACCGTGAGCATCGGAGACGTCAGCACTGATGTCTGCCAACCACTGCCAGATCTACTAACAAAAAGTGCTCCAGCCACCATTCCATGCATCTTCCCCATCCATTCATCCATCCAACACACACGTATCAAGAGATGGGTGTGGGTCCGGCACTTTGTGAGGCAGTCCAGAGGGGACAGAACAAAATGGCTGCCTTTAAGAGTTTACAGTCTGTATGAGAAAATGAGAAAAAAAAAACAAAATACACAGAGCAAAAACAAATGGTAGGTAGGCACATAATTTAGGAATTCAGAGCAAAGAAAATATCATTTTGGGTTAGGGTTAGGGAACTTGAGCTTTTGTGTCAGACTTGAGTTTCGATTTAAATTTCACCAATCACTAGTGTCATCTTAGGTGATTTATTTAAGGTCTCTGACCCTTAGTCTCCTCATCTGTAACAGGGACACAATACCTCATCGGGTTCTGAGATTAGATGAAATAAACCCTGGAAAGCATTTAGCACAGCCCCTGGCACAGAGTAAGTGCTCCATACGTGACAGTTGTTTTCTTAGATTCTAGTTCCATCACTTAGTAACTAGGTAAGAATTTTATAAGTATCTAAAAATACAACAATGGAGAGTTGGTTGCAGCAATGTAACCCTAAACAATTTACAACCAGTCTGCATGTTTCCTCATCTGTAAAAGGGGGGAAAGTATCTTATATTTGAGGATATAAACTACTCAGCGCAGTAAGTGCTCAAAAATAACCATCATCACTAATACTTGATAGAGGACGTGGCACATGAGATGCATCTTGAAAGAAGTATACAATTTGCCTTTATGGAGAGGAGTGGAGAGAGCATAGTCTCTAGGATGTTATATATGAGAGTATTCAGCAGTGTTCAAAACTTAGTAAGTGCTCGTCATATTTCAGAAAGTGTGTGTGTGTGCACATACACACAAGTTTTAAAGAAAGAATACAGGAAACATAAAGGTAAAAAAAATGAGATAAGCAGATTTTTTTTAAAATGTATACTACCTTACTCAAAAAGCCCCCTAAAATGCAAACCATAATTAGGAAACAACCTGGAGAGAAACAAAGCCAGAGAGCCAATCATAAAATCAGCACAAATTTTAACAAATATGAGAGATCATTTTTCTTACCATATCGTATTAGTCATGACTTTACAATGAGTTTTACAGGATCTTGTACTCACGTGCAAATGCAGGGCCTCAGCCTCCCACAGAGCCCTCACGCAGCACCTGGGGTCCCAGGTTGTGTCTCCTCCACACTCACGAACAAACCCTGTCCAGCTAGGACGTAAATCCTCTATTTTAAATTACTCTGCCCTGGCCTGTGCTCTGGTGGTGTTGACCTCCAGGCCCTGGTGTCTCAGAAGCTGCAGGAAGGTACCTCATCACCACCTCCAGGTTCACCAGGGAGCCCCTCAGCCGGACACTGCCTCCTGCCTCCAGGCATCAGGGCCCCTGACAGCTGAAATGTTTGGGTACATTACTGTGTATTCGCTTGCTAGGGCTGTCGTAACAAAGTACCGTAGACTGGGCGGCTTAAACAATAGGAATTAATTCCCCCCTAGCTCTGCAGCCTGGAAGCTGAATTCAAGATGTCAGCAGGGCTGACTTCTTCTGAGGCCTCTCTCCCTACTTTGTAGGCGGCTGTCTTCTGGCTGTATCTCCTTCACGTGGTCTTCAAAAGTGTCTATGTCCTAATCTCCTCTTTTTATAAGGACGCCAATCAAATTTGATTAGGACCCACCCTAATGCCCTCATCTTAATTCCTCTTTAAAGCCGCTATCTCCAGATACATTCGGCAGAGGTAGAACTTCAACATACGAATTTTGGAGCGACACAACTCAGCCCATAACCAAAGGCAAACAGGCCCATGGCTCATGGAATCCTCCTTCCTATGTCCCTGTGGGTACCAAAGGCAGTCCTGCTGAGAGAGGGGCTAGTTTAGATTTTACTTGAACCTCCTACCTGTACCTCTGATGAGACAGATTTAAGTCCGGGAACAAGACCTCTCTGAGACAAATTTAAATGGCTTTATGAAGGACCACAAGAATGTTTGGGGTGTGTCAACCTAACTTTCATGGTTGAATTCCCAGAAGACCAACAGATCCTATCGATACAAACCCTAGGTGGGTCCCACCAGCCACAGAGGCTCCCCAGTGATCTGTCAAGTAGCTACAGATAGTTTGGTAATTTCAGGGGAAAGCAGTGGAATTTTTCATTTATGTTATCATGCAGATTTGGAAATGAAGGATTGATTGTTATTGTCACAGAAATCGCATGTCATTTCCAATAACAGTTATATCTCTAAGGATGGAATTGGCTCTACAAGGATGGAACTATTCTGACCTGCACTCAATTAATAAAAAGTGGTTTGTCCCAGACAAAGTATTTTAATTTCCATCATTTGCATGTCATTGTTCATGGTCATTAAATTAGCATTTTTACTTTAATTATGTCTGGCATTATATTATGCTGCCAATTTGAAAATGGGATAAGCCCTCAAATATGACTCCTTGAAGTGTAAGAGTCATGATTAAAATAGTAACAGCAATACTATATTTCAAAATAAAATTATAAATATACAGAATGAAAAGGATGCCAGTATAAACATAGACTGTACTGAGTCTGTACAGGGGTAAGTGAATCTCTGAATGTGATGATTTTCCCTAGCAGCTAAAAAAGAAAGCTACCTCTGTGAAATGGCACCGTATCAGATAATATCTGAAAAGTTGATTTAACGATGAGGCGATACACTCGTCTGTAGTGCCCAGAGCACTGTCTGTTACGGAACTTCTCAAATACAAAGCCATTTGATGCTCTTGTTCCATGTGCAAACAAAGCCTAGGGATCTTGTTTCTAAAGAAATTGTTTAATCTAGTCATTGGAGAAGCGAAAAAAATTGACAGAGGCATGGCTAAAAATTATGGTCCTCATGACAAAAATAAATAAATCAGACAGTTTCAAAAGCTTCTAAAACCAGCCCCAACGTTCAGAAAAATAATACGATACTTAAAGAGGAAGCAGAGGAGCTAATGACAAAATTCCTGTATTAGATGATGCTCTTGGTATAAGATGTCACCAACTGCACACACTTTGGAAGAGCAATGACAAGCCCAAAGACTAGCAGAAGTTTCGCTTAAGAGTTGGGTGAAACATACTGATGTGAAGAGTGTGTTCCGGTTCTTAAAATAGAAAGTACGTGTACCACAAAGATGTGCTTGCAACCTTTTTATCACTGAAAGCCAATGTTACAGGAGCAAAACATTCTGTTAATTAACAATTAATGGGTGAGCCCTGATACTGACTTAAATGGTATTTTGAAATCATTGTTGACAAAGAGGTCCTATTAGGTATAAACTTGAGCAAGTCACTCAATCTCTTTACCTCAATTTCCTCACCAATGTTAGGCTCCATGATCACAAAGCTTCTTTCTCCTGTTCTGTGACCACGGCAGAGGGCTAATTTTCCTTGCTTGGGACACCATTAGCCTCCTTGCAGTTAGGTGTGGCCAGGTGACCAAGTTACCACCAATGGGCTGTGAGCTGAGTGATAAGCACCACATTCAGGCTTGGTCCATAATAACTTTCCATGGACAATCCTCCTGCTCATTGTCCATCCCCAGCTGCATGAGAGGATTCTGAGGACGGACAGGAGGGTGGACTCACTGGAGGAAGCTTGCATCGATCCCCAGATGACTACAGGGAGCAGTATCCTGTTCCTCTCTTCACAACTGTCACTGGACTATGATATGAGTGAAAAATAAAATGTTACTATATTTTAAAGTCCTTTGCCACAGTGGTTAATCGACCCTGCAGTTAAAATTTAAAAACAAAACAAAACAAAGTTTCTTTCTGAATCTCCCAAGTAGTTCGAGTCCTCTGGCCACTGAGTTTGAGTAGTCCTGGGCCATGAGCCCTCTGACCTCATGCTGTTTAGGAAGGTAGCTCTCAACAATAGTTGAGAACAATGGCTCCAGAATGAGGCAAACCCAGATGAGCCCTCTATGCCTCAGTTTCCTCATATGTCAAATGGCAACAATGTGATGAGACCACTGACTACAATGTACACAAAGTAAGTAACATGGTCACTTAGCATAGTTCTTGATATGTAGAAAGCACTCATTAGATGTAAGTTATTACTACTGTTGTTGCTATTATTATTATTATTATTATTATTATTATTATTATTATTATTATTATTATTATTACCACCTCTTATCTAACTGAGATTAGTTGCCAGTGAGGACACCTTGTGGGAAGAGATAAATTTAGAAGAAGAAAAGTAAATCTCTAATTATATCACAATATCTTGGAGAAAAAACAGGTCTTGGCTGGGGTTTGCTCTCCAGTAAGAAGAGGCAATGAGCTATGGAATTGCAGACCAAGGCTATCCAGCGAGTCAGTAATGGAAACAGGCATCAAGCTCAGAAATGGGTTTCCTGAGGATAGTTATAAAGGGTGTTCAAATCTCACTGAGTTTAATGAGACTTCCTAACAGGAAAAGTGTCCCACTTTCTCCACCCTAACATCAGCTTGAGGGTCATCACTCAGAGAAGGGCTCAGGCACACATGCACTGAGGATAGAAGGTATGGAATGAAGCAAAAAAATGAAGGTACGGGGACTAGTGATGCTAAACTCTCTGAAATAAGTTTCTCTTCTCAGAGCTCTCTCATGGAGTCTCAGGATATTGATAAGATGAGCCATGACTCTTCATCCCACTACAGAGACAGAGGTCACAGGAAAGTGCTCTAGGACAACCTAGCTGGCCACAAATAGGAACTCTGCATCAACCACTGACCACATACACACTCACTGAAGATTAAAAAAATGTGTTTTGTCCTCATCTGCACTTACCTTCGAGATACCCAGTAAATGTGCACTAAACACTAATTCGATCACGTCCTTACTAGATTGGGGCAGCCACTATGGAGGACAGTATGGAGGTTCCTTAAAAAACTAAAAATAGATTTACCATGTGATCCAGCAATCCCACTCCTGGGCATATACCAGACAAGATACATAATTCAAAAAGACATGTGAACCCCAGTGTTCATAGCAGCACTATTCACAATAGCCAAGACATGAAAACAACCCAAATGTCCATCAACAGATGACTGGATAAAGAAGATGTGGGATACACACACACACACACACACACACACACACACACACACACACGAATACTACTCAGCCATAAAAAAGAAAAAATAATGCCATTTGCAGCAACATGGTTAGAACTGGAGATCGTCATTCTAAGTGAAGTGGGCCAGAAAAAGAAAGTAAAATGCCATATGATAACATTTATGTGTGGAATCTAAAAAAAAAAAAAAAAAAAAAGGAAACGAACTACTTATTATCTATAACTTGCATGACTGATTTCTTAAATATGTATAAGCACATTTGACTGTCCTTTATGACTGGATTACTGCGTTCTGTTGATTCTTGTTTTCTGGTTGGCTTTATTCCTTTCATAACTATGTAAGTTTAAAAAGCTAAAGCTCTACTCTGTTCTTGGAAACAATGATCAGTACATATATGTAAACTAAAAAAAAATATGTGCAGTATATTGTATATATGTATTTACATGCAATATATTGTATATGTGCAGTCAAACTGTAACAATTCTAATAAAACTGAAAAATTAATGTTAAAGAATAAATACATGAAAATACCAAATACAAATCCTTGAAAAAAAAAAGATACTCAGTAAATGTGCACTAAGTACTAATTAGATCACATCCTTACTGCTTCTCACCATTATGCCACTATTAAATCCCTAGACTTACATTAATTGAATGCCGCTATGCTCCTGCTACCAGACACACTGAAAATCACAATTCAAAGTATAACTGAGCACTTCTAAAGCTTTGCTGTCATTTGGCTCCCCTATATCGATTCCCTCAGATGAGACCATCACCCTTCTCCCATTCTCATTCATGGGGTTTGAATGAGGATGACTCCACACCCCTAGCTCAAAAGGGAAGTATATGACACAGGACTTGATCATCAGAGCATCACGTTATCCTGGTCTCAGTAACTGGCTCAGAACACATGACTCAAAAGGGACCAATCAAGAGTTAGGAGACTTCTTCTGAAGCCACAGAAAAAAAGGTAGAGGTTCTTTTCCACTGGACTTAAACCTTGGAGCATGTGACCCAATCACACCCAGGGCCTGTGAATAAAGGCAAAAAGTAGAAAACACAGCTGAGAGATGAAAGAAGCCACTTCTCAATTAGGCTGCTTGGCCCCCTGAGTTCAGCAGTGCTCAAATACCACCCTTGGATATTTAGTTATGTGGGCCATTAAATTCTCCTTATTAAAAGGAGCCAATTCGATTTCCAGTCAAGATGGCGGAGTGGTAGGACCATGAGCTTGCCCCTCCTTGCAACTGCAACAAAACCACAACTAAGTGCTAAATAACCATCGAAAAAAGAAGAACCTAGAAAAAAGATCTTCTGCAACTGGAAACACAAAGAGGACGGTAGGAGGGGCATGCTTGTGATATAATTGGGCCCCACACCCCCCGGGTGGGCCACTTACAAGCTGAAGATTTGTTAAATCACAGAGGCCCTCCCACAGGAGTGAGAGCTCTAAGCCCCACGTCTGGCTCCCCAGCTCGGGTCTTGGCATTGGGAAGAGAAGGAGACCCCAGGACGTCTGATTTTGAAGGTGAGTGGGGCTTGACTATGGGAGCCTCATGGGACTGGGGGAAACGGAGGCTCCATTCGTCTGAGAAGCGGACATGGAAACACGTGCACCAGGTCCAAGGGCAGAGGCAGTGGTTTCATAGGATCCTGGGCCAGGCCCGCCTGCTGGATTTGGAGGGTCTCCTGGGGACATGAGGGATGGCTGCAGCTCACCCAGGGGGCATAAAAGCTGGTGGTGGATATTCCCGGAGTGTTCATCTACATGAGCTTTCCTGGAAGCTGACATCTTGATTGGGTCATCAGCACCAAGACCGAGCCCCACCCAACAGCCTGTAAGGAAGCCTCAGGCCAAACAACATACAGGGTGGGAACACAGCCCCACCCATCAGCAGACTTCCTGAGCCTTTAAGGCCTCTAGACACAGCCCCACCCACCAGAGGTCCAGGACCAAGCCTCACCCAGCAGTGAGCAGGCACTGGCTCCTCCTGCCAGGAAACCTGCATAAGCCCCTAGTCCAGCCTCATCCACCAGGGGCAGATACTAGAAATAAGAAAACAATAATCCTAAAGCCTGTGGAAGGAATCCACAAACACAGAGAAAGATAGACGATATGAGGCGGCAAAGGAATATCTCCCAGGCTAAGGCACAAAATAAAACCCCAGAAGAAATAAGTGATGAGGAGATAGGTAATTTATCTGAGAAAGAGTTTAAAGTCACGATGGCCAAGATGTTCAGAGAACTCAAGAGGAATATAGATGCACAGAGTGAAGTTTTTAGCAAAGAGCTGGAAAATATAAAGAACACCCAAACGGAGTTGAAGAACAAAATCACTGAAATGAGCAATACACTAGAAGGAACCAAGAATAGACTAAATGAGGCAGAAGAATGGATCCATGAGCTAGAAGACAGATTAGTGGAAATCACTACTTCAGAACAGAAAAAAGAATAAAAAGGAACGAGGAGAGTTTAAGAGAACGCTGGGACAACATGAAGTGCACTAATATTCACATTATAGGGGTCCCAGAAGGAGAAGAGAGAGAGAAAGGACCTGAGAAAATTTTTGGAGATAACCACTGAAAACTTCCCCAACTTGGGAAGGAAACAGTCACCCAAGTCCAGGAAGTGCAGACAGTACACACAGAATCAACCCAAAGAGGAACGCACCAAGGCACATAGTCATCAAATTGACAACAATTAAGGATAAGGAGAGAATGTTAAAATTAGCAAGAGAAAAGCAACAAATAACTTACAAGGGAGCTCCCATAAGGTTATCAGCAGATTTTTCAGCAGAAACTCTATAGGCCAGAAGGGAGTGGCACGATATATTTAAAGTGAAGCAAGGGGGAAACTTACAACCAAGAATACTCTATCCAGCAAGGCTCTTGTTCAGACTTGATGGAGAAATCAAAAGCTTCACAGATAAACAAAAGCCAAAAGATTTCAGCACCACCAAACCAGCTTTACAACAAACATTAAAGGACCTTCTCTAGTCACCAAACCATAAGAAAAGAAAACAAAAAGAAGAAAGGGAAAAAAAAAAAGACAGACCTACAAAAGATTGCTTTGGCTGTTTGGGGTCTTTGTGGTTCCTTATAAATTGTGGAATTGTTTGTTCTAGTTCTGTGAGGAATGTCACGAGTATTTTGATGGGGGTTGTGCTGGATCTGTGGATTGCTTTGGGTAGTGTGGCCATTTTGATAGTGTTGATTCTTCCAATCCAAGAGCACAAGAAATCTTTCCATTTCTTTGTGTCATTTCAGTTTTTGGAGTATAGGTAACCTCCTTGGTTAAGTTTATTTCTAGGTGTTTTGTTGTTTTTAATGTTAAGGAAATGTCTCTGCCAGTTATAAAATTCTAGTTTTTGAAGTGAAAAAAAAAAAAAGTGAATGAGGGGCCGCAAATGGCAAAATATCCTTTTTTATGGGTGAGTTGTATTCCATTAACCCAAATGTCCATTATTAAGAGTATGGATTAATATTTTGTGATATAATCTTACAAGGTCAAATTATTCAGCCCTATAAACAGAATGAATGGCATATTCAAATAAAAACATATAGCTCTAAAAACATTACTTAGAGCAAAAGAGACAGGCATCAAATTACACACTGTGATTTTTTTCATTTTTATCAAGTTCAGCCACCATCAAACTGATGGATGCATGTCGTGAGAGTGTGTATTTCAACTGAAATGTGACAGAATGTATATATTCTGTGTTAACGGATGTGATACAAAAATATGGTTCATACACTGACTTTTCCAATACTGTCGAGGGTTAGGAATTTGAAAGATTTGTGAAATCATAAACTTTACATTGACACATTTCACTGTATTTCTATTGTGTACAGATATAAACACAAAAAGAAAGAGGTAAGAAAAAAATTACCATTAGACAATAACGGAGAAAATGACAATTCAGTCACAACCCTCTCCTCTGACAACCCCTCCTCCTCAACCCCTCCTCCTCCCCACCAACACTGACCAGATAACTGGCCAATCCAGGATGTCAGTTCCTGGTTGGGTTCCAGGTGGAATGCTGGGGTGTCCCCTGGGGCTTGTTGTGGCTGGTGGAGCCATGGTAACCGTGCAGAGCCCTGGGTGGATCAGTGCCATGGAGGGGCTGCTGTCCTCCGTGGAGCTTGGCTTTGGGCAGATCCTTAGGAAGCTGAGTGTGGTCCTGGGGTTGCTGCCGCCCAATGGCCTGTGTTCCCAGTTCATGTTCCAGAGCCTCCACCGGGAAGCAGTGTTGAGTCTCCCTGTCCTCACCTTATGGGTGGCTGTCTTATTTACTTTCAGACTTATTGAGTCTGTTAGAAGTCAACTTAATGAAAGACATGAAAAGCAACTGGCAAAAACACTGGCTGCAAAGATCGAAGAGAAGTGCCACCTCATCAACAAGCTTTGTGTGGCTAAACAGGAGTGTGCCAAGATGGAGACAACTTTAAAGAATGCCAGGCTAGAGAAGGAGCCAGTAAACATACTCAGCCTCGCTGACACTTACAGAAAGTTGATGACGGTCAACCTGAGCTCGAGGAAGAAAATTTTCTCATCCAAGAACTGAAGAAAGAGAGATCCTTACAGTCTATACAAGAAGAGATGGCAGAGATGCTAAAAGTGCTCAAGTTCCTGGAGGAGGTCATGAGAATCAGCACATCACAGGGGGCTTTTACAAGCCAGCCAGGGGACCAAGCACCAAGCCCTGATGGTCCCTTTCCCAGGAGTGGGCCCTCATATTAAAAGCCGTGCTGTTCCCTCCCCTCCACTCAGGCCTCCCAGGCTGCCACGCTGCATTCACTCACTGTCAGATCTCCACCTGAGCTGCACTGAGGCCAGTGCATGGAGGGCAATCCCCTCCCTTGGACCAGAGTTCCTCCAACTTTACAAGTGAGCACAGCAGTGAACTCCTTCATGGTCAACATCTCTCATCTAAAATATATTGGAATTCTCAGAACACACCACGAAGCATGGGACTTTTTTCTATTCAGCAAATGTTTGGATGATCTCTTATTAGTTGAGAAAGAAATGTAATTGAGACTGATCTTCTACTTAGTTTGAATCTATATTAAGCCTCATTTCTCAAGACAGTTTGGGTAACTATTATATATCAGCAATGTAAGTGAGGTGTATATATAGTTATTATGTGTACAAATATTGCATTATAATTTGAAAATGCATGCAATTTGTCAATATAAACTTTTAGATGGCCATAGGATTTATTTCTAGAGTTTAATTCTGAAGTTGTAAGTTTAAGTCAAAGAGCCTTCTTTTACCTGAGTATGTATAGTTTTTAAAAAATAGATGAACTTTTAAAAGATGACGTTAAATTGTACCCTTAGAAGAAATTTTTATCATTTAGCTTTTATATTCTGCTATAAAAATATCCATAATAAAAAATTAATTTGATAAATTTTTTTTTAAAAGGAGCCAGTTCAAGTTTGTCTATTTGTACACTTACCTCTTGAACGTGACCAGCGTACTAGTCTGCTGGGACTGTCGCAACAAGCACACAGATCAGGTGACTTAAACAGCAGACTTTTATTTTCTCACAGTTCTGGAGGCCAGAAGTCCAAAATCAAAGTGGTGGCAGGTTTGGTTTCTTCTGAGGCCTCTTAGCTCACAGATGCCACTGTGTCCTCACACAGTCTTTCCTCTGTGTGTCCATCTCTCTCTGCGTATCCAAATTTCCACTTCTTATAAGGACACTGGTCATACTGGATTAGGGCCCACCCTAATGGCCTCATTTTAACTTCATCACCTTTTGAAAGGCACTATCCCCTAATAAAGTCACATTCTGAGGTACTTGGGGGTTAGGGCTTCAACATATTAATTTTACCGGACTCAATTCTGCCTGTAAGCACCAGTAAGAGTCAAAAGGAGAGTTCAGAGGGGTGATGATTTTGTAATGTGTAAAAATATCAAATCACTATGTTGTACACCTGAAACTAATATAATATTGTAAATCAAGTACGTTTCAATTTTTAAAAAGGGAAAAAAGTTCAGAAATATAAAGGGAAGAAATTATCAAAGAAACTGTATGAAAGGACTTGCCAGAGATGAAAGATACATATTTCTAAATTGAAAGGGCCCGCCAAGTCTGCAGGACAATGAAAACAGACCCTCATCTAGACCCTCCACTGTGAAATTTCACAATGATAATGAAAAAGAGTAGACCCTGTAAGATGTCAGGGTGAAGAAAACAGGTCAGCCACAACGGAGCAAGAATGAGACTGGCATCAGTCTTCTCCTCACCAACACTAGGAATTAAAAGACAATGGAATAATGCCTTCAAAGTTCTAGGAAACAGCTATTTCCAACCTTGAATTCTCTACCTAGACAAACTACCACTTATGTTGAGGGCAGGAATAAAAACACTTCTAAGTATTCAAAACTCAGAATTTATTTTTAATATGTCTTTTGGGGGAAGAAGCTATTGAGGATAGGCTTCAGCAAAACAAGAGGAAAGCCAGAATAAGAAAAATGTGGGCTCCAAAAGCCCGAAGCAGTGAGGAAGTCCCAGAGTGATGGCCATGCAGCATTTAGAGAGCAGTCAGTCAAGGGATGGGGGGCCTAGGAGGGGGGCATCTGGGGCAAATGGATGGACGGTATTTTGCAGAATGCCTTTTTGGATCAAGTACTTGAGAATATATTGAGGTGTAATAAAAGCAAACGGTGCCAGAAAAAGAAAGTAAAGACTATAGATAGAACTTAAAAAGTTCTATAAGAGAGAAAATATAATCTCAGTATAAAATTGGGCTCTGCACTAAAAGTTAAAATGATCTTCAGCTCTTAAACTAAACCCACAGACTAAGCCCAAATGCAGTTATGGTTTCAATACAGAGTATAAATGTAAATCTTGACAATGTGGAAGTTCGGATGATAGAAGTTGAGGGTAGGCATGGACAGCAGGAAGGAGAGCTGAAAGGAAGGGTAGAGATGCCCTAAAATGTCCCATTTTATAAGATGTAGAGTCCAAAAATGTCTAAGGCTGAACAAGAAATAGTGGTAAGTTTATGATGAAGTTTCAAAGGAAACTGATCAAAGAAATGGAATCATCGCATAGCTAAATGAAAAGGCTGAGGGAAGGGGATGGATGATGGTAACATCCTAATAGATCAATGGCAAAAATTCAATAACTAATCTATAAAACTGATCAATCAAAAAACAGAACTATAAACACTTTATTTAGAGAAATGGGAAGTAACACCAAAAGAAAGTAAAAAGATTACAAGGGGCAGCCTTAGGGAAAAGGACAGGACTTAGAAAAGGATGACACGAGACACAGTGGCTTTTATTATCAGAGTTGTATACCATTTGATTTAGTAACAAAGATCAGTTATTCTGTCAATTTATTTTAAAATTTTAAAAGCATTTTAAAGCTTCCCCTGGGATCACTGCCAAATTGCTTTTAGGCTCTTGCTTCATGTACAGATCCTAATTCTCATGGGCAGATCCCAGTGCCAAGAAGTCCTTGTGCTCAACTTCCTGACTTTTCATCCATCTTGCTGTGAACACCATAATCAATGAAGCCTCCATGATCTTCCACAAGTCAAGGGATTTTAATAGCATTTGGTGTTTATACAATACCTTTCATCTGAGGACTGCAATGAATGTTACAACACTATCTCACCATGTTCCCATGGAAAAGGTAGGAGGCACGGGCTATTAACCCCATTATACATATGGGAAAACTGAGGCAATGAGCTCTCATAACCAACCTGCTAGGTTGGTTCCATCACTCAGAATTAAGGGGATAACTGCTGAGCCTCAGGACCCTTGTAAGAGTTTCTGCAAGATTTAACTTGGTTTTTTAAAGTCCTGGAAAAGTCTTTCTGAAGATCCTTGCAAGTGGGATTAATTATGGGCTTCATCTTTTCCCTTTTTTGGCTGAGTGATCTGGGGCCAAGGAAGAGTGGAGCCCTTGGGAGAAGGGATAAGTCACCGAGAGTGGATGAGGATGGAGAAAGAAAGGTCTAGTTAATTGTGGGCAGTCTTACCATTTACTAAACAGATCAGGAAGTACTTATAGCGCCCCCTGTCAGGTTTTTGGTTCTATGCTTGATGCCAGGGAGAATTCAAGGAAGACTAGAGCTCATTGATCTATCGTCTATAATTCACCTGGATTCATATGAAATATGCGCACTGGGAGGTAGAAACAGAACAGGAAGGGAAATAAGATTTTAGGGGAAAGTAAGGTGAGCAAGGGCTCGAACTGTCATTTTTTCATCTTGTATTTCTTTACTGAGCACCCACCATAGACCAGGCACTGTCTTAGAGGCTGAGTACACGGTCCCTGCTCTCATGGGCTCATAGGCTAGACTGTGGAGAAATGGATGGCAGAGGTGTGCAGTGGGGAGGGGTGGTCAAAAAAGCCTCCCCAAGGAAATAAGATTAAAAAATTGAGACCTAAATAAAGATTGGATGTTGTACCTACAAAGTGGAGAGGGAGCCTCTGGGCAGGGGGAGGGGACTGCCTGCCAGGGGAGGACAGGGGAAGAAAGAAGGTGACTTGAGGGAGACAGAAGGGCTTGGGCTCGAATTTGAATATCCTTCCCTGAAGTCATTCAGCTCTCTTTTCCGAGGTCAGGACTCTTCCCTCCATTGATATTATTTTGCCTAATTAAGTTTACGAAAATACCCCTCCTCCATCTCCAAATCTTTCTTTCTCTTGCCTTGCCTCCCTTTAACAATGGCATGGGGAGAGTAGTTATTACCCCAAAAAATCTCCTGCCAACTCATCTTTCCACTTTTCAGTAAGTATTTGTTTAAAAAAAAAAGGAATTTCTTATTAAGAATATGTTCATGTTTGTGTGACTTGACTGCCCACTGCCCACAAACCACTTCTATCACCACAAAGTTACAACCAGAATCTGACAAGGGACACCAGTGTCTGATCAAGGACCTACTTGCTAGTCAACAGATGGGGTCCAGGGGGAATTCCAGCCTAGGTGACCACGGGGGAGCCAAAGTCCATACAGCGCTGGGTTTGGCCAAGGAAGGAGTGTGCTGCATTCTCATCCCTGCTTCGTGCCCCTGAAGGAGGCCAGGAGTCAGAAGGTTGGGACAGCAACTCAGTTTATCAGCTTGATAACCAGGGGGTGATTCTCCCTGGCTTGTCTTTGACTGAGACTCTGGGCCAGATGGAGGCAAGTCACCTGGACTTAACGCATGTCATCAGCTACAACCCACCTTCTCTACACATCAAAGGAAGTTGGTCCCTAATCTCTCTTTTTCTGGAATGAGAACAGTAGGTGGCATATGACAGAGCCTAACTCCGTGGTGTCTGTGCCCTGGGCCCGTCCTAAAAGCAGCCGACTTCCCCGGCTCTTCAGTGCCCTCTCTCTACTGCCGTCTCCCATCTTATGTCTTGCCCGCTCATTTTAGGGTAAGGAGCTAAACTCCAGAACATTCTCTCCTGCTCACTCAAGACAAGGCTGACTAACTGAAAACAAGCAGATCCCCAGGCTGTGCAGAGCCTTTGCTGAGCTTCTGAGGCCCAGCCCCTGCCCTCCCTCTGCCCCACTGAGCTGACTCCTCGGGGTCACCTCTTGCCGCCACTGCAAAGTGCATCCTAATTCTCCTCGTGTCCCCAGACACAGCCTGTTACCCGCGTCTCTCTGCTCACCCAGAAACAGATGACCGATAGTCTTACAAATAATAACTTAATTCTTATCAGTAAATATTTTATTATTATAACTAATGTTATCAAAATCAACATAAATACTTATACTATAATCTTTACTAATAGCAGTAAATTTAACTATTTGCTTCACAAGAACCCCTGTAGGATTAATGGATTTGCCCATGAGCGCTCAGAGAATAGCCATGCAGTTGCCCAGACATAATGTTTCTTAATTAGTAAAATTACAAACTAAATCAGAGAATATAAGCTTTGCTGCTCTTTTCATAGAGCGCTTTCCTCGCCAGGGCTTTATGCTCTCACGGGGTCTAGGCTATCGCTAATGGTCACATGTGGCTGCAGAGGAGTCCTTCAAGTTCATCCTGAATCTAGTCTGATCTGTCCTCTCCAGGGACATATAATAGCCAGGGGGTGCCTTCTGATATTTGCTAGTACTAAAGCCCCCAAAAGATGGAGTTCAATTCAAATTTCTCTAAACTGATCTTTGGAAAAAGGGCCAAAATAATTTTTTAAATAATTTTTATTTTTTAGGAGGTGGGTAATTAGGGTTACTTATTTATTTATTTTTAGAGGAGGTACTGGGGCTTGAACCCAGGACCCTGCACATGCTAAGCATGCGCTCTACCACTTGAGCTATACCCACCCCTGCAAAATAAAATTTTAAAACACACATGAAAGCTATTCAGTAACTTCAGTGGAGAGGCTGAGGGGAGGAGAATTTCCTGCCTGAATCAAAAGAGCCACGAAATTACAAGTGGACATCAGACGTTAGATAGAGCCATGGACCCTCAGGAGTGTGGGAGAACCTGAAATGGCTCCAGTTCGACTGCCCACTTGATCTCAGTTCCCTCTGCCACCTCCTGCCAAGACAGCCTGCCAGCCCTCCGTGGCCTGACTCAGGCACCAGTCCAAGTTGGTGATGAAGGTAAACAAGCTGGCTGCTCATGGGGCAAAATGGGAGAAGAAGTTCTTTTTAAACATAAATAAATAGAAAAGAAAAGACATTATATATATTCTTAGTTTCCTATTTAATAATTATCCAGTTTATTAAAGGCACAGGAACAATGCATGTGTAGTTTGTGCTTAAAAATCCCACACAATAACTCCAACATCCCTATTTCTGAAGTTATTTTCAATATTGTTATCTCTAGAGTTGATTCTGAAGATGATCATACAAGACTGATGTGGAATCAGGAAGGATTGTACCTGTTTTGTCTCTGCCCTCTCCTGAAAAGTCCCTCCCAAGACACAGTAAAGTCACTGAAAAGAACAGATACGAGATGAGACTGCACAGAGTAGGAAAGGTTGACGTATTCTGGGAAGATGGAAAGGAAATGCAAGTGTGGTATCTAACTTAGTCGGAAGGGAGAAAACTGAACTCTAAATGCCTGCAGAGGAGGACACCGACACGAATCTGGGGGAATCCAGCCTTACAGTCTGGAAGGGCTCAGGAACCAGAGTTATGTGGTTTGGGAGGTGAAGGTGGAAGATAAGCTGAAAAACTCTGGTGGCTCAAGCATCCCCTTGGGTCTCTGCACCCAGTCAACAGACAAGAAAAAAGAGGATGGAGAATTACACACGAGAACTTCTCCTGGGCCAGGCCTGGAAGCAGCATGCATCACGGTGGCCGGTATTCCACCAGCCAGAATGCAATCACACGGCCACACCTTCCTGCAAGGCTAGCTCTGTGTCCAGGGGGGAAAGATTTCGGTGATCATACAGCAGTTCCTGCCACAGGCTAAAACTCTTCTAAGAAATGACAGAGCACGTCATACAATTCAAGCAAAGAGCTTTGCCCATTTAATTTCAGTTACACCTTCAGGAATGAGGTTAATGCTATGCCTTGGAAGGTGTTAGCATCATTTTGGATCCTTGGGGATGATGTGCTCTTATGAAAAGGCTTCAAATAGTATAGACATTTGCAGAACTGATGAGGAGATTTCCCAAATGCCACCTCTGCCAGACTGACTCGGGGACCAGGTAAGTTGCATCATTATCAAAAGTTGGCCCCTTTAGGCTTGAGGGCTACCCCCTGTGGAGGGCAGCATGTCCAAGTACCTTCTGTAGGTGACAAGCATTGTTGGGGAGGCCTGAGGGCCCCGAATCTACTCTGGTGAGACAGCCCAAGATCAGAAGCTCATCTCAGTACTACAGGAAGAGCACAAAAATGAGAACCATGAATTCTCTCTTGGTTCTCTTGACCTTGGGCAGGTCGGACCTTCTCGGATCCTGTTTCCCCATCCGAATAATGAGGCAAAAGTAATATCGTCCTGACAGCTCCTGGGGGTTGCTCAGAGGGCAGTCTAAGCACAGCATAGCAAATCACTTTGCTGCCAAGAAAGGCTATGAATTGCAAGACAGTTAGGCCTGGGAGGCCAGGTACCTGATCAGAGAATCACTTGGTTCTGTTAGGTAGTTGGATAAGCGGGGGCACTCGGCAGATAGGTGGGGGAGAGAGAGGATGGTCTGGAAGGTGATGGTATGCCCGCCCCCGGCATAAAGGGACTTTTCTTCCTCTAGATGAGTGCCAGCAAGAAACCGGTGAGAACCTGACCGCAACAACTGCGCAGTAGCAAGAAGGACCTAACCGGACATGGCCCAATGCCCACTGTAATATAATTAACATTGCGGTTTAGGCCCCCCACCATGGGTGCATCATGGGTAAGGACACGCGCACAGAGGACAAGCATGACTAGGCACTCCGGGGCAAGGGCCATCAATCAATCAAAAGACCACCTCTAAGCGAGGGTAGAAGAGAAGGCAAACAAAGACCACCGCTATCCTCCCCTGGATCAGCCCACCTCCTGTTCTTGAAGGTGTACTTTCCCTTTGCTAAACAAATCGTTTAAAATCTTTCACTATACGACACACCATCTCCTGTCTGAATTCTTATCTTTTAGGTAAGACAAGAGCTGGGGTCTTTTCCCTTCCTCTTTTGGAGTAATGTCCTCACTTTCTCAGAGGTTTCACAGCACACTGGGGGTCACTGTGTACGAAAAATAAAACTTGGTAGATGACCAAAGGGAAAGGTGCTCTTATGGGAAGGAAGGGGTGGCAGCAAGACCAAAGACAAAGAGGGCTTTATCCAGCAGCCACACTGGTCACTGACTGGGAAAACCGAGATGGACGTGGGGCAAAGCCATTTGGGGCTCATCCCACTGGGCGATTGGGTAACCAGATCCCTGGCATCGAGCCCCAACTGGTTACACGTCACCCATCTCTGGCTGCATCAGTATCACAGCTTCAGGGGCCAGAGGGATGGGTGAGAAGGGGGAGAGGGCCCCCTTGACAATCCATTTCCTTTGCCTGGCTGGCTGAGAGACCAAGTCTGGCTGGAAAACGAAGCCAGGAGGCCCCATTGTCCACCTATGTGAGAAGCAATTAGTCAACAGCCTGGGGTTTGGAGCAAGGGAGTTGCAGGATGAAGAGGCAGAGCGGTGATGCTCCAAAGCCCCTAATCAGTAGGCTGGGCCTTTCCCACACATTCACACGGGGCTGGCGGGCCCTCCCTGCCTGCCCACATCCAGGGCTGTCACTCCCCCCCATTCCATCTCAGTGGGGTGGAAAGACACCTGCCAGGGAGACTTTCCAGAGGTTATCAGGAGTGACCCAGAGAGAGGAGCCAGTACAGTGAGCGCAGATGCCTTTGTGGCTGAGTGGCTGGGCCCTTCCCCTGGGGCCGCCTGGCGGGAGAGGCAGCGCTGGCTCTTACCGGGCGGCAGGGAGGGGGCCAGGAATTTGAGCCACTTTGTCCAGACTGGGGGGGTGGGGGAGGAGGAGAAAGGTGGGGCCAGGCAGGAAGAGGAGAGCCCTCTGCCTCTCAAGAGTTCAGCGTGCCGTTTCGCTGAGGGGCCTGAGGAGGACCTGGAAAGGCCTCGGACTTCAGACTCTACAGAGACAAGGCACTTCCTCACTGCGGGTCCTGAGGGAAGAGGAGACAACGGCTGCGATTAGATACATAAATTGTCCTGGTACCTGGGATCCCCTACTGTCCCACATCTACTAAGTGTTCACGTCGTGCCTCCTGAAGGTGCAAGGATCCAGAGCCCGCCCAGAAACTTCCAGCAGCTGAGCTAGAAGATTCTGCCAGCCTGGCAGGGCCGGGGTGCCTTGCCCCCGGGGAGGCTGCCCGCTATGCCTGTGCCCAGCCCCGCCGACCAGGTACTGGGTGGACGGGTATGTCTGTGTGTTTCTGCTGAAGGGACGGGCAGGATTGGTGTTGAAGGCCAGTCCCCACAGCCTGGAGCTACACAGCTGGCCAAAACCTCAGTGCAGCCACTATGCTGTACAAACCTAAACGTCAGGTGTCATTGCCTGACAGTACAAACATGGATATATGTATGGGGAACAGGAGGCAGGTTATTTGCTGTGAAGTCTCTGATCAGGGAACTCAAGGGCTTGTGATTGTCCCACCTGTTGAGGCCACAAGTTGTGGGAAATGGACAGACTCAGAAGACAAGCTGCTCTGTTACAAGTTCCTTGGCTTCTCTGAGCCTCGGAATATCCAGCAGCGAACAAATAAAATAGGTGTAATCGTGATATCTCTGTCACTGGTCTATTGAAGGATCAGGGGAGATCATGCCTGTGAACATGACAGCGACTATTTTTGCTGTTGTTTCCAAATACCGAGCTGTGTAACCTTGAACAAGTCATTTCAACCCCCTGGGGCTGTGCTCCCTAGAAAATGAAGGGACTAAATTTCCATGAGTCCTTCGCAGCACTGACATTCTCAGCCCAAGAGAATGATCGTCTTCTCACAGTTTTGATTAACTGCCATCCTTGGGAGCTGCACGGTCCCCCTCCCAAATGTGGCTGCAGTTTCCACCCACCCGCCCCTTCCTCCCTCAGATCTGCAGTTTTCCTGGAGAGTGAGCACAGCTGTATTCATTGCTGCAAGAGCTGTGACAACCAGTTGGCAAGGAGCAATGGGGTGTTGACTGGAAAAGTGCAGAACCTAAAAGCTGAGAGTTATGTTTTATTCAGCAGACATCTCTGAGGACTTAAGCCCAGGACATGGCCTCTTAGGTCGCTCTGAGAAACTGCTCCGAAAAGGTAGGGGAGGAGCCAGGATAAATAAGACTTTTTGCAACAAAGACCAGGTAGTCGGAACATCAAAAGATGACTGTTAGATAAAGAAAACCAGATAGCTCAAGTTAAGGAATTTAGTGCTTTTCTATGTATGGGAAGGTGCTCATTGCAAAAAAGTCTGGGCTCATTGAAATCATTTCTTTGATATGCACGTGGCTGTCTAGGGCCAGTGTCCTGTTCTTTCTCATCCTGAGTTCCCTCAGGGGGCACCATTGTGGGTGGTGGCAGAAGCTGGGCTGCCTGCTGGTTTCCAACCTGATTTCCCTCTAGCTCACTGTTGGGGGTGGCAGCAGTGGCTGATGACTTGATGGCCACAGCATCCTTCATTTACTGATATGGCAGGCAATAGTTTTCATTCAGGGGGCTGTTGACTGTGTATCCTTTTACAGGATGTAAGAAGGCTCAGCAGCCCTGAATTCCCAGTGCTCCCAGTTCCTATTTATCTGCCCTAACTGGGAATAACCAGAACAAACCTAACGAGTACCAGCTTTGATGTTTACTAGCTGGGAGACCCTGCAACCTTGTTTAACCTCTATACGCCCATTTCCTCTCGGAGCTATGGAGCTATTCAATCTCACAGGGATGTTCTGAGACTTAAATGAAAGGATGTTCATGATGTGTCTGCACAAGTGGTGGCAGCTGTGTGATGTTGTTGCACATTGTACAGTATGGTTTCCCTGTAAGCGTTAACTTCTCATTGTCACTGCTGTTGGTGACCATAACGGGACTGAGGTCAGCAGTTTCAGTCTTCTTCATACAAACAAAAGAGCCAGAGGCGGGGCCCCGTTCAGGCAGGCATCAGCTTTCTGCAGCCTTGAACTTGAATAGCAGATAGAAATAAGACCCCAAGCATTATCATCCCACGTAAGCCACTGTTCATCAGTAACTGCGACTCTTCTAGGGGAACAGAAAGCTAAGGCTGGACATTTCTCACTTGTGTCCCCAAAGAGAGGTCCCTGGCTCTGCAAATTGCTCCAGGTCCCCCCCCCCCACCCTCTTCCGTGGGAAGGGCCATTCAAGGCACCAGGCCTCTGGTAGTGAATGAGCTGCTATTCACGAGCCAGTTAACAATCTCGGCATGGATCTGGGTTGAGAACAGGCACAAAGGGGTGTTACAAGAGCACCATCTAACGTGAAACAGGAACCCCTCCCTGGGTCGCGGACACACATCTGGAGCCCCCAGGTCTCGTCGCAGAGCACGGGGCCCATGCTTCTCCAGCAGACTTCACTCAGCAAACAAGATGCTGCGTTTACTCCAATCCCATTTATGCTCGGGAGAAAAAATGCATCATTTTGCAGAGAAAAAAAAAATTAGATGCAAAACCTTTCCCTCTTTCCCTCTTTCCATGTGCCTCCGTCCCAGCTTCTCAGAAATCTCCAGGCTCAATAAACTCAACTGACAAAGAAAGTGAGAAAGGAAATCTTCCACATAAATAAAATAAGAGGTCAAGATGATTCAGACCTGCTTAGTTCCTTATTCTCCAGCTACCACGCATTGAGAGCTTTGTCTGAGAACATTCTGAATATATGATTTTATATTTATCTCAACAATCCCACAAGGTGAGTGCTACTGTCAACCCCATTTTACAGATGAAGAAATTGAGATGAGAGATGTAAACGAACTTGCCCAAAGCCACACAGCTGCTAAGTGACCGAGTCAGGATTTGGACCAGGATCTAGTTCATAATCACTAGATTTGATCATAATCACTCTGGGTGTAGCTGAAAGAACCAGAGGGTAACAGCGATTTCTTAAACATTATCTCAATTTGCCCCAATACTTTAAAGAAAGCTTATTGAACATTTACTATGAGCCAGATGCTTTCACATTTTTTTTGCTTCCTTTAGACCACTGTGAGATCAGTATTTTCTCTGCTTTACAGAGGAAACAGAGAGCCAGAGAGGTAATGTGGCTGCCCAGTTCACACCGCCTACCAATGGAGGAGCTGGGCTTGGCACCTTGCTCTTGGAGCTCTGAGGCTGGGGCACTCCTCCCGATTCTGCAGTGGCTGGAGGCTGGAGCAGGCAGCTTCCTGGTGTTAGCTGTTTCTCTCTCCCTTCCAGGGCGGATTCACCATGTGCTCTGAGACAGGCTCCAGGTGCACTGGCATGCTGCTCCTGACCTTGGCCACGACAGCCATCATCGCCAACCTCCTGCTGTACTTTCCCAACGGGCAGGTGCTGGCGCCTGCCAAGGTCACAAATTTGGTCTGGTTTTTCCACGGCTTTCTTGGAGCTGGACTCTTGGTAAGAACGAGGTTGAGCTACCTTACCTCCTCCAAGTGAAGGGTGCCACTGAACAACCTTCAAGTCACAGAGCAATGCATCTCATCTGGGGCCACCTTCCCTGGGCCCCCAGAGCACGGCCAGCTGCTCCTCCTCTGTATTCACAGCACGTGATACACAGACCCTCTCCGCACTGGCACATCGTGCTGCAACCATCTCTTATACACCTGCCTCCCCCATTAGGCTGTGAGCTCGTTAAGAGCACGGTCCAAGTCTCATTCACCAAGTCTCAGGCCCTCTACAGTTCCTACCTAGCAAAGTGCCGGCTTAGACTAGAGCTTAATATGTGGTTGTTAGGAAACCATACGCTTTATAAAAAGCCCAATGACAGAGCATCTGCCAGGTTCATCGGGTCTCAAGATGACCATCTCGAAAAATAAATTGAGTAGCTCCCATCAAGGCTTCCCTAGGCTAAATCATGGGGTTGGCAAACTTTCTGTAAAATGCCAGATAGTGAATATTTCCAGCCTTGTGGGCCACGGGGTCTCTTGCTTCAATTACTCAACTCTGCCATCATAGGGCAAAAAGCAGCCATTGATAGTATGGATACAAACGGGCATTGCTATGTTCCAATAAAATTTATAAAAACTGGCAACCTGCTGGATTTAGCCCACAAATTGTAATTCGTTGCCCCCTGAGATAGATATTGAGTGTTTTGCCTTCTTTTCCACCTTTGTTTTCAGTTGGCTCTCCTCTCCCAGGCAACCAGGGTCTCTTATGAAAAGATCGTGTGTTTATGTGAGACTCCAGTGCCAGGCACTGAGCAGGTGTCCAGCAAATAGGTAAATGAATATATGAAAGATAAAGAACTCTCAGGAAAAGGTGACCATCTCCCTTCCTGTTTCTCCCCCAGGCACCATAGTAGATATAATAATGTCTCAAGTTGCATCCAGTGACCACCTCCCCCTCCCATCCTGGCAGGGCTGGTCCTTCTCTTCCTGCACAAGAGAACCTCTAAATCAGCAATGTCTCAGCAAAGGCTGACTGTGGCTCAGCTCGGAGCCCTACCTAAGGAGCAGTGCAGACCTAGTTGTCTAACAGACTGTGCTCAGCTCATGCGTCTGCCCCTGACCTGCTGGGCATCCTCCCTGAGATTCAGTAAAAGGAGAATCAAACCCATCTCACCAGGAGGTGGGGAACATTCAATGGAATAACCTACATAGAGCACCCCGCATGTATCTGGCAGCCAGTAAAATGCAATCTGTCCTCCTTCCTGGCTCAGATTAACAGCTCCGTTACCTTCTTTGCAGATCCAGCCAAGCGCCATCTCCTGCCCTTACCCACCCTCCTTATTTCTGCAGGATAGGTTTGCATTTCTCAGCTCCACCGCCAGGCAAGTCTTGAAACTCCCCTTAGCCTCACTCTCCCCATCTGCAGTATATATAGCTACACCAGCACCCAACTTCTCTCAAGATACAGATGAGCAAACACAGTGCCTATTGAAAGGCATCAAGCAGCTCAAGGAAATGTAGGTTTCCTATTTGCGGAATCTCAGGTTCATTGAAAGAGAGTGAACCAGAGGGAAGACATTCCCTGGTCCTGGGGAAAGCAGAGTGGAGCCCAGCTCAGTCAGGGACCAGACACCCCATCTGCATAGCATCCCTTAATACTGCTTGTCCAACCCGCACTCCAGCTTTCCAACACAACCTCCCAGGATCTCCTAGAAGGAGGGTTACACTTGTATATTCACAATGAAATGGGGATAAAATAAACAGGACAGAATCGGTCCATGAAGTTGGATAAAATGAAAACCAATGAGCCTTCCCCTTTTCTATCTTTCCTTTTCTTTTTTTTTCCTCCTTTTTTCTTTCTCTCTCTGTTCAGTCCACTTTAGAGTTCACTCTATGCCTTCACTCATGCCTGGCTAAGGAAAACTAAGGCAGTGGCTATGGGGTTGGAGAGAGAACAGAGCATTTGACTCATATTAAAAGGTGGAGTTGGCAGGACCTGAAGACTGATCTCAGGGGTTGGGGGTGGGGGTGGGAGGAGGCATCAGGTTGGCTGCAGCATTCAGACCCAGGCACCAGAAGATGGTAGTGGTGTTCCTTGGGGCAGGGACCTCAGGAGGCGGGCAGAGGCTAAGCTCTGTTCCACGTCCCCGCTGAGGGAGCAGAGAATGGGTGGACAGGGATCAGAGACCAGGAGAGAGGCAACCTTGAGGACCAACGGGAAGAGGTGACAGAGAACCCCGGAGGCAGTGGGTTTGAACAGATCGAGCTCAGGTCAAAACCCCAGGGGATCCTGCAAATTGAGAGGTAGGCAGAGGGAGGGAAAAGTGGGAAGGAGACTGAGAACGAATGGCTAGAAAGTCTGAGGCAAAGCAGAAAAGAGGAAAGTGAGAAAAGCCAAGAAGGAGAAAGTCTCAAGAAGGAGAGAGGAATCTCAGTGTCAACTGCAGTGGCAGTGATATAACTGGGGCCTGAAGGGCATCTGACACCCAGGAAGGTGAGGGTGGACCTTGGTGGGAGCACTGCCTGGGTGGGGGTGGTGGGGACCCCAGACTGCAGAGGGCTGAGGAAGGAGTGGAGGCGAGGAGCTGGGCTCTGAATGAAGGATGAATGGCAGAGCTACCCTCCTGACACACAAAAGGCCAGAACAAGCTCTCAAAAGCCACAAGGGACACCACAGGCCACAGCAAGTACAACCACCAGTGTAGCATCCGCTCCATGCCCAGCACTGTGTAAGGATCCACAAGGGATAAAACCCGAATTCACAGCTCCTGCCCTTTAATAGTAATTGTAACAGGCATTTGCACAAAGGTTTCAAGTGCATCAAATGCTTGCACGTATATTATTTCATTTGCTTCCATGTCTCTGTGAGGTGCGATCGTTACCTCCATCCTATAGGTAAGGAAATGGAGTCCGGGCAGATTAAGTCATCTGACTGCAGCCACACACAGCAGGCACCTGGCAGAACTGGGACTCAAACATCTGTCTGAGCCGTAAACCTGTTCTCTCTCCATTTCGCCACCATCTGACACACACGTGCACATGCAACACAGGACACAGAGCTACGCCAGCAGAGGCCCTGCTTTGCACATGCCCTGATGAAACAAGACACGGAGGTGCCTGGAGTGGGGCTGGAGCATCTCCAGAAAGTGCTGCTTTTCGGAAGAGCCAAGAAAACCGGGCCACACGAGTCCCCACCTCCCCACCCTCCCTGCCAGGTAGACAGCCATCACACAGACAGTGGCCATGACCACAGTGCGTGAGGACTCTGTGAGGTCCCAGCAGCATGCCGTCTCCTAGGCAGGGCAGTCCCGGGCAGCCTCCCCACATTCTTGCTGGAAGCCAGCTCGTAACCTCAGCAAGGTTGCTGTCTCAGGAAAGCCAATGCCAAGAATAATGGCTATTTTCAGGGAGCCATGGGCTCCCCCAGAACTCCTGGCAGGCTTCTGAGGTTAAAATGGGGCATCTGGGACAAGCATGACATAAAATGAACTGGGGACTCTAGGGACTGAGAGACAGAGCCCCAGTTTCTTTCCATGTGTAGCTAATGGTTGTTTTCCAGCAATATTATTTACAGTATTATTATTAAGACCATTAGGAGGGACAGCTTAGGACTAGTCAGAGGTGTGGTCTGGAGTCACTCAGGGACCTGACTGGAGGGCTGCGTTAGGTAGAGATCTGCCCGAGCCAGCGGTTCCTAGTTCCTATGCTCCTTCAGACCAAGGGAGATACACACACACACACAAATAATTCAGCTCAATGGAGTGAGTCCCCGCTGCAGGGGTGGCCTAGGGTCTGCAGAAGAGGAAACAACTAACTCTACCCTTGGGAACCAAGAGAGGCATCCCAGAGAAGCAGCTATCTGAGCTGTCCTGTACAGAATTAGTAGACATTTGCCAGGCAGAGAAGGGAGGAGGCTGTTCCAGGCAAAGAATGCGGCTTGTGTAAAGGCAGAGGAACATCACAGAGTAAGATGCCTTCCCAGAAACTGCAGCATGGTGTGGCTGGAGCAAGGGCTGCTTAAGGGAAGAAATGATAGGAAACAGTGCTGACCTGCAGATGGAGGCTACCCTGTGTAGGACCTTGTGGACCACGCTGATGAGCCAGCTCCTCACCCCTGAGTAATTCACCCACAAATACTCAGTGAGCACCTGCTATGAGCTAGCACTGTTCTGGGCATCATCAGGGACCCAGCAGTGAAAAAACAAACCAAGCTCCTACTCTCCTAAGGCTTACATTCCAGTGGAGAAGAGAAAAATCGTAAATAGTCAACTGTGGGACATGATGTCAGCTGGTAAGTGCTAGGAAGCAAATGAAGCTTTCAATGGGTCGTAAGAGAGCTGGAGCAAGGGATGCCTAAGCACCTTGGAACCTAGTGTGATGGAATCGACCCATTCCCGCTAAAGAGAGAGAGCTGATAATAAGGCATGCCCAGCACACTCTTCCCCAGCACGCTGGACACCCACCGCCAAATCCTAAAACTGAGTTCTCCCTTTACTAGGTGCCATGTCACCACCCCAGCTCCCATCAAGGCTGTGTAAAGTCTGCAGACCAGCTGGGAGCTGGCTGAAGTTTGCTTTGCACCATGTCTGTTTTGCTTTACAGTGAATTGGATGCCTTTGGGGGGGTATACATCTTCCAGTTCTCCGGGTCCCACCACACTCTCTGTGGCGTTATACCAGGACACATTTTCTTACTTAAAATTACCTGCCTGGCCTCTAAAGGCATGTACGTTGGCAATCCCCACCCCTACCTTAGACAGCCAGGTGGAAGAGTACATTTGGGTAGGCAACGAGCACCTTTAACGTCAACCACATACCAACCATACATCCCCTGGGTTATGTCGCGGTTGCCTTGGTGAGAAGCAAGGATGCCCCAGATGCTTGCATCAGCAAATACATTTACCAATCATCGCTCAGGGTGAGATGATTTTTTTTCATAAAGTTCATCCATTCTGTATTTATTTCTTGTTCTTGACCCATGGCCCTATCATGCCCCTCATCTTCCTGCCACCCCACAGTGCCAGAAGCAGCACGGGGAAATGTCATCACAAGTTGCACCACCATGTCCCTGGGTCCTGATTCCTCATTGGACACTGTGGTAAGAGCTGCTGACCCAGAGCTCAGAACCCAGCAGTGGGAGGAGAATGGGTATGCTTGGTGTAGCAGGATGGGCAGGCAGGAAGGAAGGAACCATTTGTTTTGCTGGGGCAGGGGTCACTGAACACTACAAAGAGGAGATGTACTGGTCTCCTGTAGCTGCTATAACAAATTACCACAAATCTGACGGCTTAAAACATGAGAAACGTATTCTCTTATAGCTCTGGAGGCCAGAAGCTCTCACTGAATGTGCTGGCAGGGCTCTCTGTTCTGGGCTGTAGGGGAAAATCATTCCTTGCCTCTTCCAGCTTCTGGTGGCTGTTGGCATTCTTTGGCTTATAAAGACATCACTCCAATCTCTGCCTCTGTCTCCACATCGCCTTCTCCCCTGTGTCTCTCAGAACTCCTGCTTCTCTCTTACAAGGATACATGTAATTGCCTTTAGGGTCCACCTGGATAGTCCAAGATAACTCCTCCTGTTAAGATTCCAACTCAATCACATCTTTTGTCATATAAGGTCATACTAACCAGTACTGGGATTAGGAAGTGAATGTATCTTTGGGGATCCTCTTGTTCAGCCTCCCACAGAAGGTAACATCTGAACTGGCCATTTGAGGGTGAATAGGAGTTTACCTGATGGCGAAGGGTGAAGGGCATATTCAAAGGTGCAGAGGCAGGGAAGTCCCGGTGTCTCGTGGGAGCCCACCAGCGGGTGTGTCAGGAGTCTCGACGGAGGAGAGAGGAGGCTCTGGTGGCAGGTCAGGAGCAGGTACGATGTCCGAGGCTTGTGTTGAATCCTACAAGCAATGAGGAATCCTTAGACATTTTAAAATAGCTAGTTTTGGAACTTTGTTCCAAAAAGGTAACATTCCCTTCATTTCAAGAGCATTTCCTTTGCCACAGGTTATGGTGCCGGCAGTAATGCTGCTGAGAGCGGGTGGAGAGGGCTGCTGGGCTCACAGACGTGGGGTAAGTACCGTGGGGTCTACAGAAATGTTTAGCTTTCCACCCACAACCCAGAAGGGCTTATTTCCTAGGCTGTGAGCTTTCTCTCTTCTAAAGGCTAGACTGTTAACCCACTGACTATAGTTCAGGACTTCTAATACCCTCCTTTTATCTAGTTATTTTTATTGAAGTATAGTTGATTTACAACACTGTGCTAGTTCAGGTCAGAGTACAGTGATTCAGCATTTCTGCACATTATATTCCACTACAGGTTATGACAAGATAACGGGCGTAATTCCCCATGTTATACAGTATACTCTTCTTGTTTGTCTATTTTATGTAGAGCAGTTTGTTTCTGTCAATCCCATACCTCTAATTTGTCCCTCCCCATCCCTTCTTCCATTTGAGAACCACAAGTTTGTTTTATGTATCTGTGAGGCTACTTCTGTTTTGCATATACATTCATTTGCATTATTTTTGTAGACTGCACATCTAGGTGGCTAATACCTTCCTTCTAAAGCACAGCAATATCATGCAGGGCTCTTGTCAACAGTGATGGGGACTGTTGCACGAGATCCCAGGAAAATTGACCCTGGAGAGGGTGTGAAGGGAGCCATGTATACACATAGCCTGTGAGCTCTGGTAGACCAGCCTGTGGGGTTTGGTTGGTTATTTTTGTCTGTCTGTCTGTGGGGAGTCTAGGACCCTCCATCCTTTGAGTTTCTTATTCCCCTAGTAGCCCGTGGAATAACACATCACGGAACTGGGATTTGAGCGAGAAGGGACACTGAAGGGAGTTTGTATTCTCAAAAACACTTTCACAGAAAAGGGAGCCCTCCTACACTGTTGGTGGGAATGTAAATTGGTGCAGCCACTATGAAGAACAGTATGGAGGTTCCTTAAAAAACTAAAAATAAAATTACCATATGATTTAGCAATCCTATTCCTGGACATATATCTAGAAGAGACAAAAATTCTAATTTGAAAAGACACATGTACCCCAATGTTCATAGCAGCACTATTTATAACAGTGAAGACATGGAAACAACCTAAATGTCCATCAACAGATGACTGGATAAAGAAGTTGTGATATATTTACACAATTGTATTCTACTCAGCCATAAAAAAGAATGAAATAGTGCCTGCCATCTGCAGCAACATGGATGGACCTGGAGATGGTCATTCTAAGTGAAGTAAGGCAGAAAGAGAAAGAAAAATACCATATGATATCACTTATATGTGGAATCTAAAAAAAAAAGTAAGACAAATGAACTTATTTAAGAAATAAAACCAGACTCATGGACATAGAAAACAACCTTATGGTTACCAAAGGGAAAAGTGGATGAGGGAGGGATAAATTGGGAGTTTGGGATTAGCAGATACAAACTCCTATATATAAAATAGATAAGCAACAAGGTCCTACTGTATAGCACAGGGAACTATATTCAATATCCTATAATAAACCATAACAGAAAAGAATATTAAAAAAGAACATATATGTATATGTGTATATATACATACATGTACACATATATATATAATTGAATCACTTAGATGTACACCTGAAACTAAAACAACATTTTAAGTCACCTATACTTTAATTTAAAAAATTTTAAATTAAAAAACCCACTTTCACAGATGCTCTCTTACAACGGCCCCGTGAAGAACAGAAGGCTGACCCTCTCTAAGTGCATCCATTATGTGCGTCTGCTTCCTGACCCATGGCCCCTCTTACACCGCTGCTCTCTCAGAAGCAACATGGCTGGTTGAAACCAGCGGAAATGTCGCCACAATTTTATAAACGTGTCCCCATTTGACCAACAGGAAAGGAAAAGACCAGAGAGGCTGAGTGGCCTGGCCAGATTCGCATGGCTGTGATTTTAGATCTGGGAAGCACATTTGGGATTACTTACCCAACCCAGATACAGTGTAAGCTCCTTTCTTCAAGGTGAAGTTCACATGTTATCATCTATGTACGCGCCCCCATGCCCCGCCCAGATGCCTGACACACAGTTGGGTGTCAGGACACACCCAATGAAGGCTGACCGAGCCCAGGCTCGTCTTGGTCTCCCGACCCCCACGATCGTGCTCTTTCCCACATACACAACTGCTTCCCAATGTCTCTGCTCACAGCAAGCTGTTCACTGCTCTTATACTTCTAGTTCATCACCGTCTCACTTCTCTTTTCTGCTCCCAAAGTCCCCTCTCCCAACCCTTGCAGCCCCCAATCAGACCCTCCAGGGAGACCTTAGCCCCCAACGTCATCTGAGGACCATCTCCAAGGAGCTCCCTGAGTCATTCCACCCAGCCCCGGCCGTTCCCCTCCCTCACTTCCTGTGGTAAGAAAGACACAACATGGACGTGCCAGGAATAAAAGCTCATGCTTTGAAGCAAACAAGTCCCTCAGCTTTGCCCCAACTGAATATGCTATATGCCAGAAGGTCACCTTTCCCTGACACTTGCCTTGCTGTGATGCTCACTCACCCATCCAGTGCACACATTTATGAAGTTTGTACACAGTACAGGGAGGGCCCTGTGTTGGTCACTGACTCAGGCATTAGAAAAATGATTATTCATTTACTCACCCAATCATACAACAAATACCACCAGGATGCCGAATGAGTTTCATTTAGGTTTCAAACAGAGCCAACCCCAGCTGATCGGTTGCTCTGTTTTGAGAAGGACTGTGAGGCTTTCTCTTTCAGGGCAAGAGTGCTGAGATCAATTATTGATGTCTGCTGTGAGTGCAGACAGGGGGCTGGGAGCACACTTACATCACGTGCCAGGCAGCGGTTAGGCACTGGGAGCCCAACGGTGAATAAGTCACATTTCCCGCTCACAGTCTTGTAGTGGGTGATTTCATTCTTTAGAATTGCAAATGGAGCAGATAAATGGACAGAGGTCTTCTCAGCTCTAGTACCCCATTTTTTGTGCATTTAGGAAGCAAAACAAGGATGCCTACCTGGTCTGGCATCTGTAAGAGAAGATTTACCCTTTCAGCCGCTCTGACTTTCTGGTTCTGTTCCATTGCAGATGCTGTTTCCTGTGCTCTTGGCCATACTGGGCACTATGGGGGCCGTGTATTGTGTGGTCATTTCTTCGTTGGGTCTGCTCAGTGGCCCCTTCTGTGACACGGGCAGTGGAAACTACACCTACCCTTTCAGGAACGACACCCTGGAGTGAGTAGCCTTTACAGCCTTAGATCAGTGTCCAGCATCTAAAGACGATACGGTGATGATCACAGAGCGTGTGCTCTCAGACTGACTGTCCAGTAATGGCGCCAGTTGCTTCCAATCATACATGGTATCTTGGTCCTCTCTCTGCACCAAACCAACAATTCTGCTCTCAGATCACCTATCTCTAGGAGGTGACTGGCCAAGGCAAGGAGTGCCCATGAATTAAGCAGTTCAGCATAATACCTTGACTTCATTAGCATCAGTTTTTAAACTCAACTGGTATGTGCTGAGGGCCTGCTTAGTACTGACTAGGCACTGTGATAAGAGAAACGAGGACGGAGGAAGGATATGGAAAATTGTATATTTGCAACTTGCTCATTCACAATGTAACTGGGGAGACTTCATAACCAAATTTGCAGATTTTTTTTGTGATGACAGCCTATCAATAAGCAATGTTGTGGTTAGACCAGCCCTTGTGGTTCTTATTTTGATTGCGGGATGCTCTTTAGCGTAACTATCAAGAAACTTCGAAAAAAATAAAGGTTTCTTACATATACAACCCGGAAACGACACAGCATACCTGCGGCCACTCAGCGAGGTTGCCAGGAGAGAAAAAGAAAGAGACAGAGAGAGAGAGCAGGCCTGGGGTTCTGCCTTTATTGGGGTTGAGGGTGGAGGTCTAGGGTTTTGTGGGCTCACTATCGATGAATTTAAAACATAAGAGCAGGAAATTTAAGCACAGGAATAGAAAAAGCAAGTGGCCCAGAAGGTCGTTTACTGAAATCAACCAAGATCTCTAAAACAAAGGAGCCTCAGTCAGGCAAGGAGGCACAGCTCTTTATCTAGTTGTGAGGCTGGAAATGTGTTTACTCCAGGTAGACCTCTTTGAAGTGGATGCCTTGGCAGGCAATCAAAGCTTAAGTTAGGCACTTAAGAAAAACGAACTGTCAGGGTTTACACTGCAGAGTTGCACAAATACCCTGACATGGCGGACCCCGTGATGCCCACTGATTTTCCTAAAGGAACAGGAAAGAAAACCCTGCACCACTGACTGAGAAAGATGCTGCTTCGCTCCCATTTCACGTTCTCTCCCTGGTAAAGCTCATCCATCCCCATGGCTTTCACAGCCCTCCATCTCTACATAAATAATCCCCAAATGTCTATCTCTAGCTCAGATCTCTCTTCTGAATCCCTGACCCAAATACCAGTAACTTCCTCTTTGAAATTTCCTCTTGAAAATCTCACATCACTTCAGTATTAATACGACCAAGCCCTTGACGTCCCCTGGCAAATCTCTCTGCCACCCCCAGCCCCTTAGATGGCACCTAAAACCTGCTGAGTCATTGATTCTTCTCCCTTCTCATGTCTCACGTTCAATCCACCACCAAAGCCTGTCAGTTCTACCTGGACAATACACCTTGAGCCTGGCCGCTGCTCTTCGCCTGGTCCGTCACCACCCAATTCCAAATCTGAACCCCTTGGCCTCCGTGCCTACACCAGCCCTCCAGCAGTTCCATTTTGCCCTTCAATCCTTTCACCTTTTTTTCACAAGGGATTTTTGTAAAAAGTAAAAGTGCTGATGAAGCCCAAGAAATCTTTACATTTAAGGAACGTGTGATCTTGCTGAGAACTCAACAGACCAATATGGATATGGTGGAAGGCAGAGATTAATTAAGGCAGATACCCAAATAATACATAGATTAAATGGGGCCTGAAAACATATTCCATTTTCTGTTTGTCCAACTATACCTTCTGATTCCAAATTCCTCTTACCGTTTGGGCTTACATGCTGTTTCCTCTTATAGTGCACACTTCTCTGGGCTGCTGCCCGCTTCAAGGCCAGGTGACTCCATCTTTCCCCAGAAAATCTTCTCCAGCTACTCTAGACCTCTAGACCTCCCCATCCTATGATAATAATGATAAAGAGACTGCCGGCTGCATGGCAGGCACTGGGCTAATCCCCTCCACTACGCGATGCTACTGATGCTATTTTAGCCCCATTTTACATATAAGGAATCTGACATACAGGAACGCTTGGGGAACTATTGGGGCCAGGGCAGACTGCATGCATATATCAGTCAATGGCACGTCGATTATTTTGAATTAAAGCTACTTAAGAAAGAGCTGATACAAGAGAGACACTCTGACCCTTCTCTCTTGTTTCTCTGAAAGCAGAAAATAAATCTCTCTTGTGAAAGCCACACTCCCTGCAACTGGGGGCAGGACACCCTCATCACCAGAGATAGAGCATTCGGGGCCGAGAAGTCTGTGTAACCAAACCTTTCTACTTCTTTAATTTAATACAAATCCCAAACTGTTTTGATGCTTTACTTATTAAGCACCCAGTGCTAAATTTCTTTGTCCTGTCAATTTCTCACAAATGTATTGTTTGTCTAAAAAGTATGAAAGCTGCCTGCGTGGCCACTTCTTAGGTCCCATTTCTATGAGACCTCCCTGGGCATGAATTAAAATTTGTTTCTTTTTCTCTGGTTTATTTGCATGTGTCAGTTTTATTATTAGCCCAGCCACAAGAGCTCGAGAGGGGTAGAGGGGGAAATTTGCCTGTCCCCGACGCAGCTTATCTAAAACTTCTTAGTGAGGGAGCTGGGATTTGGCCCTGGATCTGTGGGACTTCACAGTCCAAGCTCTGAGTCACTCCTTACTGCCTCAGAGAGCCTTAGAGCAGTTCCAACCTTGAATCACATGATTTCCCGCTTACTCCTGTGTTCTCTGGCGCGGCCATGTCTGCACCCACAATGCTTTGCTGAGATGCCCTGCTGTGAGACGGAGAGACGTGTGTTCTACCCACCCCCCCACCAATGGGAAGAATGAAGATGAGAGCAATGTATTAGACTGGTGCTTCTCACATGCTTCTAAGCAGCGGCTCTCTCCCTTTCCTGTCCCTCCAAGCCAGGCTAACTGTCTCCCTTGTCCTGACAGGAACAGCTACTTATTCAACCGGCCCAGCTGGACCACCTGCCAAGAGCCTGAGCACATCGTCCTCTGGCACGTGGTCTTGTTCTCCATCCTCCTGGGGATCGGCGCAGTGGAAGCTGCCCTTTGCCTCAGCCAAGCTGTCAGCGGACTCTGTGACATCTTCTGTGGCACATGCATCCGAAAAGGACAGGTCGGTGCTTCCAGAACCCTGGCGTTTTCAAGTCATTCCCCCTGACCTATTCCGCACATCTCCCTCCTGCCCTGACCCCACACTCCAAGAGGTAATCCAGTAATCAGAAAACGCCTTCTGAAATGTAGGACTTAATTTTCTCTCAGGTGACCATAACTGGCTTGTGACCAGCCCAAGAAGTCACAACTGACTGGCAGAGTCCCCTAGGTTGAGAAGGACTGGATATGGTGAATGTCAATCCCCACCATTCTGAGAAGCTGAGGAAAAGCCCCCAATTTTTATAAAAGTCAACAGTTTCAATCTTCTTTCCTAGAATCAAGATTGTTGTTTCCCCCAGATGATCTGTAAGAATCATATAAGAAATCACAGGACTGTAAATAATAAAAAAAAATTTAATAATAATACAATAATAGACACTTAATGTATTCAGCTGTTACTATATCTCAGGCCTGGTGCTAAGCACTTTGTCTGCATCATTTCAGTTAATCCTACAAAACAAGTTGCATTATAATGCCATCTTACAGGTGAGGAAACTCTGGCTCAGACAGGTTCAGTTACTTGTCCAAAGTCAATAAACTGAAGTTTTGAACTTGAGCCTGATTCTAATATTTATATTCTTGACCACTCACCAGTGGTACTCAAACCACTGGACTTGTTCCATGGATTGTAATAGGTGTTATTCATTTACCAAAAAAGGGGTGGGGGAGACTCTGAGGTCAATTTAATTTTGGATACACTGGATTAAACAAAGTGTGATAGGCTTCTCTGCTACAGGACTTGTCAGAACCTTTACAAAGCCAGTGTGCATGGCTAATCTCCAGGAAGAGAACAGCAAATGCACAATTCCCCAGGAGTCTTATTTGGCCACAAAACCCTCTTCTCCTGAAACAATTTTTATGGGGCTAATATTCCATGGTGCCCACTTTGAAAAAGACTACATGACTCAAAAATGAGTTGGAATCTATCTCACTCAACCCATGAGAATCCAAGGGGAAGGGGAAGTCTTTAGAACAGTCAGTGCATCAGATTGAATGGCTCCATATGGCCCAAATACTACCTCCCTGGGAGGGAGAACGAAATCCAAAGTAAAAAATTTTATTAGCTTTTCCCCATTAAAACACCCTCTGTGTAAAGTGATGGACTTGAAGCAAGGCAGGAGAAAGGTTTTCTGCCTCCGGCAAAAGTCCTTCTTGTGGTTCTTCCTTTGGTGAGTAAAAGGAACTTGCAGTTAAAGACACTGAACTACAAACATTTTGTGGCCAATAAAGTGGGCGGAGGAGGCACTGAGCTGCCCTGGGGCGTGGCCCCAGCTTGTAAAGGCAGCAGAGCTCAGCTAATGCTCTCCATCAAGGGCTTTGGAGGACGGGAAGAGCACCACCAACATTTTAAACGTTGGGCCAGCCGTAAAATGATTCATGATTAATCCACGAAAAAAATGTTTATTGCCAAATGGAAAAGAGCTCTCTGAAATTAAGTAGAAACAGTCGATTCTTGAGGCTGACTTAGGTCTACTCCAGCCACAGGACAATTATTTCCTGAGTTACCACAATGGGCAAAGCAAGTGCCTGGAGAAAGGAGGGATGGACGGGCGCTCAGCTCTGGAAGAAAGGGTTTAAGCAGAAGGGGAAATTTTCAGCGCATAACACCCAGACATAAGGCAGAAACAGGGGAGGTGGTCATTTCACTCGAATCTCTGTGTCTTCAAGCACATCTCATCTTTTAAAACTCCTTACTCTCTCAAGAGAAACCATATGTTTTCCAGATCAGAGTTGACTGACATATTCTGGATGTCTACAGTGTTTATATAATATGATACACCTGTTATTGGAAATATGAAGAAATAGCTCTTCATCATGAGTTTAGAGATTCTTTCCATTTCACTCTATACACTTTGCTGTAGTATAACAATTTTCACATTTTCCAGAATAAGCACTTTGACTTTTATATTTATAAAATACATGAAAAAGCTGATTTCAGCATTTTATGAAAACCGTCTAGGACACTCATCTGCTTGCCATGTCTGATGAAATGCTCTTACAGACCTGACACTGACTTGGGAGAAACTTCATGGCTCAAAGTCCCATTGGCAAACCAACATCCAGTATTTCTCTTAAGTGAAATTGGAAGAAAATAATTTTAAAGAAGGGAGATGCACTTTAGGAAGTGGGCAGAAGAAAATGAAGTTAACCGAAATAGCTCTGGAAGATTTGGAAAACATTATCTTGACTAGAAACTATCATGTTAAAGACAAAGCGAGTCATACATAAACACCGTACTGTAAGTAGCTTCTCACAGGGGTATAGGTTAACAATTATGAAACTGCTACGCATCTGTGATGGGGTTGTAACGGTGGATGGTGGGGGCCAAGTTTCTCACTGTGGAGGAATAATTCTCACAGATAAGCAAAGAGGGAAGCCTGGAATAATCCATCTTAGTACCAGATTAGAGTCAAGGAATCAATATAAACTCATTTTGGCTTAACATAGGTTCAGATGATAGATACAAAAATATAGATATGTGTGCATGTATGGGTTATTACACAGACATACATTTCCTAGCCCTGTCTGCCAAGAGAGCTAAAAGCAGTGACACCTCAGTAGCTACAAGCACACCGAGTACCAAGATCTTGGTTTCTAATGCCGTTCTCTGCTAAAAGCAACTAGGGCTCCTTGAAGAAATGACTGATTTGAGGGATGAGGATGAAGAATAAAGATGCCCCTGAAGGATGCTGTGGTGCCAGGAAGCAAGGAAGTGCTAAAAAACAAAAAGTGGGACATGAAAAAAAAGACAAACAAGCCAAGGGGACGTAGGGGCCAACTCTGAACTAGGTGCCCCTTCCATCCCTGGGACATGTATATCTCCATCACTGCACCCATCTTGTGGGTCACATGCAGGATCCCTCAACCCACCTGTGATGCAGGATGTACCTTATGCATCATAATAGGCTCTCAATTAATGTTTAGTGAATGAATAAGCAAAAGAATGAATGAGTAAATGTTCCAAGCCTGCAAAGGGAAGGGGTTGAGGAAATGTAATTATACCAAGTAGTTTATACAGACAGAATGCACAGCTCTTTAAAAACTCAGCTTCCTTCCTTCTTCTATTCCTCTTTCATCACCCCGGCCCAGGTGCAGACAGTCCTAAAAGGAAGTAAAGCTAATTCTGAGCAGAGTTTTATTTTGCAGCTGTAGTTAAAATACACTCTGTCGCTCAGCCACCATCATCAGCTGGGACTTGTATGAGGTGCTTAGTATGGGCCATGCTGTTCTGGGTGCAGCACTGTGATACTGTGCTTTATAATAAGAAAAATATATTTTGGTCTTTCTCTGTTCCTGCACAGAGCTTCCAAAATCCTTGGAATTTCCTAAGTGACAAGAGAGAGAAATATGCCTTTTGTTATTCATCAAAAGCCTCTTTCAAACCACAGCTGTGTTTGTGTTAATGAGGAGAGAGTTTGGGAAAGCCCCTCAGGATGGGGGACTGGTTGCCAGGGGAACCAACCCTGATTACAGGGTTGGAACTCTCAGACACACCCCTAACCCCTGACCTCCAGGAAGGAGAGAGCGGCTAGAGACTGAGTCCAGTAACCACTGGCTGATGATTTAATCAGTCGTGCCTATGCAATGCACCATCTATATAAAAAGCAAAAGAGGATTCAGAGCACTTCTGGGCTGATGAACCGGAGGTGCTGGGAGTGAAGAAGGATTAATAAAATAGCCACACTTAGGCTAACATTGCTTATTCTTATGCTTGCCCTTAAAATAGTCAACTGACCTGACTGACCGGTTGCTACTCACAGTTCCAGGCCCATTGTTAAAACTAAAGCTATTGATCTTACTGTTTCTACTTCATTCCAGTCATTGAAAGTAACAATCATGCTTGGTCTCTGAGTCCTTCTCCAAGGAGAAGGTCACAGGACTGTAACCTTACAAAATAGCCTGAATTACCAAGAAGACCACACCTTGAGTGCTTACCGCTGGCCTCTATAGAGCTGGTCGCCCAGACACATCATGTCGCCATTCTAAGTCTTCTGATTGGAAAATGATTCTGTTGATGGTTATCGATGCTTTATTGTTTGAGCTATGGCTGTATAACCACCCCACCCCATCCCCGAGGTAGGGTCACAGTTTTGAAGGCACCAGCCTGCTGTGGGTCCCCTTTGCCCAGCAAAGTAATAAAGCTGCCTCTTTTCTTTTAAGCTCCAAGACCTTGTCTCTGGGTTATCTGGCTGGTCAGAGATGGGGCTGATCTTTGGGCAACAGGAGGGTGGTGCGCCCAGCCAAGAGAGAGCATGGAATTTCCATAATATTTTCCAGGTACCTTGCCTGGTGTATCTTGTCCATCTGAGTATTCCTGGGTTGTATCCTTTTATAATAAACAGGTAAACTGATTTCCTGAGTTCTGTAAGCCAATCTAAAAATTAATCAAACCCAAGAGGGGACCACAGGAACCTCTGATTTACAGCCAGTAGTCGGAAGCACAGGTAACAAGGTGAGAGGATGTCTCGTGGGACTGAGCCATTAACCTGTGGGACCTCATGCTGTCTCCAGGTAGTGTCAGAATTAAGTTAAATTGTAGGACATCCACCTAGTGTCACAAAATTGCTTGGTGTGGGAAAAACTACCACACATTTGGTGACCAGAGTACAAAAACAGACTATCATGTGTAGTCGTGTGAAGGAAAACAAGAAGTGTTTTTTTCCTCTACAAGCACAACACACAAAAATCCTATAATGATAATACCTGGGACCTTCGCATAGGCTGAATCATTTCCAAAGCTCTTCTCCTACATGATTGCATCTGACTCTAAAGCAGTGGCATCACACTGTCCAGGCATGAATGGCTTTCACCATTTTACCCAGGAGGAAACCGAGGCTCAGAGGTGGCTGCCCAAGATGAAGCAGACACGAGGCTCAGAGCTGAACTTCTGACTCCAAGTCCACAGCTCCTTCCATGGAATCATAGTCTGGATGAAGAGATAAGATCCAGAGGGCACAGTGCTGTGGGCTGGAGCAGACAGGGGCCCTTGAGAGGAGAGGAGCCTGAGCTGGACCAGGGGAAAGGTGAGGCCATTCCAGGCAGAGGGAACAGCAGCAGCAAGGGAGGAAGCAAGACTTGTCAGGGCCTCCAAGAGGCGCGTGAAGGAGGCCAGGTGACAGGGACAGTAGCATACCGCTGTGCATCCCCAGAGTGGAGAAGCTCTTCTATTTGTGAACTTGGGATGTTCGAACTTTCACACAAAAGCAAAGCTGAGCTCCAGAGCCAAAGTGACTTTGACCAGCATGAGGTCTCAGCAGTGGTTCTGCCCTCTGACCTATTTTGGGGCCTTGGATAGTTTAACGAATTTACTAAGATTATTAAGAAGATCATCTCTACAATGGAAACAAAAATAGAGAGAGAAAAGGAGGTTAAAAATGGTATGAAAAGGGTAATGTTGCAGGTTCTAGTGGCTGAGGCCTTTGACAATAAGAATAATTCTCAAAATCAAAGAAAATTCTGCCACATATGAGGATTGCTATAACTTTGCAAATGTATGGTAATCAGCAAGACATGAGGAAAAAGAGATGAACGAAATGGACAACTTCTCAACATGAAGCTCAAAGATCAGCTTGAATTCTGAATACGCATTAGACTAATACAATTAGAAGCAGGCTAGGAGTTATGTATTCAGTCATTCCGTAAATATCTGTTAAGCCTCCACAATGTGCCAAGAACTGTTCTAGATGCTGGGATAGAGCAGTGAACAAAACGAGGTCTCCCTGCCCTCATGGAGCTTATTGTTAGCAAGGAGAAACACACGACAAATGTTTATTGGGTGAAAAATAATGAGGAGTAATGGTGTGGGCAGAGCAAAGGACCGCTGGTACTTGCATTCAGTGGTCAGCAAGGCCTCTGAGACAGGTAGCTTTGAACAGAGACCTAAAGAAATTGAAGAAATGATTCTCTGAGATCCAGTTTTAAATACAACGAAAATGCTGCCAATAAAACTTTTTGAAATTTGGAATTTCAACTATTTAATTTTTGTTTAAGTTTTTTGAAGCTTTTGTTAATTTAATGTTGGGGGGTGGGCAGTGGACTTGTGCAGCGGAACACAGAAGTCCAGTAGGTGCAGAGCCCCCAGGAATGTTTCACATCAAAAAGATCTGTAAGCAGCAACAAGGATGGACCTAGGGAATACATTGTGCTTAGCGAAATAAATCAGAGAAAGACAAATACTGTATCACTCACATGTGGACTATAAGAAATAATATAATGAATATATAAGCTAAACAGAAACAAACTCACCTAGAAAACAAATGAGTGGTTACCAAAGGAAAGACAGAAGGAAGGAGGGGCAAATTAGGAGGGTGGGATTAAGAGATACAAACTACTATATGTAAAATAGATAAGCAACAAGAATATATCGTACAGCACAGGGAATTATATCTTGTAATGACTTTTAATGGAGTACAATTTATAAAAATACTGAATCACCCTATTTTGACAGGGGTTGCACTGGATCTGTAGGTTGCTTTGGGTAGTATAGCCATTTTGATAATGCTGATTCTTCCAATCCAATAGCACAAGATATCTTTCCATTTCTTTGTACCATCTTCAATTTCCTTCATCAATGTTTTACAGTTTTCAGAGTGTAGGTAACTTCCTTTGTGAAGTTTATTTCTAGGTATGTTGTTGTTTTTGATGCAATGGAAATGTTTATGCCAGTTATAAAATTCTGGACTTTGAAGTGAAAAAGAAAAAGTGAATGAAGGGCTACAAATGGCAAAATATTCTTCTCTCTTATGGGTGAGTTGTATTTCATTACATATATATGTTGCATCTTCTTTATCAATTCATCTATTGATGTGCACTTAGGATGCTTCCATATATTGGCAATTATAAATAATGTTGCTGTTAATAGCAGGATGTATGTATCTTTTTGAATTAATTCTGTTTTGTGGTTGGCTTTATTCCTTTGATAACTATGTAAGTTTAAAAAGCTAAAGCTCTAAACGTTCTTAGAAACAATGATCAGTACATAAATGTGAATTTAAAAAATATGTGCAGTATATTGTGTACATGTATTTACATGCAACACATTGCACACGTGCAGTCAAATTGTAACAGTTCTACTTAATAAAAATGAAAAAAATACTGAATCACCATTCTGTACACTTGAAACTGACATCATATTGTAAATCAACTATCCTTCAATGAAAAAAACAAAATAAAGAAGACCTGTAAGCAGCCATATGGCATCCTCTGAAGTTTTCTCACACTTACAGAGATTCTCTAGGAGCAACGTTTCCTACTTGCTTTGCCTCTGCCTCAACCCACTGCCAGTGGAGCAGAATCAGGTCGATTTGGGCAAAAGAAGCATGGTAATACAGCCATCACTAATAGACGACGAGCGTGTCTGATTTTAAAGCTTAAAATTAACTCACATTTCTATTAGGTAGAAATAATCTGTGAAATGCAATCCTAAACACTTTTTATCACTCTGGTCTTCAAAATCCACCTCGTTGATGAGTGCTAAACGGTGACGATTCCTCTCCTCATTTAGTCCTTCACAGAAAACAGAGGCGTCTGCTTTGCCTTGCAGAGGCTGCTGATAAATCTCTAATACTGGCATTTTCTGGAGGTTCTGCTGAGCCATGTGTGCCCTAAACTTAGCCCACAGGGAACGTTCCTTCTAATTTGGAGAATGTGTTTATCTGCATCATGCTGACACCAGCCTGCTACAGTAAGCATCTTCGCTCAAATCCAGTGGCACTGGGTGACGAGGCAGCAGCAAAACAGGCAAAGCTCAGAGGAAACCGGCCCAGCTGCCAGGGCATGTCCCTCATGCCCAGGGGAAGTTGGTTTGGCCTCTGGTGACCCTCCCATAAGCCAGATCAAGCACTCTGAGCTGGACTGTTTTTAAAGGAAACTGGGAACTTATCCCTTAATTACTTAATATCCTGAAAGACTCTAGAATCCATCCCCTCTGTTGGGAGACATAAGCTCTGGGCCACTACCTGGGATTCTGTCTCATCTCCACCCCTGAGCAAAGTGGCTCAATTTCCCCAACTCATAGGAATGTTAGGATAAGATGAGATAAAATGGGAACCTACTAGGTGTCAGGAACATAGTAAGATCTGAACTGATGTTAGCTAGTGGTGTTATTTCTGCCCTCATCAGCTCTTGCCTGGACTATTGCAGTGGCCTCTTAACTGGCTTCCTGCCTCCAACCCCCACCTAAACCCGCCCCACGTATTGTGGCCAAAGTCACCTTTCAACACACAAATCTGATTCTAAAACTCCCCAGTGATTCCTCTGCCAGGATATATCAGACTCACGTGCGTGACCTATCAAATCTTTTATCTTCTGCCACCTTGGCACCTGCACCACGCTGTGTGCTCAGCCTAGAACGCCCTTTCTCATCTTGATCTCCTGCAAAACTCCTACTTATCCGTTAAGATTCAACTTAAGTATCATTTCCTCCGACCTCCTCCTGCCACTCCAAGCATCGTCAAGGATCTTTTTCTTTGCTTCCTTCAGAACATTCAGTGTTAGCGTTGATGATGGTACTTTCTGCATTGTGCTGTCACTGTTTGCCTGCTATTCTTCCCCTCCAACAGTTCAGCCAGACCACAGGAGTAAGGCCGGGTGTAAGGACTTCAGAGAATGGCAACCCAGACTCTAGAGGGATGCTTTTTTATGGTTTTCCGGCACTTCAGCTAGCAAACACTGTGGAGAATACACACAGCACAATGCTATCCTCTGCTCTGCGATGCTTAGGACTTTAGATTTTATTCTGAAGAGAGTTGAAACAAGGAGTGAAGTGATTAGTTTTGCACACCTCGCTAGAGAGTGGAGAACTGACTGAAAGGAGCAAGACCAGAGTCAGGAGATGAGTTAGAGGAATAAGAGATTGTGAGTCCCCAGACAGGAGAAGTTAACAACCTAAACTAGGGCTGTGGCAACGGGCTGGAGAGGAATGGAGAGATTTCAAAGACCTTAAGAAGAACATGATGACTGACTGGAAGCAAGAGTGAGGGAGGAGTTGACTGAAGATACAATTAATTGAAGCCATCCAGAAAGCAGAAGTCTGTAAGAAGGGGATAAATTCAGTTAAAAAAAAAAGAATACACACAAAATCAACGGTACATAATGATGCAAGCGGACAGTGACATTCCTTGATTCACCGAGGATGCGCAAAGATTCTCAGCAGATTGTGGGGAGGGAAGAATTTGTTAGGTCAAGGAAGCCCAGAAGTGAGGGTTTGCTGCCTTTTATATAATTTTAAGGGCAAGATAAGAGCCATATAACATCCCATTACTGGTCCTAATGTCTGAATATTGGGCTCCCAATATCTTGCTGCCCCACAGTTACACAAGCCATTTACTTAAACAAACCTTGCGTTTAAGTTTTGTTTAAGTAAATGGCTTGTCATACTATAATACTCTGCTGATAGAAACTATATCTATTTAGACACATAGATATACACATATATGTATTATATATGGGAACTCAATAAGTATTTGTTGGATAAATAAGTCAATGGCATCTATAAATGAATATAATAACACCAGGTTCTTAAAGTTGTATACATTTGTGAGATAACTAGGTAAAGCCAGGGTAGTCTACACATGGAAAAATCCTGGTGGAATTTACTGGAAATTTAAGTAATCATGTTTAGCCTTACCTAGAGAAAACTAAAATATTTTATCATATTCATTTATTCAATTGTTCACTGTATCTATTGAGTATACACTTTGTATAGGACATATCAAGACAAATACACATCAAAAAGACAATCTAATGACAAAATGCTATGAATAAGAAAAAGTGAAAGGATGAGATTGATTGATGAGGACAATTTTGTATATCAGGGAAGGCTTCTCCAAGGAGATAATATTTGAACAGACACAAATGAATTGAGATGTTAAGCTGATATCCGGGGAAAGAGAGTTCTAGGCTGAGAGAACAGCAAATGTGAAAGTCCTAAAACAGTAGGAGCTGTAGGTAACATTTTTCTATTTCTTGGCATGTCTAGCCATTTTTGTTTGGAAGCTAGACATTATGAATTTTACATTATTGAGCGCTGAACTTTGTTCCATTAAAAAATGTTGACTTTTTTCCTGGCCATGTAAGCAAGTTACTTAAATTTCAACTTGATCCTTTTGAGCCTTGTTTTTAAGTTTTGTTAGTACAGGTCTAAAGTAGTCTTTACTCTAGGGCTAGCTTAGTTCTATAGATACAGTATTAGCCTTTTGATATCTTTAGTCTGTAAAGTACTTCCAAGCAGGAAGCTGGAGTGATTATGAGGCTTATTATGTTTGTTTCTAGTTTCCTGATTTGCATTTTTAAAAGTTCAACCTGGCTGTTATGCGAATAGAAGGAAAGATAGCAAGAGTGGAAACATGAGATCAAGTAGGAGATTACTGAAGTGGTCTGGGTAAGAGTAGGGTGGAGCGATGGAGAAAGTGAGAAGTTAGATTCTGAATATATTTTGAAGGTAGAATCTACAGGGTTTGCAGATAAATTACATGTAGAGGTGAAGGAAAGAGAAAAATTCAAGGATGATTAAAAAGTTTTGGACATGAGCAGCTAGGTGAATTGTGGCATCATTTATAGAGATAGAGAACACTGAGGGAGAAGCAGGCTTAAGAATTAGGGAAAGATGAATAGTTTGGTTTCAGGCATGTCAAGTCTGAGTTTCCTATTGGGATTCCTGGTGAGATGACATATAGGCAGTTGATTATATGTGTCTGGAAGGTAAGAGAAAGGTCAAGATTGAAGACATAAATCTGGATTACAGGGTGAAGAATGAACTTAAATTCAGAACTAGATGAGCTCACCTAGAAACTGAATTTAGCTAAAGAACAGGTTCAAAGCCTGAGGCTTGGGGGGCTTCAATATTTAGAAGCCAGCAAAGCAAACTTGCACATCCTCCATATAGTCACAACATTATTTCCCAGTGGTATCTAAGATGTGAGTTTTCCAGAAAAAAAATGCAAGACACATATCACAATGCAGCCCTAAAGAGTCATATCTTTTGCTTAACGACCCCCGAAGGTACAACTAGCCACTATGACCCACATGTGTCTGAGATCTATTTTGGAATCAGCCCACGCTGGGCCAACATAAGTTTATAACTAAAGGACAGCATGCTATGGTGGCAAATACACAGGAATAAGCATCAAGAGACATGAGTACCAGTCCAGGACATGGCTTTAAATAACTGAACTCAAGCACATACCAAACTCTCTTACCTATAAAGTGAATAGATTGAACTAAGTGGTCCTTCAAGACTCTTCCAGCTTTTTATTTTAAAAATCCTAGACAAAAATTTCTAAAGACAAGGAGAGAGATATTTATAATTACATCCCCCACTGAAAGATCTGCAAAATATTCTCTCCAAATCTTCAAGAACAAGCAGCGCCTCTTCATGTATCTAACTGCTCCTTGCACCCTGTGCCTCCCTTCCAGAAAGATGGCTACCCACTAACCCCTACAAAGGAAGAGGCTTCTTATTAGACCTCTCAGGGTTTTCTAGGACTCGGTATCTGTCAGAGTGCAGTCCACACCACATCAACTACCATACCAGTTAATTGGACAGAGATAATCTAACATAACGGTTAGCTGGGTTTGAAAGATTGAAAAGGCAAAAAGAGAATTCTAAAGTATCACAGAGGTAACAAGTGCAGGATGCAGTTTCAACCCCCAGGGTGGGGAAACAGAAGAGGATGGAATGATTAAAACCTGGGAGCTTGGAGAAGAAGTGCCATGGGGTTGGGATCCAAACCTCTGAGGAGGGGGCAATGACCAACCAGAGCTGATGGCCCAGGTCAGATGGGGAGGAGTGTTGACCTGAGGCTGATTCTGCAGATGTTGCAGTTTGATTCTGCAAACTGGATTCACGTGTTGCTCCTGGAACAAACTGGCCCTGCCAAGATGAAGAAGTATTGCTGAGGTGATGCTGAGAGGCCCCAGAAGCAGATAGGGCCATGTCCACTTCCCTTTTTCCTCTTCCAGCCCCCCTCTAGCGCCCCCTACTGGCACTACAAAGATTGCAGAGCCCCAGAGCCAGAGCCAAGTATAAAAGAGAGGATTTGAAGGTAGGAGACAGTAGTTTAATAATTGACACACTCAAACAATACTGGGTTTGTGATCTGTAATACATAATGTAGCATTTAAAAAAAATTATCTATTGAGCAACCTAGAGCTTCCTTTGCCTTTAATGGATCTGAGTTCCTATACTTAAAATTATGCTTTTAGTGGGGATGGTATAACTCAGTGGTAGCATGTGTGCTTAGCATGCAAGAGGTCCTGGATTCATTCCCCAATACCTCCATTAAATTTTTTTTTATTTTAATAAGAGGTGGGGAGGGTATAGTTCAGTGGTAGAGCTAATGCTTAGCATGCACAAGGTCCTGGGTTCAATCCCCAGTACCTCCATTAAAAAAATTTTTTTTAAGAAATGAATAAGCCTAATTACCATCCCCCAAAAGTATGCTTTTAAGTCCAGTAAATAAATGCTCACCAAATTACCCAGAACATATCTACTTATGACATTTCATTATACACTCAATTATTCTGTCACCTGGTCACCTGTTTGAGTGCTTTTCATATGTCACCTGTTATTCTAGGCACCTGATTCTTGGCTATGTGATTTGAGAGTCACCTGAAGTGGAGTTCCTCTGAGTTGGATGATGAAGGAAAGCGTATTTTCTCCAGAAAACATAATTAAAGTATCAACTTGCACTGACATGTTGGTTAGTCCTCTAACTCTCTCCCAAAACTATTCACAAACCCCTTCCTCCAGACAGCCCCTTCTATTCGCATTCATTACCCCACTGATCTGCAAGACAGCCTGCGCTAGAGAGAGAGATAAAGGCACCCATGTCACTGAGTGAAGAAAGCAAGGTTCTGAGACACGGCCAGTTCACATGCAGCTGTGCGAGAAGCTAAACCATCATCTACACCCAAGTTTTCTGACTTAGAAATCAGGGCTCTGCCCACCACACCAGATGTCCTGTGCACAAATGAGTGTATCAGGTTGGCTGATGGTGTCAGCTTTCTGGGGAAAATTGAGAAAGTCTTCCATACCCTCCCCAAGCAGGCCCAGAGCACCGGAGCCCTGCATCATCACACCCCGCCAGCCCAGCCACCTCACTGGACTGAACACAGGTAGCACCTCATCTGAAATCTTGCAAGAGGAAATACTGGGCGGCCTGGCAATTCAAAAGGCACACTAAGGACAACGGACAGCCTCACCAATGTCCGTGATGAAGAAAATCTGACAACTGCCAGAAACGAAGGCCTGGAACACCCAGGGTTCTTTCTATCAACACTGACATTGCTCAGCCAGTGGAAAACAGTAAAAAACAAACAAACAAACAAACAAACAAAAAACTGTACTTAATCTAACCCGAGGTCTACCTTGGGTAAGTGAGTGCCATGGCTTCTGAGAGGTGCCTCAGAAGTGCAGGCTCATTCCCAGATGTGTTTCTTGAGATTTCAGCTTTGGCCCAAATGCCTAGCTCAGGTTCACAAGCCCTTCAGGAGAGTGTCCACTGTAGCACTGAATTTTTATTTCTTTAGAGTTGGGAACTTTCCTGTTGCCCTGTCTTTGGTTTTCATTACATATCCCAACACCAGCACACACATGCCTCCAGTGCTAGGAACTCCCATGCACTGGCTATTATACACTCTGACTGGCATGCGAAAGAGGAAGAAGAAAAACGCTCCATTCCTCTCCCTTTCACCATCTCTACCCCTGCACCACGCTCCACATGAACATGCATGGCACCTCATACCTGCGTACTCAATTAACAGAAGTGGGGATTGGCTGAACGATGAAAACCAGAGCCAGTGAGGAAAGCCAGATGACCCCCTTTGTCATTAATGAAAGCACACATTTCTACAGCCCCCACTGTACACATGGGACACCCAGCTGGGCACAGGAGATAACACATCTTTGTATGATGTAACACATCTTTGATGTTCACAGATTATTTAATTGCCCTCCATCCTCAATGGCAGACAAACAGATCAATGAGAACTAGCAAAGTGCCTTGGAAAATGGGGCATGGCCTTTCATCTCGGAAATTTCCAAGAACCTCTGCAAACATTCATTAGGTCCAGCCCCATTCCGAGGCAGCGAGTGGAAAACCCAACACTAGCCAAAAACTGAACTCCATCTCTTCCAGCCCAATCACACCATCAGCTCTCTCCAGTAGGGTCTGATTAACCATTTTGCTCTACTCATTTACTTCTTGTATTCAGCCCTCAGGGGAGCTAGCTAAGTGTGATCTTTATGAGGAAGCAGCCATGTTCCTGCAGGGCGGACTTCTCCTTTTCCAAGTCGGGTAGGATGATCACTAAGAGAGCAGATATAACAAGAAAAGTGGCAGGTAGGGGATGGTGTAGCTCGGGGGAGAGCATAGCTCAAGTGGTAGAGGGCATGCTTAGCATGCATGAGGTCCTGGGTTGAATCCCCAGTACCTCCTCCAAAAAATAAGTAAATGAGTAAACCTAATTACCTCCCTCAGGAAAAAAAAAAAAAAAAAAGAAAGAAAAGTGGCAGGGATTGAGGTGAGTCTCTGGCTTTTATCCTCAGGGCATCAGATTATCCCCCAAAGCTAAAGAAGTATCACCACGCTCCGTAAATTCTATTTATCATATTAAGTAGCTTATTTTGAGTGCCTACTGTGTTTCAGTGCTTTACACATGTCATCCCATCATCTGGCTAAGAAGTTACCTCTGGAATCAGAAAGATGTGGGTACTGATGCACTTAGTCACAAAATAGCTATGTGACCTTGAACAAGATTAATTACCCTTGGAGCTTCAGTTTCCTCATCTGTAAAGTGCAAATGATAATAATAGTATCAACCCCATAGAGCTGTTGTGAAAATGAGATGAGTAAACTCACGTGAAGCACTTAACATATGCCCAGCACAATTTAAATGCTCAGTAAACATTAAACAGAATTAAAGCTCACCACAAGCCCATGAAGCAAGCATTTGAGATCATTAGTCCCTTTTCATAGATGCTGAAGCAAAGATTCAGAGATAAAGTCATTTACCAGGGTCACCAACTATAAGTGACAGAGCCCAGACTCTGTGGAGGTGTGACTGAGTCAGATCCCACTCTGGTAACCACCACAGTACATGGAATGGATCACAGTGTCACAACCCAGGGGGTCATGGCCACGATCCCACTCCCTCCATGCCCCAGTCACCCTGGCAGAGATGTGCGAGGAACACTCTGGGTAGAGCAGAGATGGGGAAGCCAAAGGTAGGAAGACTTGGTTGGCTCAGACATGAAGCACAGCAAGTTCTGAATATCCTGTAGCCATTTGGATTTTGTTTTGTTTTTTCAAGAACTGGAACAGGATCAGCTCAGATTGTTGAGGGGAGAAGTGTATTTAAAATACCATTTTATGCCCAGATAGGAAGCAAACTTCAGAACTCATCAGGGGAAGGGTATAGCTCAGTGGTAGAGCATGTGCCTAGCATGCACAAAGTCCTGGGTTCAATTCTCAGTGCCTCCATTGAAAATAAATAAACCTAATTACCTCCCCACCAAAATAAACAAACAAAGCGCATCAGGAAGACAGATAAAACCTACCACCTAAAACCAGCCTCTCAGGACACTCCAAGAGGAATGAGGAGGCGCCAGGGCTGAGATGACAGCCTCGAGGGTTATGGATTTTACAGAGAACTCAGGATTTGTATCCTCCTGCCTTTGTCAAGCAAATACCAATAATATGTAACAATGGTGCTTCGTACAGAAAGCAGTAAACCCAGAGCACTCAGCTTGATTTAATTCCAAATCTAAAGCTACTTTTTCCTGTGGTTACATCTATTCATTTGTTCCAGGATAATTTACTGTCTGTTTTTCCTTTGCTGCAGGTACCTTCTGGTCTATGTGCTATAGTTGGGGTGCTTAATGTCCCACCAGTTACTGGCTATAATAAATTTTCATCCCTTAGATTTCAGAGTCTTTACTCTTGAATTTTTTGCTGTGTTTTAAAAGCAAACAAAACAGAAAAGCAAAACCACATAGGAAAATTGAGAGTCTGAGACGGAGGAACATCTGCTTTGAGCCAGACGCTTCCCTAAGTTGTAGCCATAAATGATGGTCCACATTTACAGAATGGTACTGGAGTTTGGGCTTCAGATCCAGATGGCTTGGCTATAAGGACAAAGAAAAGCCATGTTTTCTAGGCTGAGAGTTTGCATACACGATCTGACGCGAGGGTATAAAATATTTGAAAATAGCATGGTCATAGATCTGCTCACTACACTTGCAGGCAATTCACCAAAATGCCTCTCCCACAGACCGGAAGAAAAAGAGCAGCAGCATCCCAGTGCTTCCCCTGAACTGTCTTTGCAGCTGATCTCATCAAGCTCTGAGGGTCTCCAGAGGAATCAAGCTGAAAAGCGTTTAGCATACAGGTTAGCATTTGTCGTTTCCCCGTGTTTTTAAGATCAGAGATGCAATCCAGCACCACCACAAGAGGCTGGCTTTGAAGAAAAGAAAAGGCCTGTGAGAGGCAGCTGAAGCTAGTGAAAGGGCACTGGCCGGCTCTAGAAAAATGTAAAAAGGATTATGCACCAAGGATTATAACCAAGAGGGATTTATCCCAGGAATGCAGAGTTGGTTTCACTTCTAAAAATCAATCAATATAACATACCATATCAATAGCAAAGGAAAAAAACGCATGATTATCTCAATAAATAGAGAAAAAGCATTTGACAAAATCCAACATTCTTTCATTATAAAACATATTCAACAAACTAGAAATAGAAGGGAACTTCCTTGGGGGTGGGGAGGGTACAGCTCAGTGGTAGAGTGTGTGCTTAGCATGCATGAGATCCTGGGTTCAATCCCCAGTACTTCTGTTAAAAAAAAAAAATCCCATATGATCCAGCAATCCCACTCCTGGGCATATATCCAGAGGGAACTTTAATTCAAAACGATATATGCACCCCAATGTTCATAGCAGCACTATGTACAATAGCCAAGACAAGGAAACAACCTAAATGTCCATCAAAAGATACTGGATAAAGAAGCTGTGGTATATTTATACAATGAAATACTACTCAGCCATAGAAAACAACAAAATAATGCCATTTACAGCAACATGGATGGATTCTAAGTGAAGTCAGCCAGAAAAAGAAAAATACCATATGATATCATACATATGGAATCTAAAACAAAAAGACAAATGAACTTATTTGCAAAACAGAGACAGACTCACAGACACAGAAAACAAACTTACGGTTACCAGAGGGGAAAGGTGTAGGAAGGGATAAATTGGGAGTTTGAGATTTGCAAATACTAACTATTATATACAAAATAGATAAACAAGTTTATATTGTATAGTACAGGGAAATATATTCAAATACCTTGCAGTAACCTATAATGAAAAAGAATATGAAAATGAATAAATGTGTGTATATGTATGACTGAACTATTATGCTGTACACCAGGAATTGACATAACATTATAAACTGACTATACTAAAATAAAAAATAAAAATAAAATTAAATTAAATTAAAAATTGTTTTAAATAAAAATTTAAAAAAAGAATAAACCTAATTATGTCTCCCCTAAAAAAGCTTTTTAAAAAACCCACAAAAACAAAAAAAGTAAAAAAAAAAAAAAAAGAAAGAAAGAAAGAAAGAAAGAAGAAGAAAGCAACTTCCTCAGCCTGATAAAAAGCATCTTCAAAAAACCCACAGTGAACATCATATTTAATGATAAAAGACTAAAAGCTTTCACCTAAGGTCAGGAATAAGACAAGGATGTCCACTCTCTTCACTTCAGTTGAACATGGTACTAGAGGTTCTAGCCAGGGTAATCAGGCAAGAAAAAGAACTAAAACACTTGCAGCTTAGAAAAGAAGAAGTAAAACTATTCTACTGACATGGCCTTGTATATAGAAAATCTTAAGGATGGTAACTAGACTTATCATGGCGATCATTTTGAAATGTACAGAAGTATTAAATCACTATGTTGAGTACTAGGAACTAACAGAGTGTTAACACAGGGAATATAGCTAGTATTTTATAACCGTAAATGGAATATAATCTTTAAAAATTATGAACCACTATGTTGTACACCTGAAACTTATATAAAATTGTATATCAACTATACCTCAATAATTTTTAAAAGAATAAATTCAACCAAAAAAGTACAAAACTTGTACACTGAAAACTACAAAACATTGTTTAAAAAAACTGAAGGCCTAGATAAATGGAAAGACATCTCACATTCATGGATTGGAGGACTTACAGTTGTTAAAATGGCAATACTGCCAATATTGATTTGAAGATCCAAAAAAATTCCTATCACAATCCTGGCTGCTTTTTTTTACAATATAGGCAAGTTGGCTCTGAAATTCATATGGCGACACAAAGGACCCAAAATAGCCAAAACAATGTTGAAAAAGAACAGAGTTGAAGGACTTACATATCTCAACTTCAAAACTTACTACAAAGTTATAATTATTAAGGCATTCTGATATTGTCGTAGGAATAGACAGATAGATCAATGGAATAGAATTGAGAATTCAAAAATAAACTCCTACATTTATAGTCAATTATTTTTGACAAGGGTGCCAAGGCAATTCCATGGGGAAAGAAAATTCTTTTCAATAAATGGTGCTGGGACAACTGGATAGCCACATGCAAACGAATGAAGCTGGACCTCTACCTCACTCAATGCATGAAAGTTAATTCAAGGTAGACCATAGATCTAAATGTAAGAGCTAAAACTAAAAAACTTCTAGAAAAAGATACAGAAGCCAATTTTTGTAAACTTGAGTTAAGCAATGGTTTCCTAGATATGATATCAAAATCACAGGCAAAAGAAGAAAAAATAGATAAATTGGACTTCATTAAAATTAAAAAGTCTTATGTTTCAAAGGACACTGTCAAGAAAGTAAAAAGACAACCCACAGAATGGGAGAAAACATTTGCAAATCATATAAATTTGATAAGGAACTTGTATCCAGAATATGTAAAGAATTCTTACAATAAAACAATAAAAAAAATCTAATTTTTAATATTCAAAGGATTTGGGGGGGTTGGGTTTTTTAATTGAAGTATAGCTGATTACACTGTTGTATTAGTTTTAGGTGTACAGCAAAATGATTCAGTGATAAATGTGCAAAGAATTTGAATAGACATTCTCAAAAACAGATACACAACTGGCCAGTAAACACATTAAAAGACGCTATTATAACTGGCTATTAGGGAAATGCAAAACGAACCACAATGAGATACCACTTTACATCCTCTAGGATGGCTAAAGTCAAAATGATGGATAATAACAAATGTTATCAAGGATCTGGAGAAACTGGAACCCTCATTTGCTGCTAGTGAAAAACTCTGGAAAGCAGTTGGACAGTTTCTCAAAACGTTAAACCTATCAATTCTGCTCCTAGAAATATACCCAAGAGAAATGAAAACATGTCCACACAGAAACTTGTGCACAGATGTTCATAGGCAGCATTATTCAAAATAGCCAAAAAATTGAAATAATTTGAATGTTCATCAACTGATGAATAATAAGGTTTTAAAGAGTGATATATCCCTACAATTAAATATTATTCAGCAGTGAGAAGGGAAGAGGTACGGGTACAGGCTACAACACTGACGGACCTTGAAAACATCATGTTAAGTGTAAGAAGCCAGTCCCAAAAGACCACATGTTATATGACTCCATTTTGATAGACTGTCTAGAACAGGCAAATCTATAGAAACAGAGAGTAGGTTAGTGGTTGTCAGAGGTGAGGGAGGAGAGAGGAATAGGGACTGACTGCTAATGGGTATGGGGTTTTGTTCTGTTTTGGGGGGAGTAATAAAAATATTCTAAAATTAGTAGTGATGGTTGCAAACACTGTGTAAACAATATACAATATTGTGATTGTACACTTTAAAGATACATTTTATGCTATATAATAAAGCTGTTATTAGGGGGGAAAAGATATAAGGAAAAAGCACAGGACTACGGATCAGACCTGAGTTCAATCCCAGCTCCGCATGAAATAACCTTGGGCAAGTCACAACACCATTCTGAGCCTAGGTTCCCTCTGTGCAAGATGAAGACGACAACAACCCCTGTGTAGGGGGACTGTACAACCAAGGTCTGACTCAGCGAGGCTGCTCAGCGCACCTTGTTTTCTCCCTCCCCTCCTCTACCACCTAGACTCACTCTTTCCTCCTACACAGCAGAAGAAAAACAGCATCCCATCTCTCTGGAGCACAGATGATTTTCATAACCAGGCACTTCCTACTCTCTATTCAAAACAGAAAGACAAAGAAAGATAAAATTAACTAAGAGACACATTCATAGAGACAGAAAGTAGACAGTGGTTACCCGGGGCTGGGGAGAGGAGTGATGGGGAGTTACTGTTTAATGAGTATGGAGTTTCATTTTGAGATGATGAAAAAGTTCTGGAGATAGATGGTGGCGATGGTTGCCCAAAACGGAATGTACTTGATGTCACCAAATTGTACACTTAAAATGGGTAAAATGGTAAATTACATGGTATATATATTTTACTGCAATAAAAATGCATTACTATAAAATATATCATTAATTAAAGCACATCTTTAATTTGAAATAATTTTATTCAACTCGGCCCTTTCTAGTCAGACAATACGTCTGAGCCAATAACAGGCAGACCTCCTCTCCGCCACCTGGAAGGAATAAGGCAGTGAGAGATGGACTCTGGATTCCAAGATAACCAGCTGGGGAGGGGCATGTGCACAGCTCGTTCTGCCCTCATGGACAGATACTGGGGAGGAGGATAAAATGAGTTTAACTCCTCGTGGCAGACTGATGTTGTAAGTGGGCACCATCCCCTCCTGCTGGCATGACATCTTGAATCCCAATACTATTTCTCCAGCTTTCCTGGGAGCTAAAATATGGTAACCCATCCAACCGAAACACTGTCCAGAAGAAGCCATCAACACCATAAACCACATCCAGTCCAAAGGGAAGCATGAGAAGGCCCCTCGGAGCCTTCCGTCTAAGGACCAGGCTGGACAAACAGAAGCTGGCCAGTTGACATCTGTATGTTTTCCCCTTTGTCCATACCCCAATACATGCCCTTCCCATCCTTTTCAAGCTGGTATTGAATTTAGGAAAAGATTATTATAACTTGAAAATGGGCCAGAGGAGAACTGAAACAGGCTGGGTGAGCATCCCCACAGCTAGTCAGGCTCGATGCTCAGCACTGGGTGGCACTAGAGAACAAGCCAACCCCGGTCCTTGCCCTTGTGTTGCCACACTCCAGTGGTGCTCGGGAGCCCCAGTGCTCGGAATCACTGGCCTCAAAGCTCTTGTTCTCCAGTGCATCCCCAGGATTCGTACAAGGCGTTAGGGTGTGGTGGTGGAGACATGAGACTTGGAGTAAATGAGACCTGAGTTCAAACCCTGTCACTTTCCAACCGAGCTACCTTGAATGAATGAATGTCTTAACGTCCCTGAGTCTTAGTCTCTCATCTGTGAAGCACAGATCGTAATCTCATCAGCCACATGGGGTTGTCGGGAGAACTGAATGAGGTGATGCTGCAGAGTTTTTTATATGGCACTTGCCACATGACAGCTGCCAATAAAAGGTAGCTGTCATTGTTAATAAGAATAATTTTGATCTACCAAGTTTATTTATTTGTATATTTTACTGGAGGTACTGGGGATTGAACCCAGGATTTTAATTCTTTTTTTTTTTATTGAAGTATAGTTGATTTACAATGTTAGTTTCAGGTGTACAGCAAAGCAATTCAGTTACACATATTTTTTTTTCAGATTCTTTTCCATTATAGCTCATTACAAGAAAATGAATATAGTTCCCTGTGCTGTACAGTAGGTCCTTGTGGTTTACCTATTTTATATGTAGTAATGTGTGTCTGTTACTCCCAAACTCTTCATCTATCCCTCCCCAGACTTTTCCCCCAGTAACCGCAGTTTGGAGGCACCGAGGATTGAACCCAGGACCTTGTGCAAGCTAAGCAGGCACTCTATCACTGAGTTATTTCCCTCCCCACCCTGAATCTCTTTGGAAAGAAGTAAAGACCAGAAGACACAGACTTAGGTGTCAGGGAGTCCCAAGTTTGGTCTCCATCTGCATCTTCAGATGTGTCAAAATCTTACTACCTCAGTCTTACCAGACATAAAATGGGAATAACACTTACTGCCTAGGGCTGTTATAAGGATATATTAATTACTTTTTGCAGGGCCCTTTGAACCTAAAAGTGCTGAGTTAATATTCCCAAGTAGCAAATGAAAAGGCACATCATTTGTGAGAAGAAAAATACCAAACTAGTGCCTGTCCCTTTGTCATCAGGGATGTGGCCCCCACAGCACCACCTTCCTTTGTCTGACTAACGTTAAGTGAGAGCTCTTCAAATAACACCACAATGGATGACGCACTGCCGCCCCTCCCCTCCATCCCAGGGAGGGAGTGAGAATTTCCAACAACTGTTTTGACAAAATGTGCTTTCAGATGTTTGTCAATAATAAGAGATTACATGTGCATCCTAATAAACCAGTGGCCACATCCCAGTGAGTGTTGTGCTAAGTCAGGGCTCTCCAGAGAAGTGGAACCAACAGAACAGACAAAGGGAGAGAACTGGCTCACAGGATTATGGAGGCTTGGTAAGTGCAAAATTTGCAAGGCAGGCTGGCAGGATGCAGACCCAAAGAAGAGTTATAGTTCATGCCTGAAGGCCAGGCACTCTTCTGAAGTGCTTTAATGACATGCATTTGATTTCATTTAAAATAAGGCTTTTTTCCTAAGTTTGTAGCATTCATCCTTCTGAAGACAAGATGGTTCAAAACTGCCCTAAGACATTTGGAACATCCTCTATCAACTCCTTTCATCCTTACAACAATCCCATATACCAAATACTATTATTATTGCCTCCATTTCACAGATTAGGAAACTGAGCTACAAAGAAGTGAAGTCATTTGCCAGGGAACTTAGGTCCAGAGTCACATCCCCAACCACCCTACTGCCTGCCTGGGATCCTTCTCTCAACTTACAAGCTGCCTGCACCTTATTCCTGAAGGCGGATTGGACCCACAGTGGACTAAGGTGTCTATCAAGGTTCACATCTAAACCCACTGGCCTCCACCATCTGTGGCTTGCTGTGTGCACTTGTTTCCAGAGCATCCTCCCAAGGGCCTGTGAGCCCTCAGAAGTATGTTGCCAGCATCACCAAACCAAGTAATTTGGTCAAACTATCTCAGCAGCTCCCACCTACCTTGACCAAAGTGGTCAGGGGAGTTGTGGATTGCTAGGAAGAGTCTGCATCAGCCCCACTTCCCAACTTTGTAGGGCCTGGCAGAGTAGCTTCATACCAAAGCATATGCTCACATGTTTACTAATATTTAGTACGAAGCAGAAGCTATGTTCTCAGAACTTTAAAAAGTACAGCAAGTCTTACATTACAAAGCATTGCCAAGGACTCTTCCTGCTAAGCAAATATCCTGGTTAATGCAAAGTTGCCGTATGTTCTTTCCATGGATTGTTAATTTAGACAAATCCCACAATCATAAGGCATACATTTTGGAGATCTGAAAAAGACCTTCTGACTTAAGTCAACACACCTTCTCAGGGTCTGGTCCTCTAATCACAGTCTTTGTCCATTATTCGTTCAGACATTAATTGAAGGGAATCCATCCCCAGTGCCGACCATTCCACATCGAGCAGCCAAATAGTAGGAAGATCCCATTTTAATGAGCCAAGAACGATCTCTCTGCAGTCTCAGAGTTTGACCCGTGGATTTAATCTGTCCTTCACTTCATCTTCAGATGCTCGAAGACAGTGAAGATGTCTTCCCCAAACCTTCCTTCCGTCCAGCTCTCAGTTCTGTGACTCTGTCTACCAGCTGAGCATCACCTCCAAACTCATTCCAATTTTGTTGGTGTCCCTCTTAAAGTGTGGTATCCAGCACTGAGCCCCAAACTCCAGGACAAGTTCTGAACAAGAAGAGGAACCAAACAGTCCCTCCCAGTTGATGGACTGGGATACACACATAGCTAACGCCACCTTGCTATGTCTTCGTAAGCACAGATACGGAGTTCATTTCTGAATACGTGTGCAAATAAATTCCAGACACCTACAAGTCTGTTAAATGATAAGAAGTACTTAAAAATACTCAAAAACATTTTTTAACAAGAAAAGCACAAGACTGATCCTCACCTCCCCCACCCCGAACTCCTCTGTGCCTTCCATTTCAATTAATGTCGTGAGTCCTGCAGCAGTTGATGGAAGACTATGGAATCAGAGGACCTCAGGGCCACTACAGGAGCCGCCTACCTGAGTCTGGGGGTGTTCCTCCCCACGGGGTTACTGGGTTAGGACGTAAGACCTGCCTCACTTTGTGATACACAGTCATGACCTCATATAGATGAGGCAGCCATGGGACTGCGCCTCTCCTGGAAGCCTGCCCTGTGGCCAGACATCCTGGGCACTTGCCCAGCTGCTTTACAGAAGCAGATTCAGCTCTCTTCAGGCCCACTGAGGGGAAGGGAGGGAAATGTGCTGATCACTATTAAGTGCTACACACTACACTGGTTCACATGTCTTCTCTCTCCTAGTCCCGCATCATCTTATGAGGGACGTGTGTTGTCCTCAAGGAGCAAGGAGTGGGTGTGTAACCTTCCCAAAGCCAGGCAGCTGATTAGAAGCAGGTGGAATGAGAATTCCAGCCTGGCTGCCCAGGGTGACATGCCCCTCTGACCAGGCCACCAGGGAAGCCAGGAGGATCACCACTCTCCATCACAGCATGCACTGAACATTGTGCTCTGTGAGATGGGGCTGGAGGGGTCTGGGGGAAGCACCAAGCTGGCCCCTTATCCGGAGCAGGGCCCCGACTCCCAGGAATGCCAGGATCCAACAGGGTCTTAGCCCTGCCCCCTAATAGTCACTTGGGTCCCCACCTTGGGAAATGGGTCCCTCGCTGGCTCACATATGTCTGGGTTTTCTCTGTGGTCTTGGGAAAAGCCTGGGCCACTGGTGGGTTAATCAGTGCATATTAATTAACAACGATGTGCATTTTTCTCCCCTCCCTTCACACTTAGTGAAATGCTCTGGATTAAGCAGATTATTCATGATACACAAAAACTGCCACTTTTCAAGTCAGATCATTCTGGGGTGTATCAAAAGAAGACAGATAAGGGACATTCAAATCACTTTTAGGATGTCTATAGATTCCCAAGGCATTAAAGTTTTCTTGTGTATCTAGCCTGGGGCTGTCTGTAATGTCTCTTGTCTGAATGGGGAGCCAAGATGCAGTTAAATGACTTAAATTAAGAGAGACATCTCCCAGTGTGTTCTAAGAAAAAAATGCCATTAATCATAATAATAATGGGTGCTTACTTAGGGTCTTTCATCTGTGCCTCTCAAAGTATCTTAACTACCATTAATTATACCTCGCAACGTACCTCTGAGGTAAGTGAAAATTATTATATCCATTTTACAGGTAAATAAAGAACTACCAGGAGAGGAGGATTGGGGCCACACATAAGCCAGTGGCAGAGCAAGCAATTCTAGCCCCCAGGTCAGGGCCCGGGCTGCCCTGTTCTTGTTGGCTCTCCTCTCTGAAGGACGGGACTCTGGGAGAGAATCAGAGATGCTATTGTGATGCCACTTCTAAGGGCCATTTAAACTGATCACTCTCAGCCTGAGAAAAGAAAAGTGGCCTCTTTATGGAAAGCATAAAAACAGAATATTCTCATGCTATGGGCATTCTCCCTTAGGCCAGATGTGGCCAGTAATCAGTGGGATGTTCAGGACACATCTGAGACTGTGATTCAGCTGCCCTGGGCCCTGACCGAGAGGCTCCTTTCTACAGAGTCAGAGTCGGGTGTCAAAGGAAACCTGAACCAGCAGACGGTCTGTACAGCAGCTCCTCCTCATGCCCAGGGCTCCATCTTCTCAAACGGTCTCTGCCTTTGCTTCTTGGCTTCGGTGCCCCACCCCCACACCACAGGCGCACATGGCAGGGATGTCTGACCTGCTCTTGGGGACTCAGGGATAGCCCAAAAGAAGAGCATGAGTAAGCCGGCAGAGGGAGGGGAAAGAAAGTATCTGACCTGGAGGTAACAGCATCAGGGGGCCGAGAGGTGACAGAGCAAGGAGCTCTTTATGGCCGATGCCCAATGTGAGGAAAGGAGTGCGTGGGAAGAGCCACAATAAGGAATTTTACAGAAGGGCACCATTAGAGAGTGGTAAGCCATGGAAAACACAGCCAAGTTTATATACTGGAGGCTCAAAAGGAGGCCCAGGCACGGGTGGAGAGATGCTGAACTCTCAGGGACACGTGAACTCTGAGGTGCCTGCAGGGCCACCAAGTGCAAATACCCAGTGGGCTTCGGGTCCAGAGGTTAAACTGGAGCTAGAAATGGAGACCTGGGGTCATGAGCAATCAGTGGTCCTCTGGTGAGGATGGGATCACCAAAGGAGAATGTTAAAGTGAGAAATGCAACCCTGAGGCCAACCAACATAAATCTGCTCCAAAGCAGCCTTTTTTAGACAAATATGATATCTCACTTCTATGTGGAATCTAAAAAATAATACAAATGGATCTATAGGAAAACAGAAATAACAACATGGCTGGACCTAGAGATGATCATACTAAGTGAAGTAAGTCAGACAGAGAAAGACAAATATCATATGATATCACTTATATGTGGGATCTAAAAAAAATGACACAAATGAATTTATTTGCAAAACAGAAACAGATTCATAGACATAGAAAACAAACTTATAGTCACCAAAAGGGAAAGGGAGGGAGGGATAAATTAGGAGTTTGGGATTAACATATATTAAATAGATAATCATTGAGGTCCTACTGTATAGCACATGGAACTATACTCAATATCTTGTAATAACCTATAATGGAAAAGAATCTGAAAACGACTAGGTTTATATGCAACTAAATCACTTAGCTGTACACCTGAAACTAACACAACATTTTAAATCAACTATGCTTCAATTTAAAAAAAAGACTCACAGACATAGAAAACAAACTTACGGTTATCAAAGTGGGGGCAGGGGAGGGGGAGAGGAGGGAAAAATAAGGAGTATGGGGTTAACAGATACAAACTACGATACATAAAATAGAGAAGCAACAAGGATTACTGTACAGCACAGGGAAAATAGCTTGTAATTACCTATAATGGAAAATAATCTGCTGAAAAAAACCATTGTTATGCTGTACATCTGAAATGAACACAATATGGTAAATCAATTATACTCCAATTAAAAAGAAAAGCAGGCCTAGAAATAATTAAAGAAAAAACAAAAGCAGGCTTTCTTAGAGAGAAAACTATGTAAACTGTGTCTTTGCAAAAGGACCAGCATGGTGCCTTGCACGTGAACATTTGACGGAAGGAGGTTACAAAAGAAGGAAGTTGGGGAGGGAACGCATCTCACTACCTCTGCTGTTACCACCCTGGGGCAAGGCATCATCTCTTTCCTGGATTTTGCTCATCGCATCCTAACTGGTCTCCCAGCTTTTGTACTTGCTCCCTCACAGTCTGTTCTCAATGCGCAGCCACAGGGCTCCTGCTAAAATCAAGTCAGACCACTTCACTCCTCTGCAGGAAACCCTCCAGCAGCCCCCATGGCACTAGCAGCGCAAGCTGGAGCCCAGGGCGGCGGCGGCGGTGGCCTAGGAGGCTCGGCCTGATCCGGCCCCGCCTCCTCTCTGCCCTCACCTCTTCCCCTCATTCAGCCTTCTGGCTACTCTTCTTGCAAGTGAGCCCTGCTCCCACCTTGGGGCATCTGCCCTTCGGTTTCCTCCGCCTGAAAGCTCTTGTCCCAGCTGCCACACCACCTGCTCCCTCGCTTCTTCCAAGCCTTTGCTTAAAGTCACCTTCACATCCCACATTCCCGATCACCTTTTTGAAACTGCAGCTTCCTCTCCTGCCCATACGCCAATCCCCTGCAGCCAGCTCCACCCTCCCCTGCCCTCAAAGCTCTTGCTGGAGTTGGTCCCACAAATCATATTTACTGACTTTGCCTCCATCTCCCTGAGCTACTCCCTGGGTAGCTCCAAAACATAAGCTTCGTAAAAGCTAGGATTCCAGACTTGTTCCCTGAATCCTTATCTCCATCCTGGCCATGGGTACCACATGTCTCTTCTGCCCCCACCTACATCTCCCCTCTGCTCCCCCGACACAGCCCATGGCGGGGGGGGGGGGGTGCTGAACTACAAACACAGGACAGTGTAATGTGAGAGACTGGAGTCACCAGCCGTTTGGTGAGAGCTTCCTGCCACCATGCCCAACAAAGTCCTGCTTCTGGGACGGAGCACTGCCCGCCCCCAGCAAGTGCAAGTGGCTCCATCAGAGGCCATTGCCTGCCCAGGGCTTTTTGGTCTGACCTCTTAGTCTAAACTTGAGCTACCACAACGAGCTGGTGAGGAAGACATATCAGTTATAGGGACTAAAAAGCCATACATATTTTCTCAGCACATCTCAATGTAGCATGAAGATGCGGATCCCACCTCAACTATAGGATGGGTTATTCGCTGAACAGCTGTCTCTTCTACTAGACTGTGTCCGTTTTACTCCACTGCTGTATTCCCAGAACCCAGCAACATGCAAATTGTTAAAAAAAAATTTTTTTTGAATGGGTAAATAAATGAGCAAATGGAAGAATGAAAGAGTGTAAGTGGACAAAATTCACCTTGACCAAAATAAAAGACACTACTTCTAGCATCACGGGAGGAGAGAGGAGGAGAGACAGGAATATGGGGAAGTTCAAAGGTGCAGAGCTAAGAAGCTGAGGGAGCTTCCACAAGATGTTTTTTTCTTTACCTGTGAATTGGCAGGGTAAGGGGTTATCTCCTAAAAGGGAAGGTTGGCAAGAAACGGGAGAGAGGATTAAGGACAGAATGAAGGTGTGAAATGGGTACTGTGGGGAATGGGACTGCATATCCACCAGAGACTCAAGAAGGGATTGCTGGGCAGAAGGTGGTCCTGAGAATTCAACTGTGATGTCAAAGCAGCAGATGCCAGCAGCCCAGAAAGGAAACAGAGCACGAGGAAGCCTAATTCAGGGAGAAGTTAGGGTGGCAGGCGGTCAAAATTGCAGACAGAGCTACACCTCAGGTCAACAAGAATTTGTCAGGTTCCTACTATGTGCTGGAGCTGCTCCACTGAGGATAAAACAAAACAGGAGAGCCCTTGACTTGGAGGAGCTAGAAAATGCATCAAGTATGAGGCAGTCCTAAATGCCTAAGTAAAACCAGAGGAGGTCTCAGGCTACAGCTCAGTTGTGAATGTGAAGGATGCCAAGACCAAAGGTGTTTTCTCTTCTCCCTCTCTGTTCTCCTTTTATACCAAAAATCACATCCCCTGCATCGAGAATTCTTTCCCAGCAAGTATGACCCACACTAGGCAGTCTTGGAACGCCACCTGGTGGGTATTCAAGGTATTAAACATGTAGCTTCCAGAGGAAAGGTTTCTAGAGGATAAGAACAGGAGAAAAATGCATTCATTCAGCAATATTTATTCCCCAAAACTCCGTAACAAGCGCCAGGAACACAAATAGATACTCTCAAGTTTCTTCTAGCCTAGTAAGAAAAAATTTAATTATTTATTAGGACTTAAACTAATTTCTGAATTGAAAGCCGGTATGAAAACAAATTGAATGAGAACTAAGATCTGTTGACTGAATTATGGTTCCTTGCAGAAGAAAACATAGTATCCACTGTTTAGAAAACCCCAAGTCTAGTCCATCCAGGTAAGCTGTTTTTCTTCAAGCCTACCTACTCTCATCTTCCTGAGCTCCCCAAATTTCACTCTGACCAGACACCACAAAACCCCACATCTTCAAAGGAGCCGACAGAGGAGGCAACTCTGGGGGGACAGTGTGGGGATAACCAGACTGAAGTCAACAGTCCTGAACTTGAGCTAAATGAAGCCAGGTGAACTTGTGCAAGGCTTTTTATGTCTCTGAGCCTGCTTCCTCACTAGCTAACTGGAAATCAGAATATCTACCTTTCAGGATGGTTACAAGGATTAAATAAGATAATAAAGTGGGAAACATGTTTCAAAGTGCTGATCAAATTTTGGTAAGTACTTTTACTAGTTCATAGAAGGGAACCTTCCATAAAGGAAAAACGTATCCCTTTCTCACTGATGAGCCATCACTGGTCCAGGTAAATAAGGAAAAGGTGGGGTGAAGGCAGAGGCCTTATCAAAGATGTTTTTCATTTCACAAAGAATCAAAACTGCATAGAAAAAGTATCTGTAGACAGATTCTACCTTTTATAGTCACATGAAAAAACATGAAGTACCTAGGAATAAATACAGCAAAAAATGTGCAAGATTTTAACAAAGAAAATTACCAAACTTACTGAGAGACATGAAAGATAACTTTATTAAATTAAGAGATATACCATGTTCATGAATTGCAAGATTCAGTATTGTAAAGAAGTCAATTCTTTCAAATCAATTATAGGGTCAATGCAATTCCAGTCAAAATCTCAATAGGTTTTTTAGCAATATTTGACAAGCTGATTCCTAAATTCACATAAAGATACAAAGGGAAAGGAACAGCTAGGGTACATAGAAGAAGGAGAATAAAAATGGAGAGCCAGCTCTGCAAATACCAAGACTTGTTAAGAAGCTATAATATTTAAAATAGTATGGAGGTTCCTTTAAAAACTAAAAATAGAGTTACCATATGATCCAGCAATCCCACTTCTGGGCATAAATCCAGAGGAAGCACTGATTCAAAAAAATACATGCACCCCAATGTTCATAGCAGCACTATTTACAATAGCCAAGACATGGAAACAACCTAAATGTCCAGCAATAGATGACTGGATAAAGAAGTTGTGGTATACTTATACAATGGAGTACTACTCAGCCATAAAAAATAATAAAATAATGCCATTTGCAGCAACATGGATGGACCTAGAGATTGTCATACTAAGTGAAGTAAGCCAGAAAGAGAAAGAAAAATACCATATGATATCACTTATATGTGGAATCTTAAAAAAAATGACAAAGGAACTTATTTACAAAACAGAAACAGATTCACTGGCATAGAAAACAAACAAGGTTATCAGGGGTGGTGGAGGGATAAATTGGGAGTTCAAGATTTGCAGATACTAACTACTATATACAAAATAGATAAACAAGTTTCTACTGTATAGCACAGAGAACTATATTCAATATTTTGTAATAACCTATAATGAAAAATATGAAAATGAATATATGCATATGTATACCAGAAACTGACACAACATTATAAATTGACTATACTTTAATTTAAACAAAAAACCACTATGGACTGGTACATGGATCAACAAACAGACCTGTACAATAAAGTCCAGAAAGAGAACTTTGTATTATATGAGTACTTGATACATGATAGACATGGGCAAAAGACAGTTTTTAGTGAGTGCTGCTGGGACAATTAGTTACCCGTATCAGTTAAGCGGAAATCAATTCCAGGTGTATTCAAGTCCTTAAGGTAAAAAGCAAAACTATAAAGCTTCCAGAAGATAAAATAGGAGAACATCTCCATGACTTTAGAGTAGGAAGCTTTCTTAAACAATTATAAAATGTACTAACTGTTAAAGAAAACACTGACATACTTTGACTGCATTAAAACTAAGAAGTTCTGCCCATCAAAAGATAGCATTAAGGGAGTGAAAAGGCAAATGACACACTCATCACATGTGTAACTGATGAAAGGACTCGCGTCCAAAACACATCAAGTACTCTAAATCAGCGAGGAAAAAACAGACGATCCCTTAGGAAAATAGGAAAGATATTGGAATGGAAATAGTATTTTGCCAAACAAAAGCAAAAATATACATATATCCCAAATAACTTTCATTACAGGGAAAGCTTAGATTACAACAACAATGATATAACATTACACACCCATCAAATAGGAAAAAAAAATTTTAAGTTGGTATTATTAAGCATTATTGGGGATACAGAGCAATGAAGATTCTCATACACTTACTGCTGGGAATATAATTGATACAACTGCTTTGGAAAACTGTTTGGGATTATCTACTATATTTGAATATATGTGAATTTTCCCTCTTAGATACATTCCTTAGAGAAACACACGTACATGTACACCAGAAAACATGTACAAGAATATTCAGAGCAGCATTTCTCAGAAGCCAAAACACTGCAGACGACTCAAATACCCAACAAGAATGTAACAGAAAAGTAAAGTACAGTGTATTCATATAGAGCTGGGGTCAGAAAACTTCTCCTTTGGAGGGTTAGAGAATAAATATTTCAGGTTTAGGTCTCTGTTTCAAAATCTTAGTAGTAGTAGTTCTTTTGTTTTTTCGGTTTTTTTTTTTTTACAACTTTATAAATATAAAAAGAGCTCTTGGCCCCGGGCCATAGTTTGCCAACCCCTGATGTAGGAAGCACTGAAAATGAATGACCTACAGCTACCTGCAGCCCCATGTGTGATTCTTATAAATGCAGCAATGAGACAAAGACATGACACAAATATACACACATATATACAAGTCACACAGACAAAAACTATAAATAAAACCCACAAAATATAATTCCATTTATCTAAAACAGGCACAATGACATTATAGGGTTTAGGGATGTATAAATAGGCCCTAAAATCACAAAGAAAAGCAAGAAAATAGTTACCAGACAAGTCAGAATCACGGAGACTTACGTGTGAGGGAGGGGGTTGTGACCTGAAAGGGACCTCTGTGGCTCTGGCAATATTTTTTTTAATTGAAGTATTGTTGATTTACAATGTTGTGCCAGTTTCTGGTGTACAGCGAAGTGATTCAGTTATATACATATATTTTTCAGATTCTTTTCCATTATAGGTTATGACAAGAAATCGAACATAGTTCCCTGTGCTCTACAGTAGGACCTTGCTGCTTATTTTATACACAGTGGTTTCTATCTGCTAATCCCAGACTCCTAATTTATCCCTCCCTGCCCCTTTCCCCTTTGGTAACCATAAGTTTGTTTTCTATGTCTGTGAGTCTCTTTCTGTTTTGTAAATTAGTTCATTTGCGTCTTTTTCTTTTAGATTCCACATATAAGTGATATCATATGATATTTGTCTTTCTCTGCCTGACTTACTTCCCTTAGTATGACATCTCCAGGTCCATCCATGTTGCTGGCAGTATTTTATTTCTTGACCTGGATGATGGTAACAGAGGTGCTTGCTTTCCCATTATTTGTTACCTTGTGCATTTGTGTTTGTTATTTGTCAAACTGTGTATTTCTGTTTTATGCATTTCCCTGCAGGTATTGTGTTTGGATGGGTCACCAGCTAAAATAGACAAGGAAATGGTAAAGAAAAGAGCTGAAGAGAAAACTATAGGCAGATGACACAGCACTCAAGTGACATGAGAGAGGATCTGAAAGGAAGAGGATGATGTCCCTAAGAGTAGGAGAGGCGAGTAATGTCCAAATATACGGACACCAAAGGCGGAGGAGCTACTGAACTAGCTGGAGAAGCCCTGGTTAGAACAGCACTGGGCAGTGGAGAGAGGGCTGACCGATTTTTCTGGTCTTCACAGGAGCTAGGACTAGAAGGTAATTCTACAGGTTTCACCAGAGCAAGGACGTAGGATGGGCTGGAAGGGCCATCGGGAGAAAAAGAAGAGGGCTGACAGGACAGGACAGGGCAGTCAGGGGCAGCCTGAGCAATGGAGGATGACAAGTAGTTTGTACTGTCTCTGACGTCTCATCGCCCCCCTCCCTGACACCCCCTCACTGGCACATAGAAGCAGTCAGGAGAGCAGTGTGTAAAGGGAAGAAATGGAGATTTCTGAAATACATACTTTTTAAATCTCTATTTTACAGGTCAAGAAATTGAGAGTCAGGGGAGTTAAGAGATGCGTCCAAGGTCACAGATGAGTAAATGGTACAGATGGGATTGGGGACTGGGACCCTGGCTGGTTGATGTAGTAATCAGGGTTCCCAAGAAAAACAGAACAAATAGGGGAGGGAGGGAGAGACAGAGACAGAGATAGAGAAATTGATTTTAAGGTACTGGCTCTTCCAAGTGCCAAGCCTGCACTCAGTGGAGCCGGCCAGCGGGCTGGAGACTGAAGCAGGATTTCTACATTTCAGTCTTAAAGCACAACTGCTCCTTCAGAAAAATCTCAGTCTTTGTTCTTAAGACCTTCAGCTGATTGGATGAAGCCCACCTACACTGTGGAGGGTGATCGCCATCACTGAAAGTCAGCTGGTTATAAATCTTAATCACCTTCTCAGATACCTTCACAGCAACATCTAGGTTAGTGTTTGGCCAAACAAGTAGGCACTGTAGCCGAGTCAAGCTGACACATAAAATTAACCATCACAGCCGGCCGTGAGCACCCCGTACTGACCAACTCCAGACCAACTTACGGTGACTGGGCAAACTTAGGCAAGAGGCTCAGATAGGAAGCACAGAAAGACCACCATATAATGAAGAAACTGAGGCAAAGCCATGTTAGCTGACCTGACCTGAGCCTCCGACCGTCAAGGCTGGGTCTGACGCCCCAGTCTCCTGACTCCAAATACCCTGCTCTTTCTCCTGGCCACTCCACTCTCTGTGGCTCCCCCTTACTTTCCTTCTGCCAGGCTCTGGAGCAGCCTAGGTGCTAAGCCCATGCCTGCCAGACTTGGGCCCCACAGTCCTGCCATTTTTTATCCTCCTAATGAGAACACTGAACTGTTCTTGGACATTCATTTTGTTTTTCTAGGCTGTTCAGCAGAACTATATTAGAGATGCTTAAGGCTAAATCATGCCTTAAGGAATGGCGTCCCTTCTCTCTGGGCACAAACAAACCAGCAGCCATCCTGCAGCTCATAGGTCCACAAAGAGTTGCCTTCTCTCTCCCTTTCTTCTCAGGCAACCTGTGGCCCAGGTTCTAAGAACAATTCCATCAGGTCAGAGATTCTACCTGGACCACCTGGTGGGGCATAGTACTTATCAATCAAGGATCCCCCAGGAAGCAGGCCTCTTCTGAATTTCAAAAATCATGCTTGAACCAACAGCCTGTGAAAGAGAGTCCCTTGCTTAGAAAAGCTAAGTCATACTCACTTGCGGGTTCAGACCTAGTAAGCACATTGGGCAACTGCTGGCCAGGGGCCAACTTTACATCAGGAACAAGTAACATCTTGGGAAGTCATTCATCCTAATGGAAGAAGTCCCTCATATCCGGCGGGGGGTCAGTAACAATTGGAGGAGAGGCATGGATCTGAATACCTCTCAGATTATACACTAGGAGCTGTGATGAGGAGTGTGGACCAAGAAGCCAATGAGTGGTCTGCCTAGTCCCACTGTAGGACATCTGCTCTGTGGCCTGTGCAGGAAACACCGTGCAACATCAGTGGGAGTGAAATGTACCTGCCCCTCTTGGTGTGAGGGCTGCAGCTCTCAGAGGCATGAAAGAGAGATGGTGAGGGACTGTCTCTTCTAGAGAGACATGGCTAGAAAAGTGTAGGGATCATAGGTCAGTTCAGATCAGATCAATTCCCTGCTCTGTGCCAGGCCCAGAGATGCACAAATGGACAAGACACAGCCCTTGTCTTTTCCAGAACTGACCAACTGGTGGGGGAAACAGACAGATAATACCAATAAGATAGAATAAGTGCTGTGATAGAGACATACCCAGGGTGCCAGGGGAGCCTGGTAGAGGGGCACCCCAACCCGCAAAGGGGTCAGGCTACCTGAGGGAAATGACGCTTGAGCTGAGTCTTTAAGTATGAACAAGAATTTACTAGTGGAGGAAAGTGAGAAGAGCACGCAGGCAGATCCAGGAGTGTAAGCAAAGGCCCAGAAGCATAAACAGCACGGGTGAACAGGGGAAACCAGCTGAGAGTTCAGAGGTCAGAAAGTAGTAAGATAGGAGGGCAGGGAGCAAAGGCTGGTAGTGAGGGAGGGGCCAGGCTCTGTATGCCCAACTAATAAACAGGTTAGACTTTATTCCATAGGCTATAAAGAGGCCCAAAAGGCTTTAAAAAGGAGCATGACCCATTTATGTTGTTCCAAATTGCAACAGGTATCACTGATTTCTATACGCCCATCTTTCAAACGATCAAGTTCCAGAGCGATCTTTCTAATGTGCAAATCCAACGATGCTGAATGAATGAATGAACCAATCAGAAGCGTTACTCAGGGACAAAGAGAAAGATTATCACCGTGCACTAATGATCCAGCTGAGATGAGAAATCATGAATTTACATAGATGCCAACCTGCACTGCCGTGTCATTTAATCCAGCAACAGACCAGCAGAAAAACACATTTGTGAGATGGTTACAGAGTCGGAATTCTGCCATGTCAGGCCTGAGAGTGAAGGGTATGGGTGAGAGAGTAACTCTGATGATTCACCACAGGGGTGCAGGCTGGGTAAGAGGAGAGCAGAGCACAGAGTCTCGCCCATAGTGGGTGCTCAGTATATTTTTGTTAAATGATGAAAAGCAAGAGGAATACAACTGTTCCATAATGTGTATGTGCGGTGGAATTGTAATAATTCTACACAATAAAACTGAAAAAGAAAAAAAAAAAAAAAACGAAAAAGAGGAGTACAACATCTCTGGATTTTACTCCCCAGCCCGTGTTTCCCCCCTTCTGGTAAGATCCTCCCACCCTGCTAACCGCGACCATGATCATGTGCTCCAGAGCTGACCAATCAGAGTACTCCAGCTCCCTGCTCACCCTAATAGGCCTAAAGAGAGTCATGTGACCCACAGCTGGCCAATCAGTGTTCTTCCCAGCACTGCCGCTGGGACTAGCTGTGAAGCCAGCCTTTTTCCTACAGACTGTGGACACTGGAAGGGTGGAAGTCTAGGGCTCACCACAGCCGTCTTTACCACACAGAGAAGCCCCCTCTGTAACAGTGGGGGATGAGAGAACAGAGCTGAGATAAAGAGTGAAACACTGGCCAAGGTCATCCTAGCCTGCATCACACCTTTATGTGATTTAGGGAAAAGCATCTTTTCCTCAAAAAAGCTCTTTGGCAACGTATCAGAGTACAATCTGAACATGTCTAAGTCACAGGCCCTGAAAATAGGCACAGAGGGGGCTGTGCCCTCTGCCGTGTTCAGTAACCCTAGGCACGGCCACTTAATGAAGTGTTCTCGCCTCAGTGGCTATCCTGCCCTCTTAGAAAGGCTGGAGTTGGAGGGCAGGGTACAAGAACGTGCCTCTGAGAGCGGCAGGTGAGAGAAGCAGTTTCGGGAGAGGTAGGGAGTAGCTGGGGCATGGCACGGTTGCATCTGGGTGTACATATTCTCCTGAGCTTGTCCAGGGCTTTGGGTACCAATGTAGATTTACCAAAGAGGTGATGCTTCCTCACTGCTGCAGGGCTCAGCTGAAACCATCTCACCTCCCTACAGACCTTATGTAGGTTAGTACGTGAATGGCATGTGTTTCACATACAGTGCCATGGGGATGGCTCTCCTTCAGATGTGGTGCCCTTGTGCAGAGCACAACCTGAACAATTGTACACGGGGACCCTGAGTCTAACAAAATCCTCTAACCCTAGGTATTGTACCCCTGACCTTCCCAGTTGAAAAGTCAACAAACTCTTCTTTTCTTTAGGCAAGTTTAAAATGGGTTCCTATCACTTGCCATTGGAAAAGCCCTGACTAATAATTCACACTGACAAGCAGAATGAAGCATAATACAGAGACCAAGGCCCAGACTCCAGGCTCTCGAGGTTTCTGTAAGTATTAAAATGGCAATGGGAAGAGAATAAGAAAGTCTAAGATGTCAGAGGTAGAGTTGTTTCGGGTAACAACAGAGTGGAGGCTAAGGCAGATGGAGTGAAGGGGAGGAAGTTGAACTGAGAGGCTGGGCCATCCCCACAGATATGGAAATTCCCCAAGATGGTTGCAGACATGAGGTAGAAATCCACCTCAGAGAATAATGGGCAATTTTCTTTCCCCTCCAAACCTCTCCCCTACTCCTTCCCACTTAAACGTGATTAGTTGGTTTATTCCTAAATTTGCCTAGAAGCCCAGGTAACCCATTAATGAGGACTTCTTACTCTTTCTATCTCTGGGGAAAAAAAAGCCAAACAAAATCCAATGTGTTCACCCTACAGGGAAAAACCCCCGAAGTGCCCCTGAGGCCTGGACATGCACAGTGCCCGCCCTTCCGCTCCCAGCCCGCCACAGAGCAACTGTGATTTGCTGAAGAGGCTCAGAAACTCCGATGTTATCATTTTGCCCTTCTCTCTCCAAAATGACCTCAAGTAACCGCGATGTGATGGAAAGATATGTGAGCTTTAAAGTGCAACAGATCTGGCTTGAATTCCCGTTCTGCTCTTGGGCAAGTGACACAATTTTTCTGAGCCTATATTTCCTTAACTCTAAAATGGGGATAACAATTCCCATCTCATTAGGCTGTTGTAATTAGTTAAATGCAGTCATTTATATAAACTACTGCCTTAGTGCCAGCACACAGTTTCCAGGTCTGCCACCATAATCCTTCCCCCAAGAACCCCAACTGCATCAGAACCCCTTCCATTAATCACTACTGAGCATGAGGATGGCCACGTGGGGTGGGGAAAGAGAACTGAATTAGCTGTCAGGTGCCCGGCACTCCACATGCGGCTTTAGAACTTCAACTGGGCACAACACCCAGCCTGTCTGACCCTCAGTTTCCTCATCTGTAAATGCAGATGACTGAACCCAGAACCCTGTGCATGCTAAGCATGCATTCTACCACTGAGCTATATGCTCCCTCATTCAATAAATCTTTATTGAGCTTCGGACGTTTGAAAGGAGTTGCTACAGTATTTAACTCTTATAGGACCTATTTCAGTCTTAGTAATTTAGTTGACTATCACCTCTTTCTGACTAGACTGAGCTTTTTGAGGGCAGATGGGATTTGAGCAGGATTCAGTGTCTGTTGACTGATCAAATGAACCCAAAGGACTGACCATGTCTCAAATAACACAGCTGTCCTGAGTTGCTTCTCTCTGCCCATTAACTCTACCCTTGGGGGCTGCTTGTTACTCTAGTCAGGCCCAGGAGACCCACCATGTTTCCATCACTGTGAAGGAACCACTCCTTGCCCTCCAGATGACTTAGCAGTCTCGAGGCCCTGACCTGGCATCAGACCCCACGTTGGCCCGGGGAGGTGTCACCTCTGAGAGCACAGCCTGGCTTCTGCCCAACCAACATGTAAGCTCTCCAGTCCCTCTGCAGCCCATGAGGCTCAGGGGCCATTAGCGCTGGCTGGGGCCGCTGATATTAATGAAGGATGCTCTCAGAACAACTCAGCTCTGCTTCCTGGGAATCAATCAGCCCACCAGCAACAGAGACAGATCTCGCTGGCAAATGTGTTTCCCTCTGGTGCTAAGCCAATCCAAGGCTGCCTGCTGGATGGGGGGTAGGGGAAAGATTTTGCTTCTCTTCCTCACTTTTGTCTCCTCCGTTCCTTCATCTCCCACCTCCCTTTTACTCTCTTTATCAGTTTTCCTGCTTTCCCATTGTCCCCCTCCTCCTCTTCCTGGTGTCCACCTTCTTTCCTTGGCTCTCTATTTTTCTCATCTTTGTCTAATTCCATCTCTTTGCCACTTTGCCTTTCCGGCTTTTTGTATATCTGTCTCTCTTTTAGTGTTTTCCTCTTTCTCCCCTCCTTCTACATTTCTAACTCCTCACTCTCAATCCTACAGCCATTATAGAGGCAGGAAAGCACCATTCAGGGCACAAAAGTCAGATTCTAACAGAACACAGAACACCAGGGGGGCGGGGGTAATCAGAGGAGTCTGAGACAGTATTTGAAATGATCTATTAAACAGCCTTGAAACCGGGCTAAAGGTTCCCTCCCCTTTCCCCAAATAAAACTCAATAAGATACCATTTCACACCCACAAGACTGGCTAAAAAGCTGACTTGACCAAATGCTGGCAAGGATGTAGAAGCAACTGGAACTCTCATACACTGCTGGTGGAAGTAAAATGTAAAATGGTGCAACCAATTTGGAAAAGTATATTCTTCTTTTCTCATAAAGTTCAACATACTCCATGACACAGCAATTCCACTCTTTGGTGTATGCCCAAGAGAAGTGAAAAAGTATGATCATATAAAGACAAAACCAAATATTCAGAGCAGCTTGGTTCATAATAGCCAAAATCTGCAAAGTACCCAAACATCTATCAATAATAAAATGAATAAATAATCATGGTATAGTCATACAATGGAATACTACACAGCAATAAAAACAAAGTGGCAACATAATGATGAATCTCCAAAACATTACACTGAGTAAAAGAAGCCAAACACAGAAGAACATGACTCCATTTACATGAAATTCAAAAACAGACAAATTGCTTCAGCTGACTCTGATTGTAGCTTTGTGAGACTGAAGGAGAGGGCAGTGGTTTTTTCATGTTGTTAAGACTAACCTACTGTAATAAAAATGAGAACGTGGAGGTGTGGGACTGGCAGGGTGGCAAGGGCAGGAGAGAGATTACCTGGAAAGAGGCATGAAGTAACCTTCTCATGATAGAAATGTTCTCTCATCTTGGATGACAGTAGCACAAGTGTATATATTTATTAAAACTTATTGAACTAGACACATAGTATCTGCACATTCTATTGTATACAAATTATGTTCATTTTTAAAAAATCACCCATAATTATATGATCCACAGAAAGATACTGCTGTATTTTCACCATACAAATATATCTTCATAATTGTGGTTAAATGATATATACAGTTCCATTTTTCGCCCTCCCCTCAGCTCATTTGAACATCATTCTGTGTATTTTTCCATGCCTTTAAAATTCTTTGAAAAGCATCTCTTTGAAGGAATAGATCATCCCAAAGATGTATCATAACTTACTTCAGCATTTCCCTACTATTGGCTAGGTATGTTGTTTCCAATTTTTCACTATTATTAATGGCAACGTCACAACAAATGTTAAATGGAAACATGTAGGTCTTGAAGTTGTTTTTTTTTTTTTACATCAAATTAGTAGTTTAAGAGCAGGCACTCTGGAGCCGTACTAGCTAATTTTGAATCTCAGTTCCACCACTTACTAGTTGTGTGGCCCAGACAAGTTCTTAACCTTTCGCTGCTTCAATTTCCTCAATGGAAACAGAGATATTAATAGTAACTTTCCTCCTAGGATAGTTGTGAGGTTTAATGGGATAATAAATGTAAAGCACTTTGAACTGTGCCTGGCACTTAGTAAGCCCTCAAGAGGTGTTAGCTATTATGTACAATATTATGAGAAAGGAAATACAACTGGGCTTAGAACAATTGATGTTGCAAACAAGCTTAAAAAATTATTGTTGTTGGAAGACTGGGGGAGGCTGGAGAGAGTTTTTAGACGCCCCAAAGTCTACACTGGGTCTGGCAGCATGCAGACTTGGGATGGCATAACCCACATTTGCCACATCGCTTGACCTTGGCAGATGCTACTGTTCAACTACCACACTGTTCCCAGAGAAACCAGATATAGCCTCGTAATTCCTTTCATTCTAATCAAGTTGACATAAGGGATGGGATGGTTCTCAACCCTGGTACATATTGGAATCACCTGGGTGGTGGGGTAGACCAACTTCCAAGATCGCCCCCAACGACCCCCGCCTCCTGGTAGGCATGTCCTTGTGTAATCCTCTCCCTTTGAGTGTGGGCTGGACCTCATGGTTTGTTTCCAATGAATGGAATATGTCAAAAGGAATGAGGTGTCATTTCCATGAATGGGTTATAAAAGAGGGTGACTTCTGTCTTGCCAGCAGGCTGACTTGAATGAAGCAAGCTTCCATGTTGGAGAGGCCCAGGTGGCAAAGAACTGAAAGTGGCCTCCAGCCAACAGCCAGCTAAGAACTGAGACCCTCGGCCCAGCAGCCTGTGAAGAACTGAGTCCTGCCAACAACCACTGAGTGAGCTTGGAATCCTGCTCCAGCTGACCTTGACAGCAACCTTCTGAGAGACCCTGGGCCAACACCTTGATTGCAACTTTGTGAGAGACCCTGAAGCAGAGGATCCAGCCAAGCTGTGTCTGGACTCCTGAACACAGACACTGTGAGATAATAAATGCACATTGTTTGAAGCCACTAAGTGTTGGGGTAACTTGTTACACAGCGATAGATAATGAAGACAAGTGGAAAAGGAGGTCTTTAAAAATTTATTCTGCTGCTAACTAATTAAATCGGAAGTTTTCTAAGGATAGGACCCAAACACTGGTAGTTTTTAAACCTCCCCCGGGTGATTCCCCTGACTGGGCTTCTTCTCAAACTGTGAAGTGCATGAGAATCACCTAAGTATTTTGTCAAAATGTAGATCTAGGGTGAAGTCCAAGGTTTTGCATTTCCAACAAGCTCCCAGGTTATGTTGATGCCGATGGTCCCCAGACCACACAAAGTAGCAAGGGTCCAGGGACTCGAGACCCAAGACAAGACAGGCCTGGACCAGGTGTATGGCTGGGAAACAGCATGGAGCAGGAGGATGGGAGGTGTGTGAAGGGATATTCCTCAGGTCTTAGCACTCATCTGAGCAGAGGGTGAGGGGGTGTCGCAGCTGCCTTAAGTCCAGGGGACTGGGAAGGAGCTGGCATTTTTAGATGAGATGAGGAATTTTAAAAAGAGAAGCAAGATTAGCAGGAAAAATAATAAATGATGGAAGTAACCTGATAGAGATGATCAGGACATGACTTGTGGGACCCAGTACAAAATGAAAATGTGGGGCCCCTTGTTCGAAAATTATTAAGAATTTCTGGGATGGGGGTTATGACTCACACACGAAATCCTGGGTTCAATCCCTAGTACCTCCATTAAGGGAAAAACAAATGATTAAGAATTTCAAGATGGCGAGAGTGGAGCATTAAATCCAAGGCTGGGAGGCCCTCTGAGCACAGGTCACACACCTTGGGGGGGATTAATCTAAAGCAAAACTTACCTGCTCCAAGAAACTATCTTTGGTGCCCCTGACATCCTCTCTCCCCACCTCTCTGCCCTGGGGGACGTCATGCTCTGTGCCCAAGACTCCCTCACACGTTATCCCACCACAAGGCACTGGTCCTGCTAGCTCCTGTGCCTGCCTTCCCAGGAAGACTGGGAGCTGACAGAGGGCAGAAAGAGTGACTGCTTTGCTGTTTTTTTCCCACCAGTTCTCATGGAAGACAGGGTGTGATCTGTTTAAGTCCCCCCAGATCAGGAGCAGCCCTGTGGCTAAGCCCCTGTCCTGCACCCGCTTCCCCTGTGTTCGTGCTTTGCCGAGGGAGAGCTGTGCTGCCCTGAGCCCAGCGGGGTATCCGTTTTCCCTCCCTCCAGCCCCTCCCTGGGTCTGTGGGCCTCTCTCAGATCGGCCACTCAGAAAATAGGTTCTGAACAGAGTTCACAAGCTCTAAGAATATTCCTGAACAGTTACTTTTAGCAGAGTGCTTTATGGTCCAGAAAATAGCTGTTCCCAGGGGTCTGGGGGATGGAGAATCGGATGAAGTCAGTCAAAAGGTACAAACTTCCAGTTATAAGATAAATAAGTACTAGACATGTAATGCATAACATCATTAAGATGATTAACACTGCTCTGTTATACATGAAAGTTAAGAGGGGAAATCCTGAGTGCTCATCACAAGGAAAAACTGGTTTTTTTCCCTTTAATCTTATATCTATGAGATGATGGATGTTCACTAAACTTATTGTGATAATCATTTCATGATGTCTGTAAGTCAGATCATCATGCTGTACACCTTGAACATATACTGTGCTATATGCCAATTATATCTCAATAAAACTGGAAGAAAGAAAAAGAAGAAAACAGCTGTGTCCCCCCTCGAGGCTTGGCACTGGCTCCTTGCTGATCATCTGACATTGACTGGTTTCCTGTGGTTGTCTGTGAATTGCTTACAGTGCTAACCTGGACACCCTCAGGATCAGACCCCACTCTCAGGCCAGCCCCCCGATTGCCTTAAAAGGGGCGAGGGAGTCTCCTTCTGGGCCACGGGAATGAACAAGAATTTACAATCAACGTACTGGAAAAATACAGAATCAAACCAATCTACCTGGCAAACTGATCATCCCTTCCTGTACTTAAATCATGTCTCAAAGCAAGAAACTGAAATGTCAAGAGGATGAAAATAATGCAATATATCACAATCTACAAAATTCCATTGAATTTTATCTGCTGCAACTTTGCACATATCATCCTGAAATTATAGGTAAATGATGGGATGTTTAGTATCTTGCTCTGTGACTTTATACCTAAGAAAGAAGGGAAGGAATAATATTCGCTGTGTAGCTAGCATGTGTCGAGTACTGTGTTGGGCACCTCACATGTTACCAGGTTTACCAGCCTAGAGAAGCAGAATTACAGTGATGGGGAGAACAGTCTCATAAGCGAAACAGCCTGGGTACAAGTGAAGCTCTGCCACTTACTAACTCCTGCCTCACTTTTCTTATCCGTGAAATGGAGACAATGGTAATAGTACTCGCCTCCAGAAATTGATGAACTGATTAAAGGATTAAATGAGTTATTACTTATAAAACACTTAGGACAGCACTGACTTCCCATGGTTAATAATCTACTTTTGTCTCATAAGAGAGTATGATAATGCTCAATTTACAGATGAAGTAACTGAAATTCAGAGCCATGAGTCAATTTGCCCAAGGTCACAAAGCCAATAGTGCTGTTGCTGGTATGTGAACTCAGGAATGCTCCAAGCATAGCCCAGGACTGAAATTTGAGCTCCCATCATGTGTCAGGAACTGCAGACAAAGTGGAGAACTAGAAGATGAGGTCCTGGGGAGAAGAGGGGAGGCAAAAACAAGCAAACAGATGGAGAAGATAACTTCATACAGTGATAATGCAATGAAGACGATGAGACAGACTGACGTCAACAGGCAAAAACTGAAAATAACCCAAATGTTCATCAGTAGGTGAATGAATACACAAACGGCAGTAGTATATTCACACAATGGGATGGCAGGGAATGAAAAGCTGATACACATAACAACACAGATGAATCTCAGAATCATTATGCTGGGTGAGAAAAAGCAGACACAAGATACTACATGCTATATGATTCCAGTATACCATCTAGAGAATGCAAATGACTCTACACTGACAAAAAGCAACCCAGTGGTTGCCTAGGGCTAAGGGCAGAGAGCAGGATGGACTGACTGCCCAGAAGAAATTTCTGGAGTGATGGAAATGTTCTGTATCTGGATTGTAATGGCTGGTTCATCGGTGTATGCATGTAACAAAACCCATCAAGCTTTACACTTTAAATGGACATAGTTTCCTGCATATTAATTAAACTTCAGTCAAGGAGATTTAAAAACATGGAATAATAACTATGAGATTGATAGGGAAGGACTACTTTTTCATTTGAAGAGAATGAAATTTGTCCTAAGAACTTATTGATGAGAAGGATGTTTAAAAACACAAACAAACAACCCAATCAAAAAATGGGCAGGAGACCTAAACAGACACTCCTCCAAAAAAGACATCCACATGGCCAATAGGCACATGAAAAGATGCTCAACATGACAAATTATTAGAGAAACGAAAATCAAAACTACAATGAAATATCACCTCATAACAGTCAGAATGGCCATCATTAAAAAGTCTACAAATAATAAATGTTGGAGAGGGTGTGGAGAAAAGGGAACCCTCCTACACTGTCGGTGGGAATGTAAATTGGTGCAGCTACTATGGAAAACTGTATGGAGGTTCCTTTAAAAACTGAAAATAGAGTTGCCATATGATCCAGCAACCCCAATCCTTGGCATATATCCAGAGAAAACTCTTAATTCGAAAAGATACATGCATTCCAATGTTCATAGCAGCACTATTTACAATGACCAAGACATGGAAACAACCTAAATGTCCATTGACAGGTGACTGGATAAAGAAGATGTAGTATATTTACACAATGGAATTCTAGCTGTAGAAGAATGAAACAATGCCATTTACAGCAACATGGATGGACCTAGAGATTATCCCACTAAGGGAAGTAAGTCAGACAGAGAAAGATAAATATCATATGGTATCATTTATATGTGAAATCCAAGATATGATGCAAATGAACTTATTTATAAAACAGAAACAGATTCACAAACATAGAAAACAAACTTATGGTTACTAAAAGGAAAGGGTGGGGGATAAATTAGAGGTTTGGGATTAGCAGATACTAACTACTATATATAAAATAGATAAACAACAAGGCCCTACTATATAGCACAGGGAACTATATTCAATATCTTATAGTAAACCATAATGGAAAAGAATATGAAAAATAATATATATATAAAACTGAATCCCTTTGCTGTACACCAGAAACTAATACAACATTGTAAATCAATTATACTTCAATTAAAAAAAAAAAAGGATGTTCCAACTGTAAGAAACTAAACAGATCTCATCCAAGGGCACTCAAACATTTTCAAAACATGGCAAACTAGGGGCAGGGGGCACCTGGCCCCTGATGCAATGAGGAATCTCTAAAGAGAATTTAAAAAGAAGAATAAGATCCACCTAAAAGTTTCATTACCATCTACTGGCAATTCTAAACAATGTCAGCGACAAGATACTCCTCCCTGCTCGAGCAGACTGCTCCTATACCAATATTTTCAGTAATGGTCCATGGGATCAGAAAATTCTATGTGGCATACAGGTCACCTTAATTTTCATTAAGTATAGTGGTAAATCATGGTCTTTAAAATATGACTCATAAGCTTTCACCACACCTGTTTTAGTGTGGCAGCACTCCTTGACAGTGCCATGCCTTTGTGACTTTTTCCCTGACTTTTATTGAAATCAGACTTGAATAACTTGATTCCCATCTTGTACATGGGAGACCCAGGCCATTCAGGTACATAATGGTAATGTCAGATCCTGCTGGCCAACTAGCTCACAGATGCCAGCTACTTCAGAAAAACTGGTTTGTTTGTTTGTTTGTTTTTATGTTTGTTTGGTTATGTTTGACTGAAAATCTCCTGCAGATCATATTCTGAGATCCAGCAAATGATATCACGTGCTCCAGACCATGTACTCAATGGCTAACGCTTCATTTCTACCAGTGAAGAAACTGAGACCCAGAGATATTAAATCATTTCCATAATGGAATAGCCAAGACCAGGATTCAAGTTAGAATTTTGCCATCCACCACAATACCCCCACTACATATTTACTGAACACATTCTATACGCCTGGCACTGTGCAGGCAGAGACAGCCCACAGAAAATCCCGAAGAAATCGTCTCTGCCCTTTAGAAGTATAGTCTTAGACAATGGACTGGAACAGAGAGCCCAGAAACAAACCCACGGACCTATGGTCAATTAATCTTCCACAAAGGAGGCAAGAATGTACAATGGAGAAAAGACAGTTTCTTCAGCAAGTGGTTTTGGAAAAACTGGACAGCTCCATGTAAATCAGTGAAGTTAGAACACTCCCCCACATCATACACAAAAATAAACTCGAAGTGGCTTAAAGGGCTAAGTATAAGACATGACACTTAAAACTCCTAGAAGGGAACATAAGCAAAACATTCTCAGACATAAATCATAGTGATATTTTCTCAGCTCAGTCTCCCAAGGCAAAAGAAATGAAAGCAAAAATAGACAAATGGAACCTAATTAAACTTACAAGCTTTTGCACAGCAAAGGAAACCATAAACAAAATGAACAGACAACCTACAGACTGGGAGAAAATATTTGCAATGTGACCAACAAGGGTATAATTTCCAAAAAATACAGACAGCTCATATAACTCAGTATCAAAAAAAAAAAAAAATCTAAAAAGAATAGTCTAATCAAAAAATGAGCAGAAGACATTAATAGACATTTCTCAAAAGAATACATACCGATGGCCAACAGGCACACGAAAAGATGCTCAACAGCTAATTATTAGAGAAATGCGTATCAAAACTACAATGAAGTATCACCTCACACCAGTCAGAATGGCCATCATTAAAAAGTCTACAAATAATAAATGTTGGAGAGGGTGTGGAGAAAAAGGATCTTCCTATATTGTTGGTGGAAATGTAAATTGGTGAAGCCACTGTGGAAAACAGTAGGCAGGTTTCTTAAAAAACTAAAAATTGACTTGCCATATGATCCAGCAATCCCACTCCTGGAAATATATCCAGAAAAGATGAAAATGCTAATTCAAAGAGATACATGCACCTCAATGTTCATAGCAGCACTATTTTTAATAGCCAAGACATGTAAGTAACCTAAATGTCCATCAACAGATGAATGGATAGTATAAATACATAATGGAATATTACTCAACCATAAAAAAGAATGAAATATTTCCATTTGCAGCAATATGGATGGACCTAGAGACTATCATACTAAGTGAAGTAAGTCAGACAAATATCATATAATATCACTTATATGTGGAATCTTAAAAAAATGATACAAATGAAATTATTTATGAAACAGAAACAGACTCATAGACATAGAAAACAAGCTTATGGTTACCAAAGGGGAAAGGGGAGGGGGAGGGATAAATTAGGAGTATGGGATTAACAAATATACACCACTATATATAAAATAGATGTTAAACAACAAGGATTTGCTGTACAGCACAGGAAACTATATTTAGTATCCTGTAATAACCTATAATGGAAAAGAATCTGAAGCTGTACACCGGAGACTAACACAATATTGTAAATCAACTCTAGTTAAACAAAAAATAATAGAGAAAGAGAGAGAGAAAGAAATATAGCCTTAGAACCCAAGAGTAAAGATCATGAATACACCAAGAAAATGTATTCAATGGCTGAGCGCCTCTTATGCAAGACACGGAGCTGGACCCTGTCATAATAACTGACGGAGATCAGGGGCTCCCCTGCAACCATCCCACTTCACACTGTGTCTTACCTGACTTGCACAGCAGCTTCATTAAGTAGTAATATCAGAATCCCATTTTACAGAGAAGGAAACTGCTGTAAATACGTGTTAAATAACTTGTCTAAGGTCACATAACTAGAAGTAGAAGAGGTGGGCTTCTCCTGGGTCTGAGAGCCAGAGAGACTTCTTACTCAGTGTGCTCCCTGGCAACGCTATTACCATGCAGATGGGATAGGAAGAGAATAAGCTTTGGCACTCACCCTTAAGGGAGGAGGGAGGGAGGAAAGACGGAAGAAAGGAGAAACAGAGAGAGGATGAATCAACGAAATGGTAAATATAATCACAGCTTAAATGGACTCATGCTCTCTCCCTGCTCCCCTCTGTGGAATCCTACTCTAAATGAAGGATCTGATAAACTCAGATCCAAGTGTCACTGAACATGACACAGGACGCTTTTAACTAACCTAGAGCAGTGGTTTTCCACCCGGGCTGCACATTAGAATCACCCAAAGAGCTTTCAAAAAACAGGAATGCCAGGGCCCCACCCCAGAAAATGTAATTCAGTTGAACTGGAACGAGGCCCAGGCCATAGTGGTTTTTTTCCTCATGTGCAGACAGGGTTGAGCATTTCTGGTACGGTCCAACCCCCTCAGAGGTCAGAGAGTTGATGTCACTTCTCCATGGCCAGAGGGCCAGTAGGTGACAGAGGTGGGATAGGAACTCATAGCATCACTGACTTACTCTAGACTTTATCAAGTCTTGAGCTCATGAAATTCTTCCTTTTCCCTTACATGTCTCAGAGTTCAGTTTTCCTCATTCATATACAGCACCTACCATGTGCCAGGTGCCAGGTGCCAGGTATATGGCAGTGAACAAAACAGCCAGTTTCCTCTCACCTTGACCTCAGCAGGAAAAGCCCAACCATCCGGATGCCTTTCTCAGTCTGGATCATGTTGTCTTCACTCGTTCATGAGTTTCTTGGGTCCAGGAGCCGTGAGTTACTCATCTTTAGAGCCACAGGGCCTACCACAAGCCTGGCAGGGGGGCAGATTTAATAAAAGTTTGATCAATACGATAAATGAATGCAAGTGATTCCTGAATAATCCCCTTACATGGAATTAAAAAAAAAAAAACAGAAAAATGTCAAGAAGACCACTTGTATTAGTCAGGATTTTCTCAAATTTATGTCATAGAAATCCAACTTTAATTTTTTGAGGCACAAGAGGGTATTTATTTACTCATAACTGGCAAAGGCAAGTGTGCAGAATCCCAGAGCTCAAACCATGTCGTGAAGGCTCTGTCTCTCTTCCCAGTTCCCAGCTTAGGTGACACCATCTTGGCTTCACGCTTCATTCAGGGCCTTTCCAGTATTCCCAGGTTCATCTCCTCTGATTTTAACAGTCCCAACAATGACCACAGTTCATTACTGGGGAAGACTCCAAGGGCCCCATCCAGTCATCCCTAAATCAAGTACTCTGGATGGTGAAAAGTGCACTCTGATTGGTCAGCCTGCCTCACAAGCCCACCTCGGGGCAGTCGGCAGGGTACCACTACTGTCAGCCTGACCAAGAATACATGGAATTGGCAAGGAGTCCCCCTTACGAAACAGAAGGCACCAGGATAGTGAGGTAGACTGCCACAGTCTTCTCTTTCCATCTTTTGGTTCCACAATCCTACTTGGCATTGACTTTTGTCCTCATCCATGTAACTTCATGGATACAAGATAGGTGCTAAAGAGCTAAACATTACAATGTCTTCAAGGCAGGAAGTAAGGGAGAGGAGCAGCCCTAGTATTATCTGTCACTTTTATCAAAAAAAGCAAAAACCTTCCCCATAAAGACATCCCTTAAACATCACTGGCCAGCACTGGACCACTCTCCTACCCACCATCTGCAAGGGAGGTTAGAAAATCTGGTTTTAACAAACTGTAATTGAATTGCATGACAAGCTGGGATGAGTCCAATTCCTCCCCCAGCCTGTTCTCTTCCCCTCTGTGGTTAATTACTCTTGCTTTAAGTCCCCATAGCATCCTGGGCCTCCCTTATCAAAGAGACAGAAGCATCATACACCAATTGCTCATTTTTCTAGCACCCACCCCCTGCTAAGATTTCTAAAGACTACTATCTTGTTCATAGTTGTATTCTCAGCTCTTAGCACAGTGCCCAGTTTCATCCCACAATGTTTTATGAGTACCTACAAAGTGCCAGGCCCTGTGCAAATAAGTGGGCTCTCAGTGAACACTTTTTGGATGGATGGATGGATGGGGATGGATGAATGGATGTGTGTGCAGTGGGTGGGTGGATGGTGGATGAACGAATGGTGGATGGTGAATGGTTGATGGGTGGGTGGATGGATAGGTGGGTGGATGACTAGTTGGGTGGGTGGGTGGATGGATGGTGGGTGTATGGGTGAATGGACAGGTGGGTGGGTAGATGGTGGAGAGATATCATCACTGTCCAATGAAATGGCTCCACCCAGAGCAGCCTGAGGCTCCCTTGTCCTCCTACTCTCACTTCTCTCACCCCAGGCTGTCACTGTACTTTCCTAAAAGCCTTCTTATTTCATATGGAGCCATCAGATGGTCTCTCCTGGGTACTCAGGCAACAGCTAATACTTTCCCTCCCTTTTGCTATCCAGCATCCAGTTGTATCTTGAATCAATACCAGTAAGCTGGGTGTGAACGGAAGGTGATTACTATTTGCCATTATTTACCTCTGAGTGTGTGCATTCCAACTGCTTCCATTCTCCTCTCTCTCTTTCTCTCCCTCTCTCTCTCCTTCCCTCCGCCCCTTTCTTCTCCACTCCTTGGGAACTGGTTCAACCAGAGTACAACCAGCTCATCTGCATCTCGCCCCAGCGGACCTGCAGGAGGCAGCGGAGGCGGCGGGCGGGCAGGCGGTGCAGCGGCCGCTGCGACAGCGCACAGCCGGGCGCCGCGCCGCGCCGCCCAGCACGCCAATGCCCGGCCCGCGGCGCACGGGGCTCGCTCATGAGGCCTCTGCCGAGCCGGAGCAGGAAGAGCCGCGGCCTCTCGCTGGGAGTCTTCGCCCTCTGCCTGGCCGCAGCCCGCTGTCTGCAGAGTAAGCGCGGGACGGGCCCGGGCGCGGGGCGCGGGGCGGGTGGCTGCCGGGTGGGTATCTGACAGGAAACCGCCGCCTCCCGCGGGGTCGGGCGCGGCCGGGAGCGAAGGCCCCGGCACTGGCGGGACTCCCCCGGGCCGGCTCCTGGGCCACTCGGGGTGCGCGCCTGGCGCCCCTCCCCGGGCGTTATCAGAGCCGGAAGCCGCCCGGGAGATAAGCGGCTGGGCCCGGTGGCCGCCGCCTCTGCAGCACTTGTATTACTTTTTCCTGGAGTAGCCCGACTGCAGCCCAGGTGTCCATGACCCCCGGGGCACGCGGGCCCCGCCCCCTACTGCGGGGACCCCCCGCTCCCCTCCCGCGCGTTCCCTGGCCCCGGCGCCGGTCCGTGTGTCTGTAGGCCTCCTCACCTCTCAGATAAACCCACGACAGACTCTCCTGAAGGGAAAAGGTAGGGGGTGGGGGTGCGGCCGAATCCCTCCAGCCGGAGGTGGTCCTCCCCGCTCTGCCCCGCGGAGGGTTTCGGTGGGCGGGGGAGCGGGCGGGCCCCGGAATCCCCGCCCCGGCTCGGTGAGTCTGAATCACCTCGCAGCCCCGCAGACTCCCGTGGACGCAAACCTCGGATTAGAACGTAGTTCTGCTTTCTCATTTACTCGCTATCATTGTGGTCATTCCTGTTCTACATACTAGTCAGCTGAGGTTTAGAGAATGCCCAGTGCAGGGCCACGGGAGGTAGGGGGACTATAGTCAGTGCCGGCACTTCCTAAGCACGTATGCGTTCACCGTCCCCGGGGACTTTACGCGACTTCTATCCCTTAATCCTGAGGGCAACCCTGTGAAAACAGTGCCACTCTTAATTCCTGCTTCGCCAGTGAGGAAACAGGCACGGCGTCACAGCTAGTCAGTGGTGGAGCTAGAATTTAAACCTGGGCAGTCTAGCACAGTGTGCCCATTGACACCTCTCTCTGGGCTAGAGCCCAGTTTTGGAGATTGCAAATCTCAGAAACCCAGAAACACTGGGATGGGGCACGTGCCTCTGGCTGGCTGTGGAGCAAGAAATAGCCTATTGGTCCATCAGGTGTGTAGGTGTATTTGGCATTGCACTGACCTTTTCTATTGTTTTTCAACCTTCCAACACGTGTTTCCAACCAACGTTCTCTTTTTGGAAGGGGGTTGAGGGGGGAGGTAATTACGTCTAATTTACTAATGTTTTTAAATGTACGTACTGGGGACTGAGCCAGGACCTCATGCATGCTAAGCTTGCACTCTGCCACTGAGCTACACCCTCACTGCACAACCACCGTTATGCAACAGCTATACAGCTGCCCCTGGCATTTGGGGGCCAGACGTTGGCCACAGTGTTTATTATTCATTTATTCACCCACACATTCACCAGCACTCTCTGCCTTCAGGAAGCAGGCCACAGTGTTACTGGAGATACCATGGTGCACAGCCTTGTCCTCAGACAAGCAAACAGAAATACCAGCTTGGGGTGGCAAGTTCTGAGAGGCAAGAGGTGCCAAAGTTCTGGAAGCCCTGGAGGCTCAGAACCCAGACTTGGGGAACCAGGGCAAGCCTCCCAAAGGGGGCCACACCTACCCAGTGACAGATGGGCAGGAGCAGCCCGGGCAGTGGGACAGAGGGAACGCAGGATGTCCTAGAGAAAAAGGACGCATGTGCAAAGCCTGGAGAAAGGGTCAAAGTTTTGCAATTCTCCATTGAATGTTTGACTTCTGCAGAGCTATAAGCTCCAGGAAGGCAGGCACCCGTTCTCAGCTCTGGGTCCCCAGAGTTTGTCCAGGGCCAGCTAGAGTCTACCCCCTTAAAGGTACTGAGTGGGTGCGCACCTACCTGATGGAGGCCTGTGCTTCGGGGCCAGCCCTGATGATGTAGAGAGAGCCTCCTCCTGTTACCAGCTCCCTGATTCTCTGCTTCTTTAGCCTCTGTCCAAAGCTTCCACCCAGAAAGTCAGATATTCATCATTTACACTGAAGTCTGCGTGAAAGCATGCCCCGCGAACGCAGACACAGGAACACCCTACATTTGAAGCCTTTTCTCTATGAATGAGACTATTATGGATTGAATGTTTGTGTCCCCCCAAAATTCATACGTTGAAACCCTAACCTCCCAATGTGATGGTATTTGGAGGTTGGACCTTTGGAAGATAACTGGGTTTAGATGAGGCCATGATGGTGGGGACCCCATAATGGAAGTAGTGTCCTTAAAAGAAGAGGAAGAGAGACCAGAACTCCCTCTCTCTGCCGTGTGACCACGTAGCAAGATGGCAGCTGGCACCTTGATCTTGGATGTCCCAGCATCCAGAACTATATTGTTAAAATCACCGAGTCTATGATGTTTTGTTATAACAGCCCAAGATGGCTAAGACAGAAATTGGTACTGAGAGATGAAGTGCTGCTGTTACAAATACCTAAAAATTTGGACGCAGATTTGGGGCTGGGTAATGGGTAGAGGCTGGAGGAGTTTAGAGGTAAATGCTGGAAATAATAGACTTTAAGGGCAATTATGGTGAGATTTCAGGTGGAAATGAGGAACACATTGTTGGGCAGTAGAGAAAAGGTGATCCTTGTTCAAAAGTGGCAAAGAACTTGGCTGGGACCTGTGCTCATGTTCAAGCATTCTGTGGAAGGTAGAACTTGGGGGTGATGAAATTAGATCGTTAGCTGGGGAGATTTTGAAGCCAAGTGTTGAAGGAGCAGTTTGGTTCCTCCTGTCTGCTTACAGTAAAATGCAAGAAGAGAGAAATGACTTGAAAAAGGAATTCTTAAGGGAAAAGAAACCAGAACTTAAAGATGTGGAAAATCTCAGCCTGTCCATGTTACAGAAAAAAGAGGCAGCATGTTCAGAAGAGAACATGAAGCCTGTGGCCAAAACGACCATCTGATGAGATCAGTCTTGGAGTGAACTGGCTCTCATCAGCCACCGCAGCAGGAACACCGATAGTTTAACTGAAGGGGATGAAGACGATGGAAAGAAGGAAGGCTGTCAGATTTGATAGATCCTACAGGACTGACCTTATGGCTGTTCAGCTATGAACGGGGCGCAATACTTCCAGACAAGAAAAAAATGACTCTGAGGGCAATTCAGTGATCATCAGTGCTGTCTTGGTTTCAAATGGGGGAACCACTGCCTTGTTTTCAACAGGCAAGATGGAGGCCTTCCAGAGCCTCCAGAGGGCAGAGCTGCCCAGCAGAGCCTCTGGGGGTCACAGAAATGCCCAGCAGAGCTGCAGGGGTGGGGGCACACTCCTGCCTCAGTGGGTCCAAAAGGCAAGACCACCATCCCAGTGGGTCCAGAAGACAGAGCATCAAACCAAAGAGGATTGTTCTTGAGCCTTAAGAGGTAATGGTGTTTACCTCGCTAGTTTTGGGACTCACATGGGACCCATCCCGCCTTTCTTCCTTCTGATTTCTCCTTTTTGGAATGGGATTGACTATCCCCTGCTTGTCCCACCGCTGCAGTTTGGAAGCACATAACTTACCTGGTTTCACAGGTTCACAGCTAGAGAGTAATTTTCTTTCAAGATGAACTGTACCTCAAGTCTCACCCACATCTGATTTTATGTGGCGTTTAGATGAGCTGAAATGAGTCAAGATTTTTGGAGTTGTTGAGATGAAATGAATGTATTTTGCATGCAAGAAGCACATGAATTTGGAGGGGTCCAGGGACAGAATGTTATGGACTGAATGTCTGTCCCCCTGAAATTCGTATGTTGAAGCCCTTACTCCTGATATAATGGTATTTGGAAGTGGGGCCCTTGGGAGCCAATTAAGTTTAAATGAGGCCCTGAGAGTGGGACTTCCATGATGGGATTAGCATCTTTATAAGACGAGGGAGAGATCAGAGCGCCTTTTCTCCACCGCGTGACGACACAGCAGGAAGGTGGCGATCTGCAAGCCAGGGAAAAAGCCCTCACGGAGACCTGAGTGTGTTGGCACCTCGATCTTGGACTTCCCAGCCTCCACAACCATGAGAAGTAATGTCTGTTGTTTATGGCCCCCAGTTTATGGCATTTTGTTATAGTGTTCAGACTGGCTAAGGGGCTTCGAGGCCTTTTCCCTCAGAAAGCTGGCAGGCCTTTTGCAGCTGGCCTAGGTGGGGCGCCTTTCTGGGACCCTTGTTCGTTTCCTTTCTCAGCTCTCAACATGAGAAGTTGGCCATCAGGTCCCTGAGTATCAGTGCTCCCTGTCATTTGGAAACAGATAATCCAAGACTGAAGTAGGAAAGTTTGGTTAATGGCCTGAGGCCAAGTCAGCTTGCTTCCTGTGTTCTAACCCCAGCTTCTAAAAAGCAGCCTGTCACACACACATACACACACGCACGCACTTGCACACACGTGCACACTTGAATACACACACGAGCATCCTGTAGCATCTCCACTTTACCAGTGTGGGGCTGGGTAGAGAGGAGCTGGTCCCCCTGAGTCACTCATGGCCCAGTGCCCAGGAGAACCGAGGAGCAGCGGTGGGGCTGAGCCTGGGTCTGGGGACGGAGTGGATAGGCCAGGGCGGCCACAAGCAGGTGGACCTATGGGTTCTGGGCTTAGCTAGAGGTAGCACAGGTGGGAAGGGGAGGGAAGGCCGGTGTAGGAGGGGGGAATCCCCTGGAGGCTCTGGGGAGACCCTAGGCTCCATCATTCCAGGACAAGGCCCACTGGTCACCTGTGCAGCTGTCCACGGGGCACACAATTACTCTGCACTTACTTGTGTCAGACTCTGCACTGGCCCAGATGAAACAGGCAAATGAGGCGTGGTCTGTCTCCGCACTGCACTCTCAGATTCACAGACAGTGGTCTTGTGTACATTAACTGTACCCACCAGAGAGAGTGGTCTTTGGGTGTGCTTTTAAAAAATGCAGCCATGCTGTACTTGTTACTCAGCAACTTAGTTTTTAGAGCAAATCTTTAGCTCTGTCCACGTCGATAGCAGGCATCTTGCTCCTTCTTCTCAACTGCTTTATGTCCATCACCGTATACATATGCTGCTTTATACTTGGCTGGCCCCCTCCTGATGGACATGGAAGCTTTCAGCTTTTAGCCCTCCCTGGGGAAGAGCGGAGCCCTTATTCAGGGTGCCGAGGGCAGTGCTGGTGCTGTGCACATTGTCTGGAGGATGAGCAAGGTGGGGTGCCACTTCCTGGCTGACAGGCGCCCCCTGCACACACACCTCCTTCCCATGGGGGTAGTGCTCAAAAAATGCCTGGAGGATTACACTGAAGCTATTGAGGGAGGGGCAGCATCAATCAGAAGTCACCCAAATTTCTTTATTCATGGTCTCTGGGGGAGTCATGAGTATATTCCCTGCTGGTCTGGGAAGGGGCTGCAGTCAGAAGACCCTCCCTTCTCCATTATCCCCAGGACATAAGGACACCTATATATTTCATCTGCTGTAAGACTTTTTTTTCCTCTAATATTTTGATAGATCTAAAGTCGATGCATTTTGATATATCTAAAGTCAAGATGCATGTTACAAATCAATAGCTCTGCTATGACCTCTGTCACCCTGGACTGAAGCTGAGTCCTTCCCTGGAGAATGTGTATTTCTTCTGTCTGTCACCGGGAAGCATCCTCCTACCTGGGAAGTAGGGATGGAGCAGGTGAGACTGAGTCTTGAAAGATGAGTAAGTGTAGACAGCAGGACAGGGTGGAGAAGAGAGTTACAGGCACAGAGCAAGTGCTCAAAAAAATAGGTGCACTCATCCTCGTGGGGCTGGCAGGGCCTGGGTGTGCTCAACAACAGAAGGGGAGGTGGGGTCGTAGTATACATATGCTGCTTAGCGTGCATGGACCTTAGCAGAGACCTGCTGGGAACCTGACTGGTGCCCTGCTCAGAGACCCCACTGACACTGCACCCCGTTTCCTGTACTGTCAGGGCCCTAGTCTGCCTGCATCTGGGTTTTCCCTGGAACATGGACTTGGAGTAAGAAAGTATTTACTTATCCAGCAGAAACAGGAGTAGGAAAGAGGCAGGATTGGCAAGGTCGAAGTTGGAAGATGATTTTCTCCAGTGACTGGCTTGCTGGGCTGCCAAGGCACCAGTCAGCACTGTGAGCGAACGGAAAAGGACACACTGGACAGTAAAGGGAGCACAGGACGTTCCTTGCTCGCTGTGGTCCAGGGTGCACAGTGGCCTCTCCCCTGCCGAGGTGCACCCCTGGGGGCAGGTCAGGCCGGTGCCACGGGGCTTCCTTCCCTGCCCCTCTCGGGCTTCCCGGGGAGTCCCCAGCTGGGAAGGGGCAGGGTCCCAGCCCCAGTGCTGGCTGCGAGCCCTGTATATGGGGCCACCTTCCTTCTCTGAGTGCGCAGGGGCAGAAGGGTGGGCTCACTGGCTTAGTGGCTCTCAGCCAAGGCTATACCTTAGAACCTCCTTGGGGGCTTGTAAGACCTAGAGAGGCCCACGCCCTCCCCCAGTTACTTCCGGATCTTCAAGGGCAGGACCCAGCACTGTCTGGTTTCGAGTTAAGCTCCTGGGGTGACTCTATAATGTGTGACTGGGCAGAGAGCTCCTGAACTAGACCATTTCCAGGTCCCCTCCATTAGTCTTGCCTTAAGGAAACAGCTGGTCAGGAAGCAGGCACCTTTCTCCCATCTTTTGTTCTCAGAACACCCACCATTGTGTGTAGAGGCGTCTTGCTTGTGCCTTATTTGTAGTGTGGTCCTGACGAACCTAGAGATACTCCGCCACCAGGCTTAAGTCAGGAGGCCAGGCTGCTTTGCCAAGCAAGCCAAGTTTGCTTTGGTTCAATAAATGGTTCCTCTGGGAGGGGCACCACGCCAGGAGCCAGGGATACTCAGCACATGACCCAGAGGAGAGGTCATATCCTACCGGGTTGATTTGAGGTCAGATGCCCCCGGAACACTGAGAAAGGCATTTAGGTCAGCTAGGAGCTGGGAGGAGACTTCTTGAAGAAGCCTTGAAGGCAAAGTAGGAGGTAGTCAAGTTAGGGGGTGGGAGGGGTGTTCTGAGCAGCAGGAAATAGCACAGACTCAAGCTGTCTTCTCTCCCTCGGGGCCAGTAGTGGGTGATATTTCTTTAGTTAAACTGGACTTTTCAACTTTGGTCAGTTTCTTCATATTCAATCTGATAAGTTGCCTAACAGTTAAAGGAAGGGGGCTTGGGGAGGACTTGTATCTTAGGTGCAAGGTGCTGGAACAGTTCCTCTGATAGACTTACATCATCAGTGCCAAGGGATCAGGAGGGCGATGTGGGTCCCTTGGAAGCAGGCACCTGCTGGGGGACCTAACACGAGGCTCCTATGGCTGTTTGCCCTTCTGTACTAATGTGATATCCCCGCCTTGGGCTTACTGTGGGACAGGATCACATCCCTTTTGGAAGCCAATGCCCAGAAGCAGGACACCAGACTCACTCTTTCCAGTCTACAGCAGAGGAGCTGAGAAGAAGGGTGAGTGTGGTGGCCCAGAAGCCACGAGGCGCTCCACACAGGAGAGAGCACTTAGCAGTGTCTCAGGAGGACAAGGTCATCTGCTGAGAATGAGGAGGAATTGGCGGTCCAAAGAAGTTGGAGGGACCTGGTCATAATAATGATGGGAAAAGGAAGAGTGAGTTTGCGTGGAGAACATAGTAAGGTTGGCAGTACAGAGGGCTCTCTCAAAAGTACGCTGGAAACAGGGTGCTTTGTTGTTCCGGAGAGCGTCTTCTGTGGGGCGTTCTCCCACAGGGCTGATGGCTCAGGTCTCAGGTCTGGGCAGAGAGGAAGTAGAGAGTTGTTGATCCAGGGTGAGGGTTTTGCCAGGCAGAGCTGATGAAAAGACGGAGGCCACTGGAGTTTGTAGAATTTCGGCATGAGTGTGTGGGACATGATGGGCCATGGTACCCAGGCTGGATAGGGAGGGAAATGAGGAGGATGGATTGGGAAGGGCAGAGGGAGTTAGAGTGGAAGGACCAAGAAGGCCAATGGAGATGATGAACAGTAAACAGGAGGGAGAGAAGGTGGTGGTTAGAGCAGGTTGCTTTCCTGGAGGGAGAGGGAAAATGCGAGGATGCTGGATGGTTTGTCAGTGGGGATGCTGGAGGTATGTAGGATGATGCCATACCTTGCAGTAGAGTTGCCAACGTATTTAAAGAATGAAGAGGGAAGACTAGGGGCACAGAGCATTCACAATGATGAGGAGGGGAGAGGGTAGAACAACCTCAAGGAAACAGGATGTTTTTGCCAGAGGGTAGGGGAGTGATGGTCTAAACCAATGCTACCCAATAGAAACCTAACGGGAGCCACACATGCAAGCTATATACGTAATTCTAAATTTTCTGGTGGCCACATTAAACAAATAAAAAGAAATGGTGGTCAAAATTAAGTTTAATAATATATTCTATTTTACCCAATATGTGTAAAATATTATTTTAACATGTATTAAATCTGAAAAATTATTAATGAGGTATTTAACATTCTGGTTAACATACTCAATGCCAAGTCTTTGAAATCTGGTGTTTATTTTACATTTAGAGCACATCTCAGTTAGAACCAGCTAATTTCAAGTGCTCAGCAGCTGCTTGGGGCTTGCAGCTACCATATTGGAAAGCCCAAGTCTACACTCTGGCTTCCTGTTACATCTGTCTCTGAAGTCTTTACTAGCACTGAGAAATGTGCTGTTTTGGGAAACATGAAAGAAGTGAAAAACTCCATCTCTGTTCTCAAAGTGCCTTCTTTATTAGAGGCAGCTGTGGGGTAACGAGTTTGGTTTCAGTCTCAGCTCATTTTCTGCTTGGCAGGAATTTGGGCACTTATGTCACACTTCTGAGCCTCAGTTTCCTCGTCTGTAAAGTAGTGATCAAATAAGCAAGTGCTGGCGAAGCAAAAAGCTTAAGTCCTTAAACCCAGCCCCCTGCCTGCCTCACAGTTGGAGACAGTGCTTGTGAAGTATGTTGTCAGTTGTGTAAAATGGAATTACTACCATTTTCAAACATAAAAATCTGGGGTTCCCCCCGAATCTTTGGCATGCATTCTATTCATATTTTGGAACACATTGTTTTTATGTAAGTAATTCACAAACTTGCTAAAATATTTCATCTGTCCGAAGGATATAAAGTGAAATGTAAAGCTTACTGCCACCCCAGACACCCAGTCCCCTCCGCAAAGACAGTCCCAGTGCCTGGTTTGGAGAATCCCCTTCCAGAGGTGTTCTGTGCATCTTGCGGATAAGTGTTCATCTCTGTGTGTACACATGTGCATATATGCATATCATAGCTCAAGTGGAAACAATCTCTACACACTGTTCTGCCCTGTGCTTTTTCATTATTTTTAGAGATCTATCTTGTTTTTTCAGTGTCTCTGTAGTATTCTAAAGTATGAATATGGATAATTTTTTAACCCATCATGACATAATAAATATATATTTGGGCTCTGCTCCTGGTTCCTAACAGAGAGCTCATAAAACCCTAGTCATTTTCTGGGTGATAAAGGCATCTTGGGTTATAGTATTTGGTCTTAGTCCCTGATTCCCCACACAGAAGCTTCTAAGACCCTTGGAATCTCCAGAGTGATGAGTGTCTTCTGTTTGCTAATGAGATAACTCTTGGAAGCTGAGAGCCAGTTGGCAGAGGAACCACCCATGTGATTAGAGGTTGGAACTTTCAGCCCCACCCCCAATTTCTGGGGAAGGGAGAGGTATTAGGGATTGAGTCCATCAGTCAGATGGTAGTGGTGATTTAATCAATCATGCCTCTGTAATGGAAACTTTTAAGAAAACTGTAACTGAAAGGGTTGGAGAGCTTCCAACTTACAGCTGGTTGGTCAGAAGTCCAGGAGGCCTGGACTTGTGATTGGTGTATGAAATGGGGGGCAGTCTTGTGAGGCTGAGCCCTTAAACCATGGGGGCTGCACTCACTTCCGGGAGTGTCAGAAGTGTTTTTTGTGGAGTGAGACACAGTTTTCCTTTACTGGCCCCTCACCAGTGAGCACATAGGTTGTGTCCAGCCTTTTTCTGCTGCAGTTGGCTATGCTGTGCTTCAGTGACAATACGTACACGTGCATCTTGGCCTCTGTGTGCCCTTATGACTTGTAGGAAAAGTTCCTAGAAGTGGAATTTCTGGGTCAAGAGGTATGTGCTACTGAATATTTTTATACATTTCACCAGACTGCCCTTCCAGCAGGTCGCACCCATTTGTAATCTCCACGGTGGTGACGGAGTATAACTCCTCCACACTCCTGGCAACATAATGTTCTTCACCTTCTCATATTTCCCAGTCTGATAGCATCCAAGTCACTCAGCTTTCCCAGCCTGGGTTTCGCTGGGCTGTGATCATTGCATGTGACAGCTAGTACTTAACAGGGGTTGCCAATAGAATTGGTGGCTCTTGCTATGTTGGAGTGATTTTTCTCCTTGGGGCACCAATACAAGAACCTGAAGGGAGCAGCCTGCCAGCCTCAATCTAAACCTGCATCTGTCCATGTTGTTTGGGTTTGGCTGACATCCGGGTGACTTCCCAAGGCCTTTGCACAGCAAGATCAGGGAATGGGGGATGTTCCCTCAGGGAGGAGCTGAGCTTTGGTCTCCGAGTAATCGGCCACCAAGAGAGAGGGTTATTACCTGAGCTGACAGGAGGGCTGGGATGCTGCAAATTACGTGCGGGCATCAGTCATCAGTGGTACTCACGGCATCTAAACCTGAAAGCCATTGTTGGGGGTTGCTGTGTTGGCCCCTCATGAAGCTGTGTTTCTGAGATTCCAGGCTCACTTGTTTCAAGAATGGCGGAAGTGAGGCAGGGACGTGGATGTAGTAGTTGGAGCTTAAAGCTGTGCTGTGTCTCCTCCTGGCTGTTTGACTCTCAGTGGACTAGGGGCTGGGAAAGGGGTCTTGCCAGCACCTCCCTCAGCCAGATCTGTCTGTTGCTGTCTCAGCTCAACGCAGATCCTCCCCCCACCCACTCTCCTGATCTCTCCAAATAAGCGCAGTTCAACAAGCAGGGCACACGTGTCTTTGTTTGTTCATATGTATGTCATGTATATGATACATATATACATCGTATTTGTATGTATATGTTACATATATATGTATATGATATATGAGTATATGGTGAGCATCTGTGAAGTGCCAGACCCTGTGCTGGGCACTGGGGTTTCTGAGATGAATCAGAAAGTTCTCCCAGCAAAGAGCTCACAAGCCTAGGGCAGACCTTTTGTGTGCACCCCTTCCCCCAAGTCCAGACCAGGTCTGGCTACACCCAGCACCTCAGGCTGTTTTCAGCTGTTTGGGCTCCAGCCCAGAGTTCTCCTGAAGCTGCACAGACAAGCACACATGGTGGGCCCGGGCCGCGCGGGTGATGTGTGCGGATGAAAAGACCATAGATTCTGCTGCCAGGTTGCCCTTCCTGAAGCCCAGTTGAGACACCGCCACACTTCTATTTGAATACCATCCTGGGTCCTCCCTGCCTGCAGATAACTCTTTCTGGGGATCCTCACCTGTGACAGGTTCCTCATGGTACAGCCTACCTGTGTTTCTTACTCACTTGGTCCCAAGCATGGGGCTCCATCATGCCCCTCACTGTTCTCTTGGCTGGGATTGCTCTTTATCCCTTCCAAAATCTTATTCTTCAAGCCTCAGCTTCAGTGGGGTCTCCCCCCTTTCCAGCTCCTGCAAACAAACGTCCTGGCTCATCACGGGGATGGTGAAGACTTCCCTGGATTTACATCTCTGCTCAGCCGCATACTTTGGCAAATTACCTAACCCCGGTGACTTGAACTTGCACCTCTGTGAAGTGGGGATGATGATACACTCTTCACCTAGCTGGCACCCAGGGGCCAGTGCCCTGCTGCTGGGGAAGAGTGGTGAGTGCCGGGCTGGGCCAATCACTGGTGAGAGCCCCTGCTAAGAACGGGATGCGGCGAGACAGCTGACCCATGGCAAGTGTGTTTGGGAGCCAGAGGGTTAAGGGAAGAGTGGCTTTTGTCCTCTCTGTTTACCCAGAGCTGGCTGCCTCTACACCCTCTTTGGTGCCTCTGAAGTTAGCCATTGTCTGTCTTAGATTTTATCTCTGGTCTTCAACATGTGAGGGTCAGGGTAGCCAACTGTGCTGTTTTGCCCGTGACTGCCCTGATTTTAACACTAAAATGCTCAGGTTCTGGGGAAAGTCTCAGCCCTGGGCAAACCAGGAGAGTTGGTCACCAGAGGCTGAATACACAAGGATGGAGAAAAGTGAATGGTAGGGGCTGCAGCTCCTGGACGGGCACCAGGTGCTAAGCCCCTGCTGGGCCTTACACCGCTTGTGCGACCCCCTCCTCATTGCTCTCTTCCCGAGGTTTTCCAGTCCTCGTTCCACAGCGGAGGAAGCTGAGGCTTTTGTCAGAAGGGATTGTCCCCAGGTCTCACAGCTGGGAGTCCCCGCGGTGAACCCATGCAGATCTTTCCACATCAGGTGTCCCCGCTGCACCTGGCCGCACCTGGAATACCCTTTTGTGATGTGACTCATCACTCCACCACCCTGCTCCACCAAGTTCTGAATTAAGACTCTTGAACTAGGCTTTCTGATGTCTAACTTAGCTGCTTAAGGGCTAGATGAGGATGCTGACGATGATGATGCTTGCTTCCTGGTTCTCATCTGATGATCACACTGGCTGGATAAGTGGCTTTCCAGATAAGTGAGGTGAAAATGAGTTGTATCCTCCATGGCAGGCATTATCTGTCTCCCCATGGATTGATGCTCTTGTCCACCAAAATTGTGGTCTGAACCATAGTGACCTTTATTGTGATTCCAGGAAATATATCCTTTGGAAATAATCCATTTTTTAAAAGCAGCAAAGTATTACCTCTGTATTTTACTTGTAAGAAAAGGAATAAGGAGCCATTCTGAATATTATATTCCAGACCGTTGCTCAGTAGCTGGTGTTGCCTGCCTGGTACTTTCTCCCTGATTAGTTCCCAGGGGGGTCTCACCAGCTCCAGTAAATCAGGCTTTCAAGAAGCCCCTTGGTTCAGGTTCCAGGGATTTCTGCCTTGGTAAAATCTTCAGTTCTGTGACCTCTTCCTTAAAGGAGGCATCTGCATCTATCTGGGAAATAGGTAGAATTTAGTTCTTCTTTCCACATGGAATTCAAGTAAAGATGAAGAGCAAGGTACATAAGAAATGACAACATAATGCCATTTGCAGCAACAGGGATGTCCCTGGAGAATGTCATTCTAAGTGAAGTTAGCCAGAAAGAGAAAGAAAAATACCATATGATATCACTCATATGTGGAATCTAAAAAAAAAGAAGACTACAAAGGAACTTAAATATAAAACAGAAACAGACTCACAGACATAGAATACAAACTTGTGGTTGTCAGTGGGGAGTGGGGTGGGCAGGGACAGACTGGGAGTTTGAGATTTATAGATACTGACAGGTATATATAGAATAGATAAATAAGTTTATACTGTATTTCACAGGGAAATATATTCAAAATCTTGTAGTAGCTCATGGTGAAAAACACTGTGAAAACAAATATATGTATATTCATGTATGACTGAAAAACTGTGCTGTACACCAGAAATTGACACAACATTGTAAACTGACTATAACTCAGTAAAAAAAAAAAAAAGGTGAAGAGCAAGGTAAACTTTTAAACTTTAAACTTTGCTCACCAGATTGCTTGGTCTAATCAGGAGAATTTTACAAGATTTTTAGAACATTTTTTAATTACCAATTTAATCTATGTGAAAACTTGAAAATGATGTATAACTTGAAAAAGTTCTTTCACCATCCAGTCTCTAATAGAAAATCTCTTTTCACACAGCATATATTACTCCAACATTTTTCTGTACAAAATGCATACATATTAGCATATATTTATACAAATACAAATAAGATCACAGCATACTGTTTTATAAATTTATGTTTTTCTTTGTTTTGCTTGTTCCTATTTTTTAATTTTTTTAAAGTAAGCACTTTCTTTTATTTATTTATGGGGGAGTAATTAGGCTTATTTATTTATTTCTTTTTAATGGAGGTAGTGGGGATTGAACCCAGGACCTCGTGCATGTAAATTTATTTTTTAATTGAGTAACATGTCATAGGCATCTTCCTTTGCCCACATAAAGCTCATTCTTGCTAATGGCTGCCTGGCATCCATTTTACAAATAAAATCTGATTTATTGGGCCAGCCTCCTTGAGTAGAACATTTGAGCCAGGTCTGAATATTGGTCTAGCCACTAAGTTCCTCTGGACTTGTTCTGGCATGATTTTAGCATGAGCTGCAAGGGTGGTTATTCATTAATTCAACTTTTTAAACAGTAGACAAGCAGCTTGCCTTTAAACTCTTGGAACTGTTGATTTTCCATCATTGCCATACCCTATTTATTCCTATTTCTGTGTGTCAGGCGGAGGAATTCTTTGTTCTGAAAACCCAGTTAAATGCCTGGTTAGTTTGTCTGATTAGGAGGAGGTTTTTATGGTCAAAAGAAAATATAGGAATTAACAAGGACCAGTTGGCCAGTTTCCAGCTGTGTCGGCATCTGGGAAACTGGGCTTTTATTTTTGTTTGTTTTTCGGTATTGCTGTTTCTTGGGCCAAAGTAACAACTGCTCAAAATGGAGATCCCTAAGGCTATTAAAAGTACTGGTAGACACCCAGGAGACTGGTCTGTCAACAACCTGGACAACATGGTTAACAGAGGGTGCACATGTAATACACATAGTTGATGACCAGGTTTGTCATTAGTTCTAAATACGGTTCCCCAAATCTTACAGTCATCACAATCCCAGCTGCTCATACTGGAGGTCAGGGAAATCAGAAAACATAGATAAATACATAATAAGTTGATAGTCACCAAGTAGAGAGGAAAACCTCTGTGTTTTGAATCAGTCAGAACTGCATTCAAATCCCATCGTTGCCATTTCCCAGCTACATGGGCATGCTGCTGACTCTCATGTCAAACAATAAAAGTACTGTTAAAAAAAACACCTAATGAACATTTAATATAGTAACAGGCACATAAAGTCTTGACTAAACTGTAGTTCTCTTTGCTGTGTGTTTTAGCTTTTAGATGTGCATAATTTTTAGCTTTTAGATGTGCCTAATTTTTCAAACCACCCAAGCAGCAACATTTCTATCAGAACGGCTCACCCTTCTTGCTACTATAATTATTGGTATTCATTTATTCATTCAACAAACATTTATTGACCAATCACTATGTGTCAGGCATTGTGCTGGGTGTGGGGAACACTGAGATGAAGAAAACACGTAATTCCTGCTATCCAAGGGCTGACTGGGAACTTGACCTCTGTTTTCTTCCAGAGAGAGAGAAAGCATGAAAGCAAATGTGGAAAAATGTTAATAGTTGGTGAATTTAGGTGAGGGTGTATAGATATTAATTGTACTTGTCTTTCAACCTTTCTGTGAGTTTAACTTTTTTTAAAATTAGAGTTGGGGAGAAAATATTTTTCCGTTACTAAGTCTTGAAAGCCATTATTACCTTCCAGTTTTTCGGCATGAAATCTGTCAGATTATCTCCAGTCACTTAGCCAAGCCTTGGGGACACTAGTGGGATATGCTGGGGATGGGAAGAACAATGATAAAGTCCTGGAAAAGTAACAGGCCGGGTTACCTGGAGCCACACAGCAGGGGTCCTGGGGCAGCTGGGCACCCAAAGAGAGAGGGGGCCAAACAGGAAGTGGAAGTGGAAACCCGGGGGTGGGCTTGAATCCTGCTCCGTTCACTACCAGTCTCCAGCCAGCCCTGACCGTTGCTCTCAGTGTGAGGGGCCATCTGTCACATTCTCTGCCCTCCACTGCCAGCCACCGACCTTTGATTTGAGCATAGAGGTTAAATATGTGAGCTTTGGAGTCGGAAGCCCTTGTGTGAATCTCCACCTTGCAGGGTGAACTTGGACAAGCTAGTTAATCATGTTGACAATGAAGTTTCTTATTTGTCAATCCTTGATAGAGTTGCAGTGGGTCATGTGACACTTTGCCAACACGGTGTGTGTAAAGCTGTTAGCACAGGCCCTGTGTGTGATACCTAATCAGTCAGTACATAATGACACATACCATCTTAGCCAGTGGCACCACTGTTCATCTACTCACTCATGCAGACACGTCCACCTGATGCCTGTTTGCCTCGCCCACCTCCACATCTAGTTGTCAGCTTGTTCTGTCCTTCATTCTTCCAAAGGCATCCTCCAGACCGCCTTTCACTCTCTCCAAGGCTGTGTCTCCCTCTCTCATCTAGTCCCTGCAGCAGCCACCTGACTGCTCTTCCCGGTTCTACTCTGGCCCCCTCACCTCCAGGTGTTCTTTCTCCACAGCGACTTTCTCAAGCTTAACAGACAATGTCACATTCTCATCCAAGCCTTCCTCCTTCCCGGGGCTTCCCATCACCCTTGAGTAAAACCCAGCCCTGACCCTGTCTAATGTTCTGTACCGCCTCCATCCCCACCGGTCACTAGTGCCTGTTTCATTTAAAGCGCTTGTTAGTCAGAATGATCTCGTGTGTTTATTTAACCCTTGTATATCTCCCTTATTCAAGGGAAGCTCTAGGGAGTAGTGAATAGTAATCCTGTATTTTGTTCACTGTCTTAGCTTGGGCTGCCCTAACAAAATCTACAGATTTGGGGGATTAAGCAACAGAAATTTGTTTTTGCACAGTTCAGAGGCTAGAAAGTCCAAGATCAAGGTCCTGGCAGGGTTTGGTTTCTGATGAAAGCTCTCTTCCTGGCTTGTAGACAACTGCCTTCTCACTGTGACCTTACATGGCCCTTCCTCCGTGTGTGCCCATGGAGAGAGAAAGAGAGGGAGGGAAGGAGGGCATGTCTCTTCCTATAAAGACATTAATCCTATTGGAGCGGGGCCCCACTCTTATGACCTCATTCAATCCTAATTACTTCCTTAGAGACCCCATCTCCAAATACAGCCACACTGAGGGGTTAGGGCTTCAACATAGAAATTGGGGAGGCTACAAACATTCAGTCCATAACGTTCCCCATTGTAACATCATCATCGGAAACTAGAAGAGAGCCTGGAATGTAATAGCCACTCAATAAATATTTGCCAAGTAAATTAATGCCTTATAGAAGTTCCCTTCACTGTAATTCCATATAAGTGGCCCCACGTATAGCACTCCATCCCGCAGGTCAGGGCGTGTCCCTGTTCATTCCCCAGTCGGCCATCAACGCCACGGTGGAAGAGGACATCCTGCTCTCGGTTGAATACTCCTGCCACGGCATCCCCACCATCGAATGGAAGTACACGTCCAACTGGGGAGTGCAGAAGATAGTGGAGTGGAAGCCAGGGACTCAGGCCAACATCTCCCAAAGCCACAAGGACAGGGTCTGCACCTTCGACAACGGCTCCATCCAGCTCTTCAGTGTGGGCGTGAGGGATTCCGGCTACTATGTCATCACGGTGACCGAGAGCCTGGGGAGCAGTCAGTTTGGCACCATCGTGCTGCACGTGTCGGGTAAGACCCCCCCGGGGCCCCGGCGCCTCTCTGGAACTGCGAGTGTGCGGGAGGCCGACTTCATGATATTAAAAGAGACGTTATCTTCCCCTTCCCCTCACCCTGCCCCGTAGAGATCCTCTATGAAGACCTCCACTTTGTCGCTGTCTTCCTTGCTTTTCTCGCTGCCGTGGCCGCAGTGTTAATCAGCCTCATGTGGGTTTGTAATAAGTGTGCGTATAAATTCCAGAGGAAGAGAAGACACAAGCTCAAAGGTAATTCTCTGGACCTTGTGATGATCAGTTCATGCTTTAATGGCCAGAGGTGGCATGTGTTACCTTGTTCTCACCAAGCAACCACCCTTGGCCAGTGTGTGCAACTCGTGTATTTGTCTTTTGCTTTGCAGAGAGCACCACTGAGGAGATTGAGCTGCAAGATGTGGAGTGTTAGCCGAGGCCGAGCCCCGTCACATTCCTACCTCAAGAGGAAAACGTTCTTTTCCAACGAAAGGAGCAAACATGGCCAGGCCACTCCATGGCCTCCTGTTCCGCCACAGCCGCCCATTCCTGATGGGACCACTGGACATTTACAGGGTTGATTGCGTGGGGCTGAGGACTCTGGATTGGATACAGTCAGCTCTGGCACCTGCACGGAGTTCAGGGAGGAGAGCACTGGAGGCTGTGAGCTGAACTTGGCTGCGGCCTTGGGGCCATGTTGACTTGTAACCAGGGGCCCAGGGAGGGCCCTGGCTGTGGCCTTGCTCCACTCTGCTTTGGCTAGGGCATGGCCGTTGGAGGGATTCTTGGATCCAGAGTCAGAGTATTTCCAGATCAAGTGCACAGCCAGCTTCGGAACAAGCTCTCTGTGCCCCGATCTCCTCCGCTGTACCCTCCTCCTGGGAGCTGCGTGAGAGCCTGAGAGGCAGAGGCAGAAGGAAAGAGACTACTGTTTTGTAACGAGCTGCTCAGAGCAGGAGAGGTCCCCGCCATGTCCTGGAGCTTTAGGGAGGGACCAGCACTGGAAACAAGGAATAAGCAGAAAATTATCTTTCCCTCTCTTGCTCCAACATTAATTGCATTTTCCCTTCTATGGCCCTGACTGAGGCCGGCGTGAGGAAAACAGTCCATCTCCACCATGGGCCATGTCTGGCCTCCTGCTGGCCCCCTGACAGGCTGGGTCGCGCTACCTGTGTGGAGGCTGGGCCTGCAGACTGGGTCGTGCAACGGGAAAGCCAGTCAGCGCGGGCTTCGAATCTGTCCCCTCAGTCACTCACACCTCCTGCCTCCAGTCAGGGCCTGGCTCGCTCCCAGCTGGGTAAGGAGCACTACCTCTCAGTCAGGGTATCAAGTGAAGCCCGCAGTGGCGTAAGTCGATTGAAGGAAAGCATGAGGAATCTTCAAGAGCCTAGGAAGCAATAAGCACTATACTATCCGAGTCCTGGAAAATGGTGAAATGCCCGGGGCGTACTGGGGCTCCAGGTGAACCTGGGGACTGGATCCCAGCCGGCCGTGGTCCGTAGTCTCTCAAGCTATCGGCTGCCGTGTTTACATGAGTTCATCCCAAGCTCTAAGGCAGGCGTGAATTTATTTTCCATTCTCTCCTCTCTCTCCAACATTCTTAGCTGCAAGCCAAAGGTACCGCCCCGATTGTTGGTGGAGGCTGAGCTTAGAAGCTGTGTCCCCAGCCCTCAGCTGCAAATTCACCCATGCAAGCATGAAGGAGAGCTAGAACATTGTCTTCTCGCTCACTTCAAGTCTCCAGTGTCTGTGTCTTTTCTGCTTCTCGTGTGGCAGGTAAGAAGTTGCCTGGAGAAGCTGGCCCGAGGCCTTTCCTTAAATAATGAACCCAGGGTTACAGGAAGGGATCTTTTAGAAGAACTCGGATGGGAGCTGTCCGGGACCTAGAGCAGAGCTCCAGCAGCACTACCAGACTTCAAAGGCAAGAGAGCAGTTACCTGCACAGCTGATTTGTAGCCCAAGCACGTGACCAGGAGAAGCGGTTCACCCCAGGCCACCTCTTGGACACACGTGTATGAACACGCACACCTGTGCCCTCTCCATGGCAGCAGTCAGAGGAACCAGGCACGCGCCAGGAAGGATGGGTGACCAGTGCCATGAAGAAGCAGGGTGAGGAGCGCCGGAGAGTAAAGGGGATCGAGGATAACCTGATGATTTCTTCCTCCTCTTTCATGCAGAAAGCCCAGAGGCAGGAAGCTGGTTTGATGTGGGTAGCCGTTGCAGTCTGTCCTCTTGACGCTGCCCGCTTTCCAGAACTATCCCTCTCAGCTTCTCAGAAGTCAGGGGTGGTCACTGTAATAAAAAGAGAAATAGAAAAAGAATACCTAGTGAGAAAGCCCCCCTCCCCACAAACCCACATGTAAATTAAATTCCACCCCCAAGTCTTCCTGAAAGGTTATTCCCTCAGCTTTCCATTCCTTTATTTTGCACTTTTAAAGCTCCCCCCATTTTGAATATTCCTGGGGAGAGTTCTTGATTCTTGAGCCTGAGGTTTTTGTCTGTTTTTCAAAAAAGAAAATATTAAATCATAGAGGTTTAGCCACTGTAAATGTTCAACTCTTAAGTTATGTTTCAAACTGTGAAAAGAAAAATTGTTTTAAAGGCTGAAATAAAACCTGAAAATAAAGCCCTGGTCCTTTTTGTGTGAGCCCATCCCAGCGGGGAACTCAGAGGCCCTGGGAGAGGTTTCCATCAGCTTGTGACTGACAAACATTGCCAGCCACATCAGTAAACAAAGAACCTGCAGCCATCAAGTCATCAGCCAACCACTGCCGCCCCCAACGGTGAGCTGGAGGGAACTCTGGATGGAGACCAGCAGGCTGGGGCTGCCAAGTCCTCAGCCTCTGCAGCCGCCCGTAACAGTGCCCCCTGGGAGACTCAGGATGGGAAAGAACAGGATACTGGCCCTAGAGAGCTAAAGTACACATCAAAGGAATGATTTCAGTGAGCCCAGACTTTTGCACTTTCCTATACGTAGAAAAGCACTAAGTTCCTTAACTTGAGATACGGGGTTTTCTTTAACAGTCATCTTCTGATGTTCCGACTACCTGGTCTTTGTTGCAAAAACTCTTATATCCTGGCTCCTCCCCTACCTCTTTGGAACAATCTCAGAAAGATCTGAGAGGCTGCCTCCTGGGCTTGAGGTCCTCAGAATGTCTGCTGAATAAAAGGTAACTCTTAACGTGTAGGTTGTGCTTTTACTTTTCTTTTTTTCTTTTTTCTTTTTTTTCCAGCTGACAAGCTGTAGACAAAACCCTCAGCCACAGCCAGGGGCCTGGCAGATTTTTTAAAACGACAATGGACTTCATCACCTTAATTCTAACCATAAACATTCTTTAGCAATTCTGAAAAACAACACGTTATTAGCACCATTATTCTCCCCTGGATTGTAACCAGAAGACTGAAGTTTTTTGCTTCTAGAGTATTAACTGTAGTTCAGTACATTCCTTCCTGCTTCTCAAAAGGGCTAAAATGAGGATATGGTAGTTGTACCACATCGTTCAGTGGTACATAAGATGCCAGACGGAACTTATGTGCTTTGTCAACAGAATGTCCTCTCAGATTGTGATCTAAGAAACCGAAAAGGGACATATTGTTCTTCCTTATCTGATGGTGTTCTGGATACTCAAGGGAAGCCTTGTCCTCTGAAGCCCATGTGAGATGCTAAATACCCACAGGACTTCATGCTCCATCTGCCTTGAAATCCTACCACACAAAGATGAGGAGCAAAGGCAGTGAGAGGGAAGGTTATCAGGATATCTTGTTCCTTCAGGGGTGCAGGGACACGCCCTGAGGATCACTATAACAAGGGCAGGGAAGAGGCGGCAGGACAGAATGCTGGGAGATGGAACCAAGGGGAGCCAAATATGATGGGGGGATCCCCAGGGTCCAGATACAAATGCAGCCTCCTTGACCACACTGGAGGGGAGGCTGGGGGAAAGGAAACCCTTCCTCTGTAATCAGGCTTTATATATCCAGCACATTTCTTCTGCTCAGTTTCCGGGGAAGCCTGAGATGCCTCTAGTTTTATTAAAAGCAGAGCAAGTCCCTGTGGCTTTTGATGACAGTCTGTTAACCCCAAAAGGGAAAGGGAAAAGATCCCAGTTCTTGTCATATTCGAAAGATAAGATTACAGATGGGAGGCGGTGTGTTGTGCAGCAGCAGATTTTAAGGATTTATTTAGGAAGGGAAAAGCACACCCCCAAGAACGGGAGGAAAGGCAGCGGTCTCTGCCCCTTCTCTTATACCCTCCCTCAGAGGTGGCCTTTTGATTGATGGACGGCTCTTGCCCCTCGAATGCTTAGTCGTGTTTGTCCCGTTTGCATATACCCTTACCTGTCGTGTACATGGAAAAACCCATGGCGCAGCCTAAACCGCAATGTTAATTATATTACAATGAGCATTGGGTCATGTCCGGGTAGGTCCTTCTCGCTACCACACAGCTGTGGCTGTCGGGTTCTAACCGATTTCTTACTGGCACTCATTTAGAAGTTACAGTCCCTTTAGGCTGAAGGCAGGCATAACCATCTCCTGGACCATCCTCCCTCTCCCCCACCGATCTGCCCGGTGCCCCCACTTATCTACCTACCTAATACGTCCACAGCTAGCTTCTGCTGAGGCGTGGTGTGTGTCTCCAATATGTGCACCTCTATACACATCCGTCCCCATCCCTACTGTCAGCTTTTCTAATCCTTGACAGCATGGTTGCTGAGATCACCATTTCCACTGCCTGTTAAAAATTAGGTGGGCGTTTGGTTTAATTACAAAGATGATAAATCCTTCTTTAAAATTAAAATATTGACGTCTATATTAAAGTGAAAAGTTCACCCTGCAATCCTGCTTAATAGTTAACTTTGCTGTTATCCTTCTAGACTTGCTCATGCATATGTGAACATACCAGTCTATGTATACGTACCACAATAAACGTATTTAATCTGTTTTCTTCTTAGGCAAATGGGATTCTGTTATACATTTTACCCTGAAACTTGCCTGTTCACCCTTATTGTTCCTTGGGCATGATTTCATGTTTCTACTTATCCTTAAACATTGCCTGCACAATGCAATTCATTGCATGGATACATTATAATTGTTTGTTCACTGAAAACTTTAATTTCAAATGATATTTACAAAAAATAAATAATCTTGGGTAATCAATCTTTCTATTACATCAGACTTGTTCCTTCAGCCAAGATGGCTTTCTCTCATTAACCAGTGTGTCCGACTCTCTCTCTCTCTCTCATGAATCGCTTTCTCTTTCAGGGAATTCAGTTAATTTTTTAAAATATTGGTGGGTTCTATGTAAAGTTTATCAGAATCTATTTGGGGGAGGGAGAAAGAGCATTGCTAATATAAAATAAATCTGAAGTTGTAAGTTCAGGTTTGACCTTATCAAGTGTACACATAGGTAGATTAAATATTCTGATGCAGCAGACCAGTGGTTGTTTTTTAAAATTTTTTATTGATTTATAATCATCTTACAATGTTATGTCAAATTCCAGTGTAGAGCACAATTTTTCAGTTACACATGAGCATACATATATTCATTGTCACATTTTTTTCTGTGAGCTACCATAAGATCTTGTATGTATTTCCCTGTGCTGTACGGGACCAGTGGTTAAGGCAGGTCTGTCCCCAAAAATGCTAAAAGTATTTTCCCCTCAGGTACCTCATGGTTTGAAAGGATTTTTTTTTCATACTAAACAAATTGAACTTATTAAAATAATTCAGTTTCCTGTCTTTATTCATCAGTAATATATAAATGCCCATTTGAATTCCTGGTCAACGTGAGATTATCAGGAGTGTCACTTCAATTTCATGGTGTTCTGGCAAAGAAATCTGATGGTGAAGTTTTAGAGGGCACAATGTATGGATTCCATCAGGCTTGTTACCAATCATAGATCACAGATCTCTCTTGCTGCCTCTTTGGGTCCCAAGACGGTCGGGTTGTAAAGAAGCTTAAAAGAGAAGCCATGAATAAATAGATTTGGGTGGAAGAGGAGATTCTGCCACTGGCCTCATCTCCTTGATATACTCACAAAACTGTCAAGAAGGTTTTCAGATTGTATGTTACTTTTCTATCTGAAACTTCTCCCTCATCTATCGAGTTTCAAGCCAAATATAATGTGTTCCATAACAGTTCACAATCAGTAAACACAGACACGAATATTGCGTAACACAGGAGTTTTTCTGGTGCCAAAGCAAGGGGAGTCAGAAAATTGGGAGTAGAAAACCTCCTCGGCCGTCTGAGCTCAACTTTTAGAGAAGTGAAAATGAGTGCCTGCGTCCGGGCCCCGCTACCATACTGTAGTCACTGTTTCATTGGACGTTTAGATTGGTCTCAGTTTTTCACTTTTACCGACCTCCTTGATAATCCTTACACAATGATCCTTGTGAAGTATGTCTATAGGATACATTTCTGGAAGTGAATTTGCAGATAGGAAATGGCAAACTTCAGAGCAAAGACCAAGCTCTAGTCACTGACTTTTTGTTTTTTTTCAGTGAAGTATAGTCAGTTTACAGTGTGTGTCAGTTTCTGGTGTACAGCATAGTGTTCCAGTCATACACATACAGGCATATATTCCTAGGTCACTGACCTTTGAGTAGCACTTGCGTCACAGTACTTGCTTTTTTGAAGAGACAGGGTTTCTCAGTGGTGAACTGCCTATTATATCAGTTCCCATCCTAAAGTGAGAGTCAAAAATACTTGACTTTGGCTTTGAGTATGTAAGGCATGAACAACGAACAGGAGCAGGAAAGTGAACGAATGAAAGACAAGGCGCCGAGCATGGAGACAGGTCGACTACAGAGCACGGCTTTAAAAATGAACAGGAAAAAACTAAAATCTTCCAGCTACAAATGTGCTCACTGTCTTTATCATCTGTAAATGTGAATACAGGACATTCTAAAACACTTTCTCCTAATAATAAATAAAGCTGATATCTTAACCATTTTTCCAGCTTCTTTATTATTATTTTTCATTGAAGTAGATTTACAATGTTATATTAGTTTCAGGTGTACAGCAAAGTGATTCAGTTATACATACATATATGTATATTTCTTTTCATACTCTTTTCCATTATAGGTTATTACAAGATATTGAATATAGTTCCCTGTGCTATACAGTAGGACCTTTTAAAAAAAATCTGTTTTTATATATAGTAGGTGTGTATTTGTCAATCCAAACTAATTTACCCTTCCCTACCTCTTTGCCCTTCGGTAACCATAAGTCTGGTTTCTGTGTCTGTAAATCTGTTTCTGTTTTGTAAATAAGTACATTTGTATTTTTTTAAAGATTCTACATATAAGTGATATCATATATTTGTCTTTGTCTAGCTTAGTATGTCTAGCTTAATCTCTAGGTGCATGCATGATGCTGCAAATGGCATGAGTTCATTCTTTTTTATGGCTGAGTAGTATTCCATTATATAAATATTTATCGCATCTTCTTTACCCTTTCATCTGTTGATGGACATTTAGGTTGCTTCCATGTCTTGGCTATTGTAAATGGTGCTGCTATGAACATTGGGGTGTATGTATCTTTTCGAATTAAGAGTTTTCATCTTTTCTGGATACATGCCCAGGAGTAGGATTACTGGATCATATGGTAATTCTGTTTCTAGCTTTTTAAGGAACCTTCATACTGTTCTCCATAGTAGCTGCACTGATTTACATTCCCACCAACAGTGTAGGACAGTTCCCATCCTATACTTCTAATTGGCTTAACTTTTAAAAAAACAGTTGCTTATATTTCTGCTTTGTATTTGCACAGCCCTTTAGAACTTAACATCCATTACCAACTGTATCAGGACCTTTGAACCACTCCTAAAGTTAGCAGAGGCATCCTTGTCCCCATTGTATCTACCTGCCTATGTACCTACCTACCTGTCTATTTGGGAATGGATAACTAGGTTTATTTATTTATTTAATGCAGGTACTGGGGATTGAACCAGGACCTCATGAATGCCCACACTCCACCACTGAGCTATACCCTCCCCCAATCCCGTTTTTTACACATGGAAACAGGTCGAGAGGGTAACCTGCCAAACTGACATGGCTGAGCGGTAGTAGAGCCAACATTCAAAAATGGCTCTTTTGCCAAACTGTTAACTTGGTGAGGGTCCAATTGGTTTTCTCCAACCTCTCTCCTAAATTCCATAGGACATCCTTCCAACTCCAGGTAGTTCAGGTTGAAACATTAAGCTGGAAAATGTAAATAAACACAAGGCAAAAGAGTTGCTGGTGCTCAACTGAGCTGCCTGCCATTTCCCCATTTATTTTACCTTCCACTATTCCTTAGGTAGGTAGTGACCATTCTCTAAATAGTGACTTAAGATAACGGGGAGAGGAAGGTGTGTGAAGATCATGTTGGTCTTCAGTTAGCCTGGTCCTCTCAGATGAAGTGTAAATGAGCAGGTGGTAATATCTGTGCATGCATTCTCAACAGTCCTACCCAAAGTGTGGTCCCTTCACTGCTTCATGACAAGATAATCACAGAAATAGAAATAAAACATTCAAACATTTTTATATTTGATAGCCACTTTATGTCTAGTGTAATAAATGGGGGGCTTTTATTTTTATCTTTTTAACTTTTTCTAGTAATTTATTTTATTGTATTATACCAAGGTATCAATCTGCAATGGATGGAAATTATAAAGACAAAAAACAAAAAAACTAGTCCTTTGGAGAATGTTTGAGATTCACTGCACTACAGTGTGAGCCCTCATAAGACTCCTTATGTGAGTAGAAGTGTAGAGGTTAGCTTAGTAAAATTAGTTAAGGGCCATGATAGCTTGTGAAGCACCAGAAATTTTTAAAATAATTGGAGATTCATACCAGTCTTTTAATTTTCATGGATAGAAAGATGCAGTACCTTAATCAGAGGGAAAAAAGCAAACAAAAACTCAAAGGTATTATGGTATTTTATGGCTTACAAGCTCCACTTATCTTTTAAAAGAAAAAAGGTAGAGGAATACAAAGGTCTTCTAAAAAGTTAAAGGTTTGTTTCATACAAATACAAAGTAACTTCTTAAAAATTACTTCACAGTCATCTTATAAATTATTAAAGGGATATCTTTTAAAAATGGAAAGCCTTACTCATAAGGAAATTACTACCTAGAGATTATTTATGCAAAAGGCCCATAAGCCTACATCTCTTATGAAGGGAAGTTCCTCAGACACTTTTTAGGACTGGGGCACTATTTCCAAGAAGTTCATGTTATTTGCAAAATGTATTCCACTTATCCATTAGTATTTTCCCTGAGAAAAAGCTGAGAGCTAATGGAATAAGACAGGGCAAACCTTTAAACAGAAGAAGCAACCCAGGGCTGCTGGCTGAGGCTGGGGACTGCCAGCAGCAGGGCAAGGCGCGCGCAGGCAGGGGTGCGGTAAGGGAGTGAGGTCACTCAGGTGGGAGAGCAGCCCGAGGTACAATCTGCCCCCCACACCTGCAGCTGGAGCTCTCTAAGGAGCTTCTCAGAGCACTAGACCCAGGCGGGCGTGAGGACGACAGCTGAGGAAAAGGGACTTAACTCACTAGTACAAGAGCTCGCTTTTACAGCTGTGGTGGGGAGGGGAGGACCGGCTCCTCGTGCTGGCATGCACCCTGTAACACTTCAGGAAAAGGATCTGCTTCCCTCAGTGTGAGGGAATTCTTTCCTGTATGAAGGCTGGGTCTTGAGAGTGTTTAAATATTCTTAAGCAATCTTTAACAAATAGTGGAATGAGACAAGCTGATTAAAGACACAGTTCATTTAGGTTAAGAGCTCAGAGTGTCTGGAATTTTTAACCATATGCTTTATTTGATGTCAACATCAGAGGAATATTTTAAAAAGCAAACTCAAACCTATAAGTTAGTAACATTCCAAATCAACTGCATAAAAAAAGTATTTTACATCTCTCCAAACTTGTGTACCCTATAAATGTACATAAACTTGTGCATTTCAAAGCACTTGTCACTTTTAAAGTGAACGGTCTCAAAATGCTAGGTAAACGTTTGCTAATTATTCCTTTAAAAAAACAAGACTCCTTTGGAAGATTTCTCTTCCTTGTGCTTATAGTTGATCTGCAAACATTTCTCAAGTCAAAGTTTCTGGGAATTGCTCTGGAAAAAAATCATAGTAGACAAGGGCTAAGTGCAGACATAAGCAGCTCCATTTTATAAACAAAGTTTCGGCCTTCCATTTTATTCCACTGAACTTCTCTGAATGGTCCACGAAGATGATTCCATTTGCTATCTTGTAAAACATCACTTTTTGGAAGGTCTTTACACTGGTTACGGGGAAACTGAACCATAATCTTGCTGCCACTTTCAGGGCCATTACGAACTGTGGAGCAAAACCAAATTATTCAATACTCATTTTCCAAGCTAGAAACAACAAAGATCACTTAACCTCATTTTCCACGACTACCAAAACCTTGTTTGTCTATCCACTTGGAAGGTCTTATTTACAAGTGCATTTTCAGTATCAATATGCTAAAAAAAATCTGCTAGATACGAGGCTGGTATACCTATTCATGAATTACTGTTTGCAAGATGAGAAGTTGGCTTAGATAAATCAAATGTCCTATTTATTTTCAGAACATCATTTATTTTTTTCTGAAACATTTGCTAACCCAATCATTCAATGAGTTGGTTAATATACACCTACTATATGATGAAACGCAAATGTTCAAAATCAGGAAGGGAACGAAGGAAAGATTACTCTGAGTGAAAACTTCAAATTTTAATAATGCTTTAGTATTCAGGAAAGAAAAGGGTATTTTGAAATCCCTATCAATAAAGACCCAGCAATGACCACGCCCGCAGAGTCACAAGCTGTGATCCTATGGGGAAGACTTTGTAATTACCCACTCTCTCAAGTCTTTAGAGCAGGTATTAGAAAAGATCGCACTAAAACCATAAGCACTCCGAATACAATTGTCAACTAGGTAGTATGCGTATATGCCCGTCAAAGTGCCCTACTCACAGTAGGTGCTTCATAAAACACCTCTCTGTTCCATCTCCTGACCATCTTTAGGGTCAGATATTATTCCTGCAATATTTACAGCAGCATATTTTAAAAAGTCACTTCTCCATTAAAAGTTCTAAACTGCAGGAGCAACAATGCTGATGGCAATTTTCAGATAATCTCCTAGAAAAATGTGTTGTCAAGCAAAGCATTTTTTATAACTACTAGAAAGAGAAGTAATAATCTGTTGCTCTGAGTAACAGCTATGAGCAGATAAACGCTCAGCATAATGATGACATGAACTCACCTGTAGCAGAGAGAAATTACTCCTAAGTCTATGTAACTATTAAAGCTAAATGTGAAGGCCCAACTCCCAAAGGTCTCTTGGCATTCAAAGCAGCAGAAAGTACCTGAAATAGCATAGTCGCCGCTCGGGGAGGCCACGGTGATGGCAGAGGCGTTGCCAATGCTCTCCACGGGCCCCAGGCCCACGTGATTACTGAAGCTCAGCACCTGCCAGCCCATCACCTTGGCGAGCTGCTGGACTGCATGCACCTGATGCTGTGACATCTGTGAATGGCAAGGAGACTTCACTGACAACAGCATGGCTTCCCACTTCGCAGTCACTTGACATCATGACTGTAAACTCTCGTTGGGGTTTTCACTGCCTGGCACAGGAACCCCATCCTATGCGTGAGGAACTCTCCTCTGGGTGACTAGCGGGGGGAAAGGAACAGGACCCCACCTTCCACTGCAGAAGCTAAAATAGCCTGATACTCGCTTCCCTGTCCACTGGCAGCTGGAACACAGGCACACAACCTAAACTGGGCCAACGGGAGCCTCCCACCTGGATGACAGAGCGTGGAGCAGCACTACAGCAGCCGCAGGGCACGCTGAGCGCCCTCCACTTACCCCTTCAGGTGCACACTCCCTCCAGCTCTGCCCGGGAGGCTGATCCATAGATCCTTAGTAAACAGACCCTCCTGAAATTATCCCAAGTGAGCCACCGAATTTCCTGTTAAGACCCTGCCTGAGACACAGGTGCAATTCAGAGTACCTCCTGCCACCGGCGACAAAGGCAGAAGTGTTGGGATGGCATTCCCCTGGCTGTGGTTCTCACCATCCAGCTTCCTTTGATCCCAATCCATCTGCAAGCCTTATTCTCTGGACGGCCATTCAATTCTGGAAGCTACCCAACAGCCTGTCAATACATTTCTCTGTGTGTGCTTAAGCCGACCAAAACCATTTTAGGTGCAGTCAACCTAAAGGGTTGCGATGCCATACCTCACAAATGCACCTTATTTACTTGGCACCACACAAACAAGTCAGTATAAAAGATTACTGCTTCTGGGGGGGGGGGAGCTGTCAGTATTTTAAAATTTTATGTGAAATGCAAATTTATATTTTACGTGAAAAACTCATTAGCATTTCAAAACCTACCCTTTCTCCTGTAACTCCCAGAACTCAGGATTTCAATGGGTTATGACAACTCCATGAGGAAGGCAGGAAAAATACTGTTCCTACTTTACAGGTGAGGAAAGAAAGGTCCAGAAATATGTCCAGTGTCCCAAAGCAAGTTTGTGGTGGAGCTGGTACTAGAACCCAGCACTTTCCGTCCTGTCCCTTAAGCCCTAACTCGTTCTTAGGGCTTAAGGTGAAAGTATCTCATTTATCACTAAGGAGACTGGTCACTACAATTTTGTATCTGATCCTCCTTACTCTAGTTTTCTTGGGTTAATACTTCTCCACTTTTATGTCGTCCCGGAGGGACTGTAAATCTTGGTAAACGTGAGAAATAAAAGTTTGATGGTCTCAGAACCAGTCCTTCATCTCAAATACAAACTAAGTAGAAACAAACCTAGGACAGTTATCAACATTTTCAGTTAGCCAGTAGGTTGTAAAATATGCACTAGAAATTAGATAGCAGAAAAAAATGGCTTTTTATCATTTTATTTCTTACCTGCTTTGTTCTTTCAATGGTTACAAGAGAAAGGGACTCAAGACTTGTGGTCTGCAACTTTACCTGAGACAGAAGGAAATCCTGCAGCTCCTGCTCCTGATGAGACAGTGTGATTACTCTCCCATCTCTGTGTACAACTCGAATCTGCTCAACTCCAATATTCAACTGCAGCTGGATGGACCTTTATAGACACACATACTGAAGGTCAGCAGTGTTCAAAATTACCTCGTACAATGCCATAAACATTAAACCTTAACCTCACAGAAAAAGAATCTAACAGTAGTGAAAACCTACACCAACACCCATGGGGAAAAGTTTTCTTAGGTTCAACGGAACTGTTGGGACTCCCACCAAGCCACCACAGGACACTGAGCACCAGTGCACTCAGAACAATACAGGGGAGGAACCAGTGGCCAGCAGGAGCTGCTCCTCTTCTATGGCGTCCCTGCAGCTGTCAACATGGTGGCAATACGCCTTCGTTGCTATGAAGTAAAATCCACATTGAGACTATGTGGGATCTGCCCTGACTTAGAAACCTCATTCCTCACGGGAGCCACATGCTCCTGCAATAGCTTCACAGGCATGGTTTCTGGGGTTCCCACAAGAGACACCGTCCAGTGGTAGAAGTCATCCGATTGCGGGAAATCCAAAGCCATCACTATCAGGTATATGTAATTCCACCTAGTCTAGCTCCATTTTACCAATTTGGGATGATTTTTGCTGGTAACAGTGTTTCCTAGTAACACACATGGCATCTTTCCTTACCAAGTTACCAGGGTACTAGAGCTAGAGAGTTAACCCAAGGTCAAATTCTCATACAGAAAGAAAAAAGGTTTGTTAACTCTTTACCCCTCCTGAAATAATCAGCAAACAAGTCAGAATGTGTACACTCTATTAAGTTGGCTTAGGTCAAACAAAGAAACATAGCCAATGAAAATACATACAGGTCACAAGACTTTTCCAAACCAATTTATAAGTTTTCAGCATATGACATATACAAAGAAACACAAAACTCCCCAAATCAAATCATCTAGATGAACAAATGCAGAAAATATAGCATTATCTCTTTCCACATTTGATAGTAACTTTTTTTTTTAACTTTGTTTTACAGCAGACGTTTCAGAATAAAAACATTTTGGCAACTGTCTATATGAAATTGTAACTCTGATGAATTAATGTTTACATATTCCTTTCCAAGAAAAACATAAAACTCAGATACTTAAAGGAAAAGATTTCTAAATCTAACCAAATTTTTAAATTCTCTTAAACAAAGGTGTCAGGGAAGAGGGTCATATTACTATCGATGGCAGCACACTTATGGCAACCACTCAGAGAAGGAATTTGGTAACAATAATCAAAATTTTAAATGACCCCTTCTTTTGACCCAGCAATTATGCTTGTAGGACTTTATTCTATAGATACACTTGTACAGATTATTTTGCAGGCATCCAACTAAAACGTTCACCAATGGAAAGCTGGAGAGTTCTAAGAAAGAGAATTACCTTCGGCTTTAAATACCGTAAGATGACCGGAGCTACAGAAGATGAGGAGAAGGGCGTTCCTCACTTCCTTCTACCTCCTGTCCCATCCTGGTTCTGGCAAGGCTACATTATCACCAACCTCTCCTCACAGAAGTTTAGAACATTTACACTGGGTTCTGTGACCGTAATCCCAGTTGTTTGGTCTTAGTTCTAGATGTAAATAATTTAAAATTCAATGCTGATCAATTTTTTGCTTTTCTTCCCATTTGCGCTCACTCTCTTTAACTTTTTATTATGGAAAATTTCAAACACAAACAAAAGTACAGTGTAGTATAATGAAAGCCGATGACCCCATCACCCAGACTTAATAGTTAAAAACAAATGCCAAACTTGTTTCACGTATTTCATACTTTCTGTCCCTCACACCCCCGAGCCACCTCCATTACTTCCTTAGGTAGAGGGGGAAGAAGACAGTGATCCAATCCACCACCTTTTCCTAGAGGTTTCAAGACTGATTCCCTTTGCATTGTATACTCCTGTATCTTCCACGTTTGATCTTTAAATCATGCTCATCTACTGTTTTTCACTTTAAAAAAAACAGTGAATTAAAACCTCCATACTAAAATACAGCATTATAAATGTACTCCATTCCCTCTTCCTCAGGGTGATTTTGTTTCCAGGTGTGTTTTGCTCACTGGCGAGACCACTGTGTCTAGGTCTGCCTGAAATAAAGCAACGGAAGTTTGAAAAATAAAACATCCTCACAGACCCTGATAAAGGTTTGCTGGTGGCTCTCAGACTGATGTGGGGAAGGGGACTCAGCTCCATCTTTCCAGTGGTTACATTTCAAAGAGGCTCAAACGGAGGCCAAAGATGCCTTTCATGGCCACTAGCTAACTATTAACTTGTTCTCCCTCCTCCTCCCCGTTTTACTGAGATGTAATTGACAATGTCACTGTACTCATTTAAAGTGTACAACATGATTTAATATCTGTATATGTTACAAAATGATCAGCACCACAAGTTTCATTACCATCCATTACCTCACAGGGTTACCCACTTTCTTTTTCTTGTGATGAGAACTTTTAAGATCTACTCTTTCTGTTTTTTTAAATTGAAGTACAGTCAGTTTTAAGATCTACTCTCTTAGCAACTTTCAAATATACAACAGAGCATTATTAACCGTAGTTACCACGCTGTACATTACTTCCCTGGAACTTATAAGTGGAAGTCTGTACCTTCTGACCACCTTCACCAACCCCCCACCACTGGCACCACCAGCACTACACATCTGTATATTCACTTGTGATTTATGAGTGTAAATCAACTTTTTTCAGGATGCTGGGGACAAAAGTCATCAAAGACATCATTAACAGCTGGATGAGACACAAAACTTAGGCTGTTTCAGGCACACTATGAAAAGCACAGGCTCTATATAAATGGCCCTCCTGACTTCACATGCTCGTGCCGGCCACAGCCTCCAGGCAAGAACTGAGGTGGCCAGAGCCTGCGGGAGCGTGGCTGCTTTCTGCCCACGCTGGGGGTCCAGGTTTTACCAGAGCTCAGCTACGTGACACTCACCTAATAGAGACTATATTAGACATTCTTACCTCTCATTTTTAAAAAACACTCTACAGTTGATAAAATTTACTGGAATGCTATGCCACCCTAGCAAACAAAAACCAAAATCTTCATATACTCACTCAGCAATATCGGTACCTAAAAAGCAACTTAACATATTAAACACGTAACTTATTTCTGATACTTACTTGCATATTTGTTCATAACCTTGTGATGTGATTAAAACTTTCACACTAGATTCATAAACATCATTAATATTTGACCAATGAGCCTGTATCTGAGGATCCTCAATGCGACTTGCTAAGCTGTCAATGGTTGCAGCAGTTCTTTTAAAGAAAAAAAGTTAAAACTTTTATAAAGTCACCATGTAAAATAACAAGATTATAAATCACTTATCAATTTTATGGATATTTGAAAACCAGATGAATACTTTTCGAAAATACCACCATTTGAAAAGCAAAGATTTTAAAGGAAGGTGAGATGCCGCTCTGATGTACTGTTCCTCAGCTTCGCATCACGATACATTCTCATGAGAAGTTTATTTCCTTTTAACTCCATTTGTTTTCCCCTACTCGAAAAATCTTACCAGAACACAAGTGAGAAGGGTACTTCTAGGGTACTAACCTCAGCTCTATAAATATAAATTATTCATAACTAGCATCAGTTCTTGATCCCTGGTAACAAATGACTTGGGACATAACCACACCTGAGACCCATTACTGTCATGGAATTATAATCATTTTCAAGAGAAGCTAGAGAGACTTATTGCATAATTAAAACCTATACTCCAAAAGTAAACACGTAAGTGAGAACTAAGATTCATCAAGTGCTAATTATATACCAAATACTGCAATTAGTGCTTTCATGAATTACATCATTTAACCTTACTCACACAATAATAGATACTACTGTTATCTCCACTTTTCAGCAGGTAAAAAAGCAGTTTAGCAATGCTGCATAACTTGCATAAAGTTACAACAACTGTTTGGGGCACAAAAGCTGAAAGCCTAACTCGAGAGCCAATAATCTCTCCTTTATATTTTATACACACTAATCAACAGCCCCTGCCTAGAACCAAAGCATAAGTTATGTAAGTTAACCAAACTTCTGGAAATTTTGTTTTTAATATCTGATTCTAGCACTTTATCGGAAAGAGAAGGAAAAGCCGGGAGGAAATGAGAACAGCCATTTACGGACAAGGGGCTTTTACATCAATGGGCTTGGGCTCTGCTCTTTTATCCTGCTTCTGCTCTAGTACTGGTTTCTTTCAATCCTGTCTTTTGGGGGGGGGGGGGTAGGTAATTATTTATTTATTTTTAGAGGAGGTACGGGGGATTGAACCCGGGACCTTATGCATGCTTAGCACCCACTCTACCACTTGAGCTATACCCTCCCCCCTCTCAATCCAGTCTTAATTTTCTCTTCTGTGATTTGTTTCCCTAGCAGTGATTCAAAAATTTCTACAGCAGACAAATATGTGCATGAGTGTTCTTCTCAGGACTACATCTACCAACAAACTGGAAATTTAAAAATATTTAGCAATTGAAAATTGGTAAAAGAAATAGAATAGTCACATAATGGGATATTACAAAGCTATTAAAATATCTTTGAAGGCAGTGTATAAAATTTTATACCAGATTTGTTTGTAAAAGAAGAGATACACATGCCCTGACACATACCCAGCTGACCCACGAATGACAGGCCTGAACTGCATGGTTACGCTTACACAAGGATTTCTTTCGCTGAATACATACTACAGTACTAAGAATCTGTGGTTGGTTGAATCCATTTCAGATAAGGAGGAACTGCCTGCACAGAGGCCAACTATAAGTTATGCCTGGATTTTTGACTGTGCAGAGGGTCAGCACCCCTAATCTCTGTGTTGTTCAATGGTCAAATGTGTTTCAAGATACATGACTATATTAATAGTAAGTCTCCCTGTGTATAGCAGTAAACAGATGGGTTGATATATTTTGAACATTATTTCTATACCAAGGGGGATAAATGGGAATATTTTTAAAGCTTTGCTGCTTATAAATCCTGATTTTTAGCTGTGTAATTTCCAGTGAGTTGCACAACTTTTCTAAGCTTCAATCTTCTCATCAGTAAAAACAGGTTAACAGGATCTGCCCCAGAGAATAGGGATTTATAAGTCAACATATGGAAAAGTGCCTTCCAAAGTCCTAAAATGTGCAACAACCAAAAAATATAGAAAGCTGTAAAAAGTTTAAATCAGTTTAGGAATGAGTATCTCCTGGGTGGGCTGAAGTATGGTGTTCTAAGACACATTCCTAGACACTCACCTTCCAAAATTCTGGGGCCAGTGTTAAAAATGATGTATTATATTACATGGGCAATGGATCTGTCTTCCCCAAACTTTACAGGACCACCTATGACCATAAACTCTTATACTGTAGCCACCTCCCTCTCCATGAAAAAAAAAAAAAAATTAAAACATGTCAAAAATAACATACATCAGGTAACTGATAGAGGAAAAAGGACTGCAATTTCAAAGAAAAACTTTGTTCATCCTTACCTACTCCTCAGAAATATATGCTTTGCTTGTTTAATTATTTTTTCCAGAAGCCCTTCACTTGATTGTATTGAATTAATTTCATTTTTATCAAAAGCTTGAGGACCTGAAAGTCTCATTCTCTTGTGGCCGAAAGGTGCACTTGCTGGATGAGGCATCGTGATGGAACTCAGGGTCTGTTTGTGAAACTGTTAACAAGAATAGCCATTTTAAACAACCAACACCCACATATTAAGTACTGCACAATGTTCAATCAAAGCACAGCTCACATTTTGGAAACATGAAAGCAATGGATGTGAACCACTTATAAAGGCAGTCTTGGCACACAGATAAATGTTAACATTTAGTCAATGCTTAATTTCAGTTTGCAAAGAGAAGGGTCCCTCTCAAGCTGCGGTTTTTATTTTAAAAGTTTTAAACTATAAAAACAAATATTCTTCAGTAAGTCCCATCGACAGAACACATGCCAACAGTAGACAGTCACTCCACCATACCCTAGATTAGAGGTTCCCAAACTTGGCTACCGATCAGAACCACCTGAGGAACATAAAAAAATGCTGATTCTTTCACCATCACAAAGAACAGAACTTTTGGGGTGAGGCAGGGGATCTATTAAAAGATTCTTGGAGGACTCTTCTGAAAGTAGCCTAACCTGTGAACCAGCACTCTGGAAATACAGTTCCAGATGACCAGTATATAAGTAGAGTATGTCCCCAAATAACTCAACTAGCCACCCAATCAGAATCATCTTTTAGCATGCGTTTCTGACACCTCTCTGTAACACCTGTGGTGTATTCCTACTACCGTTAGCAGCCATGCTTGGGAGCAGGACCATATTCTGATCATCCCTGAGCCTACGGCAAGGACCTTTCACATCACAGATAGCGAATGTCACTGCCGTATGAAAAATGAGGACTCAGCCGAGGGGAGCGTGTACACATTCACTGCCCTGGATACGCTTATCACAATGCAAGGAAAAACATTTGTTTCATTACCTCTCTAATGAGTAGATGCAAATTATGCTCTAGGACATAAAGATGGTCCTCTGGACTTTGCTTCTCAGTAGCAGATTTTTGGGATTTCTTATCATTTGAGGAATGGCACAAAGAAATAGATAACTGCAAGCCTGTTTATAAAAATAAGTAGGACAGATATAAACAACCTAAAATATGGAAAGGCACAAACTGTCTGCATAAAGTCCAATCACAGCCCATGCTCAAAAGACACATCCTGAACTTGAAGAGGACCAAAATGACTACTCATGAATACAATAAACTACCACATACTTAACAATTCAAATCTGTTGACCTACAGTGTCACTGCTGACCCTGAGCTGTGCCTAAAGACAAATGAACAGAAGCTATATATATTAACTAATTTGTTTCTTCTTGCTTTTAAATTAAAAATAAAACAAAACACTAAGTTAATATCTGGTCTTACTGACCAGAAGACAGATGTTCTTCCCTGCTCCCATAAAAATCAGGACGAAATTTTTCAGTCCTAAAACCCAGTCCCTTGACAAGACCCAAGAATATACTCAGAATTTATGTAAAAATACAAGTGTAGCTAATTACAAATTGATCTCTAGGGTAATAAGTCTGACTGCCTTTGAATAATATAGTTAAAATCCAATTCCACAAATTTAGAATTATGGCTATTTAATAAATTCAGCATTTTCTAAACAAAAACATTAATTAGAAAAGATGCATGCACCCTGATGTTCACAGCAGCATTATTTACAACTGCCAAAATGTGGAAGCAACCTAAGTGTCCATCAACAGATGAACAGATAAAGATGTGGTGTACATATATACAGTGGAATACTACTCAACCATAAAAAGAATAAAATCTTGCCATCTGCAACAACACGGATGGCCATAGTACTATGTTAAGTGAAAAAGTCAGACAGAGAAAGACAAACACTGTATCATATCACTTACATGTGGAATATAAAAAATACAACAAACCAGTGAATATAACAAAAAAGAAACACACTCACAGATATAGAGAACAAACTATGGTTAACTAGTGAGGAGAGGGAAGGGGGAGGGGCAAAATGGGGGTAGAGGATTAAGAGATACAAACTACTATGTATAAAACAAAAAAACTACAAGGACATACTGTACAACATAGGGCATACAGCCAATATTTGAGAAAAACTATAAATGGAATATAACCTGTAAAAATTGTGAATCACTATGTTGTACACCTGAAACTTCTGTGATATTATACATCAACTAAACCTCAATAAAAAAATTAAAATTAAAAAAATTAAGCATTTTCTAATTGACATCTCATTTAGACAGTAAGACAGGATCCCTGAAAAAATCTTCCACAAATGGTGTTAGCATGGATACCTCAGAGCAACTGTTACTGAGTAATAGCCTTGCTAGTGCAAGTTTTTCACATTTATTGTTTAAAGCCCAGTAGTGACCCTCCTGAGGACACAGAGCAGAGTCAGCAGTGCAGGCTGCGCTGCCCGCTTCACTGTACAGAGGACAGCGTCCCACCTCTTTGCTCTTACTGTTGCTTCAACACACCCCATAGCTACCCTTTTTGTCCCGATCCCAACCCACAAAGTCTTAACTACAAATCTCAAAAGGGCAGGCTGCTCTTACTTGGAAAGGGCTGAGAGATAATCTGGTTTTTCACCACAATGTGAGGGATCTGTGATTTAATTTGAACAGCTTCCCGAGAGAGCTGTGCAAAAATTTCTTTACATAATAGAACATTTTGTGCTGCTTCTAATTTCGTCTGCCAGTGTGGGGAACCTGAAAGACAGGGGATGTATGTACAGATTAATTATCCAATTATATCAGGCATCAACTAGCTTAAATGATGATCTGAATACCCACGACAGAAGTTCAGGAAACATTATATTACAGCACATCCTTTCCAAAATATAAAGATTTTTACTTCTTTCACACAGAGAAAACTGGTAAATAAGTTCAATCTTTAAAAAAATATTGCACAGCTATTCACTAATAGTTAATTAACAAGTTATAAATACATTTCCAATTGCTCTTACTTCAAAGTACCTATTTTTCCTGTATTCAGTTTATGTGTAAATGTAAGCTCAGATAAGACCAGAAGTTAGAGGACAGAACATAACTGTACCTGGTTTGGATTTAGGCAAAGGTCGTTTGAAAAGGTTAACTGTGCCCAGATCACCTATGTCTGGAGCCTGTTTTTGAATCGAAACCTATGTGACAATAGTAATACAAAAACAAAAACAAAAAGTTAGCAAATTAGCCTCTAGGCTATTAATAAGAAATTATTTGAAAAATACTTTGACAAATACCTTGATATATGCAGACCCTTCTAAATCACTAGGAATTTGGACATCAAGGGGACAGTAATCTTCAGGTATCTTCTTATCCAGGTCAATATCTGTATTCTTTATTACTTCAAATGTACCATGATGGGGAAACAGGGATCCTAATGGGGTGTTACAAATAGGAAAGTCAAAAACTGTTAACACAATTTAACACAAATTATGAAGTATATAATAACACTTCACATACACATCACTGAGGCATTAATTAAGTTCCCACCAAAAACGTGTGTTTCAGGGCAAGGGAGAGGCGTGGTAAGCAAAAGGAAGAAAGGAAGCAAGAGAAAAGAGTTATTTAACTTTAAAAAAAATACACTTTAGTCTAATGGCATCATTATAGTACAAACTCCACTGTCCATCCAAACTATTTTATTCCAATGGACTTTTGACAAAATTAATATAATTCTAGAACATACTTCCACAGATAAAATCTTTGGAGATTAAACATTCTGGAGCTCAGTCTCTGTAATAAGGTTGCAACTGAAGGGTTCTGAATTCAAAAACAGAAGGACAAAAGGACACTGTATACACCACTCTCTTTTTCAACCAATTCCTACTTTCATGTGAGGTCTTCCTGTGTATGGCAGACGTTTGGGGAAGTGGTGCTGGGCTGCTGAATTATCTGAGAAATGGATAGTTAAATGTAACGTTAAAACAAGGGAAGATGTTCAAGATTTTCTTCCAGTTAAAACCAGAATGTAATCAAATCCTTTTATAACACAGGTGACTGTCTCATAGAAAGAAATTGGGTGAGGTTCTTGTACATAATTAATTGTTGGGAAGAACTCACAATGTCCAGAGCCAGAAAGTACTGCTTCTACAGACTACCTATTAAAATGTAAAAACGTCTTGTCATCTTCATTCATCTTTGTGATGAAACATGACCTTCAGAACTCAAAACTTTCCAGCTCCCATCAGTGCTGAGGCACGGAGGTCCTCTAGTATTTGACTTAACCACTTCAACCTATCTTCCCTTAATTTTAGGGTAACGATGGCTTGCTCTGGCAAATGAATCCTTTAAAAATATCACTCAGTACTATCGTTATCCCTGTGATCACAGCCAGCGTGCCTTGCTTTTTTTAATCCCTTGACATTCAAAGTTCTTACCCCATTGAGCTGTGAATCTTATGAACTTTTGCTGTCTAGCTCCTCTCAATACACTTCAGCAGCTTAAAGACTACCATAATTATCTCAGGAAACCTACTATTACATATTACAGCTCGACAACAAAGAATTTATACCAAAAGATGTGAATTCAAGATATCAAACTCTGGTATCCTCCAACGAAGGATATTCCTAACCAAGCGCTGCAGCCTCAGTTGAAGGGGGAAAAAAGCAGGGTGAAGTGTTCTCACCATCCTCTCTCTTCACCCAAGGCGTGACAACGGCTTAGCAGACTCAGGGAGAAAAACAGAATAAGGAAGAATAGAAATGTAACAGAATAAGGAAGAATAGAAATGTTTCTTTTCTCCTTTTATGCCCAGTTTTTAAGGACTATGGGTAAGCGCCTGATTTAGGAGTCTAGTAATACCTCCTTGTTCCTAACTAAAATGTTAATTATGGTTCAAGGTGTGTTAGCACATAAACCCTGTCTCTGAACTTTGTTAGGCATACCTAACATGTTTTCAAATTAAATATAAACTATTTATAAAAAGGTTATTATAAGTGTAATTTTAACTTTTTCAGACTTACGTATACAGAAAATAAAGCTTCAAAATGTAGCATAATTGAGAAACAACTATTATAGAAGAATATATAACATTACAAGCAACCCTTTATAGTTTTTGACAATAGTTAAAAAGCAGAATTTTTTTCTAACAATTATCTATACCTGCACTTCTATAGCTCAGATCTCCAAGAATCTTATCTCCAACTTTCCGAAGCTTCCAGTGTTGCCTGAGTCTCAAAAGCTCAGAGTTGAAGTCTCTCTGTAGCTTGTTTTCTTGGTTTTCAGTAACTGACTTAGTCAGTCTTTCTGCCCCCTTCAATAGGATTTGTGCTGCTCCGGCAAGTGACTTCTTTTTAGATATCAACTGCAACGTCTGAGGATTCTACAAAAACAATCCCCAAGTGCAGTTCTGTATTATTTTTAAATGATTTCAAAATGATACATTTTCTCAAAATACCTACTCAAGACAAAATGTACAAATTAAAGGAAAGCAAAGAGAAGGGGGAAAGCACATATAACAATGATTTTTTAAAAAATAGTAACCTTAACTTATGTCTTTGGTCAACTCAAATAAAGGCTTGTAATAAACCAAAAGACCTATAACTCGGAACCAACATGGCATCAACCCCGCCCAGCCTGGGTCAGGTGCCCTCTCTCTCCTGCCATTCCTCTATGTATCCCGCTCTCCACCCCACCCACATGCACAGCCTTTCCAGGCACTCATTACACTTCTGATTAAGGTCTATAATCTCTGCTTGAATGTCACCTATGTAACAGTGGAAACCACTATATCCACAGACCCAAGAACAATACCTGGCACATAATATTTGATTTAATAAATAAAGAAATGTCTCCAATGAGTATAGCCATAAAATTATCTTGTATTACAGCAAGCCACTAAAGCGCCTTTCGAATTAAGTCTGAAGTTATGCAGCATTAATAATAATGTACTTCACTGAATGCTGATTTTTGGAAAACTGATGAGAAATCAAAATCTATGTATTATATATACATACATAAATATCCATAATCACTACCAATTTGTGTAGACATACTTCCAAAAAGTCAAGTTTAATAAAATGTTTTCTGGCTGTATAAGAGTCAAAATAATAAAGTTTCATAAGAAGTGTCACAATAATCTTTTGACCATATTAGGGAACCTAATTCTGAATTCCTGGAGAATTCAAGAAACTCCCGAAGACTGTTTGGAAGAGGCACAGAATGGCGGGGAAGGCGGTGGTCTACGAGTGAGGGGCTGGAGGTCACGTTTTGGCTCTCTAACCACTGGCTTTACTCCAATCTGAGCACATCCCAGATCTCTCTGGACCTCAGCTTTCTCACTGTAAAATGAAGGAAGCAGACTGAATGATCTCTTAAGTCTTCCACACAATGTTTCTGGATTCAGAAGCTTTCACCATGTTAATAATTATATTCCATTAACTTTATTTACAAATGGGTTCTTACAACCGCTGCCTCCTCTCCATGCCACCAACTAGGTCATGGTCTGTGCTAGTTTTCCTTAAGCACCAACTTAGTGGCCTCCCCGATTTCAGACTCTCCATCACCAAGTCATCCTTCTGCTGCCTCCCTTTCATTTTCCAATGTTCAAAACTGAATACATTTCCTCAATCTCAACAACTCTACCTACCTTTAAATATCCTCCTCCACCATCTGGCCATTCTAACTTTGCTAACCAGGCCCTAAAAAGTGGTATGGGGGTTGGAGGGAGAAGACTGAGACTGAGAGAGAGAAATAACTTGTTCAGGGTCACAGTGCTAGTGAGGGCAGAGTTAGGATTTGAACCCAGGTCTTGACTCCAAAGCCCTTTTACCATTGTACTTTTGGTAAAAGGTACATATTACAGACCAAGGATCCAGGCTGTAAGAAATTTATTAAGACTTGGGAACCTTTAAAGTACTACATTATGAAAGAAATGTAACTCTTTGAGGGTCACAGGTATACTAATAAAATAATAGATAAAAGAGATGCAGTTTTGTGCCTTTGTTTTGAACTAGTCTGCCTTTAAATCTTCATCTGTACTTAATTTTGCCTGGAAGGAAAAAGGAACAACAGGCACACAGCCTAAAAGATGGTCCTGGGACCTAATCAAATGGCACCATTATTCAATGAGAGCCCACAGATACCTGTTTTGGAGGAAGTGCATCCTGAGAGACGGGATCAAGAGTCATAAATTTTTTGTCCCTGACAATGCTGAGAACATCATAGAGAACACACATCTCTGTCAGGGCACTTCTTAAATTGTTCCTCACTGAATCCCAAGGCCAAAGGGAAGGCTGAAATTTCACCAACCCTAAAAGGAGAAAGAAAAAAAGAAATACACAGGTATTAGTTACACTGAATAGAAGACAGAAAGCTCATGTAGAGGTTTAAAAGCACTAAAAGAAGAAATAATGAATTCTATTTCAAATTGTTCCCTCTATTATCCCATTCTCTCTACCCTTTCTTGAATCTTTAACATTTAAGCCAGAATTCATACATAGCAAATTAAATATGATATATGAGTTCCAAAGTTAAATCTAACATTACAACATGATAGGTAGACATTCTAACATCTTTTTAAATTTATACAAGCCTTCTTAGTAACTTTCTTCCAGCTTTTAAAACCTAAATAATCTGCCCTCTTGGCGCAGCAGGCAGCGCATCAGTCTCATAAAACCTAAATAAGTAACTGTGGAGAATTTCCAATACACAAAGACAAAAAAATAAAAATAACCTATAATGGTAGCATTCAGATATTAAACACTAGTAATATATCTTCTAACTTCGTAATCATTTTAAAAAATTAAATTTCATGAATAAACACTCACTATACAGAGTTCAAACTATAACAGAGTTACAGAGTAAAAAGTGAAAGTTTTCCTTTATACCCCTCCCCTGATTCTCTCTCCTCCTGACAGGCAATTACTATTAACCATTGCGGCGTACCCATCCAAATGTTTTTCTACGCATTTACATATACATATCCCCATTTTCCAATAACTTGCTTTCCACCCTCCAACTCAGTCTGTCCTAGAGACACTTCCATGTCAGAACATACGGATCTACTTCATTCTCTTCACACTGAATGATATTCTGGTGCATAGATGTACAGTAAGGTTAACCATTTCTGTTTAATGGACATGTATGGTTCCAACAATGCTAGTAGTGGTTAACATCTTTAACACAAATCTGTGTATAGGTCAACTTTTTCTGTAGGTTAAATTTTGAGACGTGGTATCAGCGGTCCAAAAGAGATGCATATTTAAAGATTTTGACACATACTAAACTGCAAACTGTCTTCCAGAAAGGTTCTACCAATTCACCCTCCCAACACTGGAAATGAACAATCTCTGAAATTTCTACCAATCTTACTCATGAAAACAGTATCCTAATGATGATTTCATTTTCATCCCCCTACCAAAGAGATCTGAAGTCTTTCCCCTGTGAGCTGTTTATGTATCTCTGCCCTAGTTTTCCAATGAGTTCTCTTTTTCTTTTCAGTTTGAATGAACTCTTTGAATATCAGGGCTATCAACCACTGTGTGTCATATGTTTTGCATATACTTTTCCCAGTATGTCATTTATCTTTTTACTTTGTTTATGGCATCTTTTCCCATTATTATTTTTAAATTTTATGTAATTAATATACCTATCTTTTCCTTTCTAACTTCTGTTTCCTAGCTTGCTTAAGAAAGTCTCTCCTACTCCCGAAGTTATGTGATTATAATTTCTTTTCAATATTTTGTTTTATTCTCTCCATGTGCATTTCAATCTTTGTAGAAATATTTCTGTGTGAGGTATGAGGTAGTATTTACCTTTTATTCCCAAATGGGTCCTTAATTGTCCCAACACCACTGGCTTGAAACCCTTTAAATTTCCATTTCCACGGGGTTTTTGCACGTAAGTAAATCAAGAATTGTTAATATTTTTTATTCTTGTCAATGAGAATCCAAAACCACTCATACTTTTCCCATAGTTCTCTAACTAGTTTCGTATTCCCTATAATCCCTACTATATATAGCACCCAGAGTAATGGTTTGCAAACAAAATCATCTGTCTACTTAAAATCCTTCAAAAGCTTTCAGTTGTCCTTCTAATAATAGCCAAATGCTTATCCTGGCCTGCTGGCACTTCATGATTTGGTCCCTGCCTCCCTCTTAGATCTTATCACATACTCCAGTCAATACAAATGTCTTTTCAGTAGGTGTTACTATTATCACCCACCTTGCTTGCACAGGGAAACAAAGTAAATCGTCCGAGGTCACACAGCTAATATAAGACAGAGCCGAGATATGAAGTACAGGGCTCTTAACCAGAGCGTGCCATACTGCAGGCGCTCTATTAAAAACTTAAAACAATTCATCAGTGACAGTGTCTCTCAAGTGCTCCCACTCGAAGAAATATGCAGAAGAATAAGGAGTATTAAGAGTCAAGTAGTGCCGAGCTATTTTTAAAAGTGCCCAGCTATTAAAAAAAAGATGATGAGCACGACTGCTTTCAAAATACTCCCACGCACAGCATCTCACCTGGCACAGGAGAGGCAGTGACACTACCTGGGCGGGAACCGGGACCCCCAGACGGGCCCTGCGGACTCGAGGAACAGACACGGGCCTTACCTTCCTCGTCGTCCTGGTCCGCGCTGGACCCGGCGCCCGCCCAGTCCTGCGCGTCGCCGTCGGCCCCCGCCGCCTCCTCCTCCTCGGAGCCCGAACCCTGGCTGAAGTCGATCCGCTGGGCCAGACGCGCCAGATTCTGCGACATGGACAGCGGCTGCAGGTACGTCTCGGTGCCATCCAGGCCCACCTCCTGGACCTGCTTCTCGCAGGCCGACTCGATGCTGATCCGCACAGCGCGCACCCCGGACATGCTGGCGGCGTCTGCAGGGCCCCCGCGCCAGCCAAAAATTGAGGGAGGAAGCAGGGGCGCCTCCGCAGGGAGCCGGGAACCAGGGAACTGCAGCCTTGGAGGACCCTCAGGAAACCAAACGCAGCTTTAGAGCCGAAAACAAAGACTAGAGCGCTGCGGTTTTCCCAGAATGCGCTGCAGGACCCTCCGCCCACCCCAGCTCGGAATCTCGCGGAAGGAAACTGGCAGGCGACTAAGCCTCGCACTTCCGGCCGAGCACTTCCGGTAAATCCTACTGCGGCGTTGGGAAAAGCTTCCGGGTCTGTAAGAGGCGTGGCCGGAAGTGGGAGAGAGGGGGCCCAGGTGCAGAGAGCGGGAGGAGGTAGGTACCTGGCGTTCTACGTTTTAAGGTGTTACGTGTTTAAAAGTGATGGAGGAAAGATGAAGAAAGCCGAGGAGAGGTAGGGAGAAGGAAATGACCTTAGCAACGAGAAGCCCTCTGAGAATGCTGAGATTTGAGGGCTTAAACCTAGAGTAGAAACAGCGTGTCTGAAGAGTTATGAAATGAGGGCATAGTTTGAGGAAAACAGTTGTGCTTAACGCTACTTAAAATTATAGTGAATAGTTTATTATCTGTTTTGCCGTTAGTTGTAAACTGCATGACGGCGACTCTCTCAGCAAGCACAATATCAATAAATTACTAGCAGGTAATGTGCACGTAAAGTTTATTTCATGCCTCAGTGGCTGAGAATAAGTGATATTTACAAGATCAAGAGACAGTGGTATAACTTCAGTTGAGTCCCCACGAAAATATTTTTATAATAATTCTACAGGGGAAGATGGATTCCTTTATTTGACAAAACTCTACTTAATTTAAGGTAGTATGTATATCATTTATCATGAGTCTTTCCAAGTTTTGTGCTGACCAAGATACATTTAAATTTTTGAACTACTTTTTAAATGTATTTAAGAAAATACGGTTGCCCTTGTGTTGGTTTCTACTGAATATGTGTAGTGTGTCCTGGGAGTGTGAATTTTCAAGAGGGAACCTATTTTTGGCAAGCTTAGCTGTGATTCTGTTGGACAATTATGTTTGAGAATTACTGTACTTTACGCATAAATTTGTAAAAATTTTTAATACTTTATTTCAACATTTGATTAGTATTTACTGTGGGTTCTATTTGTGCCAGTCACTGTGCTAAGTGTTTTGAATGTATTCCTTATTTAGTCCTTATAAGGTGCTTGTACTTCTGCAGTTCTGCTGGGGCATCTGCTGTCTCAGCTGGGCTTAACCTGATGGCCAGCTGGTCTAGGCTGGGCTCATCTGGTTGGTTCTACTTCAAGTTATAGGCCTACAGGTCATTCAGAGGACTCTGTGCTGTGTGTCTCTTATGCTTGTTGTACTAGCAGGCTGCTTAGGGGATGTTGTTTTCATGGAGATGGCAGAGGTTCAAGAGCTGAGCCTTGCCTACATCACATGTCTAAAATCCACAAATCCCAACCACAAAAGTCAGGGGTGGGAGAGGGGTTACATCCAGATGTTTTAGTTGCAGAAACTGCAGTTACATGGAATGGGGTGTGGATAAAGGGAGGAGCGGGGCCACAATCTGGCACATATGGAAAATAACCCAATTGTGTATCCTTATATCACACCCTAAATAAAAATAAATTCCAAATGGATTGAAGATCTAAGTGTAAAAAAATGTAAGTCTTCTGCAGACTCAGATACATATGAGAATAAGCCCTGCTTCCCTCTAAGCAAAAAATATTTGTCAGATTTTGAGGGTTCACGGAGCTCAGCTCTTCCAAAAGGAAGAACTGAACTCCCTCCCCACTCCCACCCCCTCCATCTTTCAGCACCAACGTCACAGAGGTCAGTCAGCAGAGGAAGCAGAGGTCTGGCTAAATTAAAACCCCAGAAGTAACACGTGGAGTCACAGATTCTAAGCAGAGGTGGCCTGAGTTTTATTTAAAATGCAACCCAGCCCCAACCCAGCTCAATCTCTTGATTACAATGAGATAATCACTCTCACTTTATCTGCCTAACAAAAGAAAGGTGGAAACCCTCACTGGTGGAAGATATTATCTAGTAGTGGTAGTAGTAAGAGGCAAGAAAAGAGTGACTGATAACCAAAAACAAAAACAAATAATAGGAACATATTCATGAATGATCAAAATATTGGTGATGGGAGGCAAGGACTTTAACAGATTAATACGTTAAAGAAAATAGAGGAAAATGGACAAAATGGATGAAAAGATGAGTTTCACCAGAAAATTTCAATCCATAAGAAAAGAATACATTCTAGACTAAAAATAGCTGAAATTAATTACCCATAGAATATGTTTACTAAGAGATTTGACACAGCACAGGACAGAATTAGTGAACTCAAAGATTGGTCAATAGGAAAACCCAAAACAGAATAGAATAGAGGGTAAGATAATTTGGAATGACCATCAAAACTCTTGCAGACATTAAAAGGCTAATGAGGGGATACTGTGACTAACACCCCTTTTCCTGTTTCCTCTGGCCACAATTACCAGTTTTTCTTATTTTTAGTGCCCCACACCCCAGGCTGTAATGCAGTTCTTCTCACCTGGGGCCACTCCAGATGAAGCACCCAGAGAAAAGAGAAAAATGGAACCACAAGAGGCCCATTTCTGGATTCCCCTGGAATCGTTTTTTCTTAGTGTTTTAGGTAACAGCTCCGTTGAGACCACTGGTGGAGCAGTGATGCTCTGATTGCATTGGGGCTAGCCTTTGGGCAGGGCCAAGAGACAAAAAGGAAACAAAAGACACAGGAAAAAGAGACTTTCACAGTGTGGCTTGCTGGGGCTCCCTTTCCTGATTCTCTGGCCAAAAGGACTAACTCTTGGGAGTTTTTGCTGTCCATGTCCATTGAAAAGTTCTGTAACCCAGACTGCCTTGGGTAAAAGAGGAAAGAAAAATCAGGAAACTCATCATCATATTTACTGATTTATTTAATTGAAGTGTAGTCGGTTTACAATGTTGTATTAATTTCTTGTGTGAAGCCTAGTGATTCAGTTATACATGTGTATGTATATATATTCCTTTTCATATTCTTTTTCATTATAGACTATTATAAGATACTGAATATAGTTCCCCGTGCTATGCGTTAGGACCTTGCTGTTTATCTGTTTTATGTATTGTAGTTAGTCATCTGCAAATCCCGAACTCCCACTTTATCCCTCCACCCTTCAATCTTTCCCTAGTTTTTTTCTTTTTTCTGTCTGTGAGTCTCTTTCTGTTTTGTAAATAAATTCATTTGTCTCATTTTTATATTCCACATATGAGTGGTATCATATGGTATTTTTCTTTCTCTTTCTGGCTTAGTTCTTACAATTACGATATCCAGGTCTATCCATGTTGCTACAAATGGCATTATTTTATTTTTTTATGGCCAAGTAGTATTCCATTTTGTGTGTGTGTGTGTGTGTCTGTGTGTGTGTGTGTATTCCACAACTTTTTTACCCAGTCATCTGTCGATGAACATTTAGGCTGCTTCCATGTCTTGGCTATTGTAAATAGTGCTGCTGTAAACATTGGTAGGAAACTCATCATCATATTGTTCGTTCTTCAAGTTTTGACCCCCCTATTCAACCGTTCAGTCAATATAGTTTAATTTTCAAGAGTGCTCTGGGAGTTGCTTTCTGTATTTTATCCAAAGCTTGATATTTTGTAATTATAGAAGAAAGTAGGCTGTTGTGGCTTATCCCATCTTGGGCAGTATGAGAAATCCATGTGTTCTTTAGTAAATTTCTTTTTGTGTTCACGGTATGAAGTTTCCTCTGATGTACAGTACCTTACAGGGTAATGCTAATAAAACTTATTACCCTATTTTATTTTAATAATTTGTCCATATATTAGTTGGTGTCTTGCGCTGGACTGGGGCAGGCTGGTAGAGTGCCTGGCACATTGATGGTGTTCAGTAAATTGCTATGAATGAGTGATAGAGCAGGTCACACAGAGGCTTCACAGAGAACCTAAAAGGAAGCTGGGCTTTTAAAACCAAACGCAAATGAGAGTCTGTTTTTAAGTATCTGTGGTAGTGGCAAATATTCGGTTGCTAATGTAACTAATCCAAGAGTTATTCTAAACTTAAAGAAGTCAGTCTTCCTTGCCATAGTTAATACACTTCAGAAAAATAGAATGTTTCAGAAAAATAAGAATGTATAAAGAGAAATGGACCAAAGGTAGGAGTTTCAGGAACAGTAATCATGTATTTGACCAATGAATATACCAGACTTTTTTTGTGAAAAGCTCAGTTTTTAATATTTTATTACTTTAGTCACATAATTGCCTTTATATCCATCAGATTGTATTCATTTTAGATTTGGAGAGATGATGTAAGTGTATCTGATCTCCAAGCTTTTCAAACTGTATCTGCACAAAAGTCTTCACCTGACACGCCTTAAATAATATACTTGAAGAAATGTATATAAAAATATATATTTAAAAGGCTAAAGTTTATAAATAGTCATTCTAATATTCCTGCACCCCTCTTTGGAGAACACTGATGGAGGGGAAAATGTTCACACTCATGGGGGGAAGAGTCCCCGGACACTTTCAGAGGACACCCCCCCACCCCACGCACATCTGATACCAAATGGGAAGCAGCCCGAATTTGGGACTGAAGCTAGTTAACTCTAGAACTATTTCAGTATAGTAGAGGTTCTCAGCTCAGGTCCTTAAGGCAGATTCTAGTGACCTCAGGTGTGAACTCACCAGGCAAGCCTGTAGGACAGCTCACTTCCCCCAAGGGCTGTGATTCCTTAGTAATTTAGCCCATCTCACAGCTTCCTGTTAGGACAGGTTCTTGGCAGCTCTGCAGTTTTACACTTCACTTTTCTCACTCAATGCACGCAGACCCTCTGCCTGTTAATCTTGTCTTTTCAGAGCCAAATCCTCTTAACCCTTTACCTACACTTCTTTTATTTTTCCTGTCACTGCATCAGGGTGGACACTTGAAAATTAGGCTTGTCATTTCAGTCATAATATGCCTCATAGGAATTCACTAGTATCTGAGACAAAGAAGTTGGCATATTATGATCCAATCTTACTTAATACATACATATACCAGTACATTTCATAGAAAAGCGTTGCATAATATATTGTTATTGACATTTAATCATCCTTCCCAAAGGCAAATAAAATATCCCCACACTGCATAGTTGTCCCTTCCCATTACTGTCCGCCACTTCCCACGTACTGTAAATAGGGGTGGTCACTGAGCATGCAAAGGATGAACGCCTTAGGAAAAATGGTATTACATATAGGAATGGGATGTCACTATGTTAAAAGAATTCTAACCAAGTCAACAGAACAAAAGGGGAATAATTGAACATTAAATAGTAAATCATCATAATCCTTTCGGTATAAAGTTTAAAATGTTTTAGGAAAATGTGTGAAAAATTAAGTACAAAAGAACATACTTCCAAAAAAGAGATTCATGATGCTATGTCCTTAACTTTATACTTAAGAGTTAAAAAAAAGATAACAAACGTCTGTGTATTCACACCAGCTTAAGAAATAAAGCATTACTGATACAGTTGAAGCTCCTTTGTATTCTTCCTAGTTAACATCTGCCTTCCTCCTAGAAATAACCACAACTTATTTCCATGTATTTATTTTTAAATTAGTCACCTATTGCTGTGTAACAAAGTATGCCAAAAATCACAGGCTTAAAACAATAATCATTCATGCTTGAAGCATCTTTAGGTCCTGGGGGTTGGCTGGGCTTCCATTCTCTCCCAGACACTGGCCTAGTTTTCCTTCACTATCATGTTAACTCTGCAGTATCGTCAAGAAGGTACTTTTTGTGTTTTCCAGCTTTTAAAATTGTCTTTAATGATATAATTTGTCTGAATTCTCTAACCCACTGTTACTGGAAATAGAAATCTTATTTAACATTGGCTGTTGGTTTTTCTTTTTCTGCCAAATCCCAGTTCATAATTTCTGCCTATTTTTCTATTGAATGTCTTTTCCTTATTGGTTTGTAGATGTTCTTAATGCATTCCAAATAGTAGTTGAATTTCATCAGCTATGTTTTAAAAATATATTCTCTTAGACTGTGGTCTGCTTTCTACTTTTTTGAACTATAGTTTGACAAACAAGTTTTACATTTTAATGTTGTCAGATCAGGTTTATCTGTCTTTTTCTTTTACATAATTTGTGCCTATGTTCTTTAGGAAGTCCTTTCATACCCTTAGGTCATAAAGATATCCTCTTGTATTTTCTTCTAAAACTTTTAAAGTTTTAATTTTCACATGTAGGTCTTTAATTCACTTACTATTGAGTCCAACCAATTTCTTTTTTCCATATTAATAGCTCATTGTGCCAGAACTATTTGAATACATTTCCCTCTCCTCACTGATCTTCAAAACCACCTCAAAAAAAATCGAGTATCTACATATGTGGGAATCTGTTTCTGGCCTTGGTTTTGTGTTCTATTGATTTGATTGCCCATCACTGTGCCAAAACCACACCGTCTTACTTTAATAATTAGTTTGTAAGTTTTGATACCTATATATCAAATATCCCTGACCTTGTTGTCTTGAAAATTATCTTTGCTTATCTTGGCCCTTTGCTATTCCATATATTTCAGAATGAACTGGTGGGGTTCTATGAAAAGCCCTACTAGGATTAGACTGGCATCAAATTGAATTTATAGATTTGAGGATTGAAACTTCTGTGAGATTGCATCTTCCTAGATATAAATATTTGGACTTCTTTGAGTTTTCAACAGTTTTCATAATTTTCTCCATAATGGTTATATATAATTTTTGTTTAAAATGTTGCTGTGTACTTCTGGTAACATAGTGATTGATTATCTTTTTCAAATTTACATTTTAACCATTTCTTGTTGGTATGCAGAAATATACCTCACTATTGTATACTGATTTTATATTTAAGAAACTTTTTGAACTCAGTCTAATAACTTCACTATAGATTCTCTGGCGTTTTCTAAGAAGTCAATTTTTTTTCTGCTAAAAATTGATTTTTAATATGGCATTAATATAGTTTTGCAATATATATATATAGCATTTAAAAAATTGCTCCTCAGAATGTGCACTAGCGTCATGGGGTCAGGTGATCCTATTTTGTTCATAATGGCCTCTTTGCTGTTTCTTGAACACAACAAGTCGTCTTCTGCCTCTGAGACTTTAAATCTACTGGGAAGGATGTTCCTCCAAATAACATCATGGCTCATTGTCTCATTTTTTTCATGTCCTAGCTCAAGTGTCTCTTTATCAAAGGCTTTCCCTGATTTCTCCCTATAAAATATGTCATATAGAGCCTGATTCCATTTTTGAGATTTGACTGCTGACAGCTAGCTTTTAAGCCTTACCCTTCTCCTCCCTCCCCTTCTGCCCCCCATTTGTGCCCGTAAGAAAGCCTAGCTGCTTCTTTGACACCTGTGGGAAGTTCAAACTGCCTGCAGAACCGTCACCCTGGCCCTACCCCTGAACCACCATAAAACCCCCAAGCCAGTCTCCTCTCCCTGTTCTCTCCGGCTACTTTAGGACTTGTTTGGGAGATGCCCTGCTTTCCCCAGAACACCTCATTATAAATAATACACTCTTTTATACACTGTTGGTATGTGTATGACTTCATCAGTCTCGACGTCTAAACTGAATTTTGGGTGGGGAGTCCACCTTTTCTCAGCGTGGGTTGCCCACAACAAAATAGCATCCTCCTCACGGTCCATCGTCTGCTTTATTTTTCTTCATAGCACGAATACCACCAGACATATTACATGTTTGCTTATTATTTGTCTTCCTGTGCTATGTAAATGATAGGTCCAAGCATCAAGTGAAGTAACTGGCATAATCATTCACCCATTCCTTCATTTATTCAACAAATATGTTTTGAGTGCCGACTTTGGCCAGGTTCTGTTAAAGGCATTATTGCCCCTGTGGAGCTTACATTCCAGAGGGCGGGGTAGGTGTTCAATATGTATTTGTTAAATGAATGAATACTAATATTTTCGTCTGGAGGTACGATATTAAAAAGAATCACAACATCAGGTGAATATAAAATTTTTATTCAATTTTTGGCTACAAACTAGTGTTTATTTAAAAATAATATTTAGCAATTTATACTCACAGGACATGTTATAGTTAACATCCAAAGATAATGAAAATATTTCTTGAAGATTTATTATACGCTTAGTACTAAAAAGTTCTTAAATCTGCACATTGTTGGCATTAGGAAGATTAGAGTTGATTTTTGGCTAATTATTATTAAAGAATAACATTAAGGAAAAGTTCAACCATTATAATCAGTAAAAGTACTTTATATTTCATGAAGGATAGTGGTCATATTTAGCAATCATAAGCAATAATAGCCTCCACTTATGTAAAGTCTACTCACTTCAAGGTTATTATGATGCTGTTTCTTTTCCCTTCTTACAAATAACCAGCAAGGTCCAGACTGCTTCCAATTAGCAATCCAAACAAAGGAGGAATTGCAGCTAACTATCTAATTGCTAATATTTATGAAAGGCAAACTGCAAACTTCTGAGTATCGTTCAATTTCACCAAAAGGAATTAAGTGCTTTCTCTGACCACCTTATTTCATAAAAAAGTGTACTCTGGCTTCTAAAATGGATTTTTAAAACTCAGTACAAAGATGTAACAACTATCAACATTTCCAACCCTGATTTTTCTAATACTCAGAAATATCCACTTAGCAGTTACGAGACTAATTTGGGAAATTGAATAATAGTAGATTAATGTAAGTTATTACTATTAGCTAGTAGGAATAATCACTTCATTCTTAATCTTGTTTATTATATTTAAGGTATAAACATAACACTGATCTTTAGAATAAAAAAATGAACGTCTCCATCATGTACCTTTGTTCCCAATGATCTCTTTCAGTTAGATCTATGAAATAACACAGAGCACAATGTCAACATACCCTTCATTTCAAAGGCCAAAAAAGTAGGACTTAAGTAGTAAGATCATTTCTATTAGATTTTATATTAGTATCAATTAATGAGTTAATTAATCAACCTTAGTTAATTGTTTTTTCTAAATGAGTATCAGTTAATTTAATCTCGCCCAAATGAATGGGTCTTTTTTGGTTGATCAATGCGATAGAGAAACTCTGCAGGTGAGAAGTATCCAAGGTATTCCACTGTATCTGGGGTAGTGTCGTAGTGGTAGTGTCCTCCCTCTCCATGATGACTGAAACAATGCGTGTGCTCCAACCGCAAATCAAACCCCTAGGACGACAGAGAAGCTATCAGTTAGTATTCCAATTATTTTGCCTAGAACTTGTTTAAGGGAGTGTGAGGCCATTTTTATTTATGTTATAATAATTTTATTTTTTTGGTAGGTAATACATTTACATGATTCAAAATTCAAAGGGTGCAAAGGTTATATTGAGTAAAATGTCTCTTTCCATCTCCTGCCCTCACCATTCCTTTCCTTGCAGGCAACCAAAGTAAGCAGTTTTTTCTAAGTCCTTCCAGAAGGATTTACTTTTTTTTTTTTTTTAACTGAAATGGTAGCACTTTGCACTTCCTGTGCTGCGTATTGCTTTTGTTCATTTAATAATATAACTTTCAGATCTTTGTGTATCAGATCATAAAAGAGCTTCCTAATTCTTTTACACTTACATAGTATTCTAGTATATGTACCCACCACTTTCAAAAGACATTTAGATTATTTCCAATTCTTCTGCTGTTATAGCAGTGCTGTCATGAATAACCCTTTTAACTAATCATTTTATGCACTTACACATATATTTAAGGATAAATTCCTAGATATGTAATCACTAGATCAAAAGATACAACTAGTCAGTATTTTGGTAGATACTTGCTTTGAATTAGTCTATATTATATTCTTCTGTGGTAGAATATTAGTATTAGAATATAATGAACAGCAAATAAGATGACAGGAGACCTGAATTCTGTCCTGATTCTACTATTTAATAACAGGAATTTGTGTGTTATTTAAAACGCCTGTGCCTTCATTTCTCCAAAGGTAAAATCTGCTCTGCCTAAGTGACAGGGTTGTCAGCCACCTGCTCCCTTACCTTTCAGTGTAATTCTAGAGACTACCCTAGTTCTTAAATAACAACACAAAAAGGGCTGAATTCTAAAAATCAAGGATTATCATTGTAATATATTGCAATATAAAAGACACACTTACTGGGTCTCTGGAGACAAAAACTGGCAGACAAACCAAAGGAGCCTTCATCTCATAAAAACGCAACCATTTATTCACCTCTTCATCAGAGTTCAATGGGCAGGAAGAAAATTCTGCAGGCTACAATAAAAGGTTATTAAACAAATAAACAGATTGAATATTATCGAGTATTGAAGTTTTAAATTATGTATAATTTAATTAAGTCAAAACCTTTAAGTCTTCATATTTTCTATTGCTATTTTTGGCATGAAAAGAAGTTATACACCCTAGTTTTCAAAAGGACCACCAATCAATATGTATGCACTAAAAGGTATGGATGAATAAATGAAAGAATCTATTACTATGTTTTTATTTTTCGTAGCTCTTCAGTTTTCCTGTGAACACATCCTCATCTTAATCTTAAATGTCATTATTGCTACTGGTAGATGGAAAAGAAAAGCAAGGCATTTAAAGTAGGGTAGAAGCATCAAAAAGAAGAAAATACTTAGGAATAAACTTAAGGAGGCAAACAACTAATACACTGAAAAAGACAAAGCATTGCTGAAAGGAATTTTAAAAGACTCCAGTAAATAGAAAGACATCTTATGTTCATACATTGGACAACTTAATAATGTTAATATGTCAATACTACAAAAGGTATCTAAAGATTCACTGTAAATCCTATCAAAATCCCAATGATATTTTTTGCAGAAATAGAAAAATCCATCCTCAAATTCATATGGAATCTCAAGGGACTCCAGAGAGCCAAAACAATGTTGAAAAAGAATAAAGCTGGATGACTCCTTTACTGATATCAAGCTTACTATGAAGCTAAAGTAATCAAAACTGTGACACTGGCATAAAGAAAGACAGGCATATAGATCAATGCACTAGAATAGAGATCTCAGAAGTTAAACTCTTGCATATATGGTCAAATGATTTTCAAAAAGGGTGCTGACAATTCAGAGGGGAAAGGGCTGGCTTTTCCACAAATGGTGCTGGGGAAACTGGATATCCACATGCAAAAGAATGAAGTTAGGCCCTTACTTTACACCAAATACAAAAATTAAAATCAATCTGACACCTAAATATAAGAGCTAAAACTATAAAACTCTTGGAAGAAAACATAGGGGAAAAGTTTAATGACATTGGATTTGACTTTTTGGATATGACATCAAAAGTACAGGTACAAAAGGAAAAATACACAAGTGGGAAAAAGCTCCTGCACAGCAATAGAAACAGTCAACGAAATGAAAAGGGAATCTATGGGATGAGAGAGAATATTTGCAAACCATACATCTGATAAGGGGCTAATACCCAAAATATATAAGGAACTCATAGAACTCCATAGCAAAAATGAACCCAATTAAAAAATTATCAAAGGACTAAATTAGACATTTCTCCAAAGAAAACATACAAATGGTCAACAGGTATATGAAAAAGCACTCAACATCACTATTCATCAGAGAGATGCAAATCAAAACCTTAAGATATCTCACTGTAGTGAGGATGGCTATTTTCAAAAAGACAAGAGGTAAAAAGTGTTGGCAAGGATGTGGAGAAAAGGGAAAACTTGTACACTGTTGGTGGAAATGTAAACTGGTACAATCATTATGGAGATTTCTCATCAAATTAAAACTAAAACTCATATGACCCAGGAACTGTATTTCTGGGTATATACTCAAAGGAAATGAAATCACTGTCTTTAAGAGATATCTGCATTCCTATGTTCATTGCAGCATTGGGCACAATAGCTAAGATACGGAAAGAACCGAAGTGTCTGTCAACAGATAAATGGATAAAGAAATAGAGATTATCTATCTATCTAGTTGTGATACGTATATGAGTATTATTTAGGCTTTAAAAGAAGAAAATCCTGTCGTTTGTAACAATGTAGATGAACTTGGAGGATATTATACCAAGTGAAATAAGCCAGTCATAGACAAATATTGCATTTGCATAATATCACTCATGTGAAATCTAAAAAAGTCCAATTTAGAGAAACAGTAAAAATGGTGGTTGCCAGATGCTGAGGCGGGTGGGGGAAATGAGGGATGTTGACCAAAGTGTGCAAACTTCCAGTTGTAAGAGCTCTAATGTACATCATGGCGACTACAGTTAATAATAAAGTATTGTGTACTTGAATTTTAACAAATCTCATAATCCTTTGGTGTTTTCCAATAAGTTTATCTCTAACTTTGTTGTAAATAATTTGGAAAAGTAATTTCACAGATGTTACATCTTTCAATGCAGAATCAGCTGGCTTGCCATTTAAAATTATCAGGATAAAAAATATTAAAAACAATACATTTTCTGATGGCTTTACTGTTAAAACAAAGAGGAAATTAGGTTGTAATCACTTTTACACTTCATTCATTTATTCATTCATTCACTCACCTACCAAAAATTATATTGAAAGTCCTAGATGCCCTGGGGCTGTGTTCATATAGTATTCCACCATTAATGTCTTATAAAAATATTATATTTAGCCCATAAATTATAATTTTCATAATGAGTTCTTCCCCCTAAACCACAATCATCTTAATTGCAAAGCCTGTGTATTGAGGTCGGGATTCTAGCAATGAAAATGATCAGTTTCAAAGGCTTAAACTGACACTTATCTTGATCTTTAAAGCAAATACACTGAGAAGAAAGTTCTAATATACTAATAAAAAAGGACTCTATCTGGACATTATTGTACAGTATGAATTTAACATATCCATCATTTAAATTTTAAAGTTAATACAGAGTAAAATATTTTGTTCAAGGTGTCTTTAAGGGTGGAATTCTCAATGTATATTAAAAAACCCTAAGATCTGAAGCACGTACACACACACACACAGACACACACATGTAAACACAGGCCCTTACCATAATGTGAGTCTTCACTTTTCCCTTCTGAATTACGAAAGTACCTCCCATCCCTACAGGCTTATCTCCATAATGTTTTTCAAGAGTCTGTCTCATACAAGTCACAAAGTTAAGCTTTCCAGTTCTTCTTTTGGCCTGCACCTCAATGACCTAGAGAGGACATAAATATGCATACCATTGTTCTAAGCTTCAAAATTTTATGTAAGTAACTACCAAAGGGAAACATTATATAATCAATGCCAAATATTCACTTGTTTTGAGCACCGAGATATGAGCTGAAGTGTCTCAAACCTCTACGTCTTGATCATTATATATGTGTATGAGTTATATATATCATTTACTCTAATAATAGTCTTATTTATGCTTTCTTGGACTGAGAAAGATTTAGAGCTAAATTCTACACTGAACTCTAGAGGTTCTTATTATATGTCAAGGTAGTAAAGGACTGAGAATGCCTTGATTTAAAGGGATTAATCTCTGATGGAAGGGAGGGGGATGATTACATTTTCTCATTTCCTTTAAAATTCTGGACTCCTGTTACCTCCAGTTTATTAGGTATTCTTACTTCACTATTTCATCTCTCAAAGTGGCTAAAGTAGCGTTCTCTTTACAAAATCTGAGAGTTCTCACAACTGCCAAAACTGAAATCTTTTCTTCCTTTTTTAATAACAGCTTTATTTGGAATATAATTCACATACCATACAATTCACTTATTTAAAGTGTACAATTCAGTGGGTTTCAGTATATTAATAGAGTTGTGTGACCATCATTACGATCAGTTTTAGAACATGAAATCATCTTTTTTTTGGTACTAACAGGAAGTAAGTATGAAGTGAGTCATTAATTCTCCTTACCTCCTCTTTCTATAATTTTTTGCTACCATTATTTCTCTCTGTATCAGTCAATGTCTGATCAGTCAGCAGTGAGCAAGTTACATATAAGCTAACTTTAGGTAGACATTATCTATTTCAGCTGCATGGTTCATCTGTTTGACTCACTCACTCCCCACATGAATATCCTAATATTACCTTTTAGTTCTTGGGAAAAAGGGTATTGCTTACTAAGTATTATTCTTAACCTCAGTTTTAAATGAGACTTTCACTCTGCCTGTAGTACTGTCTGATTTTTGTATAACTGGGTTATTTAAAGAGCTTTGACTTAGGTAGCTTTGGATTTCCTTAAGAAAATTATAGTAGTAGCAATAAACGTTCACATTTTTAGCTATCTAAAAACTTTTGGTGAGTACTTCATTTTTATGAACACAATCACCTTTCCAGGTTGGCCCTCACTGGCAAAAAGATTAGCCAGTAGTGCAAACCCAAAGTCATGATATTTCTCACTGTATTTCTCCAGTAGGCACCCTCCATCTGCAGGGTTAACACGAGCAAAGTAACTTCCATTCACAGGGGGTTTGTGTTCACTTTCTGTTTGAATAACTGGCATAAACTGAAAAGAAAAGTAAATAAGGTAATTAGTCAATCCTAGTACCTCTATGCAAAGAGAATATCTTGAATACTGTAACAAAATATTCTGTCTTAGACTTTAAGACATTTTATTTGAGATCTAATTTTAAAAAACTGAAAAATAAAATATTTAATGTAATTCAAAATACTGATATTTACAAATATCAAAAAACTGAAAAAACATTTTATAAAATGTTTACAGTATTTCTTGTAGTGCTTCTATAACATTGTGACATTTGCATTAAAATGTCTCATTTTAAATTTTAAACTTCATCTATCTTGAACACTAGACAACTTATATTAATGTTTGAGTAAAAGAACTTGTATGATTATTGTCTACTGCTCACATCTGTAAGAGGCTGTGAGAAAATAAGCAGATTGAAGGGGTTATTCCCTCTTCTGTTCATGAGATGTGAAGAAACAGTGATTTTTTATGTTGAAAATACGTTGACATGCACACTAATAGATACTACCTTTTGTAATTAATTATATTACTGGGGTGTAGGTCCCTACTATTTGGTCTGAAAGAGGGAGTTGTGACTAGATCATGAAATAGTCCTGATTGAAAGTTGTCCTCATACCGGCAAAGATTATAGAGCAGTTAAGAATCCTATGATGTATAAGGATTAAAATTTTTCACAGTTTAGAGTCCTCAGCAAACCACAGGAGCGCCCTGGATGGACTCATCTAATACTGAGTGTATACCTCAAGAAAATCTGAATTTAGAGATTAGTGCTCCATTTCAGCTGGGCCAGCTGGAACATGTGCTATGCTCCAAATCTATATCAAACATTTCAGATCTGTAGAGAGGTGTGACATCAACCACTTACAATTCATTCAGAAGACAGGATTTCTGACAGGTCAGTAAAAGGAAAAAGGCAAACTAAATGTCAAATCAATAAAATAAAGTAATTATATATATCCCGACCTCAGAATTGAATCCAAGAGTCTGAAATGGGCCTGCTCCCGCTCCAAGAATAAAAGCTCCAGGAAGCTGGATTTCTTTTGCGATCTTATTTAGATCATAAACCTATACAAGAGGAAAAACATTATTTAAATCTAACTTACATAAATTCCCTGGCTTACTTCTTATTAGTGTCCGTTCACACTTCTTTGCCACATTGGTCAACAATAAAAAGAGGAATCAATCCAACTTCCATAATCATCACATAAGTGTGAAAAGTAAAGGTACACTTACCTTTTTTTGATTTACAAGTGGCAGTAAATAAGGCACACCTCCTACGTCTGCAATTCTAGTTTTCCCACAGATGCCTAAAAAAAAAAGCCATCTTAAAAATAGGCAAACATAAATTTAAGAATAAAATGCCAGAAGACACTAATTTATTAAGAGTATATAACTTTTCCATTCTTATAGTTCTACAAATAGCAGGTGTTGGAAGATGTAAGTAGCTAGGACCCCTGTCTGATTCTAACTACCTGTGTTTCTAATAGTGTTATAACAAAGCATAACTTGATATAGTTAGTAGCATAAAGGCAGTAGAAAGTTGATGACAGGTCAAGGACTACTGGGGCCAAAATTTGGATTGGATGAAGTTTCTCAAATTAGTCTACAGTGACTTATTCCTTTAAAAATCTTTTTTTAGGGGAGAGGGTTAGCTAAAATTGTATTTTAATTTAAATATTTTGCTCTGATAAAATATTAGTTCTTTTAAAAATCCATATTGGGAAGTCCTCTTGTCAAAGGTGTTTGTTCCCAAGGGTTTTTGTAAAAATGACAAGTAATTAGACGTAACTTCAGATGCTAGGAACTTTCTACTTAGATTTTTAATTAACATCACAAGTACAGCTAGACATAATTTGGGAAAAGGCACATTCCTTTTTTTTTTTTTTAGTGCAAAGTGAAAAATAATTATCTTTTGTCTGAGAAAAAGTAGTCTTGTCAGTTTCATATTAACGTCACTCCACAGTAAATGTAGATAAAATTGAATTTATTCAGCTATACAGAGGATAGATGTACAAAATTCTTTTATGTTCCATGTATAATTAGGGATTTTGGAAATATTTTCCATGGGATCACCAGAAATTACTCATGGATAAGACTCTTTCTCATAAGTGATAGTATTGTTGCAGTTTAGAGAAACTATTAGAAACTATGAGAAGGGCTATTTTAGTAGTCTAGGGAAAAGACAGGTAATGAGCTAAAAGTAGAGAAGAGGAAATTAAGAAAAAGAACAAAGAAAGGAGAATAGGCACCTATGGTGAAGGAATGAGTTAAATTTTAGACATGTTGACCTCAGGTTGTCCTTCGCATATACAGGTGGAGATGTCCTGGAGACAGCTGGAATTACTGATCGATAGCTAAGAAGAAGAGAGAGCTAGGTGAGATGTAGCCATTTCAAAGTTGTTGTATCCAAGTGGTAAAACCACAGGAGTAGGTGGAAAAGCCTGGAGAGACTGTACAGAATAAGAAGATGAGGAAAGAATTCTGGGAAACATCAAAATTTAAGAGACTGTCAGAAAGAGAAAGGATCCAGAAAAACAATGAGGATGAAAGAACATCATGGAGGAAGGAAAGGCACCAAGGAAGAAGAGGCAAAAGAACCAAGGAGAGAGGAGAGCTAGGGGAGAAAATGTCCGGCAGCAACGGCCACCAGCATGAGATACAGAGGGAGACCAAACAATACCAGAAAACACCAGCGTCACTGGTGACTTGAGCAAGACCAGTTCATGTAGAAAGTGGATAACTATGTTTATGAAAGATCATACATATATATACATACACACATATCTGGCTTCCTTAGTATTACAATTTAAAGATTCACAAATTATTGAAAGCTTTTTCAAACCAACCCTTTGGGTAATAAAATTAAGATGAACCATTTTTCCTTTTTCCTTGTACTCTTCTGTGTTTTCTGATTTTTATTTTATTTTAATTGTTTATTTAATCAATTATTTATTGGGGAAATATATTACTTTTATAATTGGAAGATGCATAACCAAAAAAAGTATTATGATAAACACTTTCAAGGTGTGAAGAAAAACTGGCATCTGGTACACAAAAATTCTAGAATTTACAAGTCAACTTAAAATCAAAGACTGTTTAAACCAGAAAGACCCAAAAAGAACATTTAACCCAAATCCCCCTTCCCCCCATTTTAATGTATCTGAAGCCCAAGGTAATGAAATCTGTAAGCGGCAGAGAAAAACTAGAGTCCAGGGCTTCTATGTAAAACTACTTTTTAACAAAGATGTCAGTTATGTAAAAGAGTGAGTACGTGTGAGTGGCTCTCTCCAAATTCCGCGTCGCAGTAGGGTATAATGGGAGAATGCTGGACTTTGGAAGCAGATGGACCTGGATTTGAATTCTGATTATGATTCACACTGAGCTTACTCAGCCTCTCTGAGCTCGGTTTTCTCATGTATAAACTGTGGCTAGTACTTACCTCACAGTGGTATTATAAAAATCAAGACATCAAATAGAGACATGTATCATACTGTCTGACAAATTATATTTACTCAATAGTAATATCCCTTCCTTCTCTCTTTAAACTTTGGCTGGGTGATCACTTGACCCAATTTATTAAAGGGATATAAGTATTTAATAGATGATTCACACAGCGAAAAAAAATGTGACAATGAATATATATATGTTCATGTGTAACGGAAAAATTGTGCTGTACACTGGAATTTGACACAACATTGTAAAATGGCTATAACTCAGTAAAAAAATGTTTAAAAAAAAGATAAATTAAAAAAAATAGATGATTCAAATACCAGGCTTTTAAGATCCCTTCTGGTTTTAAATAAATAAATAAAAACAAAAATTAAAGTGAGCTTCCATAACAGTCATTTAAGCAATTTAAAACAAAACTCTCATGTGGTGTCAAGGGTTCCAGCCTACTGAATATCTACCATATTACCTGTGAAAATTACAAAATACATAAAACACAGTATTTTTTCCAGAAGGGTATAAAGTGAAATTTGAGCAATATTGGAAAACAGTCAGCACAGAAATTAAGCACAATTTAATCTAAAAATCTGGGCAATATCCTTTAGTTGTAGATAATCTAAGATAATCCTTGAAAATACTCCTGGTTTTAGAAAAAGACTAGGACTGAAAACAAAAGTTCATTGCCAAAATTGCTTACCTTTTACAGGAAAGGTAAATGGCTCCTTAGTCAAATCAGGGCAATCAACTATAGAGACCTGGACATCAGCAAAGTTCTCCTTCAGCCCCTTCTGCAGAACTAATAAAGACAAAGAAAAGAGTTAGTTAACATTATGTAGAAATTTGCCACCATGTATCAATTCTTCCCTCAACTTTTTTGTGTGCCACACTCCCAACCTAAGTTTGTATAATTAAAAAAAGGGGGAAATGGTTTTATTAATGAATGTAATTAGACACTAGACACATAATTAACCACAGGATATAATGTAGACTAAGACACATGAATATTTCCATAAATACCACTACAAACTGTAGGGATTATAAGCCACTGGAGATAAACACTGCACTCAGGTGAGGACTACATTTCTTTTGGGGAGAGGATTCCAAATATTGAAATGTAAATATTTAAACTGCTAGAAAGTAAGCCATTGCATGCAACAACTTCATTAATGCTTACAGACAAAATGTTGAGCAAAAGAAGTAAGATACAAGAATATGTGACTTCACTTACACATGTATTTCAAAAACAGGCAACTAATCTAAGGTGACAGAAGTCAGAACAGTGGTTACCTCTTGGGGTAGAGATGTTGACAAAGTGTGTGAAGCGGTCTTCTGGGATGCTGGAAATATTTTATATCTTGATCTGGGTGTGTTATGGGTGTGATATGGGTATAAACATGTTAAAATTCATAAAACTATATACTTAATAGTAGTGTACTTTAGATATGTTATAACTCAGTCAAAAAGGTAAAACAGCAAACCCAGATGTCTCAAAATTATAAATCTTGGAGCAACGCACTTTTAAGGATGAAAAGTTCTTATAAAACACTTCTCTGATAGTAGTGTTAGCCATTAGTTTGTTTTGTAGAATCAGACTCTCTAAAAACATGAAGTCATCCTAAATGCAGTCATATAGATATTCCACACCAGATCTTTTATCTATATAAGAATAGAAACCAAGGTGACTGGAAAATCCCCCTGCCTAGTCTAATAACTGCAGATTTATGAATATATAAATTAAGATTCAGTGTATGGAAATATAGTAAAATGTATTTTTTACAAATTACAAAGGGACCAAGTTCTTGGTATAAGATTTTCTGTCAAAATTGAAAATCAATCTTAAGCCAAAAAACTTAAGATTCCATCTCTATTCTGTACTGATTATATCCTGTACATATAGAAAGAAAATAGAAATGTAAACATACAAGAGAAGATAGGTTGTAGGAAGGCACTCAGAGACAAGGTTCCTAGCTGTCCTGTCATATCAGGAAAGACAGAACGATTGACAGAAAAGAATACAAAGAATACTAGCAATACAGATTATTTACTAACTCCCATTCGATTTAGGAAAAAATAGGGAGGTTATAAGAGGAGAGCCACAACCAACCCGAAGATTAGTGTACTTCCTGACTTCATCCTTAGCAGGACAGGTAAACTACCAGGACAGATAAACTCTGAGAAATACGGATAGGTTTTACAGTTACCCTCAGAATAGAATCAAAAGGCTGTCAGGCATTCTGATAGGCTATGCAGTTTTGGATTAGTACTATTCCTGGTTTCATATTATAATCCTATTTTTATTTTCTTTTTTCTTATCTGTATCTGTTCCTTGTAATTAATCTTATGAAGCTGCCTTAAATTTGGGGGTTTTTTTTGTGGGGGGGGGATTATGTTTATTTATTTATTTATTGGAGGTACACAGAATGGACCCAGGACCTGGTGCTTGCTAAGCACGTGCTCTTCCACTGAGCTATACCCTCCCCCTGCCTTAAATTCTTGTTTAAATAAGATGAAATACCTAAAAATATATGCAGAGGAATCTAAGCAAGTTCATTGGCAGTCTGTCATATCAGGAGGGGGGGGGAAGTAGTAGATTGGGAACATGATTAATACCCAACAGTAGATTATATATTTAAAGAATACTGCAACTGGCAAGAAGTTAATAAAGCAAAATCGTGCAACTTTTTGTGCACCACACATAAATCTTGGATTACTATATTCATTTTCATTCTGTAAAGTTGGTATCTCGTCAAGAATCTTTGAATGATGAATTTGTTTTTTTTTTTCTGACAGGCAGAATTTCTGACTTTCATTAAAAAAATTTCCTGGTAAGAATATATGCTTACCAGAGGGTAGAGTGGGTGGGAAGGATTAAATTGGGAGTTTGAAATTTGCAGATACTAGCTAATACATATAAAATAGATAAACAACAAGTTTCTACTGTATAGCACAGAGAACTATATTCAGTATCTTGTAGTAACCTATAATGAAAAAAGAACATGAAAACGAATATATGTGTGTATATGTATGACTGAAACATTATGCTGTACCCCAGAAATTGACACAACATTGTAAACTGACTAGACTTCAAGAAAAACAGGATGCAAAAAAAAGTACAGAATAGACACCAAAAAGGAAAATGAGTTCTGTATCAAAAGTACTATTGCAAAATCATATCTTAGAACGTTTTTATTTTTAATTTTTTCCTTAGAATAATTGAAAAAACCCTCAAAGTTAGTATTGTATTTACCTCCAACAAGCTCCTCTAGACTTGGCACATGGAAAGAATACTCAGCACAAGCCATTTTCTTTCTTCCTCAGGTGCGAGGATGTAGAAAATAAAGCTACTGTGGGCTAATTATCACAAGAGTTCACGGTGCACGGAGCGTGAACAGCTACTGCTCTGGAAAAGAAAGAGTTCAGTTACATAAAGAGGGCCAAAGGGCATTTAGGTTTCTGTCCTCACAAAAAAGCAACCACAGCTTATAGTATTTAATATTCCAAGTGAGAAATGCCCAAGTAACCTCTTTTAATACTAATACTTTAAATAGCTGACATTTAAAATAGACAGGAGGAACACCAGACCAAGAGCACACGTGATTCATTTGCTTCAGTCATATATCTGGACTGAGCATGCAGCTCTCTAGAAATTGTTGGTTTAAGGAATACAAGTCCTGAAATAAAAGGTAGTTACTAAGGTTTATCAATAGTGTTTCAATGGTTGTACAACAGTATAGGATGCTCAAGCACTTTTTTAAAAACTTTTTTTGGGGGGGTGGCAATTAGGTTTATTTATCTACTTATTTATTTTTTAACAGAAGTACTGGGGATAGAACCCAGGACCTCGTGCATGCTAAGCACGCACTCTCCACCGAGCTGCACTCTACCACACAGCTATATCCTCCTCTGTCAAGTACTTCTATAATAGATCATTTGTGTTTTCTATTCTATGTTTGACATTTAGGCTAAAAATTAGACAAGTTTCTTAGACTATCACTTTTACAAAAGAAAGTTTAAATTACTAAGAGAAATGGAAACTTCCACAAATGATTAGCTTTTGAAATTTAAATTATTACTTTCATTTACAAATAAACATATTTTCTTGGTAGGCAGCTTTAGTGTTCAATTATTCTGATAACCTGACCAGTTATAATTTGATATTTTAAAAATATATGCTAAGTATATTTTACAATAAGTAGACATATATACACAGTGATTAGTATCTTGCCTCAAGCATCCAGGTGATGAGGTGTGCAAGCAGAGATAAATAAAATGCAAGCAGAATAAAACTCCAAAAAACCCCAAGCAAAAGTAATAGGAAGTGGGCAGGGAATCCCACTCTAGGCCAACTGCAACAAGGAATGAAGACAAAACTTAACACTGTTTCTAAGAACACTGTTGGAGTTCTCATTAAAATTGTTAATGAAACACCTCATTAATCTGAATAGTCTCTGGTACACGCTTACTTAGTAAGTGAAAGGTGGTCCTTCAGCATCACTTGAAATATTCTTCCAACAAAATTTTTTTTAAATTTTCCCAAGATCCACAAGTTTCTTAAGAAACTGAATTTCTGATTTTGATGATAATTTCAAATAACACAACCTCCACAAACATGCTATTCCACACATTTAAGACTTGGCAAATTGTAGAATAGACTACACTGTATAGCACAGGGAAATATACACAAAATGTTATGATAACTCACAGAGAAAAAAATGTGACAATGAGTGTGTATATGTCCATGAATAACTGAAAAATTGTGCTGAACACTGGAATTTGACACAACATTGTAAAATGATTATAAATCAATAAAAAATGTTAAAAGAAAAAAAAGACTTGGCATTTACTTTAGTACTTAATCTAATACCAATTTTATTACCATTTAATTACTTATTATGCATAATTTGGTCTCCCAAATAACATATAACCTGTTGACAATGGGCCACAAGCCCTATATAATCATATTTTAATTATCTCAAATATATTTTTGAATTGAATAAGCTATAATTGTTCTGGAATGAGCCATTTAACTTTTTCTTTTGAAATAATTTCAGATGGACAGAAAAGACATACAAATAATTACTGTATACTCTTTACCTAGATTTTCCAAATTCTAACTTCTTATATTTTCTGTATCAGAAACCAGCAAGTACTGATTAAGAACATGTCAAAATCGGCTCAATGACTACCACATATATTTAAAATGAGGATAATAAAAGCACTCTAGATATATCTACTGATAGTAGGAATAATAAAGACTCAAATTTAAATTAAATATAATCCTAATTTTGTACCCTTTACTATCTTTCAAAGGTAAGTCTTTTCTTTCCTCATCAAAACAGGAATAAATTCCAGCCCTCAGAGGCTATAGCCTGAATAACTGGTTTAGAAATGCAGAACATCAGGCAAGCCAACAGCCCAGAAGGTAGAGTGGGAGTGTGTGTATAAGTGTGTTTATATCTGAGTGGGAGGTGGGGAAGAGGAGGTTGGAGTTGGGGAGTTGAGGGAAAGAGGTTAGAAAAGCTCTCACACACATTCAGAGCGGCTCCAGGAGGACAGCTTTGGGCCACATGGAGGCAAACAACATTTACTCTCCAGATTCCATTGCTGGGAGTCAGTGGCCCAGAAGTAGGATCTAGAGAAGGGAAGGATGGAAAATAGGAGGCAGCTGGGTATCGAGCTGCAGAGACAATGCCTAAAGGGGGAGGCCAACTATCGCAACCAAGCTGAGAACTGCTTACTAACTGCATACTGTAAACCAGACACTGTGTTAGACACTTACATTCTCTCAAAACCCACACTAATATAAACAGTATCCCTTTCACTTTATAAGAGGAAATAGGCCAGAGGAAATATATTATTTACTCCAGATCACACAGTTACTAAGTGGGCAGAAACAGAATTCAATACCAAATCTAGCCCACTGTAAAAGCCAGAACTCATCACATTATACTATGCCACTTACCGGTGAAGGAATGACACAGTCCAGCTCACAATAAGGGAGAATTTGTATAGAGCAATCTTACAGCACTCAGGGTGTACCTGTGATCATCTGTTTGCTTTGCTTGTGTCCCCTAGACTGGGATCTCTCTGAAGATAGGACTTTATTTCTTATATCTGTCTTCCCAGTACCTAGCACATAATAGATACCAGTTCAGCCTTAATTTTTTTATTGAACAGTTATGATATGCCAGACTTATAAGACTCTGGGACATGGTTTCATGGGTGTGCCTCTAGTGTAGTTACATAAGACCATGTGCTCAGAACAGCACATGGTTTATGCTTTGTTGTCACCATCTTTAAATTCTTAACTTTGTATTTGAACTTTTAGGACAGATAGGACAGTGGAGCATGCGCAGGATCAGAGGAGAGAGGCTCAGAGTGTGTGTCCACCACCATTCCTTGGTTCCCATTCATATAAAGCATTTATGAAATCCTGTAGGCACAGAATGTTGGGAGTTGATTGAGACTAAAATTCCCTGGATTCCATAGTGGTGGTAGGATGTGCATGCATCAAGAAGTAAAATAAATGCAGGCGAGTTAGTTTTGTGCAGTATCCAGTGCTCTAGTAAGAACGGAGTACATATGCCTGAATGAACTACAGAATACGAACTGTGAAATTTCAGTGATTCTGCATACAAGTTAAATGTTCTTATGTTTGTGTTTAAAACTGGCATAGTACAATATAAAAAATGGTAAAATTCATGCTAATGATTTAAATTTAAGTATTTTCTTTACTTAAGTGACAATAAATAGCAAATTAATGTTAATAGTAATAAAATGATTAATAATAAATTAATAAAATAGCATGATTGTTCATGTTACTAATAATTAATAATAGGAAATTAATGCTATTAATTAAAACACCATGACAAGTTGAAAGAGATACTACAGAAGAAAGGTGACAGCTTATATTTTGGTACCTTTAATGGCATTTTTCCCCCTAATTTTGAGCTAGAGATCCTGCGTTTTCATTTTGTACTGAGCCCCACAGATCACATAGCTCGGCCTGCTCCGGGATATGGCGGTGACTAAGGCATGCGATACCTGTCCTGGAGCTTACAGTATTTCCTAATGCCTACAGGACTAGACTTTCCGCGCCTGGAATTGTTCAATGTTTAGAGCAAACGTGAGTAAAGAGACCAGATTACCTTCTAGGTCTGTCCAATCCCGAGATGACACTTAACTATAAATTAAGACTAGACAGTTTTCCTGGTTTTATCATATGATACAAGTCGTCTGAATCAAGCTAGCTCAACCCTTTTTGTACTACTTTGGGGGGAAAAGTCCCACCGTCACTAAACTAGTTTAAACTTTTATCTTAACACTCATTAACCGTTCAGGGAACTAAGGGCGGAGAAAACTTAAAAAAAAAAAAAATCCGCTGCTGGCATCTCTTGTGACACGTTGACCAACTCCTGGGAGGCCGACCCTTAGTTCGGAGTGAGAGTGAGCCAACAAAACACGTCCGAAGGTGGAGAGGGGCACGGGGGTGCTATGGGGCAACACTGGCTTCCAGTACAAAGGTTACACACTTCGAGTCATGGTCAAAGCACGATCCTTTCCCAAGTTAACACAGAAGAGGTTTCTGAAGGCAAAAGTAGACATAATATGACAGAACACAGCCGGCACCACACACACGGATACGCACACCCCCATCCACCCGGGACCGGGTTTGGAAAGTCAGACGACAGCCCAGCAAAGGCGAGATCCCTGGAAGCGGATCAGGCGGAGTGGCTTGTTTCCTCGCAGTTCACATCATTCCGTTCACTTGACCCCCACAATTCTTTTGTAGTTTGTTGAAACGTTCTTGGCTATTCCACTTACCCGATCGGTTAGGGAAGCGTACACCTGAAGCCTCCACTTGGCTCAGTCAACTCCGCCTCCTCTGGGTTAGGAAGCTCAGGCCCCGCCCACTCTAAATCGCTCCTCCTCTCGCGGCGATCAAAATGGCGCCCCGCGTCTAGCCACCTCCCATCTCTCACTTTCTTCCCGTAGTCAAAGTGTTATCGCGAGATTTCGGCCTCACTATTAGACGGCGCGCGTGACCCGCCCGGTCTTTCCCTCCGCGCTGTTGTAAAGGTCGGTTGTTGGCGTGTGGAGTGCTGCGGTGCCGGGGTTGCTGAATGCGGACTTCCGCGGCCGGAGTTGTGGGCATTGGACACGCAGCTGAGCCCCGTGCAGAGCCCGCGCTGCTTGTGCACGCCGTCTGCCGTCTGGACGGGTAGGAAAGAGGACGTGGCCGTCCCGGCCTTGTGGGCGAGGGAGGGGTTGCTCGTCTAGCTTTTTCTGGGAACCCTGCGTGGCTGGGCGGGATCCCGGGAGCCGCAGAAGTCGGGCCCAGAGGGCGGAGGGCTCGCGGTGGTTGTGGGCCTCGGGCCTAGTGGCTGGACTGCAGCCCGCACGTAAGCGGGGATAGCCTGGGCGTGGCCGGTTGTCTGGGGTGTCGGTGTTCAAACGTATTATAGAAAAGTACACGTTTTCTGAATTAGAGGATAAGTGCGAGGTAAGCGTAACTGACGCCATTTCCCTTGCGCGAAGTTAGGTGCTTCCGGGAGACGGTCGGCCAGGGTCACACAAAGTAGGGGTGAAGGGGTATTGTCAGCGCCGGTAAACTGCACTGTCTCGCCACATGGCCCCTCTGCGCAGAATCTCGGAAGCTGCATTGTAGTAGGAATGCTTTCTAGTTTCCCCCAAAGATTTTTGAGTTAACACCGCTTAAGTTTGATAATGTGCAGATAACGTTTTTTTAAAATGCAGTCTCAAATATACCCTCAGTGCTATTGGATCTAGTTTTTGTTGAATTTCTATTTGGGGCACTTGTTTCCTAACTTATTTTTTATACTCTGAATTTTTACTGCCTTCCTTTTTATTTTGTTTACAGCGGGGAGGTGATTAGGTTTATTTATTTGGTTTTTCAGTGGAGGTACTGGGGATTGAACCCAGGACCTCATGCATGCTAAGCATGCGCTCTACCACCCGAGCTATACCCTCTTCCCTCTTAGATTCCGAATTTTAGAAAACTGCAATAAACTATACACCGTGAAATTACCACGAGTCCATTGGACATTTTGCGAATCTAAGATCTGTGTGACCTTACTGATTTCTGTAATTTGAAAGATACTGCTATTGTGGAATTTCTTTGTTTCTCATTTGTCATTACCAAAAATGCTAAACACTAAGAACAGTACCAAAAAATGGAAGAACGGTGGCATCCCCTGTAAGAGATGCACTAGTAAAGCAAGACGTCTTTTATTTATTGTTTAGCCCAAACTGTTGTAAAGTCTTCCAAGGAGTGTTTTTTTTTTTTTTTTTTACAAAAGGAGACAAAGGGGGCACTGCTGTAGTCTGTAAGTCTATCATTGAAAACCTTGAATTCGGCGCTTTTAAATTAATACCCATACTAGTAAGTAATTTGCAAAGAGGTTTCACAGTGGTTCTGAAAGCTAGTGCGAATGGTAAGAGGCTGTAAATGAAAATCCCAGGCCAGGAGGTTTGAATTGAGGTGGTGGATTGTAATGGTTAGTTTTCCTGATATATTGAGGCCACACTCTGCCTTCAGTCTTTGTATGCAAGTTTTTCCCTGTTCTTCCCATCTGCTGTTGAAAAATGGCTTTTTGGCCATTAATAGTACATTACTATATGGCTAAGGATAAAATTACATTTTTTTTATTGTTGTGGAAAGATGTTTGATACTTTTGTCGGAATTACAGTACTCTTCTGGAATCTTGTTCCATTGGATAGATTGAGAAGGTGCAGCTAAAAGAACCCGTGAATAAAATCTCAAGATTTTAGAATTGATCTAAAGTGAACAGTTCCTATGTGAAAATATTAAAGGCCTTGTGTATGATTTTGCCTTAGTTTACATATACTGGCATAACTGTCATGACTACATCAGTAGTTGAATTATTCTGATCCTAGCTGTTTGTGTTGGCATGTATTTGTTCAGGAAAGCTATGTCATATTTACCCAATTTTATATTGTCAGAAATCTGTTCAAAGCAAAGGACAAGTGACAAATAAGACAAGAGAGGAGCTTGGAGAATACATATCAGGAATGGATTCTCTCAACTGTGTAACAGCATCAGAGTCAACTATGGAAATTGAGAATCAAAGGTAGGTGCATTTTTTTTTTTTTGTATCAACAACCACCAAATTTTTGCTGGAAAAGAGACTAGATGATAATGTTTACTGTATTTGAATTACCAGGAAAAAATAAATCATTCTAGATAGTGGTGGTAAAGATAATTTTCTAGAATTAGAAAAGAAAAAGAAAACCTGGTTTGCACAGGCCTTCAAAGTTTTAATTACTTAAAAACAATGGGATGCATTCTTAACCCAGGGAAACAGGAGTATATTTCCTGGGCCAAATTTGTATCTTCCTGACTAAATCATTCTAATTTTATAACAAAATAGGTATCAGCAGAGAGTCTTGCTTTAAAATTAACTTGTCCTGATACTCCACAAGGATGCTGGCTTGTGTATATGATGGAGGTATCGTTACCTCTTCCATTGATCTCACTGGAAAATCAGATACAGCATTTCTAGTACATTCACATCAGATGTCAGTCCGCTGGGCTGTTCTTACTTAGGGGGCGCTCTAGCAGTCAACAAGGCTGCCTTTGTAGAACTTCTATAGAGGAAGATCAGTGCTGTGGCATCATGGGCCATTTGAGGTGGAGTGGTCAGAACTACGTGGTTGGCTAGTACTGAGCCCATTCTTTTAAATTATCGCCAGCATGTTTTCCTGCTTTGATTTGTAAAAGACAAGTATATTACTGGTAATAAACATTCAGTAATAAAAGGATGCAATTAATCTTTCCTTTTTTTTCTAGTGATAACTCTTCCTCTGGTAGCGGTAGCAGCATATTTAAAACTCAGTGTGTTCCCATTCCACCTAAACGGAGGCAAAGAAACGCTGTTAGAAAATTTGTTCGCTTACCTGAAAGTGTTCAGGCAAGAGATTCATCTAGTGACTCATCTATAGAACCAAGACCATTGACTTTAAAAGCTATTTTTGAAAGATTCAAACAAAAGAAAAAGAAACGTAAAAAGAGGAAATATAAGCCAAAAGGAAGATCAGCGGGAAGACCAAAAGGAAGGAGGAACACTAGAAGGTCACAAATAAGTGAGAAACAAATTAAAGACAAAAGACTTAGTTTCCCATTTTTAGAATCAGAAAATGGAAGAAAAGCATCACCTTGGAGAAAAATTTTAACCTTTGAGGTGAGTCGTTTTATATATGCTGATGCATATAGCTGAAGATGTCTGCCACGAGTTGTTGGTCACTTGTAGAATTCAGATATACCTGAACATGCGGTCTGGTAATACTCTCCTATACTGACCATATATACTGAGTCTTGGAAGATTTTTTTCATTTTCTAAGTCCATGTCTTAAAATATGGTGTTTTTGGTACATAGCAAGCAGTGGCAAGAGGATTTTTTAACTACCTTGAAAAACTGAAGTATGAATACCACCTCAAGGAATCCTTGAAACAGATGAATGTTGGTGAAGATTTAGAAAAAGAAGACCTTGATAGTCGTAGATACAAATACTTGGATGATGAGGGATCTCTCTCTCCTATCGAAGAGTCAGCGTAAGTTGAATCATGGGAATAACTTTGGACATAGGTTTTATAAAATTAAATGCTTTTAAATTGTAACATTAAAACACCGCTCCATATTACGCTATCAGTTTGTTTGAACTTTGATTTAGTAGTGATGTGAGGGCAGATGAAAAAGGCCATTCAGGTTATTCCACTTGAGCTGTGAGCTCAGCACATTGAGACATGGATTTTGGCGTGTTATACACGAATCATTTTTCTCCGTGATTGGTATTGCTATTCCAGCTGTGTCATGATAGAGGATACTAATTAGGTTATAGAAGATTTTGTCCAAGTGATATGTTTTTAATATTACAGAGCAGAAGATGAGATTGCAACAAATCTTCAACATGATGAATGTGATATTAAGTTGGTGGTAAGTGACATTTTTATCCCACTTATTTTGAGGGCAGCAGTGATAAAGGAAGAATTTTATCTTGTGTTACCGTCCGTATTTAATTTTTGAAAGGCTTAATGCTTTTGGTGCAGGAAATGCAAGAATAAAAATAAGAATTTTATGGATAATCGATGAGAACATGGACTTCAGTACTTTTGTAAGTTTTAATGTGTGCGTGCTACTGGGATATCAAGTGAGAAAATCAGAAGTTAGTTTGGATTTGTAACATAATCTATATGTAGTCTCCAGTTTAAGTAACCCAGAGTCCAGTTATGTGTAATCACTAAAGGAATTAAATTACTAAATCTAATTCTACTAAATGTAATTTAAATACTAAATGTACTTACTAAAGGAATGTAATTATTAAAGAAATAAAGTTTCAGTTACTGCTTTTATGCAGGAAGATAATTATTTCATAATGAGTTATGAATTACCAAAGAAGAAGAATGTATGTTTGGAACAAGAGGAAAATACTGAAGAAACTGCTTTGTCTAAAAAGAGAGCATCAAAATCCAAAAAGCACTAGACAGAAGACAGAATGGCCTGAAAAGGAGATAGGCATGTGAATGCCAGACAAGGTAAACAGAACAGAGAAAAAGCAACTTTTTATAGAAGGAAATGATAACAAATATGAATGTATTTGCCAGCCTAATGATAAAAAAGAATGTAAGAAAACAGAACTTTTGAAGAAAATTTGTGATACGCCTAAAATAGTTAATTATTAGAAAAAATATTTTCAAACAGTGAAATTATATATGTAGAAAAAAACTGAGGCTGTTAACACCAGAATTCATCACTTGTTAAATAATAAACAAAGTCCTACTGCTTTTGCCTATGGTGGTTTATTTCTGGGTAAGAGAACTTAAAGGTGTTATTTGAGCATTGAATCATATACAGAAACTGTCATCCTGAAAAGAAAATCTTAGTTGCAGTAATCACTAATGATTGACAACCCACCATCTACTTGGGGTACCTGAAGCCCCTCCCCCCATTTTTGTCTTATTAAGACAAATTTAGCATGAAATGCTTAGCACTGTCAGAAGAACTTAATTTCCCTTCCTACTACCTGTAATATTTCAGCTATCATTTTTATCATCACCGTGTGTTGCAGATTATGCTGTTTTGTGTACTGCATTTTACGGTAGCACTTGTGTTTGTTTTTGTTTTATTTGTGGACAAAGACTTGTAGACAGGTGCAAAAGTAAATCCTCTTTTGCAACCCAGAACTCATTGTTCAGTATGAGTTTTGATACAGACAAGACGGAACAGGATACCTAAAACAGACTCAAGTGATGGGTGTTGAACATAAAGATAGCTTCTGGGACTATAGAACTGGTAATTTAAAAGCATAAGATGAGAAATGATCAGTTACATTGATTTAGTACTCTGACTTTAATGTTCACATGAGACAAACATGGCTTCTTTTTTTAGGCTTTTATCTTGAAAAGTGTCTGGACTTTACAAAAAAGGTATGTTTTATGCTTTAGGTGAGTTTGGATCAGATTTGTTTAAATGTAGTATATTGTCATAATTTAAAACCTCCATAGATTGCATTATTGAAAGACATTTTTGCCCATTTTAAATTTATGATGTAATTTTAGAAAAGGATTCTCAGAATTCACATGTTTTATAGTGATACTGTGACAGCTTCACTTTGCTTGCAGGAAAGGGTCCCAGAACTATAATTTAGTCTATTAGAATCAGAATCTTGGATATTCCCACTTTAAACATACACATTTTTAATGAATGCATAATTAAAATGAGGTAGAAGTGTAATAGTGTAATGTTAGAAATGACTACACTGGAAACGATCTCAGAAATCTGATAAAATGTAAAAACACCCAGTTGGTTTTCATTGATTTTAAAGTGGTCAGAACATCAGCCAGATTAACATTTTTTGTATTTTTATAATTGATATTAAATAACTAATGAGAAAATAGTTTATATGTTCTTAAATTCTGAGGCAAAATTTCAGTAAGTAAAAATTTTGCTATAATCTGGAAATTGCAAAACACATTGCAGTATTGAAGTTTGTAAAAATCAAGACAAATTTACATGTGGAACTGTTCTGTGGTTCACCTGTAACAGCTACTTGGTACTCTGCAGATTTTTATTAGTATATACTGTCTTTTCAAACATTGTTAAAATCCCTACCATGTGATTAATTCATGGATCATTTCTTTAAATTTCATCCTCCATGTTTTGGCTGTTACACAGTTTTGAATTCATCTAAGAAATTGGAGCAGATCACAGCTCTTGCAAATAATTCTTTTCCCGTGGACTTGTAAAGTATAAGCAGTGGTTGAGGTCTATCCCGATGGGGCTTTTTCCGTAGACCTACATCGTTGGAAACGCCTCATAGAGTAACTATGTGGTTTCCTTTACTCACAGAACTACATGTTAGATCTGTGGAAAGAACTACAAGACAGCTGCTAAATAAACTATGAAAAACCTAACAGTCAGACTTTTTTATCTTAGGTATTGGCAACGATCAGTACTGTTCTAAGGTGTGATAAGCTTAGGTAAGTTTAATTTGGTGACGGTGTAATCTCGGGGGTACCATCTCAGTTCAGATGATGAATTTAACTGTTCAACTGCTGAATGATACAGACATGAAATAAAACATAATTCTGACAGAGCTGAGTGTAGCTAAAAATAGATATTAAGTGTATATTTAGGTTTTTAACACTTAAGTTAACCTTAATCTTTTATTTGGTATTTTATCTGTAGGAGTAAATGATTTGAACTTAATGCATATTTAGAGGTAAGTGGAACATTTAATGTACTAAAAAAAAAAGTAAAATTTCGGTACAGCATTCCATTATGGTTGTGACTAGTAGTTATATAGGTATAAAACAGAAGTATCAAAATTTTGGCCAGAAATGGTTGCTGTAATATCTGTCCTTAACAGAATTGGAAAAAAAAATTAAACTGCATGGGGTAGGGCTACCAAATGAAAATGCCATTTTTTTGCACCTTTTATTAAACTGACATGTAATGTCACAACATGTAAATATGACAAATATACATAATACGATATTTAAATATCATGACATGTAAATACGTATGCTTGGATATGTTACAATAGGGTGAATTTTTTTTTTTTAAGGAAAAAGCAATTTGAGCAACCATGATCTAGTGCGTTGTTTCAGTGACTTGATAGTTTGTTTCCTATATAAGTTAGGGTAAAAATAACAGTGACTAGGTTTATAGTTTAAAATGGAGTTAATGTAGTTATCTCATTGGAATGGCAATTGTGAATAAAGGTCAAATTATTTTACCTGTAATAAATTTTTAAAGATTTGTGAAAATAAGTTTTTCTCAGGTAGTAGCATTTCGCACTTGAAGTTGAGGGATTTACATTTCAGTCTTAGTTGCACTGCATGGTATCTGCATTCAGCAGTTTGTTCCTGCTGGGTGTTCAAAGAACAGTGCAATATAAATTCAGTATCTGGCATCGTTGGTTTTCTTGGCTTTGCGCATGTTAGACCTGGTATTTTTACTGATACAGTATTCCTTTAGTTTCTTACACTGTTGAGTTCGACATAATCTTTAGTAGGAACTAATACTTCTCTTTTTCTAGGGTGTCTGAAATTCAGAACCAAGCAGATCAATCTTCCCTGACCCCAGATACGTAATGTAAGGCTTTCTATTTCTGTTGCTTCTAGCTTATTTGCCTTATTGATAGCATGATCAATAAAACAGCACAACTTCCATAAAGGCACAGCAGCCTTTTGCGGTGTATATATACACTTGAGAAAATTTTATAAAGCCTCATTCTAGATGAAAATGGGCACTGTTGTTCATGGTGTCCAGAAGTTGTTAATGTGGCTACATTGAGAACACAGGTTTTGCTTCCATCACAGTAATTTTATTGCAGTGGTGACAATGAGACCTGTAACATTTTTGTTTTTGCTAGGTTGAATAAAAATTGAATATAACAAGGCTTTTCAGTATTAGGAAATGATGGAATAATGTATTTTAGATCATTTGCCAATGCCAAAATAGCAATGTACTTCTATATTTAACTTCTAGAGTCCTGAAGTAAATTGCTTGAGAAAATTGGATCCCAAAGATTACAGGTAAGATTTTTATTCTCATATTTAATGAAAAAAAGAAGGCGATTTACTGTTTACCAGTGATGTACGATGTTATGATGATGGGCAAAATGTTCAACTGCTCTGAATGGACTGAATGAAAATAGCCTTTCTGAACATCCATTTTACATTAAGCTGTATTTTTTAAAACATGAAAGCTCTAAGGTTAGTTACCTAAAAGATGCATGTTTAGAAATAGCTGATTTGGACTTGTATGACCATCATTCAAAGTTTAGGTCTGAATGAAATTTAACCTAATTTGTTTCCAACCTTTAAATGAACTGGATTGAGAAGATACTCCAATTTGCAATTTTAAACCTGAATTGAATACATGCTAGTTGGGAGTTATGTTTCAGGATATTTTGGAAGCTAATCAGCCTCAGTTTGAAAAATTTAGTTCTGTACAACTTAAAAATTTGTTTGTCATAGGTGAGTTTTCTGAAGTGTGCTCATGTTCCACTGGAAATCAAAGCCCAACTAAAAGAATTACGGCAAGTAATTTGTTTCATCTTACCGTACCAAATGAGTCAGGGTATAATGGTCATTACCAAGGCTTTTAGAATGCAGTTTCTTATTTGCTGTGGACATGACCATAAAAAAATTTCCCACTAGGTTTTCTTTCTGCTACTTTGTTAGCGTTCAGCCGACTGGGAACATTTTATTAGCCCTCACTACTGGTATTTCCATTGTCTAGGTCAGCACTGTTCCAATATAAATTAACACAAGCCATGTAATTTTCTAACCACACCCATACATGACTAGTGGTTATTATATTGAACAGTGCATGCCTAGATAGATCCCTGCAGTTCTTAAACCCATTTAATCCTGGGTTTTTAGTTTTCTACAAGTTGCCTGGTTACTAAGGGAGGGGGGAGGCTGGCTTCAGAACTTTACATGAGCATCTCTGAAAACGGAACCTTACTTTTCATATTCTTGTTGGTTGTGTAGGGCTGACTGACAACTGTTGATTGACCAAAAATCATTGAAAGGTATGTACACATTAGAGGAAATAATTTTATAGGTCATTTCAAAGAGGGCTTATGGGACCAAAACCCAGGAGCTCTTAACGCTGTGACCAAAGATTGAGTTCTTCATTGGTTGTAATAGTCACTCAATAGTGCTATGTTTTCCTAATGGAGACACAAGATTTTAAGCAATATCCATGATTGGTGGTGTTGGAAAGTAAAAACAAATGTAAATGCCTTCCACATTTAACCAGTGCCTACTCTCTTCTTCAGGGCTGCCTTGAAGATTATATGACTCAGACATTGGAGGAACTAAGGGTTGATGGGCAATGGAAAGAATCAGAACGTGTTAAATTCTTAAAAAGTTTATTGACTTAAATTATATTACACAATAAAAAAAACTTTACACTTTTTGTAGAAAAAGTCAGTGTGTATTTTTGGCTCGAAGTTTCTCTAGTGTTCTCTGCGGAGGGAACAAAAAGATCAGTTACTGTTGTGATGTGTCTTAGACATGAAAAGTTGGGTGGGCTGGGGGTGCTGCTCACCTTATGAAATTCTTTGGCCCTTGCTCTGTTTTGGGCATATGCTTCTTGCTTTGCTTTCTCTTCCTTTTGCTGTTTCACTTCAGCTAACTGACGGTATAATCTAAGAAATTTATTATATTTATGACAAACACCTCAGACATGTGAATTCATATTTACTTTTGTGTCTATATACACACGTACCTTTGAGCCCTCTGGTGCATATGGGCTTGTGCAGTCTTTCTGTCTTCAGGAAGAGACACTCTAACTTTATTCACACCCTTCAGCTGAAATGAGCCTGAGCAGAGAACAGGTCACTTAATACAATGCTAGGTTCTCTCTGAAAACTGCTGGATGGGGGGGGGGCGCGCGGTAATCATACCTGTAGGTTTCTCTTTAATTATTTTGGCTTGAGAATTTTCAGAGACACGAATTTTATTCCTTATTTCTTTCTGTCTCTGGGAGGATCTCTCTATAAATGATTTTTTTCTTTTTACAAATGCTTCTTGTAAGGTCTCTGATGTAGCTGGAAAGTTCAGTAGGGTTTCTATTTTTAAAAAAATGAAACTATAGTAGAGGGAATTTGAATAGGGAACTTCCCACTGGCCCCTGGGTTCACTAACCATTTCAGATGCTCAAAGCCATACATACCTGCAGACACAGCTGGCTTCTCCACAGGATGTTCTGATACAGCTGGATAATCTGAATTTTCTGTTTCTGATACAAGAGGCAGAAATTCACTCACCTAATTACAAGAAAGTCACAGAAGACTTTACCACTTCACTTCAGTGTACAGAGTTACAGCAGGGATTGTAAATCTTACCCATTCTGAACTCCCTTTTGGTGGACAAAGATGTGCACTGTCACAAACTATTCACTGCTTTGTGTTTGCTTGAACATGCAGCCAATCTCTTAGCTACAATTTGAAATCATTTTCTCTTTAGAACTAAAAAATGCAAAATAAAACTTCACTAGCTATAGCCCCTCTGCTGCCTCTCAAGTCTTAAGTAGTGTCATAAGTATGTAATTATATTTTTATAATGTTAATTTCTGTTGTACAGCATGTTTCATAACATTCGATTTCATATTTTTTCATTATGGATTACTACAAGACATTGAATATAGTTTCTTGTGCTATTCAGTAGAGACTTTAATTTATCTATTTTATATTAGTTAATATTTGCAAATCTCGAACTCATCCCTTACCAAATCCCAATTCATCCCCTCCCACACCCACCGTAACCATAAGATGATTTACTATGTCTGAGGAAGTGTAATTATACTTATGAGAGCTATTAAATTTACCTGAAAACAGCTCTTTGCCTCATTTTCTCTCTCTCCTAGGGTTAAGTTTGCAAAATCTGTTTCAGCAATACTGATATCACTGGTGCTTATCAGTGTAAGATCTGGTTCTTCCATTATACCATGGCCAGATTCTGTCTCCTGTGCAGTAAAATTAAAAAGTCATATTCAAAAATAATATTCTTTAAGCATTCAGAATGTGAGAAAAAATACATTTAAGACCAATGTTGTGTTCCCTCTTCCCACCCAACCCACTCAGGAATACCTACTGCATGAATTACAAGTGCAAATGCTTACAGGGTGAGGCAGGAAACAGAAATGCAGGTTGACTGATGGGCTGAGTAGAACTGGAACACGTGTCCTATCTAAAGGGAGCAGCAGCCAAACGTAAGGGAAAAATCTTTACACTGAACAAGACTTTGCTTATCTGTGGAGGGACGAGGTAAAAGCCATTCAGGTAACTGGAGCTGAAACCAAGCAGATTAACCCAAGGCTCAAAGCGAAAGCACTGAAGCCACTTCTCTTCAGGAATGCTGAAGAAGGGAAATGTGAGTTGGGAAGAAAGTGCTATAAAATTCAACTTTATTTTTCTCACTTTATTGAACATTTCCCTTGATTGTGAGATTGACTGTCTCAGGAATATTAGCTTTGTTGCATCTGTTGAATTTTGTTCACAACAAGGTCTTTCTTGAAAATGTTAACAACACAGATTTCACTTACCCAGACTGGAATAGAGCTCTGTAATGAAAATGATCCAGAACTGACAAAGAGTTCTGACTGTGCTAGTTGAGATAGGTTTCCTGTGATTCTTGGAGCTTCTGCTTTAGTTGAATTCTCAAGACATCTTTCATTTGGAACAGTCAGTGAATATGGTGTCTGAATTGAAGTTCCTATCTCCACTGTTGTTGCACACAATTGAGAGTCAATTTCCTCTACTTGAGGATTTATATTTACAACTCCACAGGTTTTATTTTTATCATCTTCAGTGAATCCTTGACCTTGTAACACTGTGTCAACCCCTCTTTCTGACAGTTCTTCAAAGCCCAGTCTGTCTTTTCTGCCTTCCAGTTGGTCTTTTATTGAGCATTCACTGGAGGCTGAACCACATGGAGTGCTATGCTGTAGATTTAACTGATGAAATACATGAGCCTCACCAGATGAATTGAAGACTGAACTTTGCAAATTTCCTACAGAGAGCTGGAAATGAACACTTTTTTGTTTGTTTTGTGATTCTTCATTCTGTTCAGAGTAGTTCTGACTTTCCATGCCTTGGAAAGAGTCTCTGGCTTCAATGCTAAAAATACTTGGTAGATCAGCATGCTGGCTCCCTTCCTGTGAAGAAAATTCTGGCAGAAGCTCTTGAAAAGATTGTTCAGACCCTATAAGAAATCAGTTAATCATAATTATATGCTGTAAAACTTGGATACAAATACAGTCTGTTTGAGTAAACTGCAAATAATGTCAGGTTACTTGGAATTTTAGGAGTGAGCTGATGTACACACACATAAATAGAAAGCTAAAGGGTGGTCAGTGGTTTCAAATAATTCCACTGCTCACACCATGTATTTCCTCCTCTAGTGTTATTTAATTAAAAAAACAGCTATTAGACATGATGACTTTCCCCCATAACAATACTGATTTCATAACAAAGACTTAGACTGTATGTCTTGTATGGGTTTGTGTGCATAAAATTTGTACAAAAGGTTTTAGAAGGATACTTAAACTGTTAACCGTAAGGGCTGAGGTAGAGCAAGCGGCAGCACTTGATCAAGTTCAATACTGTAAAAATGCAAACTGAGCATACATTACTTCTGTTACTTAAATGAATACACCAGCAGTGGTGAGGACAGGAGACTACGAGCTGCTAGGCACACTTTCCAAGGAAAGCTTAAACAACCATAAAAAATGACTGAGTTTTATCATACCTTCAGTATCTTCTGCAGCAAAACTCTGAGCTGCAGCATGAGCCACGTTAGGGCCAGGCTGCTGGTTCAGGCTGGTGCTGAGAGAGGAGTGCAGGCTGGTCCTCCTCAGTGCTGTAAAAGAAGCTGTACTTCTGGGTGACAGGGCGGTGTGGAGGCTTTCACATGAAGAATCTGACCTCTGATGGTAAACAACAGGGAAAGGATGAAATATTAATGTGTTACCAGCTGACTCAACAATCCTTGTTTCTTTGCTATTACTCTTCCTTAATTACCACTTTACTATCACATTAACAACAGGCTTATTCAAACTCAATTCTTTCATTTTAAAGACTTAATTTAGACAACTTATGAATGAACCAGATAAGAGTTCAGAACATGACTGAATCATTTTCTGATAAGCAGGAACTATGTAGAGCTAACTCAGATGTCAGGCTGTAGGAACAGAAAGACCCAGTTTTGAATATTAGTTCCTTTATTGTATAGGAAGAAACTTTAAGTTTTACAAAATTCTGTCTCCCTGACTGTTTAAGTCTAAATTCCATTAAAGTAAACAAACAACCTGAAAACTAACAATAAAAATGTCTCAAGCATTTTTGGGTTATCCTAGATGGAGATAGGGCTGTTGGGACAAAATTCTAATGTACCCACCTTCAATATTGGTTCCACATTATAATCATTTTATCTGACTACTCATAGCGATTCTGACCTAACTGGTCTCAAGCACTGTCTGGGCACTGGTATTTAAAAACTTTCCATATGATTTTAATTGGTTGCCAAGACTAAAATCATTGTTCTGTTCTAACAGAAGAAAAGACAAACTGTTTGTGGAAATTCACTGCAAATAAGCATCCACTTCATTTTACCTGGTAAAAGTCTTTACTGTCTTGAAAAATCCCAGAGAATGATGACAAATCAAAATCTGGATGTGGTTCTAAGGGTTTAAACAGCTGACGATGCAAATTTGGAAAACTGTGTTCTAGTTCTGGAAAGTCAAAGTCAACTGTTGGAATTTTAAGGAAAAAAAGATATTTAAAAAATAAAGCCCAGAAAAGTAGTACTAAAAACATATTCATAAAAGTGTATTTTAAGGTAACTCCAATTCAACAAAATTACTTCCATTTTTTTCCATTACCAGCAGATGCTTTCAAATTAAGTCTTATTATTTCTAATGTACAAAAGGAGTAGGGGGAGGGAGTTTGACAAAGCCTTTGACAGTTTCCACTTCTGCTAGCCCCAAAGTCTTTATGCGGACAATGAGAAGTAAAGTGCCATTACGGTTACTGCTTTGCTGTAATAAGCTTTGTTACTCTCAGTGAGCTCATTTCAGGATCAATGATTTTTTAAAAAAGCTCACTGTACTGTTAACATGAGCCAGAAATTGTACTTTATGTGCATTATCTCCAACATTCCTCTCATACAGAAATGAAAGAGTAACTTGCCAGTGGGCTCAAGTTAGTAAATGTTCACACTAGGACTTGAATCCTGGTCTGTCCAGTTTTCTGAGTCCTCGTGCTTAGCACTGGCACCACCACCTCGGCTGCTCCAGCTCGCGCCGCAAAGGCGGGGAGACCTGCTCATCTTTTCTCCAGGACCTTCAGTCAGTTTCCAGAGCTCCCCTCTCACTAAATGCCCTCCTCAGCGTTCTCCATGTTGTAACTGTGCTACCGCAGGCCATCAAAACACAAAGCTCAAACAATCACTGCTTCAAACTAAAAAGGATGAAAGGTTAAAAGTTAAAATACGTTTACCCCGCAAGTCTGCTTTTTCAGCCATCAAATTTGCTTCGTTTATATACTTGTCTATCATCTGCTGAATGTGTGTTTGACCAGATGTAAATGTTTCCACTGCAGGTAACAGAGGTTTATGGACGTCCCGAGAGTCCTGCCTTTGATAAGTAACTTGTGTTGAAGGAGCTAAAGAACTGAAAACGTTTGTTTCCTCTTCTTTGCCGGCAGGAGATTCTTGTTCCCTATGGTCCATGTGCTCTGAAAATGACTCTGAAATTGGGTTTAATGAAAATATTTAATGGCTAGGTACTTCCTTTGAGACAAATTTTGGTAGAGAGGCAAAGCAATGTACACTGATAAGGAATCGGTACAACCAAGAACTCTGGTCAGGTAGATTCCCACTGACATTAATGGATCCTTCTCAACGTGCGATTGGAGATTGTCATACAGTTATCTCTGTGGGTCTGCAGGCCTGTGATTTCCAATCATGTTTACAGTATCATACTGTCCAATATTCTATCAGGCAGGAATACTTTTGAGATTTAAAGGAACAGTCCATATCAGTACATTGTGAAAAACAATGTTTGCTCTCACCACTGTACTGGTGCTTGTCTTTCAGTTTATTTACATTTTGATATTCTTACCTCGATCTGTAAGGCTCAAATCTGTGTTTTCATAACTTAAAATACTCCCAGTAGAAACTGTTATTGAAGATAATGGCTCACGATAAACTTCTTGTGTTTCAGCCTAAAAATTAAGAGGAATATTAGGCCACAATGTAGGAAGTAATTTCTAGAAAAAAACCAAGTCACCAACATTAGCAACTAATTCTGAGCTCAGATCAAGTGTAGAAACCTTCAGTTATAAAGGTCAGTGGTAAAACCTTTTCATCATTGCTCAGAACTGATCAGCCTTTCATACACACACACACACCCAGCCCATTCTCACTCACACATCAACAAGTCCTCAGTTACCCACTGTCACCTTTACATACACACACACACACACACACACCCCTACCCCACACATAAACCCTTATTGTTTTAAATGACTTTACACTTTTGCTTCTCAGAAGTACAGAGATCATGCATCAGGTAGACTAGAAAGTCTTCTGATGCTCAGATTTGGCTATTTTCATCATTGATCCACTTCAGTAAGAGCAGATCTCAGATAACACAGGCTTTAATATTCTACAACTTCGTTAAACTAAAAAGAGTATGACGCCAAATAGCTCTAACAAGGCAGCTCAAGACATTACCAACCTTCTCATCTGGCTTCACACTTGGACCCAGATATGGATGTTCTTCCTTCTCCACAGCGTGGCTTAATACTGCATGATTCTCAGCCACAGCCTCCTCGACTTTGACTGAAATGGGGGTGCAGGTGGATTATGACAAATCAAATTCTTTAACACCAGAGGACATAATTTCCTGCTTTCCTACAATTTTATTTCATATTTTGCTTTGTAGAGTTGCCTTACCTTAGACCAAAAATTAAAAAATCACTGTCATTATTTTAAGTGAAGAGAAGCAAGAATATTCAATCATAAATACAGTATGCTCTTAAAGTGGAGAAAAGTAAACATAAAAAAGACAAAAACACCAAACAAAGTGCAAAGTGGTTGCTTATGACTGGAAGGACAAGGAGGAATTTTACTTCTTTATAACTTTCAGTGCTCTCTAAAATCATGAACATGTATTGCTTTTATTATAAATTATTATTTGTAATTATATTTGACATATTAAAAATATATAAAAGTTATACTGTGTATTAGAAATTCAGGTATTCTGAGTTAGGTTTTCTCTTACTCCCAACAGCCAACATTTGTGAGAAAGCTGCCCAAAGTATATGGTCGTCTGTGCTCTGAAACAGAATAAAATTAAAACTGCTCCACCAAAAATAAACTAGTTTGTCTCATTATCACCATATAGATAATGCACATTAAAAGTATGTTTCTTAAATGTTTGTGAAAGAAATGTTTTCTAAGTCAACTATACTTCAATTAAAAAAAAGTCTTCTAAAAGGTAACCCAGGACACACACACACACACACATACGTATCTGTATATGTGAGTGGATGTATATGTTAATTCATAAAATGATATCTATGTTACAGATAGATTTTTTAGAAGTTTCATTATTAACTTTATTGTTGAAAGAGAGCAAATACCAAGTAGTATATTAAAATATAATTGTTTTTAAATACAATTTTTTACTCTCTCCCATTCTCGTTTAGTTAAAAATATACTATTTTGACAACTGATTTAACCATTAAACCATTATTTGGTTGTGTCTTTACATATGAAAATTTTAAGTGAAGAAAATAAGAGATGGTGAAATTTTATAGCAAGTTGTTATCTTTTTTTAAGCAGCTCATTTCAAAAGCTAGGTTGGGAGCTGAAAGTTAGGTATCTGTCATTTCATAATCACAATTCTGCAGCTTATAAATCAAAGAAGATTCCCCCAGAGGAGGGTGACCAGGGTAGCATTTGGGTAGTGGTAAGTATTGGAAAATAAAAATGAGAGAAAGAAGCGAGGTCGGAGTTATTTAAGATGCTGATGAATTCAATGGATGGGTCCCTGAAAGCAGTTGGAAGAGAAGTATTACTAGTTTGGATAGGGACCATTAGGAGGTGCCATCATGAAAGCGACGCCTTAAACACAGTAATCTTCCCACACTGCTATGCAAGAAGGCCACATGTTTTGCTGTCCTTCAGAAGCAAAGCACCATTTCCTGCTTTCCTACAAAACAAAGCGTAGAGCTCGAAGCTTGTGGTACCACCTAAAAAGCTACTGAGAAATCACGTTGAGGTGATGAAGACCTGAAGAAACTGGAAGGGAGGGAACAGAGAGTAACAAAAGGACACCCCTCCCCACTTGTAAGACAGAAACTAAACAACCCTGGGAACGATTGTGAGAAAGAGACAAGAAGCCTGAGGGCCAGGAGCGGACGTGGCACTAGCAGTGAGGCCTTGCCGTTCTCCTGGTAAACACGAACAACTTCACAGAACACAAATGTCAGAAAAGGCCACTCTGTGACTATGATGGATGAAGACAAAAATCAGACCATCAGTCCTCACATCTGAACATAGGCAAAACCATGAATAATGTCCAAACCACAAAAATGACCAAGCATCTCCTTATCCCGGCTAACATGAGTGACCGCTGTGTTACCAGTTACAGCTTTACTTAGCCTAACTCCATTATTCCTACCTCCTATGTAAGAATTTTTCTAGGTATCTGATAATAAAATTACCCCTGCTTCCTGACAATATCCAATACTAATAAGCAAAGCCCCTTTTGCTTGAACCGCTCCCCTCAATCACCTAATAAAAGCACAAATCTAAAAAGTCCTTTCTAACACCTCTCACTCATTCACCTCATGGTTCCCCACGGTGCGCATTCTATCTCACCGCAACAAGTCAAAGCACCCTGCTTCTCTTCAATTACAGGTGTGCTTGGTAGTCATTGGCCAAAGGATGCTGGCAGGTAGAATAAAAAGGAAATGCAAGTATTCACTGGCTAAATCTAAAAGAATAGTGATGGTGTTATTTTAAAATGTCAAAAACTGTATGTAATTCACTGGAAATTTTACTTGTAGGTATTTCAATCTCCAATGAAAAACGGAGATGCTAAAGCCAATTTTTCTGTAAGCCCTCAAAAAGGGAGCAGATCTCCCTCATCTCTCATTCTATTCAACTCTAGATACAACTAAGAAAGCAATTATCCAAGTGTATGTGACCGCTAAAACAAAAAGAAATCTGGTTAGAAAAGGTAACTACTTAACAGGTGCTTTACAACCAATAAAGCAGCACTGGAACTGTGCTCTGTGGGGTCACTGTCACACACATGAAACAGCTTGTTTTAAGTGTGCATGCATCCAAAAGCAAGAAAATTAACACTGGTTGTCTCTGGGTAGAAGACTTAAGTTATTTGAAGTCTTTTCCTTATAACTCTTATTTTCCAATATTTAGAAATAAACATAAAGCAGCTCATTCAGAATGCCACAGAATTTTTTAAAGATGATATTTAATGGAATTTAATTAAATCTGGATTGTTACAAATAGGCTTAAACACCATCTGTAGAGGTTGCCAACTGTAAAAACCTTGTACCCTAACGTACTTCCTACTAGCATTTACTCAGTGCAACGATTTAAAAGCGAAATTTCTTATTCTCTAAATAAACTTCACTTCCCTCATTAAACTTTTCACATACAGAAATAATACATGCCTCTTGTAGAAAACATTTCTTTTACAGTATGTGAATGTATGAAATAAAAAGTGAAACCCAATCTCCAACAAAGGGTAACCTGTACAACACACTGGTGATTCTCATTCTCAAGTTTTCAAATGCATGAACACAGCCTTCTCCCCTCATTTAACACCTTCACGAAACCGCACAGTTGGGTATGATTCTATTAGCGACAGTCACTGAGGTCATTTACCGTTTGTCATTACAATGGCACTACAGTGACTATTTTTTGTCCACAGCAACTCCACTCTCAATTTCTTCCTCTCTCACCTGCTTCAGCAGAGTCGGCATCACGGATGTTCTCCTGGGCAACTGGGTGAAGGTGACCACGTGGATCACGGTCCAGGGGGCTCCCAAGAAAACTTTGTTCTCGACTTATTGAGACCCTCAGGGGGTCCCTGTCTTGATAAAACTCTGATTTACCTGGGAGGTGAAAAAAATGGACTCACTAGATTTCCACAAAAATGGCAATTTAGACTGTGGGTAAAAATCTGAACTCTTAAAGACTTGAACTATGCAGCAAGAAAATAATAAATGCTTAACTTTCACATGGCCTTTAAATTATTTTACTTCAATTTTACTAAGTTTTAGTGATAGACCTACTTCCTATAAAACCAGATAATGCTTCAGTACTGACTAATTATAGGAAAAATGCCTCGAGAATTCACTAACCATTAAGTATTACAAGGTACAATGTGCATTCATAATATAAAGTTGAAAAATAGCCACAGCTAATCTGTGGTATAAGAGATCGAGGCAGGGGTTTACCCTGGGGAGAAAAGGAAGAGTAACTGGGAGGGTACAGGGAAGAGTTTATGGCGTTCTCTAACATTCCAGTTCCTGGCATGGATGGGGTTTACCTGAGGGTGATTATCAAAGTAATAATCACTGTGATAAACACTTATGATTTGTACACTTCTCTGAATGTTACACTTTGATACAGAAATAAAAACAAGCAAATAAAGGAGTGGGAGACACTGAAAAGTAGAAGCTAATCTACTGTGCAGAACCCCAGAAACACTTGGGAATTAAAGGCACCGGGTATTATAAAAGGTGTGTATCAGGGGACTGAAAACAGGGAGAAGGTTTAAAAATATGTACCCTGAACAGATCCCTCCCATCACCTGAGATCCCTGTCCCTCGACATCATCCCCAAAGAAGACTAAAGGCTTTATATTTTGGAGAAATTGAATCACATACACTCTGCATGTGATCAAATTTTGACTCTCAAACTGGAAAACTGTCAAAGGATCACTTTTCCAAGGGGAGAGGTACCATAGTTGACAGGATCTGAACCTGTGTGGGGAAATCCCAATGGATTTCTAGTCCATCACCTTAACCACTTGGCCACAACTACGTGAATCCAAATACACTCTGAATTTAGGGGGATAGGCACTGAGAGGGGCAAGGGTAAAAGGAAGAAACAGAATGCCATAAGGAAATAGAACGCAATAAGGGGTATTAAAAGAAAGTCTGCATCCTCAACTCAGATCCCCTGAGTCTGGCTCCATGACAGCAACAGCCAGGCTTGTATCAGGCTTGATGGATCTTTTTTTGAAGAAACTAAACTAAATTGCTCAGGGAAAAGAACCACAGATACTAAGGTTAGGGCCCTCAATGAAAAGCCACCTTTTCCAATGAAATCTAGAAGTAAATAAGGTCCCTACCTATAGAATTTCCAATCAGACTTTTAGTGTCCCACTTAAAATGCAAGATATTAGAGAAAAGCTCCTAAAATATCAGATAGAAACAACAACAAAAAAGGGAACAAAAGAACTCAGACAAACAGAAAATACAGGAATCCAAACAAACAAAAACCTGTAAATATTCAAAGTGGGTACTATTTTCCACCCATGAAAAAACAACAGCAGGATGTTGTGGTAAAAAAAAAATCAAGAAAGAGAGCAAGCTTTTAGAAACTACAGTTTGAGAGCCAAATAAAAATTCCCAAGAAAAGTTACAAGAAAAAGCTGAGAAAATTCTCCCAGAAAGTAAAACCAAAATAAAAGGAAATGAACTATACAGAAAAAAAGAAAATTGGAAGAATAATATAATATAGATCAGTGTTTCTCAACATGAACTTCATCACCACCCACCTAAGCAGCCTTTTTAGACTTTCTTCCCTAATTGCCTCCTAACTCTGTGAAATTTAATAATTATAGATATACCGTCTATCTTTTAATGTAGATCTGTGCTTTGGTATATAAAGAGCAAGACTTTTTCATCTCTCCAAGAACCAATCTTCGTCCCCTTTGGGGGTACTAATACTCTTGTTAAGAGTGCATGACACAGGTCATCCAATTTCCAACTGAAAGTTATCCCCACAAACGGAGAAAATGGTATGATATCAAATTATTTTAGCAGTATTTAACATCTGGCCTAACTTTTGCTAAAATCCACTGCCAACTACAGAGATAAATACAAGAAACACCTAGAAGACTTGAAAAGTGACTGCCTCTCGTGAGCAGGACTAAGGGGTAGGGGGCGTGCAGGTAAGAGGAAATGTCTTCATGTTGTAGCCTTTCAGCACTATTTGCCTTTTTAAACTACTTGCCTATAATATTTCGATTGAAAGTATTACCCAAAAGAAATGTGGTAAAGGCTATGGTGAAGGCTCCCAAAGAGCACACGAGAGGGATACGTGAATAGTTCCGGTCAAGTTCACTCCACACAAGTGGTGCTCAACCCTGAAGGAAGGGAGTGAGATCATGAAGTGCCTGGTGGGTGAAGCTAGAGATGTAAGACTTAATTTAGACTTATTCCTCGAGTCAAAGGGAAACCACTGAAGAGTTTTAAAAAGAGAGAAATAGAGGAAGATTACTCTGAGCATAGCATGGGAAAATGAATGAGTAAAGCTAGACTAGAAACAGGGAGACACTGGCAGTTGTAGCAGCCCTTCAAGAAAAGAAATGAGAGCCTGAATTAAAAGAGTGGTAGTGAGACTGGAAACAAGTGGACAGATTCCAGAGCTGACCAAGTAGAACGGAGAACTGGTAATTTGTTGGGTGTCGGAGAGATGTAGATAAGGGAAAGTGTCAAGACTTCCATCTGGGTACTTTTCACTGAAGAAAAGACTGAAGGATAAGGAGGTGAAGGTGGGGGAACATACAGCTTTCCCTTTTAGACAACATGGCATTTTTGCAACCTCTAACATAACTCAACAACGGTGAGAACGTCCCAATGCTCACTCTGAATTAGGGAAAGCACCATGTCCCTGAACATTTGTGCTTTGCCAAATAGTGCAAAAAGGAGAAAAGCTTCCAAAGTCTAGTAATAAAATCATTACTTTATGTTATAATTTCTATAACACACAAGAAGAAACTAGAAGGGGGAGTGATTCTTCAGAATTATTCTGAGTCTCGATTTTCTTAAACTCTTTCAGCCAGAAGCAAAGATGTAATATTTTATGGCTCAGGACTAAAATAGCTAATATTAACATTACACTTCTCTGAACCTTCCTACTGACAAAGCTAATCTTCCGCCCTTAAAAAAGGACTTGCTTTGATAAATTTGAAAAAGAAAATTATTTGGTCTGAAATCTAGGAATAATTATAAAATTCAAATAGGCTATTTACTAAGGACTGCAGGGAGGAATTCTAGATAACTGAATCTAGGAAGAAGTACAGTGAAGAAATATACCTGTTCTGTCCTTAAAGCCAGGACTTTAAGCATCAATATTATCCTGTGAAAGATACAGGAAAAGAAGAGTGAAGGTACCAAAGTGAAAGAGCAGCAAGGGAAAAGAGAAGAGACTGAGTAACACCCTAGAGAACTGGTTTAGAACGCAGACATGAAAGGAAGCAGAGGGAAGCAAGGGTGTCAGAATACGGGATGTCAGAGAATTTCTGTCTACAATAAATTGCTTTTCCCCATGCATAAGACAAAGAAACTGGTTACCTAATGACACATTTCTTCAAGCCCACATTTTAAATACTGTTTACGTAAACCATTTTTTTTCCTTTCATGAATACTCACAGGCTAAGTTCCTACAACAAACAAAAATTCAGCATCCTGAAAAAAATGTAGAAAACTGGCAAACTTAGAAAACCATCTGTTTACCTAGCATAGAAGTTCTGCCGCTTGCTGGTGATTCTACCTCTTGTATAGCACTAAGTTCATGTGGGGTCAAGTCCAATCCACATTTAACTTTTGCTACAGGTGGCTTGGAGGGTCTCCTACCCACTTCTTTATCCAGATGCTCACCTATCAAGTCAACAATAAAGTTAGGCACAATATAAATCTGTTAACACACAACAAGCTTTTGTTCAACTAGCAAGCTGCAGGAGGCAGGAAAAACAAGAAGCATCGTCAGGATAATCAGTACAACAAATGCAGTTATCTTACCACTTTGCTTGGCTTTACTATCTTCAGAAAGGAGTTGATTTTCATCCCAGCTGCTCCTATCTGCAGGACTGATGTTTTCCTGATCATCTTTTGCTAGATCTTGGAGATGAGGAAGCCATTCTTTGAGCTTCTGGGTTTCAAAATTATTTTCAACTGTGGGCTTACTTGTCTGAAGAAGTAGACAGATGAGGGTGGGGATGACACGATAAAGGATCATGTGAAGAAATCATTAGATTTACATCTCCCTTCTTAAATTAGAACCTCAACCAAATAAATAGGTCCATCAACCACATTATTAAAACTTTATCTACAGATTAAAAATGAGAAATGCTTCTAATACTGAGAGGGTAATAATTTCATTGAAAAGTAGAACCAACCACAGCTTTGAACCTAAAAATGTAGCCTCCACTGTATCTTTCAATAAGAGATTATACTTGTATCCCTCTCTGCTCTTCTTTTTCCATTACTTTTCCTTAAAAAGACCAGTAAATCCCTAGAACTCAAGTTCTCATGAACTCAACTCAAGCTTCTGGGCATCAAAGGATTTGTAGAATTCTACTTAGGCTAACTCAAAAATTTCGAAGTGACCTTTCAAAATAAAATGGACACATTCATATTTAGGAGAATATATTTTCTCCCATGTAGAGAAACTATGAACAGATGTCTCTGAGTGACCATAACAGAGTCCTCTTAACAACCTGATCACAAGCAACAGGGCCAGCTGTCCATCAGCCTAAAATCACACCACTTTCATAACAGGCAATGATACTGACACTGCCACTTGAGGAAAAAGACAGTACTGATTTTGATTCTGTACCAGTGTCAACAAGTGCTATACAGAAAGCACCATGTCCACTACTTACCTAAGAGGAACTCTGCGGACTAGTTATTTTACAATGTAATCTTCTTGTGGTAGCTCGAAACCCTTTATAACAAAACTTCAAATGGCAACCTACATTTCTAATGATGTTTGAGTTTGGTTATCAAACGACTGGCTGAAATTAGTTGGGCTCTGAATAACTATTAACCTTATAAACACCACGCAGGGTAGATCAGTTTTTATGCTTTAATTTCCATGTTGTTTAAGGTAGAAAACTAAAGCACAGTTTGGGGCAAGCCATTTATTCTCAATAACTAAGAACTTACTTTGGCGTAGGTTTAAAACGAGTATTTAGCTTGGCTGAGTTGGGTCACCGCCAATGTTTTATTCTTGGACATTCGAGTTTATACATACCTGACTGTTTTTAAAGAAATCCTTCAAAGTCTCTTGATGTTTCTGTATCTGCTGCTGTAATGCTGCTTGTCTCTGTACAAGCAATTCTTTTTGGGCTTTTTGACTATAATGCAGAACTTCTCTTTGAAGGTCCAGCTGCTTCTGAAGTCCCAGATTATCTTGCTGAGCTAAGACAGGCTGTGAAAAACTCAAAAATCTATCTTGAAGTCTTGGGCTCACAGAAACGCTTGAGGGGGCTGCACGTTCATTCTTGCCTGAATACAATTCATTGATGTCTTTAGATTTTACCTCAGCAAAAGGCAGTGGAATAAATGAATGCTCTCTTTCCATGGGTAGAAACAAAGATGGAACAGCGTGCTCTGAAGACTCACTTTCAATCGGCTTTGTCTGTCTGTTTAAAGGCAGTTCTTCCTGGGCCTTTTCAGTAAAACGCAGCACTTCCCTCTGTGCACCCAACTGTGCTGACACATGATCTTGCTGAGACAGAACAGCCTGGGAGAAACTCAAAAGCCTGTCCTGAGACCCTGGAATCCCAGGGTGACTTGAGGGAACAGTACTGCCACTTCTGATTGGAGAAGCCTTTCGGGTTCTTTCAGAGTCAGCAACAGGCAGTGCTGTCTGGGATAAGGATGAAGGGGTGCTGGTCTGCTCAGAGGATACCCCTTTCTCCAATTCACTTACTCTTTGCAAAAGCAGTTCTTCTTGGACTTCGTTTTGTGTATCTGACTGCTGTTGCCGTGCTTTCAAATCACCGTGGTGAGGCTGGATAAAATGTTCAGATGACTTGTCCTCAAATTTATATTGTCTGGGCAAAACCATTTCTTTCTGGGTGTTCTCAATAGATGGAAGGGAATTTGTCTGTGAGTACAAGTGTTCTTGTGAAAATGTAATCGGATAATCCTGCTTAGGTGAAACGGGCTCGGGTAAACCTGCAAGCCTTCCAGGCGACCGTGGTACCTCAGAGTGACCCGAGACTACATTATCACTCTTAGTCGAACAAGGTTCTCGGATTCTCCCAGATTCTCTAAGAGGTAGCGGACTAAAAGGATGCTGCACGAGGAAGGAAAGGGTGCCAGCCTGCTCAGGGGATGCTCTTCCCTTCCACTCACTCTGTTCACGCAGAAGTGACTCTCCCCGAGCTTCCTGTCTAGACTGAATGATGGCTTCCCTCTGTGTAGCCAATTGTTCTTGAAGTGCCCTCAGATTATCTTGTTGAGGATGAATAAGTTGTGTTATCTTCAAAAGCCTATCCTGCAATTGTGGGATCTGAAAATGGCCACCATCACTCTCTACTGAAAGAGGTTCCTGGGTGGTAAGAGATTCAGCAGAAGGCAATGAAGTCAATGAAAGCTGTCCTAACTGGGGTATGAATGACAGGCCAGCTTGTTCAGAAGATACGTTTCCTTGGGTTTCCTGGTTAAGATGAAGGGCCTCCTCTTCCGGGTCTAACCTTCGTTGGTGTCCCTCCAAGTCATCTCGCAGGGTTTGTACATGCTGTGAAAGTCCCAGAAGTCTTTCTTGAAATCTTGGGATCTTTGAATGGCTTAACGGAACTGGACTGTCACTCTTGAGTGACTTAAATTCCTGGAATCTTTCAGATTCAGCTCCCTGAGACAGGGATAAAGAGGTAGCAGTCTGTTCAGAAGAGGTTTTTTTTTCTAATTCATTTTGTTTGTGCACAATTTCCTGAGTTTCTGGTTTAGCACCAAGTGTTACCCTCTGAATGTGTGACTGACCTTGGAGTGGTGTTAAATTTTGTTGCTGTGGAAGGCTGCACTGTGGAAAACGAAGAGACGCATCCTGAAATGTTGGCATTACCAAATAACTTGAGGGAGTAACACTCTCCTCAGAGAAATAAAAGTTCTGAATTCTTCCAGGCCCAGTTTTAGAAGCTTGTGAAGCAACTGAACGGTGAGCGACCGTTGGTGGGAATGAAGAACTCATCTGCACAGACTTCGAGGCTCCCAAATTCCTCTGTCTACGTAGAAGTAATTCTGCCTGGGCTCCATACCTCGCCTGAAGAGCATCCCTCTGTGTCGTCAGCTGCTCCTGGAGCAACTTCAAACTATCATGCAAAGGCAGGAACTGCTGTAGGAAACTCGAAGATCCATCATGAGATTTGGGGATTTCAGATTGGCTTGAGAGAAGCCCCTTCTCACTCTTAGGTGAATATTGCTTCTGGATTTTTTGAGATTGAGTACCAGCAGAAGGCATTGAAGTAAATGTACGCTGAGCTACCTGAGATGGGAGAGAAGGGGACTCACTCTGCTGAGCCCATACCCTCCCATCCAATTCACCCTGTTTATGTACACATAATACTTCCTGGGCTTCCCGCCTAGCCTGAAGGCTGTCCCTCTGAATACTTAACTGCTCTTGGAGAAACTTAAAATTATCTTGCTGTGACAGGATAGGCTGTGAAAAACTCAAAAGCCTATCTGGAACTTGTAGCACCCCTGGATGGCCTGAGGAACCTGCAGTCTCATTCTTGGTTGGAGAAGATTCCTGGTTTCTCCCTGATTCAGCTTTGGCAAAAGGCAGTGAAGCAAACGAATCCAGAGGTACCAATGGAAGGAATACAGAGAGGCCAGTTTGCCCTTCCAATTCTTTCTGTTTGCACAAAAGCAACTGCTCCTGAGCTGCCTGTCTTGATCGAAGAACTTCCTTCTGTAGGTCTAACTGTTCTTGGAGGGCCTTCAAATTATCCTGTTGGGCTGTGATAGTCTCTGAAGATGGCAAAAACTTTTCCTGCATTTGGCCAACTACATAATGGTTTACAGAAGCTATACTTTTGCTCATAGCTGAGAAGGGTTCCTGGATGTCTCCAGACTCAACTTTAGTAGGCAGACAACTAAAAGAACGCTCAGGTACCAATGGTAGGAATGAAGAAGGTTCGATTAGCTTAGAAGATACACTTCCACTGTCCTCTGACACTTGCTGGGAGTCTGAAGTTGGAAAAGCTGTCGCCCTAGATGTTTCAGCTCGTTCTCTAGCCTCCTGTAATGTCAGTGGCTTCTCATGTGACAAAGCTCTTGAAAGTGTATGAGAGTCTTTAGGGACCAATGTATAGTCTCTCTGTTGTGTTTCAGACTGTGAGAGTTGCTTTAGCTGCTCTTGTGGTTCCAAAGCTTGCTTGGCCAAAACATCTGAAGTGATTAATGTTCCAGTTGTTTCTACCTGTCTCTGTGGAAAGCACTTTTGTCTTGGAACCTGAGAATCTTGCTCTGAGTTGGAGATCTGCATAGGCTGCACAGGTTGATGTTTGTCAGGACTTAACTTGGGTCTCTGACCTTGATCCTGATGCTCTGATATAACAGCAGGTTGTTCAGATTCCTGTGGTGGTACTGATGCAACAGAATCAGATACCAGTGGCGTAGCCGACATGGACGGGTACTTTTCTTTTAACATAGTCTGATATTCCAGTAATCGTTTCCGGGCTGTTTCAACAGACTGTCTGTGAAGCCTACCCCAAACAAACAAACATTATTGTTTTTTGATGGAAAAAATGCCCCATGTTCTCAAGTGTCTATACATTAAACTCAACAGATTGCAATCTAGGGGTGGCCATCATCATGGCAGAAATGGAACAATTCAACATTGCCCTTTGAGATATCTACATGCCATGGTTCTAAGGGAATCTCAATTAGATCTTCACATAAACCAAATAATCCTGAAGATGCAGCCACACACTATCACATATAAACTGTACCCCAGCTAATACCTGTTTTGCTGTAACAGCTGTTGTTGGTAGTTACGAATCATCTGCCTATGACTATCTTCATCAGAAATTACAGTGCCTGATGCTGGAGCAGTGCCAACCTAAAAAAGACAAAGCTACTAATTAAAAGGCAAATCCAGAAAGAAGTATTAAACTATTTTACATAAACTGAGGTTCTGTAACTGTAAATTTCCATAATTTTTTTCGTTTTTTAAATAAAAAAGACTAGCACAGGGGGTGGGGTTTAGCTCAGTGGGAGAGGCTTGCCTAGCATGCAGGAGGTCCTGGGTTCAATCCCCAGTACTTCCATTAAAAAAAAAAAAAGACTGGCACTTCCATTATTAAAAAAATGAAGAGATCTACCACTCTCCTTTAGTGTCAAGTCCAAGAGCTCAACATGCACACTACATAAAAATCAAAGTCACATATATTAGCACCCTCCAGACACTAAAAGACAAAGTCATTAGGTTTGTAAAAACTTATTTGTATACACACATTATTTTAGAAAATTATCAAATACGAATTAGAAATGTATTTTACTTTTCTGAGTGCTAAGATTGCTCCTACTTTCTTATCCACCAACAATCTATGTAGGGATGAGATTTCCTGCATCCTACCCCAGTCTGCAGAGTTTTTTTTCTCTTTTCTTCTTCCAGCTGAGCCCTGAAGCAATCAGTTTCTAATCTTAATTTCTGTTGTTCAATTTGTTCAAGTAATTCCAACTGCTTTTGCTTCTGTTCTTCTATTTCCATTATCTAAGTGACAAAAATACTATTGATCTATTAACAAAAACTCACACAAATGAAAAGTTTATATGCATTATATTAAAAAGAAAAAGGTCTCATAGCCAGGAGTACCCATTATCCAAGAAAAAGTGATGTTCTATCTGTTATTGCCACTGCCAGAGGGAGGAAGGGAGCAAGACAGGAAAAGGGGAAAAGAGAAAAAGGAAGAGAATTAAAGAAGCACAAGAGGATGAAAAAATGAAGAGTAACTACTGTTCTCTGGGAGCACAGGGAAACCTTGATCATCCCTGAAGAACCACCTCCAGAGAGGTAGCAAGTTCCATGCTCATGTCTTTAATTTTACATTGTTCTCAGTAAGGATAATGCCTAAGAAATTAAACGTCAAGGCCTCTCCAAATACTTTGATTTCTCAGGCATACTCATATATAAGTGCAGTTATCTACAAGCCAAATAACAGCTCATTCAGTCTTTTCTGTCAGGTGTGAAACAGATGGGAAGACAATGGCAGAGGGATGACACATAAACTCTAAAATTATACCAACACACACGAATCCACAAAATAAGAGCAGACGTTAGAGTAACTGTAAGATTTGTGACGACAGGGACTAGTCTGTCTGGTTAACTGTTAAATCCAACACCTAATAGTCCTTGAAACACACATAATAAACATTTGCTGACTAAACAGAAAAAGGGACGTATGTCAAGTTTTATTAAGAGGAACAATTCTACTAAAAATAATGAAGAATGATCTTGTTTTCAAAATAAAAAATGTCTCAGCATGATACTACCTATTTCTAATCAGGCCATAGTGGCTAGAGCTGAGGTCCTGTCTTCATCTTCCTTACTTTCCCTCACTCATAGAAGCCACTGAATTTAAACCACTTACAGTTCTGTAGTACCTCTAGAACTGCACTACCAACACAGTACTCACTAACTACATGTGACTATGAAAATTTAGATCAATCCAAAATAAATACATTTTTAAATGTAGTTCCTCAGATGCACTACTCATATTTCAGGTATTCAACAGCCCATGTAACTAGCAGCTACCATACTGGACATAGATGTGGAACATTTCCATTACTGTGGAACGTTCTATTGGACAATACTGTTTTAGAATATTGATTAGAAAACACTTATATGAGAAGAAATACTGGCTCCTAGAACTGTCACTCCCAGCTGTATTTTTATAAAAACTATGGCTATAAACTGACTGGCTTAGTAACAATTAGCCTCTTTCAAGGTGATCTGTGTTAAGAAAATCTTTCATTAAAGTAGAAAGGACCAGCCAGAAAGATAAAGCAAGATGCAGCATGATATTGCTTATATATGGAATCTAAAACAAAGGACACAAAGGAACTTATCTACAAAACAGAAACAGACTCACAGACATAGAGAACAAACTTATGGTTACCAGGAGGAAAAGGGGGTGGGAAAGGATAAATTGGGAATTCGAAAACTGCACCTCTTGGGGAGTGATGGAAATGTTAGCTATCTTGATTGTGGTGATGGTTTCATTGGTGTCTACATCTTATCAAAATTCATCAGATTGGACATCTGAAATATGTGTAGTCTACTGTATAGGAACCATACCACAATAAAGGTGTTAAAAAAAAGGAGAAGGGACCAATATTATACCTACAGAAATTGAATTTTAAAATTTCCTCTGAAATACTTTTTTCAAAAAAACTTCTGGGTTTACAAAGCCCAGCTGAATGTTTAATATTGCTACAGAGACTCATTCATTCAACAAATATTTATTGAGTACTTAACTCTGTATAAGGCACTGACCAGAAACTATGTAGGATAAATTAAATTTTTTAAAAAGTCTCCACCTTTAAAAAAAGCTGATAAATTTTATAGGGAAGATAAGATACATATCAGAGTATAAAACATCAAGCAGAAGCAGTAAGGGCCAAAGGAGTAGTATAAGCAAAGATAAAGAACTTCCTATCAAATGAAAGTGTTAAGACAAGGTAGAAGAGATGTATCAAAAGCTGCCCGATGTTAGGACAAATTTCACTGGTCAAACAAAACTACAGTGCCTAGGGAAGGAAAGAAGCCTTTAAAGATAAAAATGTCAAATTACCTGTTTCTGCCTTGCTGCCATTCTAATTCTGGCTGCTTCTTCGTGAGGATGAAGCAGAACAGAACTCTGAGCTACAGCTGTGATAGGCTGAGTCTCGTTCATTTCTAAGAGAATCCCCAAAGCAGAAATTAGTTTCAATACTTTTGAATTTGATACCACTATAACGCCCTTTATTCATTTATTACATGTAACTTTATTAGGTAAAAGATTCAGTCAAGCAAATTTAATTTGAGGATGTGACTAAAAATACCTTGTTTCTTTTCAGAGTCTGCAATGTATGAAAGTGGTTTATCTTCACTAGTAAGTGGTCCAGAGTCAACTGTTAGGGTGTCACTTTCAACAACTGTAATAGATAATTATGAACATATCATCACTATCAAATTTAAAGCGGAACAATGTAACAAAAATCTACATTCTGATTAATAATTCAGTCTTGGTCCACCTGAATGATTTATTTACTATAGATGATGACATATTTTATCCAATAAACTTGAGCCTAATATAAAAAGATAGGTGTAAGACTAAAATTATAAACAAAAAGGAAAAAAAAGGAGAACTGATTTAAAAGATAGGCCAACAGAGTTTCCAACACAGTGTAACTGTATAAAAAGAGTAGACTAAGCAGGGCACCAAAGTGTAAAAAGAGAAGATAAAGAAATTTAAATGTATCTTTGACATATTTAGATACTAGGATCTTCATTATTTGTGAAACCAGAGCAGAGAAGGAAGTTAAAGCAGTTCACTTTGATCATACCAGGGCAGCCAGAAGCTCTGTGCGGAACATTCAGTCACTTACTTTTTCATTCTGTACCTACTATGTGCTACAAGCACGTTCACCGTGGTAAGAAAAGGCCTCAAGGAGGTTTTACAGAGGAGGTGGGGAATAGAACATTATATAATTATCCTAGAAAAAAACTGTAAAATTAGAAACTGTGATAAGTACTATGTAAGAAAAATAAGGGATTATACAATAGAATACTTCAGGGGAATCTGAATTAGACCAGGAGCTCAGATGAGATTTCTCTTAGGAAGTGGCATTTAAGTGGACACTTGAAAGGTAAGGAGAAATCAGCCAGGTAAAGAATGTGGGAATGTACAGCCCATTCCAGACAGATTAGTGGGTATTAAGACCTTGTCAGGATTAAAAAAAAACTTAGACAAAAGGGAGAATGAAGCCAGATGAGACTAGAAAAAGTCTACTCAAAAACAGGGCCTTTCCCAAAATAACTGTTATGAACTGATGACAAAAGAGCCCTAAGAGTTACAAGCCACAGTATTCTTTTCTCTCCTCCTCCTTTGGTCACCCCTTTATTCCGCCTTTGCTGTTTGCCCTTCCCTAGCCATTTCTATATGCTGGAGTCCCTCATGTCGTCTTATAAGCCCTTTTTTCCCTCACTGAATTTTTTTCCTTACAAGTTCTTCCACGCTCATGGCTTTAAATGTCATATATATGTCTGACTTCCAAACTTACCTCTCTTACTTTGTAAGCTATTCAATTAATTTAGCAAGTATTAACTGAACACCTTTAAGTACAAGGCACTAGTCTAGGCTCTGCAGACGTAGTAGTGAACAAAATCATATTTCTATATTCCAGGACTGGAAGATGGGCAGGGTGGAGAGGTGTAGGTGTCAACACAAGAAGCATATAAGCAAGAAAGTAAATTTATGGTCCATCAGACGCTGATATAGAGTAGAGGTGATAAGGAGTGAAGAATAAGGGGTTGGTGGGGGAGGTACAGAAGCTTGCTGTTTTATATAGTGGTCAGAAAAGGCCTCAGAAAGTGCTATCCGGGCAAACATCTGAAGGAAGTGAGTGAGCATGGAAGTATCCAAGAGACCCACCCCCTCATCCCCACCGAAGACCAGCACTTGCAAAGACCATGTGACTTGTTACTTGCCCATCTGAGGAACAGCCAGGAAGCCAGTGGCTACGGTGCAGCAGTTGGAGAGGAAGGTGTGGCAGATAATGAAATCAGAGACAGTGAAGGTGAGAGTAGTGTGGAGGGGTGGGGGAGTACAGATCGTACAAAGCTTTGATGCCACTGTAAGCACTTCGGTTTTTACTGAGGGAAATGGGTAGTTGTTGGAGGGCTCCCCCTAGAGGAACAGCACAAGCTGATGTGTTTTAGCAGGATGACACTGGGAAAAGACTATGGCAGGGAGGTGCAAAGGCTGCAGACAGAAAACCAGTGAGGAGGCTACTCTAAGAATCCACATTAGAGAATGAACATTGCTTAAACTAGGATAGTTGGTGGTAAGAAATGGTTGGACTCTGGATATATTCTGAGGGCAGGACCAGCAGGATTTGCTGATGGTTTGGATGTAGAATATAGAAGAAACAAACTAGAATGACAAGCTTTTTGGCTTAAGCAAAAGAATCTTATTGCCACTTACTGAAATATGGAAGATTATAGGAAAAGCAGGTGTCATCAAGAATTCAGTTCTGGAAAAGTTGAAGATGTGATTAGATATACAAGGAAAGAAGCCAAACAGACATTCAAATAAGTAAGTGGAATTGGAGTTCAAATGAGAGGCCAAGCCTAGAAAGACACCCTTGGAAGTCATTAACATATACATGACAACACAAAAGTCCTGACATTAGAGATCAACTAGGGAGTGTCAATACAAAGAGATAAGATCTGAGAAACAAGTTAAGGGGGCAATGACTAGAGTGGTTGTAGAGATGAGATCCAGCCGCAAAGAAAACCATGAAGGAGGAGCCAGTGAGGCAGAAAAACCAAGACAGGGTGGTCAAGAGGTCAAGTGAAGAAATGATTTCCAGAAGGCTTCCTGTTGTACTTATGATTAAATCCAAAATTTAAATACGAACTGCAAGTCACTTCTTTCAGAAGCCTCGCAGCAAAGTATTTCTATACAAATCCAATTGACATTTTTTCAAAAACTCAGAAGATAAAACTCCAAGAAAACAACAAATCAAAGAGGAATTACATCACGATTCCCATTTGTTAGTATGTAATTCAAGGAGATAATACTGATCTTTGTAACTTCTGGAAATACACTTAAATAGTGTTTATCTACCAAAAAAATCATTAAAATTAACATATAAAGAAACCAAATCTCTGGTGGGAATGTGAAATAAACACACAATACAATACATTTAAAAGCTGTTAACATGTTCATACCCTTTGATTCAGGAATTCTCTTCCTTTGTTCCTAAAGAGATAATTAAAGATGTGGGCAAAGACTTTGCTAAAAGGATACTCATTACAGCACAAGAACTAATAAGAAAATTAGAAACAGCCTAAATGTCTCAACATAGATAACTGTTTAGTTCCAGTTCATCAGTTTCATTAGAATATACACATATATATATGAGTGTGTGTATATACATACATATATATGAATAATTCTACTACACTGAAAGTATAGGAGGAGATTCACTAAGGTTTCTAACATTTATTGCCTTTAAATAGCAGCATTATGGGTTTTAAGACATTTTCTTCCTTTTGACCTCTATTCGCTGATTCTTCAGGAATGAGTATATTTTTGTACAACTCAGAAAAGGTTTATGTGCCAAAGTGAGACTATTAGAGGCAGGAGGGTATAGCTCAAGTGGTAGAGCACACGCCTAGCATGCCTGAGGTCTGGGTTCAATCTCCAGTACCTTCACTGAAAAATCATTTGAAAAATAAGTAAATAAATCCAATTACCCACCCCCCCGCCAAAAAAAAAAAATTAAAAAAGAAAAAAAGTGAGGCTATTAGAGAACCACCTTTTTCCTGCTCAGAGGATAATGTTCGGTCTTCGCTCACAGTTGCTCCTGATTCAAATGTCACTGCTTTACTTTCAGTCTCACTAACAGTTGTAATCATTTCACTTTCCTCCTCAGACACGGATTGAATTGTCCAGAGAGATTTTTGGCTTCGAATCTTATTTAATAATTTTTTAAAAAGAAGTTTTGAAGGAATCTGGTGGGTCTTCACTGCCAAAGGAACTAAAAGAAAAGAAAACTTTATTCAGCAGCTATTATACACCAGGCAAATTACTCTATCTTTATACTTAGTTACCACGACAACCACTGGTTAAAACAGAAGCACAACTTCACTTTCCTTAGTATTTGTAATTTAACAGCATATACAACGCTATTCAACCCCAATCACAATTTTATAACCAGGAATATTTTTTCAACTTAAATTTAAATAAGGACACCAAAATTCAACTACAATTGACCTTTGAACAACATGCATTTGAACTGTGCAGGTCCATTTATTTGCAGATTTTTTTGATAAATACGTACTACAATACTGTATGATCTGGGGTTCACAGAACCTGCAGATGTGGAACACTGGATACAGAAGGCCCACTGTATGTTATATGCATATTTTTGACTGCATGGAGGGTTGGTGCCCCAACCCCCAGTTGTTCAAGGGTCAACTGTATTTTTTCAACAGTAGGCATGCAACGTAACTGTCAAACTTAAACGTGTATCAGAAAGATGTTTATTTTCGCTTGCTAAATGATGATAGAATGCGTATTTCTTAATGTGTGGGTAAGATTGGCATTCAAAATATGTGCTGTAAGGCTCTACACTCTATGCTAGAGAAGGGTCTCAAATATAGTTCTGTACTTCTTAGTAGGCTACAGAGGAAAACATTACTATTTACAACCTTAACAGCAAATCAAATGCTCTCAAATTATTCCTGGCACTATCTGGGGAAATGTCCCCATTTCCCCCATATCTACAAAAAGAGATCCCTTTAGTTACAAAAAAAAAAAAAAATTTCTCAAATAACCTTCCAGATGAACTGATGATACAACACCAAAACTCAGTACAGTACTAACAGCTCTCTAAGGGGAAGAAACTTGCAAATACACAGTTCTCTGGCTGAATCAAGGAATAAAATTTAAATTTATGGAGGTTGAAAACTCACAGACTGTAGCTCTGATTCACATTTGAAAAAAACTTTTTGATCGAGTTATAACTTATAAACAATTGTCTGCTGCTTTATCTCAGTCAATACACTCCCTAAAGATAACCATTACTCTAACCTCGCAACCAGATTAGTCTTTCCTGTCTTGTCCCTTGACTTAACTTCAGATAAATATGGAAGCAGACTTAGGTATTCTTTCTGCCTGGATTCTTTCACTTACTATTAGTCTGTGACTTACTCATTTTTAAGAAATAAATTAGTTGTCACTATTTAAAAATAAGGATTTTTTTAAAAAGGGATTGCTGGGTTCTTTTGGAAAAAAAAAAAAAAAAATCAAGAGAGCTGGCAAAACCAAGCCAGCAATTCCAAATGGAATCAGCAGGAACTGAAGAGTAACTGTCCTTTATAACAAGACAAGACTTGCAATTCTGACAAACCAGAGAGCTGAATGATATTCCCAATAATAAAACCAAAAAAGCAGGACAAAATAGTAAAAACACTTTCTTAAAGGCACTGATCATCTGGCAAGAAAACAAAAGATTCTGCAGAGGCCAGAAATGAAGTTTAATGAGAATTCAGGGCAAATGAGACCTGAACTCATCTTCTGAAGTTTACATCAAAGCACAGTAATGTACTTTGTGCAGCAGTGTGGGCACAGGAGACGGGGATAAAGCCTAGAACCCTCAACCAAGGAGTCTAAGAGGAGACCTACATAAAATTGGAACCCCAAAGGGCTACCTGTCCAAAGGGTAGGGTGAAGATAAGAAAGCCTGGGTGGTTTTGAACTAAGGCAGTACTTGGAGGAATGGGGAAAGAAGAGGTCAAAACAAAGAGAACTTGGTCTCTAAGGAACTGTGGAGTAAAAGAGATACCTTTACCTTCTGGGAGATCCCTCTCATGGCCCTAGTTTGGATTACTGCTGACTGTGGTATCATTTACTAACATGAGAAAGATGGGAAGACAAGGTTTCCGTAGGCAAGAGAAGATGATGAATTTATTGTTAGACACTTAGTTTTAGTTCAGAATCGTGGAGACAGAGATGAAGTTTAGATGAGAGATCTAAGTTTGCACTGTTTATCATTATACATGAAGTGGTAATTAACACAATAGGATCTCTTTGGTGATTTGATCAATGTCTAAAAAAAAAAAATGTTGACCTTCCAAATGAATTCAAAATTGAGCACCTAAATAACTAAAAATCTTCAGAGTATATGTACATATAAATAGAATGACACTTCTACATATATAAAAAGGATCTTTAGTGATAGAAATCTGAAAACATTGCTTCCTCCATCCATCACTCCCATTAGTTTAGTCACTGTTTGCACTTATTAGACCAGACTTTCCTAACTACTGGCAAATGATTAGCATTTTTTTCTATGAAATATTGTAACATTCAGCTCAGAAGTTCTTACTGTCTGCTTCACCAGAATATATTGCTTTAGCTTCTGTCACTGGAATGTTTTCAGTCTCTCCTAAACTTTCTTGTTCCATTGAAAGGTCCAGTTCTTCATCTTGGATCTGATCAGTCACAGTCGGCAAAGGCTCTGGTTCAAGGTGCAAAATCAGGTTTCCTTTCACCTCTCAATAAAGAAGTACAGAGAACATATTTACCTTCCAAAATGACTAAAAAGAACTTGAGCATAAATTCTTAAAGGCCACCATAGTCTCTAAGTCTAAAATATGAGGGTCTCTTTCAAATTGAGAACTCATTTCAAAATAAAAACTGCCTCATCAAAATAAATCTGTTTTCCCACCAAAACATTAAAAAGCATCATAAGAAAGTGTACTGAGTGGGGAAGGTATAGCTCAGCGGCAGAGTGCATGCTTGCCATGCATGAGGTCCTGGGTTCCATCCCCAGTACCTCTATTAAAATAAATAAATAAATAAATAAATAAATAAATAAATAAATAAATAAATAAATAAATAGATAGATAGATAGATAGATAGATAGATAGATAGATAGATAGATAGATAGATAGATAAATAAAATGTACTGAAAATATCTTACTCCTGTCTGCATTATACATGTCTTCAAAGGCAAATTCCAGCTCTCTCTGCCAATCTTCTTTCATTTCACTGCGTTTGTATGGAAGTTCAACTAGTTGTGGTGGCATCCGTGCTACAGTCTGTCTCCTGCGTGCTAGGTCCTCTTGCTGTAGCTGATGGAGTTCTTTCATTAGCTTCTCTTGATTCTTCAGGAATAAAGAGAATCACTTAACAACATTTGATTCACAAACTCTGGATAGTAACATTAATAGTGTGGGAAAAGTGGAGACACCATGAAGAACAGGGACTGGAGTTCCCTCCCCATCTCTACAACTTGTTCAAACACAGAAAGACATGAAGAGGCAGCCCTCCCTATCCACGGCTCTTCCACATCTGCGGATTCAACCACCCACGGACCATGTAGGACGATAGTATTTACTACTGAAAAATACGTGGGTATAAGTGGTCCCGTGCAGTTCAAACTGGTGTTGTTCAAGGGTCAATTGTATTGTTAATAAGTACCAGAGAAATTGGTTCTGGTTAGGCCACAAAGTTTCAAAAGCCTGCCAGTTATAGATCTCCTTTCTCAGAACAGTCATGAAATTACCATCTACTTAAGCCGCCACAGCTCCCGCAATGTACTCTATTCTAGTTCTCCACATGGCCAGCAGCAGATACCAGGCCCAGGTGAGCACCAAGACCCAGAGTGACTGTGATACTTAACAGATACTTCTCATTACTTCACACTCTCATGAATCCCTAAGAACAAATGGGATCTGCATCTCTGTAGGCATAAACAATCTGGCAAGTACGGAAGTTTAAGCACAATGTTTTACTGAGGTTATCTAACCTAATTCTGGTGGTGGAAGATAAGGAGGGGGGATAAGGTAAGACCTCTCACCCCCTGGGATGAGGATGTAGCCAGGTATAAGTGCGGGAAGGAGAAGCAGTACAAGTAAGAAATAACAACTGCAGCACAAAAGTACGGAGATGAAGGCACGGGCGGTCAGGGCGAGTACACAGTTCATTACAGACAGGGTATGGAGGGTGAGGCTGGTTAAGGAAAAAAGATAAAGCTGGAGAGGCAGGTAGAGGCCAAATACAACAGACAATGGCAGGAAATTAGACCCCAGGGCACAACAGGGTCTGCAGCAAAAAAGGTTCAAACAGGGAAGGGGAAACCCTCTGGTTTTGCCAACCATTCTTGTGTAAGAGGCACAGTCTACAAAAAGGTAGAGAGCTTATATAACAAAGTATTTTTCCTGTGATTACACACTACTTATTTGTAAATAATTTGTCATTTGGAGGTGAGGTTTTTTTTATGTCAGGCTCTGAAAAAGAATCAAATTATGAAGGAATTCATTTATATTAAGATTCAAATCATCTAATTAAATTAACTTCAAAGTTACTTGAATAAGCATTCAAGTAACTGTTTCTGGCTCACTTGAGAATGCGGCATTTTATTCTACTTGAATTATTCATAACAACTACCATGATCACTGACATTTAGTGTGAGCTTATGAAATTCCATGCACAATTCTAAGGGCTTTACTAAACTCATTTAATCCTCACAAAACAGGTGATGAAACAGAACTCAGAGAGGTTAGGCAGCATGCCTGTGATCAAACAACTAGGCAGCAAAGAAAGGAGGAAAACCAGGAAGACTGACCATGGAGTCCACTTCCTTAACCACTGAACACTACCAATTTATGGAAGAATGTGCTCAGTTTACAACTGCTTTTTCCACATTTTCTTTTCCTACAAGTTTAAGCCTTAGATGAAAATTACTGGTAATAATTCAGATGTTTAGTTATTTTAATCATAACTTACCCCAGTTTATAAAAACTAAAAATCTGAGTTCAATTATACAAATGAACTTGAAGGCACTTGATTCCCACAGAAGTTCTTAAAAACTCATTCTTCAGTTGAGTGTTTAAAACATCCAAATGCACTCATCAAATTCAGAAAATAAAATCAGACTTCTAAAAAGAGGAATCATTTTTATGCTCTATTTCAAGAATAAACACTGAACAGTAAGCATGACAGAAGGAAAGCTGTAACTATAAAGCTGGTTTTCATGATACATATTTTACAGCTCTGCAATCAAGTCACTTTTTCTTTTCTTTTTTTTTGAAGTCACTTTTTCAAAGTTCCCTGACAACAAGGATCATGACTCTGCTTGATCTGCAAAGTCCACAAGTGCTCTGCTCAATAAATATTTAATGAATTGAATCTCAAGATTTGCAAAGCATTAATGCAATTCAAATAATTAAATAAGAAAAGTGATTAATTTCTTCTTAGGCTATTTTTGGACTGATTAAAATATTAAACTTTTAATACATTCATCATTTGTAAAACTTTTAGAAGAGCAATGTAACAAAAGCGAGAACAGCTTTACCCAATCTGAATTTGAAACAGGAGGTAAAAAGCAAGAATCAGAGACAGTATGTTCACATTCCCCACACCTCCATTCTTTGAGCCTGTTCACTATCAGTTCAACAGTGCCATCGGCAAGGCCAGCAGGAGGGGGAACAGCCAGAATTTAATTCTTACTTGAGCCAAACGGATCTTTTTCATTGCTTGGAAGCCCCGCGCATGTGCCTTCTCACACCGCTCCACCTTCTCCTGTGCTGCTTGTTTCTGTAGTCCTTCCAATCTTTTAGCTTCTTCTTCAGCAGCCAAATGAGGATCTGGCTAGCAGTCAAGCAACAACATTTTAGACAATTAAATAACATGTGAAACAAAGTGGTAACTAAACAAGACAATCTTAAAATCATGATTTTCTACTTATGTCAGATTAAATGATAGCAAGAATTGTATTTTTCAACGACAATTATTAACACCATGTTTGTATGAAAAAAAATCACTTTATAGTGTATAGTTTTACAAGTTGTTTGTTTTAAACCAGAGTACACTATACTCATCCAAACACGTTCCTCCATTATTTTTTGTTAAGAAATTCCATTAAAACAACAGTGTTGAAAACACCCACAAAGCTAGTAGTTAAGAAGCCACAAACATTGGGCAGGGGGTGGGAAGGGATAGACTGGGATTTCAAAATGTAGAACAGATAAACCAGATTATACTGTATAGCACAGGGAAATATATATAAGATCTTATGGCAGCTCACCAAGAAAAAAATGTGACAATGAATATATATATGTTCATGTATAACTGAAAAATTGTGCTCTACACTGGAATTTGACAACATTGTAAAATGATTATAAATCAATAAAAAAATGTTAAAAAAAAAGAAACCACAAACATTAAAGGTCATGTAAGCCACCTGGGGAAGCAGTGAAGCCAACATCTGCTGCTTGGCTATGGCTTCAGGAAGGCCAACTCACCAAAACATCTACTTTAATTTCTGGGTTCCTAGAACTTGAGCATAATCAATGATCATGTGGTTGTACAGTCAACCAGCATCTCATTAACATAATAATAGTAATATCAAATGGGGAGGGGCACACAACCTGAATTTACTATTACACCTGAACATTCACTTTCAAATATAAGCACTTCAAATGTAATTTTAAGTATAAATCTTATTTTACATGCTGGTATTCTATAAGTCAAGTGAAACAATAATGACCATGAAAGCTAGTAACTATATATCTAAAATTATTTATAACTCTCAAATAGTGAGATAAATAGAAATAGTTAATGTATTAAGAAAGAGCACTGGCCAAACAAGTATATGAAAAATATTATGTTCTTTTTGAGCTAATATTTATGCAAATCTAAGTAACAAAAGGTTAAACAAAATTATAATCTCTATAAAGTTATTTAGCATATTAACATGCATAACATTAAATAAAATAATCTTCAGGAGCAACTTTTCATTTCATTTCATATAGGCCATAAGGTTTTCAAGAAAAAAGTTGTTTGGGAATTTTTCACATCATTTGAGGGTGAACTAAAAGCAGAATGTCAATTTTGGTAAACCAGAATTTCAAAGGAAGGAAAACTTCAAAACATACAGTGTGTATAATAAACATGTTCAATCCAGATATAATGAGGTATATAAAGAAAATCAAGAAAATAAAGGGTCAGAGAAAAATTCGGTACCCCAAACAAGTTTTATTTTGACTGCCCAAACGTCAAAACAAAATTTTCCAAGAATGCTTTAGGAAGACAATCCCTTAAAAATTCGTGTCAATGCAACCAAAACTTTAAACAAAAATCTGGTTGAAATAATTGTTAGATTTCATTTTTAGCAGTTGAACTCAAAAGGTATAGGAAACTGCAAAAATGGTGAATACCAAGCAAAAATTCTTTTTAGAAAACATGTTTCTGAAAGTCTTTTCCATGAATTATAATCTGCAGTGCATAAAACAGTGAGTGATATTATTAAATATGTTACTTCTGCATCTTCTACATTAGACATATGGACTGAAATCTTTTTTAAGCATGACAAGCTTGGTAAGTAGAATTTAAGTGTTTTTGCTTGTCTACAGACAGCAAACAATATAGTGAATTTGATTAGAAAAGTATTTCTAGGATGAAAAACCCATTTTAACAAGTGCTATGTAACTGTCGTTGACAAAGGAACAAACAGGATGAAGGGCACGTGTACTTTCGAATTTTCAAGCATATGAAGTTTTGTGCTTATAAAACGTGAATATAGCACAAAACAAAAGTTAGAGAATAACTGGTCTAAGTAGGAATACAGTAGGTCGGGTCCATCATTCTTCAAAGACCAATTCTATGACACACAAAAGATTTTAGAACTACTTTATCAAGATACTCAAACAACGCATGATAGTAGCTCTTACATGTTAAAAAGGCTGACTGAACAAATGAAAGTAGCTTATTTGGAGAAAGCAGCTGAAGGAATAACCAAACTGTATGCCAGGAGCACGAGTATTTTTTACACAATACCTGCTCTAAAGGTCCTATCATTCTACTCCAGAAAAAATGCAAAATTATTATGCATGTGAAATAAGCTTAGATGCAGATGAAAATGCAGATTTGTTATCTGGAAAACCAAACACATTGCTCTACTGTCACATTTTAAACCCACAGTTTTAAGGACAGAGTTTTCCTAAGTGATGGTGTAAGGAAGTAGACAAAATATCAGAATATTTTAGTTTGTGGGATTGTTTTTATAAAGCTGCCTTATAATTACTGATCTAATCTTCATGTCCAGAAATTGACAAGAAGGTAGGCCTCTTAGTTACTATCAAAGAGGAAAGGTTAATAACTTACTTTGACACTTACTGTGACACCATCAGTGGCGTCCTATACTACAGCTGGAGCGAAAAATGTCTTTCTTCATCAATCTTAGTTAGTATTGAATATCTATTTAATACTGTAAAAATATAGTGTGGTGACCACAGAAGCAAGTTAGCAATAGGCTGAAGTTATTGTTCCTGTATTATAAAATACTGAAGTTGTAATAATATTTTATGATTTTAAACAAGTTTCAAGATTTATTCTTATTTCTCAGAAGCTCACTGTATGAGGATGATACTCATCTTAGGTCTTGATCAAATACTGATTTTTTAATACCTGCTAGTAAGCAATCAACCAAAATGTGTAGTTGTTGCATTCTAAACTCCACATGAATGCTATACGATGAAAGTTTATTTCACTGGAAGATAAACAGATCCAACATGAAAAAAATGAAAACCCACGGTTACAAAGAAATAGCAATCGTAACAAGGAGATATCATTTGTCACTCTTAAGACTGATGGTAATTTTAACCTATACCATTTCATACAAACAAGGGTCTGATAAGATGCCATTTTCATATGTTGCTGATGCTTTTAAAAGGCAATTTAATGACCTGTATCAAGTATTTGTTATCAAATGTTATACAGTTTAGAACCTATAGTTTCTCCTAGGAATCTATTCTAAACATACAATCAAAGCTGTAGAGAAATGTACAAGATGATTTTGTTTGCATTATTTATGAAAGTAAAAAAAAAAATAAGAGAACAATTAAATAAATTCTGTAATGAAATATTAAGTGACTATTAAAAATCATGTTTTGAGAAGTGTGTGTATGTTTATATATAATTAATCCATTAATGTATCAACCACATTACACTTTGGTGATGGCATCGTATGTGTTTTTCCTATAGTTCTGCTTACATGTACAGTTCTAAATTTTCACAGAGTATGTATTATTTTTATGATAAAGTTTTATGGTAAAAAAACTATTTTAAAATATAACCATTTAAGTAACCAACTCCTTTCATTCGTATTAAATCTGCATTCATATTAAACATGACATCATAATTCAAAGTATATTTAAAAGATTTTTTTTTCCACTATTGCCCTAAGATGGTTGGTAGAGTTATTCAAATTTGGTATTTGAGAACAATGTACGTAGAACCAAGGTAATACTCAATTCAGTGAACGGAGAAATAATAAAGTGAGGGTCATGAACAAACAGTAAGTCAATCACCTGCTCTGTGTCCACCTCTCTATTTACAAAAGTATAAAGATGATGGTATGTAGAACTACTGGTTTTCACCTTAGAAGTTTTCTTTACGTCAATGTTCTGAAAAATGGAACATAGAAAATACATTATTAGGTTAAGTATTAATTTTCACTGAAAGCAGGATCCAATGAAAAAAATATTTTTTGTATTTTAATAAGTTGTTATTTTTTTCATGAGATCATTCAATTTATCTCCATTAACCTGGAATTTAGACTTAAAGCTACATGATATTGCAACAAGAACACTAAACAGCTGATGCTGCATAGGTTACTCCATGACGTCAGGAGGCACATAATGGCAAGGTGCTCCTCTGTTACTGATTCTGAGCTTGATCGTGTGGTTATGGTGGTTCATGCCCACTGATAAGACAGAGTTCTCTCTTCTTGTGCCTGTCAGAAGTGGGCCAATTAATAAATGAAGAAGGATGACAGATACCCATTTGGTGCCAAAGTATCCTCTCCCCAATTACATGGTAATTGTAAAGAGAAAAATACCCCTTTATAATGGAGATCTCCTGTAGTCACTACTGTAACCAAATCACACAAACACAGAATACAAGAAACTAGTCTAGTCTCTTCAACAATTCTGAAATTTAAAAGTTCCCAAGGGTTGGAGGATATAATGTTTTATTTTGAGAGAGACCACGAAATAAAACAAGCAGAAGCAATGGGTGAACCCTGACTGGATTCTGGTTTTAAAAAAAACGTTTAAGAAAAGACAACTTAGGGACAACTGGAAAATTTTGATTATGGACTGTATACTAAATGGTACTTATGAACTCATCTACAAAACAAAAACAGACTCACAAACATAGTAAACAATCTTATGGTTACTGGGGAAAGGGAGTGGGAAGGGATAAATTTGGGAGACTGAGATTTACAAATGTTAGCTACTATATATAAAAATAGATTTTAAAATTTTTCTTAAGTATAGAACACAGAACTATGTTCAATATCTCATAATAACCTTTAATGAAAAAGAATATGAAAACAAATATATGTATGTACATGCATGACTGGGACATTGTGCCATACACCAGAAACTGACACACTGTAACTGTACTTCAATTTAAAAAATAAAAAAATAAAATAAATACATACATACATACAATAGGGGGAGGGTATAGCTCAAGCAGTAGACTGCATGCTTAGCATGACAAGGTCCTGGGTTCAATCCCCAGTAGCTCCTCTAAAAATAAATCTAATTACCTCTCCCCACCAAAAAAAAAAAAAAAAAGAAAAGGTATTAAGCAATTAGTATTAATTTTCTTAGTGTGATACTGTGGTTGCATAAGAGAATGCCCTTATTCTTACCAGAAGCATGCTAAAGTATACAGGGTGAAATGCCAACTCGACAACCTACATACAAAGGTACATAAGTATTTGAAATCTACACACAACGCAAATAGCTATTCCCTTGTACTCTTAACTTCTCTGTATTTTGAAAATTTTCATACCAAAATGTTGGGAAAAAAAGTATAACAATACATATACATATAATTCATATTTCCAAATCACTTATACAATGTTTTGCTTACTTTAAATTTTTGACCTTGGCTTTTTAGGAACATTAGGAATTATGGCAAAAGTCATTGTAAAAACATGGATAAAAAACTGACTGCCTTTTAACAAGGTTCAGAGGGAGTGGCTGAAATATGACCTTTCCACTTGGATCTTACTGGATCAAATGTCACATGGCAGATGGCTCAACATAAAAGCAGGCAGGCTGACAGAACCAGAGGCTTAAAAGATGAATATCTGGTACTTATGCTGATCATACATATGCAAAACACACTCGTCTATACAACAAAATTAGCTATCTGTATATCTGTTTAAGTATTTTTCACTTCTACTTAATTCTTTAGATAAAAATAACTGTAATTTTGATAATCATCCAAGTAGCCATTTCAATAACCACATCAAGCTAATGTGAACAAGAGAAACAATACCTTTTAAAATTTTCACTTTACTTAATAAGTTAGATTTAAAAAAAAAGCTCCAAATCACAAAATCACACATTCTACTCCCATAAAGAAACAGACTTCTCTCATCACTTTACATAGTCTTATGTAAATTTATTAACTTATGCAAACATAATTTCTTTATCTGTAAATGGTAACTATTTACAATAGCCAAATCCTGAATGTGGGAAAGTCTTTAGAGCAAATAATACAATTTTTTCCCCAATAAATAAAGGCTTTAAAAAAAAAGCCAAACTATTCATAATTTTTAAAAATAAAGAACACAATAGTTTTTCAAACAAAAAAATTTTGAGACAACTGGGGAAAACTGAACATAGACTAGGTATTAAAAGATACTGGGAACACACCAGTATTGTGCTTATAAAAAAGTTCTTATACATCAGAAACACATATTGAAGAATATATGGGTAAAATTATATCCAGGAATATTTTTAAATACTCCAGATACACTCATGTATTACTTGTACAATTAAAAAATAAGTTTAAACAAATAATATTTTGACTTACACTGAATTCTAACAGTAAAGGATTATTATAACCTAGTTCTGGTACTCAGTCAACTACTACAACCAACACTCAAAGTAATTCACCTCAAAAAGAGTTGGAGGAGGAGGTGGCAGACTTGTAATTTTGGCAGATCTCTCTTTTTCCACAAGCAGTGCTTCTTTTCGAGCTTTTATATGCCTTGAAAAATAAGAAATGTCATAAATTAATCTCAGATAAAATTAGCTCTTAGGGTTAAAAATATAATAGCCAAATCTCAAATCCTCCAGTCTGGACCCACAGGCTCAATATGCTGGTTAATAAAAAGTCTATACACAGTGGACATGTAAGAAAATGTTTACCAAGTGAAAGAAGTGTATCTAAACCCATAAAGCTCCACAGTGGGGACTGACCCAATGAATATCTAATGTTCCTTAGTTTAGAATAATTTAGAGTGAAAAAACTAGAAATGATAAAGATGGGCCACTGTATATAATGACCACTGCTGACTATGGACAGGCTCCTTCATTTTCACAACACGCGCAAATACTCATCGCTTACCTGCAAAGTCTGCAACCTCTTTTAATGGTCTTAATTGCATTGACTCTTTTTTATATCAGAGACAGACAGATTTGGTTGACATGCATTCTGAACTAGCAATACATTTCTCCAGAAACTTAGCAGTTGCTGTTAAAGTCAGACAGGAAGAGAAAGCTCATCTGTTATATGATCTAAGCAAACCACTGCCTCTCTGCGTTATTTTTAAACCAAGTTTAACAAACACAGTGGACATACTATATGACTTTCACAAAGTATATACAATGTTCCCTTTACTTTGAGCTATATCCGTTTCAGTGGAGAATACGGTAAAAATCACTATTACTTTACCAGGTTTTTTGCTTCATTAACATTTCTTTTTGATTTTTCTGTACTTTCAGGGCCTCTTTATGTCTCACTTCCGCTTTTTTTTTCCTTTCTGCTGCACGGTGTGCCAGAGCATTCAAATTAGGTTCCTAAAAACAAATATTACTGAAAATGTCATGTTAAACAAGATTAAAATGCCAAATATATGAGTGGTACCCGGTTAAGGCAAAAATCATGATGGTGTATTCAAATGACTGAGGATTAGGAAAACACTGCACTAAGGCACAAAATTAATCATGGCATAAATAAAATTTCAAAAATCTGATGTCAGAACTTAAGGGCTATTACTAAAAATACAAACTAAAACCAGGCACCAAGGAACATTTTGATTGCTACATTCTTTAAAGAGTTCTTTTCTTCACTAATAGTTGGTATCAAAGACATGCCTTCTTTGGAACCCAGCCTGTTTTATTTTTTGTGACTATCTCTGGGACCACATCTAGTATTAACAACCATAAATCACAATAAACAACAGGCAGCAGTCTTAAATACTGAGGTAAGTTCTACTTTGCCTTTCTAAAAGTCATCGAAGAATTTTTAAGGTCTGTGAGTGAACTCAAGCATATACACATTCAATGACACGTTTTGGAGACATGAGAAATGATAATGAATGATAATGATAATGAAACGGGAAATCTGAATTCACCCCACTGAATCTGTTTCATATGCTCGAAATGATTAACAATTTCTAATTCTGAAGGTTGTTTTTTTATTTACCTAGATACTTAAGGACTGGAAACAAATCATGATAAATTAAACATCACAGGAACATAAGATTTCACTTGACATGACTTTTACTGGGAAGTGACCCTAGCAGCATTCTTAAATTACATTAACTTTACAAAAACATTCAGACTGCCCAAAGCAAATTCTATACATGAAAATATTTGTATCAGCCAAGCACCTAACAACTCTAATCTACTTTTAACAATTATCACTACCCCAGACAGGTAATCAAATAAGTGCTCACATTTTCTTTGGCTTGTTGGTGTCCCTCTCCCATATTTCTTAAACTTGCCAAATATAGTTTTTCCAAGTTCTTTATTTTCTGAGTTTGTGATTCCTCCCATTCTGTCCTTAGCGCCTCTGCCAAACGAGTGAATTGCTGGTTTCTTCTCTGTTTTATATCTTCTCTTATCTGTAAAGCAATACCCCTTTCTTGTTCTCGAACCTAAAGAATGAATATTTAACAGATTACATGAAAAGAGGCTTACTTCAACTTTTTTTGAAAAGCTATTTGGAAACAGGAACTTAAATGAATTGTCTTTAGGTATTAGGTATATCTGTTCTCATGAATATTCATATTATATTAGATAAGGTCTATTTAAAGCAGAAAATCCAAGTGATGTAGGAAAAATTAAAATCTCAAGACTATTTCTAAAGTTCCCTAACTGATCTTCCCTCCTCAAAGCACTAATGAGGTTGCCATTATCATTCTAGCAACATGTAAGAGGCTAAAATGGTCAGCATGATTCAACAATATTTATAGCCCAGGTGAGTACAGATGGAGCTAGATGAGAACTCTGTACCTGATTCATCATCCCCAATTCTAGACAGAATGGCACCTAAAACATGCTTCACAAAAACTTAACTATATTACTCCAAAAACAAACAAAGAAAAACTTCTGGAAAAGAATAATCTGCAACTTCTGAACAAATTTATTTCAGCAGTTAAATCTTTCCCATAAATCTTCTTCAAAGTCATTCTAATCTTCTCGCTTTAAACCAGTTACATATAATTTTAAAAATAAATTATTTTCTAATAATTAGTGAGTCAAATAATTCTTATCCTCAAACTCTTCTTCAATCTGCTTACCATTTCAGCTAACTTTTCAAATGTTCCAAAACTAGTTAATATGCAAGAACCACGGCTCTTGCACAGCCAGAAAAGATTTATAAATGTAACATTTCACAAAGAACACGCTACTGTAAAAAAAAATACTAATAATTTGGGGAAGACAAAGAATTAGAAACTTTGTTCCAAATAAACCTTACTTGTAGCAATCTTAATTTTCTTCTTCTTTCATAATCTTCCTTTAAAATGGAGGCTTCCTCATTAGGACTCAATCTCAGCTTACCAGCATTCACCACCTTTCTTTTCATTTTTGTGTAGTACTTTAAATATGAAGGTTCTGAATTAAAAAAAGAAAAAGTGTATCTATTAAAATAGGGAGGAAAGGACCAGGTACATGCAAATAAAATAATCTGGGGACACTAAATCCAACTTATTTACAAATAGCAATTATTAATTCAGCACTAAAATTAGTGGTTCTCAGATGGATGGGAAGGGGTTTAGTGGCGAGTGAATCAGAATTACTTGAAAAAGTTTTTCCTTATCTCCAGCAGATTATTGTTTACCTACAGTATCTGGGATTTGACTTATTCCCAACTGGGATTTCCAGAGTTTACCTAGCTTAAACATAAAAAAACCACGAAGATTTTTAAAAAATGTGTTAGCACAGAATAAGTGTTTTCACAACTACAATTTAACTCTAGAACTTTGATAACTTGTTCATAACCAGCAGGACTGCCATAACTGCAAGGGCCCCTGGCCCCTACTTCAACTCCCAGTCTGTTATGTATAACATGATCACCAAGTGTCGTTTTATCTTATAGAATCACATCAACCCCTCTACAGTAAAACAGCTCTTCAATAATTACAATGGTGTGATATTTAAATGGATAATCATTTAAAAAAATATCTCTTAGAATTCTGATGTTTGGATGAGTAGAGTTTAGATTCCCAGATCTATTCTTCCATTGCTCCTGTTTACACTCAGGTGTTCGGTCTCCTCGCTAGATAACATGCCCCTACTTAGGGAAGTCTGGTGAGGAGAAATGGAAAAAATGTAAGAATTTATCATTTCTGTAATTTGAAAACCCTCCCCAGGTAATGCTGGTATCTCCTTGTTTCCATTCATTTCCAAAAATGAGATATTTCATGTCAGTACAGGACCATGATTTTATCAACACCAGTCAGTATTTCTTGGGTTTCCTCACGATGACCAGGCAGGCAAACAGGGGAACTGAATGCTTACATCTTTCCAAAGCTAGCTTAAGTGCTACTTTTCCGTGAAGCTGTCCTCCAGTGATTTCCACTCCACCTGCCTACCACTCGTTCCTGGCTTCCCCACCTATAACACACATTACCTCCACATTCGTATGAGGACTGATCTTAGGCTGCCATGGTATTACCTTCCTCTAGTTTTTCATCACTTACAGCCTGCCCTTTTTAGTTAGATTTCTAACAATTGAAGGACAGAGGCTCTAATTCTATTTTATTTTAATATTCAAAGTAATTTAATGAATAACTACCAGGAAGTATTTCACATACTACGGATGGATAGTTTTTACTCAGGTATAAACAGAGGATCAGCTAGAAGAATTTGGGGTTATGTAACAGGAACTAACTTTCTCAATGAATTCTCCACCAAAATGTAAACTCAGCAAGAGCAGGAATGGTCTTATTCATGGTTTCGGTTCTATGTCCACAGCCTAAAAACAGTGCTTTGCACATAAGCAGGTACTTCAGTATGTTGGTTGACTGACTGACTCACCCAGTGAGTTAATTCATGTAAAGTGCTACAGAGGTATACGTGGTCACTGTTACCAATCTGATGCCAAAAAGGAATAATTACTTGCGTTTGAAAATCTCTTCTAATGCACCCCACTCAGCTGATACTCATAAGACTTTGGAAACAGTAGGTTAAGTGCCAACTGTTTTCCATTTTATACACGAAGAAACAAAGGCCACTTAGATTAAAGGACTAGATCTAAGTGATAATATCTACTGGCAGAGCCAAGGGAAGAATCTGGTTTTCTTATTCCATATGATTCCCAACTTACTGATATGCTAAAATATGTGGAGTGAGGAAAATTTTGTTTAAGGTGGTATTTTTTTCCAACTGAGGATTGACAGATAAGAACTAATCAGAGAAAAAACTGAGCAAGATTAAATTTAGTCTTCACAATGCATGTTATTTTTTATTTGAAGGTCTCTGAAAATTCACTCATATTTAAACTATTAAAACTAATTCCTGATAAATCCCATAGACACAGTATCAAGGAAAAAAAAAAGCAAAAAAAGAGACATACTATAAAATTCCATTTACATGAAATTCAAAAACAAGCAAGGCCAATACACGATGAGAGAGGTTAAAACAGGAGTTGGTCACCTTTCTGGAGATTACCCAGGGGGCACAAAGGAGCCTGCAGGAGGGCTGGAAACGTTCTATATTTTAATCTGTATGATGGTTTTACGCATGTGTGACAGGTGTATACATACATAAAAATTTCTCAAGTGGTACAATTACATTTGTGTATTTAATTCTAAGTTATACCTCAGTAAAAAAGAAAAAAACAAATTTTTCAGTATTTCGGGTATCCATTGTCTTATTTGCTAGAGGATTATAGGAAAACATACACATTTGTTATTTTTATCTCCTAAGATGTGACAAAATAATTGCTTTCTCTTGTATATAATTTTCTTAATTTTTAAACTTATTTGGAAATAATTTGACTTAGAATTCCCAGTTTCTCTAAATGTCGACCACAGAACAGCAACCAAAACCAGGAAATCAACACTGGAACAATACTTCTAACTAATCTACAGACCTTATTCAAATTTCATCAATCATCCCTCTAACGTCCATTTTCTGGACCAGGACTGAAGCCAAAGACAACATATTTCCTTTGGGCCCTCTAAGAAGTAGATGCCAAGATGGGATTAAACCCACAGAGATTTTATTAGGAGAAACACTTGTGAGGCAAAATGGGGAGGGAACTGGTAAAAGCTGGGAGCGTTTCAGACTTCTATGCAAATCTGATACTGAGTGAAGGAGGGAGGGAGAGCTGGGTAGATGCCTCTTAGAAGCTTCAACAAAACTTCCGGGGAGTCCTTAAGCCAAAAATCCCTTGTGACTCAGGAACAGGCCTGCCTTCATATCCATGCCATGCTCACTCGTTAACTTGGTGCAGCCCACGGAAGGCGTCCATGTGGACAGACTTCAGAATACAGGGGCTGAAGGTCCCTGTGAACCACATTCTAACAGCAGCCAAGGTTGTTTTATCTCCTTCCACCTCTCTAATCTGAGACAGTTCCTGTCTTTCTTTTTTTCCCCAAGATCTTGACATTTTAAAAAGATATCAAATGGTTATTCTGTAGAATGATCCTCAGTTTGAATTTGTTTAATCTCTTCTTGTGGTTAGACTGAGGTTATGCATTTTTGGCAAGGACACCACAGAACACCCTTCTCCGTACATCACATCAGGAGGTAAATGATCTTGACATGTCTTACTACTGGTGATGTGACTCACTTGATTAAGGTGGTGTCTGCCAGGTTTCCCCACTGTAGTTACTACTTTTTCCTTTTAAAGTGCCTTGTGGAGAGACAGCCGAGGCTATATGAATATCATGTCCCTCATCATACTCTTGCCAACTACGTTTAGTATCCATTGAGAATCGTTTGGAATAATTACTGTGGCATTTGTCAAAAGGTATTTTTCTATTTCAATTATTCCTTCTACACTTATCAAGTGGAAACCTACTGTAAGAAAGTTTCCGCCATTCCCTCACTTTTTTATTCATATCAATATGGATTTTCAAATTCTAGATATTGTTACTGACCAATACAGGTGAAACAATTTATGTTGCAAAATTTTGCCCTGAGGATTAAATGGCAGCTGGCACATTGTAATCACAAATAGCAGACTTAGAAGATTTGGGTTCAAGATTCAACATTACCACTTAAGCAGGAAGACACAAGTCACTTTGGTCTTGTTTTCTCAAACTATATAAGGAGACTCATAATATCTACTCCAACAGGTTGTTCTGATGATTATGTGACTTAATGAATGTGAAACTGCGAAATATTTTCTAAATATTAAAGACTCAAAAGTTCCTTGTTTTAAAAGCTCAAGTTTGTGGCAGGACTTAATACTTGAGAAATGAGAAGTGAGAGGCACCGAGAAAGAGCAAGCCCTCGGTACGAAACTTTTCCAGGCAGTGTTCTTAAACGGCTACTAGGCTTGAGGCCACGTCCGCAGGTGACCTGGGGGGCAGGGTGGGCAGGACGCACCCAGAAGCGTTTGCAGTAGCGACCGCGAAGGCCCTCCCGGCCCCTCAACTCGGAAGCTCGGGGACCCCTCGAGACCCGACCCCGGGAGGCCGCGCAAAGCCACCCGCGCAAAAGGCCCGGAGCGGCCTCCCGCACGAAGCAATGAGGGGCCGAGTCGGGACGCGCGTGACCATGCCCCGCTGCTCCTCCCGGCCGCCCGCCAGACCCCGGCCGGGGCCCGCGGCCTGCTAAGGCAGGAGAGCCGCGGGCTGTGCTGTCTGCGCGGCACCCTCTTCCTCCCGAGCACTCCCTGCTCCCGGGCCTCGGGGAGTCATGCACGCACGGGGCCGCGGGGAAGCTGGCGCATCCGTCACTCACCCGAGAACCGTGAAGCTGGACTCACAAACCGCGGCTCAGTCTGAGAGAGCTGCGGCGGCCGCCGCACATCAGCCTCCCAACAGCCGTTCGTGCGCCTGCGGGTCGGCCATCGCTGAGCCCCCGTCACTTCCGTCATTCAAACCGCCCGCCAATGGCGCGGCCGAACCGCGGGAATCGGCCTTGTCCCGCCTCCCCCGGGGGCTGCCGGGACGGTCGCGCTGGAAAACCGGCTCCCGCGGCGCGCACGCGCACGGGCCGGCTGCTACGTAGGGCCCCATTATTTCACGTACCGCGGCTCGGAGGTTTTGCTTCGCGTTTCCCAAAATGCCGTTGTCAAAAGATACTTACCCAGATCCGTGAGGGCGACTTTAGTCTTAAGCCCCATCACGTAGGTGCCTTGGGATATGCATCCTTTTGTGTACTGACTACACAATTCACTTGGTACCATTGCTCACTCTGCAGTTATTTCCTGATAACTTTAAGCTGGTACAAGTGAACCGTTATCTTGATACTCTGCCTCCTGAGGTCCATACACCTAGAACGAGACAAGGATTTATCTGCTGTAAGTAATTTTAATCAGAAAAGGAATGAAAGCAGTTTCATATTTATTGATCATCTATTATGTGCCAAGCACGGTGTGCTAGGTGCAGGAGAGACAAGGCTAAATGGATTATGGGCCCTATCCTAGATTTTGTAGTCTAGGGGGTGAAACATACCAGGAAGCAAAGGATTAAAAAATGCGGAATGCTAGAGAGGGAAGTTGCTGATGTGATCAGATCTGGTTTCATTGTGGAGGAGAGGATGGAGTGAAGACTGAAGGCAGGGAAGCCAATTAGGATACTGCTGCAGGAAGTGAAAGGTGATCACAACAAGAATGGACAGAAGTGAGTAGATTTAAGAGGCAAATAGGAGACCAGACATCAGGAGTTGGTGGTTATCTGCTTTTGGATGGCAAAAAAGAGGGAAAATGGTGATGCCTGGTTTCCATATTTGGCAACTGAGTGGATGAGGATAACATTCTCCTATAACACCCAGGAAGAGGGGAAAGTGATGACTTAAGCATTGAATATTTTGAATTTGACCTTCTTGTGGGATATCTTGACAGGAATGAATTCCAGAAATACTTAGGAGGCAAAATTAGCAGTTTTCGACAAACAGTTGCATGTGGGGTTGAAGAAAAAGGGAGAGTAGAGCTAACCTCACAGGCTACTGACTTGAGGAGCACTGTTGATGGTGGTGCCAACAACCAAGAAGAAATCAGAAGTGGGAGTCAGTTTAAAGGCGATGAGCTCAGCTCTGGAAATGGTGAACTTGTGGGACATCCAGTGATGTGCAGTAAGCAGAGGAATACAATGGTAGACAGCCTGCAGATCTGGTCTAGTACATAGACTTGGGTTTCATTTCCATATGAGTTATAACCAAAGCTAGAGAAGTGGGTGAGATCACTTAGGGAGAATTTTCAGAGAAGAGCTATGAGCTAAGGACCAAACTCTGAGGAACACCTAAAGTTAAAGGAATTGGAGAAAGGAAAAGTCAAGTACACAGAGAAGAAATAGTGTGACCCACCTTTATTTTACAGACAAAGAAGCTAAGTTACAGAGAAATTCAGTGAAGTGGACAAGACCACATTTAAGGGAAGGGTGGAACCAGAACAAGAATTCATATTTCTCCCAAATACTAGGGTTCTTCCTGTCTACTTTCCTCTCTGTTTTCTGTCACATTTATCTTAATGAATAATTGTATTTATTCTAAACATACTGTTACTGAGTCCAAACTCATTCTGCTAGCCTATAGCAGGCCAATAAATCAGGAGACAAGGTGCTGGGGCAAGGAATGGTGACTTTATTCAGAAAGCCGGCTGACTGAAAAGACAGCAGACTGCTGTCCTGGAGAGCCATCTTCCTCAAGCCAGAATTCAGGCTCCTTTTATGCTAATAAGGGGAAAGGGTGTGGTTGGTTGTCACAAGCTTCTTGGTGTCAGAATCCTTTGTTCTTGCAGCTATCCATGTAGATCAGGTCATTGTGTTCCTGTAAACCTCCGATAAGACAAGTGTTATTTTCTATTCTGCAGCTTTTAATCTTTATATGAATGGGAAAGTGTTCTACCCTTAAAGGCCAGAACTTTGAGAAGGGGCAATCCTGCGTATTTCAGGCTATAGGCAACATTCTTTTACAAAAGGTGCAGAACCAGCATGACTAAGCACAGGAAACAGAGCACAGGGTTAGAGCCAAAGGAACAGATCTAATGTGGAGTCAGATTTGTTCTTCCCTGTTACAGTATCTCTTCAACATCCTCAACACAGACTCAGAGATACTCTCCCATAGCCAACAAAAGATGTGCCCATTATTTCATGCCATAGGGTAGGCTTAGTGTCCACCATGTTTTCCAAAGGCACTCTGCACATTCCCCATCATGGCACTTCTCAATTCCTAATGAAATAATCTATTTATGGGGCTCTCTGTTGATTAGACTCTAAATTCCTCAAGAACCACGCGTGCATTTTGTTTAGTTGCTTGCCACATAGACCTTCTCAAATGTTTGTTGAGTGAATGAATGAATAGGATGCATCTCCATACATCCTGGCAGAAATCCTACAAGTGTAGATGTTGAATTAAGGCTTGTTCTGTTTTTAATATGAGGCAGTGAGGAATCAAAGAAAGCCCAGTGGTTGTAGAATCAGAGTGTCTGGTTTAGCATCACAACCCCGAGACTTTCCAGCTGTAGGACACTAAGCCTACGAGCTTTAGTTTCTGGCTTGATTCTCCATCATTGCCAACCAAACCACCCTAGAATATCCAGAATGGCTCGCTTGTCAAGGCTGGCAGTTGATTCTGACTGTCAGCCAAACATTTACCTGGAACTGTTGACTGAAGTGCCTTCATGTGGCCTCTCCATGTGGACTGGGCCTCTTACTAGCCGAGTCTCAAGAGGAAGTGTCCAAGGAATGCGTATTTCCTGGGCAAGAAAGTGAAAGCTGCAAGTCCTCTTAAAGGTGAGGCTGAGAAATAGTTATAGTAAGTTCTGCCACATTGTATTGATTAAGTATCAAAGGGCCGGCCCAGATTCAAGTGAAGGGGAAACAAATACCACCTCTTAACGGACAAAGGGGCAAAGAATTTGCAGCCGCCTTTAACTCGCCACCGTTTCCTTACGATTGTGAGACTCAAACGGCATGAATCAAAAAGAGCACTTGTAAACTCCAAAGAGACATAACCATGTTAGGTATTTGAGTACCTATTTTATATATAAGCACCTTTCTCTCCTCTTCTCACACAAACCCAGCCCTCTAGGACACAGGGGTAGGCATATGACCCAGACGAGGACAATCACCAGTTCTCTATCTCCCTTGCCACTGAGACTGACCCAAGGAGAGGTATATAATCTAAACCGGGTCAGAGTTTTTCACAGGAATTTTTCTTACTAGAGGTTGCAGGGATGAATCTTTCCCTCTCTGGGCTCATGTTGGGATGTGAATCTGGAGCTTCCACAGTGAGGTTCCCCACCCTGTGGTCACCCACAACTGGTCTGAAAGAGTGAGTCTGACACTCAGCCAGGAACACGCAGAGAGAATGATGACAGTGGTCAAGGCCCTGGATCCAGCCATTCCTGAGGTGAGCTCATTCTGTAGCTTCCCAATAGGCGCCATTATACTTAAGCTGCTTTGAATAGGAGTTTCTCTCACTTTTTTCCTCAGATTCAAAGGGGCTGTTGATTTACACTTAAATTCTCACAGACAAACAACATCTGGACATCTTACAGAACAGTATAGAATAAAAGTTAAGATCTTAGACCTATAGTCCAACTGCCTTAATTTAAGTTTCTGGCTTAGCAACTCTGTGACCTTGAGCTAGTTCCTCAACCTCCTGAAAAGTCAGTTTTCTCATCTTGAAAAGGCGTATAATAAAGGTATTCAAAGGTTGTGAGGTTTCAAGCCCTTAAGACAATGCCTAGCACAAGGTGTGCCATAAATATTACCTTTCTTGGCTTTTATTTTAACACATTCACTTCTGATTGCAGGAGGCCCAGCCAAAACAAAACAAACCAAGGAAACAAAGAAAAAAACCTTTTAAATGTGTTTATTGGTGTTTGGTTTAATTTTTAATTAGGTCCTTTTGAACTTGATTGTCCTAGGGAGAGGTGTGTATGTTTAGTTTCTAGTGTCCTTACCCCCGCTAGGAATGAACATTAATAAGCAACGATTAAGAGAAAGAGTCCCCATTGGCAGTAACGACATCAGTGTGACTGGTCGCCATGTAATGTGGCCCCTCAAAATACAATGGAAGCTGTTTAGGATTGGAACCGTTTAAGATGCTTCTCTGATGGTAACAGTTTCATCGTTCTGAGTTCCTTTGATTTTTACCCACATTCAGTGTAAGAGACTGGCATTAAAGTCCAGGTTGGGGGGACCCTCAATAATTCTTATGTATAAAATCCAGAAGAAAGGGAATCTCTGCAAGAACAGAAGTAATCAAACTCCCGTCTGACCCCCTGCCAGCTGGCCTTCCTCCCTCTCTGGCATACACACCACAGGAGCTTAACAAGTGATAGCATCTCAGGATAATTTAGAGCTGCTACCAAAAGTGAGATTAAGAGCATCCAGCAAGAGAGGAAAGATGGGCTGGGAAAGCCCTTTAAAAGCTTTAAATATATATTACTAAGGTGTGTGGGTAGGTTTGGGGGTGGGGAGGAAATTGGGCCATTTATTTAAGGAGAGTGAGAAATGAGAGGACGGAATGGGGAAATTAATTGATTTTTGTTTCATCTTTTAAATCTTTTTCAGCTAATATGATATTTATTAATATGACTGATATGTATTAAGCCATAAGGCTGGAGATCGTGAGTTACAAAAAAAAGACAGGGAAGTCTAAATGAAAAGGGGAGAAAAGGAGACTGTTTACAACCCAGGCACGCACAGAGCAGCTGAGGAGCATTAGGTGGGATGAGGAGGAGCTTTGCAGCCGGGGTCAGAAGAAGTGGGTTTGAGCATCTGCTTGCCCAACAGTTAACCTCTCTGAGGCTCAGACTGTATAACATGGGGATAAAAATACTCAACACTGGGGGCTGGGTAGGAAAATGGCTCAGTGGTACAGCGCATGCTTAGTTCAATCCCCAGTACCTCCATTAAAAAAAAATACCCAGCATTTATTGGGCACTCCATGTGCCAGGGATGTTAACACCCTTCCTATCTTGTAGAGCAATTGTAAAGAATACATTTCAAAAAGTTAAGTTGTAAAGACCAACTAGAAAATGTTGTAAATATACTACCTAAAAACATATAAATAACTGTAAAAGATCTATACTTTGGCCAGTGGTACAGACTCCAGGCAGGCAACTTCCACTCTGCAGTTTCTTTGTTACTGCCACTTGGCTTGCTTTAAATGATCCAGCTTTCATACAACAAAAATCAGCACTATCAAAGTCAGAGTTCTCTTCATCCAAAATTATTTCCATTTCCCTGGGAATGTAACAATAATCTATACCCTTGCTACACAAAATGTGATCCAGGGAGTGGAAGCACTGACATCCCCTGGGAGCTTGTCAGAAATGCAGACTGACTCCACCCCAGATCTGCTGAATCAGAATCTGCATTTTAACTCCATCTGCAGGCAATCTGGACACAGTGAAGTTTGAGAAGCACTGCTTGACACAAAGCCCCATGGAAGGCAAATTTAGAGCAGAGTAATTTATATCCAAATAGGAAAGGGGAGATAATTGGGTCATAATACGAGTCTACTAGTGGCAGATCATAACACCATCTGAAACGGGGAGAGTAGTTCCTTTTCCTAATGTAGACCCTGGCCACTATATGTATATCGTGTGGTGCAAAGTGTATACTGGATTTAGAATTCTTTTCCCAGCTCTGCCACTTACTAATTTAGGAAATCAGTTACTCTGAGACTCAATTTCCTCATCTATAAAATGGGAATTATAATATCTATCATTTACACGAAGCATTGAGCCCAGAACTGAGAATCCTTTGTTCCTTTCATCTCCCTTGATGAAGCGGGACCGGGAGAGCAATAATACGGTGGATTGGTGCTATCTTTATGATATATCGGCTCTCACCCATAAGCTCTGGATGTGTCTACATATTGGGTGTCTTAATAAGATGGTGATTATCCACTTACAAGCATTTTGGCTGCATTATAGTTATTCATTCACTGACTATTCATTGAGCTACTGTAAAGTGCCAGATACTTTGGCTGAGGATACAGTGATTAACCAGATATTGAGGATATGACAGTGCACGCGACAGGCATGATCCTGCCCTCAAAAAGGCAGCGCAGACATGTGAACAGGCTCTCAAAATACCTAGTATTCAGTGCAACAGCCTTTTCAAATTCCTTCCACGCCCGTATACCCAGTCAGTGCCCTGCTCGAGTGTCAAATGCGGTCGCCACATAACTGGTGAACTAGTGAGGCGGCTGGCAGAAGTCTGTGGGCTTCTTAGGACTCAGATTAGCAGGAAGAAGGAGGCAATGCCTTTTGAGGAGACAACTGATGGGTCTGGTACACCAGAGATCCAACACATATGGTAAACACTCTGCTTTCCAGAAAGGAGGAACTCCAGCTGCAAATCTTTGGCACCAGTAAGAAGACAGGTGGAGATCTAAGATATTCTAGCAATTTTAAAGGGAGCAATGTCTTGATAATATAATGCACATAGTGTCATTGTGTGTTGATGGGGTAGAATATTTATTTAAATGATCGTAATGTGGTGAAACAGGCATATTGAAGAGGATTTTGCTCTTCTATATACTGCCAAGCACAGCTGACAGAATAAATTTACGCTTGCTTCAATCTCTTTCTGTTTGGACTTGTTTTTTCCCTCGGCATTCCGGAAAGTGGTGACATGGGACGATCTTTCAGCCAGACAGCCTTCTATAAGCATTCCTGCCTTGCTTAAAACTCATAATGGTTCTCTTTACGTACTACATCAACACTAATGTCCCTTAATAGCTTTCCAGAACCTCCAAAATATGGCATAAAAAAGAGCAGAGCTCAGGGTTTGCATTTATCACTAATAGCTTTGAGCCTTAGTTTCTTTATTTGTAAAGTAGGGATAATAATATCCACCAAGCTCAACTCACAGAACTGTGTGAAAGTCAAACAAAATGATGGCTCTGAGAGCACTTTGCAGACCACCGATGCAATGTTACTATGCAAATGTCATTATTATTATGATGATGCTCTTACCCATCCAACTGTATTTCATGACACCCTTCATGCCGCCCTTCAGCTGGGCCACAATATGCTGTGATCACTCCCATCGCTGAGTCGGGGCTCACGCCAGTCCCCAGCACAGTCAGGAAGAAAGCAGACCCTGAGGTCAGACTGCCTGGGGTCTGGGTGATAATAGTCCTTGCTCACAAGGCTGTAGTGAGGATTAAATGGGCTCCTGGTATAAAGCTCTTAGAACCGTGCCTGGCACGCAGCAGGTATTTTGTAAGTTTTAAGTAAGCTGCTGTCACTCCTTCTTTACCATGCCTTTTAGTTCTGGTTCACGTCCTCTCTCCTCCACGAAGTCTTCTCCCTTAGTTTTCTCCCACCTATGAAATGTTGTACCAAAGCTTATGTCACATAGGTTCACTGTTTGTTTATTATTTCATGAGATGATTGTTCTACCCGGTTAGATGCATTAATTCAACATTTAATTAACACCTGCTACTACCAGGTTCTTTATTGGACCATGAGAATAGAGATACAAGACACAGAGTCCTCTCTCAAGGGGCCCATGGCTTCCCCATCTGTGCCCAGATGGGCAAGCAGACAGTTACAATGGGGGAGGTGTTATAGACCGAATGTTTGCATCCTCCCAAAATTCATCTGTTAAATCCTAACCTCCAATGTGGTGGTGTCTGGAGGTGGAGCCTCTGGGAGGTGATTAGATCATGAGATTGGGTTCCACAGTTGGGCTCATGTTTACTCTTCTCCTTTAGAAAAAGCCCCTGTCCTATTTCTATGAGTTGGCTCTTGTCTCCAGTAGCTTTGCCCAGGTTTCAAGTTTCTGTGCTCTTTTCTCCCCCTTTCTTTTTCCCTCCCCTCCCATCTTTGCTCTTAAGACTTCGCCGTTGGAATGCCATTACTGGAATTTCCCTCAGATATTCCAATAGTGATCTAACTCACCCTGTGCGCTCTCTTTGCAGCTTTCACTGAAGAGCCTGATGACTTCATAATCCACCCCCTGAAGTCATCAAGCCACCAGGCCCAGAGGGGTGTCTCTTTTCAGTACACACCCCTCTTTCACCTTCAAAACCAGTCCCAACATACCACGTTCAAGAAGACTTAAAAACCAACAAAACCATTATATGATCTGTGGCTTAGCAAGTATTTCACTGAGAGCAGAATTATCACCATCATGCTCATGCTACAGGTGAGAAAGCTCACGTTCAGAAAGACTAAATACCTTGCCTGATGTTACACGTCTGGAATAGCCAGGGGCCCTCTGGCTCACTTCCCGTGGATTTTCTTGACCTCATCTCGCTGAGTCTCCTTCCTCAGGCTGCCTTCATTCAAGCCAAAGGTTCTCAGGCAGACCATGCCTAGGCTTAGGTACAGGTGTGCGCTCTCAGATAGGCTTTCAAAGCCTTAACTCAAGGATGTGAGCAATGGGCCAGCAATGGGCCTTCCTCCTTTTACATGGCAGTGGCAGGACCAGTAGCGGGAGGTGAGGCAAGCACCTCAGATGCTGCTCATTGTGGGCATTTTCTGCTTCAATGCCAGTTGAAGAGAAATTGGTGGAAATTACTATATTTACCACTAGAGGGCAGATTAGTCAAATTTTGGAATGCTTGCTGGCAATTGAGAAGCCGTGGGAATTTTTGGTTTTGTTTTCACACCCTGCTCTCCTCCCCATTAGACAAGAGAAGAGAGACCAAGGTCACCAGAAATAGGAAAAAAACAAAAAACAAAAAACAAAAGCAGTGCCATTGCTGTTGATCAGAACGGGTCCTGCTCATCTTCTCTCAGTGTGTGCAGCCCAGTAGGCTTGCCCTAGGGAAGCAAACGGGGAGCACATCCCGGTAATAAAAGCCTGGTATTTAGTGCCTGTTGTATACCAGGCACTGTGCTCTGCATTTTACCTGCATTATATTCTTTGAGCCTCACAACAGCCTTCTGAGACAAATTTTTTAAATCATTACTTTACTGGTGAAGATACAGGCTTATTAAAGTTAAGTGTATTGCTCAAAAGCAGGTACTTAGTAAATGGCAGACATGAGATTTGAATTGATGGGAAAAGGGGGAGTCTTGAAAGGGCCTGATACTGAGTGGTAAATCACCATCCAAAACCTCTAAGAGGGTTTCAGGGCTGGGCACTGTCTTATGGTAGCTACTCTGAGTGGAGAAAATACCTTTAAACAAATTATATACATATATATATATTCATTATGTATGTATATATAAAAAATCAACACAGAATATGTAAAGAAGAAAGCAAAAACTACCTTCATATCTTACCATCTAGATAAAGCATTTTTAATCATTTTAATTAGGCTCCTACAGTAGTGTTCTTATTTTGTTTTTAAAATTTTTAAAAGTATCTATGTATCTACATAGATACACTACAATGTAAATAAACACAGAATCTTTACAATCAATTTTAATAATTGTGTTTTATTCTATTGTACTAGATGCCCTAAATTACTTATCCAATTCCTATTTATAACTTTCTCATTAATTTCCAGATTTGGGGGGGTGGTAATTAGGTTTCTTTCCTTATTTTTTTGATGGAGGTACTGGGGATGGAGCCTAGGACCTTATGAATGCTAAGCACATGCTCTACCACTGAGTTATACCCTCCCCCAATTTCCAGGTTTCTTTCTTTCTTCTTTTTTTTTTTTTTACCATTAAAACAATTGTGTAACAAATTCTTTGTGTCTGCTTCTATCCAAGGCATCCCCTTCTTTTGTTAATTGAATCCTATCTCATCTCCCTAAATTCCTTTGTCATTTTTTCCTCTCTGCTATGCCACTTCTTTAGTAATATCAGATAATAGCTCCCATCTTATGCATGCACCCTAATGTTCATAGCAGCATGATTGACAGTAGCCGAGACATGGAAGCAACCTAAATGTCCATCTACAGATGACTGGACAAAGAAAATGCAGCATGTATCTGCATACTGCACATGCACACACACACACACACACACACACACACACACACACACACACCCCAAAGTATTACTCAGCCATAAAAAAAAAATGAAATAATGCCATTTGCAGCAACATGGATGGACCTAGAGATTATCATACTAAGTGAAGTATGTCAGACCGAGAAAGAGAAATATCATATGATATCTCTTATATGTGAAATCTAAAAAAAAATGACACAAATGAACTTATTTACAAAACAGAAAGAAATTCACAGACATAGAAAACAAACTTATGGTTACCAAAGGGGAGAAGGGTGGAGGGAGGGTTAAATTGGGAGTTTGGGATTAGCAGATAAAATCTACCATATACAGAAAAGATAAACAACAAGGTCCTACTGTATAGCACAGGGAACTGTATTCAATGTAATAACCTATAATGAAAGAGAATATATATGTGTATATATATATATAAAACTGAAGCACTACGCTGTACACCTGAAACTGATACAACACTGTAAATGAAATAAACTTCAATAAAAAAAAATAGCTCCAATCTTAAAAAAAAAAAAGACTTCCCTGATGTCACTCCACCTCTGGGTACAGCCCATTTTCTTTGTTTCCCCAGACACCTAAAATTCTTGAAAGAGTTGTTTCTACTTACTAGCCTCACTTTCTCTCCTTCTGCTTTCTCTCAAACCCATTCCAGTCAGATCTTCATCCACAGTCCTTCACAAACAGTTCTTGTCATGGTCACCAGTGACTGTCATGATGTCAAACCCAATGGTCATCCTCCATCTTCATCTTCTCCTTGTCTTCCTGACCTCCAAATGTGGGGGCATCCCAGGGTTCAGATCTCAGACCTCTTCTCTACATTCATTCGTTAGGTGATCTTGATTGGTCTCAGGACTAAATACTATCTGTTTGCCTAGACTTCTCCCTGAACCCCAAATTCATAATCTGAGTGCCTTCCAGATATCTCAGACTTGTCGAGTTGGAAGCCTTGATTTGTCTGACCTCACCACACCCTCTTCCTACAGACTTCCTCACCTCAATAAATATCATACTTCTCAGCCCCAAATCTCCATCATCCTTGATTCCTTTATTTCTCTTACAACTCATATCTGCTCTGTTGGAACAACCTGTTGGCTCTACCTTCAGAACGTATCTAGAGCTCAACCACTTTCCACCCTCTCCATTGCCGTCCCTCCCCCATCACATCTCACCTGGAATATTGTCATCGCATTCCAAGTGGTCTTCCAGCTCACGCTCTTGCCCACTTCAGGCTTTCCTTCACCCAGAAGCTACAGAGTCTTTACAAACTCAAGGCATTGACCATCACTGCTCTGCTCAAAGCCCTCCAATTCTGCCTATTTCATTGACGGCCAAACCCAATGGCTTGCCATGACTAAAAATGCACCGTGTGGTTGCAGAGCACTCCCCCTCAGTTTCCACCACTTTGCACCACCCCCCACTCTGCTCAGTCTCACTGGTCTGCTCGCTGACCCCGCCTTTGCACCTGCTCTTCCCTCTGCCTGGAATCATCTTTCTGCAGGTTTCCCTATGCCCTGCGTACTACTTCCTTCAAGTCCCTGCTCAATGTCTCTTTATCAGAGAGTCTTTCCTAGTCACCCTGTTAGGACCAGCACATTCCATTTTTCTGTTGCCCTTACCTTGCTTTGTTTTTCCTACCATTATCACAGCATGCATGCAACACACACACATACACACACCATTTCTTTGTCATTTGTCTCTCATGACTATAATGTATGCTCCGTGAAGGCAGGCATTTTGCTTGTTTGTTGTTGGCTGTACCATTAAATCCTAATCTAATGCCCAGCATCTATAAAAGCTCAATCCATATCTATTGAATGAATGAATAATCATCTTCTAGTATAATTATTTCCTTTGGGTAGATTTCTAGAAGTGGGATTACTGATTCCCAGGTTATGAATTTTAAAGGCGTATTTGACACATTTGACCAATTTATATTCCCATCAGCAGAGTATATGAGAGAGCCATTGCCCCAAAGCTCACCAAAAGGGGTTTTTCAATAGTTTTCATCTTTAGTAATCTTCTAGGCAAAATATTTTCTTTTCATTTGCATTTTGGGATTCTTCGCATGTTTTAATGTATAGATTTATTGACCATTTGCAAGTGCGTTATTTGTGTGAATTCCTAGATTATGTTCTTTGTCTGCTTTTCTAGTATACTTATTTCCCTTATTGATTTGTTCTTTGTGTGTTAAATCTTTGTGTAAATTGCCAATTTTTTTTCCAGTTTTCCATTTGTCTTTCAACCTTATTTTTGTTGTTTTTGCCAAAAAGAAGTTAACAATATATTATGTGGTCAAATTGATTCATTTTTTCCCCTGGTGATTTCTTTTATTTCTCCAATAAGAATATAGTTACATGAATGAATATTTGAATATTGAGCTTGTTCAGGCTTTCTTAGAAACGTTTACTAAGTGTGTTCTTTACTTGTGGACAAATTTCCTGCTAAAGTATTATATCATGAAATCAGGTAGAAGGAGGTGGTACAGCACTACTTGGCCCATCAAACGTGTGGTTCCAGGAATCTGGGGGCTGTGGGGTGGGTAGAAATGCCTTACCAAGGCAAAATGCCATGAACCCCATTCCTTGGGATGTTCACGGAAGGGTAAGCTGACTACAGCTGTTAAACACCTGTTCATAAAGCAGGTGCCAGAGAGAGAACCTTGTGTATCTCCTGGAAGCTGTACACTCACATTATTCTGCTCCAAGGAGAGACACGCACGTGAACATAACTGCGCAGAATCAGAAAGGTTTACCTTGATGCGCTTCCCAGCTTGCAGAACCGTATAATCACCAGCTATTTCTCTTCCCCTCAGCAGTGCTGGCTGACATATATCTCGCCACAAAGTGGTGCTATACTTAAGCGCGGAGCCAGGTGTCTTCCCAGGCACTAAAGATGTCCTCAGGAGCAGGAACAATTTCTGGTCTCTATATAAATGATAAGTTCACTCAAATTAATATGAGTGAGGATAGTGCCTCCCATCCATCATGCCACAGATGTGTTAAGGTGTCCTGAGATGTTTATTTCTCCCTGGCCCTCAGGGCTGCTGGTATGGGGCCTGGATAGCCTGAATTCCCAACCCTTACACCTCAAAGTACTGTCTGTGGACAAACAGCACCTTTTGGGAGTTGGTGAGAAATGCAGAATTTCGGTCCTCAGCTCAGAATCTGCATTTTTCACAAGATGCCTAGGTGGTTGTCGGCTCATTTCGGTTTCAGAAGCTGTGCCTGGAACAACTGACTCTGGTCTTGAACAGCCCCATCATTTTATCCCACTGCAATGTGTAAATATTATCATTATTTGTTTTTTGATTGTGAAAACAGGTGAACACTGATTGTTAGAATCAGAACCAAAAAGAATGTCAGATAATGTTACTGCTGCTGCTGTTTCTTTGTGGCAAAATCTGAATATTATTTAGCACCCGACTTTGTTGGATTTGTACCCGTCTCTAATTGTTCATGTAAATATAAGACTTGCTCCTTTCCAGTGAGACTCTAAGATCCTAAAGAACAATGGGTTTTTTTCACCTTATAACACTTCCCTACAATTTTTTAGTGCCATAAAACAATGTTTTGCAAACTTTGCATAGGAATCACTGGCCGATGGGGTGGGGGTGTCTTGTTAAAAGGCAGATTCTTATTCAATGGCTCTGAGATGCTGCATTTCAAGCAAGCTCTCAGGTGATGCTCTACTGCTGTTCCACTGAACACATTTTTGAGTATCAAGGTTTCAGAGTATTCATCTGATTCTCATAACAAGCTTCTGAGGCAGGTGGGCTAGATGTTTTATCCCCATTTTACAAATGAGGCATTTGAGGAGCAGAGAGTTTAAGTACTGTGCCCAAGCTCCCTCAGCTGGTAAGTGATGGAGTTGGGTCCCTGCATGGTGTTTGCCTCTTGAAACCTTTCTTCCTTTGCACAGTAAGGGACAGAAAAGAAACTGAGACTGGCCGTATAACTAATGGTTAGAGCAGTCTAGGGGCTAAGACCAAAGTTTTCTCCTTTTTCTTTGGACGGCCATGACTCAGGCAGTACATTTCAGTCTGTTCAGACTGTTGTAACAAAACACCATAGATGAGGTGGTTTACAAACAACAGATATTTATTTCTGATCATTCTGGAGGCTGGGAAGTCCAAGATCAAGATGGCAGCAGATTCGGTATCTGGTGAGGGCCCTCTTCTGCTTCACAGATGGCTGTCTTTCGGCTGTCCTCGCATGGTGGGAGGGGCAAGAGGCTCCCTGGGCTGCCTTCTTATAAGGGCACTAATTCCATTCCTGAGGGCTCCACCCTCAGGACCCAATCACCTCCCCAAGGCCTCACTTCCAAATACCATCACCTTGGGGATTAGGATGTAAACATGAATTTTGGGGAGATGCAAACTTTCAGTCACTAGCCATGGTGAATAAGAGTTTTGTACTAGGGGAACATTCTGACATTTTCTCAGTTGTTACAAATAAATTTCACCCAAGATACTAGCTACTTTAGATCCAATGGCTCTCATTCTTGGCTTATTATGGAACTTAAAAAATATAGATTCCTAGGTTCCACCATGAAGATAAGAAATCAGAATATTAGGACATGGAGCCCAGGCCACCTGCACTTTTCAAAGCATCTCAGGTGATTATCATAATGGATGTTAGGATTTTAAGAAACCACTACTCTATCTTTTCATCCTTGCCAAGCCAATTGTTTTCTTCCAGTTTTATTGAGATATAATTGATATATAGCACTGTGTAAGTTACAGCACAATGATTTGACTTACATCATGAAATGATTATCATGACAAATCTAGTGCACATCTGTCATCTCATATAGATACAGAATTAAAGAAATAGAAAAGCATATATTCTCTCTTGTGATGAGAACTCTTAGGACTTGCTCTCTTGACAACTTTCATAGATAAAATACACCAGTGTCAATTATATTAACACGTTGCAAACTACCTGCTTAGTACTTACTTACCTTACAACTGGAAATTTGTACCCTTTGACTCCCTTCATCTAATTCCCCCTTCCCCCACACCCCAGCTCAGATAACCACAAGTCTAATCTCTTTTTCCGTAAGTTTGTTTGTCTTTGAAGTATAATTGACCTACAATGATATATTAGTTCCTGTTAGCACAACATAGTGATTCGATATTTCTATACATTTCAAAATGATCATCATGATAAGTCTAGTTAACGATCTGTCACTATACAAAGTTATTACACAGTTATTGACTGTATTTTTCACACTATGCATTTAATACCGGTGGTTATTTATTTTGCAGCTGAGAGTTGGTACCTCTTAACCTTCCTCACCTATTTCTTTCCTCTCCCTTCACCCTCCCTTCTTGCAACCACCTGTTTGTTCTCTGTATCTACAACTCTGTTTCTATTTTGTTATGTTTGTTCATTTTGTTTCTTAGATTCCACATATAAGTGAAATCATACAGTGTTTGTCTTTGTCTTATTTCACTTAGTGTAATACCCTCAAGGTCCATCCAAGTTGTCGCAAATGGCAAGATTTCATTCTTTTTTATGGCTGAGTAATATTCCATTGTATTACACATCGTTATCCATTCATCTATTGATGGGAACTTAGGTTGCTTCTATGTCTTGGCTATCGTAGATAATGCTGCAATGACACAGAGGCACATACATCTTTATGAATTAGTACTTTTGTTCTCTTTGGGTAAATACCCAGGAGTAGAATTGCTGGACTGCACGGTAGTTCTATTTTTAATTTTTTGAGGACTCTCCATACTGTTTGTGGCTGCACCAATTTGCATTCCCACCAGTACTGCACAAGTGTTTCCTTTCCCCACATCCTCGTCAACACTTACTATTTATTGGCTTTTTGATAATAGGCATTCTGACATGTGTGAGGTAGTATCTCACTGTGATCTAATTTGCATTTTCCAAATGATTAGTGGTGTTGAGCATCTTTTCATGTGCCTATTGGACATCTGTACATCTTCTTTGGAAAAATGTCTATTCAAATCCTTTGCCCATTTTTTAATCAGGTTGTTTGGTTTTTTGATGTTGAGTTGCATGGCCAAGCCATCTTTTATAATGGAATGGCTGGTACTTACTCAGAATTTGCTAAGTGTGGACACGGGAAAATTGGCTTTACCAGGGAGCCTTGGCTTTACCAGGGAGCTTGCTAGAAAAAGAATCTCAGGCTCCAACCCACATTCACTGAGTCAGAATCTGCCTTTTAACAAGATCCCCAGGTGATTCCTATGCCCGTGGACTTTGAGAAGCACGGCTTTACATGCATAATCTCATTTCATTTTATCTTCCCGACACGCGTAGGGTAATTTTTCAGATGTGTGGGCACTGAGGTCTCGGGAAATAACTTTCCTAAGTTTACACAGCTATTGAGAATTCAGATTAGGTCCCATATGATTCTAGAACCCATGATCTTAATGGGTGCACTAGTGATTCACACAGTTTCATGTGTGGAAGATTTTCCTGGGGACCTTATCAAAAATACTGTTTTCTGTGCTTCCTTCCTGAAATTTTGATCCAGCCTAATTGGGTCTGGATCCAGAAACCAGCATTGTAACCCATCCACCCCAGAGATTTTGAAGCAGGTTGTCACAGAACACAGAACACGAAGCATTGTGCTTTATGACACTTTCTGAATGTACTTTTGGAGTGAACACTACCCTGTATTTCCAAAGTACTTCAAAATTTCCAAAGGGCTTGGCCAATAGTAATAAAGATTTCCCCACCTTGATGGACCCAGATCCTCTGGAAGCCTCTGGAGCCCATTCCATGCTTTGGGAGAGAGCGTTGAGGAGTCCCACCACAGCTGGACATGTGTGCCAAAGAAGGGGCTTGACTGAATACCAGACACTGAAGTCACGGAAGGGAAAGAGCCGGGCTCTATTTAACAACAAAACCAAAAGCTTGTTATTTTTTCACCATCTACAACACTGAACACAGGCAGGGATGTTGGTTACCTTTTAAAATTTTTATTATGATTTCATGTATAATTTAGGTCACTGGATGGCTGTAACTCCTGCTAATAAATTGGAAACACCCTGAACACAATAAAAATCAGCCAGCACAGCAGAATCGGTTTGTTCATTGCTGACCTCCTTGGGGGCATGGCGGAGTTAAAGAAGTGTGAACAGTAATGAGCCACAAAGGTGCAGAAGCTCTCCTCTCCAATTTTATTTCAATAGAGTTCATTTTGGAACATATGTATGTTTTTGACATACACTCGTCTTCCAGAGAGCTGAGGGTGTAACACACACACACACAGCCTCACCTTCCCTTCAGTTGATGATTGCTACCAGGGAACCTACGATTGATGTCTGAACAGAAGGGCAGCTAAAGGGGAAGGAAGTGGAAAGAATGAGTAATAGTAAGTTATTTTGTAAGACTCCCCATTTTGAATCCATTCATTCATTATTGTATTTAACAGTCTTGTGTTGAACACTGATCACACCCCATTTGGTAGATACCTTGAGCCTGTCACAGCTTCCACCCTCAAGGTGCCAGGCTTTCCTGGAGGAGCAGGGTGGGCATAGGAGGAAAAATAGAAATACACAATTTTAGTACATTAACTTAATGAAAGAAATTCTTCCCAAATATATCTCCCTGGAATAGATCTGTCATCAGTGAGAAAGTAATCCAGGCCTTGAAAATGTGACAATGATTTGAGGAAGGGCTACACTCCCAGTGTCCCAGTGCCAGACACTCCCAGCAGCGCCACCACTGAATAGTCAACCCAGACAGACAGTCAGGGAGGGGAAGCCCCAGGAAAGTACTCATGTTCCCAAGGTTACACTTGGGGAATGTGGTGTAATTAGGACATATGTTTGTCAGACCCAGGGTCTTTCAACCTTGCCACCTTATTTCCATGGTTGAGAAGGGGATAAAGAAAAAAAAAAAAAAAAAGTAAAGAAAGAAAACCAGGTAATAAGGAGAAGAAAGGAAAATCCATATGTGAAAAAAATTTGACAGAAAGTAACACCTCTAATGGTGACTGCTGGGGTTTTAGAAATTCAATTCTATAGTGGTGGCTAGAGTCTTGTAAATTTCTAGATGACAAGGCCAAATGGGTGATTTCCTCTTATAAGGCCTGAAAGAGATCCATGTAATGAAACCCCACCACAGCCTTCTCATGTGCTAATACGTGTGTTTGCCCAAGGAGGATGCTAGATTCTGTGATGAAATTTTGTTAAGAGCCTTAAACCCAGAAACGCAGATGAAATCAAGGGACTTTGATGCTGAATTGTCAGAGAATACATGAGTATGTTGCTTTTCCCTGGGTGGTAGGTCTGTCTGTCTTCCCACTCTGAACATCATGGTGTGTTGGGGCTGGAGTTAAGTCTAGCAGTCTGTCTGTCTGTCTGTCTGTCTGAAGTTGCTATAAGTGATAGGAATCCAAAGGATTTGTGAATCAGTCATGCTACAGTAACAAATAAAGCTCCCAAATCTCAACATTCATGATAATAAAGGTTTATTTCTTACTCCTATGTCCAAAAATGGGTCAGCTGACACCCGGTTCCACATCTCCATGCTGGGATCTGTCTGATGGAGTAGCCTCTCCCGGGAACATGCCTTGTCATTGAGACATTGAGAAAATAACACCTTTAATGATTACTTCTGGGGTTTTAGAAATTCAGTTCTGTAGTATTGGATAGAGTTTAGACGTAGAGTTTAGACACAGGGGAAAGAAAGATGGCAAATTGTGTTCTAAGTGTCACTTCTGCCCACTTTTCATTGGCTAAGTGAGCCCATAGCTACCTTGGGGTTCAGTAGGCCAGGCTTTTATAAATCCTCTCACAGGGAGGAGAATCAGAATATTTGGTGATGAGTAGATCAGTCTACTATAATGAGTCAGGAGTTCTGAGGAACAAATTTGGGACCTGAATTCAGAAGTCAAGTGTGATGGATAAAAGTAAAGCTGGAATTGGGAGGGAAGACCAGTGAGGCTAGAATCCACCAGAACTGAAGGAGCATAGGGATTCAGAGCAAGGGTGGGGGTCAAGGGTGATTTCCGTGGATACCCTGGGTGGTTTTTGTCTGCTGACCTGTCACTGGCTGGGACATGGATGAGCTGGATGGTTAAAAGTTTCACGAATGTGCAGAACTGTCCTGCCTCTCAAGCTAGGGTCTCGGTCTCAAAAATTCTCTTTTCTCAACTATCACTCAATTCCCTTGGTTGGGGACTTCGTTTAAAAGCAATACTTGAGGAATCTGTAGATAGGCTAATTCAGACTACAGTGTAAGAGACTGGTAGTCGGCCAACATGTTAACCTTTCCTAGGGATATTTGCATTTCAAAGCTTCCCCAGGACGACGCTTAGACTAAGCAAATACTGCCATAATAGTAGAATATGAGCTAGTGGGGCTTGCCAGTGGGGGAGCTCTTTTGTTAGGAGGTCTTTTCTGGATTATTCTCAGTCCCTTCTAAACAACCTGTATTTATCACACCCCCCAGTATTTGTTAGCACCCAGCTTGACAAGCAATTCAAGCAGACTGGAAGCTGATGAATTCCGCACAGTACTGGGCTACTTTCAGCCAGACAGTGTGAATTTCAAGTGTCTCTGCCGGCATAGCCAGGAAGAAACTAGTAATTATAACACCATACGTATCATTAGGATTCACAATGATAAAATCATGAATTCCTAAACACTTCCACATGGATTAGCATGGTTAATCCTTAAAAGGTCCATGATGGGGGCAGGTCAGGTTTATTATTCCCCATTTTATAAATGCAGGAACTGAGATTCAGAGATGTTAAGTGACTTACCTAAGGTCACACAACTAGTTAGTCCCCCTTCCATACCTATTTCAGTGCGTTTCCTTCCTGTTGTGCTGCTCCTTCAGCCTTGGGCACTGCCTGGACTGTGAGTGCTTGGAGCTTGGATCAGGCAGGGCAAAAGTGTAAGATGGCGGGGCTGGGGGCACGGTCATCAGTCAAAGCCCCAGATGTGCAGCCCCGCCGAGGCCAGGTCAATGCTTTGCAGCTGGGCGTCACCTCAGCAGCAGGAGTGATAGGGCTGGAGTCTTGTTTTGTATTTTGGTATTCTGCATCTGTGTGGGTATTGATTTCCTTCTCAAAGAGTTCCATCTGCCTTCTATCTAATTACGTTACTAACCTTCATCCAGTCCTTTAAGGATTTTTATCCCTGTTCTATAGAAGTGCAGGTTTCCAGGGTGACCAGAAATCCATAGATTGAATCCTTTCTCCAGCTTTCTTGTAAAAGTCCTTATCTGTGGAAATCTTGCTTTTCTTCACCTTTGTTTTCTGTGTGTCTCTCACAACTTTTCTTTTTCACTTCTTGTAGTTAATTTGTTAAGAATAATCCCTGAGAAGCTGTTTTGTGCAGAAGAAGATGTAAAATAAATCACAGACCCTGTGTCCTCAGTGACAGTTGAAAAAAAAAAAAAAAGACCCGACAGTAAGGCCAGTGTCATGGGGTGGAAAGTACTCTGCTCTCGGAATCAGCAGAGCGGGGATGGGTCTCAGTTTGTTAATAACTAGCTGCGTGGTCCTGACAGAGCCATGGAATTGCTCCCATCTGAGTCTCAGCAGCTTTATCCATGAGATGGGGAAATAACAATGGCCACATCGACTTGTGAGGATCCGATGAGATGACTTGTCGGATGCAGCTTCACAGGCTTTGATGCGCATAGAAATCACCTGAGAGGCTGCGTCACTAAGTCCGAGGTGGAGACTGGAAATCTGATCTCTGTCAAACTCTCAAGTGATGGGACCACGGTTGAGAAGTGCCGTCTAAAGAAGTGTTGGAACAGCATGTGGCCACAGCCACCCACGAGTGAACATTGAAGGGATAGGGAATCAGAGCAGCATTTATAAAACTTCCCCAGTTCATATTTAAGACCTCCCACAAAGTACTGCTTCAATGCAACATTAATTTTTTTATATTTTATTACAGAAATAATGAGTGATATTTGTGGACACAAGGCTAACAACTCACATCGCAACACTTTTCTTGGATGACGTTCAGACTGATTTACAGGGCCAGGAGCTAAAGGTTTGAAAGCCCAGCATCCTACTTCACAAACAGCTAAGCTAAACTCAATACCCAGGACCTGCATGATTAGAATAATGAACTATCCCAGTGTGCCTCAAAGACCCGTCAGTGGAGTATTACAGGAGCAGGAGGAAGACAAATTTGGGAAGCAGAAACTGTATTTCAGAAATGAGGAGTCCCATCAACTGTTTGCATATCAGATAAATTATTGTTTGGGATGGTGAGATATTTGCTATTTCAATTTGCCTTGAAGTTTGATGGATTTTTGACCTAGAGATCTTTTCTCATTTGGAAAAAGTGGGCCAAATCTTATCATAGTCAGTACCATGTCCCTTTGTATTCCCACGCCCAAATTCTCCATCCCATCCCCCAGGTACTGGACAATCTCAGGAGGGTTGTAGACCTACCATGCTGCTAACCCAAGGCTTTGTCATCCTCAGAATAATGAGCTAAAATTCCACAGTGCTTTATGGTTTAAAAAACACTTTCATTTATGCTATCTTATTTATCCCTATGACTACCCTTTAAGCCAAATAATATTATCTCCGTGATAAATTTTGGAGAATTTATGTGATGTGTCCAAAGTCATACTGAACGTGGCAGAGCTTGAAGGCAAAGCCATCTTTGGACCACTTATTTATTGCTCTTTTCACAATAATAATAATCTGTCCTTATTCAAGAAAGGCATCATTTCTTTTTTTTATAATTTAAAAAAATTGATGTATAGTCAGTTTACAATGTTGTGTCAGTTTCTCGTGTACAGCATAATGTTTCAAAAGACAACTTTTCAATCTTGGACTCATGTTAGAAGCTTTTAAAAAATACTGATGCTCAGGTACTATCCCAGATCAATTAAATCAGAATCTTAGGGATGGAGCCAAAATCCATCTGTATTAAAAAAAAATTCTGAGACTGATTCTAATGTGCCTCTGGAAGTAAGAAATCACTTCTCAAGAAGTTTTTGGAAATGCTAGAGGACAGGTTTGTGTGTGTGTGTGTTTGTTTTTGCTTGTCAAAAAGGAAGTATCTGTTTATTCAGGGCTAGATATTGTTGTACTTGGTTCTTTGTACGTGTGACTTCTGGTGCCTCGCTCAATGCCTGGCAGAGCGGGGGAAAAGAAACCAAAGTTACAGAGCTCCTATTACGGGTCAGGTGCTCTGTTGGTCATTTAGCTGCCCTATACCTCAGTGAGATAGGTATTACTACCTCCTTTTACAGGGGAGGGCACTAAGACATACCAAAGTTAAGTAATTCTTTCAAAATCATACCACTTGTAGGTTTCGGGGCTGGGATTTGAACCTCCATCTGTCAGTGTCAAAGCCCAAGTGTGTTCTGTCATGCCGAAGGTTCTAAACCCTGGCTGAGAGTCTGATTACCTAGACAAGAGTAAGGGCAAGACACTAGTATATTTAAAGTCTCCAGGTGACCCCAATGTGCAGTCAAAGTTGAGAGTCACTGCCCCACGTCATTCTGCCTTTCCAAAGTGCTGAGAATACATGTGTTGATCTTGAAAGGCATTGGGGAAGAGCTACATCAACCTACACACATCTCTCCCCATCCCTTCTTCCCATATTAGGAGGGATAAAGATGTTAATTCCATGGAGAACGCTTTTTAGAATAGCCGTTTAAATTTACATGGCAAGCCTTTCCTGAGAACTTGGGTCTGAAGGCCTGGGTATCTCAGGAGTGGCTGGGCAGAGGGAGGGAGCACAGAGGGAGGGATCACAGAGCAGGTATGGGAAGGTGCAGAAGGCTGAGCTGGGGGAGGGGGTCACAAAGACAACCTGGGACATCTTTGCAGTTTTACCTGGAGTCAGTCCACACCAGGAAGCAGTCATCTTGGCAAGCAGATGTGATCATTAAGACCAGACTCTACAGGGAATAGCCTTGTGACCGGAGATCATTAAGAGGCTTAGAAAACACCTTATTAACTCCCTGAATCCTGGCATGATCTCTGGGAGAGTGGATTTGTGTTTTCAGGGAAATATAGCAGATTTCCCCCCTTGGATGGGGTCCTGGCGTCATTAATTTTCAGTGAGTCCCATGTGTACATGCAATACTGTATGGGTTTCACAGAAGAGGGAGATGCATTTCAGTCTCAGGCAAAGTGATTCTTAGGCACTACCACTGCTTCCAAAACCATATCCGAGTTGTCATTGTTATTTAAGATTCCAATTAAGTGCTTCAGAATTACTCCTTGGGGGTGGGCAGGGAAGGGGGAGAGACTCGCATCTCCCCATTAGTAGTCTAGCTGTGTTAGAAGAAAGCACAGTATGATTTTTACATCAATGTTTGAAATCTGTCCAAATGAAAAATTCTTAGTCAATTGCATTCAACTGGTTGCTCTCAACCTTAGTTGAAACGGAGACTCCAACCTTCCAGTACCAAACTGAGGGACACCAACTTTAAGAAAGGAAACCTTAAGATCCAGATTAGGCGGGGTCCAAACAAATTTGATTTTGGCCAAAGATTATATGCTGCCTAAGCAGAAGGAGAACCATTGCTTTAGTTAAACATTTTGGGTCTCCTAAGCCAACATTTCAGGAAGGTCCCTTAACCTCTGTTAATGACATTTGAGTTGAATCTAAGAGGTGTTAATTGAAGGAATACTTCATTGGAAGATCCAAAATGAAGTAAAACAGACTCCCAATCATTTGTTTATCAAACATCAATCAAGCTGTTTCTATACGCCAGCTTCTGGCCTGAGATTGGGGGTATGAAGATATAAGCACGTGGCTGCCTCCATCCTTGGCTTCTAATCCAGTGGGGAGAAGAGACCCACAATATTTCCACGGCCTCCCCTGCAAAGCAGGAGCAGTATTTCCACATCCAGTGCACAGATTAAGAGAAAGAGACAGAAGGCAGCTGGCATGGGCTGTCAGCGTTCCCCTGCTCCTTCCTCATGCAGACCTGAGCCACACAGGGAAGCATGGTGGTACCTCCTGACAGCTGGAAGGTTTAGCTACAGCACTCTTTAGAGCTCTTCAGGGCAGTGATGATACTTGCTGACTACTTCTGTGGGGGTCTGTATTCATTTTACAACGAGGAAGGGGAAGAGGCTCACTCTGATCTAGTGGCCCTTGACTGGTCTCTTAAAGCCACAGAGACCTCTTGCTGGGTCCCCAGCCGTACAGGCACTGGTTGGGTAATTACACCTGGACAACATCATAGCAAAAGGAAATCTACCATTTCCAGGTTTTTCTGTTATTATGACGTGACTCACTTAACCGAGGCAAGAATGCTGGACCTTGAGTTTCCACTCAACAAGACACAGACTAGGACTCCATCAGGCCAAGGGGAGGGCAAAGTGGGAAACATCTGGGGTTGTGGCATTAGCCAGATCAGTAGGTGGGGCTGAGCCAAAGAGCCATGAGAGTGACATATGAGCAACAAGGACAGACAGAAGCCAGGTGACTCAAAGTTCTAGGCTGGAATCAAGGAGCGAATGGGTGAATTTTCTGGTCAGAAATTGACTAAAAGTGAGAAGTTGGAAAACCACAAAGGGCCAACGCACTCCTAGCTGCCAAGGTCAAGCTGGACTAGGAGTTCTCAGAGGTGAGGAATCTTGGCAGCTGTCTTGGCAAGAGTAAGGTTGACATTTGGGTGAGTGTATGCCCACAGGTGGGAGCTGAGAGGTGAGAAGGGAAGGTGGCTGGTTAAGGCAGAAGAAATTAGAGGCCATAGGTTTTTAGGAAGCTGTTTCTATTCATTAAAACAGAGTAAATTCTTCCACATACATTCTTAGCCTATTGTTGCATTTCTCTGAGTGTGTACATGTGTGTATATGTGTGTGTATGTATATATATATATTTTTTTTCCCCATACTATCTCCCCAGCAGATTTTGAGGCTTACAAGGCAGGGGCTACAAGCTTGCTTACCTCGGTTTGGCACACAGAAAGTTTCATTTGCTTTATCTGACTCCTAATGCAGAATTTTTTACTAACCCCCTAAGGTTTCCACATGAAAGTCATAGAAACGACACTTCTAAAATTATCCATGTCCTTTTTGCTACCGTTGTCTCTGACACAAGGGTCACGCTGGCTTGCAAAGCAGTGACATAATGTTAGAGACCTTGCTTACATGTTCTGCCAAAATACTCTAATGAAATAATATTTATTGAGAATGGCGGCAGCCTTCTCTGTGCTTTCGGTGCTGACCTCAGTGAAAGTTGCCATCAATGCAGCTGATTTTGTAAAACCAGCCCCAAAGATGCAGCTCTCCTCATCCCACCGGTGAGGAGCTGTTCTGTGGCAGCTCCTGGTATTCTGCTCCAGGGCTCTTATTTGCAGTTTTTTTTTTTTTTTCTTTCCTGGGCTGTCAATCTTCTAATGAGGTATGACATTTATTCTTCCTAATTCCCCAAGTGCTATGATACAGTGAAAGCACTCTTACTGGCTGCTCTGTCTTGCAGGTTTTGTGAAGAAGGAAAAAAAGGCAGGGAGAGGAGAAAAAAGGAGAAGATCTGGGGTGCATCAGGGGAGAAAAAAAAATAGAAGAGTGAAGGAAAATAAGAAAAAAAAAAGTAATACGAATCTTGCTGACAGTTTGAGTTTTGCCTTATTCAGAAAGCTTTTTAAATCCTTCCGTTTCTCTTTCAAGCCAGTCCCCTGTCAGAACTTGAAACAACATCTTTTCTGCCCGCCGTGCAAGCTGTAGGAAACTAAAAAGACACAAAGACAACTATCTAGATACTTTTCCTATTTAGGGTGTGTGTGCTACATGTGTGTCCATCCCTTAACAGGTCTATGGCAACCGCCTCTGAATTTGAAAACCAAAGACAAATTCTCTATTTTTTTTTTTTCCAAAACACAGACTCTGCTTGTAGTTTTCTCACTGTGATGGCTTACTGGGATGGCTGAGAGGACAGTAGTTCAGTTATTTATTTTCAGGCCACTGATAAGGCAGGGGGCCAGGGAGGGGAGATGATGAACTGTCTTATTTCAGTGATTGCTTTTTTTTTTTAACAGCACAATGTCCCAGTCTTGCATATACACACATATATTCATTTTCATATTCTTATTCATTAAAGGTTATTACAAGATATTGAATACAGTTCCCTGTGCTATGCAGAAGAAACTCGTTCGCTTTGTAAATTTTGAAGGAAGGAAAAAAAATGTCCCTTTCCCCTCTGTCCTCCTGAACCTCCAGATCTCGCTTGCTCTCCTCCTCAGTCCAGTTTCTGGCTGGACTTCATTTCCCAATTCTATACCCTGTTCCACTTGGGACTGTCTCCCCACAGAAGACTGTCTACTCAGCAGGCAGGTCTCTCTAACATCCTTTCCGGTGAGCCTTTTAGTGGTGCTCCTAACAAAAGACGATATAAAAAGCCAAAACCTAAGAGCCCAGGAAGAAGAGAAGCCAAATTCTCAACAGTGGGACCGACAGTTGTCAGGGCATCAGTGTGTATGTTTGTGTTTATGAGCGTGTGTGTGGGGGGGGGAGGGTATGTGTGCGTGTGTGTCTGTGCCTGTGTGCTGAGGGGAGGATGTGGTGATAGAGACTGAGAGGGCGGCGGGGCAGCGATCTTCCTGCGGGTTATTTTTCCCGATTGTTTAAATCCTGCCTCACCCCCACCCAGAGTGGCCCTCTAACCTCCCCTACCTGCCCTTCCTAGCTCCCTGGCTTCCTTCCATCCCTCCAGGATGAAGGGGAGGGAAGGGGAGGCTACAAGTGCCATGTCACATGGAAAACACTTCAATGGGTGTGGAGGTGACAGGGGGTAACATAGGGAGGAAGGGGAGGGAGAAGGGAATACTGGGATGGGAATACGAGTGTCGGCTTCAGACACGAGCTTAGATTTCAACCCCGGGGTTGACACGCAAAAGCCACTTGGCTTCTCTCGTTGCAGCTCTGACATCTGTAAAGGGGACTAAATTAGAATATGTGTTGAAGGCAGTTATAATGCTGTATACATTTAGTAAAAGCTCCGTTAATGTAGTTACTGTTAGCATTTACAACCTGGAGGGAAGAGCTTTTAAGGAGTGGTTTATATTTAAAGACTTCGTGGTTTATATTTAAAGCAACGACTTGGAAGGAGCATGAAGAACACTAGCCCCCCATGCCCCCAACTCTCGTACCAATTCTGTGGACAAACGTGGGATGGGCGAATGCATGCAAATACTCCTGGCCCATCCGTCCTTTCTCCTGTGTGATCCTTCCCCACAACGTGTGTGTGTTGGGGGCGGGGGGTGTGGCTTAACCATTCCCCGTCCCTCTCATCCCTCCAGCCCCCTACTCCTGGCCCTGGCCCACATCTTGTACAAGAAACCCTGGCACTCCATAGTTTGCAGCTGGTCCCCCGCCCCCCGCGGGTCCCTACCTCCAGAGGAAAAGGAGCAAAGTCAATCCAGTGAGAGCTGCTGCAGCTGTGAAAATCATGAATGGCTGTCCTGCCTCCAGCTTTTATAACCTGGAACTGGACCCTCCTTCTGGTTCCACCCACATCTGACACCAGAGCCAGAACTGGTTTAGGAAATGCCACCTTCTACCCACAAGCCCAACTTACAGACCCGTCCCTTGACTGACTAGATATTTGGATGAAGAGAGGGTGGGTGACCAAGGTTCACAGCTGCACTATTTACAGTAGCCAAGACATGGAAGCAGCCCAAGTGTCCATCTACAGATGACTGGATAAAGAAGCTGTGGTATATGTATACAAGGAATATTGCTCAGCCATAAAAAGAATGGTATAATTTGGCTGCAACATGGCTGGACCTAGAGACGATCATACTAAGTGAAGTCAGACAGAGAAAGATAAATATTATATATCACATTTGTGGAGCCTAAAAAATAATAGAAATGAATCTATATACAAAACAGAAACAAACTCACAGACATAGAAAACAAACTTACGGTTACCAAAGGGGAAAGGGAGGGCGGGAGGGATAAATTAGGATTATGAAATTAACAGATACAAACTACTATACATAAAATAGATAAGCAGCAAGGATCTACTGTACAGCACAGGGAACCATTTTAGTATCTTGTAATAACCTGTAATGGAAAAGAATACGAAAAAACATGTAACTGAATCATTTTGCTGTATACCCGAGACTAATACACTATTGTAAACCAACTATATTTCAATTAACAAAAAACCCCTAATTTAAAAATTGATACTAAATCCAAAATGTATGAGGATTTAAATACAGGAAGTCCTCCTGCCTCCCCTTCCCAGTCTCAGCTCCTCTTCCCAGAGGCTACCACCCCAACCATTTTCTTATTATTTACAGTATTCTAAATGTTCTAGCTTATGAAACCGCTTTTCAGAATATCCCCTTGTCCTTTAAACCTGCATTAAAAAAATAACTTTAAGAGGGAGTGCGTAGGTCAGTGGTAAAGTGTGTGCTTAGCGTGCACAGGGTCCTAGGTTCAATCCCCAGTACCTCCATTAAAAAAACAAATAAACCTAATTACTCCCCCCCAAATTAAAAAAACCCTGACTTTATATATTCTCTTTTACACTTTTTGTTGGGGGTAGGGAGAACTTTCAGGGCTGTCATAGCTGGTAGGAGTGTGACCCTACCAGCTGCTCACAAATAGGAGGCTCATTCCGACGTGAGAACATGGACCGGAAGGGACTACAGAACCTGCAAGCTCCGCCCCTTGCCCCACCCCCACCCCCCGCAGCAGAGCATCCCACCCACGTGCCTGAATGGCTCTGTCCACTGCTCTCCCTCCCAGGACATTTGCTTTCTGCTTTCAGATCCCTGCCCTCCCCGTGGAGGGCACTAACACTAACACAATGTGATCAGGAGAAGAGACAGAAGAGCACACATGCTTAGGAGTTAATGGTAGAGAAATGGAACGAATGTTTCCTTCTGTTTAAGAGCTTGGAGAAAAGGCCATGTAGGGCCGGGAGGAAGCGCTCAACTAGAAAGTAAAAAGGCACACAGGGGACAGAGTCACGTTGGTGACTGCCAAACTGAAAACGTAAGAGATTTTTCCTCTCTTGTTGCTTCCAAACTGCCTAATCTTATATTCTTGCCAAAGGCAGCTTCATGCCTTCCACTTTGCATGTGACATTGTCCCGGTCCAATCATACAGCCTTCATTCTTGATGGTTGATTTTGCTGAGATGCTCTCACAGGGCTGCTCAGCCCTAGTGCTTACGAAGTGGTTTGATTTCACTAATTTTATAAGGTCAACTCATTAGAGGCAAGCTGGGGAGCCCCAGAACAGGCAAATAAACAGTCTGTTAAGCCATTCATTTAAAATGACAATAATAAAAATGTTAATAAACATCAATTTGCACCACGGTTTATGACCACTTTTAACAAGCAATTCTGCTGTGATCTTCGAATTATTTTCTTTAATAGATGACCTCCGTGTTGTCAGATTTGGTCTTGACTCAGTGTGATTACGCTGCTCCCCCCTACCCCCCTGATGTGTGCTTGAGTTCAAATGCCTCTTGGCTGAGTTCCATAACCGAACACAAGCACCAGATTCCTTATGGATTTTTTGTAAGTGGTGGTCACCTCTGTGCATGATTTGGGATGGAGGTTGTTGGTGATTTAAGTTGTAGAATTAAAACCCACTTAGATAAATGACTAATTTAGGTCCTCCAAAATCCATTTCCAGGGAAGAATTATCTGGACTGGGTCTCTGGACAACTACTGAGTAATTGCCTAATTTACTCTCAACTTTATCTTCTGCTCTTTACACATTGACTTATTAGACCACAAAAAGTTCTTGAAAACAGATTGGGTTGGGTAATCAAAAGGTTTTATTCCCTCTTTGAGACTCAGTTTCCTTTCCTGTATATATATATCTTATTTAAGTAAGATACTATATCTAAGTGCCTAGCATAGTGGTGCCTGGTGTGTTAGCTATCATTACAATTACTAAACAGTGGCTGCCTCTAAGATTTTCCTGAAGTTCCTCAGTCAGATGTATAAAAACAGTAGGCTCACTTCGGTGTGTTCCTATTTTGACGTATCTTTTGCACAGTAACGGTACAGCAGATCATGCAGGCAGCATGAGCTCAGATTGTGTCTACCACCAAATGATGTTCCTCCATAGAGTTCCTTTCATTTTTATTTTTTATTTTTTGGTTCTTCCTTACTTATATACTCTCATTGACACGAATCTTTTACAGAAAGGGCTGAGATGAGAAATGGAATGTTCTATTTATTAAAAGGTTAACCTGAAATTAACCAGGAAGCCTCTTTTGTCCAGATCTTGTTGAAAATATTTCCAAATGAACAAGTCCCTTATTCTGTCCTCAGTTTCATGAACATGGAAGTTCATCTTTCTGTGATGATAGATGCTCTTTGGGTGTCTGGGTCATTGCTCTGAAGGCTTGCTTTTCTTGTACATGCCTGAAAAGATAAAAGCTGAAGAGCAGGTGCTGGAAACCTTTGACCTGCACCAAAGTTGGCACCGAGAGAAAACCGAAGTTTTCACTGGGTTTACTAGAACGGTGTCTTATACAGTTGTATTTTGTAGGCACTCAGTAAATGTTTGTCAAGTAAATGATAATTGCATCTTTGCTCCCCAATAGTCTCAGTCCCTCCTGCCACCTTTCTCGTCCACTTTCTTCCAGAAATACTGAAGGTAGCTTACGAGGACTCCTGAAATACAAATGATGGTGGAGACACTACTTAAGGATGAATCAGTCTCTGCCATTTCACCCCCTTTCTCCTGTTGTATGGCCAAGTTTGTGCTGTGGTGGACCTGGTTCCACTGTCACTGCTGATTGGACCAGGAATTGGGAGATGGGGTAAGCAAAGTATTGCCTGGACAGAGCTCCTGGAGAAAGACAGTTCTCATGTCAGTGTGATGAAACTTCCTTCCAGACATTGTCTCCCCACTTGCGCTTTCTTGGTTTAGTTAGCTTGAGTGGGTTCTGATCTGTCTATCTATCTATCTATCTATCTATCTATCTATCTATCTATCTATCTATCTATTTATCTATCATTTATTTGTTTATTTATAATTTTAAAAATTGGGGGGAGTGTTTTATGTTCTTTATTTACAACAACTAAACTATCCTTGATGAAAGCTGACCCACAGTTTGGCTCCAAGCTTTCTACAGGATGTCCAAAATCAGGAAACACAGAGTAAGCTTATTTTCATACAATAAATTAGTTACATATTCAAATAATATGCTTCACCTCCAGACAACTTTGCACGTGAAGCACCTCTAAATTTTAAGCAGTGAGTCCAATTGTTAATCTGAAAAAAAGGACAATAAATATATAACAGAGTGGCAAAAAGATTAAGTTTCAAAGCATAGGAAAATAATGTATTTATTCTCCTTTTTTCAGAATTAACAATCTGAAATGCTGTGGTGCATTTATTTTGGACACAGATCTGTGTTAGTCAGCATGTTGTCTGAAAAAGTAATTAACATACTGTTTAAAAATAAGCTTATCCTACATTCCCAGACTTTTCAGACATCCTGTGGTAGAAAACAAAAATGAAACGTTATATAGTTGAGAGTGTCATGAGATAAAATAGAACATAACCACTCACGTAGTGATAGTCTATCTAGTGCAGAGATTTTTATCCAGAATATCTTCATGAAATATCTTGGTTTGACATAGTAAACAACACCCTCAGCTACATCTATACAACACAAATATTATAGTTCCATTTCTTGTAATATCTTCCAACACTGGCAGATGGTGTTACCTCCAGGTGCAATTCAGGAAGAATGCATTTTGAGGGCAGAGGGGACAGTGGCACCAATCACCCCTGTTGGCCTTGCTTCAGCCCCACTTGCTCTCCTTTGTTCAATTCTTTTCAAAAAATATTTATTGAACACCAACTGTGTATACTGTGTATATGGGAAAGACCTACAATTTTCCCTTCTCCTGTGAGCCTTCTTTACTTTCACATAGCTGACCCTTCTGGTCACCAAATACATGGGGTTTCCCCACAGCAAGTAATTCTCTGCAACACCTGCTGGGTGTCCCACAATTTAACTCAATATCTAATGCCACCCCTCTGGAGATGATGTCAGATCCCAATGGTGAAGGGCTGAGTCCCACAAGAATGTTCTCATCCTATTTCTGATGCCAGTTGTAAGTAGTGGGTCCCCAGGTTACCCATAACTTCTGTCTGGCTTGGCTACAAATTGGAGGTCCCCATGCCCCATCCTCCTCAGGTTCAATTAATTTGCTAGAGTGGCTCACAGAACTCAGGGGAACATTCACCAGTTTATTAAAGGATATTGTAAAGGATAGCATTGAACAACCAGAAGAAGAGATACAAAGGGTGAGGTCTGGGAGGGTCCTGACCACAGGAGCTTCTGTCCCCAGGGAGCTGGGATGTATACCACCCTCCCGGTGTGGATGTGTTCACCAGCCTGGAAGCTCTCTGCTCTCTGTGTAACCGAGATTTCTTATTTTTTATTTTTTTATTGAAGTATAGATGTGTAACTGAGACTTTAATGGAGGCTTCCTCATATAGACATGATCTATCATTGACTCTATTTCCAGCCCCTCTGCCCTCTCTGGAGAAGAGGGAGAGGTGTGGACCTAAAATTACAACCTTCTAATTATGCCTTGACCTTTCTAGTGACCAATGCCCATCCAGGAGACTTCCAGGAGCCCACAGAGAGTCACCTCATTAGGACAAAAGATGGTCCCAGTGCTCTGTTCTTATCACTTAGAAATGTGCATGGGATTTAGGAGCCCTATGTCAGGATGGGGTCAAATACTGAATATTAGAACAAAAGATGCCCCTAGGGTTCTTATCACTTAGGAAATTACAAGGGTTTCAGGAGCCCTGGGTCAGAAACCAGGACACAGACACCAATATGCATTTGTATTATCTTGGGCTGTGCTGATTGCTAGGGAAGCATATGTTTGTTTGTTTGTTTTTAATTTTATTTATTTTTAATTTTTTGTTGAAGGGGGAGGTAATTAGGTTTGCTTATTTATTTTTAGAGGAGGTACTGGGGATTGAACCCAGGACCTTGTGCATGCTAAGCATGCGCTCTACCGCTTGAGCTGTACCCTCCCCCTGGGAAGCATATGTTACTAAGATAGAGTCACTGCCCTCATGGAGTTTACCATCTGGCAGGGATGAGAGACATGAACCAAGAGATTGCAACTGAGACAAATAAAAAGCCCCTACTGGGTGCCAGGCCTCCTGAACACTTTACATCCATTATCTCTATTTAGATCTGGTTATGTCAAGTTTAGGGTACTGGGTCGTGGTGAAGTTAGGATATACAGATTTGGGACTTGAATTCAAGTTTGCATGATTTGATAGTCTAGAATCCCAGGCTATCCAAAATGGTAGCCACGAGTCATGTGTGGTTATTTAAAGTGAAAGCAATTCACATTCGATGAGATTTAAACATTTAGTTCCTCAGTCACACTGGCCGCATCGCAAGTGCTCGATAGCCACACGTGGCTAGTGGCTACTATATTGAACAGTGCAGATACAGGGCATTTCCATCATCACAGAAGTTTCCACTGGGCAGTACTGGGCTAGACGCAAAGTCTAGACACAAGCTCAACTTCAGTATCCTATGCCCAGAACAGATTCAAACCCCCAGGAGTCACGATAATCAGAAACTACTGTTTCTTTTCCCTGAGCCATCAGAAAGGACGCTTCTGAATTGGGACCTCGCCCTGGCACACTCTTCAAATGTTGCTGACCTTGGACGTAGATGTTTAGAGGTGGATCAGAAGTTCTGTTTGTAACAAGAAGTGTGCACAATTTGTTGAGATAATAAACCACACCCTTCGATGTGAGACCTGGCATATAGTAGGCACTCAATAAATGCTAACATGATATTAAAGAGTGTGGAATGTGGATTCGCAAGTGCTGGATTGAAGGCCCAGTTTACTGCTTTCCAACCATGTGGCCTGTACAGATCAATCAGTTTCTCTGAACCCCAGTTCCTTAATTATAACATGGAGATATTATCTGACTTTGGAAGACTGTGAAGGCCATGAGCTAACATATTAAAAGCACTCTATTAAGTGAAAGCTTTGCAAAGTAAGGTATTATTTCTGTCCTCCTTTGTGCCCTGAAAAAAATGATTAAAATAATAAATTCCTGACCTTAGCTTGTTTACCTGTGCTTTGCCTCTTTTTCCTGAAAATGGAGGACAGAGAAGATATGGCTTATCAAGGGCCGGAATTACATAAGATTACTCAGGTTTTACTGCAGTTGAAAGAGGAAGGAAAGAATTGGGGAGCAGCGTGACCCAGCATAAATCTTTGCTAATTCCCTGCCAGTCAGAGTCAGGGCTGCGGAGGTGGCCCAGGTGTCTGTGGAGCAGACACTCTCCTGCGTCTTGCATCAGTGAGTCCAGACAGACCTCAGGGGAGGGCTCCAAGTGGACCCCACTGACCACGTGGGACTGCCCGAGGGTTCACGCACCAGTCCTGGAGAGCAACGTGTCCCTGGGGCTTAAACTAGAGTTGCCTCCTGAGAACATCCAGGCAGCAGACTGCCAGGTGTGCAGGAGAAGCAATCCACCTTACATCTAGCTTTTTCCATCTTTCCATTCAGGGGTTGAGGGTTATGAGGAAGTTTTAACCCACTGTTGAAAAGGCTTGCCAGGGGAATTCTTTTTTCTCCCACATCTGCAACACATACTTGTAATCTCAGAGTCAATATCCTCCCCGAAGGCCCCCGAGTCACTGGGATCATCATTTCCGTGTCACCCACCCTTCCCCACCACTTCCCTGCTCTGATGTGGGTCACCTGGCACTCGGCTCTCTGCCTGCCCCTCCTGCACCGCCAGGCACAGGCCTCCTAATAGGATGCTTCCCCTCCGTGGGACATCGGTGGAGGGGGACCAGTGGACAGTGTACATGTGCTGTTTACTGTCCATATCCTTTCCTTCACACATCATCACCAAGGGTCAATGAGCGAGTGTATCAGACTTTATCCAAAGAGCGAGTGCAACGAGAGGGAATTTTAATAAACGGGGGTGGGGGATGAGGGAAAATGGTCTTAAAGGAGAACTTCCAAATGGCTGTCCTCAAAGTCAGTGGAAAAGCATGAGCAGAGTCCACCCTTCACAGGGGAGCCCTGGGAAGCACACCACAGTTCCTAGCCAGAATCTCCATCCTCAGGTAGAGCTCGCTCTCTTGGACAGCGCAGTCTTCTTCAAAGCTCAGAGTGTATCAAACCATCACCCTTTATGGAAATCCTGTGCCCCACCCTGAGGGATGTTAAACAACAAAAATCCAACCAAGTAAATTTGAAGATTGAATTGGTTTTATTCAATGATTCATGAATCAGGCAACATCCTACCTAGCAATAAAAAGGAGCTGCGCTGAGCTGTAAGAAAGGAAAGTTTTCTGCAAGTGGAGAGGGAGTGGAAAAGGGAAATTAGCCAAAAATGCATTGTTTTAGCAAAGTCACCCTCCTAAGGGGAGCGAAAGTGTCCTACCGGGCGCTGACCGGGTAATTTCAGGTGGACTGGTTGAAGATTACATTCCCGGGAGAGGTTATAGCTGCAGTTAGGTTGGGTGTTAAGTCTTCATTTGCTGGCAATGACCTTAACACAACTGACTCCATTTTGGGCCTATTGTTTCTTTTTAACTGGGATTTTCTGGCCCTAAGAGCTGGGAACACAGAAATCCCAATACATTTCACCAAGTCTCTGAGTTGAACCAGCTGGTCTCAAAGGTAACAGAATGGGTCAGGATGGGCTTTAACTGACTCCCTTCAAACTCTCTAAGGGGAGGCGAGGTGCACACGGGTCTCTTCAGCCTTCTGGGACATTCCAGATAAAACTGTTAGAGCACCTGTACACACGGGCACCCTAACGACACACACACACACGCACACACTACAATCTATATCCATATTGAGGAAATGAAACGTATTTCTAATTTGCAACATGGTCCACTGAAGTGCCTCTTGCCAGTTGATGAAATAAAATTATTTTAAGGGCAGGGCTAGAAAATTGTTAAGCATAAAATTCTCTGCTTGTTTGGGCCATTACCCATTCTTTGATGTGCACTGTGCACATGCTTTACATTTAATCAAGTCTATTTAGAAGACCTAGGAATGCCTGCTTGACCAAAAAGAGCAATTTTCTCCTGGAGCCAGCAAGGTAATGCCTTACAAGATAACGCTTCCTTCTCAGTCCTGTAAGGGGTCACCATGACCCACTGCTCACCTTTTACGTGCAGATGTGGACCATGTAAGCCATCAGTATGTTACTTTGATGTATAATCCTTTGTCTTGAAAACATATATAACTGTGCTTTGACCTCTAATAGGCAGAGTAGTCCTTGGAGCTCTCTGAAAGACTGTCTCCCAGGTTACAATCCTCAGGTTGGCTTGAATACAATTCTGTTTCTTTCTTAGATTGGCGATTAATTAATTTTTCGTTGGCACCACAATGGAAATGGAACTTGATATTATTATGCTGAGCTTTGTCAGTCTCTCTAAGTTCCTTTTCCTATGCCTTCTTGGTTTAGGAAAGACTGACCCATTTTGACCATCTACCACTTCAAGGCCATCACTTGGCTACTCAAAATACTTCATCAGGGCTTGAAAATTAAAATTGTTTGCTCAGTTTTTTTACTTTTGGGGCTGCATTAGTTTGCTAGGATGGCTGTAACAAAGTACCACATGTGTTTATACAATGGAATACTACTCAGCCATAAAAAAGAATAAAATAATGCCATTTCCAGCATTTAGAGATCATCATTCTAAGTGAAGTAAGCCAGAAAGGGAAAGAAAAATACCGTATATCACTCACATGTGGAGTCTAAAAAAAGAAAGAAAGAAAGATAGGGGGGAGAAAAGACACTAAATAACTCATCTACAAAACAGAAACAGACTCACAGACATAGAAAACAAACTTAATGGTTACCAGGGGGGAAAAGGGGTGGGAAGGGATAAATTGAGAATTTGAGATGTGTAAATACTAACTACTATATATAAAATGGATAAAAAGCAAATTTCTTCTGTATAGCACAGGGAACTATATTCAATATCTTGTAGTAACCTATAATGAAACAGAATATGGAAAGGAATATATATATATATATAGTTGAAACATTATGCTGTACACCAGAAATCGATACATTGTAATTGACTATACTTCAGTAAAAAACAAAACAAAACAAAACAAAAAACCCCAAAATACCACAGATTGGGTGGCTCAAACATCAGAAATTTATTTTCTCACACTTTGGACCCTGGAAGTCTGATGTCAAGGTGTCAGCAAGACTGGTTTCTTCTGAGGCCTCTCTGCTTGGCTTGTAGACGGCCGTCTTCTCCTGTGTCTTCACACCGTCATCCCTCTGTGGGTACCCAAGTCCTAACCCCTTCTTATAAGGACACCAGTCATATTGGATGATGGCCCACTCATATGACCACATTTTCAATTAATTAACTCTTTAAAGGTCCCATCTCCAAATACTGCCACCTTCTGAGGCCAATGGGGATTAGGTTTTCAACAAGGGAATTCTGGGGGCTTGGAGAAGGGGGTGGGGGTGGAGACACAATTCAGCTCATAACAGGGGGACCAGATTAAACTCTTGGGCTGGGTAGTTTTCAGCATGTTCTTCTGAAATCTTTGTATTCTGAAGGAAGGTAGCAGGAGGTGCTGTCATCCCCCAGTCCTAGCGACCGCCCCCTCCCCTACCCCGGGCACAGATGGATTGGAAATGGGGTGGGATTGCTCTGGTGTCTATGCAAACAGCTAATTCATTCTACACAGGACTGTAGGACTAACCCTTGTTCTTAGCAACAACATATCACTGAATGCCTGTTCTCCAAGAATGCCAGAAGATTCCCCATGACCTCTAACATCAATTTAAACTTGGGTAATGAGTTTTCCTCTCTCTCCCTGTTTGCTGAAACAATGCTCTGCATACTATGACTCCTTAATAAAAAGTCTTGAATAGAAGCTATTGTGAGAAAGCTCTGGAACCACAAGGACCTGACATGGTGCGGAAGCGTCACCCCTTACTGTGTACCTAGGGGTAATTCACTCAGCTCATTCCACAAACATTTACTAAGCACAGACCGTGTGGCAGCATGGTGCTAAATTTGAGAGCCACGAAGATGAAGATCAAATTCCTCTCTCCAGGAGTCTAGTAGAGGCTGATAGGAAAGTAAACAAATGATTATCATACAGCATAAAATAAGGACTGTAATAGCGGTAACCGCAGGTGCTGTGGGAGCTCAGTGGCCCAGGGGAGGGGAGGTCAGGGAAACATTCTCAGAGGGGGTGGTAATGACTGAGTGATCCCAAAGGATAAAGAGAAGGTCACCGGATGGTTAGGAAGGAGAGCGTTCCAAGTGGAGGTGAGGTAGGCATCCATACATGGGGATAGGAACACCTGAGTCAGAGAGCTGCTGTGAGAATTGATGGTGAAAAGGTATGTGTAGAAAGTGTCCAGCCCAGTTCATGATAATGAGACAGGAGGGAAGGGGACAGGGCACAACCATTAAAAGAATGACACAGCATTGCTGAGGCTAGGACGTTGGTTAGAACCAAGATGGCAGAAGGTCCCACTTCCAGTAGACCTTGAGCCTCATTACATGCTCCCTGTAATACATCAGCGTGGCAAATGGCACTCCCACAGGCGCCCTGACGGTTCCCAGGCTGACGGGAAAAGGTCCAAAAGTGGCCGGGGCCCAATTCCTGGTAATCCCCATCCCTTCCCCCGAAACAGTTGGACTAATCCTCTCACTCATTAGCATGTGAAATTACCCAGCCCATAACACTAGCCACTCCTGCACGCTGGAGCCGTCTCTCCTGCCTTTGGAGATGGCCTGCATTCTGTCTGTGGAGTGTGTATCTCTCTAAATAAACTTGCTTTCACTTCCCTATGGCTCGCTCTTGAATTCTTCCCTGTGGGAGACAAGAGCCCATTGTCTGGTAACAATAGGTGCTGACCAAGTGCGACCCTGTGAGCGCATTCCGCCCTCTTAACCGTGGTGTTCTCTCCCCGAGTTTCTTCTTTGTGGCGAGACTAGGTTCGGACTAAGCAAGCCTCCCGAATGTCAGTGTGAGTTTAGGGTCTGGCAAAGGTCATTCCTTCTCTGCTATGTCAAAACTGTTAGAGCAGGCAGATAGCTAGATGTGAGCAGAGAAAGGGGGACACAGACCAAATGGCAGGAATTGGGCAGAAAGGAGGGGCACAGGCCCGATGCAGGAAACCACACAGCATGTAAGCAGCAGGGATCCTTGGGCAGAGCAAGAAAAGCAGGGACCTTGGGGCTGCTAAGGGATCATGCTTTTTGGGGCCTGGAGAAGAACAAAGAAAGGTGTGTAAAGGCAGGAATTTCTAGTGTCTGAATGTAACCTTTTGCTTATTATGCCCTTATATCAATAAAATTAGCCTTGCAGATCAGAAGTACCCATCACGCACCAATGCCAGGACACTTCGGATCCAGACTAAAGAAGGACAAAAATTCCTCCTCCCTTTGGGAAGGTGGAGTTGGGATGATAATCAGGGAACACGACCCCAAACCCTTTCCTCCCCAGTGAATATTCCACCCATTCATTTTTACACCCTATGTAGCTAACTTGCCAGAGAAACTCAGGGCAGCCACTCACCTGAGCCTGCCTGCTGTCCCCCTGAGAGTGTACTATCCATCCTGTAATAAATCCTCACTTTACCTTTTTTAACCTCTATGTCTTGTCTCTGAATTATTCCTGGGACGGGACAAGAACCTGGAACACCCATTCCATCAATCGGCAACAAAACCTCCCATCATTCATGCCTCTGAATTCCAGAAGTGCAAGGGGATTCAGCCGCCTTCTCAGTGGAAAGTAAGGGAGTCCAGGAATGCACAAGAGAAGTGCAGCGGAGTGGTGTGTGTGCTGGTTCTCACCCTGACTGATTCCCTGCGTGATCATTTCTATTCTGGTAATTAGATTCTGTAATTAAAAATCACTAATGTTTTATGACAGCCCACAGTTGGATTTGGGGCACAAAGGAGAAGGAGGGGATACCAAACACAGGGATACTGTGCTGGGAAATGGTGTCATTCACTTCAGGACCTTTCACTAACAAGAAGTGTTCTCATTTATATACAGAAATGGTGAGACAAAGGAGCGGCTTTTAAAAAATAAAAAAGACACAGAGAGAAGATAAGCAAAACAAAGAAGACTGATCGCTTGGAAAGCCACAGTAATTTACCTGCCTGCTTTCCTTTTCTGGGAAGATTTTTATCTCTGCCTGCACTGTTATAAATTACTTAGTAAAGCTGAAGTCAAAATTGGTTTTCAGTTTCTTCCACCTCCATTTGACCCCTGTGTAAACAAGAAGCCACACTGGGTTTCTTCATATTCTTAGCTGTGGAACAGCCCCCAAGAAACCAGGATTTCTGTTTCCAGTTGACCGTGACCCTGAGGCTAGCAGGTCAGGGATGGCAGGGAGTCAAAAGTAGGTTCCAGGGCCTGCCACGGAGGGGAAGGATTCTCCAGGCTCCCAGAGAGCCTGGCCACCTGCTGGGTTAAGCAGAGCCTGTCCTTGATGTCCCCGACACGTGCAGAGTAGCCAGAAGGAGGGGAACTTTGGAAGAAATCTAGTTCCATTGTCACCCTTGTAGGTAAGGGATTTTTCCTCCGGCCTCTGAGAAGGTCTGCATCCTGTGAAAGGAAATTAGGTAGAAAATTACTTTTTGACAAACTTGACTGAGGCTGTGAAAGTCGTTCTGCCTAAGTTTGAAGAGTGATTGGAACTTAAGGATTTTTTTTTAAGGGTTCTTTCTCTCTTCTTTCCTTTTTGAAAAGCAGATTGCCCCAGGGGGAAGAATTCAGGTAGGCTGTGAGTCCTTTGCTAGCTTGTCTGATTCTGATGGGGAGCTCTTACCTCCATTTGCATGTCAATACCCAGGGCTCTCTTGGATTTTCTAGGTATTCTGGATCAGTCTGTCGAATTTTCTATTATTTCTCTTTGCAAGTGTATCATGTTTATGGATTATGCAGTCTTTCCTACTAGTCTTGGGGGACCACAACCATCATATTTAAGCTGTTGTGTCTATGATTATTTGTTATCTATTGCTGGGTAATAAGGCATCCTAAAACTTAGTGTCTTAAAACAACAAAGATGCATTATTTTCCTCAGTTCTGTGGGTTGACTGGACAATTTGTCAGCCCCATATGGTACCATCCGGGTTCACTCATACAGCTGCAATCAGCTGGTCAATGGACTAGGCTGGAAATTTCATGAAGGCCTCTCTCACATGTCTGGGGTCTAGGTGTTGACAGTAGCTTCTGTTCTCCTCTGTCTCTCCAGAGGTCTTATCCTCCAGGGCCTCTCAACCTCCAGCTGGATAGCCTGGACTTCCTTACAACATGGCTGCTGGCTTTCAAGAACATGAAATCAGAGTGCCAGACTGAGACACGGAGGGGAAGGGAGGGGAGGGGCACAACCATTAAAAGAATGACACAGCAATTGAAGGTATGACAAAAACTGGTTAGAACCTTCAAAGCCCAAGATGGTGAAAGATTTTACTCACTTCTGGTAGACCTTGAGCCTCATTACACACTCATTATAATATGTTAGCATGCTAAATGGCACTCCCACAGGCACCATGACAGTTCCCAGGCTGACTGTAAAAGGCCAAAAAGTGGGCGGGGTCCAATTCCTGGAAATCCCCACCCCTTCCCTAAAATAGTTGGAATAACCCTCCCACTTATTAGTCTATGAAATGACCCAGCCCATAAAAACTAAAACCCCCGCATCCTGGGGCCATCTCTCGCCTTCTGAGATGGCTCTCACTCTTTCTATAGAGCGTCTATCTCCCCGAACAAATCTACTTTCATTTACTGTGGCTCACTCTTGAATTCTTTCCCATGTGAAGCCAAGGACCCTCACTTGGCAGGGCCATCTCAGGGACTCGCCTGAGACCTGGGAAAAGACCATTCTCTCGCATCCCATTTTCCTGCAACAAGACCTCTTAAACTCTTAAGAGATGGTCTCAGAACTGGCACAGTGTCACTTCCGCCATATTCTGTTGCTCAAAGCAAGTGATGAAACCAGCCCATATCCAAGGGAAAGGGAAACTGATTCCCCGTCCCGGTGGGAGAAGCAGAGCCCGATTAAGATGGGAAGGGGTTATTTGCAGCCATCTTTGGAGATCTCTACCATCTTGAATTGATGCTTAAAAACGTATTCCAAGGCGGGGAGGGTATAGCTTAGTAGAGTGTGTGCCTAGCATGCATGAGGTCCTGGGTTCAATCCCCTGTACCTCTATCAAAAATAAATAAATAAGTAAACTTAATTACCCATCCCCCACCCCCACCCCCAAATATGCCAGGAAATTGAGGATTGTTAGTATTGCTGAATGGGTGCTGGATAAACTGACAGTCATTAATAATGATTAAAAAAATATAGTTATTGTTCATGAATGTCTGCTAGGCAGGGTGTTATATGCATGGTCTCTATCTTCTAGAAAACAACTCTGAAAGGGTGGTATTGTTATATCCATCTTACATATTAGGAGACTGGGGTTTAGAGACCCTGTAGCGCAGGGGTTCCCTGCAGCAACTCATGAAGATGCCGAATGGAGCCGGTTACCTCTCTTTGCCACCTTCCCTCCCCCAAGCACCGCTGTGCTCCAGGTGCCCCACCTTGGCTCTTTGCCAGCCTGGGTCACAGCAGCCAGACACCTGTCCCCTCTCCCTGTGATGACTAGACTCTATCCAAGCTTGCTTTCTGCTCAGTGACACAAGATGCTAAAGGGTTTTTAGTTAAACTTATTCCATCAAATACGTTACTCCTTTAAGTTGTCAGCCTTGACTCACCCAGTTAAAATTTTTTCTTTCTTAAAAAGGCACTTAGCCCAGGAAAGTCAAGAGATTCTTGAAGAATTTAGAAGGGTACTTGCTATATAGCTTTTAAGACTTATTATAAAGTTACATTAACTTGAGAATGTGATGTGCGTGCCTAAATGGAACAGAACAGAGCTGAAGACCAGCCCCACCCGTATATAGACTCCCATAGAGAAGAGCCGTTACACCAATAGGGTGGAGATGAGTCACTGGAGAAAGAATAGATGCTTCAGAGAAAGCATCTAGGTAACCAGCCATTTATGCAGAAAAGTGCCAAATTAGATCCTTTCTTCACAATGTACCCCAAAATAAATTCCAGGTGGGTTGAACGCCTTAATATCAATAGGTGAAGAAAATACACGACTATTTCCAGAAACTTAAGTGTAGAAAAGGATTTTTTAAATAAGACATTACGGTTGAAACCATATTGAAAAAAACAATGAATTGAAGTGACATTAAAATGTAGAACGTCTGTGCAGTTGAAGATGCATGTATCCTGTAACCCAGAGAGCTGGATTATGGGTGGATCTAGAGAAACCCTCGTCTCCTCTGTAGGCATGACAAGGAATGCAAAGGTTGCTCATTGACACATTGGCTACGATGTAAAAATTAGGAAGAGCCTAATTGCTTCCAGCAGGGGAGTAGAAAGAAAAATTGTGGTTTGTTCATATAATGTAATAATATTTAGCTGTTAAGATGAAGAAACTAGATGTATAGGTAGTCACATGGATAAATCTCAAAATCCTGGTGAGTCAAGAAAGCAAGTGCAAAAAATATATATGGAATGATACCTTTAACGAAACTTTTTAAGTGTAGGAAGTTATATTGAACATTTTTTAATATAGCTAACTACATGCGTAGAAAAGCATGAAACATACACAGAAGGATACACGCCAACTTCAGAACAATGGGAAGGAGGAAGGGAAAATGGGATTGTGCATGGGGGCTTCAGTTGTATCTTTATGCTTTGTTTCTTGAAGAGAATCTGGATTAAATATGATGAAATATTAATATGTGTTAAATCTAGGTAGGGGTAACGTGCTCTCATTAAATGACTTACTATATTTTTATTATGTTTTTAAAAGTTAATGTTTTTGGAGCCCGTAGAGAATGATAGCAAGGCTGTGAGATCCAGATCAGTGTGAGAGGGACATTTTGGAGGATGTCCATGGCCTTAGAGGTCAGCCCTCCATCCCTGGACCATTTCCTTCAGGCTCAGCCCTGGTGCAGCCAAAGCTGCTGCTGCTCTGCTTTCCCCTGACCGCTCTCCAGCTGCCTCTGGGGACACCCGCTGCGAGTGGAAAACACGTGAAGCCTTTGTCTCTACTTACCGATCCCAGCTCCCCAAGTTCATTCCTATTCCCCTGTTTGTCCTCAGACATTCGAAAACCAGAGATAAATAACAATGATGCTGTTGAAGGAGAGGAAGTCCACAGGCCTTACTTCTGGAAAAGTCTTTCTGTTTTTCAAGGCTGTGTCATCTGTATTATTTCAGCTGCTTTTCACATCAAGCCTGTAGACAGAGCAGGCATTCTTATTCCCGTGTTACTGTTAAAGAACCTGAGTCATTGAAGAGCTAAAAGACTTAAGAACTTGGGCACTGAAATGACTGGTGAGATGGCTGGAACTAGAAACTATGCTGAACCCCCAGCTTGAGGCTCTTTTCAATATAATGAGTTGAGCATGGTGTGCGGTACTGTAACACTATTGGTCCCTGAGGGAGCCATGGGAGGGGGCCGTCACTGCAGTGGGCTGAATTGTGTCCCCCCAAAAGATATGTCCAAGTCCGAAGCCCCAGTACCTGTGAATGTGACTGTGTTTGGAAATAGGGTCTTTGCAAATGTAATCAAGTTAAGATGAGGTCATGCTAGATTAGGGTGGGCCCTAAATCCAAGGACTGGCATCCTTCCAGGAAGGACACACACAGGAAAGAAGGGCATGTGAACAAGGAAACGGAGACTGGAGCAACCCAGCTATAGCCACGGAACACCAAGGATTGCCAGGAGCAGCCAGAGGCTAGGAGAGAGGCCTGGGGGACAGTTCCTCCTTCAGAACCTCTAGAAGAATCTATGGAGAATCAATCAGCTCTACTGACACATCAATTTTGTTCATTTACTTATTTGTTTGTTTGTTTATTTATTTTCTTAATGGAGGTACTGGGAATTGAACCCAGGATCTCGTGCATGCTAAGCATGCGCTCCCTGACACCTTGATTTTGGACTTCTGGCCTCTTGAAGTGTGCGAGAATAAATGTTGTTTTAAGCCACTCAGTTTGTGGTCATTTGTTATGGCTGCTCTAAGAAACGAACTACAGGCATCGGGTAATTTCACTGGAGGTGACGTCTTAGCTGAGAACTGAGGGGCTTGTGTAAGGATCGTGTTGGGGATGTGTTCGGCCACAAATAACAGAAATCCCCTCCAAAGGGGCTTTAACAAATAAAGTTCCTTTATTTTCACATAACAGGAGGTTCAGAGATAAGCAGTCCAGGACTGGTGTAATTGCCCCATGTCATAGGGGACCCAGGCCCTTCCATGTTTCCACTCTACCATCTCTAACCTGTTGGCATCTTCTGTCCTCATGTTTATCGCTTCATGATTGCAAGATGGCTACTGAGCCACTCAGTGGTGTATTCCAGGCAGAAAGAGCAAAGAGTTAAAAATGAAAGCCTTTTCCAAAAATCATTAGCAGACTTCCACTTAGATTTTAAAGGCCAGAACTGACTTACATTTCATATAGCCATCTCAGCTGCAAGGAAAGGACACAAATATTAATATTTTTAGCTTGCCAGCTTCTATAACAGAAGGACACAAATGAGAAGCTGATAATTGGTATTGAGTAAACCATTCTACAACACCTCTAAAATACCACTGTTTTAGATCGAGTTTTAGAATTAGCATCAGATAGCAAGAAAACCAAAACAAGAGTAGTGTAAACACGTAAGAGTCTGGATGTAGGCTGGTATGGAGGCTCCACAATCAGCAAGAGAAAATATTTCTTTTATCTTTCTCTCCCTTTATCCTTAGTGTTAGCTTTCATCCTTATCATGGACTCATTATACAAAATAGCTGCTGAAGTTCCGGCCATCCCAGTTTCATTCCAAAAACCAGGAAGGATGAAGGGAGATGGCCAAATAGCATATTCTAGCCAACTGTCCTTCTTTTGGGGAGTCTTCCAACCAATATCTCTCACTATATCTCATTGACCAGTGTTAGAAGAGAGGGTGAAAAAATATTGCTTTTATTGAATAAAAACAGGGCTGTCTCAGTAAGGAAGAAAGAGTTGTCTGTTGGGTGGCAAGAAGCCGCTTCTGCTCTGTAGAGTCTGCCCTCTGACTCTACAGGGCAAGTAAGTTTCATCTCAAGTGGCAATTTTGACTTATCTGTTGTCATTTCCTAGAGCACTGGTGTTCAAAAAAAGATTTTGAAGTGACGATCTGGGCTCAGCATGTAGCATGCAGTGGCTGACTGTGGATCGTGATCAAGTTCATGCGGGTGGGGGTAATAATATGTACACATGAGCCTTGAACCACCAATCCTGGCTATGTTAGCCGGTGAACATGAGGGTTTAAGGGAAAACATGCCTCATATCCCTTCCCTTCCCGGTGTGGCTCCTTTGCTGCCTGATGTCTTACTGGCCACCACACCACAGTTGGTTGTTGAATGGGTTCCTCTTCCCTTGGAAAGCGTGGGAGCAGCTCATTTGCTGGTGATGGGGTGACTGTGGGAAGATGTATTCGTTTGCTAGAGCTGCCATAACAAATTACCACGGACTGGTTGGCTTCACAGGAGCAATTTAGTTTCTTGTGGTTCTGACGGCTAGGGGTCTGATATCAAGGTGTCTGCAGGGTTGGTTCCTCTCGAGAGCTGCAAGGGAAGGACTGTTCCCAGCGTCTCTCCTTGGCTTGTAGACGGCCGTCTTCTCCCTGTGTCTCCACATGGCCGTCCCTCTGTCCATACCTGTGCCCAAGTCTTCCCCTTCTTATAAGGACGCTAGTCATGCTGGATTAGGACTCATGCTAGGGATCTCGTTTTAACCTAATTACTTATTTAAAGGCTCTCTCTTCAAATACAGGCACATTCTAAGATACTGGGGGTGAGGACATGTGAATTCTGGTGAGGGGTGAAGGGTAGGGCTGGTCCCACTACAGCCCGGAACAGAAGGTGTTCTTTTCCCCTCTGACCGAAGAAAAATGCTGGCGTTTTCCCTTCAGACGGAAGGGGAGGCTGGAGCTTAGTCACAGGTATCACTGAAGTCTCCTCCATACAGAACAAGTGGCTGAAGGCAGGAAGAGCCCAGCCACACCGGTTACGTGACATCAAGCAGCAGGGGCGACAGTTGCCTTCTTACACGAGTGTGGCGTCACGGGTGGTGACAGTTGTGCTGTGGGGACCAGGACAGGAGCTTCGTCAGGGGCAGAGAGCCGGTCCTGAGAGCTGAGCTGTCACAGGGGAGCCGGCAGGCAGCGCAGGCTGAAACAGGGAAGGCTGTTCAGAGGCTGGGAGGCCAGTCAGGGAGCAGAAGGGGTGGGCTCCAGAGCCAGACAGAGCTGGGTTTGAACCCTGACTCGCGTCCTCCTGGTTATGTTACTAGGTCAGATAGTCTCTCTGGGCTTCCATTTTCCTGTCTATAGAATGAGGACAAGCTTATGGAATTGTGGGACAGAAGATAACGCACACAAAGTATTATCGCATTAACAACCCACACTGGTAACTGTTCGCCAGGTGCTGAGAGGTCCGGGGCCTGGAGAGGGGAGCAGAGAGCAGTGTAGACCAGGTCTGGGCAGCCCAGGCTAGAATCCAGTCCTGCAGTGTAGATAACGTCAGGGTGGGTCACATGGAGTTTGAAATTTCCAGAAGGCTTTGAAGGTTCGCAACTTTCTAAGGTCTTGTCCAGAATCAGACGTAGTTTTAACCAGGTTCCTCGAGGGCAGGAATGAAGTCCATGTCTTTTTGAGTTTTTTTTTTGGCCCCTAAGTCCCAGTGCCTGGTCCCTGCATGATACTCACTTAGTCAACAAATTATTGGGCACCAAATCCTGGCTTTACATACGTAATTTAATCTAATCATCACACGGTACACAGCAGGCGTAATAATCCCTGTTTTTTCTATGTGAGAAAACTAAGGATTTGAGTGGGTCAGTAATCTGTTTAAAGTTATGCAACTAGTTGGAATTGGAGGCATGGTTCCAACCCCGTTCTGTCTGATGTCAAAGACCATTCCCTTTGCCTTGCAAAAGAGGGATGTCAGTCTGGAGCGCCCGCCCTGTGTGTGCCCAGCGGCAACTCAGGGCAGGTGGTCGTCACCTCACACAGTCTCCTTAGGGGCTGAGGCTGTCGCTGCAGCTATGCCATCTCCCCCCCTTTTTATTCATTCATTTATTTATTTAAAAATAAACTGACCTGGCCCTCCTAATCCTGGAATACTGTAAGCACATGACTCAGGTAGGGTCAGTTATAACACACCCGATACCACTCCCCTGTCCTCAGAGACGGGTCCGTGGGTAGTCATGTAGCTCAAACTAAGCCAACCAGAGCCCTTCCCTGGAACTTTTCAAATACACCCGAAAGAGCACCCTCCTTCCTTTAGAACATTAAGCCTGAAGGCTGTAAGCCCGGAGCAGCCTCTGCCGTGTCCCTTGTCATGTGGAGAAATTCCACTCGCAGCAAAATCAGTGAAGCCACGATGTAGAAAGGAGCCGAGGCAGATTGTAGAGACAGAGTCCCCATGGCATTTGAGTCCCTGCATAGAGGGCCCCCTGAGACCGGTCCCATCCTGACTCTTTCTGTGTCTGTGTAATCCAGTACATCTCCCCGTTTAGGATGCTAGAACTGGGCACCTGCCACTGGCAAAGAATCCAGATAATTTCCCAGTAGGTGAACGGTAAGCACACTCAGCAAACTTTCTATCTAATCAATGGGATAACCAGTCACAGACCAAAAAAGTTTAATTTCTAGGTTTGTTTCTTGGGGACCCATTTCAATGTATGGGTCCCCAATTTTTAGCAAGGCTATTTAGAGCACTGGCTATCCTGTAGCCATGGGTTGGTGGTTCCCAGAGGAAGATATTGTACCTTTCATTGAGAAGATGTTTCAGGGTACAATATTAATTCATACAGGAAAAATTATTATGTAAGTCCCATTTACATAATTCTCTTTAAAGTAACCTTTCACATTGGACCTTTCATCTACACACAGATGTGCAGTTCCTTTGATGGGCTTCTAACAGTGTCTAACTCTTGAATTCCCTTTTTACTTTCAACTATATGATATGTAAAACACTTAACAAGCATTTACATTTGAGTGCTGGTTAGCAGATATGGCCAAATTGTATTTTCAATGAAGCAGCCCATTTAAAGTAACACTTACATCTCGGCTCCCAACAATATTTATAAGAAAACTTCATATTGTGACAAAATATGCAAATTCCACTCTGGGGAGGAGGTGACATTGCTAATAGCAGAGAAGAGTGGCCTGACAAGTCTATTTTTTCATGGTAGATATGTAGAAACACTGCCACTGAGGTTTTGTTTGCCCTTTAAAGTTAATGAATTGCATGATCTAATAAGAACGAATTGTACCTTCCTTCTGTCATAAAGCTCTTAAAGCATTTCACAATCAATTAGCAGCTCAGGGACATCATTATTACCAGACATTTTGCAGTATGAATGTACTCAGAGTTAATACAGAATAGACTTGACTGCTGAGCGGTAAAGGTGGGGCAAGGTTGTAAGCCAAACAGGTGGACTTTGAAGTCGCCGAGAAGCTTTCAACGTCTCACCAGCTTCCTGGCAAGGTTTCCTGGCCCCTTGTTTTTCTTTTTCATCTATTGCTTTTCTCACTACTTATGCATTGACCATTCAATCCAGCACTGGAGCTGAGGTCTGCTGTTTCTGCTTCTCCGAGTTGCACGGCTGCATTGCTGCTCTTGGTTTGATGAGTTAAATGTGTGTACCCAACTGAAACAAAGTCCAGTACTGCATGATTATCTAGTGTATTTGGTCGGCACAGGCCCTCAAGTTGGGTGATTTAAGGTCAGAGTGGATTTTAGGTTCAGGTCATGCTAGAAACTATTCAAGACTTATGCAGTCAAATGCTCTTCCCCTGAGCTATACCCCCTATTCAAGACTTATGGGTCAAATCTAAACATTCAAATGCCACCAACCTCTGATCCAGCCCTTGAAAGGCAGTTGAAGTCCTGTATTAATTATTTGCTTGTAACAATGGGTGAACCTAAAGTCGTCAGTAAAACATACGGCACGGTTTCTGTAGAATCCTTGGACGTAGACACTGCCCAGGAGTTTTTTAGGTTACATGGTACATTTGTTTGATTCAAACATAGGCCAAATTTAAATAGCTCTTTATGGATCTTCCTAAAGGGAATTTAAGGTAGCCTGAAAAACCTCCTATAATTTACTTCTATTCTCCGGATGCTCTCAGCCTAACTGGAGACTGGGTATTCTGTTTAACTTGGTAGTTTAAACCAGGGAGGGCCCTGGGAGCCTGGGATGCCCTGCAAGGCGTCCTAAGCTGAGATGGACTACTGAGCTCTTTTTTCTTTTAGCTAACCCCTGCCTCCAAGTGACAGAAAAGTCACATTTTAGCAATCAGTTACAGTGTGGTAGGCTGAGTAAGGGCCCCTCAAGAGATTCCTTGTCTTAATCTGTGAAGCCTATAAATGCTACCTTAGATGGCCCAAAGGGGGAAAAAAAAGAACTTTGCAGCTAGGATTAAATTAAGAATCTTGGAATGGGGAGATTCTCCTGGATTCTCTGGGTGGGCACTAAGTATAATCATGTGTATCCTTATAAGAGGGAAACAGAGGGAAATTTGACAGATAAGAAAAGGCCAGGTGGCCACAAGGCCAGAGATTACAGCGATGCAGCCACAAGCCAAAGAATGCTGGCAGCCACCAGAAGCTGGACGAACAAAGAATGAACAGGTCTTCCCTGAGAGCCTCTGGAGGGAGCATGGCCCTGCCAACACCTCGATTTTGGACTTCTAACCTCTAGAACTATGAGAGAAGGAATTTCTACTGCTTTTAGACACCAATTTGTGGTAATTTGGTATAGCAGCCCTAAGAAACTAATATAAACTGTGGGCTGAGGTGACATAAGGGGGCGGAGAGGAAGGTTCACAGCTGTGCCAGGATCTGCCTCTAATTAGGAAGTCTAGAGAATGCTGCTGTGGTCCAAAACTGGGCTCCAAAAGACAATCTGAGACTGATTGTTTGGACCCAATAATGTTAATTGTTAAAGAAATTAAGGTGAGTTAGAGACTGATGGTAAAAGTTTTGTGACTTCCTCAAACTCGGATGACACCCCAGACGGCAGACTGTAGAGTGGCTCAAATCTGCTCTTTTGTGTGTGTGTGTGTGTGTGTGTATAAAAATGTTGGAGACTGGTGGTCTGTGGATGCTTTCCTTCATCTCAGCTTTATCTTTATCTCATGGAACTTCATTCTGAGGGTTGTTTTCTCTGGCTCACTCCCCTCAGTTTATGAGACGAGACTTTTCACTGGATGGCTCCTCAGATGGGACAATTGCATCCTGAAAATCTTTTTGAAACCCAGTATCTTGCTGGTTCTTTCAGGCAAAACGGAAAGTCTGGCATCCTGGGGGCTCTGCCTCTTCCCCCGTCAGACTGGCAAGTGTCAGCGCCAGTGGGGCAGCTGGAGGAGTGAGCCTGGAGCAGCGTGGAGAGGAACTCCTGTGCTCTCTCGGGGCCTTGCCAGCTTGGCTGTGCAATAATGCATCTACAGCTGCGTGGCTCTTACTTCTGACAAGAAGCCCCCGGGGGGGGAAGCATTGGGAATGCTGCTCACTCTTAGGGGCTGGAAGAAATTTGGTGGAACAGAACAAAGTGATTCTGAGGACAAAATGGCTCAATCAAGTGAAAAGTGATTTCAGAGCTGACATCAGCCTGACATTAACAACCAGGTTCTTATTATTATCCGCTTTTGAACCTCAGTAGGAGAACTTGCCTACCTTTGATACTGTAAGCACGAAGCTTCATGTTTAAAGATTAAAGCAGCTTTCAGGCGCGTTCGAAGGAAATCACATGGGAATGGGTTTTCACAGCCAGAAGCTGGGCTCCCTCAAAAGGATGTCACTTCTGCAGCAAGATTATCTGCCCCTTCCATGAATATCAAAAAAGCCTATGATTAATTCTTTCCATTAGGAGCCCCATCTCCCGCTACTGTTATGCTTAGGATTGAAACAATGTAGTCTGATTACCATTGTGTCCTTATGCAGTTTGATTGTAGGTGCAAAATGTGAAATGTAGGAAGTTTTTTCCTACATCCTGTCACTCCAGACGAGAATATCCTTCGGAAGTGGAATTAGAAACAATGCAACAGTAATTAAAGACTGGTGTCTTCCCTGGGACTAAACCGCAGCCCATGGTGCCAAGAGTTTGATTGGCAGTATGTAATTAAAAGTTGCTTTAAATGGTTACTCAACATAACCAGCTTCAAGAAGGTGACAGAGGGGAATAGTTCTAATACAGGAATTTTTTAAAAAGTTACACACATTTAGAATATGTATAAAACACCTGATTCAACACTTAAAATTAAATCCCTAGGGTGCACTGAAAGGGCTATACTCCACAGTTTTTGCTTTTTTATTTACATAAAGTGATAATTTAGTGTACACTGTATTTACAAAAAATTATCAGTTAATGTGTACACACTTCAGGGAAAAGAAGTTTGGAGACAACAAAATGATGGAATTTTAGAAGATAAGTTTTAATATGACTGGATTCATCTCTTTGTTTTAAATTGAAATATAGTCAGTTACAATGTGTCAATTTCTGATGTATAGCACAATGTCCCAGTCATGCATATACATATATATATTCATTTTCGTATGCTTTTTCATTATAGTTTACTACAAAATATTGAATATAGTTCCCTGTGCTATACAGAAGAAATTTGTTTCTTTAAATCTATTTTTATATATAGTGGCTAACATTTGCAAATCTCAAACTCCCAAATTTATCCCTTCCAACCCCCTTCCCCCAAGTAACCATAGGATTGTTTACTATGTCTGGAAGTCTGTTTCTGTTCTGCAGGTGAGTTCATCACGCCCTCTTTTTAAAAAAATTTTTTTAGATTCCACATATGACTGATATCATTTGGTTTTTTTTTTTCTCTTTCTGGCTTACTTCACTTAAAATGATGATCTCTAGGTCCATCCATGTTGCTGCACATGGCATTATTTTATCCTTTTTATGGCAGAGTAGTATTCCATTGTATAAATATACCACAACTTCTTTATCCAGTGATCTGTCGATGGACATTTAGGTTGCTTCTGTGTCTTGGCTATTGTACATAGTGCTGCTATGAACATTGGTGTGCTTGTATCTTTTTGAATTAGAGTTCCCTCCAGATATATGCCCAGGAGTGGGATTGCTGGATCATATGGTAAGTTTATCTTTAGTTTTTTGAGGAAACTCCATACTGTTTTCCATAATGGAACTCCATAATGGCTGCACCGAACTGCATTCCCACCAGCAGTGTAGGAGGGTTTCTTTTCTCCACACCCTCTCCAACATTTATCATTCTTGGACTTTTTAATGATGGCCATTCTGACTGGTGTGAGATGATACCTCATTGTAGTTTTGATTTGCATTTCTCTGACAACTAGCGATATTGAGCATTTTTTTATGTGCCTATTGGCCAATTGTATGCCTTCGTTGGAGAATTGCTTGTTTAGCAATTCTGCCCATTTTTGGAATGGATTTTTTTGTTGTTGTTATTAAGCTGTATGAGCTGTTTATATATTTTGGAAATTAAAGTTTTGTCAGTCGTATCACTTACAAATATGAGACCTAATTAAAATCATAAACTTTTGCTCAGCAAAGGAAACCATAAGCAAAACAAAATGACAACCTACAGAATGGGAGAAAGTATTTGCAAATGATGCAGTTCATCCCTTTTGATTGCTGTAATTTTATCATTTAAATAGACTGTATTTAATTTATTCATGTAATTAAATATAATTAAAAATTAAAAATTAAAATTTTTGGTTTACTTTATAAAAATTATACCTCAATTAAAAATACTCATTGTTGGTCAATTTGGGTATAACAATTTGGTGGGAGAGGGAAACATTTAAGAGAAATGAAAGGCAGCAGCACAAAATGCTTCTTCCTGCTCCCTCAACAACTTTTACATGAAGGCCCATTTACCTGCAAAATCATTTCAGTTGTGATGTCACTGGAGAGTTACCAAAATGTAGAGAAACCTTGTTTTAAAGATTGGAAAAAAATTAAATTGATTTAATATATGTATTTATAAGTTTGAAATAGTTCACACACAATTTGTTACTTTGAGTTTTATTTGTTTTTGCTGGAAACACTACCCCTGATACTCACGCCCGAAGCCACCTGGTTGTCCATATCCAGCCCCACAGCTGGGAAAAGGCACGGACAGAATCCGAGAGCGTGCATTCATGTCCGATGGGCACAGGTCCCCTTAGGTGGCTGGTAGTTTTCTCACAGCTGCACTTACAGCCAGCAGACCCCATTAATTACTCACGTAGCCAGCCCTGGACTTTCTTCTTTTAGAACTTAAGGAAGAGATGGAACTTCCCTGACAACCAGTAAATAGGCATAGAAAGCCCTGACTGGCATTATTAATCTTCCCTAAAGAGAAACACAGCAGGGTCCTTGAAAATGTCAGGTTGAGAACATTCAACAAATCTAAACAGCCCAAGAGAAAAATGTCGCTAAATGAGTTCACAGCCAGCCCCTCACATCCCTACCTTCTACTGCAAATTGCTTTGCGACAGTGGGAGAGGTGGAGAGACCTTCATTCCCACTGGAGCAACGTGGGCTCTTTGTCAGGACTTGGTTCCATTCTGACACTCAGATCAATGATGGTAACAATTCAGATTACTGTCCTTCAGGGACTGGCTGTCTTTTTCAGCATTAGCAGTAACTCTGTTGTCTCATCAAGCAGTCCAGTCACCCATGGACGAGGTTAGGACTGCTGGTAGGTGTTGTCGGGGAACAAAATTGTGAGCGGAAGTCTTTACCTCAAGGGGCACTGAGCCTGCTTGAGAAGATTACACAGACACACAGTGCTTATTTGCCAACAAAAGAAGGAAGGAAGGAAGGATGGAAGAAAGGATGGAAAGAAGGAAAGAAGGGAGGCCAGAGAAGAGGGAAAAAAGAGGTAATTTAAAAACAAACCCCACTGCTTTCCACGCAATCCCTGGTCATTATTTTTAAATTGACTTTAAGCTTAATTTATTAGAAGTGCAATGCTTAATTAAAAAAAAAAACTAATGACTTACTAGCATTTTAAAGAAACAGTATTCAAATCCTAGGCATGAGGGTTCAGACATTACACTTCCAATGTCTTACTACCTTTTTTGCTCATAACGAATCAAACAGAAAAGTATTTCCCTCAAAAAACTCTGCTTTTCACCATGTTCTCGTCCTTATTGCTTGTAATAGTGGTGAAGTAACATTCTTGCAATGTCCATGAATCCTCGAGTTTCTTGGGAAAAATGTGAAAAAGAAGCATCTCCACTTTTCTGCAGAACCAGCAGAGAGTGCATTTAGTTACACAGCATCGCAAATGGAGATTTCTGCATTCATGTCTCCCCTTTAGTATTTCTCTAACTCTGCGGAATGTGGAGGGGGCTGATCTCCCAGCAGATTCAGCAGAAAAGGAGGGGAGACACAGACTGACTTAAAAGCGTCTGATTAAAATACAATTTTTAATAACTTTTGGGGGGAAATAATATCAAATTTACAGAAAAGTGGCAAGAATCATACAAAGAATGCTCAGAAACCCTCTACCCCATTCCCTAATCCTAAATCCCCTAATCTGGTATTAACTTTTTACCACATTTGCCTTGTCATTCCTTCTGTTTCTGTATGTATTTTCACATACAGGTTTTTTGAACCTTTGAGAATAAGTTGCAGATACGATGTGGCATTACTCCTTAATACTTCAATGTACATGTCCCCAAACCATGACATTCATCTACAGAACCACAGGACAGTCATCCAGATCAGGAAATGAGCACTCATACACAACCCACATCTAGTCCTCAGAGCCCAGTTGGGTTTCTCTGGTTGTCCCCACCATGTCCTTTTCTGTTCCAGGACCAAACCCAGGATCACGTGTTGCATTATCTGTCATGTCTCCTTTGTCCCCTTCAATGCGGAACAACTTCAGGGTGTACTGCTAAACTTGTTCCTTGGGAGGAAAAAACCCTGGTTTGTAATGGTTGCCAATTTTTATGGTGTAAATATTCCCATTCTAGCCAATTTCAAGTTACCAACTTGATATCACCAACATTGAACCGCAGAGTCGGGAAGAGATGTACACAATTGATTTTCTAGAGCATTTCTGAGCCAGTACCAGCTGGCTCCAAGACATCACTGACTTCCTCTGTCCTTTCTTGTATTTCACGACTACAGTATGATTTTTTTTTTTTTTTTTTTACATACAGGCCAGTTACTTTTTAGAATGCCCTTCACTTGGGGTTTGTCTGATACGTCCTCATGTTGAGATTCAGTTTACCCGCTTTGTGGCAGGAACACCACAGATGTGATGCTTTGTTCTTTTCAGTGCATCGTATCAGGAGGCAAGTGATGTTGATTTGCCCCATAACTAGAGATGATAAAAAAGATGTCCCATTCTATTATCACATGGTAAGACAGTGTCTAACTAGATTTCTCCACTGTAAAGATAAACTGGAAGCATTTTATACCTTATGTAATAGGTAATCAATAAGCATTTTATGGGGAGATACTTTGAGACTTTTTAAATGTCTTCCTTAAAGTTTTACCTACTAGTTTTAGCATCCATTGCTGATTCTTGCTGAATCAGTTATTCCTATTATAACTGCCAGATGGTGATTGTTTAGGTCCATCAACACTTTACAATTACTAGTTGTCATTCTTTTTTTTTTTTTTTCTAGTTGTCATTCTATTATAACATAGATTCTCCCCCTTTCCCCAATTTCTTTATTTGTAATAGTATAGACTCATGGAACCCTATTCTATTCAGTGAGTTATAATTTGTTTACCATCATTATTTATTTTGATACTGAAAGATAGCAGATTTGGTCAGGCTGAGCCCCTTCAGGATGATGCCTACGTTCTTTTGATTCTCATCACTCTTGGATCAATTTCTTACTTTATGGCACAAAATATTCCAGGTGTATCTTGTACTTTGCCTGCATTAGCCCTGGAATTTACCATTTTCTGTGGAACTGTGGTTTCTTTGAGAGAATGGTATTTACATGTGCTCAGTCTGCTGGGGTTCTGTTGCTCCTGGGTCTTTTCAGAGGTAGGAAACATACATACATACACACACACACATGCACACACATAGACACATGCATTGTGGTGGACATGAAAATGTACCCCTCAGATCTCCCTGCAAGGAAGGACTTGTTGCAGAGAAATGCCTTGCCCAGTATCACACCTTTCTTGGGCAGCCAGCCAACATTTAATGCTTGATCGAGGAAAGGGGGTGAAGACTGGTCATCTTGGCACAACGAGGAACAACCCTGACAGATCACGTGTGCTCCAGGGTGGAGCTGCCCAAGACTGCCTCAGGCCTGCATTGTGGTTCACCATCTCTTTCTGCCTAATCTGTTTCCATGCATGTGTTTTGATCCCTAATAAATATTCTACACTCCAAACTTCATCTCAGTGTTTGCTTCCGGAGAACCCAATCTGCAACACACACGCACACACACACCTATTTCTACATTTATAAATATATGAGTTCAGACCAATATTTCCAATTCCAACCAATTGCCATGGGTTAATGCTAGTCTTCCCCTCCCCACCATCGTCAATATATTCGCTTAGGTTCTCCGTCCCTACCTATGTAAGCAGTCTCCTAACCAGGCAGGTTATCTTTTCATCCCCAGCCTAATCATGCTGGCCCTGCTGACCTCACTGGCTGTATTAGCTGAATCCTCAGCACCGAACAAGCGGAAGGGGAGTCCAATTCATTTCATAAGATAGGGGGTTCTAAAACTTCATATAAAAATACATTTTATTTGGTTTGAATGTTTCAACGGTTTTTGATATCTGTTTCCATTTCACTGATGGCTAAGGTCTATTAAAAATGAAATTCCTTATTATAATTTCATCTTGTGTCAAATGGAGAAAGAGTGTTCAGACTCAGCATTCTGGCACCTAAGAGAGAAGGGAAATGTCAGGAGAAGGCCCTAATTACTTTCGGAAGTTGCTCAGTAAAAATAGCAATCATTTCCATCTGAGTCTTTGCAGGGAGGCGGAGTTTGAATTGACTTCTCTAGGATGCATTGGATTTGAATAAATGGATCAGAAATGAATCAAGGAAACAGAAAAACGGGACATGGTGCCAAGGAATAGGTAGAGGGGGTAAGCATAAGGAATATCGGGGGATGTGAGTAGATCAATTTGGCAGGAGAGAAAAATTCACTGGGGGAATGAGGAACATAAACCTGGAATGTTAGCTTGTGGAGGATCCTGACCATGCTTCAGATTTTATTTTATAGGCCACGGAGAGCTACTCTTCATGCTTTGAGTATAACGCAAGAAATGAGTCTAGCAGCAGTGGTCAAGATGCATTGGTGTGGTCCACAAACGATAAATGCTGGAGAGAGTGTGGTGAAAAGGGAACCCTCCTATACTGTTGGTGGGAGTGTAAATTGTTGCTATGCAAAACAGTATGGAGATTCCTCAAAAAAACTAAAAATATTGTTACCATCTGATCCAGCAACCCCACTCCTGTGTATATATGCAGAAAAGACAAAAACTCCAATTTGAAAAAATACATGCACCCCAATGTTCAAAGCAGCACTGTTTACAGTAGCCAAGACATGGAAGCAACTTAAATGACCATCAACAGATGACTAGATAAAGAAGCTGGGATATATATATATATATATACACAATGGAAAACTACTCAACCATGAAAAAGAACAAAATAATACCATTTGCTGCAACATGGATGAACCTGGAGATTGTCATTCTAAGTGAAGTAAGCCAGAAAGAGAAAGAAAAATACCATATGGTATCATTCATATGTGGAATCTAAAAAAAAAAAAAGACACAAATGAACTTATTTATAAAACAGAAACAGACTCACAGACATAGAAAACAAACTTATGATTACCTGGTGGGGGAAGGGGATGGGAAGGGATAAATTGGGAGTCTGAGATTTGCAGATACTAACTACTATATATAAAATAGATAAATAACAGGTTTCTACTGTATAATACAGGGAACTATATTCAGTATCACCTATAATGAAAAAGAATATGAAAAGGAATATATGCGTGTATATGTAGGACTGAAACATTATGCTGTACACCAGAAAGGGACACAACATTGTAAGCTGACCTCGCAGCTGTGAGCCTGCCTTAGTACCCCTGCCATGCTCAGTTGCTGTTGGACGATGGTCCCTGGGAAGTATCGCCTGGGTGCTATGTAGTCATGGATTTCAGTGCAGCACCTGGGGCCAGCAAGTCGCACTCTTTGTAGTTGGAAATCCAAGAATCTTATTCTCATGGCCACCATATTCTTCTCTTGATCAAGTCTTACCTGGAACCAGGCAGGGAATAGATTAGGTTCCACAACTGGTATTAGTAGGGTAAGCAGAGGACTTGGGAAATGCCTCATGAAGGCAGAAAATGACAGGAGTTGGTGACTGGGTGGGTCAAGGAGCAAAACAGAATGTCAAAATGTGTCTCATCTAGGCTGCTGGGTATCCTTAAGAGAAAGAGGGAAGGAAGTTAGAAGCAAGAGCTTGTCTGGAGGAAAGCTGACAAATCCAGTTTTAGATGAACTGGAGGTCCTTGGAGGACATGCAAGTGGAACTTTCAAACAAGCAGCTGGACACAGCAGACAGGCTCTTTGGCAGAAGCTCAGAGAAAAAGATTTGATGGCCACGCACGTAGAAGAATTTGTGGAAGGCATGAGAATAGGTGGGTTTTGAGAGATCGTAGAAAGAAAAGAATGAAAGATTCTCAAGCAAAGGCAGATTTGAACAGAACTGTATGCTGAGAAGGAGGAGCCAGTGGAAATGAGAGAGACCTGACAATATTAAAAAGGACAAAATCCTAAAAAAGCCTAGAAGAAGTGGAGGCAAGAGCTCAGCGGAAGGAGTGTCTAAATGTTGGAAAGAAGACACATGTATTCCGTTCCCAAATACACATCCCTTCCCTCGCTCCTAGCAGAGGAATTCTAGTCCCTTCTGTAGAGGTCCTGCCCGTTATCCTCAGACTAATTAGCATCATGCATTTTTCACTAATAACAATATACCACGTAAGCCAATCATATATTCACAAATTAAAAATGTAAGTCGCTTGGCTTTTTACACAGCGTTTGCTTATTGAAACTAATTGCATGGAGCAATTAATAAAGAGACCTATCTTGCAACTCACTAGGGAAGGATCATCCATAGATGTCAGGATTCTGGTATTTTATTCCTGCATTAAACATAAGGACACGGGGCTTGTTAAACTGGCTTTTTATTTGGGGATTTGTGGAGTTAGCATCTTCTGAATGTCTTCGGCGAGATAATTTAGGTAAGAAAGTTTGTGCAGATCTTTTACTGCAGGTGAAAACATTCCAATGAAGTATTTTACAGAGAGCAGAACACAGTCATTAATAACGCAACATCCTCACCAGTCACGCATATTTCTTTTTTATAACAAGCATCTTGTTTGGTAACGGCAGGACAGCAGAGTGAATACCCTGCCACATTGAAATTCATGAAGTCCAATCCATTTTGCGAAATGCACATATGAAGACTTCCTGCTCTACTCTTTCCAAATTGCTGTCTCCATCCTTATGACTTAGGGATTTGGGGAATAGTCTCCTGGTAATGATATTTTAAAATGCATCTCCCTTGCAGTAGACCCATTATGTCGATTGACCCACATAAGAAATTCTTCAAATACAGCCTGCCTTGTTTATATGAGGATAATTATCTATGGAGGATGCCAGGCTGAGAAGGAGCAGGGGAAGGGACTAATGGCTGCATTGGAGGACCGTCCTGGGACTCAGCACCTTTGTAAGAGCCGCTAGTAGTCCATGCTGTCAAAATACATCAGGCAAATCAAAAGATGAGAATTCCTCTCTTTTGTAAGATCAAAGGGGAAAATGAATAAAGTGTGTACTCAAGTAGCGCACTGGGTTCAATTCCTTTCCCTCCGCTGCTCTGCCAAACCCAGCTTCTTGGGACTAACTGGGAGAAGAAATGTCTGATTTCTGGAATGTTTTCAAAGGAATGTCATTTTAATATTCCAAAAAACAGCACAGTGACTCAAACCAGATACAAATTTTGCCAGGTGGGTGTCCTGGGAGGACCAGTTCCGTGACTGGAGCTGACAGTGATTCGTGGTTAGCGTAGTGACTGTGTGTGCAGCAAGCTGATGTTTCTAAAGTGCTGTCTTTAAACACATTTTTTTTTTTTTTTACTTTTCAAACTTCAATATTCTTCCTGCAACTTTGTTTACCCTAGTAAGTAAGCTTTTGGAAATAAACTTTCATCATGTTCCTGTTTCATGAATTCAAATTTAGTGGGACCTCAATTAAGGATTTATTTGTGTGTGTGTGTGTGTAAAGCCATTTTATTTTTAATCCAGGAAGGAGAGAAAGTAAACACCAAGTTATAGGACACAACGTCATATAAGTTCTGAGGGTGGGAATAAGGGCGTGATCTCAAGGGAAGTGAATTGATTTTTTAAAATATATATATACCGTGTTCCAATACTGAGTTAGATGATTTTGAAGCAGAAAGCAGGATTTCTAAATCTCGGCCCAGAGAGTCTTATAATTTAATCAAACCATCTATTTCTTATAATACCAAAATATTCCTTCCAAAAGACACAGCGAGACCTGGGACCAGGCCTTGGGATAGAAGAGTCACTTCAGTAGACGACCTAGAATAAAGCCAAAGAAACAAAAAAACAAAAAGCCTGCTCTATCTCAAAACAAAAACATGAAAATCTTAAGCAAAATCAAATACCGTGAGAGTGAAACAGATGAACTCAAATCAGCAAGCTTAAACTCATGCACTCATCTCACAGTAGAGCATCGTGACTTTTCTCTCATAAGCGATTTGCTTTTATGTTGGGCACAATTTTAACTCACTTGAATGAGTGGCTTCTTAGCCAGCTGGAGGTTAGAAGCAGCCTGTTCCATTAGGGTGCTGGTAGTGGCAGCTCATAGAAGGAAGAAATATAGTCACTATGACTAGCAGGTGTCCAAACTCAATGCCTGCCAGTCCAGAGTCTCTGACGTAGAGGGTGAAGTGCTTCAGTCATTCCCACATCTATTTCTGTATTACAGCACGGAGAAACAGGACTCTGAGTCATCAAGCAAAGATTACTTTATGTCCAATGGTCTCACGGTGAGGTGGGAAATTGTCCAAAATATCAAAATGTTTTTGAGTAGAGTTTCTACTACATTTAAATTCTATTGATAAGGAATATTTTGTTTCTGGCAGAGACAGAAAAACACTATTTTTTCTTTTATTTCACTCATTCTTTTCCTCATTTACTTGCTCATTAGTACTTTTTTTAAATTGAAGTATAGTTAACTTACAGTGTTGTGTAGGTTTCAGGTGTACAGTGTAGTGATTCAGTTACCCATATATATATATATTCTTTTTCATATTCTCTTTTGTTATAGGTTTTTACAAGATACTGAATGTGCTAAACAGTAGGACCTTGTTGTTTATCTATTTTATATACAGTAGTTTGTATCTAATCCCAAACTGCTACTTTATCCCTCCCCCAACTCTTTCCCCTTTGGTAACCATAAATTTGCTTCCTATGCCTGTGAGTCTGTTTCTGTTTTGTAAAAAAGCTCATTTGTATCATTTTTTTAGATTCCACAGATAAGTGATATCATATGATATTTGTCTTTCTCTGACAACTTTACTTAGTATGATAGATAATCTTTAGGTCCATCCATGTTGCTGCCAATGACATTATTTAATTCTCTTTTATAGCTGAGGAATATTCCACTGTATAAATACACCACATCTTGTTTATCCATTCATCTGTGGATGGGCATTTAGGCTGTTTCCATGTCTTGGCTATTGTAAACAGTGCTGCTATGAACACTGGGGTGCATGTATCTTTTTGAATTAGAGTTTTCGTCTTTGCTGGATATATGCCCAGGAGCGGGATTGCTAGATCAAATGGTAACTCTATTTTTAGCTTTTTAAGGGATCTCTATACTGTCTTGGCTGCACCAATTTACATTCCCACCAATGATGTAGGAGGGTTCCCTTTTGTCCACACCCTCTCCAGCATTCATTGTTTGTGGACTTTTTAACGATGGCCTTTCTGACTGATGTGAGGTGGTACCTCACTGCAGTTTTGATTTGCATTTCTCTGATAATTAGCGATATTATACTTGCTTATTATTTTTATCCATTCAACAAAAATTGATGGGGCTGAGGTGTTATCATATTAAGACATTAAGGAGACACTGCAGTTTCAGATGGTCTGATTTCCAACTGGTCTTAAATCACTTACATAGGTCTAGCAAGTCTCAGGCTCCAGATGCAATCTGAGGAAATGTTTCCCTGATGAAAGGAAAATTAAGAACTTTGGAGTGGCCATGAGAACCAAATCACAAGCCAAGGCAGTTCCTTTGGGAAAAGTTTAATTGTAAGTAAATGAGTGCTCCTTGTCATTAATATAGATCTCCTGCATATGAACAGAGAAAAACCATTGAGGCAATGTTATAGATTCAAAAGAATAAAAGGAAAAAGGAACAGCGGAGAAACAAAGAAGAAAGAAAAGGAAGAAAACAGATTAAAAGCAGGATAAGACCCCCACTCAGAGCAATGCAAATAGGATTCAAGCTACTTCTCAGCTCAGGATAAAAAAACTCTTCAAAGGCACCAAAACAATGCACCAAACCAAGAGGCACAGAAGACCAGCCTGAACTATGTCCTAAGGCAAGGTTTACTTTTGCTTGAAAACTCTCAAAGTTCGGTTCCATTTATATATTCAGTTCAGTTCAGCCAATTTCTCAGACTTTGATTGAGCCTTAAAATATGGTAGGCCTGTTCAATCGATGAAATTTAAAGTTAAAACTGTCCCTTATCAGTTAGTTCCAAAAATGTTTGGAGATACACACACACACACACATGCTCGTAATTTTATTACTTTAAAAAGTTGTTTTTATTATTATCATTTTTTTGCTGGTAGAGGAGGAAATTAAGTTTATTTATTTATTTTTAAATGGAGGTACTGGGAATTGGACCCAGGACCTCTTGCCTGCCAAGCATGGACTCTACCAATGAGCTCTACCTTCCCCTCCAGTTACTTTTCAATAAACTTAAACAAGTGTATGATTTCCTTGTGATGGTTTTCTTTTCTTTTCCTCAGCAATTGGAAACCAGCAATGTCAAGTCTTAACACAACCAAGAGCTATTATAATAAAACTGGTTCAATAAAACTGTGAAGTTGGCTAAACTGATTTTCTTTGCTTTCATGAGCTGCCTTTCCTGCAACATTGTTTAATTTCCACATTTATTAAGCACTTACTATCTGTCAGACATTAAAAACCCTGTCCTCAGAAAATATTTTGATATCAGTTATTTATTTACTTACTTACTATCTTAATTACAAATGAATATCTATCTCTATCTATCTATCTATCTATCTATCTATCTATCTATCTATCTATCTATCTATCTATCTATCTATCTACCTATCTATACATTCTTTCAAGTGTCAGGGTAGGTACTGGTGCTCCACCAATAAATAAGATTGATATATTTACAGCCCAAGAGTGTAGCCTGTAAGTCAATGTGTTGCTGTCCCTAAGATATCTGCTTTAAAATTTTCTCAGATTGAGGAATAAGACTTTGAACTGTAGAGGAGGAAAAAAATCTATTCCTCTACCCTCTTATGCTATGTATCTGGTGCTTGCAAATTAAACTGACAAGTGACAGATTAACAAACAGGCATATGCATTTTATCTGAGTTAATATTTTAATTTTTACATGCACAGAGATCTTCACAGAAGAGAAATGAAGACTCAAAGAGGCAGTTAGACCTGAGGGCTTATATACCATTTTAAAAAGGGCAAGAAAAATGACAAGACAAAGGAAGAGGAGTTTGGGTTTCTGGGGGAAATAAGTTGTGGGAAGGTAAATATATGGGGAAACTAATGGAAGAGAAGGATTATTTTGGTAAGATTTGTTTGTGTAGACCCACCTCTGGGCTGGCTTTCTGTCTCCAGTGACAAGGGTTGTTTTCCTCTTGGTATGAGAGAGGGGAGAGGGAACACCTTCACAGAGGGAAATTTTTAATCTGCTTTTAGGGGAGGGCAAAGAGCTTTTGGCCTTCTATTTGTCAAACTCCCTGGTTCCACCCCAGTGTGATGCTCTTCCATGTCCATCTCCCCTGTCTTCTTCAAACCCCACGCCCCTGACCAGGTGGAGCTGATTTCCCTGGGCTGTGAGCTTCCCTGTTGATTATTCATGTAGGTGAAAAGAGGGCCTTGGAGACATCGAATCTGCATGCCTCAGTCTATACCTCAGTGACCTTGGGCAAGCTACCTAACTGTCTAAACCTTGGTTTCTTCAGCTGTAAAATGGGACTAGTAACATTTACCCCAATATCTCCGTGAGAATTATATGTGTGAGAAATTCTAACAACAACTAATATTTATTGATTACTTATGGAATGCCAGGCACTTTTCTAAATACCTGGGGTGTATTTATCTCAGTAAATCCTTAAAAACAACTGTATAAGTAGAAATCATTGTTATCATTCTCCTTTTATAGCAGAGGAAAGGGGGACGTCTGAAGTCATATGGTTATTTAGGTGCTAGAGCTGGGTTTGGGATCCTGTCTGTCAGTCTGCTCTGGTTTGTAACCACCATCTTACTGGCAGTCAGCAGAGGCTAATTCTTCTTCTTTTCTTTTCTTTTCTTTTCTTCTTTTTTTTTTTTTTTTTAACATTTTTTATTGATTTATAATCATTTTACAATGTTGTGTCAAATTCCAGTGTTCAGCACAATTTTTCAGTTATTCATGGACATATACACACTCATTGTCACATTTTTTTCTCTGTGAGTTATCATAACATTTTGTGTATATTTCCCTGTGCTATACAGTGTAGTCTATTCTACAATTTTGAAATCCCAGTCTATCCCTTCCCACCCTCCACCCCCCTGGTAACCACAAGTCTGTATTCTCTGTCTGTGAGTCTATTTCTGTCCTTTATTTACACTTTGTTTTTGTTTGTTTGTTTGTTTTTGTTTTTGTTTTTTAGATTCCACATATGAGCGATCTCATATGGTATTTTTCTTTCTCTTTCTGGCTTACTTCACTTAGAATGACATTCTCCAGGAGCATCCATGTTGCTGCAAATGGCATTATGTTGTTGGTTTTTATGGCTGAGTAGTATTCCATTGTATAAATGTACCACATCTTCTTTATCCAGTCACCTGTTGATGGACATTTAGGCTGTTTCCATGTTTTGGCTATTGTAAATAGTGCTGCTATGAACATTGGGGTGCAGGTGTCTTTTTTTTTAAATTGAGTTATAGTCAGTTTACAATGTTGTGTCAATTTCTTGTGTACAGCACAGTTTTTCAGTCATACATGAACATACATATATTCATTTTCATGTTCTTTTTCACCATGAGCTACTACAAGATCTTGGCTATATTTCCCTGTGCTATACAGTATAAACTTGTTTATTTATTCTATTAATTCTCTGTCTCCGATGCTTGCCTGCTGGCCCACTGGTCCTCTCTGCTGACCCCTACTGGACACCAGCAGGACAGCACCAGTACTCCCTTGGGCCAAAGAGGGCTCACTCTCACTAAAGCTTGTGGTTCTGGCAGATGAAACGTGGCAGGAACTGTCTCCTCAGGGATCCCCCTGTCCCTGCCCTATTGCACCACAAGAGCAATCGCCAGTCTCCGCCCACAGGTCTAATCAGCTGCAGAAGCCCCGAGTCTCTGGTAGGCAAACGTGGAAGTTCTCAGTGGTCTGGCATTTGGACCCTCCTCTCCCAGTTTTGAACCAACACACAGACTAGTCCCTTAGACGCAGGGCAGGGAAACTGGTTTGATGAGGGATTTCCAGGCTTCAGTTTGTTATCTCTCCTGATAGCTGTTCTCCCGTAGTTGAAGGTTGTAGAGTGGAAGAACAAGAAATTTACTCTGGGTAGGCCAATGAGAAGGAACCACCAGAGGTGAATTTCAGCTCAAAGTAAAGAAGACTTGTTTATTTTTTTTTCCTCAACAATTGAGCTTGTTACGGTCTATAGAATGGGATCACGAAAGGATGAGTTCTCTGTCTGTGGAACTGTTCAGGCCCAAGGAGGACTCCTGGTCAAAGGCACGGAGCAATGTCATGGTTCCACGTGGACTCTGAAATCAAGCTGGGTTGGAATCCCAGCGACGCTGCTTACTTGCGCATTGGAGGAGTCACTGCATCGTGCTGAGCTTCCTCGTGTATGAAATGGACTAAGGGCTGGGGAGAGGGTTAAATAATAGTACATATGAACAGCACCTTGACTGGCGCCACACTTAGAGGGCACGCCACAGTCTTTATTTAACTGACACTCGTAAAGGCCTTCTTACATGTCAGACACTCTTCCCGTTGCTTTGCAAATATTAACCCATTAATTCTCATGACAATCGTACGAGGGAGTACTGTTTATTCTATCTGGGTGAAATAATGGATACAGTGATTTCTAAGATTCTGAGATTCAGGGACCAGGATCCTCTGATGCTAGTTACAGCTCCAGCCCGGCAGCTCTTGGCGAACAGAACTGATGTTTGAAGGACTGTTTGATTATATTAGCCACCAGCTTTCGTGAGCCTAAGGGTCAGGCATATAGATGGATACATCCCTGAAGTCTCATACAGCCCAGGGCCCATGAAAATACCTCCTAATCAACCATTTCCTCCCTCATCAACATGTGCATTAACACATCTTCCCAGTATCTTTGAAAGCATTCTCTGGCTGCCTGAGAAAATCTCTCCTCTTCCCTCTCCTTCTCCTCCTCCCTCCCCACCTTCTTTTCTTCTCATAATTAATTGCTATCATGTATTTAATACTTATCTATGCCAAGGTCCATGTTAAACTGCACACATGTATGTGCATATATAAACACATACATATATATATGCATATGGACACACGTATTTGAGAGTGACAGGAGCAAGTTATGTTTGGTAAATTCTTCACTATATGTGCAGTCTGATTTCGGTTGAGCCCTTGCTTATTTACATAGCTCCTCTGAGGTGCCTGGGATCCATTCCTGTCCCTGAAGATCCCGTGCTCCCTGTCTGGGAGCCCCTGCTTTAGCTAAGCAAACAGCAGAACTGAGGTTTCCCATGACAACAACTTTCTCATTATTTAAGAGAAAAAACAAGTGCTTTATAATGAAAGGTGATCCAAAAAAGATTGCAGTAAAAGACAAGGCGACCAGAAGATAGAAAATGAACAAGAGCATCTAAAGAACCAAATAAGACCATGAGAGACCAGGTCAAGCTGGTAATTGTGTGTTAAGACTAATGCATTCTTCACAAGCTAACATTTTGCATGAAGGATTTTCTGTGAGTAAATTCATGTGTTCTTTTTTGTTGTTCTTACAGATTTTTTTTTTAAACCACAGAAACACATAGCCTATAAGAAAAGAGGAATAAAAAGAAAAGCATTCCTTTATTTATTGATATAATTATTCAATAATCACATATTAAATTTTTATTTTGGCCAGTTTGCGGTCCCTTAGTATGGGAAACATTTGGAAAACTATAAAAACAAATTAATAAAAGGGCAAAGAAATGGACTTTTCCAAAAGACTAAAGACAGTTGTTTGTTCAAGGAAAAGCAATGGAAATTTATCCGCCAGTAACTTTAATTATATTAGAGGTTATTATAAACAATAGTGGTCAATTATTTTTCTTTACCGGGCAGAAAAAATAAGAAATAGGTTTCAGCTACAGCAAGAAGAGTCGAGAGGCTGCAGTGGAATCTCATTAGAGAATTACTGAGTCTGGGTGATTGGGCTGTGTTAGCCAAGGGCATGGTATGAAATGAAGACCTCACCCTCCTTTCTGTTGATCTCATCACCCATCACACCCACACACCGTCCGTGTCAGTTCCAGGGAGACAGATTGTTGGAGTGACTACTGCCAATTGCCTGATGAGCATCGCTGGGAGATCTCTGCCGAGTCTAACCGGATTTGGCTCCTGGCAGCCCTCCTCCCAGGCCCCAGCTGGGGCTGTGGGCAGGGCAGCAGGCTCAGGGTGAGGAGGCCTGGCCAGCAGGTCCTCCTCCACAATTTGCTTCCCTTCTTTGGAGCCCAGTTTCCTCGTCTGTAAAATGAGCCAGCTGGTCTTAATGCTAGTGATTCTGAAACTTCAGTGTAGATGAAAAGTCTTACAAATGTTGGACTTTTTTTGCAGAGGGGGTGGTGCTTGTTTAAAACCCAGATTTCTACCCCCTTTCCTTCGGACATTTTTATTTCGTTAACCCAAGGTCCTGTGTATTAACAAGCGTCTGGTGTGCGGGATCCTGGGCTGGGGTATGCGTTTGCTAGGGCTCCGTAACAAAAACGCCGCAGCCTGGGCGGCGTCAACAACAGAGCTTTATTTTCTCACTGTGCTGCAGCGGGGAGGCCCAGGACCAAGCTGTCGGCAGGACTGGTTTCTCCCGATTCCCCGCCTCTCGGCTTGCAGATGGCCTTCACGTGGCCTTTGCTCTGTGTGCACATTCCTGGTGTCTTTTTGTGTCTCCTACTCTCTTCTGAGAAGGACATGGGTCAGGCTGGATTAGAGCCCACTCTAAAGACCTCATTTTAACTTACTCACCTCTTGAAATGTCCTATCTCCAAATACAGTCACATTCTGAGGTGCTGGGGGTTAGGGCTTCAACATATGAATTTGGTGGGGTACAGCCCCTAACAGCCAGTTAATCTGTACAATTCCATGGCTGATGAAAGCTAGATCATACCTCTTTCCAGGCTCAGCTTCCTTTTTGAGTCGTCTGATAGAACAATTGTGGGATAGTGAAACTCTTATTTTTTCAGTCTCTCCACTTCTTCAGCCAGAGTTCCCAGTCCTACTTTGGTGACTTCTGGCCTTAACCTCCTGGACCTAATTGCCATCACCACCCTTAGATAGCTAAGCTGCCTGCCATCTCCCGCCCCACCACCTCCTACACTGATTTGAGATCTATTATTGCCTCATTAGTTTCATTATTTCCTATCTTTCTCCCCTGCTAGACTGTAAATTTCATAGCTCAGCCTACCTATATAGTGTGTTTTGTTCCCAGCACCACACACAGTGCCCGGCATACAGAGGCACTCACTAAATAATGATGCATGAATAAATAAATGAACAAGTGAGCTGAGTTGAGATGACCTTAAGGTCCATTCCAACCATGGAATTGAATCACATTTCCCCTTTATTCTTTTTTTTTTTAATTGAAGTATAGTCACTTTACAATGTTCTGTCAATTTCTGGTGTACAGCATAATGTTTCAGTCATACATATACACACATATATTCCTTTTCATATTCTTTTTCATTATAGGTTACCATAAGATATTGGATATAGTTCCCTGTGCTACACAGTAGAACCTTGTTTATCTATTTTATATATAGTAGCTAGCGTCTGCAAATCTTGAACTCCCAGTTTATCCCTCCCCACCCCTTTCCCTGCTGGTAACCATAAGTTTGTTTTCTATGTCTGCAAGTCTGTTTCTGTTTTGTAAATGGGTTCATTTCTGTCTTTTCCCCCTTAATCCTTTCATTAGGATAATGTTTAAGAAACTTCTCTCCAGCCAGAGGGAATAAAATATGTGAATTCTATCCACAATGATATCCATGCAGAGGCCTGGGAGAGGTGAAAATTATGATCACTTATCATCCTACCAATGCCTTAATCACCAATGTCTTAATAGTGCCCTGGACCTAGGCTTCCCAGACGGTACTACCCTGAGACAGGTCAGGGACAGAAGAAGGCATTTCATCAGCCAAGAACAGATGGCACACACCACCCATGATGTCTAAAGTCCTGCATGGGTGAGTCTGCATGTGAGACAGGCAGGGAGGTGGGACCCTCCATCAGAGTGCTTGTACCTGGACAGACGTCTCCTAGAGCAATAGAATACAAAGAAACTATAAGGGACTAAAAATAACTGCACACATGCACAGTTGGGCAATTATGAGCATTAGTATACCAAAAGGCCACAAGCCAGCTGCCACTTCTGACATGCAGGGAGCGAAAGGAGGGTCCTACGCATGATCCCTGCACACAGCACCACAAGGGGGTGGGCAGGCCACCAAAGCTCCGCCTCCTGCCCGTCCCACCCATCCGCCCCGACCCTTACCCTATGTAAGGAACCGGCTTGCCCTGCCTCTGGGATTGAGCAAGAACACCTACTTCTTGTGTTCGTGCTGTAGCACGAGCCCCAGTAAAGCCTTGCTTGAAATTCTCGTCTGGCCTCTGACTAATTTCTATTGATTAAAGGGTCCAAGGGCCCAGGGCAGTAATACACAGTCCCACAACTGAAGTCTAGATGTGATCATCCGTCTTGTTACAGATAGTCCAAAGCTCTTTTTTATAAACTTTGGGCCTGAGACATTTACTAGGAAAACAGTTACACTTTTTAACTTCTGCCATTCTTTTAGGTGGATGGAAAGATGCTGGACTGTGTCAATAAAAGAAACAGTAATAATGCAATAAGACTGATAATAAAAAATAAAATATCAATAATAGTTTAAACAGAGACAATCTGCGGTACACTGAAGATAGGTGAATTTTAACGTGCAGTTGGGCTGGATCTACATACATGAAAGCTTGATCATGTCTTCGGCCTATAGGAAGGCAGTATTTTCAGACAGCACACAGGTGTAACTTGGCTGAAGGCCTCAACCCCAGGTTGAATTGATGCTTTTTCCTTGTATTAGATTTGAGAGCAAATTTTTTGTTTTTCATATATGTTTCCTCTACTGTATCAGTGGTTCCTGGAGAGGAATAATCACATCTTACTTATTTCTGCATCTCCTGCACCTGCTACATGGTGTCAAAATTGTTTATTGAATGAATGACTAACAAGGAGATTTAAATAATATGGACTAGTAGATATTACCAAAATGTTTCATGGCAGCTTAGACTGAGACTCATTTAATTACTGCCATGATCATTCTAATATATCCCCCTCTCAACACTTTTATTTATAGAATTTTCAAAAACTGGTTTTAGTCTAAGGCTCAGGTTTCTTGGAATGGGGAATGTCATGCATGTTTTGGGGAGGGAAGGAGCCGGGAGAAGGATGCCTGCATGGCCCACCTCTGGGAATGCAAAGTGATTTTCAAATGATCCCAAGCCAGACATAATCAGAAAAGTAAATATATGGAAGGGGAGTCAAATACCCGTAACACAATACAAAGCATTTTAAAAAATCATCATGTGCTCCAAATTATACACATTGTTACGCCACTCAGATGTGTACACAATGGTAAATTGACTCTAATTCTTAATACCAATAGTCCCATTCACTGAGAAATCAGTTTATAATAAAGAGTTATTTAGCTTCCAAGCTCCTGGGGCCATAGCCAAGCACCAGCCAGAGAGGCAGTCACAGGGGAGCATTATTAATTATCTGTCCAATTATTCCTCTGTCTCTTAGGAACAGCAACAATACACGCTCCACATCTAATGAGGGAAGGAAGGATCCATCCGTGCCCAGCCTGAGACTTCGGGTTTTCCTAACATAGAGACTGTCCTGGGTTGACACTGAGGACAACTCAGCAGGTAACGCAGCTCCTTAAAAAGCCTTCAGAGCTGCACGGAAATTTGTGCCAGTCAGGGAGACTGACAGAAGTTTTCTGTACCAGGAAATTGCTTCCTCCCGCCTGCCCCATCACTTTCCCTTCTCCTGCCCCACCCCCCTACTTCCATCTCTCCCCATTCTCAGGATAGCCTTCCCTTAGCACTGCTGCCTTCTTGAGCTAATCTTTCTCATTGTGCTCCCAACCAAACCGTTTCTTCTTCTTTTTTTTTCAAACGGCTTGGGGAGATGGCAAAGGAACTATGAAGCATCTTTAAGTAGAATAAGGCTTTTAAAAAGTTGTGGTAAAAGACATATAAAATGTATGATCATTTTCGCCATTTTAAAGTGTACAATTTAATGGCATTTACTATGTTCACGATGTTGTGCAAGCATCACCACTACCCGGGTCCAGAAGATTTTCATCATCCCCAAAAGAAACCCCATCACCATTAAGCAGTCATTCCCCATTCCCTTTCCCTCAACCCCTGGCAACCACTAATCTGCTTGTGCTTGCTCTTGGTTTGCCTATTCTGAATATTTAATATTTAGTCTGTGACCTTTTGTGGCTTGCTGCCTTCACTTAGCAAGGTTCATCCACTTTGTAGCATGTAGTAATCTTTTTTATGCCTGAATAGTATTCCATTGGGTAGATATGCCACATTTTGTTTACTGATGCACATTGGGTTGTTTTGTCAACTAAACTTTTTTTCTCTTTTTTTAAATTTAAAAAAGTTTTGTTTGTTTGTTTTTACTAATGAGGATTGACTTCTAACAGATTGTCACCCACAGTTTAAAAACCATGGCTGAAATCCAACCATCCATTTTTTCAGTCTTTTTTCACTTGAACTTTAACACCATTAGATGGGTCTCTACTTCTTGAAACTCAGCTTATTTTTGGATCACTCTCTCTTGGGCTATTTCCCACTTTCTTCCTGCATCTCAACCTAATGTGTTATATGTGCTTCAAACATAAGGGTTCAAAACTGAACTCATTGTTCCTGCCTCCCTTTCCACCTTTCAAAACTGCTCTTTCTCTCCTGGTCCCTGGCTCAGTTAATCTCTCAAGATATATGAAGAACTCTTACAACCCAAAATAGGACTTTAAAAAAGAATATATACAAATGGACAAGCACATGAAAAAAACGCTCAACATCATTAGTCATCAAATAAAATGAAAATTAAAACCACCATAAAATGCCATTATACACCCGCGAGAATGTCTAAAATTTAAAAGACCAACAATGCAAGTGTTAGCAAGGATATGGGGCAGCATATATTGCTGGTGGGAATACAAAATGGTGCAACCACTTTAGAGAATTGTTTGGCAGTTTCTCGTAAAGTTAAGTCTACGTTTACCATGTACTCTAGCAAGTCACTCCTAGCTGTTTCCCCGATGAGAAAGAAAAACATATTTCACACAAAGACTTGTATATAAATGTTCATAATAGCTATATTTGTAATAGCCCCAAATTGAAACCAACACAAACATCCATCAACAGGTAGCTAAGTAAATAAAACGGGGTACATCCACACTGTAGAGTACTATTCAGCAAAACAAAGGGACAAACAGCTGATACAGACAACATCCTATATGAATTTCACAATGATTATGCTGAGTGAAAGAAGCCAGACCAAAAAAAAGTGTACATTGTATGACTCTGTATGAAATTCTAGGAAAGAAAAACCTTTCAGGGACAGAAAGCATATAAGTTGTTATCTGAGTTGGGTGGGGTCGGGCAATTTTTTCACTGACTGTCAAGGGCATAAGAGAGCTTTTTGGATGATGGAAATATTTTATGTCTTGGTTGTGGTTACCTGGGTGTATACTTTATCAAAACTACTGAAATTTGATACATTTAGATTTTATGTAAAGCATAGCTTTATAAATTTAATTTAACCAGCCAGCTAGAATTATTTAAAATGTGTTCAACATCTTTTCTTCCTTTTTGTCACCTCCTACAACTAATTAATTATTCAATTCTCCTGACTCGACTTCAGACATTTCTCTCAAGTTCTCCCTCTCTGTTCTTAGCGATTTCCCCCTCTGTGAAGATTACCCCCACCTACCCAGGCAGATGTAGGTGTCTCAACACCTTTTATTTCACCCTAACATAACATTGCCTGGTTATCATTTCACTGTCATTGAAGTCCATTTCCTTTTCAGACTGTGATTCAATGTTACAGACCGTTACGTTCATATCTGTACCTCTAACAGCTAAATGTTTATTAAATTAGAAGAACCAGGCACATACATTGGCCATATTTCTACTGATGATGAAGTTAGCAACATAAATTCTCCTATTAGAATTGATTTTTTCTTCTCCTGCCCCCCGTAATCTTTTGCCAACGCCTCTCTTGTATCACTGATTATTTCCCCCACTTGTTCGTGAACTTTAAAAAAGTTTTGAAACTGTTGAAGCACCTAGAAATGTGAACAGAGAATAATAACCTTCCAGGTACCCATTCTTGTCATTCTTAGTATTTTTGCTGTATTTGCTTCAGATGTTTTAAATAAGTACACGTAACTTTTATAGGTACAGTTGAAGGCTCTTAGGACCCCTTCCCAATGCCTTTCCCTTTCTTCACTCTCAAAGGCACTCACTCTCTTGAATTTGATGTTTATCATTTATTTGTATATTTTATACAATGTACATATGAATTCATAAACAGCGTATGGTGTTTTTACATATTTTAAAACTTTATACAAGTAATATTGCACATATTATTCTGCAACTTGTATTTTGCTTTGTCTCAACGTTATATTTTGATTTATCCGTGTTGACACAGGCAATTCTAAGTTAAATGAGTGAGATAAAAAATACACACATGCAGAAATGTTCAATTAGGTGTAATCCAACTCTGTATATGCAGGGAATGTGTGATATTGTGCAGTCATTGCTCTCATAATTTGCCTGCTACAATACATGATTTGATTGATTTAATGTCTGGCTTTTAACTAGACTCTAAGCTTCACGCAGGCTTAGATCGTGCATGTCTTTGCTTTTCCATGTGTCTGGACCTTGCTCATAGCAAGTCCTTCAGTAAATATTTGTTAAAGAGTGAACAGACTCCAGGAAAAATGGATGAAGTAACATAGACCTATAGGATGATGCAAGCCTAGCTTCCAAGTCTTGGGTCAGAGACTCTTTAACTTTCAACAAATAAGATTCAAGGACAGGCTAAGTTGTGGAGGCATGTGCCCTGTTAGACCAGAAAACACACTCCTCCCCAAAGGTTAGGATTTGGCAATCCCTATACAGTGTTAGAAGCCAGCTGGCTGCCAGCACTTTTGAAAACATGGTGATACGTTTACCCTCAAAGGCAAAGTTCAAGGGCACGACTTGGCTGTCGGAGGGCTGCCTGCCTGCCTGCGGCTTTAACAGCCTGCTCTCCACGTGTGCGCTGACGTCAGCGGGAGCTCCTCGGGGCGTGGCGGGTCTGACTCACCCTCCGCCATGCAATTTGGAGAGGAGGATTTGGCCTGAAGACATTTCACCTGCTACCTCTTTGGGGCTTAAAGTCAAATTTAGCATTTATACTTTTTTTTTTTTTTTTTTTTTTTTTTTGCCCTGGTGTAATTTAACCTTCAGCTACTCTTTGTATTTCCTAGTTCATGATTTGCAAACTATTAAATAAAAATCTAAATGTGGGGCTGGGGCTGGGGGAAGGGAGCAGAATCTAGTTCTTTTTAGTCTTTTGCCAAAATTCCAAACCGTGTCGGTTAAAGATACAACCAGAAATGTTGTGTCACTTTAGGATATACTAGAGGCTGCAGGATTAAAGTGTTTGATGCCGTTTTTATTATTAAAAATCTTTTTTCAACCTTAAAAATAAAATGGGTGAGCCTATAGGACCCTGGAAAATCCTCACCAAATGGCTAATCAGGGCATCATATTAAAATACCAGAAATATGCTCCTAATGAAAAAAGTTATCCTGTCAAGTGTTCATAAAAAGTAGTTTGAGATTGTGAGCCCCCCTGAGGCCAGACTACATTTGTTAGCTATTTGTGACAGGCCTACCTTCGGGGTGTCTGGTGCTTGTTAGGCACGCAGAGAACAGGAATTGGAATCAGAGAACTCTGTGCTCCAATTCTGCTCTCATATATCCCAACTCTAGGACCTTGGCAAGTTCCTAAATTCCCCAAGTTCCATTATTTTGTAAAATGGGGAATCACACCTCCTCACAAGGCAGCTAATGGTAATAAAATGAGACATGTGTCCTGCATGCAGTCAGTACTCAATATATGTTATTATTAAGAACTTAAGAGCTGGGATGCTGGGCTCTGCCTTTTGTTGGCTCTGTGACCTTGGGCAGTCTCATAACCTCTCTGAGCCTTGGCTTCTTTGCAAAATGGGAATACTAATATCTACCCATCAGAATTGTGGTGAGGAACAGATTTTAGACTATTGGATTTAATGGCCGAAAAGAGTCTACTGATTAACTAGGGTTAATTACGGTTGCCAATCTTTTATTTTTCAAGGAGAACTGTTCCAAAAAATAAACTATCATCTACCTTCACCATAGAAGAAAGAGTATTTTAACACCAAAAGAGTAGAAAGCATTAATTTCTTTAAATGAACATATCTTTAAAGAAAAATGTTTTCCAATGTCTTTTTTTATTTAAAAAATATTTTACTTATTTATCGTTATATTACTTAATTATTTTATTTTGGCAGGCGTGGGGGAGGTAATTAGGTTTATTTATTTTTAGAGGAGGCACTGGGGATTGAACCCAGAACCTCATGTATGCTAAGCATGTGCTTTACCACTTGAGCTATACCCTCCCCCATCCAATGTCTTTATTTATATTTTTTTTACATTTTTTATTGATTTATAATCATTTTACAATGTTGTGTCAAATTCCAGTGTAGAGCACAATTTTTCAGTTATACATGATATATATATATTCATTGTCACATTTTTTTCTCTGTGAGCTACCCTAAGATCTTGTATATATTTCCCTGTGCTATACAGTATAATCTTGTTTATCTATTCTACAATTTTGAAATCCCAGTCTATCCCTTCCCACCCTCCGCCCCCTTGGCAACCACAAGTTTGTATTCTATGTCTATGAGTCTGTTTCTGCTTTCTATTTATGCTTTGTTTGTTTGGTTTTTTTTTTTAGATTCCACATATGAGCGACCTCATATGGTATTTTTCTTTCTCTTTCTGGCTTACTTTGCTTAGAATGACATTCTCCAGGAACATCCATGTTGCTGCAAATGGCATTATATTGTCGGTTTTTATGGCTGAGTAGTATTCCATTGTATAAATATACCACATCTTCTTTATCCAGTCATTTGTTGATGGACATTTAGGCTGTTTCCATGTCTTGGCTATCATAAATAGTGCTGCTATGAACATTGGGGTGCAGGTGTCTTTTTGAAGTAGGGTTCCTTCTGGATATATGCCCAGGAGCAGGATTCCTGGGTCATGTGGTAAATCTATTCCTAGTCTTTTGAGGAATCTCCATACTGTTTTCCACAGTGGCTGCACCAAACTGCATTCCCACCAGCAGTGAAGGAGGGTTCCCCTTTCTCCACAGCCTCTCCAGCATTTGTCATTTGTGGATTTTTGAATGATGGCCATTCTGACCGGTGTGAGGTGATACCTCATTGTAGTTTTGATTTGCATTTCTCTGATAATTAGTGATACTGAGCACTTTTTCATGTGCCTATTGATCATTTGTATGTCTTCCTTGGAGAATTGCTTGTTTAGGTCTTCTGCCCATTTTTGGATTGAGTTGTTTGTTTTTTTCTTATGAAGATGTATGAGCTGCTTATATATTCTGGAGATCAATGTCTTTATTTTTGACTAGTGACAACTTTAGTCTTACACCAGTATTAATCCACATCCATGGTTTGGAAACCAGTAATTAAGAGGATTAAATGCAGTGATGTGTGTAAACAGCTGAGTATAGAGCCTGGCACACAGGAAACAATAAATATAAATGGTTGCTATTTAATATTATTTTATCATCATAAATTAAAATACTTGACTCTTCCATTATAAAATCTGATAAATGAATGAACTAAATGCCTGTTATGTTTGTTATCAGTGGACCTAAAGAAGGAAAAGAGGAAATGATATGAGTGACCAGAAAACAAACTTATGGTTACCAGGGGTTAAGAGACTAGGAAGGGATAAATTGGGAGTTCGAGATTTGCAGATACTAGCTACTATTTATAAAATAGATAAACAACAAGTTTCTTCTGTATAGTGCGGAGAACTATATTCATTATCTTGTAGTAATCGATAATGAAAAACAATGTGAAAACAAATATATGTATGTATATATATATGACTGAAACATTATGCTGTACACCAGAAATTAACACAACATTGTAAACTGATGATACTTCAATTAAAAAAAAAGAAAATGATCATTCCCATGTATATGTGGAATCTAAAAAATACAACAAAGTAGTAAATATAATAAAAAAAAAAGAAAGAGACTCACAGATATAGAGAACAAACTGGTGTTTACAAGTGGGGAGAGGTGAGTGGGGAGGGGCAAGATAGGGGCAGAGAATTAAGTGCTATAAACTACCAAGTGTAAAATAAACTACAAGGATATATTGTACAACATGGGGAATATAGCCAACATTTTATAATAAGTATAAATGGACTATAACCTGTAAAAATTGTGAATCACTATATTGTACATCTGTGACATAATATCGTACATCAACTATACTTCAATTAAAAAAAAAAAAGAGAAACAGGAAAGAAGAAAGGAAATATCATGGTCTCTGGACTCCCTGGAAAGTTCCTAGTGGAATATAATTTCAAATCTGAAATCTCTGGGATATTACCAGAGACGGAAACTTCAGGTGAGCCATTGGCTGGGAGCAATAACGGCCGAGGTAAGGATGGAACTGGAGGAGCAGAGCATGTCTCTAAGGCTGCTGTTAATCCTTGCTTCCTCACAGTAACCTGAACATTTGATGCTGATGGTCCTGTCCTCAAAGAAGCCTTTGTCATTTCAGTGACTTTGAATCAGACTCTGAGAACTTGGGTTTGGAAATCGGAAAATTGGTTCTATCATGAAATTTGAACCCTGCTTCTCTTTGACTAGGACTTTGAGTAATTTATTTATTAAATAAATTTATTTATGTGGACCTGTTTTCTCATCTGTAATATGGGGCACAAATAAAGACAGTGGCTGCCAGAAAAAAAAAAGAATATTATTGGCAAACATTTACTGAGGGCTTCCTGTGTTTCAGACACTCCTCTTAAGAATTTAACGTGTGATCTCATTTGTGCTTCATAAAAGCCCCATTTTTACGGATAAGGCAACGGAGAGGCTGTGGAACTTGCTCCAGGTCGCCCGTTAGTAGGCGGTGAGTCTGAGATTCCAGTCCAGGCCGTCAGACTCCATCACCATGATCTTCTGCCTCCCTACAATAAATGTAAGATATACAGTAAATTCCAAATTAAATGATAAGTTGTAAAAACAGAGGAAAGTAGCAAAAGACGATTGAGAAGGAGAGCAGCAGAGTGTGTGACTGAACCAGATATTGGGCAGCAAAGAAAAACACTTGAAGTTGGGCCCATCGCCCCCCATCATACCCAGTTTAATGTAAACCTGTCATGCTCGGGAATGTGTCAGATACCATTTTCAGTGCAGTTGAAGAATTTGATGTGTCAAGGGCTTGGCACACCACCTTTGCTTTCTGCTGGGCTACTCCATCTGGGTTTTCTTAAGTGAGACATACCTCTGGTAGTGACGGTGGGAAGATGTTAGGGGTGATAATGAGGGGAAGTTTGCCAGTTTGGCCCTGAGTCTTGTTTAAGTGTTTTAAATTCTCGGTATTGCCAAGACGGCTAAGGGAGAGGGCTGGGAGGGCACTGTGGTCCATCCAGCTGGAGCAGGGGTGAGAGGCCAGGTGGACCGAGGTAGCCTCCTTGTCGCTAATCACCCTCACAGAACCCAGGCTACAGTATCAGTCTCCCTGAGAAGCAGCCACTGCTTCATTGCTCTGCACCAGCTCCAGGCCTGGGGCCAAAAGCCAGCTCTGGAGACCGGTCTGTGCAGAATAGAATGAAACAAGAGGTCACATTTTCCCAGAGCCTCCCTGCCAATGTGTGGCCAGTGCCCAGCTCAAACTGGCAGTCGTGGCCACCCAAACTTCCCTCCAGCCAAAAGCAGAGTGACTGGCATCTTGGAGATGGTTCAGTCCCAGCCAGGCCCTGGAACATTCCCAAGCTGACGCTCCATGGCAGGGACCCACTGAGGTCACAACCAAGGCCCCAGTGTCATGGAGGGGGGCTGCCAATGCCAGTCGCTCTTTTGAAGACCGGGCACCCCTGTCTGGGTTGATTGAGGTTAACCTCCGGGGTTCACTGGCTGCCAGATCACACATGCTTTCTGTCATTTCTTAATTACTAGTATTATTTTCTAATTGAAGTATAGTTATGATGTGTTCAGTGAGAGATTCAGTTCACTATATATATTCTTTTCCATTGTAGGTTATCACAAGCTGTGGAATATATTCCCTGTGTATACAGTAGGTCTTTGTTGTTTATTGTCTCATTATTTATCTTGTTTCTTATTAACCCAAACACTTTAGCCTTGACTCCAGTGCTACTCAGTACAAAAATGATACCCTCTTTGGGGTTCAAACTGATAGCCCTTTCTGTGTTCCTGGCCCAGCTCGAAGCCGTTAATGTGGATTATCTGCCTCTCACAATCCCCCTCGGCAGAAAGTGACAGGAAAGCACAGGGAGGTGGGGCAACTCACCGAGGGGCGCAGTGAGGGAGCTTAGCGCTCAGGTTAACTCCAAGGTCTGAGAGCGCTGACCCATGTCAGCACCTCTCTCCCATGAGGGTTGTGAGCATTATTATTATTTACTTGTTCGCGTCTCTATTTTCTTCCCAAATGGACTACAAGGTCCTTGAGGGAAGGGAGCATTTCTTACTGAAGTGCTTCCATCATGCCTCAGTCACCTTGGATTGCTGTGGGTACCACAGGCTGGGCATTTATTTCTCATAGTTCTGGAGGCTGGAAGTCGGAGATCAGGCTGCCAGCCTGGTCGGGTTCTTGCTGAGGACCTTCTTGGTCATGTCCTCACGTGGCCTTCCTTGGTGGGTGCATGCAGAGAAAGGCGTTTCCCCTTATTATAAGGACACTAATCCCATCCATAAGGGATGAGATCTAATCATGACCTAATCATCTCCCAAAGGCCCTACCTCCTAATACCATCACATTGGGGGTTAGGATTTCTAAGTATCAATTGGCAAGAGGACACAGGTGGTCAGAGCATAGCAGTTTTCATTCGTGCCTTTGGGAAACATTTATTGATAAGCTATTATGTGCTGGGACCGCACTGAGCATTTGCCAATACAGAGACAAGAAAATCATCAGGTCTGTTCTTTGGATGCTAATAGTCCTAGGAGGGTAATACCCAGGGAAGTCGATGAGTTACTACGGAATAACCAAGCCCACCTGGCATGACATATACTGTGCTGACAGACCTGAGCAGTTATTTATAGACTATTAACATATTTTATTTTAGATGCAATAAACAAGAGTGTTAGTCCCAGATAAATTAGTCCAACGGTGGGTGTAGCATAATCAGAGCCATCTATCTGGTCTTCACTTCTAGTTCCTGACACAGAGCTCCTAAACCCCTTGGAATTTCCTGAGTGGTGGAGATGCTGGGGGTGGTTTTTGTTTTAATGAGGTACTCTTGGTGGGTCCCCAGATAGCTTCAGGCTGGAGGCTTGTTGCCAGAAAGACCCAATCTTGATCAGTAAGCTTTAAGCTTTTAGCCTCACTCCCCAGCCTCCAAGCAGGGGAGAGGGGCTAGAGATTGAGTTAATAACCCATCTTGCCTACATAATAAAACCTCCAAAAAAAAAAAAAAAAAAAAAAACCACCCAGAAACCTAAGCCTCAGCGTTTGGAGAGCCGCTGGTTTGATGAACACATTGAGGTTCTGGGAGGGTGGTGTGCTCAGAGAGACGTGAAAGCTTTATGCGCTGCCCCCCACTTCCTGGCCCTCTGCATCTCTTCCGTTTGGCTGTTCCTGAGTTCTAGCCTTTATAATAAATCAATAATGGTAAGTGAACTGTCTTCCTTGACACCATGAGCCATTCTAGCAAATTACTAAATCTGAGGAGGGGGTGGTGGGAACTCCCAATTTGTAGCCGGTTGGTCAGAAGTACTGCAGGTGCCTTGGGACTTGTGATTGGCGTCTGAAGTGAGGGCAGTCTTGTGGAACTGAGCCCTTTAACTCGGGATCTGATGCTAGCTCCAGGTTGTTAGTGTCAGAATTGAATTGAACTGTAGGATACCCCGCTGGTGCCTGGAGAATCAGAATCAGTTGCTGGTGTTGGAAAATACCCCAGTGGCATTCTTCAGAGGGCAACATAAATTTGTCCCTAATTAAACAAGAATGTCAGAGATACAAATATTTCTGTCAAAAGCGAGTCACCAACTCAAAAGCACATACCATTTCATTTTTATGAATTGCATTAAGATCAAAATAAGAGATGGGTGTTCAAGCATTTTATGTCCAGATTCTTACAAAGCCCTCCTAACTCATCTCCCTGTTTCCACTCTTGTCCTGCTTTAATCTCTCCCCATCAAGTACCCAAGGGATCTTTTTAAAACAATAAATCCGAATGTGTCACTTACCTGTGTAAAGCTCATCAAGACTTGCAGTTGTTTTTAGATTAAAACACAGATTTCCTACCATGGGCTGCCGGGAACTGCATGCTCTGGCTCCTAACTCTGCAGACTCATGACGATGATGATGACTGACAGACAGCATTTACTGAGCAGCCACTGTGCACTCTACATGCTTTCTCTCTTTGAGTCGTTACGACGGCCTTGGCTCTCGTGCTCTTGATTCACACAGCAGCCACACTCTGCTCCTTTTTATTCCAAATAACCCGGAGCCCTTCCCCATGTCTGGACCTTTGCATTTGCTGTCCCCTTCGCCCAGGATGCTCTTGTTCCAGTTCTCAGAGCTGCCTGGTGAGCATCCATCAGGAGTCCGTGCAAATGTCACCTCTTTGGAGAGGCTGTCCTTGACTTAATCTAATCAGCTCCCCCTAATTGTCAAATCCTTTCCAGCTGAAACTGCAAACTGATGAGGACTTATTGGAGCCTGTCATGGTCATGTTTCTCTTCTTGTGTTTGTCTCTTTTCCCACCTAGAACATTTTGTAAGCTCCGTATGGCCGTTTACTCGCCAGTCTTGCCCACTAGCACCAAACTGTGTGAGGAACAGAGGAGGTGCTCAATATGTATTTGGTGAATGATTTCTTAAAAATGTTAAGTAACATATTCTAAACAAAAAGTCTTGTATATTTCTTTATAAGTAGTGACCACCTCACCATGTCAATATTTGTAAATTAACAGGCCTGGTTTTAGTATGGTCCCTAGATGGGCATGCGTTTATTGCTTGAGGGATGGTACAAAAAGCAGGTCAGGTGAACCTTTGGGAAACATACCTCAGTGTTTCAAATGTAACTGGATGATCAGGTGAGTCCTGCCATGCAGTTGAGAGCAGAGAACTATCGGGGGAGGGAGAGACAACTGTCTGGAGCTGTCGGAAATTCAGCCGGTACCTGCTCTTTGATGTGGGCTGGGCCTTGGGGTAGGTGGGTTGAGGATGGAGGGGTGAGAAGTGGCAGGAGATGAGGTTGAAGGTTAAACCACAAAAGATGGAGAAAGGTGCTGAGTACCATGCTAAAGAGGGCGGACTTTGAACTGAAAGCCATGGTCGACCATGGAAGTGGGAGACAGCTTAGGAAATCAGAGTGATTAGATTAATGCCACACCAGAGGGGGCATGCACTGGGGAAAGCAGAGCCTATGGGCAAGACACAAGAGCCTCCCTCTGTTACCATGGTGCAGTAAGAATGAAGAGTTATGCGTTGAGTTAATACTCACCATGTTTGCTCAGTAAATAGCAGATGTTCAAAATATGCACACTGAAATACACAACACATCATATGAACTGGTTAAAGGAAATTTGGGTGAGAGAGAGAGAGGTGTACGCTTCCTTAACCCAGCGTGATTATTTATGTATCGGCATTACAGGCATTGCATATTCTTAAACGAAGGATCGTGGATACAATTTGTAGGTGAGTCACAGGATTAAGAACTAGAAGGGCCTTCAGAGTGGACCTGTGTCCTCATTCCTCATTCTCACCTGTGTGGCCTTGTCCTTTTCACCAGGGCTTCCTTTACATTCCCTGACTATGTGACATGCTCACTCACCGCCAGAGCTTTGCTCTTGATGATTTCTCTCCCCCATCCTTACTGGCTGAGATCCTGCTCATTTTTCTTGGCCAAGACACATAGTCTTGTGCCTTCCCTGCCTTTACTCGGATAAAATCAGTGGCTCTGCTCTCTGCTCCTGGGTCATTCGCGTTGAGATCTATCATTGGAATACACACTGGGACACAACTGTGATAATTAACAGGGTGGACTGTTTTTATTATACTAAAGTTTAGTTGATTTACAATATTGTGTTAGTTTCAGATGTACAGCATGGTGTTTCAGTATTTTTGCAGATTATATTTTATTATAAGTTATTACAAGATAATAGGTATAAATAACAATAAATCCTTTTTGCTCGTCTGTTTTGTATATAGTAGTTTGAATTTGTTGATCCCATACTCCTAATTTGTCCCTCCCCTCTACCCTCTCCCCTTTGGCCACCACAACTTTGTTTTCTATGTCTATGAGTTTGTTTCTGTTTTGCATATACATTCATTTGTATGATGTTTTAGATTCTGTATACAACTGATATCATATACTATTTGTCTTTTTCTGTCTGACTTATTTCACTAAGGGTAATAGTCTCTAGTTCCATTCATGTTGTTGCAAAATGGCAGAATTTTATTATTTTTCACAGCCAAGTAATATTCCATTGTATATATACCACATCTTCTTAATCCAATTGTCTGTTGATGGGCATTTGGTTTGCTTCCAAGTCTTGGCTATTGTAAATAGTGCTGCTGTGATCATTGGGGGTACATGAATCTTTTCGAATTAGTGTTTTTGCTTTTTTTTCTGGCTATGTAGCCAGGAGTGGAATTGCTGGGTCATATTTTTAGTTTTTAAAGGAAACTTCATGCTGTTTTCCAAAGTGGCTGCAGAGGGAACTCTTAAATGAGAGACTGCCTGGGTTTGCTCTTAACTAGCTGGATAAATTACTGAAACACCCTGTGCTTTAGCTTCCTCATCTGTGAAACAGAGATAATAATAGTATGAATAACACAGTCCGTCTCATAGGGTTGTTAGGAGGATCTGATGTGTGTGAAATGCAAGGACAAGCCTTGGCACATAGTCAGGCATTAAATGTGTTAGCTACTTCCCTGCTTGACTGTGGGTTTCTGAGAGCAGGGGGTGTAGCTCTTACTCATTTCCATTGAGGAAACTGAGGCTCAGAGCAGTTAAGGGACATGTCCATGGCCCCACTGGAGCATGCACACAGGGCCCTGTGAGCCCCAGGCCAGTGCTCTTCGGTTGACCATTGAATTGGTCACTCCTGAATGTTGAGTAAGCTGTCCTGTCTGTGTGCCTTTAGCACAGAAGACTCAGTGCATTTACACTCACTTCTCAGGTTGCCTTTTATGACATCTATGAGAGCGACATGTTCAGTTACAGAACGTAAAAAAAAATGAATGTAAGTGTAAACTTCTGAAATTACTGTGATTTAGGGAATGATAGGTGTTATTTTTTCACAAGTTTTATGTAAGGTGAGTGCATGCTATTGAATAATCTGAACAAAAGTTGTAAATAAGCCTGAAGCATCCTGATCTCTTGGATAGGGGCTGATGGCAGTGCATGTCTAATCTTTCAAGCATTTATAAAATGTGTAATATTTCTAACAGTTGAAGTGTGAGATATTTCTTCATGATGTTTTTTGGCCTAAGACACCATGAAGCAGAGGCATACTCATGTTTTGCGGTCCTGATTTAGGACCTCCATTCCCCAAATGTGTGTGCTGGGGGAGGCAGGAGAGCAAGGAAGGGTCCCATTTCCTTCCCTCAGAGCTAAGACCGCTTGCCCCCCAAATGCAGGTGTCCACCCTGCCCTGACTCTGGGCCTGACTCTGAGGGGGAATTTAAGGAACCCAGATCTATTGCAAGTTAGCTCTGCTGTTGGGCCCACTCTGATCCGGGTCCCGATTCCAGGTAAGGGAACTAACTTATTGATTGCCCCATCTGTGTCAGGCTGGTACATGCTTTATCTCATTTCGTCTTCCAATAAAATCACATGTGATGAAACAGTTGCCTAGAAAGGTTAAGTGATTTGACTTAACCAGGATTCAAAACCTGGTGCTTGGTGGAAACAACCCAAACGACCATCAACTGGTGAATGGACAAACAAAATGTGGTATATCCATACAAAGGAATATTATTCGGTCATTACAAGAAATGAAATACTGACACATGTTATGTATTAGTCAGGATTCCTCATAGAAACAGAACCAATATGTGTATATATATAATATATATATAAAAAAACCACACATATTATATATATACATATATAAATACATACAACATATATTATCATATATAATACATATTAAAAATATCAATATTGGTTTACCTATATACCCATGTATCTCCTACCACTAGGATATATATTATATAAAATGTTACTACCTAAGGAATTTGCTGACATGATTATGGTGGCTAACAAGTCCCAAGATCTGCAGCCTGCAAGCTGATATGCAAGAGACCCAATGGTGTATTTCCAGGCCAGGTCCAAGGCCTGAGAACTAGGAGAGCCAATGGTGTAAGTTCCAGTCTAAGTCCAGGTTCAGAGACTGATGTCCCAGCTTGAAAACAGGCAGAGAGAGACAGAGGACAAATTCCCTCTTCTCAGCCTCTTTGTTCTACTCAGCCCTTGAGTGGATTGCATGAGGCCCACCCACGTTGGGCTAATTGACTGGTCCACCAATTCAAATGTTCATCTGGTCCAGAAACACTCTCACAGACATGCTCAGAAATAACGTTCAACCAAATATCCGGGCATCCCATGGCCCAGTCAATTGACACGTAAAATTAACCGTCACAGGCTACAACATGGATGAATCGTGAAAACATTAGGCTAAGTGAAAGAAGCCAGACACAAAAGGTTACCCATTCTGACTTCCTGTCTGCTCACAGCTCTTGGCCGGCTGCTCCTTCACCTCTCAGTGGTTCCACCTGCTTGTCTCAACTCTCATCTTCAGCCGGGCATCGTGGGGACTGGATTTCCACGGCCTGGTGCTGGGCCAGCGTGCCCTCGTCCCATCTCAGGGAGCTGGCCAGACTGACCTGTGTCAAATGCTTTCCATGTCCTCGTCCCCGCTCACTTTATGTCCTTTCTCCCCGAGGACACTTCCTTACTCTCCTGTCTTGCTCCTGACTTACTGCTCTGCTCTTCTCCCTGCCTGTACCTGTCAAAGGGTCCCCAAAGTGACAATTAGTCCTCTGCAGAAATGGAGTGAAAGCTACTCCTTCTGGTCTTTCGTGCCCTTCCCCAGCTGAGCCCATTTTCCCAGAAAACATGTGTCACTCACACCCACCCCTAATTAATCTTTCCAACATGCACACCTAAGGAGAGATGGTGTAGAAGGGAAGACGCCACATGATCCAAAACAGGCAAGAACAGAAACATTAGGAATTTTGAACACAGAAGGAAAGAAGGAAAAACCATCACAAGCTCAAAGGAACATAGGTGGGGACACTTGGGGTCTTCCAGCATCACTGAAATCACACAATGCAGGCAGCTACACCTTCCATCCAGTTCCCCCATCCCAAGGCTCCTGCCCTCTCCTGTGGGTACTTAATGCCACTGAACATTTCTTCTGCCAACACAATCCACATTCCACCCCCTGAGCAGCCTCAGACACCTGGAGACAGGGCTTATCTTTGAATAAACAGCCATACTTCATTTGCCATGAATTTCCCAATGTCCCTGCCTGAGAAGGATGATATCATTAGACATGTAAAGGGAAAAAAGAGCCCTTTTCATCTTGTAGCTACAAAGGAGGCAGGCTGCATCTAGGAGAGGTGGCACAGCAGGGAAACAGCGTAAGTGGGGCCGGGCTCACCTGTCGGGGGCGGGCTGTAGAATGACTGGGAGCCCTGTCAGACTTCCCCAGCGGGGAGAGAGAGGTACGGAAGCTGGGAAATAGGCTCAATGCTTTGGCCTGAAAAAAAAAATCTGTCTTCTGCTGACTGAGAGAGTCAAGCAGTTTCCACCTCCCAATCCTAGCAGGTACTGCAGTAAATACAAAGAGTAGACCCAAAGAACCAGTCTCTGCCCTCAGAGAGGATTTTGCTCATGGGGATGGGGGTAGGTGTGCTGGGGAGGTAAGGTACAGCCTCCAGGCCAGGCGATACCTGCACACGTTTAACGAGTGGTGGATGATAAATGGGGTTCAGAGGAGATGGGAGATGGGGCTGAGAAATCTCCTTGGAGAAGGGGAGCCAACCCTGAGGAATGGGGGGATTTGGGACATGGAGGGGAGAGGCATTCTGGGTGGAAGCCCCTTGCGACCCATTCAGGGGACGGTGAGTAGAGAAGTCTGGCTGAAGCAGAGAACAGAAAGGGCAGAGGAATGATGGAAAGGAAGGTCAGGGGAAATGCCGGGTGGGGGGGGGGGTGGAATTGATGAGTTGTGTGACTTTGAATGACCCTGCGCCTAATTTCCTCACCTCTAAATGGCCACGAGAAGAGCTTGGAATGCTGTTCACGAGCATCATTTAAGACACTTGCTAGGAAGTCCTAACCCAGCACTCGCTACTGTCTGGACACTCCAAACGGCTGGCCTGGCTGGCCGGCCGTTCTGGGCTGAGATGCCTGAGCGCAGGCTGCTTGGAGCCACAAGGGCTGGGGAGAAGGGGAGGGATTCCAAACCTCCGCAGTGAGGGAATTACGAAGGAAGTGACAGCAGCTTGTGGAAGGTGAATCCCCCTCTGCTCTGACGGGGGCTGGCAAGGGCCGAGAGCTCTGATGGGAGACGCAGGTCCTGGAGTTACCAGAAAGGGAAGCCTTCCAGTAACCTCTCAGAGCCTGCTTGAGGCAATCACACAGAGCATGCCGGAAATCTCCAGCGCTCTGGGCCGGGAGGGGCCCCCAGGCAGAAGCAGGATGTGTGGGCCAGGACCGGACAGACTCTCCCCTCCCTTATCAGTCATCACCGCCCGTCATTTTTCACTTCAGCGAAAATTTAGTAGGTATATTTAAATGCATCCAGGCACAATAAAACCTTGTTTGAGGTTTAAAATATAGCTTGTCAGATGAGTATTTAGTGGTGTGTTTTAATATGCGTAAGTGCAAACCAGAATTTAATGTGTAAGCTAAAGTACACGTTAGCAATTTCATAAGTGATCTAAAATTGCAGTGTACACGAGTAACTGGAGGGGCGGGTGGGGCGAGGGGGAGAGAGGAAATAAAGTATCATAAAATTTTGGGATCCTTTTCCTTTCTTTATTCCCCGAAGTAGGGCCTTGAATTCCCAGGTGAATTTATAATGGAGTTTCCTCCTACTTATTTCTTGATGATTGTATCTTACGTTTTCATTGAGAGTGAATTCACGTAACATAAAATTAGCCCTTTTACAGTGTATAATTCGGTGGCATTTAGTCCATTCACAGGGCTGTGCTGTGTGACCATCATCTCTTTCTAGTTCCATAACATTTCCATCACCCCAAAGGGAACCCCTGCATCCATTAAGCAGTCACCCCTCACTTCCCCCTCCCTCCAACCCCTGCCAGCCACTAATCTGCTTTCTATCTCCATGGATTTACCTACTCTGGACTGCTCTCTATTTTTAAAATTTACTGTTTTTTGCTTTCGTTTCTTTCTTACGATTCATACAAATGTGTGTGTTTCTCTGGACCCCAGGCAACGCCTATTGCTTTGGAAGAATTCAGAGGTTTTGATGCTGGGAGCTCATACGTCAAGTTGTTGAAAGGAGAGGAACTATGGGAGAGAAGCCAGCTTTGTAGACCCAACAGAGGTAAGGCTAGGAGACGGTCCTCCCAAGTTCTTCCCAAGGGGGCTGTTAACCTTTCTGTATTACCAGCCCCTTGGCAGCCTGATGAAGCTCTTGGAGCTCTTCTCAGGATAATGATTTGGATAAAATAAAGTGTACAAGATTACAAAGGAAGCCAATTACATTGAGATGCAGTTATAAAATATTAAAGTATTTGGGTCAAGTATTACATTACATATACTTCTTTATTAACACATTGAATAATGAGACCTTGCTGTGGGTCTAATTATACTGTAATTTTAAAGTAGTGAGAGGTGTAAATTCTATTTCAAGATATTTGCAACATTGCCATGTGATATGAAAATACCTGACTTCTATTGTGGCAAAGTCATAGATATTGCTAATAATACTGTGGTTTTGTTGCTTACATTCATAGTTGAAAGGAATGTGACTGGAAACCAGTGAAAACAAAGATATAATTTTCCCCCGACCAGGTTCATCCACAGACTTTGATTAAGAATCTTGTTCTGGGATAGATGGTTTGTAATTGATTTTCATCCGTGGATTTCTTTGAGAATCTAACAAAAGCTACTCAGAGACCATCTCACACCCCCTCCCCAGAAGGCATTGATCTACAGATGCAAAAACTGTATCATGTTTGTGGACCTCCTGACACCCATCTACAGACCATTTCCAAGTCCACGGACCTGAGGTTAAGATCTCCAATTCTCCATGTACTGACAGGCAAGGATGCTGTACCATTTGGCATTCCTCGGCTGTAAATAACAGAAACTAACTCTGGAACCATGTGGTTTGAGAGGATCTCTGTAGTAGAAGCTTCTGGACGGTCTCATCTGCATCCTATATCGAGAATGTGTAAGTTGTATCCGTGGCCAGGCTTTTGACCCTCAATCATCGTTCTGATATCTGAGTGGCCTAGCCAGTGTCAGGTGGCCCCTGGAGGAGAGCTGGCCTCTTTGATCAAATACCTCAGCAGACTATATTTAATGAGGAAGGATAATTTCTCAGAAGGAATTTGAGGTGCTATTACCAACAAAAAGAAAAAGGGAAAGAAAGGAAGAAAAGAAAAGAAAAAAATTTGTGTGGATATGGGGCAGGCAAAAGAGAAAATCGGCTTGAAGTTCCATGAGAGTGTGATGGATATTGATTCTTTATTATTGTTATTGTTATTGTTATTATTATTACAAGACATACTTTCTGGGAACATTTTGATGTTTCTGAAACCAGGATACAGCTCTCAATGTATGCACACATGGAAAGCAGCCCTCCCCTCCTCCCCATGCCCAGAGAAGTAAACTGTCGTGAAATCAAATCAGTGATGCATATTACAGCTGAGGAGTCTTAGAACCCAAGAACTGTGGCCTCACAGATTCAGTCAAAGCCATATAAGCCAGACTCCTTGAAGCTTCAGAATGTGCTGCCGTTCCTAGGCCCTTCATGCCACTTTCTTTTAATCTCTGCTCTTCTAAAGCATCCTTACTTGGTCTAAATTGGTTCTTCTCTCACATCAGATGTTTGCCACAGTACTAAATGCTGAGATGAAATCCAATTCCATTAGGCAGGTGTTCATGGAGCAGAGCTACTAGTCAGCTCTCTGCTGGGCAGTGTCAGCAAGGAGGACAAAGCAGGGCCACCTGCTCTCTGAGAGCTTAGAGCTTAGGTGTAGAGGCTGCACCCACACACAGGAACCAGGTGAAACCCTCGCCTGGACTGCCAGCCCATGTGATCCTCACTTAGTGTGCTCACCTAAGCGCTGCAGCCGGGAGTCAGGAGGGGAGACAGCAGAGTGTGGGCTGAGTAGTGAAGGAAAACCCTGGGTGTCCCTGTCCCTTGCCTGTACCTGCTGGGACACAGGACTCCCTCTCTGAAAGCAACGAGGCACAGAGAAGTTGCACTCCTTGTCCGGGTCGTCATCCAAGAAATACAGAAGCCTTGGGTGAAGAGGACCACGTGCCCGGTGGGCTCCTGACAGGGCCAACAGCCATTCACCTTTCAGGTCTCTGCTTTAAGGTCACTTCCAGAATGTTCTTTCTAGACCTCTCAATTTAAAACGAGATCCCGTTATTAAACTTTCTCATGGCACCTTGTTCTTTTTCTTCAAAACACTTACGATAATTTGTAATTACCTGTTTGTTCTTCTCTCCACTGGTCTGTGGACTCTCCTAAGGAGGGAAGTTCTTTGTTTGCTCTATGTCCACAAAACTCAGTACAGTGCCTGCATACACGAGGTACTCAGGAAACCTGAGTGGAGTGATTGGAGAGTCAAATATAGGCTAGAAGCCATACCAGTGCTTTCTGATAATGATGAACTTGGTGAGGGACAAGGACACAATTGATAGGAAATAACTTTTGATGTTAAAAATGTGCCAGGCCAAAGGGACAGCTGGTATATGAGGCACTGATGAAGATCTTGAGGGCTATAGATCTGAGAGTTAAGGTAACTAAGAAGCGTTGCTTTTGGGCTTGGAATTTAAAACCAGTCGTGAACTATTTACAACCAATGGACTGAAGGTGGGGCTCGCCCATGCCCTTCCACTCATGCCTACAGTCCCACCTCTATTTGGACTCTGGGGAGTTGTGTGTTAGTGTGATCTTATTTTCCCAAGCAAAAACTAAAACAAAAACCAAACAAAACCAAAACAAACCCCCATCCCCCCCCAAAATGAAACCCTGAAAGGACTTAGATGATCATGAAGACAGGCAAGTTAATTAAGCTCTTATTTCTTCTTGAAATAGAAACTTAACATTTGCTGGCAGGGAGAAGGTTATGCAGGAATTAAGCTGAAAGAATCCACCGGTGTCCCCGGATCGAGAGTTTGCTTTGGTTGCTGGCAGCGGGGGTACAGGTGGGATTCTTTCCCAATCTTTAGCTGGAGACGTGAATTTCAGAAACCCGGAGGCAAGGAGCATGAGGATCTTGGCTGCACTGTTCATTAGCACTCCCGTGCCTTTGTACAAATGAACGCAGAGTCCCTAAAATTTTTCTTCTATGGGATTTTACAGCTTTATGAAAACAGGCAAGCCTTCCTTTACTGGAGAATCAAGTAGGTATAATTTTATTCAAAAGCTTTGTTTAAAAAAAAAGTAAATATATATGATATTACTACCAGTGAGAAAAAGGCATCTTTATGATAATACTTGATATTTATGCAGTAGTCTTCTCTGAAGAATTCCAATTCCAGCTCAGTGTATGAAATGGGTCAGCTAGGTTCTGGTGGAAATATAAATGTATGGGACTTCATGCTATACCACTTGCCAGATACAAGAAGTTGGATGTTTCCCCCTCTCAGCTGAGGGAAGATAAATTTCACCTTTTTTCTAGTTCTAGAAGAGCCTTTCCAGAATGTCAGCTTCTGGGAGTTCATATCAGATTTAAGACCAACTGAGTACCTGCAGAGGGAAACATTGCCAAAGGAGTTAATTGTTTGACCTCTGTATTCAGCTGGGCCTTGGGTGAATTACTTAAATGTTCTAGGTCTCAGTTTTCCCCTTTGTAAGACAGGGATTAAATACAGTGTCTCCTCTTAGGGTTAAGTAGCCCCCCTCTGGTGGAACAGTGTTGGTGACTTAAGAAGGACTCTGCCACAAGCACACACACACACACACAGACACACACACGTGGGTGCATGCATACACATGTGTGCACATGCACAGACATACACATACTCTGTCACTGACCAGACCCCAAGCCCAGGGCTGCATTCCCAATCAGATATCTCCAGAGCCACTGACAGTTCCCTCCTGACACACGGCCACAGACGCAGTCGTGGGAGTGAAGCCTTTTTAGCTCCACATTCCAACCAGCTCTAATGTGCCTGCCATGTAGGTAGGAGGCAGAAAAGGGAACAGGCGGGGTCCATGTGATTCAAATCACAGCAACAGCAGTTGAATAAGTGATGGTCCATTGACTAGCCTGAACCCTTGCAGGGGGTCGCCCAGGTCTCTGAGACTGTAAGGCAGTAACTTCCAAGGCTTTCAGATAGCATGGACCAGTCACACTACAAAAACATTTAGGGGGAAACTGAGACTGCCAACTTTAAATTTGGCTGCAAAATGGCTGGGGAAAAAACCCCAAGCTCTCACAAATATAATATTCATTGATAAAAAAAAATGGAATGCATTTAGCTTTACATTGCTCAGATAAGATCTCCTCTTGTCCACGAGTAGCAGAAACCTCTCCGTGGACCAGTGTCCGTCAGCAGCTGAGCCTGGGACCCTGCTGCAGAGACAGCCCAGCTGGGCATGGATGGAGCCGAGGGCGCAGTTTCATGAACATGGCACGGTGACCTCTGCTCCTGGTGGCTGCAGCCAGGCCACGAGCCCAATTTCAGTTTTGAGGGTTTCTACTTCTGTAAACACTCTGAGGCACGCTGCCTTCACCATTCCAGACCTCCTCTTTCTTACTGCGCTGCTTATCTAATTTAGCCCTCCAGACTGGCAAAGCACAGCACAGCACAACACAGCACATCTCTGATGCACGAGGTAGTGTTTCCTCATTCATCTTGAGTACGAGTCCTTGTCCTCTTCACAGCATCACACAGGGACCCAGCATGGTGTGTCTTCCACAGACCTATACTCACCATATTCTCTTCGTTTTTTTCTCGTCCTTCCTGCAAAGCTAATGTCATACAGACTGAGTCAGAAGAATCACAAGAGATATATTTCTCATTAATGCATTTGTTTAATAATACTGAGAGCCGATTGTGCCCCAGGCTCTATGCCAAGTGATGGGGATATAGTTGTGGGCAAACAAGTTCAGTGCCTTCTCTCATGGAGGGAGAACATGACAGATACAAACAAACAAGTATGTAATTATAAAATGTAATGAGAACATTGAAAACTTAGGAGTGTCAGGAAAGCATATAACAGATGGAATAGTTAAGAAAAGCGTCCCTGAGAAGGTGACATTTAAGCTGAAGCCCGAGAGAGAACATAGTGGACATTCATTGGTTTTGGTCATCTTCGATCCACTTTCTCTTCTTTTGGTAACGACATCTGCTGATTGTCTCTGGAGGCTTTCATTCAGGGAGTCCCATTCTTCTTGGGTTGGGGTTATGACCAAGCTAGGTCATGTGATCAAGCCAGGTCAAGCTGGCTTTCATTCAGGGCTTGGAATTTTGAGTGGAGTGATGCAGGGACAGAAAAAATCGGAGCGGGCAGTGTGCTCAGTGATGGGTAGAGCCAAACCAATGCCTCTGGAGGGCCAGATGAAGGGTTTGCATTTTATCCTAAATGCACAGGAAGGCTATAAAGACATTTTGAGCACCAGAGGATACTTTTAGTAAAAACCAACATCTCAAAGGAAAAGCAACCCAGTAAACAATTCAATCCAATCAACAGTGTAAAGATCTCTGAATTGGTCATCTCAGTTTTGCTCTGAGCCACTTCCAGGACACTGGGAATTTATAAGGTTCTTCTAAATCTCTTAGCTTCAGCTTCCTCATCTATGAAATGAGGCAGTGTGCAGTTGATCTCTCACATCCCTTCCTTCTCTGATGTTTCATGATCTATAGTGAAATCTTCTCAAATTGCACAAGGTGTCCACCATTAAGAAGTTTATAACAAAAGAGGAGAGAGAAATACCCAGCCTCTATAGTACCTGTTGTGTTCCATGGAGTTAAGAGTGTTTAAAGTAGTTTATAAGCCCATTTTGCAAGCTCATTTTCCTGTTGGCTACAAAAGGATTTTATCCAGTACTCGGCTCAGGAGCCATTCAATGAAGAGCTTTAAAAGAAGGCATTACTTAAAGTGTGACACTCTGCTAAACTGAGACATATTAACTCCAACTGAATGCTTCATGAGAGAAAACACTAGCGAGACTGCTGACTCTCGGTTGACTTTCACCAAGACCCTGCAATGGTTGAAATGCCTGTGTGTGATGTGTGTATCAGTTATCTCTTGCTACCAACACTTAATGGCTTAAAACAACCACCGTTTTATCTCTTACGACTCTTGGATTGGCTGGATCATTTTTGGCTAGTCTTTCCCGGGCTTACTTATGTGGCTGCATTCAGCTGGTGGGTTGGCTGGTGCTGCTACAGATGGGATGGCAAGCCTTTCTCTGTCTGGATATTTCATTTTTAAGGAAGTTGGACCAGGTTTCTTCACTTTCTTCACAGCCTTTCAAGAGGGCAAGAAGCAAGGCACAAATGCTCACCGAACATCCCTGCTTTTGCCTTCTTTACCGATGACCCAGTGGCCAAAGGATGTCACATGGCCGAGCCCAGGGTTAATATGGGACGGGGCTGCACCAAGGGCATGGATAGGAGGTGTGATTCATTAGAGGTCATTAATGTAACAGGGTGTGAATTTTCCCTCTTAGATATGCATTGCTAGTTATGCAACTTTAACTTACGGTGCTTTCCCAAAGACACAATGTACATGTTATTACTAGTGTGAGGAATCATTTGGAGTCACCTTATTAAGGGACTGAATTCTACATCAAATGGCTCTGCTTGCCTCATAAACTTATTCATTAATTTTTAGCAGTGGCCTTGGAAAGTTATGTACATAATATTTAGAGGAAAAAGACATTTACAATTATAATGAATTAAAGCAATCTATACTGCAGTATCACTGCCCCAATTTGGAACTTGAGGCTTGCTAATTTCATACCAGCATCATCTGTCTCCTCCCAATCGCTCTGCCTTAGTATGTGCATGCCTGACATGCACTCGATCTCAAATTCCTTCGAGGGCAAGAATCCTACCTCACACATGTTTGTTTCCCTCACGCTTCCAGCACTTACAATACTCTGTAGATGCTCCCAAAATGCTTGCTGAATAAATGAATTAATACTTGCCTTTTATTAAACACTTATATGTCCCAGGGACTTTATTCACAGACTGGCTCACCAATTCTCTCAGTGTCACAGGTAAGTGTTATCCTCCACAGTTTACAATTGAGATAGGGACAGAAAGCCCAAGGTAGACGGGCTAGGATTCCAGCCCAGTCCCATCTGATACCTCTTCATTGCACCCACTGCTGCTTTCCTTGTAGAGCAGGAAGGGAACTGTCAGATTTGAAAAGGTGGCCTCAAGTTGTTGAGAGAGGGTCAAAGAGAAAACAGAAGAGGCTGTCGATAGATAGGAGGGGACTGTAAACGTTCAAAACAAACACTTGTTCATTAAGAAACTGGCCATTGAAACCCAGGTGGAAAACCTATAGAAGAGCCAGTTCTACGGCTCTTAAAAAACCCGGCAGGTTAATTCCTGGGGGTGGGGAGAGGAGGGACTGGAAAGATCTTACTCTCAGGCCTGGTTCTGTTGGGCAGGTGACAGTACCACGCACACAAGGGTATTAAGGTTGTCCTCAGATGAAACGGTAGCCATTATTTTACATTTGCCTATTGTTTTTATTACCTACTAGATCAGTAATAACGCTAACAGTAGCTACCATATAGATACTACAGTATAGATGGGGTGGAGGGGCTGTGCAAAGTGCTTTATATACAATGCATGATGTCCATTAATCCTCACAACAACCCTATGAGTAGATTTTATTGTTCGTAGAGATGAGGTAACTGCCCAGGGAGATGCGCTTTCCCGAGAGTTCTCAGCGTTTAAGTGGTCGATCTAAAACCTGAGTCTGTTTAACTAAAAGCCCTGAATAACATTGAGCTGTGGGGCCTTGCGCGGCTTTGGTGCGGGTTGCGGGGGTGGGGCGGCGGGGAGAACGTTGTGAATCCTATTTATTCATGCAAAGCTGCGCACGTGTGTGTAATTTACAAAAAACAAATCCAGGTCGGGATACCTGTCCTCCAGAGGTTTAAAAGCCTACGTGGGTGGAGAGCGGCCCAAATCTCTACTCGCGCATTCACTCCTTCGCTCCCTCAAGAAGTATTTATTGCGCACTTGGGTATTCCAGGCAGGGCGCTAATCTAGCTCCAGGAGAGAGGATGATGAACACGAGAGACTTGGTGTTTGTTCCCCGAACCCGATTTCACTTTCTCGTGGGCGAGGCATTCGGATTCAGAGAAGCAGGAAATGTATCAACCCAGGTTGGGAGGGGAGGGCGGGGCACGACCCGCACCGGCTGCGCGGGCGCGGGAGGGAGGGCGCCGAGCAGCTGGGTGGTCAGGGCAGGCTCCCCGGAGGCGGCGGCGAGCTCGGGGCCGGCACGCGGGAGGGTCTCAGGCCTTGCGGAGCCCGCGGGGCGGAGAGCGTGGAGGAGGGCCGGGGGCGGGGCTGGCGGGGGCGGGGGCGGGGGTGGGCCGGGCCCGGGCCCGGGCCCGGGGGCGGGGCGGCCGGCGAGTTAGGGTTAGGGCTAGAGGATTCGGCTTCCCGGCGGCAGAGGGCGCCTGGCGCTGCGGTCCGGCGCGCCAGAGCCGCCCGCGCGGGCGCCGAGAGGAGAGGCGAGGCGAGGCGGGGAGCGCGAGCGGCGGCAGCCACTGCCACGTCTTCCCGGCAGTGGCGGCGGCGGCGCGGGAGGAGGTGAGCGGCGGCCGCGCGGGCGGGCAGGCGGGCCGGGAGCGGCGCGGGCGGGCACCGGGCGGGCGGGCACCGGGTACCGGGCTGGGGTGCCGGTGTCGGGACAGCGCGGTTCCCGCCACGCCGGCTCCGCCTGCGTGCCGTGCGGACGGCCGAGGCCCGGGCGCCGAGCGGGTCCCGAGCGCAACTCGTGCCGGCGGGGTGGGCGGGGGCCGAGGGGACGCGAGCCCGCCCGCCCGCCCGCCCGCCGCGGCGCCGGACGCGGGATCCTCGCAGCTGCGGGGCCGGGAAAAGTTGGGGCGGACCGTAAGCCCGCCTGGGCCGGGCGGGAAGTGCGGGTGCGCGGCGGACTCCAGGGGGCGGAGGGCCGCGGTGAGAGGGGTCCCGGGCCGGGAAGGCGGGAGACGCGGGTCCGTTGCGGGCGGGGAGAGAGAGGGGGTGCGCTCAGGGTCTCGGGCTGGAGTGGGGAAGTGTTCGGCTGGGGCCCTGCGGGTGAGGAGGGAGGGGACCCCACTGCGGGGCGGCCGCTGCGGGGACGGGAGGCGAGCCGGTGGCGGGGTAGAGCGGTGGGGAGTGGGCTTTGCCTCCTCGCCGCCTCTGTTGGGGCAGACCCTGAGAGGGGTCAGGCTCAGAGTTGGGGACGCCAGTGGCATCTGAAGACCCGGTGGGGAGTTCCTGTAACCGGTGGAGGAGGGAGCGGCGCTGTGCTTCCTCTACCGCTTCGGGTCAAATACCGCCCCTCTGCATCTGCCAGGTTCACCTCCCAGACTGCAGTGCTTTTGTCCTGGGGAAGTTGAGGAGGGACCCCTGAGTGGATGAGATATTTAGGAGTTCCAAGGTGAGTAGGATTGGACTGCATGAAATCGTAACTGTTGCCAGGAGCTGTCTAAAAACCCAACTCTGACCTCCTCCCACACCCACTCACCCCGTTCCCAGTACCCGCAAAGTCTGGATTTCCTGGGCTGGGCGAGCAGATCCCCAAAGCCCAGCAGCACATCTGCTCACAGGGTCGTGGGTATCCTGAAGCGGAATAAGACGTGGCCTTTTATTCTCTGGGACTGAGGTTGGCTGTTTCAGAAACAAGTGGAGATGCTGGATGCTTTATTAAAATAATCTGTGTGGTGCCCCTTGACGATGGAGATGAATCATACTAGCTTTTTTTTTCCCCCAAATAAACTTTGTATTCAAGACACAAGTATGCCAGGTCATTTGCAACAGCGATAGAGCTGGAGACCCACACTCTGGGCCTGAGCCCTGGTGCTAGTCCTAGTGTTATTAGCAAGGGTTGTGACCGGGGATGAGTCACTTCCCCTCTCTGGAACTCAGTTTCCTCATCTGTGAAGTGGGGTATAAATAAAGAGCTAGACAGCCTGATGGAGGCAGGAGTAGGCTTCTGAGGGAGACTGAAATCTTTTTCCTCATGAAACTAGATGGGCCACAGAAAATGGGCCACAACCTGTTATAAAGAAATTAGGATGGACTCAAAACAGCTGAGAAGCAAGGAAGACTGCAAAACATAAAACAAAACCAAAACTTACAATACTTGTACTAGATTTACAGTATGAGATACTGTTCTCATGCAGGAAGTCTCTTGCAGGCTGTCCAGCTGTCATTACTGTAAGGTATTTAACTGTGCTTAAAAATTTTTCATGTCTCATCGGTGGACCTGAATTTTTTTTTTTAACCTTCAAGCCTAGAGCGGATGCTCAGTGGGACTGGTCTTGGCACAGCCTTACTCAAAGGACGTCCCCAGGATCTGTCATTGCCAAAGTCTGTAGGATTTCCTTCTGTCTGATTGATGCTGTGCTCCTGGTACCACTGCCCTTCTGTCATCCTTTCCATCGTGACTTGAGAAGTGGTGAGCTGATTCCTGTTGCGCCTGGCATTTCTGAACTTCCCAGGTTTCTTTTCAAGTGAGTGAAATTAGTAAGCAAACAGTGCATTAGAGGCAGCACATTAAAAACAGCTCTGGGTAGTAAGGTGTCTACCTCACCCCTATTCCCCAGACCCCCGGGCAGCCTCTCACTAGACCTTCTGGGCCACCTGCTGGCCATCTCGTTTTGGACTCTGAGTGTCATCGCAGAGTTGAAATGACGTGGCTGAGTCAAACAGCGCATTCATGATCAAGCCATGGTACTGGGAGAGGAGGATTATAATTTTTTTTTTTGTATTTTATCATAACTCAATGTTCCTGTCCTTCTGTTCTCTTCCATTAGATTTCAAAATCCATATTGGGTTTGACCACATCATTTTCAGTAATCCTTTTCTGTCAGTTTCTTGGAAGTGGCTGTTAGTGGTTATCTCTGAGTTTGAGGTAGTGGTAAAATTGTATCCTCTCCAGCAGGTAATTAAGTTGAATCTTTAAGATATCTATAGTGTATATGTGTGTGTGTGTGTGTATAAATAACTGAGGGCTGTTAAATTAATAGCAATCATGATGCTAATAATAGTCATCATCTGAGCCCATAAGTCTATCAGGCACTGTGAGATGAGGAAACAAAGCTTAGACAGGATACAGCTGTAAGTGTTGCCACTAGCTTACACAAGTTACTGATGGTCTTTGCAACCAAATAGCATTTTTGCGAGAGTGGAAAAGGAATTCTTAGCTATCATACAGGTTTGTGATATTAAATGAGATGATGTATATGAAATGCAATGTGTAAACTGTAAAGGGCCTTCCAACTTGGGACAGTGTTTTAACACAAGCATTTGGGGGCACTGGAAGCTTATGAGTCCATGAGTTGTGTCTGGTAGGCTTGGGGTATACATGCTGATCCCTCTGAGCCCGGTTTCTGAGTATGTAAACTCAGGGTGATATTGTCTGCCTTGCGTTAAATGAGATACACTTGGGAATTGCAGGGGATGTGGTTGTCATCCAGCCCTTTCCCTCCACTTACCACAGGCACTCGGGGTAGTGGGATTGGTTAAGTTTTCCAGTAGGAATTGTCCTTGAGGGAGAAAGGCTTTTGAAGTACATTTTTGTACTTATGAATCGTTCTTTTAGCTGTTGCCTTCCCACCCCCACCTGCAGCACATTCAGTGAGCGTTCCAGGCCCCAGCGTCATCCAAAAGGAGGGAATTGACCCAAACCAGAAACCAGAAAAGACAGATCTTCGTTAGGAGTTTGAAGATGGATGTAGCTCCTTTCCCTTTGCCTATTTTATGCCCTTCTCTCCTTTTTTATTCGTTTTGTTGGGCAGGGAAAAGATACTGAATTTGGGGGTTTCTAGCTGAAAGGGGACATTGTTAGTGTAAGTTGGGGGAGTGGGTGCAGGGCAGATATGGGCCAGGAAGGAGATGAGAGAGTTGGTTTGACAGTAAAATCTGGAAAGTTTGGCATGGGGGACATCTCTGTTAGATGTAGGATTTGGCTAAATATGGGGCCAATATCCATCTCGTCCTGTAAGACTCTCTTGTGGGGCTTTGAAGTTTCTGTGCTCCAGGCAGGTTTTGACTGGTGGCGGCGGCACTGTAAATGAGTTTCCATAGTAAGTTGTGTGGGGAAAAGGAAATTAAATTCCAGGAGGGTGTTTGTTGTGACTGATGCCAGAATTTCTCTGAGAATTTTATTAAGATTCAGTCAGTCTATAAAAGTACTTCCTCATTCTCTGAAGATATTAATTAAGAAATAGCTTTAAAAAAAAAAAACCAGAAGTGTCTCCTTTGTGAGCCTTTAAAATGTAATCTTCCTAAATCTTTGGGAAAAAATGAAGTCTAAAAAAATCCCAGAGCCATAGATTTTAAAAGCAGTTCCTCCCCAAAGTACTGTTTGCCTTCTCTTCCTGTCTCTTCCCTCCTCTTGCATTATTTTGATAATGAGTTAATTTTGGTTTCTTTCACATTTTGGTAGCCTCATTTTTCTGTTTATGACCTTTAATTTTTAGATCTCAAATGTGTCTTCTTTTCCCTTGAGTTTCTGGGATTCATTCGCTGCGGGGTGGCAGCACAGCGAGGCGGTGAGGAGGGCAGACTCAGGAGCCAGGCTGGGGACAGGAGAGTCGCGGTGCTTCTTGGAGACCAGGCTCTCCGCAATCTGGATGGGCCCCCGCCGTGGCCCTGGAGGCCGATCGCGTTATTCCTGTCGCACAGATGAGGAAATGGGCACAGAAACGCATGGGTCCACGTAGCCAGCCGGGCGTGAGTCTGAGTGGCAGCCGTGATCTCTGCATGCCACACCTGCCCTGCCAGGTCGGACTCCACCTGTGGGCTGGGGCTTCATTAAGGGAGTGAAGGTCAGGTCTGTGCTTTAGAAAGGTGGCCCCATGGGCTGCGTGGAATAGGAAATGAGTAGAGAAACGGGGCCATCGGGGTCACTGGCATGAGAGAGGACAGGCTTGAACCAAAGGCAGTAAGATGGTGGCAGTGGTCAGCGTGGATGGTGCTCGGTCCTCTGGACGCAGGGTTGAGACAGGGAGGAGTCAAATCCCAGCCACTCTTTTCCTCTCCTCACCCCTCCCAGCGCCGTCATCGCTGCAGGCTGGGTACTGGAGATGCTAACTGTGCAGACCAAAAGCCATCCTTGTAGAAACCAAAATCGCCTCTTAAGGCCTCTTGTGAGAGCCAGAGAAACGAGCCTGAGTAGAACCCCAAAGTGCCTTCCCCTCTCTTTGACCCCCCCCACCCGCACCCCAGGCCTTATCGTTTCTACCTTTCCTGGAGCATCTTAGGATGGAATTCAACTTCTCAGACCTCATTTAGGGAAATGCTGATTTGGATATTCAGATTTAAAATAAAGGCGTCAAAAGGAAAAATCCCCAAAGAAAGCAGCCTCCCTGGGGTGTAGTTGGCACCCGCTGTTCCCTGGTGGACTCAGTGAACCCCCTGGGAGCGTGGTCCTTGGTTCTGGCTGTTTCCCAGGGGCTGATCTGCCTCTAGGCGGAGGTGATTTGCGGTCACCAAGCCTGCAGAGCCTGGTGGGGAAGCGGGAGTGGTGGTGGGCGAGTTCTCAGTGGTGACCACCCTGGGAGGAGGTGAGACAACCCCCTGAAGGATGCAGCCTCAAAGTGGAGCCGGGCCATGCTCGGGAGAACCAGAGTCAGAGCAGGGGGACGTGACTGGTCCAGGTGGTTAGTGTTCACATTTTCGCCTCGATGATGCACTGTTGCCACGTCAGGACTATGCTGGTCCTACGCCCTCTCCCCTCGTCAGTGCCAGAGTCCATAATAAACTAGCCCGGGCTGCTGTTTTGCAGATTGCATAATACCCGTGCCCTTCAGATGGTTTGTTCTTGCTGGGTCCCAGCCCGTTGGTTGGGTGCCGGTTTTGCTTGGGCTGCATCCTCATTGCGAAGAGGCTGGGAGTTACTTTACTGGACTGGCCACTTCCCGGGGTCCGCAGTCACTGCCGTCTCTGCGGTGACTCACTGCGTAAGACCACTCCCCACCATTTAATGGTCGCCCCTTTCCCTCCAAGATGTGACTTCTTTTCCTGGTCCTGAGGGCAGTCCTCTAGCCGTGGGTTGTTAAAGTGCCCAGTGAGTATGGCGCATTGACAGGGTACCTGTTTTAACGGGAGGGGATGTTGCCCAGGATGTTAGCTGTCAGGCCTCCCTCCTGAACATCATGTCCTAAGCAAAGCCCCTCTGTTTTCTTTTTTGCTGCATATGTGTTTGGGGTGTGTGTTTGTTTTAATTATTACTAGGAAGCAAAAAAAAAAAAAAGGATATTTATTTATTAAATGTCCGAATTTACAGAAGTGATACTATGGACTGGCAGAAAAAGCACCTGCACCTTTGTCCAGGTTCCCACTGGTTCATGTCTCCTTGTTCCACATGGTTGCCGCTTTGTTGGCAGAGCTGTCTGATTTGTGTACTGGTTGAGTTTGGATTTCAGTATTGAGTTGAAAAGAGGCCTGCCTGGTTGTTTGCCGAAGTGGAGGGACTGGAACGGTTTGGCTCCGGGCTGCCAGCCTTGGCTCTCCCTGCAGCCCCAGGAGCCTGGCACGTGGTGCCTTTGTCGGGCAGGTGGAGTTTGGCCAGGCCGTTCCTTTGCCTTAGCCTGGGAGCAGCTCTGCTGGTGGCAGCGGTGGCCTCCCCTCTGCTGTAGGAAAGGGAATTCTCTCTTAATCCTGGCTTTCACTTTCTTCTCATCCTATGGGAGTGAGAGGGAGGAAAGTCTTGGAGCCAAGTTCAGGGCAGGACAGGTTTGCGGCTTCCACAAAGCTTTTACAGAAGTTTTCCTCTGATCCCACATTTCTCTTCTGCCCTGTTGATCCTGACTTGGTCCATCATCTGGGGCTTAGAGGCTGCACTTGAAGTGTATCAGTCACTCTTGGGAAGACTTTGGAGTGTGGCACCAAAACTTGTTTGGATTGATGTGACAATTTCACATCAGAGCATGACCTCTGTTTTGGTGGTGGTGGCTTTTAATCAGTTCAGTTGCTTTTTTTAAAATGATACAGATAATACATATGATGCTCTCCCATTCACATAGTGAAGTACATTGCAGAAAATGTAGCACCCTCCGCCTCCCTGCTGGGTCCTCAGAAGTAACCAGTCGTAGCAGTCTGATGCATATCCCAAAACTGTCCATCAGTCTGTACTCACACAGCTACATATAGTTTTGTTTCTTTTGTAAGCATAAGTCTGATGCATCATGTATATTGTTTCACTATTTTGTCTTTTCACATAATGTAAGATCTTGTAGATCTTTTCATGCGTGTGGTTCTTTTAATTTGTCTGCAGAATGTTTTATAGTACAGATACCTCACAATTTATAAGTCAGTCCCCCATTGATAGTTGTATAAACTAACTCATTAGTTTTGCCATTTAGTCTTCATACATATGTACTGTTATGCACATATGCACGTGTTTCTCGGCGTGGAATTGGTGTGCCACGGGTTCTACACGTAAACTGTCACAGTAGTCCCTACACTGTGTTCTCGAGGGCTGTCCTGCTTTAAACTGCCAACAGTGTCTGAGGCTGCCCATTTGCCCACAGGTTGCCATTCTGCTCGGTGATGGAAATGGCCAGTGTTTAGTAGGCATCTAATCCATCCCAGTGCGGCTGTCAGATTCATTTGGCTTCTGGATCTTAGTGGGCGGGTCCGTCATAGCTGGAGGATGAGGGAGCTGAGCCCCCCAGGACCAAGGACTGAGGCCCAAGGCTCTGCTCTGGGTGGCGGGAGCGTCCTGCTGCCAGGGGTGGCAGCGTGGCCCTGGAAGCGATCGCTCTTGGTGTCACGTCCTCTGCGCTTTCCCCAGAGGCTGGCTGCTGTAACAGAACACTTAATTTGGCGTAACCTGCCAGAGTCTGCGAGCCTCTCCCCGAGGAAGCGAGCCTGTGTGAGTGGTAGCACGTTGATGCTGGTTCTGGTCTGCGCGGCCAAGTTGGGGGCGGGGGGAGTTGAACTGGGCGGGGGGGGGTGCATTTAAAGATCACTTGCCGGAAAGCCAGACTCCCTTGTTTCTGGAACAGCCTCCACGCACGTGGTGAAGAGAGATTCTGTGCGCGGTGGGGCTTTCCTTCCAGCGGCGTGGTGCTCTGTCCCCCTCTCTCCCGGCTTCTATGTGGGACTACTGTGACAGTTTGTCCCTGAGCAGGGACTCTTGGAAGGGGTTCTCGGGGCCTGACCTGCTGGAGGGGGCATCTGGAAGTCCTGACAAATAGGCTCACTGGGCCGTCCCTGCAGGCTGAGCGGCCCGTGGGTTTTGGGGGGCTCTGACTTGCTGAATGATGGTGTCCTTTACCTGCTGTTCAAAGGGGGCCACAGGGAGAAGGTGTGGTGGAGGGGGCAGTGAGGGGATGGGGTGAAGAGATTCTAGGGTCCTTTCCAGCCCCACTCAGTCGTTTGTGGCTGTGTGACTTATGCAAAGTTACTCTTTCTCCTTGGGCCTCGGCTTCCTTATCTGTAAACCGGGAATAACGTTAGTACCTTCCTCACAGGGTCGTTGGGGGGATTAAGAGAGTCATGTTTGTAAAGCTCTGAGCACATTACCTAATAAGTAAGCACTCGGTAATTGTAAGTAACTACTACTCTTAATTTGTGTTCTCCTTTCCTTAATAAGTAACTTTAAACACATGAATGTGTATTATGTTTGCTAACTATAAAAACGCACAGAACCTGGTGATGTTAAGGAGTGGGGTCAGGAGATCAGGCGCTGCACAGAGGCGCCCGGATCGGCTGGGGCTGTGGGAGCGTGTTGGGGTGAAGGTGGCAGGTTTGGCAGGAGAGCACGTTTGATGTTCTCCTACACCAGTCCTGCTGTGCAACTCCAGGGCCCCAGAGCAGAGGCCATCCCCTCGTTAGAGTGAGTGCTGGGGACTCTCTGTCTAGCCTCTGCCCGTTGTTTTTAAGGCCAAGCTAGGCCGTGAGAGCTGAAGTGTCTGCCGCTGGCCTGGCCGTCCAGAGCGGAGGTGGGCCCGGTCTCTGTGCCCTGCGGGGTTGAGGCTCTTCCCCCAGCCCAGCTCTCCTCGCTGCCAGGTGCTCCCACTTCCAGATATGAGGAAACAGAACCGTGTGGTGTTGGGTGCTTTGCAGCATCTGCCGTTCGCTGCCCCTGAGGCCCCTCTGAGCTGAGGTTGCCGAAGTGCAGGGAGGTAAAGTCAGGTGTACCCAGGGCGAGGCACGGCTGGGGCTCACACTTGGGTGTCTGCCTGGCTCCAGAGCTCGCGCTTTCCCCTCTGCCTGGTTCCGGTCCTAGCTGTGCTGGCCCCGGGCTGATGTCTGTGCTGGTCTCGTGCCCCTGACCCCAGACGGTGGCAAGTTCATTTGAAGTCCCTGATTTGTTTGCTCATGGTTTAACCAAACCGGAGGCCCAAGACCTGCAGGTTGAGCACAAGGAGGGGGGTACCCGAGGCTCCAAAGCAGCGCCAGCCGCCCAGGTCCAGCTGCACAAAAGAAACCTCATCCTTGGGGTGGAACTCGGTGGGGGGGCCTGGTGTCTGCGGGCCTGGGAGGACCAGATCCCCCAGTGAGAGTGCAGGCAGGCCTGGGCAGACTGTGTGGCTTACAGAGCGCCAGATGTAGTGGCCTGTGACGTGAGTCCAGGTCACGAGTGTGAAAGATGTGCCAGCAAGATAATAGTGGCCTGTGGTGAGAGAGAGATTTCAGTGGTGCGTGGTGGCTGCCAAGGGTGCTGCCCTAAGTGTAAGTCAGCCAGACAGAGACATCGCCTGGGCTCCAGGGGTCTGAGAAGACCTCTCAGAAACGGCACAGATTAAAACAAGCCTTGTTTATCTCTTCGAGAGCAGGTGAATGCGGCTTCTGATCCACCCTCAGCTGCAGGTGAGGACGCCGAAACGGGGGGTTTGGGGGGGTGAGCTGCCTGATTTAGGGTCACGGCCCCGCTGAGGGGATGTGAGCCTGGAGCCAGCCCTTCCTGCGCTCCACCCCACACTCGTGCTCAGTGAGTACTGCATGCAGCAGCTGCCCTGAGGAGCCAGGACTGCTTAACAAATGAGTGAAGCAGGTCCCGATTCAGTTCCAGTCCTGGCTCTTCTGTCTCTGAGCAAAGCTAGGCCATTAGCCCCTCAGTTGCCTTCTGTAGGTTGGGTGTGGCACCCCTGCCTCCCCTCTAAGCTTGTCTTCATTCACTCAGAATCTATTCAGCCAGATGCTGTTCTGGGTGTTGGGTGTTTCACACCAAACCACAGATGTTAAAATCCTCTTCTCTTGGGGCCTGTTGTCTCCTGAAGGGTGACAGACAATCACTGGTTACAGTTCATGGTGTCCGTCCTAGTTTCCTGGCGCTGTAACACAGGCATGCACACTGGACGGTTTAAACAATGGGAACATGCTCCCTCGCAGGCCTGGGGTCCGAGAGGCAATCTGCTCCCTGCTTCTCCCCCAGCTTCTGGTGGTGCCGGCGTTCTCAGAGCCCTGAGCTGTGGCAGCGGCTCTGCCCTCCTCCCTGTGTCTGTGTCCTCTGTTTTCTTAGGACAGGGTCCCTGGATTAGGGCCCACCCTCCTCCTGCGTGTCCTCATCTTAACCACGTCCATCTGCAGAGACCCTGTTTCCAAAAGAGGTCCTGTTCTGAGGTGTCAGGTGGATCTGGGTTGACGGTGGGGACACTGTTTTCCCCAGAACAGTATGGGAGGTGGTGGTGATTGCTGAAAAACCATGGGGGCCCCAGGGCAGGGGGCAGTGAGGTGGTGAACAGTGGTCCAGGCAGGCCTGGCTGAGCAGGTGGTGTCTGAGCTTCCATCTGGAGGAGGGGACGTGGAGAAGGAGCTGAGGTGTGGAGGGACTGCATCCTAGGCAGAGGGGCCAGCAGACACGGAGGCCTTGGTGGGAGTCCCGCGTGTGTGTTGTGTGTGTGTGTGTGTGTGTCAGTGTCAAGGACCGCGTCGGTCCCTGCCGTCTTTGTGAGGCTTTGGCCTTTAGCAGGACGGGAGCTGCTGTTGTGTCTGGGTGTGGACCAGCTCGCTGAGGATTTTTCTGAAGTTCAACGGCCATTGCAGGGCCGTGTCCGTGTGCCTAGGTATTTTGCAGCAGTTGTTTCTCTGCATTTTCTTTTTGAAATGTCAGTGCTCTGTTGACCCTTGCTCCACCACCTTTTCCTGTCTATTCTTTCTCCTTCTAGTTGCCTTTTCACCCACCCGCTTCCCCACACTTAAACCACAAGCACGGAGAAGAGAAAGTAGACAGTAGACAAGGCTGGGGGTCGTCGGTGCTGCCCGGAGGCCTGGTGTGTGTGGCAGCCCCGCTGGGCGCCCTGGGGTCGCCTGGTGAAGGTGCTTCTCGCCCCGGCAGATTTAGAAGATGCTGAGGTCAGTGTGAGCTCAGTGCGCTCAGCTCCCCGCATCCTTCTGTGGATTTAGTCGCTCTGCCGTGAAGAGAGTTGAGTCAGCTGTCTCAGGCAGCAGGCCTCACTTGGCCTTGAAAATGCAGGGCGGGGAGGGACGTGCAGGAGCACCTGTGGAGAGACCAGGGGACTCATCGGGTGGTCATTGCACCCAGCCCTGGGGCCCCCTCTGCTGCCCACTTTGTCACCAGCCTGCAGGGTTCTACTTTGTTCACATTTGCCATAAAAACACTCCGAGTATAGTTATTACAGAGAATAAGGCACTGTGGGCGTGGCTTGCCCTGGGCGTGCTGGCCGGGAGGTCTGAGGTCTGTGCCAGTTTGGTTGGTGTGGTCCTGGAGGAGTCATAACTTCGGATTCCTTGGCATCAGAGCCGAAGGAAATCTCCTTATCTGGCCGACGTTTAATTTCCTCTCCGGGCCTCCAAAGGAAAGGTTCTGGCACGTTTGTGATTAGGGCTGCGGAGAAGTGGGCCGTGGGTGGCCCTGATTTCAGACCCTCTTCCCAGCCACCCCCACGAGGGTGGTGCCAGGAGCAGTCCGTCCGGGGGAGATCTGGGAGGCCGCTGGCACGGCCGCCCCTCTGGGGAGCACCGCTTTGGACGGTAATTACGTGTAAGCGGAGATGGAAATAGAATCTCCCGGCGCCAGGAGCAGCTGCTCCTCTGTAGGATTTCAGGAGCTGCTTTTGGGCGCCACTCCTTCCCCACCTCCCCGCCTCCCAAACAGAACACACCCATCTGACAGCGGGGAAGACTATTCCTAGTTAGAAACGAGCACTGGAAATGTGTTCCACGGGGTTGGGGTTCCTTCCCCAGAGTTATTTCTCGGGGTACTTTCCCAGCACAGCGAAGAGCTTCCTTCTTTGCCAGACTCTCCAGGAAGCTTTGACTCAGGTCTCGCCAGGAGTCTGCAGTGTCTGGCTTCCTTTCCACACTAGAGGCAGAGAGGCCTTGCCCCAGCGTGGGAGCCATGCAGGACACCAAGTGCTCCCATGAAACAGCCTCCTCATCCTGTTCCCATGCGGCCTTTGTCTCGTGCTGACGTGCCCCAGGCGCTTAGTAAACAAGTACTTGTGGATGGGCAGGACTGACTGCATGCAGGCTCTGATGGTTTTACCTTTTTGTTTTTTCAACTGGGCTCCTGGCAGGCAGCATCTGTGAGTAAGCTCAGGGCCGTCAGTGCTCAATCTTTGGCTGCATATTGGGACTGGTCCCATCCCTGCGGCCTTGGGACGGTCACTTGCCTCCCTGGGCCTCGGTTTTCTCATCCTTCACCTGGGGATTGCATGCAGTGGTTGTCACGCATGTCTCCTTCCTTGCGTCCCCCGCAGCCCTTTGATGGGTCCTGGGGTGATTTGCAAGCACTGACTTCCCTGGTCACCGTGGGAGCTGCTTGAGGGCAGCGGGAATATGAGCTCTTTGTCCCGGGGAGCCTGGCATATGCAGAGCGCCCACAGAGCTCCCCGGTCGCCCTTGTCCTGCTTGGCCAGACCCCAGAGTCTTGCTTTCCGGGTGAACATTGACAGGAGGCGGGGACAGGTGGTGGGGGTTGGGTATGACTCCAGGGCAGGCGTCCCCACAGTTGTTCAGCGTGAGCTCCTTGTTCCTGTCTCAAGTTTCATGCAACTTTTGATCCTTGCCCTGGACAAAGTCCCTTTATATCTGGATGTTGTCGTGACAATTGGTTTTACAATTACTAGTAAGTAGGAAAGAATGGATCATGATGACAAAATTATCTGTACATTGCATTCTAAATTTAAGAAATGTCTATGCATTGGGAAAACACTATAAAGAATTTTATTTCAGTGGTTGTCTCCGGGTCTTGGTATTACAAGAGATTTTTGATCTGTCTATTTTTTGGCGTTTTCTATGGTCAGCATGTGCTATCTATATAATATGAGCTATTAAAATTACTATAAATAATCAGTAGCTGTTTAGTAGGGGTTAATATGTGCTCCACGCTGCAAGAACTTGCCATTACAGTCTTATTTACTCCTCGCTATGAACCTGTGAGATCTTTTTTTAAATACAGATGTGAACCTGTTTTATTTTATTGTGGTGAAATATATGTAAGACTTACCTTTTAAACCATTTTTAAGTTCTGTGAAGTATATTCACTGTGAGATCCTTTTTTTTTAACCCTTTATTTTATAAATGAGGAAGCTGAGGCTTAGAGGAACAAAGCTGCCTAAGGTCACAGAGAGTAAGTAGTTCCAGAGATGGGAAGTGGACCCGGGGTGCTGGGACTCAGAAACCTGGCATCTGGCTTGTGGCTGCTGGAGTCCGTGATGACTCACCCTGCCCCGTGCCCATCGCTTGTTTGCAGAAAGCCACCCCTTGAGTGTGTGTCTCTCCGTGAAAGCTCTAGTGCTGGCCTTTGTTTATTTACAGGGAGGTGGGCGGTCAGCCTGGCTCGGGGCGTGAGTGGCTGGCATAGGTGCCCTGCCGACGGGGCCAGGGACGGTGGTCTCTGCACTCCTGCTTGTCTCTGTTAGGCAGGGTGAGGCGTTGGGGCTGCTGTGAGGGCGAGGAGGTGTTAGGGTTCTGTCTCTAGAAGGTGCTGAGCACTGGGGGCAGTGGAAAGAGCGGTGGTCTAGATAGAGCTCAGATACCCGGCTTCGTCAGGCCTGGGTGCGCCGTGCAGGCTGATTTTAGAGACAGGACGTTGAACTTGGAATTGGAAGGTCTGTGATGTGGTAGACATGCTTTGGCCTCAATTTCCTTATTTCTAAGTGGGTGAGAAAAATGCTTGTTCTGCTTGCCTCCCGTGATTGTAGACGATTAAATGTCATGATGTTGGGGGAACGCGCTGAATAAACTAAGGGCTATTGGGTCAGTTTCTAGGATGGGACTTCTGAGTGCTCAGTGGTGTGGGGAGAGTGTGTGGGGTCGACCCTGGAGACGTGAGGAGGATGGATTAGGATGTGAAGGGTAGCAGGTTTGCTCTGGCTTGTTTTCTTTGTTTTTTACCATGAGCTTGCTTCTTCCACCATCACTTAGTTGGTGAAATGCAGTGTTCTGTTGTCTGCCTAGCACTGTATGTTGAAATGCCCTGGGATTTTACTGGCATGTGACTCTGCCAAGGTCCTTGGATTTACCCTCCCAAGGCTCACATCTCCCCAGTGAAATGAATTGTAAGTGGAGGAGATCGTTTTGTAACTACATGGTGGTTGAAACTATGCAGCAGCTTTCTGTGGTCTTGTGTGTCTTCCTTGTTTTAACAGCAAGTATCAGTCTGTCTGTTTCTGTTTTCCAATCTTGAGCGGCCAAGCATGTAAGTGGGCTGGGACCCAGAGGACTGTCACTGGTGGGGGATGGCACTCATCTTCTCATGGGGGGCGCAGGGCTTGCTTCTCGCTGACCCAAGACACGGTGTTGTGCGAGACATTACAGAGTATTGAGATACAGAAGGCAGGGTCTTAGCTCTCAAAGAGCCCACTGAGTCCTGGAGAATATGCAGATACTCCAGAAACAACTCTGAGGGTGAGAGGTAGGTAGCTTGAAGAGCCACTGCCAAGAGAGGTTATAACCTTCCGTCTGAATGAATGAAAGTGCATCCTTGGGGCTGGGCGGAAGGGTGAATTATCTGCATGACTTCTGGGATGCTTTGCTTTTTAACAGCCACTTGAATCAGCTGTTTTAAAACTAGGGTTTCTGTCTGTCTACCCTCAAGATAATTTTTTGAGCCATCTCTGTCAGTGCACATTTCAAGTGATGGGAAAGCCGGGGGGTTCTGTGCAGTACCCTGCTGAAGTCAGCAACCCCATCTCCCTGTCCGCTTGGTTTTGGCTTTGAGAACGGTGCTGGAAGACTAAGTAGGTCGTGGAGATCTATTTTGAACTGAGTGTGGCTGGGTTGCGTGGACATTTAATTTCCGGAATGAATCCCGTTGGACTTGTTTGCCCAGGCAGTTGGCGGTGGGCACTCTCTGGCTGGTCGGGTGGTGTATTTATAAAGCGTGAAGAGTCTGGAGGTAACAGGAGACGCCGGCTACTTCTCTGTTCCTGTAGGGGCACTGGTGATGGAGAGGTTTCAGAAAACCTCCGGAGCCGCGGGGTGTAGTTTTCCCACCTCACTTCCTAGAATTTTCAGCATTGTTGGTTCTCACTAATTTCACGAAACCTTTTTCTTTTAAAGACTGAAATTTAATTTTGACCTGGCATTTGCTGGCTCCTGCTTACGTTGGTAGGAGCTGCCAGTGGATGATTTCCTGCATGGGGAGCCTTTTAGGCACAGTATCTCATTTAATCCTCACAACAACCTTGGAAATAGGGATTACTGTCTCTGTTTTATAGGCACAGACACAGTGAGTCAGGGTGATGCAGTCATTGGCCAGCAGGCTTGGGTATGTAAGTAGCAGGGCCAGAAATTTGAACCCATGTCCTTCTGGTGAAAGTCTGGCCTTTTGTACACTCCACACTGGTCTTGGAGCCCTGGGAGTGGAAGGCGTGCCCCACCAGGGATGGGGAGCATGGTAGCAGCAGCTCCTGGGCCTGTTCTGAGGCAAGATGTGACCTTTCTTCCAGGAGAGCCAGCCGTGGGTGCTGAGGAGGCAGGCCCCCAACTCAGAGGGGCTTCTGTGTGCAGATGGAGTTGTATCTTAGGCTATCTCTCTGATATAACTGCACCCCAGAATCCTCAGAACCTCCTCTCTTTGTTGGATTCTTCATCTGTCTCACTCTTTTTTTTCTAGTGTTCTTGCCCAAGACCTTGGATGAGGGCAGTGAGGTGGTGGGGTCCACGAGATAACATAGGTAGTGATGGAGCCATTTAACCCTCTCCTCTGTGTGCACTGGATGCTGACCTGGGTATCCCTCCGTCTCCAGTACTCTGTGCTTTCCCTGCAGTTTGGAGGAATAGACACAAGCTTTTGGGTGTGTAATTGCTTTGTCTTTCTCTGCAGTTTCTTCCCCCTGAGCTACTAACAGAGTCCTGGCGGTGATGCCGCTGCTCATGGTCATTTATATTTGTTGACATGTTGGAGTTTTTGGGTCTTTGCACAGGCATTGCCTCACCTGGTGCTCCCGGTGAGTCCCCGTCACCCTCAATTCACAGACAAGGATTCTTAAGGGACTTCTCAGACCTGAGACTTTGAGGTAGCAGACTCCACAGCCTCTCTGGGAGTTTCAGAAAAAGCATCAGAGGAGGTGTTTATTTAAAATCAATTGTCTTCTGGAATTGGAGGCACACCCTCCTCGAGTGCTGTCCCTGCTGGCTGGTGCGCAGGGGGCTCACTGGCAGCAGGGCCCAGGCCCATCCCTAGTTCCCCTCCCTGCCACTTCCTGGCTTTTTACTAACCTTCTGAGTATGTAGTCTATAAATCGGGCATAATAATGATATCAAAAAGAGCTGGGTGAGGTGTAAATGAAACAGTGTACATAAAATCACCCGGACTCAATTCTGTCTTTATTGTAAACCTGCGTGACTTGGAGAAATCACGGACCTCAGCTATGGGGCAGAGCCTTAGTAACTGACCTCTCCTGAAACCCCCTCCTCCAGAGCAAGAGGGAGGGGACAAAGCATAGGGGAACCCTGAATAACTCTGATTTTTAGCTAGAATTTTCCTGAGATTTTCTTTTTCTTTCTGGTTTTAGGATAGGGTGGCTGACGTTTGTTTCACTTGCTAGGACCAGTGCTAAGGGGTGTCCTTGTTAACCACATGGCCCTCTCAAGTGCCCAGGCTCAGTATTTTAAAAAACAAAAAAAAATACCAAAACAGAATTTTAGTAACAGGTTTTTTTTTTTTAATTGAAATATAGTTGATTTACAATGTTGTGTTAGTTTCAGGTGTACATCAAAATGATTCAGTTGTACATACATTTATATACCTATTCTTTTTCAGATTCTTTTCCATTATAGGTTATTGCAAGATATTGAATATAGTTCCCTGTGTTATACAGTAGCACCTTGTTTATCTACTTCATATATAGTACTGTGTATATGTTAATCCCAGCCTCCTAATTTATCCCTCCAGTTCAGTTAACTGTGTTTGTTTCCCCTTCAGTTAACTGTAAGTTTGTTTTCTATGTCTGTGAGTCTATTTATGTTTTGTAAATAAGTTCATTTGTATCATTTTTTTTTAGAGTCCACATGTAAGTGATATATGATATTTGTCTTTCTCTAACTTAACTTCGTTTAGTATCATGATCTCTAGGTCCATCCATGTTGCTGCAAATGGCATTATTTCACTCTTTTTTATGGCTGAGTAGTATTCCATTGTGTATATATGTATGTATATGTATGTATGTATGTATATATATATATATATATATGTATACACACATACCACATCTGTTTTATCCATTCATCTGTTGATGGACATTTAGGTTGCTTCCATGTCTTGACTATAGTATATAGTGCTGCTATGAACATTGGAGTGTATATATCTTTTCGAATTAGAGTTTTCATCTTTTCCCAATATGTACCCAGGAGTGGGATTGCTGGATCATATGGTAACTCTATTTTCAGATTTTTAAGAAACTGTCATACTGAGAAACAGGTATTTTAAATGTACACATTAGATACATTGATACTTTTAATGCACACACGTACAATGACTGTATAATTATCTTAAGATGACTTTGAAAGTCTAAATTTGAGGTTTCTGGCCTCACCTCTCAGGAGGCCTACTTAAGCACCTAGCAGATTCAGTCTTATATTTTTGACCACCTAATGGGAGGCCTTTCACCCTCTTCTCCCCTGCTTGTAAGTTTGGTTCTAGACAAGTATAGGGCAAGTTCCAGAGAAATCGGAAAAGTGACCAGCGATTTTCAATCTTTGGGGATTCCAGTTTTGAGTACATTTGCCATGTAATCTTGAGCAATTCGTCTTACTCTCAGTCTCAAGGAACTTACAGTCTCATCAGGGAGGTAGACCCAGCGTTGTGGCTGTCCTAATATTGCTGTGGGTGCAGACAAGGATGCTTTTCTTCCGGGCTTGAGTCTTGGCTTGGTGGAGGTAGTTACCAGTTCTTAACAAATTAGAAATTTGTGAGCTGTGGTTTTTCCTACTAAAAGAATTGCATGTAGGGCTAAGGGGTGGACTTTCCAGCATGAGCTGCCCTCTCCTTGGGCTCCTGGACTTTGTTACACCCTCTGGCACAGTGGGTTACAGTTACCTGTTTACCTATCCACCTGCCCAGCTTGACCGCATGCTCTCCAGGGGCAGGGACTTGGCCTGAGCCCTGCTATAGAGCAGACATCTCACATGTCATACTTGCATGTGGAATGCAAGTGATACCTACATAAAAGAGCTGAAGGAGTTGGGGTCACTTGCCGTGGTGGAGCAGGCTGTGGGGTGATTGCTATGTCAACTGTGCCATTTATTTTGCAGAGTTGGCTCTCAACCACCAGGGGGCTCTCAACCACCGGGAGCTGTGTGGGGCCAGGGAGGCCGAGGGTCCCCTGTAGAGCAGGCCCCGCCCACAGACCAGGCTTGTCTCCCTCCCCACCCTAGGCCCACGGCGCCTCTGTTGAGGAACGCAGAACCGGGTACCGGGCAGGCGTTTCATAACAAGCCCGAGGGGTGAGTAGTGTTATCTCCTATTTTATAGGCCAGGATCTGGAGAAGTCAGCCAGCTTAAGGCAGCAGGCAAGTCAGTCCGCGTTTGACTGCAGGTCTGCTAATCCCAGGCCCTTAACTAATCTGATACGCTGCTGCCTCTGCCCCGAGGACGCATTTGCCCATACGCAATTAATTAGCCTGACAGCCCAGAAAACTTAAATTAGATGTAAGGAAGGACTTCCTCATATTTTTTGCCTTTAAAAAAAATTAGATTTAATTAGCTAAAGAGGTGCATTCTAGAACAGGGCTTTTCAAGTTGTCCTCCAGCACCCATAGTCATGGTATCAATTTAGTGGGTTGACACATTGAAAAAAAAAAAAAAGGAAAGGGACATGGGGTAGGGGATTAAGAGATACAAACTATTATGTATGAAATAAATAAGTGACAAGGATATATTGTGTAACACATGGAATATAGCCAGTATTTTATAATAACTTCAAATGGAGTATAATCTATAAAAATATTGAATCATTATGTTGTACACCTGAAACTAATATAATATTGTACATGAACTATACTTCAATTTTAAAAAAAGGGAGACAATTGAAAAGTGTCAGCACATTAGTATGTGTGCATGTATCCCGGATCACGATGGAAACACACTTCTGACTGGAAATACATTTCATGGCCAGAAATGCCCTAGAGAGACGGGACTAGTTTAGGTCAGTACAGGGTAGATGGTAAAGTCCTTGCGGGCGGGGATCTGTTTTCTCTTCCTTTGTATGTTCCTTTCATCCTTAACCCAGGGCTGAGTACGTAGTTGTCACTCTGTCTGTCTGGGAGAGCTGGTTAAGAGTTTTCCCTTCGGACTGGGAGATGTCAACACACGTCGTGCACTGTCCTGAGGGGGAGAGAGGGTGGTGGTCCTTCCTGTGCTTTGTGTGTGAGGAAAGCAGAGAGCCATCACACGTGTGGTAGGTAAGAGCCTGGCTCTGAAGCCTGAGGAATCTGGATTTGCATTCTGTGCGTGCAGCGTCCAGGTATGTGGCTCCTGGTGACTTTCTCAGCCCTACTAAGCTTCATTTTCTTCATTTTTAATGTGGGCGTGATAAGGGCACCTACCGCAGGGGTGTGGGGAGGATTGGAGGAGATAACTTGAACAAAGTGCCACTAGCCCAGTGCTTGGCATCTGATAAGGGGTCAGGAAGCATTATCTGCTGCTCTTGTTTTTGTGATTAATATTAAGAGAGATTAAGTGACTCATGCGGGGTCTGCTGCGGGTGGCCCCATTTAGAGCTCTGGTTCTCTGGTTGTAGATCTCAAACGGAACTAGAGGCCCAAACCCGTGGTTTGGTTGTGCAGGGAAAGGAAGTGCATGTTGCAGTGGAGCAGGTGTCTGTGCAGGGAGGTGTTCTGGTTCCATAGTTTAGAGAGAACAGAACGTCTTCCACGTACAATGAGATGAGACTATCGTCTTGTGGACTCTGAGAACATAATGGCATTTTTTAGAAGAGTCAAGTACTTTTTATTTAATCAAAAAGCATGTTTCAATTTAATGTTATTTTTTTAACCACAGTAAAGTAACTGTTTCCTGAAACTGAACATAGCCACGTATATGATTAAACCGGTGATTTTGTGATGTTTTTCGTGGAAGCGCCGAGATCTGGTAAATACTGATTTCTGAAATCACCAGCTGGGCCCACTGTCCAGTGAGAACGAACCACGTGAAAGTAAGTATGTGACTTGTGGAAGGTGTAAGACACCAGACAGAATCCCAGAAGGACTTGGTTTGGGTTTTGGCCCTAATTTTTCAGGTCTGAGTCTGATCGATTCCGTTGTCTAGGCTGGAGAGTCTGGAGCCTTCTTTCTCCCCAAAGTTAAAATATTTTTGTTCTTTATATCCCATAGTGCTGATTGGTTTTTTCTCTTGGCGGGAAAGGTGGTAGACACTAAAAATTACCCAGTGATAGAAAGTTCCTGGTGTAAACTTTAGTTGAAAATGTGGCTTTCTTCCTTGTTTGGAAGCAGACAAGTATAAGGGCTAAGAACACAGATTTTAGCTAGGAAACCTAGGATCCCTTACTGCCTGTGGTCCTTTTTTTTTTTTTTTTTTTAAACTCTTATTTATTTTTTCCCAGCTTTATTGAGGCATAATTAACAAATAAAAATTGTATGTATTTAAGGAATACAGGATGATTTGATATACATCTGCATTATGAAATGATGATCACAGTCAAGTTTTTTAACGCATCCATCACCCCACAGTCACCACTTTTTTGTATGTGTGATGAGAACACTTAAGATCTACTCTGGTAGCACATTTCAGACATAGAGTATTATTAACTATAGTCACCATGTTGTACATTACATCCTAGAACATATTCATCTTATAACTGAAAATCTGTACTCTTTGACCCTCATTTTCCCATCTTCCTCCCCCAGCAGCCATCATTCTGTTCTGAGTTTGACTTTTTTTAGATTCCACATGTAAGTGAGATCATACAACGTTTGTTTTTCTGTGTTAGGCTTATTTCACTTAGTGTAATGCCTTCCCGGTTTATCCATGTTGTCAGAAATCTGCCTGTGCTTCTAATAAGCTGTGTGACTTTGGGCAAGTAGCTTAACCTCTCCATACCCCATCTGTGAAATGGGTAGTAATAGTGGATTGAGGATTGCATGGGATAATATATGTAAAGCCCTCATGGTAATGTCTGCTCATAAACTCTTGAATACGTGGGTGCTGTCCTCGTCCTCCTCCTCCTCCTCATCAGTATTGTTAGTGGAATACCTTCCAGGAGACCAGGATTGTAGACTTGGCTTTGCCATTGTTAACGTCTGGTCCTGGGTATGTGGCTGAACTTCTCTGAACCTCAGTATTATTTTCTCTAAAAGAAGGGAGTGGTGCGGATGCTCCATACTCCTTCTAGCTCGAATGCTTTGTATGCCGAGTGTTGTTTCTTCTCCAGCCCAAGCGATGTGATGCTGGCGGCCAGGAGAGTGAGATCCCACTCACTGTTCAGACCTGTAGCGCTCTGCCAGGTGTTGGAACTGATAACCTTTGTTTTTCTTTCTTTGATTTTGTATTCTCAGTGTATTTCCCTTCCCCTAGCTTCTGCCAAATGATTCCTCATGCTTTTCTGTATTCTTTCCAGTGTATTCAGACCATAGGTATACCTGGTGGGCTGGAGTTAAGGCACGGCTTGGCAGAGTCTCACACAGAAGGGATGTTGCAAATAAGTGTGATTCCATTACTTTGCCAATGGTTTTTAAATCATTCTGTGTTTGTCTTTATCATGTTCCCAATCCAAGCACCAGGGCTGCCTGTATCCGGGGCTGACCAGGGAGAGCTGCTCACAAGAAAGGAATAACTTTTCTGATCCATAATAAGCTACCTTCCCTCTTTGTTTCTTTCCTGGCCTTGGTTTTAGATTGAACTTTAAAGGGCTTACTAGAGCTAATCTGGGTGTAATTTTATCTTTTTGCACGTTTGTCTTTGCTAGATCCTGCTTTTGCCAAAAGTCAGGCTGTGGAGTTAGTCTCTGGCTTGCCGCAGGTGTTTCAGGTGTATCTGTGTGTTCTCTGGGACAGACGTGCACAGAGAATTAATTGAGTTGTCATCAGCCCACTTCCTGCCTAATTGAACACCTGCCCGGTGGATGCTGCCAGCACGCCTGCCTGTTTGCTGATTTGCCAGCCGCCCCTGCCATGTCGGTGTCTTGCCTGTATCAGAGGAGTCAGTTTTGTCATTTGTAGCTAGCCTACTGTGCCCTTCAGGGAGTTATTTCCTTCTTGACTTAATTTAAAGGTGTCAACGGGTCCTCTTTTGGTGAAGTCCCTCCGCATTCCCACCTTGCCACTGTCCTCCCAGTTCAAATCATGGGTGATTATCAGCCTCATAAAAGCTACTAAAAGACCAGGTGCAGAGAGAGGGTACGTGAGCGCCCTGCGCTGCTTCTCACGCGCCCTTCACTCTTCTTGGTCCCGGACTGAGTTTCTAGCAAGTCTTTCTTATAGTTGTGCTCATGGTTTAGAGCGGATTAGAAGTATTATTTTAAGGATGGAACATAATTTTTTTTAATTAAGACTTTATTTTTTCAGAGCAGTTTTAGGCTCACAGCCGTATTGAGCAGAAGGTACAGAGATTTGCCCTGTTCCCCCTGCCCACGTGCACGACCTCCACCGTTACCCATCAGCACCCCCGGCAGAGTCATACGGTTGTTACAGCTGACGAACCTGCCTTGTCACACCATAATTACCCAGAGTCTGTGGTTTACCTTAGGGTCTGCTCTTGATGCTGAAGGTTCCGTGGGTTTGGACAAATATGTAATGACACGTATCCATCGTTATGGTATCATGCAGAGTGGTTGCACTGCCCTAAAAGTCGTCTGTGCTCTGCCTGCTCATCCTTCTTGCCCCATTTACCCCTGGCAACCACTGATCTTTTGCCATAGTTTTGCCTTTTCCACAGTGTTGTAGAGTTGGAATCATACAGCATGTAGCCTTCTCAGATTGACTTCTGTCAGTTAGTAATACACGTTTAAGGCTCCTCCATGTCTTTTCATGGCTTGATGGCTCATTGCTTTTTTAGAGCTGAATAAATATGCCATTGTCTGGATGTCCCACGGTTTATCCATTCACCTACTGAGGGATATCTTGGTTGATACCAAGTTCTGGCAGTTACGAATAAAGCTGCTATAAACATCCAAGTGCACATATTGCATGGACATAACTTTTCACATCTTTTGGATGAGCGCCGAGGAGTGTGATTGCTGGATTGATGGCAAGAGTATGCTTAGTTCCATAAGAAACCGTCTTCTGTCTTCCAATGCAATGCAAGACTATTTTGCATTCCCGTCAGCAATGGATGAGAGTTCCTGTTGCTCCACATCCTCACTAGCCTTTGGTGCTATTATCAGTGTTCCGGATTTTGGCCATTTTAATAGGTGTGTAGTAGAATCTCATTTTAATTTGCATTTCTATGATGACAAATGATGTGGCAAGGTTATTTTTTAAAGAGTGCTAGGGTTTTTGTTTGTTTGTTTTGTTTTTTGTTTTTGTCTTTCCAAGGAGAAAAGTGGTTTTACTAAAAATGAGAGCCAGAGCAGAGAATCCAGTCGTCCTTGGTAACAGAAAGCCTTCCCAGTTTAGGGCCTGTGCTGGGTCCTCTCAACTCCTTTCTTTGGTTTAAAACTCTCAGAGCCAGCCTTGTGGCTTTGAGTGGATCCTTGTCTTAAATGTGATTTTGTTGTTAAAAATATTGTGGAGACACAGCAACCTTTGTTAATTATTTGGTAGGATTGCACATCTTAACTTTCTCTTCCCAGTGTTCTTGGCCTTTTAGAAAGAAGTGTACTGTTTGGATTCCTTCTGCCCATATTTGAACTAATTGAAAGGAAATGTGGGACTAGAAAAAGATTTTTTTAAATTTCTTTGATCTCACTGAGATTTTGCATTTTGCTTTCAGTTTCCTTTTGGCTTTTCTTTGTAGTATTTCCTATTTTCAAAATATTTTAAAGAGTTCCTCAAAAAGTTAAACAAAAAGTTAAGTGCATGGTAATGTTTAAACATTATTGCAGGACCCCGCAATTCCACCCCAAGTATATGTGTGAAAGAATTGGAAACAGAGATTCAAATCTTTATACAAATGTCCGTAGCAGGAGGACAGATAAGCAAAATGTGGTATATCCACACAATGGAATGTTACTCAGCCATAAAAAAAAAGGAATGGAGTACAGATATGTACCACAACACGGATAAACTTTGAAAACTTTTTGCCATGGATGAAGGAAGCCACAAAAGGCCACGTGTTGTAGGATCCTATTTATATGAACTATCCGGAGTAGGTAAGTCCATAGAGACAGAAGGGAGCTAGGTAGTGGCCAGGGGCTGGGGGGGGGGGTGGGCATGGGGACTGACCGCTTAATGGTACAAGTATTCTTTTGGGGTGATAAATGTTTTGGAACTAGAGAGAGGCGGTGGTTGTACAACATTGTGAAGGGCCTAAAGGCCACTGAATTGAACACCTCACAGTGGTTAATTTATGTTATATGAATTTTACCTCAATTAAAAAGTTTCTTTTTTTTTAATTGACTATGTTTTTGGGGGTAATTAGGTTTATTTATTATTATTATTTTTTTTTTTAAATGGAAGCACTGGGGATTGAACCCAGGACCTTGTGCATGCTAAGTATGCACTGTACCGCTGAGCTGTACCCTCCCCAGTAAAGTTTCTTGAAGGGGCAGCCCATACGTGCTCTTGCCAGGGGTGGCTTTTCCAGGGGCAGCGCACAAGAGATGGCCTCCAGCGAGGCTCTATAATGAGGGTGCAGCGAGGACTGTGCAGCCCCCTTCCCGGGGCTGGGATCTGGCCTCGCCACTCGGCACAGCCAGTCACTGGCAGGGACTAGTCCAGAGAGCTGTCCCCTTCCCTCTCAGCCTGTTCCCTCTTCTGTAAAGAGGGCTTGCTGTGAGCATCAGGTGAGATAATGGAGGAAAGAGCCTGGCACACTGTGAGTGCTTCATGAACATTAACCTGTATCTCTGGTCCACAGAAGGAGAGCACGCCCTGGGCTCGGGGAGAGAAACCAACTGCTGGAACTAGAGAAATGGGGGTGATCTTAGGAAAGGATCCCAAACTCCCGTTCCTTAGATTCCTTTCAGATGTCACCATAACCACGTGCAGCCGGCAGAGCTGCGACAGCAGAGAATGTGTGTGGAGCACTGAGAACAGTGGCTGGCAGGTGGTGAGGGCGACAGAAGTGCTGGGTTACATTAAAGAGGAAGAAGCCCCCGAGAGGACTGTGGGGGCCCGCGCCTCCTGCCTGCTTCCTCCCTTGCTCTCGGGCGAGCGCTGTGCGCACAGCGGGTGTGCCTGCCTCCTGTGTTAGCGCTTCAGTCTGTGCACGGAATCGGGCTCCTGGGTTCCTCTTTGTCGCCTCGGTTTTGGGTTTCTGATTCCTGCCTTCTTCCTCAAAAGAAGGAACTTTACCATCGCCTAGGCCGGGATGAACCTGCCAGCAGAGTAGAGGACTCGGAAGACGTGGACCGGAGAAGAAGCTCCCTTCCCTCAGCCGTAAGGGGGCAGAGGGGAGGCAGGGAGGCGAGTCTGACTGTCATGGGTGGAGAAGTACAGTTTCTGTTTCTTCCCAGCACAAAACTGTGGCGTGGAGATCTCTCATGTTAGGATATAACTCGAGCTCTCTCCCTTCTCTGATTCTGTTTGCACTGAGCATCTTTGCAGCGCAGTTAGCACCATGTCATGGCCTGGCCGTCCTTTACTGTGGTTGCCGCACAGCCTAGCGCCCACGTAGTGTCAGCCGTGGTGTGGAACGAGCAAGGTCGCTGGACTTGGGGTCTGAGGAGTAGTGGCTTAGGGGTTGTGTGCGCAGGGTTTCTACCTATTTTTATTGTTTAATCTGCCTTCAATAAGCCTTCTTCCTTCATTTGGAACTAGTTCCCCCAACACTTCTCTGGGGAAGTCCTTCTCATGCTTGGGACCTGCCATGTGTGGTTCCTGACTGTGTGTGTAGGTGGATGCGTGACCTGACTGGGCCAGTCAGGGCTCTCTCCCTGACTCATTTTTTCCCCCCAATAGTAAAAGGGAAGGATTTATTATGAGGCTCTAGGTATCTCAGAGGCAATATTGCAGGCATGCGATAAGATGTTAAAGCGGGGCTTTTCCCTGCCTCTGTTTCTACAAGCCGCCAGTGCAGAGATATTCTGTATCAAAGGGGACACAAGGCAGCCTGCTATGTGGAAACTGCAAAAGAAAAGCATAAAGCCAGCTTTACCACTTTTGGACCTCTCAGCTAGATGACAGAAATTCAGGGGAGGGGGTTCAGCCTGTGAAGAGGAGAGAGGATTTGATGGAGAGATGTCTTTGGGGCGCTGCCGTCCGTTGCCACCAGCCCACCACCCAGTATAGGGCTGGGGAGGAGGGAGGCGGGGCTGACACCGTTTCAAGCGCATCTCCCTGAAGTTTTGAACTTGAAGCCCAAGAACCTTTTCCTCGGAGGTGGTGAAGCTGGAAAGTGGGGTCTGGAACTCTGGTGGCCTTGGGTTCCTGTCTGGAGGAGAAGGCTGGCCTGCCCGCGGGTGGGAGGAAGCTGCAGTCAGAGAAGCCGGGAGAGGGGTGTGGTCCCCTGGGAGTCCCCGGTGGCCCTTCGTTACCGTGAGGTCTCTCTTGTTCCTGCGCTCGCTGCTGGGAGGTGTTCTTTTGTCCTTATGACAAGGTCTTGAGTAACAGGCATTGTGACCTTCAGCCACTCCCTGAACTTCTCTTAGTCGTGTTTTTTTCCCTCCTGTGCGCAGTAGGGTAACAATAATCGCCTCACAGCTACTGAGACGATCAAATGAAATAACGTACGTGAGAGCGTTGGGGGCACTGTAACATAGGGGATGGGGGCTGTTACAAGTTCATGATTATTTTATTAATTACCCGACACTAATGAATTGATTCTGCACATTGTCGGTTTCTTAGATTAAATTAAACATTATTTCAGAAACAAATGATGCTGTGTTAGCATGTTCCATTTTTTTCAAGTCACAGAGTTAGAGTAAGCTTGACTTGACTTATGTATTTACAGGAAATGAATGACTGGGTCTTGATAAGTTATGGCCTTCTCAAGCCTTAAAAAAGCTTTCTCTGAGTTGGGCCCTACTTACGTCTTGATGAGTACTGAGTGTGGACTCCATATCAGATGGGCTGCTCTCCTGCCTCTGAGCCAGGGAGAATATTGCTAAAATTTTAGAGTGATTGCACATTTATTTGGCTTTGGAGCTAAGTAGCCTTGGGTTTGACTATCAGTGTTGCCACTTAGTAAACTATGTTGTCTTTGGGCCTCAATCTTACCATCTGTAAAATGGAAATAATAATCCCAACCCTGCAGATTGAGGATGAAGATGAAGAAGCTATATTTAAGTTCCTTAGTTGTGCATCATATGTGGTAGGTACTTAATAAATACCACTGTTGCTATTAAAAATGACAGCTTTAGTAACAGTTGCAATGAAAGGGGGTGAGACTAGAAAATATGAATATGAATTTGGTACTTAATGCCAAAATCCATTAATCAGTACAAAAAAATCAGTGAATCACCTACTGTTGGGTGGCTTATCTGTGTAAGGGGCCGGGGTGGATGCATAAGAAGGTGTGTGACACCGTCCTGTCTGTTGGGGGAACGGGTCATGTACATATAGGAAAAACAGGTGACCTGCGAGGAGCTGGGCTTTGGAGGATGGCAGAGGGCTGGAAGTGACGAGGCATCCCAGAGAAGGCCTCGAGCTGATGGAAGAATATAGTGAGGGAAGTGATGTAAAGAAGTGAACATCCAGGATGATCTTTCGGAGAGGCCAAATGATGTGCACCCGTTATGCCTCATTTTTCCTGTTTCATTTTTTCCTTTGTCTTCTTGATTCTATCCCAGACCTGCTGAGTGTTTCTGATCATTATGATGAAGGTCCACACCCATCACTCATTCCAGGGTTTTAATGTTTTTGCAGATTCATTTTCTCTGTGAACAGTTGGTCTTTTGTTGACCCACAACCCCTGAATGACCAGAATTCTCCTGGTGGATTCTGCAGCCCCCCAATCCCAATTGCTCTGCCTTACTTTAGTTTCCTGAACTGTAAGTGGCCTTTTGGGGAGTTTTATCATGTTGAATCATTGACCGAGCACCTTCTGGAGGTGGCAGGCAGGGCAGGGCGCTAGGGAAATGGATGAGCCAGGGTGGTCCCTGCCCTGAAGCAGCTCACTTAGTAGAGGAAACAGATGGGCAGATGGGTTCTAATTAAATGTGATTAGTGCTTTCTGTTGGTCAGATAAGGAAAGACATTTGGCGGGAGCTCCAAGTCCCCTGGTCTGCCATCCGTCACTCACTGCTGGGCTGGGTCCGCAAAGGCTGCCCACTGCCTCAGCACAGTCTGGAAAAACGCATTCTTTATCGGTAGCTACAGTTCTGATGTGAGATCTCTCTACATGGTTCCCTGCTTGGTGAAAAGTGTTTATGTGCAAGTTCCTTTGTCACCTCACCCAAATCCTCCTCCAGGCAGGAAGTCTAGACAGAAGAGTCTGATTGCACCCTCTCCTCCCACAGATGTACACCTGCTCCTCCCTCCCCACCAGGTTCCCCATCTCAGAAATAGCACCATCCCCAACCCAGAGGCCCGAGAGTCACCTGACACCCCCCCCCCCCGCCCGTAACTCATCCTTCACTGAGTCCTGTCTGTTCTTTCTCCTCTGTTGCCATCACCCAAGTCCAAGCCATCGTCTCCAACTGGAGGTCATGACCCAGGTGACTGGGTTCTGAAATTCATTTAGGGAGTCTTTGCCAGCATTTAAACACTAAAAAGAAAAAAGAAGTGGAATGGAGAGCATGATGGTGGAGCGCACATAGTAAGGTTGAGTTTTATTTGGTGAAAGTTGCATTTGTGTGTAATGAACAGAGAAAGGTTAACGTTGTGAAGGGCTCTGCAAACATTGACTGACCTCCCCCCACAGCAGCTGATGTCCCAGCATCGTCATCATCATCCCTGCCGCCCAGGGGAGCTGAGGCTCAGGGAAGTTGAGAAACTGGCCCGGGTCACAGAGAATGTCAGGCTGGTAGCTTGCCTCTCAGGACAGCATGTGTTTGCGTGTGTGTGTGCACGTGTGCACGCTCGCATGTGGACATGTACTGGGTTGCAAAGTAAAGTCTTCCTCATTCTGCAAGTTGCGCTAAAAATAAAAGTTGGAAGGTTTCTGTTTGACTGTACGTACCATCACTCTTACCCGCTCCAGGGCTCTGAGCTGCAGCCACAATACTTAGGATGTGGATTGGCTGCTGCTGGTCCTCTGTAGAAGGGCCCCCCCGCTTTTAGGAGGGTGTGTGATCTGTGTGCTCACAAGGCCTGTGCAGCCTAGCCCTGCTGGCATCTTCCCATCTCTCAGTTTCCGAGACCCCCTGGGGCCTCTGCCTGTGCTCCCAGACCTCTCAGACTCAGGCCCTCTGTGACCTGTCCCCGCAGTACCCTGGAAAGCAAGTTCCCACCACTTCCTACACCCACCAAGAAATAGTTCCTTGTCCACTGGATGTCTGTCTGGGGGCGGGGCACAGAGCCTGGCTTGCAGCCCCCGCCCCGAGGACCGTGTCTGGTGTGTCAATCAAGGAATGCTTGCTTGGGTGTTGCATTAGCTGTGGGTGGTGAGGACAGGCGGGATCTCCTGTTGGGCTTAGATGAAGAGCTGTGGGCGCACATCTGTAGGGTGGGCCCTCTGATCCCTGAGGGGGTGGGCGGTGTGGCCTGGTGAGAGACTCCTGGGCCCCACAGCGAGAGATGGAGGCCCTGGCTACACCACTTCTTTGCGGTTCAGCCATGGGACAGAGAGTGGGGGTGATGACAGCGTATCCACCCACATCCTGAGGCTGATCATGACAGTCGGGGAGAGAAACTGTGCACAGAAGTTACATGGCGCAGCGGTCTTGGCTGCTCAGGAAGGTGGTGGTTTGGTGTTTTCTCCCTTCTTACTTGGGCCTCCTTGTGCTTGGCGTGCCCTTTGTGATTGAAGAGGCCCACGAGGTCAGGGGCAGTTCTCTCATCTGGTGAGTGAGTGCAGCCCTGGGCCAAAGCCATTCAAATTCCTCCTTGCAATTCGCATATTGGTGATTTTTCAAACATTGGTATTTGACCTTGGGAGCTTTCTGGCCTAAAGTAGTGCGGTGACAACTCCATACTCCACGTTGGCCCTGAAATCCTAACTGCAGTGATAGTAATTCCAGCTTTTGTTTACTGAGCATCTGCCTCCTGCCAGCTGCATGCGCTGGGTCCCTCTCCTCCCGCCAGCTCTGTGCAGGCGGTGGTGGACTCCCTTCTCGCAGGAGAGGAAACTGAGGCCCAGTGAGTCTGAGAAACCTGCCACGTTCTTCCAGTTGAGTTCTTTATAGGGCACTTCTTATTTTAGTTACAACTATCCTATAGATTTTTTGGTTTTGTTTTGACTTAGAGAATAATGACTGTAAGCTCTTTGGAAACAAGTTTTAATAGTTGTCTTTTGTCTGTTCTCTGTGTTCTGTGCTCTTGACTGGTGTAATCCGTCTTTTCCTGGGTGAGATTCTTGCCCAGGAGGTCTGGTTGTCTGTGTGGTGGACTCCCCTGGGGTCGTCTTCACTCTGCAGGTGCTTCCTGCTCCCTCCGCTCCCCTCCCCGAGGTGATGAGTGGATGGAGTACAGGCTCTGGAAACAGGAGTGGATTTCCTCTCCTCCCTACTTTTTATTTCTAAAGGCTTCTGTTTGCCTTCTCTGTGCTGCATTCATTTTCCCTCTTTACTGCTGCAGTTTATTGCTCTTTGCTTTATTTTTTATTTTTTAAGACTTGTCTGAAATGTGTCTTGATTTTGGTATCTTTAGATCTTTAAAGCCCTGTGCTCTGTTACTGGTGACTTCCCTCCTTTTGCAGAATTCTTTTTGGTTGCGAGTCTATTTTGCAAGACCCTGCTTCTTTCCCTTCCATCATTAAATTTTAATACTTTTCTGTTCCTGCTCTTTTGTAGAAATTTGTATTTCATTTTTTAGATTGTAATAATGGACCCTCAGTGTCCTAAAGTTTAACCTCCCATCAGATTGACTTGTTTTTAGAATCACATGTTCATGGAGCAGAGCGCAACTTCATAGTGTCCTTGGTCTTTCTGAACAAATCTGTCTGCATCATTTTGGTGCTCAACACCCCTGCATCGACTCTTGTAAGATCAGTTCTGAACACACATCACAGTGTGGGGGACCACTGCTGGCCCCCTCCTGCCGCCTCGTCACCTTCTCCCCTGCCACGACTCCCCTCTGTTCATGACCAGTTGTTCTCAAACTTTTCATTTCAAGACCCCTTTAAGACTTCTTAAAGACTCGTGAGGTCCCCAAAGAACTGTCGATTATGTGGATTATATCCAGCAATTGTTACAGTATTAGAAATACAAATAGAAAAGATTTGAAACTATTAGTTAAATTAGTTTAAATAGCATTAATAAACCCATTACATAACACAAATAACCAAAAGAAACCTATTTCCAAAGCAAAAACATTTAATAAGAAGGGTGACATGGTTTTACTTTTTTCCAGATATCGTTTATGTCTGCCTTAATGGAGGACAGCTGGATTCTCATAAATGCTTCTGCTTTCATTCTGTTGCAATATGCTGTGTTGGTTGAACTATGTGTAGAAGATTCAGCCTTACGTGGACATGTAGTTAGAAAAGGGAGGAGTGTTTTAATAATCTTTTCAGTTAATTGTGGATAGTCTTTGAAACTACATTAGAATTTGACAAGAGGTGGTTTCTCAAGGGTTTGTTGCAGCATGGAACCTGAGACCATGTATCAGTGAACCTTTCATATTGTTATGTTAAAATCTATTGGTCTGTCTTGCACTTTGAAAGGATCTTTTATGCCTTCTGTAACGTCATGCATGAGCCATTTGGAAAATATCACATTTGTTAATGTCACTACTGCTCTCATCTGAAAAGCCTTTAAGTATCAGGATGCCCTAAAGCTCACAGTGGCCAATGCAAGCTTTTCCAAATTTTAAGTTTTGCTTGAAAGCTCAAATTTTTCTTTAGCAGCAAATACTGTCAGTTTTCCTTGAAATAACAAGCTCACTTTATTCATTCTAAAAATACTCAAGTCTCAGTAACTATACAGTTTTTCTGTCATTCTTTCAAGTTCAAATGGTGTTGGGTGGAAGAGAGTGGCCAATCCAGCTTGCAGGTCAGTCGCACGAGTGGTGTTTCCTCCCGACGGCCACCACACTTCTCTCGTAGCAGACCTGCTTGATGAGCGCTTCCCGGTTTGTCATGCACGGTATCAAAAAGATGTGTATTCAAGGTTAACCTTTATTAAAATTAATAATTTTTACTGCTTTGTTAGGACATTCTTAGGTGAAATTGATTTTTTTTTAAACTGTGGAAATGTGGTGGTGGAGGCCACGGTGGTGGCTGGCACAGTCAGCTGCCGCTGCCTTGGTTCTTGCAGGGGCACCGTCAGTGCAGACATCACACACTGACGGTGGTTTGGACCTCACAGCACCTTTCTAGAGGGTCTCGGACCATACTTTGAAAACCACTGGATTAGACCAAACTGTCTTCATTCTCCTGCTCACACACACTGGACTCTCGTGCTTCCCATCTGCTCGGAACACTTTTCTTCACCACGTCTCCCTTCTTGTGTGTGAGTGTGCAAACATACACGTGTATACATGCGTGTGTGTTTGTGTGTGTCTGTCACCTAAGTTAACAGTGGTTCGTGGGTCTCCTCCGATAGACCGTAGACTGGGAGCCAGCTTTCCTGTTTATCTTGGTGGCAGTAGCACCAAGGGCCATGCCTATTAAGTGGTAACTTGTTTCATGTTGGCTGTCTTTAAGGGCTTCATAAATGTTTTGTGAACAAATGAAGAATTTGGGTTGGTATTTTTCCAGGGTTTCCTTAGAACATTGGCTCTCTGATATCAGTAAGTGTTAAGCATGAAAGGTCATCCACGGCTAAGTAGATCTGGGATTGTTCAGATAGGTATTTAATTGAAGGCTTTCCTGTGTTCTTTGTTGTGTAATGTGCATTGTGAATTTTTGAGGGGGATGGGAGGCTGCAGAATGTAGTATTTATCCAGTTGAATAACACGTGAACCTTCTTTGTTTGGCATGTCTCATAGGATTAGGATCCTTGGAATTTTCTTCAGGAAATAACTGCGTAGCCTGGCTTTTCCATTTTTACAGATTAGAAAATTCATTACCTATGTTTATTCATGCATTAATTTATACCTCAGATATTTAGTGAATACCTTTTAAGGTTAGACCCTGGTAGATTTAGGCATACAATGACAAGCAAAAAATCCCCAGACTTTGAGAAAATATTAATACACTATTTGTGAGGATTAGATGGTTAAGTGGGAGATTCAAGTATCATCAGCTCGATCATCAACCCTGAATTACAAGTGTCATGTCAGTGCTGTGTTGGAAGGTTCCGTCACCCCTCTGTATCCATGGGGGATTGGGTCCAGGACTCCCATACACCTGCAGATGCTCAAGTTCCTTATATAAAACAGTGTAGTAGTTGCATATAACCTATGCACATCCTCCCGTATGCTTTAAATAATCTCTGCATTACTTATAGTACTTAATACAATGTAAATGCTGTGTAAGGTGTTATAAATTCCATGTAAATACTATGTAAATAGTTGCTAGTGTGTGGCAAATTTCAGTTTTGTTTTTTGGAACTTTCTGGAAATTTTTTTCTTTTTTCTTTTTCTTTGTATGTATGTATATATATTTTATTCAAGTGTAGTCAGTTTACAATGTGTCAGTTTCTGGTGTATAGCATAATGCTTCAATCATATCTGAACATACATATATTCGTTTTCATATTCTTCACCGTAAGTTACTACAAGATATTGAATATAGTTCCCTGTGCTGTACAGTAAGAACTTATTGTTTATCTGTTGTATATATAGTAGTTAGTATCTGCAAATCTCGAACTCCCAGTTTATCCTCTCCCACCCCTTCCCCCCTGGTAACCGTATTTGTTTTCTGTGTCTGTGAGTTTTTTTCAAGTATTTCCCACCCGTGGTTGGTTGAATTCGCAGGTACTTAACCTGCAGATACGGAGGGCTGACTGTACACAGCGCTGAACCATTTGCTTTTTGTTTTTTCCATTTCTCAAAGCTCTGCAGAGTCTGTTTAGATAGTCCTCTCAACACTTTGTCACTGCTAGCATCCCTGTGTTCCAGAAGACTGAGGGGGAAGCTCAGCAAGGATGCGGGCCGTTGGCTGAGCCGTATCCGCTGAGAGTGCAGCGTTTTGGAGATGAGATCTTTTAAAACATGAGCCAGCCTCCTCTCAGTGCCTGGCACATAGTAGGTGCTTGTGTGTGTTGATTGGCTGAACAAAGAGTGAATGAATGTGCTTAAAGACTAAAGAATAAACCCCACACCATAGTCCCATCACCCCAGTGCCCAAACTTGCTGCGCCGTACAGGGTGGGCTGAATGAAATGTATACATGCTTTCCATGCTCTGCGCCTCTGACCCGGCCTGTGCGGGAGGGAACCGGCTGCTTGTTCTTCACTGCCGCACAAAACAAAACACAAAGCACACCCTCCTTTCTGTTTTGATCCATTACCGCCCATATGTTGGGGGAAAATGTTAACACGCTCTTCCTATGAAAATGTTTAATCAAAGGATGTGATGTTGATACAGTAAAATGGGCCTGTGTTCTTCTGACTGCCTGGACAGAAGAAGGCAGGCAGGTTTTGTGACAGAATGGGCTTGAAGTCAGGACTTCGGTAAGAAGATTAAGCCAGCGTTCAATGTGATATTTCATTCTGTGAAGTCAAACATTTCCATGTTTACTAACCAGTGCTTTTGGCTCTTGGCACGTGGCCTGCACCACTTTGGGCTGGATGAGCTCTGGGAATGTGTGAAAAAAACCCTCCTACTGCTCCATCCCCCACCACTGCGGACAGAGAGACAGACAGGACAGCATTCACCAGCTCTGATTATCCTCTTGTTTCAAAGCCTGAACCTTCTCCAGCCATCATGTTCCTGCCAGAGTCTGAAAACTAATAGGCTTAGAGGGGCCGAGGGTTGAGTGGGGTCACTTAATGGATGGAATGCATCTGGGCAGCTGAGTTTCCACGTGTAGCTCTGAGACTGAATTAAGAACATTCTCAGGGAGTTTTCTTGATCTCTAATTTTTGTGATTGAGTTAGAGTTGCCAAAGTATCATGAGTTGCTATTTAAAAAAAATTTTTTTTTCTGTTTCATTGTAAAAGAAATTCACATTAATTGTAGAAATTTGGAAAAATATCAAAAGGCATAATGCTGAAAATTACCGAAAATAATTCTAGTATTCAAAGATAATCACTACAAAACATTTTGTTGTACTTGCATACATTTTTACATGCATAATTAAGAGCATTGTGTATGAATTTTGATTTCTACTTTTCCCATTTAACATGTGAATATTTCCGCTTGCATGGAGAGCAGGACAGCATGGGAACTTGCATCAGTTTCATGTGGGTGCAGATTTCTACAAACTGAGTGGCTTGAAACCACAGCAACTTGTTCCTGGAGGCAGAAGTCTCAAGAAGCACAGCATCGGCAGGACAGAGCTCCCTCTGGAGGCTCTGGGGGGGGGGGGTCTGGTGGCTGCTGCCATTCCTTGGCGTGTGGTCCCATGTCTCCAATATCTGCCCCTGTTTTCACATGCCTTGTGTGTGTGAGTGTGTGTGTGTGTACACGAGCATGTGTGTGTGAGAGAGAGAATGAGAGAGAAGCCTCCCTTGTGAGCATTTGTGATGGCATCTGGGGCCCACCTGGTAATCGAGGGTATCTCTTCATCTTAAGATCCTTAAACACATCCTTCAAACACCTCTGCAGAGATGCCTTTTCTATTTAAGGTAACACGTGCAGGTTCCAGGCTTAGGACCAGATGTCTTTGTGGCCGTCACTCACACTACCGTAGGATTGAACCCTTTGGAACCAGACTGGGTGGGCTCAAATCCCAGTGCCGACTCTTACTATCAAGGTGACCTTGAGCAAGTGTCCTAATTCTCAGTGCCTCTGTCTTCTGATCTGTAAAGTGGGGATAGTAACAGTCAGTACCTCAGGATGAAGAGGGCTGGTATCTGTCAGGCGCCTTAAAGTGTAGGACAGTGCCTGGTCCATGTAAGGATATTGTAGTTGTTATTTTTATTAGAAAAATCTTTGCAAAGTATCATTTTAATGGCTACATGAAACTTTATTGATGAATCCACCATAATTTGTCTAATCATTTCCATTTGTGGGCTATTAAGTTTATCTCCAATTTTTCTGCCTCGTGTATGACACTGCACGGCTACCTTTGAGCAGGAAGTTTTGTCCCCATTTCAGATTCATCCCCTAGGGCAGAGTTCTGAGAATGGAACGGCAGTCTGAGAGGGTGTGTCCAGTTTTCAGCCATTTGATATGAGTTTGCCACACTGCCTTCCAGAAAGACTGGGCCTGTTCTACCCCCTCCAGTAGTTGAATAATGAGAGTGCCCATTTTGCTGTGGCCATACCTGCATCGAGCGTTCTCATTTTCAACATTCTCGAGTATTTTGACACGGTCTGCCCTTTAAGGCTGAAATGTAATGTAGCAAAGGGACTCAACATACTGGTTCCTTTAACAAAGAGTGTTCTTGCAAGGCAAGAAAACCTCTAAGGAGAAATGAAATCCTTGCTTTGTCAAGTTTCCAAGCACCTTCTCCATCCTGTTATGAAGTCTGGAAACTTCCTGAGTGTTTTCGAGGTTACAGGGTGGGCTGTTGGGGGAGAGGATACGTTAGCAGCAGGGCAGTGCTAGGTGCACAAGGATTTTAATACAACAATTTTGTTTTCGTTCACAAACTGGACAGTGAAAACTCTGCGCATTTGATGGAATGAGGGAAGCCCACCTGAACAGAAAGCAGATCAGTTTAATCACTTTACAACTGAAGCCGTGTGAGGGACAGGAGGATGGGGGAGGGAGGGAGCAGCTCCTGCGCTACCTGCTGGGTAAGGTGGGAGACTTGCCTGTGGAAACGCTGAGGGGACAGACTGCACCTGCTCCTCACACCCCTGCCACCTGTCAGCTTCCGTTTCTTTCCTGGGGGTGCACGTTGCAGTCTGGCCTTGGCCAGCCCGGGCTCCTGGGCTGTAGAGGAAGAGCAGGAGCCCCAGCTGAGTGAAAGGCAGGGTGGTGAGTCTTCCCTCCAGTAGTGAACTGATATGAATGTACAGTGCACACGATGTACAACTGGTCACACGTGCTTTCAGCAGCGTCCGGACCAGCTTTATGGTAGCCCCAGAGATGTGTCCAAATAATGTGACCTTATTTGGAAAAAAGGACTTTATAAATGTAATTAAGAAAAGGATTTTGAGATGAGGTCATTGTAGATTATTGAGGTGGCCCCTAAATGCCACCTTATAACTGAGAGGAAGAGGGAGGTTTAATACACACACAGAAGGCAGTGAAGGAGAGGAGTGATGTGGCCACAAGCCAAGGAATGCCAGCAGCCACCAGCAGCTGGAAAAGGCAAGGAGCAGATTTCCCCCTAGCGTCTCCGGAGGGAGTATGGCCCCACTGACACCATGATCTCAGGCTTCTGCCCCCAGAGCTGTGAGAGAATAAATTTCTGTTGTTTGACGCCACTCAGTTTGGGGTAATTTATTATGGCATCTGCAGGAAAATTGTGTACCAGTCTGTGCTCTGCTCAACAAGACAGTTCCACTGATTGTGTGCTTGGCTGTGTAGCAATGTCAAATGCTGTAAAAAGCTTGCAAGCTGCTCTTAATTTTTGTGCTTTTCTTGTTGTGAACCAGCAGCAAAGAGGTGGTGGATGGTACTGGTTTGCAGACCCCCCTCTGAGAGGTACTGGTCCAGTCTCCCTCCTTGGTTTTGTGAAAGGAAACAGAGGCCCAGAGGGGAAGTGGTTGGGCTGAGAGTAGAGCGCAGGTGTCTGCTGCTTGGAATGGGTTGGCAGGACGTGGCGCCGGCCTCCTGGGGGCTGGGTCTGGGGTGAGCGGACAGGAGAGCTGCCCTTCAGCCTGTCCTGCAGGTCAGCGGGCGTCCCTGTCGCTCTTTCGTGCCCCGCAGAGTGAAAGCTGATGCTCCAATGAGCCCCTGGACCCCTGAGCTGCCCAGAAGGCCAGAAGCCAGGGGACACTTGTGAAGCTAATGAGCCAACAGCAGCAGGCAAAGCAGCCTGTCAAGGGTAAAGGTCATGGCTTGCTGTCGGCTTAATTTCCACCTGACTGCTTTAGTCTGGTTTGGGTCATATTTTCCCTCTGCAGCCCGATTTTAACATTCGACTTTCTCCGAGTGGTAATTATCTCTTAGGGGATATAGGATGAGACTACAGTCCTTTTGACCTTTACGCTGCTTGAATACAGCCCATCCCACTTGACCTGGCCTTCAGGCCCCCTGAAGAGCTGGCTCCTCTCCAGCCCTGCCCCCAGCGCTCCCTTTCACACAGCCCGCTCTCTGAACCTCACCGCAGTCGTGCCCCTTCCTAGCGGGGACTAGAAGGGCTAGCTAGAGTCTTGAAGCCCTATAATGGGTGAGTTCATGATCACCTTAAGAACCAACAGGAAAATAGGTCAAGGGGATAGTGGGTAATCTTTTAAGATCTTAGGGGAAAAAAATTTCACATTTGCTAAAACAGATCAGACAGCACAGACAACTGATACCAGCCACTGGCGTGTGAACTAAGTCATCTGGTCTACCATCCAGTGCAGGTGCGCCACCAGATGGCTGAAGCCACAGGCATAAACCAGGCGAGACGAGAAGAAAGACTCTGGCTGAGCCCAGCACTAACTGCTGACCCACCAAACCAAAAGTAAATGAAATGTCTATCGTTTAAGACCAAAAAAAAAAAAAAAAAAAAAAGGCAGCCCAGTAAATCAAGACTTACCTTTGAGTTGCTACACTTCTAATTTTGGTAATGATACACGTTGTGTGATTATTCGGTCATTCCTCCCTTGCTGTAGCACTTAATGAGTCTCCCACTGTTGTATTTTCATTGAAATTCTGATTTGTTTTGTTTTATTTCGGATCATACCCGCGTTAAGAGCCCCCTTTCCCCAGTATCTGGGTCTCGGTCTTAATCTTTAATACCGCCGGGAGGTTCTGAATTATTTGTTGGGTCTGCTCTCTGGGTTTCACACATCTCTCTCTCCCTGTCCTCGCAGAGGACAGCAGTTGTGGGACCGTAGTTCAGAGGCCCAGGTCACTTTCTCTCGTCTTTTATTTTTCTTGAGGCTTTGTTTCAGAAGCCTTTATTTCTTTACCCTCTACTTGTGTTTGTCTTTCTAGACCCAACCCTGGGTATCTTATTTTTAAATAAGTGATTTTTGGTTGCAAGAAACAGAAATGCTCTCACACCAGCTTGAGTTACAGAGGGTCTGGTGCGGGAATCTTGGGAATGGGGGGAGCAGAGCTCGATCAGCTGCTGGGAGCTGGAGTGGGAAGGGCCCTCGGACTTAGAGGCTGCATGGTCCTGTGCTCTCAGGTGTGTGTCCGTGTGTCAGTTTCTCTGGATCAGGGCTCACCGTTGCCTGCCTAACTTTGCATGTCTTTATTCTCAAATGAGGAAAGAAGGGAGTAGGGGAGTGGGGCAGTATGTCTGACGGTGACCAGTGTCCATCCCTAAACCAGCCAGTTGCGGGAGGGGAGCCACGTGGCTGCCCTGTCAGCATGGACTTGGGGTGGATGTCACAACTAAGAGGTCTGTGGAAGGGCAGCCCCGCCAAACCTGTCACACCTCTTCTTCTGGTTTCTCAACAGGAATAACCCAAGTCACCTTTCCTGGAAATCAGTTTGCTGAAGCTATTGAAACAGCAGCTCTTGAAGTTGAAGAAAAGGTAAACAGAAGTGAACTTGTGTCTGCTGAAATTATCTTAAGAGGAAACCCATGTTTGGAGGCATTACCATCCCTGTCTTTCCTCCAGCACACCCAGTTCTGTGTGTAATATTCCATCCCCCTCTGCCTGGCCAAAGTCCTAGTGCTCCCTCAAGGCCTCTATCAAATGCTGCCTCCTTGAAAATGAAGACTTTTCCCTTCTCTCCCAGCTGGCAGTGGCTTCTCCTGCTTTTGAAGCCCCCACAGCGCCATCTCCTTCTTAGTGATGTGTATCCTGGTGGGCTTACATTATCTTTCGTGCCCCTCTGACTGTTCTCCCCCAGCTGTGTCGAAGGTAGGGGCTCCTTCTCTGTGACCCCCCCACCCCATTGTAGCATTTCCACACTTGATTCGAGTTGCCTGTTCGCATGTTTTCCTCTGTCACCTCCTCGAGGACGTATCTGAGTTGTGCCGGGAACGTAGTAGATGCTTCACACACATTTACTGAAGGAACAAGGACTTGACCTGCTCTAGGCGGCCAGCCCCTGTGTGGATTCGCTGTGTACCTCCACCGCTCCCCTCGCGGAGGGCCGGGACTGTAAAGCGTTCTCGTATCAGTTCTGTTCTTTGAGCATTCATCGGACATTGCTAATCTTCTCTCGTGGTCCTTTGTGTTTTGGCTGTTGGTGAAATGAAGCTAATAGCAAAGCTTTTGTATCTGATTTTTCTTTTTCATGGGCAATTTGGGCCCATGTTAAAAGTGGTACTCCAGAAACTGGAGGGGGAGGGAGGTGACAGGCAGGTGGGGAAACCAGTGATGGTGAGAGCACGGCTCCCCAGCCTGTCTGCACCTCCCCGGGGCTGATGTTGAATGGGGCTGCACGAGGTGGGGCTTGGTCATGCCTGTGGCCGTGGCCCCTCCTGTCTGCTGGATGGCACACTGCCTCCTCCATCCAGCTATCCATCCATACGATCTTATAGGCTACCTCAGTCGACAGACAGTTGCATCTGAAGCCACCTCCCTGCTTTTTGCTTTAAATGAATGAGTTGACAGATTCCTTTTCTCACCTGTTTTTACTACATCTGCTGAATATCCTGAATAAGTTCCTTACTAATTTTACCAGTTGTGTTGGGCACCGTACTCTTCTCAAGAGGACTCGTCCCAGCCTTCGCTACCTGACAGTAACCAGCATTTGCCTCTTGTATTTAAGGAGTTTTTCCCCTTTCAGAGGGTGCTTCTACACACAGCACCAGAGTTTCTTCTCCCACCAGTCCCAGGAAGCAGGCAGGGGCAAATGGTAACTTCCCATTTCAGGAAACAGGCTCAGAGCAGTTAGGTGTCCTGGGTGGGTCCGCATCCCCAGTGTGGATGGTGTCCTGTTCCCTCCCCTGCATCATCTCGGTCATTCCCCTTGGAAGCCTCTGCTGCCGTCACACAACCTGGGGGCTCCATCTCTCACCCAATCCCAGTGCTCCTCTCAGCGGTGGGGCTGGGGGGAGCCGTGACCTGCTCTGGGGAGATAGGGTCTGACTCTGCTGTTTCTCCCACTCCCAGCTAGGCTGCTTCCTTGAACAAGTTGGTATCTTGCTCCCGAGACCTTCCAATCAGTCTTGGAAGTTTTATTTCTGTTAGGGCTTATTTAAATGCAGGAAATTTAATTAGTTTACGTGAATGCTGCACTGTCTTCCTCTGTGAGTGAGCTGGAAGACACTAACAGGGGTTTGAGCAGCTCAGTCTAGCTGCATGTAACAATTTCCTTCCCCTGCCTTCTCCTTTAGATAATTGCAAATGGTCCCGTCAGTCAAGGCGGCAGAGCACAGTGCTTTACTGCCATGTGGAATTGTTTAGTTAAATGTGATTTTTTAAAAAATGGCTCAACTTTTAATTAGAAAGCAGATTGTCGAATGACATTCTGATTTGTTCTTTGATGGTGGAGCTGCAAAATAGGCCCATCACGATAAGAAGCCAGGTTCAACTCCAGAAGGAGGCTTATTAACTTAAGAGCAGGATGTGATTTCTGTGAGTCATTGTTTTCCTAAAATAGGCCATCTTCTCTAGTCTTTTTGTTGAGAGACCTTCCTCTGCCTCTGATACCACCTCAGATTAACATTTTCCTGGGGGGAGATTGGAATCCCCCAAAAAGGGCAGTGCTCCCAGTGGTGTAACTGCCAGGGCACAGAACTGATTCCAAGTCCTTCTGCTGGGACTTCTTGAAAACATCCATGTCAGGAAATCAGCAAACGTGTTAAGATGCTGGTAATTGAAGAAAATATCAGGTTACGTACTTTACTTCCCATTGTGATGTGATGCAGACACCATTTTACTGTTTACATGACTGTTTTCTTAGCCCCAAGCCTGGTATCTGCTTTACTACCGAAGGGCGTCGTAGAAGCACCTGCACACGTCCTGGGCGAGTTTGGCACCGTGGGCTCCCCATGTGGTGCGCCCCACGCCAGCCCCACCCCTGGCTGGCACCGTGGCGGACATCCAGGTGCCTGGAGAGCAAAGTTTGTAATGGGAATAGCAGATGAGGGGCTCTTAGTCCAGTGTGGTTGGCACTGTGGTGGAGGTTGTTACTGGATATCATGGGAGCACAGACATGAACCCCTCACTCATCTTGGGGACTGGAAAATCATGAAATGCTTTCAAGAGTATGTGACCCTTGACCTTCAAGACCCATGAGTCTTGAAGGCAGAGTTTGCCAAGCAGAAGGAGTGATGGGGAGGAAAGAGGTGGAAAAGGGTGTTTCCGATGGCTGCATGGGTGGAGGCCCGGGAGGCCAGCAGGGGCATGGCATGCCCAGAGGTCTGCGCGGAGGACCGCCGTGGCCACTGCAGTTGGAGGCGTGGCTGGGCTGGGCACTGAACGGTGGGCAGAGGTCAGATCCTAAAGTGGAACGCCCCGTGGGCCTTTACACTGGGGAGACACTGGATCAGGTTTGATTGTACAGTGGGGATGCTGTGGGCTCTCTCCTTCCACGTCTTCTCCCGAATGCTGGTGATCCGATTCAGACACGCCAGCGTGTTCATCAGTTCCCACGGGCATGGGACCCAGAATTCCACAGACTTCCAAGTTTAAGGATGACTGCAGGCTCTCTCCCGGAAGTCACAAGGCTGTTATTAAAAGTTACTGACATGCGGTTGGTGTTAAATTACAGTCCGCCTCCCCTTTCCTCGGGTTCTGCATCGGTGGATTCAGCCAACTGCCGATTGAAAATAATTTGAAACAAGGAAATTTCCAGAAGTTTCCAAAAAAAGCAAAAATTGAGTCTGCCACATGCCAGCAACTCTTCACGTAGCATTTACATTGTGTTTGGTATTACAAGTGATCGAGAGATGATTTAAAATGTACGGTAGGATGTGTCATTGTTGTATACAAACACTATTCCTTATATGAGGTACCCAGGGGAGGCAGGATCCTGGAACCAACCCCCTGCAGATCCCGAGGGACAGCTACTGCCCTGCAGGGAGTTTCTGGATGACTCTGTCTTGTCCTCCACTGGGAGTCTGATGTGTTTCAGGTTCCCATGGAGCACGGACTTGACACAGGCTGTCGGATTTCCCATAGATTTGGGAAACGGCATTCCAGCAGTGCAGTGTCACCACCATCTTGAGTTTGTGACACTTTTTAATTGCAGGAATCCAGATGTGCAATTATCAATTACTGTCAGCTTGGCTTTTATTAGTTTAGCACCATTTGGTCAGTGTTAACCTTGAAGTGTGGGTGGTGTGTATTTACGCCAGGGATGTCTTTTGTCTGACGGGTTTCCAACAACTAGGCTTTAAAACATGGATGAGGTTTAGATGACTCGTCCGTACCCCTTTGCTGAAGAAGACGTGTACATGCCCTGCGTTTGCTGCTACGGTGATTCTTCGCAGTTACTGAGTATGTTTTGCTGGTAAGGGGAAGTGTGGGATGGGTCCACACCCATCCACGGGCAGTGATTTTCAGGGGATTTAGAAATGTTCGTGCTGTTCAGGGCTTGAGAAAGGGGCAAGTTCAGGCAGGGAAACTGAGGTTAGGCTGTTGCATAAATCTGCATGAGCAAGACAAAGGCCTGACCTGGCAGTAGTGAGGGTGGAGCAGGAGGATATGTTGAGAGATATTTAAGAAGTGGGACTGGTAGGATTTAGGGGACAGTTTGATACAGGGAATGGTGGGGAGGCATCCATGAAGACCCCCAAACTTCTGGTTTGGGCAACATTAGTAAGAGGGGCAGACTTGGATCATTCAGGAAATACTTACTGAGCCCCTGGTTGGGGGAAGTGGGCAAAAATGATTAACTCTTTAAAAAGAAAGAAGGGTGGGACAAAAGAAGAGGTGTTTTAAAGGTATAAGAAAGGCCAAAGGGCACTCAGTTTTGACTGAGGGGACCAGGCGGGTTTTCTCAGTGGCTAGTGTGTGAAGCAGGCCAAGGAGAGAGGACCTGGGTGCAGGTGCAGGTTGGCTGGTTCTGCGCCACGCGCAGCGGGATGGGAGGACGGCTGCTCGACGTGGCGTCAGGGACGGGGCTGGGCTCTGCACACAGAGCCCGGAGGGCCGGGCCGAGTTCACACTGTGTCTTGTTGGCGCCGGGGCTTATTAGTTAGAGGACTAAGAGCAGACTTGGTTTCAATGAAATCATTCTGTCTGGAGACTGAGGAATTAGGAGGTTGGAGGCAGGAAGACGTATGGGGTGAGGGCAGGCGGAACACGCAGGCTCTGGGTGTCTGTGCAGCGGGGGTTTCATTTGGAGATGGGTGGGCCATGGAGTCTAGAGTCAGTGCAGAAGGAGAATGATCAGCCTCCACGAGGGAAGGCAGGGTCGAAGGTGACCCGGAGACCCTCCCTCACTTAGGTGGCGTGGGTACCGGAGGTGGCTGCGGCCCCATGTGGTCAGCGCGGGCGGCCTCGTTGCTGACGCGGAGCACTCGGTGGAGCCCATGGATGGACCACAGGCAAAATCAGCAGACTCGGTCGTCAGCACCCGAAAGCCTCTTGCTCTCTGCCGTTTGCCCAAACTGTCCTCGTCGGCTGTTCAGTTTGGTGAACCAGCTTAAGGTTCAGCCAAAAGGGTGACTTTCAAATTAAAGATCAAATACTCATCACTTTGTTAGTGCGAACTCCGCTCCGGCAGCCTGAGTTCATCGTCTGATGGGGCCGTTCTCCTCCTTCTACCCCAGAGCGACCCTCTGGCAGCAGGAAGGCCTGCGGTGAAGCGCGCAGGATGGGCTCCAAGATGTTGGCCAGTGTGTCTGTAGCGGCCTTTTTAGGTTGACCTTCTCGCCCAAAGACACGCTGGTTTCAGGTTTGCTCCTGCCCCTCCTCCCCCGGCTCTGCGCCAGGCTCTCGCCCACTTTTTCTTAGGCGTGTGCTCTGAGCAGAGATGCTGCCCCCTGTACTCTCTGTAGCACAGCACAGCCCCGCCTCCCAGTCCCCTCCCGCTGCTTTGTCTTCATAGCACTTCGCTCCTTGACACACTGTATGTCGTTTGCCTCTTGTCTGTCTCCCTTTCCTAGAATATGCGTTCTGTCAGAGCAGGAACTTTATTTTGCTCATTATTCCATCCCCTCTGCCAGGACAGTGCCTAGCACATCGAGGCTGCCCTGTATTTGGGGAATCAGTGACTGGTCAGGTGGATCCGTCAGTGCATCAGTCTGTACATTCACAGTTGAGCAGTGCCTGGTGGGCTGGGAGGTAGGTGCCCTGTAAGCGTTTGATTGAACCCGGTGAGTGAGTGGCTCTGTGTGTGATTAGCTAGCCCCCAGCACTTAGGTGCTCAGCCAGGTGTCTGCTGAAAAAGTGACTGGGTTAGAGTGTTTGCCTGTCTCTCTGAGGCTGGCCTCCTGGTGGGCTGAGCCCCGGTTTCTGTGTTTGAGGAAGGCCCAGATGTGCAGTCTTGGCTGCGTTTGGTCACAGCTGCTATTTGTGTTTGATGGTGCACTCAGCCCCTCGCTCGCTCTCTCTGTCTGTCTGCTATCAGCCAGGCGCTGTAATTAACTTGCTGTAATTTAGTTGAGAGATGAATTTTTCATTTTAAAGGGGCCGTAAACAACTGGCACTTGTGATATCTTGGTTGTTAATGAAGTTAATGCCGAAGTTAACATGAGGACAGTGTTAGGCGTCTAGGGGAGAAGGGGCTGGCAGCCCACGCCTGGCACAGGAGCACGAGGAGGGCAGAGGCGATCCTGCGGACCTATGGTTCTCCACACCCGGGGCGCTCCTCAGCATGTGGGCAGAGCCCAGGGTGAGCGGGGGTCACGTTTCACAAGGATTTGGGGTAAGGTAAAGAATATGAAGACAAATACGGCTGTCCGTTGGAGGAGAGTTCAGCATAGCATGGTGGTTACACGCAGGTTCTGGAACCAGTCCGTGTGGGTTTGACTCTGTCCTACCACTTATGTGCTTCGTGGTCCTGGGCAAGTTGCATAACCCCTCAAAACCCCATTTCTCACTTCTGAGACGGGAGCCTGGGACGCAGTAGAGCCTTTGGCATGGGGCTGTTGTCAGCATTTGGTGGGAGCCAAGGCAGCCTCTGACCACAGTGCCGTGCACAGCAGGAGTGAACAGCAAGCGGTCATGTTACCTACGAGTGCTTGACCGTTTAAAACAAAGGAGGAGACAGTTAAAATTCTGGCGGTCGCTTTGCCCCAGATCTGGCCTCTAGGAATAAATGTCCACTCAGCTCTGCCATATTTGAGATAGACAAGCACTGCCTTAAATAAAAACAGTGCATACAGCTGGCTGGCTTCTGCATCTTCAGGAATTTTCCCCCAGCCTTGCCTTAGTCTTGAGCTGCCACAGAGTTGGGCTGTCATTAACAAAGTGACACGTTGGTGATGCTTGCTTTCAGTACCTGCTGTCTTAAAGTACCTCACTGAATAGCACATGAAGTTGAAGGAACCTGCGGGTTTGGATGAAGAGTTGCTGTCTAAGGAGTGACAGTACTTACAAGAGCTTGTAGCTTTTCCGAGGGCCTTCACATCTGTTACTTCCTCTTCACGCTCACGAGGGCCTTTTATTCATCATGGTACAAGAGACTCCGGGCATTTCCCCGACTTCTCCTGGGAATGGGGTTGAAACATTCACTAGCCCTCCCTGTGGGGAGGTCTTCTCCGTCCAGTGTTTTTTCCCACCGAGAGTCGCCTCGTTTAGTGAATTGAACTGGCTTTTTCCCCCCTAATGAAATGAAACAAAATAGAATATAGCAGAGTGTGTTGCACGTAAGAAGCTTACACAGCATCGTGTAAAACTTTGGTTTTAGCTTGTACGGTGTATGCTGCTGTTCATTGTATTCTTTCTGTGTGTCTTAACTGTTTCAAAAGGCATAGTTTTGGACCCTCTTACAGGAGTTTCAGGTTACTTCTTTTCTGTTTAATTGTCTCCCTTGTCCTTTTCAGGGTTGTTTGCTTCAGGTCAACTGGTGAGAACAAACTGCTGCGCTTGAGGTTGCTGGTGTGAGTTTAGCTTTAACTCGAATACGAAGAAGGGCGGTGGGTTTTCTGGGTTAAACAACCAGACCCAGCCAGACTCCCACCGTCACAAGGGGTCCTGTCCAGGGCCAGTCCCACTGGTGCCTCAGAGCCTGCTCCAGCTCCCCCAGCCCCCAGGGGTAGCTCGCCATCAATTCTTTTTCCTTCCTTCTCCTGGTCCATTTCCCCCTATAACACAGACATTCTATAATTGCCTTAAAAAACAAACAAAAAATGAACAAAACTCTTGTCCTCATATCCCCTTCTGATCCTGACCCTGTTATCATAGTGATGATGATGGTGGTAATACAGACACTTACTTAGTATTCTGTATGGACAAGGCATTACTCTACTGTATCAGCTCATTAGGGGATTATGATCCCCATTTTTCAGATGAGAAATCTGAGGCACAGGAAGTTAACTTGCCGGAGGTCACAGGGCTGATAAGCGGCAGAACTCGGATTGCAGCAGAGGCAGGCAGCCCCTGAGTCCTGCCTTGGGAAGCGTTGCCGACTGGTGGTCTCCATCCTCTAGACCACCCCCTCCCTCTTAGGGACCTGCTCAGATCCGGGCCCCCTCCCCACCTCCCCACCAAAACTGTCCTCTCAAATCACCCATCCCCTCCGCACAACCAAACCCTATGGGTGGCCCCTGCTTCCTGGAACACTTTCTGCCCTTGCCTTCCAAGATACATGCTCTTCCCATTTCCTTCCTCTCACACCTTTTCAGTCTCTTTTACAGCTTCCTATTTAACTCTCCAAGAAGGGCAAAAGCCCTTCTCTGTCTGTGCCTTGCCCCCACCCCAGCTCATCCCCCCCCCCCCCCCGCCCCGTGCCTCTAGGCTTACAGTGGCGACAGCTGCCACGCCCCGTCTCAGCCCAGCTGTCTCCCTGAAGCGTGGACTCACACACTGCACTGCTGCTCGGTGCTGCACCCCCTGCGCCCCTGCATGGCGCCCTCACCGCCTCCCCCCGACCCCCAGCTTGCTTGGGCCCAGTGTCTCACACTGCAGTACAGCTCCGTTTGGACCACAGCCACGTTTCCAGTGCTGGAGCCACCCATGAGTAGTGTCTGCTGTGTTGGGCAGGGCAGATTTAGCCCCTCTTGGATACGGGAGCTGGGACTGACTGTATGCTCTGAATTGTCCCTCAGTTGCCTGAGCCAGCCTTCTCCTCCCATCAAACCTCTCGGCAGGAGACGGGGTCTATGGTACAAAACCAAACAGAGCAGAACTCCTTGGTATTTCCCCTCTTAACGTGTGTCTGCACTGGACAGACCTCCCTGGAGAGCGAGTTACCATGTACCATTTATTGAGCACCTGGCATGGCCTGCTAAGATCATACTTCAGTCTTTGTCATTTTTTTTTTCAGTAACTCTACAAAGCAGGCTTTCTTATCCCATTTTACAGAGAAGGAAAGTTAAGGCCTGAGAGACGAAGTACCCTGCCTAAAGTCAAATAACTGGACGTGGCAGAGCTGTGGCTCAAACCTGGTTTCAGACCCACGTTCTTACCTCTGCGCCGGGCTGTTTCCCTGGTGGGGTTTAACACTGTATGTACGTTATGATCTCTTGGTTGGAAGAAATACATATAAAGATTTTAATAAACGTGTGTGTGCATGTGTATATGTATATACACATATATAGAAAAAAGATTCGAAAGCTCAGAGAAAAATCAAGCCTAAAGTGATTCTATCCACAAGGACGTTTCCCCACCTGCCTCTCTGCTTCCCACCCCCCACCCAGACGCAGCAGGACCAGTTGGGATGTTCCAGTGCTGACCAGTTGTCAGGGGCTTGCTGGTGGGGGAGGGGGTGTTGGTGGAACTCGAGTGTTTGTGACGTCTGCCGTTGCCTTGGTTAGGGGAGCTGGAGGCAGTGGGATGGCCAGGTGGTGGTCACAGTCGGGCCATAAAGCTGGAACTCAGCTAGCGGCTTGTCCATCCTTCCTGGGCTGCACGCTGGGAAGGAGCCAGACCGTGCCTCTTGGGCCGCATCTTTGGTTTTGTCTCCGAGAGGAGCTGGTGAGCAATGACGTGGCCCCGAAGTGGGTAAGAGTGCTGGCCCATGAGTTATCTATCACAAGTCACCACCATGTCGGGGAGTTTGCGCCAGGGTGTCGATCAGCTGTGCACTGTGCACTTTTCAGTTCAGCCGACATTTCCTTCACGGAGAAACTTTCTCGATGAAGGAAGCGGTGTGCTCATTTACAGTCTGGCACAGCTTCTCTCTGCTTTCGGCAAGGGACAGCTTATGGCCTCGCTCGTAGCAGCCCTAGTCTGCGCCCTCCCCTCCTGCTCCGCAGGCCCAGCGGGTGCTGCTTTATCTTAACGCTGTCCCTGGCTGTTTTGAGGCCGTGCCCTTCTTGGCTCGTGGTCCGCAGGGCTCCACGCTCTCCTCTGCTTCACTCGCCTCCTCTCCGCAGGCCTCTTCGCTTGCCCTCCCCCTCCTGCCCTCTGACCGTCAGGTGCGCGGGGCTCGGGCCGGGCTCTTTCCTCCAGCTACCTTGTCCTTGGGGAGCTCACCTTGTCCAATAGCTGATGACTTCCGAGTACAGAGCTTCAGCCCAGCCCCAGCTTTGGCTCATGTCGTGAGCCGCCTCCTTGATTTTTCCATGGCAACGTCTGCTGGGCGTCCCCACACGTGGACAGGTGTGAACAGAGCACTGATGTCCGCTGCCCGCCTTTCTCCCTCACCACCTGAGGCAGGGTCACCACCCAGCTGGTTACTCAGGCTCCAGCCTTAGGTCCACCCATGATTTCTCTCTCCCTTATGCACCACATCTGATCTGTCACTAGGTCCTGTCGAACCCCCACCGTGAAACCCAACTCCCTCCTCACCTGCGTCACTGCCGACCCTCCCAGCCAAGTGGGAGCCGCCCCGCCCCTCCCTGGCCTGCTCCAGGAGCCTCCCTTCTTACCCCACAGACCTGCCAGAAGGAGCTTTTAAAACTTGCGGCTCCCTGTGTGAAGCCCTTCAGTGCCTTGTGCTGTTCGTGGAGTGAAACCCGACGCCTTTCCATGGTCTGCCAGCCCCTGGATGACCTGGCCTCTGCCGCCCTCTCAGTCACCCCCTGTCACCCTCCTGGCTCCTCCCCTCCCTGTGTCTGCCGCTCTTCCCAGCTTTCGTCCTGGCTGGGCCCTCTTCCCTGCCCTCCATCGTCATCTCTGGGATGTGTTCGCTCCCTCACTCCCCACCACGCCGACCTGGGCCCGAGGGAGCGTGTGGGCCACTTGAGGCCCACCCCACGGGTGAGGAGAGCAGGGAGGCCGCTGCTTGAAGGACCCAGACTTGAGACCAGTGTCTTCGTCCTTTCAGTCCTGAGCAGACCTGCACCGTCCACCGGTAACTGGGGGCTTCTTTCAAGTGCATGCTGCTCATCACGGAGGCTGGCGCCTGTGTGGGAGGGTGTAGGCCGCGGCCAGGGGGTGGCAAAGCTCTGGCCCGCGCCGTCAGCCAGCGTGGCCGGGGCCCCTGTTAACTCCGGGGCCCCCAGTGCTGCCTTCCTGCGGGGGGTCCTATGAGTGGGGGTCCTGTAGGGGAGGGGGGATCCTGTGGAGGGCCCTGTGGAGTGCTGGGTGAGGGGGTCCTGTGGGGGAGCCCTGTAGGGGGCTAGGTGAGGGGCCATGGCAGGATCCTCCTTTTTTCACAGACCTGATAGGCCGTTGGGTACAAGTCAGAGTGCTGCTAATGGCTTGTCTCTTTAAACAATTTCATGAAGCTGTGTCAGGGAGAGAGTAGACCTCGGCTCATAACTTTGGACAAGGGGTGCAGTCCTCTGCTCTGTGAGATACATTTACAGACGGTGACCACTAGCAAGGCATTTTCCCTCTTGCTCCTTGGTCTCCTCAGCTCTGAAGTGGGGGTACTACGCCGGCTCTGTCTGCCCGCAGGCTGTTGGGGTGGGCTTCCTGAGTGTCCGCGAACGGGGCCTGAGTGCCTGCTCTGCGCCAGGCTCCGTATCCCGGAGTCTTGTCTCGTCCTCACCACTGTCCTGCGAGGGGGGCACTGCCATTCTCCGTACACACAGACACAGAGACACAGACACACACAGAGACACACACAGACACACACACAAACACAGAGACACACACAGACCCACACACGCACGGCTGAGGCTGAGCCGCTCGGGGAGCCCTGCCCAGGCCGCAGGGCAGGTGGGGAGGGGAGCGGAGGGCCGGCCTGTGCTTTCTGGGCCGGGCGGGCAGGTATCTTCTTTTCTGATCCTTGGTCACTCATTTTGTGAGAGAAATCGTTCTTGTGGTTAAGGTGATGAGGTTGAGGCCCCGTGAAGCCCAAAGCCGTTCAGCCAGTGAGTGGTACGTCCTGAGTTTGAAGCCAGGTCTGCCTGCAAGTTCTCTGAAAGTTGTGAAAAGGAGCGTTTGTAAAGCTAGGGTTCCTCCACCTGTCAGGTCTTAGGAAGGCAACAGTGGCTGTTTTGAGAAGCCTGATGGAAGTTGTACATTTCCCTAAACGGGGCCGCCGGAACTTTAACATTTGCTTTTGGCTGGCATCCGGTCATCCCAGTGCAAATTATCAGCCCTCCTGCACCGTGAGAGACTCTGCCTGACTGTGGATAATACGAAAAAGGTTCTGGGCTCCACCTGGGGCAAGAGCGGTGGTAAGAGATTAGATCCGTCTACCAACAACAGGGTTTCCACAGACCTTTTCTTTTCCGACTCGGAATCCACATTCCACATCCTGCCTCTCAACACACCGGCTTAGGTGTAAATGTCATCTTCCTCATCAGGGTTGGGACAGGCCACCTCTGCCCTGGGACAAAACTGGGTACGCAGTGTCTTGTTACAAAAGCCTCTTTGTTAGTGGAGCTCCTGCCTCCACGCTCCTCCCCCAGAGTAGTATGACGGCATTTGCCTGTTTTATCCCCCCGCCCAGTGTCCCGCCCTCACTCCTCCACTGTGCTGAGAAGACACTCCCGCTGCTGATAAAGACGGGAAGGCTGAGCTCGCCACATGCACACGGGGACACAGAAGAGCTGGGTGCTGAGGAATTCGTCCCGGGGGCGGTGACGGCAGGTCCGTCCGGTTAACAGGGGCAGGAGTGGTGGCCCCGGCGCCCCCGGCCCCAGCAGTAGCGTCCAGGTGACGATGAGGCCCGTGGCCTCCTCGAGGCCCTGGTGTGAGATGGGCTCCGGGCATGGCCACACAGCTCTGTGTCCTGCTTGCTTCCTGAGCCTGGTCCTCTTTCCTTCACAGGGAATCCTGTGAGGCGCCAGAGGTCTCTGATTAAACTCCTCAGTTTAAAGTCTGTTTCTGTTGCTTAAAGCTCAGTCTTGTATGGAGCTGTTGCTGCATAGTGACCCGTGGGCTTTTATTCATTCCCCAGGCCCCTGACAGCACTGCTCCCCGACCCGAGCACCTCCACAGGGCACAGAAGTGACAAGATCCAGGTTGTGTGGGTGGCAGGACCGCAGGCGCAGCCAGTCTCCCTGCATGGTCTGTCTGACCTGATCTCCGCTCCGCCTGCCGCCCAGCGTGCAGCCCTGGACCGTGGGCTCTGTGAGGGCAGACCTGAGTCTTCCACCTCCTCCTCAGCTCTGGAGCAGAGCCAGACACTAATAGGTGTTCAGGAAGGTTTGGGTGGATGGGTAAAGGAACCAATGGGGAGACAGAGAAGCCAGTGCCTCTGGGCTCTCTTCCGCCCAGTGAGGCTGACCTGGCCTGTGATCAGGCCCCGGGCTCGGGCAGGAAGGGAGCCACATGCCTGGAATCCACAAGGTTCAACCCCAGAGCTTGGCTGGGGAGACTGTGGCATTTTGAACAGCGAAGTAAGTAGGTGGAGCCTTGGATGGGAGAGATGGGCCCCTCTCCTCCGAGTGGAGGCAGCATGGTCAGTGCTTCCTGGCCCTCTGGTGTTATGGAAGTGATCGTGTTTATGTGGCATCTGGGGCCTATCCTGTTGCTTGTGGAGCTGAGAGGCCTTACATTAGCACCCCGGTTACCTGCTCACAGCACACCTGCAGAGGCGCTGACAGAGCTGGAACCCCGGGCGTGTCGGCTTGTCGCCACTGCCCTCCCCTTAGAGGGGCTGACCTCTGCTGCGGCCTCGCCTGCTCTTACCCCTGGTCTGCTAAGCTGCAGACACTCTTCCCAGTTTAGCGTTTGCCTTTAAGTCTGCGATTCCCTTTTCCTTTCACTCCGTTCCTTCTTGATCGTAGTTCTCTCTACAGGAGCACCTGTGTCCTAACCAGAGGAGTGTGGCCCTTCCTCCAAAGCCCTCTCCAGACGCGCCCTCCAAGCGTCCCCCAGGAAGGATGCGGCAGCTCAAGGGGAAGCCCAAGAAGGAGACGTCCAAGGACAAGAAGGAGCGGAAGCAGGCCATGCAGGAGGCCCGGCAGCAGATCACCACGGTGGTGCTGCCCACGCTGGCCGTGGTCGTGCTCCTGATCGTGGTGTTCGTGTACGTGGCCACGCGCCCCACCGTCACCGAATGAGGGGCCTCCCCCGGGCGAGGAGGCTCCGGAGGGCAGAGCAGCAGAGTGGCTTCCATCCGCAGCTTTTCCTGACGCTGAGCTCCGAGCAGGAGCGCCCTGTCTTCTCTGGTCTGTGACTTGATTAAAGTTTCTCCACGTTTCTCGGGAGGGAATAGGGAACCTTTTATCAGTGAACGTGCCATACACCTTATGGTCCACTTCATGTGCCTTTCAGACTTCAAAGCCGTGTGTGTGTTTCTTTTTCTCTCCTACAATCGATACGTAGCTCACCTGGTGAGAGGCGGAGTCTCTGGTTCGCGAATCAGTTGGAATCAGTGCTCACCCCACCCCTGTTGTTTTGAACATGACTCTTTCCTACACGTGTTCACTATTTCCAAAGGGACTGAATTTCTTCTCTGTGCTTAATGTGATTTGAAAACTGTCGACTCAAAAGTGAAATATTTATTTTTTGAATAAAGGAGATAATAGCCTTAAACTGGACATTGAGCTTGTTTTGCCAGGAGGTGGCCTTGCTCTCTGCGGGGAGTGCAGGAGGGCACTGTCTGTCTGTGGGGCCCCCGGCCGGACAGTGTCCCTCTCCCCTCCAGTCCCCTGGGCCTTCCCGTCTCCACTTCATTCCTTGCTGTGAATCACTTACAGTAAAATTGTGCTTTTTGACCAGATCACTTTAAGTTTGAGAGACTTTTGAGAGGGCAGGAAGGGTGCATTAATTGGTCTGTTTCAGCAAAATAAGAGTTCTAATTGGAATGTGACCACAGTGCTTTTAACACAAGTCAGTGAACAGCAACACAGACTGGTCCTGGGGGTACAGGTCAGGCCTGGTTCCGTCCCTGCCAAAAGGGTGCAAAGATAGTCCGGCTGAGTCTCTGGTGCGCACGGGCCGTGCTGGAAGGCTTGCTTCTTTGTGTCCTGAGGGCATCGTTAGCCGTCCCGGTGGCTGATGGAGTGGCCCCTTTTTGGAAGTCAGATTCAGGGTAACTGTTCTGAGGGTGTCTGTTCCGCTGTCATTGCTGATAATGGGGAGGTGTTTATGGGGAGAGGAGTGGTGTCTCATGTCAGTGCTGCAGGACTCGCTCGCTGATTGCAAAGGCGTGTCCTGGGGACTTGGAGCCTCTTGGAGTGAGTCTCTGAGAAGTCACGCAGCTGTTGGAAGGAAGGACTCCAGCTGAAGCTTGGCGGCAGGGCTGCAGGGCCGACGGATCTCTGTGCACCTCCAGGGGAGGCCCTGCGCCGCCTCACATGCTCTCTAGTGCCTGTGGCCCTGGTGAAGCATTTACCTAGTGCGAAGGCTGCTAGCACACAGTTCCTCTTAAGTTTCTGTTTTCCTCCACCTTACTTGGTTCTCTCAGGAGCCTCAGCGCTTGTCAGTCCAGGAAAGCCTGAAGGCTGCTGCCCCAAGGATGGCTCGTTCAGGGCGGGAGGGAGGAGGGGGGCGTCTGCGCCATCCATGCTCCTCACCGTGACCGCAGCGCCGTGAGGTGCAGAGTTCTGCCCGCTCCCACCCCAGGAGTGGCTGCATGAGGCCCCTGTGAGGACAGGCTGTCTACCCCAGTAGGGAGGGCCCCGGCCTGTGTCCTGTGTGCTGTGTCTTGGCCTGACCCGTGTTCAGTTCCCAGCCTGCCTCAAAGCCGTGGATTACCTAAGCCCACAGTTTTCCTGTCTGTGTTACGTGGTCAAGGCCCTTTGAGGGAAGTGGGCCTCGAGCAGAAAGCAAGGCTTTGGATCGAGCCTGGGTTTTTATTCTGGTGTTGCCGCTGGAACCCTTCTGAGTCAAGTTCCCCAGGTGAAGATGAGGCTGTCCTGACTCTTAGGACTGCTGAGAGGAATCAGTGGAAGTAGGATGTTTGTGATGCTAAGCCTAGCGCCTGGGACATCGTCACTCTGTGTAATTTATCGATTTCACACGTGTACATGTAACACAGGTAACATGTACCCGCACATGCCATTTTACGCATATTAGCTCATTTCTTTCTCATGCAGCTCTAGGAGGGAGGCACTGTTAGAGCTCCATTTCACAGATGAGGAAACTGAGGCAGGCCAAGGAGCTTGTTGACGTCATACAACTAGTCAGTGGAGGAGCCCAGGTTTGTTTATTTGTATGCTTTCGTTATGGGCAGTTTCAAGCATACACAAAAATAGAACAGTAAGACAGTATACCTCCGCACCCCTTCCCCAGCTTCAGCAAACCCCCTCACACGGCCACTCCCCTCCCCTCTGCTGCCCCCCGCACCCTGGCACCCTCGTGCGCGCGCACACACACACTGGATTATTTTGCAGCAAGACAGGAGATGGGCTTTCAACCCAGACAGTCTGGCTCCAGAGTCCATGCTCTTCATTATTAAGATCTGTTACCTCTTAATAAACACTAATTTCCTCCTCTCCATCCTCCCAGCCTAAAGAAACCTTTCCTGCCCAGGTGTGTGAACAGCGCTGATCCGCCCACAGTGCTGATGCCGGGAACAGCCTTGGACGCCGTCTTGGGACCAGCAAGCCGTGATTCAGCTCTGTCCACCGAGGGTCTAACACCCCCCTCCATCTCACCCCCACAGCGATCGAGGAGAAATAGCTGTTCCGAGGGCTCCTTATGAAAGCATCTCAGTATTGTGCTTTTGACTGCGGTGTGAGAAAAGCGTGAGCTCTGGGAGGCAGCGACCTATGTGAATCCTTCCTCACCCGCTTTCTAGCCAGTGACCGCAGTCAGGTCCCATAACCTGAGCTGCGGTGGCCCCCCATCTTTCAGGTGAGGTTCATTTTACTCTGCAGAGGATGTTGGGAGGATGAATGGAAACAGAAAAGCTTAAGACACTGCTCAGTACATAGCCACTCCCTTCCTTCTGGTCAGTGTGTTCAAACCTCACAGGACAGGCACGAGGGCTGGCCTCCCAGGGCTCCACTTGCTGGACGGACACCGGACAGTAGATCCTTGAGGTGCTTCTGGCTCCTATTGTCACCCACTGTTTTCTCCTTTTCTGTCATCGGGAGGGAGGTCTGCTGGAGTTGAACTGGATTTTTAGGGGAAGGCAGTTACCAGGAGGGCTTGGTGAAAGCAGGCTGAAAATGGACTTTTGAAAGTTAACCCAACTTTGATGTGAGCCACCTCCTGGCAGGAACGAGACACCAATTTATGGTGGACTTGCTGGGTGGAACTGAACAGTTCTCAGGGTAAATGATACTTCATGTGGGGGCACTGGGTAAGGGTTTGAGACGCCAGCTTCCCAGTTGCTCAGTGGCTTCAAGGCAAAGCTAAATGATTTATGAGGAGTTTCACAGAAAGTCGTGCTGGGGCTCTGCAGTCAGATCTGGGGCTCTTGGCTTTCCAAGTCCTCATTTTCAAGCCCTAACATTTCTTGAAGAGCAAATTCCAAAAGAGGGATCAGGTTAGAAACAGGAATAGAGACATCATCATTGGTTTGAAAGGTGGCACTTGATGTGTTTTAAGAAAATCATGACACCAAGATGTGTTTGTGTGTCTGCTTGAATTGCTTCCCAGTGGGTTCAAAGGCAGAGCAGCACACGCCCGTCTTTGCTTCCTGAGTCCTTCGTGGGGTAACAGGAAGGAAGCCTGCGGCCAGACTTACTTGTAAATTGGAGATGGTAGGACCTGCCTGAGGGTTGTTTAAGAAGATTAAAGAGATGGTTGTCCTTCCCTTTTCCCCCTGAAAGGATCTCATATCATTATTTACTTGCTAGAGGTAGAAAAAGAAGGAAATCTCTTGAAATTACGGCTCTTAGATTTTGTTTTGGAAGTCTGCCATCACATAAATGTGTGTGTATGTGTGTTTTTATAGCTCTGTATTGAAAATGCCCCACATGGTCTGTCACCTGAAGGTGTCTGCCTTACTTTGAATGCAGTTTTTTAATTTTATTTTTTCAGGAACCACAGCTGATTCTGTTTTCTCTATAGTATTTGCCACAGACTTGCTTAAGCATAAAAAATGAGATACAAAATCTTTGGATCAAGGAAATGTCTGAGTAGCTCCCTCCTGATCCTTCTGTACTGGAACTAGGTAAGGGCGTGGCCATCCTCTGCTCCCACGCTTCAGAGGTCAAGGAGGAGCAGTTGTGCACGTGTGCTTTGCTTCACCCACTCTTCAGGCTCAGTCTTTCCTTATGGGTCTTTGTGTACTGCAGGAGCCAGGCTGTCCTTTTCTGTTCCATTTTCTCATTACTCTACAAGGCAAATGTTTCTGACTTCAGTGTATTTCAGTTGGGTCATCTGTATTTTCTCCCTGCCTGTCAGTTCTGTGGAAAGGAGCCAGTCTTTTCAAAAAGCTTTTAAATCCCTTCAGCTGTTGAGTAATTACTTCAGGAAGGTAGAGCAGAGCGAGCTTTGGATGCTCAGTGATGCCACCGTTAAGGGTCTCTCTCCTTCCCTTGTTCACTTTCCCATCATTACATGAAGGTTGTCTTTGAACCCTCCCAGGAAGGACACTTCTCCAACCTGTGACTGTTCCTTTTCCAACTGAAGCAGGGCACAGCTGGCCACGTGGATCACTGCCGCGCTTTCAGAACGCACAGTGAGCCTTTTGGGATTAAGCCCAACTCCTAAGGCGTCAACTCGTTTGAATTCAAATAAACTGAGGAAGCCCATTATGAACTCCTCTTGCAAGCCCCTCCACCTTGAGATACTTCTACTTCTAACTGCACTGCTGGCTCACTGAAAGTCTCCCCATCTGTTTCATCCACCCCAGGTTCTCCAGAGCCACTGAAATTCCCTGCTTACACAATCCTCCCAGGTTGGGTTTCAAAAGATGTAGCAATATCTACAAAGGATGTACTTAAAGCAGAAGTGTACTGAAGATTGAAAATTTAAAAGATGGAAAAAGATGTGTCAGGCAGATTGAACAAAACCTACTGCAGCAATTTTAATAGTAGCAAAACAATTATAAGATGAACATGCCTTTAGGGGCAAAGGATGACACATTCTAGTAACATAGTAACAAACGATGATATGATCTTGGATATCTGTGTTGCTAACAATATAGCATCAAAATATATAAAGCAAGTGACTATCCACAGTCTAGAAAGAGATCAACAGGTTCAGTTGGAGATTTTAAGATATACCTTTCATACCTTGTAATAGCCTATAATGAAAACATGAAAAGGAATATACATATATGTATATATATATACTGAATCACTATGCTGTACACCGGAAACTAACACAACATTGTAAACTGACTATAATTTTTTAAAAAAGATATACCTTTCAGAAGTGGATAGATCAAAACCTGAAAAGGGCAAAGATGTAGATTTGAATCCTAAAATTAAACTTGATCCAGTAGATAAATATAGATCTTTTCACACAACAGAGAATAAACATTTTTTAAGAGCCCACATGGGACAAAAATAAAAATTAGCTTAAAATGATCAAATTTGATGAAAAAGATAAACCCATAGATTCAAGATGTACAACAATTTCAAGCAAAGAAAACCACACTCAGGCACTTCCAGGTCGCATTGCTGAAAACCAAAAGGAAACTGTATTGAGGTAGAAATCAGAGAGGCCTCAAACTTCTCTTCTTTAGCTTTTGGCACCAGGAGAGCAACGCTGACAAAATTCTCGGGAGGAAAAAGCCCAACCCAGGACCTTTTTTGTCTTTTTCCTTTGTATCTTGTTCATTTAACCGATACTTACCGTGCAGCTATGTGCCAGCTGCTGTTCTTGGCATTGGAGGTATGTCTGTGAGCACGAGACACACCTTCCTGTCCCTGTGGTGTACACTCTAGTGAGGGAAGGTATCAGTCCAGCCACCACTTACATCTGAGTGTAATACACCAACGTTTATAATCATGGGAAAATTAAGGAATATATTTCTCGTGAGCATTTTATGAAAAAACTACAAGAGGATAAACTCCAAACAATTAAGAGATAAATGGATAAATCAGAACAAAAGAATTTGCTATAGGATGAAGACAGAACCTGCTGTGGAAATTAGGTTACGAAAACGCTGTACCAGAAAGAAGTTGGAAGTAAAAGGAGAAGGTAAGAGGTGGCTTAAGTATTCAGATTTCTTTGTGTTTTATACTAGGAGCAAAAATTAAAGTTGATAATATACTTTATAGTATACAGGTAAGTACTGAAAGAATAAAGAGAAATAATCAGCTAGTTTAGTGGAGGGGAGACCGAGGAAGTGACAGCCTACTGTTATTTTGTTATTGTTTATATACGCTGTCAGACAGAAGCTAAAGAAATAGAGAATTCATAAGTAAAGATAACCATTGAAGGTAAGACAGTATACAATTTTTTTAAATGAGCAGAACACATACACGAGCAAAGGAAACAAGTCATATATTGGAAGTAATTTTAAAGCATCAATGAAAATAGAAAGTGTAATGTAAAATATAATGACAGAAACAAGATCAAACAGCTGTCATGTCTGTAAAAGTAAATGGTCCAGATACACTTAAAGAAAAAGACCCAAATTGGATTATACGGAAAACCCAAGTGTACACTACATAAGAAAAATACACCTTAAAGTGATTTAGAACAGTTGAATGTAGAAGGATGGGCAAAATGTGTATCAGTGATACACGTGGACAATAACAGTACATTAAAGAGATGCTGAGAGGAACATTCACAGCTTTAAATACTTATATCTGTAAACATGAAAAAATGACCTTGTCAGGGAGACAAAAAGGAAGCAGTGTTCACAACCTCACTGTTAATGAGAGCAAAAGGGATAAAAAAAGATAAAGGACACATGGTGATAAAGTATATAATTCACGAAGATCTAAAAATTATGAATATGTATAAAATGATCACATTTTTCTTAACAAAAATGACAGGAACTGCAAAGGATGATAGGTGGAAACATATTGGTAAGTGGAGACTTTAGTTCACCATTCTCAGCCCGTGACAGAGAAAGTGAATAAAAGATAAGGGTTTAGAAGACCCAAACACCACCATAAAATAGATCTGATTCATATAAATCAAATTCTGTCTAAAAACAGAGGCTATGCCTTCTTCCAGAAACATTGACAGAGATTACGTTATTTATTTAATGTTTGTCTACTTCCTCTAAATGATCCGTGAGATGGGAAGGGAACTAGTCTGTCTTGTTAGCACTGGCCCCCCGAGAACTAACAGAGGTGACCGATAGTATTTTTGAATAAATGAAGGAACATATAATGCACAAAAGAAAAATGCAAATGGCCAGTTAAGCATGGGAGGAAAAAAAGCACAACCTTATAGACAAAGGTATTTCTGTTCAAATAATAATAGAAAACCACTTTACCCATCAAACTGGGACAACTTGAAAACCCGTGCTCTAAACCCTTGCTCCGTATATAAATGCCTGCCTAGCTGCTGTGTCAACGCTGCAAAATGTCAAGTAGAACAGAGAACACAAACGCTTCTTCCCAGTTCCTGACCCTCCCACGCAGACAGCCAAGGTGAGCCGTGACCTTGAGGGAATGTACTGCTCGAGTTAGGTCACATCCTGACAGTCCCTCCGTTTCAGCGGGGGGCGTGTCATCCTGCTAGGTGCTCAGCTGAGGTCAACCCACTTCTGAACAGCCCCCAGGAGCTCTGCTGACTTAGCTGGTCCCACCCATCGCTGTGCGTCTGCCCTGCTCTGCAGCTCTCCCCCAACGGGGTGTCTCCCCCAGGCTGGCGTTTGGCCTGTTGCAGACAGGTCAGATTCCTTCATGGAACTCAGCACATTTTCACATAGCAATGAAGGTGCATATTTCATGCTTAGATTTCTAGACTATCCCACAAAAATATATATATTTGAATTTTAGAAACTTAGAGTTGAAAGGTCTACCGGGGTTGCTGGTTCAGTCTCCTACGTCTTCCTGTACCGCCTGATAGACTCGGATTCAGTACCTGGGATTAGGAGAGCCTACAACTGCAGAAGACGGGCCCCAAGTGCTGGTGTTAACAAAACAATACAAAAAGCTGGAGGAAAAGGATTTTGAAGAAAATTCCACACCCAAATACTTCTTCCTCCAAGTTAGGCTTGACCCCCTGCCTTCTAGCCACACCACCTCCAGTAATGATGGTAACTGATCTCAGCTACATCCAGAGTGAGACTTGGAGGCCACGTGCTTGAAGTAACCGTGGGGTTGGGGGACAAGAATGGTGACAAGCCCAGATGTCATGTTAAGCCCTTACAACCACTTTAATTCCTCACGTGCTGGCGCAGACTATGATTGTTTAAATAAAGACCTCTGGTTAATGATGGCAAGTCAAACACGTGCTCCATCTTGATGATAAAACAACAGTGAAGGAAAAAGAACTGAATTCCCAGGATGAAGAGAAAGCACATCCAGTCCCCAGGATGCAGAATGGAGGGTCATAACCTTCAGACAGAAAAGTTAAGCATCTTCTCCAGGTGATTTAATAGACCCAGGAGAAAGGACATCAGGACACTAATGTAAAGGACGTGATCTATTTGGCTAGAGCCCTGGGTCGGTAAGCTCCCCCAACCCTCACCCATGGACACAGAGTGCCCCACCCTTAAATACAATGAGACAGCTAAGGCTCACAATACAATTTTTAAAAGAGGTCAAAATGGTCACAAAGCAATGCAAAGGAAACAAAGTCCATACCGACTGAATAATGATTATTGTACTGGATCAAACATTTCCTAATATGAATGTGAATATGGATGTTTTAAATTTGGTGTTAAGTTTTTGTGTGTGTGCTGCACAGTGGACAAAACTGAGAGTGTAAATGGAAAGACTGAGATTGTTAACACCAGTCAATGCAATTCAAACGGAACTCCTGTTCAAAGAACAATCATATTTGCATGGCCCACAACACAGTTGAAGAAAACAAACACCAGCGTCCATGATGTAGTGAAAAATCCAGGATGCAGCAGAATAGGGGAGGCATTTAACTGGAGAAGATGAGCCCATGATGCTGGTGTGTGAGCAACAGCAATGAGAGAGAGAGGATTTTGAAGATTCCAAATCCAGAGGAGGTTACATACCCACTGCTCATAACCCCTTCAAGTCAGCCTGGGGAGTGGACACGTGCCACCTAGAAAACCACTGCAGGAATTTTAAGGACTAACGTCTGAAAGCACATTTTTAAAACCCCGATTGTGTTTAGATTTCCACAAAGTTTTGGCATCCAAAATGCCAGTGAGTGAACACGTAGTGTTTCTTGTTTGCATTAAGCTCTGTAAAATTACCACAGCCTGTGGGCCAAATTCAGCCCACCACCTGTTTTTGAATAGATGGAGAGCTAAGAATAGTTACTTTTTAAAAATTAAAGCTTTTTATTTTGAGATAATTGTAGATTTAAATGCAGTTGTAAGAGGTAACACAGTGATCCCGTGTGCCCTATGCCGCGTTCTCCCCCAACGTTCATTTCTTCCAACCTGTGTGTCAGTAACTTAGAACTACCAGGATATTGACCGTGGCACAGTCAAGATGCAGAACAAGATGCTCTGTTCCCTCTTTACAGTCACACTCACTTCCCCTCATTGTCCCACAGCAACCACTAACTGAGTCTCCACTTCTACGGTTTTGTCATTCCATAATGTTGTATAACGCAGTGTAACCATTTGAGATCGACTTTTTTCACTTAACATAAATCTCTGGAGAGTCCTCTAGGTTTTCTATGAATCCATTGGTGGTGTTTTCTTTGTTTTTAATTGCTCAGTGGTTATTTCATGGTATGATACTGCTCCCCCATCCCCAATTTTTAAACTATTCACCTGTTGAAGGACGTCTGTGTTGTTTCCAGTTTGGGGCTATTATGAATAAGGCTGCTGTGAACATCCGTGTAGAGCTGCTGGCGTGTGAACATGGGTCTTTACTTCTCTGGGATAAATGCCAGGGAGTGCAGTCGCTAGGTCATAAGAGAGCTGCCAAACAACTTCCCAGAGTTACGATACCACTTTACCTTCCTACCAGCCATGTGATCCAGTTTCTCTGTGTTCTTGCCAGCATTCCGAGTTATCAATATTTAAAATTTTTAGCTTTTCTGATAGCTCTGTAGTGACATCTTATTGTGGTTTTCATTTGCATTTCCCTAATGACTAATCATGTTGAACATTTTTTTGTGTGCTTATTTGCAACTTGTATTCTCTTCCATGAAATGTGTCTTCATATCTTTTACCTGTATTCTAATTGGATTATTTTTTTGCTGTGGAGTTTTGGTAGATTTTTATATGCTATAGATGCCTAGCCCTTTTTCAAATTTGTGGTTTGCAAATATTTTCTCCCTGTAGCTTTTTTCATTCTCTTAACAGGGCCTTTAGCAGAGTGAGAGTTGGGTTTTTTTTTAAATTTTTAAAAAACTTTTATTGTGTTATAGTCAGTTTACAATTTTGTGTCAATTTCTGGTGTATTAGCACAATTTTTCAGTCACACATGAATATACATATATTCATTTTCATATTCTTTTTCACCATGAGCTACTACAAGATCTTGTATATATTTCCCTGTGCTATACAGTATAATCTTGCTTATCTATTCTATATATACCTGTCAGTATCTACCAATCTCAAACTCCCAGTCTGTCCCTTCCCACCCCCATCCCCCCAGCAACCGCAAGTTTGTATTCTATGTCTATGAGTCTGTTTCTGTTTTATATTTGAGTTCATTTGTCTTTTTTTTTTTTTTTAAGATTCCACATATGAGTGATCTCATATGGTATTTTTCTTCCTCATTCTGGCTTACTTCACTTAGAATGACATTCTCCAGGAGCATCCATGTTGCTGCAAATGGCATTATGCTGTCGTTTTTATGGCTGAATAGTTTTCCATTGTATAAATATACCACAACTTCTTTATCCAGTCATCTGTCAACGGACATTTAGTTTGTTTTCAGAGCAAGAGTTTTTAATTTTGATGACTTCCAGTTTTTCCATTTTTCCCTTTGTGCTCTGTGCTTTTTCCTTTATATCTAAGAACTCTTTGCTAGCCTAGGTCTCATAGTTTTTCTCCTCTTTTTCTGTTCTAAAAATGTTATAGTTTACATTTAAGTCCATGCTCCATTTTTATATAATTAATTTTATAATTTTTAATTACCAAAAAAAGTTAATTTTTGTATAAAGCATGACAAATTCTCTTAGTTTTCACTCACCTTAGAATGTCTTGACTTTTCTCTTTATTCCTGAAGGGCTGACTCACCATGTATAAGACTCTGGGTTAATAGGTCTTTTCTTTCAGCACTTGGAACAGTGTGCCATTAACTTCCGGACTCTGTGGTTTCCGATTAGAAATCTGCTTTAATTAAAATTGTTTTCTCTTTATAGGTAAGCTGTTGCTTCTCCCTTGCTGCTTCCAAGATTGATTTTTTTTTCAGTTTCCAGAAGTTGGACTATAATACAGGCTCCTGCCACTATCAAACAGTAGAGCATTCCTGTGAAACCTTTGTGAGCCAAAATGATGTAAAGCAAAGAAGCAATTCTTTTTTTCATAAAAGCAAAATTTTCCCTCAGATTTCTTTCAGTTAGTGAAAACAGGTACTAATGGGGGTCTTCCATTAAAAGCAAAAGAAAGTGGTTTTCTTTCTTTTCTTTTTTAATTGCAGTACAGTCAATTATAAAAGCAAATGGTTTTACGGCAAACTTTCAAAAAGCAGGGGTACCTGCGTGTCCCAGTGTGGGTTTCCTCGGGTTTACCCTGTTTGGGGTTTGCTCAGCCTCTTGGGAAGTTTTCAGGCATTACTTCTTTGGGTATTTTTCCAGCCCTGCCCCTGCTCTTCTTTCCTTTCCAAGACTCTGATGACATAATTGTTAAGTCCCTTGTTACAGTTTCGCATGTTTCTGAGATTCTGTTGATCTTACTTTTTACTGTTTTCTGTCTGTTGTTCATACTGGGCCATTCCTAGTGGTCACTGATTGCTCCGTCCACCTCCTCCATTCTGCTGAGCCCCTCCACTGAGTTTTAATTGGATATAGTAGTTTTTAGTTCTGAGGTTTCCATTTGATTTTACTTTACGTCTTCTCTTTCTTTGCTGAGACTTTTTATACTTCTGCTTTTTTCAGTTGCTGCTTGCTGAGTCATTTCGTGATGGCTGCTTTAAATCTTTGTCAGCTCGTTCTAACATCTGTGTTATCTCGGGGTTGTCCTCCACTGATTGGTTTTTCTCATTCAGGTTGAAATCTTCCTGGTTCTTGGTGTGGTGAGTGAGTTTTGATGAAACCTGGATATTGGGGGCATGATACTATGAGACTCTGGGTCTTATTCTGACAGTGTTAGAGCAGAGAGATGGGGTGCAGTGTCACTCCTGTCAGGTGGTACTGGAAGCCCAGGTTCTTGATTCAGCTTCTGTTGACACCTGAGAGGGGAGAAGGGCTTCTCACTGCTGCTGGGTGGGGTGGGAGTTCTGGCTCCCCCGTAGTCTTTTAGGTACCACCCTGGCTGGGAGGAGCAGGGGTGCCTCATTACTGCTTCCTGCGTGGACTCCAGCCTCACTGTGAGGGTGGGAGGGTGTCCACCTTACCACGGATCTGGAGCCCTGGTGAATATTCTGATTCTCCCCCAGACCCCCACTGACACCCCCTAGTGGAGAAGGGTGAGGCTGCCCCACTGCCCGGTGGGGGCTCCCCACACAGTGTCCGCTGGGACCGCTGAGGCCATGCCTCCTCACCTGCTGGTGGGGATGACAGTCCTGCTGTTCCGCTGCCTTACTTAGGCTTCTCTGACACCATTGGGTGGGGCATTTGGGATGAGAGTGGAAATCTGGGCTCTCTACTTTTGCTGGTGTGGTGGGGTGTGTTTGGTTCTGTGGCATTGACTGAATTAGAGGGGTTGCTGTCTGAAAGTTTCCTGCCTTGCTCTGCTGCCTTGTCTCTTGTCTGGAGAGAGCAGGCTCTCCGGGGGCCTTTTTGTTTGCGCCCATTGCCCTCTCAAGGTTGTCAGCTTTTTCGGCTCCAAGCCTGGGCTCCTGTAACACAGTACTACAAACTGGGCGGCTTAAACAACAGACCCCAAATTTGGAGTGCCTCATACGTCTAGCATAGTGTCTTCAGTGACATAAATGCATCTTCTCCAAAATGAAGCTGTTTGGCCATTAAATCCAAGTACTCATATTCTTAATATTCAAAATAGTGACTAAACTAAGTTTTTGTTTTCTAAGCTCTGAGATGGTTCTTGACTCATGTTTGTTTTTTTAAACCACTGTCATTGAGATATGACTGACGTATGACAAGCTGTACATATTTAATTTTTACAACTTGATGAATTTGGAGATAAGTATACATTTGTGAAACCATCTATGCTGTTGACATATCCATGACCTCCAAAAGTTTCCTCCCTATTTGTTATTATTTTATTGATTTATTTTCAGAGCTTCATGTGTATATATATGATCTATGTGTCTACATTGCATACATATGCATATGTGTATATGAACATATATACACCTGTGTGTATGTATATTTATATATTTATTTATTCTCCCCAAATTCTTGGATATGACTCTTGTTAATAGAAAAACGTTTGGTTATAAGCTAAACTTTGTATGTAGCAAATGTTATGTTTGACACCAAAGAGCTATTTTAGTTTGATTACTCATAATTTTATCCATCAAAGTCATTTGGGAATGACTCATCAAATAGTTGATCTCAGCCAAGAGATATGTTTGCGATTGGAAATGGTTTGAGCTCAAACAGTACCGACTTTTGGAAGATTTTCCTCAATCTGATAAAAACGAGGAATTTCAAAGCTGTAATGTTCTTGCTTTCAGAAACAAACAAACAAAAACGAAATCGTACCAAAATGGGCAGACTGTTAGCTCCGTTCTTTTCTGTCACTTTAATGTTCACAATTTTCTGATAGAGATCTGTTGTGCACACCTCAAATACAACAGAACATCTGCTTAGTATGGGTCCTTTGGTTTCATCTTATATAATAATCTTTTGGGCAGTTCACCATACCTGATAAAAGACATGTTGACCAGATAAGTGAGAAGCCTAGACCATTATTTTGTATGAAGCACACAGGACCAAACAAATTTTTATCGCTTATGGGTTCTGCCTCTTCAACCATTATCATTTCTGTGTGAGTAAACACAATTCAGGAAGTCACACATCAGGCTTTTCTTAATCTAGCAGAGGTCTTGATTATCAGTTGTCAACTGTTGATGTCAAAGCAAGTGTGGTTCATTCTAACCGCGTATATCCTTGGGCGTATTTTGTTTTGCCCCTCCTTAGCAGGCAAGGGAGGAAAGTGTGTCAGTTTAAACTGTTAAGTGCAGCCTCCGTCACTGGGTGCCCTCCTGAGAGGGTTTACCTATGAGCATCATGCTGGGTGGGTGGGTGGGTGGGCGCTCTGAAAGCAGCGTTCTTGACGGGGTTTCGAATAAGGAAGGAGAACACCGGTCTGTGGGCAGCGTCCCTGCTGCCAGCAGCTCATACTCCGGGAGTCACAAGTCTTTGATTAAAAAATCTCCCAGGCTTGGATGGACTAGGGCATTCACAAAAAGGGTTATTGTCACTGGTGACCCTGGGGGGTGGGGGTCACTGTAAGCCCTATACCTGTTTAGAGGGAGCAAGGCCCGGTGGAAGTATTGTCGACTTTGCGGTCCCACCGACTGGCCGTTGTCCAGATTTCTGACCTTGAGATAAATTACTCAGTCTTTTAAGTCTCAAAATAAATTGACACTACTTTGAGGGATTATTATAAAGATTAAATTGAATGTAAAAGTCACCAATCACTGAAACTGACTCAAAAAGAAATAGAAAACTTGAATGGATCTATACCAAGGAAAGACATTGAATTAATAGTTAAAATTTTCCCACAAAGAGAAGTCCAGTCCCAGACAGCTTCACTGGCTAACTCCACCAGCCATTTGAAGAAGAAATGTTAGTCCTTTATAAACTCTTCCAGAAAATAGAGAAGTAGGGGAAACTTGCCAGTTTATTCTATGAGGCAGGAGTTGCTCTGATAACAAAGTCAGACTAAGACATGACAAGAAAACTACAAACTACTATTACTCATGAGGATTGACACAAAAATCCTCAACAAAACATTAGCAAACTGAATCCAGCAACATATAAAAAGGATTATGCATCACGATGGAGTAGGATTTTTCTCAAGAATGCAAGATTGTTTATCCTAAAAATAAATTTGTATAATATACTATATTAATAAAGGACAGAAACCACATGATCATCGCAATAGATGCAAACAAGGCATTTGACAAAATCTAACACCCAGTCATAAGGGCTCTCAGCACACTAGCAATAGATGGGAACTTCCTTAACCTGATTAAAAAACAATCTACAAAAAAAAAAAAAAGCTAACATCATGCTTAATGGTGAAAGATTGAAGCCTCTTCTATAAGATCAAGAAGAAACCAAACATGTTGCTGTCACGACTTCCAGTTGACATTGTACTGAAATTTCTAGCTAGTGCGATCAGGTCAGAGGGAAAAAAATGCACCCAGAATGGAAAGGAAGAAGTAAAAGCTGTCTTTACTTAAAGATGACATGATCCTTATGTAGAACATTTTGAGGAACACACACTCCTAGAATAAACTCAGCAAGATCACAGATGACAAGACCAGTGCACAGAAATCAATTCTATTTCTATATAATAGCAATGAATTTTAAGATAACAAAGTTAAAACAATTTCATTTATAAGAACACCAAATAGAATAAAATACTTAGGGATAAATTTAACAAAAGAACTTCCAGACTTAGATATTGAAAACTGTACAGCATTTCTAAGAGAAATTAAGGAAGATCCAAATGAATGGAGAGAGATTTTATGTTCACTGTTTGACTGGAAGACTCAATTATTAAGATGGTAAATCTCCACGAATTGAGATTCAATTTGGGTCAGTTTGGAGAGAATTACAATTTTAATTCTCTATCAAAAATCCCAGCAGGCTTTTTTTGGTGAGGGGAAAAAATTGAAAAGCTGACAAGTTAATCCTAAACTTACCTGAAAGTACAGAGAGCCTGAAAAGAGTGAAAACAATCTTAATATGCTGGAGGATTTACACTTCCCAGTATCAAAACTATTACAGAGCTACAGTAATTAAGACTGTGTGGTACTGGCATAAGGCTAAATATAAGATCAATGGAAGAGAACCAAGAATTTAGAAGTAAACCCTTATATCTGTGGTCAATTGATTCTTCAACAGAAGTACCGAGGCAATTCAATAGGGTAAAGCATAGTATTTTCAACAAATGGGTGCTGGGACAATGGGATATTCACATATAAAAAGACAAATCTAGACCCCTACACTATGCAAAAAATGTTAACTGAAAATGGATCATAAACCTGATGTAAAACCTGAAACTATAAAACTTCCAGAAGAAAATGTAGGAGAAAATATTTGTGATGTTGAGTTGGGCACATGTTTCTTAGATATGCCAAAAGTACAATCCATAAAAGAAAAAAACGATGAATTGTAGTAACTCAAAATTAAAAACTTACATGCTTCAAGAGGCACCATTAAGAAAATGAAAAGAGAAGCCACAGACTGGGAGAGAATATATGCAAATCATATATCTGATAAAAATCATATATCTGATTTTTGATATCCAAAATATGTGAAGAATTCTTATAACTCAATAAGAAGAGAAATAATTATAGAATAGGCAAAAGATTTGAATAGACCTTTCACCAGAAAAGATCTCTGAATGCGCAATAAGCACACAAAAAGATGCTCAACATGATTAGTCATTAGGGAAATGCAATTAAAACCAGAAGGAAATAGCACTTCACACACACTGAAAGGACTATAATCAAAAGGACAGACGGTAACAAGTATGGGAGAGGAGATGCAGCAACCGGAACCCTTATAGCTGGTAGGAATGTGAAACGACATAGCTACTTAGAAAACAGTCTGACAGTTTCTTTTAAAACATAAATTTACCATGTGACTCAGAAGTTCTACTCATGGGAATCTACTCCATAGAAACAAAAACATGTCCACACACAGACTTGTATGTAAATGTTCATAATAGCTTTACTCCTAATAGCCCCAAACTGGAAGCAGCTCACATGTCCATCAACTGGTGAAATGGATAAAGAAACTGGTTTATTGATACAACAGAACACTATTCAGGAACAACAAAAAGGACAAAATATCAATGCATGCTACAGTATGAACCACAAAAACAAGCCAGATGCAGAAACCCACATGGTATGTGAATCCATTTGTATGAAATGTCCAGGTGAATCACAAGGACAGGAAGCACTTAGAGGCTGCCTGGGGTTGGACATGGGAACGGTGGGTGATGGCACACGGGCACTGGGGATCTTCTGGGGGTGATGGAAATGTTCTAAAATTGGGTTGTGGCAATGGTTGCATAACTTTGTAAATTTAGTAAAAATCATTGAATTGTATCCCTAAAATAGGTGAATTTTATGGTATGTAAATTATTAATAAAACTTAATGATTAAGTGAGTTTATATTATAGTGGCTGGCAAATGGTTCTCAGTAAATGATAAGTCATATTCTCTGAGGATGTGTTTCATCTTCTGAGGTCAGGCCTGATGCCTCAGAGGGCAAGGATGGCAAGCGCTCACCGCCAGCACTTGCTGAGTACTCCCTGCCTGGGCTCTGATAACTGCTTCACGTGCACTGCCTTCTTTAGCTGCACAGCAGGTCTCTGACATCGCGCTGTTGTACCTCTCCTACAGATAAGGAAATGGAAGCTTCGCTAAGGTCGTAGGGTCAAAGCATGGAGAATCCTTCGCCTCCAACATCTAACCTGTCCTACTGTGTTGGGAAACTTCAAGACCTAAGAATATCTATCTAGTCTGGTCACGGGGCTGGCTAGGTGGCTCTGAGCATCTCTTTAGTTGTTCTATGCTTGGTCCCGATGAAGACTTTGCTGTTTGAAGCCTTGCTGTTTTAGATGACCTGAGACTTTGCTGTTTGAAGCCTTGCTGTTTTAGATGACCTGGCAGTTCTGCTGCGTGATGAGATTGTTGGTCACCATAACCTGACTTGGACTCATGTTTCTCCTTGTTACGAGACTGTGACTCCTCCTCTTCTTTTTTCTGAGGTGTAAAAATTTTCATTTATTGAAGTATAGTTGATTTACAATGTTGTGTTAGTTTCGGGCATATGTCAGTGATTCCATTGTGTGTGTGTGTGTGTGAATATATATACACACACTTTTTCAGAATCTTTTCCATTATACGTTATTACAAGATAATGAATATAGTTCCCTGTGCTATACAGTAGGTCCCTGTTTATCTATTTTATACATAGTAGTGTGTATCTGTTAATTCCAAACTCCTAATTTATCCCTCCTCACCTTTCCCCTTTGGTAACCGTAAGTTTGTTTTCTATGTCTGTGAATCTATTTCTGTTTTTTTAAATAAGTTCATTTGTATCTTTTTTTTTCGATTCCACATATAAGTGATACATTTGTCTTTCTCTGTCTGACTTATTTTACTTAGTATGATAATCTCTAGGTCCATCCATGTTGCTGCAAATGTCATTATTTCATTCTCTTTTATGGATGAGTAGTGTTCCACTGTGTGCATGTGTGTGTGTGTGTGTGTGTATGTGTGTGTGTGTGTGTATGGTGTATACATACACCATACCTTCTTTAATCCATTCATCTGTCTGTGGGCACTTAGGTTGCTTCCACGTCTTGGCTACTGTAAATAGTCCTGCCATGAACATTGGGGTGCATGTGTCTTTTCGAATATAGTTTTCTCCAGATATATGCCCAGGAGTGGGACAGCTGGATCATATGGTAAGTCTATTTTTAGTTTCTTAAAGAACCTCCATACTGTTCTCCATAGTGGCTGTACCAATTTATATTCCCACCAACAGTGTAGGAGGGTTCCCTTTTCTCCACACCCTCTCCCACATTTGTTATTTGGAGACTTTTAAATGATGGCCATTCTGACCAGTGTGAGGTGATGATACCTCATTGTGGTTTTGATTTGCATTTCTCTAATAATTAGCAGTGTTGAGCATCTTTTCGTGTGGCTGTTGGCCATCTGTATGTCTTCAGTGGAGAAACGTCTACTAAGGTCTTCTGCCCATTTTCTGATTGGGCTGGTTTTTGGTATTGAGCTGTATGAGCCACTGGGACCCATCTTGACCCTTGTTGGAGGATGGGGATGAGCAGCCCCAGAACACAGCCCAGTTGGTTTCTGTGACTCATCCCAATGTTTTTGCCTCACGCCTGCCCTGGGAGTCCCCAGAGGTCATGAAAACTTTTCCCCAAGCTTTTCCCTCAGCGAGGACTCAGGAGGCCCGTAGTCCATTCATTATCACCCTTGGGCCACGGAGCATCCGCACTGAAGGAAGAAAGAGACTTTCGTCCACTTGAATGCTTTATCCCTCAGCATTTAGCTCTTGGTGATGCTCTGAGCTATGGGGCTGGAAGGGTAGGACAGAGTTTCAGCTGCTAGTTGGGCATAAATGCTTGAGGCCCAAGCCCCTCTGACACTTCTTGCTGCATTGCTCGCATCCTGGGGGATTCTGATGCTCTCATTTGCTCTGTTATGCACCATGGCTAATGTTCTATATTAGATTCCTGTTAGACATTAGTTACAACATATAAAAGGAGTGTATAGATGTTCAGGTGGTCCTCTGTGAGGTCAAGTATGAGTGAAAATCTCCCCCACACCCACCAGCATTCAGACAAATTCAGTCTTGTGCACTTTTCTGCAGCGGACAGTCTGATGCAGCTAGTAGTTTGTCTTGTACCTAAACTGCCTCCAACTCCCTCTACTTTTTGCCTTTGATAAAGGCATTCCCCATGTCTGGATTTAATCCACCCCTTAATCACTACTTCTCAAATACCTCCCATGACCAGGACCTGCGCTAGGTGCACAGGGGAGGGAACGAAGCCCAAGAACACACCTCTTTTCTAGGGGCTCTCAGGCCAGTGGGAGGGGCTGGAGGCGCACGGATGCAGAGGACGTGCGTGTTAGCTGGGCTGACGAGGTGGGGAGCGGCTGGCCCCACACCACTACCACTACAGCTTGCTTGGGTCAGGATAACCAGAGCTGGGGCGTAGCCAGGACTTAGGTGAGCTCATCCGCGCCAGGCCTGTTGGGGCAGCCGGAGCTGCCGAGCTGCCGGCTCTCCCAGAGGGACAGGGAGGCGCTGTCTCAGGATCGTGGTCCTGGGGGGACTCCAAGCGCCACCCAGCCAGAGCCACTCTGCAGACGGTAACCCAGAGTTGTCTACTGTTTTAACTGAAATTTGGGGGTTATCTGATTTTCCGGCAGCTCTCCCTCCCTCCAATTTGCTTGATTCTCAAACCAGTTAATATGCTCCTGGATCATTAAGAAGTAAAAGCATATACTCAGGCCATTACGAGGCAAAGTAAACTCAAGTCCCACCTCGTCTCTCAGCTGACTCCAGTGTTCGGAGGCCTGATTGCTCTTTCCCCTGCGGCCCTCCATCTACTCCTTCGTGCTTTAGCTCAGGCTTGGGCCCCACTGGCTTCTGCAGCACGGACGAGGTTCTAACCGCTCTCCATGACGTGGTTCTGTAGGAACAGGGATTCTGTGCTAAGGTGATAACAGCAAATCTGCCTCCCACACCCCCACCTGGGGCAGCTGCTCCACGGCCCCCTGGGTCTGGGGAAGGGACGAGAGGGGAGGGGAGGCGAGCGCAGAGCAGCAGGTAGGCCTCACTCCTCTCCTTTCAACGTTCAACCAGAGCTGCTTGCTTTTTATCTTGACTATCTATGTTGGGCTTCAGTATATGATTCCTTTTGAACACTGAATCCTGCTGTCAAGCAAAAAATATTGAAAAACCACTGTTTTAAGAAAGCTGGTATTAAGAGGAAGGCTGAACTAGTGATTGTAAAGAAGTTTGCTTGTGGACTTGACATAAGAGTCTCAAGGGGCAAACGCACTGTTATTCCTGGACATCCTCCAAGTTCACGCTCTCTTGACTCTGCTACGTTCTAAGATCATTGTAGCCGAGATCTTTGTTTCAGCATGCAATGTTCAGTCATGTCTTAACCCTGAAGAGCATGCAGCGGCATTCAGACTGAGGGGATTATAAAGATACATATGTTTAAATGTTTGCATTATTTGCATTTGCACTGGGGATACAGTAGTTTTAGAATTTGTTTGTAAAATGCCCTTTTCCTAAACATAACTTTTTATTCCCATGTTCTAAAGATAACACTGAAAAATATTTTATTTTCTTTGTGTCTAGGCTAGAAATTACTAAATAATTTCAAAATATGGTAACCTTGATTATTTTCCTCATGGGAGAATTTTGGGGTACACTGAGGGATTTGTCCTGAGACACAGCTTCTGTGGAAACAGCACTGTTCACCACCTGCTTGCTTACGAGAGGCGATGCTGGGATGTGATAAAAGCTGGAGCCAGGAATCAGAAGCCAGGCGTTTCTGATTCTCCTGCTCACCATGATTCTAGTAAGTTCTTAACAGCTTGAACCCCAGGAACAAGGATACTAGCCTTGATGAATTCAGAGGCTTGTTTTGGGCTGAAATGACTAATGCTCATGAATGCTTTTTGCAAATATCAAGAGCTCTACAAATCCAGGTGGCTGTGTCACCTGACGAGAGCCAGGCTCCACCTCTTCCCGGGTAATGACGCTTGTCGCCTAGACATCCTGACTCATCACTCTGTATGCTGAGGTTCAGTGTCTTCAAAGAGAAAAAGAAAACTGTAAAAGCTGTAGGACTTATCTGGAGTAACGGCGTAGGGATTTTTCATGATCTTTATATAAATGTCATTTTTAAAGAAAGAAAAATGGATTATCATGCTTTTATATTTGTATTTGAATTGTATTGCGGACCACCCTGCTATCACTGCTCTGTACAGGCTTGGCATTTATGTTTTCAGTCCAAAGAACTTCTCCTTCCTTTATTGTGTTTAGAACAGAGGTGTTACAGAGGAGGAGGTAACGACACTAATGCTTCGTATTGTCTTTATCTTGTTTCTGTCCAGGAAGGAATCAGTGCTAACAGGAGAGCATTAATCTTTGGCACATGTTTTAAGTGTGTGAACAGCACACGCCGTGTCTTTTGTGTTAAAACAGAGAGCCATTACAAAGATGACTGCAGAAACTGTAAAGCTGTGTCTTTTTTTCTTCTAAAAGAAATTTTAGGATATTACATAGCTTAAAGTACTTCATATTTTTCATCTTTAAAAATCCCTGAGTTTTCAAACCTAGTACATCAGAGCTGCCCTTGATCCGTGTAGAGTTGGAACAGTGAGTCCCCTTCCCTCATCTCGTGTTGTTACAGAATAAATGGGTTGTTTCAGTAAACATGATTCATGTGGGAAAAAACTGCGTATTTAATTCCAAACTATTCCTTAGACTGGAGAAAAAAATCTCTTTTGGTGCAGTCATGTTTATTTTACAGTAACTCTGTGGCTGAACAATTTATTATGTTAACGCAGAAATACAAACAGCTTTATCGAACAAAATACTTACTATTTTCTAGCTGCCTTACAGAAATAATTTACTCAAGAAAACAGAACAAAATTTCTCAGTTTCATTAATCAGCTTGGTAAATATTTTGCCAGAGCTTTTTTTTCTTGGGGTAAGAGAAGCAAATAAAAAAGTTTAAAAGCTCATATGTGTCTATTTTGTTTTAGCTTGGTGTATTTATTAAGCGTAAATTCTGTGTGTCTTTGCAGTTCATCAATATGTGTATTTAGGAGTCTTTCCAATTCTTTTGCTCGCTTCTCCTCCTCCAGAAGGAAATGCTGTGCAGCCAGAGAAGCTGGGAAGGATATATCTGGGGGAGACTAAAGAGAGAAAGAGAGAAAAGTTAGATGAGGAACACAACGCCTTTTAAAATCTTCGTAATTCCGAGCATGGTTCATCCCTGACAAACTAGCAAACCCTGCAGCTCTTACTGAAATACTGTATCTTATGCTGAACTCCCTCTACCAGTGTAACGCAGTCACTGCTAATGAAATCCTCAAGGAAGGAAAACATCACAGCATCCTTACATTAAAAAGCTCCAGTGTCCTACTGCAAATGCTGGGACAATGTAATTACCACAGAACTTGCCTAAAATGTACTCCACTCATTTGCAAAACCAATGATTTGCATCTGAAAATAGGCAACTCCAAAAAGCTAAAGATCATAGTAGACTGGGCAAAGAAAGCTTATACAGGAAAGTAAATTAAGGACTGGTGTAAAAGGGGGCTCCTTGCTGCGTGGAGTTAGCGGGTGGGGAGGGCTGGCGGCATGATGTATCTCAAGGGAAGAGTGGCTGCTTATGGCAGGGCATCTCAGTGCTGCGGCGTATCTTATGTGTCCAGTTACAGCTGAGAACGTCTCAGTGATGAGGGCCCAGTTGCACCCTGCGTGGTGGTATGGAAGTGCTCATCTAACCGTGACCTGTTCAGTGCTTATTTATACACACACACACACAGAATCTGTGGCTGAGGAATAAAGGGCAATATCAGATACTCTTACAGTGCTTCATTCAAAATAATTTTAAGCTAATTAAAAAATAAAGTTAGTGAAATTCGTACTTTAATTTTTTAGTTCTGTGGTCCTCAGACTCTTCTTTTTCATACTCAGTGAAGAGGAGGTTCAGAAGCAGAATTCACACAGACACAGCAGTACACATCCATGTTCTCGCCCCAACGGTATGTTTTATGTTAATGATGTTGTCACAATACATTCTGAAGAAGCCTGGACCATCTGGACAGTCCAAGGACTACAGACTATAAGACATCATCTGTTGACATAAACATCATGCTAAGACCTGATGAGCAGGAAGTAGCAAGCATGTCGAAGGCCTGGAAAGACACAGGTACTCTGGAGAGTGAAAGATGACCCCCCAAGTGATTCAGGGCTTGACACCGTGTTTGTAGGTGTCTGGTGATATAGACATGTCAGGACATCTCTTAAGCAGAAATGGGAGGAAGGAAAGGAAGGAAGGAAAAGGTGAATTAATTTCTGCTGTGGTATACTGTAACACATCTTTTTTATCCAGTCATCTGTTGATGAACACTTAGGTTGTTTCCATATCTTGTCAATTGTGAATAATGCTGCTATGGACATTGGGGTGCGTGTACCTTTTCAAATTAGTGTTTTTGTTTTTGTTGGGTTTTTTTTGGATATACACTCAGGAGTAGGATTGCTGGGTCAAATGGGAGTTCTAGTTTTAGTTTTTTGAAAAACTTCCATACTTTTTTCCACAGTGGCTGCACCAATTTACATTCCCACCAGCAGCGTACAAGGGTCTGTTGTCTTGGCATCCTTACCAACGTTTGTTACCTGTGTTCTTTTTTATTTTGATTTTGTTTTGCGTTTCCCTGATTAACAATGTTGAGTATCTTTTCATGTGCCTGTTGGCCATCTGCATTTCCTCTTTGGAAAAATGTCTATTCAGTTCTTCAGCCCATTTTTTAATCGAGTTGCTTGTTTTTTGCTGTTGAGTGGTATGAGCTGTTTGTGTATGTTGGATGTTAATCCCTTATCGGTTATTTCATTTGCAGTTATTTTCTCCTTTCAGTACATTGTCTTTTCATTTTGTTTATGGTTTCCTTTGCTGTGCAAAAGCTTTTAGGTTTAATTTGGTCCCATTTGTTTATTTTGGCTTTTATTTCCTTTACTTTAGGAGAAGGATTCAAAAAAACTGCTGTGATTTATGATAAAGCGTGTTCTGTCTGTTTTCCTCTAGTAGTTTTATAGTATCCAGTCTTACATTTAGGTCTTTAACCCGTTTTGAGTTTATTTTTGTATATGGTGTTAGAGAATGTTCTAATTTCATTCTTTTACACGAACTTGCCCAGTTTCCCCTGCACTACTTATTGAAGAGATTGCCTTTTCTCCATTGTCTATTCTTGCCTCCTCTGTCTTAGATTAATTGCCCGATAAGTGCATGGGTTTACTTCTGGGCTCCCTGTTCTGTTCCATTGATCTATGTGTCTGTTTTTGTGCTAGTAACATGTTGCTTTGATTAATGTAGCTTTGTAGTAGAGTCTGAAGTCAGGGAATGTGATTCCTCTAGCTCTGTTTCTCTTTCTCAAGACTGTTTTGGTTATTCAGGGTCTTTTGTGTTTCAAAGTTTCTAAAAAATTATTTGTTCTAGTTATGTGAATAATGCCATTTGTATTTTGATTGAGATTGCATTGAATCTGAAGATTGCCTTGGGTAGTATGATCATTTTAACAGTATTGATTCTTCCAATCCAGGAACATGGTGTATCTTTCTATTTGTGTGGTCTTCAATTTCTTTCATTAGTATCTTAGAGTTTTTAGAGTATAGGTCTTTTGCCTCCTTAGGCAGGTTTATTCCTAGGTATTTTATTATTTTAGATGCAATGGTAAATGGGATTGTTTCCTTAATTTCTCTTTTTGATACTTCATTGTTAATGTATAGAAATGCAACAGATTTCTGTATATTAATTTTGTATCCTGAAACTTTACCAGATTCACCGATGAGCTCTAGGGGTTTTCTGGTGGCATCTACGATTTCCTTATTTTATATTTTGGTTTTTGTTTTGGGGGTAATTAGGTTTATTTATCTACTTGTTTATTTTGATGGAGGTGCTGGGGATTGAACCCAGGGCCTTGTGCACGTGAAGCATGCGCTCTACCACTGAGCTGTGACCTCCCCCTATGATTTTCTATGTATAGTTATCATGTCATCTGTAAATAGTGACAGTTTTACTTCTTCCTTTCCAATCTGGATTCCTTTTTTTTTTTTAACTTTTAAAAATTGAAACATAGTTGATTTACAATGTTGTGTTTGTTAGCTTCTGGTGTATAGCATATTCACTCAGTGTGTGTATATATATAAAATATATATATGTTCTCTTTCATTATAGGTTATTACAAGGTATTGAATATAGTTCCTTGTGCTTGTTTATTTTATATATAGTAGTTTTTATCTGCTAATCCCAAACTCCTCATTTATCCCTCCTTCTCTTCCCCTTTGGTAACCATTAGTTGGTTTTCTATGTCTGTGTGTCTGTTTCTGTTTTGTAACTAAGATCATTTGTGCCATTTTTTTAGATTTCACATATAACTGATACCATATGATATTTGTCTTTCTCTATCTGACTTATGTCACTTAGCATGATAATTTCTAGGTCCATCCAATTTGCTGCAAATGACACTATTTCATCCTTTTTATGGCTGAGTAGTATTCCATTATAAAAAGACACCACAATTTCTTTATCCAGTCATCTGTAGATGGGCACTTAGGTTGCTTCCATGTCTTGGCTATAGTATATAGTCCTGCTATGAACATTGGGGGTGCATGTATCTTTTTGAATTAAGAGTTTTCTCTGGCTATATCCCCAGGAGTGGGATTGCTGGATCATACAGTAACTCTAGTGTTGTTAAGGAACCTTCATACTGTTTTCCATAGTGGCTGTACCAAACTACATTCCCACCAACAATGTAGGAACGTTCCCTTTTCTCCACACCCTCTCCAGCATTTATTGTTTGTGGACTTTTTAATGATGGCCATTCTGGTGTGAAGTGGTACCTTACTTTAGTTTTGATTTGCATTTCTCTGATAATTAGTGATATCCAGCATCTTTTCACATGCCTGTTGGTCATCTGTATGTCTTTATTGAATTGTCTATTTAGGTCTTCTGCCCATGTTTTGATTGGGTTTTTTGTTGTTGTTGTTGTTGTTGTTGTTGTTGTTGTTGTTGTTGTTGTTGTTTTTGTTGTCATTGAGTTGTATGAGCTGTTTATATATTCTGGAAATTAATCCCTTGCCAGTCTCATTGTTTACAAATACTTTCTCCCCATCTGTAGGTTGTCCTTTCATCTTGTTTATGGTTTCCTTTGCTGTGCAAAACTTATGTTCAATTAAGTCCCTTTTGTTTATTTTTGCTTTTACTTATATTGCCTTGGGAGATGGACCAAGGAACACACTGCTATGATTTATGTCAGCGAATGTTTTGCCTATGTTTTCTTCTAGGAGGTTTATAGTGTCTTGTCTTATATTTAAGTCTTTAAGCCATTTTGAGTTTATTGTTGAGGATGGTGTGAGGGAGTGTTCTGCTTCACTGACTTACATGCGGTTGTCCAGGTTTCCCAGCACCACTTGATGAAGAGACTGTCTTTTCTCCATTGTATAATCTTGCCTCCTTTGTTGAAGATTAACTGAATCTAGGTGTGTGGGTCAATTCCTTTTATTTATTTTTTTCTCTGGTTGTTGTGGCTAGGACTTCAAAACGATGTTGAATAAAAGTGGCAAGAGTGGAGTCCTTTTCTTGTTCCTGATCTTAGAGGGAATGCTTTCAGCTTCTCACTGTTGAGTATGATGTTAGCTGGGAGTTTGTCATCTATGGCCTTTGTTATGAGGCATGTTCCCTCTATGCCCACTTTCTGGGGAGTTTTTATCATAAATGGATGTTGAATTTTATCAAAAGTTTTTTCTGAATCTACTGAGATGATCGTATGGTTTCTATTGTTCAACTTGTTAATGTGGTGTATCACACTAATTGATTTGCAGATACTGAAAAAACTGCACCTTGCATTTTTTATTTATGTATTTATTTTACAGCATCATATTTTTAAATTGAAGTATAGCTGATGTATAATATTATATGTTACAGATATATAATACAATAATTCACCATTTTAAAGGTTATACTCTACTTATAGTTATTATAAAATATTGGCTATACTCCCCATGGTGTACAGCACATCCTTGTGGCTTATTTTATACCTGATAGTTTGTACCTCTTAATCTTCCACCTCAGTCTTGCCTCTCCCCCTTCCCTCTCCCCACTGCTAACCACTAGTTCCTTCTCTACATCTGTGAGTCTGTTTCTTTTTCTGTTATATTCACTAGTTTGTTGTATTTTTTCAGACTCATGTGTAAGTGATATCTTACAGTATTTGTCTTTCTCTGTCTGACTTATTTCACTTAGCATAATACCCTTCAAGTACATCCATGCTATACACCAGAAACTAATACATTTTAAATCAACTGTACTTCAATTAAAAAGCAAACAACCAACCAACCAACCCATTTAAAATATGGGCAGAAAAACTGAACATTTTTCCAAAAGAGGAAATGCAGATGGCCAATAGGAACATGAAAAGTTGCTCAACATCACTAATATCAGGGAAATGCAAATCAAAATCATAATGAGATATCACCTCACACCTGTCAGAATGGCCATCACCAAAAAGAACACAAATAACAAATGCTGGCAAGGATGTGGAGAAAAGGAACCCCTGTACACTGTTGGTAGAAATGTAAATTGGTACAGCCACTATGGAAAACAATATCGAGGTTTCTCAAAAACCTAAAAATAGAACCACTCTATGGCCCAGCAATTCCACTGCTGGGCATATATCTGAGAAAAGCAAAAACATTAATTCAAAAAGATACATACACCTGCTATTAACAGCAACAATATATATAACTGCCGAAATGGAAGCATCCCAAGTGCACATCAATAGATGAATGGGTAAAGAAGATGCAGCACATATATGCAGTGGAACACAACTCACCCATAAAAAGGAAGGATGTTTTGCCATTTGCGGCCCTTCATTCACTTTTTTTTTTTTTTAACTTTAAAAACCAGAATTTTATAACTGGCATAAACATTTCCATTGCATCAAAAACAACAAAATACCTAGAAATTTAACCAAGGATTCTGAAAACTGTAAAACACTGATAAAGGAAATTGAAGACAATACAAAGAAGTGGAAAGATATCTTCTGCTCTGGGATTGGAAGAGTCAGCATTATCAAAATGGCTGTACTACCCAAAGCAACCTACAGATCCAATGCAACCCCTGTCAAAAGCCATGACATTTTCCACAGAACTAGAACAGACAATTATCACTACAAAAAAAGGACAAAGTTTGGTAGGTCTTTTCATGTTTTGGAGGCAGCACATCCCACTCTTGGGAGGAATAATCTGACTCATTTATTGATTTATTGCGTGACACAGAAGGCTGTTCTTTTTTTTTTTTTGGTTGGTTGGTTTTATTTGTTTGCTAAATTTTTTTTTTTTTTTTTTTAAACAAGGCGCAGAGCAAAAAAGGCCTCTGCAGTAGGTTGGGAATGGGGGACAAGCCACCCTGTTACTTGGGCCAGATGACTTGGCAGATCCCATACTAGGAGAATTTGTGGTAGAGAAAAATGCCTTGTGGAGCCTCTGGCAAGTTTTGATGGGAAAGCTATGTTGCAGACCCTTAAGATTCTGGAGCAAGGCCATGCCATCTGCGGAGCAGAATACTGTATACTGTTTGCAAAACAGTTCCTGTCGTGCTGTTGAGCCCTGGTTGAGACAGAACATCTAGGAAGTGGACAGGATGCCTTGATGTAGCCTCTGTCCTTGGCCACCCCAGTGGAAATTATGCATGAGCCCAGCAGCACCATCTCCCTTTCACCAGGGTTCATCTAGCTACTGTTCCTGTTGAATGATGTGCTTGCAGTAGAGGTCAAAGTTAAGCTCCTGATATGGCACCATCCCTTAAGGAGACCAGCCAGCCTCTTCGTGGCAATTGTGTTACATCAGGCCCCTTACACCTTGGAAAGGGCAATGTGTCATCCCTACCAGAACTGCCATGTATTCTTTGGTTTGCCTTTCCTGCCTGCAGGGCCTTGGCCAGCACCACTTGATAAGGGCTCACGGAGTAACTCACTGGTTCTACCACATACAGCATGACGTGTACCAGAGGACGTGAGCCTGAGAGCCTTCCTGGAGGCACAGCTGAGGCACTAGCTTCGAAATCACACCCTGCGAGGATGGGGTGCCATTCTTCAGGATGCGGTATAGACTTTAAACCAGTGCATGTTTTGTGCTACTGTTTCCAACAGGTAGAATACAGGGATGTGGGCACAAAGGAGAGGATGTCGGAAGGCCCCACTCTCTGTTGACCCGCTTGGAAAATGTGTGCCTTCTCTGTCTTTAGGCTCTGTTGGTCTACCTGTCCTTGACCTCAGGGAACGCCTCTCACCAAGTGAGACTATCAAAGTCTCCCTAAGCTTAAAGCTTTGGCTGCACCTAGTCACCGTGGGCTCCTGATGCTGACGGATCACAGGCACAGAACAGGGGCGCTAGACTGGCAGAGGTAGCTGACCCTAATCGTCGTGAAGAGCTAAGACTGCTACTACAGGATGCAGGCAGTGAGGAACAGATCTGGTACTCTGGTGGTTCACTGAGCTGGCCTTTTGATACTCTCACGCCCAGTGCTGACTGTAGATGACAAACCACATTCTGAGAAGCGCATGGTAACCAGGTGCTCGCCCTACAAGACAAGCCACCTGGACCAAGAGAAGTGCCAGCTGAGGGGGAAGGGAACCTAGAATGGGTGAGGAGATGAGGATTATCAGTTAAGTCCCTGAGACTAATTGCAGCCTCAAGGGCTACAGTTTGTCCCACTAACCTTCCTCATCTAAGTCTTCCCCAAAATTACGACCAGCCAGAATCTTGGAGAAGCTCTGCCTGGATGGAATGAACAACATGAAAATTCAGAAAATGGATCTGAGTGGGTCAGGAAGTGGATCTCATAGAGGACGCTGTCAGTGCCCTAGCCGGATCCCATCACTAGGCTGGTGCACCTCTCCTCCCGCTGCTGCGGGTGCTCGCTGCGCACAGCTGGCTGATTCTCTGGACATCTCAGAGGCAGTGACTGATTGACACAGGGTCACAAAACACCAGCCAGGAAGGCAGTGGAAGAGGAAGACTCTGAGCTCACCCCCTCTCATGAGTACAACAAAATCACGACTGCAGAACAAATGTCAGTGACAAAGACTGGAACCTATGAGAAAAGATCGTCTACAACTACAGCCATCAGGAAGGAGCCACAACCAGACAGGTAGGAGGGACGACTCGTGATATAATCAATACCCCTGTAGGCAACGCCCAAGCTGGAGAATAATTATACTGCAGCGGTCCTCCCACAGGAGTGAGAGTTCTGAGCCCCCTGCCAGGCTCCCCAGCCCCGGGTCCAGCTCTGTGAAAATAAGCCCCTGGAGAATTTGGCTTTGACGGCCAGTGGGGCTTAACTGAAGGACTGGGGGAAACAGAGACTTCACTCTTAAGGGGCACACACAAAATCTCATACACACTGAGACCCAGGGCAAAAGCAGTAATTTGACAGGAGCCTGGGCCAGACCGGCTTGCTGGTCTTGGAGAGTCTCCTGGAGAGGCGGGGATTGCTGTGGCTAACCCTGGGGACACAGACACTGGCGACAGACATATTGGGGAACACTAAATGTGTGAACACTCCTGGTGGCTGACATCTTGGATCATTAACATCAAGACCTGGCCTCACCCAGTAGCCTGTAAGCTCTAGTGCTGGGAGGCCTCAGGCCAAACAACTTAACTGAGCCAGGACACAGCCCCACCCAACAGCAGACAGGCTGCCTAAAGACTAACGAGCTCACAGCTGCCTCTGGACATGCCCCTAGACAAGGCCCAGCCCACCAGAGTGTCAAGACCCAGCTCCACCCAGCAGTGGGCAGGCACTGGCCCCTCCTGACAGGAAGCCTGCACAAGCCTCCAGAACAGCCTCACCCATGAGGGAACAGACACCAGAAGCAAGAAAACTACAGTCCTGCAAGGCAGGCCAGACCCTACCCTCGGACTAACTGGGCCCTGGCCCTGCCCACTATCAGGCCAGAGCAACCTTCTGGACACCCCAGACCCCATATCCAAATCAGGAACCACTTCCCCCACCAACAATATGAAATGAGCTCTGGGATCCCTGGGCCCTGCAGTCAGACTCCAGGAACTAGCTCTGTCTGCCAGGAGTCCAGCACTAACCCCAGGATCTGGTGTCACTTGCCAGTGGGTGGGCAACAGCCCCAGAGTCTTTAGGACCCTGACTCTGCCCACCAGTGAGCCAGCAACAGCCCCAGGGCCCCCTAGGGTTCTGCCACCAGCCACCTCGTGACCAAGCCCCGCTAAACAGCAGCCAGCATTATCTGCACAGGCAGGGCCTGGCAGCCAACCACTCTAGGAGCCAACAAGCCCACCAGACCACCCACATAGTCAGCCTGCCACAACACAAGGACCCATGCAGCCCTCTAAGGGGGGACCCATAGAGCATGTAGCTTGGGTGACAAGAGGAGAGTTCACTGCTAGGACGCATGGGACTTCTCCAAGTTTGAGAAACGTAAATAACATACCACATACATAAAAATAAAAATAGCAACATAGACAAAATGAGGCAGCAGAGGAATGTGTTTCAGACAAAGAAACAAGATAAATCTCCAGAAGAAAAACTAAGTGAATTGGAGATAGGTAATCTACCAGAGAAAGAGTTCAGGGTAATGATCGTAAAGATGATCAAAGACCTTGGGAGAAGAATGGATGCACAGAGCAAGAAGCTAGAAGTTTTTAACAAAGAGTTAGAAAATATAAAGAACAACCAAACATAGCTGAAGACTACAATAACTAAAATGAAAAATATACTAGAAGGAATCAACAGTAGACTAAATGATTCAGAAGAATGGATCAGTGAGCTGTAAGACAGAGTAGTGGAAATCACTGTTGCCAAACAGAAAAAGGAACGAAAAGAAATGAGAACAGTTTAAGAGACCTCTGGGACAACATCAAGTGCACTAATATTTGCATTATAGAGGCCCCAGAAGGAGAAGAGAGAGAGGGCCCAAGAAAATATTTGAAGAGAAAAACCTCCCTAACCTGGGAGAGGATACAGTCACCCAAGTACAGGAAGCACAGAGAATCCCAGACAGGATCAACCCAAAGAGGAACACACCAAAACACACTGTAGTCAAAATGACAAAAATTAAAGAGAGAATACTGTTTGTAGCCTTTTTAGACTGGCTTCTTTCATTTAGTAATATTCTAACCCAATGACATTCTGGAAAAGGCACAGCTACAGAAAAAATAAAAATATCATGGTTTCCAGGGGTTTGGGGAGAGGGAAGGAGAAAGGAATGAATAGATGGAGCACAGGAATTTTTAGGGCAGTGAAATTACTCTGTATGATACTATAGTGGTGGCTACATGTCATTATGCATTTGTCAAAACCCATAGAATATACAACATCAAGAGTGAACCCTAATGTAAACTATGGACTTTGGTTGATAATAATGTGTCCATGTTGGTTCATCGATTGTACCAAATGTGCCACACTGATGAGGGATGTTGAGGGTAGGGGAGTATATATGTGTGGGTGGGGAGGGCTATGGGTGAACTGTCTGTATTTTCTGCTCAATTCTGCTGTGAACTTGAAACTGCTCTAAAATATAAAGTCTACTAATTAAAAAAAAGAAAGAAAAGAAAAAAAGGGAGAGGGCCCAAATTAATAAAGTAAGAAACCAAAAAGGAGAAGTTACAACTAACTCCATAGAAATATAAGGAATCCTAATAAGCTACTATGAGCAGCTATACGCCAACAAAAAGGACAACCTAGAAGAAATGGGCAATTTCTTAGAAAGGTACAATCTCCCAAGAAGAAATAGAAAATATGAACAGACCAAGTACCAGGACTGAAATTGAAGCAGTAATTATAAAACTCCGAACAAACAAAAGTCCAGGACCAGATGGTTTCACAGGTGAATTCTACCAAACATTTAGAGAAGAGTTAATACCTATCCTTTGGAAACTATACCAAAAAATTGGAGAGCAAGGAACACTTATAAATTCATTCTTAGACCACCATCACCCTTATACCCAAATCAGACAAATATATCACAAAGAAAACTACAAGCCAATATCACTGATGAATATAGATGCAAAAATCTCAATAAAATAGTAGCAAACCAAATCCAACAACACATTAAAAGCATCACACACCATGATCAGGTGGGATTTATTCCAGAGATGCAAGAATTTTTCAGTATCCACAAATGAATTAATGCGATACACCATATTAACAAATTGAAGAATAAAAAACATATGATCATCTCAGCAGATGCAGAAAAAGCTTCTGATAAACCTCAACATCTATTATGATAAAAACTCACCAGAAAGAGGGCATAGAGGGAATATATCTCAACATAATAAAGACCATATATGACAAACCCACAGCTAACATCACACTGAGCTGTGAAAACCTGAAAGCATTTCCTCTAAGATCAGGAACAAGACAAGGATGCACATTCTTGCCACTTATATTCAACATAGTTTTGGAAGTCCTAGCCACAGCAATCAGAGAAAAAAAAAAAAGAAATAAAAGGAATCCAAACTGGAAAGGAAGACGTAAAATTGTCACTATTTGCAGATGACATGATACTATGCATAGAAAATCCGAAAGATGCTACCAGAAAACTCCTAGAGCTCATCAGTGAATCTGGTAAAGTTGCAGGATACAAAATAAATATACCGAAATCTGTTGCATTTCTATACATTAACAATGAAGTATCAGAAAGAGAAATTAAGGAAACAATCCCATTTACCATCAAGTCAAAAATAATAAAATACCTAGGAATAAACCTGCCTAAGGATGAGAAAGACCTGTACTCCAAAACTCTAAGATACTGATGAAAGAAACTGAAGACCACACAAACAGATAGAAAGATACACCATGTTCCTGGATTGGAAGAATCAATACTGTTAAAATGATCATACTACCCAAGGCAATCTTCAGATTCAATGCAATCTCAATCAAAATACAAATGGCACTATTCACATAACTAGAACAAATACTTTTAAAATTTGTATGGAAACACAAAAGACCCTGAATAGCCAAAACAGTCTTGAGAAAGAGGAACAGAGCTAGAGGAATCACATTCCCTGACTTCAGACTCTACTACAAAGCTACATTAATCAAAGCAACATGTTACTGGCACAAAAACAGACAATAGATCAATGGAACAGAATAAGGAGCCCAGAAATAAACCCTTGCACTTATGGGCAATTAATTAATCCAAGAACAGAGGAGGCAAGAAAATACAATGGAGAAAACACAATCTCTTAAATAAGTAGTGCAGGGAAAACTGGACAGGTTCATGTAAAAGAATGAAATAAGAACATTCTCTAACACCATATACAAAAATAAACTCAAAATGGATTAAAGACCTAAATGTAAGACCAGATACTATAAAACTACTAGAGGAAAACATAGGCAGAACACTCTTTGACATAAATCGCAGTAATGTTTTTTTGGATCTGTCTCCTAGAGTAATAGAAACAAAAGCAAAAATAAGCAAAGAGGACCTCATTGAACTTAAAAGCTTTGTACAGCAAAGGAAACCATAAACAAAACAAAAAGACAACTTACGAAATGAGAGAAAATATTTGCAAATGATGCAACCAACAACAGCTTAATTTCCAAAATATACACATAGCTTATACAGCTCAATATCAAAAAAACAAATAACCCAGTCAAAAAATGGTCAGAAGACCTAAAGACCTAAAAGAAGACATAGAGATGGCCAACAGGCACATGGAAAAACCCTACATCACTAATTATTAGGGAAATGCAAATCGAAACAACAATGAGGTATCACCTCACACCAGTCAGAATGGCCATCATCAAAAAGTACAAATAATAAATGCTGGAGAGGGTGTGGAGAAAAAGGCACCCTCCTACACTGTTGGTGGGAGTATGGGAATATAGATGCCCCTCACGAAACTAAAAATAGTTACCACACGATCCAGTAATCCCACTACTAGGCACACATCTGAAGAATATGAAAACAATCATTTGAAAAGATACATGCACCTCAGTGTTTGTATCAGCACTATTTACAATAGCCAAGGTACGGAAGCAACCTAAGTGTCCATGGACAGACAATTAGATAAAGAAGATGTAATATACACAATGGAATATTACTCAGCCATAAAAAAGAATGAAATTTAGTCATTTGCAACAATGTGGATGGATGACCTAGAGGGTAGTACACTTAGTGAAATAAGTCAGACAGAGAAAGACAAATTCTGTATATTGTCACTTACATGTGGAACCTAAAAATTAAAACAAATGAATGTATAAAATAGAAACAGATTCACAGATATAGAGAACAAACTAGTGGTTACCAGTGGGGAAAAGGAATAGGGTAGGGGCAAGATACAGGGTATGGGATTAAGCATACAAACTACTGTGCATAAAATAAATAAATAACAAGGATATATTTTACAGCACAGGGAAATATAGCCATTATTTTGTAATAACTTTAAATGGAGTATAAGCTATAAGAATATTGAATCACTATGTTGTACACATAAAACTAACATAGTATTATAAATCAGTTAAAAAATTAAACTATACTTCAATAAAAAAAAACAACAACAACAAACATCATAATCACCAGCCAGACTTCTTATCTCCAGGGGAATCAACTCTGTTTTGCAATTCATGCTCCAAGCTCCTGATGAGACCAGGTTAAACAAATCTCTAGCGGAGACCTCATCCTTACCTAGCCTTCCCCCTCTCCCCTAGCCTGTTTCCCTCACTCCTGCTGAGAACACTGCCTCAATAAATCACTTTCACAAGAACCTCCACCTCAGGTTCTAGGAAACCCGACCTCAGACCAGTGACTTCCTAGATTCTGGCTTGAGTGACTGGGTGACATCAATGCCAGTTATTTATTGAGTGAGAAGGGAAAAACAGTAAAAGAAGCCCATTAAGGGTAAGGTCTTATTTAGTTTTGATTCCCCAGAGTCTAGCACAGAGTATACTTTTAATCATTTTTTGAATTGATATATTAATGAAGGAAATGTATTTAATGAAGGAAATGTATTCAATTTTGAATAATCCTTAGTTAGAGGTGACTTGGGACTCAAACAGATTGTCAAGTAGACAGTGGGATATATCAATCCAGATCTCAGAAGATAGGTCTGGATCAGACATATATTGGGAAGTTATAGGTAATAATTAAAGCCATGAGTCTGACTGAAATCATCCAAGATATACAAATAAAAGAAGAAGAAGTTCAAAACGGAACCCTGGGGAACACTTGATTTCAGGCACCCACTCCCATGGCCATGTTCCTGACGTGGTCATCAGTGGTAACTACGTTATTTACTAACAAAGATTTTGTGCAATCCACCTATTTTTTTTCCAACTGACAGTCCAGTACTCCCACTTTCTCATATCATTCCTTCTTTCCTAACTCGGTGTATATTCCATACCCATCATCATAACCACTTGGCAATTTGTCCCTCCATTTAACCTGGCTGTATCTTAGCTACTTGGTAAAACCCAGGCCTAATTAAACCGCCTGCACCGTGCCTATATCTGGGGTATCTGAATGCTGGGGCAGGTTGGTGGAGGAGAAATTACATTACTGCAGGGACTGCTTTCACTTTAGATCATGACCACAGATGTCAAATGGTTAGTTACCACGGCCTGGCCATCTACTCCTCCTCCCTAGTCTGTCCACGTTCTCACTTATGGCCCTGCGAGCTGTATTTTAGGCCATCTTCTGTTTCAGAGACTCTTCAGTCTACCTATACTGCTGATTCTATTTCCTCTTACCTTCTTAATGACTTTGCTTTTGCAAATGAACCTTGTCCCTCTGGGGGTCCTATCCACCTCCTTCACCATCAAACTGTCTTTCCTCTCCTTGGGGATTCCCACTGGACCACTAAATGCTATGGTCTAAGGCCTTGTCCTGGGACAACTTCTCCACTTAATATTATTACCTAGTCTGACAGATTTAAATATCAGCCTTATGCTGATTACTTCCGTATTTTATTTCCAGCTCTGATCTCTTCCTTGAATACCAGATCCATCTACCCTATTGCCTGTTTAACATCTCCACTTGTATGCCTAATAAACACTTTAAACTTAATATCTAACCTAGAAGTCATGATCTTCTCCTCTAGCACAGCTCCTTCCTAGTCTTTCATGTCAGACAGTGGTACCAGTCTCTACCCCAGGCTTAGGCTGAGACCCTAGGAGACATCTTTGAGTCCTCTCTTTTCCTTACTCCCTATAGCCAATCCACTGTCAAGTCTGCTCTGTTCTCCAAAACATCTCCTGGATCTAACATGTTGCTCTACTTCCACTGTTCCCAAGCCAGGATCATCATCTCTTGCCTAGACCACTGAAATAGCCTGACAATTGTTCTTCGCACTTCTACCTTTGCCCATCTATAATTTATTCTTCATTTGGCAGTCAAATGGATATTTTTAAATTTTTTAAACAGATCACATACTCCCCCACTGGCAACTTTCCAATGGCTTCCCACTGCTTTAAAATAAAATCCAAATTCCTTCCCATGGCCTACAGTCTTTACATATCTGAACTTCCCCTGCCTGTTTCTCTGTCCCCATTTCATTACATTCTCTCTTTGCCCTTGTAAGCTCCAGACCACCCCCTTCTCCTTTTCTGGTTCTCAAACTTACCAAAGTTGTTCCTGTCTTAGAGGTTTGCACCAGTGGTTGGTTCCCTCTGGCTGACACTCTCTTCCTCCAGATCTTTGCAGGACTGGATCTTTTTTGTTATTAGGTCTCAACCTAAATGTCCGTTCCTCAGTAATCATTTTCTTGGCCACTCAACCTAAAGTCCTTCCCCACACTCTCATCACCTCCTATTATATCACCTGCTTTTCTTTTCATCACAGCATTTATTACTATTTGATATTTTCTTATTTGTTCATTTGTTTCTGGTCATTAACTGTTCTCTCTTTCTGAGATAAAATGCACATAAAAGAGATTAACCATTTTAAAATAAACAATTCAGTGGATTTAGAACATTCACAAGGTGCTAAAGCCACACCTCTATCTAGTTCCAAAATATTTTCATCATCCCAAAGGGAAACTCTGTACCCACTAAAGCATTTCTCCCTATTTCCTCCTCACTCTTTGCCCCTGGTAACCACCAATCTTCATTCTGTTTTTATGGATTTACCTATTCTGGTCATTTCATATAAATGGAATCATACAATATATGACCTTTTACATCTGGCTTCTTTCCTGTAGCATAACGTTTTCTGGGTTCGTCCACATCATAGCCTGTATCAGTACTTCACTTCTTTTTAATGGCTGAAGAGTATTCCATTGCGTACACATGCCACTATTTGTTTATCCATTCATCCGTTGATGGAATTCCCTTCTTTTTTTCACCAGACTGTAGACTTGTCAGTCTCATCAAAGATGTGTTTAGAACAGAACCTGCCATACAGTGGGTGCTTAATACACATTTATTTTATCAGTGAATGAATGAATGAATGAATGATGAACACCAATACTTAAGGGACAGGTATAGGAGGGAAACCCCTAGAAGCAGATTGGGAAAGGCAGCAGGAGAATCAGTGGAGAAGAGTGTCTTAGAAGCCAGAGAATATGAGAGTATCAACGGAAAGGGATTAAGGAAGATGGCTTCTTTAAACTGTGTATTTAATGAACAACTACGAGGTCACTGGTGGTCCAAGCATAAACAGTGCTGGTGTAGAAGTCAAAATGCAGCAGTGGGTGGAAACCACTGGACTGAAAACAGTGGGCTGGGCCATGTCTTTCAGGGAACTCTAGGGCCTCCACCACAGCTTAAGTCCCCATGCCAAGAGCCACAACAGCACAGAATTTTCTTTCTTGGTTGACTCTGGAGTTAGGAAGGGAGTAATTCAGAATTTTAGAGGTGGAAAGAAACCCAGTGTTCGTTAAGTTACACAACAAACACTCTTGCATGTTTTTTATGTGCCTGCTGGTGCCAGGCACTATTTTAGGTGCTGGGGTTAAAACACTAAACAAAAATAGGAAAAGATCCTACTTTAATGGAGATCAAATTCTACAGGCAGGAGCCAAACAAACAAGCAAACAAATAAAATGTCTTATGGTAAAGTGCTATGAGAAAGACAGAAAACTGGATGAGGGGACAGGGAGTGAAGAGGGAGGTGCTTCTGTGCGGTGGCTTCTCAGGTGCCTCTGATGAGGTGATATTTGAGCAGACACTAATAATCCTAAAGTCCTAAAAACATCTGATATTAGAACAACAGAACACTTAGCAATTTATCACTTTTTTCCCTTCTTGCTGGACTGGACTGTGGCTTACGCTGGAGTCCTTAAAGATCAAAGTTTTGTTGATACACAATTTGCTAAGTCCCCTTAGAGGTTCCTATAGTTAAAATGAGGAAGTTTATTTACTTTACTTTATTGATACGAATTTTATTCTGTTCAAATAATTTTGGCATTTTATGTTGAAATGAAACAAAAGAGCATTTCAGGGCTTTAGATAACTCTAAAACTGTAGAAGTTAATGGTTTTAAGTCTCCTTCCTCCACAGTAGCTTATATCTTAATACCAGTCTCGACCAAAAGGTGATAGATTCCAGAAAGGCAGAAAAATACTCATGGGATAATTCATCCAATTTAAACATTTTCTGTTTTTGTTTTGTTTGCTTGTTTGTTTTTACAATTTGTATCCAATATTTGTAGATTATAGAGAGGAACTGAAATACTACATAATGTACTTTGAATATAAGCAAAGGTAATGGCTGAGAATACTACTAGTTTCTGAAGTGAAAACCCACATATCTTTAAAAAATCTATGATTATTATGTTCAATAAATCAAATCACAAAGTAGAAAGCTTCAGCAGAGAACTGGAAACTAAAAAAGAATGAAATGAAAATTCGAGAACAGAGAAATACTAAAACTGAAACTAACCTACATGAGACCACTTCCTCAAGACTAGGAGAGATGGCTCTTTCATCTTATGCAGAGAAACCAACACAGAGAGTCAAGGAAAATGAAGAAATGGAGGAATATGAAATTAAAAACCCTTCCTACCTGTTTTATGAGGTCAGTACAATCTGATACCAAAGCTTGACAAGGACAACAAAGGAACATTACAGGCTAATTTCTTGTGAACATAAGGCAAAAATTCTAAACCAATATGAACAACCAAATTCAGAGATCAGGTGTGATATAGTCTAAGAATTCAAAATTGGGTTAACTATCTCACATCAAGAAAAAACACATTAACAGAGCAAAGGAGAAATTACGTAAATTCAATAGAAGCAGAAAAAGCATTTGATAAAATTCACATCAATTCATGAAAACAAATTTACTAATCTAGGAATAAAAGGAACTTCCTTAATCTTTTAAAAGGAACCTACCAAATATCTACAGAAAATATTATACATAACAATGAAATATTTAAGGCTTTCCCTTAAATGTGAGAGAAAGATGCTGGAAATACTACTACTTCTACCCAACATTTACTAAAGGTCCTAGTTAGCAAAATAAAGCAAGAAAAAGGAAAAAAGGTATAAAGGTTTGAAAGCAGGAAATCAAATTGATTCTAAATATAGAAAATCCAAAGAATTTATAGGACTGGAAAACATGTGTGAGTTCAACTGAATATTTCCATGGGAAAAGGGATTAAGAATCCTACTTTGCACGAAATTAATTCCAGATGTATACTTAAAAAAAAAAAAGAGCCAAAGCCTCTGGAAGATAACATAGGATAATATTTTTACAACTTTGGGACAGGCAAAAAGTATTAAATAGGACACCAAAAGATTAACTATAATGGGAAACATTTGTAAGTTTGAATGCATTAAAATTAGGAACTTCTAGTCATCAAAAGATTCCATTAAGTGAAGAGGTTAAGTAAGAATAGGAGAAGATATTTGTAATACACATAATCAACAAAAGGCTTATATCTAGAATATATAAAGAACTCTTAATAATCAAGAAGAATAAAGACAATGCAACAGAAGATTAGGCAAAGAAATCAAATAGACGCTTTGCAGAGGAGTATATCAAAATGGCCAATAAATTTATGAAAAGGTGTTCAACCACATTAGTTACCAGGAAACAAGAGTTAAAACCACATTATGGTGTTATTACACACTGACCGTAAGAGCTAAAATTAAAAAGGCCAGTAACACCAATACTTGCTGGGGTATGAACTGGCTCCAGCAGGGAAACAGCTTGGCAGTACCAGTGAAAGCTGACCTTATGCATATCCTATGACCCAGCAATTCCACTCAAGTATCGATCCAGTGGAAATGTGGACACGTGTGCAACAAAGGACACTCACAGGAATGTTTTTAGCAGCATTACTTATAACAGACTTAAGCAGGAAATAACTCAAATGTCTGTCGACAGCAGAATGGATAAACTGTGGTATCACTGTATGTAATACTTATATACAATATAATGCTATAGAGAAACAAAGATGGATAAACTACAGCCAACTATATGGATGATGACTCTCAGAAACAATGTTGAACAAAAGAACGCATATAGTGTGATATCATTTATATAAAATTTACATATGGCCACAACGTATTTATGACGTTAAAAATCAGGACTGAGGTTACCTTGGGAGTGAGGAGTGACCGGAAGAGGACAGTAAGGGAGCCTGTGGAGTGCTACTAATGTTCTGTTTACTGCCTGGGTAGGAGCTACACTGCTGTGTTCCCTTTGTGGTAGTTCATCAAGCTGTCTAATTCTGATTCGTGCGTGTTTCTGTACGTACGTCAGAGTCAATAAGAGAGATTTTCTTTTTTTAAACAGGTACAAAAGATCACTTGTAGCTCTTTAAATACACAGATCTTTGAGGGCTCGTAGAATATCCATGGGTGACCTGCATTTTTAAAAAAGTGCCACCAGTAATTCTGGCCTGTGTTAGAGATGCAATACTTTGTAAAACATGATGGATCCTTTTCCTTTTACAGATAGTCATTGCCAAACAACTCGCAGGCCCATCCTATTCAAGGAGAAACTTTTTTTTTTAACCACTAATGTACATATTAGTATATCATATCAGCGTAAGAGTAACCACCCTGTAAAGGGGGAAAAAAAAGTAACAATCAGCAACTCACCATGGGGAATACTTCATCATCACTAACCAAAGGACTTGTCATTTCTTTGGTATGAAATGGCAAAGCTGGCAAGGGAGGCGTGGCGCTTCTGTTTGGCTCACGATCATGGCTGAATCTAAAAGAGAAGGGCTGTTGTTACTGCCACCAAGGACACCTGCTTATTTACGTAGCTGAAGATTTAAATTCCTCTGACATCTGACTGGGGGGAAAACGCAACAAAATGTTTGGGCTTGTTATCTGGGTATTTTTTTGAAAATCATTTTCCTGATAATTTCTACTCCACTTAAAAGACTTCGAACGATTAATAATGAAGCAGAAAACTTTTGTAATTGTTAAAAATATTCTGCTAGTCTTAATGGCTTCCCTTTCTGTGTTTTACTGTTGTATCTCTTTGCCATTTAGTTAAATAACAAGAAACCAGTTTGAGAAAAATTTCAAAACGGTCACCATGGCTGCCCTTGACAGTTCTAAATAGATACTCTTCTTCTATTCTCTATTTCACCTAAGCTCACTGGCTTTCTTAACAGAATTATACTTTTTTTTTTTGATGCTAGAACAACTGTCCATATAATAATTCTAATTTCTATAGGGCTTAATAATTTATAGGATGTTTTCAATTTACATCATTTCTGAAACTCCTCCACACTTAGCTGTATGACCTTGAGCAGGTGACTATATCTTTCTGTGACTTTAATTTTTTCACTTACAAAAAAGGGTTGTTATGAGGACTGAACTCAACAATTTGATGAAAGGCACAGTACATAATTTGTTGTTTGTGCTAAAATATAGAGTTGAAGATGAGCCTGAATACACCAGTCAGATTTTTAAATTTTGGTATGCTAACTAAACAAAGTAATAATAATAAAAAGAAACAAATGAACTTACCCTAGAATTTTACACAAAAAGGTCCTAACAGTATGGGCTGTTTGGGACTAAATAAGTATCTTTCTGAACATTAATTCTTAAAGTGGGGCTTAAATTTCATCAAACCCATCTAAGGTCATGAAAACATAAAAATCCCCTCATTCAAAATTATTTACTTTTACTAATAATTCAAATTATTACCAGTATTAACCATTTCCAAAGCCTTCATATTTTAACCACACAATTCAAAAAAATTTACATTATTTTTCTCTATTCTTACCCAAAGACTATCTATCTATACAGGCTTGTTTCTTATTATGCAAACATTTTCAAAGCTACGCATACAAATAGCAGTAAAAGTTAAGTGAGGCATCTGTAAACCAGTACATAAAAACAAACACAACATGCTTCCATTCTTGCTTATCTTGAAATAGATCTTTTTTTAAAAAAAATCCATTCTCCCAAACCATAATTACCATGGAAACAGAACAGCAAATTAAACTGAAATAACATGGTTTATGATGTGCACAATAAAATGCAACATCCCACTGTTCAAATAGAATTATGACAATTGCAGAGTACATCTGCAGAGAATCTTCAGCTGAACCTTTTAATCTGAGTGAGGCTACCATCTATATATTGCAAAGCACAGTGGAATAAAATAATATAATTATACAAGTGGTTCAAGAAATATATCTCTCTGTAATCTCAATTATACAGAGATTTCAGGGAAAGTAATATTTGTCCTAAATTATCGAAATAATCATCTCAATTACCCGCTTTGCTTTGGTGTATAGATACAGCTTTATGGTCCTAATTACTAAAATTTATATACGGACATTCTTTTTATTATAAGATCAATAAAATATAGAGATTGAAAGGAAAGACTACATTATGAAGTAAAGTACTTTTGCTTTAAATCATCTTTATATCTGACAAGTTCTTCTAGAATACAGCTTCTCAAATACTTCATAAAACCATTTTGCAAAAAATGCTAAGTGTATCAATTTAAAACCTATCTTAAACATTCTCTCAGAAGGCTTTTACTGCCCTCGCACAAGCTCGTCTGTCCGGTTACCTTTTCCACAGGCCCTGAGCCGAAGTCTCTGCCTACTTTGCCAGGAGGGCAAGACCCAGCTGCTTTGTTGGGGAACAGAACTCGACCCAACTTGAGTCAGCTTGAGACTTGAGTCAGCTCTGCACAGTTCACAGAGCTGTCTGATGTACACCCAATCCTGGCCCTCCATCAGTTTTATAGCCCTCCCTGGGCTGTAGCAGAATGTCCTCAGCATGGAACAGGATTCTGTCACAAACTGTGCCAATTTACCTGCTTCCAGCCTCGCCTCCTAACACTCCACATGCTGCTCCTTTGCTCTGTGAACCACTCATTACTTCCTGGCCTAGATCGCTCCTCCTGCTGCACTTTTCTGTAATGGAGCCACACCGTGGTACAAAAATTTACTCCATACAGTTTTTGCTTCTGGATGACTACCCATTCCTTGACATGGGATCCTGTAGAGTGGTTATGACAAATCTGACTTTGTGGCTTTTTAGTTTTAGAAACTTTATTGACTAGATTTGAAGCAATTTTAATGATCAATACTTGTGATTGCCAAAATCTTTCCAGTACATGATATAACTTTAAAAATCATATATTCACTTTTGAGTATGAGGCACAGATAAAACTCCATTTATTACAAAATCGATTTGCCATTAAAATTAGTTATATACTAATAGCTCTGGATACCACTACTCCAAGTTAGTGTAAAAATTATCCTTAAATATCAAAACTCTAACTTTTAAAAAACTTTTAAAACATTCAATACATCCTCACCAGATTCAATTACATCCCATTTTTTTAAAAAGTGCCAAATAACTTTTTTATTGGAAAGCAAATCCTTTGGAATATCCTAAAATTCTTCACATTTTAAGTGGATGAGCATGAGAATTTTCTTATCACTTCTAATAGGAGTGAAAAACAACGAAAACTGAGTTACTTCCAAGTGGATAAAAGATTATTTTAATCATGTATTATACAAATCTTCCTCAGTTAAAAGCAAGAAGTGGCTAAAAATTAGGCTGCAGACTTCAAAATTTTGCGAAACATTGCCTTCATATATCTTTACCTAAAAGCTTTTTCTTTTCTAAAATAGTTTAATAAGACCATATTTCATTAGCCATTGATATGTAAGTATGACGCATGTATTTTTCCAATTATTTGATACCTAATAAATTCCTATAGCTTTTACTATTTGACTTCACTGAGCTGTGCTGTGTGGGAGGGAAAGGATATTTCATTTTTCAGCTGCTAAAATGGATAGATACATGCTTCACAGTTCTCCACTGGTGAGCTCACAGTGTCCTTGCCTCTCAACAACTCTTTCCCCACAGTGGGTTTCACATGGTAGTAATTTATTCAGAACATTCGAAATGCTGTTTCTTTTAAAAATCAGGTCACTGGAGAACACTGAAATCAGACAAGCCATTAAAACAAATTTAATGAAACTTTCAACAAATGCGACTGGCAGGACTCAAGCCTTTGCAGCAGGAACAGTCGCCCGAGCTGCTTATTAAGATAGTCTCTTGCTGGGCGCTCTGCCTCTTCTGCTGCTTTCCGTGGCCCCTACGGTCTTGTTTTTGTTAGGCACTTTTAACACATTCCGTACTGCCCCGATGAAGAGAAAAGGGAGAAATCCAAACAATAAAAATACTCTTTAAAAATAGTAAAAGGCAGAGTGACTTGTCTTTTTGTTTAAATAACAATGCCTAGTACCTTCATCTGAGGCTTTAAAGTTATTCCCAACAAGTAGGAACAGGAAACAATGTTCTGCATCTAATGGGTGCTCAACAGTGACTGACTGGATATACAGGGACCCTTCTGAACATCGCCAGGGGCCTGCTTTTTTCTTCCAATGGGAAAACTATACACGTGGGGTGGTGATCTGACCCACGGAGAAATGAATCTGCAGAGTAGGGAAGCACTTTGTAAAGGGCTCATTCTATATGAAAAAATATATTCGTGCCCCCCAATCAAGATTAGACCCCTCTGGACAGACTTTCGGTGACACTGGCCAGTTGGCATGGGCATGCCCACCAGAGGACCGGCCCGTGGCGTGGCTCAGCGACCTCTTTCTTCCTCCCCACACTGCCACCACCGCCCTGCCACAGCACCCCACCAACAGAGCTCCTCTGGGGTGACAGCCAGTCTTCCCTCGTTCCCTCCCTTAACCACCTGAAGAGGGGCTATTACTTTAGCACTTTTGAATGCTTGCTGTTTTGTACATCAGATTAGAGTGTTTCCTTCTAACACACACAGGGCTGGGGGGCTGAAAGCAGGAGGGAACTGTACTACAGCCACAAGAATGCTGAGCATTTTTTAGTATGTTCCATGGATTTACAGATTTATCCACCTGTAGAACAGAGTACGCTTAGTTATAAAGACAAGCTTGGCATCACTCCTTCCCCACAGGACTATGTTTTGAGGAAATGTCAGGTTCAGCCATTTGTCTAGTCACCGAAATATACTTCTTAAGCACTGTGAGTTGTTGGAGAAGCATTAATATTATTATAAATGTTAACAACTCTGTTAGTAATAGTAATAATAGTATCATAATGGCAGCTAACATTTAGGGAACTATTTATTTTATATGGAACTATGTTTTCTGCTATAACCCCCACATAAACCTTATAATTATTATCCCCATTTGTCAGATGGGAAAACAAAAGTTAACTTAATGTCCCAAAGTTGCAATTATTAATTATATAGTATGAAAACAGTGTATAAGTTTTTCATGCTAAGTATTATAAGCTTCTAAGCAAAAGTCGTATTGAAGTTGGGTCTGGACCTATTAATTCACCACTTCTCAGCACCACAGAATGTTAATAAATCTGATATCAAACAAGTTTGGGGAATACTGCACACCGTACCTGTTCTTGGAAACTCACAATGTAATTAGCATATTAATGGCACTGGGAAACCCCATAGAAAAGAAACTTGTTTGTTCGGCTGAGCATTTTCCAAGTTTGGGAAAACGGTGAAAGGCTTCCAGAGACAGTTCTGCTCCATAAATATTTTATTAAAGTTGAAGAAATTAGTCAGATTTTTTGGCTGTTATATGTACTTAAATTCTGAACTAAGACATTTTAACGAGCATGGGGACAACGTGGGCAGCAGATACTGATTTTTCACATGCTTCTCTTCACTCAGAGAAAACCTCTCCTACACATCCATAGGTTCTTTCCTATGAAATGTCCTACAGCTGGTCAGAAATCACCCAGCAGGAGTGTCAATATAAAGTGTATATATTTTTGAAGTTAAGTCAGACATGGTATCTTCCTATATATTGTCATAAAAAATAAGATTACTTATCTGTATATTTCGTGTGCCACATCAGGTTCTAAGAAGGGTCTGAAGTGATGAAAACTCATTTGAACACTCTACCCACTTCACTGTTATACTTCATAAGCTACTGACAACACAGAATTTCATATAAAACAGTGTATCTAGGCTACTGAATTATCACCACAAAATAAATTTTAAACTGAAGAGAAAGTACGTAAAATTATAATTGAATTGTTTAAAATAAATTTCACTTAAATGTGAATACATTTATGTCCTTATGTAATGGAGTCAGCATACCCGTCTTCATTTTTTCCCATTTTATTTGGCTTTGATAGGCGTACCTTCCTGTTCCTTCATAGGTATTTTGACTAGCCCATGTTGATTTTTCATTGGCATGAAGTTTTGCAAGATCACTTCGGAGCCTTTCGTTCTCATATTCCAGTTTGTTAATAGATGTATGCCTTGACTGTTCCCTGTTAGTGAAGTCCATACTCTAGAGAATAAAATAAACCATTATTTAAAAAATTGTTACTTACAAGTGATACACATTTTCTGTGCATTTGGACACATGTGGGGAAAAAACCATCTCATTTGAGTCGAGTGATGTGGCTCTACTAGTGTGTACCTCCTAAATGCCCCTCCCACCCTCACCCTCTCACAACACAGACGCTGTGACAGCTGCCACTGAACACATCGCAATGAAAGTGACACCTCCACTACTGCCCATGCTCCAACCAGAACAGGCTTGCTGCATGCACCGTTCTCTGTATCTAGAACAACTTGGCTAGATTTATGAGTTTCTGTGTTTATAGGGTATGCCTTCTAGTGTTGATTAATAATGGAAACAGAATCAACGTAACTTTCAATTTTAAAAGATTTTTTTCTGATTAAAATAATACATGTCATTACAGAAAATTACATATTGCTTCCCCACTGTTGGGTGATGCAACAAATTATATATTAAATCTATATAGACTGGGGTCTGATTCTGGACTGTTCTATACCAACAATCTTAAGGTTGGGACTGTGCCAGTACCACACAGTTTTGAACAATGTAGCTTCATGATAAAGTTCTACTATCTGGTATGGGCAACCCAATTTTAATATCTTCATAAAGGAATAAGAAACATATTTAAATCACAAAATGAGAGGTACAGAGCAAGAATAAAGATTCCTGATGCTGTTTTAATTAAATGCTGTCAGAAGTTTCTGAGGGAGAGTCTAAACTTTCCCTCTCACAAAGTTTTAAAAAACAGAATATATTCTCACATGAAAACTCATGAAAATGCTTTAAATGATCCCACATTTATAGTGCTATGATCTGAATTTCCTGATTAAATAATAGTTCTCTGCTTTCAGAAGATAATATTTTAGCACAAAAAGTATAACATGAGTAAAATATCTTTTTAATGTTCCAAATTTCTAAGTTTAAATGCTCTTAAGACTATAGATGATTATGGCTTAGAGCTTTCATTTTGAAGTTTCTAAACTTAAGGCTTTGAGTGCCATTTCATATGGGTTGCTGGTCATAAGGTCATTCAAAAAATTTTGACTAATTGCACATTTAAAATTATTTGTATATTATCAATGGCTTGTAGCAATGTGTAATGAATGAAAATATGAAAAAAGAATATGTATATATATAACTGAATTACTCTGCTGCACCAGAAACTAACACAACATTGTAAATCAAATGTATTTCAATAAAAAATGGGAAAAATAAAATACTTCATGTACTATTATATTAGTATCAATATTTATAAATAAGTATAGAAATATATATGTATTAGGCATTCAAATGTTTACCTATGTTTTATTTTTTGTTTCAAAGGCCAAGTCTGTTTATTATAATTTCTATTTACTGCCTAATGTATTATAGCAGTTTATAAATCTTTGGAAAGGTCTTACTTTTGAATGAAAAAAAAAAAAAAAAAAAAAAAGCTCCAAGAGGGCAAACTTCCTCAACACGATACAGAAAGGGTTATATATGTATACGTCTATTGACTAAGGCGACCTCTGGGAAAGAAGGGCCATTGAAGGTATTTCGCTGCTTATTGGGTTCTTGTGTTTATGTCTCAACTTTGCTCATTTGAGATAACACTAGTGCACATAAAAAAGTAGTTTATAGTCTGCTTTAAAAGAGAAAGGATTATTCATTCTAAAAGTAGAGAATTGTGACAAATATAAAGGAGGCAAAATCTGTCCCTCATAAGGACAATATTCATATGAGCAGATCTGTTTGAAAAAGATCTTGGAAAAGGTTCAAAATTTTATTCCTAAAAAGACATCTACTAGTCAAAATACATAATTCTTGATGGTCTGCTGCTCTGTTATAATTTTATTCAAAATTTTTCCATAAAATTAGACTTCATCTGTGACTCTGTGGTCTAGTGTTGGTTTAAAGTAATTAAGAATGATAGTAATAATTTTTTAAAAAACCCACAATTTTCTAAATGTACCATAATTAAATAAGTGGTGTGAGATTGACCTCAGAATTACACAGGTAATGCATTTACACTATTTGTATTAAAAGCATTTTCCATTTCCCTTGATAACATTTCTGGGGCTCTCTAATGTCATGTTTTTCTTAAATACTTTTCTAGCGATTTCAGAAATGTATCTTCCATTAGACGGTTATCCCGTGACAACAGGCACTGATGGAACTTTACTTCTGTATCGCTGATAGGTTATTTTACAGGCTCATCATCTCAATTTCTTGTTTCCCTCCCCAAATTTTAGGGTTTTGTAGTTTTTTAAAAAATTTAAAAATTAAAAAAAATTATTATTATGATTTATTTGTGGGGGGGAGGTAATTAGGTTTACTTTTTTTTTTCTTGACAGAGGTACTAGGGACTGAACCCAGGACCCCGTGCATGCTAAGCACATGCTCTACCACTGAGCTATACCCCCTCTTACTAGGGTTTCATAGTTTTAATCCTTTGTGTTTCTTGAAATGGCAAAACTTCCTGGTGCCTGTTTACTTGGACACACTGGCTTAAGGCCATATGAGTTACTAAACTGCCTGTATTTTGCATGTGCACTTTTTCTCTTAAATTCATGTATATTCTATAGTAATAGGCTAACAAAGTATTTCTACAGAAGGACTGGTTTTGATCATGTTTTAAGATTAATATATTAATTTTTAGTATGCAAATGGATGTTTCAGATGCTTATGAGGGTACTAATTTTTATGCCGTTATTTTATTTAGCAAACTTTATGGACAGAGAAAGGCAAATTAGTCTTAAAAGTTACCATAACTTCTGAGTTCTGATTAAATCTAATTTTATGATGCCTCCCTTAAATGAAAGAGAATTTAACAAATATAGGTCTAAGTAAATATGGAATCAAAAAAACTATCGTGATAAACTTAATTCATTGTTAGTTACCCAGCGGCAGAATAAGATAAACCCCTCACTTTTCTCCATATAGTCAAGATTTTGCACAAATCCAAGGAAAACATCTTTTTCAAAGCAAAAAACATCTTGCTAGTTCTGTTCCTACTCTAAGTATCTCACTGAGACCCCAGGAGAACTTACATACCAGGTGCTTGGTCCCATCACTAAATTCTCCAGAGGAGAATGGGAGTTGCCACAGCTCCAGGTATGCAATGGGTAAGGACTGAGTGCAGGGCTGCTGTTCCTGTTCCTGGGTGGGTGTCATTTTTCAACCTTTCTGCCTTTAGTGTAAATATTCAGGGAGTATCACAGTTAATTAAGCAGAAAAATTCTCAAAGCTCTGATATTCAGAAATGACCTACCTTTATATCAGTAAGTCCACTTGTCTAGAAAGGAAAAAGTAATTGTTATTTTAATATTATACAAACACTATATATTTTAGAAGATCTAAAAATAATGATGTAAATATTATGTTTCTTATTGCCTGAGGTAAAATTTCAGCACAAATTACTTAATTCTATGCTTACTTATTCACTCCAAATATTTCAGGGAGAATTAACTAATTATGGAATTTAAACATGTAACAGGTAGGAGTTTCCTTCATGAAATCTTTAAGCTAGTAGGTGCTAAATAAGTGACATAATAGATCATAAAAGCTTAAAAAGCCAGGACTCATATTGGACTCTTTATTTATTATTCAGTGGACACTTGAGATTGTTCTCTTTGGGCAATGGCTTGACTATTTCAATTACCAAACTCAATTCCAATTCTTCACATATAAAAAATGGAGAGCAATTATAAAGTCAACTTTACGTATGAGGGGAGTGTGGCCAAGATGGCATAGTAGGAAGATCCTGAACTTGCCTTGTCCCAGGGGCACATCAAAATTACAACTACTTATAGAGCAAATATCTGTGAGAACAACCTGAAGACTAGCAGAGAAGCTTTTCCATGACTAAATATATAAAGAAGGAACCACAATGAGACAGGGAGAAAGGATGGAGACATGGCATAGTCAAGGACCCACATCCCTGGATCAGCAACTCTCAAAGTGCAGAAATGTCACAATTGCAGAGGTCCTCTCCAAGGATCAAGGGATTTGAGCCCTACATCAGGCTCCTGAGCCCACACACAGGGCACTTCAAGAGCACATAGCTCTGGTGAATGGAGGGGAATGTGCTGCTGGGCCCCACAGGACATCTTCTACATAAGGCCACTTCTCCAAAATCAGGAATCATAACCAACCTACCTAGTATGAAGATATAGAAACAGAAAAGTAGGCAAAATGAGATGGGAGAGGTATATGTTCCCTATGAAGAAGCTAGGTGAAGTGGCAATAAGCAATCTATCAAATAAAGAGTTCAAGGTAATGATCAAAAAGATGCTCAATGAACTCAGCAGAAGAATGGATGAACACAGTAAGAAGTTTCACAGAGTTAGAAAATACAAAGAAGAACCAAACAGAGCTGAAGAATACAATAAATGAAGTAAAAAATACACCAGAAGGAATCAAAAGTAGATTAGATGATAGAGAAGAACAGATCAGTGAAGACAGAGTAGGGGAAATCACCCAAGCTGAACAGAAAAAAGAAAAAACAATTTTTAAAAATGAAGACAGGTTAAGAGACATCTGGGACAACATCAAGGATACTAACATTCACATTACAGGGGTCCCAGAAGGAGAAGGGAGAAGGAAAGGAGCAGGAGACTTACTGGAGGAAACAACAGCTGAAAACTCCCCTAACCTGGGGAAGAAAACAGACATCCAGGTCCAGGAAGCACAGACAGTCCTAAACAAAATGAACCCAAAGAGATCCACATAAAGACACATTATAATTAAAATGGAAAAAATTAATGATCAAGACATAATCTTAAAAGCAGTAGGAGAAAGCAACTAATTACATACAAGGGAACTCCACAATACTGTCAGCTGATTTTTCAGCAGAAGCTCTGCAGTTCAGCAGGGAATTGCATGATATATTTGAAGTGATGAAAGGGAAAAACCTACAACCAAGAATACTCTACCAGCAAAGCTATCACTCAGATTTGAAGGAGAGAGAAAGTGTTTTACAGATTAGCAAAAGCTAAAGAAGTTCAGCACCACTAAGCCAGCTTTACAGAAAATGTTACAGGGATTTCTCTAACTGGAAAGAAAAGGCCACAACTAGAAATAAGAAAATTAGGAAAGGAAAAATTTCATTGGTAAAGGAAAACATACTGTAAAGGTAGTAGATCAACCACTTATAAAGCTAGTAGAAAGGTTAAAAGACAAAAGTAGTAAAATCAACTACATCCATAATAAATAGCTAAGGAATACACGAAACAAAGAGATATAAGACTTCAAAAATATTAAACATGAGGGGAGAGTAAAAATGTAGAGTTGTCAAAATGCATTTGAACTTAAAAGATCATCATAAATACAGTCATCAAATCACAAGGAAAAAAGCAAAAGAACAAAGAGAACAATGAACAAAATGGCAACAAGTACATGCTTATTAATAATTACTTTAAATACAAATGCCTAAACACTCCACTCAAAAGACACAGAGTGGCTGAATGGATAAAAAACAAGACCCATGTATATGCTGCCTCCAACAGACACACTTAAGATCTAAAGATACACACAGACTGAAAGGAGATGGAAAAATGTATTCTTTACAAATGAAAAAAGGTATTCTATGCAAATGGAAATAAAAAGAAAGATGAGTTAGCAATACTTATGTCAGACAAAAAAAAAAAGACTTTAAAACAAAAACTGTAACAGAGACAAAAGACATTACATAATTATAAAGGGATCAATTCAAGAAGAAGACACAACAATTGTAAACCTAACATAGCCCAGAAAATAATCCACACTTACATGGTCAATTAATCTATGACAAAGGCAGCAAGAACATACAAGAGGAAAAAGACAGCCTCTTCAATAAATGGTGTTGGGGAAACTGGAAAGCTACATACCAAAGAATCAAATTGGACTATTCTCTCACATCATGCACAAAAAAACCCACAAAATGGACTAAAGACTTACATGTAAGACCTGAAATGAAAGAACTAGAAGAAAACATAGATAGTATGCTCACGACATCAGTCTCAGTAATATTTTTTTGGATCTGTCTCTTTAGGTAAGGGAAACAAAAGCAAAGATAAACAAGTGTCTTACATCAAACTAAAAAGCTTTGGCACAGGGAAGGAAACTATCAACAAAACAAAAAGGCAGCTTAACAAATAGAGGATATTTGCAAATGATACACCTGATAAAGGTTAATATCCAAAATATATAAATAACTCACACAACTCAACATCAAAAAAACAACTGATTAAAAAATGGATACAGGATGTGAACAGGTATTTTTCCAGTGAAGACATACAGATAGCCAAAAGACATGAAAAGATGCCTAACATCACTAATCATCAGGGAAATGCAAATCAAAGCCACAGTGTGACCATCTCATACTGTTAGAAAGGCTATCATAAAAAAGACAACAAATAACAAGTGTTGGTGAGGATGTGGAGAAAAGGAATGCTCGTGCACTACTGGTAGGAATATAAATTGGAACAGCCACTATGGAAAAAACTATGGAGGTTCCTTAAAAAATTAAAAACAGAACTGTCATATGATCCAGCAATTTTACATCTGGGTATTTACCTAAATGAAACAAAAATACTGACTCAAAAAGATATATGTACCCCAATATTCAGTGAAGCATTATTTTCAATAGCCAAGATATGGAAGCAACCTAAGTGTCCACCAACAGAAAATGAATAAAGAAGATGTGTATATATACAATGGAATATTACTCAGCCATCATAAAAAATGAAATCTTATTATTTGGGACAACATGGATGGACCTAGAGGCTATTATGCTAAGTGAAATAAGTCAGATGGAGAAGGACAAATACTATATAATCTCACTTATATATGGAATCTAAAAAACAAAACAAGCAAATAAAACAAAAACAGACACAAGGACACAGAGGAAAAACTGATGGTTGCCAGAGGGGAGGTCATGAGGATGGTTGGGTGAAATAAGTGAAGGAGATTAAGAGGCACAAACATCCAGGCATAAAATAAATCAGCTATGGGATGCAATATACAGCATACGGAATATGGTCAATAATGCTGAAGTAACTTTATATGGGACAGATGGTTACTAGACTATTGTGGTGATCACTTCATAATATATGCATCACTAATCACCAGGGAAATGCAAATCAAAACCACAATGTGACCATCTCATACTGTTAGAAAGGCTATCATAAAAAAGACAACAAATAACAAGTTCATTTCATAATATACGCAAATGTTAAATCACTATGAAGTGCACCTGAAACTAACATAATATTTTATGTCAAGCATATTTCAATTTAAAAAATTTCCTATATGAAATACAATCTTACATAAAATATATGATTAAATTTTTAATAAGCATCACATGGAAAGCTACATCAATGGCATTCTATTTTATGACAGCCCCACTAATCAATCTTTAGACAAATATATATTATATATGTATATATAAGTGCTAAGTGCTGCAGACATAATCAAAAATCAAAAAGTGACCTTGCTTTTATGGAAAACACAATAAAACTGAGCAGACTAACATGTATGAAAAAATCGTGAATAATACAGATACGATATAATTATGCGTTAAGTTATGTTGCACCAAGTAGGAACTCAGATGTTTTTTGAATCAACGAATGTCAACTGTTGGGACTGAGGTCATGCAGGAAGTGAGATGAGACAAGGCTTTGGTGATCGTTTAATGATATTAGTGATGGTTTCCATGATAACTTATTCAAACCTTTTAGACTACAGGTGAGTCCTGTAAGTCCTCAAGTATTCATTGAGCCCTACCCTATACCAAACCTTACATGAAGAAAAGTATAAAGTACAGTCCACTTCTTCCTTCAAGAAGTCCACGACTTCTTGACAAATCATATGAGACAAATCATACCTATACTAAATAATTAAAAAATGAAAGAAGACAATTCAAATACTGTTTGTTATAATTAACAGTGCTGTTGGAGAAGGGACATGGGTAATGGGAAATGAATTCATGGAGGAGATAAAATTTAATCTAGTCCCTTAAGGGACTGATAGGATTTAGTAAAGAAAGGGTATGTCTTTACTTTGGTAAAGGAAAAGCACTCAGGTGGAGGACATATAATGGATTGATTCATTCATTTATTCACTCACTCATTTGTTCATTCACTCATCTGAAAAATGGGTGAATTTTTCAGTGCCTCCTATATTCAGCACTATACTAAGTACTGAGGTACAGCGGTAAACTAGGACACAACTGCCCTCAATGAGCCGACTGGTAAGGGGATGGCTAGTTGACAAGAAACAGGTAATTTTAATATTGTGGTATGATAGACGTTAAGTAAAAGATGCTATGGTAGCTTCAAGGAGGGATACTTAACAGAGGAAAATCAAGGAAAATTTTGTATAACATGAAATTTATGCTGAGCGACTTAAAAAATTAATAGGGCATGACCATGTGAAGTAGGGAAAGGGGAGTTTTAGGTAGAAGGAAAAGTATGTGCAAAGGCCTAGAAGCAAGAGAGCATGAGAAATGAGCATCACATGTGCAGATGAGACCAAGACTGGTCTAGCTACAATGGGGGCTTTGTGTGGGTCACTACAGAGAACCAAGGGGGTGAGCCAGATGAAGGAAGCCACGGAATGTGAAGAGTTCTGATTTCCTATGGGAAACTGAGCACGTGTTCTTGAATGGTAGAATGGCACAAGGAAAGGTTACATAAGAAAAGCACATCTGGTGTGCCAGATTTAAAAAGAAAGAGAGCTAAACCACACAAGCTTAGAAATAAGAAAAGAAACACAAATGCAAAATACAGATGAGATGCAAAGGACTTCAGGATCTTACTATCTTCGGTAACAAGGAAACATATTGGAATGGGTAAAGATTTCCTAGAAAAATAAAAATTACCAAAAACAACCTAAGAAGAAGTGAAATTTTTATGTGCCAAGTACCCTAAAAGAGAATGGAAAGGTAATTGAAGATCTACTTCACTGAAACTTCAATATTCAGATGGTTTCACAGCTAAGTTCCTTCTAACCTTTAAAGAACTGTAATTCCAATATTACTTAAATTATTCTAGACAACTCATATAAATATGAAAAGCTCCCAATTTATGTTATAAAGCCAGCATAGAAAAAAGAATTATATACAAATCTCATTTATACACACAAACCTTAATTTCTAAATAAAATGTTATCCAATAGAATCCAGTAATACATAAAAACTGTTAAGAGTATGACTGTCACATGCTGAAGTCCTAACCATTATCAATACCTCAGCATATGACCTTATTTGGAAATAAGACCTTTATAGAGGCAGTCAAGTGAAAATGAGGTCATTAGGGTGGACCCTACTCCGGTATGACCAGTATTCAATCGAAAGGGAGAATCTGGACACCGAGACACACACGTGAAGGGAAGATGATACGAAGAAACAGAAAGAAGATGGCCAGACGGCCATGTGAAGACAGAGCCCTGGACGGATGCATCTTCATTCCAGGACTGCCAAAGATTGTTGGCAAATCACTAGAAGCTATGAAGAGGCAAAGATGAATCCTCCCCAACAGGTTTCAGAAAGAGCATGGCCCTGCTGACACCTTGATTTTGGACTTGGAGCTTCCAGAACCTATATGACAGTAAGTTTCTGTTGTTGTAAGCCACCCAGTTTGTGGCACTTTGTTATGAAAGCCCTAGAAAATGAATACAATGACCAAGAAGGTTTATTCCAGGAGTTCAAACGTGGATCAATATCAGGATCATAGTCTATTACACATCAACTAACTAACAGACAAAAACTACATGATGTCATAGATGCTAAAAAGGCATTTGACAAAACCAGCAGCAAATTTTAAAAGCTCTAAGTGGATTAGGAATAGAAACATATAATAAAGACCATAAATCAAGAACAAATATTATCCTAAACAGTAAAACTCTAAAACAATTTCATCTAAAGTCAGAAATTAGACAGATTTGTCAGCAATCATGATTATTATTTAATATTCTCTTGGACTGTTTTAGCAAATGCAATATGACAAAAATTACTGATATGAATAGTAGAAGAGATAAAACTATTTTTGTTGATAAAATTGTATATCTCAAAAAACTTTAGAAATTTTAGTAAAATTACTACTAGAATTAAAAGATAATTTGGCTTTTTTCCTATATTAGCAATAAATTCTTTTTTTAAATTAATTTATTTGGGAGGCATTAGGTTTCTTCCTTTCTTTATTTTTAGAGGAGGTACTGGGGATTGAACCCAGGACCTTGCGCATGCTAAGCATATGCTCTACCACTGAGTTTCCACCCCTCCCATCAGTAAATTCTTAGATATGGAAAAAGTAAAACATTACGCTTAACCATAGTGACAAGAATTATACAATGCCTGAGAATAAATTTAAAAAGAAAGGCACAGAACTTATACAAAGAAAATTGTAAGGCCTTATCTAACAGCACAAAATAAGGGATGAAGAAATGGAAAGCCATAGTGTATACTTGGATGGAAAAATTTACTATCACAAAAATGCCAGTTCTTTTAAAGATAATATATAAATTTAATTCAGTTCCAAATAGAATCCAAGAGGAAATTATCAGGAAAAACTGGATTAACTGAGCTTAAAATTTATATAAAAATTTAAATTCGATTTCTGTTTTATATCACATACAAAATTATAATTCAAATGGGGTTAAATATTAAATGAAAAATATAAAGATCTTTGAAGAAACTCTAAGAAACTATATATATTGTCTAGAAGTTGGAAAAACTACGTTACTCAAGGAAGGAACTTCACAAGCTATAAACAAAATGACCTGTATGTTTGACATAGAAGTTCAAAACTTTTTGTATGGCAAAATGATATCATAAATAAAATTAGAAACAACAAATTTAGAAAAATGCTGTTAAAAATTGACAAGAAAAGGACAGCCCAAAGAAAATGAACTTGAGCTTTTTTTTTTTTATAACTAATTCATAGTACATTGTCAATAAGTATGCAAAAATATGCTCACTGTAGTCAGGGAAATGCAAATTAAAGTACTGCTGAGAAATCACTTTACACCCATCAGACTTAACAAAAATTTAAAAGAGCAATAACATCTATTGGCAGTAAGGATGAAAGAAGAAGGTACTCTTATACAAAAATGATAGACATGATTTAACAACAAATATTTTAAAATTAAAACATACATATACTTCGAATCAGCAATTCCATTCTTAGGAAGCTGTTCCAAGATGTATGCATAAGGATGTTCTTCATAGTATTGCTTATTTGTACAAAAACCTAGAGACAGAGCTGTTAATTATGAATGAGTTATGGTTGACCCTTGAACAACATGAGTTTGGATCGTGCAGGTCCACTTACACATGGATTTTTTTCACTAAATTTGTATTACAGTATTGCAGGATCTGCAGTTGGTTGAATCCTTGAATATAGAGGAGTGCCAATTGTGAAGTTATGCACATGTACACCAGAGACAGACACACTGTAATTAACTTCAGTAAAAATATAAATAAAAAATAAAGTTATGCACAGATTTTTGACTGTGCAGGGTCAATTCCCCTAACCCCCATGTTGTTCAGGGTGAACGTAATTCTGAAAAATAGCTGAATAACTTTTGATATGTTCGCATCGTGGGGATATTATTAAGCAATTACACAGAAGCACATAAGACCTGTATCAGTTGACTTTTAAGGATTTTCAAAGGATATTTTGAGTGAACAAAAATAAGGCACAGAGAAGTATGTAAAATGTAATCCAGTTTTAGAAAAAGTTAAAACCCCTAACCCATATTTAAAACTACAAGATGATACATATTAAATAGTTACCATGTGTTATCTGGTGGGTGGGTTATGAGGTGGCTAGAGAAACTGAAGAAAGGAGAAGAGGAGAAGCAAGGAAAAAAGAAAGACTTCACTAAAGTCACTAGTATATAAGTTATGATTCAATTCACTAAAATTTATATATATTTTACATAAGTATATATATTTATTTTTTCTAAGAAGTTAAGAAAAAAGAGTTTCTATACTGACTTGTAGAGAAGTCCATGCTATAGTCAAAAAACAGTTTAGAATAATGCATATATTACACATGTATTTCTGTAAAAGAACACTCAACTCATCACTTCTATATGTGTGCACGAGCAAAGAAAAAGTTACAGAATGCGACACACGAGTTGGTCAGCACTGAATAGCTCTGGGATCCAAACTTGGATTGGAGATAGGAGAGGGGATAATTAGCTTCTTTTTTACACATCTTTATGGGTTCTATGTCTTGAAAAAAAATGAAAACAAATAAATGAACAAAGCCAAATGTCTACAGGAGCCAGAGTGAAGCAGGCTTAGTTGGGGCTGTCATGAAGCAGAATACATACCTAAAAACATTCAGACTGAAATTTTAAAAAATAACACAAAAACCATTTTGTGAGAGAAAAAAGACACAGAAGAGGGCAGGATCCAATTTACTTTTTTGTGTGCCCAGTGTTTAGAAATACAAGTCCTAGTTGTCACACAGATTTTACGTAACAGATTGGGAAACCACATATACTCTACTTTTTATCCATCTATACTCCAATCACAGGATCCATAACAAGGCCCAAAGAAGGCAGAATGCTTCCAGAATGCTTCTGCTCTTTGATGCTAGAATAGGGGCTATCAGGAGAACACATGCGTACTATCACAGAAATGCAGCATCATCATAGGCAGAACACCCTTTGACATAAATCCTATGTTTTGGGGATATTGTTTCCTAAAGAAAAGTAAAAAAAAAAAAAAAAAAACAAATGGGACCTAACTAAACTTAAAAGCTTTTGCACAGCAAAGCAAATCACTGGCAAAATGTAGAGAAAACCTACTAATGGGAGAAAATATTTGCAAATAATATGACCAATAAGGGGTTAATAACCAAAATATATAAACACCTCATACAGTCAACATCAAAATTCAGACAGCCCAATTAAAAACTAGGTGGAAGAATTAAATAGACATCTTTTCAGGGAGGACATTCACATGAAGAGATGCTCAACATTGTTAATCATCAGAGATAAGCAAATTAAAACCACAACGAGATACCACCTCACACCTGTCAGAATGCTATCATCAAAATGAACACAAATAACAAATGTTGACGAGGATGTGAAGAAAAGGGAACTCTCGTACACTGTTGGTGGAAATGTAAATTGGTGCAGCCACTGTGGAAATAGTATGGTGGGTCCTCAAAAAACTAAAAATAGAACTACCAAATGACCCAGCACTTCCACTCCTGGGTATATATCTGAAAAAAACAAAAACACTCATATGAAAGGATACATGCACCCCAATGTTCATAGCAGTATTATTTACAATTGCCAAGATAGAGAAGCAACCTAAGCGTCCATCAACAGATAAATGGATAAAGAAGGCATGGTGTGTATATACAATGGAATATTACTCAGCCATAAAAAAGAATAAAATGTTGACATTTGCAACAACACAGATGGACTTGGAAGGCATTTTGCTAAGTAAAATAAGTCAGACAGAGAAAGACAACTACTGTATGATATCACTTATATGTGGAGTCTAAAAAATACAACAAATTAGTGAATATAACAAAAAAGAAACAGATTCACAGATATAGAGAGAACAAATTAACAGTTACCACTGGAGAGAGGGGATGGGGATGGGCAAGACAGGGGTAGAGGATTAAGAGGTACAAACTACTATGTGTAAAATAAACTATGAGGATACATTATAGCACAGGGAATATCACTAATATTTTATAATAACTATAAAGAGTATAACCTTTAAAATTGTGGATTACTATCTTGTATATCTGTAAGTTATATAAAACTGTACATCAACTATACTTCAATTAAAAAACATGAAAAAAATATATAAAAATACTGACAAAAAAGCAATACAGTGTCCTGGCCTAAGGAAAGTCCATGGAGAACACCTAATCCTACTCCTCACTTCACAGCTGAGGAACGTGAGGCCAGGTTAAGCTAATGCCATTCGGATCTCCACCCCCCCCCATACCCTGAATGGCAGAAAATTATTTTATTTCAGAATTTTCACTCAGGGCAAATAAATGGTAAACAAGTAACAGTGGTATTTCATTAGTTCAATAAATAAAAGTTCTCCTATTTGCATGTAAAAAGCAACCCTTAACTGTTACATTAAACTACCGAAATGAAAGGCACAGAACTTAAGTTGCCTTATGTAAAAATGTAAAGACGCTGCTTAAAGCCACAAGGTCAATTCTCAATCATTCATTGATTCATCCTTCTTATTCAACATTCACTGAACACTTTTTATACCCCTGACGCTGGGAGGTACTGGTGATACAAACATTTAATAAGGCATGGCCCTTGTCCACCATCCCGTGAGGAAGTGATAAGCTATGAAACAAGTCAGACCAAAATACAAAACAAGTGTAGTCAGAACCATTCATTCTGACTAGAGTTTCAGGGGTGACTCCAGCAAAGGGAAGGTTGACGTGTGGGTCATGGATGTAGGATTTCAGAGGCAAGAGCAAGAGCAAAAGCATGGAAGTAGAGTGTTTAAGGAAATAATCAGAATTGAGCCCAATCCAAGAAAAGTACAAGGGAGAAAAACCAGAAATTCAAATGTTCTAGCCTGAGGATGAAAGTAAATTCCATCCAAGTGTAAGATAATTTGCCAGCCCAAACCCCGCATGCCTGGCACATAGGAAGCGTTCAGTAAATAATGTCTGGGTAAATCCTGACCAACTATGTAACCTCTCTGATCGATTTACTGAATGATTTCAGCATATTACCATGTACTGTCCAGGGTCTAAATCTCCCATCATTCCTTTCAGGTGTGTGTTTTCACTTCTGACAGCTTTATATCTCATATCTGAGAACTAAAAGGAGATTTGTAGTTAAAATTCAATGTAAAAGTCATAATAAAAGTTCACAATTCTATTAAGATTAATTTTATTTTGTTAATATAAATATTTTGAGCGTGGCCAAGGGAAACGCTTCACGTCTTAGGCAGGATCACCGTAAATCAGGTGTTTTCATTCAGTGCTCCGACCTTTGGGAGGCCCCATTCTACCTTTTCCGACTGGTGCTAAATTAAAAAGATAATTACAATAATGATTCACCACTTTTTTTCCTTTTCCATTCCAAAATTCCATTTCTCACTTCTATTTTTCTACCATATGCAAATTATCACCAGAAAAACCACAATTTCAAAAACATGCTTAAATAACACTGTCCATTACATTTCTTCATTACCTGATTAATTTTTACAACATGCAAATAAGATTTTCATGTTCAACTTTGTTCTTTCTGATATTTCTGCCGAATTTCCTTCTTTTTTGGGGACTACTTTGTTTTGTCTCTTATTTTTTCCCCAATTTCTTCTACTTGGCAGTACTTAGACATAGTATCTCTGCTTTTTTACCCTTTTATTTACCTAGGGCTCATTTCTACACAAAACACTTCCCTTAAAAAGATTTACTTTGTAAATTACAAAATATATCCTCCTTGATGAAACCTAAAAATATAGAAGAATATAAAGGTGAAAATAAAAGTCATTCATAATCCAACTACACCGATCACTGTTGACACCAGTAAAATATCATTTCCTTTACAGGTGCAACCAATGCTATTGTCCCATCTATGCTGTTTTCCTGTATATTATACCAGTTCCTCACAGTTTAAGGCTTATAACTGGGCAAAGGTAGAATCTTTTCTTGCTTTTATAATACACAGGATTTAAATAGCCCTGTTATTTGTGAAGTAATCCTCATCTGCCTAGAACATTACTGAATGATGCTTGCAAAACCTCTGTATTTAGGGTAAAAAAGCAGAGAAACCTTACAGTTTCAATAGCAGGCCACTAATTTGATGATGAGTAAGGGATGGAGGGAATTTCAAAATAAATAGAAAGGGGGGGGGGAGGGAGGAAAGACTTAGAAGTTACTTGCAGCATTTTAACAGTATGATGTTATAATTGCTGTTTTTCTCCGTGAACCATGCTATGCATTGAGTGAATGTTTAGTAAATATGAACTAATCTTCATGTTTCAATACCCATTTTTTAAAACCCTAAAATAAAGACATGAAATGGGCATGGAAAGTGTCCAAGACAACTTGAATAGAAGCTTTTTTTGAGACAAAAATGTTAATGGCAGAGAACGAGGGAAAACAAATACAGGAAGAAATCTCTGACTAGCGCGTACTGGGAGAGGGTGATCAGAACATGGGTCACTAGGAAATGGCAGCATAGATTGAATGAAATTATCTTGTGCTGCCACTTATCCCCGGTTCTCGTTTGATGACACTTTGCATTATCTCACCAAGGCTTCATGTGACTCCACAAAGCACTTCCATGATGTTCATCTCGGAAACAATACAGGAAAATACAATGCTTCCGTGAGGCAACAATGACAGCTACTCTCTGCACAGAGCAGGAGAGTGGCCTGGACAGACCCTGTCCTGCCACTTGCATACCTGTTGTTTCGCTAACATTTTCTCTTTTATTTCTAACTCCAATTTCAACTGTCTTTCCAGAAGGGCAGCTTTCTTCATGATAGTTGCTATAGTGATCTCCTTCTGATGAAGCTCCTCTGTTAGGTCGGAGATTTCACTCCTCATTCTTTCCTGCTCAGAGCTATGGTACTCTTCGTCCTGATAGAGCTGGCTTCTCATCTGCAGCAGGTAGAGTCCAGAAAAGAGTAACACACCCTTTATAAAGCTGCTGCAAGGTCTTACTGGCCATGTTCAGTCCTCCTATCCTATCTTGAAACTTTGGCCCCACGTTACCCTCCTTTTCTGATCAATGCTAAATTAAAAAGTTACTCCCAATGATTCATTTACCTTTTCCCTCCCAATTTTAAAATTTCTTTTTCACTTCTGTTCTCTATTGTATGTACATCATTACCAACTACTGATACTACTTTGATGACTACTTTGACAGGAAGGTAGGGAAAGTATTATCAAGCTTCCCCCAGATTCACTGAGGCATAACTGTTATACAAAAAACTGCATATAGTTAACGGACACAATTTGGTGAGTTTGGACATACACTTGTGTTGCTATCATCACAATCAGGATAATAATCATATCCATTACCTCCAAACGTGTGTGTCCCTTTATTGTTTTAATTTTGTGTGCGTGTGCATGCATGCTAAGAACATTTAACACAAGCTCACCTTCTTAACACACTTTCATGTGCACAAAACCTGTGAACCACAGCAGTGTGCTGTGAGCAGCAGATTGTGGGACTTACTCATCTCGTTATAACTTACTTCATACTCATCAAATCACCACTCCAGATCTGGTGCAGTGGTAGAGTTCTGGACCCACAACCCAGAGGCTGATGGACCAGTTTTTAGGGAGAAAAAATTGGCTTAGAGAGGATGAGTGACTTGCTCAAAGTCATAAAGTTATTCGCTGGCAGAGCTAGGACTAGAACTTAGGACTTTCAGCTTTACATTCAGTGATTTTTGGACTAAATTATGCTCTACTATTTGTGACTAAATACCATGTTTTACAGAATCATGTTATAACAAATTTCAAACTGAATGTGTCCATGAAAATGTATCATCTACTTTCCTTAAGCCTGTAGAGTCTCATATTCTTAACTTTAGCTGAACCTTTCACAGTAGAAACCTCTGCATCACCTTGGACTCCTCCCCGCCATCATCCTCCCTAATCAAGTCAGGGAGCAAATTCTGTCCTCTCTACTTCAACCTCTCTTAAATCTCACTTCTGCTCTCCATTCCTGTTACTACTGTCTCACTTCAGCCTCATACCATCTTTATAGAAGTCATTCATGTCTCTAATTCTTGAGGTTCAGAGATAAAGTATACAGTCACCAATCTAAAAAAAAAAAAAATCATAGTCCATTGTGGGAAACAGAAAAAAAAGTTACAACACAGTGCAGCAATGGATGTCAGCGGTAGCACATAGTAGAGTGGTGCTTATTCCACCCTGGGATGTCAGGTTAGGATTCCCAGAAGAAGGGACATCAGATGAATATTGAAGGATGAATGGAAGCCAGATGGAAGCCAGTGGCAGAGGTGGGCTCCCAGGCAAAGGATGCACTGAAGGCTCAGGGTGAAAGAGGGAAGGCACCCTCAGCGAACTAAAGGGAGTTTGGAGTGGCTGGGACTTATGTGTTGTGAGAAATAAGGCTAGAGAGTTAAGTTGGGGCCATCCACAAAGAGATTTATATTAACTTACCTCAGGGAACGTTAAAATTGTTTTTTTTTAATTTCATCTTTAAACATTTCAGGACATAACTCTAAAAGAATAAGGGTGCACGCTCCCTTTTTTTCTATCATAACCAGAATACTATTATAATGTCTTAAAGTATTAACATTTCCTCAGTATTATAAAATACGCAGGCACTATCAAATTTAAAATTGTATCAGAAGTGTAATAAATGTTCTTTGAGCTTGTTTATTAGAACTCAAATCTAAACATCACCCACATACTGAGACTGGCTCCTATCTTTTCTGCTTTGCAGTTTAGAAAATTAAGGTATGTAACTCTTCACAGTCACATTTCTGGTAACAGGCTGTCTGATTCCAGGTCAGCGTCCACAAGCAGAGCCTTAGAAGGTGGTTCCACAGTGGAAAAAAGCCAGAGTAGGATGACCTAACATGGAAAGTACTCAGGTCAGGAAGGCAAAGGTGGACCATCCTCAGGCTTTATACCGTCAACCTGTCATCTATTCTTTTTATTTACATTGTTGGAATTTCAGAGTTGGATGTACCTTAGAAACCACATAGTCTAACTCATCATTTTAAAAAACTGGGGGGAAAAAAAAAGACTGGCAGAGAAAGGAACTGACTGGGTCTAAGTTACCCAGCTCCTAAGAGCAGAAGAGAAGACTAGGAGACCAGAGTACAAATACCCTCACTCTAGGACAAGATTACAAGTCTCCAATCTCCTCTCTCCATTTTTTTCCCTTACAGTTTATTTGGTGAACAATGGGTTTGTTTTATCATTTGTTCCAGCTTGGACTTGCTGACTTCATCCCTGTGGTATAGTGTAACATGTTCTCTTAAAATGGAACTTTTAAAATGTGAAAAAATGGGTATACTATTATGAAGGAGTAAACTGTTTTTTTATTATTTTCATAACATTTAGGTATTAAAACATGATATACTGCAAAACTTCTTTTTAAGTGAGATTAATTTACCCAGCTCTCAATTATTTTTGGCTTAATTAAAATGTCAATTTTATCACAAAATAAATGACTGAAAAACATTCTATATTGAAAAAAGAAGGAAAAAATACTTGCAAGATTCTTAGTATATGGCTCTTCTGGTTTTATTATAAGAGAATGAAAATGCCCTGTACAAACACTTGCTGGAAACCATAGCTATCTGTATACAATTCATTCATTACCTTTTCTGCACAGCAATGCATTATCTAGAGTCTCCTAGAGACTGTGAGGAGATGTATACCTTGTATTCTCTCCCTTCATGTCAGAACTGTGCAAAAATCAGTAGATTTCTTATATTACTAAATTTTATTACTCTACCTAAATCTATGAAGTTAAGAATGGTGTAAATATGCTTTAGGTGGCTTTAACCAACCTTTTATCATAATGTATTCACTGGGACGCCAATAAATAACAGGTTTTTAAAGTTATAGTTTTAAATATCAATAAAATCAGTTTCATGGGGTTATGTGAAAAATATAAGGGAAATGATCATTAATTCATAACACCTTTTCTACACTTACTAGTTGCCTGAATATCAATTCTTTGGGAGACAGATTTGTCTTTCACATCATTGTATTTCCTGCATAAAAGCAGTCCAGCAGAAGTCCTACTAGATGCTCGGCAAATGCCTGCTGAATTTACACAAACAACTGAATTTAAAACCCTATACAACCATGAGAGACCTCAGCCTTAATATTGATTAATTCATTCTCTAAATATTTATTTTCACTTATTGTGTGTCAGGCACTGTGCTGGGCCCTGGATGATAATTCAAAGCCATGTCCTTTTAATAATTGTTTAGATTACCTAGCATTGAATATTCTGTGTAACCCTTAAACCTTAAGACCAGAGAAGTGGGTAGTAGCCAAGATAAACTCATGGAAAGAAAGTCACTAGGGAATTTTACTAAAGGAAGAAGGGGAGATACTTTTTGTAGAAGCCGAGAATCATGCTGTCTTCAAGGGCAACGCCCAGGTCTGTTCATCCTTGTGTTCCCAGCTCCTGGCAGAGCACCTGGCGCATGTCAGCTGCTCAGTGACAAACGTGGGTAACCAACAGTAACAACAGCCAGCATCTACAAGGCGCTTCCTCTGAGGTAGGCAGGTCCTTTTCTAAGCTCTTTACTTGCATGATTTTATGGATTTTAACTTAAAGAAGAGTATTAACTCTGGAGACAGACTGCCTGGACACAAATCTGGCCTGTGACACTTACTAACTGTGCAATATTGGGGGAAATTACCTACTTTCTCTGTGCCTTAGTTTTCTCCAACATAAAAAGAAGGTAATCTTAGTACTTACCTTATAAAATGGTTGTGAGGAATACATGAATTAGGATTGGCTAAGCCCTTAGAGCAGCTTCTGGCACATGGCAAGAGCTATTTAAGTAGCAGCTATTATTAGCTCATTTGACCCTAGCTCATCACAACCTTGTGAGGTAGGTACTAATTATCGCACCTCCATCCTAGAAATGAGGACCCTGAGCAACTCGCAGAGGCAAGGTCCCCAAGCTCATGCCCCTAACGTGTGGCTGAGCGCCTGGGTCTGTGCTCCCGCACTTCCTGCTAGAAGCTACCTCTCACAGAGCCCCAGCCCCCGACGTTTCACGGGCAGTCTCCCAGCAGCAGAGGGATGACCTAACGTTTGCGTTTTTTATAGCATCACACAGCAAAGCATCAGAACAAGCAGCTTGGTAGGTTACTATCTTAGTGGAAAATATAGAAGGAAAAAGAAGGGAGTGAGAGGAAAGATTTTTTTCCACCTTTGTCTTCAAAGACTTCAGACCTGTCTGGAAAAACGGAGCTCATTATTTTCCATACCTTGTTCAATTCTTTTTCATGATTTGGCTGATCTGAGGTCACTAAAAACAGCTCTTTCCTTTTTTTTTCTGGTTCTTTAATAGAAGGTGAATAAGATGATTCAAGTCTACAAATTAAAACGGGTAAAAACTAAGCTTAACTTGTTAAACTGTTACAATTATAATGTTAATTGAGGCCACTGTAGGTTGCAGAGTTAGATTATTAGTCTGTTGGAAACATTTTTAGTTACAGGAATGGCAAGTTCTAATACATTCAGATCCCGTAAGTATTTACATATTTAACTGAGTGCAAATGGTTTTAGCAAAAAAATAAAAGGTAGTAATTAATATGGAATTTCTATTATACATTGTAAGTTGGCTGAATTCTGGATTTGCATATACAGATAAAATTTTTGGGTTAAGAAGAAAAGACTGTTTCTTATAATAAAACAGCTTAGGAATCCATTTTAAAAAAGGAAATACACCTGACTTACTCCTACACTGTGGAAAGGAACTATGTCAGGAGATGTCAGAGGGGAGTAACTACTCCATAAAAGTGATCCAAAATGATTAAATCTGACAGTCTACCCCAAGAGAGCTCAAATACATCTATTCTTTGGCTGCTCAATTTATAAAATGGAATTGCAACCACATATGGACACTAGAGAGGAAAATCAGAGACTAGTAAAAGTACTATTTCCACAGGAAGTTTGGAGAACTATAAACAAGGTAATGTTCACTTCCATATCAGGGAAGTTGGTAAAAATTTTAAAAAATCATTAAAACAGAAAAATAAGGATAACCAGACAAGAAAAGCAGCATGCTTTCCACTATTGCTGGACTAGCCTAGTAGAGACTCCAAGTGAACATAATTTTAATTTCCAATAAACTTCTTTAAAAGTTCCACAAATCAAAAACTTAAACCACACAAACAAAACAAAATCTAAGTAATGACAGAGAAATAACTAACATAAAGATTGAAAATAACTTGACTGAAGTAATTGAACATTTATACCTTTTAAAGATATAAATTAATAGTGATATCCCTGAGGTACATGTGTCTGGACTGGATTGCTTTTTTCTGATTATCAAATATATATGTTAACTGTAGAAAACAGAGTTTATCAGAGTATATACTTCTATAATGTTATCATCTACGAAAAACCGTTAGCATTTTTGTGCATACTAACTGCCTTTTTTGCCTATGCATATGTGTATAAAAATATATATGCACTGTACATTATTTTACAGTACATTAGGGTGTACTGTACACATTATTTTTCAGTCCCTTTTTATTTCCCACTCAATAATATATGGTGAGCATTTTATCCAATATTCTCCTAAAACATTATTTTGGGATCAATCTTAAATTTTTCTTATTTGCTATGATTTTGAAAAAGTGAAAAATGAAATTTCCTATTTTTCAATTCTTCCTAAGCAATTCAGGGAGTGAAATGAGGAACTAAATGGTAAAAACTTCATGATGATCTTATAAATTTCAGTGAATAAAAGGAACAAATGTCAAACTTTAATGTGGACAAGTTCAAGAAAAAAACAATAATCACGATAATATAAAGATATAAAGGAACTATCATTTGTCACGTAGGAAAGGAGTGTAGGAATTATTTTTACTAACTCTCAGAACACAGCAGCCCAAGGTGCTTCTATAAGTAAAGGAAAAAAGCTAACAAAATCTTAGCATTATTGAGAACAATTCTGAAAATGAATGAAAACATTAAAGTGCTATTATTATAAAACTATTGTGTGTCTACATCCTGTAGCCTGGTCTGCTTCACTTTAATACAACTGCAAAGAAGAAACAAGAGTCCAAGTGAAAAAAAAAATCAAAACAATAAAGAAGATAGGACCACCTTCATGTAAGAACAAACTAAAACGATTAAAAACAATGGGAAAGATGAGGGTTGAGAAGATTATGTGCAAAATCTAAAATACAATGGAAGCTGTGAAAAGTTAAATATCTACCTTTTTACCAAATCTCATTACGCTAGAACTAAAGATTAACCTCCAAACGAGAAAGATGTAGTTTGGAGACCAAAATACATACCAACTTAAATAGAAGATAGCAAGCAGGCATAACAGAAGAACTGTATCAGCCAAATACATGAATAACTATGAGATTTTAGATTGAATCATGCATTGAAGGGAAGTTGGCAATGTCTGGAATTCAGCACTGGCCCTTGTGAGACAGCTCCAGAGAAAGCACCTTCAATGTTCTTCACAAACCAGAGCTAGACATGGGTTGAATGGTTTGCTCTTCTAGGAAATTTCTTATGGTTTCAGCCATATATGTACTTTGTGTGAAGACATTTCTCACCAACTCACCAGACTGGAACAGTGCCTTGCATATAATATACTTCCAATGGATTTATAGCTTGCATGTGGAGCACTCAATGATGCTGACTGGCTCATAGGCATTCTAGCATCCTTGGTAAGACATACAATAGATCACTTTAAGGGATCTTAACTTGCCATTTGTTGTTAAGAGCTGACCTCAAAGAAATGCTAGCAGGTCCCACATCTTTGAAGAAATAATTATTGCCTTTAAAACAATGTAATCATCTTTCAATAAAATATCCCTCACCATTTGGCTATTCAGTTTTAAAAATCTTATCATTCGTCTGGCATTAGCCTTCAGATATGGGAAGGGTTCAAGTTCTAATGAGAATTAGAACATCAGTGAATGGTTAGAATAGTCACAAACACTTAATAATCCTCAGCAGTCCCATTTCCTTTGTGGTTACGGAGTACGTAATATCTGATTTTAAAAAAGGAAAAAAAAAATCTGTTCTCACAAATTCCTTAATGGAACTGACAAGGTGGTTAAGAGTAAAAGCCAAAATAAGTACATTTATGACTGAAAAGTTAATAACAGGTTTAAGGCCATTAAAATAAAAACATTTGAAAACTATACAATAAATATTATCAACATATATAATACTATTGTTTTTACAATATCCTAAAGAATGAAAGTTCTAAGAAAATTTCTGAGTTAAGTGTAACACCTAAGTATCCACAAATCAGAACACAGTATAATTTTCTAGGTATGTAAAGATACTGATTTGGAAGATAAAGTAATCACTAGCTTTATTTTCAATATCTAATATTATCTAATAATTAACAGCATGTTAATATAAAGCAGACTTTTATTTCTAGTTTCAAATATAAAACCTAAAATATTCAAACATCATATTTTGAACAGTTTTCCTCATGCTGCTGAACGTAAAAAATATACCTTTTTTTATTTTCTTGAACACTTTGGCTCTCTCCTATTTTTAATAATTCTCTGTGCAACTGCAATCGTTCCATTTCTATGATTCGCAGGAGATCATCACGTGACTGTAACTCACTTTTCACCTCTGAGAGTCCTGCTTCCATGGCCTAAATAAAAACATCATAAATTGTCAGTGCTGACATTTGGGTATCATGATGTAGAACACATTTTACAAGCATTTAACAGCTACAAACCGGCCTAATTTCAAATGAACTGATATTTAGTCCTTCGTTGGCTCTGTCTTACAGAATTTCATTCCCTCATTTGCTTATTCAACGAATATTTACTGAGAACATTTGATAAGTGATAAAACAAAGAATCATACCAATATGGCCATACTGTATGTAAAGCTGAAAGAGGAAAACATAAACGTATGAATAAAATATCAATGCATAAAATTTGGGTTAATGCAAATAATTCCTTATTCAAACAAGATAATAGTCAAGAAAGATCTAATTTCAAAGCTGGGCAACAGAGTGTATTATAAACCATGGATTATGGTTCCAGAATCGCCCAGAAGAAGCCCTACTTTAGCTGGTAACTAGAAACACCAGCAACCCTGTGAGTGCAGTGTTTTATCTGGTTAATAGAAGGGACTTGAACAAGTTTAAAAGCTCCAGAGAAGCTGGGGAGAGCAGGGGTACTACTAATGGGGTCAAGTTCCTGGGGAGGTGGGTGGGATGGGTTCCAAAGCACGAGTGGAGGGACTGCCTAAAGCAAAAGAGAGTTCCTCCACTCTCGCAGTAGGAAAGGAAGAAGATGAAAGGTAGACACGGATATGATTTGGGGATAGGGAGGTAAGAGAGGGCTACCTGTTGGCTTCTATCTTCCTTGTGAAGTAAAAAGGGAACATCAGCGGAAGGAGAGGTGGAGGTGGGGGTGTGGGAGGGGTTTTTTGAGGGCAGAGGAGGTTTGAAATGGCCTGCAATGAGAATGGGAGAGTTAGGTGGTTGGAGCAACACAGCAGGATTCCTGGCAGTGTTGAGACTCATTTGAGCTTTGTGACCATCACCCGTTGAGCGAACCTCTCCAGCAATGCTTGGCTGTTCTCTAGGAGAGAGGAATGGTAAGAGTCCTTCCTTGTCATCAGGCCTCTTCCACTCAGTTATACAGAGAAACTAATATTTATTAAGTGTGCCTCACCCAGGCTATCAAATCCATCACCATTTTGATAGATGAGAAAACTGAGGGCCAGGATTGGTCCGAAGTTATACAGCTCATAGGTGGCAGATTTGGGAATGGAAAAATTCAGATCTCCTGTCTACTAGTCCAGGTAGAACATTCAAGATACAAAAATAATTTGTTTCATGCAAAGCAAGTGAAGCAGACCTGTAGCTTATTGGTAAAGACTGGGTAGGGTGTTCTGAGGGCAAGAGGTTCCACTGCTAATAAAGGCTGTAAAAAAACACTAGAGATATTTTAAAAAATCATTTGTTCAATAACTCTTTATACATCTATGACAGATTTACTCAAATATAATCCACATATCATAAAATTTACCCATTTAAAGTGTACAATTTAGTGGATTTTAGTATATTCACAAAGTTGTGCAAGCATCACCATTAATTCCAGAACATTTCCATCACTCCCAAAATAAACGCAATGCCCACTAGCAGCCACTACTCACTTTCCCTCCCCAGTCCCCTGGCAACCACTAATGTATGTTCTGTTTCAATGGAATTACCTATTCTGGACAATTCATACAAATGGAATCACGTAATATGTGGCCTTTAGTGACTGCTTTCCTTCTCTCGGCACAATGCTTTCAAGGTTCATCCATGTTGTATCATGTATCAGTACTTCATTCTTTTTATTGATGAATAACATTTATTTGTATAGAAATACCACATTTTGTTTGTTTATTTATTCAACCACTGATGGACATTTGGGTATCTCTTTTTTGGTATATTATGTATAACGCTGCTATGAAATTCACATATAAGCTTTTACGTGGACATGTGTTTTCTTATTAATTAATTCTTATCCAAAAATTCACAGCTTAGAATTGTAATTGTGCAGATAGTATAGGACATATGGGTTCCCAGATAAACATTTTTTTTACCAAAGCCTTAAATATAGCACATTATTTGCCAGGAGACCTAGAGATGGGTTCAGTGAAGCATTTAGCTGCAACACTTTAGCCTCAGAAATTCCTGGCTACCTTGGAAATAAGTATGAAAACATATTCAAATAGGTGATTTAATACTTTTTAAAATAATGTCCCTGTTTCAAACCCTGGAGATTTTTCAGATGAGGTTAAAATTCCAAAAGAAACAAGCATACAAAAAATGTGAAACAACAGATTAGCAAGTAGAAAGACAAATTAACTTAATGTGAATGTCATCCACTACTTTGCCCAACTGAAGAAGGCACTATCTGGGCTCCTGCTTTTGCACATTTGCCATGAGGGAGCAATCTAACACAAAGCTGCTTGTGGAGGAGCAGGCCTGCCTTCACCTGGGGGGAGGGGCACAAAAGGGCTCCAGCTCCAGCCAATGAAATGTGGCGTCAACACTGGCTAGACTTCACCCAAATTCTGTAAAATGTGATAATAATAGTCTATTTATGTACTGTTATTAGAAAGTAACACCTAAGACAGTGACATTTGGAGATCTCATTAAGGGGAAAAAAAGCTTATTTGTGATCTAGCTACACAGGTAGGAGAATCTATGTTCAAATTGAAACTTTTTATACTATAAATCAATAATAATGATTTGACACATTTTTCTAACATGAAGGAATATGCAAAAGATTTTTATTATAATTGACAGCATTACATAAATTGACTACAAAAGTACAAGAAAAGCAGCTTTGTTGATGTTGGTAAATTGAGGTTTTTTTGACTTACGCAATATCCTTTTGAATCCAATGTTAATACTGAGTTGACATGAGAATAAGTGAATTTATTTAACTTAGATGTAGTCTGAAAATTGGCATGCTTTTGCATAAAAGTCAAACCAATTATTTGTCCATGTGGATGCAAATATTCAGGGAAATGATTCTCAGGTACTTGATTCAGTTACTGGAACACTTTCAATTTTGTTTGGAACAACTTGAGCATGTAAATCTACTTTTTTAACTGTAAATTTTATGAAATCTAAATACAGATCAGGTATTTCCTGTGAATAATTAGCATCCAAATTGAGATATGTTGTAAGTGTAACATAGATACCAGATTCTGAAGACTTAGTATGAAAAGAAATGTAAAATATCCCATTAATAATTTTTTACATCGATTCCATGCTGAAATGATAACGCTTTGGATATCTGCTGTGTTGAATAAAATATACTAGTATCATGCATTGATTTCACCCATTTCTTACTATTTCTTTTAATACAGCTACTAGAAAAACTTAAGTTGTATTTGTGTCTTGCATTACATTTCTATTGGACAGTGTTGCTCCAGTACCTTAATGATTCATTAACAAGCACCCCCAAAAAGTCTTTTTTTTTGTCATAGTTATTAGAAAAAAATACAGAACAGTTTATTTCTGCAATTAACTTCCAATGGGGAATATTGCATATTTCCAAAATGTAAGTGTAACGCAGCACAGGAAATAAATATATGCAACAGAATTAATATGTATACTGACACATTTCAAGGTTGTAGAAAGACAAGTGAGAAGACGGAATTCATGTGAAAATTCAGATGCAGCTGGCATCAAAGTGTGTTGTAAACTAAACAGAATTTTATATACAGTAAGTGACAGTAATTCAAATTGAAATGGTTGTCTTTTTAAATTCATGTGCAAGATGTGGAACAGTATCACATGACAGTTTCACAAAAAGAGAAGAGAAACTTCTTTCTAAATATATGCACTGGTTACAGTGATTATTCACCTCTAATTATTCCCATTTGGTAAAATATAAATTTTGTAAAACAAGTTTAAGGCCCATCTGTTTAGTTTAAAATTTGCCTGATGGTTTGAGAGAAGCAGTGATTTTTAAACTTTCAAATCAGCTATCAAAAAGTAAATAATTTATATCTTTTCACTTAGGACTTATTCTAAAGCAAAAGAATGAAACACAAGTAAAATTTGGAAATAAAACAGGGAAAAGGCCAAACAAAAGCATTATTTCAGTATTCGTTTTCTAGATGCATCAAAATTAATTAGTGTTTTCCTGGGAGTAGAAATCTTATCTTTTAGAAAACTTGAAGTATTTGAAGGAAATTACTTCTCAAAAATCTTTTTCATTAGAACTATAACATATTTTTGTGTGTAAAACATACTCCAGAATAATTTGATTTGTTTTTTATACATTCAATTCCTTTGTAAAGTACAAAATGGAGATTCTTAGTTTAAATTTACTAGATCCAAGGATAATTATTTTCTTAAATGAACAAAAATTTGTAAAAATAACTTTGGTAAACTTTCTTATAGAAATTGGTGGATGATCAATCAACCAATCAATAGCAGTGACATCAAAATTTATCATTAACTCTGGAAAACATCACAAAGTAGAGTTAGAGAACTCCTGGTGAAGAATATGAGAAAAACAACATTTCAAAATTTAAAACAAGGTCTCTCAAGCTCAGCACTACATACATTATGGTCTGGATCATTCTTTTGTTGTGGGGATCGCCTCGTGCACTGTGAGATGTTTAGCAGCATCCCTGACCTCTACCCACTAAATGTCAGCAGCACCCCTCTCCTCTGTAGTGACAACCAAGAATGTGTCCAGGCATTGCCAAGTATCATCTGGGTGGGGAGAAAAATCACCCAAGTAGAGATTTAAAGGAAAGTCAGAGCAACCGGGCAATTAATATAGTTATTTTATAGGCTCCAGTATAAGTATCAGTAAAAAATTTTATAATTATATGGACTTGTGTGAATAGCTGGGCTTTTATTCTGTTAGTATATATATATATATTTGTTAGTATATATTCAGGAACATAATTCATTAAGTTTGTTAACATATATACATAAGGAAAAGTCAAGGTGGGTAACATGGACCTTCCTAACGCATGCTACCTACATGATCAACGTGTAGCCCAGACAACCCAGAAAGCCTTCTCAGGGGTGCACATAAGCCCCTGGAAATTTGCAGAGATCTTGGGTGAGGGATGAGTCACACCCTGCTGGACTTGTGTGGAAGGGGAAGTCAATTAAATGGTACTGCTAAAGGACAGGGTGGCCTTGGCCATCAGGTGGTTCGCGTCCTCAGACTTCCAGCTAAGCTTTCACTCTCAGGCTGCACTTTCTTCTTCTTGTCAATACCATCACGCCCGTCCCAGTGTGATAGGTGTGAGCAACACTGGTTGACAGCCTTTACTTGGAGAGAAGGTAGGGAGTGTAATCGGAACTGGGAATGTTAGTTTATTCATGTTTCTCAAGGTACACTCTTCCTTTATTTGCAACATTCTTTTTAAAATAAGATTCTCCAATGTAGTTCCTGGAAAAGTAGAAAAGATGAAGTTCTGAGAAGGAGAAAGGTGGGGTTGGTCAAGGAAAACGTTACAGAGAAAGTGAGTCATGCTGCCATGAAGGGAGAACAGAGGCTCCTTCCGGAATACAGGGCCTGAACAGTGATTCCTATTCCACAAGCGATCCGAGAACCAAAAGCTGAACCTCAGACTACAAAAGAGATGTTCCTGGGCTGTAATAAGTCCAAACAGAAATCTTTCAGGGGAGAATAGGAGGCACTGGGGTTAGCAAAGAACCTGGACCTCAGTGAAGGGTAGAACCAGGTTTCATAACTAGCTTTTCTGGCGAAATATGCTTCAGGCAAATTAAAGATAATAGAAAAAAATAGGTTTGAGCAGAAAATAGATTTCTAGGAACTAGAACCAAAAAGACCTCAAGAAGAGACAAAGAGAATTCCTTAAGTCTGAGTAACAGGAAAACTAGGGGATAATATTCAGAAAGTACCCAGAGAGACAATCTCCTTATTTATTGACTGATTCTGGTGCAGGCTCCAGAAGTACAAAGACAGGTGCAAAATGTAAAATTAAATCATCTCTAAATCAGGCCCAGAGGCACCACCAGTTGGCCCCTACCCATGGAGATGGAGGGGATGCAGCCCCGGACATGGAGAGAACCAGCAGCCCTGCAGACCCAGCTCTACCAGGACTGGCGACTACACACTAGAAACCACTTGTACAAGCTCTAGAGCAGAGGAGGAAGGACTAAGCTCATTTATATTCTAGAGAAGCCAGAGAAAACATCATCTGTACCTTTTCTATTTCTAGAAAATGGATGACTTTCTCGGTGTTTAGTATTTGTGGCTTATCTTGGTTTGTTTACATCTGCTTTCTAATCTGTATTAGAATAACACCCCCTCCCCAAACAAAGCTGGAGTTTGGGAAGGGAGCTGTACTTCTCTTAGAAATGCCACAAAATAGGAGGAGCTGGGAGCTTGTGTTCTGCCCCCTTGTCAACTTGGGGAAAGGGGATCCCAGAAGTTAGATGCTGGCAGAGAAAGAAGTGAAAGAACTGGCCCCATATGTGACCCCACATACCATGTGGCAGGATGAGGGAAGGAGAGGTGGCCCCACACCAAGAAATGACCGTGGGAGTTTTAGTGGCGTAAGATCCTGAGGTGGAATGTCTTACAGAAGTGAGAGTCTGCAGACAGTGACCAGGAAAGATGACCTTGCCTGGGGAGGGAATAGAGCAGAACCAAGAAATGGGCCAATCGACACAGAGGAATTGGTAGAAAGAGGCTGAATGTTTGCAGGTGGGAGACAAGACCTAGAACAGGAGAGAAAACCACAGAATTTTAATTTCAAGTAACTGGGATAGCCATGAATAAGAAATACAAATTTTGTGAAGAAATTGGTAATGATCAATTTTGATGAATGCTGCATTAAAAAAAAAATAGATTTTTGAGTTAAGAAAAAAATTAATGCTTGGAAAAACCATTGATCACATCTACCAAAGTGGAAGTTACCTAAAAAACTGAAACTCTCTCTAGGCTATTGTTTCGTAAACAATTATGATAAAGTTAATTAGCAATTATGACAAGGTTAATTAACAGGGAGTGGCATGAGGGTCACTCCCTGTTAATTAACCTTGAGAGACTGAATAGTGGGGACAGAGGGTGTTGTGTGGCTAAAGGGCCATGGTTTTTAGGAATAGAGGTCTGTGACAGACTGTTACATTGCACTGTAATATATTATCATTAAGTCACTGCAGAATCCAAGTACATCTAGTGAACTTACTCAGCAAGTGAGATTATAGATTAAGAGAAAATATACGCTGAATTTACACATGTAATAAAAAAAATTAGCTTTCTAATCCATATACCTGTTGAGTCATCACTTACACAACTCATGGGCAATATCAGTTGAAAAATAAACTTTCACCTGGCACTGTCTTTGGTATATTTTCAGTTCTTGTAAGAGTTTCTGATTTTCATCTTGTAACTTATTCCTGCTTAATGCTATTTCACTCACAGCTGATTTTAATTTTTCAATAATGAATTCATCTCTTTCACTGGTTTCACAACTGGGATCTGGTCCGCATATCAACTGAGGAATTTCAGAGCCACTGTCTTCTATGCCCTGTTTTTTACCATTTAGTTGAGTTTGGTAACTTTGTGCCTGTTTCTGAGAAATATAAAAATTGTGTCAGTTAAGTGGGGAATATCGTATTTAAGCTTACATAAAGTTAAAGAATGATAGAAAAGGATTAAGAAAAACATCTTTAAATATATTATTAGATAATAAAACTTTATCCTTCATAATTCAGTCTTGTGTTTATTCTAAAACCTGAATTTCAGATGGCATAAAGAGAAAACATATTTGCATAACCTCTAACAAAGATGTAAAGTAGGGTAGATGACTTTGGGTAGAGAATTCTTATTTAGCAAAAAAACCAAAATATAAATGATATAAGAAGGAGAAAAAAGTATGGATTCAAATACACAATAGTTGAAAATGTCTCTATGACCAACAATAAACAAAATAAAACAAACAACAACTGGATTGTAGAAAAACGTTGTCAACACATATAACAAAGGTAATTTCTGATGTACAAAAACCTCTACATATGAATAAGCAAAAGACAACACAAAAGAAAAGTGGGCAAAGTTTATGCACAGGCTAAGAAACATATGAAGAGATGCTCAACCTTACAAGTAGTCAGAGAAATGCAAAGCAAACCAAGCCAACATTACTATTAGTCCATCAAGTTGGTAAAAATCAAAGGACTGATACTCCATGCTGGCAACAGTATGGGCAGTCTTGTTGTCTGTTCGTGAACTGTAAATTGCTATCATCTTTCAGAAAGTAATCTGCTAACAGTTATTAAAAGTTTGAATGAACATACCCTTTGGCTCACCACTCATTCCTAGGACTTTTATGTAACGAAAGGAAAATATTAGTCTTTAAAGATGTATATACATGGATATTGTTACAATATGATAATAGCAGAAAACTAGGAAACAACCTGAATGTTCATTAATAAGGAAATAATTGAAAGAATCACAGTACATCTACTATATACCATGGTATATGTGATGTATAATTGCTATATACAATGAAATATTATAATGAAGTAGACTTTTATACAGTGACTTGAAAAGCTATCCATGGCTTATTAAGTAAAAAAGCAAAATTAAAAATACCACAATTTCCACATAAACACATATTTACATGTTTCTATAAACAAAAAAAAGTATGTGGAGATAAACACCTAATTGTTAACAGTGTTTATGTTAAATGGATAACAATGGAATAGGGAATGAAGCTATCAATTTTACATTAGATTATTTTGTATTACTGAATTCAGGGAACGTGTATAACATATAATTCAAGTAACTTAAAGAATGAAAAATAGTATATATCAAAAAAAGTTAAAAAAAAAACCCCAAAAAACCAAAAAAACTAGTTTCTTACCAGCTTTAATAAAAATTCTGAGTTCCTTAGGTAAGTCTTTAAGGCTTATTCCAATCTCTGTCCAACTCAGCAGCCTTACTGTCTACTGCCCCTCCCCGCCTCCCACATGCACTCCCAGCCAACCAGCCCACTTGCCATTCTCTGAATTTGCCTTTTGCTCTCTTGCCCCACTGACTTTGCTCACATTATTTTCACTACCGGGGATACATTCTCTCTTGTCTCAAATATATCCTTTTTCCACGGTCCAGGCCTGCTGGAGGATGTTTCCTGACTTTCTCAGTCCAAATTTTTCTCTTACTCCTTTGACCTCTAAAAGGATTTGGAGCCTTTCCATTCACTTGTCATTAATTATCTGTAACTGGTACATGTATTATCTCTGTGTCTAGAGTATAAGGCTCTAGAGGGCAGGGACCAAGCAATCTTAGACTTTCTCAGTGACCTGCCGACAGGCCTGCAAAAACATGTTATCTAACGACATAATAACAATGGACACTTTTAATAGCACCATCTTCTGAGACATACAGACTAAAGTCACCACTACAGATATTTCATGCACTGGTACCTTTACCCAGTGTTGGACCCACTCTGGTTATTTTCCCTTAGGTGGTATTTCTATGTGTAAAAAGATTACATGCTGAATGGTAAAGAGAGAAATAGTATTTAACCTCTAGTTTCTTCTAATTTAGAGGATAATATTAGATAATGTACCTGAAATTGATTACACTTCTCAGATAATAATTTTTGTTGAGCATCTAAAGAAACCAGATGAGTCTGATACAGTATCTCTTGCTTGTCCCATTCTCTTGACTTTGCTCTAAATTCCTTTAAGAGTGGAGGGACAAACATAAATTGAAGAAAATTACTCATTTTAAAGCACAATGAACAGGACTTCTTTCCTTTGTACATCTTCATTCCAAGAAAAAAAAGTAAATTCATTCTTTTCCCCACTGGGAAAACAAAAAAAGTATCAAATCACTCATCTTAGATTTACTACTAGATTTATCTTCTAATTTTTGCTAGAAAAGTATGGAATTTAATCCTGTTTTTTTTAAATTAAGCATTTTATTTGTTAAAAATGTAAAAATTTCTCTTGTAACCGATGTGGATCACTAATAAGGAAGTTTCAAACATTTTTTTTTTGCATCAACCAGTACTTTCTTTGTATTTCCTGAGCTGACACCAGAAGTTTTTTTCCTTTTTTCATTCTCTACACTTAGTCACCAAACCTGTTCCCTTGTTTTTTAGGCGGTGGGGCTTGGATTGATTTAGTGACTCTGTCCCCTGTGGCTTTCAAAGCTACTGTCCCAGGTGAAGCCAAGATCCACCTGTTCTTGAGAACAACCATCTCAGGCCTCCCTCAGGCAGCACCACCTGGGCTAACCTGGGGAAGAAGTGGTAGAACTACTTGCTACAGCATGCTCAGCTCTTCAAATTCACGCTCAAGTAGTGTCTTCATGGAGTGCGTTATCTGCTCACAACTCTACAAGGGGGAAGGATATGGCTTTGAGAATGCCAAAGAAAATGGCACTGCTTCTCCATTTTGCCTAGGGATGGCTATTATGTCTTTCTGTTCAGGCTGTAAGAATTGAAGGGTAAGGACTATGTATTTGATTACTTTTTTTTGTATTCTCACAGTGCCTGATAAAATGCCAGGCATCACTTACATTCCCTGAGTGTACAAACAAAAGCATGGTGTTAACATTTCCTAGAATTTAAATACTTCTCACTAAGTTTTTCAAAGAAAACAACGTGGTTGGAAACAAACTCTAGAGCTACTAAGTCCATGACGATGTATTACTGAATACAGATACATGGCATGAACGTATTGATGTTTCCAATCATCAGTTCAGGAAGATAGGCACCTAGTCCACCAGGAACTGTGGTGGGAAGACAATGTGGAAATACCTCATGATTAAAAGAAAGATTTGAAAGAGAATAAAAAAGGAATGTATAACAAAGTAGGGAATGTACATGTAAACAAATTTTACAGCATAAGAACAATAATAGTGCCACATAAAGGCCATGCAGAGGTTGCAATGATTATCTCAGCCACCTCTAATAACACATCAAATTGGAAAATTGTTCTGGCCAGAGTGATTGGTGCCATTCTGAAGATGGCTGAAATGCTGGAAAATAAATATAGGAATTTAGAGAATGAAAGCTACATCTTGCTTAAAATGAGAACATGGCATTTCATATTTCCATAGAGAAATGATTTTAAAGAATATTTGGGGAAATTATCACTTTATAAATCCACAAGTCCCAAAATAATCAGTGAGGGAAGGTTATAAATTAGGAGGCTTTTACAGTAATTAAAAATGACCTCAAATTGAGTGGTGGTAATAAAATTAGAGAAATACAGATAGACCCTCTTTTAAATATATAATAGTATCTTGATAAATAGACTATATTCATTAAGATAAAGGGAGACAGTTCATTTAAAGTTATTGACTTTGATTCTGACATTCAACAATTTAAAATTAGGTACACGAAAACAGGATCTTCAGTAACAGTGACGAATTTACAAAACTAGGCTCTAATAAAAATAGGTAACATTTCAAATCAATACAAAGTAGATTAAAAAATTGCTGCTCACTTTTAACTCACAGTCTTTGGAGTCAGAAGTCAAAATGTGGGCAAGGTTGATTTGTCCAGTTCATATCTTTCATTAATACTAATATTTAGCATCATCCACCCAAAACCCTCAATCTTGAAAATATTTCCCAGCATGCTTTAGGAAGAGGCAGAAGCATTAGCTTCAGTTCCTCACAAATTCTACAACAGGTACAAACAGGCCAAGAATAAGGCCAAACAAAGCTAAAAATGGGTGCCACTGACATATCAGCCAGTGCTTATAATAGTCCTGGCTCCACTGGTCTTAGAGATGTATTGGTTTTAAGATCAGCAAGCAAGCACAATGTATCCAGGAATTATGGGGCCACACAGAGGCTGAATGAGCTTCATAAGGATAGTTGTAGAGACTGAAGCTGTGAGTCCAGGTTCCAGAGGGTCTGCGGACTTGCCTAAACCTCCAGAGTAAGTTCTCCTTTGCTGGAAACCTTTTCTGGGTTTAAAAACCTTAAATGGTTAAGAGTGGGTCAGGGCATTAAAATCAAGAGTTTCTGGTGGAAGCTACATTTTATATATATATATATACACACACACACACACACATATACATATTGAATCCCTCTACTAAATCTTCAGAGAGAATGAACATTTCTTTGGTGATTACTGTATGTCAGGGACTCTACAAACCTCCACCTGTGGGATAGTTTTAATTTTTTATTATGAAAATTTTCATACTTACATAAAAGTAGAGAGTAGAACAACTCCCACGCACCCTTCACCCAGTTTAACTACCGTCGACTTGGTCCATCTTCATTTTGTCTCTCTCTCCATCCTTTCTTGGAGTATTTTAAGACAAGTTCCAGACCTCATGTATTTTCACCCTCAATGCTTCAGTGTGCATCTAAACACACATATATTTTCTTCTTTCATAACCACAGTGTCACATATTTTTAGCTCCCATTTATTGGTGAAAAAAATGGAATCACTGGGAGGTTAACAGTTTGCCCGAAGATCGCAGGGCCAGTAAACGAGTCTGTCGGACCTATTTTAAGCTATAAACTGTCATATTCCTCCGCTACAGCATGTTGCTTCCTACTGCTCGATCACTGTACCAGTGTATGAATGTTTATCCCAAAGGAAAAACATGCTTAGATATAGGCTAAAACTGCAACAGTCCAACTCTTATACGTTAATTTTTCAGATGGCTCTAAGTAAAAATAGGTACATGAAGTGTTTCCAAAATAATACAGATTAAACTGTATCTACATAGTGTGCTTAAAATGTTTCATATAAGTACAGACATATCAAGCCATATTTTGCTACTAATTTACACTATAATTTCATGATATATATTCTAGGTAAATATTTCATTCCCTAAACATAAAATGTGCACAAAGTACTTAATATTAATTTAAGGCTTTTTCTTTGTCCAAATAATTTATATAAATGTGGTTCTCCCATTAAAACCCATGAGAAGTTAATCAAATGGAGAATCAGTACCTTAACTTCATTTTCAATGAAAGCCCATGTATATTACATCGCACATCTTTGGGCATCTTCTGTGAGACCAGCATATTTCAGAAGCTGGTCTAGCACACCATTGCAAGAGCCAGGGAGTTATACACAGTGGATTCTCCTTGAGGGTCAACCATACTTAGTGGTAGTAATTTTGTACTTAAAAATGTACATTCATTACTCAGTAGAATATAAAATTTGCAGGGATTTAAAAACAAAACCAAAGACTTTCAACAAAGTTCTTGCAATAGGTTGGTTTTAGGGCTGTGATTCCAGATATTTTTTTTTCTGCTCTTAAAAATATTTTGAAGGGAAAGTTTGAGAAGGACTGCTAATTGAAGAGCCAGATGATAATGATGGAGTATGAAACATGGCAATGACAATTAGATAAGAGAAAGACAGAGTTAAAAGACATTAGACAAAGGAAAGGAAAATATGGGCTGGAATACAAGCAGTAAGAGAAAAGAACAGATCAAAGATCGCTAAGATGTTTCCACCTGGGTGACTGGGAAGTACAGAATCATTACCTATTAACAAAGTAGAAGAAACTGAAATCTGGTTGGCAGTGAGGGGAAGCTGGGGTTTAGGGCTTGAGAACAATGAAAGAAATTGAGTGGGATAATATGATAGGAGTCAACTTGAGGTCAATTAAAAAACAGTAATCGAGCAGCACTGGGAACTTAGCTATGGTTAGAGAATAGGAATTCACAGGAGAACCTGCTGTTAAGTAGCAGGAATGCTCAAGGGCACAGTGAAGAAAAAAGCTGGTTTGCTTCTTCTAAAGTTGGAAAGTTAAGGGCATTAAAGTAAGTGTATCTATGACATGGTAAACCTTTTTAGGGACTGAGATTTTAGAAGTTCTGGGTGACATGGGGTGGCTATATTAGAGTGGCACTACTTCTTTAAATAAAAAACCCTGAAACTTCAAGCTCTGTTCTGAAAACTGTTATGAGGTTTCATTGGGATTTAAGTACCTAACAGTTAAATAGCCATTAAAAGATTTATTAGATATTCACTTTAAGTGACCCCAGGGATGTCCTTCAATTTTACTCAACATCTGCAGTTTCTCTGAATTTTTTTTTTGTTTACCTCTCCAAAAATGCTGATATGTGTAAAAGAGGTATAAATCAAAGTGATGTTTTAATTCACTAAGTGCCTGAAGGGAAGGTGCACTAGGAAAATATATTCAATGACAAGTTGGTTTGTAACGGTGTTTGTTACCACAGCTGTACATGCCATTGTATACATTAGAGATAAACAGCCCACAACAGCAACAACGAAAATCAATCTTTAACACACAGGGAGAAACTAAGAAAATACAGCTCACCTCTAATTTCTGGTTCAAATTGCTCAGTTCAAAGGGTACTTCTTCTCTGAGGTGTGACACTTCTTTTCGTCGAAATTTATTTTGTTTCATCTGGTGTAATCTCAGTTTTTCAAAGCTACTAGTCAGTTTGGAAAACTGTAAATAATAGAGAATGCTAACATTTTACTATTGGTTATTTCTAACTTGCTTTCATAATAGTTCTTTTCTTGTGTACCTCTTTCAAAATTTGTCATGATTAGGAAATGCAGTAAAGCTTAAATGTTCCAATTAGCGAAGATAGAACCAGTTATTAAAACTAAATTATTGAAGCTGAACACAATTCGGCTTTCATGTAAATCTGGGACTTCATTAACTGTGCAGTTAAACAGCGATTCACTTGATAAAATGTTTTGTTCAATTTTGTTTTAACCATATGTAGCAAAGCTCACAGTTTGGAAAAAAACACCAAAATTTTTTCCTTACTTTTTTTTAGTGCCATCTTGTGTTGACAGTATTAAATTCAGTAACTCAATCTAAAACAACCAATTTATACTTCACTTAAGAAAACTGAGTATTTAATTTAAAAGATATAAACAACATATACTACTGATTCATGTTGATATAAGTTTAAATAAATTTAAATATCAAACCTGATATAATCTTTTTCTTAGCAGTAATTCTTGTTATAACTGAGACCTTGTATTATTTTTTTTTCTTGTTCTCTACCTTTAAATAATAGATTAAAAGCTGCATGGTCTATCAACATCTGTGAGGAAACTTCTAAATAACTTTACAAAAGTTTTTTGTTTTTATATTTTATTTTGAAATAATTATAGAATCACAGGAAGTTGCAAAGATATTACAAGAGGTTCTGGGTGGTCCTCTTCACCCCATTTCCCCCCAATATTGACATCTTATTAAGCTATAGTGTAGTATCAAACCCAGGAAACTGACATCAGTACAATACATGCTCAAGCCTATCAATAGTTCACTCCTTTTTACTGCTAAGTATTATTACACGTTACGGATGTAAACACAGTTTGTTTGACTATTCATATATTGTGACATTTTGGTTGTTCCCAGTTTTTAACCATTACAAATAAAGCTATGGACAACTGTGTCTACTTTATCTGGCAGTAACATAGTCATTTCTCCTTTCTTTTCCTTTTTCACATAGTTTTAAAAATTGAGAATATAATTCACCTAACCATAAAATTCACCATTTTGAGTATACTTCTTTGGGTTTTAGTATATTCACAAAGTTGTATAATTATACTATCTAATTTCAGAATTTTTTAATCACCTCCAATAGAAACCCTGTATCTATAAGCAGTGACTATGCATTTCCTTCTTCCCCATGCCCCTGGCGGCAACAAATCTACTTTACGTCTTTATAGATCTGCCTATTACGATCACTTCATATTCATGGAATCATATAATATGTGAGCTTTTGTGTCTGGTTCATCCATGTTGTTGCACAGAGCAATACTTCATTCCTTTTAATGACTGAATAATATTTCGTTGCACAGATATACCATAATTTGTTTACCCATTCATCAATTGATGGACATTTGGATTGTTTCCACGTTTTTGACATTATGAAAAAAATGCTGCTATGAACATCTGTGTACAAGTTTTTGTGTGGATATATGTTGTTATTTCCCTTGGCTATACACCTAGGAGTGGAAGAGCTGGGTCATATAGAAACTCTTAAGTTTAACTTTTTAAGGAACTGCCAAACAGTTTTCCAAAGTGGGTGTACTATTTTCCATTTCTACTGGCAATGTATTGGGTTCCAATTTCTCCATATCCTCACCTATACTTGCTATTGTTCATCATTTGATTATAGCCATGAGTAGGTGTGAAGGGGTATCTCAATATGATTTTGATTTGCATTTCCCTAATGACTAATGATGTTGAGCATTCTTTCATGTGCTTATTGGCCATCTGTGTATCTCCTTTGGAGAAATGCCTATTCATATCTATGCCCATTTTAAAGTTTGGTCATTTGTCTTTTTATGGTTGACTAGTAAGAGTTGTTTTCTTTTTAAATTCTGGATACTAGCCCCTTATCAAACAAGTGATTTGAAAATATTTTCTCCCATTTTGTGGGTTGTCTTTTTACTTTCTTTTGGTATCCTCTGAAGCACAAAGGTTTTTTAAATTTTGAAGAAATCAAGTGTATCTAATTTTTCTTGTGCTTTTGGTGCCAGATCTAAGAAACTATTGCCTAATCCAAAATCACAATGACTTACTCCTGTGTTTTATTCTAAGAGTTTTACAGAGTTTAGTTTTTACATTTAGGTCTTTGATCCATTTTGAGTTAATTTTTGTCTGTGGTTTCAGTAAGGGTCCAACTTAGTTCTTTTTCATGTGGATATTCAGTTGTCTTGTCACTGTTTGTTGAAAAGATTATTCTTTCTCCATTGAATTACCCTGGCACCACTTCTACTTTCTTTTGATTAATATTTGCCTGGTATATATTTTTCTTTTCTTCGTTTTTTCTCTTTTTACTTTCAGTTTATATACATAGTTATGTTTGAAGTGAGTTTCTGGAACAGAGCATATACTTGGGTCATATTTTTTTAATTTACTCTGTAAATCTTTATCTTTTAACTGCTGTATTTGGGCTATTTTCATTTAATGTAATTATTGATATGTTAGGGTTTAAGCCTGACATTTTATCATTTTATGTTTGTTCTCCAGTTTTTGATTTCTCTGTTTTAGCTTTCCTGACCTCCTCTGGGTTCTCTGAACATTTTTTCAAGAATTCCATTTTGATTTATCTATAGCATTTTTTAATATATTTCTTTGCACAGATTTTTCAGTTAATGCTCTAGGTATAATATTATATATACATAACTTATTATAATCTACTGGTGTCAACATTTTATTGGTTCAGGTGAAGTGTAGAATCTTAGTTCTTTTTATGTTCCTTAACCATGACCCATTTATAGCATTATTGTCTTAAATTTTCCTCAAAATACATTAAGAACCACTTTAGATATTATAATTTTTGCTTTAGCTGTCAAACAATTTAGAAAATTCAAGAGAAGGAAAGTCTTGCATTTACTCTTTTTTCTTTTTTTTTTACTTTTTCCAATTTTTTTCTTCTTTTCTGATGTCTCAAAATTCTTTATCATTTCCTTTCTGCTCAGAGAACTTCCTTGAGCTATTCTTTTAGGGTAGATCGATTGGTGACAAATTCTCTTAGTTTTCCTCCATTTGAGAATGTCTTAATTTCCCCTTCATTCCTGAGCATGGAATTCCGGGTTGACATTCCTGTTTTTTCAGCAATTGAAAAACATTCCACTTCCTTCTGGCCTCCATGGAAATCCATTATCTGAACTGTAATTGCTTACTGAAGCATTTTTATAACAGCTGCTTTAAAACCCTTGTCAGATAATTCTAACATCTATATCAACTTGGTGTTGCCATCTCTTAACTGTCTTTTCTCACTCAAGTTGGTTCTTGATATGATGAATGATTTTTTTTAATTGAAACCTGGACATTTTTGGGTCTTGTGTTATGTGACTCTGGATTTTATTTAAATATTGTGTTTTAGCAGTCCTCTTCTGACAACATTCCTGCAGAGAAAGTGGAATGCTGCCTCATTACTGCCAGGTGGCAGTGGAAGTCCAGTTCTTAACTTGACTTCAAATGGTAACCTGGGGGACGTGTTCCTCGTAACTGCTGAGTGGGAGTAGGAGGGGGAGTTCAGGTTCCCCACGTCTCCCACTGACATCACCTTGACTGGAAGGGCAGAAGTGCTTTGTTCCTGCTTCTTACATGGCCTTCAGTGACACTGTAGTGAGGGGAGTAGCCCTGCTACCACTGAGAGGTGACGAGTGTCCTGACTCCTCATTAGGCTTCCCCAGATACCATTCCAGAGAGGAGGGCTGCCTCATCACCATCAGATGGGCAGAGAAGTCCAGGCTTTCCACGTGGTCTCCACTGACACCATGGGTTGGGGTGGGCCTTATTAACACCCAGTGGTGATAAAAGTCCCGGCTTTCCACTCAGTCTTCTCTGACTCCATCCAGCAGGGGGCCTGGGCCACCTTGTTACAGCCTGGTGAGGGTGGAACCCAGGTGGTCCACCCGTCTCTGCTGGTGAAGTGGGTTTATGGCCATAGTATTTTTCTGGGGCTTTTGGATAGAGGGGAGCCGCTATTATCTAAAAATGTTGAATCTTCATAGGCTGCCTTTTTCTGGTCTTTCAGTTTTGGGAGCAGGCCTTCCTCTGGGCTCTTTTTGTTTGTTTGTGCCCCCTGCAATGTCTGGGTTGCTGGCTTCTCTTATCCAGTCTGGGATATAACAGGCAAAAAGAAATTCCAGGGAACTCATCACCATCTCGTTCCTTGGGTCCCAAAGTCCTAGTTGGTCTGTCTCTTCTCTCCACTTCTCAGGGCCTTCTTAGATTGTTTTATAAATAATGCCCAGGGTTTCTAGTTGCATTTAGCAGGAGTAATAGGGGAAAGTACATCTATTCCACTTTTCCAGAAGCAGACATCTCAAATACATACATAATTATAGTTTTATAATGGTTACAAGGAAAAGAAAATATCCCGTTTAAAAAAAGGAAGCAATACCTACAAGAAAGTTTTGACAGAGTTGAGTTATTCAAGGCAGAGAGTGGTAAATAATATATCCTTAAGATATTTTAGGAAAATGAAGTTGTAAATAAATGAGGAATTTCAAAGAAGGATGCAATAGAGTGAGCTAGCAGCAGTAAGTCTGTCACCAAGTATCAACTTCAGGCTAGAAAAATGACATATTACTAGCTGTTATGCAAACCAAGTCAAATAGACAGTACTTTTTTTTTTCTGTCTTTTCCCTCCTTTCCTCTTCCTTCTCTTCTGGTCTCCCTCAACTCTCTTCCTTCCTTTCTTTTAACCAGAGAAGAAAAGAGAAGCAGAAAACTGCAATGGAAGCAGATGGCTGTTCTCTCAACAACACAGTGTTTCCAAAGTGTATTCTATCAAACACCTGTTACAGTGTTTACACTGTAGATGTGCTCAGTATTAGCTGGTTTTAGTTTGAAAAATAAAAAAGGTTCCATGGCCAAATATGTTTGAAAAATGAGGGATTAAAAAGGCTAGATGGATGTCTTCAAAGCAGAACTTCTCACAGCCGTATTTTGCTACTGTGCACTGTGAACGTCCAGGAGCAGAAGAGGAGGGAACAGCATTTCCTAAACTCTCAGTGTTTGAGCACAGAACAAATTTTTGTGAAATCTCCATAAGGATATTTGTTGGTTAGCCAGAAGCCAAGGAATAAAATAAACTGCAAAGCATCAAATGGCAAGGATTCCTATATTAAATGACTGTTCAGTGCCTGTGTAAACAAGCCCCAAACTTTTTAACAAAAGACATGAAAAAAAAACCACTCCAGAAATTAAAGATTTGGCAAGCTGCGACTGAGCTAGCTAACTATAATTTAGACATGGTACTTAACTTGTATCTAGATTTCTGTATTTTTTTCAGACTAATTCCAGATCATGATCTCTTTGTTTATACTGAACAATTATAGTGATTCAATATTTATGTTGCTACAACATGGAAACAACCCAAATGTCCATCTACAGATGATTGGATAAAGAAGATGTGGTATATTTATACAATGGAATACTACTCAGCCATAAAAACTGACAACATAATGCCATTTGCAGCAACATGGATGCTCCTGGAGAATGTCATTCTAAGTGAAGTAAGCCAGAAAGAGAAAGAAAAATACCATATGAGATCGCTCATATGTGGAATCTAAAAAACAAAAACAAACAAACAAACAAAAACAAAGCATAAATGCAGGACAGAAATAGACTCACAGACAGAGAATACAGATTTGTGGTTGCCAGGGGGGTGGAGGGTGGGAAGGGATAGACTGGGATTTCAAAATTGTAGAATAGATAAACAAGATTACACTGTATAGCACAGGGAAATATACACAAAATGTTATGATAACTCACAGAGAAAAAAATGTGACAATGAGTGTGTATATGTCCATGAATGACTGAAAAATTGTGCTGAACACTGGAATTTGACACAACATTGTAAAATGATTATAAATCAATAAAAAATGTTAAAAAAAAAAGAAAAATGCCATATGATATCACTTATATGTGGAATCTAAAAAATAAAATACAATAAAAAAATAAGGACACAAATGAACTACTTATTATTTATAACTTAGATGATTGATTTCTTGAATATGTGTAAGCACATTTGACTGTCCTTTATGATTGGATTACCGCATTCTGTTGATTCTTATTTTACGGTTGGCTTTATTCCTTTGATAACCACGTAAGTTTAAAAACCTAAAGCTCTAAACTGTTCTTAGAAACAATGACCAGTACACATATGTAAACTAAAAAAAGTGTGCAGTATAGTGTATATATGTATTTACAAGCAATATAATGTATATGTGAAGTCAAATTGTAATAATTCTACCTAATAAAACTGAAAATGGAAAAAAATTTATTTTGCTATGTTAGAGGTTTATCTTTATAGAAAAAAGCAAGGTTGACTGACAAGTGTAAAATGCTTAGAGTCTTAGGAAAATCCATATAAAGTTTCATAACTCAAGTAACCATCTAGCAGCAGCTATTTAATTTGCAGGCAAAATGTCTAGGGAGACTTAAGAGCCAGTCTTGTAAGATCACACCTGTTAAGTGGCATCAAATGTTTCATATTCCTACCACAATGGCTAATCACCTTCTTAAAAAGATACTTAACAGGGAGCTTTAACTACCCTGGGCTCCTTTAACTACATTATTATTTATAAAATCTCTGCACTCCCAAAAAAGTTGGCTGTAAAGTACAATTTCATAATCAAACCATATTTCCCACTGATTCAACTACTTAGTTAAGCAAGGATATAGCACCTACCAGACCTAAGATGCTCAGATGATTATTGCCCTACGTGTTATCTGTGGGTAAGAAAGAGAAGAGCTTTTGCTTGCCAGCACAGTGGGGAGGATAATACAGGGATAAATCATAAAGAAGTCAGTACTCCTCTCATCACACAGGCAGAAGCCCTGCAGTTTATCAAACAGCCCTACAAGTAACAAAGTAATAAAAAACAGTTTTGTTCTTTCAATGATCTAGTTTGTAACAGTAAACCTCCATATTTTAAATTGCCACAGCAGAAAGGACATCCCCATTAGGGAAGAGTGACCACAAAAGACAGTATTTTGTTGTTGTTGTTCACATAGCTAATTATTATGATATAATTAATCAACAAGGCACATGATAAACAGAAAGCCATTAGTCTGCACTGTGCTAATAGTTAAAGGGATACAGAGCTGACAATCTAATAAAAGAGACAAAATCAATATACATAAAACAATGAAAGACAGGGCCAAATCTATAACTTGTAGCTGAAATGCAAGAACCTTTGCTTGTGTTAAAAACAATTCATTTTGATAAAATTAATACAATTTTATAGGTCAAAACATATGATATTAAGTTGTAATAAGTCTCCTTACTTGAGCTTTCAGGGTTTGTAGTTGTCCTTCGTAATTCTGAGTCATTGCTAAGTTACATTTTTCCAAACTGTCCAACTTCTGTCTAAGTATCCCCACCTGCATTAAGAATAAAATTTAATTTTGATTTTTTCTAAATTTTGCCTGATAAAAATCAGAAAGTGTGCAAAAGAGGAGTGCAATTCAAATAAAACCACCATACCAAACCAAGAATAAATATTTGCCCTATGGATCTTAAAATACTTATTAATAATTAAATTCACAAAAACCAAACATTGCGAGCACTATTCTACTGGGTACACATTAGGACAGTACAGTATAGATGCCTGACGAAAGATCCTTCTCATCATCACATTTTAACCTGAGGTTTGGAGTTTACTTTGCATTATCTTTTTGGGAGGCCACGCTGTTGTAAGAACCTCTGCTTACACCCCCGCCCCGTATTTTAGGCACTGCTGCCTTCAATGGGAGCTCTGATTTAATGGTACTCTGGAGTAAATGTTACATTTTTATAAGAACTAACAAATTAAAAAGAAAAAGAACACTGTCTAAGGAGGAGTTCTTAGGCATCTGGCTTACAGAATTTGCTTAAAAAGCAGACGAGGCCCCTGTTTGCACATCTGTGTCATCACAGGTATAGAAGTGAGAAACTGGTGCCTTGTATATGCCAGATCTGATGACCTGCCTCTACTATGAAGGGAAACCAGATGCTGATAACTAAGTTAACCAGGCCAAACAACAACATAGTTAACTATTCCAAAAGCTAAGTTCCACTGAGAAGCCAACAGAGGTAGAAAAACAGCTGCTGAACAAGTTGACTGATGATGTTTCATTTAGTACATGAAACCTCAGTAAACCTCGTCTTATGCCTTGCCCAAAGAAAAATGCAGACACCAAAGTGTATTTTAGGTGAAGCGTATGGTTTTCCTTAAGTCCCCTGCAGGCCCGAGAGCACTTAGACCTCCTGCTACCATCACCAGCTTGGCCATAAGTGGCCTCTTGGGGGCCCAGGACATTTGTCCTAAGTGGGCACCCAAGTATACACACACCTCCTTCACTGAATTCTTTTCTTTCCTTCCCTATAATCAAGAGTTGACTTTTCACTTCTTTCTGGAACGATTTTTTTAGCAGATGAGAAGAGGCAAATGCTCCTGAACTCCGCTTTCTCCAAAGACACAGCTTTGATGACACAGCTATGATTCTACAGCAGCAAAAGCACTAACATCTCTGCTTGCAAACAATATTTATTTCCCATACCAATTAAATGTTTCTTTACTTTCCTAGATGGCACTGACACTATACGTCTGTCTGCACTGGCAAATTACTGTGGGTTTAGGCTCTGCCTGTCACTTATTTGATAGCACACATTTGGCACACTAAGAATTTCAAGCCTTAATGAATACTATTGCTGATGCCTGATGAAAAGTATGTATAAGGAAAAATAAATACTATTTATAACAGTCTGAAGAGCGGGGAGGATATAGCTCAAGTGGTAGAGTGCGTTCTCAGCATACACAAGGTCCTGGGTTCAATCCCCTGTACCTCCTCTAAAAATAAATAAATAAATAAGTAAATCTAATCACCTCCCCCAACAAAAACAGTCCGAGGAATTACCAACATAGTAACACATCTGTGCACTACCTCTTGACCTTTCTGATCCAAACAAGTTTGTGCATTTGCCAACTCTTGATCCCGAAGATCTAATCGTGTCTCCAGAGCTCGCATCTTCCTTTCCCAATCCAATTTCTTGTTGCTTACCATGATGTCAATCTGTTCCATTAACTCCTGAAGCTCAGCCTCACAAGGAGAAGCTCTGGCAATTGTAGCAAAGGAAAATATATTTAAAAAGAGCAAAATGTGAGGACAAGAAAAAGTATGATATTGCTTTGAACAGCTTGATCACCATTTCCTCAAATTGTTCAATTATTTACATAGGAAGACTTCCAAAAACTAGAGGTTAACATTTTAAATTTAAACTAAAAATCTAATTTCAGAGCTAACAGTGTATATATTTTTTAATTTTTAAAAGTATAGTTGCTGCCATAATATAATGCAATTTGTTGATAAAGTCACTGCCTTCATTTCTCTTATGATGTGCAAAAAGTTTTGATGTGACCCAAAAGTTTTGACTTAAGACAAGGGAGTCCTAAAATGAAAAAAAAATGTTGCATAAATTATGTCAGAAATATGGTCATAATAAAGACAGTTTAACAATAATAATTTTTAGAGTGAGATTATTATAAGGGAAATTCTAATTATGAAAAAGGATCCCATGCTCTTACATGTAAATACACATATCCTATGTTAATCATAGCTGAAGGAGGTTTGACGGCAGGCAACCTGGGGCTTCAGCCGCGCCTGCCAGGGACAGAGGAGCAAGCCCAGGCCAGGTAGGACCAGATTCAAAGGTACTACACCTGGGCTACACTGCCGCCTCTCCAGGAGAGAGACTGGGCATGATCTGGCTGGTGGTGTCTGTTTGGAAGGAATCTTACTGGTCAGGGGTGGGCAGACTCATGTAAGGTTTTAGACAATGGAGATACCACTAGTCAGATAGGTGGCAACATCTTGGGCCTAGGAAGGTCTACTGTATTTGAAATAAGACCCTTGGTGATGACTAGAATTATAGTGACTGAGAGTTGGTGAGGTTGCTGGGTGCTCCCAGGCAGGGTTCCCCTTCAAAGAAGCTGAAGCCTTCCCCGAGGACCTGGTATAAGTCCAGGCACTCAGACCGGACAAGCAGGTAGATGCTGAAGCCTCAGACTTCAGCCTAAGGAACACACAAGTGTTCAGATTAGAAAAGCAAGTTATTTCAGTATCCATTCAACGGGGGTGATGGGGCTTCTGATGTATTTGTGTAGCTGGGAGGAAGGCAGGAGAAACAGGTGTAAAATGACATAATTTCCTCCACTTGGTTTCACCAAATCAGAATTTTAGGGCTAATTAAGAATCATTTGGCATTTTGAAAAAAACTGATGTACAGAGAGACATCAAGGTCACATATTAATTAGTGGAAGAACCAGAACTAGATCCTAGGCAGTTGCTTCACATCTTAATTAAGCACCTTGCTGTATGCCACACGGCAGGACATGGTGTTTCGAATAAGAACTTGCTTGGAAAATGCAGTACAAGTTAGCTGAATTGTGATAAGGTTAGAAACAGGTATTTGAACTCGAAGAACTCAGAATTTCCAGAATCACTTTCTAAAACACCCAGAGTCAAACTGAATGAGGAACGTCCCTTTGGTTCATTCAACAGTGGATTCAGCAGGTTTGACATCAGAGAGGTTTTAAGTACAAAGTGCCATTCTGAAGTCTTTCTGGCATTCCTGGGCTAAGGCCCAAAGGCGCTCAATTTTTACTTGAAACCTAAACAAGCCTGAGAAAAGGAAGCACTAATTCCTCTATAAATAACCTGATTGGATTTTAATTGAGGCTTCTGATGTGGGGAAAAACAGCAGAACAAAAGGAATGGTTTTCACACATTCTTTTTTATAACAACATACATCACCCTTTACTGTAAATACATTTTGTCTATTTTTTTTCTGCTAGTGTTAGCTCTGAAAGAAAATGGACTGTATCAGTCTGTCTCACCAGGGCTTAGCACACAGCAGCTGCTCAGTACACCCTTGAAGAGTGAACAAGTGAGTTTTCCCGTTGCTATCTTCTTGGCATATAGGAATGCACTGTGCTAATGGAATTAAAATATAGGACTAAAGTGGAGTGTGGCATAATATGAGCTACTCAATACTGTCAAGCAAATGAATGAATGGTTTATTTTCTGGCTATACAAAAGCCAGACTTTTACACTTCAGGGTGGGAGGACTTCTACAAGTCTTCCAGTCAACTACCCATTCCGTGTTTGCATAGAATCATCCATCATACCCAACTGATCAGACTCAGCAAGTCTAGGACAAAGCCCAGATTCTCCACTGGTATCAAAGGCATCAGGGGATTGCAGTGTATGTCAAAGTCTGTAATCTATTTTGCAGTATCACTGTCAAGAGGTCATCCAGCCTAATTACTGAATTATAGCTAAAAGTAGATATTTCTCAGGCACTATTTCTTTGTCCAAAAAATGTTATTTCCCATCATCACTAATGTTTGCTGACACAGGAGCACTGCAATGCCTATTTTTACTGCATTACTTGAATGGTTGCTGATATTTTCAGTCCATTCATCTCTTTCATTTGTGATAAGCTTAATGTTGGGATGCAGAAGTATAAATCCCATTATTCCAATAAAGCATGCTTAAATGTACTTATAAAGGCCTTACTCTAAAGCCTTCGTCATAATCATCAAGGAAGGACATTTATAGAAAGAAAATTAATGTCGTAGCTTCCAAGTCTATCAGTGTTCTATCAGAATTCTAGGTACATACAAATTTAAAATCTCATTTTTTATGTTCTAAAATAAAAGAAAGTTCTACTAAAAAACCTACATCACAGATAAACTTTCTCTTGAAACTTTTCCATAACTATTCACATTCTGAGTAACATCTTGGTTCACAGATCAAATGAGGGAAAGAGATAGTGAAACACTAGCAAGCACTGATTCTCTTTCTTCAGGGGGATTTTTACAATTATCTAGACGTATAAATAATTTCATTATACTCATAAACTTACATACCTGAAAAATTATTTCATATGAATACACTGAAACATATAATATAATTAATAACAAACAAATGTTTAATAACACATGCATTAGCTTGGACTCTATAAGCCAGTCCCTAAGGCAATTACAATTCCCTCCTGCCAAAAGTCTATTTGATGAGAGACTGCAGTGCTAGCACATGGGAGGATAGATGTTTTACCCTTTTCCTATTTAAAACTACAGCCGGCTATTTATTTCTCTGGATACAAACAGCAAAGAATTAGGCAAACACTGATATAATCCGTTTTTCCACTGCTATAAAACTAAGAAATACACTGTTTCCTAAATGTTGGAAATTTCTAATGAACCTTATAATGCCAGCTTGTTCTGGTAACTTCCAAATCTGCATCTTCAGTCTGAGCTCCCGAGCTCCAGATTTCTGAAACCAACTACTTATTCCATACCGATGCTCCCAGGGCATATCCAAAGGCATCTCAGTTTTCACAAGTTCAAAGCAGTGCTCGACTCCCTGCACCACAAACCTGCCCCCACTCCAGTCCACTCCATCTCCTTAATTGGCACCACTGCTACAGTTGCTTAAGATTAAAACCCTTCATGATTCTAGATTTGTGTCTCCCTCAAACCCCAGAACAACAGTCCTACTGGCACTGCCTCCAATAAATATCCTAAATTCTGACCACTTCTCACCATATCCAGTGACAAAATCCTGGTCTGAGTCAACCTCATTACCTTCCTGCTTCCATTATTATCTCCTATGTGGCTAGTTGTCTACTCAACATCCATCTTTCTTTTCTTCCAAACCAACAGATCTCTGATGTTATTCACTGTGGAAATGTGTCCAGCTAAAAACACAGCTGCATTTCCCAGGCTCCCGTGGCGCTAGGCATAGCCATCTGACAAAATCTAGCCTGTGACATGTAAGCAGAAGTTGCCATGAAGCTATTGAAAGGAAGGCCACAGCAACTGCCACTGGCATCCTACACACCCCTCACGATACCACTTTGGGCGCTCAGCCTGATTGCCAGTGGACAGGACCTGCATTTCTTTGAGTGTCTTCTCTTGCTACTGGAGTCCTCTTTGCCACCTGTGTGATAGGCCAGAAGTGACAGGGAACTGAATCCTCCCAGGAGCAACCTTCAACCAACAATCATCAGTTACTGGTGTAGACTCACTTGCTCCATGGATGGGATAACTGAGGGGTGTGGCTTATACTGGGTTCCAGAGTTTCCCATCAGGATTTCACCCCAGTCACCCTTTGCGGTAGCTGGTTTGGTATCTTGCCCTTCCTTGTTTCACCTCCCCATTCCCATAGATGATAGATGGGAAAACGGCCCCCAAAGAACAAGTTCCCTGGAACTTGTAAATGTTATTTTCTTTGGAAGAAAGTTCTTTGTACAAATTAAGGGTCTTGAGATGGGGAGATTATCCTAGATTACCTGGGTGGGTCCTAAGAAAGAGGCAGACGGAAATTTGACACACACAGGAGAAGGGACTATGAACATGAATAGAGACAGATGTGAAGATGCAGCCTTAAAGATCAGAACGGTGCAGCCACAAGCCAAGGAATGCTGGCAGTCACCAGGAGCTGGAAGAAGCAAGGAACAGATTCTCCCCTCAAGCACCTGGAGGGAACAAAGCCCTGCTGACACCTTGATTTTGGGCCAGTGTTACTGATTTCGGACTTCTGGACCCCAGAACTGTAAGTGAATAAGCTTTGGTTGCTTCAAGCCAGCAAGTTTGTCACAGAGCAGTTTCATCTCCCAAACAAATTACTTGTATCCAAATCCTTGTTTCAGGGCTTTGGCTTCCATAGGAACCCCAAATAAAATGCTCACACACACTCTTTTGTTTTCACCCATTGCCCTTCCTCTGCTCCCTTTCTGGAAGGCGGATGTGATGCTGGAGGTGGTTTAACCATCTTGCAATCATTAGGTGACAACAAACAATAAAGCCACATACTGAGGGTGATGAAGCAGAAAGACACATCTGGACTTGTAGAACCAGCTGATCATTTGAGCTTCCCTTGGATGTGTGACAGGCATCGCACATCAGGCTTGCCTTCTCTCCAGTCTTCCTTATTTGGATGTGGCAGCCTTATCCTTGCAGCCGGTGGACCAAAAGCCTTTGGATCAACCTTTGCTTCTCTCCTTGCACACCCCACACACAACCTATGGTCTCTTAAGTATTATCAGCTCTTCTGTCACAACAGGCCCAGTTGTTAGACCTATTTCTACCACCCTGGTCCCAACCATGGCCATCTCCCACCTGAATTACATTCAGTTTGTCTGTCTTTTCTGCCCTTGCCTTGCTATGGTCTATTCTTCACGTAGCGACCAGAATGAGCCTCTCAAAACTATGTTAGAAAATGTCACTGCTATGCTCGAAGCCTTCCAGTGACCGCCCCCCACCCTTTTACATAGTGAAATCTAAAGCCTTTACCAAGGTCTGCAAGGCCCTACAGGACTTGGTTCTCTTTGCCTCTCTGCCGTCACCACCTCCCACCTTCCTCCTGGCTCCTCCTTTCTAAACACACTGGCCTTTTTTGTTCCTTGAAAACGTATGCATGTTCCTGCTTCAGAACCTGTGCTTTTGCTATTTCCTCGCCTGGAATGCCATTCCCCAGGGCAGCCATATGAAGAGAGCCCTCACTTTCCACAGGTCTTTCTTCAAATGTTACCTTGTCAGGTTTACTCTGTAACCCTTTGCTCCCATAGCCTGCTTAATTTTTCTTCAAAGCAGAAATCACCACCCCCCTGACAGAACATATACTTCTTTATCTGTTATCATCTCTGCCCGCCTCCACTCCACTGTAAGCTCCATGGCACGGTACAGCCACAGTGTCAGCTCTGAACAGCCAACCTCCAGAAAAATAAAAACCCTAATTTGTCTGGGTATTGTGGTATGAGACCCTGGATCTTACGTAAACTCTGTTTTGGCACGCCTTTTCTGAGAACGCACCATCAGAGAAATGGGGTGCTGCCTCATTACTGCCTGGCCACAGTGGAAATCTATGCTCTTGACTAAACCTCTGCTAATACTGGAGAGAAGGGACTCCCCACTACTGCTGGGTGAAGGGGGGTTCGGGCTCCCCACTGGCCCTCTGCCAACACCACCATGGCTGAGAGGGCAGGCACGGACACGGTGTGAGCGGGTGGCCTGGTTATCGTTTATTACTCAGTGTGTTCTGCTTTTCTTTACCATTGCAAGTGTCTATGTATCTCCCCTGGGACTGTCTGTAACCTGAGGCGAGAGCTGGATATTCCGGGGCCCCTGGGCCACAGCACCAATCGTGCCTCATGTCCCACTTCAGTTTCCAACACGAATGGGTACAGACTGTCTTGGTACTCGGACCAGTTGTCTTTGTGAGTCAGCTGTTCTGCTGATCTGCCAATTTTTCCCTATTCTTGAACTTTTAATTTTTTCCTATTCCTAACTTGAAAATGATAAAATTCTTAGAGAAAACGTGGAAACCATTTCACCACACGATCCCACAGCGCGCCCGGCTCTGTCGGGCTCTTTTTGTCCACTTCAGCATCCGTGTAGGTAACAGTGACTCCCTTGCACCGAGACCCCGCCAGTGGATTTCCCATATGCAGCTATGCCACGTACGCCCGTGCTTTAGCACGGCAATATGTGAAACATGCTTCCCTCACTCTGTAACACTTCCTATTATAAGAAGCTACAACTTAATAACAGCTTTTAGAAGAAAAAAATAATGATAGTCAAACTCACATATTGATTTCGAGACGCAACCTAATTTAAACAATATTAAAAGACAGAAACAGTGTGTCTTAGTATGTCACCCTCAGAGATACCTCAAACGCAGGCCCCAGTCCACCTTGTCTCTGGCCCTTGAAGCCATTCCTACGTAATCAGGAACCGCACACTCCCCCAGTTTAAAAGGTTAGCCCTCGACACCTCAAATGCATCTATAATGACTGTCCTGGATTCTGTATTTTTCACACCTTGTTTCCCATACAACCTCATTTATAGGTAATTTTGAACTTTTGACTCCATTTGTCTGGTCCTTTGAATTTGTATCTTTGTATCTGATGTTCCTGTGGTTTGAAACTCTGTTCCCTTTTACTGGTCATTATTCTTACAGTTAATTCATTCATTCCAAAAATGCTGACAGCACACTTCCCAGTGTCAGGCACTGTGCTGGTCCCTGGGGCAGGACGGGGGGAAGACAAACACTGCTCAACAGAGCTGGGGCCAAAGAACCCATTGGCCTACAGTGTTACTGGATGACCTTCTGAACGTACCTACTGCCACTGGTACTTGTACCACCACTTTCCTTGCGTCTATTTTTGCATTTATTTCTCCTTTTCTTTTTGCTTTTTGAGTTTAGTTCAAGGAAGGAATAGCTTTTACATTAACTACTGTCCAATGAGACCACTTTTTTCCTGGGGAGAGGACTAATGAGGTCCTCCTGTTTCTATAATCTTCCTTGTTTGGCACTTCTCTGTTTCACGAGGGCTCTGACAAGACGCTCACAGCTATTCCAGGTAGTTCCAAGGTGCCAGACCACCGAGCACCTGGAGCATCAGGTCAGGCTGAGTGTGCCTGTGCCCTGCTGTGCCTGCCTACATTTAGGCATATCACGGCTTTTCTCTCTCCCTTTTTAAAATGTAACTTGTAACTAATACAACTAACCTCTTATAAACATAGTCTTGTAAAATGTATGAGCAAATTTATCTCACACAGAGGTAATTTTTAATCTTTGCCTTAGCTTGGTAGCAGCTTAACATATCTTTCAAAGGAATCTTTCTATTCCCTTCTTTCCTCCTCCTCTTCCTCCCTCCTTCCCTCTATCCTTTACCTCCCCTTTCTTCCTAGTGTCTTTCCCTCCTTTTAAAATCACTCACTAAATTCCTACCATCACTGAAAACTGTGTTAACATTTCAGGTTCTACCTTCAAAGTGTGAAATATTAGAATTTTACCCCAGGTCCACTTCACTGTTTCTTCAGAGATAAGAATCTAGCTTGTTAAATTTGATTACTCTGGAGATGAGTATGTGTGTTTTGTGGGGGACAAAAGCATGATGGAGGGATAATAATGAAGTACAGTCTGGATCATTCAGATCGCACAAGAATCAATCAAATTAAAAAGAATTTTCAATAAGCAAAAATAATACATGACTACAATTTATTAAACTACCAATATATATTGACTTATATTAGAATTTTTTTACAAACAATAATTAAAACTGTACTTAACTTGTAAGAAGCTGGTAAGTAAAGTTGTGATTATCAATTAATATGTCTCAGAGGGAAAGGATAAAGGTTAAGAAAATTGTACACACAGAAGATTACTGCTTTAAAGGACTATTCTGAATTCAGATGTGAGAAGTTATGCTTTAATGTTCACCTTCCTTGGTTCTTTGAAAATATGACTTTCACAGCATATAAAAAAAATTCACAGATCATGTAGCAGTACCTAGATTTGTAGGAAGGATTTGATAAGAGTCTATGAACAAGATCAATGAGTAAGCTATCAATCACAGAATAAAAAGTAGAGTAAATCATTCAGGAGAGATGAAACCGCAGTTGAAGATGGATGAACATACACATTTTGCTCCCTTCCCAAATCCTATTAAAATAAAACAAAGGAATATTTTTAACCTACAAGGTTAAACCTACAAGGACAGAAAAAAAAGGGAACCTGCAGTGGAGAAAGCCAAGAAGCAACCCACTAGGTATTTCTGGAAGTAGGGAGTGAGCACTGGCAGCCCAACTTATACCCTCTAAGCAGGAGAATTCAAGATCGTGTTCTCTGGAATCTGACCAGCCAGAGACAGAAAGTGACTGACTGGCCTGATGACCAGCCGTGAAGTCCCCTGCCAACAAGCCACGCCCCTGCACAATGGAGCTTCCTGGCAGCTTTCGACTCCACTACTCTTAAATAGGAGCTAGCAGTCGGCAGTCAGAGACATCTGAGGGAAGCAGTTCACACAATTAGGTCAAATATAAACAGAAAGACATTTTTAAAGAAAATTATGCAGAAAGAAGAAAAATTCAAAAAATGTATAATGAAGATATTAGAGGTGTTGGCTCCAGGAAAAACAAAATGTACAGGAAAGAAGAGGTAATCACAGTACCCTATAAGGCTCAGAGGTGAAGAGTATTTATTTATAAAGTCCTAACAAGGCAAACAGAATACTGATCCAAACAAAATCATGGTCTACTGGGAGAAGGGAGGAATGGGAAGAGTGTGTGCGTGTGTTGTGGGGGCATGAAAAGTAACTATTGTGGATGCCAACAGATAATGCCCAAAACTGAAAAATCAAAAAGTACCAATATAAGCATGTTATTTTGAGATACAGAGATAAATACCAAAAGAATCAGCCAAAAGAACCAAAAGCAGTTTTGGGGCGTAGAAAGCTGGGGCGGGAACAGGAGATTGCTGGGTTTTTGGTAACAGTGATAAAGAATCAAATTACTTTTAAAACTACATACATGTATAACTAAGTAAAGGAAAAATCTAGATGAATGTTCTTTTTCAGTTAGAAAAGATATTTTAAAGAAGAAATCCATCATATGTGCATTTATACAAGGAAAATGACATTCTTCAAAATAACACTCCAGAATTCAGGCATTTTGGGATTCTACGTATATGTTTTCTTGACCTTAGCATTACTCAGTGCACTTGTGGGATTCTTATTTAGAAATGACCTTCAGAGATAAGTTTATCAAACATAAGCTTTAAACATAATCTTAAATATATGAGACATGACACATTGGCTGGTGGTTAAGCTGAGCCCGCGTGGAGCTGCAGCTGCACTGTAGTTAGTGGGCTGATTTCTCTTCTACAGTAGTGGAGGCTTGGGGAGGGTAGAGCTCAGTGGCAGACCATGTGCTTAGCATGCACGAGGCCCTGGGTTCAATCCCCAGTACCTCCATATAAATAAATACCTAGTTACCCCCCCAACAAAAAAAAATAAAATAAAAAATAAATAATAAAGGACAGTAGTGGAGGCTACTCTAGGAGAAAGGCAGGGTGATGGAGTAGTCGTTGGGGTTTGGAAAGAGGCACAGATGGAAGGGTGTGAAGAAATATACCAGAGCCACGCCCACAGAATGACTGACTATAAAGGAGTTAATATAAGGAGCAAGAGAATTTCAAACACTTCTCATTCATATTTTTAATAAGAGTCAACGGTTTAGTGCATTGATAAATAAAAGCAATTTACTATGTAAAAGGAACAACAAAATAAACATAACAAAAAAGGAGTTCTTGGAGATAAAAACATGGCTGCCAATACTAAAGATCTCAATAGGAGCAATAAAAAAACCAGAATGTAATCACTGCTGAAATGAAAACGAGAAAATGGCTCATTTTCTCTGACCTGATGACCAGACAGTGAAGACCCCTAACCAACAAGCCACGCCCAGGTACACTGGAGGGACCCGTCAACGTCACAGAACTTCCTCCAGAAGAAGAAACTCCTCCAGAAGGTACAGCACAGAGACAGTAATGGACATTATGAGAAAAAAGAAAAATATACAGATGTTCTAGGGCTGAAAATGGAGTTAATGATCAATCATGCCCACATGATGTAGCCTCTATAAAAATCCCCAAAGTGTGGGGTTTTGAGAGCTTCTATGTTGGTGAACATGAGGAGGTGCTAGGAGGAGGTGTGCCCCTTCCCACACACCTTGCCCTTGGCATCCTTTCCATCTGATACCCATCTGTATCCTTTAATAAACTACATAAAAGTCAGAGTTCAAAGTTTAAGTGTTTCCCTGAGTTCTGTGAGCTACTCTAACAAATTAATCAAATCCAAGGAGAGGGTCCTTGGAACCTACCATCTATAGAATTGGTTGGTCAGAAGTACAGGTGACAACCTGGGCTTGCGACTTGGGTCTGAAGAGGGTGGCAGGCAGTCTTTTGGGTCCGAGCTCTCAACCTGCGGGACCTGAGCTATCTCTGGGTAGACAGTGTCAGAAATGAGTTGAACTGCAGGACACCCAGCTGGTGTTCTGGAGAATTGCTTGGTGGAGGGAAAAAAAAAAACCTCCACATGTTTGGTGACCAGAAGTGTCTGTCATAAGTGAAGTGTTCTCAGAGAAGGTAAAGGAGACAGAGGGAGGAAAGACATAGTAGGAAAGAATTGGGTTTTTCCCTACATAGGAAGGAAAAGACTGAATGTTTTCCTTTACAAAAGAGATGAACAAGGCTATTACAGACCAAAGCAAGTTAAAAAGAAAACAGCGATGGCAATATTAATATCAGGCAAAGTAGAACTCAGAAACACTCACGCTTGTGAGATACTTTATAAAGCCAAATCATACAATGTGCCAAGAAGATATAATACCCATGTGCCTCAACATACTGAGCAACAGAACACTGAAATACATAAAACAAAAACTGCTCGAAATATAAGAATTGGACAAAAATCAGAATTACAGTAAAGCTCTTTCTTAAAATTTGACAGATCAAATAGACAAAATATAAGGTAATAATGTATTTGAAAAGCATAATTTGAACATAATAATAATAAGTAAAACAGTTTGATTATATATGTATAACCTTTTTAACCTTTTTACTTAACCAAAAGAGAATATACATTTGTTTTCAAATGTCCAAAGACTTTTATAAAAGTTAATCATGTGACATATCACAAGAATAAACTTAATGAAACTGAATTATCATATAGGTTATATTCTATGACCGTGGATGTAGGGGGATTAGAAAGTAATAATAAAAAGATAATTAAACTCCCCTGGAAGTTACATCTCCTAAATGCCACTTGAGTCAAAAAGGAAATCAAAGTTGAAACAATAGATAATTTAGAAAATGAGAGTGGGAACACTAATCCTACAACCTGCAGCAAAGCTGAGCCCAAGAGGAACTTTAGCTTTAAATGCTTCTGTTATTTTAAGAAACTATGAAGCCCAGAAATCATGGAAATAACTGAACTATATCTTTCAACTCAAAAATCAAAACAAGATAAGTAAAATAAAACATAAAAGGACAAATAAATGAGTAGAAATTCATGAATAACAGAAAACAAAGCAAAATGCAGACATGGTTCTCTTAAAAAGGCCAATAAAAGTAGATCATTTGTTCATTCTGTAATTATTTATGTTCTGGGCACACATTCTAAAAACAAATGAAAAGGACAAACTCACTTAAATATGACCATTTCAAAAACTGGGAGGAATCTGGGATAAATAAAACTCATACCCTGTTATAACCCAGATGTCAGAGAATAGTGATTCACCACATCATAAATGCTCTGTGTAAAAGCTCCTACTGGAGGCCTCTGCACCTTTGTCCCTGCTGTCTGGAACTTTCTTCTCCCAGACTAACCTCTGCTCGAACACTGCCTTACCAGGGATTCCTTGTTTGACCTCCCCATCCACACTCCTCTCACCCTTACCCTGCTTTGTTCTTCTTCATGTTACCATACGGAACATGCTTTTAGCTCCCACTGTCTCTCCCACTAACATATAAAGTCCTTGGAGGAGTGGTCTGTTTTGTTCACTGCTGTCTTAGTGTTTAGACCAATGAATGGCTCATTGTAGACTTCGGATAGATATTTATTAAATGAGGGTTGCTCCACAAAACGTTACTGTGTATGTCGGTGACACAGTTTGATAAGAACATAACAAATCGCTCACAAACGAGATTTTATTATCTTCATGATCTAGATATTACTCAGTAGTGCTTGGGACAGAGGCAAAGCCAACCTGGCTCTCCACGCTTTGGAAACCACGGTCGACAAGGACTGGTCCCATGTCTGTTGTGGTGAGTGGTGGGTTCCTCATGGAAACCTCTCACTCTGAAATTCTCATTCACTCTGGCTTGTAATTATGTTGTACCGAACAATCTCTATGGTCCCCCCACTAAATTCTCAGTTCTTTAAGGTCCGTTTCTTAATGGTCTTTGTGTGAGTCATAGAGCTTAGTGCCGTGCCTGGCATACGTTCAGTACGTCACAATTTTCCCCAAATGAATGCATGAAGAGAAACAGCAGTCTCCTTGGCCTCAGATTTGTAAGAGTGAAGTGATATCAGGTACCCACCCTGAGGTTCAAGATCGTCAATCTGCATCTTAACCCTTAGTGCCATCATCACACCTGGGACCTGACATCTGCTCAATCCAGAATCCCACCCTGGCTCTGTTACACATACTAGGCATAGGCAGGCTGCTCCTCACATCTTTTTGCCATCCATTTCCAAAGTAGCAAAGAATGCTGGGTTTAGAGCTAGACATCTGAACTCAAATGCTACCTCCTCCACTAACCAGTTGTATATTCTGGGGCAAGTTCCTGCTTTATTTCTCTCTCTTTCTGCCTTTCTGAACTCAGTATGACAGAAGCTGTCCACCAACATCCATTCTTCTTTTTATTACAGTACCTCTAAGCTTTAGCTGGGCATATGGCTGCCCAGTTAGAAACCACATTTCTCAGCCTTCCTTGCAGCTAGCTCTTGCCCTGCGGCTAAGTTCTGGCTAATGGGCTATGAACAGAAGCAAAGCTTGTCATTCCCAGGTCATACTCCTAAGAGGAATAGTCTTACTCTCTCATCCCGCCCCTCCCCCTTCCCTCTGGCAGGAGCACAGTCCTGATGGTGGGAGTTGAAGCAATCACTTTGGGACCAGAGTGGAAACCATGTAGTGAGGATGGCAGAGCTGCCCTACCAGCCCTGGTCTGCTCATCTCTGGACTTGCGCATGAAACAGAAATACACTTTAATCTTATTAAACCCCTGTACTGGGGAGTCTCTTGGTTACAAGAACTTAGACTATACTGTAACTAATATGTTCAATTTTCTTAGTTGTAAAGTGAAAATGACACCTAGCAGGCTGTTGGGAGGAGGTGTATGCAGTAGGACTTTAAAAGTTATTATTATCCAGACTTGCACAGCTTCCCTTTAGCCTGATGTCAAAAGTCACGGTCTGAGCAGAGTAACTGCAAGTGAGATACCGGGAGTGGTTGCACTTGCACCAAAGTCAGTCACAGTCAACATTAGGCACTACAGTACCACTTCTTCCCAGAGTCCTCCCCTGCCTTCTCCACTCCCCCTCACTCCCCACCCTCCGCTGTCCCAAGCTTGGGGTCAGCCAGTGGCCGGCTGGCTAATGAAACAGTAGGAAGAGAAACCTTTGTGGTGCTGGTAGCAGGAAAGGGGCAGGGAAACAGATATTTGTTAAAAAAAAAATTAATCTCTTACAATGGCAAATGCTATACAAATTCTATTGCCCATCACTTCCTGAAACTTTTGGTAAAATATCCAGTTCCTGTTGCTGTTTTGAGGCTATGTTTAAGTTTCAGCCTCAAGGGCAAGTCTGGAAGGATGCTTGGGCACTTGGTGCAGAGAAAAGAAGCAAGCTGGCCAGCAGCTCCTGCACTGTGGAAACACAAGAGCACATGAGGCCTATACGGGCATCCATGACCCTAAATTATGGGGAAAACTCACTGAAAAGTTGGAAAATGGTGATTGCAAGTGCAGATCCATAGTCAAAATTGGAAAGACTCAAAAATACAGATCCTTAAAGGTATCGGAATTTTCCCTCAATCTCATCACAAATAATTGGTATATCCTTCTGTTATTAATTTAAAATTCACACATCATCAGGAATTTTGGCACAGTAAAGTACCAACTTATTAAAAAGAAATTTCTTAACACTTACCCCATTGTATTATTGTTCTCCATGTCAAGAAACTGCTGCATCTGGTTTGTATTTCTTGATTTTCAATCTGTGAGGGAGAAAAATGATCTAGATTCCTAAAATGCTTACATGTGTTAACCTACAAAACAAGAAAATTTTGCTACTGGCAAACCATGGTATTACAAGAATTTTTCTGAGTGTAGTAGTTCTTGGTTCCACAAAATGTAGAAACTTGCACACTTTTGGGGGGTGTGTGTTCCATCATGCATTTATGACCTTGGCTTAGTGATAAGTTGAAATAGGTGGTACCGACTGAAATGAACAGTCATTCACTATCTACTGAGCAACAGCTTGGTGCCAGGTACTTTGCAAAGTGCTCAGTACATGAGATAAGTAAAAGAATTCCTACTCCAGAGGAGTTCCAGTTAAATATTCTCAAGCTTTCCTTCCCTGTGGATCCCCTTGAACTCGGCCTTTATTTGAACGAACTTTCTTTGACTCTATCTGGGTTTGGTTAGAATATACCATGAGATTTAGGACAAAAAAGCTAAGAATTGCTTAAAAATAGAAATCTGATAATTCCTCAGTGGCTCTGTGGGCACCTGCTCACTCTTTCGACAAAATCGGGATGTTAGTACTTGCTTAAAGTAAAAAAAATGATTTTCCCAGCAACAAAATTTTAATTAAAAAATAATCTATGAGGACAAATGGACAAGTATTGAAAAGGACTAAAACGCCTCTGAATTACTGAATAAAAGTCAATTAAATAGCATTCAAGACAGCAGAAAGAGGAGGAAGACTCGCGGGCTTAGGTCACTCTCAAATCCAAGGGATTTAAGAGCTCTGGAATTGCGTGTGGAGCAGAAGGGCGAGGGGCTGGAACCGGGAACGAAAACTTGAGCAGAACGGCAGATGAACACGTTTTGTAGGTTCTCAAATCCCTCAGTTTAACACCAGGGAAACTGAGGCACAGGCGAGCCAGCTGACTTGCCCAAGGCCACACAACTAGAACTAGACCTTCTAATTTAGGGAGAATCGCTCCTCTGGATTCTGCAAGGTCCGTCGGGGCCTCTCTCCACCCTCCGCGCGCCCCGCGCCCCGGGCCCCCCGCCGACCCCGCGCGGGGTCCAGGGCCAGCCTCCGCGGACCAGCAGGTGTGTTGGGGTCCCCTCCCCTCTCGGGCACACCCGGCTGAAGGGCGAGGGAGAGGCCCAGGGCGGGGCGGCTCCGGGGAGGCCGGGGCGGATTACCTGCGCTGCGCCGCGCTATCCCGAGAGGTCTGAGGCCCCGGGAGTAGGAACGCCGGGGTCACCGCCAGCCTGGCCCGCCCCGAGGGGCCCCGCCACCCGCCGCCGCGCTCCCGCCGCCAGGGCCCGCCCGCCGCGCGGCCTCCGAGGCGGTTACGGCCTCTCCCTCCCCGCCCGCGGCCGGCCGTCGCGCCGCCGCCGGTTGCCACGGAGACGCGGCGGAACTCGCCGCCGCCGGGGTCGGGTGGGGGATGGGCGGGGCGGGGCGGCCTCGAGAGGCTTCCCAGGTCCTCACCGTCCCGCTGTTGTGCGCCTAGTGTCTGCTCACTAGACCGAGGGTTCCCCGAGACCACATTCGGGGTCCTCTCCTTGTGGCTCCCACTGCCTTGCAAAGTGTCCGGGGATTGATGTGAGTATTTGTCGAATGAATGAATGAGCGAAATAACGCCAGAACCAAGTGTAGCTGCGGAGAGGGTTCTGAATGCAATTTTCTTAAATCATTTTGGCCTTTCTCCCCTCTTACCCACGTTTGAAACATAAAAAGAAATAGGGTAGAGAGAGCTGCCTTTCTATTCACCAAAGTGTCTTCTGCTGGGAAGAGATGGATTTTTTTTTTTTAACTGCATTGCTACTCTGGTCGGTATAACAGCAGCGAGATACCTGTCGTTCCCACTCAGCGCATTGAGAACACCCGTAGAACAACTCTGTGAGTTAGACGGAGCAGACAGGATTGCCTCCCTTTCACGAAGAAGGAACTAGCTCATAAGAAGAGGAACGTGGACGGAACTCAGAGAGACTGATTCCAAATTCTATTTTTCACGAAATTCCAAGAATAATTGATGACAAGCTCTGTCTTACGTCCCTATTTTAAAGAAATGATTGGAAAGAATATATACGTATATACTTGTAGTACACACCCACATATACACATTTTTTTCTTCTTACTGAGTGATATTTTTAAGCACTCGAGTTTTGTGTTTGGAAAATATTCCAGCATCTATTTTAGGGACAGAATTCCTTCCCAATACATTCAGTCGATTAATTCTTAAAAATCTTTTATTTGCGCTCCACTTTCATAACGTTAACATTAATTTGCTACTTTAATATGGCTATCAATTTAATATCCCAATCCCTCCATCCAAATTCCACCTGAATTTCAAAAAACCATTCGCTGTTTCTTGACAAATGAGTTTCATAGATGAATTGTGTAAATTAACTTAGTACTAGTTCTAAGTGTTTCATAGCTCTCATGATTGCCAAGAGTGATCATTTTATCTTAACTTGAGACTTCCATTATTCTGTAAACCTCATAGTCTCTATTCTTTTCTAAAACTGAATGGATCAATGTATTTATTCTGACCCAAGTAAGAGGAAAATGGAACTAGGAATGAAATTTAATGGAGTTTCAGGATGCCCAATATCACTCACAACATGTAACTCTTTACCATCGGTAAGTACTTTAACGTTCGTTATTTCCTTATAGGCTCAAATGTACCACGTGACACAGTGTAACAGGTGTTAGTATAGCTCCTTTCAGCAGATTAGGAACCTAAGGCTTAGAGAGAATAAAAAACTTGTCCTAGAGGATACATCTAGTTCAAGTGCAACTAAGGTAAGAGCTAGATCGTCTTACTCCAAATCCAGTGTTCCTCAAACTCTGTTCAAAAATTAAGGTGAGTAGGTTTCTTTAGCGGACAGAATCTCACATAGGTAATAGTAGATGTATTTAAAGCCATATTTTCATGAGAAAGAATGGATGTGAGTGGGGCTTGCAAAGCATGAGTATGTGGGAATTTACATACTGTGACAGATTTTAAGAAAATTTCAATATAGAATAGAAATACCCCATTTAATTTAATACAAATAAAGGTTTTCATTCAGGATGAGATTTAAGGCTTAAAGTGCAAGGAGCCCCACCACCACTGCCTTTCTGTTACTCCTCGCCATCAGGAAAGAACTACAAAGACTTGAATTGAAATGTAACTGTTATTAGATCTTTTCAGGTGAAATCATTTTGAAAGGAATGAGGAGAGGAACGAGAATGATCTGTGGAAGAAAAGCTAAGGGACCAATTATATAGAATAAATAATAATCAGTCATGCACTGAACCTTAAAAATTGAAAACCCTTCATTATCAAAACAGTTTTCATGCCAATATTTATCAAAGTAGTACAGAAAACAAATATACAACTTCAATATATAACAAGGTTATATAAATTAGCTTGATGTCTATCTTTTTATCAACAAGGGAAATATTTATTTTTGTATCATTTTCAAAAGAAGTTTCAAAAATTACATGTTACAATAAAAAGCTATGACTACCTTATGCATGGAAAGTATTTTAGAAAAAAAATTTAAATAATACTACAAATAATGAAATTACCATAGAATTGGAAGAAATCATTAAGGGGACGTAGTCCAGCCCTTGATTTTACACAAAGAAACTCAGACCCAAAGAATTATAATGATTTAACTAGTTTCATTTCTAGTTAATGAAAAAAATAGAGATTAGAACCCAGGTTTTTTTTTCCCCTTATTGTAACATGCTACTGCTCTAAGTGGAAACAACTTTAAGGAGTTTTAAAGAGAAAATAACCATTCAGGAAGAAGAGATTCAGTCTTCAGAACCAAGGCCACCCTAGAGACAGCACTGCCCAATAGAAATATAAAGCACACCACCACCGTGCAATTTAAAATATTCTAGTAGTCAAATTTAAAAAGTAAAAACAAACAGGTGAAGTTAATTTTAATAATATATTTATTTAACCCAGTATATACAAAACATTATTTCAACATATAGTCAGTACGAAAAAATTGAGATATTTTATATTCTTTTTTTTTTCCATAATAAGTCTTCGAAATCTGGTGTGTAGGTTATTTATTTTTTACATTTTTTTATTGAGTTATAGTCATTTTACAATGTTGTGTCAAATTCCAGTGTAGAGCACAATTTTTCAGTTATACATGAACATACATATATTCATTGTCACATCTTTTTTTCACTGTGAGCTACCACAAGATCTTGTATATATTTCTCTGTGCTATACAGTATAATCTTGTTTATCTATTCTGCACATTGCCTGTCAGTATCTACCAATTTTGAATTCCCAGTCTGTCTCTTCCCACCCCCAGCCCCCTTGGCAACCACAAGTTTGTATTCTATGTCTTTGAGTCTTTTTCTGTTTTGTATTTATTTATATATATATATATATATATATATATATATTTTTTTTTTTTTTTTAGATTCCACATATGAGCGATCTCATATGGTATTTTTCTGGTATGTAGGTTATACTTCCAGCACAGTCAGCTCATAGAGCCATATTCAAGTGCCCAATAGCCACACGTGTCTGGTGGCTACCATACTGAACAGCACAGCCCTAGAATAAGGGTGCCTGGAACTGAAGCCCTTCATTAAGTGTGAAGTGTCATGCAGAGAGAGAGATTCTAAATAATTTGGGTCTGATTTGAAAGAGGTTATGAAAGCCTCTTCCCTCAAAACCCTCATTAACCTTGTCTGGGTTGCAAGAGGGATTGGACGTCTGAGGAAAAACGCACGCCTGGTCCCCTTAGCCAGCCGAGTAAGGCCTTTCACTGAACCATGGCTCATAGTCCTGTTAATTCTCCTAGTCAGGGCAGCTTTCCCAAAGAAAATTCAGACTTGATGGGAGGGCCTTACCTCTGAGCCTTCGCTGGCCAGGGGCCCAGGTGCCACAGAAGCAAGTTCTCCTGGTGGGAATCAGGAACACCACGTCTCATTTTAGCTTCAGAAAACAAAACCCAATTCTTTGCAAAATAGCTATCATGATTTTCTTCCCTATACTTTTCCTTCTTAGAGATCCTTAGTGTTTTGGTTCTGTGGTTTTGAAAATGTCTTCCTCTCTTGGATATTAAGAGGAACCAAAGACTTTGTACAGTCTTGAGCTAAAGTTATCTGGGTGGAATAGATTATTTCCTGGAGTCAGGCATGGCAGGGTTAACGCGGAAGTGAAAGGTTCCCAATGGGGAAAACAAATGTGGGACCAAGCATCAGCTCTTTCCAAGAGCTCATCTCTGTTAAAACCTTTCAGGTCCTGAGTTAATATGATAGTCAGAAGTTATTGTGTCAAAATCTAGGAAAAGGCAAGAGAATCCAGAGAAGTTAGCCCAGGGCTCAATGCTGCTTTTGCTTGGAAGGCATTTGATGCTCTGGAAGGAATAACCGCAAAACTAAGCAGCAGTTCTGGTAGTCCCGTGAAGCAAAGGGGCCAAAAAACAAAGCTTGGGCTCGCCTCCGATAAGGAGTCAATGACACCCTCTGCTTTTAAGCTGGAACCCCAAAGAGCTTTGCCTTCAGGAAGACGGTGAAGTGGAAATAAGTCAGTTCTCTCACCAATTTGCAGCCCAGCTTTGGATCACCTAAGTAATTCAGGACAATCTCAACCTTTGATCATGGATGAGGACTGGTTCATTAGAATTAAGACACCTGGAAGAAACAAGCAAAAATTTTCTCTGGTGAAGAATAAAATCATTCTAGGCCTCAAATTCTTCCTAAGAATAATTTGTCAAATACAACGATAAGAACACACTCAAATATAATCTAGGACCAGAAAACAAGACACCATCAGGGAAAACCAGTAGAAAGTACAAGCCACAGAAACAGAACCACAGAAGCTTTAGATACGGGAATCAGACAAAGATTATAAAAATACGGATAATATATTTAAAGGAATAAAAGAAAAGATTGAAAATATCTGTTATTTTGTTGTTATTTAATTTTATTGAAGTGACTTCTATGAACTGAGAATTGCTTTCTGTGCATCTGTGTGTGTCATGTTTCCTGGTTATCCTATAAACAGTGGTTAATGTGCAGCTGGTTGAATAAAACTGAGATAGAGATACAGGAAGAAGTACTTCAAACAAATTTTAATGAATAAGCATTCTGTCATCACCCTGAGAGACCACAGCACCTGTTTTAGAGAGATACCAGTGTTTTATCCATTTTAGTGTCACCCTTCAGTGATCATGTGGAACAAAACACAGGTTGAAGAAAAATGACTCTCAGGACCGTCATTTCTTAGGTTTGTGTTGCAAGACTACTCATCGCATTGCCACCATTATGCCTCTTTTTGTTCCCGGTATAAAGCATGTTAGCGTGGTCACTGTTGCCACTGAATGTGAGTTGTTATGCCTATAATAAAACGCTATTCCAGGAGGTATCCGAGTTCAGCATTGAGGCAATGGGAGTTTGCCACATTCGACAGGAAAAGAAAGAAAACCAAAGCATTTTTCTCTTTTCTTTTCCTTGGACTAAAATTATGAAACCTCTTAGATATGTTTCAGAAAAGGGAGCAGAGAAATATACATACCATGAAATCTAGTTCTTAGTGTCCTCACGCAGTGCTGCTTACCACCACCTACTCGTACTCCACAGTGCTTGATTCTACAGAAGGCTTGCTAGAAAACAAATTTTGACAATTTAGGGAGTGATCGTCTATAAATTTACATCATTTTGCTGGAACATTTTGGGATGTCACCTGAAAAGTATACTCACCTTCAGTCTATGGTAACCTCAACATCCAGAAACCCAAATTATCTCTGAGAGTTTGCCAGTTGCTTTGTACAGAAGGCATTCACTTCATTATCATGGTGTTGTGTTGAAATTCATTATGCAATCCTATCTCTGAACTCACTGGAATAATTATCTCCGCTTGACATATCTCTTTAGATGGTAGGGACTGAGGATCATTGTGAAAAGAGACCACGTTTTCTTTTTTTCTCTTTTCATTGTGAAACGTTCCAATTGCATCTCTCACTTTAACTGGGCCTGAGTCACTTACCCACTGATGGCTGAATTAAGTTTGTTAACAATGAAGGAAAGGAAAATGCTCATTCTTCTGCAAAAACAATCAATAGCAGTAAGCAGTGCCCTCCAGGCAGGAAAAAATATAATTTCAATGTTCATCATTTAAAATTGTAGAATTTAACATTGTACATCAACTATACTTCAGTAAAAAATAAAAATAAAACTCTGGAATTCTTTGCTTGAACCCTCGTTTTTCTTTGAACATAACAACATGACAGTACAACTATACAAATGATTTATTTCTGAGAAAATCAGCTGAGCATTATAGAAAGAATATGAGCTTCGAATTCAGACAGACAAGAGCCTGAATCCCAATTGTATCATTTAGTAGCTATATGATTGTGGCTAATTTATTTAATCTCCTTGAATATTCGTTTCCTCAGTTCTATGGTGGGAAATAACAATTGTTACAGGGCTGTAATAAATATTAAATTAGGTCAGTGATGTATGTATATAATGTACTTGTCATGCAGTAAGTACCCAAGAATGGTTGGAATTAGCATCATCATATTGTTGTTACTATCATTATAGTTATTTGTTATATAACTAATCTGCTATGGTTAAAATATTCAGAGAGAAAAAGTGTATGGCCACTTTTAGAAACAAATTAACCTGAACAAGTTATAAAATGAAGATCTTAGAGAACACCTGGATGATAATTAAATATTGATAAAGGGTAAAGGAAAGATAATTAAATTAATTGGTTGCTAAGATATTTTTTTTCCAATTAAAAGCCAATCCCATGGAGTTAAATGAAGACTTTCTGCACATCTGCATTGCATTTCCTAGTCTATCATTCATCCATTTGAAAACAGCACATTTATGTAATGTGAACTATATGGCAAGCAGTGTGGAAGAGCAAGGGGTAGGAGCATGCAAAGAAAATTTCATCTGAAATAAGCGAGGTGATTTTTTAAAATCATAAACATACAAAAACATGCTTATCTTCACCAAGAGTTAAAGAATACAAACTAACAAAAATATCAGATAAAACTGAGAAAAATTAGAAAGACAGACAACATTTAAAATTAGCAAAGATATAGAGGCACTCTCATCGACTGTTTGGGAGAGAATAGACTGTTACAATTTTGGAGGGGAGGCAATTTCTACCTAAATTTAATATGTGCAAGCCATAAATTCCGATTTTAAGAATTTATCCCACAGAAATAATATCTTGAGGACATAAACACAGATGTACAAAGAGGTTTTGTTGCAATACTGCTGATAATCGTGAAAAAGGAAGGGGGAGAACAACAGGATAGCATCTGCCTATATTCATTATGTATTATTGCTGGATAACATCCTCAAAATTAGCAGTTGAAAACAACAAATATCTATTATCTCACATTTCTTTAAGGGTTATGAATTTGGTTTTGGCTTAGCTGGTGGGGGTGGTTCTGGTTCAGCGTCTCTCATGAATTTATAGCCAAGATGTTGGCCAGGACTGCAGTCTTTGAAAGCTTGACTGGGACTGGAAGATCTGCTTCCAAGATGGCTCACGCACATGTCTGTTGGCAGAGGCCCTCAGTCCCTTTCTGTCTGGACCACATGAACCTTTCCAAGTTGCTGCTTGAGCATCCTCATGACATGGCAGCTGTCTTCTCCCAGAGACATGATCTAAGAGAGAGCAAGAAGGATGCTGTAATGACATTTATGACCTATTCTTGGAAGTCACACATTATCATTTCTATAATATTTTATTCATTAGCACCAAGTCACCAAGTCCAGTCTAAGCCCAAGGGAAAGTTAATTAGGCTTCTTTCTTTCTTTCTTTCTTTCTTTCTTTCTTTCTTTCTTTCTTTCTTTCTTTCTTTCTTTCTTTCTTTCTTTCTTTTTTTGGAGCGAAGGGTGTTGAATGATTTGTGGACATATATTAAAACTATTCCAATTTGTCCTCTGGCCACAGATTAAAATTACATTCACATACAAAATATATTCATCCCCTTCCAACACCCTCCCCACCAACCCCAAGTTTCATCCATGTAAGCATCAGTCCAGAAACATGTCAACTTAATCAGATCCAGGTGAGGCTGAGGCTTCTCAGGAGTCATTCCTTAAGTGTAACTCCTTGAGTATGGTTCCTTAGGTCTCAAGCCCTGTGAGCTAAAGAGACAAGTTCTATCTATGTATGTATCGATGTGTCTGTCTGTCTGCCTATCTATCTATCTATCTATCTATCTATCTATCTATCTATCTATTTATCTATCTATCCATCCATCCATCCATCCATCTATCTATACACACACACATGAGGGAATAACTTGTATACATACAGGTCAGGCACAGGATAACCACTCTAGACATTTTTGTTCAAAAAGATTTAAAAAATGGGAGACCCAAAGCCATCACTGTTCTATAGCAATTCTGAAATCTACTTGGCCACATGTAAGAAGTTTCTTGATTCAAACTCAGTTCTACTCCTCCCCAGGAATGAGTGTCCATGGCTCGGCTTCACCCTCTGCATTCCTGGTTCCCTTTTCTGATTCATTCTTTCTTTTCCCTCAAAGTTGGCCTAGTTTGGAGCTGTGTAGTTTTCTGAGCAAAATTTTGGCATTCCAAATGCCTCCTTTCATTGTGTCCTATCTCTGTCTCCTTCAGCCTAAGCTGGTGGTATTTCTGTAATTATAATTCTTCTTACAAACTTTGGGGGTCTCCTATGAATCTTATCAGGATTCACTTCATTAGACAAAACCCACACTCAAAAATCTCTTCAAGGTAAATTCTCCCCTACCTTGGGCTTCTGCTGAACTATGGCAGGATAATAGCCTTAAGCGTCCTCAAAACTCTGTTGTTTGAACAGTTCCTGGGGGTACCATCTTAGATCTTTCTGAGGTCATAAGCAAGGCATTTTATAGGTACACTCTTAGCCTCATCTCTAAACCATGTTTTCTTGGCAGTGGCCTGGAATGGATTATTGCTGGAAAGCCATTTGTTAATTTTAGCTTGGATGCCATCTGGAAAGGCTGGGAATTTTAAAACCATCCAGTTCTGGCTTCTTCATGTTCAACAATCCTTCCATTGGTTTCTCTCTTTCCTCTCACAGTTTATTATAAACAGCAAGAAGAAACCGGGTGGCACCTTCAGCACTTCACCTGGAGGTGTCCTTAGCTAGATCACTCAGCTCATTAGGTACATTTTCCTACTTTCCATACGACCACAGGGGACAGCATTCCTAAACTTTCTGCCACTGCATAACATGGATACCCTTTTCTCCAGTTTCCCTAAAGCTTTCCCTCCCTTTCCTTTAAGTCCTTCCCACAGCCTCCCGAAGGTAATCAGGCTTCTCTTAACACTTTCGGACACTCTTCCTCCAAGCCCTTACAGACTTTGGCCACTACCCAGTTCCAAAGCCATTTCCACATTTTTAGATACTTATGATGATAACACCCAACTTCCAGGTATCAAAATCAGCATCAGTTATCTACTGCTATGTAACAAATGACTCCAAAGTATAGCTGATGACACCCATTTATTATATCACAGTTGCTATGGGTCAAGAATCAGGAAGCAACTTCACTCAGTGGTTTTGGCTCAGGGGCTCTCATGAGATTACAGTCAATGTGTCAGTCAGGACTGCACTCACTTAACGGCTTGAATGGGGCTGGAGGACCCCCCCTACCAAGATGGGCCACTCAAATGTGTATTGGCAGAGGGCCACAGTTCCTCACTGGCTGTTGGCATGGGACCTATGTTCCTATGTCCACATAGGCCTTTCTTTGGAGCTGCTGTCCTCATGACACAGAACTGGCTTCTCATGCAGTGAGTGATCTGACAGAGAAAGAAAAGAGGAAGCTGCAATGTCTTTTATGATCTTGTCTAGGGAGTCACACACACTGTCACTTCCGGAGAGGGGAATTAGGTTCTAGTTTTTGGAAAGGAATATCAAGAATTAGTAGACGTCCTTTGTTTTATGAATGTATTTCAAAACCACCTCGATACCCATTAAAAATAATGATGTATGTTAAAAAAAATCTAAGTTCAAAAAGTATTGTTGATATATCATTAAGTAAGAAATAATGGAGCAAGTTTTATAATGATATGTATGGCATGATTTTGTATTTTGGGAGAAACAAATCTAACCTTGCATACGTAGGTATAAGCATAAAAATTACTAGATGCCTACAGATTGAAATGTTGATAATGCTTACAGAGGTGTGGTAGGTGGCGGGGAATGAGCCCAATGGGACAGAAGGAGTGAGTTGTACATATTATGTCAAAAAACTGAATTATAAATGGTGTTTTTTTACTTCTTTGTGTTTTTCTGTGTTTCCAAACTTGCTAAAATAAACAAGTGTTGCTTATATAATTAGAAGGTAGCAAGTCTGCATAACAGGGAGAAGTTTAATTTTCAGTTGTAAACATTGAAATGAGATCAGAAGAGAACAGAGATGAGGCCTTACGCACTGAAGATCTGATTTGTTGAAAGTGGATAAAAGCAGCCATATAAGTTGTGAAAAACATAATTTCAATTCTATCTATTGAACCACAGGGTAAGTGTTGACAAGATTTTAAGAAAGAATACATACAGACTCATAGACAGGAAACAAACTTATGGTTACCAGGGGGAGAAGGGTGGGAAGGGATTAATTGGGAGTTTGAGATTTGCAGATACTAACGACTATATGTAAAATAGATAAACAACAAGTTTATACTGTACAGCACAGGGAACTATATTCAATATCTTGTAGTAACTTATGGTGAAAAAGAATATGAAGATGAATATACGTATGTTCATATATGACTGAAGCATTATGCTGTACACCAGAAATTGACACAACATTGTAAACTAACTATACTTCGATAAAAATATATTTAAAAAAAGAAGGAACATATACAAGGGATTTCTGACTAACACAGAAATACAGCAGATTCAAATATACCTTCCCTACTGTTCTTTCCTGAAATTCCACTACAATGTCAATAAAGGATGAGACAGACACACCCTACACCACACCACACAACACCACACCACACCACACACACACACATTGAGGGAGAAGAAGAGAGGTGATAGAGATGGAGAGAAAACAGGAGAAAGAGAGAGGGATTTAATGAGAAAGAGAATGAGAGAGAGAAGGGGGAGAGAGAAAGGGAAGGGGACAGGAGGAGAGAGAACACGAAAGAAGACAGGTGTAATTCTTGCAGCTGGAAAGCTAACGGGTGAGTGGTGACTGACTTCGTAGACCAGGGGAAGCTGAAATCTAAGTCTACAAGGGCCAAAGCTAAGAAGTATGTCAACTCATGTGAGAGATTTTCAAAAAGAAACCTCTGGAATTGAATCCACCAAGTTCATCAAAATGTAAAGGAATAGGTAGAGAGCAAAACAAGAGTGTTTGTTGAACAGCTACACAAGGTGCACCCAGACCCTTTCCTCTGTACCACTCCCCAGCTGGGTAACTGCCTCTTCCTGAATCTGGAAAAAAATTAGAGATTTACTCTCTGGAAATGTCAAAACAGAAGCCTCTGGACTTAGGGCATTTATTTGGCAAAGAGAAGGACAGAGTACTGTACTGAGGAACTGAATGAAAGCCTCTATTCCAAATAACCTCCACCATGGCTCAGCTCTTAGGATGCTGGCAGCTGTATTTATTTATTTTTTTTAACATTTTTTATTGAGTTATAGTCAGTTTACAATGTTGTGTCAAATCCTAGTGTAGAGCACATTTTCAGTTATACATGAACATATATATATTCATTGTCACATTTTTTTCACTGTGAGCTACAAGATCTTGTATATATTTCCCTGTGCTATACAGTATAACAGTATAATCTTGTTTATCTATTCTACATTTTGAAATCCCAATCTGTCCCTTCCCACCCTCTGCGCCCTTGGCAACCACAAGTTTGTATTCTTTGTGAGTCTGTTTCTGTTTTGTATTTATTTATTTATTTATTTATTTATTTATTTATTTATTTATTTATTTATTTATAGATTCCACATATGAGCGATCTCATATGGTATTTTTCTTTCTCTGTCTGGCTTACTTCACTTAGAATGAGATTCTCCAGGAACATCCATGTTGCTGCAAATGGCATTATGTTGTCGGTTTTTATGGCTGAAGAGTATTCCATTGTATAAGTATTACCACATCTTCTTTATCCAGTCATCTGTTGATGGACATTTAGGCTGATTCCACATCTTGGCTATTGTAAATAGTGCAGGCAGCTGTATTTAAAGGCAGGAGGTTGGAGGATTCCTCTCTGAGGAAAGTGATCAGCCAAAGAAGAAAATGAGAAAAACAAATTTGACACTTGGGAGACATCTAATGAAATGGCTGTGTTCTACTCAATTATCCTTCAGCGAAGCCTAGTCTTTAATAAGTCCTACTCTCTCTCACAATTTTAAGGCTTCTTTCTGAAATATGAGCCAAAATAAGAATGATGAGAGATTTGGGGGAAACTTTTAACATCAGAGAGACCAAAACAAATAGAAAAAGGTAAAACAGACGAAACAACGTAGGAAGCAGGAAAACAAACAAACAAAAAAATGATAGTTATCTTAAGGGATAATTACATCCCTGTATTACATCCATCACACACACACACACACACACACACACACACACACAAATTATAAAAAGAACATTTAGAAAACAAAATAGACCTCTTAGAAAATTTAAAATATGATACAAGAAATTTCAATTCTGGAATAAAGTTTAGAATGCATTAATGATAGGTATATAGAAAGCTATCAAATAAAAAGAGTTAATTAATTCCAGGGAAAACATAACATTATACAAGAAAAGAATATAATAAATTACTCGGCTAAGATAAAAATAATATTCACATAGACAAAATAATACAAACCCAAATCCTCATCTATTAAAAAAATGTGATACAGCTATGCTAATTATCAGAGAAATGCACATCAGAATTACAATGAGATATCACCTCACACCAGTCAGAATGGCCATCATTCAAAAGTCTACAAGCGGTAAATGCTAGAGAGGGTGTGGAGAAAATGGAATCCTCCAGTCCTATTTGTGGGAATGTAATTTGGTGTAGCCACTAGGGAAAATAGTCTGGAGATTCCTTAAAGAACTAAAAATAGACTTATTACCCAGCAATCTCACTCCTGGGTGTATATCCAGAGAAAACTAATTTGAAAAGATACACGCACTCCAATTTCATAGCAGCGCTATTTACAATAGCCAAGACATGGGAGTAACCTATATGTCTACCAACAGATTATTGGATAAAGAAGTTGTGGTATGCATACACACACACACACACACACACACACACACACAATGGAATACTACTCAGCCATAAAAAGAATGAAATAATGCCATTTGCAGCAACATGGATAGACCTAAAGATTATCATACTAAGTGAAATAAATCAGATAAAGACGAATATAACATATCACTTATATGTGGAAATCTTTAAAAATGGCACAAATGAACTTATTTACAAAACAGAAGCAGATTCACAGACATAAAAAACAAACTTATAGTTACCAAAGGGGAAAGAAGGAGCAGAGGGATAAATTAGGAATTTGGGATTAGTAGATATAAACCACTCTATAAAAATAGATAAACAACAAGGACCTACTGTATAGCACAGGGAACTATATTCAATAGCTTGTAATAGCCTACAATGAAAAAGAACAAGAAAAAGTATATGTGTATATACATATATATATCTGAATCACTATACTGTATACCAGAAACAAACACAACATTGTAGATCAACTAAACTTCAATAAAAATAGTCTTTAAATGTGATACAGCTAAACGTATGGGTAGATAAAGGAGGCGAAATCTGTGCCGTGTTCAAGAGACTTACGATGTATCTTCAACAGTGGGGAGAGCCTAGAAAATATGTAAAGTACAAAATTAATAAATAGTAGAATAAACTTGTTCATTAGAAAGCTGCAGTAGACATTTGTCATTTCTTTTCAGGCTGTCCAGTGCCTTTGGAACAATATCCTATTATATTTGTGGAATATACTGCCGAGTGAACCCTGCATCCCCAAAATGGCCCCCCAGGTCCTGTTCCAGTGTCCTCTGCAGCTAGCACAGACACCTGTGACCTGGGATCTGCCATCAGACTCACTCACATGAGATTCTGACCTGGAAGTAAGCAACCTGAGGAAGGTGGTCCCACGTGGAAAACATTTGGTTGGTGAGGGCTGTGGCAGGATCCCTCAGCTTTGGAGGTTGAGTTCCAGAGCGGAGTGGGCAGCCATGGGGCAACTGGTGGTAGAATGTGTTTCCTTTTCGGGGCAGTTATTCTTGGAAGCTTAGCGATACCATGAGTTATCTAATATCTGGAGTCAGTCTGTTGCTTGCAGGTACATAACAACTCTCAGAACTACAGAGGCAAATACCAGAAGAATAGCTAAAGAACTTCAAATGGTTGCCTCTGGGAGTGAAAATCAAGGGAAGAGGTTGATCATGAAACTACCGTCTTTCATTATAAGCCTTTGCCTTTCTCTTGGGCTTTCTAACCATGTACATATATAAGTTTGATACAGATTAAAATTGAAAGAAAAGAAAACAAAGAGATAATAAGAACCATCTTCTGGAGAGTATAAAGCACCCCACAATGCTACCACCTCTCCTTTTGTTTTTTGTCTGTGGGAGACATTACTAATTGATAACAGAGCTCATCCCCTTCAGAGCCTGGAAACAGCCTCCGAATCCTTCCCAATATTTATTTCTAGATATACTGGCGTTGGGTCTTCAGTTAAAAACCCTTTGCCCTTTTTGGCTTAAGAGGAAATACTCAACCTCATATAAGGCTGGACTTGCATTTCTGAACTTCAGTGATAGCAGGCTCAGAATATGTTTTATGGTATGCAGAATTAAAACCTACATCCCGGTATATGTAATTCTGACACATATCTTAATTAAAGGATGTAAGTCAACGCTATAGAACTCTATTATTCCAGTGAAATGGCTGGAGTTGAAACAAGTCATTTAGGTTTCTGAACATTCACATGAAGGTGTACTTTGAAGCTTTACGGCACTATGATTAATAGAATTTTATTACCTGAGAGTGTTCAAAGTAGTGTAATCTCTTCACTAGCAGTAATGGCATAGCATATTATAAGAAAATCATGTTCCTTCAAGTCAACATATAGTTAATTCACATTTGGAGATGAGGCTACCATGACAGCAGGACAATTTAATGAGGTTTGAACACCTTCAGAAAAGGAATTATTAAAAGGAAGAGAACAGAAGTGCTCTGTGATAAAAAAACATAATACCGGAATTACCCAGGCAATTTTTTACAGTCATTTGCAAGGACTTATTGACACTCTTTTATCATAGTTTTCTTTCTTTCTTTTTTTTTTTTCATTTCTATTACTACAGTGGTGGGATTATTTGTTCTATAATGAAAATGAGTTTCTGCATAAGCTTCAGAAAGCACACTGAAATCCATCAGGCACAGTGTCTGTTAAAATCTCCTGGCATCAAAAAAAAAATTTTAACTGGATTTATTTTCAAGCTTTTTATGAAATGTAGAGCAACTGAGAACTAATTACAGATGTAATAACCCTCTCTACTATTTCTACAAGTTAGATCACTGCTTTATGTAGAGAGGGCGACATCAAAAAATCACTTCCTAAACAGCACTAGGGTGAACATGAAATTGAATAGAAGGAATGCATTTTTTTCTCTCTGAATCTACCATCTTCATTGTAAAGGCCGAGAAAGAAGCTATGAGATGAAAGTGTGAAATGTGTAGAACAGGAACAGGCGGGCTCCCTCAGGGTTTCCTGACAGAGCCATGGCATCTGTGCTGTTCCGCAAGCTAGAAACCTCTGCACTGTCTTTGATTCTTCCTTCTCCTTCGCTTCTTTTTTTTTTTTTCTCTTAAATTGAAGTACAGTTGACATAAAATATTGTTAGTTTCAGGTGTACAACACAGTGATTTGGCAATCAAATACATGACAAAATGATCACCACGAAAAGTCTAGTAACCATTTGTTGCATATGAAATTATTACAGTATTATTGACTATATTCCTATATGCTGTGTGTTACACCTTGTGACTCATTTATTTTGTAACTAGAAATTTGTACCTCTTAATCTTGTTCACCTATTTTTGCCCAACTCTCTACCCACTCCCTTCTGGCAACCACCTGTTGTTCTTTGTAATTATGCATCCATTTCTGTTTTCTTTTGTTTGTTGATTTGTTTTGCTTTTTAGATTCTACATATAAGTGAAATCATATGATAGCTGTCTTTATCTGACTCATTTCATTTCACTTAGCATAATACCCTCTAGGTACACACATTGTCACAAATGGCAAAGTTTTATTCTTTTTTATGGCTGAATAATATTTCATACTACATCTTCTTTGTCCATTCATCTATCAATGGGCATTTAGGTTGCTTCTATATCTTGGTTCTTGTAAATAATGCTGCAATAATTTTAGGGGTGCAAATATATCTTCAAATTAGTGTTTTATTTTTCTCAGGTAAATACACAGAAGTGGAATTGTTGGATCATGAAGTTATTCTATTTTTAATTTTTTGCAGAACCTCCACAGTGTTTTCCATAGTGGCTACATCAATTTACATCCCACCGACAGTACATGCGGGTTCCCTTTCTCCACATTCTTACCAACATGTCTTATTTGTTGTCTTTTTGATGGTAGCCATCCTAACAGGTGTGAGGCAGTACCTCACTGTGCTTTTGATTTGCATGATTAGTGATGTTGAGCATCTTTTCATGTACCTGTTGACCATCTGTGTATCTACTTCGGTAAAATGTCTATTCAGGTCCTCTGCCCTCTTGTTAGATTTTTTAAAAAAAATATATTGAGTTGTACAACTTCTTCACATATTTTGGATATTAACCTCTTATCAGATATATAATTTTCAAATATCTTCTCCTATTTAATAGGCTGCCTTTTCATTTAATTGATAGCTTTCTTCCCTATGCAAATCTTTTAAATTTGATATAGTCTCATTTAAAAAATTTTTACTTTTGTTTCTGTTGCTTGAGGAGACAGAACCCCAAAATTTTTGCTAATAACAAATGTCAAAATTTGTACTTCCTTTGTTTTCTTCTAAGAGTTTTATGGTCTCAAGTATTACATTTAAGCCTTTAATCTATTTTGAATTTATTTTTTGATGTGGTGTGGCAAAGTGGTCCAGTTTAGTCCTTTTGCGAGTAACCATCCAGTTTTATCAACATTATTTTTTAAAAAGTCTTTCTTTTCCCCATTGGATGTTCTTGCCTCCGTTGTCTTAGATTAATTGAGCATGTGCATGTGGGTTTATTTTGAGGCTCTCTATTCTGTTCCATTGGTCTATGGTCTGTTTTTTCCCTAGTACCATACAGTTTTGATTACTGTAGCTCAGTAGTATAGTTTGAAATCAGGGCATGTGATACCTCCAGCTTTGTTCTTCTTTTTCAATATTGCTTTGGGTTTTTTGGGTCTCTCATGGTTCTGTACAAATTTTAGAATTATTTGTTCGAGTTCTACGAAAAATGTCATTGATATTTTGATAGGGATTGCATTAACTCTGTAGGTTACCTTGGGTAGTATGGACATTTAAACAATACTAATTCTTCCAGTCCATGAGCACAATATATCTTTTCATTTATCTGTGTCATCTTCAATTTCTTTCATCATCTTGTAGTTTTCAGTGTACAGGTCTCTCACCTCCTTTGTTAAATTTATTCCTAGATATTTTATTCTTTTTGATGCAATGGTAAGTGGGATTGTTTCCTTAATTTCTCTTTCCAATATTATCATTACTAGTGTATAGAAATGCTACAGATTTCTGTATATTAATTTTATATCCTGCAGCTTTACTGAATTCATTTATTAGTTCTAATAGTTTTCTAGTGAAGTCTATAGGGTTTTCAACAGTCTGCAAACAGTGACAGTTTTACTTCTTTCTTTCCAATTTAGATGCCTTTTCTTTCTTTTTCTTCTCTGAGTGCAATGGCGAGGACTTCCAATACTATGTTGGATAACAGTGACAAGAGTGCGCATCCTTGTCTTGTTTCTGGTCTTAGAGAAAATGCTTTCGGATTTTCACTGTTATGTATGATGTTAGCTGTGGATCTGTCATATATGGCCTTTTATACGTTGAGATGTATTCCCTCTTTACCCACTTTGTTGAGAGGATTAAAAAATGAAACAATAAACTCCCTAAAGGCATAAAGTGGCTCATATGTGTTTTTAGTTGTTTATTTGCTTTTGGACAATGTATAAAAAAGAATAGTATGCTTTTTTGGTAAGGAAACCTAACTTGGCTGGCAAGGATATGGGGTGGCAATTCAGGTCACAGCCTTAGCTGTGACAGGGCTAATTATTTTTCTTTATTTCTGGTTCATCATCAGTTACATTTTGAAAGTTTAGTGTTTAGTTTTTGGTACTGTATAAAGAAACATAATTCAGCAGAGTGGTTAGGGGACGAAGACTCTAGAGTCAGACAGAACTGAATCTGAATCCCAGTTCCATGACTTACCTCCTGTGTGTCCTTGGGAAAATGAAATGATCTCTCTCAGCTCAGTTTGCTCGTCTGTAAGGAGAGAGCATATCGTGGTAGAAATCTTCCATTTTTGCCTGTCTGGTATTTTCCCTCCTTCTTTTGGAGCCCCTCTTTCCTGTAGGGACAACTCATTCCATGTGATCAGTTCAGGTAGAAGCTAAACCCACTCTGTCCTATTGGCATGGCTGGGTGTGACCTGGGCCTGGCCAATCACATTACCCTCCTCCTTAGTCAATCTCAGCTTCAGGATAAGCAGATCACCCAAGGCGGCCAGACAGCTCTCTGGGGTTTTACTCGCAGAGCCGTGGAGAAGATGCTTCCTTTCTGTTTGGGTTGCTAAGGGGATAGAGTAAGTTTGAGTGTATTGATGTCCACCATGATTGCTGTATGAAGAGACAGAGGTAGGGATAAGGCTAGAGATAGAGCTAGAGGTGGAGACAGAGGTGATTACAGAGAGAGAGATGGGAAGAGGAGCAGGGAAGAGGAGTTAGGGATAGGAGCAGGAACCCAGTCAGAGACAGGGAAAGAGATGGAGTTATGGGCAGGCATAGGGACAAGGACAGAGTCAGAGGGAGGGACAGGAGCAGCACCTTACCAGCACTGTTTGAGCCCCGGATCCAGCTAAACCACGACACTGAGATCCTGGGGCTCCATGAGCCCATACATTCTTTTTGCTTAAACTAGATTGACAGGGTTCCTATCATTTACAACTGAAAGAATGTGAACACAGTGCTTACCTCATGGGATTATGGCAGAAATTAAGTAGAATAAAGCATGTAGAGCACATACCTCAGTGCTTAGTAGGGCCCAGTTGACAGTGTAAGATGCTAAATACACAGTAGCCATGATTAAAACTAATTAAGTACAAAATGTACTTATTTATACATTTGTGCTATTTTTTACCCTAAAAATTCAAGATGAAGAAGGTAAAACATAAAAAAATTTAGAACAATATACTATAAAGTTCTAGTGTGGTTTTAAAAAAATACATTGAGGTTCTATCACCTGGGAAACCAAGGAATTGGAATTAGGGTATTTAAAGTGGGGGGAGTTCTTCAAAATGGAATGGGTTCCTAGTTGAGTCTTCATTCATGCTTTTCTTTTCATTCCATTTCCATACATCAAGGGACTATAATGTCCTTGTTACAAGAGATACAAGGAAGAAAAAATTGATTCCTTGCTTTTGAGAAGCTTACAGTTCAGCATGGAGACAGAGGTACAAAGGATTTCAATACAATTAATTGACCCAGCGCAGTGCATCTAAGAGAAAGGAGACGTGGGTTTGCTCTGTCTGGGGAAATCAAGGAAGATTTCAAAGAGGCAAGTGAGCATTTGAGCTGAGACCTCAGTTTCCCAAGTTGTCGAGCACAGGGAGGACATTCCAAACTGAGAGAACAAACACAAACCTCAAGCGTGAGGATGCGTAGCAGTGCTGCCAAAACCTAGAGTCACGGTCAGGAGTAACAGCAGGTGCGAGGCTGGACAGAGGCCGTCATCAGATCTTGGCAGGCCTCCTATGATCAGGCGAGGACGTCACACAGGCGGCTCCTGGGAGCACAACGAAGAACATGGAAGACAGGGCGCAGAGCAGGGGACAGATGGCATCCAGGGCAGGTGTGGAAGAAATGACGAGGACACTTGTAGCTGTTAGGATACAGCCTGCAGACCAACAGCTGAAAAACAATGCTTTGAGCAAGACAGAGGTTAATCTACAGATAAGCAGCCCAGAACAAGTGAGGTCCCCCAGGTGTCAGAGCACAGGGCTCCTTCCAGCTCACCATGTGGACCTCACTTGATATTTCCACACGATGGCCGCTGGAGCCTAAGTCATCAGGTTATGTTCTAGGCAGCAGGTTGATGGAAGAGTTCCACCGACGGTAGGGTATGCACACCACACAATTGCATGCATGTCTTGCCTAAAATGAGGTCATTTGTCCACACCTAGCTGTAAGAAAGACTGGAAAATGTGTATTTGGATGAGTAGCAATGTACCCAACTAAAAAGCAGTATGCTGTTCCTAGAGACGGGATTAAAGGGATATTAGGAAGCAATATCCTGACAGAGCAGCTGGGCAGGGATGAGGCTGAGTGCAGAGCTTTCTGGCATTGCTCAAAGGGAGAAGCAAGAACAAGCTGACGTGTGCAGGCAACAGTGATCACAAGGACAAGAGCACATGTGTGCATTCACTGGTGTATTTGCTTTGTTCCATAAAGATCTGTACACATGTGCCCATGTGCACCTACACTCACACACTCACACACTTACATGAGCACACTATACAATGGATCAAAAATATTAGACTACAGTTCCAAGTAGGCTGGTCACAGAGATTAATCATAAACACGAAGCAGCCCTGTCAATTCCAAAATCCAGATCATTCAGCTTTCTCTGTAATAACAGTCAAACCAGAAACGGCATTTATAAATATTTTTAAACATAAATTCTTATGCTGTGTTCCTTACAAAAGTTTTCAAGTTCAAGGGAACTCTGAATATTCTACGATGCCCAAGGATTTGGGGGGGGGATTGGGTATTTTTAAGAGCTAAGATATAAATATTTGAGGTAATTAAGTATTGCCATTAATTTGCTATTTGGGACACTATGTGTATCTGTCAGTAGGAGACTAGTTTTCCGATTCCCAGGAGAACAAGTCATTAAAATTAACAGTCCAGAGGGTTTTAGCATCAGCAAAGGACGAACTTATGGAATCTATGACACCGTTAGATTTCCATCTGTGCCAGGAGCTGTTGCTGATCCACGTGAGGTTACCCAGGCACTATTTCAAAATGAAGTGAATTGTAGGGACCTTAATCATTTGCAGACTCACTGTGTGAGGAAGACACATGCCAGGTGCCACAGAGCAGATGCAGTCCCCAGTTTACCAGGATCATGTCACAATTCATTCCCACGATGGCAGTCTGGTGTTCAAAATCCGCTCGAAACTAGACAAACATATGCTGGATGGCTGCATGTTTCTCAGGCTACTATATTATATCTAGCAGGTTGCTGGATAAATTAATTTATTCCTGATCTGCAAGAATCATTTGGAATTGTCTCTGGACATCCATGTCAAAATCTTAAAGTGCTAGACCATAAACCAGGATGAAACTTACAGGTTTGCCAGGACCATGACAGAGCCTCCCACATTTGATGCTAATATATTGTAGAGTATGTGCTAATGAATTACAAATAGTGTCACACAATCTTTGCACGTTGTCATATTAATTCAAGATTTCAGAATTTCAGAACATATTTTCAATATGATTCAAGTGTATAAATATTAAGGAGGCATTAACCTTTATCAAAATGATTTTTTCCTGTGTTAAAAAGATCAAAATTTCACATAAGAGGGCACCCAATTTGACTTTGCTGTATAGTGGTTGATGAAGAGAACTGTATCTGCCCCCAAATTATTCATGTGAAACTGTGAAACCTTTCATTTACACTTCTCTGGGGACGGCAGGAGTGGGGATGGGAGTTGGGGAAGAAAGAGGAACATGGCAAGTAGGGAGAAAAGAGTAAATTGAAGGATGTCAGTTCTTTAATTAACATGCTGCTTGTCGTCTTTCAGCACAGAGAGTAACAAACCCCTGCAAGCACTAAATAAAAGGAGCCTTCGAGAGATTTCTCATCCTAGACAACCTGCAGAGTTTGTGTCAATTTGGAGTCACTGATGCAAACATTTTGTTCAAATGCTTTATCGTTTGCTAGCTGCATGACATCAATGAGAATATTTTCAAGGTCAAGTGAATATTTTGATAAGTCAGAACAGGGGCTTCTATGAACTGGCTTCCTTGAAGTTGCTCAGGGACCTTGGGGAAGCAAATTGGAGCTTCACCTCAAGTCTCCAGACCAGTGATATGCTTACACAGCTATCAATTCCCTTGAAAGAAAGAAAGAAAGAAAGAAAGAAAGAAAGAAAGAAAGAAAGAAAGAAAGAAAGAAAGAAAGAAAGAAAGAAAGAAAGAAAGAAAGAAAGAAAGAAAGAAAGAAAGAAAGAAAGAAAGAAAGAAAGAAAGAAAGAAAGGAAGAAAGAAAGGAAGAAAGAAAGGAAGGAAGGAAGGAAGGAAGGAAGGAAGGAAGGAAGGAAGGAAGGAAGGAAGGAAGAGAGAGAGAAAAAAAAGCACTTTCTCTCCAGCAGGATTTACAACTGGAGTCAATTGGTTTCAGCCTCAGGAAAGCCCAGACCAGAAGAAAATAAAACAGTAAAACTCCTTATTTTTGTCTTACCTTGTCAGAATCTTCAGTTTCGGGGACAGATGTTTTGGGCAGCTTTACGGCCACCGCATCACCCCCTCCGCCATTGGGGCAGCAATCATGCTGAACTTGCTCACCGCCGTGTCTCCACTTGCTGGCCCAGTGCCCGGCACAGAGCAAGGGCTCAATAAATATTTGTTGAACAAAAAATGGATTCAAGGACCACGCGATTAAAACCACCTCTTCGAACTGACTTAGGAAACATCCCAGGGAGTTTTAAGCAGTAATTATAAGTCTTGTATTTTTGACTCATGTCAAGGGACTTGTGAATTTCTAATATGCTAACCTCTCATTTTGCAAAGAATCTTTGTTTGTGCTTCTGGACTTATATACAAGCAAACAATTGAGGTATTTATCAACTCTGGACTATAGAAAATGAGGCCAAACTGTAAGAGCTTTCTGTTTTAAAACAAAAAAGATGTACTCTTTGGGGGGGATAATATAACTTGTGGGACATTTTAAATTGTGATTACATAGACAATTCTAATAGTACACCACCCCATGGAAGAATAGTACATTTTATCCAACATTTTCATCTCTTTCATTTGGAAGGGAAATTCTTTCATGAAAACAGCTTACCCAGCAGCCACTAGGGGGCATCTAGTGTGGTCATAGCACCAGGGGATCTCTGTTCCCCATCCTACCAAGCATTATCTCAGATGAGAATTCCCATGGATGCATTTGGGAGAGGAGGGGGAGTGAGAGTGATGGTTTCACTCTGAGTGAAAACATAGTGGGACATCCAGGCTCACGTTCTTCTCCCTGCTCTCCATTCCCAAGCACTGCCATCACCAACAGACTCGGTTTCATTCTTTCCTGGTTTATAACTCTAAAGGCTATGTCTTGTACGTTTTTTCATTTGCTGGATACTTCTTAAATTATGAATGTTCAATACTTAATTCAATTTGTACATGGTTGCTGTGGCACTGACTGCTAGTTATCATCCAATATGTTAAATAAATCAGCCAAAGATGGTCTGTGTGTATTGACCCCTTGCTTGTTTATTACTTCACTGCAGGTTGAAATCTATTAGTTCAAATGCCTACTGGCATCATGCTCAAAATGTTACACATCTAATCATTTAAAAACTAGCCCCCCAAAGCAGATTTTTAGCCATTTAGAGCCTGACTGCTTTGCACACCCTAGAAAACCTTACCCTACACCTGATGGTCATGGTAAGACAGAGCCTTGTCGTTCTAAGATCCCAAGCTGCTATGGCCCTTCAGAGCTCTCTGACCCAGGGATTTATCACCTAGTCACAGAAGCCCCCCTCCCACCCACCTCTCCTGGGAGTTCCCTTGCCCTCTTCCCCTCCTGGATGTTTGCCCCCACACTGCAGCCTCTGTATTTTCTCTATCAGTGATGGACTTCCCTTCTCATACAGCCCTATCCAAGCACTATGCATGTGAGAACACAGCGAGAAGACAGGTGTCTTTGAGCCAGGAACTGAGCCCTCAGCAGACACCAAATCTGCCAGTGCCTTGATCTTGGACTTAGACTCCAAAACTGTGAGAAATAAGTGTTTGTCTTTTAAGCCATCCAGCCGACGATATTTTTGTTCTAGCAGTCCAAATGGACTAAGACAACAGTCATCACAGGAGGAAGCTCAGAGCCAAGGCTCAGAGAAGTAGGGGTGTGAGGGATATTCCGGGAATAGCCAACAGTTCAGCTGATTGAAATGATACAGCCCATGCAGGGAAAGACGGGGATAAAAGTTTGAAAAGTCTGTTTGGGTCACATTATAAGGCCCTTGGACACCAGGGTCCTGAACGCCACTGATTTTGGCTGGAAGTCGAGGGTCCCTAAAGGCTTTTGAGTGAGACAGTTGATGTGACTGGAGCTGTGTGCCTGTAAGATGTATCTGGAGACAGCGAGAAGGCTGGACTGAAGACGGGAAAGACGGGACTTTAAAAAGACACCACTTCAGTGGCTTTGCAGTAATCCAGACAGATAATGAAAGTCTGAACTAAAGTGGTGGAGGGGGAGATGCAAGAGACGTTCAGAGGTTATTGATCATATCTCCAACCGTAATACAGATGATGCCATCTGACGTGTCTCACCCCTGTCTATTTTTATCAGTGATGCTATAGGTAGCTTGAAGCAAAGTGGCACTGCTAACAGCATGCTCATATTTCTTCACATTGAGCACATCAAAATGCTCACAAAGAGATCCTGAGCTTCCCAGAAATACACAGAGCATGTAGGTAATAGGCCAAACTGACAGAATTAAATACTTAAATAGAATAAAAACAAAATGGTTAACTAAAGAGCCTTGCTGGCGGGAAACAACAATTTCCCATAAAGACATTATTTAATTAAAAATGAAGTTCGTAAGTTCATATATTGATTTGGTATCTTTCTATAAAATATTTTTGCATTTTTTCCAAAATACCTACTAGCTTCATATATTAATAAAATTTAGGTTAAAATTTTCATTGGGAAGGAAATAATCAAGCATACTGGACTTCTGCAATGTATGTGATACAATTATCTCAAATAACATTAATTGCCCAGCTGTTGCTAACAGTGCCCAGGCAATTAGGACATAAAAACTGCAGCCATAATAGAGAATTATTTCAGAAGTTACTTTGAAAAGCTTTTGCCTATAGTCTCAGCAGGGTGTTCGTCCCTCTGACATTTTTTTTTTCTTACCTCTTTCCTTTCCCCAAAATATGAGGCAGTCCTTTGGTTCCCAAAAGTCACTTGGAAGAAACCAGTGACCTATGCTATACCGATTATTGCTTTCCACCACTGAGTGTTTCCATTTCCACAGGGAATTGTTCAGAACTCATAACCCAACATAGGGAATCTATGAAAGATCATTCGCTTTTGCACATTAATAACAGAAACTCTGACTAAAATTGGCTAAAATAATAAGGACATTTATTTTCTCTTACAACAAGAAGTCTAAAGGTAGAGCAATCACAGCCATACCGTGAAAAGGATTCCAGGTCTCAGCTTTGCCCCCTCTATGGCTTGGCATTGTCATCAGGATGTTTCTCCACATGACCACAAGAAGGCTGCTAGCAGCAACAATTACAACACACCTCCTTTCTCATACCAAGCAGGTGAAATAGAGACAAAACTTCTTGCCGTTTGATATAACTGTTCTAATTTAGGACATGTGCTCAACCCGAGACAATAACAGACCAGGAGAATAGTTTCGTGATTAGTTTAAACCACGGCTTCTGATCTAATCACTGTAAGAGGGATGGAAAGTTCTATGATTGGATTATACTTGTCAGGATCCATGCAAGGAGCTAGAAATGGGATGAAAACCCCCAAAACGCAATGTTCTCTTGGGAAGGCAGAAGTCAGAGGTGGGGAGAGGTGAATGCTGGTGCAAAAAGATGTTCAAAATGCAAAAGCAAAAATATGATCAGTGAGTTGCAAAACCAATTACTCTGCAGAAATTTCAAAGTAGATGGCAGAGATAGCAGGGAGCTGATTAGATGAGTCACTCCTATTAAGGACTTAAAATGGTAGAGAGATGAGACTGAGAGAGGCTTTGCTGATGGGCTGTGGGTCTCAAGCCCCCATCCTAAGGGCGAAGGGTAGCTATTTCTGTGTGGACAAGGTCGCCTACCATTTCTAAACAAAAGATGTTGCAGCCATCAAGCCATCAGCCACGGCAGCCTCCCCTACCCCATTACTTGGTGCACCCTAGGGGGAATTAAGGATGCAGAAAAACAGGATATTGGCTGTAGACAGTTAAGATGCATGTCAAAGGAATAATTTCAACAAGCCCAGACTCTTTTATCTTCCCATACGTAGAAAAGCACTAAAATTATTAACTTGAGATGTCAGGGTTTTCTTTGTGATTAGCAGTAATCTTTTGATGTTCGACAATATGTTTCAGTTGTGTTTTTTCCCCCCAGCAAAACCTCCTATGTTTCCTGGCTTCTCCCTTACCTGTTTGGAACAGTTCCTCAGAGCTATCTGAGATCCTGTCTCCTGCGGTATAGTTCTCAGTAAGGTCTCAGGATAAAACATAACTTGCAACTTTTAGGTCGTGTGTGTTTTTTCCAGTCGACACCCAACACAAGCTGAGTAAGAGGGACTGTAAGGGAATCGTTTGGGTAGCTTGCTGTTTCCCCGGCAGTTAGAGAATCAGCACGGATGTGGCTTGACTCTCTCCTGGAAAGCCAGAGGCCGGAGATGGGCTGGCAGGCTGTTGTGGCGGCAGAGTGAAGGAGGGTTGCTGCTCTACCGTGATGGACCTGCAGTCACAGAGTTTTGCGGACAAGGAACATGTGAATATTTCCTGTGAATGGGATGTGGGCTACATGGGTGAAAGTGAGAGCCAGTGGGAGAACCACCTTAGATTCCTTCCATTAGGGTCACTGGAGGAAAAATGAAACCTCAACAGAAAGCAAGCTGAGCGGGATCACCCATTCCCTAGAGCTTGCAGAGGAAGGACTTGCAGGAAGAGCGTGTGTTTGCCCAGCTCAGAAACTGCAGGTGAAACACTACCATGATATCAAGGTCTTTATAAAGAACCTCCGAAAGTGAGTAACCTTTAAACATCTGCCAGACCCAGAAAATGCAAAGCCATATTACAAAGATCGGTCAGATGAGAACTCTCCTTTCCCCTTCCTTTCCAGTCTCTCCTGTCTCTACTCCCCAAGGGATCACAAGCTGGCAAACAAGCTGGACAAAGAAGAGCGAGGAAAGAAAGACGGACCATACCCTCGAACCTCCTGCAAGTAGCCAGCCTACAGCAGGACCTGGTTTTGTTGATTTTAAATTTAAATCAAGCTTACGGAGCGTTTAAAATTATTGAATTGACTCTGTCTTTGCATTCTGAAATGACTTTTGAACCTTGTATTTGTTCAGAGAGAGTCCCAAACCAGATACTCTCCAGGAGTTCTCACCCTGGAACTACTTTACATTGGCCATGATCTACGTGAGCAAAAGTGATACTCCATGCCATGCCTTTTTTCTATTTTTTTGGTGGGGCCACGTCTTTCAATATCCAGGAAGCTAGTGACCAGACTCTGGGACCTTTGCTACCACTGCCTCAAAAAAAAGCAAGTACTTTGATGACTGTGCTTTCAAAAAGCAGCAGCAGAAGCGTGGCCTCTCGTGCATGACGTCACTTCCTCCCAGGTCTGACGCGCGGCTACCTGCCTGCTGGCATCTAGAACAAGCCGAAGGGAGTCTGGGCATGCAGTCTACGCCTTCTCGGCTCCGGCATGGGGCAAGCACACCCCGTCAAGGGTTGGCATGGAGACGAAGGAGCCAGCCTGCAGTACCTGCCACAGTGCTCACACCACACGCCTGGTGGCCTAGATCCTGCATAGTTTCCCTGCATGAATGTATTTATTTAAGAGATAAGATTAATAAGAAATTGCTTCATGGCCTCACTGTACATTTGGAAGCCCACTACTTCCGGGCATCCAAGAGTGAGCTCCAGAGCCAGGTGACACCCAGGTGTGACCCCCTCACTGTCTCTTGCTAAATGACCACCTTTCTCCAGGTTCCTCCCTTTTCTTGAGCAATGAAGCTTCTCCCCATAGGTCTCTTCAGAGCCTGTTTACATCCTACCCACCCTTTTAGGTCCCCCTGAAGCACCTGCTCCCCCAGGAGTCTTTCCTTGGCTTTCCAGGATCCCTCCTTTCCTACAATTTCCAGCACTTCCTGTTCCGAACAACATTTTTTTACATGGAATTGTATAAGCCTTGGATTCTTTGTATACTGTATAAGTCTGCTAATTAATTCATTCATTCAACAAATGTTTAAGGAGCCCATACAAGGTGCTTTGCTGAATGCCAGGTAGTAAACAAGACAGGCATGGGCCCTGTCTTCTTAAAGCTTACAGACTACTGTGGAGGAGACAGACATGAAATAAGTAAACAAACATGTAAATACAGAATTACAGACTGCAACAAGATCCAGGAAAGAAAACTTTCAGATGTGCTGAGAAAGTGAATCAGTGGTCTGTCTTAAATTAAGTGGTCAAAGAAGATGTCCCTGAGAAAGAGAAATCTAAAACAGTGAGGTCTAAGGAGGGGTCAGCCAGGTGAACAGGAGGCAGAGAAACATTTCAGGTAGAAGAAATCATATGTTTAAAGGCCTTGAGTCACGAAAGAGATGAAAGCACTTGAGGAACTGAGAGGACAGTACGTTTGGGACATTGTGGGGGCAGGTGGCAGGAGAGAGATAAGGTTAGAAATATAAGCAGATCACATGGGTCCTTCCAGGTTGTGTTGAGAACTTTGGATTTAAAGCCAAGGATACTGAAAAAATTTTTGAAGGATTTATAGCAGAGCAATAATACGACCCAATCAATGTTTTAAAAGAATGCCCTAGTTCTTCAATGGAAAATGGATTGCAGAAGAGCAAGAGTAGAAAAAAAGAGACTAGCTAGGGAGCAATTACAAAAGCCCAGACAAGAAGTCATGGTGGTTGGCCACTGATGGTGGCTGCACGGGAGATGGAAAGAATGGCTTATAATTGAGATCGTAAGCTTCATGTCTTTTGTGCATGCCAGGCTTCTGGCTTGGGGAAAACCTACAGCTCTACTCGGTAAGTAAATATAATTAATCAATACAGTAATTAGTTAATTAATTGCATGCTGTTTTAACCATTAAAAAAAAGAGGAGCTGATCTATATTGTTAACTGAATCAAACAGTTCACGGCAGGTGAGAAAGCAATTATGTAGACACATAGTCAATCTGGTTTGTTTGATAAGAAGACAGACTTGTTGCAAGAGTCAGCCTGGTTACTTTAGCCATATTAACAACTAAATAATATACACCACATGGTTATCCCAAGTTATGTTCACTATACTAGTCCAAGATAATATCAATTTGGTTTAAGTCATTTTCATCATTCACTAGCTAGAGTTTTGAATGCACAACTTAGGGCATTATAGTATATAACAGTGGTTCCTAAATATTTTTTATTCCATAAACAAGTATTTCTTTTTTTTTTCAAAAACTGGGGGAACTGATTAATGTTGACACCTTTTAGCTTGTCAAGAATGAATATTAAAACAAATGAAAAATCAAATAACTACTCTCACAGCGAGGGTTCTTAGCTGCAAGCAATAGAAACTAATTCTGTCAGATTTAAGTAGGAAAGAACTTATGATAAGAGTTTTGTGTGGCTCACAGAATCACCAGGAGGGCTGGAAACTTAGGGCCAAGCTATCAAGAACACTGTCCAAATCTTTGATATGATGAAGACCCCACAGCCATGGCCAGTGTCATTAAGCGGTAGATGCCATAGGTCAACCGCTAACATCACCAATGCTGCTGCTGGATGGCTCCACGAATGGACCCATGGCCCTGGGAACTAGATATAGTCATTGCAGCCTCCACTACTCCTCCCCCGAATGGATGCTGGGCAGCCCTTGCTTTATAATGCCACTTCCAGTTCAAAGACTGGTGTGAACTTATAATTAGCGGAGCACAGCACAAGGGCTTTTGTCCTCACTGCAAGAAAGATGAGAGAGTGAGCTTCCAGGGCTGGAGAGAAGGGTTTCAAGATTTATACAGCGCAGAAATTTCCAAATATAGGAATAGGGTTTAGATACTGGGATCCTAAAAAAGAGTGATAACTACCATCTACTATCCCCATCGATTCATAAGAGAAGAAAAAATTATTTTAATTCTAAAACGTAAAAGGGGAAAAATTACAGTATTTGGAACAGCGTATTAATGGAAGAAAGTTTTTTTTTTAAATAGAAAAATTATTGCATTGCCTTTATTGTTTTCTTTTCTTCATTCATGGTGAAACTCTGTCTTGAGGCAGCTTGATCCACAGAACCATTCTGGGGACCCGTGTGTCTAGAGGACACGGGCTTTGGAGTAACAAACTTGGTTTTTGCTTTCAGTTCTACCTTACTTAGCAGCTGTGTAATCCTAGGTCAGCTAGATCTGAGATTCAAGGTCATCCTTTGCAAAATGGGGCTAATAATTCCTAACTCTTAGAGTTGCCCACACACATACATAGCCTCTCCCTTTATCAACATCACTCACCATGTGGTACATTTTTCACCAAGGATGAACCTCCATTGACACATCAGAATCCTCCGAAGTCCACAGTTTACCTTAGGATTCAGTTGTATATTCTGTGGGTTTGAACAAATGTATAATGACATATATCCATCATTATATCGTATAGAGTATCTTCACTGCCCTAAAAAAAGTCTGTGCTCTGCCTATTCATCTTGTTTCCCTCACTTCCCACCCCTGCCCCCATCACTGGCAACCACTGATCTTTTTATTGTCTCCATAGTTTTGCCTTTTCCAAAACGTTATATAGTTGGAATAATACAGTATGTAGCCTTCTCAGATTGGCTTCTTTCACTTAGTAATATGCATTTAAGATTCCTCCATGTCTTTTCAGGGCTTGATAGCTCATATATTTCTTAGCACTGAGTAATATTCCAATGTCTGGAGGCACCACACTTTATCCATTCACCTACTGAAGGACATCTTGGCTGCTTTCCAGTTTGGGCAATTATGGTTAAGGCTTCTATAAATATCAGTGTGCAGGATTTGGTGTGGACATAAGTTTTCATTTCCTTTAGGTAAATACCAAGGAGCATAATTGCTGGACTGTATGGAAAGAGTATGTTTAGTTTTGTAAGAAACCTCCCATCTGCCAAAGTGGCTGCACCATTTTGCATTCCCACCAGCAATGAATGAGAATTCCTTTTGCTCCACATCTTTGCCAGCATTTGGTGTTGTCAGTGTTCCAGACTGCAGCCATTCTAAGAGGTGTATAGTGGTATCTCATTTCGATTTGCATTTTCCTGATGACATACGTGGAGTATCCTTTCATATGCTTATTTGTCATCTGTATATCTTCTTCAGTGAGGTGTCATCTGTTAAGGTGTTTGGCCCATTTTTAAATTGGGTTGTTTGTTTTTTTTTAATTGTTGAGTTTTAAGGTTTTTTTTTTTTGGTTTGTATACTTTGGATAATAGTCCTTTATCAGATGTGTCTTTTGCAAATATTTTCTCCCTCCTGTGGCTTGTCTTCTAATTCCCTTGCTATTGTCTTTCACAGAGCAGAATTTTTTAATTTTAACTAAGTTCAGTTTATCAATTATTTCTTCCATTGATTATGTTTTGGTGTTATATATAAAAGATACCAGCATATACAAGATCATCTAGGTTTTCTCTTATGTTAATTTCTAGGAGCCTTATATTTTTGCATTTTACATTTAGGTTTATCTATGATCCATTTTGAGTTAATTTTTGTGAAGGGTATAACATCTGTGTCTAGATTCTTTTTTTTTTTTTTTTTTTTGCATGTAGATGTCCAGTTGTTCTAGAATGATTTATTGAAGAGACTAAAATTTATATGGAGAGGCAGGAGACCCAGAATAGCCAACACAATACTGAAGGAAAAGAACAAAATAGGCACATGAAGAAATGCAACTATCTCTTCAAAACCCTGCTTTCAATTCTTTTGGACATATACCCAGCAGTAGAATTGCTGGACCATATAGTAATTCTATTTTTAATTTTTTTCAGGAACCACCATACTGTTTTCCATAATAGCTACACCATTTTACATTACTATCAAGTGTCCAAGGGCTCCGATTTCTTCACACTCTTGCCAAATTGTTCTCATTATTATTTTTTGACATTCTAATTGGTCTGAAGTGGTACAGTAGACCCCCCTAATGTGCAGTTTCAGTTTCAGGGGTTTCAGTTACCCACTGTCAACCACGGTCTGAAAATGTTAAGTGGAAAATTCCAGAAATAGAAAATTCCTAAGTTTTAAGTTGCATGTTGTTCAGAATAGCATGATGAAATCTTGTGCTGTCCTTCTCAGTTCCGCCTGGGATGTGAATAATCCCTTTGTCCAGTGTGTCCCGCCCCTCATCGCTTACTAGCCATCTCGGTTATTAGCCTGACTATCAAGGTATTCCAGTGTTTGTGTTCAAGTAACCCTTATTTTACCTAATAATGAGCTTTACTTAATAAAGTGTAAAAGTAGTGATGCTGGCAATTCATGTATGCCAAAGAGAAGCCATAAAGTCTTTCCTTTAAGTGAAAAGGTGAAAGTTCTTGATGTACTAAGGCAAGAAAAAAACTTTGTACTAAGGTTGCCGAGATATACTGCAAGAACAAATTTTCTGTTTGTGAAATTGTGAAGAAGGAAAAAAAATTCATGTTAGTTTTACTACTGCAACTCAGACTGCAAAAGTTATGGCCACAGTGTGTAATAAGTGCTTAGTTAAGATGGAAAAGGCATTAAATTTATACAATAAGCTATTGAGAGAGAGAGAGAACCATATTCACATAACTTTTATGTAGTATATTGTTATAATTGTTCTATTTTATTATTACTTATTGTTAATTTCTTACTGTACCTGGTTTGTAAATTTAACTTTATCACAGGTATGTACATACAGGAAAAAACATGGTATACACAGGGTTCAGTACTTGCTATCCACAGTTTCACAGCATCTACTGGGGCTCTTGGAACCTGTCCTTTGCGGATAAGGAGAGGGTGCTATATCTCATTCCTCTTTGAATTTTAAATGCTAGATTAAAAATAGCTTGTACAGACATAAAAGAGTAATCACACATAACAAAGGTCCACTAAGTCAAAATCTAAGGAAAGTGAAAACTCAGGGACAACTTCAAGCCACTTTTGCCCTGATTACTTTCATCCATCCAGAAGAAACAAAACTTTATAAATGGGCCTTGCTTTTGACAGCCCTGCATTCCAGCGGAGGTATAATTCCATGTCTCCTACCCAAGGCGGGGAATCTGGAGGATAATACTCGCAACGCGTAAGCAGGGACCGGAAGGATCACACTTTTGGGTGAAGGTGAAATAGTCATGATCCTGCCCTCAAAGGGAGGTTTACCATGAAGTTAGTGCAGCTTGCGCTTCCAGACCCCACATTAATATCAACCTCTTCTAAGGCGCCTGGAAGACCTTGGACATGTTTCAAGTTAAGAATCTTTAGTCTCAACAGAAACATATTCAATGCTCTTACATAAAAACTGGTGTTCTGTAGCCTTAGTAGCAAGAAGCCATCAGAACTGGTTTTAAACTCCTGTTCAACAGATCAAGGACACTTGTCTCAGGGAAAGTCAGCCATTGGTGTCAGCCACTCCCTCTTGAAAGTCAGCCAGTCAGAGATTCACTTCAGTGAACATGCCTCTGAATGTCAATCAACCAACAAGAGTCTCACCTGGTAACCACTTCTACAGATGATGTCAACCCCCTTCCCCCCTGAAAGTCACCAAGGCCAGAACTCCTCCCTTACCAAAGCCCTGTGTAGATCAGTCGGCTCCACTTGGAGAGGCTGTGCCTGATCAACGTAAGTAATAAATTTCAGCTCTGTGTGCGTGTGTGTGTGTGTGTGTGTGTGTGTGTGTATGGCTTTCTTTCCAATATTGAATGGTGGTTCCATCCTTTGACAATGTGATCATATGTTTCTGTAACATTTGCAAAAGTAAGATGTTTTAACAGTGAGCAGGTAAGACTGCTGTCTCTTTCTAACCCTACTTCTCTCTGTCAAACTTCCTCTTATGTTTGGGCCTTAAGAGGCTACACTGTTTACATAGCATAAAGCTGTAGTCGTATTCAAATACTAGGGATATATGTATGTGAAATCACGTGTTTGTGTGACTTTTGTTTTATGTATCTCAACATTCAGTATTTTTAAAAAGGCAAATTGTGATGCCTGATGGATGACAGAAAGTGAGAGAAATATTTTTATTAAGAAACTTCCCGACAGCCTAGGACACTGTATCCAGTAAATATCAAGAATTAGCCAACATGGATGGACCTTAAGATTATCATACTAAGTGAAATAAGTCAGAAAGAGAAAGACAAATACCATACAGTATCACTTATATGTGGAGTCTAAAAATATGAACTTATTTACAGGGCAGAAACACACTCACAGACATAGAGAACAAACGTATGGTTACCAGTGTGGGAGAGGAGTGGGGAGGGATAAATGAGGAGTTTGAGATTTGCAAATACAAACTGCTATATATAAAATAGATCAACAATGGTTTCCTACCGTATCACACAGGAAACCTTATTCAATATCTTGTAATAACCTATACTGAAAAAGAATATGAAAATGAATATATATAGATATAAACATACAAATGAATCACTAAGCTGTATACTGGAAACTAACACAACATTGTAAATCAATAATACTTAAAAAAAAAGGATTAGCAAACTAGCTGGGTATAAAAATCACCTTACAAAATCAATACATGACAGCAGTGGAACTGTAGAACAGCACAGCTATCTATTAATAACAGAAAGGATAAATAAGTTACACTATAGTCATTCAGTGGTTTATATACAGCAATAAAAATGAATGAATTATAGGTAACATGTAAGTTTATGGATGAATTTTACAAACTTAGTGTTGAACAAAAAAGCAAGACACAGAACAATCATAACACACATTATAGTTCTGTCTATATACATTAAAAATCAGATATAGATTATGCTAAGGAAAGAAGCCAATATATACTATATGGTTCCACTTAAATAAAAGGCTATTGGAGGCAAAACTAACCTACAGAGACAGAAAGCAGATCTGTGGCAGTCTGGGGTTGGGATTTAAGGCAGATGGACACAAGGAAACTGTTTTTGAGTAATATAAATTCTGTATCTTGATGGAAGTGGTGGTAACATAGGTCCATACATTTCCAAAACTCACTAAACCGTATTCTTTAAATGGAGCATTTTTTAATACAGAAATTACACCACAATACATATGATGTACAAAAGTTTAAATTAAGCACAGTGGTAAAACTACAAGGAAAAATAAGAAAACGATTGTCCTAAAAGCCAGGCCAGTGCTTTCCTCCAGGCAGAGGGAAGCTTCTAGTCTTGGCAATGTTCTGTCTCTTGGCCTGAGTAGTGGCTGGATCAGTTTCACTTTATAGGTTTTTCTTGTTAAACTGTAAATTTGTTTCATGTACTTTGTGTGTGTGTGTGTGTATATTTCACAGTAAAGCAAAAACTGAAACAACTAAATTCATAAAAGAGTGTTTCCCTGTTTTGCACTTGTGGAGCAGAAAATCACGAGGCAATTATTACCATTCACATTTATTTAAAACAAGTTATGCCAAATGCCTTGTTTCAAAAAATATTTCTGATGCATATAATTTCCCTCTGATGTAAGTATGGGATTTGGTCTCTGCTTTAGCACTGAGTACAAAAGGAACTTCTCTAGATTTTAAGAAGGAGACTCAAGGTAAGAGAGGTTTAATGTCCTTATCACGTAAACCAGATTCTTTGTATTATGGTTTGACTCTCAGATGTATACTTTTCGGACAAGTTTTTTCCTTCATGCTTCATGATTATTACCATGTTTGTATTCCCCATAAATTGCTATATTTTTTCCCCCACAAATGAGCTGATGACTTTATGAGGCAGGAAAGGTTAGATTATGCCATGATAATACAAAATAGCAAAACCTCAGAGGATTAATAGAGTACATGTTTATTGCTCAGTGATTCAAGTCTTCTTTTGGCCTGGGTGGCTCTGCAGACAGGTGTTCTCCCCAGGGTGCATGGTGCCAATGGTGGGCTGCTTCAGTCTCACAGCACCTCCATGCCAACAGGTACTTCCATGACAGGACGTGGGGATGGGAGACCGGGGCAGTCAAGCACTGGCAACGAAATACTTCTGCGTGCAAGTGACACGTGCCACACATTTCACTGGCTAAAGCAAGTCACGTGTTTATTCCTATGTTACGGGGAGAGCGAGGGCAGGCAGGAAAGTGTAACTCTCCTATCTAGCCAGAAGGAGAGGAGAAGGGATGTGTCAGAGAGCCGTATAAATGCTCGCCAGAGTTAAATGGTAGAATCAGGCCAAAATAAATTTTATACTTTGTAAAAATGAATTCAGTCCCACTTGAATGGCAAGCATATTGATGATAATAATATCTTACTTTTGTTTAATACTTTGGAATTTATGAAGCATTTTCTCAATACTTCTTATTCATTTATTCAGGAGAATTTAAAGCACTGATTATGGGCCAGGCACTATGCTAGGTCCAGAACATGTGCATAAGACAAGGCTCTGCCCTTCTGCGTGATGATGTCATGTGGTCATTGCAAAATAAAAGCCTCAATGGGTACAGTGATGGCAGGGAAGAGAGAGCTCAGCATTAGGGATGGAAAGAGGAAGACTTCTTACATAAAGTGATATTTACTTGAGTCCCAGGATCTCAAAGATAGTAGGAAGTTATCAAGCAGAAGTGATGGGGGAGATGGGGAAGGCAACACAGGGAGTGAGAAAGGAAGGTGCAAAGGCATAGAGAGTCATCTTAGGGGCTCCCTCAAACCCCCAGGGATTAGGAGTTTGCCACTCTCTCAATGTTACAGACGAGGAAACTGAGGCACAAAGAAGGAAACAGTTTTTCTCAGCTCACAAATCTACTACAAGGCAGAGCAGAACCCAAGTCTTTTAACTCCAAATTCAATGTTCTAAACACACATCATTACCATCTAAATAAAAGACACTTTAAATAATGGATGTATATAATTCACTCAACATATCTTATCCATATTAATGGTGGGCATAAAAATCAGTATTCAGTAAAGGATGGTAAAATGTAAAGCTCTAGATGACTCTGCCTACTACGCACGAGGTAGTTATGCTCCATATGGGCAAAAATTGTATCTCTCTTTTTTTTAATTGGGGTATAATTGATATATAACATTATATTAGTTGCAGGTGTACAATGTAATGATTCAATATTTGTATATATTACAAAATGATCACCACAATAAGTCTAGTTTACATTCATCAACATACATAATTACAAAACATTTTATATTGTGATGAGAACTTTTAAAATTTACTCTTTAAGCAACTTTCAGGTATGCAATACAGTATTATTAACTACAGTCACCATGCTGTACATTATGTTCCCCTTATATTTATTTTATAACTAGAAATTTGTACCTCTCATGTCCCTTTTTTATCATCATAGCTCTGGTTTCAAGTATGGTATCTGATACATTATAGGTTCTTTATAAACATTTATGGGAGGAAGGAAGGGAAAAATCTCTTAAGTCTTTATCTTCAAACTAATGGGAAAAGTTTCCTTAATCTATTTAAGCACTAAAATAATCCCTTAATTTGCCTTCCTAGCCCGTCCGGTCCACCAAATGTTTTTGTGTGAGACAGTTCATTTTTCACTGTCATACCACGGTTAGGACACAGAAGTGTGGGTCACAGGGCAAGAGCCCAGTGCAGTGCCATGAACATGGGAATGGTAGCTATCCCCTAGGTGTGCACTGAATGGCTGAGTGGCAAAATCACATCTGTCATTATTCATCTGAAACAACACATCTGTGTGGTTTAAACCTTCAGAGACTAGAGATTTACTGCACATTAGTGATTACTTCAAACATTGGAGATTAATGAGGCATGGGAGATTACCTCAGACTGTAGTGATCTCAGGAGTTTAGTAAACACTGCAAGCTCTCCAGTCAGGATTGAAAGGTCTGATGGGGCCACCGCAGGCCTTATTTATGGAAACTCTGGTTCTGCACCAGTGGTGAGTCTGCCCTTTTTTACTGTGAGAGAAGATTCAAAAGGCGGTCTGGGGTGACTGCACACCAGGACTTTTCCCACTGGTGTATCAAAATGCTCCAGCCAGTCACCTTTAGAATTAACCATCTTTGTGTGGCTGTTCAGACAGCCCTGTCGCTGAAAACACAGAAGCTAAAGGGCCACCTGCCTACCAGTCAGCAGTGTTTTAACAACGTCCTATGCATCAGAGAGTACGTTAATCAGTCACTGAAGTGGATACTAGAGAAACAAACATAAGGCATAGTCTTTGCTCTTAAGAAGGATACAAACCAGATGGGGAGATAGGAGGATAATAAAGTAAGTCTTGAATCAAACGCTAAATAATTGGGCAATAGGTCTACAAGAAGGGAGAGGCCCCAGGGTACCGGGACCACCTAGGAAGACTTAATGGAGGGAACAGGACTTGAGATTGCTCCATTTTGGACACATGCTCCAGCCTATGGATTCCTGTGATCCAGGCACGTAGTAAACACACACATATATTTCCTGTGAAAACATGAAATGATAGGCGTCATGAAGTTATTCATGGGCTGCTCATCCTGCCTAGAACATTTTTCCTCCACTTTTCAGCTTGGCTGAATCTGTCTTCAAGTTCCAGTTCCAAGAGGGCGTCCTTTTCCAGAGCCTTCCCCACCTCCTTTGGCACCTGGGCAAAAGTCAGTCTTTGTGCTCTCTTAGCCCTTTGTATGTGTCTCTGATGCAGTGCTAACCGCGTTGTACTGGAATGAATTGTTCATGTGTCCTTTTCCCCACTCCATGCTGCCAGGCAGGGCATGAGACCTCATTAACTACCGTTTGTATGGGTCAATGGATAAATTAACTGGAGGAGAGCTTTCTAATGAGAGACCAGTGGGAGATCTGGTAAGATGGGTCCAGACTTTGATCCTTTTAAAAGACAAACCAAAGTGGGGGGCAGATAAGGAAGGAAGACAAAAAGAAAGGAAGGGAGGGAGGGAGGAAAGAAGGAAGGAAGGAAGGAAGGAATGAAGGAAGGAAGGAAGGAAGGAAGGAAGGAAGGAAGGAAGGAAGGAAGGAAAGTGTATATTTCAGTAGGTTAAGGAAAAAGACTAGAGCTGGCTTTTTTTTAAATGACCCAGAGAATAAAAGCCCTCCGTAATCCCACTTCTCAGGGTATCTGTTGTTAACATTATTTGTATTTCCCTAGGAGTTTTCCTCTGCCTATAAATACATTGGCAAATTTCCCTACAGTCTATATTCCCACTAATCATGTAGGAGATTGTCCAAAAATCCAGTCAAGGAACAAGTATTTATTGAGTGCTTATGAATTGCTGTATGATGGTAGACAAGCCAGACATTACCCTTACCTTCCATGGATTTTAGAGAATAGTGGATAAAACAGCATCTAAAAATTATGAATTGTTAAGTTGATGATTAAAATGTGCAAAGATTCACCTCCGCCGTTGCGCTGCATGTCAACAGTGGCATGATGTGATGAAAGCTCTGCTCAGATTAAGTTGGCAGCAGAACAGACTGAAAGAGAGAGATGTTGTGGGGACTTGGGCATGGGCAATGGTAGTGGGAATAGAGAAAAAAAAGTAAACCCAAGAAATAATTTAAAGCAAAAGTTCTCAATCTGTGGACCATTTGGGGATACGAAAGATAAACTTTAGGATTTTTGAACCCTCAAATTGGACTTTATGTGTCGTTTATCCATGTATTTTTCTACGGACAGTAAGTGTGATAGGTTCCCCTAATCTCTTTGTGAGGCAGTAGAGCATAGTGTTTTAAGATTATTGATATTGGAGTGAGAAAACCTAGGCTCAAACACTGTGTCACTTACTGGCTCTGAAACCTTAGACAAGTTACTTAACCTTAACCTGCAGATAACAAAGCGACAAAACAGCAATACTGTAAAGTGCCTATCACCCAACTATTTTTATTCTACAGGAGTCCAATACCCAAAAGATAAAAATCAATGTTTTAAAGAAAGAATAGACAAGGCTTGATGTCAGATTGATAACGAGAGAGGACAGAGGAAAAGGAGCAGAAGAAACGGGATGCTAGTACAGGAGATAAAATGGATTAAGATTTCTCACAGGAGAGTGAAGGACTCCTAGAACAGTCCCTCTGCAGTGCACAGTGTTTAAAATGCTACCTGGGGCTGGATTATAGACTCGCTTTCCCAAATTTAAAGAGTTCGGATCACTTTGTTGATTATCAAAAATGTTGACTTATTTTCATTGAATACTAAAAGCAGATGTGGCAGAGTTGGGGCGTGGGGAGGAGACGAAAGCTGAGTGGGAGAATGGGGATGGACAAGGCGACTTCTAAGCTCCTTCAAATTCTGAGCATCCACAAGTAGACGCTAGCAACTGATGAAACTGTTACACTTGGCTGGGAGTTGGGGCGGGACCTCAGGATATTGTTTACAGATAATAACATATGTAGAGTTGCAGAGACACCCTGACAATATTCAACGTTGTCAAGGATCATGCAACTTAAACATGTGTATCTCTTGGCCAGACTACACCATCCTTAGGTGCACTGTCAGTTAATATATTTATTTTACTGTATTTTTCCCTTTTCCTTTTATAATTTGGAGAATAGTTTAAACTATAGAAATACTATAAACTGACCATGAAATTATTTTTATATTTCCTTCATTAATTAATGTTTGTATATTATCTTTTAATTGTCTTAGAAATAATAGTGTGTTGTTTTTGTGTTTTATAATCTTTTTCTGACTTAAAAACTTTTCTTCAATGCACAAAAAATGGAGGTGACCTGGGCCTCTCTTGTTTTCTAAGCAATTGTAAAGATCTGCTAAGCTACTGTAATAAAGGTGGTGGAGTGGGGCACCTTGGGCTCCAAGAGAATTTCTGCTCCAGTCATATCTTGAAATTTGTTAAACAAAAAAAAAAAAAAAAGAAAAATGCAGGTTATTTCCAATTACCACTGAACAAATGTTTGTCTTCAATAAAATGGGTCATAAGTGCTTTCTGACAATCCATTATTTATTTGCCTAGAAATATGGGGAAACAAAAAAATTAAAATCTCTGGTCTTCTGTTCTTAAGATCTCGATCTTACTGTGGCATCAAGATTTAGGTTTAGGAAATAAAAGTAGACAAACCCTGGACAGTCCCTCAGGAGGCCAATTTCCTGGTTCCTTCCTTTTATGGTCAAAGAGGACAGTTTGTCTTTAATGATGTCTTTAATGATTTAAAGCCCAAACTATATCTTCCAGGCTTATGATGTTAAATGCACACTTCCTCAACACAATGTGTAAAACACTAAGCACACACTATGTTCATTGTCCCTTTTGGAAAAAGAAATGGTTCCTCGCACTCGAAGTTACCAGGATTTGTGTCCTGTGACTTTGTCACCTGGCCAAAATTGACTGAACCAGAAATTGGGGTCAAAAGTAATTGTAAAGAGCTGAACATAGTACTAAGAGCTAAATATTTAATGAGCACTTCAGTCTGTGAGTCAAACACTACGCCAAGGCCTCTGCTTGGTTGTTTTATTTAACCTTCACAATAGCCCTATGAGATTGGTGGGAATATTATCAAATGCATCTTAATAATAACACACGTATAGTTACAGGGACACCCTGACAGGATGGAAAAAGTTGTCAATCATCATCCAGCTTTAATCACGCATCTCATGCCCAGCCTACATCACAGAGGCTTAGAAACTGGTCCAATGTCACAGGATGGTAAGTGGGGTTGCTAGGGCTTGAACTCAGGGTCTTTCTGTCTGCCTGACTCCGGAGCCCTCTCTCCTCACCCTTAGCCTGGGAGGCCACCTCAGTCTGCGCAACAAGGATGTTCTGTACCGTATGGCTTGACTCAATCAAATCCTCTCTCCCTGGAGGGTATGCTGAATGTGACATTTTTAGAGAGGATGGAAGCAACAGGAACATAAAAGAAGCAGAGAGAAAGGCTTAGGAGAATGGGTGTTAGCAGGAACCAGGAAGAGTGAGATGATGGCTGTGTCATTAGGGCTAAGGTCACAGAAATGCTGGACACACTCAGTGACCCTGAAAGACAGTCAACATTCCGGCATTTATTAGGCCTGATGGGTCACATTTCCTCAAAGAAGTCACCTCGTACATCTCTGCCCTTGCTCCCTGAGCAACCCTAAGTGACAAAGAAATGATCTGCTCAGGCAACAACTAGGTTCGTAAATAAACTGTCATAGCAGAAAGCTAACTCCAGCTCCTAAAAGAGCACACAAGGTGTGCTCTTTAATTAACGACATAGATTACCAGCACTTTAAGAGAATTTAGGAGCTAATTTGCTTATGAACTGACACCTGCTAAAAGCTTACTTGAAGCAGTTTCCGAGCTGTAGTCTGAGAGTCTACCTAGTTTTCCAGACTTTTAGCTTCTTGAGATTCTCTGCCAGCATTAAATTAGGCCACCGTTGAGTGAAGATTTAATATTAATAGTTTTTGCTCTAATGGAGAGAGTCATGTAAGGAGTATCATTTAAAATAATAAATTCCTTCTGTTTCGTTGGGAGGAAAAGTTCATTTTTTCCTAGGTGAAGAACATGCTTCTTTGATTATAAAGATAATTTTAATAACCGGAAAGGTTTTCTGCCTTTTCTTAGCTGCCAGGAAACTCATAGTGTAAAGTGAAAAGACAGCAACTGATGGACTTCAGATGCCTGGGACTATTTACATAGTTTCTGTTTCAGGTGCTTTTTGTTCCCACTTTTTAAAAAAATGACCCATTTTAGATATTTTACTATAATAAGTTATCCCCGGAAATTTTTGAAAGTGTTAGGTTGAACCATCTGAAATCGCCAATAGCCAATCATTCTTAACCTACAGAAGGAACAATTCTAGATGGCTCAGCGTATAAATCAGAAGTAAAGACATCTGGATATACGTGCATGGGAAAAGTCCCAAAGGGAACATGGCAAAAATTTGACTGAAATCCTGCAGTGGGACAATATATGCTTTTTATGTTTTACTTCCTGCTTTTTGTATTTTTCAAATTTTGTATTGCTTTTACTTTATTCATCAACATTGTTGCTTCTTCCTCTTTGCTTCTATCATAGATTGTGCCTTAATACCCTGTACCTATTACCCTTTAATTATTACTTTGTACCTATAGTCCTGCACTTATTATGCTGTGCTGCACCTTTTAAAAAAAAAACCTATGTGTCTCTCCTGTGAATTTCTTGAGAGCAAACACTATGTCTTATTTATCTTTATACTCACTGTACCTGGCACATAGGAAGGCTTCAACAAATGTTTCATCAATTGAATGAATAAATGTATCCATGTCTGGTTTTAACCAAATCAGAACACAATTTGTATATAGTTTTTTTCAAGTAATTGATTTTTCTAAAAATAATTGAATAAAGCTTCGTAATGACTTCTCATACTTTACATCTTCTCTTCTACTAATGTGCTAACCTTTCAATGACATACATTCTTAAATTACATTCAGGTGACATTTACATTTCTTTTCAGTTTATTCTGACCCAGAAGTAGCTTTTAGCATTGCCTGACTATAGCTCTAAGATCATACCTGGATGTTTTCCAGATTTCTTAAATTGAACAGAGGCCATGTTCAAAGGATGTCCTTGACTCTCCTTTCTGGCTTGGAATTGTTTCTTTTAATGAACCTAGTATCCATCCCAATTTTACAGCAGATAACCTTGAGGGCATATTTGACTCAGAACTTTCCTGTGTGTGTTACATCAGTCAGTGAGTGTAGAGTTTACAGCATCTCTTTGAGAATGACCAGTTTCAGATCATAATGATGCCCTGGGCCTGAAATGTATCAACAGCTCCGCTCTTCCACATACACGGAGGTGATAGGCTATGATAAAAGCCAGTGCCTCTCTAAATCTAATGTGCATACAAGCCACCTAGGCAACTTGTTAAAATGCAGATTCTGATTCAGTTGGTCTGGGGTGGGGCCTAAGGTTCTGCTTTCTAACAAGGTGCTGCTGGTCTGAGCCCACAGTCTGAGGAGGAGGACTACAAGCCCTCTTGTGTAGCCCCTGGTATCTATCCTTAAGTGCTCCAATTTGGAGTCTGAAGACTGCTCAACTCTAGTAAATACAAGAGCTTCACAGGCTGGCGGCGTTGCATCTAAGCCCTGCCCCAGGTTAGCTAAAGTCTTTGATGGTTCTCCATCCCCCTCCATCCTTCTAAATGCCTTCTCTCTGCAAGGTGGCTTGGGGTAGTTTGGGGTTCCCACTGTGGCTTTCCACCTGGGCATCCATAGCCTTTCTCTATGCTCCAAATTGTCCTGTCATGCATCCAACCAATTCAAGTTACCACTGGAAGCTAATCTGAAGAACCAAGGCTCAATAATGTGTTAACAGACAACACAGTTTAATGTGGTGACTTAGTTTGAAAACGGAAGTCTGTGGTTTGTATTCTGTCTCTGCTCTTCAGCAGCTATGAATCTCAACAAGTCTTTAGTGCCTGTAGTAGACTGAATAATGCCTCCCATAGAAGTTCACATCCAAACCCCTGGAACCTGTGAAAGTTATCTTGTGTGGCATAAGGAACTTTGCAGATGTGATTACATTAGGATCTTGAGATGGGGAGATTATTCTGGATTATCCAAGCATGCCCAATGCAATCACAGGAATCCTTATAAGAGGGAAGTTTGCAAATAAAGTGGGAGAAGCAATGTGAAGGTGGAAACAGAGATGAGAGTGACGCAGCCACACACCAAAGCCGTCTCTAGAAGCTGGAAGAGACAAGGAACAGACTCTCCTGGAGCCTCCGGAAAAAACCAGCCCTGTCGACATATTGATTTTAGTCTCGTAAAACCGATTTTAGACTTCTGGCCTCCAGAACTGTAAGTGAATAAATTGCATTGTTTTAAACCACTAGGTACATGGTCATTTCTTAAAGCAGCGTCAGGAAATTCATACAAAATTTCTGTTCCTTAGTCTGTAAAATGAGGCTGATGGTAGCAACGCTCATTGAAGCATCGATGTGAGTTGACATGAGGCTAAAAGCACTGATGTGATACCTTCCTGAGGACACCTGAACCACATGCACCTTACCTACAGAAGCAATCCTCAGAGAAGAGGACGAACAGATTTAAAAGAAAAAAATAAGCCTTGGTTGAGATCTTCTTTTGTGTTAGGCACTAAGTTTCTGTTCTGAGGGAACTCACAATGAGCTGCGCGTGGACATGGGGCCGTCACAGAGGCAGGTGTAAAGGATCAGAAATACTGAAAGAGTCTTTTGGTAGAGGAATAAGAACAGCCAACACTAATAAGTTACTACTAATACTACTAACAGTTTAAAGCGCCTAGACCCATGCCTCGTATCTTTCCTTAAATATGCCCGTCTTTCACGGGGCTACGTGAACCCTCAAGGGACAACTAACCCTGCTTGGGGATGGCGTGGGGGTTAATTTTATGTATCAACTTGACCGAACCACCGGGTGCTCAGATATTTGGTCAAACATTATTTTGGGTGTCTGTGAGGATGTTTTCCGATGAGTTTAACATTTCAATTGATACACTGAGTAAAGCGGATTGCCTTCCCTACTGTGAATGGGCTCCACTGGCCTGAATAGAACAAAAACGGTGACCTTCCCTGGAATAAGAGGGAATGCCTCTTGCTTGACTGCCTTGAGCTGAGACACTGATTTTTTTTTTTTTTTTTTTTTTTTTTTGGTGCCTTCTGGCTCAGACTGAAACATTGATTCTTCCTGGGTCTCAAGCCTGCTGGCCTTCAGACTAGAATTACACCATCAGCTCTCCTGGGTCTCCAGCTTACTAACTGCCGATCTTGGGACTTGTCAGTCTCCATAACTGTGTGAACCAATTCTTTATAATAAATCTCTTTCTCTCCCTCTCTCTCTTTCCATCTTCACGTCCTATTGGTTCTTTTTCTCTGGAGAACTCTAGTACAGATGGCTATCCAGAAATGCTTCACAGAGGAGGTCACTTTTTTCCGAGAGATGTTGAAATGATAAATGATCTATTTCTAAATACTCTACTTCATAATTATAGATTGTAAATTCTTCTGTCATTGATCCATTTCAACAACCACTTAGGGTTTAGCAAATGCTTATTGGGTGCCAGGCCCTTCGCTAGGCACAAAGGCGAGGTCAAAGGAGACCTCAGTGCTGCCCTTTAGTGAGGAAGTAAGGCTGGAAGGCTAAACACTACAGAGCACTCATGTGTACACAGGATCTTTTGAAAGTGGCAGTCCCATTCTTACAAAAGAAAAACGTGCTGCTCAGTTAAGACTGCCAGATAAAATACTGCATGGGATGTGCAATTATTTGTTATTTATCTGAAACTCAAATTAAGTATCCTGCATTTTTAACTGCTACATCCGGCAATTCTTATGTCCAGTTCTCCTGCTCTGGTATCGAGATTGGGAAGACACGTCTCTCCTTGACGCTCAGAAAGGAAGCTGCCCTTCTCTTCCCTTCTAGATGACTGCATTCAGCTCCGCCCCCTGCACCTGGGACTTTCACTGCAGACATCGCCCTTCACACTTGCTGACAGAGCAAATCCCCTGTGTGTTGTTTCAGAAATGGTGGGGGCAAGTCCTGCTGGGACACAGGAGAATGCCCAGGACTCGGCCACTGGGGAATGAAGGGGACTTGCCTGGCCTGACTCCAATTCTATTTTTCCCAAAGCCCTGCCCGCCTGCATTTGCTGCTCGAGGCACTTCTACCAGGTTGGGAAATATCCAAACACTCCTCAGTGGCTGATGAAGTGGAGGTTGAAAGCAGAGGATTTGGAACTAGCCAGCTTGCATTTGAATGGTTACTCTGTCACTTATTTGCTCTATGAACTTGGGCAGGTGACCTAACATTCCTAAGCCTCCATGTCTTCACTGATAACATGCAGACAAGTACTCTCCTGTGAGGATTAAATGCAATGAAGACATAAGGACGGTGCCTGGTACATAAGAATATGTGCTCAATAGATGGTGGCCGTTATTATTAATACTTCTGGGTGTCTTTTACACCTAGTTTATTACTAGCATCAGTGATGAGATTTGATCAAGGGATCAAACCCGGGATGATGAAGGAAACTGAAAATGATACAAATATATGGAAAGATATCCTGAGTTCATGGACTGGAACAATTAATACTGTTAAAATGTCCATACCACCTAAGGCAACATACAGATGGAATGCAATCCCTGTCAAAATACCCAGGACATTTTTCACAGAACTAGAACAAATAATCCTAAAATTTATTGGAACCACAAAAGACTTGAATCATTTTCAGTCTCCTTCATCAATGTCTTACGGTTTTCAGAGTGTAGGTCTTTCACCTCATCGGTTAAGTTTATTCCTGGGTATCTTATTCTTTTCAATGCAATTGTAAATGGGATTGTTTTCTTCTTTTTTCTGATAGTTCATTATTAGTGGATAGAAAAGCAACAGATTTCTGTATGTTAACTTGTATCCTACAGCTTCACTGAACTCATTTATTAGTTCTAGTAGTTTTTTGGTGGCGACTTCAGGGTTTTCCACATACAGAATAATGTCATCTGCAATGAGTGACAGTTTTACTTTTTGTCTTCCGATTTGGGTTCCTTTCATTTCTTTTTCTTACCCTATTGCTGTGGTAGGACTCCCCAATGCTATGTTAAATAGTAGTGGCAAAAGTGGGCATCCTTGTTTTATTCCTGATTCTAGAGGAAAGGCTTTCAGTTTTTCACTATTGAGTATGATGTCAGCTGTGGGTTTGTCATAAGTGGCCTTTATGATGTTGAGATATGTTCCCTCTATACACATGTTGATGAGAGTTTTTATCATAAATGGATGTTGAATTTTGTGAAATGCTTTTTAAGTGTCTATTGAGATGGTCATGTTATATTTATCCCAACTTCTGTTAATGTGGTATATCACATTGATTTGTGAATATTGCACCATCCTTACATCCTTGGAATAAATCCCAAGTGTATGATTCTTCTTATATATGTTGAATTCAGTTTGATAATATTTTGTTGAGGATTTTTTTTGCATCTATATTTATCAGGGATATTGGCCTGTCATTTTCTTTCTTTGAAGTGTCTTTATCTGTTTTTGGTATCAGGGTAATGGTGGCCTCAAAGAATCATTTTGGGAATGTTTCCACCTTATCAATGTTTTGGAATAGATTGAGAAGGATAGGTATTAACTCTTCTTTATATGCTTGGTAGAATTCCCCTGTGAAGCTGTCTGGTCCTGGATTATTGTTTGTCGGGAGTTTTTTGGTTACTGATTCAATTTCAATACTGTAATTGGTCTGTTCAGATGGTCTGTTTCTTCCTGATTCAGTCTTTGAAGACTATATGTTTTTAGGAATCTATCCATTTCTTCTAGTTTTTCGAATTTGTTGGCATATGACTGTTCACAGCATTCTCCCATGAGTGTAATTCTATGACATCAGTTGTATTTTCTCATTTTTCATTTCTTATTTTGTTATTTGGGTCCTCTCTCTTATTCTCTTAATGAGTCTGGATAAAGACTAATCAATTTTGTTGTCTTTTTAGAATACCAGCTCTTGATGTCATTGACCTTTTCTTTTCTTGTCTCTATTTTATTTACTTCCTCTTTAATGTTTTTACTTCCTTCTGATGAAGGGCTTTGTTCTTTGTCTAATTCCTTTAGATGGTAAGTTAGGTTGCTTATTTGAGATGTCTCTTATTTCTTGAGGTAGGTCTGTATCACTATAAATTTTGCTCTTAGAACTGCTTTTTGCTGTGTCTCATATCTTTTGGAAAGTTTCATTTTTATTTTCATTTGTCTCAGGTATTTTTTATTTTCCTCTCATTTCTTCATTAACCTACTTTTTTTTTTTTTAATAGCATGTTGTTTAGTCTCCACATGTTTGTGTTTCTCTCATTTTTTTTTTCTTGTAATAGATTTCTAGTTTCATACCATTAGTTGGAAAAGGTGCTTAATATAATTACTATCCTTAAATTTGCCAAGACTTGTTTTGTGGCTGAGCTTGTGATCTGTTCTGGAGAGTGTTTTATGTGCACTTAAAAAGAATGTGTGTTCTGCTGTTTTTGGATGGAATGTCCTGAGGTTATCTATTAAGTCCAACTGGCCTAATGTGTTATTTAAGGCCACTGTTTCCTTATTGATTTTCTGTCTGGATGATCTGTCCATTGATGTAAGTGGGATGTCAAAGTCCCCTACTATTATTATATTATTGTCAATTTCTCTCTGTACGTCTGTTAACATTTGCTTTATATGTTTAGGTACTCCAAATTAGAAGCATAAGTGTTGATGAACAGTAAATCCTCTTCTGTATCAATCCCCTTATCATTATATAATGTGTTTCTTTGTTTTTGTTATAGACTTTGTTTTAAAGTCTACTTTGTCTGATATGAGTATTTCTACCTCAGCTTTCTTTTGTTTCCATTTGCATGGAGTATCTTTTTCCATCCCCTCATTTTCAGTCTTTGTGTATCTTTAGCTCTGAAGTGAGTCTCTTGTGTGCAGTATACCAATGGGTCTTTTTTTTTTTTTTTTCTTACTCAATCAGCCATCCTATGTCTTTTGACTTGAGCATTTAGTCCACTGACATTTGAAGTGATTACTGATAAGTATGTACTTACTGCCATTTTGTTATTTATTTTCTGGTTTTTTTTTTAGTTCTTCTCTGTTCTTTTCTTCTTTCAGTCTCTTCCCTTGTGGTTTGATGACTATCTTTGGTATTATGTTTGTGCTCCCTTCTCTCTAGTTTTTGTACATCTATTATGGGTTTTGATTTGTGGTTACCCCGGAGTTCATATATGTTGACCTGTACCTACAGCTAGTTGTATAAAGCTGATAGCGATTTAAGCTCAAACATGTTCTAAAAGCGCTACGTTTTTACCCCTCCACCCATGCTTTGTGTTTCTGATGTCATATTTTACATCTTTATGTCTCTCCTTTAACTGTTTATTGTTGTTTTAGTTGATTTTACAGTCTCTTGTCTTTTGACCTTCACGCTAGCTTATTCCTCTGGTTGATCCTTTACTACATATTTGCCTTTATCAGTGGGATTTTTCTCTTCCTATAACTTATTTCTTATTATAGACTTTTCTTTTTCACTTAGAGAAGACCCTCTGACATTGCTTTTAGTGTTGGTTTAGCCCTGATGAGCTCTTTTAGTTTCTGCTCATTTGAGAAGCTCTCTGTCTCCTTGTCAATTCTGAATAATAACATTGCCGGATTGCGGGGTAGGTTTCTTTCCTTTCAGCACTTGAAGTAGATCACGCCACTCCTTACTGTCTTGCAAATTTTCTGCTAAAAAGTCAGCTGATACCCTTATGGGGGGTTCCCTTTTACGTGATTCTTTGTTTTTCTCTGGTAGCCTCTAGAATTCTCTCTTTATCTTTAACTTTTCCCACTTAAATTATGCTGTGTCTTGGTGTGGGTCTCTCTGGGTTCATCTTGTTTGGGACTCTGTGCTTCCTGGACCTGGGTATCTATTTCCGTCTTCAGGTTACAGAAGTTTTCAGTCATAATTTCATCAAATACATTTTCTACTCCATTCTACCTCTCTTTTCTTCTGGGACCCATATAATGGGAATTTTAGTATGCTCACTTAGATAACAGTGAAGGAATTTTAAAATACAAATTTATCTCTGAGTATAAATTTGGCAAATCGCATGTGTTTGCTCTGTAGTGTTATTATTGCTGTTTTCTAAGTAGTCTGTAATTACAGTTCGATTTCCCCTTTGATCTAAGTTTTGTGGAGAGAGTTTAATTATTTTCAGGAAGTTGGAATTTTTTTGTTCTTACTTCTGTTAATAATTTCTCCTTCTGTTGTATGTTGATCACAGGATATTGATGGTAAATTCTCTGTTTAGTTTTGGAATCCCTAGAGATTTTGTTTGTGGCTTCCATATATATAATCAATTTCTGTAAATAATCCTATGAGCACATGAAGAGAAAAAGTAGAGCATTCTAATTTTCCTAGGTGTAAAATTGCACATATATGTATTTCAATACTTCATTATTAAATTATTCATCTTCTCTGTATTAAGATTTTTCAAATGGGTGATCCATGAGTGAGCTTCAGGAGAGCTGTGTGTGCCTCTTTTTAGGGGAAAGGCTTGCATTTTTTTCAAGTTCTCAAAGGGATCTGTGACTCCCCCACCCCCATCAAACATTAAAAACTCTGCTCTATATCTTACTTGATCTGTCAAAAACTAAGGAAGGAAAATTAAATTACTAATATTACTTAAAATCAACATTAAAAATTATTCTGAAATAAATAAAATTATAATTATTTTATTAATATACAGGATTCCTGAGAAACTGTTATAGTGCTATTTACTATTTATCCATCCTGTAAATAGTGCTAAATGGCTTTGTTGATTATATTCCAGGCCCTGGAATGAGATTCACAAGGAAGCTGGGCTTCTACAAGGAGGCAGAATAAGGGCTAAGTCCCTTTATCAAAATTTATTCTGGAACAAGCGGGTCACATGTATTCCATTTTCCCTGTGAGTTTTGCACTCAGCCTTTTGCAATCTCCTTTGATGAATTCTTCTTCTCTGAATACTCCTCCTCAGTTAATGCTCTGAGGAGACAGTCCCATTTTGGAAAGCTAATCATGTCCTTAAGGTGACTCAGTTCAAAGTCACGTACTTCCTAAAGTGAGGCAGGAAGGTATATGCATCAATTTCTAGGATGGGAATGACAGCCACTTAAAAACTGACAGTCAAAATTACACGTGTACTCGGAACACGAAGTATCTGGTGACAAACAAGTCATGCATTTTTAAACAATGTACATGAAGAATTTAGAGCCCACCTTAAAAGAAAAATTGAACAGGTCTTAAAAGAAACAGTGAGAATTGAAATGATAACATGTGCTTTACAAAAGTCCCTGTACCTAATCCTCAGAAGTATTAGAAATTCTCAGGGCTGACTTATCCACTAGGTACACAATACTAGGTTCCTATGCATGATCCTTTCAGGGCCCATGAAAATGTCTTAATTTAAATTTTGTTTAAAAGCTAAAGAGAAAACAACTATAATAGTAATAATGAATCTGCAATAATCATTTCAGCCTGGATTATTTTTGCCTTATACCAATGCAGTCATAAAATATATAGTTCATAAATATACAAATTATATACATATATTTATATATTATATATTTATATCATGGGTCCCTTTTTTTTTTTAATGGAAGAAGGGACCCCATGAAGGCAAAAGTGCCTACATCCCAGGAAGGTCATAACGGGACCATGGAAATAATTATCTGCTCAACATGACGAATGGTCAGCATCTAAGCGGACGCCTTGTGAAAGTAGTTTGGTATGTGTTTGTGCATGGTTCTGAGGCGTTGTTTAGAGTAGATTATATTCTCTTCGCTGAAGGAAAATCGAGGCTGTGTAGCCTCTTTATGTCTGCTTCTTCCTGTTTGCTTCACTCTGGCTCTTTCTCTCCATGAACCCCTTTTATTTGCTTAGCTCCTGCACATTGCCTAGTGGTCCCCAGCCCCAACTCAGCATCAGAGCTATCCGATGCTGGACTTTTGTGGATCTGAGTTCAAATTCTCTGTTGGAGCAGCCTCTAGTTGGGCGTTCACCATACATTCAATTAGCTGTAGCTAATCTTTCCCCTCTCTTTCCCTCCCTTCCCCAACCCTGCACTCACTCCAGCATGTCCTTCAACCCCCGTGGCATGTGTGGCTGGCCCTTCTGTAAGCTCAGCTATTGAAATGTCTTCTACTGGATAGTTTTAAGATGACTCGATTCCTCTCAGGGCAGAAAAGAATCACAAGAATGAGCCTAGCAGTAAGCAGTGGTCTCACCATAATTACGTTATTATACTTTCTCATGCCCTTGATTGTCATTTTGCCACCTATTCAACACAAGCGAAACAGAAGGCTCCTCCCCAGGAAACGCCATTTACAGAGACTATGTCCAATCTGGGCATCAGTGGAGAGTCACATTTCATAATCAGGCAGGACTCCTGCCTCGAGACCAAGTCATTCTTGGAAGATGAGCAGACGCCCCACTGCGTCCCTTTTTGCTGGATGAGTGACCTGTCTAAGTATTCACTTCACATACACTTCCTGTCACTTCGGGATTGTAATACGCCTTCTTCATTAATGGTTATGTATCAGGAACATCTGAGTAGATGTGACTTTCATAGCAATTTGAACTTTATTTAATCATCACAGTGTCACATACCTTTCTGCCTTTGTAGAATTTTAACACTCAATAAGCACAGTATTGTTTCACTATAAAGAAGTAGGACTGGTGCAGAGCAATTTGGTATTACTAAGACACACTGTCTGTCTCAGATAAGATGAACTCTGAGATACAAAAACTTACCGGTCATATTTTCAATTTATGTGTGTCACTCCTATTTAAACTGAAGAATAAGAAAGCTTTATGGTCTCTCTTGATAAGAAGAAAGCTTTGAGCAAACAATAGTAATCAATGACAGTTGTTTTTCTTTTAGTATTATCTTATTAATAGTGAAGTAGGAAAAATTCTGTGATGGATATTGTACCAGCCACACTTGAGTTCCGAAGAACATAATCCATTCAACACATTGAAGAGAAAGGGATTTATTAAAGGATGTTTTATGGTTTACTGTACTATTGGGAGGCAAAGAAAACTGCCCTCTAGGCTGAACTTTGAAGGTCAGCTCCCAGGATGACTGTGGAACAAGGTCAAGCCTCTGCAATGGCCAAGTGGCTGCAGACTTAGGAAGCTGATTTCCCAGCTGCCTGCTCCTGGACACACTGCCTCTCCACCAATGCCGCTGTCCACACCAGCCAAACGGTGTGACATCCCCCTCTCTTCTCATGTGGCTTAGTTCTGAATCAAGTCTCATTTGACTACACTTGCTTTGTGAAGCTCTAAATGCAAGGAAGTCAGAGAAGTGTGGTTTTTTAGCTTTCTGGCCTCTGCGTGTTAAAAGGGGGCTGGAAAGGAGGCTGAATGAGCCAATTTAGAGTATTAACCATGGGTATGTAATTGGGTAATACTGAAATTTTGAGTAACATTGAAGGTGCAAATCAGATATTGTCATCTTCTAGGTTTATTTTTTTCCACTTTCGGAAATGGAATTGAATTCATCATAATCTTTGGTTCATGGTATACTCACATCAGTGATCTATGTATAGACTCCAAATTACTTAATAGTATAATAAATATCATGGACCTACCTACCACCAAAATGAAAGCTAGGTCCTCTACAATAACCTGCATGTAACCAAAAATCCCGATACTCCCTTACCTAGGAAACCATCACCCTGAATTTCACATTTTATTGCATCTATATGTATTCTTGCAAAATACCTTTTTAACAATTTTAGTAGTTTCTGTACTATTATAAAAATAAGATCATACTTTGTGTAACATTTAGTTCTTACTTTTTTCATTGAACATTCTATTGCTAGATTCATCGAAAGTTTCGCATTTCACTGTAGTTCATTTCAATTGTCTTATTCTGTTGCTATATATGACAATATTCCATTATGTCAACATTCACCCGTTTTTCTCTTAATGGACATTTGGACGGCTTCAAAATTTTGATACTGTGAATAGTGCTGCTGTAAGCATTCTTTCATACATACAAGAGTTCCTTTGGGGTATTTACCAAAGATTGAATTACTGGGTCATGGGAATTTTTTAGTTTAGATTGGAGTTCTATATATTGAAGGGTCATCAAAATATATAATTTTCAGCCAAATCAGGTTTAAAAGTAATAAGCTAACATAATCATCAAAGAATATGAAGATCTTAGAGTTTTGTTTTTTTTTTCTCAAAAAGCCTATATTCCATTGGGAGAAACAATTAAAAGTTTTATCTTTGGCATTTTTGTACCTACTCCTCTTCTGAAATATCTCTTACCCCAGGGACCCAACACACCCTTCCCATTCTTAGCTGAGAGTGGCCAGCTAATAGAAGTTCCTTGATATTCAACAAATATCCTTCTTAGACTGTAAACTTAGGACCATGATCTGCATCTCTCCAAACCCTCTTCCTGTTCACAGCACACTCCCTTAGCCATGGAAGCACAAAGCTATTCTGCCACACTGCAGGGAACTCTCAGGGTTCTAACCACATTAGTAGGAACTGGATAAGGACATAGAGTGTCCATTAAATCCAGCTTGATTTAGTGTAACAGAAGCATCAGAGTGTGACCAGACTTCTGATTTACATCAGGCTGCCTAAGCTATAGAGAGAACCCTTAAATTTCTTATCTGTCATAGGATAGGTTCCCCTGGAAAAAGACTCTCATATAAGGATGTATGTGCATGTGGTTCAGAGGACTCTCAGTTACAACAGCTGTCAGGGAGCGAGGAAAGCAGAACTGAACAAAAGAAGTTGAACTGCCATGCAGTTGCAACAGAGACCTCAGCTGAATTCCTGGGATGCTCTGCTGCTGAGATGACCCCTCAGCATTGACCCCTGAATTGAGCAAGGAGCCAAGACCTTTGTACCCCATAGGGCCCAGTTATAGGACACACGCTGCCCCCAGGAAGGGATATAATTTTGAGTGAGATAGCATAGTGATCCAGTTATATATGTGTGTGTGTGTGTGTGTGTGTGTGTGTGTGTGTGTGTGTGTGTGTGTGTGTGTGTATACACCTTCTCATTCCTTTTCATTATAGGCCGTTACAAGGTATTGAATATAGTTCCCTGTGCTATACAGTAGCACCTTGTTGTTTATCTATTTTATATCTAGTAGTTAGTATCTACAAATCCTGAGCTCCCAACTTAGGCCTCCCCACCCCCTCTCCCTCCTGGTAACTGTAAGTTTGTTTTCTATGTCTGTGAATCTTACAGCCATTCTTGATTGGGTCTGCAGTGCAATCTAATTTCAGTTTCACCTGCAAACTGAGCTGGCTCACCAATGAATCAAGCTCATCCTATTTCCTCTTTCATTAGCAGGTAAAAATAGACCCATCTTAGCGTGAGCTAAGGGAGAGGCACCAATGCAACAATGGTGGATGGCATGGGAGTCTAAATAACCTGACTGGCTTACTAGTGCCCTTTGTCCCTGCTCACGCTGGTCCCAGATATACCACTGCCATCTTTTGGAGAATTGCTTCTGGAACTGCCAGACTTTATGACTTAGCGAGTCTGACAGAATCCTGCTCATGACGGGCAGTTCTGGTCAAATCATCACCTGTATCCTATGGTCAGGCTGTATCGTGGCTCTTTTTCAAATAACGTATAGTTCTCTGCTGTAGATGACATGCCTTGCTCCAGAACCCTAGAGCTCTGTGTTGTGATTTTCTTACTGAGTCCTGTCAATACGCTTCACATGGCCTCTCTACGCACCAGACACACATCTAATACCATGAGGTCTGTCACGGTATATGGCTCAAGTTGTAGGGCCACTTGTTCTACAACCCGAACTGCTGCAAAGCCTACTCCTATGCTGGTCCCAACTCCCAGCTGGCAGCCTTCCATGTCAGTTGGTGAGTAGGTTACAGTAATTGACAGGTGTGGCAGTTGCTGCCTTCAAATCTGAGAAGGTCTTCCAGATGTTGTGCTTCTTGCTTAATGGTGGGAGATACACACTGAAATAATTTATCCTTTCCTTTGGAGGGGATGTCCCCGCATGGCCCACACCACTGGACTCCTAAAAACTACCGATGTGAGTTCTTGAGCTTTAAAGGGTTTACTTCCACTCCCTGGTGAACATGCCTTTCCAAGGCTTCTAAGGTCTCTGATGTACTACTGTTTGCTCATCAATCCAATTAGCAGGTTGTCATAGATACGGTAAGTTAACTTGATGTAGAATGGAATGACCAGGTGGTCTTCGTCCATTCAGACTATATGATGACAGAGGATGGCAGAGTTGCTATAGACCTGGGGCAAGACTACAAAAGTATACTGTTATCTATCCCACTTGAATTTCAAATGATCCTTCTTCACAATGGGATGGAAAAGCAAGCATCCACCAGATCAGTGTCCACATACCACATACCCAAGACTGTTAATCCGCTCTAGCGAAGATCCTACAACTAACATAGCAGCTGAAGTTGGAGCTACTACTTGGTTGAGTTTGTAATAATCCACTTTCATCCTCCAGGATCTGTTTGGTTTTAATAGGGACCAGACTCGTGAATTAAATGAACGAGGGTATGATGGGGCCACCATGCCTATATCCTGTGAGTCTGTAAGGGTTGCATCAATCTCTGCACCTCGTTAGCAAGTCCTCAGCATCTTGGCTGTTTCTCTTTTCTCAAAATGTGTCCTACAGAACACGAATACTATGAGATGCCCACCAAAAAGAATTCCATAGTCAAACAAGTTTGGGAAATGTGGCCTAACGTATACCACTCTTGCAGGCTCACAAAGCACATTAACATAGTAAAACCTCTGAGATGACTTACGGTATAACAGATTGTTTCCCAACGTTAGTACTTCCAAAGTTTGTCTTCTTTTAGCAGTCCACGCAACCAGAATTCTAGTGAACAAACTTAGGCTAAAGCTCTTTAATCCTTAAAGAGATTCCTCTTGGCTTCCAGCTTTCAAGGACTTTTCTAATTGATTGCTCTTCAATTAGGTAATGAATGTATGCCTTTCATTTCCACTGCTCTGAGCCTGGTCTAAGTCATTATGATCTCGTAAACCCAGACTGCTGCAATAGTCTTCTACCAGTGACCTTCCCTTAACTTTCTCTTACTTTCAATCTTTTACAGACCTGAGTAAAGTCAATGGCCTAGAACTGCACTCTTTAATAAGTAGCCACTAGCCACAGGAGGGAAATATAACACACACAGATGAAGCTACTTGGATTAACTAGAAAATAATGGATCAACCAAATCATGTACTTAAAACAGCCTATAATAGTGTGATTCATGTTAAATACATGAAAGCAGAGGAAAAAACTCTTAATTTCCAAGCATTGTGTACACAATTTCAAAGCCTGAGGTCTGAGTACTGTTTTATGGTGATTGACTGCCTTGCCCAACAATATACCAGATGGAGGCTTAAGAAATCGTCTCTCAATTCTAAAATAGTAACATTTACAAAGACGAACCTTGCTCCTCTGACTTTCCAATGGTTAAGGAATAAGCAGGGGGTCAAAGCTGGATTTCTTTTAACAGAATTACCTGGAGTGATAACATTCTAAATAAAGATTACATGAAGTCAACATCAAAGTTAATCAAATTACTCTCTCAGTTTCTTTTACTTTAAGAAGGTAACTACCAGTCCCATGTAACTTTCTTGGCCTGTGCAAAAAGTATAATATAAATTGTTGAAATTCATAAGACGACAATGGGGCTCTCTCTTGAAGGTGCAGGTCTCAGGGTAAACCACAGCATGTGGGTTTCCCAGAAGCCAAATATTCATGCCATTGAAATCTGGATAAAAGGAACTCTGAATTCTAGCATTTGAGAGAGGGAACTGAAAGGGAAGAGGGTGCAAAAGGGCAAGATGCAGCCTGAAGGACGAAGGACTGGGGATGTCAAATGGCTGGCTCCAGTTCCATTTACTAATTTACTAATTAAACATTTAGACTAGGAGATGCAAAGTAAGATGAATTTGGGGTCCGTAGGTAAGACAGATGAGGGAAGCAACACAGTAAAATAGCCTGCCAAGCCTTAGATGCTGTGCTTCCAAGTAAGGGAGGCAGGAGAGGACAGCTGGGGCTCATGCCTGCTCCAGAGTGCACGTCCCATCTAAGGAGGGCACGGCCTCCCCACACTGGTCAATTGTTGCCAAATGGAAATTCAGGCCTTGGGTTAGCAGAGCTCCTGATTTTATAGGAGAAATCTTTAAGTCTGATATTATAAGAGCAATATTTTAAATATCCCGCTTAAAATGTCAAGAGGAGCAGGAGACGTTGCAGGGGTCAGGGAGGGATGTAGCATATTTAACTCTGGAGCTGCTTTCATAGCTCATGCTTTGGACATCATTGACTGACCAGCAAAATCCTTGACTGGCTTCCTTCTCTGAGGCTACCTTAAGGTGGTATCTACAACAATCAATGTTGTGATCTACATTGATTGTCTAAATGAGTCACATGCAGAGCAGGTGGAAATAGCTCAGTGGTAGAGCACATGCTTAGCATGCATGAGGTCCTGGGTTCAATCCCCAGTATCTCCATTAAAAAAGTTTTTTAAATAAATGAATCACACATAAAACGGGCCTCAGGCTAGATTTAAACATGTAATTTGTAAATGCAAAATCTGCATCTTTGTTATTCAGTGATGATGCATTGAGAATAGTTTCCTCAGTCAGCTGCCCAGTCGTTTTCTCCGTAAGTCAAGGAAAATGAGGCTTGAAAATGACCTTTTTCACTTTTCCGATGTTAAGCCCTTCAAAAGTACTCCTTACAGACATTCAGTCTTCCAGCGTTGGCCTGAACATTAATGTTGAGATCCCAGATGCCAAGTGAATCCTGGGAATATCTCAAGGGAGGAAATCTTTACAAAAACAGGTTTATCCTCTTCATTCAGAATAGCTGCCTGACATCACACAGGCGAAATCTTGCTACAACAGTGTTTGGATGTTGTATAGATGTTGCCATCATAGAGAAAGCTGCCTACAGAGGTTCATGGCCCAGCAGTTAACTCCATTGTGATTTCGTGCTTACATTAGGATCAGGAAAATGTTGCTCATGTGCCCTTTCTCCCATAAGAAAGTTCCAGAAATTCCATTTTGTATTTTTATCTTAAGCACTCCAGAGACTTTCCATGAAACTAACTGAAACTTTACGCGGCTTAAAATCACCCACACAGAAAATATCCTGCTGCGCTGATGGGGAGAAGGCAGGAGCCCCTTCAGTCATCAGAGAGCAGCTGTGAAGTGGCCCCCAATTCCCTGGGACGGTTGGGCCAAGAAAGCCCTGGATGCGAGGGTAGAGGAAGGAGACCTGAGCCCCTCACAGTGGCTACTTTCAGAGCTAATTGCAGCACTGTGGTCAGGCTTAATCTCATAGCCATAGCAGCAAGTGCTCTGCAGAGCAGAGAAAAACAGAGGAATTGCCCAAGATGTCACTTTTGGGGATGGGGGTTGGGGAGAGGTATGGAGGGCAGAGGATAAAAGAGGATTAGGGTCAGAATCAAAAATTCAGAATTTTTTATAGGCAGTAAAATCTCTCTGCTTTCTAACTAACCCCATCAGTCTATCAATTGTCCACTTGTGATATTCCCTTGCTACATTATTTCTAACTCCATCTTGCTGTTCCCTATTTAATTCCTGTAAAAAAAGGACACTAATATTGCTCATTTTAGCTGAATTTTACTTATATAAACATTGTGATTGCAGCAGGGGGAAAGAAACCCACAAGAATTTCAGATATCAAAATTATTAAATTAGATGATAAAGCAAGTATGCTGACCTTTTTAAAGGAAATAAAAAAAAACAAGTTTGAAAATACCACAGGGAATACAAACTATGAAAAGTGACCTAACCCATTTGAAAAAGAACTAAATAGAACTTCTAGACGTTTTAGAAACTCACTGTATGGACTTAACACAAGATTGAACAGCTGGAGATAAAATTAGTAAACTGGAAGACATATCTGAAGAAATTAAAAAGAATGAAGCACATAGAGATAAAAAGATGGAAAATATGGAAGAAGAGTTGAGAAACATAAAGAATAAAAGAATATGTCAATTATACCTAAAAAAAAGAAGGTCTAGAAAACATTTAGTTGGAGTTTCAAAAAAAGAGGATCAAGAAAGTGGGCTGGAAGATAATAGTTAAGAATTTCTCCCAAATGAAGAAAATAATATATGGTTTCAGGAAGCAGAAACAATCTTAAGAAGGATAGATAGCAATAAATTAATCATAGGCAAATAAAAGTAAAATTGCAGAGTACAAAAATAGAGCAGAATCTTAAGATCCAGCACAGATAAAACATTACTTTAAAAATGCAACAGTTGGACCCAAAGCTGACTTCTCAGCCACAAAGCGGCACACAGAACATCTTCAATGTGCTGGCAGGTGCCCAGGTTGGGAATCATTGATTCATGTCACCTCGTCATAGTGATGTCTCTGTACTGATCTCTACGCTGAGAACTTCACACAAAAAAATTAAAGGGACACGGAGCTTGCCACATCAGATGAAAAGGATCTGCTGCAAAGTGATGTCTGTGCATACAGACACCTGGAAGGAACCAAAGCCAACATTTTTCTTTCAGGACATTGTCCCTTTTATTTCTCTAGCAGCCATTATTTGCCTAGGACTCATCACAAGTGCTGGACAGTGCTCTCGTGTTCAGGTCTATTCTATTTTTGTTTATTAAGTTTAATCTTACCAAATTCATCTCCAAATCTGCCCCTTCTGGCAGCATAGTGTAGGAAGTGAGAGCACGGGCTCCAGGCTACCGCTTCACTTGTGACGTCAACAAGTGACACATCTCTCTCTGTTAGTGAAGAGCCTCTTGGATGCAGGCATCAGAAAACCTAGCTCGAAATGTGTTGTTCTAAGTCAGGGTCTATCTGGTTCAGACACAGCTGAGTCCAAGCACAGCTTTATCCAGGATACATCACACAGTACCTCCTGGGCACGGTGCTCTCCATCTTGTATTTTTGCATCCTTCTCCCTGCCCCCCATGGAGCTTGCACCCTGGTGGGAGAAACCTGGTGGATGCCTCAGCCAGCACGTCTAGCATCCTGCCTTGCTGCCCCCTGTCTGGACTGTCTTTGTTTTCTCTCACCTTGCTGTTAGATTCGGTACCCTGCCTTCCCCACTAAGCACTGCTCTATCCTAGTCCACGCCAGCTTGCTTTGGGTGAACTGCTTTTCTATAAACCAGCTGGTTCTCAGAGTTCCCTGACTTTGTGCCCACGACGGCTGAAACTTCAGACTTTTGCACTATAACTACACACACTCCACTTCTATTCCTCCAGTTCTGTTCCTTTTCACTATGGTAGAAATCCACACGATGGCAGGTTTAGTGGCCCTCAAGTATGAATATACTCTGAAAAAAATGCTCTCTGCCCATGAACACCTTCTACAAAAGACCTTGTTCTCCAAGAAGAGGCCTTTCACAGGCTTTTTTAAAAATTTAAATTAGAAAAAAAAAGAGTATCTTTTAAGAGTTATGGCTTAAAGATATGCCGGTTGGTCAAAACTGTTTTTCCTGTGATCTCACTGTCAAATATGTCCCATTCACCAACCCTGCCAAGTCCCTGCCTTCTGGGTTAAAAGTTCTCCTTTTACAGTGCTAGGTGGATTCCCAACACAGATTATGCCCTTGCTCACCAAAGACACGTACAAGAGTGTTTATGGTAGCACGATTCACAATAGCCTCAAACTGGAAACGATCCAAATGTCTAGCAGCAGTAGAAGGGAAAAATATGTTGTGGTGTATTCATACGATGGAATGCTGTATGTCCCTGAAAGCAAACAAACCATAACTACTACACCAAACAACATGAATGAATCTCACAAGCTAAGAAAGACCAAAAAAAAAAAAAAAAAAAAACAAGTCAGGCACAAGAAAGTGCATGAAGTATGATTTCTTTTATATAAAGTTCAAAACTAGGCAAAACGAATGTAGATTTCTGAAGTGGTCTGCTTCAGGGTGAGAGGGAGGGACAGCGTTTACAGGACGGTATGGTGGGGGGCTATGGGTGCTGATAACATTCCACATCTTGGCCTGGTTTCATAGCTATGTTTGTTTTGCCATAATTCATTGAGCTATACATTCATGATTGGTATATTGTTTTTAACTAAAAAAGGTTTTTCTTAGTAAAGTTGACCATTTGCTGCATTGACCATTTCTGCAAAAGAGCTGTTCCTTCTCAGGAAATTCCTAGGGGCCAGGCTTGGCTGGGAGGGTCATTTTCCTGAGTAGCTGCAAGTGTGTGTGTGTGTGTGTGTGTGTGTGTGACGAAATTGTACTCCACTGGGAAAAAAGCCAAGGTTAGAGGAAAGCAGACAGTTCCAAAAAGAGTGAGGTCATAATTAGATGATGAAAAAGGAGGCAGAAACTGATGGAATCAAGACTCAGAAAGCAGGAGAGGTTGTGGAGCACAGTGGTTGCATGTGGGTCCTACAGCCAGAATCCTGGAGCTGACATCCCAGATCCACTACCTCCTGTTTCACCTCAGGCAGGTTACTGAACCTCTCTGTGCCTCGGGCCCTCATTCAGGAAATGCACGAGAAGTCAAAGTGTGGTACTTGTCAAGCACTCCCATCCATGCCCGTCCCATGGAGGGGACTCAACGCATGTCAGATATCATTACTACTCCATCTGCACCATTTTTGCTCTCACAATTCACATGCTAGGGTCTGGCTGGCCAGTGCTCCTGATTCTCATAGGAACGCAGGGAGACACATTTTCTCCCGCCCAATCCCAGTTTTACAGCTCCCACAGAAAATACCTTCTCTGGACATGAAAGCTGTGACTAGAGAACAGGGTCACATTATAAAAAATAGTCACTCAAACCAAACTATATAATGCAAGAGGAGGGGGCACGTTAATCTCCAAAACACCAGAAGTGATGGATGACTCGGGAGATAGCAGAGGAAGGCACAGTCCAGGCGGTACGCCCATGGGCCACCTTCACTCACAATTAAATCGTCCTTGTCTGCACGCAATGTCAGAGTGTACATTAAACCTGAATATTAGCCCCAGAATTAACTCTGGGCTGAGCCAGGTCAAGATTGCTATTCCTGTGGTTACAAAAAAACCACAGTCCATGAGACCAGAACTTTTATTCTATATCCTACTAGGTTTTTATTCTGCGGCTTTTAGGTCAATGCTCTGCTTCTCACTGTTTCATCTCAGAGTTTCTGAATGCTCTCCCCTAACAACCAATATAAACACAATGGACAGTGTAACAGTCAAGAACCTTGGTGTGGAAGTGGAGGCACATTAGTGGCAAGGCATTCAAGGATGCGAATATAAAGCAGAGAAAGCACCATGTAGCAGGCTGGGGGGAGCTCTGAATGAAGAGCGCGCGGGGTGGGGATTGAGGAGCTGGGAAGAGAACGAGAGCTAAATTCAGTCGCTAAATTTCAGGTGTTATCAGAATACTATGTAGATATGTTTGTCGCCAGTGATAAATATAAGAAATGCTTAGAATGATATCTTAAACAGGATAAGTGCTAAATAAATATTATTCAAACGAATATAGGAATGAGTGAATGAAAAGAGGGGAAATCAGGCTTTTGTAATCATTAGCATATAGGCGTTTTGATAAATCACAGACTTTTAGAATCAAAAGGGGCCCCCAAAGTTCCTTGTCTATTGGCCTCACAAGTGGTTTCAGCTTGAGCACCTCAGAGTCTTAGGTGTGGATTAGGAGCCAGTAAGAAAGAAAGAAAAAGGAGTAAACACGGAAGCACAGCTTTTTCCGGAAGCACACAGTGTTCTAGAATAACAGGTCGCTGAAGGGACAGGTTTTAGCAAGAAAGCCATCATGGGAGAGCTGGGAAGGACCTCAGAGAGGTCATTTATCCTGTCATCTCTCCTCTGGCTGTAAAATACAGAAATCATCAGTTAATACCAACAGTATTCCACATTTGTATAGTACTTTTGGTTCCCAAAGTGCTTTCAAAGACCTTATCTCCATTAATCCTCATCAGAAAGCAGGTATTCTGTGCTGAGATCAAAAGAAATGACAAGCCCAGAAGTAATGGGCGCTTGCTGACTCACAGGAGTTCAGTTACCTCAGGGCAGAAATATGCAATGTCCTGATAAAAGACTGCTCCACAAAAATGCACATTCACTCATTTGGTAACAGGGAGAGTTGCTGACTTAATTGGTATCTTGTCTTTTTGAAGCTGTAAGTTTATCGGTCTTAATTTGGAAATTATCTTTCTCTCCTCCTCCTAAGACCATAGCAAGGAGAGTCACAAAGGTGCTTTGGATGATTATCCAAGTGGGAAGGGGAGAGAGGAAGGGGGGAGGGGCCCCACCCTGGAGATGACTTCTCAGGGGCTGGGAAGGGTAAGGGGTGCGTGAGTTCTGGGCCTCACCTGGTACCTGCGTACAGCTCGTAAGCAGTATTTGAGAGGGGCAGGACTTAGATGGGGGGAGTTGCCGGCAGGCGTCAGAGAGATGGCTGGGAGGGGTACAGTGGAGCCCTACCTGAGCAGCAAGCACAACTGGAAGCAAAAGAGCAGAGCCCGACAACTGCGCTGCACAGCACCAAAGGCAGGGGTACGGACTGCATGACCCTAACCCTGGGGTTTTGGTATAAACCATAAGGAGTGAAAGGAAAAATTTTAAATAATAAACTAACATTGGACTTGTTGCTAATCTTGGTAAGTATATATTTGATTTGATCGAGGAGCATAAAGACATCATGTTTTTTGCTCTTGAGTGTCATGGAACAATTGTGCTGCGGTTAGTCTCTATTCAGTAAGTATTTATTGAGCACCCACTGTGAATGTGAACACACTTTATGACAGGTGTTGGGGGTGTAGTGAGAAACACGACAAGGAAGGGAGGTCCCTGTCTTTCAGAAGCTGGCTACACCTATCAGGAAAGACAGACAATTAAACAAGGGATAAGACTGCTGTGTGCTGAGTGCTGCACTGGGAGAAGTACAGGATCTGAGACACCAGAGACCAGGCCTCCATAACCTGGTCTGGGGGCCAGGGAAGGCGTCCCTACAAAAGCCACGTTTAAGTGGAGGCCCGAAGGAGTCTGTTCTGCGTTACACAACACTCCATTCCCACCACTACTAGGCTGAGCACTTGCCGCGGTTACAGGGTATTCGCTTTTTCCAAACTGCTCACTCAGCTTTGAGCTCCTGAGGGTCTTGGAGCATAACATAAATTAAAAAAATGAAAAGAAAAATCTTTGTATCCCCAGCACCTCCTGAAGGGCTCCTATACTAATAGTAGGCTTTTAATGTATGGCTGCTAAGTGAAATAAATGAATGAATAAATGAATGAATGAGTGAGTGAGTGAGTGAGTGAGTGAGTGAGTGAGTGAGTGAGTGAGTGAGTGAATGGAGTCCTAATTACACTATACGGCAGAAATGCTCGTCTTTATCTGCAAAGGACCTAGGCTGGATGCTACGTCCCAACTGAGCAGCGCCTCCAGTGTCCTGCGCGCAGCCAGGTGAGACGCACCCGCTAACTAAGGCTACACTGCCACCGTGAGGGCAATGCAGGTAATGCAAGCGCCGGGATGGGGCAGGAGCCGATGCCCGCTTTGATTCTCAGCTTCAGGCTGATGAGATGCAGAGAGAGAAATTTAGTTCTCATTATATCTGATGCTATGCTGAGGAGTAGCATAGAGTAACGGTTAAGCTTATGGTTAAAGCCATTCTGCTCAGGTTTAAAATCTCTACCATGGTTTCCCCACCTGTAAACCTAGAATAACCACAAGCTCTACTGGCCAGCACTATCGTGAGGGTCATACAAGGAATACATGTATATAAGGTGCTTATACCTGTGCTTGGTACAAAGCAAGCACTCAATGAAAGGGAGATGCTATTTTCTCAGCTTCCACCTTCCTAGACTATTCCCAGGCCAGTAGGTCTCAAACTTTAGCACACGTCGGAATTATCCGGAGAGCTTGTTAAATGACAGATCACTGGGGCCCAACCCCAGAGTTTCTGATTCAGTGGGTCTGGAATAGGGCTGGAGAACTGCACTTCTGACAAGCTCCCAGGGTTGCCATGAAGCTGCTCCAAGGATCATACTGTGAGAACCATTGGTTCTTAACATAAGAACCACTGAGCTCGGCTTCCCACCCTTAGGAAAAAGTAGAAGTTTCAAATGTACTTTTTTTCTGGTGGGGGGAGGTAATCAGGCTTATTTATTTGTTTGTTTATTAATGGAGGTGCACACTAGGCACGTACTCTACCACTGAGCTATGCCCTCCCCCTTCAAATTGTACTTTTTTACAGAGGCTTCCTTGATTAAATTCCATAGGCAGAAAAGAAAATATTTAATACGTTGCCTGTTCTGTATGAAAGAAGAAATAATATATACAAGTGACTTATTTCTTGCAAATAAGCAACTTAGGAAAGATAAATCAGAAACTAATAGAATCATTTACCTGGAGTGGGGTAGAAAAGAAGAGATAGAGTATACTATTTTTTTGTATACAGGTTTAACTTTTGGAAGCATGCTGGTATTTTGCCTATTTAAAATATTAAATTAAATCAAAAAGTTCGTGGAGAGGAGCCTAGAATTGAATAAAAACAGAAAGAGATTAAATTTACAATGTAACAAATGGATGACAGGACTACATAGAAGGGGGAAAAAAGCAGAAGGAATCCAAGTCATTTGGAACATAGTAAGATATATACCCTCAATCTAACGAAAAACAGAAACACAAATGAATATTGTGTGGTAATGACATGACTATAGCAATACTGAAAGTGTTTTGTGTTCATCAGTATAAATAGAATGACACTTCTGGGGGACCAGGTTTTCCTCGTGGGGAAAAGAAGGTACAATTTATGGAATGGGAAGAAATAAGGAAAAACGTATGCTCTTCGCTTAAAATCAGAGATATTAGTAATCACGATTTTCAAAAATCAAAAAATAATATGAAATATGTATATATATATTTCCCAGCTCGCTCTGCTGAAAAAGCCTAAAAGTCATGCTATCCCAGTAGCAATAAACAGACCTAGCACATAGATCTTGGTGTTTAAATATCACCTCCCATTAAAAATACCTGATTTGAAAGTAAAAGATAAAACTACAACATTCTGTTGTGCAGAAAATAAGGGAAGGCTTTAAAAAAATGTGTAAAAGGGCACATAAAAAAGACAGAGGAAGAAGCTTGAAGGGACTTCTATTGACCAAATCATTGACAATTTGAGCAAAATAATAATAAAGAATCAAGATAGTAATGGATTACAACACTTTGGGGGGGACCAATCAAAATCCACGAGTCTTTAATGATACTAAGAAAAGAAAAAGAAACAAAGAAACAAATAATAAGGATGGCAGGAAGGCTTTTCTTTATAACAGAACATCAACTAATAAATGTAGAAGGAATAACAGAGTTAGAAAATCACCACTTTAAGACATCATACTAATATTTGGTTTAGATAAGAATCCTTAAGGAATGCTAAAACCATTAGGTGGAAGTTTGCTGAGGAATGAGCATATTAACACATTCTCAAAATTTCTCCTCATGGATTATTAACTATAAGAGGAAAAAAGTACTTTAACGGCAGACAACACTGTAGCTAAGCGATCACTGACAACCGGACAAACTGGTATCACGGTTCCTGATAAGATACACCGAGAAGGACATAACTCATGTCACATTCCTGCCAAAGCTGTATAACCCACATTTAACCATGAGAAAACTATCAGCCAAACCCAAACTCAAGGACAAGCCACCAAGCAGCCGGCTTGCACTTTTCAAAAATGCCAATGTCAGGAGAGACAAAGAAAGGCTGGGGAACCATTCCAGATGAAAGAGTCATGACAACCAAACGCAAAAGGCATGATTCTCTACCGGATGAACAATTAGGGAGAAAAACTCACATTGTTATAAAGGACATTATTGGGGCAACTGCGAAAATTTTTTACATGAACTGCCTATCACATAATAGTGTTATATCATCACTGCATTTCTAAATGCTCACGGCTCCATGCAAAAGAATGTCTCTGTTCTTAAAAGATAGCTGCTAAAGCATTTGGGGGTGAGCAATCGTGATGTTCACAACTTGTTCTTAAATGATTCAGCAATAGCAATAATAATATATGTACATATAGTTATGCAGGGAGGGAGATAAAGCAAATGCGGCTAAGTATTAGCAACTGAGGAATCTCAGTGAAGGATACATGAGAATTTATTGTTTTAATTTTGCAACTTTTCTGTAAGTTTGAAACTTTTGCAGAAGAAAAAGGTGAAACAAAAATTTTAAGGTTTTAGGTGAAGTTGTCTCCCCAACTAGATGACATGAAAAATTACTTTCCCTTTAAACCCAGCAGTCTTCCATTCACTTTTTTTTTTCACTGTTACACTTTTCTGTCGATAACTTTTACTTCCTTCTCTTGGTGGCGAGAAGGTGATGGGCACAGTTTGGATTCAGTGCATTTACGGTGTCTCGGGGAGATCCAACCAGACAGGAGCTCAGCGGCGAGGTCTAGGCTAAGACATGGAATTAAGTGTCGGGTGGTGCCACTCCCTTGAGAGTTCTCCTGGGGGGAGCTTGGAGAATAAGAGCGTTGCCATGAAGGAGACTGAGAAGTGGCCCCCGTGAAGGGGGGACCTGGAGGCGCCACATCTCAGGAGCTGTGGAAGGACAGAATTTCAGCATGGCAGCCACAGTCAACAGTGTGAATGCCCCAGGGAGTAGAGCAGATATCTGAGAAATCCACTGCATTTGGCAAGTAGGCGGTCTTTGGTCACCGGGGCCACAGCAATTTCCAGGGGATGGAGTGGGATTCAGGTAAAGCCATGCTGCGGTGCATTAAAGACTAACTGTGGGGGTGAAATTGCAGAGTCTGCAATTTGGACAAGGGGAGAAATTTTGAAGACCAGGGGAGCAACACCGTAGAATTCACGGTGACAGTTGGGTGAAGGCAGATTTTTATTTTTGATTTTTGAAGCTGGAAGGGATTTGCCCAGGGAGAGGGGAGGGCTGGAGAATCTAGGGGGAATTCCTAGATTAGCAAGAGCCAGAAGAACCAGCGGGCAGGCATCTGGACACGGTGGCGGGGCTGGCGCTGAGCAGGGCCTGGCAGCCTGCGGGCTCCGGGCCTGCCTTCTGCCCTGGGTGCCCTTCTTCCCTCTACAGGGTTCACCCCTCCTCTCTCAAAAGCAAACCAGAACACTCCCTTCTTTCCTAATATCTTCCCTGACAAGCCACCCACAGGACCCTGCAAAGCAGAGCAGCAAGACGTGTAAAGCTTGGCATCTGCAGTCAGAAGACAGCTTCGATTTTTTTTTTTTTTTTTTTGCTTGACTTCCTGGCTGTGTTACCCTTCCTGAGAAGCCATTTCCTCATCTTTAAAATGGGAAAAAATACTGTATTTCATAGGTTTTTCTGAGCATAACTTAAGATAACATATGAAATCACTTTAAAAAACTCGAAAGGGAAATGTGATTAGGTAGCTTCCATTTTTCAGTTTCTGTTGGGTAGGGGTTGGTTAGCTTGCTTGCTGGCTTGTTTGTTCTGGTCTGTGTGTAATTACTATGGCAAAGTTGTTTGTCAGAGACTTACCACGTGACAGACCCTCTGCGGCTCTCAGGATCCGGTAATGTTCCAGTGACCAGGAGACCTGGCCATTGCTGAAATGTTCTCCACAGTCACTGGTTTCTGACTTGGCAGCTCACATAGGGTCACATGCCTTTGCTGTTTGGGGGCATAAAAGAAAAGGCGTTTATCAAGACAGACATGGATTCTGATGGTGGTTTACAACTGTAATGAATTCAAGTCAACGGGGAGCCAGTTCGCAATGACCACAGTGTAACTGAGAACAGCTTAGAATAATCTAATTTTCCACTAGGTGGCAGCAGAGGCCATGGTATTATCTTAATCATTGTTCCTCTCCAACAAATAGGTGTTTGAGAACCTTCTGGAATAAAAAAAAAAAAAAGATCCTGCCATTCTGGAGGGAGTAATTATTGCTAAAATGATGACAAATGGTTTTTGGATGCCACTGTTGGTCTCCTGAGAGAGCTAAACTCCAGGTTCTTTTTTTTTTTTTTTAAAGGATTTTAGCTTCTGACATTCTAAATCACCTGAATTTATAGAAACAACTACAGCAATAATAAAAAGAGCTAACATTTATTAAGCATTTGCTACATGTCAGGCACTGTTACAAGTGTGCAGGGCCCTGAGGCTACCCTCCTTAGAAGCTTCACAGGGACCAACAGCCCCTCTTCTAATGAAGACCTAAGCCCTCCACAGGCCTGCTCCCATAACCACAGCGCTAACTGCACAGACATGTGCCCACAGTTTAACTACCTTGCCTGGGAGAGGAGGAGTTTAGTTGAGCACATTAACAGTTTAATCAAAAGCCCTTTACAGGGTTGTATAAATAGTTCCAGTTACAACTGCTGTTTCTCAGAGCACCTGTCTTCTTTTTTAAAAACTTTTTTCCTTAGACTCATGTGAACCCTTGGTTGGGTCTCCGGTGGTGGTTCCCTCGTCTTGGGAAAGTCTGGTGACTTTCTGGGTGACTCAGTGGAGTCTTTATTCAGGCCCCGAGGCTGCGAAGCCAGACAGAATGAGTTTGACGCATGCAGCACAAACCTTAACCATCAGAAGGAAGTGGAAATTACAGGGAGTGGCTGGCATTTGACTCCATCCCCTAAATGACTCCTAAACACTCATCTTGATCCTGAGCAGAGCAACCACCGAGAAGTAAAATGACAGGGCTGTTCTGGGAACATGCTGACCCACAAGCAGCCCTGCTTTGGCTTTTTTCTATCAAAATACAACACAGAAATCAGAGAGCCCTTCTAGCCGGTTCCTACCCAGCCACCTACACAGCCTGTTAAATTTTGAAATTATTTCTATATCTGAAAAATGCTGTATAAGTGTAGACAAAATTTCAAAAGGCACAGAAGAGCATAGAGTTAAAAAGCAAGTTTTCTCTCCCACACCTGTTCCCCACAGGGACCCACTGTAACCAGCTACCAGTTTCCAATGCTGCTCAGCTTTGGCACCTGGAGAGAAACGCCGGGCTTGGCAGAGTGACAGCAGAGATGCTGGCTCCTGACCCAGTGGCTAGGGGTAGCTCGGTAGTGGAGCCTGTTAACATGTGAACACCCCCTAATGATTCTCTGGGGCTCAGAGATCATGGCGCGTGGAAAATGAGCCAGGGAAAATTGAGAATTAATGATAAGATGGCCTTATTTGTACCCATAGACCGGTGCGGCCTGGGCAAATTCAGTGTACTATTATTACAGAAATAGCACATGTTCTCAGATGAAAGTTTAAAAATACAGACAAGTGTATCTCCTTATGTAAGTGCATACATATACATTTATAAATGCACATACACATATATGTGCACTTTCATATGTATCTCTGATTATATACTGGATGCAGTTCTTTCCTGAAATACGGACCCAAGAATTAGCAACCAATGTCTCCATGAGCAAAGAGCTGAGATTCCTAAGATCACTAGGAGTCTCACCGCACAATGTTGGCTGGAACCGTGAGAAGAAACAACCACTGCGCAGCGGCACCCAGGCTGGGCAGGCGCACGCCAGCCCCTGGCACTGGCCCAATGCGCATTCCCAAGAGTGAGCACTGAAGAAACCTTCCCTGCTGAACATCTTTTTCTGTGTCTCTGCTGCCGTTCCATTCTTGTGGCTCCTCCTGCAGCATCTTCTTGATCTCCACTGTTACTCCTCTTCTGCCCTCGACCCTTTAATGGGAAGCTTCCCCAAATCTTACACTTGGGAATCTTTTTTTACATTCTCACTTATTCAACAAACATTTGAACGAGCCAGACACCCCATTACCTCCATTCAAATGACTCCAGACATGGCTGAGCACCAACAAGACATCCAAGTTCTAAACAAGACATTTCTGATTGTCTGGTGCCCTTCTCCACCTAAGGTCACCCATGGCCATCTCAAATTCAGTATGTTTAAAACCAGACTCACCATTTTAGCCTTCAAACACAATCCCTTTTCTGTCTTTCCCATCTCTGCCAAGACCAGAACCCTCCCCCTAGCATGGGCTTAACTGTCAGCATCACCTCGTTCCCTCCTCCCGTCTGGCCAGCCGATCTCACTCTGGGCATGACAGCGTGCCCGCTCTCACCCCCCAGAGGCCTCCTCGCACCTCACTTGCTACTGCAGGGGTCTGTTACCTCGGTACGCTGCGTGCGATCAGGCTGTGCCCCACCGATCATCCTCTACACTGCTGCCTAGTCTTCCTAAAACTCAGATCTAATCACAGCAGTTCCCAGAAGAGAAGCCTTTATTTTAATAGTTCTCGACTGAGATGTCCATCAAAATGCCCAGGAGTTTTGAGAAAGTTCAGATTCCTGAACTGCCAGTGAGACTTACTGACTGGGTCTCTGGGAGGCGGGGCCTGGGCTTGTGAACTTTGAGAACGCGCCCCCAGGGATTCTGATGGAGACGCGTGGTTAAGAGTCACTGATGTAACGGAACCTCAGTGCCTGGTGAATAAAGCTCAGATTTCTTATTGTGATATTTAAGGCACCAACTTCTGCTCCAAGCCTTATCTCTTATTCCTTACATACCCTGGAGTCTGGCCACAACTGATTACAGCAGTGACTGTTTCCTGAGTGCCTCCTGACGTCACCCCTCTCGTTGGTCTGTTCTTGCTACCAGGAATATCCTTTCTTCTCCGCTTCTTTTTCTCTCAATTACATCTTTTCTTCAAGGGTAAGCTTAAATGAGACTAACTCAGAAAAAAAGACATTTAAAGTACTTAGAAGAGCTCTTACGTGATTCATCAGCCCTCCATAAATACTAGTTAATGCTGTTACTATGATGAGAATAAATTTTAAAATCCTACCTCAGTGAATCTTTATCTTTCCCTAAATCAAAACTACTCTCCCCCTCTTTTGTATGCCCATCACACTTTGTTTCCACTCCTTTTAGGGTACCAGTCAGAGCCTACTTCGCTTTCCAATGATTTTTGCTCCGGCCTCACATCTCCTGATGACGTACAACCTTGCTGGCAAACTGTCTTGGTCACGGACCACATCATATTCTAAACCCTACTGTCACCACTTTGGTCTCACTCTCAGTATATGCTCGACAAATTTTTACTCTACATGATCTATGTTAACTACCACCCCAGGCAGAACCAGATGTTCAGGGGAATTTCCAGCCTTCCTGCCCAGCAGGTCTTGTCTCACGGCTGAGCAGGAGAGAAGCCTGACTCGGAGTCCTTTAAATTAAAAGTGGCAAAGAGAATTTCCAATTAGAGCTGGGAGAAGACAACGTTAACATTTGTCTGAGCACACACTGTCTGCCAGGACATATGGTCTGTTTGCCCTTGGAGCAGCTGTGTGGTGTGGGCTGCTTCTGGCCTACCTTGTGTTCTTCCCTCCCAGTGTTTGCTTAATGTAACATTTATGCCTGACATTTGCTCAGCACACCTTTCCAGTTCTTTCTGAGCTTTGGAAAGAGGAAACAGTTCACTGGGTGGCAACATCAGGCACTCAGATTCTCCTCTGAGAATTCAGGACCAGAGGCCACTGAGCAGGGCAGAATTTGTGACTGATGTGTTAGCAGTGCTCTTTGAAAAGTATAACGTACTTTTTGTTAAAAGTCAAATAAATTGGATAATTTGTCATCATTATCAGCCAGGTGGATACTTCAATTGTTCTAGGAGGGTGAGTTTCACAGAGCAGCGGCCTTACCCAACTGCACACCCCTGGGAGAGGTGAGGGTATGGGTCCATGGCATTATGTCCCTGTGAACAGTACCAGAAATGCAGGTCCATTTTGCTGGGAGAAGGGACAAGAGTGGCTCTCTGGGCACATGCTCCCATGCTAGAAGGTTGCCAGCACTAGGTAACTAGGTGACTAGGGTGGCCATGTAATTTACTATTCAAACTGGGCCATTCCAAACAACAGAGTAAACTGGGACTCTCTCAGGCAAACTGGGATCTTAGCTATCAGAGCACAGATCATCCCAGTGGGAACTGGGTCAGTGACGGCCACTTCTTTCAACAACAGACAAGTGCCAACAGAGAGCATGAGTCCTGAAAGCAAGTACAAGGATTCTCTGGAAGTGCTGGATTCATCCTGAACAAAGCTAAGGGACTGACTCAGTAAGTCTCTGGACTGTGACCGAACATAAGGGCAGGCTTCTCGATTAAAAAAGCAAGTCATGTTGTGGGTCAGCTGGGGAGAGTCGGGGCTCTTCTGTAAACACTGCCCTGTGGCAATGGGGAGGCATGGACTCCGCTTGGACACTGGGGCTGATACCTGAACCTGGGGGTGGGGGTAGGGGTTGTCACACTACATGCATCTGAAGTTTTCTGGACTCCCCAGCCAAAGGTCTTCCCAGGGCCTCTCCGTATCCTGACCTTGTCTTCAAGGCTCAGTCAGAGGTGAACTGCTCTGTGAAGTATTCTCGTTGTCCTTCAAATCCCATCACTTTCTCCCTCCTCAGAACCACTGTAGCCTTCTCTACTATAGATTGTGAGATTCAGGGAGAAATTCATCACCAGCCCAACTAGAAGGCATCTCTGCTCACTTTAAACCCCTGTAGCGCTGAGAAGCTGTCCAGCCCAGTTGGCCCTTGGCACATGCAGCTGTGTATGGACGGGTAACTGTCCTTTTGCATGGACTGTTTCGTCTTCCCAAAATTGTTTGGGCATACGAACCATATAGTATTATTCCCCTTGCATCCACATGACTCAGGTATCAATGAATACTCGCTGATTTTGAGAAGCTAATTTTGTATGTAGAACCATCCTGGCTTTGTTCTGAATGGAAGAGCTATTTACTTTAGCAAAACTTACCGGGGCTTTCCCTTTATTGCTCAGCACATCACCAGAAAAACCCATCCTAATCCAGTAGTGACATCAGACTTCTTAGAGACGTAAGGGCATGGAGTCAAAATTTTAGCCTGCAAGGTGATGCTAGCAGCCTAAAGCGTGTAGTGGAAATGGCAGAATGAATAGAAGCTTTGAAATCAGACCAGAGTTGGGGTCCTGCGTCTGGTTCTAATTCACTATGGGGCTTTGGGATTCCCTTCCTTTCTGAGCATCAATTGTGTATTTCTAAACACTGATAGCAACATCTATTTTGCAGGGCTGGTGTGAGGATTAAATGAGATAACACACAAGAAAGACTTAACATGAGGCCTAGAACAGACTAAGTGTTCAGTAAATGCTAGCCAATCCTCCAGCTGAATGGGCCCCTGATGTTGTTCTAGGGGATGCCAAATCCTGTAATCCTAGGACAGAAGATGAGGGCAGATGTGAGAAAAAGAGGAATAAAGAGTCTCAGTGATTGCACCTGATGCCTGGAAAGGAGTGTGGCAAAAAACAAACAAACAAAAAACAAAAACAAGAACCCTGGAGTGTGAACTGGCTTCTCTGGAACCTTTTGCTTTAAATGTAACCAATGGTAAACTGTATCCTCAACCTGAAAATATTTCAGCAAATTTGAGAAACTACAGACAAAAGCACTTACCAAAGTTTGGTCCTTGGAACACTAGCCCTAAGAGTTAATTCATGAAAAATGCTTCTGATGTCAAGTGAGTTTGTCATATACTGCATTCTACATCCCCCTCTTGGAGACAGCCGTGCACATTAACATATTAAAGGCTATGAAACACTCTTGTGTTTCTCAAACTCATTTCACCATGGAACCCTTTTCATATAATATCTGTTTAGAGGAACTTCACTATTCCAAGAAACAAATTTCAGGAAATACTGCTTTAAAAGTGGCACTCAAACTTTAGCATGCATTAGAACCGCCCTTGGTGGGCTTGCTGAAACACAGAAACAGCTGGGACACACCCTCAGCTTTTCTGAGTCAGGAGGTCTGCGGTGGGGGCCAAGAATTAGTATTTCTAACAAGTTTCCAGGTGATGCTGACACCACCTGTCTGGGGACCATACTTGGGGAACTACTGTGATGGACTACAGAAATTCCATCAGGCGCTCTCATGTTATTTCCTAGAACGATGCTTCTCAAACTTGAATAAGCACGCACGCCAATCACCTGCGGTTGTTTTACAGAGATTCTGATCTGTAGATGGGGGGGGGGTGGCCTGAGATTCTGCATTTTAAAAAGACAAGGATATTGCTGGTTCGTGGACCCAACTTTGAGAAGTCAACAGAACACAATGCCACCCAAGCTCTTTTGCTTTCCAGGTAATGAGGGATCCGCCTATAAAAACTTTTAGTATCTCTGTAAATTTCGAGTTAACCAGAAAAGTAAACGGATTTCCTTTGTCTAGCTGGGTAAGCACACACAAAATTTCATACACGATTTGTGTGGAGGAAGTCTTCTGCTGATATAATCTACCACAGACTTGAGGATGAGTCTGAAGTCTTTTCTGCATATGAAAGCTCATATTCATTAGCTGTGGGTGACAGCGACACAGTGACTTAACTAAGATTTCTCTCTCACATCAAAGTCCAAGATGCTATGCCCAGCTCTCCTCTAGGAAATTATCAGGAGCCAAGGCTCCTGCTGTCCCTGGAGTGTTGCCCTGATTTGCGTGGTACAAGGACCACACTGCACATATTCCTTCTGCTCAGATCTCATTGGCCAGAGTCTAGTCATATACCAGAGATGGCTAGGTCGCCACGTGCACCATTAGAAGTTGTATTTCAGTGAAAGAAAAAGAAGGGACAATGGATAATCTGTTACAGCAATGATGATAATAACGTAAATTGCAGAAGGAGAGGGAAAAGGGGGCATGGGAATAGCAATTTGCTTGAGGATCATTCATGTAAGGCATTAAGATATGCTTGTGGTGTTACTCCAGCTTTGGCGGAACGTTCTGTTGTAGGGCACACATTTTAAACGTTTCCTGGTTTATATTTCTTTGTCAACAGTAAAAGAAGAGAAGAATTACAAAGACAGTAGATGTGTCAGCAGCAAATCTTTATAAACCAGTTAAATGCGTTTCAAAAGAGTCCTGCAAGAAGCCAATACCTGTGATTAGCAGCAGTTAACAACATGCTCTCCTGTAGGTCTGGGCAGCATATAGGAGAGCAGCCTTTTTGGGGGAATTCTTTGACCACTCAGTTGTAACAACCTGGAATTCAGCCTAGTCTGGGCTAGAGCTTCATTTACTCCAGGACACGCCTGGAGAAACCAAGCTATGGAATGTGCACAGCAATTGAGAGGCTGCAATGTATGGTCAGGTCTAGGAGGTACCCTCATGCATGGGAAACCTGCCCCCATGAGTGGAAAGTCTACTCTGTCCCTATCCATACTGTACTGGCCCAAGCCCAGAAGGTGTGAGGCCAAGCAAATTTTACACCTGGATCTCTGTATCTCAGAATCAAATTTTGCTAACTGACATGGAAATAAAGATTATAATTAAAAGCCTTCTTTTTACAAATCTAAATGTTGTGATATAAATAACCTGTCTTTTATTTCCTTAAAAAGCCACATGTGAATGATTGCCAATGAAGATAAAAGTCAGACTTGTTAGACAGGAAAAAATTTCTGGACACAATTAATGTAGATCCAAAGAGCTGATTAGAGAGTGAATTAGGAAACATTTATATTATGCAAAATGAACTGTTCTTTGGTCAATTTCTCACTTCTCTGACTTAATACAATAGCCCGTCTTTAAGAAATCAATCACTGATCTAATTTATTATCAAATGGATGCGGTCTATTGAGAACACCAGGTCAAAGTGCTTAGCTGTTTCATGAAGGAAAAAATCAAACAACAAACAATTACATGTTATTATGACTGAGAAACAAAACTGACAGGAATAGAACCATATAAATGGAGCCTAATGTGGCTGGCTACCAGCTTGGCCTTAAAGGAAACAGGTTGGTGACATTCTCTTCTTAAAACAGTACCTTCTTCCAAGGACTTCGTCTTATAAATTTCTGAGGACATAAGCTGGAATGCAGTCTTCTGCCTGGAACGTCTGTCGCCTGCCGTCTGAGTGGAAGCTTTCTAACTTCCACGCCACTTCTTTTTATTACCCAAAGGCAGGCTGTGTGTTTGTATTTACGCTCTCTAACGAGGTCCACGGGGGATCGGCCTCTCTCAGGCAGATTTCCCCAGTGAGGTGCGGTTCTCCTCCTTCCCCACGCGGCTGGTGTCGCTCCGTGTTACTAAGTTGTGAGCCAGCTCCTCAGATCACCATGGAAAGTGTTCTAAGTGGCAGGAATTCTAGGATGTGTCTCTGGTGACCCACTTACCATATGTGAGTCTTTCACATACTCCCTTTGAACTGTGATAAGAAGTACGCTACACAAAAGCTGACTGACACAGCCTGTCAGAGCAAATCCCAGAACAGACCATGACGTTAACATCTTGAAACAGAGGGGACTTATCAAGTTAAATTTTACACGTGAGGATCATGAATTCTTAGTGTCCAGAGAAAACCCAGACTTCTGTACTCAGCATGACAACAGTTTCATGAGAAGACAACACAGGTTAAATAATTTCCGTGTAGGTTAATATTTAACCAATACATAATGCTTAAAATGGAAAGCAGCACATTTTTGAAAGCACTCTTTTTCTTTTGAGCCTTCTGGGGGTCACTTGGGATTTATTTAAGTACAAGCTTTAAAGCCTTCTTACCATTTATGTTAAATACCAAGAGGAACAAATAACATGTGGGAAAGTAAGTGTGTGTCTCCTAGCACTTGTCATGAAGCTCGCGTTTTCTGTTGCCCTTCAAAGAGCAGTATTTTCAGAGGACAGTGCTGAATCAGTAAGTAGTGACATTTATGTCAGAGGTAAGCCCCAACTGAAGCTCAATTAACTGATTTCCTAACTTTTCATTAGCTATATGAGAATGGATAGACAGACATGTGCAACGCTCTAATCACACCACCAACCAGTGGTCCACAGGGTGGAAGTGCACCCACGACTCACCAGCACAGGAGTCAGGTCCTCCCTCGTGTGGCCGTGAGGCTCAGTGGTTTGCAGCACGCCTCTCAGCATTGCAGTTGAACTTGGTTTTCAGCCGTGGAACTTTGGGCAAGTTGCTTAATGTCTAAGCCTCAGTTTTTTCAACTGAAAAATAGGGTAATATAACACCTGCCCCCTAGTGTTGTGTGTAGGATAAATGAGGTAGTTTATGAATGCAATTCACTTATTACTATTACTATTTTTAACAAAATTAACTAGACCATTGTGATGTGAGGACTCTTCTTTTCTTACCTTTTCAACAGAGAAGAAAAGGTAAAGAGCAAGAATCTGGTTTAGGGGATCAAACTAAACTAAACAAACCTAGCTCTTACCATCTTACTCCCTCTTTTTAGCCCCATCTTCGCCCCACAGCCAAACGGCAGAAAAATGGAGCCTCGATGGACAATTTTTCCAAGATAATCTACAATCTGATGGCTCGGCCCTAGGACACTATATCCTCAGTGGGGCCCTCCAGGAACTGGACGGGGGAAGAAAAATGAGAGGAAGGGACTCCAATTTAACAGCTCTGAAGAAAGGGAGGAGGCTGGAGATGATGGATGGATAGGCAGAGTGAGTGACATACAAGAGGGGCTCTCACTTGGCACTCTGATCCCACTCTATCCAGCATGCTTTATTTTTTTGGTCAGGGGCCTGGGTGTTTGGCCAAAATCAAGGCAACAGCTGCTTCAGTAACTGCTGTCCTACCTGACAATAACCATCCCCAACAAGTTACTGACGTGGCCATGAAAGCCCACAAGATTCCACATTTTAAGAATTTTCTGGCATGGAGATGTGATTTCCCATTGCTTTAATAAATGTTTCTGGAGACAGTGCAGTTGAATCTTGAGCCTACTGGTGGATGTTGAGCAAATCGCTTAACTTCTCTACTCTTAGTTTCTTCATTTGTAAGTTGGAGATTACACGTGAAGTCTTTTCAGGGAAGTAAATAAGGTTATGTATGTGCATTTATAAGGGTCTCACCAGGAAACAGATGGCAAACACTCACACAAGCTGCTAACTGAGGAGACCTGAGGAGGGGAACTGTTTACAATGATCAGGGCTGGCGGGTTTTTAGGAAGACCAACAGGAAAGGATGTGGCATCCTAGGGCAGGCAGTGAGGAGGGGGAGCATTCCTGCCTCTAGGCCTCCGCCCACAACAGGAGGAGTATTTACAGGGACCCTGGAGAGGGCTGCCGGACAGAAGCTGTGACTTTCACAGAGGGATACGGCCATCCTGCAGCACCTTAGTAAGGAGGGTACCAGAGGGATGAATTCCTGACCCATCTCACCTCTGTCCTATGACCTCCTCCCACTGACTCCAGTGATCAAAACAAACTGGAAGCCCATTGAACATTCTACAAAGGACAGCCTTCTGGGCCCAGGGCAAGGTGGGAGATGCGAGACAACTGTACAGTGCTCTCAGGTGCGCAGCATTTTGCCCAGCGCATAAACGGTATGAAGTCACAATCGTCACATCAAAGAAGGGAATACACGGACTAGGTTTCAAAGTCTAGCTCCACCTTGGTGGGGTGGAGAGCAAAGAATTCAAGAATTTTTCAGAAATGCTCAAAGCTTTATAAATATAAACTTTCTGAACATTTTCAGAAATATGTTTCAGTCTGCTTATAGCCAAGAGGATTTTTCCAATGCCACTGCCTTGCATGCTCAGTGGTACATGTTCCAAGCTTAACTGTATTGCTCCAAATTTCTGGGAAAAGACACTAAGTATGGTTGATCTGGGAGTAAACAGTAATTCTAATTATTTACCAGTTCCTCAGTTTGGCCTTCCTTTTTCTCTGAAGTATTATGTTTTTCTAGGGAGTCCTTAGGTCCATCAATGAAACAACAAATATTTCAATTCAGCATTTTCAATAAATGTCACACTATGTGGAGAATTTACCTTTTCCCAATCCAAATGAAAAAAAGACATAATTTATTAAGACTGGTGATATAATTCTGCATATACATAATTTTAAAGCAGGATATAGCAGTAGTTGAGTATATTCATATTTTAAAAATCAATTTCTTGTAGGTCAGCTGTCTTTAACAAGAACGTACCCTCTCATTTTGACTATAAAATTTCAAAGGACTTTTCAGAAAATTTACTTTCTTCAGGGTCTTTCCCAGCCATTCACAAGCAGATTCTGACAGCCATCTCCCTGGCCATAGAGATAACTGACATGAAGAACCAAAAATTTGAAAATAACCTCAGAACAAGAAAACATAAGTTTAAAAAAATTATAAACTTCACATTACAGATGACTTCTTGAATATTCATCTTAACAAAAATGAGTAACTGGCAAGGACCATGACTTTCCCTTTCTGTAAGTTTAGTGCTTGTTTTATCGCGTACTTAAAGAATCCAAGGAGACATAATGAAAAACAAGTTCTTGACTCATTCTCCCTACAATTCCTTTTCTCAACAGGCAACCACTTCCAACACCTCTGTTGGAAGTTTGGTATTTGGTATTTACCTCCATATTTCTAAATAATATGCTTGTGGTAGTATTAATTTTCCAGTTTTAGATATTATTTATTTTCTCTCAACCATGAAGAGTGAGAATTTAGCTCTTCTACAGAGCCTTCATATAGAATATTACTCTCCACCCCACCCACATCTCCAAAGTTGTAATATATTCTCTGTTAAAGTCCAATTTTGTGCTTTTATTAGTACGACTCTACATGTATTATTCACTGCCAAGGAAGATGGCGCACTGCACTTCAGTTTGTCCCATCAACATTTTGTTCTTAAAGGTATCCCCTCCTGGTGCCTTCTGTCCTTCTGCCCCGATCTGGACTGCCCGCTCTTTGGGCCAGCTGCACAGCTGTGACCTGGAGCTTCCCTCTGGCCTTCTCTTGGGATTCACCTCTCCTGTGTGGAATCTCTGGTTTCCTGGATCCCATGGCAACGTCTTCCTAGGTTTCCTCCTCAATTGTGATGGAGCATTCCTCCTGTGCTTTCTAAGGAGAGGAGCATAGCAAGTATGCCATTTGACCTCTTACAGGTCTTAAAAATGTATTTATTTTACACTTTCATTTGACTGATAGTTTGGCTAGATATGGGATTCCAGGGTGGGTGTGTTTAAGGTGCAATGCAATGCCCTGCGGTCCTCTGGTTTTTTATGTTGCTACTGGGTAGTTAGATGTAATTCTAATTGGATGTGGTACACACACCCTGCCTTTTATTTTTTTCATCTCAAGAAAGTGTTAGGATCTCCCTGTTATTTTTAGTGTTCTAAAATTTTTACAATGATATGTCTTGGCTTAAGTCTGTTTTCATTTGCTGTCTTGGGCATTCCGTGTCTATTAAGTAATTCTTCTAATTTGGAAACAGTCTTCAATTCTGAGAAATTCTGCTGTATTATTACTTTGATTTTTCTTCCTCTCTTTTATCTCTCAAGTTTCTGTATTAAGATCTTGGACCTGCTGGAAGAATCCTTAATTTTATTTTTTTTCCTGTTTTCTTTTCTTTTTATCTTTTTGTTCTACTTCCCATTCCTGAACATTCCTTTTTCTATAACATTCTATTCTTTTCTTACGGATGCACTACTTTTTAAAAAAATTTATTTGAGACTATCACAGAATTTTTTTTTTTAGCTAAACTTTTTCTACTTGCAATCTCTTTCCTCCAGGCACTGAGTTTTCAGTTAATTTTACTCTAATAAATCGGTTAAATAAAACAAACATATTGGTAATAAAAGTAAGGTTATCAGTAATGATTACTCCAACAAAGAAACTCTTAAGAGGACCAGTGCTGGTCAGCATGTTCCCTGAGTTCCTCAATAGAATACAGAAGTCATTAAGGTGGACATTAGTTAGAAGATGGTGAGAAATTATCTCTATCTACATTGGAAACACAAGAGAGTGAATGATATCTGTCTACATTGAAAATGTAAGAGAGTGAAAGAGGAGTCAAAGTAGAGTAGACACCTAGGATTTGATCAGCTCAGGTTCTGTTTTTGTAAACTGTTCCCTTCTCCACACTGTCACCTACATGGTTTCATCAGTACCTACCATGTCTATGACCCTGTTCACCCCTTGCATGACTATTATAGGATGGGAACCTGATCCAAGGTGATTCAATCACAATTCTTTCCCGAGAAATTTTAAAACTGAAACCAAAAAAAAAAAGAAACTAGTATCTTTCTGGACACCTGACTTATAAAACGTAGAAATTGAATTTTGAGGAACCATGTTTCCTGCCAGGTGAACCTGAGAAGCAGAGGAGTTCAGTAGCAAAAAACCTGCACAGATACACAAGCAGATGCACGGAGACAAGCCATGACAGGAGAAGGAGCATCTCAGAGGCATCAAAATCAGCTGTTCCTGACGCCAGTGCCATCTCTGTCCTGGGGATCTCAATATCCTCCTCAAATTCCCCCTCTGTCTCAAGCTAGTTTAAGCGGGCCTCTCTCTCTATTGCAACAAAAATTCCTAACTAATACGCTGTTTATTTGATCCTTTCTATGAACTATGCAATGGACTAATGCTCTAAATATTTACCTCATTAAATCTTCACAACAACCTGTGAGGTTGGTAAAATTATTTTACACACAAAGAAACGTCTGAGATCCAGCTATTGTACAAAAGGTAATGGTACCTAGATGTTCCACAGGTGTCTCAAATCAACATGTCTAAAACACAACTCTTTCTCCGTCTGAAAAATGGGGAAGGCTATTCTCACAGCCTGAACTGCTCTTCTTCCTACATACATCTAACCGACACCGTCTTACCTTGGGGTGCCAGCTTAAATGTCCTCAGAGAAGACTGTCCTGCCCACCCAATCTAAAGCAGGTTCTCCAGTAGCACCCTGCTTCCATTTTCTTCACTGACAATTGCCATTACATAGCTTATGTTTTTAGTTCTTTTTTTAAATTAATAGAATTTTTTATTTTTTTCAGTTTCAGGTTCACAGCAGAATTGAGCGGAAAATACAGAGTTCCCACAGAGCCCTCCCCACCCACACATCTATACTCCCCTACCCTCAACATCCCTCGTCAGTGCGGCATATTTGGTGCAATTGATGAACCAACATGGACACGTTATTATCAGCCAAAGTCCATAGTTTACATTAGGGCTCACGCTTGATGTTGTACATTCTATGGGTTTTGACACATGCATCGTGACATGTAGCCACCACTATAGCATCCTACAGAATAAATTCATTGCCCTGAAAATCCCTTGTGCTCCGTGTATTCATCCCTCCCTGTCTCCCCCCAAACCCTTGGAAACCACCATCTTTTTATTGTTTCTGTAGCTGTGCCTTTTCCAGAATGTCACTGGGTTGAATTGTACAGTTTGTACCCTTTTCAGGCTGGCTTCTTTCATTTAGTAATATGTCTTTTAAGTTTCTTCCATGTTTTTCATGACTTGATAGATCATTTCCTTTTTTTTAACTGCACATACATTTTTTAATTTATATATATGTATTGTTCATTGTTTCTAAGAACGTTTAGAGCTTTAGTGCTTTAAACTTACATAGTTATCAAAGGAATAAAGCCAACCACAAAGTAAGAATTAACTCAAACACATCACTTGTCTCTTCTGGGATTTTATCTTGTGCCTTGGCCTGGGAGATATTCCTTTGCTGCCTCATAGCATCTACCTTTCTATGTGTTTGTGGCTTTGGGATGGTTGTTTTCTTATTTCTAGCATCTGCCCCTGGTGGATGAGGCTGGACTAGAGGCTTACGCAGGGTTCCTGGCAGGAGGAGCCAGTGCCTGCCCACTGCTGGGTGAGGCTTGGTCCTGGACCTCTGGTGGGTGGGGCTGTGTCTAGAGGCCTTTGTGACTAGGAAGTCTGCTGATGGGTGGGGCTGTTCACACCCTGTATGATGTTTGGCCTGAGGCTTCCCTACAAACTGTTGGGCGGGGCTAGGTCTTCTTGCTAATGACCCAGTCAAGATGTCAGCCTCCAGGAAAGCTCATGTAGATTAGCACTCCAAGAATGTCCACTACCAGCTTTTATGCCCCCTGGGTGAGCTGCAGCCATCCCCCACGCCCCCAGGAGACCCTCCAAATCCAGCAGGCAGGCCTGGCCCAGGTTCCTATGAAACCACTGCCTCTGCCCTTGGACCTGGTGCATGTGGGTGTCTGTGTACGGTTTCCAAGTGAATGGAGTCTCCATTTCCCTCAGTCCCATGGGGCTCCCAGAACCAAGCCCCGCTGGCCTTCAAATCCAGACGTCCTGGGGTCTTCTTCTCTTCCCAGTGCCAGGACCCGGGCTGGGGAGCCTGACGTGGGGCTTAGAGCTCTCACCCCTGTGGGAGGACCTCTGCCACTTAACTATTCTTCAGCTTGTGGGTCGCCTACCTGGGGGGTGTGGGGCCCAATTATATCGCAAGCACGCCCCTCCTACCATCGTGCCGTGGTTCCCTCTTTATAAAGTTTCCAGTTGCAGAAGACCTTTTTCGCTAGGTTCCAGTCTTTTTCTCGATGGTTGTTTAGCATTCAGTTGTGGTTTCACTGTCTGTTTAGTTCTTTTCTTTCGTGTGCTCCTATACCAAACTACGGACTCCAGTTCATACCAGCATCGTTTGCCATCACAGACCCTGCATCCAGCACAGTCCCTAGCACAAGGGGAGGTATCCCATATATGTGTTTGGGTAAATCAAAGATGTCTAAATATTTCATTTCATGTATCCATGAGGCTATATTTAACAACTTTCAATACCTATTTATTGAGTCACTAGGACATGCAGGGCACTCTGCTAGGCCTTGTTGAGACAAAGACACAAAGACACAACTTCTCTCTTGCAGGCATTGACAGCATAGCATAAGACTCAGACAGAGAAATAATTATAATACAAGAGGAGCAGTGTTAAACAGAGCTGTGAACAAAGTACAGTGGTTACAAAGGAGGAAGTAACTGAGCTATGATCCAGGAAGTTAAAGTGAGGAAAGGAAAAAAAAAAGGAATCTGTCAGGGTTCAAACAGATTCTTTATGCTGGTTCTATTCTAACACAGCTTTCCCTTACACCCCTTTCCAACTTGTAAGACCTGGAGCAAAAGTCACAGTGAATATCTTCTCGAGTAGTGATATGTGAAACCATAGCTCTCCTGAATTTTGTGATTATGCCTATCACGTGGCTTATCTCCATACTGAGCCTGGCTGCCTGCCTCCGCCCAGGCCTCCATCACAGTCAGACCTTTTTTCCATCCGCTCTGCCAGATCTGCTTTTCCTGATGCTGAGACTAGAGGACAATGGCTTTTGATCCCTCTTTAACACTCAAAGGATAACGCTGCTCTTTCAACACATTGATCCAAGTCTTCTCATTACAATGGGTGTTTTCTTGGACAATTACCTGTCTGATGCCTGCTTCTCTCCCACTGATCTCTAACTAGGTGCCTCACCCCAACACGGGTTAGGGACTATTCCTCAAGTTACGATCCAAGATAAGAGTTCTTTTATCTCTGTCTCCTTACATCTTTGTTACGTTTCAGGAACATTTTAAAATAAAACCTTTCTTTGGTGTTTGCATATGTATGTGTGTGGGGTTGATCTAAAGAAAAACAGAGGGTTTTGACAAACCACTAGCAAAATCTACAAAGGATGCAACAGGAGGAAAAATAGAGCTATTATGTAATTATGTACTTTTTAAAATCTTAGCATTTAAAATATTTATCACCATCACCATGTAGTTATATCAGTGATCCCAGAAGTTAGACATCCCCTCACCAAAAAAACCAAATCAAACCAAAACAAAAACAAAAAGTTTTCCCTCAGAAAACCCTACTGAAATAGAACGGACAGAAATAAAAGTCGTGTCTTGTGTCCTGACTTTAAAAAACGGTAAAATGAAAAAAATAAGAGCAATTTCAAAATTAAAACATTTTCATTTCTATCCAGAAGCCTGCTTCATCCACTGATGAATATTAATTGGTACCTACCTGAGAGACAAGCTTTGCATATTGAGAGCCCCAAGTCCGGCTGCAGACAGAATTTCATCTTTGCCATTTACTACTTCACTATCCTTGGGAAGGTTACTTAGCTCTGTGTGCTTAGATCCCACATCTGTAAAATGGAAATACATTAGTATTACCTCACCGGTTTGTCATGCGAATAAAACAAGACAATGCATGTATGGCGTTTGTGAGTATCTGACCCTGCATCCATAAAATCACTCTTAACCTTTATTTCCTTTCAGCATTGCGACTTAAGTCAAGCATCTTGGAAAGGCACTGAAAAATCCTTAAAGTAAAACTATTTAACTAAATTAATGCTATTTGAGGGTACACTATATCTAAATAGAAGCAGAGAGAGACCAATAACCAAGGAGCAGTTAGAACCCCAACATGGGGCAAATCCCGTCCTACTCAGCAGTCTTCAGGGTGACTTATAGAACGCTAAAGACTTGCAAATTGATGGGCTCCTCAAATTTAAGTACGTGGTCAGCTTTAAAGATACTCTCCCATTCCCCCCCCCACCCCGGCCCCCGCCAGGGAGCTATAGGCCTGGATCTGCCAGTTCTACCCTCAGTTATCTCCAACACGTCCCTCCTCTCCGGTTATCCTGCCTTCTCCAGCCCGGCCTCCTCTCGTCCCCGTCTTCTACCCCGAGCGCCCCTCACTGGCAGCGCCAGGGAACCCCAGGAGGGCTCCTCGCGCCCCGGAGCGTCGGCGGCGCCGGCAGCCCCACTGCGCATGCTCTCCGCCGCGCGGGCGGGGTGGGGAGCGCGAGGCCGGGAGGCGGGAGGCGGGCGCCGGATGCGTGTGGCGTTCAGTCCCGGAGGCCTCGGCCTGACGCCGGCCACGCAGCGGCGGGAGAGAGCGCCCCGGAGCGGCGGCGTCCTGGAGACCCCGGAGAGATGGAAGCGGCGGCGCCGGCGGCGGCCGAGGCGGCTGGGCGCGAGGAGCTCGGTGGGTGCTGCGTGCGGGCGGGGGGCGCCGGCCGACGTGGCGCGGGGATGCGCGTCCGCGGGATGCGCGGATGTTCCGGGCCCGCGCTCGGCCTCGGCCGGGGAGGTGGTGCGGAGGTCCCTGAGGGTGCCGACCTGCCCCACGCATCCGGGTTCACGTTGCTTGTCCCTAGACGGGGAGAAGCGCCGGGTAGTTTTCCTGCTGTTATTGGGGTTTCCTGGGGGTCAGGGCTTTCAGGGTTGTGGGTCTGGCACGGGTTTGAATGTAAAACCACCCAAGCAAACCTCTCCGGGACAGTGACATGAGCCAAGGCTTGGAAAATCACTGACATCGGAGGCGACGTCTCACAGAAATGGACGGGAGTGTGTGTGTGTGTGTGTGTGTGTGTGTGTGTGTGTGTGTGTTGACGGGTGGCGTGTGTAAATGGACGGGTGTGTGTGTGTGTGTGTGTTGACGGGTGGCGTGTGTAAATGGACGGGTGTGTGTGTGTGTGTGTTGACGGGTGGCGTGCGCAGTGTGTACGCATCAAAAGCAAACCAGAGCCTGCGCTGTGACTCTCACTGGATTTTTCCTACATTGCTTTAAGGAAGTTGTTATAGTTTGGCTTTTCAAACTCCTCAGCCCCATTCGGAGTCCCTGGTGAATCCTTAATTTACCCTCTGCCACCCCAGGAGTGGCGAGCAGGACGTGCTGGCCAGACTGGACAGGAGATACCTGTAGTTGGCTCACTTGGAAAAGTTTGTTTTCCTGCTTTCCTCTGGTCTCTTATCTTCAGGACGACTCGAAATGCGAAACATAGTTTATGGTTTCCGCTGTCAAAAGGAAAACAAAAGTAGGGATCAGAATAGTCATAATATTGTTCCTCCCAGTTAAATGCATTAAATTTAGGAATATTTTTAATCCGATGCTGAAGGATTAAACGGTTAAAAGAGAAGTTGAATAAAGAAATACTTTAACTAATAGGTTGACCCTTCTGTAGTAATGTGCAGGGCACTTTGCAGTTGATTTCTTGCAAGTCACAGTAACGGTAGAAATAAACGTAACTTTTTTTGAATGTTTACTGAGTGTCAAGCGTTTTAAGTGCTTTACATATGTTTTGTCTCCTTTAATCCTTGCAACAATGTGTGAGATAGGTACAGTAATTATCTCTTGTTTTTATAGATACAGTAATTTTAAGCTCATTAATGGCAGTACCCAGATACAAACCCAGGTTTATCTGACTTTTAAATTCATGAATAAACCCATCTTAGTGAGGATGTGGAGGATGTGAGTGCGTTCTCATGCATTGCTGGTAAGAGCAGTATAATATGTTTATCCTTAAAAATGCACATATCCTTTGACCCAGCATTTCTACTTGTAGAAATATTTCCCAAGGAAATAAGTCACATAACCTGTCAATAGATGTTCATTACATTATTTATGAAAGAAAAAATCTGGTGACTATCTAAATGTGCAGTTAAAGGAAATTGTTTAGGTAGATTGTGATATAGCCATATAGTCATATGCTGAATAGCCATTTAAAGTCATACAGGAAGATGTTCACCCTATACATTTTTACTAACTGAAAAAGGTTTCGAAATTATTTTAATTTTTTTAAAGTTATGTCTGTTCATTAATTTAACACATATTCATTGAGCTTCTTCTATGTGCTAAGCCCTGTTTTAGGCACTTGGGATTTATTCGTGAACAATACAGATCAAAATTCCTACTCTCATAGAATTTATATTCTAGTAAGAGGAAGCAGACAATAAACAGCAAAGACAATTATCAGTTCATTTATAGTGTATTAGGCTTAAAGTGCTACCGAAAAAAGAGCAGAATAAGGGAAGTCAGGAGTGAGGGTAGGGGCTGGGCAGTTTGTAGTATTCTGTAAACTGGCAGAATGGACCTTTTTGAAAAGATGGGATTTAAGCAAAGACTTGAAAGAGTTGGGGGAATCATCAAGTGGATATCTGAGGAAAGACAGTTGCAGGCAGAAAGGACAGCTAGGGTAAAGACAGAAACAGTGAAGAGGCCAAGAAGAGTAAAGCAGAATGGCCAAGAAGAGTAAAGCAGAATGACCAAGGGGTGATGAGGGCAGATTATGTAGGGTCTTGGAGGTCCACGTAAGGACTGTGGCTTTTAGTCTTAGAGACTGGGGAGCCAGTGCAAGGTTTCAGCAGAGGAGAGACACGATCTGACTTAAATCCTAAAAGGATCACACTGGCTGCCGTGTGATGAGTAGACTGTAAGGGGCAAAAGTAGACACGGAAGGGTATTACAGCGGTTCAGCAAAGAGATGGACGTGTCCTTCACAGCAGTATGGTAGCAGCAGTGCGAGGGAGAGAATGATTAGACTTTGAATATATATAGAAAGTAGAACCAGAGTGATTTCCTAACAGATTAAATGAGGGGTGGAAGTGAATCAGAGGAGACTGGGGGACTCCAGGGACCTGAGTGTCTAGAAGAATGAAATTGCCATCAACTGAGATGTGGTGGTGGTTTTATAATATGTCTATGGATTCTTGGATGTTACTCTCTTTAAGAGAAGGAACTTGAATTTCCTTCCTTTTGAATGTGGGCTGGATTCAGTAACTTGCTTCTAATGAACAGACTGTGGTGGAAGTGATGATGTTTGACTTCAAAGCTAGGTCCTGGAAGACATTGTGCCTTGTTCTCTCTTTTTATTTATTTATTTATTTGGAGGGCGGTAATTAGGTTTATTTATTTATTTATGTGTACTGGGGATTGAACCCAGGACCTCCCACATACTAGTCATGCACTCTACCACTGAGCTATACACGCCCCCCCCCCCCCGGCTCTGTCTCTTTTTTGGGTCAGTCACTTGGAGGGAAGCCAGCTGCCATATTGTGAAGGTGCTCAAGCTGCCATAAGGAAGGGCCTGTGGTGCAAGGAACTGAGGCCTCCTGATGACAGCAGTAAGTTGTTACGCAGTAATAGATAACCAGTACAAAAGGGTAAAGCCAAGAGGAGCGGGTTTGGTGGTGAAGATCAGGAATTCAGTTTGAGGCATGCTGAGTTTGAGTTGTCTGTTAGACATGAAAGTGCAGATTGTTGAGTGGGCAGTTATATTTATGTCTAGAGGTAGTGAGAGGTCTGGTCTGGAGATAATGAATTTGGAAGTCATCAGCATACAGATAATAATTTAAAGCCATAGGACTGAATGACAACGTACTGGAGTGAGTGTATATGTTTGTGTATACTGTATTTTTTTATACATATTTTTATCTGATGATTTTTTTAAACTTTTTTTATTGAAGTATAGTCAGTTTATAATATTGTGTCAATTTCTTGTGTACAGCATAATAGTTCAGTCCTGCATATACATATATGTATTTATTTTCATATTCTTTTTCATTATAGATTACTGCAAGGTATTCTTGCAGTATGAATATAGTTCCCTGTGCTCTACACTAGAAACTTGTTGTTTATCTATTTTATATATTGTAGTTAGTATCCACATATTTGGAGCTCCCAATTTATCCCTTCCCAACCCTTCCCCCCAACCCCCCTGTAACCATAAGTTTGTTTTCTACATCTGTGAGTCTGTTTCTGTTTTGTAAATAAGTTCGTCTTTCTTTTAGATTTCACATATAAGTGATATTATATGGTATTTTTCTTTCTCTTTCTGGCTTACTTCACTTAGAATGATAGTCTCCAGGTACATCCATGTTGCTGCAAATGGCATTATTTTATTATTTTTTATGGCAGAGTAGTATTCCATTGTATAAATATACTATAACTTCTTTATCCAATCATCTGTAGATGCACATTTAGGTTGTTTCCACGTCTAGACTATTGTAAATAATGCTGCTATGAACACTGGGGTACATGTATCTTTTCAAATTAAAGTTTCCTCTGGATATATGCACAGGAGTGGGATTGCTGGATCATATGGTTAGTCTATTTTTAGTCTTTTGAGGAATCTCCATACTGTTTTCCACAATGGCCTCACCGAACTACATTCCCACCAACAGTATAGGAGGGGTCCCTTTTCTCCACACCCTCTCCAACATTTATTGTTTGTGGATTTTTGAATGATGGCCATTCTGACTGGTGTGAGGTGATAGCTCATTGTAGTTTGATTTGTATTTCTGTGATATTTAACAGTATTGAGCATTTTTTTCATGTGCCTGTTGGCCATTTGTATGTCTTCATTGGAGAATTGCTTGTTTAGGTCTTCTGCCCATTTTTGGATTGGGTTGTTTGTTTTTTTCTTATTAAGTTGTATGAGCTGTTTATATATTCTGGAAATTAAAAATTGTCAGTCTCATCTTTTGCAAATATTTTTTCCCATTCCGTAGATTGTCTTTTTGTTTTGGTTATGGTTTCCTTTGCTGTGCAAAAGCTTATAAGTTTAACTAGGTCCTATTTGTTTATTTTTGCTCTTATTTCTATTGCCTGGGTAGACTGCCCTAGGAGAATATTGCTAAGATTTATGTCAGAGAATGTTTTGCCTATGTTTTCTTCTAAGAGGTTTATAGTGTCTTGTCTTATATTTAATTCTTTAAGCCATTTTGAGTTTATTTTTGTGTATGGTGTGAGGAAATATTCTAACTTCATTGATTTACACACAGCTGTCCAGTTTTCCCAATACCATTTGCTGAAGAGATTGCCTTTAATCCATTGTATATTCTTGCCTCCTTTGTCAAAGATTAATTGACCAAAAGCCTATGGGTTTATTTCTGGGCTCTCTGTTTTGTTCCATTGATCCATACGTCTGTTTTTGTACCAATACCATGCTGCTTTGATTACTGTAACTCTGTAGTATTGTCTGAAGTGTGGGAGGGTTAGTCCTCCAGCTTCATTCTTTTTCTTCAGTATTGCTTTAGCAATTCTAGGTCTTTTGTGGTTCCATGTAAATTTTAGGATTATTTGTTCTAGTTCTGTGAAAAATGCCCTGGGTAATTTGGTAGGGATCACATTAAATCTGTAGATTGCTTTGAGTAGTATGGCCATTTTAACAGTATTAATTCTTCCAATCCAAAAACTTGGGATATCTTTCCATTACTTTAAGTCATCTTTAATTTCCTTAGTGAGTGTAAGTCTTTCACTTCCTTGGTCAGATTTATTCCTCAGTATTTTTTCATATGCAGTTTTAAAAGGGATTGTTTCTTTACTTTCCTTTTCTGATATTTCACTGTTAGTGTAAAGAAATGCAACTGATTTCTGTATGTTAATCTTGTATCCTGCTACTTTGCCAAATTCTTTTATCAGCTCTAGTAGTTTTTGTGTGGAGCCTTTAGGGTTTTCTATGTATAGTATCACATCATCTGCATATAATGACAGTTTTACCTCTTCTCTTCCAATTTAGATCCCTTTTATTTCTTTTTCTTGTGTAGTTGCTGTGGCTTGAACTTCCAATACTATATTGAATAGAAGTTGTGAGAATGGGCATCCTTGTCTTGTTCCAGATTTTAGCAGGAAGGCTTTCAACTTTTCACTGTTGAGTATTATGCTGGCTGTGGGTTTGTCATAAATAGCTTTTATTATGTTGAGATATATTCCCTCTATACCAACTTCGGTTGGAGTTTTTACCGTAAATGGATGTTGAATTTTGTCAAATGTTTTTTTCTGCATCTATTGAGATTGTCATGTGGTTTTTGTCCTTTTCTCTTGTTGATGTGGTGTGTCACATTGATTGATTTGCATATGTTGAACCATCCTTGTGTTCCTGGGATGAACCCAACTTGATCATGGTATATAATCTTCATTATGTGTTGCTGGATTCTGTTTGCTAATATTTTGTTGAGGATTTTGCATCTATGTTCATCAATGATATTGGCCTATAGTTTTCTTACTTGGTAGTGTCTTTGTCTGGCTTTGGTATCAGGATGGTGGTAGGTTCACAGAATGAGTTTGAGAGTATTACCTCTTCTTCAGCCTTTTGGAAGAGTTTGAAAGGATTGATGTGAGCTCTTCTTTGATGTTTGATTGAATTCCCCAGTGAAGCCATTTGGTCCTGGACTTCTGTTTGCAGGGAGGTTTTTAATTACTGATTCTGTTTCACTTCTAGTGATTGGTCTGTTCAAATGATCTATTTCTTCTTGACTTAGTTTTGGTGGACTGTATATTTCCAGAAACTTTTCCATTTCTTCCAGGTTGTCTAATTTATTGCCATATAGTTGTTCATAGTATTCTCTTATGATTATTTTATATTTCTGTGATGTTGGTTGTAATTTTTCCACTTTCATTTCTTTTTTATTTTATTTTTTTAATGAGTTATAGTCAGTTTACAATGTTGTGTCAATTTCTGGCTTACAGCACAGTTTTTCAGTCATACATGAATATATGTATATTTGTTGTCATATTCTTCCATTTTCATTTCTTATTTTGTTTATTTGTGTCCTCTCTCTTTTTTTCTTGGTGAGCCTGGCCAGAGATTTGTCAATTTTGTTTACTCTTTTAAAAAACCAGCTCTTGGTTTGATTGATTTTTTTTCTAATTTTTTAAATCTCTATTTTATTTATTTCCTCTTTGATCTTTATTTTTCTTTCCTTCTGCTGACGTTAGGTTTTGTTTGTTCTTCTTTTTCTAATTCTTTTAGGTGTTTGGGTTTTTTGGTTTTTTTTTTTGAGATTGTTCTTGTTTTTTGTGGAAGGTCTGTATCTCTATGAACTTCCCTCTTAGGACTGCTTTTGTTGCATCCCATAGATTTTGTGTGGTTGTGTTTTCATTGTCATTTGTGTCAAAGTATTTTTTTAATTTCTTCTTTGATTTCATTGTTGACCTGTTTGTGTATACTCTAAAATGTTATAGTGGTAATTTCTAAGTGGCAAGGTAATTTTAATTTCAAAATTGTTGCTTATCTATATATTTCCTGATTTTCTACAATGATGAAATATTATTTAATTTTAAAAAGAATTTTAAAAATTGGGTGTCTATATGAAAAGCACTGGTAGAGTTGTTAAGATACAGGTTTCCTTAATCTGTCTTTCCTTTATTTCATAGGTGATGGGGACCTCTGGAAGGTTTCTTGCTATGCATATTTTATCCACCTCAGAAATAAATAAAATAGTTACTATTCCTATCTTATGTAGTAGTTTACAGATCTTGGTGGCAACATTATGTTATTTTTTAAAAAAGGAATGGTTTCCACTTTCTTTTATTTTATCCATTGCCAAAATATAAATAAGTGGTTTCCTTTATTTTGCTATTCTAAAAGTAATGCAAATTTATTACTTTCTTCTTATTTTTACATTTTCCAGAGAAAGACAGAAAAAAGTACTCATGCTCTCATTGTCTGTATATATCCTTGCTAACTTACTTTTTTTAAACTTACATTTTGATATATTTCCTTTCTTTCGTTTCTATTTAACTTTTTAAAACATCATTGCAGTCATACTGTGATTGTCCAGCTTTTTCCTACTCAGCAGTTGATACACTTTACCTGTTTTATTCAAACTTCAAAACCATAATTTAATGTCAGTGTCATAGTTTATAAAATGGATGTGCTATAGTTAATTTAGCAATTTCCTGATTGTTGCACATGTAAGTTGTTTCCAAATTTTCAACATACAGAATGTTTCAATTAACATCTTTCTGCAGAAATCCTTTTCTTCATATACTAGATTTTCAGAAGTGGAATTACTAGGTGAAAAGGATAAACATTTCAATACAAATTGCTAACCAATACATATTGCTAAACACAAAGATTTCAATACATATTGCTAAATGAATGTGATTGTTCTGTATTCTAACTATAGCTGGAAATTTAGGTTGATTTTCGGTTAGGAAATTGAGGTTAAAACAATTGTCTAGGCAATATCAGAGAGCATACAAGCATTGTCTAAGACTGTTCCAATTATGCACTGTTAATATATACATATGGTGATTGATGTATGGTTTATAATATTGAATGAAGGTAGTGTTTCTTATTCATCTATATTCTTCCATTTGTAAATAGAAATAATTTTGTCTAGGTAGTTTTCTGTCCATAGCTTAAGAGTGTTTTATTTTATAAGGCATTGTTAATTCTTTTTTTAAATTGAAGTCTGGTTGCTGTACAATATTATATAAGTTATAGGTGTACAGTATAGTGGCTCAATTTTTAAAGGTTATACTCCATTTATAGTTATTATAAAATATTGGCTATACTTCCCTTGTTATAGCTTATTTTATACCTAATCTTTGTATATGTCTTAATCCCATACCCTTATAATGCCTCTCCCACCTTCCTTCTCCCTACTGGTAATCACTAGTCTGTCCCCTGAATCTGTGGGTCTGCTTCTTTTTTGTTACATTAACTAGTTTGTTGTATTTTTTAGATTCCACATACGTCATACAGTATTTGTCTTTCTCTGTCAGACTTATTTCACTTAGCATAATGTCCTCCAAGTCCAGCCATGTTGGTGCAAATGGCAAAATTTCTTTCTTTTTTATGACTGAGCAGTATTCCGTTGTGCAATCTGCAGAGTAAATGCAATCTCTATCAAAATACCAAATGCATTTTGCGTAGAACTAGAACAAATAATTTTTAAATTTGTATGGAAATACAAAAGACCCCAAATAGCCAAAACAATTTTGAGAATGAAGAACAGAGCTGGAGAAATCATGCTTCCTGACTTCAGACTATTCTACAGAGCTCCAGCAGGACTTCCTTAAAAAGGCTAAATAATAGTTCATTGTATGTATATACTCCATTTTCTTTGTCCATTCATTTGTTGATAGACATTTAGGTTGTTTCCAAATCTTGGCTATTGTGAAAAGTGCTGCAGTGAACAGGGGCATGCTGGTATCTCTTCAACTTCCTGATTTCAGTTCTTTTGGATAAATGCCCAGAAGTAGGATTGCTGGGTCACATTCTAGTTCTGTTTTTAATTGTTTGAGGAATCTCCATACTGTTTTCCATAGTGGCTGTGACATTTTGCCTTCCTGCCAGCTGTGTACAAGGGTTCCAGTCCATCCTCACCAACACTTTTTGCCTTTTGTTTTTTGATAATGGCCATCCATGAAGTGCTACTTTATTGTGGTTTTGATTTGCATTTCCCTGATGGTTAGTGATGTTGAACATCTTTTCATACATCTATTGGCCATTTGTATGTCTTCTTTGGAGAAATGTCTGTTCAAATCTTTTGCCAATTTATTAATCAGATTATTAGATTTTTTCCTCTTGAGTTGTAGGAGTTCCTTATATGTTTTGGAAATTAGCCCCTTACTAGATATATAGTTCACAAATATGTCCTCTCACTCTGTAGGTTGGCTTTTCACTGTTTCCTTTGCTGTGCCGTAGCTTTTACTTGGACATAGTCGCTCTTACTTGTTTTTGCTTTTGTTGCTTGTGCTTTTTGTGTCATATCCATGAAATCATTGCTAAAACCAATGTCTGAAACATTCCCCCTATGTTTTCTTGTAGGAGTTTCATAGTTTCAAGTTTTATATACAGCTTTTAAGCCATTTGAATTGATTTTTGTGTATGGTATAGAGTAAAGATCCAGTTTCGTTCTTTTATAAAGTGAAAATCCAGTTTTCCCAGCACCATTTGTCGAAGAGACTGCCTTTTCCCCATCATGTATTCTTGGCTCCTTGTCAAAGATCAGTTGGTCATATATGCATAGGTTGATTTCTGGGCTTTCCATTCTGTTCCATTGGTCTACATGTCTGTCTTTATGCCAGCATAATACTGTTTTAATTACAAAAGACCCTAAATAGCCAAAACAATTTTGAAAAAGAAGAACAAAGCTGATCGTACTTCCTGATTTCAAAATATATTACAAAGCTAAAGAATCTTCCAACATCTTAAAGCATAACTTTACTCTTATGAAAAAATTCTGTGCTGAGTTTCAGTTAGCAGTGGGTTAATGGCAGCTGCCTGAATGCTGATCTCTCCACATGTCCTCCCCGAAAATCTGTTAGGAGCACAAGTAAACACATTCATGAGATTAATCTTTTAACATTAGTAGGAGACCAAGGATACCACAAACTTCAAATAGTCTATAAATAGAAAAATAAATAGCAAACTTCAAACAGAGTTCCTGTTCTTGCTTCAAGCCTGGAGAGTGGAAGAGGGGTCTTTAAAATCTCTGTGGAAAAGAGGAGGAGGAAGCAGGAGGCTTGGAAGAAGCACAGTGAAAATCTCCCTAGAAAAAGAAAGTCTAAACAGAGGTCAGGTCTAGGAGTTGGTAATTCACAGCCCTGAGTACAGGGAAGGAATTTGAACATTAGCAGGAATAGAGGGGGCAGCCTTGGCAAAACATTGCTTCTGGAGGAGAAAGAGATTAAAAAAAAAAAAAAGCAGTGGAGATGCCCTTCAGATACCTGGAAGTAAAGAGAAAAAAGGAAGTAATGGTGGGGGGTGGAGTACTGAAGAAATGGAATCCTGAAGAAATGGACGAAGACCAGAAGACATGCCAGTAACCCTTCATAACTCAACATCACCCATTAAATAAACTGACCTTCATTGTGCTGACAGAAGGAAATAGTCTCAAACTAGGATCCCTGTCCATGAAATGCCCAGCAATAGGAGAAATCATAAATAAAGAAGAAATTACCAGGTGTCCAAGAGAAAATATATTGAAATAAAAAATTAAGTCATTGAATTTCAAAGAAGAATTTAAATGAGGTAAAGAAAGACATTTAAAGGGTCCTAGAGAAAGTGACTGAAATGGAAGACAGGTAAGATCCAACATGTAATTGGAGCCTCTAGAAAAGAAAAACAAAATATTTGAACCAAATCATTTAAAGATGTACTCTAAGAACATTTTCCAGAAATAAGAGAAAACCTGAATCTACAGATCCAAAAGGCCCACTGTGTCCTTTTTGACTCGGAGTGCTTAATCCCAAGACTTACCAGTAAGATCATTAGACTTTCAAAACAAGGGAAAATTCCTCAGGACCTCAAGCAAAAAGAACAAATTCCATAATGGCTGAGAAAATGAGTGGGACACCAGACTTCTCAAGAGGAGCATACAAAGTGAGGTGAGAGTGGAGCAGCATTGTCAAGAAACCCAAGGACAGAAAGTGTGAGCCAGGGACGTTATGTCTAGCTGTCCTTCATATCAAGGCTATAGAGAAATAGCTTAAAACATGTAAAAACTCAGGGAATACTGTGTGCATGAGCCCTTCCTGAGGGATCTGCTGGAGCGGTGCTTCTCAGAGAGTAGTACCCAGACCAGCAGCATCGGAATCACCTGGGAACCTGTTAAAAATGTGTGTCCTCAGATCCATCTCAGACCTGCTCAGTCAGAAGCTTTGGGCTGGAGTCTATCAAGCTGTGTTTAAGCAAGCCCTACCAGTCATTCTGGTGCACATTCTCCAGGAGCATGACCTTCTTCCAGCCAAGAGACAATTGAGGAGACTTCAACAGAGGACTGAGAGCAAGCATTTACTATATTGATTGTAGCTATAAGTGCTAGGCAAGGGTGGGGACATGATTGGAATAACAGCATGTAAAGCGTTATATGTGTTGCCAAAGTAGAAAGAATACAACTGAAAAATGGGAGAATAAGACACAGAAAGGCTGAAGCAGAATAAGACCATTAATTGTTGTAAGGGTGGAAGTCAGAGGAGCCCATTTAAAACTGACAAACAAGATAGTAAAAGAGTAAGGGAAAAAAAGAGGAATAAAAGCATCATAAAAGATAAAACGGCAAAGGTAAGTAGTAGAATAACTCAGTTAAATGCAACACATGATCCTGCACAGAAACAAATTACTAAGAGAACTTTATCGGTACAGTTGATGACATTGGAAAATAAAATGCAGATTAAACAAAAATATTGGTCAATATTAAGTCAGATGAATTTGATAACTGTAATGTGAATATTCTCGTTTTTAGGGAATACATGCTATCAATAGAGTAAATTGGCATGATGTGTGTAACCCACTCTCAAATAGTTTATAAAAAGTGACGTACATTTGAGAGAGAAAAAGCAAACATGGCAAAATGTTAAAATTTGGTGAAAGTGTAAAGGATGCTTAGGAGGTTTTTGGTATTATCCTTGCAAATTGAATGTAAATTTGAAATTATTCCAAAATAAAAAGTTTTAAAAAGTCATATGTCAGTCAGTCATTCCCAACTAAATCATTTAGGTTATTCCAGTTCCCTGTTACACAGGTTTGTTGTATGTATTTGAATGGAACAAATTTTCACTTTTTTAAAAATATCCCGTACTTCAGACGTTGCTAATACATATCTGTCATCTCAATAAATTTGAATTTAGTGAATTTTACTAGAACAGGGCAATAATGACTGGTATTGTCTTTCTCCCTGGAAGGAGAAAAATCATGCTAAAAATTGCTGGATATAAGAACAAATTTTGATAACTAAAAATTTAAAGATTTTGAGGGTTTATAATTTTCTTAAAGTATTTAAAATATGATTGCCATTTATGTATTCAGTATAACTTGAAGCTAACAAGAGATGAAAATTTGTCTCTTCACATTTTCACCCCATAATTGTCACCATTTACTATAAACCTCATGTAGACAAGGCAGAAAACATTTTGCTCTGAATACTTGTTTATGCTTTTCACTCTGCACTGCTTAGTCCAAGCAAAATATCCAGCAAATAAGTCTAGTTGTTTCTTTTTAAACATACTGAAACTCAAGAGTATTAATGTGAATTAACTTAGGATGGAAATAGTAAAGATGAGTGCAAATAATATGTCCTGTTATTAAAAAATTAATTTATACCAGTTTTAACCCAATTTTTAAAATGATAGTGAAGCACTTTGTTTTTCTTTTTAAAGATATGGATGTAATGAGGCCCTTAATAAATGAGCAGAATTTCGATGGGACATCAGACGAGGAAGATGAGCAAGAACTCCTGCCTGTTCAGAAGCATTACCAGCTTGATGATCAAGGGGGCATTTCGTAAGTGTTAGGGTGTATGTGCTGTTTTCTCTTTTCATTCAGTATATGTCTTGTACTCATCTTCTATAGGCATGGCACTTAACTAGATGCTACAGAAGACATAAAGATGGATAAGACAGAGCCCCCACCCTCAAGGCATTTATAGTCTATTTGGGAAGGAAGAAACACATTTAAATTACAGAGCAGTGTGTAGGAATTGCTACAGTGATGGTACATATCAAATGCTGGGGATCTTGAAAGAAGGGAGCTTGACTGAGAGGAATAGAAATTTTAAGAGATGTGGCTTCTGAAACGGTTGGGTAGTAAACACTTCTTTATGTTAAGTGAATGATATGAAACAAAGGCATGGTCTCAGGGAAGCAGTGGAACATTTTTTAAACCTTTTTTTAAATTATTATTTTATCATCATTAATACATTTAAGTTATTATTCTAATAGTAATTTAACAGTTAAGCAAAGTAGCATTTTAATTGATCAGAATAGTATAACCTAGGAAAAAATTTTAAGCAAGATTTTTCTGTTTCGTAAGTTGAAAATTTGCGCTGTTTTTCCCAGTTTGCTCTTTCTTAATCAAGAGACCTCCTTCAAATGCCTCTTAGAAACTTTTCTCAGGTGAAATCCCTTGGGAGTTCACGACGTCTGAAAGTTAATTAGTATTTATCTTCCTGATGATAGACATAGTTTTAGAGTAGTTTTTAGAAATTTCAATTAACTTCCTCTGAGGTTGATCATGATATTTCAAACATGTTTAAAATCATGATTACATTGATAGTGCAATAAATTGCTATCTTACCAGCCTCGCTGCATATGATCTTCAGTGTTGTTCTGAATATCATAGCAGCAGAGAATCTTACGAGAAAGTTACCTTTTCTTTATTACTTTAATATGTTCAAAAGTACTTTTATGTAATCTCCATAATAACCCTCTGTATTCCTCTTTTAAGTAGCAAAGATAGGACTTGAACCAAATATGACTTCTGGCCCATTCAACTTATGGTTGAATGGAGATGTTATTTGATTCAGTGCCTTAGATTAATTTTCAGTTCCCTTCTAATGCTAGACCCATGATCATGTGATTTTTAGTAGCTTTTATTCTAAAATACTTAAATCTTATAACTTTTACTTTACAGGTTTGTACAGACTCTGATGCATCTCCTTAAAGGAAATATTGGAACTGGCCTTTTAGGACTTCCACTGGCAATAAAAAATGCAGGCATAGTGGTAAGACTTGTCTTTGTAATGTCTTTGTGATTAAAATACAGGTATCACTCTTAATTTGCAGCAAAAATTACAAGTTAACATCTGGCCTAGTCAAATATAAGCTGCTCAGGTGACAATTAGATAATCATTTAGCTATTGTATTGATAAAATTATGTGAACTATGATAATAATATCTAACAAAATGAGAATTAATTGCTCTTTTTATTTCTCCTTAATTGCTTGTTTATAATACTTGACAGAAAGATCCTAAAGCAGTATTTGATTTTTCCAGATATGATTGTATCTTATTTCTTTTTGCATTTTCAGGAATTTAAGCAATATAGTCATATCAACAAATATATTTATAGAGCAGATTTTTTATATTGGTGAAATTTTATAGTTTTTTAGGTTCCAAATAATATAGGTAGTTTTCAGATTTAAAGAATAATGGTTAAGAAAAGGAATATCAATATATTTTGAAAACAGATATTCAAAATATTGTTAGAGCCAATTATTTTAATTATAGAGAATTGTGGTGGGGGAGAATTCACTTATGAAGTAATGAAATTACATTTAACTTTTTTTTTTAACTGACCAGTTTTCTAAAGAACAGTTTTAACTATCATCTTTCTCTGCATTTTACTTTGTCCAGCCTAATTTCCAGAAACTTAAAAATTTCTGATTATAAAAATAAACTTTGGCAGTATTTTGTCTCAGATATCCAGGTATTTTAATTTTAGTAAATAAACACTTGAAATTTTTTACATGCCACTTTTTCACATACTTATTTTCTAGGCAGTGTTTCTCACACATAGTAAGTGTTCAGCAAGCAATCTATAAAAGTAGATTGCCCACAATCCCAGATGATACAGTGCTTTCAGTCATTTAGATAAGAATTCATGGTTGCGTATAATTGTAATGGTGGGACACTGACAGTCACAGACTTGCCACCTGATGTTAAATATGATGTTGTATTCCATCCTACTTTGCATGTCTATACTCTACATTCATAGGTTTGGACAGCCAAGTTGATAAGATGGAATCATACGTCGTTTTAAATATTACTAAATTCTTTGTGTGTCAGATGTATTAATTTTCCTTTATGCAAATGACTAATCATTTTGTGTAGCAAATATTTATTCATTGTAAATTAGTAGTCAGTTGTCTCATCGTTTATAAGGTAACTGAATTTTTATTAAACTTAAATATTTAAATCGTATAAAATTTTTCCCCCTACAGCTTGGACCGATCAGCCTTGTGTTTATAGGAATTATTTCTGTTCACTGTATGCACATTTTGGTACGTTGCAGTCACTTTCTATGTCAGAGGTAAATGTGGATTCATTAAGTCTAATTTATTTTAAAGCTGTGTATTTATTGAAAGCATCAGATAGTCTTATATTTCTATTGTGCTTTATAACTAGAAATTGTATTTCCTATAATCTGTTACATAGACAAATCTCAGATAATGAATATGGAGACAGGTAGCAGTTCATATGATTTAAATCTGATCAGAATACATCTACTTCTTTTAAAATTAGTGAAATAGAATGTTTTTTTAATTTAGAGTAAATGAAAAAAATCAGGAAAGACATATGGGAAAAATGGGGGCAGAAGTACTACTTTTACTTAAAGAACAATGATCTTCAGTTTGTCGGTAATTTAGTTTGGGGTGTAATGCCGTTGGGGCTTTTTGCTGATGTGTGGGTTGGTAGATAGTCAATAAAATAATACTCTTTTTTCTTTAGTTTTTGTATCATGAAATGATTCTGTTGGACAATGGACCAACTTTTAAAAAATAAATATCTATTCTGGTAAACTAATATTCTAATCTTACCTCTTTTTTGTTGTTGTTAAATGTTCTTAAAACTTTAGGCAAGTCATTTATGATCTTTAAATAATAATATATACTTGAAAAAAATGAGAGAGACCGTGGCTATGTTGATGATTAAATAAGGTAATTTATGTGACAGTATATTGTAAAGCCTTATATAGATGTATTAAATAATGCTATTCTAAGAATGGAATAATGCAGGCATGAACAGTATAGTTGATGTTTTCAGGTAATTTGAAATATTTAAATCAGTGAAACACAAATATTTACGTTACATGAATTCTACAAATACATAAACTTTAACAGTGGATAAAAACTAACACATTGGTAAAAAGGATATATACAAATTTCGAATTTCACAAGATAACTTTAGGAGTATGCAGATCTTGAAATTTTGAAAACTCTGTCTGCGTATAGCCCATTTATTTGATGTTCTTTTCAAGGGATAGATTTATAGACCAATCAAAAAATATTTTTTTCATCTGCATGTATGTCATTAAATTTCAGGTTTAAAAAGTCAACATTAGGTTATAGTGACACTGTGAGTTTTGCTATGGAAGTAAGTCCTTGGAGTTGTCTTCAGAAGCAGGCAGCCTGGGGACGGTAAGTAGTTGCTATGTTATTAATACCTGGTTATTGAAGTTACATGAATTTTTAAGTATTTTACTCTGACAAGATACATTAATAGAAGTATGTTATAGTTGGGGGGAAACAATCTTTAGAGTTAGACGTACTTGGGTTCAAATCCCAACTCTACCAGTGTACAAATGTATGACCTAGGTCAAAGCACTTTTTATTTTGTTCTAGTGTTTTCACTATCAAGTAAGTTTATAGTAATATTTACTTCACAGTGGTTTAAATACAATAATATTTATAAAGTACCTAGCTAACTTGTGATATAATCATGTTTAAATAATTTTTAGGTAAAGGAAAAAAGCAAGAAAAATGTTATGTGTTTCAAATAAAATTGTGGTGTTTAGCTATATGCTCCTAAGACATCTGAAGTATGTATTTTAGCATAGTCTTGTTTTTATTACCACGTTGTTTAAATGGAACTGTTACTGTGGACATGGCTAGTCAAAATCAGGCGAATGCAGGACCGGAAAATAAGCATAGACAATCCACAGCGCACTCACTGTGGTACATATGATATGTGGTAGAAATTAAAAGAAGAAAAGAACAGTGTTAGTATAGTAGGTTAGGGTTAAATATGGCCTTTCTGGGGATTTTGGGGAAGTTTTATGAGCTGCTTAGAACTCCCAGTGTGTTGTGTAGGAGAAGGAAGAAGACAGAGCCTAATGCCCTAGGGATTTGCTTCCTACTCTGTCTTCATTCTTCTTTTGCCCCAGTCTACGGGTAGCTTTGTCTGCTTTTTCTGTCAACAAGAATGGCTTTCAGAGAGAAGTGGCTGGGATGATTGTTGCTAAGGATACTAAAATCCAAGGTGGATGAAGAGACTTTAAGGGAATATTTAAATGTAATTCATCAGAGAGAAGAAACTTGAATTCATTTCAAGGTACCAAGGTTACTTACACAATGAGATCCCTGAAGAACCATGGAGAACTAGTGAGTAATGGCAAGAATGAAGACAGGCAAGGGCCCTTCCAATTTCGAATGGGAGGAGATTTTTAGACTAGATTGCTTGACAGCTTGACATTAACGGTCAAACAAGAGACGTAATGAATTAGTAAGTGCCTGCTATTGTAGTCACTCCCTGTTCCCAGAACAGCAGGGAGATATGGGCTGTATATTAATAGCATGTCAGCAGACTTACAACTTGATTATAATCACACCCAAATAATGCTAATTTGACCGGTGATTTCCTTTCCCCTCTCCCATACACTATTTTATGTGGCTGGAATTTTCTAGAGTACCTCAAAAAATATGAACAGAGCTAAGCTACTGGAGAGGTCCCTGGTGATATGATTTAGGGCCTTACCCCCAGACCTCTCCCTTTCCATAGCCTTATTGGTGATTTGGATAGCAGATAATATGCCCTTCAGATTTGCAAATGACAGGAAGCTGGGAGGGCTGGGTAGGACACTGGATTGATCTGAAAAAGATCTTGAGAAGTAGGAGAAATGGGCTTAATCTAAACAATGAAATATTTTCATGACATCACTTTATAGACAGATATGCTTAAACTGTTGAATTTCAGAAATAAATGATGGAGAAATTTTCGCCTTTTAACTTATGTAAAGCCCTTTGGCTCAATAATAATTCTAGCAATAGATCATAAATACAGAAATAGTAGAAAGTAAATACTTTACGCCTATGTCTTATTTTAAGGAAGTAAACAGAATATATACTCTTATAAGATGTTTTAAAACAGTTCAAAGGAGAAAAAAATACACTGACATCTCAGCGGCTCGTTTATTAATACTTGTTTGTGGGGCTCTCTTTCCAGGAGTGTGGTTGACTTTTTTCTGGTGATAACACAGCTGGGATTCTGTAGTGTTTATATTGTCTTCTTAGCTGAAAATGTGAAACAGGTAAGTATTCTCTCCAGTTTTTGAAATCATTTTCTTCCAGTGCCATAGTGTGGCATCATATTTCCTCTGAAAATGTGTTCCTTTCATAGATCATTTATCTTTCTAGATTTTCATTTAGTCTTCGTTTTTGCAAGTTGAATTTCTGCTATTATTGCAGATTTTGCTTTTCTTGCTCTTACGTGAGTAATGCTTGTTCTTTCAGATCAAAACAGGCATAATTTACTGATACGGATGTTTTGGTAGCATATTTTTTACATTGATGTCTTATAAAGAAATATATAAGACTTTAGCTAGCAGCCTAAAAAGTGAAGTTAAAAAGCGGGCATTACTAAAATCCAATAATTATTGCTATTGTCCGAAAAGACACTATGTCCTGAAATGTACGGTGTTCTGTAATTCTCTCCATATTGTAAAGGTTTGTGTTTTAAGAGGAGGTAGTTTGCAGTCTTGGTAGAGACTGTCATTTTGAACAAACATGCAAAGCACTGAAATAAAAAAGCTCCCCCCTCAGAACAATGCCAAAGAAAATTTCTTTATGTGCTTTAAGTGGCAGTTGGCCTGCTTTTATTATTCCTACAGTTCCCCATGTTCTTCTTTAATTATTATTTTAATCCATAACATTTATTAATTATCCACATGTGCATAGTGCGATAGTAGGCATTATACTTGGTAATACATAGTGCTTCTCTTGTAGGTATTTTAATGCAAAATGATGTGACTATGCGTTCTATAGAATCTACATGTATATACATAAGTATATGTTTGCCTTACTTTTCTAAGTGTATACTATACTTCATTTTATATTTAGACCAAGAATTCACCATTTTTTTTGTAAAGGGCCAAATAATAAATATTTTCAGTTGTGCAGGTTATATGATATCTGTCTCAACTCAGCCACAGACAGTAATACATTAGATGCGGCTGTATTCCAGTCAAATTTTATTTGTAGAAATAGGTGGTGGGTTGGATTTGATCTGCGGGCCATAGTTTGATAAAGCCATGAGCTTAGGTATTTAATGTTGGAAAGGCTTTCTTTTATAAACAAGAGAACTGATACATTTATTAGCATTACTTATTGCAGATGGTGTGCTTTTGATTTTACAAGTGTTTAATTCCACAAGTCACATATTTTTAGGACTGCTGTTACTCAGCTAAGAGGCTATTTATTGCCAAGACAAGACATACCATCTTACTGCTCATTTGCACAGAATATAGTGGAAATGGTGCCTTTCTGGGATTGTACAACACGGTAGCACTGTGTCTTTTCTGTCATCTACAAGAGCTACCAACAAGCTTGATTTAAATTTATGAATAATGCTAATAATGCCTTATAATCTTCTATCTATAAGCTATGATATGTATCATTTAATTTTTACAACTACTCTGTAATATAAGTGCTATGCTTGTTTTATGAATGAGGAAACGGAGTCTCATAAAGCATGAGCAATGTGCCCTAAGTAATGTGAATTAGGCAGAAACCCAGGTCCCTGACACAGCTGCCACTTGGTATATTAATTGTTCACCACTGGACAGGACATTGTCTGATTTTAGTTGTGTGTATGTGTGTTTGTGTGTGTCTGTACATGACATAGAGTACATGTGTACGTAAGTATATAAAATAAATATCTGTAAGCTCAGGATTGGTGACTTTCTCCTATGAAATATCAGTTGCTTCCAAAGTTGAATGGAAGTAAAAATTTAACTCATTTGCACATACCCTAAGAAGACCACGTAGAAAAAGTGACTCTCTGGAAGTTGAGGAGAAACTTGCTATAGATGAAAGTTCTCCTGAGGCATGCAGAGCAACATGGAGAAAGACATTCAGTTAGACTTGAGAAAAGTGGAAAGCAACACTGGCCACCTCACGTCAGCAGGGCGGACAGATGGTCACTGAAACAGCATTATCAGAGATTTTCACTCTCTCTCCAGAGCTGTTCTCATGTTTGATAGCAACGTCCAGTAGAAGACACACGGGTTGATTAAACCTTACTAATTGCTACTATTTTTACAGTTAAAACCCATAAGATTATTACTGCCTTAATCTCCTTAAAATTGAAGGTGCAGTATTTCACCAGATCAAAGAATTAAGGGTTTAGTTCCCATGCAGATGTGCGCACCTTCTGCTCTGTAACTGCCACATGGCTGTTCCTGGTCCCATTAAGCCACTGTGGACAACTGGCAAGGGGGGAGAGAACTGTGTTGCTTCCAGTGATTCTAACCCATCGTGCTGATAGTAGTTCCTCTCTGTTCTTGCTCTGAGATGCTCAAGAAAATGTCAGATAGACAAAATAGTGTATGTAGGCAAGAAGAATGGGGAAAGGATGTTACATTCAGATTAAAAAACGTTACGATACCAGAGAGCATAGACCTTAAAATCAGATCTGAATTCAAATCCATACTCTCAGTTTAAACTCATGCGTTGGGCAAGACCACCCCCCCGCCCTTATCCATGGTCAAGCCTTGGTTTCCTTATTTGTAAAATGGGAATAGTAGCAAAATCTCCCCATATTCTTTGTAAACTTACTGTGAGGCTCCGCTGACAAAAGGTTTGTGAAAGCCTTTATAAAATGCATCGTGCGTTTACATGCAGTACGCAAGTGTAGCATGTTATGGCTTTAATTCTGCATTTTAACTTTGCTGAAGAACATAATTTATCTTTGGAATTAAATTACTGAATAATCAAAAAGTTGATAAACAGTGGATTTTAGTAAATTTGAGCTCTCAATGAAAACAACTGAATTTATGAGTAATTTTATTTTATAACATTTATTTCAGTGTTTTGCATTTTGGTAAACATGTGAGATCATAGGAAGTCCTGTTAGATAGACAGTCTCTGTCTCTAGAGGACACCAAAGGACTCAAATGTTTACCTGAATCTTGCTCTGGGTATGTATCTACACTTTTACTTTATTTTTTAATCTTGAGAATTTTTATAATCATCTTTCTACCAAAGAATACTAAATTATTATGAGAAACTTATGATAGAATTGATTTCAAATTCCCAAACACCTAACAATTCAGGCAGCCCTTGTAAAATTGATTATGTAGCAGCTTTTCTCTTCCCAGGTATCCTTGTCAGAGCTTAAGGTTTGATCATGATCTAGTCTGATCATTGGAGGTACTTCTTTGGTACAGAAGTGTTTGGCTGTAAATAATTGGGTTAGAGAGGAAATTGGGTCAACAAATCAAATATGTTCTTAAAATCCAAGTGATGTGAGTGAACAATTTTGCTTCTATTTCAAATTACAGAAAATAAAATAAAAAGTTTTGATGATCAGGTATAAGATACATAAGAGCTATACACATCTCAAATGGTGTGTGGTGTAACCTGAGCGTTTGTCAGTCCAGTGTGAGTTATACATGGCCTGGGTAGCTTAAAACTAGTAGAGATACTCCCTGCAGCTGAAGGTGATGTGTGCATTTGTAGTGACACTAAACATTGTTCATCATGGATAAGTGAAAAAAATGAAAGGAAACACCTGAATTGTTAATCATATCAAAATTATGTTCTGTACTTCTCACTTTTTGGCCTGTCAATACCATATTTAGGCATTTAAACCTGTTTCCTCAGCTATAAATTGAAATTTATTTATTAATACTACCACCCACCTCAGAGAGTTGTTTTGAGCATTAAATGAAATGTTATATATGAAGTATTTAGCTCAGTACTCGACATATCAAAAGTACTCAGAAAATACTTGATATTATTACTATAGGGTCGGGTTTTTAAGAATTTATGTATCCAGAGACTTGATAACGTCATTGTGTTCAAAGGAGGGTTACAGTGTTTGGGTCAAATAGATTTCCACAGGTACTTAAATTATAGCATGATCTGCCTCTGCTGTGAGTTTTTAAGATTATTTTAAAAGTCCTTTGTAATTTCATTTCTATTTTTGTTAAATTGGATTGTGTGATTAACTGAGTCAGGGACAATTTTTAATATATGGAGCCTATAAATTGTTGTATCTCTTTAGAATGCTGAATATCTGTTTATAGAGGTAGCTGAATAAATTTTGAGGTAAAGTTGATTTATCTTATAGAAATTTCTTGCTCTAATAAAAGTTTATTTACTGTCTAGCATATGGCCATACGTGGAGTTAGTAGATTCTTAATAAGTATTTATTGGCAGTGACGATAATTCATCAACAGTTGCTTTATAAAATACCTTTAAAGTTCAGCTGCGATTTCTAAATTTTATTTTGACTACTGTACATGTCTAAGAGGTTCTTAGACGTTGTTTCTTACTCTGAAGAAAATACATTAGTAGAATACCCAGTGGCCATTCTAGACAAGCCTGCTTCCACTTCTGATTAGCTCAGAAGCAGACTGAGCCTTTGCTGGCATCATGAGCATCATAGTCACAAGGTATAAATTAGTAAATCCGTCCTCATGGTTTTCCAGTGAACTTGCTTTTCACAGTGTGATTTAAAAAAAAGTTATTTCACAAAGAAGCTTATCTTATTTTAAATATCCTTAAATTTGACATATCTATATTTCTAGGAAGCTAGAGTAACTTGAAACAATGTAAATATTTTGTTTATTATAAAGGAATTTATCACAGAGTCTATCTAGAACGTAATTCTCTGTATGTTTCTCCTTTATGACTGTAAGTTGATGGAAGTTTTTCCTCCCCCCTCTTCCTTGTTCCCCTGGTCATCCTGTACAGGTTCACGAAGGGCTCCTGGAGAGCAGAGTGTTTGTTTTGAATAGTACCAATTCGTCAGCTCCATGTGAGAGACGAACTGTTGACCTACGGATATATATGCTTTGCTTTCTTCCGTTTATAATTCTTTTGGTCTTCATTCGTGAGCTCAAGAATCTGTTTGTGCTTTCATTCCTTGCCAACGTATCCATGGCCGTCAGTCTTGTGATAATTTATCAATACGTTATTAGGGTAAGTATGACATGTTCTTAGCTGTGTCGTATGTTTCTTAATAATTAATTTTTTTTTTCACCTTGGAGGTGAAAGTTGTGATAAGTAAAAACCCTACTTCGTATGTGGCGCACAGGAGACAATCTGGGGGACACTGCTTAGTTGAAAAAGCATGTGACAGAGATCGAAAGCCCAGTATTTATAGTCAGATCTGGGTTCGAGTCTTGGTCAGCATGCTTCTGGGCTTTATGGCATTGCTTCAGAAGATGCAATTACCTACCCTATTCAATTTGTGAGATTTAGGATCACGCCGTAGTACACCTCCTGACGTGAAGCAAAGAACTCACTAGTATTTCATTTATTCCTTTAAGATTGGGACAGACCACAAGAGACGGGAGTATAGATGTAATTTTATAATTTTCTTTCATTTCTGAACCTTTATTTGCTGCCGCCACTTCAGCTCACTGCCACTGCACTAAGCTGTACCCTTGTTATCTGACGTATGCAGTAACCTCACCTGATTTCATTGCAGTCTGGAGATTCTTAACCCAGTTCCTTAAAATAATCTCCTGATGGGATTCAGGGATCTTCAAGTCCCTTAAAATTGTTTGTAAGACTCAGTGTTTCTGTATGTGCTGATGCCTCTTTCTGCTGAGCAGCTGGATAGCTTTCATCTCTCACAGGGGCCAACGACTCAGAAAAGCTAGAGGATCCCTGTTCCAGTCTTTCCTGATACGACCCATTTCATACTCTGCTGCCAAAGCAGTTGTCCTGAAATCTCCAATAGCAGTTGATTATAAGCTCTCTTCTGATGGATCTGTTTCATTTTTGCCCCTGTCTGAATTCCAAAGCCTGTGGACTCTTTGTTATAGCATGTAAGAGTGGAAGGGGACAGCCAGGAATGCCTCATAAGGCTTTCTGGAGTGCGTAACCCCTTAGCTGGACACGTAGGAGTTACTGGAGCGGAAAAGGAGGTTCCTAAGGTAGAGGGAACCGTGTGAGCCTTGAAGAACAGCTTAGTGCTATCCAGTGATCCAAACACTTTAATGCTTTTTTCATTCTGCCCCTAGCTTACGTTTTCCATCGTGTCTTACCATTGTATCACATAGTTCTCCCTGTGCTTCAGATGTTCTAAACCTCTCTGTTCCCCCAGTTTCTCCCTGTGTGCTCACACTTCTGCTTCTTTGTTCATCCTCTTGTGTTGGCCTTGAAGTCCACATCCGGTCAGGTAGGGCAGAGAACACGGGGTGGTGAGGAGACTTGGGGTGGCTGGGAGAAGTGGCCGTTGTGGGGATCTTGAACAAGGTATGCAGTTCCAACAAGGAACAAGGCTATGTGAGTCAGGACCAAGGAATCAAAGCCAGAGTCCAGGCATATGCACAAGTAACCAAAGAGTGAAACACTGAAACCAGGAGGGACTTGTGCTGAGGGGCAGCACAGGGTTACAGGGCAGAAAGCCTAAGTCGGGAAATCTTAGAGACCGAACGAGCAGTGGGAACAGAGTGGAGAGTGGATTTCCCTGGGCACTGTCAGCAGTGGTTGATAACGGGCACTGTGGCTCTCGGCTCAGGTGTTGAACATGCTTATGTGTTTCCTGTTGTGGCAGGAGCCAGTCCCAGTGAGAGCAGCCTGGGACTTGCAGGTGGAAACAGGTAATCGGAGCATTTAGCTCAGATGGAATGTGTGGGCTTGAGGGAAACAATTGCTTCCGGCAGTGAAATCCTAACAGCTTGGCTACATTTAACACAGGACACTTAAAGTGTTTATTGAGAGAACTATTCACATTTGTAATACACTTTTGCCGCTGTGAAGCTCAGAAGTGTATGATTTTGCTCTTTCGTTTTAAATTCTTAAAATAAATTAAAACCTGTAACTTATCTTGGTTTTTTTTTTTTTTTTTTCTTTCTCCAGAATATGCCAGATCCTCACAACCTTCCTATAGTGGCTGGTTGGAAAAAATACCCTCTCTTTTTTGGTACTGCTGTATTTGCTTTTGAAGGCATAGGAGTGGTAAGGATTTAGTCTTTATTATTTAAAAAAAAATTTAAGTCAACACAAGGAGTTATGTAGTCAAGCTACATTTTAAAAATGTATGTTTTTTCTTTTTATCTTTTTCCCTAGAAAACAATTTGCAATTTGGTGTGATAGACTTGAATTATAGTTTCGTTCTCCTCCCACTAACCAAGAGTTTAATCATAGATGTATCGCTTAAACTCTCTAATTCTCTTTTTCTTAATTTGTAAAATGAGGGCATTAGAATAGGTGATTTTTAACATTTCATTATGGAAAATTCAGACCTATACAAAATTCAAAGAATGGTATGATAAACTCCTGTGTAAGCACCCAGCTTCAGAAATCATTAACTTATGGCTAACTTTGTTTTACCTATATTCCATCTGCTTTACCAAGTCTAGGTTATATTCAAACTAATTCCAAACATCATATTTTATTTCCTAGATGGTTTGAAATGAATTGAAATTGTTACAAAGTTACTGTTACATAAAAAGAGTGAAATGTAAATTCTCCCTTCAGATTTGGGCATATCATATTTTATTTGAGAAATAATGTTATCATAAAGCTAATACTAAGAGATGCAAGCATCGTGAGGATGCTGAGCTCTTAAATATTTTGATTCAAGGTGCTTCTAGTTTATTTAAAGCCTAGATTGTGTAGATTTGGGGAAAATAGAATATTGCTATTTACTCCATAGCCTGTATTTCACAGTCTGATGGTTTGGTATGGGAGCAAAGCCACTTATATATTTACATGAACTACAGACAAAATTGATCTAAAAGACAATTTTATGCCATTTTGCTTGGGTTTCTGCTCTCTCTGAATTATCCCTTATGGAATTCTCACTAATTCTTACAGCCCCACTTATTCCTATTACAGACATAACTGTAGACTTTCATTTCTGTCTTTCACTAGTAAGCTCAGTTAACTGCTGGACATTTCCAGTTAAGTGTTGTTCTTCTCACATCTCAAATTCAACACATTCCAAAGTCTGACACATACTTTTTTTTTTAATCCGAAACCAGTTTCACTTTCTCATTTCTCTGATACTTTTACTTTCAGTCACTGAAGCTTGAAACATCAAGGTATCTTCACTCTGTCCCTGGTTTCCTCATTCCTGTCCATAATTAAAACACGTTGAGTCTTCTTTTCATATTTTCCCAAGTCTGTTCCATAAGTGAGCTTGTATGTAAAACATGGACGGTGCTGCTTGACCCAAAAGGAGCCTCTGTGAATGTTAGTGTCCTTCCCTCTCTCCTCTTCCGGCTGCACGGGCACCATCCTTGACCTCAGCCCCTATGTCAGGTCTGGATTATCTCCGGGACATCCCAATTATTCTCTGTTCTCTTTTCTATTAATCACTTTAAATTTCCATTTGGACCTGACTAACTCACCTGAAAAGTGGAGATATCATTAGTTATTATCTCCTGAGGTTATTGTGAGGCCTTTGTGAGATGCTATGTGCCAAGCTTTTAGAAAAGTACCTGGCACATTGTAAGCACTCAGTAAATACTTAGTATTATTATTACTGCTTAGTGTCTTTTACTGTATGGTCAAATTGTATAGCCGAAACCTCCAAAGATTTGCCTAAAAAATTGAACTTTTCAACTAGCCTTTTTTTTTTTAATTTAATGGTTTTTTTTCATAATGAAAATATTTATCTCACAAAATTGACACACAGTAGATACAGATGGATGGATGTAGAAACAATTAGACACATGTGTACACATGGGTCAGTGTAGGTCAGTATACATAGGTATATTTCCTAGCTCTGTCCACTTTGAGAGCTGGAAGCAGTGACACCCAGTAGCAGTGAGCACCCCCAGCACCCAGACAGTGGTTTCTAAATACTATCCTCCAACAAAAGAACTGAAGTTGTTTGGATAAGTGGCTGATTGTAGGGCTGAAGCAGGGACATTCAAGATGAGTCTGGAGCATCCTGTAGTGTCAGGAAGCATAGCAGTGCTCAAAAAGCAAACGAATGGATGCATGTCAGAGGGACACAGGAACCAACCTGATAGAATTCCCAAAGACCAAAGCCAGAACAATACATGCAACGAAATAAATAACAGTGTTTCGGATTCATACTTAAAGTATAGAACAAATATACGTGCATTTGTACTGATACAAATAAATGATTAAATAAATAAGTACATAGGGCAGATTTCCAAATAACTTATGTAGATCCCCCCCCTCCACCTCCCAAGAAGCTGTAACTTAATCCCCCCCCAGTCCCTGGGGTGACTTGCTCCAATGACTAGAGCATGGTCAAGGGGAGGGCAAGAACTTTACAGGCAGGGAAACCTGGCAAACACTGCCTTAACCAAGTGATCAAAATGAACTTCAGTGATCGATCATGGTGATGGCATGTGTGTTGAGAAGGGCAGTTCACCTCTGTGGTTTCTTTTTCTAAAACCTACAATCCCAGTCTGGTCATGAAGAAAACATCAGACAAACCCAAATAGAGAGGCAGGACCAGAGACCTATCCAATATCCCTCAAAACTGTCAATAATGAACAATAAGGAAGGGTTGAGAAACTTATCACAGACCAGAGGAGGCTAAGGAGACAAAACAGCAAAATGCAATGTGGTTCCTGGACGGGACTCTGGAGCAGAAAGGGGACATTAGTGGAAAAACGAGTGAAATCCAAATAAAGTCTGGAGTTTAGTAGCAATGCGCCAGTATTGGTTCTTAGTGGTCACACATGCTCTTTGGTTGTGTAAAATGTTAACAGTAGGGGAAACTGGTCAGGAGTGTATGGGAGTCTTCTGTTTATCTCTGCAACTTTTCTGTAAATCTAAAATTGTTCCAAAGTAAAAAGCTTATTTTAAAAAGTTGACAGACCGGTTTGCCTGCTAAGAGCTGATTTCAAATCTTTTTATTTTAAGAATTAAAAAAATCTGTAGTATGAGAGATATGTAACACTTAGAAAATACATCAACAATTATAAGTTTTATCTTAAAGGAAAAAAGACTTGCATGTCAACTATAGAAAAGTTGATTTGTGTTACATATAAGATGGGGTATCAGAGTGTTTTAAACTACTTGCATTCTCTTCTTAGGTCCTTCCACTGGAAAATCAAATGAAAGAGTCAAAGCGCTTCCCCCAAGCATTGAATATTGGCATGGGAATTGTCACAGCTCTGTATGTAACATTGGCTACCTTAGGATATATGTGTTTCCGTGATGAAATCAAAGGCAGCATAACTTTAAATCTTCCCCAAGATGTATGGTAGGTAAAGATGAGTTTGTTAACCTAGTTTGTATATTTTATTGATACAATTTACCAATCTTTCATGATAAAAGTGTGTTCTTGATTTTATGATTTAAACATTTAAACATTTTACTGTGATTTCTTTATTTGTGTAATCTAGATTTTTTTTCATAATCTTCAGAGATCATCTATCATTTTACAGATTCTTGTAGGATTTTTTTTATAAGATTAAAAATTGTAGGGTGTTCCAGATTTGAGTAGCATGTTAGGAGTAGAACATAGACTCTTTTAATATGGACTCACTTTAATAAAAAATTTAATAGTTATCCTTGCTGTCAAAAAATCCAACACTCTGGGCTCCGGATACAATGGTACAGCCCATCACTTGTAGCGCTCACTATTTTACTGGTCAGCTTTACCGGTGTATGTGCCCCAAGTCCTGTCTGCACACAGTTAGGACACATTATACAGTTGACCCTTGAACAACATGGGTTTGAACTGCATGGGTCCACTTACATGTGGATTTTTTTCAATAAGCATATTTGAAAATGTTGGGATTTGCAACAATTTGAAAAACCTCAGACAAACTATGTAGCTTAGAAATATCAAAAAAATTAAAGTCAGGCACGTCATGAATGTATAAAATACACATACCTACAGAATATGTAGTAATCAGCTATCTATGCTATCAGTAAGGCTTCCAGTCAACAGTAGGCGCTTAGCAGTTAAGTTTTGGGAGAACCAAAAGTTATGTGCGAATTTTCAACTGTGCAGGGTTGGCACCCCAACCCCTGCATTGGTCAGGGGTCAGCTGTAAATGAATAAGATAATATAGTGCATCTTAATATTTTCTTTAATATTAGAACCATATTCTGCTAAATGAAGCAATATATCGGATTTTTCCTTCTTCCAGAGATTGGTCTTCGGAGATTTAAAAAAGATATTGGCAATGGTTATGATGCAGACTTGCTCCCTTATTTATGAAATGGAAAGTAACTCCTTAGTTTTAATAAAAGCAAAGAATAAATTTTGATTTAATTAACATCACACTGCTCCTTTAACTGCTTGGAAAGAAGTCTATGAAACCTTAAATGTTAGCTATTAAATCTTTTGACTGGCTTGCTGATGAGCGTTTGACTGCCATTCAGGAATCATTTGGATCCTGGGTCTTCACTGGAGTGAAAACTTGTGAGAACGTATGTAGGGAGCCATTTATGATGGCAGGAATGTGCCTAGATAGTTTCCAGGATGAACAAACAGCACAAATGCAACATGTTTTATCTTTTTTTAATTATAGTTTTACTTCAGCTGTGACATAATTGTAAACCTGTTTCAAGATGGAAACATGTTTCAATGTTACACATTTATTTCACGCTGGAGACATGACTATAAACAAGATACGTGGTTGCTCAGCATATATTTCATTAACCTGTTTTATATTATATATTATGTACTTTTGTCTCCTTCAAATGTGCTTTTCTATTTTTGTAATAGTTTAATATGGACTAGAAACTTCAACAGCTTAATGTAAGAGAATCAAAAGTAAAATTATGGTAGTTCAGTTCCTCTTTCAAATACTGTGTACAGTGTCTAGAAGATAGAATGGTATTTTTCTCTACTTAAAAATAATACTTAAATTAAATCCTAAAAATAATCTTTTAAATACATTTGACAAGTACCTTTAACATCAACTATAAAATGTAAGTGGGAAAACAATCTCAGAATTCTCCCCAACTCGTATACATGAAAGTATTCAAAGAAAAGTTTAAGGAGCGGGGACTGAGGTGGGAGTGCGCACAGGAGGTAAGGGGTTCCTGTCCCCAGGGAGTAAAGAACGCGCTGAAGGATAAATGGGCAGGATACAGAGGGAGAGCTCTAGGCATTCACAGCGCAGTCCTGAGGTGACAGCTGTCCCTGCCGTAGCTCTGGTGGAGCCTTCCCTTTCTCTGCATCCCTCCCCACCTCCCGTCTTCTCCCTGATGGCTTTGGCTCTCCAGTAAGAATGGAACTAGTCTCAAGCCTTGGTTAAGAGGGACTATCAATTTCTATCCAAGAAAGCCTTGCTGGACACCTGCTTTTTATTGAGAAGAGGAGGGCCTAGTACAGGTGTCCTAAGAAACAAAAGTCTGCAAAACAGAACAAAACAAAATGGAAAGGCAAGTCAAGAGACTTTTCTCTAGAGAACTTCTGTTGAGGAACACCTCCTCATTGTGAAGATACGCCCTTTGTGGGCCCCAGTCTGTCTATTTATGGTCTGCAGCTGGTACCGTTGAAATAATAGCCATGGCTGAGGGACACGGGAGGGCAGATCCTTGTCTTTTTACAGTATAGTCTTCTGTAAAATGAGAACTTCGAACTAGAATAATCGTGGGGTTACAGCTAAGCTTCCTGTCTTGATACGCTGTGTATGAGCCCGCTCTTTCCTCCCCTCGCTGTGCTTAAGCAGGGGGCCTCGCGATGCAGAGACAGTGCAGAGTGCTCCCGATCGGCTGAGTGTGGAAGCCCATGACTGTCACCATAGGGACGTCATAGTCACTACCTGTGAGCAGATGTCGGGCCTTTGATGCCACGTTGACTGAAAGTCTCAGAGTTCGTAAGGGGTGTTTCTGAGTGGATTAGAAGCAGCCCCAGAGTAAAGCAAGTATGGATTATAGTGGCTCCAAGTTACTATTGATTGTTTATTACCCTCAATCTTAGTGAGGCATCATCTTTTAAAACTAGTTGTGAGTAATGTTGTTTGATACATTGCATTTAGTGTTTCAAGTAAAGGGTATATTTTAAAGATGATAATAAAGCAAATTTACAATTCTGAGCTAGAACATTAGCATCTTGAAGGCAGGAACCCTGCACCTTCCGGGTTTATGATGCATCCCCACACTGTAGCACATTATTCAGCACTTACCAGGCACTTAGTAAATGCTCGTGAAATAGCATCCTAGGCACGGAAGCATCTCACTTGTTACCACCAGTCTGAGTCAGACGATGTTTTAGCAGTGATTTTCTAACACTTCCTCTAAAGTAGCCCAAACGGCAGGCACACTTCTACTAAGAAGTATCAAGGGTGGTAGATTTACATACAGACAAACACTGAGAAGCAGTAATGTGACTTCAGCTGTCTCACATGTGGCATTCTTTGTGAAGCAAGTATTAGGGAAAATTCAATCAATTTGATCAGCTAGGTGATCAGCTACGTGAACTCTGAGGAGTTTGTTACCTAAGATTTAGGCAAGAATGGACTCACCGGGAGGCACAGTGAATAAAGAAATAGAAAATTTAAGGAAGCTGGTAAAAGGAGATTCATATACTCTGGACTGTTTCCTTTGTCCTGACCCTCACGCATTCTTAATGATCCCCTTCCAATATTAAAGTTGGCTATAACCAGGAATCCTGGCCCAAACTGCCTCTGCCTTTCCTTTCCCCTTGCCTCTGTCATTTTTTTCATCAGAATGACTGTTATTAATTATATTAAATTTAAAATGAAGAGCATCTATCAAATTCATTTATTCACCTAAGAGATATTTGTTGTATGCCTTTTATGTACCAGGTGCTGTTCCCAGGCACTAGAGATACAGCAGTGAACAGATAAAAATCTCTTCTTCAGAACACTTACATTGTGGTGAACGCAGCACAAAAGCTTGGTTGTTCAAAGCATTCAGTCTAGTGATGAATACTAGATAACTGTCTTATTTTTTTTTTCACTTAGAATGACATGAGGTCCTTGGTAAAGACTAGCTAGCTCTTAAAAAGGCTTCTTGTCTTCTTGACAGAGCTTAACCCTCAAGATTCTTAACTTGAATGTCATGAAAGATCCAAGAGGGAAAGTAGGTTATTAGATTCTTTCCAAGAATAGCTTCTGTGTTCAACCTTGAGAGAAAGAGAATCAGTCAGCCACTTATTTCCCAGGCTGGCTTTAAAAAAATTGAAGGTATTTATATCTTTAAATTTAGGTTAAGTATTGATTTGTTAGCCAGTGTGGGGAAAAGAATAGAAACATTGCCATTTTTGAAGTCCTGTGTGTTCACTGGAACATTTCGTTGTTTTCCCCCCATAATCTGATTCTGTGTATTGACTGCAAAGTGATTATTTTAAAAAATACATTTCTGTGTTTTACTAAGATACTATATTTATAACAGACTTTCTTCAAGGCAGAATCATTTTATTTTTGAAGTATTTTTACTTGTGATATTGATTGGCTATAGTTTCTAAGAATTACCTATCCATACCCATTTTTGATCATTAATATTAATTTAATTAATATTGAATAAGTCTCTATCCCCTGCTAAGTGCATGGGGTGTTACACGGAGAAGAATAAAACATAGTCTCTGACTTTCAAGAACTTTGGCACTGAGTTTTTAAATACATTTTAATGTGCACTTTAAAGTGGACCAAATATTATTTAAATTTTGTTTTATGTTCTTATATATCCTCAAAGCAAATTCCTGTCACTTAAAGCAAGTTTTTTATCCTTTTGAGAGACAGTTTACTGGGTAGATTCTTTCAACTCTTCATTTCTAAAACTTAGTGCACATGGACAATTCCCATAGATATTTAAACCAAAATGAGAACAAAGGCTGATAGTATACATAGAAAAGTTGAGTAGAGGAAATAGTTTAGAGTGCTTGAAAATATAGATGTCAAACATAGAAATGTGAGTTCTTGAAACAGAAAAGAAGTAAGAGTGGAACACTTGATTTTAAAAGATGCAGCATTTTTCTTAAACACTCTCATTTCTGTGTTTCTCTTCTTTGGTGGATGATTATGGTGGACTTCTGCAAGACCCAGACCATTTTATTTCCCATTTTTACTCTCTGTAATGCCAAAGAATAGTAATTACATATAATTAATATTACAGAATGGTATTAATAATAATCAGATTCTCAACCTTTATAGTTTGTTTTATATCAATAGAGAAGTAATTATATGCATAATGATGTATTTTTAAATATATTATTAACTGTATTTTTTAAACATGTTAAGTTAAAGGTCATTAAAAAAGGAATGTTCTAATAATAAACTGATAAGAATGTTCATTTAATTCTCCACAGTTACATACCAGAGAATGTGAAGCAGGAGTCTTTGGTTATACATTACGTTTTGATAGCGTGACCATGTGTGTTTAAACTTTAACCGTGAGGCTGAGAAGTAGATCTTGAGATCATTTTAAAGTTAAGATTGTATTGTTGCCAGCTGCGCGGAGTTTCTTCTTTCCTTAATTGTGCTGTTCGTAGTGTTTTCAAATCTGTTTCTACTCAGCGTTGTCCCTTCCTCCTTCACTCATATGATGAACACGTTATAGGAGGAGACTTACTGAATTCCTTCTTGCTTGGCCACAGTTTACAAAACTGTTTGTAATCTTAAATACTTTATTAAGACTTAAGAAACAAGCTTTAAATCCTAATTGGTGTTGAGGCCTTTCTTTACCAAAAGTGTAATATTTTATGTCCCTTTGAAATGATTACATTTTTTCCTAAGAAAGAATCACTCTTCCCTGTCCATGGGCCACTGAGGGGGGTATATAGAACTGTTCTAAAGTGGGGCGATGGTGGCCGTCAGTGATGGTTCTCCTGGAAGAGGGCATACGTGTTGATCACTACCCCTAATGCTGCAGCACATTCAATCCATCGTCTCCTCTCCAGTTTATTTCTTAAAGAGTACAGGGGTGATTGAGTTTTTCTTTTCACTGTTGTAAAATACTCAAAATTTCAAAATATATGGCACATTTATTATCTCTAACCCAAGGGCATAGGTTCTATAGAGTCCTGCAATTCTACATTTTCTATTGTTATCAACATTTAATAAGTCTTCTCTTGCCAGACAAAAGGAAGTTTACCAAAGCCTTTATCAAGACATGCATGCTGAGTTTTGACAGGAGGCTTTTTGTAAAGTAGAAATATAAAGTTATTAATAAAACTGGAAATGGCTGTTCTGTTTGGAACCACTGGGCATCCAAAGAGAAGTCCACTTGGACAAAGCAGCAACAACCCAGCCCAACACCGTTACTTCCCTTGTTGGCATAACTTTAACGTAGATGGAATTCCTGTATAATCTGAAGAACGTTTTGAAATATTTAGATGCCCTCCTTTGGGATTTAAGAATGATGACACTTCTGCAACTAATGACGTGCTACCAAGGTTTTTCACACAAGGAGAACTGTAACTCAGAGTTCAGTATGAAGTTTCTCTTCCAGGTATAGATTCCTGAGATACCAGAGACATACAATATGCTCAGTTCTTTAAAAGAAAGTTGAGAAGATGTTAGGTCTTCATGGGACTCAGCCTAACCTTCAGAACATTGGCTTAGCCTAAATGAAATCTTTCCAGCAATGTATCCTAAACCTTTACATGCCACATTCAAGCCTTCTAGACTTGTCAAAACAAATCGTCCATCTGTCATCTAAAAATTTAGTAGAGACCAGCTGGCTTTTTAAAAATAAACAAGCATAAGATTGTTTACTAAGTCAGAGTCTGTTTCTGTTTTGTAGGTGAGTTCGTAGTGTCTTTTTTTTTAGATTCCACATATGAGTGATATCATATGGTATTTTTCTTTCTCTTTCTGAAAAATAAAAGAGGGAAAAAAATAAAATGAAAAAAAAAACAAGCATTTAATTAGTAAGATACTGGCATAAGTTTGTATTGGATTTCTCGTCTAGCTTAACATTAAAAATAAAAAAGAAGCTAGATTGGTATTAAGGCAGCAGCATGCATGAACCTGGCAGGCATGATGCTGAGTGAAATAAGCTAGACAGAGTAAGATAGATACTGCATGGTATCACTTATATGTGGGATCTGGGAAAAAAAAAAGTCGAACTTAAACAGAATACATTAGTGGTTGCTACGGGCAGGTGGATGGGGGAAAAGAGAAGAGTTTGGTTAAAGGGTACAGACTTTCAGTTATAAAATGAATAAGGGCTGAGCATCTAATGTATGACATGGTGACTGTGATTGATAATACTATATTGTATAATTGAAGTTTGCTAAGAGAGTAGAATCAAAGTGTTCTCCCCAAACAAAAGGCAAATACTCGAGGTGATGGATATGTTAATTAACTCTGTAGTGGGAATTCTTTCATAATGTATACATATGTCAAATCATCAGGTTGCACACTTTAGATATACTATAATTTCATTGGTCAGTTGTACTTCAATAAAGCTGAAAATAAAAGAATGACTAAATTTTGAATTTTTTAACAGGTTATATCAATCGGTGAAAATCCTGTATTCCTTCGGCATCTTTGTGACATATTCAATTCAGTTCTATGTTCCAGCAGAAATAATCATCCCTGTGATCACATCCAAATTTCATGCTAAATGGAAGCAAATCTGTGAGTTTGCAATAAGGTCCTTCTTGGTTACTATTACTTGTAAGTATCAATATGTATTTAGATCATAATGGTTTTTTTATTGTTGGATTTCTTGTAATGAAGTTACTTAATACATATTTTTTATATTTTTTAAAACAATTTTGTTCATAAAGCTAGGATCCATTTTGGTTTAAAATTCTGTTACTCTGCTGCTATAGAAGAAAAACACAAACCGGACCCTATCACACTTAAAACAACTAATCAGATTATTACCCTGGAAATGACATCACTCATGATTGAAATACAAGTGTATTTAGATGCATAAGAGATGCATATGTCAGATGGGTAAGAGACCCCTTATTATGTTGTTGATACACATTTTACTTTGGTTTTCTGGTTTTCCTCAGGTTTTTTATGTCTGCTCACTTTTGTGTATTTAACAGTTTAACTCTTCATAATTGCCTATAGGGATGGGTTTTGTTTTGCTTTGGTCTCTAATAATTTTGGTGGCTTATTTTACTTACTATTTGAAGGAGTGTATATAATCTCTTATTTAAGTTTCACATTATAAAATGCCTCCAAAAAGTAGAATGAATAATGGAGACTTGTGGAGAGGGAGCTTGAGTGCGGTATAGCAGAAAAAGAGTGACTTTTAGAGTCACACTGACCTGATGGCTCAGAGTCAAGCCTACCACCTACTTGCTGGTGTCATTAGGTAAGGTACGTACCATCTCTGAGCCCCTTTCCTCAACTGTGAAATGAAGATGAGACATTTCCAATTATTAGCAAAGTAGGTAGAAGTTGTTGCCATCATTATTGTCACCACTTCTATTATAACCACAAATAGAAATACAACTGCAGCACTGAGCTAACTAATGGCATTGCCTAGAATGATACCACGGACGAGATTACTGGTTTTCAGGGGAACACGCAGCTTTGGACGATATGAATAACCATCTTGGCCCATTCAAGGTTCGAGGATGGTAGACCTAGAAATTCCGGGCAACTCTGAAAATTGCCTTGAGCAGCTTGGACTTACACCTACATTTAAAGAACTGGGTGTATTAGATTTTGTTCAAAGAAAAAGCAAAGCTGGGGAAAGTAGATGAAACTTATCTTTCAAAATAATCATTTAAACAAACTATGTCAACTAATAAAGCAAATCACATTGAGAAATGAAGTTACTGCGCCCCTACTCTGATGACTGATGAAACGTTCAGTAGGAAAAAGTTAAGTTAAAACGTTTCAGAATATTTTTTATGCATTGCTTTTATTGATATTTTGACAACTGTACTAAATAAAAAGACTTATTTCAAAGTCCTTTTATCGATAGATGGAAGACAGCTCTATTGTGAAAGTACATCTCCTTTGAAAGCTAGTTACTGAAACTCTCTGAAAGGAGCTTGAGGAGGGTGTTAAGGGGTCCGGCACTTGGATCACTTCATCTGTTCCTGCACAGCGGCTGCTTGTCCCGTGCCGAGCCGCCATCCACTGAGGGACAGACCATGCTGCACATCTGCTGCCGGGAGTTCATTGCCAGAAGCCAGGGCTTTTCCTCAGGAGCTGAGTTCATGGCACAGAGGAGTGCAGCCTTTTCTTTGCTGCTTCTTTGTTTTGTTGAAGATAGTTAAAGCTACTTAACTGTATATGAGGGTAGTAGGACAGAGAGAACACAAACCATGCAGTACTCCTTTCTGCCTCAGTGAGACACAGCATCGGATGCCGAGCTCTGTTTACGTCTTCGGCACATCCTTCCAAACTGAAGTAAAAGCCAACTGGTATTCATGACAGGGCTGTTCTGTATCTGTTCCTCAAAGCACTGGGAAAGATTCAGGCGCAGGCTCCTTACTGACGAACATGTGGAGGGCTGACAGGACCTCGTAATGTTCCGAGAGCAGGCTGTGCAGCACCAGCAGTGAGAGATGAGGCTCGGCTGGGCGTGCGTGGAAAATTGAGTATCTTCACTGTTCCATAATCCTTCCCCAGCACTGACTCCACATAGTAAGGGTCTTCAGCGTCATGGGCATATCAGCGTGGGTTACACGGGTTATGTCCAAGTCTCCACTGAGCATTTGAACCCTCATTTCACAGTGTCTTCTTAATGGAACTCAGAAGCTTGAAAAGATGGCTCAGACTCTTCCTGCGTGTTCCCTGTAGGCACTTACCTGCTAAGTAGATTCACACAGATGAGGAAGAAGAGTGGATAGGAAGTGGCCAGGGGCCACCATTGACTGTAATAAATGCCTTTTATTTTCAAAGTGAATCTATAGAAAAAGCTATTACATTTTGACTTGAGACCAGTATTTTGATTCCATGTTTAAATTGAATCAGCAAAATACGTTAAATACTACTTATTTCTGTTATTGTCCAATTCATTGATCCTTCTACTATTTCTGATTTGAAAAGTCCTTGGCTTTGAGAGTATGCTTTCTCCTTTTAGAATGACTGCATAAAGCACAAATCTTTAGTAGCTTCTAAAATACTAACAAAAAACACTAAAATCTTTCATTCAAATTAGTTGCCAGCGCAGGGGTCGGGGGGTAATACCTCAATGGTAGAGCGCCTGCCTTAGCATGCGTGAGGTCTTGGGTTCTATCCCCAGTACCTCCATTAAAAAAATACTAAGTTAGTTGCCACTGCAGATGAGAAAAAGTACCATTCTTTATCCTAATACTCTGTCTTAGAGTAAGTAGCTATATGGAGAGGACCATTCACTGTTTGTGTAGTTAAAATGTATATGCTAGCGTGTTTCCCACAGTTTTGTTGTTGATGTTAATATCAAGCACTTTATTTTTTTCTTTGATATATCTGCTTTCACCATTTAGATGCAAAAAAAATGGACTTAAATTGGCTCTTTTTTTTCATATTAGAGGAAGCTTTGTGCCTTAAGGATACATTCTTTTTTTCTATTATACAGTTTTGGGAAACACTGAATAAGCTTAATTAGTGCTCAATACATCTGTTCAAAATAACTGTCTATGAATGACATAGGGCAGCCTACTTCCAGTAAACCTATAGTGGACATTTGTAATGAGTAAACTCTCCATATCCCAAGCCATCCTTTTACGTATTGTGTTTGTGATTTTGAGTTCTTCTGTGTCGGATTTGCCTAATGTGTATATACGTCTTTCTTGTCTACTAATAATATTTCCAAAAAACATTTCAGGCCACTTTTACTAGCAAATATCGACTGGTTGGTTATGTAACACTTAAAGGATGACTTTATCTAATTGATAAATTTCATGATTTAGAAGTGTTTGATAAATGGAGTTTTAGTCTGAATGAATAAATTCTAAAATACTGTATAGTATTCCTCCACATTGTTTTTCCAACAGTATCCCACTTGATTTACTAGTATCAGCCTGGATTATTGAAAAACACTAATGGGGAAAAATGGATTTCAAAATGAAAGCGTCTTCAGATGGCAAGGCTGTACTCATGCTTGTCTGGTTGTCCTGTTCAGTACTGCCACCTAGTGTAAGTAGGCTTATGCCTTACAGTTAGTTTCCTTGAGAGAAGAACTAAAAGGATGTAGCAAGCATCCTTTAAATAGGGAATCCACTTTATAAATTATTTCCTGTCTAGAGTTGCAGCTCCCTCAAAGTCAGTTATTGTATTTAGGAAGATTCATTATACTTCAGTCCTATAGGTGTGAGGCTAGGTTTATAATTTCAAAAATAATTTTTAGGGTTTTAGCTTTCATAGTAATTTAAATAAAAAATGGTAAACAATAATGTGTGGTTCTAGGAAGCGTGGTGGTTTCAAATTAATCCCACATCCTCTTGAAAAATGTTGAGAGCCACAAAGAGAATAGGGGAGGAGAAAAAAAAACCATAAACTAAAAATGAAGAAGTAAAGAAACCAGTAGTCTGCAAACTCAAGACAATTACAAAGAGCACAAATTGAATTATATATATTGCACAGAAAGTTCAGTAAGAGACAAAAGAAGCTAGAAATGAGAAAAGCAAAAGGAAGTAAACTTAGAAATAAGAGAGAGGAATAACAAAGACAAGAGAGAAAATCAGTATCTTTTGAAGACAAGTGAGGGAAAGCCAACACATGCATGGAGAGTCGGGTGATGCAGTCAGCACTGATGGCAGTGGTGGTGCAGTTGTCACCGCGTGCGTGTGAGCAAACTCAGTTGTTATTTCTGGTGGCAGCTCCAAACCTCAAGAAATCATTCAATGAACCATTTCAGGACAATTTGGAGAAAGAATATGAGTCTCAGTTTTTGCAAACCTTCTCTTGATACCTTTTAATAAGGTAAAGATCAAAAAAGCACCAGATTGAAACTTAGGGGAAACTTGTCAATAGCTCGGAAGAAACTCTGTTAACAGTAATGGTGCTTTTTTTTTTAACTTGTCATTTTGAAATAACTTAGAAAAGTTATAAGAGAAAGTAGAATTACCATAAATCCTTTATTCAATTTCCTCTAATGTTCACAGTTTACAAACTATGATACAATTATTAAAACCAAGAAACTTAACATTGATACAGTGCTACTAACTAATCTGTAGACTTTACTGTGATTTTGCCAGTTTTCCCACTAAAACTTTTTCTGATCTGGGAACCAATCCAAGGTCCCACTTAAATTTAGTTGTCTTGTCTTCTTGGTCTCCTCCGGTCTTGACAGTTCTTACCTTTGTTTGTTTTTCTTTACCTTGACGTTTTTGAAGTGTTAGTGATTTTGTAGAATTTCCTTTGATCTGGATTTGTGTGATGCTTTCATATGATTAGATTGAAGTTAACCATTTTTAACAGGAATTCCATAGGTGATGCTTTGCACTTTTCAATACATCACATCATGGTATCAATGTGTCTTATTACTAGTGATGTTAACTTTGATCACTTGGTTAGGATGGTGTCTGTCAGATGTCTCCACTGTAAAGGTACTCTTTTTCCCTGTATAATTAGTGAGTATCTTGTAGGGAGATATTTTGAAGCTATGCAGGTATCTTGTTCTTGTGCAGTTTTTGCCCACTGATTTTGGCGTCCTTCAGAGACTTTTCCTGCAGTAGTTATTACTGTAGTGTTTGCTAATAATGATTTTCTATTTCCCTTGTTTCTTCTATTTTTGTTAATTTGAATTCTAATGTAAGGAATAGCTATCTCTTCTCTCATTTATTTAATAATTTGGTTATATCATACCACCCCATGTTTTCTGCATTGAAGAATGAGCTGTAATAGATAAACAACAAGTTCATACTGTATAGCACAGGGAACTATATTCAATATCTTGTAATAACTTATGGTGAAGAAGAATATGAAAACAAATATATATATATGTTCATGTACGACTGAAGCATTATACTGTACACCAGAAATTGACACATTGTAAACTGACTATACAAATATGTGTATATATATATATATATATATATATATATATATATATATACACACACACATATATACACACACACACACACACACATATACATATACATATACATACAGAAAAAAAAAAAAAGAATGAGCTGTGTGCAGAGTAATGAAAATACTTTGGAAATAGACTATCCAAACTTCTTCACCCAAAATTTCAGAGTTAAAAATTAAAAGGTGGAAGCAAATCTGTTGATAAGTCCAAGTCCGAGAAATAACACTCAACTGTTTTGGTTTCTTTCTTTGTTTTCATTTTTGGCTCAGAACAAAACATGACAGATTCTTCCACAAACAATAGTTTAGTAGTGCCTTCTTGCATTCATTACTTTTAGTGTGTTGAAAATATCTCCAGTTACTATTCATGAAAGTATTAAATGTTTACATAAGAGAAATTTGCATTTGCATTTGCATTTGCATTTTCTAGGTGCTGGTGCAATTCTGATTCCTCGCTTAGACATTGTGATTTCCTTCGTCGGAGCCGTGAGCAGCAGCACGTTGGCCCTGATCCTGCCGCCTTTGGTGGAAATTCTTACATTTTCTAAGGAGCACTACAATATATGGATGATCCTGAAAAACATTTCTATCGCCTTCACTGGAGTTGTTGGTTTCTTGTTAGGTACATACGTAACTGTGGAAGAAATTATTTATCCTACTCCCAAAGTGACAGCTGGCACTCCACAAAATCCCTCACTAAATTTGAATTCAACATGCTTTACATCTGGTTTGAAATAGTAGTAGCAGAACTGTGAGTCTTCAACTTTTGTTTCTAGTCTGAAAATGATTAAAATAAGAACTAGTAGAATACATTGCCACATACTTATAAATAGAACCAAACCGTTTTCTTTTGGCAGCAGATTGATACTTTGGCAGTAAATTGTACTTCTTTACCAGTGCTGATAAACTACAACAGATTCTTGGTTTTAAGTATTACCGGCAATTTAAAAAAGCTTAGTTTTGAAAGTGTAAAAAATTAAAATGTTAAAAAGTTAAAGAGTAAAAATACTTCTGTTATTCTTCATTCAATGAGAAATATTTTAACCAAGATTCTCTCTTTTACCCCCATGTTACTCTCTTGCCACCCAGTAGAGGGGAGAACAGGGTTTCAACAATAAGAGAATTAAAGAAAGATATAGGTAACTAAAATCTGACCATCCCGGTGAATTTCAAAGTATACTTTGTGTGTAATGGAAAAATATGTCGATTATGTTTTTATTAGAGAGCCAAATACTTACGTTTAGCCCCTGGAAATTTAGAAAACTCTCATTAGCCATAATGTAAGCATCAGAAGATCCCCCAAACCAGTGTTACATTTGCACTACTCTGTGATAGTAGCTGATCTTCATAATGAAAACTAGGAGGCACTGTGCACAGTTCTGACTTAGTGTTTCAACCAAATTTGAAAGAGACCTGAAAAGTTATCCAATACAATTTCCTTTTTTTTTTCTTTTTTTACCTGATGAAATCGATACCCAGGACTGTTAAGTAACTTGGTCAAGACCACTCAGCCTTGAGCTCAAGAGAACCTGATCTTTTGATTCGCAGTCCAGGATGTTTTGTCTTTCCCATCACATTCAAGAGAAAGAATAAGTTACGTTCAGTTTAACCTTAGTGTTGAGTCTATGTAATTACATTTTCATACTTTGAAAGTCATGATGTTTGACGAGTGCACGTGACCCAAGCAGAAAGTCGGGGAGCTCTTTAAGAAGCCTGCGCTACAGCCGTTTAAGCCTCAACCTGGGAAAGAAGCGATGCTCTTTGAAGTAGAATAGAAACCACCCGCTGGCTTAACTGCCGGCTGGGAGAGGGTGCTCAGCTGTCCTGTTTGTGGCTCGAGCTCCCCTTACCGTTTCTTCATTTCTAGCCTTGTAGGCACTGTCTTTTCCTAAAGGCAGAAAACAGAGCTGACAAGATGCAGGATTTGTGCTTTCTTGCCAGCCTGTGGCTTTTCTTACCACAGCCTTTTACTCATCTGAGTGGGCAGAATAAGAGGCTCAGGCCTGGGGAAGACCGAGATGATAATGATCTCTCTACTAGATACTGAGACGCTCCAGGCTTCTTCCAGAGAAATACTTTCAGCTCCTCCATCCTCTTCAAGCCCAGTTATTGACCATATCAAATAATCTCAGTGAGCATGGAGGATGAAATGGTTAAGTTTAAAACTGAGAATTCTGATTTTTTTTTTTAAATTCGTCCTTTCACACTCATTGTGCTTTTTAGTCAGGCTGGTGTGCTCTAACTTCTAATACTACAAAGTGCCACCCAGATCACTGTAGGGGGTATAGTCTATATTTTTATATGTAAATGTTAACTTAGCTCAAGTATTTTTTGCTGAACATTACTAACAAGTCATCAAGTACAATCCTAAAGATATATCAGAAGCTTTATTTTGGTACAAATTCATAAGAATCAAAACTTTTTTAAAATGCTTGCATTAGGTATCACGAATAATTGTGATGTTTTTTATGTCAAATCTGTTACGTTGAGCCTTCAGTCATAGTGGGAAATGCGGCAGAAGTTATAGGAAAAGTAACCGCCGTTTAAAATGTTTATATAGTCTTGAAGCTAAGAGTAAATTAGGTGTTTTTTTAAAAAAAAATGTATAACTTGGCATAAAGTGACTTAAAAACCATTATTTAATAGAAAGCACTGTTAGGTGTTTGTCAACTGTCTTCAGGTAATATTTCTCGTCTGTGTGTGAAATTTTATTTTTATACTTTGACCTTTGTTTATATTCCTTATGGAATGCATCAAATTCAGTGAAATTTCAAATAGTTGATCATAGCAATATATAAATTTTAAATTCAGTGAACAAGTGTTGAGTATATTATCAACCAGGCTTCCTTATGCACTGAGTGCTGAACTGGCATCCAGTACGCAGTTCACTAAATTATCAGTACTTAAACACAGAGGAAACTTGAAATGCAGGAAGGAAGAGGGGTTGAGAAGGGAAAGAGTAATTTTAATTCTTAACAAGAAACACTATGTACAGATAAGTATAAATGCACTCTTATTTAAGAATTTTTGATGATGTATTTTATTTGCAAAAAGAATGGGCACTATTTTTCCTCTGAAAATTTAGTTTTAATGAGTCATAACATTTTCTGAAGATTCTTGGAGAAGATGAAGATATTTTGATTAAACCAGCTGTCGACTTTATTTTGGGGCCTGGAAAGATGAGAGTGGTTGCACCTGTCAAATTTTGTATCCAGCATCTTTGGTCCATTCCACGGCTGAAATGACTTCAGCGTTTCTCCTGCCACCTCAGTGATGTACCCTCTTCTCTGAAAGCTAGTCAGGTGCCTAAGAGCCTCTTCTGCTCCTGGAGTGGAAGAGAGAGAGGATGGCTTTATTTACCTCTGATGACCTCTGAGCTAAGTCAGTCACCACTGTTCCCTTACAGCCAAAGGGGTTCCACCAATTTCAGAGTCAACTTGTCAAAACACTGGTTCTTAGACATTGTTTGTTTGTTTGTTTTTTAATCAGAGGATCTTCTTTTCCCCACATGGCTAGATTTCTCTACAGTTGAATAAATAAGAACAAATTTTTTCTTACTTAAAGACCAAGTTGTATGGCGTTGACAAAATGAAAAAAGTACTGTATTAGCAAATGCCATGTTATGTTTTATGTGCCCTCTGGATTCTCCTTTATTAAAACAATTTCTGTCTCCTGTCTAGGTGATGCACCTAACATTTTTATAAGCATTTTATGCAGTTTGCATGTTGTAAATGTCCTAACATGGCCTAATTTCATTCAGTATTTTCACAATAGTTACAGAAAAGCTCTTTAACTGCAAAGTGGTGCCCCAATATTAATTGAGATGTTAAAGTTCTACATTAGTGCCATTTCCAGCTGTGGCAAGGCACAGGCCTGGCTCCAGCTCACCTGTAGCTCCTCTCCTGGAGCTAACATGTGGCAGATGGCAGAATTAGCATGAGTGGTGCGTTTTTTTCTTACTGATACATGTACCCACGCCTTTCTTCACTTAGAATGGAGAAGAGACTTAATAGAGCTAATGGAAATGATAAATACAATTACTTAAATGATACCAATGGCTCAATGAATGTTTTCTGTTGAGGAATAAAATAATTTGGTAAAAATATGGACCACTGATACTATAAAATGAGCTCTTAAAAAATGAGTATTTTAATCTTTTTAGCTCAACTAGCTTCCCCTTCATAAGAAAACTTGAGAGACTTTGATCCAAAAGGCATCACAAGGTGCTTCCTAACATTAAATGGCTGACTATAACAGTCAATATTTTGGCAGTAGGATTAACCAATCTTATTTATGCCCACTGAGCTGAACAGCTGTCTAAAAGTGGTTGGTTTTGACCTAGGAGATAAGAGAACAGCTTCAGAAATGCGATTTACTGCCCTATGATAAAATGAAGTGACAAATCCCTCGTTCTTAAAATTTTATATTAAGGTCACCTAGTTCTTATGTATACATGTACACACACAACACTACTGTGTGAGTTAGATACTGGTACTAATTTACTATTTAAATTGGGTCCAGAAAGATGATGTATTGAAAAATCATTCTGAAAATTATTCCATTAGAGTTTTCGTGATAACAAATAGGAAAATACATGCTTATACCATGAATAAATTAAGCTGTGGGTTTTTGTTTTTCAAAATGATGTTTGTCTGAATGAAAACTAAATATCTGCACTTGAGTCTGTTCTTTTTCTTTTAACTTATTTTTCTTTATTATATGAAAAAAGTCTTAAAGTACTGTAACTGAATTTTCAATAAAATATTATTTTGCTTGCAAGTGCCTTTTTAAATACATTTGTCTTTCATAAGGTTAAATGACAGTGACAAAGGTCATAAGCTGAAAAGGGCACAAGTATGCTATTCTCATGACAGCATTTTAGCCAGTCTTTGCGGTTAATTCTTTGTCATGTGACCTTCAACCTTGGAAGTTTATATTATGCACCTCTAAGGTTTAAGAGCAGAGGTTGACTAAAAATGAAAGGTTATACTCTAACCATGGCGTGAACTTCCTCCAGAGTGCGTGCAGGAAGGGCAGTCTGCATCTGCTGCATCTGTGCGTCCATTTACCCCTCTTAAGGTCAGGAGTGTGTAAACGGCACACCAGTACACTTTGCCTGTATTATGCCAACCCCAAATCAAAGGCCGTCAGGGTATTGATACCTTTACGTCAATAAGCCTGCCCTTGTGAACCTAACGTAAGGATATACCGTAGTTGATCAGAAGAGAAAGACTATCCCTACAGGTGCATTGGCAACATTATGTTTAATAGTGAAAAACTGAAAACAACCTAAATGTTCAACAATGGGGACATCATGAATTACTATTATCTTGGCCTAGACTACAATGAGGATCTTATTATATACTGATGTTACACTGACGATTAGTAATTTGATAAAGAATAAATGCATAAAACTAATTTTTAAGTGTAGCTCTGTAAAAAATACACTTTTGGACCAAGGCAAGGACATATGCAGAGAGAGGAACCACAGGGCTAGGAAAAAGAGGGGTTTTACTATTTCTAAGTGAGTAGTCAAGAGAAGGCTGGGAGAGAAAGAGAAATAGGGTTTAGAGAGGGGAACAGGGAGTTTATAAAGCTTTAGTAGTAGTAGTACATGCCCTTGGCAAGCAGCAGGAGGAACATAAAGACCAAAAACAACCAACCAAACAGAAAAGTACACAGTGGGGATAGGACTGGGTACTGACATAGAGATGCAAATACATTGAAAAGCCGTATGGAATACTTGCTGGAGGGAAAAAAATTAGCTAGTGGTTACCGGTGGGGGGAGGGGATGGAGGAAGGGCATATAGAGATAAGGGATTAAGAGGTACAAACTATTAAGTGTAAATTAAGTGTAAAATAAGCTACAAGGATATGTTCAAAAGCATGGGGAATATAGCCAATATTTTATAATAACTGTAAATGGAGTATAATCTTTAAAAATTTTGAATCACTTAATTGCACACTTAAATAAATTATAAATATTTTACCTAAACTATACTTCAATTAAAAATTTTAAAATATTAAAAAAAAACACTGATGGAAATTGCATTTCAGTGACAGAAGATGCTCATCAAACCATCATGCCTGCAACGTTTCACTTTTCAGCCGGTGCAGTACAGTATGTATATGAAGGAGGTACTTGGTAACTTAGTGTTACCGTAATACAGAAAGCCACAGGAGAAGAGATGTTTTAGTCAAAAGTTATTTTGGAGCCATGATACAGACTGGTGATGTATTGTGTTCAACTCTGACAGAGGCCCAGATTCTTACAAGATTAGAAGGATAGCCCCTCAGTGGAAATCCACATACTGCCTGGTTTTCAAAGGTTAATTAGCAGTCTATGGTAATGATGCCTCCTGATTGCAAATGTATGTTAAAGGAAACCGTGAAAATTGTAATTACCATCAACTTGGAGCTATTGAGTGAACATCTTTTCAGCATGTTCTGCCAAGAAATGGACAGTGAAGACAAAACACTGCTTTTCCCTACTGATGAATGCTGGCTGGCAGAGAGAAGTGTGCTCCTAGAAGCTGTGAAGTAAGGGATGGGGACATTCCGTCATGACGTTAATAATGCCAATAAAGACCATTTCTATCATTTCTAATGCATGGTGCATCTCAGCAATATCTCTGATTATCTTGACAATCCTGAACTTATTACTCACTGCAGGATGAACTATTGCCAATTTTCCATGGTAAGGATGAGGTGTCAGGATGAAAATAAGACAAAACAAGCTATGGTACGAATGCCTCAGTCACTAGGAATTTGACTCATTCGCAATAGTTGATGATTTTTGTTCTCATTAGAGAAAACAAAACAATGAAATCTTGTATATGTTTAAAAGCAAGATACAGCAATTGGGGCGGGGGGCAGTATGTGTTGGAGGCACAGCTCAGTGGCAGAGCACATGCCCATGCACGAGGTCCTGGGTTCAACCCCCAGTACCTCCATCAACTACATAAATAACCAACCCTAATTACTTTCCCTGCCCCCACCAAGAAAGCTGCAGCAATAAAATATGAAGAATTGCTCTGTAGAGCACAATGCAGTCAAAGAGTGATTAAGAATTTGCCACTACCCCCAAGTAAATCCAATCAAACTGCCAGGTTTCAATTTGATTGTGGACTTAGAGTCTGAAGGTACTACTCATTAAGTCTCTCTATTAATTCTGGGTCCATGTTTGACCTGAATATCCAGAGTTATCAGCCATCAAACACTTGTTGACATTCCCAATCATCTATAATTGTAATTTTAACCCTCTAATTTAGCAGTAAATGAGGCAGGAACGAAACATACTGCAAGTAGAACCTAATGCTTGAATTGAGCCAAAAGCTTAGTGAGAGGTTAGCAATGAGATCAGCCCTCTTCCACTGACATAGGACAATTTTTCTTACCATTTATATTATGTTCCATTTTTATAATTTAAAAATAAATAAATAAACCTAATTATCTCCTCCTCAAAACAAAAAATAAAAAAATAAACAACACCTGCTCTGTAATGCATGGTGCAGACCAGCCTCTGACGAGGTCTGTTTTAGTCCGTGTGGGGCCTTTGGCATCCTTCCAACAAAACAAAACCACATTGTCACCTCTGAATTTTCAAGAGGACATATCCAAAGAAGATAAAAATGGATGCTTGCAGGCTCCCAGACTTCTCACTAAAGTGGTATTAGGGAGATTGGACCGTACTTCAAATGTATTCCCCCAGCAGCGATCTCATTAATATGCTGGGGGTTCAAGGTAAACACTCTCTAGGGCAACCGTCCTCAATACATTGTATTTACTGTCTGATAACCTCACCCGCAGTGGGAAACTAACGCTTCCCACTTATGATGAAGGTGGTGAACATAATCACCACAAAGATCTGTGGGAATGCCTTTAAAATGCCAAACGTCGCACATCTCAGGAAAGTTATCTGTCACTTCCAGCACTGTCTGCTCCCACACTACCCCACAGTCCGCGAGTCCCTGCTGCAGCTTTAGGGGCTTCCAGGGGTGAGTGGGCTGGTCTTAGCAGAGGTGCGCTAAAGCACAAATACTAGTTCCCATCACTCCTTGAGAGCAGGGCAGAAAAACACGTCCATCAGAGTGAAGGCAATTTGGCCTTTTTCAGGTAAACATTATGGTTTTTAGTATCTGCAAAAGGATCGTAATTCACCTGTGGGTGTATTTCATCTTACTCCTGAAAGTAACATAAACTCATGCGGTCAGAATGGGGCACCAGCTCACCGACTTTGAACTGTGGTGTAAGCAGGTAGCACGCACGCAAACCTCTATGCCCCAAAGGACCCCTGGGTTCCCGAGGCAGGAGTCAACCACGCATCCGGAAGGGAGACTCTCTACAGACTGTGACTGACCATGCTCCTAGTGTCCAGCACCTCACAGGGTGCTCCAGTCACAGCACTGTGCTCGCTCCTCTGCAGCAGGCGAGGCAGCCATGGAAGAAAACAAGCGTTAAATTCACAGGCCGCTCTGGCTGCAGTGACCGCTGCTCCCACCACAGCAGGCAGGGCACGTGGAGACGTCCTACGGTGCACTGGAAACCCCAGCACTTGCTGACTAGGATGCCCAGGTCCCAGGCAGAGGTGGCCATCGGAGGGAGTCACAAAGTCAGCACGCGTGTATTAACAGTTAAGGCTCCTCGGCTGCACACACAGAATAACAGACGACAGTGTGCATCCCAAGAGCATCACACCAACTGCATACATATTTGAAAAGATACAGTCGAGTCGTCTGAGCAACGCCTTTACAGAATACCAGCCCTATTCAGAAGCTGTGCATTCTTCTTTGAGCGATGCCCTAGCTCCATAGATCAAACCACTTAATCTCCTCGTCCCGGGTAAAAGCTCTTCTCTGTCAGCTGGAGCCATCTGATGGAGCTCTAATATGTCAGAGCTATTGTGGACCTACATATTTTTGATTCTGAAACATTTTCTTGAAATGGGGGACCTGTCCCCTCTTCCCCAGGGAGCCCAAGGCTCAGAGTGGCCTCTTACCATGTGATAGTGTGCTGTAATGCACTCACCCTAAGACTTGAATTGTGGGAGATAAACACTCTCGAGAAGCAGCACTAATAAATTAGTTTACATATTATTAAAATTGGTTCCCAAGTTTCCCCTCGAACTTATTCTGAACATGTGTGCTGCATAATTTAATATGAAGTGTATAGCTTGGGGTCTTATATACATACTGAGTATTTGTGGGGTGGGGTCCAAAAACAGATAAATACTCTCATGAGAGTCCTCCACTAATTCCATAGCAAAGCCTCACATTCGTATTTCTTTGAGGAAACACATCAGAAGCTCTGACCACTTGGGGTCTTTTGCTGAAAACTGGTCTGTGTGGGATTGTCTGCCATTGTGCCACTCTGAAAAAGTGAGGGGGCGGGGAGAAACAGTGTAGACTACTTCTCACGCTATGATGATGGACAGCTGCTAGAAAAATGTGTTTGCAATTACACTGGGTGTTTACCCTTCTAAGTTACATGGCATTGGCCACAGATATGAGTCAACACAGAAACATCCTCATGTTTGTCATTTTGTTATAACGATCAGCCTATATAAGTGTAAAAACCCATTGAGGGCACGGCTGACTGCCCCCAGAAACAAGGTGTTTGCATTCACCAGGGTCACATCATGGCCACATCAGAATGGTCCTCAAACAATTCCCCACCTCTCAGCTGAGCTCCCGACCTGGAGCACCAGCAGCATCTTACTTTCCTCTGGGAGTTGTGTAAGAGCTGCAGCAAAAAATATGTGTGAGCCTCCAAGGGATTCAGACCCGCAAGGTGCTGAACATGATAATGAATGACCCGAGTACAAAGAACAGGTTTTACATTCCTATGTGCCCTTTCCCTCTGATTCTGACCGCCATCATGTTGTCCACGTCAACCTATCACCAGTAAACCCATGTTACTCTGCAGCAGGGACCCCCACAGCCCGCTGGACTTGCATCAGGACTTGTTCACGCTTGAAAACTAAAGCTGGACGTAAGCCTCTAGGTTCAGCTCTGCCAACGAGCCTCTGAAAACCCCTGATGGCTTCTGCAAAAGATAGTGTCTGGTTTAGACTCCCGAAATGGAATTTTGTGGTCAGAATCAACACGATGAAAAATTTCACATAGAAATTCTCAGTTTCTTAAAAAATTACTTTTCAACCTCTGCATCATTCTTCTTGGCCACTTTGGACTCACTATCACAGCTCCTGAATGTTCTCAGAGTCCCTGTGTTTCAGATGCTTTGTGTGTTGGGGGGACTGCACAGAACATGTCCCCGCTGTATGTCAGGAAAGCTGGCCAACCCCTTGGCAGTTTGGTGCCGCTGCAGGCTGTATCACAGGCTGAGGAATGATCTGTGTGGTTCAGAGATACCTTCTCTGCTCCAGGCTCTCTGGTAGCAAAAAATAAAATACAGTAGCCAGCAGGTCTGCCTCAACCAGACCCTCAGGGCTATTGGACACATGCCCCTCGAACACTGTCCCTTTAACATCATCTGCCATAGTCTTAACAATCTGGGTTTCTCACTTCAATGTTGCTATTGTAAGCATCTAAGTATGTCAATCAGGATGGACTATAGCCTGGCTATTTTAACCCCACAGTGGCTTTTTTCCTTTCAGCTATACTACACCAATATTATAATCTACATACATACAAAATATATGTACATATTATATACTTATTTGTAATATTAAAAATTCCAGTAACACATGCCTGTATCACAATTTCCAACTCTTAGCAAGCTTTTCACTTGGGTATTTCTGTGCATCTAAGGAAAAGGTAGCGGTGGTATTTGCAGCTCTTTTATTGCAGCTTCTCTCATATTCATACAACAATCATCACCATGATATAGAAGACAGGGATTTGTGTCCAAAAAACCCCCACCACGTTTTCTTAAAAATGTATATATACACAACCAATTTTAAACATACTTTCCTACTGGCCCGTAGAAAGAAAATGTTTTCGCTGACCTTGTGTGGTAGGTATAACTGGACACGTGGAGTGAGAAGGTACAGCAAACCAGTCTCCCATCATTTCTCATCATGCATCATTCAAGTGTGTGAGAACTGCCCGTATTCACTCTCAAAATGATTGCTTCAGGTGGCTTGCAGGTGAGACTCAGGGACCAATCAGGGTGACCTAATGGGATTATCAGTGTGAACACAGCCTGCAATGTGGAGAGAAAAGGAGTGGGCTCAGATTACCCCTTGGTTTTTGTTCATGAAGGCAAAAATTAAGCACACATGGAGAGACACATCTTTCCTTCCAAAAACCAGGTTAGTTACTATACAGACCATCTATATCTTTGGATTCTTCTATCATGACCTGAGGAGTGAAGGAAGCATTTGAGCCATTTCAAGCCAACAAAGTGTCCTTCATTCTAATGTCCCCAGATAAGATCAACAGGGGTCTGTTTGCTTCAGCTGTCTTTCTGGAGACTTGAATCCTACCGGAGTTACCCTGTAGGTCCAGAGATACCCCATTCAGAAAGCTTCTTTCTTACACACTGTCAGGGAGATCAACATTGTGCCATCCGGAGGCTGACCAGAACCAGGGAGTGTTTGACTCTACCCCCTCCCCTTTTAGTATAAAAGAAGCCTAAATTCTAAGTCAGGCAAGATGATTCTTTGGAACACTAGTCCACCATCTTCTTGGTCTGAATAAACTCACTCTTCTCTGCCCCAACAACTCATCCCTTGATTTATTGGCCTGCCATGCCAAGAGTACAATCTTGGACTTGGTAACACTTTCCCCTCCAAGATCATTGTCTAAAATGAGTGATACATATGCTGATGGAATGTCTTGTTTTGTTTCAGGTATCATTCTCTCCCTTTTTTGCTTGTATTGTTTGTTTTATGAGGCGGAGGTAATGAGGTTTCTTCACTGATTTCTGCTTGGACAAGGTACTGGGGACTGAACCCAGGACCTCTTGGGTGTTGAGCATGCACTCTACTACTTGAGCTATACCCTTCCCCCTCTCTCTCTTTTTTGAAATTTAAAAATGCTTTAATGGTATAGGAATGGGGGAGTGGATTTTTGTATTGTCAGCAATCACCAGAATCGTCAAAGGTCAGTGGTGAGAATTTTTGAGTCTGACTTTGGGAGAATTTTATACTTAAAAAAAAATACAATTTATTTTCTATATGATAATTTATTTTAAAATACTTTAGTATTAACAATGTGGTATAAATCTACATGCAGGTTAACCTTATATTATTCAGAAAGATTTGTTTAAGGGACTGTCACTCAGCCCAAGAGCCCAACAGCTCCACCCTCTCCGCCACTGCCCTGGGGAGAACATTTTCAGCAACTGGGCGGCTGGTGAGCCTGATTCCTTCTCCCGGCTTTTCAGCATAGCTGGTTGCTGGGTTACACATCTTCTGGTGCTTGAAGGCAGCTGTTCTCATTAGTTGTTACTAGCTGTGAATGGTCCCTGCGTGCTTATACCCTGGTAATAAAAGAGAAGTCACTTCATGTTTCCAAAGGAAATAGGTACCTTCCTATTTCCTATAGGTTCAGTTCATAGGGCAACAAAGCATTTTTCAGAACAGATAACTCTTCCACAATTCAATAGGCCTGGCACACCACAATGGGGCTCTGCACGTGGCCTCTGTGCCCAGAGAGAAAAGAAATGTTCAACTGCGTTGTGGGCTTTCCCAGTCACTAACCATTTTAATTATCTTTAGAATAATGGCGACTCCAGATCTGTTCTCTCCAGCCAGGAACTTTCACCTGAGCTCCAGACGGACAGATCCATCCAGCTGTCTACTGTCTCCAGTGTCCCACACACGTTCATTGTTCCCTCCCCAAAGCTGGTCCCTTGCTGCTGTTCCTTCTCCCCTATCTCTGTACCACACAGCACATCTTTACATCAGCCACCATCCAGAACCCCGTGTGTGTGTCCACATTACTTAAATGTGAATGGTTTAATTCAACAGAATTTTGCTTTTCATTCACAGTGGGGGAGTGTGTTTTCATTCTGTCAGGCTTTTGCACACGTGGCTTTCAAGGTCACTCTGGGCACGGCCACCCAGGCAGCCGACCAGGGCAGACAGAGTAGATTTGGCCTGCAGCCTGTAGTTTGCTGACCCTTGCTTGAGAATGTCAGCTCCAAAGATCACAAGCTTTTCCTGTCTTGTTCGTATTTCCTGTGCACTCAAACATACTTGACCTTCTTGGGGAAGATAGAAACTTCATATTGTGTCTGAACTGAAATCTGCCAGGAGGACTTTTTATTTCAGTCATCAGAGACGTGTAGAATAAGGAGGTAACACTGCACATCCTCCCAACTGGCAAAAGTGAAACCTCTTGCCCTACCAAACGGTGAGCAGGAGAGGAAGTACACCTCCTACCGCTTTGAAAACCAACGGAGTGTTAGTAAATGTGAAGATGGTGCACTCCTAGGAGTATTCTCGAGCAAAACATGCCCCAGGATACATGGCTCTTTGTGGCATAAAAGAACACACACAGTATGATTCCTTTATATCAAATTCAAAAACAGGTAAAACTAAACAATGCGATTCAGGTTATATACATTGGTCATAAAATGATAAAGAAAAGCAAGGAAATGATTATGATGCAATTCAGGGTAGTGATTAGGTCTTTGGGTGGAGAGGTTCGTGATGGAGAAGGGTCACAAGGGGGCTTCTGGGGTATGGACAGTATTCTCTTTCTTGACTAGAATGGTAGATAAATGAGTATTTGCTTTGTAATTATCACTAAATCTCCTTACATGCCTTGTGCACTATTTGTATACGTCACAGTTCACAACTGGGAAAGAAGCAGAGCATGCAGCATTCTATTTTATCATTTGTTTGTTTTTAATTATTTTTACTGGTTTATAACATTATTAAGTTTCATGTATACAATATTATATTTCGACTTCTGTAGACACTACAGCATGCTCACCACCTGAAGTTTAGTTTCCATCCGTCGCTGCACTGCTGATCCCTTCAACCATTTCGTCCTCCCCCCCACGCCCTTCCCATCTGGTAACCACTATTCTGTTCTCTGTATCTGCGTGTTTGTTTTTTGTTTGGCTGGTTTTTTTCATTTATTTATTTTTGTTGTTTTTTGGACTTTTTTTCTTTTTTATTGATATATAGTTGATTTACAACATTGTGTTAGTTTCTGATGTACAGCATAGTGTTTCCATCACACACACACACACATATATATTTTCGTTTTCGTTATAGGTTATTACAAGATACTGAATATAGATCCCAATGCTGTAGGACCTTGTATATCTATTTTATATATAGCTGTAGTTGTATATTGTTTTTTGTTTGCTTTTGTCTTATATTCCACATATGAGTGAGACCACATGGTATTTGTTTTTTAAGTAAGACCTGTGTTGTTCTTGCCTAACCCCCTAACAGTGCTCCTTTCTCGTTCTGCTTCTATGAGCACCTGAATGCAAATATTCCCTGACTTTCTCTTTCTCATTTGCTGAGAAGGGCAATAAATACCTTAACACTTGGATTCTCCAAATGCTTACTTCAACAAAATTATTTTCTCTATGAAATATCATAGTAACGTAGTTTCTTTTAATATTTTAAAAGTCTGATTTAAGTTTGAGCCAATCATTGAATTCCACATATAGCAGGTGCTCAAATTTTTCAGACGAATGCATATCCCGTGCATGCAATTATTTTCAGTATGAAAAATCTACCTCTTTTTTTCTTCCTTGATTTTAAGTTACACTGGAAGCTTCTGTGGGGACTTGCAAACATTGTTGACAGTATAAGAAACCAGAGTTGAATTAATTCCATTTTTTTATAAAGAGGAAGAAAATGGATTTTGCAAGCCTCTGACAGCTAAGGATGAGGTTAATTCGAAGCAAGATTCTGGGAAGGGTGAGCATATAGATTTGATTTTAGTACTCTTAAGAAACAGAATGTGAATATTTTCTTGTAGAACTAAATAGTAGGCAAAGATTTTTTCCTGCTGAGTAACCAGCATGAGCTTTTTTTCCCCAATTTTTGGTAAGAATTATATAACGTACTGTCTCAAATTTTGCTGTGAGCTGCTAGGAAACAGCTTCAGGCTCTCCTGTATGCAAACCTTCACAGTCTGCACAACTGGACTCTATTTTCTGCCCGTGGTCAGTCTCCCTGTTCTGATTTAAAACCCTTTGGTCTTGCTTTATAGCGCTTATTTGTGCTTTACTGTTGTACTGTGTGTTTCCCTTATGACACATTCAGATGCTTAGGGAACAAGAGAGAGACAGCAGGAAGAGGGAGGAGGTGAGAAAGGAGACCAGGGAAAGCAGACTTGGAAGAGAACACCATGAGCATAGGGTCCAGCATGGTTTCCTTAAGCAACAAGTCATGGTGGACAAATCTAATTTCGTTCTTTAATAATAAAGAATTAGATCGGCTACATGGGTAAGGAAGGTAGGGAGCACAGGTACCTCTGTTCGGGCAGGGCCCTCCCTGACGTGCTGTGACACCTTTCTAGTCGGCATGGAGAAACATACAGTAACAGCAAAGCAGCAGGGAAATTCAGAATGCTCGCTCTTAAGCCAAGAAGGTGAGTTTCTGACTGGCAGAGATTGTGCTTGGGCCCAGGTCCTGGCCTCTCAGTATCTTCACCAGTGACTTGGGTAAAGACCTAACGAGCATCCTCATCAAAGTAGATCACAATGTGCACAAGGCATGGAGTGCAGTGTAGCACAGCCGGACGAGGCACGGGCTGGGAGCAAAGAGACGCTGGTTTCAAATTCTACCTCCGCCTTCGTGTTAAGAGTGTCATCTCTGGCAAGTTGCTGATGAGCCCTTTCATAACCTTTAAAATGAGGAGGTTAATAATACTTGCTTTTAGACTTATTATGAAAATTAAAGGCAGCATACACAGCACCCAGTGTAGAGTAGATATTCAATAAATGTTGAAAATATTTGACTGCATAATTAGGATCAGAAGAGATCAGGCAGACTGGAGAGGTGAATCAAATTTCATAAAATAACATGAGATGGTTTTATCTTATAATTCAGATTTGATTAAAAACTAATAAAAAAGTAAATACACAAAAACAACTTGCAAAAATCCAGGGAGAGGAAACTGGGCATAGCTCTCTCTACAAACCTGTCTGCACTGGACTCTGAGAGGTTCGCTTTGTGCAAGCCTTTTAGCCAAAGCAGATCCTGTAACAAAACCGGGAGTCAAAAAGCAAACTCCCCACGGGTCACCTGTGTGACCCGGCACCGCCCCAACCACACGAGCTGGTGGTGATTCTCCCCTGTGAGTCTCTGCCTGGCGACGTTCCGGCGGAGGAGCACATAGATCCTACCCCAGTCATTTACAGCCCCCAGGGCAGCAAACGAAAAGCATTTGCTAAGTTGCATCTCTCTCATTCACGTTTTCCTAAATCCATCTCACCACTGTTTTGAGCACATCCTGGGAAAGCTCTGGCCCTCCTTAGAATTCAGAAGTAGAACTTATTTTTGGTGGGGGACCAGAGATCTATTTGACGAATATTTCATCTGGAAAGGTTCATGACAGCTCTCAGTTCATAGAGAATAAAAATAATCTCTTGAACTTCTTTATTTGTGTCTGAAGAGGCCAGGAAGGTTAAGAGTTTCCCACACTAGCCCCTTCACCAGGTCTAAGGAGAAGCATAAAGGTGGCCTTTATTTTTTGGCCCCACTTATTCAACAGAATTTGGTGAGTTGCTACCACGTCAGGCACCACGTTAGGAACATAAAAATTGTCAGCGGAAATACTCAATAGCCACTCTATAATAGGAAGAAAAAAGAGTTTTATTTGAGCCAAACTGGGGAATATAGCCTGAGAGACGCAGATTTAAGAAGCACTTGGATTGTGTTCCACCAGACTACTAAAAGCTTATAAAAGCAAACCCCATAAAATTACACAAGTTGTTTGTCAAGAATTATAATTGGAGCTGGCAAGAAGTAAGGGTGCTTTTTAAGCAAGGATGGGTTGGGATATAAACGGCTGCATAGTTACCAAGGGAAATCTTGAGACAGTTAAGTTTGCAGCTGGCAGCTGCTAGCAGATATTGTTTTGAGAATGGCTGGTGGCGTCTTTGAGTCTGATAGAGTTCAGAAAATTCAGGTTCTCAGTAACACAGAAACATGTTTGAAACCATGTCCACAATGGCCACCCAGTTCCATTTTAAATGCCTGAACCACAGTTAACCCATTTTGACTTTGTTAATGCATTCTTTTCTTTAATGGTTAAAGCCGATGTACCATGCATGTTTAATAAGCCACAAACAGGCTGTTCTGGTTGGCCTGAAGTTCAAGTTAAACCATGTATAAGCCAGAATGACTTCCCCATAACTCAATATGTGAACATTTTTTTCCATCAAAATGAATAATTCTGTCTCGTGTTGGTCCCTTAACGGGCCACGCCCTATCATGCCAGTGGTCACAAGACACCCTATAAAACATCATCGCTCGTCCCTCAGTTCTGGCTCAACTTCCCCCAAGCAAATATTGCCACCATGCTCTGTGACAGGCAGTTCTGTGGAATCCCCAACCTGCTTGCTTATTTAACTCCTCAGCTGGTCTTGTATGATTTATATCCCAAACTGTTACCTTGGCTCTGACCCAGAAGCCGACACAAGGCTGCATCTGGTGATGGTCTCTCCACCCGACACCCTACCCCACAGGCAAGTCGAGACCAGGCCTGGGTCACTGCAGGCAGGCCAGCAGCTTCCCCCTGGGCCCTCACCGCCCAGGAAGGGAGACAGGGCAAACCCCAGTGGATCTGTCACCATGCAAGTCCCTCCAAACCAACCTTCCCATCCCACAGCCAGCACAGCTTGAAGGCTCCTCACAGACCCCCCAGAAACCCCAAGTGCTGAGCAGGTGAGCTCTCTGAATTCTCCGTGGGAAATAATCTATGCAAATGCACAGTGATTTAATGCCAGTGTGAACAGTGCTCCCAGGACCTGGAAGGTCTAGAAAATCTGTGGGACCCCTATTGCCTTCAACTGTTGCCTGATGGATGACAAGCCTGCACCTGCTTCAAAGCCAGCCCTGCCTCTGCTCTTGACATCCTACAGCTTGGCTGTGCAGCTAACAGAATGGTCCACACAGCTGGGTCCCCGGCTTCCAGGTGACTTCTGCCACGAGCAAGTCTCAGCACATATGCTCACGCTAGAATCAAGGAGCATTTTTCATAGGAACTCAAACTGTGACTGCATTTCACAGCCAGGAACTCTTCTTTTCTGCCATTAACCCATCTCAGCAAAAATGAGAGTGCTCTTCCCCACCAGAATGTTTCTACTGAGAGAAACTGCAGGGTGTAGCCAGAAGACCTCTGGACAAAGAAAAGAAAACTAAAATGTATTGAGCCCTTCCTGTTTTTCCAGTTCTTTTGTCTTCATCACAATTCAATTAGCTAAATATTTTTGTCTCCATTTTATTGATGAGGAAACTTCGAGACTTTGGATAACCTGCTCAATACCACGTGGATAATAAATGGCAAAGTCAGGATTTGCACCCGGGTCTACCTGGAAAGCTCACCCACCTTCTCCACCACCAGCCGCCTTTGAGTAGAGGTCCAACCCCAGCGCCATCACTTCCCTGCTGAGCCCAGTGTCTCCTCTCTCAGTACCTCACAGTACTTGTGATAATCAAATGTGAAGGCATTTGAACCACTCTGAAGCCCTCAGGCTGAATGAAAACCCATGAGGCCAGAGCTGTTGGCCCCAATGAGTCTGCATGTGCCCCCCCATCGCTAGAACCTGAGGTCACAGTTTAGAACTGAAAGGCAGGTTCCCCACGGGGTAGGCAAAGTGACGGACACTGTCAGAAGGTTCAGGCTTGGAGCCATCTCTACACAGGGACTGGAAGGAAGATGGACTCAGAGTCCATCTTGTCTCGGCACCTGGGCTAAGTAAAAGTGGGTAATACCTAGTGTGATTCAAGTATGACTATGAGCCTTGGGGTCACGTGTGGTTTTCTCCTTTCTGAGTAAGGGGAAAAGAGGGTCTGTACGCTTTGGGAGAGGGCATTGGCAGCAGTGGAAGCCAGTGGTACTGACAAGGGCAGTGGGCAAAACCAGGAGGAGCCTCTCACCTTCCTGTGCAGGGAATACAGTTGGTCAAGAGAGGGGACGCCAGGGTGAGGGACTTCCAGGAGCAGCTGCAGAGAGTGTGAGAGGAGGGGGAAACTACGGAACCCTGGGAGGGACTCCCAGAAAGGCATCTTTGAGACACAGCAGCATCCAGGGTAAGGGTACAGGAAGGACCTTTGTACTGGAATGTACGAACTAACCACAGAAAAGAAATTCAACTCATTATGGTTGGTTAGGTTTCATCTGTACGTTAAGTTGTTGGGGAAACAAAGCATCTTTCTTTCTAATCTCACCAAGATTCACATCATCTCTACAATTCATGAAGGAGGTTAACCTGATTTTTCTTGTGAGGGTACCAGCCAATTTGCATACAAGCACATGACACCAAAATGAAAACAGCGTCTCTATCATTTTAAATCAATGATAACCCTTCCCCCCCCCTTATAACAAGGTCAGTGCATATTCATGGGAGAAAATTAAAATACACAGACAAGCAAAAAGGAAATAAAATACTCATTCTCCCATCACCCAGAGATGGCTCCTGGGTGGAATCTTGCATGGAATTATCCTTCCACATGTATTTCTACACATATATTTTCTAGAAATAAGATCACGTTATCCTCGCTGATTTTTGTGCCCTTTTATTCACTCGACAGCAAGTTTTTAAAATATCAATAACTGTTCATCTTCAGTATCATTTTTGATGGTAGAATGGTATTCTATAGTATTGATGTAACTTGATGATTCTTCTATTGATTGAATATTTAGATATTTGACAATTGAATTTTTAATTGTGAGGGGTATGTTGAATATAGGCCTAAAAATATAAAAAATAGAATAAAAATATCCATGTCAAAATTGCGTTTTGGCGACTATGAAAAGGTAATCATAAAAATTCTTGCAGTTAAATCTTTGTGCTTATCTTTAATTACATCACCAGGATAAATTCTTGGAAGTTAACTACTGGCTCAAATTGTATGCATATTGACGCCCAAATTTTTATTTTTAAGATATTCAAATGTATGGAAGAACCAAAACAGTAGTACAATAAACATATAACCTTCATCAAAATTCATTTCGCCACATTTGCTTTATCTCTCTATATAATTTTGTATTGGAAAGTATTAAATATTGTAAGCATCATGACATTTCACCCTGTCGACTCCAATTTGCATCTTCTAAGAACAAAAGTCATTAATCTGCTTAATCACAACAGCATTATCTTACCCCCAAATTTTGACATTGATTCAAAAATGCTAACCCTATTTCCCCAATTATCCTCCACATATCCTGTTAGCTGTCACCCTCATTTCCAGGATGCAATGAAAAGTTATGTTTACCTTTGGTTGCCGTGTTCTTTTAGTCTCTTTTAATTTGGAATAATTCCTTTGCCTTTCATTTTCTTTCACAACATATTCATTATCTATTGCTGTATAATAAATTACCTGAAAACTTAGTGACTTAACTCTAAACACTTATTAACTCACATTTTCTGCGAGCTAGGAATTTGAGAATGGCTTAGCTGGGCAGTTCTGGTTTGGGGTCAGTCATAGGTCACCTGTGGCTGAAGTTATCTGAAGTCTGATTTGAGGCTGGGGGACCACTTCCAAGGTGGCTTACTCACATGGCTGAAAAGATGGTCTGGCTGTTGGCAAGAGGTCTCAGATCCTCCCCGCGTGGACCTCTCCAGAGGACTATTTATGTGTCTTTTTTACGATATGGTGATTAGCTTCCTCCAGAGCAACTGAGCAAGAGGAAACAAGGCAGAAGCCACAGTGTCTTTCATGACCTAGCCTGGGAAGACATACACATACAATTCTGCAATACCTTGTTAGTTACACAGGTCAGCCCTAGTCAACATGAGAGGGGATTACACAACAGCATGAACACCAAGAAGCTAGGATCATTGAGGGGCCCCCTGGACGGTGGCTATCTCACATGACATTGACATTTTCAAAAGTCCAGGCCAGCTATTTGTAGGATGCCACACGTTCTGGGTTTGTCTGATTGCTTTCTCCTTACTAGGTTCAGATGATGTGTATTTCCCATTGTGTTCCATCAGGAGGTGCATAATGCAGTTTGTTACTGGTCACTTGAAGTTTGGTTACATGGTTGAGGTAGTATGCGTGGCATGCACACTCAGTCTTTGATCCACTATCACTTTCTTGACCATCTCTCTTGGCCAAGCATCAAAATCACACATGCCAATGTCTAGGCTGATTTCTCCACCAACAAAAAAAAAAAAAAAAAAGAAAGAAAGAAAGAAAGAAAAGAAAAAGAAAAAACGGAACGTTTCATTGTATTTTTGTTACCTGACCAAACTTGGATCTGCTCACCCAATGTGCAGCAAAGCCAATCTACTGACACAGGGTTGTGGTGAAGGAAAGCACAGTGTTTATTTCAAGGCACCAAGCAAAGAGTATGGGCAGCAAATGCTCAAAAGACCCCAACTCCCAGATGGCTTTTGGGGAAGAGTTTTTAAAGGCAGGATGAGGGAGAAGTTCACAGGGTGCCTGATCAGCTCGTGGACATTCTTCTAATTGGTTGGTGGTGAGGTGACCAGGTGGTGTTTGGGGAGTCTCAATTATCAACCTTCTGGTTCCAACTGGTCTGGGATCTATGTGCTGGTGGTCAGCAGTTAACTTCTTCCACCTGGTGGGAGTTTTAGTATCTGCAAAGCAACTCAAGGATGTGGCTCAGGATATTATCTATAGTCCCTGAGGATGAACTTGACTTTGTTTGATGGCTAAGCTATTATTATTTTGTCTTGCTTGACTGTTTTTCTTTGTTTCTACATTTTCTCACTTCTCTGATTAAATTTGCTCTTTGGAACTTGGGGAAGGCCTGGGGGCTAAGACTTTTCTATAAACAAGAGGCAGGGAACACAGGGAGGAGAGGGCATCTGCCCCAGGAAGGCTCTGCAGGGTCCTGGTCTGTTTCATTTCTACACTACTGATCTTTAAGCAACAACCAGCTCTGTGAGTGTGTGTGTGTTGCGGGGAGGAGGGTGTTTGATGTTGATATTAATGGACTTTGAACTGAAGAGTGCCATTTCACTGGGGGAGAAATGAAGGGGCACACCAAGGAGGGAACTCCTTGAGGACAGAAACTCCATCTTATTTCCCTTTGTATTCTGATTGCTTCACACAATGTGAGACAAATACAGTAACAGGCACTTATAAACATGGTGACTGAATGCAAAACCAGGCAAAAAAGGAAAGAAACCAGGAGAAGCAGAGAGGCACTGTCTAATTTATAAAAATGTAGAAACCAAAAATATCACTTTCCACCAAAATAAATGATCAAGTCCCTGGGGTTCTTAGCCCCTCCCATTCCCCTCTCAGGGTAGTTTCAGGGCTTCTGTCCTGGCCATCCTCAGATCCTGCTGCCACAAGGACCCTGAATCTGGACAGTCCAAGTCTCCAGCCTCCCTGCTTCCTTAGAAAGCACACTGCATTCTAAACCCACTCTCCCTTTTCTCTATCATGACAATAAACTAGTCACATGGCATCTTGAGCCTTGCCCAACCACTTAGTCACTCCAGAAAGGAAGTAAAGTACCGAGTAATGATATTTTCCCAATGCTGAGAGCCATGGTGAACGGAATTGCCTGAGCTAATCTGAATGCACTTCTGTGTTCAGGATGATCCTCTCACATTCAATTCCATTTTCAATTCATTTTCTCCATGCCGTGTTGATTCATGAGACCTCCCTCTGTGTTGCATAAAACCATAGTAATGAGTCCCATGGTGAACAAAATAATTAAAATGATGGGTCTCGTTTTGTAATTGCCTTTTTTATTATAGAAAAAGAATATGGAAAAGCACCAGGCAGCATGGAGTTAAATGCTCCCTCTTCAAGCCTGCCTCAGTGAAAATGCCCTGACTCAGCTGAGCTGGGACAATGGAGAACAACCTGCTCAGATATTTTTTCCCCTCTGATCTATCCATATAAATATGGGAACTGAGAAGCCAGAACACCAGGAAGAAGAAAGAAAAAGGAAGGAGGGAGGGAGAGGGGTTTGCAGAGGCTCCTGTGGCTAGGCACCGTCATCCAGCTACCTCATCTGAGAGATGTGGGCTGAAGGACATTAATAACTTGCTCAAGATCACAGGTAGCCAGGAAGTGTCAGGTGGGAGTCTAGGGTCTCTTTGCAACCATAGCCAATGCCCTGTATATCACACCACCAATAGCATTACGCCTCTTTTCATAAATTGGGGTAAAAAGCCCTTCACCTCCAACCTTTTTTGGGCTTATCTCCTGTACCTCCACCTGCCCAACACAGTCATACACACCCTGAATTCCAGCCATTGTAGACGATTCTCCAAACACACCGCACACTTTAAAGTTATTGAAGGGTGTATATATCCAAAGGAAATGAAATGAGGACCTCAAAGAGATATCTGAATTCCCATGTCCATAGCATCATTATTCACAATAGCCAAGATATGGAAACAACCTAAATGTCTGCTGACAGATGAATGGATAAGGAAAATGTGGAATATATGCACAGTGGAATATTATCTAGCACTTAAAAAGAAGGAAGTCCTGCCATTTGCAACAACAGGGGTGAACCTGGAAGGCATTATGCTAAGTGAAATAAGCCAGACACAGAAAGACAATATTGCATGATCTCACTTATGTGTGATTAATCTAAATGTCAGATTCACAGAGCGGAGAATAGAATGGTGGTTACCAGGGATTACAGGGAAGAAGGAATGGGGAGATGTTGGTCACAAGATACAAAGTTTCAGTTATGCAAGATGGCTAAATTCTGGAGATCCAAGGTAGAGCTAGGTGACTATAGTTATCAATACCGTATTGCAGACGACATTTGTTAAGAGGGTACACCTTAGGTGTCCTTGATGCAAAAATAAAAATGGTAACAGTGAGAAATGGTAGATACTTTATTTAGTTCGACTGTGGTTATTTTCACACCATGTATATCTATATCAAAATACCAAACTGTACACCTTAAATATATACAATTTTGTCAATTACACTTCCGTTAAAACTGGGGAAAATTTATCTTACAATGTTTGACAGGTAATATAGATATATTAAAAAAACACAACGTGAACATCCTGTCCACTCCTGTGCCCCACCTCCCAGTTTCCCGCCTCTGATTCAACACATTTGTTTCTTGTGCCTTTTCAGAGACATCTTATGCATACATTACTGAATATTTCTATGTATTCTTCATTCTATTTGGTCCACTTTATTTACACAAATAGTTGTCTTCCCTACCTGAGGTTCTGCACCTCATGCTTTTCCTTTATATCTTGGAGATCATTCCATATCAAATGACAATTTCATATCAAATTATAGGGAGAATTCCCATTCTTTTCTGGCACCACAGTGTTGCACTGTAGGACAACACCATTGTTTCTTTGCCCAGTCCCCACTGACATACACTTAAGTTGTTTCCAGTCTTTTGCTATCACAAGCCACGTTGCAATAACTAACTGAATTATGTTTTGCAGCAGGACTAGTGTATCTCCAGGACAACTTCCTAAAAGAGGAAGATTGCTAGATTATGTGTAGGTGCATCTGTAATCAGGAGACATCTGCCAAATTGTCCTCAGTAGGGCTCGGACAAGCTTATGCTCCAACCAGTAACACACGAGAGGACTTGTTTCCAGCCCGGCTGTCCACACAGTATCACATACATTTTTCAATCATGAACAATCTGATAGGTAAAAAATCAGACTATACCTTCCAGGTCTCTATGCCTTTTTTTTTTTTCCCTGTAAAAGGCCAGACCTCTATGCCTTGGCTTTTGCAATTCCCTCTGCCTCACACACGCAGCTCCCTCAGATCGGTGACCTATCTGCTCTGCGCACTGCCCAAAGGCCAGTCTCTATGAGTCCCCAGAGTATACGCCATGCTCCGACTGCGCTTCTGTCTTTCCTGTTATTGCACCTTCCACATTATTTATTTAGATGTCCGTGTCCCTGACTATTAATCTCTCCAGAACAGGAATCTTGGCTTAATCACCTCGATGTCCTCAGCACCCAACACCAGGCCTAACAGATATGCACTTGTTCAATGAACATTGAAAATAGTTTGATTGCATATGAGTTGGTGACAAAATTGGCAAACTAGAGTTTTGTAATTTGAGGTATTTTCTCCTCTCTGATATATTTGGTTAGGCCCTGCCACACCGGAGGCCCTCTGGGTCAGGATTCGCCCCTTCTTTGCCACTGAGCACCCATTCCTTGCAGAGATCAGGAAGACGGTGCCTGGGAAAGGACTGTGGAGTTAATCACCAAGCCTGACTTGGCACTTCCTGGGGATGGTCTGGCTTTGACCACCGAGTGCATGTAAGCAAAGTTGAAAAAATATCAAATCCTTTCTTTGGTCATGTGCGCCAGGCTTCAAGGGAACTCATTCCATCCAAGACTTAACTAAGAAGGTGTTGCAGCTTTAATATTTCAGCCATTGAAAAATTCTCCCAATTTTCCTGGCAAATTTTCATTGTTTAAATACAAGGTTATATTATTGCCAGATAGAACAAGCCAGATTGCTTTTATTTTATTTTACATTTTTATTGAAGCATAGTCAGTTTACAATGTTGCATCAATTTCTGTGTACAGCATAATGTTTCAGTCATCCATGTACATACATATATTCTTTTTCATATTCTTTTTAATTATAGGTTACTACAAGATGTTGAATGTAGTTCCCTGTGCTATACAGAAGAAACTGCTTATCTGTTTTATATATAGTTAGTATCTGAGTTAGTATGTCAGATTACTTTTAAATGAAAGTGTGGAGCTAGTTTTTACACTAAATATGAATTTTGGGTTCATGGGAATAACTCCTGACTACTCTGAAAAGGAAATGAATGTGACTGTATCATGAACTCTGCCCATTTTTCTCACATAGGCAATGTGTCTTCCTCCTGGCCTACCTCTAAGCGAGGTTAAATGAAGAGAAATGATGATATATCACATCTACTTACCTTAATTTCATTGTTTCTCATCATAAGCAATTTATATGAGAGCTGACATTAATTAATTCCAGCCTCATCTATCATGTAGTTCAACATTTAATCTAGTCCCATGCATCAGATAAAAACGTCATGTTCTGAATTCTGGAGTTTTTACCTTGAGTGAGAGAGGAGGTCATAAATCTAAGACTGTGTTTGTGCCTCTTCCTTTTTCCGGCCACTTCATCAAGTAGAGACTGGCTTCAGGAAAGTTCAGGAGACAAACCCATCAAGATTGATGGACTTAATGCGGAAGTGTGTGTTACCGTGATCAGACTCTCAATTCCTAATGACCCTCAAAAGAAGAAGTCTATTCTGAGGAGTGCTATCAGAAATTCTAGAAGCCTTCATTTTGAGTCAGTACTATTTCTAATGTTTCTTAGTTACCGTGGGTTCCTTCCTTTGATCCACACCACAGACCAAACACATTCTGATTTCTTAGCTTTGGAGAGGGTTTCAGCATTTTCTCAGTTACCACAAATGGCATCAATGCATCAATGTCTTCCCATGTTCCCTCCCTACAGCCTTCTTACTCGGAGCTCAGAACACTTGGCCCTCAAATGAGGCTTGGTCCTGCCCCCCATGCTGCTCAGCAGTCATGTCACAAGTGAGTGGATCTCCTATCTCTGTTCTAAAACTGGGCTCTGCCTTTTCCTTTACAGGCCCACAGCTGTAGCCCTGTCGTTCTCTCCGACTCAAGCTTTTGCATCCTCTGAAGATTCTCATCTGCACTTGCCATCTCCCTCTGCTCCACCCTAAGGGCTGAGCCCCATTCCCTGCACTCGAGGCTTTTGGCTAGGCTTCTGATTGCTGCTGCCAAGACATTCCAGCCCACACTCCTAGCCAGCCACCTGTACATCTCTGGGACCACAGACACTGGCTGCTTGCCTTGACCTGTAACCTCCCATCATTGTCCCTGAATACCTGGGTCTAGGTGTTGGATGAACTTCTTCCCGGTCTTATCAGTGCAACAACACCTCCCTTACTTGATCCCTCCAGTAGCACAGGTAGACCCAGAGAGCTCATCCAGATGCTGCTCTGTCTGCCCTCTTTTGCTGTGGTTAAGCCATCCTTGCCCAGTGATATCATGATAGATGACAAGAGTCCTAGCTAGGAAATACACTTAAAAATTTTTTTTTAAATCTTTACTATTAAATAAGACATCCTCACATTAAAAAAAAAAAAAAAAAAAAGAAGTAAAGTGAAAAATGAGAGTCTCTCTCCTTCAACACAGTCCATCTTTCTCCCCAAAGGTAAAAATTTGATAAATACAGTCCATCTTTCTCCCCAAAGGTAAAAATTTGGTAAATACATCTCCAGACTTTTAATTGTGTATATACATATTATAAATAGATGAACACACACATATATATATATAATTTGGTGGGGAAATGATACCACACTACACATGATTGTCTTCAATTTGGTGATTTTTTTGTTAAACCTTATATAATAGACACAATTCCATGTTGGTATATAAATCTACCTTTGAACACCTACATAATAGTCCCTAGTTTATATATACTGTTTTCTATTTAGCCATAATTCTGATAATATATGCTTACACTGAATCCAGTTTTTCAGCACTACAAATAATGAGGTGATACGGCACAAAGAGTTCCACAAATTAAATTGCTAAGTATGTACCTTTAAAAGAGAAAGAGCTGGTGGGGCAGCTGATGATGCAGTTGGAGAGAAAAGCAAGGACAAAATTATGAAAAGCTTTTAAATTTCATACATGTGAAGAGATGCAAGAGTGATTTTCCGAGGAGGATGAAATAACCATTTGTTCATTTTGGAAAAATCACTTTGGTTGGGTTCTGGAAGACAGATCAGAAGAGAGTGAGATTAGAGCCACAGCAATACTTAAAAGTTGGTGCAACCTCCAGGCTAGTGTGATATGTATATATGGGCAGACGGGGCAGTTGTTCACACATAGTGAATAGATTAAGTAGCTACATTGTTTTCCCTTCAAGCGACATTAATAATGATTCATCATTTTAAAAGGCAAAATAATTAATTCTCATATACAATGCTAATATATTAAGAGATTTTTATTGGTAATGAAGTAAAGCAGGCAACAGAGAATGTACATAAACAGAAATTTGGGCATTAAAAGGTGCCTACCAATAAACTCCTTGAAAGATTTTTCTGAATCACGGAAATAAAGGAGACTTAATCCCAGGTTACATTTTAAATTTCATCCAACTTAATCTTCTCTGTGGCTGAAATTTTGAGAGAGGACATCTATCTTTTTGAGGTTCAAAATATGACCTTAGGTCCAACCAGTTCCAAACAATGACTCTGACTATGAGACGGGGGTAACTGCTGAGGCAAGCAGTGCCCTTCAAGTGCTCTTGAGAGGGGCTCCCATCACATGGGGTAGGGAGGTGTTCCCCACTTACATAGCAGAGTTTTGGAAGCCACTATGCTTAGAAAATAGTTCTTCCCCAGTTGACACCCGGGATACAACCCACTGTTTCTCTGCCTTTTCTTACAGACTGAGAAAGAACACAGGCATTTCCTTTTATCTTAGAAATGTTCACCTCTGTCTTTATTCATTTATATTTTGTACTCATTTAGTATCAATTGATCAGTTAATATTTGCAGAGGATCAGAGAGACACCCCTGACCTGGTCCTAACCTCCAGCTGGAGAGTTTTCAGTAATTTATGGGCAGACAGCATCTATCTCAAGATACTAAAAGCTCAGGGGAAGAGGCTTGGAGAGGAAATCTGAAGCTGAATCAATGGGCATCACTGGGTAGGCTTGTTTCTCTGTCTTTCCTGACAATGTCTCTGCCACTTGACATAGGATGTTGCTGTTTTGGTGACAGCTTGGAGGAGGAGGAAGGAGAGTAGAGAGGGCAGATTCAGATGACAGAGCGACATGTGGCAAGGTAAAAGAGTTTGTTTCTACTCACTTCACCTCGCTCAAATCTTAAGATATCCATAGCCTGCCTCCATGATGAAGCCAAGAAGACCTAGGACTGGCTCCTATCCCCTGGCTGCTACCAGCACACAGACATTCTTGGGGAGTGTGCCCCAGTGCGCCTGACTCCTTTCACTCACTTTGGATGAGTTTTCTCTCAAGGTTTCTGTCATCCCCTCATGCTAGCTTGCTTCCATCTTGACCACTCCAGCAGTTGTCAGTCTTTATCTGTTCATGCCTAAGCTTTCGTTAGAAACAGGGTATCCCTGTGCAAAAGAAGGAGTGTGTCTAGATACGGGTGTTGTGCTGTCCCCTGTCTTGCCCCAGCAGCACATGCAACCTGAGCTCCACGCAGGCAGGATCCCCACTCCATGCATAAGGCACACAGCACAGTGCCTGGGACACGTTTCTAGGGGGGATTTACAATAAGGGGAAGAAGTAGACAAATATCTCAACACACCAAACCAAAGGTACCGAAGAAAAGAAACAGAAAGACAGCTGTAACAACAGGAAAGGACAGCTCAAGGATACCTAACCTTCTTTGGTGTGTGGATTTCGTGTGTGTATGTAAAGAGTACAAAAGAGACTAAAAAAGCATCACCAAGGACTTTGAAAAGACCTGGAAGAGGTCTATTTTGCAGAGCCAAATGCAATTCTAAATTATGACAGATCTTACTTTTAGACTTTTGCCTAAAGGGAAAAAACATGGATTTTATATTCCCTTTGACTTACTCTCCTTAAATGTCTTGGAAATCCTGAAAAGCACTTTTAGAACATTCTCTTTGCACCCTAGTCATGTGCAAGTCCCAGAGTGGGCATCTCCGACTGAAGTGTAGGTGGCACAGCAAACAGCGATAAAACAAATGCACAGACAGCTCTAATAATGAGGCAAAGGGAAGGAAGTAACGCCAAGAGTGTGTGTGTGTCTGTGTCGGGGTGGGGTGGGGGGGGCAGTTCAGAGAAGGGAGGGGCCTCACAGCTCGAGGGAAGCACACACGACCAGGTGTGATCATGGTCTCCGAGAGAAGCAACGTTCGAGCTGGCAGTGCTGACAAGACACGGGGAATCATTATGGCTGTGGACCTCAGGTGGCTGGGTTTGGCTTGATGCTTACGGACTCTGCAGAAGATCACAGGACGCCTCTTGGTCAAAGTTAAGTTCAGGAGGCCGGCGGCAGGAGGGAGAACCCCACGCTGACAGACACTGACAGACATAGATCTCTGAAGTTCGAGGTCAGGGAGGGTATTTGTAAGGTTGGGAGCGGGGGTCTGGGTTTAAGTGGTTTAGGGTGAGTTCTTCAAGATGGGGAGGTAATTTGGGGTCACAAGGTTTGTGACATAATAGTTTAGGATTAGCAGGTCTTGGTAAGTGAGGGGTTATCTACTAGGAAGCTTTCTATGCTGTGTGCTCAATATAAAATAATACCCCAGGCTCAGGAAAAAGGGTGAAGCAGGTAAGTTTTCTCTCTCTCTCTCTCTCTCTCTCTCTCTCTCTCTCTCTATCTCTCTCTCTCTCTCTATCTCTCTCTCTCTCTCTCTCGCCAACCTCATTACAGATGAAGTTCTAGGGATGGGACAACTGTTTTGCTGAACAACTACTTTGTGCCAAGCACTTGACTACATGCAGTCATTCAGTCCTCTCCGTGAGCATTGCACGGGGTTACTATCTTCCACCTTTCACAGCTAAGGAGCCGTAGGACTCTCTGAGGGGGGTCAGAGAATTTAGACAATAAGGCTAGGTTCCCACTGCTGGTGAGAAGCTGATTAGTATTTAATTCCAGGTCTGTTTGATCCCCAGATCATGCTGCCTTTCAGAGGCTCCCTATGCAAACCCAAACTGTGAAGGGTCCCAGAGTACCTCTGATACAAGAAAATGCGGGGTGAGAGGATGGCCGTATCCCAGGTCCCTGTTGAGTCCCTGGGATGTTCCCCACCAAGTGTGGGTCCTTGTCTTAACACAGGAAAGAATTCAAGAGTGAGCCACAGTTGAGTAAAAGCATACACATTCAGAGAGATACATACTCCATAGACAGACTGCAGGCCATCTTAGAAGGCAAGAGAAAAGCCACGAGGTGCCGGGGTTGTTGGTTTTTATGGGCTCTGTAACTTCACATGCTAACCAGCGGGAGGATTATTCCAACTATTTTGGTGGAGGGGCTGGGATTCCCAGGAATTGGGCCACTGCTCATTTTTTGACTTTTTATGTTCAGCCTTGGAACGGTCTTGTCATATATGGGAGTGCCATTTAGCAAGTTAATATATTACAATGAGCATGTAATGAAGCTCAATGTCTACTGGGAGTTGAAATTCCCACCATCTTGGGCTTCAAGGTCTGTTGGGAGTTGAATTTTCTGCCATTGTGGTGTTAATTGCTATGTCATTCCTTGAATGGCTGTGCTCTGCCCCCTTCCTTCCTGTCCTACCTCCACCTCCACTCCATAGAGCCTGCCCGCATCCTCCAGCCCCTTCCTCAAAGGACTCGTTGGTGATATGGACCAGCTATGGCCCCTTGGCAAGGCCATCCCCTCAAACGTCTTCTCTGCAGCACAAAGGTCCTGCTATTTACTATTACTACCACACCCCCTGACACTTCCCTCCGTCTTCTACCACCACCAACACCCTTGGCTACTCTAATGAGCACTTTCTCTGGGTCCGACTTGTCTAAGCACTCTGCAAACATTACTATCTATGCTGAGTCTTCTCAGCAAACTTTGCAGGGAGATGGGGCAGGTGGAGGCATTTAAAGAAGTATAAACAAGCAAGTCTCCACTGAAGACATACAAATGGCCAATAGGCACATGAAAAAATGCTCAATATTGCTGATTATCAGAGAAATGCAAATCAAAACTACAATGAAGTATCACCTCACACCAGTCAGAATGGTCATCATTCAAAAGTCCACAAACGATAAATACTAAAGACTCTGTGGAGAAACGGGAACTCTCCTACACTGTTGTTGGGAATGTAGTTTGGTGCAGCCGTTATGGAAAACAGTATGGAGCTTCCTCAAAAAACTAAGAATAGACTTACCATATGATCCAGCAATCCGACTTCTGGGTATATATCCAGAGGGAACTCTAATTCAAAAAGATACATGCACCTCAATGTTCACAGCAGCGCTACTTACAATAGCCAAGACATGGAAGCAACCTAAATGTTCATCAATAGATGACTGGATAAAGAAGTTGTAGTATATTTATATAATGGAATACTACTCTGCCATAAAAAAGAACAAATAATACCATTTGCAGCAAAGTGGATGGACATGGAGATTGTCATTCTAAGTGAAGTAAGCCAGAAAGAGAAAGAAAAATACCATATGATATCACTTATATGTGGAATCTAAAAAAAAAAGACAAATGAACTTATTTACAAAACAGAAACAGACTCACAGACATAGAAAACAAACATAGTTACAGGAGGGGAAGGGGTAGGAAGGGATAAATTGGGAGTTCAAGATTTGCAGATACTAACTACAATGTATAAAATAGCTAAACAAGTTTCTACTGTGTAGCACACAGAACTATATTCAATATTTTACAGTAATTTATGGTGAAAAAGAATATGAAAATGAATATATGTACATATGTGTATGACTGAAATATTATACTGTACACCAGAAACTGACACAAAATTGTAAACTGACTATACTTCAATAGAAAAAGTATTTAAGTTTAAGCTATTATTGGATTGAGTTCTTCCATTTTTCTTGCAAGTGTTTGACTTCATGTAGACAGAAGTTAACATGACTGTTTCTGGTTCTGACAGATCTGTTGTCTTGCAGCTTTCACCTGTACCAGTGGATTTTCTCTAAACCTGGGGGACCATAGGTTCCACGTTACAAATCTAATTTGGACATACTGTCTTTACAGAATCACTACCAGTTCATTCTTTCATTTCCAAAAGCATTTGGTCATCCTATGGGGATCTGCCCCTAAGGAGAAAGCACGTGTTTTGCAGGCTGCAGGGCTCACTGCAGCCTGTCAGCCCGTGCTGCTCTCAGAGAGCCTTGCCCAGGGGCGGCATGTTTGTGGGTGGCAGGTTCATCCCACCGTCTTCTTCTTCTTCCGGCCCAGGTAAGCCTTTGTTCAGATGAGTGATGCTGGGTGTGTGTGCACAGTGGCTGTCTCCACACCTGGTGTGTCGCTCCAGCCCAGGAGCTATAATTCCTCTTTGAAGGATGAAGAAGAAAATGATGTAACTTGTGATCCATACTAAGAAAAACACGTAGCCAAAGCAACATGAGGGCTGGAGAATTTTCATGCCCCACATCAAGATGAATTCCCCCGTCGAAGTAAAGCCTTCCTTAGAAAGCATTCATCATCAAAGGCAATGCACAGGCTCAAGCTGTGGGCTGATGGCAGTACAGGGCTTGACTTGGAAATTGCAACTGGGTCAATATTAAGAAGGTTCTGTTCTTTTTAACTTCCACATGCAATTAGAAAAATGTGCTACCACAGCTATTAAAGGGCAGTTATCCCCTGAGAAGGGGGCTATTGGGAACAACGAGTCCCCTCTGAGATACTCTGGATAACGAAGCAAAGCTAAGAACACTTTGAAGAAAAAAAATACTTGCTTGTGGATAATCTAAGTTGATACCATTGTCAGTGTGCCTGTCAAAAAAATAGGTACTTAATGAGATATTTACACGGTGGGGCTTTCCAAGATACGGATATTATTTTCAGCAGTCACATGCCACCTCAGAATGGACGCAAGTCTTACTCATCTAGTCTTACAGCACTCCTGTGTGGGTGGGCAGAGGTGATTGTTCTGGTTTATAGATGGGGAGATAGGCTTGGGAGAGGCCCAGATTCTTCCATGTGAACTCATGCCTCCTGCTGTGGTCCCCCTCCTGTCCCTCATCATCACTGCCCCTGTCTACCACAGAGATGGCGGAGGCCAAAATAGTCAGAGGTCTAGAAGAAAAGCCTGGAAGACTTTTCTCCTGGCTTTGGAAGTCCCTCCTATAGGACTGTGAGCTGCTCAGAGGGAAGGGACCACGTGTGACTCCCATCTGCACCTCTTCCTCCCTGCTGAACAGGGCCAAGCACAGGTAAGGCAGTCCACCAGAGAATCACCGAGAGCAGCTGACTTGGCATGCGGGCAGTCAATGGCACCAGCCCTCTTTCAGACCTGGCCGGTTGTTTGGCAGTGCACCCTGGGCACCTGAAGCAGGTCATTGCCAGGTTGCTTCATTTCACCAGGCCCTCCGTCGACCTAGCTTCAGGGTGGGATCTGCAGACACACAGATTTGGAAGTCAACCGAGAGCACTGCAGGCAGCTTGTCGACCTCCAAGCTCCTACCCGACTACCATCAAAGAACTTGCACTGATGCTCATGAGTGTACTTGGATCTGATCATAACTTGTCAGCATGGAATTTTCCAAAGAGAAGAAACAGAGAACCATATTATTATTTATCGTTTTTTTTTTCATTCCCCTAAACTGAAAAAACAAAGTATAGTGTTACTTAGTGTACCTTAGAAATACAGAAATACATTTTTTAAAATCTATTTTTATATATAGTGGCTAACATTTGTAAATATCAAACTCCCAAATTTATCCCCTCCCATCTCCTTTCCCTGGTAACCATAAGGTTGTTTACTATGTCTGAGAGTCTGTTTCTGTTTTGTAGATGAGTTCAGAGTGTCCTTTTTTTTTTCTCTTTAGGATCCACATATGAGTGATATCATATGGTATTTTTCTTTCTCTTTCAGCTTACTTCACTTAGGATGACAATCTCCAGGTCCATACATGTTGCTGCAAATAGCAATATTTTATTCTTTTTTATGGCAGAGTAGCATTCCATTGTATAAATACACCACAACTTTTTTATCCAGTCATCTATTGATGGGCATTTAGGTTGCTTCCATGTCTTGGCTATTGTAAATAGTGCTGCTGTGAACATTGGGGTGCATGTATTTTTTCAAATTAGAGTTCCCTCTGGATATACATCCAGGAGTGAGATTGCCGGTTCAAATGATAAGTCTATTTTTAGCTTTTTGAAGACTCTCCATACTGTTCAGAAATACATTTTTGAAAATTTTGTATTTAGCCATTTGAAATTATCTGCTAATTAGGTAAGTCGATAAATCTTTTACATTTGCTGTCCCTCCATTGGGTCTATAAAGTAAGGAGGCAAATATTTATCTGAAAACATATTAAAATTTGTATAACCAAATGTGTGTTGATCTTCACAACAATCATTTTGAGACACTGTATGCTTGTTGCTACAAAACTGTGGGCCCAGGGTATTGTGGAAATTCCTCTTCGGGAACTACTTTTAGAAGTCAGTCTACAAACTGCACAAGAAAATCAACCTCAGCTACTAGCTGTGGTTTTCAATGCTGGCTCACTTTAGACTCACATGGAGAGCTTTAAACCAAGACCCATGCTACTCCCCACAAACCAATTAAGTCAGAATAGCTGAGCATTCTTGATTATTTCAAAGTTTTCCAGTGTTCTAATTTGTGGCTAGTACTGAGAATTACTCCTCTCTCTTTGGCAAACAAATACACTTAATTTCTCTTTGAATGATTTTGGACTGTTTCCGAATTTTAAATGCGTCATCAAAAGACAGCAATGTAAAGTGTGACAGTGCACACACGCAGGCACATGGGCTATGGTTTCCCAAAGCAACACCAACATGTTTCTGAACCATGGGATCTTATTGTTCAAATAAACAGGTACCTTCCCAGGGAAGCCATTTAGAAAAATATAAAACTTGTCAGTTGCTCATTCGCTCTTCTGTTAACGAACATTTGGGTTGTTAAGTTTTCAGTATAAATGAAGCTGGCGTGAACGTGTGTGTGCAGGTCTTTGTATAGACATATGTTTTCACTTCTTTTACATAAATAACTAGGAGAGGAATGACTGAGTAGTCAGACTCAGCTATTTATACGAATGTATGTTTATAAGAAACTGTTAAACAGTTCTCCAAAACTTCATCTTACCCTCCAGCCCACAATGTGCGAGAGCTCCAGTTGCTCCACTTCCTTGTCAGCATGAGATAGTCTCTGTTTTGTTTTGTTTTTTAGCCACCCAAGAACATATAAAATTTGAAGTAATTATGGTTTAAATTTACACGTCCATGATGATGAATGCTCCTGAACATTGTTTCTTCTTATTGTAGGGCATTCATATATCTTCTTTTGTGAAGTGCTGTTCAAATCTTTTACCCACCTTTTAAGTAAACTTCTTACTTTCAGGTAATTGTAGATCTAAATGCAGTTGTAAGAAATGATAAAGACACCCCAAGGACATTTTATCCAGTACACTACATGGAAACATCTTGCAAAACTGCAGCACACTGCCGCAACCAGCTGCTGACGTTGTCACAGTACTCCCGTCCTCTTCCGATTTCCCCACTTGTACGTGTACTCATTTGTGTGTGTGTATATTTAGTTTCATATGATTTTATAACATGTGTAGTTTCCTTTATCCACCATCACAGACAAGATACAGAACAGTTCCATTATCACAAGGGTAACCACATCCACCGCCCTCCAGCCCTTCTCACCCTGTCCCTAAACTCTGCAACCTCTCATCCGTTCTCCACTTATAAAAATTTGCCATTTAAAAAATGTTTTGGGGAAGGTATAGCTCAGTGGTAGAGTGCGTGCCTCGCATGCACGAAGTCCTGGGTTCAATCCCCAGTACCTCCATTAAAAAAATAATAATAGTGAGCAAACCTAATTACCTCCTCCTGGAAAATAAATTTAAAAAAAAAACCCAAACAAATAAATAAATAAACCAGTGTAAACACTTTTTAAAAGTGTTACAGAAATGGAATCATACAGTTTGTAATCTTTGTGGAGGATTTCTTTTTCACTTGGCATAATTCTCTGGAGATTTACCCAGGTTATTTGTGTTACAGTTCGTTCCTGTCTACTGTTGAGTAGTGTTTCATGGTACAGATGTACTTCAGTTTGTTTAATTATTTATTCACTGAGAGACATTCAGGTTGGGTTCAGTTTTTCACTCTTAAGACTAAATCTACTATGATCATTCGTGTTCAGTTTTTTTTTTTTTGTAACATTAATTTGCATTCCTCTGGAATAAATGCCCAGGAGTACAATCTCTGGGTCATGTGACAATTGCACGGTGAGTTTATAAGGAACTGCAAACTGTTTTCCAGAGTAAGGGTATCATTTTACAGTCCCACCAGCAATGTGTAAGTGATCCAGTTTCCCTGCACACTCACCAACATTTGGTGTTAACTATTTTTTAGTTTTATCATTCTAATAGGTATGTATCGCTGTGAGGTTGGCCCCTGGCACTCCTCTGGGAACTTGGATTTCGAGGGGCTTCTCACCGTTCTGTAACTGAAGGAGTGGCTCGCTGTACCGAAATTGTTTATACAGATAATGTTTCTTGTGATGAAGACCAGCTTCCTTTGGGGGAGTCTGGAATTCTGGTCCACGCTAAGCACAGGGTGCATACGTGCCCGAGCTCCACTAAAAACCCTGAACACCTAGGCTCAGGCAGGGTCCCCTGGGAGACAACACTTCATGTGTGTCATAACGATTTGTGGCTGAAATCACGGTTTCCTGTGCGGCTCCGCTAGGGGAGGACTCTTGGAAGTTGGCACCAGTTTTCCTCCCAACTTTTCCCACACCCCCTTTCTGTTCATCAGTTTTGCTTTGTTTCCTTTGCTCTGTCTGATTTTCTGTGAAGCCCTTTAAGTACTCTTTACATGTCTGTCCTCAGATTTTTTTATTTCAACATTCCCATTTTTAAACAGTCTTAATTTCTGTACTAAAATTCCCCTTCAGATACGTTGTCCACTTTTCTACTACATCTTTTAACATATTTTTCACGGTTATTTTAAAGCTCTTATCTTCATTTTTTTTTTTTGGTGGGGGGAGGTAATTATTTATTTAGTTTTAGAGGAGGTACCTGGGATTGAACCCAGGACCTCATGCATGCTAAGCATGTGCTTTACTGCTTGAGCTGTACCCTCCCCCCTGAAGCCTTATCTTCTAATCCAAACACTGGCACCATCTCTGGGTCTCCTTCTAGGAATGATTCTTTTCTTGTCTGGGGGTCGAATTTCCTTCCCTCTTTTCATAATTTTTTTTTTTTTTTTGGTATGCCAGCCACTTTGTGAAAAGAAGAGTTAAAATACAGTAAAAATCACTTCTCCTCAGCGAAGGGCATATCCGTTCCGTCCGGCTTCCAGAGCGGGGAAGGTGGTCTGCTTCAATCTAACCTGTAGTTGCCTGGGTCTCGTCTCTGTGGCAGCTTTAGTGAGATTCTGTTCAACAGCAACCTCTAATATTTTGAAGGGAAGAAGGCTTTCTCGGGATGAAGCCACTCACCGCACTCCGTGGTACTTTTCTCACGCCAGCCCCAACAAACTAACACGGAGAAAGGCTGCAAGGCGGTACCCTGACCAGGTTGTCCAAAGTCAGGGAGGTAGAGGGTGAACAGAGTTCCCACACTACGGCAGCAAAATCGACTCTATTTAAAAATCAGGGTCCACAGCATGAGACCATCCCATGTGATTATGTACGTGCCCGATGCCTTGGGTTTTCCCTCTGCGCCTCCATTCTTTCGGCTCCTGGATTATCACCAAAACCTATGGAAACAAAAAAGATCCAGTTAGTGGACTGTCAGTGCCAAGCCCTGGCACCCGGGGTGACGTGTGTGAGCCCAGCAAACTGCAGTGAGCTTTGTTCCTTCTGTTGTGTTTATTGAACCTGTGGCACACACTCAGTCCAGAGCTTAACGACAGGGGTAAGGGGAGCAGGTAGGGGACACGCCGTAGCCTCCAGGTCAGGAGTGAAGGGCCGTCCCCTATAGACGGTGCCTGAGGGCAGGCGGCAGGGAGAAGAGTGACCAGACACATGCCTGACCCAGGCTCCCCGCCCCGAGCCAAGAAAAGCAGCTGCAGCCCGGGGGAAACCTAGGTCTCTTGGGCTTCTCTGTCAGCCTGAGGTCTGGACTGGGAGGCCTCCCTGGGAGGGACTGCCCACACCTGGCAGCTGGAGCCCAATCTGGGTAACCGGGGCTAGAACACTTACATTCCTAAGAGTCTGGTCGAAGACAACCAGAGCCAGAGTCAGATTCCCAGACCCCTCCCAAGAGCTCCACAGTCACAACCTTGTCGGTGGAGCCCAGAGCATCTGCCTGTTTAACAAGATTCCACCCAAATTCCTCACATTACAAGGGGTGGAGAGTGTCTGGCCTAAGACCAAGGTCAGCACGCCGGGCTCCTCGCTTGGCAAGGCAGCGCTGGCTGAGGTGACTTTTCTCTCTCCCTGGAGCCCCCAGGGGCCTCCTGCCTTTGGGTGCTGTGCCCCCTCTGCCCTGTTCCTCCCTCATCACCAGCTGTGTGTCTACGGTGGGCAGCAGAGTGGGTGCTGCTGCCGGACAGACTGGGCCCCACACCCAGCTCTGAACACAACAGCTCTGTGACCTCGGGGAATCACTTCACTTCTTTGAGTTTCGGCTTCTCAGTATAAATACGATGACATCTTTTCCAAGGGTTCTGTTAGGATGAAGTGAGACAATGCACCCCCAGCACTGAGCACAGGGCCTGATACAGGCAAACACCCATGAACATTTGCTGATACCAAAGCGCTAACAGACGCGGACCAATGCCTGTGCCTCCCGCTGGGCCTGCCCGCACAGGGCACCCAACTCAGGTTGTGGAATTGAACAAAGAAGCTAAATCTGAATGAGGAACCCTGAAGCGTGTACAAACGCACAGCCTGAGACCGGAAGTGGGGGGCAGGTGCCCCTTCCACCTCCACACACACCTTCCATTCCCTTCCGTCCCTGTCTTGTGTGGCATTTCTTCTCTCTTTCAAGATCACTTTTGTTTCATGTAGTCAGTATAATAATTAAAGGGAATGATTCCTGAGTGCCAGCCACTGTCCTCAGCTCCTGAGCTGAATCATTGCAACAAATCCTCACCCAGCCCTGGGAGGCAGGCAGTGGCCTGGTCTCTGTTTTAGGGGGAGTAAACTGAGGAAAACAGAGGTTAGGGGACCTGTCCAAGCCACACAACTCAGTCACAGGGTGGAACCAGGGAAGGAAGCCAGGCAGACTTTGTGCTGTAGACACCTGAGGAGTGGTGTGTGTGTGTGTGCGTGTGTATAGCCTGACGTGGGGCACTATGTACAGCGTATACAAGGTGGTGTGGTGCAGTGCGGGGGCATGTGTGTGTACTGTGGTGGGTGTGTGTCTGCACACACGTGTATAGGGAAGGTCAGTGCAGGGGGAGAGTGCAGGATGCTTTTCCTCTGCACCACGCCAGCCCCTGGAGGCCCTGCAGAGCCACCCACCTTCCTGCACTGCAGATCTCACTCTTCCATCTTTGCTATCAGAGAAGCTCTCCACTCCTGCTGCCAATCGGGGGATAGAGAGAAAGCAGGAGGACCAGGGGGACAGTCCATGGGGAGGAATTGGCCTCTTCCACCCCAGGTCTTTCCTCATTCTGTTCCTTCCTTGGTCTTTGCACACACCAAGCCCCCAGTGCTCCCTGAGAGTGCAAATACTAGATCCAGAGCTGTGCCGACAGGGACGTGGCCCCCAGTAACTGCAGGCGACCCCTGACCAGCCTGAACCAGGCCTGCTGCCAGGCTTCCTGTCCACAGGATGAAGTTCTGCAAGCCAGGTGCTGTCATGCAAGCAGGAGGCCGGATCTCACCCTGGAGCAGCCTCACTCCCACCATTTCACCAGTCGGCTGCCCGGCTGGGGATCAGGCTAGAGGGCACCTGCCTGGACGGGGGGCTGGGTGTGAACAACGGGGAGAGCTTGGCTCTCTGGCCCCTCAGCCTGGCTGCTCTTGGAGGAGTCCTGCAAGCAGCGCCGCGGGTTCCAGAGGGCAGAGACGATCCTCTTGTATTCCCTGCGGAAGTTCTGGTTCAGGAGCCCATAGATGATGGCATTAAGGCAGCTGTTGAAATAAGCTAGGAAGTAGCTAGCGACAAAGAGCCCCTCTGGGACCTGGGGAGCCACTTCTTCTGGGTCGATGGCCACAGCGAGTCCGATGAAGTTCAGCGGCGCCCAGCAGATGGCAAAGATCACAAACACCACGAACATGGTCAGGAAGCTCCGGATGTTGCTGGACCTCGGGCACAGCCTGTTCTCCGACTTGACCTTGCTGCGGGCCCGGAGCACCAGCACCCAGATGCGCAGGTAACAGAAGCACACGACGGTGATGGGGAGGAGGAAGTGGATGGCCACCACCGCCACCGTGTACTGGGCGCTGACTGTCTGGATGAAGGTGCAGGAGTAGATGCGCGGGTCGTACTGCAGGGACCCCACAAAGAAGTTGGGCACTATGGCCACCAGGGTGAGGAGCCAGACGAGGCCGATGTAGAGGGGGGTGTGCCAGTTACGGTAGATGCGGTGGTAGGCCACGCTGTGGCAGATGTAGCAGTAGCGGTTAATGGCAATGGCGGTGATGTTGAAGACGGAGCTGATGACGCTAAGGCCCATCACAAAGGCGCTGGCCTTGCAGTGCACCTCCCCCATGGGCCAGCCGTCGTGGAAGATGGCCATGAGGATTAGTGGATAGGGGTACAAGGCCACCACCAGGTCAGCCAACGCCAGACTCACCAAGAACAAATTACCTGGAGCAGGAAACAGGAAGCAAGAATCAGGACAAGACCTCACTATTTCTATTCTGTAGAATATTCTCTCCTTTGTCCAGGTGTTTAAAAGGGAGCCCTCCTATACTGCTGGTGGGAATGTAATTTGGTGTAGCCACTATGGAAAATGATATGGAAATTCCTTAAAAAAACAGAAATATTTTTACTATGTGATCCAGCAATCCCATTCCGGGGCATATATTTGGAGAAAACAAATTCAAAGATAGATACACCCCACCATTCATAGCAGCACTATTTACCATAGCCAAGACATGGAAACAACCTAAGTGTCCACTGACAAGTAAATGGATAAAGAAGATATGGTACACACACACACACACACACACACACACACACACACAATGGAATACTACGCAGCCATAAAAAAGAATGAAATAATGCCATTTGTGGTAACACAGATGGACCTAGAGATTATTATACTAAATAAAGTAAGTCAGATAGAGAAAGACAAATATCAAATGATGTCACTTATATGTGGAATCTAAGAAAAAGACACAAATGAACTTATTTATTACAAAATAGAAACAGACTTATGGACATGGAAAACAAACTTATGGTTACCAAAGGGGAAGAGGGGGAGGGATAAATTAGGAGTTTGGAATTAGCAGATACTGACTGCTATATATAAAATAGATAAACAACAAGGTCCCACTGTATAGCACAGGGAACTATATTCAATAGCTTGTAACAGCCTATAATGAAAAAGAACATAAAAAGAACATATATACGTACAACTGAATCACTATGCTGTATACCAGAAACTAACACAGCATTGTGAATCAACTATACTTTAATAACAATAATTTTTTAAAAAAGTAACAGACTTACTGTTAGCATTGGGAATGGAAACCACGTGGGTTTTAGAGGTCAAACTGCATCTCTGCTGTGTAGGAACCCTGTGACTGAGGCAGGTTATTGAGGGTCCCCGTGCCTCATTTTTCTCATTTGTAAAATGGGGCTAATGGCGCCCACTTTATACTATAGCTGTGAGAATCAAACAATGATTCAAAGTGCCTGGCGACACAGCGGGTTCTCACCAATATTAACTATTTTCATGACCAGCACGGAGGCTCAGTGGTTTCAGAGAAGAATCTGAGCAGCAGGAATGTGGGTTCATCATCACCACCACACCATCCATCCGCACGCCTATCTCCTGCCTGTCTACTAGGCAATGTCCTTTTGCATCTTTTACCCACTGGTTAACAGGCTGTTTTCTAAGTGACTTTAATTCATTTTTCTAAATGTGAGTTGCATTTTGCAGGGGGACCAGAAGTAAGGCTTGGAGAGTGGGAACCCGGTGTTCTGGTAGCTCCTGTACGCCTCGTCTGGGGCCTCCACGCACAGCCACGTTGCCCCGGTGGCTGGCGCGCGACGTGGCGGCTCAGAGTCCGGTCTTGCGGGGCGGGGAGGGGCAGCGGGTGCTCCTCATCTCACAGCCTCCGGGGGCCTCCCCCCATGCCTGCACATTCCCTGGCTTCCTGAACTGCCTCTCTGCGCTGAATGGAGCGTTTCCCAGCATCACCAAACTCAGCTGGCCAGAGACAGCCTCGGGCAACCACAACAGCAATTGATTAATACGCTGCAGACGTGTTCTGGGCCGGCGTCCTCGAAAGGAGACGGGGCTTAATTCCAAAGAACATAATCTCAGTTCCTAAAGTGCTTGCATTCTAAAAGCAACAGTGACTCGTGAATAAAGTACCAAGAACCCGTTTGAGCAAAATGCAGCTCAGGGCAGGAGAAGCTCCATCCCTTATGCCATTTGTTTCACGCACCGCGTGTTGCACTTTTTTGAGCCCCTATCATATGTATGATCAGAAGGTAATACCCGCTCCTGCCAGCCGGCGCCTTCAGGAATGCAGCTGACATCGGATGCGGTCTTCCAAATTTTCTGGTCTTTTGCCACATGGCGGCGAGGAAGCTACCAGCCTTAGAGCAGCTGAGCGCAGAGGGTGGATGGGACGGACTCACAGGAAGGACTCTCCCAGGAGGCAAGGACACCGATGCTCTGCTGCCTCCATGTGTCTGCGGGTATTCTGCAGAGACTGCTGTGCCGCCTCGGGGGTCCAAAGCATCAGGCAGATGGAAAGGATCCAAAAGGCACAGCAATCAGAAAGCCCGAGCTGTGGTCTGGCATCGGGGGGTTTGGGAAAAGGGGGCCTCAGAGCCACTCAGCTGCGAGTCCCCCTGGTCAGACCCTCAGGTGAAGCTGACTGTACTTGCTGCTACATGGAAACCCACAAGGCAGAGCGAGAGCTGTCCCCAGCCCTCCCTGTCCCAACACACATTCTCACCTCACCTCACGGAAGACTCTGCGGGACACACACTTGGGAACCTGGCAGGTCCCTGAGGAGCCCTCTTGAAGTGCCTATTTTTGCTTGGAATTAACTCCATGCAGAACTAACAGAAAAGACGTCCGTTAGCTCCCTGGGAGTTCTCAGGAGCCACCTACTGCGGGGTCCAGAGCTAGGTTAGTGCCCGAGGGAGACAGGATGTAACTAAACAGAAAGGAGATCGTTTGGACAGAGTGCTTTCCAGGTAGTGAGCTTCCCTGTCTCTTGAGACATTCACGTAGATGTTGGACAGTAAAGGAAAGCTCTGCCTCAGACTGAGCTGTGAGATTCCTTCCCATTCTACTATCTCAGGGATCTATTTACTTAATGGGAGAAAAGCCCCCTCTTTAATTTTTATAGTACCAAAAATCCTTTCTGGTTGGTACTATAAGACAAGAAATCACATCTCAGGACCTGCTTGGGGTGTGGGGGAGTCTCCTGCTTTTTCATTTAATTCTCAGCCTCTTTCTGTGTCTCCACTGGAGGATTTCAGTCTCTGATTCCCCTGCTCAGAACTTACTCGGTCTTAAGAGAGTGAGGGATTTCCTTTCCCAAATTTCTTGTTTTTGGCTAAATCAGGAGCTCTTGTCTCTTCCTAGAATTTTGTGTCCTTTTTTTTTTTTTTAAATTATAGTTGATTTACAATATTGTATTAGTTTCAGGTATACAACATGGTGACTCAATACTTTTATAAATTATACTTCTTTTAAAGTTATAAAATATTGGCTATATTCCCTGTGCAATGCTTGTATCTTATTTATTTTGTACCTATTAGTTTGTCCCTCTTAATCTCCTACCCCTATATTGCTCCCCCCACACTGGTAACCACTGGTTTATTCTCTATATCTGTGAGCCTGTTTCTTTTTTTTTTTTTTTTTGCTATATTCATTAGTTTGTTTTATTTTTTAGATTCCATATATAAGTGATAACATACAGTATTTGGCTTTCTCTGTCTAACTTATTTTACTAAACGTAATGCCCTCCAGTTCTATCCATGTTGTTGCAGATGGCAAAATTTCATTATTTTTTATGGTTGAGTAGTATTCCATTGTGTGTGTGTGTGTGTGTGTGTGTGTCTATACCACATCTTCTTTATCCATTCATCTGTTCATAGACACTTAGGCTGCTTCTGTACCTTGGCAATTGTAAATAATGCTGCTGGGAACATTGGGGTGCATATATCTTTTCAAAGCAGTGTTTTTGTTTTTGTTTTTTTTTTCAGATATACACCCAGGAGTGGGATTGTTGGATCATATGGACAACCTACTGAATGGGAGAAAAATATTTACAAATGATATGTCCGATAAGGGGTTAATATCCAAAATATATAAACTGCTCATACAACTCAATAGCCCTGAAAACAAACAACCCAATTTAAAAATGGGCAGAAGACCTGAATAGACATTTTTCCGAAGAAGAGATACAGATGGCCAACAGGCACATGAAGAGATGCTCAGCATCGCTAATCAACAGAGAAATGCAAATCAGAACCACAATGAGGTATCACTTGACACCTGTCAGAATGGCCATCATCAAAAGGAACACAAATAACAAACGAGAATGTGGAGAAAAGGGAGCCCTCATACACTGTTGGTAGGAATGTAAACTGATGCAGCCACTGTGGAAAGCAGTATGGAGGTTCCTCAAAAAAACATTCAGCAGGGTGGGTATAGCTCAGTGGTAGAGTGTGTGCTTAGCCTGCACGAGGTCCTGGGCTCAATCCCCCAGTACCTCCATTTAAAAAGTAAATCAATCAGTCATAATATTTAAAAAATTTTTAATCTCCTTTTGACATTTGGGAGTGGTGCTGGAAGTTGGAGTGGCCTGGGGTAACCTCAGTTCTGTCACTTTGAACTGGACCAAGTTACTGAACTTGTTTCTCTGTGATCATTATTTCTTTGGTTTTTCTCCTTTTCTTTTGGAGCCCTCCTTCCCCCTCCTCACACACGCTCCACATGGCTGTTTCTGTGAAAAATATCCCTTCTTTTCTGCGTGGGAATATTGGTCTCCGCAGGGCCCACTGGCCTCCTGGCTGAGCGGCAAAGAAGCGTTTGGCTCTTGCAAGCACGTGCAGAGAAAGTCAAGAGCTGCTGGGGGCCGGTGCCAGCTCAGCCAGCTGTTTCCTAGGAAAGCAAGTCAAGCTCTGCCGTGTTAATGTGGCTCATCCCCTAATAATGCCCCAGAGGCTGGCAAACAGCTTGTAAATAGTGTGAAGAACACATTCAACTCCACGTGGAAAGTGATTCAATTACTCTCCCCCATTACTCCGGCTGTTCCTCAAAGGCTGAAATCAACCAGTTCCTGCTGTAGATCCATCTGCCCAGACATCATACCGTCTCCCAACTTTCTTGACACAATTCCAAGTTAGACGCATCAAATTCTTGTTGTGTCTCCCGTCTGTAAGAAGCCAGGCCCTGTCTAGATGATAATCAAAGGGAGATCTTGTTCACTGTCCACCCCAGATAGGGGAGAATCAACCAGGACACACAGCCCTGCTCGCCGTCCAGCCCGTGCACAGGCTTCTAATGAATACTTTTACCACCAGTCTTGGTGTGACTTATCCCCCCCACCCCCCACCTCCATCAGAGTTTTGTACTAATACAGAAATCCCCTCCAGGATTCATATGCAGAGCACACCCCTCCACCCACATAACCACCGCAGTCCCCTCCCTCCTTGCCTCCTCTCTCCTTCCTTTTGGGAAGTCTAGTCCTTAATGAGGATCTGGTAACCTGGGAGAAGAGCCAGCACATGTTGAGCTATCTAGTCTTCGTCAGATGGGAGAATGCTGGAAACTAAAGCCACCTCCATCCCTTGCTCCCCTTCCCCATGCCCACCCTGTTTTCCCAGAAGAATTTGTTCGTTTTAAATTGTCTCTAGTCATTGAGCCAAAATAGGCAATAGAGAAGTAGCTAGTCATTGAGTCATTTACTGAACAAACATTGCTGAGTGTCTGCTAGTTACTGGCTCTGCCTGCGTGGGGGCTGATGGGAGCGTGGTGAGCAAGACAGACACATCTCCCGTTACAAAGCTCCTGGTCATGAGACATTTTATTTAATGTCTCATAGAGGAGACAACTAAATAAAAATAAGATGCAGTGGTAGAGTGCATGCTTAGCATTCAGGAGGCCCTGGGTTCAATCCCCAGTACCTCCATTAAAATTTTTTAAAAAATTAAAATAAAAACAAGATGTGATAAGGATCACGATAGGGAAGTCAGCAGAGGAGCTATCATTTCTAACAAGGTTAAACTTCCTGTGCCTTGAGGTCTCCTTCCATCCTCCACTTACTCAAACATGTAATGTATTTCTGGAGCATGTACCGCGCGCGGGTAGGGCACAGTGATGGGTAAAAGGCACGCCCCTGCCATTGAGATGCTAACAGTCCTGTTGGGGAAAAAGACTGAGAGACAGTGGTTTTTCAGTGAGAGCTGGGTGGGAGGCCAGCATGAGGTGGTAGGAACAGCGGGGAAGAACTAAGTCATCTTGGCAGGGAGCGGGGGCTGGTCCGCAGGACAATTCATCAAGTGGCCGGACATAATCACGAAGGCCCTGCAACAGGCCTGTCTCCACCCCAGGATGGCTGTTCATCTCAATGGGATCTTGCATGGGAAAAGATTTAAGAAATAATAATAATGTCCAAATTGTTAGAGCAGGCAGATAGCTAGATATGAGCAGAGAAAGGGGGCACAGGTCAAACGGCAGGAATTGGGCAGAAAGGAGGGGCACAGGCCCGATGCAGGAAACCACACAGCATGTAAGCACGAGGTGTACCTGAGCACAGAAAGAGCAGGAAGCTCTGGGCTGATAAGTGGTCACACTCTTGGGGTGATAAGCGGCCCAGAGGCCAACAAAGAAAGGTGGGAAAAGGCAGGAATCTCCAGTGTCTGAATGTAACCTCTTGCTCATGATGCCCTCATTACAATAAAATGAGCCTTGCAGATCAGAAGTGCCCACCATGCACCGACGCCATGACACTTCTGATCCAGACCAAATAAGGACAAAAACCCCTCCTCCCTTTGGGAAGGTGGAGTTGGGATGAAAGTCAGGGAATTCGACCCCAGACCCTTGCCTCCCCAATGAATATTCCGCCCATTCATTTTTACACCCTATGTAACCAACCTGCCAAATGAACGCGGGGCAGCTGCCCACCTGACCCTGCCCGTCTCCCCTTGAGTGTACTATCCATACTTTAATAACTTCTCACTTTACTTTTTTAACCACTACGTCTTGTCTCTGAATTCTTTCTGGGAAGGGACAAGAATCTGGAACGCCGGTTACATCCACCAGCAACAAATGAATGTGAGATATTCTTATTAGTTATGTTCTGGGGATAAGCATTTGAAATAATTGAACAGATGGTTTGTTAAAAACTTGATTTCTTCACAAACACGAAGACAATGCACTCTCATATTAACATAGCTCCTAATTAGATTCCCCAAACTTTGAGGGTGGAGACTGTTTTCTTCCAAAATCACATTATTTGTGAAAACTCTAAAGCGTGTGGATGAATCGCACAAAGGCTAAATTGTAACCTAACTTCACTTGAATTAAAAAAGCAAGCTAATAGTGTGAACAAAAATATAATGGGGGCATTCTAACCACTTAAAAGAATAAAATACATTTTAGAGCTGAAGCACCCATTTAAATAATTAACTGAGATGCTCATTACAAAAATCTTTCTCCATAACCACCAAGGCATTGCTTGGAAACTCTCATGGAAACATTTTATCACTTTAATTGCACTGAGTTATATTCAAAAACAAATTGGAATAGCACCTTAAAGTTTATAATTTGTATTCACATTAATTGACTCAATTGTTTCTCAGAAGAATCCTTGAAGGTTAAAACCGTGATTTTCATTTTACAGATCAAGAAATCAACACCCAGAATATGTGAACAGAGAGAAAAGAAGAAAAAACAAGAAGAGAAACAAGAGGAAACCAGGAAAAAAATGTCAAAGGGATTAAGGGTGTAGAGGTTTTGGTCATCCATAAGAGTGGGAAAGAGCAGAAAAGTGCCCACATACCCAGGCCATTAGTAGGTCAGCAGTGATGTCAGCAAGGGCAAATTCTGAGTCTGGAGGATAAACGTGCACTGTAAGTTGCCCTCTCAGTCAGCTTTGCCTTCAAGAGAAGGCAAGAAATGAACCTGTACTTGGAAAGGGCTATCCTTTGATGGGGAGATTGTGTAAGACTTTTTTCTTGTTCTTTTATCTTTCTTTTTTAAAATTTTCCCTTAGTTTTTATTGATGCGTAGTTGATTTACAATGTTAGTTTCATATGCACAGCAAAGTGATTCAGTTATACATATATATTCTTATATCCGATACAAAATAAGCACCTAGAGATGATCGTATTAAATGAAGCAAGTGAGGAAGAGAAAGACAAATATCATATGATATCACTTATATGTGGAATCTAAAAAAATGATACAAATGAATATTTACAAACCAGAAATAGACTCACAGACATAAAAAACAAAACTATGGTTACCAAAGGAGGAAGGGGGGAGGGATAAATTACGAGTTTGGGATTAACATATACACACTGCTATATATAAAATAGACAACAAGGACCTACTGTACAGCACAGGGAACTATATTCAATAGCTTGTAATAGCCTATAATGGAAAAGAATCTGAAAGGAATGTGTGTGTATATATATATAGTATAACTGAATCACTATGCTGTACACTTGAAACTAACACAACATTGTATATCAACTATACTTCGGTTTTAAAAAGCACATGGTAATCTTAGCTATTATTTGTTATTGTTGTTTTTATATTATTATTAGTTGCATAGAAAGAACAAGAAAGGAGGGAGCGTATAGGTCAGTGGTGGAGGGCATGAGGTCCTGGGTTCAATCTCTGGTGCCTCCATTAAATAAATAAACAGACAAATAAACCTAATTACTTTCCCCTCAAAAAAAGAAGCAATTAAAAAAATAAAAGTTTATTTAAAATTTTAAAAATGAGAATTTTTTTAAAAAGAAAGAAAGAATAAGAAAGAGGCTCATAACATTGGACTGGGACCCCTGGGAGGTAAGATGTGAGAAGTGGTATTAAGGTGAGGATGCTGAAGTTAAGACATTGCCTCTAGAGTGTAAACTCCGTAAGTTTACTATGACTTTATTTCCCAAATCCCTAACTTTTCCTCTTTCTCTAATAAATATTTTAAATTATAAGACCTAAGAGTGTCTCCTGAGTTTTACAACATATCTTGCTAAATCCAAACTCCAATTTTGTGGGGGATAAAAAGGCAGTCAAACATAAAAGAGTTCACACGCCAGGCTGCTGAGGACTTCATGGGAGGAATTGAGGATTATGAACTTTCCTGATTATGTGGCTAAAGACATAATTATGAGGTTTAAAATCTGTTCATTTCTCTTGGGAAAGAGAAAATAAAGTTTTCAGAGCCAAAATGTGAAGTTGGAAAGCTCAGGCAACATTGAGGGGGGATGGAGAGGAGGGGGACGTCCAAGGTACCCCAGTTTGGTCTTCAGCTGATAACAAGCAACTTCAAACCCCGAAAGCCCAGCAGGTCAAAGACACTTGTCACCAAGGGAGTGTCCTGTGGAGGGTAAAGCCTGGATGAAGTGGGCTCCACCTTACCTTGTAACACCTGGAGGGCAGGGGCCCTGCGTCTACTAAATATTCCCTCCAGGCCTTTCAAGAGCTTTTGCCCAGGGCTGACCTGTTTATTCATTCATCATTTACCTCCTCAATCAACAAGTGGAAGGAAAAGGGGCCACATGACAGGCTGTGCTCTAATCTAACTGGGGATGCCAACACCTGCCAGGCTGAAAATTCCCATCAGGAAGTCTGCCATGCAGTCACTGGTTCTGGATAAGAGAAGGTGAAGATTCTGAGCTTCTCCAGGCACCCGGGGCACAGAGTGGACCCTGGACAAGGGCCTGGGTGTTCAACAATCAGATACTCCCCATTTTCCCGGATAAGCCCAGTGTCAGAGATTCCACATCCTTCCTCCTTACAAATCACAGATACGTCCTAGGAAAGGCCACGTGTCTGCTCACTAACACCTCCCTGACAGCCTCTTATCCAGTTGCTGTACAAGAAAACACTGTCAGACCATGGCTCCTAACCTTCGCCTGGGAGTTTAGGGTTGCCATGCCAACGGGCCAGGAACCACCAATGCCACTGTGTTTTCCCCTTGTTAATGGAGACTATCTCGACATAACAGTAAGAACATGGTTCTCTCAGCCCTCTTCTGCCTGGCTGACTGCGTGGTGCGGGTGATGGCAGGAAGCTCACATTTCACAGGCAGCTTAAAGGGGTCAGCCTCGGGCCAGACCAGCAACAAGCAAACTCCCTAAGGGGTCACTGGGGCACAATTTTAGGGAGCCCTGGTGGAGCTGGAGCCTGGTGGCCACCCAGGAGCACCAGAAAGCAGGTACCCAGTGCAGGTGCCAGTCAGTTTTGGGGACAAGAGTGGGGTATACTTTGGGCTTTTAGTGCTTAAAGCAATTCCGTTCCAGGAGAACTGTACTGATGGTGTGAGCAGTGCTGAGTATGTAACTGAGTCTACCTCACCTCCTAGAGAAAAATTAATACCTTCGGTTCCACTGCTTTCCTGGTATTCTGTCCACTTTCAAATTTGTTTCAACACAGCTGTATTCAGTTTTTCACTATGCGCCTAGCTCTGAGGATAGGAATGGAATAAAAGTCTCTGTTCTCGACGAGTTCACAGTCCCACGGGGACAGGGAAGAACGAAGAGCAGTACGGTGCAGGGTGTGCAGGATGGGGGCTCATGGCAACCAAGGAGGAAGACCAGGACGGTAGCCGTGCCTTTCATGGTGTGAATGATAAAACCAACAACCCCACAGGGAAGCTGAGGAAGGAGTTTGAAGAGAGCCAGGGGAGCTTCCCAAGATGAGGGTAGAGCATCAGAGAACACAGGCTGTGTGCAAAGAGCAGCAGCTTATGCTGGCCCGAGCGACAGCAGAGAGACAGGGCTGTGATGTTAGGTGGGAGACGCTGGCCACAGAGGCTTGTGCCAGCCCTGCTCTGGGGCTGGACACTGTCCTGTAGGTAGAGGGCGGTCACTGGAGGCAGGTCACTCTGGACATGGTAACGGGGAGGGCGAAGGAGCAGGGAAAGCTGCCTGGTGGCTATGGACATGGTTTGCTCAAGAGATGATGAGGGTTTAAATTGGGGCATTTGGAGTAGGGAGGGCAGGAAAGTAGGCAATTGAGAGACACGATAAGACAAAAATCATGAGATCTGGGGAATGAAGGAACCAAGAATCATTCCTGGGGATTAGGTGTCAGGCAGAGGAAGAGAGGAAGGAAATCTAAAAACTAGAACCAAGTCAGTCAAGAGAATGGAAGGTCCCAAGGAGGGAGTGGCCCTCAGTGTCACACTCCCCACAGAGGGCACTTCCCAGAAGGTCAGACCCCAGAGGACTGGGCAGGAAATGGGAAGCAATGAAGTAATTAACAGATGCAAACTGTTATATTAAGATGTCTGGCTGAGAAGAGGAGGGAGGTAGTCATGAAGTTAGAAGGAGACATAAAACCAAGGAAAATTATTTTTTCTTTTAAATGATGGAGACCCTTGTATATGTGTGTGGGAGGGGGGAGTTAAAGGGAAAGAGACAGAAATTGAAAATACAGAAGAGAGGAACAAATTTGATGGAGGAAGATTCTGTAGAGCAGGAGAGGAAGAGAGAAAAAATATAGAAATGAATATTGGCAAGGTCTAGACTGGGGATGAGTGGCAGTGGTGGCAGAAGGAAAATCCTCAGACACTGTCAGGAGAGCCCGACGTGTGGCAGGTCCCCAGGAAACACACACTGAGAATTGTGAAATGCCACCAGTGCAATGATGTTTAAGGCTCTGGGAACATGGCAAAGAGTGTAACACAAACCTAGCCTTTCCTTCTACGTTGGGTCGGTGCCCTGAATCTGTCTCCCATCTTCCCTCCATCCCTCCTTGTCTGCCTCTCTCTAGGGCCGTCTCTGAAAAAGTCAACCCAATGCATGAGCAGTAGAAGCTGCAGGGCAGTTCCCCCCAGAAAGGACAGTTAATCTAATCACCGACCCTGGCATCAGGAGCATCCCTATTATGAATGACAAGGGTCTACCAAAGAGAGAAACTGGGTTTGCAATAGTCAAGTAGAGGATATCAACGTCTACTATGAAAGGTGCCATGAGCTTATCATGGGCTGTGTGCCTTGGTTATTGGAAATATACATGTTCTCCTTGTCACAGTCCTACTTTCTTTTTTTTCCCTCTTTTTTTTGGGGGTGGAGGGGGATTAGGTTTGTTTGTTTGTTTGTTTGTTTAATGGAGGTGCTGGAGATTGAACCCAGGACCTTGTGCATGCTAAGCACGTGCTCTACCACTGAGCTATACCCTCCTCATCCTCAGTTCTATTTTCTTAATACCCATGAGTTAAGGAACCAGGCTCAATTACAGAAAGGTCTAGGATAAATGTTTCTTAAAGTAAATCCAAACTCTTCAGTAAGAGAAGACCTGATTAATAGTGGAATGGGTGCTAACTCTTCAAAGTGCTGTAGGTTTTTAGGCATCTTCTGAAATCTCAGCCTGCCAAAGTTATTTAGTTCACGTTGATACCATGATTTTTCATGACTATCGTCAATAAAGCCAAGGGTCAAGTCAAAACTGGAGCAGCCACCCATGTGTCAGGAACTAACATCATTTAGATATAGTGTTAAAATTTTTTTTTTCTTGGTGCTGGGCTGTAGCAGACTCAGTGGGAGGTAGGAAGAATGGAACAGAGGTTTGGCCAGCAACTTACCACTTCAGCCACGTTCTCCAATCAGTAAGGTTTCCGTGAATCCCACTAGGAGAGCAGAAGAGGCCAGCTCTCAGCAGGATGGAGGAAGGGAGACTGAGCTTGTCTCTGTTGAGTGAAAGGAAGCAGCACCCTCTCCCCTCTGCCCCCCCTTCCCCACCCGCGGTAGGCAGCAGCCCACCAGGCTTCCTCTAAACACCCGATTAGCCAGGGAGAGAAGCCCTGCCTCCACACTGCTGCCCGATGCAGGAGATGAACACTTGTCACCTCTACAAAAGGACCATATAACAGAAATATTAAATGCAGCTTTCTGATCGTAACCTGCTCTTTCCTAATAGATAAGCCTCTACTCAGAGGACACAATAATATCTTGCAAAAATTATTCCAGATAATTATTCCAGATAATACCAGTGGTGAAGTGACTGAGTTAGAAAGCTTATGTCTCTTTTTTCCTTCCAGTTGTATCGTGCTGTAATTGACATACAGCGCTGTGTAAGTTTAAGGAATACAGCGTGATGATTAGACTTATCCACATTGCGAAACGATTATCACAATAAGTTTAGTGAACATCCGTCATCTCATACAGACACAGAAAGAAACAGAAAAAAACAAACCTTTTCCTTGGGATGAGAACTTTTAGGATTTACTCTCTTAACAACTTTCCTCTATAACGTACAGCAGCGTTCGTTATATTTATCATGCTGTACATCACATCCCTGGTACTTACCTTATAACTGCAAGTTTGTACCTTTGAGTACCGTCATCCAGTTCCCTCTCCCCGCAATTCCTGTCTCTGGTAATCACAAATCTGAACTCTTTTTCTACTAGTTTGTTTGTTTGCTTTTCAAGTAGAAGTGACCTATAATGCTATATTGGGTCCTAGTGCACAGCACAGTGACTGGATATTTCTATACTTTTCAAAATGATCACAATGGTATGACTAGTGACCCTCTGTCACCATACAATTACTTCTTAATAATGTGAAGTTTCCCACATTATGGATAGAAGCTCACGTTTTTATTTTTTGTTTGTTCTTTAGATAAAAATCCTGGAGTCCACTGGGCCACACAAAATACATATAATGACTAACTAGAACTAGCCTTCCTGACTGCTCTGCCTCCTTAGAAAAGCATGTTTAAGCTATACAGTCAGCTTCCTGCTATCTTTTCATTTTAATTCACTCTAATATTTGAGTTGCCCCTAAAGCCCCAACTGGGAAATGACAAACTGACAAGCAGGTTCATTGAAATTCTTTCCAAGTTGAAACGGTCAGCCTGCTCCAGTGACCCTCTCAGGTCCAGAGTTCAGAGACCTTTTTTCTCTGTTTTTACTCCCTTACAGACCAGAGTATGGGGAAATTAAAAGGGGGGAAATATGCTCAGGATTGCAACACTGTTTTGCCAAATCATTGTTTTAATCTTCCTTTGATCCTATGAATTCCCTGTCTTCCGTAAAGAACACCATTATCTCAAAGCAATTTAGTTTTATCCAAGCAGAGCTTGCAGATTTCTGCCTTTTTACTTTCTTGGTTGGAACCAAGATGATCTGTAGAGAAGTTTCGGACAGAAAAGCCACTGGAGCGCTTCCGTGAATCCAATCATTGTCTCAGCAAATGCTTCCTAAGCACCTACCACGTGAACCACAGTGCTTGGCAGGGGAAAGAAGGAGGTGTTAAAAATCCTCAGACTTCTGTGGCCAGAGCGGAGCACCCTCTGGACGGGAAGAAATTGGAGCGCCTTGGAGAGCGAAGACTTCCAGCCGCATGGGTTCCCAAAGCGCTGGTCTCGGCCAGAAAGTGCGCGAGAAGAGCTTTGCACTGATGCGCTGAGTGCCTCCTGGTCCATTTGCAAGAGGCGGCGCCAGAGGCGCACGTCTCGGGAAAGGCAGCAACTCCCTCTAACTTTTGAGTTCAAGACCAAACTTGGGGACTGGTTAGAGAGAAGGGAAAGTGGCGCAAGGGGCTGAGTAGGAACAGGGAGGCGGATTTCGGGATCAGGATCAGGGTCAAGACCAGACACTAGGGAAGGGCTCTAAGCAGCAGCGGGCGCGGCGCTCACCTGCGTTCCGGAGCTTGCGGTTCCCGAGCACAGAGAGGATGACCAGGAGGTTGCCCACGATGTCCACCGCGGTGGTGACGATGAGCACCGCGGACAGCGCGGGCGCCACCCACGGAGGCCTGGGGGTCCCGGAGGGCCGCGCGCCACCTGCCCCTGCCCAGCCTGGGCGCACCGCCCGGCCGCCCGCCTCGCAGCAGTTGGCGAAGGAGCCGTTCTCGGGCATCGTGGACCCTCCTGCGCCGCGCCAGCCACTGGGCACCCAGTCTCTCCTCGGGCAGGGCGCGCAGTGCCGAGCTGGACGCTCCTGCCCCACCTTCCCTGCTCAGGCTTCGTGGGCGGCTACAGGAGAGGCCAGGGAGGAGGGACCTGGAGGAGATCATTAAGCGCGGGCAGGGGGCGGAGAAAATGTAGAAATGCGATGAGGACACTAGGAGTCCAGGCATTGTCGAAAGGAGGGCGTCCCTACCCGGCTCACTCAGGAGCAGCTGCGAAGCTGTCCCCCGCGCCCTGAGCCCAGCACGTGCCTGGTGCCTGGCCGGGTTCAAGCCTCAGTGCCTGAGTGCACTGCCACGTCCTAGACTCCAGATTACCCTGCCTCACCCGCCCAGAGAAGCTTGTCCAGGAAGGGACATCTACGTTTAGGGACTGGAGAAGGTGCTGTTCCTTGGGATCTACTGATCGGTTGTCAGAAGGGCAAGGACCCCCCAGAGGGCTGTGCAGCCCCAAAGAGAACATTAACTCTGGGCTATGGGGAGACACTGGGGAGAGGGTTCCACTCTAGGTAGCTGCAGGAGCAAGACAAAACAGCTGTTTGCAAGCACTTGCTGTTTATCGTGGGAGTTAGTGGTGATGTCTCTGCCCTGTCCTCTCTATAAAGCCAAGCCAGTCTCCTTTAATAGATTTACAAACACCTGTTCAAACATGATAATACTTAAGTAGCTGTATGGTCAATAGTGGGGGTTATTATAATGTGGTTTTTGGAGGGGTTAGAATGAAAAGAGTGTGCTCTGTTTATAGGAAAGAAGGAACTTAGGTGTCCTTTATCTAAAATGTTTGAGCACTTACTCTGATAATAACAATTGCTCATCTCTTTTGAGGCTAATTTTATGCCAAGCACGGTGGAATCACTAACATCAAAATGACTGATAATCCTCTATTTGGCAAGGAGGTATAAAGTGCCTGGAACTTTCATACATTGCTTTTATGAGAATGCAAAATGGTACGCTTTAAAGAGCTGTTTGGTAGTTTCTTACGGAATTAAATACATACCATCCTATGACCAGAAATAAGATGGAAATGAAACATACGTCTACAAAAAGACTTGTGCAGAAATTGTCCAGAGCAGCCTTACTTACAGTAACCCAAACCTGAAAACAGCCCAAAGGTTCATCCACAGATGAATGGGTCAATCAGTTGTGGTGTATTCATACATCATTGCTGAATACCACTCAGCACTAAAAACTGCTAATATACACGAGATGGATTAATCTCAAAAATATTACATTAAGCAAAAGAAGCCAGATACAAAAGGGTACATACAATACGATTCCAATTCTGTGATGTCCAAAAGCAGGAAAAATTCATCTATGGTGGTAATAATCAGGGCAATTGTTTCCTGTGGGGGCGAGGACTGAGTGGAACAGAGTATGAAACAAATTTCTGGGATGTTATTTGTGTGTGTTATTTTATGTAAATTATACTCTCCCACTTCCCTCCCACCCTACCTTCCCCCTTCCAAAAACAAAAACAAACAAAAATAAAAAGGAAGACTGCAGTGGAGAGGCAGGGACCCTAACAGTGTGCTGATGCAGGAAAAGGAGATGATAATTAAAGGAACAAACTCCTTGAGATATGAGCCCATCCAGAGTCCAAGGAAGGATGAATATTGTTAGGAGAGAGAGGCTTTCTCCCTTTAAGCGGCAGCCGGTGCAAATTCAGAAGTGTTTGTAGACTGGTGTGAGGGGCTGAGAGAGTTCCGCTCTGGCTGCTGTATTTTCAGGGAGCCTGACACTACCTCATTAGCTGGGATTCAGGAGGAAAGAGTGTGGGAGATTTGAAGACAGGAGAAGGTATGAAATGTCATTTCAGAAAGTGGGAACTTAAACTAGGAAGGCATGGCAGGTGTGTCAGGAGAGTGAATGCCCCTGTGCAGCTTAAGATGATGGCTTTAAATGAAGCCAGTCAGCCTTGTTGATCATTGCTAAGCCACAACTTGGAGGGGCTCAGGACAGACACAGAGAATCACTCAGGATTCCGATTTGCCAGTGAAGAGTCAATTAAAGAAGGAAGGGAGAGGGCATGATGGGAGGATGGACCCTAGGATCGCCGTTAAATGAGAGATGATGAGAAAGCAAAGGGGGCTGGTGGGTCACGGGAAAGAGGTGGGCTCAAGGGATGGGAGGGGTCGAATTCAAAGAGTTGTGGTGGGTGAATTTGAAAAAAAAAAAAAAGATCGCGGTATTGAGAGAGTGGTCTGATATTGAGATTTCTGAGGAGTGCCGATTCTATTGATGTGAGGCTCCGAGGGTGATGATGGAAGGGGGTCGCTGGAGGAAGGCGAGGGAAAAGCTTGCTGGAAATGAGAAGGTCAAGGACCTGAGAGGTCAGGGGGTAGATTTTATAGTGGGGAGAGGAAAGGAAAGCTGTGATTCAGGGGGTGAATCTCTAATGAATGAGGAGGAATGAGCAGCCTGTTGGTAGGAGATCAACAGGGATGAGGAGAAGGAGACACAGCTGGATGGGGGAAGTGTCAAGGGGACAGCCATGCTTTCCCTGTTCTTACAAGTGCACTTGTAGAACTTCTATAGTATATACAGTAGAACTTCTCTGGCTGTTGGGGCTCTCACAGCAATAGATGAGTTGGATACAGTATACGTGGCCCCAGTTGAGACACACCAGTAACACACAATTGGGTAATTAAATATGAAACATATATAGGATATCCACCCTGTGCTGCCCTGGAATGTGATCATGCACATACCCACAACAGGCATCTCAGGACCTCTGGGCATTAGGAATTGGGGTACCCACCGCCTGAGAAATCCATGTGGTGCCTTAAAAGGTCAGGGGGATGGTACAGTCACTTTGGAAGACAGTTTGGTGGTTTCTTATGAAACTAAACACACTCTTACCATGCAATCCATCAGCTGAATGGAAATCAACATTCTGAATACTTATGGAGTATCCTAGGGCTATAATAATGAGCAGGACTCATACTCCTTGGTATTTATCCAAAAAGTTTAAAACTTATCTCCACACAAAAACTTGCACATGGTTGTTTGTAGCAGCTTTATTTATAATTTCCCTAAATTGGAAACTATCAAGCTGTCTGTTAGTAAGCAACTGGATAAATAAACTGTGGTACATTCAGACAATGAACTATTTTATTGTTCAGCACTAAAAAGAAATAAGGTATTAAGCCATGAAAAGACATAGAGAAAACCTAAGTGCGTATTACTGAGTAAAAGAAGCCAGTCTGAAAAGGCTACATACTATAAGGTTCCAAATATATGACCTTTCAGAAAAGGCAAAACTATGGAGACAGCAAAGTGATCAGTGTTGGCAAGAGTTAGGGGAGAAAGAGAGATGAACAGGCAGAGCACAGAGGATTTTTAGGGCAGTGGAACTACGCTGTATGGCACTACAATGGTGGACACATTACATGTATCTAAACCCACAGAATTACAACACCAAAAGTGAGCCCTAATGTAAATTATGGATTTTTGGGTGATTCATACATTTTCAGATGAAAAAGAATCCACCCCACTATCGACAACACAAACTAAAGCAGATCTAGGGAGAAAAGTCATGATGAGGGGGAGGTTGGAGCTATGATACCCAAGGTGATGGAGAGGGGTGCCCAGATTTAAGAGAGAGGGTATCACATTCAAGGAACTGAGAAGACATCAGGGAAGAAGTAAGCTCAGGGCTGAGCAATTGGGCTAGAGAAGTGGGCAGGAACTGGTCTGGGGACTCTGGGGACTCACCTTGAGGACTCTGGACTTGACTCCAAGCACAGCGGAATTTGTGGAGGGTTTGGCCAGGCATCTGCACCCTGCCCCACTTTTGCAGGCTTCCCTTCCAATGTGGAGAGGATGTCTGCCATGGAAAGGATGTCTGCCACAGAAAGCAATTCCCACATTTGCATCCAAATGGCACAGTGGTGATTGCTTCCAGTGCCCCAGGCTGATGGTCTCTTACCATAAGAGGATTTTTTTCACAATAGGTAAAACCAATAGCAGCTGTCAACAGTGAAATGACATAGGAGGAAAAATCAAAGCCTGGAGAAGGGAAGGGAGAGAGATAAAGGAGAGAGGTTCAAGATTCTTAGCTGGTTGCTTTAAAAAGTAAATCAACATTCTGAATACTTATGGAGTATCCTAGGGCTACAAAAATGAGCAGGATTCATACTCCTTACAGCTGCCCCCAAGTTCAAATGCAAATCAAAATACGCTCACAGAAGCTCAGCTTCCCACTATCCAACAATAATACATTTCACGCTGGATAGTACTTGAAACCTTTTCCAAACCACTTTTACCCAGGCCATCTTGTGTCCCCTTTTAACAGCTCTATGAGGCCTGGGAGGCAGGTATGATTCCAGCTGGAAATAAAAGGTAACAGACACTCAGGGATAAATAACTTGCCAAGGTTGGTGGCTGGTGAGTGGCCAAGATGAGTCTGTAACCAAGCTGTCTAACAGAATTCAATTCTTTTACTGAGTGTGTAATGGCTTTTGCTCCCTCAGTATGAACTGTACAAAGCACATAATCAAAACTTTCTTTAGGTAATCAGTTTGCAACCTGGCTGAGGAAGAGCCACTTGCTTTTTTAGTAATACTACAAGCTGTAAGATAATTGCTTTTAAGAAGCAGCTAATACTGAGTGTTTACTCTGCTAGACGTCGGAGACATGAGGATACTTTCATTTAACCTTCACATCTCTATGAGATGGATATGACTCCTATCTTCTGTGAAGAAATTGAGATTCAGAGAGGCAGAGAAATCTGCCCCAGATTGCCCAGCTCGTGGGTCTCAGAGATAGGATAATTCCAAAACCTGGTGCAGTGTTGCTCTTGTATCAGGGAATACTAAAACCTCTGGACTCTTTGCCACCTCAGGAGAAGGATAGGGGAGCTCAACAACGGTGCGAAGGTTGAACCCAGAAAGAAAAAAAGCTTCTCTTAGTTTTGAAAAAGATGACTTTTATATAGATCACTTAGGAGATATACCACCTCCTAGCATCGTGAAGCTGCCCTAATCTCTTCCTGAAGTGAAGCACAGCCTGGAAAACAACAACAACAACAAAAAACCCCCCTCTGGGCAGTCTCCCTCCGGTTACGCAGCACATGCCCTTGGCAGAGACCAAAAGAGTGATCGGGGGACCTGGCTGGGCCAGGCAGGGTCAGAGCAGCAAATTGTCCCCACTGCTGGTTGCATGATCTTTACCTTTTCTGACTTTTTCTTTCCCTTCAGGGGAAACATCAGCACAAGAGTTACTGTCCCCGTTGTTTCAGATTTAAATCTCATCTAACAGCTCAATGTTCAAACAGAAGGGGCTGACCCTTGCCTCGGAATCCAGTGAACTCCGGGTCAGTGTTTCTGTATTATCCTACACTGTCTAGAATGGATTATTTAGCAGATATAGATAAATACAGATACGTACTTTATATATTTATTTAAATCTAATTTAAATTGTTTAATTTTACCTTTATAGGATGATTTTTTTGTTTACAGTTTACCAAAACAGTCTATTTTCCTAGTAAAAATAAATTAAAGCTGAAAATCATAAGCAGAAACAGTCAAGTGAAAGGATCCACCAATGTTGTGATGGTTTTGACTTCTACAGGAGGAAATTTATTTTGGAAACTTAATGCTTGCTTTTACAACCTTGGGGACAAGGGGAACCAGTCACAGGGAAATCAGTCAAGGCACAAGCTATTAGGGAAGTGAAGTCCCGAGAAGGATAGTACAGTCCGGGGGCCAGTGTGGACCTCCCTCTCCAGGGGCAGAGGGGGCTGATGTACCGTCCTGGTGCCTCCGCTGGATAGAGTGTGTAACCCCCCTCCTGTCTTGCAGGGGCATGTTTATTTTAGGAGAATACCCAGTGCCTCTGCAGAGACGCTGGTAGCAGACCAGGCCTCTTCCCCAGAGACTGGCTGTTATCAGCCCCCAAGGGCCTCAGCTAATAGATTAATATTGTTGTATCTTTGCTTCCAAGACTGGTGAGTGGGACACTCAGCCAGGAGTAAACTTAAACACAAATAACTTGCTCTAGGTTCTCCCCGTGACTGCTTAATTAGAGCTGATATTTTTCCAGTGAAGTTAATTTTCCAGGGATTGGCCTGGCCTAGTTCCCAAACTAATATCCACAGTCAGCTGAAGCCTTCTTTATTATAGAGACTAGAGTCTGCTCCTGTGCTTGGAGAAGCAGCCCTCCATAATGCATTGGAATATCTGTAGCTTTGCCAAAAGCCACCTACACCAGGCAAGCCTGGTCAGTCATTTAAGAAGATACAGACTCAACATGGAAAATCAGCTTGTTTGGAAGGGCCTGTCATTGTCTGTGCTTTCAAATGAGGCAGAGCACTGCTGCCCACTGACTGATAAGTTGATTCCCTCTGATCTGCCTTTGAGGGCATGGATGGTTTGATCTAGAAAGTGGCCTGTCCTACAAGAAGACTGGATTCTTCATCCAGTGCCCAGGAACACTGCTACCGAGTCGAAATTCGTTCTGCTTGCCACATGGCAGGCCAATAAATGGGGAGATGAGGTGTTGGGTGCAAGGAATGATGACTTTATTTGGAAAGCCAGTAGCCCGAGGAGATTAGGGGTCTCATGTCCTGGAGAACCTTCTTCCGAAGTCAGAATTCAGGTTCCTTTTATACTAAAAATGGGAAGGGGTGTGGTTGGTTGCTGCAAACTTCTTGGTGACAGAATCCTTTGTTCTTACAGCTGTCCACCTAGATCAGGTCATGATGTTTCTGTAAACCTCCAACAAGACAAATGTTATTTTCTGTTCTGCAACTTTTTATCTCTCTATGAATGGAAAATTGTTATATCCTTAAAGGTCAGAGCCTTGAGAATGGGCTGTCCTGTATGTTTCAGGCTATAGACAACATTCTTTTACAAAAAGTGCAGAACCAGCATGACTAAGCACAGGAAACAGAGCACAGGGTTAGAGCCAAAGGAAGAGATCTAATATGGAGTCAGATTTGTTCTTCCCTATTGCAGTATCATGGGAGTAGATCAGCACTTGGCTGAAGTTCTTGAGAATTCACTGCCCACTGTTCCACCCAGGACACACCTGGCCCTGCTGTCAGTTCCCGGCTCCATTCCTGTACACAGGACCCTTCTGGTCTCCAGGACCTACCTCCACCTTTAGGAGAAAGCAAAACAAAATCTGTCTCCTTATGGGGTCTATGTCCCCAGGCCTCCCATTGTTTCCCTCTACTCCTCCACTTCTCCTTTTTCCTTCTGCACCCACATTCCCTGGCGAGGACTGCATCTAATCATAATAGTTGTTTATTGAGCATGCTTAATGTGTTGCCACTTCCTATGCATTACTGAACAACAACCTTCTGAGGTAGATGAGTTTATTAACCATATTTTACAGGTTAGCAAACTGAGGCACAGAGACATTAACTAATTTTCCCAAGGCCATAGAGCTAAGAACTGGCAGGCCGAGGTTTGTGTGACTCCAAATCTCTTGACCATGACTGTCTTCCCAATTAATAATATCTCTGAGATACACAGTGCGGTAGTTAGCCCTGGAGTCAGACTTTCAGCTGTGTGACCCTAGGCAAGCTGTCTAACCTCTCTGGGCCTTAGTTTTCTCATGTGAAAAATATAAAAATGTAAAATCAAGTAAAATGTAAAAATCTTCATACACAGATCCAGAAATGTCCTCACTTGACACTGAGGTCCTGGAGGTTGGTTAGTCTGCCCGGGACATGGCTGCTAGCAGGGATCAGAGTCCGACTCCCGGGCCCTGCGCCTCTCCCCCTCACCCTGTGAGCCCGCTGGGACAGGAAGGCCACCTGGGTTTGAAACCATCTCCTCTGGATCCTTGTGAGTTTGCTGTGTGCCAGGCTCACACAGATAACAGACCGAGCGGAACTGGCTGGCTCCTGCACTGAATGTTGGGAACCGAGATTCTATAGGCAGGAAAAAGTAGAATCAGTGAAGTTACAAAAGCCTGTTGCACACACACAAATGTTCTAAAATCCAAACCTTAAAAAAAAAAAACGAAAAGAAAACTAAAACAAACAAACAAATAAATAAATAAATAAAATCCAAACCGTAGAGCAACTATATGTGACAGTCTGTTCTCTAAGGGACGTGATGCTGGGGGTCTTACCTGCAGTCCTTGACACACTGAGGATGGGGGAGCAAGCGTGTAGCCTTGGCCAGAATTAAAGCTAGACTCAGCCCCCACCCTCCCAAAGTGAAAAGGAGACGTATTCTCAGCATATAGCTCACCCGCACCCTCAGGATGCACCCGGCACACCCTCACCTCCCCTGCCCTCTGCCCTCATGTCTCCCCTTCTCAAAGCGCTTCCTCTTTTTCACTGTTGTCAGACCCTGGGTCCCTCCCATTCTCAGATGGAAAATGCAGGCAGCACGCCTTCATCACCTTCAGTCTTTACCACTCTTTGTGGCACAGTCTCTCTACCTCGTTCTCATCAGAGCAAACCCGAACAGGACTACAAACTCATTGAAGAGCTTGGAAGTTATTTTTAAATGTCTTGGGTGTACAGGGTCGTGTACATACCACATGGAACATGTGTTGAGGTCCCTTTCAGCTGCCCCTTCTCTCTTCCTCAGGTTGTTTCCCCTTCATCAGCTGTCCTGAATCTCTCTGCTGCTTTTCCTCCCAGCTTTGCCCCAGCCTTTCTCTTCCTCCCTAGGTTCTCTGGGCGTGAGTCCATTCCTGAGCGGAGAGATGCAGCCCTCTGCTAACCTCCTCACATGTCCTCCTCATTAGCAAAAATACTCAGTGTTTCCTTTCTCGCCCACTTTCCTTGTCCAGCCGGAGGAAGGGAATCCACCCTTCTTAGAAACGAGGAGGAAAGGTATGGAAAACCTGTCACTGATTTTTTTTTATTACAATTATTGTTTCATAACGAGAAAGAGAAGAAGAGGTTGAGCATACATTATGCAGCCATTATGTGCCAGAGATAGTCTCGTTTCCTGTCCAAGTTAAGATGTGTTATCCATCTAGGAATACGGCAACTTGCTTAAGGATATCACCCATTTCTTCAGAGAATGAGACCAATTTTGCTTGACCACAGAATTATGGCTCATAAGGTATTTTCTAGCTGCCAGCAATTGGAAATAAGAAGATCTCACACAAAAGTATTGATGTCTGGCTTCTCTGGAAGAATTGGGAGAGTTGGGATGCCTGGCCTGACGATAGTCAGAGCTTAATTGGGGCTGTCACTCCCACCTTCCTTAGATGGGGCCCACATTCTGCAGGACACCACAGTCCCCACCGCTCCCTATTGCGCCCTTCATTTCAAAGTAGAGTCAGTTGTCATCTATTATCAAACTTGCAATATTTCCTTACAGTAAATAGAAAATTAATTTCAAACATAGGTAAATAAGAGACTCAGATGCTACAGGCTCCTTGGTCCTACCCACTAGTTCACGGGTCTTAGCTGCCTGGTCCCCGTAAGCACTAAAGGCTGTGAGCCCATGTTACTGAGTGGTTTCTTCCTAGCGTCTTGAGGTGCTGGTGCTGATGTGTGGCAGGTATCCCACAATCCCTGATGGATTGGGATAAATGCATTAAGTCCCACAGGAAGCCTGGCTGTTTAATGTCTGCTCTACTGTGTTCTCCCTCCCTCTTCCCTGCTGCTTCCCAGGAGAAGCAGCCCCTCCCTCTTTGGTCCCTCCCCTCGACAAAACTTAGAGGGCCCTTTTGGGCCAGTTAGTCGAAAATCTTCTGAAACACCAATGACTATGCAAGCAGGGTAACTATTTTGAAGAGGGCGATGTTCTGTCGGAGTTCAGCAGGTGCTCTGGTTGGCTGGGTGGGTCCATGGATGTGAGTTTTGGTGTATTTGTGGGAGAGGGTGAGCTACAAGCATCCTTCTACTCTGCCATCTTGGCCCCTTCCCACAGGGTAACAATTTCAAAAATATCTTAGCATCACTACAGCAATAAACCATGGCAAAGAGTTCCTAATTACTGAGTTTTATAAGCCAAGTCTAAATTAGATATAAACAGCCCACAGCTCTGTCGATCAGCCAATTTAGTCCAGAGATTGGTTTATAATCTTTTAAATCACTCAGCTTAGGTCCCCTTTCTCAGAAAGGATTGGCCAAGGTGTGGGGGCTGGAGGGGCAGGGAAGGCACTGACAAAGCAGTAGATGATATTACAGGACATTCCGTTCTAGACTTTCCAGTACCCCTAATTGTAACTTTTTCAATAAGGATGATGTATTAATTGGATAGCCAAATGTTATCTAATTCTTACATCTTTATGAATCTTTTCATATAAATAATTTTAAGAACTCATGAGAAAAAACTCATTATCACCTTCCCTGTCCAGATTTTTTGCTTTAGAAAATAAGATAGTTAAAACTATATAGCTCCTTTGCCACTAAAATTGGTGCTTCCTAGGAAAAGACAGGGAATCCTGCGGCTAAGGTGATGGGGTGATGTCAGGACTGAGGAAATAAGACACATATTCCTCAAGTGTGCTTGGGAAAATGTTGATTTCACTTCTTATTTATGCCAAACTCTCTCTCTAGTCTATTTCACCTTTATTTTATACTCCATTTGACTCCCTGTTGGTTTCTAATAAATGTATCCCCTGCCCCTCATTAGGCCAGAACAGGTGAGTATGGAGTGTACCTTCTGTTTCCTTTTTTTAGCCCCGTTACTTCCTGTCGTGGTACTCAACATGCAGCAAGCTGAAAACTGCTCCTTGAATGAATGAAAATGTTTTTCTCTTGAGCAGAAACTCTCCCACACAGCTTCCATCACCGTCCCTGTTACTGAATGCAAGTCCGTGTGCCTGATGCACAATGAGGCCAAAGAAACCAAAAGTTTGGAGCAGAGAAAGGTTTACTGCAGGGCTGAGCAAGGAGGACCCTTTTCTCATGCCCAAGAAACCCCAAACCACTCAAAGGATTTCGGCAAAGCATAGTCAGAGGCCAAGTTGGGGGAGGGGGGTGATTTGCGGGGTATGTGATCAGCTCGTGCACAATTCTCTGATTGGTTGATGTCAGGGTAACAAAGTGTCAACACCATCAACCCCTAGGCACCAGAAGGTCTGGGGACCAATTCTGGGGGCCACATGCTCTCGATCATCAAGTAGTTCATTTCTTCCCTTTGGTGGTGGTTTTCAGCATCTGAAAAACTCAGGAAATAAACATGAGAGACTATTATCTGGGTACTTCAGAGAGGAGCTACAACATAGGACATGGGGGAAGGGTCTGTCCCAGAAAGGCCTCATGGGGTCCTGCCTGATTATATCCCCTGTCACAGCTAGTCCTCACTGCTCCCTCCTCAATGCTGAGGGACACATGAGTGGAGTGGGAACTTTGGAAGGAAGAAGCCAGAACTATTTCTGCCTTCAATTTTTCCCACTTCAACTCCTGTCCCTTTTATTGTGAGTCTAGAAGACTCATAAGATGCATTTATTTCCCCCAAGTTGAGAAGGAAGACCATCTCCAAGGCAGTAGCTGTGGCAGATTGTCCTTAGAGAGCGGGGTTCTTCCCTCCCTGGAGGAAGTGGGGCATGGATGAGCACCGCTGCATCATTATCATGATGCTGATGTGAGCTGGGGGTGTGGGCTCCCTGGGAGGGGCAGCCAGCCGGACACCAGGCCCCTCACTCTGTGCGCCCACCTTGCCGGACCAACCCAGATATTTTGGTGGATGCCCTCAAATATCCCTAGACCACACCTCAAACCAGTCCACTGGTTTATCTTGAATGTTTAAAAATGAAATTATCACAGCGCTCTCCAAAGCTGCTGGCCCTCTTTCAGCTCCTTGTAAGACCGCCCACACTCATCCAATTTTTGCCGCTTGCTGCCAGCACCCTATAGGCGTTACCAAACTCGGGTTCAGCTGCTCATCGCTCAAGAATCCAATACTGAGAGACAAGTGTTGGCTAAAAGGAAAGACAGCTTTATTGAGGAAGCCAGCAGTCCTGGGGAGAAGAACCAGCTCCCCACTCCCCAGGTTTTGCTCAGAGATAATATAAGGAAAAGAAGAAAAGGACTACATGCTGAGGAGAGAGTTGTGAGGTGCGTGATCAACTCACGGACATCCTTCAGCTTGGTGAGCGGTGAGTAACTGGGAGTCAACATCATCAACTTTCTGGTTCCAATTGGTCTGGGGCTACGTTCCTGTGGTCAGCATGTAGTTAACTTCTTCCACCTGGTGGGGGTTCCAATATCTGCACAACAGCTCAAAGGATAAGGCTTAGAAAATTACCTATAGCCCCTGAGAAAGAACTAAAGGTCTTTGACTTTGTTTAATGACTGAACTATTTTATTTTGTCTTGGTTGACTATTTTCCTTTGATGTTGCATTTTTTTCACTTCTATGATTAAATTTATATTTTGGAACTCAGGGAAGCCAAGGAGGCTAAAGTTTTTCTACAAACAAGAGGCAGGTGGAGGACATGGTGGGGATCTATCCCAGAAAGGCACCACAGGGTCCTGCTCAGTGACACAGGAATAGGGTGACAACTCCAGGAGCCCCTGGTTAGTCTCCCTACTCCTACCCCACCTGCCTCCAACCCATTTTCCATATGGTAGCCAGGACTTTTATTATTATTATTATTATTATTATTATTATTATTATTATTATTATTATAGTATAGTCAGTTTACAATGTTGTGTCAATTTCTGGTGTGCAGCATCATAGTTCAGTCATACATATATACATACATATTCCTTTTCATATTCTTTTTAATTATAGGTTATGGTAAGATATTGAATACAGTTGCCTGTGCTGTACAGAAGAAATTTATTTATTTTGTACATAGTAGTTAGTATCTGCACACCTCAAACTCCCAGTTTATCCCTCCCCACCCCCTTTCCCCCTGGTAACTATAAGTTTATTCTCTCTTCCTGTGAGTCTGTTTCTCTTTTGTAAATAAGGTCATTTGTGGTTTTTGGTTTTTTTTAGATTCCACATATGAATGATACCATGTTTTTTTCCTTTCTTTTTCTGTCTTACTTCACTCAGTATGACAGTCTCCCTTGTTGCTGCAAATGTCATTATTTTATTACTTTTTATGGCTGAGTAGTATTTCATTCTATAAATATACCACAACTTCTTTATCCAGTCATCTGTTGGTGGACATTTAGGTTGTTTCTGTGTCTTCCGTAAATAGTGTTGCTATGAATATTAAGGTGCATGTGTCTTTGAATTAGAGTTCCCTCTGGATATATGCCCAAGAGTGGGACTACTGGATCACATGGTAAGTCTATTTTCAGTCTTTTGAGGAATCTCTATGCAGTGTAAGAGTGTTCCCTTTCTCCACACCCTCTCCAGCATTTATCGTTCATAGACTTTTTCATGATGGTCATTCTGATTTGTGTGAGGTGATACCTCATTGTAGTTTTGATTTGCACTTCTCTGCTAATTAGCAATACTGAGCATTTTTTCACGTGCCTATTGGCCATTTATATGCCTTCATTAGAGAATTTCTTGTTTAGATCTTTTGCCCATTTTTCGATTGGGTTGTTTACTTTTTTATTATTAAGTTTATGAGCCGTTTATATACTCTGGAAATTAAGCCCTTGTCAGTCACATCATTTGCAAATATTTTCTACCATTCCATAGGTTGTCTTTCTGATTTGATTATGGTTTCCTTTGCTGTGCAAAAGCTTGTAAGTTTAATTAGGTCCCATTTGTTTTTGCTTAGGACTATTTTTAACTAAATCAGCCAACTCCCCAGCTCAGAACCCTCCAGTGGTTTCCCTTCACACTTAGAATAAAAACTCCAGGCTCCTTCCCACAGCTGCATGATCTGACCTCACTTGCTACCAGTGTTCCCTTCTGCCCCTTCATTCCAGCCTCCTGGCCTCCTCATGGGCAGGGTTTCTGCTCTCTCTGCGCCCTCTTTCTGCAATGATCCATGTTCACTCCGCTTTCAGAGATCTCCTTCCTAAGACAGGAGGCCCCCCACTATCTCAGAGCACCACCACACCACCCTGCTTCATTTTCCTCCTGGCACAGTCCTCTGAGGCAGAAATCACTCTCCCCATTTTACGGATGAAGAAACTGAGACTCAAACACTCCAAATTAAACAGCTAGCAAGTGACAGAGCATGGACAAGAATTCAGTGCTCTACAGAAGAAGGAGTTAATGGGAAGAAATGTAAGTTTGTTGGGGTTAGGGTGGGAAGTAGACAAAATATATTACATTGTTCTCACTGTTTCTGGATTCTTGTTTTGTGGCTTGGTTTCTTTAAATTATGAGGTAGAAATTTTCACTTGAATTCACTTGAATCCCAGGAGGGCTTGTTCTTTTAGCAAAGCTGCCTGGGTAAGAGCTGAGGCACACTTCCCTGCAGGTGGGCTGGCAGGGCCGAAAGAGGCGGGGAGGGAGAGCGTTCTCGCAGCGGCTGAGTGTGGACCTCTCAGCTGGGACCTCTGTCTATGAAGCCCTCAGGAAGGCTTGCTGTGTGACACGCTGTGCCAGCTCTCTCACGGCTCCTCCAAAGAACCTGCAGTGATGACTAGTAGGTCACAGACTGGAGGCTGTAGGCCAGGTGATATTGGCAGCTGCGATTTTCGGAAGTGTTAAAAAAAATCTGAGCCAACTTTTACAAATGTCCAGAGTCTATGTGGCTTAAAAGAGCTGGTGTCCAGGGCCTGTCTTCCAGCTCAGCCACCCTGGGCTGAGCCTTGTGACAGCTGCCCTCTGAGAAAGGGCTGTGTCTCAAGCCCCAGCTAAGCTGATTCACTTCTCCATCGTGTCTTCCAGGCTCCTGCAAGCATCTGGGTTTGGAGCCCTAAAGCTTCCTTAGCTTTAAGACATTTGAAGCAAATGCCACCCTCACATGAGATGGGGCCAGGAGGTTGCAGAGGTCTTTGGGTTATTGAATCTTTTCAATGATAGTGTATCATCTGTATGTAAAATCCATGTGTATATATAGAAGAATAATCACAGAGCACTCTTTCTGCCAGCCTACAGCTGCCTGGCTCACATTTCTACCTTCTGTCCCAACACAGTTCCTGGGACTCAGGCACGCGGGCTGTGCCCGTCCACCTGGGTCCCTGTCTCTGAGCTCATGCTGTCGCCACGAACGTCCTTCCTGCCCACTGAAAGCCCACAGCAGGGCTCATGTCGGGTTCATCCTCGTGTCCTTCAAGTCACTTCCTACTCACTTACAAACATATCCATGTATGGTTCTTTTTAACCTAAATGGGGTCACACTTTAAGTATCGATCTTCAACTAGAAGAAGAGTTCGTCCTCTCTGAGGACGGGGATTTAGCCTGAATTGTTCATTGCTGCACCTCCACCAGCACTTGACATGTAAGTGCTCGAAAAATATTTATTCCATGAGCAACGTAAATACATAAATTTTTTTTCTTGCTTATAATGTCTTAGAGCTCTTTCCATGCCACTAGCTATGTAGATCTGTTGAATTCCTTTGAATCGCTGCTGATGTGGACTGACAAACACTGCAGTGGTGTTTATATTCTTTCCAATTTTTCACTATTTTAAACAGCATTGGGATGATCATTTCTCTTTCTACATAATACACACCTATGCATGTACTTTTTGTAGAGATAATTCCCGGAAATGAATTTTATGGGGTCAAAGGGTATGCACTTAAAAATTTTGAAATTTAGCCATGTGGTGCTCTTAGAAGGCCATGCCAATTTTTTGTTCCAACAGCAGAGTATGATGGTGTCTTGTTCTCTAATGCTTTCCTAACCCTAGATATTATGTCTGTTTTATTAGGCCAAATGGATTTCAGCTCCCTTCCTCTCCAAGGGAAGAAAGGGAGAGAAGACAGAAAGAAGGTGGGAAAAGAGGAAACGAGGGGGTGCATGTGAAGAAAGCGAAGATGTGCCTGGCGAGATCCCACAGGGGAGAAATTGGCAAGAGACGTTTCATTTGAGAAATTGACTCAGAGTTTCTCACCAGGCTGCCATCATGTCAAGGCTCATGGGGGATGACCTGCTTCCAAGCTCCCTCTGTGGCTGTTGGCACAGCTCAGGTCCTCTTGAGGTGTTGATGAGAGACATGGGTTGCTTGCCACATGGCCCTCTCAGTGAAGCAGCTCACAACTTGGCAGCTGGCTTCCCTCAAAGAAAGAGTCACAGAACAAGAAAGGGTGCCCAAGACAGAAGTTACAGCCTTTCTGTGACCTCGTCTTGGCAGTGACACCCCACCACGTTTGCCATATTGGATTTATTAGGAGTGAGTTACTAGGACTAGCCCGGCCTCTGGGCAGGGGGCGGGGTGGTTCACACAAGGTCACTGACACCGGAAGAGGAGACTCACTGGGGACCGTCCACCACGTACGCCATCTTCCCACGTGGACCTTCCATCCTTTCTCTCCTTCCTTTTCCATCCTTCTTCATTCCCTCTCTACTTCCTTCTAGCACTTACTGTGAGTCTACCACACCCAGGGAGCTATGCCAGGCACTGGGAATACAAAGACTGAGAACTGGAGGTGGCCATCCTAGAGAAAGAGAAAGAACCGATAAAATAACTGTTACCCAAGCTTCGTCACTCACTCTTCTGGCCATATGGATGAGCTTTCTAAACCTGTTCTTTCTTTTTTTTGTTTTTAATTGAAGTGTAGTTGAGTTACAATTTTGTGTTAGTTTTGGGTATACAGCAAAGTGATTCCGTTTCATATATATATTTCAGATTATTTTCCATTATAGGTTATTATAAGATGCTGAATATTGTTCCCTGTGTCATCTGGTAAGTCTTTGTTGCATATCTCTTCTCTGTATAGCTGGTCTGTACCTGTTAATCCCATACTCCTAGTTCATCCCTGTTCTCTTTCTTCTTTGCTAACCATACATTTATCACTTAGATGTGGAATCTAAAACTTGATACAAATTAATCTATATATAAAGCAGAAACAGACTCACAGTCACAGGAAAGAAACTTAAGGTTACCTAAACATCTTATTTAACACTTCTCTGTAAATTGATGGCCTCTAACTCTGATCTCATCCTGTACCAGTTCTTAACCCCGGCAGCCCCATTAGCAGCACACTGGGAGGCTATTTAGTCTGCGTGTGGACATAGGGTCAATACGGGACAGCTCCTCCGCCACCCGACACTTGCTGTAGTAGCCACTTAACCCCTGCCACCTCCAGCCCATGGAGGTCACCAGCAGGGTGGTGGCAGTTCCCTTGGGAGGACCCCGCTCTCCTGCCCTGCAGCCCCAAGCTCCGTCCTCTCTTATTGCCCCTCCTCACCCACACTGTCCCTGCACTTGTCCTTTTCATCACTAAAGGGGCAAAACGATTTTGCTGCCTCAGAACAAACTCCTTTGCTGTCTTAGAAAGAGTGTTATTGTGGGCGCTTGTGACCCCCAGTGGTAGAGAAGGGAAAGTACAAGCAGTGAAGTCTAGGAGGTGGGAAGGAGGCGTCTGCCACCCTAGTCCCGGAGACGCCACCGACGCTGCACGGCCGTGTGCACAGCGGATGAAAGCAGCACACGCGGAGCGATGAAACCCCCGCCTCCCGTCTTGTGTTCTGAGCAGCTGTATTCACATCCAAGCAGTCAGCAAATTAGAGTTCATGTCTTTTCTGGATATATGCCCAGGAGTGGGACTGCTGGATCGTAGAGTAACTCTATTTTTAGTTTTTAAAGGAATCTCCACACTGCTTTCCACAGTGGCTGCACCAAACTGCATTCCCACCAGCAGTGTAGGAGGGTTCCCCTTTCTCCACAGCCTCTCCAGCATTTGTCATTTGTGGACATTTTAATAATGGCCATTCTTTAATTCTTTAATGATGGCCTCGTTTTTTAAATTTGCATTTCTCTGATAATTAGCAATATTGAGCATTTTTTCATGTGCTTATTGGCCATTTGTATGTCTTCATTGGAGAAATGTTTGTTTAGGTCATCTGCCCATTTAATTCATATGCAGGGAAGTCTTACACAAATGAGGCAATAGGAAGTGACCAAAGCAAGCTGTTTATGTTTCATTTTGGACAAAGAAACTATCTGTAAAGATTTAACAAAAGAAAGGGGCTTGTGCTTGAGGTAGGAGAGTAATGAGAAAGCAACTGAGTTTGTCTACACAGCTTTCTTATCCCTGATTCTGCTGAGGGACATGCTTTCTACCCTCCTGGTGCAGGGAGGACACCTTCACACGGTAAATTTATTTTCTGCTTTCAGAAAAAGAGAGGGGTTAGGTGTTTGGGATTTTTTTTAGTCTCATTTTTCTCTCAGGCTGTTTCTCAGCTAAGTTTAATGTGGCATTGAATTAACATCTTTCAGCTTTAGTTTCCTCATCTGTCAGAGAAGGATGAAAATAGCGTCCTCTCAGAGGGTTGGGAAGATAAATAACTAAAGACCTGAAGCAGGAGGGTATAGCTCAGTGGTGGAGAACATGCTTAGCATGCAGGAGGTCCTGGGTTCAATCCCCAGTACTTCTATTAAAAAAAAAAAAAAAAGAAGAAGAAAGAAAGAAAGAAAAAAAACCCCAACAAAATAAAATTTTTTAAATAAATAAAATAAAATTAATAAGTAAATAAATAAACCTAATTACCTCCCCTCTCAAAAATTTTTTTTAAAAAAGAGACAACTGTGGCTGACTTACAGAATGTTAAGGATTCCAATAAGTATCTGTGTGTGGCTGACTGGCCATGTTAGTGTCCTCCCCAGTTAGGGAAACAGGCTCAGAGATGTTCTGCTCCATCAGCATGACTTCCCTTCCCCGGGTGAAAGGTCTGGGATTTGAATCCAGATGATGACTCCAGACCCAGTAATATTTTCACTGTTTTCAACAGGGTCTTCTGGGAGTAGGGCTGGGCCCTTTACAGTAATTTATCCTCCACTCGAAGCCTCAAATCCCTGGAGTGGGCCCCTGGAGGCCAATGCCACACGTAGTCCCAAACACAGACAGCAGAGCTTCTCAGGCTGAGTACGTCTTATTCATGAAATAATGCACTGTTGCTTCCTGGAGAGGCTGGAAGATGGACAAAAGCCCTGTGTCTGATGGAGTGTCTCTCTGGGACTAAGCGGTCCTCTCGGTCAACATAAGCTACTTTAGGGAGCCAGCATCATTGTTCTGATACCTAATACCTGCCCGAGTTCAACAGATGCAGAATATAAAAGCAGAAAGACATCATGGACAGTGTTCTCTGAATATATAAGGAAACTGAGGTCTACAGAACTTAGACCCCGGTCCACATTCATATCTATTTTGATCTAGTCTATGTCATAACCAGGGACGTCCTCATCTGGGCTCCACCAAACATGCTCCCCCACCTATTCCCGCTACCATTGCCCACCCTCTGCCATTCTGTGTCTTCTCCCCTGCCCACCCTCTGCCATTCTGTGTCTTCTCCCCTGCCCACCCTCTGCCATTCTGTGTCTTCTCCCCAAGGAGAGGGTCCTGTAGCCTGCTACTTCGGTGACCCCATTTCCCCCCATAGCTCCAGTTGCCTTCTTCTTGCTGAAAGGTCCAGTCCAGGTGTCTTCTCTAAGCTCTCTCTCAGTGTTTCCACCTGGCCTCTCACAGTCACCTCCGAATCGGCAGGCCTTGCCCCTACTAGACATGCCACCTCCCACCCAGTTGCTAAGACAGACACTTGGAAATTCATCTTTGATGCTTGCCCCCTTTACTTCCACAAACATTAGTTCCCCACCACGGCGTCATCCACTTCTCTCCACATCCTCTCTAAGCCACCATCGCGTTGGTGTTACCGGACTGAGGTTCTGCTGCTCGCTGCTCTTGAAAGCCAATACTTGAGAGACACGCATTGGTAGGAAAGGAAAGGTTGCTTTACTCAGGAGGCCAGCAACCTGGGGAGAAGGTGGACCAAAAGGCAATTGCCCTTTGCTGGTCGGAGGTGTGTAGGCAGAGGGAGGGGGCTCCAGGCAGAACAGCACAGTCGGCTCTGGCAATCAGCTTGAAATTGGTCACGTGGCGATCTGGTTAGCATCATCTTGATTGTTTTAAGTACCGTTAATCTTCAGTTCCAGGGTCAGTTTGTTCCCATTTCCTTGAAGCCAGATCTTGGAATTGTGTGAGATGGAGCAGTTTCTGTCATGGCTACAGTCAGGTCATCATGTAGTTAACTTCTTCCACCCAGTGGGGTTTTTAGTATCTGCAAAATAGCTCAAAGCATATGGTTCAGAACATTATCTGTAGCCCTCAAGGAGGAACTAACTAAATGTTTGTGACTTTGTTTAATGGCTAAAATATTATTTTGTCTTGTTTGACTGCTCTCCTTTGCCTCTGCATTTTCTCATTTCTCTGATTGAATTTATCATTTGGCTTAAGTTTTTTTTACAGTCAAGGGGCAGGTGGGGGACATGCACTGGCCTAGGGGGTGGTGGGAGTCTGTCCCCTGAAGGCCGTAGGGTCCTGCTCAGTTACATTGGCACTAGCCTCCCAGCTGGACTCACCCTTGTGCCCCCAAATCCCTCCCCATCTATAATCTGAGACAAAGAGATCTTTAAAAAATGTAGATCTCATCAGACCATTCCCCTATTTAAAATCTTGACTTGCCTTCCCATTGCTCCTAGATAAATCCTTCAAAACACAATCCTTACAAAACAAAATTCCAATCATACCCTGAAGTGTCTCACCCCTTCCTGCATCTCCAGTCTTTCCCCAGACCCTCTCCGTCTTTCTCTGCACTCCAGACATGTTAAACTTCTTTTGTTCCTTCCCACCTCAGGGCTTTTGCACATGGTGTTTCTTTAGCCTGGAAGACTCTCTGACGCCCTCTTCACCTTCCAGGTCTCAGCTCATGTACCTTTCCCAGGAACATCTCCCTCAAATCCCAGACGAGGTCAGAGCTCTCTGTCCACATACTCACAACACCTTGGATTTCTCTTTCATGGCATCATCACAAGTGTTTAAGTAGCTGTTTAATGTTTGTTCATAGTATATGCTCCATATCATGCCTGTCTTCTCACCATGGTGTCTCTTATGTCAAGGACAGCTTAGGCAACAAAGAAAAGGCTTAATAAGTGGTACTGCCCTTGGATACAAACAAGAAGGCCCCTGCCTACCTCGTCCTCCTGCCCTCCTCCAGTGGTGCCTCTTCCCATGGGCTAAGGAGTCTAGAGGACCAAGGGAATTGTCCACTCAAGGCTCTGTCCTCCTTCCAGATGCCCATGACCCTGGAATTATTTACCCCAAAGGCCCAGGTCTCTCTTCATGAGGGTGGATGATGCACCCTGAGGTCCAGGGCAGGGGAAGCTATCCCGCGCAGTTGGAACATGCAAGCTAGAGCAGCCACAAGCCTGTGGGCAAGGAAAGATGCGAGGTGCACAGCTGAGCTGTGGTGGGAAAAGAAGGTGTCAGGCCCTGGGCAGGGTCAAGGTCGGCGGCCCTTGCACGGCCACATTTGGGCGCAGACCTCTGTTTGCTCCAAGATTTCTAAATTCAAACCAGGCTTCCCAGGTCATCTTGAAAGTGAATTTGTCAAAACGGATAAACCCTTTTATGTAATGATTTGTTACCTCGATTTAGAACTGTGAAATATATAGACACACGCTGGGTGGATTTCTATTTGTATTCCAGCCCAGAACCTGATAAGGAGTATTTGTTAAATGAATAGATTTTATCCCTGGATCTCAGCATCTACCACATGGAATGATTGCATGAAAAACGTAGGGATGGTTCATGCAAATCAATCTCCTCGGTAGCAAATGCATTTTATTTATTTAAAGTGAAGATCCAGCAGCTGAGTATAATCTGTCTGCAGAGCGTGAGGGATTTTTTTTTCCTCGGGGCAGCTCTGACGTGGATGCTTCCTTTCCATGATTCAATGACAAGTGTAAGTAACCACAATAGCTAACATTACCATTTTAAGCTCTTTACCTGGATTAATGCATTTATTACTCACAACCCTAAGGAATAGCTAGTGTTGCCGTCTTCGTTTTACAGAATGAAAAGATTGAGGCAAGTTCAGCGACTTGCCCAAGGTCACACCGCTAGTAAGTAGCAAAGCCAGAGCCAAGGCCCAGCAGCCAGAGCTGCGAACGTCGTGCTGTGGGCTGTGCCTCCCATTATTATCCGTCCCTGGGATCTCTTGGCGTGTAAGCCCAGATCTAAAGGTGTCAGGGCCACAGTTCCTTTGCAGTGGGTGAGAAACGATAAGGGATTAAATTTGGAATCTGGTCACCAGGAGGACAAACACCCCTCAGAGAAGCATTTCACCCAACGTCTGCTTTCAGCCTCCTCTTGCAGCCGTATAGGCGTGCCGGCACGAGACAAAGAGCACCTCACTTACTTTCAATAAAGAAAGTTATTGGATTTTCATTTACTAATCATGACATTAAGGAGCCTGGTTGGGGAGGGGGTGGGGGCAGGAGTCAGAGTTCCTTAAAGGTGAATTTTTCACATGCTGTAAACTTTGATTAGTGAAAATATTGACTCCCTGCCAATGCTCTAGTCCCACCTGAGTGGGTATTTATTGCTAGAATGGGAGAGCCCAAATCCCAAAGGGAAAGCACAGAATCCCCTTCCTGCCATCAGACTATAGGATCACCAGTTGCAGCTCCAAGACCACCCCGCCTCCACCGGGCAGTCTAAAGGGAGGTGAGGGAAGGAGCGTGAGGAGTCAGACGGGGGAAAGAGAAGGGAGGAAGGCCTGGACGTAGACGCGACGCTATGGAGCCTCCAGAGTGTTACATCCCCAGCTACGTGTTTTCAGTAATGCTCACATTCTCCCCCATGTATGGGGGGAGATGAGGCCATTACGAAGGGCACACTCTGTATCAGATTGATATATGCCCTGCTCCTGGAGAAATACAGGGCATTTTCAGATAGTGTCAATATTAACCAACAATTTAGATTAATATTTTTACATGACAAAAATGTTTTTATTATAGCCTTATTCCTACAGCGTCATTCCTAACAGCAAAAAAATGGAAAACGCCTTTTGAATCCTGTGCCTGGCACTCAACGCCTGTCAATTCTCTTTTCCTTTTCCCCTCCGTTTCTGATCGTCCAATTCCAAATTTACAAACCTGTATTTCACAGGGTTGTTATGAGAACAAAATGAAATAAAACATTTCTTTGCTTAACACAGTTGCCACTTACTAGTAACCATGGTTTCTTGAAATGATGTAATGTGAAAGTTCCTAACTCACGGTAAATGTGTAACACATTCGCTGAACAAAACAAAACAAAACAAAACAAAAAAATGGTTGGAAAATGGCTAAACTTCAAAGGACAAGGCTCTCCCCTTCCAAGTCTCCATGGATGTGTCCCAAACCAGAGTGATGGAAATAAACCAGACGGCAAACTTGGGGTATTCCCAGTGATTTCAAAGCAGGTGAGAAAATCCAGGCTTTGGCGTCAGTTTTCCTGAAATACAAACTGCACAAGGTTCTCAGAAGAGAGTAACTTTCCGTCCAGAAATTGGCTCCCTTCTCAAATGGCCACTCAGAAGGCACATTGTCCTGCAGCAGCAAGCCCTGGCTGTCTCCAGGACTGACTCAGATCTTGAGGCAGTCACTGCGCCTCTCCCCTCCGCCTGGCCTCCCGCCCTTCTGCACAGACTGTTCCTCCCTTGTCGTCACACAGCTTGCTTTGGTAGGTAGGTCACATGGGCCTGGGTTTGAGAAGCCTGGAAGTAGCTTCTGACCCGTCCTGACCCTGATTTACCAATTGACCTCCAGCAAGCCACTGGCCGCTCTGCACTCCTGTACCTACATCTGCAAAACAGCGAGGGCGGATGGTCTGGTCATTGTGTGGTTGTCACGTTTGAGAACCTGGTGAATCTCTTTCCTGAAAGGTTTACTGAACCCTCCCTCCCACCCCCTGGCCTCCAGTTGGCCCCTCCATCCTGGCAGTCCCCTGGAAGTTTCTTAGCTCTCCATTAAAGTACTGTGGATGCCTGAGTTTCATCTTTTTTTCCTATATCCCTAGATCTCAGTCTCCTTAGTGCCTGGACAGAGTGATGCTCAAAAATGTTTGATGATGAGTGAATGAATGAATGAATGAATGAGAAAACACTAAAAGCACAATGCTCTGGGTCGGGCAAACTTATCTATTAAAGTCTAGATAGTTAATGGTTCAGGCTTTGTGGGCCTGTTGCGGCCCCTCCCTCTGCTGGTGTAGTCCTGAAGTAGCCATTGACGTAGGAAAATAAATGGGTGTGTGGCTGAGTCCCAACTAAATTTTATTTCTGAGGAGAGTAGAGGGCAGTGGTTGAGCACGTGCTTAGCATGCACGAGGTCCTAGCTTCAATCCCCAGTAATTCCATTAAAAAATAAAATAAATAAATAAACCTAATTCCTTCCTTTAAAAATGTTTTTAAAGGAAATAAATACATTTTATTTCTAGACACTGAACTTTGAATATCATCTCATTTTCACATACTAGGAACTATCATTTTTCCTTTGATCTGATTCAATCATTTTAAAATGTAAACATCATTCTTTGCACACAGGGGCCACACAAAAGCTGGCGCCAGGCCAGACCTGGCCCCAGGGCCATAGGTTGTCAACCTCTGCTCTAAAGGAATAGCAGATGTTGTTTCTATTACAGGTAGTGCTGAGAATGGCCCTTTCCTTTCACCTGGATAGATGCTGAGATCCCCCACTTAGGTGGCGTCCGGCCTGTGTCTCCCCACCGTCAGCAGGGAGGCCCCACCTGCTGACCTGTCCTCCTGAGGGTCTGACCAGCTGCCTTCCCTCCACCCTGTCCATCAAAGGATCTGTGGCCCGCCTACCCCTGGGGGGCCTGGGCTGGTTTTCAGCACACAGCATCCTCCCAGCCGTAGGTCACATGTGCCCTGTCCCTGTTTCTGCAGAGCAAGGGTTATGAGGGGTCTAGCAATTTTTTTTTTTTTTGACATGTAATTCGGTTAAGCCCTGGGGAGAAAGGAAGGTCTAATTTACCTCTATCCGTTCTTATCCATTGTGCCATTATAAATAATGATTCACATGATAACGCCTTTCATTTACTGAGCACTTACTCTGTACTCAATTGACAATGTGCTAAGGGATTTTTCACATCTTATCTCATTTGTAAAGTGATTTTAAAGTGGGATCGGTTCCTCCATCACCAAGGTGAGTTTCTCTCTCTTTCAAGACCTATTTAACAGAGGAAAGTTGGCAGGAACCAGCTTTGGATGTATAAACAGATTTGTTGGGAAGGGAGGCATAGGAAAACCATCAGTTACTGAGGGTTTAATACATACACCGTTCTGTGGATTCTCCCTTGGGAGGATCAAAGCAAAATATCATGATTTCAATGTCATGGGACAAACCAAGGCTTATGAAGATTTAACTGCTTCAAAGTCATTTACCTACGAAGTAGTAGAGAGAGGTTTGACCCAAGTGGCCTGACGGCAGAGCCTCCTCCTGCAGACTTCCAACAAGTCTGCCCCTCAGCCTCATAAGTACGCTCCAGCTTCTTTCCACCATTGATTTATAGACTTTATATTTTTGGTTAAGTCCCTTCACCTCCTTCCTTTATGTTATTTTTATATTGTTACTTCATTCCATATTCTTTTTTTCTTTAGTTGAAGTTCAGTCGGTTACAATGTGTCAATTTCTGGTGTGCAGCACAATGTCCCTGTTATGCGTATACATACAGATATTCGTTTTCATATTCTTCTTCACATATTATTTTAAAATTCCTGTTTCTTCCACCATCACCATCATCTTTCGTGTCGCTTACTACAACCTTGAACTTAAAATCATTTTATCAATGCTATGCTGCAAGTTGATACAGGTATTGGAAGGGGGAAGAGTATTCAGCAGGTTTCAAAAGTTGACCTAGTGACCTTTCTATTTCAAGCTCAGGGGATCATTTAAAACTCCTTTTGCTTAGGGTACCTGTCGGTTCATTATGATTGAAAATGTCCACTCTGCTCTCATAGACCTACGTGAAATGTCACTTCTACTATGAAGACCTGAGAATAACCAAACACATCTGAATTATACCAGGGAAGCGAAGTTCCTGTGGGCTTTCTGTACCTCAGTAGCCTCGGCTGTAAAACAGGGACTGTAATAGTGTCGAGCTCAGAGGGTTAAGTGGGGAATGAAATGAAGCAACACATGAAAAGTTCTCAAAACCGTCAGGAGGTCACTAAAACACTCTTAGTGGTTCTCACCATTTTGCAGGTAATCCAGTCTTTGTGGTGGCAACACTAGTGTTGAGCTTTGTAAGCTCTTGCTTTGTTCAACCATCATCTAAATCAGCCAGAAGCACACGTCTTTTATTTTCCCAGTCCAGACCCAAGATGTGGACCTATAAGGATCCAATGGTCAGAGACAAGGCACTGTTTTGGGTTTTAATGATGTGAAAAAATGACAGCAATAGCTTTAATAAAAACAAACAAACAAACAAACACCTTATTCTCATATTTACAGAATCTATATGGGTTGAAGGGGTCATTTTAATTTCCCAGTTCTATTCATACTACATTACACAGAAGCAGTGATAAGTATATCTTTTTTTTTTCCAGTGGAGGTACTGGGGATTGAACCCAGGACCTCATGCATGCTAAGCACACGCTGTGCCACTGAGCTGCACACTCTACCATTGAGCCATACCCTCCCCGCTTAGATCCTATATGCACACATGTTATATGTAGTATTCAGCCATCTGGGGATTCAAGGTTTGGGGACATCTCTTGTGATTGTTAAGTGCCGAAGATAAACAGGAGTGTGATTTGTTTCTTTATAAGAAATAGGACCTCCATGGGCGCCGCTCCTCTCTCCTATTTTTCTACACTCTGAACCACTGTTTTCCAAATTGTATTCCTCAGGGCATGAGTCCCATGAGTGGTCAGTAGTGTACATCTGAAAAAAGAGTTTCCCAGTCAAATCTATGCAGTGAGCTCTCAGATGAGTTTTCTTTCTATAAAACGGGGTTCCTGGAGATCTAAAGCATGGACTGCTCTGTTCTAACCCCAATGAGGCTGCCGCTTTATCTGTGCTAATGAAGACACAATTCTCCTGAGATTACATTTTTATTGGCTTCTTAGGTGCTTAAAATGTACAGATTATTGTTCAGTTGGGGCTACTTCTCCAGAACATTAACTTCACCAATTACTAGAGAATTTTCTTATCGTTTCTTCTTTTTCAGCTTCATTGTCTGAGGGTTAGAAAAATAGATTTCTTCCATATGTTCACGATAGCTAGCCGCAGTTCACCTGCCTAATCTTTCTCCTGTTCTTGCCAAGTCGTTTGACTTCTTCAGGGCTTCACCAGAGGTTGCGACCTTGACCTTTTCTACTCATGACCATCTCCCTGCTCCCTCACCCAGCCATCATTATTCTTTGCATGAAAGCTACTGACATTTATGGCCTCGTTAAAATAACTTCTCTAACTGAATCACTATGCTATACACCAGAAACTAATACAACATTGTAAATTGAACCAAAAAATGCAACAACAAAAAAAGCACTCCTCAATCATTCATTTGTTAACCATTAAGGACTTATTATGGGCTGGGCATTGCTGTAAGATCTGATTGGAAGGATGAATAAATGAATGGATTTTGTCATCCCTGGAATTTGGGAAGCTCTGTTAAGTAATGCATAGCTAGGTATGTTTATCATTTAGGGAGAAAATGCCCTATAAGTCAGGGAATTACTAGAATAGTTACATGTTGGCCCCATGAAAAATGATTTAAGCCGTTTTCATGATAATACAAATCCTGATCATTTGCATTTATATAGCACACTATTGGCGCAACAACTTTGTCCCTCTGAGTAGCTTCGCTTAGAGTGGCTTTGCTTTAATTATCTCTCACAGGCAACTATAAAATGATTGTAAAACAATTTGCAAGTATGTGTGTTATCCATAATTGCTAAATAACAGTTAAATTAAACACTATGCAGTGGAATCTGACATTTCTCAGGGTAATATTTTCGTTGTTCACCTGTTGTACTGTCAACTCTGGAGCAGTAACATCTGGGTTAGGACAGATGTGCATCTGGGGAGGCAAGGAAGAGAGTGCGCTTGCCTTAAGAGCATCCCAGAGGAAGGCGAAACTTGTTTACCCTCGAATTTTTTTTTTCCTGTATCTTACTCTCTCAGTAGACCAAATGAAGTGATTTCCAAAGCAAGCCAAAGGTATTCATAAAACATGTATGTGTTCAAGAGCTAACAGTATGAGTTCAGATAGATAAGGTGCTTTAAGTATTAACCCATGTCTGGACACGATAGACATCTGAGCACTTCATTTGGTCCTTCATTAATGAACTGTATGCAAATCACTGTGAATGGCATCTTGGAGGCAGCAATGAGTAAATCCATTTAAATTCCTCGAACATCCCTCAGACAGAGGAAGTGCCTGATATTTACATGACCACTTTCCTCCTCCAGTGCTCTGGAAGTAACATCTATTTTTGCCAGCACTGCAGAATTCGGTTTAAAGTTCTTAATCTCTACTCACTTTGAGTGTAGTTGCTCTGTGGCTCCCTCATGGAGCCTACAGTTCCATTTGCAGCCCCTGGTTTGATTCTCCTAAGGACTGGTGGAGGGAAAGGGCAGGAGTGATCATCAGTCCTATTCCACAGATGGAGACCCTGCCGTTCAGAGTATCAAAGGCTTTTTAAAAGTCACACAATGATAAATGAGAGACAGAACCTCAATTTGATTTCCAGAATCAAGGGAGGGAAAAGTGCTCACAAATACGGGGTATCCACAAAATGATTTCCCTTATATCATATGCTTCACAATGAAAAAAGTTAGAATTGGAAGTATGTACTGTCCCACTTATACATAAATGAATGAATGAATGAATGGGCAGTTCTATATTGACATCCTCCGCTGACTTCTGAGACTCTTGCTGTCTTCAAATGGAAATTCCCTGGGATGTTAATTGCATCCTTAACCACCTGTTCTAACCACCTCCCTCCCCCTCACCACCTCATCCTACTGCTTTCTCCATCCCTGTTGAATCACAGATGAAAGGAGCCCCTCCTTTGCCCCAATTCTTCCCCTGGGACACTTCTCTGAGCAGGACCTGGGGCTGGCGAAGGGGCAGCCTTGACAATTTCAGTCTCCATCCTGTGCCCTGTCCTGACTCTGGGCTGAAGTTCAGAATTCACTTGCTTATGGATTTACTCTTCTATTTGGCCTGTGAACCAAAGTGAGGAGAGATCGAGAGCCTTCAAATTAACTGCCATCCTGGCAGAGAAATGTCCCCTCTAGAGCACTGGGGGAAGAAAGCAATTAAGTAAATAAACGTTATCAGAGGCTTCCTTCATTGGACGAATGCTCAGTGGAGGCACGGTGGTCAAGGCAATCAGCAGGGTCTGCTGAGGGCTGTGCCCCACTGCCTGTGTGCAGACCTCTGTGCTACAACAGCCAGCTGTGCGTGGGTGTGTGCGTGTCACCCCAGCTGCCTGGGACTGTATGTTACATCCTGAGATATCCTAGAGGTGCGGATCCTTCTGGAATTACGCCTGACATGTGAATGTTTATGGATTCAAGTTGAATTGAGTAGGGGTTACTTGAGCTTCAGTTTCCACATCAAAATGCAGGTGCTACACTGGAATGAGCACGTCCTGGCTGGGGTAAGAATGTTGTTTTGGGAAAGGAACATGTCTTGATTAAAATTCCACCTCCGCTTCTGTCTACATGCTAGTTGTATGGTTTGGACACCTTGCTTTACCGCTCTGAGCCACCTGTAAAGTGGAGGTTAGGCAAAAATGCCCCTCCACAGCTTTGTGGTGCTCCAGAAATACTTGTTGAATGAAGGATGCTCAGACAGTTCAGAGGAAAAGCCTTCCATTTTAATGGAGCTTGACCAGATCTTCCCACATTACCCCTTTCCCCTAAAGTTGTCAATCTCTGGAACATAAAAGAAAGAACCCTCTCCCTTTGTCTCTGTTCCCCACCTGAGTAAGAGTTATTTGAATAGATCACTAATTTAGAGTCACTCCAACAGGGAGTCCTTTGTCTCCTCCTCCTCCTGGAGCTTGGACTGCAGGCCCTGGGGTGTGGTGTGGGTGAGCCTGGCCTTGTTCCCCTCTTGAGCTGATGAGTCAGTTACCCTGGTCTTCCTCATGCTTCAAAATCGCGGTGGGAAAGATACTGTGTAAGTATTTCTTGCAAAGAAATAACTCCTTCCTACTTAGGATTTGATTTCCTATTTTTGACAGGTCTGCACACTGGATATCTCCTTATTTAGGTGATCAGACCCTAGGGAAGCTGGGTTTCACAACTCATGCATACACCTGAAATTGGGCTGAACTAAGTCAAACCGTTTTTAAACAAGAAAAATTCCATGTTATAGATTAGGCTATGAGAAGCTTGGCTATTGGAGGGGATCAGAGAAGGCATCTTCCCCGTATCCATCTTAACCTAACCGCTCCTGGAAGACACTCATAATCCTGCTCCAGCGAGGAAGTGCACACCCAACAGGGACACAGAAGACAGGTCTGCAAGGCAGGAATGCCAGCACTTGGTTTAAATTAGGTTTGCTTGCATGGCCCCACAAAAGCAAAATGCTGTGGCTCCTCTAATTTCTCAGTGTTAGGGGTTGAGCCTTTACCTTTAAAGGTCCCCATCACTAACTCCAGTTTGTTTCATTTTGTGGGCTTCTTTTAAAATACACTGGTACCGACGTGCAGACTCAGTCTATGCGGTGGGTTCTGTGTCTAGAAACTTGAAGGAGAACTCATAGCGACACCTCTGCTCCTGAATATAAAGACCAAGGGGCCTTGGTTAATAGTTACCTAGATAGATAAATGAACTCATAGGTGTATTTAGTTCATATGCTAATATTGGCGACATTGTCTAGTTTTTTTAGGAATTGACTCTCCCCGGGGTAACTTTTCTCTACAAAACCACCCCTCCTTGTATTTACACAGTGCCCAACAAGCACATCTTGACCATATAACTTCATTTATCTCAGTGACTTCTCCCTGCATTGTGCTTGTCATTCTAAATGACTTTATTTCGTCCTCTCTCATCGGAAGCCTGCATTACAGTCACTATAGATTCACTTCTAATTCTTACCCGACCCATTCCAGAGACTCTGATGACTATATGTTTATGCATTGTAAATACTATTTCTAATAAAATGATAACGAGTGGCCAGGTCCTGCCGAATTTGTAAATGATGGGACTATTTCCCTAGCAACAGCCAATTACACCAGATAGGGAGAGCCATCCTATCAGGAGCACTTACCCTTCAGCTTATTTCAATGTCAGAAAACCTCTTAATTCTGATTATTCCTTCAGTTCTGAGTCAGCCAAGACCACAGAGCTACTGTGCAAATGGCTTAAATGGAAGAAGTATAATAATAATAATTTTTAATGAGGAGACAGTCTGGCTCAGCAGAAGCCTGGAATCCCATAGATTGAAAGGTGTCATCCTGTTTCTTCATTAATTTGGTCCATGACCTTGGGAAAATGGTTTGGTCTACATGTTTTCTTCCCACCCTCCCCTTAACAGAGGCACTGGGGGTTGGACCCAGGGCTCAGTGCATGGCTCTACCACTGCGCTACACTCCCCACCTGCTGGTTTGGTCTGTGTGTGAGCCCTTCACCCCTCAGTGAGTGGGGTCTGGCGACACAAGACAGGGAGAGGAGGGTAGGACTAAGGTAGGTACTGGTTATTAATCACTTGCCACGTGCGAGGCACTGTGCGGGGTGATCTAGTTCAATCCTCATGCAAAGCAGGAGGTAAATATTATCCCCATTTTACAGATAAGGAAACTGGAACTCAGAGATAGTAAATTCACATGGCTGGTAAGTAGAGGAGGCAGGATTTAGACTCAGGTCTATCTGACTCAGAACTGAATTGTTTTTGCATACTTAATTTGCACTTGTGGCCTTTCAAAGAGGCCTAAGTGAGATGGTACTCCAGTCTCATTGTAAGCCTGAGGGATTCAGATGCAGAGCAGGGAGTGACCAGCTCAATTACACTGCAGGGGGTGGGGGGGAGGCTGCAGAGTCAGGAAGGTCTAAACTCTGACCCTTTAGTTTTCACTGGAGAGTCCTCTGGGGGCTGCACTTGGCTTGAGCTTGACCTTGGGAGGAGGGAGAAGATGTTGACAAGGTCATGTGCTCCTCATCTTGATGGCGAGTACTCCCGTTAGCACTCGTGGTCCCCCTTCCCTTCTCTTCTGATCCCCCCTCTATTTATGTGGATTACACTTCAGCTGCACCCCTTGGCTTCCAGGACTCCTGTGGTGGCTTCTTAAGGGGGATCCCTGCCTCCAGCCTCAGACTCTCAGAGCTTCTCATCACTGAAGGAATGGAGTAATGTTTCCCCTGAGGGCAATAAAGAGTAATCAAGGGATTTAAGCAGGGGGATGACATAATTACATTTACAGTTTAGGAAAATTGAACTCTGAGGAGTTAATGCATAAAGATCCTCCCCCTTCGTCTCTTTAGCCATTGTTTTCTCCCATCCACTCCCTGCCCTCCAGGCAAGCTGAGTAAGACTGTGCTCCACTGAGGATTCCGCCCGGCAAGCCCCTCCCTCCCCTGAGGGCCTTGAGATGTCCCTGGTCTTGAAGACTTGCTAAAACTTCTCCATGAAGCAGTCCTCATCACCCCGCACACTTGGGAACCCCCTAGAAGAGCCTCACTCACACCCCTCACGACTGACTCATTGCATTGAAACAGTTTCTCTGGTTCTGTCTCCCTTACCAGAGTGTGAACCCCTCAAAGACGAGGGAGGCATCACTCACGTTACATCCAGCACTGCGAGGGCAGAGCTAAGCAGTGGTCCCTCCTAGCTGTTAGTGGACTGAATCATTGGGCTCGAAGGCTATGCCTCTTCTCTTCTAGAAGGTGACTGAAAGAGGGAAAGACACTAACAGTGGGGACCAAGGAGTTTCAGGAACTTTGGGCAATCTTTTTACCATTTTAGACCTTTGATCCTTCTCTAAGATGGGGGCAGGGAAGGGTCAGATACTTCCTGAGAACTTCACTTCTCTGACAGTCTAGTGTTCTGGTTATTTAGAGGCGAAGATGGGAATGGTGTTTAAGAATGAGATATGGGCAGTGCTCAAGGAGGTGGGTCTCAGTGGGATGGGGAACCCCGGAAGTCTAGAGTAGTGGGCGCCCACCATCCACATCACTTGGCTTCTTGCTGGCCTTCACCGCTGACTTGGTGACCTTGGCTGCAGTGGCTGTCTTTCTCTCCTCCACCTTGATGACTCTGACGGCCACGTTTGCCTCATGTCCCGCACAGTGAAACAGCCTGGAGGTGGGGAGGAAGAATGAAATTCCTGGAAACTGGCACAGAAGGAAAGGCTCCTCAGCCTCGGTCAGCGGTGCTCTCCTTCCCCCGGCTCCGGAGCGGTCAATTCCTGGCTCACCCGGAGGTGGGTCCCCCAAGTTTCCTCAGCGAGCTCCACTCTCTACATAAGATACTTGTGTGTACTGACTGAATAGAATTGATAATAAAACATAAACTAAGCTGTCTTGGTTTCTTCCAAGGAGGACAGTGTGAGGTCCATGAAGAATCTCCGGGTAGATAAACAACTGAAGCCCAGAGGCTTCAAAGTGGTTTGATGCCCTGGGCTGTGAACACGACTCAGGGTCTCGCCTCCTTCTCCTACCCCGGCCTCTGCCTCATCCTTCTCCTGTTTCCCTCAGACCTAATCACCTCCAGCTGGTCCTCCCTGCTAGGAAGAAGCATTGTTTGTGGATGTGACACAGTACATTCACGATGGCGTGGGGCAGGATCTCAGTGCCAACAGCCAAGTCCTACCATGTTCACGATTCCTGCCAGTGGGTGCTTTAGCATTCCAGAACCCTGGTGAGCATTAAATGCCAAGATCTCTCAGCCAGAAGAGGGAACTAAAAATGGAAGTTTGAAACCCAAGCTGCTGCCCAGTCTGTCTGTTGAGGTTAATATGCCTAGAGGGTGAGGAGTGGGTGGAAATTTGTAACCTTTGTTCCTTAAATTTTTTTCCCATTAATGGATGTAGTAGGCTGATGCTTCGTGTTGCCATGTTGCCGTATAAGCTACATTATATGGCCATTCAGCTGGGAGTCAGGTCCCCAAGGCCTGCCTGTGGTGCGTTCATTTATTCATCCATCACATATTGGCAGAGATTTGTTGTGTCAGAGGCTAGTGGTGATAAAGGCATGAAGAAAGTGAACAGTGAGAATGGTAGAGGTGAGGAGGAGAGCACGAAAGATGCAAAGCAGAGATTTCTAATCATCTGAGCAAGATGGTGACCTGACGGAGTCAAGTAGTGGGAAGTTCTGAATATATTTAGAAACTGAAAGATTTCTAAAAATTGGATGTGAGGTGTGAGGAAAGGAGGTTCAAGGTGACATCTAGGTTCTTGGCCTGAAGGGCTAGAAGGATGGAGAGCCTATAATGAGAGGTGGGTGTGGATTGCTAACTAAAAGAGGTGCTGATGGAGAGGGGAGAGGTCCAGGCTGAGATAATCAGGGAAGTAATTAAAACCTGGAAGTGAACTCTCACCCAGGGCATCGGCTTGGAGTGCTAGGACACGCACATACACCCTGCTCTCCTGGAAGGAAATTAATCAGCTGCAAGACAATTGCAATCAGTTCTGTATTGGAAAAGTCATTAATCTGTAAACACTGAGATTGTTAGTAAAATGTGTTAAAATGTGTCAAGGCCTCAGGACTGTTGGAGTCCTTTCTATGAGCAGGAAGTGATATTTCCAGTCACTTTGGGACTTTGATGCCCAAGATTTAGACCAGGAGTGCAGTGGCCTAGTTTTTTCATTGATCAACTACCTGTTCCTGCCTGTCAAGCTGGCTTCCTTTCAAGTGCAAATCTCCAGGGAAACCCCAGACCCAGCACAAACCTAGAAATAATAGCAGAATGACAAACCAGAGCTGTCACCACACCAGATATCAAAAAGCTCACCTGTCTCCAGTGCTGAGAAGCCTGTCAGACTGAAGCTGTTGTCAGCGTGCATCTGCCTAACAGGGCTGGACCAGCTTTGCAGCGCCTCAGACCTGTCAGTGTCAAAAGCTACCCAGACCCAAGCCAGTTCAGGAGCTGTAGCTGGGACACCATGCAAATTGCTCCCCGTTGGATTCCTCATGCCTCCTGGGGCCCATGCAGAATGGCTAGCCCTTTTTGTCCTCAGAAGACTTTATTTAGGCTTTTTAAAACCATAACCACAGCTTTGCTTAGAATGATTGAGGAACGAAACTTCAAGCTTAGACATATCCTTAATACGTACTCAATAAACAGCTGTTGATTAATGAATGAATGTCAACCTATGTTTGCTGAAATAAGTGAATGACTTGTTTAAATGCCAATTTCCCCTTCATTCTCAAGATTAATCATGGTTTTGATGCTTGTTGCTTAAAGATGCCTTAAATTCCACTTGCAAAAGAAAAGTAAAAATCATCACGGTTAATCCTCTGAGGGCCATATCCTCTACTCAGTAATTCCTCCCTGGCATGGAAGCAAATGTGGCTGGTAAGTAAGAGAATCTCATCTCACTAGGAACTCCAGGAGCCTGTCTGTGCAGCACTGCAGAGACCCACCAGAATCAGCCAGGTTTTGGCACCGAACCACAACTACAGCAGTTCGGATTAGTAATGAGAGCTCTGGCATTTCACCCGAGAAATAGTTTCTGCTGGTCCAGGAACCCCTCCTTTAGTCCTTAACATAACATCGCAAATGGATCTAAGGCACCTTGGTCAGTGACAGTTATGAGGTTCTTTGTTGGCAGGTATTGGAGGCCTCAACTTGTCAGATTTCACGCCTACCCCTGAGACCAGCTGGCGCGATGAAACCCGTCTCAGACTGCATTCTCTCACACACACTTGTATTAGCGGCATAAAGCAATCATACATCTGTTGCCAAGTTTGATGAAGTCTTTGCAGTCTGAGTCCCCAGGGACCTTTCCGTCTCTGATGAGCGCCTTACAGGCAGTTAGAGGACAGCATTCTAGCAGTAGGCTTCAGCCAGCCTTCTATTTTATTTCATTTTTTTTAACGGAGGTACTGGGGATCAAACCCAGGACCTTGCACACGCACATGTAAGCACACACTTTAGCACTTAGCTATAACCTTGCCCCCAGCAAGCCTTCTAGTGGGGGACAGAACCTTTTGAAAAATGACTCAACACAGGATGGAATCCTTAAGCCGTGGCCACCACTTCAAAAGGCAGAGGCTGCTGGCTTCACCTGTTCATCCAGGAAGATTCGTCTCACCAGTAAAAACTCCTTACTCATGTCCATCATGACAGACAGCAGCCCCTCTGGTGCTGACTGGAGGCAAATATGGGTGAGGCTTGTCCCCCAACCCCGGCGGTCATGGGGGCTTCTGATTATTCTTTCAGATCCTGAATCACCATCTCTAGAGGGCACAGTCCCAGTTAGGGCACTTCAAATATGGAACCACCACCTCCACTGTGCCAGATGAAACTACCCTCCAGGACCACGTATCATGTCAGAACTCTCTCCCTTCGGCCCACTCTCCCCTGGGAGGTCGTGCTGCTCCAACCCAGCCCCCCCGCCCCCTTCCCGGGAGCCTCGACTCGCTTTCGGGCCCCTCCAGGCCCGCGGCCAGGCGGAGGAGGCACCCCGGCCGTCCCTGGGCCTCCCTGTCAGGGAAGCCTGCTGTGTCCATAGCTGCCCATTCATCTCAGACCCGGTAGGAAGCACGCTGGCTCCCAGATTTCAGTCTGTCCCTCTGTCAGATTCCAGGGCTCTACAAAGCCTCCTGTCAGGTCTTCTGCAAATCCAACTCCTCAGGTCAAATAAGGACGCTCTGCAGCTCCCAACTTACTCCGTGGGGGTAGTCTGGGCGTTTGTTCTGGGCTGGCTCACAGCTCTCACCGGGTCCTGGGTGCTCAGCCCTCCAGGCTGCAAGCCCCTGATCCTGCGCACCCACCAGGGACACCCGGCTTTCTCCACCTGACTGAGCCCAGGAGGATGCGAAGTCACTTACTCGTTCATGCACTCATTCATTCAGCTCCTCCTTCGCCGTATACTCACTGATGACACATGGGGTTGAACTAGATTGAGCCCTTCGTCCTGCCCACCTAGATTTCACAGTGTGGCAGGGGAGACAGACAAGTGAAGAGAAAATTATGATACAATGTAAGAAATGCTGGAACAGGGTTAACCTCAGGAGGTTATGGACAACATAGGAGGGGCAACAACAAAGCTTGAGGAATGGGAGAAAACTTTTTGGGAATATAGATCTCTTAAAAAAAGACAGTACAGAGGCCCAGAGGGGAGCTGGAGCCGGGAGGGCAGAATGGCCGGCCTGCAGATTGTGAAGGTCAAGAAGGGGCAGGTCTTGGAAGGGCCTTGATGCCAAGCTGGGGCATCTGGACTTGGCAGTGAGGGCAGTGAGAAGACACGGGGTGCTCAGGGGAATAGCTTTGCTCTAAACGACCACTGTGGGCTTTGAGCTGCCTCAGAAACTTGGGCCCTAATGCAGCGAGAACACAGTGACTAGATCCGACTTGACGGTCCCCTCTGTTGCTAGGGGGTCAGGGTACCCCCCGCCCACTTCCATCATGTCTGAGGAGGCCTCATAGGGAGCACATCCATGCCACTGGCATGGAAATAAAGAAGCAAGACTCTACCAGACTGAGGTGGTCCCTTCCCAGCGTAGACACCCAACTGGAATTCTAAAATGACTCTGCTGTCGTTTGTCTGAATACAATTGATTTCTCCTTGTTACACCAAACCAAGCTGCAGATTCCAGAAACAGAAATCCAAGCTGCCATTCCCCTTTCATATAAACAATTGGTATCATGGCCTTGGAGGGAGACGCACCCGCTCATGTTTACAGAGCTGTTTGCATTTGATGATGACAACATAACACAACTGAGATAAGTCACCCTATGGAAAAATCTGTTTTCCTTCTGTTCTGGAGAGAAAAATCCCACCGCATCAGACCGAACAAACACGTCCACTGCTCCCAGAGAACAGCAGACCAAGGCTCTGAAGAAATGTCTGCCCCCTCCACCTCCTGTTTACCTGTGGCCAACTGGGGGTTGGAAATATTTCCAGAGAAAAACTTCATACCTGACTCCCTCACTTTCCCATTTCCCGTAATTAGCCAAGCCCTAATTATTCCCTGTATTGTGTCTGCCGCCTTAGTTTTGCGAGACAATGGTGCATAAGACAATGGTGTATAACTCAAACACAGGGCCAATCTAAATGAGAAACTGGCAGAGGGCTCACGGGATGATTGCATTATTCATGAAAAGACATCAGAACAATTGGAGGAGAACATTAGATTTTAAATCACAGCGGCAATTACAAGACAATTATCCAAAATGGTGTAATTGCCACAGCTACAGGGTGCGTGGCGGAACCCACACAGCATCCGCACCACTTTCTTTCAATACCGTGATGAAAACTGGTCTGTACTTTGCAAGAGGAAGTTCTCCAGAAGGAAACATTTGTGTTCCTTCCTTCTGTGCCTCAGAGAGCCAGCAACCAGAGCCTGAGTGAAAAATGGAGCCAGCGGCCATCCTTAAGCCTTTCAGGGCCCCCTGCCTTGCTTACTCCAGGATGTGCTGCTGCTCCAGGGCCTCTCCCTTGTCCTTGCATGAATTTAACCCAAGCATAGAACCCAAATTCCACTTTTATAGAAGATGTTCCTCAGCCAAGGAGATCTCATATAGGGCAGTGGCAAATCACTGGCTTTGCAGGCAGCGAACTGGGGTTTACTCACGGTCCTGGTACTTAATGACCGCAGTTTCATATCTGCTGTTATAAAGTTAGCTATCATGTACTGAGGGCATACGACATGTAATACATTACTCATCTCTTTTCCTATTTAACTTAACCTCAGTGGGTCTTGGTTTTCTTTGTATTATTTATTCAACAACTACTTCTCTATCCAGCATCGTCTTTTTCATCAGGCTCTGTTTTAAGAGCTTGGGTTGGACCAGTGACAAAACAGAGCCGGCCTTCATGGAGCTGACCTCATGGGCATCATTTTGCACAACCTCATGGATACGATGTACTGTCTACAGTACCAGCAGAGCCAAAGGCAAACTGGTATCCAAACATTCTTTGCCTCTTTCTTAATATCCCTTCCTTCCTTCCCCTTCCTTTTCTCTCTCCTTTCCTTCTTGACTGAATTTGTTTTCAAACTCTTGAGTCCTTTCATATCAACTCAACAAACTCTCCTTAAGCACTTGTTAATTTGATAAAAATCTAGAAATATTTATTTATTTAAAAATTGTTTACTTGGGTATTCTTTTTTTGAGATAAGTTTTATTTATTTGTTTTTGGGGAGGCAATTAGGTTTCATTTATTCATTAAAAAAATTCTTTTTTCTAATGTGGGTACTGAAGATTGAACCATGCATGTTAAGCACACACTCTACCACCGAGCTATACCCTTCCCTTGTTAGAAATATTAAAATGAGTATATCTTTTGATCTAACAATTTCACTCTTAGATCTTTATCACACAATATTCCTGCACAGAATTGTTAAAATATGTTCAATGATATACACTGCAGTGTTGTTTGTGACAGTGCCACCCTGGAAACAATGCAAAATATCCATCAATACGGGGACTGTTAAACACATTATGGTGCATCCATGGAGCAGGAGATTATGCAGCTGTTAAAAGAATGTACTCATTATAGGAAAATATCCAGGGACTCCCGTGAAGTGAAAAGGGCACGTTTCAGAACAGTGTGTACAATTCAGTCCCATATTTGTAGAACAGATTTCACACATTTACATTTCATTATGAAAAAAGACCAGAGAATACGAATCAAATTATTATATGTGGGTACCTCAGGGGAGTAAGTTGGGAATAGGAAAGATTTTAGCTTTCTTCTTTACTTGTCTTCTCATTTAAAATGTGTGTAGATTACTTTTATAATTAAAATAAAAACAGATGAATAATAATTGATCAGCCCTGAACACTGGACATTCAGAGATGACTAAGAGGGCATGACTTCCTGCCCTGAAGGAGGTTAACATTATGTGTCAGCTTGGCTGGGTTACAGTGTCCAGATATTTGGTCAAACATTATTTGTAATGTTGTATTAAACATTATTTTGGTCAAACATTCTTTGAAGGTGTTTCTTAGATGAGATGAACATTAAACCAGTGGATGTTGAGTCAGGCAGATGACCCACCATAATATGGGTGGGTCTTATCTAATCAGTTGAAGACCTCATCAGATCAGAACAAACATCTGATCTCCCTAGAGCAAGAAGGAATTCTGGACTTGAACTCTTAACTCTATCCTGAGTCTCTTGACTGCTCACCTACCCCATCAGATTTTGGACCCATTAAAACACCACAAACACTGAAGCAATTCTTGAAATAAATTCTCTCTCTATAACTCCTGTTGGTTCTGTTTTTCTGGATAACCCTGACCAATACAAAGAGCATGTGGTTTAGTGGACCAGTGACTCTCCCCGGGGAGGGTGGGCCCTCCAGGCAGTCCTTAAGGCTAAATACGTGATCAGTGGGAGCACCAGGGGGTGAGTTCGGGGGTGTTGCAGGGCTCCAGCATTTTCAGCCACCTCAAATAAATGCAAAACCTAAGACTGTGCTTACCCTGCAAAGCAGCTTCAAGAAAGTCCTCATAGGACCTGGTGGGGACTGCCTCTGGAGAACAAGGCATGGGGTTTTAGAAAGCATGCATTCCTTGTGACCAGCAGGGCACTGGGCCTTGGCCTCAAGGTCTCCCAAGGCCTCACAGAAGCATCTATGTCTCCAAGGGGCCTCATTCTCCAACACAAGATGCCCTCGCCGCCGCCACCACTCCAGTGGACAGGCCCATGATCCAAGGATGTCCAGAGGAAACAGGGCCTCCTTCTTTCTGACACCAGCCTCAGCTTTCCTGGCTTGGAAGCTCCATCTTCCATGAACTCATCCATGACCCTCAAATATAAAGAAGGTAGGTCATTAACACTTAATTATGATGACTTTGCAGGAGCAAGAAAAATGTTTCAATATACAGACTGAAAAAACAGAGTATGTAATGATGTCTATACTGTGAATACAACTATGAAAATTATGCAAATGAACGAAAGACTGTTAAGTAATCATAGAAAACGAGAACAGAAATTGTTGGGGGGTAGAAGTGTGGCAAGTTCTCCTCCACAATGAAAGCTTATTTAGAATTGCTCTTGTTGCTTGTCAGTCAAAAAGTGTCAATCATGATGGAAGGATGGCCCTTTTGCCTGAGGAGGACAGGGTTGTTTATCTCTGCCGGGCTTATTTCTTACCTCTAGGCCTCCTGGAACTAGAAACTAGAATCTTAGCGTGTGCCAAGCTCCTATAGTGTTTGTCCCTATAAACAGCTTCTCATTTAACCACAACCCCAATTCTGTAAGGTAGATACGATTTGTTAACACCAGATTTCATAATCCACCTGTCAGCAGGGTTACTTTCTTCTGGAGTTTCTGAGGGCGAATTTGTTCTAAGCCTCTCTCCTAGTTTCTGGTGTTTGATGACAATCATTGGTGTCCCCTGGCTTGCAATCATGTCACTTCAGTCTCTGTCTCCATCTAAACGTGGTGTTCTCCGTGTGTGTGTGTGTGTGTGTCTGTGTGTGTCTGTGTGTCTTCTTATAAGGACAACAGTCATACTGGATAGAGGCCACCCTAATCCAGTGTGATCTCATTTTAACTTGCTTACATCTGCAATGACCCTATTTCCAAATGAGGTCACATTCATATGCATTGGGAGCTAGGACTTCAACCACTTTTCAGGGGACAAAATTCAACCCACAGCTGTGGATGTCAAACCCAGGTCTCTCTGGAACCAAAACTATGCTCTTGGGTGGGGCCCTCAGAAATCTTGATAGTGCAATTAAAGTAGAGATTTTATAGGTGCAAAATGAGGCAACAGATTTCAAAACATCGTTGTCACTGTCTTGAAAAAATGCATGTTGGATAATTGATGTATTAATAAAAAGCATCACAAGTACACTTGGAAATATTTAAATAAGCAATACCTGAAATAATGTGAAAAATGTGAAATTTAAGCACAGTAGATTGCAGCACATCTTCTGTGAATGCTGGGTTCATCCAAAAGTGAATTTCGTTTTTAATTTTTAACTCTATGGGTACTAACTGGAGGCTACAAAGTGTTGACATTATTTCCCTGTCGAGAAAAGCAAGTCACCTCCATTATATAGTGGAATAATTTATTCATCCCCTTTGTCCCAGTGCAAGTAATGAAATAGATTTACACACACACACACAGATACACACAACACTGAGTAATTACAAAAGGAGCAACACGGGCAGCTTAGTGTTAAAGACAAGAGATTCAGTTGCAATTTGTACATTTTTCTATCAAGTATTTTTCAGCTCTGATGATCATTTCCATGATTTAGATTCAATCATTTGATCCTAATTTTGCTGGAAAATCAAAATCAAAAGAAATAATTTAATTTGCTGACTGCACTGGATGAACATTGCTTTTTACATTATCCAAATTCAAAATCTATGCCACATGATGGGAAAATTAAATTTTCTCATTGTTAAAAATGATGAGAATAATTCAGCAGCATGCCTGCAGGTTATGGTTTCTCTAATTACCTTGTATCTTGAATTCTTAATTAATTATATTCTGAGACATGAAAAAGTCCCTTTGTGCTCAGAGCCCATCCTAAGCATTTTTTCTGTGCTAGGTGAATTATTTACACAGTAAATCTTACCACTGCATTTCAGTTTTGTCCCTGAAGTTGCTGCCCTTTTGGTCATTTTAATCTCATTCCACTCAGAGTCAATTTCCTACCATTTAGAACAAGCATCCAGACCGTTAGCCTTCCCGCGCTCCGAGATCTTGTCACCTGTCACTGAATTCCTCTGTGACCTAGTTAAATGGTGTTTTTTTTCTGGGTCACAGGAATGATACAGCTTTAAAATTTCTGCCTGGAGAAGGAGCTCCTGAAATTGATGAGGGACCCGGCTTCATTAGAAAATGACTGGGTGACAGAGGATGAGTTTCAATACGGATGTGCAACCGCATCAAAGCTCTGCACCTCCTATCTGTGCGAAACACATTTATTTAAATAAGATGCTGGATAATGCTCCAAAGAGTTTCCTCAGAAAGCATGACTCCAGAGAACACCTGAGCTTTAACTCAAAAGAGTTTTCTATTTTTATGACTAGCTTTAATCATTATGAACTGAAATCTTTCTCCAGCAGCCAGGCTAGCTGGGGCCCCTGGAAATGATGAAAGCTGCTTCTACACAGTGGGACCTGGATGAAAATTAGGAAAAATCATACGTGGTTGCTGTCTGATTGCTTCTTGTTTGTCAGATACACTCTGTATGCATTGCATCATTGTCTTCCTGGGACCCCCTATCTTATAGATGAAGCAACTGAAGTACAGAGTGATTAAGTAACTCCCCCAAGTTCACACAGCTGGTATGTAGCCAAGTCCAACTCAAAAATCCAGCCATGCTTCCTAGACATTAATGGGCATACATCTGTGCCACCTGGAGAACTTGTTAACTTGCAGATTCTGACTCAGTGGGGCTGGGGTTCTGGAGTTGTAACACATTCCCTGGTGAGATTGATGCTGCTGGACCCTGGACCACAGTGTGAGGAGCAGGGTGGTAGAGCCTAACTCCACAGCCTCTAAAGCAGTGCATTGCGAGTGGCGGGGGTGTAGCTCAATGGTGGAGCACATGCTCAGCATGCATGAGGTCCTGGGTTCAATCTCCAGTACCTCCATTAAAACCATAAACAGCAAAATAAATAAATAAAGTGATACATTATAGTTCCTCTCAATGGTCCTTTTTTGTTTCCAAAACAAAATGAAAGCCCATATGGAAATTCATGTTTTAAGGCTTCCTTTGAGTTTGTCTACATAACAGAGATAAACAATGTCAAGGTTAAAAGTCGTGGAAAAACGATGATTCAGACACAGGCCTGATGTCATGAGAACCTCAGCCTCCAAGCTCTGTAGAATCCGCTTACATTTTTCTTGCCAAAATCTGTCTTGCTTGGACACCTCTGTCCAAATGTATGGCGTGAGAGCCAGGCATCCAGCGTTTCAGTGAGAGCGAGTTCTCGATGGGTCTACCAGCCAGCTGTCTGGCCCTCCTCTGTGGGCCTGCTTTGGACAGGCAGACACGTGACAATATTTATAGATGTCTAGACTTAATGGGTCAATTCTCATGGTGGCAGCAAGTTGCCATACCTAGCAGTCCCCAGCCTGGGATCTCCCAAGAATCTGGAGCAGCAGCATGGCTTCTGGAGCACGCGGCCAGCTCCGTGCACTTGGGGGAGAGACTGCATTATAGAGGTTGCTACGTACTGTGTGTAACTGTTGGTGGGTTTATTATTGGATGAAACCATTTTGAAAGCAATTAAAATGGAGAAATGCTTAGACTTATAAATGGGTGTATTCTTTGACTTAAAAATTCTGCTTCCAGCAGTCTGTCCTTCAGAAATCCTAACACCGTGTGCGTATTTACACAAGGGTGTTCATGGGAGCATTGTCCATCATATCCAAACATCAAAGCAGTGCAGCAAGAAGGGAGTGTGGAATTTAAAACATAAACCAAATGAATGAATATAACCAAACGGAAACAGACTCACAGATACTGAGAATGAACTAGTGGTTACCAGTGGGGAGAGGGCAAGGAGAGGGGTAAGGTAGAGATATGGAATTAAGAGCTACAAACTACTATGCATAAAACAGGTAAGCAACAAGGATATATTGTTCAGCACAGGGAAGTAAGATCTCATTTTGTGATAACTTTAAATGGAGTATAACCTATAAAGGTATTGCATCACTCACTGTGTTGTGCACCTGAAACTAATATAATATTGTAAGTCAACTATACTTCAATAAAAAATAAAGCCATGATTAAATAAAATTATGGAATAACCATGATATGGGAAGCAATGCAGCCATCAAGCAGAATACAGCACCGACCTGCGAAGATGCCTAAGACAGACAGCGGGGCAAACACAGCAAGTTTCAGGACAATATACAAAACAGGATCCCACTGTGTTAACTCCCTCCCGTCTACGTTATGGTTGTCTGTGCACATGGAGGGAGTCTTCACTATCTGGATCCCTTGCGGCTGGGAGGTTGAGAGGGGAAGCAAAGGTATTCACGCTAAGAACATATTCACCAATGAACTGAAATCTGGTAAAAATAGTTTCTACTTCAACATCGCTCTCTGCTTAGCCCTGGAGTCAAGGTCCGTGCTGCGCTGGCTCTAGCTGGCTGTACACTTAGGGCCAGTCAATGTGACTGACAGCCAGATGACAGGGCACATCTGGAGAACGATGCAGGATTTCAGGAAGCTTGGGAAATGGACACGGGAGCACTGTTTGAATCTTGCAGAATTCAGTGGGCCAGTAAGAGGCTCATAGATCAGAGAACATGTGAAAAGGAAATCATCAAGAAAAATCACAAAAAGGCATCTGATAGAGAATAATTTGAATATACAGGATTTAAAAAAATGCTCCCTATATTTCAAGAGAAATGATCCTGTTTGTTTTGGAGGTAGAGGTTGTGAGGGAACACCAACTGAAAAGTGCAGGGGACTATTCATGCTTCGCTTTGCATGCCTTCGTATTATTTCTGTCTTTGCATGGGAAAGCAGTCCTCTATTACTTGGAGCAATATTTTTTAAAATCCCAAAAATATATTCATAGTCTCCTTTTAAAATATGTTAATATATATCGAATATTAGGAAGAATATACTCTGATATACAAGTGATCATTTTTGGAGACATATGTAAATGGGGATTATTTACAACCTTCTTGTGCCCGTTTTTGTTTTCTCATTTTGTAATGAACTCACACTGGTTTGGAAGTAAGAAGAAGATGGGAGAAGGAAGGAAGGAAGGAAGGAAGGAAGGAAGGAAGGAAGGAAGGAAGGAAGGAAGGAAGGAAGGAAGGAAGGATGAAGAGGGAGGGAGGGATGGAAAGGGGAGGAAGGAAGAGCAGTGTGAAACATTAAAGGGACACTTTAAAAAAAATGCTTTAGAATTTTCTATCTTTAAGCCACATGTTCCTGCTTGGCTTGTTGGGCTGTTTTAATTTGGAGGCCAGTTTGTTCCAAGTTCTCATTTGTTGTTAGGTATCTAAGTTGTTCCAAATCTTCTTGATTAAAAACAGTATGGGAGCAGGCATAACTGGCTGAAAATTAACTGGAATTTAAACAAGCAAAAGAATGGAGATGAAAATGGAAGAATTTTGAGAAATGGGCCAAAGTGCTGCAAGATGAGTATCTAGTTTGGAGAGCTGCCCTGTTGTGCACCAAACTAGCAGTTATCTGAAACTAGTGACCAGAGATGACAATTTTTGGCTATTGAGCAACACGGCTATATTCACTCAGGTGTTTTGGCAGAACTGTATTGGTTGAATCCTTTGTTTCCACAGAGAAGGGCAGGTAAAGATTTGAAGAGCAAGGGGGAGGGTATAGCTCAGTGGTAGAGTGCATGTGAGGTCCTGGGTTCAATCCCTAGTACCTCCATTTTTTAAAAAAGTGGAAATTGTTAATTGCTCAGTTTGGAGAAACAGGATGTCCATTTGGTAGAAATTTCAGAGGGCCTATGGAGGCATTAGCAGGCCTAAGGCTGTCCTCATACGTTGGGTTCCCACCATTTGGAGGTATGGGTGGAGATTTAAACGAGTTCTCTTTCTGCTAAGGGCAGCCACAGGGAGATGTGGACAGGAGTGCTTTCCTGCTGGTCAGTTCATGAGCACATCACCGCGCTGCTGGGTTGAAATACCAGAGAGACTTCGAGCATTCTCTACACTTGCCTCTCTTGAAATACTTCTCACCAGTTACTAAATTCACCAAAATGAGGAAGGATTTATAAGATCAAGGGGATTTAGCTGGAGACATCACTGATTTAACTTTTTAATAAAAAATGGCTAATGAGAGTCAGTACCACACTGGGAACCTGGGGGACAAAGACAGAGAAGGCTCAACTCTGCCCTCGAGTAGTTTCTGGTCTAGTTGGGGAGCCCCTGGAGGCGGTCCACTGGCAATGGCTCGTACTGGCTTTCGAGAGGCGAGTGTTAGACGCCCAAGAACCTGTGGGCTGGGGCACATTGCCCTGGTAGCTTGAAACCAGCCATGGTGCAAGTGTTTATATCATGGAAGCTGACAGATGCGGTAGTCGGTGCCCCCCTCTTTTCTCCAGTTGTCAAGCACTCAGCTGCCTACCAACGCGGGGATGGACAAGCAACTGGAAGGTCACAGCACCTCTAGCTCCACCCGCGCAGTAAGGATTTACAGTAAAGAGAAATTAGAAGCCTCGTCAGGGGCCATTCTGTAACGAAAGTGGCTCCAGGATCCCCATCAGGGTGGGGCAGGTGGAGTTTTGTGCCTGGCTCCAACTCCAGGGGCAGCCCAGGGCCTGAGGAGGGGCCTTTCTGCTGCTGATGCTCAGACAGCGCTGTTCTCCCAGCAGGCCTGGCCCTCCCTCACCAAGGCTGGGTGGCGGGTGCCCTCCCCCTCTGGAGACCTTCCTGGTCTCAACCTAACTCCTTGCAATGTCACTTCTTCGAAAAATCAATTTGTCTCTCCTCCCCAGTTTCTCCTGCATTTATCTTGACTTTCACTCTGTATAGAAAAATGTCCAGAGCTCTGTTCTTTGAAGGAAAACTGAAGTGCAAACTGTGCCTGAAACGTTTGGGTTTATTTATTTTGGAAGAAGGATGCTGGAGAAGTGGGCTAGAAGGCATAGGGGTGTGTTTAGGAGAGATATCTACAGACATGTGGCTAATGACTCTTATTTATCCAAATCTCTAGTACTGTTTGTAATCTCATAAGGGAAAAACCCTACACGGTATGTCCCCAGTAAGAAGTTATTTAAGATTTCAACATATGTGCACCAGATCCAATGGAAGTCTTTCTGGAGGTAAGAAGTGTCTAAAACAAACCACCATCCCTGCAAATTTAAGCACCATGTGAGCAATTTACTAAAGACAAATAAAAGGCAACACTTAATTAAAAAGAGTCAACACAATTGCTAGATTCTTTTTTTTTCTTTTTACTTGAAAACTTGTTTTAACCATCAAATTTTGGCAGTTATAAACCTGTACACTGTTGGATTTTTTCTTTTTTGGCCATCTTTTTTTTTTTTTTCTTTCATTTTTTAGAAAAAGAACACAAGACTGAATACTGCCAACAGTAATATATGCAGAAACAATCTGTTTCCTTAAGGGACAAGATTCACTTTAAGTGTTAGCTTTCCCTTTGCATAAGATTTGGTGAGTGATGTGTGTGCGAGTTTAAGTGAGTGCACAAGTGTGTGAAGAAATGAAATACTTCATTCTGAACCTGAAGTGGCATAAAAATCAGGTACTTAGTAACAGGGCAAAACACACTCGTTTTTAAAAACGTCAATAAAAATATTTTCTTGGAAACAGAGAAAGTTAAATGAAAACAGTAGAACCAAAGAAATGTTACAGTACATTTTGAAATGATTGAAGAAAACATCATTTTCAAATCTAAAACCCTTTATGTGTGAGTGTGTGTGTAGTTACCTCCAAAGTTTGCAGACCAACAGCCTGGATGACTATATTCGACCCCCCAAATTAAAGCATCCTGACAGGCATCAAATACAGTATCTACAAATCCTGGAAAATTGAAACCATTATATACAGTTTTATAAACATTTGAAACACCAAAACATACATCTTTTACAAACCAGCCTGTTCGTAACAGGTAAATTTACAAGACAATCTCTCTGATACAGTGCTTAAAAAAAACTGTTTCCATTTCTGAACACATTTGAACACGTTTGTCACTTCCCGAAATGCAGTAGTATGGGCTCATAAAATTGGTAAATTGTAGCAAGTCAGGTATTTGCTTGCAGGAAGGGTACTACAGTACATACTAATGGGTCCAAACACGCTCCAAATGACTATGCGATTCTCTAGTGCATCCTAAACACTGGAAGAGACTAATTATGGCCTTTGTGTAATATTACTTACTTGTAATTATTGCTTTTCATTATTACATAAGGAAAGAAAATCTTATTCTTTTCCTCTCTCTTAGCCAGCTGGCTAAATATTAACTGATGCCAAATCCACAAATGGCGACTTTAAACCCTAGAATTGTACAACCAGAAGCTTAAAGACAGTGTGGATTTCCACCAGAATAACGTGCAGTTGAACGTCGCAGGACAAAACCCAGCCACAATGCATAACCGCTTTTGCACAGACCACACAAAATGATGACGCTGAAGAAATGCCTCTTCAAATCTCCATTTCTCATGGTTTGAAGCTAAAAATGGGAAACATAAAAGCCTAACCACTTTAGCAATTTCTGTGCTCTGGGAGGGTAGCAGGGGGAAGAGATCAGGGAATCATCTGGGCAAACCATGCAAAATGAACACCGGATCGTCCTGAATCAGAAAACGCCGAAGTGTTTTCTGGGTCCTAACTGATTTATTTTGCTAATCTCTTTTCTCAATTCCCCTGACGTTGATTATGTAGACTCAGAACTAGTGGGGGTGCAGTGGGAGAGGGAGGGAAGTAAGCAGGAATTGACCAATAGTGTACATCTTTACTTGGTTTTTTTCCAGGCTGTACTAGTGGGTGCCAAGGTGGTTCCAGGTAAGTTCCAGGAATGCATCATCAATTCCCTTTCCAGGGCTTCTCCCTGATTGTCTGAGAGGGTAAACCTCAAGTGCATAGACTTGACTTGTTCATATTACTCAGTCTTCTACATGGCATCTCACGAACTGGCAGGATATGAATGCGTGGAAAGCTGGCGTGGCATGGAACTCAGCAGCAAAACACTCACAGAAGAAAACAAATAAATTAAACACCTACTTTATCTTTTACAGCCCCATAGCTTCTGTTTACTGTATGACAAATATGACTAGTCCAGCTTCTCTCAACCTAACCAGAATGTTGCAATACGAGTAAAGTGCCCACAACAGGCTATGGAAATGGCTTCCAGAGGTAGCACATACATGTTAGAAAAAAGGGCGGGAGACACCAATTGGCTTAAATCTTTTCCACGTTCATCATGGTGGCGTGGGGGCAGGAATAAACAGGGCTGGTGGGGGGAAGGAAAAAGAAAAATCAATGCACCTGGTAGGTAATATCATAATCAAAGTTTCACTGTATTTGCTGACTGGTCTGAGTTCCATTCTGAAATGATCATTCCCTCCTCAGTTTAGAAAACATTCATTTGGCGAAAGCAGCATTTTGATAGATGTAGAAGGAAATGAGTGAATTCTGAAACTGTGTCCCTCCTAGGTGAGCTGTATGGAAACCTAAGATCTTGAGGTTTCCAGAGTAATATTCTCCATGAACTTTCTCTTCTAGCATATTCCAAAGCAGGAATGGTGAGAGGTCAGAAGGTCCAGCAGAAGCAGGCAGAAACCATGCCCCAGGCAATTTAGTGATGAACAAAGTTATATAGAAAGAATACTGGCACAATGGATGGATTCTAGTTCCTTATCAGCTACTTAACTTCCTGTGTGAGCTTGGGCAAGTCCCTTCCCCTCTCTGGGCATGTTTCCTCTTTTTATAAAATAAGGGATTGGACAAGCAGATCTTAAGGAACCTTCCAGCTCTTAAATCAGTGGTCATCCCACCTAGTTCCATCTTGGCTTGACTGCAAACCATTTCAAAATCTACTGGGAAATCTAATTATCCAAAAAAGTAAAAAGATTTCATGTATTTAAAGGTAATGAATCAAACAATAACACATGCTTATCTGGTATAGATTTAGCTGCAGAGATGCTCTGCAAAAAATCAGGGGAAGATATCCTGAAGAAAGAGGTATTTTATGTAGGTCAGAGCCAAGAGCGAGCACAATTTTCTTGGGTGACTTCACAACCACATTAGGATCTATTTATTCCTTCATTACTGTGTAGGTCAGGCACTCTGCCTGGAGGGGATGCTGTGTAAGCAGGAGTGACTCATCGGCATTAATCTCCTTCTACTGTTTCCTGGGGGCGAGGAATGAATTGTTGGTTTTACTTTGATTGTTTTTATGTCATTGCATTATTGAAAGTGTAGCAGTGGTTCTATTCTAGACCATTAGTTAGTCATTTTCTCTGTGATTCTTGCAAATGGATTTTTTACATAAGAAAAATACCAAAGACTTTATTCTCCAAAGCAGCCTTAGTGAAATTCATTTATTTCAAGACCACAGTGTGGATAATGCTTCCATGAGTAGGTCTGACTAAGACATAAGAAGAGGAGAAAAGCTGAAAAAAAAAATCCGTGAAGTGTATGCGTGTACTCAGGAAGTTTGGGAATGAAAAGAATCTTTTTTGTTGTTTACCATGAACTTCGGAAACACTGACTCCTACAAAGAAGTGGACTGAACACAACTGAAACGAGTAAAAAGATGTCTGCGTGGATGATATGGTGGACACACCAATGCCATATGTTATCAGAAACTGTGGACACAGAGATTTGCTCAAATGCAGATAGTGCAAATATGCTTTTATTTCCCATGGCCGCTGCGCACGCGGCCACGATCTGATTGAAACAAAAGAGGAAAGTCATTCAGTTCTTCAACTTTAAGCTTTGGGTGTCGGGTTATTGTATTCCCGGTGGGATGATTCTCTCAGTTGTGGGAACTCTGGGCCAAAGCCCACATGTCAGATGAGAGGAGAACCCCAGGGGGAAATGAAATGTGACACATTTTTCAAATCTGAGTTTAGTTCCGGAAAATTATAACAAAATACTGGGTTTTTTTTCCCCCCTTAAAAAAGCACAGTTTTGCTTCAAGTTAATAGAAATGGCAGTACCAAAATAAAGTTAACTGAACTGGAATAATATATGGCGTTTGGTGTTTCTGTAATATCATCAAGATCAGAGACATTGGAAGGTTGGCCTCTCTGGCAGGATTTTTTAACAGAGTCCTTACCCTGAAACCTTCACGTCAGCTTTCCTCAAGAGCAGCCTTAGGAGTGCAAGCACATATTTGTATATAGGCCCATACACACACACTAATATAATTTATACACAAGAACTAATCTACTTTCTTCTCCTTCTTTCAAACTTAATTGCATTTATAGTGATGATGCTACCAGTTTAAAATAACACATAACTTTTATCTGCATTATCAAGAATTGTGATTATCCAGCTGAAAACTTTGAAAGCATTATATCTTATTGTTTTCTCCCCACATTTGTGAATTCTGATCAAACCTCTCAATATGTCTTGTTCTAGAGAACGATGTACCAAAATACTCTTCTTTTTGTCTTTTTATTTCCTGATTCTCAGAACAGAGGCCAATTTCTGCAGCAATGTTAAAATTGTAGTTACAGCCAGGAATACGTACTGGAAAACACAAAAACAGATAATCACATTCTCTCTAATGTTTGCACAATGTTAACTTTTTCCTCAACCTATAGAACGGAACGCAAATATCCTCATATTCCTCTTCATTGATCTTTCTCAAACATCATAAAACCCAACTATATTATATTGGATGCATAACACAAACAAACAAACAAAAATAACTGCGCATACTAAACATGTTACCCAAACCTAATTTTATAGCTGAAAACCGGGCAGCTTATTTTTTTTAAGTTGATTTTAAAGGCTTCAGCCCATTTCCTTATTTGTTTAATAATATTTGTTCCTCTTTTCTTTTGCCTAAGACACTAACTTTCCCAACAATCATAACTACTATTTTCATTTCCCCCCCACTGGCTCGAAATTACATGCAACAATGCCTCTTTGCTTGTTGCCAGTTATTAATACTGCAAAGACCGACGCTGGAACCCTTGCCAGGGCACAATACTGCACAAAGCCGTACAAGGTGGACTGTATAACTTGCTGAAATTTTTCTCTCCGTTAAAAAAACTTGGTGCGTGTTCTCGGTCAAGAATGCAGGGACCCACTGCCAGGGTGATCGGTCACCTCTCAGAAACAATTTCTGAGCCTTTCCTTTTCACCCCACGGGGGCTGAGCTTTCTTGTGACAGTACGACTCGGGGAGAGGTTCTCAGCGGAAAATGCCGCGTTTGCTGCTCGCTCACCCCGGGACCCTCGGTGCAGACGCGGGCCCAGCCAGCCACCCTCCGCGCGGTTCCCGAACACACAGCGCGCAGGCGCCGAGGCGCATCCCCTACACTTGGGTCTGGTGCTGGGTCTCCACAAAGGGAATGTGAAGGCTGGCGAGGCTGAGCTCCCCGACGCTCTCATAGTCACTCATGGCTACTTCGGAGTCGTCAAAGCCGCAGCTGGCTGACACATCCGAGGACGAGGTGCCCCTGGAATTGTGCAAGGAGAGAGACGCACTGTCTGCTGGGCCCGCTGCGGTCTCTGTGCCCTGGTTCACGCTCACGGCAAAAGTACTGAATTCACAGGTGGCGGGCGGGCCCACCAAATCCGTTTCGTTTGGGAAGGGGTGGGGAGGGAGGTACTGGCTGGGATGGAACTGGGGCCTTCTCCTGCAGTCTGGGCTCAGCGTGCTGGCCAGGGAGACGGGCTGGGAGGGCGGCAGGGCCTCGTACTGGTCCGGGAAGTCCTCTGGCAGGGGTGGGGGCAGCTGGTCCTGACTCAAGAACTCCTCCTCATGAGGGGGTGGGTACTCGCTGTCGATGTCATAGCCGCCCAGGTAGTAATCGCTCTCCAACTCCCGGGTGCTGCCCTGGTGTGCGGAGCCTCCCTCCTGGTTCTCATAGTTGGGTACCTCTTCTATGTCTGACAGGCGGGCCCCCGGCATCCAGTCAGAGGTGTCCCAGTGATAGGCTGTGTGAGAGAAGCCGTGACAGTTAGTTTCCTCTAGAATGGAGTTGGGCGGGGCTCAGAAAGGAGCAGGCAAGGGACCTGACATGCAATTCTTAGCATCCAGGAGACCCTAGGAGAAGCCAGGGTTCCCTGCATGCTTTTTACAAGGGGCTCGTAGGGGCCAGCCATGCTCTGGCCCAGGGAGTACAAGGTGATGGCAACTCTGAGTGAGGATGGTGCCTGGTTGCTGCAGAACTCAGCCATGCCGTTAAGTGTTGGCCAGTGAGGGCATGCCGAGGAAACACGGTTCTAGAACCCCTTCCCCCCATCCCCTCTTCCCAGCCATGGGCTAAGTGCAGAGCCAGGCTGGCAACATGCTCGTGGAAGAGATGCATCAGTGGTCCTGTGGACCACAGGAGGCAGGGAGATGTGCACGCAAATGGATGACTGGCTCACGCAGGGGAGAGGCTGGGGGATGGGTGCTGGCAGAGCGTTCACCTCCGGTACCAAGCACACAGGACACCTGGAACATGCAAAATTCAGATCAAAGAAACTCAGAAAGGATGCAGGGAGAGGGACAGGGTGAGAACAAACTCAGCAATTCCAAACGCATGAGTAGCATGTTATGCTGGGGGCGTAGCAGAGTCACCTCGGTTGTAGTTCTGCCCTTGATCCATGACAGACACTGTTTAAACACAAAGCGAGAAATGAAACTGACAGTCCAGGGCATGTGAAGAGGGTGCAATAGAACATTTTAGATGACTTTAAAAAAGCTCCTGTTTCTCCCTGTTGTTATTTATGAAATGAACAGATAAATCCCATCTATACCAGGCCCTAAGAGTATTAAATCACTAATAAAAGTTACCTGATTGAAATCAATCTCCATAATATTGTAGCTTGGAATGATTTTTTTAAATATTCCCAGCTCACAGTAGGTCAATACAAGTTGAATATAAGAATGAATTTCGTATTAATCTGGATTCTAACCAATTAAGCACTCTTCTCTTGAAAGGGATTTTATTTAAAAAGTACCCTACATATTTATTTATTTAAAAAGTTATGAACTGGATTTTATTTTATTTTTTTCAAAACTGTAAAATTCACTCTGGAGAGAGACATCCAGTGTCTCATTTGAAACCACCTGCTTACTGCCCCCTCTTTTGCCAGCTGATTAAAATCACCCCTAGATCATAAAATAAATAAACTATCAGGCTATACTGAACAGCCCAGAGAATATAGCCAACATTTTATATAATTGATAAATGGAGTATAACCTTCAACAATTGTGAATCAGTATGTTGTACACCTGAAATTTATAATAATATTGTAAACCAACTATATCTCAATAAAAAATGAAATAAAAAAATAAAATCACCCCTAGTTCAAACTAACAAGGAAGCAATATTTCTAAAAGGATAACTCTGCACAAAGAAATGCTATGGAAGAAAACAGTAAATACCTTCATTCTCTATAGTGTCAACTACATTGTTGACAAGCTGAATGACAGTCACTATGGATGCTTGTGGCCAGGAAAAGAAGACAGGAGGGAGGGGAAGGACAGCTTCGGGTTAGTTATGTATTTTAAACATACGTTCACTTGTCTTAGCAACAACAAAGGCACAGCATGCAAACACCCGAACGAAGCTTCCCACAGTCCGTCCACTGGACCCCAGTGGACACTTTAATCTCGGGGGCCTGAGGATTCTTGGAATCGATGGGAAATGGCACCAAATCCGAGCCCAGTCCGCCTGAAAGGCATGATCGCCAGGAATTGCTGGGTAAATTCATACTTCATAGCCCAGTGACTCAAGCTAGGAAGGCAGTGGCTAGTAAGCTCATGCTAATTTCTCATTAGTAACTCCCAACACCTCTCTGAGGAAGACCGCACTCTTCCCAGGGCTAATTACTCATCTTTCAGCCATGCTGCTCTGAGCCACTGAAGGAGCCAGTGATTAAGGATAATCTTTGCAGGACTGATGGCTCCACACTCATATGATGCCACTGATCACCTAGAATGATCCGAGACCCAGCTCGTACTGGTAAAACATAGATGGAAGTCAGCATTTGGCCTCTGAAATAGTCAGAATCTGGGAAGGAGATATCTGTGCTCATGTGGGTTGCCTTAGCACCTGTATCAGTAGCTTGTGGAGAGGTGATCAGGCTTCAAACGAATTTTTTGAAAATCCCTAACACTTTAGGAAGCCTGCTTGCATCAGGACCAGCCCAGAATGCGACGATGCAGGGCCTGGGAGCCAGTCCGTCAGGCACCACCGCTGGGGCTGCTGCCGGGAGTCTGGAAACACAGTGCTCTCGGGTGCTTCTATATAAAATGCAAACCAGCAGCAGCTTTGCTTCTGGGGATGAGGAAGGCCGTAAACACCAAGGCAAACAGATCTGGAGGCTTGCCTTTGACCTTCCGAGATCGCTGGGAAGAAATCCACCGTTACATGGTTTGTTAATCCAGCCGTCAGATTCACTGAGGTTTCTGCACCTCTCAGGAGTGCTGGGCACCGGGGAAGAAGGCGGAAGAGATCTGGGGGTGATGGCGGGGGAAGAAGACTATTTGACTTCCATGATGGCTTCTATGGCCTTGGGGCTCTCCTGTTCCTATACTTACCTGGGGGGAAAAGACTCCATCATTTTCATTTTTTACTTCTGGGTACAAAATGCCCAGCATAGGATTCAGTGCTCAGGAGAAACTCAGTAAGGGCTTAGGGGCTGAATGATTACATACATTAATAAATTGCTGATAAATAGGAAAATGATATAAGGCATAGACTAAGGGAAGGCTGCTTGTCTCTGTATTTGAAATTATTCTTGGCTCACCACCCTAAGGCAAACTCTCACTGTTTTATGACCATTTCTGCTCCCCTCCCTTGCTCTAGGCAGACAAAACCATCCTCCAAAGCTGGTTCCTCAGCTCAGAAAACCCAATCCAGCATTAGCACCCTCTCCATAAACATGGGTTCACAAGAGGTAGAGGCAGCAGCTTTGGAATGTCAGTGAGGTCCATGAACCCCATGGAATTGCACACACTTTGGGTGTATGTGCATTTTTTTCTAAAGAGCTGATCCATCATGTTTTAATAGCTTCTCCAGAGACCCATGACCCCAAATGATTATAAGGGGGATTCAACTGAACGACAGTAGCACTCCTGTGGGAAGCAGGTCTTGTCTCTGAACTACTTCTAATGATGGGGAGGCTGGGTGTATAGTGGAGTGGCGAGACTGTCATCAGTTAAAATTTAAAAAGGAAATAAATCACACTGTTTGCTAGGGAGTATCATTTGGGATGAGGTAGTTCCATCATGAACCAAATCAAAGAGGACGCATTACTGGAGGTCTGAGGGAGTCTCGTCCACCTCTACCCCAGGTCCCCGCCCGCTCACAGCTTCAGTTCACTGAATGCTGCTTCTTCAGTAAAGACAGCCACCAGTGGAGTCCCCCAAAAAGCTGTGAGCACGCGCAAAGGCCCATGATCAGGTCAGGAAACAAAACAGGTCCCATCACCTTCCTCTCAACCAGTGACCGCCAGCACAGGAGACAGAGCCCACCCGCGGGAACAAATCCGATGACTTCTTACCATTGTCGTCGCCAGAATCCGACTGGAAGGAGCTCAGGGACTGAACTTCCGAGTTGCTGCCTTTATTACTGCCTGCAAAGCAGGTCACTTCTCCCGGGTCATCATCCCCTTTGTCTTCGGGGACAGCCAGAGAGAAAGCAGAAATGACACCGTTTACCTTGTGCATATTTCCAGCCCTGTTCCCTGCCAGAGTTCACTTCTCGGGGCGCTTGCATTTGCTTAGAGAAAATAATTTAGCTCCACAGGAGAAAATAGATTGTGCCATCGGGGGCAAAGGTCTGTCAATCAAGTGATTTACATTATGGATTCGAAACCCTTAACCCGTGATAAATGAGCTTCCAAAGAGCTGACAGCCGGAAGTCAGTGTTCCCTCCTCAGTGGGAAGCGACTCAGTGAAGAGTGAAGCGAGGACCAAGTGGCTGGGTTGCTCTTTGCCATTCAGAGTTAATTTAAATCATTTACATGAACCGATGTGGTGTCAACACCAGGTTAAATGAGATTACTTTTAAAATAGGGGTATAAATATTTTATAGGCAAGGATGCCACTACACTTCTCCGAATTTCCGTGTCTGGGGAGCACGTGGAGTACTCAGCTTTGCCTTCCAGAGGGCAGTGTCACACCATTTTTGGGAATTAACAGCAGTCGGCACTGGTAGAAGGGCAGTCGGCGGTGTGGATGTGTCCTTAGCCACACACTTCCTCCCTCTTTGCTGGACAAAGACAGCCTGAACAACATGCACACACATTAAAGGGCTACTTCCTGATCTGATGGACTAAAGGAAGCAATAAAAACAACCCATATTTCACAGTTGTCAAGTGAAAAATGAATCAGTCGCCTAGAGATTGTCTCGCCGGCTGGCTAGCTCTGCCTTGATTAACAAAGAAGGAAATGTACTCGATAAAAAGTCAACAATACTTTGGGGGGACATGTGAGTTTTGGCCCTAGGTGGATTCTGGAAATAAAGCTGTCACATTACAAAGCGGGAGGAGGGAACTGATCACCAGGAAAAGCTTCAAATCATCACATAACGTGATGGTATGAAGAGACGGTGACTTACAATTAAGGGAACAGTTGTGCTTCGTGACTAGAGAAATTGGTCTTTCTTCCACAAAGGGTGATGCTGGTAACAGGCACTGCGGCTCTGCACCTGCTGTCAGATGCTGGAGCCACAGCAAAACCATGAGTTGGATGAACAACTGAGATAAGTGGAGAGAGACACTGGGGAGAAATTCACCTCCCAACAGCAACAGCACCGAAAACATGATGAGCCCCGGAAAAGCAAAAGGTGGGCACCAGGCTTAGCCCTGAACACATGGAAGGAAATGTCGAATGATCCAATCTGGCGGCTACAGTGCTGTGCACAAAACTCTCTTTCTCCACTCCTCCATTCATTCCAAAGGTTTTCTTCATTGCTAAATAGAAAGAGCCTTTCTATCAGTCAGGGGATGTGCAAGGCTGTAGCAAAGTCAAACTCTACACATAATTTGAGAGGGAATATATTTATGGTTAAAATCTAAAGTCAGCGACTTAAAGTGGTCTACACAAAGGCGGAGTCAGCAGAGAGCGTGGTTGAGGCGACACTGGAATAGAATAGAGGCTCTCCTCCGTCATCAGGAGACCCTCTCCCCTCCTGTCCCTCTCCCTCCCCCTGCCATACCCCGTTAAAGTTCCAAAGAGTGGTCCTGGTAAAAGCCCAGGCTTTGGACTTTTACCAGGTTTGAATCCTCACCCCGCCCTTTCCGAGTTACTGCTCTTAGGCAAGTCACTCATCCCCTTCTCCCACTGGTGCACGTGTGGGGCAGATGTGAGGATTTAAGGAGATGACTCAGCACACAGCAGTGGTGGCTTTTAGTGTTCGTCTGCTGCTTCTGTTTCTCACCACTTCTTTGTCCTCAACCCTTGCACTCTGGACTCCATCTTGAGGACTCACTGAGACATTCTTGAGATCGCCAAGAAACTTCTAGGCATTAAGCACAGAAGTGCTTCTGCTTCTTCTTTTTTTTAAAAGACTGTGTCCTCCTTGAGGTTTTATGGTGCTCAGCCCTGCTGACCTTTCTGAGAGGCTTCGGCTTAGATTTCCCTTTCGACTTTCCCTGCACGCTCTCTGTTGGTGGGTGTTGGTTTCCCTTCCTGGCCCCCACCCTCTGCCCACCTCCCACATATGGGCATCTCCAAGATTATTTGAGAGGCCCAGAATGACCATCCTCTCTCTGCTTTGCTCCCCCAGTGAGCTCACAATCTTAGAGATTCAACCATCTTACATGCAGCTGGCATCCAAACTTTCACCTCCAGCTTCTCCTTCCTCTTAGCGCAAGGGGGCTGGGCATGGCTCAGTGGTAAAGTGCATGCTTAGCATGCACGAGGCCCTAGGTTCAATCGCCAGTACCTCCATTAAAAACAAAAACAGAAAATCCCAAAACCAACAAACAAAAAACCTAACAGAGCCAGACATCCCTCAGGTGAACCCTTATGTGTCCCCTACACTAATTGAGCTGCTTCTTGTTCCAGAAGGCCCTCTCCAGTAGTTTCCTACCAAATCGTACTTATGCTTAAAGACACCAGTAGGAATGCCGCCTTCTCCCATGGAGACACCCTTTATCTCCTTGGCTGTGTATGCTTTTTAGCTCCATTGGAAACCAGCCTCCCGGCCACCCTCTACCTCAACACATATCATAGTACCGTAACCCCAGGCTTTGGAAATTCTTGCTAGCCAGGGTGTCACTGCTGCTCAAATATGAAGCCATTAGTCCTGATGCAAAGTCACAGGATACAAAAGAGCTTGCTTTATTTCATCCTGAGCGACATTAGGGCAGGGAAAACAAGCGCCGTCTCTCACCTAGATGTTCAGTCTGCTTTATTTCCTCTTTGGTCCTGTTTAGTCTCTTCTCCACAGATCAATCAAAGGCATCTTTTAAAAATGTAAATTAGTTCATGCTACTTACCTGCTTAAATATCTACCCTAGTAATGCTGTTAAAATGTATCCACTCTCCCCTGTTGCTCACTGAGTTCCAACTACGTTGACCTTGTCTATGTTCCTCAACATACCAAACTCCTTCCTGCCTCAGGGCCTTTGCACTTGTGGCTCTTCTCCTTGTCTAGAATTCTGCTGCATGAGGCTAAAAGGAGAGGGAAACACTAGCATCTGACCTGGACCACTTTTCTTGCTTGTGGTTCACTCTCTTGTTTCCTGGACTCTGTATTCCAGCCAGATAGAAGGACTTTTCTTCCTCTACATGGAATACCCTCCTTTCCCCAGACCTTTAATCTACCATGGTCCAACTCAAATGTCCGTCTGCTGCCCTCAAGTCTTCACACTAAGCCTAGAAGTACTGTCTTCTGACCTGTCAGAGCACACATGTACATCGCTTATGTGGCTACCCTGCTTGTTGTCCTGCCAACGTGCACTACTATTAGAACTTGGGTTTCAGAGGCTGGCAGCCCTGGATTGGAGTACCAGCTGCCTCTTACTAGCTGTGTGACCTTGGGCACCTTGTGCATGTTCTCTGAGCCTCGTTTTTCCCATCTGTAAATGGGGATAAGAAGCAGAGCCATGTTTCAGGGCCGCTGTGAACATTCAGAGCGAGAATATGTCTTCCTGAGAGCGCTGTCCCCGCGGGGCTGCTCTCCCTTCCCGAATTCCCTTCTGGTAAACACTAGTGGCAGAAATAATGATGAACTACTGTTCCCTACTCACTTTCCGTTCCCGCATCCCAGCCGTTCTTCCGGATGGAATCGCAGTCGGAGCGGCAGGGGGACACGGCGGGGAGGTTAGGGGCCACACTGCACACCACCACACCGCGCCTGGCTGTCAGGATGCGCGGGGACTCGGGGTGAAACGTGGTCATCTCCTGGTGCTCGCCGCCCAGACCGTCCACGATCTTATCCAGGTTGCTCCTGGAGTCGCTCTGGAAGCAGGGGGTGTAGGCCATGGGGCGCACGGGGACCTGCGGGGGCCCCACCTCCTGGTAGACGTTGCGGCCGTCCCCGCTGCCCCGCAGGTTCCGGAACGGGACGCCGTTGCTCTTGTTGAGCAGGGCGGCCGTGGCGGGGTCCTGCACCAGCGTGATGTTGTTGCGGGAGTAGTTCTTGCGGAAGACCTTCTTGCGGAAGACGATGAAGAGCACGATGAGGACGAAGATGACGAAGAGGACCACGGCGATGCCGATGAGCTCCTCCTTGCCCACGTAGGGGTGGCCGGCCTGGATGTTGGGCACCACGACCGGGCGCAGCCCGCAGTACTGGCCCACGTAGCCCGGCGTGCAGTTGCAGAGGAAGGAGCCGAACACGTTCACGCAGGCGCCGCCGTTCTCACACTCCTCCCGCTCGCACTCGTTGACGTCCTCCTCGCACCTTCGCGACAAAACACACGAAAGCCCCCTCTCAAGCATCAGGACCTGCGGACGCTTGATTTTTAAACTGCCGTCTTTAAAAGAAACTAAAGCACCTAAAGGGTCCCTGAAGCAAGTCAAAAAATGATGAGGTGCAGCGTGTGGGGGAGGTGGGTGGGCATTTTCGTGCCCACCCGTGGCCCCCAGTCAGCCTCCTGCATGGGGGTGCTTCTCCCAATGCAGTCTCTCCCAGATATCCTGACTCGCCCTGGGTCGGGGGGAGGGAAGAGGCTGTTGTGGGAGAGAAGAGAAGGCACAGGAAGAGAAGGAACAACAGATGCTGTTGAAGAAGCACTGGTCTCCAAATCCTCGCAGCCAGATAAATTTCAGAATGTAAAATTTTGCAGTTTTAGAAATGACATACAGTCCATCTTTCATATTATGTAAAATACCCACCCACCCCAGGGGCTGCTGCTGGCATGGGACCCATAATCAAATATACCAGTGTTTCTACAGTAAAACATATGGCTATTCACACTAAATGAGAGAAATAAAGACTAGAAATAGACTCAGAATGGGTTTGGCTGGTTTTGCCACCAAGTTAGTTTGCCACCAATTTATCCGTAATCCTTTCAGTTCTCAGCGCTTTCGGGGATTGCAGAACTGCAGATCAAGAGCTGTGAACATACAGACCCTATGTAGAGTTTCCTGGGAGGAGATAATCTAGTTCTGAAATTCTCCTCCAATGGATACCATAATTTTTGGTCTCTCTGAGAAGCTGGGGTAATAGGGCATACATATGTAGGTGATGGGTGGGGGGCTACCTGGCAACGTATCTTCTGGATTCCATGCTTATGTTATAGGCTAATGTTAAATGCAGATTATCAGGAAAAAAGGATGGAAGCATTCTAATGAAAAAATGAAATCAGTTTTATTCTCGTTAAAGCAATCCATGACTTGCTTTGAGTATAATTATGAGGCAAAAATTTAAGTCTTACTCTTTCTTAGTTTAACATTATTTGAGAACATGGATCTCTCCTTCATCTCCGCCCTCTACTTCCGCAGTTGTTCTGATACGTTCATTTAAAAGGCCCGGTCACCTACATCTTTAGTAATCTACCTTTTAAAATGTAGTCAAACGTCCCTAATTTGAGCAGATTGAGGCCAGGTCAGCTGGAAATTGGTCAGAATCACAAAGTATTTAAAAATAAATGCAGCTTTATTACTTTAAATTACATCCAACGATTCAAAGTCAGCTAAGTACTTCCTGGTAAAGTCCTCAGGAGATTTGCTTTAATGAATATGTAAGACTGATCGGTAATTAGAGTATCACTTGCTTGAGATTACATATATATGTGTGTGTATATATATATATATATATACTTCTAAAACCATCAAGGATGGTTGAAAGTGGCATTTTACTAAGAACTTAAAACATTCCCTTTCCATTTGGCTAACACTTTAATTTCCCTCATTCTTGGAGGGAAGAAAAGATTTGCAAAGGAAAGGTAAGTTTCAGCTTCTGAGAATGATCATAAAATGCTAGGCAGCAGAGTCCAGTTAATGAGTTCTGGGGAAATGGACTGTTATGTCTGCCTCGGAATTATCCTGGAAATATTAGGGGGCATAGACGACTTTCTTTAAAAAAAATTGTTCTCCTGATTACAGAACACATGGTAATTGTATGTAATTTAAAAATATAGAGAAGTATAAAGTAAAATATATAATTTACCCATAACCTCCCTATCCAGAGATAATTCCTGCTAACATTTTAGTCACTTTTAAGCACTCTTTACCTAACTATATTAACCCTCTGCCTGTCCTAACAGTGGTGAACATTTTACCCCAGTTTGTTGTCTACTGTTTTGTCTTCTTAGCAACAAAAAGCAGCGTAGAGAAAGATTAATTGCACAATCTCACTTACGTGACTCCAGTGAGCCCCACTTTGCAATTGCAGATAAAAGTGTTTCCTATGGGGTCGCAGGAGCCTCCATTCCGGCAGGGGTTTGGGAAGCAGGCTGTGATCTCTGATTCACAGTTTCTCCCGGTGAACTGGGAGAGACAGGTACACTGATAGCCTGGGGAAACAGAGGAGCTCGTCAGCCACCGATGCCACTGGTAATGCTCAGAGTGCACGGACTCGACCGTAATGTGGCCTCCTACTTCCTCCCTACCAAATCTTAGGCAGGACCAAATTCCAAGGAAGATTAGCAAATTGGTTATTTTGAACTTGGAAGACATCTTGCCACAGAAATGCCAAGTTAACGGTTTGGAACTCCTATAGTCCACAAAAATTCATCTAATTAGCCACATATATGAATGATAGTGAGAATGGTAAGAGACATCCCGGGAACAGATCCCAGCGACAAAGACCAGGATGGGGAGAAAGATGCCTTCCCCACCACACTGCTCCTGTTAAGAGGCAGGATGTCTCCACACAGGAGTTTATCACAGGTCCTATGCTCATTTCATTAGAACACATTTTACAGTAGCTTCCTGAGAAGGGGTTTATAAGCAGTCAGTGTTGTGACACCTTGCATAGCTGAATGTGTTTTTACTCCACTCTTACACCTCTTTGATAATTTGAGTATGGAATTCTAAGCAATTCCCCCTATGTTACTTTTAAGAAATCCACAGTTGTTTTGGTTCCTGAAGTTTGCATGTGACCTGGTTTCCTTTCCTCTCTAACAACTTGGAGAGTCTTCTGCCCCCAGTTTTCTGAGCTTTCAGAAGAACTTAAGTGTGGGTTTTTTTCAACCAATACTGGGTATTCAGTGGGCCCTTGCAATCTGGAAATTCTAACAACTTTGGGAAATCTTTAATTACTTTATCGATGATTTTCTTCCCTTTGTTTTCTCTGTTCTGTCTTCATGGAACTTTTAAGGTTTGGATCTCAGATCTTTTGGATCTTAGTTTTATCTTTCTCTCTTATATTACACGTCTGTGGGTTTTTGCTTTACTTTCTGAGAGAGTTTCTCACCTTCTGAAACTTTTACTGAGATTTTCATCTATGTTGTCATTTTCCAAGGCTCTTAATTTGTTTGCTGAGGCTTTATTTTCTTAAAACACATAGCATCCTGCTCCTGTTTTGTTGTTACAGCTTGTCTTAATTCTCTGGAGATATTAATAATATGTTAATGAAACCTTCTCCTTGCATAGTTTCCTCCAAGTTGCTTTTCTCCATTTCTGTGTTTTGGTCTCTGTGAAGGTAGATTTTATATGTCGAAATGACTAGGCTTGGTGCCTAGTTACTGGTCAAAAACCAGCCTGGATGTTGCTGCTGAGGGTATTTGTGGATGTGTTTACCATTTACAATCAGTTGACTGTAAAAGCAGATTACCCTACATAATGTGGGTGGATCTTATCCATTCCAAAGAAGGCTTTAAGTAAAAGGAATTTTGCCTCAAGACTACCACACAGAAATCTTGCCTGAGTTTCCAGCTCTGAGGCTTTCAAATTAAAGATAATTAAAGACTGCAAAATCAACCCTTACGTGAATTTCTAGCCTGCTGGTCTGCCCTATACATTTCAAACTTGCCACCTCCCATAATCCTGTGAACAAATTTCTTAAAATCAATCAATCAGTCTATGTGTGTGTGTATGTATGTATGTATCTAATTGTTTCTGTTTCTTAGGAGAACCTTAATACAGTCCCTGTCTTCCAAGTGAGAGGATTTTCTTCCTTGTCTGGTAATTCTGGATTTTCAGCTAATATTGAAAAGTTTCATGGTGGAAAACTAGAAATCTGATGGGAAACTCTAAGCACATCAGTGGGACTTGTCAACTATGATACTGTGTCTGTATCCTTGGGTTGGTCAATTTCCCCTTGTATGTATTCCCCAGTAGTGACCCTTGTCACCCGCCTAGAGGGGGGTAAAGGCCTCATTTCTAACACTGGGGAGATTGATTGATGTAGAGGAAGGGTGTTTGTGGGTCTCAGCAACCAATGAGCACATTGTATCTACTTTACTCCATCAATAACCATCCTTACTCTTATTTGAAGGGTTCTTGGCCTAATTTCTGCCCCTCAAGGGGTCAGTGACTGATGCTGGGATAGTGTAGATTGATCTTTATAGGTGTAAGATAGTTAATAATCTGTATAGATTGAAATAGTGTATGCTGTCATGGATGTTTTACTGAATCCACACTCCAGAGAACTCTCATGTACAGGAAAACATTATGACTGTGTGGGGGTGTTCATAGGTTTGGAGAGAGAAAGATTCATCTTCAGGAGGCAGGTGGAAGAGGTAAGAAAGAAATCTTTACATTCCCAAGAGGAGGGAACTGTGCGGCCCCAGCCTCCCTGGCGCTAAGAACCACAGAGGGCCAGAGACTGAGGCTCAGAGAGACATATAACACCTCGAATGCGACACCAGTGAAACACCAGGGGACTAACTTATCAGGGAAGACCACTGTAGAAGCAAACTGCGTCCAGAGATGGCTAGTTGAAGTCTAGGGGCAGGATGCAATAACCTGAGGTCTGCTTGGTCCAAATTATGCTGACTTGGGGTAATTTTTTTCCAATTTGGGAAGCTGCTCACCTAATTGGAAGTGTGGATTTCTATGTCTACAAGTCTATTTCTGTTCTGTAAACAAGTTCAAAGAAAACAAACTTATGGTTACCAGGAAGGAAGGGGGGATGGAGGGATAAAATGGGAGTTTTGGATTTGCAGATACTATTATAGGTAAAACAGATAAACAACAAGGTCCTACTGTATAGCAAAGGGAACTAGATTCAATATCTCGTAATAGCCTATAATGCAAAAGAATATGAAAAGGAATATATATATGTATGTGTATGATTGAATCAGTGCTCTATACCAGAAATTAACACATTATAAATAAACTATTCTTCAATTTAAAAAAAAAAGCTGAAAGAAGAAGAAAAATGACAGAAGTATTTTTAAACGAAGAATACTGAAGAGCAGGTTTTCTTTCTGTTAGCACAATTAATTTACAAAATACTAATAAAAACCTACTCTTCACAGTGTGATGCTATCTAAAAAACATGGGAGTGGGGATCACTGAAAGCAGTTGGGATTGGGAAAATGCTTCTTTATGTCACCTAGCTAGTCCTTGGTGAGGATGGCATGCCATTTAGAGGCAGGGTGATTCGTGAGGATGAGTATGATTCCTTTTTCGACTAAAGGGAAGTGGGGGACAACCACAGTAGAGGAATCTGCAAAGTGCTCCAATGATGAGGAGGGAGGGAAGTCAGGAAGGGGAAATCTAAGGCAAGGAGGGTCAGCTCAGGTAAAACCGCTCCCTCTCCAGACCCAATTTGACAAGCTTCTGGCCATTTCTCAAATAAAACTAGAGCAGAAGTAGTCGACGGGCCAGGGAGGGGCAAGGAGGGACTGTCTGGAAATAAGGGACATTTGAATCACTATCATGGAAACTGGATTCTAAAGAGGGTCGAGGGTCGAGGGTCAAGGGTCGAGGGTCAAGGGTCAAGGGTCGTGGGTTTGATTTCTTTGATTTGGTGTCTCTATGCCTTGGAAAATCAGAATTTAAAATGAGGCACTACCTCTAGTGGCCTATTTTACTCCCACACATTTCTTTCTGCATTTTGTCATTTTCATTATCTTTTGTGGGAGATCTAGAGCTACCTGCTGCAGCCGCCAGCCTGACTGATGAACCTCTTCACTGACAGAGTGTCTGAGCCACGGGCAGCGGTATGCTGGAGTCAGCTCGCCCTGGGGGGAGGTCGGGGGCGCCGACTGTGAAGTATTCGGGGAATTTGGCAGAGGGTTATTAAACCGCTGGTAGCCTGACGCCAGCCAGGACGGGAGTGTTTACACTACAGAATTCAACAAACGCTGCCGATCATATTTTTGGAGGGTTGGTTTACCAGCACTTCCCTGGAACAGGGACTGGGGATACAAAGACAGAAAAACGCCACCTGTGAGGCCAGAGATCACTATAAACCATACACGACTGAGAGGCCTTGCTCTTGTCTAAGAAAGCTAGCTTTCTATTTTGAAGATGATGGTGATGATGGTAGCTGACACTTATGTGACATGTGACATTTATTATGGACCAAGAACAGTTCTGTGCACTTTACATATATTAACTCATTTAATTTCCAAAACAAGCTTATGATAAAGGCACTATTATTGCTCTCATTTTATAGATGAGGAAACTGGGGTGCAGAGAAATTGATTCCTTCTTCACAGTCGTGAAGCTAGTGTGGATTTGAATCCCAGCAGTCTGGCTCCAGAGTCCTAAGCCGTTTGGTATTATCCTAAATTGTATTTTTAATAATCACATTTCATTACACTTTCCATCTAGAGTTCTCTGTTTATTAAAAAGAGAAGCAAACTTTCTAGGACCTGTTCTCATGCTCTCAAACCCATGGGGCAAGGGAGGCAGAGACCCTTTGGAAGAATTCTTGCTTTTAGAACTTTAAATCTGGTGGGGTTTTTATGTTAACATGAAAGGGGAAAGCAATTGGATTTTTTAAAAAGGAGGTCAAATTTTTTTTTTTGTTTTTAATGAAAAAATAGTTATGTCTATTATTCAGCCTTTGTGAAAGAGGCTTGTTGAGAAAATTCAACCTATTGTAATGAAGTTATTTTTTATGATCTCCTTAGCCTGGCCTGGGCCCTGTTGTTAATCATTTTTATAATATCAGCAAGTCTGCCATAATTATATTAGTGATCTAATGCTTTAGTGGCTTGAAATCACTTTCAGTCATTCTGTGAAGGCTCAAAATCATCCTGTGGAAGAGAAATAAGAGGCCCTATTAACATCCCAACTCCATGGGGGTGCTGGAGAGAGCATGGGCTTGTTCAAGTCCGCACAGCTAGTAAATGGTTCAGTCTGAACTTGAAGCCAGGCTTTCAGATTCTCAAATCTTTCTACGAAACTGTATTGGCAGTGGAACTTGTCAGTGAGCCAGAACTCCCTACTTACTGGGAATAAGGAGGAGCTTGAAGTTATTCCCTACAACTGTCCAGGGAGCCAATGAGATGCATGAAATGGAGAGCTTCAGACACCCCTTCTGGGAGCCTAATAATTATTAAATAATACAGATAATAGCATAATAAGGCTTCTGTTCTTGCAAAGCATTCCCATATGTTGGTATAAAACACAAACAGAGGGAACGGAATTCCAAAAGATAGCCAGGCCTTATTTGATCACCAATAATATTTTAACACTTTTGTAAATATAAAAGAAACAATAAAATGTAGTGGATAATCTCAGTGGCTTATTAAAAAAGAGTAGGTTTTTTTTTTCCCCTTGGGTTGGGGGAGAATGTCGAGTAAGGAAACTCTTGGCAAGAACAACAGTTTGTTATGCGCTAGGAAAGATGCTAAGCTCTTTCCATGCGTTATCTCACAATTCCTGACAACCACCCTATGCTGGAAGTGCTATTATTGTACAAAACGGGAACTGAGGCTTACATAAGACGCTCCGCCCAGAGTTACACAGTCAGTAAGCGGCAGATGCCACTTCACACTACTTCCCAGACATAAAAAAGATCATTGTCCCACTAGCATTAAGATACACATTAAAAAAAAAACAACAAAACAATGTCACAGCTTCTCTCCTCTCACATCCATGCAAAATGGGAAGTGTGTTTTAAAGCCTTGCTTTGAAGCTATGCTCTTGTTTACAATCCTAGTTACAGTGGATGCAGACAGTTGTGAAATCTGCACCCAGACGAACCTAAAATGCCCCCTCCTTTCCTTGCTCAAAGAGGACACTGCAAAACCTATTAAGTGCAAAAACAGAAATGGTTTTGGCAATTACAGAGTGAATTTGGGCTGTGCAGGCAAATAATCAAGATAATTCATGTCTCATTCCTTTGACTTGCTAGTCTCTTTCCGACCTGATTCATCCAAGTAATGGCTTCAACCTTCGGCCCTGCTCGTGCGGTGTAGGTGAACATCATTCTGGTCGGATTTGGCAGCCTTGATACGGAAACACCTGTCTTCTGCACAAAGGTGGAAATAATGACAAATGGAAAACTAGCACTTGGGATCTGAAGTCAGCATCAACCACTCTGCCTGCTGAATTATGGATTTCACGCAGACACTCCAAGAACTTTATGATTTGAGGAGGCAGCTGTGATGTGTTGGTGAGGCCCTGGGTACAAGTCTAAGTTCTGGCTGTTACCCACTGGCTGGGCTTGATCACGGCTGAGCTGCCTGACCTCTAAGAACCTCCCTATTTGTATCTGATAATTAAGCCTCACTAATGCCCACTTCAGAGAGGATAATAAGGTTCCTGAATTCATCAACCACAATGCAGCCCACAAACATTAGGTGCTTTATTGTTGTAATTACTGTAATTGCCAAGGATTCTGAAATCAGCTTCATTTGTAGGTTGCTCATAAACCAAACAACAAAAAGCCATGGGAGGCTTTTCAGGTTTTTTTTTTTTTTTAAACTGTGACGTTTAGGCTGAATGTCGGGAAGTACTGAAACTTCGAGTCCACATGAATCTCATGAGTGTGAGGAAACTGGTGGCCACATTCTCACATGAGATGCTAATCGTAACCGGAGTGAGCTTAGCTGCAGATTGTGGCCTCGGCCATTAAATTACTTTACTCTTGCAACTTGTAGTCACCTCGACTTTCCTCTTTCACCAAGCAGGGTCCCTGCAGTACCTTCAGACCTTGTAAAATGAAAACCTTTGAAGGCGAGACCTCTAACTTCCCCTAGGAAAGCTGGTTCACATTTCACGTATTGTATATTGGGCTGAGCCTCCAATACTTTCCTTGAGGATCTGGAAACATTTCATGTGTTAACAACATTAGGTGCACAGTAAATTTCCACCCTCTGGCATGTTCTTTTGTGTCTGCACATAACCTGACTGCTTTCGGGTTTGGAGTTTTTCTGTTAGTATCTATATTATATGATTAATGCTGATACCATGAGGTTTTTCCAAAGCACCAAAAAAAAAAAAAAAAAAGTTTAACTCAGTATTTAGAAGAAAGTCACCCAGAAAAAAAAAAATTTTTTTTTTCCCCATAAGCTGCAAAGCTCAGTCAAATTTGTCCACAGGATATTCTCTGGGAGGCTGCTTTCTCCCTTCTCTGTCCCCCTGAGCTCAGTGGGCCAGTAGGCTAAGCACAAGTAGCAAACCCTGTCCAATTTCCTTAAGTCAGCATTGAGGGGAGAGAGGCCACATGAGTGAATCCATTGGTCACAGAGATGGCAACGAGACCCCAGAATTTAACACAAAGCTTGGCATAAATCGGGCACTTGGTGACCGTTTGATAGACTAAGTAATCTGAAGTAATCTAGACACTTATAAGTTAGGGACACAAAATACTTAGCAAAACATCACCCAAAGTTGCACAGGTAGCTTTGCTGCTGAAAATGTTTCTGTGTCCAACTATTTGTAACATCTAAGAACTTGTTTCATTCAACCTGCTCAGATGGAGTAGGTACACGCTATTACTTTGATCTTTGAAGGAGAGCTCAGAGTGACCCCAGACTTCTGACCGTCTGGGGAACAAAGTTCAATCTTCACACTAAAGCAATCATTTAAAAAAATGCAGGTTGTGCATCTGACATTGAATTTCTCATTGTCCTATGTCTCCTGGAACTCACTGATCCACACTCTTGCAAATACAGAGTTCACTGGGATTCCCAAATGTCAGTGGTTCTCAAACTCAGAATTGCACAGAACTACCTTGGAGGCTTGTTAAAAACAGAGATGCTCAAATTCTGAATTCCACCCTTACAGATTCTGAGATCCTGATTCATAGGTTTGGGTGTTTTTAATTCCAAATTTTTCACTGAGAACTTTTTTTGGTTGTTAAGTTTAGGAATTTGCAAATACGACTCAGTGAGCTAGTGGAAGGTTCCCCTGACGTGGACAGGGCACGACGAGGCAAGTCAATAGATTCTCCTTTTCCCTTAACAACTTGGAGAGTCTTCTATCACAAGGTCCGTTTCAATCAGGCCCTCAGGTGATGTGGGGGGAGGGGGTTCTACAAACCTGGATCGGATCCTGGCATGCCTACTTTACAAGCTGTGTGATGCTGGGCTAGTAACTTAACCTCTCTGGCCTATTTCTTTATCTGAAAAAATGAGGGTTGAGGGGAGGAAAGAACAGTACTTGTCCAGAATACTGGGGTAAGAATTGTGTCACAGGGCACAAGCACTTGCAAGGTAGGCTCTTATCACAGTACCATGCGCCCAGGAAGAGACTGACACGTGGAACCTTTTACCGTTGAAAAAGTTACCAACTTCTCATTTTAAGAGCTGGGCTTCCAGTCTCATGCAAAACTGTCGGAATGACTATTTCTGGCCTGGCAGTCATCAGTTGCCACATTGCTTTGCCAAATTGCAGCTTCGCCTTAACTTGGTTTTCCCGTAATGGGTTTGAGCTGAGCAGGATAAAGCATGGGGGACCAACGCCTCCTTATTCAGATTGTGGGTGCTCGCTGGGCTGCCGCCTACCCACTGGGTCTGGAAACGCAGGGGTCACAATGGGACCAGGCCATTTCTTTTCCACGGTGGTTGCTATTTCCAGTTCATATTTATGAAATACATGTAATTTTAAGGCTTTGCCAAGAAAGAGCCTTCCCTCTGTGGTTCATTAACAGAGTCATATTTAGCCTCTTATTACAAGTCAGCGTTCTGGGCTCTGACTCCCCTGGGGTTCCCATGGCTTGCTCCTGGGACAGCCAGACTTACAACACTGGTCAGAGCTGCTGACCATGTCATTCCAAGCTAAGGGTTGCCTCTCACGCCAAGGGTTTGGTTGGGTTTGGAGGTGGCTGGCACAGAATCCTGCTTCTCTGAAAGAAAATACTTCTTGCTGCGGGCTGCCTGCTTTACCAGCTCTGAATGCGCTGGAACAAGGATGGGGTGCTAGACAGTCACAGTTTGAGGGTGGAGTCTGTCACCTGGAGAGCCAATGGCCAATACTCCAGCATTCTTGAGTGGCCAAGGGGATGATTAGGGCAAGGGGAAGTATATGTCCTGGAATTTTAGAGCAATGCATAACTCAGGGTGTCCCAGCGTAAGATATTCAGACAATTCAGTTGTGTCATCAACATTCTCTAGCGGAGGGCAGAGCTCAGTGGTAGAGTACATGCTTAGCATGCACAATGTCTTGGGTTCAATCCCCAATACCTCCATTAAAAAATTATAATAAAGACATAAATAAACCTAATTACCCCCCCCAAAAAAAACTGTCTTATGTGCATATAGTTATTTTAAGGACCTCGCTCAACTTTCTCCAGCTCAAATTTCCTCTCTGAATATTCCATGCGTCCTAGCCATTGATCTAGAGAAGCAAGACTCTCTCCCTGTGATTAGGCATCCCTGGTAGGCAGACAGAATTCTTCCAAGCACGAATATTCTTTTGTTAATGACTCAACCTGATTGTTTTTTTTAAACCATCAGTCATAACTAAGATGATTTCTCCTTTATTTTCAGTAACCTTATAATTAGCTAAATAGTTTCATCAATATGAGTAAAAGGCCAAATTGTTGGTTCTTCCTTTTCTTGCTCCCCTCCCTTTGGTATTTGGCAGCAATTTAGGGAATTTGCAGGGACCTAGCAAAAATTCCTCTGATGTGAACAGATAATGGGGGCAAGAAAATGGATTATCTCTCTTTTTAGAAGCAAAGGCCCCGGTCCTGCTAGCCAGGGAGCAGGCAGGCACCTCCTTGCACATCAGAAGAGGGATCCTGTATCTTTGATTCCCCAGAAACCCTCTTCTTTGATTTCCTGCTGAGTGGCCAGGACTTTGCTGGCCCTGGGCTCAGGACTGCTGTGCGTGAGGCCACAATGCTGCCCCATCCGGACCACGCCAGAGGGGCTACTAAGATAAGGACCATCCAGCCCTCTCAACTAAACAGAGGTAGTAGGCTTGAGAGGAGAGAGTTGTTTAGATGGAGGTGAGGAAAGACACTTTCTTTGGTTTAGGAAAACATTATCTCCTTGGTACAAAGGAGAGATGTGAACTGATAAGAGGCTTTATTCCCCTGGAAGAAAGAGGACCTGCTTCAGAGTCCCAATCCCAAACCCAAACCCAAACCCAATCTTCGGGGAAAGTTGGGGTGGGGGCAGGAGACAAAGGGTAGGAGAGAGGATGCAACTCGTGGGCAAAGTTGGGTCCCTGGGGAGGGGAAAACAAATTCTTTAGACCGTGTGAAAAGTATATGGCAGGTGCTCCTCAGTCTCGAAATTTGGTTAACTCGAATGAGATTTTAAAAATAGAGGAAAACTGCTGTTTCTAATGAGTCATAGTCATTTAACTAACATACCTGCACTCAACACTTTGCTCAAGGATTTCATGGCAGTTAAACTAAAAAAAATTAGAATGCATACTGAGGGAAAACAAGGTTCCTTACTCTTTTTCCTTAATACAGTGATGATTATTATTATTTTAAAGATAGCCCACTGTAGAAGCCCATAGCTTTGCCAGCAAAAACAACATCCTGCCATGGTTAAAAGCATGTTATAATTTGTGGCTATGCATTCAGCACTGGACGTGGAGTGGTGTTCTATTTCAACCCAATTTAATTATATGCTCCTTTTATACATCGTAGATGGCTCACACTAGCAGAATTGTTTTGCCTGGTGAAAAACTGGCCATGACTTGTCATAACGGGCTGGTTTATAGAACCACTGAAGTATACTTACTGCCCATCATTTGGGAATTATGGTACCATAACAACCCTTTATTTACATATACTGCTGAGACAGTAAAAACAGCAAATAGATTTCTTAAATCGAGACGGCAGAAATTTCCCCCCCAGGGCCCTTGGCCCTCATTGTGGCAGTAACATATGCAAGTCTAAATAACTTTGGTGTCTGCGTTTCAGCAGTGCATCATTTCATGGGCAGTTTATAACATTCTAATAATAAAATGGACTCTAAATTTGGAGTTGGGCTTCACGAACAGTAGATGGTAATGCACACGCAGAATCTCTAAGTGATTTGCGGGGAAGGTTTAAATTTGCTAGTCACACTCCCACGGAGAGACTCTGCAGAGGGGATGAAGTGGAATCAGTGGTTGGGCCGTTGAGGTGGCAAAGCCTTGAACCAGGAGAGCGCCTGACCTAGTTTGCTTGAACACAGATCCTGCATCTGGGTAAAGCCAGGGATTCTTTCGTCTTCAGACTCCTGGCACTTAAGTCATCTTTTCCCTTGAACAACAGAAACCCTATAAATCCACACTCCCCCCAGCCCCGCCCCCTTTTGTCCTACTCTATTCTTTCTTCTGTCTTCATGATGTATCTTTGGGGGAAAATTTACTGGGGTAAAGCATCACGCCCTCATTAACTGCTTGTCCTGGTACTTCATGTAAATTGCCCTCTCATTCTTGACTTTCTGCTCCTTTATAGAGTTGTCACTGGGCTTACATTTAATACATACGTTATAAAAGCATGCTCCACTATACTTCTATTCCTGGGGTGATGGGTTCACCTTGTGCCCCCGTTAGCTTCTAACACAGGTATACATCTACCCGGGAAATGACGGTGGGTGGACGTCATAACTCAGACGGTCATTACCAGTCATTCTGCGGTGACATCCAAGTGACATCCAAGGGGCAAATACTTAAAAGGAGAGCCTATTCCTCTAGGCTGCTGAGGCCCGGAAGAGTGTGGAAGGACAAGGGAATCAGCGGCTGTGACAGCATCTCTGGATTCCTGAGGCCAGCGCACTGCGCCTGTGGGACGCTGCAAATGGATTGGCTAAACTGGACATTCCTGTAATTATCAAGGTCTGCGACTTCGGTAAAGGGGATTAGGAAGTGGACGGCCTCCCTGGGGGAGCACTTGGGTCGGTTATGCTTGTGAGAGCGAGGCCCCCTGCAGGTCTGCCCCGCATCCCCCCTCCCCCCCAAACCCGGCAGGGGCAGGGTGCCGAGGGCGCAGGCGCACTCACCTCCGGACGGCAGGCCGGCGCAGCTGCCTCCGTGCTGGCAGGGGCTGCGCTCGCAGGCGTCAGGGTAGAGCACGCAGCCCAGCTTCAGCTCGGTCAGGCCTACCACCTCGGCGAAGCTGCTGCGCTTGTTCTGCAGCGGCAGCTCGTTGTTATTCAGCATCACCGAGTCCAGGCAGCCCTGGAAGCCGCTCAGCACCTGTGTGACCCGAGTGTCGGTCAGGCTGCGGATGTTATCCGCCTGCACCAGGGCCCCGAAGTAGATGGTACTCTCGGTGCTCAGCGTCTGGAAGTAGAGGGGCGCCCTGCGCCGCTCCACGTAGCTGTCGTCCAGGGCCAGGCTCGTGAAATTGCGGTTGAGCTCCAGGAAGACCGAGTGCCAGCTCCCGTCGTTGACAGCGCGGCCCGAGATGCCCAAGATTCCGGGGCCGTTGCCGCAGTCCAGCTGGAACCACAGCTTGCCGTCCACGATCTGTGCGGGAACCAACACCCGAGTGCTTTTAAACATGCATCTGGCAGGACGTTCCTGGACACCCTGCTCCCCACCAGCCTGAGGGCTTCTTCACAAGAAGGTTCTAGGATGGACACTGCGTTTGATCCAGTCATAAATCTGCCCTGGTTTGATTTTTAATAATCACTCTCCCCCCTCATTATGTGCTATGCAAATGTATGCCTGATCTTCCACAAATCTTCTTGTAATTAGCAATAAGAGCAGAGCTTCGGAAATCCACAGTTATGTTTAAGAATGATCCTATTTTTTCTGTTCATCCCTTAAAAATTCACAGCAATTTCTTGTTGAGGAGGGGGTCTGTTTATTTTCTGCACCCTTCTTAGTTACTACCAGGATAGGAATGATTTCTGTGAACTCATTAATACTGATTTACAAATATTTATCGAACACCTACTGTGTGCTAAGCAGTGTGCTATGTGCTAGGGTGACCACTGTGAGCAAAAAGAGTTATCATCTCTGCCCTCTTGGAGGTGATGTTTGAGTCGGGGAGATGGCCAGAAATCAGATAAACACAGAAATGCATACATACTCCCCAAGTCAGTTTATGTGTGTGCTGCAGGGGACAGAAAGGGGCCAAGCAGAAACCAAAGACTTCCTACTTCTCAGCTTTGTACACATTTAAGATTTAAAACCTCTCCCATATTAAACATTAGCATCTTCTTAAAACAGTTCTTCAGGATTGCTGCTCATCATTTAGGTTAAGATTATCTCACAGAGTGCTTGGGGCTTGGCCATTCGCTTAGAATGTATATATATTTAATGACATCTGGAACTCCAGAAGGATCTGGTTAACTGTTCACAGCTTGTGGATACACCCAGCCCCTGGCCTGGGGTCAGCTACAACAGAGACCTGCCTGCTTCTTTGATTGCACTGGTGCAGGGAGGACATTCAAGTATCCCCACCTGAACCTGCCAGGAAGCCAACCCCAGCGGAGCATCAAACTCAGGAAGAAAGTGTGCTGCAGAAGGATACTGGCTGGCTGGCCCAGAGCTGCTGGGCACGTACTGGTCCTCCATGGAGACCCAGGTTCAACTGCTGCTGAGGAGACGGGCTGACCTTTTGAAGCCTCTGTTGTCCACCCTCATCTCCATTTCTCAGAAATACAAGATGGTTTGAGGATCCAGGGGATGAGGGCCAGATCCCTGTCTAGTCAACAAATTGCTATTGGGTCATGAAGGCATTCATAGCCAGAAACCCCTGAAACAGAAGCTCCTCTCCTCTTCTTTGTCTATGATTTAGCAGAAGAAGGATCCTGGGGAGTCCAGCACCTACGTCATGGCAGGGCAGCTGGCCTTTGCTTAGGATCTGCTGACACGTGTAGTCCTACGCCAAATCCTGGTTAGAGAACATGAACTTGTGGAGAGAGGGAGGGCAGGGGAGGAAGACAGACCTTCCAGAGCACTAAGAGCCAAGGAGGTAGGAATGTCAAGTGAATTCATAGAAATCAACCGGACCAGACTTTCCAAAATGCATTTGGCTCACGATAAGCCTGTTAGGGACGACCACAACATCCCCCATCCTCACAAATGGAGTATTTCTCTGTCATCTGTGCTTCAGTGGGATCTGCAGACAGCGGCTTCTCAGGGACTCTCATTTCTGCCTCTGTGGCTCTAGGGATTTTCTGGCACCCTCTCCTTCTGCATATAAAGTTTATCCCACATCAGTGTGTGTATATGGAAGGCAAGGGGCTTTGTGAAGCAGGCAGAGCCTTGGGAATTTAGGAATGAGAAATCTAATTCCGGCTTAGCCATGTCATCATCCGGATGACTTGGAGAGAACTGGCTGGCCTCTGTGGGTTTGGGACCCCTTGCATGGAAAGCAGAGATAAGTGCTGTGGCTTATTTTACAAGGAGACTGGGGCCACTGCAGAAGGCTTAGCCGCCTCATACACAGTTAGTGTGTACCTCCTCCACTCTGCGATGCAAATGTATGCACGTAAAAAGACTGGAGACAAATACTTATGTTCTTTTCAGAGAGCTTTCATGTGTAATCTAAGCTGTTGCCTTCGTCATTTACTTTTTTTTTTTGGTTCAACAAAACGGACTGAATGAATATTGTAAATCATACCAGAATACTTGCTTAGTGACAACTCCTGGATAATATCCATATTCTTATTTCAATGGAAGTCATAAAATGATCAAATGAGACTTCGGGGACTACCTTCCTCTGGCACAGTCCATCTGCTGTTATGCTCAGTGGCTACCAAGTGGGATCCCCAGTCTATCAAGGAAAATCTTGTGATGAGGGTGCAATTCATCTAAGGTTTTGTAAAAGGATGCATTCAATTAATATATTACTTGGTCCATTCCCCTCCCCGACCCTAACCCCAACCTCTCGGGATAAAAAGCAAGTCACAAATTCATCCAGGAGAACTGATGTGGCTCTGATGTACTCACATCCATCAAAGTTCTATAACTAAGGAACAAAAATTATCCCATGGTAACACTGAGCATGGTTGTTTCCTTTTTTTTTTTTTCCTGTTGAAAAAAAACAAAACAAAACAAACCCAGCAGCAACACCGCTGAAGGAATAGAAACCTGATACCTTACATGAGCCTTAGCCTTTTGAAAACAAAAATGACTCCTATCTTCAAAATTCTAGGCGTTTAGAACTATATGTCTTGTTTAGATGACAATCCAGGAAGCTGATGCCAAAAGCTACCTTGCAAAAAGTTAATACTTTGCTAAGTATATTATGTCAGGGAGAGGAGAGGACAGTTTCATATCTGAGTCTTTTCATACTGGAAAACTAGACTCTAATCATATTTAGCTTTTCTCTGCCTTCAGAATAGGGTTTACCCAGTTTTAAAGGATCTTTCTTTTAAGAGGACAGAGCTTTCTTAAATTGGAGGGCAAGCTATTTTAACACAAACTGAGGTGTGCATACAACTGTAAGAAGAGTCTATAGAACATGACCTTGGAACGATGTGCTGTGGGGTGGGGAGCGGCAGCAGGCAGGCAATGCGTTCAATGAAACGCAGAATTCAGGGCGTGGTCCTAATGTCACAAAATATTTAGGTATTCGGGGTTGTGTGAATCAGTGATGTGTTTTAACCCGGATCTTCAGTGGCTTGGGGCTTGGGAGACAAGATATCAGAACTGTAAGAAGTCATCTGGTAGGAAAGTAGGATTTTGAGTTAAAAAGTGTGGCACAAAGTCTTACTCCTTCAGATCCTTGAGATGTGGCTCTAGCAAATGCACTGTAATCATAGAACTCTGAAGAGGGTTATTAAATATTCTTTGAACACGGAACTTTTTGAAAGCCTATTTTTAAGGCTGCCATTACTAGCTATCTGGCACACAATAAATGCTCAAAAAATACGCTCTGAATGAATAAATGAATGAATAAATCTCCGCCCTCCAAATCTCTTCTTTTGATAGATGCTGTAGTACTCCTGACCTGCCGGCCACTGATGCAGGGCCAGGTCCACTAATGACCAGCTTAGGCAAGTCACCGATTCTCTCTGAACCTGTTTCTTCATGGGCAAAAAAAGGCAGGCACTCATAACTGTGCACAGGAGAGTGAGACTAAAAATACATGCTTGTGAAAGCACTTCGTAAACGCTTAAGTATTTTCCTATTATTATAATCTGTAATTATTGTAAGTTAACTCACTTCTCAGTGATACTCTTTCACAGATCCTTGAATCTCTGGAATACTGTGGGCACTTCCTTGTTACTCTTCAGAGCTGTGTTGGACAGATATGGCTGTTCTAAGTGGACTGTTTTACAGACCAAATGAGCTTTCCCTAACTATCTTCCTCTCAGTCTTGGGGTCTTAAATTAACCACGTCTGAGAATCACCAACATGAAGCCATGTTGGGTGACCAGCGCCTGCACTGGATGTTGGGTGGAGCCTCCTTTTTGCTCTGTGGTTGTCACTGCCCTGTAGGGGGCGGTAGCACAGGGAACTACATTCAGTATCTTATGATAACCTATAATGGGAAAGAATCCGAAAAAGAATATATATATATATATATATATATATATATGTATAACTGAATCACTATGCTGGACACCAGAAACTAACACAACATTGTAAATCAACTATACTTCGATAAAAAAAAAATGAAGCATGTTTTGTCCATAATTTTCCTCCAAAATAAAATGTGGTATTTCTAGATTAATAAGCATGTACTTTTTTGCTTTTGCTATATAATATTGGACCTGAGAAGACTGTCATAGGGAAAAAGTTACTTGCATCTAGCAAATCTCTCCTGCTGATCTGGCATGTTTCTTCTCTTTCATTGGTTCAAGGAGAGCCACTGAACTCATCCCACCATTTCATTCTGAATTTGGCTGCCAGGAAATTCAGAGTTATGGTTTGCATTCAACTGACCCCTGGGTCTAGATTTGTCGATGATATTTTGCCATTCCTTGTTTCAGTGGTTGGGTCTTAATCTTTTGTTATCATCTTTTTTTTTTTAAATAAAGTATAATTGACTTACAATATTATATTAGTTTCAGGTGTGCCACATAGTGAATCAATATTTTTATACATTAAAAAATGATCATCAATGGTAAGTCTAGTTACCATCTGTCACCATACAAAATTATTACAATATTAGTGACTGCATTCCCTATGCTGTACATTACACATCCTCATAACTTATTTATTTTATAACTGAAAATCTGTATCTCCTAATCCCCTTCCCCTATCCTTGTTTCCATCTTAATAGTGCTTTGATTTTATTGCATTTGAGTGTTTATGGTAAGTCTAGAATCTCTTTTGGAAGAAGACAGGGCATTCTCATGCTCCTTGTCCATGAGAATTTTCACCTCCCGAGGTCTCCATGCAATTCTTCAACTGTCTTCAAGGGGGTACCCTTCACCCCACAGATTGTCTTAAGTACTTTTTAGAGAATGTGCTCCAACTGGGAAAATATAAACAACCAAGAGGTGCAATTTAAACAAAGCATTTCAGCGTGGTCATGGAACCAAAGTACAAGGCACATACTGTACCTAAAGCCAATGAAATTAAATCTTGCATGAGGCTGAAAATGTTAAGCAAACAGATCCAAATCCCCTAAGTGGATATTCCTGGAGACTCCAGGAGAATATCTGCAATAGTTCAGTACAGCTGTGTCCTGCTTTGGGCAAAGCCAACATATGAAAAGCAAACGTAGAGAGCAGACAGATTGGGGGTGATTATTCACATCACAAAGGGATTAATGGAGGGGTTCCTTCAAATAGCAACCACCCTTAGTTTATTAGAATTCCATTTATAGAGATTCAATTTACACAACTTTCAGAAACACACTTGTTTCATGAAATACAATATACCTTAGGAGCTAGAGCTGCCTAAAAGGTTTAATTATTCTTCTTTCCCATCCCCAGGGATCTGCACATTTTAGACATTTGCAAGCAAAGTGTCAAATGACAAGCTTCATTTTAGGATCAAGCCATTCAGGTCCAATATTTTTGTTCTCTCTCAAATTTAATGCTTTCTAGGAGATTTGCAAATGGAAAGTATATCCCTCCTAAGGATGTTCTGTAACCACCAGCCCTGTAGGAGCCTGAAGGGGGCGAGGTGGAAGGTCAGCGACACCCAGGCAGAGTCCTTGGGAGCTGGGTCCTCTGGATGGGCAGAGCACTTGCCTAGTAGTCATACAAAACCTCACTTCTCAGGGCTGTATAGAAAGTGAGCTAAGGATCCAAGGCAGATTGCTTCAAGGGACAGGAGGTTAAAAAGACAGGACTTAGGTTTTTGAATTTTTCTTCTTCCACTATGAAGATCTGATTTGTATTCATTGTCTTCTAAATTGTGCATTCAGAGTGCTTCTTGTGCTTCTTTTAAAAACACTGCTTTCCTACCAGACCTGAAATTATTCTCTAAGTTGAATGAGTAAGGCCCAACTTTAAAGTCCAGCTCTGCTGACTCTCTCTAGACACCAAGTAATACCTGGCAGTACCAGAAGGGGGTACATACGAGCCTACATGGTAGGAGAGGCCACTGGCATTTAATGTTCTACACACTTTCCTCCCTCCAGGATGAGAGCCTGGGCCACCTAATCAACTTGGATGTGATCTAACAGTCAAAGAACAGAAGCTAAAATGGCCCACCATGATCCCAGTAGTCTAGTGACAGAACACTAGGAAGGAAAAAATCAACAGCCATATCCACTTGCTGGGCATCTCCTACTGGACAGGCTCCACCCGCCTCTGAACACGCTTACAGTGGGCAGTGGGCTGGCATAGCATCTTGGTGAGAATAGCGTTCTATTACACGTGTCTCCCTCCTTCTTCTCCCCTCTCCTCCCATCTTGGAAGGCTTAATCCGGACTACAGATGCCCAAATGTGATTTTGGATAAAATGAGTTGTAGTCACAAGGCTGAGAGTTGGGGAGAGCACGGAGATGAAGGGCACGGTGTGAGAGAGAGTGGAGGGCAGGTCCAGGCCTCTCACTTAGTAGCTGGACAACCTTGGGTAAATCATTTAACCTCTCTGAACTTCTATACTCTCCTTGATCAAATGGGGATGACCATATATATAAAACACATTTTTAGATTAACTTCGTAACAAAAGTCAAATGAGGCATGTAAAGCTATTTATTAGTGTTACTGTTTTCACGAAGGCACCAGAAGCTCTGACCTGAATTCAAATGCCAGACATGCTGTAAAGGAAGTCTGGTGCCTTCCGAGGGTTTCTGAGGCTAGGAGTGATTTAAAAATTGAGCTACTTGGGCCATCATAGGGCATATGGAATTTTCTATACCCCAGATCTCCAACTTCCTCCCTGAGCAAGAACAGAAGTGACCTTCAGGGGTCAGTGGGCAGATCCATGTGGTAGAGGAGGATACAGTCAGTCTTTGTAAAGGACCACCCCTGCCGTGGAACTGATTAGGAAACACATTCTAATGAAGTGTCGAGTGATTACAGCTCAAAGGAGGCCGACCCTTGAGCCCACTCTAGAGAGAGATGCCCCAGTCTCCGAAGAGCCAATTTCCAGGCTGAAATGTTCAAAAGCAAATGGGGTGTTGGCACACTTCCCAGTTCTGCTGCTGCTGCTCCCCTTTGCCCTGAAGTCGGCTTCTGGTTTCCGAACTTAAAAGAACGAAATGATTTCAGACCCCAATCCAAGAGCCAAAATACTAACATGAGAACTGACTGCGGGAAAAGATAACCTGTCTTAATTACCTTCAGAATTATGCAGGGGTTTGCTCTGGTGTACATTATAATCCCGTTGCTTTGCAGCGTTCGCAGGCGCAGAGCTAGCTTAAAGTCCTCTTCTTTGCTATTTTCAGAAAGCCGGTATTTGATGTAACTGTTTCCAGCAAAGCTGAGAGAAGTGTGCCCTGAAAAGACCATGACGGGGAGACAGTATATACTTTTAACACCCAGAAACGAGCAGGGACACATGAACTCACCCAACGACTGCCAAGCAAGTTGATTAAAGACCATGGGAAGTTAATGAAGGCATTGAGGAGAAACCATTTTTTTGATTCAAAACTGCTTCTCCTTTTCAGGTCATTCTCTAATTTCAAAGTGAAAAAAATATTAACTAGTCAGATGCCAAAAAACTTACTGTCTCATGTCAAAGGCAACTTAGTAAATTCTCTAACTTGAATTTTCTGAGTGTCCCTAAGTTCCCCATGCCTCCTTCCTAAAATTAGCACCATTAAAAGATACCCCTTCACTCCCACCCTCATCACAGACTCTCAAGAACTTTCAATTCCATGAAACAAAGGAAAGACAAAACCATTTTCAGAGAATATCCATATTCCTCAAGCATAATAATGCCAAACAGCCAACTGAGGTCATTTGCACTAATGTTGAAAAAAGGTAACTGATGTAAAGGAAGTTCATGTCTTGCGCAGTCACAATTCTACCTTTGGACCATTAATTTCAAGGCTCCCTGCCTAGAATCTTTCGTCCTACCCACATCGGCCAATTCTGAGTTTGCCCTCTTCTTTTTTTTTTTTTCCTGATTCTTAACTTTGTTTTAACAAGCAAAGTAAGGGCTGAAAAGCTGTCTCATTGGGGTAAAAGGTAGAAAGTGTGGAAGTAAACCAACTGGATGATAATCACGGACAATGAAGTGTTGGAAAGGAGAAGAGAGACGGGCAGAAAGAGATATCTGAAGTTAGGCAGCTTGGCCTTATTGTCACCCCACATGCACACCTGCTGTGTGCACAGCGTGTGTGTTAGGGTGGGGACAGCATAACTATCTTTTAAGTCGAAGCCTTAGATGACTTCAGAGGCAAATGTGCTGGTGACCCCCTCAGTTTCAGGGGCAGCTCCGTTCTTGAAATCAACTGTGAAAGAGCTTCGGCTTCCATTTTCAGGAACAGTGCTTGTCTCTGCAAAGGCTGAGCTTCTAGAACCCAGTGCTTGGCAAGTGCCTTGCACACACTAGGAATAATTATTTTTTATTCCTATTATATTATTATTATAATCATCACTCGATAAATATTTCTTGGATTCCAAAATTAGTATCAGTGTGCCTGTATTTTAAACACATCCTCTACCAAAAAGAGGGTTCTCTTGGCACCAAAACTGAACAGCACCCCTGTTAGGGGAAAGAAGCTGTAGAGAATATGGGAGTCAAATGAAGCACAGAAGCTGAGTGATGATCAGAAATGGAGGATCATGTAGACTGAAATAACATAAATACTGATTTTTTTCTTTCTTTAGGACACACAGGTGAGCACCTCTCCTCTTGGGAACATGCAATTAGCAGTACATTTCCTGAGGAGAGTCTGCTTACTTGGGACTGTAGGCTGGGCTTACTCGATGGAAGGTCAACTTGCCTGGCTCAGCTCTACCTTCTGTTAAAAGGTAGAGGTTTGTGTAGCCCTCTGAACATCAAAGGCCATTCCACAAATACTCCAACTCCTCCTGCCTAGCCAACAGCCTTCTATTTTCTGTAATTTCACACCCATAATGTCCAAGTGACATGACTGAAAACACCTGCTGTGGTCTCCTGTTCCATAAGGAGCCCACAGGCCTTGTATGCTTCCTTAGCACAGGCTGCAGCTGTCATAACTCCCAAGGATTCGGGGAGGGGATGCTAGCTGTGGTCCATTCTGAAGGAAAACATTGCATGCAGATAGAAATGTCTTCTGGAAGGGCTACGGGAAGATGAATTTACTCAAGGGCAAGGGCTTCAGGAATATGAATTTAGACCCTTATCACCCCACCCCACTCTGCACCTGAGCACTCTCCGAGCTTCCCCGGTGGACACTGGCAGAGGAACGGTCTCCTGCTGGCTTCGTAACCAACACACTGCATGTCCCCCGGACACGGCTTCTCCATGCAAGGATCGTTGGACCCTGGGCACAGTCCTCCTGTGACAAAGGGAAACGCGCATGATCAGTACAAAGGCAATCAACCAGGCTCTACAGGCTCTGGGCTGAGAGACAAAGTGGCCACCTGCAAGGAGGAGGCCTGGACGGGATTCACCTGGTGTGGATTCCCATCGAACATCCCTGCATCTGCAAAGGCTCACTGCCAGAGTGAAGTAGCTGAGGGGCAAAGAGTCCATGTGGGGCTCCTCTTTTTAGGCTACCCAGCCTCTCGTGGGCTCTGCTGGAGCGGGGTTCCTGCACACTAGTGGCCATTGGAATGCATCACTTGACTTTAGATTTCTCCTACGTCCCTCTCCCATCCTGGAAAACTTAGGGCCAGACTTCAGAAGATGTCAGCCGTTGTTTTCAGAGGGAGGGGGGAAAGGCTTTCCCAAAGAAAAGTAGGACTCATTCTATGTTGTGAAAGCACCACTCCCACTGGGTCCCAATCCCTTCTGCTACCTGCGATCGTATTGATTAGCTGTAAATGTGCCCTGCCGACTACCAAAAATAGTAGAATTATTCTTGGCAGAGGTAGGCTTCCTTTTCACCTGTTCGATGTTTATAGCACCGTGAGATGAAAGGTTAATTCCTCAGAAGGGAAATTCGGGAAAGCACATTAACCGATTAAGGCAGAATTCAGGACCCAAGGGAGTTTTTTTCAGAGATGTGGGGATGGCAAATATGGGTCCACGGAAGGAAATGCACTTTTCAAAGGTCTTGGTTATTTGAAATGTAATCAGGCGAGAGTTTAAGTGGTAAAAGGACTGTAGAAAAGGCGACACAAATTGCAAATAACCCATAGCTGAGTGAGCAGTGGTCTCAAGAAACACCTCTTCTCTGTGAACCAAGAACACACCGGACACTAGCAGCTTCTTTCCTCGGTGAGATCTGGCCCACTCTCCTCCTCCTTCCCATCCAAACTCTTTCCTCCTCACTAAGCATATTGTCCCGTGGTACAGTCATTTCTTTGTCCAGGAGAAAGCAGACAGTGAATGCTAACTACACATAAACACTGTAAGAGCTGTAACCCTGGAAGGGAGCAAGATAAGTAGCATCAGCAAACTCGGAATTCGTCAATCCTCTTTTCCACTGGTTTAGCGCTCAGCCATAAAAGATCATCTTGGCAATGATCCAGCTTATGAAGTCTTCGAAGATGAAGGGATTTTTTAACCGAAAATGTGGACTGATCTTTGCAAATGGTTCTAAAAGACATAAGTGCCCTGAAATACATCTTCCTATTTTCATTCCAAGGAGTCTTTATTCCTGCCACGTATCTATCAATATTTATGGAACTTAAAACAGCTGTTCAGCCACCTTCTGATCTGTTTTAAGAGGCTTTTGATAACCAGTTTTTGAATTTTTGGTGCATTCATCAAACAAGTAATTTTTTAGGGCCAGTGAGGTGATAGGCCTGGACATATAAAGCTGAAAAAAAAGTGATCCCATCTCTTCTCCCGCTCCCCCAGGAAACAGCACCCAAACACGTGATTGCAACACAATCAGGCAACTGCTCTGCTAGGGATACGTGAGAGCAGAGGAAGCACTGGAGAAGGAACAGCCGTGTCTCCTGGGAGAATGTCGGACGTCCTCGCAAAGGAAGAGAGCATTTTCAACTCAGCCTTGAAGGATGAGACCTTTTGAGTAAGAAGAACTGTTTCATGGGAATGAACCAATCGTAGTTGGTGGCTTAACTGCATGCATGCGTCCGTGTTTTCACAACTCTACCAGCCTACTCTGCTCTCTCCATGAGTGGCTTGGTTTCAGTTTCCAGGCCTGTATACTTCTAGGTAGGTTCTACGTGTTGACTAGTTAGCACGTGCTCCAAGTGCAAACTGAACCCAGTGCTCACCTCAGCCACATGGAGGTGGCGATGAGCATAAATGAATCACAAAATGCATCCCATAAAATAGACCTAAGTCTAGATTACCTGGGCATTAGCTTCCAGTTAGACACAGAAACAGTAATTTACATATTCAAGAAGCCAGCTCCTTTCCATCCCATAAATATGCCTTTCCTCATGCCCTAGTTTAGCCAGCCAAAGGTTCACTTTTCTATAAATTTCTGTGTTTCTGAGATACAGCTATATATATATATATATACTGCATTCACAGTCTTTTTGGCTCTAATGCAATGGCTCCATTGCTTAGAAAATCTGCATGATCAAAAATCCAGCTTAAAAGCCCCTTCTTCAAAAGGGAAAAGAGACCTAGATAATTTCAGACTCATGATATCCAAGCTGTTTTCTCTTCTCAGGAGTTACAGTGACATTTAAAAAAAAAAATAGCTGTAAGTACATATAATAAAAGCTAAACACTGTATTTCAGAATAAATACAGCATTTGAGTATTTCTCCCTCTTACTTACGTGTTTTGACCTTTTCTTTTACCACTAGTCCCGCCCTGGTAATTAGCACAGGGCTTCTCACTTTATCACCCAAATCGCTTATATTGGATTAAAACACAAAGTCACTTAGACCAGCAACTGGAGTTCAAAGTCACAGCTTGTTTTGTTCTTCTTATGTCATAACCAAAGAACCATATAATTAAATCCATTAAATCAATGAATTATGTTAGATCCAGTCCCCCTTATAAAAACCCTAGCTGGAGGACAGATAGAAAATATATTAATATAAATATTATAATACATGCATTCTAAAATTAATATTAATGTAAATATTAGACACATGATCATGTATATTTCTATTCATTCCAGCACCCATTGACTTTGACAGGTTATTTTTCCTTCTTTTTCTCTGTAGTAGGTTTCTGAAAGCAGAAGGGACAGTTCTTGGCAAGGGACCGTCTCCTGATGCTTTAAAAAGCCTGTGGGGCCTCCCCCCGGAGTCCCTGCCCGGGACAGGAGTAGCCATAAACATTCGGGCTCCAGCTGCTGCTGTCAGTTTCCTCTGCTCAGAGTCTGCTCTCTGGTGGCTCAAGGAAGGATGAAGGCAGATTAGAGTCTGGAGGTCAGTTTAAATGTAATGTCCTCCTTAGCTGGGGACAGATGTGAGCAGGTGCACAAAATGCAGTCTTTTCCAAATGGAGGGAGACTTCTGGTTACTGAAAAACAGGCTTCCCCAAACCAAATCTTCTCCAAGTGCAGTACTGGAGTTCTTCCCTTTCCGTCAACTATGGTAAGAAATTAGGTTCTTTCTGAAATATTTATTGTCAGAGGGATGTGACCTTCACACGCCAACCCTGAACGCACTGAGTGTCCTTCGACTTCAGATGTACCCAGGTTTGGGTCCTGGGGATACTTCCCTGGGGGTAACAGCCCTCTTCTCAGCCAAAAGCACTAAATTCTCCAGCAACATAAGACCCAGTGTGCTTTAAACGGATGCTGACGGGTTAACTTGTTTTCAGAAGGCATATGCTTCTATCGTCTGCTTTTCAGAGAAGCACGTACACCTAAGATCGTTAGGAGCCTTAAAGGCCGTCTCTCTGGTGGAAGAAAGTGCCTCATCAGCTCCCGAATAACAGTTAACAGACAACAGTGTCAGCTCCCACCGGCTTCTGGGAGGAAGTTTATCTTATTAACTATCATTAAATAATCCAGGTTTAATTAACTTGCGCTGTGATCAGTGACAGCATGGGGGCTGGGGCGCTAGACCTCCCTGCTCTGTATCTCCAGGCATCCATCAATTTGGCGCCAGAGTGAGCGTGAAGGGAGAAGGGTCCCACTTTACCAAACCAACTGATGCCACTGGTGCTAAGTCAGGGCAGGACAGAAGGATCAGACGTTCTTAGCAAGCATCAGAGCGTACAGCACAAAATCTCTGTTCCCCATGCCTAGGGCCCTTCTGGAAGGCAGGAAACCGGAAAGAGTGCTGCACTGACCGAGCAGCAGCCTTGGATTCTGACCCTGACTAGTTATTCAACGTACTGACTGTCTGGCTCGGAACAAGTTGCTTAACTTCCTTGGGACATGCTTCTCTTTTGTGAAAAATGAGGATCAGGATTCTTCACAGAGTTGTGAGCATTACGTGGACTAACATAGCTGAAAGCAACTTGTAAAGGAAAAAAACTCAGAGTGAAAGTAAATCACTGCAAGGTCCCCAAACTGGGGACACCAGCCTGACTGAGCAACACGGCAGAGACCTGAACTCAAGTGTAACCCTTTCCTTGCTGTCCTTTCGGGTCAAATTCATGATTTGTCAATTGACAGATGACATGAAGTACTATGTGCCTGGGAGGAGCTTTTTATTAATCAGTGTCACAGGCCACGTGCAGCTGGCTCAGCCCCTTTGCGACCTTGTCTCGGGTGGAAGTTTTCTGTCCACAAAGCCTCTCCACCAGGGTAAGTGGGCACACAAGGTGGCTGTTCTTCCAAAGAAGGTCCCCCACCCCTTGGCTTGAGTGGAAATTCAGGTCACTTTCTGCAGAACTGAAGACACACAATTCACTTGAGCAGAAGCTCAGAGCTTTGGAACCTGCAGGGAGGAGAAAGGGGATCCCCTTGTGGATTTTAGCAGGGTCTCACTGCCCCGTGCGTGACCCTTCCCTCCTGATCTGCCCCCCCCCACAGCCCCCAGGGTTAAGTCTATGCCTCTAAGCTCACACTTCAGTATCTAACGGTGATTACGACTGCTGCCACTTTGAGCACATTCAACCTCCTGGTTCATAGCAGCCTCATTATACTGAGAAGCTAATAACTAATGGTAAACTTCCTACACGCTGAATTCACATGCTTTGCCAAGATGCCATGTCTCAGCCAATGCCACAGAAGTCAATAAGCTTCCTTCTTAATTCCGAGCCTGCATGAAGTTTTAAAACCTATTCTCCTAAGGTCTCTTGGCTTTGATGCGGTCTCTTGTGGTTCTCCTAGAAGCACAGAATCGTCTAGACTGGTGTTTGGTTGGCTCAGCCGTATTTCTTGGATGATTTTGCTAAGACTGAGCGCATTTTCAATCAAGACATCCTCTCTGGGGCAGTTGCGTGTGGGTGGAATATATAAGGGGCTATTCACATGCTGAGAAGCTGGTATCATCACCGCAGTGGACCCCACCAAACCTCTCCTGGCACTTTTGGACTTAGGCACGCTGGAGATTAAGGATCTGCAGACATATCTGTTATGAATGAAACATATGAACTTCCAACTTTGTAGGGGGAATCTGGTTAAGATTCAGAGACAACACTGGATTATTCAGAACTCCGAGGGTTAGGACCACGGGCTCTCTGCTCTGAGATGAGCATTAACAATCCCCAGCCCAAGTGTGAACCCAACCTCACATTTTTCTATGCTTTTAAAAAACTCATCAAGGTTAAGTTTTAAATGTCTCACTGCCTCCCAGAAGCCGCCGTCATTTTATTTGATTGTGTTTATTAGGAGCGCACTTCTGTAACTGCCTGGCACAGACTCCATATACCTGTCCCACCACACTCCTCCCATGACTGTCCCCATCATCCAGTCTAACTGCATTCCTTGCCGCTGGCCCAGCGCATGATGCTGGTTCATGGGTCACCAGGGTGGGGACCACGACAGCCTCACTCACCACTGTATCTCCAGCCCCCCACCCAAGGCCTGGAAAGGCATTTCATTCACTGCTGAGTGAATGAGGACATGAAAGAGGCCCCCAAGTCCCCTGGGCCTTTCTCTTCACTGCTCTCTCTGCTTAAAATGCATTCCCACGACAAGCTTCATGGCTCCCAACGCCCTTCCTGGACTCCTCCAAGTAGGACAGAAGACTTCTTCCTTTATCCTTGCTCTGTGCCCCAGTGACACCTCCTCAACTCTTTCTAGCTCCTATTTTTTACAGCCAAGAGAAAAGGAACTTCCACTGTTTGTCTAGAAGAAGAGTCAAAGGGTCCTAACAACGACGCTTAGATACCTGGAGGGCGGCTTGTTCAGGAGGGGTTAGAAGGCTCAGGTTCCGTGGCTCCAAAGTGGGGAGTTGGCTCCCATCACACGGAGGTGGATTTTGGTGCCCTGTAAGGTCTGTCCTGTGAGATAGTGAGCACCTGGACTAGGGCTCGAGCCTTGGCTGAACTACTGTACCAGTGAACAGAACGTCTGTAGTCGGTGGGAGGTTGGACTGGGTGACTTTCAAGTTCCTTTCAAATCTGTGCAGAGGTGGTAGGATACAGTGGTTAGGGCTGCCAGGTGTGGACCCTGGCTTGGCCATTTACTAGCTCTGTGACCTTGCGTGCATCAGTTGGCCTTTCTAAGTCTAAATCTCCTTAACTTTTGATGAAAGTTGATGATACCTACCCTTTAGGGTAATTGTGAGGGTTCAATGCAATTATACCTGTGTGAAAAACAGCACAGTAACTGGTCATGGTGCAATAAATGTTAGTTGCTATGTGTGCCCCTGCCTTTATCTGTGCACTGAATTGCACGAGGTTTCTTACCTCCATTCCTTGGCTCTAAGGCCCCTCAGCCTGGAGTGCACCATCCCCATCATCTACTTAATTCTAGGCGTCCTTTCAGACCTAGCGCAGGGAGCATGGCCCTCAGTGCTCCTCTTACCTCCCTGCGAACACTTACGACGGTGCCATAACCCAGTGGCTGTGGGCACAGCTGCTGTTACCCTCACCTCTGCCAGCACTTCGCCTGTAGCAGACACACCACTCATTTCACTGGAGCTCCAGGTTCTAGTCTGGGTTCCACATCTGGACCAGGACTCGACAAATCAGGCATCCACCTCCACCAACACTCTCCCAAACACACTGGTCTTCAACTCTGATGGTCTCGGGGCGAGTCCATGCTCTTGGACAAGCATCTCCTTTCTGATATATTTCTAGATCAGACTTTTGAAAACTCAATAAAGATTTTCCGAAGTGGACAATCAGCATAGCCCCCCAGGCTGCCTTGATGCTCTGTCCTCTGGCTTCGCCTCTAGGGGCTGAAGGATCTCCATTCTTCCCCATCATTTGTGTCAAGCTTTCCTACCCAAGTACCGATGTTCACTGAACGTCTAAAGTTTACCGAGAGACGGCTCACGACATCAGAGCTTTATCTGTCAAACTTCCGTCCAAATGTGATGCTCGATCGATGGTGGCTGGAATATATAATGAGCCTCTTGGGCACTAAAACTCAAGCCTGCTTTCATTTTGTCAAAGCAACTTAGTATTTTGATTCAAGATGCCAATGATGTTAAGTTGCCCCCAAAAGAATCTGCATGAGAGAAAGATGAGTCGGAAGCTGGGAGGAGGGTAGAATATTGAGGCCAAATTGTGTAAATATTACTACACAGTCAAGAATGGGCAGCTACCTCTATTTATCATCGTAATTATTCAACCAAGTGGTGGGAAAGCCCATTTATTGTATCTGCCAGCCTTCCAGGTAAACAAAAAAGCAGCCGAGACTGGTTGTGCATGTGTTGTCTGTGTCTGGGGGTGAGAGGGGCATTTATTGACTTCAATTACCTCTCCTTTCCAATAAACGAGAAAATGCCTAGAATGCTTAATGCTTTCCTTAATGGTTCTTCACTATGTTTATTTAAGAGGATACTTTAGGAAAAAGTGAGAGAGCTATTACTGCTGTAACTAAGAGCTTGCCTCCTGAACCCAGAGGACATTTTTTTCTCCCTTACTGTGCTGTGAGAGTTCTCAAGAGTTTGCTGTCCTGACCGCCAGCACCAGACTCTCCCAGGCTGCCTAGATACTGACTCCCAGGCTCTGAGTGTGCGGCTCAGCGACGGGCATTTCTAGGAAGCCACAGGCGTCCTGCAGACTGAGAGACCCTCTGCTGTCCTACAGTGGGTCAGGGAGGCTGCTGATCAGTCTGTCGGGGAAAATGTGCTTGTTTGAATATTCTTACAGAGTGGATAGCACTGAGGTTATGAGTCCTATAAAAATGGAAGAGTCCCCGTTCTTAAGATGCAGGTAACAAAACAGGGGCCCAAGATGAACCTTTCTTGAAGCAGCACGCTGTTCTCACCAGCTGTATGGTCCCAGCACAGCACGGCACTGCCACATTTATAAAATGGAGATGATCATATATCACCTGCTGAACACAGGGACTGGGCCAGATGATGTTTTCAGGTCCTTTTGCCACAAAAATCCAGCAATTTATTTTATAGCTTAGTTACAAGAGTGACTTGAAGGAGGAGAGCCAGGAGGTGGGTCTGAGTCTGCACAGAGTTCTCGTTCCGGAAACACTCGCTTTTTAAACTGAGAAAGCCTCCTCTTAGGATGTCTAGGGGCTGAATCACAAAAATTTCCAGCATTCTGGGTTTACTGGAAGTAGAAAGGTTTATGGGGACCAGGACAGGAGCCCTGGGCAAGGATATCACCTTGAAACTCACTGCATTTAAAAACATCAGTGTCTTATGCAAAATGCAGAGCCAGCCTCGCTCTCTTCAACAAAACCACCCCTCTAAATCCCCGCTGTAAAGAAATTCTGCCAAGTCTGCCCCACTGTCTCTTCTTGACGAACTCATACTCATCCCTCAAAACACAGCACAGAGGTGGCATCTGGTGTCTAAATGTCACAGAAAGCTTTCCTCTGGCCACAGCAGGGACTCTGTCCTTTCTACTCCCCTGCATTTCTTATAACACTTTACTGCAAACAAGTACTTGCAAGCTGAGTTCACAATAGCCAGCTCCTAAGGGACTGTCATTTTTTTCACTTTGAATCTGCAGTGCCTAGGACACTGCTGCCACCCCAGATTTTTGCTGAGTGAAATGAGTTCTCAGAGCAAAAGGATTAATTAGCTGATTTAGTTTCTCCTGCAGGGTCTGCCCTGTCTTGTTGGGAACCTCTTTTGAACCCTGCTGTGAATCACTGCAGGAAGGCTCTAGCAGAGCTTTGGTGCATAAATCAATTTGTCTAAAAAAGGAAATCTAGGTAAGGCCCGGACAGCTGGCATTCATAAATCCTGCACGTTGGTGGCATCTGCCAGAAACGCATTTCCCCCAGCACGCATGCCTGGAGTCACATTGGAGCTAATTTACATATTCAACAGGTTGGCCATCCCTGCATCTACCTGATGAAAACGCAAACAGAATTCACTGGGCAGCACAGAGTGAACGGCTGGCACTTTTCTAGGCTGCTTGGAGGTCATCGAAAGGTCTCTGGGAGGGAGCTGTGACCTCTGGGGTCTTCCTCTGATGAACTCATTTTCCAAGCTGCAACTAAAAACTTCCTACAAGGGAAGAGGGCAGAGGCCCTGCCTGTCCTCAATTACCTAAAGGGAAGCTTTATAAATGGCCTCTCTTCTGGCCGCAGTCCCTTCGGGCCAAGTTCACACAGGCTAGAAAAACTCCGGGTGCAATTTTCTTTGAAGAGGGCAGTGAATTTATAGCATCACACGTCAGAGAGAGAAAAAGAAGGAGAGAGAAATGCTTCTGGCTGACCACTGCGGCCACGCGACGCTGTGCAGCTACGGCCTCTGACCGGGAAGGTCAAGGTTCAGTGACTCTAGTTACATCGACAAACACGAACCACTCCATCTCTGCCGCTCTGAGGGCTGAATCCTCCTCTTCACTGTGCTCCCGTACAGCTGGCCTGTTTTTCACTCAAGCAAATCCAGCTGCCTTTACCCTCTGCAATAGGTTCCCGACTTGCTTCCCTGCCACTGGCCCTGCCCTGTCTAACCCGGTCCCCTCGGCAGCCAGCAGGCTCTTGGAAAGACAGACCTGACTGTGTCCCTTCTCCACCTCAGAGCAGCCAATGGCTCCCATTGCTTTGGGGTAATTTCTAGACCCTCGTCCTGGCCAGTGGCTCTTGTGTGATCACTGGGCTCAAAAGTCTCTTTTGTCACCACTGAAAATCTCTTTCCACCCCCTCAGTGTAGGTTCCTCTCTTGCCCTTAAACCTTCCTCGTATAAACAGCCTCTCCATCTGGAACGCTCTCCCTCCCTAGCAGTCGTCACACATCTAATTCCTATGTATCTTTTTAAAAAAATTGAAATATAATTGATTTACAAGTTGTGTTAGTTTCAGGTGTACAGCAAAGGGACTCAGTTATATATACATATATATATATATCTACTCCCTTCCAGAGTCTTTTCAATTATAAGCTATTACAAGATATTAAATATAGTTCCTCGTGCTATACAGTAGGTCCCTGTTTTTTGCTTTATAGATAATGGTGTATAACTGTTAATCCCAAACTCCTAATTTATCTCCCCCCTTGCTCCCCTTTGGTGACCATAAGTTTGTTTTCTGTGTCTGTGAGTCTGTTTCTGCTTTGCAGAAATTTGTCTCATTTTTTTCGATTCCACATTTGTCTCATTTTTTTTCAATTCCACATAAAAGAGCTATTGTATGATATTTGGTGCAGCCACTATGGGGAAGAGGATGAAGGGCCCTTAAAACACTGACAATAGAGTTACCAAATGGTCCAGCAATCCCACTCCTGGGTATCTATCCAGTAAAGATGAAAACTCCAATTCGAAAAGATACATGCACCCCAGTGTTCACAGCAGCACTATTTCCAGTAGCCAAGACATGGAAGCAACCTAAGTGCCCATCAACAGATGACAGGATAAAGTTGTGGGGTGTATACACACACACACACACACACACACACACGTGTGTGTGTGTGTGTGTATATATATGCATATATATATAAAATGGAATGCTACTCAGTCTTAAAAAAGAACAAAATAATGCCATTCACAGCAACATGGATGGTCCTAGAGATGATCATACTAAGTGAAGTAAGTCAGACAGCGAAAGACTAATTCCTGCTTATCTTTTACCTCAACCTAGAGGCTACTCCCTTTAGGAAACCTTCTTTCTTGATAGGGTCCTCCCACAGAACTCTATACTTCCCCTAACAATGCTTTATCAAGTGGCTCAGGCCAGCCTGTTTGTATGCCTGTGCCGTCCATAAGCTACATGATCCACGGGAGTAGGGGCGAGCCCGTCTTGTTTACCCTGTAGTCCCAGCACCTCTCAAGGTAATGAGGCACATCAGAGGCAGTCAGTAAATATTTCTCCCAGTGAGCGAATGAACAAATGCATGCGTGCCAGGATGGTAACTCAGGCCACCTCTCAGAGCTGGGCATGGGGGGAGGGAGCTCTCCAAACCGCACTCACCGTTACAGGTGCAGCGCACGTTCCTGTAGAAACGTGGGCACACGAAGCTGATGCGAGCCGTGCTGTAGGTCATGAGCGCGTGGGAGTCCAGCGACAAGCCTTGTTCGCAGTGCTGTTCCTGACAGTCCAGCCCCGAGCAGTTCTTTTCCAGGATGGCTGAGATGCGCATGACGTTCTCCAGGTGTCTCCTGGCATTGGACAGCTTCTGGATCAGGTAGGCCGGCTTGTAGAACTCGCTGTTGTGCGTCTCCACCGCGAACAGCATGTCCAACTCGCTGGTGCCCGCCACGGGCTGGATGCTGATGATGTGCAGGCTGTCCTGCTTCTGGGTGAGGACCGCGTTCCGCAGCGTGCGCCGGAACCCGTGCATGTGCAGCCCCACGAAGTCCTCAGGGGACACGTTCTCAAACCGGATGGTGACGGTGTTCTGCAGCATCTCGTGCACCAGCTGCTCCACGTGCACCACCACGTCGATGGGCACCTGGAACCGGCCGTCACTCACCGACACGTTTAGGACGTACTTGCCGCTGTCCAGGCCTCCCAGGGCGATGATTTTCCCATCATGACTGTTCACCTTGAACAAGCTTTTCTGCTCCGATTTCAGGGCAAATGTGAGCACATCATACACGTCTTGGTCTGTGGCATGGATCTTCCCAATGACCCCACCAGGAAAGTCGTCCTCCATGGTGACAATGAAAATTTCCAGGGGGATGGCTGTGGGCTTGTGGATACTTTCCTCGATGACTCGCACGCGGATGTAGGAGTGAGAAACTTGCTGAGGTTTGCCTGAGTCTCTTGCCTAAGACAACCAAGAGGGGGAGAGGAAAGAAAGTAAGAAAAAAACCCATAATAATTAAAAAAAGAGAAACCAACAAAACTCAGATAGAAGATGTCTGTTCCTTTAACCACATTTGCTTCTTCCTCCATCCCCTGCCACTCTTCTGCCAAACTCAGAAGATGGGCACTTACATAAGAACAGTGATCTATCACCTTCTGTCCCCATATGTACACTCTGTTATGGACAATAAAATGTGCCCACACAAGAAAGCCATTGGGGGTGAGTTGGGAGAAAGACAGAGGGTGCAGTGAGATCCAACGTGCCCACAACAAGCTGGCCTTGTTTTCACTTTGGACACAAGCCACTGGAGAACCTCATAAAGTGGCATTCCCACGTGGAGGAGAAATCTTTGTTCTCTTTGGCGTCTATCCTTTTGATCGGGCCAGACAGTACTTTCCTGCTCATTTAAGAAACAACGTTATTTAAAGGGAGAATTACCCAAGATGAAGACTTAGAATAAAAGATGGTACACTGAAGGGAAAACTAGGTAGCTTGAATAAAACCATCTTGTCTTCCTTCTTTATACGAGAATTGACAGAACCAGTACTCTGACAACAGATTTTTACGAACACCTGCCCCATGTGACGTAGTCAGTCAGGAGGGCTTCAGGGAAGGTCAGATTCCCAGGGGCAGGTATCTCAGGATGTGGGGCCTCAGTGGACCTTGCAGGCCAGGTGCCATCTGGGGAGATGTGTCCTTACATGTGGAAGGTGGTGGAAAAGCAGGAGCTTGGCCATCATACAGACCTGAGTTCAAATCTTGGCTCTGCTTCTCACTATGTGTCTGGCCTTGCATAAATCACTCAACTTCTCTGAGCTTCAATTTTTCCATCTTTAAAATGAGTAAAATAGTATCTATCTCACCGGACTCTTGTACTGTGGGGATTAAGAGAGACAATGGTTGCAAAGGACTTAGCACAGGTCTGAGCCATAGAAGTACTTAGTACGTGAGAGTTAATGTGGTGGTTGTTATTTTTATTATTACCATCAGCATATGCTTCTTTTTAAAGGACTATATGAACCAGAGATGCTGGAATGGAAAATTCATGTAGGAGATAAATTTAGCAAATTAGGTTGAGCCTCAAGTCAAACTGGGTAGGGCCTCAAAGGACAGTGATAAGTTAGGACTTTATAGGCCAGAAGTTGCTGACTCAAATGCCAAGGGCTAGAAAGATGACAGAAAGGCAGGCATGCAGCCACTGGGGTAAGGTGACAGACTAATGGGCCCGCGGCCTGACCAGGACTGGACAGTCATGTCTGCCTAGAGACTCCGAAATTCAAAGTCTAAAAGAGCCTGGAGGCAGAATTCACAAGTTTTCTGGCACTAGGGAGCTCAGATGGTTTTTGTTTAGGGGTCAGCATACTTTTTCTGTAACAGGCTAGATAAGGAATAGCTGAGGCTTTGGGGGTTATATGATCTGTGTCAAGTACTCAACTCTCGGTCCAGCAGGGAAGCAGCCACAGAGCGTATGTAAATGAATGGGTGAGGCTGTGTCCCAATAAAACTTTATTTATAAAAACAGGTTGAGGACAGGTTGTGGTTCAGGGGCTGTAGTCTGCTGACCTCTGGTTTAGCAAATGACATAATCGAAGCGGAATGATTAACTTGGGAGGGGTTACAAATAGATCAGAAAAGAATGAGGCTGAAGCAGAGGAATCACCCAGGAGGTTTCTGCAATAACATGAGTGCAGGACGATACAGAATAACGCGGGGTGATGGCAAAGAGAATATACCTGATGCACACTGGGAGCTTTTGAAGGCAGACACTTGGGACTTGGTGGTCGTTTAATATAAAGAACTAGGAAGAGAAAGCTCTCTGCGGTTTCCAAAGTCCGAGATGTGAAATCTCCTCTCTAACAACCAGAGAGGTTATGCAAAGAACTGGGCTAGCTTCTGTGAGTAGGCACTAAAAACCTCTCCTTGCCCTTGGGGACCTATACTGTGATATAAAGTTGTTCACATAATAGTGTTGGAGGAGTGGGTGGCAACTGAAGAGTTCACTGATGTGCTCAGGGCCAATGTCATTACTGTGGAAGCTTTCATGGAGTAAACCATAACTTATCCAAAGAAATAACAACATATACAATTAAATGCTATATAAAGATCACGATTGTTGGGGTGAGGGTAGAGCTCAGTGGTAGAGTGCGTGTTTAGCATGCACGAAGTCCTAGGTTTAATCCTCGGTACTTCCATTAAAACAAACAAAGAAACCTAATCCTCTCCCCTACCAAAAAAAATATTATGACTGTTATTCCCACCATTAATAATGAGTTTAGGTTGCCCTCTTTGCCAATTATGGGTAAAAAAAAAGTCATTCAGTTTCACTGAAGGGATCAAATCTTGGTACAGGCAAAATGTGCACACAGGAACATTCTGGTGTTCTTGAATTACCTGCTCCTAACCACACCCTTTCCAAAACTGCCACTTTTGCCTCTTTGTCTCACGTCATTTTACACAATGACTTTGAGGAAGCTGAAATGTTGGAAGGACATTTCCAGTTGAGTCCCTCGTCTCCTCCCTACTCACTGGGGAAACTTACCAAACAGAGGTCTCTTCCAAAGCAGACACCATGAAATGGCTCAATAACGTTAGGGCAAGGATTGGTCACTTCCCCAAGTGGGCGATGTGGGAAATACTTCTCACCACAAAGCAGTAAGCTTTGACCGATTAGCTGTCTTGAGGGGTCAACTGGAACGCCAGGAATGTTCAGAATGCAAATGTGAGCACAGTGACCGTCAGCCTGGCACATCCTCCAGGAAGGTCCCTGTTGAACAAGGATGCTCCCCTTCCTTCCTGTTCAATTTCACACACAGAGGCCGCTTTTACTGGTGTGAAACTGAGTTGGAGATGAAAAGGGGAACATCCCTGCAAGGGAATAAATTATGTCTACTTGCTCAGCAAAGAAAACCCAACCAACGGGCACAGCAAGTAGCCAGGGAGAAAGCTGGCCTGATGCAGGCAGAGAACAAGGTGGTACCTGGACACACAGCACGTATTCCAGAGACTCCGTGTGCCGGAAGACCACCGCTGACCGCAGGATCCCATGCGAGTCCAACATGAATGCTTCCTCTTCGTTTCCCGACAAAACAGAGAAGGAGAAGGGAGGCCCATTGTGAAAGGAGTCTCTGTCTGTCACCACCAGCTGTAAAATGCTGGTGCCTACTGGCTTATTTTCCTGCATAAGAGAGTATATTAAAAAGGAAGATAAAATTACACCTCTCTTCACATTTTAAGAAACCCCATCATTACTGGCTGAGAGTGCTGGGCCAGAAAACAGGGCTTTTAGTGGAAGGGATTCCCCGTGATATTATCTTGTCTTCTGAAAATGTGCTGGCGTCTGTTAGTGTCATGCTTCCCATCCTTGGCTGCCTCCCCGTAACTGCCCCATGAGACAACGAGCTGCAGGTGAGAACATGAGGACTTGGCCTTGAACGGATTCGTAGGCTCCAAGGATGGTGCCGGCTATACTTTGTCCTTGAATTCACCTGAACAGCTCTGGAAATACATGGTGCTCACCAACCTTTGTGACTATGTCAGAAATCTTCTCAGGCCAAGAAAATATCAGCCCTTCGGGATGGGAAGGCATTTCCTCACTCTTGTCACAGCACAATTACACGAGGCCCAATATAATGACACAGTGTCACAATACTGGACTTTTTAGAAGGACAGCCTGGAAACTTCCCAGTAAAAATACAAAGGTACATGTCAGGTGGAACACAGGGCTTTACGCCTCCACCCATCACCACACACAGTTTTGCTGTTTGTGGAGAGAAGGGAAAGGGGATAGAATATTCCTCAGCTTGAGAATGAAGACAAAGGAAAGCCATAACTCCAGCAGTTTTGGAAGCCCGGCTGTTGGCCAGCATTATTTTGCAGAACCTCTGCCTTCTCCCCCACATGGAAATACAAAGCCTCTCTGTCACTCCTTCTTGGGTCAAAGGTTGTCCTCACTCTGAAAATGCAAATTACACTCCTGGAGGCTCAGGGGCTGGCTCCTCGTCCCACTGGTTAGACATCGGCATTACTGCGGCCAGGGCCTGAAGTCGGTTTCATTAGTTCAGGCGTTCTAACGACATCAACTTTGGATTAAGTGACTTTGCGTCACAGAGATGGAGACAATGAGACTTTGCATGGACCAGAGTCACGCACCGGGCGGGCACGCTCAAGTTTTACATGCTGAGTTAGTCTTCTAAGAACCATGTGTTGGAATAAGGAAATGATTCTGGGGTGAACAAAGGGAGGAACTGTTTTTTGAAGGAGAAAGAGAAGGGAACCTCAGAGACCTCTTATTCTGCTTCTCCTCCCAAGAGGCCTTTTGGTCATCGGGAAGTAGACACCATCTCCCTCTGGAATCTGCGGTGGAACCGCCTCAGCCCAGCGGAGATTTACTGGTCCACACTGACAGCATACTCAGCACCACACAAAACAGAAGATTTATTAATTTGTTTGCTCGCTCTATAAAGGCCATTTCCTCCGCAGAAGAGAGAGAGGGGGGATGTGGGCCCGAGGGGTCGCATCCGAGGAAGGAGGGTGAAATATAACACAGACAGGCCCCGGCGCTGCAGACAGGAGCCACGGTCACCGCTCACGGGCTCGGAGCCTCTGTTCGCTCCCTGCTGACTTCTGTAGCACGTGTGAGAACAGTCTGTCAAGCTGATTGATGCGCGTCATAAAACCGAACGAGGAGCAGGCAGCGCGGCTTTGCGCTGGCGGCGTGCGCACCGAGGCGGGGGCGCGGCAGGAGCGGGAGGCGCGGGGCAGCCGCGTGGTGGGGACCCGCGTGGTGGGGACCCGCGTGGGGCAGAGCCAGCGCAGAGAGCGAGCCACCGAGGGAGGCGCAGGGCCTGCGCGAAGCTCTGCGGAAGTCGGGGAGGGGTGGGAACGCACAGCTGCTGGAAAATGCATCAGGGAGGAGAGGAAAACCGAAATACCACCGCAGAAGGAATCGGGTTTCCCTGACGAAGGGGTGGGAAGGGAGCGGAGAGCTGCTCTCCTCGAACCTGATCCCGGAGAGCTCAGCGGTGCAGGGCGGGTGGCTATGGATGGCCCCCGCTAAGTCTTGGATGTTATTCCAAAGGAGCCTTCAAGACCTGGCTCCCTCTCATCTCACCTTCTACCCGCAAAGCCCTGGGAACCCATCGCGGGTGATTCTGCGGCCAAACTGCATCAGGCAAGAGCTGGTTCTCTAGCATATCTGTGGTCCCCCAAGGCGCATATATCAATCCCTGTCTCCTATAAGTCCTCCACGCTGACAGTATTCCTGGACTGGATTTCCTGATCCCCCTGAAGTTGGGCTTCAGAAGCTTCTAGAAATCTTGGGAGGTGGAAGTAGCTTGGTGCTTAGTACTGTACTCATGAAATATCTTTTGAATTAAAAAAAAAATAGATGGGAGGAAGAGCCATTCTCTCTGATAGCAGAACACCCAGCAGTAAGTCACTCTATCCTGCAGTCTAACTTTAGAGAGCAGGTGGATTTCAAGTGCTAAACAAATTGCTTATGGAAGACTGGCTTTAATGAGTAGCAGGGCTAGCCTGATGTCGTCTCCCTCTGACAACGGTTTGGTTCGCATCAACCTCCTTCCCCTGCTAGAACAGCACAAAGTGGCGTAAAGGCAGCCTGCCGTCATGGAACGGGAATAGTCCTTTCAGGAGACAGACCTGAGTTCAAATGCTGACCCTACCACTGAACAGCTGCGCGATCTTGGGCAAGTCACGTAACCTCTCAGATCCTTACTTCCTTCACTATAAAGTGGGGGCTGGGGATGCAGTGGGGACAGACGGTGTACAGAAAGCACCCGGCACTTCAAAGAACCCTATTGGAGACAGCGATTATCAACTGTTATTAATCACTTGCAGTAAAAGAATCAGGTTCTTTTTTGCTTTTCTTTCTTCCTTTCTTTTTTTTTGAATCAGGTTTTTTTTTTTAGCTGGAAATATTTTAATACTGTTCACAGAAACATACCATTTATGAATTTAAGAAAAAAAAACCTTTAAACCGCTTTGAATTTCACAGTCTCTTGGGATACATCAGGAATATTATCAAAGGTGAAAACCTTGAATCAGGCTCTTCTCATACCAGCCCTATGACAGGATGAGTTGATATTAGGGAAAACCGATAATAAACCATGATGAACCACAGCAGAGGAAGGAGGCTGGGTGCACAAGGCAAGATCCGCTCACCTGAATCACGGCGGTATAGTTAGCAGGTGTAAAGACAGGGCTGTTGTCGTTCACATCGGAAATATCGATGTTGACAGTGGCCGTCGATGACATTGCCGGAATGCCACTGTCTACAGCCTGGACAATCAGGGAGTATCCAGACACCTGCCAAAGCACAAAGGGCCGACAGTGAACTGTGGCGCTTGCTTCCTTCTGGGCCCACTCAGATGCTGCAGGCTCGCTGTGCTTGTTGAAGACCAGACATACTTACTTTATTTTTTTTTTAACGGAGGTACTGGGGATTGAACCCAGGGCCTCGTGCATGCTAAGCATGCACTCTACAACTGAGCTATACCCTCCCCCTGCTTCACTTTGATTCTTTAAACCAGGGTTTCTCAACCTCAGCGTCAACTGACATTTGGGGCCAGATTAATTCTTTGTTGTCGGGCTGACCTGAGCACTGCAGTATGTTTAGCAGCATCCCTGGTCTCTACCCACTAGAAGCCAGTATCGCTTCTGCCCACTTGTCACTACCAAAAATGTCTGAAAACATTGCCAGATGACCCCTGGGGGTAAACCCCCGCCAGCTAGAACTGCAGCTCTCGGCCTTTGTGCAAACTGCAACAGTTGTCAGCACTGATTTGTCTTATGCACCAGTTTAGATACTTCAGGACTATGTTCGGGGCCTCTATCACCCCACGAGGTCTTTTTGCTTTTAAGTATCATGTCTGTGGCATCTTTTTCAATATTTAATTTCACTTTAAAGACATATTTTGGTCAAAAAAGAAAATGTTTAGAAACTTAGTTTAACCTCGGACAGAGGAAATTTTCTGGATTGTTCTTTCTGAGCTAGATACCTTCAGGTGATCCTTTTGTATCTGCTCACTCAGGGCCAAAGCTGCTCATGAAACCAGGCCCACAGGATCCCAAAGCTGAACGTACTTTTCTGCCTTCTTGCTTTGGAAGAGACAAAATTCAAACCATCCAGAAAGACATATTTTTGCTGTTTCTTTAAAGCCTCCCTAAATTAGAAACCACCAGCAACTTTTGGCAGCCTGTTCTTTCAAAGGTCTAACCCAAATGCTTCCTGCTGCATTTTAGTTCATCCATGTTTACTCCCATTGTTTAAAATGGAGAGACTGCTTACATTTTCAGAAACCATGCTTGATTTCAGTGAAGGGGTGGGTGGTGGAGGGAGCTGCCCCAAACTAGCTTACCCGTTCCCGGTCCAATTTCTTCTTAACCTTCACAAGACCCAAGAGAGGATCCACAGCAAATTCATTGTCCCGATCTCCACTCACAATGGAAAAACGAATCTGTCCGTTGGGCGGGCTGTCTGCATCTTCTGCTATTAGCTTCATGGGTTATAAGCAAAACAAAGCACAGACATGACACAAGTGACAGAGAAAAGCTTCTTCTTAGGGTCCCAGGCCTGTACAAATGGGTACAGCTCTGACAGTTTTTTTAGGCGCTCTGTTCACTAATGCCACTGACCAGGCCCCAGCGGGAGAGATTTTGGGTTGGCTGACGGGGGAAAGCACCATTACGGAAGCTGCCATTTTATTTCTGTTCATTTTTATCTGTCTACAGCCTGATGCTTGTAAGGACAGATGCCAAACTAACTGATAGGGCTGTTGCGGTGATTCTTTCCCAATTCTGCAAAACAACGGTCTCTGCCACTGAGCGGGGCATTTTCTAAACCTATGCATTTCCACATTAAGGAAGCCCCAGGAAATTCCCCGCTGTCTGCTGCTCCACATTGGTGATGTTGGGGTTTATACGTATGGAAATAGTCTCATAACAGCCCCAGGCCTCAGGAGAGAGGGCCTGGGAAGTCCACGTTTGATGTGTAAGGAATGACCACCCACAACCCGGTGCTGCGGGAGCCAGAGATGAGGATGGGTGGAAGGGACCTCTCCAACCTGGGGATGGTGGGGCTGCTGAGGCTGCTGAGGCTGGGACTCACTGGTTCCCAGATGAAATTTGTAAATCTAACAGCACCTGTGTTCTCCTAATACACGGCTTCCAGAAAGAGCTCCTCTAAGAGTGACCAATCAATCTTAAGCTTGATTCCACTGCCCTACTGTGTGTGTCTGTGTGTCTGCGTGTGTGTCTGCAGGAGGTGGGCTGGAAGGATTTTCTGTCCTTAGCCACCTACTAACTTGTCATCCCAGGTCACAAACTAGTAGGAGCTGCCATTAGAAATTCATTCATGGTCTGTCTTGTTTTCTCAAAAATCATACACTCCTGGGAGGAAAGTGATTAGCGATCACTTGCATCTTGACATAAATGAGCGTTATCAGACCCTTTCTAATAGACAGAGTGGAGAAGGAGCAGCTGAAAGGCTGGTGCTGACTAGAGTTCTTGGGAACAAAAGGACCCCAGAAGGAAAAAGTGTGAAGAGAATCCGAGGGAGACGTGGCTCACTTTTTAACCCTGGTGAGGACTGTCAGTCCCAGATATCTGGACCTCCCACAGGCACCTACCAAAATGACGGAGTCCCCAACCAAGGCGTCCTCACTTATGACAGCACTGTAGACGTCCTGGCTGAACGTGGGAGGGTTGTCATTCACATCCGTGAGGTTGATGCTGACCGTGGCCACGGCACTGAGGGCGGGGGTGCCCCCGTCTTTCGCTTCCACCACCAGGTAAAACTTTCTGCATAATTCATAGTCAAGGACCTCAGATACAGAAATACCCCCTTGGAAGAAAAATGGAGAGCTTTAGATTTGATTCGGAAAAAACACATGTCAGCAGCTCCACAATCATGGTTGTGTTTGTAACATCATCTCCCGCCAAGGATTTTAGATATTCAGGAATTTGTTTACTTAATGCCCTGCTGAACATCCCAGAGTCTGATTAATGCTGTCAGTTAAAACATAGCTATCCACCAGACACAACACTGAAGAAATTAAAGTCTTTGTGTGTTTCTGCAGTAGTTTCTGAACTTCTCTCAAGCAGCCTGAAAATCTCTGGCATTATTCACCCTCATGCAGTCTGGGGGAGGGACAGAAGGGAGCATCCCTGATCAATGTCTCCCCATGATTCCTCAAGTGGACCTAGGCAGGCTGGGAATGAGCCAAGACATGTGGATGGGATTGTAGGACCCCACCCCTCATCAGTTAGTCTGTGCTTGCAGAGTTAACTGAATTGAATTAACCGCTAAGGTGCCTTTATAATATGCTTATCTAAAATGATTATGGGCAGAAACAGGCAAAGACTGCAGAAAGTTCAAGATATAGTGACTTAATGGAAAAGAAATGCCTGGGAATCAGTGGCCAAAGAGTAAGAGCGAGTTTAGTGTCTACAACTACAGAGCAGAGCTAATGGCCGTGTCGCAGAGTCATTCAAATTAAGCAAGCAGAACAGATGAAAGCTGCTAGCTGGGCGGCACCCCCAGGGGCTCCGTGAGTGCGCCTTCCCTCCCATCCCAGCCCTTCCTGCTGGGCGGCCCATTCCTGCGTTCTGCAGTGGGTAGCTGGTCATCCTACGGCCTGCAGAGCAGACCTCAAGGGCATTCACCCCTCTCCCACCTGGCAAACAGTCACTGGGACCACAGCACATCCGTTCTCTTCCCAGACAGGCAAGTTCTCTAGGAGCTAAGGCTGCCCTTCTATTTGAGGTGAGAAACAGAAGTCACACTTAGAACAAGAGCCTCTTTCTCTCCATAATTAAGTCTTCTTAGCAATTACCTCCTCGAGTGCTTTATTTTGCAACCCGGTCTCGTTATCCAGTGCCAAATGTACACAGCACTTAACCATCTCCCCACAGTGTTCACATACAATGGCCGTAACTAGACAGGCTAAGGCTAACACATATTTAAATGAGGAAAGTCCCCATACATTTTAATTTAAAGTAATGACCTTAATAAACAGAGCTACTGCTGGGAGATGCTGCTAATGCAGTCCCTCCATCGATACTTCCACCTTCCTGTACTGAGGGCAGGGACTATATGGCCTCCAATTTTTGCACCCCCATGGCATAAGCAGTGTTGTCCGGACATCAGAGCATGTATCCCACAGTCAGGAAAACCCGAATTCAAATTCTGGATCCATGTCCCCGCCCCATGTACTCACATCGGGGAAATAATTTAACCTCTCTGCAGCTGTTTTTCTCGTGTGGAAAATGGGAGAAGTCATGAATGATTTAACAGGAATCAGGCATATTTGCTATGCTAAACATTACTAATTATGATATTTCTTGTTCATATTTACTGGATTATCCAACAGAGAATGGACTCCTTTGCCCTCTTGCTCAACAAGTGCCTGTTCCTTGAGCAATGAGGGAATTATGTCCAACGGCCAGAAGGTGTGAGACTCAACTTTCTTACCTGCAAAATGGGGCTGCCTTGCCTATTCATGGGGGAATAGGAGAACAAATGAGAATATCCACAAAAGAGATTAGAAAACACTAACACACTCTATAAAAATACAAAGGTGAGTATGTTTACTTTTCGAAGAGTAGCCCCACTTTTTTCTGAATTCCCATCTTTATTTACTCAAAGCATCCCAACAGTTATTAACGCCCTAATGAAGAGAAAGCCCTGGGGTGCTCTTTTTGTTTTCTTGGTTTCTTTCTAGGCATCTTTTCCCCATGAAAGGCCCAATCTCCCCCAGAGCTGGAAACGGCAGTGTCCTGACCAGGAGCAGTGAGCAGGAATCCAGTACTTCAGCTCCAGCCAGCTGGCTGCTGGGTTCAGAAGGCTTGAGGGTCACCTTGTCTATCACTAATCAACATCTGTCTTAGTAGGTGACCAGAGAGGGCAGCCTGAGTGTGGACAGTGGCAAGCGGAAGCTAATCTCCAGGAGCACTGCCTAACACATCAACATATGTGAAATCCATGTTAAAAAGAAAAAAGTAATTGGGAATTTGAAATTTGCATCTTTTGGGGAGTGATGGAAATGTTAGCTCTCTTGATTGTGGTGGTGGTTTCATGGATGTATACACCTATCAAAATTCATCCAATTGTACATCTGAAATAGGTGTAGTTTACTGTACAGGAACCATACCACAATAAGGGTGTTTTAAAAAAGGGTGTTTATAAGCAGGAATGAGAGAGAAACAAACTCATATGCTCACTATGCAAATTCTACCTCCTCGCCCCACGTTGAACCACGTTACTGTTCTTGACCTTTCCTCTCTGAAAAGTCCTGGAGTCAACCTGGGGGCCAAGTATTTCCTAAGCAAGCCCACAACAAGGAGCTTCAACTCAGCCGGGGCATCTTTAGGAGCAGAGTGCCAGAGGGCCCTCTGGGGTCTGCCTGCAGGCGCTGCCCTGAGAAGAGCTGTTCCACCAAGAAGGGTGGTTGATGAGAGGGTTGGGAGGAGAACCAGGATATAGCGAAGCCTTGGCCTCTAAGTAGGCTGCGGTTTACTCACCTGTCTTTGGGTTGATCCTAAATTTTTCTTGTTCATTTCCAGACCGGATGAGATACGTAATCTCAGCATTCGTGCCTATATCTTTGCTGGTGGCAAAGACAGCAAGGACTTGGGTGCCAGGGGAGGTGTCCTCGGGCACCGTCACCAGGTAGTCCCTCCTCTCGAACACAGGGGGGTTGTCGTTAATGTCCAGGACGGTGATGGTGACGGTGGCCAGGGAGGACAGGGCCTGGCCGGGGCTCTGGTCGGCGGCCTGCACGCTGATGTTGTAGGATGACTGCTGCTCTCGGTCCAGCGGCTGCTCCAGCATGATGATGCCAGATGAGCTGTCGATGGAGAAGTACCCGTCGGCCGAATCGGCCAGGGAGTACACCACCTTCCTGTTGATGCCTGCGGGAGACACAAGTGCGTGAGCAGACAAAAATGGAGCCGGATGCTCGGCGCTAGAACATTATGGCTCTGCTGACTTCCTAAGGGCCACACACAGAAAAACAGCAATGCCAGAAACCCACAGCCACGATCCGATGACAACTTCAGTTTGTAAAAATTAAGACAACTGAACCAAACGGTAAAAAAACGGAAACTATGGCAACTAATGTCAGAAATAGTTGGATTTTCTTAATATATTAAAGAACCCCACGCATCTTTAAGAAAAACTCTAAGACGCCGCCAATAGATAAAATGGGTCATGATGTGCCACAGAAAGAGAAAGACAAATTAATCGACTACGTCAACAAGTACTCCTCTAGAGTCTAGCAGGCACTATTCCAGGTGCTGGAGAGTCTCATAATGGATGAGACTAGAATGTTTTCTGAGGAACACATTTACATTCTGGTGAGAGTAAATAAGAAATGAACAAGAATAAGGAATCAGGACAAAAAATGGTATGTTAGAGAGTAAAAAGGGAGAAAAATGAAGCCATAATGGGGGATCGGGAGTGTCGGGCGCAAGGCAGAGAGTCTGGGAGCTGGAGGAAGGCTGGTCATTTTAAATCAGGTGGTTGGAAGTTTGACATCTGAGTGACGACCGGAAGGCGGGGAGGGACTGAACAGTGAAGACTTCTGGGGAAGAAGACAGCAGGCAGAGGGACCCACGGGTGCAGGGGTCCTAGGGTGGGAGCCGAGCTGGTGTGCTTGAGGAGCGCAGGGGAGAAGACCAGCGTGACCAGAGTGGAGAAGAAAGCCAAAGGAGATGAGATCAGGGTCGGGGAGCAGACTGCATGGCAAGGTGGGGAGCACTGGAGGAGGGGATGTCAGGTGATGCGACTTGGATCTTAACAGGATCACTCAGGCTGCTGGTTGTGTACAGAACAGCAAGACAGGAAGCAGAGACCCGCCGGCTGGCAGACGCCTGCAGGGACACAAGCCTGAGACAACGGCAACTTGAACAGACCGTGGTGTTGGAAGGGGTGAGACGTGGTCGGGTTCCAGATGTATTCTGAGCACGCAGGTGGGAGAAGTGAGGGGGTCTTGGATGTCTTCTGAACTTGGAGGTGGTGAGAAAAGATCCCCTTCTCCTTGTGGAGCTGGCAGGATGTGGGATGTAAATGAAAGAGAACATTCCAGAAGGACTTTTAGGTTTTGGCCCCGAGCAACTGAAAAGAGGCTGAGATGCAGAGGACTTTGAGGAGGACCAGGACTTGGACAAAAGACTATGAGCCCGATTTTGGATAGATGAAGTTTAAGGTGGGCATTTTATACTGCAGTGGAGAATCAAGTAGGAAGTTAGTACAGGAGGCTGGAGATCAGAGGAGTTATATATCTGAGGGTCATCAGCATTCAGGCAGCCAGCAGAGCCATAAGAACGCATCAGGTCATAAGCGAAGGTAAAGAGAAAGAAGAAATCCAATGACCAGGGAGTCTGGAGCTCCCCATCAAAGCAGGGGCAGGATCTAGCCACAGGGTGAGCTCCAGTCCCATGACTTAAAGAAAGGCACTGAGTTTTAGCAAAATACCGTTTTACCTTATTATATACCAAAGCCAGAACATAGCAACCAGGAAATGTCCATTAACAACCAACAAATTAGTGAATGATGACTGAATTGACTTCTGGTTCTGACGGCTGATTCAACTATTTTCATGTGAGGATCTTAGCACTTCAAAATGGTTTATATGCCTCAAATTCAGTAGGAGTTATGGTTTATAAGAAGCATAATATAACAGCTTCACAGGATGAGAAAGCATCCTGTTGATCCTGAATGCTCTAAATGAAGACAGTCATTAGTCATGACTTCAGCTATGAAGACAACCTGAAAATGTCTTTTGTGAATCACGAACCCTTAGAATATAAGCTCTTAGAGAGAGGGCCTTCGTGTGTGTTGTTTTCTATTATAACACCTCACCATGGGGGGACAGGCCTTTGGCAGTAATAAGAGTTAAACACTTTACTCCCTTAATGTTCAATTTCCCTTAAGCCAAAATTCCCAGCAAACCAATAAAATAATATATCTGGAGGGAATGACATAAATTGCATTATGTGGCTTTAACCAAAAGGTCAACACTGAGAACTTGTTCTTGGTTCCATTCCAGAGAGTCCATTTTTTCCCAAAGTTTCATCATTTACTCTTATGTCTCTTTCAAAACAACCGCCCTGTGATATATAAACATCAACCTCTGATTTTTATTGTTGCTGGGATTAAAAACAAGAAGTCTTTCCTCTTCCCTTGCTGCCTCTTAAAATCAGGCTGCCTAGAGCAGAGGTTTTAGGGATGCCTTCTGCTTATCCTTAGAAGTGGCTACAAGATTAAAATTTTCAGCATAAATTCCCAGAGTGAATACACAGAAGATTTCGGAGGTGATCAAATGTACACCTGAAAAACAGTAATCCCGCCTGGGTGTCAGAGCTGCTTGTGCCCTGGAAGCGGCCTTGGCTGATGGGATGATGTCAGGACGCCTCTCCAAGGCACAAACATGCATTTACGGAAGCACATTAGCAACGGAAGTAAATACACCGCATGGGTTTTCAAATCACACACGTTCCTTGGGGATTTGACTCCTACCCCTGGCACATGGAACACCACTCTGAACAACCATAAGATGGGGCAGGAAGTCGATGCAGGAGGCTTTCTCTGAGCATCTGGTGACACCACCCCCCGCTGCACTGATGCTCACACCAAGGGCTGAAGGCTGTGTGTGGTGCCGCTAGCATCTTTAGGTAAGCACGAGGGACAAAGTCCTGTTTTCTCTAAGTTCCTTGCTCAGTCCCCTTAAGGATTTCAGGAGATCTGCTCCTGGATATGGTTCCTCCTCAGGCCTGAAGATCATGCAGGTAGAACGCAATGTCTGACTCGTGGTTCTGAAAGCCATGGTGCCGGGACCAGCTGAGTTAGGAGAGGTAGAGACCGGGTTTGCAAACTGTCGCTCTCTGTGGCCTCAAGGCCTCGAGGAGAGGTGCTTTTCATGGCTGCCTGTGTTTCCTTCGCTGTGACTGAAAGCTAAAATCTAATTAAAAATATCACCTGTGTTCCTGGTCTGCAGATTTCTCTTCCAGCCCTCTCCGGAGGCCCTCGGCTCCGCTTAGACCCCCAAGTAGGAGATGCCATGTTCCCTGAGCTCCGGGCTCAGTGGGCTAGCCTTGTTGTTGGAGTACTGCATTTACAAGGCTGACATTAATCAGCCACACAAAGACCACAGCTCCCCTCCGGGCAGGTTCTGTTCATTTAAAACTTGGTGACAGGGTTTTTCTGCTTTACTGCAGCAGAAAACCATCCCCTTCCCCAAAAGCTGCTGACCCCGGCTCCCCCCACCCCATACATTTTGCTTCTGACAGTATCTTGGGCATTCACACCAGAAGGAACAGGGAGATTTATTGTTCACCTCTCCTTTCTGTTACCAATCCGACTGATATGAAAGTAAGAAGCAAGACCAGAAAATACGGGGGGAAAGGGGCACCCAAACCGACAAACATGTTAAGTGGTCTCACTTCTGATTTGGTGGCTCTCAAGAGAAGAGCAGGACACATTTTTAGAATGTATGAAAACTGCAACTTGGACACATTTGCAACGGACTTCAGTGATTTCTAGAAATAAAGTCAGCTGCATAAATGTCACTTTGCTGACAATACTTTTGGTGTAGTGCTTGGGTTTCTGTTGTATTACCAGACGATGGGGGGCTGTCTTTGTTAAACGAACACAGGTCCTGTCACTAAAGTGGAAACTTTCTATCCAAGGGCATTTGATAAATGCCATCCTTCAAATCACCATCCTTTCACTACGTATCTGGCAGAAAAGACGAACCCGGGCTGAAGACTCGGTTGCTAATTGGTCTAACGCTCTTCCTGCATGGCACGATGTGTTCTATTAAGGTATAATAGTAATCCATCATTTTGCGTCTGTATTTTTAAGTACGTAATTCTCTTCTCCAATTTGTGCCTAATTTAATGAGGACGGAGCTACTTAGCTTCTCAAAATGCTGAAATGCCAGGCTACCAAGAGAAGTATGATTTTCATTGCAAGTGACGTTTCTGCCCGTTAACTGTGGCAAATGGAGCAGGCAGGCCTTCAGAGGATTGAAGGCGAGTAAAAAGAGAATGTTTAAAATCCCGATTTGCTCAAAGGAAGTAATAGGTAGTGGCATTTTTGCAGAGTGGGGTTGGAGGAAAGAAATGGCACGTATGACTTTCCAGGAGGGGAGGCTGTGACATCCTGGGGTGGGTTGCCAAGGGCATCTGTATTTCCTCCCTTGGAAGGTTTCTGAATGGAAACTAGATTCTCCTCAACTCGGCCAAATGGAAAGATAGATTATTTAGGGGCATAAAAGTGCATAGAAGTCCAAGTTTTAATTGCTTTAAGATGAAGGCAATGTGGTCCAGTCCTGGAAGACAGGAGACCTTGCTTGTAGCTCATGGCCTACCCAAGCTCTAAGCATGTACCTGGGTAAGCCACTTCATCTCACTGGGTGTCAGGGGTCTTCAGTTTTCAAATGCTAGATCCCAGGTCAGTTGAGGTCTAAGATGATGTTCCAGCACTGATTCATTTCCAAATTACACTAATGGAGCTGGTTTTGTTTTTATTTCCAAAGGACTAACCCTCTCCTCCAACTGCCCCTTAAGCCACTGTGGGCATATGTGGGCTGAGTCACCAAAGGAGAAGTCCACCTTAAACCTGATGATGATGAGCTGTCGGAATCTTCAAGATGGGAAGAGAACTTGACACAGCAGACTCATACCATTGAGTTACATGTTCAGAGTTCACAGCAAGGCTTCTATACGTCAGTGAGCGATAACACCCACTGCTAGGATCATCCCCAAGGATCTCACCTAGTGTCAGAGTAACTCAGCTTCATATTTGAGATCATCAGAGGTGTTAAAATCAGCACCAAAACCAAATGGCCAGAGCAGCCAACACAGCAAGTACACCGAGATTTCTTTTTTTAACCTGGTCTTTAAAAAATGTTTCTCCCCTCCTGGTGAGGTCAAGCTCCCTGCGCTATGGAGCCTATGAGAGCTGTGTTCTTGCTGTGGGGTCTCAAGATGGCAGCTGCTGTGACTGTCAGAGCAGAGCCTTGTCTGTGACATTCACGCTGACTGAACAGGGTCTGGTCTGTAGGCAGCACACACACACAATGTGGGCTGGACTCAATTGCTGTAAATTGACTTTTATAAAGAGACTTGAATTTGTACAGCATAGATATCTGGGGAAAAAAATAACTTGAAACAATCTCAACAATCAGACTCTAGAAACACTTTTAATTTCGATCCTAATGACTTATTTTCCTACCAGCTCAATCGATGTATTCAGGTGTCTTAATTTATTCACAGTAACATGAACACCTTTTAAGTGTTTAGCTTATAACTTCTGACATATGTACACCTCCATGGAACCACCGTCCTCACTAAGATACAGAGCATTTCCATTGCCCCTTAAAGTTCCTTCATGTCCGGTGGCTGTCAGTCCCCCAGTCCCATGACCTAGACAATCTAGCAGCTTGTTCTGGAACCAGCACTTTCTCCTGTCTTCATTAATGCTGTTCATCAGTGCTTGAAATCCCAGAGATATATTTAGATTTCAGTCTTTATGACCCTGGTTTGGTGATTAAGGCACATTCTTATTTAAGCTCTAAGGATTGTCTCTCGAAGAAAAATGATAAACAAAGCTTTGGCTCTTGAATATGTCACTGCATTCCTTTGCAACGGCCTTATCCTTAAAAGATAGTTCTTTTGAGAAGCACTTTGGTTTTTGTCTTTCTCACAGGAGACCTTGGCCGTGACCCTCCCATTTAATAAGAATTTGTTGAGTGCCACCTATTTCACTGTCCTAGGCACCACATTGAGAGGAAGTGGAGACCAAAAGACACCTTCCCCAACTCTAGAAGCTTAGCAACCTGCCAAGGAATTACTTAAACTATTAACTATGTATTAAACTAATATCTAAACCATTAGTTTGGGGTTTCCTGGCCGTCTTCCTCTTCCTATCCTATTGGAACTGGAAGGCCAGGTGCTTCTGATTCTTCCTCTGAGACAGCTCTTGAATGTCTGTGGCCAGGTCTCACAGCCAGCTGGGCTCCCGTCCTCTCTCATCTACACTGTTGCAAGAGACTCCTGATGGCAAACTCAGACTCCATCCCCTCCCGGCTAAACTCGACCGGAGTTAAGTTCCTAAAACTCTGGGTCCAGTCCTGCCCCCGCTGTTCAAGATAGTCACCGACTTGCCACTTCTTAGTCAGAAGTAGAAACATTTGAGAATGGCTTCCGAGTCCTCTACAGTCTGGGTCCCCCCCCACCCCCCCGACCCCGTGTCTTCCTGCTCCACTTTTCTACTCCATCCCTCCTGAAGACACAAGCACGTTTACTCCTGCAGGCTCCACTCACACTTTCCTTTCTACTCAGAACAATCTCTTCCCTCCTTCCCTTGTCAAAATCCTACGTACTCTTTGCAGGATCTGCTTCCTTAATTTCCCCAGTTACTCTCTTCCCTGGGCTCCCTTAATGTTATTTTTGCATTATCATTACTTATATTTAGGTCCTCTCTCCCACTAGATTAGTGTATTTTTTAGGCAGAAGAACTGTGTCTTTTTTTCTTAATCCTTTCCACTTAATCCCCCCCCCCCCCAGTTATATTGCGAGAGCACTGACATACAGCACTGTGTAAGTTTAAGCATACAGCATAATGACTGGACTTACATCATGAAGTGATTATCACAATAAGTGTAGTAAACATCTGTCATCTTATATAGATACACAATTAAAGAAAAAGAAAAAAATGTTTTCTTTGTGATGAGAACTCAGGGTGAACTCCTAACAACTTTTATATTTAACGTACAGCAATGTTAATTATATGCGTCACGTTGTACATTACATCCCTAGTACTTATTTATCTTATAACTGGAAGTTTGTACCTTTTGATGGCCTTCATCCAATTTTCCCCACCCCCACTCCCTGCCAAGGGACTGTACCTTATTATCTTTGAACCCTGGTACTGAGCAGAGGGCCTGGCACACAGCTGGAGAGCAATGAATGTTGTTGAACTTCAGAATAAAAAAACCAAGGGACAAAAGCTGGTGTGTGAGGCTGCTAACACGAAAGAGGTAGGGGTGTTGTGCATGTTGCACTTAACTTGCCCTCCACAAATGCATGGGCCAAATAACTAGAGATACTCAAAAGGATGCAAGGAGGGGAAGTTAGGAATGTTTAATGTTGATGTTCATAAACATTCATCAATACATACAAAGCTATTGCTAAGTAGATGTTTGCATTTGTGAAAAATACTAGTTGCTACTCCATTTTCCAAGAATGAGGACTGGTTGAATAAGTTATAGGACATTCGTATCACAGAGTACTATATATATATCATCACATAAAAGTGTAAAAGAACATATAATGACACAGATATATGTTTGCAAGCCAGCGAAAAAGGCAGGTTATAAAACAATATCTAGTTTAGGGGCCCATGTTTGTACAGAAAAAGGTGGAAAAGGCAGAAGGGACTTCTGTCAAAACGGTAACAGTGGTTAGAATTGACTTTTCCTCCCTCCCTTTTTGCCTACCCTTCCAGATTTTACCCAGTGGGCACAGATCATGGTTGTATTAAGTAAAAGAACTAGCTCATGCATATAGGAAATAATTCTTTAGTGTCAATCTTGGAGAGTAGTTGAATTTTCAGGTTATTTTCCAGGCCAGTTAAATTCTTAACATACGGACTACTTGAAATAATTGTAGAAAAAGATGCTCGTGCGTTGAATAAGGATTCTTTTTCTGGATATTTCCATTCTTCGTTTTAGTTTGTGCTCAGAAAGACACTGAATTTACTTAGAAAGTTTTTTTTGTCTTTTGTCAAAGTTCTCATTATAAAGTTATTTCAAGGGCTACATTTTAAAAACAATTTTCACACTTAATCAAGCAGTAGAAGAAAATTGCTAGCCTGAATACTTCTCTCGTCTATTGGAGGCAAGTAAAATTCCATCACAGTGAAAAAGCTCAAACTGACTGCTCTTTTCTTTAAAATATGCCTTCAGATGATAGGAAATAAAACAGAAAGCTGGCATGAGGAGGTCAGTGGAATTGCAATTACTTCTGAGTTAGAAATGACTTTTAAATAGACTCTCTAATTATGTCTGTTTTAAGTGCCTTTTAAAAGTTTTTTCAGTGGGTGATAACTAACCCTGGCATGTTCCCACGGGCAGGATACCAACTCTGGGGGTCATTAGTCCCTTGGCTTTCTGAAGAGTCAGAAAAGAAAAGAAAAGACAGAAGGCAGCCCCAGTCAGAGTCGGGGAGGTCCTGACGGTACCATAAACTTCTTGGGGCCTTGGCAGTTGGGCTGGCACCAGCTCTCCTGGCTAGGGCCCGTGACATGATGTGAGATCCCACAGAACATAAAAATGCAGGGTCCTTGTTTAAAAAAAAGTTAACAAGTTAACTTATTTAAAACATAGAAACAGATCCACAGACATAGAAAACAAACACAATTCCTAAAGCGGGGAGAGGGGGAGGGATAAATTAGGAGTTTGGGATTAGCAGATACACACTGCTGTACATCAAACAGATAAAGGACGAGGACCCACTGTATAGCACAGGGAACTATATTCAATATCTTGTAACAAAGTATAATGGAAAGTAATCTGAAAAAGAATGTATGTGTAAATGTTTAACTGAATCACTTTGCTGTACACCTGAAACTAACACAATGTGTAAATCAACTATACTTCCATAAAAAAATGTTAAGAAGTCCAGTGCAGCCATGGGGGAGCATTAAGCCAACATGGGGCCCTTCTAAGCAGGGGGCCCTGTACAACTGCAAAGGCTGCACACTGATAAAGTCGGCTCCATTGCTGTGGCTGCTTTCTGTGAGCCCTCAAAAGCTGTAACTCATCAGGATATAAACTCTTCCAAGCATCTATAGCTTGGCATTCTGCCAGGTCTAGGGTAGTCAAGTATAAGTAAATGAGTCCATCAACCAAGTACTCAAAATTCCATCTCTGTTGGTGCACAGAACTTCCATGCAGCAACAGTAACACTAAAAATATTTTTGCATCATTGACTATGATGGATCAATTCATTCATCCATCCAACAGATATTCACAGGACTTTTGCCATACAGCAGGCATTGGGGATGCAAAGAAGAATGGATCACAGCCTCAAGTGTCTCCCATTTCTCAGGAGACAACCTATATATAGTTGATTATTGGAGAGTGAGGCCAAGGGAAGTTTTCCAGAGAAGGAAACAAATGAATTGAGCCATGAAGGAAAGACGGGCGTCGTCAGGAGCACCAAAGTGGGAAAGTAACAAGAAGAAAGGGCATTTTGGGTCATGTGAACATACGTGAAGTTAAGATGAATTGCAAGGTGCCCTCAGAAAAGGTCAGGGTTCGGTGTCACTGAATTCTAAGTTTAGAATGGCAGGTCCCGAAGCTGTCTGTTTTGGGAGCCACTAGCAAGTTACCAGAGCTGTTATAAACAATTACAGGCAGAGTAAATGAAAAACTGGCATAAGTTTATGATAAATTAGCAAAGGGAGAAGAAGGAAGGTTGGAAGGAGAGAGATGGAGAGGGCGTATGGGTGGGAATCACTATATAACACGTGAGAAGTTATTCCAAGAGCTCCCCATGGATGATGGACAACTTAATTGTGCTTGTCAAGGAGGCTTCACAAGGAGAGATGATAGCGTGTATCCTGCAGCAAAGCTGATAAGCACACTCCACTGAGCCTCAACGCACCCTGCAGAGGCATCAAGGCAAAGCTGGGGGGTCCAAAGCGATGCTCAGGGGTAGGTGGAAACTCCCCCAGTCACGCTGGCACTCCCTTAAACCATCCTCTGCATTGCTGCGTGTTGGATAAGGAGTGATCCAACTGAGCGGCTCAGAAGCCTGTTACTGACCTGTGGCATCTCTGGATGAGGCTGTGTGTGAGCTGGGGAGCTCATGGGAATAAATTATTGCGATCAACTGTTAGAATTCCCTGCCTGCGGGCGCCTCCTGAAACACTTCACTAAAATAGCCCCTTTCTGAAAGGAATTAGCTGTTTCATTTGACAACTGGTGTTTTGACCCCTCTGCTTGGAAGAAACTGGATTTTAAAAAGAGTAATAATAACAAATTGTGTATGTCCAATGCAAAGAGTCCTACACAAGGCAGCAAGGTCTACTAGAGGAAAAAAAAATATATATATATATCCATATATATATATATATATAGATATATAGATATATATAGATATATTCAGCTCTCTCCCAGACTTTCTGAATCAGATTTTGGAGATGGAGCCCTTGCTTGTTGGTTTATTTTTGTCTGTTTATTTTTAAAAGCTCCCAAGGGGATTCTGATGTACAGCCAGGGCTGACAACCAGTTTGTCTGATTTTTGTGCATGATTTTATTTCTGCTGCTGATCCTGGATTTGAGAGGGAGTGGTTCCCAGGGCTCTAATCAACTGAAGGCATCCTATTTTCTTGGACATAGGGGAGGTCACTTTGTTTTCCTAAATTCAGCCCCGTGTGACAGAAGTCATTTGCATGGTCTCCAGGGGGACTGGAGACGGGGATTTCCAGCCTCTAAGGAGGATTCCAACACGAGGGAGTCTGGGTTGTGTGTGTGAAAACCCCTGAGGAAGGAATCCACACATGTCCTAGACATGACAGTCAGGAATTAAGGTGGAATGTCTAATTAGTTCTTCCAATAACTTGCAGAAAGCACATAGTGGGTGGCTGGTGACACAGAGATGAAGGGGCCAACCGTCCAGGAGCTCATGGTCTGGAGAGGACACAAGGATTTAATACCTCACTTTGCCTGGGGGGAAGAGGAGTTCAGAGGGGTTGGGGAGCTTATTTAAGGTCAGACAGACAGTAAGGGTTGGAGCTGGGAGACTGGATCTGGTCTCATCCCAAAGCCACTGTGTGATGTCACTTCCCAAAGGGACAGGATGATGTGACCCAGAGGTGACGGGGCGTCACAGTCTGCCATGTCGCCGCATGAACTGCAGAAGATGTCCTGATGCTGGTGGGAGGTGAAGAATCAGTGAGGGGCTTACCGGGCCCTGGAGCCCTTTCCTCAGGGCCACTATCCATTTTACAGATGCCCTGGGAGGAGCTGCCAAAACGTTTTGAAAACTCAGTTTCTCCATCTGCAGGCGGGAGTGTCAAGGTCTGTTCTAGCCATAGCAAGATTACATGTGTAAGGGTTTGGGACTCTCCGGAGAAAGCCTTCAAGCGTAAGATTGTCTTTTTTTGATATCTGCCATAGACAAAGGGCTCCGGCCATAATGTGCTCCAGAGAATGGCTCATGTCTCTGTTTTTTTGGGAATTATTTTGTTTTTATGGACATTTTAATAGTCTTTCAGCTGCTTTCAAAAATTTAATACTTCAGAAAATAACAGAGCTTTGGGGAAGAAAAAAAAACATTAAATCATTGATCAGTGCAGCTTAGAGGTAACAATTTCAAAGGCGCGAGGAAAGACAGAGAACAGGTAATACTGAAGAGCAGACAGGTGATGTCAGAATTGAGTCCCCCTCAAAACATCTTCGGATGGAAATTACTAGAGTAGAGAAGAGAGCGTTACACGGACGTGTCAGGATAGCCTCTTTTTAGACCCAGCTCTGCCACTGACGAAGTCATCTTGGGTAAGTCTCTTTATCGTGGGGCCTCAGTTTCCTCCTTAGAAAAAGAGGGGTTTCACTGGATTTTGTCTCAGAGCCTTTCCAGTGTAACATCCCAAGACCCTCAGGGACCACGGTTCACAGAGGGAGGGGCCTAGCACCCCGGGGAGAACCCATGGAGCCCCGAGAACAGCGGTGAAGAGCAGTCAGCAGCTGTTAGGTCCTCGCTCAGCCCCTGCCCACGTCCCAGCAGCTGTGTCCCCAGCTCGGCTGAGCTGCTCCTCCCGGAGGGAAGGCCCCATCTTAACTGCCACTGAGCCACACGAGCCCTTCGTCCTCACAGAGCAGAGCCCGGGGAAGGATCACGGCTGCAGTGGGGAGCTCAAGGCTACACGTGTGGAATTCAGGAGGCCCATGAACTTGCGTGGGGCACTAGCTTGCTATTGCGCCACGCCACATGCCCCTGGAGCTTAGCAGCAGAAAACAACAAATATTTAGGGTCTCAAGGTTTCTCTGGGGCAGAACCCAGGCCTGGCTGAGCTGGCTGTCTGTGGCTCAAGGTTATACGTGAGGTTGCAGCCAAGCTGTTGGGCAGGGCTGCCCAACATCTGAAGGCCCCAGGGGAGGTGGGGGCGGGGTCTGCTTTCAAGCTCACTCGTGCAGCTGATGGTGGGCCTCGGTCCCCCGTCATGTGGGCCTCCCCCACGGCTGCCTCACCATATCCTAGCTCTCTGCCCCAGGGTGAGAGAGTGAGGGGGGGGGGTCTTTGCACTGAACTGTGTCCCCCCAACCCCGAAATCGAGGTGTTGAAGACCTAACCCCCAAGATGACTGTATTTAGAGACAGGGCTTCAGGAGACAGTAAGGTTACAGAGGTCATAAGGATGGGGGTCCTAATCCAACAAGTCTGGTGGCCTGTAAGAGGAGGAAGAGAGAGAGAACTCTTTCGTTCTCCACTGCACATGTGGTCTCGTATAAGTACCCTGAGCTGACATCCAGCCTCCAGAACTGTGAGAAGGTTAATTTCTGTTGTCCAAGCCACTCAGTCTATGGCATTTTGTTCTGGCAGTCCGAGCAGAGTAATGCAGAGAGCATGCCCAAGAGGGGAGTCACAGTCCCTCTGTAACCTAATCCCAGAAGTGATACCAGCCATCACTTCGGCCACATTCTATTCATCAGAAATGAGTCAGGAGTCGGTAAGTCCAGCCAACTCTCTAGGAGAAAGACGTGAATACCAACAGGTGGGGGGTCATTGGGGTCATCTTAGTGGCTGCCTACCACAGAGGGGGAAAATCTGCCTTTTTAAAAATTGAAGTATATAGTTGATTTACAATGTTGTGCTAGTTTCAGGTGTACAGCACAGTGATTCAGTTATACACATATATACATCTATACATCTATTCTTTTTCAGATTCTTTTTCATTATGGGTTATTGTAAGTTAGTGATTATCCTTCCCTGTGCTATATATTGGGACTTTGTTGTTCTTCTATCCTGTATATAGTAGTTTGTATCAAAAACTTACATTTTAATTGTCATTAACCTCTAACTGGATTGAACATCACATTCAGTTACAGATGTAGGCAACAGATCACGATAGGATGGGCAGCACCTGTGATTCTGCAACCGCAGCTGTTTCCACACTATTTTACAGTTGTGGTGCATGCCCCTGCTTACCTCTGTGCAAAAGATACACGTTGTGGGATCTACTGTGCCAGATCTTGTAATTTACTGTACTATGGCAGAAATTCATATGAATATATAGGGTTTTTTTTTCCCAATATACAGTCTTATTTTTATTTTATTTTTTAATGTATATACTTTTTACCGACATAGAGTCAGTTTACAATGCTGTATCAAGTTTAAAAAATATTTGGAGACACCCATTTCATTGGTAACCTTTTGGATTTTTTTCTCAATTGTAAAGCATTATCCTGAGAAGCGATCTGTAGGTGTCACCAAACTGTTAAAGTATTCGTGACACAAAGAGCTTAGGAATTCCCAAGCAAGCGGTTCTCCCGAGTGTGGTCCTGGGAGCAACAGCATGAACACCCCCTGGGAATTACTCTGAAATGCCCAGGAGCAGGTCTCCTCCCAGACCTGATCAGAAACTCCGGGGGTAAGTATAACTTCCTACTTTAACCAGTCCTCTAGCTGACTCTGGTGCACACTGAAGCCTGAGAACCACTTCTCAAAGAAGATAGGTCTAGAGTTCAGTGTCTAGAGTCTCTCATTCAAAGTGTGTAGTCCAGTGACCACGTTTTGAGAAACATCGCCCTCAACAAAAACGTAACTATTAGCTGGAGACCTGTTAACCCAGCCTCCTTTGGCCCTGCCACTAAGTAGTTTGTCTTTCAGGGCAAGTTAATCCTTCAGGGTTTATTCATATGTTAAACAGAACAATAAAAAAAACCCTGCCAACTTGCAGGGTTGTTGTGAGAAGTGGAAATAATGTATCTGCGGTACTTGGCACAGTGCCTGGGATGTAGCGGAGGCTCAAAAAGTCAATGTTATTAGCCAGACTACAGTTGCTGTCATTTAACATGGTTACCAAGCCCCAGTCTTGCAGGGTTTAAGAACAGGAGAGAAGAGACACACACACAAACAGTTCCACGGATGGAAAATCCTGAGCGGCTGCTAGGAGCTAGAGCAGGAGACCTGGCTGCACAGGAGGCAGATGTGGCCAGCGTAGTTCCTGCCTTCCTAGTCACTCTAAGGTGAGCCTCTCTCACCGACCCTTTGTGGTGGGCAAAGCAAGCATCGCTCTCATCAAACACTAGAGAAGACAAAACAGCCTGAGGGAGGCCAATGACTGGCTCAAGGTCACACAGCTTGCACACAACAGAGGGCACTAATCATCCAGGGCTTTCCTCACGCCCATGTGACTGCTGGATCAATCTGGTTACTAGATATGTCTCTTAGGGACATCCCCATGGTCTGATCTGCAGGGTCCAGAGGAGGCTGGGGGGCTGGCTGAGCTGGGGAATGAGGCTGCCACGAAGCTGTCTCCTTGGGAAGTCCAAAAAAAAAAAAAAAAAAAAAAGGCAGGCCCCTTGGATGGCTCCACTGTGGGATACGGATACAACCGACTTCCTCCAGACTTCACAGACTGCCCCTCCTCTCTGTCCCACACACCCGGGTACCAAAGGCCGAGACAAAGGGATGCTTCAGAATTTACCTCCTCTGTCAGGCATGACTTTTTGGTTTTTTTGCTTTTGCTTTTGGGGCCCAGTGCAAAGGTAACATATTCAGCTACATCCTTCTGAGGGTACATGCTGAATGTCTGCTTTCCTCCCTGAGACTAGAGAGTGATGATGAAAGATTTAAAATCAAACTTCATTACAGGGACCTCCATGAGACCAGAAGGGTGAGAAGGAGAATGCTTAAATTCGAACACCAAAACAGGAGTTGAAACTCTGGCCTTCAAATCAAAGGTAGGCAAGAGCTCCAGGTATAGACAAGCATTTCTTTGCCAGGTGGCGGCAGCTGCATCAAGTCCACCGTGCTTCACTGTGCACTTAACTCATCTCGTAGCTTTTCTTTTCATGGCTCCAACGAGTGGCAGACACACAAGGCTCGGACATGTCAGAAGAGGCAAGGAACCACTGGAGAGGGTCATTTAAAGTGGTTTGGTCAGAAAGATCTCTGTTTAATAACCCTCAGTGGTTATTTCCATGAACAATTCCTCTCAGATAAATAATTTCCTGCTCCTTCATGAGAAGCTGCACTCTCAGAGCAAACAATGCTCCGAGACACTGGGCCAGCACTGTGTTCTGACAAGATCTGTGATTTGGAAAGGCAAGTTCATTCCAGCTTCTGCCCCATGAGAGCACGGCACGGGGGTCACGATGCCATCTATCTCCCTCATGAGAAGACGCAGAAAATGAATCCCCAACCTGGACAGCAAGAGTCCATTCAACAGCGAGTGACCGTGCAAGACTAAGGAAGCCGCGGGCCGTTCGAAGACCAACACTTGGGTAAACACGGAAAAGTTCTGTCAAGAGCTACGTTTCCTCTGCCTCTTTCTTGTTCTCTGTTAATGTGAGGATCCAGCTATCATTCTAGACGACTGTGAGAGAATTTCTCACATTTTCCCCGAATGTAGTGCACATCACTGATCTCTATAACCCATCCCCTACGGAGCCCGCAGGGCTGAGGGATCCCTCTTCCCCGTCTCTGGGTGACTCCGTCTCGCATCGCCTCTGGCCCCGGAAACTAACTCCCTGCGCGGACCTCGGGGCACCGGGCCCAGCCCAGGCCGCCACGTTAGCCTCCTTAGTTGACAGAACGTGTCACCACGTGGAGGGTCTGAGGGCCGCTGTATGCCTCCCAGTGGGTTATCCTCAGCATCCCCCTCTGAGTTTCTTCCTTTGAGTGTCAGGTTTTTTTTGGTTTCTTTCTGCTTCTCTCGTTCCTTTCATTTCTAGGGTCAGGTGGTCTCCGTTTTGCTGAGGCGAACCCTCCCTGTCCATGTTAGTAATGCCACCTCCTCCCGCCTCTTTGGGACCTGCTGGGGCAGTTGTCTGCTCCTGCTTTCATCGCTGCAGAGCTCACCAAATAGCCCACAGTCCCTCCTCCATCTCCAGGCTCCTCTGACTGGTTCTGGGCAGTGGACAGCGTGACGTGGGTCTCTCTCAGGCTGAGGCAGGAAGACCCGGTGGGCCTCCCCCATCCCTCTCTTCTGCTGCAGTGACTTTGGGCACCAAGGGTCACCAAGAGGGTGCTGACGAGATGGAGGGGCCCGATCTCCACATCACTGAATGGACTCATGCCGGCCCGCACTTCACATGGGCAAGAATTAAACTTGGGCTGTGCTAAGCCACTGAGATTTTTCAAAAGTTACCTTGGTCTATTGAAGCCTATCTTGGCTCATACAATCCTCATCCCTCTCTCTCTCTCTCTCTCTCTCTCTCTCTCTCTCTCTCTCTCTCTGTCTCTACTGGATCTTTTACCCCCTTCTTGCCTACCCAAGTTCAAGCTCCAACATTTAAAACCCAACTTAAATTCTAATACCACTTTGTGAATTCTTCCTGAGGTGTCCCACTTCGAAATTCATTGTTCATGTCTTCACGTTCCCAGAGAGGCCGTGCTAGCATTCACACGTGCTTACTGATCCTTACAAAATCCCTACTTTTGCACCTGCAACTCTATTACATTTATTACAACTTCCTCTGAATGTTCACTTGGGCTTGCCTGTTTCTCACAATGACTGTAAACCCCTGGAAGGCAAAACCTCCCTGCTTTGTCATGATTAGCAAACTTGCTATCTTTATTCTGATTTTTTTCTGAAGGGCTGTATTTAATTCCCTACGTATCTCCAGCTTTTCATCTTTCTACACCAGGTCCGACTTCAGGCCCCTGGTGCTACTTCTGTTCCCGCAGCTCCTTCACCTGGCACCCGAGCTGGAAACCTTGTCTAGCCTGTCTATCTTGCCTTTAATCCATTCAGTTGCCAAAATGGACAGATTTCACATCTAAAAATCTCTCATCTGCTCCTTCCTTTTAAATCCTAAAGCTCCTGCGTGAATTTTGGCCCTCATGGTCTTTCTCAGTACCTTCCTGGGAGCTTTCCTCACACCGATTTTAGAGGCTCCCATCAGATTAGCATTTCCAAAACCCAGACCTGGTGAATTTCTTTTCTTCTGAGTGCTCAGTGGTTCTTTTCCACTCATCGGTTTAAGCACACAATTCCTGGCTTGGTGAACCACCACGATCAGGCCCAGATGCCTTCTCTCCTCTCACTACCTCCTCTGTGTCCTCTCAATGTTCCTCCTTGTGACCATGCAACGTTCTCCCAACTGTTCAGTTGGGCCCACATTTTCCCAGCTTCGCGACTTTATCCCTCTGGTTCCCATCTTCCTGAATGCCTTCCTCCTTCTGCTGGACGAGATCCCATTCATCCTGGGAGCTCTGCCTTTTCTGCAAGGTCTGTCTGTGTGCTCCTGATTCCTGTCCTTCACCACTGCAGAGAACCTGGGCCTGTCGCCGCACACTCTTCATACACTTCCTTCTGTAATGCCTGCCACCTAGCTGCTCACTAAATAGAGTGGAAATTGAATGGAATGGAAATTGAATGGAAAATAACTAATGTGTATTACAAGCCTCCAAGTTTCTCTGAAATCCCTGAAAGAAGTTCTAAACCTTGCAGGACATATTTTGCATGAAAGGAGCAAGTGAGTTGCTCATTAGAACATTTCCCTGCTTTATGTCCCTGATCCATAAGAGGAAAAGTATGCCCTTTTACATCTCAAATATCTGGACATTGGCCTCTCAATAAATCATGTGCTCTGGCATATTTTCCAGGGCAAGTTTACATTTTATTTCTATGTCCTTTTGCCTAAAATGGTCACATATTTTAGCTCTGATCTTCATGCCGGCATATTCCCTTTCCCAGCTTAAAAAGATCCTCAAAATTGAGAACCTGGACACAAATCTGACCTTAAGAGGTAGAATAAATAGTAAAACATTAACCCCCAAGAGGTGGTGCAACAAAAGGTCTCCTCATCTTTACTGAAAGGATTACATTTTTATCAATGTTAGGTCATAAAGTCATGTCATTCATTCGTGGGATTGGGGATGTTCCCATTTTACAGGACAACTAAGAATTTAATGCTAAAATCTAGACAGTTGTGATACTATTTCTTAGAACTCATGAAATGGGTGCTAAAATGAGCTTGCCCTCCTCTGTTTTTATTTTATTCCTGATCTAGGCAGTTACTCTAACATTAGTGTTGGTTCAGTATGAATTATGAATTCAGCATAGGGAAGAGTTGTTTTGTTAAAAGCAATAATATTTTTTTAAATCAGAAAATCAGGATATGAAAGGATAGCAAGTCATTGTAAGAGTTTGGAATTTAGGAAGCGATGGAGTCAGATTTCAGATTAATGTATCTTTGTCTTTTGTTGACAATTTATACTGATTTAGTATACACTGGAACAAAATGCTGATAAAATCGTTTGTAACTTTAGGTAAAGGGATATGTTTAACAAAAGAAGTTTCATGAACCAAAAAGCCCTGTCACTGATACAAATGGAGCCAATGCTCCTCACTAGGATGAAGAACCAGTTAGACAACTTGGATGGCTCTCAAGGGAAGGATGCTGAGTGAAAGAAACCAATTTCAAAAGGTTACAAACCATGTGATTCTAGGGAAGCAACATTTTTGAAATAACAAAATTATAGATATGGAGATGACTGGTTGCCCAGGGTTAGAGATGGGATGGAAGTGCGGGGAGGAGGGTGGGTATGGTTATGAAAGGGCAGCAGGTGGATGAATGAAGGTGGTGGCAGCTACATGAAGCTGCACGGGAAATAAAACTGCACAGAACTACACACAGACACGTGCGTGTGCACACATGCACCAAAATCTGAGTGTACCAGTTATGCAAGACGTTATCACTGGGATAAAATGCGGGGTGTGAAAAGTACATGCCACCTCCTATACTTTTTTCTGCAACTTCCTGTGGCCCTATGATAATTCCAAAATAAATTTTTTTTTTTTAAATCAGGTTATTTCCTTGTCATTATACAGAAAGGGACTATGAAGTCAGGTGGTAACATAAGTAAGAAAAATGGCTGGGGGTTGGGGGCGTGAGAACAGGCTGCCAGCAAGGAGCAGCTGCTATTAAGCTTCTACCACTGTGGGACTGTGTGTCTGTTATTGCTGAGTCTCTGAGTGCTGTTTTTAGAAAAGGCCAAAAACTGAAAGCGCAAATAAATGTCTCCCGACTTTTCTTGACAATTAATTCAAACTTTTTTGAACACTGGATATAAGCCGAACTAAAGATACTGGAGGGCTGGAGTCAGTCTTAACCATTCATGTGTAAACTCTGCTTCAAGCCAGAGGTGAATCTGGTCCCCAGATGAATCGCCCACTGACAACCTGGTCGTCTCAGGACGTGACTCAGGGTCCTCTGTACTGCCTTACAGAAGACCAAGAAGTGGGGTCTTCTGAGAACACATTAGTGTTCTGATCAGGCCACTAATGAGAACGACGAAAGCCCCAGGTCGCTGACACCCAGGGGCTCTGGAGGACGTGGGCTGGATCACAGCTCAGACTGACGCCCCTGCTGCTGAAGTCCCCCTGCACGCTCTGACCAAGACCTCCATGTCCACCGCCTCAGCTTGGTGCCAGGCTGCAGTAGCTGCTCAGTCTGGGTTTTTAGAGGTGTTCATTTGTTCTTCTTCAGCCATTTTAGTTCTTTTCTTTTATTTTTTTTTTAAAGCTAACTGAGTTCTACAAAAACTGAGACAATGACCCAGAATCTGGTAGGTACCCTACGCTCGAGTTTCCCAAGGCGGATACCGTGGCCCTGTGAACGTGCTTCACGTGAGCAGCACTCATCACCTCTGTGTCTGTTTGATGCTCTGAATGTAAGCCTTTTGCTAATTAGTGCAAATGAGCAGGGGGAGGTGCTTACTTACGATAAGATAAGTTACTCTGCTTTGGTCTTTTAAAGGCTTTATCGTCGCTGCCCTGCTAACACCCAGAGTCTAATCATCCCTTCTTCTCCAGCTCCCAACCTGGACCGCTAGCTTCGGAGAGGTGAGCAGGGGGACAGAGCTAACTGCATACTCTTCACCCCCACCACATCCGTGAGCCAGTAACACCTCCCCACCCTCCCTGGTCTGAAATATCACGTGCATCAGACTCATGTCTTCAAGCTCTAGTGGGTACAGCACACCCAATTCCTTCAGGAAGGAGTGAGCAGAAAAATTCCAATTTTTGAAAATTGAAATTCTAATAAAAATTTTTTTTTAATCTTTAAATTTCATCTGTGGCCCAAGTACAGATACTCAAAGTCAAATATAAATTCGTTTGCATGATTTCTGTCCTCTTCTCCCCCAAAGTCTGCTAACAAGAGTCCAGAAAATGTTTTCTCTAATCTTCCTTGATAGAAGCATATTTGTACATATGACATAATTATAAATCAATGAAAGAGTCTTTTCTTGTTTACCATTTTTTTTTACCAAGCTTTGTAATATGCAAACTTTTAAAGGGTTGGTTCTCAGCCTCAAAAATTATGCTAATGAGGTAAGAGTAATAATTCTAAGTGTAGCCACTAATTTCTCTAAGGGGAAATAAGCAGAGACCCAGAGCTCTCTGTTTGTTTTCAACTAATTACCATGTATTTACTTTTCCATTAGTCCAATAATTTTTCTTTCAATTCATTATTAAGCAATAAGACACTGAATTACATAAAGGCCTGTTTAGCATAGCAGACACACCCCATCGTTCCCCAGTCCTCTGATTTACAGCTCTTAAAATGCAAGACCAAGAGGCTGTCTATGTGCCCTTCCGTATTTATATTCCATCACACAGTCACCTCAATAACTTATGCATTCTCAGAAGGACTACCTAGCAATTAACTCCGGTCTTTTCTAACTCACCATCTCATTATGGAAAGTGGATTTGAACACAAACTTTATTAGCAACTTTCGATTCTAATTCCAGCACTTCCCCACCACCACCCCCCACCCCACCTAGTAACATCAGTTCATAGGACCAAAATACTCCAGAATATGGCAGTTAAAAAAAAAATCCACATTGGACTGGCAGCATATTTAGTAATTGGTCTTTGCTCTGTGGGGCACTATCATAAATCGAGATAGTCATATTTCAGCTGAAGCATGGGATGCAATTCTTTGTAGAAATGGAAATGAATTCTCCCCGCCACACAGCACAGCATTTTAACTATGTTCGGGGGGAATGGGCAAGTAAGAAAGGTATCATTTTTATTCCAAAGGTTGAATCCCACCCCCCCAAACTAAAACTCTTCATTAAAAGACAAAGAATTCATAGCATTGCTTCTTCAAACCCTAGAAAGAGGAGGGAAGACGCCTTGCAGAGTTCTCTTGTGCATCTGAAACTCAACGGAAGAGCTGAAACGTGGACTAATGGACAGGTTCCCATGGGAAAGGGCCCGGTGAACTGATGAAACTAATGGATGAGTAGCACCTGAAGATGTGTCAACTGTACAAACAGGGATGTTTGTACCTGACTTACCAACATCGGGATCCACTGCCTGAACTCTGGTCAACAGAGCCTTGGTGGCCGTGTTCTCATAGACACAGGCGTGATAGTGGCCGGAAGAAAACACCGGGGGGTTATCGTTCACGTCCTCCAGGATCAGGCGGATGTCAGACTGGCAGAACCTGCCACCCCCGTCGGTGGCCCTGGCAATGAGGCTGTACGCAGGGACCCTCTCTCGGTCCAGCAGAGCCAAGGTTTTTAACTCACCTGTGAAAATAAGTGGCCTGGCTTTTCAAAGACTATCTTTGATGAGCAGAGAATCAATGACATACAGGATCCCCAGTACAGGAAGGACTGCTGACTTTTGGCTCAAGTGCCTCAAACTTTGAAAAACAGAGCAAGTTCAATTTTTTTAAGTATCAGGGGAAAATGTATGGGATTCTGGATGCAACAAAAAGCAAATTGCATGAACTTCCAGTGGATTAATCCCACCGTGAAGCCTCTTGTATCGGGGATTCCTTCTTTTGGCAACATGGAGAAAGCTCCACACCATGTTAAACCTCTCAAGACCTGCTCTGGAGATGGCTGTGTTTCTGGATTTCTGCTGTATTTCCAGAAAAAGCGTGGAGAATGGACCAATATCCTTAGTTCTCTGATGCTCCATCATGACAACCATCTGTAGACCCAGAAGGGGCCGTCTCTCTCCTTCCAGATACTTAATATCTTTTTACTCCATCTTCAAGGGGAAAACAAATAGTCAAAACAGGCTGGCTTCAGCAGATGGAGGTCACGAAGGAGTCCCACAGTGACGGGTGGACCCCCCTTTCTGTGTCTGCTGGAGGAGGGTGCCGGTGGAGGAATATTTGAGAAGCTGGGAGCAGCAACATTTATCAGCCAACACGGAGGGAGATTATGTCTGTATTTTAACCACTGGAATGGCTGTCCTGGTCCTGGGTGTCAGCCTCCCTGGAGATTGTGTTGTTGTTTATTTACATTTCAAAGGCTAATGGTAATAAGCACAGGGGCAGGCCTGAATAAACATTGTTTGGTGAAAAGCAGGACTCATGAAATATTATTATGTACTCTCCAGTAAAATTTGGATACGTCATTGGGATGAACCCATCTTTACTTAGGAAGCGGTTCCTCCTAGGGCTTCCTGACTGCAGCCCTTTCTCAAACACAGGCTGGATCGGTTCTCTCTCCTCAAAAACATCCAGTGATTTTTTTTCATTTGGGCATTCAAGGCCCTCCACAATCTGACCTAAAGCTATTTTTCCCTCCACTTTCTCACAAGCCTTCACAGGCCGTTCTGTGGCACATCTGAGCAGGGACAGTGTTGGGCCTGGCGTTCCCTGGATGTGCCATGTTCTCCGCCCACGGGGCCCCCATGTCTGGCAGAGTCCTGCTTGAACTACTAGCATCCTGGCTCACTTCAAACACCGGTTGTTTTTAAAGACAGTTTCCTCTTCCCTTTCATCAGAATATTAGCTCCTTCTTCCTCTGTGCCCAGACAGAACTCTCCTGATATCTCTCCCAGGCACTCATGTCATTCTGCCTTTCATTGTTATAATTGTCATTTCTGTGATTATTATTACGGACTTACTGCTCTGTCTTCTCCACCAGGTTACAATATTCCTCGGGCCTGGTTTGTTTTGTTCATCTCGGAGTCCATCACAAATATCCTATAGAGAGCCTTTAGGTCTAGCAGTTACTCAGTAAAAGTTGGCTAGTGAATAAAAAATGTCCAGCCCTATATAGCCAAGTAGTACATTGCTATGTAGCTAAGTGCCTCCCAGTAAGATATAGCAGACACAGGAGAGGGCTGGGGAGGAGTCAACACCTTCTGGAGTCTAGTAATTAGTCACTGTTCATTAGGACCAACACAACGCTGGAAATACGCAAGTTATTCAATCTGCACATTTCATTTAAAAATTGCCAGTGGATGGACCATCCAATACACAACACTGAACTAATTTACTTCCATAGAAAATGTCTTTCCATTGGCTTTGGCCTTCCACGCGGGTATCTGCCTTTAGTATACATAACCTTTCACCTTATACATTTTACCTCCATATATAAGCAAATCTGGGGGCTCATAGCTTTGGAGAAACTAGGCAGGAATGCTTAATAAAAACCAGACAAGTGTGTTAACAAGCATTGAGAAGGGACCCAAAAGGGATTTCAACAGGGCACAACTCTCCTACTATGCACTGCTGTCTGGCTTGTGTGAGAACCTGCATTTGTGATACAACCCTAATTACACTCTTTATAGCGCAGCTGCTTTAACTCATGGATGGGAGGAAGAACAGGGGCAAAGAGACACGCCTGATTTCTTGGTGCTAATAAATGCAGGTAAAGTCAGGGCAAGTTTTATTTATAAGACAAATGAAGCTTGTGTCCTGCAGACACCATGTGCTACTAGTGTTTCTTAAGAGTCCAAGGCAGCAGCAGGGCATCGCAGGAGGGTTCTTGTATACTAACTGCCCCCTGGTGATGAGACCGGATGAGGGTTTAACTTCTCTCATGGATTAACAATGGCATTTACCCAAAGAATAAATTTTCCCTTACCACTTTCTGGATCTAGAAAAAATTCGTTGTTTCCAGATCCATAGAGTGAGTATCGTATCTCTCCATTGGATCCAATATCGGCATCCTTGGCACTGACCTTCAGGATGATTTTGTTTGATGGGATGTCTTCGGGAAACAATGCTGTATATGCAAACTAGGCAAAGGTAAAGTAAAGTAATTAAATCATTGGTATTTGTGGAACAATTGTCATATTGAGCATTATAAATGATTTCCATAGAAATGCATTCATATAATTTACCTTCAGCTATTTTTTTCCTTTAGCACAGAATCACCTTACACTATGTGATGAAACACAGACTATCTCTTGCCCTGCCCCTCCCACGCTCATTCATTTAACAAATGCTGATTGAGCACCGGCTACTGAGATGCTAGGAGTACAATGTTGAAGAAGAAAGACAAAAATCCCTGCCCCGGTGGAAACCTGACACACATCACATATTGATCATGTGCCTCTTTTCTGTTAAGCACCAGTGAGTCCTTGGGACCCTTCAACTCTTTAAAGAGCCACTGATAACACTTAGCATGAATCTGAGAGATTAAACCTATCTGCAAGGCTTTTCTGAGCTGCAGAACACCAGTATCATCTCTCCGTCCACACGGTAAGGAAAAGGTAAGTGAAGGGTGATTTAACTTTGGTAAGAAACAAAATAAAATTGAGTCCTGGCACCTTGCACTGGCTGTCATGCTTTGAGCTGTGGTAGAAAGGTCACTGCATGAGGAGCCTAGAGCCCCAACCTCATTCCCAACATCACTACCAGCCAGCTGTGTCCACTTAGACAAAAAAAGGATTCATACCTTCGAGTGGTCCACTTTTCTTTTATGAAATCAGTGGTTCAGACGGAAAAAAATCATCATGTCCTTCATGATTCCTTCAACATTTCATTTTAAGATTCATGGTGTTATTTTTTGTCTGTTTGGTTTTTTGGAGGGCAGAATTAGGTACCCGACGATGTTACCTATATTCTTTCCATGTTTATCATATTTCTACCTAGAGTCCACTTCCTACCCTCTTATATCTAATTGGAGCTCCCTAGTTAAGGTGATAAGGGCAGAAATTAGCCTGGCCTTAAGGAGAAAAGTGAAATGGGATTTGGCCTAATTCTAGAGACGCACAGCAAAAAGCAGTGTTGTATCCGGCGTATCCGCAAATCTTACCTGCTCGCACACGGGGCTATTGTCATTCACGTCACTGACAGTCACTTCCACCATGGCCTGTGTGACAAAGAGCCCGTCGGTGGCAGTGATATTGAGGAAGTAAATGTCTTGTTCTTCTCTGTCTAGAGGTCTCTTCACATAGACCTTCCACTCGCTCTGCACCAGGCCCAGGGCGAACCTTCCTCGGGGGTTCCCTCCTGCAGTGAAAAAAGAGTTTTTGAAGATGTGCAATGAAAAGCCTTGATCTCCACCTACAGGGAGAGGCCTATGCGAGGTCATCCACGTGCCCCTATCATTTATAGTGGAAAAAACTGACACTTCCTTCCTTTTGATTCTCCTGCAACAAAGCATGATATTTATATGCTTGGCTTGTGTGGAAAGTAAAACAGTAACTTTCCAAGAGAATAAAATGCACTCAGAGAAGCTAGATATGATCTCTTGTTTAGTTCCCCTTAAGGACAATCAAATTCAAACTGTGAACAATCTATCTTCTTCTCGGGATGATGCAATTGTCTTTCCACTTTGTCTCAAGAGAGAATGTAATACACTACAGCTCTTGTTACCAAGACAGTTTCATTAGCTGTTGATTATGCAATCAAGGAAAGCAGTCAGTTCTATAAAGGAATCTTTTAATGAAGGCTTCATCATACAGCGGCTTCTCTTGTAAGGAGTGGAATTCGGGGGAGAAAAGTTTGTGTGACAGAGGAAGACCCATCAGGACTAAAGAGCCCCGATGAGGGGGTCGTTGGAGGAGCCATTCAAAGATAAGCACTGCAAGTAGATTAGATTGATCAGAGGGGAGCTGAGGCAAGGGGCAGGAAAGCAGCGGAGTTGGAGCAGAACCGCTTTGGACGAGGCTGGAACATTGAAAGTGGTCCCTGCAACTTTACTTTCCCACATCACTGAATTACACAGAAACAAAAGCAGCTTGGAGGAAGGAAGAAGAAAACCACCTTGGCCTTCTTAACCTGAAGTGGGAAATAATGTCACTTCAAACAGGGAGGAAGACTGGATGAGGCAGCTGGCAGGAAGCCCGGAATCCAGTCAGAGCATCCCCGTTTTGTTTGTTTGGGCATTCAACTCGGATTTGTCACCTGCTCAGGGCCAGGCACTGTGCCAGGCAGTAGGGCTACAGCGGTGGACAGAACTGACAAAAACCCCTGCTCTTGTGGTGGAGCCTGCTTTTTTTTCCCCAGTGGGAAAAGTTGACAGTAAACAAATAAATAAGGAAAGCGTGCCGTCTACTGGCGGCTACTGGGTTGAAAAAGTGGAGCCCTCTCACCTTCCTACAACAAATCGTTCAAAGAACAGAGGGCATATGATGCAGCAATCCCACTCCTGGGCATATATCCTGAGGAAACTCTAATTCAAAAAGATACATGCACCCCAATGTTCATAGCAGCACTCTTTACAATAGCCAAGATACGGAGGCAACCTAAATCTCCATCAACAGATGACTGGATAAAGAAGCTGTGGTGTGTATATACATAGGAATACTACTCAGCCATAAAAAGGACTGACATAATGCCATTTGCAGCAACACGAATGGACCTGGAGATCATCATACTAAGTGAAATAAGTCAGACGGAGAAAGACAAATACTGTATAACCTATCTGTGGAATCTAAAACAATGACACAAGTGAGCTTACCTGCGAAACAGAAAGAAACTCAGAGACACAGAAAGCAAACTTATGGTTACCAAAGGGGAAAGGTGGGGGAGATGAATTGGGAGTTTGGGATTAGTAAATGCAAACTACTATATACAGAATAGATAAACAACACAGTCCTACTGTACAGCACAGGGAACTATATTCAATACTTGTAATAACCTATAAGGAAAGAGAACTATGAGAAAGAATATATATATGTATAACTGAATCACTATGCTGTACATCAGAAACTAACACCATTGTAAATTAACTACACTTCAATTTAAAAAAAAAAAAAAAAAAGAAAAGAGAGAAAAATCCCTGGTCCTGCTGGAGGGACTGAGTGAAAAGCAGCGGAGATCTGAGGGGCAGACTGTACTCTGGATGTAAGGCCGGGGCAGAGCAGCCTGGGGCCCAGCAGTGCGGGGTAACCGCGGGATACATGGACTTTACTGGGCACACAGCAGAGAAGGCGAGGGCTGCACATTCCTCTAGGGCAGTGGTCCTCAGTTGCGAGTGTAACCCCCACCCCATCTCCAGGGGAACATTTGTCAATGTCTGGAGACATTTCTGAATGTCACATCCAGGGTTATAGTGCTGGTGGTGCTACTGGAATCTACTGGGTAAAGACCAGAGATGCTGGCAATTGTCCTACTGTGTCACCTACAACAGAGGACAACCACCACAATAGAGACTTACCCAGCCCCAAATGCCACTAGTGTTGAGGTTGAGAAACGCACTCTGGTGAGGCTCGGGGTCCTTCTTGGGATATCACTGTCCTCCACCCCTGGCTGGGATTCAGTTATGCTTCAGCTGAATATGATTTCAGCATGCACAAATTTAACCTCTCTAGTAAATGCTTTCAGTGCCGGCCCACACTGCTCTTTTGTGAAATACAATGATTAACGGTCCTTTGTTAATCTGTGGCAGCACAGCCAAGCTGTGTTAAGTCAAGAGCAAAAGTTAAATACAATTAAAATCAGTTGGTGGTTGGCGTGGCCAATAGTAACAGTAGCTTTAAGCTACTCTGTTTCCATTACTTTGGTAAAGTCGATGGGATGGTCCCTTTAAACAGTCCACTAAGAATTCAGAGACAATAGATAATTAATTAAAGCTGAGTGTTGAACAATTTTTCCAAATAGAAACACATCCCTCAGAATGCCTAAGAAGCTTTATGTCTGAAGCTAAATGCAAATAAATCAAAGTGATGCTTCACTCACCTTTCTTACTTTACCACTATCACTCATGTCTTTATTGCAGAAATACACATTTTAATGAAAAAAAGGCAACGGAAGGTATTAGATAAGGCAGATATGCATACAGACCTTTAAACAAAAGATAACACACACACACACACACACACACACTCAAAAAAAAAAACAGTTCCATAAAGAAAAAGAAGAGTTACGTGGAAGGGAGGTGTGGTGGTTCCCAGCACTGACACACATACTCTCCCCTGGATCTTATTCGGCAGTGATTAATTAACTTTCCCACTAACGTACTTAAGCAGATTCTGTGTCCTGAGGGCATTCTAATTAATTCATTTTTCACTTTGCATAATGTAGTTTTTCTAAAGGGAAGCCACCTGACTACAAGTATTGATGGATTCTTTAAAATCTTCTGGCACTTTGCTTACGTTCTACCTTTGGCTGTCACAGCATCAAAATAAGAGCTTTAAAACCCGCAAGTCGTTTTTAGGAAGACGCCTCTCACACCAGCAACCCTCTCTTCTTCGCAGTTTAAGGCCAGTCGCCCCCAGAATGCCACCCCCGATCAGTGACACCTCTTCTTCACTCCGACAAGAGATCCTCTGCCCCTTAGAGCAATGGTGGCACTTTTTGTGCACTCTGTGTGACCTCGTTTGTCTACCCTGGCTTTCCTGTTGAACCACTATGTACTATTTGGAAAGGCAAAAAAGGGATCCAAGAAAATTATGATATTAGAAGAAATACCTTTTGCCTTGGAGTTATAATGGAAGATTTTCCAGCAAAACGTCAAACAATGCCCTCTAATTTGTGCATATGTGTGTGAGTTTACATGTGAGTTTCTGCTACCAGGAGAAACTTGTAAGTAACGCTTACTGGGATCAAGCTATTTATTTTTCTTACTGCTACAAAAAGTAGGAAGAAGGAATAGAGTTAAAAATATATCCCCTCATTACAAAGAGCTGTTCTTTTTATTTCTTCAACTGAAGTCTTTCGCTGGACTTTTAAAAAAATGATTAAGTGACTCAATCTCACACTGGTCAGAATGGCCATCATCACAAAGTCTACAAATAATAAATGCTAGACAGGGTGTGGAGAAAAGGGAACCCTCCTTCACTGTTGTTGGGAAAGTAAACTGGTGCAGCCACTATGGAGAATAGTGCAGAGGTTCTTTAAAAAACTAAAAATAGACTTACCATATGATCCAGCAATGCCCACTCCCGGGCATATATCTGGAAAAGATGAAAACTCTAATTCGAAAAGATAAATGCACCCCAATGTTCGTGACAGCATTATGAATGGACGAATGGATAAAGAAGATGATATATATATACACATACATACACACAAACACACACACACACACACACACACACACACACACACACACACACACACACAGGAATACTACTCAGCCATAAAAAAGAAGGAAATAATACCATTTGTAGCAACATAGATGGACCTAGAGATTACCATACTAAGTGAAGTAAGTCAGAAAGAGAAAGACAGATATCATATGATATCACTTATACATGGAAATTATAAAAATGATATCAATTAACTTATTTACAAAACAGAAACAGACTCACAGAAATAGAAAACAAACTTATGGTTACCAAAAGGGTGAACTGGGGGAGGGATAAATTAAGAATTTGAGATTAACACATACACACTAACACACTACTATATATAAAATAAACAACAAAGTCCTAATGTATAGCCCAGGAAACTATATTCAGTATCTTGTAATAACCTATAATGGAAAAGGATCTGAAAGAGAATATGTAAACTTAAATGTATAACTGAATCACTCTGCTGCACACCTGAAACTAACACAACATTGTATATCAATTATACTTCAGTAAAGAAAAAAAAAGTGGCTCAAGGACTAGGTACTGGTCTGGGTAATCTGTCAGAGGCAAACTAAAGAACTCCTAATTTGGGCTGAGTTAACAACAGCCAACAACTGAAAAACCAAGGCTACTCAGAGATCGCTTCCTTAGCCCCAAAGAGATTACGTTACTCTCAATTCCTCATACCATCTTCCTTCTTCTCTCCCACTCTTACCCCCTGCCACCTTCCATCTTTAGAAGGCAGAGCACAGAGTGAAAACTAGAGTGGCAGACTTACCTGTAATATGGTAGCTCACTTGGCGATTAATGTCTGAGGTGTCCCTGTCCCAGGTGCTGAGGACGGCTACCACCTCGCCCGGAGGGTCGCTCTCCTTCACATTCCCTCGGTACACCTCGTGGGCAAAGACTGGAGCATTGTCATTTATATCTGTCACCCTGACAGAGACCAACGCTGTGGAGGAAAGAGAGAAGGCTTCTCCAAGGTCGGAGGCCACCACGGAGAAGGTGAACGTGGGGTCTGTCTCGTGATCCAGGTCCTTCAAAGTACTGATCCAGCCTGTGTTGCTGTCAATGTTGAATGCTTCCATCACCTTTTCGGGCTGGGAATCTGAGTGGAGGAAGTACGTAACCTGCCCGTTGGCTCCCCAGTCCGCATCGATGGCTCTCACCTGTGTGAGTTTGGTGCCCACAGGCATCCCTTCCATTACGATTGCCTCATAGCTAGACGTTTCAAAGACTGGCTTGTTGTCATTCAAATCCAGCACCTTGATGTCTACGTCCACGGTGAACACAATGTCTACCTTGTCCAGGGGTATAGTGGCTGCTACTTTGAAGTGGAAAGCTGGGCTGATCTCATGGTCCAGACGTTTGTCCAGCTTGATGGTGCCTGTGTCCTGTTCTATGACGAAGACACCCCCTTTGTTGTTTTCTGGCCGCTCCCCATTAACCGTGCTGAATCTGACGTTCTGAGTGGGCAAAATCCTCAGGGTGTCCACCGTGCTCCCAATGGCTGTATCTTCTGAAACGGTGAAGGAATACTGAGACTGGGTGAATGAGGGCAAGAATGTTTCAGGGGGTAAGACATGGATGTAGACAGGGATGAGGGAGTGCTTCACGGGGATGCCTCCATCCACTGCTTTGACAAAGAAGGAAAGCACTGTGTTTTTCAGCTGGTTAAAATGGCCCTTGGTGACCATCCAGCCATTGTCAGGATCGATTTCCAGGAGGTCAGCCACTGAGACAGAGGCTTCACTGTAGAGGGAGTAAGTAATCCTTGCGTTTGCCCCATCATCTGGATCCATGGCTTGAACCTGAGTGACCAGGTGGCCCCGTCCAACGTCTGCCCTGACGCTGGCTCTGTATTCTACTGTCATGAACTGGGGGGCGTTGTCATTTTCATCCACCACAATCACCCTGACAGTGCAGAATGTTGTTCTCCCTCCGCCATCAAGGGCCCTCAAAAAAATACTGATGTCTCCTTCCAGAGGGTTTTCCCGATCGAGCCTTTCTGTTGTGATGACCTGTCCGTTGCTATCTATGAGGAATCGATCCTTAGCAAAGTCATTGATGATGGCATAGCTGATCTGCCCATACGTCCCTGGATCCCCATCTGTGGCTCGAACGTGAATTACCTTGGTCCCAGCAGCTGCGTTCTCTCTCACCTCTGCTACATAGGTGCTTTGCGAAAAGGCAGGGCTGTACAAGTTAGCCCCGAGTACCCTGATATGCACCTGGGCAGTGCTAGTGAACAGCCCATCGGAGACGGACACATTGAGACTATACAGAGGTTCCATCCGCTGCTTCCGGTGGTTGGACAGTGTGATGACGCCACTCTTGCTGTCCATCAGAAAGCTCGTCCGGTCATTCCCAGATAAAATGCTGTATTCCAAACGGTCCAGATCAGAGCTATCTGCATCAGAGGCTTGGACACAGGTTACAAAATGGCCCCGGGGGGCTAATTCACTTACATATGACTCGTAAATGAGCTGATTAAAGACTGGAGGGTTGTCATTTACATCCGAGATGTAGATATGAACCAGGACCTCGCTACTCAGGGATGGGAAGCCATTATCTGTTGCTCTGACTTTCAAAGTGCAGTGTTGCACTAACTCGTGGTCCAGCATCCGCGCTGTCAGGATTAAGCCACTGGCACTGTCTATGTGAAAATAATCCGTGCTGTTGTAAGTATCTTGGACAATCTGATAATGTACCATTTTATTGTTTTCTGAGTCTGCATCAGTAGAGACAACTTGTAAAACAGGTGTCCCAATGAGAGATGCTTCTGATAATGTTGTATTGTATGTGGGTTGATTAAAAATAGGGGGGTTGTCATTTACATCATTAATTAGCAAGTCAACGGTGACTTCAGCCCTGGCACCAGTAAGGGCATCACTGGCTCTTACCGTCAATTTGTAAACAGACGTAACTTCATAATCCAGAGGGCTAATGACTTTCAGGACCCCGGTATCAAAGTCAATGTTAAATTGTTTATAAAGGTCCCCATCAGTAATGATATATATGATGCCTTGGCCTTCTGGGCTGGTGGCATTGATGCTTAGAATGGGGGTGTCCATGCTGATGTCTTCGTTGATGGATGCTGTATAAAAGGGCTTATCAAACACAGGCATGGCTTTGTTGACAATAGTGATGGGAAGTTCCACGGATGTGGACAAAGAGGGTTTCCCACCATCTTTGGCTAGGATGGTGACTCCATACTCGATGTTGGACAGGTCGGAGTTGAATGCTTCTTTTAAAATAACATTCCCTGACTTAGGGTTAATTTCAAAGTGGCCATAGTCATCCTGCAGGACGTAGGTCACTTCTCCATTTGCACCTTTGTCTCTGTCAATGGCCGTCACTCGGTAAATCAGAGTGCCAGGCTCGGCATCAACTTGCACAGCAGCATAGTAAGGGAGGCCCACAAAGACTGGAGGATTGTCGTTTATGTCTTCAATGTTAACCCTGACCACCACCCTCGCCACCCGCAGATGGTCCAGTTCACGACTGGCTTCCACCACGAGCTCATATAACTCCTGCTCTTCACGGTCAAAGGGGACTCCAGTGGTCTGAATGACCCCTGAGGTAGATTTTATCTTGAACTTATTTCCTGGGTTTAAGATGCTGTATTTTAAGGGCTCATTAAGGCGATTTCCAACTGCATTGACAATAGCAACTTTGGTTATGTTAGTGTTGTTCTCTGAGATGGAGGTGGAGTAAAAGCTTTGTGTAAAGTGGAGGCCGCTGTCCATGGCTTCTTTAACCAAGATGGTGACCATGGAGGTACTGTAGAACTTTCCGTCAGACACTTTAACTATCAGCATGTAGTGATCTTTGGAGAGGTTGTTGTTCTTTATGGTGAGCACTCCACTGTTTGAGTCAATTAAAAAATGATCCAAGCTGCCTTCCATTAGGCTGTACGTCAGTTCGGGGGGCACCTCGGAGTCGGGATCCGTGGCGCTGACTTTCAGAACCTCCACTCCCACGTAGGTCGGGAGAAGCAGCACAGTCTCAAACACAGCCTGAGTGAAAACGGGCGGGTTGTCGTTCACATCTGTCACCTCTATGCTGACTTCAACGGGACTCTCTGCGGTCAGCTGGGGGCTACCGCTGTCTCTCACGTGCACGTGAAAGTGGAAATGGGCGATGGTCTCGTGGTCCAGGTTGGCAATTGTTCGGATTGCACCCGTGCTGGAGTCCACGGTGAAGAACTTCTTCGCCGTGGACTCCACAATCTGATACACGAGCAGAGCATTCCGGTTGCTGTCGGCATCGGTGGCTCGAATCACCAGCGGGCTGTTATCCAAGCTCCTGACGATGCTGTTGACTGGGGCCGCCTCACTTAGGCTGCCCGAATATTGAGAAAAGAGAAAAACTGGAGCATTATCATTTTCATCAACAATCTGAATATTGACTGTGACGTTGGACGCCATTCCTGCCATGTTAGTGGCCTGGACAATGAGCTGGTAAGAGGAAGTACTCTCGTAATCCAGTGCCTTCCGAGTGGTGATGACTCCAGAATATGGATTTATGGTGAAGGCCCCACCAAAGTTTCCATCTTTGACATCATAGATGAGGGTAGATTGACTGATGGCAGAGATCAGAATGACTGATGTTCCAATATCAACATTTTCATTTACTTCTGCTTGGTAGTCTTTGTGAGTGAACTTGGGGTGAGAATTATCAGACATGGTGACAGAAATGCGTACAATTGCGGTGGCAGACATTGGCGGGGAACCCTGATCCGTGACTTTGACTGACAGGACAAACTGACCCATTGTCATCATGTCTGGCTCTTTGGAAACAGTGATGATGCCCAGGACTGGTTCGATCTTAAATGTGTTCCCAGTGTTCCCTACAATATAGAAATCAACAGGGAAGTGAGTTCATGTGGGTCATTTTCTGAAGATTAACTCTTCATCTTAAGGCTACTTTTACACAACACGGCAAGTAGAAAGCAATTATCTGTACTGATTCCACCGCATTCTGAAATAAAATGAGAGACTTCCCTTTTAGGGGTATTCAAAAGCAACTGAATGAGTTTTTCTAGTAAATTGTGAATTTCTGATCAGTATCTTCTTAATCCAGGTTAATAAGAGCAAGAACAACACCATAGCACTGTGAACCTTCAAACTGGGAAATAAGAGTTTGTAGGAAAGACTTCCCTGTGGAGAATGCTTAGGACTTTCTTATTCCTAGCCTTGTGAGAAAGAAACAGATTGCGCTAGCACGTGCCAATGCCACTGGTAAAAAGGTATTTATCCCCAAACTAGTGCCATATCCTATGTTCTAGATTATGAGAAAGAGGGTTGTAGGAATCTCTTCACAACATTATCACATAGTCATTTGGTTTAAGATGATCCCAAAGGTAAGCTTTGCTACATGGAATTGGTATTGTTTCATCTCATCAAAACCAACTTCATCGCAAACACTACTTTGCTGAGGGGGGTTTTGTGCAGGCATGGAGAATTCTTCCCAAGTCACCATTTGCTTTGCAAGTGATGAGGATTTTTCCTGGCTCCCCTTCTACTCTTCACCGACCTACACCCCAAAACACACACATGCACACACAGACATCAAAGCAGACACACAAAAAATTCTAAGGCAGTTGTTCCAATCTGTAACTGTTCTATTCGCTAAATTATTAAGAGGTTTCCGGTGAAGAAGGAAACCATTAATAATCTGAAGCAGCATCCAAACTGAGCACTCGAGGCATAACCCTTATGAAGCTGAGAAACTTTGACACATCTGAAATGGGAAGGGCTGTGGACAAGGGCTGTGGACAAGGACACCGTGCAAGTTCAGAGCTCTGCCTCTGGAACATGCAGTGCTGTGAAGTCTGCAATTGTTGAGGATGAGGAAGGTAAGAGGAGGAAAGAAGGGGGCACACAAAACTTGAAGAATGTGAAGAATGTGGCCCAAAGGTAGTCGACAGTGTGAAGCAGAATCATCTACCGTGTTGCTTTTTGCATCTCTAAAAAGGCTGTCTGTACTTCTCAAAGACCGTACCTGCTATGGGTCTAGATTCTTTTACATCGAGAGTTTAAAACCTTGGTTATTCAACTAAATCTGAATTTTTCTTTCTTTTTGAAGTGCAATAGTATGGCAGACACAGAGAGAGTTTAAATGTCATTAACATTTAGATAGGGTTCAGGACTGAGAGGGCAGCTATACTGTGTGTCTATTGAAATAGACAACAAATACAGCTGTTGACATACTTCTCAGTACGTATTTATTAACTAAACTTTTCCATGTCTGAAAACAAAGAAGTCATGCTTGTATAAAATCTATTTCTATAAAATACCTTGCTTCTTTCTTTCTTTCTTTTTTTAATGGGGGCACTGGGGATTGAACCCAGGACCTCATGCATGTTAAGCACACACTCTACCACTGAGCTCTACCCCCATCCCTGGTACTTGCTTATTTCTGAAGAGGATGTAAATATACAAAGAGATAAAGAATTTGATTCTAGGCCCCAATGTGAACATTAAGCAATATTACCTTTGATGTCACTGTGATGTTTTTTTTACTTTGCCACCTAACTGTGACCATGCTGTGACAACAAGAAGTTCAATGATCTCATGAACAGGCTTGCAAATTTTGAATAAACAGAACCACGGAATTGAGTGTGATCTAATATCTGATTCATAGATCCTCTCAAGAAGGCAGGAATCATTTCACTTTAGCATCTCAGGGAAGGAAAATATGGAGCTACCTGAGTAATGGTCACCTTCCAGCAGGGGCACCAACAGGCAACCCTGAATGATGGATGCAACATCTTCATTCTAGTGGTCCCCTGTGGAGCTTCCAGGTAAGACCTCCCTTACTCTAGGCTTAGTCCATACACAGCAAGATTCATATGGCAGGGATGAAGGAGGACTAGCTTCTGACCTTGACGGCAGCTTCCCAACCCTGCTGTCCCAAGGCTGCTGACCGGCTTGTTACATCGCTCCAGGATGCTGGGCTCATACGCCAGGTCCAAGTGGGCTGTTTGCCTCTTTCCCTCTTCAACATACTGTCCCACTTTCTTAGAATCCACTTCCTGCTTGTTCTCCTCTGCTACACTTGAATCCTTGGACGCTAACCTCTGCTTGTTTTCTTGGAAGCTAGGCTTCTTATAACTGGGCAAAAGCTGTGCTTATTTACTTATCATTATTTATCTAGTAGATGGAATTGTGCCTGGCACCAAAAAAAAAAAAAAAAAAGATGCTCAATAAATATCTGTTGAATGATTAAGAGAGGTAGACCCAACCAAAATTTCTAATTCTCTCTCTGTATGCATCTTGGGATTCAATATACCCCTGTCCTAACTCAATTTTTAGTCCTGGTCTCTCCTGTACTGCCCTGTCTCAGAGCCCCGCCATGAGCCGCTGTTGGCACCAAACGTCAAACCTGAACTAAATCTAAGACCTGAAGTTCTGCACTTGAATTCCACCTCGGTCCTTCAGGGCAAAGTAAAAAGTTACTTTAGGCCAGGAAGGGAATAGGAAACGGCTGCCCCACCAGTAAACAGAGTAAATCTTGCTTATTTGAGAGAACTTAAATAAAATGCACACTTTATACCAACCACTTGTCATTTCCTTCAAAATCCTGAACTAGCTGTGATCTGACCCCCTCCTACCACGATCTGGGGAAACACTTGACTTAACTAGAACCCGCGCGGGTCTAGTGTGGGTCTGTCTGTCTGGCAAGGGCTCCGGTGACCACTTGGGGTTTATCATGCACACTGTAATTCCCATTAGCTTTTTACACATCCAGTCAACATTATTTTTTGAGATACCAATCATTCCTGTGGGTTTTCCGGAAATTCAAGTTTTCCGTATAAAAGATGTTTTAAGGAAATAACTTTTCTCTCTAGTTTCAGGCAACTGTTGAAGAAATGACTGAGATCTTTATGCTCAGCACCAGGCTACAGTCTATGGGGGTTAAAAGATTAGAATTTTCAGCTGCATGGTAAATTACCCCTAAATCATTCTTTGTGAACCTCCAAATTGGTTTACAAATTGTCTGGCTCTCTGAGAGGAATAGAGGTAGTACCCTGAATGATAAATATAAAAAGCAAGCAGACACATAGACAAATGCTTAGAAAATGTTAAGAAAAGGAGAAATAAAACCCTATAGCTAAATGATTACGACGACAAGAAACAATGTGTATGAATACGGAGAAAAGAAAAACACGTAAGATTAGGGGAATGCTACAGAAAGAACAGGAGTTCTTGGGTTTAGGTGACATTTTCTGTGCCATTATTTAAATACATCTTTTAAAAAGTTTCCCTATATTACTCTTGAAACCAAAAGAACAAGGACTGTATAATGAAATAATTAAAATGCCCTGTGATAAACAAGAGGTGCAAAATAGCATTTTAAAAAAAGTATTGTCAGGCTGTGGGTTGAAAGGAAATTCCATGGAAATCTGGGAAAGAAATGGGTGAATTCTCCTGGGGTACTTGGGTGTTATGAACCAATGTCTTTTTTTCTTTTTTTCTTTCTTTTTTTTTCTCTAGAGTTTAGTACAGACTCACGTAAAAGGTAGGTGCCTAATAATAGGAGTTTTCGATTGTCATTCAATAAAGGGGCTATTTAAAAGAAAGTTGTTGGCTTTTTTCCCCCCAATATTTTTAGTCCAAAACTGTCATTCTAGCATTCATATTTTAATTCAACCACTCACAAAAATGCTCCATATTTAAGTCAAGGGAAAGAAAACTTTCCAGGGCTGGCATGAAAGGAGACAGCATTTGGCATTATGCACGACAGACATAATGTTGCAGAACATTCTGGAAACACGTGGCTTGAAGATTCAAAAAAGACAGAACAAGGGAAGGGAAAATAGAGCAGATAAAAGATATTTGTCATTTTTTATGGTTCACAGTCCTGTCCTAACTTGGACATTCATCTCTTCTATCATAAACGTTTTCTAACTGTCCATCTTCAAACCGTCAGAGAACTATGGTCTTCCCTTCTAGATATGAAAATTGATATAAAAAATTAATTATTTTTATTGAGGTATAGTTGATTTACATAAAATTGATTTTTAAAAAAAAAACTCTCAAATTTAACAAAATAAGAGCTTGTATTTATTTATCTGTCAGGTTAAGCAGGCAGGTCAGTAGCGACAACTACTTTGGTACTCAGTCATCTCTGATGAAGGGAGTTTGTGCTAACTGTGGGGTGTAGGAATTTCTGAAGCCCAGAGCCCACCTACTGACAAATAAACAAAGATCTTGAAGACTCAATTCACAGAACTGTCTAGCAGCCCTCAAATGATGGGAGGCTTTGGTTATTTTAGTCTGAGGCCATGGCGTGTTGACCCGTAAGTGAAATTCACTGAGTTTATTACACATTCTTCTCTCCTTCCCATTTCAGAAGAATCTGCGATTGAACACTGTCAAAGGAAACTCCTTCCTCGCTGTCAATGATGGAAAACATATTACTGAAATGCCAAGAACTTTATACAAGTATGGTAGTTGCTTGGCCAAAAAATTCATTTGGTGACATTCCAGGGGTAACTATGTGAATTTTACACGGTAATAAATACCACTAAGGGTCAAATGCCATGCATTGCACTGCAATCTGTCCACCAGCTCTCACCTGCTTCTATGGTATATATGAGTTCTGCATTTTCCCCTTTGTCTTTGTCCAGAGCCGTCACTTGCAGAACAGCTGATCCCAGAGCAGCCGATTCAAACACAGATGCTTCATACAGTGGGTTGGTAAAATAAGGACTGTGATCATTAGCATCTTCCACATTCACAATGACTCGGGCCAAGTTTCTTCGATAAGGAAACTCCTGATCTCTGACCTTGAGGCAAAATACAAGAAGCAGTAGGACTAAAAGCTTTAGGTTGCAAAGAATTCACATGGCTGTGCCTATGGTAAAAACACAACGAAATAATGCTCACAAAATGCTTGACCCGGTCCCAGGCCCAGAGCAGGTGCTCGAGAAATGGAGGTGTTACTGAGTGGGGGCAGTGACTGAGCACGTTGAGAGCTGGGGCCACACTGTCTTTACTGCTCAGCCCTAGGCCTGGCCTCTGGCTTGTGTTCAGTCCAGTTTCACAAACACGTGCCGGGATGCCCGGATAGAACAACCACAGCACTTTCCTTGGTCCCCCTCGCCCAGTCACTACTCGCCGTTAGCTGTATACACAGTTGCTAATGGAAAAGTGGATGGAGGCTTTTCTAAAGGGGAAACCAAAACGTGGAATTAATGAATGCAAAGTAGGTATTATCATCCAGTCATTCATTCAACAAATATTTACTGTCATCTGTTATCTGTCAAGACTGCTGGTTCCTCAGTGAATCAGATACAGTCCCTGCTCCCAAGAACCTTATAGTTGACTGGGGAAGGCACACAAGTGAGCAGACAGATTCAAGGCCCAGAGGTAAGCGCTGGAATAGGAGGAGGCAGTAAGAAGAGCACAGCCCAGCTCAGAAAATGTAACAAAAACAAGAAGCAGTAAAATGCTGGGGGAGGGGTGGTTGTGTGCAGCATGTATTCCAGGCAGGAAGAACCAACATAAATAAAGGCCCAGAACTAAGAGAGAACCCTGACCACTGGGAAGACGACCCAAATCTTAATTTCTAAAATCTGTAATATCACCAAAGAACCTTGTCTGACCACTTTAAAGTTTTCCCTGGTTTGCATATGGCAGGACCTTGCAACTAATCAATTCTTCACCTCTCACACATGACTTTGCCATAATCCTCTGGGGTGCTAATCCAATGTGTGCTTTTTTGCTTGTTCAGTTTTAGGTCCCCTAACTTCAGAGAGATGTGAAGAAATTAGAAAATATAGCAGGAAAAGCTATCAAAGGGAAGGGGTTTTCAGAAATAGTCCTGAGGAGGAACTGAGCAAAATGACTCAAAGGGCTGAGCTTGGAGAAAGGCAGCATAAAAGAGTTGTTTGCTCTACACAGCCAATTACATAAATGATAAATGATGCAAGGCAAACAAACTGAATTCTGAGTCTGTTAAGGTAAGCATGAACAGAAATGACTTGAAGAATCATGAGAATGGAGTCAGTCACCGGCAGGAGATTTCTGCTCCTGAAGACATCTCTACAAATCTAGCCAGTGAGTGCACTGAATTTCTCTCTGGACGCCAACCCATCCCACCTAAGGACCAAGCTGGACTCTCTGAAATCTAGGTCCGTTCCAATCGAATGCTCCAGGGTGTAGGGACTTTGTCTCTTTTATATCTTCAGTGCCTAGAACTTAGCACACAGCATGTGCTTGAGAAATATCTGTTGAATGAATGGATGAATGGCCAGAAGGATGGATCTGATGAACCCTGTGAGTCCCTCTTCTGTTCCCTGGAGTCTCATCTGGAAACCAGAGCTGAAGGCGTGACACTCAAGTTTCCTCTTGCCCAGAAAGGTTCCCAGACTTGGAAAGGAAGAGTAGCACTTAGTGGAACGTTACTTTCAGCTGCTTGGGAATTGGTAGCCAATCCGTACAAAGATTAAGTCTCTGTCATCCTACCTGATCTTAAGATACTCAGGGGGGCTCTGTTAGGCAGTGGTTGTTCAATTGCCCAAAGGTTTCTTGGGCAGTTAAAGGGACAGGTTTTATGTCATAAATGAACCAAGGGTGTTTCCTATTCATCTTTATTTCCCAATTCTGTAAACTCATCAAACTTCGCTTTAAGATGAAAGCAGCTTGTACATAATTTGGAGGCCCCATGGACCCAAATTCAGACTTAGTCTCTGCAGGCTTTCATGAGTTTTGAGCTCTTCTGTGGGCCAGTATTTACCACTGGGTCCAATGCCAGAACAATAAGTAATAAATCTGTTCTCTAAACGCTTCCAAGGGCTGAGCACTGCACAGGTTGAATAAATGATTACCTTCATGATGAACTTCTCAAGGAACTTCTTTTAAACTTTCTCACAAAATCTTCTGGATGCGAACCAATACTACAGCCTGGGAGATTTACGGACACTCCGCCCGTTCCTCCTCTCTCAAATCAGGCCGTCAGCAGCATTTACTAAGCAGCCGCTGTCTGTATCACTCATCTAATATTTCAGTTGGGCAAAAATATGAGTCACTAACAATAGTAATGCTTCACTGAACTCAAAAGGCAAGAATGAATGCAACTCTGCCGGGAAAAGACCAAATTTACTACTACTTACAAAACTCAAGGGCTGTGAATGTCTGAAGGCTAAGGTGTGTGCCTTGGATGGTCAGTGATTCTGCTAGGAGAGCGTGCTAAGTAGTTGGCCCTACCATGATGTTGAGAATGTGCTTGTCCTGGGCCTCATGGTCCAGCCTCTCGGCCGTGTAGAGCACGCCGGTGCTGGGGTCGATCCGAAATTTTCTCATGCTGGCGGAGTCGATGCTGCTGTGGACAGTATAGCTCAGCTTGTGCTTCTCATCTTTATCTGTGGCTTCAATCTGCAGTATCTCCGTGTCTGGAAGCACATCCTCGGAGATTGTCACATCATAATGGGGCTGAGAGAATTCGGGGCCATTGTCATTATTATCGAGCACTTTGATAAATACCTATAGTTAAAACAAGACAAGAGTGATGATGGATGCCGATTTACTCATTGCTAATAAAGGAGGCCCCCTCCCTCCCTCCCTCTCCCCTCTGTGTCCTTGGATCCCAGCTTCTCGCAGCCATCTTAACACGTAGGAAGATTCTTATGAAAACGTTCTGAAATTAGAGGTTGACAATAAACCAGTAGTTCACATTAGCAGGAGCATAAACTATGAGCTGATCAATATTCTCAGTATTAATTGAGCAGATGAGACGGCCCCTGGGGGGTGAGAGTTCCACGAAGCTACTTGAGGCATAATGTAAGAGATCTCAAGGTGACCTTAATTTGTGAAGTTCCTAGTCTCTTACCTTCTTGTTATGTGCTCTTTAGTGTGGGCTTTAAAGTGTAGGCAGTGACAAGGTAAGTAACAAAGAAGAGGCGGAGGAACGGGAAGAGTGAATACGGAGGTGGCTCTTTTTCACATGAGGGCTATCTAGCGAAGAACATGGTACTACTGATATGACGTTCCCAAGTTGTTTCCTTTTATAAAGCATTTGGTTTCAAAATTTTCAGGCAGATAGAAAACTAATAGCTTAATGAACCCTTGAGTGCTGTATTCATCACTCAGCTTTGACAATGATCAATTCATGGCTAATCCTTGTTTTGCTTTTTTTTGAGAGGGGTAAATTAGATTTATTTATTTATTTATTTTTAGAGGAGGCACTGGGGATTGAACCCAGGACCTCATGCATGCAAAGCATGAGCTCTACCACTTGAGCTACACCCTCCCCCCACCACGGCTAACCTTGTTTCATTTATATGCTTAATCATCCCCTCCTACGCCCTCATTATTCTGAAGCAAATCCCAGCCATCATATAATTTCAGTGTACATCTCTAAAAGATAAGGACTCTTAAAATAAACACACACACATATATACACACACACACAATATCATTACTGCCTCTAAACAGAGAAAACAACAATTCTGTAATGTCATAAACATTCAGTTGGTGCTCATACTTCTGTGATTGTTTTCTAACATGTTATATGTGTTTGTGTACATATGTACATATATTCTTATAGTTTTTTTAATCAGGATATGCAAATAAGGTACAAACATTGCACTCACCTGGTATTTCCTTTAGTTCTTTTTTGTTTAATTTATAGGTTCTCCCTCTATCTCCATCTATTTTCCCGCAATTTTTACGTTGTTATTGCTAGCATTCAAAAAATGGAGCCATTTCCTCTTATTTCCCACAGTCTGAATTTTGCTCATTGTACCCCATGGTTTTGTTCTACATGTTCCTCTGTTCCCTGTATTTCTTATACATTAATAGTTTTATGTAGGAGGCTTGATAAAATTCACATTTAGATTTCTTCTTTTTTTGATAAAAATCCATTATGAGCGATATGGTGTGCTTCCATCTGGAGACACATAATATCTGGTTCTTTGTCTTGCTCTGTGATATTAGCAGCTGTTGATGATTATGACTTGGGTAACATTAATTCATTATAAATGCAAAATGGTAATATTTTCATTCTATGATGTCTTCCTCACTTATTAGCTAGAATAGTTCTAAAAAGAAACTTCTGTTCAATTATTTGGTTACTGTGGAGTGCAGTCCATATAGAAAAGGAAGGATAATTCTTTTCCTTTATTTATCATTTCAAAACAGTAAGTTGGTTCTCCAGCTCCTGCTAAAGTGATCATGAGGTATTTTTTTTTCAAGCATCATGATGAGCTCATGGATTTAATCACATCTGATGAGTTTCTGTCCACTGCAGTTACTATATTTACAGATGCACAAATGGTCCTTCCATGGCCATGGAGAGCCTCTTCAAGTTGGCTCTTACAATGCTTTGACACAACCCAAGTAGTCTCTGATAGCTTCCTTACTTCTCAATAATTGCTACTGGTAATTTTTCCAGGGTCATCTTGGACATTTTTCTGCCCAGTCTCAAATTGTCCATTTCTTCAAAAAAGTGTTTGCTTGTTTTTAGTTACAAGTGGCATTTAGAGATCACAATCTGGTGCTAGGAATGCTTACTGTTGTTAGCTTTGCTACTGAAGGAATCAATAGTAGATTAAATGATATAGAGGAAAGGATCAGTGAACTGGAAGACAGAGAAGTGGAAATCGTCTGCTGTTGACCAGAAGCTTATGGATAACAAACTATGTGGAGACAAATAAAAATGGAAATACAATGATCTAAAATCTATGGGACACAGCCAAAGCAACTGGAAGAGGGAAGTATATAGCAATATAAGCCTATATCAGGAAATTAAGAAAACCTTTAGTCAGACTCATCAAGTAAAAAAAAGGCCCACATAAATAAAATTAAAAGGAAAGAGGAGATGTTACAACTGACCACCACAGAAATACAAAGGGTCATGAAAGATTACCATGAACAATTATATGTGAATTAAATGGACAACCTAGAAGAAATAGATAAATCCCTAGAAACTTATAATCTCTCAAGACTATATCAGGAAAATAGAAAATATGAACAAACTGATTACCAGTAATGAAATCAAATCAGTAATCAAAAAACTCCCAACAAACAAAAGTCCAGAACAGACAGCTTTGCAGGTGAGTTCCACAAAACATTTTAAAAAGAGTCAACATCTGTGCTTCTCAAAATATTCCAAAAAATTGAAGAGGAAAGAATGCTACTGAATTCATTCTACAAGGCCAGCAGAACCTTGATACCAAAACCAGACAAAGACACCTCCCCAAAAAGAAAATTACAGGCCAATATTGCTGATGAACACAGATGTAAAAATCTTCAACAAAATATTAGCAAACTGAATCCAACAATTCATTAAAAGGATTATGTACCATGATCAAGTGGGATTTATCCCAGGGATGGAAGGATGGATGGTACAGTATCTGCAAATTATTCAACATGATCCACCATTTTAACAAGCTGAAGAATAAAAACCATTTGATCATCTCAGTAGATGCAGAAAAAGCTTCTTACAAATTCAACACCCATTAATGATAAAAATTCTCAGCATAGTGTGTGTAGAGGGAACACACCTCAACATAATAAAGGCCATATTTGACAAATCCAGAGCCAACATCTTACTCAATGGTGGAAAACTGAAAGCATTTCCTTTAAGATGAGGAACAAGACAAAGATGCCCACTCTTGCCATCCTGACACAACACAATGTCAGAAATCTAGCCACAGAAATCAGAGAACGAATAAAAATTTTCAATTGGAAAAGAAGAAGTAGAATTGTCACTGTTTGAAGATGACACAAAACTGTATATAGAAAGTACACCACGACCAGAAAACTACTGAAACCGATAAAAAATTCAGTAAAGTTGCAGGATGCAAAATGAATATACAGAAATCTGCTGCATTTATATACACTAACAATGAACTATCAGAAAGAGAAATTAAGAAAACAACCCCATTTACACTTGTATCAAAAAGAATAAAATACCTAGGAATACATCTAACCAAGGAAACAGAAGACCTGTACTCACAAAACTATAAGACACTGATGAAGGAAATTGAAGACGACACAAACAGATGGAAACATACACCGTGTTTCTGGATTGGAAGAATTAATATTGTTAAAATGATACTAACCGAGGCAATCTACAAATTCAATGCAATCCCTATCAAAATACTATTGGCATTTTTCACAAAACTAGAACAAATAATTCTAAAATTTGTGTGGAAACAACAAAAGATCCTGGCTAGTCAAAACAATCTTGAGAAAGACGAACAAAGCTGAAGGCATCATCCTCCCTGATTTCAAACTATCCTACAAAGCTACGGTAATCAATGAAGTGTGATACTGGCACAAAAACAGAGACATAGATCAATGGAACAGGACAGAGAGCCCAGGAATAAACCTACACTTATATGGCTCATTAATCTACGACAAAGGAGGCAAGAATATACAGTGGGGAAAAGTCAGCATCTTCAATAAATGGTGTTGGGGAAACTGGGAAGCTATATGCAAAAGAATCAAACTGAACTACTTTCTTACACTATATACAAAAATAAACTAAAAATGAGTTAAAGCCTTAAATGTAAGACCTGAAACTATAAACCTCTTAAAAGAAAACACAGGCAGAACACTCTTTGACATCGGTCTTAGCAATATATTTTTTGAATACGTCTCCTTAGGCTAGGGAAACAAAAGCGAAAAAGGCCAAAACCAAAAACAAATGGGACTACATCAAACTGAAAAACATTTGCACAGTGAAGGAAATCATCAACAAAACAAAAAGGCAGCCCGCTGAATGGGAGAAGAAATTTCTAAGATATATTTGATAAGGGGTTAATAAGCAAAATATATAAAGAACGCACACAACTCAACATCAAAAGAAAAAAAACCTGATTTAAAAATGGGCAAAAAAACTGAATAGATGTTTTTCCAAAGAAGACATACAGATGGCCAACAGACACATGAAAAGATACTCAACATCACTAATAATTAGGGAAATGCAAATCAAAACCACAGTGAGATACCACCTCACATCTGTCAGAATGGTTATTATCAAAAAGATCACAAATAACAAATGTTGGTGAGGATATGGAGAAAAGGAAACCCTTATGCACTGTTAATGGGAATGCAAATTGACGCAGCCGCTATGGAAGACAGTATGGAGGTTCCTAAAACAATTAAAAATAGAACTACAACATGATCCAGCAATTCCACTTCTGGGTATTTTTCCGAAGAAAACAAAAACACGAATTCCAGATGACATATGCATACCTATGTTCACTGCAGCATTATTTACTATAGCCAAGTTATGGAAGCAACCTAAGTGTCCATCAACAGATGAATGGATACAGAAGGTGTGAGACATATATATATATATGTAAAGTTACTTAGAATAGCTATTCCCTGTGTAGATATGCTCCCAATGGGGCACACACACAAGAATATTACTCAGCCACAAAAAAGAATGAAATCTTGCCTTTTGTGACAATATGGATGGACATAGAGGGAATTATGCTAAGTGAAATAAGTCAGAGAAAGATGAATACAGTATGATTTCACTAATATGTAGAATCTGAAAAAACAAAACAAACATAAAACAGAAACAGACTCATAGATATAGAGAACAAACTGATGGTTGCCAGGGGGAGAGAAGTGGGGAGATAGATGAAATAGGTTAAGGGGATTAAGAGGTACAAACTTTCAGTTATAAAATAAATAGGTCACAGGGATGTAATGTACAGCCAAGGAAATATAGCTGGTAATATTATAGTAACTTTGTATGGTATCAAATGCTAAGTAGACTTGCTGTGTTGACCATTTTGTAATGTATAAAAATGTCAAGCCACTATGTCGTGCACCTGAAGCTAGTACAATATTGTGGGCCAATTTTACTGCAATAAAAAACAAAACAAAACGAAACAAAAAACAATATTAAGGTGCCCAGCAAGGTTTTTATTTAATCACGTTCTTTTTACATGTGTATCTTCTTTCTCCCATGATGAAATTTCTCATGCTCAGTGACATCATCGTAATTATTCACTGCTTTATCTAAAATACATGCACAAATGTCTCTAAATAACACCAACATTGTTATTATAATTACATTACAATTATGGTCATTCAGAATAATATTATTTTTGTCCTTAGGATTTATCCCACTAGGGATACACAGTCAAATTAGTATGTGTAAAGTTACTTAGAATAGTTATTCCCTGCATAGATATGCTCCCAATGGGAGATATATATATATATATATATATTCATTTATTTTCATTTACTTTCAAATTTTAGACTTGCTTTTGTTTGTTTGTTTTGGAGGGGGAGGTAATTAGGTTTATTTATTTATGTATTTATTTATTTAATGGCGGTACTAGGGATTGAACCCATGACCCCGTGCATGCCAAGCATGCGCCCTATCACTGAGCTATACCCTCCCCCCAGTAATGTTATGTTTTATCCATCTATTCTATTAATATAAACATAGTGTATACGCTTCCCCTCAACTGGCGATTTCACTTAACATTGTATCAATAGTTCTCAGTTGAGAATGACTTTGTCTCCTAGGGACATTTCACAATGTCTGGAGATATTTCTGATTGTCACAACTTGGAGGTGAGGGGAGTTTCCGAGATCACAGTGAGTAGAGGTCAGGGCAGCCGCTAAACGTCCTACAATGCACCGGACAGCCCTATATCATGAAGACCACGTCATAGCAGTCCAGAGATACTCTTCCGCAGGTAGGATAGATGTATCACAGGTAACTCAATCAATCCTTTGTTGACGATCATTTAAGGTGCTTCCAATTTCGGTCTCAATATGAATGTGCAATGGAGAGCCTTGTGCCCATGTCTTTTCATATTTTTGCTAATGTGTATTTGGGTCCCTAAAATTGGGATCGCTGGATCAAAGGAGAAGTGCTTATACAGTTCCGTTAGCTACTTCCATGTTCTCCAGCCATTAGTTTTATCACTTTGCATTTCTATAGCAATATATGAAAATGACTGTCTTCCCACAGCCTTGGCAACATAGTCTGCAGTAAAACTTTTGGATTTTTGGCCAATCTGATAGATGAAAAATGGTATCTCAGTGTATTTTTAATTTTCCTTTCTCTTATTACAAGTGAAGTTGAGCGTCTTTCTCATGTTTAGAGCCATCTGCATTTCTTTTTTCTGTTAAAACTATATTGGCTTATTCTTCTATAGGTTAAATGGCCTTTTTTTCCCTTTATTTTGAAAACATGGTGATATAAATTGCAAATGTTTCCAATTTTGTGATTTATTTTGCTCATGGTGTTTTTTTTTTTTCCTTTTATTTTAATTTTCATGTAGTTGAAGACATCAATCTTTTCCTTTACTGTTTCTGGATGGTAAGTCTTCGTTTGGAATATTTTCCATAATTCCAGGTTATAGATGATCACACTTGTTTTTTTAAAAATAGAATTTAAATGTTTTTCTTCTTACATTTACATCTCTAATCCATTTGGAGTTTTTCTTAGTATATCATGTGAGGAGTGAGTCCAGTTTTATTTTTTTTTTCCACATGGCTCTCCATTTATTTCAATGCCACTTTGTAGAAGATCACCACTTCCCCACTGGTTTGAGAAGCCACTTTTACTGTTAACAAACTTCACATATGCAAATGGTATATGTCTGGCTTTTCTATTTTGTTCCATTGGTTTACCTGTCTTTTCATACATCAACATCAACACATTTCCATTATAGGGGCTTTATAGTGCTTTTTCTTCCAGTTTTACTGAGATACAATTGACATAAAACCGTGTATAAGTATAAGCATACAGCATAATGGTTTGACTTAACATACATCATGAAGTGATTATCACAATAGTTTAGTGAACATCCATCATCTTATATAGATATAAAATTAAAGGAATAGAAAACAATTTCTTTGTGAAGAGTCCTCTTGGGATTTACTAACAAATTTCATGTATAACGTCCAGCAGTGTTCACCTGTCATGTTGCACATCACATCCCTAGTACCTCTGTATCTTATAACTGGAAGTTTGTACCTTTTTACTACCTTTATCCAATTCCCCCTCCCCATACCACCCGCCTCTGGTAGCCACACATCTGATCTCTTTTCCTATGAGTTCGTTGTTTGTTTTTGAAATACAATTGACCTAGAACACTGTGTTAGTTCCTGATGGACGACGCAGTTATTCAGTATTTCCTTTCTAGTACATTTTAATTGTTTGGAAAAGTTAGGCCTTCTTTTTGTTCTTTTTCAGGATTCTTCTGGCTATTCTTGCTGGTTGTTCTTCTAAATGAATTTACAGTCAACTTGTATAGCACTTGACAAAAATTTGATAGCATTTTAAATTGGGATTATGCTAAAAGTAGAGGTTAGTTAAGGGAGAACTCATTTCTTTACCATGGAGTCTTCCCATTCAAGAACATAGTTTGTCTTTTTCCATTTGTTCAAATCTGTTTTGTTTTTCAAGGGAATTTTAGTTTCCTTCAAGTAGGTTTTGAACACTTTTTAAAGTATATATATGTGCTATCCTCAATGGGGCTTCATTTTCATTATATATTTCCACCGTTTTTGGGGTTTTTTTGTTTGTTTCCTTCTTGGTGGGGGATGGGCTATAAATGTAGGCTATTGGTTTTGAATGTTAAGTTTACTTTACCTGTCATTTTACTAATTTTCCCTATCATTTGAAGCAGTTTTTCCATTCATTCCTCTGAGCTTTTCAGGTATATAATTACACTACATGCAAATAGAGATCAGTGTGCCATTTTCTTTACAATTCTTACAACACAAATTGCTTTATCTTAGCTAACTGCATTGGCTAATAGTTACAGCACAATGTTAAATGGTAGTGGAAACAGAGATATTCTTGTCTTATTCCTGACTAATAAGAAAGCCTTTAGTAATTCTTAACTAAATAAATGCTGGCATTTGGCTGCATTCTAAAAAAATTATTTACCTTTAGAAATAGATTTAGTCAGACCATGGTTGTTCTTACAAATGACTGTACGTTATCCATCACTTTGGTAGAGATGTGCTTTTTTTGAGTGAGAGAAAAAGGGCAGAGCTATGACCTCTGTGCCAGGAAGCCTTGCCAGCCAAGTGAGCCTGACCTGGGAACAAGCTTTGCTTGTAGTTTACGGTAGAAAAAGGTTAGAGGAGTGTGCCTGTAGAGTTTTGGTATTGTTTTATCTCTGCTGTATTTGGAAAGCCATACTAGAGTCTTTGTCAATTCTTTTCCTTTAAAAAGTTCAAGTTAACTTAGTCAAGATGCTAAAATATTTGTGTTCACAGAGGCAGTTATATTAACGGGATAAAAGCCTTTCCAGCCAGCAAGCCTGCCCTGACCTTCCTGAAGTTTCAAAGTTGATGTGCTCTTGAAAAGCTTGCCTCTTTCTGCTTGCTTTGTCCTGAGCCTGATCTACAGTCAGAACAAGTGTTTCTCTGGAAAAGACTTCCTTTTCCTCATTTGCTTTTTATTTCCCACAGTTGGGGCCATTTGTGAGCTCCTGAACTAGCAAACAAAGCAAAGTATCTCTCAAAGATGTTGTGTTCAAAACGGTCATTGAAAGGCCTGAAGAGGTACAATGGACTCAAAGCAGGAGGAAACCTGAGTGTGGGAAGCCTCTTCAGGGCGGGTTTCAATGCTGCGCACCGCAAACACTTCGGGTTTTGCAGGCTCGTCTCAGCCAAGTCTGGGTAGACGCCAAGCTTGGCTTTACAAAGGCTCGAGGCATGAAGTGTCCATGGGGTAAGTGAGAGGGTAAGGCCTCTGTCTTTGATTAGAGCCAATTAAATCCTGAATTACTGAAATTCTGCGCTGCCTCTGTGGGCCCTTCAAAACCATATTTAAAACATTCTATAGTTGTGATTTTAAGGTTGACGCTCTGTGTATTCTCTTCAAGCTTACAAGTGTTTTGTTTTTGAACACATGAGGAGAAAAACCATGTCGGCCTGTGCTTGTTTTATAGCTTATAAACCTGTCTCACATTCATTTCTTACACTTTAGTATCTCTAGTTTACCAACGAGGAAAATGAGAATCAGAGAAGTTAAGGGATGTGCCCAAAGTCACAAAGGCGAGGTCACGTTCAGACCTGGGTCTCACGGAGCCAAATCCTATATTCATTCCGTTACACCATTTCCACATGCACTCGAATTATACACATGTTAGCTACAAATGTACAGAACATAAATGTCACCAAAGATGTGTGCCAATATTAGGTACTGTGCTCTGCAGAAATCCTAATTGGCAAAACAGCTAACAGACATGACCATTCACACTTCAGGAACATTAGTCATGGGATTATATTGTTCTGAATGGAAAGTTCCCTGCTGCCTTTAAAACTGGAATCCATTTAAAAAAATTGATTTACTCATAAGTTGTCAGGCACAGATGTGTTATATGCAGTGAGAGCTTATCATTTTTTTTAACAGAAAGTCTCACGGCAGAGTTGGCCTGCTGCCTTAATTCATCTATATAATTGCTCTTGTTTCAGCATTGTCCTAACTGAAATACACGAGGAAGCTTCGGGCCACTGCCTTTTTCACCTGCTAACAGGGAGATGATGTTAAAGGCGATGAAAGAAAACCCTAGGTGAGAGTGTCCCTTGGGAGTCCCTTGACCTAGGGGTCATGGAGCAGCATTAGCAAAAGTGACGTGTTTCTCCCCTCCATCCTTCTTTAAGCAGGTGCAAGGTGGAGGGAAAGGGTAAGACGAAGTCCAAATCTTTAAGGTAAAGTCTGCTTTTTAAGGAAAGAGGCCAGTTAGGAACTCCCAACGCATCACTTAGAGATAAAAAAGGGAGGGAATGGCTATTGAGGGCCAGGCTCACCCGGAATGCACATTGCAGACCTCCTGGCCCCAGAGAATGCAGACCCGTGGTCAGGAAGACTTTGCGATCAATCTGAATTAACTGCCTTTGTGGGTGTAAGAAATGTGGAGATTACCTGAAAGAGATTTTTAATCTCAGGTTTGGCTGTGGAGCATACAAATACAAGTTGATTTTCATATCTTTATAAATCAAAGCAGGACCCGAATAAGAAAATTCTATTAAAACCGCAAAAGCACATATCACAAGTCCCTGAATCAAATCAGTGTGATTTTTAGATTATTCTTTGGGCGTGAACATCTCTGCTGCTTTCATAAATAACAATAAAAGCCACATACATAGTATTTTATAGTTAGTAGGTAGGTCTATTATTCCAATTTTCAGTTGAGAAAAGACTTCAATAATAAAACCTGAGTGTGTCTAACACGTTGCAGATCTCAAGATAGCTCATAATACCTTCTTTTATTCTTACAACAACCCCTGAGGTATGTGAGATCTTATTCCTATTATGCAGAAGAAACTGAGTCTCACAGAGACAGAGCTACCTTCTGCGGTAACACAGACAGCGACTGGTTCAGTGCGGACTTGAACTCGGGTCACCTGATTCAGGGTTGGTGCTCCTTCCATGAGACGAAATGCTTCTCCTAATGAATTCAGTTGTATATATAGATATGGAGGGGAACGTTCCTGAGATGGTATCTGATTTTGAGAAGGAAGAAGTGGGTTTGTATCTCTTGACTTGTGTGCACCTAGGGCACCCACCTAACACGTCTGTGCCTCAACTTCTCACTGGAAAAATGAGTATAATGATAAAACTTGATTTAACTATTCCCAGGGTGACAGGGACATGAAGCTGAAGATAAGACTTGGTAAGACTTATTATGCAAATAACGGGTGTTATAGATTACTATGTATTCTCACCCACTGGTCTTTCGGAAGAGCCATTCTGTAGATTTGTTTAAGTGTACTGTGAGTTATTTGCTACCATTCCATGATAGTGTATGTGTAGAAGCTGGGAGTCAGCTTTTAAAAATGTGGGATAATTCTTGGAACACAGAAAGCACTCAGAAATGTTGGCTTGTTTTAGGCAAAGAGAAGGCTGTCAAAAAGCCATCAAAGGTGGCCATCCTGGGAGTGGTCCTCAGGAACCAGGAACAGCCCATTAACATCCCCAGGGTCTGGGGAGCCTACACAGCTCTTGACAACGTCTGCATAATTTGATCAGCATTGACGGTGCCTCAATGAATCCCCACGATACAAATGCTCAGAGACACTAAGAGATAACAGCAATAATAATAGCAGTAGCTAGTATTTACTGAGTACTTATTACGCGTCGACCTCATGCTAATACTCTGTGTATGGAAACTCATGTAATCCTCACAGCAACTCTGATGATGCAGGTGTTGGTACCCCCATTTTACAGACGAAGGGACTAGGGTGCAGAGAAATTAAGTGACTTGCACCGGCTGGAGGTGACTCACCTAGTAAGGGCAAGAGTTGGGATTGGGACACAGATTTATTGCTACAAAGCCCATTTTGTCAAATACGAGGCTTTGTTATACGAAGTATAATAATATCCTTCATAAAGTCAACAATTTCTTTATACAGAGGCCCTTATCCAACTTGCTAGGAGGCTTTTGTAAATGTTGGGATGCTTTGTTCTTGCGCTTGGTACCTGAGTCTTTAAGACTTGAAATCCAAAGAACCATTTTACATTCTGTACTCGCACCAGACAGTCTCAGGGAAGAAAAATTCGTCACCAGATATTGTAGCTCTGAGGCACAAGGACCCTATGCGTTGGGAGAACAGGACAGAACTGAAGATGAAAAAAGGGTTCTCATGTAGACACAGAGGTCCCTGAGGCTCTGATTTATTTGACATTTGTGAAGTGAAATTCAACAGGTTGTTTATGGTTGATTTGAAGCCCGTGTCATACCATGTTTCATGGTTCCAAGTGAACAAAGTAGAGAAAAGTTCCCCAAAGGAAACTGAACAGGTGTTTTGGGGCTACAGGACATTTTAGTTACATGGTGAAGAATCTCTGTCTGATGGTAAATATTTAAGTTGCCTTGGGTCATAGGCTGGAGCTTGCGTTAGTGGTTTAAAAGAAATCTAGAATGCCTTTCCTTTCCCCAAATATCCTTTTGTAAAAAAACGTCCTTGACATTGAGGGCTTTGACTAATTCAGAAACTGCTCCTTTCAATGCCGCCAGAGGAGCTATGGAACATGTGAGCAGAGGCCTGGTGGGCAGCAGTTGGCGGGGTCTTCAGGCCCAAATACAGCTGAACAGACAGAATATTGGTTTTCTGATTGTAGTAAGGACCACACACAAGTTTATGCTTTGGAAATTGTTAGTTCTCACTTCTTGAGAAGGTCATGGCCCTGGAGACATGGAGTGACTTGGAAGCTTTTGACAAGAAAATCTCTTGATGCTCTTTATTAACATACTGAGCTTGGCCTTACCCAAGGGGAGCCCCCAGTTCTCTAATTCCTGGACTGCTCTGGAGATAAGGCTGATTATACATGAGTCTGAAGTAAGAGCAACAAAAGCAAATGTGAACCATGTGCATATTCAAAGTCTTGTAATATATGCTTCTATATTAATTTTTAAAAAGTGGGTGCATATCAGTCTTCTGGGTTTAAAACGGAATCACTGTGACCTCAGGCAACTAGTGCAGCTCCTTGCTCTAATAATTCTAATTCTAATAAAACTCTAATTTGAAATGATACATACACCTCAACGTTCATAGCAGCAATATTTACAATAGACAAGACATGGAAGCAACCTAAATGTCCATTGACAGAATGGACATTTATCCAGAAATGGATAAAGAAGTTGTGATACACACACACACACACACACACACACACACACACACACACACACACAATAGAATACTACTCAGCTGTAAAAAGGAAATAATGCCATTTGTAGCAACCTGGAGATTGTCATACTAAGTGAAGTAATCCAGAAAGAGAAAGACAAATACCATATGATATCACTTATATGTGGAATCAAAAGAAAAAAAATGAGACAAATGAACTTATTTACAAAACAAAAAGAGATTCACAGACACAGAAAACAAACTTTCGGTTACGGGGGGGGGTTGAGGGATAAATTGAGTGTTTAGGATTTGCAGATACTAACTGCTAAATATAAAACAGATACACAGCAAGGTCCTACTGTATAGCTCAGGGAACTATATTCAATACCTTGCAATAGCCTATAATAAAAAAGAATATGAAAAGGAATATATATATATATATGACTGAATCACTGTGCTGTACACCAGAAACTAATACAAGATTGTAAATCAACTATACTTCAATAAAAAAAATAGGAAAAAAAGTGGGTGCATATCAGTCATCTGAGTTTAAAATGGAATCACTGTGACCTCAGGCAACTAGTGCAGCTCCTTGCACATGGTATGAACTCAAGAAATATTTGTGGAACAGATGCTGTTAAATGATTTCCCATCTGGTCCTAATGAAATTCTAAGATAAAGGTTTCATAGGTAATTTTTTTTTCAGTTAACATAAATCAGTTGTATGTTTTGGAGACTCAGCATCCCTGCCTTGTAGACCCTGTTGAAAATGTAGAATCTATGATTCATTCATTCACTCTAAAAATATTTAACATGTATCTATAACATTCTGGGCACAATGAATCACCATTTAACTCACCTGTTATAAGACCTTGAAGAACAGTATGAGATGAACAGGGTTCCACGCTATATTTGTATTGTATTCAAATACATCTTATGTTTTTCAGCGGTGCTAAAAAGCTGAAGTTGGATATGCGAACACATGGCTAATTTAAAAAGTCTAATTTAAGTTCTCATTGAAAATGAATTAGCACTAAAGATTTAGCAATACTACAAGTGGGTTGTTTTGTATTGGTCTTCGGGGTTTGCCTTTAGATTGTGTGATTCCCGTAGGATTTCAACCCTGGGGTCCTTTCAAGGTGTCTCTAGGTTAGTCTCTTTTATTTCAATTTTTAAATTAAATTAAATTTTTTAGGGAGAGTAATTAGGTTTTTTTGCTTATTTATTTACTTACTTACTTTTAATGGAGGCACTGGGGTTTGAACCCAGGACCTCATGCAAGCATGCACTATTCCACTTGAGTTATCCCCCCACCCCTCTAGTTCAGTCTTGAAAATACCCTGAAGTAGTCTGGGGTAATGTTTATTGTCCCAGCTGGGGTAACGTCGAGAGTGGATGGCACACTACTGATAAATACACCAGGGCACTGATAAATACACTCAGGTAAACAGGGTGGTGTGGTCGTCCTCCGGAAGGGCGTGGGTTGAAGGGTGAGGAGTTGAAACCCACTGGCAGCCTTGTCAAGTGCATGTGCTCCCCCTTTCTGGGTTTCAGTTTATTCGAATGAAAAGTAAAAGGGTTGTAGTGAAACAAACCCTACTCTTTCCTTCAAATTCCACCCCTTCATGATCACAAACAGACTCAAAGGGAGGTCTCATCATGTCTCTCAAAGAGCTTCGAACGCGAGGCAGCTGGGTAGACAAGCACAGAAAACCCTCCTCCTCTCCCCTTTTCCAAACCACGTAGTTACAAAAGCTTGCATCATATTTTACATACGTCACCACTTGCTTACTTCAAGGGCCGGCGAATATTTCGTCTTTGCTAACTGAAGCACTGTGTTGAGAAGGATTCTGAGGCCACATCTGGCCTCAGCAGGGAAAAAAAGAATGACAAAAACCCAAGACACTCTCATCAATTAGTGATGGCTTCTGGGATCACGGGAACGGAGAGAGAGGTGGGGAGGGTGGGAGGGGTTACGGGCTACATGTGTCTGCCAGTCTGCAGGCTGCAGGTGCTTAGGTCTCTGGTGCTAAAACATTAGACAAAAAATTCTGGCATGTAGGTAGATCCGTCCCATGCTGACATCTAACACTGTGTTGGTCTCACCCAGAGATTTTTCTCCTCTTCCTTGCTCTCAGTGCCTTTTCATAAGCACTCAGGTAGCACAGAATGAGCGATGGTCCTCAACCTTGGCTGCATGTTAGAATCATGTGGGCCATCTTGGGGTGGGGCCCAGGCTGCCCTGGTTTTAACACCCCCACGTCCACTACCAGGGGATTCTACTGTGCAGCAAGGACAACGAACCACTGGCACAGGGGCTAGGACAGGAGAGGGGGGTCAGGGCACCCGGCTATTGGTCCTCGGTTTGTTAAGTTGAGTGACCCTGGATATATTACATAGTTTATGTTAGTTTGTGAATTGGATTTGGACGCAGGTATTCTGTATCTGTGACTGAAATGTGAGATGGCGAAGAATATCATGGTGTGTTAACTCAGACAATATAGATGTTCTCCTTTTTGTAAATTCAAGGAAAGCTGACTTTGTTGTCAAAGAGATTAATCTATAGTAAATGATCAGGAAACAAATACGTATCACTCTCCCACGCAAGAACAATCACGATTTCTTGCAAGAGGCAGCTAAGCTATATAACACTGTTGATAGAATCCTTTGCCTACGCTGTTCTCTCAAATGCTTTTTTTTTTAAACACTCGAAATTCATGGACATAATTTACAACTTTCAACACATATTTTAATTGCTTGTACATCTGACTTTAGCAGACTTCTCAGCACTCCCGCTAGTTAGTAATTTGACATCTTACCTGAGTGACAGCAACATTTGTCCCATCAGTGACTTCCACAGTCATATTATAGACGGACCTCTGCTCTGCGTCCAAAGGTTTTGCAATGACAATGGTGCCAACACCCTTCTCTGCGTCAAAAGAGCTGTCAAAATTGCCCCCTGACGAGTTCACAAAAACAACATGAAATTAGCATATCTGAGAAGTTATTACATGTACTGAAGCATATAGCTTTAAAGGGAGCTCTTAAATAAAAATGGTTTTGGACAGGCATCCCCATGGCTCAATTTGGTACATCTCAAACGGGACCCTTTATTTCTAACTTAATTCATATTTCAAAACACAGCCTCTACAATGCATAACAAATGTCACAAAAAAAGACTGTATTGCAAAAAATCCCCTCAGCACTAATGCTAGACTAATGATGCAAAAACCGATTCCATAAAATATTTAGAAAGTCCCTTCAACCCCTTGTGGCTTCTGGGCTAGGAATTTGTAGACCCTTTGCCTTTCCAAAGTAGATTAAATTCTAAGTAAACAAATAGTCCAGTTATTATTAACAAAAACAAGTAGGCATTTTTAAATCTATTCCAGGATTGATGGTAAACATTTGGTAGAGGTCAGATGCCCTCAATTAGATGTCAGAAATAAAATTATAAATACTAGAAAAGCAGGAAAAAGCAGCAAGATTGAATTTCATATTAAAAATTCTGTATCTGCAAGCTGGGATATTTATAGAAAAAAAATTTTTTTGCCATCTTGATAGTGTGAATTATTTTTCTCCCCTCAAAGTGGAAAGTTTATGGTCAGATTTACAAAATGAAATTTGGAAAGAAGGAAAAGGAAACACCAGCTTATGTAATATCAACTTAGGAAACAATCCATATAAAAGGTTAGAAAACTTTATACCCTCTTCCCCCCGGACCAGGTATAATCCACAATCTGTGACGAATGTGCTTAAGACAACATAGACTTTGCTGAAATTACTGTAGATGTTTCCATCTCCGTGAACCAAAGTGTGGTTTATGGTCTTTCCCAAAATGAAAGGGTTTTTTGTTTGTTTGTTTGTTTTTTGTTTTTTAAGGGGGAGACAAGATGTTGGTGTAAAGGCTGGAACGATTTTAATCACATATCAGTATATGTTCACAGGCTCTATTTACTTTTGCCAGGAATTCTGTAATGTCAATGAATTTTGTTCCTGGACAGTAATTTTATTTAATTACAGCACACAGGCCAGTGCATTTATTGAATTTTATACTTTAGAAAAGAAATCTTGCCTTCTCTTTCTTTGCATTTCATTTTGCTGATCAATGAACAATAATATATAGAATTTCAAGGATATTACAATTACAAATGGGCAAATGAATTAAGGGAAAGGAGAATTTTACCTGAATTACTAGAATTTGATGTATAGTGACATGAAATAAGTAATGTGGTGTACTTAAAAAAAAAACCTGGTCATATATATTTCAAATACTTATGACTTGCAGCTGTCATATACACTTAAGATTATTTAATCACTAGAGAGAACATAATTGTCCTTGACATTTAATTAAAGTTATGGGATATGGAGGTACCAGAGAACTGCTTGGAGATGATGTATTTTTCAAAAATTTCATCTAAAAAGAGACTCATCTTCCAATTAATATCTTTAATTGATTTACTGAGGGGCACTAAATGTTAACTACAAAAAAAAAAATCTTTTGAAGAAGTCGATAAGGAGAACGGGGAGGAAATCTCGGCTGACATGGAAGCAAGCTTTAGGTCACCGTGCCTCTTTCAAAGGGAAGGTTTCATGTTGATAACCACATGAAATGAAAATGTGAGGCTGATTCAAGGGTCTTCAGCAACTGCCCTAATGAGCAAAGAAAAATCATTTGCTATCAAGTGGTACAGTCTGGAAAAAAAAAAAAAGAAAGTTTGCCATGGAAACTTTCAAAGAAAGGACATAAAATCACCTGAGTGTACAGAAGGAAAGATGAGGAAACAATTTCTCAAGCCATTTCTGGTCGGTATTAAATCGTATCTTCTTTTTTTTTTAACTTTTTGTTTGTTTGTTTTTTGTTTTTTTTTTTGGTGAGGGAGGGAATTAAGATTGTTTGTTTGTTTATTTATTTAATGGAAGCACTAAGGATTGAACCCAAGACCTTGTGCATGCTAAGCATGCCCTCTAACACTGAGATACACCTTCCCTTCAAATCATATCTTAAATCATGTTTAAAATCACCTCTAGAATGTGTTCCTAACCAAAAGTTTTACTTTTTTAAATCTGAGGACCATGATTTTTGGGTGGTGCGGTGGGGAAGAGGTCATCTTTTACTGTCAGTTAATGTAGACAGTGAAAATTTTTAGGTCAAGGTGAAATAGAAACTATGCGAATTATAAAACTTTGGTTTGCTCCAGTTTAAAGATAAATAAAAATGAAATTTAGAGAACATGCAAGCAAAAGTATCCAGTTACTGTTTCAGTGGGGGCATTTTTGTATCACTGCCTGAGAGTCACTCACATTTTCCTCGGGGCCCTATGCAGAAACACAGCATCATTTCATGTGCTTAGTGACATCAAATTTGCATATTTTACATATGGCATATAGATTGTGTGCTTTCTTATCAGTCATTTTTTATATCAAAAAACATTTTGGGCTACTTTTATGGTGGTAATTTTTTATAGTTCTCTCTCTTCTTGTGTGTGTATTTGTGTGTGTGTGTGTGTGTGTGTGTGTGTGTGTGTGTGTGTGTGTGTATCTCCCCCATTCACTTTTATTGTTTCAAATACTCCAGACCAGAAAGCTTTAACGGAGCAGGGGAGACAGACAAAGAGAAAGCAGATCAAGGCGGGCTTGGGAAAGCCTGTGTCTCTCTGTCCATCAGTGCGGCTAGCAGCCTGGTGCTCACTTCTAGGGCGTTCGCCCCTAGTTAAACCAAGATTTCATGGAAAACAAGATTTCCCAAATCTTCCTAAGTTTTAAAATTAATTTCTGACAAGGGACACAGAATTCAGACCAGCAGTTCACCATCAAACCTCTCGCAATTTAATCACCTACCACTTAAGCCTCCCATTTCATAAATGACTCCGTCTCTCTCCCCCAGGCCTCATTTTTCAGGCTCCCTTTTAGCCTGAAAGGTGATTTCATTTTGTAGGAACCCATGTCCAATTCATCTGGGGTGCGACTCTTGAATGGAAGGAGTCTGCTTCCACTAGCAGCATTCTGTTTAAAGAAGATGTGCTTCCTCAGAGCCAGTAACACAACATGCAAAGCCAGAGTGTGCTGGTGCAGCAGCGTTGGGCTCCACAAAGGGGTGGGGAGAAGGGAGGACACCGCCGAGCCGGTCTGATTTCAACAAAGTGGGAAATTAGAGAAGTCACAGCCTGAGCGTTGCTGCAGGGGCGTGCGGCAGAGATGGTTCAAAGCGAGGTTGTGAACAGCCCACATAACAGATCATTCACATCTGGGACATTTCTCTTTGATCATTTTCGGTCAAGACGGGTGTTAGAGAGTAAACAGAGAGCACAAGAGGCATGTTGGATTTCTACAGGATTCTAAAGGTAAACATCGCAAGTCAGAATGTCCCCAAAAGCTTTAAAAATGGGACAGAAATGAAAATACTTTCAGGCAGCAGTAACTGCTGGAACGGCCGGACAGTAGGGTGTTGGGGCATGATTTAGTTCAGTTTTTCTTTAAAGAGTCACCATCTCTCCCTAATGAGATCCAATGCTGAATATCATATAGCTTTTCCTCTGGAGAGGCTTCCAGGCCTCTCCCCTAGCTACGATTCAAATCCGATCTATGTGCAATGGTAAAAATACCAACCAAAATCTAGTAGCCACCGAGGGGGACGAGTTCTGTGAGAAGCTTCCAAAACACTGAGCTGCTGAATCTCAATGAATTAAGGGAGTCGTTCACAAGCTGTTCATTCAAGTTCAGCACGTACACCGAACTTAAGGAACAATGCTGAACACCAGTTATATGGTTTGATCGTGAATAATTCTCTGCCTTGGAATGAAGCAAGCACAGTACGGGGCTAAAAACGAATATTTACACGGCAGGCTGGAGGTGCGGCGTGGAGGTCGGAAACAGTGGTAGGAAGGAAAATCTTTTCTAGAATCTGGTTTATAAAATTCCTTTTCTTAAAAACAATGAATAGCGAAGGTGTTTTAGGTTTTCTATTATTTTCCTAAAGTCTCTTCAGGTGTGCTCCTATGGGCTGCATTGTTTCTTTGGAGAAAAGAGAGCCCTGTCTGGGATCCAGTTAGGAGAAATGAAGGGTTTGATGTCAACTGAATGACTCTGAGCAAGTGTCCTCCTGAGGGAGGAAGCGCTATATGAGAAATAGGACACAGACATGGCTCCTCTCAGGAGGGATGGGTGAGAGTTTTGTGATGAAGAAACCTGGCCATTTGGTTAGAAAAGACCCAGAGATGCTCTATACTCGTCAAGAAGCAGGGCTGCTGCACACACCGTCAGAGCTTGACTTGCCTATTTGATCAGACCCTCAAAAGGGATGGATGGCTCCACTGGGGACAAGGTTCAAGAAGGACAGGTGTAAGCTTAGAGACAGAAGCAGGCAAGAGCTGAGATTCCGCAGGAACCTGTGATGAACTGAGGGCCAGGCGGTCTTCAGGTACCTGCAGCACATTGCACCGTCACAGAATGATTTTCAAAGGACAGCCTTTCTGCTCTCTAGACATTAGGTGAGGCAGATAGCGATATTTTCAGTGTTTACTATTTATAAGAAAAACGTTTTTCTAGTCTAAGTCGGGGAAGAGGTAGAAAAGCGGGCGGCAGCACCCCACCCCCATCAAAATGTAGGTAAAGAGGAATTGTTTGAAGCGTGTAATAACGGTGGTCTTTACAATACAAATATTTGCCATTGGAATGCAGATACAGGGACCGAACTGTGAACCAGATTGCGTGCACATTAGAGAGTATGTAAATCAGGAAACTGCTGAGTTGAAATCCTGGTCTCCTGAGAAGTGTGAAGATATGTGATAAAGCCACAAAGGATTCTGGGTTATTTTTGTTCCCTTCATTTTCTTTCCTTTTTAACACAGAGAAGGAACATGCTGTGCATTGGGCTGTTTAAACACAGAACAGCTGAACTTTATTATGTTTCCTTTTAATTACAGCGTTCTTAACTCGCTTACAAGTGGGCTTCTGTTTCTGGAAGCTGAGGAGACTCTAGCTACGGAAAATGGAACTCTGTAACACCACAACATCGTAAGCAGTGGTCTCTTTGGAGGCACAAGAAAGTATCCGGCAGGTCCCTGGTGCAGGGGTCCAGACGTGGGAACAAAATCTTGCCCTCTACACAGTTTTTGTGAACTCATATCATGGTGGGAGGAGAAGAAATGCAGTTAAACAAGAGTTGGGCAGGTTTGGAAAGACAGAAACAGGGAGACTACTCTCAGGGGAAAAGGCATGCTGGAACATTATTTCTGCTTATGTAATGAGAATTTATTAGTTACAGCATATGTAAGTTCTAAGTGCCAGGCCAGGAGGTGGTGTTCTCTGGAACCCTGAGTGTCTGTATAGGTGTCCATCCAGCTGTTTCTTAAGCACTGAGAAGCACTGATCCCTCTCTCCTCTCTATGTTAGCTTGGCCTGGGAAGATGCTTTGGCAAGGAAGAAGGGAAGAGACAGCGGCGAGTTTTGGTGGCCAAGGATAAAGAAGCAAGAAATCCTGAAAATGAGAATGAAACATCTGAATATGATAAAGGAAACAATAGGTTTTTAGAGAAGGAGAAAGATGTCAGCAGACTGAAAAAAAAATACGACTCTCTTAGATTAGAAAGGATTTTCAAAAGGGGGATTTAGGGGAAGGGGGGCCACAGCCATACTGAACGCAGCCAGCACCCGGGGAAAAGATTCTACTTTCACCGTGAAATAAAAAGAGCTGAACTTTCGAGATGTTGGCTGGATGTGGGGATGGAAATAAAATCATGTTCTATTCGGGCGTTTGGCCCAGTAAGTTCAATCTGCAAGAGAAGCTCAGCTAGATGTTACTAGACCTACAGAGAAATCTGTGATTCAAGCATCTAGACTAGAGGGCCAACCCTGCAGGTCTTCATTAAGAGAACTACTTGTGCAATGAAACTGAGAGGTTCTATAAACAAAGTATAGATTTTGGAACAAAGATGGAGAAACATGAAGATGGATGCCATGGTTTTGATCATGATTCCTGGATTCATATCTGGAGCAGCCTCACAGGACTGCTTCCAGGGAGGACCCTTCATCTGCTGTCTGCCCCTCTCTTCTTGGACCAGTTCTCATCTGGTTAGAGGTGCTGTGGTTGCTAAGGCTGGGACTACAGTGGAAGGTCACACTGACTCTGGAGGGATCTCAGGAGGCATCAGTAGGGGTAACACATCGGCTGCCTGAGGGCATCTCCATCAATTGCCATGTTTATTCCACTCACTCTGGGTGGACATCAACAAAAGCATTGGCGGAAGGAAGGAAGGAGGCAGTGAAGACTTTGAACTTGAGGTTGAAGGCTGAAGCTAGGAGAAACACAAGTGAAAATGTACACTAGCACTAATAGTGCTGGTAGGGGAGTCATGCAGGTAAGGTGACAGGCAGCACCACTAGGCATGCTTACCTCTGCACAGCCATACACACATGCAGGAATGCTGAGGAGCTGCAAAACTGACTTGGATAACTGGGGTCAGGTGGCTGGGCAGACTGAGCATCAGAGGAAGGTGTGCTTGTGGGATTTTGGAAGAGGAGGGCAAACGAGGGCATCGTGGGGTGGGAGGGATGCATGCATGTCAGAAGGGTATATGCATGGATCGTGCAAGGGAGAGAAGCAGTGCTGTCAGGCTCTAGCGGTGCTTGCAAACTGGAGTGTCGGGGGAGGAGGGAGACGAACTGGCGAGTGATGGGAGAGAGCAACTCCTCCCATTGCTCAGGACCGCACAGCAGAAGCCCTGTGGCCGGGTGGCTTTCCACTGCACCCTTCCTTGAGCTATTCAAAAGAAATCACGATTGCACCAGGGGGACATCTGTTGACACTGAGATGCATATTTTGTGACTCTGGGGGTGGTGGTGTAGGAATCACCAAAGGTGACAGTACAGACACCTAGGCAATGCTTATATGTGACCCTCTGTTTCACCAAGAAAGAAGACATTGCATCGGATAATAACTCCACAACCTGAAAGCGACGGAGGAGGTAGAGAAGCAGAGCCATCTTTCACGGATCATAAGCAGTTCCATTTTAAATGCATCAAGTGAAAACAAAGGAGTTGACAGCTTGGAATGAGGATGGTCATATACAGGGATGGTGTGATTAATGCCCATTAAGGAGAAACAAAGACGTCCTACCAGCATTCCATACAATGAAACATGAAGAATAGAAGCCCTTTCTTTTGGGGAGTTCAGAGGGCCATCTACTGAAGTTCGATGGGGGGCCATGGGCATTCTTTTGCTGTGCCTCATTGAAACAGTTGTGGAATTTTCTAAATGCTTTCCCCAGATCCAGCCGTTCCTGGGAAGAGAGGCAGGTTCCTGCCCATCCTATCCAGGCAGTGACATGTGGAAGGAAATGACTCCCCCAGACCAGCTCTCTGGGCTCCCCGCCTCCCACGGAGAACCGTGGGAAGTCAGCTCCAGCTCCACCAGCGCTGGATCCTGGCTGGCGCACCTCTCCCCTCGTTTGGTTTCCAGGTCCTCAGCACTTATTTCCTCTCCACCGCCTCTCCGTGCCAGGTTGTGGAGGGCAGGAGTGCTGCTTTGCCCTCTCTTTTTGCAGCCTGGCGTGCTTGCTTGCTTTCTTTCAAGGAATTTAAAGGTTGGCTTCAGAGGTCTGTCTATCCTGCCTGCGTCCATCTGCTTTCCCTATTCGGCTCTCACGGGGCACCCTCCCCGGCTATATATCTGCGTCCCGTTTCCTGCCCTTCCTGCGGCTGTGGACCACAGCCAGGGACTCTCCTGGTGGGGCTCTTTGGTCTACGAATGGCATTCCTGCTGCAAGACTGAGGGGCTGGGATCTACTTTATTTTTCACGTGGAAAAGGCCCAGTTAAACCAACCTACAAAAAAGATCAAAACAAAACGAAAAGCCCACATACCTCGAAAGCAAAGAAAAAATATTTTTTAAAGAAATCTAAACACCCCCCACCACCACCTCCCCAACCCAAATCCAAATCCCATCAAACCTCAAACAAAGGAGTCACTGGATATGAGTAATGCAATAGCTGTTAGAGGCATGTATGAAATCTGTGGGCTGCACTTCAGCCTGTCATAGGCAGTTATGAAAGATGTAATTTAATTTGCTTAAAAAAAAAAACCCGTAAAAGGCAGATTGGATAGCTGTATTTTAGCAAACGTGTTTGCACTAAGGGTACCTTCTGTTGAACAGTTCTGCCCACAAGCTGTCTGTAGAATATAGAACATCTCTCGAGCATGCTTGCCACCTTGAAGCAGGGCAGTCGGGAGCAGAAAAAAAAAAAAGAACAGAATGCAGAAAAAAGGTGAAGAAAAAGAGAGAAATGAAGGACAGCAAGTCTAGTACCATCAATACATTTAGAAATGAGATTAGCCAAGTGTGACAATAGAATTTAAATGACACACAGAAAGACATTAAGATCGCAGTAAATAACGTACTATGGAAAATCCAGCCAGAGAGCACTTTCTGTGCAGCTTAGCTACAGGTCGGAACGAAAGCACAGGTCGATTATTCATTTTACTGGCTCTTTTGCATTCCAGCACTATGCAGCTTTTAATCTTAGCGCTAATCGTTAGTGGTTTTTTGTGGTTTTTGTTTGTTGTTTGTTTTGCTTTTTGCTAGTTGCTCTGAACGGTCAACAATTACGTTGCCCAATACTGCTCTGGAGGACTCGAACTTACCAACGATGTCAAACCACAGAGGGGTGTTAGCCGGTTGCACAGATACCACCCCCACAATCTCGGTGACTCTGTCGCTTTCCATGACTGTGAAGTTATAAAATGGCTCATCGAAGGTCAACGGTAAAGGTGAAGGAGGTGGTTTCTTAATCCATTCGATGTGGAGGCGGGCCGTGGAGGATTTCTGAGGCCGTCCGTTGTCCACTGCCTTTATCTACTCATACACGGAGAGGACAGAAAGATGTCTTAGAGCCTGGCTCCTGATGGAAGCCCAGATCTGTCACTCTCACGTGGTTGGGCTGAGAGTCCCTCCTCATCACAGAGTCAGCAAGGGGAAGAAGAGAGTGGATATCGGGGGAGAATGGGCTCAGGAACTGGGGGAAACCACTCGGTCATGTGGAGGCCCCAATACTATGCTTGCCAGAAGGTGATCTGAACCACCACCAGGCTTACTGATGTGGAAAACTTGAAAAACAAATGCTGCACAAACTTTAGTGTTTCTATGGATGTGAATGATAGTTACATGAGTAGGAATAGCTAATCTGATTCCTGATCCTTCTGGTGACGGTGCAGGAAAGGGAACAACCTTGCTCAAACTGTCTTAGAGGCCCTTCAGTTACACCGACTCTGAAGGGTGAAGGAGACCTCTCGGTGGAAACATGGGCTCCTGGGGGCAGTGGGGTGGGGAAGAGGGTGTTAATGACTCTTCCCTATGGTCTGATAGAAGGGCTGAGAGACGCGTGTTTCCTCGCCCAGATGTGCAGTTAACTGCTGTGGTGTTCTGGACCTAAATATGTGTGTGTGGGTGCAGGGAAATCCTACAAGTAGACATCAGTGACAGAAAATTTAAAAATAAAAATAAAAAAAAAAGAATTTAAACATACTACATCAAAAATAACATTTACAAGTGGGTAGCTGATAGTTAGAGCCTTTAAAATAGTGACAACGCGTAGCTTCCTGATGCTGTGTGTTCATGGAGGATCACTTTGCCCCAGAAAATTCCTGTGAGATGAAGGACACTTGAAGACAGATGTCTTAGGTTGGGTTTCCTAGGAGCAGAGCCTGAGATGGGGATTTGAGTACAAATGATTTTAGGGAGAAGTGTTCCCAGGAGAAAGGGAGTGAAGAAAGCAGGAGGGACAGAGGAGGATGCTAAGCAGGGATGTGGTCGCAGCTGAAGTTGAACCTCAGCCTGATCCCAAAGGGAGCTCTGAATCATTCATTGTACCACAGAGTTGGGTCCACTGGAGGCAAGGAGGTTGGACTTTTCTATCTGATGTCAGTTAGCTATTGGCTGTGGGCTGCTGAGTGAGGGTAGAAGTATGGAAACTCTTGGGCTGAGCAGCTCAGCCAAGGATGACTCTCTGGAAGAGGGGGCAGCTGTGAGCCCTCAGCAGCCAATGCTCACAGCAATCGGAGGGTAGCTGCACCAGCCTGATAAAGGGGATCTGGGCAGGGCACCAGCCGTATCCACTGCAATCCATCTGTTCCTCAGATTCCCACTAATAGCAAGTCTCACACAACTGCGATAGCACATATTACAGCCGAGCTGCTGATGGTAGGAACAGGGCTGGGTTTTTTTTTTTTTTTTTTAAATTTTCTTTTCTCTGCCCACTCTTCTGGATACATTACTCAGCAGGGAATGGGACCTAAGTCCAGGCCATAGGAGTAAAAAGATAAATAAATGTACTCAGATCATCCTTTAAAATAATAAAGGACTGACCATATGCAGTGGAGAAGACTGAAGACTAAGACAAGGATGACAGGTGGTGCTGACTCTTGACGGTTGTTGGGACCTGGGGAGGTGACCGTCACCTGGGAGGCTGACCAGTCCCCCTTCTGGCGTAGGCACTACATGTCTAAAGTGGTTGGGGTTGAGGGAGCAGGCTGGTACCTTAGGCATGAGAGTTTAAGTCTCTATTTGAGATGGTGCTCATGTTTGTTTTTATTTTTAATTTTCTAACACTGAAACCTTTAGTCATTTTTTTACTTAAGTTTTTTTTTTTTCCTTTTTACAGAATAAGCCTAGCTATGTTTGTGTCTCACAATTTATACAGTTATGTTCGTGTTCTATCACACTGTCAACAGTTACAAGGGTTGTTTCCATTGGGCTGTCTTCAGGACATGTTGAGTGGTAGGTGGGATAAGTCACTTAGCTATTCCTCTTCCCTCAGTTTACATCTATGCTCAGTACCTTGAAATGATCTGGGGCTGCAGGAAATGTGGTTGAGTACATGACGAAGCAGGATGTGTCCTGGGAATGGGGAGGTTGGCTGATGGGACACAACGAAAGGAAACGATCTCATTATTTAGGATTATCACCGAAACAGAAAGTAGCCTTCCACTGTGTGCGGCTACATTTTTTAACTCTAGAGATCAATTGCTTACAAAATATACATGAATAAGAAAATAACTTTCTCCCCACATTAATGTTACTGAGGTTCAGAAACATCTTACCGTTAGAATGTCGTAACTCCCTGCTGTAAATTGCTTTCTAGAAGAAACCATGCCGGTTTTAGGGTCAATGAAGAACTTTCCATCATCGTTCCCATCCACGATACTGTAGGAGATTTCTGCGTTGGGGCCCTCATCTCTGTCAAATGCAAAAGCCCTGTAAATGGGTTCTCCCCTCTTCTTCCGGTCACGCTCAGGCAGCTTGATCTGGTAGACTTTTTCTGGGAACTGGGGCTTGTTGTCATTTTCATCCAGAACCTGAACCACTACCCAAATGGTCGACTGTTTTGGAGAGAAACCGCCATCTGTCACGGTCACCTGAGGTTTGAAAGAGAAAGAGTCTTATGACCAGAAAAGAGAAAAACTTTTCTCGCCACTCCTCCCCGGGCCACCCCAGGAAAGGTGTATTCTGTGTCTTAGGGCATCTCAATTTCTTTTATTCCTGGAGTTCATGTCAAATGCATAGTTCTTCATAGTTCAATCATAATAGCAAGGGGGGTCCTAAATCCAGGAATGGAAATCATTGCTGAAAGGGCAGGAAGGAGGCAAGGCTCTTGTCACGGTGTGGAGCAGAGAGGGAGAAGAAATAGGATTGACTTCATAAAATGTGCCAAGTAACACAGACACAGTAGGCCTCAAATATGTCCCCCTCAGCAGACACAAAAAACAATATAACCATCATTCTAGGTTAATCCATGGGTGTTTTCATCTCCCCTTGGGCAGTGCCATCCCCATCCAAATTCTTTCAGTATTCACGTTCCTTTCTTTTTTCTTTTCCATCCTCATGTAAAATTTGTGATTTTTACGTTGTCACTGAACACAATTTTGATGGCTGCTTGTAAGAACATTTGACAGTTAAGGTATGTTTTTAACAGTCACGAAATACTTTATTTTCCTCTCTAGGAAATGAAGGGGGATGGCTACGTCTTTCCCATACCTCTGAGATGCTATTCTTATGTCTGGCTGTGAAAATTGAGAGGGAGAAGAGAAAAGAATATGTCCACAAAGAATTTGCATGGCAGATGTAAAAATGTCTTTGAGTCTCAGTGCGAATAATCTTCTTGGTCATAGCGATGATATTTACCATCATATTAATATTTAACATGTGAGTGGTGACACAGTTTATGAAGCAGTCTCTTCCCTGCATTATCTCATTCACTTTCCAAAAACACTTTCTTCAGTAAGTGGAACAGGTTTATTTATCCCCATTTTGCAGATGAGGAAAGAGAGGCTTGAGGTACCATTGTTACTAAATGCTAAATTCGGATATTGAACTTTTGGCAATTTTTGGTGTTCTGTTTAATCACAAAACCTGGAGAAACCTATACTCAGTCTTTTAAATCATGACCTTGAATAAGACAGCTTATTACCTCAAAATATATATTTGGAGGCTGGAAGGAACATAAAGAAGCACTGGGCATCAATGGGAGAGAAACAACAATGAATTACAGCACCTGGCCATCCAGTTTCTCACCCTAATAAAGCAACCTGACAGGAATAATAGAAAAAAAAAAAAAAGAGGCCAAAAGTGTGGGAAAACAAATTAAAGGTTTTTTGCAAAGCAGAATCACAATCTAGTTTAGTTTCTCTTGTCAAGCTCTTTAGGAGGATGGCTTTAATAGACTGCAGATAAATTTTCATAGGAGTCCTTGCTTTCCTTGAAAAATCAATCAAGTTTCCTTCCAGGGTTATTTTCCCAACTGGTTTGTTATGTTTCACAAAAGAAACATGCCAGGGCTGATACGTGCCAAGGCTGGATTTTCATTCTTGAGCGGATTCCTGGACACGCTGAGTTCTGAAGAGGCACGTTCCACTGCTGCTGCTGAACTAAAATGTTACACTCCCAGGTGAGCTGTGTTGACCAAAACACATTGATTTCTTGGCTGCTCAGCTCCTATGCTTCTGTTTTCTGTCTGAACGGCCTCTTTCCAAATCCAGACAACTCCCACTGTCTTTACTGGGCACAAAATCATCTCCTCGTTGCTGGTCAATAACCGCCCCGCAATGGGCTCCCAGGTGGAGCTCTGGGGCCACGTGGCTGCCAAGGAATGGAGAGACCCTCCTGGATGCAGTTTACCACTCACTTGAGGATCCTGCTGCTAGAAAAATGCTGTCTTTTGGAGTAGACCTGGATTTACAAACCCAGGTCCTTGACGTGTCTACTTACAGGCAGGGAAGGTGGCACTGCGCAGGCTCACGAAGCAGCCCCAGGGGCGCTGTGGGGAGCAGGCTCAGCTCCATCACTACCTCACCCTGGGTACCAGCGCTCATGCTCCCTCAGGCCACGCAGGCATCCTTCAAGTCCTCGGACACACTCTCTTCCATCTCAGGGCCTTTGCACATGCCGCCTTCGCCCCTCCCTTCACCTGGATCTTGTCTACTCATCCTTTGGGTCTATCGGAAATGCCATTTCCCCGAGGGTGCCTTCTCTAACCCCACAGACCAAGTGCTAGCCCTTTGCTCTATCCCTTTGCTGAATTACGTACTCTTAAATTACCCTACACTTTCTTCTGCAGCACTTACTCACTGCTGGGGAAATTAATCAAATGTACGTTTCTCCACCAAGCTGAAAGTCACCCCAAGCCGTCTCTCTGCCAACGGCTCCTCCATTTCCTTATCCATGGCTTCAACCACCACCTGCATGCCGATCATTCCCCAACATACACTCTTGTGCCTGAGCCTCGTTCCCCATCTCCAAACCAACGCATTCAACTGTTTACTAGGAATCTACTCTCCGGATCTCTCATATGCACCCCAACATCCCCAAAGTCACAGACTGAAATCATGACCCTCCAACCTCCTCTTTCTCCTGTCTGCATCGTTTCCATGAATGACACCCCTATCTACTCACATACTGATCCGCACCAGAACCCTGGGCATCCACCTATCTGAGTTCTAACTATCCACATCCAACCAAACATGGAGGCCAGCAGGCCCCTCTCATGTGCACCCCCCATTTGCATCTTGCTTGACTGCCACAGTGGCCTCCTGGCCTCCCTGCCTCCAGCCTGCATCTTTGTTATAAAGTGTTATTTCTTCCTCAAAAATCTGATCATATGCCACTGACCTGCAGAACATTCTTTAGGGGCTCCTTGAAGACAAGGTTCTGGCTGTCCTGATTCTCACCATGCGCTCTCTGCCCCCTCCCACCCTCTGTGCTCGGTCACGTGGTGAGCTAGGGAGGTCCTGAGTATGCCGTGCTCTTACACCTCCTGCACAGCTGTTTGTCTCCATGGAAGGCTTCTCTTGGGAATACACCTGACTCTTACTAGAAGCTTCAATTCAAACGCTGCTTCTGCGAAGCCATTCCTGCCTCCTGCAGACTGCTGTAGACATCCTCACTGCCTTCCCATCCCACTGCGTGCATGGTTCCAGGACACTAATTATCCTCCTGCAATTTGGAGTGTCTGTTTGCTTGTTGGTCTGCACTCAATCCTTCCAGACCGTGAGCAAATTGAGGCCAGGGACCATCCCATTCATTGTTCTGTTCGGACACCTGGTACAGCATTAAGTGCCAAATAAATGTTGTTGAATGAAATTAAGAGTTAATCCTCTCCAAACTCTTCCTTATGACAATAAATGGAGAAAACATTCAGCCACAGAAGGGTCTCTGCTTCTTCATCGGTAAGAAATGAAGACACCGATAATGTAAGATCTCCCAAGAGCTTCTTGCTTTATGACTCTCTGCATGGAGGTCAGGTAGAGGTAGACAATTTTAACCATGCACTCCGGGGTTCATCCCCACTGAGAACACTGCCAATGCCATGATTACTCATAACAATTCGTAGCCAATCAGATTTGTGTTTCCAAAACCGTGCTGGCCGCGGTGTTCACTTGTCGACAATCTATTGAAATGATGTATTCACCTGTTGGCTCCTTCAGGACACTCGAAGGCAAGAACCCTGTCTTTTCCTCTCTTTCCTGGAACCTAGTGTACGCTTGGTAAGTGTTTGTTCAACTGAACTACATTGCTGCTAACCTCAAAGTCTTAATGTCCATTATTATTTCTCCAGACTCATTCATGTTTCCAACCATGTTTGTACCTGGAATATTCATCATTGACAAGGATCTATCAGATCCTCAGACTTCACACTTCATGCTGCCCTAGGCCTCAGTCCATCGTGTGGAATTAGCCTACATGGAAGGAGCAGGAGCACCAGAGATCGAAGCAAAACTAACTGAGATAAATCCCCATCACCTCCTCCTCTGCATCATTTTTCATTAGCAAAGCAGGGAATTAGCCATTGTTTAGAAACTATCCATGTGTCCCCTAGCTCCGCTGCCCTAACCCAGATTTTCTGCTCTCATCATCAATCAATAATTGGTGGTTTGGCAATTAATCAAAAGCCTGAAAGATTAATTTCTTTAGTTCTTTACGGCTAACAAAAGGAACCGCAGATAGTTCAGGACCACTGAAAGGACAGCACAGCCCGTTTCAATTTTCTATGATACCCTTGTGATCTGTGAATACCAGGCAGAGCCAGAAGGCAATCAACACGGCCCAATATGTCACGATGACAAAACTGAAAAGAGGAACCGGTTTTTAAGTCTATCCCTGGAAGATGCAAGAACTTTATCGGACCAAAAACGGGTGGGCATTGAGAATTCTGGAGTTACAACAGTTGGTGGAAGACCACACTTCTCAACCACTGAAATTGCCTGATGTACTTATTTCTGTTTTCTCTCTCCCTGCAGTAGAACGTAAGTATGTAAGCTTCCTGAGACCTGGGGTCCTGTGTCGGGTCCACTGCCTTGTCCCTAGTGAACACAAGAGCATCTGAGAGTACATTCAGTATTTCTAAGACGGAGAGTTCAATTCTGCCATTCTCCTTGACCCTTAATGTATCAAAAACGGCTATTTCTAGGCCACTGTATTGAAAGTTGTAAACCTCTATTCAGGGATTACGTATCTCCCCCTCCCACCCTACTCTACTTTATATTTGTCCTTGACACTTTATTTTCATCTGATACATACATTTCGCATATAAGCTTGTTTACGGCATGTCTGCCTCTGTTAGAATATAAGGTCCATAAAGCATGGATTTTCATCTCTTTTATTTACAGATACATGCTTAGCATCTACAATAAGCATTCAATAAATATTTGTTAAATGAATTAATGAAATATTCACCCAGTGTGTTCTAGTTATGAAACTCTTTTCCAGGCAAATTGGGAGATCAAGCAACCAACCAATTTACCAACAAACAAGCATGGATTCCTTTCAAATTCACCCCTACCCCATGCCCCAAATCCTCTGCAATATTTCAGACCTGCACTCATCTGTCCTTAGTTTAAATATTTTCAGTAAGAACAACTAATGCCTTACGAAGCAGCCCACTTGTTGTTTGATAGGATCAGTCTTCCCCAAGTCCTTCTTATTGAGCCTGAATCTGTCTTTCTATAGACTACTTTTACTCTTTGTAACGATACAGAAAAAGTCAAATTCCTCTTCCACATCATCCCAGTTACCTACTGCCGTGCAACCCCGAGGATCATCACAATGATGCCAGGTCACAGGTATCGAAAGCTTACTCTGCATCACGGACTCACTGTAAGAGGCGCCGCCCATGGACTTGTTCCCTTAGTTGTTAATGTTTTAGTAGTTTTAACTGTTTCTCATGAGATAGGTACTAACTATTACACGCATTTGATAGAAAACGCAACTCAGTTGATGAACTTGTCCAAGGTCACACTGCTCACAGTGGCAAGGTTTCCTTTTAATCCTGGCAGTTTGGTTTTAACCCAGGGATCAGCAAACTGCAGCCAAATCTGCCCACTCGTTTTTGTAAAAAAAAAGTTTTATTGGGATGAGGCAGGCCCATTCGTATCATCTGTGAGCATATTCCCTATGACTGCCTTCTTGCTTTCAAGGTGTGGTTGGGTACTTGGAGCAGAGATCGTGTGAACCACACAGCCTGAAATATTTATTATCTGACCCTTTACAAAACAGCTGGCCGATCTCTGTTCTAAACCTCCCGTTCTGCTGTGTCTTTGGTTGCACGGCGCTGACTGCACGCCTGCTTTGCTCAGTCCTCTGCAGGATCCTTTACATTGCCCCTGTTTTCACAGGAACCCTGCAGGCATCGCTGTTTCTATGCTACAGCTGGAGACGATGAGACTCAGAAGTGGAGTAACTTTTGCAAGGCCAGCAAGTGACAGGACGCAGGTTCGCACCCAAGTCAGCTTGGCGTCCCGGCTCCTGCTCCCTTCCCGCGGCTGCGCAGCCTGTGCAGAAGCATCTGTGAACCATCTGTTTAAAACTCCATCCCCAAGTGCGGCTTTGGATCAGCATCAAGCTTGTAGCTGTGCTTCTAGTATCAAGCTTTTCCCTCCTTTGATAATTGGGACCGTCTTTGACTGTCTCCAGCCTTGTGGCCCCCTTCCCGTTCTCCTCAGTTGCTGGAAAAAAAAACTGCCACCAGGTCGTGGGTCGTGGCTGTCCAAGGCTTCTTTAGTGCAACTATGTCTTCTCCTACTGTTTTGTTACTCATGTACATCTTCAGCTCCCACTCACAAAAGTCGCAATGCCCTTCTCCCTGATAAGGGTGATGGGAGGGAGCGTGTTGACTCTGTGCATGTACTTAGTGAATATCAACTCATTTATCCTTACATCCGTCCCGGGGGAAGGTGGGGTGATTATCCCTACACGACAGGCTAGAAAGAGGCACAGAAAGGGGAAATAAAGTGGTTTCAACTTGGCCCAGGGTCTGTGCCCCTGACCATCACCTGAATGCCCACCCCAGCTCCTTCCTGCGACTACAGTGGGAGCACCTTCACTGGCCGCAGTTTCAGTCCTGAGCAAGGCCGGCAGGGCTAGGGCACGTGGGCCTTGGCTGCTCCATCCTGGCTGCCCCATCCAGAGGCAGCGACAGTTCACTCTTCACGCCGCAGGTGGGCTGCGGCCTCGCGCGTCCAGGATAAAGTTACCCAGAGCGCTGTTACTGCCAACCCATCTGCCACTGTCTAGGCTGAACACACCCCAAATCCCAGATATCCCTGCATTCTGACTTGGCTGCCGCATGCCTTCTGCCCATCTGGCATTAGCCCTTCTTCTGCCCAATACTCTTCACCCTTTTCCTGAGTCTCCCGGTTGCTATGAGCTACTTAAGCACCTGATAGTTATCTAAAGCAGAAGACAAAGCTTAAAAGAGATTTAGTTTTCCCTCCCCGCTATCACTGTCAAAAGTCTCAAGGCCTGGCTAACAGCTTCTGTACAAGGGAAAAATCTAAAGATATTCTTGTGATTTTTTGGTGGGGAGGGAGAGGTAATTAGGTTTATTTATTCACTTTAATGGAGGTACTGGGGATTGAACGCAGAACCTCGTGCATGCTAAGCATGTGCTCTACCACTGAGCTCTACCCTTGCCTGCTAAAAAGTCAAAAAATAAAGCCATTTAAGCTAAGGCAGAGTTTCCAACCACATGTGACAAGTAAGCGTCAGATTCGCTGCAATACTGAAACTCCTAACTCTTGGGTAGGTACATGTGACCTCCTTCCAGTGGTTCTCAGGGCCAGTCACCTCCAACTGGGGCCCGCCTCTCTCTTTACCTAAAGGTATCATACGCATGTTATCGTCTATGTGCAACATAAAGGGAAAAAGCCCCATAATAAATCACAAATAACCTGTCGCCTTTCTCTTGGAACTGACTGTATTCCAACACAATACACCTAGAGGTCCCTGGATCCAAAGGACGCGCTGTCCACAGACAGGCAGGACCTTAGATGCTGTAGCTGCTGAAAGTTAGTTCTAGCGAGGATGCCTATCTATTTTCACTGTTTTCCTCCAGGACCAGCTGTGGACAGTTTTCATCACTTAACATGTGCTTGGGTGTCTCCATTCATGGTTACCACACAGGTAGGCAAACGGATGAAGGGACCCATTGTTGAGTATTTTTTTTTTCCACCCCTGCCATGTTGTCACACATACTGCAGAATCTCGGGGTAAGGAGAAACTACCCTTCCTTACCTCCTTTATGTTCAGGAAAGCACAGTCCTTAGCAGTTAAAAGAACCCAAGAGTGCGTGGAGTTTAGACACCATTTCTGGTTTAATCTGCTCATTTTACAGATGAGGAAATGCGGGTAGATCAATGAGCTTCCTAACCCAACATCATATGAGTGGAAATAACCTCACTCTTCCCAAGAGATTAGGTCCCAATTCCAAGTCGCCCTTTGGGCTTCAGATGAGACATTCATTCATAAATTCTCAGATATAGATGACTGTGTGATTTCAATATGGCAGAGATTTTAATTTAGGTAGTTTTCAGAGCACTATACTCTTAAAAAATAGAAGAAATGTGTTTAGAGCAGATGTTCTGTTTACTTTTTATCTTTAAAATGTTTCACAAACATTAAACAATTAATCCTTCCAAGATAGCGGAGAGATTGAAAATAACTTGATTTCTTCTTTACAAGTGGAGCAACAGAGAATGACCTTCTCAAGGAATACGCAGGGGCTGATATCAAGATGGGGGATGGAATTTAGACCTGTCTGTCTGTGGGCTCAGACTACTGCATTGCTGGGAAGACAAGTGCTTCCTGTCAATTCCAGAAAGAAAACTATGAGCAAACAGCAAATTAAAGGGTAGGTCTCAAAGGAGGAGCAAAACTCTTGGAAGATAAACTTTCCGAAAGGCGAAGTCATTGAACTGAAATTGACCCGCACTGTCACCTGTATTTGCCATGGAGGAAGAGAAATAAAAAACCAGCCTTGAACCATCTGCCCTCAGATTTATTACATGCAATTTCTTGTATCTGATCTATAATTAGGCATTAAGAAACCAACTGGAGATGGGAAGGTGGTCTGGTCACTTCCCACCCTGCCTTCCCCATGCTGTGTTGCTATCTGTTAGGTAGAGTTGAGGGACCTATTCTCAGATATTTCAGGAGTATACTTACGAGGATGAAGAAATTCACAGAATGGTTCATATTCTAAGAGAAAAGTCTCTACCTGAAATTTTAAAGAAACGGAAGAATGAGGAATGAAAGGAAAGAAAGGCAGGAAAGGAAGAGATGAGAGGAAGGAGAAGGAAAGGAGGAAGAAAAGACGAATATATGGGTTGAGGTAGGGAAGGAAAGAAGGGGAAGAAGGAAATAAGAAAGGCAGGCAGGATGCAACTTTTCAGGAGAGGTGACTCTGGAAGGAATGGAGCAGAGAATGGGGTGCGTTACCTCCATGCAGAGAAAGCCATTGACAAAGTCATGGAAACAGGAAAATCTGTTCATTTGGATAAAACAATATGCTACATATATACAATGGGATACTACTCAGCCATAAAAGAATGAAATAATGCAATTTGCAGCAACATGGATGGACCTGGAGATTGTCATACTAAGTGAAGTAAGTCAAAGACAAATAAATATATGATATCACTTATATGTGGAATCTAAAATGATAATACAAATGAATTTATTTACAAAACAGAAACACACTCACAGACGTAGAAAACAAACTTATGGTTACCACAGGGGAAAGGGCGGCGGAGGGATGAATTAGCAGTTTGGGATTAGCAGATACAAACTATAAAAACATAAATACGTATATGTGTGTGCGTGCGTGTATATATATATGTATATATGAACTGAATCACTATGCTATACACATGAAACTAACACAACACTGTAAATCAACTATACTTTGATTAAAAAAAATTCATTCACTAAATGCTATGCTTGCTAATCTTTGGGGGAACAGATTAGAAAAACCTGATTAGAGTGCTCTAAACCATCTTTCAGAAAGCTTGTTTTTCCTAAAAAGCTGTTTTTTAAAAGGCACAAGCTAGAGGTACTCTGTGATTCGTGGACCCACGGAACCTAGGTCCTAGGGCCACTGAAATCACACCCATCATTACTGTGATCTTTCTTTTTGCTCGAAGATGCCACATTCTTGGGGGAGCCCTAACACAAAATTTGCTCAAAATCCACCCAGAGACCCCTGCCGAGCACCTGTGGTCCGCCTTCTGTGGGGTGTTGATCCCCAGAAGACTGTGAGCCACTCCAGCGGCTAGCATGGTGCCAGCGCAGAGATGGTGCTCAGTGAGTATTTGTTGGTCAAATGCATGTTTGAACCTTGTATCTCAGGACTACAAAGCTATCTTTCCTGGCCATGCTTACACCCAGCAACCGCTACATGGCAGCTTTTTTAGAAAGATCCTCAATTCACTTTGGCGGTGGCTGCTAATAGTAGGGCTTTATCCAAATCTCTTCTCTGCACTTCAGGAAATACAGTATTTCCCAGCCTGAAACCCCTTAAAGCTTTTTTTCCCCCTGCAGAGAGGTATATACATCGGCTACTAATCTCATCACATTTCCATTTCCTTCCAGGCTCATCTGCTCATCACTTTCTATTCATAAAGCTTGCTTGATGCTAATCTTCCCGATCAGCAGGAACTAAACACCTCCTCAAAGTTTCTTTAGGACGCTGGTGATGATCACACACGGGCTAACTCCCCCTTTCAAACAGACGGGGCCAATCTGTGTGCTCACGTGCAGGTCATTAAGAAAGTTCTGCTGTGAACCAAGATGTGACTTCATTTGGCCCCAGGACTAAATCCCCCTGCGCTATTTCCCAATTCCCCTGACATCAAGGCCTTAGTCAATCAGGATACTATTCCACATGCCCTTCTCTGTGAAACCGAATCCACCAGCTATGAATCACAACGGGAAGTGTGTGTTAGTAGCTTCCCTCCTATTTCACAGCACCGGACCTCACACTTCATGTTACTTCTATCCTGGCAGACGCCACGCCTTAGCTCCACCGATGATGCGATTTGGATTTAAGCTCTAACACTTCCACCAGGCACCAGAGCTTCGGTCGTACTTTCCATAGTAAAGACTTAATGCAAAAACAAGGACGCTGCTCTAATTACCAGCTCAGGAAGCATGGCTTTTCTCCTCTCACTCAGCAATTCAACATGGGCTTGCAGGGCAACTTAGCAGGTCATTTCACACCTTGTCTTCCTAAAAATATGAATTTGAAATCTATCACCTGAAAAAAATTAGGCCCATGTGTATGTATGACAGCACATCTGGACCAAGGGAGAGATCATGACCCCGGGGACAAGAGATATACTTTTCTTTGGCTCAGACAGCATATTGTAAACATTTCTGTCCATATCAAAAACTAGAGAGCTATCACATAAAAATTCAAATACCCAGTTTCCCCTGGAAAATCGCAGTAACTGGCCCCACCACTCTCTGTTGTGTTCTTAACGGCCACCATGTCAGGTGTCATTCATCATCAATATTGTGCAGACGTTTTCCTTGGAGTAGAGAAATATTTCTCACTACACATAAGCCTATCAAAAATGGCTATAAAAGATAGATGGAAAAGACTGCATATTCAAAGACAAACGGAAGATAGCCTGTTTATTTTCATAAACGAAGTACACTGTTGTAAACTTAACATGCAAACACTCAGCCTGAGACATTCTTCTCTCACTTATGATGGCCAAGTGGGCTCTGTAGACATTCGAGTTTGTAATCCTTGGTTCAAGGTCTTGGTAAAAATCTCTCCATAATGATAGGATATGGATATATTTTCATGTATGGTAGAAAGAAAACCATAGCTCTTGGCAAAGCCTGTTCAGAGCAACAGAGTTGTCCTCTCATCATTCCTTCCCCAGATATTGTGACTTCAGATATTATGGTTTTAGAAGAATTAAAAGAAGCTCGCAAAAAAAAATAAGGCATCTTTAGCCATGCAATTATTTAAACAAGAAACATGAGCCATCTTGAACACTTTCTCTTGTTTTCCTCCTCTTTTTATCTCATCCGTCATTAATTAGGGACCCTGCAGCTGTGAAAGAGAAAAAGGTGTCCTTCCTCAGGATGGCTGCAGCCTGGCACTAGAAGGCACAGCTTGGTAACAAAGTGTGTGCCAGAGTCAGTGGCTGGGGACCGCCTTGGCCAGGTGTCCCTGAGCAGGGCACAATCTGTGTGATTCTCATGACACCCCTGACACGTTCTACTTCTGAAATGTCAGTTGTCGCTCTTGGATCTTTCTTCTCTCTTCTTGGGGTCAAGCTCTCATCTCTCTTGCCTAAACCGTTGCACCTGTCTTCAGCCTGGTCTCCCTCCTCTGGTCTTGCCTCACCTACATCCATCCTTTAGAAGACCAGAGAATCTTCTAAAATGAAATCCAGACAATGTTAATCCCCTCCTGAAAGGTCTTTAATGGCTCTCCACCGCTTAGGACAGATTTCCATAAAATGTATCATGGAGAATGGTAGTCTCACAGGGTGAAAAGGGTCGGGATTCTAGAAGTCTGAACATTATCGATTTTTCTTGAAGCTTCACAATGCACATAAGCAGAGGGAAGGCTCAGAGAAAGTCTAAGTAAAGACACTGCTTTAACTTTGGTTTAAACCAGTATTTTCCAAGCGTATCTGACAACAGAATACTTTGGCTGAGGGATGCTTATTTACAACCTTCAGATTTGACATTTCAAGTAACATACTTTGGGGAAATGCTGAATTACAGGATAAAGTCCATACTCTTCAGCACTAAACTATGATTCATTAGTATTGATACAGCCTGTCTACTGGGCTATTCTTGTCCTCTAGTTTCAACCCCTCTAAAATTTTAATCCCACAATCAGATGACTTATTCAACAAATATGCAGAGCGCTTACAATGTGCAGGGTTTTAGACATGGGGTATAGCATGGTGAGCAAGACAGGTTCCTTTCCCACCGGGAGCACAGTCTCCTTGTTCTTCCAAGATGGAGCATGTACTTCAACACACTTGCAGCTTTCCTGAGGTTCCTACTGCCCGGAATCCCCTTTCACTCCCTTGTTTTTGTAATTCTTAGAAACTCCTCCAAGCCCCAATGCAAATGTCTGTTCCTTTATGAAGCATTCTCAGAGACCATGTCCAGGTGGAGTTACTCCTTTTCATGAGTCACTTGACTTGATTCATGTACTATTACGTTGCTGATCACATATCTAATTATTCCAAGTCTGTCCTCTTTAATAGCCTTGCATTAAACTAGCTTGTAAGCTCCCTGGGGATGAAGGCAATGCCACATCAATCACTATTGGCAGCATCCAGCTCGATGTCCTGATATGTAATAAACGCTGAACCAACATCAGTTTCTTCTGGTTCTCATAAAAGGCATCAGGAACAAAGCCCTGCATTGATACAGGAATTATTTACTCTGTTTTATTTCCTGACTTCTAAAGGCATGTTATTTTAATTTTGAGTCCTAGCAAGGATCTTAGATTGCTAATAAATTGGGATAAATTAGTAGATATCCTGTTGGTTAGAATCAAACATTATTCATTATTCCATTAACACAGCCATTAAGAATCCTGTGTACTCTTGTATTCATCAGAGAACAGGTAGGGTTTGTTCTTTATACATAATAAAAGGAAAATCCCTGGGGAAACACATTCAGGATACTGCTATTAAAAGAGAAAGATGGCGCCTCTTAGATGGTTAACATATCTTAATTACTTTCACAAGACACAAGGGAGTATACGCAAGTTTTAAATAAAGATCAATTCAGTAGACTTGAATAGATTCCCAAAGATAAATTCAACGGTGAACATTATGATCAATATGCAATATTTAGGAAGTATTTATCACACATTTGTATGCAGCAAATGTATCAGATGCGCATTTACATTCATACAGTTTCCACCTTCCAGGAGAATGTTAAGACACACACGGCCAGTCCCAGGTCTAAACTATGTCCCTTTTCTGGGTTCCTTCAGAACGTATGCTTCTTTCTATCAAACCACATACAAGCCTGCATGAAGTCTGTCTGTCTGTGAGTTCCCTGAGGGCAGGAACTGTGTCTTTCATCTTTCCACTCTCAGCACCTAGAGCAGGAAGAATGACAGCAACGTATGGAAAAGTAAACTGCCGAAGACAGGAAAGCACACACATGAAAAACACTAGCAATGAAATAATTCCACACTGAATCCAGAAAATGAAATCCATCCCAAGTATAAAATAGAAAACCTATCCATCAAAAAGCGTAGGAATGTTAATACTGTCCTAGAGAATATAAAAAAAAATCACATTCGAATTTGAATGACTGTTGCAAAATCAAGATTGTAACAGTTTTCTTTTGAAGCATCTACATTAAAAAAAAGAAATCTCTTGTCCCAGGTTTAAGGGAAAGAAAAGAGACAGATTATCTTTGGATTCAGAAATTCTGTAACTTAAGAAGATAAACAATGATGTGAAAGAATAATTTTTTTTAAAAAGCCTGAAACTTCCACTTTGTTCCTAGTGAAACTACTGATTTAAATTCCATTTAAAGCCTCAAACAATTCTTCACTTTTCAGTTTTTCAGCAGGGGAGGCAGAGGGCTCAGTAAAAGCACGTTCACCATCGCGCCCTCGGCCGCCCTTCTCACCAGGCCTAAGTAATGTAAAAACAGTGGCTGGTGAACTTTCTGCCCACGTCAAAAGCAAAATAGATTAAATACGTTAAATCATCGAAGATAAATGAGTCATACTGGACCCAGAAGTCAATTAAAAATGTATGTCAGCTGTGCCTCTGTAAACTCCAAAAACAGTCTTTTTGCCCAGTCAAAAATATTGAAGAGGCATTTGAAACGAAGGGCCTCCAAGAAGTACTCAGTTTCTCTGCTGCATGGAAACAGGATACTGTAGTTTTCACAGGTGATACTTCACAATCTTGAATTGTATTCTGGGAATGAGATTATGATGATCAGATATGATCCCCTAGAATGTACCGTATTCAAACCGGCCAGAGTCGTCCCAGTGCTTAACAGATACACCCTCCCCGTTCATTCTGTGACCCAGGGCATGACTGCCGGGGCAGGTCCACTGCCCCTATTTCCTCCCCAGACCTTCTTCTCAGAAGATCAGGCCCACAAGGACCCATGCGTGAAAACTTCGGAGATCCCTGGTGGGCAGCGCTGGAGCAAAGTGCGTAATGAATAATGAAATGTCTCTTTGTAAGAACTCTACTTAGCGGGGAGTTGAAACTATTTTTACTTTATGGCAAAAGCACTCTGAGAAGAATATTCCCAAACCACATTTCAGAATGTGTGAGAGGCAACGGAGGCTGCCAAGCGTGGGGTGAGATTTCACACCACCGCGCACACTTGGGGAAGGTCAAGTCGTTTGCTGGTTAATTGTTGTGAAGAATCTCTTGTAGGACTTAAACATGTAACTGTGGCTTTGTCAAAGGAGTGTTTCAGAGATCCTGATATTTGACCAATGCAAGAAAAAATAATTCATAAAATATATGGAGAAACAACAAGTTTCTACTGTATAGCACAGAGAACTATATTCAATATTTCCTAGTAATGTATAATGAAAAAGAATATGAAAACAAATATATATGTTCATATATGACTGAAGCATTGTGCTATACATCAGAAATTGACACATTGTAAACTGACTATGCAATAATAATAATAATAGTAAAATATATATGGAGAATGTCCTAGGAAGCCTTGCAGTTTGACAGTATGAGGAACCAACTTCTGAAGCTCCCAAATGGATTAGATTTTTACTAGAATAAATCATTCAGCAGAAAGCTTATGATAAAACTGATTCTTGAACAGACTTAAAGGCAATGGGAAGATCTAATGATCATAAAAAGTTATCAGTTTCCAAACTCCAATGAATAAGCCCATTACCATAACATAGAAACTCAGAGACGTCTTTGGAAATCTCCAGAAATGACACAAACAGAAAGATCACACAAGGCATTAAGATCTTGTGTCAGCAGCAGCTGAAAGCTACCTGGCAATGATGAACGGCTGTTATCCAGGTTCTGGTCCTTTCGGTTTGCAGTCTGACAGTCAGGGGCCTGGGCCACATCACTGCAGTCCAGGGCAGGCTGAGTGCGGGAGGGCCTGTGCTCTCATAAAACTGCTCCCCTCCCACATTGTGGACCCCTGAGCCAGATCAAGTCTCAGCACTCTTTCTTGGTGCTTTTGAGTTTGGTGGGTCTGTTGCCAGGGTGATTTAGTATTGAAAACTTAGGGTGACAGGGACCCTTCAGGTTCTGGGTCCCTAAGTCACTACAATAACAAGATTGAGGCCACCTCATTCATGCCACGTCCTCAGAGCACTTTCACATCGCATCTCCTTTGGTTCTCCCCATGACTGACTAGGCAAGCTGGTCAAGCCATATTAATCCCATTTGATAGCAGATGGACACACCCAGCCCAGCTCGTGGGGACATCCTGGCTGATGTGACGACACCCTCACAGATTCACAGGGCACCAGCGCAAGCTCACATACACCCTGAGGGAAAATCAACTAAAAGTAGGGGAGCATCATGTTTTCATGTATGAAAGCATTGTATTTTTCGTATCAGGAGGCTTTGCATTCATCATTATCAATCTGAAATACAGATTGTGTTCAATAATGATTTCTCAGGGACCTGCAATGGGCAAGCACTGCTGAGGAGAGAGATTATGAAGATGAACAAGAACACGGTCTCTGCCCTACGTGAGGCCACCTAGAAGACACAATGGGCAGGTTTACAAATAATGAAGGGATGATGGAAGAGAGAAAAAAGCTCTATATGTGGGCTGTACATGTAAGTGGTTCATCTAAAAATTCCTAACAGCACCATCAATACAGTGGTGCCTGGGGCGTCCTGAGGAATCTGGTGTTTTAAAGGAACACTCTTTACTTTTAGAAAATCAAAGTCCCAGAAAAGAAATGTGGATCGTTGATTTCTCTTTTTATAAGGTAGTTATGGAGTTCTTCCTCAGTAAAACGGGATGTTTTTAAGTCTATCTGGAATGATGTAGTTGTGTTGTTTTGGAGGGCTGCCCAGAGGATTTCTCAAGGTCCTGTTTGTCCTTAAGACCTGTACTTCTCACAAAGTGCTATAGAAGAGGAGATCATAGATTTTACACATCTCTTTTATGGGTTTATAGGACATCAAGGTTATTTATCACTGATTCTCAGCTCCCCTAGCCCCTCTATTCCTCCGTCAAAGTGAACAAGGAAGTATGTAGTCCTCGTTATTTCTGGTAGCCTTCTTAGAACCAGGAGGGATGCTGGCTTCCGGATGACCTGACACCAAGGACAGCAGGAAGAATTAGATTTCTTTGCGTTGTTACACAGCTGAGCAATTCTTAACACTGCGTGGCTCCTGGACTCTAGTTGTATGAGTTATGTGAGGAATGCACTTTCTGACTTAAGAGTTTATTCTTCCCAAATTTCAGTAACTAATTCCACTGAATTTTAAAAAGTTCACTGAAATATCTTGAGAATTCTGACTGCTTGTTTTTAGTAATTCTATGTGAGAATCAAACTAACTAGGTAAATTCTTATCTAATGGCCAGGCCATCAATTTTAGTTACTCATATGACTGTCATGTGTTCCTTTATGAATAAACTTTCATACACACACATGCACACAAATACACAGAAATGCAGACGTACACAGACTCTAACTATGGTTTAGGAAGATGCTCTGGGTGAGGTCTTTAACTTGACTTTGGATAGCTGCAAGTAGGGATCAGGATCAAGTTACTTGCATCTGACATCACCACATCATAATAGAACAAAATGCTCTTTGCTATTCTTTCGACTCTAAGTACTGTGGCTACCCGGAGAGAAGCCCCGTTCATAATGAAAGGACCCCAGATGAATGGAAATCAGAGACTAAAATCAAGGGCTGGTATATCCTCTTTGTTACAGAGTGTAATCAGTAGACCAGGCACATTACTCGAAATTCCAGTGTCTTCCCCCGCTGCTGACAGTACACTTCATCTTGTGCTTTTCCAAACATTTTGAACTGTGACTGAGAATTCTGTGAGGTATTACCACTGCAGTCTTGTGAAAGTTGCAATTAAATATGCTCTAAGTAGATGACACCTTGCCACCTTTTTGGAAAGGTATAAGAGTGAAAAAATTAGCCATCAGAGGAAAAGAATTCATAGTTAAGGCTCTTTCTTCCTCCTTAACCGCATTCTGTTGTCTCTTTAAAGCAACAAAGGTCTGTAATCAGAGACTGGTCCCAGCTTTCTAAAGACACCAGTGAGACGGGCAGAGGTGGGAGGATCGTATCTCCTTTTGACATGTATGAAAGGGGGAACAAAATAAAAGACCACCCTGGAGGTGACTGAAATTGCATCTGATTGACAGATCTTTTAAATTAGTGGATCAGATTCTGACTGTCCGACTCAAATACCAGAAATCTTCCCTTTTTAAAAGGGTATAGGTGTTGCTGTATTTATGGCCTTCTTGCACAGAGACAAAATTTCTACAATATCAGTGGAGACTTTCTGAGGCTTTTGGTGGGACAATGCTAACAGCCTCTTGGCAGCAGGGATTCAGAGGGAAGGCAGGCATCTTTAAGTGAATTTGTCCTTTTTTAGCAGTCTTACGTGGGTGTGGCCAAATATTTAAAGGGTCAATCGACATTATTTATTTTCTCTTATTTAATTCTGCCTCTAAATGCCATTCTGCTACCCCATTTCACTCTTTTGCAGTGTAATGGGGTTCTACTGAATTGACAGGAATCATTTTCATGGTTATCTGAACCTGGTCTGGTGGCCTATAGGTGAGGGATGACAGTGCCCTCTGCAGAGGGGGCACACCTGGGCCTGGGGGAGCATCCTGCGAGGCTGGGATCATGAAAGTCGTTATCTTGTTCATTTCACGATACTGGTGATGCTCTCCGCTGAGGCTTCTCAAACAGCAGCTCCAGATGGAGACATGAAATGTCTGAGTCAGCACAAACAGGTCGGCTGCAATCATGAGACTTTTCCCTGGAAGAGTCACTCAGTTCCCCACTAGAGAGAGAACTGTGCTCAAGGAGGGTCACGCAATACCTTCAAAGAGCCAGAGAAAAATAGTGCTTCTGGATCACAGAGGTTTGTGTTCAATTCCAGTTTTTCCACTGCTTCTGAGCTGTATCAACCTTTGGCAAGTCACTGAAATTATGCCTCCTTGCCCAAGCCTGTTATGTGAGGAGAGTGATATCTACCTCACAGAGATTTTACTGGAATTAAATGAAATGTTATGTGAATTATTCAGCAAACATTTTTAGAGCACCACCTACCTGCCCTGGGAATACAAAGATAAAGGATCCTCCACCATTGTCTTGCAAGAGTTTCTTTTTCCCCACTGCAAAAATGATTACCACTGTAGCTTACCACCCCATGGCATCGCATAATTACCATTTCTTTATTTGCGCTGAGAACATTTTAAGATTTATCCTCTTAGCAACTTTCATGTATATAATAAAGTATTATATACAAGAAGACAGACAAATGTCCAGTAGGTACATGAAAAATGTGCTCACTAATCATCAGAGTCAAACCCACAATGAGTTATCACCTTATACCTGTTAGAATGGCTACCATCAAAAACTTAAGAGATATGCAGTGATGGTGAGGACGTGGAGAAAAGGGAACCCTTGCGCACTGTTGGTGGGAGTGTAAATTGGTGTAAGAGCTTTGAGTCTAATAGTATGTATGCGTCCAGAACAGCACCTTGCAGGTAGCTGATGTTCAATAAATGTAAGTTCGCTGTTTACTAAAAATTTAAAAATTTTAAAAAGTTATTTTAAATTGTTTTTAAATTTATGATTTTTATAATTTTCTTTTAAAACTGTTACCATGCTCCTGGAAACAGAGCAGTAACTGTTATCATTAATTTCTGTTTGCCTGTCTATTTATCTACCTATCCATCTGTCTATCTCTGTCTATGTCCATCCATCTATCCTTATAATCATTCATTCATGTACATCTGTGTCCATCAGTTTAACACACACACACTTGGAATGGTCAAAGGACTTTTGGACTTCTGGGGGTGGCTGAAAATTTGAGAGCAAAAGGTGTATAAATAATGATTTTCATGACACTAGCCTCATGGAATGGCCTTAATGCAAATGACCTTGTCCTAAGATGGTGAAATCTTTCAGGAAAGACCCCTGTGTAAATTGCAATGATAATTCTTTTTGAACTGCAATTCAATTTTACAATCATGAAAATGTCTATGATTAGCCCCCTAGTGACCTGCAAGTGTTAATGCCACCTCCCAACGTGTCAAGAAACAAACAAGAAGACTGTTGGTGCCGGAAAAATTAGACTTATCATTCAGCATAAGTAGGGGTCAGATATGAGTTGCTCAGACTCCACTGGTGGTGGCACTTGGGAACCCTTGTTTGTTTATTGACTCATTCAATCAGCCACCGTGTTTTGTTAATTCTACCAACCAAATCTCTCCACATTCCATCTCATCTTCTCCACCCTTATCATAGTCCCATCCATTCTCCTCTAGACCAGGGCAACAGCTTCCTGACTTGCCTCTTATTTTGGTCTTGCTCCGACTATAAATAACCATGTTCCCCGTTGCAGGCTCAGGGATCATTTTGCAAAGCAAATGTGATTCAGCACGACCTCTCGACACACCTGCACACCATTCCCACTCTTCCTCTCTCTGTGTTTTTGTGCACACAACTTACTCCCTCTTTCTGGGATAAGCATACCTTATTCTTTTCCTCTTTGTCTATCTGGCAAACATTTCTTTTTTCATTTTTGAATACTTACAATGTTCCAAGGAAACAAGTGCACTGCTTTAAAAAACTTAAGACCTTTTTTTTTTTAAAGAGAAGTGTTAGGTTTATAGAAAAGTTCACTGAAATGCAGTTTTCATATGCCCCCTCTTCCCAATTTCTCCTGTTGTTTATATCTCATATTACGATGGTCATTTGTTATAACTGATGAACCAATATTGATATATTATTATTAACAAACATCCCTGGTTGACATTAGGGTTCATTCTTTGTGTTGTACATTCTATGGGTTTGGACAAATCAATAATGGCATATGTCCACCATTATAGTGTCATAAACATTAGTTTCCCTGCCCTAAAGTCCCCTGTCCTCTGCTGTCCTCTACCTGGTCATCCTTCTCTCACTCCCAGCAAAATCCTGGCAAGCACTGAACTTTTTACTGTCTCCAAAGTTTGCCTTTTTCTAGAACATCATATAGTTGGAGTTGTACGTAGCCTTTTCAGACTGGCTCCTTTCACTTGGCAACGTGCTTTCAAGATTCCTCCATATCTTTTCATGGCTTGACAGCTCGTTTCTTTTTATTATTGAATAATGTTCCACTGTATGTATGTACCACAGTTTGTTTATCCGCTCACTTAAATTAAAGGACATAAAGATCACTTCAAAGTTTTGGCAATTATGAATAAAGCTTTACAAACATCCATATGCAGGTTTTCGTGGGAACATAAATTTTCAACTCATTTGGGTAAAAACTCAGGGGCATGATTGCTGGATCCTATGTCCAATTTTGAAGAAACATCTAAACTCTTCCAAAGTGACCATACCATTTCACATTCCCAGTGATGATCAGAGTTCCTGTTGCTCCACATCCTCGCCAGCAAACACCTTTGTGTTTTGAATTTCAGTCATTCTGATCGGTGTGCAGTGTGTCTGTCATTGTTGTTTGCCTCCTCTTTTTCTGAAAACCACCTCTAGTGGTTCCACCTTTGTGATGCCTGCAGAACTCTCTTACAGCAGGTGTCGGTGTGCTTGTGCTAGGACCTCTGTGACTACTACGATTTTCAGAAATTTGCATGCAAGGCAACAACTACGTATGTGCTTCATGAATATTTTGTTAGTCATAATATCGTTCGTCAACTAAGCCAGGCAAACCAGCTTATATATAATCTAGATATTATTTGTAATAGGTACATCCTAGATTTGACATCACCAATAACCGCAACATCTCTGAATCTCTCAATTTCATTCATTTATTTATTTTTATTATTTTTTAGTGGAGATACTGGAGATTGAACCCAGGACCTCATGCACGCTAAGCACGCACTCTATCACCAAGCTGCACCTTCCCTCAGTTTTAAATATGACCCTCTGTGACATCACCTCCCACATTTCCAGCCTGTGTCCTCCAGTACACCTGCTCACACAGCATTGTTGTATGTGAGACCCTATATCCTCTGGCCTTTCCATTGATTCACTCTCCACCACATGCTGCATCCCCTCTTCCTGACTCAGCTTGGATTCCACTCTAGCCTCCTCAAGGGCTTTGCTCTTGCAATTTTTCACCTCTCTCCCCTGTCCCACCATTTCTGATTCCCTCAGTACCGGCTCATTTACTTAGAAGCACAAACACACCTCCATAGTCGTCATCTTACAACAAAACAAAACAAAGCCTTCCTTAACTCAAAGCCTTTTGTTGCTTCATTTTTTCCATCTTTCTTCATTGCAAAACCCCTCCAAAGAGTCGGCTCCACTTCCTGACTCCCCCTCGCGCCCCACTCAGCTGAGCTGGTGCCTCCACAGTTCCACTGAGACAGATCTATCAACGTCACCAATGCCCTCCACTCGCCACAGCCAATGGTCCGTTCTGGCTTCATCTTACGTGACTTCTCACCACTTCCGCCACCTCTAACCACAGCCATTTTGAAATATTATCTTCTCTGGGCTTCCAAAGCACCACTGCTTGCCTGCTTTCCTTCCACCTTCACTGCCTGCACCTTTGCAGTCTTACTAAGATGCTGGACTGCCCAAAGCTCTCAGCGCTTTCCTCTAGTCTAGCTACATGCTCTGTCTCATGGCTTCAAAAACTACGCATACAGTGAGGACTCCCAAGTTTAGACCTCCAGATTTGGATCTTTTCCTGGGGCTCCAATTCCTGGTGTAAAATCCTAATGGCTTCCCATTATGTCTGGAGTAAAATACAGAGGTCATTTTTTTTTTCAATACAGGGTTTTTCTTAACCATGTCTTGTAAGGCCCCTACATAAGCTGTTGAGTCCTCTAATTGCTTCCTCAACTCCACTCCTTGCTGGAATCTTACCCATTTTAGTTAGCTCCAGCCTCTCAGGAGTGGCTGCCCCGAAACATACCAAGTTCATTACTGTTTGGGGCCTTTGTACTTGCTGTTGTTCCAGCTTGCAAATCTTATCCCCTAACTACCTTCTTCTTTCCATTTGGATCTTAACTCAAATAGGACCTCCTCGGAGAAGGCACGTGCTGCCTACATTGGCTAAATAACTCCGCCACCCACTTGATGACATTACTGGGTTTGTTAACATACTTCTTGTCCACCTCACCCCACTTCAACACAAGCTAAATGCGCAGAGGCACTGTGGGTGTTTCATCTCTGCTTTATCCTCAGTGCTGAACGGTGCCGGGCACAGACTAGATGCTCAATATACACATATGGTGCCAGCTGACATTGTCTCACTTAACGGCTAAAGCAACATTGCTGAGCCTTTTGGGTTCAATTCCAATGACTGAGGTTCCTACTCTATTTCCCTGGGCGGAGTCAGCCTCTGTTTCCTTTTATAGCCTCTGGTACAGACCTCTATGTAAGCCTTACCCCTGCTGGCTGTGATTGTTTGCTTGACTTGCCCCAAGAAGACTTGCAGTGTCCCTAGTATTTAGTCCAGTGCCCGGCACACATTAGGCACTCAAATAAATGGGGGTCTCACTCACATAACTGACACCAAACTGAACTTCACCTTGCTTCTCTCCCCACCAGATGTTATCGTTTTTGCAGAAGTAGGTAGACTCCCATCACAGGGTCTGGTTATTAAGAACTCTCACCATAATAAAACTAGTGGTGGTCCCCTCTGAATTAAAACACCAGACACTCATAGAGTGCTTTGGAGGTTGGAAAATTTCACACAGCTTCCAAAAGTGCCAATTTATCACAAGGGAGTTACTGAGGACCCAGAACATGCTGGCTTATTAAGTGGAAGCACTTATTAAACAGATGCTTTTCAGCAAAAAAAAGTATACTTAGAAGTGCCTCTCTGCTAATCAAATGTCAGACTAAAGCAACTAATTAACACTGGAGAATTTCTTTTAAAAAAATGACATAAAGAACACAAAGAACCATTTACTGACTCTTGAACAATCATCTACGTTTTGATGATTCCCATATGGGTACCTCCAGCTTCAATTTCTTGTTCAAGTTTTCCCCACATATACCCAAGGTGCCGAAGGGAAGTTCTACTTTTTTGACTTCCTTCCCTTGCATCTAAAATATCATGTGCCAAACTCAACTCACCATTTTCTCTCTCAAACCACATCTGCCTATTTCATCCTGGAGCCACCGTGCCCTCGTCCCCCTCAGCTCACAGAGTTAGCGATAGGCTCTCCCCTCTCCCGTTCGCACTGTTGGTTCTTCCTTCCGGAAGACTGCTGTCCATCTTTCTGTTTCTGCTGCTCTCCCCTACGCCAGGTCTATGGTTCTATAACTAAATAACAATCTCATACCTGGTATCAAAACTCAAGTCTTTTCCTCATCTAGGACATCGTACACTTGGTGTTAAAGCACCATGTTTGGCACATCACTGGCAGATGAGAGATCACCAAGACGACCACGATCCATCATAGTCTTGCCTCATTCTACTTATTCAAATTGGTTTCCTGAACTTTCAAACATAAGCCTCGGCTAGTAACCCCAGCTTACGCCAAGTTTACTTGAGTCTTCGCCCAAACCCTTCCAGAACACGCGATTATTGTATTCATCTATGATGTGGTGACCAAGCACTCGAGTTCTCCCAGTGGCTCCCACTTGTATACAGACTGTCTCCTAAGGCATAAAGCCAGCTGCCATCCAGCCTTGTTCTCAGTCTTCGCTACTCTTATGTTCCCACCTCCCTGTCCCTTTCCTCACTCTACGTCTCCCCTCTCCCCTTGCTCCCACTCAACCACTTACCCCTCAACCAACCTGCTGTCTTTATGTCTGGAACATCCTGTTCAGTTTCCTCCTGGGATGAACTTCAACCATTTTCAACAATAAATTCAGTGGTGTTCTCCTCAGAAAGCTGTCCTTCATCACCTTTCTAGCAAATCTCTCTCTGATTGCTCATGGGGCACTTATCAAACTATCTTAGAAGGTTTACTGTCCATTTTTTTCTCACCAGGTCATGACCTCTTTGCGGGAAGAAACAATCTCTTATTGAACTATGTCATCTCTGGGCACATAGCAGACACTCAAAATATGCCTCCTGAATGAGCTAGTGATGGACAAAAGAATACTGTCTAATCTCATCCTATTTTAGGAGCATAGATTGAGCCATTTCACTTCCAAAGGCTTCTCTATCATTCAAATTCTATTTTGATATTTCTGTGAATAGATTCTGATAGCATCCAGCCATTCTGTGTATTATAATTAAATTATATATTGCCATTTTTCTTTTACTCAAGTCTTGCCTCCTCATTCTTGCAAGACAGTCTCTTATATCTTTCTGGCAATGCTATGAGCACCTAGCATCAATTAGTAAATTGATGAATGAATTAACTCGGTGAAAAATAGATCCCCAGATGGCAAAAAGAAAACCAATGGAAAAGGTCAAGCTGAAATCAGAAGACAGAGTGATTCTAAGGAAGGTGATGGGAAACTATAGGCAACTGGAATTTATGATCTATGACTTGAACATAAAACTCTAACAGTACAGTTAAAATCATTCATTCAGCAAATATTTGTTATGTGATTTTTGTGTGTCATTATGCCATAATTTTACTGAGCAGACCAAAACAAAACATCACCCTTAAATTATATTAAAAACAAATCCAAATCTACATTATTAGAGATACAGAGGATACAGATGAAGGAACAACCAACTGTACTCTTGAGGGTCTTCTTACTGTCCCAAATGCTTTTTTTTCCCCAAAAGAATGAATCTAAGGCCTCACAGAAATCCTTAAGCCATCAGAGAGCAAGCCACTTTCATTCCCTAGGTTTGAGATGATATGAAAGCCATTTTCTAGGCAAAAGTTACTGAGAAGAAGTAAGAGTGAAGAAGTAAGAATAAATCTGGATTTCTGAATGATGCTCCCGGTTTAAATGCTGCTGGACCTCCTGGCTTAAACGCATGTTTTGTAAAGCCTGCATTTCTGTGCTTTTCAATGGGAAAACAGCCGGGAACACCTGTGAGATGGAGCTGAAAGATGGGTGCTGTTGATTTATGCTGGTGTTTCTTAACACGGGCAGTACTGACGTTTGGGGTCATATTAATTCTTTGTTGTGGGGGGGCTCACCTGTGCATTTGGGGATGTTTCCTCGCCTCAACCCAGTAGATGCCACCACCCCTCATTGGGACAACTGAAAAAATGTTTCCAGACATTACTAGATGTCCCCGGGGGGTAAAGTTGCCCCTAGTTGAGAACTAGGGATCTATGCCTCGTTGAGAACAGTGCTTTGGAAGTATTTCTAGGTTTGAGAACTGAAAAGCAAACCATCGGTTTCCTTATATGCATTTCTATAGTCAATAAAAATACTTTTCCTTTCTTAGTGATTTTTACTATGAGATTTTTTTGACATAGCTATTTGCATATTACATATGGATAGTTATGTCTTACTCACATTGTAGATACTGTTTCATCTATGGTATTTCATTTATCTTTGTTAAGAAATTCTAAATATTCAAGACCTCGCTTAATGTTATGGATAACTTGTCTTCTGGAATTAGTTACGACCCTAGTGATCTCAAATCTAGACTCTGATAATCCTTAGGGTTCCAGAAAAAGACTTCCCAGGAGCAAAAGTTCTAAAACATAACAGCGACATAAAAATACTCCCTAGAAAGGGACAGAGACCCAAAGGCCACATCTAATGAATTTCAGGCGTTCAGTCCTCCGGGACAGAGACCTGGGAATGCCGTGCCTGGCCAGCATGTTCTCTCAGAGCCCGGGAACCCTGAGAGGAGCAGCAGGTGACAGAATTACAAGAATAAAAATAAAGAGAAGAAGATGAAAGGAAATGGGGGGGCAGCATCAGTGGGGACAAGGGGGCACAGTCACAGAGCAGCAGCAGCAGCAGAGAGAAGCTAGGACCCTGCAACTGAGACAAGACAGAAACATGTGGGGCATTTAGAGTGTCGTCTTAAAGACAAAGATCGTCTTCAGGGTGTGTGAGGAAACAGACAGAGCCCCTCCACAAGATGAACATCAGAGGCTCTAAAGAAAGCCAACCCCTGGTCCTTCATCAGTGCCCACCTGCTCCAGCATCCCAACTGCATCACCCACAGCACCTGATGCGGTGATGACACGATCCCCCTGGTCTGTTTCAGCAGGCAGATGCTGCATTTTCTATTTCTAGTCAATTAAAAATAAAAAGTTCTAGCTATCAGGTCCTCCTTTCAGACTCCCTTATTTCACACCATGACTTTTTTTTTTAAGCACTTATTGCAACTCATGCTAAATAATTATCTGTGTAACTTTATTTAATGTCTGTCTTCCGCAGCAGACTGTAACTCCCATGGGTTCAGGGGCAATGTCTGTCTCAGCCACCACTCACTGTACGCTTCTGTTCCTAGCTGGTGACTGTTGGCACTCAATATTTATTTTTTTAAAAAATGAGTCTCTGATTATCTAGTTTGTCCTCTGAGGACACAAGATTTCAGAAGAAAGCCAAATTGCTAAAAATCATCTGCTGAAATAAACAATACACAGAATGATCAGTTTGCCAAGCACAATTTGCCCAAAATCAATGTGCTAAATTTACTGAAACATTTTTTTTTATTGTAACTGTTTGCAAAGTCCATAGAAATTCATTTTATACTGGGTGGTTTTAATAGCTTTTGAAGATTTTAAAGAAGCGTTAGATGACTATTTTTTCGTTTTGTTTTAAGAGCAGCATTTTAGTGAACGTTCATTGTACTGAGAGCGTTAAGAATCAAAGTGATTTAGATTTCTACCAACTAGATTTAAGACTAAGATAAATTTGATAGTTTCCTGATCTTTTGAGTAGTCCCATCCTATTTCCTGTCTACTGCTTTGGACAGTTCTGTTTACGCTGAATCTGTCTGCCCACTGCTGCCAAGGTGACATATCCCATTTATCAGGCACCCCAGTTGCTTGGTAATAACAAATGAGTTTATCATTTGAGATGGAATGGTTTTAGACATCTCAGATTTCTTTAGTTGTTTTTGAATGTCATCTTCTATTATGTTAGAGTTTAACCATTTTCGTACTTTAAACCAGAGTGATTTATTAACCTTAATTTGGTGCTTCTGGCAACTCATTAAATTTTATCCTATCAAGTGTGAAGGGGTTGTTTTGGGCATCTGAGTATCTTCCATCCTTTGTCATTAAAAATATTTTAAATTTTGTCATTTAATCATTCTTTTACCAATGACTCTAAGGGTATATCAGTTAAGATTTATATTTCTAATAACAAGTAACTGAACTTTCACCATTTCCTATTGATATGGTTGCTCTCAATCTTTCCTCAGCAAATTTGTATTTGTGATGAATACACAGGAAACTAGCGTCATCCTGAAAGTGTGATTGTTGGCGAAAAAAAATTTTTTTTCTGAAGATTCAACATATTGACAAGAAAATTAAACTACCCATGACCCTTAGTTTTCGAGAAATTAAATATCCCTAAAGTGCTGGATAATAAAGAAAAACCTGAACTAGAACTTCATAGAAACTGTCAAAGCTCTTAAAGCAATGCCAACCAATGTGAAGTTCTGTAAACTTTATGGTTGGTGTTTTAATAAATTTGATGAAGAGCCTTAAAGGTCTGCGTAGCAGAGTTTTTTGGTGATTAATTATAGATTTTAAAAATTAAAACCAATTTAAAAATTAGAAAAATAAACTACTTGTAGAGGGATAATGGAGAGATAGAGAGATGGAAAATCAAGGTTTTTGCCACGATTTCCAATCTTGACACAATAGACAGAAATGTTGAGAAGGAGCCTCTATATAAATATAAACCTGAGGGTTATAGCAAAGAAAAAGGATCTCGGAAGGAAAAAAACTCTTTATCATCCTAAATTGACATGCTATTAAGAAATCTGCCTAGTACTTTCATTAAAAAAATCTCAACTGTATCTGATGCAACAGATTATAGAAAGAAAATGGACATTTATGATACCTTTTAAGATGCTAGACCTTTATACCTATAGAACATCCTGGGCTCTCCCTGCTCCTCTGGATGTAAGATTCTATTTGATGGTGTGCACTTTAGGAACATGAAAAAAATCGTTATGCTAGGTACATCTGTGGCAAAATTCAAAAGCAAAATTCACACAATTTCAGCAATAGCTGCTGTTATCCCTGCCACTTCCAGTGGGGGATTAATAAAAAATTGAATATGCATGTAAATATTATGACTGCCTATTTAATAACACCCAGGGCCAAATCATCTTCATCATGAGACTTACTTTAATTAAAATGTAAAGGGGTAAACTGAATAACACCAAACCAGATTCAGCTAGATTGTCTGTGGCAGTGGATTGTAAAAATGGCCACATAATTTTGTAGCTCCTCATATCAAGAGGTGAGTTCTATGTGCCTACCTTTTCAATCTGGGCTGCCTGGCATTCTGGACTGAATGTTTGTGTTCCCCCTGCTTTCAAATTCATGTTTTGAAATCTAATCGCCAGTGATGGTATTAGGCAATGCGGCCTTTGGGAGGTCATGAGGTCATGAGGTCATGAGAGTGGAGTCCTCACGAGTGGGATTTAGTGCCCTTATAAGAAGAGACCAGAGAGCTTGCTCTGTTCCCTTCATGTGGGGATATAGCAAGAAGTTGTCAGTCTACAACCCAGAAGAGGGCTCTCACCAGCCCCTGACCATGCTGGCATTCTGATCTTGGGCTATATAAACAGTCTGTGGCACTTTTTAATAGCAGCTCAAACTAAGACATTTGGTGACTTGCTGTGACCAACAAAATGTAGTGAGAGTAACATTGTGCAAGTTCCAATCCTAAGTCTGAAGCTAGGGGATGGAGACCACATGGAGGAGAACTGAGCACCTTGGATGCCAGCCTACCAGTTGCCAGACAGTGTGAGTCTGTCTCAGATCAACCAGTCTTCTTGTCCACTGAACAGAAACTCTTGAAAAAGTCCACCCAAGATCAGCCAAGCCAGCCCAGATAAGAACAACCTAGCAACCCCCAACATTGTGAGCAAAACAGAATGATGGTTGTCTTAAGTCACTAAGTTTTGTTACACAGCAAAATGTTACTGAAGCAAATGTGTTTTATTTTTCGTATCTTTGACTTTCTGGCAGCAGCAGCATCACACTGGGACTCAATAAACCCCTGCCCTGAAGACTGGCATGAGCATCAAGGATGCAGCATTTGTATCTCATAAGATGCAGCCGCAGTTGCAGACAACACACAACTTTTAGAAAATTTCTTAGGCAGTTGATGTTTTCACCTTTAATCTGCAACTGCTATTTGTTTCAACTGAAGGTTTATTAGCATCACTGATGCCTTTATAAGTACATGTAAATTAGGGGGAGGGTATAGCTCAGCAGTAAAGTGCATGCATAGCATGCATGAAGTCCTGGGTTCAATCCCCAGTACCTACGTTACAAAATAAAACCTAATTACCTCCCCCGCCAAAACAACAAAAAATAAACAAGCATATGTAAATTAAACCATTATTTTATTTCTGCACCAGGACATAGCTTTTTAAAAAATACGAGCTTTGCTGAGATAAAATTTACATACCATAAAGCTCCCCTGTTTAAAGTGTGCAATTAAATGGTTTTTAGTATATTTACAGAGCTGTACAATCATCACCAAATTCTGATTTTAGAACTTTTTCATCACCCCAAAAGGGTCACAACTTTTTGCTTCATATTTTTCTATTACTGATAGCTGATAAGGACCTCTGGCATCCCATTTAATTTGTAGTAATATATTTCTTGCATTAGCCCAAGTATCCTATACTGCATAACATATGCAGTGTGCCGTGTTACTAAAAACCTTGCTATGGCGTATAGAATCCTGGACCATCACATAGAAATCTGAAGAGCATAACAAATGCTGAGTTCATATATCATTTGCATTATAGGAGCTTATTTAGCAGATTTTCAATTTGAAGTCCTGGTGAAGTTTAGTAATTTTTTTTTGAGGGAGAAAAATTAAGCAAATTTAGACGGCTGTTAGGACAGTTCAAGTTGCTATTAAGACAGAGGAGAGTTAAATTCCAGAAGCTAGAGTGTGGAATCTAGAAATGGGCTGGAGAAGAAAGCTGAGACATGGTGCAGACTTCTAGAAGTGTCAGAAAACACTCAGGGCACTCTCACCCAGTGTGCGATGCTGCCAAAGAAGGGCCCTCCTTCACCAAATGCATCACAGATTAGTATTTCAAGACACATTTTTAACAAAAACATATCTCCATTTGTATAGTAAAAAAGAAAAATGGCAGGGAACTAACTCCACAGCTCCATCGCTCACCTTATCTATCGCTCACCTATTTCCTAAATCCTAAAGAAAAGTTAACAGGATTACATTTTTTAAGCATTTTCAATTATAGGTTAAAACACCTATATTGGCAATGACTTCCTGATTCATTTTCAGCGTATCAAGCTCTAGGTAAAAGAAGATCATCAATCCCAGAGTTTCAGAGATATTAAAGTGCTCCTAAAGATCAACTAGTAATTATTCCACAACAGCCTTCAGTGCCTGAGAGTTAGATGCTGTGGTTAGCAGTGGGAGGAGACAGATGACCATCAACCTCTTATTCTGTGTAAGACACATCCTCTGGGATGTACAGTGGATGGATTTCAAATTCTAGATGCCTGTATTCTACACATTCCGGTCATAAATAATGACACTAACGAAGCCCGGGAAAAACCTCCAGGGAGAGTCATACAACAAACATGTATCAAGCACTTCAACTGTGCTATGGGAGACACAGGGTGGAAAACACTCTGCCCCCCAAACCCCGGAGTAACCTGACAGCATGACTCTCAGCTTTTCCCCCACACGTCAGGTTTGCCTTAAAGACAGAAAGGACAGAGGCAAGTCCTCTTTGTGCTTTTCCATGTATTTCAGGAGTAAGCATCCATTTCTTACTTACTAATATCTATTGTCCAAAGAAGGCTTGAGGAGACTTAATAGGAAAAGTGTGTGGTGTATATATACACATAATCATTAAAATTATATATGTATGTATATATATGTGTATATACAGTATATGGGTGTATATATACTGGGGGCTGTGGGATAGTAATATGAGAAAATGTAAGGGAAGGGAAGCTACTACCAAACGGTTCATTCCACATCTTCTTGAATTTTAATGATGGACAGAAGCCTCACCATATACGTAAATGATACTAGAAAACGGAAACAAAGCATGGGCAAACTATATTATGATTCAAATGCCAGTAACCTTGACCATTCCTTGAATGGTCAATAATAAATTAAATCTGTTTTGTATGGACTCAAAAAAAAAAAAAACCCCAGTTCATTCCATAATAGAGGGCTAGAGTCTTCATCTCATAGAGGAGGAAATGCACCTTAGCCTTGTCTTCCATCAAGTCCTCCCTGATAAGTCCAGCCCTTAACTCTTATAGGACATACAAACTGTTTCTCACAACTGAGTGCATAATTTTATTATGTACTGTCCTATAGTTAATTATCACTTCACTTGTGTTATCTTGTTGTCCTCAGCTGTTTTAGGGTAACCTTGGGTGCAATGATCACATTTTATGTGTTGGAAGTACTCACATGTATGTGTGTATATGTGTGTGTACACAAATACATCTGTCTGTAGTTATTTATTTATTGTGTCAGCCATGGGCTGTTAACCAAATCTCACATCAAATATTTGCATATTCCCATGAATGATAATTTTCATAAATTTAATGTCAATTTAAATATTCCCAGAGCACTGTATTTCACTTCTTGATACTATTTATTTTTAAGAAGTAGGTTAGCTGCTCTAGAAGACCCAAATGAGATACAAGAAAAGTTAAGGACTTCTTAGATAACCCCAACAGTTTTCTCCTTTTAAAGAAGCAATATGAGAAAACACTATTTTAAAAAGATACATGCACCCCAATGTTCATAGCAGCACTATTTACAATAGCCAAGACATGGAAGCAACCTAAATGTCCACTGACAGATGAATGGATAAGGAAATTGTGGTATATATGGTATACATACATATATATACACACACACAATGGAATACTACTCAGTCATAAAAATAATGCAATAATGCCATCTGCAGCAACATGGATGTACCTGGAGATTATTATACTAAGTGAAGTAACTTAGACAGAGAAAGACAAGTATCATATGATACCATTCATTATGTGGAATCTAAAAAAAAAATGATTACAAATGACCTTATTTACAAAACAGAAAAGACTCACAGATGCAGAAACCAAACCTATGGTTACCAAAGGGTAAAGGGTGGGGGGAGGGATAAATTAGGAGTTTGGGATTAGCAGACACAAACTACTATATGTAAAATAGATAAATAACAATGTCCTACTGTATAGCCCAGGGAACTACATTCAATATCTTGTAGTAACGTGTAATGAAAAAGAATATATATACAACTGAATCACTATGCTGTACACCAGAAACTAACACAACATTGTAAATCAACTATACTTCAATAAAAAATAGAAACAATAAAATAACCAAGACTAGGGGTTCTAGAACAGTAGAGAATTTCCCCTCATAGACAATTCATTCATTCATTCATTCATACATTCATTCAACTAAATAATTCCAGAATACTTACCAGGTGCCAGGTACTGTGTCAGGCACTGAGGACATAATTGGCATCAGAATTACTGTGGGTAGTTTCTATCACGCCAAAAGGAAAATACAATTTCATAGGAGAAAATATGTGGAAATGGTCAGATATTCCAAAGTCCAATGATAGCTGAATTAGGGTGAGGGACCAACTTGGCTGTCCTGATTTAAAAAAAGGAAAGAAACTTGTTCCAGATCCACTTGATTTCTATTTCAGCCTCTTCCGTGGATACAGGTTGACTGAGGCTGGTCAGAGCTATTTAATTGTCACAGATCCACCAGAATTTTCTCTGCTTCTCTCCTGTTTTTCTGTGCTAGGGGATGGTGTTGTGGATGGCTTGGAAGACAGAGACTGGAAGAGGCAGTATACTGAGCCTCTGGATTTCAGTGTGGGAAGTAAAGTTCCTCTGCGTTTTAATAAATTTGTGGACAACCCAATGGCTTTGCTCCAAAACTGTCCTGCTGGAGTGGAGGATTATCTCACATGGGTCATTACACTTCCAAGCTTTAAGCCTCAGAATGAGCATTAAATTAAAATTCCCTGCGTCTCGTGGGCAGAACATTGTGGCACTCAAAAGATGTGGAAGTGCTAAATGAATTCTGAGCAATAATATTATTACCACTGCATATTTATTGAGTTCAACGGGGTGCTAAGCACTGTACAGACAGATAATACAAGCAGCCTATTCAGAAAAAAGTGACAGCAATAGTCTTAGAAGAACTCTCCCATTCATCTGCTGTAGGAACAGACAGTGTAACTAGACTTGTTAGGGGAAAATCTCGTCTTTTCTGAAGTATCCTCAAGGTTTTCTATGCTTTTGTTTGAATTGAAAGTGGCCGATTTTCTACAGTTACCATTTATGAATGTGGCCAAGTCTCCCAATTTCAAAATTACCATAAGAATGCTGTAAGCATTAAACTGGAGAACTTCATCCCCTTGCAATTGGAAATCACGAATGGATTTTTCTGGGAAATCTTAAATAAATCAGTTGTGAAATATGATACTCAGACCATTATGTTTTTTATTCAAAGGGGGAAATACGCATTTTCAAAATTAATAATATTGCTCTTTTTAACTAGCATTCAATTTCCCAAAAATGCATAATTTGAATTTGAATGTCAAAAGAATTTAAGTAGTCTAAAAATTAAAGAGTTCAAATATTCAAAGTCAAATCATGAAGCAAATTTCCCATTTTTAACAAATCTAGACACAAACAGAGGAAAAGTTCAAGCACTGTATACCCAATAGGTATTTACAAGAACCAATATGCATGTGGATGAACCCAAAGAGTAACTCTGCACACAGACACTAATTGTGTTTTAGAATCCTGAGTTTCTTTATTTAAGTGCCAGCCCATCAGGGTTATAAGAAAAAAAAAAAACTTAAGCACTTTAGAGAAAATGGGTTATAAACTGTCATTGTGGCGTTCAGCGTTCTGACAACTTTGAAAGTAACTATAATGTAATTTCTCAAGTTGGTATCTAAAATAATGGAACATCTGGATGCCACTGAAATGTATGACAATCAAGGAGAGAACAGAACAGCAGCGGGAATAATCCTTTTCCTTTGCTTATTGCTCTTTGTGGTTTTGAACTCTTGCTCCAAACCTTGGTTGTGGCCGTCACGGGCAACTCTCTTCTCCACGATTCACCTACCACTCCTGACCCTGTGCGTCCATGTCTGGGCCTACGGATCGCTCCCAGCAGCTGTACTTTCCACCCAGCGTGCCTCCTTACTCTGGTCAGGCTCACGCCTGAACACCTGCGTGAAGTAGTAAGCAGTGCATGGTATCTCGTGTCCATGGGTCAGAGGGTTGATTTCAACCGCGCACGCTGGGTCTGGTTTTTGGAAATGGCATCTCTCAGTAATACCTTTATTACACAACACAGAGTCTGGTGTGTTCTGTCCTTCTGCAAACAAGTGACCCTAATGTGGACAATATAATGAAGTTCAACAGTAGAGACAACAATCTAGATATATCTGTCTCACCAACAGGCAACCTCATAGATGGCGCTTCCTTCTACGGTTTCTGAAGTGGCCTTGCCATTTGTGAAATGGCTGAAGTTACATATTTATCTCATTGGAAATATCTGGGCACAGGCCAGTGTAGCTAAAGCTCCTCCCGGATAAGAATTAATTGTAATTGAGTTGAGATTCACTTTCTCCTTCCTCCTCCTAACCACAATAAAGAGGAAGGGGAAAGAATGTTTTTTCAATCTAATTCAGCCAATAGTTTCTTTGAGTCTAACAAGTTTAACCTCAGTGCCAGGAGAAAAATAGAGATTGTCATTAAGGATCTTGTAAATCTATGGTCTCATAACAGACGAGTACTCATGAATGATATATTTCTTTCCATTTTTACTTTAAGAAGGGATATTTCATAGAAGCATATTATTTTTCCTGCCCTCCCTCACTAAAAACCACATTTCAAGGTTGTTTGAAAGGGGATTTTCTCTGGGTGCAAAGATGACTTATTCTCGGCATCACACCGGAGTCTTTCCAAAGTCCCTCTGCTTACCAGCTCCAAGTTGGAACTGCTGTGGCCTGTGTGAAGGCCTCCGGGCTGCCCTCGTGTCTACCAGGCCTACTTCCACTGTCTGATGGCTTTTTGTTCTGAAGCAGGGGATGGCATATGCACCCTCTCAAAGACATGTCAAGCCTCAGATACAGTTTGGTTTGGATCTTTTCCCTCTTTTGACACCACAATTTGTCACCAGGAGAGAATGTGGACAGCCGTGCCAAATGTGAATGTCGCCTGCGTGCCCACATTTGGCAAATGTTTACTCAGATCTTTAATTTGGGATTTAAACAGTTCATCATCTACTAGCTGATCTCTAAGGTACAGTTCAGGGCTGACATTTTATGATTCTGTGGGATTTGCACTTTTGTGAAGAGATGCTGAAAATATATCATTTTGCCTTTGTTGAGAAAATGTTACAAAGTAGAATATTCATCTACAGTGGAAGGGGGGTAGTTCATATTTGTGGGTAAAACGTTTAGGAGTCTAACATTACATATTTAGGTTACATGTTCTGGTTTCTGCTATAATTTTCCAAATGACGTAAGTGAATATGCAGCAGTCCTTTTTTTTTTTTCGTGTTTCACAGATATTTATGTAAAATTTTCTTATGCTGTGTACTTTTCCCTTTGATAAGTGAATAAGGGCAAGTCTCACAACTCCAGCCAAGGGAAGGATTTTTTGCTTATATTTGTGTGCAGTCTGGTCAAGTGCCTGAAACGATCTGCTAAGTGATATTAGGTCACGTCCCGGGTCTTCCTTTTGGTTGATCCGTAGGCAGGAGGTTAAGGGAACGCCTGCTTGAAAGTGGGCACCAAACCAACACTGCGGAAGTGTGAACAGGAGAGCCAGGAGGCTAGGCTGTACCCATGCAGGCTTCTGGAATAAGTGACGGAGGGTTCATTACTGAGGGTCATTAAAAACCCTACTACATACTGCTGCTTAATGCAATCTCATGCAACCAAAAAAAAAAGCCATATTGAATGTGGATTTTTTAATGTTAAAAAATGCCCATAATAAATTGATAAATGCAAAAAGGAGGTAACAAAACAATAGGTAGAGTATGACTTCAACCTTTTTGACAAATTTTATGTAGGATTATATGTAACAGATGAGCTTATACACATAGATGAAAAAAAGTTCTTAAAGATTATGCTAAAAAATATAAAGTAATCATCGTTTCATGAGGAAATGAGTGTTAATTTTTTCTTTTCTTGCTTATCTTTCTCTTTTTTTTAAACAATGAACATGTATTATATACTACATGTTTCTGACATATCATGTTATGTGTTTCTACTTATTCTGTAATTAGAAATAACTGTATTTAAAAAAAAAAACCTACCATGGGTACCATGTAATTTCTAAAAGAAGAGTTTTGAAATAGACTCTAATTTTCTCCCTTTCACTCAAGTGTACAGACACATGCTTGAAACCATTAGAAATTGAGTTCACTCTTCCTTACACATTGATGTCCTTGTGATATGACAGGAACTTTTAAATGAGTTGCTCCTGGAAGCATCAATTTGGAAGATGGGTAAATGGTTTTGTGCATGTATCAAAGCACATATCATGGATCTGTCACAGCCTTGCACAGAGAGATCCGTAATTCTTCATCCTGAGCTGGAGCATGTCCTGGCTACCAATGGCAGAGACAGAACATCGTCCCCTGTTGTAAAAATGCTGTATAAATCCCCCATCATGTTCTCTAGCTGAAAGCACATCTCTAATTCCCTCACCCACAAGAGTGTCTACTGCAGTGCTGTCTGCCTGCTGGCAAGGCTCTAATGTGCTTTAAACTTAACTGCAGAATTTCTGACTCCCTCACCTAATGAGGACTCAGGCCTTTGGAAGGTAATGATGGAACATGTAAAGGTGAGATTTTGCTAAATGTATTCACAACGGCCAAGAGGCTGCTCCCACATCATAAAGAGGAAAAATCAGTCATTTGGTATTCTATGGGATACCAAAAGTTGCTTTCACAGCACTCAGTGTAAAAACAATACAAGAGCAAATCAAACCCCTCTAAAATGGAGAAATTCTGCTTTTTCAGAACACAGGGCCCCCCTCCCCCATGGGTACTAGTTTCTTAATTGAAAATGTCTTTGTGAAACTTCTTAGGAGGGCCATGAATGAGTACTTATACATTTTTTTTAAAACGGAACTTCTTCTATTTTATTTGAAATAGTATCCTAAAAGTAGATTTTATGTCAATTATATATTAGCCAAGTATACCTTAGCATGGAACTTAGTGCTATGTTCAATTTTAAGATTTATCAGCATCTTTAAAAATGTATAATGGCATGCCAGGAGTTATAACAGGGACCTCATGAAAAATCTACATTCTTCTTTCTGAATTATATATTTATGACCTCCTGAGGATGATAGATTTCCGGTAGGTAAATGTGATTTAGGAACTGCTTTTCGGCTCCATATGTACGCTGGAGCTGGCAAGGGGCCTCTGTACTGGCTGGGAATCAGTGGGGTGAAGCCTCTTCCCTTCCTGCATGTCAGCTGTCACCACTGGAGACCTGTCAACCTCTTGCCTAGGCACCTACTTTCTGTGGATTTCTGGGCAGTACAGATCACTGTAGCCCGGGAAGCATGGATTATCTGGTCTGTGGATAACCTGGAGCCCTAAACTTTAAGTTCAACCAACATTCATTGGGTGCCTATGAGGTTCCAGGTATTGTCTCAGGTGCTGGGTGCACAATGAGGAGCACTTGGCAGCTCTGGCCTCCATCTTACTGCTGGTCTCCGTCAAAGTTAGAGCCAGGAAAGGAGATGATGCAGAATGTCTGGGGAGCCCATCCTGCAGCTTGCGAACAATACTGAGATGGCCTGAAGGGGAGGTGGGGCTTGAAGCTACTACAGGTGATGAATTTTGAATTACGGTATCTGTCGCTGAGTATTCACCACTCTGTGGATTACCTCCACTGAGAACCTTTTGACTAGTAATGACCAGTTTATTATTTCCACACAATGGAGGTTTTGACATCTGAATGAAAAGCGAAAAAAATCCCATTGTGTTTAAATATTAACAATTAAACACAATTTAAGGACTTACTGTGGCTATAATTCTGGGGAAGGCTTGGGAATCAGCGACAAGTCTAGGTAGGCCTGGAGATGGCTAACCTGCAGAAGTTAGCCATCTGTCCCAGGTTAGTCTCAAAAATAATTACTTTATTGAATCCTTGGGTTCTTGAAAATGCTCCTGTTTTGCCATTTGGGCTTGGGTGCCTTTGTCTCCATCTCAGATTCTGACTTAGAAAGCCAGGAAGACCACAGATCCTCCAGGAGAGCCCCAGTGACTTTCTTCATAGCCAGGGAAGACCCACGGTTGACCCCTTATCAGACTATCTTAGGAGAATGAGCTGCTCCAACTTAGATGGTCACAGTCCTTTTAAATGGATGCTGGCAAATGGAAGATGATAAATCTCTGAAACTTTGGGCTCTTCTTCAGAAAAGGAAGGAGGAAATTAATCCTCTTTTGAGTGCATACCATGTGCCAGGATCCCCTCTAGGCACATACATAGATGCTATCTTGTTAAAGTACCATAAATATATTCAACAGCTGTAAGCCAAACTATAAACACAATGCATAATATAACGCACTAAGTGTTCTGAATTCTGCCACAAGACTGCTTCAGGAATCACAAGGAAAAATGTTAAGATCCTAATCATAATAGCTAACACATACAAAAAGTTAGTATGTGCAATGTACATGCACCGTGCGAACCCTCACAAAATCCTATAAAGGTATTATTATTATTATTATTATTATTATTATTATTATTATTATTATTATTATCCCAATTTTACAGATGAGGGAACAGGCTAGATAGATTTAAAAAGGTTATGCAGCTAGTGAGTGGCTAGGCCTGTCTCCAAATCCTATTATTGGTTTTTTTTCCAGTTGAAGTCTAGTCAGTTTACAGCGTATGAATTTCTGGTGTACAGCAAAATGTTTCAGTCATACATATACACACATATATTCCTTTTTATATTCTTTTTCATCATAGGTTACTACAAGATATTGAATATACTTCCCTGTCCTATACAGCATAAACTTGTTGCTGTTTATCTATTTTACATATAGTATCCGCACATCTCAAACTCCCAGTTTATCCCTTCCCACCCTCTTTCCCCACTGGTAACCACAGGTTTGTTTTCTGTATCTGTGAGTCTGTTTCTGTTTTGTAAATAAGTTCATTTGTGTTTTTGCTTTTAGATTCCACATATAAGTGATATCATAAGGTATTTTTCTTTCTCTTTCTGGCTTACTTCACTTAGAATGACAGTCTCCAGGCCCATCCATGTTGCTGCAAATGGCATTATTTTGTTATTTTTTATAGCTGAGTAGTATTCATACACACACACACACACACACACACACACACACACACACACACACACATATACATACACAACATCTTCTTTATCCAGTCATCTATTGATGGACATTTAGGTTGTTTCCATGTCTTGGCTAATGTAAAGAGTGCTGCTGTGAACATTGGGGTGTGTGTATCTTTCCAAATTAGAGTTCCCTCCATCCAGATCCTATGCTTTAACCTCTGTCTACAATTGTAGCACAAGATTAGTTTAAACTTTAAGTGGACTATTATAATTAGGACATTGTTATGAGAGATGTTTTATCTGTCACTAAATCAGATTGAATAATTGTGCTAAATAACCAAATTTATTACAGATGTTTCTCAATTTTAAAGGAACTGTATTTGCCCCATTTTCCTTGGCTCTGACATCCAGGTCTCTCCTAACTCACCTTCCTTACAGTCATCTGTATCCTGCTGATACAGGAACCCTCTCAGCATTTTGCTGAACTGGTCTTGTTGCAAAATAGATGAGGCTGGTAGCCCCTGATCTGCTACAAAAGCAAGTCACTTGAAAGGTCCCAAAACAACAGCTCATTTGAATCGAGCTGTCTGCAGCAAGCAGGAAGCAAGCCAAAGCTGTTTTCCTTTTTCTTAATAGAGGCACTTCAGTTGGTTCAGTTCCGAACCTGCTATCATTCCATTTTTAATTTTCCCACAAACAGACTTAAAGTGCTCACCTGCGTCATACACACTTGCTACTCGGCACAGATGTGGACGGCTTCTGAAGGGTCCCAATGAATCAGACTGGACAGATGATTCCCTGGCTCACAGAGTGTGCTGCACAAATTAAACTAGGAAAGCAACACAGTGGAGAAGGAGGGAAGAGGAGCTAGGGAAGCGAAGGGTAGAGGTCAATCTGCCATCTCCACACTATAGAGAAGCCAGGCCGGGCTTCTGGGCTGTATGATTTGTTGGAAGTTCTCATGAGTGTTCAGAGCCATGCACGGAAATCTGAACCTCTTCTCTAAAAAGGGATAAGTCATTTGAGTGATAGTAGACCTGCAGGGTAAGAGGTCTCCCACCCACCCATGGTACCCAAGCCCCGGAAGCTTGAGGGAAGCAGCCTCATGGCACCACATCCAGAAACCACACATAAATAAAAACAGAAGCAGAGCCTTGGCTCCCTGCAGCCTGTGTGCCCAGCTCAACAAGCTGTAGCCCCACGGAGCAATTATCTGCCCGCGCACAACGGTGAGCAGAGCGCAAAAGTTCACTCATTTCCGTTTCCAGGCTGAGCCACTGGCTGGAAGAACCTTCCCGGTCCAAGAGAACAGGTTTCATCTACTGTTGCTCTACGAAATCAGCTTTCAGATTTCAGGGGAAACAAAACAAATGCAACCTTTCACAAACAGGCAAATTAGAGGTGGTTATTTATGGAATCAAAGATGTATTCCGGTCAATTCTCTGAGCATAGATGAGTGTTTGCCTGCAGATCATGAACTTGGAGGCTAACCAGGGAGGGGCACAGACAGGGAAGGCTAAGAGGTGAAGCAGCACCAGACAAAGTAGACATGACGCCCATGCAACTCTATGTAATCCAAGGACCCAAAGCAACCCTCCCTTCCTCCATTCAGATGGAGGCTGAGTGGGAAGATGGCCCTCAGCTGGGATCCTAACCAAGTGCTCCCGTGCTATCATTTCCAACCTCAACAGGCTCTCTAAGACTCAGCCCTGAGCTCATTTCTTATTTTTTTTAATGGGTCCAGAGGGTCACACTGTAAAAAAATGGGGGGTGAAGAGATGACAAGAGATTAATTGCATTCTGCAATACATGTGAATTACTTCCATTGTGAGAGGGTTACGTATCATGAGGCAAGTAAGAAAAGAAATCTTCCTTTACATCCAGTGTTGGAAAACAGGGACTCATTGGCTTACAGTGTTAAAAAAAAATGGAGGTGCCAAATTTAATATAGGGAGATTTGGCATGTAAATTTGATTTTTTTTTTTTGAAAAAATGAAACTGTGTGCTTCCACATCTGCCACTGGCTGAGCCTTTTTAGGAGGGGCAGGTGGCAGCCACCATGCTTCCTCCTTCCACCCCACCAGCACGAATGCTGCTGCTTTGTATTACCTGCTCAGCCTTACGGGCCTCTCGGAGTCTCTGTTTTGAAATTATCTTAGAATTAATATTTGCTTTGAAAAATTTGCTTGTGTGTGTCTGATTCAATGTTTATTCTTTGGTCAACTGGGAAAGTAGAGTGGCACGTCTGCAATTCACACAGCTGGGAGGCTCTCGGGAAAGACCACTCTTAAGGACCCGCAGGAACTGGGACTCCTCTGCAGAAGTGGAAGGGCAACCCTTGCTCTTACCTTATACGCATGTGTGCGCTCACATATAGACACAAATACCACCACCAGTACTCCTTTGGGAACTCGGGTGCCTGAGGCCATCTCTGCCCATCACCCTGAGGTCATCTCTGCCTAATTCCCCCCATTTAAGGCATAAGAATGACGCTGATTCAGAAAAATCTGATCGGAAAGAACATTTCCTGAAGGTAAAGAAACACGATTTCTGGGAAAGATGGATTGGAAATCTTCATCGAGGAGAGTGGAGGAAGCAAGCCCTCAGAAAGGCAGGTGCTTGAGCCTAGATGCCATTGAGCAGGACCCTATGGGGCCTTCTGGGTAGTGCCCCTCCATGTCCCCCGCCTGTCTCTTGTCTGTATAAAAGCTTTAGCCTCCTAGGCTCTCCCCGAGTTCCAAAGAGTCAATCTAATCAGAGAAACGAGGAGACAGTCAAATAAGATAAAATAGTAACAGTTTAGTCATTAAACAAAGTCAAGGCTAAAGGTCTTCAGTTCCTCCTCAAGGGCTATTGATAGTATTCTGAGCCACATCCTTGGAGCTATACTGAAACCTCCAGCAGGCGGAAGAAGTTAACTGTGCGCTGCCCACAAGCACACAGACCCCAGACCAGCTGCAGCCAGAAGGTTGATGATGTTGCTGACTCCTGACTGTCTGCCTCACCACCAGCCAATCAGAAGAACGTTCACGAGCTGGTCATAGATCCCACGATCCCCTTCCCTCACTCTGTGTTTAAAAACCTTTCCCTGAAAACCATCAGGGAGTTCAGGCCTTTTGAACCCTAGCTACCTGTTCTCCTTGCTTGGTGCCCTGCAATAAACGCTGCGCTTGCCTTCTCCACACTGACTTTACCACGTTTGGTCAGTTACAGGGAAGCAGGAGGGGCCTTCTGTGAAGGATTTAAATTTGGGGTATGGAGCATGGAATATGGAGATGCTCATCTTCAGATGGAGGTTTTAGCCTCCCGCACTGTAAGTGTAGTTGCCCTGGACCCTCAGTAATGTCTGGTGCACGTGTAGATCCTTTGCGAGGTGGTGGGAGGGGCAGGGGCAGGCCAGTAAATGAAGTCTGGCCTGCAACTTCAGGCAGCTGAGGCTGCCGCAACAAAGGACCACAGACGGGGCGGCTTACACAACAGAAATGTATCTTCTCACAGTTCTGGAGGCTGGGAGTCTGAGGTGAGGGCGTCAGCAGGGCTATTTCCTTCTGGGGCCTCTCTCATTGGCTTGGAGACGGCCGTCTTCTCCTTGTGTCTTCATGCGGTCTTCCCTCTGGACGTGTCTGTGCCCAAATTTTTTCTTCTTATAAAGACACCAGTCATATTGGATCAGGGCCCATCCTCATGACCGCCCCTTAATTTAATTACCTCTTTAAAGACTCCAAATACAGTCACATTCTGAGGCTCCGGGGGTTAAGGCTTCAACACGTGGATTTGAAGGGGAAGCAATGCAGCCCTGATGTACAGTCACTCTTCCGCTGGAGCACCTGCTGGACCCCACGGCAGGGGCGCAGCCTTCTCTCAGAGGGGCTTTATCCTGGACTCCAGGTCAGACCCAGCATGAGAGTGAGATCCTGTCTGATGCTGGCCCTGCTACTCTGAGCAGCAGCTGAGAGGGAACAGACAACCAAAGGGCAGAAGGGAACATCACCTCTTTTCCTACATGTATATGCTGATTCTCGAGGGGGCTGAGCTGACCCTTGGGTAAATCTGTCATGAAACAAGAGTGGGGAAAGATTCGGTTTGCCACATGTTAATGTACCAGTGGGTGGGTAGGGCCATATCTGCTCTATAAAGGGAGGAGGGCCTAAGCTGGACACTACTGTGAAGTGATTGTATGTCCTGGGGTCTGTCTCTTCTCTCTACTAGGTCTCAGTTTCTGCATCTATATAATGGGAGAGAAGCAGTTTGGATGATATGAATGAAAAACAGCCCCTGGTTTCCAAGACAGCAGCTAACTGTGATAGCTCAAGAATAAGCAGCACACTAGTCCCTAACAGACAGGCAAAGAAACAAACACCCAGTGGCAAAAACACACTAACTCCATTAACAGAACCTTGGTGCCTAGCCCAATACCAGCCCCAGAATAAGCACTGAAGAAAGGAAGAAAAAACAGTGAGTTTCCATTAACGTCGTCGAAGCTGATACAACAATGCAAACAGGAACAACTAAGACTAGCGGAGGCACAGTCCTAGAAGGAGAGAACAGTGAGAGAAGGTTCTGGGCTCTCTCGGGAGCTCCGGAAAACAGAAGTCACGATCAGCTCTCCTTCAGAGGCCCGTGTCTGCTACAGGTGCTGTGTCTGTGCACGGATACACAGCTTGTTTTTGAAGGCCTACTGGTACTTCCTGCAAAGTTTTTTCGAGGGTGGTAGGAAAAAGAGCCTAATGAGAGGAACTTCCATTTCACTTGGAGTTCAATTATCAAACTAGGGACTGCTTAATGGGTTGAAATAGCCCTGCAACTCTCCACCACCAGAAATTACCATCATCTCAAAAGCAGGTGCTTACCAAGGTAAGAAACCGCCAAGGATGTGCACTCACTGAAGAAATCAATTTGCATCCTAAGGCAAGAGGAAATGTTGTAAAAACTTAGCGAAGAGCAATATATTTTTTTCCTTCTTTCAGAAAATAAAACTATAAAGAGGGATGAGAACTTCAGACAGGAAGAAAAAATAGTCACATGAGACGCACTTTATAGAAGACGATGGATGAGTATGCTAAGAAGACAGATACTAAATAATTTACACTCCTATAGATCTAGCATATTCCTCTGTAATGGGTTTTGTTATTTATACCGACTGCACTATAAAATCTCACCACATTCTCTGGGCTACTTCAAGTCATACCTACACACCCAACGTAATTTCTCATCCTCTGTCTTTATACTGGTTACTGGGCCTTGTCATCTTTTTTGATTTGCAAATAAAATACGCTCTCTGTTCTCTTCGGGAGACTTTTATCAGAACCATTCAGCCCTGAACGGAGAAGTATTTCAAGATCAAAAGAGAGGCAAAATCATACTCTTTTAGCAAGCAAGATAAAGATTCACACATAATTAGGCCAGGACTATAGGATTATTTAAGTGGGTATATCTTTTAAGAATAATCAAACTGCTATCAGCTATTCAAACACTGGGGCCGGTAATGAAAAAAGAAAGAGAACTGACAAGGTGCTTGTTGAGGACACGGGGAGTGGGGAGGGGAGAGAGAGAGGGGGGCAAACAATGGTTTAAGGGTTTCTGTACCTGCCAGGCCCTCTGTGTGGTTCATTGATGTTGTAGGAATTAGTAATCCTGTTTTATAGATGAGGAAATGGAGGATCAGAGTTAATTTAATTTGGCAAGGCAGATGGAAAGAGGCAAAATATTTCATTCTTTCTGTCTCCAAGCCTATGCACTTTCCTGTGTGCTAATGCGACCGCCCCCTCTGTGATTTCACCCAGGCGGATTCCTCCTTTCAGAGGAATCATTCATTCACACACACCATTTATTGAGAGCCCCTTGTTTCCCAGGTACTGAGCTAGATGTTCTGAATACAGCGGTAAGTAAGACAGGCGGTGCCGCCAACACCCACCACCATTCCTGGAACACGCTGCCTAACAGACATCAACCTGGGTGCGTTTCACCTGTCATTCTGCAATAGAGAAGAACAAATCTGTCTCCATATGGGATCTGTTTCTTTTACTTTAACCTCTGGATTCTATTCCTTTTGTTACAAGTTAAGAATATTGCTTCTAGCCTGAGATATATAGGATAGTCCATTCTCAAGGCTCTAATCTTTACAGATATAACAACTTTTCCATTTATAGAGAGAGAAAAAGTTGCAGAACAGAGAATAACATTTGTGTTGTTGGAGATTTACAGGAACATTGTGACCTACCTGGATAGCTGCCAGAACAAAGGATTCTGACACGGAGCAGTTTTGCACCAACCAACCACACCCCTCACTCTTTTAGTGTAAAAGAAGACTGAATGCTAACTTGGGTGAGATGATTCTTTGGGATACTAGTCTGCCATCTTCTCGGTCTTCTGGCTTTCCAAATAAAGTCGCTATTCCTTGCCCCAACTTATCATTCACTGGCCTGTCTTGTGGCAACCGTGGACTAAGAAACAATTTCCTATGCTCCTTACGCCAACCCTATGTTAGAAACCATTACCCCTACTTTACAGGTGAGGGCAAGGGGGTCCAGAGAGGTTCCACACCCTGTCTAGGCACTATGAGCTGTCCTCACACATAATCTCAGGCCTGCCTGAATGGGACACCCTTGCTTTCCCACAATACTTCCATTCACTCTCTTGATAAATCAAGTTTCATGCCCACAAGGAGTTTAAATCTAGTCGATGAGGAAACAATCTATAGAAGTGATTATGATATAAGAAAAAATTAGTGCATTTTTTCCCCTATTTTACTGCTGCCTTCTCTGACAATGACGTAACCAGGGCTAAAAAGTCACAACCATGAAGCTAAAGTGTTCATTCACTGTTTATGCATCATTTTCAACTTTGTGCATCTGTTTGCTGGAATAAGTCTTCTACCTCCAATGCAGTCATAACTGGCTATCAAGGAATGTATATGACTTTGAATAAATGAGCTGAAAATTCCGTATCTTTGCATTTCATGGTAGGGAGAGAAGATCAGGCCAATATTTTCACATAAAAGATTTCCAAATGAGGCAAGAGGTAACACTTAGAATTCACCAGAGAAGGATAAGCTGCACTTGCGAGTTTTTCTCTAGTCCTTTGCTGCTCTTGTTTCTTGAGCAAACCCCTTAGATTCTGATAATGACAACCTCTTCTTAGAGACACAGAGTTAAGGCGAATGTTCTGCAGACTCCAAAACCCTTAGAGTGCACACACAGTCAAGCTAAATATCTGCAATTAATGTACAGGCAGAATACCAACAGTACAGAATTAAAGTGCCGTCTATTGTGGGGATAGCAAGCTATAAGCTAATCACTAATGTCCTCCTGGCTGCCTATGCAGAAGTATACCTGCCCAAATCAGCTTCTAAGAGGATCCTTTCAAGAAGAGTCCATTTTATTTTATTGGGAAGGAGAGATGTGAAATAGAGCCAGAAGATTAATATGAATTTACGAGGAACATAGGGCTATCTTGGCAATTAAAGACTCTCCGGGAGGTTAATTACCCACACCCAGCATTTACAACTCACACAATATATCAGCAGTTACAAAAATTTGTGTGAGGCAGAGAACTCTGTTCTGCACTCTGAACGATATTATTTGGTGCATTGGGGGGGGGGGGGAAGGGCTAAGTTAAAGCAATATTCTTTCCAGGGATCCACTCAGAAAAAAACAAATGAATGCCAAATGGTCGCAGCAATACTATATAGAAAAAACCCAATCTGGCCAAGAATTGTACAATTTAGAGAGTGTATGTGAGAAAGAGAAGGAGGAGACAGAGGGAAAGAGAGAGGGAGATTGAGATTCAACTGGTTTTTGAAAACCTTAGCAGAACATTTACCAAAGGAAAGCGCAACTATGATGGGGAAATCCCAGCAGGTGGGCAGAGCCCGAGGGCAAGAGAGCAGAATTCACTGGACGGACCGACAGGCTTTTAAATCTCGGTTCTGGAAACTGCAGAAAAACCGTTTGCTGCTCGTTAGCCAGAATCATGATGGGATGTGTATTAGACTCTCATCCACATCACCATCCTTTCCCACCTGGGTCCCTCTAAAAGCCCTCTCCCTCCCCTCCCCACCCAGTCTCCCTGCGGCTTGAGCCCTGCCCCTGCCCATCTCTGCCCCACAGTGGGGCTAGCGCTCTCTCACCTTGGCGGTCCAGTCACTCTGCCCTGCTTAATGGTTTCCACTGTACTCGGGAGAAAAGTCAGAATCCTTATGTCAGCCCTGTTTGCCTTCTCCGACTTGATTTCCTACCACCTCTACCGCCCTCTACCTTTATACCCTTAATCACACTGGCCTTGATCCTGTTTCTTCAATAGAATCATGATTTCATGTCACCAGATGTCACCTCCTCCAAGAGGCCCTCCTAACCATCCCATTGACTGGTGCCTACCACCCCCTCACTTTTGGGCAGTCTCATGGAACCTTCTTCAAGAGAGCTCACGAGATGAGCTTCTTCAAGAGAGTCTGAAGTGATGGCACTTACTCATTTATCACCTGCCTCCCTGTCCTTCCAGTTCATTCTGTGACATGGCACACAGGACAGACCTGGGGACACGAGCTGAGCCCAGAGGTTGTTGCCTGTGGCTCCTCCGGCCTGGGAGGTGCCTGGAGCTGCTATCTGTCCTGGAGTGTGGAGATGCAGCTGAACGTTGGAGCGTTCAGGTACTATGACATCATATGGTAATGATTAAAACCACAAGGATTCTTACTACACTTTGCTGAGCACTTGGGTTCGTCCAAAGGCCCAAAATGCTTGGGCAGTATTCCCATAAGTTTAGACAGGATGTGAAAGTGTGAAGGGTTCTTTTGGGAAGTGAATTCAAATGCCTGCAAAACACTCGCCTCTCTTCCCTGTAGTCACACCGCCCCAAACCGGACACCGCCTTCCCAGGGACCAGGCAGTGAGGCATCCCAGGCAGATTCCCCAGCTGAGGAGACACCCTCCCTTTTCCCTGCTGGGAGGTGGTGGGTTCAGCTGCCTGAGAACACAGCCCCACCAGGACGCCTGGACTCTGCTGCAAAGGAAAGAAGCCCATGAACATAATCGAAGGTGCTATTATTCTGGCAAAGGTACTGTAACTCTGGACCAGGTATGTACTGTAGCCCATTAAGGATGATTTTCAAAAAAAATTATAATACTTTTTTTTTTGGCAGCCTAGAGTCTTTCATTTTTATGTGATGATAGCAATATTTTAAAAGGATTAGCATAGTGTGGCATAATAATAATAATCCTTTATTATGTTTAAGGCTTTAAGAATTGTAAGAATGCTTTGATGTAAAATACCAGGTTTGATTCTCAGAGCGATCCTTTGAGATATATGGAGTCGCAATTCTTTGTCACGTTTCACAGTGGGGGTAACTGAGGTACAGGGCAATTAAACAGCTTCCAGGGCTCCAAGCTAATCGTGGAGGGAAGCCCTAGGACCCAAGGCACCAATCCCTAGGGCAGTGTTCTTTAAATAAACCGTTACTGGTGAACTGACTCAAAGAGACTATCAGAAGAGATTTGAGGGTGTGTGTGTGTGTGTGTGTGTGTGTGTGTGTGTGTGTGTGTGTGTGTGTGATGTGACCTATGGATTCCAGTGAGTGGTTCTTAGAACTAACAGGTCATTTTAGCAGCATGGACACAATATAAAGCCCTAACAAAGCTCTACCTTCTAAGCATCACCATCCTTTCAGTATCAGCCCATCACACTTAAATCACCGCATCGTCCATACCACCTTCCCAGCCTTAGCGCTTCCCAATAAAGACACTCGATATGTATGGAAAGAATGCTGCACAAGGTTCTCTCACATCTATTACATTCTCATCCCTTGCCTTATGGTACTTTTTTTTTTTCCGGCAGAAATAATGCTCTTAGAGTTTGTATTGCTGCTGTTTCTGTCTTAATGAATTATAGGAGCACATTTTATGGTTTCAGAAACAGCCCTCTCAGGCAGTGAATCAAGCGGCAGCTCTCTCTCCCTCAAGCCCTCTCCCCATGGCAGAAACGAGGAGCGAGCAGCGCCCTTCTGCACACGGGAGGTCCTCCACTGGGGCCGCGGCCTTTCCGCTCTCTCTCTCTCTACCTCCGAGGCCACAACTGCTCATGGGGCTCTGCTCCTCTACTTTCTTCTCCGATTGTTGACAAAGGGGCCTGAAGTCAAGGCGGAGACGTCGCCGCACCTGCTCGCTCTCAGGAGAGGCCAGACCCCGCCACCTACCCTCCGGGCCCAGGAGCGCGCGCAGACGCATGCACCAGCAGTCTCCAGCTTCAGAACCCACCAGCTCAAGAGAAAGTGCGGCATTTGCAACCCACCATTCACATTCAAGTTCCAGTGCATGAGGAAGGTTAACGCAGTTTAGGGGAAGTCAGTTTTAATGAATGCCAGCTCCCTCAAGGCACTTACCTCCAGAAAATGTTCTGCCTGCTGTTCTCGATCCAATTTCCTTGACGTTGTTGTAATCAGACCTGTGTAGAAATGAGAATATTTGACTTTTAAATATCTGGGGCAAGCAGCGTACTGAGTGTGGGAAACAAGTCCAGTTAAAGGAAGAGCAAAAGTGACGGGGAACAGTAACTCGCCAATCCTCAGTGACCATCAGATGGTCTCAGAACTGCTCTGCACACAAAATCAAAATTACAAAGAAAACCTGAAAAACTGGTTTCTCGGTTCTGCTTACCACATTGATGTATTTTAATCATTTGGGGGATGTAAAATCTCACTAAAGAACCATTGTTTTTTCTGATAATGAGGAATTTCAAAGATTCATTTGCATATGACTGGAATTCTACAGCAGGAACCTCATTAAAGATTGTAGAATTCTTGAACAATTACTAGGTTGTTGATACTGATTAGATTTAGGCTATGTAACAACACTTACTTATTTAACTTTTTTTATGCTTAGATAATTTTTTGGTTGTACTTGACAAAGAAGGTTATTTCTGGAATAACTACTTGCATGCATAATTGTTTCAAATTTAGTAACTCATATACGGAAGATCTCACACTGTAGTTTTATCGCTTTGTTTAAATATTTACACAAAATAAGTTCCACATGGAAAATATCTCTCTATCCTTCCTATGAACGGCTTTTCTCATAAATGAATCACCCCTCTGAGTACAAAGACAAAGAAAAGCGAAGGAGAAGACGAAATCTTCAAGGCAACCCGGTTTATTGCACCAATTAGTCTTCTGCAGGATTTATTATGATTATCGTCAAATGGCAATTAGGAGGTCAAATTTACATTCCATTTCTTGATTCCACAGTGTCCCTGAAGACTGGAGACTCCCGCTTGGGCTTTTTTCATGGCAAATGCTGATCGACAGGAAAGAAGAGGGAAATTACATGAAAGGCTCATCCCTTAAGCTGATAGATACAGGAAGCACAGAAAAAGGATTTTATCAAGATCTGCTGAGGTGCCCACGTTTTTGTTTCACACAGAGGTGCTGGGCGGGGAGTACGTGATTTCAGAGAAAGCCAAGGAAGGCTACAGGAAGCTAAATGGCTCCCCACGGCCTTCAAGATAAAATCCCACTGGGGGTAGCATGGCTGTTTGCAAGCTGCCCCCACTCCCCTCCACTCTCATCTGTCCACACTCCCCATGGGAGGGAAACCCTGTTTCCCCACTGCACAAGTGATCTGCCTTTCCATGAGCACTTTCTGGAATGTGCCCACCCTACCGCTTCATCTGCAGATTTTTCAAATTTAGTTCCAGTGTTAGCCCAGATGTTAAGAGAGGTGATCATCTGTCCCAGGGTTACAGTTCCTGCTGATACGTCCCAACAGAACGGGCCGACTCCACCGCGGTATCGCTTTTGGCCCTTGACCACAATCCTTTGCTCACATGTCTGTATTTCCCACCAGACGGGCTGACAGAGTGATTTCATGGGAGAGGCCTGCTTTCTGATTCAGAAACCCTGGTGCCCACCTAAGCCCCGGGCTTAAAACAAAGAACCGGAAATTCATTAGTGCTCAGCAGACAAAAGTTGCTGCAGAAGAGACAGATTACTCATATTCTAATATCAGTTCTGCTGCAGACAGACTCACAGTGTGTTTGTTTAGGGGGGCAGTGTTTTGTGAGTGGGGAGAGTATCTGGGGGGGGGGCGGGGCGGTGTGCCTTTCATATTCATTTAAAACCATTTCCTGAGTTCTTCTCTGTGGATGGCAGTGCTAGGCATCTCTGGATACAAAGATGAACTACTAGCAGAGATTTTGGAGGGAAGGCTGCTATCAAGAGTTTCAAGGGAGAGAATCAGTGACTTTCCTTCCCATACGAACCTCCTCCTAGGAAACTCACAAAAAGTAGGTCCTCTTCCCCACTGCACCCCTCATTTACTGTATCTGAATCTCTTGGGATGAAGTCTTCAGATGGTCCTCTGAGTCTCTGCAATTTTAGAAGGCGCTCTGCAATTTTAGCATCCTTTGTTGAATCTCACTCTGACTTTTTATTGCCGTGAGGTTTTCTGCCCATCGAAGAATGAAATACACTGAGTGGCTTCAGCATCTGGATCAGACCCTAGGCTCAGTGCATGTGTGTGTGTGTGTACGTGTGTGTGTGTGCGTGTGTGTGTGTGTAGGGGGGAGAGAGAGGGGGAGATGGAGACGTGTGAATGCACCGGCGGGTGAGGTGATAAAGGAAGAATAAACAGGAGCCTGCTCTCTGAGTCACATTGACTAAGGGTCAGCGTGGTCACACCAGGAGGCGTCTAACACACAAATCTGACGCCTTCAACTTCAGGCTGTGCTATCCTACAATGTCATATGTAACGGAGGCTCTTCCTGAGTGAGAAGTAGCTGTTCTCAGAAGGGGGCAGGAGGCTTTCAGGGACCTCACCACCTCTTCGGGGGGCAGCCTCTGGTAGAGGTCGCCATGGGAATGAGAAATACTTGTTCTATGGAGGCCGTGAACAGGTTAAAGGGCTGTCAGCTCTTGTTCGCCTGCTCTTCTTCCCGGCACAAAAAAGCAGGAATCCTTCTGCCCTCTGGTCCCCAGTGGGCTGTAGTGTCATTTCAGGTCCTCCTCACATGGATCATGCAACCGCAGCCCACTGTGGTGTGACAGTGTGCCAGCTTCCTCTCCTTGCAATCGAGCACGACTCGACCGACGGGGCCTTCCTGGGACACACCCCTCCCCCATATGCCTGGCTGCAGCTTTTCTCTAAAGCACCCAGATGATAGTGTCTCTGATGCACACTCCCTGAGCTGTTTTACAGATGCTAAAACCAACACCAAATGGAAGAAATTAACTAGCTGATGACCATGAGTCCCCAGACCTACGGCGCTAAGGCCTGATAATGTTAATCCCCTGTTACCTCAACATCAACCATCTGGGAACTGTGCATGAACTGACTGCATACCCTGCAACCCCGTCCCTCCGTCACCTGGCCTTTAAATATGCTTTGCTGAAACCCTTCGGGGTGTTCAGGGATTCTGGGGCCCAAGCCACCCATTTTCCTTGCTAGGCCCTGCAAGTAACCTTTCTCAAACTTCACCATTTCGGTTAGTTTGGCCTCACTGTGCATGGGGCATGTGAACTTGTGTTCGGCAACATCCTGGTTATCCTGAGGGCAACTGTCTCGGAAAGCCACCTCTGTTCACAATGCATGTGTGTAAGCAGGAGAACAGCCAGGCTTCCTTCCACGTGCAAAGCTTCCCCAGGATGTGCTTTTCACACATTTGTCAGCCAACCAGAAGGAGAGTGGCTTCCTGAGAAGTCTGAAAACCACACACAATAGTGAGCCTGGAGCTGTGAGAAAGCCAAGCAGTTTCTGTTCCTGGAGGAAAGGCGAGGAAACCTCTGCAGGTCCACGTTCTCTGGGTTTCTATCAACGTTAGTTTTACAGATCTAAAGGAAAGGCAGGAAAAAAATCTAAGTCAAAAGTGAAAAAGAGGAGATTGGATGAGATGGGGTAGGGGGAACAGGGAGAGGCTGCTAAGGGGGGCAAGGTTTCTTTTGGAGGTGATGAAAATGCTCTGAAGTCACAGATAATGGTGACAGTTGCACAATTCCATAAGTGTTCTGCAACCCACTGAACTGCATACTTTAAGTGGGTGATTCTTATTATATGTAACTTATGCATCAGTGAAGCTGTTTAAAAATCAGTAGGCAAAAAAAAAAAAAAAAATTAGTAGGCGATCATAAACTCTGCCTTTTAGATTTTAACGAGTCTTCCATGTTTGGAGAAGACAGACTTTTAGAAATACTTAAAACGATTGAATGACTAAGTGAAATAAGTCAGACAGAGAAAGACAAATACTGTAGGATGTCACTTATATGTGGAATCTAAAAATATACAACAAACTAGTGAGTAAAACAACAAAGCAGCAGACTCACAGATGGAGAGAACAAAGGTGTGGTTACCAGTGGGGAGAGGGGAGGAGGGAGGGGCAATAAAGGGGTAGGGAGTTAAGAGGGACAAACTATTAGGGAGAAAATAAGCTTCAAGGATTGAGTTAGTTTGGGAATCTGGTAGAAAGAAGGTTGGAATGAATTGGGCCATTGTCCATGGGGAGTCTGGAACATAAAAATAATGAACAGAACATTTTGGGTTAAAACCACAACTGGTGGTTATTTGCACTGAAAATAAATCTTGTTGTCAAGACAGGGCCAGCTAAACCAAGAAGGGGAAAAAGCTTTCTTCCTTCTCAAGGTACATATTCATAGGATGAGTTATGTTGCTTTAGAGAAATGGTACGTTTCACAGTCAGACAGGAGCCAGGAGAGCCATCCTCCAGAGTCCAGAGGAATTAGTCAAAATTGCCAAAGCTGCATCTCCCTTGCTAACAACTCTGCTGTAGTGGGATGCAGTTTGGCCTTAGAACAGGACAGAGACTGAAACAGAGCAACCTTCCTCTTCCTCTGCTCCAATTCACCACTGAGGAAGGCAACCTCATCGTGTAATCTCTGCGAGAGAGAGGCGTGTACATCACACGTGTAACTGTAGACCCATTGGGCACAGTAAATTGGGGACTGACATGATGAAACTGAATTTCAAAGATAAATCATAGGCGAGCTTTGGAATGTGGTTTGGGGATATAAACAAACACATCATTTGATATAATTACATATGCAAACCTCCAATTTAGAAGGGGGATTACGCCAGTCCTATGTGAATGATACTCAGTAAAGGGAGAGGGGAGAGCATATGGCTGGAACCATGCAATTATGGTAAAAAGGGCTGCTTTTGATTTTTTGTTGTTGTTGTGGAAATGGGGGAATCTAACAACCTTTCTGAGAAACAGTCTGAACATGAAAATGTGGCTGCCTGTTCAAAAGATAACTCAAAATGTTCTAAGCAGTTATGGTCAGAGAAGTGATACTTGCAAGGATGACATCTTTTCCCTGCTTTTCCTCCCTGTGGGTGTCCTGGGTTGCAGCTGTGTAATCTATTGCCATGACATTGACATTTCCTTTAAGTGCTACTCGAAGCAATGTAGATCTTAGCTGTTTCAGCATAATTTTCCAGGACTGTTGGAAGCAGAGTTTGGTATTACAAATACAACTGGATTATCAGCCCTGTAAGCTACAGTTGGTGCTTATTCTGTCTTTTTCCATATCCCATTTCCTCTGCTTACCATTTCCCCATGCCCACCCCGGCTATCTGGTAAACCCCCTCACCATTGTTCCAGACAGTTTAACTGTCACCTTCTCTGCAAGGCTTTCTCTGACCTTTCCTCCTCTAGCATGTTGCATGTAACTCATCTATTGTCTGGCTCTCTCTCCAGACCACAGTTTCAGGAAGGCTTTGGGTGGCTCATTAACTGAGCTCAGGAACCTAGGTCAGTGCCTATTACATCTGTTGAATATATAAGTATCTCTAGTATGGCACCCAGTAGTTGTCTCTAATTATTTGTTAAAGAGTCAATCTTCCCTAACAGGATAAAAGCTAAAAGGTATTTAATAGGTCTCATTCATCTTGTGTCCCTGGCATTTAACATAGAACCTGGTACATGGTGGGTACCAAGGAAAACCTGCCTGAAAGAGAGTGACGTGGATACAGTCTCCCAGAACTCTCAGTGTTGGCCCCAAAGCATGGGAGTTAAAATTATTTGTATGCTATTTTTCTTTGAATGATCTTAATGTTTTCCTAGTTTTTAGACTTCTTCCATGCTGACAGTCGGTGGTCATTAGAACACTTCCTGATAGCCTTTTATTATATACATACACACACACACACACACACACACACACCATTTTTCCGCTGGCAGGTAAAGATTTTAATCTTTAATGGTAGACACAGGGGCTTTGTGCCCATTCCATGGTTTTCTCACATCCTGGTTTGTATCTAATCTATGGAGAAAGGTGGGCAAATAATAGCATATTAGTATCCAACATGTATTGAGTCCTATTTGCTGAACACTATACTAAACAGTTCACATACGTGACTGTTAATGTTTTTCAACCTCACAAGAGTTTAGAGAAATAGGAACTATTCTGACTCTGTTTATAGGAGGAAACTGTGAAATAACTTGCCATGACCGAGCCGTGATTCAAATCCAGAGCCTCTAACTGAAGCATCTGCACTGTCTTCCTAACAGACAGGGATGCAGAGCCCTGGCAAAGCCACCTGCCCAGGAGCCAGGAGACCTGGGCTCCTGTTTCAGCTTTGTCAATACTTAGCTATGAGACTAGAGCAACCACATCTTTCTTTTCTAAACTTGTTTCCTCATCTAGGAATGATATGGAAGCATCAGAAGGGATCATTCTGCTCTTCCTGCTCTCTCACCTGACCCCGCTTTCTTCTTCATGGACCTCAGTCCAGCTGTGCAGGACCTGGGCAGGTCCCTGGCAGGAACAAGAGGGGCCGGGTTCCGGTTTTCACTCACCCATGAAATCAACACTTAAACACTCACATGCATATTTCTCAAAGGTGGCAAAGTAAAAACATCAGTTAACTATTAGTGTGTGTTTTTAAGCAGGTAAAAAAAGTAGTTTTTCTCATATTTATTGTCTCTTCCACAAGATTCTAACTTCTAGAAACTATTTCCACCTCTTATTTCAGCCCATTCAGAAGCCTTAAAATATTCCCTGTAGTACTTACACAGGGACATGAGGCTGTGCGCTGAAACTGGAAAAAATGAAATGGACACAGTAAATACAAATTTCAGGATTGTAGGAAGAATTAAAGTTAAAGTGAAGACATGTTTGTTTAAAAAGCACCTAAATAATATGTGTTCTTAGACTACATGATGTTTCTTTGAAAAGAAAAGAATAACCAGAAAAAATATATATACAAGAGCTATAACATGAGTTATGAGGGGGTTAAAAAGAAAAGGATTCTGGAAACTGGCCCCATCAGGAATGCTTCTTAAGTAAGCGCTGTTTCATCAGATGTAAAGATTTGGAGTTGCTCAATTGAGCGCACAGGGCGGCTATTAAATTTCCTTAAGAAATTTTGACAGGGGAATTCACTGATGCAGCTTTAAGCCTGAAACTTGGATTTTTCTTTATAAATCATGATTTCCAAGATGCTAGTAGAACTTTTAAAAGGGTGTGAGACGGCATCTTAAGCCAAAGTATAAAGACCCTGTGGGTCAAACATGGTTCATAGCTGATGGTTTTCTGTAACAGGTAAGTTTCACTTGTTTTCCTTGGCAAGGCAACGGATGACATTTCCCAATTCTGCCTTAGCAGCAGGGAAACCGTGGGCAGTGCTCTTCTGCTAGAAATACCTTCCCCTTTGGATACAGGATTCTGTAGCTGCTCCAAGAAGCAAAGGTGGAAAAGGTTGATGCTGGCACACATCTGATACATCTTGCACCTTCCCTTCAGGCCTAGTTGACAGATGGAATTGTCTGCAGCCTGGAGGGAGAGTTCTGAGGTTCAGGCAAACCCTGCTCCCTCGATGTGTACCACTCATTACAGAAGAAATCGATTAGGGGGTCTGGGTCAAGACAACTTGTCATCAGAGTGAAGGGTAAGACGGTGGCTAACAAGGGACTAGTAATGTTGAGGAAGTATGGTGGAGGAAATTTCCAAAGGTCACCTCCTCTGAATAAGTCTCTCTTGTACCAGGTGGTCCTGCCACACCCACTCACATACACATATACACGTACACACACATCCACTCTTCGGACCAGAGATGCTGTGTACACATCTAATTTTGCCGGAATACCTGGATTCTTACCAGTCCCATCTGTTCTTCCCTCAGTTCCTCTCCTCATCATCAATCCTCATGGCTCTCTCCCCGCCATCTCACAGAGCCCTCCGGCTCTGCCTTCTGATTCAGCCTAGATGAAGAAGTATTTATGCACCTGAAGAAGTCTCTAGGCGATTTTGCTAAACCTTGAATGCCGTATTGGATTTCTTCAGAGAAATCAGGCTGCAGATGGCGAACCAGTATTAGGGATGTCGTGTGAAATGATGCCATTTTAGGTGCCATTAACATGCCCCTGATGAGTGTGCTCAGATGTGCAATATGGCACACGTCTCCCCCTTCCTCTTTCTGCCAAGATTTTTTTTTTTTTTTACAGAATTCTGAATATGGGATGATCAAAATTAGGAAGAAATGGCTGGCAATCTAAATTATACCATATAGATGGGTTTCAAAGATTATCTAGCCTGAGGATCATTATGGTGAACTGATGAGCAGTACACTAACCAGTGCTCAGCCGCTGGCATCCGACCGCCTGGCTTCCCATCCCAGTTCCAGGCTGAGGCAACTGCCTGTTCTTTGGCGAGTTTTCTATTTTCTTTAAGCAAAATGAGATTTATTAAATTAAATAATCAATTTAAAATGCTTAGCTCGGTTCCTGACACATATTAAATGCTCAGAAAACATTACTCTTATTATTAGCTCCACAAATATTGCCTGGAGTACCATATGTGTTCAATGGTCTAAACTTGTTTCCTTCTGATCTTGAGATTTCTCTCCTGTGTCCAAAGATCAGGGCAACAAAAATTGTAAAATTTCTACTTCTTACCTTGTCATCTGACAGATAAGGAAACCAATGTTCACAGTTTAAATAACTTGTTCAAAGATTTATTCATAAGAAATCCTATACACAGTATCATGTCATCCGCATATAGTGAGAACTCACTGGTTAGATTTAAACATAGCCTCTTGTTGTGTTTAGTTTGATAGTATTTTGTGCCTAAGATACCAATAAATACATATATGGGAGTTGCTTTTCCACAGCGGTGTGTTTATCCACACTTTTCCCATCCTGTAGGTTTTTATACGTGTTGGTGTGTATTGCAGTTTTAACCAAAGAGTAGGTATTCGGTAATACTGAATGAATGACTAAATTAGTAATTTCAGTGCTTTCCAGAAATACTGTTCTCCTGCTCATGTTTTCTGTGTTGGCAAATAATTCAGGCTGCATTGTTAATTGAGATTAGCAATTAATTAATAGACACCCTCCCTACCAACAATCCCTTCCCCTTCCCTAAACTATTTTTATTCTAGAATGTTGTAAGTTGTTAAGACAAAAATGACCTCATTGCTCAGAAGCACGTTACCTAATGGAATCAACATAAAAAATTAAAAATAGCTCTCTGCATGGTATTATTTGGCTCTGAGCTATATAGGTCTTTGTTTATGCTAGCTGGTTCATAACTTGATGAAAGTAGCATATCTGAATATTTTCTTATTCTTTTGGTCATTAAAAAATTAATGTATACAAAACCAACCAGACAAAAACAAAACAAAACAAAACAAAAAAACCTGGAGCTTCTTGATGAAGAGCTAGTGATTAGGAGGAAGGAGTTGATACTTCAGGAGTTTGGGATTAACAGATATACACTCCTGTGTATAAAATAGATAAACAACAAGGTCCTACTGTACAGCACAGGGAACTATATTCAATATCTTGTAATAACCTATAATGGAAAAGAATCTGAAAAGAATATATATATGTATGTATAACTGAATCACTTTGCTGAACACCTGTAACTAACACATTGTAAATCGTTATACTTCAATTAAAAATTAAAAAAAAAAAGAAATCCTTCATTCATGCATTGTTCCATTTTATTGCGATGAGAGTGCATATCCTTACTCCTCAAGGTGTGGCAGGGATTAACAGCATCAGCACCGCCTGGGAGCTGGTTAGAAATGCCACAGGCTCCTCCCAGACCTTGGTGATTTGTATGTACTCAATTCTGAGAAGCCTGGCTCTAGACCATTGCTGTGCAAACTTGGCTGTGCACTGGAATCACCTGGGGAGCAGCATCCCACATCCAGACATTCTGAATTATTTGGTACGGGTTCAGGTCTAGGCATAGGGATTTTTAAAAAGCACCAGGTGATGGTACTAGGCAGGCAGGGTATACACAGTTGTTATCTCTGGATGATGGGGTTATGGCTTATCTAATTGGTCTTACTTCCCCACAATGAACAACTCAATTTTATAATACAGAATAATTTAAAGACCAGTAAAATGAGGCACGTGACGCACAGTCTCCTGTGTACCTTCATCTGAATTCTGCCAGGTTCTATTATGAGCCCACCCAGAAAAGGACTCAACTATGGTTGTCAGGTCTGTTCTGACTTTAGATCTGATATGGGCCTGGTCTTCCCCTAATACACTGGATCATCTCAGCTACAGTTTGGCACACTTCCTTATGTTGTGTTACACCGTTCCCAGCCCCTTGTGGTTCCTAGGATCCTCACAGAGAGGGAAAACCTCATCTCCATGGTGATGCCACCTCTTTCCCCACAAAAACATGTTCTTACACAAGGCACAGTACGCACGAGCCAGGAGGATACAACAATAAGTCCCATATTTGCTCTCGTGGAACTAAGATTCCAGGAGGGGAGACAGACATGTATGCAAATAACTATGATACGAAGTGATGTAACAGGGAGGAACAAATCTGACTCCACATTAGATCTGTTCCTTTACCTGTAACCCTGCGCTCTGCTTCCTGTGCTTCCTTGTGCTGGTTCTGCACCTTCTGTGAAAGAATGTTGCCTATAGCCTGAAATATACAGGATAGTCCATTGTCAAGGCTCTGATCTTTAAGGGTATAACATTTTTCCATTTATAGAGATAAAAAGTTGCAGAACAGAGAATAACGTTTGTCTGGGAGATTTACAGGAACATCATGACCAGCTGGGTGGCCAGCTCCAAGAACAAAGGATTCTGACACCAAGAAGTTTGCAGCAACCAACCACAACCTCTCCCATTTTTTTAGTATAAGAGAAACCTGAGTTCTGACTTGGGTAAGATGGCTCTCTAGGACATTAGTCCCCCATCTCAGTCAGCTGGCTTTCTGAATAAAGTCATTACTCCTTGCCCCAACACCTTGTCTCCCTATTGGCTTGTTGTGTGAGGAGCAGAACGAGTTTGGACTAGTTAACAGTGTGAGCTGATACATGCCCTGGACAACTTGGGGTGCCCTGTAGAAGGAAAGATTGTCACTGAATTGTGTGACAGGAAAACATAAGCTGAATTTTTCCAGGGCCTTTAATGGTGAGTAAGATTCTACCAGAGAAGTTGGAAAAAGTTAAAATGTCAAATCTTTAGCTGAGCATCAGGAGACAGAGGTTAATGAAAAAAGGTAAATCTGGGTTTAAATCTTGGCTCTGCTATTTCTCAGCGGTGTGACCAATGACAACTTACATCACTTTTCTGATCTCAGGCTTGTCATCTCTGACATGGGGACAGTAATAACCCCCTCATAGGCGTTTGGTTAGAAACGACCCAGAGGACATGCTTAATGTGGTGCCCTGCACTTAGCAGATACTGTTTTAAGAAATAGAAACAGCATCTATAAAAGGCAGTGCATTATCTTCTATTTTTATTAAAAACCCTAAAAGCGATGGGATGCTATTTCTGGTTAGATCCTAAAGGAAAACCTTACTGTCTCTAGACTGGTTACCTCTGACAATGTCTTGAGAACTTAATAACCAAGCAACGAATAGTTGAAGTTTCCTTCTGCTTAATCAAACGAACACCATAAAGTTTTTTAATTCCTGCCACACTCCCGAGGTGTGAAAACCACCACTGAACTCCCCTTAGAAATGGTTTCACTGCAAATAATTTCTCTCTACATCTGTTTTCACGTGACAGATAAAGTCAGGAGGATGGACAAAGTGTAAATTACTCAGAGGATGTGCAAAGTCTTGAAAACACACACGTGCTTTGTAGGCATGCAGCTCTTGAAGATCATCTTTGCTCTGACTTATACAAGGTCGTAGGCGGGAGCAATGCTTTGAAACCCAATTAAAACAAATCTGGGGAAAATATCACTTGTTATGAAAAGCTTTGAAAGTTATCAGAAGACTGACAACACTGTTTGTTTTTTATATCACACATTTTCCAGTTAATTTTCACATAATTCAATCATTTCTTTTGTCCTAAATTTATATATACACTGTAAAACCTCATTATTTTTCATTCCACCTATCTGAGAATTTGTAATAATTCTGTGGCTGGTTGAAGTTTACCTTTGTACCACATAGGTAAATTAATAAGGTCTCAGGGGAATATTTAATGTACTCCAGACAAACCATTTGCAAAGCACTTCAATTTTAACAACCACCATTTTGATGTTCTAATTGCAAACGACCTAGGTAACTATTCATTCCAGTCTGCACAAGCAGGTCTTTTGTTTGGCAACATTTTGTTAATAGTAACATTAACCTTATGTGTTTATTTGGAAGCTGTAAACGAGTGTTTCCTGAAATATTTTAGAATCCACATTCTGTAGAATCCTCCTCAAAAAAAAGTTTGAATTCATGGAATTTTCCGGTATTTCTTTGGGGAAAGGTACCATCTCTTGCAAGAACGATGAAATTTGTGCTTAATCATTCAACAACAAATGCAGCAACTTTGTGCAAGCCTTTAAAAATGGTATGTGCCTCAGTTTCTTCCTCTGTGACTTAGCAATGATTTAAAGGGGGAGCAATTAACCCCTTCCTCACTAGGGGTAACATACATTTTTTTTTCCTTTATAAATATAAGTGGAAGTAAACGAGGAGTTAGAATCCTTTCCTTGGGAAAAATGCTGTATCAATTCAGGGAGGAGTTGTACACTCCCTCTGCTCTTTTGTAGAGAAATTTTTAAACAGTTCTGTTATAGCTTTATCACTTTGTATTCTGTTTGGGTGTTTGTTTCCTTCAATAGACTGTGGCTTCTCCAGGGCAACCATGTTTTTATTCATTTAATATTCATGTTTTAAGAGCCTAAGCTAATCTTTGTATCTTTCAAAGTGCCTGGCATATGGATGATAATCAATTAAGTATTTGCCTATTGGGTGAATAAACTGTACTATCGAAAATGTTCATGGAAGTGTGCAGAGCACAGCTGCAGGAACACGTCCTCTGGGTCATTTCTGACCAAACACCTCTGAGGGGGTTATTACTGTCCCCACATCAGAGATGACAAACCTGAGATCAGAACCACCCAAAGCAGGTAATTGGCCACTTATGTGGGAATGCCACTCAGCATTTTACATTATGGTTTGCAAAAGCTTCCATGCCTTTTGGGAAAAGCTTCCAAATACATTCAAAATGGAATTATGTGCTGAGATAATTAGTATTTTGGATTTTTACTGTACAATGTTACAAGTTCATAAAGCCATATTTTTTGGTACCATAGGTCAGAGTCTGCAGTCTGGGTGGTTAATTGAGGTTAATGGGGCAGGGGGGAGATGGCAGATTGCCCATGCTAATGAGTTTTTCTTGATTCTTTCTAATATATATTTTATTTCTTTTTTGCCTTTACTTTTTGTTTAACTAAGTAATGTTATTTATCCAAGAATCTGTCACATAGAAGCAGATTCCTAACCTGTCAGAGAGGATTCAGCCATGTTTCCTTTCTCAAAGAACATTAAAACAGTGTTGGGGGGACGGGGTGTGAAAAACAGAAAGGAGGAGGTTGCAAAAAGCAGCCAGCCTCTCATTTCTCTAGGTCCTCCAAGCACTCCATGGTGAATCTCTAAATGGAAGATGAGTCAAAGGGCCTTGCAGAATCACACTCCTGGCTGGGGGCTAATGTACTGATCTTTCTAAAACGCAACCAAAAATCCATAAAACAGAGTGTACTAGCGGGGTATCTCAGGCATATCCTACTGAAAGGTTGACCTAGATGCCATTTTAGTTTCTTGTTCAGAAAATGAAAAACAAAAGCAAAACCAAAAGAACTGGCAAGTAAGTGAGTGAATCACTGAAAGAGTAAAACTTGAGGCAAAATCAGAGAGCAGCTAATCCTGGCTGTGGGGGTGGAGCCAGTGTGGGGAGTTGGGGGAAGGTGGGCAGCCTGGAAGACCACCGTATCATGTCTCTAGATCTTAATTATTCCACATTTATGGAAAAAAGCAATATAAATGCATGTCATTTATTGAGCGTTGCATCACTACTAGCCAGCTCTGTTTGACTCCTGCATTTGTGTCTTCAGCTAGCATCCTATAATTACTCGTTTGGCTTTCCTTTTACGGGTTGCCACGGTAGAGGTGGCAGAAGCTTGTTTAGGTTTTCTTCCTATTTCAGGGATGAGAACAGTGATGCAGACCTGAAATGGGGCAAATTGGAAATTCAAGGCTGCCTCTGGTCATGGGTCAGCTGGGCACCCGTGTTCAGGTTTCTCCATCTCTCTTTCTCACTCCTTTCCTTGTTGTCCCAAGGTTGACCTCCATCCCTCCCATGCAATCCAGCAGAGGGGCCAGAAACAGGGTTGCAAAATGTTCCTTCTATATTTTCAGCAATTTAGCATCCCCTCTTTGAGGCTAACAGTTTGTACTGGGTGAGTACCCAAGAGGTACCCATTTACAAACTAACAAGCCGAAGAAACATGCTACTCCGTGTTAAAAGAAAATGTCACCCTCTTTGTTGGCACTCTGAGAAATTCAGTATCTTTTGAACAAATGGCTGGGCATACAGGGGCTGAGAGTGGATTTTTAAAGCATTCACAACACTGTGTCAGTCCTTCTTTCTCAGTGAAAATGAGCTCAATTCTGCTGTGGTTGTAATTAGTGGATAATTAGTACCTGTACATGTTGATGCTACATGTCATGGAACTGGCACCTGGTTTAGCATCCATTCAACAAGATTACTTAATTTTGCTGCAATTTTAATTCTTGCGAGTCACACTGGTGCCCTGGCACTAGAAAACCTGGAACTCAAGCTAGACAGACTAAGGTTTGAAATTACATTAATGGGTTTCATTTCTCCCATGGAAAAGAAAATTGCTAGAAGGTTCTGCATTAACCAACTGAAGCAGCAGACAGGACAGAGGGCAGGATGCATTCCATGGTCTCATCAGTCATTCTGGGCTCTGGGTTTTTAATATAACACAAACTACTGTTCTAGTCTTGGCACTGGGATACTTGCCTTCGGGGAATGCTGACAATATTGTCAGTGGATAAATAATTATAGCTAAGCTGTTAAAGGCTCAGTTAGAATTATGCGGAAAGGTAACGTGGGGGCACAGAAGAGTCAGCCTTGATCTCCACCTGAGGGTGCAAGGGAAGCCTTCTCATGATGGGGTCGCTTGGTTGAAATGAGTAGTTTGTCAGCCAGACGAGGAAGAGAGAACGTTTCATCACATTCTCATGGGACAGGGAAAGGGGCAAAAGGGAAGAACAAATCTGCCTCTATATTGGATCTGTTTCTTTTACTTTAACCTTTGGATTCTATTGCTTTTGCTATAAGTCAGGAATGTTGCCTCTAGCCTGAGATATAGGAGATAGTCTATTCTCAAGGCTCTCACCTTTAAAGGTATAATCCTTTCCTATTCATAGAAAGACAAAAAGTTACAGAACAGAGAATAACATTTGTCTTACTGGAGGTTTACAGAAACATTGTGACCGACGTGGACAGCTGCTACATTCTGACACCAAGAAGTTTGCAACAACCAACCACACCCCCCACCCCTTTTAGTATAAAAGAAGCCTGGATTCTAACTCAGGTAAGATGGTTCTTTGGGACACTAGTTCACCATCTTCTGCTGGCTTTCTGAATAAAGTCGCTATTCCTTGCCCCAACACCTTGTCTCTTGATTTAATGGCCTGTCTTGTGGTAGCAGTATGAGCTTAAAGTCAGTAACAAAAGCATACAGGCAAGAAGGACCCCAGTCCTGTCCCAAAGTTACTTCAGGACATCCTAGGGAAATCTTGGAATTCTGTATTATCTATTGTTGGAAATGGAAAGAAAATAATATCTTTCTCCTTTAAGGTGCTCTCTTAACTTTTAACATGAAAGCGTTTTACATGTCAAGAAACAACATCGTAGGTGACAGTGGGAAAAGTTCCCCTCTCCATTCTTCTCAGGCTCAGAAAAAAGGGACCAAGACCACGTTACAAGCAAGTACCTGAGCCCAACAAAGGAACAGGTAGGGGAAGCTAGGAGAACACCAGTCAGTTACCATTTAAACAGAGCTTCCTTCCTACTCCCTCTGCCTCCTCTTGGAAGCATCCCTTTTTGCGGAGTGAGCAACCTTGCCGGTTTTAGGACTGAAAGTCCCAGCTCTGTGTCCCAAGAAACCCCCCAGTCTTGGGCAAATCAGGATGGTTGATCACCAGAGTTTCAGATCGCAACTGAATGCCAGGTTTCTTGTGATGAACTTATCCAAACGGTAAATTTGCAAGGCATGACACGTCTGAGGGTGTTTACCACCCGGCCTGACATCCCCTTAGGTTTGCAGGTGGGAAACTAAGGCTCGGAGAGGGACAGCATCTTGTCAGGTTCCACAGCGCTTAGCTCCGACTAGGTGCTGCCCCTGCTCAAAAACACTCAGAACTGCTTTATGACTGCTTTTTGTCCTCCTCACATAGTTATGCATTTCCCTAACACAGCTGACAACTGGTACCCTTTTCTGATTATTCTCCATGTGGCCAGTGGTATGCTGAACACTGAACATGCAATAGCTCATTTAATCCTCCTAGCAATTCAAATTTCTGTTGCTAAAATGCTAAATACCACTGTCATCCCCATTTTGCCGAGGAGGAAATCGAGTCTTTGCAAGACCAAGCAACTTAGGTTACGCACTTAGTGAGGGATATCAAACTTGATCCAGTTGTCTGACTCCAGAATCCTTCTTCTTAACCACGAGGATACAAGATTTCTCTTCCTGTTCAATTTTATTTTCCACTATTTCATGTAAAATGACTTCATTATTCAACCAAAATATTTGAAAAAGCATAGAAATGATTTTGTTATTTGTTTTTAATTTACAGATTTATAGTTGATTTACAATGTTGCGTTAGTTTCTGGTGTACTGCAAAGTGATTCACTTATACATATATATTTTCCATATTCTTTTTCATTATAGGAATTTAATTTATTCTGTCTTCTATTCTATCTCTCATTCATTATTTCATTTGCTGGAAAAGCATCTTCAGATAAGGGTCTATACTTGCTTTTCAGTTCTCAGGGGGTTGGGGGCCCCATCAAGTCTTTCCACTGAAATCCTGCTTCAGAAAAATGCAAATTTGGTGAGTGGACAGTGTTTTTGTCTTAAGCCACTGAGCTGTTATAGGATCAATTCAATTAAGTGCCATCGGGGTTCCCCATTAACTGAAGGAGACCCAACAGGGATTCAAACACCACACTTCTCTTAAGAACTCTGCCAAGACCGGGCCCTGATCATTTGGATTCAGCTGCATCTTCTCTGAGGGTTTATCTTCTCAGGTTACGTCCTCTCTTCCATGTCTCCCTGTTAATCACTTTCTTTTGAAAGCAGTCTTCATACTTAACAAATTCAATTCAATTCACCAAAATATTGATAATTTATTGTCACATCCCAGCTACTTGGCAAGTCTTCCTTTTCCTTGAACGTGCAAAGCTTATTTCTGCGTTAAGCCTTTGTCCTTGCCCTGCCCTTGACCGCAATACTTCTCCCTCCCACCCACCTCCATCCCCATATCTGCACGGTTCATTCCTTCCTCACCGCACAGACCACAGTTCAAATATCATCATTCGAGAAAATACTGTCCTCCTCTGCACCTCAAGTCTCCCCCTCCTTGTTGTATTTACTTCTGACCCTACCGTCTGAAATTATCCTGTTTACTTGTTTCCTTATCTATTGTCTTAACTCCTTCTCTAGGATGGGAGCCTCACAAAGGCAGGAGCTCCGTCTGTCTCTGTCTTATGCACTGCCTCATCTGCAGCCCCTGCAGGAGTGCCCGGCACGTAGCAGCCCCTCAATAAATGACCGTCTGACTGTCGCCCAGAAGCAGGAATGCCTATATGCAAAACATTCATGAACACCGCGGAAGCCCTCCTGCCCTGGCATTAAATATTTTTTGCATGCTTTTCCCTCCACTTTCATTTTCACGGTGAATGTTTTCAATAAGGGTTTTTTGACGAAAAGCTTGTGGGTGCTGTCCATCTGGGAGCCGGCCCGAAGGGCAGTGGATGTGAGTCAAGAAAGATCTAGGTTTGGTTCCAAGCTTCCCCACTTCCAGGCTAAATGATCTTGAGCAAGTAACTCAAACTCTTCGAGCTTCCATTTCTTTCCTCATCCATAAAAAGGGAATGCTCATGTCTACCTCGTGGGACCACTGTGACTCTGAAATGAGATGAGGTGGACAAAAGCACCTGCAAGGCAACAACTGATGTGTTCCTTACTCTCTCCTTATGTAGTTATTAAGTACATTGACCTTTAATAATTTTACCTATCTGTCCATACTCAACAAATAAATAATGAATTTGAAAACAGAGAGTTTGGAATAGACGGAAGCTCAGGAAAACCTTAGAATTCTCTATTCTCTTTCAAAAACCCAGGAACCTTATGTGCCACCTGTCAGGAAACATCAGTTACAAGTCTGGTGCCCTAGCAAAGCCTGCTGGTGGGAAACTCTAGGGAGACAGATGTAACTTCTACCAGGAGACCAAAGAGGTTAGTGTGAAGCCATCTAATCTCATTTGAGTCAATGGACTGAATTCAAATCTCGGAGTAGATATTAATCTCCTGCAAATGAGATGATCAGAACAGCTCTCTGGTCCTCTGGGTAAGCACCTCTTATGTCCGTATTCCTTTTGCTCAGTTGTAATCTTCCACCTGAGTAAATGGCTCTCCTGTGCAAGTCCATAGATGGAAGTTTCCAGATCTCTCTCTCTCTCTTTTTTTTTGTTTGACTCTGCCCCTGTTGTTTGCTAAGGCATTAGTGGCCTTTGGTAAGAAAGACTGTAATGGAGGAGAGCGCAGAAAACTCCAGAGCCCAGAGAACAAGGCTAAACCTTAGTTTCTCCCCTTAGATGCCCTATGATTTTATGCAAGTCACACAGCCGCTCTGATTCAGGGTCTGCATCTTAACAGGGATAATGACAACTTCCAACCACGTAGCTCATCCATTTATCATCATCTGTGACTTCCCTGCCACCAGATCTTCACAGTCTATTGAGTACAAAGTCTTAGCCCCACCCGATGTTCACGGCCTTTTGTGATCAGATCCCAGCCTCTCTTTCTGGCCCTAACCCTCCTTTGTGCGGTGCCTACACATAACAACTTCTAGCCATGAGTTGAGAGAATGAATGAAAATGAGAGGATCCAAGTAAGACAACTTTAAAAGACTTATTTCAAATTAAAAAGCATTACTTTCACAAAATAGGACAATGATTAAAGTCCCTTACATTTCGGACCCCAATACAGAGATGTGGATAAAAAAAAGGATAAACAATGAATGAGACTGTCCAGCCATCTCATAATTAAAGTCATGCTTGGACTAAGATCCACTTCTCCTTAACCTTATCAACTTCAAAGCCCGGTTTAACTTTCATCTCATTTATTGAGTCAACGAAAATATACTGAATGCTTTTAGGCTATGCACCAGGGACCCTTACCTCCTTCAGGAACTTTCCAGGTGTGATCATTTGGGTCCAAATGCCTGCCCGGTTCGTGTGCCTGGGTGGGAACTGCCTTTGTGGCAATCATGCTGCCCTCAGCCAAACCTAAGTTAAAATGACCAGAATCCAACAGACTGGATTCTAGCTCAAGCCTCGCTGTTGACTTTCTATGTGATACTGGACTCTCTTTACTCATCTGTTAGGTGCGGGACAATTCCAACCTGACTGTAAGTAGAAATTATGATCATACATATAAAAGCATGTAGTGTGAAGACTGGAGCACAGCAGGTGATGAGCCCATGTGAACACCTGCCTTATCCCTGCCTTGGCTGGACCAGAACTAAACCATTCCCATTGGCAGTAGAGCCTTTATCCTGGTGAAGTGCACTGTAGTACCGCAAAGGCAACAACAGTTAGCAGAAGCTAGAGCAGATAGCTGCTGCTCACTGCTTTACAGGCACTACCTGCTTCTTTCCTCTGGACCTCGGAACCTCCCCTTCTACACGCATCGCCCCCTCTCCTGTGGCTCTGTCCTGTAAGGAATGTCACAATATGCTACTCCCATTAAGTGGTCTCAGGAAGAAGACAGAAAAGACCAGGCATGCAGGCAGCAGCATCCTGTTTTTACAGCTTTCTCGCCTGTGAAAGTGAGAGGCTGGAAGCATCGCCACAAACTACCCAATCAACCGCAAAGGGGAGATCATTTGTTTTTCTCCTGCAAAAACTTTTAACAAGGATTACTGTGAGAGAAATCAATCTTGTGTTTAACTCCTCTAGGAATGATTCTTAGCGGAGAATACGATCAAGTGAAATTTAAGTTCAATTTGACCCAAGTTCTCATAAGATAAACACACCTCAAATGGAGGGTGATGGGAACCTCATTACTTAGAATTGGACAAATAACCTAAGGCGGTATGATTACAACCCAGCAGCCGCAACGGTTTTGCTCAGCAAACTGCCTGAACCTCTATTGGGAACAGTTAACACCACTTGTATTTTGAAATCACAGGCTACATCTACAGGCAATAAAGACTGTTATCTCTCCGATTCATTGCAGTTGCACAAACACCCAGTTAATTCAGCTATAACACATCTGCCCAGAGAAATATTTACTTTTGCAGCCTCCCGGGTGTGCTTTAAATTTTTCCTAATTGCTATCCATTGAGTTCTAAGTTTAAGTGCTGTTGAGATGGACTTTAGGTCCTATTTCTATCCTGAGAAGTTCACCACCATCAGACGCAAAGAGCAGATTCTCAAATGACCTAGCCGCGCTCTCAGGAACTGTTTTCTTCCTGCAATGGCGCAGACGAGCTTCTTTCTGAACCCAAGAAGATGAGTTCTTCTTGCTGCTCAGTAGAGCAAATGGACGATAAATGTTTCTCAAGGATCACAAAGAGAGCAACACTCGGGCTTCCTGCTAGAGAATTAGATTTCCCAGCTGCTCAAGCCGGGAGAAGTGAATTCTCACGATGCCTTTTTAAACTGTGAGGGTAACGAGCATTCTTATCCCATTAAAATGATGAGAAAATTGAGTCAGAGGGAGATCAATTTCAGAGGATGAACAAGGAATAAAACCTAGCAGATCTCATTCTCAGAGGAGGTACTAATTACGAAAACATCTTAATGAACATAACTTATTTATCCTGTGCCTTCCAAAACACTAATCATATATATATATATATATTTCTAGATTATTCTGTGCCTTTAAGAAGCAAGTGAAGAAACACAATTCAGAGCTAAGAGGCAGGTTGGGGCAGGTAGGGGAGGAAGAGGGAGTAGCAACATAACTGACCCTAGATTCTCGGTGTTTTTGCACTAGGATCCACACTTCTCTGTGCACCAGAGTACACACCTATCAATTTCTTCGTCTCCTTGCCCTGAATCTCAGGAGCTCACAGTCCTTGAAGGCACTGATGTCACGGTACTTTGTTCACTACGTCTCCAAATTCCTCATCGCTCCTCACATCACATCTAGCACCTTGTCTGGACCACAGTAAGTGTTTCTGGGGCAAATGTGGAAGAGCCCAGGAAAAATCAAGGCGGGCTCCTTACTCACCTGGTTTCATACCAGTCTTCAGATCTGGAACCATCTCCATTCCAGGCTCCTAAGAATTTTTTTTAATTGCAAATCTGAGTCCAGACTAGGTTGAGAAGTAATTTATAATGATCACATTGTAGTTAAGGAAAAAAGATAATAGCCCAGTACATAAAGCACTAACATAGCACCTTGTGAATATGCAGGCAGCTTCTAGACACCAAAAGAGCAAGTGAACTGCAGACTCTTGGAGGACAGAAATCATAGCTCATCCTTTTTTTGCATTTTGGATGCCTACAAGTTAACCTCCGCTTGGAACGCCCTGACCCCTTATTCTCCCCCAGAATGACTTACAGTCTTCTATGCACTCACATAGTGTCATATGCTAATGTCTATCCCATACCACTGGGATTGTTATGGCTGATGCACTTGTCTGAACTTGACTATGAGTTCCTAATGACAAAGTCTATGTCCTCAGTGTCTAATATAGCCTGACCCACAGTTAACACGCAGTAAAGGCTTGCTGAGTGAATACACGTAATGTGTTCATTGGTGTTTGTTACACTGAACGTAACTGCATATTTAACAGTAAAAATAAAAATGAAAATGACACTTGGGAAAAGCTTTCTGGTTTATGACTTCTTTGCCAAGTACTGAGTTATGAGTTAGCCATGTGAAATTGAGGAAGTCATCTAATTTCAATTTAATTCCCCTTTTAAATCACTTCAGAAAACTAGTCTGACCTTCTGATCCCAAGGCCTCAAGGAAAGTAGCCTAAAGCCAAAGCCAAATCAAACTAATGAATGGTTTTTAGTAATAATCCCAAGCAGAATAGAATTACTAACTCCCAGAGTTGGAAGGAACTTTATAGCTCATTTCAGAACCGATGCATGAATACTTTTTACAATATCCCTACCAAATGGTCTGCCAAACTCTACCTGAATTCTCCTTACAGCTTCATGACAGGTCCCCCTTCAATTCTGAATCCAAAATGGGATCATAGGCTCCTCCTTGTAGTCATGAAAATGTGTATCCCTATAAAGCTCACCTAGTCTAGCCTTCCAGCAAAACACAGAAAAATCTTCTCCTGTTCTGCATGGTACCTCTTAGAATACTTAATGGAAAACACTGGATTGCTCCTTTGTTTTCCGAGTATAATCATCATATCCCAGTTCCTTCTTCTGATTCAAGGATTTCAGATCATGTTCCATCAACAGTCCCCCTCCTCGAAACAAGCTACCCAATCTGTGTATCTGGTTAGATCACAAAGAGACAAAGAGGCTGGGACAACTGTGCTGGATAATATATATTCTAATAGAAATTCTAATTATTTATATATATATATATGTGTGTGTGTGTATATATATGTATATATAATTATATATATGTGTGTGTGTGTGTGTGTATATATGTATATATACATAATTCCAATTCTAATTGGTACTAAGACCTGCTTTCATTCTGTCACCAGGGACTAAATACCTGTATCATTGCCAGAGACGTTCTACCATAAATCACCAGCAATTAAAATAAAGGGTAGGGTCTTCAGCAGTATTTATTCCAATGTTTGGAAACATTGCAAAATTCATTTCTGCTCTAAAGATGCTTCTCTTAGCTTTTCCTGCCCATACAGCAATGGGCAGCCTGCAGACCATGTGGATGGAGAGCTTAACCCTGAAAGGGTCTTTCCAGTGGGATAATGACACTAGGATGCTGGGGCAAGTGGACCACGGTTAGGCAGGTGGAGAGTCTGGGGATGACAGCGTACTCACTGTATATTTTGTCCTTTTTTGCTTCATGATTAACCCTGCCCAAGGCCTCATTCATTCAGCAATTTATTCTAGAAATTATCTAATAAGCCTCTATCATTGCCTAAGCCCTTTACTCAGACATAAATAGAATATAACAAAGAGCAAAGCAGATACAATCCTTGCCCTCTTAGAATTTACAGTCCAGTAGGAAAGACACACATTAAACAAATAATTTCCTACAAATTATTAAACAAATAAGCACAGGGAGATAGCATTGGACACTACAGTAAGTGCTTGGAAGGAAAACCAGTGAGCACAATGAAATGGATAAAAGGGGACCAGACTGAGACTGGAGCGTACAGGAAAGGTCAGTCTGAGCAAGAAGCCTCAGAGATGAGTCCTGGAGGACGGGCACAATTTGGTCCGCCTGAGAAGGCGAGAAACGTCTCGGCAGTAACCAGCATGGAGTACCAACCTGTGGTGGGAAAAGAGCTCCGTGAACCAGTGCAAATGAAAGGTGGTCACTATGACTCATAAAGAGTGGGCCAGGAAGCAATGAGGCGGGATGAGGCTAGAGGAGCAGGCAGGGGCTTTGCATGCTGGGTTTAGGATTTTTGAAAAAATTTATTTTTACAGCAATGGAAAGCTACTTAAGGGTTTTGAAGAAGGGAGTGACGTGACTGATTATCAGCTTGGGAACTGGAGGCTTCCGGAGCCTTCTTCTTGTCCTATGAGTAAGCTCCAGCTAGACACGGAGTGGTTTTGTGTCCAGACAATTTGTCTACCCTAACCTGTCTCGCTTCCCCGCCACAGGTGTGACCCATTTATAAAATGCTTTTTCTCTTTTGAAATTCAAGCCATCTCTTCTGCAGATGTGATCACTGTGTAAATAATCTAGCACTCGCTTCGCTACAAAAAATTTCAAACCATGGAATTCAGGAAACTGTCATGAAACACTGTTTGGCCCCAATTCCCAGGCACTCGGGCACCGGGCTCAAAAGGACACCTGATATAGCAACACAGCTCATCCCCTAAACACGGCAGTTCAGCTCATTAACAAAGTACTTCCTCCCAGAGGTAATTCGAGAATCCTCTAAAAGGATGTGATTTGCTGTGTTTCATTAATAAAGAAACATGTAATGCGGTCGCAGATGTGTATCTAGAAAGGGCTGCCTAGTGGTTTTGTCTAATCGGACAGGGAGGGACACTAGTTTTAGTGCTGATCATTATCAGGTCAACTGAAATTGGCGAACGGGAAGTCTGCTCGTAAGGAATACTCCAGAACGGAAAGCAGTTATTCCAACCAATGGGAATGAAACACCCTGATCACAAGCACATTCACTGAAGATAAACTAGAGGCTGCTTATGCCTCAAAAGCATGTCTAGAAAGCAGATGCCAAGTCATCAGGAACGAAAGCCATCTTGGGGCAGCACCAAAAAGAATAGTTAGAATGTTAATAAAAATAAGGACGCAACTTCCCTGTTATCCCCTTTCAGCCAGGAAGCACCACTATGGAACCCATAGAAGAAATATGCCTTTTGACAGCTAAGAAAACAGACATGGCTCCTCTGTAGTCATCTGGCCAGTTGTTGGCAAAACTGGCTCTTTGACTTCTGATCCACTTTCTGTCTGCAGCCCATGCTGCCTGTTTGAAACAACAGCAGTATTAGCTAGCTGCCTTGTGGTTCATTGACATGTTCTCCTATAATCATCACAATCACACTGCGAGGTTGGCATGATTATTCCCATTTTATGGATCAGGAACACAGCAAAATGATTTGTCTGAGGGCCTGTAGCCAGTAAGTGATGGAGCTGGAATTGGAAACCAGGGTTGCCTGTCCCCAAACATACGCTCTCACTGTTGTTATATTGCCACCAGCCTCCGGAAGAGAAGGCTGGCCAAATTTCCTAAGCCAGATAGGAAAGATGGGCCATTTGCTCCTATGTGCCATAGCCGGGACAGGCAAAGTATTAAGACACTGGCAATTGACATGTCTAAAGTATGGATTCTGTGTAGGACAGACCAGGTCTGGGAGCAACAGACAAAAGAAGGCATATGGTCAAAATCTGTATTTTTACAGTGGCATGGATGGGCACAATGAACATGGGCTTGCCTGTGAAATTCAGAAGGGTACTGCTGGTGGGGCATGAATTATTTCATTTTCATTTGCACAACTGTGCGACATACATTTTGTGATCACTGCTCTAGGGGCTCAGGTGCACTGAGTGGCTGTGCGAGATCACAAAGCTAGAAAGCTCTGGGGCTGAGATCAGTCTGTCTGAAACCAAGCCCAAGCTCTGAAGGGTGAAAGAATTAGTTTACAACAAGTGCAAGAAAGAATTACTTGAGATGGCAAAAGTCAACTTAGATGCTTTATCTTAGGGCATAGAATAGTGTGAAACCATCAAAAAGCTGAAAAAGGATCTAGATAAATCATGGTTGATGGAACCATAAAAGGTGACTTGGAAAGCCAGGGATGTTTTACAGGACCCCCGGTAATCCTGTAAATTAAAATCACTGAAGACAGCCACGTCCTCACTGGGCAGCCTTTGGCACTGTCGTCTAAGCGTCTCGCTTGGTTTACAACTTCTGCACTTCAGCCGGGCCCAGGGGCTCCTTCCCCAGTGGGGGACCTCTCGTGCTGCTTGGACACAACCCACTCTGAAAGCGGACCCCAATGCCAGAGGAGCACCATGAAATATTAAAGCTTAGAAGGTGCTTCAAAGTCATCTAGTCCAAATCTCAGTTTACTGATAAGAGATTGAAGAAATTGAGGCTTCATATAAATTAGTAAGCAATTGATTTGATGTCCAGTGCTGTGCTAGGAGCTTGACACACATTTGTTCTAAACCTCACAATGATCCTGGAGGAAGATGTGGTTTCCCTTGTTTACAGATTATTGGAGAGCCAGGCTCAGGAAAGCAAGATGGCTTGATCAAGGTCACACAGCTTGAGGGCAGCAAAGTCCAGATTCAAACCGACACTGCATGAGCCCAAAGTCCAGGTTATTTCTCCCACTTTCCTGCATCTCTAGTTCTACACCAGAGGCCAGGCCCACTGCTTGAGGCCAGAGTGAATCCGAACCACCCGGATCCCTGCAAACACAGAGATTCCCGGGCCCACTCTGACAGACTGAACAGACCTCCTGGAGGCAGGGATCACGTTTTCTCCTTTGTGTCTTCCACTTTGCGGGCTGAGCTCTTAGACGGTACTGAGGATGTGCATTTGTAAAAGGCTCCCTTCCTGGTTAACAGGATTGAGAGCGATAAATTGAGGTCACATGCAACCAACCTCAATCCTGGGACAGCGACTATGAGAAATTCCACTTGGCCGCTCTCTCTGAGAACTCCTAGCGAGTTCTTACGGCTTTGTTGTCTGGCCATCCAGTCCTGAAGATACACTGAGCTCCCAAACCAGAGGAGACAAACAGGTGAAAGTCCAACCCCCCAGCCAGTGCAGGTTTCATGCTTCTCTGATGATCTTTCCTAAGGGGCATCCCCAGGCAGAACCCCCATCCCACCACCTTTCCCTGAGGCAGGTTCACGTCTGTTTACACAAGGAAAGCACACATATCACCAGCTGCTCTTGAAAGGGTCTCGGTGGCAAAAGTTGCTCAAGATCCACTTTTATATGAGAGTCTGACATTCGGGCAGCAGAAAAAAAGAAACCGGTTCAAGCCAGTGACACGGCTCTGGGAAAGGCCCCCCGATCCACAAAAGAGTGAGTGAAAGTGGCAGTTAACCTTGTGGTTGCCTTATTGTTTCTCATTCACGATTGGGAACACTAGGACCTCCGGGAGCAGGGCTGGGAGAAAGAGGGCTGCCACCTGTTGCTAGGGATGACATCACCGCCCCAGCAAGAGCCAGCATTCTTTGGGCGGCTTGTGTGTAAGTCGTTAATCAGCACTGGCCCCATCCGCAGCCCCATTCACCACGGCCTCGGTCTCAACTGTCAGCACTCCTGCTTCAGAATTCCAAAGGGATGTGCCAGAATGCCTGGCTCCATCCTACAGCGAGCTGGCTCGAGTTCAAAATTACCTTGTAGCGGGGAGGGGGCTGTGGTGATGTTCTCTTGGTGTTTTATCTCTCTTGTGTTTATTTCCCAGAAAAGGTATAAGGGGCTGGGGAGAGGGGAAAGAAAAACCTGTCTCATCCCAAGTCATGGGAATAGGAAAGAAATCTGAGGAAACACTTCCTTTGAACACAAGTGCTAAAGCCCACTTCTTACTAGTTTTTTAAAAAGAATTTTTAATCGTTGGAAAATTCCTTAAAGAATGAACTGCAAATGGATACACACTACTATAGATAAAATGGATAAACTACAAGGTCCTACTGTAGAGCACAGGGAATTATTTTCAATATCTTCTAATAAACTATAATGGAAAAGGATCTGAAAAGGAATATGTGTGTGTGTGTGTGTGTGTGTGTGTGTGTGTGTGTATACACAGATATGTATATATAAAACTGAATCACTTTGCTGTACACCAGAAACTAACAATATTGTAAACCAACTATAATTTAAAAAAAGAATTAACTGCAAATGGTGTAGCAGAATCGGATGAGTGATTTGCTGCCCATCTGGAATCAGAGAGGTTAGAGTTACAAGCAGAATCTTAGGCATCATCCCTTCATCTTACAGGTCAGTAGTAAACTCAGGCCCAGAGATGATGTGTCTTGGCCCTGGTCCTCTGATTGCATTAGCTAGCTGTTCACCAGAGCTGGTTTTCGCTGGAGCTGGTTTCCTCTTCTTTCTGGGCATGCAGCTGGTGCAGACTGCCCAGGTTCTCTTGCAGCTAGGCATGGTCATGTGACTGACTGCAGCCATGGGATATGAGGAGATGGGATGCTGGCCCAGGGTAAACTTCCATGCTCTGGGCCTCATGCTCTTTTCCCTTCTGCTGGCTTACTGTACTCAATGATAAGACTGGACTACAGTTCAGCTCTCCTACCTTCTCCCTCCTCCTTTAAGAACAATTTATACCAGTAACCTGCTCCTTAAGGATATATTTTTAAAAACCCTTCAAATCCATCCTTAAGTATGGATTTAGAAATAAAAAATCTGGATACATTAATCTATCAAGTGTTATCTGTTTCCTTGCCAAATTAACATCTAATCAATTAAATCATCAAACACAAATGTTTTACCCAGACTCCTCTCAAGCCTCATGTTCCTAGTTCACCGTTGTTACTACATTCATAACTCATCCCTTTTTTGAGTCTCTTTTTAGTGACAAATTGCCAACAGGCAATGTCATAAAATTTGCATCAAATGAGGCAGAGAAGGTGTTTCAGAATAGAGTGCTGAAAGGGAAAAGATAAGCTTGTAGTGCAAGTGATTTTGAAATGGAAGAAAAGGAAGACCCAATTAAAGCAATTGACATCTCTCTCCACCACAGAAAAGTCAGCATCCTTGTAAGACCCCGGCTACACAAGGAGATGTGGAATGGTTCCCAAGGCAGCTGGTGGAGAAGAGCAGAGACGGCGAGGACCATAATGAGTCAGAAAGGAGAATCAGCACACAGGGCTCGATTCCCCTCCAGAGTTTGAAGCTGAGACCAGGAAGTAGGGAACACTGAGTTCCCACTTGACTGATCTCGGTTATTCTGTTAAATGTTAGGGGTTCAGCAACCAGTAACTGAGGTGATACCACTTCTTTTACAATTCAGTTAAGGATAGTTACAGAAACCCAAGAAGAGCTCTCTTGGGGGCTCTTTGAAAAATATATCCATTGTTATCACCAGTCTTTCCGATCTTGAGTATTTTCTTTCATTTTTTTTCTTTATTAATTAGAAAGAGAAATCTTGCTGTCAGTAAAACCAGATGAACATAGCTACAGTTGGTATTTGTTACATTTTGAAAAATGTGTGATTTTTACTGGGGTCGTTCTTCCGTACTTGACAACATCACGTTGTGAGATGCATCTGGACAACCATTCGATCATGTCGTGAGATGCATCTGGACAACCATCCGTCTCCAGCAAGAGCACAGCAAAGATGACGCGAGGTCAGGGAGGGAGGGGCTGTGGCATTCAAACCGAATGTCAACATGCATTTGTGGGAGGCTTTCGAGGAATCTTCATTTAGTTTTGAGGCAAACAGAGACTCTTCCCACCTCTTCTGCCTCACAGTATTAGAATGATCTTGACTATGGGTCGCAAATGATCTAACAAGCTCTTGGAGGAGTCTGAGCCCAAATCAGCATGGCAGCTGTTAAGGATGACAAATGGGACCAATATGCTCTTTGCTGGGGAATTTTAGGGTAGGAATTTCAGACCAAATATATGACCACATTAAAACTGTTCCTTCTTCATTAAATCTAATATTGCAAATAAAACCCAAAATAAATAGCCAAGCTAGTCTTGCTGAGAGCAAAGGTGGGGGAGGAAAGACTAAATGGGGGGAAAGAAATTTATAAAAGTATCCATTTCAAATAGTAAATGGATAAATAAACAATCTAATATTGGAATATTTTATAGAAGGAAGATGGGTTCCTAAAAGGATCAGAAGTTAATCTAATGTTTAAAATTCTGGGATGAGAGTATTACATAGTTCATGTTGTCTTCCAGAAGCTGTGTTGGTAATATTGTTATTCTTTTAAGAGATATAAAATTTCTCTTAAAAGGGGTGTGTGTGTGTGTGTGTGTGTGTGTGTGTGTGTGTGTGTGTGTGTGTTGGCAGGAATGACACATTCACCAAGTGAAGACTATGTGTTAGATATTTTATCTTTACTAAGTCATTTTACAGAAGAACAAAAAGTAAACTTAGAGGAGATCTGAGAGCTCGGTTAAGAAATGGTACATCAGTAATCCACCATACACCACAAATCTAATTGTAGTCATCTCCGTCCTTCATTCATTCTGCAGACATGGATTAGTGTCTCCTGAGTAGCAGGTGACAGAAGGGCAACTAATGTCAATCAGACTATGTCACTACCTTCGAGCAGCTTTCTCCTGGTGAGAGACCAATATGGGAAAATCGCTTGTTACAACGCAACAGATTAAAAGTGCCAAACTGCTCATTCTATGCACTAGCACCACTGGAGCACAGATTAGTGCGCTGATTGATCATTGCAAAGAGGAACAAAGGGAAGAATCCAGCTGGGTTTTGAAGGATGAACAGGAGTTCACCAAGCAGGAAAAGGACATGCCATGCTGAGCAAGCATTTTGTGTAGAAGCATGGGAATGATGCCGAGCATGTATAACTGGAAGACACAAGCCCATACATGCTGTGTGGTATATTGGGGGTTGGGGGTTAGGGCGTTGGGGTAGAGGTGTTAGAATTGAAAGGAGAGAAAGGTGGTTTTATCCTTTTGTAACAGAGAGCCAATGGAGACTTTAGAATCTCCAAGTCCTATGAGCTTATCTGTTTTCAAACAATAACCAGTGGCCATTAACAATAACCACAGGGAGGCTGGACTAGGGAGGAAAAATATAGAATTAAATTGAATCAGCTGATGTGGAATGGCCGTGAATATGAGGAAATAAACAGATTCATGAAGTAGGAGTGAGAATCTAGCAGATGTGATGACTGGTTTGATGTGGGAAGTGAGAGACGAGCCACTTAAGGATGATCAGGTTTTATTTTTTTAGTCTGACCAACTGAGTGAGTGGATGTGCTGTTTCTCAAAAAGGAGGAATGAGTTTAGACTATGGTAGAACTTTTGGACATTCTGGATGCAAGATTTGACACGAGAAATCCAGACGGAGTGACACAAGAGGTGGTTAGATATCTGGGTCTCCAGCTCAGGAGAGAAGGCAGGGGCTGTGATGGTCTCCCTGAGAGTCGGTCAGCAACTCCCCTCTTCCTGAACCGTAGGTCTGCCGCTCTCGTGCAGGAACTTCCTTTAGTTCCTTCACTGCCCATAGAATCAGGTGCAGACTCCTTATCCTCACTGTCAAAGACCAGCCTGATCTAGTCTCATCCTCCCTTTCCAGCCTTTTCTCCCTCATCCCAGATGCTCAAGCCAAGCAAACCACCCCCTGCTTCCTGGACACATCCTCAGGTATTCACTGCTCTCTCCCCAGCTTAGCATTCCCTTCCTGCCCACGCTCACACCACTGGTTGAAATCTGACCCATTTTAGGTTTCATCCCAGATCCTGTAGCAGCCAGAAAGTGTTCCCCCAATGGCACCCCTCGATGATAAAAAACCTGCCCTTCCTCTGGGCTCCCAGGACACGCAGTTCACACCTCTGAGGCACAGTCTTGCCTCCTCCAGCCTGGCCCATCGCTGTCTCCATAAGTCACTCTCCCACCTTGAACTGGGAGTTTATCCGAGCAGGGCCATCCCCATAGGATGTGCTAAATAAAGGAATGCAGTCTCCTTGAGTTTTGAGCATATAATGTCCTTTACTCTGCTCCTGGGAACAGAGCCTTGCTATCATATGAGAAGCTAAAAGCTTCAGGGCTGATCACTCGGGCCCCAGTGGGGAATGGAGAATTCAGGATGATGCGATGAAACATGACAAATGACTTAGTGAACTGACAAAATTGCGAAGATTAGACCTTCCTTCTTTCCTGGTGTTCTTCCGGCTTCTCTACTCGCCGTGACCCTTCCTGCCACGCCTGAGCATTCCGACTTCCACGCGCAGAGCCCAAGAAGAGGGGGAGTGTGTTTTCCTTGGCAATTTAACTGTGAGGTTTTCATGTTTATGCACTCATTAGACTTTTAAAAAAATGATTATTGCCACTTGTGCGAAAACAAAAGCATCTGTGACCCCAACTGTGGCTAAATTCAGGCTGTGACCTCAGCTGTCAACAGTTTAAGGTCTTTCCAGGAAAACAACATAACACTACCTCTAATTATCAAGGAATTATTCTGGAAAGGAATCGGGTTAACGAGGGGCGGACCTCAGAGTCGAGGCAGCCTCTTCTTCTTTGTAAATTCTCTCATCACCCAAGACTTAGAGATGCAGAAACAAGTAGAAAGAAGCTCCCCCGCCTCCAACCTCTGCCTCTAGTCTCTGCTGTCTGTAAGGCTGAACCACACTGGTGCCGCCTCCTGCTAATGGCTCCTGGCATAAGGTGCCCTGTTCTCACTCCACGTTAGTTGACAAGGCATTAGCAACTTAGATTCTGCGCGCCAACATAAATGGCTACGTCCTTAGATTCTGTTCATAAGATACAGCTCCTTCTATATTTATAATGGTCAGATATGTTAATACTATTCTAATAATTACAGTAATAGTAGTAATAATATTAATAGAGACGTAGAAGAAACAGATCATCCACTTGGCTATCAAGAAAGCCAGTTTTTTTGGGTTTTTTGTATAACAATCACCCACAGTCACAGATGTGGAAGGCATGCATCTTATATCTGCTTGAAGATCTGGCTGTCAAACAAAATACAAAGATCCTTTGTGTCTCTCCATCTTATAATTCCTTTCTCACAATCTCTACCCGGACCGTATAAATAGCCAGTGCTTATTTTAGTAAAAAATTAGACGCTGATTTATCGATCATTTGTAAAACGCCTCTTCCCCGACTCCAGTTCTTTCTGAAACACTCGCTCTTTCCATTTCTAAAGACAAATGAGTTTTTCGCCCACATGAATTTATTGATGCGTCTAAACAGATCAGTAGAGATGGGAAGGCTTATTTATGCTAGTGGACACATGTCAACACACTAAAAGAAGGAAGAAAAAGAGACACCAGTGCATCATAGGATCATTGTCAACCACACTCTTTAATGCCCATCCATTACGCCTCAGAATCCACATGTGAAACAGTCTTCGTGACTCTAGGGGATCCTTGGAGGCAGGATGTGGACCTTGGAATTGAATCCATTTCAAGGCTTCGCCACATATGGTAATGGCATCTCCCCTCAGAACTGCGGGGCAGTTGCGGACACGTGGTGGACCATGGCCAGGGTTCAGAAGACCACACACTGCTCTGTCCCCTCAGTGTGGCCACATTTTATCACATTTACCCCATGAATATTTTTGTATGCCCTTGACTCCGATGTAACTGTGTGTTATGTGTGAACTCTGACGATTTGTATCTGCTTAGCTTGTTACCACACAGGCACTCCCCTGCTCCCCGCTCACTCATCCCTGCCCTCATCCCAACTCCACCGGCTCCTCTGGGGTTCTGAGCCATTTCCAACACCACTCAACACATTTCTTTGGCTCAATCCCACAGCTATTTCTGCTTCATTATCAAGTACTTACAAAATGAAGTGCCCAGATTAAAAAATCTGTATGTGTGCAGATAGAGAAGTAGAATAATATTTTTTTAAAGATTAACTTTTACTAGGTCTGTTGATACTACTCTTTTTGCTGTTGGACCTACATGTTGAAGAATCCCCACTGTGAAGACAGCTGTTGCTGTTTAAGACATAATCTAGAACAAGACGTATTTTATGCACTTATGATTTTGGAGAAACATTTAGGTGAAAGTTGTATGATGAAAGGCTTTCAGCCTGTGAAGTCAGTGGAAGGCTGACACTGTTATTTAACTTCGTCTCAAAGCCATGAAAAGCAGAGCAAGGAAAAGCTAATTCCACAGTCTAAGAGCACAATTTAAATCACGGCACGAGACCCAGACTTCTCACTCCCTGTTCTCTCAGTATAACATGAACTCTGACAGTAATTACCACAGGTCTCACAAAGTAACCACTGCGGGTGACCTCGCCACTATACTTAAAACAAAATTCCATTAGCAAGTGGGATGCAGTCTGGGGCAAGCAGGGCTGCTCTCTGTTACAGGACTGGGCATCACTTTTGGACATCTCAGTGGATGGACAGACCTTTCTCTGACCCTCAAAAGGATGATGCCTGCATATCTTATGACCCAGCCCCTGCTGGTGGCGACCACCCCCACCCTGCCCCCGCCACATGGTAAGATGTCAAAGAAAATGAAATGCTTGCTGTCTTTATTCAGTCGGGACTCTAATGTTAATTTAGGAAATCATCTCTTTCACGAATTTAAAGACACCTTTATAAACCTTGTTCCACCCTGACTCCCAGCACAAATTTCATGTATTGCAAATCATCAATTTACTCTTAGGTTAGATGCTAAAATACGGTATGTTATCACTAATATGTGAAATCTAAAAAAATAAAAGAAAAGAATGAATATGACAAAACAGAAACAGAATCACAGATACAGGGGACAAACTAGTGGTTACCAGTGGGGAGAGGGAAGGGTGGAGGGGCAAGATAGGACAAGGGGAGTAAGAGGAATGAACTATTATGTATAAAATAAATAAACTACAAAGATATATTGTACAGCACAGGGAATATGGGCAATACTGTATAATAACTCTAAATGGACCGTAATCTGTAAAAATTTTGAATCACTTTGTTGTACACCAAAAACTAATATAATATTGTAAATCAACTATATCTCAATAAAAAAGGTGTATTGTTTTTATGTTAAGAATAATAAAATAAAATAACAAGTAAGCTACAAGGGTATATTGTATGGCACAGGGAATACTGCCAACATTTTATAATAACTTTAAATGGAATATAATCCATAAAAATTTTGAATCGCTCTGCTGTACAACTAAAACTAACACAATATTGTAAACCAACTATATTTCAATTACAAAACAGTTTGCAATTTTAAACAGCTGTAGAAATCCAACGAGATATTTGGGTTTTTATTACATTATATGCGTACTTATGTGGCGTGCCGTACAGTCTCTCAGACTGAGACAAAAAAGTCCTAAGTGGTGCACATCAGTGCTGCACTGTCTTCCCTAGTTTTCCTCTCCTATTTTTCTATATGCTGCCTGGGAAGGACAACCATATTCTCAACAGGTGGCTAAGTGAGAGCCCCAAGAAAGACTAAATCTTGGCTGCCGTTCCCATTTTGTATTTTCATTCCTAGCACCTTACCAACGTTTCTCAGAGTTACTATGTAGGAAAGAGCAGCGTACGCCTAGGGCTGGTGTCCACACAAACGGGAGGTCCAATCTGGGCGTCTGGAGATGCTCCTGGCAGGCGCTCCATCCTCCCTCCCGCCTGGCTACTTCCTGCAGTGTGTCTTCCTCACTGTCAATCATCACTCATCACTCACGTTTTGGGAACAAGGCCATCTACTACCATCAGCTTCACACCTTTTTTAAAAAAAAAAAAAACCTCTCATGCTGCAGGCTTCATAGGAGGGAGTATGACTGAGGCAGCAGCTCTCCAGAGATGATTTCTCTAGAAACCAACACTTAACTGTTTTTCCTTTCAGAATTTTTCCACTGGCAAAATGGGCATAATGATGAGGAAACTGTTGAGGAAAATGTTAAGGTAATATTTGTGAGCATTCTTAGAAAGAGAAAGTGCAAGTGGAACCCTTCTTTGTGGCTCACGGGCATGGCTTTTTAACGAATAGGGAGGAAGGTCGTTTTCCCGTCAGCTTTCTGGGCTGACAATTGCACCCTCCTTTGAGAGTAGAAACTCAACGGACTGCAGTCATGTTCCACCGAGGACTTGCTGGGTTACTACATTCCCTGAGCTCTGTCCTCTGCTAGAGGTGAACAGCAGAAACGGCACAGACTTGGGAGTCGGGCCGCCTTGGTTTTATATCTGAGCTCTGCTGTGTGATCTTGGACAAGCCAGTTAACCTCCGTGAGTTGTAGTGTTCCCAACTGTTAGAACCCTCTGCAAGGGTTATGTAAGAATGCCTGGCATTTTTAGCTTCTTTTCTCTTTTCCATAATCTCCTTAGTTTGATACACAGCATGAGAATCTAGGTTCCCCAACCAAAAAGGGAGCTTCAGTTGGACAGTGAGGGTTTGATGGACTGAAAGGATGATGACAACACTGATGATGCTGACAATGGCCAAGACCACGAGGAAAAGAACTATGCTTTAGACCCTTTACCCGTAAGGCACTTGCAACTCATTTAACAGGTGTAGGCCAGGCTGATGGAGCAGGCTGAGCCAGCTATCTCTCCAAGAGAGCATTTATCTGTTCAGACAATGCAGTGGGTCCTTGAAGAGCTATAAGCGTATCTACTTGTAGAGATGAACTTGAGAAAACAGGTGGCATGATAACTTTACAAGGACTAAGAATGCTCAGGCCGTGCGTTTTAAGTAATCACGGTGTCAACGGGCTCTGGGAAGGCAGCCAGGCAAAATGGCAAGATCACTGGACTGGGGCTTTGCAAAACTGGATGCACTCAGAGCAAGGCAGAGGCCATTCAGTCCGGTTTCCCTCCACCATGTTGCCGACGGATGCGAAGCAAGTCCTTCTGCTCTGCCTTCTCTTCCTGACTGAGACCCTACCTCATCCTAATGCCCACGTGGGGAATGATTCTGAATCTAGCCTCACGCTGCCTGATACACTAACCACCATCCTCACGTGGCTACGGACCACACGAATTGTGGCCAGTGCAACTGAGGAGCTGACTTTTACATTTCACTTAACTTTAAGTAGTTCAAATTTAAATTTGAAAACTGATACTTGATTCATTTTTGGAAAATTTAAAAATAGCTTTGGAACCACTTGAATATGTGACTCTATCTGTTCAAGTGTAAATTTTATGAAACCTAAATCAAAGTATTTCTGATGAAAACTGCACGGGAATTGAAATGTACCATTAGTGTAAAATGCACTTTGGATTTTGAAAATTTAGTATGAAAAATAATTGAAAATATCTTAATATTTTTATATTCATCAATATAAAAATTATTTTGTGCCTAGGAATTTAAATACATTATTGAAATTAAGTTTGTCTGTTTATTTTTACCTTTTTAATGTAGGTAGAAGAAACATTTAAATGACAAATGTGGCTCATCTATTTCTTTTCAATAGCACTAGTCTGTACACTCCCAGAAATGGACATAAAGTTTCAGATATTGTCAACCACTGAAGATGTGCTGGGAATACCACATCCTTTGTAATGGACTTGCCAGATCTAACAGGGCACAGGCTTTGGAGCCCAGAGCTGAATTTGAATCTGGCTTCTACTTAATTTAGATATCGTCAGCCTCTTGCTGCTTTCTGAGGTCTCCCTGAACCCTGATGCAATATTTGAAAGTATTTGCTTTCCCTTTTATCTTATGTCCTCTGAAAACTTGATAAATATGCCTTCTATGATTTGGTCGAATGACCAAATGCTGTGGAATTCAGCTGGGAGGGCTTCAAAGAAGATGTGTGAATTCCACAGCACGCTCCAACTTCCTGCCATCATTTGTAACAGTGAGGATATCTCCCTCCACAGTCCCATGGAAGGGGCTCATCTGTACTCGACATGCTGACTTCACAGCCCTCACCGAGAACTCGGCTAACTCACACTCCACGGCTGCACCTCCTAGTTCTTTCTGTGTGCCGACAGTGCAAAAAATAATCAAATGGTTCCTACTGAACTTCTGCCATCAGAATTATTACCCAAGAAATATCACCCAAGAAATGGGTACATCTACCTCTTCACCATTATCTTTATTGAACAAAATTTACTCTTTCTTAGTTTACTGGGCACATGATTAGATCCCTACAGGAGATGTATTTGGGTGGAGGGCCAACCACTCAGTGTAATAGGGAATCAGCTCAATCCCTGTTCTGGAGGTGGGGGGTAAGTCTTTGACGATGCCACTGGACAGCAGGCATGTTTATACAAAGAGATCTGAAAAATGCGACTTTCCAGTGGAAATATAAGCTCTTGATTCAACTCTACCCTCTCTTCTCCTCGGGTAGAGGTCTTTTCTAGCTTAATTCTTGGTGGTAGTTATCAAGTTTTCCTTTGTGCCATAGCTAGCTATTTCCCTCCTTCCCCCTGAGCCTGTACACACACACACACACACACACACACACACACACACACAGAAATCCATAAGCCAGGTGTTTAGTGGGAGGAAACATGTGGTAAAATGAGCAGTGGAGAAAGGGGCAGAGAAATAAATAAGACAGAACTCCAAGGGGCAAGTCTGAGTCGATGTGTTTCAGTTTCCCCATCTATAAAATGGAATCCAGGCTGATAAAGTCTTCTGCCCAGGGATGCTGTATTAATTGGCTAATTAATGACTGTAACTCACTCTTAAAAATCCAAAGAATGCCATTAATGCTACGTATTTGCTAAGTTTTTTTTTTTTACACAGAAACCATTTAAAGTAATTAGCAAAACCATGGCTTCTCTGAATTAGAAAGTAAATTTAAACTTGAGAATCTATTATTGGGATGGCAAAAAAGCAGAACTAATGGTGGTCTAAGCCACCACAGTGGGAAATTCATGCTGGTGTCTGGTGGTTTAGGGGTGTCATTACATCAAGATGGGCTCTATGCGATGAGCAGGTGGCTTGAGTTTTAAAAACAAATGTGTAGCAAAACGTGCATGCACGTAGATGCAAAGAATAAAGCAGAAATGTAGGCATCTCTATGTTATATATCCATGTTAGAGGTCGATGAACCCGTCCCAGAGTAAGAACTCACTTCTGAGCCAACAGGTCACCAGACCAGAGCTATTGGGTGGATTTTAATGAAACAAAGCAGATTCATCACCTGTTGGCTATCTGTATTCTACAGCTGAGACAAAGGGAAATATAACAACCAAGCCCCATCTTCATTCCACTGACCATTATACAATTTTGTTTCTATACCCAAGATGACCTAGCACTCTTAGTTCCCAGGAGAAACATTTGTCAAAGGGAGCAGAGGCAATGGTCTGAATCAAATGTGGGGTCAAGGAACCCAATTCCAGGGATTCATAGACCCCAAATTCAGAGGTCTGTGAGCCTTTGCCGGTATGTGGGCAAAGCTTTCAAGCATTTCACAGCCCAGTTCATCCTGTGTCCCCAAGAAATGCAGTGATGGGCAGGATGGAATGGATTTAGTGCATCTAGTAGCTTAAGATTTAGTTAAGGTGATTCGCTCTTTCATTCATTCATTCCTATATGTGAAATGAGGACCAAACACAGGGTGTAACGCTGCACACTGTGAGGTTACAAAGCTGAACTAGACACAGAACTACTCGCAAGGAGCTCCCAACCAAGCTTTAGAAATAACCCAGTAACAATCTCCAAAAACAAATACCTTTGCATCCAGCACAAAGCTCAGTATCTCCTGGGTACTTAAAGAATGTTACATAGCTGCACACAAGGCCGAGAGGGGTAAATGCCATGCTCAGAGCAGACACTTTGGGAGGGGGGAGTCAGGAGAGGGCACTTCCTGCCTAGGTAGGTTGGCTAAGCATCTTAGGTGAGAGCTGAGCCTGAATGATCCAGATGAAAGGATGAGACAAAAAAGTACAGAGAAATAACACCAGTGGTAACAAATATTTATTGTTACTTATCTTGCTAAAAGGTTTCTATAACTATGACATTTTGTCCTGACAACAGACCCCATTTACAGATAAAGAAGCAAATGCAGGAGAACTAAGCAATATATCCATGGACACAAAGTGACAGGGCCAATATTCCTTCCTTCATTCAATCAGTCGTCCATTCATCCAATATTCACTAAGTTTCTACAGAGTTCCAGGAACTGTCCTAGATCCTTAAGAAACTGATACTCTTGCTGCCCTCCGGATGGGTGGGAATTCTGAAGGAAACGTATAAACTATTCGTCTCATCAATTTAGCTCCAGAACGCTAAAGAGGATGCAATATTTAAAGTGCCTTAAGTAAGTGGATTTCTGCCATCATTGACCAAGAAGGGAGGCCAAACTAATTAAAAAAATATCCCGTAAGAAAACAAAGGAGTGACAGCTTAAAACGGACTGATTTAGAAATTCACCAGCAAGTTTCAAGGCAAAACATCATCAGGCTTGGAAATCCTGCAGGACCCCCGTGAGGCTTACGGAGAGCTCTGGGAAGTGGTGGGCAAGGTGCGTAGGAGTCATTTTTCTAGAACCACGAGAGGCCTCATTTTAGAGGCAGCACAACTCATCTATTCCAGTGAAAAATAAAAAGGGAAAGTGGAGATATTTAAAATTCACTGAAGAATTAATGCTAATGAGGCCCACACTTTGGCAGCCAAGACGAGAAGATGTAATTTGTCAGGTTCACAGTGGGAAAGAGTAACAAGGACCTGGACTTTCCAACTGCGATATATGGGAACAGTGAACAATGCAATGATTTAAGATTTATTGTGAACCAGAACGCAGTGTTTCTTAATACGGCCGGAGCAACTGATTGCTTTCGGAAAGAGAGTTCTGGATGTTCCCCAACACATTTATAATTTAATGCATTTCTGGAAAACAGAGGTCTGATTGTGATAGTGTTTACTGGGTACTAATACACACAAAGCATCATGCTGCTGGGAAGGTGGGCTGCATAGATGGTTCAGGGCTCCTGTTTCCAAGGAGCTAATCGATCAGCTTGGAGTGGGGTTTGGGAAGTCCAGTGCACCCCCATTTCAACACCACAGGTAGCAGATGAGGGCCACTGGAATGGTAGAAACAGAGAAGCAGTTTCAGCGAATTCTGGCTCGAGGATGAAAACAGGCTTCATCGAGGAGGGATGTTTTAGGTGGTTATTGAAGGACGCGTGAGCATGCTCACACACACACACTTTATGACAAGCAGAGAAAGGGATGTTAAGCAGCATGTTAAACCAAACACAAGACAGAAGTAAAGGAGATGAGGCAGGAGCCACGGCCAGGAGAGGCAGTAGCACTCCAGGAAGCATCTTCCCAACTTCTGTATTTAAATGGAAGATGCAAAATCGTTTCAGTAACACACACATATACAACCCGATGGCTATCATTTTCCAGCCTTCAGACTCTTTTTTCTCCCCTTCTATTTCTCAGGAGCAATTAAAGCAAAGGGAGACATTCACAGGAAGAAGCTGGCCTTTTGGGTAACGGGGAGAGAACAGGAGAAGCCCGGCGCTTGGAGACTCTTTATTCTGGGTAAGCTACTCGTTTCTGAGTTTTAATCAAAGCCTTGTTTGCAGCTCTGAGGAACACAGGACCAGTTTTATTGGAAAATGTGGGCCAAAGTTTTGCATAAGTCTGTCTCTTCAAAGTGGCTTAGTAAATTCTTGAAAGCAAAATCAGTTTGATGGCTTTAAAGGCATAGCGAAATTAAATATTTAAAAATTATGTTAATTTGAATATCTGGCCTCCTTAACTAGACAAGCAAATGTCTGTATATAGCTTACGGCTTTGATGAGAACCAAGCGCCTTTTGGGCTGGATCTGAGGGGCCAGAGGCACTGCCTTGCTGTCAGGGGCAAAGAGTGGGAGGTGATCAGAGCACAAGCTTTGGGAGCAGGGCTTTGGAGTTAGACTGCCCTGGTTTCACCCAGGACGAACAGTGGCATGTTGGGGAGGTCAGAAACCCTGTATTTTGGGAACTATATTATGTATCTTACTAAACCTATAATGGAAAAGAATCTGAAAAAGAATATGTATAACTGAATCACTTTGCTGTACATCGGAAACTAACACAACATTGTAAATCAACCATACTTCAATAAATATTTAAAAAATAAAACAAAAAGAAACCCTGTATTTTAATATGTATGTAAAAGGCTAAAGGCATCATAGCAGCACCTCCCTCTCACAGGCTCGCTGGGGTGACTACAGTGAGTCTGTAATAATGTCAATAATGTCAGGGCATATATGAGTGGGTCCCTTACTCTCAAAGTGTTTACAGTCTAGACAGGAAGACAGACAATTGAAATGAATATATTATGCAAATGAGCACATCAATTTCCATTTTTTTAAAGCAAGGTGTCCCCTAGATGTCAGTTTTCAAACTCGCAGAAATTCAGGGGTTGGATAGGAAAGATTCGACCAGGAAAGCTTTAGCATTGCCTAAGGCAGGCGAATGCTGACCTGCAAGATACTCATTCCCCGCACCGCCAGGGAAGAGGGAAACAGACAGGAGGACAAACTGGGAAGCCTGAAAGTGTGCAGGAGGCCGCCTGCTCTTTTGGCAGAAGCACCTGCTCTCATCATCAGCTTCATTTCAAGATACTGAGTGTGCACCTCTTGACTCCGACTGTTGAGATGGAACTCTGTGGAAAAGGGGCCACGTGGCTGTATCTGAGAACTAAAACATTATGTTTCTCTCACATTAAAACCAAGGTTTCCCTGACTGAGACTCTAGTCTAAAGCAATGCACAGTCCCAGATGGGATTAGAAGAGGGGTGGGCTTTTTTGACCCCAAAGAGAGGCTGGGTTCACACACCAAGAAAGCATGTCCCATGTTTTGCCCGTCCCTGAAGTTGGGTGTGCTGACCAAGCCCAGCGGCCCTCTTGGGAGGAACCATCCTGCAGTACCAATAGTACTGCCCTGGCTCCCTTCAGCCCTGTTGGCTTCACAATTCTGTTACTTGTACACATCTGTCTCCCTCCACTGGATGGTAAGTTGCCTGAGTGAGGTCTAGACCTGCTAAGTGTTTCTTCCCACCGTATCTCTTTTGAGAACAGCTGCCTTTTAATAATCAATAATTAGTTATCAAGTAATTAGGATAATGGAGCTACGAGAGATGACAGGGGCTGCCAGCCCCACTTTGCTTCTTATGTGAGTCCCTGAAGCTGAAAGAGGCCAGTCTCTTTCCACAACTGAAACCAACATCGTGAGCTGGGGTGGTTTATGCTGGAAAGTTCACCAGAGGTAATGCCCACTCCAGAGAGAGAGCTGCATTACTGATCAGATTAAAATGTCTAGGACTCCTAGCTAACTAGGCGTCCCTCACTGAATGGTTACTAGATTCCTCCTGCTTAGCTAAATTCTATATATGAAATACTACCGAATCCTTACCATAACCCTTTGGAGCAATCATTTTCACATTAACCCCATCTGACCCACGAGGAAGTTGAGACTTGCAGAGGCTAAGTAATGTTCCCCAGGGCTGACAAGGGCTGGATCCTGGGCTCAGTCCTAGGGCCGATGGTATCTGGTACCAGCATGTGACAACCCACTGTGCTGTCATCCTTCCTTCACTCTGTGCACAGAGATCTCACTTGGGTGGCTTGAACCTGGCCGTGGTGGGAATATTTACACTATGGAAATCAGTAAGCACTGCAGACTGGGGCTGCGTGCACGTGTGTGTGTGTGTGTGTGTGCGCGCGTGTGTGCTAGTTTTTACCAGCACGTCCACTATCCAGGGCTGTCTTAATTCCAAAGTCTCTGTGCTAATCAACCACCACTCCATATGTAATCAGTAAACAACAGTACATGGATTCAGCAATGCCTGCATGTTGGCATGACCAGGGCAGTGTGCAGAGGGACCGAGGTGTGTGGGGAGCCTTGAAAAGAACACCGAATATTAAGATTTGTCAGGAAATCCCCAGGACACCAGAAAGTTGTGTTCATGTAAAGCAAAGGAATAGTTTATGAGTTTCCACTACAGGCTGGAACAAGTCTCTCTCAAGATCACCTGTGCCCCTGCTCTGACTCCTGGCAGCCTTCTGATATGTGGGAGGAAGAGCAGACACCAGCTTTCTGGCTGTTAGAAAGGTACACACTCATTGTGATGACAGAAAATGGTACTTCCGCCAGCCCCTGTGGACCTGGTCAGTCGTTCTCCAATGCCTGATCCTCCTGGGAGGACCGATGAAACTGCTCTCCACACAAAGGTAAGAACCCAGCGGTCTCCTCGGAAGGGCCTGACTTCCCCTTCATTTATTTGCTCTAGAGATAAAGTGAAAAGGGAGAAAGAAAAGGACAAGAAAGGGAAAGGAGGTGCATATACAGGATGGTACACAGTGGGTGTTCAGTCAATGCTTGATGAATGAGAAAAGGTAATAAAAAAACACTTGATCGCTAACCATCTCATATCTAGGTCACTGATATCAAAACTTACCTAAGAACAGACTGACCTGGCTTCACTGGGATACAAGGCCCATTTCCCTTCATCTGCTATCCTTCGCCCTACCTGGCAAATCCAGGAAGCCCTCTGAGATCAGAGTCTGACTAACAGAGCACTTGGCCAAGAGGCTGAGGCCTCTTCTTTAGCTTTGGAGAGGACCTTCCCGAAACCTGGATGATCGACAACCAGATCACCTGCTGGCAATATGGCAAGGAGATATATCCTCCACCACGGATAAAAGAAGAAGAGACTGAGGAAAGAAAAGTCAATTTCAGATGAGTTCTAGAGCTCCGTGCACAACTCGGCCGTAGCCCCCGCCTCAACCAGGCCAGTATTCTGAAGGATGGCTGGGAGACATTTGCAGATAAAGCACAAGCAATTTTTTAAGTCATAAACCCTTAGACGAGCATCAGAGGCTGATTTTTATGGTACCCTCTAGAGCCCTGCTTGCTATAAAACACCCTCCTAAGGTATCTATAGCTGTGGACTTCCACTGTAAGATTCATAACTCTACGCAAGTTAATGGAAATCAATAGATCCAGTGATCCTATATTCTTCATAATTAGTGAGAAATGCCGGTCTTCATCACAACCCAGGGTCAGACCTGTTCTATCACGTGCCCAGACACTCTTCCCCACACACCAGCTGTGAAAGACAAATAGCACCTTTTATGCCTCGCTGGGCAGGTACATGAAGGGGAATTATAAAGACAAACAGATGCACAGGGACTCAGAGCAGGCCTGCGGAGAGAAGGGATGGGAAGCAGAAGTGAAGGAGGGTCCACTGCAGTTACCCCGGGATACTGGGCAGCGTTCCAGGGTGATCCCTGTTGTTTCTTGACAGTTGCAGACCATGGGAGTCATCACAGGCCTTATTTAAGTGTGCACCTTCGGGCCTGCTATGAGTCCCTGGTCAAAAGTATGTGCTTCCAATCGTTTGTTGGATCCTGGTCCTGGGACACAATTTTGAGAACAGCCCATGTTTTGGGCTCAGGTCCCCCAGGAAGCAGACTGAGATGAAGACTGGTGTGCAGGCAGGTTACTGGGAAGCTCTCTGGGATCAACAGTCATGAGGCCCTGACAGAAGCAGATGGACAAACCGAAATGGAACAAAAGCCCCAGACTATCCAAGGAGAGCCCTGGAGCCGGAATGACCCTGCAGAGCTGTCCTGCCTTGAGGGAAGGAGGCTGTGGTGTATCTGTGGATGTAAACCGTACCTGGAGGTCAGGGGGCTCTCTTCAGCTAAGACTATTCCCAGAGATGGAACCAACCGAGAGTCATAGCTGTCAACACTCCCAGAGGCAGGAGATGGTGTCTCAGCCCTGAGGGGCCTGAGCAGCGCACCACAGCATCCGCTACAAGACAGTGAAGAGCAGTCAAAGAGGCCGCTCACGTACGGAGCTCTTAACATGCCTTGTCCTGTCTTCAGTGCTGTCAGTGACTGGTGCCACCCTTCAAGTAGCCACTTCATGTACCTTCTTTGCAGAAAGTCTCATTCCTCCAAAACAAAAACATGGCAACTTGATTCATCTGCCATTTACTCTACAACCCAGAAAGAACTTTACCATTTCCCTCCTCCACTCACCACTCCAGCCCCAGAACAGAGTCTGGCAGATCCAGCCATCAAAATGAAGGAAAAACACCTTCTTGACCGCCAGTAGTCCTGGTCTCTTGACCATTTTCCTCTTCTCAGGACATGGCCAGGTGAATTTCTACTGAAATCTCCATCCGGCCATTCTGTCCCTGGGAGGTGACAGTGACTTCCTGAAATTCACGAGTCCCAGTGTAATGAGACCAGGCCTGCTTTTCCCAGGGTGAATACACAGCACAGGAAACAAGCATATTATCATTTCATTTAGTGATTTCCTGTTCTGTACATTTGACATTTATTAAGAAACTCTGCTCATTCCGGAGCAGTCTATGTGTCCCATCAACCAGAAGACAAATGTCTACTATTTCCTATGTTCCTTGTTTAGAAAGCCTGAAAAATTAAGATCCAGAAATATGATAAGGGACATACAGCTTATTTGATAGGCTGCTGGGTGCTGATAAATCAAAGTGTTGTCTCTCTGACTCGACTCTAAACGTGCTGCAAGTACAAAATGCATCCTCCTGGTCCTGACATCTCCCAGATGCCCTAGCAGAGGCTTCTGCTCATTTTGGCCCTCAGTGCAGAGGAAGTGAAAAATGTAAGAATTCTGACCCACTCTCTGAATGAGGAAACAGTTTAGAAGAAAACCTCCATGAAACATTCAACTCCTTGAGAAACATACACGCTATATACCTTGTCACACTGATGTCAGACTTTCCAAGTTTTCCAGTTGAGGCAGGCTCTTTATTCAAGCATTCAAGGACTCGATCAGGTGATCAAAACGTACCTTGTTCATCTTATTTCTAGCAATTACCTGATTTGAAGTCCATTCCTCAAATTGGCCACTGTTCTTAGCATCCCCCTGTACATGGATCCCAACCTAAATGATACAGTCCCTTTAAATAAGGAACTATATTATTTGCTTTTAATTATTTATATATCTTTTTTCCCCTAACAATTAGCATTAAGTACTCGGTGTTTGCTCAATTTATTTTGTGGACAATTTTTGAGGCAGATTAAAGGAAAAATTCATACAGTGAACTAGCAAAACAGAAAGAGAATTAAAACATTAGTATCAAAGAAAAGGAGATGCTGCAAAAATGCCAAACAGAAGGCTCTGCATAATTTCCAGAGTTCCAATTTAAGGTCTGAGCCTCCCAGAAGCCAATAGGACAAAGAAAGCTGGAATTGTCCTAGTTCTTATCAGCAAGAATAAAGCAGAACTGGTCTAACAAAGCCTATTCTTAGCATGATTCTGAAAGAGAACTCTCCACAGGGGATTCTCTAGGGAGGGACACTGTCAGCGTTTCACAGAAAATGTAGTCAAAAATTATATATGGTGCCTTTCCAAAAATAGTGATGGTTATGTCCTTTTATCTCTAATTTATGGTAAACTAAGAGCTTCTAGATAAAGAAATGCTGTTAATGTTGACAGTCCTGGTACTACACCCACACTGAAGCAAAAGTTCCTTCTGTGGGAATACCCTCCTCCATTATCTTCCAGTTTTGAAACCTTATCCTTTCTTCCAGGCTCAGGTCAAGACTCACATGTGGCCTCCATGAAGCCTTCCTTCATCATGCTGGTTTCTTACTCTGCCTACGCATGACAGTCACATATAGAGAACTCAACATTCTTGTCTAGAGATTGCTTCAGGGTTATGCTTTTCTCTTCAATTCAATGGTGCGGTGGGTTAAAGAGGCCTGCAGTTAATTTTTGCTACTAGAGGAGGAACCAATCATCCTCCCATTGAATCTGGCGGACCTTAAGGACTTGCTTAAATCATAAAATATGGGATAGCTCAAGTGGTAGACTGCATACTTCGCATGCATGAGGCCCTGGGTTCAATCCCCAGTACTTCTTCTAAGAACAAATAGGCACACCTAACTGCCTCCCCCACCAACAAACAAACAAAAATAAATAAAATATGGTGGAAGCGATGTTAGGCCTATTCCAGGCCTATCCTCTCAGACAACTGGCAACTTCTGTTTTGCCCTCTAGGAACCTGGGGTGGTCACACTGTGGCCACATGGACAGGCCACACAGGTGGTCTGATCAATAGTTCCAGTAGAGCCCAGCCTTCCATCCACTCCCATCAAAGACTAGGATAAGATGAAGGTGTCTTGGACCCTTGAGACCAGTTCATCTGCCAGCTGAATACCACCAAGTGATCTCCATCAACACCATACAGAACAAAAGAACTGCCAGTCGGGTCCTGCCCAAATGCTGAGCCAACAAAATCTTGAGATCTAATGAGATCTCATTTGTTTTAAGCCACTTAATTTTGAAGGCGGGCGGTTTATTATGGAACATTTGATAGCAAATCATAAGCATCCTGAGGCTGAAATCAGGCATTCTACTTCATTATGAATTCACTAAAACAAATAACCATGGAGTGTCCACCATGTACCAAGCACCATGGTAGGAGCTAGAGATACAACAAAACGAATGTGACAAAACTTCTGCCCCTTATAAGCTGACATTCTAGTGAGGGAGACAGACAATGAAGATGAAAACAAATAAGGTTATTTTGTAATATCCAAATTGCCGGGCACAGAGCTAACCAGCAGAAGCGCCTGAGGAAGGCTCTACTCTGTGCACTACAGCGCAGCTCAATGGCTCTCTCTCAGTTGTGCCTAAAAACAAAAAACTGAAAAAAAAAGTAACTGAATCCAAGTATCTGGAAGACTAAGTTACCAACAAGACAAGTCAGATAAGCCAAAGAAGTTTATAAAAGCACATTTCCGGAATAATAGGTATAATGAAAGGATGTTTACCTATTTCTCAAAAGCAGCGTCTCCTATTGCCCGTGACGCCCTAAAACTTTTATTAGGAGAACCAGGGGCAAACCCCCAGGTTTTCAGAAATGTAGTTTAGTCCCTAACCAGGGTAGAACGTATTGCCCCATAAAATGTCAACAACAAAACAATATAGAAAAAATAATTACAGACAGTGTTAGTGTTGTAAGCTGATAAGGACCAGATGGTCTTTTGTATTTATGGTTTTCCTTGTGCATACAAATGCTTTGGGGATCTAATTAGCCTTCTACAAAACTCAAACTGGGTAATTACTATCATTATCCCCTTTTCAAATAAATCTGAAGTCTAAACTGCAATTATGTTTTTTATCTTACATTTGGTATTCACATATTTTCAGAACTGTTCTTTGCCATCTACTTAGAAAACTTCTTAATGTGAACTGAAGCAAAAAAGGTGCAGGAGGATTATAAAAAACTCTTAAAAAAATGGATCATTCTGTTAGAGGAAAGTGCTGACAACCACCGAAACACTTTCTCCACCGGGGTCCTGTTTCTGCCACGCTTTCCCTCCAATCAAGGATAAAGTCCCTGTTCTCTGAGACTTTATATTTCCACTTACGCTTTGCACAGCAAAACCGAAGAACTTCTACGTGGAGACAGAACCAGTCACGCATGTTAGAGAAAGGATTCTCCGTAAGATGCAAGGTGGCAGCCATTTTAATTAACTTCTGACTCTGCCCCCAAAGTACAGCACCTGGGCTGGCGATGAGCTATGGAAAAGCAGCAGTACGCATAACGAGGCTGGTATGTCATCTTTATTGGATTTCTGGCCTCGGGACATTCGAGTCACATGGTAACAACATCTCTGTACCGCGAGGCGAGGCAGACGTAATCATGCGTGCCAGTGAACTCATAATAGAGAGTTCATCAAAGTCTGTCTCCAGTGAGAAGTACGTAAGGCGGGAGCTGTGTTGCAACTGTGCCATTTCAGGTGCAAGGCCAAGGATTAGAGGTTATGGGGTGAGGGGTGGGGGGCATGTGTCTTCCTTGACAGAACGAAACATGGGCAGTGACAAGTTATGAGGAATCACTGCCTCTTCTGCAATAGCTCCCAGGGAGAAGGGTCCAGAATCTTCGGACTGCCTGGTTGATACCTCAGAAGTCAGCATCATGATTACTGGTCCAGAGGGAAAGATCCAGAAATAGCTGACAGAAGGAAAAATCCAGATGATAACCCAGAACTGAGGAGGGTGCTCGGCCCTGGGAAGGCGCTTCTATTAAATAGGGTGCCGATGTGTTGATGCAGGCTTCAGAGACGGCCCACTGGCCTGCCCGACAGAAGGATGGTTCTGGGGCTGCCGCCTGGGCCCTCCACCCTGGGGACTGCCCCGGGCTGCCCTGGCAGGCAGCAGCGCAGGCGCCCTGCAACTGACAAGGATGGCTGCGGGTCCAGGCTTCATATTCCCTGAAACGACGGCAGGGACCTCGCAGCCCACTGGGAAGAATCTTGAAGGCATGCATGCACTCTCCCATTTAATCAGCAAGGTGCTTACCTTCTTCACGCTACGCACGGTGTGAGGCGATTTATGCAAGTTCAGGTGTCAGTGAAGACACTGGCCTTACAAGTATTATCGTCGGATTCCCCTCCTAAAAGGCCTTAGAGATGCAGCCCAGCACTGTGGCAGAGTCTAAGTGCAAGGGAAGTGCTGATGGCCCGCGGGGTGTGTGCCCAAGTGGTGCTGGGTCCTCTGAGTTGGGAGATCAGTCGTGTAAGGGACTGTCTGTCTAGCTCTGATTTCGTGTATCTCCTTATAAATGGCATCTTAACATTTCTACAGCTATTTTTAGTGTCTCCTTACCATCATCACCTCTCTCGTTGGAAGCATGACGGGTGGTATTTTGTTCTGTTACAGATGCACAAGACAGATCTGAGGCATTGAGGAACATGCCTGAAGCCAGACAGCAAGTAAGAAGCCCAGTCAAGACTCACACCCAGGTCTTCTCATGACAAACCCAGACATTCCAGACTCTGCCCCGTCTCATGGGGCTTTTGCTGAAGCCTCTGAACAAAAGTTTGGGTGCCAGAGCTGCTAGGCATTGCCAATGTCCCTCTTGCTTCTGCGGTTGCAGGTCCAGAGCCCCAAGGAATGTGAGTCAGGGGAGGACCAGGGCATCGGCACTCATTAAGCTGCCACTGGATACAGCAGAAAGGGCAAAGAGCTCCAGATGGCAAGCATAGGTTCAGTCTCAGCATGGTCTGGGTTTGCTTCATCAAGTAACTTAACCTCTTTAAGAATTTGCTTCCTCACTGGTAATCATACCTGTGGGTATGCTGCAATGACTAGTAAATCAAAAGCGTCCGGGGCTGCCATCATGTATGCTACTTCATTTATTCATTCATACCATCTCACAGGGGCACAGGAGCACGGAACGAGATGATGGGGATAATGCACAGGTGCAAAGCCTGGCACAGAGCAAGGGTTAGTTGTGTTCCTCTTTCCGTCAGACTCCCCGGTGGGCTCTGTCCATTCTGTAACGGGGAGGAGAGTGTTTTTAAGAGTTCCCACTGTGGGAATGCCCCAGAACTCCAGGCACTGAGGAAAAGTTCTGTATAAACATCAGGAAGGAAGCCAGAGGGAAGTGCCAGGAATGACACAGTCTGCTGTCTCCCCAGGGGGGAGGGGGAGAAGCCACGCCCCAGTGCTGTCCAGATATGCTTGGCCAATCCTCAAATAGGCAGTAGTGCTTCCTGGTGTGCCCTTGTTTATGGATGCAAACTAAAGGAAAAAAATAATAGCAACTATCCTGCAATATCATAGGCATTTCCTGTTGATTTAAATATATTTTCAATTTTCTGGCTAGGATAAAATCCAAATTACCTTCAAATAACTGTCTGGCAGAGTGGGCATCTTGCCAGGCAAACAGTTTTGTGAGGCCCAGACAGTAACTGAGCTGATGGTCCAAACTGGGTTAGCTCTTTGTCCTGATGGTGACCCACCCTGTCAACTTGCTCAACTGATAGGGCAGGTTGACCAGGTACCTGCATGACGGCATCTTTGAGTCATGGTACTTGGGCACCCAAAGGCACTCATGGCACCGGGTGAAGATGGGAAGCAGGATGAGGCTGAAGGCCAAGGCATTTCTAGCAGGTGCTTCTCTCTACCTCTGTCTGTGACTGTCTTGAATAGTTCCTCAAGTCTCTCAAAGGCAAAGCAGAAAGGAAGATTCACAGGCCCCTGTTTCAAAGACATGCATCTCATAACTTACTATAGCTGGTCTCATTTCAGGGGGGGCCAGACGTGTGGTCCAGGTTGGACCAGTGCCTTTCCTAAGAATTCAGTCTTCCCCAAAGGACTCCTCCAGGGTGCTTTGTGGTCTCTTTCAACCCCACATTCTACACATCTCAGCATCTTAGCAGGAATCAGTATGTTGGTACAATTTTTCAGCTCGCCTAACAGCTATTATTTTTGTTTGTGTTTTACAGTTATAGGAATAGACTTCACTTCCAAGCTTAACACGAATGGCAGGGTTACAGATGGTTAAAACAGATATGCAGAATGGTTAGACACGTGTGTAGAGGGCTGAATGGTGGCTCCCCCAGAATATAGGTCTGTGTCCTCCTAACCCTCAGACCCTGTCCATGGGAGCTGATTTGGAGAAGGAATCTTTGCAGATGTAATTAAATTCAGGATCTTGAAATGAGATCATCCTGGATTATCTGAGTGGGCTCTCAACCCAGTGACAGGTGTCCTTAAAAGAAAAAGACAGAAAGACAGAGAAAGATTTGAAACACAGAGGGGAAGGCCAAATGAAGATGGAGGTGGAAACTGGAGTTATGCTGCCAGAAGCCAAGGAATGCCTGGAGCCACAGCAGTCCGAGGAAGAACAGATTCTCTCGCAGAGGCTTCAGTGGGAACAAGGCTCTGCCACGCCTTGGTTTTGGACTTTTGGCCTCTCGAATTTTTGCTATTTTTAAGTCATCAAGTTTGTGGTAATTAGTTAAGCATCCCTAGGACACTAATGCAGTACGTTTATAACATGTATATATGTGATCTGTGTATCTGCATATCTGTATCTGTGTTTCTCTCTCTCCAGTGTGTGTATGTATTATATGGTGATCATGTTGTTTCATCACACGGGATCTAAATTCCTTCATCATCCCTGGTTGCATGATGCTACAAAAAAGCAAGAGAGATTGTCACCCGTTGACCAACTGCCTTCAACAACTGTGTCTTATGTGGGGGAAATAAATAATTACACTGGGGCTCTTAAAATGGGAATTGAGTAGAAAGAACACCTGACAGGGTTCTCTCTTCCTCAGAAAGAATCATTAAATACTACACAAGGTTAGGGTACCTGAAAGAATTTGAGCTAACTGTATTAATAAAATCTATATTCAAATGCGAAGGTAGAGTACGCTCAATATTTAAAGGGATACACAGCATGACACTGAGAGAAATGGTCATATAAAGCATTTTGTAATCTCATGTCCTCACTTTTATATGTATGCATTTGGAGTAAAGCTTTCTGCTGTGTTTCTAACCCGTTCTACAAATAATAATAGTCACAATGGTTCAGATAATAAAGTAATAGTCACAGGAGTTATAGTGAATGCTTACTGAGCATTTGCTATGATTCAGGCACCAGGCCAGATTATTTACAAGCATTGTTTTTTTTTTAACGAATCCATATAGAAGTCCTGTGAGGAGTGTATCTTTACACCCGTTTTTCAGATAAAGAAGCAAACATCATGTTCATGGAGGTGAAGTGACTCATCCAAGCTGGTGGTCGTTACAACAAGCAGGACTGATGGGCCTCTGCCCGTCCACTGCTGGGCTCCAGAGCTCCTGACCCCAACAAGTACACAGAGAGGCCTGGGAACAGGAGGACCTGAAAGCTGTTGTGGGAGTCTCTCTGTGCTCACAGTCAGTGACAGGACCCTGACACGGCCTCTGCAAACTCCCTGTTCCAATTTAGTTGAAGACAGGAAAACAAAAAACAAAAAACAAAAAAAACCAAAAACCCATTAAAAGAAAAAAAGATCACAGTACTAAAATGAAGACTTCCAGGAACTGGGAGGTATTAAAAAGATGAGCAGGGTTTGGACAAGGGTAGTGGGGCAAAGGGCATTCCAGGGAGGCGGGATCGGGAGGTGGAACATGAAGGCTCACTTGGGAACCTGTCCTGGCATTGACCACGGACGCCTCCCAGGCCAAACTCATGCATCTGAGTAGAGCCCAAGCCCTTTCCTGCAAGATGATGAAATAAATTTCCAATCTAGAAAATGGACTTGTAAAGAGGTTACGTGTGAGTCAAATCCCTGTAGTTCATAAGATAAAATGGTAATTCTCAACAGCAACAGAGATGATCTGTAAACAAACACCACGGCTGGCTGGTGGAGGACTGGGGAGCATGGCACATTCAGAAGCAAAGGCCCCAGAGGCCCTCAAACGCGTGCGCCTCACCAGCTGAGGAGGTTCACACAACTCTCAGACGTTTCTGCCGCAGGGGTACTTCTCTACTTGGGTATACATATCGTCAAGCACCATGCCCAGATAGTGAATGGCTCCCAGCAGAGTTGGTAGGCCAGGTGGGCTAGGGATGAAAGAGACAGAGAGGAGAGAGAGGGAGAGGGAGGTGTGATCCTGAATTTTCCACAAGCACGCGGCAGTGCGATTTGCTAACTACGGGATGCTGCAGTGCTCCTCAAACTGCAGGAAGAGGCACTCAGCTCTCTCTGCATTCATGATCCTTAGAGTGTAATTTATTAGGCTGGAGAAGGCAGGTTTTGTTTACTCCCCAACGTCAGGGAAATGAAGGAAATGTTGAAGACAGTGTTCGGGAACCTGGCTCTAGAGTGGCAGATGATAGTATATCTGAAGCCCCTGAGATCCCAGGATGTCCCTGTTGTTGGTGATTATTTCTCCCCTCCCACGTGCATACGCTGATTCGCATATTAGGGAAGGGCTAGAGGGTTGCTTCCGGGACAAGAGGGGATTTGGTCTGGAAGGCAGCCTGACTTAATTCATCTGTGTCTGTGCCTCAGGCTATTAGCATCCATACACTTACCGTATTACAATAACTAATTAATGTATTAATCAGGAGAAATGTGGGTATACAGGGAATGAAATATGCTGACTGGAATCGGGACTAAGGGATCAGCATTTTCTCAGTTAGACACGGCAGGCAGGGGCTCTAGGAGGTTAACAACAAGTCCGTGAACAAGCACCATTACGTTCTGAAGGATGACAAATACCACTACCAGACCAACCATCATCAGGTTCCTTTACGGGATCAGGTGGAACCTTTGGAGGAAGGGATTGATGAGTATTGGAAACCAGGTACGCAGCACACCAGGGGTCCACTTTCATGCACGTACACCACCCAGAAAAGCAAAATTCACATCAGGATGTCTTCATGACTTCCAAAAACCATTACTGACACTGACATTGGCTGTGACGCATGCTAGTAAGTTTCCAATCCAGTTGCAAAAATCCAAGGTGGGTCCAAATGTGTGGAAAGAAGCAGCAGAAACCACATTTCAGAACTCATATTCATTTAAATACCACAGTGCCCAACATGGCTTTCCTCATTTATACAGTCTGGACTCCATACAGTCCAAATTCATGATACAGCATAGCTTACTCAATTCATTTAGAGGTAAAGGGAGAATCAGAGATGCTATCACGACTGACCATCAAGATGGAATACACGTGAGATCTGAGCCAAGGCCGACTGATGTGGAAACAAGAGTAAAGAATGCTCAAGAAAAAAGTCCTAAAGTAGGACTCCAACTACTTTACTGTACTTGCGTCAAGAGCATGTTCAGTAGATCATGCAAAGACACAGGAGTTCAAGGTTATGTATAAACTTGCATTCACAAAGCCCATTTGCTTTCCATATTATTTAACGTAGCTTAAGTTTAATGTGCAAATAGTCACCCTATCACCCAGTCCAACGAGTACCTTTCAACCTTTTTAAAAGGTTTTATAGTGAGCTCTATTTATTGCAAATTGAAGTCAATAAAATCCATATGATGAGATTCACATTTTCACATGATTCACGCCAGTGGATGTATCACACGCAACATGGAGTACATGGGCTCCCAAACCTCAATAGTACCTGTTACGTGAAGGAGTGAGATGCACTATAATAAGGTAAAAAAGTAATATTCACACAACAGGCAGCTTTTGCTAAGGGTCAGCTTTATTTCTGGTTGCTTCATCTGCCTGACCTGCTAGTTCATTTATTTTAAAAACAACCCCCCCATGTATACTGTATAATGAGGGGAGATCATTATCCAGACAGTCAGAATTATTTCCACTGTACAGAGAATCTTCAGAAGCTCAGCAAGGTTAGATAAACCCCATTATTGACAGTTACCGTGCTCCTGTTTTCTTGGGAGATTTTCATAAACCACGTGGAAGTAAATACTCACGAAGTGCCTACAGCGCTTTCTGCTCCTGACACTGTATGTTGATGCCAGATTGTGAGTTACTTGGATACTCGGTGACAGTGAACATTGTGTTGCTATTTATCAAGCCCTGCTGTGAAGAAGGCATTGGTGACTTCAAAGCCACTGATGACAGAGGTATCATATGGTGATCATTAGTCTTTGTAATGATTCCTTGCAAAATTGAGAGAAAATAACAACCTTTTCACCAAGATAGGTAGCAGGTTACAGTGTCTTGACTTTGTTATTAAGTGAAACAAATGGTATAAAAAGAAGATGCATCCTTCCTGAGCTCTCCTTGCTAACCATCCTCTCTTCTAAGATAACAGGACAGGGCTTGGAGGAGAAGTTTGGTACTTTTTCTTAAACCAATATTTGCTGGAACATTGGTTTTTCAGACATTTGTTCCATGCCTTACACCATCTCCTCAACAGGCCGTCAGCTTCATGAAGGCAGGGGCTGTCTTTTCCTTTTCATATGGACTGTGGACCCTGCCCCCTTTCTCACACTGGTCCTGACTCTCCCAACATAACGTCTGGCACTGAATTTTTACTCAGCAAAAGTCTGTTGTAGTTGAATGAGGGAGCCTTCGAATATTTACAGAAATGGGCAAGTTGGAGGAGGGTGGAGAAACTACTCTGAGAAGAAAGGGTGAACAGTAGAAATGAGAAACTGGTACATCCTGAGTCTGTAGTGACAGGTGCCCAATTAGAGAGGATGCACAGGACCACCACTGAAGTCCTGGGTGAGACTGATATCTGGAGCCAAGATAACTTAATTTTACTTAGGACTGGTCATTAGTCACTTGAAGAATGAAACAGCTGTGGCTAACAATGAAAAGGACACAGCTGGACTGTCACCATGGTGCTTCTGACAGAAAGAGACTGACGGAGCAATCTAGTTTGCACCTTCACTTAAACAGAAGGAAGACTCCTGAAGCCTGAAGTCCAGTTTGAGCAAGATCTTCAGTGAATTCTAAACTGTGCTGTCAATAGAAAGCTCCCTAGCTGTTGTGAATCTCGCTGACTTTATTATTTTTTAATAACACATTGATTTCTCCTTTATTGTTGGATCTTTGTTTCTCAGAAACTAGTGGATGACCAGGGATGTTTTTGAGAGCTGCTAAACTTGCTGCCCAATTTGTCTAAATTCTTCCTAAACCTCTCAAGCCATACTGATGCATTAAGTCCTTTAAGAAGATATAATGACTGAAAGGAATTGTAATTTATAAAGAACTCTGACAGGAATATGGATTATGGATAAGCTAATGACAAGTCTCTGATTTATAGAAAGAAGAGTCCATGGTATAATTTGGCCTTACCAGAGCTCAGTCATGTATCATGACCAAAGTCAAAGAATGTCTTTGCATCTTTTAAGAAGAAAGTGCTCTGTAGGAACCACTTGCATCTCTCTCTAACGCTGTGTTACCAAACACCCGATGACCCAGTATGCTTTTCCTAAAGAAATTATAGCCACTTCATATTGAAATATTTATTTTGAATTGTAAGACAGAACACTTTTCTCCTTGGCTTTAATCTTTCCTTAACACAAAAGACTGTAAGTGTTTAAGTCACTCCAGTAACATCAAAAGGGAATAATCAGTTTCTGCTCAGTACTAGCTGAGTTAAATAGCAGCTCTGTTTCCAGAAAGATAATAATGTCAAAAAAATTAGCCAGAAAACAGCAGGCATTCTGGGGAATTTAACTGTTGAACAAATGACTGGAAGGTGTTTCAAAGTCAATTTAAATAATTTTTAAAAAATTACACCCTGACTTGAAACCTAAGAACCCTTTTTCTCTCTATATAATTAAAACATAATGCAGAAGACCTCGACAGACAATGATTCCTGATATTTTAATAATAAAGTAGAATGTCCTCATGATATAGCTGATTATTAAGTATATTTGAATATACGACAGATTAAATCAGTTCCAGTGGAAAAACTATCTACAGTACCCAGTAAAAGCCTGGTTCAACGAGCTGTTCTGCATAATGGATTCCTCAGTATCAGGAATATGAAGATGTCCTGCTGAAAATGTTGTTTTAAATATTCTGCTGGAGAAGTAGGTCAGAATGGTCAGGGGGAAAAATCTCAGCATCCTAGCAGGCTCATGCAGGAATAAACCTTGTGAGGACAGAGGCACGGAGGAACGGTCCAGGGATGACCCAAGAACTGCTTGTGTTTGTCTGCTCGGGCTGCCACAACAAAGGACCACAGACTGGGTGGCTTAAACGACAGAATTTCACTTTGTCACAGTTCTGGAGCCTGGAAGTCTGAAATCAAGGTCCTGGTGTGGTCAGTTTCTGGTGAGGCCTCTCCTCCCGGCTTGCAGACGGTCATCTTCTTGCTGTGTCTTTACATGGCCTTTTCTCAGTGCAAGTGAGTGGAGAGAGAGCAATCTTCCTGGTGTTTCCTTTGATAAGGTTATTAGTCCTATCAGACCAGGTTGTAGCCTTAAGACTTTAACCTTAATTACCTCCACAGAGGCCCCATCTCCAAATACAGTCACCCTGGAGATTTGGGGCTTCAGCAGAGGAGTTGGTGGGGGTGGGGTGGGACACAAACATACAGTCCACAACTCTGCTCCTCTCATTCCTGTGCTCACTTCACTTCTGTTCTGTGTGGGGTGCCAGCTCCTCAGAGTGTGTGTGACTGTCCCCAGCTGAGGGGAGCCTGGGAAGGGTCTCACCACCTCTCCTTGCTGAGGCTCCACGAGAAGCCCTGCACTCTACTCCTCAGAGTATGTGAGCAGCGCATGCTTCAAGGTTTAGAAATTGAAATAGATGAGCAAAGGTCAAAGGAACAAGAACTGCATAGCTGAGAGAAGAGATGATGGAGGTGACTTGACAATCTTTAATAGAGGAGGAGAGAGTATGCACAGAATCCTGACCAGCTGTTCCCTGTTGCTACTGGCGGCCAATTAGGAGAAAAGAGGACTCAGCCAGAATGTGGGGAGAGATTTAAATGAGATATAATGGATGGATTCTTGGACAGTACAAATCTGTTGCCTGACCATGAGAACTGAAAAATAGGGCAAAAGATGACAGTGGGACTTGGGCTCTCAGGAGCTGTAAGAAATAGGGGTCCAGTTTCTCCAAGGAAGACATACAAAAGGCCAAAAGGCACAAGAAAAGATGTTCAACGTCTCTAATTACCAGAGAAATGCAAATGAAAACTACAATGAGGGATAACTTAACACTGGTCAGAATGGCCATCATTTAAAAGTCTACAAATAACAAATGCTGGAGAGGGTGTGGAGAGAAAGGAACCCTCCTACACTGCTGGTAGGGATATAAATTGGTGCAGCCACTAAGCAAAATGGTATGGAGGTTCCTTGAAAGACTAAAAATAGGATTGCCATATGATCCAGCCATCCCATTCCTTAGCATCTATCTGGAGAAACTATAATACAATAAGATACACGCATCCCAATGTTCATAGCAGCACTATTTATAATAGTGAAGACATGGAAGCAACCAAAATGTCCACTGACAGATGACTGGATAAAGAAGATGTGATATAAAATGGAGTATTACTCAGTCATAAAAAGTACAAAATAATGCCAGTTGCAGCGACACAGATGGACCTATAGATTATCATATAAATAAAGTCAGAAAGAGAAAGACAAACATCATATGGCATCACTTAAATGTAGAATCTAAATTATGATACAAATGAGCTTATTTACAAATCAGAAACAGACTCACAGACTCAGAAAACAAACTTATGGTTACCAAAGGGGACAGGAGTTGGGGAAGGATAAATTAGGAGTCTGGGATTAACAGATACACACCACCATGTATAAAATAAACAACATGGTCCTACTATATAGCATAGGGAACTGCATTCAGTATCTTATAATAAACCATGATGGAAAATAATATGAAAAAGAATATATATATACACACACACACACACACACACACACACACACATACACATATACACACATACATATAACTCAACAACTTTGCTGTACACCGGAAACTAATGCAACATCATAAATCAATTATACTTCAATAAAAAGAAAAAAACAGGGGCCAAAAACGGCAGGAAGAAATAGTGGCAGGTCCGAAACAAAGCACTGAGTCAGTCATACAGCCTTTGTCCAGAGTTCTCTTGTGTCTGAAATGCTATCTATTCAAGACTTTACTGTTGGACTCTCTGTATTTCTTTCCAAATCTGTCATGGACTGTGGAGGGCTGCTGTGGTCAAGAAGATGACTGTTTATAACACAATACTCTAGCAAGCAGAGGACAGAGGGCCTCAGTTCCTTTGCATAAGGAATGAAAAGTTATGTTATACCACAATCATTATATGCTCACGTGCCCATCTCTGTTTCAGTCCAAGCCCCTCAGAGAAGAAGTAGTTCATTTAATGCCTATAGCCACAGCACAGCTATCGCATTTAGCACAGTACTCAGTACACGTAGGCAAGGACAAAAAATTTTTCCCTTTCTGGAGCAAAACTAGTGACACCTGTAGGCAGATGATGAACCCAACTGAACCCTGACAGGTTCAATTACACTTTATCTTTAACCTCACCTATTGAAGATCTCTCTGGAGAAACACCATTGGCAAGGAGATCAACAGTGATCAGACTCAGATTTATCAAGTGATCTATTGCCTCCCATCCTTCACCTCCAAAGCTGATAAGCAGCAAGATGAGCATGGGGCTGATAGAACATGGTTTGCTGACCACTATATCGTCTACAAGGGGGAGTTCACTGCCTTTCACTCTTATGCCTGAACTTTGTGTTCTCCTTTCTGAAACCAAGTCAGTCTCCTGAGTTTGAAGACAGAGAATGAGTAACACACTGTTGGATTACTCAGTGGTCTGTTGGACTGTGCTGACTCCCCACTCGATCATTGGCATTTGTAGAGTTCGCAGGGCCATGATCTTGATTTTTAGGATGTTGGCAACAAACAATACTCTTTTTTTTTTTTAAAAAAAAAAACTCCCAATCAAGTCACCTTTATTTTAAAGTCACTCTCTGACAACACATTTGGCTTATTTTGGACTGGAAAGTGTAATATTCCAATGTACTGCTGTCTTGGGGCAAGACATAGCTATCTGAGCCCACGTGGAGCCAGGGCTCCCTTAGGCCAAACCTGGGAAAGCTCTCTCTTCTCTATTAAAAGCTATTGACCCAAGAGGGATTAAAGTCCCCTCAAATTGTCATCCTCTTGTGTGGGGAAAGCTCCTTCTGTTTGTGAAGCTACTTATGCATAGAGTTAGTGACATTTAGTCAACCCACAAATGTGTCAGCAAGTATCAGAGAATGAAGGAAAATAACCAGGAACGTACAACTAATTTATCCAATAAACACAGCCAATTATAATACCAAGATTTCCGTTAATTAGTGTCAATGAAGGTAGCAGGTGCAAAATAAGGGAAAGCGTGTAGACAATGAGCATAGGTGGCAATGTCCCCTCAAACATCAGATACATTTTCAGAGGCAGTGAAAGTAACTATGCACACTTACCAGCCCACTGTGCCCACCTGCTCTAAAACATGTGTTTCTCCAAAGGCTGAGGAGTGAAGAGAGGCACCTCCTTTCTGAATTTAGGCTCAGAATAGAAATTAACCTCCGATTACACATCTGCAGTGAAATTTGCAAGAATAAATTCACAGGCCAGACGGTGAAATCCCCTCGCCAGTGCTTCTCTGCCTCCAGCCTCTGAACCCCCAGCACATGGAATTTCCCTGGTGACACTGATCAGGCGCTGTGTTCTGTTCTAGGAATTTGTGTACCAACCATGTCCTGTTTACCTTCTCAACTTCTGCTGCATCCCCCAGAACCTGACCCCAAGGAGGTCTCATTTAATGCCTGCAGAACAGAAGTGACTGCCTAGCCTTAAGGAGCAGTCAAGACGAGTTGAATAATGCTTTTTGAAACCATTTTTCAGGAGCTGATTATCCAGTTGTTGCCTCAGCTCATCCCTGAGCTATAGCTCCTTCTCCAGTAATCCGCCTGCCTCTTGGCCATTTCGCCTCTCATTAGCACCTTTTATGAAAGCGAATGGGGAAGGAAAGGGATGTGAAATTCAAATGACTGCTGGTTTGACAGCAGGAAAAGAGAGATAATACCGGGTGACTCAAGACTCTTCTATTATCTGCAGATTTATATTATCCGTACCACGCCTCGTCCTCATTAGCATGGATAGTCCTGGTCTCGCTAGAATAGCTATGTTTACTACATGGCAGGTGATGCAGCAAACAATCCTACCAGTCTCTGCAGGTGTTCTATGTGGATGATCTTTCATAAAGAGTGACTGAAGCAAAGGAAAACATTGCAAATATAATCCTAAAAACAGTAAGTGTAAACATGGGCTTTCAAATGTCACCTATCACCCATGGTGACACTAATAAACACCCATTTAAGTTGACATATTTCCTCCAAGAAACTACAAATGCTCTTTATACACCGTGCAGTTATCCATGGAAGGGCCAGAAAAACCAGTAGGTTTTGCAGAGGGAGATGTAGAGTCAGAGGGAGTCTGAGTGGCTTCCATAACGTCCAAGAAGTAGATGGAAGCTTTCAATTCTCCCAAGTCATCATCTGATTGGACAAGTGCTTGCTGCCCTGAGCTATACTTTCTGCCTGTGTCTAGGGAATAAAAAAGAAGGACAGGTTTTAATTCTTCAATGATACTTTACCATAGCAAGGATTCCCACTTTGTGACGGATCCAACAGGGAAATCAGAGACTCAGGGAGGTGACCGCCATGGTGATCCTTTGTGACAGAGAAGACTCAAGCCACATTGACCATGCCTGTAATTCACTGCTAATCTGACTAGGTCAGGAGAGAATACACAAGTCTGAGTAATTCACTGTAAAGTTGAGATTCTTGGCAATGAAACTAGAGAAAGGTCACTTTTCAACAAAATAGCTGGCTCTCACAGTGGGAGGGGAAGATTCCAGCTGACCTAGTTTGGTGCTGAGGACCTGAAGGAGGGAAATAATTGAAAAATCCTTGACTTAATACCAATACCAATCTGGTTGCTGGCAACTCGGATTTTAAACACTCTAGCCCTAAAGCTCATCACTTTGTATGTTTGATCTGTAAGTAAGGATTTCCAAAGAAGCTGTGTGCTGGATGGTTCACACTTTCATTCATCTAACTGTATTGATCACCTGCCAGGCATCCAGCTAGATGCTCAGAATACAGCATGAAGCAGCCATATTTTCTAACCTCACAGAGCTAACCAGCCAACGGAAGAGGCGAGAGCATGAATTACTGCCAGATATCTAGGGGAACCTGTTCAAAGACTGTCACAAAGGGTAATAAAGGCTTGAAGCTGAGAGAAGAGAAAATACAATTGAAGAAATACTCAGGAGAAAAATGGAAAGGAGGTGGCAATGTTTAATGTTGAGGGTGAGGAAAATTAGGCAAGGATGACTTCAGGTTTCTGGCTTGGGTGACAGTGGGATCTCTCCTGGGAGAAAACACTGTGCGCGATTTAGGGCAGAAGACAATTTTTGGAGAAGCTGAGCCTAAGGTGCTTACAGGGCATTGGGGCACGTGTCCAGCGCATGGAGATTTCTATGAATCTGAAGCTTGGGTAAGAGATGGTCAGGGTTGTCAGTACATGTGAGTTTTATCAACATATCTGTGGGAGGTAAACTATATGAATGGATAAAACTGCTCAGTATCTGTAGGGAAATAAGATTAGAAGGCTGAGGATGGTATTCTGGGGAAAACCAACCCTTAAGGAGAGGATGAAAAATTAGAATCCACAAGGAATACCAAGAAGAAGCTGTCAAAGGGGCAGGAGGGATGCTTGGGAGAGCACAGTGTCACAGGTGCCAAGTGAGGGAAGAGTTCCAAAATGAGAGTGGCCCACCATGTGCAGAGCTCTACAGTGGGCCAATGCACCGCCGCACTCAGCAGTTAGGAAGGATCGCGGTGACCCTGGCGAGAGCATTTCACTGGCATGAGAAAGGTGAAAGCCAGATTGAAGAGTGTGGTGAGTGAACAGGAAGAGAGGCAGTAAGAGGCAATGAGTACAGATTAGTGTCCCAACACTTGACAGCACCCCAGAATCACCCAGGGAGCATGCTAAAAACAAAATCTCTGAGCTGCAATCTGAATCGAAACCTCTGATGAGGAACCTAGCAATCTGTGTTTTATCAGGCTCCCCTCGTGATTCTGATGTACAGGATGGTTGCAAACAGCAGACTGTTCTTTTAAGACACTTGGCACACAATGGAATGAGAGATGGGCAGGAGTTTGATTTAGATGGGAGTGGGAAGCAAGGATCAAGATGGGAGAGAATTGAGCACATTTACAGGTTGGTGTCAGGGGGAGACGAGTGAGAGGTCAGGGTGTCAAGAGAGAAGAGGCAGAAGAAAAGATCCTGGGGAAGTTAACTGCTTATCACATAGTAAGAACTCAACAAAACGTTAGTCCTCTCTCCTTTCATTTGCCCTTTAGCAGAATGAAATTCCTAGCATAGTTATGAGTAATTGAATTCTCTCCCTGCTACTGTATCTTGATTCATTTCCAGTTACATTGATTAATAAAGAATGACCAGCTTGGAGGAAGAGATCTGGGTGCATGCCACACATTAATTGGCTCTGTTAGCAAGTGTTACAGTTTTAGGCAGTATCTTATGTAAGAAAAGTTGTACATCCTTCCTCTTGTTGCTATTTTAATCCTGAAATGACTGAGAATCCAGGCTCTATGAGAGCAGAATATAAGCTCGACTAAATTAGGAAAAGAAAACTGGATGCACTTTTTCCTTCAAAAAGTCTGTGATGGGATCATTTCAAAGAAGAATTTCTGCACTGCAGGCTGGGTAGGTGGGTGGCTGGCTGGGTGCGGCGCACCCTGCCTGTGCATGTGCCCTTCTTGTTTCAGGAGATCTGGCTGCTAAGTCACCACTTTAAATAATAGCTCAACACACATGACATCATAATAGTCTCCACAGCAACTGTGAATGATATTACAAACCTGTCTAGGTCTAAATGGGAACGATAAGCAAGAAGACAGGAGTGGGCAATCTCCTAAGCAACAAACGCGCTTTTTCCACGGAAACACCACCTCGTGGAAGAGAAAAGGAAACACAGATAATAGACATAGGTACACAATGGTTCCTAAATACAGCGTTTCACTAAGCACTCTGGCCACTGCAATTTAAAGACCATTCAACCTATGAGAATAATTGGCTGGAAGAAAAGTTTCCCCTAGTTTCGTGCTTCAAGAAAGGAGGGCAAAGGCATTTCTTGAAGTCGGTCATCACATATCATCACAGCTGCTCACAAAAGCGGGCAAATGGGAGCTGAGCAAGATACTAGCGAGTGCTCAGGTGTGCTCTGCTTTAAGAAAACACCAAAGAACAGAAGCCAAACTTCATAAGCCAGATACATTATGAGGAGGTAATTAACATTGTAAAAATCTCCTTATGAAGAGAAACAAGCTAGATTCCTTTGCAACAGCACGGTCCTTAGTGAACGGATGATAAAATGTACATTCTGAGAGCTATTTAAACAATTTTGGGGCATAATGTGCTCAACATGCCAACAACACGGTGCACGTCTGCGTTACTCAGAAGTAAAGGGCCCAGTGCCAATGGCCCACTACGTGCAGTCCCCTGCTACACCCTGGGCACCAATACCTGAACTGCCTCATTCAACATCCAAATGAGGAACACTATATCGTTCCGTGTGTCACATGACAAATGGTGGCCACAGTAGCAAATAGTCCCCAGGACACACAGCAGGCATCATGCTGGGATTCAGAACTGTTTCCTGGCTCCAAAGCCCCTGACACTGTTCTCGGGGCTCTGTCCTCTCCCTGCACAGGCTGCTCACTTACAAAGCTGTTCACGCCGTACCTTTTCCTGTAATCCTTTCGTGATTAATGTCAACTCATCCTTATAATGCCGTCACCCTGTTTATCAATGGCATGCACATTTTGCTCTCTACACTATAATCATCAACTGTTAGAGGAAAAGGAGACTTCAAGAGAGCCTGACCAAATATCTCTTTTTATTCGCTCAGGAAACCAGAGTCCAAAGGGAGCAAACTCCTTCCACAGAAGTGAGACCTGAACTGCAGCCTTGCCTGGCTTTCGAACCTCAGCTTCTCTCCACCACCCATGACCTAACCTTGTTATTTACTGCTGATTAATTATTTTCCTAAGTGGGCATCTTGAGCCCCTCTTCTTTCTCCCTGCTTTGCCTCTACCAACTATCAATCCCTGGAGATTTTTCATAAAACTTTAAACCTCCAGAGGACTTTGCTTCCAAAAGGACTCCCTTTCGCTCTGTTAACTGCTGTAACGGGGACCTTCAGAGGAGCTGCCTTGCCTTTTTCCGTTCCCTCCCCAGCCCATCACAAAGTTGTACATCCTCTGATGTAATAGAACCTTCACCTGTGAATCAAGCCGGCGACCTTATTTGCTCATAGAGGGCCACTGAAATCTTCTTTACTAACCTTTATATAAAGAGGTCTCTTCCATTAATCTGCAAAGAACATTGATTAATGTTAACCAGAGTTACATGCATGACAAAGAAGATCATGATGATCTGACAACATTCAATTTCCTCTGAAGACCTTTAAAAAGTAAGACATCTATAGATTACCCGTCACTAATAAACAGGGATGTGCAGGCTGATTAAAATTCACAGGGTGGGGAAGTCTATGCCTGTTTCAACACTGTTGCAGCTTCATTAGTAAAATTCACTCACATTTTCTTTTCTTTAAGTGTATATCACTGGGTGAATTAAAAGTGCAGTTATATCAAATGGCTCTTACTGGGATGAAGAGCGTTTGTGATGGGGCCCCCTCCACATCAGAACAAGTACCATACATAGTTCATTAGAGTAACATGAGCAACTTTAATAGCTGGCAGAACCAATGGAACTGAGGAGATCTGCCTTGACAGCCCTGTGACAGCCATCCCATTCACTCCCCACTCTCATTAACTCTTTGTTGTACTGGGGAGAAAATCCAAACCTCTTCACAAATCCCAGTTCCTTGTGAAAACTTGTAATGGGGAAGAACAAATCTGACTCCACATTAGATCTGTTCCTTTAGCTCTAACCCTGTGCTTAGTCAAGCTTGTTCCGCATCTTTTGTAAAAGAATGTTGCCTGTAGCCTGCAGTATACAGGCTAGCCCATTCTCAAGGCTCTGACCTTTAAGGGTACAACACTTTTCCGTTCATATAGAGACAGAAAGTTGCAGAACAGAGAATAACGTTTGTCTTGTTGGAGGTTTACAGGAACATCATGACCTGACCTAGGTGGACAGCTGCAAGAACAAAGGATTCTGACACCAAGAAGTTTGCAACAACCAACCACACTCCATCCCCCTTTTAGAATAAAAAGACCTGAATTCTAACTTGAGTGAGATGGTTCTCTAGGCCATTAGTCTTCCATGTTCTCGGTCTGTTGGCTTTCCAAATAAAGTCGTTATTCCTTGCCGCAATACCTCGTCTCCAGATTTATTGCTTTGTTGTGGTGAGCAGAACGAATTTGGACTTGGTAACAAACTCACATCACTTCTCCATCAAGACAAAGTTCTAGAACTACTTCTCATTCATTCTGGAGCTGGCACATATGGAAACTTTAGAGTCTTCTGGGATATAATACTTGACCCCAAAAAAGGACCCTAGCTTCAAGTATTAGAAACAGAAGCCATCAATTCATCTGACGATAAACTCAGTAAGGAAAGCATCAGGTTCTTTTCTGAAAGAACAACAACAACAAAAATTGGAATATGCCTTGACAATGTCAAATTTCTTTTTTCATGAGCTAAAAAAATCTTTCTGCTTAGCCAACAAAATGGTGCACATAAATTCTTTTTTTGTAACTCTCTAATCTAAAAAGTCCCAGCATGCTATTTCTCTAAATTCTTTGATTAAATCAGGTTACCAAATTAAATCTTAACTTTTGAAACTATTGTCTCAATTGTCTTTCTTTAAAATTAACTCGCAGTAACAATAATTTAGGCAAATATAATTCCAGTGTCTTTCTTCAGCTGGGGAGAAAAACAACTCTGGATAAATCCAAAGCCAGACTTTGGGGCTGCTCCAAGGGCTATAATACAAGGAGTTTCCCAGAGTAACACTTGGTCACTTTCCAAACCTCAGGCATCTTCCAGCTAATCCTCCATTAGGATGTCATTTGTTTGGTTCACTTCAAAGATCTGGCTACTTTCTTGCATTTTTCTGAAAACAAGGAGTTATCTGTGGAAATGATTTTGTCAGGCGATTTGGCAAAGTCACTTAAAATACTCATCAATTTCAGCACTTTAATTAAACCCAGGAAGTCCCTCTGCCTGATGTGATTCTTCTCTCTGGATGACAATTTATCTCTGCCTTCAGTGGGACCCAATGTTGCAAAGGGACAAAGGTGAGGAGTCTTTGGCATGGAGTTAGCTAAGTGTGTCTTGGGATTTGGGCAATACTGACTAATCTGCTTTAAAAAGAAAAGTGAAGGACAGATGCTTGGTGTATTGACATAGGGGCTGACAATCTACTCACCCTACCTCGCCCCATAGAGCATCAAATGACTATAGCCAATGACAACTTTGGGGAAAATAAAGAGTCAGTGTGGTGTCTGAGTAGATTTAGCTGCTAAATTTGACATCTTTGTTCTCTGGGCTATCGGTCTGAGTTTTGTTGGGGGCTCCAGCTGACAACATGATTGTGGAGAGTTTCTAGAGGCTGGTTTTGCTGGCCTCAGGTGTCATTCCCAGGGATGGCAGCCACTGTCTTGAGGAGGGGGGAGTTGAAACTTGGATTAATGTCATCCAAGAAGAATGCCTTCAATGCCATAGAATCTGACAGCCCATGTATAAGCCGGACAGCCTGCGGTTCCCCCCAGTACCCCTCACTTAGGTGCTGTCAGAAGACTAAACCAGAAAAGCGAGATAAACACAGAGACAAAGCTGCTGCATAGGCGTAAAACAAAGGTCACAAAAGCAAGCAGCTATGTGACTGCAACACTCTATATTTAAGCAAAACGTCGCATGGGCAGCACGGTGTGAAACCAATCTCGTTCTCTTGCCCCCGCGCCCACCAAGTCTCCGCCCGTGTGCTCAGTGGACGGCCCCACGTGCACTGTTACAGGTTGAACTGTGTTTCCCCCTAAAAATATATATGTTGGTGTTCTATCCCCCCAGGACCTCAGAGTGTGACCTGATGTAAAGAGAGGGTCTTTGCAGAGGTTATCAAGTTAAAACAAGGTCACTAGGGTGGGCCCTAACCCATAATACTGGTGTCCTTAAAAAGGGGGTGGGCTTGGAGATACAGCAGAGGTAGACAGATGTGAAGAGAAGATGGCCATCTACAAGCCAGGGAGAGAGGCTCTGAACAGATTCTGCCCTAACAGCTCTGCCAACTCTTTGATTTCAGACTTTGAGCCGCCAGAACTCCTAGACCGTAGATTTCTGTTTAAGTCATGCAGTTTGTAGTACTTCTTACAGCAGCAGCCTGAGCAAATGAAAACTCCTGCCACGCCAGACATTTCCTCTCTCTCTCTTAACCTACAGCCAAGCAGTGCTTGGTTCCATTAACTCCACTACTTAATATTTTCAGAATCCGTTCACTTTTCTCTACCCCATCATTAGACGTTAGTTCAGAGCACCACCATCTTTCACATGGGTCACCACCAGAGGCTTCCAGCAGGTCGGTTCACCTCGATTCTTGCCATCCTCCAATTCTTATAGTCACCAAAGTGGCCTTGCTACAATGCAAATCTGCTTCTAAACCTTCACCATCTACCTCCTGGCATCAGGGTAGAGAGAGCATCATTGGCCTGTACGCCCCAGGCCCTTCAGGATCTGACCCAGCCAGCTTCTCCTAGACTTTTATCTTGTTCTTTTCCCTTCCCTCAACGCCACGCTCCAGCCTTCTCTGGTTTCCTCAGCCTGACTGGCTTGCCCATCTCCATGCATTTGTTGATGTTATTTTCCCGGCTGAGAACATCCTTCTCCTTGCTTTTCACCTGGCAAAATACTGTCCAGCCACAGCCAGGTGTCATCGCTTCCAAGGGCTTCTCTGGGAAGTGTCCTTGGATCTTAGGTGGGCTGAGCTCCTTTCCTGAACTTCTTCACAGATTCTGTGTTCGGCTCTGTCCAAAGACTCGCTAGATTGCACTCTAATAGCATCTTGCCCATGAATAACTTGGAAGCGGGGCCTGTCTTGTTTGCCCTTGTAGCCTCGTTTGTTTTTGTGTCTAGCACAGTGCTGGACACATAGTGAGAACTTCATACATATCTGTAGCACAGGGTAAATGTTTCAATATTTAAAAGCAGGTGATACTATTTCTATAACACTCTAAATGCTATAATTTAAAAATTATCACAGTATCTTCTCCCTCCGCAATTTAGTTTCCTTTATGAAGCAGTGAGCAAGTAATAGATTAGCTTGCCCTCAGACAACATGGATACAGCAGATTCCCAGTCTCTTTTTGGTACACATAACCAAAAACACAAATTCACACATCCTCTGCTAATCCATCTGATTTAAGACTAATTAAGACCAATCTGATTGAAGTCAATTCAGTGCTCTTCTAACAAGCACATAAAGTACCGTGAGTACCTCTGTATCTGCTGTCCGTTAAATAAGGCATTGAAGGGTGGGAGTGAGGAAGGCAGGTGGTATGGGGAAGACTGAAGACACTAAAATGAACGACCAGGTCCCTGTCTTCTGTGTAAGCTCACAGATTAGCGGGAGAAGGTACCTCCTTCTCTGCAATATTCAATTAAGCTGCTACATGGAACTGTGTACAGCAGACATGACAGAAATGTTTTGTTTTCAGGTTCTTTTCTAAGTTTTAAGGAGAATTTAGGGCTGAACACCCAGGCTTTCACGAGCAAGGAGTGAAGGATGTTCAAAGACATCCCTGGGGTCAGCTTTGTTATGGGAGGTGCCTTGAATCCGAATTTGCTGGGAGGCCACCCTGGGGGAGCTCTCGGTCAGTGACTGATATATCATCATGGAACCACCCAGGAACACGGCAGTAATTCTTTAAGAAGAAGCTTGTTCACATGGCAGAGGCAGACATGAGGCTGCTTTTGCAGCCAAGTTTCTTACAGGGAGTCTCAGGAAAGAAGAGCATCATTTCAGGCAGAAGATTTAAACTCCTTTTTATTAACCTCTGTGGCTTCCCTATGGAACGAGCAGGGCTCAAACAAGAACTCAACATGACCCTGCACTTAAGAGGCCCTCCATCCTCCCCTTTTAGTTGATTTTCCACTACTTCTTCCTAAAAACCTCATGAAAACAGGTCACAATGTGACTTCTGATATGTGATGCTTCTGCTTGAAGGTTGATACAGAAATACACACAGCATGCCTGCTTCTCATCACAAGGGAACACCTCGAACGCTCCCCAGAAGTCAAGGCTGAGGAAGCAGCAATGATGGACTCACAGAATCACTCAATAACGATCTCACCGTCTGTCCCTCTGTTTGCTTGTGTTAACAGTTGATGTTGTATGCACGCTACTGTCTCCAAAGAATTGCTCAGCAAGGGATCATTGGGAACACTGTCTATGATCAACCAATAATATATAGTATAAAAATAACTGCACTGACAAGAGAGAGCAGTCCCAGGAACTCTACCATAACTGTGTTCTACAAGAATTTTAAAGTGCTGGGGGAAGTTAACTAGGTGCTAAAGGTAAGGGCAGAGTTCTTATCTAAAATGGGGCACCTACACAATGAGCCGCATATCTAAAACTTTATTACATTACAGTTACATGAGTTGCTAAGATGCAGATTCCTGGGCTGCTACTCAGAGCTACCATGCCCAAATCTGATTTTTAAACAGGAATCCCAGAGGTTTCTGATAGAGGGGGTTCTGCTGACAGAGCCATGAGAGATAACACCGCGAATATTTATTCATGTCGGCTTTTGTTACCGGCTCATACAATTTCCACGTAATTCCTATCATATGAACTCAAGCAACTCAAAAAACAGACTTTAGAAATCACAAACATTCAAAGAACAGCATGATTACAAGATAAGCCTTTAAAGTTTAAAAAAAACAAAACAAAACACAAGTAGAAGAACAATCCTGACTGCTAATGGTAGAAGAAACAAGATAGTCATGAGCTATAGGTGCCGTTGAAATGAATGGTGTTGCAGCGGCATCTGGAGGGCTGAGCCAGATCAGACAGTGAAGCTCCTGCCAGGTGTCTTGTGGTGGATTCTCTCCATCTCCCCAAAAGAACTGATCTGGCTGAATGAGGTCCAACATTTCAAGGAGGAGGATTAGGGGATGAAAGATAAGTCTTAAGGATAAGCAAGAAGTGCTGATGATTTAATCCATTGGGAAACAGTTCCTCTTAAAACTAATTTTTCTTTTCTCCTGACTTTCTGCACAAGACAAAGAATTCGTCTGCTCCCTCTATTTCTGTTTACTTGGATACTCTTGATTCCCCGATGAACCTAGAGCAGACTTAAATGCATTTCCTGATTTACCAGGAAGAAACATTCTGACAGGGATTAAAGGCAGAATTAAATTTTGTAATCAAATTAGGAAGTAGTTTTCCAGATCAAGCCTTAATTTAGGATGGTACTTGTTATGGACTACATGTTTGTGTCCCTCCCAAATTCATATGTAGAAACCGTAATGGCCAATGTGATATTTGGGGATGAGGCCCCTGGGAGGCAATTAGGTCATGAGGGTGGAGCCCTCATGATGAGGTAAGTATCCTTATAATAAAAAGCTTCCTTCCTCTTTCTGCTCTCCACCATGTGAGGCTATAATGAGAAGACGGCTGTCTGCAAACTAAGAAGAGGGCTCTTACTAGATACTGGATCAGTTAGAACCTTGATCTTGGACTTCCCAGCCTCCAGAACTGTGAGAAATTAATGTTTGTTGTTTCACCCATCAAGTTTACGGTATTTTGTTACAGCAACCTAAAATAATGAAGGCAGTGACAGATGGAACACAAAAGTCAAATAAAAGAGTCTTTTATGGAAATAAACACTGGACTCAAACTTCAATTAAATTGTGAATTACAAAAAGAATTTTAAAAATAATGGGAGAATAAAGGTATGTGAGGGTGTAGTAAATAAAAGAAACCAACTAAAATTTCCCCTAATTAGCTTAGAAGATAGTATGACTGAAAACCAGTTTTTAAAAAAGCTAAACTAAGATTTTTGCTATAGAAAGCTATGGAAGAGAAAGGTGAAAACAAATTTAAACGTGGGACTTAAGTCAATATAAAATCTATACTATTGAGATTTCTATGTCAAAGCACGTACCCCATAGAACAACTAGGTCAAAGATCAACAAGGAAATAAAAGACTTAAACAGCACTATAAACCAACTAGACCCAAGAGACATCGAAGTAACACTTAGTAACAGGTTATATATTCTTCAGAACATATGGAACAGGACAGACAATTAAAAAGACTCAATAAATTTCAAAGATTAGAATCATGCAAAATGTGTTCTCTAACCACAGTGAAATGAAATTAAAAACCAATAATAAACAGAAATTTGGGGACACCTTATGTATGTGGAAATGAAACAACACATTCCCAAATAACCCATGGGTCAATGACAAGGAAAATTAGAAATACTTTGAGATAAATGAAACCAAAGGTGTGACATAGCAAAACTTACGAGATACAGACAAAGCAGTGCTTAATGGGAAATTTATAGCTGTACATCACTATATTTAAAAAGAACAAAACTTTCAAATCAATAATCTAAACTTCTACTTTACGGAGCTAAGAAAAGAACAGAAAAACTAAGCCTAAAGCAAGTAGAAAGAAGGGAATAGTAAAGAATATAGTGGAAATTAGTGAAATAGGAAAAAACAGACCTAAAATAAGTAAAGAGACTGAATTAATAATAAAAATAATTTTAAAAACAGACCTAAAATAAGTAAAGAGACTGAATTAATAATAAAAATAATTTTTAAAAAATAAAAATAATAAAAATAATTATTCCCCAAAATAAGAACCCAAGTTCAGGTGGTTTCACTAGTAAATTCTACAAAACATTTAAACATGACTTAATACCAGTTCTTCACAAACTCTTCTCAAAAATATGGGAGAAGGGAACACTTCCCAGTTCATCAGGTTATTACCATGATGTCAGTACTATCGAAAGGAAAGAAAACCACATCCATATCTCTTATGAATATATATACAACGTCATCAACCAAATACTTGGATCGAGTAAAGTATAAAAGGGATTATACAGCATGCCCAGCTGGGATTTGTCCCGGGAATACAAGGTTGGTTTAAAATGTGATGACCGAGGCGGCGCTGAACACGGCCAAGACGGCGGCGGCGCGGCTCTGCGCGGCGGTGCTGGGCCCGCGGGGCGCGGGGCTGCCGGGCGCCAGGAGCAGGGTCCGCTGCGCGGCGCGCGGCCCGGGCGGCTCCCACTGTGGACACCTCAGGTACTGTCCCTGTCGCCGAAGTCAGGCCTGCCCCGAGCCGGCCAGCGCTGGGCATGCTGGCGACAGGGGGTGCAGGGCTGGCTGAGGCTCTGCTTTCTGCACTGAGTGCCAGTGACCTGCAGCCATACGCCCCAAGCTGTCCGTGGTCCCACCATGGCCTCCTCTCGTCCCTGGACCACACCAGCATCCAGAGGGGTTTCCAGGTGTACAAGCAGGTGTGCTCCTCCTGCCACAGCATGGACTTCGTGGCTCACCGCCACCTGGCAGGCGTGCGCTACACAGAGGGTGAAGCTGCGGCCCTGGTTGAGGAGGCAGAGGTTCAGGGCGGCCCCAGTGAGGATGGGGAGATGTTCACGCTGCCAGGAAAGCTGTCTGACTACTTCCTCAAGCCGCACCCCAACCCTGAGGCTGCACGAGCAGCGAATAATGGCCCCTGCCCCCTGCCCTCAGCTGCCTCGTGCGAGCTAGGCACAGCGGTAAGGACATCTCCCTGCTCAGGGCTTATGGCGAGAAGGCCCCTACCTCAACCCCTATTTTCCGGGCTAGGCCATTGCCATGGCCCCGCCCATCTACCCCGAAGTCCTGGAGTTTGATGATGACAGCCCAGCTACTATGTCCCAGCTAGCCAAGGACGTGTGCACCTTCCTGTGCTGGCATCTGAGCCAGAGCACGGTCATCGCAAACGCATGGGATTCGAGGTGTTGATGATGATGGGCTTGCTTTTGCCCTTGGTCTATGCCACGAAGCAGCTTAAGTGGTCAGTCCTCAAGGGCCAGAAGCTGGAATATCCACTGCCCAAGTGACCCTGCCCAGTGTCTGCTTGCTGTCCTGCCTGAACAGGTCCTCAAGCCAAGGAATCACCCTGGGCCTGTTCAGGCCTCAGCTGGACCTCTTGGCCAAGCCCCTCTTCCTCTGGAACAAGAGGGGAAGGGGCAGGAGACATGGTTCTAGCACCAGATTGTTCAGGGCCCATCATGGAAATAAATTAAGTTTCTCAACATAAAAAAATCTGATAACCAATTAATATAATATTCTGTTTCGATAGATTAAAGGACAAAAACCATATGACTATGCTAATAGAGAAAGTGTCTGACAATCCAAACACTTTCATGATTAAAACACTAAACAAATTAGTAATATAAGGGGACTTACTCAACTTGATAAAAAAAATCTTAAAAAAAACCCCACAACATAATATGTAATGGTGAAAAAATGGATGCTTTCTCTCTAAGCTGAGGAACAAGACAAAGATGTGTGTTCTTGCCACTTCAATTCAACATTGTACTGCAGGTTCTGGCCAGGGAAAAAGACAAAAAAAAAAAAAAAAAGCAATAAAAGACATCAAAGTTGGAACAGAAGAAGTAAAACTATCTCTATTTGTAGACTGCATGATCTTGTATATAGAAAACTCTAAGGAATCCACAAAGAAACATCAGAGAATGAGTTCAGCAAGGCTGTAGGATACAAGATGAATATAAAAAAATACCAATTGCATTTATATGTGTTAGCAATGAACAATCCAAAATCAGGTTAAGGAAGTAATTCTATCTACAATAGCTAAAAAAAGAATGAAACCCTTAGAAATTAATTTAACAAATAAGTGTATGACTTGTACTTTGAAAACTACAAAATATTGCTGAAAGAAATTAAAGAAGACAAATAAATGGAAAGATATTCCTTGTTCATATATCTTAAGGTGAAATATTATTAAGGTGGCAATACTCCCCAAATTGACCCAAATATTGACACAATACCCAACAAAATCCCAGCTGGCTTTTCTTTTTTTAAGAAATTGATGAGCTGATATTAAAAAGTCACATGGAAATGCAAGGGACAAAACAGCCAAACAATCTCGAAAAAGAAGAAAAAGTTTGGATGAGTCACTCTTGCTGATTTCAAAGCTTGCTGTATACCTTCAGTAATCAAAACAATGTGGTCCTAGCCTTAAGATAGATGGATAGTTCTATGGAATAGAATTGAAAGTACAGAAATAAACACTTCCATTTCTGATCAAATGATTTTCAATAAAGGTGCCAAGACAAGTAAAAGGAAGAAAATAGTCTAGACAACAAATGGTACTGGGACAACTCGGAATCCACATGCAAATGAATAAAGTTGGATCTCTACTCACAATATACCCAAAAAAAAAAAAAAAAAAGTCTCCAAATGAATCATAGACCTAAATGCAAGAGCTAAAACTATGTAACTCTTAGGAGAAAATATAGGATTAAATATTCATGATCTTGGATTAGGGAAAGCCTTCTTAGATATGACACCAAGAGTACATATGACAAAAGAAAGAAGATAAAGTGGAGTTCATAAAAATTTTAAACTTTCGTTTTTCTATGGCCATAATCAAGGAAGTGAAAAGATAATCCATTGATTAGGAGTAGCATTTGAAAATCGTATATTTGATAAAGAACTTGTATCCAGATACCTAAAGAACTCTGACAACTCAATAGTAAAACAATAAACAACCCAATTAAAAATTGGCAAAGAAGGAAAAGCATCTAAATGGACATGTCTCTAATAAAGAAATATATATCATTAATAATCACATGGAAAGATACTTAACATCATTAGCCATTAGGGAAATGCAAATAAAAACCACAGTGAGACACTGCTTCAAACACAGTGGGATGGCTAGAATCAAAATAAACAGATAAAGAAATGCTGGTGAGGATGTAAGGAAATTGCTCATCCACTGCTTGTAGGAATGTAAAATGGCATTGCACCTTTAGAAAACAGTCTAGCAGTTACTCAAAATGTTAAACATAAATTAACCATATGACCACATCTATTCCTAGATATATTTCTAAAAGAAGTGAAAACATATACTCACACAAAAACTTTTGCATGGATTACTCATAATAACCAAAAATAGAAAAATCCCACAATCCATCAACTGGAGACTTAATATATAAAATAGTCTACGCAATGGAATATTATTCTACAATTAAAAATGAAGAACTGATATATGCTACAACACAAAGATCCTTGAAGACATTATGCTAAGTGAAAAAAGCCAGATATTAAAAACTATATATTGTATGATTCCATTTATTTGAAATGTCCAGAGTAGGCAAATGTATAAAGACAGAAAATGGTTTTGCGGTTGTCAACATCTGGGAGGATTTGAGGGAGATGGCGAATGATTGATAATGAGTGCAGGGTTTTTTTGGGCAGTGATGAAAATGTTTTAAACTTAGTTGAGGTGATGGGTGTACAACTCTGTCAGTACACTAAAATGACTGAATCATACAATTTAAAAAGAAGCAAAGTGCATATTTCATCACCCATCTTATACCCAGAATATCATTATCAGCTTCTCTATTGAGCTGCCTGATACTTTGATGAAAAAAGTTCTTTGGGAGTCAGCGGCTTCATTTTCCTTGGCCAGTTTCTAAATAGAGGCTGAAAGGTGAGGTTTGGAGAGTAACCCCAAAGTAGTTAAGCAGAGAGGAGAGTTAATGGGTCATCAGTTATGAGTATGTGTGTGTGTATATAATGCGCTCATGGGATTTTTAAAAATGAATACTGAAAAAGTTATTAAAAGAGGAGTTAGAACCATCTTTTCATTATCTTTTAGATCAAGTTAAAGTTGGTTTAGAAGTTAATTGTATTATTTAAAAACTCAGTTAATCTTTTTACACTTAATTACTTTGGCACTCAATATGTTCATCCTCAATAAAGGTGTTTTAAATGAACTTGCTGGTTTTCTTAAGTTCTAAATAGGATAGTTAAAATGATGTCTAAATTCCACAAATGAGGAAAAGTGAAGAGGTTAGAGGTAACAACTGTGAATGACTTAGGCTGGTGAGTTTCAAAGTCTTCCTGACCAAAGAAGGCCAAGAGACATTATTCTAAAAACAAACAAACAAACAAACAAAATGAAGATGAACAAAACAGAAGATGCACATATAGACCCTATTATATACTCCAATATGTGCTGCTGGAAACTCTTGCCTTAGAATCGAAGAAGATGATCCTTGAGTTTGATAAGAGCTATGATTTTCATTTAAAGAACTTTAATGACTCCAAATCTATGAGATACTTTCAGTATGGTAAGTAAGGTTTATTCCATGACCCCATTCTACTTTGTAAGCTTTGTTACTCAGTCTCTCCCTCCCAACACCTGAGTAGTATACATTGAGGCTTAATGGAAACATCACTATTTCTCACACATCTACCCACCTGTGTGTCTTGGCTCCTACTCTTCCCTCTGCCCGTAGTGCCCTCTCAGGGTTTTATTTTCATCTATCAAAACTTCAGCCATCACTCAAGGTTTATCCTCAACACCACTATCTTTCAGGAAGCATCTCCTGATTTCTCCAATCAGTGCCATCTCTCCCACCTGTGAACTTCACACAGCACTCCCTTTGAACGTCTCTTACTTAATCTAGGGTCGCAGAAAGTACATACTTAAAGTGTCCCTTCCCAAGTTAGCAAGGGGTTTGGTTTGGAGCAGGCTCTCAAGTATTTGTGAAATGGGAAAGAACGCCATCACTTCTCTCTGACACAACCAATGTCGTTTCTCTACAGTCAAATTCTATGAATTCATTTCCCCATATCAAGACAAGTCTTCTGATGGAACCGCATCTAAATCCTGGCTTAATTCAGATAAGAGAAGTGAAGTCCCTGCTCTTATTTCTTCCTGTTTTTCTTATCCTGCTGTGTTTATCTATGTTGCCCAATTACCAGCACTGAAAGCCCTGTTAAAGTCTCCCGCTTTCTCCCATTCCTCTAATTGCAAGAAAAAAAATCCATTGGTAAAACTGATAAAATGGTTTCTTATCATTCTCATGATTAGGTATCCTGAGTTAATTTGCAAAATGGAGACTTGTTGTGGGGGTAGGATGTTATTTCTATGGTTATTCTGAGACAAAGAGAAAAAAATCATTTAGTATAAAATTGAAACAGTTTTGTATGAAACACTGTAACAAGTAAAACAAGGAAAGAAAAATGTGGAGATGTTCTCACTGTGGGTTAATTCTAACTAGAGGAAAATAACAAAATAGCTCATATTTATTGAGTGTCCCCATTGTGCCCAGTACTGTGTTAATTCAGCACTTTTCATGTATTACCTCTTTTAATAGTTAAACAACTCTATGAAATAGGTCCTATTATTTCCCCCCCATCTTGGAGATGAGGAAACTAAAGTAGAAGTAAGTTAAAAAACTTGTTAAAGGTCACAGAGAGCAAATGTGTGAAATACTTCCTGTAAAGGTGACTGAAATAACCCTTCTAGTATGGCTTTTACTGCTAATGTATTGTAATATTTTCATTTAGTTAGCAATCCTTTATGCCAGTGCAATAGAACATGTCAGCTCAATCCGAGCTAAATTATTTCAAATCATCACTTAATATGGACTTACTAAAGTTTATATGAAGTAAAGAAAAATTTCAAAAGGAATCTGCTTAAAAATGCTTTGTACATTGTTAATGTGGAAAAAAGGCTGAATAGAAATTCATTTCTAGAATGATTGTTAAGTTTCAAACTTAATAAACAATTCTTCGTTTCACTTACTAACAAAGAAAGGCAATTTTAGTTTGCAGGTTTTAGGTAGTTCAGTGTCAATGGGCCAATGTCTGAATCCACAAATTGATAATATATGATACTGCTTCCAGGCCCATTTGTAAAGCAGAACTGAAACACCGTCTCAAGGAAACGATGTGCTTAAATTGTAGACATACCCATGTGCACACAGGCACACACACCTACCCACCCACCCACGCACACACACACACAACATCCATCCAGTCTGTTCTTTTATCCACAAGATCAACAAACTTTTATCTGCAGTTCTCGTAATTGCTGCTTTTCATTTATATATCTGATCTTTAGTTTTGCTTGTTTTTTTTTTTTAAATTTCCAAACAAGCTTTGATATCAAAATATACTTTGTTTTTCCCACCACTTCACTCAGCTCAGACAGTACCTGAGCTAGAATGAGGTTTTGGTGCACTTGTTTTTTGTGAATGCACACAGCAAATCCAAATTCAGATTCCACCAGGGACTATGTGCTTCATACCATACATGCTCACATGCACAAAGCAAATAATACATAGAGCCACCTGCAAATTCCAAACAAGTTTTCATTTATGTCAATTATGAACTAGAAACTGTCCAACCCTGGTGCCTCGGCAAGTGCACTGCTATTCTCAGGGAATTGCTTGTAAGTTCATTTCTGCTAGGGGAGTGGCGGAGGCACACCACGGAGCAAGAGGTGTACGCAGTGCATTTGAGTTCTGAGAACTGAACGATCCACAGTGAATTATTCAGCAGTCAGGAATAAGTATCAGTGGGAAAGGAAGGAACTTTTTGCTCAGTAAGTGCTCAAGGATACATCGCTCAAAACGTATGCAAAACAAAACAGCAGCATGCATAAACCTCAGACATAAACATGAAAAATTAGGAGGTATCTCTGGGAATGGTTTTCATCTATCTTAACGCTTTCCCTTCCTTGCTCTGTGCCACAGAGCTGTAGACTCCAGATGCCCGGGCCATGGCAACAGTCTATTTCTAGTCTTTCCAAAGCTCCTGCAAAGGGGAGGTTCTCAGAGCGTTCCCTGGCTGGCTGGCGCTCTGTGCTTACTTCCGCCCCCACCTGCCAGCGGAGACGCTGCTCCCTAGGCACTGCCTGCTGCCCTAGAACACGGCCGCATTAGACAGGAGTTTTTTTTGTTTGTTTGTTTTTTTAAATTACTGAACTCAGGACTGTATTTTCATGAAGAACATTATCTCACTGTCAGATTTTTTTTTAATTCTCTGATTCTTACTGGCATAATCATCCAGGAATGCTACTATGCAATCAGCCAGCCTATTCTAAAAGCTGTATCTTTTGTTTCATGATGCTGTCGGGAGAGAGGAGGCAGGCTGGAGAAGTTTTGAGGTATGATGCAAAAAGAAGAAACGGGCAGAAAATATGTAACCTGCAAATTCACATATTTCACACCCAGGCAGGATTTTTCCATTTAGTTTTCTATTAAAAGCTGAGTAATTGCAATATGAAAGCATGAACACAGATTGAAAAGTAACAACTAACAGCATATCATTCCATAAAGAGTTGAAAATGAAAAGTAAATTAACTGAGCGTTGGCAAGTATCAATATCCTGGTAATATAAAACCCATCAGAACTCACGTGTGTAATACTGCCTCAAACAACTCACTGGAAATGGAAATAAAATGCATTAACTTAACATTTGAAGATTTTAGGGTCAGGGAATTGGTATTTGTTCACAGCAAAAAGGCAGTGATGACTCAGCTCTTTCCGATATATGTGAAATTTGTCACACTTATCATCCATGTATCATTATCTTATGGTTCCTGCAGGGATCCTGGCTTTTAATTTCCTGAACACACTTAAAACCTCAACTGCAAAGTCAGATGCTATGATATTTCATTTTAAGGTAAAAAAAAAAAAACTGTTCAAAAATGGAAGGCACTCTTTGTTTACTTGATCACATATCTAAGGAAATTTAGGTAGATATGAAAGATATTGGTCCAAAGTCTCTTATCAGGATAAAGGAAATTGCACATGGCTATGGACAGTGGGAACCAGTAATATTAAGGGTGACCAAATGTATACTCATGTTTGCTCGTATTATCTAGAGAACTTGCCTCACAAGTGAATCAGCAGGAAAAGTAAATTACCTTTAAAATGGAAAGCTGTGAAATGAGAAAACGTAAATGAGAAATTAGTAACAATTCTGGCCTAATATGACTCATGTGCAAAGAAAAGTTGATAATAATACATGAAATATGGGGGTTGTTTTAATCACATGGTCTTCAAGAGGGTGTTCAACATTTGAATTGTTTATCTGAGAGTTAAATACATGTTTAAAATATATTTCTGCTTGGTTAATTTGTTTTAAGACTGAACAGCAAAACAATAATTATCCCTTCATATATGCAAGAAGTTCCTAAACATTTGCTTCAAAGCTGGTTTGAAAACAGTGGGAGGAAAAGAGATATAGTTTCCTAAGGAGACAAAATCTTCTGTTACTAACCAATTGTTATATTAAAATGTCTCTAGAAGTTAATTTTAAAAATCAGTCTAATTCCTGCCATGTTTCTTTGATCAAATAGATGACTAGAAGAAGGCAGCTAGCCACGGCAGTTGGAGTGGGGCATCTTCCCTTTCTTCTGTCAGCAGCCACCCTACCCTGCTTACTGGGGTGGGTACCGGGAAGAGAAATGGTAGGTCTCCATGGGAAAATCTCCTGAGGTATATTCCAGCAAGTACTTTCAATGATGGGCAACAAAAATTTCCAAGCATCACAGAAAGTTCACATCTACCAAAAATACTAACTGGGTTCCCAGCCAAGAGATACAAACATTAAGATAGACTACTCAGGTGAAAACTAAGGACATCAATAGGATGTGATGGTTAGTTCACACCTCTTCATTGTTAATGGCAGGTGGCTTGGAACAGAGAGGATGAAGACGCAGGAAGTTGCCAAGATGCTGTGTCATCTAACAACATGTTAGGGTCACTGTGATACCCTCCATTTCCCCATATCACTGTCTTAGTTGGAAAGGGGTACCCACAGTGAACCAAATGATAAGAAATTGAAGTAAGCTATGAGTACTTCCCACCCCCATGTGCTCCAAAGCCTGCAGGAACTGATTAAGAACCAGACTGGGATTCAGCTAGAGCCGTGAGCAAATCAGTTGACTATACTGAGTCTCAGTTTCCTCAACTCTAAAATGTGATTTAATAATGGTGACCTTAGAAAATTGTGGCGAAGATTAAATTAAACCACACATATGAAGCAGTTAGCAGAACACAGCGCTCAGCGAAGGCACTTAACAAAGGAAAAGTGCCTTTATTATTGCCATTATCATCTTCAGCAAATGGAGATGTTTGCTCCTTGGTGAGCTGGAAAGAGGAGGCGGGAGCAGCCCAGAGCAGCCCATCTTTCCTGCAGGCTGGAGTTCCAGGCAGTGCCCAGGGTCTAACAGGGTACCAGGTCCCTGACCTGGAAAAGTGTCTGTTCTCGGGTACACGCAGGCTGCACCGCAGTCCTCGCAGGAGGAGGGATGACTGCAAACTACATGAGCCTGGAAGGCATGATGTGTGATGTGGCTTCATCCAGAATGAGAACAGAATTTTCTGCTTAGTAACTTTTAAAAAAATAAAATCTCATTAGGAAACTCCTGGGACAGAATTATGAGGCTCGAACACCGCAGTAAGAGAAAGCTCATAACTCGTTTGACTGAGAAAACACTGTGAGGCTTTCTTGACTTTCCTGAAATAAGTAGAAAACTGGAGGGAGTTGAGGACTGGGAATCAGTCACCAGTTGTTGACGGCCTAATGAGGGAAAAAGCAGATGCTTTATCATACGACTAATTCATTCAGCTTGTGAATGAGGAGAGAACATGAGTTTTTGGTTAAAGGATGACATTCTGTGTTTACTGAATTTACTGTCTGCCCCGCGCTAGCAAGCTTCCCTGGCTGGTCACCCATTCCGAAAACTGATGTTCGCTGGCGATATGGCGAAGGGGCCCTGGCAAGGAATGTTACAGACTGATCACGGGCCCAGGACCGTGGGTACCCTTGGTGGCAGTCCAGTCTCTGCCATTTCATACAAGTTGACTTCGGTAAGAGTTACCCTCCGTGAGTTTCCGTTTTCTCATTTGTAAAAAGGGGATACTAGTAGCTATCTTACTGCATTATTTTGACATTTAATTTTTTGTAAGGTTTAATTTTTGTAATGTGTACAAAGTACGCAAAGTAGTAACCTGTAAGTCTTTTCAATTATGATGACGTGTTCGTGCGTTCAGAGGGGATTTCCGTGAATTTCCGAACCGAGTAAGTGCCCTCTCCCTTTATTCTTTCTCAAGGCACCCTCCTCCTTCCCTCAGTACACACTAATGCTCGGTTACTGAAGCATCTTTTCCCCTAGATGAAACCTGTCTGAGGGCAGAGATCATGCTTGTTTTGTTCATCACTGCTCTGCAGGGCCGTGCCCACGACAAAGAGTCGGCACCTGGGATGAGGTGCTGTGGGATGAGCGCCCGCTGACCCCAGTCACTGCCCAGCCCACCCTGGACGTCAGAGAAGCATGGTCTCAGGTGCTCCAGGATGGCCTCCTTTGACACACATGCTGTGGATTTAAACCCTCAGAGGAGGAGGTAGGCTCAATTCTGTCACTTAGACAAGAGTCAATGGGTATTTGTCAAGCCCCTCTTGTCTGTCAGATGAGGTGGGTGTGAGAATTCAAAAGGAGACTCAGTTCAGGCTTTGCCTTGCAGAAAGTCTGTGACTCAGACTCTGAGTCCAGGAGGCAGCTGGAGGGGGGCATATGAATGACGCTGGATGCACTGGGGTAAGTTTCATGGGATGCCGCCCAGTTGGAGCTCCACGCCCCGAGTGCCTTCCATGGGCCAGGCGCTGTGTCTGGTGCTTTGCATACTTGCCTCATTTCCATTTTCATAAACATCTTGCAGGAGGGACTACATTAACAGGGGACGAAGTACAAGGTCAAAATGTTGAAATAACTTGCTCACGGGCACTCGGCTCAGATATAGCAGAATCCAAACTTGAACGCAGACCTGCCTGACCCCGATTCCTCAGCTCCGAGCATTACTGCATGTTCCTACTTTCCCGGCTTGTCTGGGGAGTGAGGGGTGCCGTGCCAGTGAGGGGTGCAGAGACCAGCGCTCCTGGAGTTGAACACTGCTGCTGGGAGCAGAGTAAGATGATGTAGGATGGATACTGGGGTCTATTACTAAAGGGCAGTGAATGCCAGTATCTCTACATAAAGTTTTAGTAGCGGAAGGAAACTGTCCTCTTGGAATAGTGACATGGTTATGAGGTCTAGCATGATTTGGCTTGGGGGAAAGACTGCGGGACTGGAGAGGACCTAGGGAGGATTATACACTAAATTACCTGCCAGAAAAGGACAATTCTTGTGTCATTTATTTCTTCACGATTCTCAGCTTAGTGCTGGGATGTAAGAAGATATTAAAAAATAATTAAATATAATTAAGTTTAGAAGGTTATTCTGCACTCATCAAGCACAAATTCATAATGAAAAGAAGAAAATAATCTTTACCAGCAAATTGGCCCATGTATATTACCATTTGCTTTTTCACAAAGCTTTTTTTTTTTGTACATTTTCTTATCTGTCCAGCAGCACTACCGTGAATACATGCCCTGCGATCTTGCCCTCTGGGTGGGATCATTGAACAACTGTGCTGCTGGGCACATCCAAAGAACAAAACAGAACCCTTGAACATATATAAATGTTGAGGGGGACCTCAGGGAAATATGTGTGTGACATCCATTTCATTGTAAATGAAAACTGTGTTCATGTAGGGAAATTCTGGTGCATATCACAGCATTTTAAATATAAGTGGTTGGAAGGCTATTTTAGACTGAGCATTAAGGGCAAGATAAAATATGTATCTTAGTTTTTTATCAGGATGCAGAATATAAGAATCCAGGCAGCTGGCTCCATAGCTCAGGGGTTAGAGCACTGGTCTTGTAGGAATCCAGTACATGTGAAAACAGATCTTGGAATGGCTAAAAGTCAGGAAGAAAAATGTATTATAAAAGCATAAATTATGCTTCTTTTTGATACGATATTTTCAATGCTAGTTATTTCAGTGAAATCTGGTGGACTTTTCAGAGCTGTTCAATTTCACAAACATGCAGTAGACACATACTGCATACAAAGCCTGGTGTCAGATGTTGTGACATTCCAAAGCTGAGGCAAGACCCTGCGGGGCACAGAAATCCCTGGGACAGAAGCAGACCCCAGAAAGGGTTTGAGAGGAAAAATAAAAAACATGCGGCCCAAATATCTGATGATTTAAACTGAATCTTTCCCTTCATGAGGAATGTAAAACTTCTGAAATTCCAACCTCTTGTTGAAATTGTGGCCCAGTTTTATTTCATGGGCTCTAATAGAAGAGCAAAATCCTTTTCTTGAAATGGCCAAGCGATTAACCTTGAAAACCGCAGATGGACAAACACAGCTCATTACTCTCCCGTCACTGAAACTTTGGTGAGTTGACGGCTCGTGGCCTAACTCATTTATACACATTCTAGTCACTAGGAAGGGAGCAGAAGTTACTGTGGTATTTCGCGATTCTGAAAATGCTTTTCCCAAGACAGCATGGAACATAGCTACCACAGGGGTGTAGATGGGGCAGCAGCAGAGACCTGGAGCGAGCCTGCAGTTCTCACTAATGACCTGGAAGCCCAGCAAAGCTTACCAAAGTTTGGGAATTACTGAGAAAACATAAGCCATCACAGTATGACTTCTTTACATTTATTCTGATTAGTAAAGTTTGGGTTAAATGATTTATCAACCTATCTCGCAGTACGCATGCTGAAAGTAATGACGTCTTTGCAACATGAACCTTCCTTATACCACAGGGTTAGTAAATCTTTGTTGAAAAGCATGCAGAAGCTGCCAGGATGATTATTTTTATTTTTCTGGCTGATGCCTGGCAAAGCCAACAAATAAGTGGAATGAAAATTCTCCACCAGTCCTGAGTCCACTGAATCTTTTGTTCAAGGGCTCCGAAACTTTTCACTATGTTCTTTGCCATCTTCTTTTTCAACAAGCCCAACAATAAATACCTACTATCCTTCTATCAAGGAAGAAGCTGCTTTGGGGTGGGAGTGGGTGACAGTAGCTGTTTACCAATGAAGAAGACCAGTCAAGGAGGGTCGAGCTGCATAGCAAGCCAGGGCACCAAGTGGCAGCTCATCTGTGCCTCTTGGATTTCCCGCGAGTTCCACACGCACTTGTATCCCTATGAGTCCTTGCAGGACCATAAAGGCTGAGGGGAGGGAGAGGGGTGAACAGCAGGGGCTCAGAGGCTGCCTGGGTTCAAATCCTGCTGCCACCTCTAGTTATCTGTCAACTTGAACAAGCTAATTGGCCGATTGTGCCTGTCTCCCCATCTGCAAAATTGAGATAAAAAGGGATGTGAACTTTAAATAAGGTATACTCATGAGCAGGGAGGGAAGACTGTGCCTTGCACATGGTATGAACTCAGTAAATGTCAGCTATTATTATTCTTACTGAGAAAGAAGCAGAACCAAGTATGTTCTAAATACCTGGCTGGAATCGCCCCAGATTCGTCTTCCAAAGCCCCAGATGCACAGAGCGCACATGCCCGCAGAATGGAAGGACGAGCTATTTTGGAATAAGAAACTGGGTGCGGTGTAATTTCTTTGATGTAAACTCTCAAAGGCAATCAAGTCTTGGCACTAGCAGTGTGAATACCAACCCTAAGCTGTTTTGCAGAAGGATAAACAAAGAAACGTAGCCCTCTCAGCTACAGAAGTTTATTCCATATATGATAGATTCCATTTGAAGATTCCACACACTTATGCCCCTCCTCCAACTTTATATCCTTTGCCATTCTTCTCAGACTGTTTCTCGACACTTTGCCACCACTCCCACCCCTGACCCGTCGCTTCTCTCTCTTTCTCTTTCTCTCTGTCTCTCTCTCACAATCTCTCTCTCTCTCTCTCTCTCTCTGTCTCTCTCTCTCCCACCTTGCATTCTCTGCTTATTTGCCAGCCTTTCAGCTCATCTCCACTCTTGCCCCACCTCCACCGTCTCCTCATGGCAGCCAGGAGACCTTTCAAAAAGCAGTTGCTTCACATCACTCCCCACTCAAAGCCTTCTTCTAGCTTCTTGTGCTTATAATAAATTCTAACCTCCCAGGTGCTCCCACCCCACCTCCCTCTCTGGTGACTTCCCCACCCCCACCCCTCGGCTCCTGCCTCGGCAGCTTTTCCTCTGGTCCTCGACGCTGCTACGTTGGCTCCAGCCTCAAGGCCTTTGAGTTTTGATTCCCCTTCCTGGAATTCTGTTTCTCTGCTCTTCCTGTGGCCAGATCTTTCTCTCCATCCAAGTTCCACCTAGAACCTGACCTCTCCTGTGGCCGTTCCCAGCCACCTTCTCTAAACCAGCCCCTGGTGCCTTCACCCACTCAGTCTCTGCCATTCTCTTGCCTATTTTTCTATCTTCTTTGTTTCCAGCAATTATTACCCTCTGATGGCCCTTGTTCCTTTCTCACTTACTTGTCTGCTGTCTCTCCACTCTCACATACACGCTCCACGAGAACAGAAACCGTGCTTGGCTTAGTACAGTATCTCTTGCACTTACAACACAACCTTGCCCATAATCGCCCTCTGTAAATACTTACTGAACCAATGCACGAACGAGGGAGGGAGAGAGGGGATATACAACTTTAAGTAGTTCTTTGAGGTCTGCCTTAAGTGTCTCTCTTTCTCCAAAGTCTTCTCTAATGGCTTCATCTAGTCTGAAGTCCCCATGCATTTGGTATCACTGCTCAGCACTTTCTCATAAACATACCTGTCCTGTTTCATCTGGAGAAATGTAAGCCTTCTCTGCCCCACTGGCTTCTAACTTCTTTGAAAGCAGCAACCTTGGCCATCCCCAGTGAAGCTGCAAGTCAGGAGTAATCAGAGGTTCATGCACTTAACTTCGAGGGGAGGCTGCTCGAGCCTCGCTAAGGGTCTACATACTCTTATTTTAGGCCCTGTTGTGGCATCTAAGCAGATTCTGACAACAAGAAATGACAGCTAAGAATAAGCGGTAAGGAAGACAGTGATACAAGAAAAAAGTGGGTATGAGAGGTCAAAAGGCACACACGTGTGTGAGGGGGGTGGCATTTCACGGTGAGGTCCAACACCCTGCCTGCCTCAGAACCATGAGAGCTGCTTCACTGAAGCACGTGGGATCTTGGATGTACTGTGACTCGTGATCAGTTTAAAAGGCACAGGAAATTACGATGGATCACAGAAACGTTTGCAATCAAAAGAAGTCCTTTGTGGTATAAGCACTTAAAGGTATAGGTTTCAGTTGTCAAAACTTCTCCCTCTTTGGCTGGGGCACCTTTCCCCAGTGAGGTCAGATAAATAAGGCATTCTTGTTGTAAGCTTAGCACATGACTGGGCACAAAATTTTTACTGATGGAACTTTTTCCTTGGGGAAGCAGCCTAGCATGGGAAGTTTAATCTCCGCAGTCACTAATTCACGTTGCTAAGGGACAACAAATGGATCTGATATTTGCTGGGACAGCGATGGGGCTTGGTGGTTGGAACTTGTGCACTTTCCACTCATGTTTCTTCCTGGGATGTTGAGACCCTGCCCTTAAGCAAGAAATGAACTCCCTGGATAGCAGCACCAAGCAGGGAGGTGGGAAGAAGCAGGGGGCTGTTCTCATCCCCAGATTTGACGCAGACCAGAGGGGATGTGTCCTCTTCTCAGAAGCGGCTTCTATGGCCAGCAGGTGCAGGATGGTATGAAGGAAAGGGCACAGGGCTAGGAGGCAAAACTGTTGCAAGAGGAGCTGACATTTATTATTTCTTTTGTTCTAGGAACTATGTTGAGTACCTTTTGACTGTTATCTCACTTAATATTAAGAACAGTTCTGGGGAAAGGGAGTGGGAAGGGATAAATTTGGTATTTTGAGATTTGCAAATATTAACTACTATATATAAAAATAGATAGAAAACAAATTTCAACTGTATAGCACAGGGAACTGCAGTAACCTTTAATGAAAAAGAATATGAAAACGAATATATGTATGACTGGGACATTATGCTGTACACCAGAAATTGACACACTGTAATTGACTATACTTTAATTTAAAAAAAGAATAGTTCTATAGACCTTTTCTATTACCACCACAACTGCCATCATCATCATTGTCATCATCATGTAGAAGACGAAACTGAGGAAAAGAGAGCTTAGTGCTGGACTAAGGTTAGCTAGCTAGTAAACAGAGGAGACAAACCTCAAAGCCAGACTTTCCCTGCCGCTTTCTAGCTGGATGTCTTACACACCTCATAAACTTTCTGGGCCTCAGCTTTCTCATCTATAAAATGGGAATAAACACACCCATACTCTCCCTCACAGAGTCGCATGGAGCTCAGGTGGAGACACCCTCAAATTCCTGTGGAAACTTTTATCTGACACGAAAAGGTAAGCCCTACATATGTGACTTTGTGGATGATTTCTGTGTGAACTCACGTGACACGCAAAGAAACTCATGTTTTTCCTCAAGCCTAGGAAATCCATTTACAAAAGAAAAATGTACCTGGCCTTTACATGACAAGTTCACGTATTTCTTGTCCCCACATCAGGGATTTCAACATGGATTTCAAAATTGTTCTCCGACTATGAACTTCTAAGAAAAAGTTATCCTGCAGAGATTGTGCTCTGAGGAAACTCCGGATAAAATACAGATCTTTTAAATGAATGAGGCTATTCGTAGTTCCGTGGGTTACTGGTGCATTTTATTTGCTCTCATATTTCAAACATTTTCCCAAAGGCTTTTTTCTCCTTTTGATTCACGCCAGCCTGGCATGTTGAACTTAGTTATAAACTTGAGACAAGTCACGCACCCCTGGGTCATTTAGTTTTGTATCCTGTTATCCATAATATATAATAGGACCTACTTCAGAAGAAAACTCTACATTTTTCAGAATATACCTTGAATCAACATTTTTGGCAATCTCCAGGGGCGGCTAGAAATACGTTAAACCTTTTACTTCTATTCTCCATGCAAATAAGCAACTAAGGAGAAATTGCTTGAGAAATGGTCAAAGGGCTTCTCAAAACTAGGACCTCTCCATCCATGAAGGGGCCTCCATAATGCGTGGTCGGGCTTGGCTAAAGCCATAGAGACCAGAGATTAAATCATCGCTCCATCCCTTCCTCAGCAATGTGAGTCTAGGGAAAAGACTTAAACTCAGTCTGTTTCCCTACCTGTAAAACGGAAATAATGACATCCTATAAATTGCCTGTCACTTGTAGGTGCTCATTAAAATGTTAACAAAAAAAGGAGATGTATTCATTTCTTTTGAAAAGATTTGATGGATTATTATGTAAAGGCTATCAGTTAAGCTATAACTTAAGGCAGCTATAAGAGAAGACCTCTGTAGAGTCATTTCTATCCAGAACATCCACCCATAAATGACGCAGTTAATGTGACATCAGACAAGTCCTTAGAAATAGAGAGAATTTATGAAAACACCCTGTAAGCCATTAGTACATCCAAGAGGATGCAATGAGATAGGTTTAATGAGAAAGACTATTGAGGGCGGGAGTGAGAGGTAGTAAAAGGTACAAGTAGGAAACAGGTACACAGAAGAAAAGAGGAGTTAAACTAAAAATGAAGGGAACAAAATCCACACGAACGTCAAGGTTTGTCATTTAAGTGATAAAGAGGAGGCACATGGGGAAAAAGAACCACAAGATCTTAGGACTACAGGGTGGGCACAAGTTCATGAGAACTCCGGTGGCCTTACTTGGGGGAAGAGGGCACCAGCAGCTGGTGGTACTGCGACCGGAGGGATGTCTGACAGGACTAAAGCCTGATGTAGGTTGTTTAGTTAAAGCTTTTGGATAATCATGGCCACTAGGAAGCTGGGAGGAATGCAAGCTGTTGTTCTTGTAATCAGATACCAAAGAGCCTGGTATCCAACTCAACAGAACAGAGAAGGAAGCCCATCCTCACGGTACTCATGGCTCGCTCCCTTGCACTGTGCATCAGAGTGTCAATGGCAAGATGGTTCTGTCTGTCATTAGAGAGAGTGGGTGGTGACCTTGCACACTGGAACATGGCACCTGCAGGCCACCCATCAGAAGAGCTTGTCACCAAAGCATGGCACCCCAAACCACCACCAGCCCCATGGGTCACCTTGACTATATATGCAATCTGAACAAAAAATTGTCCTGGTTCTGAAAACGTGGCCCCAGCAAGTCCAGGAAGCCCCCACCAAACTAGTTGCCCCCCTTCACCCATCCTATTCAGAAATTCTACAGCTGCTGTTAGAGTGTCTCAGAAAGTGAGATTTGGAGGGTGTGAGAAGGTGGCGGAGTTAGGTTCCACAGGTTACTCAGAGGGGAAGATGTCACGAACCATGTACTGACCCAACATGGTGAGGCTCTCCCCACGAATCCTTTAAAAAAGAGCACATGTTAAAATGTAGTAAATTCCTTATCAAAAAAGCGGTTCCCCATGAGAGCTGTGATTGGTAAGGATGACCTGGCAAACACCACTCTCATAAGTCTTCGCGCACGAGCAAGCTCTCCACCACCCTGATCCCCCTTCTGTCCTGGGCCACACACACCAATATGGCCCAATGCTCTCCCTTGTTCTAGGCTAATCAGTAAAAAAAAAAGTGGGTGTCCATTACCCCTCTAGGCCCCAGGAATCTGGATGTCAAGCATGAGAACACAATAGTTGGGGGTGGGGAGCTGGTCTGGGAGTCTGACCAACACCGTTGCTGTGTAACAGTAACACTATTTGAGAACGTGCTTGTATGCACATCAGGTGTCAGTCTCAGGGGTGAGGCTCCACGTGAATGAGGTCATATTTATTTATTCCGTCTAATGCCTGATCCACAACCAAGGAGTACTTGAAACGGTTCCTAATGAGAAAGTATGTCTTGTACCTTGGAATAAGATGTGGGAATAAGCTTGCCTTTATAAAGGACTTAATTACTACTTCGTTATTTGGGTTACAAAGGTCTTGTTCTTTTCTTTCTTCATTCACAGACCAACAAAAGAGAGACCAAATTCAACAACCATGGAAATCCTGGGCCAGGAAGTACCACCATCATGTTCGGGAAGAAAAGCAATTTGTGTTGCGGACAGAATGCATTTCTCTCCCATTAGAACCACAGCCTGTTAAAAGCCTGTCAGGAAATAAATAAAACACGTTTTGTTCAGTTGCCCACATCCCTATACTCAATTCAACAGATTCCAGCTTTCTCAGAAATGCAGTCTAAGGTGAAGCCAAAGAGGACACACAGGCTGGGGAGGGGAGGTGCCTCAGAGGAGCCTCGACAGGGACACTGGTCCCTCAGCACTCTGTCTCCACCACCCTCTTTTGAACTCACATGTTATTAAAATCAGATTTACTCAAGAGGGTCACATGCCTGAAAAAATCCCATCCTTCCTGCCCAAGAGCAGCGTTCATCTCACCAGGGAAAAGGGGAGTGAAATTAAAGAGCATGCAGAGTACACGTGGACATCAGGATGCTCCTTACTCCTAGCTCCAAAGGAATACTATAACTGTGAATGCATGCTTTAACACGTATGCTTTTCCTAACACGGTATTTTATTTTAAGCGAGCTCTACTATATATACATATTTTTCTTGTAAGCAATCCACCTCACCCTCATTTAGAAGCACTACCAAAATAGAAAGCTTTCTGAAGCATACTGTGGATTTTGGCAGCAAATATCAAGGATGGGGAAGGGGGGCTGGGTTTTATGGTAAAGCAATCTGGGGTACTACTGCAAAATGCACAGGCAGTCTTCCGACTAAGAGCCTCTGCCTTATGAATAATCCATAAATACTAACGGAATACCCTAAATGTCATCTACAAGTTCAGAAACTAAGTCATCTTCTCCACCACCGTGTGCCCATGCCCAGCACAGTGCCTGACCCACTAGATATTGAAAAGATGTGTTCCGTCCAAGTCTGGCCCATTGACTAAGGGAAGAATGAGTTCATACAGAGAAGTGAAAAAGGTCTTGGTTTCATGGTTCTGAACACCTAGGGCTCAGGGAAGACTATTAAATCACTCTTTTACTCTCTTGTGCAGGTGTGCAAGTTAAATATTTGGTATCCAAAAGTCCCTGCCATTCACACCCACCCCCAGCTCCCTGGATCCCACCTCTGATTCTTTCTGGTTCTAGCACTGAGTTGTCACTGTGACGGATGCCCTGCTTATCAATGGATGAAAGGAGGATCAATCAGAGAGGAGGGGCCTCTGCTCCTCCTGTTTTTGCTCAGGGCGTGGATGCAATGCAGAGTAGGGATGTTGTGTCTCTGGCATCACCACCTGGAAGTGGGAACATACATGACTGAGATGATGCTTTATAACTAAACCCATCTTACTCAGTTATCACTTTTTGCTTCCGCATACTTTCCTGACCTAGCTCAGGAATCAAATCACATGTTATAATGGCAAGTGTTCTAATAAGAGATCAGTAAATATATTTTAAATACAATCTGCTTGTAACCTTAGGATTCCTTTTAGGTGAAGTCTTGAGACAGGGTGCTATATGTTGCAACAGGGTTGGCGTTGCAGACCCTTAACCTTATGTTAGTGACCCTTGTAGAATGTGGAAGGGATAGAATGCACCTGATTGATGGCTGAGGCCACCAGGTAACTGTTGATCAGGTAGCCGACTGTAAGGGAAACACTCTCAGAGCTCAGCACAACCCAGCCCAGGGTCTTTTTCCAGCAGGCACTCCATAAACATTTGCTAAATGGCTAATTAAAATCAAATTATAGTACCTTACACCCATCAGGATGGCTATTATTAAAAAATCCAGAAAGTAATAACTGTTGGTGAGGATGTGGAGAAACTGGAACCCTTCTGTATTGTTAATGGAATGTAAAATGGTGCAGCTGCTATAAAAACAGTATGGTGGTTCTCAAAAAATTAAAAAGAATTACCATATGATCCAGAAGTCTCACATATGGGTATATACCTAAAGTCATTGAAAGCAAGGTCTCAGAGAGTTATTTGTACACCTGTGTTCACAGCAGCATCACTCCCAAGAACCAGAAGATGGAAGTGGCCCAAGTGTCCATCCACAGATGAACTGATAAACAAAATGTGCTGTAGACATACCATGGAATATTATTCAGCCTTAAAAAGGAAGGAAATGCTGACACATGCTACAAACGGATGAATTTTGAGAACACAATGCCATGTGAAATGAGCCAGTCTCAAAAGACAAATAGTGTGTAATTCCACTTACATGAGGTACCTAGAATAGGCAATTTCATAGAGACAGAAAGTTGATTAAGTGGTTGCCAAGAGCCTGTGGGAGAGGCGGATGGGGAGTTGTTCACTAGGTATAGGGCTTCAGTTTTTCAGGATGAAAAAAGTTCTGGATATCAGCCACTAAACAATGTACTTAAATGTCCTTAAGGCTACTGAACTGGACATGTGAAAATGTTAGGATGGTGACATTTATGTTATTGTCTTTTGCCACAGTTAAAAAAATTTAAGTCCACAGAAACAAACAAACAAAATATCCACAATACCTAAAGAAATAGAATTCTTTAATACCATCAAATATCCATCAGCAATCAAATGTCCAATTGTCCCATAAATGTAATAGATACCTTAAATATAGCTTGTTTTAATCATTACCCCCTAAATGGTTCATACTCTTTAAAAAAGCGAATTAGAAGATTCAGAAGATTCCTGACCTATCGTTGGGCAATGTTGTTGTCTACAAAAGAGTTAGTGACTAGACAAGTTTAAAACCGACACACATTCCTTAATGACAAGACTAAGGACTTGAGGGCAGGAGCTGTGTCATATTCACTCTGTATCCCCGAAGCTGAAGAACAAACACCCAATAAATGGCCAGATAGCGCACGCTTTCAGTTTAACTACTGTTGAAATGAGACAGGTCCAAATAAATAGATAGAAAACGTTCATTTTCCTTTGCAACAATTCATATGTCAGGAGCTGGATGCCTGCTATTCTGCCTGCAGCTAAAATGATAAAATTCCATGCCTTTTTAGGAGTGAAAATATTTTAAGTCCCTGTCATGAGCTTTGTAAAACATCTGGTATGCTTACAGTTCAGCAAACACTGACTTGGGCTTCCTGCTAGTCTCTGCAATGGTGAAACTGTATTAGATAAAAAAAAAAACAAAAAAAAAAAAACCAACTTTCTGAGAAGATAACGTTCAAGGCAGAATAAGGCAATGAAGAGTGAGGTAATTAACACACTGAAGTCCTAGCTGCTATGATTTGGTGGTTGTAATACGGTTGTTTACAGTAAACAAATGCATTCTTGGGACTGACAGAAATACATGAGTACATTCCACAGTGTTCCAGAATCCTTCTAAAATCCTCTCCCAGAATGGTCCTCTCTTACGGGGGTCCATATAAGACCTCTACTGTGAAAACACCCAATGCAGGAGCCCGTTTGTGGGAAGCACAGGGGCCCGTTAGGAACCATAGGCTCTTCTGGCACTTATTTCAGAGATGAGGGATAATAAACTTTTAACTTTAGAGAATATGAGGTCACCATAGCCACGTTTCAAAGCCAGAGGGCCAGCCTAAGTACTTTAAGTGGGTTTTATTGTTTTGTTCCTAGGGCAGGTAGATTTACATTTGGCTTGGGGATAGAACTATTCCAAAGGGTCTTGAATTTGAAAACATTCAGGCCATTGGCTTCCCTGCTTTTGTATTTGATTTAAACACATACAGAGGTCAGCCTCATCGGGTTATGGTTAATTACGCGTCCAATAGTAGAAATTCTCTGCCTTTCTCCCTTGTAACCAACTCAGCACAGGTCAGACTCTGTCAAAATCATACTTCCTCTGACCATATAAAAACATAGAGGAATTGTTATTAAGAGATGAAGGAAAAGAATGGATGTAGGAAAAAGGCAACAAATATTTCCTTTGTTTTTTACCTCTACATCAGCACGCAAGCCCAGCATATATAGTGAATGCTAATAAGCTATTACAGCGAATACTCAATAAACAAAGGCTTTTGAAGCATCTGCTCCTGATCAAATCAGAAGAAGACTGCTGTATAACAGAGGACTATTCCATGGATAAACAAATGTTAGTTTTTGAGCGCTCTTTTCTTCAACCTTTTTATATAAAGTCAGCTATTTTTAGGGTATAACAGAAGTAGTGATAACTAGTTAAAATCTGAGTTTGGTTTTATGATGAGACATTGTATTTTGTGAGTCTCACCACCTTCTGTCACACAACTTCTCAGATGCGTGTCCATCCACAATCTGGCCTCTACCTACCCACGTGGTTTCTCTCCTTTATCCTCCAGCCCCCTCCAAACACACCAGTGTGCTCTCTTTCTGAACTTTTCCATCTTGGAGCTCAGCTCTTCCTCCTGCCAGGCAGAGCCTTCCTATCGTATGTACCCATCTAAAGTTTAAAGGCCAAGTTCAAATCTTTCTTCTCCCAAGAAACCTCTGCCACCTTCTCATTTTGTATTAACCTGTTGCTCCCCCAATCTCCTACAGTACATTGTTTAAACCTCGATTATACCACTTATGAGCAAGTTCCTGGTACTAAAAAAAAAAAAAAGAAAAAGAAAAATCTCTCTGTGTCACCCTCTATGTACTAAGCCCTTGAATCGTATACACAGCACTCGAATCATAGCAGCTCCTTAAAGAATATTTATTGAAATGATACTAAAAGTAAACAATGGGGAAAAAGGTGAGATTCTACAGGGAGAGAAGTTGGTTCCAACTGAAAATTCTACTGAAATTTAATTTGGGGTAAATATGAGCATCCAGGCACCTATTTATATTGGTCTGATGGAGCAGGCTGGTATTCCAGGTGCCTGCTGATGGTACAAGATTGATTTCCTGTATTTAAGCATCCTTTTATGACAAACGGTGCTTGATATAGAAGCAGACAGCAGCCTCACAATATGAATAGCCTCAATTAGGCCTCAGTTAGACGTGTTACATCTCTGTTATTGAGATCAGAGGGGAAGGAATGTCATTTACGTGGCCAGAGAGAGAGAGACCATCAAACGTCATTCCAAAAGATAAGCCTACTCAAGTCAGGCAAATATTATATACCCACTTTGCTGAACAAGTGAGCGATTTTTGGCTTAAATAGCAGCATGACTTCCTCAGGAGGAGGAAATTGTGCCTAGATGGTGGTGTCTGCACATGGGGAGAGGGCCAGGATTCGGTATCCTTAGACTGGAACTTGTCATCCTTCTTCTTACCCAAATCGACTCATTCAATGAAAATATATCGAGTGCCTGCAAGTGCTAGTTATATGCCGTTTGACAAAACTTTCACCAGTAAATGAGAAGTGCTACAGCCAATAAATCGGTGGAGGAAACTGCCACTTGTCCACCACAATCTGTTCTCTTCTGTCACAGTAATGGAGAATCGGGACCACTCAGCTGGAAACCACATACATCCCTCATCCCGCCTTTACGGCTGGTGTGGCTAACTCAGGCTGACGGGAGGCAACTTCCAGGTCATCTCCTACGCAGAGGTCAAGCCATATGCCCTGGGGTTCCTTTCTTTCCTTTTTCTGTGAGCTAAAACATGGATGTGCCTGTGTCTCAGCTTCAAGCATAGAGATGAGTCAGACCCAAGGAGATGGTGGGATCATAAGATGGAAAATCCCTAGTCTTTAAATTGACCACATGAAACAGCCACCCCATCTACCTGGACTGTCACCTCAAACTTGTTACATTAAAGAGAAATTAACTATCTTCATTATGCCACTGTACTTTGGAAGTTTCTTTATTATGACAGCTTCATTTTCATCCTAATATAATTCCTCATTAATTCTCTAATATAAATTGCCCCAGGACTATTGGAAAGTGGCTGCATTTAGCTTTTCTATCTAGGTTCAGAATGGGGACCAGGCTATGATGATCATATTTTGAGGGAAATGTGCCACATACTTTTTGCACCTCTTGGGGGGGGTGTCTTTGTTTGCCTGTGCTCCACCCAAACTCATCTGTCTGGTGTCTAAAAAAAGAATGGCTGATTCCTTTCTCACCTCATCTGATGGGTAACAGTGACTTGCTGAATGGTCTGGAATAAGTCTCAACTCTTTCCATCTGTGACAATAAATACCCATTGTCTTCTGTGGTGTATTTTGCTAATTAATATCAGTAGAGCAGAGAGTGCTCCAAAGCAGGACTATTAATGTAAGCCTCCTTTACTCCAACTGCACTAAGCAACATTGGAACTAATCACTCAGGAAGTAAAATCAGTAGGAAGTTGTCAAGAGGGTCAGCATGTAATTAATCAGTGAGGTCACTGCCAATAACAATAGTACATTCTGTTACATGTGTAACTGGATTTAATGGATGTACCACATTGGCAAGTTACTGGAAGAAGAAAACATTCCATCTTTGCCCTGGAACAGCATCTTACTGCAAAAAAGCACATGAAAAATCTGTGAGTCAAGCCAAATGACATGTAAAACAAAGAGTAACAGAGGCCATTGCTAGAAACACTGTTACTCTATAAACGGACCAGGTAAATGGGGGAAAGGAGACATCACTGTTGAAAACATGCATGCTCTCCAAGTCTCGAGCAAAAATCTATTGGAAAAGATCCTTAGACCCTGTATGATCAAAGTGGGAGACCAACGGCCCAAAGTCTTGGAAGTTTTCAGTGACTCAGAGAAGTGCTGAGGGATTTTACAACAGACTTTGAATAAATGGAGAGTTGTTAGTTGGCGCTGCTGGCCAACCTTGCTCCAAGATCACTGCTGAGGGAAAATGAACAAATCGTTCCTTGCTGAGATTTGGCATTAGACAAAGCTTACAATCCCATCTTCTCTGATGCGCCTCCCTAGGAATGACAAGTTCTCTGTTCTCCAGTACCATGATGTGGTCCAAGTCAACAGACTCACCATTTTAAGAACACAATGTGACATTTAAGATCAATATGCTATAGTTTAGCGTTTTAATTATTAACAAAAAGCTTAAACAGTTAACATTTGAGGGGGGCATTTTTAGTTTGTGTGTCGGCAAATATTTTGGCAACACTGATCAAAAGTCTCAAACATATGCATTTCTATGACCTGCAAGTCTGCTTCCAGGAATTTCTAAGGGTGAAACAAAAACAAATCAGTTTACAAAGATGTTGATCATAGCATCTTTTTACTAATAGTAAAAAATTAAAAACAGCCTCACTCTGGATATTAGAGACAAAAGAAAAGGCGGTACATGGGATCTGTTGTAATAAAATTACATTAATAACCAAGTTAGTGTAATTAAATATCCCACATTCTGCAGATCAGGGTCTTGTCTTGAGGATCCTAAATATAATTTAATGAATTCATTTGAATTTAAGAGGATTGTAAAAGTGGGCCCTCTTTAACATCAAATAAAAAAGCCTTAGAAAATATCACCGTGATATTTTCCCATCTCTGGAAGAAAGTGAAGTAAAGAGAAGAATGTCAACTGTAAAAAGATTCTCATTGCTGCTACTGCAGGTAAATGTATACTAACCGGAAATCAGTTGTGTAGCTTTTGTACGTTCCATTTCTGCTACACCTCTCACATCTGAAATTATTCCAAGACAAGGAAAACATCTTTCCCTTAAATAGCTGGAGCCAACGTTCTAAAAAAAACTCTCCAGTTAGTATCACTCAGAAACATGATTGTACAAAAGCAGTTCAGGGAAAGCGATTGCTGAAAAACAGCCCATTTCTTAAAAGCATAGTATTTCAGTGAATCAGAGTACGTACTCAAAAGAAAGCACATAAAAATATTGCCGTTATTCAGACTCATTATTTGCAATTAACAGAAACTCTTTTTTAATCCACAGTTAGTGGAGTTTAATAATCCCTGATTCTTGAGATTTGGTTAAATTCCAAAATTTTAAATTTACTGACAAAAAGAACTAGAAAGTGACAAGACAACTATTCTGCTGGCCAATATTATTATTTCTTCTTAGAAATTTTTATTTCAAAATAACCTCAAATTTACAGAAAAGCTGCAAGGAGAGTTCAGAGAACTCTCCTGCATCTTTCACTCAGAGACCCCATCTAATTCTGACCAGTTGTCCTGATAGTGTCCTTTACAGTAAAAGGATCCAATCCAGGATCACACGTGGCACTTGATGGTCATGACTCTTTCGTCCTCTTCAATCAGGATGACATTCTTCAGTCCTTGACTTTCACGACCTCCTCATTTTTGATGACGCTGGTTGGGCTCAGGTGGGCTTACTGATACTGAGGTGCCCCTGCTAAACAGAGCTAAGAAATATCTGTCTATCAGTACACACACGCATGCCCTTGCATCTGTATTTATTTCTGTAGCTAACTATATATCTTGAAAACATGGCGATGCCTCTAATTCTAATCCAGCATCACAAAGTCAGTCTAGCCTTCCTCTTCTCCCATCTGCTACATCCTTCTCCTCTGACAGTATGAAAACTGGCTTCCATTATCCATTTACTTATTTGCTCAATACGCAATCCGTCACCAGTCTCATCTACTGACAGGACCAGCCATTCATCTTCTCAGCACTTTCCTCTCCATCTCTGACCTCAGTGGGCCCAACTCCACCCAGTCATCCCCTTACACCTGGGCTGTTTGTTTTTTGTTTTTTGTTTTTTTTTTTCTTCTTCTTTCTTCTGCAATAGAAAGGAGAGGGAAAGGGGAAGGAAGGAAAGATGAAAAAAATTTTTTTTGGTTGCAGTAGGTACAGTGCATTTAATGAGTATCAGAAAAAGGGCAAAGGGGGGAAAAAAGAAAAAAAGTGGAAGAAAAAAGAGACAGCAGAGAATAATGACTAAAAGCAGGGGCTCTGGAATCAAACTTGGGTTTGAATCTTCAGTCTGCTGCTTACTAGCTGTGAAAATTTGGGCAATTTACTTTACTCCTCTGCACCCCTGTCTTCCCCATCTTTAAATCAGGAATCACGTACTTATCTTACAGACTAATGTGTTCTCATATGTAAAGCATTTAGAAAGGCACCTGGAACTTTGCAAGAACAACTGAATGCTAACTATTTTATTATTTATCTATAGAAGTGCGTAATTTCTCTCCTCCAGGTAATACTATAAGAGATGTAATTGTGAGACAATCATTTTAATGAGCTCAGCCGAGCTTTGTATTTTAAGATGCCCTGGCAAGGATGCTGATGATGAAAACTATCGAAAGACGGTGCAAAATTAAAGTTACACTCACCAGAATTTGAAACACTGAAAATGGAGACTCATTAGCATACCCGGCCCCGACGCCTCCCTGGTTCCCCAATCTCTCATTTCTACAGAATGTCCACATCATAAGAACAGACTGGGTTATCCTGATTATCAAAGACTTCCAAATATTATTTACTGCCCCAGTAACTTCATTGTCAACGACTGCTTTTATCATTTCCATCATTTTTCTTCCCACAGGGTGTTAGATAAGGTATTTTTCTGGCTGTTATCATTCCTAAAATGAAGGTCTCTGCATGAATACAAAAGGGTATCATTTTAAATTATAAATCTCTAGCTCAAATAATCTAAGTAAATTCCACAGGCTATTCAAAACACATATCAAGACAAAATACTGCCCTCCAGCTGAGATAATGACTTAATTTTCCAATCAGTCCTTTTTTTTTTTTTTGCATTTTTTTCAATCCATGGAAAACGTTCCTCCTCATATTTAGAAAATGAAGTGAATATATTCTAATTTATAAATAGTTACCACACATATCTCTGTGAGGATCACAGACAGTGAAAGAATTAAAATACATGCATTCTCCCTCTTGTAACACTTCCCTTTTTACTATCATCACCACCGTGTCAGGAGCCTGCCTAAGATCCATTTCAACCTCTATCTCATGTTCCTGACATAACATAACATTGACAAAAGTCGATGGCACTAACATGGCCACAAAGTGAAGCCCTCACTGAACCCACTCTCTCACCTCTGGCTCTACAAATGGGTTCTGGAGTTGCTATTTACTGAATGTTTGTGTCCCCCCAGATTCATATTTTGAAACCTAATTCTCAGTGTGATGGTGTTTAGAGTTGGAGCCTTTGGAAGGTGATTGAGGCTTGAAGGCAGAGACCTCAAGAATGGGCTGAGTGATCTAAGAAGAAGACCTAGAGATGATCACACTAAGTGAGGTAAGTCAGACAAAGACAAACATCATATGATATCACTTATATCTGGAATCTAAAACAATGACACAAAACAACTTATTTACAAAACAGAAAGAGACTCACAGACATAGAAAACAAACTTATGGTTACCCGTGGCGGGAGGCGGGGGGATGAGGGGAAGGAGGAATAAACTGAGAGTTTGGGATTGGCTGATATAAGCTACTGTGTGCAGAATAGATCAACAACAAGGTCCTACTACATAGCACAAGGAACTATATTCAATGTCTTGTAGTAACTTGTAATGAAAAATAACTGAATCACTATGCTGCACACCAGAAACCAGTACAACATTGTAGATTGAAAAAAAAAAAAAAGGCAAACACGCAAAATAAGAAGAGGCCTGAGTGGCATCCCTCACCCCTCCACTGTGTGAAGTTACAGGGAGAAGCCTGCTCTCTGTAAGGAAGTGGGCCCTCACTAGACACCGAATCTGTAGGCGCCATGATCTTGGACTTTCCATATTTATCTTCTTCAAACCGTGAGAAATAAATATCTGTTGCTTAAAAGTCACCCAGCCTGTGTTGTTTTGTGACAGCAGCCAGAACAGACTGAGACAGGCGCACAAGGGCAGTAAGAAAAAGCAAGAAAGCTCCCTGAAACGTGTGCTTAGCCTTCAGGACCAGGCTTAGCTAAATATCAAGTGGCAAAAAGAGGCTGTCTGTACCATAAAAACCACTTCAAAAAACTCCATGAATCTCAGTTCAATCAATTTTTTTTAATGACTGAAAATACAAAGATTGGGTCTTTGCAGAATCCAGGGCCCACAGCTATGATCAGCAGCATCATTGTGAAAGGGAAGTCTGGGCCCTGGGAGGGAGCCTAGGCAGCTGGGGGAAGAGGCTGCCTGGTGAAGTGCACACCTGATCCCAACCACCATGTCCAGCAAGGGTGACAATGAAAGCCATTATCTACAGAGATTCAAAACCAGCCAAGCCACAGAACTTCCTTTAATATTCTCAGAAATACAGACAAGCAGCTATATTTTATCACAATTTTTTTGACAAGGAAAATGAGAACCAAAGAGTTTCTGAAACTTGCCCGAGGTCACCCAGATAGCAAGGGGCAGAGCTGGAATTCCAGCCCTTTGCTCTCTCAGGGTGATCCTTGCCTTGCCGCAAGAATTTGCACTTTCCTTGCTGAGTACCAATAAGAATTTTGTTTAATCTCGAGGACTCAATCAAAATATTTCATCCTCTGTCTCTCCGGTTTTCAGGATGCTGTTTGAAATCATTTTCTGTAGGCAAGTAGAGTCAGATAACCTCAATTCTAATTCCTTCCAATTAAAAATGAAAGAAGGAAGGAAGAATGGAAGGGAGGGAGAGAGGGAACGAGGGAGGGAGGGAGGGAGAAAGACTCTAGTTGCTGAGCTGCCTGGAGCTGCGTAAAATTAAAAGTTTAGACAAAATTAAGCAGAACATCAACTTTAGATGGAGTTGATAACAGTGACAATGAGGTTGTGGCCTGAGGTCAAAGAGTACAGGAGATCTTTTTGGAGTTTTTAGAGATAGGACTGGGTAAGTTGGGCAACTTTCTAGATCAAGGGTCAACAGAACTGTTGGCAAAAAGAGGGGCAGAGAAAGGAGATTCAGAATGGGAGGCAAGACACTTGGTAGTTTTGTTAACGTTCCTAAAGGCAGACTATGTATCGGATGAACGTTATCCCAGGTTGGTCACATCTGAGCTAATATACTAGTCCTTTAGTCAGAGAGGCTACAGACCTCCATTTTCCTGGCTGGTTTTCACAGACTAGCCCAGAGCAAAGCTTTCCCCCAAATTCATGCCTTCACCCAACAGAAAGGAGAGAAACACAAAGAAAGGGGAAGGCTATCTTGTAAAGCTTCCTACACTTTTCCCCTGGATTTTTTTTTTCCCCATTAATAGAGAAAAGAGTTTTTCTATTCAAGGGGAATATTCCAAGCCCCCTCCCTTAATGGGAAAGGTCTGTGTAATGCTAATTAGATTCGCTAAATGCAAAGATATTTTCTTTTAGGCAAGGGAGCCTGAATTAAATTTAATTTAACATAATTGTAGGAGATGGGTGAAAAAAAAATTCTGCAAAGTGCTAATGTGATTTCACTGTAATAACAGTCTAATAAAGGAAACCAATATTTACAGGGGAGTATATTAAGTGAAACACAAAATTGTTAGAGAGTATTTAAAAGGTGCCTTATCCTGTACAATATGGTTCATCTCCACTGCTTTCTACAGTACCTGTTGTGGCTAAGTTTTGCATTTAGGTTTTGCTTTGGACTCAGAGCAGGTCCATTCCCACATTAAAATAGTATTTAGAGAAATACATTTTCCAACTCTTGAATAGACCTTTTATCTTTGCAACAGAAGATCTCAAGATGATCCAGGGTTTATATGATTCCCTCCGTTATGACAAAGTGAAATTTAGGTTTTCTTGAAGGGTGTCATGTCATTTTGTTCGCCTTCACATAATTTCACATTTACTAAGCTAAGAATAGAGCTTAGAACACATGCCTTTGCAGCCAACAGATTTCATTTGAAATCTAGCTCTGGGCAAAAACAGCCTTATTTATAAAATAATGAAGGTAATAAATCCTTATCAGTTAAATCTGAATATCAGATAAACAACGAATAACATTTAGGGTGATTCTTTAGTATTACAGGACTCAATACTTGCATATTGTATTTTATCTGGCAACCCTACTTGTGTAGATTAAGTTAAATAATTCACGCAGAGCATGTAGTTCAGGGTGTGTGTGTGTGTGTGTGTGTGTATACACACACATACATATTTACAATTACTATCATATTTTCTGAGGAAGGCGCAATAGAAGAGAGAAGTCTATGGCATCACCACCCCCCCCCTCCCCGTGAACTTTATAAGCTAGCTGGTAAGATGCAATGCCCATTCCTGGAACAATCATAGGATGACAATTCAGTCAAGGCCAAAATCATAAATGCAATGTGTGGGTGAGGATCAGGAAAAATCAGATGGCCTGAATTGTTGAACCGAAAAAATCACAGAGATGGTAGATCTTGAATTGGATCCAAAAGGAACTATTATGAAATGAGAATAAGCAAATTCCCCAAGGGAGCAAGAGCCCGTGGTCCTCAAGAGTCACCAAGAACAGCCCAGCTGAGAGGAGGGGGATTTGACGGGACATGGCAAAGAAGCTTGCTTACGGAGGATGAGGGCAGATTACACGGGGTTTTTGATGCTGGTATAAGGAGCTGACTTAGCTCCATAGGGGCCATAATTCCCTTTCCTACAAGGAGGACAACAAACCTCTGTGTCCCTGCTAGGACCCGGGTAATGCTGATGGTGTTGCATTTGGGCTGAAACAAACACAGGGAAAGTAGAGCCAAGAACCAGGTCGTGGGCAGAGCTGAAATGGAAAACAAAGCCAAGAGCCGTCCACCGAGGGCAATGACATGATGGAATGATCCAGACAGGCAAAACTCAAGCATATGGAAACTAGTTAGAAACCAGGAACCTCAAAGCAAACATGGGAAGATGGAATGGAATGAAGGAGGCAGTGGTTGGAAGAGTTCCCTGAGCTATACTAAATTGTAGCTGTGGCCTTCTGATGGGTTCCCAAAGCTTGGCAGGAGGGGGTGAGAGTGAAGGAATCCAAACAGGCTCACACGAGGTACCCAGGGCAGGAATTCAGCTATAAATCACCAAGGGAAGCCCAGAACAAGATGGCAAAAGTGAGCATGGCTGGAAGACATTCAATTCAAAGGGATAAAGAAACGAGACAATGGATGGTGGGTAAAGAGGAGGCAGGAGGGGAAGCAGATTCAACAGATAGTTAGTAAATATCCAGTATGTGCAAGATTGCAAAGAAGACAGGGAAAAGAAGGACATCAATGCCTTCCAAATGCTCCTGATCAGAGGGAAGGATTAAGACAGAGAACAATAAATAGCCAGATTCTGAAAAGCCAAGAAAGGTCAAGAGCTAGGCACCATGGATGTGCCGAAGGCAGGAAACTGTCTTACCAAATTGTGCGTGAGGAGGAGGGAACTGGAGAAAAAAAATTCTGAATTGAATCTTAAAGGATGAGTAGGATATTAACAGGTGCAGGTAGTGTTGGGAGAAGAACACCTCCAACAAAGGTGACAAACAATCATGGTGGCCTCATTGGATGAAATGGAACAATGAGTCCAGGACATAACTGGGGCATCTAAGTAAGGCTGTGCTGGAATTGGCTGGAAAAACAAAACTGAAGTTAAGGCGAAAACAAGGAGCTCAGTAAGAGATATGAGTCATTATTCTTCCCGACCTCATCTTCTACTTAACACAAATAAAAAGGCTCTATTTAAAATTTTTGTCTATGCTAACTTAACAAAAACAAGATTACAACGCAGGGTGTTTCATATGCCTTAAGCAATTCAAGCAGCTATTGGGCATATAATGTAAACTGAATAATTGTATTTATGTAATATTCTAGTCTATGCCAAATTGTTTGTTTACCCTAACTACTGAGGTGTTTAAAGCATATTAATTATTTTGAAATATTCAGAGATTATATAATTACTGCTTTTTATAGACTTTTAATAATTTCCAAAGAGGACATCCCATGTTCTTCGCCATCTGGAGGACAAAGGTGTCTCCTAAGGTAACAGAGCGTGGCTATGCCTGTAACTTCCAGTATCTCTTCATAACAGGTATTGATGGGGGTCGAGGGGGAGACTTTTCTGACGCCATTGCTAAAGTAGTCAGAATTCCATAGCTATGAAAAGGAGTAACAGCATTATTTTTTCTTAACAATACAGGTCTTTAATTAATATGCCAGGTAGCGTCTGATTAGGGTCCTGAAGTGCTGCAGCTCTCCCCGGGATAGCCACCGCACACTGAAGTACCCTGTCCCCACATTTAATTATCTTAGGGTATGGCCACGCAATACGATAGAATGTACCCTTTTATCTACAGCCTCTAGCAATCTGCTGAGATGGAAAGGTGGCCTATTATTAAATATATCTCTGAAAAAAAAAATAAGAGATTCCATAAATTCAATCAATAGTGCATTCCAGTAGCTTACAACCTTCAGACGCATCAGGGTCTCCCTTGGGCACTGCCTGTAATCCTCTGGTCATAATTTAAACCTATTTCTTTTCATTCTGTCCTCCAGTCGCCATCCACCTCTCATATTTCTCTCCTCCTTCAGCCTTGTCTTCTATTTTATTCTCTGCCTCCAATCTTTCCCCAACAGGTTCTGCTTCTTAATTCTTGAGTCATTTTCACTGATCCATTCGTGACCTTTTCCAAATATTTCATTGGTAATAGGGTCCTGACATAGCAATTTAGTAAGAACAGACCACTCATCTTTATGTTACAGATTTTACTCCCGGATTAGTCTGGATTTTAACATACAACACAATTAATGGGGCTATAGATACTCATCTGGTTTTTAATAAAGAACTGTCTTAATAGAACCACGGGCTCAGAAATGCCCTTATAAGGTAATACCATTGCAGTCACCAAGATAACTGACTATTTTTATTTTCATCAGTTTCCCATTCCTTTCAACTCTTCTGTCAAAGCCACATACTTAATTATCTTCACAGCAATGGTTTTTATGACATATTAGACGATTATGGTGAAAAATGTTACTTTGCCATGTACTTTTCTTCTAAAGAACATAAAGCTTCTCTCATAAGTGATCTAATGTGTCCTTAAAACACTCATCTCTGAGCGGTGGAAGGTTTTTTTCCTCCTTATTTTATAAACAGGCAAAGTGAGGCCTCGGAAGAGGACATGGTTAAGGTTCGACAGACTGCTCAAACAGGGGTGAGAATTGGGGTGCATGTCCCCGGCTCTCTTCTGCCTAATGGCAGCTGGAAGATAGCACCAGGGAATAACTCTCTCAAATTTGCAGTCCATTATCAAAATAGGAACTATTTCCCACACCGTGTCACTGTGCTGCAGGCAGCAGCGTCACATAATGGAAAGCCCACGTGGCCTGAGGTCTGGAGACTTCTTCCATGAGTGACTTCCTGGAGATCACACACGCTCTCTGGGCTTTTGTTTTACAAAATGGCTGTGATAACATTAAGTGGCCCACAGGGTCAATCAGGGAGTACACCACAGCACTTCCAAACTGGGTGCAGAAGTTACCACTGCAAATGAGCACACCGTCCTCAGACCCCTGGATCTACAATACATGGTATAATCACTTACAATGACTTGGCCTACTCACAGTCTGTTAGTACAGAGAACCGAGTCACCCTCTGAACACTATTAGTCAGTGTTGGTCAAATTACTATCTTTTCTTTTTTCTTATCCTTAATATTTAATAATCAAATAGTTATTTTCTGGCAACTATTTCAGTGTCTCTTTGAGTCAATAATGTATTAGCCTGAACATAATTTTTAAAATGAAGCTTAGCGTTTACATAAAAGCTCTGTGTCCCATCACCTTGAGCATTTGGTGGGCAGTCTATAAATACCTGCTGGCTTATTTATAATATGCATGTACGTCACTTGCAGAGGGCTTGCTTTTCAGAGTGTGTATTCTCCAGTTCACTGTTTTCTCTTTCTCTCTCCTTCTCTTTTTCTCTCTGAATCTCAATTTCTTTCTCTCCTAGGTTTTCCACCGGACACAATTGAAGGAAATAAAACAATCAAATATTATATCACAAAATTAAAAAAAAATTTTTTTCCACACACACACAAAAAAAATTTATATCACAAGGAGATCTGCGTTTTTCTTTGGAAATGGCTGTTATCTCCCAAACATGCCGATGCCCTGTGAATTTCTCTGTGGAGCTCCAGGCAGTCCTGCCTGCAGGAGTCTCAGTGCCACAGTAGTAATTATTTTTTAAAGTATCTTTACTTTCTTGAGGAGGTTAAAAGTTTTATTGCAGCAAATGTACTGCTTCTTCCTCTTCTTGGTGGTAATCAAAAGCAAAATCTAAGTCAGAGAAGAAAGTTGTGTTTTTTTTCTTTTTTCTTAAGCTATTCTTCTACCACTAGTAGGAACATTGGAGTTCTTCCTACCCTTCTCCCATGTGATAAAGGCTCAACTGATTGGAACTTGTGCCTGGAAGTTAATGCCAACTTTCAGAGGAGATATTCCTCAGAGTATGCAAACTTCATGTGTTTTGCCCTAATCTGCAATTTTTAGCATTTGATCACAAAGGTTAGAATTTGAACGGATTACCCCAATGGCATAAAAGCAATTCACGGACTGTACTCACTGAAAAATAAGAACAACTTACACATCCTGCTGGGGAATGAACACAAGATCTGTAACACAGAAATATGAACTCTCCTCTTGAGCTCAAGCTTTATAAATTTACTTGTGATACAATCCACCTGTTTGTAAAAATGTCCTAAAAACCTCACCGCAAGGTGCTATTTAATGACACAGGCAAGGCTGTGTTAAGATTGAGACCAATAAGTAACTGAAACCAAACCAAGTAACTGAATAGTCTCTAGGAATTAACTTGAGGGAGCCCCCAACCACCAGAGAAAATGGATGCAGCTCTGGGACAAAGCTGGTATCTGCTGCCGCTTCAGTTTCACCCTTAAAGGACCGCAGGTCCTTCCTTGAAAAACTACTCCGATCATTTGCATATGCTGCAGAATCCGCCCCAGGTTGAAGCAATTACCTACCTACGCTGGCAGCGATAATACTGAGGATCAGCACACATTTTTAAACTCTCAATTTATGACTCACTTTATGACAGCTAATTATTAGACTAAAGTAATTAGTATGTAAACCTCAAAGCAAGTGTGGCACATTTTAGTCTAACCTAAGAGGCAAGATCTCTGATACTTTCAAGTATCTCTGCTTTATTACAAACTCCAACTCTCCATCTCTAGTCTCAAAAAATGGATAAACATCCTGAAGAAAAGTCTTCTTCCTTCTGCCTACTAACACCTTTGGATTAAAAAACAAGGAGGAGGAAGAAGAAAGAAGAAAGAAGAAGAAGAAAGAAGAAGAAGAAGAAGAAGAAGAAGAAGAAGAAGAAGAAGAAGAAGAAGAAGAAGAAGAAGGAGAAGAAGAAGAAGAAGGAGAAGGAGAAGGGGAAGGAGAAGGAGAAGGGGAAGGGGAAGGGGAAGGGGAAGGGGAAGAAGAAGAGGAAGAAGAAGAGGAAGAAGAAGAGGAAGAAGAGGAAGAAGAAGAAGAAGAAGAAGAAGAAGAAGAAGAAGAAGAAGAAGAAGAAGAAGAAGAAGAAGAAGAAGAAGAAGAAGAAGAAGAAGAAGAAGAAGAAGAAGAAGAAGAAGAAGAAGAAGAAAGAAGAAGGAGGGAGGGGGAGGGGGAGGGGGAGGGGCGGGGGCGGGAGGGGGAAGGGGGGGAGGAAGAGGAGGAGAAGGAGGAGAAGGAGAAGGAGGAGAAGGAGGAGGAGGAGAAGGAGGAGGAGGAGGAGGAGGAGAAGAAGGAGAAGGAGAAGGAGAAGAAGAAGAAGAAGGAGAAGGAGAAGGAGAAGAGAAGGAGAAGGAGAAGGAGAAGAAGAAGAAGAAGAAGAAGAAGAAGAAGAAGAAGAAGAAGAAGAAAGGGAGAGAATCAGGTAACACTTTTTCATGTTATCTGTGAAACTCTGTCAGAAGAGCCAAGTGTGGGGTCAGCATGTGCTCTTATCACTGAATTATAACAACAAGTCTGTGAAGTAACTATTATCAACCCCACTTCACAGATAAAGAAATTGAGGCTTAATGAAGAGAAATATTATTATCAAAAAGAGAACACCTCTACCCACCCTCCCATTAAACCAAAAACCAAAACCAGTTCTTTTACAGGATCTGTAGAAGGGCCTTAGATATTTTATATGTGGAGAATTAAATTGAAAGTATGAGAGCTAAAACATAAAAATAGTGTTTAAATGCAACTTTGATTCATTTTAGGACCTCTAATTACAGGCTCACACACCATGTATTACTATTACCATGATGATGATGACGACGACGATGATTTCTTCTGTATCATTTGCAATCCATCTATGGTGTTGCCTGAGAACCAGAAAGAAGCAGAAGAAACTGCACTGGGGATGGGTATGGTACTAGACATGGAAAGGGAGGCCAGAGTGATGGCATTTATTGTGCCTTTAATGTGCCAGAAACTGAGTTAGAGTTTACCTTTATTCTCGCAGGTTACCCTCATATCACCTGCATTCGTCTCATATGTTGTCCCTCTAATTCACGAAGTAGCTAAAAGATATCCATGGAAAACAACAGCATGAATAATCAATAAATGAGAAAATCAGGGTAAAGAGAGAGCAAAGATGGGGCCGTTTTTAAAAAGCAAATCATGGGCATAATAATAACGATCTGTTTTGTGTGGCCAGGAGCTGGGGCTCTGAAGCCACCAGATCCACATCCGAGTGCAGGTCAGCCAGCCACTCCATCCCTTAATAGCACTGGAAACTTGAGTCAATGACAGACACACTCAAAGCCTCCGTTTCCTTTTCTGCAAAGTGGAGATGACCATGGGAGCATCACTACCCCCACATAGGGTTGATATAAGATATAAAATCAAGAATATGTGTTAAATACCTGGCCCAGTGACTAAAATGAAGCAATGCTCCGCACGGATTAACCATCAAACAGGGCACAATCCAAAGCACTCGAAGAGGTGTGCCAAAGACCCAGGACACTTACTGGAAGCTCACGGGATTTGGCTCAGTCTCAAACATATTGAAGTAAGAAGAAAAAAAGATATACTTCAAGATGTACAGGTTGTATTAGCAGAAAACAAAGCAACTGCTAAAGAGAAGTATAACCTTTTCCCCCTTCAGTTAAGGAGGCTGGTGACAAGGCTTCCTGTGGTGGCATTACTGTCCTCATTTTAATGACAAAGAAACAAAGCCCTGCGAAGTTCAACTCCAGGCTCAGAGGCACAAATGAGAGGCTGAACAGGACACAGGGCTTGACCCACTAAGTCTGCTGCCAGGTGAAGGCGTCTGGAGTCCCTGGAGAGATTTGGGGGCCGCCTGCCATCACGGGAGCGGACACTTCTGTCATCTCTGGCACGCACCATGAATGCACTTCAACTTCTAAGTCAGATGTGGGCATGGGGAGTTTGGGGAAGGAGTTTTATGTCCTGTTGTTTTGTTGATACAGTATCATCTCAGACATTTGTGTCTAACTTTGGCTGCCAGAGCCCATAATACATAAAGCAGGTGTGTGGCACTGTTCTGTGGCAACCAGCCTCACTGACTGCTACATTCTTTTCAACCAGCATGGAGGCATAAATCACATTTCTCTCTCCTCTGAAGGCCCAGAGAATGTTTGGAGGCATGTCAGCCTTGTGAAAATGAACGGTTGCTCTTTTATTAAACTCGCCTTGGGTGGACTGTGCCAGTTATAAGTTGTGGCTGAATGGAGAACTTTTATTGGAGGTGATTTCAACTTTCTTTCTTTATTTCCATTTTCTTTATTAGCTTTTTTCAATTGACCAATGTGTTAGTTTCCCAGGGTGGCTCTAACAAAGCACCACAAACTGAGTGGCTCAAAGCAACAGAAAAGTATTCTCTTACAGTCCTGGAGGCTAGGGTTCCAAAATCAAGGTGTGGGCAGGGTTGGTTTCCTTTGGAGGCTTGGGGAAGAATTTGTTCTGTGCCTCTCTCCTAGCTTCTAGGGGCTGCTGGCAACCCTTGGCTTTCATTGCCTTGGAGCTGCATTAACTTCTGAACTTCAATCCCTTCCTCTGTCTTCACAGGGCCTTCTTTTCTCCGGATGTCTGTGTCTTTTCCTTTTCTGTCTCTTATAAGAACAGTCACCACTGGACTTAGAGACCACTTTAAATCCAGGATAACCTCATCTCAAAATCCTTAACTCTATTGGCAAAGATCCTATTTCCAAATAAGGTCATGTTCACGGGTACTTGGACACATCTTCTGGGGGCCACTCTGCAAACCACTATGACCAGAGGTAACTGTGGTTGTCTGTGTTCACTTCCAATGGAATAGACAGTAAAAGAATGCTGTAACCAAGCAGGACCCTATGGGGCCTTCCTGGTACACACCCCTCCCCCATATCCTCTGCTGTAGCTCCTCTCTGAAGTACCCAGCTAACAGTATCTGATGCACATTTCCGGAGTTGTTTTACAGACGCTAAAACCCCCACCAAATGGAAGAAATTAACTACTTGATGACCAAGAGCTTGCAGCCCCCAGATATCCTGGTGCCTAAGGATTGATAACGTTACTCCCTGTAAGATGGCCCTGTTACCTCACCATCAACCAATCAGAGAATCTGGGGCTCCCCTCCCTCATTTTGCCTTTAAAAATGCTTTGCTGAACCTTCACCCCAAATTTTGTCTTTAGAAACTTCTTCCAGAAATTCATCAGGGAGTTTCGGTTTTTTGAGCATAAGCCACCTATTCTCCTTGCTTGGTGCCCTGCAATAAATGCTGCACTCTCCTTCACCACAACCCAGTATCAGCAGATTGGCTTTGCTGCACTCAGGTGAGGGGACCCAAGTTTGGTTTGATAACTACGTTTCTAGGAGCCGTGGAGAGTCTTCCTGCTGGGGTAACGTTTGATCTTTTGGGGAAATTTCTATTCCCCACCAGCATAGGTGCCCTTAGGGGGTTAGAGAGGAGAGGCCAAATGAGCCATTACTTTAGGATCTTCCCAGCACATTTATGCAAGCATTTATGACCCAAGACAGTAATTCAGCTGACGCTTCCCTGTGAGTCTGCTGGCTTATGAGAAACAGAAACATCCCTTTTCATCTTTGTGCCTTAGCACCTGCATAGATCCCAGAATGTAATAATTAACACAGTTAAGCTACAGGGAAGGTGAGGAAAAAATTAAAGAAACTGTAATATAAGATAGAAGCTAAAATTGCTTTTCCTTTGTACAACTCATCACTGTTGTCTAAATCAAGCCACAGTGTTTCTCGATTTTGACATGAATCTATTTCTAACAATCCACCTTCTCTTTTTTACTTGCATTCTAGGCACCATCTTCACACAGCATCAGTTTCTTAATTAGGTTAGCAAGATACTGCCTGCTTATCGGTTAACTCATGAGGAAATCACATGCTTACATTGTAAGTAGTAAAAATTCAATGTATATTACAGAAGGTGAAGGATGCTGTTGTCATGGTGACTGAACAGGCTGAACAAGGATGGCTCACCCATTTAGCAATTAGCTACTTCAATGACTAGTTAACTAGTTAAAAATACCTCAATGTATACAGTCATTTTAATTCTTTTACTCCTGGTAGTCTTCAGTTTTATACCTCTGCTGACACACGAGTGGCCCTAATGATACATTGCCACATGCTGCCTTTCATTTAACTATATTATTAAGGTTGCAATATTGATGGCTTTTTAAAAACCATGGTCAGTTATTAATGCTCTGCTGGACTAGCACGGAGAGTGACACCCTTTAAAATATCCCGTGACATTTAGTGCCTGAATGAGAAAATGCTGAACTATCTGTAGTGCTTATTTCATTTTATTTTCGTCTTCGGATGCTCAGAGTTATCATTTTATCCTGCCTGGCTTCAGGCTGAATCTCATTTCAGAATCTATCAGCTTTTGAGCATAAACATTACCTATGAAATTTGTTGGTAGAAGAATACAGTAACTTAGGTAAATAACATCTTTAAAACTGTAGACCTCTAATTTAAATTGTATAACAAATGATGTCTCTGAGGGGCACAATGTCTCACCGTAAGTCACACTGGGTGGTGAGTCCCCTGAGGGTGTGTCTCCTTTATGCTCATGCGAATTTCCAGTGCCAAGAACACAGGTGACACTCGGCCAACACTGTCCAAGTGAACGAGGGGATTTATGGTCAGGTACCCAGGAAGGCTGTAAGAGCCAAATGTCAATTTGCAGGTGAGACTTCAAGCTTTCCTTCCACCCCCAAATATGGGACAGGCAATGCTGACATTTCCGCACATTTTCAGACATACTAAAATGCTACATCCCATATTCAACATCTTGTAATAACCTATTATGAAAAAGAATATATATATACACATATATATACAACTGAATCACTATGCTGTACGCCAGAAACTAACACAACTTTGTAAATCAACTATACTTCAATAAATACAACTTTTAAAAAATAAATTAAAAAATAAAGGCAAAAAAAAAATTACATCCCTGAATAATCTTGCATAGTCACCCAAGAATAAAGCCAGGAGAAAATAGGAGGAGAGATGGTGAGAGCAAAGGAAGAAATCAAATGCGGAAGGGAATCAAAATGGGGAAGGAGCAACAAAAGAAAGTGAGATGTGGACAGAGAAAGAAAACCATGGACCAGAAAGAAGAGCTAAGTCCCATAGGAGAAGGGGAGAGAAAAAAGGAGATAGAGAGAAAGCAAAAGTGACAGTGGCTGTCCTGGTCTTACCAGGCTTGGCAGAAGACACGTAAGCGAGTTGTCAATTGTATCACATGTTCAAATTTCAGGCCAGAAGTAACATTTTGAAAAATTTAAGTCATGGTGAAACCTGCAAAGACAAGCGAGGTGCCCCTGGACAGTGGGGAAGGTGGTGACAGTCACTCCACGAAAGAGCAACCTTTAAGTTCAGCTCCACAGGCTGCTCTGAGCCTCATCACAGCAGGAAGGAGCCTGTCGACGGTTAGGTTTGGGGTACAGATTCTGGGGGCGGGGGCTGCCCCTAGTTACTAACTCTTGGAGTCCGTCCTCCCCTCTCGCTCCCAAATCCCTGCGCCCCAGCACCAAGCAGCACAGGCTGGAAGCAGGACACGTGTCTCTAAGGAGAAGGGAAGGAGCCTTCTGGGGCTTCCATCCCACCACACTTAGTCTACTCATCCAGGAGCCTTGTCTCTGCCCCAGCTCCTCACCTCGTTCCCTTTCCTTCATTCTTCACTTCCATGCTCTTTTGACAGAATCTAAAAGATCCTAATGTTTCCAGCTAGAGAGTGTTAGAAAGGGCTAGAAAGAAGCTTCTTTGTATTTTTAATTCAAGCACCCAGTACAGTCCCTGGCATAGAATCATTATAAAATGGTGGTCAGCAACCTTTACCGAACACACAACAGAGGACAGGCATTTTATCCACAGAGGATAAACGAACGAACAAGTTAACAAGTTTCTGACACTGAAATTACACCTTGCTGGTAGGTCAGTTCCATCAGCTATTAAGCAATGACAATCTGGAGAAACCCTGGAGAAGACTGGTTCTGCGTGGTCAAAACAGGGTCTAAATAGACAGGGACCATGCCTCTTTCAATCAGTGGCATTAAAATGCCAGGCAGAGCTTGCTCTTAGCAAATCCCTTGAAGGCGGCCAATGCAAAATAAGCTGTGTATTTATTTAATTTACTGAATTACCTGCACACAGGTGTCAAAATCTTTCCTCTCTGTTTTCTTCAACAGTTTGACGGGCGAAAGGGATGCTACGGGTTATAGATGAAACAAGAGTGGCCGAGGTTGGTGGCTGTTGAGCTGGATGATGGGTGTATAGGAGTTCGGTATGCTGTTCTCTTTCCTTTGATGTATGTTTACCAATTTTCATAATCAAAACATTATGAAAATTTCCCAAGGCATCACTAATGATTATCCAATACCTTGCTTAAAGTCTCGAGAGATACAACATGTGCATCTATTATTATTATTACATGGCTGAAGCTGAAAAGTGCTACCAGTAAATATAGAGCTAAAGTGTGAATTTGACTTACATCAATTACAGTTTTTCATTCTAGCCAACTACTGTCTATTTATTATGTCCTTCGCTCAACAGCCAAAATCCAGTTTTACTACATGGTGCCAACACAACTGTTAAGGACCCACTGACCGCAATTCTCATCACCAGCTGAAATAGTAGATTGCAGATACCTTGCTGTCAGAGACATTAAAGGAACAGACATAGTCAGACAAAAGCGAGCAATAACACATCACAGGCTGACAAGGAGGCCTGCGGTGAGATGAAGCGCTCAGTTGTTGCTCCAGATAGCACGAGCTGTTGGAAATCACTTTTCCAAGCAATTATGGCGATGAGCCACTGAGATGGTAAAGGCTTGCAATTCTCACCGCGTACGCCAGTCTCCTAACGAGGCAGCGAGCATCCTAGCTTTATTAAATGTGCAAAATGATCAAATTAAAGGGAGGGGCTTTAATTGAGAGGGGACGTGTCCACTAAACTCGTGAATACAGTAAGACGCGGAGCCCCGTTAACAACATTTCTCTTGGGGAAGACAACAATAAGACCAGGACAACAAACACTGCATAAGCAGCACTGTTTCTGCTCAGTTTCCCACCAGTACAACAGGAAATCTACCAAACTTTCTAATTTGTCTTGGGAAAGGGGGGTAAGAGTGCTTTCAGTGTCCCAGTCTCATCTTTCTTCACCTTTCTTCCCGTGGTTGGCACTGCCTCCCTCCACCCACCACGTCAAACATTCAAAACAAGCAAGAACTAACGACATATACGATATTGTCATTTACACTTTAACCGAAGGCGAGGTGTACTTAACGTGTGCTTGCACACAGTCTGCATTTTGACAACAGTAGCTGCATTGATTCAGTGTTCTAAGACTTGTGCCTTTATTATCACATGCCTCCTCCCTCATAACCACTATAAAATTGGTATGTTTGTTATCTTCATTTTACAGAAAAGGAAACTGGTGTGCATAGCAGTTAGGTACCACAAGATCATAGAGCTAGTGCGAGGTAGAGTAGGGAACTGATTCCAGGCTGACTGGCGCCCACGCCCCTGGGCCATACTGCATCATTAGAAGCTTCTACTTTATGTGTAAACAGAAGGCTTGGCCAACCTGCTCAGTGAACTTCCATCACGTGACAGCTGAGGGAGTAGACACAGTGAGGGAAAAGAAGACCTTTCAACCCCTGAAAATCAAGCTGTATCTAGAATATCCTCCAAAGAAAAGCCACTGGTTTTCATGAGGACTGGGTGGTGTCCCTAGCTCACAGTTTAGTCAGGGCAAGAGAAAGGTAAAGGTAATTAAAATACAGTGACCTGACGGTTAACAGGCAACCTGGTGGAGGAGCCACCAGAGGTCAGAGCACAGGCTGGAAATATCCGGGGTGGCTTCACAGAGGGGATGATCTTTCAGCAGAGTTTTGAAGGACAAGTTGGAAGCCGTCAGGTAAACAGGGTGAGGATGACATTCAAGGCATGTGCAAATGTGGAAAAAAAAAAAGTTCACAAGACTGAAAAGCAGGTAGGGGCCAGAGTGAAGCTTTCTGTGAGCCAGGCCAGCGAGTATGGACTTCATCCTGTTAGCAATGGAGAGACATTCACGGGTTTTAAGGACTGCTTGATAACCGCTCTAGCCACAGTGATCGAAAAGTTGCCTGAGGTTCTGTTACGGTTTTGAGTACCTGGGCCTAATAGGAACACATCTCCTGTTCTCTGCATTGCTGGCACTAATCACAACAAAGCATCACCACCTACAATTTCTGGCTCACTCTAAAGCACACACACAATATAAAAACTGCTTGATCGCTATTTCCCCAGCATCTGATGATGCCTTTAGGACACTGTGACTATAACAGGCAGGTCCCCACCTGACTCGTGGATAAGGGGCGATGTCAATGCTAATCTGCATATTAAATATTAGTAAAAATTTAAATTCTTCTGGTCTGGGGGGAAGGTGAAAATAAACATATTTAGTAATTACAAAATGTATTTTGCCTGTGCCCACTCTTCTGCTCCATGACTAACACATTGATTTGCCTAAGGAAAGAGCACATAATTTGTTTCTCACTGTATTCTCAGTGCCTAGAACAGGGCCAGGTAAGCAGATATTCAATGATACTTTGTATTGACTGAAAGGGGTGCATTTCTTTAATTTTTAATTTTTCTATTTCTTTATACATTTCTTGATATATATCTTTTTTAAAAATTGAAGTACAATCAGTTACTATGTGTCAATTTCTGGTGTACAGCACAATGTCTCAGTCATGCATATATATACATATATTAATTTTCATATTCTTTTTCATTAAAGGTTATTACAAGATAGTGAATATAGTTCCCTGTGCTCTACAGTAGGACTTTATTGTTTATCTACTTTAGATATAGTAGAGTGTACATGCAAGTCCTGAACTCCTGATTTATCCCTCCACCCTTCAACCCCTTTCCCCCAAGGTAACCACAAGTTTGTTTTCTATGTCTGTGAGTCTGTTTATGTTTTGGAAATAGGTTCATTTGTGTCATTTTTTTAGATTCCATATATAAGTGATATCATATGTTATTTTTCTTTCTCATTCTGGCTCACTTCACTTAGTATGGCAATCTCCAGGTCCATCCATGTTGCTGCAAATGGCATTATTTTATTCTTTTTAATTTTAAAGGTTACTTTCTATTTACAGTTATCACAAAATATTGGCTGAACACCCGATCCTTGAGCTGGTCTTAACACCCAACAGTTTGTATCTCCCACTCCCCCCCCTTTATTTCCCCTCCCTCCTCCCCACTGGTGAAGGGGGTGAATTTTTTTCTTCTATTGAAGTTTAGTTTATTTATAATGTTGTGTTAGTTTCAGGTATACAGTGAAGTGATTCAGTTATACATAGTTATACATTTTTTCTTTTTTCAGATTCTTTTCCATTACAGGTTATTATAAGAAATTGAATAGTTCCCTGTGCTATACAGTAGTACCTTGTTTTTTATCTATTTTATATCCAATAGTTTGTATCTGCTAATCCCAAACTCCTAATTTATCCTTCCCCATCCCCTTTCCCTTGAAAGGGGTGAATTTTAAACTGGGTTTCAAAGCAGGTTAGATTAAGGGAAAGTCAGTCTCAAGAATGTATTGAATTTCTCAGTTAAAATGAGTCTTTTATCATAATGCTGATCATTGGTTCATATCTCTTGGTTAAAAGTTATTAAGAACACTGAGACTTTTTAAATTACTGTTAATAATAATAACAATATATTTGGATACTTTAGTTTTGAAGTTGGTTGACATAAGTTTATTTTTCAATCGATCACAAAACATTGAGGTGACTGTTCAAAAATGTTGCATTGATAGAAGCACATGGTCAAAAATTGGGAGACCGCTGTGTTAGTTAGTAAACCACCATGATTACTTACAGCCCCCCTACTTCCTCAGGTATTTCCTGCCTCTTCTATCGAGCCAATATTATGAACAGAGAATTCTTTCTATATTCAGAGGATAAAGAAATTCCCCAGAAACTAATTAGAAAGTGTTTTCCAAGCAATTACTCCACAGATGATACTGGACTTGGGGGAGAAGAATCTATGGGTGGAAGACAGCAGAGAAAGAAGAGGTAGAAGCTCCTTCTCCAGTTCCTTCCAAATACAGTTCAAAAACCAAAGGTGTTCATAAAAATTATCTCAATGCATACTCACTGTGGCACTGTTAGATATTATATCCATTGTACAGGTAAGATGACTGAGGCTCAGAACTATTAAGTAATTTATATCAGAGTAACTGGGAGACTATGAATTAAAATAATAAGTGTATACCTCAGTCTTCTGTATACAAGGGGTTATTCTACAGAATATGTAAAATGCAGAAAGAGGAGCGAGAGAGAGATGGATAGATAGACAGGATAGTTTCCATTAAAAAGTTCCTATTTTTTTTAATAGGAGGCAGCCCCATGTACACATGAATGGAAATATCCAAGTACTGACTCATACATGAAAAAACTTAATGTTAACTGGTGAAAGGCTGAAAAGTGATAATCAGAGTTAAACAGAGCCAGGTAAGGGATCAGTTAATACTGCTGTTGGGAGGTGAAAGTGTGCAGATAACAGGGCAGAGGAGTAAAAGGAAAAAATTATCTTGGGCAGAAAACTTAATTTACCCAACTTAGTGAATGAAATAGACATGATTAAAATCAGCATCCCCAAATACCCCCTCTTCATGGTCAAGAGGCATTTAAAATTATCAAATGTTGGACGCCAACTGGAAACAAATTTGCTGTTCCCTCGGAGAAAACACAAGACAAAAGTCATGGGAACTACAGAAGACAAGATCTTTTATGGAGTTGGATATATTCCAACATGTAAAGAAATACAGTTCAACACCTGAGAGTACTTTCAACTGCATGGATTTTGGTGGAAATGTTATGAAAATTAAACAAATAAATAGTTGAATTTTCTTTGTGTAAATGCTGTACTTTCTTTCAAAGAGCTCTCAGAGCATGATTAAAACATAAGGCAGATAACATTAATATATAAGGCAGATAAAAGTGTCATAAGGGAGCCATTTGGGGTAAACACACACACACACAGAGTAGAGGAATCTGCAAGACTGTCAATACTGAAGGAGAACAGCCATAAAAGTGTCAGCCATGCTGTATACACGAGGGTGCTGTAGTGACAAAAACATCTGTGAAATTTAGAGAATTTTCCTTGCAAGTGCCTCAGATAGGCTATTAAGTAACTGAAAGAGAAATGTTCTTTCCTACTGATAAGTGCTGCCTAACCAGTCTTAAATCACCTTTTAAATAATCTGTCAAGAAAGTTGATAATATAAGACGGTAGTGCCTTGACAGGTACTCTTCCTTTTCTAAAAGCTTCTCTCAGAATTTCTAAAATATGAAAAGTTTTTGCAGCAAATACTCCCGTATTCCGCAGAAATGTTCAGAAGGCTGATTGTGAGAGCGACAGAGTAATAGCAAAAAAGTAAGCAATAGATAAATCACAGGAGTTGAAATACATAACTCCTTCACAAATTGACCAATAAACAACAGGAAAGCTCCCCCTCCACCCCCCAGAGGTAGCCCAGCACCTATAATGAACAAAAATGATGTCTGATTGGAAGGCAGGGAATCTTTGGAAAGTCCAAGGCTAAAATTGGATGATGGAAGTTTCTATCATCATACATAGCAGGAAGTGTTTTTCAACAAATTCCAATACTCTAGAACCAGGGAATAGACCCGTGAAAAAGGAAATATGCCTTAGAACAATAAAAGTTAAGTAGGAAAGCATTGGGATAAAATTTTATGACTTTGGATTTGACAATGGGCTCTTAGATGTGACACTAAAAGCACAAGAAATGAAAGAAATGAGCAGATACACTGGACTTCCTCAAAATGTAAAACACTTGTGGTTCAAAGGACACTACCAAAAAAGTGTAAGACAATCCACAGAATAGAAGAAAATATGTGCGCATCATATATATCTGATAAGAGATTGTCCCTAGACTATATAGATAACTCTAATAAATCAATGATAAAAAGAAAAATAACCCAATTAAAAAGTGGGCAAAGGACTTGAATGGACACTTCTATAAAGAATAGGCATATCTATAAGGAAGATATAAAAACAGGCAAGAAGTACACATGAAGATACTCCACTCTACTATCCCTTAGGCAAATGTAAATCAAAAGCACCATGAGATACCACTTCATACCCTGTTGGATGGCTAAAAACAGAGTCAGATAATAACAAGTGTTGGAGAAGATACAGAGAAACTGGAAACTTTACACACTGCTGGTGGGAATGTGAAATGGCACAGCCACTTTGGAAAACAGTAGGGAATTCCTCAAAACATTAAATATAGAATAACCATATGACCTAGCAATTCCACTCCTAGGTGTATTCCTAAGAGTGAAAATATATACTCACACAAAACCTGTACATAGACATTCATGGCAGCATTGTTTCTAACAGCCAAAACAACCCAAATGTCCATCTACTGGTAAATGAATAAACCAAATGTAGTACACATATGCAATAGTCGCCAGTAAAATGAAATTAATTTCCGATGTATATGACAACATTAATAACCTTGAAAACTCCATGCTCAGTGAAAGAAGTCAGTCACAAACATTATATGATGTAACTTATATGAAATGTCTAGAATAATCAAATACATAAAGTAAGTTAGTTGCTACCTAGGGCTGGGGCACAAGGGGACAGGAGTGTAAAAGTTCTAAAACCGACTGTGGTGATGGTTGTATAACTATGAATATATCAAAAACTTTGCATGTTAAATAGGTGAATTGTGTGGTATGTGAATTATATCTCAATAAATCTCTTACTGCCCACCCATCTGCCAAAAAACATAGGTTGGAGGTTGCCAGGGGCTGGGGCTGAGGGTAAAAATATACACGGCATCACAGAAATGGAGGAAATACTGGTATATAATGGGTTTTGAGGCTGATAAACATAGATCTGAATTCCAATTCTTATTAACTGAACGATTTGGAGAAAGTCACTTACTCGCTTTAAACCTCAGTTTATCTCTTCTGAAAAGAAAGAGTATCAATTACATCAAACTTACAGAATTATAATGACGAGTGCCATCTTATCAGTTTGTACTGAAAACTCAGAATCCTCTGGTTTCAGTGGTCCACATTACCCCTGGCAGCCACCAGCAAGTGCAGACTCCCACAGCTCCCTTAAGAGGAGCAAGTGCCCGCCAGTAAGCTACAGCACCAATCTGCAGGTCTGGGCCCCTAGACCACCAAGGTTGCCAGTCCTGGCGTAGCGATTAAGATCTTAGGGTTGGGTAAGAATTACGCTTGACATGCCAAACGCAGCTTTCAAATACTACGCTACCAAATCTCAAGTTCTTCACCTCCGGAATGGAGAGTGACAGCAGTGACTTTGTTGGTTTTTATGAATATTAAATAAGATGCATGGAGAGAAAAGAGCACTCACAGCCCCCAGCACGCGTGCTGAAGCATTCTGAAGGGTTTCTTTAAATCATTGGCAGAAGCCAGAAGATTGTGCTGAAAATGAAGGCTCTGGCTCAGACTATGCACCAAAGGCTATTCACTGATCTATGTTTTAATGCCCTCTGAAGTTCTCCTTGACCCACATTCAATGGGGCTTGGAGGCGTGTGAAGGTGAAGGAATTGACCTTGGAAGGTAGCTCTTTGCCGTCGAGGAAAGCTGTTTTCCAGGCAGGTGCAAAGCAGCTATTTGGAAAGGCTTCTGAAAAATTCTTTCTCTCGGTAATCAAAAATAAAAAAACACCACACAAACAGTTTTTCCCCTATATTATTAATTACCTTTCAGGACAGAAATAAAACAAAACAAATTACCCCTGCTGAGTAGTGTGATAACCAGAGACAGCACCAGATGAGCTAAGCCTGTTTCATGCCAGAGACAAATAGGGCTTACTCGGTGCCAGAGATAAATTGGACAGGCTCATCTCCTACCAGAAATAACCCTCAAAATACAAAAGCAGGTTTAAGCACTCAGCAGCTTCAACACACACACACACACACACACACACACACACACACACACCACTAGCACATATGAATACATCACACCCTGCACTCATGCTTTGGCTTCTGAGAGACCGTTTGAAATGTAATTTAATGCTGGTTAGGCAAGGGCTTATCTTCAGGAAAGGAAAATTCCCTCTTACCTAAACAAACATTTTCTGGAGATATTAAAAATACATTCCTATCAATGGTTAGTAGTTATGCTCCCTGGAATAAGCCCCTGACAGCCAGTGCCTCCGAGAGGATAGAAATGTCCCCTTCATTTCCAAAGATCCAAGTCTGCTGCGTGCCCAGACCTGTCCTAGAGAATGATGGCCCTTTATGCGATGCTTCATTTCTCAAAGCATTTCTCACAAGCCAGAAGCTGGCAGCAAATGCCTGATGTGATAGCATGAGACATCTACCCTGGCCAAATAAGAAAAGCCTTTCCAAAATTAGGTCCATAAAATACATGGCAAGAGCCTTCAGGCCTATGAAACTTTCACATTTTGTCAAAGGCAACCCTGGTGAATCTCTATCCCCAAATAAGTCACCCCTCAGGAACAGAGGGTGAGCTCTTTCATTTTTCTTATTAAATTCAGAGCATTTCTAGGTTCTCAGCACATCAGAGGCTAAGATTTCAAGACATTTTAAGGCATGCTATGATTCTATTTTCCTTCCTTCCAAACCAGGACAGCCTTACTAAAGCACATGTTTATCACTCCTTCTACTGCTCATGAATTTACAAAGGCTCCCTGTAGTCTGCCTGGGACAGAGTGCAGGTTGTCAGCAGACCACAGTTGCATTCTGGATAGGCCCTGATCAACACTGGAGTTTATCAAGAATGGAGCAATCCCATCTTGGCAAGGTCAGGGCTCCAGAGATATGGAGGTTGGGGTTAAACAGGAGAGAAACTGGGGCTGCTTCTGGCATGAGGGTTGGTCACAGACCACAAGCCCAAAACAGGCAGTGAAGGCACAGAGATACAAAGGGTGGACCCACAGTGCCAAGAAGAACTTTAAGTGGTTTAAAGTCAGTACTCTGAATAGTTTTTGGGGAAGGAAGTTAACAGTTAAATTTAAACTTCCTTTGAGCTTGTGCTATTTTGCAGATCATCAACCTAACCACAGTAGAAAACAAAGGTGGAGGAGAGTCTTGGGAGGAAGAGGAGCCCCACCATCCATCCCACTGCCTCCCATAACAGGTGGTAGTGGGGCACAGTGAAGGTAGAAGCAACTTATAGGGAAAGCAAAGGAACTCACATAAGGAGTATCAACACCCTTGATTAAAACATGAGCCAAATTCTTCTGCAGCAAGTGAAGATGGAAAAGTGGAGGGTGCAGAGAAATGGCTTGAAAGAGAAACCAGGAGGAATGTGATAGAGAGTAAAAGAGAGATTAAAAATATGAAAAATGGGTTTGCCAAGCAGCAGTTAGAGTCTACTTACAAAGTTGAAAGTAATGCACTAATTGACAAAAATTCAATAAATTTTAATTGAATCCCTACTCTAAGCCAAGTTTGGATCAGGGCACAGAGGCATATAAAACAGTGTATGGTGCTCAGAGTTTAGCTGGGAGACTGATAAGTAAATAGGAAGTTACAACCGACTGTGTGGTGAGTACTGTGACTATGCCAAACACAGGGCATTTGTGAATAATAATCTGTAATGGAGCTGTGATTTATTTATTTTTTTCCTCTAGTGGGGCTTGGCAACCTAAAATTAACAGATAGAACTGAAGACATCAGTGACCCAGAGAAAAGGATTGATAAATTGGGTGTGGAAACAGTGTGTTCTGTGTTATGTTTCAGCACCTTGGAGAGTACCAGGCTCCGTGAAGAGTCTTGATTTATTATATTTATTTATTTATTTTTGGTGGGAGGCGGTGGGAATTAGAAGACAAATCCATGAATTAAGTAATAAATCCCCATGGCTCTTCACTGAGTAGGGAGGCATGTGAACAGAGAAAGAAGACAAAGGGATTGTGAGAATTCAGCGTCAAGGGTAGAGCTTGATGAAAACATACCGGCTTTGACATGTAAATGACCTACAGAGTAGAGAGAAGTTGACTTTGTTGGAAATGATAAACTTTTGATAATCATCATGAAGTCATTGTAGGCCCTGAGGATAATGGTGAGGGCAAGGATGGAGAAGACGACAGTACTCCAGATACGGAGCACAGTTCATGGGAAAACATCTGGGTGGCTGGTGGATAAGAGCTCAAAGAATGGAAAGAATTTAGGGCAAGAGACTGAACATGTTACCTTCAATCCTCCTTCTCCATGTTATGCAGAATAGGAGAATGGCCTCTACTTGAGATGGTTTCCAGAAAAGTGAAGCCCTCTACAGTGAGCTGGCTATGGGTAAACTCATAAAAACAGTAACAGTCACAGCCAACATTTGTCTAGTACTTCTTATATCCTGGGTGCCAATTTAATCACGGCATGTCTATTACCTCACTTAATCCTCACCATAACCCAGCATGAACAGTACTATGATTAGTCTCGTTTTTAAAAATGAGCAGACAGAGGCTTTCAGGATTTTTGTTGAACTTCCCTGATCATTAGCCAGTAGGAGCAGAACCAGGATGCCAATGGCCAGTGCGTATTCTTAACAGGTTACAGAAAGGGATGACAGAATGTAGGATTTGGGGGTGAGTGTGATCATTTATGTGTGTTTGTGTGTTTTTGATTAAAACCATAAAATGGTATAAACTTCTCAAAATGAATCTGTGAATACTGCTGATTCTGCTGATGGCTGAGCTGAGTCTTGCTCTGGACCAGCTGTGAAGAGGATGTGTGGCTGCCAGGATTAGTCAATCCAGGCTGCTGCTCTCCCTTTCTGCTAGTAACACAAGGCACAAAGGCACAACAGCCACGAGAGGATAAGAGCAGCTTCCCTGCTTGGCTGGGCTGTGGGCGTCAGTTCAGAGCGAACTGACCAGAAGGTGGCCCAGACACGCCTGAATGAACAAAGCAATACAAGTCTTAAAGAAAAAAACCAAATTTGTCCCAGGAGTTAAAGGTACACAAACTGTTATCCCAGAAAGGCACCTGGTTTAATAAAAAAGGAAACCATTTTCATACAACCACAACTTCCCATTTCCATTTAAAACTAATTTTGTGGCACACAGTTCAAGTTATTTCCAATGTAAAGTTACATAAGAATATTATTCCTAACCGCAACCCAAGGAAACATATTTTTTCATTTCACACTCAGCTACTTAAACTGTGAATGCTGCAGTACTGTCCTAAAACACCATGACCGTGACAATCACAGAATCTCAGAATCATCTCATCAAGCTATCTTGTTTTCCAGGAAGGGAAAATGTAGCTGGATTTGCGGTATCTCTACAAAGTTTCAATTTAAACCACCAACTAGTTCCAGATATCATAGGTAAAAACCAGAATGAAAAAAAATTTTTGTCTCAAAGCTTTTAAGCTTTTATGACCAAAAGGTTGAAAAACATGCCTCTGTAATATGAGGTATTCTCTTTCTAAGATACTAGTGAATTAGCACAATCAGATCAATGAATTAAAAAGTGCTACCAGCTCTCTAATCCCAGGGGCAATGGTCCTTCAAATCATGAGCTTCTGTGCAGCAGACACATCAGAAGCAGAAGGTGCAGGGAGGACTTTTCATATTTTATCCAATGCCAGTCACAAAAGTGCTTGCAGCCAGCAGACTGGCTTCTACACACCAGGACACACATAGCAAGCGGTTCCTCTCAAGGGCAGGGGGCTTGTCTACCTTATAACCAACACCCATGGGTCATAGGAAATATCAGGCCTGGCACAAAAGTAGGGCTTAAAAGGACATACTTCTCGACTCTTATTTTTTAAATTGAAGTAAAGTCAGTTACAATGTGTCAATTTCTGGTGCACAGATAGTGTCCCAGTCATGCATATACATATACTCATTCTTGACTTTTATAATATGTTCAGAGGAAATGAGATCAAAGATTGGGGTTAGAGTTAGGTTGTAGATGTTACAAGCATTGATGTCATCCACTAAGCCATCTACTTCTGCTATATCTCCTCTAGTTATGAGTTTGAAATACACAACCAATGCTGCCAAGTCCTTTATTTCCTTTCTTCCCTGAACTAAATCCTATTCCACTCTGCCTCTCACAATGATAAAGAAATAGTGAATTCCAGAACTTAATGTCCTCAATTTTCCCATCACTGCCGCTCTAGGGCTTAGATCCACCCCTAGTGTGGCAAAAAGCCCAGCTTCAGTCGCTGTTTTGCACATCAGCCTCTGGTTTTTATGTGTAATATCAGCCTTCCCACATTCTAAAACGGAGCAGACGCCTGGTGACTGCGGGGTCAGAGTATTCCCACTGTGGATTCCTTCTTTCTGGAAGAGACAACCTCTACCAGCTCTAAGTTCTTTGAAGCCAGTACTTTGTCTCATTATCTTGGCACAAAGTAGAAGCTCCATAAACATCATTATTACTTCAAAAGGAAAAAGCGGAAAATATCTGATATTTGGACAAGATCTAGCCTTAGACCTAAGAATAAAGAGGCGATGCTCACGGTTGCAAAAAATACAACTGGGATGTTTAATTTGTAGCCATAATATCATCAAATGCTGTAAGGTAGTAATATTATTCCTTGAAAACTGAGGACGTCTTTCTTTTTCTGGTTCTATTCTCTTTTATGCCTCCTCCCATCTCCAATTTCTTTTCTCTTTCTTCAGTGAATTTTTTATTAAGACTTTATCAAGGGTGTCAGGAGCCATGTTAAAAGAAAACAGTAGCCACTACAGCAAAAATACCAACAAATACTGAGACTTTAAGATTGAGAAGCTTGCTTCAAGTGATTTATCTTGTAAATAGCACACCGTGGACTTGAATCCAGAACTCATTTCACCATAAGATTCTGCCTCTCCTTCTCTCTCAACAGGAAATGAAGTACATTTCTTAACGTTTACTGACAACAGTCAAAAAGAGTGTTATCCTTCATTTTAAAAGCAAAAAATAGAATATTTTGTTTTCCTCTCTGTAAGCATCTTAATGTCAGCTGGTATTTACTAATGTGATTCTTAAATATGACTGTTTTTCCATTTGAGTGTGTGACTTGCTACAAAAAGAGTCACTCAAAACTAAATTATTTCAAATTTAATTATTCAACTTATAATTACTTACAAACACATCACGTTTTTATGTTAAAGAAAGAAAGAGGGTCCCCTTAAGTGATTTTGCCATGATTTTCTACTGTAATTCAATAACTGCTTGGTGCTGAGAAGTCTGAAATTTTCATTTGAACTCTTATATTTAAATTTTTACATCACTGGCTGCAACCCCAGGGTATGGGCAATTTGTAATGTTAGCAATTCTTTAGATGCTGAATATTAAAATCTACTTTTGTATTTCAAGGGTTATTTCTAATTACATGCACAATTGCTAATCCATCTGCCTACGACACAGACGTCTGTGGTTATATACGCTTGAATAATTATTGAAAATTAAATAACATCGTAAACAGTCAAATTAATTTCTTTGAGCATACCAAAGGCAAGAAGGCTGTGCTAAGACAAAATGATTTGCCCTGAGAAACATAAAGACAGGCTTATCTTATACTTAACTGAATTTGTCACATTCTAGTTTTACTTTATAGAGTTTTTTTTTTAAAGCCCCCAAATCCTAAAATTTAAAACAAGTAATACCAGAGAAGTATTCCTGAACAGCAACAAACCTTAGCTGGATGAGTAATTTAAAGTTTTCGTCTAAAGATGTTTCACTGTCGAAACAACAAACCCATAACGTGTTTCCTGTAATAACATGACCAAGTGTAGCAGTTTCAGTAAGAAACAATTTCCTTGAGTATTCTAACATAAAAAGAATTGTAAAAAGACAAAAAAAAAAAAAAATCCTGACCTGTCTCCTGTTTCTGCAATAGCAGGTAGTTACTGTAAAATGTGGGGGGGAAAATGTGAAAGGCTGGACTTTAGGGCCTGTGAAAATTATGTTTATCCAAATTTTAGAAGTAGAGGAAAAATTGTTGAGAACACACAAACACACATATACACTCACAAGAAAAGGATAAAGATTCACCTAAGAATGCTGCAATAATGAAACAGGTCAGGTGGAAGGAAAGCTGAGGAACAGGTCTCCCTGTTTAAAATATAAAAGGCAAGAGAGAATTAGTTCCATGTTTTAAATTTAGCCGAGCAGGTTGATATTGACAGAATAGTTTCCCTAAAGGAGAGATTTAGAACGTCCCAAGGAAAGCAAATTTGAGCCTTATATTTCCACCACAGATTCTTTCAGAGAATGGCCCCCTGGCTGAACCCAGACATCTGCTGAAGTTGAGGGTAGTTTCTATCCTCCAATTGGTCTGTAGAAACCACTGGGGCTCAGCCCTGCCCTGGAGGGTTCAGATCAGCGATATAGATAGAGGATGATGGGTGGACAGGTAAATGCACTTTGTCTGAGGTTCAGCCTCGTCTGGACCACAGACTTTGGGAATCCGGAGGCTGGGTCACACTCAAAGACGGAGGCTGGTGCAGTTCCCACGAGGGTGCCTGAGGTCAGATACAAACAATAGTTCAGGTGCCAGGAGAAGAGCAGAAGAAAAGCGCCGGCTCACAGAGCAAGTGGCACGCTGCAAGTGGGGACGGCAGGGACCTCAGAGCCCAAGCAGCAGCTCACCGGGGGTTTGACACGCGGCAGACGACAGGGACCAGCAACAGACTACCCACACGGCAGAAGAGCCCCGGGTCTCATCAGACTCAGCCTGGCTGGGCAAGTCTACATGACAGTGAGAAACGGCAGCTTCGAGGCAGGTTACAGGCTTACGATCAACGTTTAAACAGGATATTGGGAGACGTGGAAAACATATGAAGAGATACAGAGATCAATAAAATGGAATATTCTGATGCTCTTTGTCCGGGAAGGTGGGTGTGTTTGTTAGTTGCCCCGCCATTAAGTGTTGGCTGAAACAAAGAATTTACCCTGTGTGGAAAACAGGAGACTTTGTATGATTGCCCCCTTAAAGGTAGAAGATATTCAAAAGAAAAATCTGCGTACATTTTGATATGAAGAAATGACCAAGGATTCTTCCACTCCTGAAATAAGTTGATTTGCAGATAACTCACAAATTCTCAAGCTAAATGGCATTTTAATTTTTCTCCAACCCTTTCAATAAATGTGATCACCAAGATGCGGAATTCTTTTTAGGATCTGATTTGCTCCATGGTTTTCTCAGATAATTTTTTTAAATTAAATTTGATGTTTCTTTTTTTGATTTAAAAAAAAAGACAGCTTAGCTCGAATGCTGCTGAGGGAGGTCAGAGGGGCAAGCAAGAGGCTGCTGGACACAAGGAAACCCACAAGACCCAGGGCATGTTCCAGTGGGGACCAAAAGGCAAGTGTCTCCTGACTCATCCAGCACCCTGGATACCCTACAAATCCACGTATGTAGACACACAATCATATCAAGCCATGTTTAAAATAAAACCATGTTTTAAATGTTAGCTAAAATCCTTTCCCATCATTGGTTTCTTAAGAGTACAGCTCTCCATGATGTAGACCTAAGTTAGAACCCTGTTTCTCCATCTGCTGACTCCGTGACCTTGGGCAAGTCAGTTGACCTCAGTTAATAATATGCATACCACTTCACAGGGTTCTGAGAAATAGAACAGACCCTGCACAGGAAGTGTTTAGCACAGTATCTGGCACATGGCTCTTTCCTGACATTCCATTTTCTCATCCTCTTTTTGCTGGCTCCTTCCTGAAACACCCTGCATCACACCTCCATCTATGAGTTTATACACAACCCATCCCCAGACCCTTGGAATCTGGGTTCAGTGTTCCCCAACCTTGAATTTCCACGGAACCCAGTCTCATCAGAGTATCCTCACATTGTGCTGTTCCTCCGTATCTATGGTCCCCCACTGGACCTCGGGGCCCAGGATGGCAGTAACCACGTGCACCTTCTTTGCTGGGTTGTCTCCAAACTCTAGGAGGTGCCAGGCACACACTATATGGTAAGCAGAGCATTAGCTTTGCTGAGTTAATAAGTGAGTGAACAACTTCAGGGTCTAGAATTTTGTGATCTCTCAGACAACACTGGGCTCTCCTTTTCTCAACTAAAGTAGCTCTTACCCATGACGATATTGTATTTCCTAATTACACCCAGACTGATTCTGTGACGTGTCCTGCATGTATATAGGTAAACCCCAAACAAAATATTTAAAAATTTTTATTGCCTTGATGCCACCCTCTTCCACATACAGCAAGGGGTCAACAAACATCCAGTGAATCAAATTAGGTTCATGACCTTTGGTGGATCAACTAAACTTTGTGTATCTTAGTTTCCTTCTCTGTAAAATGGGGAGGCTAGGTTACATAAGCTCCAAACATCTTTGATTCTATGCTGGTGTTGAAAGGAAAAGTCAAGTGTGAATTACCACTCAACACACTGATATACAGCACAGATCCACATATACAATCTACTTTCTTACAATTTTCAATTAAGGTGCCAATATGCTATCAAGAAGCAGAGGACTCCCAAATCAAACACCGTATCCAAGGAAAGAAATGCATTTCCATATGGAAGGGCACTCATTTGCTAAAGTAACTGCAAAGACCCAGAGACACTCATGCCAAGGACAGTTTCAGCATGAAGGCTATAAAGTAACATACTTGTACACACAAAGCCTATTTTTTTTTTTAAAGAGAGATATGTGGCATCCAGGTGGAAGAAACAAGGTAATTTCAAAAGTCCTAGCTTTCCCTTGGCAGGGGATTCGGGTAATAGCTTGCCAATTGCTGGTTACTACGGCCAAGGACCAGGACTGCTGTGTTCAAATTGCTGGCAATGGCCACCTATTGTTTGTGAATTTCTATCTTAGCAGGGACTCTGCAGAGAGGCTACTCAGGACAGCAGGCAAGTGGATTTGGCCAATACTTGCAGGGGTCATCGCTGCCTAATGCAGACAAGTCACAAGAGAGCAACTTGAGAAAGAGGACACCTATGAAAATCTCCCTAGAAAACTTCCTGAATCTTTAGCCAAATATATACATATACATATATATACATATATTTGTGTCTATACATATATATGCAGATGAATGTCCTCTGCAAAATAATCATAAAATATTATTAACAATTAACCACTCTAATCACTGAACATTTACAAAACCACAGCTTGAAGCCTGTTGGCTCTTCTCGCTTGGCTGGTAGTCTATTCATATAAGCTGGGAGGTGAGACATCATACAATAGCTCACACAACCAGAGGAAAGGAGCCATTTGGAAATTCGTTGGGTGAACTCAAATACAGACACTTTGGCATCACTTTTATGGCTTAATTCTCATGTTATCTGCTAAATACCATAGAAAATGATTTAAAACAAAAAAATGGCTTTTCATTCCTGAAAGTTTCTCCCCCTTTCTGGTCCAAAGGCCCAGAACTACAGAGGCTGGAGTCCACCCCAACGCTTGGATTTACAAGCTGTGTGATTAGGGAACATTTGTAAAAACTCTCCGATCCTCAGTGTCCTTATCTATAAAATGCAGCTAATCACAATACCCTGCTCTGGCTTGATAGCACCAGAGGAAATGAGAGCATATGTGTAAGGCAGTTTCTACTACTGAAAAACGCTGGCTCTCATTTCTCTCTCTGTATCCATGGTGTAGTGGACGAGAACACGGGCTCTTGGGTCAGGGAATCTGTCCTTGAGTCCTGATTCTGTTATTTACTAGTTGAGTGACTCTGGCACGTCAGATTCTGAACTTCATTTTCTTCAGTGATAAACTGGGATCGATCATCCTGATACTACAAACTTCAGTGCATTACTGCGAGTATGAAATAATAACTGTTCAGTATGCTTGGCAGACACACCACAGTGTAAGTTATCATCATCATCGTCAACCTATACTTTCACTAAATGCCAAAATCACAACATTCTTATATGTCTTTTTCTACTATTATTTGGGATCCACTACATAATCCCTCTTCCAGCTCTTTGGGGCCATGTAACCAATGAGACGAGAAGGGAATTTCAATAATAGGCTAACGGTGGGTGAAAAATAAATTCTTAATCTCCAACATAATAAAATGCAATGGCTACGTTATGATGAAAGCAGCAGAAAACATTTTGAGCGGGCTTCTTGGTTTGAAATATTCTTAAATACAACTCAATCTCCTGCTTGTACTAAAATGCAGGTTATTGCTTGTCCTCACTAAAAATGTCCTAATAGTGGGGAGAATGCCTCTAAGATAAGAAAAACGTGAATGAGTCTGTGAGGAAGTGGGTATCCAATAATATCTATTATCTTTCCAATATGAAGAGGCAATTATGATATTTTGAGGCATTTGGAACTATTCTGCACATAAAAGAAGTACTCTGTAATGGGGTTTCCAAGCTTGCATAGCCTTAGAACTAGACACTATTATGATCTTGGCAGGCTAATTAGCCAGACTTTCTTTTTTAAACAACTGACTTAATTTACTAAACAGAATATGAGCTTGATGCCAACACTCAATGGTCATTGCTGGTGGCAAATGGAACCTACAAATGCCAACTTCTCTTACTTCAGTATTAAATTCTAAGTTCCACACCAAATAACTAGATTATGATTCAAGAAAAGCTTTGATTTAAACTCTGTTTAAAATATTGTCTTCTTAGTAAAGAAACCCTCGTTCCCTCTCTTCTCTTTCTTCCCAAAACAAAAACAAAAGTCCGTCTTTGAAATGATCCTTCACTAAGGTGACTCATAAAAGCTATGTGGGTGTGATTTTCTTGGGAAACTTAGGCAGAATCTACATACCATGTCCCATGAGAAAATTAATTTTAGGAACTGGACATAGCTTTGAAAATGGTTGTAAGGGCCCTAAAAATTGAAAAGTTATCACCATCAGATTCAGAGAAAAGACGTGCACTTTCTCATGTTTAAATAACATCATCGTGTTAATTTCCTTTCTCTGTTCCTTTCCTCATGGCGAAGAGAAAGATAATTCAAGGACTAGGAAGGCAGCCTCAGACTGTCCTTGTGTTTAACCAGAAGAGCCTAAGCAAACAACTGTGGCTAAGAGAAAGTTCCACGGAATAGACATTCCTTAGGGAGCAGGTTCTGTTAGGATGAACGGTGTCCAAAGGTCTCAGCCATAACTGGTTAGAAAAGCCCTTGATATGCTAGAAAAAAAAATTGATTTCATCTCCGTTTTTGTTAGGAGCAAACCAAAGCTCAGGGAAACCAGGTAACATGTCACTGATCTGACAAGTGATCAGACCAAGGGTCAGGTTCAGATATGTCAGACACAGTTGATTAAAAGCCTGTGACTCTACAGGAATGGTTGCTGCCTCTCATTAGCCAGAATCCTCCTTTGTAAATGGAGACCTTGGGACTGATAAGATGATCTCTAAGATCTCACTGGGAACAAATATTCTATAAATCAAAGGCTTATACTGCCCATAGATTCCAGCCACTGAGGCCTCTGTCCCTACAACACAGAAGGCACCCTTGGTTCTCTGTCAGCCATGCCTCCCCCCACAAGACCAAGAGTCTGAGGATCCAAGGAGATGTGCCCTCTTGGGGTCGGAGTGTGGCCCTCCACACACATTCTAAACTCCAGACTCTAGACCAAGCTCTGGTTTAGGGATTCTGGAATTCTCTAAGTCAATGACCACCTAGAGCCTGTTTCCAGGCCTGTGGGGGTCTCTTCACTGGGTCCATCCTCCCTGGTGCAGACCACGACTCCACGGTGCCTGGGACAGCAGACTGGTTAAGAGGCGGCCATTTACAGCAGGCAGGTGTCGGGCGTGAGCGAGCAGAGCTTGGCCGTGTGGCCTGGGGTGTCCACGCACGGGCACCCGCAACAGGGTCGGGGATGAGAGAGAAGCTGGGTGGGACTAGGGGGTTGGCAGGGCCTGCTCTCCCCCTCCCTGTGTCTGGTAGTCACAGGATGTGGAAAACTCTAGTTTCAAACACGGCCTCTCAGATTCGGGTATTTGTCAAAGTTGGAGGATGGACCACACTTCATTAACATTTTCACTAGCTTGACTTATCACCTTTAAATATTTATACTAGAGTGAGGTATGTGGATCTCAATTTGGTCTCTTTTTGATCTCTGACCTGTGAAAGGTAAGGCCACAGGCATGTTTTGTTAAGCTGGCACCTACGACTGCTTCTTTTCCATTTGAACTAACACTGTATAAACAAGGAGGGATTGCACATGAAAACAGTGATTTGTAGCATCTCTTGAAGAAAGGACCATCCACTCCAACGCAACATTCTGGACTCAGTCATCCTTTGGGATGAAGAAGGGACAGCTCCCTTTAGACAGGGTGGGACTGTCCAGCCATCTTCAGTGGTTTAAGGTAAAGCTTCCAGCTGAACCCGCCAGAACATAGCTAATGCTTTCTGTGTAGTTGTTTGACCAGGCCCACATCACTCCCTTATGTTGCCTACCTGCCCGGGTAGGCATCTGAGCACAAGACCCCTGATCTGAAGAAACTTTAAGGTGTTAGCGAAATCACCTCACCTAATAGGATCTTCTGGGGAAATTAATCTAATTGAGTTTGTTTTGTGAACAAGTAAGTGTCATTTGATGTGATTGAAGATATAACCCCTGGCCTCACGGCTCTCTCACTTAAGACAAGAACATACAGTAATCACTTGAATTGAGAGAGAAGTCTCTCTAACTACATCTTCCTTCGGTTCAGGGCACGCCAGATGAGCAGTTAGTGAAAGAGATCCTTCCTGACTGCACTCCCAGAAAGCAAATTACCCCCTTAAAAAGCCTTGTTGAAAAATAATGAATCTAAACAATGAGACTATCATTTGTAGCCTCGTGTTGGAACCTTAATTTGTAGAAGAAGGGCAATGTTTATGCTTCACGGCATACGATAATATTTTTTTCTTAATACTGAAAACGCCATGGTGCCTCCAATTTCAGCTGAGATCAGAAAGCACCGGCACACGGTGTATGAAAGCAAAATTAACTATGGCCTCCACATCCCATCTTAGTTTTCTCTCCTCATCATGTATTAATCTTCTGGGTACTGTTCTACATGTTAAAATACAGAGTATGAATTGCTGTTAATATGCTGTTGCCAGGTTAAAGTACTAGAGAATGTGAAGATGTCAGAAAACAAATCCCAGAGAGAAATGAAACACTGTTTTCCTTAGCTTATGATTACCATACAAATAGACTGCTTCTGAATTTAAATTACAGTGACAAAAAAAAAAAATCCTTCACATTCACTTCAACACACCGACAAGGATGGAAGGGCAGGGAAGCTGCACACGGCTGTTCTGGGACTATTATCACCATTTCTACGGTTTCACATGCAAAAACACAATCAGACAACACACTCTCACTTGGAAACTTGGAACACAGCGTGTTGCAAAACATTACAGCAGATGACGTTTCTTGAATGAAAAGCAAAAATCTGTTCTCCTCATACCGCCGGGAAAAGTTATGATAAACAACGTATGGAAAACCTAACACGTAGAGAGGGAAGAAGGGAAAAAAACGACGGTTTCTCTAAGTAGAGTTGTGAATGTTTCTAGGATCAAAAGCTTCAGTTCAGAAATGCCCGGTCACATCTACTACCAGTGATCCTCCCAGGATGGCAAGGCTATTTGCTAAGCAACAACACGTCCAGGGGAGGCTCTGCAGCGGCTCCAGGATACAGCAGGAAAGACCCACGGCTGCACAGGGGGAAATGCTGTCTTTAAACAGATGCCCGGCGATGCAAGCTCCCACGCAGACCCAGGCCGTGGGGAGCGGGTGCCGCCTCTGCCTCCGCACCCTCACGTTCACCTGGCCTTTCTCTCCGTGGCCCGTGTGCCGACGCCTGCACGTTTTAAAGGTGAGGCTCACGTCGTCTGCACTCCCGGGCTGCTTGGCTTGGAAAGTTGATGCCTGGGTACAAATTTGGACCTCATTATCTGTAATCTCTCAGAGTAAGAATTCTGGCAAATCGATTCTCTCCCTCATTTACCCATTCATTCACATTCAGTCAACGAACATTTACTAAATAGCGACTGCCTGCCAGTCACTGTTCACGGCAGAAGATGGCAATGGTCAACAGACAGACAAAAGCCCTGTCCTCGTGGAGTTTCCATTCCCACAAGAAAATAAAGAATGAGCAAAATAAACAGGTTAGATATACTTTGTTCAATAGGGGTTAACTGCTAATGAGAGACATAAAGGAAGGAGGGGCACAGGAAGCATGGGGAGCTGCAGTACTAGATGGGGGTGGCGAGGAAGGCTAAGTTAGAGGGTGACACGGAGGAAGAGACACAGTGAGCCAGTAATGTGGGGGGGATCAAAAGGAAGAGCATTCTGGGCAGCAGGACCAGCGGGGGCCATGGCCCCAGGGCACGGGGGTGGCCAAGTGCTCAGGTGACATCAGGAGGGCAGTGAGGTGGGGCATGGAGGGGCAGAGAGGGGAACCCATCAGACCTGCCGGGAGAGGACGAGGGAAGAACTTGGGTTTTGAGTGAGTGAGACCGAACTTTTTTCAGCATCTGTGGAACAGTGAATATTAATCACAGCAAGTGCCTCGGACAGCTCTTTGAGACCTGGGCACAGGGTCTGGCACATCTCATCTCAAAATTAGTCATTCTCTTCACTGCCTTAGGGTCTGACCACAAGAATGGCCATCCCACTCCCTTCCAGGAGCTCCCTGAGGGCTGAGTTGGCTGCTCCTTTCTGCCCCAGAGGAGAGAACTGCCCATTGGAAGCCCTAGGAGTCTTGGTCAACCCTAAGAGCTTTTCTGGTTGGGGACAGGACTCTGGGCACCTCTGCTAAGGGTGACTCTGTGAAAATCCTGGCTTTCACAGTGTGACTTATTTCCTGGGTTGGAGGAGACAGGTCAGGTGATGACGATCATGGTTTGTACTAGCGCATGTGTGATTTGCGGTTAAAACCGATTGGTGGCCCTCCATTTCCTTCTGAGAAGGTACAAGCTTCTCCTCACCCACGTGCTTTTCAAAAGGTGTTCATTTGAATGTTTAGCTGAGTCCCAGAGGTCCCCAACCAGGACAGCTCAGATTCTTCTTTCCACGAGAGGGCTGACAGTGGGGTTCGTGCACACGGTAGCTCCTCAGGGCATCGAAGTATTGGTTTACAATCATTCTCGTCCTGACAAAGAACCTAGGATGCCGGAGAAATTGGAGCTAGAAATTAGAGTCAGGAGCTGTTTGTTCAGTGGGGATCAATAAAAATGACAGCAAGTACTGCAAAAATTGTAACCAAGGTCCCCGGGAAGACAGCTGTGACAGACGGACCCTGCCTACCTTGAGGGATGACGTGTGACTCCTTCATACTCCCAGGGCCTAGCACAGCTCCTAACTCAGAGAAGGTTTTTCAAATGTGTTTGTGGGATTAATTAATTCATAATCATTATATAAGTCAAGGTACAATAATATCAACCCACGGACGGCTAGAGAATATTTATTTGCGACAAGCATATGACATTGACCAAATCCAGAGGTACATGACAAACTGCTTCCAAAATTTTGTTTAAAATGAGGTTGTTAGACATCTGGCCTTACTTGTACCGCAACCTCTTTATTTTAACTCTCAATACAATGGTTGGCCTTCTTCAAAAATAAAGCATCTGAAGGATCCAAGTAGGGTGGTTTAGTAACTGAGATGCGTCTGCTGCTTTTGACTCTGAGGGGTAAAATTCTAATTCCAGAGAACCTTTCTATAGGTTGTCTAGGCAGACTTCCATCCTGTAAAAGAGGTTATTCTAAACCTATCATGGATGAAATATGTGAGAGTTTTAATACTGTCAAGCATCATACAAATTACAATTATGACTGTAATTATTATTATGATATCTATTAGCAAAGACCAACTCCCATTTTTCCTCCTGTTTATGAAAGTAAAAGGCATTTCACAAATAATTACCTGCTTCTCCCCGCACAGAACAAATTACATTAAAATCCAACATACTCAAAGGACAGTGTCACAGAGATAGAAGGGCACTGTGACATTGTTTTAACCACGCTCACACCTTTAACCATTTCAGTAAATGTTAAAATCTGGCACAAGATTGATGCTGCAATTCCCAAAGTACTTTGATAACCTAGGATAAACTGATTTTTAAAAAGACTAATGACCGCTTAATTTTCTTTTATGAACACTAATGAAATTCTCAGGACTATGTACATTCTGATGACTTGCCGACTGTGTCAATACAAAATTTCTTTCAATTCATCAGAGGCAAGTGAATCCAGAGATGACATTTCGAAAATAGTTCAAATGTCAAAGGGAAGTTTAAACAAAAGCAATTAGTCAGGAGAATTTCAACCATGGTTGCATTTCAGACAGGCATAAGCACTTTTTGCTACAAAAGGAGTTCAGAAATCCCTGTGCAATATTAATAAGTGATACGTATGATCCAAAGCATGTATCTTCCTTCCTTCCTTTCCTTCCTTCCCTTCCTCCCTCCCTCCTTCATTTCCTTCCACATTGCCTTAGAGCATCTGCCGTGTATGAAGTACTACCTTGGAATGGATAACAACTGTCTTATTTCCTACTGTACCCTGGTGCCTACCACAGTGTCTGACAAACAGTAAGTGCTCAATAAACAACACTGAATGTGGAATAAGTCAATGAGTAAACAAATGATGAGTAAGAAATGACCTTCCCATTCTGAAAAATCTTTTCTTATCATACAAATACCAACACAATTAACTTACCCTATAAACAGTCTGAAAAATAACATTTATATAGTTTTGCTTGCTTTTGCCAGAGAGCTTGGATGTTGGAAATCAGAAAAATACACCAGAAGGAAACTAATTCTTACTGTCTATGATTCATTTTGATAAAAAGTGGGCTTTCTAAATCGTTTGTTTCCAACAATTTTCCTTTTATGGAAACAGGCCAGAATTGTATGGTCCCACCTGGTTTTATAGAGAGGCAGCCTCTTCACCAAAGCACTCGGTCCAGGAGAGGAGCAAAAACAGCCTCTGATCTCTGACACAGACGCCCTGAAGCCTGGCTACTGACGCTGCATCGCTTTTACTCGGGAGGAGGCAGCTTCAAGTTCACCCTTTGGAGCCTGGTGATTCTCAACCTACTTGCTATTCTAATCCCTTCTTTATATGATGTCTCAGCAGATGAGAAGCAGCAAATTAGAAGGCAGCGCCCTGGAAAAGAGGCAGACCGATGACAGAGGCGAGTGCTGGCAAGCCACGCTCAGTGAGGAGGCCCGAGCAGTAGCACACTTGATGGCCCCAGACAACAACGAACAGTCCAGAGGGAAACCCTCTATCCGTGACAAGCTGCGTGACTTGTGAGGCCCCATGCAAAATGAAAATACCAAGCGCCTTGTCCAGAAATTGTTAAGAATTTTCAGACAGTGCCAGTCGAGCATTAAACCACACGAGTGGACCTTCTGAACATGGGCCCAGGTGACTGTCTAGGTTGTAGGCCCATGAAACCAGACCTGCTGGCATCATCATGTTCAGTCTACGATGCTTGCAAATGGGAAGTCATATTTAACCCACTTTAGAAAGTGGTCCAGAAACACAGGTGTTCTCTTGCCTTTTGGCACTTACAGGGTTAAACTTCAGTTCTATGGGAAAACCGTTTATGTATGACTCCTCCGTCTTGGGAGGTACAAGACACAACTAAAATTCCAACCTGCAGCTTTCATAACAAGCTCAGGATTCACCCTCAGACACGGTTTTCCCTTTGTTGTCAAGGGTTCCCGTCTTGTGAAAACAACCTGTTTGTTCTTTTAGGGCTGAGAAATTTCCAATTTCTTTGTGTTCCTTCACCTATGCACAGAATCCAAAATCCATGAAGGCTCATTAAATCAGAGGGGAGTGAAAACCCAAAATACCTTAAGTCATTTACTGATCATTACAACCCAGCAAAGCATTGATGGAGATCTCGTGAAACCATTGCTCATGTTTCCAAACATATGCACATAAATAGAAATCCACCAAGACTATCTGATTAACTATAAAAGTGAGACTTTGGAGACTGATGATCAAAGCCCACTTTACCCTGGAAGTTATTTCATTGGGCACTAAAAATACTTAAATACAAAATTACAGAAATATGTCTAAATCTAGTTTCATAATATACCATTTTAATAAATAATCCTATTTCCTGTGCATGAACATCATTTCTTCAGAGAAAAGTATTTCTCACTATGACAGAAAACAATTTAACTAAGTAAAAAATGAACAATTTCGTATGTACATAGCCAAGATGAAGTATGTCTTTAGAAAATAGGAAATTTTACAGAGAAGAGAAATTAACTTAAGTGGTAGGAGGTAAAATTGAATTTCTCTTGCTTAACAGGAGTATCTGTAATGGCCACATATTTTAAAATGTGCACTAGCAAAAAGACTCAGCATTTTCAACCTATAATAGTCTATGTCTGATGTGATGGATTTATTTTACATCTCCTTATTCATGTTCTGAGATGTTTTCCCTCTGAAAATAACCAATAAATATTATAACCATTTACTATTGCCAGGAAAAAAATGTCCCATAAAAGCCTTTAATATTATGCACTTAATCTCTTCATTTTAAAGCTGTGTGACAGCAACAATGAATGACAGTTGATGGTGAAATAATCCTGCACTATGAGATCTTAAAAGAGTAGAGTTCTTGTTTTAACATCCTTGGACCCTCCATGCCTAGCACAGTACTGACCTAGTATACAGTAGGCACTCATACAAAACGAACATGTAGTATATATCGGGGATCTTCAAGGCATTTAATCAGATTGATTCTTTGTCAGTTTTCAAGAAAGTATTCTTTATAAGCAAATCCTGACGAAAGACAAGGATGTCAAATGCATTCAATAACTACAATAGTTAGTATCTGTTGAGCACTTCATATGTACAGGCTAACCTAGGCGCTTTATAAGATACAACAGTCCGTTAAATTAGTCCTTAACATTAGTCAGTTAAATCCTAGCAACAACTCAGTTAGTATCCTCATTTTACTGATGGAGAAACAGATCCACAAGAAATTAAGAAATGTGATTATTGCCACAAGGCTAGCATGTGAACGAGATGGGGCACCAATCCAGGAAGAATCCATGCTTCTCCTGGGTGTACTTGGTAGATTTCAGAGTATGAAAGTCTGAGAAGACAGGTGGTTATCACGCACATCTTGTTCAAAAGGTTAAGGATAAAGAGGGTTAATTGGCTTTTAACTGAATTGTTGGCGAACCTTCCTATGAAACACTACAGACAAAATGTAAAGCAGTAAACATCTATCTAAGAACTATTAATAAAGAAAGACAGGACTTAATCCAGGCATATGCTGGAGACCACAAATATTTTAGGTCATGACCTACAGAATTTCACAAATAATAGATGAAAAGTGTTGGTCAAGATTCAAGCTAATGAGGTTGAAAAATCCCAGCAATAATGTGACTTCTAAAGACAGATGCCTTTCACTGATTTCCCCCCTAAGTACCAAATCTAAAGGCTTCTTCTGGGCTAGAACCTTCATGCACAACCGACATTAGAGAACATTTCTTCTTTCCTGAGCCTCTCCTGACTTGGTTTCCACAGCAACAAGTTATGGCCCTTACAATTATTAAAGAGACTCCCATTTCAAATTCTGATGGAAAAAGTATGTATTATTACTACAGGGTACATTAGAGGATCTAAGGGCAAAGAGTACGGCTGAGTTTCACTAACCCCTGGACCAGCCACTGAAAAGCCTTCAGGATGAAGCCAGTCAAAACCTGTCTCTCAGCTGCTACATGACCACAATTGCTGCCTTAGTCCATTTGGATGGCTGTAACAAAATATCATCGACTGGGTATCTTATAAACAACAAAGATTTATTTCTCACAGTTCTGGGTGCTCAAATCCAAGATCAAGATGGATGTCGTGTAAAAGTCACCTCCTGGTTGACAGACTGCATCTTCTAGCTGCCTCCTCACACGGCAGGAGGAGAGAGGGATCACCCTGAGATTTCTCTTATAAGGGCACAAATCCTATTCATAGGGGCCCCACCATCATGATCTAATTATTTCCAAAGGCCCCACCTTCAAATACTATCATATCAGGGATTTCATTAGGTTTCAACAAATGAATTTTAGAAGGACACAAACTTTCACCCACAGTTGTCAGGTCATAACTCCTCAGTTCCACAACAGCCAGAGATTATCTCTGAATCCCAATATCAAATTCCTGGAAGAGAGAATCTTTGTCCCAGGGTCAAGGAGCGAAGGGTTAGGGGCCAGTACTCAGAGAAAAGGGATGTTGTGGGCTGGGCAGATACCTCAAAAGTTATTCATAACAAGGTATCTTCTCTGTGAGATTTCAGGCCTGATGCTCCATTTCATTATTCCCCAAAGACTGTCTTCACCTCTCCTGTTCACCTCTTCTCAGAGTCACCAAGTCCTGGGTAGTTGTATTTCAGTCCCCTTTTGCCCCTCCCTTCAGCGTCATTGTCATTTATAGACTATTAGAGGTAGATGGTCTCAGGGTCTTCAATGGCAAATAAAATTCTTTATACCAGCTCCCCACTCAAGTTAGGCTGAAGTGGAGGCCAAATGTGATGAAAGGCTGTTATAAGCGATTAATAATGTCTGCCATGGAGCAGGAAAGGGAGTAGCAGCAGGTACTGGTGTTTTTGATTTTTGTTCACTCTGACTGACAGGTAAGAATCCTATCCTGAAGGCTATAGACATGAGGTAAACCTGTCCACTGTTACAAGGGTAGTTAGTGGCAAGGACTGGACTAAAATCTGAATAACTCAACTACAACCACTAGTGCTCTTCCTGAAGCATTTTTTCTTCCTGGGAAGTAGAAATATCTAACATGGGAAGAGAGGTTTCTAGGACCCTGAGAAGAGGACTCCCTCTTCAGCTCCATCACAGTCCACTTTTCAGCCACAACTTAATTTAAATGACCATATGTATGGAAGTCAATACAGCAGACAGACACAATCTTATGAGATGAAACTTAATGAACCTACTTGGTAAAGTGTTATACTTACCTGTAGTTTGAAAACATCAACAGCCTAAGGCCTTAATTGTACAATGTGGATGCCAAATTAGCTAAAATAAACTCCATACACATGAAGACAGTATCATTTTACATTTATTGAGCGTTTACTAATGCTAAATACTTTTTAAAGTACTTTGCATATACGTCAGTTCATCTAATCTTGATGGCAAGCCAATTCATTAGTTACTGTAATTATCCTCATTTTCAAAGAGAAGTAAACTGAAGCCCAGAGAGGTTAAGTAAAGTACCCAACACCACACAGCAAAGAAGTGGTAGAGCTGGGATTCAAATGCAAAGACATCGGATTCCAGGGTCCAAGCTTTTGAACACTGCTCCATGAGGCTTCTCTCCTCCCAGTGTTACTCTGAAGCCTGACTATGACAATAAATGACAAAGGGCTAAACAAACATTTCTTGTTGTTCTACTAAGTCATGAGACTGCTATCAATAACCACAGGTTGTCTTTGTATTTTTTTTAATAAATTTATTTTAATGGAGGTACTAGGGGTTGAACCCAGGACCTCGTGCATGCTAAGGACATACTCTGTCACTAAGCTATACCACCCTCTACCCCAGTTTTGTAATTTTACTATTAGATTTCCATATGCTTTCCTACAATGATCAACATCAATGGGAATAAAAAGAATAGATTTTTAAAACATTTGTACATTTTCACCAGAACGTCAAGAAGCTAGGAACAAAGCCCTTTAAAGATGACAGCGAATGCCAAGACCAGAATATAAAGTGGTAACAATACTACAGTGGACTTTGGGCTCTGAAGGTCAATGGTGAAACTATACACTTCCTCCTGTAGTTACTTTTCAGGTAGAAACTTTCAGTGCTTTGAAAGACAAGTGCTTCTGGAGAATTTAAAGGACTGAAAAATGACAAAATAAATGAGACTCTGATGCGATCCTGCTTTATGAAGCACACTGAGTGACACACAATAGTACCTTCCACGTGGCCTTGTGCCTGATGTAAAAATCCTCCCACCTGAGAGCATCATCCACAGATGAGTTTTCAGGAGTCCTGAAATGATGACAGCCACTGCGTGTCACACAAGTCTCTGTCAAATCCCCCATCCCTTTTAGAACTTCCCAGACAGTTCAACTTAACTAGATGATGAGTACTGCAAAACAAACCAAAAATGAGCTATCTAAAGCCAGGATTAACTAGTGCAAAAGCTGCTAAATTCTTTACATTTGGCCTGGTAAGAAGAGCACTGTACTACAAGTCGTTGGTTCTGCCAACTACCTTTACTCCCTTAGGAGAACTGAACCCTCCCAGCCGTACCCGGGGGACTGTGCCGCGTACTGGTCTCCGAGGGCAGCTCAGCCTGCCAGTCTGCACCCTGAGCACAGCCTGCATTTGTTTCCGAGGGCTGCCATCACAGACTACCACAAACTAGGTGGCTGAACATGACAGAAATTGATTCTCACACAGTTCTGAAAGCCAGAGGTTGAAAACCAGGGTGTCAGCCAGGCCATGCCCCCTCTGAAGGCTCTAGGGGGGTATCCTTCGTTGTCATTTCCTGGCTTCCGGTGGATGCTAATAATCCTTAGCACTCCTTGGCTTGTAGCAGCAGACCTTCAATCTCTGCCTCTATCTCCCCATAGTGCCTTCCCTCCATGTCTGTGTCTTCATGTTCAAATTTCCCTCTTCTAATAAAGACAACAGGCACTGAATTACGGGCCACCTTCATGCAATAAGACCTCATTTTAATGTGATGACATCCACAAAAACCTTATTTCTAAATAAAGTCAGTCCATAGGTACAAGGAAATTAAGACATCAACATGCTTATTGGGGGGGACACAATTCAACCTCTGAATACCTGCAAAACAGAGAGTGCGCGTACCATCACCTGAAAGAATTCTCTGAGCATCAGGTCCGCAGGTCATTAATATGTTCATTGAGCTGCTCAGGGTTTTACATTCAATAGTGTCTGTCTTCAGCTTTGGGGACCATTAATCAGACCAACCCCAGCTCTGCACTAACCAGCTGGGTGACCTTGGGCAAGTCACCGAGGTGCCCAGAGGCCCAGTTTCTCCCCAAGACTGTGGTGACAGCTCAAGTCGCTAATATGTGAAAACACCAGCATGGCTGGGCACAGAGCAGACCTGCGCTCTGGCTTAAGGTTCCTTTCCCCACTTTCCCAGCAGCCTTGGGAGGGAGGGAGGGACACACACCACAGAGAATCCTGGAGTCTCCCTCACAATGTCCTGGAACAATGAAGAGAGGCGGGCAGGGGTTTCAATTAAAATTCACTGTTTCTCTCAGAACAGAAGAAAGTAATAAACCAATGCAGTAAATTACTGCTGTGGAATTAATGCCCAGATAGAGGAAATAAAAGAGAAATTTATGAGCTTAATCAATCTCTTTTTTTCATATATATACATACCTCCATCATCTGCTTTATTTATGTGACTCTCTCACCCTCCCAAATAATTTTCAGTAATTCCCAGCAGCGGCTACGCCTGCAGCTGAGCCCCAAGGGCAGGCTGGGTACCTACCGGGTATCAGGGAACACCCCCTCCCCCCACTCCTCCCCAGCCCTCCTCCGCGGGCTGGAGGACACGCACAGCACGGAGGCGCCAGCAATAGCACCAGCCACACAGAATGCGCAGCATCCATCCCTTCTGGAGGTGCCTCTGAGCTACCTGCGCGCTCAGGGCTGGTTCCCAGCCAGGCAGCAGCAGCATCCTTCTCCTCGCCAGCTCCTGCCTGCTCAGTCTTCTCTCCCTTTTACCCAACTTCCCCGTATCTGCCTATAATTCAGTTTTATAAAAGTCAGCACCTGAAAATCCTTTTCCAAGTAACAGTAGTAATAAAACTCAAAGATCCGAATCTGTTTCTCATGAATGCCGTTGCCTAACTGGCAACCCTATCCATCGAACCTTGACTTAATGTTGGGGTCAAAGTTTTCCTTCTTATTACTGATGGTGGCACCAGTTCTCACTTAACAAAGCCTTTACGATCCTATAGTATAACCAAAGATGGTGATTTGGGACACCAGTCTAAGTCCCCACGAATCTACCACTTCCCTGGGGCTTGTAAATGATCATGGAATACATACAAGGCATGCCAAAGACCTCAGAGAGACTTAATCCAGATGCTTGAGTTCAGAATCCCCAACTGAGGGCAAAAGGATTTTTTTCCCCGTTTTCATCCACCTTTATTCCAGGGAAGAAACAATCCACATATTTATCCATCAGAAGGCTGACATTAAGCAGGAACAGGATTTGGAACTGCTGAAGGAAGCCTTTCAAGGGAATAAACCCTGGCACCCTCAAAATACCTCTTGAGATGCTGTTTTCTGAAGAATGCTGTTCAAAACTGACTTTGATGAGAATTTTGTCACCACCCAAATCCTCTCCAAATACTCAGAGTTGAGGAAATGATAACTTCATTCACTTTCATTCTGTTGGGAGTTTTGTTACCATTTTGTTCTTTTTTTGCTAATGGATTTGATTTCAAATATTCATAACGCCTTTAAAATACAAAGAACCTGGAGTCAGAGGGAAGTAAAGGGCAGCTTTGGACTTCTTTCTATTTTATTTTATCTACTATTCTTATGTATATATTTGCATCTACATCTATATATAGATATATGCACACAAGGACTTTTTAAATGTTAATAATACCATCACATCTCTATAATTAGTAATTCACTTTGTACAGGGTGTTTTGTTCTGGGCCATATAAAGTGAAGTCAGAAAATATTGCACATCAGTTCCATGATTCTCAGTGGGGGTAATTTTATCCCCAGGGAATGTCTGGAGATATTCTGGCTGTCACAATTAGGGGAAGGGGCGCTACTGGCATCTAGTAGAAGCCAGAGATGTCACTGAACATCTTACAATGCATAGCACAGCCCCCCTACAACAAAGACTTATCCAGTCCAAAATGTCAAAAGTACTTAAACTGAGAAACCCTGAAGTCAGTACGCCCATTCACAGCCAGTATGCAAATGAACTAAAGCCTTAGGAAGGCAGAGCCAGAGTCCTGACCAGGACAGAGCGCGCTCTCCCTTGCGACCGGCTTCTTCACCAAGCCCCCTGCACCCTCAGAAGCCCCGCCCCTCTCCCCCCAGCCCACAGTTGGGAGTTGATCAAATGGGGAAAGGCACAGTCTCCCCAGAGACACAATGACAGTGCATAAAAGTTCCCTTTGTCCTTGTTCATGTGGAGCACATTCACAGGGATGCAAAGGTCACTGCTGAATTTAAATAACCTCCTGTGATAAATCTGCATGAGCCTGATTTGTTCTACTGGACTTGTTGGATTAAATGAACACAATTTAATGTTCTATAGGACAAGGGCTCCTTTCATGGCTGAAAGAAGTAGCGAGGGTGATTTACAGTTTCATACATACTCATTCGCTACATTATCTGCTTTGTGCCTGTGCTTACGAATATCAACTCATCATCCGCGGTCATTTCTACCCATTCAGGAGAATTTAGCTTTCCATTAGGAAGGAATAAGGAACAAGAGATTTCTGCCATGTTCACTCGGAAGAAGCAGAATCAATATTTGTACCCTTGTCCTTCACCTTGTGTGTTTTTTTTCTTTTTAATCTCTGTTTTTACAACATAAAGCAACGTTTCCTTCTGTTTTCCAGGAAAGGCTGTTTCTCTAAGCAGATTATCCCCAAACAGGGCTGTGCATCAACATAAGGCTTAGTTTACTTAAAATACCCGATTATTTTTCAGCACCACCGTTTTAGGAGCCATCGCTCTATTCCATAACAATAAATTAGTATCAAATGTTTGCTTTTTCATTAAAGTAGTTCTGAATTCCACTTAGTAACAATTTCTGCATAATTCTACACATTTGGAAATAATAAAAGTGTATCTAATCACTACTATAACCCAGATTTTATTAACCACAAGTCTTAGGAAGCACGGTGTTTTTGCTCATGGACGATTAAGAGATAGGATTTTCATCTTTCTCCACTTCATAAAACAGGAAGTATGAGCAAGGATAGGAGAGCTGATTTTGGGGGTGGATATGGAGAGTGCTTTGAATTTATAGTCAGATCTCAAAATGCCAGCACTGTAAGGCAAGAGCATATGGATAAACTATGAAGTTGGCTACCTTGTCCTCAGGTGTAACTCTAAGCACCGTGTTACCTCCCTCTTCTGTTTCTCTTTGGATACTGGAGTCTAGAGTCTTGCTAACCAAGCATTCAGGGGAGCCAGGTCAGCACCACCTAGACACTTGTTAGAAATGCAAACCGCTGAGCTCCACGCCAGGAATCTGCAGTCTCCCAAGCCTGCCAGGCGATTATCACCACCCTCCCGACCCCGGCAGTGTGCTCTAGAGTTCTCTGTCACCACCCCCCACCCCATGACACTTACCAGCTTTGTCTTATACCTTATACCAAGAGGCAAGATGGTTCTATCTGGAGTTGATTAAAAACCTAATGATATCCAGTATTTTATAATTATCCTTCCTGTTTTAATAGGAAGAAGTGTCTAAATCCAGGGGAATCAATTGTTAAGGGTAAGATTCAAGGTAGTCCTCTAGCAGACATGGTTTTGAAGAGAATCTCTTTTTTTTTTTTCAACTTCCCGGAGAAGAGGAGAGAGCAGCCGGACTTTCTGCACATAAGCACACTTCGGCCAGGTTAATCCCAAGGCGCTCACAGAAAGCGAAAGAGTGCTAGCTGGGCCTCGCCTCCGCTCACACACGGGTGCAGATGCCTGCGGCCAGGCCATGGGCCAAAGAGCGACATCACAGCTGCAGGACAAATTTCTGAAAGCCCATGCCCCGAACAGTCAACCATCCAAAGATCTTGATTAAGGAAGGTTCACATTCACAGACACAGGCTCTCACCACAGCATATGCTAATCTGGGATCTATGTCTAACAGAGGCAAAGGAAAGAAGAAAGGGATCTCTCTTAGGTATTTTTTTTCCTCTAAAAAAATTACTTTACTAGGCCTCTCAGAAGGAAGATATAAAACCCAAGGCTTTAAAAAATCTAAATATCATCAAAGAGAAAAGCAATGTGCATAATTGCTACTTCTAAAATCTTCCGACACTCCAGACATTTATGAATCTTTAAAAATTTTTTTTCTAAGGATATAAAGTCTCTCAAACTAGTTCAAGCAGCAACGGATGGCCTTTCAAGGTCAGCTTCACGTGTTATAGTCCCTGGGTAATCCTCTCGCTTGTCTCTTAGCAGACTGACCCAAGCTTCAGGGCCCACTCCAGGCCTGCAAATTCCTCACACCATCCTCTCTTACTCCCACTGGCACTGAACTCTGCCCTGCTCAGACATGTTACCCTCTTTGTAGCTTATATTCCACAGAGTTTGACCCTTTATTTTTTTTTATAAACTGCCTTACGCTTTTGCTAAAGTACATCATATGTGTGATGGTCCAATTTTTCCCATGAGAACATATATATATATATATATATATATATATATATATATATATATATACACACATACACAGATATATATATGTATATTATAACTGAATCACTTTGCTGTACACCTGAAACTAACACAACATTGGACATCAACTACGGTTCAAAAAAAAAAAAAGAAAAGGACAGTGAGGTTGGGGAGCAGTATGCTTTCAACTTACCCAAACTTGACTCTAGTCGGGAATACAGGATGATTAATAATAACAACAACATTTATTGAGTGTTCTGCTAAATTCTGGTATGCTGGCACTGGGCTAAATGGTTTCCATACTGCAGACATGACTAAAATAAACATTCTGAAATCCTAAAGGAAATTCCCACACCTGTTCCCCAATTTAGCCTGTATGGCCAATCAGCGGCCAGCTAGGGTTTCATCCCAAGTGCTGGAAGGAAGCATCTGAGTTCCTGCTCACCCAAAGAGACAGGTGACCACCAGCCCACTGGGTGTCTCCCATTCAGAACATGTGGGTAGGGCTCCAGTTACTGACTAGCAAAGGCAGGCACAGGCAAGGAAGCTGCTTTTGATTGAAATCAACTGCTCAGCCTGGAATTAATCAAGGGTCCCCCATACAGGCTAGAAAGGACCTCAGAGCATTACAGCTTTTGTTTTCCTTCTTAAACCACAGGAATTACTGAAGAGAGTCCACAGACTACTGACTCTAAGTGATTTTAGGTCTGGTAGAAAAAAAAAACAACACAAATAGTTCTTTAGGTAGAGAACAGAGCGTTCAATAGAGAAATTACTCTCCCTTCTAGGTCCAGGACATCTGTTATCTGCTGCAAGCCGTGGCCCATAAGTATTGACATTACTCAGGTTTGCATTAATCATTTTAATCCTTATTTATTATGTAGCACATTGCCAAAGCAAAACGAAACTCTACAAATTTCAGCTCTACCGCAGAGGAAGGAATGAAAGGTCAGTTTACTGGAGTCCACATCCAGTTGGAAAAACTAAAGCATAAATCTTACCTAAATATACCAGTTAGGTATGCCTCCCTCTTCCTTCCTGAAAAATGTTACATTAACATAACTCTTGCAGACAAAGGACTTTAGAGGGACAGGAAGAAACGCCAAAAATTAAAGCATCTCTTTAGAGAGTGTGTTGAGTTGGCTGCAAGTTGCTTCATTGGCAGCAGCACACGCAGAGCATCGAGCTTAACAAGAATTAACACCAGGCCGTGGTTCTGCAAACTCCACAGAAACGGCCACAGTAACACCATAGTTCTTACAGAGCTTTGTAGTTTACCGACAGCCTTCAAACACATCGACATTCAGTCTTCAAAAGCAACCCCTATGAAGTAAGCAAGGGCATTTTCATTTTCTAGATAAGAATCTGAGGTCCAAGAAGATTAAACGATGCGCCTGTAACCAGAGGCACAGCAGTCAGGATGGGGTATCAACTTCCTCTGCAGAGTTTCAATGTGTTAGGCACTGTGGAAAGGAGCCCTACATCCCTTGCGGCAATCCTTTCTCACTAACAACTGAATTTCAGAGACATTCAATAACTTGCCCAAGCTGACAAAGCTCAGGGACGTCTGATTTAGCCTGCGTTTCCCTGCTGTGGTTGATGGTGTTTCCCAATTCGAAGTACAGAGCAAGGATTTGAGAACCAGGTTTCCCAATCCCAAATGTTACCTCCTCCATGAAGCACTCCCTGACCACCACTCCCGCCAACTCCAAATTGAGTGAAACTCCTCCACCACAATCAATTATTGTACTCTTTCACTGTATCACAAATATTGTTGTTTTGTTAATTTCACATAACTTTGGGTCTCTGAGAGGCTTGCACCATCTCTTAAGTTTATAACTACTTCTTAGATCTTGTTTGGAAGCTACTAACTATGATAAATGCTTGGTGAGTGACTCAGTGGATAAACAAAATCCAGGGTCATCTTACCGTGTGTCTGAGAATTATAAAATGTGCTATGTATCCTTGAAGAATTTTATATTAGAAAAGTTGGTCTAAAATGCTATTCCTGGTATAAATCATTTTTAAAAAATCTATGGCAAGGGCAGAGAACCTATAAATATGATTAAGGCTTTTATTATGCAGTATAGGCCAAATTTCAATATACAGGGGTCTCTGAAAATTCATGTGCAAACGTGTCAAGGCTGTATAAAAGACAGCTTTAGTTACACGAGTCTACATGTTCTTCTCCGTAAATACCATGCAGTCTATGGTCTTCACCATTAACCCAAATTCTTCCCTGTGACATTTATTCTTTCTTTAATTTCAGCCATGAGTGGAGGAAGAGGCCAGCTGACATCACCCTGGCATGGTGACTTTTAACTTACCAAACAGAGAGCGTTGTGTTCACTCTTAGTGATGCGGGTGCCAACGGACTCCAGAGGGAGGACTGGGATCTGACTGGGGTGTTTCAGATTCTGCAGGTGCTGAGAAACGTGAGGATGTCTGTGTCCTTAACTTCCTCCCTGGGACTTTTTTTTGTCTTTGTTCTTTCTCCCTCTTGACTTACTAAGGTGTATGAAGTCATTTCTCTGTCATCACACTACATGGAGCTCTTGGCTATAGTGAGAAGTGAAGCAGGAGGGGCTGCCCAGCCCAGCTCAGGGGGCCCTCAAGTTCATGGGTAGCCTCCCCTCCTTCATGGGGCACCGAAAGGATGGGCTGGGCTCCAGTTCTCTGAGTCTTCTCCTTCAGGGTCAAGTAGGCCTGAATCAGACACCTGAGACCTGATCACCACATTCTTCTAATGATATGAGAGGCAGATTGTGATTCAACACTGTTCAAATATTAAACTCTGCTTAACAAAATGACTGACCCAATCATAATTAGAAAAGTCAATAGTTTCCCACAAAACTTGCCATTCTCTTCAAATTATGTTAATGGGAATCCGGCATTTACAAAATGCTTGGGGCCGGCTGTCTATTCCAACAGTAACAAACACGGGCAGGAGAAATAACCATCAAATCAATCAGGATTTTGTTAGGAAAGTTGGGCAGGTCTCCATCAACAAATACCAATCACCTGTTCTAACTTTTGACCAGTATCAACCCACTTGCTCAGCTTGAAATAGCAACAGCATCTTTTTTTTACATTCTTCTGGATTTAATTAATTAAAACTCTGTCCATCACAGCTCTCACTGAGTGTTAGATCTAAAAGAGGCAAATCACAAGAAAGCGATGACCTTCTGAGATTTACTCTACAAAATATCTTTTTTTCCAGTGTATGTACTTGTCTCAGAATGCATTCAACCAAACTCCACACCTACCTTTTCTGATCTTCAGTCAACAGATTAAGTTTTCAGTGAAATCTCTAGGAACCTTTTAAGCAAAACCCCAGAAAATTAAAACTTTGTATGTTTGATGTAAAGATTTAGTTACTAGAAGTTCTTCTAAACATTGATACTTCATTGGTGGGTAGTATGGAAATCGCAAAAAATCTGGGGCTTAAAGTTAAGTCTCTAAGGTGTTTCTTTACAGCAAGCTGGACTAAGGCCAAGCAAGGGAGAAGTTCATAGAAGTAAGGATGTCACAGAGCCAGCTACCCACAGAACCCAGCCAGGCCCAGGTTACCCTCTCCCAAGTAAGAGGATGGAGGCAGCTGTGTCTCTGAATGGCCTAGGAACCACTTTCTATTATTATAAGTCAAGCAAATCTAAGGCTTCCTGTGAAAGCCTCTAATTTCTATTAGATCACATCACCTCAGTGTTAGCTGAAATTAAAACATACCAACCAGACAGGTAGAATGCTCATTTTTTCAGAAACTACCCCCAGAAGAAGGATGCTGGTCTCCATACAATAAAATAAATAAGAGGGTACAGCAATGGTCAGACTGATGAGTTTATAAGCTGAACTAATGACAAAAATACTCATACGAGCATTCACTTACCTGTTTTAATGTTGATGGCGAAAAAGTTTTGAGGATTCCCACTCGTAATCCTGTATGTCAGTTTTTCATTGGAACTGGAGTCAGGGTCCTCAGCCTGGATCTGAATGACAGATACATCCTTGGGAGAGTTTTCCATGACAGCGGGATAATAAATCGGCTCCGAGGTCAGCGGGGCATTGTCATTCACGTCTTCAATTTCAATGTAGACCTCGATAGTGGAGTAGAGCGGAACCACGCCCCGGTCTGTGGCGTACACGGTCAGCCAGTAGGACCCCGTTGTCTCTCGGTCAAGAATGTCGGCGGTGGAGATGACTCCTAAGAGAAAGCAGGGAGAGTGACTTCTGTAGCAAAACTGGAAGACGTGAAGTCAATCAATTATCCCAAATTGAGAAGGGCTGTGCTAAGGATCTTGGCATATGGGAAAAAAAAGTCCAACATTCAAAGTTGAATTAAGATGTTTCTCTCCACATCAGAACAGTATTTTCTGCAAAACCATACTAACTAGTCCTACCAATTGAGGAGTATAATTACATTCACAAACACTTTATTTGAATTTTGGGGACAGACATATCTCAACACACACAAATACACACACACATACACAAAGAGACAATTGGGAGCAGCAGGAAGAGAGTGGGCCAGCAGTCAAAACACTTCCCATGATGCATGGGAAATCAGCACACTATCATATCAACATTTCCATTTGACCTGATATTGAATTGATTTCCAATGCAACGAAAAGCTTTCCCAGGATACATTATTTTATCTGTCCATTCACAAAAATGAAAAAGACCTTTCAAATGTTCTCTTGCCTGTTGGGATGGAAAATATTTTGCATGCAGAGATATAAGCCTCCGTCATAGTGTCTCCCTACACTTCGAATGTCACAGTTATTCCAAAAGAATCAAGAGAAGAAGCTGTAAGCCACACCAGCGTACGTTCTGAACGAGCTCTAGCCCCCTCAAGAACTCTACAGAGGGCCCTAAATAAACTCTGAAACACTTTCAGAAATAATCATGGACAACATTTTAAATTAGGAGCAGAAAAATGCCTAGTCTGCTCCCTCCCACCTTCCCCATTTCATGGTTGAAACAAGCACCAACCAGGAAACTAGACAACTGCTGGAAAAACGAAAGAGAAAACACAGAGCTCTAATCTTTACAGCCCTCACCCCAGTCACCAGGCTATAGAAACTTACTACAGGGACTCGTAAGCACGTTCCACTGTGATGGGAAAACTCTGGGGTTCAGCTTATAAAATCTCTAAAAGTTGTCAGGATACCCACGGAAGAAGGCATGCAATTCATGGAAATCTTTCCACCCTAAAGACACCCATGGAAGGAGTCAAGAAACAGTTCCCCAAGTCTGGCCCAGATCCTCTATCCTCTGTACTCCTGTTGGACTTTGGACTGTATTCGGCACATAATTTGGCCTACAGACCTTGCATAAGCAAACTGCCAAGTATTGCACCTGGGAGGGAGGAGAGCAACTGTCCAGAAACAGTCAGGCTGGAGTAATCCAAGTTGCCTAAAATTCAGAACAACTATACTATTCAAAGGGAGATAGCCCAACTGGTGTTGAAGTTTCAGCTCTCATTATCCACCAAAAAGCCCTGCACAATGTTATGCCACGCAGCAAAAGATCATCTTAAATCTTCTGAATGGAAATGCGTAAAACCTAATGAGCGCCTGTAGGTTCACAGTTGATACCCATGTGGCATTAGAAGAGTCAATAGCAGATAATAGGGCAGGAAGGAAAAAGGGAAGCGTAAAACATAACGATTATAAACATAATGCTATGTGTCCACTGTCTGAATGAATTAACAGGCAGCCTTATTATCTGGGTTGAGACAGAGTAGAAAGGCAACATGGCTGTAAGGTCCAGAGAAGGCTCTGAGGGATGGAGAGCTGGCCAGGTGTGAGCCCATCTATGAGCACAGGGCACAGGCCTGTCAAAGACACCATGGGCAGTCTTGTGGAACACTCACAGGAGTCACAGCCATGAGCCACCATGCAGACATGTGGTGCTGCCTCACAGAACTGTAGCCTTCAAGTGAGAGGATGGTCAAGTGACAGGAGATCAAGCTGTCTCTGGAATGGAGACAAAGAGTAGGCAGGCAGGATCTGGGATGTGAGATACAGGTGGCAAAAAAGGTTCTAAAGGCTCTGGGAAACACCTCTTGCACGGGAGCTGTCAATTCCACTAAAAAGCATCTACTAGACTCAATGCTGGTCCTTGAAGGAACAGAGATAAAGGAGAAGGGATCTCTGTCTTCAAGGGACTCACAGGCTTGCTGAGAAGGCATATCTCCAATGAGGAGATCCACACGGAAGGGATGACTGCACAGCCAACAGCCAGGAGGACTCAGTCTCCTCTGGTTCAGACTGATGTAGTGGGAAGGGCGAAGAACCTAGTACCAGAAGTGGGTGGGAGGCCGGTAAAGAAGTATTTACCGAGTGTTTCTAATGTGCTCTGAGGCTTGCAACACAACTTCCCTATAATGTAAGCTTTATTATTCTCTCTTATAAATGAGGGCATCAAGTCATAAATCTGAGTAGGTAACTTGTCCAAGATCACAGGGTGAGTCATAGAACCCAGGTCTGTCTGCCTCGAATGTTCCAGTTTCCATTACTTACTACCTCTCTGACCCTGGACAAGGTGTTTAAACCAAGCAAACCTAGTTTTAGTACCAATGTCTCAGTACTGTGGCAATCATGTAATTAAATGTATGCCAAGAATTTGGCAAAATGCTTGCAAACTAGTAGATGCTGAGTATATGTTAAATCGACATGAATAAAAAGCAATACCAAAAGCCTTGTAAATAGTAACCACACCTAAAGCAAGGGGTAATCTTAAGAGGAGAGAAGTTGGGATGGAATGTCTTGTTAGGTATTTTTTTTCTTCTCAGGTCATGTGGCATTCTTGCGTAGTCTTTGTGACTTGCTCATGATATCTTTTCATGAAAATATCTGGCCTGTTTGGGCAATAGCAAAGTAAGTCCACTAAAAAAGAGAATTTAACTCAATAAGCACCAAAATCAAAGGAGTTAGGTCAGCTTTGTCTACCTTGCCTGATCACCCACCACGCATGCACGCACAAGCAAGCCTGCAGGTGTGCGCGCGCGCACATACACAGATTTGCAGTCACAGAATGGGTCTGTGATCCCTGGAAGTCACTTAAATCTCTTTTCTGGCACCCGTCAAACTGGGAGATGGTATATTACAGGCTTTGCACATCAAATGCTTTTGAGAAGTCCTTGGATAAAAGGCATCCACTAAAGCAAATTAAAATATATGGGTGGAATTTCACTCTGTTGTTTAATGAAAGATCACACATGTCCTCTAGAAGTTAAGAGTTCTCTCTCATTAAGATAAAATATGTCTTTAGCTATATTTACTCCTTAACTAGAAGTGCAAATGAGTATCATAGAACACAGTGTTCAGACATCACTCTCATGATCCAAAAATGTGAGGACAAAATGAAAAGAATGACTCTGAAATGTGTTGACAATTATGATAAGATTCACCCAAGGCTCCATATTAATCATATTAATGCAACCAATGCCTAGTGATAGCACTTCCACACTTTCTTCACAGGTAATTATGATCCACATGGTCACAATTAAAAACGTAAATCCACGTGACCTTTTCTATCAAGCAAAAACTCACTTCTGATGTTGCTCAAAGACTGCCAAAATAGTATGTCACAAGCCTTTAGCTTTGGGACAGCTATCACACATTCTCTATTACTTTTTTTTTTTCAACTGAGGTGTAACTGATATACTATAATAAGCTATACACATTTAAAGGAAACAATTTATAAGATTTGATATTCACAAAACCATCACCACCATTCAGATGACAAACACGACCGCTATCTCCAAAAGCCTTCTCCTTCCCATTTTTAATCCAAATAAAATGCTCTCAAATTTCCCCTACCCACAGCCAACCAGATTAGCTTAGTCACTACAGGGTAATTTGCATTTTCTAGAATTTTACAGAAATGGGTTGATACAGTATATGCTCTTTTTGTCTGGATTCTTTTAATTTCTGAGTAGTACTCCACTGCATGGTATAATAGCACAATTTTTTTTAACCATTGGCTTGCTGGACATTTAGGCTGTTTTCAGTTTTTAGATATTACAGATAAAGCTGCTACGAACATTCATATATAAGTTTCCGTGGAAATACTTTCAATACTCGAGTAATTGCCTAGGAGCAGAATGGCTGTAGTACATTCCCAGTAGCAGTAAATGTGGAGCATTCCAGTTGTGGCATCTTGGCATGATCAGTTCCCTTAATCTCAGACATTCTAATAGGCAATTAGTGGTATATCCTCGTTTTAACCTGCATCTTCCTGGTTATGTTGAGCATCTCTAGAAATGCTTATTTTCCATTTCTGTATATTCTTTGTTTTAAATATTCAACTGTTTTGTCCGTTTAAAATAATGGATTGTTTGTTTTCTTATTATTGAGTCTTGAGACTTCTTTATATATTCTGGATAAAAGTAAATATTGCAAATATTTCTTCCCAATTTGTGGCTTGTCTTTTCATTCTCCTACTTGTATCTTTTGAAGAACAGAACTTTTTAATTTTGGTGATATCCAAATTATCAATTTTCTTTTATAAATCATGCTTTTAGTGTGTAGCTAAGAAATCTTTGCCTAACCCAAGGTCACAAAGATTTTTCTCCTGTGTTTTCTTCTGGAAGTTTAGTAGTCTTAGGTTTTATATTTATATCTATCACCAATTTTGAGTTAATGTTTATATATGGTGCAAGGTACAGACCTCAGTTCATTTTTTTTTTCACATGTAGATGTTCATTGTGCCAGCCCCATTTGCTGAAAAGACTATCTTTTCTCCACTGAATTGCTTTTGCATCTTTGTCGAAAATCAGTTGATCATACGTGTATGTCTGGACTCTCCATTTTGTTTCACTGGTCTATTTGTCTATTTTTACATCAACATCACACTTTATTAATTAACACAGCTTCATAATTAGTCTTGAATCAAATCAGGAAGTGTAAGTCTTGCAATTTTGCTCTTCTTTAAAGCTGTGTGGGCTGCTCCAGATCCTCTGTGTTTCCATGTGAACTGTAGAATCAGCTTTAGAATCCATGTGATATTTGGAAAAACCTATTAGTATTTTTACTAGGATTGTATTGACTCCATAGAGCATTTTGGAAAGAACAGACGGCTTAACAACTTTGAGTCTTCTGATCCATGAAAATGGTATTTCTCTCCATTTATTTATGTTTTGTTTTATTTCTCTAAGCAATGCTTTATAGTTTCAGTATACTCATCTTGCATGTCTTTTGTCAAATTTATCCCTAAGCATTTTATATTTCTGACATATGGAATTACTATTTTAATTTCAATTTCAATTTCAATTGTTTGTTGTTAGTATATAAAATACAACTGATTTTTGTATATTGACCTTGTACCTTGCAACCTTGGTACCCTTACTATTAGTTATAATAGAGTTTAAAGTAAAATTCCATAGGGTTTGCTACATAGATGATTATATTATCTCCCAAAAGCGACAATTTACAACCACTATCATCACCCCCACACGCATGACTATTTAATCATCATGTGCCTTGTACCATGATAATGGAATAAATGCATTCATCATTAAATTGTCTAAACCTCCCATCTATTCAGTAAATATTTATTAGTGCCAAGAACTCATGAGGTAGCTACTATTTTTATCCCCATATTATAGGTAAGGAAACAGAAATTTAGGTTAAGTAACTTGAGAATGATCACTCAGCCAGTACAGTAAACAGAACAGATCTCATTTTCAAAACTTAGTCTGTTGAACTTGGGACTGGTTGTTAGCCAAAACATTATATTGTCTTCTTAATCCATATACACATCAGACCCATGTAGCATTTCACGTCCAAAGAAGTTATTTTTTTCCCCTCTGATAGAGAAGTGTCATTAATCGGGCAAACAGTATTGAGTTAATATGATACTTTCCTATTTGACTTCTCCATATTGACCATAGAATTCTTTAAAAAGGTACTTCTTGGTAGATCTTTGTAGAATATAAAAACACAAACACAACAGTACTCATTCTCTGCAAACAGAGTCAGTCTGTTTGGATTTATAAAACTATGCAGAACATGTATGTTTGTGACATATTCGTACTCCAGTACCTGACACAAGCCTGGGGTGTTTATCTCCAGAAAGGACTCTCCTTCTATCTGCCTGTTACAGAAAGTGCATTCTATGAGGAGAGTCTCTATCTGCCTGCTTAATCACTATGCTCTCACTGCACACAACGGTGCCTGGCATATAGCAGACGCTCAACACTAAAAAGTATTCATGAATGGATTTTACTCCTCACGCAGAATCAGCAGTAGGTTAGTTTATACCACTGATGAGATTTGTCAGCCTAACTCAATCAGACATGGAAGAGACTTCAAAGATCACTAGGTATAACTAACTGATCCACTAATGAAAGCATTCCGCCCGCGTCCCGCCTGACCCGGCACCCAGCCTCTGCTCTGAGTCTGGTGACAGGCCCTCACTATTTACTAGTGAGTTTCAGCTAAAGCAAAGTTCTTCACATTGAGGCAAAATTTCAGTCTCTCAAATTTGGATGCAACTCTAACTCACATTTCAGAATAAAACAGAACAAGTGTGCAAGCCACCGTTCACCTGTGATAGCTCTTCAAATACCAGAAGATGACCCTCTATTTCCAGGGTATTTCTTCTCCAGTAAGAATCCCTTCCTCACGTGCCATGCAGACTGTTAGTCTCTTCTTCCTCATCTCTGTTCTGAATCAACAGGGTATGGCCCCTGTCTATTCACAAACATGGACTGAGTAGGGGTAGGAATAAATGATGAATAAATCTTATTTAAAAAATCAACCATCCACAGTGAGCTTCTAGCAAGTTCTAGGTAGTGCTGCTCAGTAGACAGGACTCAGGTGGAATATCCCAGATAGAGATACATCCTAACCCCTCACATTTTCACCTGTCACAGAAATGCTCAACATGGATTCAGCTGAGGTGCCCAAATTTTATGCTGATATTTATAAAAATGTCATTTAAAAAATTCTTTAGAAAGACAGCTGGGATTTTTTATATTCTTTGTTTTTGAGATACGCTTAATTTTATAATTTTTTTTCTTTTCCTATTTCTTCGTTAATTGCTGTATAATAAAGGCAGTAGCCAGCTTGAAGTATTTGGGTAACTTAATATTTAATTGTATAAGCAGATACACAAACAGCATTTATTCATTTGTTCATTCATTCATTCATTAGAACTGTGCACAGCTTGAAATGTAATTAGTTGATCCCAGTATGAAGCACATGTTAGCCATTATAGTTCTTTCTTATTCACAAACAAATATTAGAAAAACTATATACATGTTGTTTTCATAAAATAAACTCTAAATATTAGAGATGAAAGGAAAAAATGTATGGGGCTGTTCAAATCAGATGACAATTGCAGGCTGGGTTACTTACCTATTTTCCAGCCATATCTGCATCTGCTGCACCCAGAGTCTCAAATGACACCTTGTGTCCCAAAAAATGACACCCAAACACCCACAACAGCTCGAAAACAACCTGTCAACAAATGGTTCAGGGGATGCCTTGGGCGCCATGTGCTTATAACATGACAATCCCCCTGCCAAGGTAAGTATTATAGATTCTGAGGCAATTAAAAACAACAAAAAAAGATAAAATAACAACTTTAAAAACACCCTGGTGGCATATTCTTTGTAGATGCCTCTGATAGACTCTGTTTACGTGTGCTTATATATTTAATTCGTATTCTTAATCAGTCAAAATATTAACTCCCAATTCCCCATACATTTAAAATTTGTATTAACTTTTTATTTTGAAATAATTATAGAGTCACAGGAAGGTGCAAAGAAATGTACAGGAGTTCACCTACAGGACCTTTACCCAGCCTGCTCAAATGTTAACTTCTAAGTGCATTTTTACTTCTTTCTTCAAGGATCAAACACTTACTAGATTTATTTCTGAGAGATCATGGAATTCTTTCATGGGCTCCATAATCACCTTAGCCCACCCTTGCTCGGCTTTCTTTAGCAAGATCACACAGATACTATTTTTCTGTCTTTTCCTATTCATCCCTGGACTTGTATAAAGCTCTTACTGCCTTAAGAGGGATCACTGTTTTGAGCAGAGTGTGGTAATAATTAAGGGAAGAATGGGGATTTTAGCCTCATACGCCCAACCAGGGTCACTCCACACACGCCTATGGCCACATCTCTAACAGCTACCAGTCTGAAACATACTGAAATCAGCTGAAATGGGATAAGCCAAGATGCGCAGAGCAATTGCGGACGCAAAGAATCTTAGATGTTTCAAAGGCTTCAAATAGATTTTAGTGCATGCATATTATATATACGTATACTTCTACATACTTTGTACAGCATATATTTGATCCATAATATATTTAAATATATACTTTAATGCACTTTTTAAGTTAGGAATTTTAAGTGAATCACCCAGCTAATCAAGTGGCAAAGTCAGGCCTGGAATCTGGAGCCATGAATAGGAGTACACATTCTTTTCATTACTGGAGTTGCCCGCTGATCTGTCCACATGTGTCCATTATCATGAAAAAGAAGGCAATTCCATGCCCCTGTGCTCCTCACAGTAGGTTGGTATCAGCTCTTTGGTAATAGGAAATTCAATAGTGTCATTATGTTCCTCCATTTTTAAAAGTTGCTGCAAGATATTCTGAATCCGTTTTTATGTCTTCTCAGAAGATCCTCAGATGTTGCATTGGTTTGAGATCAGAATTAGAAAACCAAGTCTTCTGTGAACACCCATCACTCCTCTGCTTTTGTGCAAAGGAGTGTGCACATGTTGTTTCTTCAGTCTCTTCCTCCCCAAACCGCCTTCTCTGTTCCTCAAGGAGGTTTCAGATTCAGAAAGCCCCCTCACCCAGCCAGCCAGGGCTAAGGGTGTCCCCCATCTGCTTTATCTTAGCACTTTATTTTTGCCCCTCTACCACTATGAGCTCCCTATGAGTAGAGGCCCTTCTGTCTTGTTTTTTTCTCTCCTAGGTTTGCTGGCTAGAAATTTGGACCACTATAAATGTTGAATAAATAAATGAATGACAGCATCGTAACATTTGGTAAATGCAGGCAAGGTGGGATGTCTGGCTCTTTATAATAGACAAGTATTCTGGTGAATGATTACATTAGAAAAAACAAAACTTGAGTAATCTAGATATTCTGCTATCCTGTGATCAAGAGGCAAAACAAAATGGGTAGATGGAGTTTCTTACCGATTGTAGACCTCTGTAATTGTACATGCAGAATTGATAGTTAACGGGCTCTGAAATTCAACTCTCCATCTGAATTGTCCTATTTGATAATACAATTTTCTTGAAAACCACATCCAGTTCTGGGTTGTCCCCTTACTACCTAGAATGTGGATGGTGTCAAGGTAAGAGCTCTAAGATGCAGCCCGGTGAAGACGTCAGTTGATTTTATCCCGCTCTGGAAGTCTGCGCTGCTCACAGGCACACACCACGGGCAGTCAGAATTAAAGCCTCGGCCTCCACAGAGAGAAGTAGCCAGGAGCTCTCGCTGCAGCCTCTCATCCACAGACTCCCATCCACCCGGGACACACTTTTTGTTCTACTCTGTTCCCTCCTCTTCATGCCAGCTCCTACTGACTATCTTTCATCTTTGCAGGAGAAGAAAAATCCACAACACAGTTGTGGGGAACAATTATGTCCTGAAATGCAAGCTGCCTTCATTCTGTGTTATGTCACAAGGCTCAAAGCTGGAGAGCTGCACACTAGATTAAGGCAAAAGGCTGCAGGCTGAATTCAAGCTTTTATTTGGAGTTAATGAAAACGGACAGCTCTCCTTGTCTGTTTGGGACCCAGGAATTCTAAAACTTAGCTGCGTCCTAGAAAGTATCCCACGAAGTTTCAAGAGCTCAGTAACATAAACTTAGGAAACATACACTTAGTATTTGATTTTTTTTAAAGACAAACTTTTCAGGACCTATTTTCAAGGGACTCAAAATGTACACGTGTTCTCTCCTGATAGTAATTCTGGTCTGTGCAGCTGGCACCAGGCACCAACAGCCTGGAAACGGGAAGCAGACAGAGGACCAGGCTGTGAGCAACACATTCAGCTTGTATTATACATTTTTTTGCATATCCCCCATACCTTGTGTGGGTCTGGATCCGCACAGCCCAGTGGAAAGTAAGGCTGAAATTTAAAGCAATGGAGAAAATGCTCTCACACAATAAAGTCGAGAATTGGTTTTGTTAAGAGTCTCAGAACGTGGAGGTTATTTCACGGAGGGCAGTCATTAGCAGGATTCTAGTCCTTTAGAAGAAGAAATGAGCATAAACTTCAGCACAAAGCACTTTGGTTAGATACATGGAAATATCTTCTGATAGCGGTAGGAGACGAACAAAGGAATAACAGTTCTCTCAGGGAAGCTGAAGTTATAGTCTGTCTATTCCTATGTTTCATTGATTGGTGGGAAGGAAGGAAGGAAAGAGGGAAGGAAGAGAGGAAGTGGGAAAGGAAGGAGGGAAGGAAGGAAAAGGAAGGAAAGACGGAAGGAAGAAAGAAAGAATGATAAATTAAAAAAGAAATTAGGGAAAGAAGGAAGAAAAGGGAGAAGGGGAGAAAGAAAGAGGAAATCTTTTGCCTAGCAGAAGCTTTTGCAGCATTGAAACTGGCTACTAGGTAAATCTTTGTCTTCAAAAAAAAAATTAAGCTTTCACTGCAGAAGAAAATATGCAATATAAATAAGTTTAAAAAACACTCATTATTTCACGGCCCAGAGATAATAACTGTTAACATCCTTGATATATTGCCTTTGTTCTATATTTTTTTGCCTCCAAGCAGCATATTTCTCTGTAATTGTGGATCCTCACGCACCATGGCATACTGAACATCCTTCCACATTGGTAACTAAGTTCTATATGCTTTACTTTAATGACCGTGTAGTAATGCTTATCCTGCCCACTAGCCCACAATAAAATGTAAGCTCCCCGCATGCAAGAATTTTCTCCATCGCATCACTTTTGTGCACCCCAGAGGAGTGGCTAGTTACACTATGGAAGCTCAATAAATATCTGTTGAAGTACTCATAGGATGTTTATCATTTATTTAATGAAAATCCTTTTGCTAGGTCATGTATTATGTTGTATTTTATTTTTCGCTACTGTAACTCATGCTTAGATGAATAACCTTGTATCTATTTCTTTTTTCATTTTGTTTTTACAATTAATAGACTATTTTTTTTAGGTTTACAGAAAAATTAAATGCAAAGTACAGAAGGTGCCTAAACACTCCTGCCCTCTCCTGCCCAGTTTCCTTTATAACAACATTCTGCATTAGTGATTAAGTTTTGAACTTTAGCTGTCTCAGAAATGAAGAATAGGACGCTACTGTGTGGAAAGGGAAACTTTTGACTCTTAATAAATAACAGTGCTTTTCTCTGAATGGAAATAAAAGAGAAGTCTTGGAATATGGAGGTAGGTACCATGAGACTCCAAATTCTATTATATAAATAGGATCAAGATCATTTAAAATTTCCTTTTCCTTCTGATTTTAAAACAACTCTTAACTCATCTTCAAAGAGAAGAAGAATAAAGGTCATTACAGACATCAATCATAGCCAGCTCTGTGATTTTATACTTGTGAGAACTAATTTACAAGTAAGTTCTCAATTTTATTTATTTATTTTTTTTAGGATAAATTCCTAGAAGTAGAACTGATGAGTCAAAGGGTATGTACATTTTTAAATGCATTTGAATCAACTGTCTTCCAGAAAGGCAATACTCATTTATCCTTACCAGCAATTTCTGATCACATTTTGGGCTAAATCTTTATAAGATCTATATTACTGTTGGTGGAAAAAAAAAATCCCCCAAAATAAAAAAAAAATCCTGCAATCTACCACGTATAGAGGTAACAGCTGACCTTATAAAAAAAAAAAACCTTTAAACCGTTTCTCATTATATTTTACCCATCTGATTTAATGACAAAATGCCATGTTCCTGTGGTGAGCGAAAACTTTATTGACAGAGAGATGGTGCTAAAAATTTTATTGAAAAGCAAGACTTTCCATGAGGCACAGCTTTAATTAAATTAAAATTTATCCACAAAACCCAATCCTTTAGCTCTGAAAAGTACTGTGGGATTTTTAAATGAAATGTCAGAGCATAACCTTTAGCTCTTCGAGAACATTTTCAGGTGAACATGCTGTAAGATATTAGTCATACTTTAATCCAATATTTAGACTTATTTAATACCAAATCTAACTCAACACAAAGAGCACCTGGGGTCTCTGAGCAGACCAGCTATAGTCTTCATTTGGAATGGGGACTTTTTTCTCTGCGCCCCACTCCTCAGTTTGATTGAGAGATAGCTGACATACCTCCCAGTGTAAGTTTCAGGTGTATGGAATAATGTCTGGCTTACAAAGATTGTGGAATGTTTACTGCGGTAAGTTTAGGTAGCAGCCACCATCTCATGCAGATACGAGGAAAAAAATCTGAGACTGGGAATTTGAGTTATGCTTAGAAAAGGCTTTTCGCTTTCAAGAAGTTAGCTTTGAAGAAGGACCCCCTGAACCAGAATGACTGAGCAAACGCTTGGAGTGTGTGCACGCACTGACACACTCACAAAACCGCATGTGCTTCCCCTGTAAGCAATGCGGGGTGGTACAAAGTCCACTAAAAATGAGACTGCTCTACTTGAACTTTCTGGAAATTTTTTCCTTTTGAAAACTTTTCCTCCAAGTTAAACGGAACACTTTTTCTTTTCTTTTTTCTTTTTTTTAAATTTCTCCCCTGTCAGAATATGGAAACTAAGCAAAGCAGCATCCACCCAGATACAGATCTCATGCTTACCACCCCCTAAGCAGCAACAGGCTTCAGTAACTTTCTAATAAAATAATGAAGCATGCGGCTCACTTTTTCTTTTCTCAAGTGAACACATAATGACTTTTGCAGCCAAATGGGTGTTTACCAAAATATTTTTACGGAGGTTCCACAGATACCTACAGATATGATATCCAAATAGCTGAATTTATTCCCTTGGCAAAAACACATTTTAGGTGATGGAAGTGAAACAGACCAAACACAGGAAGCTGGATCAGGGTCTAAGTTTAGGACTGTTGTTGTTTTTTCCTCCATGTGATGGAAAAACTTGTAACTAGTTTCATTACGACAAGTTTATAAAGTTTACCCAGAGGAAACACGCCCTACAGAACTTCTGTCTTCTTTCATCCATTCAGGTTAAATCTCACTAAATTGCTTTTGCTTTGACCAGTGTTGTCAAAATCCCACAGACAATGCCACACTTAGGTAATTAAGTTAGGCTGATTAGGTTACAGGGACGAGACATGTGCAGTAGAGCACATGAATGAAATCCTTGAAACCACCTTACCTTTCCTCACAATGGAAACAATAAACTCTTCACTTTCCCATTTATAACCAAATAAGCAACTACAATGGTGCAAAGAAACCAGGGCCCAGAAGGAGGAAAGTGTCTGGTTGTCTCTAATTGAGTTTCTCCCGGTCTCATCTTCTATAGATTCCTCGGATTGTTTTCCAATTTTCATTCGCATTTCATCCCATTAAATGGTTCTAACCTCTGACACACGCACACCACCCCGGATTCATCTTCTATTCATAATCGAGATGAAATGTGCACACTTGTTCTGTCCACAATACCAGAGGCGCTGACAAGACACAGATAAATACGCACGCTGGCAGACCAGCCTTGGAGGAGAAAACAAAAGCAGACCCTTCCTCTAGCTACAGCCCTCCAGATCAGTGTAGGCAGGCACGAATGAGGCTTGCAGCTTTGGTAAATATGCAGCTATTGACTTGCAGGGAGAAGGGAAAGGAAGAGGGCAAAAATGTTGCTATTAAAACTAGTTTGTTGTTATAATGCTGATTTTTATGCTGTAGATAGGACAGCTCTTTCAAAATTTCTATGTTTTAAAGTGCTTAGTGAGTCTAAGCTGTGTAAATAGCAATGCAGGTAAATGTTGGTTTTAGGACAAATTATTGAGATTCGTGAACAAATTACTATGCAGTTTCCTCAACCCAGAAATGAAAAATCATGTTGATTTTTCTCCTCTTTGTAAGCACATTAATTTAGACACTGCCCATAATGTGAAGCAAGTAATACGCATGGAATTGGAAACAACTACTTTAGGAACTCTAAAAATAAAACAGTAATAATGTGATCTCTGTATTACTGTGAAAATTCAAGATAATAGGAAAATTATAATATAACATCACATTAACATACTGATTAAAACCTGTATGTGAATGGCTCCCACAAAGGGTTCTGATGCTAGATATAGACAGTACATGTACATTACTGATACATTTCCAATATCCAAAGGAAAGTTAATTCACTGAAATTAAAATGTGTAAGACTGGTATTTGGGAGGTATCACTCAACATACATGGCTCTAGGTTAAACTTAGGATGACTTCATGTCAGACAATATGGACACAACTTGAATCAAAGAGAAGAGAAGAGGGCTGTTCAGAAAGCAGGCCTCTGGGTTCTCATGGCCATCGCTACACCCACTTTTCCTCCTTGGTAATCCTACACTTCAGGGTCCAACAGAAGTGAAATCCAAGGCATCTATGGAAGGTTGCAACAGAAAAGAGCAGCATGGGAAATGTGATTTTAAAAGAGAATTCAGGCATAGCCCTGGAGTTTCAGGAGATCACCTTGGACTGCAGGCTGCTAGGGGAATTTCTGTGTTGGGATCAGTTCAGACTAAGCTATCTTCTCAAAGCCTTAGACATACTTTATAGGCACAGTTATGTTGGCCAGTCTTTCTGAGGAGTGGGTTTCATCGCATGTGACTTTAATTCTGGGGTTAGTGTCTATCTCCCCTCTAGACGCTAATATTCCCCAGGGCAGAGAGGATTCTGCCTGTCTTACTCAACACAGACCCCATCACCTACAGGGCCCCTGATAGGTGCACACAGTACCTAAACATGAAATATTTGTTGAATGAGTGGTGTTTCTACTTCCAATGGAGCTTTGATGACCGTGCAGGAAGAGCCCAGCCAAAAATTATTATAAATCCATTAACAAGTGTCTAACATATGGCAATGAGTTAAAAAGCAGAAAAAAAAAAAAAAAAGCACCTAGTTGGCCCCAGGAGAGTGAAGACAGGATGAGCTGCTAAAAGGAAAGTTTAATTAAAATAGCAGGAAGCTCAGGTGAGAAAATCTAAGCTTCTCACAGGTTGGCACAGTCTTCCCATAACTCGTGTAAAGCTGCAGTAACTGTGGATCGGTTTCCTCGCCCTGCTGCAGACACAGCCCCAGAGAGGGCAGCAACGCGTACCAGCACCACAATGGAACTTTCAGCTTCAGCTCCTCCAAAATGCATCTGGCGCACAACCGGGAGCTGGGGTCAGACATGTAAACAGACACCCGAAGTCATGAATCATGTGCGATGTCTGTTCAGTCTCCAACAGAAAGTCATGGCAGGTCTAACAGCTGCAGAGGGAGCTGCAGCCGGGGCCGTTCTCTACAGCAGAGACCCAAGAGCCGTTGTTCAGAAAAACCTGGTCCATACATGACCGGGTGGGCTCCCCAGCACCCGAACTGGTTCAAAGGAGGTAGCGAGTGGACCCGGACCATCTCTAGTAGGCACACACGGCCATCTCAAAGACCTTTCCACCCCTCTCTCTGACCTCATCTCTTTCCACCCTTTGTCCCATCCACCTGGACACTCCAGGCACCCCAGAATTGCTCATGTTGTTCCCTCTGCCCAGAAGAACCACCCTCCCACACCTCTCAGGCACAAATTGAGCATTTTCTGCTTCGTGAAGCCATTAACCCCCAAAACAGACTTGGCCACTTATTCTACCACTATATTTATAGCTGCCATTTCTGTGGCATTTAATACACTATTTTGCAGTCTTCTTTGTATGTCTGACACCTCAGTGAGTGTCTTAAAGGCGGCCGATGCCTTATTCATCTTCCGGGAGCTCGGTCCCTGACACACATAATCACTCAGCCAGTGTGAACTGGGTGAAGGGAAACACATTTCTAAGCTGCAGCCCTTCACAGAAATGTCCTGCTAGGGACCGTGCCAACAGGTAAATCTTGTCGGGAAGATCGTAAAGTCCAGGATAACAGGGTAACTGTTCTTGCGGAAAGAGAAATTATAGCAAGGAAGGGGAGGCGAACATGTAATATATTTATTCATAACCAGTGCAAGAAATGCTTCAAAGACATGGCTGACACAGGATTTTTAAATCAGCTATAAAAATGCTTTATTTTTAGTGGGTAGAACTGATCAGCCATTGGCATGATTTCCTGCAGAGAACTGGTATTAAACTCCCAAGTTACGGTTGTCCACAACCCAATGGACCTTTGGATACCTTACTTCTGTTTCCGCTATCAAGCCCAAGCCCTAAGCAGAGACCAGAAAGGTTTCAAATGCCCGTTAAATAAGCAGTCATATTTGCTGGGAAGCATCCAAAAGAGATGGGTGGGGAGAAGAAAAAAATCACTAAAATAAGTTTGACCTGCTCCCTCCATGCCCAGGTCTGAGCACCGACCTCCCAAGAAGTCTGGCTCGTTCATGGAATCCATGTGGTCTTCTGGCTCCTACATTGTATTTTTCATGGCACAACTGGCTTTTGTGTATGATCTGGATCTGACAGCTCTGGCTGTTCTAAAATGAAAAACTACAACTCTTTAGCTTCCATTACATAATAATTCACAATCTCTGATGGAAATCTTCGAGTCACTTAGGACTCTGATTTGGAACAATGTATCTGTTTTAATTTAGGCGACAGCAGTAATTCATTTGGACAACATGATTCATATAATGTGCTTCTCCTTCACCGTAACCTCTGCTGTTATGAAATGACACCGTTTCAAGGGACCACCTCGGAAGAGTAAGAAGCGAATCCTTTTACATATGTGAATCCTATAATTTATCCAATGTGGAATTTTTTATTCCTACAGGAAGAGAAAGAACAGTGGGGTTTATTTTTTTAATTATAATTAGTAATGATGACCTAGTAAGATGATAATTTCACCTAATGAAAACAATTTAATAGGTCCGATCTGTGTGTTTTTTAAAAATAAATATATCAGAATGGAAAAATCAGAGTGTGTTGTGTGCAGTAAGGATAAATTGTGCTTTGTAAAACTTGTATATGTGAGAAAAGAGAGAGAGAGAGAAAGTACAGTGGGCTGGGATAAAAAATGTATATAAATGTATTTTTTTAATGGGGATCATGGCCAAAAAAGGTGAAAAATGGCTGATAAACTGTCAATGACTCTAATTCTGGAGTCAGGAGGCACAGTGAAAATGCAGGTGAAAAATCCTAATTGTACCTCTGTCATTTATTAGTGATGTGCCCTCGTGCAAGTAGCGACTTCCCTTCCTGTTTCTTAATCTGTAAAATAGGGATGGCATCTCATGAAGTTATTTGAAGTCTTAAGAACATAAGGTGTTTAATTCTCCTATTATAATATGATGGTAGAAAACACTGATTGTTTACTATTTAAAATGCCTAGCACACTGCCCGGCACACAATAAGCACTCTTTAAATGCCAGTGATGATTGTTGTTTCTATTATTATTCCTAAATTATTACAACTGTTTTATAAAGCAATATGTATATTATGATCAGGTACTGCTTAAAATGCAGGAATCAAATATTACTTTTCAAGTTCAATGGATGTAACTAAGCAAAGTCAACTGGAGCTCTTTTTTGTCTTCCTGATTCAAACTGCATGACATTCAGCTGAAAAATTAAATCCTAGCTATCAATACCTAGGAACTGTGAACTGAGTACCACATGAGCATTTCACCAGCAGATCTTAAGCTCACCTCTCAGACTAGAGCAAGGAAAAGAAGAGGGTGTGTAAGGCTAGTGCAATGATAGATACCTTTCATTAAGTGCTTACTGCACTGTTTTTACAGGCACTGTATTAAACCCATTTTAGAGACAAGAAAACGGGTTTGAAAGATTCAATAATGTTTCCAAGGTCACATTATTAGGAAGTGAGAGAATCAGGCTTTTGCTTCATGCCCATTTGGCACATCTTGGGAACCTCAGCACAGTAAGTACATCATGATCATCACATCCAAACCTCCACCTGTGGCAGGCCTCAACTGTTTGCATCCTTTTGGTCTGGATTTGAAGGCCCAGTTTATTCATGAGCTCCCTACTTCCCAAGCCTTCCTGTTCCACCAACAGGCCAGTGTGACTGTTAGGAGGCTCTTGTCATATCTGGTCCACGTATTTGCCTGCCTGCACTTTCCGCCTATGAAGCTGTACAGAATATATATTCAGTCTCTCCTATTGCACATAACTTCGTAGTATGAATGACTATCTCTTCTCTGTCTTTTCTTCTCTGGACTCAACATTCCAAGCTGTCTTTGGACTTCATTCCTGTGAGCTGGCTCTCACTCATTCCCCCCATGCTGTTCACCTTTTCCTAGATGATGGTCCATCTGCAAACATCCCTGAGTGTAATGCTCCTGATGCATGTGGCCTGCCCAGGATCCTGGAGAACTGGTTCATTTAAAACCCACACTTGTGTATCACTGTCCTTGGAGGCTGCGTTAAGCTTCTTGGAAACAAACTACCTCAAGCTCTGCTTCATCTCCAGGCTTGGTTACCTAAAATATCAAGGTATTTTTTCAAATGAACTGCCAGGCCATCTCTCTACCTTGCCTTTCTACAAACACAGTTTTGACCCTCAATGAAACTTTTATTTTTATCCCTATAATATTTCTTTGACTTGCTTTTGGCCCAGATTTCCGGCCAAGAGAGGTCACTTCAATTCTTAATTCTGTCTTTCATAAAATTAACTTTTATTCTCAGGGGTATATCACATGTAAATGTGAAAAGCATGTGGTTACATTAAACTGTTGTAAGTTGACAGACTATAAGAGCAGATGGAAATGTATATATATATATATATATATATATATATATATATATATATATATATACACACACACACACATCCACAAAAGCCTACATTTTTGCTTCTCTCATTGTAAACTCCACGAGTTCATGAGTGCTACATCCCTCTCCTTTTACTACATCGCATGGGCACAAAGGTCACCGTATTCATTTTGACTGAATGATTATTAATTTGCACGTGTCAAATTCACTGCTAGAACTGATGATAAGCCAAGAGGCAGGAGAGGAAATAAAACGCCATACATCTGAAGTTCAGGTTCAAAGGCAAGGACTGGCACGTGTTGCCTCCCTGAACCCCATCAATCACAGAGTTGACAGAAAATGGAAATTCATGTTAGAAAAGAGCCCAACAGAAAGACAAAGAAGAGAGAAAGAGACAGGAAGAAAACGTGCACACATACATGCATACACGCACACGCGCGCACATACACACACACACACTCGCACAACTGACTGCTGAAATTCCTTGAACTAGTTACTAGAAGTCTTCCGCACATGAACACCACCATTTAATGGCATTAGATTCTTGACTTTGTATTACTATTAATAGACAGCCTATTAGGGCCTTGCTATTTACGGGTTTCCACAAGGCAACATGATTTCCCAGTAGTGTGTTACCATTAATTGGTAAAAGGCACTCTAGGAATACCAGTCTAAGACAATAGCTCAGTCACAATTAAAACAGAATTGCATTTGCTGACCTGGACAACAAAGCAAAGTGTGCCTGGGAAATTCTCTGTAATATTTTACAACCTGAACTAATTAAAGATCACATTCCCCATACAGCCAGAAAGCAAACACGAGAAACACCCCCAGTCGAAGACTTTCTCGTCTGATGGTTACTATAATGAGTTCAGTACCAAAGGTACAAGACAATAGAAAGCAGCTTCTATCTGAAGGTTGTGGAATGAAACTCTGACATCCCTTAATTTTGGAGTAATTCCTTCTTGTGTAGCATCAACCTCATCCAAAGGCCACAGTCCAATTTTTCTACAATGAACACAGGGAATAGGGCGGAGGGTAACTGAACTCACTGTAGCCTGCTAAATTTCTTAAACAGATTTAATGTTGACAAAGATTAAGAACAGCATATCATCATTGCCAGGCTATATGCTGGATGAATCTCATTTATTAATTTAGGAGAATCTTTTCTCATCTAAAGCAGGCAGCAGACTAAAAATGTTTTTACTATATGATTAAAGTATCTTTACACAGGCAGCCCTAGGCACCCCCAAGTTATGGCTCTACTGCCTGGAGGTAAATTAAGGTGATACTTTTCCTTCTCCCTGTCTCTAACAGGATTGTACATTCTGCTTCTGGCCAAACCGATTACACCATTACCTACTGCAAAAACCTCATTCCTGAATGCTGATGTGTGTTCTGTCAGGTTTGGCTTGAAAAAATTACCTCGTTCTACTCTGATAAGGGGGAATCTTGCAAGAAGGATGTTTTCTGGGAGAGAGAGAAACACAAAGAAAAAAATGCACATTAGTCACTGAATGGGAGTTACCAGGTGTCATTATTGGAAAACAAACTCGTCTTATTTTTTCCTTCTTCAAATTCCTTTTACAATCAGCCTAATCACATTGGCCAGCATTTCAGAGCATCAGTGTCATCCTAATAGATACAGGCTATTTTTAATCTCCCAGACAAATCTGTTCTTGAAGAAAAAAGTACCTTATTGATAATAAGATATCTAAATTGGACTAAATTACATATAATTTAATCTAAAGTAAGGCTATATGGCCCAAAACAAATCTTTGAGAACTGATCCTCAAAGGGAAAAATAAACGTCGTGTGTGTGATGAACCTGAGCATTTTAGTGTCAATGAATCTTTTAAACTCCAATTAACAAATACGTATTGAGCATGGAAAACCTCTACATTACACACACTTTCTCAGTTTGTGGACACAGCATGAAAGCCCAAGGAGGCTTAGAAGTTGAACGTTACTCAACCTTCTTCCAGCACACTGCTTAGGCCTCAGGACAATCCCAATCCAAACATCAACAACTTCTACATCCACAGATCAAAACTACAATGAGGTATCACCTCTCACCAGTCAGGATGGCCACCATGAAAAAGTCCACAAATGACAAATGCTCAAGAGGGTGTGGAGAAAAGGGAGCCCTCCTACACTGCTGGTGGGAATGTAGTCTGGTGCAGCCACTATGGAGGACAGTATGGAGGTTCCATAAAAAACTAAAAATGGAGTTACCATGTGATCCAGCAATCCCACTCCGAGACACATATCCAGAGAAAACTAATTTGAAAAGATACACGCACCCCAATGTTCATCACAGCATTACAATAGCCAGGACATGAAAGCAACCTAAATATCTATCGACAGATGACTGGATAAAGAGTATGTGGTATATATAGACAATGGAATACTACTCAGCCATAAAAAGGAGTGAAATAATGCCACTGGTTGCAACATAAATGGACCTAGAGATGATCACACTAAGTGAAGTAAGTCAGAAAGAGAAAGGCAAATTCCACATGATATCACTTATATGTGGAATCTTTAAAAAAAAAAAGATACAAACAAACTTATTTACAAACCGGAAAAAGACTCACGGATATAGAAAACAAACTTATGGTTATCAAAGGGGGAAGGAGATAATTTTAGGAGTTGCAATTAACAAATACAAACTACTGTATATAAAATAGATAAACAACAAGGTCCTACTGTATAGCACAGGGAACTATATTCAATATCCTGTAATAACCTATAATGAAAAACAATATGAACAGGAATATATATATGTATAACTGAACCACTATGCTGTCCACCAGAAACTAACACAACATTGTAACTCAACTCTACTTTAATAAAAAAGAAATCTGCATCTATTAGACCTCTGATGATTATAAACGGAATGGATATTCTGCATTAATACTCCACGTCTCAGATGCCAATATAGGTTCTTCTATGTCTATGCTATCACTTTTCTGAGAAAAGTCACATTTCTTGTGCATTCTCTTCCAACACAAGACAACTAGCTGGCTTTCAAAGTTTTTCAAGGTTTAACATTTCAAATGACGTTCATTTCCAATGAAGCAATCAAGACTTTGCTCATGTACACAATGACTCAAGATTGCATGGAGAACACCAAAGCCAAGTTCAGATGTGACTGCTGGGAAGTCACTCTGCAAATCCCCTGCTTCCATGCAGCATTCCAAAGCCAGGTGATTACAAATGGATTTTAAGCAAAATTGGGAATTATTCATCTCAGGGGCTTTCAGAGTAGTTTTGAATAATCAAAACCGTTGGTGTTAAATCCATGAATACTAAAGGTATACTCTGCTGGGTACTGTTTAGCAAGATTTCATTTGGATAGCACTTATAGTTAACATTCGGATGGTAAATGACAGTTGCACTTTATAAAATGTGGTAAAATATAAGGTTCCGAGCTACCACTCAGATTGGATCAGCTCACACCATATGGAGACTTTCCCAATTCCTTTCCTGCCTCCCTCCAGCAGAATTAGTCATTCCATCCACTCGATTTCCAAAATAAATTTGGAGTAATAAAGCACTACTAAAGTTCTCAAATGTCATACAGCAATGTTCCCTTTTAACATAATCTATTCAAGGTCACAGCTCATATAGTAGCCACCTCTGTATCAAGGCGACAGTAGGTCTCCCATGAATGTTTGCTAAATGAATGACACCAAAATAGCACATAATAGAAGAATATAATATAAATATAAAAGTAAATAGCACAGATGTCTACTCTACAAACGTGGGAGGTTTAAAGTTATTTTTGAAGAACAACATATTCAGATGTAGGAAGTCCAATGCTAAAGAGTAAGTGCTCTGAGGGCAGGAGCAGGTCTGTCTTTTCCTTCTGGCTGGCTGGACCACCACGCCCAACACACAAAGACTCTTCAGATGCTGTTGTGGAATGAACTTAAAAGTATTACAAAGGATCTCAAAACCAGACTGTCTTGTGTTTCAGTGTGGTTTACCAGTAGAAGGGTCTCCTTTATAAGTACGCCTGGTTTAAAGATTACAAGTCACGCAAAGCTGCATGGAACTACCGAGCAGTGTGGAGAGAGGGCACTGGGAGAAGCCCTTTAGTCCACCTCTGCTTTTAAGCAAGACCTTAGCAAAAAGACCACAAGCTGCATTCCTTTATGTAGCATCCTTGTCCTATTGATCGATGGTTTCTGACCAATTTAAGCTGTGTCACCTCGATAATTACCAGATGATGTCATATCATAAAATCTGGAGACAGACTTGGGTCAAGGTCTGACTCTGTCATTAACCAGCAGTGTGACCTCTAGCCAGCGATTAAACTTCTCAAGAGCCTTGGTTTCCTCCTTCAAAAAATCGAGATGAGACTTGCAGCCACCTCACAGGAGAGTGAAGTCAGAAACGTATGTGTAGGAGCTGCATCCACTTTAGTTTCTCTTTGTTTCCAATTTTCCGGGCCAAAGTAATATTTTCCCAACCAGAAGCTCTGCTCCAGGCACCTGCTGCTGGTGGTACATTTAAAATGCACAGACATTAACTTTGATTTGAATCCTCTCATGAAAAATAGCCCTTCCAATTGAGACTGACTTATCAAACAAAAATGCACTCAGACCTTCAGTGCCAGACAGCAGAACGCCAGCCATGGTCCCTTCTCTGATGGAGTGAAAAGACTAAAATAAAAGGGGATGGAAACCAAACCCACCAGAGTGGAGAAATGTGAGGAAGTTCACAAAGAAAGGGAAGCCCAGGGACCTAAAAAAACAGGTAACAGACAGACATAAACTGGGCTATAGACTTCCAGATAAACACTAGATAAATGTTCCTGAAACTCCATTACCACAGTTCAGTGCCAGACACAATTCACCCAAATGAGGAGGCTAAACAGAGGCCAGCACGTGCCATGTTCAGTGTTCAAGTAATCACATTAAAGGGAATAGAGTATGGGGTGCGTGGGAATCACCTTATGATGCTCACTGACCCCTGCGAATGCTAAGCAGAATTTTTAGCACTTCTTGGCTCCAGAGTGTTGCCTGCAGCCTCTCTCCTGGCTCTCTCCAATAGCATGGAAGGTTCTCTTCAAGCTTTACTCTCAGAAAGTAACACTTAACCCCCCCCCTCTCTTCCTAAAGTGGTTTGCAAGCTCAATACCTTTGGGCTGTGCTCTGAATTTCTTCCTTCTTTCAACCCAACAAGGGACTGGCAAGTGTCTACTGTGTGTCCACCACCCCCCGGGAGACAGAACCACTGGTGTGTGTAGCGCAGAGGCCCTGCACTCGTGGGTCTAACCTACAGGAACTTAGACACATGGCCACGGAGTGTGTGTCAGATACAGCCCGGATGTGTGTGCAGGGGAAAGAGAGACACAAGATGGGGATGCCGCGAACTCTGACCTGGGCAGGTGTCATAAAAGGTCCCACAGAAGAGCATGGGATCTGGGTTCACAGGATGAATATGATCATCAGGCAGGAGAGGGGTTATGGGAGAAGAAGTTTTCTAAGAAGCAGTAGAAAGCATGTTGCTTCTAACGGAGGGCGCCAGGGTTAGAAATGGGGCGGGGCGGCAGCAGCAGGTGTGAGGTGGAGAGGCTGGGGGAGCATATGGCAAAGGTCCATGACACTACATTCATGCAACAGATACTTTCTGACTGCTATGTGCCAGGCACTGGGGGTAGAATCATGAGCAAAATCTCGATTCAGCTGCAATATTTTCCAAGTAAAAGGTTACATACAGTGTACAATCCGTTGGCTTTTATGAAATGTCCATTCAGTAGGTGGGGCAGTGGAAAGGATGGTGATGTGTTGGCAAAGCGACCCTTATCTAAGTCTTCCCCCAGTATCTGCACAACAGATGTAGTCAATCAACCATCCTCCAATTTTTGCACTGCAAATTGTCAGCGCTCATCTTTTGGATGGATCAACACCAGAGAAAATGCAGGTCTAACGAAGATTTTACAGATTACCAAAATTCATAGCTTAAACTTGGAAGTGTCTCTTCAACTCTGATTTAAACCAGCTGATTTGGATTCAAATAGCTACGAGCTAATGACCAAAATCATCCCCATCCCATGTGGCTCGTACTACAAAGAACTCCATTAAACTACTCTATCAAGGGTCTGAGAAAAGAGTGAGCTGTGTACATAGTTTCATTACTCTCTCAGGACCTCCTGGTGGATGTTATGTCTCAGAAGTCACGGGGGTTGGGTGGATGTCCTCTCCAAGACGAAGCTGGACTCCATTCCACCAGCTGCATGGAGAGAATTCCCAGTGATGACTGGAGAGGGGAGCGTGTCCTAGCCATTGACCAAAACAGTGAAATTCCCTGCTCTGAAAACTTTACGTGTCTGAGGAAACAACCTTCAAGACTGATCAGTGGTTTGCTTTCTGCTTCTTTCCTGCACATGAGCAAACTGGAGATAATGTGCTTCTAAGTTACTTTAGAGAAACAGTGGAAATCACAAAGACAGAATGTTAAATTGTTTTGAGCCACATCAGCCAGTCGACATCTGCTGAGGATCTTACTGTGTACAAACTGTTCAGCTGTCCAGGGCCACCCCCATGGATACAGGCATTTGGGAGAAGATACAGGCTGAGCTGAGAGACTGGGATTCTAGCTTAGGCTGTCACTAATCACTCCTGTGACCATGGGTAGGTAACTCAACCCTTTAGAAGGGCCTCAGCCACCTCACTGGTTTGGAGAAGGCTGTCCTGTGCCCTCCTATCTCGCCAGGGTTGCCATGAGGAGCAAATAAGATGAGTTCACAAAAGCACTTTGGAAAGTATAATTTGCTAGACAAACAAAATGATGCACTGTTCAACGGAAGATGCTACCTATCCTGAAGGAGGTTATGGACCAGCAGGGAAGAAAAACACATACTAGATTGTTTGGATTGTTGTAGATTTCTGTTAACCTGAGAACTTTTTAAAAAAGAATTATATGTCTTTTTTATTGAGATATAATTGACATAACATTGTGTAAGCTTAAGGTGTGCAACATATTGATTTCATATATTTATATTGCAAAATAATTGCCACTGTAGCATCTGTTAACACCTCTATCATGTCACATAATGATCGTTTCTTCTAGTGATGGGAAAAATTAAGATCTAGTCTCCTAGCAAGCTTAATGCTTATAATACAGTTTGTGGTCTGCAGTCACTGTACTGCATACTGGATCTCCAGGACTTATTTCTGTACTAGTTGCAAGCATTGCATGTATGCTCCCTAAAACAACCTCTCTCCCATCCCCCACCCTCAGCCCCTGATAACCACCATTCCTCTTTTTTCTAGTTTTTTTTTTTTTTTTTTTTGGTTCCACATTTAAGAGATTATATGTCTCTTTCAAAGATTAACCTTTAAAGAAAGATTGAAATTCTGTCTCCCAAACCGGTTCTCATGCTGCCTCTAGACTATACTCAGTGGTCTCATTATTTAAGCTCATAACTTATGTATAGGACTATAAATGTGTTAGTTTTACTTGGTCTTTTGGTCCACTCCTGGGTAGATCTGGGAACTTGAAATACAATGTTTTTTAAGATAGAAATTGCATTTTCCACACGTTCTGTTAAGGCTCCCACAGTACTCGGGACAGCTTCACCCAGAGGTTTCCTGATAGCCCCGGCAGTAACATGCAGGATGGTGGAGAGGAGTGCAGGCTCTGCAGAAGGGCCAGTTGGCTTTAAACCCCGCTCACTCACTCATTGTGGGAGATATCGGGCAAGTCACTCACCCTCTCTGGTCCCATCTCCTCATCTGTGTATTACGTTTGACAACAGAACCTCTTATCTATCTTACACAATTACTGGGGGAAAATTAAACAAGGAAATGTCAGAAAGTGCCCACCACTCTAAACGTTCATTAATGATCCTGAAAATGGGAATGATGCGGCAGATGCAGTGAACTCCCATCAGGCAGCAGATACACACAAGGGACAACCTCAAGCCATTCACATGCTGGGTATGTTAACAATAGGGACATCTCATTGACTATGGGGCAAATGCAGCATCTCTAAGCTGATGATACTAACCATGTTTTTACAAAAAATGCAAGTTAGCACCAGAGAACTTAAACTCTGCATGAGACTGCAGAGCTACTAAGTGGTGGAAGGAAGATTTGCCCCCAGGTCTGTGAAGCTCCTGCTGATTCCTGCAGCGCATTCTCCTAGCTCATTGCTGATGCTGGCCAAGCCTCTGAAACTCCTGGACTTCTGGGTATCTTCACTTCCCATAAGGTCAGTTCGCAGTAGCACCAAGAGAATGACACTTGAGAGGTTGACTCATAGCCCCATTCCTGCTGTCATCCTTCAGCAGGTCTGTAAATCCTTTTGGCTGCCTTCCTTGTCTCCTTAATCACATGCAGTGGGGCACATCTGCTCTATACTTACGTCATTCCGTGGCTGTGGATTCAGTGAAGATTCATGTTTCATAGCCCCTTTGCCCAAAGAACTCAAAGTCTTGCTGGGGATGCACATGAAACTAACAAGACATTGTATGTATTATAATAAAGATGATCACAAATGCTATGTGATGAGAAGAGGGAGAAAAACTCTGGGCTGAGACTTGGAAATAACAGCCCTGCCCATCCTTGAGGGTGGAATGCGATCCAACCAGGGTGAAAGGATCATTATCATATTCAAGGAATAGCAAGCCGTGTAAGGTGTCTGAAGAAATAACAGACAATTGGGGTGAAGCTTACTTAAGAGACCTGAACTCCAGGTGGGGTTCAGTCTGGACAGAGTGACTCTAAGGACTTGAGGCAGGAAACTACACACCATCAGTAAAATGCCAGGGCAATATCTACAGCTCAGAGTATGGCCAGGAGCCAAAGGGCAGGAGCTCTGGGTGTAAACAGGAAAATTCTGTCCTCCTCCTGGGGGGTCTAGAGCAAGCAGACCCCCAGAGGCCATGACAGAAGTGACTCAGCCAAAGAAGAAATTCTGGGAGTTCAAGCCAGGACTGGAGGGGATGCAGCTGGGAGATTGGTGCAGACAGGGTGGAGACCTCTGTCCAAGGTCAAAATCATCCATGAGAAATATCTCAAGATGTTCTAGAGATCAAAGCAGAAAAATTTCACCTGGAGAACAAGTCATATGAAATCCACTGAAGTTTGAGGGAGTGAAGAATCTCCATATCTTCTGCAAAACTCAAAGAAAAAGCCAAACCAGACAAAAACTCTGTCATTCCCCTTATTCTCATCCCTGACTTTTACTTAACCTCATTTATTTTTGCCAGCAGTAAAATCCAGAGGACATCTTGCTGATAACTGCCTCAGGGAGAAGGGAACCAGCATTTATTCGGCATCTACCGTGTGCCAAGAATTTTAAATGTTTTATTTCATTTAGTTCTTTGCAAATCACCTGCTAATGCTCAGAGAAGTTAAAGAACTTACCCAAGGTCACAAAGCACAGGCTTAGCGCAGGCTGCTGCCACAGGGTTGGTACCAGATTGGGATGAGGGACTACGCAGTAACACTTGTCATGGTGGGCTGAAGCGGGGAGCTCCCAGCGTGAGCTCCAAGAGACAGGAGCCCACTTCATCAGCCTTCATTTCCTCCATGTACAGATCAAACTGCCATGTACACTGATGTCATTGTGGTCATATTAGCAGTAATAATAAAGCTAATATTTATGCAGCATATCTGCCACCACTGTTTTTGATTCTTTGCATACTATCTCTAATTCTGAGTACATCCTTGCTCATTAAGTGTTATGAGCTCCATTTTAGAGATGTGGAAACTGAAGCTTAGGGAGGAGAAAGCATTCGCCTGAAGTCACACAGCCAGTAAAAGCCAAAGCCAGGATGCAAACCCAGGTTTGCCAGCACGCACAGGTACACAGGGTTGATGAATACATTAAACAGAATTGATTTTTACCAAATTGAAGCTGTGGTGTAATACAAAGGGGGGAATCTTCTGTGATACGAGTACGTACATGATTATAAATTGGTTTAGAAGCACGTAAGGCTGGCAGATGGCACCGGCTGGAGATCCACAGCCCTGTATTACTGCAGAAGCCCTCTGGGTACAACTTCCACTTGCTGGTCCGTCAAACTTCTCCGGAGCATAGACTATGCAGGCTACATTGTACCAGGGACCATGGATACAAAAGCTAGGAGAGAAGCATTCGGCTCATGTGTCCAAATGTTCACCTACATGTGGCTCAACTCTTAGAAACATCCACTGAGGGGAGACAAGCCCAGGTCTGTGAAGACTTGAGGCTGGGCTTGACTATCTGCCTGTATCGTCACTGCAGAGTAGTCTCTGCATGATCCTCTTAAGAACTGGTGATGATATTCACAGGCTGTCTGGCAGAAAGAATGATTTATCTTCAGGAACAAAATGAATTTATAATCCAACTCTTGATGTGCATTACTGCTGGACAAAAAAGGAACTTAACACATTGCTCTAGTGTCATCCCACTGTATCTCCCAGAAATGCTCCAATGATGCCAAAGAACTCAGGATTTCTTACACATGAGGCACGAATTCAGGTCTCTGCACTTTGGCCAATGCCACACCCTTTGTCAGGAATGCCTTTTCCGTCCCTAGCCTGCCTGGAGAATTTTAGTTGTTTCTTAAACCCTTGTTCTGTTGTCTCTTCTTCCAGGAAGCCTTCCCTGATTCATCCAGCTTGAGTAAAGTTTCTCAACCTCGGCACTATTAACATTTTGGGCTGTATAATGCTTTGTTGTGAGGGGTAGGGCTGCCCTGTACATTGTAGGACGTTTGGCAGTATCCCTGGTCTCTAACCATTTAGATGTCAATCGCGCATGTCCAGTTGCAATAATAAAAGATGTCTTTGGATACAGTTAAATGTGGGGCTGGGGGAGGAGGGATCTCTACCAGTTGAGAATGACTGAGCTAGAGTATTTTGGTGCCAGGTTTGTACTGGGGTTATACTGGCTGAATCTTAGATCTAAGCAGAGGAATAAAATATCAAAGATCCTTTTAAGTTCCATGTTTCTCTCCTAAGTGAAGGCTGAGATGTAAAAAGAAGAATTTGCCAAGTGGTCCACTCTGGCAAACTCAAGACTCCATATTGTATTATTTACAATCTTCTTCACAGATGAGAACTGTCCCAGTAAGGACAAGAGAACGATGAATTATAAAGACCTAAATTCAAGCTGTATGCTCTTGGACCCTGTCCTAAGTTTATTTATCCTAAAAGTGGAACAGATTTTAGCTTTTTCACAAGGTTTCTGGGTTAAGCGAAATACTTACAAGATGTTCAGCAAGATCATATCTCTCTTCCACCTGGTTAGGAATGGGTTAATGTGTGAGAAAATGCTTTATAAATTGTAAATGCTAAACCACTGTAAGGTGTTACCATCTGATTTTGAAAAATCAGTAAAAAAAACTTGAGCTTTCTTTCCTGAATGGAGCATTCAAACAAATTAAAAACAAATCCTTGTGAGGAGGATGTGAATTAACAATAATAATCACTTCCTTTCACATTCATGGTCTCTTTGGATGGTCTCTTTGCTCAGGATGGTGTCACCTGGAAGGTGAGGGCAGAGCCTGAAAGAACTGAAGAGTCGCCTCATGTTCCCAGAGCTGGAAGGTGGACAGTCAAATCCAGTTTGCAAGAACAGATCTCTTTCCAGTGAACACTGAAGTCATGTTTTAAATATAGAACAAAGAGTCATTCAGCCCAGTCCTTCTGAAATTTGAATTACTTTCCTATCTGCAAAACTAGGTAGACAGTGGAGACCGTTATAACCGATTATGTCGGTGGCTATCATCATTAGTTGCACGTAAGCCAGCATTAAGGATTTGCAGACATAAAAAAAAGAGCTATTTCTTTTGTCAAAAGCAATTATAATTAATTCTCAAAATATGTATATGTTCAACCCAAATCAGATGAAGGAATAAACCAAGGGGAGAGATGGGCTCCTTCCATAACTGCATGCAAAAACTCTTAATTAAACCCAGACATTCAAAAGTATTTTCAGAAGAAAGGTTAATGAAATGGGGTGGGGAGTGAAAACATCTCCAGAGAACCTTGCAGACTCTAGCTTTCTGGGCCAGCTCTTTTGTTGCTCTCAGGATAAGGAAAAAATTCTACAACATGCATTTCTCTTTTTGGAATCAAGACTGGAACTAAGCTACTCTCCAGCACACTGCAAAGAGACCTATGTTCTAATGTATTTTCCAGCACTCTGACCAGCCCTGGCGAAGAAGTAGCCGAGTTCTGGACACACCGTACTTGATCTCAGAGAGAAGCTAATATAGTTTGGTTTAGAGCAATAACCTCCCATTAGCATCTGGTAGTTGTTACAACTTTGGAAAGACATTAAAGGAAGAAGGAAAATCTTAAGATGCAAAAATGCTCAAATGTTTGACCTAAGTATAGTTATTCAGGACTACCCCTCTATGCTCTATGGCAGAAGTAAATTATAGCCAATGATACAGAACTCACTGGAACCAATGATCAAGAACAAACATAACAGACTCTCCATAGGATCACACCACAAGCTAATGGGTAAAGAGTGGAGCTCAAGGACTGGTACATTCAGAGACTGAAATACAGAGGAAATTGTGTTCCACCCACATGGACAGAATACATGTGGATCCGAATAGGCCTCCTGGATTGGGGTCCTGACCCTGTGACCGTTCATTCATTCATCACATATACACTCTATCTTCTGACATCACATGTGCACTTTTCTGATTGTCCTGCAGGTACTGTAGGAAGCACAGGGGCTCTGATGAGAAACAAGGATAGTCGTGGTTCCTACTCTCACAGAGCTTATAATCTAGAAGGGGAGATGGACATTCACGTTAACAAATGCACAATTTCAAGCAGTGAGGTATGGGAATATGAGTCTACAGGAGATCACGACAGTAACAACACAGAAAGAAGCGCACCACCATTTACTGAGAGCACACTGTCTACTGGGCATAGTTCTATGCATTAAACTCACTTTATTCTTCCAACTTGATGAAGTAACCCCATTTTACCATCACCTCATTTTAATGTGGAAGATGTTAATTTTACTAATTGGTGAAGTAACCTCCACACATCGCTTGAACACCAAAAAAAAAAAAAAAAAAATGGAGACACAGAGAAGTTAACACATTTGTCCAAGTTTCCACAGAGACTAAATGGTCGAACTAAGATTCAAACCTGGACAGGTGGATTTCCCAGCCCAGACTTCTAACCTCCAAGTTGGCATATAACAAGGACTCACATCCAGGCTGAGGTCAGGGAAGGCTTTGTGGAGGAGGTGATCCTTGAGCTGGAAGGTAGTATGGGTTCATCTAAAGAGAGATCAGAAGTGAACCTGGGAGGAGGGGTGTTTCTAGGCAGAGGTGGGAAACCACGGAATAGAAAGTGGCCTGGAAGGCAGAGTGAGGGGAGGCGGGGAAGGGGGCTTGAGTAACTGCAACAGCAGAACGTGCACCTCGTAGATCAGGGTAAGAACTTGCACCTTTATCTTAAAGCAGGCAGAAGTTGCTGAAAGGCTTTCAGGAAGTAGTAATATTATTTGTGTTTTAAGAAATTCTCTGGCTGCAGTGTGGAAAATGGAGCAGAGAGGTTCAGAGGGCGTATGGAGGACAAGCAGGATATAATGCAGTTGTCCAGGGTTTAGGCCAGGGATTCTCAAAGTGTGGTCTTTGGACCAGAAGCACTACTATTCCCAGGGACATCTTTAGAAACTCAAATTCTTAGGACCCACTCCAGATCTACTGCATCAGAAACTCTGGGGATGTAGTAGTTATCTATTGTTGTGTAAAATATTACCACAAAGTTAGCAGCTTAAAACAGCTCATACTTATTATTTCATGGCTTAGGTGGGCCCCCTGCTCAGGGTCTCATGAAGTAGCCATCAGGGGTCAGCTGGGCTGTGTTCTCATCTGGAGGCTCAACTAGGGAAAATCTGCTTCCAAGCTTATTCAGATTGTTGGCAGAATTAATGTACTTGTGATTGCAGAACTGAGGGCCATAGCTTCCTGCTAGCTGTCATCTGGAGGCTGCTTTTGGGTGCTGGAGGCTGCCCACAGTTCCCTGCCACGTGAGTTTGCTCAATGTGGCTGATTACTTCCTCAAGCCAGTAGTGTCTCTAGAGTAAATCTGTTAGCAAGACAGTCTTCTACAATGTACCATAATCATGGGAGTGACACTGATCACCTTTGCCAGATGCTGTTGGCCCAAAGCAAGTCACAGATCCCTTGTACAAAGAGAGAGGATTATACCAAAGCATGAACACCAGGAGGCAGAACTTGCAGAGGACCACCTCAGAGTCTGTCCACTGTAGACCCTATACTCTGTATTTAAGAAAGTCTTCCAGATGACTGGGATGCATGCTAAAAGTTAAGAACCACTGGTCCCTATAATGAAAAAGAATATGAAAACAAATATATGTGTATATATATGTATGACTGAAACATTATGCTGTACACCAGAAACTGACACAACATTGTAAACTGACTATATTTCAACAAAAAAGAATGCAAAAATAAACACAAAAAAACCAATAAGAACAACAACAACAAACACTGGTCCAGACTATGGATTTAAGGGACATGTAGAAGATTTGACCAGAAGAACTAGGAGCTGTAGGAGCTTTCTTAGATTATGTAGTTTAGCGTTGTGGTCATGAGCATGGGCTTTGGAGCCATTAAGACCTAGGTTTAAGTCTTTGCCACTTTCTGGATTGTGTGACCTTGTGCAAGTTACTTAACCTCAAGCAGCTTTAGCTTCTTTACCTCTGTCATGGCCTTCCCAAGGAATTTAGGGTGGTTGTGAGAGATAAGTGATCATCAGTATAAACTATGTCTGGATGTCTGACACAAGGGTCATGCTCAATAACTAAATGCAGGCTTCTATTAAAAACAGCTGTAGGATTCAGTTTCTTCTGTAAAATGAGATTAGACCATGTAATACATAAGGCTCCTGATTCTAAAATTCAAATGTTATAGATGAAAAATCTTGTTTTACAGAATTTTTTTTTTCCTCTGCTACCTATAATGGTAATAGCAACACCCAGATGATGAGTTTGTTTGTTTGTTTGAATCTTCTGTGTTGCTAAAAGTAAGCCCCACCAGCTTCCTTTTGTTTGCTAGGAAAAGGTCTTTCGGGTACACCTCCCGAATGCTTTGTGTGCCCCCTAGGGACTCAGTTCCTATACATGCCTCCTTAAACAGACTAAAACAAGTCTTAGAAACGCCCTGATGGAAGTATCTAAAGCATTATCAAGTGAGGGTCTCATTCTATGAGAGTGTGTGTTATGCACGTATCACACAATACTGTAATTGTGGACTTACTTTTCTATCTCCCTGACTAGACTAAAACCTCCTTGGAGGCAGGGACCACATCTTACTGTGCCGTGGGATCAGGAAGAGGAGAAAGAGGTGATGACTTCTTCTGGAAGGAGGTGATGACTTTTATAACCCACCCTTTTCTCTCCTGCGTTCTCTCGTGTCCCTTCCCTCTTCTCCTATCAAGGCTATATTCCCAATATTTGTATTTAAAAGAATGCCTGCTAGCAGCAATCAGAAGGGAATTGGACACTGGGGCAAGATCTTAGTAGAATATACTATATAACTAATTTCAAACCCTCCTCTAGTTCTCTGTGCTCATTAAGGTAAAGATCAGAGTTCACCTTTCTGTAAAGAAAGCTGTTTTGTTTAGGAAAAACACCTGAACAGGTTTTTAGCCTTGCAAAGGTAAAACAAAGCCTTCAAGAATAGAGACAAGGGTGTAACAGAGGAAGGCATGAGGAAACTTTCGGAGGATACCAAATTTACAGTTACTGGTTGCAGAGTTCTGGGTCATGTCATTCAGGAAGGCAAAGAGGAAAGACAGAGTATCTGGGATTTTTTTAATGGCATTTGATTACAGCATCTGGCACAAAGGGAGTGCTTAAAAATGCTTACAGATTAAACAAAAGAATAAATGAATTTAAGGAAATCAAATCCCGTATTCTTCCCCCTGTACTTTGCAATTTGACCTCTTTACTGAAAGAAGAGATGGACACGGCTCCAACAAATAGCAGACTCATGCGTAAAAAAAGCACACAAAAGTGTCCATCCGAAACAGGCACTGCCATCTGCCTAGGCTGGAAAAGTATAATTTAGTAAAGAAACAGGCAGAACACGTAGTTCAGAGAATGTTAATACACAGTCAATAAAGTAACTAACCAATCCGTAGTAACAACCCCCCAAAGGACAATTCTGGAGTGTTTTATTCTGAGAGCAAATTAAAGCAAAACAAAGATGAGTCTACAAAAAAAACCCCAGCAGACTTTCCTCTAAATCACGTATGAGTCCTTAGAGGAATTCATGGAAATTATCCATATCTTTCCCGTATCTCCTACCTGCAGTGTATGCTGTCAACCTAAAATCCCCTTTGTTCAAGTGCAGCTATGCTGTAGGAAATCTGAGCTCAGGACTCTGCCTTTTTCTATTTCCTACATGCAGAACACGTTCAGAATTAACTATTCACAAGCAGTATTAATCTGGGAACAGAGTCAGAGTTTTGCTAAGGTTGCAATTAGCCAGTTACCCAATCAGAAGTCTTTTCATCAAATCATTTAAGATCATTTTAAAACAGTAGAATTCTTAGAGTACATAAAAGCTGGTACTTTATTCTTTGCCACTGAGAACTGTTTCCGTGCCTTTCTGGTTTGCTCCGGCGGCTGGCAAGCATTCCCACGGGACCTGTGGTTGTTTAGCACAGAGGAATTTGTATGCTTGTGTTGGGCAGGGGGGCAGGGTAGGGACAAATGTTTTCATCACATAATATAGACATGACCATAGAATTAGCTTTTCAGACACTAATTTGGTGTTTAGAGCCTTTCATTTCTGTGCAATCTATTGGAGTTGGTGCTCTCATTAAGATGATTAAAATAAACCAGTCTATCAATATGTGGTCCAATTATTTCAATGGTTTAAACACAGCTTTAGTCTGGTCCTTTTCTGTCTCAACAGAAGCATGAGTTAAGAAACCACTTTTCTGGACTTCCTCTAGGACGCTTTGGACATGCCAAGCTCCCTCATGTCTTCCAAAATGCAATCAGTTAATGAGCAGATAGGGTGGAAACAGGACAAGCAAATTTTTTCACTCTTCAACATACATTTGCTATCTATGATACGTCACAGTTTCCAGAGAGTTAAGTAGCAGACACACATATAGCCCAACACTAGGATTCCAAGAAGTTAGAATGGTCTGTTTTCATTACATTATTGGCTGCCATGATGCAAGCAAGCTTCTCTTTAATTTGAAGAACTGTTCTATTTGCAGTCAATTAAGATCAAATATGATCTGCTTTTTCCTTCGAGGAGCCCACCTATGGGCTTTCTTCTATATTTTTTTTCTTTTTTAAAAGAATTTTTATTGAAGTGTAGTTGATTTACTATGTTAGTTTCAGGTATACAGCAAAGTGATTCAGTTATACATGTACATACATATATATACTTTTTTCTTTTCGGATTTTTTCCTTTATATGTTATTACAAGAAATTGAATATAGTTCCCTGTGCTATACAGTAGATCCCTCTTGTTTATCTGTTTTATATACAGTACTGTGTATCTGTTAATCCCAAACTCCTAATCTATACCTCTCAGCCCTTTCTCCTTTGGTAACCATAGTTTGTTTTCTATGTCTGTGAGTCTGTTTTTGGTTTGTAAATAGAATTTGTATCATTTTTTTTAAGATTCCACATATAAGCGGTACCATATGATATTTGTATATTCTTTAACCTGTGAATCTTTTTTTCCAAAACTTGTATACTGAGTAGGCTGTATAAATACACAAATTAATGCTCCCTCATTTACTTTCATCACACACACATTTTCATAGACACTTCTCAAAAATTACTTGTCTAATTAACTTCTTTATGAACAAATAAATTCTCTTCACCTACAGACGAGCTACAGTTACAATCTAGCAACTGGGTGTAGAATTTCAGAATATTATTAACGGCAGTTATTAGCTGAAGATGCAAAGTAGAGGTGAACGCACGGAGTGAAATTCACGGTTACTGCTCAGCAGAGAGCTGGCAAGAATCACTCAGTCCTCCTAATCTAATTTACATACAATAAACTGGGTTTTAGATTAAATGATTTGGGATTTTTTTTTCTGTAGTTCAGTCATTTATATAAGATAAAACTGATGCATTGTTATTATCATCCTCCAACATTTTAAACCACTGTTTTTCCTTCCTGTGAGGCCGCCTTATGAAGGTAATATTCCATTGTTCTCAAATAATTTCCATTTTCTCCCTTTCCCAGGTATATTTCATTTTGAGCTGCACTATCTCTCTATGTATACACCCAGTGCAAACAGGTACCCATATCAACAACAGTCTTTAAACAGCATCTTCCAGAGGTTTCTCTCTTTCTGACACTAGTCAAACATGAGTGAAAAGTCTAAAATGGGTAAAATTTGCCGGACCTCAGAATCTATTTTATGGTAATAGTACTAGCTTAAGACAGTAAATAAAATATAAAACAACAATAAAAATTAAAACTGCTAAAGGAGGAAATATCACAATGGAACTTGTGAAGTCACAAGCATCCATTTTTATAATTTACGTAGCATAGACATAGGGTCAAATTTTGGGCTCTATGCCAAGACAGACCTGGGGACAGATGATCTTTTAGAAAATTCATGCAGAGGTCATATTGAAAAAGGGAAGGGATGACAGTCCTTGACCACCTATCTGTCTCACATGCTAATTCTTAGTATCATTAACACTGATTATGACACAGGACGTAACCACCCTCACCTTAGTGTGTAACAGTAACAAGAACTATCTTAACTATGTAACTGGGCAGACAAGTTACATCACGGCAACAGGTGACCACAACCTGAGTTCTGTGAATGGGCGGACAAGTCAGTTAACAATCTTCAACATCAGTTTCCTTATCTGTAAGAATTTAACAAATAAATGTAATAAGTAAGTGTTTATGGAGTGCCTTCTCTGTGTGAGATACTTTGCCAGAGTCTAGGATTTCCAGCTCTGTGTGTTAGATTATGAGCCTGGTGACAGAAGAGACTTTATCTTCCACACTCACCACGGTACCTTGAGGGTACACGCTTGGCAGTGCTCGACATAGAAGATGTGCTTAATAAACCTGGATGCAAGAAAGGAAGAAAAAAAGGGTAGAGGAAGATACAGGTGAGGATAAAAGAGAAATGGGATAGGATTCCTACCCACACAACAGTTTCACAGTCTAACCCCATAAATAAATGTTAGAAAACGACTTTGGAAATAACAAAAGAAGATAAAATAAGATGAAGTGTTTAGTGGGGTAAGTGGGGAAAGACTAAGATAAGAGTTATGATGGACATACAGAAAATTTACAGAAAAATGGACTCCTCCCACACGACGCCCAGAGATGATTCAAGTACTGTGTTACCTCTGCACTGTAGTTCACGGACCTTATCTAATACATCAGCACCAGCAGGTGGTTATTTTCGCAGTATGAGTTTTACCGAATGACATGCCAACATCCCCCAGTTCACTTCTTTGGCTGCTCCCCAATACCTGGCTGTGCCCTAGTAATTCAAAGCACCAAAGAGCATCCATGACTCTTTCTGTATTGCACATGCGGTCATTTTTCTTTCTTTTTTTCCCCCTGATTTATGATGACAGCTGCTCTTGGTGACTGCTTCTGAGACTGCTGGTCAGCGGGAATCTGCTGGCTGACAGCAAAGGCATTATAAATCCAGGAAACCTAAAGGGAACTCTCGTTGTCCTTCTCTCAGATCTAGGGAGGCTACGCTTTCTACCAGGGCAGTCTCAGCAATGCGGGCTGATACGGAGCTGAGGAAGGGTCAGGTACAAAGGATGCGGGAAAGTAGTGATGGGGGCCAGAAGGACAGTGATGGACTGGAAAATCAGAAAGAGCAGGGTTGAAGTCGTGATTCTGGGGGAGCTTTTTGGTTTCTTTAAAACTGCTATTCTCAGCAGAAGACCTGGCATGTGGTAAGGACCCCAAAGTTACCAACGGCAACCGCTGTTACGATTAAATCTATGATCCCCTTTGTAAAAATTTTAATTCATGGAAATGCTCTCATAAGTGGAAAACACTACCCATAGTAATAGTGTTGAAAATGATGAAAAATGGAGCATAATCCAAATGTTCACCAACAGAAGTAGGGCTTGTGGTGTAGTACATCCTTACTATATTAAAACGAATGAGATCTCTCTCTGTGCACTGACATGGCAGATGCCTAAATGTATAATTAATTTTTTTAAAAAAGAGATCAAATTCAATTAATATGTACAGTATCAGCCCACTTCTCTAAGTAAGATTCATTTTTAAAAAATCTGAAAAGTACAAGCATCAAGTTATTAACAGTGGTTATCTCTGTGGAGTGAAATTAAAGATTTAAATTTCCTAAATTATACTTTGTATATTTCTGTGTTTTAACAAAAAAAGTGTCCATTTTTTAGTCATAAATTTTTACTATTGTTTCCAAGGATTTTGAGATGGTTGAGCTTTTTCTTAATAGTCTTATTCCCAATAGTCCATTTGCTACAAGATGTCCCCAGTGGGCACTAGAATTACATAGCTGGTGTTTTTCTATTCCCTAGTTGGCAACTTAAAGCCACCCCTCTCCTGAAATCTCACAAAGGAGAGAAATAAAAAGGTGCAGTAATTTAGAAGACAAGAGTTGAAGCAACAAACACTTATATTTTAGACGTTGACTCTTAATTCTAATTTCATTAGTCAATTTGCTTCTTAAAATCCTTAGAAATTATCAGAACCAATTCAACAATATGCTGTAGCTTTCCCTAAATAATACTAACTGAACAAATCTAGATCCACCTTCAGTTAAAAACATGCTTCAAAAAATTTCTAAACAAAAATAAACTAGATTAATGCACAAATGCACTAAAATAGGTAATACACTATTCCCTTGAATTTATGTTTCCTCTAACCTCATAGCTTATGCCCTGATTGTTTTTTTTTCCCTAAAGCTTTTGGATTTGAGTTCAGAAGCAATAATGTAAAGCTAAAAACATCACCAGTATCATATGATATAACTTATGTGTGGAATCTAAAAAACTGACACAAATGAACTTATTCACAGACTCACAGACATAGAAAACAAACTTACAGTTACCAAAGAGGAAAGAGTGGGGAGGGATAAATTAGGAGTTTGGGATTAGCAGGTACAAACTACTATATAAAAAATAGATAAACAATAAGGTCCTACTGTACAGCATAGGGAAATACATTTAATAGCTTATGATCACCTATAATGAAAAAGAATGTGAAAAGAATAAATATATACATAAAACTGAATCACTATGCTGTACAGCAGAAATCAACACAACATTGTAAATCAACTATACTTCAGTAAAAAAATAAACATCACCAGGATCTCAACAGATAATACAAAGAGGTAAATATTCTACACAAACGTAATTTTTCAAACTGTGTATCATTTGAATATCACCATTGTCCAGATACTTTTATTTGGATGAGCAAGGGGTGGAAACGGCATGATTCCAGTTTAACTGCCTGGAATAGCTGAGTATTTGCCTTGCAATGAATACTCATCAAGTCAACAAGTGCTAAAATGAAGCGAAGATCACACTGACAATCCAAGTCTTCCTTCCTGATCATCAGTTCAGTCTCTTATAAATGAAGCACTCTTACTCATCTTCTTCGGGGAAGAAACTCCCAAGATTGCAACAACATCTTGTCACTTATATGAATGAACAGAAGGGACTGGACCATAGCAGCTTAGTCGTGTCCCTAAGCTTCACTGTTCACACAACCCATGTTTGCAGGGACTCCCTTAAACATCTTCCCTTACAGCCTTGTCATCATTTCACGCCACATGACTTATGTATTTATGTATTTATTTGTCTATGCAGCATTCAATCAAAGTATGTTTAGTAAAGTCAAAACCAGCAACTGGTTGACTCCCCTTGTGCTTATAACCAAGCATTAGCATTCACTTGCAGTCACAATACAACGGGCACCGCTTCCATTTACACCATCTTGGAGCCCTTCTGATCTCCCAGGAAAATCCATATACACTGTATAATGCTACTGAAAGGGGACATCTGGAGGATTAGGTACCTTTTGCTGATAATCTTCGAGGGAACTAGAACATCTGTTTCGTGGAAACTCACCAGGGAAGCAGAACACAAGGTCAGTTGTTCTCTTGCCTTTCACCCTGCGGGTTGCATTCCAAAAACACACTCATTTGGGCATAGGGAGCCCTTTGATGTGAATGCTTTCCTTAATTTGATAGTAAAAGTTCTAGTATTAGTTTGCTTCATAATGCAAGTATGCAGAGGCAGCTGACTCCAAAAATACATCAATTCTTTGAACTTAAACCTTACTTGAAATTTGCGTTTCTGGCACTATTTTCAGGGCCTTCTATTCACCCGGTTATTAAGGGAAGGAGTCCCATCCTATAGTCATGGGGATGGCTGAACATGGGACACTCAACACTGGACGGAGAGGGTCAACTGCAGTTTATTAGTCCCAAACTCTTGCAGGCCAGTGGAGGGCAGTGCCAGGCAGGACCACACAGGGGTTGCACTTGGGAACAAAGCGAACATTCCAGAGGCTGTGGGAGGAGGCAGGCTCTGTGATCCCAAGACCGTGGCGTGGCCCCTGCTTCTCACAGGATGAAGTGATTGGCTTGTCCGAATCCCTCTGCAAGCTGGCCAGCATAAGCAGGACCTGGGCCCGGTCCCTTTGATAAGGGGGGAGATTTGACCAGGGGACTTTACCTGCAGGAGCAGAGTCGGGAGAGGACCTTAGGCCGTTGAAGGCTTTTCTGAGTTTACCAGATGCTTAGGGCTGCACATAATGCCAAGCCTTAATTTTAGGCCTTATCCCAGAGGCACATTGTAAACACTCATAAATATTTCCTAAATGAGTGAATAGAACGACTATTACAAGTGGGACCTTGGGCAAGACCCGGAATGTCTTCGCTGCACTGCAGTCATTTATAAAGTCTATAAAATGGGAATTGTAGTCTCTTTTCTGTTTCTCTCAGGAGGTTGTTTGAGGGCATAAAATCATTAACATATGTGGACAACATCGCAAAGCCTTCAAAAGGCCTGAAAGGCCCTCCACAGATGACCTGTCACCCTTTACACCCATCGCCCTCACATTCTGGGCATGCTGGCTTCTTCCAAAATGGCACCACAGCCTCTGTCCTCTGTGCACGAGCGACGGAAGCTAAAGACATCCTCTAGATGAGCTTCCAAAGCGCTTTGAATTCCTTCTACAGCTCAAGTGAAGTTGTTCATTGGAGGTATGTCTCCTGAAGGCCTAGCACACAGTAAGTGCTCAAGCAAATGTTTGTGGGTGGAATAAATGAATAGAATGTGATACAACGGTGAACACACACTTAGAAGTTGTAAGCACGACACATGATTAAAAGAACAAAATTACTGTGACTCTCATATCCCTCTTCAATTGTGGGGAGGGTCTACTTACACCCTCCTCCACCCTGTCTCCCCTCCCCAAGCCTCAGAGCTGCCGTGCTATCTGCCTTGAAGAGTAGGGAGACTTGGTCTGGGCTCGTGGGTCAGATTGCACAGGCCTTTCCACCCTTCCCTGCCAAAGAGCTGGTTCCTGCTAGCGCAGCCATGTCAACCACCCACACAGTAAGAGGAGAATTTTCAGCATTAAGAGATGACTTTGTTTTTTTTAACAATGAAAATGGATTTGGCACATCCAGAAAAGTCTATAAGAAATCAATTCTCCCAATTGTTATAGGTAACAGATTATCATGAAAAATTCTCAGTCTTTCAGAGAGTTCTACACAAATCAAATTGTCTTCTTGGTGGAAGAAGCTGTGGAAGTCATCTGGCCTCATCATTTCGCTTATAAGATGAAGAAATAGAGGCTCAGAAATGACCAGCCCAAAGTTACATCACTAGCCAGTGACGACGCTGGAGTGAAATCCAGGTCTGCTAGTATAAAGAAAAGTTCCAGATTGACAAGCTACCTCCCAAGCAAGGAGGCTGGGCTTCGTGGTGGAGGGAATCAGAGGGATTCACTAAATGAACTGAAGGACAATGATAGTAAAATTGGAAGAAAAAGATAGACACCAAGCATCGAGCTGAAGTTAAACCTAAATTTGGCATCTGACTCAATAAGGAAGTCCAGGAAGGCATTTTTAAAGAAGAAAAGATGGCTTCCAGAATGTCGGGTCGGGGGGACTAGGAAAATGACGTTATCTGCAGAGATCTAGGGTCAAGAGTAAAGCTGGTTGAGAGCACGCCAAGGTGATGAATTCCGTTACCAGCTCAAGATGTTCTCTGTGAAATAAATGTCTTGAATACTGAAACTAGTGTTTTCCAGGCCTAGGAAAGCACTTTATTTTGAAAATGTTTGTCTGGCCTCACATAGCCAGTGCTTAACCAATAGCTGGCTGCCTTAAATAACTTTCCTGCACTGTAATTTTTCCCCTAAGAACACTTCAGAAAAGTAACGCACCTTCCTAGCCTACTCAGCGTACAAGGACTGCTGGCTTCTACTCCGAAGGCTATTACCAGGGACAGTGTTACTGACTGTTAATGAGCCACCTGGTTTCCCAGACCCATGCCATGCTGCCACTTGACAGACCTCCCAGAGCACGCTCTTGTATGTTAACCAAGGTCAAGGCTGATTATGACTTGCATACCCAGAGCTGTCTAGCTGATCTCACGTTCTAATACGGACAGAGAAAAATTCAGTGAACCTTGAACAGATTCAACCCTATACTGGGCACCTGCTCCGGAGTCAGGCACCAGCTGTGTTAAGTTTAAGGGCTATAAAGCACAGAGTAACACAGTTTTGGCCTTCGAGAAGCTCACAGCCAAGCCCAAACATGGACAGTAGAATAAGTAAGTACTCTCACACAAATTATGTGCTAGAGGAGATGGAGATATAAGGATGAGAGCACAATTGATTCCAGCGAGATAATAAAGAAGGTTGGGAAAGAACATGGTGGAACACTTAAAGTAAGGGCTTGCCTATAATAAGAACAAGTGCTTACAAGCCACAGGGACACGAATTACCCAGAAAAGAGAGGAGAGGCCCATTTTATTTGAGGCGTTGAGCTGCATATCTCATTTTTTACCTACTTACTCAGTTCCCTGAAGTAGGAATCTGACAGTTTATATTTTTAGAATGCTGAATTTGCCAACTACATAGAGTATGAGGCCATGGACAAAAACAGTTCACACCAGAAACCCCCAATAATGAAATCTCCATTGTCATCTGCTAAACAGAACAGTCTCATGTTACCATAGAAATCCCCACTCTCTTCTGTGGGAAAGTATTTTAAATGAAGCTGTCAGACAGTCTCAATTAAAAATAATAAACGAAAGACCAATTATGGTCCCTTTGGACTCACTAATAAAGTTCATCAATGAACTTTCCGTCAGGTATTCAGAAACAAAAAAGGCAGCATATGGAGAAGTTTTCAATGCAATTAAAGGATACAATTTACATGTTACATTACCGCTTTTGGATGCTGGCAGTCTGAACAGAATTAAAGAACTGGTTATACAAAACGTTTATTTCTTCTGCCATCTTGGGTGGTGGTCAAGGTGGTAGAAGAAATAAACAAGTAGAGAAGAAAGTCATAGCAAACATACTTGATATGGGCAATTTCCTACAATTCTATAGAACAAATTTAATGAGTTTCTGTGCCACTTGATTCCACTTTAATGTGGAATACTCGTTTAACCTGGCACGTTTTAGGAAATGCATGTTACCCTTCTCCATCTGTGTGTCTCCCTCCCTAAATTCTCTGGGTGTCCTATTTTGTAAAGCTTATGGGCTTCAGGAGGGCAGGGATTTTCATTCTCACAGAGCACACTCAATACCTAACACACAGACCACTCAATGTGTTTTGACAGAGTCCGTGCCATCCAACGTCTTCCACGCCGCTCCAGTTGAGCTGCTGAATCAACCCCTCCGCACTTTCTGCAAGATCATGCTATTGCCTCATTTTGTGCATCCCGTGTGCTGATGTGTATGGACTGTGTGGTGTGTATGTTGCTCTGCTGATAAAGCCCATAAAATCCCAAAGTCACTTTCTGCCTCCACAATAAGAGATAGTAGACTGTGCGGTGATTTTTATGACCCAGAAGTATTTAGATGGCTTCTCTCAATGGTTTTGAAACTGGATTGCCCAAAGGAGAGACAACGTGACTCCAACATTGCCGTTTGGTCAACTGCTCTGAGCTGACCTGGTCAGGTGGCTTCAACAAAAAGATGGCGGTGATCTAGCCAAAGCCCAAGCTAAACAAAAGGCTGCCCTCTTGACATGTGCCTTCCAGTCATATTCTCTGTGTTTTGTAGATACCTCTTTCCTGCCCACCCACTCTGTCCTGGGCTCCTCTCCCAACCCCCCTGTGCTCATCCGCACTTGTACACACATGCTCACTACCTCACTGCTGGCCAGCCCAGTGCCTCCATTAGATATGTGAGCCTTGAAAGGGAGCTGATCTCTCACTTGAGTTGTCTCATAAATCACTTAACCTTCCTCCTTGGCCTCACATTAACCTTTGGTCTTTAATTTCTTCCTTTTCACTTGATTTTATGACCTGCTCTCTCAAGAAAGCCTCTTTATATAGATTTGTATGGTGATGACTCCCTAAAAATAAATTTCAATTTTATACGACTATGATTATTCTAGTCCATAATGGATAGATTTAAAATATCCAAATGCATATACATAAAGAAGTGAATGAATGATAAATTTTTAACAATTTGGAATATTCTCTTACATATTTTTCATTCTGTTGAGGTTTTTCTGTTTGTTTCTTTGTTCTGCCTTCCTCTGGTCAAGGAATAATCACTGAAAAACTAACAAAGAATTGAGTACTTTGTAAAGTTAGAAACTGAAGAATTCCACTGGTAAGAGTGAGAATTGTAGTCTTTGTCTCTGTGGGGGGGCACAGAGCCAGCTTTTCACATGTATATATGGGTTCTTTCTGAAATGTTTCCCCTGCCCCCTGACCCAGGGCTCCCCACAATGAATAACAGTCCAGAGCAGCAGCCCAGGGCACGTCTATGTCCATTGTTCACCGGTGACCCAAAGACAATAAATAGACAGCCCGAACAAAATAGCCAGCAGAGAGCTACTGGTACACGGAGTTCTCTGCTCAGAGATGAGCGACACTGCTTGGGAGAGGTCACGGAAAACAGCACAAGGATTTAAAAAAAAAAAAAAAAAGATGCAGACAATCCCTGAATCTCCAAAGAGACAGGCGGATGAAGGAAGAGTGGTATCCCAGAAACTAGAGGAGCGACACACTCTCCACATTCAAGGACCATGCCATGAAAATGGCGAGATCCACACGTTAAAAAAACATTTCATCAAGACCCACACAGCCATTCATACCTAACACAGCTATTCATACCAGGTGGGGTATGGGGAAGGGAAAACTATTTAAGACCAGTGGACATCTGAGAAGGCAACGTTCCCACGAGGCCTTCCATGTGCAGGTCATCGTGCACTGCTTGTCATAGAACACTAAGGAACAACAGGCTTATAAAGACAGCAAAGCACCTTTTTAAGCATCTCCAGTATGTTCCCCACCTTTCAGACTTCTTATCTCTCTTTTGTCACCTGCCCAGGAGTAATCTGGTATCAGTCTCTGCCTTGGCATGATCTACATCAAAAGAAACACCCTACTCTTTACCTCTGATAATTTCAGGTTTTCATTTCCATTTCTGATTTCTGTCTCCAAAGGCTTTCCCAGGGCCCCTTGTTCACCGTAGTCATCCCTAGTCTGGGCGTCCGATGTCTCCCCTTCCCACTAAGACACTCCCCACCCCTTGACCCCTTATCAAAGTCCTCTTACCTCTGTCACCCACATTCTGAGCACCCAGAGGGCAGGGATGACATTTATCCCTTCATCCCCGTATTCCCAGCAGAACACATTCACTACCTGCGTTCTGACCCATTAACACAGAACCTGTGGCTGCCCCACTACTCTCAGTTTGACTGTAGTAGCTCAAGGCTGTCGTAAGAGTTAACCTATTCCACATTTTTCTTTATATTTTATGTATGCTCTTTTTAGGGAACATATTGGTGTATCTAGAGAGATACAGATATTTTATCTCCTCCTGGCAATAAATTTCTGTTAAAGAAATGTGTCACTGGCACAACTGCGTGTCATCAGAAGAAAAATTGTGATAGCCTATTAGCTGGTCGAGGAGCCCCCGTTATACAGAGTGACACTGCACTCGTGTGGGGAGCAACCAGAGGAGTGAGCTCAGTGCAGGGTTTACTGGAGACGACTGGAGTGGTCCAGGAGAATCTCTCATTCCAAAGGAAAAGAAAACCACTCCTTTAACTCCTGACAATCAAATGTCATGTTCTCCAGCTCGAGTTAACATCACCTAAAGACAAAATATCCATGAGGTGTTTGTGATTGCCAGCATCACAAGGATGCAGAAGTGTCTTGACAAGAGCCCTAAGTGACAGCACGAGATACAAAAAGTCCTATAGATGCCCAAGGAGGTCATTTCTTTAACAGTCTGTCTATACATAAGGCCCCCAAAGAACCCGAGTCATCCTGGGCTAGGACTGCAGGACTGAGTTTCTTGCTAGTCCCTATGTTCACACGGTGTCTTCTCTGTGAGAGGGCCTGCTGATCCAAGTCCTCTTATCTCCTGAATGAGGCATAAAATACACGATCAGGTTACTGGGACACCCGGTTTTAAGAGTTAGTGTTTGTCACTGCAGAACCAATGAAAGCCAATGTCCCACAAGCTCTTGGAGAGATTCAGCACATTTTCATCACAGGCGTAAGTCCTAAAATGCAGTCTGTTCCTGTCTGTACTGATGACTAAGATGAAGGAATCAAAGGTGCGCTTACTAAACGTGGAGGTGAAGTTAAAGTAGGTAACAACCCCAGCAGTATAAGTGATTGGATGAAACTTCAAAATTGTTGCAATCAACTAAAAAAGGATCCCAGTGGAACAGGATGAAATGCCAAAGACAGAAGGGGTGAAAACATGAGACGGTGGCTGACGGATCTGCTCTCTCTCTTCTCTCTCTCTCTCCACTCCGCTCCCTGAACAGTCTCCTCTCTCACACACGACTGAGATTATTGCTAATTCCAATTAAGTTAACAAACATTTACTAAGTACCTGCTCAATGGTAAGTACTGCACCAGTTACGTGTACAAACGTGAAGAACATAGTCTCTGACTCAAAGAAGCTTATAAACCTAATTAGGGAGATAGATACACACGCCGAGAGTCACAAGTGAGGACCAAAGTGTGTGGATGCTGGGATACACAGGGACTCAGGAGCACTTGGGAGAGACCAGAGATCAGAAGACTTTCCCCAGCAAGTTCCATTTAAGGTAAATATTAAAAAAAAATTTTTTATTGAAGTATAGTCAGTTTACAATGTTGTATTAATTTATATGTGTATATATATATATTCCTTCTTATATTCTTTTTCATTATTGGCTAAATCTTAAAGGATATGTGAAATATGCGAGGTTTACCAAGCAGATAAATGGTGAAGAAAATGTCAAAGATGCAGAAAGAACAAACTAGAAGAGACTGGTGAACAGAAGAGTGAACAGCCTCCTAAGAACCGTGACACAGCGAGCAGAGCGGGAGGTAAGAGCTGTGACACAGCGAGCAGAGCGGGAGCTAGGTGGGCGAGTGGCAGAGCTTAGATCACCGAGGGCCTTCAACGTCAAGCTAAGGAGATGAACATCACCTAGCGTCTCTGGAAGGGTTTCACTGCAGCAGGGGCAGGGCTTGATAAGAGCTTTACAGAGACCCCTCTGGCCACTGGAAAAAGGGGAAGCAAAGTGGGGGTGGCAGGCAGTCTGGAGGCCATGACAGTGACCTTGCGTTTATACTGAACACTCTGAAAGAGTGTTGGTAGCTCAGTTCTTATGCAGAAAATTCTGTTGCAAGGGAGGCTCACATCACTGTACGCTGCACGTGGGAGACACTCAAAAATGTGTGTTGACTTGAATTATTAGCTTAGCTGGAAACAACTTGGGAATCCAACAAGGGCCAGGTAGTTTTTTAACAGAGAAACATCTGTCCCACTGCCTTAGAAAATATCCTTGACTCTTGCCAGTATCTTCAAATGCTTGTTGGTTATCACCAGACAGACTAGACAGCGTGGGAATCTAGTCAGGTCAGATCTGTCAGGACTGGTAGAAAAAGCATTCAGAATTGAGCTGCAGAGACCAGATTACCAAAGTGCCATCAGAAATAGGGTTGGTCAGTGTTGGCAAGGGGTGAGGGAAAATGGATAATCACGTATAGTACTGGAAGAAGTAAAAATTGTTCATTTATATTTCAGAACACTAAAAAGCATAGAGGAATAATATAATATTCAGTATATACTGCTTATTTAGCTTAAGAGCTAAAACTCCACAGATACAATTAAAACCTCACTCCATTTCCCTTCATACATCACTACCATGAATTTTTCATTTCCACATGTGCTTTTTAATATATTTTCTCCATGTGAATATCTCCAAAAATAATAATGTTTTGTTTAAACATATTTAAATTTAAATGTGTTTTAAAACATGCTTCAAAACATTTAAATTTAAACATATTTAAACAAATTTGTTTTAAAATGTTAAATATAGAACAATATTTTAACTTTATTTAAATAATATACGTAAAATACAAAAAGCTGCCTTTTTTGAATCCTCTCTTTTCTTTCAAGAATGTATTTCCTGATGTTTATCTGTGCTGATAAATGTATCTGTGCCTTATTCATTTCACATCTATGCAGTATTCACCTGCATGAAGACATGGCACCACGCTGTTCTGTTCTTCCAGAAACGGACATTTTAGATGTTCCCACTTTCTTGGTATTAGAAGCAACACTCTAATAAGCTTCCATGCACTTTTAGGGGAGTCTCCCCCACTACTGATTAGCGTCAGTGCATTTTCAACTCCTCTACTAGATGTTGTCGAATTGTTCTCCAAAGTTGTCGAAACAATTTACACCCTCCACAGCAGTGCATGAGTTTCTACTGCTTCACAGCCTCAAAAATCACTTGGTTAGAATGAAATTTAATTTTTGCCAAGCTGATAGGTGTGAAATGCTTCTTGTGATTTTAATTTGTTTCCCTGATTACCAGTGAAAGTGAGCATCTTTTCATGTTGACGGACCACTTGGCTTCCTGTTCTGTAAAATGCTTAGCTGAGACCTTTGGCCATTTTTCCATTTGGACTATTTTTTTGTGGAATTTCTTTTTACATGTTGATACTAATCCTTAGTTTAAAATTTTTATAGAAAACAAGTTATTGCTACATATTAAGGCCTTTAAAAGTGCTCATACCCTTTGACCCAATAATTACATGTAATGAATTAAACCTAAGAAAGTAATAAAAGCATGTTAACAGACTTAGGCTTCAAAGAGGCTCATCAAAGCATTGTTCGTATAACAAAAACCACAAGCAATATACTTAAGTAATAACGATAAAAATATGAAATTCTTCAACAACAAAAAAAGGGATTGGCATAGTCATAAAATAGACTGCTATACAGACATTAAAAGTGACATTTTTAGAAGAATGTTTAATGTATTGAAGAATGTTAAAAATATATTAAATAAGAAAAGCAGAAAAAATTCTCCAGGAAAAATATGACCATGCAATCATTGCTAGTTTATGGGATTATAAGTATATTTTCTTAATCTTTTATTCTTACTTTAAAAAAAATTTATATAAAGGATATAAAGTAGTTTTTTTTTTAAGTTATGCATATAAATATAACAGAGAGACTCTTTCAGAATTGGGCTACCAGGAGAAAACTTAATCTAAGAGACAGAATTTTGAAAAGCACCAGATTGCAAAGAGCATTGAAAGGTACAAACAAGACCAGGTTTACGTGTATGCACGACTTCTGTTCCCAAGACAAGATATTTCAGCCAAACCCACAGAAAATGATCGCCCTTGGATCACTGCTGTCTCACCTAATGGAAAATAATAACCCAAGAAGTTCTGTGGGTTCCACGTGCAGCAGGGCTCGGTGTTACCCACAGGATTTGCACTCTAAGTAAGACAGATGAGACAATTAAGACAAACAGACAAGGGATGGGAAAGGCAATTTGTACCCCAGTCATGGAGTGGGCATATGGTTTCCATGTCTATGCTTACATCTGAGGACAGTTTAAGGAGAGTCAAGCCAGATCTAAGCAGAAAATATAGCTAGAGCTGGATTCTGAGGGTTATAAGAAGTACATTTTGTGCAGCTGATGGTAGAAAACGTCAACTCAGAATGAGAAGACTGATTTTAAAAACACCTTGACCATAAGTCTGATGGTTTGAACCACTGGCATAACTGTCTTTAGCTTATAAAACATTTGCTTATAATTATCCAGAATTTTGAAAGAATCAAGGTCAAGCATGGAAAAGAAGAGGGAGCACAACCTTCAAAATCAGATGGAGGAGCAGCGCTGGGCATGTTTCACAACCTCTTTAGGCTCAATTTCCTCATCATAAAGAATGGGGATATTAACACAGGATCAACCTTACATGGCTGGTGGACCTTTAGCAATAATGAAAATAAAGACTATGTGCGGCATGTTGAAAGCACTCAAAAAGGGGACAATGTGAATCCCAGGAATACAGTAGTTTCTTCTGCAAATGGAACTGGAGCCTCATTGGATAATATACCTCAGATACTTAACTGTTACACTATCTAAACTAAATGAAACTGAAAACCTTGATTAAAAAGCTTACTGGCAACATCATTTGGTTTCAAGCTTTACTTTTTCTGTTTAGAGTATATTTATTTTTCATCTTAAATGATCACAAGGTAGAACACTTTAAAAGATACTTTATATCTTTTAAAAGTAAACTTTATACCCATAGTCAAAGGCAAATACTAGCTGGTTTCTTGCTCATGTAAAATATACAATTAATATTTTAATCTCACTCCTAAAATAGTATCCAACCATTTCTCCTTTGTTTTGCCAGGAAGAGACAGATGGTGAATTGGCTTATAAATCAGCCCCCAAAATTCTTGAAAGCAAATAAGTGCTTTATAAATCAGGGTTTTTAAAAGGTCTCATTTTTATAACAGTTATTACTTTGAAGCAATCTTTCCCTAATTATCTTCATAAACATTAAACAGGGCTCATTTATGAGTTCCGAAACAATTTTGGGTTTTTGAATGAAACAGTCAAGATCCCACATGCCTCTTTTAATCATCACTAACATATACAATGACCTTGATCAGCCCTATGGTTCATTAAGCTCTGACCCTAATAGACAGAGAGACCATGCTGAGAAATTATTATTCAGCTTTAAAACTCAGAATACATTTGAAAATGACTTTGGGATAAAAAGACACCTTGGTAAGTTGGCTATGTCCTTATATCCAGGTAAGAGAAATGATCAGGGAAAAAAAATTTATGAAGATTGGCACAGAGCCTCTAAAACTGTCCAAGCACTCCAAACATTGTTTGACTTTGTGCTGATCCTGCCTCAGTTTCTCAGAGAGAAAAAGCGAGGTGGGGGGAGGAGGAGATGATGCTACACCTCTCTTCCCAGTATACTGACAGCCAGCGCATCACAGATGCTGTAAGAAAGGGTATATGTGGCAGAAGAACTTTCCAAGGCTTCTATTAAGTTTATAAAGCACCCAGGTAGGCCAACCATATTCTAATCTGGTGCATTTTCTTATAAGAAAATGTGCATTGCTGTCTAATTAAAGAACAGAAAGTCGAATATGAAAATGAATATATGTGTGTATATGCGTGACTGGGACATTGTGCTGTACACCAGAAATTGACACATTGTAACTGACTGTACTTTAATTAAAAAAAAAAAGAACAGAAAGTGGAATTTCTGTAACAGGGAACGTAGCACGGAGGGTTACTTTATATGGTGATTCTTCTATTAGTACAGGGCTAAAACCCCTGATCTATCCACAATTCTAAAATCCCCAAAGCTCTGAAATCTCATTTAACTGCAAAACCTGATCTAACCAAACACCATTTAATGATTAAATGCAACCTGGCCCAACACAAGGCTTATTATACTCAACCCACCAGTGTGTATCTCCATGTGTTTTGCCGCTGAAATAGTGAAGTATTTGATTACAGGCTACTGCCCTAGACCCTGCTGAGGATGTCATGTATATGTTACAGATATGCCCCTTTCCTATTGCCTTTCAAAATTTCTGCAGAATTCTGAATTCAGAAACACACCCAGCCCCAAGGGTTTGGATATGGGACAACAAACCTGTGTGAACATTTCTTTTTTTCTTTCTTTTAATATGGAAGAAGAAGGAAGTTAATGCTGCAGCCCTAGGGTTGGATGTTCAAAAATGGTGATGCAGTTGCCTCCAGGTTGGAGAGCACTGTAGTAAGGTCAGCCCTTGACAGCATTCATCATCAAGTGTGAGGTTCATTGTGGGCACATGATGCAGGCGGGGCCTGACTGAACGGACAATGGGCGACAGGCCAACAAAAAGGAACAAATCTACTGCTACCGAGCCCTGGACATCCGCAGCCATGATTAACTAAATGAGATGTAGGCCAAGGGATAAGGGCATGGAGGACGCTGAGCAAGGTCACCATGGGTTTGCTTCTTTATGTAGAGTAGGAGTTGAAGCTGGGATCATGACTCTTCTCATTAACCCAAAGAAGGGAAGGATTAATGGAAAAAGCAAGATAATAGCTAAAGGTCCCCAAGGTGCACGAGTGTCTCTGAGTGTGTGTTCACAACAGAGAAGAAGAGAGTTATTATACATGTCAAAAGACATTAGGAAAGGAGTCACAGATGGGGTAACTTGGCCAGGACAGGCACGACGGAGACAAGGTAAGAGATGCTGGGTGCGGAAGTGATAGATTTTGAACCTAGAGGTAAAAATCCAATAACGCAATATTCAGAAATGACTTTCTTCTTATTTACATGTAGTCATAGCTTACTTTATTGCACTTTGCTTTATTGCATTTTTTACAAATTGACAACCCTCTTTGTCAGATGGTGGTTAGCATTTTTTAGCAATAAAGCATTTTTTAATTAAGGTTTGTACATTGCTTAGACATAGTGCTATTGCACACTTAATAGACAACAGTATAGTGTAAACATACACTTTATATGCACTGGGGAACCAAAAAATTTGGATTCACTTTATTTTGGTATTCACTTCATTGCGATGGTCTGAAACTGAACTTGCGATATTGCCAAGGTATGCCTGTACACCCCTCAATTTTAGGTTTTTGATTGCTTGTTGTCTATTTTCTGTTCCCATCCTATGGTTTACCTGCATAATTGGTAACAGTAATAATCATCCTGTCCACCCATATAGATAGCACTCTATAATTTAATAAATACTTTTATAACACATTTTTTTGAGATAACAATATTCCAAGGACAGGTATCTTTATCCCTAAAAATGAAACTGAGGGTCAGAGCGTCGGAGTGCAAATTACGGCTTGAGCATTCCTACCTCGGATAAACTAATTAAGCTGTTAAAGCCTCGGTTTCCTCATCTGGAAGATGAGAACAATAACTCCTACTGCACAGAACTGGTAACAGAATCGAACGAGGTGATATACATAATAGTGCTTTTCAACACTTATCAACACTAAGGCCCTGTAACTAGTGTCTGTGACCACGGCAATGACATCTGTGACTTTGTTCGTGTTTTGCTGTTAGGAATCATCTCCAGTATCTTCTTCTCTTCTCTTCTGCCAAGCCGCAATTCATTTTTGAAGGCAGTGCTTTGTAACAGCCAAAATCAGTACTAGGAAGCCTCAATTCAATTTTCACTTTAAAAATAATTCTCATAATTGCATTGGCTTAATATGAACTTTCTGGCATAAAGCAAGCCATAGTCTAGCAAGACTTTCGACATTTAAAAGGCAATTCCATTAGCTTGTAATTAGTAGTTTTCACACGTACAGGAAAAATAAATTGATTTAGCACCTTTCTCCTGTCCACAGTAATACTGAAGATTTTTTTTTTCCCTTGCTGTTATTGTACCCTGGCTGCAAATATTAGTTACCCTAACTGCATATCACGTAAATCAAATAAATGCTCCCCTCCTATCCCTCTGCCCATAATCACGTCTGCAGCTGCTCCAGAGTGTTTCAATGGCCATCCACTGGAACTCATTAAGAAGGCATTATGTATAGTAAATTAAAATGCAAGGTCTCTGATCTGCAGACAAAAAGATGACAAAGCTTATCAAATGTATGCTTTGGCCTTCTCATTAGCTCTCAGGGTTTCAATGGCATCGTCCTCTCAAACAGGTCCCAGTGCATTTTTATTTGTTATGAGCAGAGCCAAGTCGGGCAAGCTTTATGTGCTACAGATATTTCAACATTCCAAATAAACCACTTTAACAGAAACTGGAGCCTGAGGTTAAGGCCCAGGATAGTCTAAGAAATCTTTAGAAGCACTTGTTTTTCCTAGTCAGCTTTTCGGTGTTCTCCCACAATAACCAAATCCATCCGCCTCAGCATGACTGGTCAATCCATGAGTATAAGACATAATGATATTATTTCATACGAGAAGTAGTTCCCACATAGGCCTTTAAAAGGGCTTTACATGTACTTTTGTTGAGGCATTCATGCCAGGATAGCTGCTTTCTGAGCTTCCCTCAAGGTTGAAGGTATTCCAGCAAATGGGAGCCCAGTGCAGGCACAGGGAAAGCCTCAAATCATCCTATATGAGAAACTACTCAAGTAGTGGGGATGTTGACTTGGAAAATTAAAGTCAGGGGCATGTGCCTTCAGATATTTCAAGATGGTAACTTCCATCAAGGATGAGACTTACTCTGCAGAGAGCCAGAGGGACCAAAATGCAAGGACCATAGCATGTATACGGAGTCAGACCTACTGATGAGGGCTGTGTGCCATTTAGACTACCATCACTTCCAAGGAGTGCTAACCATCCCTCTGCCAGATGGGACTAGGTGGTCTTTAAATGCCCTTCCAGCTACTGGGTGCTATTCTTAATGAAAGCACCAGTCATCCTTTACACTGCTGACTGCAAACACGGAGGTGACCATTGTCTTATATCCCTAGCATCCAACACAGAGGGTGGCACACATTCGTGAGCCCAGCAGCTGCGATTACTGAGCACTTACTATATGCTGAGTATTCGACCTTTACTATGTCATCACAGTCACGTGCTTTCATGAACTGCCTAGAAAGTCTTATCTCTATTTTATAAATTAGGAAACAAAGGGTCAGAGAATTTAGGTAATCATTCAAAGACAGGAAGGGGTTGAGAAGGGCAGCTCAAATGCATGTTCTTCTAAAAGTCCAGACATTTATCCTTTGCCGTCCTGCCATTGACAAACTCCAGCACAGACATGGGTACCAGAAAGCCTGTGTAAGAATAACGAGTCTTTCTCTGTCTCACTCATTTCACTTCACATAATGCTTTCAAGGTTCATCCATGTTGTTGTAAATGGCAGGATTTCCTTCTTTTTTATGGGTGAAGAATATTCCAGTATACTATATATATTATATACAGGAATAATATTCATATGTATATTACACTTTCTTTATCCATTATTTTTTGCTCATCACAGACAATTAGGTTGTTTCCACATCTTGGCTCTAAAACACAATTCTCAACGAAAAGCATTAACAAAGAAGAATCAGTCACTGCATCAAAATGTTCAAACTTGAAAGCTAATTAATAATTTAGATTTTTTTAAGTCTCCAGCATGAAAAGAGGAGTAACTCTGGATAAAACGTGCACAAAGCATCCTCAGTTCTCTCAGAGAGTAACAAGGGGGGAGGCTGTGCTCTGTGGAAGTTCCCCACGTGGTCCCCACGCTCCCCTGGGCTCACTCTTCGCCCTGGTGTCCGCTGTTCTGCCTTTGCCTTCCCTGCCATTTCTAAATGCAGGAAGGTGAATCCGCCTGAGCCCCCCAGATACACTCTTAAAGCTGAACATTTTCTTTGTAAGCCAGAGGAAAGAGAAGGGACGAAAGGAAACATACACAATATAAAAACACTCACGCAGTTGGAGTATGGGATTCTGGTCCTGAGACTCTCAGCGGAGACAGCAAAGAGCTTTCCTGAGTCCCAGGTCTTTCTGTGGACAGATTGCTCCCCTTGGCCCCCAAGGTCAAGGCATCCCTGTTCTTTTCTCAGCCAGGTTGGTCTCTGGCTCCCAGCATGTCTGGCATGAAGGATTAGTTCATGTCACCATGTTGACTGAGCCCCTTGACAAAAGAAATACCCTGGAACAGTCGAGCCACATTCCTGGTCCTTAGGGAGTCTTCAGACTAGAAGGGAATTCGATACCTAAACAAGCGCTCACTACACTGTGGTAAGTGCCACGCTGAGGAAGCTGTGGGCCCACCGAGGTGGAGGGGAGGGAGGGAGCGTTTCTCAGCGGAGATGGCCTGTAAACTCCAGTGCTCCCTTACCTAGACCACTGGCCTTAACCCTCAAAGGCCTCTCTCATCTGGCCCACACCTCCAACCCCAGACCCCTCTCTTGCATGTCCCCTGCTTCACTCCACCCCTGCCCTACTTGTCACTTATTTGCTGAAAAGGCCACCCTTTTCCCCCTAGTTGGCTCTTCATCATACAGTGTCCTGCTCTTGGAGCCCCCACCCCTCCTCACTGTCTTTTCATCAGGTGTCCATCTGAACGCCAGCTCCTCCGTGTGTGCCTGTTTCTAACTCTGCTCTAAGGAATGTTCTCCATCATCACAACTCCCAGGCTTTGTCACTTCATCATGTTTTTTTTAAAAACAGCACTTTGCATTTTGTAGAAAAAAATTATAAATGCTTTTACTTTAATTTTTATAAATGTGTTTACTCTGATTTTATCTGTCATGACTTCCAGACCATTAACTCCACGAAATGTGGGGACTGTGTCTGATTGAGTTACTATCACATAGCCAGGCCTCACAGGGAGGGAGGAGAGACTGCCAGGCAGCAGGGCCAGCACAGGGGCCTCTCTGTGATCTCAGGAACAGCTCTGTGCTCTGATCTTATAGAAGGATGCAAAGGACTCTCCGAGGGTCCAGGACTAGGGTAAGGCGTGTGAGGTTCCTGGCCCAGGTGCAAAACTTAAGAGAGTGCCCCCCTAAAACCTCCACAGTCTAGAGATATAATATCCTAAAGTAACACTTAAAAACTCAACATTAATGCAATCCACGATAAACAAAACACCAAAACTTTAAATAAGGACATGATCAGTATTACTGATTTTTTTTCTTTAACAAAAACAGGCTCCAATACAGCGAGGCTTGGCACTGCCCTTCCAACATTTCCCTGGTCCTTACAGCTCAGAACAAAAAGAATCTCACGTTTGGTTTCTGGATGGCTTCACAATATATCTGTAGGGCAGTGGTGATGATTTATCAGGAGAGGCACCCCCTCCCCTATTCACAGAGAAACATCCTGTATCATAAAGCTTCTGCTATCTACCTACAACATAATTACACTTTAGCGACGCAACGTCCATAAGACACATCTAATGAAAGTAGAGGTACTGGGTGCGTGTGTCGTGCGTGTGAATGAGTGTGTTTCTGCAAGTGTGAAGGTCACCGCCTTGCAGCATGATTCTATATTTCATCTGTTTGTCTGACGAGCAACGGTGCCTTTGGACTGGCAGCAAGCACGCTCTGTATCCCTGGTCTCCGAGTACACGCAGCATACTTTCTAATACTGCTTTCAGAGAGTTTTCAATTTCACAGGCATGCTCTCTTGCCTGCTAAAAGACCACCGTTAAAAAAGTGAAATCCAAACCAACAAACACCATCACAGATAAGGAAGCAGCGTTCCCCGTCCATTCATTTTTGTGATCCTGACAGCTGCGTAATTAGTCCAGCCCCGCCGCCTGCCTGTGGGCTGGAGCCGGACCCGTGCAGAACATGACAGTGCAGGGATCGCTGCTATGCTTCAGCAGAGATCTGATTTCCCAAATGGCACCTCCCTTTGAAAAACATCACTCATTCACTAGAAAATAAAAACACATCAACAAGCTGCTGGGGAATAGACAAGAGCTTAATTATCTACCCTCTCTTTAATATGTGGATTCAATATTTATGCTTCCATTTCTCTAATCTCTGAAAGAGATATGAAATCCATGTCCCAGGACTCACTTTACAAAGCACTGCAAAAATTCAGCTGTGCCCAAATATCCAAGGCAGGCATCATGGCAGGAAAAAAGAAGACGGAGAACAGCTGCTTTTGAAAGCAGGCTAATAAATAGGTCTCTGGCAGCAATAAACCCTGGGCTAAAGACAAAACAAAGGGAAATATATTTTTTTTCTTTGCCTTGCACTAACCATAGAGCCTCATGCTTAATATTACACGTTGAAGGATCTCCAGGATTGCAGACAAGGCATGCAAAGTTCAAGATCAACTAGCATTTAAAGCAATGGCAAAAACACATCATGTCCTGCAACAGCTAGCTGCCCATTCTTGATCCCCAGGGAAATGTGGGTTTGATGTTGAGCCAGAGAGATGCACGGTGACATCAAACCAGTGTTGGCTGGTTCCCCAATTAGGCAAGTGAGGCACTGGCTCTACCCTCAAATGAGTGGGAGGGAAATGAGACCCCATCTGCTCGAATCTGAAGAGGTTTGACCAAGATTATCCCTGTAGTACTTTGAATTCATACCATCATCAAATATGCTCCAGGTATCTCCTCTGCTCCAGGCATCGAGAGGGACATTAGAGAGAGCTTCCAAGAACACGATGTGCTTATTTAATGGAACCTGATGATAATCGGGAAGGTAGGCACACACGGCGTATTATCACTGCAACATGGAGGAGGACTCTTAGGCTCGGAGATGGTCTGAGATTTACCCAAGCTGCAAAGCTGGCCAGGAGCAGAGCTGGGCACCACAAGTCCCTTCTTCACTTTCCATCACTCCAGGCTTTTTTGCCTCCTGAGCATTACGGGAGCAGCTGTCAGGACCAACTGGAAGGTCCCATGGGCGAGGGCATGCACCGAACCCTCCATGCATCTGAAATGGTTTCTGAAGCTACAGGCTCTGAAAGCTGAGCATCCATCCTCCTGCGCTCACAGGCATCAGCACCACTCATCCAGGCACCTGTCCTTCCCGGGCTGGGCTCTAACAGGGTCCCTGAACTGCTGCAGGGAGGATGGACCTATGCTGTAACACACCTGATGCAGTGAGGGTCACAGGACAGCAATGCAGGACAGTGCATTTAAAAGTTGTCAGTCATGTCTTCTTGATATGGGGAAATGGAATCAACTGTCTTAACACATGATAATAAATAGTTGCAAATGCTTTTTAAATTTAAATTTAGCAAACTGTTATCGAGTGCCTGTGCTTGGCCCCTAGAAGGCACACACAGTGTTAGCTGATGAATTTTGCTGAATAAACGCCGTGGGCTAAACGCTGATGGAATCATAATGCAAGGATTCCTGTGTCATCCTTAGAACTGGGCTCAGCTCTGCCTCGCAGCCTGCTCAGACCTCAGACCATGCAAAATGGTGTTGCCTCTTGTCAGTTCTCCTAATAGTATATCACACTGTATAGACGCCCACCATGCAAAACATCTTTGGGAAAGCCAATGAAAAGCCATCGATCCTTCAAATGACAGTTACAGGGGCCCACACCACTTAGGAAACTGAGTGGGTGGGTGAGGGTCACATATGAGAAAAAGGTGCTTTGCTGAGGCTGGGAAGGGGGTCGACAGAAATAAGCAGGGGCAGGGGTGGCAGATAGCAGTGCTGGGTTTCTTGAATTTTCATGGCAAAATACAGAAAACAAGTTGGACCTCAACTCTCATACGGACATTCTTCCCTATGAGTAAGTGGTGAGAAAAATATGCTACTGATTCTGGAAATTTAAAGAAAATGACTGCATGGAAAATGCAGCTACATAACTTACTCAGGGGCAAAGTGTACAAGTAAATGTCAGAACCTGGAAAGAGCAAGGGCAATGCTGCTTCCAGATATAGATTAACGGGCATTATGACATTTATTATTTATCAGTTCGCCCTGTATGGTTCCACCCACTGCTTCAAGTCCCCAGGGCGAAAATACAATAAAATTCCATTAGTTAAAATATTTAGAACAACTGACCTGGAATGCCACAGTCTTGTTATAGCACTGTCTACCATAGAAGAAAAAATTCGGAGACCACTTGACAAAAGGTGGTGTGTTGGGGAAAACTACAGATTTTCTTCTGGTCTTAAGTAGGAGGCTTTGAAGAGAAAAATAATGCTTTTTTTTCTTACCAGTTTCTCTCTGAGAGACAGACAAACTGCTTGTTTAATTCTGACACAGTGGTCTAACGTGTTTCAGTGTGTTTATTTCAATGTATAATTATATTAACTAGTCTTATTCTGGGAGGTTAGATTGATTTAGATATGGTCATTTTTAATGAATTTTTTTTGGCAGCAAGGATACCCACTGATATTCATTGCTTAGCTATTTGTCCCTCTTTCTCTGGGCAAGAGAGGAAGGCCAGGGTCGTCTCTGCAGAGCAATTCACAGGCAGCTACCAGAAGCTCCCCAGGGTAATAACAATCCCCAAATTGCACTGACAGCTTCTCAAAGCTCACAGGTCCAAGCCACAGCAGAGCACACATGCTGTTCTCCCATCCGAAACACTCTCACATTTCCTCTTGATCTACTTGTATTTCTCACCCACAATATCTACTTCGAGAAGGTTTTCTAGCTGCCCCAGGTCCCAGAGCTTCTGGCTTTTCTCTGACCTCTTGGGGAATAAGTTCATACCCTCAAAGAGAAAGGGACTGAAGGGGCAGGCAATCCAGAGAAGGTCTCTCCTGCTAATGGAAGTTCTTTCTAGTCTTCACCTACGGGACCTCCAGGCTCGGTTTTGCTTGCCTCACCTTACCTCACCTCTACCATATTCTATCTATACTCTGCCCTCACTCTTAGATACCCTGCTTGGGATCACCTTGCTCCTGTGTCCTCCTCTGCCCGGGAAGTGGTCCACCTTGGCCTTACCTCCTGGCTACAGACCCATGAAACCCACGACGATCCTCTCCACTCAGACGTTTAGGTCAAGCAAAACACTGGAAGGAGCTGCCTGCCATTTCGATACAAGATAGTCTCATCACGGTGCTGTTCACCGTGGCACACACACAGCAGCAAGCACCTAAATGTCCAGAAGTGTGGGCTGGTTGAATGAATTACAGTGCATCCCTGCACTGGAACAGTATTTAACCATTAAAAAACATTTGTTGTTGAGAAACAGTAATTAATAGATGAAAATACTCCCGATTAAGGACAAGAATAGACTGCAAACAGTATGGACAGTGTTATCCTATTTTTAGAAAATGTATATATACATGCACAAAGACGGAGATATGAAAAGCTATACATCAAGGTATTAACTATGCTTATCTTTGAGCAGCGTGATTATGGGTTTTAATGTTCTCCCTCACTTTACTTATTTATATTTTATAATTTGTCTAGAAAGTCCATTCATTGCTTTTACAGGAAGAAAAAAAATAAAAGCTTTTGTGCTGTTGTTTTGCTTGTTTTAACAGGGACTGACAAGGAGGTATTTGGGGTAAAAAGGTTGTAGATTACTGTCATCTATTACAAGTTAACATCACACATGTGGCAATGAATCATAGGTTACTTATTATTTCGTATGTTGGGTCTGCCTCCCCAGAAGTAATAATATTATTATTATAGACAATAGTTAACTGCTCCTGAGTATTTACCATGAGACAGGTACGGCTTTAGGTACTCAATATGCTTTACATATTTAATACTCGCAGTGACCCTGTGGAGTATTATCATTATCTGCACCTTTTTAGATGAGGGGACCAGATGGTGGAGAAACTTGCCCAAGGTCACTCAGTTAAGCAGTAGCAGAGAAAAGATTCTGGTCCAAGTCCTTCATGACATCACATAGAACTGAAAGGCAAAAATCTTGTTTGCAGCTTCTCAGAGCCCAAGCGCCCAGGCCACACCAGAGCTGACAAAGACTTGCTACCCCACCGGTAACACCCTTCTAGCGTATCTCCACTATTTATAAGTAGCTGAACTGGAGGCCTTTATATCCTTCAGGAAGCCTTTCCATGTTCCTAAGTTAACAGTAGGTTAATACATATTTGCTAAATAATAATTACAGAACTTAACATTTACTGAGCATTTATTGGGTTAAGAGTTTGCATCTTATAATGCTAGCTCTATTATTATTCCATCATGCAGATAAAGACTCTGAGAGGTTCAGGAACTTCAAGATCCTAAACTAAGGAATGAAGCTTTTATATTTAAGGTTTTAGGTCCAGTTAAATCTCACTCAAGAATTCATGTTTTACACCACCATTCAGTTAACAGAATTTCTGCTAAGTAGTGGCCCAGTGAAAAAGACCAAATTCACCAAATAGCATTCTTTCCACCCAGAGTCATGTCATACACTCAAGCTAGCAGGAGCAGACAACTGTCAATGTTTTCCTTGCCTCCTTGATTTGATTTCCCAGATCACTGCCTACAGGAAGCCATGCTTCAGCCTGGAAAACAACAGCCCATGAATTAACAACATAATTACCGTATGATATCAGCTGACACTGCACAGTAGTAAACAGGTGTTCTGGTAGAGTAAGATTAATGAAGTGACTCCAACAGGAGCTTGTCGGAGCCACAGTTTCTGGGAACAGAGTCATCATGTTGAAATGGCAAGGCTTGGATAAACTGAAACTATACCCAGAGAATTATTTTGACTCTCCAGGGCTAGGTTCAAACTATCTCGACTTTTAAAATAGAAATGCTATAATCTTCACATTCACAGAAACAAAGAAAGTACTTGAACACCATTCTCATGTCAAGGATATTCAGAGATGTTCCCCCAAAGCGCCCCTGTAGTGGTTAGTCTACACCCCCAACACCATGACTGTGCCCAAACTCGGCTTCCCTTTGGTCCTAGGTTGTGGATTCTTGAATGGAGAGCACATGGGAATCCCATGTTCTGTAAGAGCGTGGGCTCCAGCATTAAAAGAGCTGACAACGGTGGAAGCTTTGTCAAAATTTCCTAAACTGCCTAAGCCTTATTTTCCTCATCTACACAATGAGGCAATTCATAGAATTGTAAGGATTAGAAGAGATGATACACATTAATAGGGCTTGGCCCATGGAAAACATTACGGAAAGGTTTACTATTACAATCAACTTCCTAATGAATACATGAGTACATATCTACTTAAATTACACTGTATTTGAAATTTCTCTGGCCCCCAAAGACCAGTCCAATGTTCTAGCTAAATATAATTTTTTTAATCCACATCAACTTGCCTCTCAGGGCTGCAGCACACAGAAAGTCAACTCAGGGGTCTACCCTAAGTAGAATTAAATGTTCTCCTGACAAGGTTAAATGAGGTTTCTGGATGCCTTCCTGCTGATTTTCATTAAATCAGAAAGGCGTCCCCCAGTTGCGTCCCCTCTCCATTGGGGAAACTTGACACTGGAGTTGAATGAAACAGAAACATCAAAGAAAGAGAAATGTGTGCCTACATGTCTTTTACTAGTTGATCTGCAGAGGCTGGCCTGACTCCAGATGATGTTGTTGTGGGTAAAGGAGAACTGGAAGCACTGCCCTCCTGGAAGGAAGGGCGGGGGAGACTTTTCCACGGCGCCCATCTTGGAATGAACCTGCGTTGTCCAGAATAACAGCCACCGGTCACATGTGGCTACTTCTTGAAATGGAGCTAATCTGAACTGAGGAATGCATCCATGCAAAATGTGCCCTGGACTTTGAAGATTAAATAGGAAAAATGCAACGTATCTTTGATAAGATACTCTAATATAACTCTTGTATTTTGTATCTAGTGGGTTAATAGAATATGTTACTAATATTATTTTCACCTTTTTTCCCCTTCTTACTGGAAAATTTAAAATCACATATGTGATGGGATTATCTATCGGATTTTATAATGTTAGTGCTGATTTTATCACGAGGTCCACAATCATTCATGGGTGTACAACATTTTGTTTTCCTTAAATGGCCAATCATTTGTTGGTTTCATACGTCAGTTAGACAGCTAATAGTTGTTACGTTAAAACAAAACCGGACTGGGCAATAAAATAATGTCTCGGACAATACAGTCCCCTCAATAAATGTTAACTATTTATATGTATAGTTTTTGTCATGTTGAATACAGTGAGTCAAAGCTTAAATTTAAGGAAAGCAAATTTCTTTAGTCCAGGACTTCTCAGAGTTACTTCTCTATTTTATATGGAATCTGATTCTCCAAAAAGGTATGTGGCCAGTGTTTCTCAGACTCATTTGATCAGACATCATTTTTAACTTATTATTACTTTTTGAGCACCTTAAGGGACTAATTTTTTTTTTTCCAGAAAAGGTTTTGGGAAATGGTTCTAATATTTATTTGGAATGTGGAGAGGTAAAAAAGATGAGTCTTTTATTTGGGACCAGAGAAACTGGAGTGTGACTAGCACAATAAAAAGAGCCCAAGAAAGAGGAAAGGGCCATTTGGCCTGGCCCAATGTACATGGTACATAGTACACAATAGTATATGATAAATACTTAACCCATAGCATTTGGTTTTATTGGTGAACAGTTTGAAAAGCAGCACTTAAGCAATAATCTGTCTTACTATGACCCACTTACTGAACCTAAGCCCTAAAAACATCTTTTGATTAATTTCTTAACATTCAAATCTTCTCAAAGCTGATTTTTTGGGGGGAGTGAAGAATAGGAGCTAATCGGCAGTGCTGTGAGCAGCAGCCGGCAGAGATCAGTAACAAGGACAGGGGTATCAACTTAGGGCTGCCATGAGGATGCTTATACGCAGTTATCCCCTCACCCTCTTTTCAGTCATTTCCATCAAAGAGCTAGTATATGCTTGTTCTATTGAGCACTGACTGAATCACAGCACACAGGTCATTACAGCACTGTCCCTATGGGTATATGTTCCCACCATAATACTTTAGCAACCCTTTCCTGCCTTGCAGAAAATCTCTTCTCTGCATGTTCTTTACCAACTACCACTCCTCAGTTATTGATCAACCCCTCCTCAGTGGCAAAGATGTTTATGATGCGCTTCACAGTGACAAAGGACTTCCATTAATCTCTGATTGCCTCTTGGTAGCAACTACTAGATGCTTGGATCATTTCCCTGAAGGTGTGTGACATCACTGTAAAGTCCATGTTTTTACAGCTAGAAGGATGCTCTATGGACAGTCAGATACTATCACTTGCATACTTTCTGGCATTTGTTCCAACAACGTGAAATAAAAGCCAGAATGAGTCCAGAGGAAGAACACACCACCTACAAGAGCTCGCTAGCAGAGAGAACGTACGGAGGGAGCACTAATGCTCATTGGCTGAGAGCATACCTACAATCTGCTCTTTTAACTCCTACTGGCTGAAAGCTAGCACCCATACTCAGAGCTGTCATTAGACAGATAGATAGAACTGTATTCCAACGAATTGTTTTCTCTCTCTCTCATCTGTCCATCAGTCCATCTACATACATTTAAAGAAAATTTCAGAGAAAATAGTGCTATAAAGAATCAGAGTTGTTGGGAGAAGTGTTTTAAAAGACATGCGCTCAAAAACGTTCCTTGAACATTTTTTAGGCAGGTACTTGTGACCAGTTCCTGCTGGGCACTGTCACAGCTTAGGGAAAGAAGGTGCACATATACAAGTACTGTGGCCTAAAAGTTGTTTTTGTTGCAGAAAATTTAATGCAGCCTGCACCTAACTTTTTTCTCCCCTATAAAGAAGTTTCTCAGTTCTTGCCCCTGTTCATTAATTTGGTTGCCAATTATTCACTTCTCTCTGTTTCACATGATGGGTGCTACCAGGAAAAATCGCAGGAAAAGGCATTATTAAATTTCAGAGAACTATCTACATGTATATGATAAGGAACATCCAAACACTGCCCGGCTCACGTAACTAACGTTCACTTCCTTTCATTCAAAAAGCTTTGCTTCTTTCCTCCTTTAATGTCTTTCATAAATTTGTTCTCCAGGGACTGTTGGCTGCTGTTAGTTATGCATATCAACTCCCGCTGGGCCAGAGGAAACTTAATTATTCTAATTTTCAAGGTCAGAGAAATAATCCAAAGATGCCAGTTTGACAGCCCAAAGAATAACCCGAGCTCAAGGGGATCAGAGACAGGACTTGCCATGGAAGGCTGGTTTACAACCTTATCCACGGAGATGTGCTGAAGGTTCACTCGCTTCACAACCCAAATTAAATTGCTTAGGACAAGCTCCCCCAACCAGTGACCGGCCAGTGAACCTGGCTGTAAATAGGAAACACTTCTTGGCCCATGAGGGGAGGGCAATTTTCTCTCCAGGGTCCCTCAACACTGCAGCTTTTTTCAGACAAGCAAGTGCTTACCTTCGCAAAACCACTTAAACCTGCCTGCTTATCCACTGAGGTTTCAGCCGCGAGGACAAGGAAGAGAGAAAGGAAGAAAGGAAGTGCTTTGTCAAATTTTAAATGAAAGCTGTTTTGCAGTTTTTGGGAAAAGTAACTCCAGAGTAAATTTCAAGAGACTGACTAGCAAGAATCAGGATTCTATTTGAAAACATCTTGATTTCTTAAGGAACCTGTACCTGGAAGCCCAAGTTTACAGGATGTTCAATATTACAACTAAGGTGAACCATACTGAAGGATGAGTTTCTAAGCAATGCAAATCTATCTGGGTAAAAATATTTCAAGGAAACATAGCCAATAAGACATCCATCCTTTCCATTTAGCATTGCCACAAAGGCAAAGGATATTTTAGGCTCTTTAAAATTACCAAGAGGTAAGTAGACTTTGGGATTTCATGGCTTCTGGACTATAACTTCTGATTCATCGGGAAGAGATACAATTCCAAGTTCCCGTGTCTAACTCTGGGTATAAGATTTACCTCTTTCCTCCTCCTTCCCAAATCTTGCTGCTGCTAATTGTTTCCAGCCCTGTGTCGTTCATAAAGCCTTTCGGGAATCAGAGGCTGTGATGCTATGTCTCCTTCAGGCCCTTTATCAAGCTCATTCATAAAGATCTTCCAAGACGTCTCCTGGTGGAGACTGGACCCATAAATCCCGCTGCCACCAGCCCACCCCTTCCATGTAGCCACGAGGAATCTAAACTCTGGACATGAATCCAATTTGGGAACAAGGTCCCACCCCCGCAGGAAACTGTGTAAGCCGTCCTTAAGGAGGGTGCTGTTCAGCCATCCAATGCCAAAAGTTTAAAAATGCAATTAAAATTTTAAATAGTAAGCACCATGATAATCACATTTGAAAGAAGGGGATTAAAAAAAATAAGGCCTTGGGACACGTAATGGGCCCTTAGCTGGCCTGCCAGTTCTGAGAGAATCGGCTCAGGCAGGCTGTGCACAGACAGTTGATGATTGTCACAGATGTCTGGTGCTCAGGCAGCGTTCCTCTCTGGCTAAGGAGGTGGTTACTGCTGGGAAAGACAAGACCTGGGGAAGGAAGCCGGTTTCCAAATAGTCTGTGGTCTAAAAGCAGGTTTCTCAGACGTGGATTTCGGGGTATCAGGTCAGAGTCAGTTTCAGAAGAAGTCCAGTGGCCAGGGTAACTTCATGAGAAGGAAGTGATCTACATTTGGGAAGAGAAGGCCACTACAAGTTTCAACAGAGAGTTCACAGCAAAAGTAGAAGAAGCAAACCTAAAGGAGAAAATATCTGTCTATCCTTCCTGGATAGTTGATGTAAAATCTTGTTTTGAATTCTAGAGGATGAATGAGCTTTCACAGCTTTTTCCTACATCAAAATTCCAATTTTTCAATTTGGAGGAAAGCTCTAACTTAGCCCGAGGTGGAAGAATGGAACAACTGTATTCAAATTCCACTGCTACCGAGCTGTTGAAGCCTTTTTTGCAAGTTACCAAGTTTCTCTGTGCCTCAGGTTCCTCATCTGAACTTGACCCTGTACTGCTGTCAAGAGGACATATGGCCCCTAAACGTACTCCTCTGGCTGCTCTCCAACACTTGACTCGTTCCATTCATCTCCAGTTGGAGTGATTCATTGGTTTAGCACATTTGGAAAGAATAACGAGGGGCCCTACACTCAGCCGTACTCTTTTCCCTCTTGGGATTGAGCTGCCCATAGGGAAGCCCAATTCAACTGCCCATCTCAGGGCTCAGATGCTGCTAGGGTCAGGGGACCAGACGAGGAAGCTTCCACTGCTGTTGTGACTGGTGGGCACACCTGTCTAATTCTGGGATTCATTCTTTGCAAGCGCATTTGACTCCGACACTAACCTACATCTGCCAATTTAGCATCTCTACAATAAAGATGATATTCTGACCTCCATCTCTTTAGCTTTTTTCTCAAATGTTCAGAACTCAGGTTGAGAGGAATGATGCTCTTTCTTAGTCTCCCTCAGGCACCCCCACCAATCACCAATCTGCAGACTAGGGGTCAGGATGTTGTAAGGAGTAAATGAGGAGGCAACTGAAACCACCTACCCTTGAGCCCCATTCAGAATCAGACTTCATGAAAAGTTGGCTGAATTGTAATCTTGCACCCCCCTGCTGAACTAGTGGCCCAAGGAGGCCCCACACCCATAAGCCAACCAGCCACCAGCATCTCCAGACTCAAGACAGAGGCTGGCCCCTGAGCAGCCACACGGTGCCCTTGGGAACTACCTAGGTAGCAACACCTGTGAGCCTTGCAGTCCGTTTTGGAGTAACAGCATGAAAAGCGTAACAGCAGAATTCAGAGATCAGTGGCTCTAAACTGGGTTTAGTGACAAGTCATATTCCCAAGACTGAAGGCAAAAGAGCCGGGAGGAAGCAGTGTGAATCCTGTTTTTCCCAGCACACTTTCAGCAGGACACAAGGACAATAAATTAATGAAGGGGAGGGAGCCCAGTCTTACCAAAAACTCCAGCTGTGGTTAGAGGAATTTATCACAGAGAATGAGAAAAGAAACTGGAATTCTGAGTCAAACATGTTTGCTAAAAACGAATTCATAATATGAAAAGGAATATATGTATGTATATGTATGACTGAAATATTATGCTGTACACCAGAAATTGACACAACATTGTAAACTGACTATAATTCAATAAAAAAACAATGCAAGTTAAAAAAAATATGTTCATGTTGTAACCTCAGAAATGTGGGAACTGTTTAGTTTTTATTCTGCCTGCAAATGTGTTCTGTGCTACCCACGCCTGTCTGAGTACAGATTTTGCATCTTAAAGATTAGTGAGGATGATGAACAATTCTAAATATCAAAAGTAACTGTTTCCATGACTTTAACTGAATAACAGAACAGGCCCAGGACTTATAATTCATAATGCTATGCATTTATCTGCCCTCTGAAAATAAGAAACCTTCAAGAGTCACCTCTTAAGTGGAAATGCACATAAATCCAGGTACAATCATGAAAAAAAAGAAGGGGAAGAAACTTGGCGAGAGCAAAACGGAGCACTCAGCTCTCTGGGGGTAGGTAGATAATGATACTGACATTTATTGGATGCTTGCTTTTTGCCACATATTGTTCGAAGCACTTTCATAAATTCATTTCCTTAGTCTTCACGGCAAACTTTGAAGATCAGTGGTATTTTTACCCCATTTTATAATTAAGGGAATTGGCCACAGTAAAGCAAAAAGACTTGTCCAGGGTCATGTAACTAGTAAGTAGCTGAGCCAGGAGCCAAACCCAGGCCATCTGGTCCCAGAATGAGTTCATTCAGCCACTTCCCACAAGCCCTCCCTCTGGCTCTAGAATGAGCTTCTAAAACTTCAAGTTCACTTGAAGCTCATTCTGGATCCTACCGAACTGTCACTGTATTTGCAGGATTTTATTCAGTATCCACCCTCTGCAAAGGTACAAGTGCTCAAGACAGGTCCTACTACCTTCCCCTCCAACTGCTTATGGGATTAGCATTGGATAAAAGGAGCCACTCAGAATCTTTTCTTTCCACTTTCCCTTCCAGAAATGTTTCCACATCCCTGACTATTGGCCCTGGCTCACAGCAGTAGATGGACATGCTTACATGAAGATGCTTGCTCTGGCAAGGTACCCAGGGAAATCTCGTCCAGATTCAGCAAAAGAAGCGTGTTATCTATTTCCAAATAAGACCAGAGAAACTTTACTCTGTGTCTTAATCTCATAGGACATATACACACAAGTGTTACTGTAATAGGGAAGAACAAATCTGACTCCATATTGGATCTGTTTCTTTTACTTTAACCTTTGCATTCTATTCCTTTTGCTACAAGTTAAGAATGTTGCATCTAGCCTGAGATATATAGGATAGTCTATTCTCAAGGCTCTCACCTTTAAAGGTATAACACTTTTACATCTATATAGCAATGAAAAGTCACAGAACAGAAAATAACATTTGTCCTGTTGGAGGTTTATAGGAATACTGTGACCAGACCTACGTGGACAGCTCAAGAACAAAGGATTCCAGCACCAAGAAGATTGCAGCAACCAACCACAACCCCTCCCCTTTTGGCATAAAAGAATCCTGAATTTTAACTTGAGTAAGAATTTTCTTTGGGACACCAGTCCACTATCTTCTTGGTCTGCTGGCTTTCCAAATAGAGTCACTATTCTTTGCCCCAAAAACTTGGCACTTGATTTATTGGCCTGTCCTGCAGCAAGCTGTATGAGCTTGGACTTGGTGACTTTGGTTACCTGTCCAGTTACTGTACTTCACATGGGGGTCAATGGCATTTTCCTTATAATACTATTTAGCTGTTACTGGGCAGCTGGTGGGCCAGGCTGGTACTTCTTGAAGAGCTCCATCTTTATTTTGTCACCTAGTCTTTATCTGTAAGTAGATGTTACTGTTCTCACTTTACAGAAGAGAAAACTGAGACTTGAAGAGATCAAGTAGCTTCCCAAAAGTGACTCAGGGGAGTGAACAGTAGAACAAGGATATTAGCCCAAGTCAGTCTAACCCTGAATTATGTGTTTGAAAGCACTACATATATACGTAGATGTAAATATATTACATCATATATCTAAAATACGTATTATATGTGTGTATATCATTTCCAGTTAGTTAGAGAAAATGTTGATAAGAATTATCAGGCTACATTCGATCAACATTTATTTGCTACCCAATTTGTTCTGCAGTATGCCAAGCTCTGTAGATTCAGAGATGGGTTTTGGACAGGGTAGTCAACCGCAAAAAGCTTACAGTCTAGATGATTTTAAGAGATAGAAAGTGTTGAAAATGCTAAGACATAAGACTACAAATCCAGAGGCATTGACTCAAAGGACCATTTGCAGAGATTTACTTTGATGAATAACTGGAACTATCTGAAACTGCATAATATTTCCCTGAATAAGTGAAAAACTGAATATGAAAAAAATACATGCTCCATTTGCAATGATACAAAAAATATCAACAGGTTGAAGACTAGAAGACAGTAGACAAAACAAAAATAGTTTTCATATGGGATTATAAATATAGCCTATAGACATATGGATATCTCTAAAATTTAATACGTGAGAAAATTATTATAGAAGCACATTATATTCAAGAAAATCATAGTATATTACTTTTTTGTCAGTGAAAATAAGGGAATCATGTAAAGGGACCAGCCACTCTAAAAAAATCTATTGCATACTTTCTGGTGTTGGTATTTTGATTGGGAAGCTGGTTTTAAACCTGATATTGGTTAGAAAACCTAAAGTCCAAAACTGGCTAAAATCAGGTAAGAAAGAGAGTAAAAGAGACTGAGGAAAGGGCTCATGGAAGAGCTGATGGGTAGGTTTAGGGTTCATAGAGGGTCTAACTGTTAAGAGCAGCCTACGCTCTGGAGCCAGTCTGCCTCTGTTACATCCCAGCTCCAGGACTTCAGGTGAGTTACTTAACATCTCTCCTGGCCTCAATGTCCTCATCTGCAAAATGGGGCTAGCAGCACATCACACAATGTTGTTTTGAGATTATAACACATATTATTATTCTATTATTCATGACACATGTCAGTTATTATTTCAACATTGACTTTGACTTTCCATAAACCTTTTTTTATGCTTCCAACTTGACCTTAACTTATTTGGCTGGGGTCAGTGACTTTAGGTCAAGGAACTGTTGCTGCACGTATATATGACTATACATGACTGGTAAATTCCCCAAAGAGGTTGATTAGTGTATTCATAAGGAGGGATGATTAGCAAACAAATGGATCAGAAGTTCAATTTATACTTCAGTTGTAAAGGACATAATTTGTTACCATTGAACTTTTTCCCCTAACAGCAGGTTTTAGAAAGAGAAGATACTGATCAACCTGAGGTCATTACTACAAAACACCAAACTGTAAAATTCCACATCTACTTGTGAAAATCACTCCCCACATCCTTAATGCTCTCATCACTGAACTGTCTAATGATGAGAAAGATATGAGGAAAGAATCACAGATGAGAGCTGTGACCAGGCTCCTTTGTAGGTGGAATTATAGATAATTTTTCCTTGTTGAAGACAATACACACATACATACATATACACATATATACACACATACATATATAAATATATACATGCATACATACATAAAAATAAGTGTTCAGCCATTCTTAATCTAAAATATCATCAGAATCACTTATAGACCATCTTAAACATACAAACTCCTCCCCCTGTCCCAAATTCCAAAGACTCACAAGCCAGAATTTCTGTGAATTTGTATTTCTAAGCAGATATTGAGATGATTCTGAGTTCCCGCCAGGCCGGACCATTATGGGACTCGTGCGGGATGTCTTCCTTTGCTCTGTGGGTGATGAGATCCAGCAACCCAGACCTGGATGTTATCCCTCCCTGAAAGGAACCAGGTGGGAACTCTTCTAGGAAGACAGTGTAAATCAGTGATTCCCAAAGTAACTGGATCAGAGTCTCCTGGAGAAGTTTGGAAAACACAGCCACCCAGGCGCTGTCCACAGTGATTATGACTCCACTGTTCTGGGACATTATAACCCTGAGCATCGACTGGAAAAAAATTCGAATGTGATTCTAAACCACAGCCAGGTTTGAGAGCTACTGACTTAAAATGGTATCTTAGTTACCAGGGCTGCCACAGACCGGGTGGCACAAACAGTAGTTTTTACTTTCTCACTGTTCTGATGGCTGGGAGGTCCAGGATGAAGGTGTCAGCAGGGTCGCTTTCTCTTGAAGCCTCTCTCCTTGGCTTGCAGATGGCCGTCTTCTCCTGTGTCTTGACGCTTTCTTCCTGCTTGGTATGTCTGTGTCAGACTGTATTAGGGGCCATCCGAATGGCCTGGTTTTCATTTGATTAGCCCTTTAAAGACTATTTCCAAATACAATCACATTCTGAGATACTGAAAGTTAGAACTTCAACACATGAATGGGGAGGGGAGGTGCACAATTCAGTCCATAACAGTTTGTAGATTTTCAATCATTGTGTGTTATCAAAATGATAGAACCTTTTCCTTCCAAGACAGAAGCCACTGAAAGAGAATAGTCATTACATTTCAGTGATGCCGTTTCTGCTAACTTCTTGTCAACGTATCTTTGAGAAAGAAAAGGGCTTGTGCGTTGACAGATGTCACAATCAGGGCTACTGAGCACTCTTACCTAACTTTTGTAAAACCAGGTATTTCATTCTTAAAAGATCAGTGTGTTTCTAAGAAAATAATATAAACTATATTCCACATTATTTTTCCCAGTAATATTCATTCATATCATTAAAGGATTTTTCTTCTTGGGAATGTGGTAGACATTTCCCCTTTGTCTAAGATGAACTCTAACAATTATCTATGTCTCATGGTTTCTTAGAATGATGCAACTCTTATTTCATTTCTCTATCAAATGTTCAATATAGCACTCTTGCTGTGCAAGACACCGGATCAAGCGTTTTTATACAAACAGATTAGCTCACATTATAAACTCCATATTGTACATTTCACATGTACCCCTACGTATGAAGATATGGACTTTGATAGAAAAAAAATGTCAGACTTTGAACCAGAAGTTCAAGCTCTAGCTCTGTCACTTAAGCTGAATGACACATAGAAAATAATGTCACAAAAAATGTAAGTTTCCTCACGGTGACATTAACTAAGTCATTTTGTAAATTACTCACTTTGTAAATTATAAAAGAATAAACAACTTGAAGGGCATCATTAAGATTTCTTCCTCTTCCTCATCTTCATTCTCCCCCTCTTCCTAACTTCTCTTTCTCCTCCTCATAATTCTTATTTTCTTTTTCTTATTATTATTATATTACCACTACCAAGAACATGACACTTTGGAACAAGGGATTAGAGGAGAAGAACACATTGAGAAATAGTCATCTTCCCACAAAGAATAAATTGGTTTCTTGCAAAAGCCCTTCAGGAAATAGCTCAAAATATAATGTCTTAGAATAAAAATAAAATACATGCTTCCTGCTAGACTGGCCTTGGCGACTTGAAATATTAACTGGACAATTCTCATGTGTAAGAGACCACATGGCGATTCATCTTTGGTTTTCAACTTCTGTTCGCAGGGCCAAGTCAAGGGCTTAAATCACGTACTGGCAACAGTTCAAAAGAATCCAGGAGAACCTGAACATTTCTATAAAAACAAAATAAAAAGAAAGCAGGCTGTGTTAAGTTGTTAGAACGAAACACATATGCCAGGAATTTTCTCAGTAGCTCTGTAAGCGTCTGACAATACAGTACGGCATGCACTTGGGGACTGTCGGCTACTGACATCCCATCCCTGTTCCCCAACAGCTGTGCCAAATTTGGAAAGCTTATTTTTAGAAACAATAAACTAGAAGAGCCTCTCCTCTCTCAAAAGACTGGTTTGCTGACTTAATTTTTCTCTCACTGATGTAGGAGATTCCAGAATGACATTTCTAGGTTTGAAAACACAAGCTCTTGCACATGTACAAGACACGGAAATATTCCTTGATGAAACCTTTCAAATGGTTATGTTTATAATTTATAATAGAATCAAAACAGATACAGAAGGGAAATCAACTGCTGGCAGGTCAATCAGCAGACAGCCTCCGATTTGTGTGTGCCTATCACTGGAGCGCTTTCAAAGAGCTTACATGTGTTGTACAGTGTTTCACTTGTGATTAGAAACATTTGGGGAAATAGAAAAAAGGGAATTCTGGTTCAGAGGATGCTGAGGCTCAAATACCTTAGCTCAAGTATCTTAGCTAATAGGTAGCATGGAAAAAAATGAACATCATGTCTTTAAAGATGTAGTTTGGGATTCAGGATAATTACCTACCAAGCTTCATCACTGAAGGTGGACACATCTTGCTTTGTGGTTCACTAGTGTGGGAACATGGCTTCTCTGGGTACCAGAGCAGCAGGCAGATATAAACACATTAAAACACATTAGGAGGGTAGGGTATAGCTCAGTGGTAAAGTGCATGCTTAGCATTCACGAGGTCCTGGGTTGAATCCCCAGCACCTCCATTTAATAAATAAATAAATAAATAAATAAATAAATAAATAAATAAATAAGCCTAACCCCCTCTCCCCAACCCCAAAAATACACTAAATGCAGGCAGTTGCATATAGTGAAAGAGCTGGACAAGGTCATGTCTTGATTTTCTTTGCCATCAGCTTTGCAGGAAATTTTAGGTGTCGGTGCCTGACCACTACTTTCTATAGTGCATCTCAGTCTACATCTGCCAAGTAATTTTTAAGTTTCTTCATTGCAGAGAGAGTATGAACAGCTTTGTTTTACATATGCATGTATTATTGGTGGTGCTGCCCGTAGCATTTTGAATACCACAGGTGCTCAAATATACTTCCTAGGTTTTGCATCTCAAAAGAAAGCCAATCACTTATTTCAGGGCTTCAACACCTCACAGAATGTCTCAGAATGGAGATGCACCATTTTTCGAAACATATCATGTCTAAAGTCAGCCCTGGCTCATGAATGTGCCTGCAGAAGGTGGGCAGTTGGAAGTAAAAGTAAGTCTTTGAAGGATCTTTCTAGAGTTTACTCAAGTAGCCGTCATGCCCAGGAAATTGATGAGGTTCTGGATAAAATACATCCCTGGAAGCTTCCCTCTCAACAGTGGCTGCATCTAGAATTATTCAGTTGTTACTATTTCTATTTTAAATCCCAATGGAGCTCCACTTGGATCTGCAATGTTGGTTAACGGACAGAAAGAGACAAAGGCTATTTTATGGCGGTTTCAGCACGGACTTCCCTAATGGGCATGAGATGCCATTTTTAGTTTTAAATCAGCAGGACAGACAGCAGATCCTCCGGATTCTGATAGGAAACAGTGAAATCAATCAAGCAGCTAAAGACCGATATTAAAGGCTAGCACCCACTGTGGAGTTCCCATTGGTCATATTCATCCTTCCTGATTTGGGGGTCAGCAGTAATTCACCATCAGTGCTAAAATGCTTGAAGAAGTATTTATTATCTTCCAGACACAATTTATTGCTTTTGATTATTCATTTTTCATTACTATGGGCAAGCAAGATGAAATTGTTTCAGAAGCAACTGCTTATATTAATCTTTCAAACACATGCTCCATGTAAAACTCTCTGTCAGGGAAACGGATATAATTCCTGCTGCCAAAACAGCCATAGATAAAAGTAAACCAACACGAAATAAAACTAATTCTAGAGTCCAAGCAGCAGTGGAAAAAGAGGAGCAGACAGACGATACACTGTGTAGATTCACAGGACGGGCGGGGGAGGGGGGATGCTTGAGAGTGCATTTATTAGACCCAGCAAATTTATTCTATGCGCATTTTAATTTCTACAGTCATTTAAATTAGCTCTTTATTTAACTGTGAAATTAGATTACTTCTCTGTCTAACATGCAATACACTTATGAACTTAATAGACGAGAAGGAGCGAGGTGGGCGTCACACAGCATCTTTGAATCCACAAACTGCCTCTCAGCACTGGGAGAGATGGGAAACAACCACCTCACTTCACACAACAGGAGCCTGAGACCCAGAAAGGTTACAGACGTGCCTGAGGTCACGCAGCTAGCGAACATCAGAGCCAGAACTCGAACCAACCTTCAGAGCGAGCCTTGTCCATTCTACCACTTGGTGAACACATATTTGGATAGTTTGGGGATTTGAAAGCACAATTATTACTATGCTTTTGGTAAAATATTACTTTCCTTTCAACTTTCCCTCCTTACTGAAACTCTCCTTCTCACTGACTCCTAAGACACTGCAATGCATCCAGCTCCGTGTCTATTGTCAGTTTCCTCATTGGACAGCCCCCCCGAGCATGACCACTCATGTAATGGACGTTCCTCAACGTTCTAGTCTCTTTCTTCTTTACCTGCTAAAGGTTCTAGTTACAAACACCTCTGGACATCACTGCCCGAGAGCTTTGGATGGCAACCCCAGAAGCGCACTCCACCAGTGCAGGGCAATCTGTAAGGGCCAGCGCCCATGGCCTGGAAGCAGTCCTCAGGCAACAAAGGTCCAAGGGCTGTGGACAGGGGTCGACTTGGCCTCAGCCTGGATAAATCTGAGACGTGTTACAAACCACTTCCCAGAGCTCCCCAGCGGGGCTGAACTCCACTGGCCCAAAGTGCCCACTGGTTGATACCTTTTACTGGCTTTTTTCCCTTCCCAGCCTCACCTCCTTACCTCCTGCTAATGTTTCCCAGATCACCCCCTAACAAACGATTTGCACTGAAGTGCTTGCCTCCAATTCTGCCTCTGGGGAAACCCAAAATAAGACATCATCCAAACACCACATTGTACATCTCAGATTCTGCACTTCTGACTCTCCATCCAGAACACATCTCTCCTGCATCTTCACCTTGTCTGAGTTACCCACCCTTCAAGGCTGGAGGTCAGGCTCAGCCCTACCAATCCTCCATAGCTGGTCACCCAGGGAGACTGTCACCATCTGGAGAACTGTGTGTCTCTGTGAAGATGTTTACAAGTGTATTTACTTCAACTACAATCCACGGACTAATTCATGAGCTCCCGGGGGGCAGACACCCTGCCATATTCATTCTCACCTCCACGAGAGCAACTGTGCTTCCATGTGGTAGGCCATTTGTTCAATGTGTGCTGAAAAAAAGGTGAACTTTTTAGAAATGTCCCTGAATAAAACCATATGTTTCTTATTGAAGGATGTTCCCTTATGGAGTTATTTTTCTATCTTATGGGGAGATCTGGCTTTCACATTGTGTAATAAACACACCTCATAAGACAGAGTACATGAGAGAAAAGTGCTAAAGTGCTCTCAGTCCTGTTTTATATCAGAGGTACAGGAGCCTGCATGTTGCAGAAAACAATTTTGTATCGTCCTGAGTCTTAGCACTTTGAGATCTTTTGTTAATGATGCAACAAAGACTCCTGTAAGTGAAGGAATCTGGGCATCAGAGAATCTGATTATACGCAGCCTGAAACTGATGATGTTGCAATTCTAGATGCTGTAAGGAAGGCAAGCTCTCCCACCAGTATCCATGTGCCAAAGCAAGGATTTGGGCTTCTATCTGTGTTTTCCTCACATACACAGCTTTAACCAGATGTGGGTCCCTTGGTTTCCTGGAGATGGTAGGACTGCCCACACATCAGCTTGATCATAGATCTGGTGGGTGAGCTGCCCTTTTCATGGTGCTACAATCTACTGTGCCCAGGACGTGATTTCCCTCATCACAGCAATCACATCCCAGCAAGCCTCGAAATTTTGCTTTGTATTTCTTAACTCAAATTGTGCTTCAGTTATAAAATTTAAAACTTCAAACCATAAATAAAAGCATGAAGATAAAGAAAAAAAAATCACCTATATTCTAGAGCTGGAGAATGGAGATGTTGCAGAATAATGTGAATGTATTTAATGCCCCAGAGCTGTACTCCTAAAAATGGTTAAATAATAAATTTTGTTACTATGTTTTAATTCAATTAAAAAGTCATCTATGGCACAGCTACCCAAAGGTAACCCTGATTAACATTTTGATTTTAATCCCTTATAGAGTTTAATGAATGACAGCGTATATATACATGTGTGTATATATACACACACAAACACATATATTTTTAATAAGATCACACCAACGTATTTTATACCTTCAAAATCATTTTAGCATTATCTTGATGATCTACATTGATAAATAACATCTTTTTAAATGCCTAGATATTACTAAATTGTATAGATTTGCCATCATTTAACCAAGCCTTCATTAGTAGATATTTAGGTTGCTAGAGAGGGATAAATTGGGAGTTTGGGATTGGCAGATACAAACTACTATACACAGACTAGATAAACAACGAAGTCCTACTATACAGCCCAGGGAACTATATTCAATGGCTCGTAGTAACCTGTAATGAAAAAGAAAATGCGCGCATGCACGCACGCGTGTGTGTATAACTGAATCACTGTGCTGTACATAAGAAACTAACAGAACACTGTAAATCAACTATACTTCAATAGAAAAGGGGGGGAAAATAAACCATCGTTTCTGCATACTTTTCTAAAATCAGAATTGCCAGGACAAGGGGAGGCACATTTGTAAGTTTTTAACATACACTGTCAAGCTACAATCTATAATTTCACTTTATCAAAAGAAAGCCTCCCTTCCTGTACATCATCACGCAATTACTCTCCCTTAGTCCGGGTCTAATCATTTCTCGGTCTCTCTTTCTGCCTGTCTGCCTCTCTGTCCATCTGCTGTTTCTCTGTCTCTCTCTTTCACACACACACACACACACATACACACACTAAGGAATGGACTTCAAATTTCAGGCGTCCAAGACCAGCCATGATGAAGTTTCAACTATTTTTTGGAGTTTGCATCTCCCTTCTTGCATTCATGCATTACACAGCAGAGCCAAGCTGGATTACTCCCAATGTTCCCATTAAGACTCAATTCCCTGCCTCTGTTTGTGTCCTTCCTTCCTGAAATATCCACACCCACCACTAACACCTGTTGAAAATGTATTTTTTGCAGCACAGCTTGGAAGGGATGTGTTCCTGCCCTTCTCCATCCTCCTCCACAATAACAGCTAATGTTTCCTGGACTACACTAATGGGTGGCCAGCTTATTTCATTTAACTTAAAACAGCCCTATGAGCCATATTGAAATAATGTCCCTCCTTCATATAGATGAGGGTACTGAAGCTTGGAGAGGTTAAATAACTTGCTCAAGGTCACACAGCTAATAAGAGGGAGAGCTGGATCCAAACCCAGTTTCTCTGCCTCCAATTAATCATTGTGTAATTAACATGGGGAAATATTTTAACTTGGTTTTAAGCTTTCCCATTGTTAAAATGCATGAAGTTGGATAACCGTAAAGGTATTTTCAACTCTGATACGCTATGAGATTTTAAGAGTTTCTTAAATATTTCATGTTTCAGTTTTCAAGCCTTTGCATCCTTCAAAATAAGGCTGAACATTTATTTACTGCCTACTCGGACATTACTTAGGTAAATAAGATTTCGTCCACTAAGTTCACTGGAGACAGGAGTGAAAAATCACAACCCACTGAATAAATGTCATGGCTATTACTACTTCTTGGCGATCAATCCATTGATGAGAATGGCAGCATAAATATTAACCAAAACTTCAAAGATGGGAATCAAGACAGTATTGGAGAACAACTGTTATAAAACTACTTTTCATGCAAGACTGAAACTTTTGGAGGTTCCCAAGACAAGTGCAAAAATATGCCTTTTCTTGATTTTTTTCATTTGAGGGCTGCTGTGTAACACACCACACTCTCTTGGCTTGTGCTCAGGAAACAAAACAACACAGAACAGGCACCAGAATATCAGTGTGGACCCGTCAGAAACCAGGAACTCAGAGGCCAAAATGGAACAGATGGACCTCAGAGTTGGCTCAGGGCCTCAAATCAGAGCCTTGTCTTGTTGGGTCTTCGCTGCGGGCTCTGAGAAGCAGATTTCCATCTTTGTCCCTAAGTAGGGTGGCACCTGATAGCACTAGGACCTGGGCTACGACCAGCCAGATATGTGAGGCTATGCTAAACTGACAGGCAGTGTCTGAACTCTGAAAGGTGGGAACCCATTCCTTCCAGAAAAGATTCCTGTCAAAGCAGAGATAATTTGGTATCAAATGAAAAGGAGGATAAAAAGCCCTTCACTCCTGAGACTCCTCAGGACGTGTCACAGAGGGATGAAAACATCCTCAGAGGTACTTTCAATCATGCATTTATAAGTTAGAAATCTGGGAACTACTAGATTGCAAAGGTGATGCAAGGTCAGAAATGGTGTTTTACTCAACTTAAAATCCCCAGCACTTACCACAGTAAGATAATGAAAATATAGGGAAAATAGGAAGGAAGAGAGAATCCTTAAGAATAAAGTCCTTCAGAGAAAACAAACTGTGGTTGCCAAAGGGGAAAGGGGGAGAGGAGGGATAAATTACGAGTTTGGGATTAACAGATACAGACTACTATATATTACTACATATAAAATAGATACACAACAAGGATCTACTGTATAGCACAGGGATCTATATTCTATTTCTTTTAATAACATATAATGGAAAAGAATCTGAAATATACATATGTATGTATATGTATAACTGAATCACTTTGCTGTACACGTGAAACTAACACTGTAAATCAACTACACTTGAATAAAAGTTAAAAAAAAAATAAGAAAGTCCTTAAGAGCCCTGTTACCTCCTTTGGCTGATTCTTGCTATTCTAATGCCAGTTAGTACCCGTCACTGTATAGACAGTGGGGAAAAGCCACCCACTGGGGCACTGAAATGTCATATATGAGGACAAAGATTTAGAGATTATTTGGGACAGCCATTCACAAAAATAAAAACAGCTCTATTAATGAATGCTGGACAAGTAATGTGTGCGGTCCTAGAAGTACATGTTTATCCAACCCCCCAAACAAGTCTGAGAAGCAGATGTGACGTAGCCATGCTGCAGAGGAGCAGACACAGGTAGCTTGTGTCACACGGCTAATCAGCAGTGGAGACCGATTTTTCAGTCAAGATCTACCCAGCTTGAGAACCAGTGCTATGAACCAACATCAAAGACTCTAGAATGAAGTGAAGTTGCTACAAATGGCAGATGCAGGAGAGATTCCGAGTCTCCACGTCCTTCTTGGGTTCTCTCCACTCTGTGTCACAGTCATGGGCTTCAGGAGTGGGGATTCCTCTCCAGGGTGACCTCAAGCTTGCCTGCCCGCATTTTCTAGAGAAATAAGTGCATGTCTGTGTCTAAATTTCTCCTTTTCTTCAATAGTTTCTGAACTTTCTAGAATGCCAGACAATCCTTCTAAAACTATATAAGTTGCAAAACTTAAGGAACTCAGCACTAGGTTGACTATCAAGTCAGCAGAGGTGAAGGATGAAGAGTTTCACTTTGATGTTTTTCAATATAGAACTTAATAGAATTCTCTCTCCTTCTTCAAAGATCCTAGCAAGGCCAGGTTTCTGCTAAGGGTTTACCAGCTACTCTGTGGCAGTCTATTGCAGGGCAAAGCTGCCTCATGGTTAGTTCCTGCCACTTTTCACGGATTCTCTTGGCAGTTCAGAGCCTTCACAATTTATCCTGAAGCAAGAGAAATGACAAGTTGCTGAAATACTTACAAAGATATGTTTGTGGCAGTTTCTACAGGATAAATAGTGTGTCCCAAGCAGCCAAGATATTCAGGAACATTCTTCTCCAAACATTTCATAAAATATTTCACAAAAACATTTTATAAAATATTAAAACGGCTTCAAATACAAAGTGACATATAACTCATGTGTAGTTAAAAGGCTATCTAAATTACCAAGTGAGATGTTAAAAATATTTTTTAAAATTATTTTAAGAAGCCACAAGGTCAAAATGGCAAAATTCAGTAAGTTCCTGATAATAACTACATACAAAAACACAACAAGCATCTTGACAAATTGTCCAGCCCCAGCACAGCCTTGGGGCACTAAAGAAAGTTTTGTAGTGATGTTCATCCACCATTTGTCCTCCTTCAGTAAACAGTGTGCTGGTTAATTTTATTTGACAATTAGGCTATGGTGCCCCATTGTGTGGTCAAAGACAAGCCTAGATTTTGCTGTGAAGGTATTTTTTGTATATGTGATAAACAGTTGAGTCAATAGACTTTGAGTAAAGCAGATTATCTTCTATAACGTGTGGGCTTCATCCAGTCAACTGAAGATCTTAAAAGCAAAGACTGAGGTTTCCCAAGGAAGAAAGAATTCTCAAGACTGCACCATAGAAACCCTGCCTGAGTTTCCAGCCTGCTGCCCTGCAGCAGAATTTGGATTCAAGACTGAAACATCAATTTTTAGCTGAGTTTCCAGGCTGCTGCTGGCCTGTCTTATGCATTTCAGACTTGCCAGATCGCACGAGCACATAAGCCAATTCCTTAAAATAAACCTCAGTAACCCCTACCCTCTCTCTCTTTGTCTCTGTCTCCCCCTCCCCCATAAATACAGAGATCGACAGATCTAGATGTGCATAGATGTTTCTCTGAAGAACTCTAACACAGGCAGAGTGACTGTATTTCTTAATTAGCTTGAGGTAGTCCCGACTCACACCTGTTGGAAAGCCTCCCCTTTCCCTCTGAAACGTGTCCTGGTTGGGATGATAAATCATATGATCTCTTTACACACAGAGCTAAAGATAGATTTATGATATTCCTAAGTAATGAGCTCTTTCCACTTACGATGTTGTTTTTCAAACTTCTCAGTGACCCCCCATAAGAAATATATTTTCTGTCACAAAACAGAACTGACCCTTATGGCGTGCAATACAGTGGGCTATTTTATGTTTTACAACGTGTCCTTTCCAATGCTCTCGCAAACCACTAATTTCATCGCATGATCCACGGATGGGATCATAACTCAGTTTGAAGAGCACTGGCTTAGACGAATCCAGGGACAGCTGACATGCAGTGCTCATAGTTGCCTGGGGACACACTGGTGGCAGGGAGCTGGAAAGAGAGAGGCCTATGTATGAAAGATTTTACTTTGTCTATACTCCATGCAGTCTTTGGTATCATTTTTCCTAAATATAAATGAAGCAACAGTAAACATAAACACATGGCGGGGAGGATATAGCTCAGTGGTAGAGTGTGGGCCTATTATGCACAAGGCCCTGAGTTCAATTCCCAGTATCTCCATTAAAAACAAAAAAAAAGAATGAATAAATAAACCTAATTACCCCACCAAGGGAGGGAGGTAATAAACACATCAACTAGGAAAATGATTCTGGAGTGTTATCTTTCAGTGCATCTCCGGTTTCCTGTGAATCCAACACACAGAGAAGGGGGACAATAAATAATACTTGCATCCTATTGGGTTATGCTACCTCTAGTTTCAATCTCCTCCAGCCCAGTTAATTTCCTTTCCAGGAGGACCCTTAAAGCCCAGATCCCATCCTTGGCCATTCAATAAATATTGGCTGACTGCTGGTGCCAGGCACAGGGCAAGGTACAGTCTTCCCTGCCACTAAGTCCCAGCTGCCCCCACCTGCAGTGTTCCCACGTGTGTATTTTGGGCTCCAGAGCCCAGCTTTAGCCTCCTTTCAAACTCACACATACCCTTCTGTGCCCAATGCAAGCACACTCATCACAAGGCAACCTGGTCCCGACAGACATCCTGCACTGAGCCTCTGCTCTTTCCTCCCCCACCCCACACTCCCCACCGAGTTTCTTCTCCTCAAAGCCCCATTCAGACTCCATCCCTTCCCAGGGCCTTCTGGCTTTGTCAGTCATTGAACAAGCCCTACAACTTCAAGATGGGATTTGTCTCAAGCCAGAGAGGCCCAGGTTTAACACAAGCACTTTCCCTGGAAAAAGTTGCCCTCGGGAACTGAAAAAGTGAAGTGGGGTCAGGGAAGGACCAGTAGGAGACGGGGGCAGGCAGAGGGTTGGAAGGGTCAGGCAGAGGGGGCAGGGCAATATGGTTCTGTTCGGGAAGGAATGAATGGGTCAGGACTCAAACAAAGGAGGAAATGCTATTGCGGGCAGCGGCTGTGAAAGGGAACTGGGTGTCTCCCTTGACAGCAGAGTCAATCCCATCTCACCAGAGAAACCAAAGAAAACAGGACTGAAAAAACAAAGCGTAGCTCCAAACTCTGCTCTGCCACATGGGGACTGCATTTGTCTAACAGGGAGGGAAAAAACCAGAGGATGATGGACCAGACAGGCTCTGATGAAGGATGTGAACACTTAGCTCACTGACCTCGGCCCACCTGTGGTCAGTCAACTTTCATCCCCTTTCCCTTACATCTCACTCTCCCCCTTACAAATGGAAACTTATCTCAGTCTCCAAGATTGCAAAGACCCAAGAGATGGCCAAGAGAAAAGGGACATGCATCTTCAGTATTTTGAGATAGTCGTCACTCAATAAAATGAGAAATACATTTTTAACCAAAAGATAGTATTTGAGAAAGCTTCCTTGTCAAGTCTGTTTGGAGACAAAAATTTAAGATCGCCAAAAGTTGCTGATGCAAATTCCATAAACCCATGTAAGCACACAATTGCTCAATTACCATACACATGGTCACTTGCCAATAAAACAGGAGGAAGCTAAAAAAAATCATGTGGCTGCCTCATGCAGGCTTAGACGGCTTCTGCAACAGACTGAGAGACTCAACAGTGAATAAAACACCAAACTGAAACTTATTAATACAAGACCAGACATCTTTTCTAATTAATTTTGCAGACAAGAGCTGAATAAATGAAAACTGAATCATATCTTCTTATCTAAAAAGTAGAAAATGAAATGCTATTTTTTTAAATGTCTAGGCTCTCAGCAATAAGAGATTACTAAATAGCAAGCCTCAAAAATTAACGTAATTAAATTCAAAGCGATCTTCAGATTACAACATTAAAGGGGAAATCTGACTAAAACAAAAACTGAAGAATTATTCTTTGAGATATATTCAGATAAAATCATCTTACCCAAATCTCAAAGAAGGTTTTGTTCGTTCTTTTTAAAGACACATTTCTACCGAGTTATGCAGTATCAACGGGCAGGAAAATTATCGGAGACAGGAAAACATCAGTTAATGGAAAAATGGGGAAGTTAATAAACGAAGTCAAACTGGGTATTTTATGAGCGCTGCTGAAAATACAATTCATAGAAGTAAAATGCCATCGTTATGACTGAGCATAATAAACCGATTATTTGTCTTAAAGGCTATGTGTGATAGAAATCATTTAAATCAATTCAGTTACTGTTTCTTAGCAATTTGATAAAAAGGAAAAATAGTGGAATGGGGAGTCAAGTGCTCCTCTGGGAGCTTAAAAACAAGCCAGCTGGGCTTGTAAGTGCACTTTAATCTGTTTATTTTTCCCTTGTTTAAAAAAAAGACAGGAAAGATTTACTGAGTCAAGCTGCCAAAGTCTTGGAATTCATAGAATTTAAATTATTAGTAAGGATGTAGTTATGATGAATATTCTCTCTGTCCCTCAAGCCCCATCTGAGTTGAAAGGCTGATCAGAGCTTATAGTAGCAACGTCCTCCAGAACTGCTGAATCCTTTGCGACCAGAACTTGAATGTGAAATCCCACCAGATATAAAATTGGGTGGGAGATGAGAACGGGGGCTCTAGGAGGTCTCCCTGAAATAAGGCTGAGTGAAGCCATCCACATGCGATCTTGGTTCCACCTCTCCTATCACTGTATCCTTTCTGTGAGGTCCAAAGAGTGTTCACTTGATACAGGGAAGATTTAGCATGGTCACTGCGCAAGGATAACATGCAAATTTGTGAAGTGTGCCATATTTTTTTTAAAGTTCACTTTTGGGAAAGCAGAAACGATAATGTAGGAACTGATTAACAAGACTCCTTCCTTTTACAACTTACAACGATCAGCTAAATTGACCTACTTAACATTAAGCATCAGTAACACTCTAACGCAGGGTTCTGCAAACTTTCTCTGTAAAGGGTCAGATAGTAAATATTTTAAACTCTGTGATTCAGAGGGTTTCTGTGGCAACTATTCAACTGTGCCCTTGCATGGCAAAAGCTGTGCCCCATTAAAACTTTATAACATCAAGCGACCAGCCCAGGCTGTGCTTTGCTGACCCCTGTTCCTACAATCAGCTACAGAAATCAGAATGGGCTTCAAATCTAAATGAACTTTCCATGTCTCTCTTTAAGGAACTGATCTGTCATACAAAACAAGTTTCCCACATTCTTTAAAGTCTGTCAGAGGCTACCCTTGAAAGATAAATTCCCCTCGAGCCGACTGGTGATTTTGTCATTTAGCCAGAGGGATGGCATGAAGTCTTCCAAGCAAGTTACAAAGAGCACACCTGAAATTGACTCACTGGCTCCGGACTGTCACTGATCTCATTTAAGCCTGGTCAGGGGCCCGGGCTTTAGAGACAGATACACCGCTGGGATCAACAAACATACAACAGGAACACCAGTCAAAAACATAAAGCAGAGAGGCAGAAAGTGAAATTCCAAACTCCTGTTACCTTTGCTAATCCAATCATGAAGATAAGCACTAACCCAGCACACCTAGGGATTAAAGAAATCTGAGGTCTGAAAGAATTGTAACCTAACCCTCCTACCTCTTTATCGCTTATTATTAATCTCCATGGGGATCTTCAGTTTTTTTCAAGCCCCAAACTCTCCGCTTCAGGCACCCCTTATAATAGGATTAACAAAAACTAGGGCCCCATGAATTTCCTGGATCTTTGTAGGTCAGCAGAAATACCCACCAGCTGCTATACAAGATCTTCCTGGAAGTCAGATCTACTTAGAAATGCAGAAGAGTCCCTGAAACCACTTTTAAGAATGCTGCAGAGATATGAAAATAGCACCCAAGGTAGACACCATGAAACAAGAAAATTTAACAGCAACAGAAACGCTAAGCTTTCACGAAAGCTGTCTTATAATTAAATACTTACATAAGGAAAATAAAATCTAGAGGTTGTTATAATGGTTCTGGTTTCCAAAGGAATCTCTATAAGAGCACTAATAATTTAAGACAGAACACGAATTTGGGGGTCGGGCAACAGGAAGGCTTTCAGATTCAGCGAATGTGTCAGCAGCCTGGTGAACAGGGGACCAAGCAAAGGCCAAAGCCTCTTCTGAACACTCCTTTGCTCTGCTCATAAAAACTAGACTGATGTTTGGCAGGAAGGTCACGATATTATAAAAATGTTTTCTTCCCCAGGCCCAGTGATTTCCTACAAGCGACAATAGCCACATCTGTGTTTTGCAAAGACTGAAATGAAAGCACTGTGAGGGCAGAAGTTGTACCTGTTGGTCATCCACACCTAAGAGGCAATTCCCAGCAAAGTTACATCAATTAGAAAAAACAAAAACAAAACCAACTTTGATTCGAGAAAGAACCCAAACAGATTCCCTAAAGCAAACTGCATTATGCGTCTGTCCCTGCAGGCAGGGATGAGCCCTCTTGGCTGGAGTGGTCCCCAGAACAGCAGGGTCAGTAAGCCCTTCAGATGGTTCCTGGGACCTGCAGGCACAGTGAGGCAGATGTGCTGGAAGTCGACTCTTTGCAAAGATGCTCATCGCCCCCTGAGGACGTGGCATGCAGGCTCACGCTTGGAGGGTGACAGTGAGGATCTCAGCAGGTCTGACAGTGCCTGGTGGGGTTATAATGGAAAAGTTTGTTTTCTCTTTTGGGGAGAGAGGCAGGTTGTTTAACTCTTTCACTGAAGTTTCTTGTTGTTATAATTATTCCTAAATAGAATATTTAAAATTTTATTTTACATTTAAGTGCAATTGATTGACAGTGTTAGTTTCAGGTGTACAGTAAAGCAATACAGTTATACATACATATGTATGTATACACATATATTTTCAGATTCTTTTCCATGATAGCTTATTATAAGAAATTGAATATAGTTCCCTGTACTATACAGTAGGTTCTTGTCGTTTATCTATTTTATATATAGTAGTGTGTATCTGTTAATCCCAAACTCCTAATTTATCCCTCCCCCTGCCCTTTTCCCTTTAGTAACCATAGTTTGTTTTCTATGTCTGGAGTCCATTATAGACTGTAAATAAAATTTGTATCTTTTTTAGATTCCACATATATATGATATCATATGATATTTGTCTTTCTCTGTCTGACTTACTTCACTTAATATGATCATCTCTAGGTTCATCCATGTTGCTGTAAATGGCATTATTTCATTCTATTTTATGGCTGACTAATACTCTACTGTGTATATATACCACCTCTTCTTTATCCAGTCATCTGTTGATGGACATTTAGGTTGCTTCCATGTCTTGGCTATTGTAAATAATGCTGCTGTGAACACTGGGGGGCATGTGTCTTTTGAATTATAGTTTTCTCTGGATACATATCCAGGTGTGGGATTGCTGGATCGTATGGTAACCCTATTTTTGGTTTCTTAAGGAACCTCCATACCTAAATGGCATTTTTAAAACTTCTTCTCTAGCCTAGTAGAAGCTGACTGCTTCAAGTAGAAGGTCATCATCACACAAAATACATTTACTAAGTGATAATTACTAAGTGATATGGAATAAGACCTCTGCTATCCAGTATGAGGGAATTTTCGAGACATGTGAATTATTCTCCTTTATGTGTCAAAATTTATTGAAAGGTGTTTTGATAGGTAATGGAATCTGAGTTGGAAGGAGAATTTAGATATTATACATACAAACAGCTCATTTTGATCAAGAGGAAAGTGAGAGTCCGCTAAGTGACATGCCTGACACTACACCCTCCTTCAGCGATGGACTGAAAGGAGGCCAGAATGCCCACCTCAGAGTCCCCCCGGCACACACTCAATGGGTTTCACCAAGCACCTGCTGGTTTAAGAGAAAAGCACCTTCTAAACCTACTGCTACTATTTCCTCTCCTAAATTTAAGGAAGATGGTTCTCACCTAAGCTTAAGTTCACAGCTATTACTTAAATATACACAGGGAGTACCAATGATACTGTATGCCATTATTAGAAAAATCAGAATCCATTACTTTAGTTCTTTTTTTTTAAGTTTATTTTTTAAGATTCTGTAAAGTCAATTCTTTCCCATCATGAGTGGTTTAAGACTACAGTACATAAAAACCCCATCTATGCACACTCCACCATGCCGTGTGGCTCTGCCCAGTACAAGTTCTCCATCTTGTGTCTTTTCCCCTTCTGGTAAATTTCTATCAACCTGGTAAATTGCTTCAGGTGTCATTTCCTCTCTGAAGTCTCTCTGGATTCAGATACTCCTCCTGGAAAGTTAATCATGACCTCGTCCATGCTCATTTTTTTAACCTTCGCATTTCTAGGGCTACATGCGTTTATCACATTACTTGGTAATTATTAGTTTATGTATCTGTCTTCTTACTATATGACACATTCTAGGAGAACAGAGTCCATTCTTCTCAGTTTGGTATTTCCAGGATCCAGCATAATACCTAAAAGGTATCTATTATGTATTTTTTTAATGTTGAATTCGAGAGTGTACAATTCAAAATCAAATCCCTAAAATGGGTTTAATTATCTAATGAGAAACACAACCCTGCTGCTAGTTAGCTGACAACAAACTCTTCCCCACAGCTGTGATTCAGAAATAACTTCCACGGTAGGTTAGCACTTTTAAAGTAGGAACTAAACAACCACAACAAAAGAATCACCACAAATTCTTAAGAACTATCAAAACAACAGGTTGTACGAAAGCAATGCTGACTAGAAGTTCATTTCTAAACCTGAAAAAGGAGCTCATACTATCCAACAATTGCCCAATACCCTTTTCATCCTCCTTTCCCTTGCTCCATCCCTAAGATTGTTCTGCATGGCTGGTGTTTTCCAAGGCACGCATCCAAGCTGCCTTGGCTAAATTCCCCAGGCCACTGCCTAACCTCCAGCATCCGTCCTGGTACCCATCCTCTGCCCCAACTTAACGTCAGACACATGCATCTTTCTCAGCAGGATGTGGACAGATCTGCATCTGCGAAGGACTTTGAGGAGCCACGGAGAAAGGGTCTCATCACTTTCTGTGTATTTGCCTCTGAACCAGGACCCATTAAACAAGGGTATCTGGCAGGTGAACCCACGCCTCATTGAAAATCTCATCCATCATGCAAAATTTCTGGGGACGGTTGCTAAAAAGTTAATTGCTTTCAAGGGACTGGTGACGTTTTGGGTGAACTGTTTATGTCCTAAGCCAAGTCAGCACTGTGTCCTGGACAAAGCACTGACAAAGTTTATAAACAATCTGATCCAGGTGGCTTGGTCAGTGGTTTCTCATACATACTTAACAGAACACAGAATATTCATCATTTCGATGAAAGAAAAATGTATTAAAAAACACTATTTCACACATCATATAAATTAATTATCATTACTATTAACATGGAAAGATAAAAAGGTTTCAAGGAGTTCAGCCTGTGTGAAGATGGTCTGCTCTGAACTGTAAGGAATAGGGTTTAAAACACAGCAAAAAATCTTATACTGGAAGATAAATACATTTACCCACATGGCTATTTACACTTTTTTTTGCCTTCACAATGGTAGAGGCTATAACAAAATCTATTTCAGGGACCAACTTAGACCTTGCAAAGCCAATGGTAACAGAGAAACCGCCAAAATTCGTCCTAGACTTCAGATGCTTTGAATCATCTGCTTTGTGCCTCGTGGTAGGTTGGCTCCTTTCTGACACTAGAGCTGCTCTTTTGTTCAACCATGGCAATGCAGTGTCTTTCCAAACCACAGCCACTGATAAATGAAGCATGGAGGCACAGGATGGTCTAGTGAGACTCAACTCTTCTGAAACTATGGCCAACACGAGGTGAATAAAATGCAATTGTGCTGCTCCAGTGATGCAGGAGGACAGCTTAGCTAATGGCCTGGGGCATCTGTTTCCACTCCAAGGATTCTGAGTCTGTGCCCATCCTGATTTAGACATGCCAAGAACACACAAATATCCAGGAATGCAGTACCCAAGGCATGTAACAAACCGAGAGGTTGATCAATCTGTGGAACGCCATCAGCCCTCATTGCTGAATAAATTAGATCAAATGAGAACACATTTTAAAATTGGGAAATGGCAGGAATATTCTAAGTTTATAACTTACAGAGAACAAGTTAAACAGGCACCGTGGTTATTCACGCTAAAATTGGCAGGAGAATCAAGTTTCTTTCCCCCAGCACATCAGGAAAGAAAGTTTCATATTTTTCAACTGGGAACGTTCTGAAGCAAAGATGTCACTGCAAAAATATTAAAATACAAGCCAACTTTATCTAAGTAAGGATATTCTTTAGAGTTTTTTTTTTTTAAGCCCAGTTGAGAGAGGGTAGTGTATTGTGTTCTCCTGCTGAGAAAATTATGCTGTTATTATATGCAGCTTTGTCAAACATGTTCCAGGAAAGAAAATCATCTAAGCCCATGTGTTGTGTTTCTTGCAGGCAAAGAGGTAGTGGAGAAATACCAAACTGATGCAATGCTGTAAAAAGGCAAAATAAGAAAGGACAGGCTGAAGTTAAAATTCTATGAACGCTAACTACATTTTAACTGGTGATGGAAAACCACGAGTGCCAGGGAAATCACCCAGGAGGTCCAACTTTCTATTCAACATCAAGTATCCTGCATTGGCCAGAACACCAACCCAGGGAGAATTCTTCTGGTTCTCCCCACAAACATCAGACTCTCACTTGTTCACTAGTTTCTGGGTCAATTCTGGTTTCATAAGAGCTCTTAGTTCCCTACCTATGAACTGTGGACCTGAGGGATGATGTCTGCTCCCAGCTTGTTTTTAGGTAAGTGAATTTTGCTGTAAGCAAAATAACTCAAAGCGAAGCCTAAGGATAGAAGACAAATAGAAATGACGAAGATAGGAAGTGATATTCCAGCATGTAGAACAAGAATACATTATAAAAACAGAGCATCTTTTTCATCCAGTCATCTGTTGATGGACATTTAGATTGTTTCCATGTTTTGGTTATTGTAAATAGTGCTGCTATGAACACTGTGTGCTGTACACCAGAAACTGACATAATATTGTAAGCTGATTATAATTCAATAAAAAAATTTTTAATTAAAAAAAAAAACCTGAGCATCACTAACTAAGCCATGACCCATCAAAGAAGCTTGCAAACAAGGGCACTCTCAGACCTCCTCACACAAAACACAAAGCAGACAGAGAAGGTAGGTGGGGCATCACCCATTTCCACAGCAACAAATGAAAGGACAACCTTGGCCAACGTCACCAAGATATACACACAGGTCCCAGAGTTTAAAAGAGATCAGGCCATGAAAACTGCATCTCCTTCATGAAAGGCTCCATTGAGACTAGTCACACCTTCATCTCAGCTTTGCTAAGAACATTTATTTCATCTTCAACTCTTTACAGACTCCTGAGTCTGAAATTTTCCTCTTCTGCCTGTCACTGTATATGGAAATGATGTTCTTGGTGAAAACTCAAACAGCTATATAGGAAAGTGTCTTACATGTTCAACTTTGTGCTGTTTGGCAAACCTATCCATACAATTTCCTCTTTGATGGCTTTTAGTTCAAGCAGGAAATGCTGAAATTCTAGATATCCAGTAGGAAGGGGCCTCTTATGGCAAGAAACAGCACAGGGAAGGCCAACTCAAACTGAGGAAAGTCTCCAAACAGAATCTTTTCTCCATGCCCCACCCACGGAAAAGGAAACACAAGGGAGCGATAAGAACAGAGACAGAGTTGGAGACAAATGTGGCAACATTTGACAGATGAGATCTAAATATTCTAGGGCTAGATGAGCAGTTGATGATAGTGGCTTTAAAGGCACATATCAGACCCAAGAGTCAATGTGCATAAATAATAACTGCCATCTGTTAACCACCCACTATGTTCACATACAGTAACCACTTTATCGGTACATGGTTCATGACGGTATCATGAAGGGTGGATAGTTTTCTTCTGACTGGACAGATAAAAGCAGGCCACCATGCCCGCTATCTGGTCTATTGCCCCAATAAATAAATGGGTTTTCAAACCCAGAAGGGTTCCTTTGCTGATGTGAAAAATTGCATACATTCCCTCCATGGTAGCTCGACTTCTCCTGTGTCAAGAAAGCATAAGAAATTAAAATAACAGATTTTGAATTTTGCTCATCTCCATTACAGCTAAATATGTTAGGAAAAAAAGAAACGTATTTATGTGGACATCCTGCTAGTTACTGAGTCTCCAGGTAATGGCCAGAACTTCAATGGATCTAAGAATCCCACGTGACCAAACTCCAGGTCCCCATGAATCCAAGGACAACACATTAAAAATACTACCTTACATTCTCTTACTTCGGGAGGTACATTCTCACAAAGAAAAACAATACGTGGAGGCCAAGATATTCATCCACTTTGCCTGAAGAGACAAAGACCTCAACCAGCACCAGGTATAGTTTGGGTCTTTGTAACTTTGGAGGAATACGGAAAATTCGGGGAAAGCCCAGACAAGAGCAATGAAAATGATAAAAAGGTTGGAAGGTAGGAGAAAAGGCTGACAAATGAGGATTAATTAGCCTAGGGAAGAGAAGACAGTGGGGAACTTAATATTATTCTTGAAATACAGCAAAGGCTATTATGCAAAATATGATCACCATGATTCACAATTCCACTGAGGGTGAAAACAGAGGAAACAGTCTATGGAAAAGCATGACGCATTTAGATTAAATACAAAATAAATCTTTCACTCCAAGAGTTGGAGGCACTAAAATAGATGGCAGCTTAAGGACTTTGCAAACTTGCTTTCCTGAAGTGTCTGTTCATGCTCTGTCTGTTCCTTTTGCTCAATTTAAATACCACCTCCCCCATGAAACCCCGATTCACTCTTGACGTACACTGAATATTTCTCAAATTTTAGCAAGCATCAGTATAGCTTGGAGGGCTCATCAAAACACAGATTCCCAGGCCCTACCCCCAGAATAAGGGCAGGTGGGGCCCAGGAAATCACACTTCCAGCATGCAGCAGGTCTGCAGACACACTTTCAGAAGCAGTGAGCTAGAAGCAATCTCTCCCTACTTTATGTCTCATAAAAAGACATCTGTATTCTCTGGGCATTCGTCATTGTTCTTATACCATGTTCTTACAGTATTTTATGTGCTTTCCTACTGACTGTGGTCTGATTCAGCTTTGAAATTTCTGCAATGCTTAGCACAAAGACCTGCAAGGCTTATGAAACAACATCTTCAACTCGTTCCCTAAAAAGTGAATCCTTCTGTGAAATATTGCCATTTGCACCAACACGGATGAACCTAGAGATGATCATCCTAAGTGAAGTAAGTCAGGTAGAGAAAGACAAATATTATGGTATCATTTATACATAAAATCTAAAAAATGACACAAAAAACTTATTTACAGAACAGAAACAGACTCATAAACATGGAAAACAAACATGTTTACCAAATGGGAAAAGCAAGGGAGGGATAAATTAGGAGTTTGAGATTAGTAGATATACACCACTATCTATAAAATAGATAAACAACATGGATTTACTGTATGGCACAGGGAACTATATTCAATATCCTGTAATAACCTACAATGGAAAAGAATCTGAAGCTGTGCACCTGAGACTAACACAATATTGTAAATCAACTATAGTTAAATACATTTTTTTAAAAGTGGGTCTTTCTAACTTGCCTAGAGGCTTTCCTGGCTTTATCATTTCTCATGTTTTCTTTATCTTGCTTCTCTGCCTAAGTGACTCCACAGTTTTAAGACCTTCCGATCTACGCATGTGAAATTGTCACCAGTAACAACTGTACTTAATGTTCAATATTAAGAAAAAAATCTAGTGTGATTTATGAAAATTTCCTTCTGATAAGGTTTATTTTTTCTCATTAGAGTTTTGGCTAATGTCCCCAAGATTGTATTCCAAGAAAACGGCAGGAAAGGAGCCATATTTTTAATTTATTGTTTATTTTGCCTGATTCTGGCAGGAAGGCCAGGGAGGTCAATGAGCAAATGAGGACCTGGCATGTCTGAAATCATGCTGGTTGCAGCTCAAGTCTGGGCCAGAAACTGATCTGGAAAGTTATTCAATAAACTCACCCTCCCTCCCATCAGCTACCACGCTTACTTTTGGCTGAGAACAAAACAAACAAACAAAAAAGACAAGAATTTATAAAACAGAAAAAAAAAAAGGACCCCCCCCAATTGAAAAACTGGGGAACTGCCTCTTGGGCTTCAAGTTAATTCAAATTTGACTCAACAAAGGTGTTTATCAGATTGTATACCCGGCATGCACAGGGCTATTGTATCATAATCTCTCAGATGTCTCAAAAACACGGGTAAAGCTCTATTCTCCCGCTAAATTCGTCCCAGAGTGTGTATACACACACACAACATAAAAAATTCCAAGTACAGTTAACTTTTAAATGGTCACAGAATGCAATGAGCATTGCAGGTGAGGAAGTCAGAGCAGAAAGCAGTACAAGGGATTTCTGGATTCATGGAATCCCAAAGCTGCAGTAGCTCTGATGACAACAACAACAAAACAATCATAGACTACCCTACACAGAGCAGATACAGTCATAACCCTCAAAAGAGCGTCAATAAATCTAAATTAAAACTAATCTTAAAAGTGGACTTTTTGTGATTCCTTATGTTGTGGCCCATGTTAATTCTATGAGATTTTTTTTTTCTTTTCCTAGAATCAAACATCGCATGCTTTTTGTTACGTAGTCTTACAAATGAGTAGTTAAACCAACGCCTCAGCACAATTTAGCAGTCACAAAGATGATGTCCACTCCACTCCACTCCATTCAGGAAAATGAAAGCTCTGTTATTCCAACCGCCAGTACAGAACGCTCTCTGATGCTGGCAAAACACAAAAGCAAAAGCGAAAAAAAAAACGAGTCCACTTCATCAAGGAACCACAACAAGCAGTGACTCTAAGCTGTAAGCATTACCCTGCAATCACACCAGCTAGTAACTGTGAGATATGGTCATTATCTTATGGAACTGATCTAATTTTGTACTCAACGCCCTAAAATAAAGGGTTTCTTTTGAATAGCAAACACAGGGACTGGGATCAAAAAAAAAAATAATAAAAGATAGTAATTTGACAGCACTTTCAAGCACAGCTTATTTTCCTTCCTCCTGTCACACTAAATAGAACCAACTGACAAGTACTCCACCGCCTGAATGAATGAAAGAAGATGCATTTGCTGAGTGAGGAAATAACACCGATAAACTGTGGCAGAGAACTGATATTAGCTCATTAGAGGGCTAATACGCGGGCACAAACGGGATATTTAACGAAAATCTACAAAGGTACTGGGATGCAGCTGGAATAACATGTGACAAAATTTTTTTCTTCAGTACAAAAAAAGGGAGGAAAGGATATGCTTCTCTCTTTAAAAATATCAAGGTTCCGGTTGCACTGATGTGTTTATATATATTTATATTTATATGTATCTAAGAAAACTTCATTAATTCAGGTTAATAAAGAAAGCAAATATACTCTGGTGACATTTATTAACATCTGTGCTAAAATCATGAATAAGAATTATACATTAACACTTGGCCAGAGGAATTTAATTTCAAATACCACGAGAAGAAAAGCCCAGAGAAGATGTAGAATCTTCTCTCAGGAGACTTATCTGTAGAGCAGGAAATAAAAACGACACTTCTATACATAACGTTTAATTCATTAACAGTTGACGGGATTATTAAAGAAAAATATTTAAAGATAGGCATACTTTTAAAATGGAATTCCACTGAAAATTATTCCATTTTATTTTCCCATCAAAGAAAGGCCTTAGCCTAATCCCATAACTTGAAAGAACAGAATTAAAGTCACTTCTCTCATTTACTCAAATCATTAAAAATGCCTTCCTTAGCCTCGCTATTCCATAATTTCCACTGGCGTTAATGTGCTCGCTAATCCTCTCATTTTCTCAACATCACCACTTACTCAGGTCGTCACACGTTCCACGTTTAATCCATGCTTCTGAAGAGGTTTCTGCCCTCCTAGACTATAAGCCACTGATCACTGAAAGGGGCATTAACGCCAAACATGTGCCTGCGAACCTGGAACCCAGCCTGGACGGGCAAAGAAGGACAAGGTCCATGTGGGCATGATGGGGGAGGGCTGGCCTTTGGGGAGGGTCCGCCATGTTCCCCAGCCTGGGCGAGGACTCTCATACATTTAGTTTCCTGCAATCTCTCAACTCAGGCTGTGATCTTACTCCCATGTTATATGTAGTTAAAGGAGTTAAGACTCAGAGAGCCTAAGCAACCAGCCAGAGTTGAAACAGCTAACCAGAGAAAGAGCTGGAGTTCAAACTTGAAGCTACCACACTGCTATGGACTGAACTGTACCCCCTAAATGCATATGTTGAAGCCCCAACCCACCAGTGTGATTGTATTTGGAGACAGGGACTGTAGAGGGTAGTTAAAATCAAATGAGGTCGTGAGCATGGGTCCCTGATCTGCTAGGACTGGTGTCCTTATGAGATGAGGCAGCAGAGAGCCCTCTCTCCCTCCCCCTGCTCCCTCCATCCCGCCCCCTCTCCATCTCGCTCTCTCTGCATGAACTCACAGGAAAAGTCCTTTGGCCACCTAACAAGCCGGGAAGAGAACTCTCACCAGAAACTGAATCCTGCCCAAAGCTTGCTCTCAGACTTCCTAGCCTCCAGAACTCTGAGAAGATAAACTGCTGCTGTTGAGTGCCCCCAGTCCATGGTATTTTGTTAGGGCAGCCCAAGCTGACTGAGACACTTGCGCTAAAGCTCTTCCTCGCCACATGGCCTCACGGGATGTGAAGGTTCATTCCCCCTCAATTTCTGCAGCAAAAGCCTCCTTCTGATAATCTCGGTCTTTCATTGTCTCCTTATTAGCTGCATCCATATGAATGAAATGTATGATTCTGCAGGAGGCACATCATAATTTAACAGGAATTAATGTCCTCTTGTTATAAAGGACCCTACAAGCCGCTGCTTAACAGTCAGCTACAACTGGAATTAATTCGTGTCAGATGAACAGCAAGAAAAATCCATTTATGACCCAGAAGTCATGAAATTTAGCATAATTACCCATGCTCTTGTTCGGGTAATTTTTTTCTCTCCTCGTTAAATTAGGAGTCTACATTAGATTTTAGTCTGATCAGTCCTGACTAGTTGTATGTCTGTAATCAAGGGCGTTTCCTCTCAAATCAATCTAGAGCTGTGCAGGCAAACTACACTAAATGAATGAACTGAAGCCAAGGTATAAGCACTGAAAAACTGAGAAAATAACACATGGTTGATATCAGACAAATTCACTCTTACTATTTATCCATGCTTTCCCTCAACAAATATTTATTGAGTAGCTACCTTGCACTAGGCAGTAGTTCCAGGTGTTTGGGAGATGTATGAAGCAATAACATGTGAGCATAATTCTAAGATACTCTGGAGAATTCTGCCTTCTTTTCTTCTCACCACTGTGCCCCCAGCACTTGGTATCTGCCCCATCATCAAATGAATGAATAAACCCCTTTTCTCAAGAAGTATCCCTTCAGTGTTACTAGTCAATCTCCATCTCCTTACCTTTCTCTCTTAAACAGTCTGCCCCTCCAAGCCTCTTGCAACATCTCCTAAATAATTTTTCTAGCAAATAAAATCATCTGGTTTAAGCCTGAGCAGAAAGAGTTCCCTTGAGACTGGTCTCTGGCAGCTAGCATATTTTCATCTTCAAAAAAAGTTTAGCCTTCCAGAGTCCCTTTCTCTGGTTGTCTCCACGAGTCGTGCCTTCTAAGAAATTAAGAGGAATTTTGTAAAATCACTAACTTGACAATGTTATGAAGAAAAAACTTAAAATTCCTTTAAAAACTAAAAATAGACTTAACCATATGATCCAGCAATCCCACTCCTGGGCATATATCTGGAGGAAGCCCTAATTCAAAAAGATACATGTACGTACCCCAATGTTCACAGCAGCACTATTTACAATAGCCAAGGCATGAAGCAACCTAAATGTCCATCGACAGATCATTGGATAAAGAAGCTGTCTCTCTCTCTCTGTCTCTCTCTCTCTCTCTCTCTCTCACACACACACACACACACACACACACAATGGCGTATCACTCAGCCATAAAAAAGAACAAAATAATGCCACTTACAGCAACATGGATGGACCTGGAGATTGTCATACTAAGTGAAGTAAGCCAGAAAGAGAAAGAAAAACACCATATGATATCACTTATATGTGGAGTATCACTTATATATGGAATCTTAAAAAAAAAAAAGACACAAGTGAATTTATTTAAAAAACAGAAACAGACTCACAGACATAGAAAACAAACTTATGGTCACTCAGAGGAAAGGAGGTGGGAAGGGATAAACTGGGAGTTTGAGATTTGCAGATACAAACTACTATATATAAAATAGGTAAGCAGTAAGTTTCTACTGTATAGCACAGGGAACTAACTATATTCAATATCTTGTAGTAACCTATAATGAAAAAATATGAAGAGAATATATGTATGTATCTGTATGACTGAAACATTATGCTGTACACCAGAAACTGACACAACATTGTAAACTGACTATACTTCAATAAAACAAAAATTTTAAAAATGGACAAATGAGACAAATGAAAATAGAGGCACACATTTTAAAAAATGAAGAGGATCATTCAAAAAAAAAAAAAGAAAGAAAAAGAAAGGAAGAAAGGAAAAAAGAAAGAAAAAGAAATAGAGGCCTCTCCAGGGTCTGGAGGGTAGATTCCTCAGCTGGTCAGGAAAAGGGCCCACACCTGGAGACTCTGGCGTTGCCTGTAACAATGTATCCATCTAATCCACATTGGAGACAGCCACCTGGATCCTAGAGGCACCTGGAATCTGCCTATTGGGGAGCTGCCAGAATGGGCCGTTACTGGTTCCCAAAAAAGGGATTGAAATCAGTGTTCCTCCAGGCCAGGCTCACACAGAGCACATGATTGGAAGGATTCCACATAAGTTATCTTTCCCTTTGGAAACAGTTCTGTAAGTCCACACAGTCTGTACAGCTTTCAGGCCAGCAAATTAATCACGTTCATGAGGCAAAGAAATCAGATTATGTTTGGGGAAATGAGATGCTGTTCCCTTGGTTACTCTAATTTAGGAAGCATTTATTTAAGAAAGGGAACAATTCGTTATGGAGGAATTTTTAAGGATCCCTTATGTGCTCAACATACAATTAGAAAAGAAGTGTAGAAGTGGCTACGAAAATATGGTTTTATCAGGGGCCCGGGTAACACAAGGAACAAGAAATAAAATAACTGCAGTCCTCTAGACCACTAGCTCCTAAAACAATTTCTCAAAGAACAAGACAATCTCCATAGAAACTTTAAGATAAAGTCACAGACTGTATGGCTCAAATGGTAAAAGAGAATCCTTCTAAAAGTTCTGTTGTTGCCACACTAAGAAGCAAAAACTGAACTCCTAGTGGAGACTGGGAAGGATACACAAGCAGCCCCGTATAAATCAAGCAACATGCACTCATGAACCAAGGATGAAGCATTTTTTTAAGCTTTTATAATAACAAGGCATATTTCAAATGTCAAGATTATGTCCTGAAAGTATCTAAGTTTCAAAATGTTCATGGGTTCACTAGGAAACTGGAAAAAGTCCAAAACAAAACAATTTTGGTAAAAGAAAGCAAAATGTCACTGGTCACTGAAAAGTTCAAATTTTTGCAAACTGCCTAAGGATACAAAATTTCTAGCTACTCCCATTCCCAACTTTCTCTACCCTCTCCCCACACCCACCAAATACACACTTTTCTCAAAGTTCCCCAGTTGGTTCAAGGATCATAATGTATAGACAGGAGTCTGATTCTAATGCCATCTGCATGTGTCACTCAAAAGAGGACTCGGTGAGATCCTGTTATACAGCAAGTTCTTCCCAAACAGTAAAACCTCTTTGGTTTGAACAAGGGCTTGAGGGGCTGAGCCACAGTGAATGTCACATACAGCTCCCAGATGCACCTCAATGATGCCTTTGCTTCTCCAGAGCATCATGGGAAGGCATCAGGAAGAAATCCTCCGTGATCACGGTAATCCATGCATACACGGAGAAAGGAGAGTGACCCCTGCACCTGGAAGTAAAGGATCCATTGAACAGCACTGGGGAAGAAGTGGCCATGAAGAACACAGGGAAAGCAGTAAATAAGAGCTGTTTTGGAGCAACTGCCAACCAACCAGCTTCATCCACTGGCCATACTGGGCTCTGAGGCCATGACCCACACACAACGGCGTCAGGCTGGGACCAAACACAGAAGTAAGGCCTCTAACATCCACTGATGCTCAGTGAGAAACAGCGCTGAAGATCTGACAAAGATGGATCATCTACTCAAAGTTATCCCAGGTCACTGACTTGGGACTAGATTCTTCCAACTCTTTGTTATTCTTTCTCCTGTCTGACAGAGTTAATCAATTCTTCTTCTGGGCCTCCTAAACCCAGTCACACATTCCACCAGTACAGCACCTGTCTCAGTGCATTTTAGTTACAGACACATCTGTCTTTTTAGTTGCAAAGCTCCTTGAAAGCAGGATTTATTCTTTTTAAACCTTGGACTCTGGACAGTAGCATAGAGATTGGTAGAGAATAGATGCTTAATATTTGTTAAATGGAGGAACAAATGAATCAGTTCATAGATGAAAGTCCCAAAACCTTGACTTGTTTTTCTTTATAGGATAGACTCCATAACAAACGCTTCCCATAGTTTTTTTCCACAACCCCTCAGTACGAACTTTTCCTTCCCACTGGAGCAGACTGACCTACATTGACCTACACATTCCCATCTCTAGCCCCTCAGCACTGCTGTTGTCCTGGGCTAGAACAAGTGCCCTGTTAAATCCTCTCTACCTCTGAAAATGGCAACCCCAAATTTTAAAGGTTAATTCAGTTCTAACTCCTTCATTTTGCCTTCCTGGACCATATCCCCAGCTTTCATCTCTGAACTCCTACTGTACTTGTGGTCTGTAATATCCCCATGACACTTAATCACATGGTGCAATGAATTGTATTTAACTTGCTTTTTCTGGGAGACTATGTTCCAAAGGGCGACCCTCCTTTTTGATGGAATAAGTGGGAGGAAGAGTGGCTCAAGGACACACAGCTAGTCAGTGAGAAACCTAGGAATGGAACAATTTAAGGGGACACTGAGGGTGGGGACTTAGAAGACTGGGTAAAATTGAGAAGAAACAAAAACCCTAATAGAAGATCAGTGTAATGAGATATCTTGCTTAGCTGCCACAGTCTGTTTCTACCTGTTGCCGTTACAGTTCTCCTCATCCTTCCATCCTCACTTGTTTTTGGTCTTTCTTCAGAGACAGTATAGTACTTAAGAGCTTAGCTCTGGACTATGCAAGCTGAAATCATACTTGCACATTAATAGCTATATGACTGAGCAAATTACATAACTAACTCTTTTTCTTTAATCTGTTTATCAGTTTTTGCAGTTGACAAATTTCTTAATGCTGAACTCTTTCGCCTAGGAGAAATCCTGCTTGGACATAATGGATTTTTGTTTTAGATTATTCTGTTGGATTCAGTTGCTAGTGTTGTACTAAAGATTTTCACGTTTATATTTGCAAGTGGGAATTGCCTACAGTTTTCTTATCCTGGGCTTGTCCAGTTTTGGTAAAAAGGTTAGCCTTAGAAAACAAATTGTACCATTTCCTTCACATCCTGTCCCTGCCTTTTAAAATTTTCGAGAACTTTTTATAAAATAGAGATGAGGTACTTCTTGAAAGTTAGGTAAGCTTAATGTAAATCTTATGGATCAGGTATCCTGTTGATGATGGAGGCATGGGGTGGAAGTGGGAAGAGTGGAAGAGTTCTGATTCCTGATTCCACTTCCTCATGTTCCCCCAACCTTTCCCCGCTTTGAGATCCTTTCTTTGTCTTTGGTTTCCTGCAGTTTGAACATGACGTGTATAGGTATGGGTTTTTGGTATTTGTTTGGTTGGTTGATTTATCGTTTGCTATTTATCCTGCTTGGTGTTCTCCGAGCTTCTGGGATCTATGGTTTTGCATCTGTCATTAATTTTGGAAACTGTGCAACCATTGTTACTTCAAATATTTCTTCTGCCCTGTTCTTTCTTCTTCTTCTCATAAAAGATATATTGCACCTTTTATACTGTCCCACAGTTCTTGGCTGTTGTTTGTCTTTTTCCCCCATTCTTTTCTCTCTTTGCATTTCAGTTTTAGAAGTTTTATCGCCTTATCTTCAAGTTCACCTATTCTTTTTTCTCAGCCACGTTAAATCTACCAATGAGTCTATCAAAGGCATTCTCTGTTTCTGTTACTGTGTTTTTTATTTCTATCATCTCCTTTTGATTCTTTCTTAGAGTTTCACCCATCTTTTGACATTAACCACAAGGATCTGCATCTTGCCTGTTTGTTTTCATCTAGAGCCTTTAACGTAATAACCATAATTATTTTAAAATCTGTCTGATCGTTACAAAACCCATGTTATATCTGGGTCTGGTTCTGATGATTGTTTTGTCTCTTCACACTGTGTGTGTGTGCGTGTGCGTGTGTGTATGAGAGAGAGAGAGAGAAAGATCATTTTTTCTTGACTTTTGGTATAACCTAATTTCTTACTGAAAGCAAGACATGTTGTACAGGATAAAAGGTACTGAAACAAATAGGACTTTAGGGTCAGAATTTAAGTTAATCTGGTTAGGAGATAAGCTGTGTTTAATGCTTGTTTCAGCTATTGGTACCCAAGGCTTCAAAGTCCTATAGTGGGCTTCTTTGTTCCTCTTCTCTTGGTTTTTGGGCTTCCCTTTTTACTAATTCTCAGAGAGAGTCTGTGTTTCACAGCCTCTTCAGCTGTACCCCACTATCATGGTTACTGGAGGCTTATGAGTGTGGTGGTATGATATGGAGAGAGAAGTATTCTCAACTCTGCCCCTTAAGTCTCCATCTTAGGCAGGCTGTGTCTCAGGGGTGTGGCTTTCAGAAGTGTTTGGTCCCTCTTCAGAAGCAGAGCCTTATTTCTCCCCTGCCCCCTAACTCTCTCCTTGGCTATAATGGCTGAAACATTCCCAGTTTATTTCCTCAAAGCTCTCTCCCTTGTTGGCTTTTATTTATTTAGTTTTCCCCTAGGTGGGACAAGAAGCCTGGAAACAGCTGGAGTGGAGCCAGTTCTCTTCCCTCAGCTGGGATAAGTTTCAGAATTGCCCTCTGGAGAAGCCTTTCCCCCTGGAGACTAGAACTTTGTTAAGGAGCAGAGTCTGAGAGGGCTTCCTTTCAGAGATGGACATGGCTACTTCCCTCCTCCCCTTCCCGGGGCCCGGAGGGGAGCTTTCCTGCATCAGCTCTCCCCTGAGCACTGGTTAGGTTCTGGACGTAACGCCTGTGAAAATGTGGTGACCCACTTAGACCTCAGCTCCCAGGAGCTTTCCAATCTTCCACTTGTCTGTACTCAGCCTCCAGCAATTCATCAAAATTACCATTAAAATGTTCCAACCAGTTGACAGCATCTGCTGGTTTCTGTTCCAGGTAACCAAACCCCAAGAAAAGTCAATTTTCAGTTTAATGAGGTATTTATTATTGTTCTTGCCGTACTGTTGGGAGTAACAATTCCCAAACCCTTTATGTGTCAGAGCTGGAGCTAGAAGCCTCCTTTTTATCTTTTCAGGTTTTCTATTTCTTTCTGGGTCAATTTTAATCATCTGTATAGTTTCCAGGATTTTGTGCACTTCATTTAGATTTTTAAAAGTACTGGCATCTAGTTGTTCACATCATTTTCTTTGTTAGTATATGCACATCCATAAACCTTTTAATGTCTACTAACCCTGTAAATAAGGATTCTTTTGAATATTACTGATTTGTGTTTCTTCTTATTTGTTGATATCAATATTCATCATTTTATCACACATTGTACTTAATTTCTACTTTTACCTTCCCCCTCTTTGCGTGTTTTATCCTATTGTTATTTGTCTAACCTTTAAATGTCCAAGTCTCAGTTTATTTGGGAAGAAAACTGCATAGAAAGGACTTTCCTAATACAGATGTTTGCAAGAAAATGCACATCTGAAAAAGAATAAGCAATGCATGAATGTAAGATAATATGACCCACGCTACTTTTCACTCCAGACGCCTTTATTTTAAATTCTTTCATGCTCTGGCTCATGTACAGTGTTTGCCATTTTTCACCAACCTTATCTTCTGAGCATTAGGCCTGTTTGTTGAGGGCTGTGATCTGCACAGAGCACACTTAAAAGAGCACAATCAAAGTCAAGGTGTATTCCTTGTGTGGATAAGTGATCCAAGGCTAAGACAGTTACAAAGAAAATGTCTCTCAGTTGTTTCAAGCCAGGCTGCAGCCCTCCTATGTATTTCTTTGGCATTATCTCACCAAGTTAATAAAACCTCACTTGACATTTCCTAGTAAATACTTGGTGAAGGTAGATTATCTGCCTTTTTAAAAGTTCAGTTTAAACCCATTTTGCTACATAAAAATACTGACACAGGCAAAAAGGTGCCTACATCAGCAGCGAAAGCTCTTTCACTGGGAGGTGTGTGTTCTCTTCCGAGCAGTCTCAGAAGTGCCGAGTTAGAGCCAGGAGGAGCCAACAATCTCTGCACTGAGCTAAGAGCATATATCCCAAGTCCATGCCCAGAGTGCCATAGGGAAGAACAAATCTGACTCCATATTGGATCTGTTTAACCTTTGGATTCTATTCCTTTTGCTACAAGTTAAGAATGTCGTCTCTAGCCTGAGATATACAGGACAGTCCATTTTCAAAGCTCTCACCTTTAAAGGTATAACCACTGTCCATTCATAGAGAGAGAAAAATTTGCAGAATAGAGAATAACATCTGTCTTATTGGAGGCTTACAGGAACATTGTCATGGGGGATCTATGTGGACAACTGCAAGAACAAAGGATTCCAGCACCAAGAAGTGTGCAGCAACCAACCACACCCCGCAGCCATAGAATAAAAGAAGCCTGAGTTCTAACTCAGGTAAGATGATTCTTTGGGACACTCGTCCACCATCTTCTCAGTCTGCTGGCTTTCCAAATAAAGTCGGTATTCCTTACCCCAGCAACTCACCTCTTGATTTATTGGCCTAGCATGTGGTGAGCAGTATGGGCCTGGATTCCATAACAAGAGCACCCTTGGAGTGGAGCAGGTACAAAGGAATACATCCCTCAGACTTCTTTCTTTCTCTGTATTGTTTCACTTAATTTATCTCCTACTGGCCGGGTTCTGCTTTCCCAACCACAAGTCCTGTGTCTGTGGTAGATGTAAAGATGAGGAGGGCTGCAGAAGGTTTAGACAAGAGTTCCCTAAATAGAGAACTGATTTGTGTAAGTGGTCATCCAAATGTAGCAGTTCCCTAACCCACCACCACTTAACCAACTCACCAAATCCACCACTGGTCTAGATTTCTCCTGTAAGCTATGAACCCACATCTGTGGCTGGACTGAAGGTTCTTGGCCAGTAGGCACTTCTCCAGGATACCACCCTTTCTGCATGAACCAACTGGGCTATTAGGCTCACTGAGAATCAGCTGGGTTTGTGCCCTAAACTATAGATGCCAGTTTTACTTGTTAACAGCGTTTTACAATTTAACTAAATACTGCATATGCTAATAAACTGAATGTGAATAAAAAGAAAACTAAGTTGAATGAGAATTGATTTTTGTTAAATCAGCCATCAAGTTAGCTGTGAGCAAGACCATTGTGAAACTTTCCAGGAAATAGTTAGCTATTTTCTACATCAGCAGAGAAAGCTCTAATCAGAATTCTACACTCAGATTACTTTCTAGTTTTAATTCTCACTTTATTATTAAAAAAAAACAAACTTCAGAAGGAAACTATAAGTGATATGGGCTTTATGCAAGAAAAATGATGTGAAAGGTCAACTCTGGGACTCTTAAAATAACAACAACAGCAACAAACACAACCCTTGGTCCAACATTAAAAGACTGGGGAATAAATGAATAATTTAGTATCTCGTACGGTATGTGTATATACTTATACATAATTGTTAACAGCCCCATGCTTTCAGTGAATTTTTTATAAACAACGACAGATCCTGATCACATCATATATAAAGGATTCTATGTAGTGTCATTGAGCAGATTAAAAGGTACTGCTCCTGATTTCCTGCTCATTTGCACATCATTTTTATTATATTTAATTTACCAAGTACCTTACATTTTATTCTTAATCTTCACTACAATCCTGTAGAAAAGCGAATGATAACCTCCATTTTTTATAAGCGGAAACTGAAGATCAGAGAAGCCAGCTTCAAACTCAGAACCACTATCCTAAACAGTATTTCAAACCTATGTGAAATTAACTTAGTGAGAAATTAGCAACATTTTAAATAAGAGAATAGAACAGACATTAAGGCATTATTTAAAGGTTAGTGTTCAGGATGGGCTGAATTGCATCCATCCAAAAAAGATATGATGACATCCTAATTGGGGGTATCCCCTGTCTGGTACCTCAGAATGTCACCTTATTTCGATAGAATGTAGTCAAGTTAGAGTGAAACTATGAGGGTGAGTTCTAATTCAATATGACTGGTGTCCTAATAAAAAAGGGAAATTTGACATAGGGATATACACACACAGAAGGAAGATGATGTGAAGACACAGAGAGATGACATCCAGGTGACTGGAGTGATACATCTACAAGACAAGGAACACCAAAGTTTGCAACAAAATCCTGGTAGTTAGGAAGAGGCAAGGGAGGATGCTTCCCTGGAGCCGTCCAAGAGAACACAACCCAAGGGGACCTTTACCTTCGGCTCTGGCCTCCAGAACGGGGAAACCATCAATTTCTGTCACTTTAAGCTACCCAGTTTTGGGTCACAGCAGGCCTAGGAAGTTAACACAATACTGTTGAGCAGAAGCCTCTGTGGGGTCCTCTGTGGAGTGCGTGCAGGCGTGCGTGTGGATGTGTATTCCGGTTCATGATGTAAAATTTAACTCTCACTGTGGATTGTGGTCAAAAGAAGTTTGCACGACAGTGTGCCATTACACAGGCAAATATACTGTCACTGAAATCCCCTTAAGACAGGAGGCAGTTAAAAAAAGGAGGATATATTTATGCATGTGTATATACATATATTCTGGCGGTAAAAAAGAGCGAGGTGGAGCACTTGCAAGGTGGGGAATAGAGGGCGGTTCCAAAACAAAATGAGCTTTTCTGGGAAGATGGGCAGGGAGAGAGGTCCAATTAGATAGCGTAGCTGGTGACCGGGGTAATACACGGAGTGAAATTGGCCATGTGTCACTTGCAGAAGAAGACAAACATAGCTGGGGTTTTTGGCAGGTATTTGGGGAAAAGGTTTTAGCCGATCCACTTTGCATAAATAAAAATGATTTAACCCAGCCAAAGCTTCAAAAGAAACTGTGTGAGGTGTGTTAATGATGTTGGGAACTCCATCCAGACAGGGCGAAAATCAGAGTAATGGAAAAGCAGACCTTAAGGGACCTAGGCGCTACTGACAGCAGACGGCAGAAGATTGCTTAATATTCTTACACAATTAAACTAATTCCCTTTAAGCTTCCTTCACATACCATAAACAAGAGCTCCCTCTCCCTTAGGAATTAACTTTTAACATCTGGGTAAATGTATTGCTTAATGCCCAAATCCCCCAAATTCCAGTTAATTTTTTTTTTTTAATAGAGGCCAAACCAAAAAGCACTTTGGAAATAGTTTTAGCCTTGCTTTTGTAATGAACATTGTGACACACATTAAGTGGTACAAAATTCCTATAATATATCGTCATAGTATCACTAATGGAGAAAAACTGCATTATTACCAAATCTCATTTATGTATAAATGTATGTAGCCAATAAAGCTGTCAAAAAGACAACAAAAGGAAACCCACTGACTTACTAGAACAGGACATGAGATGGGGCAGCCTGGCATGATTTACTCATGAGCTGCAGTTTCCCATCCAGTCACAAAACTTGCAGGGCCCTCTGGCTGTTCACTCAGGCTGGGAGAGGCAGCCAATTCAGACAGACCTCAGTACTCAATACCCACTGGCAGCAAACCACTCCACAGTGGTATCCCTACGTACAAACCCGATCTCCCATTGCCAAGGTTAGATAAGAGCAAGCAGAAAGACCTTTAAATTCTGCTCCTCTGGGAACTTGAATTTGAAAAGATACATGCACCCCAATGTTCAGAGAAGCACTATTAACGATAGCCAAGACATGGAAGCAACCTAAATGTCCACCGATAGATGACTGGATAAAGAAGATGTGGTATATTTATACAATGGAATACTACTCAGCCATTAAAGAGAATAAAATAATGCCATTTGCAGCAACATAGATAGACCTGGAGATCATCGTTCTAAGTGAAGTAAGCCAGGAAGAGAGAAAAATACCGTATGATATCACTCATCTGTGGAATCTAAAAAAAGAAAAAAAGAAGACACTAATGAACTTATCTACAAAACAAAAACAGACTCTCCGACATGGAAAACAATCTCATGGTTACTGGGGAGGGGGAAGGGAGTGGGAAGGTATAAATTGGGAATTTGAGATTTGTGAATCCTAACTAGGATATACAAAATAGATTAAAAAAACAAGTTTTTTCTGTATAGCACAGGGAACTATATTCAATATCTTGCAGTAACATATAATGAAAAAGAATTTGAAAACAAATATAGGTATGTATATGCATGACTGAGACATTATGCTGTATGCCAAAAATAACTGATGCATTGTAAACTGACTGTATGTCAATATTAATGAATTAATATTGGACCCTACAGAATACCTGCACATGAGACAGCCAGGCAGCAGAATAAGTAGGGCCACGAAGGCTTAGATAAGTACACAGATCACTCACACTTTAACACTCTACTCAGTGGCTCCACATCTCTCGTTCCTCAGGAAGAAAGTGGATTTCTGATCTTCCTCATCTCACAGAGTTTTTGAGAATTAAATGAGATGGTAACCATAGAATGCCTGGCTCCTGGATGGGCTCTGTGTCCCTCAGATTTATTATACGCATCTTTGACTTAAACTTACCTTAGACGAAAGGGAAGCTATCACCCAGTCCTGCTATAAACATTTCAGGAGACTGAGGAGGTGTCAGGTGGGATGGCTGTCAGGGAAGGGAGACAGAGAAGGACATGAGGCTGAAAAGGCTAGTTTTCCTGGGCTGGGCAGGCTCCACACTCCTCGAGAGAGACACCCAGGTGAGTGTAAACCACCACACAGGTGGTTAAATATTATCACGGAAGGAGCAACGGAAGTCAGGGATGCCCAAGGGCAGAGAGGGTGACACAGAACCCAGGTTATAAGGACGAAAGGTAAGAAGGAAAAAGAAGGCATGAAAAAAAAAATAGTGTGTGTTTGTAGAACCACAAGAAATGTGGTGAAACGTGGTGAAGCTGGAATGCAGGGCTCTTCGACAAAGGTAAGCAGTAAGGCTAGTATGAAAGATCTGGATCTAACTGCATACATCTGCTTTTGTAAATATAAACATGCAAAAAGGGGCCCATCTACAGGAGGAGACTGCTAGTAGATCGGATGGGCGCAGTGTTTCAGCAAATATTTACTGAGCACCCACTAAGGGATCGGCGTGACTCTAAGTGCTGAATAATGTCAATGCCATCGAACAATTCAAGTGTCTATTTAAACCCTAAGTCTTTTTGCTTTCGAGAAAGAGAAAACAAGAAATTGGTAAAGGACAAAAGGGGATATATCAAGGGAAACTATAAAGAAAAAATGTTTAGTACTACCGAAAATATTTTAATTGATAGCCTTAAACTGGAAAAAAAAAAAAAGGTTATTTATACCACTCATAACTGGGTTAGAAAGGATTTGGGGTTCAGTCATTCACTCAGCAAATACTCAAGACCTACTATGTGCCAGGGATCCTTCCAGCCAATGAATGGGGCAGGAAAAAAAACAACAGACTAACATCCCTACCTTAATGGGCACTGAATTCTAGGGATATAGTTAATGTGTTATAATTTAGAAAATTACAGAGAAGTAGGAAAATATTAAACACTTCTATCTCTTTTAAAGATTCCAGTAGTATTCATCTGTGTGTAGGTAGGTACAAATACTTTATGGCATATATATTAAGAAAAATATTAATTTTCTATTAATTGCATAGTAAGAAAGTCTGAAAAGATTGTGAATCTAATTTAGGATAAAAGAGTTATCTGCTTTAATTCTTGAATGTAGATCATCCAATGAAAGTTTAAATTTTTATCATCTGTTGGTGACTTAACCATACTGTGATGTCTCCTCAATAAATCTTATTTGTCAATGTTATTCTTTTGTTGAGTGATTTATTGAATACCCCCTCAGTGCCCAATGCTGTAGTGGGTTTTCAGGAACGGAAAAGGGAAAAATAAGTAGCTCCTACTTTTAACAGACTTATCACTTCTTTAGAAGGAAGAGAGGGGTAGAAAATAAAACAGATACATCTGAAACAACTAGAAAACAATCAAGAGCAATTCCTGAGATACCACTGCAAGGGAACATATCAGAAGCATATAAAATTCGTGTGTTAGTGCCAACGGAAAGTAGCATCGTCCCCAAGCAGAAGTTAAGAAACTGTTCTGCCACTTAGGAAAACAACTGCTTCATGCTATTCTGCTTAATGATGCTTCTCACTAACAACAAGCCAGTAGATTAAGCCTTGGAAAAAAATATCATGCTCTTTGTAATTAATTAAGCCATTAATTACATTGTTGATTACCGTGGATCAGAAGTAAATGCAACATTATTTTTCATACCTATTGCTTCTGAAAGCAGAACTGCAAAGCGTCCCATCCCTTCCCCTCAGTTGTCAAAGCCAAGGACAAGCTGTGCTTATCCCGCCCGAGATGCCGGCCGTTGATCTCGGCTGCCTCACCCCTCAAAGACCTGAGGATACGGGTATTAGCGCTGATGAGAACATATGGTTTGGGTGGTTTGGCAGGCGAAATCCTGGCAGAAGAGTCTCAAAGCATCAGCAGATGCTGCCATTGCACAGACACCCAAATGGTGGCATGATTGCTGCTGCTGCTTTGATGCCACATGTTTCACGGTGAGGACAGCAACGCCTTTCCCCGAGAGGCTGGCGGCAAAACAGAGCCCCTCCTCCATCCCCCCGGAAGAGTGAACAGACAGATGTGCACGTGCACCACACATGCACACACGTGCGCACAAAATCAGAGGCGGGGTCAAACACAAAATCAGGTGGGGTCAGCCTTCTGCAGGTCTCTTTCATCCGTCTCGGATGGTGTAAAGCCAGCTGGAAAGGGAAGAGCAACTGGAGAACTATTTTGTTCTTCCTTTACAGAACCCTGACAGCGAGGTTCCACTCAGAGGACAGGAAGTCACCAGTGGCCTTCTACTGAACTCACAGTCACAGGAAAGATGGCCTGTTAGCAACTCAGATATGGGATCTGAGCACCCTGGTCTCCCCCTGGCCTCCCTGGCAGCCTGAGGCACTGCCAGGTCCCGAAAGCCCCTGTCATAAAGTGCTCAGATTCATCTTCATCAGACGCATTCAGCTGATCAACAAATGTGTACTGATCACCCACTATGGGCTTGAAGGAAAGGAGGCTTTGAGAGTCACAACCTCAAGACAACTGAGGGGCACTGGCAGCACCCTCCTCCTATAGCTGCCCATCACTTTCCATCATTCATTCCACCTGGACTAGGCAGAGGCACTACACTCAGTCTGCAAACAAAGTACCAAACAACACAGATACGGTGGTCTCTGACTCTAGCAGAGAAGTTAGCCAGATCAACTGGCCAACACCATGCAGCGGGCAGTCTGCTTAAAATCAGGTATCGCCTGGAGCAGAGACACTGCAGGGTCGGGGGCGGGCAGCACTCAGAGTCCCAAAGAGAAATTGCAGTTAGCCAGGTGGCTGGAGAGGAGCACAGCAGAGGCAGTGGGAGCAGCCCAGAGCCAGGCAGAAGTTTGTTCTGGTGCATCAAATGCTCCAGGCCTTTCCTCGTTACCTACTACATGGGAAAACGGTAATACTAAATGAGAGAGTGTGAGGAAGGCTCTGGGGCTCGATAATCAACAGCCCTCACTGTCGTTACTACTGCTGTTGCTATTAATAACAACAATGGCAACATGTGCAGGTGCTGGGAGGTAAGAAAATGTATGGAATTCTGGAAAATTGACATGGTTCAATCTCCTGGACTAGAATGCTTAGTTGTGTATGTGTGTGTGAGAGAAAAAGAGAGGAAGACATGAAGAGGGAGGGAGAGAGAGAGAACAGGCAGATTATCTAATGGTAGATGTCTGAGTTACTTCCAACCTGACCATGATGCTGACTGCTGATGGAACGGACACAACTTGAGCAGTCCAAGCAGCCATCACCCCTCCACTGGACAGCAGGTAACTTCTGTGTACTGTGGATGCTGCGTCTGTGAACGGGGCACTTGTCCTGTCTCTCTTAAAGAATAGTTAACATTAATGAGCCCCAACCATAACGCTGAAATGCCAAGAAAAACTCCAGAAAGGACAGGTAGAAGTATGTGCAAGTGGATGGATGGCCACTATCATGCTAATTTGGGTAAATCTCCAAGTTGGAGTGAGTAAATGATCTAAAAGCACAGAACTGTCGAGCTGACTGTTCTGAGTATCAGACATTTGCGTAGTCCACATTTGTCATTAAATGGATGAAATGCAGACAAATTAATGAGCTGACAGAATACCAATCTAAACCACATATGAATAGTAAGAACTCACAGTAAAGCGTACAAGCTGTCCTCCCTCGGCACAGGAACTGAGCTACTCTGGAAGAAGTGAGAAGGGAAAAATGACACAGGGCTCTTTTACAAAACACAGATCCAGGAGCTCAAGAAGAGAGAAAGAATCATTTGCTCCAGCCGAGCGACCAGAGCTTATGGGGGACTGACACTGATTTCACTTTCAGTCAAATCAGAAGTTGGGAAAACGAAGGGCCACACAACCTGGGAGCGACTAGGCTAGGAAACCCTTTGGGGGACAGGGGTGTCACTCCTTTGCAAGGCTGCAGGAACACATAGGGATGGTCAACAGCCCATCCCCTTGGAGGGGGAGTCTGGAGTCTGGCTGCTCTTGAGCCAAGCGTTACCAAGGATTCTAGCCCCAATCTGTACTACAGGCTGAGAGACAACTTGGTAGAGTCGGAAGAACACGAGATCTTGTCTCAGGCAGAGAAACCCAGAGTTCAAATCTGCTGGTTTCTACCTCTTCCCAGTTATTAGCCTCAGGCCCATTACTTAGCCTCTCTAGAGCTGGGTTTTTTTTTTTTTTTTTTTTTTTTTATCTTAAGTGAGTCATACATATTTCTGTGCATAATGCTTAGCAGAGGATTTCCTCAAGCCATTATAAAAATCAACAAACAAACAAAAGGTAGCTTCAGTGACTCCCGAGTGCCTGCAGGCTGAAGTCTAAACTCTAATCTCACATTCAAGGCGCCCTATGCCAGGCTCTAGCCCTGACCTGTAACAAGATTTAAGTACTTCCACCAATTAAGCTTTTCCAAGACCATGCACTCGGCTCCCCCTCCTAGAAGGCTTCTCTTAACCCCTCACTTCCCGGGTCCCACCCATCCTTCAAGATTCTGCTTGGGTCCCACCTGCTCCTGGAAGCCAACATAGAGTATCTTTACTTCTCCTTTTGAAATACAGTCTGTCCTACCCAGGTAAGAACTAAGCTTTCTTTGCAAGACTTTGAGTAGCCTGGGTCATGCAAAGGGGAAGGCCCAAGCTGGGCAGCTTTCACGTCAAAGCTCAGCAGAATCTCAGGCTACAGGGAGGAAGTATCAGTTCTCGTGGCTGAGTCATAAGCAGCGAGCAGACAGCCATCAAGGAAGGCCTAGGAAGCAGAGGTCAGCAACCACCAGGGCTCCTTGAGGTGCCAAGTGCCCATACCAAAGGTGAAGGGCAGTCGGTGTTGGCTGGGCTCCCAGACATGGCCCTGGCTGGTGCTTGGCACACCCTTCACATTTGGCTTTGATTTCTCCTTAAAGGTTAGCCCCGGTCCGGCCCCATCACTGCAGGCCCCAGGCCTCTCCTCCTTGCTCAAGTCCTAACTCGCTCTCCTTCTCTGCTAGATCATGGCTCCTTAGTTAGTCTTGGGAGAAGCGGGTAGAGAGAGGGGCCTTCCAAATCTTCTTCCAGTCTCTTTCCAGTGTATTATTATGGCATCAGCTCTATGGCCAGCTTTTTCAGAGACCTTCATTTTTTATTCCTAGGGCTTTTTCTTCTCCCAACTAAACTTAGCTCTTAAGATCAAAAACTTCGCTTTTAAAACTGCCATTTTTGATGTGGACTTCAAAAGTCTATTTTGGAAGCTAAAAAAAAAATACCTAGCTTCTTTTCCTTTGCTTTCTTTGCTTTTCTATGGACATGCCTCCTGCGTATCCTGCTCCCTGCCTGGAATGCCTAGAATGCCCCTCATTCTCCACAAAGCAATGTGAAGACCCCCAGCTGATCAGAAAGACGGCATATAAACCAGCGCAGAAAAGAAAAACTCAAAGTTGAGTACGTCAGGGTGTTCCACCGCTACAATTCCACAGTATTTAAGAGAATAGGCCCTGGAAACGGCCAGACCTGACATCTGCTCTGACCCTTACTCGTTGTGATCAGTAACTTCTCTGTGCTGATTTTATCATCTGCAAAAGGAAAAAGTAACAGTGCTAGCTGCTAACAGCTACTGTGAAGATTATTCTAAGCTCTTCACCAAGGTGGTCACATCCATGCCACTCAATAAATGAGAGTTTTTATTACGTACCATGCCTTTGACAATTGATTATGTTCTACCTTAAGGTATATCCAATATCAGCAGTATTGATTATTTACATCTATTTTAATTTCACTTCCCTTGCATGTAAATTTTCTCTCCTCAAATAGACTTTAAGTTTGTCCACGATTTTCTCAACTGTAAAACAAGAATAATGTGCCTTGTGACATTGTTAAGCATTCATATGAGTATTTAGTCTTATTCCAGGACAGAACACAGTAACCATGACTGTTATATCCCTAATGGGCAAGAAACAAATGTTCAGGAAATTCATCTACGAGCTCGAATCCACGCAAGGAAGGAAGACACTGCCACTGCCCCCGCTGATATCCTAGTGACTCTGCCATTGCGCGGCGCTCTGCGTGATTTCCCGCTGCACCTCTGTGTCTGAGAGCTTTTTTAAACTAATCAAGACTACTTGGCCTACTTCACAGCACGCTGAACGGGCCAGGGAATGAACCGCCCCTGCCCCTCAGCAGCCCCCAACCAACGACTGAATGAACACGGCACCTCAATATCTCAGCTCCCTCACCCCTTGAACAGAATAATTCCAAAGTATATTTTACACCATTTCCCAGGTTTCTCCTTGGAATCAGCCCCAGTTATTCACGGCGGTCAGTGTCCTTTATTAACCAACCACCTTCCTTTCTTGGCTGTCTTCCTTTCTATCCCCTCACTAGCACTCTTTGCTCCCCTCAGATCACTTTCCTAAATTCCAGTTCTGGGAAACCCAAGCTAAGCTGGGGCCCCTGTCCCGGGTCGCTGTTCGCAGAGGTTCCACAGGGAGATGGCCCCTTGTCTGTCTCCACGTATGGTGATAACTGGTGACTACGGTGGCTTCCTGAAAGGAGCCCATCTGCGAATATCTGGGTTTGCTCTGGGCCTTCGCTCCACTAGCCGTGTGCCCCGCGCTACGAACTGAACGCTTGAGTCCCCTCAGAGTTCTTATGTCGACACCCTAATCCCCAATGGGATGGTATTTGGGGATGGGGCCCTTGGCAGGTAATTAATTCAGTCATGAGGGTGGAGCCCTCAAGATGGGATTCTGTGCCTTCGTAAGAGACGGGAGACAGCCTGCTTCCTCTCTGTCTCTCCCACGCCCCCACCACGTGAGGATGCAGAGAGAAGACACCTAGCTGCAACCCAGGAAGAAAGTTCTCCCCAGAACCTGACCATGCTGGCAACCCCATCTCGGACCAGAACTACGAGAGAATAAATGTCTGTTGTCGCTGGTGTTTTGTTAAAGCAGCTGGAACTAAGACACCTTAAGAAAAGTTCTCAGTGCTCTGAATTCTAGTTTTCCGATCTGTGAAAAATGGGAGTTAACAGTAACATCTGTGTCACAGGGCTATTCTGAGCATAAAATGAGAAATCCTGTGTGTTATTAGGGCCCTGCTGGGCATGGCAGGGGATAGAAAAGTTGAATGGACAGGAGTCTGGCTCTGAAGAGGCTCCAGGAGAGGGCAGGAGAAGACTCCTACCTAAAAAACTGCGACACAAAGAAGCACAGACAAAATGTAAAGAAAGTCCAGTACAGGGAAAAGGACGCGACCTTCAACAAGTGTGCCGTCCAGTTTAAACAAGGAAAACAAGCATGCAGGCTGCCCAAATTCTTCCTGCTGTAAAGAATTTCTTAACTCTCTCCAGGCAGTTATGCTCGGAACCCCCGTTGTATTTTTGGATACCCTTCGATTACAGTACTTTTCTCCTTGTTTTGCATTTATTTGTTTGGCTGCCCATCTTCCCCAGGAAGTTAATGAGCTTCTTCAGGTCAGGACAACCAGGCCCTGTTGTTTTACACATGCAGCCCCTTCGTTACCCGACCAGGAAACTTACCAACGTATCTGATGCACAAGAGTAAGTCCGAAGTAAATGCTGTTAGAACATGAACCCAATTCTCTATCTTGCCTCTATATGTAACTTGAGAACAATTAAGAAATAAATTATAGCCAAGTATTCATTTTTCTGAATATTGCTTCCTCGCCATTTCTTTTCCGGGAACGATCTTGACCTGAGGCATTGAGCACTATGAAGTATTACCTTTCATGTCCTCGGTGATGGTCAGGAGGTCCGGAGGCATCTGTGCTGAAAAGTGGGTTACAGTGACCTGACTGGGTGTGGGCGGGGCAAGGGCAGCACCAGACCCGGACCCAGACCTAGCCACAAGATAAGGGCATAGTTCCCTCTAAAAACCAGTGTTTCTTTCACTTTCAAAAAACACATAAATAATCTCTAAGATCTAGAGATGATAAGATTTAGGGAAGTAAGTCAGACAGAGAAAGACAAATATATGATATCACTTACATGTGGAAGCTAAAAAAATGATAAATTTTATTTGCAAAGCAAAAACAGACTCATGGACATAGAACACAAACTATGGTTACCAAAGGGGACATGGTGGGGGAGGGATAAATTAGGATTTTGGGATTAACAGATACACATTAAGATATATATAAAATAGATAAACAACAAGGACCTACTGCACAGTACAGGGAACTATATTCAATTTCTTGTAATAACATATAATGGAAAATAATCTGAGAAACATATATATATATGCACTTTGCTGAACACCTGAAACTAACATTGTACATCAAACTTCAATAAAAAATAAAATTTAAAAAAAATCAGTGCAGAGCCATGCACAAGGAGAAAAAACACGTAAACAATGATGACACATCCACAAAACCAGGGTGAAATCATAAAAATTTCATTACTTTCTCAGCTTGGAGCCAAAGCATCGAATACTAGTCAATGCTAATCTACTTCTCTCTGCTTCTAAGTGCGGCCCCAAACAGCCTGGCCAAAGCTCCAAAATGGAAATTAGTTGTTCAGATTAATTCCCTTCACCAGAAAAGAGCCTTGCATTGTATTAAAAAAAAAAAACAAAAAAACAAAAAAAAAAAACAGCGGACTGTGGTTCTTTATTGACAGGACAACTACTCTAAGAAGACAGAACTTAATGTAAGCTGGTAACTCCCAAAACTACTTTATGAGGAAAAATCAAGAGGTGTCTACTGATTCAAGAATAAGAAGACCATCTCCATGAAGGAATCCATACTTTCCAGCCCTGCCTCCACAGTGGTGCCTCCTCGGTGCCACTCCTATTCAGAAGCCCCATCTGAGGTGTTCAAGGATATCAAGGTCTACCAGTACGTTATCTTCTCACTTTAACAGTGACCTTTCTCCTATATTTTAAAGTTTAATTTAATTTTTTTAATTGAGCAAACTCACCCCTGGGCATATATCTGGAGGAATTCTAATCAGAAAAGATACACATACCCCAATGTCCACAACACACTGTCTCCCATATTTTTAATCTAGATAAGAGGTCTCCCCGTTCCATGCGTGCACACACACACATGAGATCTATCATTAATTCCTTCTAAGTCACCCCCCACCACCACCCTTCCTTCCAACACAGACACATCCATTAATTGCCCACTTCTGGGAATACACCCCGCCTTGATATCTTGCAAACCGATTCCTTTGCTTCATCCCTGCTGCCCCAGCCCCTTCTGCCAGCCACTTGTTTCTGGACTTTCTACAACTAGTTGTCCTGGTGCCAATCCATCCCCCCACTCCATATACACATAGCTACTGACTAGCTGTTCAAAACGCTGCTCTGGTAGTGTCACTCCCTGCCTTAAAAATCATTCAGTGGCAACCAGCCCCATCCTGTATTAAACTTAAAAGACCCATACTCCTCCCTGCCCCAGACCTCTAGCTATGCTAAGCTCGGAATGATTGTTCACCTTGCTCAGTTGCCTCAGTCTCTGCAAATGCCCCTCTTGTGCCTTTGGTTTGTAGTGAGTCCCACCCACCATGTGAAGCTAATACTTAGGCTTTTACTGGGATGTGTTCCAGTTGCACCTCCTTGGGGAAAGGATGCTTTGATACCCTCTGCCTCCAACACACATACGCACACATGCATGTAGCACATACACACCAGCTCTCGCAGCCCCTGGGCATTGCTGGCTCTCAGCCTACATCCCAGGACATTATCATTCCCCTTGAGTCACAGGTCTCCCTAACAAGACTATTTCCCTTGCAAATAAATGGCTTTGGAGCTCCAGAATCTGACATAGTCCCTGCTACTCAGTAAGTACTCAGGAAATGTTGGTTGAAAAAGAAAATGAAAAACTTGACTGAATAAGGCCATAGCATTTTTCTTCCTCTGTGACAGAATGATCTGGTCCCAGATCTATCACCCAGTAACAATCACGCTGTAATGGGAGGAATTTAATCAACTGAACACACCAAGGAAACCTCCCAAATAAAACAGCCTCCAGGGAGTTCTCCCCTCAAATGGACACCAAGTGGCTCACAACTTACTTATTATTTCATGAATCTTCTCTTGCCTTCTGTGTCAAGTTTAAACTACCCCAGGGCAGTGACTGACATCTATTCATTCAAGAAAAATCTGATGAATACTAATGTGCCGGGCATAAATCATAACTAACACTTACACAGTACTCACTGCGCATGCACTGAGCTAAGAGAGTGCCGCTGCGTTTTAGTGCTGCTGTAGGTAATGGACCAGGGACCGGACTCATAACTTCATACCACATGGGAATCATTCCACCTAAACATTCATTCAGTGTCTTTTCCAACAAACACTGATAGAATGTTTACTATGTTCAAAGTCTTTTAAGTGTATCAAGGTGTTTTTCCTGAGGTAGGCACCCTTATTTTATCAAAGAAGAAACTGAGATACAGAGAGATCAATCATTTTTTCCAAATCCGACAGTCAAGAAGTGGCAAAGCTGGGATTTCAATCCAGTTAGCTGGTTCCAGAGCTGCTGCTGCTGCTGTTTCTTTTTCTTTTTTTTTTTTTTTTAATCCACCAAACAAAACCATCTCTTGCTCATTGTTTCAAAAGAGTAAGAATGGTTATATCTGAGTGGTGGCAGTACAGTAAGAGTCTTCTGTTCTCACTTTCTAATTCCCTCCCCCCCCTTTTTTTTTGCTTATTTGTGTTTTCTAGTTTTTCTACATTGAGCCATGTAATCTTGAACATAACTTGCAATGGCAAAAAATTATTTGGCTGATCATGCAGTGAAAACAGTTGCTACATTATACAAGAAGATATGCAGAGAGATAATAAAAGATAATAAAATGCTAATTTGATGAGCTGTCTAAAATCAGCATGAGTTCACTTCCAGACTCTCCACTGATGGACACTCGGGGACACTAGCCCGCTTCCTGTGCTGCCAGCCACCCCAGCCAGACCCAGAGCCAATTAAGATGCTACCGTAATTTCAAAGCTTAGAAGATCTCTTCATGAATATAAAAAAAGATTTGATCAAGAGAAAACAGGAAGACCTAGTGGTAGGTGCTGTTTTCTTAGAAGAAAACTATACCATGCTATCCAAATGAAAACATTCAAGTTCAACCTCTGCTCTCAGCACGCGGAGGAGGCGCTAGGGGTGCCCCGATGCTGTGCTGTGCAGAGAGCAGGCAGATCCTTTCTCCGCTCTGTCTTCTGGGTGTCTGCAGAAATCTGGGTCACTCAATCACACGGCTGACCCACATTTACAGAAACCCAGCCTTCTCATACTATCAGAAAAAAACAGCAGCTCTGTGGAAGCGAGCTTTATGCATAACTAAATTTACAGATAAGCCCGTTTTAATTAGCTACAGAAGAACCCCACTCCTTCCTCCAGACAAAGCCAATACTGATTTTTCTACATCAGCACATCTGTAAACAGCTCCTGGTCTCTTCCACTGCCCTGCTTAGTCTACTTTAAATTCCTTTTGAGTATCATTCATTTGCTTCCCCCACTTTTCTAATCTGTACATCAGAAGGGCAGTGCTTTTGAATAGTCAGTTTTCGAGGGATGACGGCGGTGCGTGATGCCCAGCTGCCTGGGACTCTAGCTTCTGCATGTGCTTTCATGCAGTTTGTTTCAGACTTTCACAATGAATCACCACATCATGGGGTAGGGAGGCTGGGGGAGGAATGAGCTGAAATGAGTTGTGAGTGAAAGTTCTTTCCTGCAGTTACATGGTCAGAATTCTGAGACACATATATTCCTATTTCTCTCTTTCCTTTTTTCTAGGAATAAACCCTCTGAGAAATATAGTTTTGGTCATTCAAATGGGCTACAGAAATTTCCCTTTCTCTTTGGGCAGCAATCCTTTACCTGTTTCCTCCCTGATACACAAGAGAAACAAGTGAAGGATAAGGACCATTTAGCAATAATGGGAGGAGGGTCATATGATGAGAAAGTGAGGGATGACCAATGTGAAGCATTCAGAGATTTTTTACAGGGAAATGCTCATCTCTGAACCCTTCCCCCAAAAATCACTGCTCAGAGTTTAAAACTGCGCCCTCTCCCCTGCTTCCCATCACACAATGGAGGCTGGTATTAATGACTTATCACTCTTATGTCTGTACGTGTTCCTGTGGGGGAGGCAAAACCTCCCCGTTAAATGCATGTAGATTTCTTTGTTGGGCTCCAGTGACTCCTGGGAAGTATACCTTACAAGCTGAGCGTTCCAGATGAAATAACCAAAGACATTTGTTGGTTCAAATTTATATGCCTGGATCAGCAGGAAAAGGGATAGCATGCCAAATTAATCTCATTTTTCTTTTACTTTTTAAAAATTGTACTTGCCCTTCTTTTGTCTTCTTCCCTTTTTAAAGTTGCATTTGCTAAACTGTGGATCAGGAGAATTCTGTAGATCTAGCATAGCTGGATGTCAGCAGGGCATGTGACAAAATCTCTCGTGAGATCCCAGAGGACACGACAGGGAAAATGTGGGCCAAATGACAAACCAGGGAAAGGGGGTTTAATACTGATTGAATTTCAGGACACACAAGGCAGTGTCAACCTAGAGAGGTGTCTCCTGTGGCTTGCCTCGGGACTCTGAAATCAGTCTTGCATCCGTCAGCATTTTTCCTAACGACTGGGATTAGGTCATGGGACTCCCACCAAATTTTCTCATGACTCGAAACCAGAAGAGCCAACAAATATGCTGGAAAACAAAGCAAGGCCCCTGATGGCTTCAGTCAGCTAGGACGGTGGTCCTCCAAGTGTGGTCTGTTCATCACCTATTCAGGATTATCTGATTTAAAATTAATCATTCAGTTAAGAATGCAGATGCATGGTCAACTTCACACCTGCTGATTCATGGTGGATACTCTTTAAGAAACACATGCACCCCAATGTTCATAGCAGCATTATTTACAACTGCCAACATATGGAAGCAACCTAAGTGTCCATCAATAGATGAATGGATAAAGAAGTGGATATATGAAATAGAATACTACCCAGCCATAAAAAAGAACAAAATTTTGTCATTTGCAGCAACATGAAAGGACTTGGAGGGCATTATGCTAAGTGAAATAAGTCAAACAGAGTAAGCCAAATACTGTATGATATCACTTATACATGGAATCTAAAAAATACAACAAATTAGTAAATAAATCAAAAAAGAAACAGACTCATAGATATAGAGAACAAACTAGTGGTTACCAGTGGGGAGAAGGGAGGGTGGAGGGGCAGTATAAAAGTGGGAGATTAAGAAAAAAGGGTTATTACAGGATTATATGAAGTCACGTGTGTGAAACTTTTGAAAACTGTAAAGCACTATAGAATTTAAAGAATCTTTCATTCAATTAAAAAAAAAAATAAAAAGAAAAGAAACACTGAACAAGAACACAGTCACTTGAAAGAGTAGGTCCTGACCCATGGCTTGGTGTGTCCATGAATGTCCTTCCCGACACATACCTGAAAAAGGCCATCAGACTATGGCTACCTCAAGATTAGCAAAACCTGAAGAAGGGAAAAAATGCCAGAGTGGTGTTTGCTGTTGTTGTGTTTAGTTCAGGGAAAGACCAAGGAGTATCTTAAAGGGAATTCAAACTGGAGGCTGATAGCATCTAGGTGGTGGCAGAAGGATTAAAGCCAAATGACACTCAGGTAGGATGAAGGAACCCTCAGGGGTCCCTCTTGTGAGGCAGGACCTTATAAGGATCTCCTCTCAGTAAACGAAAGGTTCTGTTCCAGGTGCCTTCCCGGGTGGCAGCATCTCAGTGGGTAATTCCATCAGCTTTGTCACTTTAATAACAACCGGATTTACCAAATGAAAACTGAAGAAACTATTGAACAAAGGACAATGTCAACATTGCCTGTACCTGACCCCCGCCCACCACTAGAAGTCTCTGTGATTTTTATATTTTAAATAGCAACTCTGAAATGCACTTCCAAGGGTCAGTTTAAGACACATGCAACTTTCAAACTTGAGGAAACAAACACATATGAAACCATGTCTTTTTCCTATTAAATACTGGAAGTTGATATTAAAATCTGGAATCAAAGGAAAATCCAGCCCCTGTCCCTTAACATGAGGCATGTTCATGAAGTCTGCTGCCTTCTAACATAATATACAATTGATTTGAGCCAAAGAGTGCAATTTTCTCATGCATATGCTGGCATTTTATGAGATCAGCCCTCTGAAACTAATACTGCAATGAAGAAGCCACAAAAACTCCTGAGGCAAAAGTCCTGCTGAAAGTACACCAACTACTCTCCAATGTTTGAGAAAAAGACAGCATCTCATGTTTCTTTTATTCTCTTTGTAATGTCTGGTACACTCGTCTTCCCATAATGAATATTCAGTGTTTCAAAAATATTTCCTTTTAGGAAAACAACATGAATTGGGGCATTTAAAATAGGAGATTAATCTATACATTTCTAGACTCTTACTCAGATTCACACAAAAAATACAATTTTAAAATGAAAAAAAAAGATTTCGTCAGTTAATCTTTCAGCTAGCTGGTCATCAGCTTGAACAAAAATGTATGGGTTTACTCCTTAACAGTCAGATCAAAGATGCTTCAGAAAATTAACATCTTTCTTTTATTACTAAAGGGAAGATAAAGCGAGATGTGGTTTTATTCTTGAAACTCACGTCCTGGATTTATAATAACATAAAAGAAATCCCAGGCCCTAAGATCCCACCTTCTCTTTCAGAATGGGGTGACTGAATCCTGCAGCATCACACTCTTTAATGTGGCTATGCTCCACACTACGGAAAACAAAGACAGAAGAGAGAAAACAGACTGATGGTCACCAGGTGCGGGGGAGAGGGGGACTGGGGAGTCTCTGCTGAATGGGTACTGGGTTTGGAGCTTAAGAGAGATATTAGCTGTCAACAGAGTGAATGCCACCGAACTGAACACTTTAATATGGTTAATTTTACGTTACATGAATTTCACCTCAATAAAACCCAAACAAGAACAAAACCAGGAAAACTTTAAGAAATTTTTCAGGAAATTTTTTTTTCCGCTTTCAAATTCCTCCTTTATTTTGACATTCACTTGGTTGTGACTCCAGGTTATCAAAGACTCCGGACAAGAAATCTGTAGCCAGTGCAGTGAAGTGGAGGTGGAAAGAAACGGTAGACAGAAAAAGGTGTTGCTGGCCTCTCCTCTTCCTGTTTAGGGTGCCGTTTTCCTAAGGACATCATCCCATTAACAGCTGAGAGTATGGGGTACAGAGTAGGAGCCTGTATTCTGGCAGCCACTGATGGAAATGTGACCCCTTATCTTCAACCTATGAAAGAAATCTAGCTGCTAAACAAAGATTGACACATTACCAAAAAGTTCTCTCCCAAAAGGGAGTTGGCTTAAGAATGAAGGAATCTACGTTTTTGCCTCAGAGTTTAGCTCTAGGAAGAGAGCTAAATGATGCTACATGTGTAGCCTTATCTCTGTAGTGTAGATATTTATGCCTCACAGGGTGGCTGTGACGGCCACATGGGCACCACCTCCCATGATGGAGCACAGTCAACATGATGCTCAAAAAAGAAAAGAAACAGCTGTATAACTCCAGTTGACACATGGAGCAGATAGCCAAGCCTTCCTGGAAGAAGGGAGCATGCAGGACCGATTAAGGACCACAAAATGCTGAAGGCTACAGAGCAAGTGAAATGTTCACATACCAGCTCCAAACTGTTCACTCCAGAACTTAGCAAGAGGCACAGTTAAGTGTCAAAAGTCAACCACAAATGGGAATTTTGAAGATAAGAGATACTCACTCTATGTGGCAGGTGTATTCACATTTGTTTGCAAACTGAACCTTCCCCACATATAATCCCTGTTAGAAAATTTAATAACAATTATCTTGAAAACAGAACCTCACCTGTACCATTTTGTTCCTGGCTTCCTTGAACACACACACACACACACACACACACGGGAATCTGATTACATGACGGCATTCTGACCCACCAGCATCATCAAGCAGCAGTATTATCCATCCTATCTCTCATGGTTACTTCCTCCAAGTGTTCTTCCAGTGATGATCGAACCAGCCCCTTTAAGCTGGCCTTCAACCTGACACAACCTCACAGCCTCATTCTGGGACATCCATCTTTCAGAATCTGTTCTGACTCCTTGTTCAGTTCCTTCCTTCTTCAAACAGACAGAACTTCAGCCCACATTCTTCTGCTCCAAAGACCCTATTCTAGTCATTTTAGCAATTCTGAAACAGTGACAAACCTAAAGTTCAAACCCAAATGCAGAACACTTAATTGATTTTTTTCTAGTACTTAGGATGTTTTTAATCACATCTGTGAAGGTTTCGGTCCTGGGTATGAACAGATGAGGAAGCCAAAGGCAAAGGCTGACCTGCAAACCTTTTTGTCATTGTTCACAAGATTCTCCCAGCTATCAGAAAATGAATTGTCCCAGTCCAAAGTATGCGGCTGTTTTCTCATCTATTATCCAGCAAGTGATTTTGGCAGAATAATCTGCCTTGGCCTGGGTTACCACCAAAGAGACTTAGAATTGCCTGCTTTCTACAAAAGAGATGATTTCCTGCTGTGGGGACCATTTCCGTAGTCCCATGAAACAGGGTAAGTACATCAAAAGTGGTGTAATGCTACTATCCAGAAGAAAAGAAGTGTAAATGCAGAAATATTTGATCATTGAATGCTTTTGAGTTTCAAATTTGTAAATGTCTGGCAGGTACCACTGAGCACTAGTCATGCCCATTCCATTCCTTAGGAATGAGGAAGGATAAGATAAATACATAAGTAATCCTGAAGTTGGGCTCTGTGCCATATATAAAATAACTTACTTAGTACATAATACAAGATCAGTTGTGGAGCAAGCTTAAAACTATGCTTTCCTAAGAAGAATAGAATATTTCTCACTGAAGAAGGAGAGGGCAGAAAAGTTTTAAATAAGTCAGAAAATTGCTGCAGACAGAAAGCACATGGATGGGGGGGAGGGGGTGACAAGGCCAAAGACTGAAGTAAAGTACTTTTGCAAAGATACCAAAAGGAGTTAATACATAAAAGGAGAACTTGAGGGACTTGAGGATGAAAATATTAAAAAAAAAAAAAAAAACAAAAAAAAAACGACTCTTTAAAAGAGTGGTGAAATTGGAGGTTCTTGGCACAGTGGAAAAGCATGGAACATCTTATATAAAAGTGCTCCTAAAATGAACCCCAAATTCCACCAAGGGTAGGAGAGGGAGCACCTGCTGAAGGAGTCAGGGATGCGAAGGGGCAGTGGCTTGGTGAGCTGAAGTTACCAATAATAGGTTCATGAGGCCTTACTGAAAGACAGAAGAGAGAGAAGAAAGATAATAAAAGAATCATGTGGAGGATAAAGCCCTCCAGATAACAGAAATAAAAAGAGTCAGCCTAAGAACCATCCAAGAGAGCATTAAACACATTATAAAAGAAGAACAAGCCAGGAGGCAAGAACGTACTGGAAATCTGAGAGGAAAGCATTTATAAGAAAGTGATGGGCAGCTCTGTGGACATTTTGTTGGCTCTGTTTAGGTAGGGAGAAAAAAGCCATAAATCTAAGCTAAAAACCCTAGTGGGGTCAGTGAGACATAGTGAAAATTATTAAAAAGTCAAATTACTTTAAAATGTAAGCTATTACCATTATTTTTGTCTCTACCTTCCATGGCTGGGAAAACAAATAAGCCACAAACCCAGTATTCACAGGGAAGCTCTTCATAGATCATCCGGGTCTCAATTTTGTCTATATGTTGGTTATTCAAAGCTTTGAACCACAGAAGAACAAAGAAGGTACTAGAACAAATTCCCACATGCTCAGACGTGAAGCTGATGGCCAGAAAACAAAACACATCTCCTTCATCTAATCATCTAATCCAACCTTTGGAAAGGAACGAGCCAGAGACACAGAGCTGCCTTTGGATATACACAGCCAGCCTCTTCCTTCTCTTCCCTTCCTTCCAAAACTTCCTACTCAGCAGTGATTATATGCCGAGCTCTGACTGGGCAAAGTACAGGACACAATGATGCATAATAAATAAATCATACCTATATCTATATCTTTATCTATCTATATCTATCTTACATCTTCTCAAACTGATGATCTGTTGATGGGCTCTTGGGTTGGCTATTGTAAATAGTGCTGCTATGAACACTGGTGTGCATGTATCTTTTCAAATTGGAGTTTTCATCTTTTCTGGATATGTGCCCAGGAGTGGGGTTGCTGGATCAGATGGTAGCTCTATTTTAATTTTTTTGAGGAATTTCCACACTGTTTTCCACAGTGGCTACACCAAACTACATTCCCACCAACAGTGTAGGAAGTCTCCCTTTTCCCCACACCCTCTCCAGCATTTATTATTTGTAGACTTTTTGATGATAGCCATTCTGATTGGTGTGAGGTGATACTTCATTGTGCTTTTGATTTGCATTTCTCTAATAATTAGCTGTGGTGAGCATCTTTTCATTTGTCTGTTGGCTATCTGAAGATGTGTAAACACACACACAATGGAATGGTACTTAGTTATAAAACAGAATGAAATATTGCCATTTGCAGCAACATGGATGGACCTAGAGAATAACTAAGTGAAGTAAGTCAAACAAAGACAAGTATTACATGATATCGTTTATATGTGGAATCTAAAAAATAATACAAATGAATCTATATACACAACAGAAATAAGTCTCACAGACATAGAAAACACACTTATGGTTATCAAAGAGGAAAGGAAAGGGGAGAGGGGATAGATTAGGAGTATGGGATTAACAGATACAAACTACTATACAGAAAATAGACAAGCAACAAGGATTTACTATATAACCAGGAAACTATATTCAATATCTCGTAATAATCTATAATGGGAAATAATCTGAAAATTTTATATATATATATATATATATATATATATATATATATATATATATATATATATAAAACTGAATCATTTTGCTGTATAGCTGAAACTAATGCATTATTGTAAATCAACTACAATTAAAAAAATATATTTTTTTAAAAAAGGAAAAGGAAAGAAATCCTGCCTTCAGGGAGCTTACAATCAAGCAGAAAGAATAAGACAGATGCACCACTGATGCTGAACTATGACAGCGGGTGTGGTTCAAGCTGGCCTCTATGCCCAAATCTTGGCTGTGCTCGGCGATGCCAACAAAACCAGCTGATCTCACAGAGCTAGCTCATTGTCTTGGTAGTATGAATATCAGCTGGAAAAATTCTGGAAAAGTTTTATGACTTGCTTTCTGGGCAGCTGAACAGAATCTTAACACAGACAGAATACAGAGTCTATGATTTAAAATGACTGGGCAATAGTTTTTATTTCCTAGGTAAATTTGGAGCACAGTTGGATTTTTTAAAATTACCTTAAACGATTAAGTTTAATTACCCACAATAACTCATATTCTTGGTTGAGTGTACCTGGATGAAAAATATAATTAAACTTTGAAGACAGATTGTTGAAATTGCTAGCCCTAAACGTTACATGTTCATAAACATGAGGGGAGGCAATACAATACATTGGAAAGAGGAAGTATTTGGTATTTGGGTTAGTCACCAAATCTCCTTGTGCCTCATTTTTCTCATTTATAAAATGGAGAGAGGATATCTCACAGGATGCCGGTAACGTTAAAATGGAATGCCACATGCAGCAGTACTTTTAAAACTCTTTAGTTTTATACCTTTATTCACCCTCCTTCAAGTTGCTGTATGCAACCCCAGATGGTGGTCAGAAACATCTGTTTCTACACATGAGCTCTTCCTGGGTTTCATTCATTTCTTTATATTCATATGTGTACAGCATGCACAGGTTTGAAAATCTGTACCTCAACATTCTTAAGCCTTTAAAGTGGCTTGCAATTGAAAGTCATCTTTTTAATGTTCACTGAAGGGAATTTACACTGTATTTATAGCCTGGACATAATCATTACCTCCCAATAAAAATGACTCATTAAATAAAAAGCAATTTTCACCCATGAGCTCTTAGGATGTATTTGCTTCCTGAAGGAAATCCAATAACCTTCTGCTCAGTATTGTCTGCATTTCTCACTACAATTATTTAGGGTTCAGATGTCTGTTCAAGATTTGTCAAATCTGAGCGACTCACAAACACTAAAAGATAGAAAACAGTAACAACAAACACACAAGGGGAAAAAAACACACTTGTTATCTGAAGTAAGAGATGCTAGGATCTGTTTGAGATGGACAGAGAACCGATCTTTATGCAGCTTCTGGTGAGAAGCCAAAACACAGCAGGGCTGCTGTTTCCAACATCTTTATTAAGAATCCCATGTGCCGACTAGGAAGTACTCCCCTGCAACAGAGAGAAATCTTCTCGAGAGTGACGGGCCATCTACTCAAACCTGGGTACCAAGCTCTGCACGTTAACTGAGCATCTGAGGTCCCCAGGATGATTAACTATTTGCCCAAGAGCCAATCCCACCTTTGTGCTCCCCAAACAATTGCTTTCCCACTGTAGTTCCGTCTGCCTGAAACCAGAACTAGCATTAGACAAAGCAGACAATTTAATTTTACTAAAGGGCTGGAAATTCGACCTCCCAGCTGGAGAAACTGCATTGGTTTGATCAGAACAAAAGAAGTCAGCAGCCTCTCCCTCCTACCTACCCCCAGCCAAGTAGTCTGGCCAGTCAATCCCAGCAGAGAATTTTCCACGGCCCAGTGTTCACCCAGGGAAGCCTGAGGGCCAGGGGACATCACTGTGTTTAACAGGCACTGCCATGAGCCACAGGGGGATGCTTCGTGTTCGAGTGTGCGTTTCATAGCGCCGTAATATTTTATAACGGCGATGCTACTGTTTCTCATTTTAATGTGTAGTATTTTAATGTTGGGCTTATTTATCTTACCCCAAACAACATAATAATTGCAGAGTAGAAAACCACTTTGGGAAAAGGAGTGTTTGCATATGCAAATGACTTAATTTAAAGAGTTCTATGACTAAAAACTGAAGACATATGATTTAAAAAAGTGTGCTTTCATCTTTGCTTCAAATGCTAGGTATGATGTTTTTAGGTCAGTAAACAACAGAATGTGAAATACTAAGTTGTAAAATACCATAAAGGATGGTCACCAAAAACCCTCACAAGTAGAAAGTGCACACAGTCAATGCTGGTGTCAGCCATCTAGTAACAGCCAAGTCAGTAACTCCATGTCTCAGTAAGAAACACAATTAATGATGACAACCTAAGACATCAAAAGCATCTTTGGAATCAAGATAGCTCTGAACAAACTAGTGTACACGCTTACAAGTCCTGGGTTCAAAGGCTCCGTTGTACCAATTTCCAAGCTGTGGGGCCATGGAGAAGTCACTTCATCTCAGTAAGTCTCATCTTCCTCAAATGTCAGAGCAGGGCACTGGGCTAAAAGTGCTCCAAAGAACCATCAAAGAATTTTTTAAAATCCAGTTCAATGATAATTTTAGCAGAAAGTGTATTAAATTACTCTAATTCTCTAAAGACTACTAATTTAGGTACAGAGTGTGTATATGTTTATTTTATTAAACAGGACAGCACATTTCCACTTTGCCTGCAGGCAGGCCTTATCCTCCAAACGAGAGTAGAAGTTCTCCAAGCAGGGACCCAAACTCCACGCCCAGCAGCTAGGACATCACACCTGACACAGCACCTGTTCGATCTGATAGATGGATCTGACTATACATTTGATCATAATAAAAGTACAACTGCTGTGAACAGTGTTCAGAGAAACAGGCTCCAGAAGGAAGATGGGAAATATGCATGTTATTAACAAGGGAAATAGCTTTTCCTCTTAGGACGCAGCCATGCTGAAGTTAGAGGAAATTTGAGTTGGATTTATATCAAGACTTTGACTCCCTGGAAAATCCTTTAAAACAGGATACTTTTCTTGAACAAATTTGCGTTTACAACTGTGTCTTTTAAAGTAAATCCTTTCTACAGTTCATGGTGGTTTTGTTCATCACCGAGGAGTTATCAGAGTTTATGGCAATCAACCAAGTTTGGGCCCCATCTTCCTTGCCTTCCTCCAAGTTGAAATAACAAGTTTCCACATCTAAAATTCCTTCAGAATTTAATGCAAAGGCCGTCTTCTTAGTGCCTTCTCTGGAACCCTCCACCACCTGTACACTTTCTTTCTCCCTTACCTGCGTGATTTTCCTGCTTAGCACATAAACCCACCTAACATACTACTTCTAACATGTTATATGTTAGATTTATTTTAATTATTATCTACTTCTTCATTAGAATGTTGCAAGGATACTTGTGCATTTGACTCACTGGTCTAACTTGGTGTCTAGAACAATGCTTGGCATATAGAAGATGCTCAATATATATAACATATAATAACATACTACATATGATAATACCAAATATACAATATATTATAACTTGTATATCATATAACACTATATGATATACACCATATAACACTATGTGATGTATATTATGTTATATATTATATTATTTCATATTAGATAACTGTTTCTATTATATACTATTTTATGTTATTATATTTAATACACATTATATTTAGCTTATATGTTCATTATATTATATATTACATGCTATAATATGCAGTGCATACTATAATGAGTCATTGAATATTGCAGATATTCCCTCTAAGCTCCTAGCCACAAAGGCACATGAGAAAATACAATGCACAGGGTGGGGTGGGGGGGTGGGGGGGTGGCATTTTCTAAGAGGATGCAGACACGTGGGTCCCAGGAGCAGTGTACAGAACAAACAAAAGCGAGAGCTGTGGAGTGAGACGACCTGAGTGGAAGCCTTGGCTCTGTAACTTATCAGCTTGTGCAATTAAGCAAGCTATTTAACCTCTCTAAACCTCAGTTCCCACACCCAAAAGTCTGGGGTCATGAGAGTCCCTGCACATAAGTTTAATATGAGGACTGCATGGGTTCAAGTAGGGGGAACACTCTGCAGAGCATTTAGCAGATGACTAGCTCTCCAGTAAGTGCTGGATGATGGCGGTGATGCTGCCCGGTGAGATGGACGACAAAGATGATTATATTGTGACAAGGAAGGAAGATGGGAAAGTTAGTTCGGCAGATAAAACTCTCACCAAATCCTCAGCCTCTAGTCTCCCTTCTACCTCCCTCTGCACTTCGAGCCCATGAATTCATGCACAAACATCTGACAGAATAGCACTCAGATGTCAGACGCTCACAAGAAAGGAGAGGTGTTAAAAAGAGGTTTTGCCCACATCAATCAAAAAATACCAAGTGCTGGCACTTCTTCCCAGGTAGTTCTAAGCAGTCCAGGGCCCAGAGAAACACAAATCGTAACACCTTGGCAGATCAGAGCCTTTGGGAAACGTGTCATTTTGTGTAACTGAGTTTTCTAAGTAGTTGAACATCGGCTCAGGTAGGCATCCTGATTTCATGTGTTGTGTTTTGCTCTGCTTATCTTTTGTCTGTTTTGAAAAAAATCCTTCCCCAAACACATTGCAGTTCTCTGCCTGGACCCAGTCTGCCTGGACCCTCCAAGAAGTGCGCAGCCCAGCCTGCTCCACCACCCTCCCCAGGCCTCAACTGTCCACCACCTCCCTGTGAGGAGCGCCCACCCCTACAGCAGGAGAAGGCGCTCCCCCACAGCACCGCTGCTAAGAGACTGTAACCCAGGAACACTGACTAGACGACACCTCCGGCCCCCTTGGAGTATTGGCTTCCAGATGCCCAGACATACTCAGTGCAGCCCAGGACTGCTGGGGAGTTAATGCCCAAGGGGGCGGATCTGACCATAAGAGGTCAAAACCGGAAAAGAGTTAAGAGAAAAACTGCCTTCCCTTCCCTCCAACCCCAGGCTAAAGAGCCCAGGAGGCAGAGCTTGTCTGTGGCCTCCCTGGAGACATGCAGGGAGGCTGAGAAACAGGCTGGGTTTTCTTGTAAAGCTGCGACCAACTTAGTAACGTCCCAATTTCTATCTGGTCTCCCTTCCTCCAGGCCTGGCTTACGTTTTTCCCCTCCCTCTCGTTCCCCTGGGATTATGCCCTTAATAAAACATTCGCCTATACCGTAACTTTTGCCTTGGGCTCTGTCTTCTAGGGCATCCGGGCCTCTCCAGTGATTGGGACTCTTCTTGATAATGATCAACTATTCTCCTGCACAGTAATGAAGTACTGAGCTCCCTCTGGGTCAGCCCTTAAGGAGACACTTAGGGCTGCTGATTCAGAAAGTGTCTAAAGTAGAGTGATTAAGACCTCAGACTGGTGCTGGCTGGCCTCATTCAAATCCCAGATCTACTAGCTGGGAAACCTTGGACAGGTAATTGAAAATCGAGCTTTTGTTTCCTCATCCAGAGATGGGGATAATAAGAGCACCCACCTCATAGAATCTTTGTGAAATAGTAAATGAGTTAAAACTTTTGAAAGCTTGACACGTAATAGACACGCAATGGGGAGATGGGGCTTAGCCATTTCCTTCTCTTGCCGTCTGATTAACAGGGTGATTCCTCACTGTTGTTAGTAGGCCTATCTACATCAACATCTCTGCTCTGCAATTTCTAAGCTGTTGTAGGATTAAATCTCAAGAAGTCCAGCTTACTAGAGTTGTGTGCAAAATAAAAGTCAACAGGTCTAGGTAAAAACACGAGTTCATGTGCATCAGAACAAATTCTTTTTAAAGGTTATTTAGAGGGCTCCCAACAGCAATTTTTGCTTACACTCTAGAGCATCTTCTACCAAATTATCAAGTTCCAAATGAGCTAATGATACGTTTTTGAGTCATGCTGTGTGACTGTGGAATAAAGAATTCTGGCTTTGCATTACCACCCTTGGGTGCTTACACTCTCCCAGCTGTGAAACACGAGAATTTAGTGACCAGAAATGGAACTCTCACTCATTCCAATTCTGATTTTTTTTTTTTTTTTGCCTTCCAGGATAAAACTACTACCAGACAGACAGATGGACTACACTTGCACTCTTAGCAACTAGACAATATTTTATGAAATTGTGATCCAAAATTTAATCACCGTGTTTTCCATTCAAGGCTCAGTTTAACCATGTGGTAAACTGTTCTTTAGAAGTATCTTCAAGAAGCGAGAAAGAAATACATGACTCTACCCAGGTTTGGGGGGAGATGCGTGACATTCATGAGAGCAGGGGATGGACATACGGGGAAGACCTTAACCCTACTTTCCACCACCACAGCCTCATTCAAGCTCTCAGGGCCTCACACTGGGTCAAGTAGGACACGGTATCCCAAGTACAGAATCCCCTATCAAAGCTGACCGCAAGTCAATGTTTATTTTTAATAGTAACAGGGCTTTATCAAGGTTCCAGTCAATGAAATCAGAAACATCTTACCAATGCCAGCAGCCCATGGAGATGGAAATTACTGATTGTGAGATGTGCTACTGATATATGTACAACATAATAGTAATAAACTGAATTATCAAAAACATTCTAATAATAATATGGAAATTATGGTTAAGTGAAACCCCTAATAATTTCATGTAAACCACAAAGTCATGCTTTTAGGATACAGATAATGAGTTCAAGGAAAAGAACTCTGTGACAGTCAGCAGGACAGCTCTCAAAGACCCTTTGTCTTTGCTTCCAGATCCTGGTGTATTCTTAGTGAATTCCCAAACAGGTGTTGTAAAAGAGAGTGGACTCAAGATTCTCCATTCCGTGAACTTACAAACTTCTTGCTCTTCAAGGGCTGCTTTGGTTACACAACTTCCAGGGCATCTCCTCGAGATACTTGGGGATACCAGGGAGTCAGAGCCACTCACATGCAACCTTGATCTTTACACCCTTTGCACCGTTTTGCTGTTTTGTCTGCTGATTCAGGAATATCTGGGAGTGACCAAAAACCTTAAACCTGGCCTACGGGTCACTAGTCTTCAAATCAGGACTAGCCTTTGTGGCCTGGCCCAGGTCAGTCACTCTGTCCAGTGACCTTGAAGACTTAACCTTTTCCAGAAAAATGTTCATTGACTAACACTGCTAGGCAGATGTAGATTTAACATGCAGCTCTACCAAAGCTGAAGCTTCCAAACCTCAGGGAGGACCCTAGTAATGATTCACATGGTTATACAGTTGTGTAAGTTTTGCAAGAGTAACAGACCTTAACCACAATAATTTAAAATGTCTTTCTCTTTCCCCCCAACTTCTCCATATTATATTCTGCATCACCAGGTACAGTGGCTATAGGCATCTGAGGGACATGTCCAAGGGAGGATGAGTTGAGGAAACATTAAGTTTACATTTAGGGGCATATATTTATGTGGTTCAACATCAATTCTGTAGACACACTGCTGTTAGCTGTCCCAGTGTAGGGATGGCTTCCAAAAACACCTCCAGTACCCACTGCACTGAGACACCCAGCATCACAGCATGGAAGTGAAGGGCCAGACTTCTATCACTGCATGACCATACCCTTTGGTAGCCAGTACTAGAATTAAGGCCCCAGGGGAGGAGAAACCAGGCACGGAATGTAAACAGCCAGAAGCCAGTCTGTGGAAAATTCCCCAATTATTAGACATGTAAACCTGTAACTGGAAGATCTGGTTCTTGTCTATAGAGTCAACATCAAAGTTTTCTCCTGGAATACAGCATACAAATTATAAGGACACCCTGATTTTTTTCCTTCAGTTGCTCAGAAATGGAAATTACTGGACTGTTTTTCTTTACAGAGCACAGAACTGTAGCAGTTGGTTATTATTAACAGCAAGTATATCTGTAACCGCTCATATGAGAAAGAAACTTGATAGAGATTTTTTTCAGCTTTAACACCAACAGAGAAAATAATTACCTATTAACAAGTTACAACTCTATAGAAACATTTCTAAAGTCTCAATAAAGAAGATCTCAATCAACCACATTAGAGGAAAATGAAATAATCTTCCTGCACTTTTTATAGAAATAATTAGAAAAATAATCACAAGATTATTATCCTACAAGAGGCAATCAAACAAAAAAATGCAACCAAAAATATAGGGGAGAAAAGTATAAGAGAAGTGTGTCAGGCATTTAACCAACAAAATACTATATTTTTCTTGAGCTCTGTGATATTTGTGTTTGTTGACTTTCAAACGTACGAGTTCCTGTGATTTCTTTCCTCATTCTAAACAAATACAAAAATTTCATAGTCATATTTTTTATACTTTTTCTCAAAGCAGGCACCCAAAATTGTATGGGCTTCAAGCGTCACAAAACCTGGACCCATTTCTGGGGCCATGCGTTCCTTGACAATTAAGCCTTGCTGATATATCATCATCAACTGACTTTAATGTTCTAGTTATCTCTCAGACTGTCTGGTCTCCAATTGGAATTTGTAAAAATCATCCCATGATGCCAAAGGGTGATGCTCAGGCCACAGTGAAAATGATGAATGGCCAGCACGAGGCACTCACTTACACTGTGTCACTTACATGTCACAAGGTTTGCAATTACATGCTTTTCTGTCTCTACTGATTGTCCTTGACTTCATCATCTGTGAATCTTTTTCAGTGCAGAGCATTGTGCCTACTCGGAATCCGTGCACTGTAATGGCAGTGAAGGAAAGAAGAGGTGGAGGATGAGAAAAAAAGGGAGCAGGGAAGCAACGAGAGAGAAGATGCAACCTTTTAAGGAAGTGGAGAAAAAACTATGAAAATGGTTTCAGCTCTATTTTATACATCTTGGGGCTAAACCACAAAGCCTTTATGTTTTTACCATAATACTGTGTGTGTGCACACGCACTTGTGTGTGTGTGTGTGTATCTCAAATTTTTATCTTAATTCCTTCAACTTTTATTCCCTTTTTGACACAAGACATTTCATATTCAATATATTATTTCACTCGGTAGTATTCTCACCAGCATACTGCTTTTAAAAAGCAACTAGAATAGTAACTATGTTATGCAAATGAAAATCTGTGAATTTAATCACAAAGAGTGGCCCTAGAGGATCCACTAAATCCTCCAATGTCCAATGGGAAAATTTGGAGAGTCCTATTATATTCAATAATTCACACACTAGTGCCCAGAATTTAATATAAATTGAATTGAATCCTACACACAACTCTTTGTAGATTCTGTCTGTTGATAAGACATGCTCTCATAAAAACTGGCAAGCTAAAAATACAGACTACAGCCCATTTTCATTTTCATTTCATTTTCTTTTCAATGAAACACTGCGAATGTAGTGGCATCGCATAAATATTTATCAAACTCTATAATTCTTCCAAATGTAATGATAAATGAAAGTATCCTTCAACATGCATATAAAACACCTGCAAAAAAAAAAAAACATTTTTAGAAGACTGAAATGAGATGCAAGCTATCCAAAGTCAACAGAGGGCAATAAATTTATCCCACTGCCTTCTGGAGAGCCACTAACACATGAAGTCATCACTCGATCAGTTTTGTAACCTCTGCTTACGAGGCCACTGAAATTTCATTCTTTGTTAATTGAAGAAGTAGATATAATTCAGTATGACTTGGCACTGGGGAAATCATGATTCTGACAGGAAGGGCCAGGTAAGCCACCGGAAACTTCTATTATTAAATGTAAAAGGAAGACTGATTTCAGAGGAAAGACCACACCAGTTTGGTTGTTGGCCTGCCACCCTATTTGGATTTTCTCTTTACAGTGGTCATTGTTTTTATCATTTACTAGTTACACAGGGACAACAGCAGCTCAAACTTGATACACAATGCAGGCATGATAATTACATATTTGAACTAACAGTCCTCTATTAAAACCTCAATTGCCTTCAGCCAACAGTTAAGAAAAGGTCAGGAAGAAGGAGCCTGCTGAAAAGAGTAATAAAAACACGCTGTTTATTATTTTCCAGAAGCTTCTAATGCTCTCTCCCACCTGATTTACATGACAACTACCAAGTTCATCTGAATGCTGTGGAGTGTTCAGAGCTCCTCCAGGGAACATTATATTTCTCTCAAATAATTATGATCAGAAAGCCTAGAGCTAAGGTTAAAAAAATCCAGAGCCAGGAAAAGTTTCTGCTATCACTTGATCATAATTTCATTCCTCTCTTTTGCTTGCTCTAATCCCAGGGAGAAATTTTAAGGGAAAACTTGGGCCAAAATTCACTGAGTCTCTTTTGATTTAGCTGAATGGAGATAAAAATATCTTCTCGAAAAAAGGATGAGGATGGGGTACACCATTTAGCCTGGAATTATCAGGAATTGCACCGTCTTCAAATAACATTCGTTTTACTCCTCAGTTTGTCAGAGTGGAATTTAATAGGCAAGTCTGGGGAAAAGAAACTGGAAAGATTAATATCCTATCCATAAGCTAGATTATGATTTCCACTGCCTCTAAATATCAGAAAAGGAAAGCTTATATTTTATTATACTATGCAAGAAACATGACCGTATAGAAATTTCCCACCTCTTTAAATATCTGGGTTGGGGACATACGGTTACCGCAGTGACACAAAGCTCCTCAAATTTCTAACAAGACGAATTTTCTCTTTCTCGGTTTTCCTTCACCCACTCTTGACTATGTGATGATTGCAGACTGCAGATGAAGAGCATTAGACCCAGCACTGGCAGCTACTAAACAGCTCTTCGGTTGAACTAAATGAATAAAAGCTAGAGTTGTATGTCGTTATTCTTTCCTTGGCTACCAATTGAAATGAATCCTTCTCCCAGCAGAAGATCAAGTACAGCATCACAACACTGGAGAGCCTGAAAAATCCTGGTCCTACATCATCCAGCCAAAACCCTCTACTTCCCACGTCTGGTGGGACAGGGTTTCAGCAAAGCAACATCTGTCTTTCTGTCATAGAAAAGATGGAGAACGCATAAGCTCCATGGAGAGACAAAGTCCTGACTTCCCTTTCTTTGCTTGTAAATTGAAAGCATTGGATAATTATTCTCTCTCTACTGTTCCTCTGGGCCTCCAATGAAATGTGCCAACACACAGAGCATCATAGAAACCGTAGTTAATAGGCACTGCTGGAAAACATCAGCCTTAAAAATCTGTTTAAACTTAAAAATCTGTTTTAGAAACATTTATGTAAGAAAAATATTCTATCAGTGGGGTTCTGGCAGAAAACAGAGGACATATTCAAACTGGGTAAATGAGAAGCATTTAACGAATAAGACTATTTACTAAAGGAGTGGGCAGTGTTTAGGGCAGTTTAAAAAGATAATTCAGTCCTTCAGGGTTAGTAATAGCAGGAAGACATTTCCACCATCAGCAGAGGGATGCAGTCGGCCCACAGTCACCAGTGTGCGAAGAGTCAAAGGGATAACACCCACATCTAACTCTCTTTCATCCTCTCTACGCTTGCACTGGCAGAATCAACAGATGTCAAGGGGGCGAGGGGGTCCACCGGCCAAAGAGCTCAGGGCCCCGACCCAAAGCAGAAAACGGGTGGAAAGTGGACCTGGAAAAGCAAGTGGGAGGGAGCCAGCACCACCATTATAAAGCATATTGATTTATTGTTGGAATCGTCAGTTTACAAAAAATAGTAATTAGTTTTAGGGTGCTTAATGAGTCTGAGAGGCCTCTTTCGCGTGTCTATTTGAATCCAAGTACACACTAGGTCTCCTAAGCCTCTGCTGATTCTATCAAAACATTTGGAAGAATGAGAACATTTTGTAATCACATAAGTTGAGAAATGCTGGCTGGAACCTCAATGTAAAGAAAGGTAAATAAGAATGTCTGTGTGTTGTGCTTGTGGGCTCTTTCTCTTACAAGACCAGATGTGTCAAAACAAGGGAACAACTGTCCCTACGTCATGGGACCAATGAATGAGACCATTTGTATAAAGCATTCTGCACAGACCTGGACACCAAGATGGTGTTCAGTGAAACTATCCACTGCCATTGACAACAGCATCATGGCCTGCAGCTGCGTTCTGATCTCTCAGACAGACCAGGGAATGTCCCAGGACAGAAGGCCAGGTCTGACACCTGTAGCTCTCTGTGTCACCCCTGGCCTGGTCCAGTGTCTTCCACAAACTGTCTAATTAATGTCAGATTATGAAGACAACGGTGAGAGCTGTCATGTGCTATGTCAGGCTGTATTACGAGAGAAGTGCTCCTCTCTGCCCCACATCAATATTGAATTTGGTCCTGAGACCTTCTTTGGCCGATGGAGTGTGGGCCAGTCTGGAGCAGAAGCTTCAAGAGGCATCGCAAATTTCCATCAGCCCCCTTGCACTCCCGACCTGACTTTGAGAACATTACATCCCAGTGAGTATCCCCCTCAGCCTGAGTATTGGAATGTGAAAGACACATAGAACGGATTGTAACTCAGTCTACAGCCTGCAACAATGCTGCTTCAGATGTTCCTTGCTCTCAGACTTAGGAGCAAGGAAAATAGTGTCTGCTTTTATAAGCCACTGAAATTTTGACTGTTTGTTATGTAGCAATAATACAGAAAAATCTGACTAATACATACACTTAGCAAGGTTATTACGACACACTGGAGTGGAACAGAGAGAGGCTAACGTGAGAGTTGGAGTCCTTTGCACTAGAGTGCCAGTTCCCAGTTCTGACAATTTCCGGATGCCTGACCCTGACTGAACAAGATTCACTGAACTGTCCTTTGCTGGATTACTGTGACAATTAGCAAGTACCCACAAAGCACCCAGCCCAGTGCCTAGCACACAATAGGTATTTGATAAATGGAAGATATCATACAATTAGTAATAATGAATGGGAAAACATCTTCCTAGTTATTCATGATTAATGTGCTGAACTGGAAATTGTTTACCTGGATTAAATATTTCTTTAATCCCAGGTAAATAAAATAGTGAAATCATTGCTCAAGTATGCAGCTTCCAAAAGCATCTAACAGAAAAATCACAGTTTAAAATATACAATACATTCTTTCTAAGAAGCCTTCTAAAACTTCAGAATAGTCAAATATGAATTCCTGTCATGTCAAAGAATGAGAATGCATTCTTTGTGCAGGAGAAAAATGATTAAATTGCATCCTCCAGACTGGTAATTTAAATGGTGATCGAATCCACTGTAGTTGGGGACCCCCCAGTTAATCCATTTAGCGTGAATGTTATTAAACATTTATTAAATGCCTGTGCATGGAAAAGAATTTCAAAGGCACGGTTTTGTTCACTGAGCTCCCAGAAAGTCAAGAACATAAAACTCTAAATGGATCAACTAATCCCAGTGTATGCTGTTTCACAAAACAGAAGCATTGCAATTACTGAAGCACAGAAAAAGATTTTTGATCCACTGGGAAGGCATTCAGAAAACTATCACCAGTGACGAATAACAGAAAATTTATTTGGATTGTAAAACTTGACTAGAAAAGAAATTTCTCTAAAATATGAGCACTGCCTTTCAAAAGAATAAGGAAATGGACTTCACAGAAAAGAGAGACTCTGGTAGACACTCTGGAAGGAGCCCAGGTCAATTTAGGGTGTGTGTCTGAACCACAGGCACACAGACTGCTTGCAGGGCTTAAATGAAGATTCCTGGGCTCCCACCCGAGACCGACTGTGTCAGAATTTGAGGGAAACAGGCCCGGGGATCTGCATGGCTAACAAACTTCAGCTCATCGGTGTGCAAGCATAAGCCTGAGACATATTAAACAACGCAGGCCATTACATAACCTTTGGCCGCTGACTTAAAGGTTCTTGAAAGACAAAACTCCAAATAAGTTTAGCCTGTTTTATGCTCAGGGGGTTAAGTGAAATAACAGACTTGAGACCCAGTAACAGCTGCAGGGATCAACAGCCATTTATTCTGCCAGCAGCCCAAGCCATGATTTTTTAGCACTTGGAGGCAAAGAGCGGATGGCTTGTTCAACAGTCGTGCAAACCCAACAGCACCATGGTGATGGCTTCTCTCCTTGGGCATTCATCACCAAACTTCTCCTCAACGCTAGCATCCCCCTGGCACAAATCCAGGCAATCACTGCCCATCAGTTTCTTGGGCTGGGATGTTAAAATCTATAAGAAGGGAGAGGGAAGAAAGATGGCTAAAAATATTACCAAATGGAAATTCTATTCTTCATAAAAAAATGTCAACATCAAGTCCAAATTTTTTTTTCCTGTAACAGAGAAACACAGAGTTTTACTTCCTCTTAAAAGAGGAAAACAAAGTGAAACAAAAAGAGGGAGGGAAGAAATAGCTACTATGGTTTTAAAAATTAATAATTCTCTAGGAAAGTAAATCAGAAACATGTGAGATGAAGGCGAAGAAAAGAGCACTGAAGTAGGGCTGCGGAGAGATGGTTCTAGAGCCATTATACTCCTCTAATGAGTATGTGACTTTACACAACACACTTAGCTACTCTTTAACCCAAAGGAGTTAATGTATAATTATAAGGCAAGAGATTTTTAAGTCACAAAGCAATGTCAAAATGAAAGTGGTATTATTATCGTCCATGGCAAAATTTATTTTATATGATCCAGAATATAATGGAACAAACACATGGCAGTAGGTTGTTTTTTCAACAGAAGCAAAGGATATCAAACTGTCAGAGTTGAAAACCCTAATCTGAAAAGATACATGTGCCTCAATGTTCACAGCAGCACAATTTACAAAAGCCAAAACAACCCAAATATCCATCAACAGACAACTGGTTTAAGAATATAGGGTGTATATATACATATATATTGGAATATTACTCAGCCAGAAAAAGAATGAAATATTGACATCTGCAGAAACATGGGTGGACCTGGAAAATATCCTCTAAGTGAGGTAATAAGTTAGAGAAAGACAAATATCATATGATATCACTTATCTGTGGAATATAAAATATGATGCAAATGAACTTGTTTACAAAACAGAAATAGACTCACAGAAAACAAACTTATGATTATGAAAGAGGAAAGCGGTGGGGGAGGGATGAATTAGGAGTAAGGGATTAACAGATTACACACTACTGTATATAAAATAGATAAACAACAAGGTCCTGCTGTATAGCACAGCAGAACTATATCCAGTGTCTTATAATAACCCATAATGGAAAAGAATCTGAAAAAGAATAGATTTATATGTATAATGAATCACTTTGCTGTACACAAGAAACTAACACAACATTGTAAATCAACTCTACTTCAACAAAAAATAAAATAAATAAAAATTTAAAAGAATTATAAAAGCAGCTATATCATCAGATGACTATACACACATTTTCTGAAATAACACCCAAGATGAGAACAAAATAGCATAGCACAAACAGGGAAAAAATCTAGGCCACTCTCACCAAATTGCTCCTGCTCTTCCCTGCCTCAAGCTACACCAAGACGGAACTTCCTAATAAAAACAACTCAACGTGGCTTCATGGAGTCATGTAGTGGTTAATCATTCAGCCCGACACCTTCCTGCTGACCCACCTACCCACATCGACCTGAGTCCCAAAGGTAAGCTTCTTGCACCAGAGAGCCACACAAACAATGGGGCTGCGAGGAAAAAGGAAGGGTGATGAATGGCTGGTGCCAAAAGACAGTGAGTCCAGGGTTGTAAGGACTTTGAAAACCTGTCTAACACTTTATTGCCATACAGATTTTAGGTCAACACCAAATTCAAGTGTATCTAGGAACATGCGAGGACGCCCACACTTATCTTCAGAGGGGAGATAGGATGGTGTCCTGCAGTTACTCAGAGCTAAATGTGAAACTAGGCTCCAAGGTATCTATCTTCTCTGAACATCAGTTCACGAGCTGATGATTATTAGTTCTCATGGGGCTGTTGGGAGGATTAAATATGACCCAGCTATAAATGGTATGTTGCCCACTGCAAGTACTCAATGAAGTCACTGTTATTAATAGGAAATTATTAGGGAAGAATAGACACTTAGTAAGGGTTACTTCTTTTCCTTTCTCATTTTGTACTTCAAAGGTGAAAATATTTTCTAATTGAATGACAAGTTCTATATAATAAGATAGGGTCTATGGTGGAATCAGAACCCAGTTTTCCTGACATTGACCTTTCCTTCACTATTGCTATGGAGATCAACTTTACAATTTACACTGGCCATAATTAGAGCCCATGTATACAAAAATGACAGTTTAAATCTGTGATGCTACATACACTTTTGTAATTCCCATCCAGTATTTAATATAGTTTCTCAAATCCTTTTTCTAGTATTATGGACGTATGGATCCGCTAGTATCCCCATAATGTCACCTTCCCACCACCTGTTTCACCATCATCATCATCATCATCATCAATACTGGGAACAAAACACCCTGTGAGTGTTGTAGAAAATGATTTACTAGATACAGAGATGCCCCCCGAACTTTAAAGTGCTAATATTACCACTCACACAGGAGTAGAGAAGACACAGCCCCTGTCTTGAGATGTCGACAGTCTAGAGAAGACTACAAAAAGGCACTGTGTTCATCAAGGAACAAACACATATGTGCATGGGTGTAGGCATGTGTACATTTAAAGACAAATAATAACAAGAACAAGAACAGAAATAAAATCTCTATCTGTACCTATGATGGAGCATAATTAAATAGATAGGGGATAAGGAAAATATTGGGTCAATTTTGTCCCATATTTTAAAGCCTTTTGATAAAAGATTAATTCTTACAGGTAAAATCTTAAAATCATTTTTTATAAGTAAAATTCACAGCATGCCTCCTCTGGTATATCATGAAAACATTTGCAGAAGGAGACTGCCATATATTAATGAGGCCGATACAGTGCAAATGCCTGTCACTCAAGGCCAGATGTGCCTGGGAAACACAAGAGACCAAGGAACGCATGCAATATCACTTCGGCAAAGCCTGACTGTAAAGTGGAAGACTGGTATACAAGGTCCATTTGAAAATCCATTTCACACTTCTAATTTAAAGCCAATTCAAATGGAACTTACTTTATCAGGGCCCTTAATTTAGTGAAGGTTAGGAGAGCACTCAAAAGAGGTGACAATTATTTACGCTTATCAAAAGATAACCTGGTGGCAGTAGTGCTGAACGAGAAAAACAAGAAACAGGGACTCCCACTGAAAACCATGGCCATCGCCGTATAAACAGGTCTTCTTACAAATCACTGCCTCCTAAGGAAAAGAGTTCACTTGCATCATCTCCACACCAAACACAACCTCGTTTGTCATTCTATTTGAGTACAAGAATAGACTCACTTTTCCAATGGTGACAACTCATAAGAAGGGAAACGACACTTCCGGCTCGAAATATTAAACTTACCGCTCTCGTCATCAATATTGAACCTTCCAAGACCGCTGCCGTCCCTGATGGAGTATTGGATCTCTCCATCCCTCCCGGGGTCCTCATCGTGGGCAGTCACCTGCAGCACACTTGTCCCAACACGTGAGTTTTCTTTTACAGATCCAACGACAGCAAAGTCTGGGAAATAGGGAGTATGGAGGTTTTCATTAACATCCACCACTTCCACCTCCACGAAGGAGACAGATGACAGAGAGACGGGCCGCCCTTTGTCTTTGGCGCGGACCGTGAGGTTATAGAACTGCTGCTTTTCATAGTCTAGCTCTTTGCTCAGTCGGATGGCACCACTTGCTTTATCTATTTCAAATCTCCCGTTATAGTCATTGACCAAAGAATAGCGCACTTGACCCCCCAGTCCAAGGTCTGGATCATGGGTCTCCAGCCACGCAATGACAGTGCCAACGGGAAGATCTTCAAGAACCTTCACATTGTAGCTACTGGGAATGAAAGCTGGGGAGCAGTCATTGACATCGTCCAAGAAAACCTTCAGGGTGACAACCGAAAACAGCTGCTGGCCACTCTCTGCCTTGTCTCTGGCTTCTATCTTTAAAGAGTAATTTGCTTTGGATTCCCGGTCCAATTGGTCAGCAACATAAACGATCCCAGTGGAGCTATTGATGGCAAACTGCTGTGTATCTGTCAAGACTGAGTAAGTCACTTCACCATTAGAACCCAAGTCTTTGTCTCTGGCCTCCACTTGAATAATCTCAGTACCAATACTTGAACTTTCTAGAATGTTAACTGAGTAACTGTCTTGAAGAAAAATGGGGCTATTGTCATTGGCATCCTCCACATTGACCGTGAGCAACCTCCATGAGGACTTTTGTGGATTACCTAAGTCATAGATGGTGATGTTAAGGAGATAGAGGTCTCTGTGTTCTCGATCCATGGGCAGAAGGACTTTAAGCTGCCCAGTCTCCATATCGATATTAAAACAACTATCTGTATTTCCATCCGATATTGTAAATAGCACCTTCCCATTGAAGCCAGAGTCGGCATCATAGGCTTTAATCTTCAGGATGTTAGCACCCACTGGCAGATTCTCCTTCACAGCCACATCAGAAGGAAATGACTTGTCAAAATGTGGTCCTTGCCTATTAACTGAATAAAAGTCAAGAAATCCATCTTCCAGATTTAGTTTCCCGTTTGCTTTTGCCTTAATCAGCAGTTTCTCTGCCAGCTTCTGAGCCACACGAGTTTCTCTGCAACTGAAGCTCTTTGAAGACACCTTCCCGTGCAGGACTGAAATGTTAACAGACATGGGGTCCGCAAAATTCTCCCCATCAGTGGCTGTAATCCTGAGGGCAAAATTTCCATTTTTAATGCCAGAATTCATCAGTGACTTTTTAAGCTGCAAAACACCAGAGTCTGGGTTTAAATAAAAGAAACCGAGTTCATTTCCAGAGATGATTTTGTACTTTACAAGCTCAAGTTCATCAATATCGATGGCTGAGACAGCTGTGATGTGAGCCCCAACTGGAAAGTCATATGAAATAACTCCCTGGCAAGCCACCTTTTCAAAGAGAGGGCTGTTGTCATTGACATTTCCTATCCGAATAGTCACATTGACCTCACTTTCGTGGCGGTATGGCGAACCCCAGTCCGAGGCTCTGACGATGAACCTGTATGTTTCTGGAGAGGATTCAAAATCCAATTCTTCTGTTGTGCTAATAACACCTGTAAACTGGTTAATGGCAAATGGCAACAGATTCAAGCTGGCAATACTATAGGTGATGTACCCATTTTCTCCTTTATCCTTATCGGAAGCTGAGACCATCAGGACGCTTGTTCCCACTGGAACACTTTCATTCACAGAAGCATCATACAATGGCTGCTGAAACTCTGGGGTGTGGTCATTAGCATCCTCTATGCTGATGATGACTTGTGCTTTTAAATCTCCTTCCTTATTTGTCACCACCAGTTTATAAACCTCCTTCTTAATGGTATTCAGTGGCTGTGCTGTGACAATCAAACCTGACCGAGGATTAATTCTGAAGTACGGCGCATCCTCTCCAGGGGATAATTTGTATTCCACATCCAGCGGTTCGGGATTTAATTTTACTATAGCAACCACGACACCAGGAGGGGAGAATTCACTAATGCTCACATCATACGTTTCTTTTTCAAATTTAACTGGGACAGTGTCTCTTCTGGGGTTGGCAATGTGGACTATCTTTACTGCTGAAAATTTCTGAGGTGACCCCTTGTCTTTGGCTTGAAGAGTGAGGTTGTAGCCATAGGGGAAGCTCTCCCAGTCCACCTGCTTTCTCTCCTTGATCCTGTACTCATTCATCCACTTCCCTTCCTTAGCCAGGAAGAACTGATCTAAAGGATCCCCGGCCACAATGGAAACAGATTCAATCTCTCCATTGGCTCCCTCATCGAGGTCATCGACGGTCACCACCGCATACACGGGCTCTTTGTCCAGGGAGAAAGGGATGTGGGAGACCACGTGGAGAGTCGGAGCGTGCTCGTTTATCCGCTCAATGTGGACGTAAAGCTTGGCAGTACTGCTCACTCCGTTGTTTCCATACAGCTTCATGCCCCGGTCCACAGCCAGAATTTCCAGATCATATCTATTCTTTTCATCATAATTTAATCGTCCACTTAAAGAGATGACACCACTGGTAGGATGAACTGAAAAGAGATCAACTTTGTTTTTAAAGTAGTAGTAGAACTCTCCATTGGACCCAATATCCGCATCTGTCGCTGTCACTTGGGCGACACTAGTCCTTAAAGGTGTGCTTTCTGCTATTGTAACAGAGTATGTGGTGGGTGAAAATAAGGGTCTCAGATCATTCATATCTAAAACCTGTATATTCACTTTGGTCCATGCTTCCAAATCCTCTCCCCTCACGGAACCTTTTACTATCAATAAATAATTGTCCTGAATTTCCCTATTCAAGATGGCAGAATTGCCACCTTTAGTTCTGATTCTGAGAAAACAGAAATCGGCAATGATGACTTCCTCCGCTTTGAAAAAGCCTTCCTCGTCTCCAGAAACTATTCTGTATTTGATATCCCAGGACAGGTCTATTAAGGTGATGCCCATTCTACTCTGGCTGTTGACGTAGGTCCGCGCCGCTGAGTTCTCATACACGGAAGCATTATAAATGGAATGTGTAAAGTGGAAGCCCAGGGGCCCGGTCCCTGGCAGCCCCTGTGAGACAGTGGCCAAAAGCTTGAGAAGCAGGAGGATGAGGCAAGAAGGAGGAGGCCGGGTACCCACACAGTATCCCATAGTTACATCCATCACATCATACTTCCATCCTGGAGATAAAAAGAGAGAGAAAAGATCAATTAACCTAGAGGAACGTGGGAGGAGGAATAGGAAATAACTCCAATGAAACAGTGCTTTTAAAAAACTTTTTAAAACAAAATTCTATAAATTTTATTTATATTATATGATGTCTTTTTCTTAAAAATCAATATATGAAAAAAAAATTAGAACCCTCACTACTATTAGAGGACAGGGAATTCAAAATCACTAGGATTTAAATTTATCTTGATTGATTTTTTTTAATTTAAATTTTTTTATTGAAATATAGTTGATTTACAATGTTGTGCTAGTTTCTGGTGTATAGCATAGTGATTCAGTTATATATACATATGTTCTTTTTCATATTTTTTATTATAGGTTATTAAAAGCTATTGAATATAGTTCCCTGTGCTATACAGTAGGACCTTGTTGTTTATTTTAAGTGATATTTTTATACTGCTGATAGGATTGCTCACTGGGACAAGATTTCCTGCATTCTGAGGGTCAATTTAGAAATATATACTACAAGCCTTAAAAACTGCATTTACCTCTGACACAAAATTACTTTCTAGGCAATTATCCTATGAAAATAATCAGACAAGTGTATATTTATAGCACAGTTTAAAATACAAAAAAATTGAAAAGGTACTAATTGCTTATCAATAGAGAATCAATTAATTGTGGCATAGCTCATAAAATCAAATATATGCAGTATTAAAAATCATGATAAAAGATGTGTATTTTCAGATGCAATAAGATATAATGCTAAGTTAAAAAGATCATAAAATAGTATTAGTGATATGCTTCTATTATTATTTAAACATTTATGTATACAACTACATTTTAAAATTCAAGTATACTTGCTATACAATGTGTGTTGGTTTCAGGTGTACAGCAAAGTGATTCATTATACATATATATGTATATATTCTTTTTCAGGTTTTTCTAAAGGCTATTACAAGATACTGAATATACAGTAGGACCTTGTTTGTATACAACCACCTTTTTACATTTAAAAAGAATCAACTGTGCTGTGGTTTTAGGAGGCATATTTGCATTTTCTAATATTTCTTCAATTAACAGTGTTCATCAATGGTTATGTAATTACTTTAATAATTATAATCTTTACGGAAACATATTCAAGGTATTACCATCTTCTGTTGTGTTGCTTTTAAACCGATCAAGATTTATGCATAATCCAATACCATGAGGATGAATAAAACATCATGCAATAAACAAGGCAGGAAGGACCATCCCTAAGGAGCTGCATGATCTAAGTGATGTCCATGAGTGTACCATGCCACTCAGAACCAGGGAGGTAAGAAACATTTTGTGCAAGAAAAATTTAAAGACTTATAAGAGATTTACTTTCCCAAGAGTAATTGAAGGAATTCCAATTATTTTTATATTTTTACCAGTCACTACTACATTTCCACAGTCATCACAGCTCTATGCCTACGTAGATTAACAGATAAAAATATTTTCCTATTGTAACTATAAAATTAGTCAAGTGCTTTAAAAACGGGCAGGTGGGGAGAAGTGCTATTTAACAGGGAACAGCTAAGTCTAGTTATAATCTGAATAGCCTAGATTTTTAGAATGCCCAAATGGATAAGTTCTTCCACCAAGACATATTCACTGGCCTCTCACATTTCCTTTCTGTCACTTCTATGGGAAACAGAATGGGAGAGAAGGGAGTTTAGGGAATGACTCCTTTTGCAGGCACACTGTGACTTAAATATTGTGTCAAGAATTTCCCCATTTTGTTATATTTTAATCCTCACAACAACCCAAAGTACTATTTTTTACCCAAATGCACATTAGAAAACTGAAAGTTAGAGAAGTTAATTATTTGATTGGAACATTGGTCCAACCAGTGTCTCCCAACTGGTACGTGATAGAGCGGAATCTCAAACCCGGGTCTTTCTGGCTCTAAAAGCCACGCTTTTCCCCATCACACCATCATTCTTCCTAAATTATCTGTAAGCAAGAATGAAATAAACAAGGCTCCCTAGAAGCACATACAACACAATTTAATGCTATTGAACTAGTCAGTACTTATCATTGATGGAAAAACATAAAACCCATCTACCGTCTCTATTGGAGTATCTCCATTCCAGTTTTAAACTAGTTGCAAGCACTGGCTGCAAGCTGAAAAATCCCCTACGGAAGTTTAGTATCTTCAAATGTTAGCATCTAAAAATTCTTTTTGTAGTGTCTAAAAATATCCAAGGTTGGCAAGGCATGTGTTATTAGACCCTTCTGTAGATGAGAACACCAAACCTCACTGTCCCAGTAGCAGAGTCTGGATTAGATCTCAGGCTCTCACAAGGTTTTCTCTCTCTTTTTTTTTTTTTTTTCCAACTCTGCTTTACAGGAGACTCTCATAAGTGAAACTCTGGGCATGTATTTACTTGGTTCCAACTGAGGATGAGCTATGCCTTGCTGCTGTCATCTGCTGAAGTACTTAGGAAACACTGAGTAGGTGGGTGGAAAGAGTACAGATTAATATAGGGATTTTATAAGCAGAATAGATAATAAAACTGAAAAGCAGAAAGATAACTTTTTATAAAAGAAGTTAATGTCACATGCAGTTCCTCTGGCTGGCTGTCCTTAGGAAATGCCCATGTGCTAAGTTACGTGTGAAGCAATAACCTGGATGCACATGGTTCCAGTGTCGCACCCAGGAGAGTGAACCCCAGGGGACCAGCATGACTGGTGGTGTCTCTCCATGGAGCACACTCAGCTGAAATATGGGAGTGACAGAGCCCTCTGTAGGGATCACAGGTACAAACCAGCAGAAGCTTTAATAATAACCCGTATGACTCAACAGACTCCTGCATTTCATCATCCAAGAAGGCCCCAAAGTAGAAGAGGTATTTTTAGGTTTACTATGAACACAGTGGAATGAGACAAGATTCTTATAAGGGGATGACCAAAGGCGTGTGTACTCTCTCAAAGTAGAAAACTGGAGTTACTCCCAGCATCTCCAGGGAAATACAATTCAGTTTCTGCCTCATTTCTTACTCGCTATTCCACGCCCAGGGTGCTGCCTGAAGTTTTACCAATGCTTCACCCAGGAGTCTGGACTCCGGTCATCAGAAAAGAAGACCACCCCAATGGCAAATTCAGTTCAATTGAAATTCTCTTAGTTTGTCCCCCAACTCCAACCTTACGCCCAGACTGAAGGAAACATGATGAGATGAGCCAGATTTGTGCACCATTGCAGTCCCAGCATCCAGTCTGGCACATAGCACGAGCCACGTATCACGTAGGAGGCATACGATCCTGGTTTGCTGAACAGAATTTTAAGGTACAGAAGTAAACAGAGGCCCAAAGGCCTTTAACATACTCAGCTTCCAAATCCTAAACTTAAGCACATCTTACTTTGGGAAACAGAATCAAGAAATTATACAGATTCAGAAGAGCCTTAAAGATCATCTGGTTCAATCCCCTGAGTTTACAGATAAGGAAACTGAGGCCCATAATTATGAAGAAATCCCCTACTATGGAGGTCTCAGATCTCTGAGGTTTGAGCGGATACCAAATAGAAATGTGTGTCAATTGAATTCATTTTGAGTTATATAATAATTTTAGCGCTGTGGTTTATCATCATTTTGCAGTGATCTTTGTTTTCTGACATCTTATTACTCTCCCTGGTGTTACTTCCTTCTCTAAGTAGTTAACTGTTTATAAGTAAACATTTAAGTGCCCTGGGGGACAGTTACTTTTTACAAACCCTTCTGGTGAATCCTTCAAAGCACAGAACGCTGTCATAATATGAAAAGACATCATTCATTTTAACTATTCAAAAATTGGTACTTTTGCATACTGAGTTTTTCTTTCAGGAAGATACACTGCTAGAATATTTTTCCTATAAACAGAATCAATGGTCTTAAATGCAGATGACTGAGCCTGTCAGCTTCGGTTGTTAAAACCAAAAATCTCACGAGGCTTTCATATCTTTATTTTCGCAAAAAAGAAAAAAAAAAAAAGTCCTATATGGCACAAATTAATTAAAAACCTTGCAGTTTTCTCCATAAATTTAGAAAATAAACAAGTGCTAGAAGTGAGAAATTCTTTAAAATTCTGCAAAATGAGTACTAGAATAAGATTTTGGCTTCCTTTTTTTTTTCCTTTTTAGCATGTTAAGACAACTGTTAAGATTTTTTTTAAAAGAGTACTGCCTTCTCCATTGAAGCCAAGCTATTTTTGAAGCCAATATGATAGTGATGGTGTTTTAGAAGCTCTGCACATTGATTTATTTTACTGCTTCTGGATTATTTTAAAGCAAGCACTTAGTTCCCAACCTCGGAGCCTATTTTCTACGACTTAGTAACATAATCAATAATTTTTGATATAATCTCCAAAGAGATCATCAAGCCATCAATCTTGGAGACATTTATGTTCCAGAGGCAGCCCGGTGTGCCTCTCCATCCTGCCCTGCCTTCTCATGCAGAGTGAATCTTAGCCTGGGACGCAGAAGGGCAGGTGGATTTTCTTTCCGGCGACGAAAATATAACAGAGACCTCAGAGCAGTGAACGGCTCTTACAAAGGCCACGTCTCTGGGAGTGCCCTGACTAGCGGAGGGCCTCTGCTTCCGCTGGTAACCTGGGGAAGCTGGTTTTTGTCCATCATTAAATTGGCCTAAGCAGAGACGGCATCTTAGGAAAACGTTCTATTTTCACTCCATCTCTTCCTTTCTTATGTATCTTGAAAGGATTTTGTTTTTTTTAGCCAGACAAGAGATGGTGCTTGGGAAATGTACTATGATAGCCTGCGAAACAAAGAACAAAGTCAGTATCTGCAGGACCTCCTCTTTCCTGGCATCCTTGACGAAGATGCCTTATGTTAGAACCACAAAGGGAACATCAGTCACCGCTCAGGTGTGCATTGTGACTGAGTCTGAAACCTACACAAACGCTGTGTGTGCAGTGGTTCCAGAACACACACTTTGGGGCTGGACTGTGTGGGTCTGAATCCCAGCACTGCAATTTTGTCGCAGCGTAATCTTGAGCAAGTTACTTAACCTGTCTGTCTCAGGTTCTTCTACTGTAACAATGAGAATAACGGCACCTACCAAATCAGATCTGAGTTAGTAAATACAAAGCACTCAAACAGTTCATGATACGTGATGAGTATACAATTGCTGGCTATTAATATCATTAACGAAGGCAGCTTTTAGAGAGGACAAAGTCTGTGAGTCACAAGAGAGGGATAACGGAGGAAATTTACAACCTACTCGTCATTTTCTTTTCCAGCACGAGAAGACACATCAAAGGTAAAGGAAAGGATGCCCTCTTTATCAAAAGCAAAGGATCACTACATTAGACCCAAAGGTCAGAGAAACCTGACTTTTTTTGGGGAGGGGGGGTGGGTTTAAGGTTTTGTTTGTTTTTTTTTTTTTTTGCTTGCTTGCTTGCTTATTTGTTTGTTTGCTTGTTTGTTTGTCTGTTTGAACAGGGGTACTAGGGATTAAACCCGAGACCTTGTGCATGTAAGTCTCAGTTTCCTTACCTTTACAAAAGGGATTATAGGAGTTCCCACTTTTCATGAAACAGGCCTACAACTATGTCTGGCTGGCACATAGTAAATGTTCCACAAATATTAACTGGCATTATCGTGATTAAGGTGTTCAGAAGAAGAGATGCAAAGTAGAAAAGAACTGAAAATTGGGCTGAGGATAAAGGGTCAAGAGGAAGCCTCCTCATGGGGTAGTCCATCCACAATACAAAAGTCACCCTTCCATAGACCTAGAGTCTTGCCATGGGTCAAAGTCAGAGCCAGGGAGGGGTCCTGTGCCTGGTGACATGGGCTACAGGCTCTTGCCCTTGCTCTGTAACTTACTCTAACTCCTGAGTGTCCACTTTCAAACTTATGAAACTATAGCTGCACTAGGGATCTACTCCTCAGACCTGGCATTTAATTCCTGACAAGTTCGAGCAGGACTTCTCCTTGCAGTGACGAGTCCCAGCACAGCCAGATACTGCTAAACCCTATCTTCCAGAGCAGTGTACTCTGAGATGGCTTAAATTACCATCCTCCTGGTACTACTTTATGTTCTGGGTCCTTGCTCCTGAAAATCAGTTATAAACTGTCTGTATGACCCCCTTGGGAATAAAGTTTTACTCTCTGGTTGATGCTAATGGCTCCCTGAAAAGAAGAAAAAAATGTTTACTGTGTAGTTTTCTTAATACAAACCATTGTAGCTAGAGAACGTACAGGATAATACACTAGGCTTTTGGGTCACAAATAACTCATGTCACACCGTTACTCAGATTATATTATGATATACTGAACCAGAACCATGTAAACCCACTGAGTTTTACAGTCAAAAGGATCATAAAATTGTCTCGTCCAACACCTAGGTTTTAGAGTTGAAGAAATACACTGAGAGAGGTTAAGTGATTTGGACAAGGTCACATAGCTTGCTAGTGAAAAAGCTAAAACTGGACCTCAGATCTCTACTGTGAATTTGTCTCATGGCTGTTGCTTCCTTTATAATACAGGTTTCCACTTATTCGTGTCTACGTATTTTACTCATCTTCTTTGATCTAGCTAAAATGCCACAAACTCTATGAAGCAATCCTGGAGATAACCCATCCAAAAGGGAGATACACAACTAAAGCAGCGATTCTTAAACTTCAGCAAATATCAGAATCATGGCAGGACCTGCTGAAGCTCACATGGCTGGGCTCCACCCCAGAGTTTCCCGATCAGTCTGTCTAGGGTCTGGGAAGGGTGAGTATTTCATTCTAACAAGTTCCCAGGAGATGCAGGTCTTGGGATGACCAGTGCTCTGAGCACCACTGCTCTAAACTTTGTCTGTATTTTATCCATATGCACCTCCCAGATAGCACGGTCTGCCTTGTATTAAAGTTACTTACATGTATTTATAAACTACATACTCAACAGTAGCTCTTGCTTCTTCCTACAGTATCTAACAAAGTGCCTTGAAAAGGCAAAATTTCCATCAGTGTTTGTTGAGTGAGACTTGGCTAGCTAGCTCCACATGGTAACTCCACAACATGCTCGGGGGAGAGGATGAAAATGAGACGGGAGAAATCAGGAATAATCATCAGCAAGCCTGGAGACCCTGGGAAATAACTAGCCCACCATTTCCCAAACTGGGTCCCCTGACACAATGTTCTACAACATGTGAATAGGTGTGCAACTAAAAAGCTTTTTAGGAAATGCTTGTTGAACAAAGGTAAACAGATTTCTTAATTTAGAACTTCTTGGAACCTTTAGTACACAAAACTAACTTTTCCCATCTCTCTTTCTTAGTAATCTCTAATAATCTGCCCTGCTTTGGAATCTCCCTATGAAAGCACAATCTACATTTCTTGTCTATTTCCACTAGTAAGAGTAAAGTTCCCTGGTACATAGTCAAGATTCATTAAATACTTGTTGCATGCAGAAATATACTATGTAAATTGTGATTCCAAGGGATATTATGTGCATAATCTCTAAAATCTATTTGATCACGGATTTCCTCCCAATTCTTGCCCCTTGCCCACCCAGCCACCTGCAGAAAAAGAAAGAATATTTTTTAAAATACAATTGGGGAAACACTGATTGAGTCCAAGCTAGATATTGTGGCTCAGACAGGTCAAACAGCTGCCTGGAAAGCTTTGGAGATGCAGGTTGATCCCAGGATTCTTAAGATTCTTGAGACTGGTTCAGTACTCTTTCTGTACTACATCACAGGGTGTGAGTTCTCATTTCAACTAAGCTGACTTATCCCTGAAGAAACCGCTCCAATACTTGTCATATAAACACACCTCTATGCTCCAACTGAACAATGAGATGACTCTTTTCCCATTAAAAAGAAAAGGCAAATAGAGAATTTTCAGACCTATGAGCTCCAAAGACTGGCATGAGGGGAAGGACCTTATTAATGCGAAATAATCATCAATATATTTTCATCATTTTTATTAACTGTTTTTACTTAGTCAATGGTCAAAAGCCGTTTGCCAAATCAAAAAACACTCGGAGATGCAAAACCTAAAACCATGTTCGTATTTCATAACTCTGGAAAATTCTGCTTGAGCCCCAAGTCTAAGCAGGGTTTTATCAGCAAAAGAGTATTTCATGGACCAGGATAAGATATTACCCTTTGTCATTCTGAACAAGGACCAAATCCCAACCCAAAGCCTCCAGTTGGTTCTGCCAACCAACCAAGCAGACCGTTACCCAAACTCAATCTTTTTCATTATAATAATACTGTAAATTCTAATTTTTTCCCCAGTAGTGCAAATCTTTCTATTGTCTAAAAGTGGTCTCTCAGGAGAAAAGTCAGTCAGCATGAAGCAAGCGTAATTCAAGTTGGGTTCTGAGAAAAATGGAAGATCCGGCCACACAGCGGCAGTGTTATGAACACCGTCCTTTATCTTCTCCCCAGGTGCTAGAAATATTTCCATACAACGGTGGTTAATGTCAAGTATCATTTCATCAGTAAATGCTTCAAATTCAGGGGTAATTCAAGCAAGGGCTATCAGAAGGAAACATTAGCATGTTGTTCAAGCCTTTTAAAAATCACTTCTCCCTCTGGAGAAAGAAACTCATCACTAGATAAGAGCAAAAAAAAAAAAAAAAAAATGGACAGAGAGAATATAATTTGCTTCTATGCTTGGCTGTCTGAGAGAATGTTCCAGAAAAATGCATGACTTCAGTTTCTCTCTGGTGGGCCTTGCTGACAGAAACCAAAGAGTAAATACAACACTATTTGTTTCTGCTCAAGTTTAAAAAAAAAAAAAAAAAAGCCAAAGGGGAAAAAAATGCCATTTCCAAGTAACAGCATTTATTCTGAAATAACTGTCTGAAAGAAAAAAGAGCCTGAATGGAATGCCTTTAGTGTTCACTCCAATGAATGGGGCAAAATGCAGCTGTGAGGAAAGCGGTCTCTGAACCCCCTGCTTACTCCATTCTGACCCAGCCTATTTTTTTTTCAGTGTTTAGGACCCAGTTTATTCGAGCAGGACATAATTCAGGGTGAAAAGTCCATGCAGGCAGGTGAACCGCAGGTGCGTGGCTTAGACCTAGCTCCCGCTTGGAATGATGGCAGCATCTGTATGATGCCTCTGCTCGGTTCATACCTGCTTTCTTTCCAGCTGGTCACACTCACCTTTGCAGACCCTGAAAGGTCCTTTCTGTGGGTAAAAATGCAACTCTTCAGTTTGAGGTTAAAACAACCCAGTGGAACCTCAGAGGTGGGAACATGCTTCCCAGACTGATATTCTGACAAAGCCCGTACTGACTGCTGTGCTAAGTCCCTGTGGCCTGTCCTGTTTTCCAAAGTCAACATCCTTTTAGCCATTCCAACTGCCGTTCCCCTTTAAAAGTAAGTCTCCTTCAAGGAAGAGTAGTCTGCATAGTCAAACCAGGAATCAGGAAAACAGAATACGGGGGGGGGCATCCCTCAGCAACTCCCTTTCGCCCTGTGATAAGTGATGGTAATGTTAGGAAGGCAGTGCATCTTGGGAGGGCCGGGGAGGGGTGAGGCACACAGAGCTCTAGGACCTAAACAAGGTAATGGGGGTGTCAGGTTTCCCTCGTCCAAAAGAACTGAATCACCAAGGGTAGATGTGATAGTGATAAAATATCCTAAAGACCATGGAAGACTTCTGGGAGAATTCAATTCCAGATCTTTCCAAATTACACATGAGATTGAGTCTTAACTGTGAACAAAGCAAGCCACAAGCTCCAGAAGGAGGTTCTGGAAAGGCCTCTGTGTTTGGCTAAATGCCACCCCCCCCCCAGAACATAAGGCAGCAGCACTGAGTCTTATGTTCTATGCACAATATAGCATTGCTAAGTCAGTCTAATAAGAACAGAGATGCACATTCAACTCTCTACAATGGGATAACACTACATGTCACTTCATGCCGGCTGGGGAACAGTCAGATGGAGAGGGCTGAAAAAAGTACGTGTGCAAGAAATACCTAAACAGTATATCAGGAAATTGGTGAGACTCTACAAAATAAGGTATCTCAGGCAGCAATCTTGAGAAACTCATAAAGGGGAAGAGATGGCAAGATAACTTAACATACGGAAGTTGAGCACACTATGGAGAGAGGTGGAAATTATAATACAGGAGGAGGCAAAGAAGATTATTTGGGAATATGCAATGGAAAAAACATGTCCAGGATTTAAAAGAGCTCATATGCAGGTCAAGAAATGCAGTCTAGAGTTTGCTGACAATCCAGAAATCCTGTCAGTCCCGTCTCCTCACATTGCCATCACTGACAACTATGTCTTAGCAAACAAGGCAAAAATGTAAATTTAGTTCCTTCAGCTCTCCCATGCTCCCCATTAAGGTTATTTATTATCGACTGAGGGGTTTATGCCAACATTGCTTGGATTAGTACCCAGTGCTAATGAGACCAGGGTCACAGGTTCAATCCCCACAGGGGACCATCCAGTGTCTTCCTAAGAACAGGTCAACAAGGACAGTCTTGAGCACCAATGACCCTCCATCTCTACTGAAAAGCCCAAGGATGCAGAATCATGTGTCGGTGGGGTCCTCATGGTCACTAAAAAAAAAACATTATTTCCTTAGAGGGGTGAGGCGTTTGTAGACATTTCTGTAGATGTAGACTGAAAGAGTCATCAAAGAACGTCCAAGCACTTAGTAATTTTCAGCATAATCAGCCTTAGCCTAACATACTTGGTCCAAGACAGGGTTAGTATCCCAAAGCAGCTGTAAATGGACTAGGTGTGAACACTCAGCGCCTGAGAGCCGGCCTGACAAGAACTCTGTCCCCCTAGAATGCAGCGAAAAAGCCAAGGGCAGGTCCTGTCTTTGTAGATTAGCAACTGAGCACACAAGGACGAGGCTGCTTAGTGGAGCTCACCCTGAGAGATGCTCATCTACCACACTCCACGTCGTCATGAATCCTTCTGTGCATCACAATTTGAGAAGAATTAGGACCCAGGGTGGTGGGTGTGGCTAATGGCGTGGCTTCATGGGACATCCCCTCACCTGCCTTCTTGGGACCCTGGTATCCTTTTGGAATCCGAGAGCCAAAAGTGAGAAAGTGGTCTGACAGAGTAGGTTCAAACAGAAAGTGAATGTTACAAAAATGCAGTGAGTTCACATCCAGGGCTTTGGAGCTGGAACAGCTCTAAGTTCACTGGTGGCTGATGAGAAGGAGGGTGTGGCTGAGGGCCAGGCGCTGGCCATCTGTGTAGAGATGACAGTCACCCACAGCCTCAACTGCATGACCAGCCTGACACATCACTCTCGCCCCTCCTTAGTGTCCCTACTACAACCAGCCAGTCACATACCTAAAACCTGAGCATACCCACCCCACCTCTGCTGAAACGCTTCAGTACCTTTTCTATGCTTGCAGGATAATAAAAACCCAAACTGCCAACATGCCTGAAAGGTTCAGCTGAACCTGGCCCTCGCTGCTGCTTCTCTGGACTCGCCTCTAACCACTCCGCCTACAGCCGCACGGACCTTTTTTCTGTTCCTGGCAGAGCCCCTCCTGCCCCCGGTGCTTTGTGCATGCTGTCACCCCTGAGTTCAACTCTGTTCACATCCTGGATTCCACATCCATGTGCACAGTCCCTGTAGCATCCGTACCCTCCAGACATACTTCTCTGATCCCCAAGACTAGCTACGGCCTCTTGTAATTGGTCCTCAGAGAATCCAGAACAGTCCTGCGTAACAGTTATTATTACTTTGAATATTAAATTTTAGTAAGTCTGCTTGATTAATATCTGTTATCCCAACTGGACTATAAACGATATGAAGGCAGGGACTATCTCTTACGTCATCACTGTTCCCCACACCAAACCTACGGCCTGGCATGTAACAGAAGCCCAGCAGACATCTGCTGTTGGATAAACTATAAATGTCTTCTGAAAACACAGGACAAGAGCAGTGGTTCTAAACCAGGGATGATTTTGTCCCCAGAGTCCATTGGGCAGTGTCTGCAGACATTTTTCGTTGTGACAGTGAGGAGAGAGGTGCTACTTGTGGGCATGGACCCAAGACAAATGAAGAATCATCGGGTCTAAAATGTCAATTAATGCTGAGGTTGTGGTTGGGTTAGGGGGAAAAAAGAGCAATTATACTGACAAGTGTAGAGGTAAGTATGTGATGGGGAAAAATGAATCTGACTCCATATTGGTTCTGTTTCTTTTACTTTCGTCTTCGTATTCCACTGCTTTTGTTACAAGTTAATCACTTAAGGGATGCCCCCTATAAGCTTAAATTATACATAATGGCCCATCTCTGGGAACCCTGCCTCCTGGTAATGAGTGTTAGGCTAAAATACCTTTGTGTAGCTCACAGGAAACATCCTGACCAGGCCCACCTGTGAGCGACTGCAGGAAGGAAGACATTAACACATCCTCTCGGAGACCGACTGGAACTGGGGAATGTTTGACTTTACTCCCTCCCATTTTAGTATAAAAGAAGTGTGAATTCTAACTCAGGCAAGATAGTTCTCTGAGACACTAGTCCACCATCTTCTCAGTCTGCTGGCTTTCTGAATAAAGTTGCTATTCCTTGCCCCAACAACTCGTGCCTCATGGTCTGTTGTACAGCAAGCAGTACAAGCGTGGACTCGGTAACAATTATATGGAAAAAACAACTCGCAAGAGGAATGGTTCATAGCAGATACTGCACAGAATGTTGATAGTAGAGACGTTCCCCTCAGGTGTTCCTAGGGTAGTGACCCAGGGAGAGCAGCTCGGAGCATTTGGCACCAAGAACTGAGCTCCCCTTTGCTACAGATGGGGTGACTCCCCTGCCCATGATGTGAACTGGGCTGGATCCTCAGCTCCTCGCCCATAGCACATAATGAAGAAACCTTCCCCTCTTGGCGGTAGAACCATTTGATGTGGTTTCTCCAGGAAGTATTCACGTGTGGCAAGGCCATCAGTCACCCTGACAGCTAGACTCTCCGTTTGCTCCCAAGGACTAATGTTCTCCAGTTTTCTACCAACCTGACTCGGAGCTCACTCTTTACAGAACCATTTATTCTGCCAACAAAATCAAGACCCTGGAAGATGGATCTTTCCAGGTCAGTGGAGGGCCACCTCTCTGGAGGTTTACATGATTTTCTCTGCGTGACTACGACAACACAGCCTCCCCAGGACTTGAGCAGCCTCACTTCTCCATGGCTTTGAGGGGATCATTTCACTCTGCAGCCCTATGTACGAGGCAGAGTTATCAATCCCAGTCCTGGATGGAGAGACCAAGCACGACTCCCACAATGGCCCCAAGCCACAAGAACCTGAACAGATCTTTAAACACCCCTTAATATCAACAGCTGATGGAAAGTAAATGGGTTTGCTACTTCAACAAGCCTTCAACCACTTCAAGTACTCCCATTTCCTGAAGTTAAATAGCGTTTTCTTCCATTCCACCCCTGAGTATATGTAGTTAAAAATGAAGTATATACTTTGCCACTAATTCTGTATTATAAATAAATAGTTTACACAAGCGTATGTAAACGGTGAAAGGGGAAGCAGCCATTCTGAGCAATCACAGCAGATGTTTAGGGACAGCTGTACAGGGACGCTGACAAGAATTTAGATGAAATTTACTTTAAAATCCCACAAGAGTGAGAGAAAGTTTGTTTAACCTTTACCAAACCATGCCACCTAAGGGGTTCAGATCTGAATTTTCTTTTGGAACAGATTTCTATTGTGTTTAACATGCCTTTCCCACTTCCTTTTTTTTTTTTTTTAAACTAAGGAAAGAAGTCTTAGTAGTTTGACCATTATGAGCAAATGTCATCCAACCATTACAGACAGAAGCCTGGAAATTTGCTTTTCGATGTCCGTATGTTATTAGTAAATGCGAATAGACAAGAGGAAATATTTTAATAAAGAATTTAGCATCAGAAAAGTCTGTAGCCGAACACTTTAAGTTTCTGAGCTTCAAGAATCCACTAGTCAACACTGTTTTCAAAAACCTCTATCTTCCAATCAAAAAGAAAGATGCTAACTGAAATATATACAAATATGTATGTAAATGTATGACTGAGTCACTTTGCTGTACACCTGAAACTAACATTATAAATCAACTGCACTTCAATAAAAAATAAAATTAAAAAAAAAAAAAGATGCTAGTTCTCAGCCTCACAAGGATAGTAATACCCTTAAGTGGGAGAACAAATGACATTAGTGAAAAATTACTTAGGTTAAATGTCCCTGAACAGAATTGTAGGCATCACTACGCTTGGTCCCACATATCTGCTGCAAGATGAAATACCAGCCATTGGATAAATATTTGTTGAATTGGGAAGTAGTAGTAACAGCTCACACAGAATGAGTGCGTACCACGTGGCCAGGCCTGTGCATTGCTATGTTACCTAAGATAATTTGAAGGCTGGTGCCTCTAGAGTCAGGGAGATTAAGGAGGAAGCAACTTCAGAGGGAGTTTGGTGCAGCAAACTTGCCATGGAGGTGGGATGGTGGCACTCAGAACTCAGGACAGGTCACACGGGCTAGCTGATGGCAGGGCCAGGATAAGAACTCATACTCCAGATCAAAAACCAACAGTTATAACACTATTATCTTTTAAGATAATTTTCTAGAAGAACAAAGAGAATGTTTACCTACCATACTTCTCAAAGACCCACAAATGAAAGCTATGTCATCCATGATCCTATCTTTCCCACTCCAAGGTTTTCTTGGAGTTAACATGTCCCTAAGAAACAGTCAAGAAACATTATTTGGTAGTTCAAGATCACTTGGGTTTACAATCAAAGAGTTACTAGTCATTTAATGTTATTAAATAATGGCCAAAAAAAAGTCAGTTCTGTTCCAGATGCTCATCATGTTGATCTCATCACTAAGTAAGTGTGAAGCCAACAGATAAATCATTTGTACGCTTTTGCTGTTCACATTTCCCGTACTAACTATATAAAATGTATACTCAGATGATTCAATACATATCAAACTGCTTTTGAAATTTCGGGCTTTACTGTGTTTATCTGTTTGATCTGGGGGCTATTTTGTAATGTCCTTCTTGATCTAGCCTTTTCTTCCTTTTCCACTGATTCAGTTTTAGTTTCAGTTCAAGAATCTTCTTATTTTTTTAAACATGTTCACAATCTATTTGTCACACTGTAATCCACTTATTTTTGGACAATGACCACCTCTATACCAATAGCCTACAGTTAGAATGCAATATGAATACACTTAACATTACTGAACTGTACATTTAAAAATGGATAAGATGGGGTAAATCTTGTTATATGCTTTAAATCACAATTTAAATAAAGTACAAAAAAAATCAGCCTTCCTCAAAGCCAGTGCTTTTACTTTTTTTACATCAGATTTATATACTGATATACTATGCAAAACCTCTGAGATTTTCAGAAGAGCCACAATTTTTTTTGGAAAGAGGGACTGGTCACTGTAGATTACATAATTGCTAACAATCACCTCACTCAAACCCCAGAAAGTACACAATAACTCTAACACATCACCTCTGTCCATCATCTACCCGATCAATCGCAAAACTCCCCTGCCTGACAAGAAAGCCATAGTCGACCATTTAACCTAAATAAAAAGTCAAGGGAGTGAAACCTTCAATTTCAAGTCATTTGGAATTTTGCATACATTCTGTGTCTGAGTCGGGGAGAAAAGTATTTGGGGGAATTTTTGCCTTTTTTTAAAAAAACAAAAACAAGTATTTAGGTTTCCCCATGTAGACAAACAGAAGACAGATCCAACACACAAGATGGGAGGACATGGGCTGAAGGTAACTCCCGGGGATACTCAGAGCAAGCAGATGACAGAGATGGTGTCCAGCCTCGTGTTCCCGCTGCAGCATCATCAGACATTTAAGGCAGCAAGTTCTTCTCCTTTCTAACATATGCAGAGTTCCTCAAGATCCTGGCATATAGTGCCTTCAGGTTAAGAATTTCCACAGGTCTAATCAATGGTGAACATACAGGGAATTCCATCCAGCCTAACACTCCCTCATTTCAGCCTAATTTAATTGTGACCAGTTCTTATCTGAGTCAGCTCTTCACTGACAGAAGAGAGCATCCCTGAACAGGTTTCCCAAATGCTGGCCCAGGGCTGTTTCAGTGTCTTCCCATAATTGAAACAGCTATCTTTTCTCCTCAAGGTGGGGTTTTCATACTTTACCAGGGAAAGAATTATAAGCGTGATGTGAGTGGCATTATTTGCACGTAGGACAAGCCTTCCTAACTCATGGAAGGCATCACTCCTTTCTCAACAGCACTCTCTGGAATCCCGCTATAGGTGGCTGAAATTAAAACACGAAGAAGGAAAGGAAACCATACACTATAGATTAGCCTTTTATGTGGGAGTGTAAAATGAATCCTGATAAAAGTCAGAAGATATTAGGAAGCTACGCTGCAACGTCTACCACAGAGAGGATGTTACTCTCCTTATGACTCTCCTTCCTTCATGATGGCACTCTAAAAGAGAAGATGGGCAAAATGGAAATACCAGAATACTGTCAACTCCTTTGCTTAGCAATTCAATTTCACCCTCAATCCCTTACCATTTGTAATCCACTTACTAACTGGGAGCAAAATGAAAAGTTTCCTCACCCTTTTTGATTTTTTTAGGGGGTGGAGGTGGGGGTCAGGGGAGGATCATAATGAAAGAGATGCTTGAGGAAGAGTATGAATGCTTCACAGCTCAAGCATGTGGGATATAACTGGGGAGAGCCCCTAACATCTCGTCCTTTCTTCAAAAACGTCTTACTGCTGCCTTAATGGAGAAAAAAAAGCTTTTAAATTAAAGCCTACATTTATGAGGCAGATATAGGGAGGATGATAATTTGAACATGATTAAAGGTTGGAAAAAAACTTTCACAGTTTTTCCTGTCTTTGATACTTCAAGTGAGTATCTGGAGAATTCTGATTACATTCCAGGACTTGCAGCTCCAAACTCCCCAGCAGATAAGGAGATTTGGAGACAAAGCATAGATATACAGAGAAGAGGAGGAGGCAGAGGGGTGCAGTGGGACAGCCAAACAGTGAGCACTTCCCTCCTGGTGACAGGATGAGGTACCAGCTGCTACTTCACTTAACTATCCAACTCTCTTACACCAGAATTTCAGTGGTTCAGGTAAGTCAGTTAGAATTAATATAAAGCTAGCATTGCTAATATGATTTAATGAGAATCTAAAATACAGAGAAATCCCTATTTGTAACTTGATGAATAATGCACATCTAATCACTGGTACCAACGTCCAAATACCCTGGATATGGTTCCACGTTGAATGACCTTGCATCAGCCATTTGACTCCCTTGGTCCTCCCCAGCTATTTATAATTTAAGTCCCTGGCCTTCAATGCCGCTTACTTTCAGCTCAGTTTCAGTTGCTACATAATACAAATGATGCTTGGGTCCTAGCAGGCCCTAGGAAACATTAATTATCTAAAAGTCCCATTTATTTTACGATGAAATCATTCAAACCCCACTGTTATTAAGTACACTGATTCAGCAACTCAACTTAATCCAAACACCATTTGTGAGCAGAGATAAACAAACTTCAAGGAGCTTAATGGGAGGAAAATGCTAACAGAACATGACAATACTACAAGGTAAAGATGCAAAGTGTTATGAGAATGCAAGCAGGAGGCTAACCGCTGTGTGGGATGGAAAACAGAGAAACTCTACAGAGAAGGCATTTAATAACATTTTATTGAGTGCCCACTGAATGCCAGACGTTGTGATCATATGTGCCTCCCATTTATCATTTCATCACATTCTCACAATGCATTCATGAGGTATCACTATCTCCATTTTACAGATGGTGACACTGAGGTGTGGAGTTTAAGGCTGGAACTTCAATCCCACCTTGAGTGTGTCTGACTTCAGTGCCCAGGCTCTCACCCACCAGGAGAGCAGGCTCTCATCTGAGATGGGTCACAAAGATTTCTAGTGATTGATTGGAATCTTTTTGGTTCCAACTGCAAGGAAGTGAAAACACAGATGTGGGAAGGGCAAAGCCATGAAAGAACCAGTAACCCAGTTTAGTGGGACTAGAGGAGATAAAAGACACAAAGGGGAAAGAGGTGAATAATTAGCTCAAGAGGTTAGCCTCCAAGCTGTAAATATCAAACTGAAGACCATGAACTTTAACTTAGAGGCAATTGTGGAACCTTCTTCCTAACTTTTGTTGATCAGGGAAGCATCATGATGCAAGAGCTCCTTCAGGAAAATTATAGTTCTGTAGCTAATGTGTGCGGGATGTAATTAAAAGAAAAGATAAGAGGCAGGCAAGTGTGATAAGGAACACTAAGCCAGGAAAAGGTGATCTTTTAAGAAAACATATTGGCCCTGAGTCAAGTTAACTCATCTCCGCTTTGGTATTTTGTACATGCATTATTATTTAATGTATTATTTTTCCACTTATAAAGTCTCCTTGTTACATATCGATAATATCTTTATTCAACAAAGTAAAAATTATTGAGCCACAAGAATATACCATAGAAAACTATTTTTTAAAGGCAAAGTTCAAATTCAGTTTTACATTCACGTTAGGTTTCATGGTACCACGAATTTCACAAAACTAAAGACAAGAAAGTTAGCATCTCAATACTGGCGTATCTCAGCCCACGACCAAGGCAAAGAAGGCAAGATGTGGTGTTACAGCCACTTTGGTTCAAAAGGACATCAGCTGCTCCTGAAGCCCTGTGACAGAGACTTTCATAAGGAGGGGTTCACAACTAAAATAACAGCCCACACCTGCCCCGGGGGACTGTGTCCAAGGCTATTTTACCTGATCTGCATTTCCTGTGCCTCAGCCACAAGCTTTTATTTTGTCAAACAAACTAGAATATATGACCTGCCTGAAGAGAAAATATTTACTCAGATCAGAGAAGGACTTTTAATATCGTAGAGAGGTTTCGACGGAACCTACACTTAGGAAAAAAAATGGAAGAAAGACAACATACCTTATGTGCACTGCCTTTCATTATCCATTCATTCATAGATAATGTTTAAGTGTGCAAAAGGAGTGCTAAATAATGTTAAATTACTCTTTATCTATTATATCTTGAGATAGGCTGAAAACTTATCTCAAACAGCCCTCCTAAGTATACATATTATTTAATATAATACAGTATTTTATTACAGGTTTATTTTCTTAACATTTATTTAGACAACTGTGTATAGATTCAATAACAGCATCTGAAAAGCTGCAAATGTGGTTGTAGATGTTTTGCACACACATACACACACACAGACACACACACAGACATACACACACACAGTACTCCTGTCAGTTTCACTAAGAAGAAATCCCTTCCTTGACTCCATTACCATAATTTGAAGTCAATGGAAACTCATTAGAATATTTCACATTATTCAATATTTGCTATGTTTACCAGATATTTAAAGCCTCTTCTTCCAAAGTGCTAAAGCCCTCAATGATAATACAATTACACATTTTGGAGGCATAATAGCAACATTTAAATGAATATTTACTCAAATAACAATGAAGCAATGAAGTGTTCCGCTTATTTGCATATTTTTGTCCATTACCCAATGTCAGGTCCTTTAAAGTAAACCTTAACCAAGCTGTGGGACTGAAGAAACTGGATTTGGAAAGTGAACATGAGGTGTGCTCCTTGCTCTACCTCTCCCAGCCCGCAGAGCTACTATGAAGCCATGCAGTTGAAAGCACCCTGAAATGTAGCATATGAACTGTTTCTCAGTGTCCTGAGGAGAAAGCCAAGGATAAGAGAAAGGAGACAGCTGTGTTAGTGGCCCAAACAGGCAGAGTCACAATTGTTGGGGCATCGGCAAAGCAGAAAGAGGAAGAGGACAGCTTCCATAAATTCATGCTTAACTTGCAATCATACAATCTAGAAATACATCATTTTGCTTTCCACATACATGGAATCTTGTGACATTTCCCCCCCCAAGCAGCATTTTCTTTGAATTTACATAAGGGAAGTACACTGCGGCCTTTCCATATCTGACACAACTGAGGTCTTCAATGGTCTCTAGGAAAATAATTCAGGTCTACTTTTTCCTTCAATTCTCTTTCCACTACACTGCAACTGCTTTGGGGTTTGTTAGTCTGCTTCTTATGCTAAGGATCTGCAACTTTTGCTTTGAAACATTTAAAGTACAAAGCCATTTTAATGTTTGACTTTAAGAACATGCTCGATTTCTAGAGATTATGAAAAATAAGTTCAAATGAGGCTGAAGTTTATTAAGCACAGGCAAGAATCTCCTATGATATCACCAAGTCTACAAGTTTCAATCCTTCCCTGCACTTTTTAAGACTGTAGAACTGTCAAGGTACTGACTCAGTGAGAGGTAAGGCTCACAAAGGCTTAGAAAAAGGTAACAAACTAGAAAGGGAGAGGTTTTTTTGTTTGTTTCTTTAGGGGTGTTGTATGTGTGAACTTTCTTTCTTTCCTTTCTTTTCCTTCCTTCCTTCCTTCCTTCCTTCCTTCCTTCCTTCCTTCCTTCCTTCCTTCCTTCCTTCCCTCCCTCCCTTCTTTTTTGCATTCAGCAATAGCCTCCCTTTGCAACCTGTTCAGACCTCCTGGCATGAAGCTCCCAGGCTATCACAAAAGAACTGGATGCTTGTGCAACCGTTACCCTCTGTTTACTGTCTGACACAAGAAACAAAGAGAGATAGGTGCCCAGCAACGGAAGCACAGCAGGAAGAATTTAAGTTGGCCCCCATCTTTCAGAAGCTGAAGTTAAAACAAGTTAGCAAACAGAGGCAGTTTTTACCCCGGCAACTCCCTGAATTCTCCAGGGCTCAGCTGGCTGGAGGTTTTAATTGACAAGATTGTATTAGGTGCAAACAACTCTTAAGGATCTATGAAAGCAGAAAGCAGAAAGACTAGTGCCTGTTCAGAAATTGCCTGCCAAGATCCATTTCCCCTGGAGTTCTCTAAGGTCTAGTTTTTGGAAATGTGAGCACTAAAGCAAATGAGGAGTCACAGGTCTTTGTGGCAGGTAAGTGAGAATGCAGCCAAAGGCTGGCTGGATGCTCCAGTGCCTGTCTCTAAACAGCCCTTCATCTCCCCAAAACAAGAGGTGGGGGGACTTTTTCATAGTCCACCTGCAACTGCAGCATTTTCATCTGAGCTGGTGCAGAAACAATACAGAAGCACTGTGAGACACTAACAGGGACATCGATATGCCCCAAGTCTCCACATTGCTGGTAAATTTAGAGCGTGGTTCAGTGATGATCTATGACCATCACTCAATCTCTGTTTAGCGTCTCCTATATGCACAGCACTACGCCAGCTGGACACTAGGGGATAAACACAAGCAGATAATGTGATCTTCACTTTAGAAAGCCTAACTCACCACTTCCTCCTTTCCAGTGTGGAAAATACAATTCAAATTTCCCTTCTAATGTCACAGTTCTTTAAAATGTATTTCAAATGCCAGATGTTTCAGGGCATAATGAGTGGAGATAAAAACTTCCCTGGCATCAGAAGAGACTTGACCGATACTAGAAAGAAGTCCAAAAAAGGCTTACAATCATTTATAGCATGAGTACCTTTTATTATCTCTCCCTCTGTACAAGGTTTTCCAAATATTCAGGTAATTTTTATATAGACTAGTTAGCTTTTTCTTCACAGCAACTCTTTGAGGCAGGCATTTTCATTTTACAGGTGGGGAAGCTGAGGCTCAGAGAGGTTAAGGGATTTGGGAAAATCAATCAGCGCCTAAGGCCCAGAGCAAGGACTAACATTCCAGGGTCTGGGTTCACAGGGGCCTTGATGATTAAAGACACCAAACAAAATAACCTCAGTTAGGCTTCAAGTCAGAAAAGACGGCACTCATTCATGACGAGGGTTTATTTCTCTTCCGTAGGTTTTAGTTTGTTATAATTGATTTAGTGAAAATTTAATCTTCAGGGATTTCTCTTGAAAAAAATCTCAAACATCCTTTTGTGACGTGGCATGCACCTGTGTGTGTCTGTTCCACTCTGACAGAAGCAGGCCCAGGCTCACAGTCTGGGCCAAGTTCAGTTCCCTCACTGCTCTCACCTCTGACCTTAGGCTAACCACATCCTTCACATCCTGTTGTCCTTTTCTGCTCCCTTTTCAGCTCAGAGAAAAGGGCTCAAACTACATGAAAATTTCACAAGTGATCTTCAACTGTCTTGCAGCCCACCATCTTCCTAACCTAAGATCTGGTTTCTGTTTTTCTAAGAAAGACTTGCTGAGGATAAATTCCTTCCACATGCATTTTTCTCCTGACCTTGTGACCTCTATAAGCAATCGTCTAAGCCAATTTTCTATATATGTTCCCTAAGTCATTTGTGCACTAGTATGATTTGAAGATATTTTTCATGAATTCTGTTATTTTCTCAGTCTGCAGTGACAGCAATGCATCTGCTTATGGGTGAGATTCTCTTCCAGAAGAAATATACTGAACTCTGCAATCTAGCATCAATGTATGTCTTTGGCATCCTCCATTAAACCCTCCCTTTCATCTCAGGATGCTTCCTCTATATCTTCTTGGTCATCCAGCTTATTCCTTTGCACTGTCTACTAAGGAACCAGTTCACGTGACTGACTCATTATCTAGCATTAGTCACTAAATTCTAATTGACTGGTCCTGAAACACACCTTGATGGATTTAAAGCAGGGGCATGCGATAGTTTACAGCTTCTAAGATCATGGTAGGGAGACCGCTTCAAGGGACCCCAGAACCCTGTGGGTGACTTGGATTACCAACTTCACCCTGAATGGTCCTCCAGATCCTGGATTACTATGCCTTCATTTCATTTTTTGGTGCAGTTTTATATCTTATTTCCTTTTCAAAAATAATAGTCAATTTTTAGGACTCCATAGTAAAATGAGACGTCTACCTACAGTCATAAATGAAAATCTATATATTAAAACAAAGAAACAAAAACAAAAAACTTCAAAAGGACTAGAAAAAATATTTTATAATATTTCCATAATCTTGGCAGGGAGAATTCCTCCTTAAAGATGACACAATGCTTAGAAGCCATCAAAATAAAAGGCTAACAGATTTGACTGCATATAAATTAAAAACATCTGAGCAGCAGAAAACGCCATAAACAAAAGACTAATGACAGACCAGAGAGAGCTCCTCCTCAGAAGAAAACAAACGCAATCAGCCCTCCACATCCGCAGGTTCCATATCCGTGGATTCAACCGACCATGGATCAAAAATACTTGGAATAAATTGCAGAAAGTTCCAAAAAGCAAAAGTTGAATTTGCTGTGTGCTATTTACATAACATTTACATTGTATTTACAACTATTTACATGGCATCTCCAATGTATTAAGTTTACAGGTAATCTAGAGATAATTTAAAGTATACGGGAAGAAGTGCCTAGGTTATACGCAAATACCATGCCACTTTATGTAAGAGTCTTGAGCATCAGAAGATTTTGGTATCCAAGGGGTGGGGTAGGGGACTGGAACCAATCCGCCATGGGTACTGAGGGAGAGAGGGCTGTGCTGTTAAATTTGGAACAAGGATATGAACTAGCCCTTCACAGCAAAAGACACGCAAATAGCAAAAAACCTATGAAAAGGATGTACAATCTTCACATGACCAAGGAAAGAGAAATAAAATCAGAGCCTACTTTTGTTTACCAAGTTGGCAAAACCAGAGTTATATTCCCCAGTGTTGGTGACTATGTGGGGAATTGCGGACACTCAAACACTGCGACCAGAGGGGTAATTTGGGATGATAGCTCTGGAAGACAACAGGCAGCCCTTATTAAAGTTTTTATATGTAATATTCTTTGACTCTACAATTTCACTTCTTTGACTCTATCTACAGAAATAGTGTCATAACACTTTTTACAAGATTGTTTATCACAGGGATGATCAAAATTCAGACTAAATTTCCTTCAGTGAGTAAGGGTAAATACCTCTGGTGAGTCCATCCAGAAGAATATCAGGCATGCATTAAGAAGATTCAAGTAAGTCTTTACTTACAGGGACAGAGAAGGATTTTTTTAAAGCAATTATGATTTATTTTTTTAAATATGTACAGACATCTATACATCATACAGTATAGAAAAAGTTCTAGAAGATTACACACTCAAAAATAACCCAAAAGAGGGAATAGAATGGAGTAGGAGATTTTACATTTTATTTTATATTCTTTGTTGTTTGAAGAATTGTCTAAAGCTCACCATTTGAAGAACAAAGTATTGTGATTTTTTAATTGGGTGATTTAAACACAATCTTCTAAAGCAATAAAGCAGACGGTGGCCCTGAACCACCCCACTGAACTGTCCTCACCGTGTCACAGTAAGCACTGTCACCAGGTGGACAACTGCCCAAGTCATGGTATAAAATATCCCCACTTCACCATAACTCACAATCCAGCACCTGTCTTCACTGAGGCCACTTTTAAAAGATGCGGAAAGCTAAAAAAGCAGGTGGTGGTGGATGTTTTATGGCTGCAAAGCTGAGCCTCTGCACAGTTGAGCTCCATCTAATTTATAAGTCATCTTCTGAAGTCAGCATGTCCCTTAAATATGTGGTGGCCCTTTGGCCAGTGTCCTTGACTCAACAGGGAAAAGAAGATGAGGAATAGGAAGTGGAACTAGCGAAGAGGTGGCTCTTACAGAAGCCAGAGCCCAGGATGGGAAGACTTAGGTGCAAGTTCTTGGTTTTTCACTTTTTAGCCAGCTGACCTTGAGCATTATCTGCTCAATTATCTCTGTGTCTCAGCTGCTCAAATGAAATAAATAAAATCCTGGAGGATATCACTATTTAGTTCATTTGCCTGGTATGAGAATTACGGTAAATATGATGATCAATGTGAAAGCCTTTTCATGGGATAAAGCATCATACACAGGTATAACTCTTATCTCCTCCACATATTCCACAAACTGGATATTCAGGGAGACTTGATGCTCTTTAAAAATGCACACCCCCTTGCTGAAGTTCAGCATCATCTGACAACCTGATATTCATCACTAAAATCAAATAATCTGGCAACTAGCTGAGTTTGGCTTAATGTTCAGAGAATGGAGAAGCTGACTGGAGAGGGGAGTGGTGTTCTGCCTGATTGCTGTGGCTAGGACTTCCAAGGCTATGTTGAATAGAAGTGGTGAAAATGGGCATCCTTGTCTTGTTCTAGATTTTAGTGGGAAAGCTTTCAGCCTTTCACCATTGAGTATTATGCTGGCTGTGGGTTTGTCTTAAAGAGCTTTTATTATGTTGAGATATGTTCCCTCTATACCCACTTTGGTAAGTTTTTATCATAAATTAGTGTTGAATTTTACCAAATGCTTATTCTGCATCTATTGAGATGATCATATGGTTTTTGCCCTTTCTCTTGTTGATGCGGTGTATCACGTTTATTGAATTGTGTTATATAGAACCATCCTTGTGTCCCTGGGATGAATGCAACTTGATCATAGTGTATGATCTTGTTTATGTGTCGTTGGATTCTGTTTGCTAATAATTTGTTGAGGATTTTTGCATCTATGCTCATCAGTGATATTGGCCTGTAATTTTCTTTTTTGGTAGTGTCTGTCTGGTTTTGGTATCAGGGTGATGGTGGCTTCATAGAATGAATCTTGGGGCACCCATCCTTTTCAATTTTTTGGAAGAGTTTGAGAAGGATCCGTATGAGTTCTTCTTTGTATGTTTGGTAGAATTCCCCAGTGAAGCCATCTGGTCCTGGACTTTTGTTTGCAGGGAGGTTTTGGGGTTTGTTTTTTTTTTTTTAACTTTTTTATTGATTTATAATCATTTTACAATGTTGTGTCAAATTCCAGTGTAGAGCACAATTTTGCAGTTATACATGAACATATATATATTCATTGTCACGTTCTTTTTTGCTGTGAGCTACCACAAGATCTTGTATATATTTCCCTGTGCCATACAGTATAATCTTGTTTATCTATTCCACATTTTGAAATCCCAGTCTGTCCCTTCCCACTTCCCACCCCCTTGGCAGGGAGGTTTTTATTGCTGATTTTATATCACTTCTAGTGACTGGTCTGTTCAGATTATCTGTTTCTTCTTGATTCAGTTTTGATGGACTATATGTCTCCAGAAACTTGTCCGTTTCTTCTAGGTTGTCCAATTTCTTGCCATATAGTTGTTTGGGAGTGGCATTTGAAGCAGGAGGGCATGCATGGGTAGGGTATGAGAGTCCAAAGCACTCAATCTCGGGGCAGAACTGAGAAGAAAGGGAGAGGGGCAATATCCTTAAATCTCAGATGAAGGGGCAGTAAGAACAAGACAGGAACCAGAGTCCAAGCAACATCCAGAGTTAATCTGGAAGACTGAGCATCACAGCCTTTCCGGGTGCAACCCTGTCCTCTCATGGAAAGAGGAAAATAAAGGTAGATAGAGGTGCTCGTGGAAGCTTCCATCTCTTCTCTTCCCAGTTTTAGTATCTGTTTAGGCTTAGAGCAATTATCCAGAAATTCCCAGATTACCTTAAACCTGCACACCCCAAAGTGAGAGCAACACCCTGATTTTAGAAACTGAAGAGACCAAATAGACCCAATGTCTTATTGCTGAGGATGCTCTCAGGTTACCCATAGATCTCAGGGACCCATGGATCTCAGCTAAGGGGACCGCTGCTGTCTCCGTTACCCAGCCATGGGGGGAGTTGGTGATGTCTGAAAATCATTCAAGGGCTACATGCAACAGAAAATACACATTCAGCTTATCTTCCAATTATCTTGGGAATAGCTACTTGTCTTTTCTTGACAAATGATTAAAGAAAATTGCCACATTCCTTTGACTAGAAAAAAACACACAGACTAGTAAATTTTTTTTTTTTTGATGTTTTACAGGCTACCCAGATACTATAAATCTTGGCTTCTGACTTTTTTGAAATGCTCTGCCCCAATATAAGAATCCATCAGAGTCTGAGCACTCCAAGAAACTCCTCATTGTCCCGATCTTTCAAATGCAATGGGACCTATTTCTGTCCATTCCCTGCCTCACTCTGCTTGAACTATAAAGAAACTCGAATTCTCTGATTCCAGGGTTCTGACTCCTGGCTTTGCAAGTAGAAAAAAATACTACTAATAAAAGGAGACCGTCCATTCAGCCCTTGTGCCTTTTTATAGGAAGCCTACAGATGTCTTTTTTTTTTCTCCCTTTTTATGCAGAAAAGAAAAAGTCAGTAACAAGTTGCATGATAAGCAAAAGTGACTACATATCTTTTCATAAACATTATTGAAAAGCTATCTAGACTGCAGAGGGGGTGTCTTACAGCTCTGCTTAAGCCTATTCACCTTGAGAGAATGAAAGAGGAAAGGAAAGGGAACTTCAAGTTTGGTTTTCAAATGCAATACGAGGGAAAGAAAGCAGCTACTTTGCATTGGGACACTGAGTGCTAATTTTAGGAAAGAGTCCCTAGGACTATCACAGAATTATTCAACTTTGACTCATTTATCTAGATAACGAAATTGAGTCAATATAGTCACCTATTTCTAAGTGAGTCTTGGGAGTTAATAAGCCAATAAGAAATTAGCTGCCAGTTTTTGATGTAGTAGTGGTGAGGGTAGGCGTGGGGAAGGGTGGGCTCCCACCTGGATGAATGCAGACTGTGCTAGGAGAACATACCAGGGGCTGGGGGCTGCACCTGATCCCAAGAGGGTGAATCAGGAGCAACGGGCTTCATGCTTGTCTGTTTGGATGTTTTTTGGTGGGTACCCAGTCATGGTCAAACATGGTCCAACATCACATCCATTTTATCCACCATAAATTACAACCATCCTTGTGGATGTAAGGAAGGGAAGAGAAGCCATCCTGAAGCAAAGGATGGAGACTAGGGTAGGCAACTGGCTGGTTCAAATGCTTCCTTCTTTGCCACTGCGCCTCGTAAACAATACAGATAATTACCAACCATGTTCAGTTCACATGGAGGAGGGTGAGAGGATTAGGGTTAACTGTGTCCCCCTGGCACTTAACTCCTCTAATGCAGAAGACAGCTTGCACAAAAACTAAGCAGCCGTCTGCAGTACTGTGGGAGACTATTTTTGTCTCCTCAATATACATCATCCTACTGTTGTTTAATACCTTATTCACTTAGAGAGCAAAAATGTCCAACTCCAGGTGATGATCACAGTTGATCTCCTTTGCAGCTAGGATGGGATTCAGTTAAGGCCAATGAGACTGGTGGAAATAACATATATTAGGAGACAGGCGGCATGTCCCTTCTTTCTTTCTTTCTTCCTACCTGAGACAGAATGTGATGTCTGGGATTCAGTAGCTATTTTGCAACCAAGTGGGAAAAAATGAGGGAAGTCTATAAGAATCATTGAATCATCACTGATCCTAATATTGCTGAGGCCCTTAACCCAAGCTAGCAACCACCCACTTCTGCACAACTTGCTAAATTGGAAAGATAAATTCTATTTGTTTAAGCTGTTGTAGTTGGGTTTTCTACTTCTTGCTTCTAAATGCATTTCTAAACCATACAAACACTTTCCAACTTCTTACAAAATGCAGCGTTAGACAAAATACATTTACACATAACTAAGGGGGAAAAAAACTCTAAAAACAGCTAAAGTGAAAAAAAGAAGTTAAGGAGCACCAAAGATTTAAGGACATAAGCCGTCCCAGTAATCTAATGCTTGCTGATACGATAAGTGCCAATTTCTTCATTCTGTTTTCAGTCACAGCCACCAACATAAGATAATTTCCTGAGAGCAGAGATGCATTAATTCAGAAATTCTATTCCACATTCATATCCATATCATTTATCACTTAGACTGTCAAGAAAAAAAGATTAAGAAATGCATATATTTTATGTTACTGTAATGGATTCCAAACAATAATTACAGTACCATTTATGAAGTACTTACTATGCCCCTGACACTGCTAAGTGTTTTAAATGCACTGTCTCACTTCACCTTAAGATGACCGTATGAGGTAGGTTTGATGAGCCACGGTTCACAAATGGGCAGCTGGGGAAACTGAGACTTAGAAACTAAACTCCTGGTTCTAAAGCACACAGCCAGTACAGGATGGACGCTGTGTGACCCCAGGGCTCAGAGTGCTTAGGAACATTAGGTTGCCTCCTCAAGAAGCACTTGTTTTGAACTATTTTACCAACATGGATTCAGCTTGGGAGCCAGACCCTAAATTACAAAGGCTTAGGCATGCATAAAAAATGCACATATCCCCACAAATAGAATGACCCTTAATCTGTGTCACTCAAGCTGCTGTAGACATGCCCCAGTCCTACATTCCAAAAGCACAGCCACCCTTTTAGTTAGCCACATGTCAAATGAGAGCTAAAGTCACCTGTCAGAATAAGGAAATGTCTGTCTTCAATTAAAGCACAAGTAAAAACAGAGGGAAAAAAAGAGGAATTATACCCACTCTGAACACCTAGGGAGTCATCCATAATAGGCCCAGGGATTCTAACTTAACAGCAACCGTCAACCTGAGGGCCTTTCTACCTTTCCTCAGCAAAAATTTCTTTCATGCAGCTCTAGCCACAGGGAACAAAATATTTTCACTGTGCTACAAGGAACCAAGAAGAAGTGTCTTCAGGCTCCCACCACTGTTTGGAGCTGTCAAGGCTGGCAGGCACATCAGAAAGGATCAGGTCAAGATTGTCATAACTGCACCTTAATGACTTCACAAGCTGGAGGCCTCTCACCTGCTCTAAATGTCAAACAACAGTCCCCAGAGAATGTTAAGATTCCAGCGCTATCTCCCCAGAGCCCTGACGTAACTTACCTAACATGCTTGAAATGGGTTTTAAATGTTATCAGATTAAAGGTCCTGGTTCTTGGAATATCTCTGTGAGAATCACCTTCAAATTCCCAGTGGCAGTCTTCAGGGAGGGGCTCTGTCTAACCCACAGGGAGTCCCAGCTTGCAGGAACGTCAGCGATAATTGGTCTTTTCTTCAATTATTACCATCAATTATTACCATCATGAGATGGGTCAGAGGCCACCATGCAGGTACTGTTATGATGCTTTGTTATCTTACATGCACATGGTTTCTTGGTCCTTAAGACAAGGCACCCTTTGAACCTGAGACTGCACATCAGCAGTTAAGGTTTTGGATGATTGCGCAAAAATATTCAAAGCCCTTCCATCTACCTGTCATCTCAAAGGTCCGTGGTACAGAGCCTCAGCAAGAAAAGAAGTGGGGAGCTGGTTGGCAATGTCTTAGAAAGAAGTAAATGAGCGGAAACTCAAATATGAGTTTATGAAAACAGTCTTCCACATGGAAGGATATTCAAAATGAAAAGAAGGCTGTATTTACAATCTGATTCTAATGACTGTGACAGGAGTTTCCATGAGAACTTACTGTCTCCACTCAGAAAACAGCTGCACCCCTAATGCTTTTGTGGCTGTCCACACAGAACCCCAAAGTTCCACAGCCTGGCTCAAAAATGTGGCATCGGAGCATTTATGAGGAGAAAGACCTCTTTGGAGAGGTTATTCCTTTTATTTTTTTTTGTCAGAAAAATCATCTTCTTTTCAGGACCAGTACTTTTTGTATTATATTTATCACGATATCACTTTAACTTAGCCACTGTCGTAACCTCCCCCCAAGCATAACAAATTAATACTCTAGAGTGCAGTCCTAGAAACAATCAGGATTTTTTTAAAAATGAGATCCTTCACTTTCTCTTCTCTTGGAAGACTTATCTATTCCATACCAAGACCCTACCCAAACTCGTTTTAATTACAAAATTTCCTATCTCTGGGGATTTGGGTTTTATAAATCAAACAAGTTTAAGCATGGTTCCCTAGCAAAGTGAGAGAACACATCAGTTTACATATTACATTCAACCTCTTAGGAATGTCTGCTGCAAAAAAGAAAAAAAAAGTCTAAGGCTAATACAAATGAAACAAATACCACTTAAAAAACAGTAATACCTCAATGTGGGCTCAAAACTGGGCGTGATCTTTAGCGCTACCTAAAAATCCACCACACACAAAATATACAACTCAGAATCAAGTCCCAAACCAATACTTGTTAATGATTTTTTTATTCTCTTTAAGCCTGTAGTAAAAGAATGCGTGGATCAGCATTTTCTAAACTGTTAGCTCCATAAATGTCAATACGTATTTCTGGGTAACAGGAGTTCTGGTGTTAAATAAGTCTCAGGGAGGGGAGGGCTGCATTCTGCATGACAGGGGTGCTTTGGACCCTGCTGAAATAGATTAATTGGCTGCCTAAAGGTAGTCCCCCAAAGGTGTTCAGTGAAGTCCTCAGTTCCCACCTCCCCAAATTTTGATTCAGTGAGTCTATGTTAAGTGAGACAGGAGGGAAGAGCACAGGGCACAACCATTAAACAAATGACACCGCCATTGAGGCTACCACATAAGCTGTTCAGAACCAACTAGGTCCAAGATGGCAGAAGATTAGACTCCCAGCAGACCTGGACCTTCATTATAGGCCCCTTGTAATGCATTAGCCTGCTAAATGATATACCCACAGGCACCACAACACTTCCCATGCTGACCATAAATGGCCAAAAAATGGGCGGGGGAGGGCCCAATTCCTGGAAATCCCTGCCCCTTCCCCCAAAACAGTTGGAATAATCCTCTCACTCGTTACCATATGAAATTACTCAGCCCATAAAAAGTAACCACTGTCACACCCCAGGGCTCTCTCCCTTCTGAGATGGACTGCATTCTCTATATGGAATGTGTATCTCTCTAAATAAACCTGCTTTCACTTTACTTGCTTGCTCTTGAATTCTTTCCTGCGACAAGGACCTACTCTCCAGTAACATGGCAAGCCCAGGAATTTGTCATTATGATTTCAGACTTGGAAACTACTGCTATCAGTAAATTAAAGTTTACAAAAAAGCATGCATAAGAAAACCCTGCTTACTTCTTTTAGCCCAATGTTTGCTAAACTCCTTTGACCAGGGGAACTCCTTCTGTCCTCCTCCTCCTCCCACCCCAACTATTAACATTTTTCCATTGAATAAAGTTCAGAAAACACTAACATAAGAAAATGCTGTTTTTATAACCTTCATATTCTCAGAATCTTTTTTATATGTACTTGATTAAAATTTTAAAATGACTTTCAGAAGCAGATTCCCATAATACTTCCAAATCTAAGATAGGATATCAAGGCTGCCACACCACCTGTCTCTCAGTTTGTCCATTTCTAGAAATCCGTGCCCAATACGGTGTTTCCTCTATACCACGGGATGTTATGTGAGCTGGAGTCTGCAAAGCACTTTACAAAATATTTTCAAGGTAAAGGCAGATAATTTCTGTTAAAGAAAAAGCACTCCATCAGTGGCAGATGATTTGGAATTTTGAAATAACTCCCCCCACCCCCTCACCATCACCTTGGGCCAACTTTGATCACATGCAGGAACTGTTGTATTAAATGCTGCAAACAGAAAAATAAAGACAATTAGAATCAAGGCCCCGTATTTGAAAGCTAGATAAGGCTGAGGCCACTTAGGTAAAGGGAACAGCAGTTGGTTAAGAGAAGTGATGGCACTCCTGACTCCAGCCAGAATTCTCTTGTCCACCATGTCCCCTGTATCCTGTAATTCTAGAAGTCTGAAGACATGAAAAGCCTTTGAAAAAGGTGTAAGAAATAAAAAAACATAAGGCCATACTAGTTAATCTCAAGCATACACTTACTTACAACCGGGAAGAAGCCACAGGCAGTTGCAACAGGCTGTATACCCCACTGGGCAAAGAGAACCTGATACTTGCAGTATCTGAGAGCAGGGCTTTCTTGACTGACTGCTCAGAAGGCCCTCTGGCTCTCTGAATTCCGAAGAACAATCTCTTTTCCCACAACCACCTCTGTCTCTTTCTGTAAGGCTACCTTCCCTGGCATACCAGGCCAACTTTCCTTTCTGATGCTAATACTCTTCAAACAATCAAGTCCTTTGATTTTCAAACAAAATTGCCCATCTGAGGTCATTCAGCTATAAAAAGGCAAAAATAGAAAGAACTTCCACTAAAACAATTAAATGTTATATTCCACCAATAAAATGATACAAATGAAGTTGAGGAAGGGTGTGTGTGAATCTCCACGTCCATGTGTTTGGAGGGAGAGGATGAAAACATTTTTAAAGTACATGTTTCTCGTTTCTTCATCCTTCATTTTTCCTCCCTTTTCCCTCCCTTCCTTCTTCCGTCCAGCATCATCAATCCTGAGGTCTCACTTCCTCCTCTACCCCCTCCTTAGTGGCACAGCCAATATGGTCCATATGTCCTCGGACCATAGAAGTGTGACTGGTTAATTCCTTCTTCGCTCAAATTAAACCATGGGTTCTCCTTTTCCCAAGGCACCTGACTCCAGACTGGAGAAAGAGTGGAATGTGGGCAATCATTGCCTGAAAGCTCCTGCCGACTAAAAATTGTTCCTCGCCATCTGGTTCATAAGCAGGAAGTCGCTAGCCACAGCAGTCACTGACCTTCTACACAACCCGACAAGAGTTTAGGGTGAAGATGTGCTCTGGGAAGAACTGGTAGAACAGGCCTTCAGAGAGTTAAGTATTTTCAGGAGAACATTTTATAAGCCTCATTTCTTGCATTTTCTCATATCTAGAAAAGCATTCAAATCATTAACGGAGACACCTACCCCTTGTGACTGGCAGCAACCTTCCTACTGAGATGTGTGCTTGGCTGCTGGTACCCCCTTCACCAAAATCATGTATATGCTGACCTCCCCTGCAACCTCTTTGGAGCAGCTCCTCACAGCTATCTGAGAAGCCTTCTCCCAAGCTATAGTCCTCATTTTGCCCCCAGTAAAATTTAACTCACAACTCTCACGTTGTGCATTTTTGTCAGAAGACACTTCAAAGAGGCTATTAAATAGTGTACTCAGCTCAGCACACAGCAGCACAGAGGTCCCACAGACCTTCCCTAACCTCGACGCATGATCAAAAGTAGAGTTGACTGACGTCGAATGTGCCCATGGTGTGATCTAATCACTACGTTTTCCTCAACACAAAGAGAAGGTGGGTGCCCTACAATTCAAGCCGCAATTTACCCTGTATGCATTTTTCTGCTTAATTTTGCAGAGATACTAGAAAACAGATGAACAATTTGGTTATGTCACTTGCCAAGACTAACTGAAGCAGGTAATTATGAAGTACTCAAGAGGTAAACCATCTCCAATTCAACTTGTTAAGCATGGATAGCTGGGGGCATATTTTTGGCAGGATATTAAAAGGACCACTGTAAACAGGAAAATAGGCATTTCAATTGATTTTTTTAAAGCAAAGCAACAAATAAACATGCATTTTGTATATATTTCTTCAACAACCAACAGTTATACTGCTGCCAACAAGCATATTATCTTAGGGTACAGCCTGTGTCTAAGAACTAAAACCTCACTTTTTTCCAGCTCAAGGAGACCTTCTATACTTAGTGAGCTCCAAGTGGAGTGCCTTCTTTGTATTTCCTAAGTCACCTCTTCTTCCTGCCCACCTTTGTATCCTTAATTCTGCTTTGTCCTGGGCATATCAGAGAACTGTAGACCCTACAGAGGTCTGTGGGGATCTTCAGCCTAGTACAGTCTCTTCCTCTTTTTACCTGGGAAGCCTTTTTCACCATAATGTAAAATCACTGGAAATCCCTTAGGAAACCTTTTAATCATTTTATCCTTTTTTTGTGTGGTATATGATAAAGGATTCAAAATAAAGCATTTCACTTGAGATCAATTAAAAATTTTATCGTAAAGTTCATTTAATATAATTTTAATAATATTCATTGTGTATGGAGGCAAATTTCAACTTTTCCCCATTTAATAAGTAATAAATGCTGTTTCATCTACTTTAAATTTGTAAGAAAAAGAATCATTTGTTCCCAATTTAAATTGCAAAGAACATGGTATCAGGCTTTATCTTAGGATCAAGCCCATATTAACACATACATTGAGGCTTAACTGCACAATATTGTGTCAAGAGTTTAAAAAAAATTAACTTCGTTATCTGACAGTTGAAATATCTGCATTATATGCTTAAACCACTTTTTTGGGGGGTAATTTTCAAGGTTTTAGGTTTCTGTTTATACACACATCTTAATAAATAACTGTAGGGAGGATATCATTTTTGAAAGAGTGGATATAATTTTTAATCTAAGTAAATGAAGAGCCAAAGTGGATGGAGCAGGCACCGTGTTTTATATTTTTTACCCCTGACACGCTATGTGAGAAACCTGATCAACTCAGCTTGAAGATCTGCTCAGGATAATCTCGAGGTAATAAGCAGGGTTATAATTGTTATGCTCCTTGTCAACTTATTTGTATTTTGACATCAATTTTCTTGTTTCCTCTCTTCAACCAGAAGTTCATTAACGTTATAAATTAAACCATGTATGTGTATTAGTCAGCTTTGGCTGCAATAACAATATACCACAGGCTGGGTGGCTTCAACCACAGAAATTGATTTCTCACAGTTCTGGAGACTGAGATGTCCAAGATCAGAGTGAAGGTTGTTTCAGTTCCTTGTGAGAGCTCGCTTCCTGGCTCACAGACAGCTACCACTTTCTCACTGTGTCCTCACACGAGGAAAGAGAAAGCCCTGGTGTACTGTCTTCCTACAAGGGTACCAGCCCTATCGGATGGATCATGGCCCCATTCTTATGACCTCATTTAACCTTTATCATCACTTCATTGGCCCCACCTCCACAAACAATTACATTGAGGATTAGGGCTTTAACATATAAATTTGGGGTGAGTACACAAATGTTCAATCCCTAACAGGATGTTTAAGAGTAAAAATAGGTTAAGTACACATAACGCTCAAGGCACCAGCCCTCTAGCCAAGAGAGTAAGTTCTGAGTGTGGTCATCTGACCTAAGGACCACAGAGGTATGCAGGAAGCTTTCAGATGGTTGTACTTTGAAGGGAAAAGTTCCAGTGAAGGAGCGGGAGAGATGCTCCATTACACAGCTCAAGACAAAAGAGCCCAGCTACATGCTTGACAGGCACCACAGATAGAAACCAGGGAGACCCTAGGACAACTGAAGGGCCCCAGTTGCAGCATCAAACCATGGCCCAGTCGTGTTCAATTCCCTGGAGAAGTCCTGCAAAGTTCTGGAAGGCAAGTTCAGTGGTGAAATGAAGATTAACCCAGCAGGAAGTGGCAAGTGGATGGCCCAGGCAGCATCAGGCTGTAATTGCTTGTGTCCAAAAGGGAGAATCCTAAGAGAATCAGAAATAAAAACTCAAACTCCAACTCCCAGGCTAATAATACACAGACATGAGAAACAAACCAACAAGCCTACAGTCTAACTATCTCTCTACCACTTCTGAAGGTGACAATCCCCTTTCCCTTCTACCAAGCCAAACCAGCATTCTTCTTTGTTTCATATAATGAGGATTTCAGCAATTTTTTGGTAAGTGTAAAAGTTATCAAATTTGGATTCATTTGATAAAATTTTATACTTGCAAAATATAGCATCTCCCTGTTTTAATCTGAAACTTAGAATCAGTTAAAATTATATCCAATAACCTTCATTATTAACTAGCCAAGACCACAAAACTCTCCTTATTCCTAAGATTGGACCAAGCATCTAATCATCTTTTAGTGGTCTTCAATTCTGAGAATGGCATACAGCTTTCTCTGAGGTTTGGAGTTTTGGAAAATGATTATTCTGAAGCAATCCTATAAAGCCACTGGGGGGGGGGAATGCAAGGCAGGAAAAAGCATGCTAAGTTGATTACATTCACAGAAAACAATGCTAGGACAAGCTGAGTATCCTCATCACTTGCCTCCAAGAATTGTATCACACCAAGATCCATTACAGTCAGTTGTGCTATAACAAAACAGAAGTCTTCCCTAAAATTGTTACACCATGCAAATCATGCAATAAAAACCATAGGACTTACGGGGAACATGGGGTTAGGGGTACAGCACTCTAAAAGGATATCAGCAACATTTTTAAAATGCAGGACTTTAATATCAAAGTTTTACATGCATTGGATGGTTAAGAAACGCATAAGAACTATAACACATATGGCATTTTACCTCATTTAAAAAAAACTAGAGTGTGTCATGGAATTGGGTGCAGAAAGAGATGGAGTTTGCGGAATCGGGTGCAGGAAGAGATGCATTTATTGTGAAGCGTGGCAGGAGGGCAATCTGAAATGGGATGGAAGGTTGTTTAACATCAAATGTGGAAGGGTGGGGCTCATGATACTTGGAGTATCATGTCGAGTATGTCGATAACTGAGATGTGTGTGCATATTTGGAGGTAATCCTATGTGGTGTTCAGCTGGCTATAGTTTTCTGCCTTCACCTAGTGTTCCTCTAGGAGGACACTGCACATAAACAAATGTAACATTTGTTTTATGTCTGTTCCCTAATATATCAATTGCTTTGCAACAAATTTTCATTTTCAAAACAAGTGTCATGGCAGCAATGACAATGGAGAATTGATTCAACGTATAAAAGACAAAAATTCAGAGATTAGAAAACTGGGAATGATTTAAGGATCATCAATTATAATTCAAGCCCTCATATCACAGATGATATTAAGATATTAGCATCTCTGAATATTTTTAAAGTGCCCTATAGCCTAGGTACCCTCATCATGTTTCCAGGCTTGGTCTAAAGTAGAAAAGATACTGGAGAAGAGAAACATCAGATACTTAGGTCACATACCAACTCCAGGGCTACAGATACAGAGCCTCATCTCATATGTAATGTTTACCTAGCTGCCTTAAGAATTATTTGTGCAACACATAATGATTATTATCCAAGAAGCACATTTCTGCTGGTTCAAGTGAGAAGATACCCAAAAATACACATGTGAAAAGAGAATGTATTCAACTCATTGGGTTCTCTCTACTGCATCATTTGGAGGTTCATGAGAAAGTCCTCGGATTAGGGTCACAGTAATTTCTATTATTATCATTGCTATAAAGGAACTTTGTTTTGTGTGGTGGAAAATGATTAGAGGGCCCTTATTCACCTACTTTCAGAGGCTTCAAAAAGTCTACCAAAGAAGTTCATCCTTTCAAAAGAAGCCCTATTTTTTTCAGCGTCTATGCAGGAAACACAGAAGTTGGGAAATGTCTTTCTCCAAATTCAACTAAAGAGGAAGAGGAAAAGATTTGCAATGAATTTTATTCATTGTGCCATCTAAGAATCTACTTTAAAACATTTCAGTATTTAACAGTCAGTGAATATGACTGAATACCTACCATGTACCAGGCATGGATGCAGACTTCTAAGACAGGCTACGACCTGCAACCTGGGACCTTTTACTACAGTGATTGCACCTAGACAATTGTCTCCTTGAGCAACAGAATACAAAGAAACTATAAGGGACTAAAAACTGCATACATGTGCAGTTGGGGCAAATTATGAACAACAAGATACAAAAGACCAAACACCCGGCCACATCTTAAGGTGTCAGGAACAAAAGCAGGGTACTGGACATAATCCCTGCAGACAGCTCTGTAATAGAAGAGGACAAATTTGACTCTAGGCTTTAACCCTGTGCTCTGTTTTCTGGGCTTAGTCATGCTGGTTCTACACCTTTTGTAAAAGACTGTTGACTATAGCCTGAAATATACAGGGTAGCCTATTCTCAAGGTTCTGACCTTTAAGGGTAACACTTTCCCATTCATATAGAGATAAAAAGTTCCAGAACAGAAAATAACATTTGTTTTGTTGGAGGTTTACAGAGACACCATGACCTGACCTACCTGGACAGCTGCCAGAACGAAGGACTCCATACCAAGAAGTTTGCAACAACCAACCACACCCCCTCCCCTTTTCAGTGTAAAAGGACCTGAATTCTGACTTGGAGATGATTCTTCAGGACATTAGTCTGTCATCTGCTCAGTCTGCCGGCTTTCCGAATAAAGTTATTCCTTGCCCCAACACCTCATCTCCCAATTTATTGGCCTGTTATGCGGAGAGCAGAATGAGTTTGGACTCGGTAACAGCACCACCGAGGGGGTGATCAGACCACCAAAGCCACCCCTCCAGCCCAACCCACCCTTATGACCCCACCGTCACCCCACCTAAGGGATCCCTGCTCAATGAGCAAGCAAGGGAAACTATGACTTGCTTTCCTTCCTTCCTGTGGCAGCACAAGTCCCAATAAAGCCTTGCTTGAATTTCTCGCGGCCTCTTACCAATTTCTAATGATTAAGGAGTCCTGCGAGAGTATGAACTTGCTACCTGGTGGGTAACACTTCCAGAACAAACTTCCTGATGGTGGCATCATTCGAAGACTTCACAGGTAAGTCCTATGAACACCCCCAGGCTGAGAGTCACTGATTTTGTACGTGAAAAGGTAATTTTATGTAAAGGACAAATCTAGTTTAAATTTTAGAAAATAAAGTATGAAATGTTTGGAAGAGAAGAAAATTTTCTTATTAACAAGCATCTGGCTTCTTTTTCCTCCTTCTTTTTCTTTGTATTGAGAAAGAGACGTTTTGAAGAAAATATAGAAGGGAAGATTTTTAAGGTCTCCATGAGTACGTGCTGATCTGAGGCATCTCCTGTTCATTCTGAAAGGGATGTATAGCCATCCTACTGACATGTTAAAGAAACCAGAGGGACTTAATGATCAGACCCTGGGCAATGGCAGGGTGAGGATGGGTGGTGTGGGGCAGCTGTGGGAGAGAAACAGGCTTTAAAATCTGGGCCCTACTCTATTTACTCAATCTCCAGCAGTCCCACTAGGGACCTGTGAGTCAGGGTCAAGGAAATAAAACTTTTCCCCTGATAGATAGCATCTTCTCTTCAGTACACACATTACTTCTTGTTTCTTCTCAAATTCTAATCACTAAAGAAATCCAGCTCACTTTGCTAATATCACTTGGTTGTTTAAGTACCAGCATCAATATGTTCTGTTGGAGGAAACATTTCCCTCATGCTCTTTGGCCCAAATTTTATAAAGTTATAAATAAAATAAGTTGACTTAAATTGAGTATCCAAACATACGCCTTTCCTTTACCTGTGGTTCATGGGACAGACTGATAAATAGAGCCAGACTGCAACTCACATCACGTGCCCTGAGCAGTGGCCGTAAAAGAAAATACCATTAACGGGATCTCCATCTCCAGTAAAATACACCCTACACTCCTACCAAAGAGTCTCCATAAATCATCTGTGCTTAAGGAAGTAAGGCATAATCATTTTTTTAATATAACTCAGTTGGTTTCCAACTGTACAAATTCCATAATGAAGTGCAATCTGTTTTTGAAATTATGTTCCTTTAACCAAGGGTAAGTTTTCTTTTTCCCCAGAGATAACAAGCATTTGATATTCCAGTTTCAATTACTTAAAGTAGGTAAGTTTGAGAAACATAAGTTTAAGCTCTGTATACTTTTATAATAGTTCTTATTGCTAAGATTCTTTTGCCTATAGTTCAATTCATATCTGAATTCTGGAAAGAAATGGAAAACTTCCTCTAAATGCACATAAAGCAAGTGGCGTAATTAGTGATTTATATTTATTAACAGGTATTTACTCAGGCTAGAGGAACTAACTAATCAGTGTAAACGTGTTTACATAGGCTCTAATATTCTCACTCTGACTATTCAAATGCACTGTAATTCTTAATTTTTTTGGGGGGGATGGTATAATTAGGTTTGTTTGTTTGTTTGTTTATTTAATGGAGGTACTAGAGATTGAACCCAGAACCTCGTGCATGCTAAACCCACACTCTACCACTGAGCTACACGCTCTTCCCCCTGTAATTCTTAATTGGTAAAAATGCAATGTGCTGAATTAAAATATTCTTATCTTTGGATAAGATTATAACTCCTATTCCCAAGGTTTACAGAAATCATTGATGACAGTGGCTACACATACCCCACACCTTTTCATTGGTAAGTAAAAAGTTTTGGATGAAAAGAAAGAAACATCATGGAATCAAAAGTTTTTTGTTTTCCTTGAAGACAGGCAAATAGACATTCCATTAATGGCCATAAGATTGCCAAGATTGTTTTTTCATCAGATATTCAAAAAAAAAAAGCGGAAAGATCTAACAGGATAAGCTACAGAAGTCAAGCAAAAATTCTCATTCCAATCTTCCCTCAAGAGCTAATTAGTTGAAGGCCTTAGAAATAGAACAATGCACCGATTCTTTGCAGCAGCGAATAACAGAAGCCCTTACCTTTTAGTCAGAATAAGTGACAGATAACCAGCATAATAAACTCAGCAGGCAAGCCTGCAATGCCAGGTTCTCAGTGGACTCCTTCTGCAGCCCCCAAAGAACGCTGCATAAAAACTCCGCCTGCCTGCTCCATCCTTCACTGTCTGAGAGACCCACCCGCTACCAGGGTAACAAGAAAGGGCTGAACTAAGCAGCAATCTTAGTTTCTGAAAGACCTTTGTCCTGGAAAAAGAGAAGGGAAAAGAGCAAGGGGTGGGAAGCGGGAAAGGGGGAGAGAAATGGAATAATTACTTCCCTGAAGGTGAAGGGGTATTTGCCACGCATTAAATCCACAGCAAACAGCTTTTTAAGTTTAGATGGCTCTGCCTACAAGCTCCTGAAAGAATCTGCCCCTTACCTCTACCTCTTAAGGGGAGAAAAGTGTGTGTGTGTGTGTGTGTGTGTGTGTGTGTGTGTGTGTGTGAGAGAGAGAGAGAGAGAGAGAGAGAGAGAGAGAGAGAGAGAGAGAGAGAGAGAGAGAGAGAGAGAGAGGGAGGGAGGGAGGGAGGGAGAGAGAGAGAGAGAGAGAGAGAGAGAGAGAGAGAGAGAGAGAGAGAGAGAGCGCGAGCGCGAGCTAGCGAACGAGCTAGCTAGCTAGCGCATGCCGATGCCTGGATGCCTGGACAGGGAAGGGGAGACGACTGAAGGGATTGGGGGTGGGGGATAGCGCTAGGATGTGACCCACATATGGAATGAGCACTAGAACAATGAGGACAGGACAGCCAGACCGGTGCACTCTGGGGCAGCAGTTTTCAAAACAAGGCTTCACAGCTTTGCAGGAAAGGGGGGGTGTGGGGAAACATCACACAAAACAAGCTAATTGAAATAAGCAACTGGATACAAAATGAGCTGGCCAAATCACCAGAAACTGGGCCACTGGGGGCTCCTGGATTTCATTTTGATGCAGCCTGTGGGTCACTCCCCCTCCTTACTAGAAAGCTTTCAGTCCCCAGGGTTTAGAATTCCAGAGGACCCAATTAACACCATACTTGGCTAGCTCCCTGGTATGATCAATATGAAATAAGCTGCCTTTTAGCATCTCCATAAAATAAAACAGCCAGGAAACTGGGTCTGCTGCTTTTTTATTTCCTATGTAGAGTGACAGCCAAATTGGGGGTGGCGGAGAGGGGAGCCACACATGTATCAGACATTAAGTCAGGAGAGAGAGGGAGTGATGACTTCGTTGAACATATTTAAGAACCTTAACTCTAATAGAGTTTTGAGGCCAGTGAAATCATCTCTGCTGTATCCTCAGGTCTCTAATGGCCAGCAGGCTGTTTCACATGTGAGGTTTCCTGAACGTTAACTTACAAGGGACTCCCATGATTGCTGGCTTCTTCACAGAGCAATTCTGGTGTTTCAGCAAATAGTTCACTCACATGCATTTTAGAGAACTTGACTTGGTTCCCTCAAATATCCTTTACAGCAAGTCTTCTTTAAAAATGGTATTCTCTCTGGTTCTGATTTCATTTGATTAGCAACTGATTTTTTTTTTTCAAAGCCCAGGGACAACATTGCTGGAAATAAATATTTCATTAAAAAAAAAAGGAACCATTCTCAAGTGAGGGTTCCTTTCCATCAGTTCTTTCTTTAACAATATTTTATTTCTAGTGCAGAAACTAGTTGAATTTGTGATTTCAATCACTCTACATTCTGTCCTCTGCTTACTCTGAAAACACAGATAGTCAGCCAACCTGTAAGAGAAAAAGATGGCAGCAAAACTTTCTGAAAATCACACACACACAAACACACACATACACACACACAAAACTACAAAAGCCAGAAGAGGAGAAGGCAACTTCAGAATGAGTGCCGTACGTCTTGTGTTGTAATTCTAATCTTCTGATTTCAGAAATGTGTGACCAGAAAAAAAATTTCCTTGGTAAATTTTGGGTTAGAATAGCTAGGTTTACACCCAGGAAAAAAAAAATCATTGATAAAATTACTAAAGATCAAATTTCCATTAAGAATAAGCCAATTTAAAATGTTCATGGAGAAAGAGATCAGTTGTTCCCATGTGTTATGAAAGATCTTAAAGAGTTAAATCATAGAATACGCAAACCTGTGCTTAAATACCTTTTAGGCCATGATACTAGCTGAGGAGGGAAATAAAATTAGTAAGTGACAGGAATAAGGGGCTGTCAACACTGGCTCCAAATTTCATGCTCCTTGGCTTGATCTTGTATTTTATTTAACACAGACTTCAGCATGTGGATAACTGGCCTCTTCTTGTGAGGTCTGGTACTTTAGACTCTGGGCTGTGAGCTTATCTGAGAGATATGATGAAGTGAGACAAGCCGGCCTCGGCGTGGAGGTCCAAGTATTAGCTGCAACTCCAAGTCAGTGGAAGCTGTGTTGCTTCTGAGTGTCCAAAGCGTGCTCCTCTGGGCAGTGACCTTTTGGAAGCATCAAAGCTGATCTCCTGACCAAACGTGCTCAGGTTCTGACTGCTGACAAGGATGCTTTCCACTTGCATTAGCTTTTGTTTTATTTGATTCTCATCAGCTGGGTAGTGAAGCAAATCGAACAAAGGAAAACTTCTGAAATCTTCTATTTCAGCCTCCACCTGCTGTTATTTTCTCCTCTGCTGTTTTGAAATGTGAGCCAGGATGTAAACAGACTGTCTGGTCTTGGATGGCACTGCCTCAAGCAACACACTCCCAGGAAGCAGGGGCGTTTCAGATATGGAGGGGTCTGAAGCTTATACCATATGGAGGACTCTCTTTAAGAAAAGACAGTAAAACTATGAATTCAAAATTAGGTTAGAGGGCTATGGAAGAGACTCCTAAGAGTGAAAGGTTCTGAAGCTGATGCTTCAATAATTTCCCGGTAAGTACACCTCTACTATCAATGGGACCTCCCTTAAGAACACCTTAAGGGTGGGAAGAAGCTGGAAGGTCTTTCCCGCCTTCAATAGAACTTTGAGTATCTTCTCTTACTGGTGGTGATGAAAGGAGAGAGCAGCCTTGAGAAACTAAAACATTTAGCCTGAATATTCAAGTTAAATGATAACATCAAAAGAAAGTCTCCACATGCCTTTACTTTCTTAGAAGGGTGACCAGGTATATGCAGACAGGACATGCGGGGGTTAATGAATCCATTAGTTCAAAGAAGCTTCATATTTCCTAAAGAAGAGTTTTGATTTTTTTTTTAATTTCAAATTTACAAAAAATTAGCACAAAGAATTCTCAGATACCTGCTCCTCAGCTTTCCCAGATGCTCACACCTTATATAAACATGTAACAGTTGCACGAAACTAACACTGATGCTATACTATGAACTAATCAACAGACTACTCAATTTCCACTGATTGTCACAGGTATGTCCCTTGCCTGGTCCAGAATCTAACTCAGGAACCCTCACTGCATTCAGTTGTCCTGTGTCCTTACTTCCCTTTCCCCTTTAACCTATGACACCCTCAACCTTACTCTGTCTTTCATGACCCTGACATTTGAAGAGTACTGGCTAATTATTTTGTAGACTGTCTCTCAATCTGAGTTTACCTGATGTCTCCTCATGATTAACTCAGGGTGTGTATTTTTGGGAGGAATACCATAGAAGTGATGTTCTCCTTCCTCCTGTATCATATGAGGAGGTACACGATACTGACAGGCCTCATTACTGGTGATATTAACTTTGATCATTTGGTTAAGGTGGTGGTTCCCCCACAGCAGAATTACTATTTTTCCCTTTAAATGTGTACGTATTTTATGAGGAGATACTTTGGGACTATGCACATAGCCTGTCTCTATTCATACTTTTAATGCCTAATTTTAGCCCCCACAGGTGATTCTTGCCTGTGACAATTATTGCTGTGGTGTTTGCCAAATGATGATTTTCTGTTTCTATTATTCCTTCTACATTCATTAATTAAAATTCTACTGTAAGAAAAGCTACCCTTTCTAGAAAAGGGACTTTTAAAAGAAACAATTACAAAAAGTGAATTGCCTGAAAACCAACATAATTGGTTTATCTATAAAATAGCACCTCTCTGTGTCACTCAGAATTTGGATGATGTGAAAACTCTGAAGCCTTCCTTCTCAACCTTCTGCTGGCATTTCAATCTTTTTCAGCAGCTCCACTACAGTGAAGGAGAGAGCAGAAGCAAGGAGAGGACAGAGAAATGCAATCAGTTGCCCATTTGCAACTATGGTTTAGAATGAGAGGACTTTAAACTAAATGGATAACTTCTTTTTTTTACAAATGTCAATGAAGCAAACTTAACCAATATGTCCCATTTATGTCCTTTATCGGGGCCAGAACTGGATTCAGCAATTCACACTACATTTGGTTGTCATGTCACCCACACCCAGCATATGCACCTGTCCTGCCAAAAGGACCCAAAGGAACCAAAAGACGGCCAACATTCCAGACCGCATGTCTGCTGACCACAGCTCCCCATCCACTCCTGATCTCCATGTCTGTGCTACCTTTGGGACCTGACTCAACTTACCCCCTCCAGGTCTACGAAAGATTGAGTTTCTCTGAGTCCCAGGCTGAAGGCATCCTCTTAACGTTCATTCTTCAAATAATATCCTCCCAGTTAGAACAGGACAGACCTCATCTTTCCCACCACAGTGTGTCCTGATCAAAGACACAACCCGAATACTAGCCATCTTCGCCTCTTCATGTCTACAAACAACTGAGAGACAACAGCAGAGCTGGTCTAACATACTAGTTATTAGACTGAAATTTCAGTCATGCAATGAACATGAATAAAAATAAACTCAGCCAAGAGGAAATTCTGTGAGAGCAAGAGTAGATATACATTCTAGAAAGAGATGACCATACTGTTACCAAGACCGGGGCACTCTCTCACCCAATGGACAAGTCCTCATCAGTTCTCTCTCCCGGCATCTGGAAAGGAGAGGTACAGGCCCTGAGGTTTGGGCTTAGATTCTTCCAGAACGAGAAAGGAGGGGATTGAGAAATGAAACAACGGATCAGTCACTTCCCAGAGGAATCACTCTGGAGTTGACATCTAGACCCAGAAGAACCTAGTCTTATTAGGCAGGAAGATAGGTAGGGGCCAGCAAAGGAGCTACCAAGCCCCCTTCTGATCACCAGGGACAGCTGTACTGAGGCTCACTTCTCAAGCCCGTGCGCCTCGGAGGACTGGAAAATCACCTGGAGAGGATTAAGAAGGGAAAACTCTTATGAGGAAAAGGTTAGAGAGTGGCTTGAAAACCACATCACAAAGCTCCCTTACTTTCCAGATATCCCTTCTACAAACACCCTTTAAAATCACTAAAACACCAAACAATATTTTGTCCCACCCCATGGGCTTTCCATCGACATCTTTACAAAACCGTGCAATTGTTAAAACAAGCTTCTTTATTTATTATATCATTGGAATCTAAAACCCTCTAAATTAACATTTTAATAGGTTGTCAAAACTATCTCAAGTTTTGCAACAGCAGGTGCTAAATTTCATCCAAAATGAAACGATGATGTGATGCGGTGAATCTGACCGACTCCCTGCCAGGATACCATGGCTTCCCTGACGATCAACTGCAAACTAAAGATGTTTCCTAAAGGAAAAAAATTAAAAAGCTAGTTCAGCACCTAAGCTCTGTTACTAGAACACTGAACTAAACAATACATTTCTTCTTCTTAAATTCATTTTTAAGGCCAGAATTTCACAGACTGTCTAAACTCCCTAAGAGCCAAATCCTGAAGCTATGCTCACCACTTGGTTCAAAGTGAAAGAGTCCGTTCTTCAAACCCTCGAGTGACCCAGACCATGTTAGCGCCTTTAACTAAAATATCCAGATGGCACTTTTAAGATCCAGAAAACTGATTACTCTCTGATGTGAACCTTTGGAAGATACTGACAAGACACAACCACATGGGTTGGTGTAAGAGACAGAGATCTCTGTTTTGACAAATGGGTACATACCCCCATCACCATGCAATAAGGAGAGGAAAATGGAAGAGAAAACAACCCAACAGGATTTAAAAACTAGCACCAGCAGACCAATCCTCATTTTAAAATACATTTTTATAAATAAATTCCTTGGAGCATTGATTTCCACTTAAAGGGAAATCTGTGCATTAAGAATCAGCACAAACTGAAAATTATACAGGGGGTTACAATTTTCCTCATTAATTCACACCGACCAAGTATTCATGGGCACATCACACTAGGGTCGGAGCTAAACATCTCTGATCCAAAATGCAAACACTCTAGTGAGGTCGGGCGCCCTGATGACTCACAGCCTATTTTTCCACAAGTGCCCGCTCCATTCATTAGCTATGCACTGAAATAGAAGATGACAAAGCCTGAATCTGTGCTTATTTCCATAGTTGTTATTAAGTAAATACCATATTGGTGAATAAAATTAAACTAAACCCACATACACAAAATGACTTCTTTCCTTTCCTCAAAATCTTATTAACATAACACTGCCAGAAAATTAATCAACACCATACAATTGTTAAATGATTAATAAAAACAGTGATTATAATAACAATTTCCAACTTGAGACAATTTCTCATTCAAACTAGGTCTGCGAGTTCTGTTTGGATTTTCCTGCCAGCATGAGAAAAAAATGTTTATAAATGTAGAGACTGTTTGTAAATGCAGTGCCTTCCATGCTGCTAGAGAGGTGAGATAATATTCCACAAAGGGGTGATTTCTACCAATTGGTATTAGCAATTTTTCCTTCTTTTCCCTAAATTAAATTCAACATATACATAAATGGTGCCAAGCCTGAAAGAAAAAAAAAAAAAACTTAGGAAATAAAACAACCTTTTCAGTAACAAACTTAACGTGAGAAAAGGTTAGGTAGATAATTACAATTTACATCTACACAATAAACTGCCAGAGTTTTTCAGCGGACTAAATGCTATTCTAGTTCATGACGTAGCCATGCTACAGACAAAGGCCATTTTTCTCCCTTAGAATTTCAGTTTCTGTGACATAAAAGCACCAGGAGGTTTGAATATTATCCAATAATATTTTAACACTTCACAGAGAAATACTTCCATCTTTTGTTGGATAATCTCTACCACCTAAGCTACTGATCACGAATGAGATATGAGGCAACTATAAGTTAACTGTTCTCTCTTACAGTAGAGGTAGTTATGGTCTGTATGTGTACAGCTGACCCTTGAACAAGAAGGGTTTGACCTGCAAGGGTCCATTTATACATGGAATTTTTTCAGGAAGGTCAGCGCCCCAACCCCCACCTTGTTCAAGGGTCAGCTGACTATGTATCTGTGTGTGCATATATGTATGTGTGTGTGCGCACACGTGTCCATCTCCATCCTGAAAGCAGCCACTAGAGGGTTAACCCTTGACATTTCATTACAGTGGATCAGTGGAATTCTAGGCGGTTCTGCAGAGTTAGGCTGCACTGCATGGTTCAGGACTTCTAGGGGCCCTTTGGAGAGGTGAGAGAGTTTGTGGATTCTTGTGCTGACAGCTTAACCTAAAACACATATGTGCACATGCACACACACTCTAAACCTAATATGAGGCATACAAAGACGATCCAGTTATGATACTTGACATTTCAATCATTGTGATCCCCTGCTCCCCTGTAATAACTGTGCGGCAAATTACAAGCTCATTTGGAAGAGAGAAACAATAGTAATAGCTTACCTGGCTGTTTCGGGTCCCAAGGCTGAGAACAGGAGATAAACTGGCCCCACTGGAGAGGGGTGCTGGGCTGGCCGTCCAGCAAAGCTAGTTCCACACACCTTACCTCACTGCACACCTCTAGACCACATTGGTGGTTAAAGTAAGGAGGACTGGTTGGCAGAGAGCTGCAGGCCAAGAACTGGGGCATTCTGTGCCTATTCTGCTCCGTCCTTATGGCAGGAGAAGCAGATTCTGCAGGGGGAGGTAGAGAAGTGCTCCCCCAGTCACTCCAGCCAGTGAGCAGGGCTCCCTGCACTCAGGATGCTCAATGCTGGAACTGCAGGATTTCCCAGTCACAGGCTTATCCACTGTAACTCTCTCCTTTTCCACTTACTTATCCTCTCCTTTCAACTCCATGTCCTTATTCCCTTTGGGACAGTCAGCAGTCATTAAGGAAAGTAGGAAAAAACTCACCATCTTCCTTCTCAAATGCGACTCATCCATCAGGGTAGCCAGCTGATTTGATGGAGATAAACAGCTGAGAAAGACAAAAGAGATCAGAGGCCAAACCCTGACCCTGGGATGCCAGTCCCCACAAGCACACAAGTGGAGCGTCTGGGCCTCTGTGATTCAGAAAGAACTCATTTTCTGTGCAGCACCTGCCGAGGAACCCTCATGAAAGGTCAACAGCAAGGAGCCAAAGGTGGCAGAAGAAAAAATGCTATCCTGTCGCCTTTATCTTCAAGGTACCAGGAAAACTTCAAGCAGCCCAGAGAGAGAAGAAAAACATCCGGAAAATTTGTGAAGAGCTCATTTTTAAATAATAAAGAAAGTGTGTTACACCAGAAATACAAACCAGGTAAAAAGGGAACCAAATGCCTTTCGGGTATTAGACAAATATATACTGAAGGCTTTCTACAGGTCAGGCACTGTTCCAGGGGCAAGTCATCCAGCACTGAACAAGACACAAGATCTCCACTCTTAGAGAGCTGACAGTTAGTAGCAACAGACAAAAGCAAGTAAGAAAGAATGTCACACAATGATGTGTGCTACCAAGACAACACAACTTGATGAAGTGATGACGAGAAACCTGAAGGGAAGGGTCTGTTTCAGATAAGGTTATCAGGGACGGCCTCTCTGAGACTGAGTCAGCAATTCAGAGATCTGGGACAAAGGTATTCTAGAAAGAAGGAACAGTAATGGCAAAGTCCCTGTCGTAGCAGACTGCCTGCATGCCTGTAAACTCTCATGAAGCTCCCACCTTTCACAAAAATGAAAAAGACGGACACTTTGCTTTTGAAGATCCCATGGCATAGTGGGGAACACAGACCCAGTGACATGGTAGGTGCACCCCGAACTCCCACCAATGGGAAAAATCCATGAAAATTTCTAAAGAGTGACCTTGGACCCTTGATGCAAGAGATGGATTTTGCTACCAGATTGGCTAAAACAAAATTCGGGACCCAGGAAATATAATGAGCAAAGGAAGAGTGGCATGAAAGCATAGAACAATGTGTATGAACGACGTTTGTATCCATTTGTAGAAATTAGTCTTAAGACATTTAAGCACCTAATTGTATGGGTTGGTTCCATGCCTTGTCCCTTGTTAGAATGTCCATTCTTTGACAACAGCCAACTTACTCATTTTGAATCCTTATCATCTAACAGTGCCTGGCACGTAGATAGAATCATTTAAATGTCTGTTGAGTGAATGGGATACAGAGTGAAAAGGCAGGTTAACAGCAGTTGGTGAAGGTTGGAGAGTGATGGTTGGAAAGAGCTGGACTTCTTTCTGTAGGTACAAGGACCATCAAAGGTTCTGCAATTCACAAGAAACCTCAAGGATGACGAAAGTGAGCCCAACCTACCAGTGAGCCTGGAAGCCCTCCTCTACAAAGCAAAGGCTGGTAGTGCTGACGGCTGCCTCTGCTGCTGTTGTTTAAATGAAGATGTGGCTTTTTGTTTCCTTCACTGAAGAGACATGTATTAATTGCAGAGCTTTTTAAGATATGAAACATGGTTTTAAGAGCTTGATAATCTCTTCTACTAAAGGTTTCCTGCTGTGGTTGTCAAATATATGTCTTCTCACCCCTTCCCTGTGACCCTCCGCTCTGCCGTTACCTGGCTCCACACTGAATCAGTCAATCCAAATGTATTTATTATCTTCCACTTCTGTGCACAGCAAGGAGCACTGTGTGAGATAATATATCCGTCACACATCAGAACCATAAAGGAGTCTTAATGGCCCTGGAAAGGGGGAACAAAGTTTATGGTACTTTTGTTTCTACTGTGCTTGATTATCTAGTCCAACCCTTTCATTTCGTCTTAAAGATCTAGTCCAACCCAGGTAACTAGGTTGGTTCCTAGAAGAGCTCAGATGATATCCTGGGTTTCCTGGCTTCAAGTCATCAGGGACTAACCCTTGTCCTTCTTGGGTACTTTGAAAGATGCCTAACGCAAGGGCTCAGCACTTCCAAAGCTCAATGCATTCCTTCAGATGAATTAATCCATCCTGTGCCACACTGTGATAACTACTCCCATTTCTGTCTCTGTACCCCAGTGTACCTCTCTAGGCTGTACTCCCTTTTCAGACCTCAGCCAGATGTCAGGGCATTAGACTCATGGAAGCTCTGAAGCCACAGAGAGCTGGCCCCCTGTGGCGTAGCTCTGCTCACCAGCAGGAACTCTGACAAGGCAACAGATGCAACATTTGGCCAGCCAGAAGTAACACAGATGTGGCCACACATCTTCGATCACACAAGGCACTAAGATGAGATAAGTGTCTGAATTTCAACCAAAAAAGAGGCAGAAATGGGGGAACCTCAGCTGATAAAATAGCTCCATTCCCCATCAAGAGATCCATCCCAGTTATGGAAAGGAACCAGGGAGCTCCAGCGATAGGTTCAGATGCAAACTGGAGACCCTGAGTTTCCCAATCTCACTCACCTCTGACAAGTTCAAAACACTCTACTTCATTGAAATTTTGAAAATCTAGTCTGTAGGGGGTTGTCTGGCTTAGAGATTTTGGAAAATTAGAAGTAACTTAACGACCTTCTTTAATAGCATGATGGGTTATCACAAGGAAGATAATGAAAGGTAGCTGTCCAGGTCAAAGATCTGAACTAAAACTCTGATCATCAGAGAAAGCGCAAGACTTTAACACGTACAACGAATGTCCCTCCCACTTTGCTACTATTTTCAATTCAAGTCACAAGCTTGTGATCTAATATCCCCTCATTTTACAAAACACCAGTTTGCAAATTAGAAAGTTAAGACACATAAAGGAGACATCACTGTAGACAGAGAAATCAGAAACCCATCAAGAGGGAGGCAACAATTGATCTCTAAAGGAATGGGACCCATGGGAAAGGACTGCATATTCCAAGCAAACTAACAAACGAAGAACTTCTCCAGTAGTTCTGCACATTTTCGTTTACTATGCACAGAATCATTTCCTAAAGCAGAATGCATTTATCTCTCCAAGACAGAAAACCATAATTTAATTAAAGTTAAAATAAAGAACTTAAAGATTTGCTACATTATTAGATCCCTTTGAAAGAGTTAAATGTTCCCCTGCTCAGATCTCTTCTCTTCCTGTGCTTCAAGATAAGTACTGGGAGATTTATATGTCATGAATTTCCAATTACCCATCTCCACCAGCTGGGCTGTCAATCACCACTTGTCTTATCCTGGATGTCTTCACCACCTCCATTTCCTTGTTGTGCACACAGAAACAAGCTTATTCTTCCCCAAAGAGCTTACCACCAGGCAGGCAAAATGCTGAGGTTTTGTTTTTTTTGTTTGTTTGTTTTGTTCTGTTTTATGTCCAGCTTCTGCTGGACAGAATTTCTAACTCAAATGACTGCCACCCCATCATTTCAACATATTCAAATAAAGCAAGAGTTGCCACAGATTGTGAACAATTTTAGATTTCAAAAGAGGATTTACATCATGCATCTTCCCGGTGTCCACTGAAGCAGAATTGATGAGCTCTCAAGAGCAATCCCTCCCCCACCCTTGACATCTGGAAGCAGGTGAGAGAATTCTAAATGATGACTACACTCAGACACCAGCAGAACACAGAAAACAGGATGTTTGCAAATGCATGCTTACATAAGAGTTGTGAATTCAGAGGCTAAAATATTAATGGTGAAAGCTCTCCACTGCTTTCGGCCACGGTTTTGTCTGCAGAATGGACATTAAAAAAAATTAAGGTATCAAGAAATTCTGAAACGGACTACACAGTCTGAATATGGATGTTGCAATTAAATACCTGAAAAGTAAATGACAGCTGTCATTCAACGGCCAGGATGACAGTGGTAAGTCTTGATGGAACAGGTCCATTTCTTGAAATTTTGCTCAAAATACGTATCCATTCAGCAGACAGACGTTGACTACTTACTACGTAAAAGACTTAGATGTTTAGGGAGATACAGAAATAATTATTACAAGGCCTTCCCCATAAGCAGCTTATAGAAATATGTGCATGAACAATAATAAAAAAACACTTGGCATTAAAAAGTCAGTGAACTACTTTGAGGATTCAGGAGAGACAAAACCTTGCCTCTGGCTGGAGGAGGACAAGAATTCAAGGACAGCTTCATGAAGGAGAAGGACTTGACCAATGATGAACTAAATCCTGTCAACTACAAGATTCCAGTGTTGTGGACCATCGAATTCTTGGCCAGCTCCTCTTCCTCCTGTCACATTTTGCTTTGCTTGTTTCTAGAGGACAGGGCAGAAGCAAGATAACTAAAATTCAAGCTCTAATTTTGTTGCTTATTTGAAGTGTGAGTAATTTTGCTGCATACAGAGGTTCTCGTTACTAAAATGCAATATAAGGGTCACTTAGTACTCAATGCTCTGGGGCACTGAGTGGTCTAAATAGCACAGGAGGCACATTCACATCCAGGAAAAATCGGTCCTTCTTTCTAGATTCTGAGCCTGGAGAGTACTAGGGCATTGGGACTGTCAGGATTCTGGGAAGCATGTGCAGTGGAGTCGTCCTTCATGTCCTGTCCTGGCAAATAGCGGAGTCGGTGATCAGGTGGAAGAGGCAGGCTAACCACTGGCTCAGCTCCATTTCACTCTGGGCTTCAAAACATCTAGTAAACATTTCACCCACTGATTCTACTGATTTGTCAAAAACCCATGAAACAGATGGGCCATGACAAATTGGACCTGATAAGTACTCAGCCACTAACAGCTTCCTGAGCCTACTTTCCACTCCAAGGTCATCAGTCAGATGATGGTACCCAGCATTCCTAGTGCTGTGACTGGCACAGGCACAAACAGCCCAAGATCTATGGTGGAGCCTCATACTAGATACACGACTACCTTGATAGTCAATGTCTAGTAAGCCTCCCTCTGTAGTCGTAGAATGAAGTCCTTGCTCTCTGTGCACAGTCTCATTTAACCATTAAAAACCCTTAAATGCATGTATTATTCTATCATTTTCCAAAGATGGAACTAAGCCATGAAAACATAAAGTAGCTGGTCCAGACCCACACCTGATAATGTAAAACCCAGGATTTGAATTCTGTCCTTTCCAACTTCAAAGCCTGTGACATTAATCATGTGCTATCAGCCACAACACTGTAATGCTTCCCAGAAAGTCTGTGGAAATTAGAGGTGGAATTCTGAGTTTTCAGCCTAGGAGAAGCTGTAGGTGAAGAGTGTAGGTCTATCTCTATCTGACTTATTTCAGTAAGTATAATACCCTCCGAGTCCAAGAGAAAGACAAACACTGTACGATATCACTTATATGTGGAATCTCAAAAATGAAACATACTAATGAATATCACAAAAATAAAACAAACTCACAGGTGTAGAAAACAAACTTATGGTTACAAGGGGAAAAAGGGAAAAGTGGAGGGGCAAGATAGAGGCAGGGGATTAAGAGACACAAAGTATTATATATACAATAAATAAGCTACAAGGATATGTTGTATAGCACAGGGAATATAGCCATATGTTATAATAACTATAAATGGAATATAAATTTTAAAAATTATGAATGACTACGTTTTACAATTTTTTACAATATTATAAATATTGTACATTTTTACAATATTATAAATCAGCTATATGTTAGTTTAAAAAAATGGATCTAGACCTAGAAAAACTATCTCATCTACAGTTATACATCCTGAGTTTGGCCATGACCACTGAACCAGGAGAAACCACTAAGTGGCTTCCTTCCTCTACCCATCATGTCCTGTATCCAGTATTTACCAGGAGCAGCTACACGTGATCAACCGTCCGACCAACTGAAACCTGGTAGAGGCATAACTTGACCTAGTAAGACAGCAGTTCTCCACCTTGCTGCACACTGGAACCTCATGCCTGGGTACCACACCAGAGACTCCACTGGTCTGCAGCAGAACCTGGGTATTCAAAACATCCAACATGATTCTATTGTGCATCTGAGAATGACGATTATTGTGCCAAAAGAAAAAAAGTTTGAGGCCCCTTGTTTCTGGAGTCAACAGAGAGCTGGCTTCACTCACGCTTTCGTGGAAGCACAGGCATATATCCCTGCTGAAGATGCACTGCTCTCTCCTTGAGGGAGAGTGTCCTGACTCTAATCTAAAATTGAAGGAGAAGGCGAAGAAAAGCAACAAAGGAAACACTTTTCAGAAGACTAAAATATGCTTCTGTTTAAACATAAATGAAGATAATGAGAGACTATTTTTTTTTCCAAGTAAGAGGATGCATCTCTTGACCCTCCATTCATAATTCAGTGAAAGAATTGTATTCAGACATGGCCCAGGCCAGGATGGCAAATATGCAGTCTGCAAGTCACTATTTTCCTTCCCCTGCACACTACTCAGAATGGCCCCCACCAGTCCAGTAGAGCTTCCTGGACGAGTCTGAAAACAGCCCTGGAAATATTTAACATAGGTACTCCTAGCAGCCGCTGTGAGCCAAGCTTGTGTATGAACTGCACAGTATCTTCCACCCCCGTGCAAGCCTACACACATCTCCGGGTGAAGAATTATCTCATTCTGCTTTGCACCCACCAGTTCCACCAGAAGAGTTTATGACAAGTAGTAAATGCTCAGTAAATGTGAGTTGAATGAAAAAACGAGGCAGCGACATGGGAAATGCATTTTATAGAAAATCTCCTGCACTCTGATGTCCTTTGCTTAGCAAACTAAGATTTCAAGTTTGCTCCTGACGGAGTGATCAGAAAGACCTTGAGAGAAGAAACCATGCCTACAGCCACTAAATAAAGCAAGCAAACTGCGCCAGGAGAGATCAATAGCGACTGATAGAGATTACGCAGCTCTATGAAATCTTTCAACTATCTCTTTTAAAAGACAAGACTTAGAAGAGGGAAGCAGAGAGGAGCACATGCCTAGAATTAACATCATGACAACCGCCTGACTCCAGGCTCTGCATTTCGTTTTCTTTATTCCTATTCCATCTTTCATAAATAAATAAAGAGAGAGAGGGATAGGGTAAAGGATTTGCATGGCTTTCAAAATCATATTTAATCCAGCAAGATGATGCTAAATAGAATAAGAAAGAAAAGGCAAAAATAAGTTCTATTTTTTGTGCTAGAGGTAGATAACAGTAGAGAGTCAACCCTTGATTGCTGTCTTCTCTTCTGCCTGATACCCGCTTATCTCTCAAGGTGTAACTCACACCGCACTTTCCAATGGATGCCCTCACAAATTTACAGTCCTCTGTGGGTTCACACTTAATTCCACTATAGCCTGATAGGGCAATTGCTCATGGATATGTCTCCATCCCTGAGACTCCTTGGCAGCACAACAGCAGTGGGTACCTAATAATGTTTGTTGGATAGTGTTATGGACTGAATACTGTGTCCCCTCAAGTCAATATACTGAAGCCCTAACCCCCAGTGTGGCTCTATTTGGAGATGGGGGCCTCTAAATAAACAATTAAAGTTAAATTAAGTCATAAGTATGGGACCTCAGTCTGATAGAACCAGTGCCCTTAGAGGAAGAGCCACCAGAGCCTAGGTGAACTTTCGATCTCAGCCTCTCTCTCGCTTTCTCCCCACTACCTGCCCGCGTGTGCACTCACCACACAATGAGTGACACGGAAGGATAAGGTGAGAAGCCAGGAATATGGCCCTCACCAGAAACTGAATCAGCTGACATCCAGACCTTGGACGTCTACCCTCCAGAACTGTGAGGAAACACATTTTTGTGGCTTAAACCACCCAGTCTATGGCATTCTGTACAGCAACCTGAGCTGACTGAGAAAACAAGAAACTGATGTGCTTAATAATATGCTGAGAAAGCCACTTCATTTGAAATCTGGAGCTCTACCCAACTGCGTACTTGAAAGTACATGACTTTAGCCCAACATTTTGTTTCCTCACCTCTAATCTGGACAGGATAAAACCTACTTTATCTACTCTTAGTGACACTAGAAGGATCAGAGAACCTCTGAATAATTAACCAGCTTTATGAATACAAGGCTGTGCGGCATTATTAGTACAAATAGAGCTGGGGTTCTTTCCTCTGTGCTCTGACCATCGGTCCCCAGTGGCCATCAGTGGTGGAAGGGCTCCAGGTCCCCCCTGGAGGCCTCGCCCCACCCACACAGCCATTATTTCCTAATTGCTCAATTAAGAAAGCCGATGGCTAACACATTAACTGAAAGGGTATGTACTGTATAGTTTAATTGGATAAGGAAAAATCTACTTACAGAATATCTGAGGTCCCACTTCAAAACGGTAACTGGTTATATCAGGGTCAGGTGGTTACAGGCACGATGACAATTTTCCTTTTTATATTCATGTACATTTCTCTAAATCTTCAACAAATAACTGAATTACTCTTGAATTAAAGAAAAAAGCACACAGGGCAAAGGCGATTGACTTTTCTAAAGAAAAGACTGGTATCCTTCCCAGTAGCCTCTCTACTGCCCCCTCCTTCCGCAGGACCAGGGGAGAGAAGGGCCATGGGGCTAGCGGAAGGCCTCACACCTCCTCCAGCCACCTGCCCCCTCCACTGCTTCCCTCTCTCAGGACACTGGAGAGGTCCTGAGAGCGCACCTGCCACAGCCCTTAAATTTCTCTTCTCCATCAGCTCAGGTCACTGAGAACTGATTTTATTCCAGGATGTTCAGGATGTCCATCCCCAGTTCTCTGCCCTTCTTCAAATACCCCTGCTTTCAGAGTTGAGCAGGAAATGCCAGCTTACGCACAAAGCATGCTTCGAGCCCACTGCCAGGCACACAGAAGGTTCTCAATAAATAAATGTCAGAGTTTCCTTTCCTCCAACTGGGCCCCACACGTAAACCTCCCCTTTTGGATAAAAAGTGTCATTTCAGATGCACAGAAATTTACTATACGTGATACAGTCCCAGGCTTTTTGTACATAGTCACAGAGATATGCAGTAGCATACATTGGATTTGCTTCATAAACACGGTAGCATCTCCATTCTGTGGTTTAAAACAACACATGCTAATTTTCTGGAAGACAGAAGGCTAGTGTCACACAAATTAAGTTTCCTCACAGACAAAAGCAGCTGTCTTACCTCACTTCTCATCCCCATGGTCGTGTTCAACAGCTCCAGCTTTGAAACTACTGATGGAGGTCTGTTTAAATTTGAGGAAAAAGATAGTTCGGGACATCTGGATTCATTAAAAAATAACCTAGCCCCTTCTCTCCCTAAGGACAGTCATGATAAACGCACTCTTAATGGAGTCACACTCTCATGCTAAAGATACACCCTTAGCATATTTTTAAAAAGATTCTTCCGTTTATCATTCATCTAAGAAGATCCTTAACAACAGGCTGTGCCTTGATTACAGGCCATCGATCTCCACTAATAAATACACTAAGAGTTTCACATCCATGGTTAAATTTTGCCTTGTAATAGACAAGAAGTATTCAAAGACTGACCAGACTTTCAGATGCTAGCATCCACATATATGATGCCTACACAAATTAATACTTTGTTTCAGGGAATAAACCACAAACATGAAAAGTAAATTGTGATACTGCTAATTGTCCTTATTTTGTATTGAAAAAAATACCTGCAAGTTTTCAGTTGTGATCTCTCTCCTAGGCTGAGTCCTAAAGCACTAGCAGAGTTCGCCAGAGGGACATGGAGGGAACATTTTGCAGGAGCAGGAGCAGGACCAGGGTGAGGAGAGAAAGATGCATTGGAGCATTTGTGTGTTTCTCCTGATGGCTGGAGCACACACGATAAGGGAAGTCTCCAAAATGCAGTCCAACTCTGACATCCTCTGACTGGGGTGATCGGAGTAGACTGTGGCTGAGACCTAGGAAAGGAGAAATAATGTTTGGCCACCAGAGCAGGACAGACATTTAGACCAAATGGCTTTGTCCAGAGGGAGGTAGGAGGCAGGCACTACGTCCAGCCACTACGTCTGGGCTCCTCTTTCCAACTGAGTTTCCAATGAGCTAACATTAGCCTGAAGCACAGAGTCGGCCTCAAAGCTGAGGGTATGGACTAGATACCAGCCCAACCCTTGAGGAAGGGATGCCTACTGTCCTCACCCTGCCCTCCCTCCTCTCCCGGCCGGACCTGATTCCGTGAGTGTGAGTGTCAGGTTCCCACCAAGTGCAGAAGCACCTGCCTGGTGAGAAAGGAAAGACCTGCCCAGCCCAGTCAATCCCTCCAACAGAGCACAGTGGGTAAGACACCTCCTGACTTGGCCATCCACTCACCTTTGAACTTGACAAGTTACTTTAGTTCTTTAACCTTAGGGTCCTCACTTGCAAAATGAAGCAATGCCCACCTACCTCATATGGTACATGCATGTGAACACACACACGTGCATGTTAACAAAACACATTCAGCAGAGTACAACCCAGAGTAAAGGCTCAGTAAGTGTAAGATGTTTTTGCTATGGTTGGTCTCTTTGAAGGACAGTTGGGGGCGTCTAGCTTCTCATATTTCTTTGTAAGTTTAAGCCTTTCAAGTGAGTATTTATAATATCACCACTATAATTATGTGAAAATTCTCTGATTACTTAGAGGAGAGAAGTCACACTGGTGTTCTAAGGTGTGCAGCTGAGGAAAGCATTATATAAACTAAACCCATTCCTTCTGCTGGCAAGCTTGGAAGCTCTCTTATTAAATATTAACACCACAGAAAACAAGGACCTTTGAGCCATGAAAAGGCAGGTTTTGTTGGAAAGCATTCATTCATTTACTCAAGGCACTGATGGCTTATTCTGAATCAGGCACCATTAAGGAGCTAGTGATACAGGTCCAGACAGAAAGCAGATGCTAATCTGTGCCCCAGAAGGGTTTACATTCTGGTGGAGGGAGATGGAAGAGAAATGAAGGAAATAACTAAAATATATGATGCTAAGGACTATGGCGAGAAAGAAGGCAGGAAAGGGGGACAGGCAGCATTGCAGGCTGGTTACAGTTTTCACTAGAGCTGTCAGATAAGGTGTCACCAAGAAAGGGACATGTGAAGAAGTGAAGGAGGTACAGGAGTGAGCTATGTAGGTGTGTAGGGGAGAGGATGCCGAACAAGTAAAGGCCCTCAGGTGAGAGCAGGCCTGTTGCGCTGGAGGAACAGAAATGCAAGAGTCAGTGAGGCAGAGAATGGGAACGATCAAGTCAGAGAGAAACAAGGACCAGCTTCTGTAGAGTCTTGGCCAAGGTTACTCTGAGTCATACAGGAACCCATCAGTGTTTAGAGCAGAGGAGAGAGATGATCTGATGAGTGTTTTGCAGTATTTCTGAAAACAGAAGGGTAGAAGTAAGGAGACCAGTTAAGAGGTTATTGCAATAATCCAAAAGGGAGAACATGGTAACTTGACCCAAAGTGAGAGCAATGAAAAGCGGTCAGAGTCTGAAAATATTTAGTTAAAATATTTAGTTTTAAAAATACATAGTAAATATATTTAATATGGAAATATATACTTTGTAAATGCAATGTATAAATTGATCTCATAATCTATAGCATATATATCATTCATATACACATATATGAGATACATATATATACATATATCATACATATACATCATATATCATATGATATATATATTATGGAGGCTCCAAGCTGCAAGAATGATGGTGCTGCCATTGTTGATATGAGACAGGAAGATGGCAGAAGAAGCAAGTGTGTGGGGTAAAGTCCTGGAGATCTATACTGGACACGCGAAGTTTCAAATGCCCTTTAAATATCCCATTCAGATGCTGAATGAACCACTGAATAGACAAGTCTGGAGTAGGCAGGGGAGTCAGGCTGGAGCTCTTCATTTAAGATGGAGAGATTGTGTTAAAAGCCATGAGACTGGAGATGACTAAGGAATGAATCTTGTTTCAGAAGAGAAGAGAACTGGTCCCAGCAATGTTTGGCTGCTGAGAGGTCAAGCAAGAAGAGGGCCGAGTAGTGACCACTGGGTACAGTGACCAGTGGACCACTGATGACACCGACAAGAACAGTGTCAGTGGAGCAATGAGGATTAAATGGAAAGGAAGTGAAAGAAACAAGAATAAGCAACTCGTTAAGGAGTTTAACTGAAAGGAGAGCATAATATGGGACAGTGTCTGCAGGGAGATCTGAAATCAAATGAAGGATTTTTCCTAAAGATGAGAGGGATTACACTGTGCTCCATTGGGAGTTTGTGATTTGCAGATACTAATTAATATATATAAAATAGATAAACAACAAGTTCATGCTGTATATCACAGGGAACTATATTCAGTATCTTGTAGTAAATTACGGTGAAAAACAATATGGAAACAAATATATGTATGTTCCTGTATGACCGAAGCACTTTGCTGTACACCAGAAACTGACACAACATTGTAAACTGACTATACTTCAATAAAAATATAAACATACATAAAAAAAAAAAAAGAAAGTAATGAAGCAGAGGATGACTCAGGAGAGAGAGACAGTGCCGGAGGAATTTCCATTCCGAAATTGACTCCCAAACCTGAACCTAGAGCTAAAACACAGGGAAGAGGCAGAAAAACTGTCCCCACATGGACAAGCATCAGACCTGAGGGATTACCCCTTCAAACATTGGAAGTTTGCAGACTGCTAGCCAATGTGTGTGACTAAAACCACCAAAGAGGCAATTTACAGAATACCTGCTCTTGGATGGACCCCTGAAGGGTTATCTGTGATTGTTTTCACAGCCCTCACCTCTCGGCTTCGGGGTCTGACCCAGCCCCCTGACTCCAGAGCCCTGTAAACTGGGCAGGGAGCTCACAGCAGATTACCGTCAGGCTCCAGCAGTTCCCAGATGGAGCTGTCAGCACATTCACAAGGAACAGAAAGGGAAGTGGGAACACGGGAAACCTTTCTTTTCCTACATCAGGTTTAACGACCTTTCACCAAAGAGCTAACCACGTGTGGTCCCAGCAAACCAGGAAAATTAAAGAAAAAAAAAGCCAACATTTAATTTAGGATGCTCATTCCTTGGGGACATTTTTTTCTAATACTGGTGGGCACATGACGGAATTTTAACATGCTGTAGGTATGTTTTCATTTCAACAAGGTCCTTTTCCTGCAACTCCAAATTTGAGGGGTTGGGGAGGGAAGGCAAGCAAGACAGGCAAATTTGCAATAGGGATAAACAAAGAGATGATGAGAAGGCACATGTTAAAACACAGAATTCATAAATTCATTCACTACTGATGTGTTGCCCTATTCCAGGAAAGATGTGAAATCAGAAAATGTGTAAATAAGTCAGCTTGTGGAGCTAAAGGGCAGGAGAGACAGCAGCCAACTCAGGTACTGAATCTCCAAGGCTCCGAGGATATCCTTCAATTGCTCTGAGCCACAGCTGTCTCATCTCTAAGGCAGAGGATAGAACCAGACGATCTCAGGGCCTCCTCTCCCCTAAAACTTTTTTTTGACCTCACAACCCATTTTATTTCCCAAAAGGTATTTCTCAGCCCAGCAGTGACTTCCGTGTTATAAACACACGCCTGCAAGCAAACACCTACACCACAGATAACCCAGCTGCTTTGCGACTGTCCTGTCTGCTTCAAACTCAGGCCACTCGAACAAATGCCGCAGCCCTCAGTTCCACGGCCATTCCACAAGCTCAGTTCACAGCAGACCCATTCTGGAAGAGCTGCCCTCTGGTGCACGGGCGTTCTGAAATAGACTGGCTCTTTCTAAGCCAACATCACGGTGTTGACAAGGCTGTGAGGACAGCGCAGCTGATCACAAAAATCAGCAGCTTCAAAATCCAACTCCACACAGCAACTCATGGAGAGCAGAGCTTGCTTCTTGAATACATAGCATGGCTGTTAGTTGAAGACGAAAAGGAAGAAACCATGGGGATCCTTAGAGGGAAGCACATGTATTTGGAAGGGAGAGGGGAGACCTTCACCAATGAGGAAAAATGTGAAATCAAAGATTTGGAAGATGTGGGATTTATTTATTACTTCTGCACATAATTCTACCCCTTGACAGTGGGATTTCTGATTCAAACAGCAAGATGGGAAGCCCAGGTTCAAAATAAGAGCTAAATATAGCTATGGTATAAAACATTATACTGTACATTGGATAGAGGTGGAACAGTTACAAAGAGCCCACAGTACTTTTGACAAGTTTCTCAGCTGTACGATACATTTACCACCTTAGACATCACAGCAGGTTCTCACTCCAAGCCACCGAAGTATGTAGATTTTTAAACACCACTTAAACGACCTTTTCCCAGAAGAATTAAATTACCATTTATAGCCTATTCTCTATTAAAAATTAATGAATTTACTAGCTCCTAGGATGGGGGCCCTCATTTGTTTTAAAAAGAAAAAAGCTTTGATCTGCAATTCTCCAAGGCTGCGATTGTTTTTATTCTTCAGTTCTTCTCATTAAAAATAAATACCTCCATTCTCCAAGATACACCTGCAAAGCACTTAAAACACCCATTGGAACAATAGGAAACCTATTTTCGTCTCCCTGCAAAAGAATCTACTGTTTAAAGGGCTTCTGCAGTGAGAAAGGCACTTTTCTTCAATACTCAGGCACCATTCTGGGTGGTGAAGGACCAAAATTGAAGGTTTGCAACTAATCAGTATTTACAGAGCAGGCTCAAAGGGCAACTTCTTAAAGCCGAAGATCTGAGCTATAATCAGAATTCTTCACATATTGTCTTTTGCTCAAGAGGGAATAACAAGCCAATGTGAAGTCACAGCTTGATTCATTGAATACTTCAGGCTACACCCTCTGATGGAGTCCAAACCACTGGGAGCAGCTTTTCTATAACACATGCCACAAGCCTTAGTAGCAAGAGGCAAATGAGCTCTTAGTGTATAACCAAAACATGGCTGGCAACAGCTAGAGTTTTTTTCTCCCATGCTATCACTATAGTAAAATGCTCATAATCAGGCCCCTAAGTGCTTTATATATTAGTAAAACAAGGAAATTGTGAGGCTTTTCAAAATGAACCAGTTATCAGAGACTATGGCCGCTGCATGTGTGATCATTCAGGAAAACAGCTACACTAACAACACGTTCTATATTTAAATAACAGAATCCATTTGTCAGTAACTATTTGTCAATAACATAAAGAAACATACATAAGTTTCCTCCCATGTGTATAAGGGAAGGTTTCTCAAAGCTATTTCCAGAATCTGGCATTTGTGTCCTTTCCTCGCCTCTGGATTATCCAAGCTTCTGCGACGTGAAATTTAGAATAATCAAAAACCCTGGGCTGAGCCTGTCACTGGCAGTGATTGCCTGCCTACAAGTTGATAAAATAGAGTTGAACTCTGAATTTTTCCAATCCACAGACACCACATACTGAATCGCTGCAATAAATCAGCTGCTGGAATGACAAAGCATCACCAGCAATGTGTATCCCCACTGCCAAAACTGGGGAGAGTTTCCCATTAGGAAGCCTCCCTGATCTGAATCCTCGAGCCAACAGCAAAGGGAGGCAGTCAGTCTCCAGGGAGAGGAGGGGACTCACGCTGTTGTTAAGCAGCAGTTTTTGCCAACACTCTCATCCTGGGGAAGAGCATGAGCAGTGGTACTCGAGAGAGCTGCCAACTGTTTCCCCACTGCCTGCCATTCTGCCCACCACATCCATCACCCTCCGAGGAAGGGCAGGGAAGCAACATGGAAGATTCTAGAAAACAAAACACACAGAATTCCCCCAAATGAGCTGCCATCCCCCTTCCTACTCCCTCAATTCAACACACATACGCAAACACGTAAGTGACTAAAGAGAATTTTTCTGAATTTTGGCACAGAATTAAAAATATACGCATGCCTCTTATAAGACAGAACAGTGACATGCACAACAGAACCAGATATAAGATTCTTCTGCCAAGATGACTGCTTTTCCCTAAGTAAAAAGGAAATAATTCCAAATTAGGCTAAGATAGATTATTTCATAAAAAAAGAGGAGATGTAACTTCCTGTCCCCAGATGTTGCACAGATGATCAAACAGCCACTTGAGTAGACCCCTCAAGTGTGCTGCACTGGAGCTGCACGAAGGGGTGACCCTCTGAACAGAGAACATGTGCAGCACTTCACAAGCTGTGCTATTAGCTCTGCCCAGCATCCCAACTCTTCCACATTTCTACCGCATATTCAGTTTACACCTGTTCTAGAAAGTCTAACCATTTGCAATAATAATAACACCATGATAATATATAACAGTTTGTTCCAAGTTAAAAACTGGATGTGCCTACAAGTGTGTGCCTAAGTGGAAAAACAAACAGACTGGGTATGTTTTCAGAAGTTGTAATCTTAGCTGTGCATGTGCAACTCATAAGCAGAACCTGCGTGGCTGTCTTAAATCCTCTGCACTCTCTCATTCCTCTCCTATTAAAAATAGAAGACATTTATTGTTTGTGGACTTTTTAATGACGACCATTCTGATGGGTGTGGAGAGCAGTGAACCCTTCCACACTGTGGGTGGGAATGCAGTTTGGTGTAGCCATTATGGAAAAGAGCATGGAGATTCCTCTAAAAAAAAAACTGAGAATAGATTTACCCTATGATCTAGCAATCCCACTCCTGGTCATATATCTGGCAGGAACTCTAATTCAAAAAGACACATATACCCCAATGTTCATAGCAGCACTATTCACAAGAGCCAAGATATGGACACAACCTAAATGTGCATTGACAGATGACTGGATAAAAGAAGTTGTGGTATATGTATACATTGGAATACTACTTGGTGATAAAAGAATAAAATAATGCCATTTGCAGCAAAATGGATGGACCTAGAGATCATCATTCTAAGTGAAGGAAGCCAGAAAGAGAAAGAAAAATATCATATATATCACTTACATGTGGAATCTGAAAAAAAAAAAAAAGGACACTAATGAACTTATTTACAAAACAGAGAAGACTCACAGACATAGAAAACAAACTTTTGGTTACCAAGGGGGAAGGAGGGATGGAGGGATAAAGTGGGAGTTCAGGATTTGCAGATACACACTACTATATATAAAACAGATAAACAATAAGGTCCTAATGAACAGCACAGGGAACTACATTCAATACCTTGTAACAGCCGACAATGAAAAATAATATACATATTTACATATGTATAACTGAATCACTATGCTGTACACCAGAAATTAGCACAACATTGTAAATCAACTATACCTCAATAATAAAAAAAAAATATATGAAAGACATCAGTCTGTGACTTCACCAGGCTGCCTTAACTTTCCTGAACCACTCCCCCTCATTCATGTCCCAGAGATAACCAATGATTTGATGACAGTCCACTGTGCCCTCCTGCTTCTGGTCCCTCCCATTCCCACTGCATGAAAAAAACCAGGAAGATAATACCTATAGTGTCATGTTCCTAACAGAAAATTCTATCACCCATAAGCTATGAGCATCTCATTCCAATCTAGATGGAAACTTCTGTTTCTGATGGCCCCTAGGTGAGTAATACTATCTTTGGCTCTATTTCAGCAATTCAATTCCTCTCTGATGATATTTATAGAGGACCTTCCATGTGCTAGCACTGCTCTCAATCTGGGGAAACAAAGCAGCTTCAGCCAGTTGCAGCCATCCGTGGAGAAGACTGACTTGCAAACATCCCTAGGACAATATTCAAGGTAGTGTGTTGGAAGCATGTGCAAAGAGCTAAGGGGCAGAGCAATAAAGTCCTCTTAGCACTCAGTCTCTGCAAAGTTCATCTTAAAAAAAAAAAAAATGAACACAGGTTTGTTTGTTCAAGCACAGTGTGTCCCAAAACTGACAGATGAAAGCAATACGCCGAGTACCCTAGGGTGGGATTGGCCCGTTCCAAGGACCCTGGCTAAGTCCTACTCAGTCCTGGGCTCCTTGAAGGATTTTCCAGGCTCTGATCCTCGTAACATGATATTCCCATTCTGACCCCTCACCTTCTCTTACCTTAAAACCTAAGAGATGGAGTCTTCAGAATTGATGCAAAGGCCAGTGAGCTGCAACATTACTGGCTACTCATTTCCATCTCAGCAAAATTTAAAGCTCCCAAAGCTCCTTTTCCAACATGATTTCTATTATCCTACCTTTGTGAATCCCGCATTCCATTCAAAAGGAATCACTACTGGAATCACAGAGGCTTTATGCTTTCCTATTTCCATATCTTTAATACGCTGTGTCAATTGCTGTAACGCCTTCTCCCTTTTTCTTCATGTCCATCCCTCAAAACCAGCTCAGATGTCACCTCCTCTACCATCTTCCCAGTGGAATTTATTCTGCACCTAACTTTCTTATGTGTCTATTTATTCATCACCCATTTATTAAAAACCTATCCTGTGCTATGCCCAGTACTAGGGAGGTAGAGATGGATGAACAGAATTTGCTCCAAGCCCTCTGAAAACTCAGAGACATGTACACATAGAAATACAATACTATAGGATACAAGATTTCATAAAGTCTCAAGAAAAATTCTGTGTCCCAACACACAAAAGAAAGAATACCATCTGCTTCAGTGGGTCAGCACTGGCTTTAGGGAAAGGTCTTAACACCCTTTCTAGACTTTAAGTTACTTTAGGGCAAGGCCAGTGTTTGGTTTGTTCCCTCAAGGTGCACTAGGCCAACAAAGAGTCTGTGAAATAAAGGGACAAATGCATGGATGAATGAATGACATATCAAACTCACCCTGTGGCTCTCACTTTATGTGCAAGGCCACATTAACGATACTTCCAGAAAGCACCCAGACTCCAATCTCACTGAGAAGGAGAAGTACATTGCTGGCTGTTTTTGAACTGAAGGTGAGACCAGAAGCTTATTCAAGTGAACAGGCCATCATTAACTGTAAAAGTTGCAAAAGAAACTGGATTCAACAATTTTGGGGAGGCATTCACTGAACGGCTAGCTAAAAAGTCTCTGAAACCCAAACTATGAAAACTAATGAGGAGAGAATCCAGGAGGTGTTACAGAGCCACTGTCTTGATAGAACCAGGCTTACCTGACTCTCACAGCATCTAGGATGCTTCAGAAAATGACTTAAGGTTTAATTCTTGAGGTGGCAGTTTAATGTCAAAAATTTTGACTGATGAACTTTGTAATACTCCAAACTCATGTTAAGTAAAAAAATCTGAACGCCTCTCAACTCAGGGGCAAAGCTTGCCACAGATAAGTCTCAGACTGGATTTTGTTTTAATGGGAATAAAATGTTAAGTGGTATGATCTTTTCTGGGGAGATAACACCAAGATGACGGAGGAAGATTTTCCAGAGAATTGGTCTGGGCTGTAGACAGAGCACTGAACTAGGATTTGCACAGGACTAGAATTCTGAAGATCATGTCCCAGGACCAGCCCCATAACTTAATTGTGACTCTGGAGAAATCATTCAACCTCTATACCCAAATTTTCTATAAAACAAGGATAGGCATGCTTACTTCAAGGGATTATTTTGTAAAAATGAAATCAGATTGTAAATGTCAGGTAAAAGCAATGGATAAAAGTTAGAGCTGATGGTAACTGAAATCACATCCAATGCTGAGATGTTCTGCATGCACAGAAAGTTAATGTTGAAGAAAGATTAATTTATACTTCCTAAACAAGCTCTTTAGAGTAGCCCAAAGAGAATTACAGTTTTTGTTCTACAAATGAAGAAACAGAGTAGGAAGCTGAGCTCTAATGATTCTATCTCCCAAATGTTTCTTTGTTCCACTTCACATTGTAAACGCTCAAGCTCCTTGGATGTAATACCTCCTGTCACCCAAACCCAGCCCCCTTATCAATTCACATTAGGTGGATTTCAGTAGACTCCCAGCTGATCTATCTGCTCTCTGTACCTCCTCCCTGACTCCAGGTCTTCCTTCCAACAAATCACCTTTCCCGAGACTTTGCAGCATTGCCTTGCTCAACACTCACGGGAATGTTCATGTCTTTAAGTAAAATTCCAAACAGCTTCCTTTGCCATTGAATGTCATCCCTTTCTTTTAAACTAAGACAAATGACCTCTTTATTGTCCTCAAAAGTCATTTTGTCACCTCCCACTTTTGTTTTGCCTTCCAGCCATCCTCCCCCTTCCAGTATTTTCTATACCATTCTCCAGACCTTACCCATGTTTCAAGACTCAGCTCATATTTCACTTCCTCCAAAAAGCCTTCATAGATATACCTAGTGGAAATCAAGTCTTCTATTCCTCAAACTCCTCCTGGACACTGTCAGTACTTTTGTCCTTGCCCTTATCAAAGTTCATGCTGTATCATGCTTATATACAGCATCTCTTATGAGGCTGGGAAATAATTCTGTGGACCAGAAGCCATGCTCTGTCATCTGTGATTTATCTACTGTTCTTTTCATAGTGTTTTACAGATTGCAGGCATTTTGTACCTCCTTGTTGAAGGGAAAGGAACTGAATTTATTAATCCTTTGCTGTGGATTCCACAAATATTTACCAAACACCTTCTGCATACCAGACAGTCACAGGCTCTGGGGACACAGCTGTGAACAAGACTAATAGTCATCTCTACTATCTACTGGAGGTTACAGATAAATAAAGAAGTAAACTATATATGTTTGGGGTGACAATTACTATATGGCAAAATGAAATAAAATAAAAACCAGATCAGAGACGTATGAAGTTCCAGGGCCAAAAAAGAAAATTTTCAATTTTTGATTGCCTGGTTAGAGAAGGTCTAAGTAAAAAAAATCACCAGGCAGAATTAGTGATTCAAGAAAACAGTCATTTACTGAGCACCAACTATGGACAAAAATGTCATTAGGTGCTCACTGTTAAGGCCTGAAATCTAAATAGGACATGCTTCTTACCCTTGAGGGTCCTTAAAGTCTCCTAATAGAATAAGATGCAGACAAAAATAATGAATACAAAGCAGGAGACAAGAAGTCCTGATAAAGAGATTTCAAACCTCTGATGAGACTAAAGACAATCAAGAAGAGCTTCAGGGAGTGGATACCATTTGAAACAGACCTGAAAGAAAGGACATAGTTTGTATAGGTCAGATGGCAGGCGATGGGGATTTGAATAGTAGTGTAGAAGAACAAACCTGACTCCATATTGGATCTATTCCTTTATCTCTAACCTTTGTGCTCAGTTGCCTGTGCTGAGTCATGCTGGTTCTGCACCTTTGTAAAAGAGTGTTGCCTATAGCCTGAAATATACAGGGTAGCTTATTCTCAAGGCACTGGCCTTTAAGAGTTTAACACTTTTCCACTCATATAGAGATAAAAAGTTGCAGAACACAAAATAATATTTGTCCTGTTGCAGGTTTACAGGAATACCATGAACGGACCTATGCAGGCAGCTGCCAGAACAAAGGATTCCAACATCAAGAAGTTTGCAATAACCAACCACACCCCTTCCCTATTTTAGTATAAAAGGAGCATAAATTCTGACTTGGAGAAGATGGTACTCCAGGACATTAATCTGTCATCTTCTCGGTCTGCTGGCTTCTCAGTCTTTGCCCCAATACCTTATCTCCCAATTTACTGGCCTGTTGTGCAGCAAACAGAACAAGTTTGGACTTGGTAACATGGGGAAAAGTCATTTAAGAAGTGTGCCTGCTCTGAAGAATATCATAGTCTAGGACTGAGGAGAGATGAAAGAAACTGATGATCAGCATCCAGTGCCACAGATGCACAATGAGGTTGAGCACAGGGCCTGCAGAAATGCAGAAGAGAGGGCTCCCAACTGGTAGGGGAGTTTCTGGAAGGCTTCGCCGGCAAGTGGATCCTTGAACTCATTTGCAGTTGTTTAACTAGAAATGTTTTCTTGATTATAAAATACACATACATTTGTGCAGACTGGGAAAACATAATAAATTATAATATAAATAAAAAATTAAAATCACCTATAATTCTATCACCCCAAGAGCTTCTACCAATTTTAAGACATTTTCTTCTAGTGATATTTTCCAATCTCTCTTCCCCTCTTCACTAAATACAGTAACAGGCACACAAATGAGAATAAAAGCTACAAATGAGAATAAATATACATGTGTTTGTGTTTCATACACTTTTAATTTAATTTTATCTTATAGATGTTCTCTAATGTTATCAAAAAATCTAGGAAAATGTAAATCTATTGCAATGTAAATGTAATACTGAGTAATATTTATTAAATCATTTCCCTACTACTGGATATTTAAGTTGATTCAGATACAGCATTTCTGCTATGATAAATCATAGCAATAAACATTTGTACATACATATTTGTTTCATTAAAAGAAATTCTTAGAAGTGGAATTATTAGGTCAAAGAGAAGATACATATTTTAAATAGGCTTGAATTTTGAAGAACAAGTAGAAATAAAGTGCTAGGAAAGGAAGACCACTCTGATACAAAGAATAGTATTATGAGGTACATGGACAGGAAATAGCATGACAACTTCCAGGAACTTGGTAAGGCTAGATCAAATGGGTATGTATGTTGGGGTGAGGGAGTAGCTGAATGGAGAAGAAGCTTAAGAGATGGCCAAGGACCAACTCATAAACACAAGTAGTCTTGGGAGCTGAGCCACAAGGATTGAACTCCATCACAGAGGTAGTTATGAGAAACTCTGAAATATTTTAAGGAAAAGAGGAACATGATCACATTTGTGATTTAGAGGCCACACCTGTGGCAATGACAGATTGGCGGGGTGGGGTGGAGGTACACTGAAGGAGGAATGACACTCTGGAGACCTAGGTTAATAATCCAGGAGCAAAGAACAGCCTGGAGCAAGGCAACAAGGATGCACATAAAGGGATATAAACAAGGGATATTAATTAAGCTGCTTGAATTTGTAAGATTTGGTGACTCATTTCAGAGACAGTAAAGCACCCCTAGCTGGGAAACCTGTAGTTGACTCTTCTCATTTAAGAGAGAGGGTGGCATGGATTGATGAAATTCTAGAGGGAATCTACAAGTCCCTCTTGTCAAATTCACTGTTCACATTCTCTCCAGAACCTTCCCTTGGTCGACATTTATTCAATGTTCCTCCTTACTCCTAAAAGATGATATGTCCTCAGTACCTTAGAGTTCTGTCTCCAAACTGACCTACACTGGCCCCTTGTACACATGGAGGAGACAAAGGCCTCAGCCATGGTCAGTGAAGGGGAGGTTGAGCCATTTGTTGGGGTGGACCACACCAAGGATGGGGGGCAGGTGGGCCCTGATGGGTATTCAGACCAACCTGCATACCCTCAGGTCATCTCATGTACAGTATAAAAGACTTAAAAACTCTTACATAAAACACATAGTAGTGTGATTGTCAATGATACTACTTTTTTTTGGACTCATCTTTACACTGCTCATGCTACAATTCCAGCCACTTGGGATGGGCATTTCCCAGTTCAGAGCTATTGTTTCCCTTCCCTCTTCTCTTAAGATTCCTGTGGTCCTTACAATCCAGTAGTGCCCACCACAGAGGACAGGAAGCCAGCCACGATGCAAACATGCAGGGGTAAACAGGACACACAATCAACAAACACTGTGTTAATTACTTGTCATCCTCAAGGTAGATCATCTCCTGTGATGCTCTAGTCTCCAGAGAAACATTCCTCACTCTATCACTGTACCTTTTCTAACTGGCACTCATGGCAAGGGGACCTAACTTAAATCACTAGATTTTGTAAATTAATTTCATGTAAATAGGATTCAAAGCTAAAGAGTTGAATCACAACCTGTTTTTATTCTATTTTTTTGACAGTTGCTTGTAACTTGTTTATATAGTAATAGTATAAATAAATAAATAAATAAATATAATACACACACTATAATTCTATGATGCATATGTATGTGTGTACATGTATTATTTCATAAATGATACACATATAAAACATTTATATATAACTGTTCACTCACCACAGATTCCAGTTTTCATTAGAATATATTATCTAAAATTACATCTAGATTTAATAACCCAAAAATGTGACCCTTAAAATTGTACCTGAGAACTCCAAAGAGGCCCAGCAAATTCTAAATGTGGAGAACATCCAAATACATGCCTACCTATATGAAGAAATATTATAATAAAGAACAAACATGAAGAAATGTTTACTCCAATAGTAAAAACTTCATCAGTGTGCCTACAATTCTTTTTACAGGGAGCAAACTTGAATGAAATAGCCCTCACAAAGCTGCTCTCCAATCTAACAGCTTGTCAATTAATCAAAGAAAGGTGATTAAAGTAGTAAATCATGCCATAAACATGTAATTTTACCATCAAATACTTAAACATAAGTTCATTCACCCATCATTTGAGAAGCTAAAGGCCTCTCTCAGCTCTGTCTTCTGTGAGTGGCACACACAGATCATGGTCTGTGGTTTCTAGTTAGGCATTCTTTAAAGTAAAGGAATAACTTAGGGATATTTCCAAAGCAACCTTCTATATGTTACTTTTTTTTCCCCATTCTTACACAGTTATCTCATCTGCCTTATTTAACAGAAATTTTTTGGAAACTAACTTTCTACCAGCATTGAATGTGGTTTCCCAGTGGCAACTACCTTTACACAGACACATTTCACTGATTTACATAATATTTATTTAAAACATATAACTACAACTGGTATCAGCAAGTTAGAGTTTAACAGGGAAGAACAAATCTGACTCCACATTAGATCTGTTCCTTTAGCTCTAACCCTGTGTTCTATTTCTTGAGCTTAGTCATATTGGTTCTGCACCTTTTGTAAAAAAAATGCTGCCTGTAGCCTGATATACAGGATAGCTTATTCTCAAGGCTCTGACCTTTAAGGACAGAACACTTTCCCATTCATATAGAGATAAAAAGTTGCAGAATAGAAAATAACATTTGTCTTGTTGAAGGTTTACAGGAACATCATGACCTGATCTAGATGGACAACCTCAAGAACAAAGAATTCTGATACGAAGTTTGCAACAACCAACCACACCTCCTCCTCTTTTAGTATAAAAGGACCTGAATTCTGACTTGGATAAGATGATTCTCCAGGACATTAGTCTGCCATCTGCTCAGTCTGCTGGCTTTCCAAATAAAGTCTTTATTCCTTGCCCCAGCACCTCATCTCCCGATTTATTGGCTTGTTGAGCAGCGAGCAGTAAGAATTTGGACTCAATAACAGGAGCGCAACTAAAACTTATTCTCGTAAGTATCTAACAAGCATAGGGAGCGGAAGAATGCAGGCATGGTGAAGAGTAGGCTACCAGCTGCCAGCAATCAGTGAGTCATGGGCATCGGTCAGACTGTTTTATTAAAGTGGGAAGGAAGTGTCTGTGGGTCCAGAAAGTAACTTAGTAAGTGGGTTAGTTATGAAAGTTTCTACCAGAAATGGAAACTATTTAATAACAAATATGGTTGTCCTATGAGACTTTATCAATTAGCTATTGCTATGATAATGCTACATAATGAGCTCCCCAAGTTCAATGGCATGTAATGTACTTTCATTCTCATGCTTATGGGTCCCCAAGTCAGCTGTGACGTAGGCAGGTCAGCATCTCTGCTTCAAGCTGTGTGTCAGCAGAGCTTGATTCGTCACTGCAGATGGGGCTGGGGCTGCTCTACACACACACATTCAGGCACCCAGGTTGACGGGGTATTACCTGGGGGAAGTTCTTCTCACAGCAATGGCAAAGCACAAGACACCTTTCAAACCTCTTTTTGTTTCATGAGTGCTAATAATCACAGGCCAAAGGGAGCCACATGGCTACACCAGTCATCAAGGGACAGGTAGCAGATTCCACCAAACTTGAGGGCAAATTAAGTCATAGGCTGAAGTCCAAGATTCCAGAGTGAAAAATACATTTCTCCCATGGAGACAGAGAGTGAGTATTTTCAAGGATAATCTAATCTACCATACAGACCAAAGTAAAAGGTTTACTTGTGATCTAGAATATGTCAAAGTCTGGTTAAAATTGATTTTCAAAGTCGCTTTTAGTTTAACCATACTATGATGTTACAATTTTCTGACTGCTTTGATTAAAATGTATTGCTGGACTGATTGATAATAGAAATAATTCACGTTTCAGGCATTGCTTTGTTAATTAGTTCGAGCTAAAGGAAACATTTTTATTCAAGTCTAGTTGCCATGCAGACTCAAGTACAGAGAACTGCAATTTAACAGAAAAAATGTTCCATCATGTGACAGCCAAGCTGCCTCTTTTTCACATTCAAAACTTGATGTAATGAGATATCACATTCTTTTAAAAAAATTCTTACTTTATTTGTATCATCTACATATAATACCATGAACATATGATAAACTATACACCCTTAAATTTGATTCTAATTTTAATGGTGAAAACATTCTAAAGATGAGACACCTAATTCAACTTCCTCATTTTATAGGTTAGAAAAGTTTCCAGAAAACTGGACTATTTGAAAATAAGAGGGCATAAGTGTACAGAAGTCTCAAATCTGGGACTTTATCACCAAAATGAACATTTAAAAGGTGTTTCGATACTAACTACTATATATTAAATAGATAAATAACAAGCTTCTACTGTACAGCACAGGGAACTATATTCAATACCTTGTAATGGCCTGTAATGAAAAAGAATATGGAAAGAAATACATATATGTGTGTATAAATGAATCACTACGCTGTACACAGAAAATTAACACAACATTGTAAATTGACTATATGTGAATTAAAAAAGGGTGTTTCTTATTTTACATAATGCATGTTTTCCTGAACAGGAACCATTCAATTGGAAGTTAAGTGTTAAATCAGTAATAGAGACTTAAACGCTGTCTTCTGAAGTGAGGGAGAGCAGTGATTTGGGTACATAACGAAGGTAAGAATCAAGATAGACTTTAAAGGGTAGACAGGTTTTGACAAAATGAAGGAGACTTAGTACAGTCCAGAAAAGCTGGGGGAAGGGAATCATAACTGATGCCATGGAAATAAGAAGCACAGGATGTTCACCAATCAATGGAAGCAGAGATAAACAGAGAGGTCTACTGGTATTTAAAGAAAACTAAGATAATTACAGAGATTGAGACCCATCATGGCTATGGCCCTAGTTCAGCATGAGATAAGGGAGATGAGGGTCTAGCCTAGGATTACAGCACCCTTCACAGAGAGATGGCGAAGGCTCCTGCTTTCAGTGTGCTGCCTGGGAAGACTGGTGAATCAAGGGCTTTAGAATTCATGGCTCATTTTGCAGTAGAAGTCTCCTGCTATTATGGCTGTGTTGATTCATATTGCATTAAATACCTGACATATGCAATTAAAATATGGAAGTAACCATCATGTATGTGTACAAATGTGTCCTTATTTGAAGACTGTCTCCTAGCAATCAACATTTACAAAGTCACTGTTCTTTCATACGACTCTAAAGGTTTTCAACAGCTGTGAAAGCTCTTTATGTTAACATTCATAAAAGCAAATAGGACAACAAAAGAAACATATAGGAAAGGTTAGACAAATGTGGGTGACCACAGAATCATAGGAAAGGTCAAGAATTCAGTGTTCTGTTTTTCTATGGGTTTAAAAAAAATGGGTAAAATGAAACTATTAAGATAGTAAGGTCAATATGCTACAGCTCTATTCCTAAACTGATAAGGAAAACACAGAAATATAATGAAATAACACAAATCTTTTCATTAAGCGTAAAATATTTTTAAAAGTTAGAAGTGTATATACGCTCCTGGCCACAATATTTTCAAGAAATCCTGTATAGTTCTAATTATTTAAAGATGATTTATAACTGACATATCACATTCATAGAAGCTGAGATTTGAAAGTAAACCAGTAGTGTTCAAGCAAAGTCATGTATCTAAAGTGCTCAAAAATCTGGGACTTTAAATTTAAAATTAACATTTGGAATCTATTTAATTGCAATTAATTGCAATACTATTTAATTTGTTTTAATGAAACCCTCTTTTTATCAATAATTCTCAAACATTAGTGACACTCCAAGTAATCAGAAAAATTTAACTGAAGACCAAATCAAGAAGACTTGCAGTATTATTACAATAACAAAAAGAGCTGTTTTGTGAAATAATAGAAAAAATATATCTATATCTATATCTATATCTACCCTCAGTTCCTGGCACAGAACTCCTAAAACCCTTGTAACTTCCTAAATGATAACAGCACTAGGAGTATGACGCTTTTCTAATATTTGGTCTTTGACTCCAGTTCCTGACAAAGAATTTCTAAATCCCTTGGAATTTCTTGGACAATGCGGGTGTCTTTTGTTCTAATGAGATGACTTTTGGTGAGTTCCTGTAGCGCTTCAGGATGGGGGCTGGTCACCAGAAAGACTAAGCCATGATTAGAAGCTTGGAACTTTCTGCCCCACCCCCTCATCCTCTGGGAAGAGGAGATGGACGAGAGACTGGGTTAATGATTAAGCATGTCTACGTGATGAAGCCTCCATAAAAATCCTCCAAGTATGGTTCTCAGACAGCTTCCAAGGTGGTGGACACATGGAGGTGCTAGGAGACTAGTGTGAATGGAGAGGGCGTGGAACCCCCGTACTCCTTCCCACACACTTTGACCTATGTCTCTGTTCCATCAGGCTGGCCATCTGTATCTTTTATTACGTAATAAACTGGTAAATATAAGTAAGTGTTTCCCTGATTTATGTGAGCTCTTTTAGCAAATTATGGAGCACTAGGAGAGAGTAATGCGAACCTGATTTACAGCCAGTTGGTCAGAAGTACAGGTGACAACCTGAGACTTGCAGTAGGTGCTGAATGGAGGCAGTCTTATGAAATGGAACCCTTCACCTGAGGGATCGGATGCTACCTCCAGGTAGACAGCATCAGAACTGAATCAATTTGTATGTCACCCAGGTGGTGTTGCAGAAAGACCGGATGTGTGCAAAACTCACACATCTAGTGTCAAATGTGAAGTGTGGTAGTAGCATGAGAGTCAAGGGAAACACAGGAGTGTGTTTTTCCAATTTATTTTAAAGAAAGAAAAGAAAGAAAGAAAGAAAAGAAAGAAAGAAAGAAAGAAAGAAAGAAAGAAAGAAAGAAAGAAAGAAAGAAAGAAAGAAAGAAAGAAAGAAAGAAAGGAAGGAAGGAAGGAAGGAAGGAAGGAAGGAAGGAAGGAAGGAAGGAAGGAAGGAAAGAAAGAAAGAAAGAAAGAAAGAAAAGAAAGAAAGAAAGAAAGAAAGAAAGAAAGAAAGAAAGAAAGAAAGAAAGAAAGAAAGAAAGAAAGAAAGAAAGAAAGAAAGAAAAAGAAAGAAAGAAAGGAAGGAAGGAAGGAAGGAAGGAAGGAAGGAAGGAAGGAAAGAAAGAAAGGAAGGAAAGAAAGAAAGAAAGAAAGAAAGAAAGAAAAAATATCCCTTAATTATGCTCAATCATTCCTCTGTAATCATGTTCTAGATTATGCATGTGAAGAAAACAGTGAAAAAACACATACTGACGAAAATGTGAAACTTCCAGAATTTTAGTGCCCAAGAAAGATAATGGGAATACAAACTGATTAAAGTAATATTTAAAATTCTAGAAATATTGAGACCTGATTTTTTAATAAGGAAGTTGAGAAATACCATCATAATTTTCATTAAATTTTTGATAACAGCAGACATTTCATTATGCGCTATAAAAACCGATGTGTTAAGCTACGCACTAAACTTGCAACCTGCTGATAGCAGGCCCCTCATAAAGTCGGTTTATTATACCAGGAATGTTCTAATAAATGTAATCATATTCTACAAATCAAGCAACTTTGCATGCTAACTTACATCAGCTCGGAAGAATAATAACGGTTAAAACAAATGAGGGGATGAGAGCATCATTTTTCACTCTCTATAGAATAACAGGGGCCCAGAGACTCAGAGTTCCATGTTGGCACAAACTTGATTTTCAGAAATCTATTCCAGCTTTATGTCTTCCCCTAAATATTTAGTCCTATACGACTAAATGGAGTCTGTTCTTCCCCCTTCACCATCTTCTAGACCCTCTGACTTTCATTTCATTTTACACAGAGGCTCCATAACAACTTCATTTGCCCACTTTTAAATTATTTTGATAAAGTGCATGATATTATACAGTTATTACAACTAGGACCGCAGGAAACATTACCAGATCGATATCACTATCTCCCATTAAATGGTGATTCAGAGTGTCGGTAATTTCCTTTCATTGCACTTCACATCCTAAAATACCCAAGATCTTTTTTATTATGTCCTCTACCCTCCCTGCAGGCTTAGAATGTTACAGAATTTGGAAGGGCAGGGGGAGGATGGCAGGAGGTGGGGTGGAGGGAGATGAAGGAGATGGACTTAATGGGGCTGCTACAAAGATGGTGAGGAAGTAATTTTATTTTTCCCTAAAAGATGAAATGATTTTAACTGGAAATCTGACTCATGATTTCACAGGTACACTTTAGGATGGGATTTGAGTTACTTGAGTAAACTAGAGGATCAATTTAAAGAAAAATACAAAGTAAGTAGGGGTACAGGGGGTACCCATCAATGGCAGGTCAACAGAAGGTGATGCATGAAAATCTGACTTGGGGGAAACCACTCACACTGTTATCTCTGTTTTCAGAAGTGTGTTTAAATTATTCAATGCTAAGAATCATCATCTTTTCCTGTATAAACGTTTGTTCAGAAAAGGAAAGCACAGTCTCAGTAGTTGAAGGTTCTCCACCATCCAAGCCAGAGTTTCTCCAGCCTTGGCTTGTAGGATGTGTGGGTTCCATTGCATTTCCAGATCCTCATGCTGTGGTAGGATAGGTTAATGGAGAACACTTCTGATGAGTCTCCCTTTTGTCTGCCTTCCGTAATTTACTAAAATAAAGCATCCACTAGATCTGATCAAGGAATGTAAAATGACTCAGTATCAATGTAAATAAGATTTTCTATAATAAAAAGAAAAGGAAAAAAAGACCTCAGGGTCCATCCAGTAGGCTTCTCCCAGTTTCCCTGACACATACAATATTGACAAGGCATAGGGTCGGATCCCCATCTGAAGCTATACGGCAGGTTTGCAGATCAACAGTTTATTGGGCTCAACAGATTTTACTTTTCGCAAAAGGTCTGGCAGGCTTCCTTGGTGATCCTTTCTCTAACAACATTATCCAAGGTCACAGATAATAACAGAGGTGAAGGAAGCCTGAGGATTATTCTTCCTCAACATTTCAGTCACCTAAGGCACACCTTGCCCAGCTGCCCCACCCCTTACCACGTGCCTTTCTCAAATGGCCCCTCCTCCACGCAGCCTTCCCTCTTCATTCTCCCCTACTCTTCCTCTAACCTACATGGGATTTCCCCCCTTTCAAACACCCACCACATTTTACTTCTTTCTTTCTTCTGGCCTAAATCCAATACTGTCTTTTTTGTTAGTTATTTTCTTATTTATTCATGAAGAGTTCCCTGAGCATGTGATCCATGTCTCATTCATCTTCCCAACCACCATCACCACCACTACTCACAAAATGTCATGCATGTATGAGGAGCTCAGAAAGTGGATGAATTGTGCCATGGGAATGCAAAGTATAGGCTAGAACAGAGAATCCTTAGCCAGAAAATTGACATAGGCCACTCAGCCTCACATGCCAGATTTCTATCCTGCTTGGTGATCTGCAACCAGGTGGGACTCCCATGGAAGTGGGGTACAATGAACAGGGTTATCCTCCTCCTCAGTTTCCCCTCTAGTGCCTTTCAGTGGCTTCACTGTCCCTTCCCATCATCACCTCTACATCTGACGTGTGCAGGAAATTACAATTAAATCAATAAAAGTGCTCTTTTTGATGAACATGCCAAGGTCTTTTCCTTCGACAACCCAGGAGAAGTCGGGTGGAGGATGATAACTGCTTGAAATGTTATCAGATGTTATCAGATGATCAGAGAGACAGAACTGATCTAAATTATAGACAGCTATCTAAGGAAAAAGATGCAATCTCAAGGCAAGCCACTCCTGATCCAAAAGAGAAGGGAAAGGAATCAGCAGGGTCTACTTCCAAGAGTTGTCACACACAGGTTAAAAAAATGCGGTAACACTTCTGCGACATAAATAAATCCACTCCAAAAAGGGTACTTAGAGGAAGACAGAAAAAAGCCAAGTCACATTAAAAAGATTATAGAAAAGATTATATCTGGCAGGATAATTTCTTTAGATGAATGGGGCAAATCCAATTTACTCAGGCCAGCATATCAAAGGCAATTGTAACCTCTCTCTTTAAACGATAAATCAAAAGAACTACAGAAGCCAAGAAGCAAATATAGTTAACCAGTGTTTATTGAGCAGCTATTACGTGCCAACCACAGTTCTGGGTGCTGAGGGAACCACAGTGAAGCCAACAGAAAGGTCTCCAAGGACAGGACATTCTTGTGGTGGAAGACAGAGAGCAGAATATATACGCAATCATTTCAAGTACTAAAATGTTTTGTGAAGAAAATGAAAGAAGGTTGTCGGAGGAGGGAGTGGCTGCGGAGGGACTACTTCACCTAGGATGGTCAGGCATGGCTGCTTGGAGGAGATGAGTCAAGACATAAATGAGAAAAGCAGAAGATGGAAGACCTGGAGGGAATGGAAACAGAAGGAGCAACAGAGACAAATGCGGTGGGGCAGGGCATTTGGGAGGCTGAAGGTCCAGAGAGGCTAGTGTGGCCTGATGATCAGAGAGACAGCAGAGGGAAATGAAATCAGAGAGAAAGGCAGGAGCCAGGCCACATGGAACCTGGAGGCTATGATAAGGAGTCTAATTTTATACTGATATCAACGGCAAGCCACTGGAAGGCTTTAAGTCAGATAGTGATGTGGCCTGATCAACACTTTGACTCAGTGTGGAGGGTGAATTTTCAGAGTGTGAGATTGGAGGCAGGAGTCCATTCCTGGAAGGGAGCTGCTACAGTGGTCCACGGGAGAGATGCTGATCACTTGAGCAAGGGTTGTAACAATGAAGACGGTAAGAAGTGGTCAGGTTCAGGGTCTATTTTAGAAGTAACATAGACAGGATTTGCTAATGGCACAGATGTGGGAAATAAGGGAAAGAGAGGAACTGAGGATGATTCCTAGATTTTTAGCCTGAGAAAAATGGGTGGATGATGGTGCCATTTATGGAGGCTGAAAGAAAGGAGGAGGTGGATAAAAGCATCTTTCAGGGTGGGGATTGGAAAACATCAGTTCTCTGTAGCCACATATGTATATGATGTCCTTCAAATACCCAAGTTCAAGTTCAATTGGATATATACTTTTAAGAGTAATTAACCTATACATAGTATTAAAACTGATGGACTAAATGATGTCACTAGAAGTAAGGAAGGACAATGTAGATAAAGAGAGAAGAGGGTCCAAGTTGAAGCCCTGAAACACTCTCAATATTTAGAGGTGGGCAGGAGGGTCAATAAAAGAGACCAAGAATGAATGGCCAATGAGCTGGGAGGAAAACCAGGGCAGGGTAGTATTACTGAAGACCAGAAGTGAAAGTCTTTCAAGACAAAGGAGGTGGTCATCTACACCAAATGCTGCTAAGAAATCTCACCACCTCTGGCAGCTTAGAATCTTAAAATACAGATCAACAAGATGTCATCAATCACCTGGAGAGAGAGAGCCTTAGTGGAGGGGAGAGTGGACACAGCCAAACTAGAAAGTGAGCATCTTATTCCTCAGATGGCTTCACCATCAATTATTTCTGAAATGTCCAAACTAATAACTTAATGCATGTGAAAAGAAGTGAGTTTCAGCCGACAGCAAGAAAATGAATTCTTGGGTTGCACCAGAGGGTAGAGGGTAGAACACTTCCCAAAGCCTAACTTTCCAAATTCCCAAAGCAGTCAAATAGGAAGGGGAAGCAGCGCATAGTGGGAAGATTGGTATCATGAGAACAGAGTTCTTGGTTTGATTCTGCAAATCATCTTACCCATTTTTAAAATGGTGACCCTTAACATGAAGTACCCTCTACACACACGAGTTAGGAAGACGGCAGAGAAATATTTTATTGCCCAAGAGCACGTGGTACTCTGCACATGCACAGTATCGCTACTATCCTTTCTTTTGCCATCATTTCTAATGAGAAATCTGCTTAATGGAGTCTCCATCTTATGATTTCAAGCCATAGGCTCTTCCGACAAATAACCAAAAGATGAACTGAAGAGCAGAAAGTGCTGTTTGTTCAAGTTATGTGACCCAGATTCTTTTTTTTTTTCATGGGGTGTGGAAAAAACCAGAATAATGAAAATAAATCAACAGAATGATTTCCACTTTCATCTAAATATCTTGTGAGAAGAACCAGTGGGAGTCTTACCCCGTACACAGTTGCCTACAGATCTAACACAGACCTAAATGGTTTGAATTCAGGGTACTTCTGAGTGGTCGAGGGGCTAAATGGTCAAGCAAAAAGAATGTCTCCAACCACACATCTCTCAGCTCCTGTGGCCTTTCTGGAATCTGTCAACATTGTGAGTCATATCATAACTATAAGGAAATGTTTTAAACTTAACTTCTGACCTTCAGTTTAATGAATCCTCTAATTCTACCAGTTCAAACTGTTGAATAATTCAACAAACCATGTTCTGACCCAAAGCAATTTAAGATATGGTGATATTTTTTGCTCTGATATGAAGAAAAGAGCTGATTTTGCATTCCATTCCAGCTCATCACGTTAAAAACACCTGAATACATCCATTTTTTAATTTCTCCTAAGCCAAATAAAAGGCTGAAATGGAAAAAAAAATATTGATTTCAAACCAGAGTCTCTTTACTGTAACCAAAACCTCCCTTGAAAATGTCTCTTTTTCTCCTCCCTTCCTTAAAAGGAAGAAAATTGTAAGCTGGAACACTGCTTACCAAGGGGTATATTTTGTGCATGCTTCTAAATGTCAGAAGTTTTCTAAAGCCAAGGGTAACTTATATTTTACTCAATTCTGTATGGATGCCTGGGGAAATATGTAAAACATTAATCAGGGTAACCACAATTGTATACTTATCATCTGAACGGAAAAGAAATATATACTGAAGAGCAACCAGAGATTAAAATTAAGTTAGTAGAGCATCTGAAAGCTCAATTAGCTTCTATGCAGGAAAAAAAAAAAAAAGTTTTAACAAAATGCGAGGGAGGATGGTCAAATTATAGTCTCAAGGAAAATTTACTTTTTAAAATGTTAAGAAGAGAAATTCTACATTAATTTCTTTTACAACTGGCATACGTGTTGAAACTTTTCCAAGTTAAGTAGTGTAATATATTGGAAAGATCACTGTTTAGGGGAGTAAGATACCTGGGTTTTAGTCCAGTCCCTTTATCACTAACTAGTTGAATGGACTTTACTTGGGGTAGTAGAAAGAGCATAGGCCCTGACACTAGACAGATCTAAATTCAAAACTCATCTCTCTCATCTGTCTTGTGCTGTGTTTCCCTGGGCAAGCTCCTTAACCTCTCTGAGTATGAGTTTCCCAATATGTGAAATAGGGATAATAGTTATCACTTGAGGCTAAGATGAAATAAGTTAGTGATCTCAAGTGATCAGCACAGAGCTGGTACCAGGATTTGTTCTCCTTCCTTGTTTTCCCTGAATTGAGGAGCTTTGTTTTGTTTTTTTCTTTAATGAAGGACTTAGGGCAAATAACTAAATTCCCTTAATGCTCTAAAAGCCTATAATGTTAGGAATGTACACTGAAGGAAGAAGGGCCTCAATTTTCAGTAATTTAAGCACCTTCATGAGGAAGTGCTACTTCATTCAATCTGAAGAACCGGCTCCCCAAATCCTGACAAATAAGTGCTGATCTATGTCATTATGCAAAGAACGTGCCCTTATACAGTCCCATTAAAAGATTTTCATAAACTCCATCACTGAAGAATTTCAAGATTCTTTTATTATGTTGAGGTACTTTCCCTCTGTGTCCACTTTCTGGAGAGTTTTCATCATAAATGGATGTTGAATTTTATCAAAAGCTTTTTCTGCATCTATTAAGCTGATCATAATGGATTTTACCCTACAATTTATTAATGTGGTGTATCACACTGATTGATGTTTGGACACTGAAAAATCCTTTCATCCCTGAGATAAATCCCACTTGATCATGGGGTATAATTCTTTTAATGTATTGTTGGATTCGATTCCCTTGAACAATGAAGGAGTTGGGGCACCTCTGCACAGTCCAAAATCCATGCATAACTTATAGTTGGCCCTCCATATATGAGGTTCCTCCACACCTGTGGTTCTGCATTGGTGGATTCAACCATTTGCAGATCATGGAGCAAAAAACAGTATTTACTGTTGAAAAAAATCCAAGTGTAAGTGGACTCTCACTGTGTTAGTCAAGGGTCAACTTTATCTCTAAATAAATAATGTTAACCAATAGCTTCTGTTGAGAACTTTCAGAACTAAACATTCCATGTTTACCTCCCTTTTAATATACTTCCAGATAAAACTACATTTTAACCACTTAATCAAAGGATATAAAAACAGACAGGAGGTGAGAAGTATTATTGGTAGATCTATTTTGGGGGGATCATTTGCCATCGCCATCATTGCTTTTTTCCATATTTCCAAGCCCTTCAGCTGCTCCTTCCTCAAAGTAATTGCTCCTAAACTCCCACTCTTGACTCAAGGACCTGCCCTAAATTCTGTCCACCTTCAGGCTGCTAAGGGGACTTTTAGCTTTTGTGTCCTCCTTTCCCTGAGCCTGACCAAACATATCCATCATATTTTTTCCTATACTTAGGATTAACTAGAACGACTTAACTTATTAGATTTCTGGTAGGAGTTTTCAGCATTTACTTAGAAATTCTTTACAGACATGAAAGAATAAGCACTGTTTTCATCTTAAACAGTGTAGGTACATACAAAAAAGAATGAGTTTTCTGCCCCATTTCTCTCATCCTGAACATGTAATATGATAAATTCATGAAGGCCAAGTACGTTTGTTTTCCAGTAAACATCTTCAGTAAATGAAGAGGTACAAAGCACGGGCTTGATGGGACCTTAGGGAGCCATGGCTGGTGACAAGAAAGACACTGTCAGGCAGGCAGCCCTTCAACGCCCTTCCACACGAGAGGGGAGCAGTGGCCAAGTCCAAGTTCTTCTGGAAGATTTCTCTCAGCATCAGTGCAAGGCAGCACACAGACACGAGCCAATGGGCCATTTGCTTCTGGACTGTAACTCCATGGGGGACAAGCCAGAGTTAACTAATAATCGTGGGGCATGAGTCACAGAGAGTGAAATCATCAGATGAAATCAGAAGAGGTACCCAAAGAGCAGACCCGAATTTTCCCATGGGGTTTCCATAAAACCTCTGGCAAATCATCACGCTACAGATAAAAGATACGCTCTCTCTACAAAACAGAACTACAAGTGAGGTGAGTCTCTACAAACAATTCATGCTACCCCTGAGCAGAGGGCTTTCAACCAGAGGGTGGGCGAAAAGGTTTTCTCAGCCACCACCCTCCAGGCAGAGCAGGCTGAGGCTGTCAGGGTGGAAAGGGACATGCATTTCTCCAAGGCGAAATGTTGTAATAAATTCCCTAATATAAAGTATACCCACTAGAGTTAATAAAGGCATGAAAGCACCCTAGATTACACTTAATTTTCTGACACAGACAGTGATAAAAGCTGAAAAGTACCTATCAACTGAGGCCACACAGCTCAATATACCTCCCTAATGACATTTTATTAAGCAGGATTTGTACGTGTCAAACATGGAATAAATAACATTTTTGGATCTTGAATTCCCGCCCATACTGAGAGAAAATATAGTTTCTCATAATTTTTCATTGTGAGGCTAGGTTCTCAAACCAGAGGATGAAATGAACAGCATGAATTGCTCAGAGAGCTACATGGATGAATTTTGAAAAGAAATGTAGTTTATTTATTACCCCCTTTCTCTTAATGAAAACTCGAACGTGTATACACACACACACACACACACACACACACACACATATATATTTTATTTATTTTTTTTTTAAAGAAGCATTTAGAACCTGAGCTCAATCTCCTTCCAGGCTCAAGACTTGGAGGAAACTATTATAGATCATGTCTTATGTTCAATAATAAAAAAAGTAGTTATTGAAACCATCATTTTAGTTGGGACAAATATTCAAGATAATCTGAAAAAATGAGAGGAAATGATGGCAGGAAAGGGGAAGGAAGAAGCGAGGAGAGGGAAAAATAAGCCGGGAGCCTGCTGCCCCTCCCCCAGTACGAGCCACTCTCCAGGGAGTCTTCCCAGCACCAGAGGCCTTGCCCACTCAGAGAATGTGGGGTACCATGTTGTCTTCTCCTACTTACCCATCCGTCTCTCCCATGAGGCTGGGGCTCTATGAAGACAGAAAAAGAGGTCTGTCCCAGGTTTATGTGCAGCTCCCAACACAGTGCCTGGCACTTGGTCGATGCAGGAGGGTAGAGAAGGAAGGAGGAAAGAAGAATGGAGAGGAGGTAAGGAGAGGATGTATGAAAGCACGAGGCAGTGAGTTGTACTTTTAAAAACCTTAAAAAAAAAAAAAAACTTCTTAACAATGTTTATTGTTAGCCTAGTGGAGCAAAAGCTAGTATGTCTGCAAACTTTCAAATAAATATAGGGTTTCAGCGCCTAGATCGCTCAGAAATTGCTGAATCATCTACAGTTATTTGATTCTTTAGTGGTGCTCTTAAAGACCCCAAGTGGTTCCCAAAGAAGGGACCCCAAGACAAAAAAGCCCCAGGGAGCCTATGGTAATTTCTAGACTCTTGGCTTCGCAATTGTCTTGTTTTTACCCTTCTGCTGTTTTTTTCTTTATTGAATGCCAAGAAAGTCCCCCACAGAATATGCACAGAATGAAGTCCTTACCATCTATAAACGGGTGCCCTGGTATCTGAATCTGAATCCTCTTTACCCAAAGAGATTTAGATTTCAAATCCAAGTTGAAATAAATACGTGCTAATCTTTGAATGAGAACAGTAAGGAAAGATGTCTAATCTCTCTTCATAGTTGCCCTTAAGAAAAGATGTCAGCATAGCCTAGTGACAGCCAAGCTGAGTTCCAATACCTCCCCCACTAGGAGCTGGGAATGAAAGAGAGAAACAGTTGTACAGCTCTGAAGAAATATGGCTAGTGTCTTCCTCACTTCCTTGTCTTTGTAATATGAAGTCAGAAAATATGAAATGCAAACTTAAGCAATATTCAAGCTGCATGTGTTTATACTCAAAAAAAAAAAAAAAGAAAATGAAAATATTTCTCTTGTCATAGCAACCTGGATTCACCCATGATAAGTGTATGGTATGTGACTGTGGTCACTCTGAATTACTAGTTAAGCTCCCTCTAAATGTATAGTTTGTTCTACAGGACAAGGGGCAGGGATGACTTTAATGTCCTTAGAACAATCCAAGACTGGTTTCTACAATTTAACAATTTCAATACATATTTACTTACACTACAGAGAACCATTTTCATGTTTTGTTCTTCATATGTGAAAACCAACACGATGAGTCCCACTCTCCTGAAATGGGTAGCACAAGGAAACAAGGCACAAAATTTGAGTCTCCAGTTGTTCCAGATTCAAATCCAAAATAAATATTAGCATTAGTGCAACATCCCTTGGCGTGTCATGAGACAAGGAAAAGGTCCTGTTACCCTGGCTTCTATTATTTATCATTTCTATACTTAAACTAGCCAAAATCAACAAAATGACACCTTAAAATACACAAGGCATAACGGTAAAGTCTAAATGAGACTGTGGTCTTGGCAGTGCTTGGTCAGCAGCTCAAACGTAACTATGCACCTACAGTACTTAACCACTCTGCAGCTCAGTTTCTCAGTCTGTAAAACGGAGGCAATGATGCACACCTTGCAGAACTTCTCTAAGCATTGCCCCTCCAGGACAGTGCCCAGAACACAGTGGCTGTCCAGGATATGCTGGCTTTCTTTCCTTTTATGAACTGATACCAAATGCAGATCCCTGCCTCTGGGGGCCTTAGAAAAGTAAGTCAAGATGAAAAAACAGAGAAAAGATTAAAAGCAATACAAAGTAGGATATGATCAACGCTAGCAGATGATAAATTGAGGAAATATTTTATCATTTGTTCATTTGTAAGCATTTAGAATTAAAAATTAAAATTATAACACACATAAGACTTACATTCGAATGTCACACGTACCATACCACATTTTAGCATAAGTAGAATTAATTTTACCTAGCAGATCCAGTCTTCACACATTGTGTAGACAAGAGGAAGATTTTAGAGGAAGGATAAATAGTGTTTTGCAAACCCTTCCAATCTTTATAAAGCAATGAGATGGTTATTACTCCCACAGCATTGATGATATGAAATTTTTCTCAAGAAATCAATTTTCTATTTACAACTGTCTAATGTGACATCATGGTAAATGCTCTCTCTATATATATATAATTCCAGACTGTGATATGACACAAAAACCCAGAGGAAAACCAAGTTAAAGGAATTAAAGAAGAAAATGATGGACGGAGCCTCAAGAAATGTGGGGCACACTGAAGGCCAGCAGGGCCAACACAGAGCTACCCCACCACACACAAATTGTCAGCTCTGCAGCACTGCGCTGCCACCGCTGGGAAAGCCACCAAGGATCAACATTATTAGAGGAAACAACATGGGGGTGGGAGGAATAGCTCAGTGGTACAGCACATGCTTAGCATGCAAGAGGTCCTGGGTTTAATCCCCAGTACCTCCATTAAAAATAAATATATAAGTAAACCTAATTACCTCTTCCCACCAAAAAACAAACAAACAAAAACTGATGCTTAATTAAGTTTTTTTTTTTTAGAAAGAATCAACATAAGATATGGCAACTAGCTACAAAGCGAGAAGGAATAAAAAAGGAAAAGAAGATAAAAGACATAATTGTAAGGGCACTACAGGCCCAAAGAGGAATACTGTATTTCAGTAGCTATTTTGACCAGAGTAACTGTCCGTACTTCTCTATGTTTTGATTATTCTGTTCTTTCTGGGACAGAACTGGCAATCGCCCTTCAGAAGCATATCCAATCACTTGCTTTGCAGCCAGGTGCTATAGATTCAGAAATATGGATACTGCCACCCACCCGCCCCCTTTTCTGGGAACATTTCCTAACCTTAGTCTTATCTCAGTCCCATGTGGAACCTTCTCATTTTCTCAAGAAGGGTGTGTATAAATTCTCAAGTAATTATCAAAGTAAAACTTGTTTCAATTCTTTCATTAAATTATTTGAAATGCATCATGCTCTGCCCATTTATGAAGGACTAGTGCAAGTTCCACTGGATGAGGAAAGGGATTTGTCTAATTTCCTGAGGCTGTGAATGTGTCATCAAAGGGTCTGATGATCTTCTCTGATTTCCAACAAGAAGGACCAGGCCAATGATGCCTTAAAAGTACCTCATAACGGTGCAGCGTCTGAATCCTTCAAATTCTGAGCTAAGGTTTCTTCAGCTGATGGAAGGAGCTGAGTTTGTCAAGTGACTCCTCTGAGCTCAGTAAAAGTGGACATAGACTTTCTCTTTCTATCCAGTCCTCAAAAGAGTCATTGAAACTACTTCTTGACACCTACTGACAAGAAAATATAGGAGAAGGAAAGAGGAGGAATTCTGAAGGCTATTAAAACCACCCATGAGCAGCTATTTCCAGTTGAGGGCAACTAAAGAGGTCTCCTATTCTCTGATCTGTTCAATAGTGGAATTTCCAATTAAATGTTCCTTCTTAGGATGTTCTTATCATTATTCTGTCGTTTCAGATGCCTCTGGTAAGCAAAAGCGAATCTAATAAGGTAGCCTTTATGCAAGTTTCTTTAGGTCACGTGGAAGCAAAATAATGCCTGGGTCCATTTACTCTTACAGAGACTAAAGCATATGATATCACTTATATGTGGAATCCAAAAAAATGACACAAAGAATGTATTTACATAACAAAAACAGACCCACAGACATAGAAAGCAAACATGGTTACCAAGGAGGAAAGAGGTGGGTGGAGGGATAAATTGGGAGTTTGGGAGTTGCAGATACTAACTACTATATATAAAATAGATAAACAACAAGGTCCTACTGTATAGCACAGGGAACTATATTCAGTATCTTGTAATAGCCTATAGTGAAAAAGAATATGAAAAGAATATGAACCCCTATGCTGTACACCAGAAACTAACACAACACTGTAAACTGATGATACTTCAATAAAAAATAAACAAAATAAAACAAAGAAGAAAAAAGTAAAGAAAAAAGCAAATATATAATAAAGAGAAGCAATACAGGAATAAGAAAATCGGGACTTCAAGGGAAAGAGGACAGAATAAGTTTAACTGGATAATTAATTAGAAGGCATTAATTTGGAGAACGCTTAATGAAAGGGAGGGCTAAAATGCCTTGGCATCTAGCCAGCAGGAGTAGGTCAAAGAGCTAGTGCTTTGGAGATGTAAAGTACACTGCCCTCAACTCTCAGTTGTGGCATTATTCTGCTTTTAGAAGGAAATCTTTTGGAAAATCAAGTACTAATACATAAGATATGTAGCCACCAAAGGGTTGGAATAACACATAGGTTTGGAAGCTACAAGACCTTTAGATTGGATATTGTACTGAACTGGGTCCAATTGGTGGCTGCAATTTTGCTGTTCTATTCTGAGCTGGGCTAACATGTCCATAAATAAGAAAACACTCAAATTAAAACACAGAGAGAGCAAGCAAACTAAAGCTTTGTTCTTCAAATACCTCTCCTTAAAGCACAATTCTCAACCCTTGTAAGTATGAGGTCCTTTTAACACCCCGCCCCAAAATAGAGAGGAATCTAGTTTTAATTCATGAAGTCTCCAGGAAGTGCAGGTCTGACACACACTGCAATGACCCCAGAGGTCTGAGACCCCAGGTTGGGGAGAGTTATGTTGAGATATTTTTAAACTGGGCATATTCTTCCATAGCTTTCCCATTTAATGATATGAACTCAGTAAGTGGTTTTCTTGCTTGGATGAATTCGTCCTTACATTCTAAAATTCCTCCCATGAAGACACTGAAATAATTTTGCCTCTGAAAATACTATCTTTTCAAAAATCCCCTGAGTAGAGGGATTTGGGATGATTTATGGCAGCAACACTGATCTGAAGTAGTACACTGTCACAGCATTTTTTAATATGAATAATGATACAGCTCTGTCTTTTTCAGTAACTCTGCCCTATAATAAACTATCACCACACTACCCACAGATAATGATATAACAGTTTTCCCAGCTATTCATATTGCTTAATATCTACAGACAAAAAGCGAATAGGATACCCACTACTTAAGTTATTTTGCTGTCTGTCTGATGTCCTAATACCCCAGCATACCCAGCTTGCAATTCTCAAGATCTTCTCAACTCCTCTATTAAAGGATGTTTTAATGTCCACTTTAACTTTTCAAAGACATGCTGTCTACTACACGTACCCCCTGAGGTACGACCTAAAATGGTAACTACACTGCCTCAACTTTCGGATGACAAGGGACCAGGTGATAGATTGACTTTACAATCTGTTTATTAGAGGCGCATAAAATAGGCTTCCTGGTCTAGATCATGAGTGAGGTAAGTCTAGCTATTTTGATGCCATTCTGTTCCAATTTCATGCCTTACCACTTTAATAACCAAATAAGAAAGCTGATAAGGATTTCTGCTTTTCCTTTTCCATATAGGGCAAAATTTTCAGAGCACCGAGCCAAAACATTTTTTTGTATGTGACCCTCCTGGAAGACAAATAGGAGTCTGAGTTCAAGCACACAAAATGAATACTCTTAACACACACACACACAAACACACACACACACACACACACACACACGTCCCACTTATAAGCTGCTAAATCTGGAACATTCCTAACAGGAAACAAAAACAAAGCTGATGAAGGAAGAGGTCTAACAGGGAAAAAGGCTGTAGCCAAAGGCTGCATCTGCCCAAGCAACCGGGTCACACTGACAGGTTTTGTAAGACGGGTGCTTAGAATTCTGCATGACAGCTGCACAAAGCTCTCCAGCTTCACTTTCCTGCCTCAAAAATAGCAGTTGCTCAGGGTGTAATAGATCCCATCCCTGGGAAGTAACACTGTCTTATCCTTGAAAGACTGGAGGGCAAACTCCAATCCCATCTTAAAAATACCCTAACCCAAGTCTCTGTTCAGCGTCCCTTACATGAAAAATCCCCAGAGGAAAAGGAGATGAAAGCAGGTTGAAAACTTTCTCCTTTAAAACCTTGGGAGGTCATTTAGGTGCCCTCCAGCATTTAAGAAAGCTCAATCCATTAGTTTTCAATGACAGGTCTGGTTCCTTTCCAATTCATTTCAACTCAACAAAATTTCAAGTAACTCAGAAGCTGTAAGATTATTTACAAGTTGTTAGACACACAGAAAGACTCTAGTTCTTGCTGAAGGTTGAGTTTTGAGCACTGAAGTCACCCACCTACACCACCAATCCAACCCACCTACACCACCAATCCAAGGTGGAACTCTTCTTGCGTCTTATAAAAAAGCAAGACAGGAACTGGAAGGTACAGTTCTTTTTTAGCTTGTGATATTCATTACTTGTCCATTAGCACGGGTCTCTTTGGACATTTCAACCCCTCTCCTATTTACTACCCATTGCACAATCAGCCTTGATTATCAACGTGGCCAGTGTAGGTGGCACCCCAAATTATTCAAATTACTGCCATCTTAAGTGTCAAAGGGGGAAACTTCCTCTTCCTGAGCTAATTAACATACTCTTCTGTCATTCATTTAAATTGCATTTTTCTGCCTTAAATGTCAAGAGTCTACATCTTATGTGGAAGCAGCAGTTCAGAAGATTTCCCTATTGCATTTCTTATTCTTCTCTGTTCTTACTTTCTGAGAACGGTTTGAACCATTCCATTCTCTATTTTTCTTAAACAAATAATATCTGGGATGATAAGCCATAAGAAAGACAGACTTCTCCATCTTTAACAGATGCAGAAGCATGCTCAGAGGGGCAAAGCTGCCTGCACAAGATTTCAGGGCTAAGGAAGTATCAGACCAGGATCTGAAAAAAGGCCAGTCTGGCCACTGCTCTTTCCTGCCCAACAACCCCCAACACACATACACATACAATCCTTTCCCACTGATTTCTGTTAATGTCACCATCTTTCTCTTTGTCATCCAAACACTAATCCTTCAGCTTCCCCTAAATCCTTCCAGCTACACTGAATCAGTGGTTCAAGTACTGGTTCTGCTTCCACAAGTTCTGGGTCCCTGGTCTCCATCTCCATCTCACCTGCTCTATCTAGGTCCATCCCCCAGCATCCTCATCCTAACTCGCCTGCTTCGTTTGTGTCTCTTTCTCTGGCCCCGCGTGCCTCCAATCCACTCTGCACACCACAGTGCCTCCAGACAACTCTACCATCACCATGGTTCTCATAATGATGCCAAGATGCTCCTATTTTTACAGCAAAGCCTGGCTGCCCAATGAATAAAGTCCAAGCTCCTTCCCCAATGTTCACAACTATTCAAAATCTGGCTCCGAATGTCTCTCCTCCATACAACCAACTCTCCAATCAAATGAAAGTGTGCACAGTCCCCGGCCAGTCACCGCTGTGCTCCCCAGTCCCGGGCCTCTGCTGATGCTGATGGACCCAGCTGGAACTCCCTTCTCAGCACAGGCAAGACTGTAGCTAATTCAAATGAGCTCTCCCGTGATATCTCAAGCCAGGGGGACATCTCCCTTGTCTGAACCTCACAGCACTCTGATCCCTCAGAGCTCTCGCCATACTATCCCTGGCATTTTCATTTCTTCTGTAAATGACTTACTTCTCCCACTCACGAAAGCAGCGAGTCAGTGTTTGTTTCACATGTGGGTCCATCGGCGGCAACACATTAGGCACAGAGCAAGCACTCACACTTCTTGTTCCGATGAGTGTATTCGAGAATCACAAAGCCTGACTCCCTCTATTGGAGCATATTTATTCTCAAAGCCAAGCACAGTCTTACACACATCGGCCAAAAGTAAAAGTTAGAGAGGTAGGAGAGAGACACTTGGTCATCCTGGGATAATCCGAATAATCATAAAACATGTTAAAATGGAACAGTTATGGGGATGTATCCAGCAGGCGGGAAAACTGAGTTTAATGTTCCTGAGTCCGGATAAAATTTCTAAGCAAGATGGAGGTAGGGGGTGGAGGGTGTTCTGGGTGAAAACTGATTGCACAATGGGCCCCTTGACCAGAAACCCCGGTATGCAAATAGCTAAACCACTGAACAAATACCTCTACATTCCATGGAAAAACAAAGTGCTCAATCATAATTAGATTCTACTGGTCATTAAAATATAGTTCCAGCTACACTCAAAGCAATCTTAAATGGAGGAGAATCTCAGCATTCATCAGTGATTCAACAGAGGAAACAAGGCTACGGGATACGTGAGTTTTCAATCATGCTTCAATCCGGTTTCTCTTGCACATGTCTTTCCGTGCTTGCCTCTGTCCCAGCACACACCCATTCTTCAAAGGCAAGACAGGAGGGCGGGAGTTTACAGTCCTGAAGGGAAATGGAAGAGGTTCAGGTTTCACGCTTTTGTTGTGTGTGGGGTTTTTTTGTTTTAAGTCAATTTTTTCCTTCTTAAAATTTAGAGAGATGGAAAATCCATTAGGTAATTATGGCCAACCCAAGAGACCAATTCAAGCTCGTTCCCCACAGTTCACTCTCCAGCAATTTTCCAGTCCACTTCCCTGGGGAAATGCTAAAGTTGTCTCCCCAACAGCCACTTTCAAATTTAGCCCCAACCTAGTACCACTGCAAAGCTTAAAATGTAAACTTTATAACGAGATCTGAGTTGAAATTGCAAACAGCTATAAAAACCAGGACCTCTTGCTCTTCGCAAGGGGGCAAAACAATCCTAGGCACAAACGGGAAAGATCTTATCAGATTTTCAGGCATTTCTGAGTTAATCTCACCCTAGTGGCTCTCCTCAGCAAGCCTTCACATATGGGAATTTATTTCTTGCTGTTGTCATTTTCAGGAGAAGTGACAACAATCTGAAGCTAGGACGTGGGGTTTTTATTTGGAATTTTACTTTAAGTCGACACCAGAATGGTCAAAATCAGGCTACAGTTTTCTAAAACTCAAAAAGTTAGTAAAAGAGAGAAGCAGAATTTGCTCGCAAACCTAGCACCTGCTGCTAGTGTTACAAAAAACCTGTTTCCCAAGGGCTACGATTAGATAATTAACGGCTTAACTGTGCTCACGAGTACAGCACTGGTACAGGGCAGATCTGGGTTCCAATCCTGGCTCCACAATTGATTAACTATATAATCGCAGACAAATTAAGTGACGCCCTAAACCTCTGTTTCTTAACTATAAAATAGGCATAAGAATACCTACCTCAGAGAACTGTGATGATCCTAACACAACACATAAAAAAATGTTCAGCACAAAACACCCTGTGGCCCAGAGCAAACCCACCGTAAATGTTGATAATAAAAGACATGAATTACTACGAAACCCAAAAAGACCCACAGCACCTTACACTTAGAAAAGGCTTGATTCACACATACCAAGTGACACCTGGTTTTCCTTTTGGTTTGCACTTTGAGTTTCTAATCCTCTATCTCCTTTTTATTTGTTTATCTCCTTGTTTGTTTGTGATATTAACAATCTTAGGTTTGGAGGGATTCCTTTATCTTACGACTGATCGTGTTTTATAATCTTTACAAATGAGTCCCTACAACCTTGCTCTGTTGGAAACTCCTTGACTATAAATTCCAAACGTTTCAAGCATTCCTCTGGCGCTGGGGGAAACCACGAGTGTTTTAACAGTGTGTGTGAACTAACCGTGCACCCTTCCCAGGTGGTCTCCTCTGGATGCCCCTCCTTCCTCCCGGAGCAACGTGCCCCGCTCCATGAAGGAGCTATCTGCCACACCGACACCTGGATGCCGCATCCTTTCAAAGTGAAACTGAGAGTGAAATGACAGCGAAACACAACAGCCAAAGATATGCAGCATCATGGAGCCTCGGGGACAAAATTTACCCATTATCACACTTTCATATCCAGACAAGAAAGACAAGTTTTTGTATTTGGTAGATCAGTTTTTCACAAAAGTTAAGGGTATTGACATCAGCACTCAACATTCTAGTTTTACTGTTGACCTTTGAACAACATGGATTTGAACTGCATGAGTCCACTTGTTTACTTTTTTCAAGAGTAAATATTACAGAGTTACATGAGCCACAGTGGTTTGAATCTGAGGATGCAGAACCTCGGATACAGAGGAAATGTAGGCACCACATATACAGAGAGAAGAGTTATACATGGATTTCCCACCGCACAGTGTGAGTGTCCCTGACCCCCAAGCTGTTCAAGGGTCAACTGTACTTGTTTTTCTCTGCTGTAATGGGGTAGATGTCACCACCATACTTCAATTGCTTGGGCAATGGACGCCTTCTCACACACTCCTGACATCGTTGTGATAGTAAAGGCCTTGTTTGTAACTAGCGACAGTTTGAGATACACATGGCAGTGGAATTTCTCCCTCATTAGTCTTAGAGCACCTGCATTCACACTCACCCCACCCTTCTTGAGCATTCACTATGTGTCCAGCCCCACATCCATAGTCATAAAACTCTAGGAAGTGGGGGATGCTACTACTATCGCCTGTTTACAGAGGAGGACGTTAAGGCACAGAAAGATTAAATTCTCAAAGTCCTAAGAGCTGGGAGTGGCAGAGACAGACTCCATCCAGAGCACCAATGTTGGTAACTACTCTAGTAAACTGTCTCCTTGGTATCCAAGATGCCCACAACAGCTCCTTTTCACTGATAAAAATGTAGAAATCTGATGTTTTCAGTATTCATTCATTCATTCAATATGCTCTTTTCATGAAGTTTCTGTCCAATGGCAGGGACTGTACAAGATAGTTGAGGTTCCAGTCATAAAGAAGACAAACACTGTAGCTGCCGACAAGGCAGCTACTGAGAAATTTTTATTTTAAAAACCCTAATATTAAAATTTATCCAAAGAATGAATACAATTACCAAAGAAAGCCGTAAAGTTAAAAATTATGCAGGCAATTAATTAAAGCCGGGAACATTGCTACCAGTCCGGGAGGACCTTGTGAAAGGCTATATAGCAGAGGGCCCCATCCTGGTCTGGAGGACCAGGGAACACACATCTCTGATGTGGTTGATGGGGCCACTAACTTGAGCTAACTTTAGCTGCAGCGTCTACAAAAGCAAAGTGGCCACTGGATTTGTTTCTGCAACATTTGGATTACTGATTCCAGCCCCATGGAACTGTTCAGCCAATTGCTTTTTTTTTGAATAATACAAGATGGCTGCAAATAAAGGTTCAAAATGTTAACCTTCCTTCCACCTCTCCCTGGCTGTCTGTGTATGCATAAGTTTCTATAAAAATTCAATAGGGTAACATGTCATCAAATGCTTTTTCCAGCCCTAAAATCTCAAGTAGTTCTCTGTTGTCTAGCCTGGGATCCACCACTAGTTTGGAGTTTATCTAAGGCTCCTCCCTATGTAAGGATTTGATATATTGCTTTAATATATTTATATTGCAATGCCCTGTTTTTCTCAATTGCTCTGTGAACAGGGTTAATATTTCTAGCCATTGGGATCACAACTGTTTGAAACTTCCCTTTTACACTATGTCCTTTAAAATCTTTCTAAAATGCATTATTAGAATGTTTTATCTTAGTAACAGTCTGGTGAGTAAAATAAAACTGATCTCTGTCTAACTCAGGATCTTGGATCCTTCTGGGAGATTTCTCAGGATATCAACATTTCTTAAATCTTGTCCCCTTGCCCATATTTGGATGCAGAATGGGGCCCTTGGTGCAGAAGAGATGGTGTAGTTATAATAGATGACAGTGAGCAGGCAGAGTTGTTGGATTTCCATTTTGCCTCCACTTTCCATCTCTCAGCAAAAAGCACACGTACTAGGGAGAAAGGACCAAGGGATAATGTAAGAACCCTTAATCCAGAGCCCACCCAAAGTATGGGCCGTCTTCCTCTGCAATCAGAGAACTGTGCTTTCATCTACTTCAAATCTGGAGCATCCATGGAGGATTTCAGTGTCCAAAAAGGATGCCACTGCTTTACGTGGTTAGAAACCTACCAACACCCGACTGGAATTAGTTCAAGTATCCAAACCCAAACGAATTAAATCTCACAGTGATCTAGGAATTTGCAATGTGATCTCTTCAGTCCCAAATTCATCAGTAGTTGAAGACTGGCAATCTTTCATAAATCCCTTCCAACTTGAGATTCTATAACTCAATGAATCTGTTGTCACCCTGGACCACTTACCTTGGACATTTCTGCAGTGTAAAAAAAAAAAAAAAAAAAAAAAAAGCCTCACAAAGGCTGACTTTCTTAAAAGCTGTCTCTTAAAAAAAGTACTGGGAAGAAAAAATATGGCTAAATCACAGTTGCAATTTAGTGGTTCTTCCCGTCTAAGAACGGTATTACTTCACATTAAAAGAAAACTGAGTTACTATAAAGAAATGTTCTCTATAAATCTCCAGTCCTGAATAATTACCCTTAAGCTTTCCAGTTGGTTTTCTTTCCAAAGAGCTAATAAATACGTCCTAGGTGCTCTTGGCAAGCAAAAGCACCAGGTCCTATCACATGGAAGAAAAACTCTGAGCAGAAACCAAGGAAATAAGCAGGGAAAACCAGTAAGAATGAAGGGCAATGCTGTTAACTATGAAGTCAGTGTTTCATGTGACAGGTTTAAATATACCAAGGAGAGGGCAGATCCACTGAAGAGAGTGCCCTGCAAGAAGAGAAGGAACCAAATCTGAAGTGAATTGGTGGGGAAAAGGGAAGCAGAAGCGGGAAGCCCTCCAGAAGATGGGGGAGGGGAAGAAAGGGCACAGCCCTTTCATGGTGTGATAGACCAATTTTGCTCCCCCTGAATGGATGTATTACCCAGATCTGCTCAGCAACATGGAACTGGGAGGAGATGCTTCAGCATTACAGGGAGAAACTTGGCCATATTTGTGAAGGTCCTGCCCAGGGCCACTCACTGCCCAAAGGGGATAAAAGACACATCTCCAGGATGCTCCCTGGGCAGTGGAGGAGGGGTGACTTAATCTGTGCAACAAGTCCAGGTGCCTGCAAAATACTGCTTGATCCCAGTAAGAAGGCAGCAGTAGAAGGAAAATATGCAATCATTTTAGAAGAGCAGGAGGTACTTAGGTTTACGTGCTGATCCAGAGTGACAGTCGAATCCCCTGGAAAAAGAAACATGGAATGTTTGTGACTTTCTCCTCCCTCCTCAAAGTTCTCTAGGACAGGAGAGGAGGAGGGAGGTGATGAAAAGATGCCTTCCAGTAGATTCCTCGTGGGGGTTCAGAGACAGACAATTGCTTACTGCTACTGGAAGATTTCCCTGTTACTTGTTTATTCTTTGCCAAGGAAATGGCCCAAGTCAGCAGGACCTAGGAACCTGAAGTGTAGACCCCCCGAGACACTAATGCCCAGCCAGATTTGGGATCCCAAGCTTAGGAAACAACTTTCATACCAGCACACAACTGTGAGAGTCTCAACTGTATGGAGCTTAGAAACTGTGAAAGGAAAGGAAAGGACACACAGTTCCAAAGCTGTGCTTGCAGCCAAGTAAATTCTTTGAGGTGTTCAGTGACTTGATTTAGAGGGAGGCTGTTCTCCCCTTGATGTCATCTCAAAGAAGAACCAGAAGTGCAGGATTCCAAAGAAATGGTCACCAAGTTCTAGGCCGAGCCCTGCAGCTGTTTAACTGTGTCACTTTGCAGCAATACAGTTGGGTAGTGTGGTTGAGAGGGTCCCAGAGGGCAGTTGGATTGGATTCCATGTGACCGACCCAGCGCTGACACACATATGACTCAGGAGAGAGAGCTCTCAAACCCAAGGACTGCACAAAAAGTGGGTCTTGGGCAAACTAGCTAAATTTCTTTTCTGCATTCTTTTCTCTGGCATGTTATTCCTTTCCACAGATAAGCGATTCCACAGGGGCCTTCCAGAAGCTCCACCTAGCCAAGTGGCTTCTGATATTTCATAAAGTGATAACTGTTAAAAATGGAGTCATATACAACCCAAATAAACTAATCACATTTTAAAAAGTAACCAGTGAATTACTTAGGTGGGACTTTCAAGTTTGTGAAAGCAAAATAGGAGGGAAGGTTTTCCAAAGTAAACTGACAGCACTTTGAGCACATCAGTGTGTTTGTGTATACGATCTTTCCAGCTCATAGGCAATTCAAAATGGATAAAAGCAAATCCAGTCAGTCTTGGTTATTAGATATTTTTCCTCTCAAAAAACCATCAATGTCCTGAGGGTAAGACCTTGCCTGTCTTGTTCCCCGTGTATCCCTGGCAGCTTCAGAAAGCCTGGTGCAAAGTAGGCACTCAAATTTCGTATTGATTCAACAAATTAAATTAAAAAGCCACTTTAAATTATAAAATATAATCTGTGGACCAGCCCCCTGCGGATTCATCTTTTTAAAGTTAGATTTCTATTTTGATTAATACTCAAATATGAATTCTTTAAGCACCTCGCCCAAGAAGTAAGAGGTAAGAAAACTAGGACAGAAAAAATATCTGGTTGTGGAAAATCTACCATCAGATCATCACGAGGTAATTTTACTTCAGTAACTTCATTAATTCTTTCCTATTATTTTAAGAATTAAGTACCTCCTTGTCTGTCTAAATTGTAAATTCTAAATGTTCCTAATGAAATTAAGATGAATAACTGGATAAATGCAATTAGTATAACATGGTATATTCTACAGTTCTTAAAGAAAAAACTGTGATCACCAACATACTTTGTTTCCATTACTTACTATGTGTGGAACCATCAACGTTAGCCTCCCTCAGGCTCCAGTTCCTCCTCTACAAAGATGAAAGACAGCAAAGGCCCCAGAGGCCAGAGGTGAGGAAGCTGACATGAGACTATCTATACAGTATCGGCTTTTGATTAACAATGATGCTAATTTTTACGCAACTACTTGAAATGTATTTCATTTCGGTTTTTAGGATTCTAGTTTATGGGGAATTTCTCTGGATCTGTATATTAACTAAAACGGTCTCAAGAAAACACCATGTACTGTAGAACGTGACTAATCCACAGTAAATGTGGCTATCTTTATCACATCCCTTCACTGATATGACTTTCCGTAGCAACATTGTGAGAATTAATGTCAGTTTCCTAAACTAGTGCAAAAGACACACGTATGCCTGTGAGATCTGTTTGCAAACTCCGTGAAGAAAAGACAGCCATTCCCAGAACATTCCATGTCCTCCTCCTGCCTCATCCTCACAGAGAAAACACCAGCAATGGCTCTGACTCGCCACAGTGGAAACTGGTTCACAGCCCTGCTTCTCAAGCCTCAACTGTTTCGCTCTTTCAAAGCACTGTCCTTCAGAATAAGCCTCTTCGCAAATGTGAGGGTTTAGCAGCCTGGAGTTCTTCAGAAGTCAGCTCTATTAATTACAGACAACCTCAATTGCAGTTTTTGCTTTCTTTTTTTCCCTTTTGATGTATTAAACTGGCTGTCAGAAATTAAATTACTTCAGAAAGGAATGACTGAATACCTCCAAACTAAATCAGCTGTTAAAGAATGCCTGGAATACGATTTTTTTTTTTGTTGCTAATGCTGAACTACCAACCTACAAAGTAGAATTCCTCATTATTTAAAAGGACAATGGGTGTTAATATTGTACAACTGCACAGGCCTTTCTAGAAGAGTCTCGCCTGACTGGTTTATATTATAAAAAAACACTTAGACGCCAAAAATAGAAAGCTATCCCTTCAAGGTTCACATCCTAGTTTGCATCAGTAAATAAGAAAAAAAAAATGAATATTTTAGGACTCATCCGTGAAACAAGAAGTTTAAATGTCATATAACTGCTTTATATTATAATCAAAAACACTTCGGTGCTAAAAATAGAAAAAAAATTCTTACAGTATTTGAATATCAGTTGGTAGCCAGAAACAATAAGAAATGGATGTTTTAGGATTCATCCATAAAACAGGAATTTAAAATGTCCATTGCTGAGAGAACAATGAACTTTTTTTCAAGAACTAATAACACTAAACTTCAATTTCTAAGATTTATAAATTTGAAAATTTTAGGAGCAGAAGAGATCACAGGTATCAACTCTTATTCTACTGCAGACATGTAAAAGGTAACCCTCCAAGGCAGATGCAAATCTATTCTATCCTGTACCAGGATTATGGATTTGCAATCAGGTGGGAATATCTGTTGTCATTGCAAGGGTGGCATTTCATTACATAATTAATACTGAATCTTGTTCTTGGTTGTGAAGTCCCTCCAGCTGCTCTAATGACTTCCTCGTGTGCAAGGAGTTTCCATCAAACCCAGGAGGACTGGCTGCGAGCATGCCAGGTTTTTACAAGGTGTTTGCATTGCTTTTAAATCTGGTTCATCATAATGACACTGTCTTTTGATGCTTTTTTCTCTTGCATATGAAGCTGAAAGAGGGAAGATGAAGTTCTTTGTTGCTGTGATTCAAGTATCAATCTTTTCCACTACTCTCAGTCTACACACACAAAAGCCAAGAAGCCTCTTAAAAGAGGGTGATTTATGAACTTGTAAAACCCAAGAAGTCAATCAATATATAATGAAGTAAAGAGAAAAAGAAAGAAAAGCAGGCAGGTGTGACAGACCGGTTGGTCGATGGCAATTACTGACACGTCTGGATTGAAAGCATTCAGTTCACTTACGAAGACCTCCAATTCTGATAAACACTGATTGATGAGTGAGAGACACATTTCAGATTGCACGTGTCTCTGCGTTTTCACTTCTCCTAAGTCACAGGTGGTGGGTCTGTACTTACAAACACAGGCTGCCTTGTTCCAACCTCCCATTCCCCCTCTGATCATCATTTTCATCTCAATTTTTCCCTGCAAGTTCATCTAAGGTGATGATGTTTCTTTCCAGAATGATGTAGCTGTGAAAACGTTCCCATATTTCCTGAGCTAAATGCAGCAGGTACTGTAACTTGCTTTTAAATCATAAATAAGTACTCTAAAATGCCTACCACACCTTGAAATTCAGCCTGAAAATGCTAAAGTGCTTAAATCTAGATGGCCAATTCGCAACGTGGCACAGAATTCGGACTTTAGGATATTCGAGTCCAGCCCCTCACCAGGTCCCTAATTAGGTACACAATCCTGTGAAATTCAGTAGCCCCATCTGAACCTCAGTTGATCTGTTAAGAAAGAAGATTAAATCAGATTCACTCTAAAGTTTCTTCCAGCCCTCATGCTCCATGATTTTTACATCTTTTCTGGCTCACTAATGGAGCTGTGGTGTTAGAATTTACTCTATTCCTCAAGAATTGTCTATCTCATAAACGTTATTTAAACACCAAACTACATGCCTTACCAACATTTACGTGGAAATGTCACTGTCATCCAGTCAGTCTTGAGATACTATATTTGTCTGCCTAGTGCAATCACCGTAGTTTCTCTTTTTTCCAATAGCTCTTATTTCCCACCATAACAATACAAATAAAGTTGGGGGAGAGTTTTAAAAGAAAATTTTCAATTTGTTTTTGATGTTTTAGTTCTGAAAATACTGATGGGTGTCAAGTACAGGGTAAATTTTTCTACACGGATTTAGTCAAAGGGCAAACTTTTATACATTCCAGCAAAATATAGGGTATTCACACCATCTGACAGCTACTCTAATCATCTTTCTCCAACATTCACTACCTTTCCTATTCATATCTTTCCTTTGGTGATTCCAAACTGGAGGGAAAATATGCAAAGGGTAATGACATCTGTATGCGATGTGAAATCTAGTGTGAGATGTGATGATTCAAATACTAAAAAATGATACACTCTTTCAATTCATTTCCTCTGGTTTTTCAACTGATACATGAGAGTATGATATAAATCAAGCCACTGCTATAAAGAAAGAAAAACTTCAAAAACAAAGACAAAATAAAAGCAGTCCTCTTTTCTGTAAGTCAAAGAAAATGGCTGTATAGAAAAAGAGGGGATAAAAGGGAAGCATTGGGACAATATGGAGATACTCCTTTTGAAGTATGAATCCTCTGTGGTGAAACCATTTCCCCATTTCATTGAAACCCTTTTTAAATTTTCATTTAAGTGTTATTTTTATTTGGTTTATTAAGTTATCATACATGAGCTTGTATTTTTTTTTCTTTAATAGGAAGGGATCCAGTTCCTTTTGAGAGGGTAATCTGCAACCAAAAGCTTGAATATAAAAGACAAGTGATAAATGCTGGAGAGGGTGTGGAGTGTTACAGGGAGCCCTTCTGCACTGCTGATGGGAATGTAATTTGGTGCAGCCACTATGGAAAACAGTATGGAGAGTTTCCCTAAAAAGCTAAAAATAGACTTACCATATGATCTAGCAATCTCACTCCTGGGCATATATCTAGAGAAAACTAATTTGAAAAGATACAGGCACCTCAATGTTTATAGCAGCACTATTTACAACAGCCAAGACATGGAAGTAACCTAAATGTCCATTGACAGAGATTGGATAAAGAAGATGTGATGTATGTATATTTACAATGGAATACTACTCAGTCATTAAAAAGAATGAAATAATGTCATTTGCAGCAACATGGGTGGACCTAGAAATTATCATACTAAGTGAAGTCAGACAGAGAAAGACAAGTATCACATGATATCATTTATATGTGGAATCTGAAAAAAATGAGACATGAACTTTTTACAAAACAGAAACAGACTCACAGACACAGAAAACAAACTTACGGTTACCAAAAGGGAAAGGTGGGGGAGGGATAAATTAGGGGTTTGGGTTTAGCAGATACAACCTACTATACATAAAACAGATAAACAACAAAGTCCTACTATATACCAGAGTCATCTCTATATTTAATACCTTGTAATAGCCTATAATGAAAAAGAATATGTGTGTGTGTCTCTCTATATATATGTGTATATATACATATATAAAACTGAATCACTATGCTGTATACCAGAAACTAACACAACATTGTAAATCAACTATACTTCAATACAAAAATAAACAATGAAACTTAACATGTTTATATGTTATAAATAAACAAACAAAAGACAAGAGAGTCCAAGTATTTTACAACAGAGAGGCTTCTTCAAAGAAGTCAACCACAATACAGACTCCAAGTTCCCAGCCAATGTTCACCGATGCCTAACAACTAGTAATGCTTGGTAGGGAGAAAGCGTTCTCTTTTATAGAAGAAACTGGAAAATCACTCCCTTCTGATTTGCAAGGAACGGTCAGAGAACCTCAAGCTACCAACAGAGAGGTACCCTAGGTGTCTGTATCCTTTCTTTATGCTTCTGCCAGAGGGGAAAAATAAGGAGTGAAAATGGGTGGTGAATTGCCTTCGCAGTCACAGAAGAGGGACATCATGCCAGGTGAGGGCAGAAGCAGACAAAAAAGTAAGAATTGGGGAGCCCCACAAAGATCAAAGGAAGACAATTTCAGGGCTCAGCCACATGGAAGAGGAGGCAGGTCTCCCTGTTGTGGCAAGAGCTTCCTCCTCTCCCCCCATCACCTTACGTGACTTCAAGGTCAGCCCCACTAACCTAACCAACATACTCTGCTCAATCCCTCAATTCTATTTCAGAACATAATTCCACAATCACACCCCAGGCTTCCATCATTCCCCGGAATTGTCACATCTCTGAAATCACTAAGAAATCCCAACGTCTCTAATAATTTCCAATCCTCTTCAACCCCCTTTCGTTTCCCTCTGAACTTGCTCTTTATCTTCACCAAGACTTCAACCTCTGACAAAGGTATTACTTTTGGTCTCATTTCCTTCTCGACTTCGTTTTCCTTAATAATCCCATTTACAGGCATCTTAAATCCTATCACTTCATGCCTTTCTGACCAATATCTCTTGCCCACCTACAATTCTGAATTACCCCCCATCTTTAGATTTTCTAAATTTCCCAGGCTGCTATAGACAACAGGAAAGTTCCAAATAACAGGATGACATGTGCACACTCATGAATGAGTGTCCACCTCAGCAGAGTCCTCAGTGCTGCTTTGTAAACTTGCTACTTACCTCTGCTATACTCCCTGCCTCACTGCTGACTCCAAACCATGGCCAACTTCCTTAAAATCCCAACTTTCCCCACAATCTCTTCACTCTAGCGTGGCTTCCAATCTTTCCAAGGAAACAAAGGCTATGGGTTGGGAAGTATCTTACTTTCCCTTCTCGGGATGGAGTGATCCTCACTAATCTCGTCTTAGAGGGAGTATTTCCTTTCTCCAGTCCAGGGCAATCCCTGCAGGCTGCCTGAATCCCATCCCACTCTGTTTCCTTTGAGAAATGTTCTCCATTAATGATCTCTTCTGTCTTACATTTTCATCTGCTCCCTTTTCAGTACCTGCTGCACAACTTGCAGGGCACCATTTTCTGAGGATACCATACATTTGCAGCCCAGGCTCCTGTTTCTACTGGTCCTTTCCTCTCTGCCTATAAACATACTTGTTTTCCTCTTATCTTTAAAAAAACTCTTGGACCCAATTTTCTCCTTAAGCTTAGCCCCAATCCCCTCCTTTCCTTCGCTGCCAAATTTCTTGAAAGAGTATTCAAAATGTGCTGCCTCCACCTCTTCCTTGTTTTAGCCCACCGCCAGCTGGCAGGCATCCCTCCCCACCACTCTATTCAAACTACTCAGTCAGCAGTGGTCATTACATCCTAACTGCCAAATCCAAAGGCCTCTTTCAGCATTCATCCACTCCGGCATCCTTAATTGCCCTGAGACAATAGATGAGGGTGATTTGGCTTTCATTCTTGAAAATCTCTGATTCTTTGGCTTGGGGGATACCCTCCTCCCCTGGGTCTTCCACCACTGCTAAATCACTCTTCTTCTGCTTCCTTTTCTTCTGCCCAATTTTTAAACCTGGATGTCCTCAACTCTCATCTTTTTACACCCTAGAGCAGCAGCTGGAAACTGAGGCTGGCCCATGGGCCAAACTGGGTCAGTATCCTGGTTTTTGTAAATAATGTTTTATTGAAACATAGCCAAACTCCACTTATTTACATACCACCTGTGGCTGCTTTCAAGCTGCAAGGGCAAAGTTGAGCTGTCCTAAGAGACAGGACAGCCTACAAAGCCTAAAATATCTACTGTCTGGTCCTTTACAAAAACATTCACAGATCCCTCTCTAGAGAGTCCACACAGTGGCTCCCAAAGTGTGGTGTCAGATGAGCAGCACTGACGTAAATGGAAACTTCTTGGGTAAACGGTCCTGGAGCCCCCAGCTCAAACTTATGCAACTACAAATTGTGGAGTGGGGCACAGGAATCTATGTGCTACAAACCCTCCCAGTGATTCTGATGCTTACTACAGTTTAAGGACCTTAGGTCTACACAGTGACCCTGGGCAATCTCCAGGGCTTCAAGTCCCACCCATGCATGTGGTGACTCTTGAATCAAGCTCTACTGTGTCTAAGTATTTTCAATGAACTCCCAAATATTCCCTCCTGGAGTCTCATTCAGTCATTCAACAAACCTTTTCTCAACACCTTCTATAGGATGAGCTGTGATCTGTGCGGGAGTTGGGCGGACAGATAAAAATATGTTTCATGCGATATTTGGGATATACTTATTCTAAAGACTTGCGGGTTACTCAAATTGAAATTCAAATTTAACTGGTAATCTATATTTTTATTTACTCCATCTAGCAATCCTGCACAGGGGCTATAAAGTGAATATGAAATCGTTTTTACCCAAGAGTAGAACAGATTTCAGTCAGGGAGCCGATGATATAAACAGTACAAAACAATATGATTATCTCAAACTCTCACATTTCAAAAATCTCCCTCCCCTCTTCCTATGTCAGTTAATAGCTGCAAGGTCTTTTTGGGCTAAGCTACTTCAAAGGCCTCTTCTAAATATCCCCCCAAAGAGGTTCTGACCCCAGAGTTGAGGGAAAAGTTGTAAGGCAGAGAGAAGCAGTCTAACCACGGGTGTGCATAAGAAAATGTTGTCATATGAATCGTAAGGGAATGATAAGAAAGGCATTATATACACTTGGCTGCTCATTTCTTTAAACTCTGATCCTTATCAATCGTTATACATAATGAGCAGTAACATGGTTGATATTTACTATTTTAAGGCATTTTAATAAAGATTGGATCCATAGTTTTAAAAAATGATACCCAGTGAAAAGTTCACGGTTTGGAATCTGGATCTAAAATTAAAGTCCTTGGCTTATAGTTCAAACCACAAACCAAAGCCTGGTGGCTCATCTGGTAGCATTTTACCCTATTAGCATGCCCAGGATCCAGGAAGAACTCTTTAACTTTGGGTTTGCAAACACAGATGACAATAGTGAGTGTGGAACATTCTATTAACCAGCATCCTTTGCAATAAGAAAGTCGATTTCTGATTTTGGGGGGTAATTTTTCTAATGTGGTCTTTTCCCTTAATTTTGTAAGTGCTTTTCCATGTCATTAACATGTTTAATACAAGATAATTTGGAGAATTCAGAGCAGCACAAAAGAAAATAAAAACCCCTTGTTTTTCTCGTTAAAAAAAAAGTTAATTTCTAAAACAATGGATGCAAAACATTTGACCTACTAATTTTTTTTTTAATTTTGACAGTTTTCTACTTAGGAAAAAAGACAATTTCTTAAAACACAGCCATGCAAATTTTTTTTTTTTTAATCAGGGCTTCCAGCAAAGAACATTTCCATCTAACTCTGAGCAAACTCATTTTTAAAACTTTCTCCCAAAGCCCCAGAAGAAAATTTACCGTTATGATAATTCACCCAGGCCTGAAAGCATCCCATTAAATCATCTGGGCTAATGAAAACAATGACAGCAGAGACAAACGATATTCAGACTTTATCTCATTTGCGCTACATTCTCCTTCACTTTGTCTCCTTTTTTTATTTTATCCAATAATGGTTGATTTCAATTCAACAGGTTGCACATTCAACATTTGATTTAGGTGGAAATATTAAGGCCATAGAAAAGGGGTGGCTTCCAGGCACCAAAATAATCTACAAATCAAATGTAATTATTCCTGGATTTCAAATTGGTAGCATTGTTTCCGTAAATCAAAATTTACAACTCATGGCAGGGATCCCCAAAATGGTGGAGTAGGAGGACACGGTGCTCACCCTCTCCCATGAATACAACAACAACTACATCTACGTACAGAACAATTCGCACAAAATACCTACTGAACTTTGGCAGAATATCTCCTACATCTGAGATACAAGGAGAAACTTCACAAAACCAGATAAACAAGTTTCTACTGTATAGTACAGAGAACTACATTCAATACCTTTTAGTAACCTATAATGAAAAAGAATATGAAAACGAATATATATATGTATATATCTGACTGAAACATTATGCTGTACACCAGAAACTGACACAACATTGTAAACTGACTACACTTCAATTAAAAAAAGAAAAAGAAAAAACAAATTTACAACTCACAAATTCTATTTCTTTCTTTACAAAGTAATAACTTATAGGGCTTCTTTACATGAAAAGATTTAAGCACAATTAAAAAAAAAAAAAACCTCTGAAAATGACATACTCAGTTTCTTAGAACACAACTACTAAATAAAGCAAGACTTCCTTCTAGTCATTCCTTGAAAACATAAGATTTGCCGGGACAGATCAGGAGCATCAGGTTGAGGAACTTGACTCAAGTGTTAGTTATTGGGTACCTGACTACCCTCAGCTCCTGTATCAGGATGTTCCAGCACTGAACGGGGTGCCCTGCTTTCAGAGTGTCCATAAGATGCAGATCAGAAACCAACTTCCAGGTGAGTTCAGAGAAAATACTTCCACGTCAGAACCAGTAGAGCCGAGTCCCTGCAGCAACACCAGGCTCTGTCCCTTGACAGTTACTGGCAGGACTCATCTTATCCCCATATCTTAAGTTCCTTGAGGTCAAGAACACTGTTGTATTTATCTTCTTGACCCTCCAAGCTCCCAGCAAGATGCACAGTATAACAGGGTGGCCATGAATGTATATGATCCAGTAAAGGAGAAGAGGTGGGAAACCATGGAGAAGGGTGGCTCTAAGCTTTCACTCTCAAGTGACTGGCCCTTAAAATACTGTTTCACTATTTTAACTACTAGTAGTTTTCTACCGTCCCTGATCAAAATCATGAAGGAATAAGGCTGCTCTCAGCAGAATTCAAGATAACCTGTCATTATTAGATGTCTGAGCAGTCAGTCCTTCATGCCAGGAGGCAGTCAGATATGACACTTTGAAAGGTACTTGTTTATAAAAGGCCAAAGTAGCTTCTTCTTTTTTTTTTTTTTTTTTTTTTTTTGCATTTGATTCAATACCTTAAGCTAAAGACACCTTTTTAATCCATGAAAAGGGACAATCATCATTCTGGAATTCTCCATGTAAAACACAAGAGTTGTTCAAATCACCTCTCTCATCAGTGTCATCACCCTAATTCCTAAAATGTAGGGGACCCTGGTGTAAGATGAACATCCTTCTCCCCCGTGCCTAAGCCTTCTTACATCAAGTGTAAGGTGTGCTTTCTTGGAGTTAGCAGTTATTTTAGCCAAAACCTCAGAACTACTTTTGTGTCTCGACAGCTCCGTCTCTGCTGTGTATAAAGAAAATCCACTACACTGAAACAATCACGAAGAGAAAAATTACTTAACGAATCAACCACCTAAAATACGACAGTTGCTCAAACTGCACAAGGCTCATTCAAAACTGGAATTATAAGAGAAATGGATCATACTTTTATAATCATATTTTTAAATAGAACCTAGCATATTACTGAATTAAAAACACCCTTTAACCAAACAAATGAAACACCAGCAATAATCCGCACTTATTAAAGGTAGTTGATTCTTCCTGAATTAAAATCAGATTCCACCACTTTGGGTAACTACTTAACTATTAATCAGATTAGATCAAATTTGAACTGCTGATGATTAATTTTAAAATAAGTATTATATGAACATTTACCAGCCCAGACACACATTCTTCTACGGAATATTTGCAAAAAAAAAACCAAAACTTGTCACAGATGCAAGTGAATAAAACATCTAAAAATATAGTATTTAGCAATGATAAAAATACTTGAGACAGCAAAGGAAACATCACAAATGAGCTTTCCCAATACTGTCTTGGCATACAAATAAGTGTCTCCTGCAAATATGAGTACTGGATTTCCTGAGAGACCCACAGCCTGAGAAGCAGAGAGAGGATGCAAAGAGGTCCCTAAAATGAAAACGTGCACCAAAGAAGGCGCTGTTGAACTCAGCAGCCTGGAGTAGCAGATTCAAAGCCAACAAAGAGTTAAACACCTAGGCTAGCTCAGTAATGAATGCTTAGTAAGTTTGGCCAGGGAATATCAAGTAGATACCAGGGCTAGAGCAACTGCTAAAGGGATGACCTCCTTGAATCTCATTTGCATAGCAATGAGATGTCACAAAGGCATTAAGTCTGAAACCGCAATGCTGTTTCTAATCCATGCTTTATTTTGTTGTGACATTAAGCAAACTGCTTTTTAAAGTAAAACAGAAATGATTCCAGCAATGCAAGGCTGGGGATTGGGGGGGGAGGGGAGCAAGGATGGATTATGAAACAGACTGGAAAACAGCTACGTAAAGAGCTACTGAGTCGCTCTGTAAGCAAAACCAGCTGAAAAGAACAATAAAATAATAACTTTCAGGGATACTTCCAAACCAGGTAAGATCTGGCTTTTGTCAACTGATATTATGTTACTTGGGCCAAGAATAATGCATGTCTACTCACAACAGACAAAACAATATGTCAATAAAATGAGCCAAACTCTCTCCAAGTGTATCTGTTACAGCCTTAGGCTGTTGCCTGTAATGATGCAAAAACCTTCAATTACAGTTTGGGGTTTGTTTTTGTTTTGTCTTAGTTTGTTTTAAGGAATTGTGCTTGCAAGTATTATTATCATTAGCTACTACTTAGGGAGATTGAGGGCTTTTTAGTCTACCACTGAGGAATGCAACTTCTTTTTAATACACTGTATTAAATTACATATACAGCCAAGACTGCAAAAGAAGCAACGGAAAAAAAAAACAAACACAAAAAACCCAGCATTGAAATCAAGCTTTTGTGTTAAAGCCATTACAAATGGAAAAAGGCATTCAACAAAATCTTGAATATTCAAGCTCTACCTATACTTAAAAAAAAAAATCCAAACTTCAAATGTCACAACTTCGTTTCTCTCTCTGTCTTATGTAGCAAATTCAAAACCAGTCACAGTGCAATTAAATGAAAATAAAACCAAAAAACCTCCTCCACGATGCCTTAAACATGTGACTGATCCATTGTTTCACGGCAGTAATTACCAAAGAACATAAAGATTTGTACTCACTTCTGTCATAAACTCAGGCAAAATGAAAGCGAAGTTTAGCTGCCTATTCCTCAAATCCCCGAACCACATTTCCAAAGGCATAAAAAACAACTCTCTTACTTTGTGATTTTTGACAGCACCTCAAGTTATTCACCAGACCATAGGAATCTACTTCGGGCAATGAAATTAATATTTCAGTGAGTCTTCGTCCATGAAACAGGAAGTCTTTTAGTAATGACCTTGGACTGAATAATAAGAAAGGCAAGAAGAGCAGGGTCCCAAGCCAGAGGGTAATTGTGATTCAAAGACTCTTTTATGCAAATAAGACCCCTCATCAAGCTAATGTGATTTCCTACATTTTATCTTCTGTCTTTTTATTTACATTCAGCTGAGAAGTCCCAATCAGAAAATAGCCTAGTTCTAGCTCCTTGATCCAGCCTATCCTGTGCAAGTACAGTCACAGATAACTGCAGGACAGTCACTGGGAATCCAATAGCCCAACTCCCTGGAGTAAAACGACATGAACTCAGACCATCCCAACAATTCTGAAGTGAGTTCTGGCAAGCGGTAAATGACCCATGAAGGTGGCAATAACCCACATTGATGGGCACTGGTTACTTTTTCTATTTCCTTTTGTGATGCCTTAGCCTGGAAAAGTAATTTCCAGGAAGGTACCTCTGTATTCTCCCCCAGGACCCTCCGGAGGTACTCAATTTGCTTCCCACTGACCTGGGTTGCATATTTAAGTTTTAGAAAACCAAACCAGATTTGCCATGCACTGGCAAGTGTTTTCAGGGATACTGTAGTCTAGAGAAGCCAGGAAGCTTCCACGGATCACTAGAGGGTCTCTGTAACTATGAGTAAAGCTGAGGACAGGCCAGGGACTCAGAACTCCACTAAGGAGAGAAATAGCTGATGGCAGAGCAGAGGGGGAAGGAGCACAGATTGTAAAGTGGGATCAAGCCGAGTTGGAATCCCGACCCTGACACCTCCTGAAGCGTGACACCCTGAGCAAGGCACTTACCAGCTCTGGGCTTCAATTTCTTCATCTGTAAAGTGGAGAAAATAACAGTACCCGCCTCACAGAGAGGCTGGGGATAACTGAGATAATATACATAAATCTCTTATCAATGTTAGTTGTTGGAAACAAATGCAAAAACGAGTGAAAAACTGTACATGGTAAAGTTCTAAACAAATGTAGGCTACTATCATTTATAATATCAGTATTTCCTTTTTCATAGTCTTCTACCAATTCAACACCTGAGGGCCAGCGAGACATTTGGGAGTGTTCTGCTTTTCAAGGATTCTTTATCCATATTTTCCTTTTGTCAAGTTTCTCTTATCAGTGTTATCATCCACCCAGTAAAACTAGGATCAGATGCCACGTGGAAATAACCCATTAATCATATGCATAGTAATTGTCATTGTCATCATCATTATTATTCAAATAATGCAAGGAAGTATGGTTTTGTGCCTGCTTCTTGAACTTGGTTTAACAGCAGTGACATTAATGGTACTTAAAGCTCCTGGATAAACAAGATGAAATCATGGGAGTTCTGGCGCCTTCCCCATCTCTCACAGCCCAGGCCGCTGCAAATAAGCATGCGATCTCAATAAAAAATTACACTTGAGATAGGATCAAAATTTCAAGATAAATTCCCCAGTCTCTCTATCAACCAAATTTCCACCTCTGATTCTCTCTTCATGGAAATTCCAGAGGAGTCCCAGAGGATACCCTTGGAGCAACTTTTAGGTAGGTCAATTTTAATTAAAAATCGGAGGGAGAAAATTTAAGTACTTTAATAACTAAGTAATGTAAAATATTTTTCTCACATGGAACCAAACGCATTATGGAACAGATTGGAAAATTCATGTAATTATTTTTGTAGAAAAATACCCAGCCTTCAAAGAAATCTGACTGATGCTGTGGCCTATCCGTGGGCTGTACCACTAAGCATTCATAGTATGAGACCACCCTCCTCTTCTGGTCTGGGGACTCATGTGGCTACATGAGAAGCCCTGGTTGTCAACAAGAGCTGTAGGTTCAAATGCTGATCCTGCCAATTCATCTCTGTGACCTCAGTTCAATTCCTAACCATGTCTCTGTCACCTGTGAAATAATGACGCTCACAGCCAGCTCCTAGAACACAAGTGATGCTGGAACAAAAGTATATGCAAAGAGCCTGACGCAGTAGACACTCAATAAATCTTAGCCATTTTCCACTCCCACACCCTATCCCCCTTTTCCTACTTGTTATTCAGGATCTCAGAAGATAACGACACTTGGAACTCCACCAAATGACACCTATAAGTTCTCTCCAAGATGCTACATCTTTCTAGCATCCAAAACCTATACAACATCGCATTCATTCATCCATCCAGCAAATAGTCACTAAGCATCTGTCTTGTGGCAGGCACTGCCTGTGACTGAAAAGGCTCAGGAGGCAAGAAACATGTGCAAATATACTATTCCAGGTCCTCATTTCAGAGATGAAGTATTTTTCATGCCATCAAATGGCTTCTCAGCTGGGGGAAGGAGGGAAGCAATGACAAAGCATGCTGAGATCCCAGGTAATTCCAGTGTAGTTTAATGCTCTCACCAGTGTTCACTAGGATACTGAGGTCCCAATTTAGTTCTAATCAGGGATATTAATAATAACCAAAAGCTACAAGTGAGGTCCAGAAAAAGAAATGAAAAGCCCTCAGCCCCAAAGAAGGCTTCCAGATGAAACAAACACCAAGAAGAAACTGCTGGGATCTGGTCATCCGTACTTGGTCTACACAGCCTGCCCGTTTACCCTCTGTCCAGTTCAGTGGTAACAGCGACCACACCATTCAGACTCAGCACTCACAGACTGCTTCAGCCTGCCCAGAAATCTGCATGGAAGCAAAGGATCAAAATGCCTTTTCATCTAAAGAACTGTGAATTAACTCTCTGCCTTTTTAATTGCTCTCAATTACTTTCCCACTATTTATAAAGATTTTTTTTGCATAACAAAATCCAACTCTAATCAATATATGCAGTATATCCCAGCTGATTAGTGCAGTTCTTACCCCACCGTGATGCTGGAGTTGTGCCAGCCTTACCTAGCACACAATTAAACGTCTGGTAGTGTCTGCTGCTACCCAGCAGGCCTCACCAGCTAATAGGGAAAAACGGGATTCACAGTTGCCTCTCCCAGCTCTTAAGTACCCTCACTCCCTCCCGTCTGTTTATAGACTTTACGAAGTATGCCTAAAGAATTAAAGGCCTTGAACCATCACACAAACCTAAAAGGCACAGGAGCATAAGGAAAGGATCTCCAAAGTCTAACTTATCTCCTCATGTCAGTAAATCCTTCCAGAAATATCAGTCTTCCCACCCTCATTCCAATACTGCACTAAGAGCACATTCTAAGAACAGAAAAGACTCAGCTATCAGACTCACCTAAATCCAATATTATGAATTATGTTCAGTGTACCTTCAAGCCAATTTTCAATAAACACAAATCACTTAATAAGAAATTAAGAGCATTACACATTTCTCATGCTCCCATGGATTCAGTGTTAATGAGATTTTGTTTGTTAAGCTCACCAAATGACAAAGTGTCTAAAAGACAGACACAGCCTTTTCCAATTTCCATTCATTCAAGAAATCGTTATTGAACATTTTTTGTAATATGACATTCCCAAGACGCACACTGATTTTACCTGCCTGCCCTTCAAATAATGCTTCTGTGCGGTGCAGTTGCAAAAAAGTATTTGGCACTTCGTAAGACTTGCTTTTAATCTGCTCTATTACTGACTGCCAGGTAACTCTGTGCATTCACTGATGCACACACAAGCTCTACTGTGTGCCAGACACTGTAAATTCAGCCCTTAAGGCAGGACTCTCTTGCCCACAATGGTCAGAACTGGGTAAGCCCGTACCCCTGGGAACCTCCGTGTCTCAGTACCCACTGGAAAAATGTGCTGACTGCAATTCAGTGTAATAAGAGTTACAGCAAAGGTGTTTACAAATAATTTCATTTTAAAATATAAATTTAAAAGGCTTCAAATTTTCTTGTCAGAACATTCTTACATATGTATTTAATGCTTTCCTGGGAAGAAAATACTCAGCACTGAGACGTGCTCCCACTTCCCAGGAGATTTCACCTTTGCCTGTAAACATCAGACTCCATGTGTATGTACCATTAGGTACGTAATGCCTCTATCAGGACCTCCTGGAAAATAAAGCAGTGCTACTGAAAGGTGACAAGCATTTGGATGTACCCGACATGCCTTGTTGGTGTCTTTACCACACTCACTGAGAACTTCCAGTAAAGATCCACAGCTTTGACAGATCAGCCAACCAAGAACCTGGATGTATGTGCCTGGAAGATCCTTCCTTCAACTAGGAAATGTGGACCTCAAATATACCACAGTCATCCCTTGGTATCTGCAGGGGATTGGCTCCAGGGCCCTCCTCCTCGGATACCAAGACCCAAGGATGCTTACCTCCCTTATAGAAAATGGTGTAGTATTTGCATATCACCTACACAGCATCCTCCCAAATTCTTTAAATCCTCTCTAGATTACTCATAACACCTAATACAACGTAAATGCTGTGTAAATGGTTTTACATGCAACGTAAATGTCATGCAAACAGTTGCCAGCATGGCAAATTCAAATTTTGCTTTTTGAAACCATTTTGAAATATATATATATATATTTTTTTTTAAAATTTTTGATCCGTGGTTGGTTGAATCCGCAGATGCAGAACCCATGGATATGGAGGGCTGACTGTCTATCCCACCAGTCCCAGAAGCTTAAGGAAGTCTTAACAACTCAGGGATACTCTGCAATGTTTGGTCTTAGATGGTCCATTGTCAAAGTCGATGGTATCTTATTCAAGTTGAACATCAACACATAGGGTCATTCAGTTTTAACCATTAAACACTAGTAAGATCCAGCAGTGGTAAGAGTGGGGGATCAAAGATTGATGTTAGGCCACGGAGCCCAGGGAATGATGGTCTATAGAGGGTAAGAGACACCAACACAGGTGAGTTCATTACAAGGCAGATGGTATTAGGTACCATATAGTAACATAAACTCTAGTGGGCAACAGGGTGCAGAGATGTGAAAAAATAATACAGCCAGTAGGCGTGAAGGCAGAACTTTAGGATGGCCGAGGGATCCAACCAGTGACTACAGGAGTTGGGAGGTAGGGGGTTACAAAGGTGCCAAAAAGCACAAGGAGAACAAAAAAGGCAGGAGGAGTGATTGCAGGTAAGAAGCCTTGTGTGGTAAGTGACACTTCTCTGGATGTTCCAAAGGCTGGGAAGAGGACTGGTCCCACACAGCGTCTTCACAAAGGACCTAATATCATCAGCGCTGTAATCTGGGTTGGAATGGCCTGGCCCCACGGCCCAGAAATCCTCAAGCTGTAACATTTCTTCATCCTCTACAAAAGACCTTGACAGTTACAGCCTAACTCCAGGCCCCTCTCCCTCATTTAACTTCTTCTCTTCAAAGCAGGGCTAAGGGAGCAGGCCAACCTAACCTCCAGGGCATCACATATTTAAGAGGAAATATATTTCCCGTATGTGTACACTTGTGCCTCTCTTTAAGAAATCTGATACACAAAAATTTAAAGTTGAAGAACAGATAAATTAAGAAGAAACATAGTATTCTTTACTTTATAAAAGAAGGTGCCACAGGATCTGTTTAAATAGTGAGATTTCCCTAATTGAATGCAGTTAAAAATGTGATTTGCTTTAAAAAATGAGATTTATACTCACATTTAAAAACATATCTACTGTATAAGAGCAATCTAGGCTTATTCACTTTATTATAATAACTACTGATGAGCTGTAGAAAAGTAGCAAGTCTTATGAACCTGTATCTCCCTCTCTCTCTTTGGAGAGGAAGCATAATATGTTATTAATCCTACCGATTTAACAGAAATAGGGAGAGTATAAATTAAACAGACTGTGTGTACTGCTGAACACAACTTGGGAATCAAGTGATTAACGCAAATAATGACACATACAAAATGTGCACTTCCAAAGTAAAAGAAGATTATCTAATTACTGGATAATTCAAGGAGATCTAGGAGACTGATTTGGTGAAAGAGTATGTTTTTTTGTCTTACATTTCCCAGTCACCTGTTCAGATGGCATAATGTCCTCATTGTAGTTGTCGCTGTCTTCTGAACATAAATGGAAGGCATGCTGTCCCACTGTTAATGCAGGGACTTCCGAGTAGATGATGTTACTTCAACTCAACAAAAGAAGTCAGTGCCATCTTTCTGCCTTTGGGTCACACGTGCATTTGGTCAATTTTGGGGCCTATCTAGGTAAACATTAGCCAATTGAGAAAGCAAACTTCTGAAGGGTTGGGTACCACATTTGTTTTGTAAGCCCCATGCAAAATCGGCCCAAGGTAATAAGAGCACTTAATACATTTTTGCCAACAATGACATGGATTTGAAAAACCCAGCACAGGCCATCAGAAAGACTAACAATATAATGTGTACTTAGTTCTCCCAGACTGTGAATGATCTGCTGTGTCTACCGGAAAGATGGAATGCTAGATTACGGTTAACTGCTCCTAGCTGGAAAACATACCTCGGAAGACGAGGAATTAAGAAATCATCTAAAACTTGCTGTTCACATTCGTACCAGTACAGGAGGCAGCTACAATTTAAACTTTAAACAGGTAGTGACAAACCCTCAAGGATTAGGTGAACCGTGTTTCTCCCTCTTCTTCACTCGTTGTCAACGTTCCCAAGTTATTTCTTTACTAACTGCAGTATTTGCAAGTATTTATAACCATCGGATGGAGTTCAAAAAGAAATATATTCCACAATAAAGCTATTAAAAAAGCAAAGAATTTCCCCAATCTCCTGTACTACTGCCAAATTTTCCATGCCCACAATCTGGAGTAAAAAGGATTTATATCACTAGATGGTCAGCCATAAAGCTGCAAACGACACAGAGAAATGCAGATTTAAATATTAGGTAAATATATTACAGAGCTAATAGTATTAAGAAGAAATTAATCTCACAAACTACTTTATAACTGCTAGAACAAAAATTCCACTGTAATGATGTTATTTCCCAATCCTTGTTTTTCAGTGTTAGGGAGATGTTTTGGTGGCACTTCATAATCTTAGGAAATATCATGGACTCATTCCATGGGACCAGGCATCCACGGAAGAAGAAGCATCCTCCTCATCAGGTGCAAAGTCAAAGGGGAAAAAAAAAAGCGCACATCACTCAAGTCAAGAAGTGCAAAATGGCAAATGGTCAAGTTCCAACAGCTAAAAAGATCCAAGACATTATGAGCTTTTAATGAGTGAAACATGCCATGAGAAAGAGACCTTCTGTCAATAAATCCAAATCCTGGTTCACTAATTAACATCGAATACAGTGTCTGAATACACAGACACCAGACTTCAATATCTCTTAATTATATTCAATTCCAGGCATATTTTTCCATTTAACTGACATTCTGAAATGCCTTTACAGTCCTGTCAGGCAGGTACCAAACTCTCAAGGGAGATGACTACCCACTTCTGAATTCTGGTTCACCTGATTGACGTGGTTATTACGAAATTTTCTGTTTTGAAATGTGGGGAGGAGTCACACCCCACTTTCTGTTACTCCAGCAACACTCAAGTCGTCTGCATTTGGCCCACTTTCATGTGCACATCTCTTCATAGTGAGGCTCTCTACAGCCAGGCCAATCTGACGGGACTGTAGCTGCACGCTCCAGCCTGACACAGGATCCCACCACATGAGTACACAACGCACAGCTCAACCAATCACGGCACCACGGCCACCACTCAGCCACCACCTACAGCCAGAGAATGTTTAACCACAGTCTTTAAGACAGATTTTACATGCCCCAAATATTAATCACATACTTAGATTTTTAGGAATCAACAAAATGTAATTTGTAATAGATGCTCTAAGTTTCCAAAAAGACCAAGCAACGCCTTCTCCCAAGATATAGCCTCATTCTGCTCTTAAAGAAAACACACACACTCACTGTTTATTTGATAGAAAAAAATACAACATTTATACTGTCATTAAGGACATTTGTCACTAGAGTTAATCTGTATCATCTGTCATGCTTTCAGATATTTACAAGTGTTAAGTAATGTTCAATGATATTTAGTAGCACTAATAATTTGGAGTTTATTTCAAAATGTGAAACGTAATAGCTGCTCCAGCCTGCTCACTTTTTAACCTTCCATGGTACTGTAAAGGCTCTAATTTTTATCAGATTGTTTGGAATGTAATTTAGTTTAAGTCCTGAAGTTACAATGAAGCTTCCAGTTAACCTTTCAAAGCTATGCATCATTCACCAGCTGGGCTTATCTCTGACATCTCAGAAAAGAAAAGAAATAAACAATAACTGAAATAGCATTTGCAACTGCTTTGCAAAGTACAAGCATCAGCAAGTCACGATGAATGTCCAAGGTAAAGTTCTAACCTTTTCACCCACATTCTGAAAGCTACTGTTACTAGGCATACTATTGACTTGACTTTTTTTGAATGTTAAACAGCAAGCAACCTACTTGAATGCCAAATTCCTAAAGGACCGAACACCTCAAGGTTCGCTGAAGCTAATTCTGAGATTCCTAAGTGTCAGAGGAAAGCAGGAAACTAAGAATACGCCAGTGACATCAGACTCAGGGAATGAAGTTTCTTCCTAACACATGACAGAAGGAGCCTGCCAAATTTCATAGGTTCCTTCAACTTCCAACACGAAATAGTGCTGTGATTTTTTTTCCCTTAAGTGTACACATCTTTAGCCACAACTATAAGCTCCCTGAAGACATGATTCACTGTTTTGAGCACTGCATTAGACTTCTTTCTAAAAAAACAAAATCACAAATAAAAAGAACATGGAGCAAATATTGATGGATTACATGGAATTCATTCCCCGAATTCAGAATTACATTTAAAAAAAAAAAAAAAAGACCCCAAAGCAAGAGTACAATATAAAAGAAGGGAAGAATTTCTGTTCCTGAAGATGTTTGAAATCTTCCAAATTTCATTTACCAGCTCCTGAACCATACTAGGATTACTCATTGGAGAAGGCACCATGGCAAACTAGAGTCAAACTGAGGATGAATCCACAAAAGGCAAGAGAAGTAACGTTAACCACTGGCAAAACTGAGAACCAAAGAAATGCAGGAATATGGAAGCCAAGTGGTGAACCTTCCTTGCCACCTCTTTCAGGGCCAGTCCAGCTTAATTTCAACTCAGTTGCAGAGCCCCAGGGGTCACATTCACAGCAGGAGAATGCAGACTACTCATTCTTCATTTTCATTCAAATCCCCTGAGGTCTGGGAGATCTGGACAGGAGTGAACTCTAACTCCAGATTTGAGGACAGCCTTCGGAACAGTGTTCCTCAGCCTTTGGCTACCCACCAATACCTGCTGGGAGGCTTTAAAAGACAACAACACCTGGGTTCTATCCTCAAGGAATCTGATTTAAATGGTCTGAATGCAACTTGTGCATCAGTTATTTTAAAAGCCTTTAGGTGATGCTAAGGGGCCATCAAGGTTGAGAACTTCTACTAGAGGATCACTTTTAGGAGCTCTAGGTGGTGGGAGAAGCTGCTCAGAGTTGACTGTTGAATAATAACAGGTAGTGCCATAAATGACCCATTAAATTTTATGCAAAACAGCAAAAATGAATGATTCTTTAAAGGATCCCCTAAAAGGCAGCTCACTTGCACCAATACTTTTTAAATACTACCAACAGTCCACTAAAAAACCCCCAGGATTGATGATGTTACCAGCAGGAAGTCAGAGTGTGTGCATGCAGGGGAAGGAGGAGGTTATGTCTGTGCACCTGCATACTGGCTCCCAGACACATTAAAGATGCTTAAAGTTCCTCCTTGAAGTTGGGGATGGGGGAGATGGGGAGCCACACAAGATAATGGAGAAAAGGGCCTGAATAAATTCTGGTGTCTTACCAAAATACTGAGTAATATTCCAACAGCCTATTTGGCCTGTTCCATGAGTACGTTCTTCCAAAAAGGAGTACTGTCCTAAAGAAATGAAAGAATTGATTAATTTTGTACTGTCTTGCCTATATTAGTTTCACTAAGAATGACTCAATTGTATTATATTCACTTTATACTCCTCCTAAAAGATTTCTTCAGCTCATATTAATCTCTCCCTCCCCCTTTAGGACCCTGTTCAGTGGTATTCTTTTGCTGATTAATAAGTAAGTACATGTGTTGACTTTTAGTCTGCACATTTGGGTATCTCCCATCTTCCCAACAAAATAGTGAGCACACAGAAGCAAAGGATATATTTTAGTCTGACAAAGGATGTGTCTGAATCCCGTGTACTGCCTCGCAAAAGGAGGCAGGGTGAGTAAATATTACTAAAAATAAATTCAAATGAAATGGATTTCTTAAAGAGATAAAAGAAACAAAAACTAGGTTAAAAAAAAAAAAGCTTTACTTTTTTTTAAAGAAAAAAGTAACAGAAACAACTTTAAATTCCGACCTAACAGAATAAAAACAAAAGGTTAAATTTAAGATCTACTCGGGTGAGAGGTAACTAAACAAATCTCCTTTATTAATTAGAGGCTATAATCCACAATCCTGGAACCCTGAAAGACTGAAACAGGGAAATGCTAAAATCACTCAAGTATTCCTTTCAAGGTGCCATGTGTGACTTTTCTGTCCAGGCAAGGCGACACTCTCAGAAAGCATTTTCTAAAGAAAGACCATCTCCCAACTCTCCCCAGCCCTACTCTCAGGCCTGAATATTTATACATATCTATTCAGCAGAGGAAGTCACACACTTTGAGTATATGAACAGTTTCATCATTAAGTTTTGAAATCTGTTCTCCATTTTCCCTGATCATCATCATGCCAGTAAATCCATTTTCAAATTTTCATCCCTTCTACTTTAATACAAGAATATCTCAATCCTAAAATTGTGAAAATTAAGACTAACCGGGGAGTGTCATTCCAATCCAGAAGTACTAGAATGGTCATTTGTCACTGTTACATGTAATTGATAGCCTATTTTGGTAGACCAGAAACGGGCTCAAAGCCACTAGACAAGTGTCAAATATATTCTCAATAAATTCAATCTATGGCATTAAACTGAGTCTTTTGTGTTTTATTTCTTTAAGGCAAGCAAGCTTTCCTAATGTTATTCTTGGAAAGAAATGTGGGGGAAAGGAACAATGTAAACAAAGACAGAAAAAATTTTATTAAAGGAGTAGATACGCTTCAATCGACAGAAAAATCAGTAAGCTTGAGAAGACTGTAGAATCAAAGTGACTGGAACCCAGAAAAGATAAGTACTGTGGGGGTCTTTGCAGAGGAAGTCACCTAAGCCACAAATATTTATTTGGTGCCTATTAGGCACTGTGGTCATCCTCAAAGGGCATACTAAAAAACAGACCCAGCCCTCACAATGGGGTAAAAAGATGCTCATAATGACATATTCAACAACTAAAGATTGAAATGTAGCTCAGAAAATTTTATCAGTAAGTAAAGCAACCTACACAGGGGTTGTGTTTCTTCCTTTAATTTTTTAAGTCTCTGCACATCTGTGGAAATCAGGGGCTCTCTTATCTGCAGGAAGGGATTGGGTAAGAGACATGTCTTTCCCTCTATGTCTGTCAGGTCACTTCCTTTTCAATTATCAGTGTTTGTCACAATCTGCAAATGTCACAATTCATCAATGGTCCTTCCCCGGCAATCAAAGGAAATCAATCCGAATGGATGGCCCCACCTGATCCAATCAGATGATCCCTACTCAATGCTCTTGCAGAAGGAAAGAAAGTAGGAATGACCCACAGTGTAAGAAACCAGACATCACCAATATCATCTTTTCCTCTTGCCCCACAGGAAAAAGCCAACCCACAGTCAACCGGACAGAAGCCACACCCAACTCCACACACAGTAAAATAAAGCCACCCTGGTCCTATGCCCCTTACAAACTACAATTATAGCATAACAGCAGAACAGCCATGGGAAACACTCCTCAGACTAGCTGCTAATGACTAAATATCCTCTCCTTGGTGGTAATTGCCTACTTTGTTCTGTTTAACATAATTCATCAGCCAGATTAGAGCAGGTCATCCTGTAGCATATGAAGAAAGCAAGGCTGGTAACATAACCTGACACATCAAAACTGTTCTTGTGTGAGCAGCCTGAAGAGCTGCTGCTTTACAAAAAGCTGTGAGCTGGCAAAATAACCATATAGCATACAGGTCAGTGGGCAGCCGCTCTGTTTATTGCTACTCATTTCATTTTTGAGTAGCTCAGCACAACTGTAATTGCTAGTTAACAGACAGACTGGGTCCTGACTATTAAAAAAAAAAATCCCCCAAAATGACTCTGCCAGGAACCAGAATAAATACATTTGAAAAAGGAGAAGGGGGTAGGGGGTGGGGGAAGTGGGGGGCTTGATAACCAGTCTCTGGTCGACAAACACTGACTGTGAAAATCCTGCAGCTACAAGACATGGAGCCAGCCCAGCAGCTGACCGATTTCTGATCTCTGAGCCAGCTGCCTTTTATGTGAAGTTCTCTGTGTGGCTCTGATATGAAGACATTATAACTGGACAGTTCTGGGAACTTTCTCATCCCAGTTCACTGTGCACAGAAACTGGCCCCAGCACCATTCATTGTCAAAGTTCCAAAAAGGCAACAACAAGGATTCATGATTAAATATCAGCATGCTATTGAATTCTAAGACACAACTTTTCTCCTGGTTAACACGTTAAACACCCTCCCCCCAACTCCAACTCTAGGAGAAAAAAAGCACATCAAAGCGCTTAAGTTATTATGCATTTTTTGTCTTTGTCTCTTGGTGCCCTGATTTTCTTGGCTGTCCTTTATTCTCGCACTGCTCAACTGCTCCAATTTAGGAATAAGAACTCAAAAAAGAATAAAGAAAAGGAAAAGAAAAGAAAAGAAAAAAAAAAAGAAAAGAGCCGTTGGCTCTGTGCAGTTTCCAGGATCCTGCAGAATCTCAACCTCTCCATCTCTTCTCCCCTCCTTCTCTCTCCAACATCCCCTCTCTTCCTTTCTTTCTCAGATTCAAATCTCCACGTCACAAACCAGAACATTATTCAAACGTTCGATAAACGTTAAGAGAAGTTCCATGCCGACCGGCAGAGGTGAAATCTGGGCTCTCTTTGATCGATACGGAGAAAAGGGCACCTCAGTCCTCAATTCCTAGATGGCGGGCTTTCCCATCCACCACCTGGACTTGCCGCCTGGATCAGGGGTAGAATCATTTGCAGCCTCTGGCCGGTTCTCAGTCTCTCTGCATTTATTTTAACTCAGCCCGGGAGCAATCAGAGAATCTAATCCTAGCAACAAAGCCAGGAGCACAAATCTACCGTGATGAACTGGTCGGCCTGCTCCCCCGCCCCCTTCCTCCCACCACCCCTGACTTGCCTTTGAAAAGACAACCGTTGGGGCCAGAAAATTAATATGTTCGAGGCTAGGAGAAAAGCAGCGGAATACAAGTGGCCAGGAGCGGTTTGGGTTTCGTTGTTTGTTTGTGTATCTTTTTAAACATAAAGGACCCACAAATGTGAACCCGAGCTAGTCAAGCTCCCCGTGGGAGCGGCGCACGGCCATAGGCGCTGCCCAGACGGCTCGCCCCCCGCCCCTCTCCCGCCTGGCTGGGGCCGGGGTGAGTGGGGGAGGTTCGCGCGGGTTTGTCTGACACTTGTAAATGGAACTGGGATCCAACTTGGAAAACAAACGCGCCAAAGTCTGGGGGCGGGGAAGAGCTGAAGACCCGGAGAGGAGGAGAAAAGACTCTTCCATCAGCGGCGCAATCCGCGTTTCCCTCCCTGGGTCCCGCCGGGGCAGCTGCAGGCTCGCCCGAAGCAGAAGCAGAGTCCCGGTCGGCGCGCGGCGGTGGGGAGACGGAGCTCGGGGCCGAAGCGGGTTGAGCCTGCCAGACGCCGCGAGCCACAGCCACCGACCGCCCACGCTCCAGGCCGCAGGCGCCTCACGCTGCCGGGAGCCCCTCCTGCCCACCTCCCCCCGCCCTCCACCCCCCGCCAACCGGCGACCTCGCCTGGTCCCTGCAGAGTTCCCTCCTTCTTCAAATCCTTTCCGGGATTCCCTTCCATTGCCAGGTTTGCCCGCATTATTACACGGAGCTGAAGCCGCAGGATGCCACCGCCAGCACACACATCCCGGGAGCGCCCTCCTTTCCTCTTGGCGCAGGCTACTGGAGAGGCTCCCTTAGCTCGCAGCCAAACTCCCGCCACCCTCGCATCCTTGCCCCAAGAGCGCCCCCGCCCATGAGAGCGGGATAGGGAAAAGTGAACAATAAAGTTGCTCTCCGCGAAGCCTAATCGTGGTCAACGTTTAACCACCTCGGAAAGCACACGCGACAAAAGTCAGCAGGAGAGGGGAGGGAGGAGCAGAGACCACAGCGCTGCTAAAAATACCCGGGCGCACCGCCTCGCGCAAGCCCGGGGGCCAGATGCACTTTAGCTCAGCGACCCCCACTGGCGGAATCCTGGCGCGCACCTTGCGCTGCGCGAAGACAGTCCCGGCCACCTCCGCCGCCTCCCGGCCCGCTCCCCTCAAACTCCCATCCTGGCCCTGCACCCACACTGGTCCCAGCAATGGGGGATACCCCGGCTTCGCCTGGGAAGGGGCCGTGAGCCTGGAGCTGGCGCGTCCTCGCATTCCCCAACCCAGGGAGAGCTGGAACGCACCCCCAGGACAGTCAGACCCGAGCGGCTTTCTTTTCAGAGACAAGCAACCTCCAAGCACGCCCGCCAAAATCCGTGCACTACCAAGGCATTCCGTTTCCCTCTCCCTGTCAGGATAGCGGGAAAAGTCCCATCTCCCCGCCACTCCATAAAACGCTGTCGCCCCAGTCCAAGAGCCGCTGCCATTCAGTCCATACCACCCTGCCCATGACCCCCCGCAAACCGGAGTCAAGCGTACAGTGGACCTGCATAATGTGTAGTAACCCCTTCCTCTCCTTGGCAAAAGTGGAGTCTGGGCTCTCTGCTCCACCCGTAGCCTCGCCAAGCGACGACCCAACTTGAGCCTCCGGGTCCCTCAAGTGCATCCATCGGCGTCTGAACGTCCTCACAGCGCCCGACGGGCACCAGCTACCAAGTAAGCTCGCCGCCTGACCCTCTCATCCACCTGCAGCCGGCTGCCGGGGCTCGGAGGGGCCCGGCTTGAGTGTACCAATCCGCAAGCCCCCTCCCCAAACTTGGCCAACTCTCCATGCCAACCACCCGGCTACTGCCGCGATACCGATCCGAGCCTTCTTCCCCTCCATCTCGCGGCGGCGGCCAAAGCGGCTTGGTACCGTGCTGAGGCAGGAACTTTACAAGGTGAAAAGTTTCCCCCACGCACTCCACCGGCTCTCGCCTCCCGAGCCCACCTCGCAGCCTGTCTGCACCCAGGAGCTGGAGCTGTGTTCCCGGAGGCGCGCTCCAGCCGGTGCACCGGGCAGCCAAATAATAACGTTAAAAATCCCCAAGCACCCTTGCCTCCGCCCGCGATCCTCCGCTCCACCAGGCACTTACCCCGTGATCTTCCTCTCCGGGCGCTCCTGCTCAGGGCGAACCGGCCACCCGGCCGCTGCCGCCGCAGTGCCCGCCCGCACTCGCGGGGACTGAAGCCACGAGCAGAGGCGCTCGGCGTTCGGCGCTCGGGACGCTGCCGCCGCCGCGGGGGTTCGCAGGCGGTGGAGGGGAGCCGGGAGGAGGAGAACGGCAGCGGGAGGAGGGGGACTGGGGCGCGAGATCCCAATCCACAGCTCTGATCACAGCGCAGCCTGCGGGGAGGCGCGCCGGCTCTCGTGTCAGCTCCGAGCTGCCGCGGCCGCCGCTACTGCTCTCCGCCTGGCTGCTTCCAGCTCCCCATCACAGCAGACGCCGACGCACGGCCAAGCCCCTCTCTCTCATCTCCCCCTCTCGCTTCTCTCTCAGTGTCTCCTCCTCCCAAACCGCGAGCTCAAAGGGTGAGGGGGAGAGAAGCACCGGCGTCCGGGTTGACCAGCGATCTCCGAGCGCTGCGCAGGGAAGACGGGGCGGGTGGGGAGTGGTGTGGGGAGGGGGGAGGTGCGGCGAGCTGGAGGGCGCTCCCGGCGCCGGGCCTGGAAGCCGGACTAATTTTAGAGCTCGTGTCTTCCCCCACCAGTCTCTCGGGGCTTGAGGATCACACCAACGTGGTTCCTGCGGAGGGTAGAGCGTGGTGCCGGCTTCGGGGGACTCCCACACACCGCTTTCCGTCTCATTCCCACCACACCCCTGCGCAGAGGTCGAGAGCGTGTTACCGTCTTAGGACAGATGAAGAAACTGAGGCACATCGAGGTTAAAATGGCTTCTGTAAGAACCCGAGATTAGTTTGCAGCGTGAAGATGAAACCATCAAATGTCGTGCCTTTTGATTTCAAAGGTGCTTCCCAGACGGGGCTCCTGCTACTTTCCCACGCATTTTGGATCCTGGGGTCATCTGATTTCCCTGTGGAGAAGAAGGAAGTATTAAACCAAGAAGGTGGCCGTGGCGCATTTCCTTCCCTCCTTCCCTGCCGCCCAGTCGTTAGAAACGTTTTTGGTCGAAATGGAGGAGAGGTACTCTGAATGACTGATTTGGGGCTTGACTATTTGCAACTTCAACCTGTCAGTCCGCCTGTTCCTGTAACTTCTGCACCCACAACCCTCCTAGGATTCCCAGACTACACCCCCACCCCACCCCCGCAGGCACACTCGGCTGCTGCTGCGGAGCCTCCACTCATCCCGCGCTCTGTGTATCCTCTCACTTCTGTCTTTCTTCCCCTCAAAGCTGAGTGGCAGTCTTAACACCCCCTTCGTCCCCCATCCCCACACCCACACCCAACGACGCACATCTGTTCCTTAAGCAAGCACACGAGCAGGCGCGTTGCCTCGGACGCTCTCTCCCAGGCCGATTCTCCCCAACTCTGTGGTACCAGGGGAGAGGCGCCCAGGCCAGCAGATCTATTCTCCAGAAGAAATCATTACTTTTTTTGAATCATGAAATTCTCCTTGGGGAATGAGGTAAGGGTTGTTACTGGGGACTCTGTGCTCACTCACTAGAGCGAGCCCTTTGAAGAGTCTACTGACTTTACCTTCCGGTCCTCCCAGCTCCCAGCCTGAGGCCTCTGCCCTGCCGCAGCTCCCTCGAGGCCCCACCACTCCCCCCAAGTGGAAATTTCCCCTTGAAAGCTCCCAGCAGCCTCCATGCCTTGACTGCCCCATAAAGCAGAGGCCTGCTCTGGTCACTCTGCCCTGAGAGTTTAATGTGAATAGTAAAGAACAGTGACAGCTCCCCATACATCAGCTAATTCAGAGGTAATCAGCATGATGTTACCTAGGGCTTCACTGTCACAGAAAGCCAGAAGATGGGCCTGGAGTGAGGGAAACCACCCACAGGGCTACGAAGACTTACACATCCTCCCAAATGTTATCATTTTAATAATCTTATTCTGATTTTATTTTTATTTCAGTAGCTTTCAAAGGCATTGAAAGGTTTCTTACCATATAGATATGCCCCTGGCATTGCATTTTCCTTGGGACCCACAGAATGCAACTGTGCATCAAAGATTTTAATGAATCAATGCATTTCCCACCCAGGTGCTTCTGTGGAAGTGCTGAAACAAGTTGGCTCCTGAAACCAAGTGGTTTGGGTAGAGTCAGCTAGTGGTTGTTTGGCCTCTGGGATGCTCAAGGAAAGAGTGCTGGCAAGAAGACAGGGCATCTTCCACCTTCTGCCTGGGAAAACTGCCAGATGAGTGTAGGTGTGGCCTCTGCTTCAGCTGCTGCTGCTCCTGGATTTCAGCTCCTCCTCAGAATGTTCTCTTATGCCTCGGAGGCACCTTACAGATAAGTACAGAAATCTGTCTAAATTTCAGCCTCCCCTATCCCTGGGCAGTACACAGATAATAAAGTAAACAGTCTTTACTCCCTTGACAGACATAAACCATTACAGCTTGGGGGGTGAGAGACTTCCTGCAAGAATGATGAAACAGTTTATCTACTGGGACACCCCTCTGGTCACTTAACGATTTGCATAGCACTTAATACACATTCTTAGAAGGCCATTTTGTTTCATTCACAAGTGCCTACTGTGTGCTAGTACTGTGGTAGGCACAGAGTTGATAACCCAGCCAGCTTTATGACAGCAGAGAATCTGTTTATCTTATTTATATTTCTAGCCCCAGTTCCCTACACAAGGCCTGATACACTCAGTGAATATTAGTAACTACCCAATAATATTCAAAGAATGAACAGATAATGAAAACTGCAGAATCTTCCATTGGACCCAATGAATGCTACGTAGGACATTGAAGTCCTTATAGGAAAGGAGGCCAGAAAAGGAAAAACTGATAAAGCAATGTGACTTGCTAGACCATACTTCCCATGTACCACTTCCATTTCTCTGGGCCCCACCTGTCTCTTTTTAACCACTGTGGGAGCCGTCAATTCTAAGTGGGCTCCAACCGGCTTCACACAAGTTCAGTCTGACAGTGTCTCACCCTAGGCCTCTCTGACATCTCTCCTCCCACCCAGAGGCTTCTTGTTTGAAGTTTCAGTGTAGACTGAAATCCCGAGAAGTGTGAGATTAAACACCCTGTGGTGAATCTTTGACCAACGGGAGTCCATGGATAAATGCTCCCGTTTCCATCCTTCAGGGTTCTGAAGTGTGTTCCATGAGCTCCTCAGGCGGTCTCACTGGGGAGACAGTCGCCCTAAGCAGTGGCCAGCTTGATAATACATCCTTGTACTGTCTCTCCATCCTTAGCTGGTTTTCTCCCTCTGTCCCTCATGTGCTCCCTGGGGTCACACTCCCCAGTAAAGGACTTTCAGTAAGTCCTTGTTATCAGGCTCTGCTTTATGGCAAGATCAGCTAAAATGAAACACCCACCAGCAATCCTAAATATTTACATGAAGGAACAAATGATTTTTCAGAATGTGCTATAGCATGCACGCGCACGTGCACACACACACACACATACAGAGGCTCCTCTGATTGTGACCAATTATATTCCCCCAGGTCTGTTCTTATTAATCCCATTCACTTTGCTTCTGTGCCCATAAACTTGATGATCACAGAGGAACTAATCTAGTATGACATTTGAGACAGTGCCTGCCTACCTTATTGTTAGCCTTCCATAAACATTCAAGAATAGCTTCCTTTAAAGAAGAATTTGTCACCACAATGGACTATTGAGGAAAGTGGTGGACCTTCCTCCCTGGAAGTATTTAATCAAAGGATAGGTGTTTATCACTTGGGATAGGAGTGGATCTTTCAAGAAACTCTGGTACTAGGATGTTTTGGAAACAGATAAAGTCAAGTTACATGATGGCAGGGAGTCAGCTTAAGTGGTGGATCAGTGAGCAGGCCCTGGAGGGAGGCAGACTGAGTTAGAATCCTCACTTTCCATCTTCAAGCTGTATTATATCTTGGATAAGTTACCTAATTTCCCTTGATTTTGATATAGGAGCTATATCATGATAAGATTATCATAAGAATGAATGAGATAATTCATAAAAGCATATAGTTTGCACCCAACAAATTTTAGCAATTAGTATTCTTTCAGAGACAAATCATTAGGCAACTATTTTTATCATCTGTGCTTAAAGTCAGTGCTAGAAGCCAGAACAAAGTTCAGACTCCACTACTCTGTCCCTACCATGCTGAAATTCTGTGATTCCACCTTCAGATCTAAAATGACATCTTGTTGTTCACAGAGCTGTTAAAGGCCAAACTTATTTAAATATAGCCAAATGATGTTCCAGATAGTCAATATCATGCAATCTGTAAAATTTATATATATGTAAGAGGATCACTAGTGAATGGGAACTTTATTTATATTCTTTTTGCTTTTCATTAATAAATAAACCTCCTTAGATTTCAAATTCACCTTTTGTAAAATTACATATTATAATTAAGAATGTATATGTATAATATACTTCATATATGACTATAATTATAATTAAAATATCTTCATAGAAAATTGTTTCCTCTTTTGATTCTGTGTATTACAAAACATCAAAAAATACAGAAGAGACCTTGGATACACTTTATCCCAGTAGCTCTTTATAATTTTGTGATCACAGACCTCTGGTTACACTTACAGAAACTGTTTTTAAAAATACACACATACACACACACACACATATATTTTACATTCTATTTCAGTCATTTCAGAGTCCCTCTAAAGTCCCTCCATAGAACCCAGATTAAGGAAAAGGTTGTGCATGAAAAAATGTAGTTCAAAACTGAAGTTCTCTTTAAGTTTTTGTTACTGTGTTAGCATTGCTTTTTCAAACCTACTGGAAAGAATATGTACTATCTTCAAATCTACTAGAGGGGTTAGAGGCAAGAACTGTACCTGAAATGAACTTGGATAATTCCAAAGTCTTAAGAACTTTCTCTTACACATGCATAGCCAAGGCCACCTATGCTGGGGACCCTCTACACAGCCAGAAGTTCTGGGAATTAATTTTCACTTAGACTACAAAGTTTATTAAAAGATAAGGAACTAAAATTTGCTAATTTGGAGTTTACAAATTCCAAATTCAAACTCAACAGTAATTAAAACAAGAGTAACTGCAGGAATTTTTTAGAACTTAGACCAAAAAAGACCTTGTTACAGAGGAATATTTTATCACTGATGGTTTTAGAGTTGCAGGTAGTAATACTAAAAAGCAGTCTGACTTTTCTTTTTAAATTTTCTTTGAAAATGCTCTACAGATAGTGCTTCTATCCAATCCATCACCTGCACACTGGGCAGACCTCTCTGACTGCCCCACCTTTTGTACACAAGCCACTGATGATTCTCACAAGGGTCCTCCTTTGCCACTTAACTATCCTATAGTTGATTAATCCCAATCTCCCTTCTTTTGAAACAACAACCAAAGAAAACTTGAATGGATCTAACCACCTGGTTTTCACCAAGCAAATTATCTTACCAATTGTCCTTATCCTTGGGGAAGTTTCTTTTTATAGCTCAGTCTTTGGCTATAACTCTACCTGCTTTGGCCACACAGAGCCTAATAACACATGTAAATTCAGATACTCATTTATTTTATTTTATTCTTTATTGAAGTGCAGTTGATTTACAGTGGTAGTGTCAGGTGTACAGCAAAGTGATTCAGTTATACATGAATCTCTCTCACACACACACACACACACACACACACATATTTTCAGATTCTTTTCCATGATAGCTTATTACAAGAAATTGAATATAGTTCCCTGTGCTATATAGTACGTCCTTGTTTATCTATTTTATATATAGTAGTGTGTATCTGTGTGATATCACTTATGTGTGGAATCTAAAAAAAGATGCAAATTTTATTTACAAACCAAAAATAGTCCTACGGACATAGAAAACAAATGCTCATTTTTAACAAGTCTACAATTCTGTATTCTTTAGACCACTCCTCTTTTTCTTTTTTATTTATTTAAAAAATCCTTTCAAGCAGCTTCATACTTGGTTCTCTGCTAAGTGCTGGGGAAATAATGGTTAGCAAAAGCTGATGAGATATCTGCTCTCTCGGATCTTTGGGCCCGTGGAGAAGTCGTTATTTCTCAAATGATCATATCAAGACATATAACAGGGAGAAGAGCTACAAATCAATGCTTCAAGTTCTTTGTTTAATGATCACCACCATCCCTCTTCCGTATTTATAAACTCAAGTTCAACACTAAGCATGGCTAATAAGCAAACAGGGTATTTAATGCTATACGTGATATACGTCTTGATGTAGTATTACAAATGACAAATGTCATCAAATGCTAAGGTATTACTAGTTTCAGGATCCCACTTCAACATCTTCATCAAAAGTTTTCATCTACCTTGTTGACCTCTAATTAAACCTGCCTTTCTTAGAGTATCTAGAGGGGAACTTTCAGAGTTTTTTCTTCAAAATCACTGCTTTTAAAATTATTTGTAAAATATTGTATTGTCTGCCCCTACATTTCAATAGGTAAGTTATATCATGAATAAAATATGCTCATATGAGCTAATCCAGTCAGATCACAATTTATAACATATTTCTGGGGGAAAGCATTCCAAGTATAAAACAACTGGCTTACAAACTTTTGGAACGTGGCTTGTTTGTGGATTTAAGATGTTCCCTTACGAACCAAAAGGAAGGTTGCTATGTAACATAAAAGTGAGGTAATCATGTATTATAAGTTCCATAAAAGCTTAGAGTTAGAAAAGAAAATAGGGAAAAAGAAGTAGTCAGAATTTGTCTACCTCAGTGTCTTTTAATTTGCCTACATGTCATAGCTGCTTACTGCTTCAGCTTTTACTTACTTCTCTAGTTAATCTCCAAAAAAATAGCCCAGCACAGAACAAAGACTTGTGTCTACTTCCTAAAGGAAGAAATACACTATCTACTTTATTCACTAACTAATGCAAAAAGGAACCTTAAAAAGAAATCCATCTAAACTAAGTAGCCCCCAAACCAAAGGAAAAAGCCTTTCCAAGAGGCTGGTGAACAAATTACAGCGACTGATTTTTTTACATGATCTTAATTGAATCAGCAAAGTATTATTAAAAATAAATGTTGGCATACTGCCTTAAATTAAGGAACAGAGAACCCCCTTTCATTTTGAATTCATGCAAAGGTCTATTTACACTTATTTTTGGAATACTTTAGCTCAACAAATTAATACCTATTTCATTTCATTTCACTAGGCCAAATGTTAGCTACAAATGTCAGCATAATTTTTCAAAAGTGAACTGCATCAGATATTTGCATAACAAAAATGTCACCATGAACCAGCACCTTGCTGCCTGTGGCTGTTGTCAGAGGAAGCTGGGAGGACATCATCTATTTTTGTATCTGATAACTTTGTTCATCCGAAAATAACTACTTGCCAAATACAGTTGATTTTCAGCGAAGTGAAAAAAAAACCTACTGATTATGAGGAAGTAGCAGGTTCAAGGAGTTGATAATAGGATTCAGGGTTTTTCTTTTTTTTTTTTTCTTTTTTCCAAAACCTGCCAGTCCAAATTCAAACCAGATTTGTGGTGATTAAATGTTCTTTTCCTCTGACTCCGATTCAGGAGTCAATTTGAAACAAGCTGCTTCTTTCAGTACATTTTCCATTGAGCAGATCAGGTCATCATACAAGTATTTATTAAGAATTGACAGCAACTCATTCATACACTGACAATCCACCATGTGTTGAGGAGCAGATGTTTGAGATCTTTGTGGCATAAACTGTCCCTGATATCAGGAAGCTTACCCATGACAACCACCCAAATCTAGCACTGCCACTGGACTCAGTAAACTGACTCATGGATGTCAACGACCTCTCAACCTTAATACCTTTGTTGTCAGCGCTTTGCTACAGCATCAAGTCTGGGCCTTTTCTTCTGGTCCCGGTGGAGTTTTTATGTTCCCAGTGGTACCTGGTCTTCACCTCTGTGATATCCTTTGCATACTGCCGCATCCTCATCTTCATCTGGTTTTGTGTTTCTCTCTCCACCAGAATGGGAGCCTCTTGAGGATAAAGGCTGGTGTTTTTATCTCCGTATCACCAAGGTGAGCATCACATGGAGGGCGGCTCAGCAAAATGTGTGCAGGTTGAAGGAATAAATGCATCTCAGCCTTATTCATTTGGGTTTCCAAGAGGTAGGAGAGCATGTAGTTCCCATAGGAAGTCTCATACTGTGTTCATGTTCCAGAAAGAAAGAGAGGGGCCTAAATCAGTGGTTCTCAGAATGTGTTCCCTGGACCAGGAACAGTTGCATCAGTTAGGAACTTGTCAGAATTGCACATTCCCAGGACCCCCACCAGACCTAGAGAACCAGAAATTCTGGAGGTGGAGCCCCACAATTTGAGATTCGACAAACTCCTGGTGATTCTGAAGCTTGTTAAAATTTGACAATCACTCTTAACATACACACCTGTGTTCACAGTTGAGCGTAAGTCCAGGCGAAGCCTGATCTTGCGTCCTTCAGGATGAACATGCCCCACCCCTTTAACAGAACCTTAAAACTGATGCACAGGCTGTAGTCAGTGAGCCTGATAAATTCGGCAAAATCTCCGAATTATTCTCTCTGCTCCAGATGGGGAGGTGTTTGGGCTTGAATTGCCAGGTAATTGCTTCAATTAACCAACTCATTTTGCTTAGGTAGGCACAGCTGTTGGCAAAACCCATCCACGGTATCCTAAAAGTGTTCTGGCCTACTGCCCTCAGGTTGGAGCCAATTAGACACTGCTGGGGAGGGGTAATTCACTATGTGGGGAGAAAACAGAGTCAATGTCTGCATTTATTTGGCCCTGTTTACAAGTTTCTTTTACACCAGGGTTCATGTAATTTTATGCCACCAGGGTCTGGCACAAGGGTGAGTAATAGAAGGAAGTACTTTCCTACACAGTATCAAGTACGCTTTGGGTGCATCTCCCCATCATTAGAATCAAAATAAGGGAAGTGGACTGGACTGGGGACATTTCTGCTGCCTCAGCAGCTCTGGTTTTCCTGACGATGATAAATGCAGTTTTGCATGGATGTGAACCCGAATTTGTGCACCTGATGAACATTGTTGCTGTCATAGTCACAAGGGCACATAATTTCAGAAACCTTGAGATGGGAATTTTGAAGCAAGTAATTACAAGCAATCTTTGTTGGTTTTAAGAAGCAATCAGATTACTTCCATGAATTAGGCACCTAAAAAAAAATGAAAGACTGTTTAAGGAGTTACATGGAAAGTATTTTCATTTTCTTCAAGTCGTGCCTAAAATCAGTGCTTTTTTTTTTTTTTTTTTTTTTTTAAAGCCAGGCCACAAGTATTACTTTCCCTATGATATTTGAAACCTGGTGACAATAACTTTTTACTTACCTTTAAGACAAAACTGACTCGCTCGATAGAGCCTTCTATCTTTCTGAGTTGGAAGGCTTAGGTGAAGTAACGTCTGAAGAAAATTTCATTTCTCAACACACATTTCTGAGCTTGTTTGGAAGTGACAGTGATGGCATGACAAAGTATTGAAGCACTGCTCCTGGAAGCTAGTCGGGAAGCCAGAGTGGTGTGGAAATCTATGAATCTGTTGAGCTTCCTGCAGTTCGTGAAGGTAGTGCAGAGAGTTTTTAATAGTGGTCCCAGGCAAGGAAGCTGGCCCAGTCTTGATACTGACAAATAACATTTAGTCGATCACATCATATTTTTTGTTTAGTGTTTTTTGAAGTAGGGGCAGAGTATTGCTTGTTTTTTAAACTCCAAGTAAACATGCATGCTTTAGCCCATTATGGTTAGAATATTTGGAAGCTATAGACAATCCAGGAAGCACTAGGCTTTAATTACTGTAAATTTGAGTGTTACTTCTGGTAGAGGATTTATAATAATATTCTGATAAGGTTAAGGTGACACTAACATACTCTGTAAGAACCAAGATAGAAAAAGACTGCTCCTTTGATTCATTTATTAGCTCATTTATTTACTTGTACAAGCATCAGTGCATTCTGTACACACTCCTGAGTGTCTATTCTGTTCCAGAAGCAGGGGGCCTAGGGGTCAATACGACACAGTTCCTGCCTCAAGGAGCTTGCATCCTACTCTCATTGTATCCACTCACCTTTACTGTGCCCTAGAACACAGGTTAGCAGCAATTTTAATTTAGCATAATATGTATACTTGCTTCCTTTTCAGCGTACCTGTCCCTTTCAGAATATTTCTAAGTCCGCAACTTGCTTTTATTGTACAGAAAAAAAGGAAAGTTTTTTTTTAAGTGAGCAACTATTAAAAAAAAAAAAATCTCCAGAGCAGCTACTAGGAGCTCAGATGTGTCTCTGCTTTACATGGTGTAGAGGCCCCAGACTGGTTCCTGACAGTCCCCAGGGGATTGTTTCCAGTAGTGTTTTCTCTTGGAGCAACTGGATTCTTCTGGGAGTAGGAACAACTGCTGATGAGAGATTGCTCAGCACGAATCATTCTCTTGCCCCAGAAGGGTTAGAAATAGCCTGAGAACGGACTTAGGCAGCTTCTTCTTTATTATGGTAGCACATGCTAGTACAGGAAGGAGACAGCTTCTCCCTACCTCCACTCCAAGATGGCACATACTTGGTCCAATTCATTCCCATTTCCGAAACAACTGATTGACTTGGAAGGAACAGTAGTAGTTAGTCTGAATGATCCTTTCATCCTAAGTATAAACAGTGTATCATTGTGGTTTTGCATCCACAAGGGTCAAACAATAACAATCTTTCTCAATTCTTGCTTTTCATGGTGCCATTCCCTAACTCACCATGCCATTCCCTAACTTGGCCCGGCATTGTGGGTGGTACTCCATCACATCCCAGGTGAAGACACTGAGAAATGCATCACAGTTATCTCATGGCAAAGTGTACCATTCAGAAGTCCAGAGCTCTTGAATGGAGCCAGTCTGAAATCCTGGCCAGGATCTTTGAACTCCCGCCCAGCCTCCAGGCTGATATGACCCTGCATCTGTCTCACTCTGGCTGTCTCCCAGCACTGGCAGTCTCTGCCATGTAACAGAGACACACAAGGACCCTCCAAACCAAAAAGAGCAAGGAGGCAGAGAAGTAGGGAAGGGTAGAGACATTTTACAGTCCCTTTTTGTTCTAAATCAATAACCTTATATATATTTTTAATATATACCATCTAGCTAGCTTAACCTAAAATACTTAGTTGCACTAACCATCAACCAATTATTCTTATATAATTTGTTTCCTTTGCTTCTGGCCATATTCCTTGATCTCAGTATGTTTACACTCTAGTTATTGAGACATGTTAGATTCTTAACAAAGACCAACAATCATAAGGAACGTAATCTAAGTGCCTAGAGAGTAGGGCACATAATAAGGCACTCATAATTTATGGGAAACGAGAAATTATTGCATGCTGAGGTAGTCAGAAGCTTCACTGAAGAGGTGCAACATGGGCAAATCCTAAAGGACGAGAGAGGATTCAGAGAGATAGGCAGAATGAATTGGTAATTTAAGTGATATGCAAAGGGATCACTATGAAGGGCTGAAATGCATAAGACCTATTCTAGGGAGAGTGAGAGTATTAAGCTAGAGTTTTTCTGTGTTTTAGTGGAAAATAATGTGAAGTGCAGATCTTAGAGATTCTGGGATTCTAGGCAAGGGCATCCTTGAATCGATGATGGTAAATGTCACCTTAAGGCAGTTGAGAGACACTGAGAACTGTCGTTGAAAATGGTAAGATGAAGATCGTGTTTTAGGACACTAATGCTGGTGTTGTGTGCTCTGCTTTGAAAAGGGAAGAGCTTGGAGATAGAGAAACCAATGAGAGTAAGGAAGGCAGTGGTCCAGAGGGTGGCGTTTGGGATTTGATGGATCTGGGTTCCAGTCTTAGGCCCTTCATTTCCTAGCTTGTGCAAATCACTAAACCCTTCTGAGTTTCCAGTTTGGATAATAACCTCCATCTTCTTCAGACATTTAGCACAAACTCCTGAGAACCTGCTCTGCCAGGCGCTGAGGATATAGTGGTGAGAAACATGAACAGATCCCCTACCCTGAGCTCCAGTTCTCCATTGCTGTAGAGCAACTGGGAGGATGGAATAAGGTAATGCATATATAGTCCATGGGGTACAGTAGGTACTTGATAAATGGTAACTAGAAAGTTCATGGTATGGCCATCATTAAAAACTCCACAAACAATAAATGCTGGAGAGGGTGTTGAGGAAAGGGAACCCTCCTACACTGCTGGTGGGAATGCAGTTTGGTGCAGCCATTATGGAAAACAATATGGAGATTCTTTAAAAAACTAAAAATAGACTACCATATGATCCAGCAGTCCCACTCCTGGGCATGTATCCAGAGGGAACCTTAATTCAAAAAGACACATGCACCCCAGTGTTCACAGCAGCACTATTTAAAGTAGCCAAGACATGGAAACAACCTAAATGTCCATCAACAGATGGCTGGATAAAGACGTTGTGGTATATTTTTACAATGGAATACTACTCAGCCATAAAAAAAGAATAAAACAATGCCATTTGCAACAATATGGATGGACCTGGAGATTGTCATTCTAAGTGAAGTAAGCCTGAGAGAGAAGGAAAAATACCATGTGATAGCACTTATACGTGGAATCCAAAAAAAGACAAACTTATTTAAAAAACAGAAACAGAAACAGACTCACATAGAAAACAAACTTATGGTTAGTTACCAGGTGGAGAAGGGGATAGGAAGGGTTAAGTTGGGAGCTCGAGATGTGCAGATACTAACATATATAAAATAGATAAACAACAAGTTCATATTGTATAGCACAAGGAACTATATTCAATATCCTGTAGTAACCTATGGTGAAAAAGAATATAGAAACGAGTATATGTGTGTTCATGTATGACTGAAGCATTGTGCTGTACACCAGAAATTGACACAACATTGTAAACTGATTATATTTCAATAAAAAATATATATACAAAAAAAAAAGAGAGAGAGAAAGTTCACAGTAGTTGTAGTCAGGTAATGAAATAGAAATATTCTAACAAGATACTCTTCCAGAACCATTGGTTGCCAGAGAACAAAGCCAGGTAAACATTTCAGAATATGAATTCCACACCACTGGCTCTTTCTTAAAGAAGCCTCTATCCTTTTGTTCCCATTTGGCTGGACTTCAATAACGGTCACACCTGCATGGGTTTACCATGCTTGTCACAGACCCACTGAGCCTGACTCCAGTGATCCACCCCACTCTGGATGCCTGGGCCATGGAGTCTGCCACAGGCCTCTCCTCAACCCAACGCCAAAAGCATTTCCTTCTCTCAGCCTGTCCCATCAGCTCCTGCTTTCCATCAGACAAGAGGATGAGAACTGGAATTGTCTCAACAGCTCTGTGGTCGGGCCAACTCTGCTAAAGCAGAATGTATCCTTAAAGGATCTGCCCATGATCTGAGCACCTACAGTTTCTCTTGCCAGCTGGTGGACCAAAAGAACAAACTATGTTTGATATCTTTAATATCCTCCAAAGCAATGCCAAGCAAAGCACTGAAACACATTTTATTTTTATTCTGCATTAGCAACTCTATAATTTGACTTGGAGTCGGCTGCCAGTGAGTTATTCAACAGTATTTACTGACTCTCTGTTACATGAGGAATGTGCTGGATGTTAGGGATAAAGTTTGGGAAAGTCTGTATTCCTCATGGTTATACCTCAAAGGAATTACCACTAGACTGGGAGGCAGAAAACAAGGGTTCTAGTTGTGGCTGTGGCATATGAACGTGAACAATGCATTTCAATTCACCGTGAAATCAGAACAATATAAAAACAGGCAACATTCACTGAATTACTGTGTGATTGGTAATGCACTAAGTGCTTTACATAACTTATCTTAGCTTATTCTCACAGCGACCGGATGAGGTGTGTATTATCCTTATTCTTCTTTTATACATGAGTGAGTTGAGGCTTGGAATGCCCGTCCCCATGTCAACCCCACTGCCACTAGTGGAAAAACCAAAGCTGAAACTACATCTCTCTTAGCCCAGAGCCCCGAGGTTTAACCTTCATTCCTCAGGGTTATTACAAACATCTAACTAGTTTATATATACAGAAAAGTGCACTTCGAGCTTGTAACAAAGGTAGAAAATGCTCTTTTTTCAACTGTAAAATCTTTGAAATAAAGGACCGTATCTGATTGTTGTGTATGTCTATCCATACTTGTTGTGAACGAGAGGGTGATTGAGCGTGTCTGATGGACAGAACACTTATATACTTGTGCTACCTTCTTCTCAGCCCCACTGCCATATCCAATTAATCTCCATGTCCACTGAACTGCCTGAAATGTTGCTATTTACAGAATGGGGATTTGATATTATTTATGTATTGAAATGAAGTGCTCCTAGCTCTAAAATTCTATTTTAGATTACCACACAGTTTTGAGGACATGCATTTTTAGAAAAGGCTAAACTGTCATACTTAGGAATTTCTACCTTGTTAAACTGAGAATCCATCCTACAGTATTGTCATGACTGCAGAATGAAGAGAGCACAAAAATGCCAAAGGAGAAGCAAGCAAACGGTGCTCGTTCAGGAGGAATAAATAATAAAAGGCATTCCAGAGCAGTTATTTTTAGGAGGATTCTGAAGGAGTGGCAGGGGGCTGTGACTGTCCTGCTAGGACATAACCCAGCAACCTCCTCCCCAGGTTTTCTCCCCTCACACCTCGCCTGGCCTCCTAACAGTGTGAGACTGTCAAATTAGTAGTTCTTTTAAATAACATTTACTGTTTTTTGGTCTTGTTCCGTGTTTTAAGTAGCCATAAAGTCGCAGACGCAGAGTGGACAAGGCACCATATCAGACAACTCTTTTGTACCACTTTCCATCTGCCTGTCTCTGTTCCATTCAGCACCAGCTCCCAGGACTTCATGCAGCCCAGCTGACCATGCCTCACCTCAGGCTGATGACCAAGGATTCACCTGGGGTCCATGCATGCACAACCCCAAAGTGCAGAATTAATGCTCTGTGGACTGAATCTTTGTCCTGTGGGAGATGAGTGCATGGGATAAAGCCTCTTCCTTCTGTTCCATCTGTCACGGGTTCTGTTTTCTGGGGAACTCAGTTTATAACTAATATTAAGAATGGAAGGTCAGTATCTCAGCAATGACAATGCTTCAAATGAGGTCTTTATTTTTTGACTCATGGATACCAAATGTGACAATGAGAAATGTAGACATGAAAAGATACCATTCTACTTGTTGAACTACCCTAAAAGCAGAAAAATCATGTTCTTCAAGAATATGTAGTGAAAATGACCTGGGTTAATGCCCACAATATTAAAGATGAATAAAAAGTAAGTCATCTATTCTCTGTGTGCTAATTTTATGTAAAATATGTATTTATGTATCTGTAAGAATGATACGAAAGAAAAACACTTAACATGCGGACTGTGGTTATCTCTTGGTATTAGGGCTGATTATTTATTCATTAGTTTAGTCTTTTTCATAGTTTTCCCTATTGTGTGTGACCATGCTCTACTTTTAAAATTAGAGGAAAAAAATCTGATTATTGGAAGTGAGCCCAAAGGATCATTTATTCCTTCTTTTAAGATTTTTTTCTCCATCATTTATATGTGGAATCTAAAAAAAAAAAACCATACAAATGAACTTATTTACAAACCAGAAATAGACTCACAGACACAGAAAACAAAGGGGAAAGGAGGGGAGGAGGGATAAATTAGGACTTTGGGATTAACATATACACACTACTATATATATAAAATAGATAAACAACAAGGACCTACATTATAGCACAGGGAACTATATTCAATATTTTATAATAACATATAATGGAAAAGAATCTGAAAAAGAATATATATATGTGTGTGTATGTGTGTGTGTGTATATGTATATATGTGTGTGTGTATATATATACATATATATATATATCTATATATATATCTGAATCACTTTGCTATATACCTGAAACTAACACAACATTGTAAATCAACTATACTTCAATTTAAAAAAATGTGTGTTTCTGCCTGAGGAAGCACTGTGGCATCCCACTTTTTTTTATTTTTTTCTCCACAGATCAAGAGTTGATATGGTTTATGCTGTAATTTGGTTGCCAATAGGAGCCCAGAGATGGCTTCACACTTAGGTTGGGTCTGTGGGAGCTGCCATGGCAGTGAGGTGGACGACACATTTACCAGTGGGAGGATGGTATTAATGACAGTAATGATGGGGGAAAAGCACTGAGTGAGTACTGACAGCATAAAGATGCTGTCAAAGTACATAGGTGGATATGGTCCCAGAGTCTGGATTTAATCTACGTTTCTACAAGGCATCCTGACAGCCCTTAAGCATCACCCTCAATTGGTGATGATTGATAAGGAGAAATAGGTACAGAGATTTTTCTGGGCCTTTACCATCATAGTTGCTTTACATATCGGTAAAATAGGTGGTTACCTATGTAGGATAGTGGGAAGATTGTGCCTAATCCCCAAGTCCTTTGCAGATGCCTGAAATTCCATTATTACCTCATTGTGATAGACTAAGCAATGTCCACCACCAGATTAGGCAGAGTCCCTCAGTGTCTTCCTGGGAAGACATTATATTATACCATTATCAAGACTTAACCATTTTATATTGAGTATCAGATTTTTCCATCTTTGACAACAAATTAAGACCAGATTAAGAGGACAAGAGGTCGAAAAATGAGAGTCTAACTTCAGAGACTATAGGAGCAAGCTATTGCCTACTCTAAAGAGAGCCAAGGGACTATGTATTACCAAAATAATTGTTTTTATGTATTTCTAAATCTGTCTGTCTATCACCTATCTATCTGTTTGTCTGTCTGTCTATCACATATAACCTCAGGCCTATCTGACTGCAAGGTCCCATTTGACTGCAAAGTCCCTATGGAAGATTGCCCCCAGTTGTTTACCCTTTCTATATTTTCTCTCCTTGTCACGTGACTTTACAGTTGTTCCCTCTAACCTTTGAACTGGGATATAAATCTTACTTTGAATAATGATGCATGAACAGAAAAGGCAGCCCTTGCTTATTTCCAATTGCCCTCCTTCTCCTCTGTCATTGTCATGATAACAACATGCCCCAACTGGCCCACTGATCCAAGATGAGAGATATTTGAAGCAGAGCCTCCTTGGAGAAGCACAGGCTAGATCAACTATCCCCCAACTGACCCACAGAGGCATGATCAGTAATTAATGATTGTTATTTTAAGCCACCAAGTTTGGAGTGATTAGTTACAGAGCAGTAGCTGAGTGATACAATGTACCTTCTATCCACCCTTCCATCCTAAATTCATTGGGTCATAGCTCAGAAAACACTGAGGATCATGTGAGCAGGAATCATTTTTTCTCCAGCGTGTTTGGCACTTGTTATGTGATCGGTAATGTCTGTGAATGAATGATTGTTCACAATAGTTCCCAACCAACCATTTCAGCCTTAACTCTGTTATAGGTTAAATTCAGCCCTCCTCCCCACAAAAAGATAGGTTGAAGTTCTAACCCCCAGTGCCTCAGAATGTAAACTTATTTAGAAATAAGGTCTTTACAGTAGCAACTGAGTTCAAATGAGATCATCAGGGTGGACCTTAACCCAATATGACTGACGTTCTTATGAAAAGGGGAAATTTGAACACTGAGGCAGACACAGAGAGAGAAAAAAGACAATGTGAAGACACAAGGGAGAAGATGGCCAAGGGATGGACTGAGGCATCAATAAGCTAAGGAACAACGAGAGTTTTCAGCAACCACCAGAAGCTAGAACACTGCCAGAGAGAGTGAGGACCTGGAAACACCTTGATTTCAGACTTTCAGCCTCCAGAACTGTGAGACAATACATTTCTGTTGTTTTAAACCACCCAGTGTTTGGTCCTTTCTTAGGGCAGCTCCAGGAAACCAATGGACTCCCCCAGTCTTCTTACTGGCTCCTTCAATCACATATAGCCACTGCCATACCCGTGTGTTCATTTCTGCCCTTAGATATACAATTCCACTCTTTTGGAATTCTCCTCTTTCTCTTCCTCAACTATTTAGCTTCCTATTCAACTTTCAAAACCCAACAGAAAGCTCACCTTCTATGAGAAGCCTGATTCAAGTACCACAGGGCTAGTTCATTTCTCACTCTGCTGTGTTCTTTCTTCTCTTGCTCCACAACTGTCCTGTGGTATTTGTCCTACTGTAGTTCATTACCTATGTGGATGCATTCATCTCCCTGGAGGGCAGGATCTGTGTATTATTCATCTCTCCCTACATCTTCCACTTCTAGAGTTTCTGGCTAATTAAGGTCTTTGATACATACTTGCTGACTGACCCCAGATGTTACAAATGAGGCTTTCCTTTGGGGTTAAAGGCTTGAGAGGTGGCCAGAGGGCACTGGTGTCTGTGGGGAGAGGGCATTCCATGGGGCTGGAGATGTGAACGGAAAGGAAGAAAAAGGGTGGTGACTTAAGCTCTTTCTCAAGAGAGAGTCCAATTCTCCCCACAGCAAAGGTGTTAGTAAAAGTGCACTTCCGATCCCAGTTGATACACTTAGCATCTATTATTGTTGGAAGTTTATAAGTGAAGAGAAAACAATGAAGAAAGTTGAAACCCTCCGTGTAAACATGCTTCTTGGAGCCCCATATTAGAGAACAAGATCTTGTGGAGGAATGTGGAACTACCAGGGTCTTGAAGTCAGGAAGACTGGGGTTGGAATTTCCCTTGTACCACGTGTCTACAGTGTGACCTCGAGCAAGTTCTTTGACCTCTCTGAGGCTTTGTTTCCTCACTTATAAAAATGGAGATGATGATGCTTTCTGCTTCATAAAGCTGTTGTAAAGATCAAATGATACACACTATCTGAAAGAGATCGGAGCATTAGAAGGTGTTTTTAAACGCCAGCTTCCCTGCTTTAGGCCTAATCAATTAATAATTCAACCCAGAACAAGAATGCTGCCTCTTCTGAGACAAAAGCAAGCAATTAGAACATTCTGATCTTCACATCACACTAGTTTATCCTGCGGTAATCACAGTAAAAAAATGTAAAAGTGATTAAAGGCCAAAAAAAAAAAAAAATTGGCCAAACCCTACAATTCTGTAGAATTTATGTCAAGCTCAACCCTTTATACAGTTTTATAGATGAAAAACTTACAGAAATCAAGGTTAAAATTAAAATGGACAGACCTTAACACAAGCAATAAAAGGGGTCCCTTTTTGTAATAATATATGGATGATAATTCTTGGTTAAATTTCACCAGGGTTCATGAGTTTTTAACCATTGGATAAAAATCACAGTATGTTACCTGGATTCAGGAAAGAATATAAATAACAGATTTATAAATGCCAATAATTTTGTGGTCTCATTTCATACCTGTCACCTCACATTAGGAAATACATCTTTCTATGAGTATTCAAACACACCAACCTTCCTTTCTTTAGAACTGTTTCAATTTCCATTACTAAAGCCTGTTCAGAGGCAAATTTTTGTTCTTGAAAATTGCACTTCATGAAAACCATTTTCAAACTGAGCAAAATTATTTCCATAGCATCTGGTTCCTTCATGGATTCATTTCTTTTTATTTATTAGAAGAGACTTTCTGGCAGCCAAATACAGATTCAGCAACAGGTTGCCAGAGATGGCCAGGTGCTCAGCTGTCCTTATAGCCTGGGGTCAGCCCCTACTCAGAAGGGCCACCCCAAAGGCACCTCCTCACTGGGGACTCTTCTCAGACTCAAAGAGTGAGCAGGGACCCTGCTTTGCTCTCTGGTGAGTACAAATATATCCAGAATATATTTACCCCTAGAGGTCTAAGTTTTACTGTGTGTAAGAAAGAGAACGTGAGTTTCAGTGCCTTTCCTAACCAAGGTCTCCTATTAAATTCTTTAAATGACATAAGAGAAAAATAAAATTAAAGAAAAGCAATCTAAATAACAGAATTGTACAGCATGTCTAATAAACACCTCTAAATCAGAAGGGTTCATAAAAATAATATTTTGAAGCTTTCACTAATAACATTAATATAAAAACACTTAAAAATTAATGTACCTCCACAGTGCTGCCCTTTTCCTCCAGGAAGGAGAAAGCGTTCCACTAATACTCTTAGCCAACCTTTAACAAGTGCTGCGGGTGGTGGGAAGCACGGAACGGATTTCTCCTGCTTTGTGTATGGGGAGACCAGACCACAGGCAGGGTGAGTCTCCTGGTTGCTAAACCCCACATTACAAGTTTAGGGTTACACTTTCTTGAATTCTTCTACACAGTGCATCTCATTTTATTCTAGCCCAGAAGCTCTGACTTTACTCTGCCCACACTGCCATCTCCCATCCCACAGCCAAGTGGCTTCCTTCGTAAACCTGGTTGGTGTTCACGCCTCCCTTCCAATTATCAAGTCGCTTGACTCTGCTCCCAAAAATCTGCCCTCAGGCAGAAGCCAGCTCAGATTAAGAGGGTTTTCTGCAATCTTCTTCCTCCCACAAACTCCTGTCTAACAATCAGACATTCTTCAGGGTACTAACTCACATGGTATAAAACTAGCTGAAAAATTAAAAAACTAAAGACAAGAGTCAGACCCGACTACTTTAAGCCTCAAGACAATCCTGTAAGGTAGGCATTCTTTTCTCCTTGAACGGAGCCGGCATTGATTCATCAATTGTTTGTGGACAAGCTGTGCTCATTACTAGGAATACAAAGATAAGAGAACTTCTGTTCAGATAATGTTGTCAATTGTGCAGTTAAATACCATCCTCTCACCCAGGTAGAAAAAAAAGTATAATGAGAAATTTTTAAAGAGATTTTTGTGTTTTAAAATAAGACACGATGTATCTCCGTGGAGCAGAAATGAAATATAAATGCAAAGTAGGGAGCAAGGCTTTGGGGAGGGGTGGTCCTGCCAGCCTCCTGTTCACAAATTAGGCAGAGTCAACTGGAGTCAGTTTATGCAGCACAGCTGGGCTGAAAGTGCCTCTCAAAGAGGCTGGGGGATCTGAGCCAGCCTTACTGCTTGAAACCTGGGGTAGGGGTGCCTCTCCCACTGCTGAAATGATGTGGAAAATATATTGTCAACTGCTCTCTAGGCTGGGGTCCATATGTAGCTGCATAGCTGTGGGAGCTGGAGGACACAGTCCCAGCCTCAGGACCAAGAACTGAGCCAAGTTGGCTACAATTTCTGCAAAAGGTTGTGTGAAAGCAAATTCAAAAGTTGGACAAAGTGGGGTGAGAAGAGGGGGAGAGAGAGAAGAAGGAAGGGGTACTTTTTAAAAAATGTGATTAATATTACAGAACTTGTAAAAGCTGAGATATTTGTCCAAAGCAACTCTTATGTCCGGTGAATATAAAATTCCAAATTTAAATTAGTATACCTGAAAAACATAAAAGTGCTTTAAAAACTTACATGTAGTTTCATATTAAATAAGTTTTCACTACAGTTTAGACTATATTAGTCCTAGGTATATTTTCAGCACACAGAAACTCAATTTCCTTAATTGAAAATCAGAAAGAAATTGCTATGAAAATTCTATGACCAGAGTGGTTGAGATCAATCTCTGTTTAACATGAAAAGATAACCCCACAACAGGAAAGGGACTAGAAGGAGAGGGAGAAAGAGATGGGGAGAGTAACAGACACCTCTCTACCCAGATAAATTCACAATGTCAAAATCCAAGACTCCAAAGTGCATTTTGTATAAAAGGAACTATTAACCAGGAAATCCCACAAGTCTGCAAATGGATGAGGAATAAATAAACTAAAATAATAAACAGCATAAACAAAAGTAGCAGAATAATTTTAATATACATTATATAATAGTTATGTTTATGATTTTTAAAGAAACAAATGAATAAATATCCCTATGAAAAAGCTCAGGAAGATATTTTTAAAACAAGGTAGAAATAAAACAAAATAAGTGGCTATAAAAAATTTACAGCAAATATCATAGTTTATGGTACAATATTATGGGCAATCTTTTTAAAATATGGAATGAGGAAGAGATCGTACTTTCATGTATTCTGTTCAACATTAAGTAGGAGAGAGTAGCCAGCAACATGAGTCAAAAAGAAAAGATCAGAGTTTAAAACTTATTTTTAAAATTCAAAAGACAGCAGTCAAAAAGCAAAAAGACAAATCAAGAACTGGGAGAAAGTACTTGCAACAAATCCAAGAAGGTCTAAAATTGAGAATGTATAAAGAAGCCTTATAAACCAATAAGGAAACTTCAGCAACGCGACAGAAATATGGGCAAAAGACATGAAAAGCCATTTCACAGAAGAATAAACCTGTGAGTTTATTACAACATCATATGAAAAGATGTCAACCTCATTAGTAATTAGAGAAATGCAAAATATATTATTTCACACCCAGAACATTAGCAAAAATTAAAATGGCGTATGATACCAAGTGTGGGTTTTGATACAGATCACTGGAATTCTCATCCACTTCTGGTGTGAATCTCGTAGTTCTAAGGTATATGCATTGGAGAAACTCCTATACTTGTTCACTAGGTGAGTAACACAGTGCTATTATACATAGACATATATAGTATTACAGTAATACTTACAGCAGCATTATTTGCAATAGCACATGAGCCAAATGTACGCTGATGGGAAAATGAATTAATTGTGATGTATTTATATAATGAAATATTATAAAGCAGTGAGAACTAATGAACTAAGGATACACTCATCAGTGTGAATACATGTCACAAATAATTGTTAAGTGAAAAAAAGCAAGCTACAGACAAATACATAGGGTACATCATTTATATGTAGTTTTGAAATGTGTATAACTATACTACTTTAGGGGTACACACATCTGCAGTAAAACTATAAAGAAAAACAAAGGTCTCATATGCACAAAGTTCAAACTACTGGTTACTTCTTGTGTAGGAGGGAAATACAACTGGGAAAGGCTACAACAGGACTTTTAAAGGTCTTATTTCTCAAGCAGATTATTTAACTCATGAATACCAATAAAGAATCCCTTCTCCACGCACTGTAATGTTCTTTTGTATGTACGGTATTCATAACAATTATACATGAACAAAAGAAAACACATAAGGGTATAGAAGAGAGACTGGGAGACTCCAAAATACGTGTCATAGAAGTTTCAGAAAAAGGGACCAGAGAGAATGGAAGAAAATGAATCTTTGCTTTGTAACTGCAGGTTACAGATTCGCACCGTGTGATGGAGCCAGGGAGGAGAGGGGCCCCTGGAGGGGGGCCTTACAGGCTTTATTTGAAGACACGATGGGTAGAAATTTTCTGTAACAGAAAAAATGATCAGAGCCCTCAGTTTAGAAGTATACTTTGAATGATGACAAGGATGAATAAAAATTAAAATACGCATAAGGCACAACCTTAAGGAGGAAGACAATATCTTTAAACCTTTCAGAGAGAGAAGACAGATTACCTAAAGGGAACAGTAACTAAACTGAAATCAGACTTTTCATAAGCTGAATTGTTTGCCAGAAGTCTAACAGAACATTAACTTGGAGTTCTAAAGGAAGATAACTATCTACCCTCGTTTACATACCCAGATAAACTCCCATGTAAGAATAACAGCAAAAAAGAGATTATGTTCAGACATAAAAAGACTTGAGTTTATTACCCTCCAACTCTCATCTAAAAGATACTCCAGAAAGAAGGAAAGGAGATTTGAAGGAATAAATGAAAACCAAGAAAAACTGATAAGCATGGAAATCGATAAATACTGGAAAATTTATAAATTTTGATACAACTAATTTGGTTTTGTAGTTTGTTACATGGAAACAAAAACTCTACGTAGCTAAAATAAGGAAGGTGAGTAGTGGTGAGCTGAGAAATCTTCAATGAATAGTTAAAACATAAAACATACTAAGATCCTCAAGTTTTGGGGGAAAGAAATAGAAATATGAAGATATTCTTAGAAGTATTTAGAAACACATGTTCACATTTAAAGGGTAAACAGGAAAGAATACAGTGGGAGAATTTAAAAAAGAATATAAAAATGTGTCACAACAAACAGAAGGCAGAATAAGAAAAGCAGCACTCTGAACTGGGGAGGGGTGGGGGGAAATGGCTCTCTCCCTTCTCTTTGGAAGGAAAACTCTGGCATAAACTGCCACCACACTTAGGGTTTGCCTGAGGGCTGGGGCTGGGGATCTGGCAAAAGTTTCTAGTTGCTTATTCCATTTGTGTGTCTTTTGCAAGGCTCTGAGGAAGGCAGGGGAGCCCATGAAGTGGAATCTTAGACAAAGCAACGTCTGGGAAGAATTTCTATTACCAAGAAAAGAAAGGGGAACAAAAGACAGGAGAAACAGAGCTGAGTGTGTGTGTGTGCATGTGTCTTTTTAGAGGGAAGAATGCTTTATAACTGTCTGTTGAAAAAATCAGTCATTCTAGGGCAAGAGAAATGAACTCAGGAGAGTGACATTAGAAATCAGAAGAGTAGGAGCCGAGTTCTTCTCAGCTTCATGGGACACTCCACAGCTTGTTGAAACTCAATCACAGCATCACTCACAGTTTCCTTGCGTTATTGTTTTTGTTTATATTCCCACAACTGTCTTGACCTCTGTCTGAATCAGCAGCTTCCAGAGGGCACAGGCCCAAAAACACAGGGAATACTCACCACCGTGAATTTGCTTTAAATCCTTATCTGCGACATCCAGGCTCTCTTTCCCCTGTGTGTGTATCTGGTGACATAGTCTAGTAATAAGGCTGTGTCACCTCTCATCACACCCATGCCGTAGGCACATTTCAGAGTAGTAGTGTATCTCTTCCAGGTAGCGACAGGCCTAGACCTGGCCTCTCCCCAGCCACCTCTGCTCTTACTGCAGAACACCCATCTTTTCTGTTGGGGGAAAGGAGGTTGATGGAGCCACTGGACAATGTTCACTTCCATGGAGATGATTTATCTTCATGTGGTGTGATGGAAATAGTTCTTTTCATCCCTTCTCTGCCAAGTACTGATGATGTGGCCCAAAGGGCAAGTTACCAAACTTCTCTGAGCCTCAAATTTCTCATCCACAAGTGGGAAAACAATCACACCTCAAAAAAATTATTACAAAGAGTGAATAAGATAGTATGTTTCAAGTACCAGGCACAGTGCCTAGTATATCCTATGAATGCAACAAAAGCTAATTACTGTGTTTAATTAGAAGCTACTGAATTCCCTGGAAAGGCTTTCTCCACTTGGTGATGAAGATGACTCTAGACTTGAACTGTCCTCACTGCTCGTGATCCTATACACGAGAGGGTGACCTTTCTCATGTCCACCCTCAGACCATGACAGTGACCAGAGCGATGAGATACACTGACCAGGCTACGTCACTTGACCACTCCTATGGCTGGAAGGGTAGACAGATAAAAACAGCTCATCACTCGAGTGTAAATGATGTAAAGTGGTGAAGAGACGGGCGAGATGCAGAATGGAAGCTTTGTAAGACTAGACACAACTTATATGAGAGCTTTGACCTCCTAAATATTCAGGTTTTTCCCATTTCTTTAATGCCATCATTCTAAAACAACTGACCATTTGTTTACAAAATACACCAAGAAAAAAATAATATTGTGTGTTTAGGATTAAGAAGCACGAATAAAGAAACAAAAAGGAAAAGTAAGTTCTCTGGAATAACATGACGATGAGATAGGAGCCTGAGAAACCATCACAATCTATTTTTGGGACTCTACAAAAATCTTACTGCACAAAATCGAAGGAGATCTGCTACCTGGATACCTCTCGTGGGTTGAATACCTGTCTCTAATTTCTATAAGGGGGCCAGAGAATCCTGGAGTAATCTGGATGAAGCAACAAGGAAGAAGTAAGAGAAGTGAGCATGGCTCAGGGAGATGGCCTAACAGGGAGAGATGAGATAGTGAAAATGTACCTTGGGAATACACCTCTGAGTAGGTACAGAGCTGACATTACATTTTCATGTATATAATAACAACAACAAAAATAATTTAAAAAATAGCTACATGTCTATATCATGTATTGTGTGCCTGTACTAAGCCCTGCATACATCACGTAATCCTCACGAGTCCTCACAAGAGGGAAGGATGGGATATCGATCTCATTTTGACACCAATTAGAGGTAAAAAAAAAACACGAGAGGGTAAAAGGCTGCTTATTAAAGAAATAACATTCTCTCTGACGAATTGCAACCTTCTTTTACCTATAGGAAATGTCAATTTGACACTATCTTCACCTTAGCACAGCAATTATCTTTAAAGATTATCATCGATTTATTTTATGAAAAATAAAATTGTGTATTGTGTGTATACAAAAAATTGTGTCGTTATAATTGGAGAGATTCAGGGGCAGTCTGAGGACCCACATCACCTGGTGGCACTTCTGGAAATTTTGGTTGTTACTCTTGGCCTTGTAAAAAGAACAACTTTGCATCTCTGTGCCTATAGAGGGCAAAGCATTTAATTTATAAGGTTGCCAAGTTAGGAAGCACTTTTCTATAATTAATCCTCTCATTAGGATGTATTTCTTAGCCTTCCTGGTTAACAGCAGAGATGACACCTAGGAGAATTAATGAAGGAAGGTCCAAAGGCAGATTACAGATATTTCAAAACATCTAATTTGATAAAGGATAAAGCTGACCACCCAGGAAGTGTAATATATTCAAGTATAGTTTAGCCTTATCTTTAGTATTTTTATAATGCAGAATGTCCTTTGCTCCATCTATCACTCTTTTTAAGAAACTATGGTGACAAGCTACTAAACTGCTTATTCCTCATGGGTACCTGGTGAGGCAGGTTACTATTTCACTCCTTGGAAATGAGAAACAGAATCAGTGAGGCCAAACTATTTAACCCATGTGGTTACAAGTTGAGAGCTAGACTTAAAACCTTCTCAATGTGCATACTTCTTATCTCTGAGTCAACTGCTTCTCTTTAAAATCATGTGTTTTTATGTTCTATATATTTCCAAGATAATGAAGAATCTTTAATATAAAGGAAAAAAGAGTGGCTCATAAATCCACCACTCTCTATTTTATGACAGTTATCACTCCCTAGTCCTTGTCTACATGTGTAAATATCTTACATAAGTGTAACTGACAGTTCACATTTTAGGAATTACTCTCATTTTTAGTTCCCAAATACCAACAGCTGGAGTTCTCATCCAATCATACTGCAGGAAGAGCAGTCTGTTTTTAGGTTTCCCTTCCCAAAATTTTCTCTGTATCCCAAAGAAAGCTTAGTGTTCCTCAAATTCCCTTCTGCTACAGAAGTGGCCCAGATGCAGTGATATGCTGCTTTAGCAACTGCTCTCTGGAAAAAAAAATGTATGCATACAGATGTACATAAGTTTATTATTAATTTTACTGATATGAAGGATGTATACACAATTTGCAATAATATTAAAATATGCAACAGTTTTACAGCAAATTCCATACAGCAATTGATTCTCACAGAATTATTTCATTGATTTTTGCAGAACTTTTGTGCCACAGACAACATGTGGTTGCAATTGACAAGTACACTTCTGACATAAATGTTGGTTGATATTTTGGTTTATATTAAGGAAGATAGCAAAAAGGAAACAATGAAAGCAATGCCTGAGCTTCAATCATTCCTTTCTCATAAATGTTTTGTGTTATTCACAATGGAATGGCTATAGACATGACATAATTTAAAGTTTAGTCTAAATTTTTAAAATATTTTCTGGATCACTTTGTCTAGAAAGTCAAAAAAACAATAAATCAAGCCTTATTTTGTAGAAGTTGCTGATTTCTGTGGTGTAAATGTAGCCACCATGGCTGACTTCATGCTGTCAACATGGTGCCATCAAACATGATGCCATCAAACATGGAGTTGGAGAGAGCTGTGCAGTAGCATTCCATGACACAATATTTCCACTATACAGATACAGGGGACGTAAGTAACTTCAAGACCAAGGGTCAGAGTAAAATAAAATAAATTAGGAAGTGATGAGTTTTTGTTGACTTTATTTTTCATAAAATTTACTTAGTTTTAAGACTATATAATGAATTTTTAATAATATCTGCATTTAACAATGAACTCACAAAATTCCTGAAATTTAACAATTGAGTCTTAGGAGCCATCATGATCTGGCTTCAGTGCATTATCCCCTAACCCATGCTTCTACACAGAGTTCAAATTCCAGGCTCTTTCAAAGACTGTCTCCATCACTGCTACCCAAGGAGAAGGAGGGAATGGGAGGCTCAGCACGTTTTTCAAAAAGGAAACAAAAACTACAAAATCTACGGCGGTGCACTTCTGCCTGCATTGAAGACAAAATCACTGCAACCCAGAGCAGTTAAGCTCCACGTATTTTCCCATTTCAATGAAGGACTTCTGCTTCACTCTGTGTAACTAAAAGGTCCACCAAAATGTCCACCAGAACATTCCCTTACAGACAAAGCAATCATCTGCTCCAAAGGCAAAATACTTTCCACCCTAGAAGTCAGATCCTGCTTATAACTTTTCAAATAAGTCTTCTTCTCTTTATAATCAGGATTGGTTTTTAAAAGTACGTAGTCAACTCTATGGTCTAATTGTCCCAGCTGTACTGTAAATGTTCTGTATATCTACAACCTATATATACTGTAAATATTATGTTAGTCATATTGTAAATGTTATGTGCAACTCTTTTATATAACAGCTCCTATTTTGCTATCCCCACATAATGTATACATTTCCCCATTGTGTTTGTAATTTCCATTTTGCTGACTGTGTATGATACAGAATATTTCCTGCTGATTACAGTAAGTTTTACTTAAGCTCATTTATTCATTTAACAAAAGTTTATGGAGAACCTATGTGCCAGGTGCTTTGGTACAGACAAACGATGAATGATGCATAAAACTGTTATGGTCCCCCTTCCTGCAACTAAGAGTCTAGTTGGGGAGAGAAACACTACACCAAACACACAAATACTTAGAAATTGGGATAAGAGCTAAGTGGAAAGTTCAGCATATGATTGGGAGGAATAGAAGAGACAAGACCATGTAGGGTTTTGTAGACCATTTTAAGAAGATTAGATTTTATTTATTCTCAGTGTAATGGGAAGTCTTTGAAGGTTTTTAATAGGAGTGCAATGGAATGCAGTTCACATCTTTTAAAGCTCTCTGTGGCTGTTATTTGGAGAATGACTAGGATGAGAGCAAGAACCTAAGTGAAGGGATCACTCTGGAGGTTGGGAATATGCTAGTGATTTGGATCAGGGTGGTTTCTGGGATGCTAGAAGGAAGTTGAGTTATCTGAGATGTCCTCTGGTGTTGCCATTGACAGGATGTGGAAGTGACTTGATGGAGGGGTTTGAGTAACTAGGTGGATGGAGCCATTCACAGTTCAGAGAGGAGAGGAGGGGCGGACAGGCTTCAGGGATTGGGGACTGCTTGGCAGTGGAGGGTCAAGGATTCAGGGTGTTTGTTAGTTTGTTTCAATTTAAACATATTCAGTACTTCAAACTGCGGTAAGGTGAGGTTTATCTCTCTACTTACTTTCTTTTCTGGTGACTAACATAAAAAATAAATTTAAATCATCTGACAGCAAATTAAAGGATACATCTTAGAGGCAACAAGATATACAAGAAACAAAAGAGCCTTGGAAACTACTAGAGAGAAGAAAGAAGAAAAAATTAAGTTTCTGTCAAATCATAAAGAACCATGGGAAATACACAATGTTATGAAATTCTGCAAGGACTCGCTGGTTATTGGCATACAATGATTGGAAGCTTATAAGTTTCATGCATGTAATTTTTCCTACTTATTAAGATTGGCTTTTGCTTAAACCACAAAAGAGGCTAGGGGTTAAATAATGTCATAAAAGGAAAAAAAACCCTCCTTATTAGTGATTTAGCTCATATTGAAGTTATATCTTAGATGATCTGAGTTATAAGACTTCTGAATAACTTGCAAAGATACTCTCAGTTTCTTTTCTAAAAATAAGAGCGCTTTTACAATGCGGTGCCACAAATATGAGTAGACCAGATTGAGTTACTCTTTGGTTACCAGTGCTTCTAACCTGACCTGTGTACTATGAGCTCCAGAACCTTGATTGTGATTGTCATTTGGGTCCCACGAATCCAAAGTCTTCCCTCTACCAACATCTTAAAATGTTCTTTATGGGGAACTTCAGCAGGACATCCAATACATGTGATTAATTATATAGGTATTTGGGAAACCACACATAGTATCATAGTGCTATGTCCTTGGAAAATCTGCTTAGCCTCTCTCAGCCTTGGTTTCCTTATGTATCCTGTACGGACAGTAATACTTAATTCATAGGGTGATTTGAGAATTAAAAGAGTTCCTGTTTATAAAGTGTTTCTCACTGGGCTTGACACAGAGCTAACCCTTAATAACCAATAACTGTTATTATTTTATGTACTCAGGTCAGTGTTTATCTCAAGTCTTCCCCAATAGGGAATTGCCTTCCTGAAGTGGTGACTGATACTCAGCAAGGTATTTTCAGAATTATGTCAATTAATTATAGTAATAATCTAAGGTGTGGTTTTGCAGATGAGAAAAGTGAGGTTCAGAGGTATTGATCCTAAATTCAATCACCTGGTGGGTGATAGAGTTAGAATGCAAACTTTGGCTTAGAGTTGGTCTCCCTACTGCTAAGGAGTGTGAGCATTTATATGGTCCACTTTCCTCTGATAAAACAAAACAAAACAAAACTTTATTGCTGTCTAAACATCTCTTGGCATTGAGAAAATGAAGATTTTAACAACAACAACAACAAGTAATGATAAAGTATGTGCCATGAATTGCATCATGTTACTTAAATTGTAACACAGAATACCAGTAAAATCTTTTTTAAAATTCCAGAGTATTAAAAATTAAATGTAAATCCAATAATTTGTTGGCCATTACTGTCTAATATTTCTTTATTAAAGAGCTAAATGATTAATGTTTTGTACATTTTAAGTCAAAATAGAATATACATTCCTTCCTCATCTTTATTCAAAAACTTAAAAATCCTTCGGAGTTCTTTCTGTATGAGTGTGAGTATCAAAGCAAAACTGCAGTCAGTAAAAGAAAAGTAAATGCTACTGAAAGCCTTTCTCTTCTAAGTTCTCATGATTTAAACATCATACAGCAACTAACACTTAGAGTAAACATTTTTGAAAAATTTTTAGCCTTAATTCAACTTAGAACTCATTTTCTTACGACATTCATGTTCAAGCCACTGGGCTAGGTGCTGTGGGAAACAAAAAGTAAGAAATCTGCAGATTCTGTGGTCAAGAAGTCCATGATTTGAAGATAACAAAAAGTGAAGTGCAGCAGAAAGAGAAAATGCAGAGTTCAGAAAGCAAGGGGCGAAAATTAGGAGAAGAGGACGCTGTAAAAGAAACAGAACAAAACTTCCCGAAGTGGAGTTAGGATGAGACTTCTGACTGAAAGAGCCCACTCAGTACAGAGCAAGTGAAAAGGAAAGCATCTTACTTGGTGAGCTGGCTGCCCTTTGTCTTTCTCTACTCGCTCTCCGCCATTTACCACATTCTAACATGCTATCATCTGGTCCCGAGTCCTGGGGCCTTTGAGTGGGTTTGGCCAATGTGAGTCCTAGTTAGAGATGGGAGGGAGCAGAAGAGTGGGCTCAAGGTGTTTACCAATGGGTCCCTCTCTGTGGAGTCTCTTCAGGCTGACTGTGTCCCTCAAACACATGTCACTGCTGCCATCAGGATGGTCTTCTTATATGACCCCCCCGGCCATCCCATCTTTCCCTGTCCTTTGAGCTTAGGAGTGGTAACAGTTCTGCAATGACTAATCCCGAGTCATTGATAATCATGACCTTATCCCTTGTGCTTCTCCTGCACCTCCCTCCCCCAACTCCTTTGTAAATATCCTCCATATTAAATCCTCCTCAACACTTTTACTAACTTGAGTGGGCCACTGTTGGAAGAGGTCATTGAGAAGCCATGATCGCAGGTTGACTGGAGGGCTGGACTCAGGCAATCGGAGGCTCCTCATCCCCTCCCCTGTCCTTGAAATGTATGCTCTGCCCACTGTCCCCATCGCTGGAGTCATTTCAAGGAGTCAGTCTTGAGACAGCAATTAGCTAGGTGCTGAGACCATCTGGACAGTGTACATGACTGAACCCAGTTAAAGCCTCTCTATAAACTTTAAAGATTCTGGTGGGTGATGGGGAAATCTACACGTCTTGTTGCTGCTCAAGACAAGCCTTGTATGTAAGTTCCCTTGCTTATCAAACTTGCTACCCACTAATCTGGAGTGATCTGCCTCTTTCTTTGGTCTCTCCTTGCCCTCTGTGTTCAGGGGCCAGTTTCAGGTTTCACCTGGGGGAACTCCCCAGGTTACACACATCAGCTGTCTGTTCTTATGGGGATCTTCTTAGGTAAATCATCATGAAATTTCAAAATATCAAGGGAAAAGAAAAGGACTTTAAAGCTTCTGGAAAGGAAAAAAAAAAAAAACACAACAGGTACCTATAAAGGAATGAGACAAATTAGCAGAAATTCTCTTCAACAACACTGGCAGACAAATGACAACAGAAAGATGCCTTAAATACTATTCTAAGGGAAAACTATTTTAAATCTAGTATTCCATTCCCAGCCAAGCTATTTTGAGGGCAGTCGTAGTGGTCCAAATATGAAGGAAATAAAAGGTATTACATAAATTAACAATAACTGGGGTAAAAGAGTAGAGAATTGATTTGATCTGATAGTAGACACATTCTCCTTCGAAGGGAGGAGAGGTGGAATTACAGGTAGGAGCACTAATATCTTCACTGTACATAACTGAGAGTCAAGGTATACTTTCCAAAGCTGATGAAACAAATTAGCAAAAATCAAAAAAGTTACGAGGGGCTAAGAGTATGGAAAACAAGGTATTTAAGTTGAAACACATTCCTTCATGGTAGGAACCAAGATATAGTGCCTCAAGTTTATAACTCAAAAAGTGAAATAGTTAATATCCAGAAATGCTAGTATACAAATGTTAAAAAGCAATTACTCTTAGGGTTTGGGACAGTTTTTTGGGGGGATGGGTCTAGCAAAATAAGGAGGGGCAGAGACTGTTGCCTTCCACAAGGACTCTCTGTATGACTTTTGCATCATTATTATATGCTTATATCTTACACTCACATTATCTTGACACTGAATAAAATAAAAACCTTCAAAAAGTTCACACAAAGAAATTCAGTAAGAGATGTGGTATAAACTAAAAGACAAATGGTAAAATACATTTGAGAAATACTAGAGGGAGAGGTCATTCTGAGCTAAGAGAATTAGAAACCTTCACGAAGGAGGTAGTTTTAAATAAAGGTATATTTTGACAAAAAATTAGGATCAAGCCATTTTAGTCGCAGGCGTGTGTGTGTGTGTGTATGTGTGTGTCTATGTACAGTGAGTGCACATGTATTAATTACACGAATGAAAGCTACTCACTTGAGAAAGAAATCAACAATGGTTTCCTTTGGTCAGAGAGAGCTATAAAAATCAAATGAAATTAAATTGTAGTGAAATAATTATAAATAATCATTTTTGTACCTCTTAACACCTAGCAAGTTGAGTGATACACAGTGGACACTTGGTAAATGCTGGTGAGGCAATTAGTCAATAAATGAGTGAGTGAACTGCAAGTGACTAAGGAATTACTTAAGGAGAGTGTGCACCTATGCAGAAGGAAGTCATGGCCTGATAAATAAAACATATAACATCCAATATGACAAATGTGTCACAGAGTGCAAACAGCTCCCACACAGAATGCCAAAGCTATAGGACAGGCCATTATCAGGTTTGTGTCTTATAAACCATCGAGGGCCTATGATGTTCAGTAAAAACAGAGGTGTGTGATCAACTGATTGTCTCTGGTTTTTGCACTCACGTCATTTCAGATACTAATTGGAGAGAGGTTTAACAAGGTAACAAGAACCCCATGCTGAGGATGTCCAGATTTAGTATCCCAGATACAAAAACAAAACAACAGAACTGACTTCTAGGCATAGGCAGTCAATTAGAATTTGGCTAATTTCTCATGATCATGGCTACCTGAGGGTTTCCTGGATATAATTAAGTAAAATAAGTCAGGAAGTATTCCTCTCTGTATTTCTACTTTCCCAACTATATGTTTTGTAGTTCGGAGAAAAGAATGCTTCATTGTATAATTTCAGCCAGGTCTTTCTTAGGCTGGGAACACAAGTACCTACTCACTATAATACTGCTATACAGTTCTTGGCCCAGAGCAGGTGCTTTATTGATAATTTAGCAGGAGAAAAAAAAATGCTGAAGTCCTGACTTATTAAGTCACTTCAAAATTGATCTTGGGGTTCTCTGGACACTTTCAGTGATGGTGAATTCACACGGGCTGGAAAAAGTGATTCTAATTGTAGGCTGTAGTACATGGTTCATATCCCTCCTACGTCCTGGCCCCAGATCAAAATTACTGCCCCAGAGGTGACCTCAGCAGTACAAAATAACAGGGACTACTCCCTGCCTGTTTTTGAATTCTGTGTATCTATTAAGAATGAGCTGACTTTTTGGTCAATCGTGCCCAAGAGTTTATTCATATTGAATTTACAATTATTTCTCATACTTCTTCTACATGAGTGAGTATTGAATCATATCATCCTCATTTAGTATTTATGTATTTTGTGAACCAAATAAAATATTTTTATAGTTATTCATATTCTACTTTGGGAGGGGGATATTTTCCATTTTAAAATGTTGGTATATTTTGCATACAGTAAAATTTGTTTTTTTTTTTAACTGTACAGTTCTATGAGTTATTTATACAGCTGTGTAACTATTACCACAATCAAGATAAAGAACAGTTTTATTGCTGCAAAATATTCCCCAGTGCAGTTTTGTAGTCAACCAGTCTCCTACTCTCATGTCTGGCAACCACTGATCTGTTTTCTGTTCCTATAATTTTGCCTTTGCAGGAATGTCATTTCAATGAAATCATACAATATGTAGGCCTTTGACTACGGATTCTTTCATTAGTAGAATGCATTGGAGATGCAGTTATATTGTGCATATCAAGTGTTTGTTTCTTTTTCCTGCTGAGTAGTATTCCACTGTATGGATATAGTAGCATTAGGTTTATCCATTCCCCAGTTGAGAGATACTTGAGCTGTTTTTACATTCTGGCAGATACAGATAAAGACTCTCTGAACATTTGTGCACATATTTTTGTTTAAGCATAGGTATTAATTCACTTGAGTAAGTATCTGGTAGTGGGATTTCTAAATTATACGGTAAGAGCATGTTGAACTTTATAAAGAACTGTCAAAATATTTCCCAAAAGTGTACTATTTTGCATTCCTCTTAGCAATATATAAAAGTTCCAGTTATCTGAATCTTCATCAGCACTTGATGTTGTCAGATTTTTTAAAATTAGATTTGATTCTAATAGGTATATAATTTTATCTTATTGTGGTTTTAATTTGCACTTCTCTAGCGACTGTTAATGCTGAGCATTTTTTTCATGTACTTAGTTGCAATATTTAAATCTTCTTTGATGAAGTGTCTATTCAAGTATATCCCTCATTTTAAGCTGCTTGTTTTATTATTGTATTTTGAGAGTTCTATATATAATCTGGATATAAATTCTTTATTAGAAACATGATTTGCAAATATTTTCTCCTTTATATGGCTAGTCTTTTCATTCTGACATTGTCTTTCAAAGAGTAGATGTTCATAATTTTGAAGAAGTTCAATTTATCAAGTATTTTATTTATGGATTGTGGTTTGGGTTAGGTATCTAAGAAATCACTGTTTAACTCAAGAACAACAATTTTTTTTAACATTTTCTTTCAGAAGTTTTAGTGCTTTAGGCTTTACATTTAACTTATGCTCTATTTTGAGTTAATTTTTGTACAGAGGTTTGAATTGAGGTTCATTTAAGGAAAAAATTTCCTCATTATTACCTAAGTGTCTCAGCACCATTTGTTGAACTGACTTTCCTTTCTCTATTGAATCACCTTTGCACCTTCATAAAAAATTAATGGATGCTATATGTGTGTGTCTATTTCTGGACTTTCTGTTCTGCTCCATTTATTTGTATGTATTTCCCCTCTCCAACATCAGACTGTCTTAACTTTTACAGTTTTATATTAAGTTTGGAAATCAGGTAATGTGAAGCTTCCAGCTTTGCACTTTTGAATTTTCCAGTCTTTGAGCTATTATCACACTCTATTTATTTAGACCCTCTCTGATTTCATTCATCAGTATTTTATAGTTTTAGCACATAGAGCCTGTACTTACTTTGTAATATCTGTACACAATATTATATTTTTGGTGCTATTGAAAATGTTACTTCCAAAAATCTAAATTTCTGATTATTCATTGCTGATAAATAGAAAAATGATTAATTTTTATATGACATTGTATTCTTCAACCTTGATCCTCACTAATTAGTTTTAATAGCTTTTTGAAGCATCTTTGAGATTTTCTATTTAGATAATTATGTCTTTGGCAAGTAGGGACAGTTTTATGTCTTTCTAATGTGTATGCCTTCTTTTTCTTGCACCTCTAGTGTGCAGTTTTCTTTTTTAAGTTAGCTCTTTGTTCTAGCTTGTCACGAACTTTGGACTAATGAAATTATAATCCAGTTTTTTCTCTGTTGATTAGAATGCTCACCAAGTCCTCATCTGATTTCTTATTTAAAAGTACTGAATCAGATAATTTCTGTAAATAAAACAAAAAAACCCCACTTCTTACTAGGAGAAACTTGAAACTTTTACAGATATGGAAAAATAGTATAATGAACATCTCACTCCCATCACAAAGCTTCAAAAGTTATCAACACATGACCAATCTTGTCTCTTATGTCCCTCCACTGACTCCCTTGTTGTGCCCCATTCAGTTATTTTAAAGCATATTCACACAGTGTATTATTTTCAGATACAGATTTGACAGCGAACTCCTCCACTCTGCTGTAAGCTATCCAAAGTCAGGAGGGCTGTCTGATTTATATTTTGATATCCACAGGATATTGCACATGGAATATATGTTCAAGAAATTTTTTGCAGAACTGAATTTTTATGGAATCTCTCACTTCAGTATAGTTCTGGATGCCCTTTCTCCTTTTGCTTTTTGAAAATCAGTCTAGCTTATGTTGAGGTATTTTTCTATAGTTTATACAATCTTCTTTTTGTAAGGATTTTATTTAACATATCTGACAGAATGTAAGTAATGCATATATATAAAAACAGAGTAATCCAGTGTACACTCAGCACCAAACTCAAGAACCAGAATTTCACAGAATCACTGGGGCTGCTGTGCTCTTTTCTCTATCTAGAAATGATCTCTATTGTGAATTTTATCATTCATATTTTAAATAGTCATGTACATCTATAGACTGACATCTTTAAGAAGCATATTGCCTAGTTTTGTTCATTTTTGAAGCTTGTGAAAATGCTATCATATTGTACTTATGTTTCTGAGAATTATAGTTTGTATAATTACAGCATTCAGACAATTTACATTTTATATAATTTTGGTATGGTTTGATCTAAATATACCACCTTACTTTCTGTTTATCTGATTTGTTCTTCATTCCTTTTTGCTGCTTTTCTTAACTTCTTTTGGATGAATGGAGTATTTTTGGATTCTATTTCACCCCCATTTGGTTTTTCTAGTTACATTTCCTTTATAATATTTTGGTGATTGCTTTAAGGTTGACAACATATGTCTTTAACTTATTATAGTCTATCTTCACATTATATTAGATCACCTTATATGGACTGTGTGAGCCTTGTGACACAATATTTCCATTTTTTCTCTCCTATCCTTTGCACGAATGTTGTCATACATTTTATTCTCATATGTGATAAACCATCTAGTACATTGTTACTGTTTTATGCTTTAGATGGCATATTTTCTTTTAACATTATTAAAAATGAGAAAAAAGTCATCTCAATTTTAGTTAGCACCTATGCCCCTGGTCCTTGGGTAAAGGGCATTCTCAGTGTTTCCATCAGTTCCACTCATGACAACCAAACTCTGCCTTGTCTTTGTGGCAGGTCCTAGTCAGAGGGTTTCCTGATCGTCCCCAAAGATAGCAGACTTCTAATCTGTGTTGATGCATGACCCTGGGGCATAGAGACTTTCCTTTCTCCCTCCTAGGGAAGACATGGTTGTTTCTGCCCTTCCCCAAGAAGTTTTCTGATGGCTGGAAGGGGAGTGTCATACTCCTCCTCCAGAGGCTGACGGGTTGTGCTACTATCTCTTCCCCAGTGACCTTCGAGGCTAGGGGTTCTCCCCACTTCCCCAAGTGCCTTTTGTTTTTGGTGAGAGATGGATCCAGGGAAGTGGGTCATGGTTTCTACCTGACTCCAAGCAGAAGCTGTTCTCCTGTATAGCTACACCACTGAAGGCAGATCTCTCTGGTCTCCTGTCCTGTCCCAACCTTTCTTGAGAGCATTATTGGGGCCCCCGGAGAAGAGCTGCTGTGTGCGTAAGAACTACCCTATGTCTGGACTCTTAGTTATTCCAAACTTGTATGCTGGCCCACATTTGGCCTTTAGGAATTCATTAAAAACTTAGCTGATTTCTTACCTTCTTCTGGAGTGGCTGCCTGTTTCTCTTGTTCTCTGGTACAGGTAAAATAATTTCCATGTCTTGTCTCTCTTTAGAGGGGCTTGCCTTGTTTTGAAATTCAGTTCTTACAGATGCCTTATGACCTCAGCTCCCTAATGGGCTCAAGAAAAGTTATGATTTTGTGTATTACCTGGTTGTTGTTGTTATTAGGATGGGAACCATAGTCTCTTGCCACTTTCCATAGCTTTAGAGAAGGCAGGATTTATATGGCTTATTTTCTTCAGCATTGTATTTTTAAGACTCATTTATGTTATTGCATGTAGCTGCAGTTCATTTATAACAGGAAGTATAATATTCTACTATGCATATATGCCCTAATTTATCATTCTCCTGTAAATAGGCATTTGAGTTGTTTCTAGTAATGGATTTTTATAAACAACATTGCTTTGAACACTCTTAGTCATACCTGTTAGTCTGCTTTCCTAATTTCTCTAGCTGGAACACCTACAAGGGGTGCTCCTGGATTGTCAGGTATGTATACTAATGTTCAACCTTACAAAATAATGCTCTTGATTTTTAACTTATGCCTCCACTCCTTCTGAACAGTAAAGAAAAGCTACACACATCACTTATATTTGTCCTCTTTTTTTGGTCATCACCTCTGTCTATCCTTCCTTTCTTTCTGATCTCTTGAGTTCTAATTCCTTCTGTTTTTCTATATGGATCGTGGATTGACCTGTGGCTTACGATTCAGCTCTTGCTCTCCGGTCTTGATGTTATTACTTTATTTTCTTGATTTTTGTCTTTTAGTGTTTCCTAAAATACTTTGGCTTAGGCTTGCTACTGTAGCTTGCATTGTGTTGATCTATAGAATATAATATCCCTCATTTTATTCAGGCCCTCAATCCCTCATCTCTAGCTCTGGCTAATTGAGCCAGCATCCTAAGTGTATACTCCTTGGCCTACTGTGTGCGTTGGGGAGGGTGTGTCTGTGTGTGTGTGTGTGTGCACACATATGTGTATTGTTATCTGAATACTTGAGGTTGAAATAACTCCACCAATCATTACCCTTTAGGTAGACTTAATTTCACCATAGAAACTAGTTTAAGTAGCTAACTAGTCACAACTCCAAGCCACATTTCTTGCTTAGTCTTCAAGGATATTAAGAAAGATAAAGTCAAGATTTAGATAAACAGCTTAGGACACAGGTATCCTTTCCCCCTCCCTTAAACTGTAGGCACCTCAGAGAACTGGCTTCATACATTACAAATCAAGATTTTACTTTCTGCTTTGGGTTCCTTGTAATGATTCTTAGAGCAAGAATTAGAGTGCTCATGGGAAGGCACTAACAGTTGGGCCATAACACGTATAAGGACAAATTTAGTGAGAGACTCAATGTTTATGCTGGCAATGTTAACTGTATGGGAATATATTTTTAACATAAATATAGGTAAAGAAAGAGAGAAGTTATGGGAGGAACTAAATAAAGAAACTCTCATTTTCTATACGATATGAGTTTTATCTTCCCTAGGGAAATATTGATTCAAAGCAGCTATGAAGTACATAGAATTCTCTTCCCTTTATATTTTTAAAATTAAGAGGAAACATGGTTTGTGCTCCCAAGGAGACTAGAATTTAACAAAAATTAGTATCCAACCAGTACCAGTGACTGCATCAATAAACACATGGTACAAAACATATAAATAAATATAGATATTCAGAAGGATGTAACTCAGTGTGAAGGAACAGCTGGGTCTAAATAAGATAGGCAAGGACAGTTCAAGAATGAGAAGCATCATCAGAAAGAGAATGTGGCATGAATAAACATTTCCTTATCCAAAGGTATATTTTACAATATCTGTCCAAGATGGGCAGAAGACCTAAACAAACATTTCTCCAATGAACACATACAAATAGCCAATAGACACATGAAAAACGCTCAATATTGCTAATTACCAGAGAAATGCAAATCTAATCTACAATGAGGTATCACCTCTCACTGGTCAGAATGGCCATCATTAAAAGTCCACAAATGGTAAATGCTGGAGAAGGTGTGGAGAAAAGAGAACCCTCCTACACTGTTGGTGGGAATGTAGTTTGGTGCAGCCATTATGGAAAACAGTATGGACAATCCTTAAAAAACTAATAATAGACCTACCCTATGATCCAGCAATCCCATTCCTAGGTATGTCTAAATGTCTATCGACAGATGATTGGTCAAAGAAGTTGTGGTGTATATATACAATGGAATACTATTCAGCTATGGAAAAGAATAAAATAATGACATTTGCAGCAACATGAATGGACCTGGAGATCATCGTAACAAGTAAGCCAGGAAGAGAAAGAAAAATACCATATGATATCACACGTGGAATCTGAAAAAAAAGAAAAAGGACACCAATGAACTTACTTACAAAACAGAGACAGACTTACAGACTTAGAAAAAAACCATACAGTTACCAGGGGAGAAAGGTAGTGGGAAGGGATAAATTGGGAGTTCAGGATTTGCAGATACTAACTACTATATATAAAGTAGATAAGCAACAAGTTTCTACTGTATAGCACAGGAAACTATATTTAATATCTTGTAGTAACCCACAATGAAAAAGAATAAGAAAAGGAGTATCTGTATGTATATATATGACTGAAACATTATGCTGTACACCAGAAAACTGACACAACATTGTAAACTGACTATACTTCAATAAAAAGAAAAGAAGAAGAAAAGAATAATGAAGAGGAGAAAAATGAAGTTAGGAAGGTGGGGCGAGGAAGAAGAAGAGGAAGAGATCATAACGTGAAAGAATAGATAAGTACATACATATATATTCTTTATCTATATGTATACCTGAATCATTATGCTGGACACCAGAAATTAACACAAGATTGTAAATTGACTATACTTCAATTAAAAAAAAAAAGTCTGTATCTTTCCATGCTGCAAACACTGAAGTATTGTACTGGGTGCTATTGAAGACCTACTGAGACACCTTTCAGCAGGCCATACATCAGGCCTCTAGCTGTCATGAGTGCTGGCTGCAAAGAGCTCACTGTAGTCCCTTCTCCAGAGAACTGTCAGAGCTCAGTGATCTCAAAAAGTGTATACCCCAAAGCAGTGTTAATGTGGAAACTTCTTAAGATGCAAATTCTCAGGTTCCACTTCAGATATACAGAATCAGACACTCTAGGTGTGGTACCCAATGATCTGTGTTCACAGAATTCCATGTGATTCTGATTCACAGTGAAGTTTGAGAACTATTGTCCTAGCTGATGGAAAACACTTTGTCTTGGAGGTTAGCCACCACCCGACCCCAGATCCACAGCTGATGAGTGACAGATACAGGGTCCAAAAGGCCAAACTCCTTGCCTCTGGAGTGGAGAGAAGGCACCAACTCTGTAATGTAATTTATACTCTAGAGACGGTCTCAGCAAACCATGGCCCCTGGGCTAAATAATTTGACCCCCTGACTTTACAAATAAAATTTTATTGGAACGAAGCCAGGCTCAATTTTTATTGTCTTTGGCTGCTTATATGCTACAGTGGCAGAGTCGAGAAGTTGCAAGAGAGACTATGAAGCCTGCTGACTCTTTCTAGAGTCTCACTTACTCCCAACACATGAGGCCAACCCTAGGCTCCATGTGACTCCCATGTCCTTGCTTGGTTCTCTCTCATTTTCTATTCTGCTTCCTTCTCTCCCTTATAGACTGCATCCAAATCTCCTCCTCAGGCTTTGCTTCCTGACAAGGGAAACTGACAAGTATACTCACATGCTTCTTTATTTTTCTGCTACATTTTCTGTGTTTGCATTGGCTTCAAGGGAGCCGTTAAGTTTCCCAGACTGATGTGCCAACATTGCCCAATAGCCAGTTCCTTCTCACTTAGTCTTTTGGATCAGAGATGCTCCTCTCAGAGACGGATGGGGCTCATCATCTCTGCAACTGCAACTTTTCCTTCTACCACTTCTCTAATAGAGTGACAGTTATTACTCATAACTGTCTTTGTTGCCCTAAGTTCAAGGGTCACAGATTAATATTATTTCATCTGCATTTATAATATTTTATAGAGCTCCAAAAGCTGCCATGACGTTTATCACTATATGAGGCATGATATAGCCAATGTCCAAGGACCTCTGGGAATATAAAAATACTCACCCCAACCACCAGTGATGATAAAATATAGGCAAGAATTTGGTGAGGATTTGTTGCAATTCATTATATTAAAAATAAGAAAGAGAAAACATTTTGTCTACAGTTTGCTAAATGTCCTATGGAAAGAATTAAGCTCAGAAAGAATTAAGCTGTGTTTAAATAGCACCCAGTCCTGCAATCTACCTCCTGAGTTGTTTACCTTCTTAATAATGAAGCAGCACCAAAACCTTTCCATTATAGGGATGTCTTCATTGTGCGGTACTGCAAAAACCAGAAAAAATATTCATGGTTTCTAGGGCAATATGTTTTAAATTTTTTTCTTACTGACAAAATAGATGAAGTGGTAGGGCTAACATGCAAAATGAAAAATATAATTAGTATCAAGAGTTGAAATAGTAAAAGTCATTTTTCTGGAAGGAGAAATAGCTGGGATGAGAAGAAAGAGAGAAACATTAATGAAACAGGATCAAGCATGATGAGGCTGCATTTTAATATTGGCTGAGGATTTGGGCTGGGATGAGCAGTGAAGGGACTGTTCCTCTCGGTGTGTAGAGACAGCGGATCATTTCATAAAGTCTGAGGCTGTTTCTCAGGACCTAGGAAAGATATAGCTTCTCTATCTCTCTTCTCTGAAATTCCTGTCTGTAGGTCAGAGGATCACTGTAGGATTTTCAAATGGATGGTTTCACGTGGCTTGCAGGAAGGGGCTATACATTTGGTATAAGAATAATTTCTTTATCAGAATAGGAATTTTATGAGCTGAAGTTTAATTTAGAATGTCATTTGTTGATGAACTTCAGTAAAATACTTTACGTCTGAGGGATGTTTACTGAGGCCCTTTTCAGCTTTCCAGTTGATTAAAAATCATTGTTGAGTATTAATAAGTGAATAACAGAGCACTTAAGATTTAGAATTACATACTCACATACAACCATGAGATTTTAATATACTCATTCAAACCTTATAGTGATCAGTATAAAGCGGTAACAGGTAATAAAACACCTCATATTTGTACTACATTTTCAAATTCTTTCAAAGCACTTTCATGTTTTTAATTTTATTTCACAACAATCCTGCAAAGGGGAACAGGTATATAATTCACTAATTAACTTAATAATCAAGCTCAAAATAAGCTTATTATAAAAATGAATGTTTAATAGATACATAGTTGAGTCACAAACATGAGCATGTTGTTTGGACAAAAACAGAAAAACATCTGGGTTCACATACTGACCCTGATTCTTACTAACTTTGTAACATTGATTACGTTATTTGACATACCTGAACCTCATCCTTAAAACAGAGTACAGTGTTAATATTGAATAACTCCTATGGTTATAAATATGAACTCCCTGGAACAAAGTAAATATTTAGTGAGTTTTGGTTATTTTTCTACTTACTATCAGCTATATGCCTCCAAAATTTAAAAAAAAACCCAAAACAAAAAACAGCTTCCAACCAAGTTAAACATCATGTAATATGGATAGTTGATGATTAGAACAGAAGAAACGCTATCTAAAAACAAAACAGAAAAAACACCAAAAAAAGACAGTGCCGCAAACCTAAAGTGAGTTAATTTCTAAGATATGTACGGATTTAGTGCAGTTTCCTAAAATCTAAAAAGAAACTTCATTAGTTACCTAATGTTCACTACAGAAAAAAGAAAGCATACACATTTATAGGCAAGAAACAAACCTTTCCTTGAAATTAAGTTAAATAAGGTGAATTTCTGTGAGTCTTTTAAAAGCTGATATTTACAATTAAAGTAGACCCTGCCTAGCTCCAGCTTTACAAAAATAACAGAAATACTGATGAGACAACTTTCATACTGACCCTATTATACAGGCTCAGGGCAAAACCTTATATCATCAATCTGTGAAGGCATTTCCATGGAGAACTGAGATAATTTGGTCCAAGTACATTCTTGATGATGCAACTTAAAATGCAGCAAGCTTGGAGAATCTAGGAGAAAGGGTCTTTAGCATGCCCATGACACTGGCTTTTTCAAATATGACATGCCTTAAGCCAGCACTTGGCAGGTGCTGGCTCACAGGCAATTCCTGACTGAACAACTACCCATGATGCAGCTATTTCACACTATCAGCTAATGTGAAAGCTGTATGCTTTAGACACCAGACACGAGGGAGGCAGAGTTACCATAATGTTATGAAAATTAAGAGATTTACTTACATTTTTGCCAAGTCAGAGGACCAGCCCATTTCAGTAAAGGCTTGGGAGTATTTATAGGTAAGGCTGCTGTTTCCCTTACAGAAGAGCTCTGACTTTTCTCAAGGGTTTGCATTCCTCAAGTTCTGTGCCTTACAATGAATGCACCAAGGACAAGTATCATCTTTATATTGCAGGAAAGTGTCTACCTAAGGCTGCAGTCAGAAGCACAGGTGTTACTAGAACTTTCCTTCTCTGATTTCCTGGGCCAGAGTTGTTTATAGTAGAAGGCACTGCCTAAGCTAGGAAAACAACCTGATCATGATTCTTTTTTTTTTTTTTTTTAAATGGAGGTGCTGGGGATTGAACCAGGACCTCATGCATATTAAGCATGTTCTCTACCACTGAGCTATACTCCTGCCCCTCAAACTGATCATGATTCTACTTTAGCTTCTTGCTTCTGCCATTCCTTCTGGTTCAATCCACTTCATATCAAAATCTCAATAATTGTGTTTCATGTGCTAAAATCCTGCTTTGGAAGTATGTTTCCACAGATGAGATTTCTCATACTTAGCTAATTGTCCTGATGTCAGTATAACATATCATTCTGCCCCATCATGTAGAGTAGACCTGGTTTTTAAAAAATCTACTTCACATGATATATGTTGCTCTTACAAATATTTCCATGTATCTTTATGATTCTTCTCTTAAGAGGCCATAATTCCAAGATCTGGAGGACAGAATGTGCTTTAGAAGTTTAAAGGCAGCCACCTCATTCACATATTTGCTTTCCAAGGGGAATTATGTCAGTGTAGGTGGCATTAGTTTGAGAGATTAAAGTCATGTTTGTACAATATCTGCTCACTTATTTGTAAGATTCTTTTACTGATGATGTTGCTGCTTCCATATGTTACACCTCTGATACCCACAGCAGAGGGGGATTATGGCAGTAACACATGAATTTAATTTTCAATCCAGTGTTGCACCTGGACTCCTAGTTAATGAAGTGTTTCTTTATCATTATATGTCTTATAAGAGAAAATTTCCCAGGCATGGGAAATATATCATGTTATCTTGGGTCTCATTACAGAATTAATATTTGGCAGTTATTGCCTCCAACTTCATTGTTTTTTTCTTATTACAAAAAATAAACTCCACATTCTGAAATACTCAAAGTGAAATATGGAGCTAGTTTGTACCCCAATACTATTTCCTTGGGGGTAATCAAAAAATACTTTGATATGCATCATATTTGAAATTTTTTGATTAACGCTAAGTCTCAGTTTAAGGGTTGATCACAAAAAGAATATGTTCATAAATATATTGGCTCAGTAGGTAACATAAAAAAGATTTTGTACTGGGAACAATGACAGCTGTTTAGTGAGATATTTATAGATGTGTATGTCTGATTTTTAAGCTGTGATTAAAAACCAATAAAAGGAAGCAAATAAAAAATATTAAAAGCCTCCTATAGAAAGACATGAAATATCTTCATTCCAACAACTCTCCATTCCAGAACCAATAAGTCAAGTTATTGAGAAGGGATTTTATTCTTCCTTGTTCCAGTTTCACTCAATCAGGCACAAGCAGATGCAGATTCCAGGGGTGAAACAACAACTTTCATGCCTCAGAAGTTTAGAGAATAGGCTTATGGTCTTAGAAGAATATCTTCATTAATAAACTTGCATGAAAGAATCATTTGCATATTTTTACCTACTCTGGGAACACTTTAGCCAGGACTGGTGTTCATTTAGCAAGACTGAAGCACACAGGTGACTAACTACATCTACTCCTGCTCTGTGCCTCGGCAACACATCTCCATCTATCTCGGGAGAAGATTACCAGGACCCCTGCAGTACAAAAGGCACAGAGATGTGCAGTGGAAGTCTGAGTTAATCAAGGGCAAATGCAAGGTAGAGTCCCTAAATACTCTTCTGATTCCTTCAAGATTGACTGTAGAGATTGCCTTGACCAAGAAGCTTTCCATGATCCCTCAGGCTTGGGTTAACTGCACATCCCACCTTTCTGCGGTATCCTGTGCACCTAGAACATACTATTGTAATTACAGGTTACTTGAATTCTTGTAATGGTAAGTCTTTTGAGGGTAAGTGTCTCCCCACGTCCTAGCACATTACCTGACAAGCAGTGGTTTCTGCTTAAACCTCAATCAAATAAATAAATTCATAAACACATAAATGTTTACTAAATTTCCTGTCCCCATCAATAGCATCTCAGCTCCAGCTTCAAGGTTACAGGGTTTTGTTAACTGTCAACACTAGTAAGTTAACATGTTTTAAGAAGGTGAGCCTGCTCTTTTCTAGAGAGGGGAGCTATTGTTCTGAGCTAAGTACTGAGCTGACACTCTTCTACATTGGTACATTTAGGAATTTGAGAGTGTGCCTCCCATTTGCAAAATTCTATCTCAAGCACGAAATACCCTTTTACAACAGGTAATCCTGTGAAGGAAGTACCAGCACCCAGCTTATTTTGTTTTATGGTTGAAGAGCTGAAGCATACCTGCGATCACTGCCAGGACACTGGTGGGCGTTCCCTGTATTGGGCACAAGGCAGAATGCAGCATTTAAGTGGTGGGGGTGCTGCTTCAGGGGAGGCTGGCAGTTTTCCTACACTTCAGCTCCATCCTTTGGAACTTCATTCAAAAATAACTCTCCGTTGGGCATTGTAACATTTTTCCATAACTGAATTTTCATTGTCTGGTTTCTTGTCTTAATTTTTTCACGAATCTACAAACCCCTTGAATCATGATTATATCCTCTTCATTGTTGTGTTTTAGCTCCTCATACATTAACATAATACAAGAAGTAATGTAGAGGCAATTATTTCTGCTCAGTGGGGGAGATTTCTCAGGTAGTATTAAACTTGGAGGTTATATGAGGAAAATCAAGAAGCCAAGAATGTGTTTTCTGCTCTTCTTCTTCCATAATTGAGCAGAGACAGAAAATTAGAGCAGGCAATTCCACATTCCACCACATGTGTGTTGGACCCCTGACCCTTAGGTTCTTGCATTGCACAGACATATCCATTCGAAAATTAAGTATAATCATGTCTGGAGCTATAGAAATAGAGGTAACAGAGACTCTCCTGAAATTGTTCATTTCTGGAATTAGTTTTAAAAACCATACACAGAGGGGAGGGGAACGTTGAATTATGGGGATTGGTAAAATAAGTTAACAGCGCAGAAAAGAATGAGGCAAGACTAGGTCAAAGAACTTTAGCTCAGATACTTCTGCCTGAGGATTGAACAAATTTCTTTTTAAGAGAAGTTAAAGTGAACAACAATGTCTTCATTCATTCATTCAATAACTATTTCCCAGGCAATGTGTTAGGTTTGGGGGATTAAAAAAATAGTTTAAGCCTTCATGGAGTGCATTGTCTAGTAATGAAAAGACAAAAACAAACAAAAAAATAAAATAAGGAAGGAAATAAGAAAGCAAGGAGAAAGTAGCAAGAATAATAACACGTTTTACTCTGTATCAGTATAAATGAACACATGGAAGAGGAACTTACTGCATCTTGAGACATGAGAGAGTAGAGAAGGTGGTATCTGAGTCTTAAAAATCTTGAAGACTAAGGTGAGGAAAAAATACTGGGTAAACCCGAGAGGTTTAAAAAAATTCCCCAAACAAAACAAACAAAGATCATCATGTTCTACGTAAAGGAGTAAAACGATTTAGGTGTTTGGGAATGTAAAAAGCAGGACATGGAGTTATTGGAGATGAGACTGAAAGGTTAGCAGGGTCACTTCTTTATCACTTGAACCTATAGTATAAGTAATGCGGAGTTACTGCAGGTTTTAAGCTAAGGAAATATATTAGGATTTTAGATAAGCCATGGTGGTGACTGGCTGGAGGATGAATTCTAGGGAGAATATAGTGACCATAAGGAGGTGGTCCAGAAGAGTAATGATAAAGGTTTTAAACCAGGAAGTAGTTGTAGGAATAGAACAAAAGGATGTCTTCTGGGAAACATTTAGGAGGTCAGACTGGAATTACTAATTCATTGTAATGTGGGGATGAGAGAGAAAGGTAGACGTGAGGGTGACTTTTGCCAGCTCAATGGGTAGATGTTGACACGAACAGGGAGAGGGCTACAGCAAGAGGATAAAGAAGATGATAAGTGCAGTTTTGTGACTGTTGAGTAGATAAGTCCCAAGTGAACGTGTGGGTGTAATACTAATAGGTGAGGAATTAAATGCGTATAATTTGTATTTACCATCAGTATAGAGTTTGAACTTGCCAAGAGAACATCATTGTACGTTGTTTTATATATGTATATATTAAATACTTGTACATTACAAATATTTACATATGTATAATATATAATTTAACATTTTAATGTAATAAATGAATATTTATATACTTGTACATTATCAATAATGAATACATTATAATACAATATGGATTTATATACTATATATAAATATTCACACATTAAATACGTTTATGTCTTATTCATATATAATATATTTCTATATATTAATATACATACATATCTGCATATTTGTATTTATTCTTAAGCTACTTTGCTGATGGAGCATATTTTAGAAGGTACTTAGTCTATATTCCAAAAAAACAGTGATGCAGTTGGTCACTGGCACTATGCCTTGCTTCCAGTACTTCTTTGTCAGGAGTGAATGGTTGAGTTTAGTGACTTTGAGCCCAGTGATTATTGACCCTTCCTATACAGTACACAGATCTTCAAATTTTCAGGAACAAGAGGTTATCTGTAAAAGTTCACACTTTCCATCTTTTTATTTTCTGCATACAACAAAGAAATGTGTTCTGTTTGAAAATTAGAATTGTAGCCACTCCAGAGTAATCAAATAAATCCTCTTTTAATTTACTAAACTGCTCTGGATGCAGTCTCCAAAAATGAATCAATAGTCCTAACAGCCATTGTAGCTCTATAACATAAACAGGACTTAACATCCACACAATCCTATTTTAACACTATTAACCAAGAAGTATGCAAATCAGCAGCAGTCTGGTTTGTGCTGACATTTCATTAACACTTCATTAAGAAGAGTCAGGTCTTGGTACCTGAGGTTATGACAGAGATGGAATATTTCTTTTCCTTGAAATCCATGTATTTTTTCCCCAAACCTCCAGAGCTTCTTGGAATATCTATTAATATTTATATAATTTCAGCTGTAGCTCAAAAAAAGAATGACTTCTGCTAACATCTCTATACCTCACAGAGGACTAGAAGTTCTGAGTATCCTTCTAAGGATTAACTTTATTTTTTATTTTATTCTGTTATTTTTCAGTGGAGGTACTAGGGATTGAACCCAGGACCTCATGCATGATAAAGATGTGCTCTACCACTGAGCTATACCCTCCTCCCCAAGGATTAACCTTAGATCCAAAGGGCTTTACTTGAAAATAGCTGTTCTGACAGGTAACCCTTGTGGCAGTAGGGTTATGGAATCATCTAGGATGGGGTGGGTTTGATCCATTCAACAATGTTTTTATTAATTCAGTATTTATTAAGCACTTACTGTGTTCTAACACCCTGTGAGGCTTTGTGGATAAAATATAAATAGGTTTCAATCCCCATCCTTGAGGAATCCATTGAGTAGTTGGGGAACCTGGATGTAAATACATATCCTACAACATAGTGCATTCAATTCCAAAATCAGATCATGAACAGTGTGCTATGGGAGCCCTGCTCTAGGGCACTGACACAGGAAATGGATATTTAGTCTGGGCATTTAAGGGTAATTAAATTTTTTTCATATGAAGAAAAGTATGCGTGTGTGTATGTGTGCATGTGTTCATGGGGCTCAGGGATGGGATGGGGTTTGATAAATTCCAATTGAGTCCTAAAAGTACCAGAGAGAATGGTATACTGAGTATTTAGCCAGAGAAAGAGGTCCACCCTAGCTAATTTTAACTGGACAGTTGGGCCTCAACCAACTTCAGCTCCTGGAGTCCTATGGAAGGACTAAGTAAATTTCCACTACATAAGGTCATAACTTATTGATAAATATCTTAAGCCTTCATAGACATCTGAGTCTGAAACATCTGGGACCTGAGACTGTTGAGGCCCTGCACTGTTGAGCCCAGTGGAGGCCCCCAGTTTTTAACTAACTTCCAGTTCTGGGATTAATGTAGTACATAGATGATCAGTTGCTGAGGCTTATGTGTGTCTGTGATGTAACCTAGACTTCTTTGTTTCTTCTTGTTTGTGGGGCTGTAATGCTACACTGAAAGAACAGGCAAAATAAATGTCAGCACTGGCATCCTCAGTGCACTGAGCAGTGCATTTTGACACTTTCAGGAAGGTGCCTGTGTGTGCCTTGTAGCCTACAGGCTGAGACAGTGTCATTTTTGTGAGAAGGGAAGGAAAAATATTCTTTCTTTCTTTCTTCCTTCCTTCCTTCCTTCCTTCCTTCCCTCCCTCCCACCTCCCTCCCTTCCTTTCTCTATGTATTTCTTTCTTTATGTATTTCTTTATTTAGGCCACAATTAAATAGTGGCATTTCCGGATTACAGAGTCAGTTTCACGAGGGACTGATTGTTCTACATCATCAATTTATCACTGCTGATCTCCTACTATGGGATTAACACTGGTTGAGGTGGGTTTTCCTTGTAGAAAGAATTCAGGTTGGCAAAATCATTTAGTCCTTTTAAGAATCTGGGGACGAACTATTATCTCCTTGAGAGTAGTGGCTTGTGGCTCTCTTGTTCAGCATTATTCTCTGGCACTTACAAAAGTGTGCATTATTTATTGAATAAACAAATGTTTTCTGTATAATGTTATCTAAATTCATCTTAGGTGTCTTTAAAGTTCTGTTTGGAAATATTTCAACTTGGGGAATGACAAAAAGCAACGTAGGTATCAGCCTGCATACTAGGAATTTTCTTATAAGGTATTCTTATGCTCTTCCCTTGGAAACAAAGAGTAACAGAAGTCATAACAACTGTATTTAGTATTCAGATAGTGAGTGTACTTGACTTAAAATGAATAGTGATCCAGGACAATTACCCAGGATATTTTTCACATAACTAGAACAAATAATCCTAAAATTTGTATGGAATCACAAAAGACCCAGAATTGCCAAAGCAATACTGAAGAAAAAGAACAAAGCTGGAAGAATAATCTTCCCAGACTTCAGACAATACTACAGAGCTACAGTAATCAAAACAGCATGGAATTGGCACAAAACACAAAAATAGATATATGGATCAATGGAACAGAAAAAAGGGCCCAGAAATAAGCCCACAAACTTTTGGCCAATTTTTTGGGCAAAGGAGCACAAGAACATAACAATGGAGTAAAAAGAGTCTCTTCAGCAAATGGTGTTGGGATAACTGGACAGCTGCTTGCAAATCAATGAAGTTAGAATACTCCCTCACACTAAATACAAAAATAAACTCAAAATGGCTTAAAGACTTAAATATAAAACAAGACACTATAAACCTTTTAGAAGAAAACATAGGCAAAACATTCTCTGACATAAATCTTAGCAATGTTCTCCTAGGGCAGTCTACCCAGGCAATAGAAATAAGAGCAAAAATAAACAAATAGGACCTAATTAAACTTATAAGCTTTTGCACAGCAAAGGAAACCATAACCAAAACAAAAAGACAATCTATGGAATGGGAAAAAATATTTGCAAAAGATGAGACTGACAAGGGCTTAATTTCCAGAATATATAAACAGCTCATACAACTTAATAAGAAAAAAACAAACAACCCAATCCAAACATTGTCAGAAGATCTAAACAAGCAATTCTCCAATGAAGACATACAAATGGCCAACAGGCACATAAAAAAAATGCCCAATATTGTTAATTATCACAGAAATACAAATCAAACTACAATGAGGTATCACCTCACACCAGTCAGAATGGCCATCATTCAAAAGCCCACAAATGATAAATACTGGAGAGGGTGTGGAGAAAAGGGGACCCTCCTACACTGCTGGTGGAAATGTAGTTTGGTGCAGCTGTTATGGAAAACAGTATGGAGATTCTTCAAAAGACTAAAAATAGACTCACTATATGATCCAGCAATCCCACTCCTGGGTATATATCCAGAGGGAACCTTAATTCAAAAACATACAGGCACCCTAATGTTCATAGCAGCACTATATACAATAGCCAAAACATGGAAACAATCTAAATGTTCATTAACAGATGATTGGATAGAGAAGGTATGTTATATATATACAATGGAATACTACTCAGCTATAAAAAATAATAAAATAATGCCATTTGCAGCAATATGGATGGACCTGGAGATTGTCATTCCAAGTGAAGTAAGCCAGAAAGAGAAAGAAAAACACCATATGATATCACTTATATGTGGAATCTGAAAAAAAAAAAAAGACAAACTTATTTACGAAACAGAAGACTCACAGACAGAAAAACAAACTTATGGTTACCGGTGGGGAGGGAAGGGAGTGGGAAGGGATACTTTGGGAGTTTGAGATTTGCAGATACCAGCTAATATCTATACAACAGATAAACAACAAGTTTATAGTGTATAGCACAGGGAACTATATTCAATATGTTTTAGTAATTTATGGTGAAAAATAATATGAAAACGAATATATGTATGACTGAAACATTATGCTGTACACCAGAAATTGACACAACATTGTAAACTGACTATACTTCAAGAAAAATATATATACAAAAAATGAATAGAACAAAATAGTCACCCAGATTTATCCATATTGGTCAGCATGACCCAGTCAGAACAATGTTTTAGCTTACTACTGTTCACTAGTTAAGACAGAATAGCTGAGCCAGTAGTAGTAAGACACCAACCCTTTGCTCTAGGTTTCAGAGGAGACAACAGTAAGGGGAAAGAAAGCCCCCAAGTCTGAGGACATAGCCTTTGGGCAGGGGTACCAGTTAAGCCAAGAGGTGAGAAGGAAGTATAAATGAGCACTCTATGAAGCTCTAAGCCCTTGCCACAGCCTGGGACTGACATCCACAGTTGTCACCACATTCATTCAAATGGTCCCTTGAGACCCAATACTACATCTCTATTTCTCCCCAGGGCAGGAAAAGCCAGAAAGCACAGTTGAACTCTAGTCCAGAAGGTGTCATCACAGCTGCATCTGCATTAAGCTCTACCTACACTGAGGGTCCCATGCGTGAGAGGGAGGGTTTATAGGGTCAGCACGTGCCAAGCTTCCAGGAAGGACCAATTCCCAGTGCTGACCACTGGAGGGTTTCCTGGAGTTGTGCGATGTGGCCATCGGTGGCCCTGATCTTCTCTGCTGGTGAGAGGACTAGAAACATGGCAACCATGGAGGTGGTACAACTCACCTCTTTACTCCCAGCTTCAAATAATGAACCTCTTTCCCCCTTTTTAACATATACTTGATACACTGCTCACATTGTTTGAAAAAGACAGGTAAATTAGAGACAACAGAAGTAGACTGTCTGTAAATAACTCAATTGGGTACACTATTCCTTCTGTGATTCCAACTAGAAATAACCACTTAGAGGGCAAGAAGAATAAATGCCTATCTCACTTACATCAGCCAGATGCCCGTCAGAGGAGGGGTTCATTGTCTTTTTCATCTTAATTTTAATTATCTATCAACTATTCATCACTATCTGTAAGCCTTAAACTATGCTAGGAGCTTAACACAATCTTGCTGGAGGAGGGTGTTCACCATCTTTGCAGGAAATATCCAAAACAAAGATTGCTTCCTTTTTTTCCTCTCTCTTTCAAAATTTAATGTTTAAAAGAACCAAGAGCTGATATATGGAAGAGGGAACAAAAACCCAGTAGTTCTGCTCTTAGCATTGAGGACTATATTAGAAATATGTAATTGACAAATATCCTAGTTTGACAATTGCACCTTATGTATTGCTGACTTGCCATTTGCGGCTGGTGGCTGTATTTTGGTGATAAATTGGCAGGACAGTTAGTTTCATAGCTAAAATGCTCCCTTGCTCTTAGTAAAACAAGGTTTCTGTCACACCTGACTTCAGATATCATAATTCTTAGAACAAGACCCAGCATTTCCAAGGAAGTTTTTGGCAGTTGCTTGGAGCAGGTTAAATTAAGGCTGAGTACAAGGTTAATACTTGTTTCCTTTGATACGATGGCAAAGAAAATAAAGTCGACTCACTGGACTACCTTTGAGTATATCTGCAGAAAAAGCATTATCCCAGTAATTGGCGGGATTTCTTTTTTGTGTGTTTTTATCCACATAGTGTTTCAGAATGTTGTTGTGTGATAAAAAGTACGAATTCTGATTTCTGTTAAGTAAAAGAATTTCAGAAGGAGCAGGTGACTTATTTACTTGAGGTCTTTGTTTTACTGCTGATAAAATCAGGGTATAACTGGTTCACCTCATGCAGGGGTTGAAAAGCAGCTTGCAGGGAGAATGACTGCAAGGAACCCTGTGAAGATTTCAGTGGCACAGAAATGCTTATTATCAATAATAATAGTAATAAGCAGTGAGGGATTCAGCTGAAGAAGTTGAAGGCGAGACACTGTCACATTGTTTTCTTAGAATTAAAAAAAAAACTTTGGCTTTCTTGTGCATGTGACACTTTCAATTGTGTTGGAGAGAATAAGAGCTCTGAATGTAGTGCCTGGTTGTCTAAAGGAATTCTTGATGGAGACAGACTTCATATAAAGTCGAAATTGTGTCACTCACTGTCTGATCTTCAGAAGATAATTTGTTTATTCTTCATGTAACCCCAGGCTGAATTTCTTAGGTTATCACAGGAGAAATGTCACCTGAATGTAGAAAATATCCCTGAGATGGCTTCAGGCTTGAGCACAATTTTTCTTGTCGAAAAATTAAGTCCAATCTTGAAGGTTATCAGGATTTGCATATATACACCCTGTTCTTTCCAGTTCCTAGGCACTAAAGGACAAAGTGAGTAGAAGTGGGAGGAAAGATCATTCTTACATTGAAAAATACTAAAAATTGGTTGCTAGCATTTTCCAGGGCTGAGTACATGAATGACTACTTGTGCACCTGCCCTATGTGTCCCTGGGTCTCTGCAAACAGAGGTCGTAGCTTTCAGCTTCGTGGGCAGGATCCCAAAACAACTGCTTATACTTAAATCCTCTTATCAGTTCCTCCCCAAATATCAGTTAATTTTAAGGAATAGGTACTTTTTCAGTATATATGAAGTTACATATAAATTACTGTCTAACGAATATGATACTGCAAAGGGCAAATGAACAGTATTTTTGTTGTATGGTGTGGTTTTTTTTTTTTGTGTTTTCCATGTGGAAATGAGAAAGGCAGTATTCACAGTAAATTTATTTGATTTGTCAATGTTCTTTCACTCATGAAAAGCAGCCTTGGTACAGAAAAGTAGGTATTTTGGATAATTAGAAAGAAAGCGGCAAGGGAATGGAGTCTGGTGAGCTGCCGAGAGGGCGACTCAAAGCCCACCCTATAACACCCTAAACAGAGAGAACTGCTTTCTGTAATTACAGTGTGGGACTCACTAGTGCTCTGATGCATTCTGCAGTCCAAGATATTTCTTGATGAATTTCAGAAATCAAGTGACCCTAGAGGAATTTTGTTTTTGTTTTTAAGCTGATGTTCACAGGGCTGCAATCTTTGTTAAACCTTAGCACCAGAAACATTACAGACGGGACCGCTTCCTGTCCATCCCAGTTTAGATTGCTTTTGCAAAGAAGTTCTAAATGGTTTGGAAAATTCCAGAACTAGTTTGATGTCAGGGTGTTAGGAACACTTTATGCTGAAGCCAGAAAGGTGACTTTGAACCTCTGGGAGTAGCCAATTACCCAACCACACCACAAGCTGTTTTATTCAAGACCTACCCTAGGCCTTCAGAGGGACACATAAAGAATTATGACACAGTCTGTAGCAAAAGAGCTTGCATTTGGTTGGGGAAAAATTAATGGGATAAGGCAGTATACGGGAAGTGCCCAGTGAAAGGTAGGGAAAATAAAGGCTAAAGGGAAGAATGTCTATGAGTTAGGGTTCTTTGATTCAAGTCAACAATTAATGTTCTCAACTTGGGCAGCAAAAGATAATTTATTTGAAGACTTTTAGGAACACAGACTTGCCGAGAGGTCTTTTTTTTTTTTTTTAAGTTATCTTGGGCTTATTTCTTTTTTCCCCTACTTTTAAAAATTGAAGTATAGTTGATAGCCAGGAGGCCTTAAGACTTTGCCTGGGAGAAGTGGGGACACCAAGCTTGGAAGGGCTTAGAAAGCAGCCTTGCAGGAAACTTTCAGAAGGTTGGGATGCTATCAGCACTGAGATTTGAAGAAATTATAAGTGTTAGATCACTCCAAGTGGTGAAAATTATTTGACACATTTTTATCTTCCACCACAGATGTAGAGATGAGGTTTATATAATATACCTTCTGCTTGGCATGAAGGGTTGTTGCATGAAGAAAGAGATCAAGTTGGTAAAGTAAGTGGGAACCAGATTATGGAGTGCCTTGCTAAAATTATCTTCCTGACAGTGGGGAACTATTCAGAATGTTTAGCAAGAGTGTAGCATGGTAATAATAATATGTTTTAACTCTGTTCTTTACAGTGGGAAGATTTCAAAGAAAATCACCACTCCTTTCCTTATTCCTAATGTTTTTGAGTTCAACCTGTGGCTAGTCTTCTTCTGAACTGCTTGCTTTCCATGGAGCAGTCTTCGTCCCATCTTCTGTAGGGTAGTGTTTCTGAACAGAGCATCACTAGGCTACTTGCATCAGAAGTGTCTGGGGAGATTTGTTAAAATGCATCTTCCGAGGGCTCTACTGCGTAAGAATCTTCGGGAGGGGTTCAGGAATCTGCATTTTAACATATTCCCTAACTGATTCTTCTGTGCACTGATGTTCAAAATTCACTGCCCTGAGGAGTGCTGAAATAGACCAGATCGACACAGAGCAAGCGTAACAGCCTTCCTGGCTGCCTTTCCTTCTTTATCATCTCCCCCTTCTCTTTTTATGCTCCTCTTCCTCTGTCCTGTCTATTGATAAACACTCCACTCATTGAGCACCTACTGTGGGCAAAACACTGCTGGATGCTTTCATGGACACTGGAGATTTAAAGACGTACCTCAGGAGATTAAAATATATGTCTGCTCAAAATATGCGTTGGCAGAAAATCAGTGCTATTTCCAGGGTGAGCCTTTTATGGAAAAGACGTTTAGCATTTGCTTTGAGGAAGGCTGACTTTGATTTGCAAGCTTGGTAAGGCTTGAGTCAGGAAGATCTAAAAATTGTTGGCTGTTGATAAAGGGACAGCAGCTGGTGAAATCAAATGGAAGGGACTGGGATGAGAGTGTTTCCTTCAGATCAAGTCAGAACGCCAGCGAGAGGGTAGAGGCAGTTAGCAGTGCTTGGACTGATTCTCTCTCGCCTTATCCACTGTTCATGTTTGAGATGTTGTAAAGAGAAATAGCCCTTACGTAGCACTTAACACTTTGTGGATTTGATCTTATTTATTAGTTACAGGAATCCAGTGACTAGAATAATACCTAGCACATAGTGGCTTTGAGTGAATATTATTGTTGATTGATGCATTCATTTCTTCATTCGATAAATGCTAAGCAATCTTCTAGGCACAGGAGGTGCAGGAGATGAAAAAAAATGAGTCGCTGCCCTCAGGTGACTTATCTTCTAGTGCTGCCTGTTATGTTACATCAACTCTACTAGGTGGACAATATAATTCCCATTTTACAGATGAGAAACTGGAGCTGGTAAAAGGTCAGACAGCTAGGAATTTGTGAAATCTTTAGAAAACAGATTCCCATATTTTTCCGGCTTCCAAACTCATATATTTTCTATGACATCATTATAGCTTCAGGCGGAGTTTTAAATAAAAAGCTATCTTCCTTCCTCTTTATATGTTGGTTACATTTTGGATATGAATCGAAGTGAATTTATTAGAAAGCAGTCTTTACGCAATAAGAAGCAAAGAGCTCAGAAGATGCCAAAAAATCCATTGCCCTAGCCTCTGGCACCTTGTGCAGAAATCAAGACTCTAGTTAATCTCTTGTAAACTGACTTAAATCAAAAACTTACACGCTGTTTCGAAATGGCCTGTCACGTAACTAGATATGCTCCTGCCTCTGACATTTCTGCCCATTCCTTTAGGTCCAGCCTTTGTGCTCTTGCCAGTCAACTTGCTTCATGCTAATAGTCCCGCATATGGGTCAAGTAGTTGAAGCTTATCCTCTGTGCCTCTCGCTCACGTGCTACTTCCTGTTTCCTTCACATCCTACTGTCTCTTTGCTCTGACAGCTCCATGTGCTGACATTCTCAGAGTCTGTCAAACATGGCTGGAAATGATCTAAAAAATGGCTGCGTAAGAGATGTATTACCTTCCTTTCCAGTGTTTGTGTGTTAGAGGAGGGCATGGCTTGGCCCAAAGCAATGACACCAGTTAAGGATGGCTTAGAAAGGGTGCTGTCTCTGAGGCTCACTCGAATGCCCTTTCCTCTCTGTGGACTGCCTTTTCCTTCCAAGCAGAATTAATGACTTTGTCTTTTAAATCCATAAAATATTGCTAATACTTCTTTTATAATGCTTATCACAGTCTCACCTTGTTTGATCATTAGCTGTGATTGTGGTCTTATTACAGGACAGGACTGGACCCACATCTTGAAAATATGTGTATGCCTGCAGTGCCTAGAACAGTGTTTGCACTCTGCAGGAGCTCCACAATGGTTTGATGCATTGAATGGAACTAAAGGAGTTTTTCTGGCAGAGGGTAAATTAAAAACAACACTGTTAACTTGCACTTTGAGTCCATTCAGAAGCATTTGCCAGAGATGAAATAGGTGGAGGGAGATGAGATGGGCTTTCCAAGTCGTTCTCTACAGAGATCAACTAAAAACCAGTTTTTTGGTCCCAACTATACAATTAAACACTACAAATTTGGATACTGTCTGTCCCTTATTAACTGCATAGTGACCTTGGATGAGTTCTCTCTCTCAGAGACTCAGTTTCTTCATCTGTATAATGATGTGTTTACTGCGAGGATTCAGTGAGATAAAGTAATGAGCATACTTCCCAGCACACAGTAACTCCTCCCTAAGTGCTCCTTGTTATAACTTCCATTCTCACAACACTTTGAGAGTCATGCTATCCCCATTTTACAGATGAAATAATAGCAATTGCTATCATTTATTGGGTGCAGCCTTTTGTTCAATTTTTACAGCACCATTGGGGAGCTTGTGGGGAGGCACCATTATCACCTCTGCTTTCACAAAGAGGAACTGGGCTGTATTTCGTGGTCACCCACCTGGATACACAGTGGAGCTGGGAATCAGAGTTAGCTCTGATGAACTCCTGAGGTTTCATCCTTGCCACTCTGAGAAGCTGCCTGTAAGGAATGATTGCCACTTCAAAATTGCACTCAGCCTTCTTAAAATACTTCTGTTCTTCAAACGAAATACCTCACGTCAGTTCTAAACCTGTAATACTCAGGGAATTAGAGCTTTGTCTCGTGTACTGCTGCAGTGTGCTCTCTGCACAGCTAAAACCTCAGACACCGGGGTTTTTGCCCCTGAGGTAAATGCACTTTGCGAGTGGGTGGCTGCTCCTGACACCATCTCTGATGGGCTGTGAGAGCCCTCTGGATGAAAGGTCGTTGCACAAGATGTGTTTTTGCCGTTGCAGTTTATCAGACTTTCCCCCAATAATGAGAACGCATGTGCAGCAAACATTATAGAGCGCATCTATTTCAAACCCTGAGCTGGCAATTTACAAGCTTTCAGTTATTAGCATGTGAATTTGAACTCTTGTTCCCTGCCAGAGGTAATGGATGGCAGAATAAAAATGGTTGGATTTGACTTCAGCATTCAAAGGTGAATGGAGAGGGCCAGAGCCACAGCTTCTGATTGGAACCTGGCTCCTTGCCAGCTCTTGAGTTCGGAGAGAGATCTGAGACTTAGAGGAAAAAATAGCCAAGATATAAAATATGATTTCTGTTTGCTTTCACTTTGTTTCTTCAAATGTAACATTCCTACGTAGTTCCCAGTTATGTTTGATCACATCAAAGCTAACTGAGATACATCTTCTGAAACACTCAAAACATTTTGCTGAAAAACCTAAAGAGGTCATTTATTTTAGTGGGAATAAAATCTGGATCTATTGGAAGTGATTGCCAAGCTTTTTCTTTTTTTCTCCAAGATCTGTACCAACCCTTGACAAAATTTTCACCAATCTTTGGCAAAATGAAAAAAAAAAAAAAAATGAAGGGAAATGTAACGTATTTTCCATGAAGTTAAATTCATTCAATGATAAGTGCTGATCTTCTATGTTGAGATTCAATCTTTGCAACGTTTTCTGTGTTGAGATGTCCCTTTTCTTACAAAATGGTGATAATAGGAAACATTTTTTGATGTTTTTGGAAGAATCCAAAGTTGCTATCTCTATTTCTGTTTGCCAAATTTTTGTTTGTTCTTAAACTTACTGGCCTGCATAATGTTAAGTCTGAGCACAGGCTTTGAAAGTGGTAGCCCCTGGCTTTGCTTCCTTGTTGGATCTGCTATAAGCCAAATGAGCTGAGCCCTTTCCGGTTCTCTGAGAATTCCAGTTTCTCCATTTGTAATACAAAGGTGGTAGGGTTGTTGGGAGAATTAAATATGACCACAGAGGCAAAATGTCTAGCTGACAATCCTACCTAATAAACAATCGCTCCTCTTTTTCCTTCCAGAAGCTCAATTCAGGAGGAGAAGAACAGTATTATCATTGGCTGAGATTTGGGAATGGAGCAGGTAAGAGAGACAAATCATAAAACAGAGAGCGAAGGTCCCAGAGGCAGGCTATGTTTGAGGTAAGTCTTTCTACACCTTGTAACATCTTCTGATATGGAAGAAAATCTTGGAGGGTAGGAACATATTGTTGCCTTTGATTCCCCAGCATCTGACGCTGGGCAGGCTCAGAGAAGCCCTGCTACAAGGGGTATGGGAAGTGAACTCCAATTGGGCTGTGCAAGCAGGAAGTTTATTGGGGTATGTTTTCCAGTTTACTGCCTGTAGGGGGAAGGGAAGGAAGAAGGTCTGGGCAGAGATCTCTGCCAATACTACAGGGTATTTTGGATCTGGGATAACTCTGCAAATTGTCCTGAATTGGGGCAGGGGATCCCAGCCCTTATACTCCCTTCATTGATCAGTCATGGGAGGAACATGACTGGGACAGGTGGCTCTCTTGAGCTGAGGGCAATCTCAGAGGGGTTTTCGTTGCCAGTTCTCAATGGTTGTTATGGGTAGAACTGTGTCCCTCCAAAAAGTGTTGAAGTCCTAACCTCTCACATCTGTGAATGTGATCTTATTTGGAAATAGGTTCTTTGCAGATGATCTAGATGACCAAGTGAAGATGAAGTCATTAGGGTGGGTCCTAATCAGATAAGACGTGTACTTATAAGAAGGGGGAAAGTTGGACAGAAACAGACATGTATAGAGGGAAGACAATATGAAGATGCAGGAGAATGCTGTCTACAAACCAAGCGATGTTTGAGGCTACCAGAAGGCAGGTGAGAGGCATGGACTTTCTCCTTCACAAACCCTAAGAACTAAGTCTGCTGACACTTTGATTGTGGACTTCTGGCCTCCAGAACTTTGAGATAATCAATTTCTATTGTTTAAACTTGTGTTAAGGATGTGGTACTTTGTTACAGCAGCCCTGGGAAACTTATGCAGTTGCCAATACTCTGAGCAGCACTACTATGTATGCCTGAATTCTGAAGCGGGGGCAGCCCCTGGCACACCCCAGTGTTACTAACAGAACTCCACAATGTTTGTGGGATGAAGGACCCTTCATGTTCCGGTTTTGACAAATGTTGGCTCACGTTTCTCCCTGAAAGAATTCTACTCACTAGGCAACAGACTCATCCTTCCTTCTAATGATGTCGACACACCTCATTGCAGTGAAACACCCACGTGTGTAAGTCTACCTTGAAGCTAAGTGTGTCCAGAAACTAACAAAAAGAGAAGGATCTGCACATGCTCAGAAAACTCTCTGATTCTGAGGTGCCCTAGAAACCAGGTTTATTTATGGAGTTGGGTCTCAAGGTAGGCTAGGATTGTTCTGGGGCTTATTCTTGCTCTTGCATTGTCAGCTTGAAAAGCTCATTTAAGGAAATGAGATTTTAAAATACACTAATAGCCCTGGCTGTGGAGAAGGAAGGAGGTATCACAAAGTGAGAATGAGGAATCTTTGTCACAGTATTGCTGAGAGTAAACACTAATGAGCAATTCTCTTAGGATGGAAGAGAAATGGGGATGGATTCACATAATTTTAGATTGATGTTTGCTGGTACTACATATTTCTCTATTATCTTTGGATTTTGTCCAGCCCTTCAAAGGCAGGGGATGTGTCTTATTCATCTCCACAATCTCAGCACCAGGCAGAATGGACAACGCTGGGGATTGAATGTGTCTTTAGAGCTGGGGGAGATATAAAATTGACTTGCATCATCTTCTTGTCTTCTTCCTGCAAGCTCTGGGTGTTAGCTGTATTCTTCTTCCATCAATAGAGCAGTGGGAGAGGAGGAATCCATTATCTCATCCATGCTAACAACTAAATTGTCATCAGAGTTTGAATTGCAAAATCTTCACTTAAGGTCAGAGGCAGGAAAAAAATCCAACTTGCTTTCTGCTGAACTCCAGGTAAGTATACAGGGCTTGAGGTTGAAAAAGGTAATTGTTGAATGGATACTTAAGCCATGATTAAAGCCCTTCGATACCTGCAAGTCTGCATTTTTGGATTATAGATGATAAGTTTATGCCCATTAAGGACACCACGCAATTTAGGGCAGAAAGGTCCAAACTTCCGTCTTCTGCTTGCAAATCATACTATACAACACTGAGGATTCATGACAAGCACATGGGAAGTGCTCAGTAAATCTCTCTGGAGAGAAATTCCCTGCTTTCTAATAGAAACAGGCTCTCCAAAGGGAATATATCAGGTCTCCACTGAAACTTCTTTCAGGGGATGACAGCCATGTCTTAGACAGTGCTCTTCTCAACTCGCCTTCCATTTCCCTTTTTGCTGCTTATTTGTGAGCCCCTTACTCATTTCCCTGGGGTACAGATCCAGCCCCAGGGAGGAGATGCAGAGGTGGGGTATCTCTGGACTGCTCCACACTTTGGGTTCAGTGTTCACGGAGTCCTCACTAGCAAAGGCTACAAACGTCCCTGGCGTGATGAGGCTCGCTCAGTTCTCCTGCTCTCCTTTTCCCTGGAGGGAATCTCTCTGAGGGGATCCCTCTTGGTGCCAAGCTGCTCTGGATCAGGGGTGGGTAAAACTGATAAAATCTTTCCTATGCTTTTCTATGCAGCCATCCTCAGTTTCTGAGCTCAGTGGAATTTCTACAGCTTCTGTGTCATAGTCTAGAGCCTTCCCACAGCTATTTTCATCAGTTTATAGTTGTTTATTTAATGATTTTGTTGTTTTGTGAGGGAGACAAGCATTGGGATCTTCTAGCTCACCATCTTTTTGATGTCTGTCCTAGGTCTTCTCAAGACTGACCTTACTATATGTGGGAAACATTCACCTCAGGAACATCCCTCAGTTTGAGGGAAAAGTGAGTAACACATGAACCCTCCATCCAAGCAACTTCTACTAATAGTCTAAAGAGTTGCAAGCCATTCTGGCCAAGCCAGAATGAACTCTTATTCTTAATGTGAGTTGTGATGTGTAGCTGTAGTGTATAGCCTCTTTGTAGTGTATATAGACTTTTCCAGATTGTTAGCCTTGCCATGTCAGCCTGAAGCCAGCATCCCACCTATTATCAAACAAATCTGTTATAATTTATTCTGGGGTTCTGGAGAGTGGAGACTGTACATCACTTACTGGGACAACTGGCACCACATGTGGCACCTCTTAAAAGATGCTCAGTGAATACTTGCTTGATGATGTAATGGCCTGTGAGCATTACTGGCTTTGAAATTTGGGTAACTTTCAAAATCACTCTGAGCTTAACTTTCTTTCCACCTACCATATAGGATTATGGTAAAGATCAAATGAGAGCAGATATCAAAGCCCCAAACACACACTTGGTACACGGTAAGCATCACAGATACCTTTATTTCTCTCCTCCTCCTTCCATCTCTCTCCTCCTCAATCCCTCCCTTCTCCGGTAGATCATCATGGCAACCTCAACACTAAGGACAGGACCTATGCTCTCTTCTGCTTTCTTCTTTCCTCAAGTGCTTCCTTCTTTCTCAAACTTCTTTCCCCTAGCCTCTTTCTCTACCATCTCTACCCTTCCCTCCACATTCAGCCCAACCTGTACTTTGCTCGTCTGCCTCTCTCAAAGTTTTACTTAGACACCGAGTCCCTCTCGCCTACCCCAAAACAGGTCATGGAGTCTGTGCTCCTTCGTCAGATCTAAACACTAGATCTCAACCGTCTGCAGGGGAAAAGGCTCCTTATGGAGCTAGTCTTCTCCTCCCTACTGAGACAAAAGGCTCCCCAAGCCCATGCAACCCAAGTGCTGCAATATTAATAGGAAAAGACAGCGAGGCAAGGGCACAGCTGACTGGGTGTGAGACCGGTAGGTCTTCCGTGTGGAGCCCACGGGAGGGCTGACATTCAGCCTGCCTCCACACAGAGACACAGATGGCTGCTAAGCCTATTTCAGGGAGCCTACAAGGAAGGGGTGGGAGAGACTGGCAGAACAGAACCACAGTTCCTTTCCATGGCGTCCAGATGCCAAGAGCCAAAAACAATTAAAAATGGGTAACTTGAGGGAAGACACACAGGGAGACAGTTTGAGCCTTATTAAAATGCACTGAAAAACTTTTTTTTTGGAAAATGGAAGCAAAATTATTCTGATTTGTTTTTAAGTGACAAAAAATAAGTATCTCCCAAGACTGGCCTCTTCTAAATAGGGTCAGGAGGGGCATGGCTATGTAAAAATAAATCCAATAGGACTTCCCACGGTATTTTCCTTAAAAAAGATGCCAATAAATTTGTAACACTGCCAAGTTCCAGAAAAACAGATTGAAATACCCAAGATTAAAAATTCAAAAAATTTTTCCATTGAAATGGCATTTTAATTTCCTCCCCTAGAATACTCTGGGGTGAGGAGGGGTAACCGTCTTTAGAAGGTTTCTTGTGCTCACTTTGGTTTTTTTTCTCCTAGTGGTGGGTTCTAGTTGCAAGAGATGCAAATACTTAGGTAGTTTGATCAGAAATCACTTTGGACTTCCCCAGTAAAACCTCAAGATGGGGGCAGTGTTCACACATAAGGATGACAAAACGATTAGCTCAATGCAGCTTATTATTTTCTGATAACGCATTCAAGGCCAGGCAAGGCCCATCTACTCAGTTTCATTCATATGTAATAAATGAGCCTTGCATTTAAAAAAAATGTATGCTATGCTATTTATTTTTGGCCCTTCTTCACCGTTATAAAATTTACTAACTCATCTTTACAGTGTAGTGCTCAAGAGCTTAAGCTCAAACTCTGGATTTCCTTTTGGGTTCCATTCCATCCAACATTTATTAGTTGAGTGACTTTGGGCAAATTACCTCATTGCTTGGAGACTTGGCTTGTTCATCCATAGGATGGGGATATTAATCCCCACCCCTGGGGACAGTGAGAATGACATGGCAGTCAGCATGTAAAGCACTGAGCAAACTGTGTCTGGTATGCACACACGGGGTCAATGTTATGTTAACTAGGATTATTTCTACAATAAAAAGTTTGTATTACACCAACATAATAACTTCTGATATTTTCATAGCACTTTTCAGATTTCAAAGCATTTCCACTTACATTATGTCATGCATCCTGTGAGGTTCATTGGGTAAGAATAACCTAATCTCAGTTAACATATTCTATTTAGACACCCAAACTCATGCAGCTAGAAAGTATTAGGTCAGGATTGAACCTTGGTGCTTTTTTAGTCCATTGCTATGTCTATGAAATAGTAATAATATATTTAAAATGTAGTGAGTCTTTACAACACACCAGGTATGATTCTATGTGATTTATATTAATGATTTCATTTAGTTCTTACAGTATTACAATTTAGGTACTCTTATTTCCCAATTTTACAGATGAGCAAACTGAGGTTTAAACATTGACATCTAGCTTCTTAGCCTTGTGGTTAGCTTTTAGGTAAAATCACTCAGGACTACCTTAGATACGTTTGAATTTTCAGCTGTGTAGTCTTGGGGAATTTCTCTGCATTCTCACTTCCTTGTCTATAAATTGGGAATAATAATTCAAGCCCACTTCCCAGAATTCTGAGAATAAAATGAGACATTCTAATGTCCTTTGGAAAAATAGCATGCAGGTACTAATTACTATTAATATGGTCATGAGTAAGTTATGTGGATGTGTGTAGCTAAAATAATCACCAATGATCTGGGTAGATGTATTTATTTTTGGCCTTTTACAATGCTATATTGGCAATCTGTAAACACAGATATGAAAGGAGCTCAGTAGGAGAATGTCAGCCCAACCATTACAGTTGTAACAACTGTGATTTCTTTAAGCAATGGCTAAGTTAGCAACATTTCCATAGCTCGGATAAGTTGATTTTTGATGCTCAAATTGTCCACAGCCAGATCTGTGTGGGTGGGTGTTGGTGCTTTCAGCTTATGGCTTCTGGACTGACAGCCAGTGAATTTCGGACCCACTCTTTTTGAAAGGAATTCTAAATTCATCGAAGGCATTTTAATATTTGTACGGATAACCCATATGGAATCAGCAACTGCAATTGATTTTGGCTGTTCATTCCTCAACTCGAAGTTCACTTCATGCAACTGTCTGAGGAATGGTGTCTGAGTAAACACCTGTGTGAGCGGACCTGGAAGCCCCTTCACCAGTGTTGTTTACCTTAGAATTTAAAGAAAAAAAAAATCAAACAGTGGTGAATTGAAAGACGTAACGATGAGACACAGTACTGTCTTTCTTGAGCTGATTTCCAGGCTCACAGGATGTCATGTCTTCCTAAATGTGTTAACATCAGTAAGGTATGGATACAGGAGCACCCAATAAATACATAACAGCTCTCACCCCTTTTCATCCACCTGTAGCTCCCCACTGCCTGAGTGTGGAGGAGCAGAGCAGTTCTCTGCTTCTTGGCACCTTGCTGGGACTCCTGACTCTAAGCCGGGACTCCTGACTCTAACGTGTGTTAGCGTTGCAGACTTGAGTAAGTCCCCAATCTTCCTGACTGTCTTTTCCTCATCTGTACAATGGGGCTAATAGTAGACAGTTTGGGACTAAAGATAATGAAGATGCTATAGATAGAAGTGTATACACAGTATTGAAATAATATCATTAATTTTCTGTGAGTTCTCCACCACTGACCCTCTTCTGTTACAATATAAAGTTCTAAACCAAAGACCTTTAAGGAAAGGGTTGTGGAAGGTGGGATGATGCACTCATTATTTTGTTGTATCCTCACACAATTCCATGAGGTAGGTACCATCATCTTCACCTTCCAGATAAAAAAATTAACTCACATGTCCGAAGTGCCCCATCTAGTAGGCGAAAGAGTCAGACTTTGAACCTTGCGCTTTTTATTGAACAAAACCCTAGATTTGGAGTCAGGTGGCTTTTGTTCAGACGACAATAATAGAATTAGCATTAACTGAGCCTTCACCATATACCAGACCTGTGCTAAGTAATTCCAAGCACCAACTCATTATGTTCACAATAACATTATCCCTATTTTACATGTGAGTAAACTGTGAGGTTACCTCACTCACTTCAGGTCAGCAAGTAAGTGGCAGAGTCAGGATGTGGCCTCAGGCAACCTGGTTTGAGAATCTTTGCTTTCTCTTCTGCATAATATTATCTAAGGCTGGGTTCACCTCTGCCACTCTCAAGCAAGACACTTCTCTGCTCCGGGTTTCAGCTTGTTAATTGGTAAAATGAGGAAGTCATTTAGATACACTATAAAAATCCCTTCTATGAGTCTACCCAATAGAGTGAATCAATGCTGTCATAATAAAAATCACATAAGGGCATGCCCTGCAGGTCAGGCCCATGCTCATCGCTGAATTGTGAAGTGAGGGTGCTCTGTGAGTAACAGGTACTCTGTGCCTTTGCCTCTTTCCCTGAGCTGTTGACATGGAGCTGAGGTTTACTGGATTCCAGAGAAATATATTATCTATACGGTAGGACTTTTTTGTCCTCTGAGGTCACTCCTCCTTGTTCTCCTTGTAATTTTCTTCCCAAATCTGAACTTCCTTTCACTATGGTCAGAGTCAAAATACATATGGCAAAGGGATGGGTTACTACAGGGGTCGTGATCCTGTTCCCCAAGTGTGTGCTTGTAACAGACATACGTGGCAAAGAACAGAACCTTTACATTGGTTTCTACTTCTGTATAGTAAAACAGGCCAAACTGAAACTCCCTAAACTGTCCATCGAGCAGATGAGAATAAGAACACATTCTGTAATGTCAGCAAGTAATGTCACCCTCAGGATCAGTGGTCCCTATCATATCCCTATTTACTTCATCAGTCTGGACCCTGCAAAATTCAAATGGACTGTGGTGGATGACAGTGGCTCACCCAAACATTACCAAATACAACTATACACTGATGTGCTGGTTTAACTAGAGCTGACTAACAGAGACTTAGGTACATGGAATGGTGCTATTAATTAATTAATTTTCCATTCCCATCAAGAAGTGTGATTAAGAGCAGTGCACGTTCACAAGAGATAAAGAACAATACGCATTTGTGGTCTAGTGACAGAGCTGTGAACTCTCACGTTCTCTGTCATAATATATTCTAAAGGGGCCTCGACTGTCTGGACAATTGAGAACACCACATTAGCCTACAAGATTGATGACATCATGTTATTTGACCTGATAAACATTAAGTGGCAAGTACTTCGGATGCCTTGGAAAGACACATGCACTACAAGAGATCAGTAATAAATCTTACGAAGATTCAAGGCCTGCCACATTGGAGATTTAGGGACCCAATGTGGTCTGGGATGTGCTAGGACTTCTCTTTTAATGTAAAGGACAAATTATTTCACCTTGCTCCTTCTAAGAAAGAAGTACAACACTTGATAGCACTCTTAGATTTTGGAGCCAGTCTGTCCCACACATGGGAACACTGCTACATTACTGCTTCACTATAGCCTTACTCAGGAGTACCCCTAAAAGACACTGGTGCATGGAAATCCTTCCAATGTATCATATTTGAAAGAAAAAAGAGAGAGGGAAAAGGAGAGAGAGAGAGGCAGCGAAAGAGATAAATAGATACATGCACACAGAGACAGAGAGAAAACACATGAAAATCTTGAAATGTCACCGAAAAGTTAGACAGACCTCCCAGTTGCTTTCTATTGCCTACACGTGCAAGAGTACTATTGTCCCACAGGGACAATGGACAGAGTGTTGGGCTTTGAACCTGGTTATCAATTTTGTGTGAAGAGACAAACAGTTTGGAGCTAGGGTATACATAGACCTCTGGGCAGTAGTGAATAGCTTAGTTTGTTGGTCAGAGATGAACTCTGGAAAGAGCAAGATGGACACCTGGGGACAGAGTCCTAGGAAACAACCATATGGATAGTCCCAAGAAAGTGAGGGAAATGTGTCAGGATCTTGTATCACATGTCATTGCCCCTCAGAGAACACCCATGGTAGAAAAGGATGAAACTTTCAAGTGGACAAGCTAACACAGCCAGTAGATGTAAACCAGCCTCTACCCCAGTAAACAGATCAGCCATGATGGCAGAGATGGAGGCTCTGCATGGGCTCACCAAGAGGCATCTAGCCATTACCCCTGCTGAATAACCAACCTGCCAGCAACAGAGCCCCTGAGACTGTGTCATCCTTAAAAGCGACCAACAAGTGGCAAGTTGATGGATTGGACCTCTTTCATCTTGGACAGGCCAGTAATTCATGTTTACTGGGCTTGACATGTAATCTAGTTATGGGGATTGCTTTTGCTTCTCTGCACTGCCTTAGACAGTACGACTAGCCAAGACCTCACAAGGTATCTGATCTACCAACTGAAATCCCATATAACATTGCTTGGATCCACTTTACAGCAAAGAAGATGGGGTTGGGAGCACATGGCTATGGAATCCACTGGTCTTACCCCATATCATCCCATCCAGAAGCTTATGGCCTAACAGAGCAAGGAAAACAAACTCTTGTTGCCACAGCTGAAGCACTAGTTTGAGAAGATACCATGCAGTGCTAACATTATTCACCTTAAACTATTAAGCATTGTATATTATAGCCCCAATAGGTAGAATACATGGCTCTGAGAACCAAGGTGTGGAAGTGGAAACGGCACCATTCAGTTTGATTCCCTATAACCTATTTATGCAATTTTTGCTACCCTTTTCTACAAATTTAGGCTCTGTGGGTTTAGAGGCTTTAGATTCCAGAAAGCGATGCTTCCACCAGTAGGTAGAGTAAGAGTACTGCTAATCTAAAGCTATGGCTGCCGTCTGGTCACTTTGGGATCCTCAAGCCAGCCGACCATCAGCCAGTTGAAGGAGGCACCACGGTGGTGGAGGTAGAGATCCCTGATGATTATGAAGTGGTAGGATTGCTCATACATAATGAAGACAAGGAAAAAATATGTCTAACATAGAGAAAATGCATTTAGGCAACTCTTGGTACTTTCACCCCCATTTGTAGTTTCAAATGGACAAACAGAGCAACTGTGGTCTAGTAATAACATAGCAACCAAGGCTTCAGACTCTCTAGGGTCAAGAGTTTGTGACATCATATCAGACAAGCCACCAGGACTAGTAGACGTGCTGGCCCAAGGAGAGGGAACTCAAAGATGGATATGAGAAGTTAGGGGTGATGAGGGTCAGTTATGCCTCAGCAGCAGCTGCAGGGGATGTAGTTCATCCCAAATAACCATCCTCTTGTAAGTTCTCGAGGAAACTGAGACCAGTGAGAATTCTGAGAAGCTGCTCTCAGAGGGAGTAAACTTAAGGTAAGAAACCCATGAATAAGTGATGCAAGGGGTGGACGGTAGTGGATGCTGTTGGTGCCTTGCCCACATATTTTTAATCAACCAGTGCGCTCATAACCCACCTCGTGAGAGTGTTGGCTGACAACAGTTCACAGCTGTCCTCTTAAAGAGTTGCCCTAGACTAAAAAGGAGCACCTTATTTTGGAAACTATCCCTCCTTCCCACTTTTGGGACAAAGGACTCACTGATATAGTGATATTTATATGTCTCAAGGTGAAACTAATTTTATGGTGCAATTTGTTCTCCAGAAATTCCCTGTGACATCAGAATGAAGCTAATCTCTAGATGACACCATTTGGTTTTCTCCTCCTTGCCTTGTCCTATGTCACTCACCCCCCTTATCTTGAGAATGCTTCTTGATTAAATCACTTGAATACATTTTTAAGGAACCCTACCTAACACACCCTGTAGCTTTCACTCCTTAGTTCTTTTGTAGCCATGGTTGTTTGTACAAAAGAATGGGGAAACCTTGTGCTAAAATATAAGGGGAAAAATAAGGCATCATATGGTAATGATAAATTTTCCAAGTCTGTCTTTTTTCACTTTTACAAACTCTCAAATTGAGGTCCCTTGATACACATCTCTCAGGTTATTTTTTCACTAGTCTTTGAGAACTATCCTGGGTTAATTCCAGGATAGTTCAAGGGTAGCCAGGTAAGAATCTGCTAAGGCATGTCATCACATTTCACATTTTGAGGGTTTCTTACCTTCCATTGGGAATTGTTCTGCTCTGACCACTTCAAATCACTGTCTTATTGTTCATCCTTGAGTTCCTGCTTTGCTATCCTGCCTGGTACTTAAGTTCCCTCAAGACAGACTTGTTTAGATGAGCCTTGCCAGGATCTACAGTCCTGGATCTGAATACTATTTCAAGAGTGGTGTCCTGCTTCATGTCACCAGACCATACTGATGCAAACTGCCTTGTCTATCTGAATCTCCTACTTTACCTCCTCTGAAACTGGACATAATATCCCTTCCTGGACCATCCTATCACTACACTATACTTTTCTGGATCCTGTGTCCTATCTGCCTGCCTGGACTTCTTCCAAGTACCCTCTCCAATGGATGGCTCATTCCTATAAGCTCACTCAGATTCAGAAACCTTTTGCATCCAGTCAGCTCTTCCACTCAGTTTCTATATGACCTGCTGAAAGTTATTTAAGATCACTGTTCCCAATTTCCTCATCTAAGAAGTCGGACTAATAGTTTATGAAGAACAAACAAGAACATACTCATAGAACATCTAGAAGGGTGCCTGAACTCACGAATGGGAGTTATTTTTGTGAGTTAGTTATTACAGCCCACCATGCAGATCTGTCAGGAGAACGAAAACCACTTTAGGAATTTTAAGCAGGAAATTTGACGCAAAGTGAGGCTTTCACAACCTGGAAGGACCTGGGGCAAGAAGATCTGGAAGGCCACTGCTGAATTTCAGAACACACTGATGTTTAAGAATCACAGAGAAGCCGCTACCTGTGGTCTCAGCTGCCAGCCTCATGGAAGTGGGTGACTATCAGGTGTTGGCCAGGAGGTTTCTGGAAAAACGCTCTATCTCTCAATGCCCACATGCCTGCACATAGCTGAAAATAATGACTTTCTTTTCCTTTTATGTTTTATAAATCTTGGCCAAGTACCTCACTGGTGAAGTATAACTCTTGGAGAAGAATAATATTAAAAATAGTATGTTCTTTCAGTCCTTGCAGGAGAGGAGGGCTTAGAAATGCAGGGATGGTGTTGACTATTAAAAGACAACATGCACTACAGTTATTTTGGTGCTTTTATTATGATTGCCCTTCCAGCTCTAATCTGTCAGGAATCATGTAAAAAGAAATCTTAGATGTAAGTCAGAGGATATGATAATTAGAGGTGAGCACCAGAGCCTCCCTAGAGAATTCTGGGTATATGTCTAGTTGGATGATCTACAGGGAGGAACGAGAAAGCTCAAAAATAGAGTTTACATAGTTGACTTTAATGAAGACATGCCAAAAGCCTGGTCACAGACATTCTTGGGCAATTTATTGCTAAGCCTCTCAAAGCAGCTAAAAACGTCAGATACAGAGATGTACCTGGTGGAGTGGACATCATCTTGTGGGCTTTTACTGCTGACACTGCATCCTGCTTTACCTCATCACACTTGGCTCCAGCAGAGATGCTTCTCTCCATCACATTCAGGAATGACCCCCTCAGTCCTGGCCTGGCTACACAGAGATCCAGATACCAGGTATGATCAGTCACAATCCTAATGTTGGGAACTAAGGGGGATTGTGACCATGAAAGTAGGGAACATGGAAGTGGAAACTCCATGGTTTCACCTGGGCAGCTCTTAGGAAATCTATCTTACCTCAAAAAAAAAAAAAAAAAAAAAAAAAGTGAGTTCAAGTTCGCTGCACATATGCTGAGCAGATAAATGACCTGAGGGGCAGTCTAGGTTCTAAGGAAGGAAGAACATGCCCTTTGGGAACGCTGAAGAGCTGTGCTAAGTGCTCTTTGTGATACTCCAAGAGCGTAGGAGCTTACTTAACCCGAAGGATCTTTGGGCTCTTTTACACTTGACAGAGGACAGGTAAACAAACCCATTTCACATTTCCTAGGGTCACAGAATTTCAGAATCAGAAGGAATCTTGGAGGCTTTCTGCCATACCCTTATCTGGGATCTGAATTCCCTTTTTTTACTTTTCAAAAGTTATTGTAAAACTACTGTCTTTAAATCACTTGAATGAGTTTCTCCGTATACTACGCAGCTAAGTCAATATGCAGTTAGGTTCATTTGTTTAATTTTGCTTTTGTGTGTTAAAAACTGCTTTTAATTTAAAATGTTTAATTACTGTGTAAAGTGATGATGTGATTACAAAGTTAAATCACCCAAACAAGGTGCATTTTGAGAAGTCTAGCTTTTATCCTTGATGCTTCCATCCTATTCTTACCCTCAAATGATAACTTTGAAAAAATTATTTTTGATTTAACTTTCCATTTAAAAAATTATATATGTATATTTATTTGTAACCCTGTTTCTTAGATAAATGTTAGTTTACTAGGTATACTTTCCTCTACCTTCCTTTTTTATTATTTAACAATATATTCTAGAGGTTAGCATGCTATGTGATAATAAAAATAAGGTAATTGTCTAGCAGCTATTTCAATTTTTCACTGGACAAGGAGCTCACTGCCTTCCTATTCAATGCATTATCTTTTTAATTTATTGGGACCTGATATCTCTGCCATGGTTGTCAGTGTTTTGATTTATTATTCCACAGAACTCCCAATGTCTTCACCTTTTTTTCTCTCCCTACCTGCTGTCCAGTCTACTTTCACCCTCTCCTTGTAGGAGGCCATGCAGTTAACAAGTGGTAAAATCAAGATGGGATCCCAGGATTGTTTGACACCCAAGCCTGGACTCTTAACCATTTCTTTATAGTGCTGGGTTAACGTGGGCATATGTGTAATCATACCATGCAGTTGCACGTCTTTCCTTCAGAGTCAGGTGCTCCTGGTTAAATTCCAATCCCTAGAAATGTCCTTCTCATGAACCTAATGGAGCAGGGGTCGTTCTTTAAAGAACTTGCAAACCCTAGGAGGGATGCTCATGTGGCACATTACTGCCTTGCAGACTCATTAACTAGACTATCAGAGCCAGAAGGAGACTTGGTGAGTGTTAAATAAAGCTCTTTTATTTTTTTAAAAGGCAATGTAAGGACCACAGTGTGAGGTGTTGGCTCAAGTTCTCTTAGCTAAGTAGCTGAAGAGTCAGCCCTCAACCTCAGGGCTCCAAAATCGTTTGTGTGAGCAGCAGTGCCTAGCACCATGCTGAACAGAATGGGCCAGTGACATGCATGGAGAGACTGAAGGACTGAGATCTGTATCCTTATCTATCTATCATCTGTCTATCTTCAAGCCTTTAAGTTGGCTTTTAACCTTGTTTGGAAACCTAGACTAAATCTATCAGTGTAATTTCCTGTTTTTTTTTTTTATTCAATAACTCACATCATTCACAGCTGTCTATGTGGACACACGTTATTGTCAAACAAGAAAGCAGAGGTGAAGGGACTGACAGAAGGGTCCCTGGTACCAATGGAAGGCAACAGGACCCAGAACTAAAGCTACACTTCCTTTTTAACAAGAGACCAGATGCCCCACGGTCTCAGGAAGCCAGCAGCTGACAGTGAGAAGAGCCATGCATATCTGGAGCTACATCTCACTTCTAGAACTTTCTAGCTTGGACGACTTTCCTACTCCTGCTTGTCCTTATTTTCCTTGGCTGTGTAATAAGACTTCGTAAGGACAGTGAGAAGCATATATACAAAAGTACTTTGCCTGCTAACCGGGATGTAGCAAGTGCTCCATAGATATCATAGCATACTATTATTATTACAGCATATTTTACCCCTTGTTCTTTTTCAATAAAGTGAATATTCAATAGATTTCTGTTGAATGAATGTATAAAATTCATAAGCTCTTGTTGTTATAGTGAGGGAAGAAAGATGGTTTCTTTCATTTTCAACCCTGACAACCAGAGGAAGAGGGCTCCTAGCAGCGAGAGCAGTGAAATCAGATCTAGACCAGGGCTTGGCAAACGACAGCCCACTAGTCAAATCCAGATCACCATCTGATTTTGTAAATAAAGTTTTATTGGAACACAGGCACACTTATTTATTAACATATTGCCTATGGATGTTTTTATACTACAAGGAGAGTTGTGCAATTGCCATAGAGACCACATGGACCTTAAAACCTAAGGATTCGCTATCTGGCTGTTTATAGAAAAGGTCTGCTGGCCCCTGATCTAAACATATATGACCCAGTTGGGTGCATGAGGGAGATCTCAGAATGTCCATGTTTCTGAGCCAAGGTATGGGCAATTGGGCTATGTTGGTTAGTGGACAGACTGTGAACTTAAAGTCAGAAGACAGTCTCACCCGCACTGGAAGTTAGCTGAATGACCTTGAGTAAATCACTTAATTCCTCTAAGCCTGCTTCTTTATTTGCAAAATGAAGGACCTAGATTAAATCAGCCCTGTGGTTATTCTATGGCTAACAGTCTACGATTCCTTGGAAACTAAGGCTAGGGCAGAGAGGAGGCAAGGCTTGGACTGACATTTCCTTTATAAACTGAAACCCCATTCTTTGTTTAGGATGTAGGAAAGGCTGGGGAAGGGACCTGGAATGACACAGGGATGGACTTGAATTCAGGAAGAATTACAAAATATACTTCCCCTCAAACAAGAAGTGAAGTATAACCTTTATTAATACTTTACAAATTCTAAGGGGAATAAAAGAGGCTGCATTTTATAAGGCTATTTTTGACTTTTGTCAACTGCAATAACCACATGGTTCAGATATAAGAGCCAAGCACTAAAAGCATTAGAGGGAATTTCTTTCCACAGAGCATCACTAACAGGAGATTATGGCAACAGAGCACTTAGGTTGAAAAGTTTAAAAAGCCTTTTAGAAAGTTGCTTGGAAGAAACAGATTTTACTGTTTAAAAATTTATATAAATGTGTGTGTATACATATATATATATATATGTATACACACACACACACACACACACATATATACTTATTGAGATAATATATCATTTTGAGGCCCTAGCCTGAAATTTAGTAGTAGTTGAATAAATACTTCTGAATCAATGAAATCCACTAGAACTGTATTACACACTTACTTCTTCAATTCAACAAATGTTCATTTCACAGCTATTATTTGGATTACTGGGCCCTTTTTCAGAGCTTACTACCTTACAGAGAGTAATGAGTTCCTTTTAGCACTCCAGATGTTATTAATAACGTCCCTTACACGAAATCCAAGGAGGGAATCCCAGAATTATAGTTTTAGACCTGAGAGGGGCTGGACAACCCCTGCCCTTAAATATCTTCTTCCTCAGTCTCTTACCCAAGGTCCTAGGGCTAGTTAAAGGCAGTTCAGACTAGAATCCTTTCTTTAAATTCCTAATTCAATGCTTTTTCCTTTACAATACCTCAACTTACATTTTAGACTTTTATTACAATGTTCCAACATAGAGAATCCTTGGCCATGATAAGGAATTTGGATGTTCTTGTTAGTGGCAGCATGCTTCATTTATTCATTAATCAATTTCTTCAATAAGAATTTATCAAATACACACTATAGCTGTCGAAACTTAGTCTCTCTCATGGACGAAAACGAATGAGACATAGCTTTCCCCCTGACTCGGGGTTCTCCTGAAGGAAGATTTCCCTGAACATCTTCTGGTGCCCCACCTCAGGCTCACCTCCAGCAATGCCCTTACCATGTTACACTGTACTGTCCTGTTAATAATGTGTCTCTTCCATCAGTCTGCAAGATACGTGATGGCAGAAGCCATGTGTTACTAATCACTGGGCACATCCTGTCCCCGCCCCCCAAAAGTTATTTGAACCACATTAACCTGATCTAAATATATACTCAAGGAGAAAGTGAATAATGTGTAGCTTGTTGGTTTAATATATGTGCTATGAACTGAAGATTTATGCTCCCCCATCCAATTTCTAAATTGAAGCCCTAATCCCTAATGTGACAGTATTTGGAGATGGGACCTTTTGAAGGCAATCAGGATGAGATAAGGTCATGAGGACGGGCCCTGGTATGATGAGACCACAGAGCTAGCATTCTCTCTCTCTCTCTCTCTCTCTCTCTCTCTCTTTCTCTCTCCACTAAGAAAAAGCCCTGTGAAGACAAGAAGCCAGACATCTGCAAGTCCTAGAGTCTTCACCAGGACCCAACCGTTGTGGAACCCTAATCTCTGACTTCCAGTCTCCAGAAATGTCAGAAAATACATTCTGTTTTTTTAAGCCACCCAATCTGTGTTATTCTTTCTGGCAGCCTAAGCTGACTAATACAAAATACTAAACAATATTTTTAACACTATGCTGAAAATCACAAAGTCTTCACAAAATTGCAATGTTCAAAACTTTGCAGTCTTTCTGGATTTCTGGGAACTTTCCTAGTGAAACAAAGCATCTCTAGTTGGTTAAGACTCACAGTTAAAAAGGTCATCATTCAAAAGTTCACAAAAGATAAATACTGGAGAGGGTGTGGAGAAAAGGGAGCACTCCTACACTGTTGATGGAAATGTAGTTTGGTGCAGCCATTATGGTATACAGTATGGAGATTACTCAAAAGACTAAAAATAAAGCTACCATATCATCCAGCAATCCCACTCCTGGGCATATATCCAGAGGGAATCTTAATTCAAAAAGATACATGCACCCCAATGTTCATATCAGCACTATTTACAATAGCCAAGACTTGGAAGCAACCTAAATGTCCATCAACAGAGATTGGATAAAGAAGTTGTGGTATATAATATATACATGTATGTGTGTGTGTGTGTGTGTGTGTGTGTGTGTGTGTGTGTGTGTGTGTGTGTGTGTGTAATGGAATACTGCTCAGCTGTAAAAAAGAATAAAATAATGCCATTTGCAGCAACATGGATGGACCTGAAGAATATCATTCTAAGTGAAGTAAGCCAGAAAGAGAAAGAAAAATACCATATATATCACTGATATGTGGAATCTAAAAAAAAAAGAAAGATAAATGAACTTATTCACAAAATAAAAACAGACTCACAGACATAGAAAAAAACTTATCGTTACCAGGGGGGATAGGGGTGGGAAGGGATAAACTGGGAGTTCGAGATTTGCAGATACTAATATATACAAAACAGATAAAACAACAAGTTTATACTGTACAGCACAGGGAACTATAGTAAATATCTTGTAGTAACTTACAGTGAAAAGAATATGAAAATGAATATATATATATATATATGTTCCTGTATGACTGAAACATGCTGTACACCAGAAATTAACATAACATTGTAAACTGAATATACTTCTATATATATATATTTTTTTTTTTTTTTTAAAGACTGACAGTTAAGAAAGTGCTAGCTAAATGGAGAGCCTCTACTTAGGTAAGAATCATGACTATTAGTTTCTTGCGGCTGCTGTAACAAAGTACCACAGAGTAGGTGGCTTAAAATTATAGAAACTTACTCTCCCATAATTCTGAGTCCCGAAGTCTGAAATCAAGGTGTTAGCTGATCTATGCTCCCTCTGAAGCCACTATGGGATGATCCTTCTTGCCTCTTTCAGCTTCTGGCATCCCCAGGGACTTCACAGCTCTAGTCTCTGCCTCCAGTTTCACATGGTCATCCTCTGTGGGTGTGTCTCTGTATCATTTTCTTCCTGTGCATGTTATCTGTGTGTTTCTTCTCTTCTTATAAATTCTCCAGTTATACTGGATTAGGGCCCACCCTAACGACTTCACGTTCACCTGATTACATCCACAAAGACTCTATTTCCAAGTAAGAGCACATTCACAGAGATCAGGGGTTAGGACTTCAACATATATTTTGGAGGGACACAATTCAACCCAGAACAAATGACCTAGTCCAAAATCCTATGTTTCTTTTCCTCACAATAAGAGTAGCAGCTTCTACCTTTTGGATGATGAATTACATACCAATCAAGCTGCTAGTTATTTAATTATTTCATCTTATCTTCTCAACAAGCCTGAGAGATGGGAAGTGTTAGTATTGTTAAAGCTGTCAAACTGAGAGAGAGTTAAGGAGGTTGAATGCTTCATGTCCAGTCTCATACTAAAGGCAGAGTCAGGAGTTAACTAAGATCTTACTGATTTGTAAGTCTATATTCTTAACAACAATGCAAACATTTCTTCTTCTTCTTCTTTTAATATCCATGAGCCTATTAGCCATATTGGGATTCCCTGTATCTAAAAACTTTAAAAACTCTTCTCCTAATGTCTGCATTGAGAAGTATGCTATCGTGTATTCAGCCACAACTTAACTGAGGCCAGACACAGGTATGCTGTTACCTGGTCAGGTTCTTCAAAGCTCCATTTCACCCCTTCTTTAGGTCTGCTTATTTGTCAGTGTCCCTTCTCATCTCTCCCTTTGTCTTGGTAATCCATATCATCCCTGAAGCCACTTCTAAACACTAGGTTGAGTCTCAAAGAGAAACACAATGATTCCTGTATAGGCTCTGTTATTCCAACCTCAGCCTGAAGTTAGCTTCTGTATGAGAGAGCCTACTTCTCAAACCGCTGTGTTCAGTTCCCGCCTCTTCAAAACTGACCTCCAACGCAAGTTCATTTATTTCGCCCTGGATTTGAAACTGCACCGTCCATGTCACTGTCCTCCTCATCCTCTTTTCTTGACCCTGAGCCCCAGCCAGAGGCACAACCCTGTCCCAGCCCTACTTAGCTCTGTGTGGATTTTCCCAAGGCATGTGGAAAATCCATCAAATTATTTGCAATTTTATTTCTGCATTCTGCAGCCGTTTGAAAAATTCCAGATTGATTTTCAGCCGAGCAATGCAGCCTCAATCCTAATAAGGTTCAAGCACTGAAAAAGTACAGCGATGAACCATTGATTAAGTTGACACCGCAATCTATTTTCCCTGCCCCTGGTAGGCTGAATTGGCTGCTTGCACTTGCATTTGTTAAATGTTCCAGGCTTTTGTCTTTGTGAATAATCTTATCTGAAACCAGAGATGGTCCTGTTCTTGGTTGCTCTGTCTGGGTATCTGTCAGTGCCTCTTTCCAGGGATGTGGAAATGAAAGCTGAGGAAATTAAGGGACACGCACAGGGAATTCACCAATCTAAACACCTAGTGTCCTGCTCTGCTACTATGCAGTCGTGGTTTTAGAGCAGAGAAGGAAGACTAGTTGGAAAATGAACATGTCCACAGGGAAATAACACAGCAGGCATGCACACTACTGAGCGTCAAGTTTAAGGCAGGAATGGCCTTTCCACATTAGGCAAGTGTCCCTAGACAGGGCAATTCTGTTGCAAACATAAATCACTAAGATATACAACAGCAGAGCCTCTTCTCTCCATCCTAATTCACCCACTCCTTCAGCTTCTTTGAAATGATGCATTTCACATTGAATCAGATTCTTAAAACTTACCTGCTGTGTGATCTAGGGAAAGATCTTTTTTTTTAAATGAAGTATAGTCGATTTACAATGTTGTGTTAACTTCTGGTATATAGCATAGTGATTCACACACACACACACACACACACACACACATACATATATTCTTATCCATTATAGGCCATTACAACCTATTGAATAGAGTTCCCTGTGCTCTACAGTAGGGCCTTGCTGTTTACCTATTTTATATATAGTAGTTAGTATCTACAAATCCTGAACTCCCAATTTATCCCTCCCTTCTCGCCTCCCCCCAACCCTGTAGCCTTAAGTTTGTATCTATAACTCATCTCAGCTTCAATAACCTCACCTCTAAAATGGGTCTATTACTGGTACTGCCCTCATAGGGTATTGTCATGATCAAATAAGCTAATGGATATAGTGAACTTGCATATAGTAAGCATTCAAAAAATTAATAATAATGAAGCAAGGTTTCAATTTGAGACAGATAAAAGCATACTGAAAACAACCCATTTCAACAAAGATGTTTTTTCCATTACACCAATATTTAAATGGGTGAATAAAACGACGTGCTGTGGTGTATTTCCACAATGGGGATGGGTGGGAGGGAGCAGCCTGACAATCAGACAGACCCCGATGGAGTTCCCAGCCAGATTCACAATGTCACAGCAATAAATCTCTACAGCAGCAGTCGCAGGGTGGGGCTGGGGAAAGGTATTGCTCACAAGCACCGACCCCTCCCTGCTCTCCCTCAGCAAAGGCAGCCTCCCCACCCTGCTCCCCTTTCTTCAAAGTGATTTCTCCTTGTGTAACAGTTGTTCTAGGATGGCAAACATTAGGTCTTTTGAATCTAATGGAGATGAATTTTACCCATACGCCTAGAATAAATTTATACATACATCTGTACACATACATTATCTTCCATGAATATTTATGGGCAGTATATAAATGATTCACACACAATCCCTCATATCCTAGAAGAAGAATGGAGAGATGCACTGTGCTTTGACCTGACCCCTCAACCCCATCAGAATGCAAATCATCTAACCCTGGACATGTAATTGCTCCAATAACACAGGTCCCAGAAAGCTGATTCTCATGTGGAGCACAGCCACTCTCCAGACACTTTCATCAGTCCTCGCCTGCTACAATAGTCCAGACATTTCCTACCAGCCCCGTGCCTGCCTCCAGATTATTTTGAAAAATTGCAGTAGTCCTGTTTGTGCATTTTAAAATACAGATGCATTCGGAGGGAAGCTTGAATCAGACTCCAGAGGAAATCATTACCTTAAGAGGTAAGGGCAGAAGGAGGACTCTCAAACAGCACTGTTCAAGAGCACTTCCTGCGAGGATGGAAATGTTCTTCATCTGTGCTGTCCAGTATAGGGGCCCACTATCACTGGAAATGTGGCAAGTGGGAATAAGGCATTGAATTTTTACTTTAATGTTAACTAGTTTAAATTTAAATAGACAATTTTGACTAGAATCTAGGGTACTAGAAAGCACAGTTTTAGAAGACAGGTAGCCCACCCTCCTTCTTTGAAGGAGATGAAGTCAACAGAGAAGATAGGATGAACTGGGGTGGGAGGAGCTGGTACCAGTTTCTCTTCTGACTAAAACACTCAATCTCTAAATACTTGAGATCTGTTAGCAGGAGGAAACATGGAAGATTTAAAGAGTACTTATCAATTTCTCAGTCACTGAGAACTTTTCAGTGTCATTTTAGATCCTCATTATGCAAGGAAGTAGGCATGCAGAAATGAATAAAATTTTACAAAAGCCCACACCTTTGCCCAAAGTGTATATATGCAGAACATCAGACAGGCACAAATCACAATAACCTTACACAGCGTATGCTAGAGGGAGATTATGAAAAATAACCAAAATATTGCTACATTTTTTACAATTTTACTTCTTCCTTTCCAATTTGGATTTCTCTTCCTTTCTTTCTATCTGATTGTTTTTGCTTGGACTGCTTAATATTATTTTGAATAAAAGTGGTGAGAGTGAACATTCCTTGTCTTGTTCCTGATCTTGGAGGAAATGCTTTCAGCTTTTTACTATTGAGTATGATGTTGGCTGTGGACTTGCATATATGGCCTTTATCATCTGGAAGTATGATCCCTCTGTACCCACTCTGTTGAGAGTTATCATTGTAAATGGATGTTGAATTTTGGCAAAAGCTTTTTCTGCTTCTATTGAGATAATCACATGATTTTTATTCTTCAGTTTGTTAATGTGTTGTATCACATTAACTGATTTGTGGATACTGAACCATGCTTGCATCCCTTACACAAATCCCACTTGATCATGATGTATGATTCTTTTAATGTAGTGTTAAATTCTGTTTGCTACTATTTTGTTAAGGATTTTTACACCTATATTCATCAACAATATTGGCCTGTAATTTTCTTTTCTTTCCTAATGCCTTTGTCCGGTTTTGGAGTCAGGGTGATGCTGCCTGCTTCTGTAGATTTTTGTTCCTTCTTCTCTTGCTCGCTCTCTTCTCTTGTTGACTAGCTTTAGTGTTATGTTTGGATTCATTTCTGTTTAATTTTTATGTATCTATTATTGGTTTTGGTTTGTTTGATGATGTTTATGTATAACTGTTTATTTTTTTAAGATGATGATCTCTTAAACAAACACTTTCTAATAGCCCTATATTTTTACTCCCCCTACCATATTTTACATCTTTTTATTTAGTGTATCATTTAACTACTTATTGTAGAAATAAAGATTACTATTTTGTTCTTTTAACTTTCCTACTAGCTTTAGAAGTGGATGATTCACTACCTTTACTATGTTTACCTTTACTAGTAAGGTTTTTCCTTTTATAATTTTATTTCTAGTTGTGGCCTTTTCTTTTCTACTTATAGAAGTCCCCTTAACATTTTTTTTATAAGGCCAATTTAGTGATGATGAACTCTTTCAACTTTTGCTTGTCTGTAAAACACTTTATCTCTCCTTCAATTCTGAATGATAACCCTGACAGGTAAAATATTCATGCATTTTGTTTTTTCTTTTAGCATTTTAATATATTGTGCCACTCTCTACTGGCCCACAAAGTTTATGCTGAAAAGTCAGCTAATAACCTTATGGTATTTCCCTTGTTCATAACTAGTAGTTTCTCTCTTGCTGCTTTTAAGACTCTTTATTTTTAATCTTTGACAGTGTAATTGTAATCTTTCTTGTTATGGACCTCTTTGGGTTCATCTTGTTTGGGACTCTCTATGTTTCCTGGACCTGGATGTCTATTTCCTTCTCCAGTTAGTGAAGCTTTCAGTTATATTTTCCTCAAATAATTTCTGTACCCCTTCTCTCTCTCTTCTCCTTCTGCAACCCTTATACTGTTAATGTTAGTACACTTGATATTGTCCCAGAGATCTTTTAAACTGTCCTCATTTTTAAAAATTCTTTTTCCTTTTTTTCTGTTCAGTGTGGTTGATTTTCAGTACCCTCTCTTCAAAATTGTTGACTTGTTTTTCTGCATCATCTAATTTACTATTGATTCCCTCTATTGCATTTTTTTATTTCAGTTATTCTATTCTTTTTCTCTAATTGTTTTTTTTTAATATTTTCTAACTCTTTGTTCAAGTTCTCACTGTGTTCATCCATTCTTTTCCTGTGGTAGGTGAGCATCTTTATGATCATTACCTTGAATTCTTTATCAGCTAGATTGCTTATTTACATTTCATTTAGTTTTTTTTTTTTTAAGGTTTTGCCTGTTCCTTTGTTTGGGACACATTCCTCTTGTCTCCTTATTTTGCCTAATTTTCTTTGCTAATTTCTATGCATTATGTAGGTCTGTCTTCTGGTTCTGGAGAAGTAGCCTATGTAGGAGATATCTAATGGAGCCCAGCAGCATGCTCTCCTCTGGCCACTAGAGCTAGACACTCCAGGGGTGTCTCCTGTGTGGGCTGGAGGGGGCTGTGTGTGTTTTGGCAGGTAGACTACTATGGGTGCACTGGCAGGTGGGGCTGCTTTCTCTCCTGGCTGGCAGTACAACCCGGCTGCATGTGGCTGCCATGGGCCCACTGGTGGGTTAGTTTTGCTCCCTGTGAGACTGGTTGTGCATTCTGGCTGCACATGGCCACTGCATGTCCACCGTCAGAGGAGCTAGCTCCCTGCCTCACTGGCTGTGCTGCCTAGTGGTGTTTGGTAGCTACAGCCCATTGGTGGTCAGGGGAGGCCCACTGGCGGTCAGGGCAGGCCCCCTGTGCTAATAATCTAGAGGGAGAATTCCAAAATGGCACTCACCAGTGCTGGTGTCAGCATGGTAGAACAAGATCTCCAAAATAGCTGCTGCCAGCATCTTAGCCCCCAGAGGGAGTCCCAGATGCCTCCTGCCTTTCCAGGAGGCTCTCCAACATCTCCAAGTGGGTTTGACCCAGGCACCTTTCAAACTAATGCTTTTTGTGCTGGGACTCTGGGCATGTGATATTTTTGCACTTTAAGAGTGGAGTCTCTTTTTCTTATAGCACTTTAGCTTTCCCAAATATAAGCCCCACTGGTTTTCAGAGCCTGACTTTCTGGGGGCTCATCTTCGTGGTGCAAGATCCTAGGCTGGTGAGCCCCAGGTGGGTCTCATACTGTGCTACTGGGAAGGACCTCTGCAGCTGTGATATTCCGCATGTTTGTGGGTCACCAACCTGGGTGTGTGGATCCTGAATAGACTGCAGCTCTGTTCTTTCTACTTATCTCATTGATACTTCTTTGTATCTTTAGCTGTGGGAAATCTTTTTTGCTAGTCTTCAAGTTATTATCCTAGATAGACAGATTCTCTGTAAGTAGTTGTAATTTTGGTGTGCCCATGGGAAGAGGTGAGTTCAGGGTCTTCCTACTCCACTATCTTGATCCTGGGTCCTAAAATATATTTTTTAAAATGACAATCAAAATTTGACTATTGTTTCTACTTTCCAACTCTTTGGTCATTCCTCTTACAAGTGTCTATGTTGTTCTTACTCCATGGCAAAAGTCAGCTGGAGTGGAAAGCCCCTGCCTTGTGATGTTGACCTGGTCTCAGAAGCTTGGGTGTTGTGAGATAAGTAACCTAGGAGGGGTTTCTCTGCGTAGCTTCTGAACATCATCACACCAATATTATTTACAGACTAAAGAAATATCCAGGAGTGAATGCAGCTCTGTATTCAGTCTGTTCCAGCTGAGATAAATCAGAACTCTAGATATTTACAAGTATCTTTATTCTTCAGTGTCTGCTTCCTGGTGACAGCAGTCCTACCACTGCCACATGAATATATCATTCTGCTTTTCTAGTTAATGATTTTTTTCTCAGTCAAAGAGCCTCTTTTCTCCCACCCCTTCCTTTCTTCTCTCTTACTTTTATTTTATCCCATAGTAGCTATGGAGTGCTTGGTATTTGCCATGCATGCGGCAAAATGCTAGGGATGCAAAAATAAATAAAACTAAGCCTGAATTTCTTTATTTGCACAGTGCAGTGTTGCCTAGTGATTAGAATTATAGTCTCTGAGGTAGGTGGATGCATCTTTAACTGCCTGTATGATCCTGAGAAATCTAGTCACCCTTTTAAGGTTTAGTTTCTTCTATCATAAAATGACAGTAGGAAAGTACAAACTTTCAAGGTTTACTGTGATAATTAACTAGATAATGCCTGTAAAGTGCTCAGCACTTTATTATGGTAAGTGTCCAGTATGTGTTCATCAATACTATTGTGATTACTACTATGATTAACTTCTAAGGGCTTTTATTCAGGCATTATATTGAACTAAGTAATGTTTGTGAAACCTGACATGTATCCCACATTTTTGTTCAATTCACTATACTTTTTATATTTCTGTTACAGCACCTAAAAGGTTATTTGTGTGTTGCTATTTTTATTTCCAATTCCTTAAGTAGACAATGTGCTACTTGAGGGCAGACACTGTAAGTCATTCATCTTTGTTTAATGGCATAATATCTGGCCCTTGGTCAGGGCTCAAGAAGTATTTATTGGATTTTTCTTTGCTAGTTACAAGAAGCTTACAGTAAAATAGGAGAAACAGAAGTTTATTACCTACTTTCACGACACTGGGCATGTAGAGTCTACCCTTACCTTCTCTCCTTGGAAGTAAGATGCCCAACAGACACATGAATTCCTCTCTGATCCTCCAGGGAAGATGTGCTTCCATCCAGTGCGGCTGGTACCTGTGTGGGTAAATTTGAACAATTCAGAAGTTCAGAATACATGCTCAGTGCCTCCTTCCAAACTCACCAATCAGGTGTGTCACCCCATTTGCCTGGAACAGAGTGAAAGATGCTGGGCAGAGAGGCCAAGATTGACATGTTAATAGAACCACTTGGTCATGGAAAGGAAAAATCAGAATTGGGGGGACCAATTATTCCCAACAGGAATAATTAGAATATCCATTTAGAGATAACAAATCTTCAAGACCTCGCCCAAGCTGCTAAGTGGCATATCTAAAACGTGAACTCAGGACTGAGAGACTCCAGATTGAACTACTTCAGGGAGGGATTGTACTATATTCATCTCTGTATTAGTGACTCATTCATTCATAGACTAAATATTGAAATGTCTACTGTGTGCCAGAAACTTGCAGAACAGGGAATAGTCCTTAGGGTTCTGTCAAGATGAAATAACCCCATTCCTTCCAGGTCCTCCCTCTGACAACTTAGAAAACCCTGGTCATTACACAGCAAAAGAGGCCAGGAAGACTCTGAGAGATGGAAAGAAGAAGGTGAGTTAGGGACATTGGAACTTGAAGGACAGCATAGTGGTAAGTTCCCTGGGTTTCTTTATTGCCTCCAATATATTCTCAACAGGGTTTTGCAGAAGCCTCCATGCCAGAAACACCAAAAGGCACAGACAAAATTTTCCAAGAAAACCATTCCCTTTTACCAAAGGACTAGAGAGAGAATAGCCTAAAACAACAGGAAACCTTTGTGGCAATATCTGCCCTAGTCCAGTCAGACACCAACAGAAAAATCATATCACACCTGCCCGCATTTCAGCTGGCCAGTGAGAAGCTGATCTTTCACTCCACCACCTCAGCCCTTGCCCTGTGGAAGCAGATGTTGTGCACCAATTTGCCACTGGCTGATGTCAGCTGGGTGGAGTAGGGACCTACTCTTACATTCCCTGCAGAAGCAGGTGGCAATACTCCAACTTCTCCACCAGATGATGTCGATGGGCTGAGTGGGCAGCTGGTCTTCCATCTCCCGCCCAGCAGACTGGCAGCACTTGATTGCCCCACCAGGTTAGTGTCATTGTCATCCACTGGTGAGCTGAGCCTCCACCCCTATCTAGTATCAGCGAGGCTGACAAGCTGGTGCAAGTTGGGAGTAGTAAGCTCTTTATTCTCTCCCACCCACCAGCCCATGTTAGTGGGCCCCATAGGGAGGCTAAGCCTCCACTTCCGCTCTTCAGCAACAAAGTGTTATGAGTCAGCCCTCTGCTTGTCCCCTACTCGGTGGCAGCAGTGCCCAGGGTCAGGACCTAATCTTTACTCCTTAAAGACAACAAAGCAGTGTGACCATTGGTGCCTCATGTTTGAAGGAAAGGGGTCAGTGGAACAGAGAGGGGAGTTGAATGTCTTCTCCACCAATCTGCAATGGGCAGTGTGAGTCAATGCTCCTCTTTTGCTGGATGGTATTCATAGGCCCTTTCTGGCACTTGTGCTAAACCTCAATAGAAGGACCAACAACTAAAAAAAGAAAAACATTAAATAAGATCCAGATTCTCGTACTATAATATCTAATATGTTCAGGATACAATTAAAAAACACTTGTCATATCAATAATCAAGACAACCACAACATGAATGAGAAAAGACATTCAACAGAAACTAACACCGATATTATCTGACAAGAATTTTAAAGCAGCTATCATAAAGATGACTCAACAATGATCTTGGAACAGAATAAAAATCAGAAAAATCTCAGCAAAGAAATGAATGATACAAAAAAGAATCTAAGTAAATATACAATAATTGAAAAAAAGAAAAGAAACCTCCCTGGATGGGCTCAGAAAGTAAAATGGAGATAACAGGGGTAGAATCAGTGTAGCTGAAGATAGATCAATAGAATTTACTTATTCTGAATATAAGAGAGAAAATAGACCGAACAAAAGAAATTAACAGTCTCAGGGACCTGTGAGACAGTAACTGCTAATATGCATATCATTGGAGATCCACAGGAGAGGAAAGAGTGGTACAAAAGAGGTATTTAAAGAAATAAAGCTGAAAATTTCCTGAGTTTGTCAAGACACAAAAACCTACAGATTGAAGAAGGTGAGCAAACTCCAAACAGGATAGACCCAAAGAAGATACATGTAAAGGCACATCATAATTAAAACATATCTGAAACTAAAGAAAAAAAGTGAAAACAATCATAAAGAAATGATACATTACTTTTTAGAGGAACACCAATTAGAATGACAGTTGATTTCTTATCTGGAACCATGATGGCCATTAGTAAGTGGTGTAATATTCTTCCAGGACTGATAGAAAAGAATCCTCACACGTGAGTTCTATGTTCAGTGCAAATATTCTTCAGGAATAAAGGGGAAAAAAGACATTTTCAGATGAAGAAAAACAGCGAATTTGTTGCTAGAAAACCTCTCTTTGAAGAATGGTTAAAGAAAATTCTCTGAAGAAAAAAAAAACGATAGCAGAAGAAAGCTCAGAATCTCAGAAAGAAAAAAAGAACATTGGAATGAGTACAAATAGACAAAATATAAGACTATCCTACTTCTCATGAGAATTTCTTAAATAATATTTGATGATTGAAGCAAAAATTATAAACATCTGTTGTGGTTTTCAATGTATGTAGAGGAAATACTTTAGGCAATTATATTTAAAAAGTAGGAAATGTAAAGAGACCTATGTGGAAACAGACTTCTACACTCTATTTGAAGTGGTAAAACATCAATACCACTATCGCAGACTACAATAAATTACAAATGTGTATTGAAATACCTTGAACAACCACTAAGAAAACTAAACAAAATTATATACTCAAAAATGCTAAAATTAAATCAAAGTGTAATGCAAAAAATGTCTGAATAACCCAGAGGAAGGCAGAAAAAGAAAACAGTAATGAGGAACAGAGGAAACAGACAAAAGAAACAAACCAACATAAAGACTTAAGCCCTGTCATATCAATAGTGACCATAAATAGTGTAAAGTAGTTAAATTAAACAACAAAAATTGCCAGAGTGGATAAAAAACAAGATCTAACAATATGCCATCTACAAGAAGTTCACTTTAAACATAGCAACATCGGTAGGTTGAAAGTGAAAGAATGGAGAAATGGAGAAAGTTACACCATGCAAACTGATAAAAAATAAAAGCAGGAGAGGTTCTAATATCGGATAAAGTAGATTTTAGAGTAAAGAAACAGTCTCTGCTCTCAGAGAGCTTAACAACCTACACATGAATTGAATGCTACATTTTCAATTTTTAGAAGGAAAACTATAGCTAACTGCCACCAAAGCCAAATCATGGGCTTGGAGATACAATTAAGCAGTGACTTCAAGTTAATTTCTTTCCTCATATAATCAGCCCACAATGTTTATTTTTAATGTGAATCATGTATTGTACTGTGTACCTGTGGATGATGCACCTGATAGGGAAATTTCATGTAATACATGGTGTAATGGGATTCTGAGTGGTTTCTGAGGTTTTATGGAAGCAATCTTTCGGGTTAAACACTTTTAGTTGATTTGTGAAAGCATAGATGAGTAAGACAAAATAAGACAGATATGGTCCCTGCTCGCACAGAAATTAGGGTGAGATTGATTAGGCAGTGATTAACTTGCAATGTTGAGAAAACAGGATAATGGTAAAGTCAGATTAGGGGGAGTTAGGAAAGGAATTGGTAAACGGATTGCCCATTGCCTTGATTTGTCTATTGCCAGGTTCACAGTGAAAACTGACTATATTTAATGATGAAATTCTAGTAACTGCTCAATCTTGGCAACAGTGATTATCCAGAAATATGTTAAAAATGTATCCTATGATATCAAGTACATAAAGCTACTCCCCCAACCCCAACATATAGTTACTATGTTAAAAAAAAAATCATGCACAAAAGACTGAAAGAGAAATCAGGCCTATGAGATTAGCTAGTTTCCTGTCGTGGTGGGATTGAGGGTGATTTGTCATTCTTTCAAATGACCTTAATTGATATAGTGTAATCTTTAGAATAAGGAGAAATCAGCAGGAGATGGGTATGCTGAACTCAGAGAAGAAACAGAAGGCTCATGAGTTCTGCTGTCCAAGTGTGTGAGAGCTGAAGGTGGGAAGAAGGGCAGTGGACCTTTCCTCCTCTATGAAAACAGACATGCATGGACATCTGGCCTTCCTGGGGATGTGGCTTTAGTTGGTAGAGGCTGTCTTTGCTGGAGGCTCATTCTTTAGGACCTACTTTCTGGTGTTGCATGTGAATTGGTCTAGTTTTCACTCCATTTATCATAAAGACAGGTGGAATAGTAAAGGTACTTCATATTTGCACTTTTCTGTGCATTCTGTGTCATTATCAATCTTTACAAGAATGCTGTGAAGTAGGCATGGGAGGAGGTATACCTACATTCAAGAGACAAGGAAATAGGTAAAGATTCTACCACTTTGTCCCTGAGGAACCTTTGGAAGTAAATCTTTTGTGGCTCAGTTTTCTCATCTGTAAATTAGTGATGGTGATACCATTTAAATCATAAGGGAATTTACATAATTAAAGAAATTACATATAAATTACTTTGAAAAGAGCCTGGCACATGGTAAGGACTCAACAAATGTTAGCTATTATTATTATTTAGTAATTTTTAGTATTGTTATTATATTACTTAACTTTCAGTGTTTATTTAATCCATTGGTAATGTTAGGGCTACAACCCTGTTTTCCAGCTTTTCTATGTCCTATACTGAGAAAACAGCACGGTGGAGAAGGAAAAGAAAGGTGGGCTTTGGAGTTGAGAAAAAAAAATCCTTATTTCCAATCCTAACTTTTTCATGAAGCTGTGAGACGTTGGAGAACTAGAATTTTAGTTTAAGATGAGGAAAATTGATGATAATATGAATGGTTTAGGTCTTAGCCTAGGTTCTCTAAAATCCAGAACCCGAGTAAAGGATTAATTGCTGGTGTTTGTTTTATTTGGGAGATGCCTCCCCAGGGCATTGAAAGTGAAAAAGAAAGTTTAGCAGGTAAGAAAGGGAAATTAAATAAAGTTACAGGATGCAGTAGTATGCCAGCCACCCTGGCATGATCTACACAGACACAGCCAGCCACTTGGCAGGTGCACCAGTTTGGCCTTGCAGGATGTCTCCAGATGAACAAAACTATGCTTCCAGACTGGCCATCAGTGAGAGTAGGGGAGAGGGAATTTATCTGTTGTATCCGGCCTGCAGTCGGTCACAATTTGTCCCACGGGGAATTAATTTTGGCAGCTGCTCAGAAAGTCAGATCCCATATCCTGTTGAACGGCAGCGTATCGGAGTGTGGAAGTAAAAGTGGTAAGAGGAGTTAGCAACTGTGAGAGCCAGCAGATAGCTAGATATGAGCAGAGAAAGGGGGCACGGGCCAAATGGCAGGAAACCATACATCTTGTAAACAATGGGAGTCCTTGGGCAGATAAAGAAAAACAGGAACCTCTAGACTGATAAGAAACTACACATTTTGGGGTAGTAAGTGTCCTGGATGCTGACAAAGAAAGGAGGGAAAAGGCAGGAGTCTCTGGCCTCTGAATGTAACTTTTTGCTCATTATGCCCTAATTATAACAAATTTAGTCTTCCAGATTAAAAGTACCCATCATACAGACACCATGACACCTCCAATCTAGACTAAGTAAGGACAAAAATCCCTCCTTCTCTTGGGAAGGTGGAGCTGGGATGAAAATCAGGGAATACGACCCAAAACACCTTCCTCCCCAATAAATACTCTGCCCATTCATTTTTACACCCTCTATAACCCAGCTTGAGAGAAACTCGGCACAGCTACTCACCTAAGTCTGGCCCTTCTCCTCGAGAGCGCATTATCACTTAGTAAGTCCTCACTTTACTTTCTTGACGTCCATGTCTAGTCTCTGAATTCTCTCTGTGATGAGACAAGAACCTACTGTCCAGTAACACAACTGTAGGAAAGAGGCTAGTCAGCCTGCAGAAGCAGAACCGTCCAGATGTGCAGTTACCTTGGCTATGGAGGTACCAAGTGAGGACAAAGCAGCCAGGAGTCCAGGAGTCTGAGGAGGTTCATAAACTGTGCCTGTCATATCCTGAGAGGGTGAAACAGAATATAAGGCTTGTCATACTTCAGGCTGCTATAACTGTAGGAGAAGCTGGGTGGCTTATAAGCCAGACAAACTGGACACCCTCCGCCTGGCCGCCATGGGGGCGGGTGACTGGATGCGCGGCGGGCGGAACCGGAAGCAGACTCGGGGCGCGGGGGGCGGGAGTAGGGGAGACTGCGGCGCCCTATGAGCGCCTGGCGCAGGCTCCGCGAGATGTCAGCCACGCTCCGCGAGCGGCCCGCTGGCTCCCAGGACGCTGCGCCTTCTGCACTGGGACCTGGGCCTCGCGGGGCCACTCTCCACAGACATCTGCGGTAACGTCGCCTTCTTCAGTCTGGTGGACCCTATCTCCCACAACCTGCTTGTGAACCTGGCCCGGGACCTGCAGTGCCCAAAGTCGGTCTGTGAGCTCCGGAAGTCCTCGGGCAAGGGGTGCAAAGAAAGAAAATCCACCACCTCACCCCTCCCTCCAGGCGGCAGCGAGGGTCCAGCCTGCCCCGGAGGAAGACCCAGAGCTGCACAGAAGCAGCCTCTAGAAGACTCCGCTGGCGGTGGAGACTGTGTAAGAGCATAAAACTTCTATATTATTTTAAAATGCTCATACATTCAGAAACCTCTGTTTTCTATAGTAAGATAGCCACACTAATGTGTATCTCACCCCAGATGATAGACTTACAGCGTAGCATTGGTGTACCTCCATGAGGAGGTAGTGTCTATGTTCCTACTCCTTAAAACTGAGGGTGGACTTAATAACTGCCTCAACCAATAAATAGAACACAGCGGAAGTGATGCTACATGTTTTCCAAGACTGGTTCATAAAAGGCAGAATAGCTCCATTCTGGCTCTCCCTCTTGGGACGTGCATCTTGAGAGCCTGAGCTAACGTTACAAAGTCCAGTTCCCCAGAAGCTGCCTGCTGGAGAGATTATGTGCAGAGAGACAGAGAGAGAGAGAGATGTCCCAGTTGCTGCAGCTATTTCAGCCCCAGCTACTGGAATCTTCCAGTCCAGGCACCGGACATGTGAGAGACTTTGAGATGATCCCAGCCCCAGCCACCATCACTGACTGCAAACTCATGAGTCAACAGAACCACACAGCTGATCTGCACCAGATTCCTGGCTCATGGAAACTGGGTGAGTGAAAATAAATAATTGTTGGTGCTTTAAGCTGCTAATTTTGGAGGTAGTTTTTTGCCGATAGATGTAACCAGCACCCAGGTTCTTGTCTGGTCACATAAAGAATTCAGAGACGAGATACAGAGGTTAAGAAAGTAAAGTGGGAATTTATTAAGGGATGGATAGTACATTCTCAAGGGGAGATGGGCAGGCTCAGGTGAGCTGCAGCCTTGAGTTTCTTTGGCAGGTTGGTTACATAGGGTGTAAAAATGAATGGGCGGAATATTCGTTGGGGAGGGAAAAGTCTGGGGTCGTATTCCCTGATTTTCATCCCAACTCCACCTTTCTGAAGGGAGAAGGGATTTTTGTCCTTATTTAGTCTGGATTGAAAGTGTCATGGCGTTGGTGCATGGTGGGCACTTCTGATCTGCAAGGCTCATTTTATTGTAATAAGGGCATAATGAGCAAGAGGTTCCATTCAGACACTGGAGATTCCTGCCTTTTCCCACCTTTCTTTGTCAGCCTCCAGGCCACTCATCACGCCAAAAGATGTGACCACTTGTCAGCCCAGAGGTTCCTGCTTTTCTTTCTCTGCCCAGGGACACCTGGTGCTAATATGATGTGTGGTTTCCTGTATTTGGCCTGTGCCCTTCCTTTCTGCCCAGTTTCTCCCATTTGGTCTGTCCCCCTTTCTCTGCTCGTATCTAGCTATCTGCCTGCGCTAACAGTTTGTTTGCAGCTCTGAAAACTGGAACACCTGTGGAGCCCCAGGCGCTTTGATTACAAGGCTATCGTGGCCGTTGTTTTAAAGGTGTTCTCTTTCATTTTAAATTTAAGCATTTTGTTAATAAATAAAATATTTATTGAGTGCCAACTGGTTTCCCAAACTGATCTAATTGCAAGGGGTAAAAAGAAAGCAAAACCAGTCCCTGACATCATGCAGCTTAAAGCCCAGTTTGGAGGGGAGGCTTACAAGTACACAAAAAAGAACCACGTGGCACGGAGATGCCATACACTTTTTGAAAGCTCTTCTCTCTTTGGAAAAAAGCATTTGTGTGTGTGTGTGTACATTTATATGTGTATATATGTAGTAAATTTGCAAAAGTAAGGTATTTTAACTGAAAACATTTGAAACTATTGACTGAAAAAATGTGCACAACCTAAAAGTTGAAAACTATTTTTTATTTGGGCAACTTTTTGAGGACCTAAGCATCTCAGATAGCTCTGAGGGATGGCCCCAAAGAGGTAAGAGAGGAGCCAGGATATGTGGGAGTTTTTGTAACAATAACCACATAGCTGGAACATCAAAATATTACTGTTAACTAAAGAAAACCAGACATCTCAAGTTAATGAATTTAATGAACTTTTCTATATATGGAAAGACGCAAGAGTCTGGGTTCTTGAAATTATTTCTTTGATGTGCACCTTAACTATGTAGGGCCAGTATCCTGTGCTTTCCCATCCTGAGTCCCCTCAGGGTACACCGTTGGGGTGTCTGCAGTGGCTGAAGGCTTGGTGGTGAGTAGCCTGTTTGTTTACATCAGGGCTTACTGATGGGAGAGGCTGTAGTGGTTGATGGCTTGAAGACTGCAATGTCCTTTGTTTACAGATTTGGCAGGCAACATTCTTCCTCCATATGATCCTTGTTTCTTTCCCCTCAGGCTTCCCCTCCATTGTTCTTCTCCTCCAGGGAGTATTGGAGGCATCATGACATTTATGGTATCTGCAAAGTGGAGGCTGAGTTGAGGATACTCTCGGTTGGACTTTAGTGGGTCATATGAACGTGGATCAGTTAATTCTCTGTAGAGTTAAGTTATTGCTAGTCATGCTGGTGTGAGAACAGTTTCCAGGAATACACCTGCTGCTGGTTGTTATGACTCAACCAATGTCATGAAACAAATGTTCAGAACTAGAAGCTGTCTTGTGAGCAGAGCACACCCTCTACAGCCAGCACCCACCACTGAAAGTACCTGGGTAGTGGAAGAAAAACAAGGTTTAACGTGCATGGAGCCAGGAACTAGTCCGTGGAAAATTCTTCTAAACATAAGACATAAAATTGTAAACTGAGGATTCCATTCTCAATGATACCTTATTAAAAGAGAAGTCAACATTATACTGTAAACCAGAAATTGACAAAACATTGTAAACTGGCTATACTTCAATAAAAAAGATCTTATTAGTAAATAAAATCATATTGCATAGACTGCTTTGTGATCTGCATCGTGTTTGCAGGTCACATGTGGTAGACATCTTTCCATCTTCATATCTCTGGATCTAATATTTGGATAATACTCTGTTAGTCTGACTTTTTTTCAGGTAATGAAGAATATGTAAATGAAGCAAATTTATTTATTCAAATAGATACCAATCTGGCTATAGATATGGATATACATGAAACTATTTTAACTCCATTGCATTCTAGAGAGGATTTGTGGTGGCAGGAATTTAAACAAAGAACTAAAAACAACTTAGAAGGTGTAACTATTTAGTTGCTTCATTTTAAAACATGTTCTTTTGTAAATAGATAAGTTCATAAATTTGATTAATTAATAAATTTCAAATTGTTGTTCAAGTTAAAAAAAAAAAAAAAAGAGAAGTCGTCTCCTGTCAGGAGAATTCTCAAAAATGCAGTGTATACAGTTTTAAACACAAATGATTAAAAGCCAACAAATAGCTCTGGCGTTACAAAATCCAGAAAACTAATGCAATAGTTTTATTATTTAAGTATCAAATCAGGAAGAAATTAAAATCTTTTGCCCATGTTTTCATATGACTCGTTCCTCTTCATTAACTGGGTTATCCAACAACCCTGAAGTCTATTTATTAATGCTCTTCAAAATTCATCTCATCCTCTTAATAAATTAGTGCCTTGGGTATGATGTGACAAAATTATTTTTACAGTTTTCCTCTCCATGTCAAAACAGTTTCTATTGATTTCAGGGCTTATCTTGTTTGCTTTCCTTTCATATTTCATTAACTTTTAATTTGATTTGTCTCCATTCTTTAATAAGTAAATACAAAACAACAATGAAGTTATGCTTCTCTGTTGACCCAAGTGTGTGTAATTTCTCACTTGCTTTAAATTTGTAACAATTCTGATTTTTCCTCATTGTAGATATTCTTTTTTATACCTAATTTTGAGTGCTTTTTATTAAATCAGGACACCCAAATTGTAGAAGCTTCAGGCCTCAGACACCGGGATTCATTCCTAACTGGACACTGGGGAGAGGTGAGCAGACCAGGTAAAGCACGTCTTCTTTTGGGAGTTCTGTCCGGATAGCCTAAGCCCGAGTTAAGCACTCACTTGATTTCCAAATAGTCCTGGGCTGATCTCCAGAACTCACCACTGTGAACCAGATACATAGCTTTTCTTTTAAAGCTTACTAAAACCCTGTGAGGTAGCATGATAGTCAGTTTTACATGTCAGCTTGGCTAGAACATGGGGCCTGGCTGTTGGGTCAAATACTAGTCTGATGTTGCTGTGAAGGTATATTGTCGACGTGATGAACATCTAGGATCCATTTACTTAAGTAGAGGAGATTTTCCTTGACAATGTGAGGGGACCTCAGCCAATCAGTTGAACAATTTTAGAGCAAAACTGAGGTTTCTTGGCAGTGAAGGAACACACACACACACACACACACACACACACACACACACACTGCTGTGTTATCTTGTTGGTTGTATTTCTCTGGAGTACCCTGACTAGAAAAGATAGTAATTATCAGTATATTATGGAAAATAGACAAAGTTAGCAAGCAACTTATCTCAGGACACACAGCTGGTATGTGACCAGCTCTGTAGACTGAACTTCTCTTTCTGCTCTGCAGCACTGACTCTTTCTGAAGTCAGAAAGCTTCCTTAGTCCGACTTTGTCTTATTGGGTAGAGTCATCTTGGAGGTTTGGTACCAGCCTCTCTCAGTCTCTCTTTCCTCATGTGTCAAGAGTGGTAACAATGGCTCTTGACTTACATACATCACAGGACTGTTCTGAGGTTCAATGAGAGGTGTAGGTGAAAGCAAATCAACTCTACAAATACAATTCCTTGTTAAGTAAGAAATTAACTATATGACTTTTCCCAAAGAAAAGATCTGGCTTTCCCTTTCCTGAGTGTTAATTTCTTCCTCTTCCTCTTGCCACCTCTTTCTCCCACCTCATGGCTCCTTCTCCTTTCCAGTGGTATTATGCTCAAACATTTGTGCTGTCATATACAATATTTTGTTTAATCATCAGAGCGTGCTTGGTTATATAAGTATTATACCCATTTCACAGATGAGGAATTGACACACAGCGGTGTCCAAAGTAATCTGGCCAGATAACAATACAGTTAGAACCTTCTTGCACTATATCAAAGTGGAAGAAAAAACACCATAACATTTTAATCAATTTGAACCCTGGGACCATTGCCATAAAAAAAAAAAAATCCCCTACTTTGCAGAAGAAATGTCTTTAATTCAAGTCCCCTTTCTGCCCTAAAGGTAGCAAATTATAATTTCAGTCATTAAGCTTTTAGAGTCAGTATTTCCATTGGAAGACTGTGCTTGATTCACCTGCCAGTACATCACTGAAGCTATCAAGCATTTGGTACCCAGCTGGCTGAAGAAGATTAAACTCCAGAAAGGTATTTAAATAAAATGTAAATAATTCATAATTTGCCTCCCTCTGAGTAGCAGAGCTTCTCTAGTGCAAGTGGAAGAAGAAGTTAGCCGTGAAGCCTTCAATAGTAGGCTGAGTTAGGGAGGGAAGAATACTCAGAATCTGATTTTCTACATAGATTGTGGCAGATAAGGTGAATTGATATCTTTCCTTTATAAATTAAAGTGCATAGAGAATGTAGTTTATTTTGAGACTAGAATTTGGTTACTGTATTTTCAGTGGGATATTGACAATCCAGAGCACATTTTAGAATTGTGAAGACACTGTTGTAAGAGAAAGCATTGAGGAGCTGGTGATGCTCAGCCTGATGATGGCTCAGAGGAAATAAGAAAACTGTTTTTCAGTGTTTGAAGGGTAAATGTTTACCTCCAGAAGGCTGTGAATGAAAAATATTGCCAGCCATATCAGTAAAGAAAGGATGCTGTAGCTAGCAAGTCATCAGCCACTACTGCCACCCTCAACAGTGAGTGGAGGGAACTCCGAATGAAGACAGGCAGGCAGCCTAGCCTCTGCTGCCACCCACAGAGGTGCATCCTGAGGGAATTTGGGATGTGGAAGAACAGGATACTGGTGCTAGACAGCTAGCTGCATATCCAAAGGAATGATTTCAGTGAGCCCAGACCTTTGCACCTTCCCATACACAGAAAAGTGCTAAATTCCTTAATTTGAGATACCTGGTTTTCTTTAATTAACAGTAATCTTTTGAAGTTCCGAGTACCTGGTCTTTGTTACAAAAACTCCTATATATCGTGGCTTCTCCCTTGCCTAGGTGGAACAGTCTCTTAGAGTGATCGGAGAGGCTGCCTCCCAGTCTTGAGTCCTCAGAAAGCCCACCAAATGAAACATAACTCTCAGCTTTTTAGGTTGTTGCATTTTTTTCAGTCGACAGGACCCATGGGTAGACTATAAAGGGAAGCAGGTTAAAATTCTTTGTAACAAGGAGTTGTCCAAACATGGACAGGCTGGTATGCAGAGTGGGGCTCCTTGGGCTAAAGGTGGTGACCAGCATGGTGACAGTGATGCCGATGTCTGAATTCCTACTTTGGGGAATGCGGTGTTGGAGTGCACAGAATTTAAGCTCTCTTCTATTGCCAGTATTCAAAGATAAAATGTTGATGGGGACTATATTTCCATTAAAAATATACACTAGCTTGAAACTGTTTAAGTAGAAAACTGACTTGCTCATTCAATTTGTCTTAAGGTAATTGGTATGTAATAAAGAACTTTTACTCATTCCTAAAAGTCTTATTTATAAGTCTTAGATTCTTTATATGTAGAATGGAATAAATATGCTGTGTACTTCGCAAGGCTATTGTGAGGATTGGTTTGAGACAATGCATGTAAAGAGTTGGCACTTAATCATTTCCCAATTAATGTTAATTATTATTATTGTTGTTGTTATATGTAAATTTATTCTGTCTTATAACTTTGTGAGATTGATGATGTTATCCCCACTTTAGAAATAAGGCAGAAAGGCCTCTAGGTCAAGTAAAGTGATTGAGTTCCTGTAGTTGGAAAGATGTGGAAATGGAAGTCAAATCTGTGCTTTGCTTATGGCAAAGCCTCAGGTTTTGTTAGTATTCCATATGGATGTCAAGTCCTTTCTTGTTTTATCAGACATTTACCGTGAAAATGACCCTGTTGTTTCATTTTGATGTTTAAGCATTCTGAGTTCCAACGGAGGCAAAACTGTGGCTTTGTGTTACATACGTACATACACATACACACTTGTACATATAGCCTCAGTGACTAAAGTAGAAATGGTAGGCATTAACGTGACTCTATTCTTCAGAACGTCATTTACTGACGGCTCCAGCAAAGCTTTTGATCGTGCCAAGCTGTGTGGCTCAATGAAATCCATGTATAGAATCCTATCTAGCTGCAGAAAGATTGCATCAGAGAAGGCTGAATGGTTCAATTGCTGTTATTCTAAAGCCAGCATTCTGGGGAGAGCATTAGTATTCACAAACATCAAAAGAGTCGCTAGAATGGAAATTGACCCTGTCTTGTAATATAAACAGGTCAGCTGTTTGAGAGTTTTCAAAGACAGTTATGATGTAATAGGCTATATACAGTACTCACGGTCTAATCTGTTTTAAGCTTCTCCTTTGGCATTTCTCTTTCCCAGGCATGAAATAAAAGGAAAAGTGAATACAGATAAAGAGGAGAGCTCATCCCTTTTGCCATTTAAGAAATGGCCTATTGTTCGGCCCCCACAGGGAAATGGCATTGCTGGTAAACTCAATATTTACATCACCAGGGCTGTTTTCTTAGAGCCTTTTTTTTTTTTCATGTGAGATATTATCATCTTGTGATTTATGATCTATGCTTCTCTGCTGACATTTTTTCTAAAGTTTTCATTGTTCATAAATGTCCCTGACACTAGTCAAATAGCTAATACTGATCAAGTCAGCTGCAGGTGCAGCAGACATTTTAAAGAAGAACATAATTAAATGGAAGTCTGAATTCTCACCAGCAGGATGTTAACAATAATACAGTGCACTGGGGTGCCCTGCTATATTGATTCTGTGGTGTCTCTATAAGCAACAACTCACAGTGCATTTGGCACAAAAAGATGTATGTGTTTCAGCAGAGCCCTCTCCCACTCAGCGGGGTAAGTTGTAGGAGGACTGGGGTTGAGGCAGTCCATTCAGATGTAAAACGTAAGTCAAGGATGAAATTATACTTTGTTTTAACTAGGTTCTCCTTTTCTTTTAAATTTGCTGATTTCACTAGTTTCTTAATGATCCCTCCCTCCCAAAAGCTCCTACAACAATTATTGGTGAGCGTAAAAATTGAGAGTGAAGAATTAATTTACACTGAAAAATACAAAGTCACAGATTCTCCCTAAGTGACTTTGTCTAAAATTAAAGGTGAAAAGCCGCCAAGAAATTGCAATTGGCAGAAATGCAGGCTGATTTAACTCATCTCTCAAAGGGCTTTAAAGTTGAACACAGAGCTATCACATCATGTGAGCTCTACCCAGGCCAGTCTTTTGGGGGGCATGTTTGCTCTGTAAGACTCAGACCAAATGTCACACATCTTTCAGAAACAAGTTAAGAGGATCATGATTCTGAGTCAAGTCAAGAGCATGGTGAATTCTTCACATGGCTGGAGAGCTTTCAATTATGTCTTTGCAGTCCATACTGTAGATCTCTCAAGTTTTTCCCTGTAAACACTTCCTTCATAATGGAGGATGTCCAAACATGTTAACATTTTTGGAAAAATCTCTCCATGTATGGTTTTAAAAACAAAAGATAAATGAAAAGAAAATAGTATCTTACCATATGTATTTTTTCCAATTTATGATCTATTGCATGTGTAAAAATTAACTCTCCATCAGCCATCCTATAACATCAGCTGCAGTAGAGCAGTCTATGGCCAGTGAGTCCTGTATCCATGCCCCATTCTCTAAGAATCCCTTTAATCCTGCCAGTTGCCCACTGGCAGTTCAGAGTCTCCCATCACAACCCCTGACCCACACTTTTGTGCGCCATGTCATTCTCATATTCCAGTGTTACATACACCTTCTATTTTCACAACTCCATTCTCTCAAAGATGAAGTTACATGAAAAAGTAGAAAGAGCAACTGAATCAGAGAAACTAAACTCTGCTGTTTCCTGTGTGATTTTGTCCTATTACTTATCTCTTGGGTTTTGGTGTTTCTCATCTGTAAATAAAGATATACCTCACAGACTTGTGAATATTAATGAAATAATGAGTGTAAAATGCCCAATACAATGCGTAGAGTGTAGATGTTGCTCAGTAAATGTTGATTTGCCTTTCCCCTGCATATGAAAGAGATGCAATGAATCACCTGATGTTTTACTTTCCTTGCCATGGATTATTTGCTTTTAAAAAGGGATTCTTTGTGGACCCAAAGGAATGAAATATTGATTGTGAAATTTTGGAGAGTGGGACGGGCTGGTGTGAGAGTTATTTTTAAGTAAGAAGATGTTCCAGTTCCACTAAATGTCACAGTGAGAATACCTTGTCCATCCATGTTTCTGTTAACACAGAAATAAGAACCTTATAAAAGTACATTAAATAATGCCTCTCATATGCTCAATGATCTTGGTTTTAGGAAATTAAAGATCATTATTATTTGATTGAATTTAATTAAACAGAACCCACCACCTTAGAGCCCCTGGGCTTCCGTAAAAAGAATATGAATGCAATGATTAAATTAAGTCACAGCCAATAAAAGTTTCTCATCAGAAAAGAAAATGGGAGGAATTATCTGACTGAGAATGCTGAGTCAATTATATGCCTTGGGTGTTTCATGAAAAGTCATTGAAATTTACTTATGCTGAAATGGAGAAGAGGCCACTTAGAAAACATTACTCATTTATTCATCCAGTCGTTCATCCTATATTTATCAAGCCTCCTCTCTGTGGCAGAAGCTGTGCTGGACATCTTGTGAGAAATACCCAGATGAATAAGATGCATTTCCTCACTTCCCCCCAAAGCCTGGAGCAGACATGCTCCCAAATGAATATAATCCATAGAATTTGGGGTGCAGGAAATTATATCACTTTTGATCTGAAAATATCAGGAAAATACTCTTTTGAGTAGATGGTATTGAATCTAGGCATTGGTGTTAAGATAGTTCAACAAAGTAGTTCAAGCATTTTTTACATTATAGTCTTACCATTCGTCAGGAGCTATCCTCAGCACTGGAGATACAATTTCAGTTGGAACGGGATTGTGTCTCAGCTCTGCTATTTGCTAGCTATGAGCTGGAATAAAAATTATTTAATCTTTCAAATGCTGTTTACTCAACTCAGATAAAATAAGCTTTGACCTCACAGGTGAAGGTTGAATGAAATAAAGGTAGTTATGTGCTCAAGAAAAGTTAGCTATTCTTATTATAATATTGCATTGATCTCTAAACTCTCCTCTCTCTGGCTGTCAGTTTCAGTCTCATTAAGCACAACCTGAATTAACAAAATCCAAGCCAAAACTTGATAGCTTCTCAGCATCTCTTGAGAAATTCTAAATAAAAAACTTTGTTTCTGTTTTCAAGGTGTAGCATGATCTACTTCTAAACATTTTTATTATTTGTACTGTCTAATTTCTGGATAAGCCAGATTCTGGGATGTTGTTACAATGTGCCCTGGGCCTTTGTGTCTTTAGTTATTTTTGAAGGAAAGGTCTTTGCCTTCCCTTTTATGAGTATTCTTATTTTCTGAAGTAGTATTCAAGACCCAACTGAAATGTCACCTTGTCTGTTAAGCCTTTCCTGGTTCTCCCAGCTCATTACCCTTCTTTGAATATAGTGTTGATCATGTGAAGACACTGCCCAAGAACTTTGTTTGGTTTTCATTCCCTGATGAATCAAGTCTAAACATTTTAGTATGACGTGCCCTTTATAATCAGGTCATCCATGTGATTCCCCAAACATGTTATGTCCTTTCGTGCCTTTCTTGTGCTATTTTCTCCGTATGGAATGTCTGACACAGCTTTCAAATCTTTGGCCTTTTTACTAGCCAGATCTGGGAAGCCTTTCTGGACCACTTCAACAGAATTAATCTCATCCATCCCTACACCACCTCGTTTCATTCCATGACAGCACTCAGCAACCTGTCAACATACACAGCTAGCTGTATGTTCCTACCTTGCTTCAGGGTATGAATTCCTTAAGAGGCAGACTCATTTTTTTTTGTCATTAAATGGCCTATTTGTATCACAGTGCCTGACACATAGTAGGTCTCCATAAATGTCAGCTGAATTACGTAGAAAGTACAGAGTGTCTCAAGGACAGAAAGGTGACTCTCAACGCGGTGCTCATTTTGCCGGATTCAAGAAGTGGCTCATGTGGGGGATCTGGGCTTCGTTCCAGTGCTATAAGCAAGTGGAAGGAATTGCTCTTGGATTTCTTCATCTCAGAATGAGGGCTCTTGTTAGGTTGCTTACCTAAGTCGTTTTGCTTGCAACGGGCTTTAAAATCAGAAACCTTGAGAGAGCTATGGGTGGCTGACACCAGTTGGCCTGACTGGTCCCTCTGGAGGTGATGAGCACTGGAGAGCACTTCAGTAACTAAGCAGATTCTCGGGTTGGGCTCAACGCCCAGGATTCAGTTCCACCCTGTAGGTTTAGTTATTGCCTTTGTGAGAACTAAATAGTGATGTGTCTGGCACTGGGCCTGGGGTATTATAGTTTCTTAGTAAAAAATGAGATTGATTTCTCTTTCCTTTTTCTCCACTTGACTGCTTTAGTACCATGTAGTATAATATATTATTGAAGAAACAATCTCCATCTCCCAAAATCTGAATGAAATCTTGAAACGCAGCACTCTATGTTGGTATCATAGCTCGAGGCCTCCTCCGTGTTCTCAAGTCCTCTCTGCATCAGATCCACTTAAAGCCCTAAGGCCTGTTTCTCAAGGGCAATGGCTAGATTGCATTCCAGCTTCTGAATAGTGGCACTCAAACTATCACAGTCTGGTGCCTTCTCTTTCTTGGATACATTTAGATGGGAGCAAGCTCCCTGCTTGCTTTTCTCACAGATGCACAGTGCTCTTTAGTGTTTGCTAATCAGCTGCTCTGCTCTGTTCTTTGGGCACATCAGTTCCGGACTTGAAGTGATGAGAGAGTCTAACAAACACACCCTTTCTGTCTCTTCTATCTAGTCCCTGATGCTTTGCTCAGAGGGAGGATAGAGATAATGATGGAAAGGGAGAATGGGGGATAAGAGCAATAATAATGTTAATGACACAGTTGATAAGAGATAAAACTACCATTAAAATCTAGACCAAAACACACTCTACATTTTGGTTGCTTTAATCCTGAAATAGGGAATAAAATTCAAGTCATGATTTTCCATGTAGTGAGCTTCTCATGAATGGTGGTGTGCAAATGGTCATTACTTTTGGAGGAGAGAAATGGAGCTTCATGTTTAGTTTTCTCTCAACTCTAAGATTCTGTATTTTCATGAAAAGATGACCACAAATCCCATGAGCCCCTACATCTCCAAGACATCACTGAGCCCACAGGTGTGATAAGGACTCCGGAGCTGCAGGTGATGTCCTGGAGCTCCCCAAGGGTCTGCAAAATCCACTGCCCGAGATGTCTACGTATGGTCATTATTTTAGCTATGGAAGTCACTTAGAATCTCAAAATCCACTTATCTTCTCTATGCTAGTCTTTCCTTTTCTGCTGAATGGGTAAAAGGACCAAACATTCTGGGCTTGGGAATGGACTTTGGGGAAAGTCAAAGAGTCTTTTTTTCCCTTTCTGGTAGGTTCCAGCTGACAAAGATGTGAGGTGGAGAATGAAGAGGACTCTGGTCCTTGAGAAAGAGTAAAGGTTGGAAGGATCCTAATGTCCTTTAAATTTTAATCTGCAAAGCTCTCCCCACTGGTGGAGTTAATGAAAACCAAGATGGAAACATCAAGAGATTAGAGTTGGCTTGAAATTTGGAGAAGATGTGCCTTTTCTCAAAATACAATTTTCCTCTTAATCCTGAAAGGATTTGAGCACTGATGTCACAAGAAAAGCAAACAGGCACTCTTATTGTAGGTGAAAAATTACACGCAAAATGTAAAGATATTCGATCAAATAACATAAGATGCTCCTGTTTTGGCCTTCTCTTCTGTCTTATCTGATCCTGTGCCATCCCCAGGCCAATTCTTAACGAGTAATATCACCAAAGATGTGGACTCTAGAGAAAGCCAATGAATACTTAATTCTGTAAACAGCAGTGAGAGAAGTCTGCAAGGAGTTGTAATCTAAGGCTGAGGCAAAGTCACTTTCATGAAAACTAAATGAAATTGTAATCATTCAATTACCTAGTCAAAGATAAACAATAATGCTTTTAAGATACAGTATCAAAAATAATGTGAATAAGAAAGTTAGTGGGTCCCATCACTGAAGAAAGTAAAGCACTTTATAAATGTCTTTTGAAAAAATAATGGCTTTAATGAGCTTTAATTCATATACAACAAAATTCACCCTTTTAAGGTGTACAATTCAGTGAATTTTGGTGTATTTTCTAAGTTGTTCAACGATCATCAGTACCTAATTTTAGAACCTTTACATCACACCCAAAAGAACAGATACCCATTTTCAGTCAGTCCTCATTTTGTCTGCCACCAGCAACCATGAATCCACTTTCCTTGTGGATTTACCTATTCTGGACATTTCATATAAATGGGATCATACAGTACATAGCCTTTTGTTTCTGAATTTTTCAATTAGCATAAGGTTTTCAAAGTTCATCAATTTTGTAGCATATATGGTACATTTTCCCTTTATATGGCTGAAAAATATTTCATTTTGTTGATACATATTTTAAATCTGTTTATCATTTGATGGAAGTCTGTGTTTTTCCTTCTACTTGAATAGTGCTGCTTTGGACACTTAGCTACAGGTATCTGTGTGGACATAAGTTTTCGATTCTCTTGAATACATACCAAGAAGTGGAATTACTGGGTCACATGATAACTCTATGTTTAACTTTTTGAGAAACTAACAAACTGGTTTTTGAAGTGGCTGCACCATTTTACAGAGATGCATAATGTCTTTTTAATCTCCAGTGTGGATGAAGTTTATTCTGCCCTGGAGAGCATGTTGTCCTAGAGTTGTATTTTTTTTTTTAAATCTATCACATTTTGAGGATATTAAATCTCACCATCCTGGCTCTCTTCCTCCTGCCTTGGCAGGGTCCCCCTCATAAACATTTATAGGCAGTCCGATTATATTGAGAAAGGACCTATGCCAGAGCATGAGACAAAGCCTTGAGCTACTGCGTGCCACTCAACCTTGAAATTATTTCCCATATTTTTCCTCCACTGGGAAGTCACTGATTCTTTTTATCGCGTTTGCACTACCTAATTTCAATAGCAATAAGCACACGTGATAAGTGAGCGTCTACTTTGTGCCGTGTACTATATTTTTCCCTGGAGAGAGTAAGAGGTCTGGCATCAAACTACCATTCAGTGGTTTCACAATTCCCCACAGGCTATGTTGATAAGTGCTTCAATAGATATATAAAATAGTATATATTTTTCAAAGGCAGACTGACGTGAAGTGGAGTTTTTCAATTTCAGCTATTGGTATTTGGGGCCTGATAAACCTTTGTTGTAAGAGGATGTCCTAAGCATTGTAGGATGTTTGTAAGTATCTCTGGCCTCTACTCGCTCTATGTCAATAGTTCCCTTCCAACTGTGACATCCAGAGGTGTCCCCAGATAGCATCTGATATTTCCCTGGGGGAAAAATTGTCCCTGGCTGAGAACCACTGATCGAAAGTTCAAAGCGCAGACTTAGATAGGATCCAGGTTGCAGGACTTTGGGGAGATAGCTAAGTTTTTCTAATCCTTTTCTGAAAAATGGAAATACTAATAGCTCCCTTGTAGGGCTGTTGTATAGACTAAACAAGTTTATGTGTCTAGAACTTCCTAACAAAGTGGTGCACTTTTCTCCTGTACTGTGAAGGCAGCACTTCAAGAAGGTTTGGATCTGTTTGAAGATATTGGAGAGGATGGTTCTGGGGTTTTTTTTCCCTTCTATTTTTTTCATTTGTGTTATTAAACTTGAATTTTAGAATGAAAAGTTGGGAGAAACCAAAAGCAATAAACAAGTGGGATTTTATTGAGTATCCTTGTGTGGCTTACATGCATGGCTGGAATGCTGGATGGTTGTGTAACCAGACACCTATTCACCTAGGTGTTCACTCATCCATTGTTTGTTCATTAGAAATATTCTGCTCTCTGGTCACGAGGGTCAGTTCCTTGACCGTCTCATGTTCCCTCCAGTCTCAAGGCTTTTTCATATTTGCTTTCCTCTGCCTGGGACACTCATCCTAGTCCCCTCCTGTTCATTGTTGACATCTCAGTTCAAATTTAGTGTTTGCAGAGCTATGTGCACTGACACCCCTCACATCCACCTCATCCCAGGTTAAAGCAGAGCCCACAGCCTTGAGCACCCAAAGCCCCTGGATTATTTTATTGAGATTATTAGTTTAGTACCTGTTGATTCCACTATACTGTGTGTCCATCAGTGAGGCAGTTGTGTCCATTTTTCTCACCACTTCTCAGCAAAGCACCAAGCTCATAAGTATTTGGTAAATACTCACGGACTGCTTGTCTGCTGACTGGCTGATTGAATGAATGAACCAGTGTTAAGCACAGTTCAGGTTTTCTCTGGATTTTCTTGGGTGATCTAAAAAATGATGGACAGATGGTGATTGTGACCTGCCTCAGAAGCGATGAGCACTTGTTGGCCCAGTTGTCTAAGGTTGACCAGTGAGCATCCTCTGATGGTAGGAGTGAGGGTGAGATAGCCCTGGGAGAGAGTGGGCAGAGGGGCCCAGCCTTCTACTAAAATTGGTCCTAAAATCGTCTTACAGGCAGAGCCACCATCTTTACCATAAGGCACTCCAGTGACTTTGACCACGGAATAAAAATCGTTCCTTTGCTCCCCACCTGACACAGGCACTCTTCTTTTCCACTTTTGAAGCTAAAATCCTACTTCACCAGTTTTTTTTTTTTCCGCCCTAGCAAGCAGTGATCCTTAATTCTTGAATGTATTTTTCTATGCAAAAGAAATTTCTCTAATGTGGGCAGAAGTTAGGTTAGCCTTTGTGTTTCTTTTGGCTTACAAATCATAGGCATGATCAGTAGAATGGCCAAATATGTTCTTAGTGTGCATAGGATTTATTTTCTAAGTCTATAAAAAGCAGATTAAAGATATGCATATTTGTTAAATGGTCCTTGGGCTGCTGAAAAGAATGGATTTTTTTTTTAAATAAATGAGGGCAAACAGCCTTCATCTAGGTTTGCAATGTGCACAATGAAATATTAACCACTTGTCTCCTGTGAATGAATGTCTGGCTCCGGCTCCGCAAGGACTGAGAGTTCTGCTGATTTGTGGCAGTGACACCTTTGGGTTCACCAAAGAGAGTCATCTAGCTTGTTTCTCTGGTCAATGTGACGGAAAGCCTCGTTCACAGTATCTCTGCTGCCCACCAACTCTGAACTCTTGTCACACCAGACTGAAGGCCAGTGGTCCAACATCAGGCCACACCATGCCGAGCTAAATAAACCCTGAACCTCTGGGGTGAATATTTACTTGTCATTTTGGAAAGCTGCTCCTTTTCCCTATGGCTGAGGCTGGAAAGCCAGACTGATAAGCAGCCCGGAGTGGGGCAGTGAGGAGGGAGGGGAGAGATGGAGAGAGGGGCGATGTCTGTCAGACTCCATCCATTTCCTTGGTTGCTGATGCAATTTGGATGCGTGAGTATATTTTCTGCCCCTTTCCTGGAGGCCCGTGAGTCTTCTGTAAGTGAATCTTCATTAACCAGTTTAATTGTGAATTCTGAGAAGGCCGCTTTCAGCATCACGTATGAGCTGTATCATCTATGGGTGAGATTTTTTCATTTCTCTGTTTACAGCAACCTGGATTTAGACTTGTTATTCCCAACACTTGTTTGTACAGTCATCTCAATAATTAAATGAAAATGTCACCAGATCCATATGCCTTTCCATATCCTGTTTCGTTGTTGAAAGGTTTCTCCCATAGGAAGTACCCCAGCTTCAGTCAAGTTCAGATATTGCCTTGGGGAAAGAAGACACCAAAAAAAAGTGTCTTTTCAAATGTTTTACTTCAATTGTAGGACAATTAAATTTATTTATATACAACCATACCATGGAAGTAATGCAATGATTAAAATATTCTTAATGAGTTTGCAGTTTCCAATTGTTTGACTTGATGTAGCAATACATATTTATGATTTTAATAATTGTTTTGGCCTCAGAAAAATGTCTGTTTTATAAGGATCAGCAGGGTTCATGAAAGAGTCAATATGTTGACTTGTTGACTTCTTGATTCTTTCCTCAGACTATTAGCAATTAAAATAACATGCCGTGGTTGGGGGACTAATTTAACAAATTTATTTAAACACGTTAAAGCCTTTAAAAATATAATGCTAAGGTCTCTTCTCTTTTCTTTTTAAAATAATTTTTAAGCCCACAGGGTCTGGTGAGTGTAGTGTAATCCATGTAGCATTTAGAGGTAATTAACTTGTAAAATGGGGAAAGAGTCTTATGTGCCCCCTCCTCTTTCTTTATCTCTTTCTCATCTTGCTAAATGAGCGGTGGCTCAAAGAGGTGGAGGCTGATCCACCACCTGTGCCTTGGTACCTTATTCCCCTGATACTCAATTATTACTCTGTCCTGTTTCTTCAAGCTCTGCCACTTCTTTTCTCTTAGCCTAAAAAATACTCATGTCCTTCCATGAGTATAGAACAAAGTCATAAGAAAGTCCTTCCTTCACCTCAGAGCACTAATTTTCTATCTCTTAGCTTTTACCTTTCCCTTCACTTTTAAGTGGTCTTTTCTTTCTCACATACTTATTCTTCAGCCTCAGGCAATCTGCATTTCATCCCATGGGAAAGGCCCTTCCCAGGTCACCATGGTTTCCAGTTTACTCCATCCAGTGGAGACTTCTCAGTCCTTATGGTACTACCTTCTGTGGCAACAATTCATGCTGCAGTCCTAAGCTCTCAGTGACTGTGAAGGCATCTCTTCCTGATTTTCCTTGTCATCTTTTCTGTACTTCCTTTTCTCTACTGAGCCTTAAATATTGATGTCCCCCAGGATTCTGACTGAGGTCTTCTTTTCTTGTTTCCCTTTTATGTATGCTCCTTAAGTGACTTAATCAGGCTGAAAGATACTCTTGGTCATGATAGCATGACTAGGAGCCAGAGTGCTTGGAAGAAAGAATATAACGTTTGGAATCAAATCCATCTGTCTCTGAATTCTGGTTCTTCCATTTACAAGCCTAGTAATAGATTCACCAACAGTAATTAACCTTACTCTACTGTGATGGCTTCCAGTATCTTTCTTCCATAAAGTTTTAAAAACCTAGCTGTGCATAGCTCTCATTGGAAATCTCCAATAAGATGACACACAGGCATGGGAACTCCTCATATAGGAACCAATACTTGGTTCTTGGTCTAACTCCTCCTCCAGCTTTTCTCTTTATCTTGTTTCCCTTCTCTTAATGAAGGCTACTACCGAATGTTTAGGAACTGTGTTGGCCATTTCATCTTTCTCTCTTCCTTTGTTCATTTTGTATAATGTTAACCAGTACATCCATTTCTTTCCATCTTCATTTCCACTTTAGGTCATCTTTACCACTTTAGATCAAGCTTCATTAACCAACTCTGGATTTTGCACTAAATATTCACAAAGGTCTACCTGTCTACATGCCAGATTTTCCTCCGATTTAATCTCTACAAAATTGAAAAAATAATACTTCTAAAGCATACATCTTTGAAAATATCTTATTACTCTGAGGAATGAATTTAAGCTCATTAGTAAGAAAACTGTTTGTGAAAGCTTGTTGCCTTTCTCTACAGCCATTCTTTAAATGGTGCCTGGTGGTGATTGTCTATATTGAACTCTATGTGTTTGCAAGAATTTCCATACTTTCTTTCACCTTTGTGGCTTTATACTGAAATCTATATCTACAATGAATGTCCTCCCACTCACTCTTTACCTGCATAATTCCTGCTTGTATTTCAAAATTCAGTCACCTTGTGGGAATGTAAAATGTTCCAGCCTCAATGGAACACAGTTTTGTGGGTCCTCAGATAGTTAAATGTAGAATTACCATGTGACCAAGCAATTCCACTCCCAGGTATATACTCAGAAAAATGGAAAATTGGGACTCAAACATACTTGCACAGGAATGTTCATTGCAGCATTATTCATAATAGTGAAAAGGTGGAAAAAAATCCAAGTGTCCATCAACAGATGAATGGACAAACTAAATATAGTATATACGTATAATAGAATATTATTCAGCCATAAAACGGAATGAAGTTCTGATACATGATGCAGCATGAGTGATACTTAAAAACATTATGCTAAGCAAAATAAGCTAGTCACAGAAAGACACACGTTATATGTATATTTCTAGATATAAAATATCTAGAATAAGCAAATTCATAGAGAGATTAAGTAAATTAGAATTTACCAGGGAATGGGGGAAGGGGAAATGGAAAGTTATTGCTTAATGAGTACAGAGTGTTCTATTTGGGGTGATAAAGTGAAAAAAAAATGGAAGTAAATATAGTTGGTGATGATTGTACAACATTGTGGATGTAATTAAAGCCACTGAACTGCACTAAAATGTGTTTCCTAGAAGCTCTTATTAATTGCTGGTGGGAAAGCAAAATGGTACAACTACTTTAGAAGACAGTTTGGCAGTTTCCTATGAAACTAAACATATTCTTACCATATGATTCACTAAGAGCACTCCTCGATTCAAATAAGTTAAAAACTTACATCCACACAAAAATCTGTGCATGAATGTCAATAGTAGCTTTAGTCATAATTGCCCAAATTTGGAAGCAACCTGGATAATTAAACTGTGGTACATCCAGGCTATTATTCATCACCAAAAATATGAGTTATCAAACCATGAAAAATATAGAAGAAATAGAAGAACCTTAAATGCATGTTATTAAGCAAAAGAATGAAACTGCAAAGGCTTGCATACTCTATCCAACTGTATGACATTCTGGAAAAGAGAAATCTGTGGAGAAAGTGAAAGCATCAGTGGTTACCTGGAGTTATAGGGGAGGCAGTGATGAATTGGCAGGCACAGAGGATTTTTAGGGGAATGAAATTACTGGGCATGATACTATGATGGTGGATACTATCCTTAAACATTTGTCAAAACCTATAGAATACACAAGAGTGAACCCCAATGTAACTGTAGACTTTGGGTGATAATGTGTCAGGGTAGGGCCATCAACTGTAATAAATGAATCATTCTAGTTTGGGATTTTGATAGTGGGTGAGGGTTTGTATACCTTGGGGGCAGAGAGGATATGAGAAATCTGGGTACTTCTGTTCAATATTGCTGTGAAACAAACTGCTCTAAAAAATAAAGTCTATTAAAATTATTACCTCATTTTGGCTTCCACCCTATGCATAAAAAAATAGCTCCTTCTCTCTAACAATAACCTTCTCAGTTTTCTGCTCATTTAGTGAAACAAACCAGCGAACCGCTGCTCTCTGTGTCTTTAACCTGACTACTACTAACCTATCTCTACTAGTTTATCCCACTCCTGGTTCCTTAATCAAGCATCTTAGCAATGTGAGTCTCTGTATACTTTTTAGTTTCACATCCTCCTTTCCTTTTGAATCCTCAGTCATCAACAGTGTGGTTTTCATCCTTAATTGAACTGACAATGCAGTCAACAGTGACTTCATGTTGTCAAATTTAATGGGCGTTATTTCGGTCCTTACCTTATTGGACCTCTTGCCACCATTGGCACTTGGTACTAATCTTAGCACTCTTTTGATCTTGGCTTTTGGGGTAACTTCTCTCTCCCTTCTCCCCAGCTCTTTCATTACAATGTCAGAAATACTCCTCTGCTTCTCTCTTGTGTTGATGCCCCGACCCCCTGCCAAGCTCTGTCTGTAATCCACCTTTCTTCACACTGCTTATTTTGCCTTAATTAGCAACAACTTGAGCATGATTCGAAAATAATTCTTACATATGAATTATTCTCAAATCTAAATCTTTGCCCCTGACTTCTCCTCTCAAGACTCCACCTCCTTCCTGATGATGAATATCCATCTGGAATTCCCACATTTACTCTGAATTCAGCGTATTTAAACTGATTTCAGGATCTGCTCCTCTGACATCAGCCTCCTCACATTCCTATATTCAGTATCTTCTAACTTCTCAGTGTCACTCTCTGGCTCCTAGGCTTCTTGTGAGGGTTAAGTGAGTCGATCTGTGAACATGTTTAATATAGGACCCTGCAAATATTTACATCTCAAGAAATGTGTGCTATTATTACTGTTATTCTTAGCTCAGCTAGTGGTATAACTGAACCACATACTCTGGCCAGAATTTCTATATGTGTGAGTCTGTTTCTATTTTTTAAATAAGTTCATTTGTCTCATTTTTTAAGTTTCCACATATTAGGGATGTCATGTGATATTTGTCTTTCCCTGTCTGACTTACTTCATTTAGTATAATAATTTCTAGGTCTATCCATGTTGTTACAAATGGCATTATTTCATTATTTTCTGTGGCTGAGTAATATTCTATTTATTGTAGCTTCTTTATCCAGTCATCTGTTGATGGACATTTAGGTTGTTTCTATGTCCTGGCTATTGTAAATAGTGCTGCTATAAACATTGGGGTGCATGTATCTTTTCAAATTAGAGTTCCCTTTGGATATATGCCCAGGAGTAGGCTTGCTGGATCATATGATAAGTCTGTTTTTAGTTTTTAAGGAATCTCCTGACTGTTTTCCATAGTAACTGCACCAAATTACATTCCTACCAATATCATGTCCTTCAAGGGATCTTCATTGTTTCTCAATCCTTAGAATTATTTGGCTATTTATTCTCTGATTTAGCATAGTGTCCTGTGCTTTCCTGCATCACCCACAGCCTCCCACCTTGGACTTTGAGTTTCAAGGACTATATCTCATTCATCGTTGTTTTCCTTTCACTCAGCAGAGCGCCTGGCATATATTGTGCATTCCATAAATATTGGTTGGGTTAAACTGAACTCCTGATTCAGTTTAAACATTGATAATAATTTCAAAACCTTATGCTGTATCTCCTCATATGTTTCAGAACCCAACTGTTTTAAGTTATAGAACCATAGATAAATCCCCATTAAATTTTCTTCATGTTAGATTCTATGTGTATTTTGAAAATTAGGAGGTATTTTTATTTTTTTATTTTATTTTTTTGTTTTGTTGGTATTTTTTTAAATATAAACTTTTTTTTATTGAGTTATAGTGATTTTACAATGTTGTCAAATTCCAGTGTAGAGCACAATTTTTCAGTTATACATGAACATACATACATTCATTGTCACATTCTCTTTCACTGTGAGCCACCACAAGATCCTGTATATATTTCCCTGTGCTACACAGTACAATCTTGTTTATCTAGTCTACATTTTGAAATCCCAGTCCCTTCCCACCCCCCGTCCCCCTGGCAACCACAAGTTTGTATTCTGTGTCTATGAGTCTGTTTCTGTTTTGTGTTTTTTTGTTTTTTATTTGTTTGTTTTGTTTTGTTTTTTAGGTTCCACATATGAGCGATCTCATATGGTATTTTTCTTTCTCTTTCTGGCTTGCTTCACTTAGAATGACATTCTCCAGGAGCATCCATGTTGCTGCAAATGGCGTTATGTTGTCAGTTTTTATGGCTGAATAGTATTCCACTGTATAAATATACCACATCTTCTTTATCCAGTCATCTGTTGATGGACATTTAGGCTGTTTCCATGTCTTGGCTATTGTAAATAGTGCTGCTATGAACATTGGGGTGCAGGTGTCATTTTGAAGTAGGGTCCCTTCTGGATATATGCCCAGGAGCGGGATTCCTGGGTCATATGGTAAGTCAATTCCTAGTCTTTTGAGGAATCTCCATACAGTTTTCCACAGTGGCTGCACCAAACTGCATTCCCACTAGCAGTGTAGGAGGGTTCCCTTTTCTCCACAGCCTCTCCAGCATTTGTCATTTGTGGACTTTTGAATGATGGCCATCCTGACTGGTGTGAGGTGATACCTCATCATAGTTTTGATTTGTATTTCTCTGATAATTAGTGATATTGAGAATTTTTTCATATGCCTGTTGATCATTTGCAATTCTTCCTTGGAGAATTGCTTGTTTAGGTCTTCTGCCCATTTTTGGATTGGGTTGTTTGTTTTTTTCTTATTAAATCATGTGAACTGTTTATATATTCTGGAGATCAAGCCTTTGTTGGTTTCATTTGCAAAAATTTTCTCCCATTCCGTAGGTTGTCATTTTGTTTTACTTATGATTTCCTTTGCTGTGCAGAAGCTTGTAATTTTCATTAGGTCCCATTTGTTTATTCTTGCTTTTATTTCTACTGCTTGGGTAGACAGTTCTAAGAGAACATTTTTGAGAGAAGGTATTTTTAGATGCTAATCTTTCTGTTCTTAACTTGATGATCAAGATATCAAAGTATGTATTTAACCTGTTGCAAAATTTTATATTTCTAGAACAGAGTCCTCAGAATCCATATATTAATTTAATAAATACTATTGAGTGTGGAGTCTTTATAAAGTATTTTTAATTTTTACTTAAAAAAGATGGTTCACAATTTTTCGCTAATTACAACTATAGGAAAGCTCAGTATGGTAATACTAGAAAGCAAGAAAATTTACAGAGAAAGAAAACAAAAATCAGCTACAATTCTACCACCAAAGTAACTACTGTTAAGATTTGATGTATGGTCTGCCAGGGTTTTCCATAGTTTTTCTTTATAAAAATACCACAATTTAAGCACTGTTTTGAGGTCTGTTTTATTTCTCTCTTAGCAGTATAAGAAAAACATTTTTCCATGTCAGTAAAGATTTCCCTCTAATGCTATGCTAAAATTTCTGTTTAGTATTTTATTGAATGGATATAATCCTTTATTATTAAACATTAAAGTTTTTTCTAAAATTTGTGATACAAATTTTATGCCCATATCTTTGCTGTATCATCTGTTGAGATATTCTTTGTGTGATCGAGTACTTATATACATACGGAAGTATAAAGTTTAACCATACAGATACATTTTAGAATGTTCCTTTGTTTATGTGGATATGTCTCTTAGACCACTGATAAAAAAAGGGGTCACAGCCCATTCATATCTTCCAATTCTGTAGCTAAGATGAAAATGATACATTTTTTGCCGATTTCTGGTGCTGATTTGCAAGTGATTCATTTAAGTAGGATTGATAAGACACATGACTTTATGTCCCTTAATGTTTTACGAATAAAGTAGAACTGTTAACACTTGCCTCTAATCTTTGTGGAAGATGGGAGAGTGTATTAAAGAACAGAGAAGAATGAGGCTACATGTTGCTTTCATGGTTATTGTTTTCTAATTTTTTACATTGTTTTTCCATATTATAGATATATTTTTGGTATTGTTAATGCCCCACTCATCTTAGTGTGAATGGATGGTGACTCTTAGGTGCAATTTCATTTTTGTTTGTGCCTGTCCTCTTGATTCCTTTCTTTTTTTTTATAAAACAGTACTTTGTGCTACACAGAAACATGTAATAAGTATATTTCTAAATTACATTTCAAAATGAGCTGTTGTTTCAAAGTGAACTTGACAATATTGGAAGTCTCTGAAGTAGGGGAAAATATGAAATGGATGGATAAAATGAGATGTGGTCACCGCAGGGGACATCCTTCCTTATATGTGTCCCAAAAATCTCAATGAAATCACTACATAATTTACGCATGTTCATAAATAATCCATCTCACCCTTGTTCTTTAAGGATTCAGTTTTCAAGTGCATAAACTAAGCAATCCTAGTGACCCACCTCCAGCATGAGATGGGGAAAATCTATTTCAAGTTAAAAAAAAAAATGACTTCATGAGTTGTGGTTAATGGAATGCTCATCAGTTTCTTTATGGAGGCCAAAGGGACATTAGAAAAAGCACACCCTTTGATCATTTATGAATGCACCATGCTCTGCGCCTGTTAAAATAATTTTAGCATTCAGGAATTGGCTTATGAAAGTGGAAAAAGCTTGAGAGGATGGCTGGATTATATTTTGAAAAGTGCTTTCACCAACCTGGCTGAACTGTACTACATAATCCTCGCCCTTGCTATAATTAGACACGTGTATCACTATTACAACTCCAGTTTTATTGGTGGGATAAAAAGTAGCAGAGGAGATAAAAAGTAGTGGTTTTTTCCTTGAATGAGTCAGAGTCTGCATAAGGAGAGGGAACACTAGTGTCTAATGCAGAATTCTAGCATGCCACTAATCAGGTCTGCATTCCAAGCCTTGGAAGTATCTTCAAGTATCAAAGAGCACAGATTTCCCATCCTTGATGGATGAGGGTCTTGCCTTAGCCAGAACAGGAGCCTCATGTGTGCCTGAAAACTGGGGATTAGCCCAGTGGTGCCCAGACACGCTCGTCCCTATCTTCCCCGAAAAATATTCCATGGGCGGAGAGATCATCCATCATCAGTGAAAACACACTTCACTGCAGTCTTTTCACACACAGAATTGGTCTCCCAAATGTGCACATCTGGAAAGCTCATCTAGGCCTGTGTAATGACCAGTGTTTAAGCATAATCTGTGTGTAAGCGAATTCAACTGAGGATTTTGCCTTTCAGCTTTTGCTCTCTGAAGCCTCGGCTCTACTGAGCTTCCTTCTGTTAAGTTTTATTGTCTGCACAAGAAAATTAGTAGGAACTGGACAAGAGACCCTAAACTGATGATTTTTTAAAAAAATTTTTGTGTCCTTTTTTTTTTTTAAGTGCGGGTACTGGGTATTGAATGCAGGACCCTGTGCATGCTAGGCATGCACTCTACCACTGTGAGCAATACTGTCCCCTAAACCAGTGATTTTACAAAGAATATGGCCATGCTTCTTGCAATAACATTGTAGAGACAGGCTAACACCACTAGGTAGCTCTGTAGCTTTCAAGGCTGTGAGTCAGCTCTTGTGCTCTTTTGGACTAGAATGTCTTCCATGAGGAATGGTAAGTATTGCAGGAAGGCCCAGAATTTGTATTCTCTGTGTATTACAGGCAAAGAATCTTCCAGCTGTCTTGGGTAGGTTATCTCAATTAATCCCTACAGAGTTTTGAGAGGCTCATTATTGCCCTGATTTGTAGAGGACTAACCTGATAGTTAAGGGGTGAAATGATACAACTAGAAAGTGGTGTGGCAGATACTGAAGACTATCTCTATAACATCATGAGTTTCTCTTTCTCTTTCACAAACATTAACTGTGGAGCTCAAGACTCTACCAATGGGTGTTTGATGACTTCTTTTTTATCTACCAGTTCATTCTCTATGTCAGTGAGTCTGTTTCCTTTTTGTTATATTCACTAATTTGTTTTATTTTTTAGATTCCGCATATAAGTGATATCATGCAGTATTTGCCTTTCTCTGTCTGACTTATTTCACTTAGCATAATGGCCTCCAAGTCCATCCATGTTATTGCAAATGGAAAAATTTTTCATTCTTTTAATGGCTGAGTAGTATTCCGTTGTATATATATATATAGACAACATCCTTTTTATCCATTTATTTGTTGATGGACACTGAAGTTGCTTCCATGTCTTGGCCATTATAAATAGTTCTGCCATGAACATCGAGTTGCAAGTATCCTTTCAAATTAAGTGTTCTCTCTTTTTTCTTTCAGATATATACACAGGAGCAGAATTGCTGGGTCATACAGTTCTATTTTTTGTTTTTTGAGAACCTTCCACACTGTTTTCCACAGTGGTTGCACTAATTTATATTCCCACCATCCACATATGAGGGTTCCCTTTTCTCCACATCCTCACCAACATTTCTTATTTTATGTTCTTTTCAATGATAGCCGTTCTGACAGGTGTGAGGTGATATGTCTGTCGACTTTTTCTTCTATCAAACTGCTAGTGAAAATGATTGGAAAGCCATCTCTGCCAATGGAGAGAACTGGTACATGTGGAAGGGTCACATGGAAATTCATGGGGCAGCTGCTGGCCTGTGTTAGATAATGTCATTGAATCACAGATTGCTGTGCCTTCCAGACGCTTCCATGTGGATGGTCATTGTGGCCACTGTTTGTAGCAGTGCTGTGGGTGGTTTCATTGCAAGCCCCTTTCCAACCAGAGCTGCTTACAGTCTCATCTGTAGTTTTGCAGAGGTCCTGGGCTTTTATTGAAAGCTCAGAGTCCCTGAGTAATGACAGGTGAAAATAGAAAGAAATACTGGTTCTAAAGGGAGTCCTGCTACTTCTTGTTGTCTCTGCACTTTTTAGAAAATTGAGAGTGTTTTAGTTTATCAGGATGTTACTCAGTGTATTGCTTGGGCTCTGCATTCAGGCAGATCTGAGATTAAAATATAGCTCTGCCAGGTCTCGGCTCTGGACCGTGGCAAGTTGTTCAACCTGCCTGAACTTGTTCCCTTGTTGGTAAAATGGAGATGTTCGTGATTCCTTACCTTATAGGATGATTTTGAAAGTCAAATAAAAAAGTGATGCTAATGTACTTAATTCAGTGCCTGGCGAAGTTGCTGTTGATTATTACTTTTATTTTGAAATACTATGTCAAGTGATTTCAGAAAATGTTTACCAAAGTGTTAAGCAGAAAGAGCAGAAGGTGATGTCCACTGTCGTTGAAACTATATAAAGATATGAATACCATGCAGACCTTGCCTTCAGAGTCTGACAGATCTGAGTTCTAAACTTGGTCCAACTTATCTCTGTATGATCTTGGGGATTTTTTTTCTTAACCATTCTAAGCCTGGGTTTTTCCATTTGTAAAATGGAATTAATTCTGGTTCTAGAATCCTCAGGGTGCTCTAAAGGATTAAATTAGAGGCGAGGGGTATGATCAATAGTAGAGCATGTGCTTAGCATGCACGAGGTCCTGGGTTCAATCCCCAGTACCTCCACTAAAATAAATAATTAGATAAATGCGTACATACATACATACATACATACATAACCCAATTACCTTCCACCCCAAAAAGCCAAAAAGCAGCAAGAATAAATTTAAAAAAAAGAATTAAATTAGATAGGTCCCATAAAGATCTTAGCCCAGTACCTGACACGTAGTGAGACATCAGTACATATCAAATATTGCAAGGCAGTAGACATAGATGTAGCAGTGTGATGGAATTATCAACATTTTAATTTAAACAGAATTTATCTAATACTATCTTTACACATGCTATTTCAGTATAAAAGTGGAAACCCCTCCCCAGAATCAGTGCAACCCAAGTCTGCCCTTAGAATTAGGATTCAATATAATATTTATGATTTCATTATTTACATCCTTGGCTTTTGTGATCATTTTTAGTGGATATGGCCTGAAAATATCTGAGGAAGTCTATCTTGTGACAACCCCAGACTGAAGATGACAAATCGAAGGGACAAAAAGAGGAAATGAGTTATGGTTTGTACATATGGAAAGATGATTGGTGCTTGGAAATATGCTTTTCCAGATGAGGAAGTTGAATGATAAAGAGAACCTGATTCCCTTCCCTGTGGGAAGAGGGATGACAGGGCCATCCTTGTGGGTGGAAAAGCGAAGGAAGCAGGGTGACGATCCCAGTAATGTCATCACTGTCAGCCAGGCCCAGTGAGGTCTCACGAGATGCACATGCTGCTCTAAGCCTCCTAGCCTGTCACACGGCATCCATGTGTCAGAGCCCGGAGGGACCTGAGCCAACACCTTGTCAAACCTTCTCATTTACAGAGTGGGGAAGTGAATTACCCCTTTATGCAGCTGATAAGTGGAGTACCACTGCTTAAACTTCCTCTCACAACTTTCTTTCACAGCTCCTAGTCTAGCTTTCTTTCCACCCTGTAGGGGCCTGCCTGCTCCAGGCAGATTTGAAGAAATTCCTTTGGAAGGGAGGCACAATCAATAAAGAAATCAGGAGAGCATGGGAACCTAGGACAATTCCTTCAGTTCTCTGAACTTCAGTTGCCTCAACTGCACTGAGCTGAAAGAATTCAATTAGAAAAGTCTCCATAATAAACCATAATGGAAAAGAATGTCAAAAAGAGTATGTATGTGTGTATATATATATATCACATTGAATCACATTGCTGTATACCAGAGACTAACACAATATTGTAAATCAACTCTACTTCAATATAAAAAAAGTCTTTATAACATCAGATATATAACAATACGAATTGACACATGTTGGGCGCTTACTGTAGGCCGGGTATTACTCTAACTGCTGTCTTACATAAATGTCTCACTTAACCTTCACAACTGCCCTGCAATATAGATACTGCCACTATTCCCATAGTCCAGATATTTGAACCAAAGCTTAAAGAGATATAATAAATTCCCCAGTGTCATATATAGTTAGAAGGTAGTGGAGTGAAATTTTATATTGGTATTCCCAGTTACTATGAAATCCTATCTCCATAGTTGGTTCTCCATCCACAGAAGCTGCACTGTCACGATCAATTTCACACAAAGGTATTTGACCACTTGAATGATAATGGCATTGCTTTATGGTAGGGGCTTTGTCTGTATCTCAGATACAATCAAGACAGGATGGTGATGTTTTCAATTGCTAGCCAGAGAAGTCTCCCTGCTTGTTTGGGTTGTTAATGTAGTTCTTGATGACTATATAATGGCAAGAATGGCTTTGGATGAATGAGGAGAAGGCTCCAAAATTAAGGAGCATACTGGCAAGGGATGTTTCCCCCTTCAGAAGGGGAGAAAAAAGAAAAGACAGTAATGTTTATTAGGTGCCAGCTATAGGCCAAGTACTTTGCCGTTTGATCTGCATAGTTCTCTCAGTGAAATCTTACCATAACCCGTGAAGGTACACACAATTGTTCTGTTTCACTGGTCAGTTCACTTAAACCCAGAAGTGAAGTAATGTGCCCGAGGTCACATGACAGACTAAATGTTAGAGGTAGGATTTAAAGTTAAGTTTATTGGTCACCAAGGTCCATGCTCTTCCCCTATCACACTACCTTCCTGACATGTTTATCTTTATATTTTTACCTCTCTTAACCCTGTAGAGACTGGCACACACTCCCCAATGCCCACACACTTCTCCCCGCACATACACACCCTGCCTGCCAGCTCCCCCCCTCTGCACCCCAACTCTTTTACGTTGAGTGAGTGTTATGATGAGTCCTTCACCATGGTAATTAGATTGATTCACAGAAACTGATGAGAGACAATGTGTGCTGGTGGAGGTTCCAAATCACTGCACTAATGCACTACATCATCGATTCATCCAGCTGATCTGTCGACTAGATGTGCGTTGAGAGAAAGCAGTGACTCCTTGTAATGAAACCCAGAGGAGCTTGCAGAGCGAGCTCCACTGGGCATTTAAATTCTGAGGCAGGCATCAAGGCTGTCCTTTGAACAGGTGCTACAGCTGAGCCCTAGGGAAATTACAGGAAGACACTGAATTCACCCAGAAGACTGTGGATGTCCCCAGGAGGTAAATAAGAGTGTCTCCATCAGAGGCCAGGGCTCACTCTCAGTTCCACTCTCTGGCCTCAGATCATCAGACTGACAAAGAAAGACCTGGCTTGTAATTTGCATTGAGGTAGATGGAGTTTTGTATGTTGCTACCTTTCATGTATTCATTTAATCATTCATTCATTTCTTTAACAAGCTTTGAGATTCTGTTTTGTAAAGACACTGTGTTAGGTGCTGAGCATATACCCAGGCTTGTATCTGGGGCTATCAGTTGAGATGCAGTGTTTCACCACCTTTTATCTGTTGTGACTCATATGGTGGACAGTCTTCGGCATACAGGGTTTTATATTGGTCCACTTCTTTGCACCATTAGAGTTACTCTAGTGTGTTACAACATCCTGGGCAGAGAGGGATAACAAATCAGTACACACATGTTTTAAGCCAATTTCTTTCATACACCTCCTATTGCAGGATCCTCTACTAAGTAACTGAGTCACTCAGAATCACTTGGCTGTCTTTTCTGCTGCAGACGATTTGATCACCTTTCCATGTCTAGCCTCTGAAGCAGGAGTCAGTGCTCCCCTTTCCAGAAGCTTAGATACTGTTCAGACACAGTTGGATATTCACATCCTTATTAAGCCACGTGGTGCGACAGAAATCAGACCTGTCTGAGTACGCATCTTAGATATGCCATGTATTAGCCAGCAATGAAGGACAATCCCTTAGCCACAGAGATTCGATAACATCCTCAATAAAAGCGGGTGGCAACTGCCTCTGAGGTCAGTGGGAAGGATTAAATGAGATAAACGATGAGCTTATTTTCTACGTCTCTGAGTCTATTTCTGTTTTATAAATAAGTTTATGGCTATCAAGGGGGAAAGGGAAGGTGGAGGGATAAATTGGGCTTTTGAGATTTGCAGTCATTAACTACTATATATAAAATAGGTAAACAACAAGGTCCTACTGTACAGCACAGGGAGCTAATATTCTTTATCTTGTAATAACTTATAATGGAAAAGAGTACGAAAAGTAATACACATATGTATAACTGAAACATTATGCTGTACACCAGAAATCAACACCTTATAAACTGACTATACTTCAATAAAAAAGAGGGGGAAAAAGCGAAATAAAATGTTAAAAAATGAGATAAACGAAATAAATGTTAGCTCCCCAAACCTCAGGCAATGAGTCAGTTTCACATCATTTCTTTTGCTACACAGGAAAGCACATTTGGAAATATTTGACTAGAGGTATAAATATCCTCGTGAACTGTAGAGAATGAATGGTTATCCCTATCCCAGTGTGTTGTACACATCTAACTCTGTCCACCAGACTGGGAATCCTTGAGGGCTGGAGTCACAGGAGATTTGTTCTTGTATCTCTAGCTCAGTTCTGGCCTGCCATGTTGTAGGCACTTAATAAATGCTGGTTAAATTAAAGGATGTCTCAGTCTCGGAACCCTACTGCTATGTGCCAAGCACCTCAATGACTTTATCTTTATGATGACAGTTTAAGCTCTTCACCATCAAGTTAGATCTTATCTCCTGAGTTCCTTTCATTTCCAGAGCTGTTATCTTATTAAAAAATAATAATTTAGAGAGACTTGGTATTAAGAATGCCATTTCAAACTGCTTGATGGTCTTGGGTTATAGCCATTTGATTATACAGCTGAAAGTTATATTATGAAATCCTGCAGCTTTCTGGGAAAACCCATAAGGCTATACTTGATTATAAAATCAAGTTTGCCACAATTGAAACAGAGCTTGTGTCAGCAGAGTTTCTTTAATGAGCAGATGATTTTAACTGAAATGTCTGCATTATTTTGTTTACTCGATGCCTGCATGTGCCACTCTTTCTTCCTGTTTCATTCAATTACATTAAACCCTTATTGTAAAGCATCTTATTCAAACCTAGAATTTTTTAAGTTTAGTGAATGCTAAGTGCTGGGAAATAAGCGTTGTTTTATTATTCCTATTTTAGGGATAAAAAAACTGAGGCTGAGATTAAAATGAGTATAGGTTAAGGAAAGCCCAAGGGTCAATACAACACTGTTTAGGATTAACTAGGGGAAAGGTCTGTGTAAATTAGTGAAAAGTCTGAATATATATTATGAAAATACAAGATTATTATTTCCAATGACATTAAATTATACAGAGAAAATGCTTCCTTGATATGTTCTACATAGCAAATTATTTGATAATAAGAAAGAGGGATTTAAAATTAATTTGATTTTATGCAACACTGACTGTATAAGTGGCAGCAGTCACTAAAATTATAAGCTAAGCTACTGAGTTTTCCCCCACCTCATAGAAGTTAAAAATAAGGGCAAACAGTTGATTCGTAATGATAACAGACATTAAAATAATAAAAAGAAATAATTATGGTGGTCTTGGTGAAACACTAAGGATTACATGACTTCAGTCTTGGTCTAGCCTTGCTTTCTCAGTGTGAGGTCTCTGGGAGAGGTCTATGCACAAAGAAGTCTAGCAGGCCACACAGCCCTCTATTACTCAGGACTTTGGTCCAGTAAGTTAAGCTGGACCATAAGGAAGGCTGATTTTTCCTAGGCTATTTAGGATTAAATTGCTCAGGAAGAAAACAGTAAGACCTATTCTTGCTACTTCCCCAAACCCAAGCTAGAATTTTCTGTCTTTCTTATTACTGGGAGAAGAGGCTGTCTGAAACAAATTAGGCAGAGGCGGCAAGGGGTGCTAGAGACAGGTGAGAGAGTTGGCTTCTCTAGTATGTAGAGCTGAACTGGTCCAGGCCCATCCCCTCACCCCTGCCTTGCATTCAGGAGCATTGAGCAGGGGTGGTGGGGAGAGAGATGGAGAGATAGGGAGAGAGAGAGATGGATGGAGAGAGAGAGAAGAAGGAGCAATGGAGGAAGAGAAAGACGGATGAATAAGAACAAAAGCTAATAAACCCTAGGTATTCCTCCCACTCAGATACCATGGAAAAAATAAAAAAAGAGAATGAGGTCAAACTAAGAACAAGGATCATTTAATTCCACTAAGTAACTGCACTCAGTGGCTCAGTGCAAAAAAAAGTTGTAAAACCTGCCCTAACTCGTGTTCTCCTTCCTCTGTGAGGCAGTAAGAGAAAGGCATGTAGAATCCCCACTGAAGGTCACTACTAAAATCACTTTCACTTTTTTTCTCACCAGATATGTGGTGGGGTCTTATTATTAGATCCATTTTATACATAATTAAACTGAGTTTCAAAGAATTTAGGAAATGTGCTCAATTCACAGAGTTAGTAAACGACGGGGATTCTAACACGAGTCTGTCTGACTCCAAAACTTCCAAAACCAGATCTGGCAACAAGTCTAGTGCCACCAATGATTCACTGTGTGAACTCCCACAAATCAGATAGGTAAATAGTTGTTGAATGAATAAGTTCCCAGATGAAGCTATCTGGTTTCCTAGCCTGAGAATAAGTAAACCCTTTTTCTTAGGGTTGTTGTAAAATTAAATGAGATAGCTGAATGATAAGCTATAGGTGAAAATATAATAAGACTCCTAAAAGGATGAAATAAATTCCTGCTGGATTAAAAAGAGGAGCTAGGACTTGTATTTTCTTAATCTATAACCTTTGATGTAGCTGTCAGGAGGAGCAAGTCTTTTACTGTCTACTGTTAGTCTAATGAGGAGTAAGGCTGGACAGTCTCCTTGGTTGACTGAGACCACTCTGATATTCATATGTGAATGTACAAATGGATGATTTTGAAGTGCTTACAAGCACTTAGTTCCCTAAAGAAATAAAAAAAAATTCTTCCTCCTTATCTTATGCATATGATGATTCTACCCACCTGATTCTTTTCTTCACTAAATACAAAGATACCGATTCGAAGATGAATAATCCCACTTTCAAAACAAAGAATTAGTGAATTTTTGCTTCCTCTGTAAATACAAATTGACTCAGATACTTGCTGAAGCACCAGGGACTGTCTGAGTTACTCTGAAGCTCAGGTTGATCTGAAGCAAACCTTCTGGTGTATGAAACCCACGAGAGGTACTCAGCAAAGGTCAAGGGTCAGTGTCCCCTTACTTTGAACTTTTTGGGTAAGACTTGGAGCCTGGCTGAAATTGCTAGTTTCTCTAGCTTTTAAATTATGACTGAATTTGGAGAGACTTCGCAGAACTGGAAAATGTTTATAGCTTCATCAAGGCTTACCTAGATAATTCAACCCAGGAGTGTCAACATATTTTCTATATGTTAAACTCAACACCACTCCCACCTTTTATAGGTCAATATTCCATTTTTTCCTCCACCCACCACATAATATCCCAACGAAGTACCCCATAGTTTCCATGCCTCACTCTTTCTAAGCAAACTAAGAATATATGATAGTTCTGAGAAGAATTTGATTTTAATCAAAATGTTTTCTTTTGCTCTTACCATACTTTTATCTCTTGAAAGGACCTATTTTGTCTGCACTTTTTTCTTATCTTCTTCTCCAAGAGACACCTCCATTTTCACAGCTGAACTCTGAGAAAACACAGGAAAAGTAACACGTTTTATTTGGATCCAACTGATAACAGTACCAACAGAATTCATCCCAAGGTGCTAATCTGCTCTCCTCTCCTTTTTTTAATCAGCATCATCATTCATCTATGTCACCCAAGGTGGGAGAACCACCTTTGAGAGCACATTTGGTCTGCAGACTTGATAAGAGAACTTTATAATGTGCAATCCTGATTCCCATATTTCATTCATGATTTTGATACTCCTAGTCATTATTTCCAGTAACCTTCCATTCAAAGGCAGCAGGTTAATGTGTATGATAAGTTTCCCTGCTCATGGCTCTAACAATTGACTGGAATGGCTGGAGGCGGTCTCTGGCAAACAGTATTAGTTTCTTCTCGGTTGGAGATACAATGGTCTATACAGACTAATTGAAAAGGACTTGGGGAAGGTGCTCAACCAAATTACATTTCTAAAATGTGAATTTTAAGGATTGGAATTAAGCTCATTTTGAACATTGTAGTTCATAACCTTACTTTTGTAGCATTTTAGGTAGTTGGACATCAATTCATTTTATTGCGATAACTGGAACATGTAATGTTTTACATGTAAAACATTGAAATAAATGCTGGACTGGACAACCTATATTAGACATAATTATGTTAATAATTATCTAATGTGACCTTAATTCATTTAATTAATTTCTTTGGGTCTAGTTTTCAGGTGATAGTTTGAATTCTTTGTAAAAGATGATCAACAAGTACTGTTAAGTGAATGTGTTAGAATTTAAAATCCCCTGTGCAGCCAAAATTTTATTTGGCACACAGTCAAATACAGTTGTTGTCTTTATTCCTGCTCTCATTTTTTTGGTTCAGATCACTATCGCTGCTCTCCAAGATTATGTCAGCTGTTGCCTGACTGTTCTCCTGCTTCTGAACTTGCCCCTCTGTTAGTGTCTTTTCCATAATACAACCAGAGTGTTCTTTCTGAAACATACATTTGATTGTCACTTTCAAACTTAACGTTTCTGCCATAGACTGAAAGTTTTTCCCAGCCCCATCCCGCCCTGCATTCATATGTTGAAATCCTAACCCCAATGTGATGGTGTTTGGAACTGGAGCCTCTGGGAGGTGATGAGGGCATGAGGGTGGAGACATCATGAATGGGATTAGTGCCCTTATAAAAGGGACCTTCAGAGAGCTCCTTCACTCCTTCTGCCATGTGAGGTTACAGCGAGAAGATGGTCATTTTTGAAACAGGAAATGGGCCTTCACCAAGCACCAAATCTGTTTCCAGCCTTTAGAACTGTGGGAAGTAAATGTGGTTTAAGCCATCAGTTTATGTCTATATCATTTTTGTTATAGCAGCCTGAACTGTCCTGTGCTGCCTTTACTATAAATTGAAGTTTCTCTGCCACCCCTTAGATCTGGCTCCAGTTTACCTCTTCAGCGTCATTTTCTCACTGCTCCCTTCCTCTTTGAATGTGTTGAGTTCTAAGACTTTTTAGATATTCCTTCATCACTGGGTCTTTGCATATGACATTTTTTTATCCTTACAACACCAATCTCTTTTCTTCAGCAAGCTGGCTCTTCCTACTCATCCTTCAGATCATACCTTGCAAGTTGCTTTCTCTAAGAGGCCCTTGCTGACATCCTGAATTTAGTGTTTCTAATGATGCTCTGTTCCTCAGCCATCTTGGCAGGTTTAACATTGTAGTTTAATAGCCAATTTCTTTGTTCATAACTGTCCCTAGACTCTAACTCATACGGAGGGACAGAGACTACGTCTATCTTGACCACTGTTGAATCATCTGTCCCTAGCAAAATGTCTGGCATATTGTATATATTTGTTAAATGTATTAGTGGACACAATAAATGAAGGATGTTGCTAGATTCTTTCATTCTTTTTCTATAGAACATGGAGGCAAATGTGCCACTAGAAATTGTTTTCAATGTTCTACCCCTGTCTAGTGTAAAATGTGTTTTATACACACAGAGAAAGCAGGAAACAAGAAAGAGAGGAAAGATAAATATGTACATATTAAGAGATGGTAACAAAGGAATGATTTCTTTCTTACTAATTACCATGTGAGCACACTAAGCTAAAAATGTTACGTCTTTGATTATACTCACATACCTTAAATTGTATTAATACGTTGTCTGCAGTGCCAACTGAATAGTATTATGCTCTTCTGGGAAAAAAATAGTCACTTTCTAATAATGAACTAACTGTGAGACATTAGCATCTGTGGAGAAAGATTTTTGGAAAAAAATAAAGCAGAAATTAAACCAAAACTTAATTTTGTTCTGTTTAGTTTGTTCAGAGAAGAAACTCAAAAACAATTTCAGATGGCAGATGCAGATTACTTAACAGGTTTGTTATGTGGCACAGAAATCCACGTGAAAATGGGTGTGCAGTGATGCTTAAGTGACATTTCAGTATAGCGAACTGTGTGTTTTTACCCATAGATATTTCAGGAATAGTTGGTTCTCTGGATTAATATTTGGAAATTGGAGCCAAAGGGATTGGCTTATTAACTGAATGTGGGTGTCAGAAAAAGAAATCCGTCAAAGATGCCTGTAAGTTCTGGCCTGAGCAAATGGACAGATGGCATTACTTACCACGGAGAGAAAGAAGGGAAGATAAAATAGATTTTGGGGAGAAGATCAGAAATTCAGCTGCAGTCATGTTAAGATACATGCAGGTGGAGATGTTGAGTAGGCAGGGAATAGATGAGTCTGGACTTGGGGAAGGAAATATATGCCATGAGCACAGTGTTTGTACATGTTGGAGACTCATAAGCGTGCAAATGGTACTTTAATCTCTGAGACTAAAGTAAAGTCACCCAGGGAGTGAGTGCGGATGGAGAAGGGGAGGGAAGCAAGGATGGGGCTGGAGGCAATCTGATGTTAAAGGTGGGGGAAGAGGAGGAGCCAGCAAAAGAGAATGAGAAGGAGAGACGAGCCAGAGAGAAGGAGCACCAGGTAAGAGTGGCATCCAGGAAGCCAAGTGAAGAAGGTATATCTAGGAGGAGCAAGTGGTCATCTGTGCTTAATGTTAATACTGTTGGTAGATCCATAAGATGAAGACTGAGAAATGACCATTAGGTTAGCAATGTGGCGGTCACTGGTGACTTTGAGAAGAATAGAGGACAGAGCAAGATTCTGAGTGGAGTGGGTTAAAGAGAGATTGGGAGAAAAGGAATTGTAGATTGAGAATGTGGACCTCTTTCTATAGTCCATATATCATATATTTAAAAGAATTTTGACCCAATTCTGAATGAGTCTTTTCTGAGTTTTTATGTATTCAGAATTCTATGGAACTAGAGTCACTCTCTTTTTTTCTTCTTTTTTCTTTTTTTGAAGGGGCGGGTACTGAGGATTGAACCCAGGACCCTGTGCTAAGCATGCGCTCTACCATGGAGCTATACCTACCCCCAGTCATTTTTTTCAATGAAAAAAATTCCCTTATAACAAAAATACAATGTATGTGAGTAGCAGTGAGAAAGCATATGGGTTTTAATGATTGCTAAGAATACTACAACCCACCTACAGGTTTGCTGGTTACAAGGATTTTATTTTAAATGACATTTGCTGTGAACATATAGGCAGAAAAAATATCAAGTGTCTTCATGAAGATGGTAGGTATCTCAGTTTCCTTAGTCTATTTCCATTGAGATCTGGTAACTGCTTTGTTCTGTCAGTTCAGCTCCTTTAATGCCTTATGCATTAAATCAAAGTCTTGTCTTTGCTAATTGGGCTTAGCGAGGACATTATGGACTATTATAAGATTGGAAAAATGCTCTGAGTTTTCATTAGGTGTTGCAGCAGTTTTGAAATAGCACACTTTTTTATTAGCCAGTCCTTTGTGCCATGATCACAAAGTTTAAAGATTCTATTTCACCCAGGACTGGGGCTTCATCCTTAGATTATTATTGTAGGTATGAATCCCTATCTCTTACAGCTATTATCTGCCCATAGCGAATGGTCTCAAATTAGTCTGCAGTCCTTATTTCTACCGTATAGAGCTCTTAGAAGTAAATTAAGCCCATGAGTACCTCTGTGAGTATTAACTGTCATTTCTCCCCCTGGTGTGTCTAGTCTGTTTAGTGGACTATCCTGTTACTCACTCCCATTCCACACTAGAAAGGGAGCTTGGTCTACTCATTCTCAAGAAAAGGATCTCGGCAAGGACCTAGAAATAAGTCCTTTTCCTTCCCCCAGTTACTCCTACTCTAATGAAAGAACAGAGCAGTTAAAGATACTTCTGTTGAGAACCATATTACAGTCTCTGATTAATCTTTGTATCTAGGTCTTTTTTGACATCAAGTTCATTATCAAAAGAGGATAGGATTCATATATAAGTCAGAACACAATATGTTAAGAGCTGGGATAGAGCTTGTATGTGAACATGCTATGAGAGTATAGAGGAGGTAACAATCTGCTGTTAGACATTTGAACTAGATCTTAAAGCAAGACTAAGAGTTGGCCAGGTGGACAAGAGATGTGGTGGCACATGTGGAAACAGGACCAGCAGCCACCATGAACAAAAGGCTTGGAGGTATAAAGGTACGTATGCACTTGAGTAATGTAATGTGTGCAGTATGGCTGGAATATTGGGTGTGTGAAATGAGTATGTACAACAGTGAGACTTGTGATCTTGTTGCTGAATAAATACTGAACAGACTCATGAGGACTCACTTCTGGTTGAGACTTGTTACTCCTTAAAACATTTTGTCCTCGGTTAACTGTTGTAGTCATTTGCTTAGGAAGAGACTAATCAGTTTTGAGCATCAAAAAAGATAGAATTCATAAGTCCTATGGGACAGGTAGGATGAGAGGACACCATGCCTGAGACTTGGGAAGTGAGGTCCAACTGGGCATATTCTGTAAGGATGGCAGCAGCCTTCTGGGCTCTATCTTCCACCTCCCAGTGTTGCTACATGCCTCTGTGACCGTGACTACGTGTTTAATTTAAGTAGGAAGAGTGGCAGATGACCTCTTTTTAACATCTTTAGCCCAGTTCCAATGGGAGAAGCTCCCCACATGGTGGCTTGGCTTCCCGCAGGCTGTCTAGCGTAAGCTCTGCCTAGGTAGATTCCGTCATGGCAGAACCTGCTGTTTGACCTGGCTCTGTCCCTCCACTCACATAGCATACCTCCTTTCTTTGGTCACCAGACAGAAAGTGGAATAGAGTTACAAGGCTATGAAATTTTAGATTCAACTTCCTGCTTATTTCCTAGGGCAGAACTGTAGAAACTTCTGCCTTATCTTCCCAAGTCACCTTCTGTCTCTTATTCCAATGTCTCATCTTCTTTTTACTAAAACTTATATTCTGAGCTGTCATTAAATTGTTTTCTAGAAGGATCTGACAAAAACTAGTAATAAATAAGAGAAGATTCTCCTTTGCCTTTATTTCCAGAGAATATCTTATTTAAAAAATATTTCTTAGCATTCTGGAAAATGAGTCAGTCAACGTGACTAACTTGGAATGTAGCTTTTATCTCCGGTTTAAAATTCATAATATAATTAGGTCATGGTTTCCTATGTTGATATTTGCTCCACGGTAATTCTGATAGCTGATAGTTTAATTGAATTTTCATGTGTCTGAAACAGATGCTATATGCTCACTCCCCCATCAAAGTGGAAATGTTAGTCATGCAAATTTAGAGGCCAGCACTTCCTCATTGTTCATTCCTACATTTCAGGGCTATAGCTGATTTAACAATTGACTCATTTAACCACAAACATTCCATTAATCATAGGGGCTGTGTGTTTAATTATAAGTGGCCACCAAAGGAGATGTTTCAAAAAAAGATTCAAGCCGAGAGTGTGATACAAACTGCTTTTTAAAATTATTTTCCATAAGCAAAAGCTAGGGAATAAAAGTACTATGCTTTTCATCATCCTATGCTCTTTTCAAAAAATTTCCTTGTGCCAGAAATTATTGTCCTCTTTCTCTTGATTGTTGTCAGAGCACACTGTGTCGTTTTTGGTTTAAGGACTGAAATTTGCGGGGAAACAGATGCACGCATCACAAGGACCTAAAATAACATTACCATGAGTTCTATTATAACATACAAAACACCTAGAATTTATAGTAATTACATACAAACTTATAAATAATGGAAGAGATTTAATCACGTTGACCTTGCTCCATCATAAATAACAAGGCTACTTTAAACTCACTCTAATTGCCTCCTCATTATACAGAAACTTTTTTAATCCTTTCCAGCCATGGGAACCTGTGTAACAAGCTACCATGCTCCTTGGGGTTGATGGATGTCTTTTTGAGAAATTATTCTTTGGTTATACCTTCTTCCTCACACTCTCCCCTGTTCTGTGGGCGTCACCTCCCACTGCCATCTCCCTCTTACTGGTACAAGTGATTCTCCACATGACTGTCACAGGAGCTCTGGGGTCTTGGGAGTGGCTACCCATGCAGAGAGTTAGTCGACATGCACCACCTTTAAACAGTGGCACAGAGAAGTGCAAAATTACAGTATTGCAGCTGCCACTGCTGTTAGGAAAATTATGTGGATGACCCACCCCCCAATGTTGTTAAATAATACTTTTTAAGAAACAAGCTATATTACTGATATGAGAATGATATTTACTTTTAAAAGAACCAAAATGACCTGTGTTTGGGGAACATAATGTAATGGTAAAGGGGTACAGTAAAATTTGATTGCATTATTTATGCTATAAGAAGAATAAACATACTGAGAAAGAGCAAAAATTTTTGTTTTAAATGTGGATAGAGCAAGGATATTCCCCATGTGTCTGGTAACAATTGGAAGATATGACCAGGATATGCTAGATGGAGAAAATGTTTTTCTTATAATAGTATGTATGACATGAATACAACTACCTACATATGCACACATACCACACACATATATATGTGTATGTATAGAACATGCCCGGGACATTTTAAAAAAGCCTTAAAATACATTAATCTATTAACAGTGAGCCTTTTTGGGGGGAGATGGAAGACAATAGAAATTTTACTATTTTTTTTCTATTTTGATTATTTCTTCCCTATGGTTATGTCACATTAGAATGATACATAAACTTTAAAAACCCTGGCAACTTGCTTGAACTGATTTTCACCGTGTATATATTTGGCTGTGACAAGACGACCATCTGAAGCCTGACACTGCGTGCTCTGATGCCCACACCTATGCTCTGGGAGAAGAGTCACTAAGGATCAATTACCAGACTCCCCTGTGTTTGCTGCAGGTAGCACTGCATGAAGGTGAGCAGTAAAGAAAGCAATGGCATGATTATCATAAAAGATTGCTCTTCTGGTGCTAATGGTTAGTATTTTTCATCCACATGACTTGGGGATGAATAAATAATGGACACAGATATGCTGCTTTTCACTCTCCATGACTTTGTTGTAAGCGTGCTCTTTTGACCAGTGGGATAAATCGATAAGTGCCTGGAACACAGGTTGCAGAATGAACAATGTGAGCTAGATCCGCATTAGTTTTACCTGTTCTTCTCGCCAGCTTGTAAGGTTTGCCCTGTGCAGAGTCCCTGGGCTTGCTACTAGCTACTGAACAAACAGTAATGGTTAACAGCAAAATTCATCAATAAGCAAATGGAAAACAAATCAGCTCAACGGTAAAGTTGAAAAATAATCACAGCCTCGTAGAGGAAACCTGCAAGGTGACTTTACGGTAAGAGTGATAGCAAAATTGCTGCGATGTGACTTGAATTTACACTGCAAATGACTGTCGTGGGGCCGTGCCACAGAGTGCCAAATGATAGCGATTTGATGACCGTGTGAAAACATATTTGTGCTTTCCAGTTACAGGCAAGAAAGCCAAGAGTTTGAAAGTAGAACCTCCCAGTGCTTTGTCATGTGCCATTTCAGAGTAGAAGAAGTGTGCTTGTCCATCTTAGACTCACAGTGTACAAACAGAGCAAACATCTTACTGGCAGGTGACTTCCTGAGCATTTGATGAAGATGATAAAAAAATAGCTGTGTTTTTGCATGCTTTGTATGTGCCAGACGTTGTGTTAACCGTTTTAATATATATGCCTTGTTTACTGACCTCACGTCCCTATGAGCTCTTCAGGACCAGTTATCTCATTGTTTCTGGACTGACTTTCTGTCAGAGACACATACTTTAGTTTTATTATCTGATTGATAGGTCTGACCTTCTGGATTTTCTTCTCAGTTCTTATGTCTCACATGATTTCCCTGTCCTGTACTTAAGACTCCCAAGGTGTGTATAATAATAATGAGAGGAAAGACTTTTCAAACGTTTACTATGTGCCAGTAGGCACTATTCTTTCCTCTCTCTCTCATCTCTCTCTAATCTCTCTAGCATCAGTGCCCTTCAGCCAAAAACCACGTGAACCCCAGGAGTTGAGCAGGTCGAGTTTATTATTAGTCACCCAGAGGGAGAACCAAGGAGAACAAGAGAAGGGCTCTGTGGGGCGTCTCAATAATAGGGTGTTACAAAGTACTTAATAAAGGATTTAGGATCTAATTGAGGGATTTTGGGCGAAGGTCTAAGAAAGCAGGAATTCCTTCTAAATTGGATGCTGTCAAAAAGCACGGGCAATTTTATGATCAAGTAGCTCATTCAATCTTATCTATAGAGAGGGGAGATTGGAACCAGAATAAAGCTGTTCTTGGTAGAGAAGAAGCAGTTACTCATGTTAGCCAAGGTGGGCGGTGTTTAACATTTTATGGGCAGCACAGTGACCTTGTTTTTGTCTGTTCTTAGACAAAATTGTGAAATGGCTCTGCCTTGTCTTTATCATGGTCTCTGAGTAACTTGGTCTGAGGTTGGTATCCAGTGAGATGTTTTTTGTCAAAAGGAGAATAACATGTCATGGCTGTGAGCGCCCCGCCAACTTCCTCATGTTAAGGACTGCTTTTTTTTTTTTAGTTATCTAGCTAGCTGTCATCTATCTCCATCTACCAGTAATGCATCTATCTATGCTAATTTAATAGTCACAACTCTCTGGGATAGGTATTACAGTTATCTCCATTTTGCAGATGGTGGAACTACTCAGTTTCTCAACAGAGAGAAGGAACATGCAAAAGTCTTCTTGCTAATTACATAAAGACCTAAGATTTCAGACACAGGCAGTCTGATACCGTAGTCCATGCTATTCGTTGCTATAGTGTACTGACTGACAATGAACCCATCTATTAAGTGATTCATCTTTGCATCCCAGATAGCATGCACCTTTCTGTAATGATCTTCCACACTGCTGCTTCAGGGCAGGAATGATGGAAAATTGATCTGAATGGGAGGAAAGCACGCTCCTGACACGCTCCTGATATGGTAGCCTGATGGGCAGAGATTTGTGTGTGTGTGTGTTTGTGTGAAGAGGTTTGAGAGAATCTAAAGTTCATCTTGAGGATAACTACCTAATTCAGCCATGCTTAGCCCTGAATGGGCTGAGCAACTTAGGGATTGTAAGCAACAGAGATCTTGAAAGGAGCAGCCTGTGCCCCCTCACCTACTGGGAGAAGAGGAGTGTCTGAGGATAGGAGGACAGATAGACTCAATCTGGCCAGGAGGAAGAATGAGAAAGAAGTAAAGACAGCATGAAAAAAGTGGAGCAGGGAAGAGAAGGGTAGGATATATGGAATGAGAAAGAGGGAAGCAGGCTCTGGTACCTGCCTTACTTCCTTTGAGTTTTGTGAGTGGGGAGTCCCCAGAGTGCAGAAGCAGGGGAAGAAGAGACAGCCAGAGCATCCCTTGTGTTCTGTTCCTGCTTTGGCCTATGGAGGTGCGTGCCCAATAAAGACTGATCGCTCTGCTCCTAAATAAGGTTCCCCCCCCCCCCCCCGGAAATGTGGGCCCACCCATCCTTGAGGCAGAGAGAGAAGATAATGTGGGTAAAGGAATAAAGAGAAAGACGAAGTCTTGCTGGAGGCTAATGGCAGGAGAGACAAAAATAACACGTTCATGGTGTCTCCCCTCAGCTTTAATCTAAAAATCCAAACAGAAAAAAACTCTTAACATTGGAACTTTTGGTCTATCAAATTGGACAAAATGGAAAGTCAAAACAGGAAGAAACAACTAGAACCTTAATTAAATAGAAATAAGTGATCTGCAGCACATGTTAATAATAATTTGGGGCTTACTTTATTTTATTTTCCTTTTCTCTTTCCTTCATTCATCACATGTTTATTCAGAGTCTACTGTGTTTCAGGCACTGTGCCAGGTCTGGGGACACGATGATTAATGAGACAGTCAGAATCTCTGCTGGTCACAAAGCAGGCCCCAGACACTAAGTCATACCACTGATTCTAAGACAGGAGGCCTCAGAATCTTAAATGTATTCTGAAAGCATCCATGAAATTTGAGTTTTAATCTGGTAGGTTACCACCCATCATGCTGCTGCCTGGGAGCCAGCTTACCCAGTTGGAAGAAACGTCATCTGAATTTTGAGTTGCTGGATTTCCACACTGGGTTGTCTATACCTCTTGCTTCTTCGGGAAGCTGACAGAAGCCCGGTTCTCCTTGGCTCACCCAGAATTCCTGCACGATTAGGTCCACTGAATTTGCATCTCATCTTTCTCTGCCTTTGCTTTCTGCCTCCCTTTTTATAATTTAGGAGCTGAGATCTCGGTTGGGTCAATGCTTCATCAGGTGCCTAGCGGAGTGCAGTTGCTCAATAAATGAAAATAGGATATTGTCCAGGTAAAGTGACCTCTGAGCTGAGATGAATAGCCCTTCCTAAGTGCTGCCTATCAGTGTTCAAACTCTTCTTTCTTATGAATTCTCCCCGAGGGAGGATGGGTTAGCTGACAGGTCTGAACCTTTCCCACCTAAACTGAGTCTTCTAAATGGCCACAGAAAATAATTCCTCCAAGCCTCCAGAAATAGTCAGTAAGTCCAGTCACAAAAGAGTATTCAGGGATTTTGTTTCTCCATCTAAAAGTAGGGGGAAAAATCTCTCTGATACCATCACTCTTTTAGCTTTAATTTCTCATTAAGGGGATATTTCAAAAAGTCTGAAGAAAGCTTTCAACGGCTGGACATCTCATGAATACAAGCTATTGTGCATCTGAAGTATCTGTTCGTGTCAGAAAACAAGGGGTTTGGGTGTGTTTGTCCTGTTGATTCAGTTTAGAGATCTTTTCATTGTCTGTAAGAAACCTTTCATCCCAGACCTTTTACCTCCCCCTTCTCAGTGGACTTACAGAGCAGTTAGGCTTAAGGTATAGCTCATTTTCTGACAAAAAGGAGTCATCTGGTACAGTTTTAATTTTTTGTCCTTTCTAAGTTGACAGTTGGGTTCTATGGGAACTGCTGGAAGATGCCACCTCCTGGAGTCGGACTGTGAGATTCCTGAGGGAAAAACCCTCATCCTCAGAAAACCCAAACCAAAAGCAAAACCAAAGCCAAACCCCCCCCCACCAAAAAAAAAAAAAAAAAAAAAAAAGAATAAGAACAAAAACAAATCTCAATTAAAACAAATAAAACCTCTGTAAAGGGCAATTTTCATCCTCTATCTCAGGTAAAAATCTGCATGAAACCATATGCGTTCTACATCATATATTTACATCTGCTTCAAAATAGGGGGATAAGGATATATTCTTACCGTGCCTGAGACTGCAACTGAAAAGTGTGTGGACAAAGTCAAAGTAGCATAATCTTGGAAAAATCAGCTTTTTATTAGCCATCCATGCAAGTTGCATCTGTGGCTCTGTTTGGAGTTAGCAAAGAAATGGACTTCCATATTTGTTTTTATTGGATTTTAATGGGCAGTCATCTTTTGATGAGAAAGAGTTAGTGAGAATGAGCTAGCACTGACTTGTCGCTAGATCCCCCCAGGGACAGTGTGGTATCGTTCCTCCTGCTTATTCTTATACCGTCTAGTCTCTCATCAGATCAAAATTCCAAATACTATGGCTTCAAATCTGATTATATCTATTATAAAAGATCTCAGCAGAATGTGGGCTGACCTCAAACATTGGATCCTGTGAGGTATGAATCCAAGATTTCCTGGCCAAAGATTTCTTTGCTCCCAAATATCAAATTGGGAACCTACCATCCTCAGTGATTTCTTTGGAATTATTTAATGAATCACTTGTATTATCTCTACCTCCCACGCTGGAGATTCATGTTTCTAGATCTTAGCATGGTGTGTGCCGCATAGTTGGTACTCAAGAGTTACTGATGAAAACACAAGAATAAGTGAATAAATGACTGAAAGAATAACTGGATTTGAAAGGTGTTTAGTCTTTGAATTCCTCATATGGGAATTGAGGAATGGGGCAGATGGAGCCTTTCTTTAGCAGATGTGAGCAAACTTTTTCAGGTGCTCCACAAAGGCTAGCTGTTTTCCCAGCACTTTCCTTGGTGGTGGTTTGGTTGAAGTCTAAAGAGAGTAGGATCTTGAAGGACCTGGAGGAGGATCGATCTTGAGCACTGGAAGGGCAGAGAGGGCTGTTATAAAGGATGCGGGAAGGTACTAAAACCACACGTTACCAAACCACAGTTTTCCTTACACTGCCTGAAGGACTATCTGAAATTGCCCATCTCCTCTTCTTCTTAGGGATCCTGACTCAATATACCACCTTTATTAGAAATTCCAGTCAGTGATGCCAGAATATCTAGGGTAATAATGATGTTTAAATTTCTATTTGTGAACTTACATCACATAAAAATACTAATTCACAGTAAGACCTAAATGTAAGACCTAAAACTACAAAACTCCTAGAAGAAAACAGGGGCAAAACTTCATGACATTGCATTTGGCAGTGATTTCTTGGATGTAGCATCAAAAGCACCAGCAATAAAACAATAACAAAATAAACTGGACTACATCAAAACTTCTACTTGTGGCAGGTCTAGATACCACTAAGGGTTCCTCTTTCCTGTGTAAAACTGAACGACACCTGGGGTTTGTGCCTTGTAAGGACAGGTAGATTTACTTACACATTGTCTCCTATGTTAACTGCACAATGGGCAAATACATCTGAATAACGCTTGTCGCCACAAGTCTTGTAGTTGACTGAAATGATTACAATATTGCAAGGTTGGGATGTCATTGCATTTCCCAACTTTGGTTGTCTTGGGGTGTTCGTTAGGTTTTGGTTCTGTCTAATTTAAACAAAGGTTGTTTCATGAAAGCATACAGATTGACTCACAGAACCAAAGGAACATTTGAGGAAGAATAGTGGGAAGGGTTTGGAAACAAGGGAGCTCTTGGGAAATCAGGTAGCATGAGTTAACCCCATTCTCATCAGTTAACACTAAGGATGAGTCAGCTCCAGTCACCTGTTCAAGCCCTTTGTCTTTATGCTCAAGGTCATAGTGGCCAAACTTGATTCATGAATTCCCTAGCCTTCCCTTCAAGAGAGAAATAATATCTTTATTTAGGATCCACCAAGACTGCACGGAGTTAAAGAGCCCATTCTACCAAAGGAAATAGGAGTGCTCTTCCCAGAAAAAGGGAACTTGCTATGCAGAAAACACAACAAACAAGCAGACAAACAAATCTGAGTCCAAATACTATGAATCTGCAGTTATCACCCATTCAGGGAGGGAAACTCTGTTCGAACAATTAGACGCCCAAAGAACCACGAAGAGTGGTAAAGCTGATATTTAAGTCACTGTTTCTCTCCCTGAATTGTATTCCTCTGTTCGTCTCATTGAGCCAGACTGTGACACTCGAGGCTGTTGCAGTTAAAAAAGGAAAACTGGTTTCTCATTACAGAACAGTCGTTTAGTTTTTAATTACGTTTGACTGTCCTATTGCAGGTTTATGGCCCTATCTGTCAAACAGAGATGATGAGTTCCAAGCGTGTATGAAGAATCTGAAACTCTGGAACGTAGCCTGATGGCATCGAATCTTACTCTCTCTCCTTGAGCTAAAGTCTTCATTGTAATTTCTATAGGAAAATAAATATGGTTTCCCAAAGATTCTTCATCCTGATTATTACACTGCTGCTCCCCGACTCGTGCTTCAAATATCAAATTGCTGTCCTTTCAATATTTGTACCAGCCAATCTGTGCTTGTGAACAGAACCACACTGATAGCTCTCATGTTCGTAGTATATTTTCCCAGATGCTTTTTCAATCATTTCTCATCAACAATCTGGGGAGAGAGAGATTTATCATTCCCATTTTACAGATGGGAAAATGAGGCTCACATTGGCCATATCTTTAACCAAAACCACAAAGAAGTCAACTAAATGATAAATCCGGCTCTTCTGCTTCTAAACTGTAATAGGAAATACTTGCTGAAGTCAGGATCATCTTTTCTCCTGCTTTCTTATTACTATGTAAAATGGTAACATGTAGCACAATGTTGGATATAAAGAAGTTACTCGTAATAAATGCAGGGGGCAGAAGAGATTTTTCTCCTCTCCCAGTGTGTGTTTTCCCTTTTTCATTCCCTTTTTTGTTCATTCCTCTTGTATCTTGCTTTGCTTTTAGTTTCTCTCTCATCTCCAGCTTATTTTACATTCACTCATGCACTTTAAGTACTGGAGGGCTTAATGATACCTGTATTTGTGTAGCACCTTGTTATTTATAAAGGACATTTGCCTGTATCAGCTTAATCTGAATCGTCTGCTTCTCTTAACAGTTCTGCAAAGTAGTTATTACTATTCTCAGTTTCCAGATGAGGAAAACAGAGACTCGGAGAGCTTACGCTTCTACTTGAACTTCACATATCTAGTGAGACCTGGAACAAGTTGTGTAACTGAGATTTGAAGCCAGATGGTTTTTAAACTCTACACTCTGTTCTTTTCCAGTTGCTCATATTGTCTCCCACCAGCTCATCAAAATGCAAGACAGGCCACAACAGAGACTGAAGTCTTTGCAGGCTCGTTCACCTGTCCCCCAGCTGTCTGCTAGCCCAGGATGTTTTCTCGTTGGGAAATCATTAGATCGTATATTAGTAATGACGAAAGGAAGGCAAAATTTTCATGCTCAGAAACAATACTATCGCCCAGACGTTTCCTAAATATTTCTTTAGTCTCATTTTATCATGCAATAGTGCTTTATGACATGAAAATATGTGGTCTAACATTTTTATTGCACTTGATTAGATTCAGATTTTGCTTTGCTGAGGACTTTTTGCAAATGGAATAAACGAATTCTCCAACACTTGGAACAGTGGAACAATGGATAGATATCCACTTAGTGATGTTACAGAAAGGAATCCTGTTTCACGAGTGGAGTCAGGTTTGATTACACCAAAGGTCCCTTTCATAAGCTTTACTGAGGTGGTCTTTGATCAGTTACATACAGCTTAGGAAAAACATTGATATGGAGAATAAGTATGTTGTAGGCATACTTTAAAAAAGATCTTTTTAAAAATGATTTAATTTGGTTTCAGGTGATCTATATGGAATGGATTTATAAGCATAAAGAACAAGAGTTTTGAAGTGAAATGGAGATTACTTTAGTGGTCTTGGGTTTGTTTGTTGTTGTTGTTTTTATTTTAGAAAGAACATGTGCCATACTTTAAAATATTGTTCCGATCTATTTATAAAATGACTCAGAAGGCTGCAAATTTTGAATCAGACCCAGAGAGCAAGAGATGGCTTTATAACAGGTTAAGTGCAATTCTGCCTTTTGGACCACAAGAACTGGTAGGTGCAAGATGCTGAAGGTATCGACTTAGATGAGAAAGCTGAGTGGGATCTCTCCAAGGCCTGAGTGGGAAGTCATAGCACATGCTGCTGTGTTCTAGAGCAAGGACATGTTATCCACAGCAAGAGCTAATCACTGCTCAAAAGGCAGTTCCTGCTGTGCTGTTGGGTCTTAATAGAGACAAAGTGCTTGACCATGGGACATTGAGTGACCATGTAGCTGGAGCTGCCTGTTGAGAATATTGTCAGATCAAACAAGTCATAAGTTTGGGAAGGTAAAGTAGCCATCCGTTATGTGATGGAGATGAGAATTAGGGATCAGACTTCGGCAGGCCAGGAAGGCATGGTCATTTACCTGGACAGGTAGCCCAGAATCCCAAATTACCTGCACCTGTTGCACTGACATCTCTCCATCAGCTCACATCTATAGCCTGGTGGCATGCTCTCTATGGCCTGATGGAAAAGTTAAAACTCTGGGCTTTACACATTATCCTCATAGGACTTGGGGACAAGGGGAACTGATATGAAGATTTTGATGCTTATGCTGCTTGCTGTGCTATGAGTAGTAAAGTTCTTTGTCTCTGGTCCTGGGAATATGTGTCTTCTACCTGTCCATGAAATAGCAGCAGCAGCCAAATCACACACCAGATCCAATAGTATGTATGTGAAATGTATGTATGTGTATTTTCATATTTGCATATATGAATGTGTATTTATATATTTGCATGCATGTATAAGCAGATGTAATTATCTCTAGAAGTAATGTCTTTGTATTAGGCTTATTTTCCATGTAATTGACATTATTTGCAATCAAGAGTAAAGCAATAAATGTACTTTTAAAACTAAGACAAACAAAAATCAAAAAGCCCCAAACAAAACCTGAGCCTTGTTCATGAATAAGTTATCTTACCTAATATGTTAATATGAGCTGAAAAGAAATTGTTCTGTCCCAACTCAGAGATGAAAAATTTGGTGAAGGGAAATTTTCCTAGTGGGCAGAGATAATTCATCTTCAGCTTTCTGTGGAGGGTGGTCAGAGGTAAGGATAATGATATACATACTCCTGGGAAGTGGCAAATGGCTCAGCTGGTTGTTTAGAAGTCAGGAAGGAGCAATACTAGAAGATAAAAGAGCAAAGCAAGCCTGAGGAAGAGGCAAGTAGATAGACCTATGGGAGAGGGCATAAAATGCGTGAATTTCTGTGTCTCATGACAATACCCATCAGACATTATGGCAGGCAGATGCTAAGATGGTCCTAATAATCTTTGTCTCCTGTTGTCCACACCCTGTGTAATCCCCTCCTCTTTACCATGGGCTGACTTACCTCCTATAACTAGCCAATATCTTGTGGCAAAGATGATGCAATGTTACTTCCAGGTTTTGTTTCATAAGGCAATTTTTCCTGTCTTTCTAGCAGACTCTCTCCTCCCTGCTTCTGTCTCTATCTCTCTTGCTGGCTTTGGAGAAGCAAACCACCATAGTTAGGAGGCCCATGTGGCAAGAGCTTGAAGGCAGTCTCTGATCAATAGCCAGCAAAGAACTGAGGCCCTCACTCTAACAGCCTGCAAGGAACTGAACCCTGCCAACAACCACTTGAGCTTGGAAGCAGATCCTTCCCCAGTTTAGCCTTCAGATGAGAAGGGATACTAGCCCTGGTAGAAACCTCATTGCAATTTTGCGAGATACTTGAAGCAGAGGAGCCATAGAAGCAGTGCCCAGATACCTAACCTACAGAAGCTGAAATAATCACATGTATTGTTTTAAATTGCTTAATCTGGGGAGTAATTTGTTATACAATAGTGAGTAACTAATACAAAGAACATATATCACAGAAGAAACATTGAAAAACCAGGTGAGTAGATGACATCCACATAATGCCAGCCAGTTTCTGTCCTCAGCCACCCAGAATGCAGAGTAGATCAATGACAGAAGAGTCATGGTGGCACAGAAGGAGAACACACAGAAGCTCAAAACTGTGGGCTCCCTCTCACTATAGTTGATCCAGCTGCTGCTGGTGCTGGATCTGTCACAGCAGAGGCCATGCTGACACCTCGGGATGGTGTCATCCCTAAAGGAGACAATGTCCCTAATAGCTGCTTGAGCCATCTGAGCTCAGAGTGCTGAATTACAAACCCATGCCTTGCCTTCAAGATTTTAAAGTCAAAGTCTATGAGCAGCTTCTATGAGACTTAACTAATAGCAAGACTAATTACTAAGTTTCCCTCCTACTTATTATATTCATTCTTTGTTCTCTGTAACTCTGCCTTTAAAATGTTTTGGCCTCTTCACTTTTACTGACAGATTGGCCCTATAATTGGAATCACGTTCCTAGAGGCATCACAGAATTGATATTTCCCGAGTTCAATTAAGCAACTATGAAAACCCAGTAGCTCTAATTAAAGAGGACTACAAATACAGTTATTTGGAAGGAAAGAACCTAGGAGAATGAGTAGAATGTGTTTTTGTCATTTTAATGCAGACCTCTCTGGAATGCTGGGCTATTGATTTATTCTGCTCAGGAAAGAGCAATACTTTCTTCTTTTGTGGCTATTATATTAAGCAAAACCTTTTTGAAACCAGCTAGATGTGCAGGTATTATTTCTGATCCCAAGGCTGAAAAATTTAACTTTCAGAACCTCATTTTAGAGGCCAAAGGCTATCTCTGTGATTCTAGAGCTGAAAATAGATGCTAGGACTCGAGTTCCTTGCTGTATCCATCAGTCACATTGCTTCCACCCTCAATTTATTCACCATGGATTTCCATTGACCTAGGCACCATACAAAGCATACATCAAAATGGGACTCTGCTCTCAAGGACCTACCTTGGCAGCATGTAGAATCTATATCAAATGAATGGCAGGTGTGATTTTCCATATCATCTAGGTCCTCAGGCTGTGTTCCTCATTTTTCTTTCTTTGTACTTCTCCCCCCTTTTTTTTTTTTTTTGAGGTGCTGGGGATTGAACCCAGGACCTCATACATGCTAAGGACACTCTCTGCCACTGAGCTATATACCACCCTCTTTCTTTGTACTTCTTAACAAGGAAAATAGCAACTTCAAATGCTTTTAGGAATAGAGTATTAAAATTATTTTTAAGAACTAACATTAATAGTGAGCCTGGAAAAAAAAGCCAGTTCTCTACTTATTCTTTTTAATAATAATTAATAGCTATGGTTCACAAAACACTATGTTAGAGATAAATAAAATGTGAAATCTTCCTTCAAAACATTTTAGGCACGTCAACAATCTAGTGAAACAGAAGACAGGATAAGGTAAGCTCTGTCACAGAATCCGTATCCAGAAGCTCTGGAAACACAGAAGAATGGCAGATGAATTAGAGAACCATAGAACATGACTGAGATGGAGCTAAACAGCATCCTTACTAGTCATGCCCAGGTTTTCACTGCCAGTATTGCATTTTATTATCATATTTTTTTCTTTCCTTCAGCTAACATTTTGGAAAAAAAATGCCTATCAAACAGAATCATTTACAGATGATTAATGAATGCAGTGTCATTGTCTGGCAATCAGAAGTACAGTTAAGCAAAGCTTGTTTGTAGGTTGGGGAGACATTTGAAAGCCAAGGAGAAGAAGTGAACAGGGAAGAAGACAGTGACATCATGAGACAGGAAGAGAGAGAATGACAATTGAGGAGACAGGCCCCCTTCAGGAAATGAGAGAGGTTTTAAACAGTGGTTAGGGGCAGAGCAGTAAAGATCTCTGACAGTTTTTCCTTTAGGAAAGATGAGAAGATGGTGGAGAGAGGGGAATGTGCTGTCAGGTGAGGCTGAGGAGGTGGGAAGGATGAGAGTAGGAAAGGGTGTTCCTGCCAGGGTAGGGTAGAGGAAGCTAAAGAGGTTAGAGTTGGATGGGCACGATCTTCTCAGACAGGAGGCAATTCTCCTTTAGGAAATGAAGTAGGGAGGGTGTAAGCTAGGCACTCAAACTGGGTGGACAAAGTCCTGGAAGGCTGTTGAGAACACTTGGGACAAGGGCGCTTAGGGAAAAGAAAAGGGATCAGTGAACTCCATTAGAAGTCCAACCAGGACAGAATATTGTTATTCTGGGGCCAGTCAACTCAGTACTTTGATTTTTGCCCACAGCCCTGAGCATTCTGGGAGCAGGACTGGAAGATCAGCTGCCTGGGGGTCTGGGGGAGCAGCAGTTGCTGAATGCAAAGGGCATGAGAGAATCTAGGGTGATGCTAAACTTATGCAAAAATTGTGGGTTCTGGGGCCCAGGCAAGCTCTTGAAAGGCACAGTGTAAGAAAGAGAGTTGATACATTGGGATCACAGGGAACCCAAAGGTTGGGTTCAGGGAGTAGAACAAATAGGAGAACAGGAGGTTGGGGGTATTTAAAGCAGGTATTTCCTGTCTGATAGGACCATGTGTAAGTGGCCAGCCAGAAGCAGAGGGGGAGATCTCTGAAGTTCAGCAAGTTTATGAACTGTGAGACCAGGATGCCTTCAGTGGATCATTTACAGGGATGATGAGGTTGCTCAAGGGGATAGCAAAACAGAGAAACAAATGGGTATCTTCTATTGCAGAGTGAGCTGGTGGAAATATTCTTAAGACATGGCCTGTGACTTCAGATATGGGCCATTTTTTCCTTTCTTTCCTTTGAAAACATTTTATTTTTAATTGTTTTAAATTTTCAGAAATGTTGGAAAGAAAGTACAGAGTACTATACCCATATACCCCACATGAAATTTCCCCTAATATTAATGTCTTATATTAGTATAACAAATTTATCACAATTAATGAACCTGTCCTGATGTGTTATTATTAACTAAAGTCCACGCTTTATTCAGTTTTCCTTTGTCCCTTATGCCATTTTTTTTCTGCTCCAGGATTCTGTGTAAGATTTCACATGACTGTTACTTATCCTGTCTCCTTAAGTTCCTCTTGGTTGTGACAGTTTCTCTAACTTCCTTTGTTTTTAATGACCCTCACATTTTTAAGACACTGCTGTTCAGGTATTTTGTAAAATGTCCCTCTGTTGGGATTTGTCTGATCTTTTATTTTCATGACTAGAGTGGAAGTATGTGTTTTTGCAAGGAAGATCATGGAAGTCAAGTGCCATTCTCATCACTTCATCCCAAAGGCACATGCTGACCCTGACTTATCTCTGTCAGTGTCCACGTGGCTCACCTAGCTGAGGGCGGTGTTTGCCAGCTTTCTGTCTCTAAAGTTCCTCTTCTTTCCCTCTTTCTGTACTGAACTCTTTGGAAGGAAGTCTTTGTGGGCAGCTCACTCTTAAGGACTGGAAATTATGATCTTCCTCCTTGAAGGCAGAGCATCTATGTAAGTTCCTTGGAATTCTTCTGTACAGAGATTTGTCTACTGTCTCTTAATTATTTATTTATTTATTGAATTATTCATTTATATCATCTTCGACTCATGAATATTTATCTTATACTTTGTGTTATAATCCTTGACACTTAATTATGGTTCTGCTCAGACTCTTCTAGCTTTGGCCTCTGGAAGCTCTCTTAGCTGCTGTGTCCCTTTGGCAGCTCCATTTTTTTAGAAAAATGAAGTACACTCAGTTTACAATATTGTGTCAATTTCTGGTGTACATCCATCATTTTTTAATTTGTTTTGTATTTTTGAGCGCTTTCTTACTTTCAGACACTACATTATTCTGTAGGTTCACCTTGTATATTTCCTATCCCACTCCTTTCTCCAAGGAGCCCTGTTTCCTCTTTTTTTTAGAGAATGATATTAGAAACCTAGATTTGTGTGCTAAGTGTACTTATTGCTACCGAAGATCAAAATTTTTATTTCCGTGGTGTGTGTGGACTTTCACATATGAACTGGAACCTGTGTTTTTCTCCCACTTGATCTTTACTGAGCCTTTCAGTTGCTCTTTGGTTCAGCCTCAGTGGCCTTCCTATCATTGCTGGAAGGCCTGTTCTTCCTCCAGCCTCAAAGGCTTGCACATACTGTTTTTTCTCTTTACTAAATCTTCACTGATACTGTCTTACGTATTTTGTCTTGTTACCTCCTGCTCATTTTAAAAATAGCCCATTTTCAGAGAATCCTTCCAGAATACCCATCTCAACCCAATTCAGACCAAAGCCCCTTGAAATATATTTCCAATACTCTGTTATATTTTTCCTCAGTGTTACTGATGACATTTTTAGTTACGTATCAGTTTGTATAATTTATTTTATGAGCTTCTCTCCTAACCAGTAAGCTATAAGAGGCAGTGACTGTGTTTTCATTGTTACAGTCTGAGCATCTAACTCACTGCATTGAGTGTAATAAGTGTACTCTACACTGTTGAAAATGATTAAAATACTTGAAGAGTTATGCTGTGTAAGGGAGCCAGAGAAAATTGTTTCTTTTTAGGACAGAACAGTAGAAGCCATAGGGTAAGTTTAAAGAAGGGCAGCCTTTGATTCAAAACAAATAAATCTCTTATTACCAGAGTATCCAACCTGGGCATGATCCAGATCATGGAGTAGTGAGCACCCTGTCACTGAAAATGTTTAAAGAGAAACTAGAAAATCATCTTGTATTAATGCCTCCCAAGGGACTTGTTATAGCCATATAGAGTGTTGGGTTGGGGCATCAATATGCTCCCTTTCAGTGGTGTGATGGGGTGGAAGGTGTTAGAGGAAGGAGCCAGATGGATCTGATTCTGTCTTGCCTCTACTATTTTCTTGCTCTATGACCATAGGCAAGTGCCTTATTTTTGCTGACCCCTAGATTTCTCATTTGTAAAATGGGGATGATAACGTTACTCATGGTTGGGTCACAGTGAGGACTAAATTACATGATATGTGAAGTGCATGGCCCAATGCGTCACATGGGCAAGCATTTAACTGAGTGTCTACTATTAGTAAACATACAGAACCTAGTAAATAGCATAAGATTGGGAGATAGGCGCATCTCATTTTGAATTTCTACAGCTGTTTGCCAGTTGTACCATTTTGGCTAAGTTACCTATGCTGTTTGAGCTTCAGTTTCCTTAGCTAAAAAGATAATATTTATTATGTCACAATGTTGCTTAGAGAAAGAAATATAAAACCAGATGCATAGACTCTGGCCCAAGTGCACACTGTGTATGCTTGTGAGGCTGGGTGACTGGGAAGCCCCCAAGGGCATACTCAGGGAACACTGATGTATGTTTGTGACTTCTGCTTTGTTCAGTGGGGCATGCAAATTGTGGATGAGAAATGAATGGCTTGGTGCAATAGAGGGCAGGTATTCTAGAGAGCGAAGAAGGGGAGAAAAAGAGTTCAGTCAGGGAGATGGTATCTTGGATGAGGGAGTACTTTGGGAGAAAGAAGAGGTATTAAGTGGTAATGGTGATGGAGTTCTGCTGCCTGGTGTAAATTTCTCTTTTGACTTCTTAAGAAATACCCTATAATATCTCCCCAAATTATCTATATTATTCAGCAATTCTTTTATTTTTAAATTGAAGTATAGTTGATTTACAATGCTGTATTAATTTCTTGTGTACAGCATAGTGATTCAGTTGTACATATATATTCCTTTTCATATTCTTTTTCAATAGGGATTGTTGCAAGATATTAAATATAGTTCCCTATGCTGTACAGTATGACCTAATTTTTTTATCTATTTTATATATGGTAGTTTATATCTGCAGATCCCGAACTCCCAATGTATCCCTCTCCACCGTCTTTTCCCTTGGTAACCATAAATTTGTTTTCTATGTTTATTCACCAATTCTTTGAATTTGGATTTTTTTTTTGGAAGAGGAGCACACTGGTGATTTGGCCTCAAGGTGTACTCAGAATAAGATCGAAGATTGCCCAAGAGCCTTGTGCCATCCAAATAGCACTAGATTTTCCCCTTCCCCTTCTAATTAGATTCTGAGATTCTAATATCTGTTTTTCTGATTTTTTTGCTACGAGGATGAGGTGAAAGAAATAAATATGGAAAACCTCTAAAATATATATTGTTAGTAATGTATAAATAAATAATTCTTTTTTTTTAATGCTGACCTGAAAAACCAGAAGATTCAGGATCATAAAATACTGATAGATCACAGTAAAAACATTCTGAAATTTTCCAATCACTTCCTCATTGGAACTGCATCTTTTGTTATCAACTTTCCCAACCATCTCCCTAACATCAGACTCTCATGAGGGTATGAAGTGTCATTCTTTCAATCAATCAACAAATATTGCCTGAGTGGCTACTATATGGCAGGAACCCATCTAGTAGCTAGTGATACAATGATGAACAAGTGTTCAATGATGAACATGGAGTGTTACTGGAGTTTCCATTCCAGTGTTTGCTGATGGTAAAGAGTGGAGGAAGCAGCCAACGACTAAGTAGACAAAAGGACAAGATAATTCAGATTGCTAATTATCACCATGGCTTGGTGCATTAATGTATTTCCTAGCACAATGTCTAGAGTGTGGTAGGTACTCAATAATTATCTGCCTAGTAAAATGTATACGTGGTAACTCATTTCCTTAGAGTTTAACACTCTGCTTTTTCCAACTGGTAACTCAGTTGAACTAACGTGTTTTGTCTCAAATGTGTATTTCAACGTAAATTTGGACTGGAATGAAACAGAGAAATAGCATTGATAAAGCCAGTGGGCAGCTGTTTGGGGTTCAAAAGCTTTGGGTCACATTTTAGCTTTCACTTACCAGGACACCTCTTTTCTCTGAATTCAAGGTCCATTTTTCAAGCAAGTGAGGTAATACAGTGTTAATAATAAATGAAGGGAATTACAAACTTCTTTTATGATAGCTAACTCTGGATTGTTTGAACTTCATTCAGGTCATCATTTAATCTAACCCAAGCTTGCCAAAAACTCAGTTCAACTACATAGACAACTTAGATGACTTCTTTGCTTAAACGTAAAAATAAAACCTTAAGAGACTTCTTGGAGGGATCAGCTATTTCATAAGGACTTAAGATTCTTGATAAAGAATGTAATTCTTTACAAAATTTTCATGGGATCAAATAGTAATTATTTTTTAAGATTTTTTCTCTATATAATATTCTGCAGGCTAAAGATTGGACAGGTAAAATAATTGATTTCAGAGAGACATATCTGTAGAATAGATAAACAAGATTATACTGTATAGCACAGGGAAATATATATAGGATCTTGTGGTAGCTCACAGAGAATAAAATGTGACAATGAATATATATATATGTTCATGTATAACTGAAAAATTGTGCTCTACACTGGAATTTGACACAACATTGTAGAATTATTATAAATCAATAAAAAATGTTAAAAAAAGAAAAAGAAAGATGTAGCTCTTTTGCACCATTATTTGGCTTCTCAATTTTTATAAAAGCAATAATTATATGGATGATATGCAGTAGAATTTAATCTACTATTTACTTAATTAACAGTTTATAGATAATAGTGCATGAGGATAATTGAAAAATAGTTCTAATTTTTCAAAAGATAACATCTTATTTGTTTATATTGATTAGTTTCACAGCACTGTATGATATTTCATTACACTCTGAACTCTGAGGGAGGAGGGAACAGCAAGAATATGACACATGGAACTGGGAGTCAGTAACATCAGCTCTTCCAATACTAGGCAGTGTTGCCTTGGAAGAATGAAAAAGTTACTTCTCCAACTCTCCCTTCTAAAGCTATAAAATGTGAGGTTTGCAAAAGATGATACACACTTTGCTTTTAATATTGGATGATCTTTTTCATGCCTGATTTTAATGTTTTAATTGGGAAAGTAGGCAAGAACCATTTCTTTAATATACAAGTAAAATTTTCTGATAAATTAAACACAATGTTGTGTTACTCATCATGTGTCCCATATCAACTGTAGTTTGAATATTCTGACTTAATTTAAGATTTTTCCTTCTCAAATAATATGCATGCAATTTGTCTTCTGGCTATTAAGTATCAATTTGAGTAAGAGACTCCTCATTTTAAAAATTGCTATGAATTAACAATCATTCTCTTAATAAATTATTGGAAAGTAATGACTCAGAAATATAAAAACAAGTCTAAAGTATCTGTATAAATTCTCTAGCATTTCCCCAAATTAGGCAGGATGAGGTTTTTGCTGCACGCTATTAAAGGAAAAAGTGATACGGGAATTGCCATGCCACTGTGAACAGCTAGCACACTGTGCAAAATTCATGAAACAATTATGTTCAGACACTGGACCAGAAAGAGGCTGTGCAGGCTGACTCCTGAGAGAAGGGGAACACCTGAGGTGTATCCTACGATTGCTTTGGCTTTCTACCTGGAGGCAGTCTGTGGGCCATGGTGTAGAGAGGGAGAAGTCAGACAGAGCATGGTGTCTTGCTGAGTTGTGAAATAAAAGTTTACTGGATGAATTTAATAGAAGGTTAGATTCTACTGAAGAAAAGATTGCTGAACTGGAAATCATTCCAATAGAAAACATACACAATGCAGCATCGAGAGAAAAAAGAATGAAAAAAATGTAAGAGCACCAGTAAACTGGTGGACAGTATCAGGGAATTTAACTTTGCCAGTGTGTAATTGAAATCCAAGGAAAAGGGAAGCAGGAAAGAAATATTAGACTAGTTTAACAGTTTTTTGTATTTGAAGAAAACTTTTATGGTTTTCTGTACACAAATTATGAATTTCAGTGCATCACAAGCAGGATATACTCCAGAGAAGCAAACAAAGACAAATTACGTAAAGGAAAAAAAAAAAAGATAAAAATGTCTTCAGACTCTCTATTCAAAACCAGGGGAGCTAGAATACGACAGAAAGACATTTTTAAAGTGATTGAAGGAAAAAAAAAAAAACCCTAGAAAATCTTTATCCAATGAAACGATATTTCAAAAGTGAAGGCAAAATGAAAACTTTTTCTGACAAACAAACCTGAGAGAATCCATTGCTGGCAGACCTGTAGCTTTAAAAATATGAAAGGAAGTTCTTCAGACAGATGGAAAACAATACCAGATGGAAGTGTATATCTATAGAAAAAAAAAGAAAGTAGAAATGGTAAGTATTAGGGATATTCATTGCTTTAAAAATAGTTTACTGCAAATATAATCATATATCATAGGGTTTATAACTTAAGTAGAAATAAATTATACGGCAACAGTAACACAACAGAAGGGGAGAAATGAATATCTTTATATTATATGTGAAGTGGCAGAGTATTTGGTAAGTTTAGGAAGTAAGCCCTAGAACATCTGCTTAAAGAAAAGACATATGGCTAATAAACTAGTAGCATTGATAAAATGGAATTTAAAAATTCACTTAATCCAAAATAAGGCAGAAAATTTAAAAAAAATAGATGAGATAATGGAAAACAAATAACAGTATTATAGATTGAAATCAACTATATTGATAATTACATTAAGTATATATTCTCTAAGCATTACATTAACTATATATTCTCTAAGCATAAGTATATATTCTCTAAGCAAACAGAGATTAACAGACTGGAATAAAGAAAACCATCCAATTAAATATGAATCCCAAGATAAGTTAAAAGTAAATTAATGCAAACATGAGTCAACAGAAAGTAGAAATAGCTATGTTACCACCAGGCCAAGTGTTCTCCAAAATCGAAAATATTACTCATGAGAATGAGGGAGTTTTGCTAGTGATCAAGAGGTTAAATCTTTATGAAAACCTAACAAATTTCAATGCACCTAGTAATAGAACTTCAAAATGCATGATGCAAAAATTGAAAGAGCTGAAAAATGAAATAAATTAAAGCCAACATATTTAAAGATTTCAAAGTCCTCTCCCAATAATTGATAAATAAAAAGTAGAGAGAAAATCAGGAAGAATGTATAAGACTTGAACTATTCATCAACTGTATTTGACTCTTATAGTTCTCCCCCAACTTGAACAGAATACACATCCTTGGCAATTATGTAAGGAATAGTCACCAAGATAGACTATATGCTAATCCATACAACAAGTCTCAATTAATTAAAAAGTCCTGAATTTCAACATCTGCTTTCTCACCAATATAGAATTAAATTAGGAATCAATAATAGAGCAATGCATGAAAATACTCAAAATATTTAGAATTTGAATAACATGTAACTCTAAAATTACAAAAAACTAAAAAGACTGTCCATATCAACTGTTGTTAAAGATGTGGAACAACTTGAGCATTCATGGGTGTAAAATGTAAAGGAGTATAAAATGGTTCAACCCACTTTGGAAAACAATTTGAGTTTCTTATAAAGTTAAACACACCTAATATATGGCTCAGTAATTCTACTCATACATATTTACTCAAGAAAGTGAAGGCCTCTGTCTCTGCAAATTCTTATATATAAGTGGACATAGCAGCTTTATTAATAATAATTACAAACTGAAAACAAAACAAATCCTTATCAAGAGGTGAATGGATAAACAAATTCTGATATAACACATAATGGAATACTATACAGCAGTAAATGAAGGAATGAACTATCAATACATATAAAATTGTGAATGAATCTTGAAAACATTATGCTGAGTGTAAGACACCAGAGGCAAAAGATTATATACTGTATGATTTCATTTACATGAAATTCTAGAAAAGGGAAATCAAATCAGTGGTTGCCTGGAGTTGTAGGTCGTTAGGGATTAACATTAAAGGGGCATGAAAAGCTTTTTTAGGTAATAGAAATATTCTCTTTCTTACTTACACATGAGTGTATATATTTGTCATAACTAATCAAACTCTATACTTAAAATGATTACTTTTTATTGTATGAGGGAGGTTTATTCCTCAATATGTAAAAATAATTAGATTTGAAGAACTTTAAGATGTTTCCATGTGTGACCTAAGAATAAGAATTTTGTGACCAGATATTTTGAGGGACTTCCAATTTCAACAAACTCAGAAAAATGTTCTTATAAGAATTCTGAGTCTTTAGTAGGCTATCTTTAATTTAAAATCTCCAAGACATTCTCATGTTTTTATTTCGTTCCCAAACTTTTAAATGGGACATCTTCCTGGAATAGTTTTTTCTTGTTACATATGTTAGAAAGGTACTCTCCTGTTTTAACCAGACATTCAAAGTTATGTGATATAATTCTTTTTCACCCTCTCAGTTTCATACTGATGACAGAGAGAATTTTTTTTTTCTGGTCAAGAACTGAGAAGAGATTATTAATAATGAATGATTTGGGTGAATGGATAAATAAAGTGTGATACACCCAGACAATGGAATATTACTCAGTGCTAAAAATAATGAGCTATCAAGACATGAAAAGACATGGAGGAAACTTAAATGCATATTACTAAGTAAAAGAAGCCAATCTGAAAGGCTACATCCTGTTAAATTCCAAGTGTATGACATTCCAGGAAAGGCAAATCTATGAAGACAGTGTAAGTTTGATTAGTGGTTGACAAGGGCTTGGGAGAGGAAAGGGATGAATAGGTGCAATATGGAAGATTTTTAAGACGGTGAAAATACTCTGTATGATACCGTAATAATGAATTCATGTCATTATATGTTTACCCAAATCCGTGGAATATATACCACCAAGAGTGAACGCTAAAGGAAACTATGAACTCTGGGTGATAATGAGATGTCAATATAGGTTCCTCCTTTGAAACAAATGTATGTCATTGTTTAAATATTTGATAGGGGATCTTTACAGTGAGGGAAGCTATTCATGTGTGAGGGTAGAGGGTACATGGGAAATATTTGTGCTTTCTTCTTAATTTTTCCGTGAACCTAAATCTGCTCTAAAAATAATATTTAAAAAGTATAGATATTGTAAGCATTTAGAAAAGGGAGCAATGATGATTATTAAACTTCATGAGTTCACCAAGAATAAATCATCCATAATAGAATCAAGTCCTTCTTTGATGGGTTAGGTATGTACAGTACATGTTTAAATTTACACATGATGTTGGAGTCCCCTGTGACATCTTTGAACAGGTGAATAGGTGAACAGTAAGAGGATGATTTAGTATAGACAGAGTAATTCACAGGAAGTCCAAGGGCTTGATTCAAAGGGTCAACATTTCTCTGAATGGTGGTATTTCTTAGAGGCATAAGACTCTTTGTTCAACCCTGTGTGTGTGTGTGTGTGTGCAGTTTTTGTTTTTCTACATTTTAAGCAATGTCGTATTTTGTTAAACAAGTTCTTACTTTTTTTGTAAAACATTTTAAACAATGGCATACTTTTTTTCTTAATTTTTTTGGAAAACATTTAAACAATGACATACTTTTCAAATATGGTATTTTAAATAATGTCCTGCTGACTAGAATTTTATATGGTTCAGAGTTGAGAAGGGTAGTTAAAATACTTGATTCTAGAATTGTTATTCATAAAGAATTCAAGTGACTGAAATAATAGTGAACATTTGAAACAAATAAAAGTAAATAGGAAAAGGTGAATTTATGCCACTGGTTTCACAATAAAATAATTGTACTGGTGAAATGTGATATATAAAAGTATTTAAGGATTTTATGGTGATTTTAAATGGAATAGATTAACCACTGACAAGCCTCACAAAAATAACGAAAATTTATAATAACAGTTATAGTGTATTGAATGTCTACTATGTGCCAAGAATTATCAGGGACTTTTCAAACATTTGTCTGTAAATTCCATATTCATTTTTAATTTTAAAGGTTGCCTTTTGCCATTTTGTAAGTTGAGAATTTAAGTTCAGAGAGGTGAAATCTGTGGTTCCCATAGCTAATAAGAGTTGAAACTAAGATTAGTGATATCAAATCCTTCTTTCACAAGATCCACATTCTTTTACTCTTCCTGCCTCATTATTGAGATTGTAAGATGCATTAAGGTGGAAAAAATAACTAGTATAAAGGGTGTAACAGGAACATTTTGATCTAAACTATTCGGAGTCCCATTTGGAGTTTTCCCTTTGATTAAGAACACCACAGTTTAAGAGGAAAACTGGACTAATTCTAAAGTACATGTAATCAGATAAAGAGATTTGGATTTATTTTAGATGAGGAACAGACCAAAGAACTAAGAATTTATGACCTGGGCAACTGAGCATTCTAGCAGCCCATGGTAGCTCAACATTTGAAGAACTATTATTTGAAAGAAAGCTTACATTTTTCTTTGTAACTCCACAGACTAGGACTAGGACTAATAAATTAAAAGAGTCATGAAGCCAGCTTGGGATGACCTAGGTTAGAATTTTGCAACAGAGCTGCCAGGAAATTAGCTGAAATTTCTGAGTGGGTAGTGAGCTGCCTGACACTGGAGCTATTCAAGTAGAGAGTAGTTGATCATTTAGTTGGAAATCAGTGTAGAATCACTGGTAGTCTCAGCTGACTTTTAAATTTCCTTTCAAAGCTTGGAGTCTTTAATGTTACAGAAATTGCAGTGTATTTAAAGGGTGGAAGTTAGCATACATTTCTTAAAATGTAATCTTGTTGAATACTTTCATTATGAAGCTAGATTAAAACAGAAAAAAGCTACAACAACACACCTGCAAGTTAAAACAGGCAGGTAGTTGTTGGTAAGGAGAGAATAGGATTTATGTATCATTCCGTCCACTTTTCTAAACACTTGCCAGACAATAATTATTTACTTTTGGACAAAGATCCTTGGCTTGTATTTTCAACAACCTTTAAGGGAGCTGATTGCGAAATGTTTTCAGCTCCATCTCCAGCATGAGTCTTAAGTCTTGGCAAAGGAGGAAGCCAAGGGAACATTTACTCCATAGAAGGTGAATGTTCTTGGCTATGATGGAGGTAACTCTGCAGTTAACTTGTGGCTCATTCTTTCCATCTCATATATTGAAAAGACCTCCCAGGAAGAGCTGCCAAGACATCCACGGTCCACTTGGCCTCCACAAGCAGCACTAAGACCCTTTGTGGAAGGTGTGGGGGACTTTCATGGAGCACTTGCAAAAGATAAGGCATATTCTATCCCCTCTACCCTCATACCGCCAAAACTTCCATGGCCAGTTTTCCTTATTGATCTATATTTAATAATAAATAATGGCCATCTAAATAATAAACAGTGTCTTGAAAGTCTCCTTTTGTATTTTACAACCTTGCTACTCAAAGTGTGGTCTGTGGACCAACCTCAGCATCCCTGGGACTTGGTTAGAAAGGCAGGTTCTTGGACTTTACAACAGACCTACTCAACCAGAATCCACATTTTAATAAAACTCCAAAGTGATTTGTATACACATTAAAATTTGAGAAGCACTCTTTTAGACTACTTGCTCATGATCTTACACATTTTATAAGTGTGCTATGCAGTTTAGAACTTTCTCACATTGTTCTAATTTTACTTTTTAATACTTCAAGATGAATCGCTTGATATGAAGACAGTAAGATTTCTGGAACTATCACCTAAAGTCTGATCTTTAACTCATCCTTTCCTCTCAATCCTCATAACCCAATTGCCCACCAATTATAGAACTTGAAACTTCCTCCGAATTGCCTCTCCCACCTCCACAACATACCTGGACTGGGCTCCTTCATATCAATCTGGACTATATATATATATAGCCTCTCTGCTGGTTTTTCTTTGCTCTCACTCATTCTCCAAACTGGGAACAAAGGTAATTTTTATTGACAGTTATCCTTGCACCAGAACAGTGTTGTAACTTGTTGGTTTGCCTTCAAATTCTTCTTGAATTGGTCTCTGATAACCTTGTAGCTTCTTCCATTGCCACATTTCTATCAAGCATGTTGATCCCAGCCATAGGTGTAGTGGCCATTTGTGCATTTCCATTTTCCAAAGGCTCATCCTCCCGTTTCCTCCTCCTCTTCTTTCTAGACTCATCATGAGAATAGGGGGGAGGGTATAGCTTGAGTGGTAGAGTGCATGCATAGCATGCATGAGGTCCTGGTTCAATCCCCAGTATCTTCTCTAAAAATAAGTAAATAGACCTAATTACCCCCCTCCAAAATAAATAAAATTAAAAAAATAACTTAGCAGGGAGGGTATAGCTCAAGTGGTAGAGTGCATGCTTAGCATGCATGAGGTCCTGAGTTCAATCCCCAGTACCTCCTTAAAAAATAAATAAATAAGCCTAATTACCCTCCCCCCAAAAAAAGAGTAAAGAAAAGAAAAGAAAAGAAAGCCTTTTACAGTTTAGCGAGGAAGAATGAATTGCTTCTTCCCCTGCTAATGTAACATGCTTGTGTCATGTTCCACTGTATTCATTTTATTGTCTCCATGCACTGTTAGATTATGATGCCTACATGGCAGGGATAAGGGAGGCATTTAGTGTTTGGGAGTGAAAAACTATGTCAAATTCATTCCCTCCTTACTACTGCATGACCTTGGGTCAGTTACCCTTCTAAGCCTCAGTTTCCTTATCTATAATATGGGGATTATACTATGTAAGTGGCTTTTGTGAAGATTAAAATAAAATATGAAGGTTTAGGTCACATGATGTTTAATTTATAATAACCCAATTTGGTTCTAGAGAAATAGGTGTACTGAGTGATTATCAAGGCAGAAGCAGGAATTTAACCTTAACCGTGGAAAGTGATGTGAATCCAAATTCTAGCACTAGAAGGCAAGGATGAGGCTGCATCACTGGGGGAAATCGAAGCCAAATAATTAGAACTAAGATGTAGGATTAGAGGAGTCACAGTGACTGGACTGGAGCTTCTGTGGATTGACTCTAGTGGCCCCAAGAGGGTGGGCACAGGTGGTGCAGAGTCTCTGTGAAGGGACCTGTAGTCACCTGTATAAAAAATGTGGGGTCATGGCTTCCATTTTGTTTCTACTGGCCTTCCAGATGACACTCAGCATTTTGTGGATCTTGGCATGTGGAATTCTTTCTTCCTTCCTCCCTCTTGCTTCCTTCCTTCCTTCCTTGCTTCATGTCATCTCTCCTCCCCCCCCCCCCCTTCTTCCTTTTTGGTCTTCATTCTCCCTGCTGAAAATGCCAGAAAGAGCTAGCAGAGTTAGTTTACTGACAATGGATATTTGTTCAGTATACACTCAGTTAAAACCAACAGAGCACACCCAGATGGAGACAATTGTCTGTCATTATCAGCACTGACAGATTTGAGCTAATGTCCTAGAATGGAAAGTGGCCACTCTCTATGATTCAAGTGCAGTGATTCTGATTGAAGAAGACAGTACTAAATGAGAGACACAGCACATATAATCAAAAAACAAATCTTGAATCTTAATTCCTAACATGTGTCCTAAAAAGGCTTCATTCTTGGAGGGCTGATTTATCATTCAACAAATTCTTACTCACTTCGGAGGGAAGTAGGAAATGAGAAAGGGGTGCATTTCCTAGATTGTAGCCCGAGTACCCGGGGCTCAGACAGAATTGAAGATTGTGGGGCGGAAGAGCAGGAACCTGCAGACTTAGAGTTCTGATCTGTTTGGAGCCCAGCAGCAGACTGAGCCCTGTAGCAGGCTGGTCATAGCCATGAATCAGGTTGCTATCATAAGGGTACATTTGCATTTTAATTAATGCACTTTAAATTTTGCTATAACTGAGTATATACCCAATTTTAGGAAGTCTTCCAAAGTCGGGGAATATGGTATAATATTGTGTATAATTTGTTGTAAGAAAGATGAGATGGAATGTGAGGCCAGGCTGCTGGCAGAAGAATGGCAATCACTGGATCGGAGGACAACTTGGCCTTGTGAGTATGAGATGAGCACAGTTAGGGCAGCAGACAGGAACGTGGTGCTGATGGGCAGATGACACCAGGAATAAATTATGTGATAACTGTGGCTGTTTTTGTGTGGATATTTTCATGCTAGAGTAGTGACTGGGTTGTCTTTTTTTGTTTACAAGACTAATGTCTTGAGTCTTGTTTCAATCAAGTTTGATTCGCAGTTCTAAAATTTAACTGTGCTGGAAAAAGAAAAAGGAGAAAGAAACCCAAAATGCTGCAACAGGGCTGTTACTCCTTTGTGTTCTTTTCTCAAATATGTCAAAAGTATGGGGGAAAGTTTAATTTTTATGACATAGCTACTATGTGTCAGGTTGTACTAGGTATTTTACCCATGTCGCTTCATCAAATTCTCAAAAACTAAGGTAAGAGATTAACATTTCCATTTTATAGATAAGAAAACCAAAGTTTCAAGGGGGTGAATAAGATTTTTCAAGATCATAAAGCAAGCAAAGATACGTTTTAATCCAGATAACTGGGAACACACGCACACACACACACACTCATTCCTATTTGTTTCTATGGCTCGTGGATTAGAGGACCCACAATCTCAGCATACCCTGAGACAGACACAGGCCTGGGCTGTTACTGTCCTTACTACTAACTGTGTGTCCTTAAACAGGTGCTCTTAACCCTTCAGTGACTCAGTTTTCTGGTCTGTAAAATTAGAGGATTTGGACCATTTGCTTTCTGTAACCCTTTCATGCACTAATCTGTGTCCACACAAAGCTTATGTATAAGAACTTGCACTTCAGATTCTATTTGGGTACAAAAAATAAACTAAATAGAGACTTGAGGAACGCTAAGGAAAATTTTTAGGGAGCAGAGTTTGTGGCTTAATTGGATTTGAACTAGCTGAGTCTCATTGGAGTATCCTCTGCTTCATGGTGGAAGAGTGGAAATGGGGAAAGTTCATTTAGGAATAAACTACTGCTGAGACAGTGTTGGATTGTGATAAAGTAGAAAGAGTATAGATTTTGGAATAACAGGTACCTGAATTTAAATCCTGATTTGATCAATTACTAGTTATATAACCTGACGTCATTCTGAGTCTCAGTGTCCTGCTCAGTACATTGGGAGTAGTTTTGGAGCTCCTGTGAGAGTGTAATGAGACAATGGGAACTAACCACTTAGTACGTGACACGGGACATGCTTGATATTCAGTAAGTGCCAGTTTCTTCCTCTTCTCTTCTATATGTATGGTGCTGGCACAAACTTTGCAAAATAAAAGTCTGAGCCATGTCGGTACAAAATTCCCCGGGTGACATCTCTGAACCATCAGACAATCATAGGAAGATCAGAATTGCAGAAAAGAGTCTAGACTGACTCCATTCCCACTTCCTGTTCTGGAAGAACCACACCATTCATTTCCCTGGTCTTTCTAACAGCCCCTAAGTAATCTGTTGCATTTTTGAGGAAAGTTTAATGTGTGCAGACATGGAGGCCTGGCCACACACAATGGATGTTTGATTTTCCTTCTCCCTCCTTCTCCCACCATCTCTCTTGAGGAACCCTTAATCGGAGCTGTTGCCAGGTGATGAGGTCTCCACATTCTTTCCAGCGGCTGCTATTTATATACGGTGTCTGGTGGTGTTTTAACACCTGGCTCAATATTTACCTGTGAGGGCTTCACTTTACTCTCTGACCTTATTCACAGGATGGAGCTGTCCAGATAATGATACCTTGGGGATTGCTATGAAGTATCCCCTAGCTGACCACTCAGTATTCACTCCTCTCTCCCAAAATGTTCTTCTGAGTAGCAGGTTCTGAAATGAAGTCTGCTCCCATCTTTCCTTGGACTCTTGAAGCTATGAGCACTAGGAACACAATGAACTGATTAAAAGAAGCACATCCCAGGTTTTGGGGTAACGGAAAGTTAGAAACAAAGGAATGGGGTGTTTTAATTTGTCTTACTATATATACCCTCTCATGAGTGAAGAGAAAAAATAGAATAACACTCTTGACTCTTAAACTCATCTTCAGCTGCAATGCCTACTTGCAAAGTCATATTGGTGCAGTGCCTAGCGATAAATAGTGTTTTCAGATCCATTATTTCATTCCGGCAACCCGGTGTCAGCACAGGGCTGGTGTTATTATCCCCATTTATAGATGGAGAAAATGGAAGCCTAGAGCAGTTAGGTAATTTGTCAAGCCAATTCAGATTCTCTGTGGACTGCAGTGGGAAATAATTAGAGAAAATAAAACATACAAAGAAACATATGACTGCTCAACAACCAGCTGTTATAGTAGGACTGTTACTGTGAACCCATTTTACGGATGAGAAAATCTGGGTAACAATTATGTCTTGATTTGCCCAATTATATCAAATACTTTTCAGAATCGAGAGGATGCATCTGTACATTAAAATCTATTGTAGTAGAAATTATGTCGTGGAATTTCTAGGGAACGTACTTGGGTTCAGATAAGTCTGTCTTTGAATCCTTGTCCCTCTGGAAGTAACTCAACTCTTCTGCTTTTGATTCTAGTTGCTAATCACTCTGTAGTGCAGTTTCCTAAGTTTTAAAACAGGAACAAATAATTTCTAATAAGAACTGAAGTCAGTATCATGTCTGGTATATAGGAGAGACTCAAAGCTGGCTCACACAATGGAGATTTGGTGTCAGTGTTTATAGTTCCAGAAAGGTGCTCACACCATTTTGGTTTGTCTCTATTTTGGGCTGTGCCTCTGGGAGTTGAGGAGAGAGAGAACTGGCTTGCAGCAAACCACCCCTGCGCGCACAGCGTCCGGGCTTGCTGGCCCCGTCTGCGTCCTCTGTAATTACAATGACATCTCAATATGTTCTCCTGTCTCAAGTAGTCTTGCTTGTATCACATTTACTTTTGAAAGTTACAGCTCCGGAACCCTAAATGCTGAACGGTCTCCAGGTAACTTGATGCCGTGCAGAGCAAAGAGCTCGCCTTCAAAATGCTGCCAGGAAGATTCACTTTTTATAGCACTTTTTATAGGAATTCCCGTGGAGGAGAATTCTCAGGAGAAGAATTTGGCCTCCCGGTTTGAAGCACATCTGGTTCTTTGAGTTGTCAAGGAGTAAGTAGTCCATAACAATCGAGAAAATTAGGTAAATGTGAAATTCGAACTGGACAAAGCCAGGAGAAATTCAAATTGCAGGCAGCTTTGTTTATTTTTCAAAACATCCTGCTGGCTCATAAATTAGATTCAGATTCCTTAAATTAATCAAAATGAAAAACCAGTGGCATCCCAATGGAGCTATGTTGATAGAATTAATTCTCTTTATTCAGAGGCTGCTTACTAATTTGTGGATTTTCTAGAACCCTTGCTTTCCCCTCTTACACCCAATTGTTTACCTTTTGGTCAGTTCTTTGCCTAACATTATCTTCTGTAAGGGACCTGGGAAGTTAACCATTAGTGTAATCTAATACCTGTCGTGGTCTCAACCTTAGGAAGGCACTTATGACATATTGACTAAGTGAACGAAATATGCTACTTACGAGCAATTCCGGACTAATTGGGTTCCAGAGTCGCCATGAAGTTTGTTAAATCATTTTATTCTCACTTCCTACGTTGGTAGCTGATTAAGCCATCAGAAATCGTAATTAGAGGTTTTCCTTAGGGCTTCACGACCTCTTTGTATTTCCCTGATAGCCTGTGCATTAGAGAAAAATACTCAGATTTGGAATTTTGTGAAAATTCAGTTGTAACCAATCCAATAGAGATATCCAATTATCCTAGTCAGAAGACACTTCCGGTTGCTGTGAACTGTTAAGTAATTGTACATATTTGTGCGTTTTCCTTTGGCAATTACCACATGCCTTGCATTGTACTGTTTTGGACACAGACCCATCTCCCCGCTAGATTGTGGTGCTGTCACCCTGAGGGCATCTCTGTACTAATCTTTGTAATCTCTGGAGCAGTCCCGTAAGACTATCATGTCAGCCACATTTGTTATTTGTCATTTTCTAGTGGCCACATTAATTGAAATAAAAATAGAAAAACAGATGACATTAATTTTAATAATATATTTACTTAAACTCGTACACCCAAATTATTATGATGCTAATATGTAAATGATATAAGAAACTATTAGAGATGCATCACATTTTAAAAAATACAACGTCTTTAACATCTCTTATGTATTTTACACTTGTGGTACATTTCAGTTCAGACAAACTTCCGATCTCAAGTGCTCATTGGTCACATGTGGCTGTTGGGTCTTGTGCCGGACTGCCCACCTCTAGAACACTTCACCAGCGGAGGTTATACAGTGTTCTGCTGGCAGACTAGGGATTTTGTGGGTTCAAATCCCAGCTCTACAGAGTCTCTGAGCTCAACTTCTTCATCTCCACCAGTGATATCAATAATGAGAATACATGGCCCATGGGATGTATTCAAAGGCATTTATTAAATGAATCAAAGTATTTTTCATACAGGGTGGTTTGAGGGTTGAATGAGATAATATAAAGCCCTTAATACAATAGATGGATGGCACATGGAATCTCTTCAATAAAAATTAGCTATTATGTTAAGCTAGTGCTTCAACACTGTTTCAACCACATATTCAACACATATTTCCCCCTCATGTCTGCCCACCAAACTTTTAGCCATCCTTTATACACACCTCACAGAAGGTCTCTGTGAATGAATCTTCCTTCCTTCCAACCAAATCCGTATGAATCTTTTCTTCCTCTGTTCTCTTACAAAATTTGATTCCTTTAAAAAAATTATAATCACATTATAACTGAAGGATTTGTGTGTTTTCATTTCGTATCCCTTATTACCCATCATACATTAACTGGCACCCTACTAAATGCTCAGTACATTTTTAATACGTAATAAAGAGTCCACCCATTTCTTTGTAACATGAGAGATTGAGATCTCTTCCAGAAGAAAGCTTGAGAGGTTGCTTTTCTGGTCTGAACTGTTCTTAGAAATAAATAAATACGCTGTCAGCTTTGGGTTTCCTCTTTAACATTTATTGAGCTGATAGAGATTTCTTGGGATATTAAAACTCATAACTGGTTTTAATAAGGCAGTTATGGGCCCTGAGGAGAGGATAAAGTGTCATTGATTGCTAGGTGATGGAAACTTTAGAAAGGGCCACTGAAACGAATAAAACCAACACATTTAAGCTGAAGATAATATGTTCCTTTTTCACGGTGGGTCACAGCTGTGTAAGGCACCAGCTAGTTCATGAAGGGTGTATAGTTACCCAGGATTTAAACTTAGATAAACTCCAAGTCAGTAGCTGCCAATCACAGAACGTTCCCGGTACTGGTTGGAGCAGGGCTGTCCCACATGGTCTCCTTTTGCTCCTAGGGTTTGGCCCTTAGGGACACATCTGTACTGGCCACAAGAAGCTTCTATTTCTGGGTCTAATGTTATTCCTTAACTTTCATCAGATAATGTGGATATGGGGCTGAGGTCAGAATTGCTGGTGTTTGTTCCATCAATCTTACATATGGTAAAACTGTGTGGAAGATACTAACTTTTGTTTGCACTTGCTGTCCATTACACCTGCTCTTGACTTCCATTCCCACTTTCTCAGTCTTCCCATACAGTTTAAGCAAAGGTAAACAGTTAGTGTGATCAACCAGAGCTTACTTATTCCACTGACACTGGTGACCCTGTGTATGGCCGTGGGGCACAGACATGAATTGGAAGTGGCCTGTCCTCTCACATGTGGCAGGAGAAATGGACAATACAATTACAAGAGAGTGCTCTCAGGGCCGTGGTAGAAGTTTGTACAGATTGGTATGGAAGGTAGAGTAAGGGCAACTAATAGTTGTTGCATATTCAATAAATGTTTAAAAAAATCATCCATCTCTATCTCTTCTTGACCAGGTGACCGTAAGTAGATAAATTAATCTATCTAAACCTTGGTTTATTCAACTGCAAAATGGGAATAATTATAGTACTTGTCTTTGTGGATGGAGTCGACTGGGACCATATGAAGGGTTGCCAAGCAACAAGGGGACAGGATACACTATCTGATGTTATGTGTTTGCTATTATTGTTATTAGATAAACCTGAGATAGTTCCCAAAGTGTATTGGTCCCTATATTTTCTGTAATAGAATAGATTTTGACAGAATTTCACTTATATTTAGATTCAAGGTTTTCTAGTGATAAGATGAACATTCACATTTTTTTCCAAATTAGGCTTTTCTAAATCAATTCCAGGCTGTATGAGAGAGTAATTAAGGGGGACTTGCTCTGTCAACAAGAAGAGATATTGTAAAGCCAAAACAATTCAAGCCTTGTGATATTGGTGAAAGAATAGTTGGATAGATGATGAAATAGAATTGACAAGACAGAGGCAACTTTAGTTTCTACAACTTCATATATGATAAAGGAGGCATCACAAATTAATAAAGAAACAATGAACTCAGTGTTAAATTGTGTTGGGAAGTTGGCTATTTGGAAAATAAAATCAACATAGATCTCCTTTCCAAATCCTATGTAATAATATAATCCCTGTAGATTAAGACTTAAATATTAAATACACAAATATTAAATACATACATATACCACACATATGTCCAAATATTTGCTCTATGATTAGAGAGATGGTTTCTTTTTGTTCACAGACTAAAATTTTTAATACACCTTGAGAGACTCTCTGTTCTCTACCTCATTTTCCATTCTTATCCAGCATCATTCTCCCACCTCCCTCTCTGCTCCTTTTCTAGTTATTTCTCTCGGTTCCTTGTATATGCTGTACTCTCTTCTGCCTGCTGGACTTGACTTTGCTATTACTTTGTCTGGATGGTCTGTTTCTCCTCTCCACACTTACCCTCTTCCCCAATCCCTAAACCTGATTTAAGTCAGCTTAACCTCCACTTCTTATACTTCATATAATGTTAAATACCTTTTTTGGTGGGATTACACAGCATTCTGAACATTTCCTTTCTTAACATCCTCCATGTGTAACTGTAAGTTACAGGAGAGCAGAGCTCATGTCCATCTGGCTTGCTGCTGCTACCATAGTGTCTGATCATTGCTATCTGTTGGATACTGAAAAATTATTAGATCAAGTGAAGAAACTTGGGAAGATAGAGATTTGATTAAATAAAAATTAAAACAAACAAGAAAACCTTTTGTGTCACTATAAAGCACTGTAGATGAGAAATGATTTCAAAGTGGTGGAATATAGACCTTTCCGCTTTTTTCTCTACTTGTAAATCACCCCCAAAACAAGGAGAACTAAAACTAAAAAACACCATCTTCAGTGAGACTCTGTGACAAATGGAAGAATGGTGAGTGAATCCATGGCACAGAGGAAAATTAAAGTTAAATGCCTACAGGCTGTGGCATCAATGAGAAACTCCTGATCTACCTCATAGACGTTAGTAAGGCCCTGGACCTGGAGGCACCAAGCATAAGTTATGGATAAAGTATGGGCTATGTAAGTGTGTGAGGGAGTTGAAGGAGGACTTACTGACAATGGGGGATTTGCTTGAAGTCTTTAAGGAGCCAGTACATCTACAGTTGTTCACTCTCTATCCAGAATAAGCTAGTGACTCTGGTAGAATGGAACCAGAGAAGCTAGAGGGAATGGCGGATGTGGAGAAATGGGGAGCTGAGGCAGCAAGATGGACTAAATACAAGTCTTCTTGTTGAGTAGGACTGCATTCCAGAGCTTAGCAGCCAGGCTGATAACTCTCAGGAAAGAGTTGAGAGGAACTGTCCCTGGAAAACTGGCACCACCACAGAGAAAATACTAGCAGGTGCCAACTTTTGGCCATACTCATTGAGAAGGGTAGCTGACCACTTGTCATCATCACACATTGGTTGACAGACCTTGCCTCCCCCCTCCCCTCAGGACCTCCAGTCAGCATTTTTGTGTTTGACCTCGAAAAATGTAGACTAGCAAGAGTCATTGACATTTGAGGAAGCCTTTAACATGAAACAAGGAGATTGAGATAGTAAATAAATAACTGGACAGATGGAAAATGAGAGGGACATTTGGAGTGATAGAATTAAAAAACAAATAAAAATTACCATTAATATCTTTGAAGAGTCATAAAAATATATTGTATTCATGAAACAAGAATAAGATAATACCAAAAAAAGACCATTTATCAAACAAAAAAAGGACTTCTAAAAATTAAAAGTTTTAAGTTTTACATTAGCATTTTAAATTAAAAGAAGGGCCATTTATTTGCTCAACAAACATGTATTGAATGTTTATTATTTACCTAGCACTGGTCTGAGCCTTGATGGAATGAAAGTCCTTGCCCTGTGGAAGCTTGCATTCCAACTGGCAAAGAAAGATAATAAGAAGATACATTTACAAGTAAACCATAGAGGCCATCAGCTGGATGATAAAGTGCCTTGGAGAGGTAAGTTAGGTTCAGGGAGAAACACCAGGAATGAGGAGTTGCTCTTTTATAAAGGGTGGTCAGGGAAGTCCTTACTGCTCTGGTGACATTTGTGCAGAGATCTGAAGTAACTCAGATGCAGAGCCATGTAGATCTGAGGGGAGAGCATTTCATGGAGAAGGAGAAGCTAGTGCAAAGGCCCTGAGGTTGAGACCATGCTTGGATTGCTAGGCAATGAGGCTGTTGGGATAAAGGTGATTTAGCCTTGAAGGCCTCAAAGGTGACACAGGCCAGACCATGTAAAGGACACTTGTCAGACCCAAAGGCTCATACCATAGCAAATGTTTTGTAATGCCTCTTGTTCTTTCCTGAAATTAAATTCATAGATAATATGAACTACTTAGAAACATAATTTCAAAAAACTTATTTAATTCCCTAATAGTAAAATATAAAAGAAATTTATATACAGTGTACAGTTACACCAGAAGATATAATGAACTGGTCCAGTGTTTCCCCATTAGTCAGGATATCAGTAAACATCCATAAACAAAAACAGGACATCCTTGGGTATGACATGAAAGTGTAGATTTATACAGATGTGATCTAATGGTGACTCAGATATCATGAGTGACATTGTCATTAGTGGCATGACTTTGTGAAAAGAATGATTCTTGACCAAGTTCCAGGGGAAGTGATGTATCATGGCTAGAGAGAACTCCAGAAGCCGTACAGGAGACAAGGAGATTCTTACTGGGTGGGCCGCCCATGCATTGAAGAACATCTGGTAGCCCTGCCCTGCTCATTTGGGTGGAGGAGAGTGCCACTCAGGGTGACAGCAAAAACACCCTGGAGAATTTTACAAAAGAACTGCTTCATTGCTTTATGCCCCCACTGAGAAACGCTGACCGAAGTCCTTGCAAGCCATTGTAAGGGTTTTCGGCATGTACTAGGGGGTGATACACAAAGCCTTTGGGAGATTTTCATCAGCAGAATGATAGGATCTGACCCATGTATTACAAGACCTGTGTTGACAATAGGCTATGTTAAGGCAGGGCGGAGCGTGAGTTTTGTTAGGAGGCTCTGCAGTCAGCCAGGATGGCTGCAGCTCAGGGTGTCAGTGAGAAGTGGCTGGATTCTGGGTATATTTTTGTACGTAGATGTAGCAGGATTTGCTGATGAATTGCATGTGAAAATGATGAAAAGAGACGAGTCAAGAATAATGAAACTAGGCCCTAGGCTTCTCTGAGGTAGTGTTCTAACACACTGTCCGTGATTCTTTTGTCTTGCTTTGTTGACATAGATTTGCCAGGTTTTGCCGAGATACACCATTTGTTTGTCACTAGTCCGCTGCGTTATAATTTCTTCCACTTGTCACCCAGAGCCGCTACTGGAGACCAGAGATCTGACTATAATATTAGAAGGAGAACTTATCTAGAGTTCCCCTAATGAAGGCGTAGGCTTGGTCCAAAACTGCAAATCTCATTAACCTGACCAACATGATGCCATCCCACTACCTGATCATCTTACCACCGCACAGCCAGTAAACCGGAGAAAGAGGTAAAATGAGAGTCAGAGCTCCCAAAGGAATAGGGTCAGAGCAGCACAAAACCTCTGCTTTTCATGAATAATATCCTTCAAGCCCGGAGGCTAATCAATGAAAACAGAAGATGAACTCAAGCTATTGCAGGGTAGTTAATATTCTAAAACTCTTTCATCTTACAGCAGTGAGGGCTCAATGCATCCCAGTGGCTGCATGAAAGAATCAGGGAGTGAATCTGAAATGACCTTCAGTGGGTAATAAACATTCTTCAAATCATATGTTTTGTGTGAAAAATTCATGTGAATCTCACATTCTACTCCGTAGAGTAGAGCATTATTTCCATTCTTTCTTACAATGGAAAAGTAATGTTTTAAATTGTTTGCAGTTAAGTAAAATTGATGTACTGTTTTTGTCTTGTGGCTTCCTGTACCAGTACCCTCATGTATGCTGCAAGAATAACCAAAAGGCATTTGTATTAGATCCGATGGAAAAGATGATACAGAAAAGAAGAGTAATTGAGGAAAGTCCAATGAAGGCACTATTTAAAATGAGGACACACAGGGTTAAGGGAAACCAACATAGAATAGTGAGCTACTGCAGTGGGTTGAATGGTAGCCTCCCCAAACTATATGTCCACATCCTAATCTCTGCAACTGTGAGTATTGCCTTACATAGCAGAAGAGTGAATATTACTGTATAACTAATGGATGTGATTATGTTAAGGATATTGAGATGAGGAAATTATCTACAATTATTCATTTGGGACCTAAATGCCTTCACAAGTGTCCTTGCAAGAAAGAGACAAAAGGAAATAAGACAGAAGAGGAGGAGGCAATGTGAAGATGGAGGTAGAGATTGGAAGGGTGGGGCCATAAGCCAAGGAATGTGGACAGCCACCAAAAGCTCAAAAAGGCAAAAAAATGGATTTCCACGAGAGCCTGCTGGCACTTTGATTTTGGACAGACTCTGGCTTCTCAAACTGAGAGAGAGTACATTTCTGTTGTGTTAAGCCACCCGATTCCATGGTAATATTGGGACAACCACAAGAGAGGAATATAGACACCTTTGTGCTATGGAACCATTAGCCTCACTAGGTCAGAACCGTCAGGGGAGAGGGTGGTTACCAGCACTTGGGCTGTAGCTGCAGCTCCAGCTATAGCCAGGTGGCAGAGCCACTTGGTGAGTGCTGTGGCATCAGGTAGAGGAATATTCCAACAGGAAAGAAGCCAAAGGTGTAAATACCCTGGCCACTGCCTCCTTTCAACTTCTGATCCATTTTCTGTGATGCCCATTGAACCCAATCAGAAGCTTGGCATCAGGGGAGCCTGGTTGATAGAAATCAGCCTCCCTGGAGAGAGCAGAGTGGAGCAGGATGGATGAAGGGGAACAGAGAGTATCCAGCAGAATATTTGTACTCCAATTTGGTCACTTCAGAACAGTGAAGAGATTATTGGTTTACGGGTCAGGAAGCTTGAATTCTAGTCTTTCTGTCACTAACTGTCTGTGTACTTAGTTATCTCTGGGCTTAATTTTCTGACCTATTTTTTTAAGCACTTTAGAAGTCAGAGATGTCTCATGGGTCATTAGTCACATTGAGGCTTAGAAGGAGAAAGAGAGTTACGTAGGCACGTGACTGACCAGGTCAAAGCAGGGACCCATCTCACATGTAGTGCTTGCCACGTTTTTCTGGGCTTTGTGGAAGAACCTACTGTCACAGACTGGAGAAGCAGAGCAGGCTTCACAAGTATAAAGTGAATGAAAGAACTTTCCCTGTTGGATTGTGGGTTCTAATTTTCTGGGAAATGCTATGGGACTTTGCTTCTGTTCCTTGCACTTAAGAGTCCCTTGTGCCCCATCCTTTACCCCAGACCCCTGACCTCTGAGAATCAAATCGAATGTCTGTTCCTTAGGGAAACATTTCCTGATCAGTCAAACTGGACCTGTTCTTAAAATTCTTTGGGTCACCTATGCCTTTCATATATTTCCCTATTATTTCACTTATCACACTGTATTTCAGTTATCACACCACATGTTTGACTCTATCCTTTGACAGTAATCCCTACCAGGGCAAGGAAGATGTTGCATTTCACTTTATCTTTAATTCTTAGCATGGTTCCTGGCATTACTTACTAAGTGAATGAATAAAGTTGCAAGGAAATGCGTGAAATTGTGTAAAGAGATCACTTCCCCAGACTCTAGATGTACCTAACTTTTTGTACTAGATTCACTCTAGCATTCAAAAATAGTTCAGTCAAAACTTATTCACAGAAATTGACACAACATTGTAAACTGACTATACTTCAATAAAAAATATATACAAAAAAAAACCTTATTAATTCAGGCTGGCTCCTTGACTGTCCCAATGTCTTCTATTCACCTGAATGATCCCATAGCTTCCTGAACAAACAATGTAGAATATACCATGGTGCAAAAATTATCCCTTTGTGTGTGTCCCCCCACTATGTTGGGAACCCCTGAGGAAGAAAATTGTATCTTGTATTCCTAGCTCAATTCGTATCACAATGTTGGACACAGTTTAGATAATCAAAGTTCATCAAATTGACTGAAATTAATTAAAATTAATTTTATGATATCTTCAACTGCCACAGTATGTAAGAGATGGCTGGATGAATTTTTACCATTTTTTGATAGTATGTTGGAATTATATGATGCAAATTTTAAAAAAGTTTGTAGCACAATGCAAGATTTATTTCTGGAGGAGTCCCAGGGAGCAACTCAAAGAGCCATTCTCTGGAGTGGCTGAAACTGAGTAGAAGTGAAAAGCCCATGGGACTTCAGACCCAGAGAGACATGGCATATGTGTGAGAAAACATATAGTGCTTTCAAACAGAGCCCTAAAGCCAAAGTCACTAGGGTAGGTGCTTTAAATAGTCAGCATTGATTTGTGTCACGGCTGCTTCTCAGTGGGGCATCTCTGTGTTGCCGGCTCCAGGGTGACTAGCAGCAGAGACTTTTAATTTAACTACAGGTAATGATTCACTGTAACAACAGGAGATAGCCAGCTCATCTTTGCGACGGTAACGGCTTTACAAGTACCTTCTTACACGTTAGTCCATTTGCTCCTGCCCATAGCTCTGTAAGGAAGCTATTTTATCTTCAATTGATATGAAGAAGCTGAGGCTCAGGAAGTTTAAGTGACTTGCCCAAGCCCACAGGACTAACAAATAGTCAGCTGGAACGCACACCGCCATTTCCTGGTGACAAAGGTAGAGGTTGTTTCGCTAAATCACACTCCCATCCCCAATAAAAGTTGCTAAGGAAGATCAGTCTTCCGAAGGATGAAGGACAAAGGACTCACTAGTCTGAAGGATCCAGGTCTTCCTCCTCCCTCCAGGGATGGATTCACATGGTAACGAGAGGGAAGCCTGGGCTTAGTCTCCTGCCTGGCTGCTCCGAGGTTTCTGATGTCGCCGTAGCCCTTTGTCTCTTAGCAAGTTTTTAATTTAGTCTTATGATGGAGACTGATGACACAGACATTCAGATAGAACCTTCCAAGGGGAGGCTCAAAGAGAAGGTTTTCTGAATGTGGCTGAATCCTTAAAAATTTGCCCCTGTCCGTATCTGTTTTAGACAACGAACAGGAGCTAGAGTGAACCCAGAGGAAACTTAGATGCTTAGTGGCAGGTGATGGAAATAAGGAGACCTATCGCATACTGCCAGGAAATGTCTTCTACCCTCACCTCTTGCCAGATTTGGCCATTAATTAGTTGCCTCCTGGTTCTGATCTCTCTGACAAGGTGACTGTCATTCAACCTCATTTGCCACCAATTTATGCATTCTGCCCTCCCTCCTGCCAAGTACATGTGGCATGACATTGAGTGATTCCAAGGGGTGATTTCCCATTGATCCCTTTGGTGACATGTTGAAGGAGGAATGGGTTAGTGGGCAAAGATGATGAGCAAGTGGCGTCTGAGAAGAGTAGGAGGAAATCTGCTCTGTTTGGGGCTCTGCCAGTGAATTAGCTCAGAATTTTGCCGCCTCCAGCTTTTAGCTGCCCTGGGATTTTGATCTCTGTTATCTGGCATAGTTCCTTTTAGGAACAAAATGGGATGACTGTTGACACTGTAGTGTGAATGCAGTGCTAACAGGTCAGAGAAACAGTACCGAATGTGACTCAGAGAAGAGCAAGCAAGTGCCCTATGATGTATTAAAAATGACCTGTGGACCTTGTGCCTTCCCAGCATTAACTGGTTGGCTACCAGTTTGAGCTTAAAAGACAAGAGATTCAAATTCAAATCTCTCCAATCCCATTCTACAGCTGTATGACTCCGGAAAATTACATATCTCTCTGAGTCTCAATTTCTTCAGGAGTGAAATAATAGTGCTTGCCATGCAGAGTGGAGAGGATTAAATGCTTAACAACATGGCAATGCTTAGGTAACACCCATAAGTGCTCATTGATAGTAGCTTTTAACATATTACAGTCTTAACATTGGCTACAACTTGGAATTGCCTGGAGAACTTTTTAAAACCCCCCATGCCCAGCCCACACCCTGAATCTCTGATGTTGGGTATTAGTAATTTTTAAAATCTCCCTCGGCGATTCTAATGTGTGGCCAAGGATGAGAACTACTGTTAAAATCTATTATTAGCCCATCAAATTTCATCTTGTGCAGATTCTATCTGGATAAAAATGCAGGATGGAATGAAGTTAAATTCTACTTAAGACCAATCATATGCCCAGTGCTTTTCACAATATTCCCATTTTGCAGATGAGCAAACTGAGGGGCTCAGAGTATTAAAGTAGTATCTGATGGATCTGGAATTTCAGTGCAGGGACTCTCAGTGTTAATCCAAGCAGTTTCTGCTACACTTGGGCCCCATACATTTTTTAGGATAGTCTTCTGGACTGGTGTTTGGATTTAGTTCAGAATCTACTCTTCATGTTAAGTTTTGGAATAAGCCCTGCAGGAAGCAAGTAGGTGAGTATTATAAAGTATTTGTTGTTCTTTTGCCCATTATCACACAGCTAAGAGGAGATTACAGCTCCTCTTACGTGGTTATTTGACTGAGTAGAGGTCTGGAGTCAGATGTCAGTACAGATTCTTCTCCTGCTGTCTATGACACAGGTGACCTTACACAAGTCATTTACCATCTCTGAGCCTTCCACTTCTTAGCTATAAAAGGGCAATTGGTGATGTTTACACAGAACCCTGCACACAGATGTTTATAGCAACTTTATTCTTAATTGCCAAGTCTTGGAAGCAACGAAGATGTCCTTTAGTAGGTGAGTGGATAAATAAATTGTGGTACATCCAGACAGTGGTGTATTATTCCATACTAAGAAGAAATGAACTATCAAGCCATGACAAGACACGGAAGAAACTTAAATGTATATTACTAAGTATTAGAAGTAAATCAAAAAGCCTCCATTCTGTATGATTCCAGCTATATGCCATTCTGGAAAAGGCAAAACTATGGAGACAGCAAAAAGATCAGTACTTACTAAGGTTTAGGGGCAAGAAGGGATGAACATTGCAGCACAGGACAGTGAAACTACTCTATGAAATTATAATGGTGGATACACGTCATTATACATTTGTCCAAACCCATAGCACATACAGCAGCAAGAGGGAACCCTGTGGACTCTGGATGAATGAAGTGTCAATGTAGTCTTACCAGTTGTAACAAAGGTACCACTCTGGTGGGGCATGTTGATTACGGGGGAGGCTGTGCATGTGTGGGGGCAGTGGGTATATGGGAACTCTCTTTACCTTCTGCTCCATTGCTGTGAACCTGAAGCAGTTCTAAAAAATAAAATCTATTAAAGAAAAAAAGTAATAGACTTAAAAATTCTGATTATTTCTTCTTTATTTTTTAATGATGAAATTGGGAAGCGAGCTGAAACTTCACACAGGACTTCTCATAACCCATCTCACGCCCGTCCCTAAACAGACTCAAGGCAAGCCCAACACAAACCAGGGAGCACTGAGAGCGGCAGAGTCTTCTCTAATCATTATGATCTAGGTTAGGTCTTTAAGGCTGCAGAATGAGAAGTTTATTGACGGGAAAGAAGTGCTGTAATCAGTGTTGGGGGCCTGAAAATCCTCCACCATAAAGCTTCCCAACCAGTGACCTGGATCAGTTACAGGCATGGGAAGACCTGGACCTCCTCTGTTCTTGTGAATCACGTCTGAGTTGACCTGCCTCCACTGAGTCTATTTGGACGATCTAGAACGACAGCAGGATGTTTTTGTGTCTCTCTACCAAATATTCTCCTTTTTTTAGTGTTTATTCTCTTAAGGGACTATGCGATGGCTTAATTTGAAACATGAAGGGTTATAATTGTTAGTATAATATATTAGAGCTGGAGGGTATCATGTGAATCATATAGGTTAATTGATTTTGTTTTATTTAACTCACAGATAGTATAATTAGAGTATTTTTGTTGTCATTAACTGAAATATACCAGACACACATTTGGTTCCTGTTGAACGTGCCCCCTGTAAGAGCAACTTTAGTAAGAGTTTTACCTGAAAAGTTTCCCTAGTGGAAATATTTCAAACTCAAGGTTTATTTCTATGTAATAAGGGCTCATCACACTTTGGTTGTAAGATTAATATTATTTATCATTATAAAATATGATTAATTAATAAAGCCAAAAAGCTTTTTAAAAGGATAATAGATCCACATTTCTGCAATTACTTTTGCTTCTCATTGGTCCTGTATATGATAAGTTAATTATCCAGTATTACTGAGTTTTGCTGTGGAAAGCAGCAGATTGAAAATACATTGTAGGATGCCACACTCTTGTCTGTTTTTATGATAATCTGGCCCCTCTCTGTAGTTACTGGTGAAAATATAGCCCAGAGAAGTGTTAACTTGACCAGCAAGATAGTAGGTTCATGTCAGGGGTGGGAATGTATCCCAGATTTCTGGAATCCCAATGGTGTTCTTTTTTGCCTAAATGCTGGTATTTAGTCTCCATCCATCAAGCTACCTACTATTCATGAAATGTGCTGTACTTAATATCATAACTAGAAAATTAATCAACTCACAGTAGACATGTACATTTGTACAAATGGAAGAGTCAGCATCAGTCGGTATGTTCAGGGCATTCAGGGAGCCTTTCAGATCACCTGAATCATTCTGTTAAGCTTGCAGATTACTGTAGCCACTATATCATCTGGTTCATATTGGGTTATATGGTTAATGTTTGCCTTGAGCTGGGAAGAAAATATTTAAGCTAATGCTTATTTGTGCCCAAGCTTACAACTGGGACTGATACTTCAGACCTGAGTTGGAAGGCTTGTAGAATATTTCATTTCAGGATTTGGTAATTTATAATAAAGTCATTTTATTTTTTCAGTCTAATGTGTCTGCAAGGTCAGTGATTGTTACTGAACACTGCAATTTCTGATAATCCCCATGGTTTGGCAGAGAATTCACTCCAGGGTGCATACCCATGCATACCTTCAGAAGGAAATAGCTTGGCATGGATTTCTGTATGTGTGATGTGTGCCCAGAGACCTGAATTTTTTTGGTGCCTGTGTGGAGGCTGAATGACTATTATCCTTACTATTATACGGTGTCACTGTTCATCAGGCTTATTGCAGTGTATCAGAAAAGACAGAGGCTTTGAGCAGACATGCAGTGGGGGCGCTATCTGGGAAAGTCATATGAAAGAATCTGAAAACGTCAGTAATAGGAGTAGGAACTGATAGAATAAGATTCAGTTTCTGGTAAACGCAACCTGATATACCCAGGGCAAAATAACGTGAGATACAGATATTAAATGGGTTAGAAAAACCTGGAAAGCACTGATGGTGAAAAAAACCTTGGAGTCTTGCTAGCAGATGATAAATTAGATTTGGACTTGTAATGGGCAAGAAAAATAAGGTCATGCTATTTTTGGCTAAGGAGACTAAGTTAAATATCACATTATTCGAGATATAAATCTAGTATCTTAAAAAAAAAACTATTATTCTTATCCTACTATTCTCTTTTCCCCAGTTTATGCAGCCTACCTCCCTGGATTTTTCTGGAGTGTTGGGAGGGTTGCTGGTTTGGTGGGAGACAGGCCTGCGGACTCCAGGGTTTCATTTCTGAGACGTCTCATTCCAGAGCGCTGTGTGTCACTGACTGGGATAGAAATGACATAATGGCTAACAAAAATGAAAGAACCAAAAAGCAGATTAATCTTTTCTGGGGTAAGTAATTTCCACTTCTCTACTGATTAGAAGTAAAGAAGTCACCTTAGTCTGGGTAAGAAAAGATCAATTTCTGTAACAGAAACTTAATGTAAGCCCACCAGCGTTGCACACACATCTGAATGCCAGCTGGCGAGTAAAGTAGATTTAGGGTTTTGTGTATGTGGCCAAGACCAAAGGGTCTGAAAATGGTTGATGTCGTGCCCTTGTCTGTCTTAAGGAATTAGTGGCAGGATTTCAAAAGCTGAGAACCCAAATTCTGATTTGATTTAAAAAAATCTAGGTAATTCATTGGTCAGCTGTACACTGACATCATAGACTGGTTATGATAATGAATTACTGGCAAGTTATTCTTTGTTGGGTCCTTTCTTGTGTGTATACTTGCAATAATAAATGTAGAAATTGTTCTCCAGAGTCTGAAAGACTGGATAATATCACCAGGTTTAAGAATTCTGGGCAAATTTTCCATAAGAGGGTAAAAGGTCATGAAGTAGTTAGCTGCTGATTTCTGTTTATTCAAGAAAACTGACCATAGAAGTCAAGATTTAGATAATTAAAGAAATAAAGCCTCAGAAAAATATGTGAATAGGATAATCACCATTGCAGTAAAATGTTTCTTCCCCCTTCACTACTGTATTGTATGACATACTGACGGTGAATTCATTTGTCACTCTTATTTGTTGTATGTTTTCACACTAGACACTATGATGGTGAATATAGAAAAGTATAAAACCTAGTTTTTAATACCCTGGAAGGAAAAAGGAAGAGTGATAAAGTGATATACTGACCATTCCAAGTTGCTGGTGTTTATTAACTCTCTGACTCCAGCAAGTTATTAACCTCTCCAAAGTCCAATTCCTTCATCTGGAAATGGAATAGTAGCATATGCCAAATAAGATTTTTGTTAGAATTCATGTAATGATTGTCTATATGCCCACACAGTATCTGATATCTAGTAGCCATTTGATGAATTTAAAATCTCTTCTCTCTTTTAAAGGACAATATGTAACCATATGTGGTGATTACTGAAAATGCTAAGAAGGGAAAGTTTGTGTGTAATGAAGTCGTGAGAAAAGGTTTTTCAAAGATATGGGACTTTAAGATGAGAAATATGAGCTCAATATCAGTACTTTTTTTTAATACATCTTTAAAATAAGTGAGGACCCCAGTGACTAGACACTGAAGCTCTCTCATAGAGAAAGGCCAGTGAGGCTTTGTGGAGGAAAAAGGCAGGTGTAGAAAGGGTAGTACAGAGCCTGACAGCCTGTGCTTTGGCATCAGGAAGAACTGGGCTCCCATCTGGCTCCATCAATTTCTTACTCTGTGATCTTGGGAAAGTTACATAAACTGTCTGAGCATTAGTTACCTCACCTATAAAATAGGATAATGGTGCCTCCCTCAAAGGGAATCTAAGAGAAGTAAAACAAGTAATTATATGTAAGGTGCTCAGAACAGTGCCTGGCATTAGCTGTGAAATAATTAGCACATGTTAATATCTCTGAACTCAGAATATACCTTATAATGAATGACATGTCCACATATTCCAGCTCTGTTCACTACAGTATCCTAGAAAACAGTGCCTGAAGTCAACATCTTACATGAATGCTTGTTTATGGGGAGGGCGAGGGTGAGAGGTGGAGATTGCAGCCCCAAAGAGTGATAGAAGGAAGTGAGTCAGCAACAGAGAGAAGCCCCAAACATGGGGGATGCCTTACCAAGCTGATCACAGCTTCACAAGAAACCCAGCCAGTTCTAGGTCAGAAAGAATGTCTAGGAAAGCCATATGGAACCACTGCATCTCAGAACGTTTTGATGTAAATGGGGGAATGGTGAACAGTTTCCATAACCTCTCCTGTCTCTCGTTGGTCAGAGTTTGGTTTAATTGTTCCCACTTCCAGGTTATGTTCTTTGACCTCTCTACTGGGGAGGAAAGATCCTGCAAGGGTCTGGGTGGACTGGACCTGAGTACTGGAGCTGGGGAGGCCCCTACCCCAGTGGATGCAATGGAGGCCAGGCCATAGCTGGGCATTCGCATGTTGGAGGGCTGACCACTCTCTGGCCTGCCTGCCGTCCTAGGCCTGCAGAGCCATGTCTTTATAACCAGGGGACTGCTGGAGATGTCACTGAAGCTGAGAGCAGGACAAGCAGCCTAGGCTTGGAAGGCATGTGGGACTGAGTGAATCTGATGAAGAATGCAACTGGGTCCAGTAGAGGCACCTAATCTAAGGTCGTATCTCAGATTCAGTTAAATACCATAATATAAACATCAACTTCTTAGGGTTAAGGACTCAATGAGCTTACGACCGAGTCTGACACAGCAAGTTCTCACTCAGTTTTAACTCATAATGTGAATATTGTGGCTCTTATTCTCAGAAACTTATGGAGACAGAAAAAAATAAGATAAGGTGATAGAAAAAAATAAGGCTGTAGGACTGATGAAAAGACCCGATAGGAAACCAAAGGCAGACCTGTTTGTTCTTCAGCTTGTAGTATCCTTATTTCCTGCCCTGGGTCAGAGTTTTTCAGGCCTGTCTCAGCAGGTTTTTAAAAAATTCTTTAAACCAATACTACATTGATTTTAACTTTAGAGAGGGAAAGAAAATTGTTTTCAGTTGGTATATCCCCACTTAGTTATGTGCAAACATTTGAAAATTAGCAATTTGCGTATACAATGTCTTTAAGTGAGTCTGTATTTGCTCAACGTACCAGGTTGTGTAGAAAGCATGGAAAACAATGCAGGAGACCAGCAATTACCCACAGCAAATTCCCAAGAAGGTCCACGTGCAAACTGATTCTAAATTCGTGCTACTCAGTTTGGGAGCCTGCTTTCATTGAAACTTAGTATGAACCTAAGAACTTCTTAGGAGAGAATGGCCCTTGATGAACTCCACATTTTACAGCATGTAGAAGTTACTTGGTTTAATTTTTAGGTAGTTGCAGGGTTGTGTTCCAGCTTGCAATGCAGTCCTGACTACTAAAGCTCATTAATGTCTTTCATCACTTTCTCTTTGCAACCAAATTGAATCTCCATAAATTAGATGTGCATACTCCTATCCAATGATGTGATTCGTTTTCTCATCTTGCATAGGCCCACAATCATGGCACATCAAAGAGATCTGTGATCTATGAAGAACACAATGTTAAGTATGAAAGAGCTGATATTAAAAACCTTTGTGTGTATAGACTTTTTCCAGATTCTTTGCAAGCCATTTTCTGGTTAGTGTGATATTTCTTTAATTTGGAGAGCATACAACTTACGCAAATGAGATGCTTCTTACATAGACAGAATATTAAAAACTAGGAGTAAGCACTTAAAGGTTTTGCTAACTATGCAAACTTAAATATCTGTCAAATTATTTGCAAATGACATGTAATTCTTTATGCATACGCATTTCAAAATATCACTCCATGGCTACAAGGCAAAAATTTTGAATCTCGTACCCAACTCACTTGGAAAAGTCACCCCCAGTGTCTGCCTTACCGCACAAGTGCCAGGTAATTTAGAATGGTACCTTTCCCTTTATCATCAGTTGTCAGTTTTTGTGAAATGATATTTAATTCAAGCTTAAGGCCCAGACACCACACAAATCCCAATTAGGAGTAGGGCACAATAAAAAATTAATAGAGGAGCCAGAGCAGAATCCGGTGACTGAAGTGCCACTGACAGGTGCTGCGGAGCGAATTTTACTTCACACTAAGGTTAGATAAAAGTGCCCTTCGTTGCATTGTTGACTTATCATTTTTAGCATTATACTAAACCCTTCTTTAAAATAGGTAAATGTTACGTCCTTGGCGGGAAGGAAAAGGAAGAGAATTGTTGGTCATTATCCTTTTATTAAAACATTTCAACAGTTCCCTATATTCCTTAGGATAAAAGGCAGACACTTTGCCAAGATGCTGTAGACCAAAGTGTCTCCTCCACAATCCATATGTTGAAGCCCTAACCCTCAGTGTGACTACATTTGGATATAGGATGTTTAGGAGATAATTAAAATCAAATGAGGACATAAGGGTTGGACCCTCATCTAGTAAAACTGGTATCCTTATTAGAAGAGACACCAGAGCTCTCTCAAAATGAAACCTACTTTGCTCGCACTTTGATCTTAGACATCCCAGCTTCTGGACTGTAAGAAATGAATTTCAGTTCAGCCACCCAGCCTGTGGTATATTTTGTTGTGACAGCCCTGGCAGACTAATACAGATTTTGGTATCAAGAAGTGAGGGCTGCTATGACAAATAACTGAAAATGTAGAAAGGGCTTTGGGGCCAGGTGATGGGTAGAGGCTGGAGGAGTTTTGAGATATAGGCTAGAAAAAGCCTAGTTTGCTGTGAACAGAATGTTTGTATAAATATGGATTATTAAAGGCCATTATGGAGAGATCTCAGACAGAAATGTGGAATAGATCATTAGAAAGTAGAGGAAAAGCAATTCTCATTATAAAGTGGCAAAGAACTTGGTTGAATTGTGTTCTGGTATTTTGTGGAAGGTAGAGCTTGCAAGCAATGAAATCTAGTATTTAGCTGAGGAGATTTCTAAGCAAAATGTTGAAGGGGCAGCTTGACTTCTCCTGCCTGCTTGTAGTAAAATGTGAGAGGAGAGAGATGAACTGAAGAAGGAATTGTTTAGCAAAAAAGGACTAGAATTGAAAGACTTGCAGAATTATCAGCCTCTCCATGTTGTGAAAAACTGAAGAAGCTTGTTCTGGAGAGAACAGGGGTGTGGCTGGATAATTGCTCCATAAAGAGGTTGCTCATGATGTTAGTCAGCCATCTTAGCAGAGCCAGAAATAAAAGTGGAAATATACCAGCAGAGACACTGCCGGTATGGAATTGAGGGTACAGAGAAAGCAGGGCAGAATGAAGGAAAGCTGTCAGACTTCCTGGATTGCACAGGATAGACCACAGGGCCGTTCCACGGTGAGCATGCACTACTTTTCAAGGAAAGGGAGGAGGGACTCCAAAGCTGATTCAGACATCATCAAGGCTGCCACTTCCACCAAAGGCTCATGTGGCAAGGGTGTTTCCTTCTTAATTTCAGAGGGCAGAGCCACCACAGAATGCTTCAGGGGTGACGCTGCACCCTAATCCTGGACTTCCAGCTCCCAGAACTGTGAGGAAAAAAATTCTGTTGTTTTAGTCACCCAGTTTGTGACATTTTGTGTGGTAGTCCACACTGACTAATATCGATTAGGACCATTCAGGGCCTGGCTACTCCCTTCATCTTTCAAATGTATTCCGTCACCCTCACCCATTCACTCCGAACACCACTTCCAGGAAGCTAAATTCACCCATGCTGTTCCTTTCTGTCTTAGCTCATTCTCACGTACTATGCAAGGCACACCTGAAATGGAACTTGGCTTAGAAGCTATCCCTTCTCACTCCAGGCAGAAGGCTGGCATCTTGCCTCCATGTTCCCTTGAATCTTATACATAACTCACATACTAGCCATTTGTGCACACAGTTATACAATTACTGATTCAAATATATGACTCATTGTACTGACCCTGAAGGCAAAACTTTATTCTATTGGCATTTAAATTCCTTGCACCCCTAGGGAAGCGTGGTTCAGGACTAGGACTTTAGAGTCAACACCTAGATCTCTCATTCATTAACTTGGGCAAAGTGCTCAACCTTTCTTTGTTTCTCCATCTGTAAAACAGGGAATGATAGAAAAAGGTCATTTGTGATTGGAGGGCTTGTGAAAAAAAAAATGGCTGGGTTGTACCAGAATGTTCCCAGGCAATGGTATGCTGCTGGTCAGGGATCTACTGTGAGCATCATGGCAGTTGAAATTCACAGCAAGGTGATTCATATATTCATGTAGCACACACTTATTTATTGTATTTTATATTTTTATTAAAGTATTGTTGATTTACAATCTTGTGTTAGTTTCTGTATGTGGCATAGTGATTCAGTTATACATTTATATATATATTCTTTTCCATATTCTTTTTATTATAAGTTATTACAAGCTATTGAATATGGTTCCCTGTGCTATATGGTAAATCCTTGTTGTTTATCTACTTATATATAGTAGTTTGTATCTGCTAATCCCATACTCCTAATTTATCCTTTTGCCACCCTTTCCCCTTCAGTAACCATAAATTTGTTTTCTATGTCTGTGAGTCCATTGCTGTTTTGTAAATAAGTTCATTTGTTAACATATGTTTATTAAGTATCTTCATATGTCAGGTTCTAGATAAGCATTAGGGATACAGGAGTAAACAAGTCGAAGTTTATTTCCTTGGAGACCCTAAAAATCTCTGCTGGAAACAGATGTAAAACAATAAATAAACAATAAAATCAACAGGAATAACCTCAGATGGTGATCAGTGTGAGGGTAATGAGACAGAGAGCTTCATGAGAAGTCTTTAATTCGATTGGTGAGGAAAAGCATTTCCAAGGAGGTGATGTGTGGTTGAGGATAGGGAGGAATCTACTACATTGATAACATAGAAAAGAGTTTTCTAGGCAGAGGGGAAAGTAAGTATAAAGTCCCCAAAGCAGGAAAGAGCCTGGCTTGTTCAAGGAACAGAAGGAACCCTACTTTGCTTGGGGTTAGTATGTGCCAAGAGAACATGAGATGAGGTAAGACAGGCAGGAGCCAGGTCACCTACCGCCTTATAGGTGGTGAGCTGATTGGATTTTTCTCAGAGTACAACAGGTCTGCGCATAAGAGGGGTGCCATCTACTTTATATTTTAAAAGATGATTGGCCACTATGTGGAAGGTTGCAGGGAGTAAGAAAAAAAAACTATTATTGGGTTTTGCAAAAGTTCAGGGAAGAAATGGATGTGATTGACATTAGCATAATGGAACTGGGGAGGAAGAGCAGTGGGCAAGGCTGGAGAAGGAGTTTGGAAGTAGAGCTTGGAGGACTGGATGATGGCTTAGGTGTGGTGTTGAGAGGAAGTGTGTGTTCAACAGAAATTAGGTTTTCCATAAAAGAAGGGTAACTGATTGAAATGCCTTCTAAGATGTCTGTTGGTTCCATGCCTGACATTTGGTTGATTAAAAATAGGAAGTCATCATGGATAACATCCATTTTCCCCCAGGTAGAAAACTACTGACTAAAGCTGCCAAGACATTTCTGTCTCTGTATCTGAGGAGGTGGGCTTACCCATGGGGCGCACTGCCTGATGCGCTCATTAAAGGTGGTTATGACGGAATCCGGATGAGCCCATTTCTACCCTGAAATCGTCATTGTGCCGCAGACAGGCTCCACCAGTAAGGTCAGCAGGTCATCTGGAGGAGAAAGGGGGCTGAGCAGGGACATGGGCTTTTTCTTCTACCCAAATCTTTGTCTTCCCTCTCTGTAAGCCCCATTCTCTAGTCTTCTTAGAATTCCCTTTATGAATTTAAGAAAAACAATAATGAAAAAAGTGAGTAGTAACCTGAATGTTCAACAGCAGGAAATAGATTAGACACATTTTGGCACATTCATGCAGTGAAATCCTGTGGAAACAAGAGGCTGTTTGACACGGGCCGAATGCATTTCCTTTTCTTGGTTGTTTCTGCCCCTGCCCTTCTGCCATGACTATTAGGCCTTCAGGTTGAGCATGTATGTCCCAGGAAAGGAAATAGAGACGTCAGACATCATTGCTTTGAGTTTCAAACAATTCCACTTTAAAACTAGTAGCCAGACTTTCAAGTCAGATAGGTAGGATTTTATATGTGAAGAACCAATGCCTAGAGAAAATCAAAGAATAACCAAGAGGAGCATGTGATATAAAGAAGATTTTTGCTGCTTTTTAAAGGGAAAATTCCTTCCTAAACTGTGAACGGGCAAGATAAAACCAAGAGACAGAAGGAGGTAAGGTAAATAAATAAATAAATAAATAAATAATTGCTTCCTCTTTGCACTTAAGTTCTTGTGGTGGAGAAAGAAAGATTTGAGATTTAGAGAATTCAAAGAACATTAGGGCTGGTGCCCTAAATCTCTAGGCATAGTCTGGGGAGGACGCAAGCTTCTCAGAAGCATTCCCAGTTCAACACAGTCCTCTTCCAGCAATCTATCTGAATGATAAAACAATAGTGGTCATGGGAGGTGCTGGGGCATATAGGCCTGCAGAAATTTCAGGGTCTTGAACACTCCAGCATAGAATTCATAGCTACGAATTCTCAGGATCTCTAAGCAAGATTCAGAAATGCTAAGAGGACCAATGGAATTCAAGCATTTGGGATTCAGGGCTAGAAGGAAATAATGACGTGGTTGAGAGTGGAGCTAAGGACAAGGTCTACAGTCACCATTGTAGCATGAAGACTGTAGTAGGTAATAGCATGGCTCCCAAAAGGCCAAATGGTACCAGTCATTCCAAGCTGACACTGACAAAGGGCAACCAGTGACCACTCTGGCTGAGATGCACTCTACTGAATACAATAAGGACCCCAAATGACATAATGAGGCCCAGATGCCCCTCGTGTCATACTGTGAAAAGACCGTCATTTTACTGAGACATCATCTTGGGTAGAAGATTCCAAGAAAGGTGGAGAGAAACTCTGAGAAACAGAGAAATTACCCTTAAGGGAGTTTCTTAAACAGGACAACAGGGATACTTTCACTTGGCAAATTTAATGTTTAATCCTCAGTGGGAATGAGAGCTCAACAATGTAAAGAGATTTGCAATGGAAGATAAGTCTTTTTGACATTCATTGTGATATTCAGTATTTTTGTACATCTCTGTAAACCTTTAATCCAGCTACATTTATACTATGCAATCATTTAAAAAATATAAGAATAGAACACTTACTGACATGAAACACTTTTATCACTGTTAAAGTTTAAGAAGAAAAGAAGGCCATGAAATGTTTTTTATAGCGTGAAAAATTTGTGGAAAGAAATAGTGCAAAAAATATATACACATCAAAGTTTAAATCATGACTGGTGGGTGATGGCATTATGAGAAATTTTTCCTTTTCCTTTATGGTTCTTTTAGATTCCTCTACATTTAAAAGGTATTATTTTTTAAAGTGATTTTATTGAAAAACAATTTACATATAATGAAGTGCAGAGATTTTAGGTACACAGTTCAATCAGTTCTGATAAATAAACTACGTGAAACTATAAACTCATGAAAACATCACTCTTACAATATTCTATAATACTCACTTGTGTCCCTTTAGAGTTGAACTACACCCTCTGCCCCAAGGAAACACAGATCTGATTTCTATCACCACAGACTTGACAGAGTATGTGTTTGGCTTCTTTGGGTCAAAACAATGTCTGTGAAATTTATCCATGTTGCTTTGTGTACCAGAAATTAATTTATTTTTAATTTCTAGCTAGCATTCAATTATATAGTTTCTCTCTTCACCTGTGAAAGGATATTTGGATTGTTTCTAGCTTTTTACATTCATGTTGAATTAGTTTCTCTAGGGATTACAACATGAAATCTTACATTATTATAGTCTTCTTAGAAATTATATTGAAATATATTACATGGCACTCTTTAAAAATCATATTTCACAAATGTATAAATGTTGTAAATCTTGTAATAGTTTAATTTCATTTGCTCTGTTCTTTGGGCTGTAGTTTCCATATATTTTAATTCTTTGTAGATTCTAGGTAGGTATTTCAATGCTATTATTTTTATTTCAAACCATCATTTTCCTTTTAAAGAAATTAAAATAAGAAAAATGTTATTCTTTTTTATTTAGGCACAGATTACTTTTTCCTGAGCTCCTCTTTCCTTTATGTAGATCAGTTCCCATCCTGTAGCATTTTCTTTCAGCCTGAAAAATTAAATTCCTTTAGCATTTCTTATGATACGTTGCTAACATATTCTTCAGCTTTCATTCATGTAAAAATGAATTTGTTTTGTTCTCAGTTTGTGGGATATGTTCGCTGGACATATAATTGTGGGTGGACAGTCCTCCCTCTATTCCCTCTCCCCTTCCCCAAATTCCAGTTCCAGTTAAACATGGACATTCCTTTGTCTTCTGACCTCCATTGTTTCCAATGAGAAGTCAGTTATCACTGTTCTTTCTTTTGTATATAATGTACCATTTTCTTCTGGGGGCTTCTGAGATTTTTCTCTTTATCTTTGATTTTCAGCAGTATGATTGTGATGTGAATAAGTTTGGTTTTATTTTTATTTATCCTATTGGAAGTTAGACAAACTTTTGGGGTCTGAACATTGATATTTTTCACCAAATTTGGGAAAAATTTGGTCACAACTCCATTAATTTTTTTTTCTGCCCCATTTTCTCTTTCCTCTTATTATGGTACTCTATTTACACATATATTAAATTTCTTAATGTCTTCCCACAGGTCAGTGAGGCCTTATTTTTTTCTACCCTGATTCTCTGTTTTTCAATGAGTGATTAATTTCTATGAATGTCTTAAAGTTTATTGACTCTTCCTACTGCTATTTCCAATGTTTTATTAAAGCCAAGTGGAGCCTATTTTTAAATTTCAGAAGTTGTAATTTTCAGAGTTAGTATTTCTATTCATCTTAAAAAAGTAATTTCCATTTCTTGGATGAAATTTTCCATTATGTCACTTATTAAGACCTATTTTTGTTTAAAACCGTCCACCTATTTAACAGCTGCTTTAAAGTCTGTCTGCCAGTTGTAATGCTAGGTCATTTCCCTTTGACTGATAGTTTTCTTGGTCATGGATCATATTTTTCCTGAATCTTTGCATGCATAGAATTTTATTACATTATAGGCTGGACATTGTGGATTATATATTATAGATTTCGGTGATGTTGTTTTCTATAAAAGAACATTGAGTCTTGCTTGTTCTGACAGGCAATCGATTATTGGAAGGTTCCCCTCATCTTATTGAAACTTGTTTAGTGTTTGTAAGGGTGTGTCTGGAGTAGCTTTACACTAAGACTTGGTTCTTAAGAAACTCCTGAGATGTAGCTTATTCTGGCGTTTCAGCTGCATGCTTAGAGTATTAACAACGTCTTTTCACTCTCACTGGGCCAGTATTTCATATCATTCTGAAAAAAATCTCCATACCACTGTCAGCCTTGTAGCAGCCGCTCTGATAGACCATAGAGTCTTAACACTGAACATGCACAAGCTAGGTCGCATCCAGGGATCTGTAGACAACCCCCTCCCTTGTTCAGCCACCTGTGGTGTTCTGTTGCCTCCTACTGTACAGCTTGCTCCTGTCTCCTGATCTGTGTTACAATTCCAGGTGCTTCTGGGGCCCTGCACTTGGACCTTTGCCTCCTCAGCTCTGAGCTATGCTTGGGTTCTAATTCTCCAAGCTGTGGTTGGAAAATACATACCAAGGCAGAGAGCAGTGTAAATCACAGAGCTTACCTCCTTTTCTTCGCCCTCTCTCAAGAACTGAAATACTGTGTTGCCTACTATCCAGTGCCTGAAAATAGTAGCCTTAGATATTTTATTTTTGTTTGTTTATAGCAGGGAGGTAAATCCAGTACCCATTAATCCAACATAGCAGGAAGGAGGAATCCTTCAACTGAGTACTATTTTTGATGATAGGAATATACATAAGCTTTATTAAAATTCACTGTACATGCCACTTTGTTATATATGAGCCTTGCGTTGCAAGGTAGAAAATTCCACGTTAGTTTGAAGATGTGGGTCTAAAGCACACAATCAGTGCTTGAACGTATCTGTGATTGACTGACTGAATTTTTTTTATAGTTGGTATGAATTTTGTTTCCAATTCAGATTCTTTTTTCTGTTATTCCCAGATTACACAATCATCTCCACTCTGTGATGGAGATTTTCACATCTCTGTCAGTATCAAACCAGGGAGTGGACAGCCTGTGTTGTCACCTTTAACTGGAAAATTTATTTTATTTTGTTCACTGTGAATGGTTAAGGAAAAAAAATAAAAGAGAAAAGAGAAATGTTGTACTAAACTTTTTGAACTGACAATCTGTATGAACTAAATAATCCCTCTCTTATCCCCTCTTGCTTGTTCCCTTTAGTGCTTTTCTTCATGATATATATTTATTTTTGCTTTTGATTTGTCTTTAATGTTAATCACTGGATACACTCTGGTATAGAACTCGCTTTTTTTCTCTTTGCTTTATATACTCTAGTCTACCTTTACCATTAGATCAAGGATATAGCTAAAGACATTTTAAAACATCTAAATCACTTTCCAAATCAACTGTAAAATGTTCTTCTTTTTGACAAGTTACTTGAAGTATCCATCTACTTAATTCTCTAAATCAGACCTCGAAGAGTAATGCCTGAAAAAAGAAAAATGTCTGTTTATTTTAGAATGTTAAATCAAGCAATTCTTGACTATGCAGTTGACTTTCAATATGACTTTCATAGCACAGTACATCTATTTGTTGTTGTTGGTCTGTTCCTTTTGGAAATTTAGAAAGAATGTTGCTCTTTTTGAATTTAGTATTTATCATTTCATATTATAATACTGTGTATATTTGCCCACAAAGTCCACAAAGTCTCTTTGCAAAGGGGCATTAAAAACCAAAAGTTTTGAGTTTCTAATTTTATATTTTTTTCATATTTTAAGATAATTCTTTTGCCTCTGGTTTCTTAACATACTATCCATTTTGGAATTTTCTCCCATTCCTAGGAGAAAAATGACCCTAGGGGTCCGTCAGCTGACACACCAGGAAACCTTCCTGTCCTGAAATGTTCCTGGAAAAAATTATTTATGGTACATTGACTCACTGCTGCTCCACTGATCATTCAGCTTCACAACTAAATTCTTCTCTCAGATACACATTTACACAGCTCCTGTTCTCCGTCATACCAAATTTTAAATGGTGCCTGAAATTTCTGATACTGTAGGAAATGGTGGAAAGTGCATTGAACGTGGAATCAGATAAATGTGGATTTGATTCTTGGCATCCTTGCTTGCAAGCTATATAATGTCTTTCAACCACAGACTCCTCACTTGTAAAATTCAAATCAAAAATATCATTCATGTGTCCCACATGGACCTTGCAGGATTTATGAGCCAAGGTTGGACTTCCTAGCAAGTGTATGGTATTTGTAATTCTTTATAAATTCTACTCACTTAACTGTGAGGAAACCTGGAAGTAAGATTCAGTTTTCATCAGAGTTTATTTATCAAACAATTAAACATTATTTTTGCATCTTATCTTAAGGAGAGAGCCTTCACCACCCTTTGGGTAGTCGGAGCCAGAGAGCTGTCTTATATTGACCAAGTCATGTGGAAGCCTAAGTTATCTGGCTAACTTGGCAATGATCATCTCTTAAAGGAAAACAAAAATGGTTTATTTTGCAAAAGTCTAAATTCTTTACTCTCTGCTGTAGATCTCATTTGAAGTTCACATCTTACTGGGGTTTTGTTAAGCCATTTTTAAAGACAGAACACAGGCCCTGTACCCAGGAAGAAACTGAATAAAATTCTCAACTTTTCTGCTTACTAGCTGCACGACATCACTCAGGTTGCATATTCCTTATGAATCTCATCTTTCTTACTCATTAAATGAGAATAGCATTGCCCACCTTTCGGTGTGTTTATCATGATTAAATGAGGTAGCCTGTGTAAAAATGTTCACCCTTGACTGTCATCAAATATTAACTGCCTTTCCCCTTTTCCATTCTGCCTCTGATATATGCTACTGAATAATGACTTTAAAGATGTGCTGGATTTTAGAAGCCAGCTTATTCAGTCTTATGACCAAAAAAGTTTATCTTGTACTTTGGTCATTTGTGTTGATCTAACAATGCATGTAATTTCTGAATCTGTACTTTAAAGTTTTAGCATGAAAACCGTACTTGTAAATGGAATTGTAGAAAGAGAATACTTTTATATCATTTGGCATTTCTCTTAATACTATTAAAAGAAATACATTTATTGGCAGAACTGTGAAACCCAACACGATTTCTCCCTCCTTTTCGTCATACACTCAGGATAATTCGTGTCACACCCAGATCTTTACTCATTCATCACAATGACCCTGTGTGATATGAATGACATCCGAGGCCCAAAGTGTTTGAATCAGTAATGAGAAGCGAGTGAAAAACCCTGGATTGATATTAGGGCACCTTCCTGCCTGACCCCTATTAAGCCTTATTATTTAAAGCATAATATCAAATACCTTGTTAAATGAACAGATTTGGTATTATTGTATGACTGTCTTTAGGGTTCCCAGGGACCAAACTATGTTAATCATCCTAGAAGGAAGTGAATTTTAGCGTGGAAAAGAGGACGGAGGACACAGACTTTGTGATGAATTAAGAGAAAAGTTTTTTTTTTTTTTTTCTTTCCTTGGGGCTGAGAGACAGTTTGTCTCTGGTCTAGAGACAGAGTCATAGAGATGACCGGAGCCTTTCTGGCCATGGTTACGGGGAGGCAGCCAAGGTTGCGCAGGGAGGTGGCCCTTAAAGGAACATTGGCAGTTGTCTGGGTTCCCTCAGTTTGTTGTAAATCATTCTGTGTCTTGCTTGTTGCCCTTCCATTATCCCTGAACCATCTAGTAACACTCGTCAAGAGTAATAGAATGATCTTTTTTTTAATTTTGTGAGATATTAAGGGGAAGGACATCTTCTATACTTGGAACAATATAAGAAAGGAATAGCTACACTGGCTTTCCTGAGACTACAGTGGTGATCTCAGCTATGGTAACCAGCAGGGACAGCTGTGCGCATGAAAGCAATGAGCCCGCAGAGGTTGTTGGCAGCGAAGGCAATCAATGATGGCCCATCAAGGAGGGGAGAAGATCTGGATTTAAAGAACACAGGGACATTTTTCTGGAAATGGTGCCCTGGCTATCATTGACAAAACTGTGAACATATACAAGGGTCTAATTACCAGCCAGGAAGCCAGTGGAAGCTCTTATTTTTGGAAGTTGACTTATACATTTGCTAAATATAATTCATTTATAGGCTGTTTTGAATGAACATTTTTGACATTTATAGAAAGAATTAAGAAGAATAATTCAGTTATAAAATATAGATAATATATCTTATATTCATCTTGGATATGGAGTATTTTAAGCAAGGTCATAAAGATTTGTAATAGCTTGCCACTAGGAAAAATTATTTTCCAGATTGGGAAATTGACAAGAAGTTTGGAGTGGGAGGAAGAGACTGCAGAAAAGGAAGGACAGGACTATTATTTCTACATGGGGAGTACGGACTGTTGGGAGAGGAGATTTCAGAGCAGCTTTTTTGTGAAGCTCATAGAAGACAGTTTGTAAAGATACTTTATCTAAAGAGAAGGTACATACTTGAAGCATTTGAGCTGCACATTAGTATCACTTTTAAAAAGCAAAAACTGTTCTCTATTCCCAAATCAGTCTATCTTCTAGCTTCTGTTAATGGTATTTCTCCAGCAAGTATGTACTGCTTTATTTGGCCAATATTGATTATTTTCCTTCCTTGCCAACAGAGCTTGAAATAAATATTTGTGTTAGCATTCTTGTATGCACTAAAGCATTGGGAAGTTAGCCACCTTTAACTTCTAGGATTTGACATTAAACCAACAGAGAATTACAAAGACTACGTGAAGTTCCATATTGTTTCTTAAGAAAATATCTCAGTACGTTAAACTTTTTTTTTAATTGAAGCATAGTCAGTTTACACTGCTATGTTAATTTATAGGCTTTCTTCTAGGTATAGAGCCTCCAATGGCTGAAGAATATTAAGGATAACATAACATTTTAGCTCTGGAGGTTATCTTAGATGTCATCTGGTCTGATTCCCTTAACCATTCAGAAATCTTTTTCTGCATTATCTCTAATATATCTTCTGTTTAAATGTCCTACTTCTTACTCCTTATAATACCATTTGGCATGACTCTAGTAAGTTTCACTTTCATCAGTACCTGCCAGTTATGAACTTCCTGAGGTTTAAGCTATTAACCTTCAAATTACACATGAAGAAGTCCCTGGTAATCTTGCCACTGTCTTGCCCCCTTTAGAGCCTCCGTAGTCTCCTCTGAACAACTACGAACCTCCCTCCTCTTTTATGGGAGGTTAAACTCAGTGACCTTGAATGCCTCTGCCTGCTCAAAAGCTCTCTGGGTATTTGGAAGCCTGTAGTCTGGGGGCATGCTTAAACTCTGATGTCACCAGATCTCTGCTCTAGCTATGTGAGCAGATCTCATACATGTTACTAAGAGCCCTAGAGCTCTGTCTTTACTATGGGATTCTCTGGGATGTTTCCTCAACTGCATCTCCATGGTTGGTTAGAATTAATGTGAATGGAGAGAAACCATCAACTACAATGTAACCAGACGTATACTTTAAGTATCCTGAGTGCTCAGGGATACAGCTGAAGATGAACTGTAAGCTCTGATGGGCAGTCGTGCTCCTGGCACAGGCAGCAGAACACCCTAAAACCCTCTGTAAAAGGAGGAAAGCTACAATACGATTTAATCAGGCAGGATGTTGAAGTGTTGGACTCATGGTAGGGTCCTCTTCTCCCTTCGGTGTAGCAGCTTCACATCTCTGCTGCTTACCTGGACTTGGTGGGGTTCTTAAGACTAAGAACTCAGCAGGATGTTATATTAAACCCTTTGATAACTTGGTCAAGATGACTTTCAGAGTTGTGTGTCAACAGTATATTCAGCAACTATTCACTGAATACCCATTGCCTTTGGGCATAATGCCAGAGGCTTCATCAACTTCATCTTATTAGGTTTTTTTTTTTCATTACTAGCCTATAAAGTAGGTATTCTTATCTTCAGTTTACATATAAAGAAATGAGGCCCTGAGAAGGAAAAGTAAATGGCTCAAATCACGTGACTAATGAGTGGCACAGTCGTACTTTAACACAATCCTGTTTGAGCTTCCAGGGCTCTCATAACAAATCACACAAACGTAGTGGCTTAAAATGACAACATTTATTATCTTACACAACTATAGGTCAGAAATCCAACCTGGTCCCACCGGGCTAAAACCAGGGTGTCCACCGAGTGTCTTTCCTTCCTGGTCTCTAAGGGAGAATTGGCTTCCTTGCCTTTTCCAGCTTTGAGAGGCCACTTGGGTTCCTTGACCTGTGGCCTTCTTTTTCTGTCTTCAAAGCTAGCAATATGGAATCTCCCCCACCTCGGCTTCCATGATCACATCTCTTTCTCTCCACAGCTGGGATAAGTTCTCAGATTTTAAGGATCTATGTAAGAGGATTGGGCCTAGGAGAATCTCTGCATCTCAGACTTCTCAACTTAAGCACATGTGCAGTGGCCATGACCTTTGCCATGCAACATACATATTAACAAGTTCCTGGGGTTAGGACATAAACATCTGAGGGGCATCATGCTACCTACCACCCTTCCTTTTGGTTCTGTTTCCATAAATCTATTGCTCTAGATCACATACAAGCCTTGCTTCATAGGTGTTGTGATATTTCCAGCATCTGATCCATTCCTGACAAATGGTGAGCATTCAATAGATATTTTTGGACAAGTTAATAAATGCTAAAATACCAGAATTTGGAGGTGTTATTTCACGGCACACAAATGGACTAATGATGATTGATTCCAGAGGTAATTGTTTGTAACATCATTCCAGACTCTTAAATTGGAGGATAAAGGTTAATCAGTTTTCCCAGAGGAGTAAGAGATGCTTACAGGGGGTGCAGTTGAAGCAACAAGATGTGTTCTTGCTGTACAGCCCTGGCTAATTAGTTGATAGCATTGCTAACGCATGTATTATGGGAATATTATGGATGCAGCTGATCTCTGCTTTAAGGATGATCCCTTTGGTCTGGAATCCTGGGAAAAGAACATTTAGAAACTTCAAGTAGGCTAAAAAATTCAAATGGAAAGCACTGATGAAGTTTTCCTTATGAAAAGTCCCCCCAACCCCCGTTCACATGGAGACTGAGTATAAGCAATTAGTCAGAATGCCAGAAAATAAGCCCCTTATGGATGCACATTAATTGGAGTCTGTGGGAATACTGCAGGAATGCTTCCCTGAATTAAACTGTTGGTGTTAATCTAGCACAAGAGGGAAAAATGAAAGTCTGACAATTCGGTGAAAGAAAGAATCGCTTCTGGTATTAAGCTTCGCTGGGTGGGAAGGTGGCGTCGGAACCCCAGAGGTGATGGTTGAACAAAGGCAGGCTGCCTGACCCGCTGGGAAGACCAGTCTGAATGCTGAGACTTGAGGATGGGGTTGGAGCCAGTAGGCTCCCTGGATACTGCTACAAACAACTGTAATCGGTACTAAATCTATTTTTAGGCAAAGAGTACAATTAGATCAAGGGTCATCAGGGTACAGAACAAAATAATACCTTGACTAGGATTTGGCATCTTTATACGATTAAGGAATCCCCTTTGAACAGGGAGCAAAAGATGGTTCAGTGCCTTTGGCAGGATTTCAAAATGCCCAATGTCTCTCTTTGGCTTGCCTCAAGTCTCCCTAGTGACTGGTACCTATAGACACAGCACAAACCCAAATTGGCAGTTGAGAAAGGCAGGCAAACTGCAAAGGGGAGACCTGTGTCTTTAACAAAAAACTGAGGGTGTAAATTTGGGCTTCCTAAAACAGAGATAAACATATGCATTTCTCAGCGGTACTGAAAAAATAACAGTGAACATAACGGCAATGTCACTTCAGATTACTTACTGCTTGCGTTAGGGGAGGCAAATGTTTTATTAATAAACAGGCGGTTAGAGTGCTATTTGTTCCCAACTATCAGAGTCTGGGAGGGCAGAAGAGGCCAAGCTGAAACCTCTGACAAGAAAAATGATTCACCGATTTAGTGTGACTGACAGACATGGTGATGAAAAGGGACTTTACTGTGCAGCATCAGGGAGCAGCTGAAGGGAGGTGGTCAGAGCTCTGATAGCCCCAGCTTTGTCGGGATGGAGTGAGACCGTGACTGTATTGATTAGAGTGGATCTGAGGAGGGGAGAGTAGGAGGGGTGGGGAGAGAGGAAAGGAGAGAGAGAGAGAAATAGAGAGAAATGGAGAGTGGAGGGAGGGATAAAAAGGCTGGAGAAGGGGCAGAGGGAGAGAGATATATACTGATTCATTTGGTGCAGAGTATAATTTAGGAACTGCACACTCATCCGTCATGAGCTGGCTAATAACTAATCAATGATTGCAAAGCACTTGGAAGGTAGTAAGTTTTATACAAATGTTAAATAAAAATGCTGGAATTTGGTTCAGGATTGCAGCCAAATCTAGCCTGCCAGTGGAAAGCTAGGAAGGTTATATGCTTGGGGGAGAGTTAGGGTGACTTTAGGACCCTCGCTGTCAACCACAACTAGATTCCCCATGCCTGTGGCTAGGCATGGCATTGAGGAGCTCAGGGGCAGTTTAACTGTGCTGTAATTAGGGGTACTGAGCTCCAGGGGGCGCTCCTGGTTCTTCTGGATTCTCAGCCACCACATTCAAACTGGCCAGCTTCCGGGTCGGGCTCACAGGACTCATTGGTGTAAATGAAACTTCCCAACTGGGGGCTGCACTGGTTGTGATTTATCAGTGTAGAGCTGTCAAAACATTGTAAAGACATCCAGCATTTACTACTAACACAAATGCTGCCTTCTGCAAAAGACTTTTGCCTTTCTACAGACACCTGCCCCATCCCCTAGAATTAGACTGTGATCTAATTCTTTACCCTGTGACAGCTCTTTGAAGAGAGAAACTTGGTACACTTTTGATCCCCCAAACTCCTCTTGCCATTTTAGGATCTTCGGTGCTTCTCCACCTATATAGTTATTACTGTAATTATTTTGTTTCTTTTTTAAGAAGAGAGACATAGCTCCTCTTATTTAGGACATTTAATTACCAGGGTATTAATCTGTCAATTTTAGGCAACTCAATGAATTTCTATTGCCAAAAAAACTGTAGCCAACGATATTGCTATATTGTATTCTTAAGTAAACAGCAATGTCTCTGGAATGTGTGTGCATAAATGTTAATTAGGAAGAGAAACAAGACAGCAATGAAACAGTTTCTATTAATTATTTTGGCTCATTTTCGAATTTGTTACAGTTTATCTGGCCTTCTTTTTCGGAAACTCTAGCAACAATCTGTCTTAGCCTATTTATGCACTGAAGGTGTCTGAAAGTCAGTGACTAAATTTGGTTAAGTGGTAAGTCCTCCTGAGAAGGCAAGGTTTCTCATCTTTGCTAATCTGGGACCATAATGAAGGCAGAGAGGACTTATTTTGATTTCCCCTGTTTTGGCCAGATGGTTGTCATGGACTAGCTCTCAGGGGATTCCCAAGACTTCTTGGTTCAAATTGGGTCTGTTTTCCAACAATCGTTGACTCAAAACTTCCCAGAGTCCTGTGGTCCTCAAGAGCTCTGATGGCTCCCATTGAAATGAACACAGTAAATAAAGTGCCCATGCAACAGATTCTTAGTTATTCAGGTGAATTTACTGGGGAAGATCCATTCTCTGTAGCACAGTCAAACCCAGAAATAGAACACAGACTTCTCTGAGCAGTTAAATGAACGCTCAGAGCAAAGTTCCAAGTTAACTTTACATCTTATTTGGCAAAGTTCTAACCAGTTTGAATATTTTTCAATTTTTCTCCAATTTATTTATTTGAGCCCACAGAAAATTACAAGTAAGATGCAAAGAAGGTAAATACAATGCAACTGCTAGGGATGTGTAAAGACAGGAGCCAGAAGCGATGGCTGATGAAAAGAGAGATTAGAATGAGTAGACTCTGCAAGTCTGAAAGCCAGTGCTAAAGCACTGAGAATGTGGATGAGAATATGGAGATGGAAACCCGCACGTCTCCACTGTCAGAGACTTCACCAGAAAATATTCCGGGTTGAACTACAGCCATGTATCACCAAGAATAGAATCCATTTAATTCACAAAAAAATTGTAAATGGCCAATAAACAAAGGAAGAAATATTTAGCCACAGGTAATCAAAGAAATGCAAACTAAACACGAAGGCTGTATTTACCTGTCAAATTGGCAAAGATTTAAAAACCAGTGATGTCCAGTCTTGCCAAAGGAACGAAGAAGCAGGTGTTCTCAGCTGTCTTGGGCAGGTGTGTGAATTGGTACAGCCCTTCTGGTGGACACTAGGGCTGCTAAGGAAAAAACTTTAAAATGTGTACAGCCTTTGACCCACCATTCCTGAATGTAAGGAATTTATGCTTCCAGACATTAAGTGTGCTCACAATGTGTCAAGAGTTTAGCTAAGCTACTTCATGGTATACTTCATGGCGTTGCTGCCTTGGCAGCCATGTTGTTTAGCCAGGTGGCCTGTGGGGGCCTTAAACTGACTCTTGCTGCCTTATGCAAGCCTGTACCCTAGATCATAGCCTGCAGAGTCACAGCAAATGTAAGTTCTCCATAGGATTTTCCCAATAGCCCTTGTGATAACAGTGTCCCCAGGTGCCGGAAACTTCTCTGCATATCTCTATCAAATGCTAGTCCCAGGAGTGGGTGTGGAAGCAGGTCCCTGCCTCGGGTTTCCTAAGGGAGAAGAGAGGCTGAGACTAGCCCTTGGGGTCCTTAAATAGCAGACTACATTATTTTACTCTTTGCTTTATAGTAACAATAATGATGATGACGACAATGATGATAATGATACAAATCACAACAAATATGAGAGTCCATAGCTCGTGAGTTCTAACTAGGCACTGTTTTAAGAACCATTATATATTATCCTTTTATGTTATATGTTAATATATATTACCTTTACATATTATGTAACATAATATATAATTATTTACTTATATATTACCTTTATATAATATATATTTATATATGACCTATATATTATATTTATTTTATATAACATATAATTATATGATGTATCATTTATATATTACCTTTATATATTATATTTATGTATATTATCCCAATGAATCCTTACAAAATCCCCATGAGGTAGGTACTGATATTATCCCCATTTTGCCAAGGAGGAAACTGAACAGCAGAGTGACATTATTGACCAATGCTTTAGAAAGGTCGATCGAGGAGCCTGAGTGTGAAGCCACAGTCAAGACAAAAGATCATGAAGGCCTGCACTCATCTGGGAATGAGGTAGAGAGAGGGGACAATGTGGGCAACACAGGCCTTGGTAACTTGCAAAATATGGGTGACAAATGTGGGCCAGTTACCGTGAAACTTCTTGGGCTTTTAAACCTAGGGAACTGGAGGCATAACAGTGATTTATGTTTATAAACTAACCTCTGTCGGCGAGTTGTGTTGGTGCCCTACCAAGGGGGTTGGAGGCTATGCCAAACTACTCACCTGAGGTGGTGCAGGATGTGCCAGTCATTTGATTTCTGAGAGGCTCAGAGTGAACTTGTTCTTAGGGGAGGAGAAAGTAAGTTCAAAATTAGTTCCAGCTATTTTCTGAAGGAAAATATCATGATATCTATTTTAGGGTTAGGATCAAAAGGAAGGAATCTGATGTTTGCTGTATGTACAGTGTGCAGTGTTAGATTAGCTCATGTAATTTATAATACTTATTTATCTGCGTTGGAATTATTTTCCAGTTATCCTATAGAGATGAGACAAGTAATTTGCCCCTGGTCACATGGATGATAAATAACAGAGCCATCTTTTTACCCTAATTTCAGACCTCTAAAGACCCCAACATGGCTTTTTCCTGTATTTTTCTTTTCTACTTTTTAAAAAATAAGATTTTATAAAGATTGAGCACTCTCTCAAGTTTTTTGTTAGCAATCTCATTCTTGTCCACTGGTCCCACTCTAACAAAGACCAGACATCTGTGAATTTTCTGGTCTGTGACTCACATAAGTTTTATCACTGGTCCCTGACACAGTCCGGTAGTACTTGCCTCCCTGGCATTTGAGCTTTTTATTTACCACCTTCATGCCCTGCTCCTGGAAAAATAATATTACATAGTTTGCTTTTGGTATCCTTGTTTTTGTCCACCCCTTCCCTTTCATTAGCCATGTCCGTCATTTCCCTGATGTCCTTCTGATGCTCAGGTATCAGCACTGGGTACAAATCAGTTTTACTTTATTTTTTGTTTGTTTGGTTTCCTCTGTAAAACTTACCTATCTTGTGTACCATTCATTAAGAGCCCAAATGGATATTTAATAGAGTTCCCAGTCTTAAGTATTAGGAGAATATCCTAGGACAGAATTCCAAACTCATATGCCTCTATGGAGTCAGAATGGTAAGTAGATGTGCACAGTGAGAGAAGGACTTGGAAAATTGGAGAGCTGTGCTTTCTCTAACAGAAGCAGCCACTATCCAAGAAAGCTGTTGAGGAATGAGAGCCTAGAATGGGCAGTTCTTCATGCTTTTAAAAAAAAATACGAATTTATCTGTGATCTGTTCAGATGGAATGATAGGTAGAAGGATCAATGATATTTAAAAACGAATGAAGATACAATGTCAGTGATATGCCTGGATTTTTTCTAAGGGAAAACAGTGAAGATCCGTAGCTTACTCCAGTCACCAAAATAAATGATGGATACCTAAATGTTGTTAAGTTTTCAAATTCACAGAAGGACCAGATATCATTATAGATGAAGATTTATATGACAAAGAAAAAGAATTTTCCAAGAACTATATCAAAGCCAGAATCAGAAAGCATTAAGAAAATGATGGAAAGATTTGACTACTAAAGAACTAAAGCTCAAAAGCAACTTTTTGACAAAAATATATCATTAAGAAAATTGTGAAGTGATGGTAAACTATTTTTAACGTATAGGAGAGAGAAAAAGTTAATATCCTTATTACGTGTCAGGGTATTTACAAGCATTTGACCTAAAGAAAATACTTTCAGAATAATGGGCAAAGGATATAAAAAAAGCAGATAATGAAAAATGCAAAAATGTTTAGGCTCACGGGTAATATAAGTTTCAAACTAAAACGTGATATAATTATTCATCAACTAAATTGGAGATATTTAAAAATGATAAGTAGGAGGCTGGGGTTGTGGGATATTACAAATCACATACGTTGTTGGTGGAGAATGAAATTAGGAAAAATTCTGGAAGACGGTTCGGCAAAATGTATTGAAAGACTTAAAACCTGCTGATTGACCCAATAATTTTGCGTTTAGGAATCTACCCTAAGATACATACATTCATATTTCAGTCTCTTTTACTCTCACTGTCTCTCTCTCTCCCTTTCTCTTACCCACTAGAATATAAGATTCACAAGGTTAAAGGACTCCATCCATTTAATTTCCTATGCTTTTACCTGAGCCTAGAAATGTAGTATGTAATGCCTGACATGTAGTATGTAATCAGTAAATGTTTGTTGAATGAATTTTTTTTTTTATTTACCAAGGACCTTGGCATCTTAGAGTGTGCCTAGAGGAGAGTGACTAAGATGTTGAGGAGTTTGAAATTAGATTGTGAAAAAGTAAAAGAAAAGAAATGTTGAAGGAGTAACCAGCAAAAGATCTGATGACCAGCTTCATACATTAGAAGGAATATTATCTAGAAAAGTGATTTGGCTCATTCTGTACAACTTCTAAGTGCAGAAATTCCAAAGGCTGTGTTGATTTATTCACTAAAACTTTTACATTTAAAAGCACACCTGTAATTGCACATCTCTTGAATAAAGTAGCCAGGTTTCCCTTAGGTGAATAGACCCAGGTGTATAAACTGGGTTAGATCTGAAATTGTGCTATATAAGCTATGCATCCTTACTACTGATGCTTAAATTAGACTTCTGTCCACTGGACTTCCACGTGTCAAGCTGTATCTTAGTGGTTGCTTAACTACTTTATCTCTAGGAAACTTGTGATCAATTAACTATTGCCATAGATCCCTACAGGTCAAAACACTCTGATGATCAGTTCTCTGTGTCTTATTGTGGCAATTACATGCACCTTTGTTCTGAGAGTTAAGTGTTGCTAGCATCCATTATTCCATTTGAAGTCAGAGACCATCCAATGTAGCCGTCTCCACCATTATCTCCAGTCTACGGAGGACCACTCCACGGAGCTCTTCAGGAAAACTGGCAGTCTCCCTCCCCTACCACCAATAATGTTTTTCATAAAAGGAAAGAAGCATCTTTTCAATTTTCCAGTGAAATGTAGTTTGAGGGGTAGATGAGCACAAAATTGATTCATTCCATTGCTCTTTTTTCCTTAAGTCTTCAGTGTTTATTCTAAAATATAGCTGGGATTTTGCTTTAATCAAGTATGAAAAGATGACAGACATAAGATAACTGCTTTGAAAGAAGGGTTGTTATTCACAGCTCCCAAGAGAATGGGGCATGCCATGTCATGTAGGACCATATGAGGAAGCACTTGGGTCAGTCAGGAGGCAGAAGGAGCAAAGGGAAAGCCTGATCCAGAGCCTTCATTGTATTTTTTGAGGGAAGAAATAAACAGGGTAGGGTAAGTATGCTGAGTAAGCTTAGGCTTGGAGAGTTTGCATACTTTCTGCAGGCTCTGGACTATTGGGGTGGTTCCCAGTTATCAGGTACCTATGTCTGAGGTGATTTTCTGCAGGGGGAATATTGGGTGTATTAGAGTTTGATTAAAGAAGGTGGTTGGGGTCCTCTGTCTTGGTTTATTTGCATATCAAAGGTATGCTTGATGACTTTTTTTTTTTTTTTTTTTTTTTGCTATTTCTAGGAATCACTTAACCTTTTGAAGGGCAATAGGTCCTGGGTTCTGCAAGGCTCTAAGATGTCAAAGCATCAAAAATATGAACAATAAAAAGTGTGATTAATGCATTCATTGTCCTCTACAATATAGCAGGAAAGTTCTAGCATTTTGTTCTCATTAATTGTAGACCACCTAGAAGTTAACAAATGCCAGTCCTATACCTTTGAGCCAACATTAGGTGAATAAATACACCTCAGTAAATTGGGGCTAATCATGACTTTAATTTGTCTGTCATTTAATGAACTTAGTATCCACTCCCATAAATTCCAGGCTTATAGTGATACAGAATGACATGGTTCTGTAAATTTTTGTTTATGGGCTATCTTACCTCAGAGAAGGCCAGGTATTGCTCAGTCTGGACTCTATTGAAATTTAGCCCTTAAATATGGACCTGAAGGTAATAAAGGATGCTGTGTAGGGGCCCTTAGAAAAATTGACCTCGGTTGGTGAGACACTGTCCCAGCTTTCATCATTGAACAACTTTTATGCAGAAGAAACTGGGTCCTTCAAGATATGGGGGGAGGGAGTCTCTTTTCTTAATAAAATGAATTCAAGCAGATTTAGGAGTTCAGAGTTCTTAGCCTTTGGGTTGTACTTTTTCTCAACTAATGTATAAGAGATTTGTTGGAGTTCAGCTCAAAATTGAAATGCTTTTTTGCATCTTTTACAGTTAGGCCCTGGATCAGTAGTAGCTGCTCTGTGACCACATATAGGAGATGAGGGAATACCTGCTATGTTGCCATTAGGCTTTATTATTTTCTTCCCTGTGTTCTTAATTGTATAGCTTTTCATTTCTTACTCTCTCTATTCTTTTGGTTCTCTAGGCCCATAAGAGGAAGACAGGTGACTCCGTAATCTCTGTAATCACCATAGCACTAAGCGTTACAGGCCACTTGATACCCCAAGTTTCCCTCTGCTTACGTTTCATTCCATGCTGCCACTTCAGATAATTTGAGTAATTTTATTGCCACCAGTATTATGAATTACTCAAGTCCCATTTTCCCACAACTGGATGTTGCCTATGTGATCCTCAATTACATAAGCAATCCAATCTCAAAATACCATATTTCGGCTCTGTTTCATGGGATTCTGATCCCAGTTACTGCACCAGTTAGGATTCCAATGGGAGATAAATGGCAACCCACAATTAGCACCTTAAAATGGCATCCTAAAATAAATTATTTAAAATTGGGTAAGATTTTAAAAGAGACTATTGGTTAAAAATATGGGCCTACTATAGGGCAATAACAAGGGAAAAAGCAGTTCACAGAGCTAGTAATAGTGGGGGCTGTTTCCATCTCTAGCCCCGAAGCTATCAGGGTACAGCAGAAACTGAAGACAAAAAACTCTAAGTGAGAAGACTGTTCAACAGAATCTGGAACCTTTGGTTATGGGACATAACCAAATGCCAGGGCTACTGGTAAGAGCAGGAAAATAAATACCCTCATCTCATCTTCAGCCCTTGCTTTGATCTCCTATAGGTACTCCTCACAGGCTGAACTGAACTAAAAGACAGAGGGCCTCACTGGTGTAGTCCATACCTGTCAGCATCTTGCAGCACCAGGGGCCTTTCTTGGGTGGGCTGTGGATATGGGAAGGCTCAGTCTATGCTTTGTGGTATATGCTAGCTTGGTTTGGGCAAGACTTGCTCTCTAAGAGGGATGAAATCTAAGACCTGACTTCAGCAATCTATTCATCTAGTGCTGTCACCTAGAGAGAGGCTGCAGGGATAGGAAACGGGACCAGCTCCCGGTGGGGAATGCATCTAAGAGCAATCCCTGCTGTGTTAGGTCATTTATGCTGTGTTCTGGGATTTAGGACAGAGTTTTAGTCAGTACAGCAGGGGCTGGCAAACTTTCTGCAAAGTGCCAGGTAATACATATTTTATATTTTTGCAGGTCATACGGTCTTTATCACAACTGTTTAACTCTCATCACAGCTCAGAAGCAGCCATAGGCAATACCTAAGCAAATGGATGTGACTGGGCTCTTATAAAACCCTATTTACAACAATCGGTTGAGGACAGGATTTAGCTCAGGGGCCATAGTTTCCAGACCCCTACTCCATAACAGCTGGAATCAGAAATAGGAAATTGAATTAGAAGCCCAGTTACATACACTAGGACAATCCAGCAATAATTGGTCAGTGCTGTGAATTAGCAATTGTGTGCTCTAGTTTTACTGTCTGGCAGACTGACACATAGCAGCGAGTTTATAACTGCAGGATTACTTTCTGACGCCCCTGGCTGTAGGGTTGATACTTCTAAAATGCTGTTTTTCTAGTTAAGTTTGTTTCAGGAACGTAGTGAAACCAAGGCCATAGGTAGCAGTTACCCTTGACTTTTGAGAAATGCGAAGATGTCAGCTACCCTGTTCCAATGGACTCCTAATACACCTGCATGAGCCTCACTTTCCTACCAGACCCTTCCCTATATTTTCTTGTACTCAGGCCTCACCTGTTGCTCTGGCTGTCAATCCCCTGCTAGTTCCTAGGTCTCAGAGAAGAGCTGTATGTTTCCCGTTCAGTGGGACTACTGTCCACATTCTAGCTTTTCTTTATCTGACCAGTTCTGGTTAGGCAGGACATAGATTAATATTGCTTCATTTCCAGCTGGTATTATTTGTATATTTTTCATTTACTTTCACAGATAAATCTTTGGTTATATTTTATTGGTTATTTTTTAAATTGACCTGTAATTTGGTGCATATATTTTTAAGCCATTAAAAGTTTTAATTGAAGATTCAGGAATGGACTCTATTTGGGTCTCCAGATATATCAGGCCTTGAATCATACACAGTAGAAACCAGAACATTGGAGTGTTCTTGGCTGGGTTTTGACTTGCTTCATTGTAGTTTGAACATACAAAAGGCACAGTTCAGGGCCTTTAGCTCCAGATGCATACACTTGACTGTATACAGATCTGGATTCCTTCCAAAAGTTCTGACAATTGAAAAAAGTTACGTACTTTTCTTTTATAGTGGCAGGAACCGATTTCCACGCATGTAACAACTTTCCCTCAGTCCCTCACCTATCAACTTTTCTGACCAGGGGTGCTCATTTGATTGAAAGGGGTTGACTTGACTTTAGAGTGTGGCCACATGGCAGGGCTGTGAGCTTTGTTTTCACCTTATTAATTGGACTAGGCAGAATAGTGAGTCGGCCTGAAGTGATCTCTAAAACAGACCTGATCACCACATGTCTAGTCTAGTGGCTGTTCGCTATTCCTAAGGCAGGATATGAAAACCAGCAGCAGTGGCTGCTAACTCAACCCTTCTGGAGGGCATCCAGAGCAGCTGGAGGGGAGCACAGAGTTAGGCTGGAGGTTCCATTGGGTTTCTCTAAAGAGGCCAAGCTGGGATTATGGCTCCCATAATTCTGACCACCGTGGAAGAGTCAGAAGAGTGGCAGAGAGGAGGTGCCTCTCCATGGGGCCCTAGCCAGTCACATACATTCTACTGAACTTCAGAGGGCCTGAGCTTGGGCAGGATTGGAAATTAGAAAGAGTCCTTGATGGAGGAACAAGAAATCAGGATTCCAGTCCTAGCTGTGCTGTTAATTGCTATGTAAGTGAGGTCTAATCATTCAGCCTTTTGTGGGAGTTGGTTTCCTTATCTGTAAAGTAGAGATAATTAGTCCTGCCTTATCTCCCTCAAAGAGATGATGAGTACCAAACAAGAATATTAATGAATATGAAAAAACTTCAGAAATAGTATAGTGCATGAGAAAAAGACATTATCACTGCTGCTAATAAAATTGATTGGAAAAGAATACATATATGTGTATGTATGACTAGAACATTATGCTGTACATCAGAAATTTACACAACATTGTAAACTGACTATACTTCAATAAAAAAATAAATAAAATGAAAAAAAAAATCACCCCCAAACTGAGGGACTCACTAGCACCACGATGCTCTCTTTCTCAAACACAAACTCCTCATCCAGGCTTCCAAATTCTCCTTCAACCTTATGAAGAACTGTTATAAATCCCTTACCTGGACTCTGCCCCAGCTAAGCTATTCTCACAATATTCCTTTACACATCGCATTTTGCTCATTCCTCCCTATAATGTTTTCTATATTTTGTTTCTGGTTTTCCTCCCAGAAATTTTTTTAATTCCCTTTACAGCCTCCACCCTGTCTCTTAAAGCCAGTTCCATAAGAACACCTCGCTGAGCTCTTATCTCACTCAGCATGGTCCTTGGAAGATCCCATCTACTCCTGAGCCATCATCTCTCATCTAGAGGCTGACAGGTTCTTCTCATTTCACAATTAATGACAACACCACCCTCCCATTGGAAGTTAGACAAGATGCCATCTTTTCCTTTTCCCTCATCCGTTCTCATCCTCCACGTTTGCTTAGCCATCAAGTCCTGTAGTGTCTATCTCCTGAATCTGTAGTGTTGCCACTGTTTTCCTTTGGGTCTAAATCTCTGATAACTTGGATTATTGTCAGTTTACAGATTAGATTCCCTTTTTCCTGTCTGTTTTCCTGCCAATTTATCTTCCACGCTCTGCCAAGCTGATGCTTCTAAAACACAAATCCGATCATGCCATTTCCTCACTGTGAATGCTTCAGTAACTCTCACACTTTTCAGAATTCAGTTCAAACCAAGCATGGGAGTGCACAAATCTCATCCTGATCTGGCCCCACCTTTCTCTTTCCCCACTGGTATTAACCCTTTCTAGTTCTTGGACTCATCTAAGAATTTGAGGACACTGAAGAATTTGTAGATAAAGATTTGCAAACAAATGATAATTGGCTCCTGGAGCTCATCCCTTCCACTGTTGTGGATCACCACATTTGTGGTCCCTCTTCTGCCCCCCTCCTGGCCACTCCACACAGACCCTTGGCTCTGGTCATACAGAGGTTCTTGGAGTTCTGCAATAATGTGTGGCTTTTTTGTTGTTGTTGTGTCTTTGTGCACTTTGTGTCCCCTCTGCCTGGAATCCCCTTCTTACTGTCTGTCCAGCTAAAGACAACTTGTCCTTCAAAACCTAGTTCAGATATTACTGTCTCTGTGATGTCTTCTCTGATTCTCCATCTGATTTACCTCTTCCCATCGTGTATTTCCAGAATAGCCTGAATAGTCTTGCATCTCACCTTCCCTCAACAGTTTTGAGCCACCGTGTGTTTACTTGCTAGATTATTTGAAGGCAGAGATCTTGTCTTAATTGACTGTGTATTTGCAGCTTGCAGCATGTTACGTGGCATATGAGAAGCACTCGATAAAATGTGTGCTGAATGAAATTGAACTGTTCTTATCTAGAATACTCCTCTCCCTCTATTTTACTAGCACACATTTTATAGCTTTCTTAAGGTTAATCTCAAAGATAATCTCTTTGTATAATCTTGCTTTATTATCCGCATCATCAATAATGATCTTCTCTTTGAATTTCTTTATTGCTAGGGTGTGGTTTTTAGCCTTGTGTGTTACTTTAGAGGTAGCTTTGAAACATATCATCCCCCAACCATCACTATTCTTTAAGTATATAGTACAATGCAGGGTAGAGTATCCCGGGAAAAGATTCAGAAGCCCTTGCTCTAGTTTTACTCTGTTATGAACTAAATGTGTGGCCCTGGGCAAAATATTGATTTTTTTGCCTCCCTTGGTTTAAATTCTTTTATTTTAAAAATGAGGGATCTGTATAATCTCTAAGGTACCTTCCTGTTAAAAGGCTATATGCCACTGATGTCTTTAATCCTTTCACACATCACATCTGTATATTTCACTTTTCTAATTCCACTGTGGTTTTTGCACGCAAGGGATATTTTGTTCTGCAGTCTCTTTTGTCTGTGTGTCCCTGACCACGCATCTGTGTACATACATACATAAAATAAACACTTAGTAATATCTGAGTATCACCTTGGGAGATTAAGTGCAAAAGAATGATGTAACAAAGGGTAATGAAAACAATTTTTACAACTTCAAATCTCTAGATTACTTCATGAGTTACACGTGGTTAATGCATATCATGGATAGATCCCTATAACCAGGCTGTCCTTTAGAAAGAGGGTCAGATTTAAATCTTCAAATCTTTGAAGTGGGAGTTTTCCTTCCATCCTGGGAAAAGATATATTCTGATTCAAAGTAGGAAAAAGAGCTTTAAGAGACCCTTAAAGAGCTTCAAAGGGGTGTTTAGAATCCAAACTGTGCCCTGAAAATTAAGCAGAAATAAATCAGAAAGAAACAATTGATTTTTCCCTCTTGTTAATCTAAGGGAAGATGTGCTGCTATACAGAGTATAATTTAGGGTTTCACCAGACTATGACTTGGACTGGTGGTGAGAGACACTTTTCTGATTCCAAGGAAAGACCAAAGGTTAGTGGGCTCAGTAGTAAGTGATGACATTCATTATGGTCATACTGTTTTTTTTTTCCCCAAATAACTCTGTGTTTATCCAGCACAGGTCCTCTCTCTTCACCTCCTTTCATCTTAGCTTTTGAAAATCAGCAGCCTCCTCCCACAGCAATGGCCATATGTACAGAGGACGCAACCTTGAGCTCCTCAAAAGATCAAAAGAACTGCAGTTGAAGCAATTCTCTATAGTAGAATATTGGATCCTAAGCACCAAACACTTTCTCCTAAAGAATAAATACAGTTTTTTCCTTGACTAGTTCAGATCCAATCTGTTGTTGAACCTGTAACAATCATTAAACACTTAATCCACCTCAATCAGCTGTTTCTTTTCTGTTGGTCAATTTGGGTGGGAAATGGTCTTGATTTTTGAATTAGAGGAGTCACAGTGACAGTAACCACACATTTATTGTAGGAGTTGGCATATGTAATTACGTGTTTTGTTTTATATCTCTACCAATAAGATATCTAGAGTATTTGACATGGAGAGCAGATCAATTTTTAACCCTCCCGTGCTCTATAGAACAAAATGATTTTCTATAATGATTATTATTTTCTCTTGTACTTGGTACACTTGATGCCAGGGATTATTTCTTATTTATCTTGGAATCTCCAAGGTCTAGATTTTGTTAGTAGGTACTCAAGAATTGCTTATAAATTGAATGGATGGATGAATAAATGGATCATATTTGTAGCATGGCCAAGATTGATGACTAAGTGACTTTTAGCCTGTTGGGGATCCTACACTGTGTTAGACAGAGGACTGTGTTTTCTTTGGTGTGCCTGGACAATGCCTACAGAATTCTTGAAAGGAATTACATAGTTCTACTAGTGAAAGACTATGGATTGGACAATAAGTTCATATATTCCCATGTCAAGTCTGATCTCTTCAACTCTTTCAAAACTACGGCTCCTGGCATTTCAAGTTCTCCAGCCATCGGCCCAAAGTGGGTCAGCTGCCTGAACTGTCGTAGTTAATTTGCCCTTACTATTGAAACTTCGTGCTGGATGTCAGAAATCACACAATTATGTCTCTTAGCCTCTAATTATTACTCAATTTTCATTTTTCACACTCGTTTTGTAAGCACTGAAGTGCAAATTAAATAGTAATTAGGGGATGAAAACACACAACTACATGATTCTTCAGTCTTCTGCACAATGCCAGTTGCTGCAAAGAAATTCTCAGTAAAGATGCCAAACCAAGGACCACCATTCAAAGACTGAGTGCTCTGTCACTCTGAGGGTGACCCATTTTAATATAACCTTTCTGCCAGGACTTCAATTTAACCATGGCTATAAAAGCAAGCAAGTAAGCAAGAATTTCAAAAAGTAACTCCTTTGCTAGTTTTACAACTTGACCCTGAAAAGCAGGAGATTCACATAAATGACTAAGATCTGAATTTGCTTCCCAAGTGAGAGAGACATTTTCCACCATGCAAGTGTAATAGTGTATTCTTTTGTTCAATTAGTAATATCTTAGGGAATATCAGGTCTTAGGAGGCAGGTGATGTGTTGACTTACAATATACTTTGGAAATTCTTCTGAGTGGCACAGTCTTCAAAGTGCGACCAGGCTGGGAGATAGGAGAATGTGGTCTCTGGGATTTCCCATGATGTGGGGTGGGGAGGACCATTCTCCCTCTTGATTTGGTTTTAGAACCTTGCATCTGAGTCTTGGCCAGATGAAGATGTACAGAAGAAATTCCAGTGGCCTAGAATAATTACGCTTTTTCTTTCGCTTTTGACATTTGTTGTGTTCTATTATTTGCATTTGCTTGGCACTCTGCTAGGCATCTTTATTTTTATAGCAGTGTAGTCTATTTATACTATGTTAATTTCTGGTGTACAGCATAGTGATTCAGTTATACGTGTGTGTGTGTGTATACTTTTCATACTATTACAAGGTATTGAGTATAGTTCCTTGTGCTATATGGTAGAAATTTGTTGTTTACCTATTTTATATACAGTAGTTAGTATCTGCAAATCTTGAACTCCCAGTTTATTTTACCCCATCCCCTTTTCCCCTGGTAACCATGAGTCTGATTCTGTTTTGTAAATAAGTTCATTTGTGCCATTTTTTAAGATTCCACATATAAGTGATACCATATGGAATTTTTCTTTCTATTTCTGGGTTACTTCACTTAATATGACAAGCTCCAGGTCCATCCATGTTGCTGCAAATGGCACTATTTTATGTGTTTTTATAGCTGAGTAGTATTCCATTGTGTGCATGTGTGTGTGTATGTGCGCGCGCGCATGTGTGTTTACCCATATACCACAACTTCTTTATCCAGTCATCTGTCAATGGACATTTAAGTTGCTTCTATGTCTTGGCTATTGTAAATAGTGCTGCTGTGAACATTGAGAGTGCATATATCTTTTCAAATTAGAATTTTCCACACTGGTCAGAATGGCCATCAGTTTATGGCCATCAGTCCATAAACAATAAATGCTGGAGAGGGTGTGCAGAAAAGAGAACCCTCCTATACTGTTGGTAGGAATGTAGTTCGATGCAACCACTATGGAAAACAATATGGAGATTCTTTAAAAACTAAGAACAGACTTATCATATGATCCAGCAATCCCACTCCTGGGCATATACCTGGAGGAAATGATAGGCATCTTTAGATAATTGACTTTATTTCTCTTAATAATCCTATGAGGTGGCTTTGATTTCTCTTCCTTTACACAGGAGGCAACTGAAGTGTTCAGGTAATCAGCCAGCATTTAAAGTTAGGTTTTAAAATTATTTTATATGTAGTATTCTTTTTACAATATGCTAGCAGGCACGGTGGGAAAGTCATCAGTGGCCACTGAGTGGCCTTTTTCCTTCCTAGGCTCTTGGTTGGCCCATCTTCCTTCAAACCAAAGTGACCATGTTTCAGTTTGTCAGACTTGCCATGCCTTCTCTCACATGTCCTGGCCTGGCACAGGTTAGTCTCAGAGATCACTATTTTCTTTCTCTATGCCAGACAAAATTCTCGCTACTGCAGCCCTCATAAAGGTTTTAACCACCTCTGGGGAGTCTGCAGTTTCCCGGAGCACCTGGCACTTCTACAGTTGTAGCACTGATTGCCGTGCATATGGAAGCCCTGCTTGCTACACTGCCTATGGCTGTAATCCTGGTGAAGCTGGGAGGGGCAGTCACAGCACCCAGCGTAGTGATGGAAGCCTGTTAGATGCGCAGGGCAGACTGTTGACTGACTGTTACTGAGTGTGATTGTAATTCCTCTGCATTCTCCTTAAGAACCCCTAGTCTAGAATGTGCAAAGGACACTACCAGTGGTGCTCTCTGGAGGACTGGACTGGGAACTAGGTGGGAGGAGAGCATGTGTTTCTTTGTATACCTTTGGTGTCAGTAATTTACTATGTGCATGAATTAACTTGTAAATAAAAGCCAAAAGTATTAAAGAAAGACAAATACTCGGGCAATATGATTTTGAAAGGCTGTGCTTTTCTCCATGTAGTTTTTCTCTAAACTCTTTTGATGTATTAGCAAGCCAAGAGCTCTGAATAAGTAAATGGAGACATCGGTGAAACAGTGTATGCGCTGGAATCTGCCATTAGTTACCTCAGTAACCCTGGCTATGAACCACAGTCTGCTGTTACTGCACATGGCACAGAAAGCCAGAACTCACCAGGAAAAATTCTCACATGCAAGACTTATGAAAGAGCCATGCCCAGTATATTTGTTTGATCTATAAAAAAAACTTTAATTTCCCCCAATATATATTATATACCATAAATCACTTGGAGCTGGAGGAAAACTGAGATATTTTGGCTGTAATGTAATAGGATATTCTCTTTTGATAAGAAAACAATGTAAATACACTAGATATGAATCAGCTCCAATAAATAATCCAGGAGATTTCTAAGGTAGGAAAAAAAAGGTTTTCAAGTCTATAAATCCATAAGGAAATACGCTGCTAGAGAATATATTGAACCAACTGGGAGGCAAACTCCATTAAAGAAAGATCAAATTAAAAGCTTAGAATGACTTCAAAATGCCCTTGTTTCTGGGGAAATATGGAGACTCGCAAGTGGAAAAGAAGTGGATAGTAGTTGCTCATAAATATAGTTTGTTAATAGAGGGGCAAAAATTAAGGTTATTTTAATTCCACAAATGGCTAATAAGTGCCCTCTGTGGGAATGGAGCACTCACTTATGTGCTGCAAGGTATGACGGGGGTAAGACCAAGTCATCTTCCACTAAGGGAATTTACAATCTAGAATGGTGACTATGATAAGAAAACTATTCAAATAACTGCAATGACCCCAAAATTGGAATTACTACCTGAGGGGTGTACACAACATCCTGAAAAGTAGAGTTGGGGAACCTCACACAGTAGAAGATCCTCACTCATGGCAAGAGGGATTTGGATTTGGGGTCTGCAGTGGAACAGGGAGCATTCTAGGAAGGAGGAATAAGCCAGAGCAGAGAGTTGGAGTTAGGAGCAAATGCGATAAGATGATAAAGTATAAAGAAACACACAAATGAAATCATCATTCCCATTGTTGTGAGGGCCTCAGCCGGAGAAACTAAGCTGTGCTGCTTAACCAGAATTCAGTCATGTATGTCTTGCCATATTTTGGTGCCTGAAATATATTTCTATGAGTGCCTAAAGAACTAGCTGGAAAAGAAGAGGTTGTACAGGAAGAAAGTCTTGAGGTGTGAAAAGCAGTATGTGCAGTGGATAAGAGGACAGACTCTGGAGTCAGACCTGGAATTGCATCTTGACCCTGATAACCTGTGCAGTTTCTCTAAGTGATTGAGATAATGATCAATGTAATGTATTTAAAGTACTTAAAAGAATGCCTGGCAACTATCACAAGTTCAATAAATTATGACTATTATTATTACTTTTATTATTATCATTAGTTTTATGCTTGGTCTCAGGGCAGTAGGCCAGGGTCGAGGTGCAGAGGTAATTGGCAGTTGTATCTCCTGGTGGTAATACAGCGCCATGGAGTCGTGTTTGAGACCTAGGGAGGGACATGACAAAATACAGTGGGTGAAAATTAGAAGAGAGAATTCACGAGGTGCACGAGGAGCACCAGGTAGCACAGTGTTGCAGCCCATGGGACAGACAGGTGGGACACTTAAGGATGAAGGCCACTGGAGCCCACTGAACATGGCACCCAGTAGTCAGAGCCACCAGTCACACACACCACATTTGAAACAAGGAAAACGATGTGATGCAGCGGCACCATTGTCATGGACACAGGTTAGTCCTATGGCAGCTTCACTTCAGAGATTCAAAAGAGCTGGGGAGGAAAATGGTGGAAGGCAGGGTACTGAACTTGAGAAGTGACATGGCTGTTACCTCTCTGGGGCTGGGGGAACTTCAAGGAGAAATTTGGGGATGCTGGGGTAGGAGGCAGCAAACTACTATTTAGTGATGGCTTTGTGCCTCTTTTCCCTCTGTCCCTCCGCCCCTCGAACCCCTAGGCTGATGTGGTGTAGTGTAACATAGGTACAGTGAGGGAGGAACAGAGCTGTGACTGGGAAGATAGCAGCACCCAGGGGAAAGGGTTGGGGAAAAGCTGGGGCAGAGAGATCCCTCCGATCCTTCAAGCTGTTTTCTCCATCCCACAGAGTGGGCAAGGTAGTTCATTATCAGAAGGAAAGAAAATGTTAGCTTGGCTAAATCAATTTCACTAATAAAGAAAAGGAAAAAAAAAAACCCTCACCTAATACTTAAGGTTCTGTTTGACACCAGCTTCTTGATTTCATTTCTCAAATTAAAAGGCAAGGATCCTAATTAAGGCCTACTGCAATAACTATTAATCACTTTTAATTAGGCTTGGATAATACTATCTTTGGTTTAATAGATGAGTCTTTGGTTTGTGACATTTTATGGCAATTAAAGGCTTTGGACAACTTACTATTTTTAGCATCTTAGTAATGTGTTGCTACTTCAATATTTACTTTAATATTTAATAGTGCATCCTTTTGGTGACCATACAGTATTATTCCAGTGCACCCCTTGATTCCTCGACTCCCATTCTCCTGAGGTAGTTATCAAATGGGTTTTCATTTCAATCTGCAGGTGACTTTGAGGACATATTGCCATATGGTGCTAAAAACATTATAATATATCACCACTTGTTTGCCAGATGTTGTTCTGCTCTGCTAGGCAGTGATTCAGATGCTCTGTGGTGATTTTGCAAAATGAATCTTGCTCAATTAGGGAGTTTTCATGGTCGCATCCCATCTTATTATTATTAGCTGGGTATTTCAAACCTACAAGAGAAAACTAACAGTGTGAAAGGAATCCATGAGATACGCAAATAGCAGTGTGTTCTGCTCCCTGGGTGCCTGCCAGTCTTGCGTGAGACAACATCCCCATTTCACAGAGTGGAAAATGGAGTCATAGAACACTGATTGCCCAGGGTGACTTGGATGTAGATGGGAACTATCAAGTGTTCTTTCAAGGTACTGGGATTTGAAGCTGCTTTCCACATTGTGTGAGCAGAAGCAAGCCCAGCTTTTCTCTAGCTGAATAGCCCGCTGCTTTTGTGGCATGATTTGAGAAGGATCAGGAGGGTCCCCAGTGGTCTCTTGATGCAACAGTGTCTACCTTTCCACCGTTATGGATTTAGTATTTGAAGTAAGGAACGTTTTCTCCAGAATTTCCCTTTTAAATTGTCATACATCACAAGAGTGAAGCAGAGTTTGCAGTGTGCAAGGGTTAAACTCAGTCACCTACCTTTGGTTTCCTTTATCCTGCAGCCAAATTCACCTTGGCATCCCTACTACCTGTTAAGCACTCAATGAATATTCACTTAATGGGTAACTGAATGAATGAATGCATGAGTAAAAGAACATGACTGGTTTCTGTAGGAAGAACACTGGAGAAGAATGTATGCCTTGGCACATGTATGTAGTGGAGAGATGCTGGGGATGACAAGATAGTAAGATGGCAAGTTGATTCACACCAAAAATGCCTTGGAGTGCCAGAGCATGTTTTGGCAGAAAGACTTTCTTGCAAGAGATCATCTCTGTAGAGTGCAGCTTTATGAATGAAACGTGTACCCTCAATGCTGCGCACAACACAGCTGCTTCCTGGTTGGGATGGACCGCTCTACCCTTGGTAGATGAGAAGGCTTTCTTCAGAGTGCTCTGTATTGGTCGTGATACAGCATCTGTTTTTTACCCAGCTCATGGTCCAGTTTCAGTCTTTCCAATTCCACGGTCATTGATGGAGTTGCCAGTCTGGCAGTCAGCAGACCCATCCCTGCTTTCTATCAGATACTTGCCCTCGAATTTTGGCAGTTGAACCACAGATCTTTTCTTGACAAAATACCAGATTCTTTAAAAAAAAAAAGAAAAAAAGAGAGACCTGTAACAAGAATAACCCTGGAAACTGGAATCCATTTGAAATCATTACAGCAGGACCCGGATTCATAGTCAGGCTTTGGTATTCACTGGCACAAAGGAAAACATCAGATGCCGACGGATTTATGATAGCCCAGAGTAAGAACTTAATTCAGAGAAGACAAAAAGGCAGAGCTGAAAGAAAGACTGTTCCTCTGGAGGGGATGTCTTCAGTGAATAGGAGGAGGACTAGAGGATAAAATTCAAATTTTCACTGTGCAAATTGAAACTATGGTGAGACAGTGCTAAGATGTTCTATTCTAGGGGCTGGAAATTTTAAGGTTTGAAATTGGGGGTGGGTGAAACAAGTAATTCAACTTTTTCCACTTCGCTTTGGAAGAAAATAGGCAAAACTTCCTATCAACAAGTATTTGATATATGTACTTGCCGTGATAATAGTTGCTTGCACGTTAATTATGTGCTAAGCATAGTGCTAAATGCATTTTGTTTGCCATGTCTCTTCATTATCATTACACCTCTGTGAAGTTGGTACAGGCATACCTAGTTTTATTATGCTTCGCTTTATTGCACTTTGCAGATACTACATTTATTACAAATTGAAGGCTTGTGTCAGCCCTGTCTGGGGCAAGTTAATCACCATTTTCCCAATAGCATCTGTTCACTTCGTATCTCTGTGTCACATTTTGGTAATTCTCTCAATATTTAAAACTTTTTCATTATTATTCAATTTGTTATGGTGATCTGTGATCAGTGATCTTTGATGTTACTATTGTTTTAGGGCACCAAGGATGGTGTCCATATAAGATAGTGAAGTTCATCAATAAATATATTGTATGTTTTGACTGTTCCACTGACCAACCAGCCGTCCCCCCATTTCTTTCCCTCTCCTTGGGCCTCCCTGTTCACTGAGACACAACGCTTTCGAAATTAGATCAGCTACTAACCCCACAATGGCCTCTAAGTCTTCAAGTGAAAAGAAGAGTCACATGTCTCTCACTTTAAATCAAAAGCTAGAAATAATTAAACTTAGTGAGGAAGGCATACTGAATGCTATACTGAATGCTGAGAAAGGCTGAAACTAGGCCTCTTGTGCCAAACAGCCAAATTGTGAGTGAAAATGAAAACTTCTTCAAGGAAATTACAAGTACTACTCTACTGAACACACAAGTGATAAGAAAGCAAAACAGCCTTATTGCTGGTATGGAGGAAGTTTTAGTGGTCTGGCTAGAAGATCAAACCAACCACAGCATTCCTTTAAGCCAAAGCTTAATCCAGAGCAAGGCCCTAACTCTGTTCACTTCCATGAAAGCCAAGAGAGATGAGGAAGCTGCAGAAGAAAATTTGAAGCTAGCAGAAATTGGCTCACGAGGTTTAAGAAAATAAGTCATCTCTACAACATAGAAGGGCAAAGTGAAGCAGCAAGTGCTGATGTAGAACTGCAGCAAGTTATCCGGAAGATCTAGCTAACATAATGAATGGAGGCGACTTCACTAAACTTCAGATTTTCAATGTAGACAAAACAGCCTTATATTGGGAGAAGATGCTGTGTGGGACTCTCATAGCTAGAAAGGAGAAGTCAATGCCTGGTTTCAAACATTCATAGAACTGTGACTCTGCTATTAGGGGCTAACGCAGCTGGTGACTTGAAGTTGAAGCCAATGTTCATTTTTACCATTCTGAACATCCTGGAGCGTTAAAGAATTATGCTAAATCTATTCTGCCTGTGCTCTATAAATGGAACAAGGCATGGACGACAGGCTATCTGTTTACAGCGTGATTTACTGAATATTTTAAGCCCACTCTCAAGAACTACTACTCAGAAAAAAAAGATTACTTTAAAAATATCACTACTCATGACAATGTGCCTGGTCACCCGAGAGCTCTGATGAAGATGTACAGTGATATTCATGTTGGTTTCATGCCTGCTAACACAGCATCCTTTCTGCAGCCCATGGATCAAGAGATAATTTCGACTTTCAAACCATTATTTAAGAAGGACATTTCATAAGGCCATAACTGCCACAGATTGTGATTCCTCTGGTGGATCTAGGCACAGTCAATTGAAAATCTTCTGAAAGGGATTCACCATTCTAGATGCCACTAAGAACATTCGTGATTCATGGGAGAAGGTCAAAATATCAAAATTAGCAGCCATTTGGAAGAAGTTAATTACAATCCTCCTGGGTGACTTTGAGGGGTTGGAGACTTCAGTGGAGGAAGTAACTGCAGATGTGGTGGAAACAGCAAGAGACCTAAGATTAGAAGTGGAGCTTGAAGATGTGACTGAATTGCTGCAATCTCATGATAAAACTTTAATGGATGAGCAAAGAAAGTGGTTTCTTGGGATAGAATCTACTCCTGGTGAAGATGCTGTTAAGATCAGGATTAGCAGATACACACTACTATATGTAACATAGATTAACAACAAGGTCCTACAGTATAGCACAGGGAACTACATTCAATAACTTGTAATAACCTACAGTGGAAAAGAATATGAAAAGGAATATATATGTACAACTGAATCACTATGCTGTACACCAGAAATTAACACAGCATTGTAAATCGACTACTTTAGTAAAAAAGATGTCGTGAAGACTGTTGAAATGACAACGAAGAACTGAGAATATTACATAAACTTAGTTGCTAAAGCAGCAGCAGGTTTTGAGAGGATTGACTCCAATTTTGGAAGAAGTTCCGTGTGAGTAATGGGCATTCAAACAGCATCACATGCTATAGAGAAATCATTCTTGAAAAGGAGAGTCAATGAATGTGGCAAACTCCACTGTTGTCTTATTTTAAGAAATGGCCACAGTCAACCCAAACTTAGCAACCACCTCCCTGATCAGTCAGCAGCCATCAACGCTGAGGCAAGACCTTCCACCAGCAAAAAGATTACAACTTGCTGAAGGCTCAGGTGATGGTTAGTGTTTTTTAACAAGAAAGTATTACCTAATTAAGTTATGCACATTGTTTATCTCGATATATTACACTTAATAGATTACAGTATAGTGTAAATAAATTTTATATGCATTGGAAAACCAAAAAATTTGTGTGATTCACTTAATTACTATAATCTTTTTATTGCAGTTGTCTGAAACCAAACCTGTATTATCACTAAGCTCTGCCTGTATTATTGTGTCCATTTGACAGGTAAAGAACCAGGTTTAGATGATGAAAAGTGACTCGGCTTCAGTCACATAGCTGGTGGGTGGTAAACAACAAAGTCTTAAGAGTAAATTTAGGTTTTAAAACTGGCTCTACTCTGTACCCTTGCCCTCAGCCTCTTCGCTAGGCACTGTGGGAAGGTGGGGGATGCTGTGATATCCACTAGATCCCCTGTACCAGGCCTGTGCACAGTACCCCTAGCTGCTGTGTGAGCTGCTAATGGCTTGCACCTGCCCCATTCCCACCAAGGTAATGTGTCCTTCCCCACCACTGTGGCTCACGACAGATGATACTTCAAGGCAGGCAACTTTGTGCTTAGGTTTATGTTCTGGAGAGCCTTGCCCCTATGTATAGGACCAAGCGTGTACTTGACTGGGACAACTTCCCAATTTTTTTTATCCCATTCTCTTCCCTCCATCCTTAAGGGCACTTTGTTAATAAATCACATCTAGCTAAATCTCCATCTTGGCCTCTGCTTCTAGGCAACCTGACCAACAAAGAGCTTTTTCCTCTAAGAATCATATAATCTTAATGCAAAGAGAAACTTTCAAAATAGCCATGGCCATTTAAAGATGGAATAAATGGCCTGGATCAATGTTTCCTCTTCGTGATGCATACAGTATAGGCTGGGTACAATATAATTTGGGCAGGCATTGTATAGGGACTTCAGGCATGAACTAGGAGGAGGAACTAGATAAATTTTAACTCAAAGATTCAATGTTCCCATGGGCTAAGACTTATTGATAATAATTTTTACATGTGTTCTGTACCTTGTATTTTCTATAGAAATGGTATTGCCTCATGGTTAAGAATACAAATGCCATAGCCTGACTTCTTGGGTTTAAGTCGTAGCTCTGTTGTTTACGTGTTCTATAACTTTCAGCAAATTTCTTTACCACTCTGAGCCTTAGTTTCCTTATCTGAAAAACGGAGATGTAATTATACCTATCATGAGGATTAAATGAGCTGCTACCCTGTGAAATTCTTAGAACAATACCTGGTATATAGAAATATTAACTGTCATTTCATATCTCTCTCTATGTGTGAAACAACTCACCAATGCTTGTTATAGAGAATAGTGAATATGTTTGGTTTGCCCTATAAGTGATTTTTCTCTTTTTCTTTCCCACCATATTGTAAAATCCTTGATTGGAAGGAATTCTGCCTTTGTAAAAAAAATTGAGATATAATTTATATACCACAAAATTTATTCTTTTAAAATGTACACTTTTGTGGCTTTTAACATGTTCACAAGGTTATGCAGCCCTCACTACTGTATAATTCCATAACATTTTCGCCACCCAAACAGAAACTTATGTCTATTAATAGTCCCTTCACATCCTCTCCCTCCTTCCAGCCCCTGGCAACAACTCATCTACAGTCTGTGTCTGTGGATTTGACTATACTGGATATTTCATATAAATGGAATCACAATAAGTAGCCCTTTGTAACAGTCTTTTGTTATTTAGCATAATATTTTCAAGGTTCATCCATGTATCAAGTACTTCATTCCTCTTAATGGCTAAATAATAATCCATGCTTTGTTTATCTATTCATCGATTGGCAGGCATTTTTCTCCCCACTTGTTGACTATTATGAACAACGCTACTAAGAACCATTTGAGTACATGTTTTCATGTAAATATGCGTTTTCAATTCTATTGGGTATATGTTCAGAAATGGTACTGCTGGGTCATATGATAACCCTATGTTTAATGTTTTGAGGAACTGTCCAAATTTTTTCGAAAATGACTGCATCATTTTGTATTCCCACCATCAAATATGATAGCTCTAATTTCTCCACATACTTGCCAATAATTTTTACTGTCCATCTTTTTGATTATAGTTATCCTAGTGGTTATGAAGTGGTATCTCATTGAAGTTTGATTCGCATTTCCTTAATGACTAATAATGTGGAGAATCTTTTCATATGCTATTGGCTATTTGTATATCTTCTATGGAGAAATGTCTATTCAAATTCTTTGCTCATTTTTAATTGAGTCATTTGTCATTTTACTGTTGAGTTGTAATAGTTCATTAGGTATTTGAATATTAGGACTTATCAGATATATGATTTGCAAATATTTTCTTCCATTCTTTGGGTTGTCATATTTTATGATAGAATTCTTTGAAAAACAAAAGTTTTAAACTTTGAAGAAGTTCACTTTATTTATCTTGTACTTTTTGTCATATCCCATGCTTGTACTTTAGGTGCTATATTTAAGAAATCATTGCCAATTCAAGGTCATGAAGATTTACACTTAACGTGTTCTTCTAACTTTGTCTCTTTTGACGTAGGATCCCTAGTGAAAAGCATGATATCTGGAATTTAGTAGATTTTCAAACAAGATTGGGTAAATAACTGGGTGCATTGGAATACCTGGCTAGACTGTGTGCACATGCATTGTAGTGTTTTATTATCTCTGCATTTTCACCCAGTGTTTGGCATTGTGTTTGCGACGTAGGCAGTGCTTCAAGTTTTTTGCCACTCGATTGATGAAATCAGCAAGCCTCATGCTAGTCTCATTACACACTTGTGACCAAGGCAAGGGAGGTGTTATTAGCTCCATTTGAGAGATGATAAAACTGAGAACCAGAAATAAAATGAGTTACCCAAGGCCACACCGCTAGTGGTAGACCTCTCCCTCCTCGTCAGGGCTTCCCCGTTCAGCTCGAACGTGTGGGCTCCTTTTTCTAGCCCTAGCAGTCACCATGGTTTCCTAGCTGTTTTTCCCTTCAGTCATACTTTTATGACTGTCTCTGAGACTTCTAAATGAATACCTAGCCCTGTGTGCATTGAGTATGCTGAAACTCAATAAATATTCAAACAAATAATCCCCAAAGCATTTCAGTCCTTATTCTCATGCTCACTTCTCTTTGCCTTTGGCAATATTTGCTTCATTCCTTTTCTCTTCGTGGACAAACTTGACTTAAGACCTGCAAAGCTTGTTCGCTGAGCACCATCAGTATTCTATTACCTGTGCCACACATTTCAACATTCAATTACTATGCGTGATGCCCTAGATTGTTCTTCAGTTATTTTGAATGTGAGGTTCTTTTCTACTCAGTTTAATTGTAAGGTCCTTGAGCACAGAGATTACACCTTATGCATTTTTTTTTACATCTCTTCACAGTAGCTGGCAAAGTATTTCCGTTATTCTGAGATTTCTGTTACTTTATTTGTTTTATATTCCCATCTTGTTTGTCTATGCATTTACTGAACATGGTTCAGTTTATCCAGCACCTTCTCTGGGAAGTCTTTACCAAGCACTTCCTTCTTCTTCTGAATGCACGTGATGCCGGGTTTGGATAGCTCTTGTGTCATTTATTCCACACTACCTTGTGTCATGGACATTTATAATCATGCCTAATTTCTCTTACTACTCCTACTAAATTCTGTGGTTCCTGCAAGGAGCCATTATTTATTACCCAATTTTATGCTTTTTTGTTCCTAACAACAGGATCAGTGACTTGCTCATACAAGAGCTCAAATCAAATATATGCTTCTTGAGACTCCTTAAAGTTGGAGAAACTGGATAGGATTTGGACTTATAAGACCCAATTTGAATTTCCATTTCTGCTTTTGTGTGATTCCCCTGCAAGTAACCTCTTTTTAATGGACCTCAGATTCCTCATCTGTAATAATCCATAGCTCAAATGAGGGTTGACAGGTTTAAAATACACACACACACACACACACACATATGAATATGTATAACGCAAAGTTCATTAATGGTAATGATAGTTGTTTTTTGTTGCCAGTCTGAAATAATAGGCAAGACTTGAGTTCATCATCAATTAACATACATTGCATTGAGGTATCTGATCCCTACAAAGCCAGTACCAGATGCTGAAAATCAGATGAAAAGAAAGACAACAATCTCAGGAGGTTCCCAGGTGTAGGTTCAGTGCTCAAACATGCGCATTTTGATGCTAGACAGCTTGCTTCCCCTTTACAGTATTTCCAGGCTTAACCAGGTCTATGTCTTTTTATATAATTCAGTTTTCAAGTCTGCCGCTTGCTTAATGATTCCATTGTTGACCAATATAGTGCAGCAACTGAGGAGAGCCTGTCTCTGTGCAATAGTTTCCAGCTCACTGTTGGTGTTCAATGAATGTTAATATTAGATACCTAAAATAGAGCAGCTCCTATTGTTAGGAGAAAAAGTGTTTAGCAAAACTCAGCCATTCTCTCTACTTGTTAACATACAGACACCATTTTTAAAGAATTGCTACTAAAACGAGTTCACTGCCTTGAATGTTCTCTGTGAAAAGAGAGCAGAATTCAAAACCCTGGATGGGGTACTTAGCACAGAGCTACACTGCTAATGTGAAGGAACCCGATTCCATTCAGTTCATCATCCATATTGAAAACAAAGCTAATGGATGCCCAGAACTCTTTAAGGTGCTGTAAGGGCAAGCCTGATAATTGGTCTTCCATTGAACATGTACATAAGAATGAAAAACCACATTATTATTATTATTATTGTTATTATTATTATTATTTTAACCTGTCAGTGAGAGAGTGGAACAGATCCAGATAAATGTGAGGCAGTCCTGGTTCCACCTGCCTTGCATGATAAGATGACTTTCTTCTAGGGCTGCGCCTCCAGGTTGTTCTTCCGGTGGCCTTGGTGAGTGATCACTGTAGATCCCTCGTTTACACACTTCTGCATCCAAGGTCTTTCACTGCAGGATGGGAGAGGGACAAATACACAACCATCAGTAGTGTATCAAAGATGCTTCCGTGTGAGCTCTAGAAACAGGAAATTAAGTGAATGCATTACTTCTAGCATGGCAAAATGTCAAAGCTAAACTGTAGTAGACAAATTTCACAAAACATGATGAGGTATTTCTATATCTCAGGGGTATGTTAGGAATTTAGAAGCTGACTTCTTAGTGATTCTTTTCAAAAATCCCAGGTCCAATCTAGAATATTCAGAGAACATCTAGAGGTAGTTGAACACTGTTGTGTTAGGAGATGTGGCATTCATTCTTTTAGGCCTTCATTCACAAACATTTCTAAAACACCTGCTATTTACCAGGTACTTGTGATACAGACACAATGCTTTTCTTTCACAAAGCAATTCATAGCCTATGGTGAGAAAGCAAAAGAAATGGTCTCTGCTCTTAAGGAATTTACAGTCTAAAAGAGAATACAAGTGGACAGATATGAAAAAGAGAACAGCTAAGTGATGTGGATGATGAAAAATGCAAACAAAATTTTTCTTAACTTTTTTGGGTACAAAGATCTCTTTGAGGTTCCAATAACATATAAGGTCACCTGATTGAGGATGTCTGACTCCAGGCAGTGGGCAAACATGCAAGTAGAGGTGTTTTATCAGCAGTTAGAACTCAGCTGGAGATGTAGCTGGTGGCAAGGAAAGAGTAGTTGATAGGTGTTGGTGGATGCTTGGGAAGGGGTGAGCTTACTATGTTAATGCATTCAGGTGTCGGCATCTCCCGGCAGTTCTCTCTTCATTTCAGTGTCTACCTATTGTGAAAGACTCTCTTCCTGTCCTCAGAAATCATACGATGATCTGCCACCTGAATTGATAAACTACATGCAAGTTATGACAGCAATACAGATGATTTTAATCAGAGGCAAGTCAATTACCTTCTGAGCTTGTTTCTTCATTTGTAAAATAAGAATAATAACAACACCTACTTTGTAGAGTTATTTTAAGGATCACATGAGACAGCATTTATAGTTCCCTTGCGTAGTGCCAGACACTTGGAAGCCACCGAATAAATGTTAGTTTTAGTGGATGATGACTATCATCAATTATTTATTGAAACCAACCCTGTGAAAATATATATGGAGTAAGCTAGAGTGGAGAAGCTATTGGCTGAATCTAATTTACTTATTTTTTAATATGATTTTTATTTAGTCTATCTAATTCTCACCTCAAAGTTTCAAGAAACCAGGCAAATGTCACCAGAGTGTTGTTGTTCTTGGTTTTTTTTTTTTTTAAACTGCCCTTGGTTCCAAATGCTTGGCCTGAAAAAATCATTCCACATGTTTATTCACCTTGAGAAGCTGAGTTTGCTGTATCCAATTTACCTGTTTACTCTTCCCATGCTAATGCTGCTGAGCATGTGCAAATTCGTTCTCTGTCATTCCAACTAGGTCTTGGGTTTAATTACAGATTATGAAAGAATGAGCTGAATGTTTGAGCGCTTTGGAGCCTGGTGAGACCTTTTTGTTCAGAATGGTTTAAAAGCATTTCATTCCTTTGGAAAAAAAATTAGCCTGGTGTCGCTTTCATGTGCGACACAAAAAGATGGAATGTGGCTGAAGCCGAGTGACGAGACCCAGACCTCACTCACTCAAACTGATTCATTATGACCTGTGTCAGCTTCCCCCAAGAGACACACGTGCACTCACATGCTCAGAGGATGGAGAATTCATATGGGACCTCCTGGGAGGAGAAGTCAGCATGGAACTCTGTCCTTCAAGTCAGCCGAGGAGCAATGAGGTTGCGCGAATTACTTAGCAGCTGTTCCCCAACTCCTTTTTCCTGTGCGCCTCAGGGTCTGTGCTTGTAGCAGCATCTCTCCCCTACAAGGGGATTGTGACACTGTGGAAAAGTTGCACTTGGCAGATAATTAAAAATAAATTGGCTTCAATTAATATCTAGTCCCTTTCCTGAATAGGGGTCCTGAGGAAAACTAAGAAGACAGGGAAAATACAGAAGCATTTAAAGAAAACCACATTTATGAATTAATTATAGAAATTCCAAATGTATAAAATAAGGGTTAGGCATGTCAATGGGATAAATGGTACTTCTAATGAGAACAAGTAAAAATTCGAATTCACTCATTTCTTTATTCAATCTTTTATGCAACAAATATTCCTCAAACTCTTACCCTACTAGGGACTGTGTGAGCCACAGAAGATGAAATGACAGACAAGATACAGGACAATCTTTGTCAGGCATCAGAAAGCTCAGAGTCTTGTGTGGGGGACAGAATTGCAAGTGATTGAACATAGAGGGAAAGATGCTATGACGGAGGGAAGCACAGTGGCGTGGAATACTGAACATCAGGGGGAGGAAGTTAAATCATTCTGGGGAATAGTTCAGAGGTCTTTCATGAGAAAGTGGTAGGGGAACCAGGACTGGAAAGAGGAATCGGATGTAGCCAGTTGATGGACAGAGAGGAAGGACTTTGCAGTCCACAGAACAGCTTGTGTGAGGGCTCAGGGCTGTCAGGACCCCTGAAGTAAAGGGGACTGCAGTGTGTCCACATCTACGAGTGTGATGGGAGAACTGCAGGAGATGTGGCTGGAGGAGGTGGCAGCTAGTTGGTTCATTGGAAGTCATTTCTCCTTTAAGTCTTTGGGGAAAATTAGCTTTTATTGATGGTGCAAGTGGCTCTTAGAAATTTCCTCCAAACCAGCTAAACCAAGTGCATGGCACATAAGAATGACGAGACTCTTGTTACAGTTGACAGCAAATCCAGATCATCTAGAACCCCAAAGTTCTTTTTTTCTCTCTTAGTAATACGTGTTTCACTAGTTCAAGATCAGGGCTTCGTCTCCTTATTTGATTCCCATCCATTCATCAGCATCCTTGATTCCCAACCGTGATGGCTGGAGGAAATACAGAGACCTGGGGAGACCAGGGATGATGCATGGTCCTTGATAAATGAAAGAATGGCCTTGATTAGAAGCTAAAGTTGATATTTTTGTGCCTGCTTTTGGCTGCAGCTTCTGAGACATGTGTTCCCAGAGGCAGCTTAGAATAAATAGAAACACAAGGCTGAGGCACAGAGTGTGCCTGTTTTCTGCTTCACTGCAGACTCCCAGCATTGCTGCAATGTTTGCAACACGCTATAGAGCATTTGGGAGAAAGGTCAGGTCCATGGTCTCTGGGGACTAGCTCAGGGAAATACTGTATATCAGACGCTGAAACCCCTAGTTGACATAAAAAGGTCATTGACAGATAGACAGATGGATAACTCTGCTACATGTGTGTAGAGATAATTGAGACACAACTGTTTTATCAGTAATTCCAAGAGTATCTGAGATGATGCTCTACAGTTGGCCTTACCCATCAGGATGATCATGAACTTGAGAATGATGTGCTGCAGTTTAGGTAGATCAGGACGGCCTAAAAAGGATAGGTATGATTCCCCAAAATGGGAGGATGGTGAATGCAGGGCTGTAAAAATTTCCAAAATGTTTTTGTGTGTTGATCTTACTTTTGCTTCAGTTCCAGAGTACTCAGAATTCACCAGCTTTGACGAATTTCATGTGAAATGTCATGAGGTTTGCTACTTAAGTGGTTCAATTTAAATATCCACAACCAGGCCTCATTATTCACGGATTCTGTATTTGAAAATTCGTCTGCCGGGTCATTTATTTGTAACTCTCAGATCAATACTCGCAGTGCTTTCATGGTTATTCGAAGAAGTCAGGTGCAGAGGGACGAAAACTTTAAGTTGCCTGACATGCGTGCTCCCAGCTGACCTCAAACAAGGCATCTCTCTGCTTTACTTTTTCATTTCTCACATCGTAAACAAGTGTCTTTTTTGCGGTCTACTTAGAGGTAGTTTTTCGTGCTTTTGGTTGGTGATTTCCCTATTTAAAATGGCCCCCCAGCACAGTACTGGCGTGCTGTCTAATGTTCTAAATGCCAGGCTATGATATGCCTTTTGGAGAAAATGCTTGTGTTCGATAAACTCCCTTTAGGCACGAGTTACAGTGCTGTTGGCTGTTATTTCACTGTTACTGAATTAGCAAGAACATTAAATAAGGTGTCTTTAAACAGAAACACACATGAAATAAGGTTATGTATTGATTGGCTGATGGAAATATCACTACCAGGGGCTCACAGGAACCCAATCCTGTGTTTTCCCGTGGAGCAATGGTTCAGTATTCAGTGTTGGCGGTGACTTTGTAGAACTTAGCCATCCGGAGTAATGTGAATCGACTGCACATGCACATGCATGTGTGTGTATGCACCCATGCATGTACACACACATAGGTGTACACACACACTTGTATACACATCCATAAAGCAAAAGCAAGTGAGCACACAGGTGATGTTAGCAGCTGGTGCACCTAAACATCAGATAGTTGAGGACCATACTTACCCGAAGCTTTTTATTTTTTTTTTTCAGATTTGAAAACTTTAAAAAAAGTTAAGGAAAAAAGACATTGTTTTGAGATTTTGAGAGATTATTTTATTATGAGTGTAGACTTTTGTGGGTAAAGAATTTTACAGGTTCGCAAAAGTATAGAAATGCCGGTCCAGTGACCCAGCCTCAGCCTGACCTTTAAGTCCCCCTATAAACTTGGGCAGAACAACTTCCTTTCTGGGCCATAATTGCCTCAAAAAGGGAGATGAAATTGCTCAGGAGTCTCTTCAAGCTTCCCTATTCTGTCATTTTAAATGATCCCCATTTAATTTAGATATTTAGTAGAGATTAGTCATCGAATCCAGTCCAGTGCTAACCGTATGATACTAATGTATAGAATTAAAAAAAAAGGCACTTTTTAAGATGAAAGAACAATGATAACATGATTGACAGATATTCAAGGAAAGGAATTCCTCTATGCAAATATCCTCATGCATATTAAGCAAACAAACAAACCCTTCAAATAATACAGGAAGCGTCTAGTGACAAGATTACCTTGTTCCTTGAACAGGTTCTATTTGTTAACATTTTCTGATTAAGTCAAAAAGGATTTAACATAGACAAAAGTATTCATTTGGAAAAATGAGCCTTGTATCCAAAGCCTTTTCTTTACGTGTCCTATAAACACTTAAAGATATTCAGTAGAGATTTAGTCATTGAGTCCATTCCAATGCTAAACTGTATGATACTAAAGTATAGAGTTAAAAAAAAAGGCACCTATTAGGATGAAAGAAAAATGATAAAAAGAACATAGTGTTGGAATCAGTCAAACCTCAATTCAAATTCTGGTTTCTCCAACAGCCTACTTGTGTGATCTTAGCAAAATTATGTCTCTTTCCTGAGCCTCAGTTGCCTTACCTGTAAAAATGATGATAATATTTTCCCTGCAAGGAGATTATATGAAATCATTTTACAAAAACATCTGGCAACAAGAGGGGTTCAAAGCGTTAGTTTTCCTCTTTTTCAACCCCTAATTAATCATTATTTTCTAGGAAAACTTATAATGAACTGGTCAAGGGCACAGTCTTTGGAGTATACAACCTGAGTTCAAATTCCTGATCTGCCATTTACAAACTGGGTACTTAGAATAAGTTATTTAACCTCTTTGTGCTTCAGTTTCTCTGTCTGTAAAGCAGGGTAATAGTACCTACTTCATAAAGCTACTGTATGGGTTGAAGTATTAATATTTACATAAGTTGCTTAGAACAGTATTGGGAGCCATAGTAGTGTTTGTTATTCTTATTTTTATTTGTAGGAAAGGCAAAAAATCCTACGTAAGCAAAATTTTAGAGAAATAGAGAGTCTTGAATTGTATAAGGACTACACATGAAGCTAACTCTACAAGGCAACCTGATTTTGTACTTTTAGACTGACCAGAGGAAAGAATGATCTGTAGTCATCGATGGCTTGATTGAATTGTACTTTACTATAGAGCCATGACTGTATTTTAAAAACCTCACCCGTAATTTCAAATCTTGGAATACATCCCTAGTTCTTCCATATTGTAGTTTCTGGTAGAGTTGTTGAAGGCGTACTTTTTATTATAATAATGGCTACTTTTATTGAATAATTCCCAAAGTGTCAGGTCTGGGATTTAACCCTACTTGTTAGCTGATGGCTTAGTCTGTCCCAGGGGTGCTGAGAAGACACAAGCTCCTGGATTAGAGACAAGAGACATGTTATTGCTCATGGTACAGCAAGCATCATAAGCATCAGCAACTGTGTCAGTTCTCCTCACCACCCCTTATCCCCGACACGGTGTCTCATAGAGGCAATGTGCTGAGGGCCACACAGACGCTGGAGTTATGGTCATGTTTCATTGCAGCCAAGAAACACCAAATTTGGGGAACTCACTGTTTGTAGAACAATAAACAAGGACTTGTTTAGTCCCAGTGGGAGTCATTCCTTCATCTTCCAAGACTGTTTACTGCACATACAACTCTCAGAAATGACTGGGTAGACAGCATTTAGCCTTTGCATTCTGGAGACATCCAGCAAGTGGTGCAGGGCTCAGGGTTCATGGCAGATTGCCCTTCCCAACACTGGCTTCCAGGAACAATGCCAGATGTTTTAATTGGGGCATGTGTTTTTTTGTTTGTTTGTTTTTTGTTTTTTACTATATGTGCATATAATATTCTGTGTAAATCTTACTCTTGTTAGCAGGGTGGCCTCTAGGCAATATTATAAATTGGAGACATTTGGTTTGGGTACCCCATCTTCCTGTGGAAATCACCTTTCCTTGAGCAATCCCCCACGTTCAAGACTGACATTGTTAAGTCAGTCTTGAACTTTGACTACCCTGGAACTTTGATCTGCCCTTGAACTTGATCTTTGACTGCCCTTTTTCTGGGCCTGCCCCCATGCCATGTTCCATCTCGTTTCTTCTTCCTCTTTGTCCTGGAACAAAATGTACCTATTCTGTGGCCACTCTCTGAGAACCCTCCTCTCTTGTAAGACAGTCACTGAGAAGCCAATGGAAATTAAAATATGTTAATGGAGAGAAGGGTGACTCACCAGGGAACATAAAATTGTAAGAGAGACTTTTTGAAGACATGCTTCTGTAACCGAGGGGTAATCTGAATGGTGGGAATTGGGGAGTTCAGCTCTGTATGTTACCTCTGTGCATGTGAGCCCTGGGTCTAAGGGATAGATTTAGTTTTGATATTATATGAAGCACTGATTTCATGATCTCTGAAAAGGAAAAGGATATTTGGAGGGATGGATTTAAATGCCATTTCCTTTTCACTCCCTGTTGTCCAAGGGTTTATGAGATGGAGCTTTTGATCTTAGTGAAAGCTGTGAGCGGTCATGACTAAGTCTTTATAAGTCTTCATAGTATCAGGAGTTGCTCTCCTACTAATAAGCACACCGCTGCCCAAACCATACTTTTTAACGGAGGTGCTGCCGAGGGAGTTCACAGCAACACATTAGAGCGTGGAAAGTGAAGGTGTTCTCGGCCACAAAGCAGCCATTCTGTGACCTAACATGGCTATTGGCACCTGCATTTTGTGTCTGTAATGTTTTCCTACTCTGCTTTCCAGATCCAAGTGATTTAAAAAGCAATGACTGCATTCATAAAAATGGGAAACTGTAAACCAGCATAAATGCCAGTTTTTATGTTGGTATTTACATTTATCCCACGGAGAGACTGAATTGTTTAGTAATGTGATTCAATATTGGGGGCTCAGATATTTTGGTAACATTTACAGATCAATAAATTAGACCCACTCCATCTTCGGTGATCAGAAATAGCTTCGTTTCCCAATGTGAGGCAAACTTAAATTTTTCAGCAGGGAATGTTCCCTGCAGAATTGTTAATTGCAGTGATGCTATAATAGTATTACATTTTGACTACAACTGTGCTAGATTTTCAAGCAACTCAGAGGTTATAAACTAGTCATTAAAATTCATTCCTGTTGGCAGTTTGGTCTGCAGAGCTTTTACGCGGAAAAGCGCAAGTCTAATATTTATGTGATTTCCATTTTAACACAGCTATTTGAATTACTTGCAATACCGTAGCTTTTGCAGTGTACTTCCTTTCTTACCCCTCTCCCACAAGCTCTCACTGTATTAAGCAGTTAAGGATGAAATTCCCTGCATTAGAAAACTATTTCTCCCCCTAAACCTGTGACTTCTTTTGCAAGAGCTCATGTGAAAAAGGCATGTTACTCAGAATGATAGTTGGGATGCCAGTTTTATACTGTACACATGAAGGAAACAAATAGAGAAGTTATAGGCTGTGTGTACTTCATCACAGGAGAATATCAGATAGAAATCTGGTACTGATTATTCCCAGGTCCTTAAAAAATAATAAGACCATCTGGTCACCAGGGAGCTGGCTTAAAGGAAGTCAGATTGCCCGTCCCAAGACATTGATTTGTCTCTCTCTTCTGGCCCATCTTAGTTTTCTTTCCTCCAGTGTGAGTTATCATTTCTACCTTGTCCAACAGTCATCTTTTCACTTATTTCTTCTTAGAGTGGATGCTGCTGAGAGAAGGACTTATTTATGTATAGTCTCTCCTGCTTCTTCCTAAGCATCTAACTCAGTGCCTAGGAGTTAACAGAGGCACCGTAATGTATAGTATCTTACTGTTCTTATGGATTTGTTTTATTTCACTTAGACTTGAGGGTTTAGCTCCAGGCAGGCCTTGACACTTTAATTCCAGTCTATTTGATTAGGTTGGACCAAGCTGAAATGAACATTTCTGGATTAGCTACTTGGCAATTATAAAAGATGGGAAAAAGCAATGTGGTATCTGTTCTTTGAAAAATTATAGAGTCCAGTGGGAGATAAGAAAATTAAGAGAAATAAAATGTGCCACCTAAAAGTTACAAACAAAAGCTAAGGAATTTAAAAGGATCACACACAACTTGTATGCTGTGGAGTATATTCATGGACTCTGATATATGTTTGAAAAGAAGTAGGATACAGTAGAAATCACTTGGGACAGCTTGTGAGAAGAGGTTTCTGAGTAGGGGAGTGACATGATGGCATGGTAGGAAGCTTCATTTGGATGTGGTGTGAGGATAGACTTGAGAAAGGATGAATTAGAATGCAGTGTGACTAGAAGAAAGGGGAGAGATTAGGAAGCCGTTGTTACAGTTTAATTGAGAGGTAGGTGACGGTGTCCTTCTGGAGATATTGTGGAAGCAAAATTAGTGGGACTTGATAAAGAGAGGAGTTTAACATGACTGGTTTTGATCCTGAGTGACTTGGAAAGAAAAATTGGTAACATTAACTGAAATGGGGAAGCGAAGGGGAAAAGATGATGACATTGGATGTCCGTGTTTTTAGGTGTTTTTGGACACTGAAACCTCCTTGGGTCTGGTAAGGAGGGAACTGTAATAAAATAGGGTGGATAAGGCCAGCGAAGAAGATGCCATTAGTCTGATGGACAAGGAATCCTGTTAGGTGCCAGCTCTGTGACCTAAGGTAAGTTGTTATCTGACCCCCTCTGGTTTTCATTTTCCTTGTTAGTATAAGAGAGAACTGGCTTTAGTAAAAGCTAGGTTAACAGATTGATGAACTGGCAGGTATGATATAATTTTGGAACTTGTTGAGAGATTTCTCCTGGGCCAAGCGAATTTGCTCTGGATTCTCTACTCATTTTTAATCAACACTGTTCTCTGGCTCTGGTCCTTCCCCGAACTTAGAGTTTTGCTGCCACTGAGATCATCAAGGCTGCCCAAGCTGATGCTCAAAGATGCCACTGGGGCCTCTGCCTTATGAATCATGAATACTTGGGGAAAAGGAGACCTTTCCAAATGTATGCTGTCAGCTTTGCAATAGTCTACTTCCATTAAGAAAAGGCACAACCCACTCTATTGCTTTTTACTCCTTTCCCACCTTCTGATAAAAATATAAAACACCCTTATAATTTCCATGGAGAAAGATGGGAGAAATCACAGGTTCTCTTCTTTGATTTTGTAGAAGTTCCTCACTGTAGTAGTCCAGTCCTCACTTCCCCTTTTCAGTGCCTACATCATAATTCAACATTTGATTGAGTAGAGTGCTGTTGCCAGCGTTCAGTCGGCATTAACCCCAACATAGAGATAGAAAAAGGTAAAAATGTTGCTCAGCCGACTCACCTGCACCTGATAAAAACATTTTTTTTTTGACTTTGTGCTTGGCATATTTTCTCATATAATTAGAAATGTATAAGTTTGGTATTTATAGCTGGGAATATTTCCCTGCTGGTTTTCAGTTCATTTTGTTTCTCATTAACCTTTATAAATATTCTAGTCAGAAATACCCTTTTATTTAGGGTACAGTGTGTTCTTAGCCAAAGAATGAAATAATGTTTTAATATTCCTGTGATTTTCCTCTATCACCATCCTGAGAGAACCATAAAGAAAGGCAGTGTGGTGTTCTTGGAAAAGGATTTTGGGGTTACGGAAACCTGGAATTCCTTTCTGGCTCTGTGATTTACTAGCTGTGTGACCTAATCCAAATGCTTATAAAGCCTTTCCTGGTTTTAGTTTCTTCATTGGTGTGATAGGGTAACACTTGTACATCCCACTGTTGTCGAGGGGGTCAAGCAGGAAAACGGTGATATGTGTCCTACGGTCTTTAAGTCCTGCGGTTCTAGAGTTAGGTGAACTCCATGGGCTCCAGTCCTGATTATACTCTGGTCAAGATATGTTACTTCCCTAAAATCCTTTCCTCATCCATAGAATGAGACTTTTAATAGCGCCTACTTTATAAGCTTCTTGTGCTGATGAATGAGCAGACCCGTGAAAAACATGGGGTCTGGAAAATATTAAATGTGCAGTAAACATTAGCTTTTTCAATTAGCACATAGGAGATGCTCAGTAAATGGAAGCTTCTCCTGCTTCATAAAGGCACTTAAATAATCCTTCAGGTTTTCTCTTTCGTATGTTAAGCAAAACAACTCTTAGAATTTTGGAGAAAACAGTCCTCACATTTGTGCTGCTCATCTACAAAACAGAGGATCCTTTCCTGAATTTAGCTAGTGCCTTCCTTTGAATACAAGGCTTGGAAACTCTAAGCTGAAGGAAAGTCTCCTTTCTTTAAAGCAGTTATAAATGTGGACAGTCTTCTAGTTATTGAAATTGTAACTTACCCTGAATATCCCCAATCTATTGTCCTGGCTTCAAAGACATTTTAAAAAACCCTCTGGGTGCTGTTTCTTCTTAGTTATTCTTTGCCTTACTTCTCCCTTTCTTATGAGAAAATTTTTCAGGGTCCTCAAGGCGCTGATTTCTCTTAAGACAACTTTGAAACTTGTGGGTTGGCACAGAGCCCATTTTCTTTGGATTAAAATGCACTTTGGGTAGTAACACAGCAGAATGTAAAGCCAAATAAATGAATAATCAGTTTCTTAAATCCTCCCTAACAAGATACGAAATTAAGTAGGTAGGAAATAATAAAATGCTCTGTGATTTTCCAGAATTCAGAACGTAGAAGAATGATCAGAGGTCCTAGCACAGTTCAGGATGAGCTGTTCCACATTTCTCTGCTCATTCACTCGAGCTCTCACAGTAGAGTTACTCGATGCCTAGTGTTGGCAGGTTGCTGTTAGAGCAGTGAGGCTGTACTAGCGGCAGGAATTGTTATGGGCTGGATTGTGTTCCCCCAAAATTCATATGTTGAAGATTTAACTCTCAGTGCTTCAGAATGTGACTGTGTTTGGAGATACAGCCTTTAAAGGGGCGATTAATTTAAAATGGCACTGTTAGCACAGGCTTTAATTCAATCTGACTGGTGACTTTATAAGAACAGAAAATTGGGCAACACAAGAGAGACACTGGAGTGCTCATGCTCAGAGAAATGACCAGGCAAAGACACAGTGAGATGGTGGACATCTGCAAGTCAAGGACAGAGGCCTCAGAAGAAACTGAACCTGCTGGCACCTAGATCTTGAATTTCTAGCTTCCAAAACTGATAAAATAATTTTCTGTTGTTTAAGCTACCCAGTCAGTCTATGGCATTTTGTTATAGTAGCCTTAGCAAATAAATTGAATAGTGTAATATTTTAAATTTATATTGCATTCATATTTCTATAAATTTCATGTTGTTTTTGCATACATAGTACAGGATAATGGCTTAAAACATCAGCTCGAATCAGACATCCTGGGTTCAAATCTATCACGTGTGTGGCCTTAGGCAAGTTACCTGATCTCTTTGCTCAGTTTTTTCATCTTTAAAAATGGAAATGATTATATTATCTCCTTTATAGGACTGCGATCTGGATTAACTGAGTTAATGTTTGTAAGTTACTTTAACAGAGCTTGGTACAGAATAAGTTCTAAAAAGTTATTTCTTAAATTAATAAAATAGAGTGTATGCCTTATTTCTTTTTATTCGTCTTAAATTTTGTGAGCTAGAAGGAGAGAAGGTAAGGGATGTAACATTTGCTGAATATTATGCAGTAGACAATACAGTGACAATTTCACTCATATTTGCACATGGGAGATTGAATTATTGGCCATGTTTACATACTGCTAAACAGGGGTGGGCTTGGGACATTCTCTCATCTTAAATCTAAATCCGTTGCTTTTTATTTTATTCAGCATTGCCCATGTGTTCCAGGAACAGGATCTAAATAAATATGAAAAGGATCTAAATAAAATTAAAAAGAAAGTCATCAAATTAGCTATTGTATCAGTCAAAGCTCAACCAGAGAAGCAGAACCAGTAGTGTGTACACATATACACACACAGAACCCATACATCTATATATAGATAAACAGTGAATCTATCATGTATGTATGTATGTATGTATGTATGTATGTATGTATCTCTATCTATCTGTCTGTCTATCTATCTATCATCTATGTAACAATACACTGTTTTATGTAATCAATTTTGAGGATTGACTAAGCAAGTTTGAAGTCTGTAGAACAATCAGGAAGGGTAGATCATGAGTAGTCTAAAACCCTAGAGATATAAACTGATTTTTTTATCCACTGGTAGGAGCTGTCTTTTTGTCTGTCTGTCTCTCTGGGAGCAATACACTATTTTAAATGGCTTCCAACTGATTCAGTGAGGTCCACTAGGATAATCTGTCTAATTTAAAGCCAGCTGATTAGGGACTTTAATCACATCACTAAAATATATTCACAGCAGTGTTACCATAGAATAGGTTCTAACTCGTCACAGAAAGAATTCAGAGACAAGATGTGGAGATCAAGAGAGTAAAGTGAGGATTTATTAAGTGATAGGATGATCTCAAGGGAGAGCAGGCAGACTCAGGTGAGCAGCTGTGCAGAGTTTCTTTGGCAAACTGGTTATATGGGGTGTAAAAATGAATGGAAGGAATATTCTTTAAGGAGGGAGGGCTTTTGGGTCGTATGTCCTGATTTTCATCCCAGCTCCACTATCTTCTCCTTGGGAACCAGGAGAGGAGAGATTTTTGTCTTTATTTAGTCTCAATTGGAAATGTCATGGCATCGGTGCACGATGGGTACTTCTAATCTGCAAGGCTAATTTTATTGTAATGAGGGCATAATAAGCAAACGGTTGCATTCAGATGAGGGCATAAAAGGTTACATTCAGACACTGGAGATTCCTGCCTTATCCCACCTTTTTTGTCTGCCTCCAGGATACTTGTCAACTGAAAAATATGTGGTTTCTTACAGTCTGGGGGTTTCTGCTTTTCTCTGTCTATCCAAGGACCTGCATTGTTCACAAGATGTGTGGTTTCCTGCCATTTGACTCAAGCGCTCCTTTCTCTGCTCATATCTAGCTCCCTGCCTGCTCTAACAACAGCACCAAGAATCTGATCAAACTATTGGGAGAAGGGATGTGTTATGTTACATGATGGCTGCTACCTTCCATTCTCTGACTCTCCTGAACAAGTCTCTCTTGTAGCTCACCATATCTGGAAACACACTGAAAGGGGGATTCTGGAGAGTGTAGTTTAGCTTACTCAATTTGACAGACAACAAAGCCATTGCAGGTTAAAAAAAAAAAAAAGAATATAATTTACTATACCTGGAACTAGGGCACATTTTAAAATAAGCTGCTTTTAACTCTCACAATAACCTTTAAAATATTATTACCATTTATGAGTGAGATGACAGAGGCCCCCGTGGTTTAAATAGTTGGCCCAAGTCACATCAGGCTAGTGTAAGAACTACAATTAGAAGTTAGGGCTGCCTCTGAAGACTATCATATTCAAGGACAGTAGGAAATTACCCCAAGCTACCTTCTTGCGTTCTGATGAAACTTAGGGTAGAGGAGACAGCATTGCTGGCTGGGCTATGTCAGCTGAGCTGTAGACTGAGCAGGTAGGAAACATGAATTAGCAGAGGAGAATCTATAGTTTTGAGCCCCCTGACCAGGCCCTGATTGTAGGCTCTTCACATTTTCTTCTGAGGATAGCTGGGCATTTACAGGAAGTTAGGAACGACCATTTTCAGGAGGATGTGTATGTGTGTGAGGGAGAGAGATACAGTGTTCTATACTAAGAAAGTGACCTCTAAGTTTGTATTTTGGATACCCACTCCATGAGTCAGATACTACCTTTTCCTAGTTCTGTGGTAGATCGTGTGATACTTGAAGTGATGCTGTTTATGAAATAAAATTGAAATGTCCATATTTAACTATTTGTTAATGATTAGACCACTTGTAAATTGGTAAGTAGACACGCTGCCATTATAATAATTTTTATTAGTTTGTTCTTTGCTATGTGTTAAGAACTCTACTTAGAGCCTTTGTGCACCCTACCTCATTTAAACCCCACAGTCACCCTGGGAAGGAAGAATATTTGTTGACACACAATGGAAATACAAGAAAATACCACTTTTGGTGGGAGAATATTTCATAGTTATAACATCATTTGATGCAATTAACAAATGCCAGTTACTTTAGTGGTGATAATCTGACATTCATTACCATCAGGACAGGATGTACTCCAGTGTCTGCAAACAAAACACATTTATTAGAGTCTTGTTTTCGTTCTATAGTTAACAAGTAACTGTTTGTCAATTTCAAAATAACACTGTGCTCTCATAAGGGCTGTATAAACATGTACAAAATACTAAGGGAGGCTGGCCTTCTTTGAGAAAATCAGGGCCGTATGGTTCGTATGCGCTTATGGGATTCCGGCATACCACACCTCAGTGATAAGCTATAATGACTATAATCAGCTAAGGAAAATTCAGGCCAAATTTCAAAATGGGGTTCTAGTTAACAATAGAAGGGTAAAGGTTACTGTAATTAGTGAATATGCTTGCAGTATTTTAGGTGTACTCATTTCAGTTCAGTTATATATTAGGAAGCATTTAAATCATTTTAGACGCACACTCGGAAATCACATCCATTGTACTTTGTAGCTGAAGACTATGTTTTTACAGGGAGAGTATAATTTACAACAGAACTGCCCGTTGTGGAGTCACCATGAGTCCTTTGGATATTAATAGTTTGAACACATACTTCTAAAACTCTAAATCCCTTGGAGAAAAGGCATAATTTGATTTTCATGTGAATAAGCTACCAGGAGTTAAAAAAAAAAAGGAGAAAGAAAAAAAGAACGAAAACGAAAGCACACTGATCAATAAGAAATAAAGTTGAAACTGTGAGGCTAAGCAACTCAGTCCAGCTTGTATTTTCATGGAAATGTGATTTGATTTTTCCTTTTCTTCATCAGCCTATGGTTCCACCCACACAAAGTCATGTAAATCAGAGATCTCTTTCAGAGTGTGATTTTTTTTTCTTTTTTAGAAAAAGCATGCACTTCAATATTACCTTCTAAAGTAATACAAAACATAAAAAGACAACTCTCTCTCTCCAAGTAACCTTATGAATGAAACAGATGCAAACCTTGGTGCCATCACAAAGAAACACAACACACACACTCACACAAACAAAACTGAGACTGCCACTGTATTTAGACTCAGATGTTACTTTTCAACGAAAGGAACACAGTGTTAGTGTTTATTAACTCTTCATAAAGCCTTTACTCAAGGTAAACAGATTGACAAGATCAAGAAAAGCACAGGGCAAGCCCCCTGAATGGGATGGTTGTATAGTTTGCAGCGAGGCTTTACAAGGTCTGTGCTGCTTCTGGGGAGAGAGGGGGAGGTGGGGAAAGGATGGGGGACGGAGGAGCAGAGAAAAGTCAGGGACTCACACTTACACTGAAATTGCTATTTACCTCAAAAAATTCTCACCTACACCTCACACAGGTATCGTGAGATTATCTGGGAATCTGGCTTTAATTAATAAGCCTGGATATCGTTGAATCGAGTGGAAGTAACCACTTTTGTGAGCTGTTTATTACCTACGGCATGCTGCACTGAAAGGAGAATGGTCAGAAGGAAAGACCCAGCCAGGGATTCTGTGCAAATCCACGCTGCCACAGCCCCACAGTTCACTTTGATTATTCAAATGATGATGTACGAGGAAGTGAGGGGGGAAGGGCATCCAGATGACCATCATGCCTAGAAGACAAGATTCAGTGAATTCATAAGAGTCTCCAGAAAACAGTCACACCATTTGTAAGGAGGGAAAATGAAACAAGGTAGAGGAGAAAATGTCTCCATTTGGGGCATCATTCTGCAATCTAGTTCAGAGACACTTCATTGGTTTCTCATCTTTTGGTGGCTCGCTTGGTATTCACAGAAGGAAAAGAGAAATAAAGCAAGCAGTAGGATTGCCCCCCTGAAAACCCATGTTCCCCTTCCTCCTCTATTCGCACTATAAGCTCCAGTCCATTTTCAGTGGCACTAAATAAGATACATTGAGAGTCTACTCTCAGCAAGGCAGCGTGCCCCCTGAGTGGCAAGTACAAAGATGTCTGATCCATGAGTCAGGTTCAGGAAAGAGCACTGGGTGTGAAATCAAGCCTGGGATTTGAATTCCAGGTCCTATTATGAGCAGTATGACTTTTGAGTGGTTGACTGATTTCTCTGAGCCTCAATTTCCTCATCTGTAAAATAGAGATAGTTATAGTTGACATTGTCATCATCTTTGACATTGCCATAATTCCTTATAGAATTTTACAAATCCTGAAAGAAGACATATATAAAGAGATTTTTTTTTTAAATTAAAAGGGCTACTCATGATTTTTACTATTTTAAAACCACCTTTGTCTCATCTCTTTTTGTGACAAATTGCTCCTCCATTAGCCAGCCCCTCCCGGGACTTCTCAACCCGATCCACAGATGGCAGTGAGCTAGAAATGCAAAACCAAAGTTATCCTTTTTGGCAATCTTTCTATTTTGCCAGATAATTCTCTGTCTCTCTCACCTGGGATGATTGTACATTGCTTGTGCAAATTACTAGTTGGTATTGCTTTTTGCTTAAATAAGAGAAAATATAGGGATGAAAAGAACCCTCCTATTGGCAGCCAAATGTCAACTCATAAATCTAGTCCAGTTTAATGTAAAGTATTGGAATAATGACTTCCTCAAATAGCAGCCCTGTCATGACTATCAAGAGAAAAGTTTATTGGCTAACTCACCTCATAACAAGACCATGTGAATTTTATTTTGGCTGTTTTAAGTACTTTTTTTTTTTTTTTACAGTACTTAATAAGCTAGTTAAAAACAAAAGCGATCTTTTGAAACACTGAACGCTCTGCCTGAGAGGTTTTATTTCCTGGTACGGGAGACCCTTGTTGACCAATAGCTAGACTTCTAAGCATCTGTTCTGGCAGAGTTCCTTCGGTGATTTAACAAAAATAAAGCCTTGGATACTTCAGTGTAATGGTTAAGAAACTGAACTTTAGAAGCAGACAGATCTGGGTTCGAGGACAATTCAAGCACTTAATAGCTATAATGATTACTTTTAGCCTTAATCTACTATAATAGTACTTTCAGCAAGACTTCTTGAGAAGACAAAAAGTGATAATGGGTAAAAAGGCATTGGTAAAATCAACCATCAATTTTGAAGTTGTATATTAGTTATCTATTGCTGGGTAACAAAGTATCTCAAAATTCAGTGGCTTAAAACTGTGAACATTTAATATTGTACAATTTCTGTAGATCAGGAATTCAGGAACAGCTTATCTGGAGAATTCTGGTTTGGGTCTTTAATGAGATTACAGTTATGCTGTTGGCCAGGGTTGCAGGCATCTGAAGACTTGACAAAGGCTGGAAAATCCAGTTCCAAGATGGTTCACTCACATGGCCACTGGCACAAGGCTTTAGTTCCTTTACTGGCTGTTGGCAGGAGGCCTCAGTTCCTTGCCAATTGGGCCTCTCCAGAGGGCTGCCTGAGTGTTCTCACAACATGGCAGCTGGCTTCTGCCAGAGGAAGTGATTCAAAAGAAAGAATATGCTAGCCACAATGTCTTTGATGACCTAGCCTTAGAAGTCACACTCTTCACATTTCCATGGTGTTCTAACATTTACAAAATCAGCCCTTTTCAATGTGTAGGAGAATGACTACTCAAGAGCAAGAATACTGTGAGGCAGAGATCACTGGGGACCATCTTTGAAACAGGCTGCCAGTGGTAAAATAAGAACCTGTTTTGTACAGTGTATTCATAATGTGCCTAGAGCAGAATGTCCCTCAGCTCGAAACGTGGAAAGGAAGTCTGAGGGCTATTGTGTGTGACAGTGATAAAGAAGGACCCAGAGAAAGATGCAGGAAAATAAAAGAGACTTCTCATAAGTACTGATGGAATTGGACCTTCATAATTCTTTTGTTCTGAATTTAGCATTTAATTAAAATTTTCTAGTTCTGTCTAGGGAGCTGAGGTCATGACCTAAATAATCAGGTTTTTCTGGCCTAAAAAGTAACATTTCTAAAAATATCCAAAAGGAAAGCCTGATAATTTTTTTTAAACTCCTTTCAACCTGGAAAAAAAAGAGATTTGTTCCTTTTAAACAAATATCTGCATCCATTGATTAAGTTCAGTCATACTCCGGTGAAGCTGACTCAAACATGGTAGGCTCTGAGGCCAGCCCACAAGTCTGTTTTACCTAAAGGTGTCTTGAAGTGTCTTCTTTATCAGCTCTGCTGTTACTTTTCTCTGTTATAGTATTGTAATAACTCTTTATCATGTTTCATTTTGGGTGATGATAGGTGACAGAATAATAAGAGAGCCAAGGGCCTTTAGCAGGCGTCCTGTGACAAGAATGAGAAATCAAATGTACTGTAATTGGTATTTCTCTTATGTTCATTAGTGCATTAGCTAAAGGCTTGTACATTTAGTGTTCTAGGGATTAACAATGGCTATAACATGCAGGTTTCAACTCATTCTACAGTTTCCTAGCTTTGAGGTCTTGAAAAAAATTAGTAACCTATTTGCACCTCAGTTTTCTCATCTGTACAACATGCATATTAATAGTATCTATCTTTTAGGGTTTTGTAAGGATTAAATATGGGTGAGTATTTAGAACAGTGCCTGGGATATGCTATTAGTTATTATTATCTGATCAAAAAGCATATAGGTGTATTTCTCTCTCTCTTCTTTCTTTCTGTCTTTTTCTCTTTCTCTTTCCCTCTTTCCCTCCCTCCCTCCTTGTGTGTGTATATGCATTTTTTAATGTGTACTTCAGATAAAATTTTTGGTCTTTTAGCCAATTCCTTAGGCAAGATTTATATTCTTAACCTGAATAAGGGTCGCTAGGGGGAAAATTTCACTCATTCACTCTTCTCTTGTTCAGCAAATCTATTTTAAGCCTCTACTGTGTGCTACAAACTGTAGAAGGAGAAGGTCCTGGGGTACAATCATATATATATATATATATATATATATATATATATATACACACACACACACACACATGTATCTATACACATATATATATACATATATATATATGTATATATATATATGCATACACACATATATAGAAATTTATATAAGGAGCTTAAGATCCATTAAGACAGGCATATTTGTAAATAACTCTAAACCAGTATCCATGTCACAGTGTTATAGGGGTAAAAAGAAGCTTAAACAGAATGCAATGGGTATGTGAAATAGAAAGCAATCATTTCCAAAATGGGTTGGAATAGGCACCATAGAGAAGGATGAATTTAAACTGGGCTTTAAAAAATCAGTTGGCTCAGGCAGACAGGAGATGTCTGAAAAGGCAGAAAGACACTGCCGATAGAGGGCACGGCAAGAAAAACTTAGGGAAGATAGAAAATGCCCACTTTTGGAGGTGAGTGGGGAACACCTCAGCATTCCTGGAACACAGGCCTGAAGGCCACAGGTAGAACTAGAAGAGACTGGTGCTAAGCCCTTGGGACATGGTTTAGAGACATCCAGAGCTACGCACGTTTCCATTACCAGTGTCTGAAGGTGTATTTAACTCTTTTCCTTTGAGCTATTTATTTGGTCGTTTGAATGATTTGTTTACCCCCAAAACTGGGGTAACTCCATGTGAAAAGCCACCAAAAAATTGTGAAATTAGTGTAACCATCTACTTGGGATATGCCAGGGAGTCAATTTGCACAAAATATATTTGTGCCTTCATTTGGGATTTGAGTTTATCAGAATTGGCTGCTGGGAGGCTCACAGGGTTCCTGTATGCAAGAGTGATGGTCTTCTTTGGAGCTGGAGGCTGGCCCCAGGCATGACATTCTCAAACAAGGAGTGATGGAGTTGGCAGAAGGGGAAAAGGAAGGGAATGTGTTAAATAGTTATGAGCAAAGGCTTTGGATATGGGACTCATACTACATAGAAAGTCTGCCAGTTCCTCTCTTTGTGATTTTAAGCAAATTGTTTATTCTCATATTTAAACTCTTCATCTAAGATTGTAATAACCAAGCCCTCTTTATTGTATTGTTTTGAGGACTTATAGATATCCTTCATGTAAAGTGCTTGGTACTTGGCATACAGTAAGTGCTCAATAAGTGAAGAAGGTGTTTACTGATGTCCTTGTTGATATCGTGTTGTTAACCTCATAGGTAATGTTCAAGATGGAGAGAGAGCTGAGTCCAGGCACAAAGAAAGGATGTGTTGAGACAGGCTTTTGAGCTGTTATCATGTAGGTTCCCTAGTGTTGAGAGGTCCCCCAAACCCAACACACAATTTTTCTGTAAATGGGCAATGGGAGGGCTAATTTGGAGGGCATACCAGGTTATCCCACCTTTGTGATATAAGAACAGCCTTTTTATCTGAGGGAAGATTGTTTTCTTTGAGAGTGCATCAGTGGGGAGTGACACTGATGATGAGGGAGAAGGGAGGGGCTTCTTTCCAGCCAGTCAGAAGAGCTGAATGAACCCTGGTGCTTTATGGGGTGAATGATGCTGTCCAGATTCCGTTGCTTGCATTTTCTTCTTCCCAGCTTCTGACTTTAGTCAGTGTGCCTTCTCTGTGCCTCCACAGCCTTCATGGCAATACCGAGCAGCTTGTAAGGGCCAAGGCTCAGAAGTTAGGCCTTTCTCTGCCTCAGGTGTCTCATCTATAAAATGGGCTACTTTTGTGTAGTTTTACTGAACTAATGTCCCATGTAGAGCCCTTATAACAATGACTGGGACGTATGCTGTAGAAGTGTTAGGTATTATTTTAAATGATCACCACAGTGGACTGTAATTGTGAGCTTGGTAGTTTATTTCTCGTGTTAGACTCCAAGCTGATTTATTTTGAAGAACCTATCCACAATGAGATTTACATCCCTAGAGAAACTATAGGGAAGTTAACTTTCAAGGTTCACTACACCAAGGTCCATTGTTCTTCAAAAGGGAGAAGCAGCCCCTGTCTCAGAGGAGGGCTGTGGGGACTGCGAGAGGACCCGAGCCTGGCATGCTCCAATGCCAAGCCACGCCCAAGGCCTGCTGGAGCTCTTGAGCTAGTGGGTCTGTGCCAAGAGCGTTAGGGATGAGCAGTCCAGAGACAGTCAGAGCAGGAGGACTGTGCCGGCTGAGTCTCCTTGGGCCCCTGGCAAGGGAAAGATGGCATTGGGCAGAGAGTGTGTGAGAGAAAGTGAGGTTGCTGAGAAAGGAGGAAGCTACTGAAAACTATTTTTGGAATAAAGGCTGTGTGTATTCTAGATTCCAGGAAGTCTGAGTGAAAGCAGCTCCTGAGAACCGTAGGGTATGGAAATACTCTGCCTTCTGGGAAAGGCTGCATTATTTAGTACTGACCCTATCGTTAGGCCCAAGGTCAACACAAAAGTGCATTTCAGTTGTGCCCTCTTAATACCCAGAGCTGACACTTGTGGGAAGTCACTGTAGCCACCAAAGCAATGTTAAGTTGGATTTAAACCTGGTCCTTTTTTCTTATGTTTCAACATGTGATCAGAAAGCTAAAGGATAACATTGTCTGTGTCATATGTGAAATTGTTGATATTAATAATTTATTTCCTGCTCTCTCTTCCTCTCAGACACCTTATTTCTAGACTCATATTGTTTCAGCCATTGGAATTTTTGCTACTGAGTAACTCATAGTATAAAATTTGAGAAATAAAGAACTAGAAAAAGAAAAATTTAATCACCACTCAACAGAGAGATAACAAAACAAATGCCAATTATCTTATTTCTAGTTTTTTTTTTTATTTTGCTATTACAAATTGTGTGGTTAAAAACTTTCTTGGACATGTCTTCTGGTGTATATATGCAAGAAATTCTCTAGGGTAAAGCAAGCAATTTTATGAGGTGTTATTGCTGGATGTCACAATATTCAGAACTTTACCAGATAATGCTGGTTTCCATTGTGACCAAAATTATTTATACTCCCAGCAGAAATTTACGGGTTCTATTGCTCCTAATTATCATCAACACTTGGCTTTTCAGACTTTTTTTTTTTTTTATAATCTGGCAGATACTATTTATAGTATTTTCTTTTAAAAATTATAAGTGAGGTTTTTTTTTAAGTTTATTTAATTTTTGTGTGCTTTACTTTGTGATTTGAAATTTATAGCCTTTGTGCATGTTGGGCATTGTTTGTTTTAAACAGGTGGTAGCTAGCCTCCAAGTTGAGCTCCAATAATTCCTGCTTTCAAATAGCCATGTCTTTATGTAGTCTACTTTACGTTGTTTCGGGGGTTTTCTATGTGATTGATAGGGTATGGTAGAAGTGATTGTATATGAACTCCAAGGCTGGGTTATGAAACATGGTCTTATGCCTCACTCTCTGTCTTAGAGCATTCTCTCTAGGGGCAGCCAGCTGCCATGTTGTGAGGACACTCAAGCAGCCCTCCAGAGAGGCTCTCATGGCAAGGGACTGAGGCCTCCTGTTAACTATGTGAATGAGCCATCTCAGAAGTGAATTCTTAGTTTCAGTTAAGGCATCACATGACAGCAGCCCCAGCCAACATCTTGCCTGCAACCTCATGAGAGGCCTTGAGCCAGAGCCACCCAGCTAACCTGCTCCTGAATTCCTAACCCACGGAAACTGACATAATAAAAGTTTGTTGCTTAGGCTGCTAAGTTTTAGAAGAATTTATGCAGCAATAGATAACTAGCACAATATTAATTTATGAAAGCATCTCATACAAATGATACATACAAGTATTAAAAAGTTCTTACTAATCATATATGTTATAAAAGTTTTATCAGTTTCTCATTGAATTGTACTTTTTATACAAAATATCTTTTCCCCTTTTAACTGAATTTTCTCTGGAATTCTAGTAGCACTGATTTTGATATATTAAATCATATTTTTCTGTTTGTTTTTCTAATATGTCTTTACCAGACCTTATCATTATAAACTTTTGTTGATTTTTGTTATTGTTATTAACAGCACATGAACAGGTTGTTTGGACCTAGTTTCATAGATTATTTGTCTTATAGTTAAGGTGTTTAACCTGTTGTTTTATTTTTATATTTTGATTTATGATTTCCATTTTTTTGTGTGAGTCCTTGTTAATACATTTCTTCTACTTAAATACTTATTTTAGACTGTGGCTCTGTGTAAAAAATTCTACTTCAATGTGTGTTTATAAAGTAACACTTGAACCAACATATTTTAAATATAAAAATCAAGAACCAGTTTAGTGCAGTGTATTTCAAGTCTTTTTAGCTGTGGCTCACATAAAAAAACTCATTTTACCTCACAATCAAATATATTAAGATGTTGGATAAAAAAGATACATGTGTTTGTGATGCATGTTATTGGGGGTTATAGTCAGAACACTTTGAAAAGCATTGGTCTGGTCTATTTAACTTTTCTCTATAAAAATGAGGAAGTCAATGCATCATATTCTTGTCACCATTCCACTACCCACCTCCTAATTTTTATGACTAATAACATAGGACTTTAGATACAGTGGTTATTACTAATACATAATTTTTGTCTGATGTATCTTTCAATTTTTTATCTATATTTCTATTCGTAACCATAAAAGTCTGAAGGGAATAAATAAATAAAACAAGGGAGTGAAACTGTAGAACACCAAAACAAAGAGAATATAGTTTAAGCAATTGAAGAGAAAAAGCTGTTAAGTAACAAAGCAATGACAATGAAGCTGAGACCTGAATTCCAATAGCAGAACAGATGCTTGAAGACCAGGGGGTGATATCATCACAGGCTGATGGAAAAATGACTGTCAATCTGGATTCCATGCACAACCAAAGAATAAAGGATGAAATAAAGATATTTGCAGACACAAATCATTAAGAAAATATATCATTCGATGAACTTCACCAAAAGAGCCCACTAAAGGATATACTTCAGGAAAAAATAAAAATCAGGATAATGTTTAGAATACTGTGATATATATATATATATATCTCACAGTGTTGTAAGTCAGCTACACTTCAATAACAGAATGCTGTAAGCCCCCCAAAATCCAAACACATGCTGTTAACACTAAATAAGCCCTAAATGAAATGACGTCATCAATGGCAGCTGATGTGGGACAGTTAAAAATAAGATGGGCATACTATATCAGGAAAATATTTTAAGGAAAAGAATAGGAGATAACGGTAAGAAGAAAGGCAGATACGAAAATAAGGGTAAAGATGAATAAACAGAAAAAAACATATAATAATGAAGATTAGCAAACCAGAGGTTGATACTTTGAAAAGAATCATAAAATTGGTAAATTCTTGGTGAGACTACCCCAAAATAAAGAAAAGGCCCCTAAAAAATCAATATCTGTAATTAAAGACATCATTATAGATTTACATAGTAAGAAGTTATTATGAACAAATTATGTCATATTTTGTAAAAAGTAGATAAAATGAATAAATTACTAGGAAGGCATAGCTTTATAAGTTGATAAAGGAAGAAACAGAGAACTTGAATAGTCTTAAGAATGCTCAAAGAACTCGAATTTACAATTAAAATCTTTCCACCCAAAACTCCAGGTCCACAGTCGTTCACTTGGTGAATTCTATCAAACATTTAGGGAAGAAATAATGCTAATTTTACACAAAATTTTCCAAAGAGTAGAAAAAAATGAAACATCCCCCCTGGCTTTAGGAGGCTGGCATACTTTTGAAACCTGTCTTTGTCTGTTTCAGCTGCTGTAATGAGACAAACTGGATTGCTTATAAACAACAGAAATGTATTTCTCACCCTTCTGGAGACTGAAATTGAGATCAGGATGTCAGCATGGTTGGTTGAGGGTCCTCTTCTTCATCACGGAATTTTACCTTCATTCTCACCTGCTCATGGGGAGCAAGGGAACTCACTGGAGTCTCTTTTGTAAATGCATTAATCTCATTCATCTCTCATGACCTAATCATCTCCAAAGGCCCTGCCCAGTAACATCACACTGGGCATTAGGCACTAATATCAGATTGGGTGTGTTACATTGGGCATTAGGTTTTCAACATATAAATGCTGTGGGACGCAAGCATTCAGACCCTTAGCAATAGCCAAATCAAAGCCACAATAAGAAAGAAAAGTAACAGGCCAGTCTCGCAAACATAGATGTAAAAATTTTAAACAAAGTATTAGCATGCTGAGTCCAGCTATACATAAAAAAAAAAATTCCTCAAGACTACTTTGAAATTATTCCAGGAAAGCAAGGTTGGTGACATTTAAAAACCAATCAATTTAAATAATTTCATGATATATGTAAGTCAAATCATTATGCTGTACAGCTTAAACTTCTTTAGTACTTTATGTCAATTACATCTCAATAAACCTGGGAGGGATCAAAACAAATTAAGACATTTTATTAATCAAATAAAAGACACATATCTTATAAATATCTGAATAGATGCAGAAAAAGCATGAGATACAATTCCATATTTATTTCTAATAGCTTAAAAAAGAAAATCATCAATGTGCAGGAAATGTTTAAGCTGAGACTTGAAAAAATAGCTAGGAGAGTTTTCTAGGTGACGAAACGTATGTGCATATGCATGTGTGCATTTGCTTGTGCATGTGTGCATGTCTGTGTGCGTGTCTGGTGTGAGTGTGTGTGTGTATGTGTTGGAGAAGCTAGGGGAGCAGGGAGCGATGCGGGGAATAGAATGCAAGGATGGCTGCAAAGTTACCTGAGAGCTTGAGTTTTTGGAAAACTACGAGTGGTTTTCTTTGAGGGACAACATCACAGAGCTTAGGCAGTCTCTGGGTTTTCCCAGGTTAACATCCTGACTTTATGAAATATTTAACTTTGCTAAACCTGACTTTTCTCATCTGAAACATGGGTAGAGTTATCAAATGTAGCATCTACATCCTAGGCAGTGTGAATTTACACTGAAGCTAATTAAGCTTATTTACAAGAGTTCCTTCTAAGACCTTGCCCTGGGAAGGACTTGAGCAATATATATGCAAGGTTCCACCACTTTTGTAGGTTGTGGAGAAGAAGCAGTGTTTGAAATGTATGAAGACAGAAGTTAGACCGGAATCTTACCACTTGGACGTTAAAGGAACTGGAGCCAGGTTTTCTCAAATGTGACAGCAATTCTACAAATTTTGCTGACATTGCCATTGATGAGTTGTGAAGCTGTAAAAAAGGTTTCCTAATTTATAAATAATAAAAACAACTTTGAATCAACTGTGCCAGAGGAATGACTAAATTATCACTCTATTGTCACCATCAAAACTGGTATTACCAAATTATTGTCACTTGAATAAGTGATCAAAGAGCATGCAGCCAAAAAAAAAAAAAGAAAAATAAAGGTATTATGGAGATGTGTTATGAAAGTATTTAAAAAAAATACTGTTTTCTGGATTTTTCTCATATCCTTGATACTCATAGATTTTTCAAAACTGGTAGATTTGTGTGTGTGTGTGTGTGTGTGTGTGTGTGTGTGTGTGTGTGTGTGGTTTCTTTTTGCATTCTAACAGAAATACCGACTTTGTACCTAATTTTGGATTTGTAAAAGCATTGAGCCTGACACACTGAAAGCACTAAATGAATACCAATGTTGCTGTTGCTGTAAAATTCAGATGCTGATTTCCCCAAGTGTAGCAATCTGCAAAGTGAATGTTTGTGTCATAACTTAGGTGTTAGGAAAAGTGGTCCCTTACGAAAGGTGGAAGAGACTCCTTATTCAGCTGAGAGGTGATCCACAGGCAGTGTCAAGAAGGGGGAAATTCCCCCTTTTGAGTTCCTGTGGTTGGACTGGTAATAAAATTGACACCAGACAAATTAACAAGAGAAAAATAAACAAATTTTAATTCATGTGTACAGCGGTCTTATAGAAGTGGATCCAAGAAGTGGCCAAAGGAGGCAGATTTTGTACTTTAGACCAACAAACTACATTTGTGATGAATTAACAGAACAAAGAAACTCAGATTTTGGGTGCTGAATTAGTGAGGAATTTGAACAGAATCTGATCCTGGGGTAGTAAATTAAGGGAAGGAACAGGTTTGTTCATACAGCCTTTTCAGCCCCAAATCCCCATCTTGGCGATGAGGGTATCTCTCTACCTCCAGATGCAGGGAGTGTGGCTTTCACAGGAGAGAGTTACTTCGTGCTTTCAAGGAGACAGAAAGGAGGGTCAGGGTATCCCTTTTGTGTTGACCATTTCTTAAGTAACTTTAATTTGACATAATCAATATGCTATAGTGGCATATTTTGGGGTCCCATCCTGAGCCCCAACAACAGAAACTACTTGATACTTGGCAACGATAACCAAGAAAGTATTTCAGTATCGGATAAGAGGTTGAACAAACTCATCTTTCATGTTAATTCCAATGCTCTAATGTCACGATGATGCACTTTACAATACACCTTTTCTTGTTCTGGAGAAACCATCTCTGAAACAGGGTTCTGGAGCCCAGAGGGCTTGGGAAATGGTGACAGAATCCACGTCTCTTCACAGGGACCTCTGTGTGTGGCCATGGAAGGACAGCTTCAGGATGTGTTTAAACTGTGTCGCAGGAGGGAGATGAAAAAGGCTGATTTAAACTTTGTTTAAAATTCCGCAAAGTGCACACATCAATTCTTACTCGATCAGAACCGGTTTGATCATTCCTTAAATGGCACTCAGTGGCAGTATTTAATCTTTTCAGCTAAATATCCATCTAACAAATTATGGAGGCGTTTTGCATATATTAATAAATCACAGACCTCCGTGACAGGCACAGAGAACTCACCATGAACCTGAGCCTGTGGTTTTCATGCGGAGGTTCTATTTTTTCCCTCTTCCATCCAGGTACGTGCCACCCAAAGAAACGCTTTTCACATGTTAATGAATTTCTGTCATTCCACAAGCAGTTAGTTTGATCAGAAATTAAAGTTAAATATAGACTCAAAGGAGAAAAAGTGTAATATTTAACTTTGGAAGGATACATTTGCCTTTTAGCAATCTGCAAAATGGCAAAGAAGCATTGCATTATATCCGTGACATCAGAGTTGCTTCTCAGAAGTAGGATGAACATTGCTTTGTTTTTATAAGTTTGGGTCATTAATTTTCTTTCTTTGGCCTCTGCCATGTTTCTTCTTTGATGAATGTGTGTTCTGTAAGGCTCCTGTCTTAATACTGGGGTGTGTGTGTGTGTGCGTGAAATCTTTCATACTAGAAAACTGTGAGAGGCTAACATATATAAGAGAGAAAGGTGAGACGAAAGTGAGATTCCTGGCAGCCTAGAGGATATTTTCCATACACTCTAGTGGAAACAGGGCCTTTTCTTCCTAGCATGTATCTCCCCCATCATAAAAACAAAAATTCCTCCTTTGTCAGACCTGCTTTGTCACTGGCTCCCTGACCGCATGCACACAAATCTAGAACAGCTCATTGACTCATACAGTCCACCAACCAAACCTGTCATATTGCATTAAAAAATTCTGACTGGTATTTTGGCAAGAACCTGATTGTATAACTTCTTTGCAAAATGGGTAGCATTGTGGTTTGTTTTTACCAACTTCAGTTTCCCATACTTGCCGTTTTTCTAAGATAACATTTATTCATTTATCAAATTTATACTAAGACATTTGAGTGCCCAATAACTGTGGCAGTAGGCACTATGGGAGACATAAAGACAGTAAGATGTCACTTCTTCTCTTAGGAAGTTCATCTCAGTGAGATAGATGCATAAATAATTATTATATACAATGTGACACAGGCCAGTAGGAGACATGAGGTGCTAGCTGAGACACTCCCTACATGATATAAGAAAATCTCATAACTGGTATAGATCTAGACCCACATCATGTGCGGGAAGTATAGCTTAACTTTTTCCTACAGCTTGACCTTTTTTTTTTTTAATGTGCCACTCTCCTGGCAGGTGATGAAAGATTAATTTCAGTTAATTTGGGAATCACACTACAAAATTTTCCCTGTATTTCATGACATCCCAGGGAAATTTATTTTGTAACAAAACATTAGAAGGTTGGGTCCCATTGGGTCCTCTTTGTCATGGGATAATGCAGGCATCCTCTCTAAGACCCTAATCGTTCCAACGAGGGCTGGGTCAGAAGTCCATTAAAGAGTCCCTGGAGACGTCCCTGGTTTCCATCCGCACGGGCCTTCTGGCCTAGTCGCTGGCTGTGCCACATTTCAGCCATTGTTGAGGGGCCTGCACGTCGTTCCCCTGCACCATGCTCAGGGTCTGTGAGGACCTCTAAGGTCCTGTCTATCAGGCCCTGTCTCGGTATCCAGAGTGATTTCTCCTCCAGAGTCAGGCTTCCTCCCTGAAGGTCAGCCCGGGATAGGGGGCCCGATTCTCTGCAGCACAGGCCACCTGCCACAGCTCATCCTGGAATCCTCCCTTTGGGACACACAAAATCATCCCTGTGACTGCCCTTTCATCCCTGCCTTCCTTCTCCTTTCAACAGAATATCCTTGAGAGTCAAGGCTGGGGCGGCTGACTTGTTCCTACAATTTTTTTGGCCTAGTTTGTCATCTTAGCTGTATGTTCTTTATATTTTCCCAAATGCCTAAGCTTTTAATGCGTAAAACTAAAAGGAGGAACTCTTCCCTCTCCACCAACACTGCCTCTCTCTCTTTCTGGGACTATCATATCCATTTCCTAATTCCTGGAGCACAGAGAACCTGACTGGCTGGAGTGGGGAGAAGGGCCAAATAGGAAAAAAAAAGAAAAAAAATTTAGTGAGTTTTATATTATTATATTACCCCAACATTTATTTTTAGTAGAAGATCATTTTAGACGCGTAGAGTTAGAAATCATTCCAAGAGCTCAGCTATTACAGGCGCTCTCCAGGTACTGGGATCATTTCTGCACGTGGGTAACGGGCTGTGGTGGGAGTGTGCGTGCGTTCTTGGCTGAGGAGTCTTTCTGTCGAGACTGAGGCTTTCCTGTCTGTGATAATTTAGTGCAGTTCTACTCACTGCTGCCCGACTGAACTTTACCTAGATCTCATCCTATAATTCCCCTGCTTAAAAATGTTCCTTCGTCCTCATGCTTTTTTGGGACCATTTATCTTACTTGGATGAGTACTACTAATTTGGAATTGGTCCCCTAGTTTCCTCCTTTTTCTCCTCTAACCCATGTAAACTCTGCTGCTGAATTAAGGTGTTTATTCCCTCTCTGCCGATCAAGGCTTCCCCTGAAGCCCTCCATGGTTTCGTCCCTGCGTGGTAAAGGGTTAAATAGGCAGCCCAGAGGTGCTCAAATGCTGTACATTCTAAATAAGGTACTGACCCTTCACAGTGTCTGGGAGACAACCTGTAAGCCTTGGGAATACCCTGCCTGACAAGATTGTTTTTGGATACCTGGGGACCTTGGGACAGGACAGATAGTCTGTGCTAACAGTATGATTTGTGATGGGTACCTTGGGTCATGCTGTATCAGTTTGATTCCTGGAGGGGCTGCAGACTGAGTCAGTCAGACAGACACTCCCGGCCTCTGTGATGTCCTCCAGTAAAAGCCATGGACATGGAGGCTTGAGTGAGCTCTCCTAGTGGTGGTACTCCTACCTGCTGTCAGACGCTGCTGCTGGGGGAATTGAGTGCTCTCCCTGGGACTCCACTGGGAGAGGACAACTGGAAGTTTGTGTTTTGCTCTCCTGGACTCCACCCTGTGCGCTGGTTACCTTTGCTGATCTTACTCTGGACCCTTTTTTTGTAATAAACTGAAATCCAGAGTTGGGCAACTTTTCTGAGTTCTGCTAGTCCTTCTAGGAAAGCATTCAACCTGAAGGTGGCCTGGGGATCCCGAATCCAGTCCCCAGCTGTCCAGCCTGGACTCCACACCTCCCTCAAGATACTCAGCTTTTCCACCCGAATGTAACAGTTTACTTTTGGGCACACTTGTATGCTTTCCTATGCCCAAGTACTTATTTATCCTGTTTCTTCTCCATCTGATGCTCACAAGTGAGTGAGTGAAGGCAGAAGAATCACAAGATAGCCTATTTCAAATCCCAGATCACTCTGCATCCTTAGACTTTTGAATTATGGTACATTCTCTCCTTGGCTAGTTGGTATTCAGAAATCAGTTTAAATATTAATTTAAGGTGTCCTAGTCAAGCTCCCAAACCTCTACCAATTTCTCTCCAGTGCTTTAAACTTAAAGTCTCTTCCTGTGTTTTCTTCTTCTTTTAACTTTGTATCACCTGAATTAATGTGAATTCTGTCCAAGAAACTGCCAGTTGTTTTGTCTTTGGTGAATAGCATTCTTCTGACACCATACAGAATTTTGTCATCTTCATCTCAGATCCGTACACATGACAACTACGTTTAAATGCTAGAAATTTTAGACGATTTGAAGAGGGTTAAAGTCTCAGACCTAGCAACCTCTCTGGCTATGCAAATCTGAAGCCTGGATGTGCTAATCCCCGGGGCAACACGGTCCATGCATAAATCTCTGCATAGCTGCTTTCTGGTGAATAGAATCTTAAGTATTCCCTGTACAACTATAAATAATTGAGGGTTGAAAATTTTTATGCTTTATTAAAATGTATCTTCATAGGAAAGATGTACAAGTTTCTCTTCCAGGAAATCCCAATTGTTGGTAACAAGATATAATAACAACATATCAAAGGCAAACAAGTAAATAATTTATATTCCTAAGTAGCAAAGCCTGGAAATGTCCAGGTTTTCCCTTGGAAATTCTTTAAGATCTTACATACGGGAACTGCATAAATTACCAATTGCTTTATAGAAGTGGTAAGTGTCGGCACCAGGGCATTCTAGATAAAAGAGTGGTTGGTGGCCTCTGCTGCTGAGATCTGGGATAAAATAAGGCTTCTTTCCTTTAGCCGGTGCTGCTGGCAGAACATATTTCCATTGCTCCTGGGCAGCTTTTGTTTCTCAAGAGTAGTCCCAGTGCAGGTGACATTTGGAAGCAATTGGGTGGAAATGCTTGTGGTTTTCAGTGGCACTGCAAAGCTACATGTGGCTCTCAGAGGCCTGACCTTGGAATTCATGAGAAGAAGTCACTTTGTCTCCTTTTCCCTGGAGGACCATTTCTATGATCCCCCCTCTCCGTGCCCACTTGCAGCACTTGGGAAAGAGGATTTTTTAGAGAAATCTCATTTGCTTCCTCAAATCTTTCCCAAGTGTTGAAGCTTATGTGGAAGTTTTGGATCTAGAAGTCAGGAGGCCTGGGCTTGAGACTTGGCTCTACCATTATAGCCAGGTGACCTCAGGCAAGTAATGAAAGTATGGCTCCTCAGTGTTCTCATCTGTGAAATGGGAGATGGTAACTAACCAGCCTACTGCACAGCAGTATGGTGAAGGTCAGCTGTAAGAGTGGATATGTATTACTCTTATAGATGGTAAGCCACATAGAACTGTAAGGGCTGTCTTCTCTATTCTTCCTCCCTTCCTCCCTCTTTCTTTCTTTTGTCCCTAAATAGTACCAAACGCCTTCTTCACAACCCAATATGTACAGTGGTGTATCCATGGCCTACCATATAAGAAAGCTGTTACTATATCTTTGCCATCTCCGCCCATCCACTACCCTGCCATGCTTGTACTGCTGGAGGACAGGCACTGTGCTGCTTTTGCAAAACCAAACGTGTGGGGCCAAGATGTGTCATGCTGAGGGAGTTGGGGAAGAACTCTCAGAGGATTTCTAGTTCCTAGGATTCAAGTAGCATTTAACCTGGAGCTCTGAAAGGGTACTTCTCAGAGACCATTTTACTTTCATGGGCTTAACTTGAGTATCTTGGGCTTTTTTCTATTTTTAGATTTTTTTCTCCCAAATAATGTTTACTTTGACAGATCAAAGCTGGAAGGAAACAGCAGCTCTGGGACCAAAGGGAAGACTGTATTTCTGATTGCAGACAGCATATATGTGAGGGAATATAAGAGATGAAAAAGCAAGGTATTTCCTCAAGATGTTTATAGTCTAGTTATGAAACGAGCATGCAATTAAACAAGGCAAAAAAGTATTCAGCATAGAGGGGCCCTATGTTCCACGTGTGAGGTGAAGATGGGGCTAGAGGTGGGGGTAGTTAGAAGAAATACAAAATGACCCTTGGTGTTTGGTTAAGGAAGAAATACAGGAAAGGCTTAATTGGGGAGGAAGATTAGAATAAAGGCATACAGATGCTTTGTCTGGCATGGTCAATAGAAATTCCTTGACAGGAAAAGCCTTACTCTATTGAAACAAAGGTTACTAGTGAAAGAAGAGATTGAACTGAATTTCTCTCTTTAATGTGGAGATGAAGCAAAGAGGCAAGGGCTCTCAGTACACAGCCTCCCTAGATTGGCGGAGACAGAGGTAGGGAGAGATGGGGGCTGTACCATTCCCGGGACCATTGCCAAGGAAAGATGTCTTGTCTTGTCCTGCTAAAGAAATGTTCTCTGCTTTCTTACACTGAAAACTCTCTTGGCACCTTAAGCTAAGCATGGCTTTAAGTAGCATGGAGAACATCTTATATATATGAATATGGAGAAAGAGAGAGTGCATGTGTGTGTGTTTGTGTATGCTTAGGGTGGTACAGGCCAGAGTGGCACTTAGAAAATGCCATTTGCAAAACAGTTCGCTACTCAGTATTCATCAGGTACTTATTAAGTACTAACTGTATACCAGGTATGCTGATAGTCTCCATGAATACAGTAACATCCAAGGCAGACGTGATCTGTGCCTTCACTGAGTTTACAGTCAAGGCGTTAGACTCTAATAGGACTTCATGGAATATCGGCAGTTGTCTGGTGGGCTAAGCTAAGAGTTACATTTTCATAAAAAATCTCATTTCTTTGCACTGAGATGGAGCATTAAGAATTTAGGTTAAGTCATAAACGTGAACAGCGCAGCGAGCTTCACCAGGATGCACAGTAATTGAAGCCACAGGGAAAGCTTAAAATGCCACTGATTTATTGTGCACACAGGCGTCCCAAGCTTCCGATATGATAAGAAAGCAAAGTGGAGGCAGGCTGGAAGATGATGGGCAAATCACATTCCATGGGAACCCGGGAACTCCTCTGAGGCTGGGATCTGCACCTGCACAGATGTTTGGATTAGGCAGCCAGCCGGGTGAAATGTGGGTTTGAATGGGCAGTGATACCTGGCAGAGGAATAAGGACCCTGAGAGACTCATGAAAACTTACTCCCATCAGCAGTTGTATGGAAGAGGTTTCTGGAGCTTTTTGGTCAGGAGAGGTGGTTGTTTTTTGTCAAATTGTTTGATTGAAACATGGAGTTATGTGTTGTCTATGCTGGAAGGGAGGCGGGCTGCTTAGCTGATTTTATGTTGAATTGGAAGGAGAAAACGAAAGCAGAAGACAGATGTGGGTGGGTCTTCCATGTAATTTATAGTCTCAGAGAGATTCAGGCACCACAGCCATGGCAGTTAGAAGCATGAGTTTTAGAATGTCCCCATGCTAGTCATTGTGTGTCATCGTCTATATATTTCTTAATAGTCATTGGTGATCAAACTCTTAAAACAAAGAAGAGGTGTATATTTTGCTTCAGAGGCAACAAAGGTATGAAATCACCCCCTATAAGTGTGGTTCCCCTCTCCATCCTTGAGGGGAAAAAAGAATAGAGTTGATAGTGGCTACATTGAGAAGAACGGTTGCATCCTTGGGTCCTTTGCAGGAAAGAATTTGAATTGGATATTGACTCTGGGCTGAGGCTATATGAAAACCCTGAAGTTGGTATTAGACTTGTTCCAAACTACATTTTCTTTCTTCTTTAACAATTTTGCATGTTTGTGTGCTTTCATTTTCCTTTCGCTCTATGCTGTTAACATATCAGTTCTCTCCTGTGCTCTTCTTTATCCTCCTCTGTGTCCTGGCGAGACCACCACTTCAGATCATCACACCGGCTCCTCTGCTGCCTAGATTTCAGTGGGGTTATGGACGGCAGTAGTCATATATTGGCATGTGAGAGGAGAGAAGTCAAAGTATTTACTCCCTACTTCCATTTCCCTTGTGTGCTGGGCCACATCTTGTGGGAGCGACTTGTTCCTCTAGGACTGCACCTCCTGCCAGATGGCCCTGCTCCCAGGCTCCAGGGCTCCAGGTTTCACTAGTCTTGTTAACACCATCCCCCCCCCCCCCCCCGGCCTTTGCAAACACAGATGTGGTGGTGGCTTCTCACATCTCACCCTTGCTGGTTACTCATTTCTCCCCATCTTACTGGTTCCTTTCCTTTTGCTCACACCCCTATAGATGATCCCTTCATAAGTGCCTAGGGAACCGTTTCCTACCAGGATCCGGACAAAAATGTAGCTTGGAAGCCATTTAAAGGCAGGCACTACATTTAATTGGTGTTTCCAAACTTTTTTTTTTCCTTTCAGGCCTTAATCAAGTGCTGGACACTAAAGATGTTAACCATTTCTTCTATTTTCAACTTCCCCATATCCAAATCCATCAGGAAGTCTAGTTAGTTCTACTCTAAAATGTAATTTAAACTCATCACATTTTTTTCCCATTTCTAATGCTATACCCTTGGCCTAAGTGGTATTAACTCATCTGGATTCTGCAATAGCCAATAGCCTCTACCTGGTGCCTCTGCTTCTTCTCTTGAAGCAGATAGTCCACTCTACATAGAAGCCAGAATGATCCTTGAAAAATTTGAAACGAGATCATGTCACTTTCTGCTCAAAAGTCTCCAGTGGCTTTCCCATTGCATTGAAACAAACCCCTAAGTTATTACTTTGGGCAACAAAGCTCTTCATGATCTGGCCCTGCTTACGTCTTAGAGTTCACCTATCTCTGCTTTCTCCTGTCATCCAGTCTTTGTCACTCTGCCTTCCTGGAACATGACAAGCTTGCTTCACCTGAAAGCAACATCTGCCCATGTTCCCTCTGGTCCAGACTTTCCCATGGTTGGCTCCTTCTGGTCATTCAGGCGGCAGCCCTGACTTTACCAGGGTCTTTCTACAGCCACTCTAATGCAGTGTCTCCATCCTGGTCTTCCCTTAGTCATTCTCTACCACATCAGGTCACTTTATTTTTTTCACGGAACTCATCTGCATCTGAAATTACTGTGTTGATGTCCTCACTTCCTTGCTTAGTGTTTAACTCTCTAAAGGGAAGTGAGGATCTCATACCTACCTGTCTGGCTTACCACCGTCTCCCCAGGGTATTAGGAGAGCCTAACCCATGCATGGGCTCAGCACACACACGCACACACACAAACACCCAGTGCAGAGAGGTTTACTGATCAGCATCCCTCTAAATGCTTTTCATGGGCTACTTCATTTAATCCTCACAGCAACCTCATTCATCAGGAACGATGATTATCCTTGTTTTACAAATGAAGAAACTGAAACACAGTGAGGTTAGGTAACTTGCCAAAAGATTGACCTAATTAGGAAGTAGTGGGACCAGAATGTGAAATCTGGCTGTCTGGCTCTTCAGTCCATGCTCTTAACCACTCAAGTATAAAGCATCTGAACATTTGTTTGTAAATTAATCTTCTTCCGCTTCTCACTTGGACTTTGGAAAGAAAGAAGCTATCTAATTTTTCATTGTGGGAGCCTGCCCAACCCCATGCTGAGGGTTTCTCTCTCCCTGATAAAAGATACGCTGAGCCCGGGACAGGCAGAGAAGCACAAATCTCTTTCTGGAATACAAACCCTTCAGGAAAAGTTCCCAAAGAGTCTTGGAAGCACTGAGCCTCCAGACTGCCAAAAATGTGGCCTGAAACTTCACTGCAAGAATATATTTTTTCCCTGTCTTCCATCATTCCTTAGTTAAGAAAACACTAAATAAGCCTATCTGTTGTACTAGACACCTGGGATTCTGAGATGAACAAGACAAGGTCCCAGCCCTCTAGGAGTTTACAGGCTAGGGAAACATCAACTCAGCTTCAAAACACATTCTACTTGTTAAACCGTTTTTCCTGAATCAGTTACAAATAAGGAAGAAACTAATGCAACATTGTAAATCGACTGCACTTCATTAAAAAAAAAAAAAAAGGAAGAGCAAGCAAACAAACAAAAAATGTGAAAATAGACCAGATGTTATCTGAACTGACTCTGCACCTGGACTGATGATGCAACCTTGTCAGAATGGCGAAGCCGGTCTCCGGTTCAGACCCACCTTCCGAAGGCCTGTGTGTGTAGTCTAGTCTACGTCAGCAACAATGCTGCTTTTGCAGTTCCCTTTGGATGACCGTGCCATGGTTGCTGCCCATTTGGAAGTACTTGTCAACTTTTTCAAGACTGCCTTTCCCTTCCCCAGGCTCAGTCCCCTGTTGACAAGCAGGACCCCAGCCCAGGCATCTCCTCCTTAGAGCAGACGTCGTTCCGATGCCCGTCTTCATCCTCACTCTCTCAGCACCGGATGAGATTACCAGCAGCAATCCCATCTCCCTTTCTTGTAATTCAAACACTCCCATCCATGGATTGTTTCTGTCCCTGGCTTCCAATTTTCCCCCACCCCTTGTCTGTCTGTTTCGCTCTATTACCCAAGCACCTGAAAACCCAACTCAGTTTACCCCATGGTAGCTCCACAAAGGGATCACCTTGCAGCCATGTGTGGCTATGCAACTTAAAATACAGCCAAGAAATGCACCCTGTTTTTTATTCTGCTTCCCTGCACCATAAGCTTTTGTTGAAGTGTCTAATACTGCCTTCCTGTGCTTTTTGAATTTTTTTTCTTTTTCTTGCTGGACTTGTTGCTTTCCAGGTTTCTCCCTGGAAATTGAAATAGCTGTGTTTCAGGTTCCTTTCCTCCAGCTGTATTAGCTTTCAGGGCTCCATGCGGAGGCTCATTTGGCAATTTCCTGCCCATATTTCTAAGCTCTGCAACCCCTTTTCCTTACTTGCCTGTCCTTAGTGGTTTTGTTATGCCTTCCATTTCAGCTTGATCTGCAGATTTAATTAGTGGGCGTCATGTCCTTCCAATTTTAAAGAATACATAAGATAACAGCAGTTCTCTGCAGCAGCAGGTGGGTAGGAGAAATAAGGAAAGAGGGACCTTGTGCCATAAGCAGCTCTCTGCAAAATAAGGAGTTGGGGTGAGGGCGAGGGGGGAATGAGAGACGTGGAAGATGTGACCCAACAGCTGGGAATGTGCCCTTACTGTAGCAGACGCCCCTCCAGATTTGCCAAGCTCTTCTGCACAGATGGTGTGGCAGCACCTAATGGTACGATTTCAGAAGCAGATATGTAAAGGGCAGGTGAGGTGGACCAGTGAGATCTCAGTTCAGAAAAGGGTCTAGGGACGTGTAACCTCAAATCTGAATGATCTTTGCAATTTAATCTCTAGGAATACACTCCACATCTGTCTTAGGTCAGGTTCCTGGGAAACAGACTGTGAGATGAAACTTTCCTGGGGAGCGCTCTCAGACACAGCACCTGTGAGCAGGTAAAGGAGGCAGGATTGGACAGAAGGAGGAGCTGAACTGTTACGCCATTTCAACAGGGAGCTCAGCTGATCCCTGTGGGGGTTCTCGTGAGCTGGGGGCCCCATCAGAGGAGTTCTGCTTTGAGGCAGGGGGTCAGACAACCCCCACATGGACCAGTGATAGATAGTACTTGGGCTGCCTCTGGAGAGCAACGATAAACCTGGATGAGGCTGCTGTTTTCTGAGGAAGGTAATTCCTGGAAAAGGGCTTCGCTGAGAGTCAGCACAGCCAACACTCCTAGGCGCTGGGAGGATGAGTGCTTCCATCGAGACGGGGTCTGGGTGGCACACCCATCATCCACTACAACGTCCTGGGAGACCATGCAAACCCTCAGTGACAGGTGGCATTCCTGAACATCCCCTGATCAGCAAGAGGCTTCCCTCCTTTTGTCTTCTGTGACCTACTTATCTTTGTCTTCTTGACTGTCCCCACTCAATTTTTGTTATGGTTCTTTCTCCTTTTTTCTCCCCCATTTTCTTCATGAATATGGGCCCATGCATTAGTTCCATCCATAAGTAATTCACTTTGTTTTCCAGATCTCCCATGATATACTGTTTTTAACCCTTTTCCCACCATTTTTTCTTTCTCCCTGTGAAATCTTATCTACTCAGTTTTTGCCTTTTTCTTCTCGTCTAGTGATTTCCAACTCTTTAGGTCAAGCTTTAGCCTCACTTCTAAAACAATAATCCAATTTCTAACTTTTGGCTGGAGTGCCTCAAACTAAATGTTTCTAGTAATGGAGTTCAGTATCTTCCCCTGATCCAAGCCTATTACATATAATGAAACATCATACAGCTAGCCTCACAAGGATGGTACACCTGGACTGGTCCCCAATCTTGCTGCTCAAAATATGATTCATGGGTCAGTGGTTTGTTAGAAGTATAGAACCTTAGTCTCCACCTAGGTCTACTGAATCAGAATCTCCATTTTAATAAGACAGATGACTCAGAAGCACATCAAAGTTTGGGATACATAGATCTAAAACTTTCTTCTCCCTCAAATGCAATATCCAGTGGATAACTAATTCAGTTTATTTTGTCTTTTAGTCTATCAGTGATATTACAGTAACCTAAGTGAGACTTAGAAGTTACTAAGGAACTTCTCACTTACCGCCCTCAGTCTCTCTCCTGTAACTGACCCTTCACACTGATGTATACTTACCGTTGCAAAACATCTCATGTCCTCTTGCACAAACTTTCAACTGTGTCCACTGCTTGTTGGGTAAGTTCCAAAGTCCTAACCTGGTACTCACTCTTTACTTTTCTGTTTTTACCTTCCACATACCAGTGTTCCATCCTTACTGGTCTACTCTTACTTGACTGCACTTTTACACCACTGTCCCATTCTTTATGGTGTTTCTTCTGAAACATCCTGTTCTTCTACTTTGCCTGTCGAAATCTCACTTACCCTTTAAGATCCAGCCTAAATGCCTTGTCTTTCAAGAGTCTGCTCAAGCTTCTTGCATGAACTGATCTCAAAACAGATTGGTCATCTCTATATGGCTACACTTTCTGTATACTTTTATATGAAGCCCAAATCTCAGCACCTAGAAGAAGGCTTTGTGTGTGTGTGTGTGTGTGTGTGTGTGTGTGTAGAAATTAAATAGATCCATGAATGAAATAAATCAACATCTACAATCAGCCAAGTATATACATACTATAATCTACTTGACTGGAAAATTTGGTTATCTCATGGGTTTGCCAACCATAGTATCTAGATTTTCTGAAACAATCCTATTTCAGGAAGTTTTCCAGTCTTCCTGTAAATACATATTTTATACTTGATTATCAACTTAAAAATATGGTCCTCACTTTCATGATCACTAAGCTGCATCACTTAGTCACCTACAAAACAGGCTTTAAGAGCGCTGCGTAGTTCCATGTGATGAGTGATGGATTATGCTGAATATCCCAGCGCAAGTTCATCTGAGATTTCCCTACCGTCTTCTCCAAGCCTGGCCGCTTGCCTTAACATCTACACATCATGCCCTCCTCCCTTCTCTTTCCCTGCCTCCCCCGGTTTCCTATTGCCAGAGTAGAAGCAGAGAGATCTACTTCCCTTTGCTAACTCTGTCTGAAGTGACAGAGTTGATCAATGAGTTGCAGTGCCTGTCCAGGAAAGCCAGTTTGATTGTCCTCCTGTGGCTGAGTTGACAGCATTCTGCCTTTTATGAACTGAATAGTGAGGCACTCTTTGGAGCTCAGTTTTGCCTGTTTATGGTGGATTCCTGCTGTATTTTTTATGTCTGCTGTTGTTATATCATTGCCATTGGTATTAATCTCTGGCTAGTTTATCGGCTGTTGATGTATAATGACTTGGCATCATAAAAATAAAAAAGAGGAAAAGGGATAGAGCAAACTTTAGACAGTGAGGAGACCCAGATGAAAGGTGAATATTCTAAAGTCTAATCAAGACCTACATAACATCACAAGCCTAGTTCTTGGGCAGTTGTACACCTGGAAAGGGAGCCTATTTAGATTGTAACACTTTCCATGTTTGTTGAAGATGTAATAAGTTTTTGTCTTAGCAGCAGAAAGACCATTCCTGGGATATGAATATTGTTATAATAATCCTTACATTTGGAGAAAAACAGAGAACAAAATGAAGTGAGGAGCCGTCTTTGGCTGAGTATTCATTGGATTTTTAATACCAGTGAATACTAGGTTAAAAGAGCCCTTTCAAAAAAAATTTCCATAAGGATCTACAATTCCAGCCCAGGACAGTAGCCACAATCTTAGAACGCCACGTTCTGTGATTTTCATAGCAAAGCATGTACTCTGGATTCCTCCACACTTGACAGACACTGTAATTTTCTTGGCACATATGTTTTGCCTGAAAGTGAATGCATTTGTCAAAGCAGGAAGGTACCTGTGATAGGTGCCATGAAAATAATTAGATAGATAATCCTCCTTTGATAGGTGAGCCATTAAAAAAATTAAAATTTAAAATATATCCAGACTGCAACCTAATTAACATATTTTATTGAAATAGTTTAAAATTCTTTTCTGAAAAACTGGCATAGACAAATAAGCCTTAGTGAGGAAGGAGGCATTTTCTGTACCTCTCTATTTGTTTTCTCCTGGTGAGGTTGCCCAGTTGTTAAGACCTTCCTTTATGGAAAGGATACTTTTTAATCATAGGAGGAATTAAAAACAGGATTGAGATCCTTAAGAGCCTTAAGACAAGGTTTTCAACTGCCTGCAATCTCCTACTAATTCTCTCTCTTCTTTCTTAAAGCTTTTATGATGGTTTCCACCATCTTTTGCAGCCCCTAGGCAGAGCTGATTCCTCTCTTCATTATACAGTTGTCTCTTTGATTCCTCTTCTATGGTCCTTTTCACACTGTATAGCAGTAATTCAGTTTTGTTTCTATGCGACTGTAAGCTCCATGTGGTGTCTTGATCATCACTGTCGTCATCATCATCTTCATCACCATCATCATCTTTGTCACCATCACCTTCATCATCATCTTCATCATTGTCTTTACCATCATTTCACCATCATCTTCATCATTATCATCTTCATCACCATCATCTTCATCATCACCTCACGTTTATTGTGTGCTTACTAGGAGCCAGCCATTACACTAAGTAATTATATGAATTAATTCATTTCATTCTCACAACAATTCTGTGAGATAGGTACTTTTAAAATCCTCATTTTAGGGTGAGGGAACTGAGACCCAAAGGGGTTTTAGTGAGTGTTATTCACCTTTATAACCTCATTGATTACTACTCTGTCGGCACACAGCAAGCACTTGATTTTTATAGAATGAATGTCTTTCTAGATAATCTTTACCAGTTTATTGTTTAGATGTAAAGTGATCTGTTTGTTTGAATATAAAGACCATGACTTAGAAATGTTCAATTCAAATTTAATTCAACAAACACGTTTCATTTCCATACTGGCTGATTTCACTGCTTGTTGACAGAGATGGTCTAAAAGTTCCCTAGGAGATGCATGTGTGAAATGATATTGACTTTAGGGGCACTACCAACGTCAATTCTTTCAGGACCATGGACTCTAATGCACATAAACTGTCCCCCCAATTTACCCCAACCATTTTCGTATTCATGCCTGTGACCCTGCTCATTGATTGCTTGATTTATTTGTTCATTTAACGAATCATTAATGCTAGACCCCAAGATACAAAAATCAATATGATACAAAGAATAACTGCTCTCAAAATACTTCGAGTTAAATGGAGATAGGTAGATAAAGATGGAGGTAGATAAATACCATCAGAGAGGTTAACAAAGAAGCTCAAAGAAGACACATAGTCTTATCTTAGGAGAGTTCAGAGAAAGCTTTCTTCTGTATAAAGAACTGAAAAATAAATGAACAAGAAACAATGAGAATGTAGGAAGAGTATTCCAGGGATAGGCATGTGCAAAGATGTCTAGGAAGAATCTGTTTGGGGATATGCAAACAGCTCAGTATGACTTGAACATACAGGGTATGATTACAGATGAGGGTACAGAGAGAAACAGAGTCCAGATCAGGAAACCTCTTGTATGTCATACGTTTGAGTTTCAACAACCTAAAAGCAATGAAGATACATCAAGGTGTTGTAAGGAGAAATCAAAGGCAGTGTTTTAGTTTTTAATATTTTGGCCACAGCAATAGATAGATTTTTATTCTACAAGTAATTCCATAGCACTTACTGTGTATCAAAATACAGCAGGTATTACGCAGTACTCAGATGGACTGGGAGGGTACTAGTGTTGAGACAGGGAGATCAGTTGAGAATGAGAATGTTGGAATAAATATTGAGGAGATAGAAATAGGAAAAGTAAAATTAATTTGTAGTCAGTCTACTTTCCCAATACCTCCCCTTAATTACCACCTAGAGAAAAATCACTGAAGTCAGAGCTTATCATTCAGTGCTTAGACTTATCATTAACTTAGGCGTTCTCCTCTATATTTGTTTATTTAACAGACACCTACTAATCAGCCTGGTGAATGGTTCAGTGAGAAGTAGAGGGCTTGGGAAACAGACAGATATGGGTTCAAATTACAACTTGGACTGTTTAATTGGGTGGATGTGAGCACTTGTCTCATGTAGGTTCTTAAGATACACAATTTTATCAGTTCTGTTCACTCTCATTCTATCCTAGAAATCTCACCTTGACATGGCATCTATTTCATGTAAATTAGGACAATTCTAGGCTAGTGCCATCAAACAAAGGTCAAGACTAGAGAACAGGGGCACAGAATGAATTATAACTCAGACATTTAGAGTTACATTTCTTTGAAGGGTAAGCTCCTTGGTCAAAATTTTTGCTCATAAAACACCAAAAGTGTGAATCTGAAGGCTACTTTTTTCTGTTGTTTGGTAGATTGTCATCATAGAATGTATTTAGTTTAATCAACATCTGTGCCAGGTAGTATGGTAAGTACTTTGCATAAGTAAACTCATTCAATCCTCACCATAAACACATGGGGGTAATTATCATGTGTTCATCTTACAGATGGGAAGGCTGAAGCTCAGAGAGGTGGAGGGGGGCACCTAAACTACTGAGAGAGCTGAACCCCACCCCTAACCCTGAAGCGCATGTTCCTTCCAGTATACACCGTGTCCTTTCCCTTGTAAGAAACATTCAAGGCACATTAAGGAAACTGTGGAGAAGTAAGGTAATATCCCTCCCTGCCCTTAGAAAATGCATAATGTAGTTAACACAAAAAGCTGTGCTAACGACACACTTATAGTTGTCCTGTCGATCAGGATAGCAGTCTAACTTTTCCTTACACTGCCTTACTCCCACGGACTTAACACTAAGACCCAACCATCTATCCAGTTGGGCTTCATGGAAGACAGTGGAGGTGAGAGGTGTTCCCAGAAGGACACCATGTACTGGCTGTCTAAACTGAGGAGTGAGATTAGTGCCACTGTAGCAATTCAGGCAACAGCATGGCTCTGGACGAGTTAACTGCTCAGTCTGAACAGGGTTCTGTACCATGAGCCAGAAGGACAAGACTGAGCCATGACTGGATCAACTTAAAAAGTGAATAGTCTCTGGGCAGTTCTTGCAGTGGCTCCTGTCGGAGGTTTGGCCAGCCCAGTTTGGTTGACCAAACTGTATAATTCACAGGGAATGTTCAGAAGTAAATATTATTGAAGGAGGAATAAAACCCATGGTTGCACCCATCCCAGAAATGGCAGGAACTGCTCCTGGAATGGCTAAGTAGACCAAAAAAAATAATAGCCCAGTCACTCTAGCTGAGCATTTAAAGTTGGGGAGAGATTCAGTTTCTGTCTGTAGCATCGGCCAATTTTTAAGTAAAGGTTGCCTCTTCCAGCCTCTGGTTTACATTAGAAGGGATTTTCCCTAAATACTTCTGGCTGTTCTCCACCCCTTTATTCACTCAGCGCCCTGGGGAGGACCAGTGCCTAATCTGATTAAGAAGTCTGAGAGAAGAAAGCTCAGCTCATCAACTCCTCTAGGGCACAAGTGCCCAGAGGTCCGGGCTTCTTCATCGCCCCCTGGGCCTGCAAATCTGACTTGCGTGGGCCTGGGATTTGGAGGAGGGATGTAGAGAGAAGCAAGTCTGATTTATTCTGAGGTCTGTATTTGGAAGCCTGAGCTCTCATACTACCTTCCATCTTCTACGTCAGCCATTATTAGCCATTAAGGGATATTTAACTGCCATCTTTCACTCATTTCTCAGTTTGTCCAGAACTCAGGTAGTAGGAAGAAGGGTGATTAATTATTTAGGCTTGCTCGGAGGCCCCAACACGCCCGTGAAAGTAACAGAGTAATAAGTCAGATTATTAAGTTGATGTGGGAGAGGGAAAGTGAAGGAGTACAGGGGCACATGTGGTCTTTATTTCCACTCTGGATAGAATCTCTGGACAGGGCTGAGCTTGCCGCGGGTGGGTTTATCTCAGACATGTGGAAAAGCTCCCTGACTCCATTGGATACATGACTAGAGGAAGGGATTACCAAAGAACATTGTGAAATTGTTTCCCCACAGATGTCCTTAGAAGTCTTACATATGTGTGGGGGGAATTAAGACTAAGTAGTCATCACGATCATTAATAAAATTGGTTGAGCCGGGTAGCCCCTCAGAAAGCCTCCACTGCTTCTGGTGACAGGTGTGGGCACTGCACCAGCTCCCTCAGGTCCACAGGGCACTTGATACTTGCAGACGACTTCAGTAGCTGTGGTCAAGAAGTGCATTGGAATTCAGGTGTTACAGGATCTCACTGCTGTTTTAGAGAAGATGTTCAAGGGATGCTCGAAGGTAACCTGGAGTTAATTTTGTCATATTATTTTCTTCTCCCCTACCTCATGACTTACCAACATCCTCACTCACCTACTTGAGATCTGTGCTTTTGCTCATGAATGTATTTTTCATCCAATATATCATAAATAGAACCTGGACTGTGAGGATCTTGGAGACCTCGATAGGGAGGAAAATAGAGGAAGGCGAGGTTGAGATCAGGTGTTAATGACCACTCATGAAGCTTGTTAGATCATGGGGAAAGGGCAGAATGGTAGATGAAAAGGAGTGAGTTTTGGATACTTAGGACTAGCGATAGGTGTTCACAGTGGAGACTCCCAGGGTTCCCTAGTCAGTTGCAGAAACAGTATGCAGCCAGATGTGGGGTTTAGGAGCTTGGGATCAACCTGAATGTGGCTCTCAGAATTCTTCCTAGTCTTTCCTGTGGCCCTGCTGTGTTTTATTGGATCAAGGACTCACAGAACAGTTTTATCCTGGGGCTCTTGAAGGTACAATTGGGTTTTTTTTTAAGTAATTATTTTATACATTCATTCTGTTATTCAGCAGACACAGTCCTCAGCAGAAGGGAGAGGAAGGAACAATTGGTAATGTACCCAGTGCCACAGAGGAAAGCAACCTGTCCTGCCTGTTTGGTTGGTGCTTTGTAGACATTTCTTGCTCCAGGGTTAACGTTCTGTGATTCAGTGGATTGCATTAAATTAAGCCAACTTGAATTTTCAACATGATGGGAGGATACATAAGAATAATGGATGCCCTCATAGTTCAGGCAAAGAAAGACATCACATTATTTTATTGTTGGGAGTCATAAAAATTGCCCTAATCCTTCAGTGAGCAAATGGCTCTCTGAGAGAGCTGGTGAGGGCAGGCAGTGGTTTCAAGGAGAAGAGATTTGCAGGAATTCACTAATGAAGACATGAAAATGTCAAAACACAACTGAAGCATTAAAACATATCCAAGGGCATGGATTCGTAAAAGTGCCGTCTTTAAGAAAATGCCGCAGTATATGTATCTCATAGAACTGATCGTTCCTGGAATATGAAAAATGGCCCCTGGTTATAAATTCAAGGGTTACTATTTATAATGGCATTGGAGGACCTTGTGCATCCTGCCAACTGGCCAAATCTTCCTTTAGAAATTTTATGAAGAATTGGCATAAAGGAGGAGGGATAGACATTCTCCTCACTCCTATAAGTGGAAAAGTCAATGTTTTTGTTAATGAAGGTCATTTAGCCCAGCTATTCAATTGAAAAGTGGATTTCCCCAAAGACATTCCAAATGGTAGACTATCCAAGACTCCAGCAGCTCGTATGACTTCTGTAGGTGAGCTAGGGTGCATGCTTGGTGTCTACAATGCATGGTTGAACATGTCTCTGTGCCACAGAGCATGGCTTAGGGAGCGGGGAATGGGGATGTTAAGCTTCACACCCTGTCTGTCACTGTGGGTGAACACTCTTGTGCCATGACCATTCAATACAGCTGTATGGAAACCCTGGTAGAGGGCAAACCACACACTGACTTATGTATTGAAGTGCCAGGTTGAGATTCTGAGAGTCTCCCCGGTCCTGCCAGTGATTCTCCTTGTCCTGACCCAACTCAGTTATCCTCAACAAAGCTCCAAGGAGGGCAGGGAGAGGCTTTTGGGTCTCTCTCTATAAATTCAAAAGAGATTATGCCATTTTTGGCTGACTCACTTCTCTTTTCAAGTTTTGTACGGTATTTTTGTTAATAAACTGAAGAGTTTACGCAAATAATTTTTGAGGCCCCTTCCAGCTCCAAAGTCTGAGCTAAACAAACACACATTTTCTATGATTACTAAGTTGAAGGAAAACTCTCAAATAAATATCAACTGCGCAGAGAAACACTGGCAGGTTTGTGAACAATATTTTATTTGTTGTGACATGTGGCAAAATGTTTTTTTGTGGTTGTACATTTCTTAAAGGAAACTCTAGTTTACTCTAAAAATGCAATTTCTATTTTTGCTTTAACTTATAGGAATCCAAACTAAAAAGGAAAAAAGCATAAATTATTTAATTTCCAGTCAATCCTCAGAAAAGCCCACAGTTAATGTAGCATGTATAAACATTTCTGGAGATTTTCAGGAGGTCATGTTCATCCTAGCCAAAAGCAGGCGAGTGGCAACCGTCAGCCCATGAGTCATATGTTAGAAAGTTCTGAAATAATACATACTCGTTTTTAAATTGCTGGTCATTCTTTCAAAGCAGTTATTTAAGGAAAATAAAGAGCCCTAGCCATATCAAAATTCAGCAAAACATACACTTTAAAATTTCAGATAAACCACAGAAGATTTGTCAATGAGTGAGGACCAATTTTAGAGTGAAGAGCTCCCTGAAAGGCAAGTTTCTGTTAACAGTCATATGAAAAAAAAAATATATTTTTCTCTCATTGTAGAAAGTTCAATTTACTATGTTTTGGGTAAAGTCCACAAGGCTTAAAAAAAAAATCTTGCCAAAAGAGCACATTTTCAGAGGAATACACTGGGAGGCTGAACTCCAATTTGTGCTTGTCTAAACAGAGTTGTGGGGGGAAAAGATATTCCAGAAATACCAGATCTACAAATATTTCACACTGGTTAAGAACATTAGTATGTGCTTTTCAGAGAAGTAAAACAATCTAGATGAATTAATATCAAATTTAAAAAATTATTTCCTTGAGGTTCTATTCCCTAAGCCCAATTTCAAGTAAATGTCTACAGTCTGCCTTGAAGGACCTGGAAAGTGTCTCTTTAAGCAACCATGTTGAATTCATTACATTCTTCGAGCCATAAAAAATTCAGCAATAAGAGAAACTAAAACAAAGAGAATTAAAAGGAGAATATATTTAGCTCAAAAATATTTAAACTACTTTTTTTTTAGTTTCAAGTAGCATTTCTTAGAAAACTGAAAATAAGAATACAGCTTCATGTGAGAGAAACAAAATGGTAACCCGATGTGCAGATAAACCAGATCGTTGGCTCCTGGGAATCCTTGGTCTTCATACATTTGGGAGTTGAGGATTCAGCCATGGGCCACCAAGACGGTGGCACTTCTGTTTGGAAGCAGCTCCATCATTTTCTGCGTTCTTCCTCCACCCTGAGCTGCTTCTCCTGTCTCTATCATCTCCAGTGTCCCTCTTTTTGCTTTTTATCCACAGAGTCCAGCTGTCTGTCTTGGGTCCCTGATGGCTCTTCTCTGGTTTTTGTATCCAAGGCATTCTGAAGGAAAAAAAAAATCTGATTTGAATTGTGGGTTACCAAAAGTTGGTGTTCATCTTATTTTCTGTCTTTTAATGCTCTTTGCTCCAAGGGAAAAATGTCAGAGAGGACTTTTCTGGCCATCCTGTCTGAGATTGCCTTCCATTCTCCTTACAATCAGGGTCCTAGGGACCAAAATGAAAAGAGAGGGTTGAGTGGACAGTGCCAAGGCCCGGTCCCCAACCCGAAGAACCTACAAAGAGCGAGTGGGGAATAAAAAATCCCATGGCCCTCTTCTTCTCTCCCGTCTCCTGCCAGAGCTCTTCCGTTGGCAGGACGAAGCATGTGGAAAAGGTTCAGAGTGGGTCTGGAGGGAAGAGAGACCGTCTCCCCACACCCACTTCACTCTCTGCCTCTTTACGCGAGTCTATTCTTTGTAGAGCCCCTGACGTTATACTTAATGCTAACTTTTGTGGTGGGAAGAAAGCATTATGGAAATAGGAACTTTGTATTCTCTGTAGCTTTCTAGAATGCTGCTTGACACAGAGTATGCACTTACGAAGGATTTGTGAAGGAAAGAGAAAAAAGAAGGTGAAAAGAAAGGAAATATAAATAAAGAAAGGAAGTAAGAAATTTTCCACTTAGGTAAACTCTCAGGAAGATCTTTTTTTTTTTTTTCCATTCCTGGTGCTGTGTGAGATGATTTTAGGTGGTATGCAGATAACTGCTTTTAATTTACTTATTGTGTATTTTAATGATGATTAGATGATTTTTCCACATAGTGGGTCTTGAGTAGGTAATTAAATATAAGACACTAACTTATGGGAAATGTTAGGTATATATTATTAAAAGTAAACAATGCTATATAAATAAATGAAGTTTGGGAAATACAGAGTGAAATGTTCCCCATCACTCCATACTTTTATAAACAACACTAACAAGCATGACCCTCTGGTATCTTCATAGTGTTTAAAGCGGTTCAGGTATGTTTCACACCTACTATGTGCTCTCACAACACTGCTTGCCAGAGAGCTGAAAAGGCATTTCCCAGGGTCCTGCATTTAGTTAGTGATCGATTTGGGAACATGGCTCAGGTGTTCTGCTGTGAGAATGGTTCTCTCATGTCCTGCTTAGCACAGCACTCCCCAGTAGATGAGGAGTGAGTGTGCAGTGTCCATTTTTCCAGGGTGGGAGCTGGGTGTGCAAGCTGGATTGTCCTGGCTCAGCCCCAGCTCCACCAGCCATTAGAGGTAACCCTGGTCAGTTACTGGTTCTCTCTGTGCCTTGGTTTCTTGGTCTGTAACATGGTGCAACAATAACTCCTCTTCCTTTGGGTTGTTGCAAGGACTAAATAAATTAACAGAAGCACCTGGTAAAGAGTCTCTGACATAGTCCGTGTGTTGTTTTTCTAGTGTGGGGATATTTCTGATCAGCTGAAATTCTAGCCTGCTTCCTTCTAGTCTTTTCCTCTCCCTGCTATGTGTGCAGAGAAAGATCCAGCAGCAGCATGTTCTGGACCCAAAACATATTCGTTTGTGGTGCTCAGCATTAATTCATAGCCACTGGAGTACTGACAAATGCATTCCAGTAATTGAACTCTGAGTGAGTGGACATTTCAGAGATGTGGGAATCTATATTCTCTTGTCATTGAATGAGAAAAAATATGCATGCCAGGACTGTCAGCTCTGGGATAATGCAAAACAAGATATATATTTTGATGTGAGGCATAAAGTAATTCTATTAATAATAAGGATGCCTGCATTTTTACTTCTTCCAGTGGAGGCATGTGCTGGAATTTACTCATAATATGGAATATTCTCCCATGTGCCGTGCACCTGGTGTTGGCTGAGCTTGCCTAAACCTTGTTGTATTACATATAGTTAAGTCATTTGTATAAGTCTGTGTAAAGTTACACACCACTATATTTAATTTCTGAACAGTGTTCCTACTTGACAGAAATGTTATGCTATCTTCCTCCTCCCACTGTTTTAATAAATACCTATTTATTTACAATTCTTATTTATTCTCCTCCGGCAACTTTGGTCAACATTGAGATGAAGGTACTGAATATGGCCAATTTACACACACAGTCTTCCAGCTTTGGAATTTACTCAATGATCCGATGAATTCCCATGTATTTTTTTCAGCTACTTTTTTTTTTAATATACTGGACAGTGAGACTAGGAAGTAGGGCATTTGGGTCAATAATGAGCCCCTCTGCATATATTCATGTAATTAAGAGAGCCTCACTATCCCAGTTCAAGGCAATGGATACAGAATGAGTGTGGCATCACTTCTGTTAGAAGGAAAAATGAATAAAATAACAAAAAAGGAAATAAACAAACAGGAGTTCAAAGTGTCAACCAAGTTGTCCTGAAAGAGTGATCTTAGTGCTCAGTAGGAACTGTCTAGGTCTGGTTGGACAGCAGAGTGGTGGTATCTTCAAAGAATGACAGTATCAGAGTTGTTGAGGGTTTGGATACCAACTACATTTCCTTTTGACCAAAAAAGGCCCTGGTGGCCTCTTAAGATAATAGATCATGTCTCTATTTTACTGATGATATTCTGCCCCATAGGAGATTCTATTCTGTTTTTTAACTGGGGCATTGATGTGAGAATTTACTCCGTTTGGATAAGTCCAATTGGATGCTTTTGGAAAAAAAAGAAATACATACAATTTAATCAGTCATCTCTTTTTCATTTCTTAATAGCAAAATGTTTCCAATTTTTCACATATATGGTGAAAAATATCTTGATTTACTAAGATTCCTTGTGAACGCAGTTAGTGCAGGGCTGTTAAAAATGACCCTCATAAGTCTTAAGCCTTCAGACATCCCTAAGTATGAAGATGGGGAAGGTTAACAAGATGCCAGCCCAGAGGACAAGCCTGGAATTTGGGCTTGACTGGGTTAGTGGAGTCAGATTCTGAGTGAACCAGACCTAGACCATGTTGAGATTCAGCACCAGAACTACCTAATCAAGTGGGATGGAGGACTGACTGGTTGGCCCATCAGGAGTTGAACAGATAGAGGACCAAGCAGAAAACTAGGCAAGAATTTGGCCATGAATAGAGCTTGAATTTTCTCATCTTCTTGATGAGACTAATGATAGTACATATTGCATAGGGCTGTTGTTAGAATTAATTGGGATAATAAATATAAAGCTCTGAGCAAAATGCCCACAATTCAACAATAGCAGCTTCCCATTTATTTTTATAACAATAATAATATAATATGATTATGACTGAGGCAGCCCAGAGGCGGAAAGGGTCTCATTGTGAGGAAGTATTCCAATAATTCTTTTGTAACTTATTTAAGAATTATATTTCTATCTCACCTTGAATGTCTGAGGGAAACTTGGGCAAAGGGCAGAAGGATTTTTTTTAAATTTTATCTTCTAGAGTTCCACAGATGAGTTGAGAGTAAAGAAGCAGACAAAATAACACATGAAGAAATCTCAGTGTGTGAGAAAAAATGCAGCTCTGAGAGCTTCTCCGATTTTAGACTAGGGACGACCTGCATTTCTTCTTGAATTATTATTTTAGTCACATGCAATGCTCTCCAAATGGTCTCATGAGAAAAGATGCCACTTGGCATCTTCCCCATATGAAATGTACAGTGAATTAAGTTTCAGATCTGGTCTTTTGTTTTGCTTTGTTCATGAACAAGAGACAGAGACTGTTGCTGTAAACTGGGTCTCTGTAGAATGACTTAGATAAGCTTCTCACTGTCAAAATGCAGAGCTTCTAGAAGTCAACAGCCCCAAATAAAACCTTAATGGTGATATTGTAGTGATATCCACTGAAAAACCCTGCTGTTACTGGTTGAACTATGTCTTCTCAAAATCTGTATGTAGAAGTCCCACCCCTCAGTACCTCAGCATGTAACCATATTTGGAGATGAGATCTCCAAAGAGAGTTAAAATGAGACCTTTAAGGTGAGGTCCTACAGTCCCATATGACTGGTGTTCTTATAAGAAGAAGCAGGGACATCCAGAGAGAAAAGGCCATTGAAGACACAGTGAAAAGATGGCCATCTTTAGGGCCACGAGAGGCCTCAAGAGTCACCAAGCCTACTGACACCTTGATCTTGACCTTCTAGCCATCAGAGCTGTGAGAAAATAAATTTCCGGTGTTTATGCCTCTCTATCTGTAGTATTTTGTTGTGGTAGCCCTAGTAAACCAATACACCTGCCTTTCTCTAGAGCCTTCAGCCCGACCTTTCACATTACGTGGAACTCCAAGTTCAAGAAATACAAGGAGCTGGGCTCGGAGCCCACCTCTCTGCATTCAGGGTTTATAGCAACAAGCATGGTAAGCTAGCTGAGTTGTCTGTGGATGTTAAATGTCTGAGTGCTTCTCCTGATTAGATCCAGGCTGTGGTCAAAAAGATGATGCTACAATGTAATCCCAATCCCAGCCCCCAAAAGTGATGCTCCAGTGTAATTCTAATCGTAATCTCCAAAAGATGATGCTACAGTGTATTCCCAATTCCCAGATATGCTCAGGAAGCATGATACAGCTGTTTGGAAATATGCTTGACTTTGCTGTCACTGATAAAGATATGCAGGTGCACACAAGTGCATGTGTGTAAGTGCGTGTATACAGTCATATACATAAACACACACACGTGCGCACACACACACACAAGTATACACAGATGTCCACATCTTTAAGGAAATAAAACAAACTCACACAAGCTTCACTCATTTGCAGCTGGCCATGCGACACTCACCATGCATGGGGGAGAGACCCTGTTTGCGTCCCACCAAGTCGAGCCAGGCTGCCCATCAACAGTCTGGTGGGAAGTGCAGCGAGTCCTGGAAAAGATCGCAGCACTTCATCCGTTTCATGGCTAGTAATGTGGTAAAAAACATAGTTGGCTCCTCTCTTAAATCACGAAAATCACAGGCAGCACCAGTTAATAGGGAATCCACATGTGAGCTCATCCGGGCTGTGTGCTTAGGAGAGCCAGACACAGCTCCGCTTCTCAATTAGGTGAGAGTGAGTTTGGGCTGAAGGGTGTACAAGCACCCCTTTCTTCCACACCGACACCCACTCGCCTGTCCTGCTTCTCCCATTAACATGAACTTGCAGTTAAGACACGGAGCTCTCAGGACGCAAGCGCTGTTTCAGGATGAGGATGTCTGTGCCTTTTCCTCCCTTGGTGGAAATGCTGGTGCCCTTTGGAAACATCCAGAAATAAAGCTGTCAGTTTAAGCACATTCAATCATGCGATGATGAGAACAAAGCCACTAATGGATCCAGTCTCCCAACAACAAACCTCCAGAGGGACATTTTCTTGTCAGGGAAGCTCTTTCTGAAAGTGTCCACCTTTGAAAAGAGTTTGCACTCTTGAGAGAGGCATTAAATTTTATTCAGTCTAAATGAAGTTGATTTTACTTTTATGTGTTTTAATCTATATTTTAATGTAATGGGAGCTGTTATTGTTGGACACGTCTCAGTCCCGTTGAGTGTGAGCAAATGATGCGACTTAATCGAGCCGGCTTCTGAAACATTATCCATTAGCATGTTGAAGGCATCTGAGCAGTAAAGCCATCCAGCAGATGCTTGTGAACGTAGGCTCTGGAGCTGAGATGTCCACGCACAGCAGATCTAAGAGGGAGAAATTAAATCAAAAGAGATGAATAAGCATCTAGTGGGCCTCAAATTAATGTACAAAGGTATAAAGAACATACAGAGGTAGAGCGAGAACCGGGTAGGGGCCAATAAAAGTAAGGTTGTGAATTATAGCCTATATGCAGGCTATGATTTCTTTATAAAGAGTCTCGCTTCCAAGGAGTTTGAGCTGAATGTGTGATCAGCCATTTGTTTAACAAATATTTATAGCATACTTACTACATGCCAGGTGCTTACTAGGCGTTTGGGATATAACGAACAATCCCTTGTCTTTGTAGCTGTCCCCTATCTATTGGAGGAATGACTTCACTCTAAAAACTCTCAAATGTGAGGAAAAGTACTCTAGGAAAAAACAGAACCCTAGTTGAGGAGGGGAGTTGGGCTCAGGTGCTGGGGCTATTGGAGAAAAGCCTTTCTAGGTGGTATAGTGAGAACTTAAGGAAAGAAGATCAAGAGGAAGAAAGTTTTGGGTGGGGCATGTTCCTGTGGCACAGGAGCATGGTTCTGGGTGGGGTGGAGAGTATAGGGCATGTAAAGATAGGGAGACCAGAAAGGATCTGACAGCCCTGGGGATGGTGGAAAGCCTCATGTGACAGGAGATGATACACAGATAAAGGGGAGGAGCTGAAGCCCAGGAGGTGGACCCATATGGCCCAAGCTAAGGCATCTGTCCTGTATCTCATCACCATGGTGAGCTCACTGAAGTTGCTGAGCAGACATGATCAGCTTTGTTTTCCTACAAGACCATTCTGCTTAGCAGCAGGCAGAACAGGCTGAAGCAGACAAGGGGCACCAAACAGAAGATTTTACAATAGTTAGAACCAGCTTAACACCCTTCCCTTTTCCTTCCACAGGGAGCAACACAGGTCTGCAGTTACACACACTCTAAGCCCTCAGGAAATCCCCCCAGATTCTGCCTTTAGTTTTGACCCTGCCTTCTCTCTCTGGCACCTGCTTCAGCACTTTAACCCATGCTATTTCTCTCTGTCCTGGTGATGGTGGCCCTGTAAGTAGAGAGGAGAGCAAGATTTGACAGCCATTTTTGAGGCACAGTCAAGGAATGTGTTTATTTGTTTAGTTGAGTCAGTCCACACGTGGTCTGAAATTTGAAGATTGCTTTGATGAACTACCTTGATTTTTTCTTTCCTATTTCTTCTTGTCCAAGCCCAAGTTCCTGAAATTTTCATTTGAGTCTGATGTATGGACACTTCTCTTGTCTGGATGTGTTCCAATAGTTCAGTCAATTCAAGAATTCTAGCTTTTGCCCCCTCCCTGAACAACTTTCTCCCCTAGGGTTTCTATAAACATCATGTTAATGTGCTGTTCACCTAAGAAGGCTTCAGAATATAAAAGGAACAAATCCTATTACCCAAAGATACCATTGAATGTCCTCCGGGTACAATTCTAAATGTTTTGCATGAATTAAGTTACTTAAGCCCACAATACTTCATACCTATTATCTCTTTTAATCACTAAAAATGTATATATACCTTAAGGTATAAATATTATTATTCCCATTTTATAGATTGAGAAATTGAGGTCTTTTGCAATTTCAAGCAGATGACAAGATCTTTTATGATGGGAACCTCCTTTGTGTTCCTGAAATCACTCTTCAGCCAGCACACTTCAATCAGATTCATAGATCTACAGAATTCTAGATTCTCGGAATGAGAGAAATTTTTTAGATAATTTTTCCAGCCCCACAGGCAAAGGTCTCACATATGTTCTGGGTCTAGAATACAGTCATTCCTTTAGTCAGTCACTCATTGATCACATCGACTGTTAATCCTTTGTCTAGATACTCACTGCAGTTAAAGTACTGTCATCCTTCTAGCCGCGGTGGTTTCAGCACATGAAGTGACAGGGCACTGACTGCCCTCTTTTAGCAGCCTATTGTGTTGGGTGTTTAGTTTCTGAGATTTCTTATTTCGAGCCAAAAAATCTATTTCCCTCCAACTTCTAATCACTGGTCATAATTTTATCTCATGAGACCATCTAGAACAAGTTAAACCATTCTTCCACATGACATTCCTTCACTTATTTGAAGAACACTTTTTCCTTGGGTAAATTTCTACTCCTTTCCAACAATCTTCTCTTTCCTGGCTCTGCATCCTTCATTCTTTATGTGGCCCTGTTTCAGATCGCCTTAGTAGCTCAATGACTCCCTGCAGGCCCCTCTTATCTAAACATATCCCACTTCACCTTTGTGAGCCCTTACAGTAAGTGCCCAACACTCTGCAAGCCTCCAAGCCTGCTCTGTTTTAAGAAAGGCAGAGGGGAGCTGTCTCTCACTGCCCCCTTGCCTTTGGTTAATTCATAACATTTGCAATTACATATTTGGGTTGGTGTCTGTATCCTGTATGAGACAGCAAGAGAGGTAAAGACCATGAATCAATTTTGCGTTCAATAGTACCTACACCAGAGTGCCTGATATGACTAAGTGTGCAATAAACATTTGTGGGATGTATGAATGATGGACTGAATGAATGATGCACTCCTGTGAAAATACTGAATGAGAGCCTGCTGGGTTTTTGAAATAGCACTGAACTAGAAGTCACTTTGGAGACTCACTAGCTGCATCAGCCCATTTTCAGGAAAGAAAACTGGGACCAAAGAAGTCAATAATTTGCTTAAGGTCACACAATAGAGTGAAGAGCAGAACTCAGGCCCACTGATGCCCACTTCAGAGCCAGTGAGTGAGAGGGCAACTTTGGTTTCCATGGGGTGTGGTGGTGGTGGCAGACATGAGACAGACATTTTACAACGGTGGTGGTGGCAGACATGAGACAGACATTTTATAACCTCTGAATGCCAGGCATCTTGGGCCCCTTTGGAGACCTCGGCAAACCATAGGGAAGTAGCCTTTGCAGCTCAGACCTCACTTCCATGTCAGGAGCTAACTCAGTGGGACGGTGCCTGCATTCAAGGCAGCATTGGGCCCTAGCTGTGTATTCAGGGCTTTTCCAGGGCCCACATAAAGCTTCAATATTGATTCAGCATCTCTCCACTAAGATCTTCTCAGCAGCACTGGGAAAGGACTGACAAGTAAGAGACAACCAGGGATCTACCCAGAGAATTATTCCAGGGAAATGAAGTGTTGGCAGTACAGTGAAATAAATTCTGTTTTGGTCCTGCTTAGGCTCACTAGAGGAAGGAAGGACGCTGAGGCCATTACCATTTTCAGCAAACAAAGCAAAACCAAATGTCAGTTACTGCCTTCCCCTGTACGTGGTGTTCATGGATGTGTCTGGCTCGATCACAGGAGAATTATGGCTCTCATACCATAAACAGCACCGATCCATATCCTCCCTCTGAGACTATGGGGGGATTCTGCAATAGTATTTTATGACTTGAAACAATGTATAATATAAGCCTCTAATCGGATGGTAATGGTCTCCTCTGTCGCCGTGAACTACAGAAGTGCCAGTAACAACGAGACTGATGCTTACCATGGCTAGGCTCTGTGGCCGTGCGTGGTTCATTCCTTCCTCGCAGTCGCTGTTACCCCCATTTTATAGGTGGGGGAATTGAGGTTTGGCGAGTGCCAAGTTTGAAATCACATCTGCCTAATGCTAGAGCCAATGTTCTCTTTTCCCCTTCTTTTTTTTTAATTGAAGTATAATCAACTTACAATGTTGTCTTAGTTTCTGGTGCACAGCATTCAATTATACATATATATTCTTTCCCATTATAAGCTTTTGCAAGGTATTGAATATAGTTGCCTGTGCTTTACAGTAGGACTTTATTGTTTATCTATTTTAGATATAGTACTGTGTGTCTGCAAGTCCTAAACTCCCAGTTTATCCCTCCACCCTCCCCTTTCCCCCGTGGTAACCATAAGTTTGTTGTCTATGTCTGTGAGTCTGTTTCTGTTTTGTAAATAAGTTCATTTGTCTCATTTTTTCAGATTCCACATATAAGTGATATCATATGGTATTTTTCTTTCTCTTTCTGGCTTACTTTGTTTAGTATGGCAATCTCCAGGTCCATCTATGTTGCTGCAAATGGCATTATTTTATTCTTTTATGACCGAGTAGTGTTCCATTGTGTATACACACACACACACACACACACACACACACACCATATCTTCTTTATCCATTCATCTACTGATGGACAGAACCAGCATTCTTAACCCTGTGCTCTGTGCTTGTATAATGTGTTGGGAAAATAAATGAAAATCTAGCTGTATTTCTCCATCTGTTTTAGGAATAGACTCTCCCTTCAAGGCCTTCACACATGGCTGTCTTTCTGACTTGGATGTCTCTCCAACCTCCCCCCCCCCCCCGCCCCATACCCTGTTTCTACTCATCCTTCTGAATCCCACACAGGTGCCCCTACTTCCAAGAAGCCCTCTCCAGCTCCTGCCTCTCACCTGACTTTGCACAACACCTCCATCCATTTCTGTCATTAAATGAATGATTCTGTTTGCTTAATATCCTGTTCCTCCAAGGCTAGACTGTGGACCCCTTGAGATCAAAGGCCATTATTGAGCCTGTGCCCCTGGTACCTGGTATAAGTAGGTTTTCCCTCTGGGTTTTATTTAGTTTTATGAAAGAAAGACTCTGGAACACCTGATAATTAATAGTATGTTTTCTAAGCATGAAGTGGTGGGAGGTGATATAAAAGATTGCCTTCCTCTAGGATGGAGGTTTTGCTTTCATCAGTATCCCCAGCAGAGCTCCTGGCAGTAAGTGCAAGTAAGTGAACATAAAGGATCCAGAAAAACTCCTCCCCTGAAAGCTACTCAACTAAACAAAAGAAAAGACCAAGCTGAGATGGAAAGAAGAAGGTTACTCAAGATGGCCAAACATGGTGGAAGAGATTTGGGACTCTGGAGTGAGAGAGACCTACGTCCAAATCCCAGCTGTGTCACTGCCTGGCATTGATCTGGCAATTAAGTCTCTGAAACTCAGTTTCTTCATCTGAGAACTAGGGATAATAATAATGCCAACATTACAGATCAGTTGTGAGAATTAGGTGCAACACAGTGTGTAAGAATCTTAGCATGAAGCTCAGCATCATGATAGCACCGGTCAATCCAGCTGCATACTCATCTCCTTTCCAGCAGATGTGTGAAGCTCTTGAAATATACTTTTCTTGAAAAACGTTGCTAATCTGCTGTGGAGGTGGAGGTGACTAGGTGTCTTTGAGTCTACCTCAATAATATATAAATTGTGGGACTGATTTTTTTTTAAGGTTGGATTCCAGGCATCTGCAAAATCTTCCACACACCATCTCAAGTAGCCTCAATCTCTTGAACATAGTGCATTTTATAATGTATATTTTAGGGCAAATTTTATATTGTGTTTTCTTTCTCTGCTGTGAGTTACTTAGGGCAGAAACTGTGTCTAATTCACCTTTCCTTGGGATTTGTAGGTAGTGCAAGGTCTGGCATACAGTAGATACTTTTTATTTTTAGCTCTTATCACAACTGTCCTTGCAAGTTTTTTTTAAGTATAATTATGTTTTATATAGGTCTTTTCTAAGACGCTGTGAGAATCCCAGAGAGTTAAGAGAGTAAAGGAAACTGCCTGACTATTGATATTTATTTAATTTTATGGCCATAAATACTGGGACCTCTGCAAAAATAGCAACTTTTCTGAGCCATGGGACGTTGGAGACAGCCACCCCCTCCATGTCTGCTGCTCCTCACACTCTGAGAACTGGGAAGGGCTGTTTCAGGGTATGAGTCACAGACGTGATGGCAGGGAGTCCCTCGAGCTGTGCAGTCACCCCACCATTATCCCCCACAGTGTTCCCCACGGTGTCAGGTGTATAGCAAATACTCAGCAATTATTGATCCTGAATGCTTTCTATCACCAGATAGGGAAAGAAGAGTTATAGGAAAGAATCCTACAGAGCCTTTGTTTCCCAGCTCTCAGTCAGCATGACCCTTACCTTCTTTATAGGCGGTCCTCAGACTTCAGAGTGCATAAGGGTCACCTGGAAAAGCTTTTAAGGTGCAGTTGGAGGTGGTGGTGAGGAGGGAGGAGACGACTCTAGGTACTGATAGAAATTCTATTCTGGCAGGAGAGCATGTGTGCTTATTCCAGGGTAACTCCGACAAAGCTGCAGAACTTGGATGTGAGTTCTGCAGCCTTGTGACGGGTCAGCTGGGGAGGCAGTCTCAGAATGCAGGCAGGGGTCAAAACATCAGGGCAGCATACTAGCATGGTGTGAGCTCTAATCATCGGATTGAACATGAGGAAGAGACTCCATTCTCTGGGAGATGCATTGACTGGGCCAAGTAGGACTGCTGTTTCAGAGGCACAGGGGTGCCAAGAGCCTATTAACAAGTCAGAGCTCAGGAACAAGAACTAGCATTCGAGATGGGGACTGATTAGTCAGCTGCATCTTTTTCTTTATGACACAGACACAGTTCAAGCATCTGTCCGCCGTGGCTCTCTCCTGCCACTTGCATTGCAGTCATCGTGCTGCGTGGCCCGGGTCTGTTTGTATTTCTGTCTCCTTCGCCATGTGGTGAGCACCTTGCGAGCGTGGGCCATGTATCGTTAGTAGTAGTAGTATTTTAGCATTTGTCTTCATGTCTCAAGTGCTTATCTCAGAGCCTGGCACATGATACTTGTTTACTGAATGCTGGCATGAATAGATGGATGGGTGGATTTGTGAATGATTTATTTTCCTTCCCTCCCTCAACCCCTCATTAGGAGAGGAGTGTTTACATCCCTCTGGCAGGAAAGCAGGGTGCTCTTAGGAACTGGAGCAGGTCTGAGTGTGTGTGTGAGAATTAAGTGGTCCCAACTGTGGGAAAAGGCGAACCAAAGAGATGGGGACCAGAAGAGGCAAAACTGTGAACATGTGAGTCATTAGTCCTTGGCACTTTGTGGCTGAATCTATCACTGTTTTTAAAATTTTTATTGAAGTATAGTTAATTTACAATGTTATTTTCTGGTATAGAGCATAGTGATTCAGCTGTGTGTGTGTGTGTGTGTGTGTGTGTGTGTACACAGACACATTCTTTTAATTATAGGCTATTCCAAGATACTGAATATAGTTCCCTGTACTATACAGAGGACCTTGTTGTTTATCTATTCTGTATATAGTACTTTGTATCTGTTAATCCCAGACTCCTATTATATCCTTCCCCCACCTTTCCCCTTTGGTAACCATAAGTTTGTTATCTATTTCTGTGAATCTGTTTCTGTTTTGCAAATAAGTTCATTTTCTCATTTTTTTAGATTCCACATGTAAGTGAATTTTGTTTTTCTCTTTCTAACATGAACAGATGCTCAATATCACTAATTGTCAGAGAAATGCAAATCAAAACTACAATGAGGTGTCCCATCACACTGCTCAGAATGGCCATCATTCAGAAGTCCACAAACGATAAATGCTAGAGAAGATGTAGAGAAAAGAGAACCATCCTACACTGTTGGTGGAAATGTAAATTGGTGCAGCCACTATGGAAAACAGTATGCAGATTCCTTAAAAACTAAAGTAGATGTACCATATGATCTAACAATCCCACTCCTGAGCATATATCTGGAGTAAACTCTAACTTGAAAAGATACATGCACCCCAATGTTCACAGCAGCAGTATTTACAATAGCCAAGACATGGAAGCAGTCTAAGTGTCCATCAACAGATGACTGGATAAAGAAGTTGTGGTACGTATATACAAAGGAATACAATTCAGCCAAGAAAAAGAAAGGAATAATGTCATTTGCAGCAACATGGATAGACCTAGAGATTATCATTCTTCTTTTTTTTTTTAATCAGCACAGCTTATCAGAAGATGAGGAAGGTGAGAAGGGGGGAGAAAAAGTCTACATTAATAGTACATTTTATGCAGTTTCTTTACTCATATTTCAAATGTAAACCTTAGAAGACTCTTATAAAACAGATTTATTAATGCCCCTTTAAAGATGTGGAAGCTGAATAATTTGTTTAAGGTCATGTTGCTACTCCAGAGCAGTCTAAAGCTGGGGGTGCTCATTAGTGAGTGCTTACCTTAACTTGGGGCCCTGAGTATAGAAGAAGAAGGTGGTGAGGCACTGGATGCCTGGGGAGAGGGAGGGCTGTACTCATACTTCCCTTCCATGCTCTTGACACACACAGCAGGACCACCCACACATAGAAGACCTCCTTGGACAGATTTCACCCATCCTCCATTTCTTTCTTGCTGCTAATTCTAGGTATCCCCAATAGTTTCTGTGTAATTTTTATTATACTAATTAAACTAATTATCAGCCATAGGAAAAGTGGTATTCATGCAGTTAATAACCAGCATTTTTGAGGCACACTTACTCTGTGGCACTTGGCTTTAGGGACACAAGGATATTAAACATAGAATTAACCTTTGTTGAGTAACTAGAACTGTGTTACCATTTTCCACGTAGCCTCTTAATTCCTCCTCACATGCACTCTACTCAGTAAATATTATTATTACTTCCAGTTGGCAGATCAAGAAAAGGAGACTCAGAAGGTTAACTAACTGAGCGCTACGATTTTCACAGTCTGACCTTGGATGGTGCTTTCTGACTTCAGACACCATATCCTTCATGTTATAGCACGTGTGGATTGGGGGTTCATAATCCATTGGGGGAGGTACATTGTAAACATATAAACAATTATAATAACTGACATAAGTGCTTTAATATACATTACAAAGCACGGGTGGGACGAATGGATTCTTAAGCCAGAGAATGGGGGCAGTGGGGGTGATGTTCAAATTGGGCCTTAAATGAGGACTTGTTGTAAAGAAAATGCTCTTCTGCCTTGCATATTAAAATAACTTTAAATTTTAACCAGCAGGTGGAATGAACAATGTGTTCAGTGTGTGCAGCTTCCCGTTACTCTGGTGCTCACCACCTCCAGGGCTTCCTTGGGACTTGCCTTTTTTCTACACAACACTCCTGGCTGCTAGGCCTGGGTTCATTTTCATGGTTCAGCGGATGGTCCATCTCTTCCCAATGAAAAGGACAAATATTCTGATGCAAACCTTGACTATAGAGCTGTCACAGGGAAGGCAGAGCTGCCAGACATCATCTCTTCCTTAGGCCAGAGTACATTTTTAGTGACGTGTTGGTGTGACTCTGTTGCTCATTCAGGGTTGTGCTATAATCAAGAATATTTTGGGAGATTTCCCACTGATGCTGGAGGAGATCTAAGTCATACATTGACGATCATTATACATATGAGAAGAACATTCAATTTCCTAGGGTAAAATTTATAATTGACTGTTTAGGAAGCATGACCTTCACAAGTTTTATTTCTGCTTCCTTTTCATTATATCTTTTTACAAATCTCTCTTCTCCTAAGTTTACAAAACATAGTTTCAAAAATCTTTTTGCTTTCTTTTCTCAGAGTTTTTTTTTTCCTAATTATTCCTATATTTTCCTAATTATTTTTTTTCCTAATTATTGCCCCGGACAATGTTGCAGTTGTCTGTGCCGGGCTCATGGGAGGCTGTCCATTGTGATAGCTCAGGGATTTGGAGCCTTAAGCCTAGTTTGAATTGTAGCTCCATAATTTACCACCATGCAAACTTTCTAATACTAGTTCTCCCATTTATAAAATGGGGTGACTACAGCACTGATTTCATTGAATTGGTGTGACATCAATGAGATGTTTGTAGAAGGCTGAGTATTATTCCTAGTACATAGTGAGAGCTCCAGAAAATATTAGCTATTATGATGTTTTCTAGCACAGTTCTTGGTACATAGCAGATACTTGGATCTGTTTGTTGAATGGAGGAAGAAGACACAAGTCATGGGGTAAATGAGTGACTAATTTATGTACCCATAGTTAGTGACAGAGTAGAACTATTGTCCACCTCTCTCAGACCAAGAGTATTCTTTTTCTAGCAGACAAATCTATCTTTCTTCTTTTAAAAATGCCATTTGTCCATATTTAATCTTTGAAAAGAGGTTTATGTTATTTCTATTTCTATTTATTTATGTTTCTAAATGCCTCTTTCTTCCCAAAAAATTGTTCCATAAAAAGCCATAAAATATAGATTGACCGTCACTTAACAGACATGGAAACACAATAATCCAGAAACAAAGCGAGAGAGGTTGGGGAATTACATGACCAAAGCCATACTACACAGCCAGAGACAGTGCTTGAATTCCGCACATGGCTCTGTGCTGCCCAGCGGTCAGGCGCACGCACACGCGCACACGTGCCCAGAGGCGGTCCTCTAGCTTTGAGCCCCAGACGTCCATGTGGAGCCCCTCCTAGAAGTCTACTGGGGCCTCCCCATTGGTATTCCCACAGTCCCTCTTGACGTGTTTAGCACTTCTGAAAGATCAGACTCAAAGACTGGACAGCTGTTAGACAGTCCCTCAACTGCTGAGACCTGGGTTAGCAGGGATAGACATAGATCCGCATGCTTAGTTTTCACCCCAGGAACTTGTGAGGGAAAATGCAGCTGGATCGCAGCCCCATAAGCCCATGTTCCTTCCAGCTGCTCAGGCAAAAGGTCAAGTTGGAGAGTAGCCTGAGTCTGACGTTCCAGCTGGACATACCCTTTAGACAGACTACAGATGGCCTGTGGTTTAGCCTGTCAGATCAATCAGTGCTTTCACTTTACAAAATGATGGTCCAACCAAGGACACCTTTATTACCATTCTTTATAACTACACTTTCCCCTTCAGGCTTCACCATGGTCACAGATAATTAGATGCTAGCAGGGAAGTGTGCAGATTTTGTGATTCGGGGATGTGTCCTGCTGACTGCAAAATGGACCTCCCTAACTTTAAGCCAGTGCCTGGAGTGTTAATTGGCATTGCCCTAGAAGGAAGGATGTATCCAGCCACCATGAAGAAGAATGTGCATTCTCCATATTTCTATGACATGAAGAGAAAATGCTATATTGGTATATTACCCCCTACTTTGGAGGATATGTGAAAAAATTATTTGGAATCCAAAGATTGCAGCCTAATGTCAGAAAGCTGTTCTATTCAATTGCATCTCCACTCTTTCAAATATTGTCATCAAGATATATTTGCTTCTGGATGCTTCTGAAACAAAACCACTTCCAAAATTTGAAACATCAGTCAACTATACATTTGTCTATCCAGTGATACATCCATATGACAAAGGTTTACTTTGATCTGTTATAATATATGCTGAAGAGTTTGGTCATCAACAGAGGCATATAAAGTTGAAACGCTGTGGTCCCTAAAGTTAAAGAACTAAAGTAAATAAATATTTACCCTTTATTTTGGAAGGAAATTTAAAGTTTTTTAGTTTCACTCTCTCTACAAGAAGAAGTCTGGCAGGGCAAATTTGATTTGCCAAAAACTATTTTTAATGGCTAAGGAATAATAAGGTGTTAAAAGATGTGAGAGTAAAGTGCTATGGATCCTTAGATTGTGGAAAGCCCTCTTCTGTTCCCTGTCCATATCACAAATGGGTTTTCTTTCCTTGAAGGAAGTATTTGAGATGTGTAGGGGCCCAAGTAGGTGAAATACGGTAATCTCCATAAAAAGAGTTACTCTCAGACCAGGTCCTGTGCATCCAATGAGTGAATGTAAATTCCTTCTGCTGCTGCGTCAATCTCCACAAAAGAAGGACCCTTGGCAGCCCTGCTCATGGATGCTTCTGAGACATTTGAAGGAAACCCAGAGCACCAGAGATGGCATAATTGTTTTGTCCCTTGGGAGAATGATCCCCTAATGGGAGATTTTTTTAAAAAAAGAAACCAATCTCTTTTTGGCTTCAAAGCCAGAGTCTACCAAGGAGTTGATTTCTAATTCTTACTACTCCCAGTTAGGACAGAACTGTAAATGTGACCTCTGCTGTGGAATGCTGCTTTTGCTTTAGAAGTGAGAGGCTCCATGAAGCCTCTTCTGGGAGGTGCTGGTCTGTGGGGAGAGCTGTGGTCAGAGGCAGTGGAAGTGGAAACACGCCCCGCAGAAACTGTGCCTGCCTGGGCACCATAAGAGAGTCACGTGGACCATCAAGGCAGCTAGATCAGTAGGAGAGCAGCAAACCATGCAAGATGAGAAAAGGTACGGAAGGGCTGGAAGTGAAGCATTTGTGAAAAAAAGGCCAGGACAAGAAAGAGCACAAGATGGATAGAAACTATCGTAAGGATTTGTATGAAGGGCAACAAATCCCTAAGAGGAATGTGTGTGCTCTAAGCCTGTTGACCCTGTGCAGTGTGTCCACACGTAGGCGTGCATGCACATTAACATAGCTCACATACGAGAGACAAGAAAAGAAATTAACCAGTGAAGATGCTGGGTCTGACTCTGGTCTGTCAACTTTCATACCCAGAAACCTCCAATGATTCCCCCTTTAAAAAAGTTTCAGAATGTCTGTCCTCCCAACTTTCTGCATGCCAGCTCTTGTCTGCTTTTTGTGTACTGTTCTGTCCTGCCTCAGCCTGGGCCTGTGTGTTCACCTTGTACCTCCCTGAGCAAAACTCTTTCACATTCTCTATTTTCTTCTTGCCCTTCTCCTTCTCTATTTTCTTCTTCTCCTTCTCCTTCTTTTTTTTTTTTTTAAATTTTTTTTTGTAATGAAAAGACCAGGAATTGAACCCAGGAACCTTGTGCATGCTAAGCATGTACCCTGCCACTGAGCTATACTCTCCCTGCACATTCCATTTTCCTACCTCAGTATCTTCACTCACAGAATCTCCTCAACATGAATATTCCCTTTTTTTCCTTCCTCTCAGAACTTCCGTCCCATCTCCACTCTTTAAGGCCAAACATATACTAATGTCATTGATTCATTCATTCTTTCATTTCTTTGACCAATATTTGTTGAGAACGTTTTCTTACAGCACAGAAAACATTTACCGTCTTTTCCTGTTATCTTTCTATCTGTGGCAGTTGCCCTACTTGACTGACAGTGGCAGTTTCAGCTTGGTGAATCCAGAGTGCTTTGTGGATACTAGTTCTCACAGCTTTTGGAATAAATGATTCCCTGGCTAGAGCCTATTTGCATGAGAACGCTCTGCCACTTAAAGGGAAACTCACTAAGGATGTTTGCTACTAGTTGACATGTTTAATTTTGCTGTTAAGTAAAATTTGTTAAGGTTTATGCACAATGTGGGATGGCTACTACCCAGAGAGCCCTTTCTATTCCAAGATCCCTTTGCCACTTGTCTGGTAAGACATAGTCTCTCGCCGGGTGCACGTTAGCAGCCTCCTGGAGCAGTCTTGCTACCTTCAGTCTTGCTGCTTTGAATCCATTCTCATCCTACAGTCACAGCAGTCTTTCTAAAACCCAGATCTGATTGTGCTCGCCCCTGCTTAAAGCCCTCTGATGGCTGACTGTGACTCAGAAGACCCTCCGGGGTCTCCTCACAGCTCGAATCTTCAGAGAAAATGCTCCTTATTTTCTTGCCACTCAGCCCACGTCTGCTGTTCCTTCTGTCTGGAATAATGCTCCCCTCACCCCAGCAGCATGCATCCCATCCTTCTGGTTCACTCTTGTTTGCCTTTTATACGACTATTTCCCTACCCCCTGCCTAGGGCTGAGATTTTGTTTATATAGCATTCTATATATCCTCGACTGTGGAGTGTTTTACAGCATTTTTGATTGCCTGCTTATTTTTATCTCAGCCGCATGAAAGTTAGGATTTGTGAAAGGGCAAGCATCCTGTCTGTGTCTTTCATCAGCTAACACAGGGCGGGGGTGAGGGGCTGGGGGGGTTGTTGCTGAGACGAGGTAACATTCAAAGGGGAGTTGCAGCTTTGAGCTTCGTGGAATCTCGTTAAGAAAACTCACAGGACACATTCTATAAAAAATTCTTGAATAAGAATGGTGGCTTCTCATTTAATATCACTAAACTGGCTACTTAGAGAAAATGCAATAACCCTTCTGCGGCCTGTGGATCTTCTCCTAGCTGACTAAGAGAGGGAGGCAATGCCTTTCAAAAAGGTATGCTTTACCTGTTTCCTGGGACCACTCTCAGGCGTGACCTACCTCATAAGGGCTGTGATTGTCAAGCTACGACCCCAAATAAAGCAACAATAATCTGTACTTGTTGAGTGCTTTGATGTGACAGCCACTTTTAATATACATTTTTTAATACTTAGAACTGCCCTATAAAGCAATATCATCATCATTTCTTTATAAGAAGAAGCTGAGCTCAGAGGCAAGTCACTTGCCCAAGGATTCCAGTGTCAGTAAGTCAAGGAGCCAGAAGTCAATCAGAGCTGTTTCTTATTCCAGCGTCTTTGTGGATTTCACCACATGGTCTTTCTAACGGCTTCCCTGACATGCAGGCTGAGAATGGAGTGGAGCCTGGGAAAATCTGGCTAAGTAAACTCCAGGAACCCTGTGTGTCTCCCAGTAACAGATCGTTGGGAAAATAAGTCTATTTTTCTCTGTTGTCCCTGTTTAAAAATAAATCAGCACTTTTCGTTTGTGAGCCCACTGTTCTGGTGAGGGTAAAGAATAGATGAATTTTGGGACAGTTTTAAAGGCAGGTGAAAGTCTTCTACTCGAAAATCTGTATTCATCCATATCCACTTAGCAACCAGCTCTGAAAAGGGATGAAGGGCCCTTTGGTACCGCAGGCAGGGTCGCTGCAAACAGCTGTTCACGATGAACCACATTGCCAAAACATCATCAAGTGTCTGGATTATTACTATGAATCCTTGTCTCTCTGACCCGTGTCAGGCTCAGTCATCCAAGAAACCGCTCCTGAGATACAAATCAACCAGCTGCAGGAACCACCAGAGCCTCATGATCGAACTGTTACCAAATGGGAAACGTCCTATTATTCCAAGGTATATTATGCTAAATGAGCAATCATTTTTCATTGATTCTCGGTGCTCTCATTCTGGAAGTCATGAGTACATAATCCTCACTGCTCTTGTGATCCTTGGAAAAGACAGCTAAAGTCAGCAGCTGCCTTCGTGGAGGCGTGAGATGGAGAGAGCAATGCCTCTTCTGTTGCATTATTCATACAAGTCAGACTATTCACTAACAGCCATGCAGGACTCCTATTAACTCCTGGTGCTTAGGAACAAGAGTTCAAGATCAAAGTCTTAGCAAAAGTACAAGTATGAAATTATGTGAAAATATCAATAATTTTTAGGTATTTTCCCCCCATAACTTAAGGCTTGAAATTCTGAGTTTGGAAAAGATACAAATGTGATGTCCATGACAATTTCATTTCCTCCGGTCTACAAGATCAGGTACCACATCTCACCTCAAAAATCTCTGTGGTTTGGGTAAATGAGTGATGAAAACACTCAGCTCATTTAGGGGAACTTCTAGAATCTTACCAGTCTTATTTCTTTACATTAACTTCCATGAGACAATTAATTCATGTGGCTCATATACTTTTAAAATGTGAAAAAGTTACATAATTGTCTCCCTCCCATCTGTCACTCGCCTTCCCAGTTCCCACCCACTGCCACATAGGGAGCCACTGTTTTTAGATTCTTGCACATCTTTGAATTGCTTTTTGAGTATACAAGCATATAAAAGACCTTTCCCTGCTTTTACTCGTTTTATAAAAAGTAGCATATGGTACACACTGTTCTGTACTCAGCTCTTTGTCAACTTAATAATATAGCTTGGAAGTCATTCTATACCAGTGTATAGAGAGCTCCTCATTCTGTGTCATGACTGCAGAGTATTTCATTATAAGGAGGAACCATCATTTATTGAACCAGTCCCAGCTGATGGACAATATGACTGTTTATTTTCTGATATTGCAAATTGTGCTGTGAATTTGTACCTACACGGGCAGAAATATCTGTACAAAATATTGGCAAAAGTGAAGTGGTTAGGTCAAAAGATCCACTTGTGTGTAGTTCTGATAACCTTTGTCAAGTTGCCCCTTGTAGGCACTTTACCAATGAAAGTCCTCACAAGAAATGTGTGAGGGTTCTTGTTTCCTCCAGCAGCTTTAAGGTGTATTATTAAGCAGTCTACAGATTCAGTGCAGGCTCTATCCAAATTTCAGTGGCATTTTTCACAGAGATAGAACAAATAATTCTAAAATTTATATGGAATCACAGGAGATCCCAAAGCAATCTTGGGAAAGAAGAACAAAACTGGAGGTATCATGCTCCCTAATTTCAAATATACCAAAACTCTATACTCATCGAAACAATATAGTATAGGCATAAAAACAGACCCAGATCAGTGGAACATAACTGAGACCCAGAAATAAACCCACACATGCATGGGCAATTAATTTATAACAAAGGAGCCAAGAACAAACAGTGGAGAAAGAACAGTCTCTTCAGTAAATGGTGTTGGGAAAACTGGACAGCCACATGCAAAATAATTAAACTAGGTCACTGTCTTACACTACACACAAACACTAACTCAGGATGGATTAAAGGCTTGAATGTAAGACCTAAAGCTAACTTTTTTAGAAGAACACATAGGTGGTAAGCTCACTTGATGGCAGGCTTAGCAACATTTTTGTTGCTCTGTCTCCAAAGGCATGGAAAACAAAAGCAAAATAAACAAATAGGACTAAAAAGTTAAAACTCAAAATTAAAAGCTTAAGTTTCTGCACAGTGCAGGCAACTATCATTAAAACAAAAAGGCAACCTACTGAGTGGGAGAAGATATTTGCAAGTCGGTATTTCCAATAAGGGGTTACTTTTTAAAATATGTAAAGAACTCATATAACTCAACAAAAAGAACCCAATTTAAAAAATGGGCATAGGACCTGAATGGGCATTCTTTCAAAGAAGATATACAGATGGCCAACAGGCACTTGAAAAGATGCTCAACGTCACTAATTATTAGGGAAACCCAAGTCAAAACTGCTATGAGATATTACCTCCCAGCTGTTAGAATAGCTATTATCAAAAAGACAAGAAATGAAAAGTATAGGAGAAGATGTGGAGAAAAGAGAACCTTTCTATACTGTTGGTGGGAATGTAAATTGGTGCAGCCACTGTGGAAAACAGTTTGGAGATTTCTCAAAAATTTAAGAATAGAACTACCATATGATCCAACTCTTCCACTTCTGGGTATTCATCCAAAGAATTCAAAAACACTAATTCAAAAAGATATGCCCATCCCTCTGTTCATTGCAGGATTATTACAAAGCCAAGATATGGAAACTACCTATGTGTCCATTGACAGATGAATGGATGAATGCATAAAGAAGATTTTATATACAAATGGAATATTACTCAGCCATGGAAAAGAATTAAATCTTGGCATTTGCAACCACAAGGATGGATCTGAGGTATTATGTTAAGTGAAATAAATCAGATGGAAAATACAAACACTGTATAATTTCACTCATGTGGAATCTAAACAAAACAAAACAAAAGCAAACTCATCCATACAGAGAACAGATTGGTTTTTACCAGAGGGAAAGGGGATTAGGGAAGGGCAAAATTCATGAAGGGGGTCAATTGTATGGTGACAAATGATACCTAGACCTTGGGAGGTAATCACTTGGCAGTATATACAGATGTCAGATTATAATAGTGTATGCCTGAAACTTAGATATGCTATATACTGATTTTACCTAAATAGTAAAGAATATATTTTTAAAATTTCTCCATATTCTTGCCATTTTGATAGGTGAAAATTAGATCACAGTGTAATTTTCAATTCTATCTTTTTATTATGAATGAGGAGCATCTTTTTATTACTTACAGATGTTTTTATTTCCTTTTCTGTCAATTAATATTCTGTGCCTATTTTTTACAAGTTGTTGGGCCTTTTTCTAACAAGTTTTTAGGAGTTCCTTGTCCATCAGCAGTATTAGCCCTTTGTAATATCATGCAAGTTACACATATTTTGCCCAGTTTTTTTTCTTCCTTCCTTCCTTCTTTCTTTCCTTATGATTCTTTTTGGCCATTTAGAAGGCTTTTTTTTTTTAAATATAGTAGACATATTTTAAAATAACTTCTGGATTTATACTCACAATCAGGAAGGATTTTCCTCTGCAGCATACACAAATTCTTCCAAGGTTTCCCCCCAATCTAGTTTTTTTTGTTGTTGTTGTTTTCAGATTTCAATTTATATTTAAACCTTTGATTCAGCTGGATTTTATTTTGTTGTATGATATGATGTATTTAACTTATTTTCCCCAAAGGCTATCCAGTTTTTTCCATACCATTTATTGAATAGTCCTTCTTTTCCACTGCGATTTGGGAGGCTATCTTAAACACACATAAATTCGCTTATGTATTTGGGTTCATTTTCAGCCTTTTAATTCTTTCCACTTTGTCTGTTCATGTGCCAGAATTGTACTGTTTTTATTTTTGTGGACTTGAGAATTTAATGTAATTTATTGTTGGACTACGCCCCCAATATTGCTCTTCTTTTTCAATTGTTCCAGTATTTTTGTTTATCTATTTAATTTTAATGAGCTGTGTCATCAACCTATCTAATTCCTCTCCTTTCCTATGCCAAAGGTAACAACAAGAACAACAAAGGAACAACAACTTTATTGAGATCTTGTTAAATGTATAAGATACTTTGGGGGACACTAACAGTTTCATGAAGTTAATTGTGAATCCATTCCAAGAAATGTTCTTTGCCTTTGTTTTTCTTCTTTTGTGTGCTTTACTGTTAACGAAGTTTTCTTTACATAGGTTTTGGACATTCCTCATTATGTTTTTTGTCCTCTAGTTTTGTTTCTGTTGCTATTTTAAGTAGGATTTTTTTGTTGTTGTTATTTGTCTAATAGATTTCTTGTACATACGATGTCTATTGATATTTATATATTATTATTATTATCACTATTTTTACTCCTTTGGCTTTCTGAAAACTCTCAATATTTGTAGTTTTTCAGATGATCTTCTTGGACTGTTTTCTAGGCACACCATTATATCACCTGGTGATAATTCCTTTTACTTGCCTGTGTACCTTGGCGAGTTCCTCCAGTTCAGTGTTAAATGAGACTGATATTGGGCAGGCTTGTTTTCTTCCTTGAGAATTGTGTTAGTTTTATGTCATAGATTCTGATATTTGTGGATTTCATGAATCTTCTTTTCTAGAGATCCTTTATTTTTGGTTTTATTTCTGCTTTCAATCAGAAGCTTAAAATAGAAGGTTTTACATATTGATGTCTTTTTAGTATATTTTAAAGTTTTAATTTTAAAATTTTAACTTATTTAAACTGGTTTGCATTTTTATAAATTTTGAAACATTTCTATGTTTGTGTAACTATCCCCGCAGTTGAAATATAGAAAAGTGTCATCACCCACCAACACTGTCTATTTCCTTTACCTGTTCCCCCCATCCCCGCTCCATATAAACTTACAGCTTCCCTGTACCATGTGGTCCAACATCATTAGTTTAATCTTTGTTTCAAGGTAATGTTCTGTTCTCTCATGCCTCTAGGGCTTTGCTCAAGGTATCTCCTCTACTTAGAATGGTATCTGCCACCTGCCATCTGCTGTCAAAGTCCCACCCCTTTTTTAAGACACAGACAAATTCCTATGATGTCTTTCACCCTGTGTTTGCACCAAATCTCTGAATATTGGGTGACATGTATCCTGGTGTGGGATAGAGCTGATGACAGAACCAGAGAACCCACCACTCTCCTGGACCTCCTACCTGGCCTTTGGGAGCTGAAGTGGAGCTTTTTTACCACTGAACTCCCGCTGGTTTCTTTCCTCTCACAAATCCATTACTCATAAGATGAATGGAAAGATGAGAATGCCTTCACAGATGCATTTTCATTTCTGAGGGCAACAAATATTCAGAATTGACAGTGAAGGTGAAAGGTGGCATTTCAGAGTACTGTATTCCTCTAAGTGTGCTGCTCAGACAGGTGACAGTTTGTCCCGTGGGAGAGTTGCCATTTCCATAGCCCTGTGTCTATTCAGACCTTTTGAAGTACCCCATGGTGAAAGTCAATGTCAAATTTTAATCTTTTTCCCAAGAGTGAAGCAAAGACAGAAAATTGGATTTGCTGCTTCTACCTGTCAAAAAGGGAAGGGGAAGGAAATTGGTATATTCTGAGCACTCGCTAGTTAGTAACTTCTGTACCAGGTTTTTCATGTACTGCTATTGCTACACAATAATCATTTCATTCTGCCCTGACAACCAAGCCTGACCACCAGGGTAGGGATTATGATTTGCATTTTCTAGGTGAGGAAACTAAATTTAGGAGAACCTCTCACGGTTAGCCATTTAGTAAGAATGGAGCCTCCATTCATACAGAGCCACTTAGAACAAAAACACACACACTGCACACGCACAGGAGGAGACATAAGTGAGAGACAGGTGCGATGTATGGAACATGCAGGAGGGACAACGTAGGCTGCCGTCACTAGGCTTAGAGCACACACTCTGAGCTGTGATGGGCTCTTTCACATTTATGTGCATCTGCGAGTTATTTCATGACTTAGCTTATATTTGAGTTGAGTTTGCTCGGTTTATATGTAAAACACTCATGCTCATTTTGTCAATTATCATGACATTTCCTTGCAGGCAATTTGGAACAGACACAGAAAGTGTCCAACCACTGGCCAATCGAGAATCTGGTGTAGAAGGCACGTGCCTGAGGAGAATGTAGGCACCCAGAGAGGCCAGAGGGGTCGCAGGCGATCACAGCTGCCTGAGGTTCTGTTGCTCCCAGTGACTGGTAAGGAAATATTTACTTTAATTTTTTTTTTAATTTTTTTTTTTAGCATAAAATGGGATTAAATGAGAGGATAAGAAACAACATTCATTAAAGAAGGTACTGGCTGCCATTGACAATAGTAGCATAATCTTAACCTCCTCAAATACTATTCACTGGTTAAAGCACAAAGTTATTTAGCACAGTTAATAGGGTGTATGTGACAGGGGACCTTCCTGAGTCCCTCATTTCCTCTCACGTCCCTTTGGGATGTAGACGCCATGCTCTCATCCTACTGAAGTTCTTTACCCACCCAAAAAAGGATCCCTCTGCCTGGATTACTCCTCCAATTTCTGTCACCTTCATTTGCAAGACAAATTCCTATAATAATAGTGGCAATTCTATCAATCTGAAATTAATTTGATTAATTAGAATTGAATTAATTAATTCATGTCACTTAGCGAGAGAGGAACCATACTTCCCAGAGTTTAACACCAACTTTCTCCTGGCTGGACCAGTCCTGGATCTCCTGGAGCCACCAGCACAGCTAGTGGTAGAAGCAGAAATTGCCGTGGACCTTTCAGTCACGTTGGAGAATGGAATGTAGCTTAAGATAAGACACCCACAGGGAAGCAGTGAGAGCTTGGTGTTGAAGGGAGTTTTTGTTCGTTTGTTTGTTTGTTTGTTGTTTTTTAAGGTTTGTGTAGCTCTCTTTACTGTGAGGTTGCAAGTTGGGAAGACGAGTATTGTGTATTTTGAGATGTGTGCTGTGCATAATGAAGACCATGTTAATGTTCTCTGAGAGATGATAGTAAAGACTGGAACTCATTTTCAATTACTTTTGGTTGATGGGCTGTACTGTTACTATACCTGATTGTGAGTCCATGAAGAAACTGAACCATGGCAAGTTCCAACTTAGATTCAGATTATACTCCTATGAATTTTTCATGTTTCAGCTAAATCACATCCTTTAGGAAGCTTTTCTTGACTTCTGAGCCTGGATTAAGTGCATCTCCTGTATCCCATGCTTTCTGTCGTAGCATGTATCAAGTTACATTGTGAACATTCCTTTCACAGTTTATTTCCTCCAAAGATTCTGTGATACCTATACAGGCTGGACCTGTGTCTATTTTGTTAACCATTGTATTCCAACATTTAGTATCTGGAATGGTACACAATACATACTCTAATATTCAGAGAAGGAAAAATGTAGGGAAAGAAAATGAATCTGTTATGATTAAGTCAGAGAGTAATCACTTGGGACTGAAAGTCTTTACTTTCTGGCTGTTGTATAGGCGATCATTAGTAAATATTTACTGAGTCTTTACTATGTGCAAAACTGTTCTGGACACTGCGATACAGCAGACATTGAAACCAACTTTGCCCTAAAGAAGCATATTCTAGATATTGAATGAGACAGAGTTAGAAGTTAATTGAATTCTTATTTTGTTGCTGAAAGTAAGAATTTTTTCATAGACTGCATATAATATTGTAGGGTATTATTTTTAATACTTGACAAGCATCTATAAATATACCTGCATCGTCCAAGAGAAGCCCCAGCAATGTCTTGGTGGCAATAGTCAGGCCCAGGGAAAATCCTGAAAGGAAGTAAAAAGCTTCTCTAAGACACTCTAAAACCTAATTTCTTAACCACAATGGATTGCCTCTGAAGCCTTTCTCAGGGTAAAAAAGAAGTCTGCAAGAGAATGAGTATGTGTGATTTACAGCAAGCTACGAGCATAGATTGGAGGCCAGCCTGGAGTAGGTGAGGAAGATTGGAATTGTCAGGTGCCTCAGAGAAGCTGAGAGCCTCACATGAAGACATGTATTCATTATCGTATCTTGGTTGTTTAAATTTTCTTAATTCAGAGGCAGTATGAATGAATTCTTAGTCTTATACTGCAGTCAACTCAAGTACGTAACTCTTGCAGTCGGCGGTTGCCTGACATTCATTTCTCTGTCCACTCTGCTGTAGTCGCCTTGATGTCTGAGCTCATAGAAGAAAGTACAAAGCAGATAACTCAATACAAGAAATAATCAGAGGATCATTGATTTTTTTTTTTTTTGCCTTTGGTGTTTTTTCCTTTTTATATTTTTCCTCAAAACACTCACTATTAAATAGGTTTCTATTGCCATACATGCAGCTTGATGTAGTGAAAAATTCGACTTACTTTTCTTGACTCTGTCCTATGTGGCAATGAATTTATATTTCTTAGCTCAGTTAATCTTTAAATCAGTCTTCTGTAATAAACATTATAGATCAGTCTCCTTTTGTAGATGAAAAACAGATTCAGAGAGGAAGAATGGCTTGCTCAAGGATACACAGTTAGCAAGACCGAGAGCCCAACATTACACGGCAACGTCTGCTTTTAAAGCTGGTGGAGGTCCTCGTGCTGCAGCACCTGCTGACGCTCGCTGCAGCTCCAACTTGCAGTTTACCAATGGGCATGCAGATCGCTCTCTCCCTCTCTGAATCTGTTCTTCTTTTGTTTGTTTAATAAGGGATAATAACATCCTCTTGATCAGTAATTAATACTCCTTACTGACGGGTTTATAAACATTCTCCTCACTACGTAAACCTCATTACAACCTTAACAACTCCATTTTATAGATAAGGAAAGCACATTTCAGAGATACAAAGCAACTGTACACATGGCATATTGGTGGTAATGCCAGAGCTGAGATTTGAACTCATTTTTGTTTGATTAAAGCCAGTTCTTGTTCCACTACACCAGGGGACCAGATGGCAAATATTTTTGGCTTTGTAGACCATGGGTCTGTTTTGCGACTACACAACATGGCTGGGTTCCAATAACATTTATTTATAGACACTGACATTTGAATTTCATGGAATAGTCTCAGGTTCCAAAGTATTCTTCTTTTTTTGAATTTTACAAAATTTAATAATGTAAATGCCATTTGTCAACCTCAGCCACGTGACCAAAGTAAATATCATCAGCACAAAGTGATATCAATAGTGCGTCAGTACCCTTGATAGGATTTGATGGAAGGGTGCTTTACATCTTATGTTCTTCCTTCCTCAAACCTCTAGAATTGTGAGAAAAGAGATTTTTGTTGTTAAGCCACCCAGTCTGTGGTACTTTGTTACGGAAGCTTTAGAATACAAATGGCAGACTTTTACAAACTTCTTCAATTATCCGCATGTCTCCAGCTCCTATAACTAACACTGTTTAGCCTCACTGGCACATGGTGACAGTAAAAAAAAAAAAAAAATCAGCTTTTGTTTAAATTTTCTCTAGAGACCACACCCCATCATGGACTGTACTTGGGATGGATTGTTCCCGCTCTAGCACCCTGCCCTTGGGCCACCACTGTTCTCAGGTATTTGACTCAGAGAAAACAAAATGTTCACGTTGCCTGTTGTGGGCTAACTGCATCCCCTCAACATTCATATATTGAAGTTCTAACCCTAAGTGCCTCAGAACATGACTTTATTTGGAGGTGGGGTCTTTCAGGAGGTAATTAAGGTGAAAGGAGATCATTGGGGTAGACCCTGATCCAATATGACTTATAAGAAGAGGCGATTAGGACATAGACACACACAGAGGGAGGGGGACATGAAGACACCAGAAGATGGCCACCTACAAACCAGGATGCCTCACAAGGAACCAAACTTGCTGACATCTTGACTTTGGACTTGCAGCCTTCAGAAGTGTGAGGAAATAAATTTCTGTTGTTTAAACCATCCAGTCTATGGTACTTTGTTATGGCGGCCCAAGCAAATGAATACAGACCCACAGAGAAAGGTTTTATTGGAAAGGTGATGATTTCAGTGTTGAATAAGTTGAATCAATTTAGTCTTCATCTTCTGGAACTGCCCAGAAGTTCCAGAACTGAATTTGGAAGGTAGTAGCAAGCCAGATAAATGTATTTGAGTTGTCAGTATTTGGGTAGCTGAAGCCGTAAGAATAGATGAGATTACCCAGAGAGAGGCACAGAGTGAGAGACAGAAGATCAAGGATGAGTGCCTGGGGATACCCAAAAATCTGAATAAATGTGCATGATTGCTCTCAGATATACTTGTCCTTACCAGCTGGGGTTATTCATCAGAAAGAGTACATTTTGAAGATACTAAATTTTGGAAAGAAAATCTTCTGTAAATGAAAATTGTTCCCGTAATGATCCTCAAAATGAACAATTTTCCCATCTGAAGCAATCCACCCCTGTGATCCACCTGAACAATATTTAGCTTAAAAACTGGATAAGAATAAAGTTGGAGCTATTTCTTTCAAAGACCACGTAACTGGCAAAATTAAGTTCTTGCTGAATAAAAAGGTCAACTGAAAATGTAGGTTCCTGAAAGCTGGGGTCTTTATGTGCTGGAAGTGCCATGCCTTGAATATCTCAGAATGTTATAATTTTCGTTGGTAAGCCGAGAAATAGGAATAGCTATAAAAAGCTTGTTTGAAAAGAATAGACAACACTTCAAGGCTTTAGTGGGAAAGAATAAAATGTCATTGACACTTGAAATGAAAAAAAAAAAAATCACAGGGCTTTTCCAACTTCAAAGTCAGCTCACTTTGTGTGTGTGTGCATGAACACAGATTTAATGTTAGATTTCAGTATACCTTTCTACTAGAAAATAATGATTTTATTTAATAGATAAAGATTGAGGCCTCTGATTTAATTTGTACAGGGCTTATATATATTTAAAGTATTAATCTTTTAAAAATAACAAGCAGTAAGCTTTTTAAAGCAACAAGCAAGTATGTGGGAAAGTCCAGGCTGGGGTAAGACTAGCCTCATTCAAGCTTCATGTAAGGGCTCAAATGATGAAAAAAGGATCCAGTTAATCTCCTGCTCCATCCCTCAGGCTGCTCCCTCTGGGTTAACTCACTCACTTCTCTGGCAGACTTTCTTTCTTGGAGGCAGAATGACTACAGGTGGCCCTAGCTTTCTGTTCAAGTTCAAATGTCCAGCAAAATTCTCACTGGATCTGATAGGATTATGTGCCCATTAATGAACCATTATTGTAAGTGGCCAGAGGTCATAGACCTGCTGATTTTCTTAAGCCTGATTCATGAGCTTCACTTTGATTTGGTTTCGGTCCCCTATTGTCTGTAAATTCAAGGAGGGTATATCTGCAAATAGCTGATACCCAATGAAGTGTGCACAAATGTTGAATGATTTAAAAAACACGCACATATATACACACATACAGTAAGTGCTTATATATGTATATGTAAAATACAAGAGGACATAATACAAGCTAAGAAAAGAAAACCTCAAGGTGTTCCCGATGTCCTTTTATTTGCGTATGTGAGGGGAACAAGTAGAAAAGGAAAAAGACAAATACTTGAGCACATTGATGTTTTAATATTGCGGTGAAGACTGCTCCCAAAAGATAGTCCTGTACAGGACGTTATGAGAGTAAAGAAATGTTCAGGGTTATTTTTTGTGTAATAATATTTTAAAATGTCATTCTGGAAACTCTTATTTAGAACCAGCCAGCTGAGAAGTATTAAATCCTATTGGTATTTCTATAGAAGTTGTAACCATTTCAATTTAAATAATTATGTCTAATATTTTCTGATGAGGATGGTTCATTAGGGGTAGGGATAGTGTATTTTCCAAAAACGTGTGTGTGTGTGTGTGTGCGCTTGTCTTTGGCTTAACCTCAGGCCACTGGGTAATACCACATGTAACACCCTCAGGACTGTTTTATGTTTTACGAGGGCGATTAGTAGTATGAAGGAGGCACTTCACACACTGTCAGTTGTTTGAGGAAATACCCTCCTTGTACCCATGCAGGATAATTCCTTCTACCAATACTCTGGCATAAAAGATTTTCTTTCCATTTTGGGCGACATTGCACTCAATTTCTATTACTTTTCTTCTGGATCCGTCTCTACCTCCTGTTTCCCCACCCTCCATTGCATTTGCCTCTCCTCCCTCCTCTCTCCCCTTGCAGTGGTCCTTCCTCCTTGACTCTGGATTCTCCAGCCCCCTCCTAACTCTAACTCTCAAATGTGTGCCACAGTGTCTAACAGCTGGAAGGGGCCTTCGAGGTATGTTTAGCCACCCTTTAATTTTACATCTGCTGAGTTGAGCAAGAGGAAGGGAGCCTGTGACCTTCCTGAGGCCATATAACCATTGAGTGTGTGACCTGGAACACAAGCCCAGGGCTCTGTCCTCTCAACCCCTCTCCCGCAAATGCTCTCGCATTCCACCCACATCATCTGACCCGCAGCCCACGGACATGGATATCTCTGAGCTCCACTTTTCTCTGCTTTTCCCGTAATCATTTCCATCTTGCCTCCCAGTGGGGGACTTCCTGTAGTGACCAGCTCCGCCTTTTCACACTCTTCCCACTTCCCAGTGTGGGTGTGATGTGGGCATAGCAGTAGTCATATGACAGTAGCCTACACTGAGTGCTGCTAATGGGCCAGTCATTAAATATATCCCATCTATAACCTCATTTAATTTTCACACAACTCTATGAAGTAGATACTGATGTTATCCTTCTTTTGGAAATGAGGTTTAGGGCAGTTTAGGAGCTGGTCTGAAGTCACACTGGAAAATAGGATTTGGACCCAGTTCATCTGACTACAAAGTCAGAGGTCTTTTCGGCCATGCTCTATTGCCTCTTGTACTGATGGTCCCCCGTTTGGAACCACAGTACAACGTGGCTGGCAAACTGTTCAGTCTCATAACTCAGAAGGACTAGGTGGCAAGTGAATATTTACCTTGAAATGGAGACTCAAATGAGCTGTTCTTGGCTTCCACCTCATTGTTGCAATGCTAGTCCCCACTGGGATACTCAGCTCCTTACAACCTCACCCTTGAAACTGGGGAAGAAAGGAAAGGAAGCGTCTAGAAGACTGTGGTGAAGGATGACCCAACTGGTTATCTTTGTGCCATGCTGCCTTTCTGTTTGTTTTCTGTTTTATTACCACTCTAGGATCTTAAAAATAACATAAAATAAAATCCACTTGTCCAATGCAAAGCATGGCTTAGTGGGGAAAAAAAAAGTCTCGAGTTATCATAAAACCTTACCAAGTCCCTGTAACAGATACCGCAGGCGGCTAGCAGTCAAGACAGAAGGACCCTGAAGTACAGCTAAGTTCAGGTCAATAGGAAGTATTTGTAGCTTGAACTTAACGATTTACAGTAAAGAGGAAATATGCCGGCAGTAAGTAAGAGAAACATGTAATAACAGGATCCCCATACATTTCAAAGTTGTTTTTATTGAACTCCAGCCATCTGTCTAATTTGCTCTCCAGGGCATTCTCAGAGAGTGATTTTATGAGACATATTTTTTAAAAAGTTGACTGTTTTCAAGTGTAGATTTACTTTTTTTCAGTCTATTAGGTGTCATTTAGTCATGGCGTTTTTAAGCTGTCATAGACAAATGTCTTCAGTAGGCAAATTGAAAATAGAAGATTTAACAAGTAAAAACAGTGTGACTACAAGTAGGAATGAAATGGTTTTTTGTATGAGATGGAGGAGTTAAAAGACAAAAGATGTCAGGAAGGTCAATAGAACTAGGACTGGGGAAGACGACACAAAGGAATAGAGAAAAATGAGAGAGATTCGGCAGAACTTCTAAATCAAATACCATTGCCTCACACCAGGCAGTTCTTTTTGGAAAAACTGAAAGAAACCAGCTCAGGAAGGAAATGACTCAATTCCTTCACCCGTTTTGCTCTTAAGCTGAGACCTTTGCTCCAGAAGCACACAGGGAGCCATTTGGGACAGCTGGGTAGAGCACGGTGCTCTGCAGTGAGGACGTGGACTTGACCCCCACAGAGGCTTCCCAAAGCAGCAGTGTCATAGCATTGTGGTGTGAAGTCTCTAAACACTGCTGCTTCCTAGTGGTGTGACCTTGGTGGACCTACCCAGCCACTGGATCCTCAGTTTTTTCATTTGTAAAATAAGGGTGATACTAACAATCACCTCCAGATCCGTACCTAGAAAGGGTAATCCGATACTTACCCCAGGTGCAAAACTATAAATAATGATATACAGAGATTATCCATTTACTATCAGATTTACACGTTCACAGCATGCTCACTCTCCAGCATCCCCAGACAGCTGAGTCTCTCACCTTATCAGTCAGGATGAGTCTAAGAATACGGTATTCCAAGAGCACAGAGTAGCATCAAGACACGTCTGTGAGCCACGTCACCGGTTACCAAATTGAATTCACCCCGTGTGTTGTTTGCTCAGAACATCTTCTGTTGCTGGTTTCACCTTTGCCTACTTTAAGTGAAAGAAGGATTCTTTGAACATTGGGTGTATGTATCTTTTTGAATTAGAGTTTCCTCCAGATATATGCCCAGGTGTGGGATTGCTGCATCATATACTTTGTAATAGCCTATAATGAAAAAGAATATGAAAAGGAAATATATATGTATGTGTATATAAAGGAATATATATATATATATATATATATATACACACACACAACTGAATTACTGTGCTGTACACCAGAAATTAACACAATATGAAAAGGAAATATATATGTATGTGTATATAAAGGAATATATATATATACATATATATATATACACACACAACTGAATTACTGTGCTGTACACCAGAAATTAACACAACATTGTGAATCGACCATACTTCAATTTGAAAACAAAAATGAAGGTACTATTTTTTTTCCCTGAGCAACAGAATCTAATTCGAAACATTTAAGTTATATCTAACAAAATACTGGCTTCAATCCAATAAACTGATTTTAAGTCCCACTTCAGGGTCATGATTCCCCATTGAAAAATCCTGGTACTATAATATCCAATTATTCAAGGAAAACTCCATGCACACAGCAGGCTCTGTAGTTACTTTCCTGGTATAAAAAGCCTTTGATGATTTCTGGGCAGAACTCAGTGATCCAAAAGCATAGAATCTATGTGCTGTTCTGCATGTGCTCTCCCCTCATAAAAGGATACTGGCCTCATAAGGATGCTGGCTTCAGTGACCTTCTGAGGGACTGACCTCTAAGGAAAGGGGATGGCTAGCTATCTTACAAAGGGATGAGCAGGAAAACGGGAGCTGTCTGGGAGGAGGATATAGCTCAGTGGTAGAGTGTGTGCATACTTTGCATGCATGAGGTCCTGGATTCCCAGTACCTCTCTTAAAAAAATAAATAAGTAAACCTAATTACACTCCCCCACCAAAAACAACAAAACAAAACAAACACAACAGAAGCTGTCTGGGTCCCTGCTTGCTTCCTCCTTTGACTGACTGAAATTCTGGCCAGAAAGAATGGGCTGGCTGAGGGAGAGGGATGTAGGTGTGGAGAAAAAGCAGGGAGAATGGCTGCAGTGATTGGAAGGTAAATAAAGAGCGCTCCAAGGCCTGGTTACTTCAGTTATTTGCAGTTAAAGCATCATTATGAGCAATTAATGCGCAGCCATCTGGCACGTCTCTAGGTCTAACTGATCACTGGATATTACTCTGTAAGGCCGTTCACTTCCCATCCAAGTGGTTGTAAGCAATATAATCCAATTCGGGTGGCAATAAAAAGTGAAACAGCAAAACAAAAAGCAACCGTTTTCCCCAACACACACACACACACACACACACACACACACACACACACACACACACCCCTCTTTTCAGCAATGTCCTGGATTATTTCATTTATTGGATTGATTTATGAGATGGTGAGTTTGAGCTAAAACTAATACTTCCATTAGGATTCCTTGATGCAAGGTGCACATACCAATTCTAGCTAATCTAAGCAACAAAGTGTCATAATAAGGATACGAAAGTAGTTGACAAAGAAAAGGCTAAAAAGGGATAGATGTCAGAAAAAGCAGGGTCCAGAGCTGTTCCAAGGGTCCCCGTGGATGAAAACTTATCAACCCTTTCTGTATGTGTGTGTGTGTGTGTGTGTGTGTGTGAGAGAGAGAGAGAGAGAGAGAGAGAACTGGATTGCAAAAACCTGTGCATTTATATCTGGACTGAAAGAGAACGATAAAAAATTCAGTTATATTCAACCTAGGTTGAACCGAGTGCTAACTTCATGTCAGGGATTGTTCTGGAAGCTTGGGAAACATCAGTAAGGGAAACAAAGTCCTCTGCCCTTATGAGGCTTACATTCAGTGTGGTCTTAAGCAATGTTCACCATGGGGTGGTAAACTTCTTTTGATAGCATTCTTTTTTTGGCAGAACGTTACTTATTTTAGATGTAAGATTATCTATTATTTAAATGGTTAGTAAAACAAATATTTGTTACAGAGGCATATACATATATATTTTTCACCTGTAGGAAGAGACAGGCCACCAAATCATCCTAATTATTGAAAAATGTACAATAAATATATAATTGTCCTTCTATTTGGTTAAAGGTTACATAAAAAGTAAATAAATTGATCCTAACCACCATGGAATTTATAACATAAGGTTGAAACGCTGTATATTGAGTTCTGTTTGTTTAAAATTTCTTTCTATTCTTAACATAATACTTTTTGGAAACATTATTACATGAGCCAAAGGAACTCCCCAAAGTACTTATGGAATTATACACTTACTGTAACAATGACCAGAGCAGACCCCAAAGTTCGCAAACCCTCATAACCTGAATGCAGGATCTCCTTAAGTGCTTTGGGAAACAAACAAGTATCCGCAGCTTCCAAACTTAACTGATGGAGAGTAATCACAATTGAAAGGGTAACGTTTAATTCTCCTGTGTTAAAATTCTTAAATTTAAAATTTATTCTCTTACAATTTATTTAAAATGTGTTAAAATTCTCCTTCATTAAAATCAAAACAAGTGACATAATAATGAAACCACAAAAGTCAACCTAAGGCAACGTGTGAATTCACTGTGAGCAGATCTAGTATAATAAAAAAATACTACAAATAATTGAATTTAATTTAAATGAAAGAAGAGTTCTTTCTCTTCCAGAGAATCATCAAAGACTTCTTTTAAAACCTTAATTTGCAGACAATTATTATAGTTTGGAAATTTAATTTTGTATCTTCTTGTCTGCATCGCCCCCTGGAAAGAGCTGAACACGGAGGGATATGAGAGCCTCCTACACTTGGAAGTCTCTTTTCTTTCCTTTCTGGCTTTCGCAGAAACAGGATTCCCCATTTCTGCCTTCATCCCGCGCACACACGCAGTGATGTGCGGGCAACGGCAGGTGCCACCGTCTTGCTGCTCCTGCCACGGTGCAGACTCATGCTGTTAAGCTACAGGAAGAGCTCTTTAACAAACCAGCATAGCCAGAGTCCATGCTGTGTTTAGCTAGCCCAGAAGCATTGTTTAATAAAATCTTGGGGTTTCGTTGCCTCCAGAAATGTGGCAGGGTTTCCCTTAGTCAAAGGCAAATGGTGATGAAATGTCATAATTAAACATTGAAGCCTATCACGGTGGACTTTTTCAATGAACAACCGTCTTAATTACACAGAATGGCATGAGAATACCTCTTCAGAAATGGTTAACACACTTCCCAGCCACACTGATTTTTGTCAGTCTATGATTTTTGCTACAGATCTCTGGGCGAGCAGAGTCTGGGCTGTGAATCATTCCAAAGCCTGAACAGCCTTAATGATCACCAGTGGCCCCTTCCATTCCATTCACCTGGGAAGTCAACCAATGTGTTCAGAACAGACGTTGGTTTCTATAAAGGAAAAAGGGAGGATTATGTTTTATATTATGTTCTTCTTCTTCTTCTTCTTCTTCTTCTTCTTCTTCTTCTTCTTCTTCTTCTTCTTCTTCTTCTTCTTCTTCTTCTTCTTCTTTTTTTTTTTTTTTACTAATTTGAAACTAGGTTCTCAGGCTGTAAATTTCCTCTTGGAGAGTGACAGTCCTTCTGAAGTATTTGCAGCAGGAGGAACAGACCGGAAGTAATAAGCTCCACTCCCTCCCACTCCTTTGTAAATGAAGCCTTGATGTTAACTGCTCATGAAAGATGCTGTGGACTGGGTGGAGGGTGGAGCGTGCTTCTCCAGTTAGGACAAAAGCCTTAAAGTTTGTGAGTTAGGCTTTTTAGCTGGAGAATCCCGGACTTCCCGGCTGCAGTTGACCAAGTCACTTCTCCACTTTTGGTTTTTTAGGGGATTCTCATCCATAAACCGTAGAGAGGTTGCTTTGCTTGGCATCACTTTGCAGCTATACTGTGGGGATTTATTCCTATAAGTTGTCTTGTCTTTCTTTCTTCCTTTTTTTTAAAACTTAATTTTGAACCACAGTGTGCCTCCTTGAAATAGGAAGTGAAAAGGACAGGGTAAGATGGTAACAAAACATGGAATTAACAGTCAAAAGGCCTGAGTTTCACCCTAGACTTGCTGAGCAATCTTGGAAACTTTTTAACTTCTCTGAGGTCAATTTTCTTATAAATAATCATAGTAAAAACTTCCAGCACTTAAGAGTTTTGGGAAGGGATAGTGCATTGGGATTTAGAACACAGTACTTACATTGGAATGGCATTCTCTGCAAACAGTTAGCTGTGTGGTTATTACCTAACCTTTCCAAACCTAGTTTCTTCTAAGGTAAAATGATATGAACCTTTAGGATTTTTTGAAGTACTGAGTGAGACAATCCATAAAAAATTTTACGATAATGTTCCACACCTAGCCATTTTGTTGCTGCAATGATTATTGTTATTATTATTTGCAAATCCAATGAAATAATGGCTGAAACATGTCCTGCAAACTTAAATTTCTAGATGTCTAATAATTGTTGCAAAGCAATTTGACACTTATAGAACAATTTAGCCCATAGTAATTTGAGCCTATAAAAACCTGCTAACACGGTAAAAGTTTGCTTTTCAGTGAATGGGCCTCCGCACTCCACTCCACACTCCCAACTTTGCTAGGACTACGTTTTAGTTACTCATTTTATGAAGCTTGTTTCTATACAAGCACCTTTTCTAGATATTTGGTTTATGCTTAAAGAAATCTTTATTTTCCAGATAATGCCCAAATAGAGTTTTATACTGGTGAAGTACTCAATCACTGTTTTATTTAATAAGCAAATAAGTTACAACTTACACTGTAAACCAATGTCCTCAGAGTCGAGATTTGAGCACCTAAATCAGATATAGTGCCACCTCATGCAGCATTGGGGTAATATAGGTGAAGTTTCTATATAACTGAAATTTAACCAGATTTTTTCAATTGCTCTTGGAAAAAGTTCTTCTATACTGTGTAACTAACTGCATGCTTTCTTAAAAGTATAGATTAAAATGTGACATTTTTTTCAATGACCAAAATGAACATTATGGCAATTAGTAATTGCATTAAGTTCTAATAAAATAGGTTTTGTTTTTTCTTTTTTATTGTCTGTTAGCTGTCACTGCTAAGGTTGGTATACTTGCTTCTTATAGCCATCTGCCTTTTAACTTACTGTTTCTAATCTGCAGAGTTATGAGAATTCAGATGACTAAAACACTTAATCTTGTGTATAAATGAAGAGAATATTCTCCTGTTCCACAAAATACTAAACTTTTACTACAAGGGATTTGAGTAGTTATTCTAGGATTTAGGGGATTCTTTTCTTTATTTCCTGGTTCTCAACTGCTCTAATAATGATTGACATTTCCAGAAAAATATAATTTCCTGGTATATAAGGAACTAAGTTACAAAAGATTTGAGGGTACAATTAATTTCTTCTGAGAAAGGCAATTATAAATTTCCTGATTATCTATAATTGATAAGATTTCATGAATTTTCCTAATATAATAAGAACAATAACAATAATGATATCTAACATTAGTGAACAGTTACTATGTGCCTTTATAAATTTTTTCTATTTATGTGTTTACTTTATTTAACTAGCGCTTACATAAAGCTTATTTATAGACTAAATAGTCTACTAAGCTATATGCAAGCACTGACTTATTAAATGCCATTAATATTACATGTGTATAGTCATGCACTTCTGGAAACTATTATTAATCTCAATTTATAGATGGGGAAACTGAGCCCTTGCGATGTGCTATACTCTGGTCAAGGTCTCACAGCTGTTGTGTGGTAGAGCAACTACCTGAAGGCAGGGCTGTATACCTCTAAGCATGTGATCTTATCCCTACCACAAGCACCCCAGCAGACAGCCAGCAATCAAAATAGAAGCCACTTACTCTGAGAATCTGAATCTGATATTTTTCCGTCTTGTGGCTCAGGACAGAAGTGGGATGAACATACTGGCAAAAAGCAGACCCTGAGGAACTTGCTATTTAAAAAGAAAGAGAGCAAAATTTGGAAGTTATTATTATGAGAGTGAAACATCCACATTCACCCTCTGACTTTTCATCCCAGTCTGGACTACAGAACAGCACACACCTGGTTTCCTCCATGTTTTGATGCTTCACATGGATCAGGAGCACAGGGTCTGACCATAAACGAAACATAAGGACCACCTATGGACTGGGAGGAAATATTCTCAAACGATGTGGTTGACAAAGGCTTAACTCCCAGAATATACAAACAGCTCACACAAGTAATAACAGAAAAACAAATCCAATCAAAAAATGGGCAGAAGACCTAAACAGACATTTCTCCAGTGAAGACACACTGAATCACTATGCTGTACATGAGTAACTAACACAACATTGTAAATCAACTCTACTTCAATTAAAAAAAAAATACCAGGCTCTGGATTCAAGTTACTTCTTTTAAATCTGTGTTCTGTTGTCTGAGCTTGGAGAATGTACATTGTCCGAGAGTTTCCTCCTTTGTAAATTAGTACAAGAGTAGTATCTGCCACGGAGGAGTATTTTTGAGAGTCAAATGAAACAATAGTTCTTCATAGAGAACATGACATCTGTGAACTGATCAATAGATGCTTGTTATCATTATCACCGTTTTGGAAGTATTTCACTGAAAGCTGGCACCACAAACAGCTCAGTGCAAACAAGGCTAACTGTGAAATACACTTGGGAAATGATACTCTTTAGTTCCCTCATAGAAGATCACAATGTATATTGTCATCATAGAAGTCTGCTAAAAGTCTTCTTTTGGAAACATGTTCAACTTTATTTAGCTCAGTGTGTCCCAAACTTGTTTGTCCATAGAAGTGGCATCGGTATGGTGAGCGTGCCTCTATGTGTGTGCTTGCATGTGCAGGTGTGTATGTATGTGTGGTTGTAGCTTACAGAACTAGTTTTTCATGGACCATGTTGCTGGGAAATGCTACCCCTCACTAAAATATCTGAAATGGGGATGACCGGAAATGTGTGGATCAGAGACTGAGGTAGCAATTTCAGATCTAAATTATATCAGTAAGACTCGAATACTAGCATGCCTGCTGATGGGGCAAAGGAGCTTGGAAGTTAAGATACTCTGAAGGTGACATCACATGAGACTAAGAGAAACTCTTCGGTTTGACCCTCTGATCTTTAATCATTACCACCATCATCACCATCATCATTGCTGTCATCACCACATCAACATTGCCACCTTATATTCAGTGGTTTAGTATATATCAAGCATGGGGCTTGGTGGCTTGTTCACATGAGTCATTTTGTCCTTCCAGCCACCCCTGTGATATAGGCATCACAGCTCTACATTTTTACATAGTGGAACATGGACTTAGAGAGGTGAAGTTACGTGTCCCAAATAAGGGGCTGACTGTAGAGGATACTCTCATACGCCTACCTGTGCCAGAAGGTAGCTTGATTCGTGACTCTTGAGAATAATTGCCAGTGAGAAGGATAGAGCAGTAGCTCACCTGGAGGTGAGCCAGGATCTGCGTAACCAGGCCTGCTCTCTCAGGACGTGAGTTTCCTCAGTAGCTGTGTCTTCTGTGTGTCTCAGACATGTGTCCTTTCAAAGGCCCAAACTGCAGGGACCCTAAAAGCAGCAGGAGGAGGCATGGCCCACTTAATGATGGGGACCACTTTGTTCCATCAGAGCACAGTCTCTTTCTTTTTAATTTCTGAATAGCAGAGCTGAATTTCATCATGCTGCTCACATAGGGGCTGTTACAGGTTATCATGGGGCAATGAAAGAACCAGATTTGAACCTGGAGACTGTCATTTAATACACTATATGACAGGGACAGAACTATATACGGCAGAATCTGCACACGATGGCCTGTCACCTGTTGTTTCATGACCTGTGAGTAAAAATGGTTTTAACATTTTTAAATGGTTACACAAGTCCCTATATAATATCCTCAATTTTGTTTCTCAATCCTGAAAGCCTAAAATATTTACTATCTTGCTTTAAACAAACAAAACTTTGCTGATCCCTGATTTGCAATATTGATTTCATAGATTTTGCCCAATCTACTCAATTAAATTAAAAAAAAAATCAAACACCAACTTAATTTAAGCCTTATTACTGAGGGAGAGGCGCTTTTGTCTGCAGAAAATGTTAGCCATGGAGGGAACCCAGAGAATTGTCAATTAGTGCTTTATGGTGGGCTTAATTTATATGTATTTCCATCTCTGAAAACCATGGTGGTTGTATTTTTCTGCCTTCCCTTCCCCAGAGTTGATAGGAACTGGAGTGAACACATGACAAGTTATGTCAGTCAGACTCCTCTTCCTGATGGATTAGGGATATGGGTTAGAGTTAGCATCGAAGTGTGGCTTTGTCTTAGGCCCATTTAAATACTCTTGCTCTGTGGGTCAGCCATTTTAAGCATGCACATTGAGGTCAGAGAAAGTTGGTCCCAAAGAGGGAAGAGTACTAGCAGAGGGCAGAAGAGAATCAAGAAGAGACTTCTACCTGGTTACTCAGTCTCTAGTGCGTGGTTCCAGGAGCCACTGGAGCTGCTCTCCAGTGTGGTAGCCACTCACTGGCTATCTAGCTGAAGAGCCCTTGAAGTGGGCTGGTCCAAACTGAATTGTACGGTATGTGTAAAATATATACCAGATTCCAAAATCTTGGTACACAAAAACTGAGCTATCTCATTAACATTTTATACTTATTCCATATTAAAATGATAATCATTTGTGTACATTGGTTTAAAATTAATTTCACTTATTTCCTTCTACTTTTTTTTTTTTAGTAAGGGGATTACTATAGAGGATACTCTTGTCCTCCTACCTGTCCTGGAAGGTAGCTTGAATGTGGCTACTAGAAAACTTACCCTTCTCTTGGACAACTGCTCTAGGGATCCAGCTACTCGGAGTCTAAGAAATATTGCTACCTACAAATTCTACTCCTTCACCCCATCGTCTCTGTTTTCTTTTGCTGAAACTAGACCAGGTTGGTTTTAGTTAATGCAGACAAAAGATCCTCAATGAAACAGAGTCCTTCCAATATGCCCAAGTTGAAGTACCTCACGCATTGGGAAGATTTCATCCAATGAAGCAATTAAACAGGACTAAAGGACTTACCTGCCATTCCTTGATGTTGCATTAAATAATATTAAAGCTACCATCTATTAGCTATTTACATTCAGTCATATGTTCTGCTCCATGGTATTTAATTTAAATTCAACATCATCTCATTTATAGAAGAGAAAGTGAAGGCATTGAGATTGTTATATGATTTGCCCGAGGTGACACAGCTAATAAGTGGTGGGGTTGGTTTCATGATAAAGCCTCTGCTCTTGACCTTGAGACCATCTCAGTCATGAATAGATGGTGTTTGTACCAGTGAGAGGGTGCTGATGTGATCATTTGGACTTGGTGGACTTGGTGGACTTGGTGAGCATGTATAAGGCATATATTGGATAGGGCAGGTCCTGAGACCTTCCTAGGGGAAGTAAGAGAAGTGAAAGGCTGGCTGAAAGAAGGAAAGGAACTGCTTCTTGCTTCCCCGTCCCTCTCCCCTCCCCGCCCCAACTTTGTGCTCAGATAATGTTCCAAAATCTTACAGAGGACATCAAGTCCCTGCTTTTTCTATGCTGCCACTCCTGGAAAAACTGGACTTTTCACAATCTCTGCAATAAATATTGGAATAGTCTAGCCACCAGGTGGCCTGGAGAGATTGCAATACCTTGGGAATGTGCTGTAAGTCAGAGGGAGCTTCTGTAAGCTGTAGGAGACTGCGACTCCCCTTGGTTAAGGGCTGACCTCACAATTTCCTGTTTTCCTGGCTGCTGTCTCTGCTGTTGAACTCACATTAGAATAGACTCCCTAGAGATGGTCTCTTCCCAGTGCTCAGTATGGGACCCTGTACTCCAAGAAAATTTAATTCACATCATATGGGGGAACAAATTACTCCCAGATAGTACTTTATTTTCTTTGGCTCTTCATAGGATCAGACCCAATAATAAAGATCTTAATGATGATGATAATGATGCTAAATAAATGCAAAGTCTCCAGATTGTTATTTTTACAGAAGACCATTTAATAATCCTATTTTTTCTGCATATTTCTATAGGCCCATCGATTGTTTAGTTTTCCTTCGTGATATTCTTTTGTCACTAGTGTATTGAGTTTCCAGATGTTTCTTACACTCTATGCCTAATCATCTCTTGAAACAATTACATTAACCATGCTATCACTTAAAAAACAAAGGAAAATGTTTGAAAGTAAAAGAAGAGTGTTTTGAGTGGTAATTTCAAATTTTTTGGAAATGCATATTGAAATTGTTAGAGGATAAACTAAAACCATCACAAATGGGAAGCAGTGCAGTGAACTCACTTCTCTTGGTGCTGGGTAAATGGTCCCATGAAAGACACACACATCCCTTACATTAGCCTTCTTAATCCCACCTACCATAATGACACTGAAATAAGCTGGGGGGAACCCTCCCTGAAACCAGGTGAAATTTGTAAGCAATGCGTCTAGAGCCTCCCCACACATCTGTTAAGTCTGCCTTGAGCACCTATCAGCAGAATACAATCCAGGAAAATCCTCAGCTACCCTAAGGAATGCCCTTTTATGCTCCTTCTGCAGATCTGTCCTTCCAGAAACCATCCACTTTGGCTTGTTCTTAGTCTCCTCCCTACGGAAAAACACGAGACAGGGTTCTGCTTTATAACTGCTCAGACCCTTCTCCAGTTCCGCAGCCAGGACCCATGTATGTTTAACATTCTAAGTGGGATCAGCCCTCTGAATCAAATGAATGTTTCATGATGACCAAAGTGCAATTTTGTGAGTTTCCAAATTTTCTCTTCTTTCACGTATCTGCATATTTTTTTAAGGTAGGTATGAAATAGGCGAGTTTAATCATTTTGCAGTGCTTAAGGGATGAAAAGTTTATAGGCTCTTCTCAGACTGTGGAGTTTCAGGCTCCTTCTCTTCCCTTCTCTTTCTCTCCTCCCACCCCCACTGCCCCAGCTCCCCTACCCCCGAGCCTAGCCGAAGCCTTTGGGGCAACTCCATTGCTTTCTGATTTGACTTCCTTCTGGTAAATGAGTTAAAGCGTGAGTGAGCCTGGCTCCATATTTCCTCTCTTAAAAGTAAAACCAAACTCTGGAAAATCAGCCCACAGGAAAAAAGTAACTTCAAAAGCCAGGGCTCACGTTCCACAAGCCTCTTGAGCGCTCATCTGCTCCCTCGACAATGCCCTTCAAAATAAAGTTTCCACCAAAAGGCCCCAGAGAAGGTAGCAGGCAGCTCCCGCGTTGTTTTCCTGTCAGAAACAAGGAGCTCTGGTCGCTTGTCACGGCTCTACAGCCGTTTTCAGGGTCCATTTGGAAGCTTTTGCCGCCAATGGAAAGAGCAGGCTTTGAGGGCATACAGATGGCTGAACAAATAAATGATGACTCTGCAAGAGGGCAAAGCAGAGGTTACCAGTGTCCATCTCTCTCCTCTTTAAAAAAATGAGAAGAGGGGGATTTTCCAGGTTTAAAGGTTCAGCTCACATCCATGATGTTGGGAACTGTGGATAATTTAAAGAAAACAGTTTCTGTCTGATTGTTGTTTTTGTTTTCATAGGTGTGGTTAGCACCTTAGAGATTTGTCTTGTTTCCTCTCTTCTCATGTCTCTTTGCCAGCTGACAGGCAGCTTCTTTATAGCTTACGTTGCCTTTTAGTTTTATGAACATATGACATATCCTGGGTCATAAGCTTCTGCTAAGGAATCCAAGGATGCTTTGATATCTACAAATTATTTAATCTAATTAAAAGAAAGTCTGAGTTTTTCAAAGAAAACAAACTTACGGTTACCAAAAGGGATGACGGGGGAGGGATAAATCGGGAATTTAGGATTAGCAGTTACACACTACTATATATAAAACAGATGAACAGTAAGGACCTGCTCTATAGGTCCTTGTGCACAGGGAACTATATTCAGTGTCTTGTAATAACCTGTAATGGAAAGAACCTGAAAAAGAATACGTCTTAAATATACACATGTATAACTGAATCACTTTGCTGTACGCCTGAAACATTGCAAATCAACTTATACTTCAATCAGAAAGAAAGAGTGCCATTCACACTTGAGTGAACTCCATCGCCCATCTGGGCACTCGGGGGCTACCATTTCCCCGTGACTGCCCACAGAGCCCTCCTTCAGCCCACCCTTATCCCTACAACATTCTTGACTTGGAACTCCCTCCTCCTGTTACTCAAAACAACACCTCCACGAGTGCCTTCTCACGTAGACCTTTCCCAATAAATATTTACTGACTCAGCTGATAAAAGAATTAGTTTCATAGAAACTTACCCCTCAGATAACATTTCTGCACTTTATTGGATCCTTCCATGCTTCAGTCTCATGGAGTGATTTATAGCGAGACCTTTATGGCCCATGAGAGGCCACTGGGAGAATATCTTTGAGACTTGAAGAGGACTTCTCATGGTCTGCAAAACGTATCAGAAAGAAAGTTTCCAATTCTTTTTCTGCCAAAATATTGTTCTATTTTGTGGAATTCCCTATAGCCTTTATCATCAAAGTTAAATGTTTATGACTTGACTGCTTGTGTGGTTTGATTTTTAAGAATGAAACATGAGATAAAACGTTATGCATACAGTGTTATATCAGACTCTTAGACCACTTTCATGAGCCACACCCAACACCATCTCCTAGCTCTTCGTGGATAACTCTCCAATGATAAGAGAATGAAACTTCCCAACACATTAAATCCCAGTCTCAGATCAGACCCCTTGTAACAGAGTTTTGGCAGAATGGATGGATGAGTGTCCTGTGATTGGGAAATTCCATAATGGCTAAAACACTCCTCTATGTGCTGGAGGTGTATTGGATAATAGGGATACTACAGGGAAGTCCTGAAGTAGAAGGAAAACAACAAAACAAGGCACGTATTACTGTCTGTGAGCGTGTGTGTGTGTGTCAGCAGATAACATGAGTGTGATGCTAAGATGCATTTTTTTTTCAAATGTTAAAATCTCAGAAATTGGGATATGTCGTAAGATCACTGTGGTATGAAAGCACTGTGTCAGAATAATCAGCAGCATTTTTCCTTTCTTAGGGGTACATAAAATAATGGGTGAGACAGACTAGGAAATCCTGAATGAGAGTGATGGTAAGAGAAGTGATGACACAGATGAGCAAAGACAGAAGACCTGCATTCAGAGGAGACCACATGATTTTTTTTTTCCTTTATAATACAAGCAGAAGTGATGATAATCTCATTTTGGAAAGAGTTTTTAAGAAGCAGTTGTATCTTCTTCACGGCCCCCCTTTTCCTTTTATTCCTTGAATGCAAACAATGATAGTGAAGCCACAGGAGGTCAGAGAGCCAAGTGTGTGGAGATTCTAGGTGTCTGTCCATAACTCCAAGTGGAGAAGAGCTACCTACCAACCAGGAACATTTGCTTTGTACTGTTACATGAGAGAGAAATAAACTTCTGTATTTGAGACATTGTATACATGGATCTATTTGTTATAGCAGCTGGTATTCCTGTGATATACTCACATTATTTCAAGATACCAAATACAAGATATGATATTAAAAGGTAGATAAAGATGAGAGTTGAGGAGGAGGCTTAATGTTTTAACAATGTTTAGCCAAAAGGAGGAAAAGGGAACATTCAAGAGATCCTGATATGTCTAAAAACATTTGAAAGATAGTACTAAATTAGAAAGGATGGGAATTTTTGTGAGTCCAGAGGGTTTGTCTATGAACAGCAAGTGGAAGTTAGGCTGGCTCAGCCTTATTTACTAAACATATTCTAATAATTTGCTATATTCTAAACAGCCTTGCCAAATCACAGCTCCCTGGCACTAATCTCCTTTAGGCAGAGGTTGGATGAGCACCTAAAGGCACTCGGACTTTAGGCAGGTGCAGAGCAGATTATCTCTAAGGCAGCACTCCTCTCTGAGTGTCTACCTGAGGATGCTGTGCATGTGTTAGTGGCATTTAGCTGCACTGGAAGCGGATGTTAGAGGGAGGCAGTCCTGATAACAAAGATCAAAGTCTTCTGCCTGGAAACCTACTGATAGACAAGCAAAGGAAATGAAAAGTTCCACATTTTCTTGACTAGATGAGTTTATTTCTGAGTCAGGAGAAGACAATGAAAAATTACTGTTAATAGGGAATCATTCAGTCAACACATTGACTAAGCACTTGGTGTGTGTCTGACACCATCTTATGCAAGGACAGGGCATGACTCCTGTTCTCAAAGACGTTATAATCTGTTAGGGGAGACAGGGTGTACTTTTGAATATTCATAATTATATACAGTAAGATCACGAGGGCAAGTGGAACAAGCCAGAAAGACACCATACTAGAGGGAAATAAGCCTGGTATTTGGAGTCAGAAGAGAGAGATTCAGGGTCCATTTCTGCCTTCTGTTGGCTTTGCTATCTTTATTAATTCATTAATCTTTCTGATACTAAATTTTAAAAAACCTTTCTATCATAAACTTAGTGCATACTTAAAGCTTACAATTTGGAAGTATTCGCAACTTTATAACATTTAGTGACCATTAACCGTTGCTTCTGAACTCAGAGAGCAACTGTTAATTTAAAACTCTTCCAAAAATACTAGACATATATAAACCAGACTATTTTTAATATCTACAGGTTTGCAAATATAATGACACCTGCCCAAAGAGGGAGCTCCTAGGGCAGACACACATGAGGGTGAGGGTGATTATAGCTGGAAAGGGGAGAGAGGATGTCCAAACAGGTAATCCTGGGCCACAGACAGTTCCCTGAGGAGGAAGCCTTATGGGGATAATGGGGGAAAGCAATGCTTTAACTCTGTATTATAAAAATAAAAAAGATGAAAAGGTACATAGAACTTTTGAAGCATGTTAAAAATTCAGAAGGAGAAAAAGAACCCAAAACCAACATTTGAGTTTTTTCCTGCATCTTACCATTTAACCCTCACAATATTACTGTAAGGCTAGTGTCATATTATTGTCCCATTTTACAGATCAAAATACTGTGAAACAGAGCTCAGGCAATTTGTATGTCCTGAAGGTTGGGTTTGAAACTACTTTGCATGACTCTCAAACTCTTCTTCCCTCCCTCCCAACTTGAATCAGAATACCCTGAAATAGAAGGAAGTAACTTCTTCCACTGTCTGCCAAAATAAATTAATCATGAGAAGAGTAAGGAAATTTCTGAACAATTTGTCTCTATTAGAATTCACTCTGAGAGTTTGCTCTGCAACTTGTACCTTTTGGCATTATCTGATACAGTCAATCCCCTTCTCATTTCCCCCTCCTACCTAAATGAGAGTTAAGAGGAAGACAGGGGAAAAGTCCAGTCAGGTGAAGGAAGTAACTAGTACCTTCTTAGCATAAGAGGGACTGCTTGTTTCAGGACATGAAAGTAGAACATAGCAGAGCGGGTGGCCAGTGGGGCCAGTGACTAGGACCTCCTGCTCTGGGGGAAATCATCTTTCATTTTCTCTTTAGTGGCAAATTTACATAGGGAGATAGTTGGACAATGCTCTCTCCTTTTTTTTTTTTATTATATATATATATTTCAGATTCTTTTCCATTACAACTCATTACAAGAAATTGAGTATAGTTTTCTGTGCTATACAGTAGATTCTTGTTGTTTATCTATTTTATGTATAGTAATGTGTATCTGTTAATCCCAAACTCCTAATCTAGCCTCCTCCCCTGCTTGCCCCCTGGTTGCTACAGTACATCTTCTATGTCAATGTCTATGTCCATGAGTCTATTTTTGGTTTGTATATAAAATTTGTATCTTTTTTTTAGATTCCACATATAAGCGACATCATATGATATTTGTCTTTCTCTATTTTACTTTACTTAATATGATAATCTCTAGCCTTCTTATATGCTGATTGTAACTAGGGTTGTCAAATTTAACAAACAAAAATACAGAGGGCTCAGTCAGATTTGAATTTCAGATTAAAAACGAATACTATTTTAATATATCCCAAATGTTTAGTCTAAACATGTTCCAAATTATACTAAAAGATCATTCATTGTTTATCTGAAATTCATACTTGACCAGATGTCCTGTATTTCACCCAGCATCCCTAATTGTAATTGACAGCCACCCACCTTGGCAGCTAAATCTAGAAGGTCAGAGGAAAAAGCTGTGTCAGAGACCGCAAAATCTACAGGCTCCCCAGGTCGCACTGCCAACCTCTACAGGGACCATGAACTTGGAGCACAGCCTTGGTTGGACTCATAGGCTCATCTCATTTTCTTGCTAGTTGGACTTCTGGGATGTTCAGCCAAAGCATCCTAACTTAAAATGTTCTCTGTGGTTCTAATTGAAGGGAGGAAATAATTGTGCTCATAATACAGTGTAAATAATAAAATAAAACCCTTAATTGTGCTCTTTGAAAGAAATTTGCAGTTTCCATCTCTGTGTATTTTATGTTTATTCATGATTTACGAGAGCATATTGATGTAGGAGTTAGCAGATTAGAGGACAGAATAGTTGTGCTTATCTGTGAGACAATGGAAACAAAACATCCTGTTAATCAATCATCTTGGTAGCCATTTAGTCAGATTCTCCCTTACAAGGATCTCTCCAGAGCCATGTCATTACTAAAAGAGAAAATAAAAACAAACAAACCAAAAAAGGACTTGTTAAGTACAGGCTTCCATTTGCCATTCCTGCAAGGTCACAGCTGTTTGCTAAGTGAATGAAGCTCCAGGACTTGGTTGTTCAACCTGCTTCTGCTCCCTGTTAAATTACTGAATTATTGGGACTGAGAAAGTACGTATTAACCAGATAGTTCCAGTGTCCGTTTCATTCTTTATTCAATTACCCATCTTAGAGGAGATGGAATTTGCAGTGCTTTGGGTAAATCTGAGATGTCATCTGGGGAAAGAAGTAGTTTTGAGGCCATAGAACTGGTGAGGGCTCCAAAAACTAAATACTTGGGCTGCAAAATATTTCAGAAATTAGTTTACAATGTTCATTTCAAAGTAGCCCACACCATTTATATTACTGACACCCTCAAACCAAACTACCACACTCAGAGGCTGGTTCAGGACTGACTGTGAGTTTTCTGTTGAGTTTAAAAAAGAAAAGGAGCCTGAACAACTAATAGTTCAGTGTCTCTTTACAGTTTACAAACAACTTTCACGTTGAGATGATCATATTTAATCTTCGATATTATAGTAATAAAAATATAATGCAAAAATAATAGTAAAAACAGCACAACTAACAATTAACAAGAGGTTACTCTTGGCTCAGCCCTGTACTAAGGACCAGAGTGGGTATGGTTATTTTCAGAAGCGGAAACAGGCTCACAGAAGGGGAATAAACATGCTCTAATTTTCAGAGATGGAAATAAGTGGAAACTGGATTTCAACCTAGACACTCCCAGAGCCTAAAGTTCTGCTACGGACATTGTTATTACAATAAAAACATTTGTTGGAGAGAAGCATCTTTCCATGCCACAAAGGCATTTGTTCAGTGAAACAGTTTCCAGACATATTTCCCTATTTCCTTCTGCCTTCATTTAACAGATGTTTGTTTAGGGCCTTCTCTGTGAGACTCTGGGGACACAGAGATGAATGCAATCACCAGGAGGAAGCCCTCGGGAGCTGGGAGCTGACATGAAGGATCATTTCAGGGCTGCTGGAGGATGCGGCACTGGGGAGATGAGAGTTCAGTATGGATACGCAGAGGACAGAGCGGACTCCGTTGGAGGACTGAGGTGGGAGGGAGCTCAGGAAAGGTTGATAGAGGAGGTGATAGGAGCTGAGACGAGAATGAAGAAACAAGCAGCAAGCAAGAGCAAGGATGTTTCAGGTACGGGGGCAGCAGGTGTTAAAGGCATCCAGCTAGAACACAGCAGGGTCTGTTCAGGATGTCCCAGTGGGGAGGGATGAACTGCAGCGTGGAGGACAGGGCATGTGATGCGCAGGAGAAGACAGTCGTTGGAAAAGCGAGGGCTGTGTGACCTGCATTAACTTTCCATCTTTTAGACAATAAGGAGACATTGCAAGATTTTAAGTAGCCAAATGACATGATTCTGTTTGTATTTTGGAAAGAATATCATGGAGAGAATAAATGTAGGGTGAGGACAAGTAAAACTAAAGAAAGAAACCAGTTTTCTGGTTACATTATTGGTTGTTAACTTTAGAGGCATTTCTCCTTAATTCAAACTGAGAAGAATGCTATCCAAGGTCTTAAACTCAGGATTTTTTTTTAGGGCAGTCGCCTGGTTTTTCTGAAGTCCATCTGAATTTCTTATAATCAAATTTTGTCTTTGAACCTTTATCGAGCTCTGTGTGTCAGATACTGTACTGGGGAACACTGTGGTTATTTACATTTTCTAGAAGAAGAAATTGAGATTTAGAACAGTTCCTCCAGTGTACCCCGCGTGAACTCTGAGGCACAACATCGCTTTGGGAGCTTAGTCGATGTTAAGTGATAAAAGTCTTCTGTGGCAAAATGAGGGAATCATTGGATTAAATGTAGTGGAGCAGCGCTTTCCCCATACTGAGATTTCTTAGAGCATTGAATACACAAGAGGGTATCATGAATCTTTAGGATTCAAGAACGTAATGTTTTCCAACTCATTTGATTTCAAAACCTTTTTCTCTGACATCAGCACTTTTGATAAGTGCTGCCCTGCCTTGGACCAACAAGGAAACTGCAACTCAGAGGAAGCAGATGACTTAGACAGCTCCAGACCTCTGACCTCCTAGACAATTCTACCAAATTGTGCCACCAATACTACGCTCGTGAGATGCCTCCTTGAGTCCATTCCAGTCCAGGTATAGCTCCCCTCTTTGGGATAGTGCAAGGAGAGAAGTGCGACACCTGGACTTCCTTGAGGTTGGCAATTCCCCAAAAGCCATAAGACAAGAAGGTGATAACCCAGGACGAGAGGGAACTCACGATCAGCCTTTCTATCCTAAAGCAGTCAACGCCGAGTGCGCTAGATCACCGAGGGCCCTGCGTTTCACTTTCCAGTCTGAGTGGAGGCTGCCTAGGACAATCCTGTTCATTCATTTGATTTTTGAAATTTTCATTCTCTCCACAAATTTAATCGAAGCCCCTGGAATTCTCTGTACTTTCTTGTAATGATGAGAGGGAACAGCTGGTCCATTTTGTTGACTCTGCTGACCATGCTCAGTTGCTTTTCCCAGCCCTCACCCCCTTTTCTCCCCTCCAGACAGTGCCTGGCTCACTTTGTCTGGCTACTGTCTGACATGTCAGCTTACACTTCCTCAATCCCCAGCTGTTCTTCACTTTCATGCTATGGATGGTTCTTTGCGTTAGACTCAAACGTGGTTTTGCACTTCCAGAGGGCTAATCAGTTTCCACAGCAACCCATAAAATGGGGTAATTTGATGCAAGACCTGCCTAAAACTTTTTTTTGCTAAAAGTCTTTGCATGTGTGTATAAGTATACACGTGTGCTTCCAAGCTAAGGCTGCTTTTAGAGTCACTTCTCACAAAAACCCCGACCACATTTCCAATTAACTGCGGAGTTTTGTCGACCTTCTGGCTTTTTTAAACAGTGCCTTTTCATTAAGAAATTAATTTAAAACCTATTCTATGAACAATATTTAGGCTAAGAGTTATAAGCAGAAAATAAGGAAATATAGTGTCTTTCAAATCAATTTTAATATGACCATCTTTAACAGATTGTACCTAAAAGCTTTTTAACAAGATAATAAGCAATTGAAAATATGGGTTATATAAAAGTTGCACTAGCTAATGTGACTATTCAGTTCTTAACATGACTACTGACTGCTTCTCCTTTATGTTGGATGTCTTTTCAGCAACATCGTTTTCTTCAAGTAACTTAAGCAAACATTTTAAAGTTAGAGAAGTTAGCAAGAAAAAAAAGGCTTTATAATAGACATTCACTGTAGAAAATTTTGTTTTTGTTCAACATTTTACAGAGTTTAGAACACAACAGTATCAGGCTATGAGTCTAAAATTTAGAAAATATTTTATGATATTTTGTGCTCCTTGAGAGCACAATCTGAATCTTTTCATGTGTATGTTCCCAGCAACCAGCACAATGTCTGGAGCACAGCTAGCGCTCAGTAGTTGCTTGTTTCAATATTTGGTTGTTTGTCTTTTAATACAAAAAGGAAACTAACTTTTAAAATATGTCTTTATGGTAGTAGATGATAGAATTCTTCACAGCTATTCATTCCCTCTTTTCCTGTGTCTGGGCGTGCTTCTTACTTCACTGATACTGGCTTGGCTGTGTGTCTACCTTTGGACAGTTGAATGTGAGAAGCTTTCAGAGACATGGTAACTTTTTATGCATCCTCTTGTGTTTCTGCTGTCTTCCATGAGTCTGCAGGTCCTTCTTCGTGGGTTCTAGATGAGAAAACACACAGAATAGGTCTGTCTACCTGCAGTTTAGAGCAGATCCACAGCCTACTTCTTGTAGCCCTCAAGTAAGGTGAGCAAGTCATGAATGTTTGTTTTTGTAAATCACTGAGATTTTAGGATTGATTGTTACTGCATGCAAAAGCTGGCTGATACAGAGACCAAACACATTGTGCTATACTATTATATAACATATATAGTATTATGTACATATACCTATATAATATATATATACACATATACCTAATCTATAGATTATGTTGTTTATGTATATTTATGTATGTATACATATATTCCTAATCATAACTCCATGAGGTATTATTTTGTATTTCACAGAAGAGAAAACTGAGGATTAGAAAGTTAGTTTTTTTTTTTTTTCCTGGAATCATGCAGTTCTTAATGAAGAAGTGGGGCTTGAGCACATGTCCCTCTGACTTTCCAGCCTCTGTTTTCTCTTAATATCAGGCTCACAAAAACTACATTTAAAATAGAGATTCAATTAAAGTCCTCTTTATATTTATACTTAAATTTGTTTTCATGTAGAACTAAAATGTATTGTCCTTCCATTTTTGTAATGTATTTTAATTCAACTTAACAAGTATTTATTGAATATTTTCTATGTGCCAGTTAGTATGTCAGTTCTTGGAGAAACTGAGATCAATCAGACACAATTCTGCCCCCCAAAAGGCTCATCATGTAGGATAATCTCATAGTCTGACAAGAACCTAAGCATCTAGTTACTGATGTACACCAATAAAAACAATGTGACTGTATTGCCACCAACAGAGTCTCAAGGTTTCCTATTTTTTAGACACTGTAAAAGGGTGATGGATTTCAGCAGCCCAATTCATGCTCCTTTCTATGGCCAAAAGCACAGAGCTGGTCTGTTATCAGGGGCAGTTTGGCTAAACAGCTATTAAAGCCACCAAATCTTAGACCTAGCTTGATTGAGGATGTATTTTGAATAACCAAGTTAAGTGCCATACTTGGGATAATTTCCTCATAGATAAGAGTCATTCAGCTAGAACTTGTTTCTGGGTCAATGAAATTACTTTTGCCTGCATTGGTCAGATTATTCCACACTAATACCAACAGCTATTTATTGAGTGCTTCTTTGTATACCTGGTCTGAGCTGATTATCAGTGATATGCCCTCAAGGAAGGTATTTTTGGGAAAGGTATGCCAAACAAAAAGAGAATCGAATGTAGTGACTGATTAAGAGAATTGGCTTAGGAATCAGGGCTAGGGTGAAATCTAGGCTATGCCACTTACATAATATGAGGCTCTGGAAGGATTGCTCCTTTGCTTAGTTTCTTCATGTAAAAGATCAATATAATCTCTGCTACACAAGGTAGCTGTGAGAATTGAGAAATCTGTCATCTGCAAAGCAGGTGGCATAATGCCTGGCATGTACTCGGTGTTCAAAGATGAGAGCCACTGCTTTAAGTGAAATGCTGAATCGAAGGCACTTAAGGGTCAATGTAAATGATATAGTATGTTAGGAGATTAACCTTAGCATGTGTAAACACATTCAGATTTGGCCACTTCATTTACTGTGACAAAGCAGAGTTCTGCACGGTAAGAGCAGTGTGGAAAGTCCATTGGAGCCCTTTGGATGTCCATGACCACTACCCAGATGTTCCTCCTGCTGCTAAGTTTCCAGTTCCTTGGCTGCTACATTATCATCAGCCAAGAACCACATTCTTGTTCTTGTTCCATCTCCATGAGATTGCTCTGAAAAATCAGTGGTTAACAGGGGGCAGATGGGAAAGGGATTCTGGCTCCAATTAATTAAGCCAGAAAGAAGACACAGACCAAATGTGGAAAACCTCAGCCCAGAAGGAGAAAATGTCATTAAGTGATCAGCATCAGGAAAGAAAGTTTAAGATCAAAACCATCTTGCCTCCTAAACATGTCCCAACATCTAAAATAGAAAGAAAAGCAAATACAGAAGTGACTTCTTGGAATCTGGTAATCATTGTTCAAAGCAGCCGACTCTCCTTTTCTGGGTAGGTACTCACCAAGCCAGTAAGCATCTAAATAGCCTTCTTTCCTCCCTCTTCTGTGTCACTGAGCAGAATAGTTCCTTGTAGAAGTGCTGGATTGCCAGAGAACGATCTAGTTAATGTGATTTGAAGATCTGAGCAGAAATAGTGTCTTCCTTAATTAAAATACAAGTCAAAGTCTCCAAAGTTGGCACTCTCTCTGTGTGAATTGAGGATGGGGACAGCAGGGCACGGAACGGTTCTATTCCACTTTTAACTCAGATCAAACATGAGCCAAAAGCCTTTTAGGCTATATATATATATATCCCCATAGCCTAACTATAAAAATGGGGCAAGAGCTGGTAATTTTTTTAAACAACAACAAAAGCATATCAGGATGTCTTTATTAGCAAATAATGGAATCTTTCTACTCAGATTGACTTAAATTTATGGGACTATATCAAGAAGTCCAGAGGAAGGCAGATCCCCAGCACTGTCTGATCAGAAATTCAGTGATTGCAGTCAAGTTTCAGTCTCTCTCTTCCACAATCCTCTTAAGGCTGTTGCCCCTTAGAGTCAGTTACACGATGACTGCGGCAATTTCAGGAGTCATTTCCAGGCATGATGATGTCCAGAGGAAGAAGAGGATTACCTTTTTTATGTGTTCCTTTTAAAGAGCAAAGGACTCCTTCCTAGAAGCTTCCAGAGTGCCACTCGTGTCTCATTGGCCAGCACTGCATCACATGCTTACACATGCAAAAGTCACTGGTAATTGTACTCTGCATAATTTTCTCAGACGAATCAGGACTCAGTCCTTGAGAGTTCTCTGAAGTACAAGGCAGTGTGAAATAAATGGGGTTGTGGAACAAAATCAGGGTTTTGTTAGGAAGGCAGAAGAGAGGTGGGAAATGAATATTTCCTAGGCAGAGTAAAACGCAAAATTTGAAAACATCTAGAATATAATAAAAAGCCAATAAATACAGAAGGTCAAAAATCTGAAAAATGTGGCATTGCATGTTACAACATGTCTACCCGAGCTTGAAACCTCTGCCATCCATATGGAACTCTAGAAAGAAGAAATGTCTTCTCTGTATGCCTCTCTTCCTTTTCCCAGCTGCACTTCACCTAACAAATACCATCCTGCAAAGTACCACTTAGGATGTCTTTTCTAGTCATTTGGACCAGGAATGTCCCTGATTTTCTTCTTACATGCCAAGTCTAATAAATGGGCGGTAGCTGTTTGAGTCATTGTATGGAATAAGATTTTTGAACCTACCTCTGAGCTCAGTGGGAAAGAGTGCTTGTTACATTGTGTCTTACAGAGGATGCAAAGACCTAAAGAACCATGTGCCAGGTGCTTGTCATTCTTGATAAATTCTTGGTCTATACCCAGTCCAATAGAAGTGGAAAATTCACCATTCCTCATGATTTCTATTACCTATCCAATGACCCATCTCTTACCAAATGACTAACACCAGGAGATGTCCTCTTTTTCCAGGAAATCTCACATGTAAGGATGCAGACTAGTCCTTTCAGGTCTGGACAGTACAGTAGTCAGCATGGAAAAACTATTCATGTAATAAGATACAAATTACAAATAAGAGGATTGTCTTTTTGTTACACAGGCACCTGCAGCAGTATCTTCTGCTCAAAAATAGTACCAAATTTCTTCTAGTTTAGATTTATCCAAGTATTTCTCCTTGTATTTTCTGAGAGGCCATGTTTTATACCTTTATTTCTATATTAACAAATGAGCTCAGATGAATAAATCAGACCTGCTTCATTCAAGAACCTGGGGAAAATTTTAAAAAGTAAAGTGTTGGGTTCTGTCCAAGAAATCTTTGCCTACTTTAGAGGTCATTGAGATTTTCTCCTGTTTTTCCTAATGGAAACTTTTTTGTTCCATATTTTGAGTTTAGTTGTGTTGTCCATCCTAAATCATCTCTTGGGAATTGGAGTATGATCAAGATTGGTTGTTTCTCTCTTTTTTCTTCCTTATGTGCATCTAATTTTTCTAGCACTATTTATTCAGAATCCTTTTCTCTCCTCATTTAATTGGCTGTGATATTAATTAAATCAATGGATGATATTTGCGGGTCTGTATATGGACTCCATGATTTCCCATGACCTTTTCTCTACCCTCATATAAATATCATACAGGACTGATTACTATGATTTTATAGAAAGTCTTAAAATAATGTAATATAGGTAATTTAAACTAGTTCTTTGTTTTCAATATTAACCTAACATTTACAGGTATGTGGAATTTTCTTATAAAATTTTAGAATTAGCATGTCAATTTTTCAAAATCCCTGATGTATTTTGCACTGGGATTACACTGAATCTATAGAACAATATAGTGAATTGATGCCTTAACAGCAGTCAGCCTTCCAATTAATGAAGATGGTATATTTCTCAATGTAATTAGGGCTTCACAAAAAGTACTAAAAAAGAAAAAAAATGATAAATTAGGTAATATGAAAATTATAACTATCTGTTCATCATAATACACTATTAAGGAAATAAATAAGCACATTAGCCTAGAAAAATATTTTCAGCTTATGTATCTGACAAAGGACTCACACTGCAAATATATAAAGAATTTCTATAAATAAAATATCAAAAGACAAGCAACTCAGTCAAAATGGGCAAGACTTGGGCACTCCACAACACATAACATTTGAATGGCAAAAAAAGTATATGAAAAGCATATCAAATCATCAGAGAAATGTAAATTGAAATTTTACTTCTCGGTTTTTATTGAGACAAATAAAATCTTTTCTCTACAAAAGCACTTGTATAAGAATGTTCCTAGCATCCTTATTCACAATAATCCCAAATAGGATTGTCCTCCATCCAAAGGTGTGTAGACAAAGAAATGGAAGTGTGTTTGAACAACAGAATATTCTCAGCAAATAAAAAGAAAAAACTACTGACACTTCACAGGACAAAGAGCTTGCTTCAAGTTAGAGAAACAAAGAGGAGACAGCATTTGAATTGGACCCTGAAGAATAAGCAGGTTGACTTAGGCAGAGATAAGGGACATTTGTGGGGGAAGGAGCAACAGGAGCAGATGCCGGAAGACTTGACAGCAGGGAGTATATCTGGAGAAGACTGAGAAGAGGAGCTAACAGGGAACTGAGGGGAATCATGGTTGATGGAACAATAGGCAATAATGTAGCTTGGGGGTACTGGATACTTGACAGGAACAGAAAAGGAGCAGAAAGCACAGCAAAGGGGAAGAGAAGATGAGCATTCTTTCTACATTTTTTTCAGGACTATTTGGGGCTCTCTGCTCATATAGAGCTTTTACCGGGTGTGCCAGGCATTAGGCCTGCAACCAGACATGATCGACTTCCTTCTCATTGAACTGAGGCCACATGTTGCTCTGTGGAGGAGAACAAAAGGCAATTTCTCAGCTAGAGAGAAGGCTGTAATTGAGCTGTTAACATGGCTCAGAGGGTGTATTGATTATCTGGGTCCCTGTGGCATATAAGTATGCATAGAAAAAGACTGGAAGCGAGAATTTAAGGGTGGTTATCACTGCTCTCACCATTTCTTTCCCTAAGAGTAAGCACACTTGCACAGGAAAAAAGAAACAAAATTGGCTTAAAGCGAAGATGTTAATGTATGTTTAGTGTTTCCAATACTGTTAGAATAGTTTTCCATAGAATATTAAATTGTGTATGTTGTCCATAGAATATAAAATCTGAGAGATGCTCTAGGGAAAAATGTTCTGTGGTCAAATAAGTTTGGCAAGTATATATCATGTCTCCCCTTGGAGATTTGTTTTATCTTCATAGGCATGTTAAAGTCTCTGAGAAAGTCCAGCACAAGTATAATCTTGTTTAAGTGCTTTCTAAACTAATTTGACCACAGAATCTATTTTTACCTACCACATTAACATGTCACAATAGAAGTATTCTAAGGAATACACTTTGCATCATGGTGGTTGTACTATTAGTAAAAGCCCTTGATATAGGAAAGGCTGCAGGAGGTGTGGGAGGTATAGCTCAGTGGCAGAGCATGTCCTTGGCGTGCGGAGGACCTGGATTCAATCCCCAGTTCCTCCGTTAAGGAGAAAAAAAAAAAAAGGCTGCAGTAGTGCCAGAAGCTAGACTACTGTGGAGGAGGTCTTTTATTTGAAAACATGTGGTCATGGATCGTACCAAATGTTGAAGGGAGTCAGCCAGTCAACAATTCTCCACTTAATGTGTATTACACACCTAACAGTAGGTTAGGCACAGTGCACAGGGCTGTGGCCTCAGCAAATGTAAGTCACTCAGAGTCTTTTCTTTTGAAGATAGAACATTAAAAATGAGAAGAGCACTGATGAGAATAAAATGATCACTGATAAAATCAATTTATGGTCACTGTACTGGTTTAGAGGCTGAATTTTAATCACCCTTTATTGCTCAAGGTTTTTATTTTATCATTTACTGGTTGGAAATAGGATCAGTTCTATCCTCAACTCTACAAATCCTAGACTTTCTATATTCTCTTTAAGTGCTGCTTGAAAACCATTTTGTTGTTGTTGTTTTGTTTTGTTTTGTTTTTTCCTGAGCTCATCACTTTCCTCTCACATGAATAATGTGCACCACCTGCCCTCATGGAGTTTACAGTCAAAAAAGATGGAACATGCAACTACAATTAACCCTTGAACAACAGGGGTCCACATATATGCAGATATATTTCAATAGTAAATACTACAGTACCACACAGCCTGTAGTTGGTTGAATCTGCAGATGTGGAAGAACCACAGATATGGAGGGTCATTTATAAGTTATACATGGATTAACCCCCATGTTATTGAAGGTCAACTGTAATTCATTTTTATTAATATTATGTTTTTCAAATTATTTTCTTAATATCAAAAGTTTATTAGGTAAAATATTTTCTTCAAAGTTATCTCAAGTGACAGTTTTACCAACTACTACCAAATTTGCACAACTTTTATCACCATTTTTTAGCCTACAATAGCAATTTCCCTGACTAGTTCTGAAGTTAGTACAACATGTTTGTAGATTTATACATTATGGCATCATCTTGTTCCTGAATACCAGTTTCTATATCCATCATCTTGAGCCAAGTTATGCCTTAGTAACAAAACAAAACCCCGTCAAATCTTAGCAGTTTATAAAAGCAAAGATGCCTTTCTGGCTTACATTAATGCCTATCACATGTCTGTAGCTTTGCTCCACATCCTTATGAAACCCACGCTGAAAGGGGAGCTCCTCTCTTGGACCTGTTCATCTCATAGTAGAGGTTAATGGATAAGACAGAACCGTACTCTTAAAGCTTCTGATCATTTTCACTTCTAGTCACATTTCATTGACTAAAGTAAATCGTATGTCCAAGCTAAACTTTCACACAGCAATAAATATAATCTTCTTGTAAGGAAGTGCCATTTGGGGATGCGTCATAAGGAGAAGCAGGAAATATATAATCTACTGTCTGAGATAGTAAGTACACAAAATAGAATACTTTTAAACTTGAAAGGACTTTAGAAGTCATTTAATCCAACCAACCCTTCTACTTTATAGATGAGGAAAATAAAGTTCAGAAACTATGAGTAGCATATCCAAGTTCAAATAAAATACTGGCTTCGAAATTAGAGCTGTATCTTAGATTTTTAGATGTCTTTATTTCCCTTACAGTTTTCTTAAACTATAATGGATATATAATAAACTACATACATTTAAATTTCATGAATCATGGCATATGTACAAACTGAAATCACTCTTCTAGCTAAGGTATTCATCAACTCCGTAAGTTACTCGTGCATCTGTGTAGTCCATCTCTTTCTCTCCCACCCGCTATCCACAGGGAATGACTTATCCACTTTCTGTTATAGTGGATTAGTTTGCATTTTTCTAGAATTTTAAATGGGTAGAATCCTACATTATGTATTCTTTGTTTTTGATCTACTTTCTTTTACTCAGCATAATTGAGATTCATTCATGTTGATGTACATATACATAGGCTGTTCTTTTATTACAGAGCAATATTTCATTGAATGGATATACCACCCTTTGTTTATCCATTCACAAGTTAATAGATATTGGACTGTTTCTACTTTTTGGGTATTACCAGTAAAAAAAAAAAAAATGTGTGTAGAAGCTTTTACTTCTTTTGGGTAAATACCTAGGAATGGGATGGCTAGATCATGTGGTAGATGTATTAAACCTTTTAAGAAACTGCCAAAGTCCTTTCCAAAGTAATTTAATCATTTTATATTCCCATCAACAGTGTGTGAGAGTTCTAGCCAACACTTTGTATGATTAGTCTTTTTAATTTTTGGCTTTCTTGTAGATGTGTCCTTGTATCTTACTGTGGTTTTAACTTATATTTCTCTAAGGAATTTCATGTCCTTATTAGCCATCTATACTTCTTTGGTGAAAGGTTTTTTCAAGTCTTATTATTGAATGGTAGGAGTTAATTATGTATTCTAGATACAAATTCTTTGTTAGTATATATTTGAAACTATTTCACAGAAACTTTAGGTTGTTTATTCATTTTTATAACAGTACCTTTGAAAAGCAAAAGTTTTAAAATTTTGATGAAGTTTAAATTTACTGATTTTCTTTTTTTTCAGTTTAGACTTTCTATGCCTGGTTTAAGAAACTTCCAAAACCAAGATCCCTTATTTTTTTGTCATAGTTTTAGCTGTTACATTTAAGACTATGATTCATTTTTAGTTAATTTTTGTATGTGGTGTGAGATAAGGGTTAAGGTTTATTTTATATATTTATGTGGTTTTTCCATCACTATTTGTTGATAGTATTTTCCTTTCCCCACTTAACTGCCTTAGCATTTTTGTCAAAGATCAAATGATAATATATATTTAGGTATTATTCAGTTCTGTTCCATTGATCTATTTGTCAGCCTTTATATCAATACCACACTGTCTTATTATTGTAGCTTAATAAAAAAAATCTAGAAATAAGATAGTACAATCCTGCAACATAGTTTTTTTTTTTTTTCTGAAATCATTTTGGCTATTAGATCCTTTGCTTAACCATACATATATTTTGCTTAACATACAAAATACATTAAAAATAAATATATATGAAAAACCCCACTGGACTCCTGCTTTATTTTACCTTCTTTAACATATGGGTGACTGTTACATGGATTATAATTATAACGACTTTTTTAATGTCTTTACCTACTAATTTTATCAATGTGTAATTTTTGGACCAGTTTTCATTGATAATTTCCCTCCTCATTGTGGGTTGTATTTTCCTGCTTATTTACATGCCTAATTTTTCTATTGGAATGAAGACATTGAATTTTACCTTGTTGGGTGCTACATATTCTTGCATTTTTATAAATACTCTTGATTTTTATTCTGGAATGCAGTTAAGTTACTTAGAAACACTTTGATTCTTTTATGGCTTGCTCCTAAGCTGTTTCATGTAGGACCAAGGCAACCTTTCTTCTGGGGATTTTTTTCCTCACCGCTGAGGCAATACCCTTATGAGGACCCTACTCTGTGTATTACAAGATTTTTCCGATGTAGCTGATGAGAACACAAACCACAGCGAGCCTTCTGTGAGCCCCAGGGGTTATTCCACTTGCTCCTTTATGGTGGCCTGTATCTAGTTTCAGGCTCTGACAGCAATCAGTATTTAGCTGAAGATATGAGAGGAACTGTGCAGATCTGTGAATCATCCATCCTCCTCTTCTCTCTTTCTTGTTCTCCAGTCAGGAATCAGAAAATGGTAGGTTCACTTTGCATGACTTCCTTTCCGTAAAGGATCGCTATCCTGAACTGCCTGCTGTTTGAAGTCTGAAAATTATCCTCTCATATATTTTGTATGTTTTTTCAGTTATTTCAGGTGAGAAGGTAAATCTGGTAATGGCTAAAAAAGGGAAATTGGATTTTTAGATTTTTTGACTCATTATTTCTCAGCTTCATTAAGGTAGATATTAATTTACCCAAGCTACGAAGTTTTTAGCAGATTATGTTATTGTCATGAACCTAAACATACCTGATTCGCAAATTGAAGAAGGTCATTGTAAATCTTTAAATAGAGATTCACTGTTGGGAATTGATTGAAACTAGTTAGTGCAGATTAATAATGGGAACAGCACTGACAATATTAAGATCAGAATTAAATTAAATTGGTACCAGTTAGAATGTATATAATATATTTTTAGTTAAAAGAAAAGCCTTATGAATTTTACTGGCAAGGTAGTTGTGAGTGATTGTGTCAGATATAGCTAATGCAGTGATACTAAATGAGATAGCAAAGCAAAAACTTATTACCCTAATTGTCCAGAATGAGAGTCCTGGAGTAATTGCCTACTGAAAAGAATAAGAAAAACTATTCTAATTCTTGCCAGCTCTATGAATTTACGAAGTTTTAATTAGAGACATTTTTCCCCCGAGTTAAAAGTGAAACGGTCCTGTGGTTAATACTTGGTTTGGGTCAAATAGTCACTGGGGTGGATTGACTGTCAGAACTGCACCCTTTGTTCTCACATTCCTCTTTCCATGCCTCTCAGGAGTGCTATCACACTGACTCTGGCATTGAACATGTAGCTAGATTTAGCCAGTGGACATTTGCAAATGTAATGTAAGTGGAGACTGGAAAAGCACTTGCATGTTGGGTCTTGCTTTCTTCCTCCTCTGCCGCTCATGTTGCTACTCCATGTATAAACTTGGGCTAACCTACTCAGCACTGATAGACCACATTAAGGAAAAGCTAGGGACCAAATTTGGCTTCGTGGCTCTCCTGGCTCTCCTGGCTGAGGTCAACTCGCTAGTCCCAGATCAGCTAGGCTTAGCCCAAATATTGACAGGATTGTGAGCTAAATATTTGATAGCCATTTAAACTACTAACTTTTGGTGTGTGTGTGTGTGTTTATACAACAAAGCTAAATAACTGACATGCTCTTTAGCTGGTGTGACTTTAGGTGAGGTAACTGGGTGCTTCCTGTGTTTAATGCAAGTAATACTGGAATATGCCTTAGTCTATTCAGGCTGCTATGAAAAAATAACATAGACTGGGTGACTTAAACAGCAAACGTTTATTTCTCACACTTCTTGAGACTGGGAAGTTCAAGATCAAGGCATGGCAGATTTAGTGTCTTCCGAGGATCCTTTTCCTGGTTCACAAACAATTGTCTTCTCACTGTGTCCTTACATGGGAGAAGGGGCAAAGGAGCTCTCTGGGGCCTTTTTTATAAGGGCACTAATCCCATTCATGATGGCTCTACCCTGATGACCCAATCACCTCCCAAAGGCTTTACCTCCAAATACCATCACACTGGGGCTTGGGTTTCAAGATATAAACTTTAGGGATTACAAACATTAAGTCTTTAGCAAATTAGTTGGGTGCCTCTAGTTGAGTTTCAGATTTTACACTGGTAAAAGGCTGCTCCAGGAATGTGATATACTGTTTTGATATCTTCTCTAAAATATAGGGAAATGGGGTTAGGCATTGTGTTTTCAATTTATTGTAGTTCATTATGCTTTTTTGTATGCTCTTAGGAGATGGTAGCCCATTGAGCCCACCTCAGTAGTTATTAACAAATTCCTCAAATCTTTCCCAAAGTTCTGTTTAAATAAAAGTGGTTTCTTAAAGAATGTAAAACATAATAGATTTTAGAAGCCCTAAAATTCTGTTCTTTCTTCTATATATTTTATCTTAATCCATGGCAGAAACATCTATGTATTCATGGATGCTAGAAAAGTCAAAGTCGTCTTTCTTTTTACATTCTGTCTTATCATTCCTATCCAGTCATCAAATCCTATTGTTTTGCTTTAAAAATTCCTTTTAAACCTAACTATTCCCCATTAATGCCAGTTACAAACCTAAATCTGGGTTAGCTGTTTCTTCACTGAAAACATCAAGGCTTCCAGTGCAAAATCTAATTGGTCCTTGATATGGTCATTTGTTTCTTGTCCTCATAGCATCCACTCTTTTTTTTTTGCCTTTTGAATAGTACTTTGAATTTTTCAATAATGTGATTTGGGAGGTAACAGTGTTATACTCGGCTCTGAGAATGATTTTTGATTGGCTTCAGCAAATTAGCATGTCCACAAATCCCTGCCACATTGACTGGCTTAGAGATGGGCATGTGGGCCAAGTCAAGACATCGCCAAAAGGACTCAGTTCTATGACGTTAGATGATCTGCTAGAGAAACAGATTTCCTCTTACTCTCACTAGCCATAAGCCAGCAAGTACATTACTGAGAAGCAAGGCGACTAAAAGGAGCCAACCTATGGATACAGAGCTCAAAGAAGAGAAAGGCAAACTGGATCACAATGTTTGAACTCCAGATGTAGTAGCATCTTAAATCATGGTTATCCTGGACTGTTCCCTCAAGTGAACCATTTTCTTTCTGCCTCATTCTTCCCCCTGCGCCTTCCTTCCTTCTTCTCCTTTTTCTTTTCTTTTTCATTAAGTATTTTTAATTAAACCATCCTAAATAATTACCTTTTTTCCCCCAGTGGTTTTAACCTGGGGATTTCCCATGTTTTAGTGACATCTATTCATTCATTTATCCCAAGCAATCTATAGTAATCAAATAATATCATAAGTAATCATTTAATTACATGTGTGCAACTGAAATGAGTGCTATAAAGGAAAAGTTCAGGATTCCAGTAGTATCTGCAGTGGGAGGACCTGATCAAGGCTGGGTGTCAGGAAAGCTTTCTCTGGAGAGGAGCCACGTCAGTTGAGACCTAAAGTCTCAGGGACACTTCCACTGTTCGTCAGTTTTGTCAGAAGCAGGGCTTGTCTTGCATCTCGTGGGCCTGGAACTCAAGAGAAGTAGTTTATACTGTGGATCCTGAGGGGGCAGGCAGGGATGGAGCCTGTCAGGAAACTCTTAGAAAGGGGCATAGTACTCAGACATTTGGAAATTCTGTTCTGACTTACGGAGTTTTCCTCTCAGCTTATCACTCTTTTGAAACACTTTAAAAACAAATCTCTTCTATTCTCTTTTTCTTTTTAGATTTCAACACCTATTTGAGGTTGTTGGAACAAACATAGCAGTCTTCAAGTGCAATCAGAAGACAGTATTACCATTACGATTTCCCCCTTGTCCATTGTTCACCAGCACATGAATCTGATGGGAAATTCAGGTCTCAACAGGACACCCCCTCAAAACACACTGATGGGCAGTCTGACTCTGTCATGAGGGAGCGTCTGTTAGCTACTTTCTGAAAATTGAGGTTGCCCTTTGACAGGGAGCAACATCACAGACTGACTACTCCAGCAAAGGATGTTGGGTTTAAAATAGAAATTTCAGCAAACTGCACCACTTTTAGCAAGTAGCAGTTAGCATCATCCAGTGCTGAATACAAACATGACTTCACTCAGTGAGAGCCTGTGAATGTGTTAGATTTGGAGGGCTTCTGTGTGAATTATATTCTAAATTTAAATGTCCTAGAAATATAGATTGGACCATTCTAGGGGTTTGCCTCGGAGATAGCGATATCTGAGCTTGTGGCTTCTCTTCTGCCAAATGGGGCCAAGAGCTTTCATACCCAAATCCATTTGGGAGAGGACTTTTTATTTCAGAATATTTGGCTTTCAGTGTATTTTTGTAATTTCTTTCTGGTCATTGAATAAAAATAACTCTAAAAGACAGGAAGATGCACTGGCTACTGTGATTCCTATCAGTATGGGAAAAACCAAGGCTGAGTTTTCTGATAAGAAATTTCTTTCTAGGCCTATTTTGACTTCCTGGAAATTTGGACCCAGTTGGCCTCAATATTTATATCCATTTTTTTTCAAGATATGCATGGTCTTAGTGACATATAAAATGTGGCCCATTGGAGTTCTTGTTTATATGGTGACATACATTCAAGGATTGGTGGTGGATCTGAAGTCTTCCTTAGAACTGCTGAGGAATGAGAACTGTCTTTTTGAGTAGGCATTTATATGTAAGTAGAGATTTATTCATCTGATGAAAGATGCTTCAGCAAACACAATCTTGGGAGCTTAATTTAATGATAGTGCATTAGACAAACAGGAAGGATGTTTGCTCTTATTTCTATTCTTAGGCTGGATTTTATTAATTGGGATACGTAAGGAATGCTTTTTCCTCACTTTAATTCTTTGAGTAGACATTGTGAAGCTACTTTGTTCTTAAGATTGTATAAACTAGATTAGGGACTTGGAAGAATAAGATGGTTAAAGGGGTGTCCAAAATCCCAGGAGGAATTTCTGCTGTCCAAATATCTCTTGAAATTCTTTCTCTGGTATGTGGGAGAAATTTGTCTCTCTTATGTGTTAAGATGTGTCTAACTCTTCGTGAATGTGGACTAAGCCATCCAGCAGTATGTTTTTTAAATATATGTATATATAGTCCATTTACAATGGTGTGTCAACCTCTGACGTACAGCACAATGCTTCACTCATACATCAACATACATATATTCGTTTTCATGTTCTTTTTCATCATAAGTTACTTCAAGATATCAACTATAATTCCCTGTGCTATACAGTATAAACTTGTTGTTTATCTGTTTTATAGCCATTCGTTCGTATCTTAAAATCTCAAACTCCCAATTTATCCTTCCCACCCACTTCCCACCCACTTCCCACCCCTGCCCTAGGAACCATAACTTTGTTTTCTGTCTGTGAGTCTGTTTCTATTTTGTGAATAAGTTTGTTTGTCATTTTTTTGTTTTTGTTTTTGTTTTTGTTTTTTTTTTTAGATTCCACATATGAGTGATATCATATGGTATTTTTCTTTCTCTTTCTGACTTACTTCAGTTAAAGTGACAATCTCCAGGTCCATCCATGTTGCTGCAAATGGCATTTTTATTTTTTTTTATGTCTGAGTGATATTCCATTGTATAAATATATCACAACGTCTTTATCCAGTCATCTGTTGATGAGCATTTAGGTTGCTTCCATGTCTTGGCTAATATAAATAGTGCTGCTATGAACACTGAGGTACATGTATCTTTTTGAATTAAGGTCCCCTCTGGATATATGCCCAGGAGTGGGATTGCTGGATCATATGGTAAGTCTTTTTTCAGTCTTTAGAGGAATCTCCATACTGTTTTCCATAATGGCTATTGGGTTTGATATGACAACAGAGCTACCAAAATTTGGATAGTGGTGAGGCAACATGTAAAACAAAATTCAGAAGGGGTTACTTGTGATTCTAGAAAATTCAAATTTTGTTGTGAAGTTCTCATTGTTTTGGGGAGCGAGGAAGTCCTATTTTGCAGAATCAGTAAAGTGGGCAAATTTGAGGCCATTATTGTTAGTAGGATTTGTTCAGTGAAATCATAGCCTGGTGGCTGCCTGTTTATTGATAGAGTCAGGCCTCTTAATGTCGACTCATTGTGATTGGAGTTTAATACACTTTGGATGAGCAAGTGAATACATGAATAGATGAATTGCAAAAATAGAAATTGAATTAGTGGAAAGTGTATTATAGAAGATTTTGGTATAATTGTTTCATTATAGAAGCATGAAAAATGTTAAGAGAATTTCCCGTCAGCCAGAGGCTTTTTATATCTGCTTTAATAAATAAATTAGAAAAATTTATATTTAGTATACATTTCACACTTAAATTTTGGTGTTTTTGCAGTACTATTAAAGCACTTGAAAAATTTTTTCTCTTGAGGAAGCCAAAATCTTGCTCACAATTTACTTAGTTCATAAACATTTTTATCCCCATAAATAGTACAAAGCTTTGTCCTGTTGGAGTAGTCATAAATCACATGAATGATTTTTAATTTTTTGAAAATATTAACTTATTTGAGAGGATTGTGGAGTAGCTTGGACAGGAATAATTTATCATTTTTATATCATTTGAAAGTCACAGGTGAATGCAAAGACATTCACAGACGCCTCTGACTCATTCATCCTTGAGCCAAGGCTGGAATTCAGAACCTCTCCCAGCAAAATGGGCACCCACTATTACTTCCATCCTAGTACAACTGCCTTTAATTTTTCTGTTAACAGTACCTTTTTTCTTTGAGGAAGTCCTCCTCCCCATAACCCCCACCATGTGGTCCCATAATGCCTCAAAGCCCTTCCCCACCCCCTTCAAATGTGTAAGTGGGCCATTTGGAACATTTTCTCAGCACTGTGTCAGGTTGGAAGGGAAGGTTCTTATCAGAGCCCGTCTGCAGAACGTTCCAGTCTTGGGTATTGGTCATGGTGGGGCCATGTCCTTTTCACTCTACTAGTGAAGGTGGGAGATTAGGAGCCCACTGTTTCTGCTGCATGGAGACCACTGGTGTGCAAGGAGAGAAGATGTGTGAGGATTAGAGTGTAAGAGAATTCTTCGTTTTATTTCCTGTCCTCTCTCCTCTTTGTGGGACTCTTTGTTGTGTTCTTCCTTTGATTTGTGAATACCGCTGCTTTTCTTCTGGTAACTTTCCTTTCTTTCCCAGTGGCATAGTAATTAAAAGCTTGGGCTTCAGTGTCAAACTGTGTCTCAATTCTGATTTCAAGCCACCACTTACTGCCTCTTTGGATGTAGACAAGTGCCTTGAGTTCTCTGAGCTTCATTTCCCCATCTGTCAAAAAAGGATGAAAACAGTACTTACCTCATGGATTGTTCTAAGGATTAAGAACTAAAGTATATAAAATACTAAGCTAAATGCCTGGAACATAGTAAACTCTCAATATGTTATTCATTATTGTTTTTATCATTATTGTTGAAGCTATTTCTGTTGGATATTTGCCACTTTCAAGGAAAAAGTCCTGTTTAATTGTTTAGTTTAGTGAAATATTTGCTATCATAAATATATAAAATGCTAAGTATATAAGATCTCAATTAATGGGATATTCTTGTACAGCACATGATGTTGTGGAAATGAACTTCCAATATTTTCAAATGGAAATTTCATCCAAGATCAATGAATGACTATTCCGTGATTTAAAATCAAACCATGGCATTAACAAAAAAGCGCCAACTTTTTTTTTTTTAGTTACTAATCTTTGATCTAACTGATGCATTAGAATTTAGGAAAAAGAAAACAGTACATATAATTTATCTAGTAGACAGAATAGGCACTTAGCGTCTAGTCTTTCCATTTTACAACGTCTGTGGATGACAGGCTGCAATGAAATTATATCACACTCAACACATGCTGTCTTCACTCTGGATGAACTGTAAGGTTGTCATTTGCAGACACTGTGTTTTTGTGAGTTTTCCCATTAGGTCCACAGACACATGACATGTATATCACCAAAAGAGAAGGGGACAGATGATGGGCACAAAAAACGTTGAGCAGAGCTGCAGAGATTGAGACTTCTCTTTGACAAGTATTGTACAACATTTCCAAAGTCTTGGAATGTTTTTGGTATATTTAACTGGCAAAAGATTTTTTTTAAAGTCTGTAGCTCTTTTCTTTTTTTTTTTTTTTTTTTTTTTTCTATACCAGGGACAATACATGTCTGGGCTGGCAGTACTCTGCACACCTATAGCTTTAATTATATGTCTGACATGTCTGCATCAGTCTGCTTGTACCATTCCTATTTTTATGCTGGCTTGAAAAATCTTTTAAAATAATATTTAAAAATGGCATTTGAAATTTGATTCTGGTCCCTGGAGTTAGTAATTTTTAAATACTGAAATTACCAAAGCTAAATACTTTCTTACTTGACACCAGCTTGATTCTTTCTCTGTAAATTTGGGAAGTAGAGTAAAAGAGGGTCAAAGAACCAAGCTGTGGAGGATGAATTATGTTAAAGTTTAGCTAAGCTTTGGAATAGATACTAAAATTTTTCTCTTAAGAATTAGCATGCAGTGACATATAGAGGGCTCAAATAAAAGAATGACTTAATGTTACAGAAAAGATGGGGCTAAATTAACCTGATGCATTCATAGTCGATTCTGGGCTCTGTGTGAGGACACAAGGGTGTGTTAGTGGCTGTGTGTGCATCTGTGAAATCATGGGTGTAGAGAAAGGAAACAAGACCAGATCATACCACTTGTTTTCAACTAGTTTTATTTTTCTTAAGGAAAAAAGTAAACTTTATCCCTGGATCTACTAACTTTTATGATCTTTTAAAAGGCTTTGTAATGCAATATTCTTGGGAACGATGATTTTACTAAATTATATCTGCCAGAGGCAGTTACTTGCCTCTAGGAATCATCAGTGTATCTGAAACTCCAAAAATCTATTATGTTGAAAACAAACAAACAAACAAACATAAAACAAATTTAAAGTTCTTGGGTGAAATTTCAAATTGTTATTATTAGTCTCCCTTCCTTTGTTTAGGAAATAAAGAGCAAATTATTCTGTAAAATACCCTCTCGTTTAGTGCAAACCATACTGCTTTGCAGATTCTTGTGAGGAATTGGAAGTTTTACCACAAACTTGTTTTGTGACCTTATAGAAAGGACTTATTCATTTATTCACTATGATTGTTAGTTCCCTTATCTATAAAAGGGAGTGATAATATCAGTTGATCATAGGATTCTTTAAAATAAAGATTGAGATACTACCTGTAAGTGATTTGCACTCATTTTGTGCAGAGTAATTACTCAAAGTAAGAAACTGGAGATCTTTAGAAAGCTTGAATAACATAATTCTTGGAAAAAAGATTTCTCTCGCATCACATAATTTTGGAAAAAGCATTTCTCTCACCTTGCCTTAAAATGATATGTTTTTTGAAGTGGCTCTCCTTACTGAAAAACCAAGCACTGGCCCAAGATGCAGAATCTGGAACAGTAGTTCTGTGTTTAGGGAAATAGATCTGTCCAGTCTCCTTCCTCTTTTTTTTCCTTCCGTGTTGCTCCCTGAGAAGCCCTGAGGGCTTCTTTCCTTTATTTTTGCTTCTGTTGGGCTACTAGTGCCCAGGGTTAGCTGGAGCCTGCTTCCTTGTCTGAGTACCCAGTAACCAGTGTGATTCCAGACATGCTTAATAGAATAAAGCCTTTCAAACATCCCAAGGGCCTAAAACCTATGAAACATTTCTCCCAGGCGGTTTCTGTGTTTCCATTTTCGGGTCTGTGTATCAGCCATTGTCATCAGCACCATAATTCTTTTCATTGTATTTATATTCCTTGGGCTCCATGTATAGGCTGTTCCTTCGGGTTTCTGTTGTAATTGCAAAAGGCTTGGTAAAAAACTACATCTAAACAGTCAATTGTAAAGTCCTGGTTAGAATTTAAAACACGGTTTACAATAGGAATAATGTTAGAAGCAGTTGGTTCTCAGATTAGCTTAAAGTCCTTTGAAGACCTTAGCACTAAATTGAGTACTGAGTTTTAAGAACCATGGGCCATTTTATGCAAAAGGAAGAAAGATGTAGAAGAGGAAACAAATGGCTGCTTCTTCCCTAATATAATTTTACCATTTGTGGCCAAGATTTTAAAGAGCATGTGAAGTTCTACATCTCACTCTGTTCCTTTCTCCTTTTGGAGCCTCTCCTTCTAAGCACCTTATGCCTTTTTTCATTTCTGAATGAATACCCCCTCACTCTACATCACTCCAGATTTTCTTTATTCTCCTCTTTCCTTTTATTAGAACTTTCATTGCCTCAGCTAATTTGTTATTATAGAGATGATAGGTGAGGAGTGATCCAATGACACCAATTTGCACTAACATCTTTAACAAAATTTCATATGTACTATGTGTGGTTGTAAGCTGTTTCTAAAAATTAAATCACTTAGCCCCACAGATATTCTATGAGGTAAGCCCCATCATTAACATTGTTTTAATGAATATAGAATGATACAACATTTCTTGTTTATGTCACATAGTTTACAAGAGTAGACTGGAATTCAAACCCAGGTTGTGTGACTCCAGAATCAGTGGGTTTAACTATTGTTTATCCTGTGAGTGGGGGTAATTTCTCTGAAGAACTGTATTTTAGGCATGTCAAGCATGTGGCAAAGATAATTTGGGGAAGGTAGACTAATACATGATGGATCCAGCCTGGACTTAGACCTCAGGGTCAAGTCCCTGTTGGTGTTCCTGTTTTTGTATCCTCCACTTTCCACTTCTGAACTCAAAGAATTCCTCTTTACAAAGCTTGAGTGATAAGTGGTAGGAATGATGAGGGCAGAATTTTAAAAAATTTTAGTAGCTTTTTAAAATTTTTTTGCAAAGTGAATGTTTATAAATCAGGAGTTTGTCCATTTTGACCTTGAACTCAGCTTTGATGATCTAAACTTCAAATATAGTAATTGTCTAGATCATTAAATCTACTTAAACTCTTAGGGACTTTTTTAGCAGTAGTAGAGGGTATGTTTAATAATAGAACAGCCTAGTTCACCTGGATGAAAATTAAACTCTGTAGACAGAGCCAAAATATACTGCTGTTGTAGCGTGGGAAGAAGAAATAAGAAACTCCTGCAAATGTTTTTTCCAATATCCCTTTTTAAATTTCTAACACCATTAGACATATTCAGTTTATACTTTTCAATTCCTTCTGAATGATCAAAGGCAAAATCTGCTACAAGACAGCCAAAATTTTATGGAAAAACTCATATCTATGAGTTTTCCTAAAACTCTTTTTTAAAAAACTTACTTTTTTAGTAGTTTCATGAACCCTGATTGTAGAGAAGAAACTGTTCAATTGTAGAAATCTAGGTACTTCGGTAATTACATATTCCAGTCTTCACAATTTAAGGACATGTTAATTGAGGATTGAGGCAATTGACTTGAGCAAATGCATCAGTAACTAATGTGAAAATTAATAAAGGGAAACATCACTAAAATGGGATCATAGGGAGTTCTCATTCACATATCACTCAAAGTCAATACAGATCCCAACAGGAAGAGACATACTTTGTGTCTCTGTCAGGAAGTGACACCACTTTACTATTGCCAGCAGGAGGAAGAAAGACTTTCTCCTTGCCTGGCAACAGCTTAGCCAATGAGAGACTGTCAGAACTCAGCCAATGAAAAGCCACTACACTTTGAACACTCAGTATCCTCCAATGGATATTATATTTATAACAGCCCATCTCAAATTCCTGTTCTCATCTATAAAAGAGTTTCTTCTCCTTTGCTTTACCAGACTTGCATGTGGTTGCATATCCTGAATTTATATTCTTTGCTGTTCCCAAATAAACCTGTCTTGCTGGTAAAATCATCAGCTATTTTATTATTTTGGGTTAACACTAAAATATTAATAGAATAAACTTAAATGACCTTGGATCTGGTGTTGCCATTTAGATACAACACCAAAGACAGGATCCAGGAGAGAAATAATTGATGAACTGGACTTTATTAAAATTAAAAACTTCTGCTCTGAAAAAGCAATACTAAGAGAATAATAAGACATACTGGAAGAAACTATGTGTAAAAGGTACACCTGATAAAGGACTGTCATCCAAAATATACGAAGAGCTCTTAACACTCAACAGAAGGAAAGGAAACAACTCAATTAAAAAATAGGCCTAAGGGCTTAACAGACACTTGACCAGCAAATATATACAGATGACTAATAAGCTTATAAAAGATACTCCACATCATATATCATCAGAGAAATGCAAATTAAAGTAACAATGAGATACCACTACTACCTATTAGAATGGTCAAAATCTGGAACACTGACAATGCCAAATGTTCACAAGGATGTAGGGCAATGGGAACTCTCATTCATTGCTTATGGGGATGCAAAATGGTACAGACACTTTGAAAGACAGTTTGGCGTTTTAGCATAAAAGTAAACATAATCTTACTATGCAATCCAGTAATTGTGCTCCTTAGTATTTATCCAAAGGAATTGAAAATATATGTCCACACAAAAACCTTCACACAGATGTTTTCAGCAGCTTTATTCGTAACTGACAAAATTTGGAAGCAACCAAGATGCCCGTTAGTAGGTGAATGGATGAACAAACTGTGGTACATCTGGAAAATGGAATATTATTCATTGATAAAAATAAGTGAACTATCAAGCCACGAAAAGACACGGAGGTATCTTAAATGCATATTACTAAGTCACGGTAGCCAATCTTAAAAGACTAGACACTGTATGAGTCCAAATATATGACATTCTGGAAAAGACAAATCTATGGAGACAATAAAAAGATCAGTGGTTGCTGGGGGTGGGGGTTGGGATGGGGATGAGCAGGTGAAACACAGAATTTTTAAGGCAGTGAAAAATAGTCTGTATGATATTTTATGATGGGTATAGGTCTTTATACATTTGTCCAGACCCATGCAATGTACAGCACCCAGAGTGAACCCTAATGTAAACTAGAGACTTTGAGTGATTATGATGTGTCAATGTAGGTTCATCAATTGCAATGGAAGTACCACTCTGGTGGAGGATGTTGATAATGGAGAGTCCATGCATGTATGGGGCCAGGGGATAATTAGGAAATCTTGATACCTTCCCCTCAATTTTGCCTTGAACCTACAATTCCTCTAAAAAAAAAAAAGCTTAAAAAACACTGCCATGAAATAAGTACCTCAAATCACGCTTTTGAAATAAACAAGATATATAACAGTGTTGTCCAGAAACTGGCTTCTTAGTGTGAAAAATGAAAGGCTTGTTAAATTCCAACATTATTACAATGCATAACCAGACTTCAATTTATTTTGTGTCACTAATTAGGTTTAATACAATATAAAACTATCAGCTATTTAAATTATTACTTTTCAGCTATTTAAATTATTATTTTTGTTTCAATGTGGTCATAAAACAATGGCCTCACCAATTGTCTGACAATAAGCAAGTAAACAAATAAACCTAAAACTTATGAGTCAGGATGAATGCTGAAAGCTTGATGTGACTAAGAGCAAATGGACTACAGTTACTTAGATAGGGGGTTGGGGAGATTTTAGTTAGGAGAATGACATTTAAATTGCAACCCAACTTCAAGGAACACATATCTGGGTGTGGAACACAGACCAAGAATCAATGACGTGTGATTCGTTTGATAAAAATTACCACTAATCTATGAGTGTGGTGATAGGAGACCAAAGAGGAGAGAAAATCTTTGCACTGGAAAATCTGCACAGACTTCATAAATATTTGGGCTGGGACACAAAGTAAAGTAGGAGTCTGCTAGATGCAAATTGTATGTTCTCTGTAATTTGCTAATGCCAGAGGGTTCCTGGAGCAGATACACGGTATGTTTTTCAGTCCATGCTGTGCTGTGTCACCCAGACCGTCAATACCACTCAAATGAGTCACTCTTTTTAGAGGTTCTCTCCCTAAAAAGAGCCTGTATTCAGTAACTGGTCAATCCGGGGCAGTGGAGGCCCACAAGGGCTGGCTTCCTAGCCTCCATCTGAAGGCTGCTCTTCAGAGGTGAATGTCCCTCCAGCTCCAGAGCTAGCTGCAGAATTTATGCTTAGTTAAGGCCTTACTTCTGACTTCATGGAAATTCAACTTCTCCCTCTGTCCAATCCTGTTGCCTTTACTCCCTGACAAGTGTTGATCATCAATAAACTCTTGCAAGCAAATATCCATCACAGAGTTTGCTTCCAGGGTAATTAAACTTACAATCAATCCTTAACAGATACTTATGGATTGGTTATTGACTGAAATGTATTTAGGAATGAAGAGTGCAGTAAAACATGTATTAATAATTATGACTGACTGCTGCAAACATCAGCAGTCACATGTTTAAGAATGAGATCCCTATCCCTCAGTAGCATTCTTTTGTAGAGTGGGCTGTGTAGCACATTTTTGTAGTGTTTTGAGTAAACTTAGGCTCCCCTATCACTTGTCAGGTTGAGGTTTAAGGATAAAGTGAGTGACTTCCATCCTGTATATCTCCCACCCCAAACAGAATTGAGCAGAATTTCGGGAGCAGCAAATGGCAAACTCTTCTCTGATGGATAATTTGATTTTATGCATTATCAGTCATTTCCATGATGCTGTTGGCGCATAAATGGAATTTATAGTAAAGGGGTCATCACGGGCCTAAAGGTGAATTCCAAACTACCAAAATGTGAGGAGGGTGAATCACATAATTGTAGTTAGATGCAAGTACAGATAAATGTTAGTAATTGGTCACCATTCTACATCTGTATTTTTCTGGATCTTTTTTTGGTCATGATTTTGGGCTGTCAAATGCTTGAGTCTGTGTTCCAGGTTTTGAATTCTGGGTATCCCATTGTAACTTCTGATTTCGGAAGTTTTACACTGCCTGTTATTGTAAAATGTTAGTGCTGATGCTTTTGATTGTGTAATTAGAGACACCTCACCAAAGCATTGTTATTTGACTTTCCTTTCCAGCTTTCTGGAGATTTTGGGAGATGTCTAGCCTCCCCTAGGTGTGTCTATCAAATCCTGTTTGATTGTTATTCAGTGTAAGACAGAGACGGCTGATAAAATAAATGAGTAGAATAAACAGCAGAATTAGTTTTTAATTTTCGTTTTCCCTTGATTGCTCACAGTGTGTGTTTGCAAAGGCATGAAATTATGGCACCTCTTTTGTATGAGAAATGCCAAGAGCTTGTTTAGTTTGCAGTGCTAAAAATGATGATTTTCAAGAGCCAGGACAATAAAGGTAAAATGAAAGAGGAACATGTTAAGGGGGAAAATGAAAACAAAATGGTTTCAGCTTTGCTTTTCTTAAGCAGTCTCTTGGACAGTTACCTTACATTTCTAGTGAAAAACTTATAATGATAGGTGGGATGTGAATTCTCCAAAGCCTTAGCTGTTTTCTTCTTCCTCCCCTTGTTTTCTGCCCCTCCTCTTCCTCTACTTCTCTTCCTTCTCTGTCTTTTCTTCTTTCTCCTCCTCTTCCTCCTTCTTCTTCTTCCTCATCTCCCTCTTCCTTCATCCTCCTTTTCCTCTTCCTCCTTTTTGGCTGGTATTTTAATTAATGGTATTTCCATTAATCAGGTTTAATTATGTTAACAACCAAGGAGACTATGGACATGCATTTTGCAGTAAAGATATCATTCATTTCCTTTCATTTTACCCAGTTCATATTCAACTCAGTTCATCCTCAATATGTTAATGATGAGACGAATCGACTCTGCTAGAAAATTTTTTCTGAGTTTTTGATTTGGTCTTTTCTTTTTATTGTACTAAGAGCCTTGGCCAAGTCACTTAGCTACTAATCAATCACTTAATCATTATTTATTTGGTGCCTCCCAGGTGCCAGGCATTTTGATACTCACTGAGAATAAGATGGTGAATGAAATGGCCTGGCAGTACCCTCATAGAAATTGTAACCTAGAGAGTATGGGAAATGAGGGGGTAGATTAGCTAAGATGAGGCTGATTCTATGGTTGTTTCAAGGTATGTTCAGGAACTTTGATCTTTATTCTAACAAGATTGTGAAATCTTGGGAAGATTTTAAACATAGGAATGACATGATCAGATCTATGTTTTAAGTAAACGTGGAGTCTGGGCTAGATAATGAACAATGAGAAGACATTAGATCCATAAAGAATTACAGTGAGAGATGAAGCCAGTGTAGACTAAAATCTGGTAGAAGCAGTAGAGGTGTTATTGAAGATGGAGGAGAGACAAACAGATTTTAAAGATTTGAGGTAACATCAGTAAGACTTGTTGAAGGAGAAGGGGGATTAAAGAATAATTTATAAATTCCTAAATTGGGCAATGGGGTGGATAGAGAGTCCTGTCACTTGTTGAGGTGGAAAACAATGGGAATAGGTTTGAAAGGGAAGAAGAATTCAGTTCTTAGCATGTTAAATTTGAGATGCCACTGATGCATTCAAGTGGAGATGCCAAGGAGTCAAGTTGTAATATAGCTTTGGACCTTAAAAGAAAGATTGGAACTGGAAATATAAATTAGGAAGTCTATGATATACGGATAGTAATAGATGCTCTGGGCATAGGTGAGACAGTCGTGGGAAAAAGTATTGTGGACTGCTTAGAAGGAAGGAAAAGTAGGGAAGGAGAAAATCTAAGGCCAAAACTTAAAGATCATAAACATTTAAGGAGGTGTGTGTTTGTATGTGTGTGTCTGAGTCTGTGTGTGTGAGAGAGGGAGCGAGAGAGAGAAGCAATTGTGTGATTTAAGAGATAAGGCTACCTACTAAAGGGAAGAACTGAGATATTCTAAGGTTTGAAGATAATTGACGAAGTCTGAAATAGTTCTTGAAGGAAATAGGTGAAGAACTATCTAGAGAAACACAGCATAATCGTTTAGGTATTTAGAAGACTGACTGAGGTTATTATCATAAATTTAAAGCAGTTTCGAAGTATCCTCTTAAGTAATTTTCCAAAGCAATGTTTGATTTTCTAGGTATAGAAATGGATAAAACAGGTATACATGGGGTGGGATTTTCTACATAGGTTTGATTAAAAAAAATAGATGGGGAAGAAAAGGTTAAGTTTGGCAAGAGAGTTTTAAAATGAAGACTAAGAGTTCGAAACTCAGAAATAATAGGAGGCAGGAGGAGAGTAAAATGGTAGGCAAACATATAAATGAAATCGAAGTGCTGATGTCATGAGTCACATGACTTTAAACAAGCCAGACAAGGAGAGCATGGCCAGAAAGAAGGAGGCTTGAATCAGTGGTTTGGGGCAGAGAGATGTGGATGCTGGAAAGGCACAACTATGACTGTGTGTGAGTGGCTGAGGTGACTGGAGAAGGCTTTAGGGCATTAGGAGATCAACAAACTGAGGTGTGTGTAGATATTAGAATCACCTAAGATAACTGCAGGAATTGGCCAGGGTACCCTCTAAGTCCCATGCTAGGAGCTTTATGAATAAGGGGGAATGGCATGGAGGTAATTCCTTTGCAGTAATAATATTTCAATAATTATAAGGAAAACTATAATATGAATAAGTAAGATCTACTGATCACTTTTTCTCTGCCAGGAGTTAATAGCTTTATATGCATTATCTCCATTAACCTTCACAATAAACTAAAGACATTGTTATCCCAAATTTAGAGCTGAGGAAACTTAAGAATGTTACATCAAAACAAGAATCTGTCTCAATAGGGAACACAATATTACCCATTATTTTATACTGCTTATTCAATAAGCTATTGCAAGGATTAATTGTGCTATGTTCACATGAAAAATGTATGTGGTTGTTAAAACTCTAGAGTGAATACAAATGTGAGAACGCAAGGCATTGTTAATATGATTACATTTTTTGCTTTTACAAGCTAATTTCTCCTCTCCTGAATGCTCAGGTAATTAAACCCATGCTTGGGTGACCACAATCATGGCCTATTAGTCTGCAGTGAGAACATGGGCTTTGGTCAAAACAAATAGAGTGCCTGGATTCATAAAGAGAGTCAATGAGAGTGTCTATTACATTCACCCCAATAGTGTGCTCACAGGCTTAATTCACATGCTGGGCCTTTTCTTGTGATGCCATAGAGCTGGGGAAGATGAACAGACCCTGAGTTGCAGAGAACATTCTCTCTCTCTTAAACAAACGAGCCAGAGAAGCAAAAGTAGCCTCTATGAAAAACTGGAAACCAGTAAGATGCCCACTGTGCTCATAAGCTGTAGGCAGGATTGTGATGCAGAGATGGCAGATGGGGGTGGAAAGAAGTCTGGAAAGGCTTCATGGGTAAGATAGATCTTAAGCTGGACCTTGAGGGTAAGAAGGATTTCGGTAAGTCCTGAGAAGCAAACAGGGCTGTTAAGGCCATCAGTGAAATGGTGCTGTGTTTTTTATCATAGAGTATCTTTGGTATATTCTTACTGCTATATAGATGAAATGAGTACTGTAACAGTTTCTATGGAATATCTAGATATTCCCTAAGCTCTTGTAGAGGTTTAATAAATAAGTGAGACTACACTTCTGTATGATCATTAGAACTCAATAGACATTGCGTCTATAGTGGTATCCTTAGTTTAAATAGTATATGATAATGATATGCAGTTTTGAAAGTGGAGAATAGACAGAGATGAGCTGAAGCCAATAGGCATTTCTTTGTGTCTAGACTCTGAAACTGTAGGTTATATTTTTCCTTCAGACCGTCATGTACGAGAGGAGATATGAGAGACGGAACAGAAGAATGGCTTGAGAAACATGGAAGTGAGTTCTTACCCACAATTTGCCTATTTCTATTTGATTTTACTTTTTCTTGCTAATTCTACTTTTTATTTTAGTTTAGTTCATTTTTTAAATTGAAGTATAGTCAGTTTACAATGTTGTGTCAATTTCTGGTGTACAGCATAGTGTTTCAGTCATACAGATACATAGTACATTTGTTTTCAGAAGAGGCTGGGCAAGTCCCATGGCCTCTCTGGTCTCAGGTTCTTCATCAGGCAAATGAAAATTAAATCTGGACACACAGTTACATGGTTTTGATTCTGTGTAGAACATCTGTGAGCCTGGAGTGAGGCTGGGAGGAAGCAACCCCTATAATTGGTTTCATATAATTTTCCTGGGCTTCTGGGATATTAGACAAGGCATGTCTGAGACATACACATTCCCTCCTTTGTTGAAGACTAATGGACCATAGGTGTATGGGTTTGTTTCTGGGCACTCTGTTCTGTTCCATTGATCCATATGTCTGTTTTTGTGCCAGTATCATGCTCTGCTCTTTTGATTACTGTAGGTCTGTAGTATTGTCTGAAGTCTGGGAGGGTTATTCGTCCACCTTCATTACTTTTATTCAGTATTGCTTTGAGAATTCTGGATCTTTTGTGATTCCACATAAATTTTAGAATTATTTGTTCTAGTTCTGTTTAAAATGTCCTGGGTAATTTGATAGGGATTGCATTGCATTAAATCTGTAGATTGTTTTTGGTAGTGTGGCCATTTTAACAATATTAATTCTTCCAATCCAAGAGTATGGGCTATCTTTTAATTTCTTTAAGTGAATAATCACTCTTATTTAAGTCAACAACCTGACTAGGGTGAATCTACCATTTGATTGACTTTCTGTACAGAAAAGATGTGTTTACTGTGACATTGTTTGCTCATTATTGAGAAGTCTCTTTCATGCATATAGAACAAGATCACTGTGATGTATGATTGCAGCTTTATGGTGACAATTATGCAAATTTCCTTTATGTAGCTTATTTTTCAAGGGATTACACCTTTTCAGGTCTACTCTTAGCAAATCTGAGACATGGGATCTCAGCTAAGGATATTTAATTTTAGAATGTTGACAGAGAGCTGCATGGTACTCTCACCTTCTCTCTCTGTCTCTGTCTCTGATTCTCTCTCTCTCTCTCACACACACACACACACACTCCTAAACAAATGCAAAACAAAAACATGAACCCATGGAGGGTGCGAGAACTAATACGTTTGTACTACAGCTGCACAAATAATTTAAATTAAACTGAAATTTGCCAAGACCTTACTTCAGAACAGTTTTAATGATGATGGACACAAAAATGAATATGACATTTGAAGAATTCAAATTTAAACATTCAGAGGCTTCATTCTCTGAGCTATTATTTTACTGCAATTTGAAGCATGAAACCTAAAAAAAAAAAAAGTGTTTCTTTCTCTTTAGAAACAGACACATTACTCCCATTAACTCCAGGAGAAATTAGACATGAGAATGAGGACAGACGATAGACAAATAAGAATGCGTGTTCAGTCGCCAGATTAACCCACTAGCCAATGGTAGATCCCTGAGAGCCTTTAGAGTCTATGAGATCAATAATCCATTAGAGCTCATACTGGTGACTAAATGACTTTGGGGATTGGTAATGGCATCTGAAGTCTTTTACCTTTAAGCCATGGCTTGTAATAAATCCTAAATTCTGAAGCATCACTGCCTGGTTGCAGTAAGGGTATATTAGGTTCTGCACTTCGACGCAAATAATGGCAAATAATAGGCACTCAATACATATTTATTGAATGAAAGGATCAACAAAGAAAAAATATTCTTTACTCCACACTCAGATCTCTTCTGATCCTCACCTCTTTCTGGGCTTGGCGTGTTCGAGTTCTGCCTGATACCTGCTTTCCTCTTCTCATCTCTGACCCTATTGGTGCTGGTTATACCTGTTTCTCTTCTTCTCTTACTTCTATCATCATGTTTCTTCTGATAAAGCTCAATAGGCTTTACAGGTATCTGGAATGCTAATCAATGGCAATTTTTGTATATATATATTTTTTTATTGAAGTATATAGTCAGTTTACAATGTTGTGTCAATTTCTGGTGTACGCATAATGCTTCAGTCATACATATACGTGCATATATTCATTTTCATACTCTTTTTCACCATAAGTTACTGCAAGATATTGAATATAGTTTCCTATGTTGTACAGTATAAACTTGTTGTTTATCTATTTTATATATAGTAGTTGGTATCTGCAAATCTCAAACTCTCAATTTATCCCTTCCCACCCCCTTCCACCCCGGTAACCATGTTTGCTTTCTGTGTCTGTAAGTCTATTTCTGTTTTGTAAATAAGCTCATTTGTCTTTTTCTTTAGATTCCACATATGAGTGATATCATTTGGTATTTTTCTTTCTCTTTCTGGCTTACTTCACTTAGAATGACAATCTCCAGGTCCATTCAAATTGGTGCAAATGGCATTATTTTATTCTTTTTTATGGCTGAGTAGTATTTTATTACATAAATATACCACAGTTTCTTTATCCAGTCATCTGTTGATGGACATTTAGGTTGCTTCCATGTCTTGGCTATTGTAAATAGTGCTACTGTGAATACTGGGGTGCATGTATCTTTTTGAATTAAGGTTCCCTCTGGATCTATGCCAAGAAGTGTGACTGCTGGATTATATGTTGAGTCTATTTTTAGTCTTTAGAGGAATCTCCATACTGTTTTCTATAACAGCTGCACCAAACTGCATTCCCACCAGCAGTGTAGGAGGGTTCCCTTTTCTCCACAGCCTCTCCAGCATTTATCATTTGTAGACTTTTGAATGATTGCCATTCTAACTGGTGTCAGGTGATACCTATTGTAGTTTTGATTCGCATTTACCTGATAATTAGCGATACTGAGCATTTTTCTTGTGCCTATTGGCCATTTGTATGTGTTCTTTGGAGAATTGCTTGTTTAGGTCTTCTGCTCATTTTTGGATTAGGTTTTTTTTTTTTTAATAATTAAGTTGTATGAGCTATTTATATATTCTGGAAATTAAGTCTCATCTTTTGCAAATACTTTGTCCCATTCCATAGGTTGTCTTTTTGTTTTGCTTATAGTTTCCTTTGCTGTGCAAAAGCTTGTAAGTCTAATTAAGTCCCATTTGTTTAGTTTTGCTTTTATTTCTGTTGCCTGGGTAGACTGTCAGTGGGTATTTTTGAGGGCGAGAGGGTTTGAGGGGTTAAATCATCATACTCTATGGAAGCAGGCCATGAATAATGGCTCTTAGCATTTGGAATTACCATTTCTAAAGTATGGGTGAGAGGAGAGGAAAGGCCAGTGTCCCAGTGTGTTGCATGAAATCTGGAAAATAGCAGATGTTAAAATAAAGTTTGACAAATGTATAATTGAATAGAAACAGGAATAATAAACCAATATGCTTAGAACATCTACATGTGACACAATATTAAACATTTCACTCACATTTCTCATTAAGTCCTGTCAGGAGTACTAAAAAGTATGTCTCATCTCCATTTTTAGAGATAAGAAAACTTTGAAAGAAGTTTAAGAACTTTCTCCAGACCACCTATCTCAGGTATCACTGAGCCAGAATTCTGTTTCAGGTCAGTCTGACACAGTTTTGGTTTTGCTGCTGTTATATTGCTCTGGATTTTTTTTCTCACACCGTTTTTGTGTTCTGACCTTGGAACGGTGTTGACACCAACAGCAAGAGGCAGTGCCTGAGCCTTACTTGTACTTTCCTAGTATTTATGATCCCAGGCCCAAGCTATGCCGATTCATAATGGCAATGGCTAACAGGCTTAGAGCTATCGTATCCATTAGCTTACATTTATATAGTTTAACACACATGATACCATTTGATCACCATGACAAGCCTGTGAGGAGTAAGGGATGCATTTCTCATCATCACCCTCTTCACAGTTGCAATGACAAAACTGAGGTCCACAACACTGACAAACCATAATCACCCCAAATTCATAATTTACGCTAGGCTTATTCTTGATATTATAGGTTCTATGGGTTTGGACAAATGTAGAGAGGCATGTATCTATCATAAAAGTATGCAGAATATTTTCACTGCTCTAAAAATCCTCTGTCCTCTGCCAATTCATCCCCTGCCTTCCAAACTCCTAACAACCTCTGATTTTTTTTGTCCATGTAGGAGCAGAAAATACTCTTTCCAAAAATTGTACCTCTGAAAAAAAGAGAGATACGAGTACTGAGGTCAATGACAGATCTTTATTTTTCTTTATAATAAGATAAACTATTCTTTGTTTATATGTTAAATAAGAAGAATTTGAATATACAGAAGAAAATAGCTAATGAGTAGAGAGAGAGTGCAGCAGAAGTAGAAGGTATAGAATTTGTATCAGGAAGTCGAATTATTCTTTATCAGGAGTTTACTGTGAAGAAAGAATTTCCATACTAGTCATTTTCCAGACCCCCCCCCCACCTCTCTCTCTCATACACACACACACGGAGTCACTTGGACCTTCTGTCAGAACATGACATTATGTTGCCACATTTTCTAAAAACATCTGAAGAATTCTTTGATCTTTTCGATCTCACCCCTCATCTGATGATGGAACAAATAAAGCTTGGTTACAAGCTTCCAGCTTTGTTCTCCATTTTATTCCTGTGATTTGCAGAAAGCGACATGTAATCCGGAGAGTATCATCAGAGCCTCTCAATAGAAAGATAGATAGATAGGTAGGTAGATAGATAGATAGATAGATAGATAGATAGATAGATAGATAGATATTATATATCTATTATCTAGATATTATATATCTCTATTTTCCTTCTCACAACAAAGGAAACCATCACCAAAATGAAAAATCAATCTACTTAATAGGAGGAAATACTTGCAAATCATATATCTGATAAAGAGGATAATATCCAAAATGTATAAAGAACTCATAGAACTTAATAGCAAAAACAAAAAATCCAATTAAAAATGGACAGAAAATCTAAATAGATATTTCTCCAAAGGAGACAGACCAATGGTCAAGAGGTAAATGAAAAGATGATTGACATTATTAACAGGGAAATGTAAATCAAAACCACAATGAGACATCATGTCATACCTGTTAGAATGGCTGTTATAAAAGAGATAAGAAGTAACAAGTGTTGGCAAGGTTATGGAGAAACGGGAACACTCATTCACTGTGGGTGGGAATTTAAATTGGTGCAGCCAATATAGAAAAAAAAAGTATGAAGGTTCCTCAAAAAATTAAAAATAGAACTACTATATGATCCAAAGATTCCATTTCCTAGGTATTTATCAAAAGAAAAAGAAAATGCTAACTTAAAAAGATGTTCACATCTTCATTATTATAGCATTATTTACAATAGCCAAACTATGGAAACAATAGAAGGGTCCATCAATGGATTAATGGATACAGAAATAGTGGTATGTATCTATATATCTGTATCTATATGTACAATGGAATATTATTCAGTCATAAAAATAATGAAATCTTGCTATCTGCAACAGTGTGGATGGACTTTGAAGGCCTTATGCTAAGAGAAACAAGTCAGGCAAAGAAAGAAAAATATTGTATGATCTCTTTTTTTATGTGGAATATAAACAAAATAAAACAAAGCAAAAACTAAACTCATAGGTACAGAAAGTGGACTGGTAGTTGCCAGAGGTAGGGTTAGTGGGGGAGAAATGGGTGAATTTTTTGAGGGGTGGTTACATTAATTGAATAACATTTGTAAAAAGATAAAAAAGAATGCAAAATAATACAGTCACTTTGGAAAACTGGACATTTATTACAAAATGAAAGATTTACCTACCATATGATCCAGCAATCTTACTTCTAATAGTTTATTCAAGAGCAGTGACACCATCTGTCTACACAAAGACCTGTATGTGAACATGCATAGCACCTATCTGATGAGAAGAATGGGAAACAGTCCAAATGTCCACCAACATATAAATGCTTAACCAAATTTTGTAATATGGATACAATAACTGGTACTCCACAATAAAGACAAAGTAACTATTGATACATAAAATCACATGGATGCCGGCAAATCATTATGCTAAGCAAAAGAGGCTAGAAGTAAAATGCTGTATGCTCTGTGGTCTCTTTTACATGGCATTCTACGAAAAAGAAAAACTGTACAGATGAAACACAGACCAGTGATTGCCTGGGATTGGGTTTGGGAAGAGGAGTTGACTATAAAGGGGCAATGTGAGGGAATTTGGGGGATAATGGAGCTGTTCTATATGGAACTGTGGTGATGGTACACAACTCATTACATTTATTAAACTTATGGGGGAAGAAGGTGTAGCTCAAGTGGTAGAGCGCATGCTTAGCAGGCACAACGTCTTGGGTTCAATCCCCATCACCTCCTCTAAAAATAAATAAATAAACAAATTCCACCCCCCCCAAAAAAAGGTTAAATAATTCCTTTTAAAAACTTATAAAACAGGGTGTCACAATGAGTAAATTTCACTGTATGAAAATTGTAAACTACCATATTGTGGATTGTGAACAGGTACTAAGATGAAATTCAGACTATGACATAGGAATCTAACTATGTTACAAATAACTGACATAACCTCACTGAAGACAGTCAGAAAGAAAGGAACCAACCTAAATAACTTTGAAAAACAGTGTTTTGACTGGAAACTGAGGGTTAAAGACAAAAAAGAACTGTCCACAAATGCTGTACTCTAGTTGGTACATTTATTTTTCAGAGGTGTATGGTTTAGCAATTCTGAAACTACTTTATCTGTGTACTAGGATTGAATGAATGAGTAAATATTGTAGATAATAAGAGCCACATTTCTCACTGTCTGAGAAAGAAATTACAAACAAGGATAGAGGTGAAGGTGAGAAGAACCTTGTAGTGCTGGGTTGGAGTTATCAATAAAGCACATGGGTATTTAAAAAAATATCTAAAAGGTAGATGGAGTCAGAGATGAGTATATATATGTCTGCATGAGTTAGTTATCCATACACATAGGTCCTAGTTCTGCCTACTGACAGAGCCTAAAAGCAGTCACTCTCCAGTAGAAATGAGCACTCCCAGGACACAGACTTTGGTTTTTAAATGCCGTTACCCATTATAAGAAATCAAGGCTTCTTGGAGAATTGATTGATTCCCTGGAAGAATGGAACCTCTTAAGCACCTCTGGGCTAGGTAGCTCCATCAGCCAAGGGCGATTCTGAAATGGGTGCAAATATGAAAAACAACCACCACCATCACCACTCATCTGTTCTCTGTACCTATGATCTTTTTGTTGTCTCCATAGTTTCTCCTTTTCTGTGATGTCATAGAGTTGGAATCATACAGTATGTAGTCATTTCAGATGGGCTTCTTTCACTTAATAATATGCATTTAAGGTATCTTCATGTTTTTCACAGCTTGATAGCTCACTTTTTTAGTGCCTAATTAAATTCCATTTTCTGGATGCACTACAGTTTATCCATTCACCTACTGAGGAGCATCTCGGTTGCTTTCAGGTTTTGGCCATTATGAATTAAGCTGCTATAAACATCCTTGTGTAGGTTTTTGTGGTCGTAAGTTTTTAACTCTCTTGAGTAAACATCAAGGAGCCTGACTGCTGTATCATATGGTAAAATTATGTTTAGTTTTGCAAGAAACAGCCAAACTATCTTCTAAAGTGACTATCATTTTACTTTCCCACCAACAATGTGTAAGAGGTCCTGTAGCCTACATCCTTGCCAGCTTTTGATGATGTCGGTGTTCTGGAGTTTGTCCATTTTAAGTGTGTAGTGATCAGGGCAGTTTATTTTCTTATCTGAAATGACAGAGATAAGAAGTGGTCTTCTGACAGTAGTTGTTGTGCTCATTTTACTACACCAGACCCTCCCTCTGGTAGGTCCATGGTCACTGGAAGTACTATATCTCTTGATAACCACATCTGCTTCTTATTTGCCTCCTCCCTTTTCTCCCTTCTATAATCCAGAGTTTGAAATAACTTTTCATTATCATATTTCTGAGAAAAGAACATAAGTTAAGTAGCCAGAGACTTTAAATATGACTCCAGATCATGCAATAATAACTTGCATGATTCATTTAGAGAATGTAACCCTTCTGAGGCTAGGTTTCTCCACTTGTTAAATTTTAAAAAAGAGCATTTGTTCCACCCAGTAGGGGTGCAGCAAAGATAAAATGAGGGAAGACATCAGAATATGCCTTCAGGTACTGGAATCACCATGTCAATGTAAGATATTGTCATTATTTTCAAAGGGCAAGAGCAAAGAACAATGAAATGTTGTTTTAGTTGGGGTACCCAATATCAACTCTTTGTTATAATTTAGATTTCCTGTCCTTCCAGGCAAAGTCAGGTTGTCTCAGGCTGGAGCTTCTGATGATTCCCAATGTACAAGGTTTTTAAAGGCAAGGAATGTGTCTGGATCATGCCTGTGTCCTGGACTGTGTCTTGTGTACAGAGGGGACTAAGTAAATGTGTGTGGAATGGAAGGAATTTGATTCCCTAGAGGCTGGTTCTATTTTTGCTAAAATAAAACAAATGTTTCTCAACCAGATTCTAATCCAGATAATGGGTGATGTAATAAAAAATGGGAAGAGGGGGAACTCTATGGAATAGAAATGGAGAAAAAACACAAAAGGAAATAAGCTTGCCCTCCATGTTAACATTTCCATATTGATATCATTCATTTATGCAGGAATTATGGACCTAGTACACACTACTTTCCTACTAAGGGGGTTCACATCTCAACAATCAGCCCTTTGATCCTACAGAGTTTACAGTTTTGTTACAGAGATAAGATATGATCACATGAAGCCAGGAAAAAAGCAAGATAAATAAAAATTACTGTTTATTGTTTACTGCTGAAATACTGTATGAGCTCTTATATACATGCGCACACGTATGTATACATGGACACAATTTCTAAGGTAACTATCCTAGTTACACTAATCAATATCACCATTGCGCTAATCATACAGATGGAGAAACAGGGTAAAAAAGGTTAAGTGATTAATCCACAATCACTCAACTAGCAGATGGAAGATCTGAGATTTAAATCCAGGCCTGCCTGCGACCAACTTTGCAAGTTCTGCTACGGTGAATAAGTCTCACATTTTGTGTTCTAATTAAAATAACAGTGACAGTACATGGTCTGAGTCATCAGTGAATGCTTTCAACTTAAGTTTGTCCCTAAAGGAATAATATATTCTGGATAGGCTGGTAAGAACATTCATATTGTGAGGGAGGGTCATGAGAACATCCTTTCAAAAGAGAAAATTGTCAGACTGTCTAAACATTTTCAAACTAAAGGTACTTTTTCTGAATTTAAATGATATCATTTGAGTTGGCTTTCTTTCTTGTTTAATATGTATCCATCCAATCATCAAATCAAGAATAACCATGTACCAGCCAGGCAGACTTCTAGGTGCTTGAAACCCAGCAGCGAATAAAACATAAAATCCCTGCCCTGTCATAAAGAGGTCCCACTTCGGGGCAACAGATGTGCTGAAAGTGATCAACTGACCTTGGGAGACAGGTGGGAAACATCTGTCTCCCTGACTCTTCACTCCTAGGAAACAGCCTTAAGACCCTTGGGGGCCGGTGTAGCATGACACATCCTTTTACCCCGAAGGCCATTGGAGAAGGGATAGATGCAAAACTCATGTGCTTCTGGGGACGGAGAGAAAACATTCCATGTTATACCTGCTATATTAGAGCGTTCCAAATATAGTTGATATAAGAGATATAGAGAGGTATTGGACTCATGCCTGCAGAATTCACAGGACTTAAGTGTACCCTCTTACCCCAAAGCAACTTTTGAAGGCACGGTGACAGCTCAGGTGGTGTGACAACACCTTGCAGAACTGTGTTGTTATATAATGTAGTCAGCCACCTATGTATGGAACCATTTATCCCATTGCCAAAATACGAGGATCCAGGGAACAAGAGGTAGAAATGAGAGTGGCTTTTCTCCCTCTTACCTCTAATTGATCCATTTGCACAAGAACTTATGGAATTTAAAGTTGTATTAGGAGAAGCCATTATTTCTTGGAGAAATTATAGGCAGATTTGTGAGCAGCTGCATGAGTTTTTCAGCAGCTGCTTGCCAAGGTCCTGCATATCACTGGTGTCTATACCACTGGGACCCTTGGTGGTTGTTTCCTGGAGACTCTTAACATTTGCAAAGCCTTGTGGGAAATATTTTGAGAATTGCCCACTTCTGTGCCACAGGCAGCTAGGATCTTTGGGAGCCACTCTTCCAGCCTTTGTTCTCAGCCCTTCCAGTGGCTCTATTTCTGTATCAAATCCCTTCTGCTTGGAACACCTTGAATGGCTTACATTTTTCACCTGAACTCTAGTTCGTATAGGGTCTTTATGATTTGTATGTATTCCCAGTCAGGGAAACAAACTGCCAAAGTGGGTAGAGATTAGGGGATTGGTGTGAAATGGTACATGCAATGAACTGGGAAAAAGCAAACATGTTTAGGTAGTCATTAGAAGCCTAGTCCAGTGGAATGACGTCTTAAGGAAATCTTCATATCCTGGATAGGATAACATCTTTACTTATATGAAAGTTAATAGTAAATTTGGCCTGTAGAGAGCTATTTAGTTTACAGCATACTTTCACACACATTAATCCTCTTGGATCTGGGGAGAGATCTCAGAGTGGGAAGGTGAAATGCGTATCCTCTTTCACCTGAGTCTACCTACCACTTAATTCCAACACCATAGCAACCCTGTAAGTGGCAAGGCAGGCACTGGTATTTGCCCTTTACAGGTGATGAAACTGAGGCTTTGAACTATTACGTTCATTTCATTCACTTATTTATTGAAAAAAAATGCACATTAGTCATTTACTGTGTCAGGCATTGTGTTAGGTTCCAGGGATAAAGGAATAAACAAGACAACATCTCTTGGCCCCCATGCTGCTGCTTTTTTTTTTTTTCTAATTAAAGTATAGTTGGTTTACAATGTTGTGTTAGTTTTTGGTGTACAGCATAGTGATTCATATATATATACATATACATATATACACACACACACAAACGTACACACACACCCACACACACCCACACACATACATATTCCTTTTCATATTCTTTATTTAGTGAGGAACACTGACATTAAATAAATGACTTCCAGTGTGATAAATGCTTTTACAAAAGGGAAAGCAAAGGGTGCTGTGGAGACCTCAGTTTAGTGATACTCAGGGAAGACCTCCCAGGGGAGCTAATACCTAAACTGTTACTAATGTATGAATGATGACTCAGCAGTGGTGACTGGCAGGAAATGGAAGAGCCTGGAATGTAATTTGGATCCCCTGACTTTTGCTCCAGTGTTCTCTTCACTGCATAGGGTTTGGGTTTGACTACTCTCCTAACTTGGAGGAGGGAGGTTGGACAGTATTTGTACCAATCTGAAAATAAATAACTTACCTAATCCTCTATGGTTCTGTTGGTTTAACTGTTGCTTCCTTATAGGGTATGAATCTCAACAGAATATTTAAAATCCATGTGGCAGGGCCTAGGCAGTCCTAATACTTCATAAACTCTCATTTCTTTTCTAGGGTATATAGAGAAACACTAAACTATTAGACTGAATCATATGGAATTGCTGATGTTTAATCATTTTGACTTTAAAAATGACAGTTTCATATGGCTCTTACCCAATGCTGACCTACAGACCCAGTGCAGGGTTGGAATATTCTAGGTAATTCTTTCAACTCCTTTGCAAACACAAGAGATTCATCAATAAAACATAATTGCTATAGACAAAAACAGTGTAAGACCAAGATAACCATAAAATCTGGGAGAACTCACAGCAGTTCAAAAGCTACCACTATAGTTATGGAGAGAAAGCACTTTTTAAAAGTTGTCTAATTACAAATTGACTTTACCAGATCAATAATTTGAGAACTGAAGAAGATCTGCAGAATATAATTGACTATTCTGGTTGAATCAATAGCAAATTGACTTAAAAACAGTCTAAATTATAGTGAGAACCATGATGACACTTAGAAGCACACTTTCTAAATGTAAATTGCTTGAAAGTTTTGAAATGAGCCATTGTCCATTAGTAATGGGACAAAGTCTGAAAGAAGTAAATATTTTCATTCCTAGCATTTGGTGCCAAGGAATGTTTATAAGTAATATAAGTAATTTTAAAATTTTCATTGAGAAACTTCTATTTAAAAAATTTTATGTAGTTATTTTACAAACACTATGGTTGCTTTGGAGTGAAGAAACTTACTTCTGCCTGTCACTAATGAACCTTGAAATTGATAACGACTTTGAGGAGGAGACTTTGATAATGTGTACTAAAAACCAACGAATGTTTACATCATGTGTTTATTTTTAAAATTTTTTGTTTTCATTTTTTTGTTTTTATTTTAATTTTTAATTGAATTATAGTCAGTTATGAAGTGTCAATTTCTGGTGTACAGCATAGTGTCCCAGTTGTGCATGTATATACATATATTCATTTTCAATAATACATCATGTATTTTCAGTAAGGGTGATAACACCTCGAAGGGGGAAACAAATTGGTTGAGGAGGCATCTTATTCTTTTAGTGTATAAAGTATATTGATACCCAGTTTCCAAAAACAGAATATGATTAAATAAATTGTGGTATATTCCTACAGTGGAATGATGTGCACTCACTGCTAATGTGGAAGAAACTTGTTTGCTATAGAATATTTTCATAAGTTTATAATTGGAAAAATTGGATACTGTTATCACTTTCTCAAAATGTACATTAGCATTTATATATAGAACAAAATTGACCAAAAGAATTCACACCAAAACATATTGATTATCAATGAGTGGAAAATTACAAGTAATTTTTTCCTTCTCTTTTCTCACTCTGTTTTCTTTTCACTAAATATTTATTTCTATAAATTCAATACCTGTCCATATAAAATTTCAAACAATACTAGATGAATTAAAAATTTTTAAAAAAAGAGTTACCTTACCCACTCCCTTAATCGATTTCCCTGAGGCAACAACTTTCAACTATTTTTTCTCACGGTGACATCCATGTAACCTGCCTAACTTACTGTATCTTATCTTGATATCTTGATTTTTTTTTTTGCTGATTCCAGGTGTTATCTATTGACTTCTATAATATATTAGGATTTACTTTTCTTATGTTTCCCTCAACAATGAGAAATATTTCCCTTTCCATCAATCATAACAGCATATTTATATTATATTGTAAATTTTGAATGCTCAGTATTCTGTTTAATGTATTATATTTAAAAATATTTGATAAACTGCATACTTTACTATGATTATATTTTCTTCCTTATTCATACATTTTTCTTAAAGCTAATAGTTGTTTGTTTTATTAACTTTTCTTGAGCCTAATCATTGAAATTCTCTGATAGAAATATAAAACTCCAGTTTATATGATCAGATATTATTACATATCAGTTTTACTTTTTTCTTGCAGACATCACTCTGGAATCAGCCATCTTCCTGTATTAATTGCTATTTACAACTTGGCAATTATTCATGGCTGTTGTCTTGGAACTTCTCATTATTGGTATCATCGAAATTCTCTTTATTTTCTACTACTTTAGTTTTTTTCTCTCCTTTCTTACCTTGCTGTTTGTGTTAGTAAAGCACAAACTTTAGATGTTTTACATCAAAGGACACATAGGAGGTAAAACAATTTAAATCTGACAGTGCTGTGATTCTGCTCATATTCTTGATTGATAGTTTGTCTGGGTATAGAATTTCAGATTTTCAAATAATTTTTCCTCAGAAGTTTGAAGACAATGCTTAAGTTTCTTTCAGCTTCCATTGTTGGGATTGAAAAATCCAATGGTATTATAATTTCTCATATGTTGCCTGTAATTTTTTTTGTCTCAGGAATCTTTGGAATATTTCTTTTGCCTCATATTCTGGAATTTCATAGTTGTATATCTGGATAAGAATTTTGTGCTGTTGTTTTCATTTACTATGTTGGGTACTTTGTGGTCCTCTCAGTCTGAAAAACATGTCTCAGTTAAAAGAAATTTTCTTATATCTACCTTCTCTCTGAAATTGTTACATGACTTAGATGATGAACCTCTTGAGTTGAGTCTTTAATTTTCTCTAATTTTCATCTCTTTTTATTTTTTCTGACTTCTGGTAGGTTTCTTCAAGTTTATCTTCTAATCCTCTATTGACTATTTTAGTTTGCTCTCATAATTCTTAATTCAAGAGCTCCCTTTTTATGCTGTATTTTTTTAAAAATAGTATTTTCTTTTTAATTCATATATGTCTTTCTGGATATATACAGAAAATAACTTTGGAAATTATCTCCTACTATCTGTATTTTTTTTCTTCCTTTCTTTTCATTTTTGTTTCAATCTGTCATACGTTAAAGACTTTCAGATATTTAGGCAATATGCCTATTTATAATTAAGAATTATTTTCTTAAAAAAGGTCATTGTAAGATCTCTACACTTTGACAGAGCTTCTATATTCATAGGCTTCCCAGTGAATAAATGGATGGAGAACTGGCCATTTGTGAAATCACTTCTAAATGTATGGGCGGGTAACTTCTTGATAGGAATCCTCCAATTTTTTCCATAGGGGAAAGTAGTAGCCAGAGATCTTGGAGGAAGTAAACTCTCTGTTCTTTATTCAGGTGGGAAAAGGGACCTGGTTTCTAACAACCCCTTATACAAATTTTCAAGCTGTTCTCCTATTTATGATCTCATGAATTTCCATTGCATTGGGAAATAACTGAGTTTCAGTTTCTGAGTTTTTTTCTAGTATTTAGCAGAAAGAAGTTAACTTGTTTCTTGCTGGCTTCCCCACTGCTTATAGCAAATCCAAGAAAGTTAAATGCTAACTATACACTGGTTTCATTTCTTTTCTTTCAAAATTTTATTTAAAGTTCTGCTTTGCTATTCCATTCTTTTCTGTTCTCTTTACCATTGTGGAGTTATACTGTTGAAGTTTCTTTGTAATTTTAGTGAAGTTTAGAGTGAAACAAAGATAAGATGCTGTGTTTATCGTACTACATTCAAGTTCCTCATTAATATTTTCTTTATATTTTCCCCAAGAAACATGTTCTACTTTGGTAATCATGATGATAACAAGCATAAAGAAATGTTACCCTGTTTCCCTTTTTATAGCCCCTACTACCACCCCATGATGTCAGTGAAGCCATAAATAAAGATTCTCTGAACATGGATCCTGTAATGACCAATTTCTTTCTCCATCAGAACCAGACCCTTCTCTTCATTCACCCTACCCTGTTTATATCTCTCCTACCAGAACAATTAGCTATCCTTGAATTTATGAGCAGGTCCACTCTCTACCTCTGCCTCTCCTAAACTCTCTGTAGTTGCTAACCTTCTATTATCGCTGTCTAATGATGTCCTCCCTTTCATCACTTTTCTTTTCTTCATCTCAGATCCCTCCCTACTTACAATAACTCTGTCACTTCCCTTGCATTACAATAGTATATCTGTTAGTGAAATTTCTACTAATGCAGAGTAATAGGAGGCTAATGAGTATAAGAGCAACATAGAAAGTCAATTTCCCATAATGTTGTTTTATGAGAACAGTTATATACCACTAAACAGTTGTTCAGGAACACACATACAATCATATGTTCAGAAAAGTACCATAATTATATCATTAAACTCTGTATCATTTTTGTTGTCATATGTACTACTTGTTAAGATGTAGTATTTTATTTGTATATGTTTTCAGTGCAGTTAGGAAGATTACTCATTCACCCACTTTTCATGAAGTACAGGCTTATTAGAAACAACTATGAACTAAGTTTTATAAAAGTATTTTATTTGAAATACATTAAAATATTAAACTTCTTTCAGTGAGCACAGTTGGGCATGCTTTAAATTGATTTCCAAGGATTCCAAATGCAAGAATATCTTTGTATCTGCCTAAGTTTAATAAGAGAAAAAAAAAGAATCCCAATATCATTTATTAAAGAGAACATATTTTCTTCATTGCATGTTCTTTGCTCCTTGTTATAAATTAATGGTCTGTATATGGATCGGTTTTTCACTGGGCTCTCACTTTTGTTCCATTGAGCTGTGTGCCTGTTTTTCCGTCAATGCCATACTATTTTGAATACTATAGCTTTACAGTATAATTTGAAATCAGGGAGTGTGATACCTTAAGCTTTGTTCTTCTGTCTCAAGATTGCTTTGGCTAGTCAAGGTCTTTCTTGGTTTCATATAAATTTTATGTTTTTTTTTTCTTCTGTAAAAACTGTTAATTGGGATTTTGATTAGAATTGTATTGAACCTGTAGATTGCTTTAGGTAATATGAATAGTTTAACAATGTTAATTCTTCCAATCCATGAGAATGAAATACCTTTCTGATTTCTCGTGTTTTCTTCAATTTCTTTCAACAATGTCTTATAGTTTTTGGTGTACACATCTTTCACTTCCTTGGGTAAAATTTTTTCATGGTATTTTATTCTTTCTGTTGTGAATATAGGTGGGATTTTTCCCCTTAATTTCTCTTTCTGCTAGTTCACTGTTACTATATAGAAACACAACTAATTTTATATTGATTTTGTACACTGTAAATGTACTGCATTTGCTTATTACTTTTAATAGTTTTTTGTGGAAACTTTAGGGTATATAAAATCATGTCATCTGCAAATAGTGACAGTCTTACTTCTTCCTTTCCGATTTGGATGACTTTTATTTCTTTTTCTTGCCTAATTGCTCTGGCTAGGAGTTCCAATACTATCTTGAGTAAGAGTGGAGACAGTGGGCATCTTTGTGGTGTTCCTGATCTTAGAGGAATACCTTTCAGTGTTTCACTGTTGAGCTTGATGTTAGCTATGAGTTTGTCACATGTGGCCATTATGTTGAAGTTCCTTCTATACACATTTTATTGAGAGTTTTTATTATTAACTGGTGTTGCATTTTGTCAAATGAGTCTTCTGCATCTATGTAGATGATCATATGACTTTTATCTTTCATTTTGTTAATGTAGTATATCATAATTGATTTGTGACTATTGAAACATCCTTACACCTGGGGATAAATCTTATTTGATCATGGGGTAAGATCCATTTAATGCATCGTTGTTTTTGGTTTGCTAATATTGCACTGAGGGCTTTTGCATCTATAATCTTCAGAGATACTCGCCTATAATTTCCTTTTTTGTATTGTCCTTGTCTGGTTTTGATTCCCTCCTCTTTGAACTTTTGGAAGAATTTGAGAAGTATAGATACAGACAGATAACAGGGACATGAAAAGATGTTCAACATCACCAATTACCAGGGAAATAAAAATCACACCTCATGCCTGACAGAATGGCTATTATCAAGAAGGCAAGGAATAATAAGAGGGGATGTAAAGAAAAGGGAACCCTTGTATACAGCTGGTGGGAACATAAATTGCTACAGCCACTGTGGAGAACAGTATGGTGGTTCCTCAAAAAATTAAGAATAGAATTATCATATGATTTAGCAATTCCACTTTTGAATATTTATGTGAAGAATATAAAAATACTAATTCAAAAAGACATATGCACCTTTATGTTCATTGTAGCACCATTTATAATAGATAAATGGATAAAGAAGACGTGAGATAGATATAGATACAGATATAAATATAGATATCATGCCATTTGCAACAACACAGATGAAACTTGAGGATATTATGCTAAGTGAAATAATTCAGATGGAGAAAGAGAAATACCATGTGATCTTACCCATAAGTGGAATGAAAAAAAAGAAAACCTAAATTAACAAAGAAAACCAAACAAAAATGAACAAATAGATCCAGAGAACAGAGTAGTGATTACCAGAGGGGATAGGGCTGGGGAGAGGGCAAAGGGGTAAAAAGGGTTGGTCCACTCTTTGTGATGAATGGAAATGAAACTTTTGGTATGAGCACACTGCACTGTATACAGAATATACTGTACACATGGAACTTATATAATGTTATAAATCAGTGTTATCTCAATTAAGGAAAAGAATTCACAGTAGGCATTTCAAGTAAAAATTAGCTATTGAAAGTTGTTGGAAGGAAAAGGGAAAGTCTACAGCAGATTTCAGAAAATCAGGAAATTTCAGGGGTCCATTGTGTACAGTATTGAAGAGGATAATACACAGAAGAGTACCCAGAAGACACAGTCAAGACTCCATGTCTACATTTTGTGAAGCCTACAAATCTGTTACCGTTGTCAGATGAGCAGGAACTTTTGTTTCCAGTTGTCTCTTCGGTAACTGTCTGTGGAGGAACCCTTAACTCCACAGTGTTCCTTGTACTACCTTAGGGAACTGCCTATTGTACAAGGTTGGGAACTTAGATTTTCATATCCAAAACTTGTTGCTATCACAGTGTTCCAGAAGTGGTCCCCCTGTGGGATAGTGGCTTTTGATAACAAAGCTCTCAGAAGACTGATGTATCAATCAGAATGCCAGACTCTTAAATTACAATGAAAAGCTGTCTGCTCAGGAGACTAGATAATAGCACCACACTGAGCTTCACCTTCAATCCCCATGAGCAAGCCACTCAGAAAGCCGAATTATCAGAAGGTTACTGGCTGAGCATGAAGTCAACAAGGGGAGTTAATTACAGGATTTGCATGTTCTAATGGCAGGAGGCTGAGATAGTCTGATGTATCTATTTTAACAGTAAAGATAGATCTATGCCTTCCACAAAAATCTAATAATCAAACTGACTCCTTTGAACAGTGCCTGTAAGAGGCCCTGCCAACATTAAGTCTCAGAAGCAGCTTAAAAGTCTCATCAAGCCTCCGTCTGATTGACACATTTTTTTAATGTTAATCCATTGAGTAGGTTGATGTCAAGTAGGTTTGATGAGAATGTATTTGGGACAATTACTTTATTTCATTCTCATTTCCTCCCTTTCTTAATTAAAAGAGAGAATCCTCGTATCATCTGCATCTACAAGAGATACTAAAAATGAAGTTTTATATCTAGTATACCCCATAATCTTTAATAATGGCTTTTGTTACAAAATTTAACTTTTAACCACTTTATAGGCCTCTCTTCTCTTGCTTGGATATTTGACGAGGAATAAGGTCCTATTTATATTCATTTAGCACATATAGGTGTCAAAAAAAAAAGCTGATTCAATGAATGAATAGTGGCTGAGTAACACTCAACATCAGTAGTTCTCACCAGCTAATATGGTCCTATCTTTGCCTTGCAAGTTTTCTAAGTAGAAGCTGGATGAACACTTGTTAAAGATGCTGTAGGGACAATCCCAATGTCCATATTCATGTCTAAATTTTTTAAATATTCTCAAAATTTTTACTTAGGAAGTTCAATAAAATCTAATAGTCTTAATAGTTTAGTTGGGGATGGTGGCTGGCAAGGGACAGTGACACAGAGAATAGCTAGTAGGAGAGAAGGAGGTAACTAAGATTCCCAAACAGTAAGTAACTACTTCTTTTTTTAAATTTATTTTAAACTTTTTCCAGTTTTTTTGGTATATAGTTGACATACAGTATTTTGTAATTTTAAGGCATACAATGTGATGATTTGATACAAATATCACATTGTGGGGAAATAATTACCACAATAAAATAAGTTAATCTATCCATCCTCTCATACCATTTAAAAACATTGTCATTGTTTTGTATGTTTGGTAAGAACATTTAGGATCCACTTTGTTAGTAACTTTCAAGTATACATTATAGTATTCGTAACTGTAGTCGCCATGCCATACATTAGAGCACCAGAACTCACTCATCTTATAACTGAATCTTTGTACCCTTTAACCAGCATCTCACCATTTCCCCCACTCTTCAGCCCCTGAAACCACTGTTCTACTCTTTGTTCTGAGAGTTTGGCTGTTTTAGATTCCACATATAATTAAAATCACACAAAACTTGTCTTTCTCTAACTTATTTCACTTAGCATAATGCCCTAAAGTTTCATTCATGTTGTCACAAATGGCAGGATTTCTTTCTTTTGGGGGGCCAGATAATATTCCATTGTATAACTGAATAACATTTTCTCTATCTAGTCATCCACTGATGGACCCTTAAGTTGTTTCCATGTCTTGGTGACTGTGAATAATTCTGCAATAATCATGAAAGTGCACATAGAGATTCCATTTCCTTCACGTATAGGCCCAGAAGTGGGATTGCTGGATATTCTGATAATTCTCTTTTAATTTTTTGAGAAGCTTCCATACCCCCTTCCATAGTGGCTATATTAATTTACATGCCCACCAATTGTGTAGTGTTCCTTTTTCTCTACCTCCTCACCAGCATTGATCTCTTGTCTTTTTGATATAACCATCCCACAGGTGTGAGATCATGTTATTGTTTTGATATGCATTTCCCTGATAATTAGTGATGTGGAGCATCTTCTCGCATATTTGTTGGCCACTGGTATGTTTCCTTTTGAAAAAGTTCTCTTCAGGTTGTTTGCCCATTTTTAAATCAGATTATGTATTTTTTGTTTTGTTTTTGCTGTTGAGTTGTATGAGATCCTTAAGTATTTTGAATATTAACTGCTCATCAAATTATTAGTACTATTATTATTGTCATTATTTTCAGGTTTGGAAATAACTTGTCTCTTTCTGTAGGTTGTGGGCTTTTTCTTTTTTCTTTGATTGTTTCTTTTGTTGTGCAAAGCTTTTTAGCTTGAGCTAGTTTCACTTTTTGAGTTTTGCTTTTGTTGCCTGTGCTTTTGGTGTTAACTGCAAAGACCAAGTCAACAATCCCTGTTTTCTTCCAGGACGTTTATGGTTTCTAGTCTGACATTTAAGTCTTTAGTCCATTTCAAATTAATTTCTGTGAATGATGTAACATAGAGATCTAGTTTCATTCTTTTGCATGTGAATATAGTTTTATGAACATCATTTATTGAAGAGGCTATCTTGTCCACATTGTGTGGTCTTGGATCTCTTGTAAAATATTTGTTGATCATATATGTTGGAGGGTGGGGCAGATCATGCAGGGGTTATTTTTAGTCTATTATAAAAAATAGGGAACGTTAAAGTGACATGATTTATGCTTGAAAAGATTTATGAATTATGGTTTTAAAGTAGAAGTTATTAGAGTTTAATTCTTGTTTGATGAAACTCTCCTAGTCACATATAGGCATACACTCATACCCACATATGTATATGCACTGTTCACTGAGTCTCTGAAAATTTAAACTTCCTGTTTTACCACATTGAATTTTTTTTTTTGCCTCTGCCTCCCAAACAGCTATAACCAGCATTCTCTGAATGCTGCCACCCAGACCCCATAGATTCAGTAGCATCATCATTTACATAATGTCAGTGGCCGTTTTGACAACAAGAGCTCAGTAGATACAACAGAGACCATATGGAGTATAAAACTGAAAATATTTACTCTCTAGTCCTTCACAGAAAAAGTGTACTGACTCCTGAACTAAAGCAAAGTGATAATTTCAGTTCTTGCCCTCAAGGTGAGATTACTAGCAGGATAAATGGTTACAGAAACAAGGAGTAGGTTGAGTAGTGACTATATGCCTGAGGGGAGATGGAGCTGGCTTCATTAAGCAGACCAGTGTCCTGAAACACAGTTCTACAGAAAAGTATGCCTCAGGAGATGGTGACGTTCCAAAGAGATGATAGGTCACTGGAATGGTTTAGGATGTTTTTATGATGGAGCATGCAAACTCTAAGAGTGGTGGCTTAAGGAGTTAACTTAGGAGAAAAAGGGAATCAGAGAAGGGTCTAAAGTCTGCAATTCAGGTTTTTTGGGAGTCTTTTGAAGATGCATTTGCACATTTGAAACAGCGAAAGCCCAATGAAGAGAGGATAACAAGAAGCTCAGTTAGACGTGAAAGCTGCCTGGACTTCAGGCTGGAATAATGATGTTGAAACTTACTAACTGTGAGACCCTGGGCAAATTATTTAACCTTTCTGAAGGTCAGTGTGCCTGTCTGTAAAGTGAAGACAATTACAAAACTTCATAAGGTTATGATGAGGACTAAATGATACAGAAAAAAAAATCAGCGAATTTATTCCTCTCACATCCTGCCTCTCTTTCTCCACCCTCCTCTCCTACATCTTTCTTGCCCCTCCTTGCTATCTATACTTTTCCCCATCTATTGGGGCTGGGAGAGCAGTGTAGACACCAAAACAGTGTCGGATGCTTTATGAAACGGAGATCCAGAGGGGATAGCAAGAAAAAGAGGTGCTGGCTGACCCAGGGCCATTGTGGAGGGGAGGAGTGGCTGTAGAGCCTAACTCAAATGTCTCATTTCCCTGCAGCTCTGCAGTTTCTCCTAACTGACTTTCTGCAGACTCCGTATAGTCTTACTGCTAAGTCCTGTCAGTTTATTCCCCGTTACTAACTGCAGGTTTTATTCCCTGATACTGTTTGTAAGTTTCTTTACAGCAATTTACTAGCTCTGTTTTAGATTACTTCCCCTACCCCAAGGTACATCAACTCTCATCATTCCCCAAGTTGAATCTTGTTATTGTAAGGTATGCTGAGGATAAAATGTACATTCTTTCTTAGATAAATGGTTTTGTTTCTCTTGTGAGACACTATTTGGGCCCAAGACAGTATTTCAGATAAACAATCTTGCTATTTCTTCTGATTTTGGACAACATTCAAATTTACAGCTTTGTCACTGAACTACAAAGAAACCAAAAGAAGTTACCTGGATCTTAGCTTTATCCTTTGGCATTTGCTGCTGCATCTGCGAAGTGTGGTGGGTCTGGCAGAGTTGCAAAGACTTCCACTAGGGTTTTGATGAGAATGAGGACCAGGGGGTTATTTTTAGAGTCTAAAATTAATTTCATCATCAAATGATTACTGTTTTTAAAAACAATATTTAGAGTCATACTAAGATACAAGGAAGGAAAACATGTCCTTGTTGTGTATTTACACAAAGTGAGAAATATGTATACAGAAGCAGCTTAGTTTTTTAGTCTGTTTATGGAAAAATCCAGCACTAGTCTTCTTTTTCAGCTATTTACTATGGGCTAACTTCAAAAACATTTTCTTTCACCACAAAACCCACTGGGGACTTTTTTTTAAGGTCCATAAAAATGAAAGAGTTATGTTGGAGAATAAGGATATTCTGGCTTTTCTCCTTAACATCTTCTTTTACTTTATTCATTACCAGATTATACAGTGGCTCCCAGTCAATAATTTTTTTTTTTGGTTCCTACTATGTGCAGGACAAAGTGAACACAGATCTCACTTTCAGAGTATTTGAAGTCCAGCAGAGTAGACACACATGACACATAACTCATTCTAAACATAGCCTAAGTACAGTAGATAGGGGAGCACATAACAGGGAACACCTACCTCTTCCTGATTGAAAGAAAGCTTCCCTGAGGATATGGTGTTTAAGTGGAGCCTGAAGGATAAGCAATTGGTGATAAGGACATTTGCTGGGAAGCAGCTTTCCAAGCAATGGAAAGAGTAACATGTTCACGGGCCCACTGGAAGCCTGATGTGTTCCACAGTGGGGCGAGTGGCAAAGGAAGAGGCCAGAGAGGTGTGGACGGCTACGCAGGGAATTTGGGTTATTTGTTATTTTGTCATTACCTTCCATATCCGTAGTGCTTTGCCACTTTCAGAGTACTTTCACACAAAATGCCATTTGGTTGACCCGGATCTTGTGCGTTCCAATGGGATGATCGGAGGAGACACAAGAAGCAATCTATATTTGCAACATGAATCTACTTACTTGAAAGAACTTCCTGGTTGCCAATTTATTTTTAATATTGAAATTATTTGTTCTAGAATATGTAGAATCTGGTTTAAGTCCTAAATTAGTGCTCTATTCTCTACGATAATAGTTAACATTTATGTCTAAGTACTTTATGTCTATTAATGCATTGAATCCTCTTTTCCTTACAAAAGAGTTACTATTATTATCTCACATTTGGAAGAATAGAAAAAGAAGGCAGATGTTTGGCTCTAGAGCTCTCATACTAAACTATAATGTGATATAGCCCTATCTACGTTTTTGGTTTTTGCTCCTGTTTAAACTCCAATTCTTTGTTTTTTTTTTTATTAGAAGCCCTGTTTTTCTGTCTTGATAAAAACAAAGGATTATTCTAGGCACTTCTGTAAAAGTCTCAGATGTCCTTTTAGAATGTAGTTTTCAATTAACCCAAAGAAAGAGAAGTTGACATATAATGGATATATGCATATGTGTATATATATATATAGTCACATTAGTATCGAGGTGAATTATAGTTGGTTTATTTATTGAAAAGAAGACGTATTTTTGTAAATGCCAAGGTTAAGCACTAGAGATCTGTACTTACAAATTTAAAATTGATTATTCTCCCTTCTGAACTATTCTTTTATGTATAGAACCACAATATTCTTTTGTTCCACGGGTCTCTCTGAGTCAGAGGTGAGTCAGATATGTCATGGATTTTCTATTTTGGGACACTTTAGAACATACTTCTAAATAGTAATAAATCATTCTTCCCACCTTCAAGTGACTTCTTCCAAACCTGCCAATTTTTGTATGTATAAAGGTCAAAAGAATATATGTTTTTGTTAAGAGTTCACCAGATTAGAAAAAGGGTGTGATTGAAAATATGTATTATTATGGGTCTCCGAAATTATAGACACTATTTTTATGTTTATGTGGTCAGTCATTATTTGATCAATAGATATTTATTTATTAAGCAACTACTATGTTACAGTGTACTTTGAAGATATTGGAGAATTAATGATGATCAAAATAGTTATGTTCTATCACATTATGAAGATTTAAATGCAGTAGAAAGGATAGATATTAAACAATTATAATAACCAGTAAACAGAAATATACAGGAACACACTAAATACATTGATCTCCAGTTTGGTTTTTTTTTTTTTTTTGGTTCTTTTTAGCTCTCACATTCTGTCATTCTACACCTCAGCTGAGTAGAGTATAAAGAGATAAGAGTTTTCATCCTGGGTCTGTTAGTATTTGTACAACCTGAGGAAAGCCAAGGAGTCAGACTATTCAAGACATAAGTGATTGTAATATCTCTCTGTACGTCATTTTCCCCCAATTAAAAAAAAATAGACAGGGAGTGTGGAGGACGGCTTAGACTCTGTAAGGGTTCCTAACCTTGAGTGCATCAGAATCACATGGGAGAGTGTTAAAATTAACGAAGGATGATGGATCCCCTTACCTTCCCCTTGGAATTTCTGATTGAGTGGGTCATCTGGGGATGCTACAAATTTGTCTTTCTAACAAGTTCTTATGCTAGTCTTGCGACCACACTTTGTGAACCATTGGCCTAGACAATCTGGAATTGATACTTTTATCTCTGAAAAGAATTCTGAAAATAATACTCTTCTCTCTGAAGTTCTATGCACTACAAGAAATAGGACTATCTGAAGAAGCTTCCCAAAGCTAATTAGTATTTTGGTAACTTTTTTTTTTTTTTTGGTGAAGTGAGTTTATTGTGAATTATTCTTGTGTAATTCCATTCATATTTTAAAATATTAGAAATAATTACAGAAAGCCATGTAACTCAATGCCAATAACACCTCCCCCTCAAAGCCTTGAACTCATAAGTTCTTGAAGAGGTATTTTGGAGGCACTCCGACTAGAGTAGGGTCAACATAGGTGAATTATAATTATAATGTGAAAATTGTTGTCATAATCGTTCATGCTAATGACGATGAACAAAAACCCAACATCTGTCAGATTCATGGAAAGGGAAGCAGTTAAATTAAGGAAAAACTTTTCCAAATTGATTCAGAAAATAATTTTTAAAATCTTTGAGTCAGAGAGTATTCCCAGTGTCTCAGTATAAGTTTTTGAATCTTCCTTAAAAATGTATGCCAGGATGCTATACTAAAAATTGTGAAGCAGGAACAAAAATAAGCTCTTATAATGCAAAATATACAGTTTGGCTAAAATAGTGAAAGGGAGCCACACATCTACATAGACCTAAGGTAAACGTTCAATGGTAGGTTCTAGGTAAAGGAATTCATGATCAGTGCATATTTATTAGAAGCATACTATGTTAAAAACAAATAATATGGTAAATTGCCCTTTCTTTGGATTCTAATTTTCTGTTTTTAAAATAAGAAGTCTGGAATTGATGACTTCTAGTTTCTTCTTTCTGGCTTTAAATTTCTACTTCTATTTGTGCTAGACATCAGAGCACTAATATTTATTTATTGAATTCTGTCCTATTTGATGATAAGCGTGCTGGCCAGCAGCCTTTGAATGAAACGTATTTGGCCAGAAGACAGGCAATGTTGTACAAATTGTTGTAAATTGCCTTCTCCTGCTGAGATAAAGGCATCATCCCTGCCCTTGTTTCCTTCACGTTGAACTTTCTTTCTGTTTCTACTTAGCTATTACATGATCCAAAGGTTTTGTAGGACAGATCAAAATCCAAGCCAGATTTCAGCTAGGGTATTTTGTTTGCATGACTACGATGAAAGCCGCAGTTGTAAAAAATAACTATTTTTTGTAATTTCCAAAGAATAGCATGGACCTCTGATCTCTCTTTCCATTTTGGGTCATAGAGTTGCTTGGAATATCAGGGCGTTTACATTATTTCACAGGCTAGCCTAATGCAAGTTAGAGTAAACGAAGGACTTGGGCATAGTACAAAGCTAAATAGAAGAAGTGGGGGACCATAGAATTAGTGATCATCATAATCACACACTTATCTGAGGCAACTGAGGTTCATGAAAGTTTTATTATCTTTCTGGAACCACAATTATATGTTTTATTGGATTGACTTGCTTTACCTATGCACATAGATTGGAGGCAGAATTGTAATAGTTTAAATCACACTAGCCAAAAGGAAGATGGTATAGCTTAATTAATTTCCAGACAATAGCCTTTAAGACAAAGTTAATTCCTAAATATTGTGTCACCATGAAGTTACATGATTTTTAAATTATACACAGCAAATAATATAATTTTAAAATGAATAAAGACCTTGCCAAATATACACAGAGAGAATGACAAATCTACCACCATACTGGGAGATTTTAATATTCCTTTCTCAACAATTGATAGATCAAGTAGATAAAATCATTAATAAGAGTAAGAAAAATTAAAACAAAGTGTCTTATTCAAAAGGACATACATAGAACATTTTACACATTTTTTCAAATTTAATAGAAAATTACATAAGTATGCCACCCATGTTCTATGCCATAAAGCAAGATTCACCAAGATTTAAAAATTGCTGTTTTAACACTTTGTTTTCTGACCTCAAAGCTATTAAGTTGTAAGTCAATAATAAAAAAAGGTAACACAAAAGCGTACATGGGAAGATTATAAAAGCTTACTTTAAAATTACACATGGATACAGAAGTTTTCTACCAATTTTTTAATGATTAATCTCCATGTAATACAAATACTTTCAGAGAATAGAAAAACTGAGAACATTCATGTTTTAACAGAATCATGAGACCTTCAAAGCTAAATCAAAAAATTAGAGGACAAGTAGGAAAAATGCAGGTCAATCTCATTTAACAAACATATATAGAAATCCTAAAAAAGAATCAGCAAAAATATATCAAAATATGTCATTATTATATTGAGTTAATTTGAGGGATGCAAGAATAGTTACATATTAAAAAAAATCTGTTATTTTAATTTTCTACTCTAAAATCCTCTTATCTTAATACATATCTAAAATACAAATCGACATTTATTAATGATTAAGTATTCTTAACAAACTAGGATAAGAAGGAAGAAATCCTTACCTTGATAATGGACATCTATTATAGCCCATAACAAGAATCATAGTCAATGACGAAATATAAGGAGCGTTCTCTTTAAAATCAGAAAGTGGCCTGCTATTACTATAAGTAGTCGTGGTAATGGAGGAACTAGGCATTGCAGTTAGACAAGAAAAACTGAAACACAGAATTGAAAGGAAGAGACAATGGAATCTATAGATAAACTCTAGAAATAGAGAGCTCAGCATTGTTCCTGGCATCTCATTATATAAAAATCAGTGCCAATCCTACACACCAGAAATAACCAATTTATGGCAGGAAAAATTCCATCCATGATAACAACAAAGAAGCCTTAGGGTTAAGGAATTTGTCTAACAAGGACACATTATTTTGGAGAAAGTTACAAAATAGTACTGAGATCATGAAAGAAGACAGAACAAAATGAAAAGATAATTCATACCCATGATTGAGAATACTTGATATGTCAGAAGATGACAGTTCTCCCAAAATTGATCAATACATTCAGTGCAATGAAATTAAAACATTAACAGGTTCTGCTTTTGTGGAATTGGACAAACTGATGGCAAAATCAGTATGGATGAGGAAATAGTCGAAAACAAGAGTTATTCAAGAAAAACAAGAGAAATGTGTCCTATGAGACACCATGCTTATTATACATTTTAGAATTCAAACCATGTGGTATATTTGTTCATATATGTTCACTTATACACAGATTTGTTAGCAGGACAGAAAAGAACAATATATAAATATAAACCAGAATGGGGGACAGGAGCAATGGGAGCAGTTCATCCTGGCAGGTAGCAGTATTTTGATGTTGCTTAGAATTGCTGGTACATAATAAAAAGAAAAAGCAGAATAAACTATAGTCAGTTTTAGTTTTAAACATTTTCTATAGACGATACTATCCTCTTACTGCCTTCTCCTAGGGAAGGCTGCGCCCACTGTCTCATTCTGGTACAATCAGAAATATAGTACTTATACCTACGTAGGGAGGTTTGGTATAAAGTCAACTTGGTCTGGTGAAGTCTTGTCCAAGAAGACCACCTGCAGAAAGAACTAGAGAGATAAGGTTTTAGAGAGACAAGGAGTCAGTAGCAAGGAAGTCAACAGCAGGGAATTGTTGGTCAGTGAACGAGTACGGTGACACAAATGGGAGGCAAAACAATCACAGTTTTGAAGGGTGGAATGTGGAAGTTCAGAGTCGGAGTAATGTCAGATATTAAGATACACAGTCCAAGACTCTCCCTGAGAACAGGACTTAGCTACCCTGTGAGTTCTGTGAAGAGGTAGGCTTTGTTAAGAGATCCTGGGCTGGGGCAGGTAGAGATTCAACGTCACATTTTCATCCTGAGTCAAGTGGTTTCTATCAGAGCGTCTCAGAAATACTTTGTTCAGCAACCAAGTTGCCATTCTTAGGGGGATAATTAAGATGGATGCTGAGTGATTCTCACATGTTCAGAGCTCTCAGAAAAAGTGGCAGTGACGTGATTTTCTGTCTACTTAAGGCACAGGTCACTTGTTCCCGTCAGACAGAATTGGCTACAGTGCGTCGGGGTAATCATGTTAGTTTGTCAGCTGCCTCTTGTGGACTCTGAGACTCCGCCAGTCTGCTTGTGGTTGCCTGTGCTTTCCTGACATGTTCAGTCTTACTCCCAGGTAAGAGTGAGGTCATTTAGTGAGCAGAATCTGAGTGAAGGCTGGAGGCTGAAAGGAAGTTGTCCATTTTCTCTCTCTCTCCAGATTTTTCTGAGGATTATGTTGATCCCAAGAGGTATGCCCAAGGGGATGTGAATTATTGGTGAATTACCAATCAAGGTGAAGAAAGAGAAAATGTCAGACAAATGTTATCTGTGTGTTGTTGACTTAGACTTTTCCCTGAGGGAAGAGGGCTAAATCATTGAAATGCAGTGAGTGGTTTGCAGGTCTGTAATTCCTCTCTGCTGACAACTGTCATTGTAACCTTGCATTTGACATTTACAAAGCAGAGTGCTGGAGAAACAGAGTGAAGGTTCTAGAATGACTAGTGCTGCTTTGCCCTATGGACTGCCTCTACCTGAATTTATCATTAATGCAACGTGTCTTCTTTTCTGCTGTGATCCAAGTTTTTTTCCCCCAACTTGTGATTTTCCTCTGTGGTTTTTCACTGATGTTTTTATTGTTATTTTATTAAGGTATGCAGCCTCAAGCATGTTTGTGAAGCAAAGTTCCCATGTCCTAATCCTTGATATTATTTTGGTGGTAGCAGGGAGAGACAGTTCTCTGTCAGCAGTGTTCTCTTTCTTGTGGGCTGGGAAAAACTAGTGGCTTAAATAGCTATCTGAAAAAGTGCTGTGACCTACCTGTGGGTCCTTCTATGCTAGTTTTCACTCACTAATGTATTAATTCATGTAAATATTTGTTCCAGATTTATTGAATAACTACTACAACCGACAATGTCACTGTAGTATGAATAGACACTGATTTTCCATACAAAATACACATACATGAAAAATGGAACTACCTATTTTTACAACTCAAAATCTGGGGAGGAGAAATGTTTAATAATTCTAATCTATAAACCCTTTCAGATTGGAGTAGATTAGATTAGATTTCAGATTAGCTGGAAGTTGCTTTCATAAAGAACAGATGCCCAGGATGAAGGAAGCCTGAGAGAGGTACGCCTGGCATCTCCAGGTCTGTGGCGTTTGCCATGTAGGCTATCTTTATAAGTTAAAATATAAAATTCAACACAGGAAACTTCAGCTTCTAGGAAGATGATGTAGATCCCTTTTCCCTATTCCTCTTACTGAGTAAAACTAAAACCCTGGCTATTTTATACAAAACAAGCATAAGTAGACTCTGAAAAGTGGTTAAAAAAAGGCAGACTGGCTGGGTACATGGGGACCCAAGGGAAACATGGTGGTGAGTTCTCTGAGTCTTCTTTTTGTCCCCTGTAACATAGGCTTGGGGCTGAAGAAGCTAGCACCTCAGAGTCACCTGTGGGTGCAGACACAAACAGTCCCAACTGCTCTTCCAGCCAAAGGGGCACCTTAGCAAGACAAAACTTTTAAACAGTAACTTCTACTGCAGCCAAACACCAAAAAATAAACTTGCCCCTACTCCACCCCACCCCACTCATGCCAGCAAAAAGTAAGTGGAAAACCTAGAATTCTATCCTTATTAGACTGTAATGCGATTGCTAAAAAATGACATGGGTCTTTCCCTCTGAGTCCAGATGTAGCCTCAAATTGCTCAACATCACACTGCCAGGTGGTAATGGAGTATCAATGGAGAGCATCTGGGGAGCCTGGATTTTACCCCAACTTGGCAGTAAGAAGTGAGAAGTTTCTCTCTCTGCCTGCTGGGTGGTATCAGAAGAGACCTAGAGTCAGGACTTTGACCGCGGCCCAGTGGTAATGCGTCAGCCTGGGAAGTGTCATGGGGCCTATGGGCCAAGTGTCATTTAGCATGCTCATGCATTACAGTGAGCTGATAATGAGGCTCAGGGTCTACCAGAAGATGAGCCTTCCACCATCTTGGGCTGAGTTGTTTCTAAGCAGTTAATGTAATATCCTCAATTGCTGTGTCACTTTTTTCTTTAATGGCTGTGCCCTGCCTTCTTCCCTCCTGTCTCAGAGGCTGCAGGGAGCACAGTGACAAGTCAGTCCCACCCCGTGAGCCGGAGAGCTATCGGTGGAGGCCCAGCGGGGAGCCGGAACTCCTAATGCAGCCTGGAACACTGTGCTATGTCAGTTTCCTGGTTTTGGTATTTTACTGTAGTTTTATAAAATGTGTTCACTGAGGAAAAGTGGATAAAGAGTACAGGGACCTCTCTGTACTGTTTCTAATTTCTCATGAATTTGTAATTCCTTCAAAATACAAAGTTAAAAAGGAGAGAAATAGATGTATTGCAAGTTTAAATTTTTGTCCTCAACTTGACTTCCAATGAATCATTTCCACTTTTAAATGAGAAATCAAGGCTGACTACATAATAAAATTTCAAGGCAAAAAGTATGTGCATTTTTATATCTGTTTTTCTTACTACTCTGAACTTCTAGTAAAAGATTGATCCAAAATACACATGCATATGCACACAGAAACTAATTAGTGACCGTTTCCCAGTAAAGATTCTGCAAGATGATTGACTTTTTGTGGCAAAGTCAGGCTAATTATTTACTTAACCCATATTTCCTTTCCTTCTGGATAATGTATTGCTAAACCATATTGCTCAGGCTTTCTTGTAGTTATGTGTGATCATATGACGGAGGTCTTGGCAAGTGGAATATTATTGAAAGTGATATATGTCTCTTACAACCCTGGCCTTTAAATGTCTCCCAGGTGATCCCTCACTCGCCTTCTCCATGTGTGGTTGAATGGAGGGCACTCCAGATGTCCTAGAGGAGACCTGAGCCTCAAGGTAAAGGAGCTTGCATACCAGAATGACTCTAAGGAACAGAGCATCTTTTTCCCCTGCAACCAACTGGACTTTAAGTAAATGACTAATAAATTCCAGTTCTTAAATCCATTTAGACCTTGGGAACTTAGAGTTTATCTGTTACTGCACTTTTTAGTGATATTGGGAAGGAATGGTAGTGGCGTTTGGGAACTTCTCTAGCGACCAACGAGGTTGAGATTCCAAGTTATTTTTCAAACTTGGTGCCTGACACCTCTTTTGGAGTTCACAAGGAAGTGAAGGCAGGGGACCAGGTGGTTCTAGCTTAACCTGTCTCTTCCTCTTGAAAATGAGATAACTGGATAAGGCAATCTCCAAGCTTCAGTTCCAGCAGCCTTGAATCTGTTAGTCTAGATGAGATACAGAAAACACTTGACGCTGCTCCTCCTCTACTCATGAGAAATATTGCTAAAAAATTATGTAGGTGATTCCTTAGGAGTCTAGATGTAGCCTCAGACTCCTCGATGCAGTGCTGCACGCAGCTGTTGTGAATCTGTGTTGTACTGACCCAAGTGGTGGAACCTGTTGATCAGTGCTGCTCTGTACACCAACCTAAAATCTGCTGTTGGTTTTAGCGACTACACCTATCCCATCTAGGAAAGCAGGCCATGTAGGTGGCATAGCTCGTATCCCCTAGCGTGCACACCCCCGTACCCCACTGTCTTGGTCTATCTCTCACACCTATTCTCATTTGTGAATGAAGTTATGTTTTCAGGGAAAATATCTAGATTTTAATATTACAAGGCTGGAGAATTCATATCCCAGAGGCACAGAGGAGAAACAATCTTTAGGATACTTTAGTATTAGGTGAATTTTAATTTTTGTTATTACAAAGAGATACTTCATTTTTCATGATTTTAATGGGGACTTTAGAGTCAGAGAAATCAATTTTGACATTTATTTAAAAACGTGTTGTGAGAGGCCCCTATTTCTTGATTATTCTCTAACTCCTGTTGGCTGTATGAAAACTGTCCCTGCCTCATTGTGCAGAAAAAGTACTAGTGGTTATAATATCTATTTATTCCTCCTCTTCCTTACCAACAGAAATAAAATCTATCTGAGTTGGTAATGAATGAGTCAAACTGAAAATCCTTGCTCTCCCAGTCCTCCTAGCATGCAGCCTACAGGATGAGCAGGGGATACAGTCACCTCTGATGAGCTGTATATAGGATAACACTGATTCTTCTGAGAAAGAGTGTTCTTTCTGATGCAGGTACTGGCCCTTCTTCTCCCTCTTCTTCTTGCCTTGCATGCAGTCATGGTGGCCTCATCTGCAGCTACCACTTAGAAATCATGATGGAAAGGACAAAAAAAAACTGAATTGCAGACACATTTGCCTAAATACAGAGACACTGGGCCAATACCAGCATTCACTTATCTCTAGATTTCATTTTATGAGAAAAACAAGCCCATAATTTTTAAGCCAAAGGAGTCAGATTTTTTTGTAGCTTGGAGTCAGATTTTTTTGTAGCTTGCAGCCAGATAATAGGCTGGGTTTACCATAAATAGCCACAGAAGAATATACTCTTTTCCAAAAGAAGGAAGACTATATTACCTTAGTAAGAATTGGGAAAAACATTAACAAGGGAACTTTAAGAATATAATTATGAAGTTGGAAGAAAGATCTAAAATAACCCTAGGTCAGAAGTCTGTAGACTGACTCAGAAAGTTATGTAAATCATGTTATGTATGTGAGTGTATAACCTCTCTCCCATCCCTAGGAGAGATTCTAAAATTTTTGTCAAATTTCAAAGAGTTCTGGGTCTCAATAAATTTTAAGAACTGGAGTTTGGGTTATACACCTTTAGAAATAATTGATTATTTATTCAATATTAAGTCCTTTAAATTAATATGTATTGAGTATTTACTCCCTTTAAGCACAGTGCTGAGGGTAGCATTTGTCCCTCTATTATCTCACTTACTCCTCACAACAACTCTGTGAGGAAGGGATATTTTTACTCTCATTTTATAGATGAGGACAGACATTTTAAGGAATTAAATAACTTGCCTCTAATCTTCAAATACTTCTATTTTGTCTTATTCATGACATCTAGAATAATACCTGGTAAATAGTAGGTAGTAAACAATATTTCCAGTGAATATGAAATGCATACTTCTGCTCATGCTATCCTGCTTTATTGAGCAACTACTACATTACAGCCTCATTCTGAGGTCTTAGAACATAAAATATCCATAAGAGATTCCTCTTATTATCAAGGAGATGACAGTTTCGTGCATACAGTTTCATGTAAATAGGTAATTTCAATGCTACAAGCAACATTTTCTTTCTCAGGTAATCAAGAATGAATTCAAAGTTGATGAACTTGGAGCTATGAGCCTAATAAACAAAGAAACTAACAAATGGAAAGGCACAAGCCTATTAAAAAAGAAGGATAAATAAGAATGTGAGAGTGGTTAATATAAAAATATTAGGAGAATGGTGGCAGGAGATGAGTTAGGTTTAGATTAAATTTTAAAGGATATTACATAGCAGCTGAGAAGGTTGGATTTTAAGATTTGTTCTAAGGTTAATGAGAAATTAACATGGATAGATAAGTAGTGAAGCAAAAGCTCAGGTTTAGTTTTTGGCAAGATAACTCTGGAATCACTGTGGAAACAGAAAACAGAGGATGGCTGTAGCTGTCAAGGCATAAAAGCTGAAGGCATTTGGCTTGAATGGTTAGATACAGAAGAGTCCCAAAAAGGGACAGTGCATGGAATTCAATGAGGAATATAAAAGGAAACAAAATATGGTTGTTGGACACAGAGATTTGTAATAACTTTAATTATAATTACAGTCATTCCTTATTATTTGCAGATTCTGTATTTGCAAATTCGCTTACTCACTCAATTTGTTTATAAGCCCAAAATCAAAATTTGCAGCACTTTTGGTTCATTCGCAGACATGCACTGAGTGGCAAAAATTGAGTCCCTCAGTAAGCATGGTCCCAGCTGAAGTGCCACACGGTGATGCTCCGCCTTCCTTTCTCAGCTCTCATACTGTAAATGAGTGTCCCATTCACAGTGTATTTAGCGCCATGTTTCTCACATTTGGTGCTTTCTGTTGTTGATTTCACTGTTTAAAATGGCAACCAAGCATCAGTAATGCTGCAGTGCTCTCTAGGGCTCATTTAGGCCTTAGGGAGAAACTGTGTGTTAGGTAAGCTTTGTTCACACACAAGCTTTAATGCTTTTGGCCATAAATTCAACGCTCATAAATTAATACTATTTATTAAATATAGTGTCTTTAAACAGAAAGACACATTAAACAAGGTTATGCATTTGATGAGTTGACAAAAACATTGTAACCAGAGGCTCTAAGGAACCTAACCCTGTTTTTCTCCTAGGAGCAATGCTAATTTGCTAATTAGCACTTGCTGATTTACTGTCTGTAGCAATTTTATAGAACATAAGTAATAAAGATAATGAAAATGATCTGTACATGTCATAAAATGTTTGACATGGAGGAGACATATGAAATAATCAATTCAGTGCTGTTATTGCACAGAAGAAACTCAGGTCCAAAGGTAATACAATGAAGTGCCCAAGATTACATACTTATTTATTACTGAGACAGGACCAAGATTAGGAATCTTCTTTTTTTTCCAGGGCTTTTCACACTTCCCAAAAATATAAACCTTTAAACAGAGTACTGTCATGGATGGAATATTTAAGCTAAATTATTAGGTAATTAGGTTTCCTCTTTTTAATTAGAATAAGTGTCTGTGATGGACACACATGATGAATCGTACGTACGTTGCGTAGTTTCTGTTCTGCTTTCCATCCCTCATCAAGGCTGATCCTAAACTTCTGTGACTCCAGTCTAAGCCTACTGACACTCAGAACCCAAAGATGACTAGAAGGATCTCTCATAAACACACCTGTGCTGATGGGAATACCACCCTTCTCACACCAACCCTCAACTTCCTGGGAGGTCATAAACTAGCACAGAGGTCAAGAATCTATGACCAAAAGGTCAAATTTATCCCACTGCCTGTTTTTGTAAATAAAATTTTATTGGAACTCATCCATGCTTCTTTGTTTAGGTACTGTCTATGGCTACTTTCACACTACAACTATCGAGTTGAGTAGTTGCAGCAGAGATTGTATGGATTATTACATTTTCTGTCTTGCCCTTTGTAGAAAATATTTGCTGACCCCTGGTCTAGCATCCTGCATGAACTTCGTTGCCAGGGTTCCATGTAAATAGTCATGATGACAGTCTTTGAAAACATTTCATTAGTTGTTCTGCCCTTAACTCGTGATTTAAGATACTGCACTGAGGAGCCTTATCAAAGTGTCTGGATGACATGACAGGATTATCTTTTGCTATTTGATGTCAACCAAAAATCTGAATCAATTTTACAAAGTGATCCATAACTCATTTTAGCACTTACTGAATTACATGTCACCTAGGTTTCCCCACTCAAGGACTAGCGTTAAGATTCTGAATCAACAATGCATTGCCGGCTCCAGCCCATCCTCACCAGCTGTCAACACTACCTGAACCAATTTTTATTGCAGCTGTCAAAGGTAACTGACATTTGAAATCAGCAATAGGACCAAATTAACTTCCCAAGTGTCTTTCCTGTTGCACAGGCATGTGTAAGAAATGTTTTTATTTAGCTTAGTGACATTTGCTACCCAAGTACTGACAAAACATCGTGTCTAAACAAATGTTGATTGCACAGATTCATTTTCCCATGATAATGAATGTTAAATGCATAGAGGCAATTATACAATAATCTCAAAACCACACACAGTGACTTTTGCTTAATGGAATTACTTGGGAAAGAACGTTTTAATTTTACAACCTGACACTTCAGTGGAAAGAATACTGTGGTAAACATTTTAGCAGAACTTCTACTGTATTTTCATTCTTGTTGAAATGGGCACTGTATGGAGGCTTCATTAATTTTTTAAAATTTCTTTTCGTGATTAGTATATTATAGCTGAATTAAGACATCATTGCAGTTTTTCTAGTCTCATAAACGTCTTTAGTAAAGAAGAGTTAGTGCCCCAATTAAGAATTTCATAAATCCTTTGTCTCAGAATTTGCTAGATGTGATGTAGAGAGAGGTGGTAGGGATTGGAGGAATCAGAGAAAGGATGAATAAGTGTGATTCCCTCCTGGATGTAGACCAGAAACTATTTTTTTCATGGACTCTTTTTAAGGAGTATAGGGTTAATATAGCAGAAATGAAAAGAATATCATAATCACAGATGAGGAATGTAGAAAGTTAAGGACAGAAGTATTTGGAGTGTGAGTTGCACATACATCTAACTTCCATAATTTTATCTTGGGTCAACTGGCCTATGGTTCTAGTCTCAATAGGAAAAATCGCTGTGAAGTGTGTAAAGACATGAGTGGTGATCAGAAAGCACTGGCCACTTCACAGTTGTTCTTTGGTTTCTGGTCTCAGCTGACCTTAGCTAAGCCTAAACCTTTTCACCTATTCGGAGGCCAGTTGTGAGACCAGTGGCAATCCTACGGGGATCTGTGGTTTGGGGCTTATTAGCATCTTGTATTTGACTGTTCGAATCAACTAGCCCAGAGTATAAAGGCAACAGAGCACTGATCTTCCAGAGATCCATTACTCAGTCCCAACAGCATGGACTTTAAAGTCAGAAAGATGGGAATTTTGTATCTATCTTTGCCATGTTAGGTGTGTGACTTTGGACTCTTAAATTAACTCTTTCCAAAATACTTTAATACTTTAATTATGTTACAATGGGAATAGTAATTCACAGGATTGGTATTTTTATTAAATGAAAAAATAGCATCAAACAAGTTATATGAACAGTTTCACTCTTTGAATGTGATCATGGGCTATATTAAAAGCTAAATATTCTGTATTGTATAAGCAATATGAGATAGGCAAAAATGACCAGAACCACCTGACTATCAAAGTGCTGTTTGCAGGCAGAATAGAACAAACATTTATTTCTTAGGTTCTAATATTAAATTGATGTTCTCCTGGCTTTAGCCGAGATGCATTGCTTACATACCATAGCATTTCACCAGATACAGATTTAAAATCCGTGGGAAAACCCAAACAATGGCTTTGCAAGGTGCAGATTCCCAAGGAATTCTTAAGTTTCTTTTCTAACAGTTTACAAATAGAACCAAGTGGAAGCCTCTGACATAGTATTTTGCTCAGGTGAGCTTTAAAACCAACGTTCATCACTCCTCAGTGACAATACACTAATACATTAATTTAATATTGCTCCATTTGAGGAAACAAAATCTGTAAAGTTCAGCTGGAAGGTTGGGACTCAGTCTCACAAGAGTAACGTCTATAAAGTAATTCCTTGAAAAGGAAGTAAATAAAAAGACTTTACAGTCAAGGGTAGCACCAGGTTTCTAGGAGATTAGAACTCTGTCTGGATTCCCAAATATTTTTAGAAAATGTTCATATCTACATTGAGTAAAAAACAATTTCCATCTTGGCAGTCCTTTGTTTGCCTTAGTCTTTCAGAGCTGTTTAATAATGTTGCCTTCCCTCTGTTTCCTTAAGAAGAATCTTCTCCAAACCTTCACGCTTGAGTGAAACGATGATTTTCTATAATTTTTTCAAAAGGAGAAGCTATAGGGTCTGAGGAAGATGTGTTCTCAGACCCCCTTCTAGGACAGAGATTTGCCTGCACCAGGATTTTCAGAATTGATCTCTATAGAACTCTAGATGCTCCTTAATGTGCCCCATAAGAAAAAAGCTGCCGTCATCAAATTTAAGTTAGTGATTGTGTTAGAGATTCCTGTACAATCTCATAAAAATTGTGAGAAGATTCACAACAGAGAAACTTATTTACTATTGTTTAACCCAACGTTTCCCCAACATAACCTTTTCCCCCAGCTTCAGTATATTGTCATCTGCGGAGCTGTTCTGTGGACAGCACCTTGGGAAACACTAATATACCATCAGTGACAAATGGTCGCAGGAATCTGACACTTGGTGTTTAATTAATGACCTGATCACTTCTAATGGGCCAACACCCTTAATTGATGTTAATTTTATATTTACTTTTGGTATCATTGAAATCCTTCTCTCTGTGCCGTGTGCTGCATTGATGACCCTTCAGAAAGGGTGTGCCTTGTTCTAGTCTTCCTTGTAATGACCCTTTTTACACAGAGAGACAGACGGGAGTTGTGCTTTTAGGCTGTCTCTAGGCAACTGTCCATAACTCTTCCATCTCCTTAAGATTTCCCTTTAGTTTTTTTTTTTTTCCCCCCCTCTCCTGTGATTTTCTCCAGGTCCTTTTTAAGCAGGTACTGAAGTTCTCTATTTTTTCAATATCTAGGCCCATCTAGGTTATTTTGCATATTGTTTCCAATATTATATTTAGATGGTTGCTTTTAATTTCCAGACTGTATCTTACGATACTATTAGCGTGTCTGAATAATTACTTTATCAAGTCTGCTTTGCATTTAGTTTCTCTCTTTTCTGGTTTAATTAATTTTTTAAAATTGCCACTTTCTGCAAACTTCATGAAGGCATCCTTCATCTAAGACACTGATAAAATTTTCAAACAACCCAGACCCCAGATTCCTTTCTCTATCTCTACTCACGTTTCTGAAAAATTTCCTCAAAGTGGTCCCACTCACCCACTAACCAATTCTTAGGGTCCATCCAGATACTGAGGTTCCTGAGTGCAAGTTGTGAATATTACTCTTCCTGCACCTTTGATCCAAGCACAGTGTCTACATGTGGTATCTTTTCAACAAATGTGTAAGGAGAGCATCATGCCGTTCATTAAGCTGTATCAGAATCGTGTTGTTTGGACCGTATCTTCTGCGCTTACTAGTGAAAATATCACTTGGGAAATAAACAAATGCCTTATGCAGATCCCCCAAATTATATCTATAGTTTATTTTTTATTTACAGGGTTTGTTTTCCTATGATAACAAGAAATTCAATTAGCTTGTCACATACTTCCATTTCCTAAGGTCATGTTATCTCCATACCGAATGTGTACTCAGCTAGATTAATGCTAGCTCACAGTTTTATAAAATGTATTTACTTTTTCATATTTTCACATTTCTGAAGTCAGGGTGAATCTTACAACTGTTGGTTTTCTAGCATTGTGTTGTAGTTTAATTGGCAGAAGTTTGTCTTTGTTAGTGATGCATATAATAATGATGAATCAGATTCATTGAAGAAACTGCTGAAGCATATATTTAAATGCTCCCAATATGTAGATTACAAGGCTCTGTGACTGGAGATGGTGAGAATCTTAGAGAAGAATTAAAATAATGTGATATATCCATTGTATCATGTTTATAAAAAGTTCCCGTGTGTGTTGTATCACTTGATTATCGTAATAGCAGTGTACTTGTTATTAGCCTTAATTTATACCCGAAGAAAAACCACAATGAAGTGACTTGCCCAAGGACACAGATTCACAAGACAAGGAATTGTGTTTACTATATTTACAGAGCATAATATGGTGCTTGGCATATAATAGGAACTTAATACATATTTGTAGAAAGAAAAGAAGAATTTGTGCTGAAGTTTAACTTATTTCCATGTAAATCCTTTTCCCTCTGGTTATAACATTGGTCCATCCTTGTCATCTCTTTCCAGTACTTTACTGTTTTGCCTGGATAGTAAACACATTAAGGAGCAAGACCAAGTGAAAATTCATTTTAAAAAATGATTGTGACAATATATAGAACCTCTAGAATTAGAAGGATTTTAGAGCTCACATAAACCTTTCTTCTTCATCTTAAAAAAATAAACCAAGAACCAGAGAGATTAAATGTCGTACTTGCTGACCTGTGTGTCTTTCCAACTAGACTGAGTTCCTTGAGGGCAGCAACCGTGACTCTTAACTGTATTCTGGAGTCCAGCATGGTGCCTGGCATAGAGAAGGCATTTGATAAATATTTATTGAAATACTCTAAAGACCATGAGGGCAGGATAACACTACTGTATCCCCAGAGCCTGACTTGCATAGAGTAAGCAAGTTGATAAATATCTGTTGAGTGGATGAATTAGTGAATGTAAAGATGAACGTGCCCTTGGCCAATTTTCTTTTTCCATGTGTAGGGGAGGAAGAGGTTTTCCTTGACCCTCTTAGGGTCCTTGTCTGGGCCTGGAAGTTAACCTGGCAAAGACAGATTAACAGGAGAAAATCATGTAGATTTATTCAGTGTAAGTTTTACATGGCATGGGAGCCTTTGCAAAGAAATGAAAACTGGAGCTTTTGTTTACTGGGTTTGATGAAGAATGGTTAAGTCATGGAAAAATGTGATAGGAGAAAAGAATATGAGCTGAGAATAGTAAACTGAAGGAAGCTTAACAAAGACCTTTTGGTTCATCTTCCTCTCCGTGTCCCTCCATCTTCAGAGATAAAGATGCTACTTTCCTCCTGGTGAAGGGAGTACTTCTCTCACATGAGGTTCTTGGGACCTGCTTCCAGGGAGGAGGGAGGGGTCGGACAGTCCTTCCTGCACCTGCTGCTTCTCAGAGTCCTTCAGCTCATATTCCATATTGCCAAGGTGCCATATTTTGAGGTAGTGTGTTCCTGACCCCTTCAAAGGACATCTCAAAAAAAAATCACTCTGCTATCAATCTCTGACCATCCACATTCTCCACTTCATGGCAAAATGGTTGTACAGATGGTTTCTGGGATCTTCGATTACTCATATTTTAGGAAGTGACTGACATTTCTGCCTGTGACGTTACGGCAACAACCTTGTGTCTTTCTTACATAAAGACGGGACCGCTACATCAGGAACACTGGGATGTGCACATGAGACACTCCTTCTCACAGAACTGTTCCTCCTGTCACTGCACTGTGTTTCCTGCCATACCTTTGTGTTTTCCCTGTGACCTCATCAAATAAGCATTCCACCTCCCTGATTCTTCAGCGCTCCTTGAACTGCTCCCAGGCTCTACCAGATGTTGCTTTTGGTGCTACGCCATTCTAGAAGCTGGCTCCATCTGCCAGAACTCCTTCTGTGAAAACCTGCAGGTCAGGTTATTTACATGAAAATATGCTAGAAGTACAACTGGGATATTCTATATCAAAGAATGATTTGATGCTGTAGCACGGCGTGGTCTGTGATAGCCACCCAGGACCAGTGACCTCCTCTGGTCCTGCAGGATTGTGTGTCAGTCTCTCTCTTGCCCCAAATCATTAGATCTCTTCATACCTGCCTGGTTTTCGCAGTCTATTATTTTATGAATATCTGTGTTTTTGTCTTTTTTTTTTTTTCCTTCTCTGGCTCTGAGTCTGTCTCTTCCCCTCTGTTTCTTACACGGGGTGACTGTCAGAAGGTTTTGTTTTTTGTTTTTTTTTTTTGTGCCACTTAGGGTATTGCAGGTGACATATTACAGCTTGCATCGAGATTTAGATCCTTTTATAAATGCATGTATAGGAACTGGGGCCAAAATTGTAAAATCCCTGGAAACTTGAGACAACAGGTTATCTCAAAACACATGTTAAAACAGCAAATATGCAACATTAATTTCTTTTGCGCTGTGATTCTATAACATTTCTCTTTTTTTTAACCCTCATTTGGTAACCTGCTAAGTTCTGCCTTGAATTACAAAAAACATGAGAAACTACTGGGTGTGAGGCACGGGGCTGCACAGCTCGAGAAGGTGGTGGAAAGTTTTGCATTAATATTTGCAGATGATTGACTTTATGAAATAACACCAAACCACACATTCCATCTTTCTCTGCCTTCTTTCAGCCACGCAAACACCAAACTCTTCATGATCTCAAGGCCTGTGTATGCACTGCTATTCCCCCGGCAGGCAGGGAGGTTCCCCCGGCAGGCAGGGAGGTTCTCCCTGCCACTCTTAACTGATAATCAGTCACTTTCTTGACTATTATCATCCCAGAGATTTCCCTGGGTGCTCTATCTAAACAAATTGCCCTTCATCATTTTCTATCACAACTCCTTTTCCTCTCTCCTTCACGAGCCCCCTTGTAACATGTGGCTTTTTTATTTATTTGCCTGTGTTATTGCGGTTTCCGGTCTGTCTCTTTAAATACAATATAAGCTTCATATATTCTGCTGAGGAAGACACTGTGAAATAAGAAGACAGATGTAGATACAGGTACAGATATAGATACAGATACAGATATAATGTCTCTGCCCCAGTTCCAGCCACTGTTTGGTCTTTGAATCTGGTTCTTGACCAAAAGCTCCTAAACCCTTGTGATTTCCCAAGTGATAAGGGGTCTGACACAGAGCTTCTAAATCCCTGGGAATTTCCTGGGTGGTATAGGTATAGAGCATCTTTTGTTCTAATGAGGCAGCTCTTGGTGGGCTCCTGGCTAGGGGCTGGTCATCAGGAAGACCAAGCCATAGTTAGAAGCTTGGAACTTTTATCCCTACACCTTATTCTCCAGAAAGGAGAGGGAGACTGGACACTGAGTAATAGATCATGCCTATGTGATGAAGCCTCCATGAAAAACCCCCGAAGCACAAGGTTCGGAAAGCTTCTGCGTTGGTGAACACATCCATGCACGAGGAGAGTGGGGCAGTCCGATTCCATGGGGACAGAAGTTCCTGCACTCAGGACCGTTCTGGACCTTGCTCTATGCATCTCTTCATCTGGCTGTTCATCCGTATCTTTTATCACATCCCTTACTGTAAAATAAACTAATAACCATGAGTAAGTGTTTCACTGGGTTCTGTGAGGTCTTATAGCAAAGGATCAAATCCAAAGAGGGAGCTGTGGGAGCCCTGATTTAGAGCTGGTGAGTCAGAAGCACCAGGGGACAACCTGGGACTACCAGTTTACATCTGCAGTGGAGGCAGTTCTGTGAGAGTTGAGCCCTTAACCTGCAAAATTTGATGCTAACTCCAGGTAGATAGTGTCAGAACTGAACTGATTGTAGGACACCCAGCTGGGTGTCAGAGAATTGGTCATTATGAGAATAAACCCCCATATATTTAAATAGTAGTGTTAAAAAAAGTGTATTTTTCCCTTTGCAGGATCCAAATCTCTTTTCCTCTCCATTGTATTCCTAGTGCCCAGTCCATAAAATAAGCTCAATAAATAATATTTAATGTGCCACATACTGTTCCAAGTGCTTTACACATACTAACTCACTCTTACAACAACCCTGTTGGTGGATATTATTATTATCTCTATGTTGCAGCTAAGGAAACAGAGGCAGAAGGATCAAATAATTTGTCCAGGGTCACACAGCTAGTATGTGAATTAGTTGGAATTCAACCCCAGGAAATCTGGCTCTGGAATCCCTACTTTTAATGAACACAGTCACAAAGTTACATATAAGAAGTTAAGTAATAAAGGAAAATATTCTAAGGCAAAAGTAGGCTATGCACTCAAGTAATGGTAAAATGTTCCCTAATAACTTGGAAACACAAGCAATAATGTTGTCCCCGAATGTCCTCTGAAAGAGAAGAATGATTTTCCAGGCCAGCTAAACTATACTGTTGTAGCTTTAAGGTATTGTTAAGATATTAACATATCTAAAGAAAGAATGTGTCAATCATAAGGGAGATTATTCTGCAGTGGAAATAAACAACACAAAAAGGAGAATTAAAGGGGTGTTACGAGGCTAAGGAGACTGTCATCTTTCCCTTCTTCTCAGTCTGGGATGGAAGATAGCAACTTGATAAACACCCTACAGGTGTTCTTTTTCTTTCTTTTTCTTTTTTTTTTTTTTTTTGTTACTGCAGTAAGATATACATAATATCAGGTCTACATTTTAACCATGTTTTCAGTGTTCATTTTAAAAGCCTCAGCCTCAGATTTTTGTGTAGCTAATGAGCAGCCATAAGGATGTGTATATACCAGTCATATGCTTATCTCTTAATTTCTTGTTCTATCTAGACTTCAGCAAGCATAATTTGAAAGATGCGGGTGGGAACAAGGATTGGGTGGAGAGGTAGAAGAAAGAAACTAAGCTCTGCATCGCTCTGCATGGTGATCATACAAGCTAACTCCCGTGCAGAAGCCAGCAGGGCTTGCAAATAACAGAAGAGTTAGCACCATGCTTATCTTCCTAGAATGAATGAATACTTCTTTTTGGGAGGAGTCACTTATGTCCTATCCAACAGTGAACTTTTGTGAGAATCAGAAGGCATTTTGTGCCCATGTTAGTATAGAGATTTTTTAAGTAAACATTAAATATGTTTGTGTGTATTAGAGTTTCACTTCCTCCCTGGACTAGCTTGCTTAGTATCTTTAAGGTAAAATAACAGACTTGAAGAAATAAATACACTGCAGGGGAGAAAGGTGCACGATGAATTCTGGACAAGAGGTGTGAGGTTTTCTAACAGTCATCATGGGAGACCTATGTAGCTTTTAAAGAATAATGGATCCAAGGACAAGAAAGCAGGGGGAGGGAAAAACTGAGATGCCAGGCAACTTTAAATGGTATAGCTTTGCAAAAGAAAGTGAGGAACAAACCACAAAACTAAAGGATAACTCCTGGCTCATCACCACCCAGAGTCTCCCAGAAATCTTGAAGTATCACCTTGAGAAGGTATTTCAGGCCTTGAACTCCAGGATAAAAGCAAGCAGCTGGGAGGTACATTCAACTTAAAAGCCAAGGGGGTGACTTGGAGTAGATGAACTAAAAACTCTCTGTAAATATTAGGATGAGGGCTTTGCAGAGGAAGGTGTAACTGCCCACTGGGGCTCTGGTCTTCCAAGCATGGTCCAAGGAGAGGCTGCGCTTCCCAATATTCCATCTGTCTGGTCCCCAGGGAGAGTGGATCAGGATACCCAAGCCTGAATCAATCAGAATTAAAACTGCAACCATGTCTTTTGTTTCAAGACTCTGATACACAAGCAAGCATCTGATTATCGACTAGGTTGCCGTGTAATTTGTGTATATGAAGGCAGTGTACTGCCAAAGAATTTTTATGTTTGGCCCACATGGCAATTAGAATTCTTTATCAATTAATAAACTGGCATTTTGATAGTAATTTGACGTGTTATATAACTTGCCTGCTAGGAGAGGCTGTACTGGCTGTGATCTCCATACATCTGTTCTCTTTGGATATTGAAGTTCTCATTCCATGCTAAGCAACTACCATTTTATACCTCAGTACATATGGATCTGGTTAATAGGAGTCATCTCTGAAAGATGGTTTCATTCTTAACGTGCTCAGCAAATCTAGTTTCTGAGACAGGCGGTAAGGGCAGACATGGACTGTGATTAATTTATCATCACCCTGCTTTGGTGTCTTGGTTGTCAGTAAAACTGAGCTCCCCAGCTGAACTTCCCTCTGTATTACTGTGACTTGCCATTCCGGTGAACCTTCTATTTCTCGTATATTGGAAATACTTCACGTGCGGGTTCATATGTTGTATTTCCACATTGAGGTTTCCTGAACTACAGCAGCTTTCGAGTACCCATTTCTGACATTTACGAATAAAACTACTGAGGACTGTGCTGCTACCTCACTAATTGTAACTGTTTGAGTGGGATGGATTCAGTGTAATTTTCTCCATGCCACACAGGGTGGGGTGTTCCATAAGCAGCAGAACCTCACTGATGCTAAACAGAGGAGCCGTCATCTTGTCAGTCTCTCAAGCTATTCTTTTTGCTCTGCTCCCGCAAGCTGTTGGCTTTGCCAGAGCATGTGACTCACTTGCCATAAAACCTGTGATCTTGTCGTTGCCCTGCACACATGTCCATTTGAAATTGAGTTTGAGAATATAGGAATCAGGATCTTAGAGTGCCACTCTTAGCTTTGAACTCCAGTCATTTTTCTTGTTGTTTTTTGGTTTTTTCCCCTGGCTGGGGAGGTAATTAGATTTTTTTTTTTAACTGAGGTGCTGGGGATTGAACCCGGGACCTTGTGCATGCTAAGCATACACTCTACCACTGAGCTATACCCTCCGCCTACAAACTCTAGTCATTTTTGATTTTGGATAATTTATTTTCATAATAGAATTTCTAATTCATTATGAAGAATCTCTATGATAGAAATATATTTTCATGACTTTGTAATTTAAATTCAGAGGAATAATATATGAAGAAACATTGGGCTGATACTCTTTGAACACCTGCTGTTAAATTTGCTTGTGACATTTGTGGGACAGAATAACACAGCAACTTCACCGGAATTACTTGTATATTTTAGTCATTGTTTATGCATTGATGCATTCAAGTTAACTGCAATTCCAATATCTCGTGGGCAGGCAGAACAGAGTTATTTAGTCATTAGAGTGCCTTGTCAATTCAGAGTTCTTGAAAAATTAGGCTTTTTTTTTTTTTTTTTTGCAGGAAATCCTTTATAAAACTTTAAAAAGTTATATAGAAGACTTAGTTGGGAAATTATCCTGCACCATGCTTGTAAATATATAAAAAAACATTTTGAGTATGTACATAAATATCTGTAAGTTAATGCTCTGAGGTCCTGAGGTGAAATGGGGAAAGAGGCATAAAAAGGAAATGTGTTTAGTCTAATTATGAAAATCTGTTTTTTCAAAGCTATGTATTTACAGCCCATGACACAAGTTCCTATTTGGAATGAAAAAAAAAAAATCTTGAAATGAGGTAAAATAAAACGGTTCCTGGTATATTTTGATCAGTGAGGTATATGAGGTATATGAGATATATGAGGAGGTCATGGAAACGCCTTAGAGTAAGTTGGCTCCCACATGAAGGATCTCAGAGCAAAAACGTCCCTTCACAGTCTAACTTGTGTTCCAGATATTTATGTACTTGTTTTCTCTTTATTACTAGTATTTTTCAGGAAAACTGGTTCTGCTTCATTTCTACGTCTTGCATGGAGTCTTAGACAATACCTTGAGTTGAGCTGATTTGGAATGTGTGGGATTGCACAGAACCTCATTCGTATGCTTGTGCCACCTTTAGAGCACAGCTGGGGACCAGGCTCTGCGGATATTGTCACAGGGAGGTGACAGCTGCTTTTCAAAGGGAATACTTCTTGTTAGTAGTAGTAATTAGAATGAAGGAGTATTTTCATATCTAACGTGTTCTCCCAGTCAAAAACCACAAGATTGGTTTTTCCATGTGTGAAAAACTAATTTTTAATGACAGATAGTGTATCTACATGAGTACTTGAATAAACATTTTTTTCAATGTTCCTGGTTGGGTGGGGTCTCAGGCTGTACTCCCAGGTTGGATGGTGCTGTTGGCTGGACTTGGGTTTGGGTGTGGCTGCTGGCAGTGCTTTTCCATAAACAGAGCCTCAGGCTGGTTTCCACCATCAGCTGGGGCCACAAAATGTGTCTGAAGTTGGGTAGGGCTTCAGGCTAGTCTTTGTAGTTATGTAGGCCACTGGCTGGTCTCTGCTTTGGGGGAAGGGTGCTGTCGGGGCTCCCTGGCTCCATGGGGTTGTGGACTATGCTTTGTGATTGGGCAGAGCCACTGGTTGGGCTCCCTGCCTGGGCAAGGCCACAGACCTTGTTCAGCAGTAGGACAGGGCTACAGGCTGGACTCTACTGCTGAGAGGTCCCCCAGCTGGGCTGGGGGTCCCTGGGGTTCCTTGTCAGGCTCCCTGGTTATGTGGTGCCAGAGGCTATCCTCGGCTGCTGGCGTGGCTCTCAGCCTGAGTACGGCCGTGGGATGGGCTCCAGTGCTGTCCAGGTTCTCTAATCAGGCAGGACTGCAGGCTACACTCCGCAGCTGGGCAGGACTGCAGATCAGCATCCTTTCCCACGTATGGAGGTAACAGTCTCCATGGCCAGTACGGCCTGTTGACTGGGGACCTGTATTAGGCACAACTGAACTTCCTGGCCAGACAAGGCCACCCTCAGCTGTGCAGATGGGCAGAGCCAGTGGCTGGGATTTTTGCTCGGGTACTGCTGTTAGCAAGAACGTGGTCCACCAAGATCTGAGTGCTGGCTGCTGCAAGCCCCTTCTCCATCACCATCTAATCCTCTAGATTAGATAGTGGTCAAGTCCCAGTGATCTCCGTGGGACGAGACCTGATGGGCCTCTCAGGAAGCTTCCCGCAATGCAGGGCACCTGGGAGCCCACCTGGGCTCTCTTTTCTCTCTGAAGAAACCATAAACTCTGGGGACCTTCTCAGTGTGGCGCTGTGCTGGCCTGGGGGAGGGGCGGTGGGGCCAGAGTGCAGCTGCGCCTCTGACCTGTGTAGGGCTCCTTCTTGGTCTCTGTGGTCCGGCGGATGCTTCAGCATCGTTCCCAGCTCTGGGATTTTCACAGTGGTGTCTTGTTTATGGATATTTACCTGTTGTTCTTCTTATGAAAGAAATGAAGTCAGGAACAAACTATGTCACCATCTTGATTGATAAGATTTATCTTAAGGAAAGCAGTATTCCCTGGGCTTTCTCCTATCTCAGCTGCAGAAATCACACCTCTCACTTTGACAGAATAATTCTGGGTGAGCCCAGGCAGCATTTGTAAATGCTCATGGACCAATTCTCTCAACTGTCTACCATGTCCTCCTCTTTCATTAAACTGTGCGGCAGTCCTTGGCTTTCCCTCTGATGGAAGCTCAAAGAACAGTGTTCTCTTTTGTTTCAGATCAGCTCCAACTTTTGGGTGCCTAGGCTGCACTGCAATCTCAGGAAGTTCTTCAGAACCTCAAGCAGATAAGTTCTTGGTGGCATTTCCATATCCCCTTTTGAGAAAGGCCCAGGCACGTCTAAGGCGATTATGCAAGTGGTTTACTACAGAACTTTCTCTTTTTTACAAAAATTAATTTTTTTAACAAAAAAGTATTAGATACCTACTACACAGCAGAAATTTTAACAGACTCTGACGATACTAAAAGAAATATGATACAGTTCCTATCTTAGGGGAAGTACAGTGCAATGGCAGAGGCAGGTAGACATATTAATTTAAGATCTGTTTATAAGTTCTATCTAGATTTTTTCAGAATTGTTATATGTGCTAAATATAAAAAGATATTTTAAAAAAAAGATATTTAGCTCTTTTTTCCAATTCCCTCTAGTAGTTATTTCGTTTCTCCAATCTCTATCACTTACCTCCATACTGACTCTTGGCAGATAATTTACTCCTTTTTTTAAATGTAAAATTGGAAACTTGAGTCAGGAAATCTCGTAGTTTCATGCTGTCTCTCCATCTCCTCGCTCCCACTCCCAGTCCTGCCTTTGCCCCTATCTTGACTCGTCTTCACTCCTATGTTAGTTCAAGACATGTTCTTGCTCCAGGCTAATCCTTTTATTCTACTTTCTCATTTCTCTTCACATCTCCTCAGACTCTTGCTCAGTCAAGTACTTCCTTTCCCAGTTTCAGCCTCTCTGTATCCATGAATTTTCTGCCATAGTCACTGCACCATGGTTTCCCTCAAAAAAAATACATCTCACCCCACTCAATTCCTTTCTCTATCCACCACAGCTTCTAGAACATATAGGGACATTCAGATTATACCACAATTAAATATTATTACACAACCATCAAAATGGCTGCAATTATAAATGTGAATAACACAGATATTGAGAGGCATATGGAGAAAAAGGGACTCCCAGACACTGCTGGTGGTACACTGATGTTGGAGAGAAACTTTTAGCTTTCTAATACATTAAAGATAAATACACTCTTTGACAGTGTAATTCCGTTCCTGAGAATGAACATACCCACAGAAATGTGTGTATATATTCACAGAGAGACATGGCGAATGTTGTTACGAAAGCACATTTATAGAACCACAAAACTGAAAAATAATAAAATTGCCATTAGCTTTGGAATAAACCATTGTGATATATTTATATAATGGAGTATCATATAGTGATGCAAACAAATGAACGAAAATAACCACAGCAGGAGTGAGGCTCACAGACATCGTTGTGAGCAAGAAAGGAAAACGTAAAAGGCTACATGTGGCATAATCCCATTTACATAGCTGGGAAAACAAACAAAACTAAAATTCTCTTTAGGAATGCATGATTTGGAAATGAAACTCCAAGGAAAAAGAAGGAAGTGATTATCATAAAAACCAAAATAGTGGTTACCTTTAGAGGATAAATGAGAAAATTATTGAGAATGGGCATCTAGGGCCTAGTTCTTAGTAAAAATAAATTAAGCTGTAGCAACAAAAATAATTTTCAGATAGTGAATAGTATTTTCATAATAAAAAGAAGAATCTTGCTCATCTTGGCTCTCCGTGGAAGACCACAAGGTTCATGGCCTTGTCTGCCGGTAGCCACTCTTCTGAACAGCAACCACAGGCCCTTTTAAGAGGTCCAGGGACTGATCACCAGCCCATGCTTGTGCAGGACACCTAAAACTAATCTGAGCTTTTCCCCCAGACTCCTCAGTGCAGAGGAAGCTTTACTTGTATCGATTAAAACATTCTCTTTGGCATTAAAGCAAATTAAATGCCACTCAATTTTACTTATCTAGAATCTCGCTTAACTCTTACTGTTTTGCAAATATTAACTCATTTTAAGCTCAAAACAATACTCGAGTCAGATATTATTGTTATTTCACTTTTTATTGAAGAGTAAACAGGCAAAAAGAGACTTGCTCTGTATCACGTATCTTGTATTGCTGAAGGCTGGTTTCAAAGCCAGGTAGACTAGGACCAAAATGGGAACTCTTAAGTAATATATCATATTATGCTGCTGGAGTATGTGCAACTATTTAGATAAAAAGACATCAAAGGTAAAAATACACAAAGAAACAAACTTCAGAGGCCTGGAAATGAAGCACTGGTGTGGACAGCTCCGCTGCAAAATAGAGCTATTTATTTCCATCACCCCCCCTCCACACCCCTCTGCCAAAATTTTTTATTTCCACTCCCCCACACCGTTTTTCCTGTTTCCATCCAATTACTTTGGTTAAAAATTTGAACCATCTTCAATTTTTCTCTTTTCTTTATTTTTTCCATCCATCCAATCCTTCATTGAGACTTTCTGCTCTACTTCCAAAATATATTCTAAAAAGCACACAGAAAACATACAATGGAAGCTTTTACTCCAAGGGTCAGCAACATTCTCTGCAAAGGGCCAGGTAGGGAATATTTTTGACTTTGTGAGCATGTGGTCTCTGTCACAGTGACTCAACTCTGCTGCTGTGATGTAGAAGCAGCCCTATTTAATACGCCAACAAACGAGTGCGGCTATGTTCCAATATAACTTTATTTATAAAAACAGGCAGTAGTTTGCAGATCCCGATGCTATTTTAATAATGTTAGGTGACAAAATTTTGTCCTCTGTTAACTTACCTGCTGTGGGGTTCACTGTACATAATTAATGCTCAATACAAAATATCTGAATAAAAGACTTAAATTATTGTATCACATTCATTTCAATCAAACTACATGTAATGCAAGGAGGAGGCAAACATTATTTCAGGATAAATTGCTAACCACTGGGTTTCATAGTTTTTTCTTTTTTTTTTTTTTTTTTTTCATTTGTTGTGAATGTTTCCTAAGTCTGAATCTGGAAGCACAAAACTCTGATTGTCTTTATTTGGAGTGAATAGAAACGGCTGTGCCTTCTAATCTCTACCATAAATTGTAGATGTTAGTTATTTTAAAGAGTGTGGATAATATAAAGAGAGAAAACCAGCTTTTGACGTCTCATCTCTGTTTCATTTTTCTCCAAAGGAAAATTGGTTCTGGGTCAACCAGTGGTAGAAAGTTCTGTTTTTCTGCCATAAACTAGTAGTGATTTAATCACCCTATTTGAATTATTGTGTGACTTATTCATGCACTGACATACTGATGTGTGTGTGTGTGTGTGTGTGTGTGTGTGTGTGTGTGTGTGTGTGTGTGTGTGTGTGAGGATGGAGTGGGAAGTGGTAGTGATTATTCATAATAGAAGGCCGTGCTGGGTACCCAGAGATTTAATTAATCAATTATTGATTACCTTACTGGTTAAAAAATACTCTCTTCTTTGAAATTTCTAATTACTTAACTTGAACTGTACAATTGAATACTCTTAGAGGCTTGTTAGTTTATGTTCTGTGCATGTTTTCTGTGTAAGGTTTTGTTTATTCAGTACTGTTTTCTGAAAGAGTTTTTAGTTGTCACCTCTAATTCCTCTCCTTGCCATTACTCAGAATACTCTAATCTGATTGCTGACTTTGCCTGTCCACTGGAATTTCTCACATACATTTACACAAAAATGTGTAATAAGTAAGTCTCAAACTGCATTGGCTAAGAATATGGTGAGAAATTAAGAAACCCTGGAGGAAGAGTCTACAGCTCAGAAGGCTGGCTTAGGGCTGTTTGGGTTGCTCGCAGGGGTAGGTGAAGAAGAAATGATCCAAGTTTGTGTCCAGCAAGATCTGGAAGAGGAAACAAATGGAATGAATATTGAAGACACTGATGCCAATTGTCTCCTTCTCTCCCTTAGGAGTTCTCTCTTAGATAAAATCTAGTTAGTGCATTGTTTTTAGGGGAATGGACTGTTTCAGGACAGTGGAAGCTGTAATGAGCCTTGCTTTAAGACTGACTTAAAAACAAGGGAGAATGAAGACGACACAAGCTGACAACACCTTGTACCTGAGTTAGACAATCAACAAGGGTTATTCACTATGTGGGCAAAGTTTAAACCCTGATATTTAAAAAATAGGCTTACCTAACTGATAATGATATTCATGGTATTAGAGTGTAAATTACAAGCCCACAGTCTGGAGAGAACATATTTTTTGACCAGGGTGGGCAAAAAAAAACTTGTTTAAAATCACAGTGGAGCTCTGTGGGGCAATCAGAACACATCGAAGCTGAAAACATTAAATTGGTCCCTACCATCAAAAAAAAAAATGAATTTATATCCAGTAAAATTTACTTTCTGGTGCATGGTGATATAAATTTTGAAAAGTGAATATAGTCATATAGCTATCCCCATAATCAAGACACAGGGCAGTACCATCAGACTCCAGTTCTCTCTTGCTGTCCCTTCCTACGCAAACCATATTCCAGGCTCAACACCCTGGCAACCCCTGATCTGTCCTCTGACCTTTAACTTTTGCTTTTTCCAGAATGTTCTATATGTATAGAATTGGACAGTACGTTGCCTGTTGAGTCTGGCTTTTTTTCTTTAGCACAAGGCATTTGATGCATCCTCATTTTGCATGTTTCAATAATTGATCCAGTTCTTTTTATTACTAAGTAAGAGTCCTATTGATGATTATGTCACAAATCTTCTTTAAAAAATCTATTCACTGGTTGAAAGGCCTTTTGGTTGCTTCTACTTTCTGGAGATTGTAAAATAACAACAACAACAAAGAAAGAATAAAGATGCCATAAACATCTGCATTCAGTTTTTGTGTGGACATGAATTGTCAGTTCTCTTGGGTAAATACCTCAGCATGGAATTCTGGGTCATGTGATGGGCGCGTGATTTATTTTAGAAGAAACTGCCAAACGATCTTCCAAAGTAGCTGTGTTAGGCTGCAGCCATGTGTGATTGTTCTAGGTGCTCAACTTCTTCATCAGCACTTGGTATTGTTAGGTTTTATTTCTTTTTGACTTCTAGTATCTGTGTGGTGGTATTTCATTATGGTTTTAGTTCGCATTTCCCAACTGGTAATGATGTTGATGATTTTTTTCATTTAAGTACTTGCCATCTTTATTCATTTTGAATACGTTTCTATATATTGTTGCTAAAACAAATTACCATAAATGTAGTGGCTTATAAAGCAACACAGATTTACTATCTGACAGTTCCGGAGATCAGAAGTTTAAAATCAGTTTCACTAAAATCAGCAACTAAAATCAAGGAGCTGTCAGATCTGTGTTCCTTCTGAAATCTAGGAAAGAATCTATTTTGTTGACTTTTCTAGCTTTTAGAGCCTGCTTGCATTCCTTGGCTTGTGACACCTAGTGACATCTTCCAAGCAAGGTGTATAACATCTTCTCTCCTCTGTGACCTCTGCTTCCCAGCATATCTTCTATCTCTGACTCTGATCCTCCTGCTCCCCTCTTATCAGGACCACGTGATTACATGAAACTTACCTGGGTAATCCAAAAACCAATCTCATCTCAAAATCTTTCATGTAATCACAGCTTCAAAGTCTGTTTTACTGTAAATAAAGTAATATAGTCACAGTTTGGGGGGAGTAGGATGTAGACATTTTGGAGAGTCATTACAGCTTCCCAAACCATCCATATATCTTTTTTGGTGAAGTTACCATTTAAATTTCTTGACCACTTTTTACATTGGGTTGCTTGTTTTTTATTGTGTTTTGAGAATTCTTCATGTACTTTGGATGCTAGTACTTTGACTGATAGGTGATTTGCAAATATTTTCTCCCAGTCTGTGCCTTGTCTTTCCATTCTTAAAAAAGTGAATTTTGCAGTCTAAACAAATTTGACTATTTTTCCTTTCAGTTCTATGAAGAGAGAAGAGAGGAGATTTTTGCTTCATTTATTTACAAACTCGGTGTTTAAGAGCATTAATATTTAGAGTTTTATTTCTTGCTGGAAGTACCTTTCTAAAATCATTAAGCGTTGTCTCTGGCAATTTTCTTTGTTATAATATCTAGTTTGTCTTATATTAATGTAGCTACTGTGGCTTTCTTTTGATTAATATTTGCATAATATTTTTTCCATTGCTGTACTATTTATATCATTATATTTAAAGCATGATTCTTATAGACAACATATAGTTGGCTATTGATATTTTTCTATCCAATATGACAATGATTTTTGTTAAGTTTGTATTCATTACATTTAATGAAAAAGACTGATGCATTTATTGGATCAATAAATGATCCAATATAAATAGATTTTGGTCAATGATTTTCTTTCTGTTTCTTCCTCTGTCTCCCTTTTTCCTACCTTCTTTTGGATAATTTAAATATTTTAATATTCCTTTTCAGCTTATTTACTGACTTTTTAGCTATATCTCGTGATATTTTTAGAGGTTATTTTAAGGATTAAAATATACACGTCTTACTTTTAACTATATAATTAGAGTTAGTATTTTATCACCTTGAAGCAAATATAGAAGCCTTATACCCATATTTCATTAACTCCCTTGTTTTATAATTCTCATATGTAACATATGTATGTTCCTTGAACTAACCATCAGACAATAGTATTTTTTTTTTTTTTGCTTTCAATAGTCATTTATATTTTAAAGAAACCAAAGGGAAAAGAGTCATCTTGCATTTTCTCTCATCTTTACCATTTCTTTAGTTCTTCCTTCATTCCTGAAGTTTCAGATTTCCCTCTGGTGTCATTTCCTTTCTGCCTGAAAAAATTTCCTTTAGTATTTCATTTGGACTAAGTACTAAGACAAATGCTCTCTTTGTTTTCCTTCATTTAGAAAAAATTTTGTCTTTATTCTATAGAAGATTTTTATTCATCATAGAATTCTAAGTTGACAGTTTTCTTTAAAGGTATTGTTCCACTGTCTTCTGGTCTCCATGGTTTCTGATACGACGTCCAGATACATTTGAATCATTGTTCCTATATATATATAAGATAGATAAATTTATATATATAAACATATAACATCATTAACATGTATATGTATATATGTACATATATGGTCATTTGTTTTCAGCAGCTTACTTATTTTATCGTGTATTTCTTTGAGTCTGTCTTGTTTGGCATTTATGGACCTTTAAAAATCTATACATTTATATCTTTCAGCAAATGTGGGAAATTTTAAGCTATTGTCTCTACATATATATATTTCAAATGTGTCGGTGTTCTTCTTATTTGGAGGACCTTTTTTGGGACTCCAGTGATATTAATATTAGCCCTTTTACTATTTCTCACAGGTTCCTGAGGCTGTGTTCTCATTTCATATAGATATTTCTTGTCATTGATTTTTAGGTTGGATTATTTCCATTGCTCTATCTTCAGGTGCACTGATTCTCTTCTCTGACCTCTTCATTGTTCTATTTATCTCATCCAGTGGATTTTTAATGTTTCAAATGTTGTATTTTTCAGTTCTAAATTCTCTATTTTTCTTTTTATACTTTTTTATTTTTGTAGTGAGAACTTCTGTCTTTCAAATTTGTTTTTAGAGTGCTTATTTTTACCTCAAAGAGTCTGCTTATAATAGCTGATTTAAAGTTATGTATCTCAGGGTTGGCATCTGTTAATTATCTATTTTAATTGGTCACATATTCGTGGTTCTTTGTATACCAATTCATTTTGGATTGTATCCTAGACATTTTGAATATTACATGCCAAATTCTGAGCCCTGTTAAAACCCTCTGAAAAATATTTTTTGTTTGTTTTAGCAGTCAATCATTAAAGGTGGGTTCAAATAACAAGTTCCATCTACTCTTCAATGTTAGTTTAGTTTTCAAACCCTTTGCTCTGCTGTTTTAGGTCTGCTTTCTGTGTGTGCCCTTCAGGTCTTAGTTTGGGAGATGAGTGGTGGTTTATAGTGTTGTTTAATTCTCATAGCTTTCACTGTGTTTCTTTGGGCCCACTCCATGCACACAGAGGCTGGAGATGAGTCTGGTACGTGTGTCAGTTCACACGCAGAATTAAGCGATCTTCTCTCCAGTTTTTCATTTTAGAGAATCTACCCCCCAGCAAGCAGGGCACCTCTTTCCCCAGTTTTACTGGTCAGAAAAGTGGGGTTAACCTCTGGTGTTAGCCTTCTGTTCTGTCACACAGTGCTACGTGATTGTGGCAGTCCCGAGGGAGAAATGGCAAGAGGAAAAGAAAAGAAAAGTAACAAATTTTATTGGACTTTATATACACAGGCCCCATTTTCTGAGTTTCTCTGGACATTTTTTTTTATTAAAGTATAATTGATTTACAATGTTGTGTTAGTTTGTGGTATACAAGCATAGTGATTCAGTTATACATATATACATTCCTTTTCATAATCTTTTTTATTATCGGTTTTACAAGATATTGAATATAGTTCCCTGTGCTATACAGTAGAATATTGTTGCTTATCCATTTCATATGTAGTAATTTGTTATCTATTAATCCCAAACTCCTAATTTATCCCTCTCACCACCCCTTTGGTAACCATAAGTTTGTTTTCTATGTCTGTGAGTCTGTTTCTGTTTTGTAAATACGTTCATTTCTCTCATTTTTTAAGATTCCACTTAGAAGTGATATCACATGATATTTGTCTTTCTCAGTCTGACTTACTTCACTTAGTATGATAACCTCCAGGTCCTTCCATGTTGCTGCAAATGGCATTATTTCATTCTTTTTTATTGCTGAGTAGTATTCCAGTGTGTGAGTGTGTATGAACCACAACTTCTTTTTCCATTCACCTGTTGATGGACATTTAGGTTGCTTCCATGTCTTGGCGATCCTAAAATATCTGGAATTTTCTGTCTTTTTTTTTTTTTTTTTTTTTTTTGGAGTTTTGAATGCCCATACTAATGCTACAGCAGTGAAGCATGGTGACTAGGGCTGCCCATGAGCAGGACATGGAGAGAAAAAAAAATTAAGAAACAAAATGTGACTGCTGCCCACACTCTTCAGCCCATATGGGGATCCTTTCCTGGTCCTCTGGGCAGAAATGAGGAGTTTCTCTCTGGTGTTTCGGTACTGCTGTGCTATTCCACATCTGGGGCCTCCTGTTCAAGCTGGTAGACAAAGGAGGGAAACAAATTTGAAAAATTATGCCCTGATGGGTTCTTTTTCATGTTTTGATTTTCTTCCCCACTTTTCTTACTGTTATTTATTCTTCAGCTTTCTCAGGTCACTAAGCTTTAAATTCTGTCAAAGTTTTTCATTGTATTCAGTTGGAAAAATAGATAGGGTGCATCTTGAATTGCATTGTTAAGTCTGGTTACTACTGTTTTACTCTGTTTCCCTCTTTTCCTTCCCACAGAGGTAGCAGAGTGCAGGGGTTATAAGTAGATTCTTGGACCAGAAAGCCCTGCTTTGAATTACGGTGCTATCCCTTACTCTGTAAAGTAGGACTTAGCCTTTTTAAAAAAAATAATTGTCAGATGGGGACATAATAGCTACTTCTTCACAAAGTTGTTGAGGATTCAGTGAGTTAACATATAAAAAGTGATTCGACCGGTACCTGGCACTGGGATCATGCTGTTGCACAATTCTAAGGGGCAACATTTACAGTATGGATGCTCACAGTGGTCAGTGAGCCTACGGTTACACAATGTGATGGTGGTTTCTGAGTCAGCTATTAATATTATTAATTGTTATGTCTTTTCTTTAATTCCTGTGTTGTCTTATGCTTCTAACTGGAAACTGTACCTTTACTTACTTAATTTTTACACAATTGTCCTCTGGGATGGAAGATAGAGATTGAATAGACGTGGTTAAAAAGATCATCCCTTAAGTGCCAAAAAAGAAAGTGCATAAACATTCTTCAGAGAGATGAACACTTCTACACACTTGTGTTTGACTGATTCAGTCACCGGCAAAAGAGGAAGAAATGCTGATTCTCCTCTTGGCCTGAGGCCTCCTGCCACGCCAGCTGAGGCAGGGCATTCTTTGGAAGGTTGCTTCTGGAAGGTTGCTTCTGCAACGTGCTGCCTCTCGTCACTGATCTTTTCTCTTCCTAAAGTGACTTATCACCAAACATCCCTAAGCCGGAGCCCAGTCTGTGAGGAGGGTTTACATGCCATGTTCCCCAGGAGAATTTTATACCCAAAACATAATTACACATTGATCTGGTCACAAATCCTTATGTCAGTGCTCATTTCCATCTCAGATTCTTTCAAAACCCAAGAGAACAGGACAGAGTGATGGAATTCAATGTTGATTTCTGGTGGGAATTGTTTTTATTCAGATTAGAGAATGAAGGAATTTGAAATGCCTAATTCTAGAATTGTTTTAAATTGTTTGATCTTCAGGAAAGATTTATGTATCATCTCCCTATATACTGCAGTCTTTTGATGATTTCCTTCTTTATGCTCCAAAACATAGCATCATGACTAAGAAGGCAAGTTTAAGAATCCTGGATTTGGATTCTGGCTTTGCCACTTACTAAGTGTGACTTCTCATTTTTGTACCTCAGTTACCTCTTCTGTCAAATTGGGATAATAATATTATTTTCCTCATAGAATAGTTCTATGAACAAAATAATTTAATAGGGCTCAGAACATCTTCTGATGTATAAATATGTCCTACTTTATTCCTATTTTACAGATGAGGAAGCTGATGTATGGAAGAGTTAAACTATTGATCTGTATGCTCTTTGGCCTCTCCATTCATTTATTCATACATCTTAGATATAATGTTAATAAAAATTTTAATTCTCTTTTCTTGGTGATTGCATTATGAGAAAACTGGTCTTCCAGGAAAATGAGACATCAATCATAGCAATGTTTTTGGCAGTGAATTAAATGTGACAGAATACCACAATGTTAAGTACTTACCCATAGTCTCCTTTCTGTGTGTACTTAAAACACTACTGGATAAAGGAAAAAATAAAGGGGGAACTCAAACATTTGAAGAAAGTAATGTTTGCAGCAATAATGCCTTTTAGAATGCTATGCTTAGAGAAATTGGACCTGAATATCAGGAAAGCTTATTTTATTAATTGTTTGTAAAGTCACTAAAAATTTTTGAACTGACTTTTGTTAGCAAAAAATGAAGTGATATTTTTAACAAAAATTACCTTTCCTGAGATTTATTACTGCAATATTTGAAATTCTACTTAGAATACTTAGCCGGAGGATTCTAGATAAAACAAATATTGTAGGGAAGGAATTCACAATTCCTTGCTGGGTCATGTTAGTTAGGACCTTATTTTCATCTCTTATCAAATACACATTGTTATATATAAAAAAGATAAACAAAAGGACCTACTACTGTATCGCACAGGGAACTCTATTCAGTTTCTTATAATAACACATAATGGAAGAGAATTTGAAAAGAGAAAATATATATAGCATGTATATGAATAGCTGAATCACTTTGCTGTACACCTGAAACTAACATTGTAAGTCAACTTCACTTCAATAAAAAAATAAAATTAAAAAAGGCATCCTATAGTAAGTCCTCCATTTCTCCATTCCTCTCTCTGGCTACGTCTTTGCTGGGAATGCAGCCAAGTAACTGAAAACCGCTAGAGCAGCAGGACCGTTGGAACATCTGCACCTGCCCCCCTGCGCTTCCCGTCCTCCCATGCCAAGCCTGTAACCAGGCCTGAGTGAGGCCGCAGGAGGAAATTGTTCCTTTACTTACACTGAGATGTTTCTATGCTTATAAGCGTTTTTAAAGACAGTCCTGAGATTCTTCTTAGCCTTTGCTATTCTTACCTTTACCTGCTTGCCATTTGTGTTAGGCTGCCTGATCTCTTACTAAGGCTGTATCTGAAAAATAAAAAAAAAAGAAGAAGAAGGAAGAAGGAAGAAGAAGAAAGAAATCCATGCCACTTTTCAGATTACAAGCGTTTTCCATTGTGGTCAGTTGCAATTGACTTATCAAATGAATCGCGTGGACTCATCATTTTAGCCAACTAAATTGTACTGCTTAGTGTTTGGTGTGAGCCATGAACTGTGCTAAGTGCTTTGTGGACTCATTTAATTCTCACAATGGATCTGTGAGTAGATACTGTTATTATTATGATGATGATCTTCATCATCACTATTCCCATTTATAGGTGAGGAAACAGCAGTTAAGAGTGGTTGCATAACCGAGGGCGCCCAGCTAGTAAGTGTAGTGGTGGGAGCCGAACTCTGAGGTCTGACCCAGAAGCCTGTGCTCTCACTCACTCAGCTCAAATCTCCAGCTCTGCCTCGCTGCCACCCCTGCCTCCGTTTACTTTGTTAAGTCAGTTGACATTCTATATCACGAGTCATCTTTTGGAGCCCAATGTATCTGACACGAGAAACTTGTGATAGAATGAGTAGATATGTGAACACTGCTTCAGGTTTTTCCTGCTATGAATGTTTCCTATTTATATCTATAAATAACCTTGGAACAAACTCTTTATGCAGAAACCATTTCATGAATAATTGATATGATATGTAGGTAAATCCCAGTGCTACCTTTGGGGTCAGAATAGTTTAGTTATTTTTGAGAGTCTGAGGAAGATTAGTTTTTCAGTGGAGATCCCTTGATCCAGGCACAACGTGTCCTAGTCATTGTGTGATCTTGGAGGCACGTGCCTGTGACTGGCAATTTACTTAGTTTGGTGCTACAATTATACTCTGCCTGATCTGGATTAAACAACTGGTACAACACACATGAATGTAATTCCAGTGTGTACCATTCCATATTCCTTTAAATCTCGAAGTCACGAGACTGTCAATGCTCTTTTAAGAGCTCAGCGGTTTTCCACTCTCTGGCATCCTCTGCAGGCAGGATTCAGGGCTAGCGGGACTGAGATGGGAGCTCAGGAGAGGCAGGTACTGATAGCATGGCAGGTTGTGTGTGCGTGTGTGTGTGTGTGTGTGTGTGTAACTTTTGTCATATTGTTTAAGAATTTTGGAAATTATCTGCTCATTTATATTATAGAGGCTTTTTGAAAATCCAGCCAGTATTGTGGCTTAACAAGAACACATTGTATCTAGCCTTATACCTGCTGAACCAAATAAAAAGGAAAGGAAAATGCTTTTCACCCAGATGAGGCATTGAATTTCAAAGGGTATTTTTGAGCCCAGGTTTTACCTAATATTAATTGTTTTCTGTTGCACCATTTTGTGTCACAAAACACAGAAAGTAACAGATGTAGATACCATTCAGGGAAACAACTTTCTAAAGACGTGCACGCATTTATGTGCTCACTTGTTTACTCACCCGCTTTATTCTTCAGCAACACATGGAACCCGAATTAGATTAGTGTTCCAGTTATTCCTGATAAGAAAGATAAACAAGACAAGATACTAGACTGTGAAGAGATTATGGTTTTATAAGAGACCAGACATGTAAGGAAACGATTGCAACGGGATGTGATTAGTTACAATGCCTGTCTGTACAAGATACATATGGGAACGTTTTTCCCTGTCAGTATGAATATTTCATAAACGTCATTTTCCATGGTGGCATAATACACTTTTAAGTAAATATTTCATCATATTCCCTACCATTTCTAAACTTTTGGAAAATAATGTTTTTACCCTAATTTTCTACTGTTCTAAATGGTGGTCCAGTGAATATTTTTATGTTTTTTCCCCTGCATCTTTCCTTTGCAGAGATAATTAGAAGTTACTGAAGTCTCAATGGATATCAAAATTTAAAGACTCATGATTCATGTTATAAATTGTTTGTCTTAAATGTTATGAATTTGTGTTCTTCTAGAAATGTATAAATCTGCCCATTTTACTGAATCCTTGACCAACTTAATATACTGTATTATATATACTATATATTATAGTGTGGTTTGGAAAAATCTTTGCAAATTAGGTAAATGAAAAATGGGATTTCGCATAATTTTCTATTTCTTGGATTATTGACGTTTTCACATTTGCTGTTATTCAGCTACATTTCCTTCTTGCTGAATTGTCTGTTTTCCTTTGCTGTATATAGCATCCCTCAAAGTAGTAGTAATTTTCTTATCGATAGCATGAATTTTTCACGCATTAGCAAAATTAATCTTTGACCATCATATGTGCTTCAAATGTGCTTTTATTTTCTATAAACCCCCACAAACAAAAGCACACCAAGTAACATACTTATTTCACCCCTAAAATGTGCCAAGAATACAAAGAAAGAATAAGGCATGTTCTAAAGCAAAGTCCTGTTGGAGGAGGGCAGAACTCATCACTATTCGTGTTAAAATGTGGTATGTATTCATGAGACAATTTTGAATATAGTGTTCTGGGGGGAAAAAAGAAGGAACACACTGCAGTGTGTTGAAAATATGGTTTTGTACTCAACACTCATTTCAGTTTGACTTAAATACTTCACCATATCTGAATGGTGTCCTTTGTGTGGATAAGTGTGACATAAAATGGGAGGGAGGTTCTTCACGTCTGCATCAGGCTCACTTTTTGTCTACTTAGCATATGAACCCTCTTTTGTGTTTGGGGATTCCCCTGTCTTTAAGTCTGCGGATGAGTGGGGAAGGAAGCATGCATTTCCCATTCAGTACCCTCCCCATCTTTACATGGTGGCTTCTAACCCAGGCTTGGCCCCTGGGGCTCCTGCTCCCAGGAAGATGGGTAGTTAGTGTGGAAGCTCGTTAGGCAGCGGGAGTGACAGGGGCCCCGGCGTGTCCCCAGAACCATCAGCACTGTCCAGCGTCCACTGAAGACTGTGCAGTAACCCAAGCTGTGGAGTCCCAGGATCAGTGGTAGCTGCAGATTCTCTGGCATGATTTAGGCTGTAATTCAGGTGTCATGGCTTTTTCTCTCTCCTCCCCCTTTTCCTTCTGTTTCCTCCTGGTAATTCCAAAAGATGCCCAATAGCCTTTGCTTAAGTTTCTTTTTCATGATTTAATTTGAATTGCCAGGTGTTGATTTTTTGTAGCCTTTGAGCATCTTGACCAGCACAGTTATCATTGCGAGCTCTGAAATAAATATAGATGAGAAGCAAGTATGACTCGGAAAGACTTGTCCAACTTAGAGGCTTACGGGCTTGCTCAGATCTGTTTTCCAGAGGTGGCAACAGAGGTCTAGAGAAAGCTAGCTGGTAACCCAGTGCTCTCTTGGAGCAGCATGGTGGCAGAGCCAGGGCTGGAACCCTGTCTCTCCATGGCCAGCGTTCCCCTCTTTGCATGTTTCCTCAGTCCTGGCACATCGTGTGTTTCTGTGACTGGTCCCTGTCTGCTTATGTCACATCAGTCAGATCTTGTGCTTCTTAGGGACAGATCTTTTGTCCTCTCTTAACCTCTATCCCCACCTCAGACAATGTGGTCGTGCACAATCAGAAACACAAAGGGTACCTGACTAAGCACCTATGGGACTGAAGTGAACTTCAAAGGAGTGCGTGAAAAATAAGCACAAAGTAAAGCCAAGGCAATTCAATTAATCACATATACGGTATATTACACTAGACCACAGAGATAAATGAGACATCATTCCTACTATTCAAGGACATATATGTGTAAATATATAGTTTGTATATTTATATACATATACAGTTTATTTATTATCTATTATCTGTCATCTAGTTTTATGGCATGGATAAGTAAGACTTACATATAAAGCAGATAACAAATGAAACCACTGAACTTTTTTCTCCAGTTTAATATACTTCATATGGGTTAGTTCATTAGAAGGTAGTGAGTCTGGTGAGTCCCTTTACATTCCTCTTTCTAAAAATCATTAAAAACATGATTTGTGATGCCTTTAAGAAAAAAATCAATCAGGTTTTTAATCGTGCCATAGGATTGATATATGCAACATTTCTGTCTAAATGTAACATTAGCTCAGTCCGACTGACCATTTGGGTAATAACTCAAACTGAGAGAAGGAATACTAAGGTTAATTATACACTTTTTCTACATCTCTGTAATTGCTTCATTCATTTTAATTTTGCACCAGTAGGTACGCTTCTGGCAGTCTGAATCCCATGGCTTCCTACTGGGTGTCAGGAATGGCTCATACTTCTCTGGCTTCCCCTAGAGAAGCCAGCCCAGGATTTAAGCCTAGGAGGCACACCAGGAAGCCATGAGTACTTGCTTGATTAATACTAAAGAAAAAGCAGTTGGGGATGTCTTTATCTGATAGATTCCCTTCTGGGCATGTATTCTTTTATGGCTATGAAAATGCCAGCAACATTTTTATCATAGATTTCAGTATTCCTGTTATATGAAAATATCAAATATGAATTGATGAGTGCTTTGAGGTATATACAAATTTACACTTAACATTTTTTTTACCTTCTAAAATTTAATATACGGAGTATATTGACAGAATTCACATAATATGTACCCTAATATCTTCTTTTTATATTTATCCTGAGATCCACAATCTAAATATTTATTAGCCTAAGTTTTGGATCACATGTGAATTCATTTGAATGAGCTAACTCAGTGTATCTTCTTGGTATGAAATTTCAATATACAGAAGACTTATAAGAGAATATTACTTACTAATGGCTGTTAATGACCCCTAACTGCAGTCTTTAGAGGAATAATTACTGCCTTGTTTTGAAGAGTAAACAGAAGATTATCCTTTCATATGTAAATTGGCATTTTCTGCTTTGACCTAGGTAGTTTTCAATTTGTGACATTCTACAGTTCTCATTCTTCCCAGGTCATCATATTAGGACTCAGTAGGCCAACAGGCAAGTGTGGAAATGGACTGACTCCAGGCTGTTGGTTTTCTGGCCATGCCTGTAAGAGTTCTTTGCCCCTTTTGAGTTGATGAGTAGCAGTTAAAAGCCAAGGGCAACAGCAGATTAGCTTAGTGGTTCTTTTACACTTATCTGCTAGGTCAGAGGGAAGAGGTCTGTGTGTACAAATAAGCTACTTTAAAAAAAGAAAAGAAAATTTTTTAAAAAGAAGAAGGAAGAAAGGCACCCAGAATCATCAGTCCAAGAAGCAGTGCCTATATATAACCAGGAGACACTATGTATCTATTAAAAGGCCCAAACATATATTGAAAAAAAAAAGCAGCTTAATGAGATAAACACGTGGCTTCCAAAGATGGCCACTATGAGAGAGTCAGAGCTTACCTGGTTGTATAAACTAGCATGGAGTGGTGGTTATGAGTGCAGGCTTTGGAGTGAGACTGCCTGGAATGGAATCCTTAGCTTCACCATTTACTGTCTAAGTGACCTTGGATACATTACTTAATGACTTGTTGTCACAACTTGCTCACTTTGTGACTCTCATAATTATTGTACCTAACTCATAGGCTGGTTGTAAAAACTAGATGAAGTAATCCATGTCGGGGCTTTGAAAAGAACCTGACTTAGTAAGTGCTGCTAGTTATTCTCTTTATTGCATATAATATAAAATATCATCACTCTAATTAACCACATAAACTCCTTAATAGTCTTTTAAAGTAATTAGATATTAAAAATAAACAAATAGATCTTGCGATGACAGCAACCGAGAGCTATGATTAGGTTTGCTTTGGTTCATCTTTCCTTCTCTGTGTGGTGTGTTGGAAAGAAAATGGAACTTAGGTTTGAATCCTGGTTTTGTCTTACTGCTTACTAGCTGTGTAAACTTGACTGAGTTACTTGGCCTTTCTTAACATTGGTTTCCTCATTATAACTATAGTTATGATTCTACTTTTCTCAATGTTTTGATATGAAATCCAACTGAGCATATTATACGTTTGTAGACCAGAATGGCAACTTAACAGGTACCTGTTCTTTTCTCTCTGGATCAAAGCCAATACAATTTGACCTTAGTTTGACACAATAAATACCAAAATTATGCACTGTAAAAAATTAATTTTAGGTTTATTAAATTAAAAAATTTCAATGTAAATATTCAATGTAAAAACATAAGAAAATTATATAAAGATGTAAAAATAAAAGTTACCTAAAATTCTTTAAATTTTTTAAAAATTTTAGTTTCTTTTTCTTGGGGGGGGAAGTAATTAAGTTTTTGTTTATTTATTTATAACGGAGTTACTGGGGATTGAACCCAGGACATTGTGCATGCTAAGCACATACTCTACCACTGAGCTATATGCTCCCCTCCAAAAGTTACCAAAATTCTAATATTCAAAGAGAATAATTTCTCACATTTGGAAAATAGTATTTCTTCCAGATATTGCTCTATTCACCTATAAATATTTATAATTTATGTGTAGACTTTTATATAAATAGATCCATAAAAGACATGTGGTTCTGTAACCTGTTTCTCCCTCATGTACATATTTGTGGACAGCTTTCTCATTCAATACCTCCAGATACACAATATTGTTTTTAATGACTATATAGATTCCATTTTAAATTTCTTACAGAATTTACTTAATTAGCATCAAACTGATGTTTACTCTATTTCCCATTTATCTCTTTTAAAACAGTACTGCAATGCTACATGTATATGTAACACACATGTACATATATTTTCTTCTGCTAGAACAATTGTCTATAAGTTAGTTATGAAAAGTAGAATTGTTACATCATGGTGAACACACAGTTTATATTTTGATACATTTTTAATTGTAATTGTTTATGTTTCTTGGATAATTAGAACACCATATTTTATGAAAATGTTTTTCTTTGTGTCATGAAGAGTTAAAGGGCTTGGGGAGGAGTCAAAGGACCATGTCCCATGCCTAGTGTCCACTGCCCCATGGAAGAAGATTGAAGGTGCCATTGTGCTAAGGTAGCCTCATGAGAGTGTGTTCCGAGGGAGCCAAAAGACAGGTACTGTGGTTTCTTCCTAGTGCAGATGCTGGCTACAAGGGGTTACACAGAAAGAAAAAGGAGGCTACATTTTCTCGAAATATTTTCTCAAAATTTTTTCAAAGTGTTTCCAGATTTCTCTAAATACTGCAATCTTTTTCAAAGGCAACCTGAAAAAAACTCCAGAGAATTTCTTTTCAACTTCAATATTTTTATGATTGTGCTTTTTAACATTCTGATTATTTCAGAAAATAATGTCCAGGATTATAAATAATACACAGTTTATATCATATTCTAGAACTGTATATACACATTGAATAGTTAAAGCCACAATTATTAGGCCTTTATTATGAGGCAGTAGTGTAATTAGTTTAATTATCTCAACAATCATACAAGCTTAAATCTTTATTCATATTTACAGATGAAAAAACTGAGGCTCCAGAGAGTTTGAGTAACTTGACCAAACTCATACTAAATGGTACAGTCACTTCTTCATAGCACATAACAATTTCCCTGTAATTTGATTACATTAAATTGTGACTGTGTTTGTCTATTTATTAAAGCACTATATTGTAGAATAGCAGAGTCGATTAAATGTGACATTTGTAGAAATTTTTATTTGAAATTTTGCCATAGGGCTTTGATATGACATGTAACCACTTCTATGCCATGTTTTGAGGCAAAAGCAGATTCAACTGAAATTGTTAGGCTTTGTTTCTTCCTTTGTAGATGTTGCCCAGTGTATGTAAAAGGGTAAAGGGATAAAAAACAAACTTATGATTGCCAAAGGGGAAAGCAGGGGCGATGATAAATTAGGAGTTTGGGATTAACATTTACATACTACTATATATAAAACTGATAAACAACAAGGACCTACTGTATAGCACAGGGAACTATATTCAGTGTCTTATAATAACCTATAGTGGAAAAGAATCTGAAAATAAAATATGTGTGTATAACTGAATCACTTTTCTGCACACCTGCAACTAACATAACATTGTAAATTAACTGTACTTCAATTAAAAATGGTTTAAAAGAAGGGAAAGGAAATTATACTTGTGTGGGTAAATAAGTGTATATTTTTATGTGTACATATGAATATGCATATGTGTGTATATGGACATACACACAGATATTAATAAAATATACTGTGTAAAAATAACCCATCTTATGATATGATATGACAGACTTCAACTAGCTTTATAGGATCTGTATTTGGTAAAGGCAGGAACACAGCAGAGTCGCTGAATAAACATATTGAATTAAACTGTACTGCACTGCCAGTGAGTGAGTTGTCAAAGAGATATCTTCTGTTCTCTATTTAGGTAAAGTTTAACCTTTAGTTATAACATACTAACTCTTAGAATTGTCCTTGTTCTGTCAAAAAAAATGTCTAATTGATAGTGTGTAAAATTGGAAATTCCAAAAGAAGTATTTTGAAAAATGAATTTCTATAAGCCATCTATAAGCAATAAAAATGAGTTTGACTTGTATAAGCAAATATCAGACTGAGATCTGTGTCACCATGTTCACTGATTTCTTGTCCCTGATGTTCTTAAACTTACTGTCACTTGTGTGTAGTCATATGGGAGGCAATATCGGGTGTGAGGTGTATGCTCTGGAGTTAGACTTCCTGGATTCAGATCTTAGTCCTGCAAAAGGGTTGTATGGATAAATTGCTTCACCTCTCCATGCCCCATGTTAGCTTTAAAAATGATGAAAATAATAGCAATCACTTTATAAGGTTACCGTGAGGATAAATGTGTTAATACAGTAATGTGCTGAGAACAGAGCTTGGCCCAAAGGGCCAGTAAAAATTAGTCTCCTAAAAGACATTCTTCCATTTTTCCTCCTTTCCTCACACTGTAAACTTTAAAAATGTGGTCTGTGAAACACTTGCAAAGAGTTATATTTTTCCTTCTTCTGCACATTGGTAGAAATGTCTTTGAATCTCATTATTGCAATTAAATTATTTTCTTTGTATGCTAATTGCATATGTGGAGCGAGGTATAGGAGCTTTAGAATCAGAAATAGTTGAGTTCAAAATCTGGATGATCATTTACTTATTCTGTGACTAGGGAAAGTTACTAAGCATAGCTAAGAATAATGTCTAATAAAATGAAGATCATTTAGACTTTACTTTGTACCTATTCAGTATCTAAGTACAACAGCTAAACCATGATAGATGCTCACAGGTAACATCGGCTCCTCTAATAAGTGGAATTCTTCACGGTAGGCCCATGTGATTTATCTGTGAGTTCAACTGGAGTTTAGCTCAGGACCACACGTGTATTCATTTTACTTAGTTATATTATGATTTAAATCAAATCGATACATTCACCCAGGTCATCTGGCATAGAGCACTGCTGGGTCCTGGGTCTCAAATGATATCTTTGGTACACTGCCCTGCTTTGTGTCTCTCAAGTCACACTATTTTCAGGAATGTATGCCTTTCTGTGTGGTAAGATAATTGCTGGCAAATCTAGGCTCTTACAGTTTCCTGTCAACAATCACAATGGGAATAAAATGCCCCTTTTCCAAAAACTCCAACCAATGTCCAGACGTGAGTACCATTGGCTCTCCCTAGAGTCAGAAAGTTCTGACCCACAGTGAGGATGTGATTTCTCCCTAGGAAATGGTGGTGCTCCAATCAGAAAAAAGCAGGAGAGGGTGCTGACAGGATGTTCTACAGGCCCTAAGTTGAGACTTGGGTCATGGACTGCTTCTTCTGCTAGTACTTCTTTATTATTTCATATTTCATCTTAATGTCCTCAGAGAAAATTTCCCTCAGCCCCTCCCAGCCACTGGCCTTTACTCTAAGAAGACCAGCTTAAATAGATGGAGTTCCATTTGTATGGCAGAGGGGCCATGGAGAGCAGGTCCGAAAGGCACTGGAGGAATGGCTTCCATAGCTGTAGCTCGTGTAAAGTTCAGAGAATATTCTGGGTGTGCCACTTTCACATAAGTCAGTATTACTCAAAGAGCAAGAGGGTTAAAGGAAGCTGAAAGAGAAAGATTATATATATATATTTTTAAATATAGTCAGTTTACAATGTGTCAGTTCCTGGTGTACAGCATGATGCTTCAGTCATACATATACATACATATATTTGCTTTCATATTCTTTTTCACCATAAGTTACTACAAGATATTGAACATAGCCCTATTATACAGTATGAACTTGTTGTTTATCTGTTTTATTTATATTAGTTAGTATCTGCAAATCTCACACTCCCAATTTATCCTTTACCACCCCTTCTTCCCCCAGTAATCATTAATTTCTTTTCTGTGTCTCTGAGTCTGTTTTGTTTTGTAAATAAGTTCATTTGTCTTTTTTTTTTCCCTTTAGATTCCACATATAAGTGATATCACATGGTATTTTTCTTCCTCTTTCTGGCTTACTTCACTTAGAATGACAATCTCCAGGTCCATCCATGTTGCTGCAAATGGTATTATTTTATTCTTTTTTATGGCTAAGTAGTGTTTCACTGTATAAATATACCACAGCTTCTTTATCCAGTCATCTGTTGATGAACATTTAGGTTGTTTCCATATCTTGGCTGTTGTACATAGTGCTGCTGTGAACCTTAGGGTGCATGTACCTTTTTGAATTAAGGTTCCCTCTGGATATATGCCCAGGAGTGGGATTGCTGGATCATATGGTAAGTCTAATTTTAGTCTTTTGAGGATTAACGCTACTGTTTTCCATAACAGCTGCACCAAACTACATTTCCACCAACAGTGGAGAAGGGTTCCCTATTCTCCACAGCCTCTCCAGTACTTACTGTTTGTGGACTTCTGAATGATGGTCTGAGGTGATACCTCATTGTAGTTTTGATTTGTGTTTCTCTGATAATTAGCAATACTGAGCATTTTTTTCATGCGCCTATTGGCCATTTGTATGTCTTCATTAGAGAATTGCTTGTTTAGGTCTTCTGCTCATTTTTGGATTGGGTTGTTTGTTTATTAATTATTAAGTTGTATGAGTTGTTTATATAAGCTGGAAAAGAAACAAGATCTTTATACTACAAGCTGTTTTAAGTAGTCGGCACTAGAGGGCATTTCATTCATTCAACACAGATTTGAGTACCTATCATCTGCTGGACCTTGCTCTTTTTTGTTGATCCCATGAACAACTAGTTCTGTGTTACCTGTATGTTCTATTAATTCTTACTCTTTTCATCAAAGCTCTTTTGACAATATTCTGTTATACATGTTTTGTTATGTATTTATTTAGAAGTTTAAGACTGTCAAATTCCACTTAAGACTGTCTTAAATAAATTTCACTTTCATTAAAGAGCCTGTCTACTTGTTCTTCAATCTATAACTAAGTTTCTTAACTTTGGCATTAGCAACATTTTGGGCTGAATAATTCATGGCTATGAGGGCTTGTCCTGTACATTGTAGGATGTTTAGCAGAACCCTCGGCCTTTCTCACTATAGATACCCACTAGTGTCCCACCTTCCTCATTGTCCCCAGCTATCACAAGTAAAAGTGTCTCCAGATATTGCCACATGTCCCTCGAGAGGCAAAACTGCTCCTGGTTAGGAACTATTGGTCTGCACTCAGCACCCGGCACAGAGCCTGGCATGTAGTAGGTAGAGACTAGTATTTATTTGAAGAATGAGTCTTGTATCCCAATTCAGTACTGTTCTATTATGCAGTCTGCTTCCTGCTCTTCAAACTCAATAAAGGTGAATACCCAAGGATGAAATACAAATGACGATAAAATGAAACTCTTAGCAAGTTGTCCTTTGTGGCACTTTATTTTATTTTTTGTTGGTTGTGTTTGCTTGTTTCTCTTTTTCTCAGGATTCCTGATGTTGGTCTTTAGGCTATATTTGATAATCTTACTCCAGTCACTATTGTTTTGCTTGTGTGCGTGGCATCTCAAGTTGTAATTTTCTCTAAAAGAGAGCTCCGAAGCTTCTTTGAGGATTGGACAAGGAAGTTTTTGTATCTGTAACTTGGCAGGAATTCATTTTTAGACTTTATTTCTGATGAGGCTGGTATTGACACACTCAGAGATAGGAATCCTAAATATTGTAGCTCATTTTATATTTCATATTTAATGGACATCAACAGTCAGCAGAATTCTGGTGCTGGACTGGTGCTAAGCTGGTTGCTTCAAAATCTTGGGAAGCATTTAAAATGCAGATTCCTGGGTCCTGGTTTCAGAGTTTTTCATTTAATGGTTGTGGGCTTAGATCTGGAAATTGGTGTTTATTAAAAAAGCACCCAGGGGATTCAGGGCTATGTAGCTTACTTTGGGAGACATTTTTGTAATAGAAAGACTCTCCACAGAGACACTGGTTTTCATCTGAGGTCTTTCACTAAGGAGGTGTTTTAATTTCTTCTGTGACCTTCAGCCAGTTCATGGTCAAAGTTGTGTTGTCGATTCCTGGCCTGCTGGGAACAAAATAAGTGCTAAAACATGTTTGTGGCCTATTGAAAAATCAGTTTGTTTCTCCCTATTTGCCATTAACATTGCATGTTTAATTATGTTTTTATGACAATGGCAGTCCATGCCCCTTGCTTCCTTTAATGGCTGCTGGAAATGAATTGTAGTTCTTTGTGGCTCTAATTGGATCATGGACAGAACAATTACCTGCCTGGTGACTATTTTCCAGTGACCTCTTGGACTGCCTTCAGAGCTGTTTTTGGCACCGTGGTCACTAAGGTTTGCAGATGCAAGCCACTAGTGCATAGAAGAACAAGTTCCTTTCAAAATTTAACTTCTCATACAGCTATTTTTATCGAGACCAGTCTGAACAGCAGAGACAAACGTTTATCCTCATTTCTTCTAGGATGTCTTCTGAATCACAATTGTAAAGCTGTTTGCCCTCCTAGAGTATTAATCTAGCTGTACTCAGACACTGGCCTCCAAAGCTGAATATCTGACATTCTAAAAGGAGAATACTGATTCACATATTTGCCTGAGTAACTGTAGCTCCTGGTGGGTGCTCTGGTCTCTTAGTTCATCTAAAGAGGCTGGCTCTTTCCTTGAATGCCATGACTCACTTCTCATTACTTTTCTCATCAACTGTAATTTTATATTAGAACAACTTCTATAAGTAGTCTGCCTGTAGTGTTTATTTTTTCTTTTCCAAAAAACCTTATGGGAGAAAGATGATTATACTCTATATCCTTACCATGAACCTGCTTTTTCTCCTTCTCAGTCTGATGAAATGTAATATCCAGTTACTTTGAAGTCAAGACACCTGGCAATGTCTATCTAGGAATGTTCTAGGAATAACAGCTGATGTAACCACTCATTTCAGGCTCACATGTGTTAGTGTTAATACACCAGGGGACCTGTCTGTCTGAGGAAGGCTAATGACTTCTCCCTGTTCATGTTGCCTGTCCAGTTTATCCTCATGGTCTGTCACATTGGATCATCTAGATCATTTTATAATAACTGTAATTGACTTTTTGGCTCAAGTGTCCCAAACTCTTTCTCCTCTAAATTTATTTAATACATATTGTCTAATCCTGGATATTTTGGCATTTACTGAGACTTGTTGAATTTTACATAAATGTTTATATACTTGACCAATTCCATGTGATAGGATCTCGGGGTCTTCATGATGCAAGGTACTCTTAAGAAGTGCAAATTCTGCCACGTTTGTGATATTAATCAGGAAACTAACACCCAGGGAAATTAAATTACCTGCCCCAGGCCACATTACCAGAGAGTGGCAAACTCAGGTCTCTGTTGCCTCTTGGTCCAATATTGTTTGGCCGATATTTAAAATCTGACCAACATTTATTCAACGTAGGCTATGTGCCATCAGGGACTGTTCTGAAACCCAACAATTGTGCTTCTTGTCTTCCTCAAATGTAGTGGAAGCTCTATTATAGATTCTATGCAACTGGAGTTGTGATCTCTGAAATTCTGACTTCAGGAGTTACGGATCTGAGCTAAGCTTTGCTCTAAGTTCTGGGAATGCTAAACTTTATAAAAACTTTCTGTCCTTAAAAGGTGTCATGTAGTGAAAGAGATGGATATGTAAGGGCCTATTTAAAATTAACAAGTATTATTTAAATGGCCAGTGGTAAATACATACTGGTTTGAGAACACAGTTGTTGAGAGGCAATTAATTTGGCCTCCCCTGGGTTGGAGGGTGCAGAGCACTAAGGGCAAGGTATGAAATTGAACCTTGAGGCCATAAGGAATGAAGCAATGGGTCTGCCTGGTTGACCAGGTAGACACCATAGAGAACCCAGCACACTTCAAATACAGGGCACAGAATAAATAAAGCAATCGAAGGTGGAAGTGTAAGGTTTTCCTTGAAGACAGATGGAGTCTGAGGCTACCTTGTTTTCTCCATAGCACTTAGCATAGTGCTAAAAACACACTAAACACTCAATAATGCTTATTAGATGAAGGAAATGCAATTTCTACTAAGTGTCCAAATTTAAAGAGGCAAGGAAGCCATTTTTCCTAAATTGGCTTTTAAATAAAGATGAAGATCTACAATTAGGAGGGTAAAGGAGCGTTTATTAGTAAATGAGTAAACCCATTGATTATAGGGAAGCAATTACTAACCCAGGATGCCAAGCCAAGAGAGCAAAAGGTTGTGCCAAATTAACAAATTTACTACCTAATAAAACTAAAAGAAGGTTAACTAAGTGCCTTCAATGAAAGCCAGTAAACTACCACATAATTAGACTCCACAGTTAACAAAAGCCAGTAGGCACTTTACCAAAGTTAATGAAGAAACCGTTTATAAACTAAGACTGATGGGGCCCAAGCATTTTTATGTGCCATTTTAGTGGTAGGGTGGGCAGAAGGTGTTGGTTTCCAAATGCAGAAGAAGGTCAATAGGAAGAAAGAATAATACAATTAAGAGAAGGGGTGGGAATAAAGGAATAAAAGAAAATGACAGAAGGACACTTTAAGGAATGTGCCAAGAGTCACAGCCTAGGCAGCAGCAATGGCACCAGAGTGGTAGGAACTGGGCTTTCTGTTGAGTCCTTGAGGAGGAGGATGCTGCCTTTCAAGTGGAAGAATACAGCCCAGTGGACGATCTTCTTTGGATACTTCAAGAGAATCAGGGTAGGAAATTTAACAACTGTCAAGAACTTACCTCTACATAAATATGTTCTCCTTAGGCTTCTGGGAATGGCAGTTATTTAACAGTGTATTAAACAGACATAATTTTCATGGTAGCAAACAAAGGTTTGGGGCATAAGGAAGAGTAAACCAATATTAATCTGAAGTAATAGAGAAGAACAAATCTGACTTTTAGATCTGTTCCTTTAGCTCTAAGCCTGTGCTGTTTTCTGGGCTTTGTCGTGCTAGTTCTGCACCCTTTGTAAAAGAAGGTTACCTAGAGCCTGAAATATACAGGATAGCCCATTCTCAAGGCTCTGATCTTTAAGAGTAGAGTGCTTTTCTATTCATATAAAGAGAAAAGTTTCATAACAGAGAACAACATTTGTCCTGTTGGAGGTTTACAGGAACATCATGACCTGACCCACATGGACAGCTCCAAGAACAAAGGGTTCTGACAACAAGAAGTTTGCAACAACCAATTACACCCCATCCCCTTTTTAGTACAAAAGGAGCCTGAATTCCGACTTGAGTAAGATGGTTCTTTAGGACACAGTCCCCCATCTTCTCCTTCTGATGGCTTTTTGAATAAAGTCATCATTCCTTGCTCCAAAACCTCGTTTCCATAAGCATTGGCCTGTCATGTGGTGAGCAGAACGAGTTTAGACTCAAGTTAACACTGGTAGTTGGTTACTAAGCATCCTGCACTTAGCTTTGCCTAGCTTAAACCATAACAAAAGAAGAAAGAAAGAGGAGAGAGAGAGAGAGAGAGACAGAAAGAAAGAAAGAGAAAGAAAGAAAGAAAGAAGAAAAGGGAGGGAAGGAAGGAAGGAAGGAAGGAAGGAAGGAAGGAAAATTTGGTTATAAAGAAATAGTCCAGATTGCACTCACTGGGCTAATTTGGTCAGCTATGGTTATGTAATTTCTTTTACCATACAAGCTACAGATCTGGTAGCACAAATGAAGGGGTTTGTGGGTTCACTGCCGGATTATATTTAACATAACTAGTAAGAAGATCTTTGTGGGTATCTACACACAACCAAAGAATGTTTTCTCAAGGGACTGTGGACATTTTTTTTCAGTTTACTTTTTCTGTTTTTTAACTTAATGCCCCCTTGAGTCAGACAGACTTAACTAGTAGGTTCTAGAGGGCTCTCTCTCAGTTGTGTAACAGAAGGCATGTTATTACGTGTAACCACACAGAGTTAAGGTGACATTTTAAAATTGTATTTAAGTTATAGATTACATTAATTGTGATGTGTTAAAACCATGTAGGCATACCAAAGAAAGCAAACATAAAAATCCACAGTTTTATTTTTGTGCGGATGTGTGTGATGAGTTTACTTTGGTATCTTTTCAGAATTATTTTAGAGCTGAGCTGAGTTACTCAAGTCTTTTGATTCCTCAGCCATTTGCGTGGCTGGGCTCTTGTCCCCTCATGCTGTGGGGCATGATAGATTTTGATTTTTAGGCTGGACAGTTTAGCCCCTACATGGTCTTAAGAGGGAATAGTTTCAATACAGGATTTCTGTGTTCAAATATAGAAGGCTGTTTAGATTTCAGAACCAGATGGGTCACGTAAAAATGGCTGTGAAAGATCTCAGACTCACAGTGAAAATCTGGACATGAATTCTTACCATGCTGCCTCTGATCAGCCAAACTGCATTTAGAAAACATGTTCATTCTTGATATTTCAACAAATAAAAACTTAACAGAAATGGTCTCTTGAACCAGAGAAAGGAATTCTTTCTGTGCTTTCTTAATGTGACTCTGAATGATAATACCTTTTATGAATTTCTGATTTCTTTTAACATGAGTCTTGTGAGGAGATAGAATCGGCTTGGAATTAAAAATAAAACAAAATTGTGGAATGAATCCTGAACAGCTAGGAAATGTCTTAGAACGTTTGCATTTTAATAAAAGAGTGTTAAGAATGTGACCATTAATAATTGAACATTTAACTAGAATGTTTATTTTAAATCAAGTCCAGTATCTACTTTAACAGAAGACTGTTAAGTATGAAGCTAGTATTATATAAACGTTTAACAACAAGCCAACACTTACCTTTAAAATACATTCACAGCGGAGTATCTTCTCACACTTTGTAGTTTCAAGGTTTATGGGCTATGGAATGGGGAAAATCTGAAAACGTGAATTTGACCACTGGAGGGCTCTAAGTTTACCAGGAGCACAGTGGAAGTCTATGACATGGCATAGGGACTCCTAGTTATAAATAAGCATCCTTAGAATACAATGTTGGGGATTAATGTATTAACTAATCTATTCGTTCAAAAATGTTAAATCGCCTTCTATGTATCAGGCCCTGGCTACAAATGGGAAGACAGGAAACATACAAGCACTAAGTGAAGAGTGTTTATAAAATACTCCTGTAGGTTGAAAATTCTCCCCAAATGTAAGGAATGATGTTCCTAATCACCTGGAGAAGAAGCATTGTATTGCTAATTTAAGTCATTTCACAAATGTCCTCCAACATTGGGTGAAGTAAACAGAATGCCAGATTCCTAGAGTACAGTGGGGACCAAGACAGATAAACCTCATGCCCTTACAGAGAACATAGCCAGATGGGGAAGACTGACAATTAAACCCACAATTAAAATCACTTGTGAGAGGGAGATCACAGGGAAGCTCAATATTGTGTGCGAGATCATAGCAGGGATATCTGCCTCGTCCAGGGAATGCCAGGGAGGTGGGGCATCACCTTCCAAATTCAGGAATTCCACATCAGGTAACTTTACATCATGTTATGTAGTCCACTAAGCCCTACATTGACCTTTGTTAGGCTGCGCTATTAAATATGGTGTAGAAGAAAGAAATTAGCAGCTGTGTCGTCTCTCTAGAGGGAATCACAAATTTGCAGAGCTCATACTGACAAGCAGACTCTGGTGTCAGTGAGGCAGGACCTACATCAATCACAAGGTCTCCAAGGGACTGGTGAGCTGTAGCCTGCTCCATGGACTGAGAAATAATAAAATAGATGGTGAAGTTATGCCTCTTAGGTTTGACTTCCAAGAAATGATAACCTATGCCTTCTATATTGATATGAAATAGAGAGATGGCTGACACCTAACATTGTGTCCTGACCAGGTAATGGTCAGTTGATGATGACGACGAGGGTGATAGTGGTCTTAAGGGTGTATATTATGTCAAAAAAGTGACCGGTATCTGTTTGTGGCTCTTGTGTGCTGCCCCCACCAAAGAAATTTCTAAGACATTTCTTCAAGGTATTTTGAGCCTTCAAGAAAGAGTTTATTAAGCAAATTTAAATCTTTATCAATTCAGTCTATTCAGGCTCTTTCCTTTGCTGCAGCTCCTAGACCTTTCTGGATTGGAAGGAAGGCTATCTGTTTGTTTTGGAGCGCCTGGGATACTGACTACAGAACCATATCAAATAGAAACTCAAGCTTGCCGTGATTCTCAGTGTCTTTGAAGAACTCAAACCTGGCTCTCATTTGTGAATCCTCAATTCATTCTAAAGAGGGGAAAGGCAGTAGTATTTATTGTGCATGTGGTAAATGCCAGAGATACTGACTTGCCACCACATTTCTTCCTCAGAACTATTCAATGAGGCAAGTTGTCCTCATTTCACGCAGGAGTCAGTTAACTGAGGCACAGAGGAGCTAAATCACAGACCCAAGTCCAGACGTTCATATTTCTAATATACGGAGGAGTCTGGATGTGAAGCTAGGAAAACCTGAGTTCAAAATTCATTATTTTGCCTAAATTTGTGCTAAAATCTCATTTTCTATAGTTATTGTGAAAAGGGTTGTCAGTCATGTTTGCATTACAAGGCATAGCATAGTTGATGATGTTTTATTTTGTAATGTGGTTAAAGGCATGGCAGCTGGATACAATCATTGCTTAAGAGACTCCCTTTTTGCATATTAGATATGATTGGAGATTTCAACTCATTCAAGTTAGTGTGCTTTTTAGGCCGTTGCGTTAAACTGCGAACCTTTCAGATACGTAAAATAAATCATCGGCTTTAATGATGTGCTGCTAGGTAATGTTTATTACTGCAAATTCAGACATTTTGCTGCACTGCTTAATATCATGCATGGTTGGATGTGCATGAATATGCCTGCAAATTTGCCTATATGTAGTTCAGTGTTTTCTAATTATATTCTGACAATTTCCAGCTCTCTCTGTTCCGCGGCTAATGGCTGCCTTGAAAATAATCCTTTAGTTATGGACAAATAATTAAAAGATATATTAATATATGAATTATTCTGATTGTGCCAGTTAGAATACCTGTAATTTAATTATAACCCAAACCATTGGAAGTGTTTTCAAGCCATTGATTACTGGTATTATCTAACTAGGCAGTCCTGACTGATTTTCCTAGGTGACTGTGAGTGTCTTCCAAAGACATTAGGGTATAATTTGCAAGGAGTGTGTGGGAAGGATTGTATCCCCATATATTCAGTTACTAAAGAACTGGATTTCTGTGCCTTTTTCTAACTGCCGCTTTGACGTTCACTCTGTAATTTCTTTCTCCTTCCATCGTATGATTACACTTAAACGTCTGATTATGAGAGAACTTTGGAAACAAGTAAATGGTGTTTGATGAGTTGAGGCCAAATGTCTCTGACTGCGTCCCATTTCTCTCCCAGGTAAATTTGTTTGAAAGATCGACCTTTGGAATTTACAGCATAATTGGCAGTGGCTAGTCAAATGAAAGCCACATTTATGCTTAACTCAGTAATATCCCTGGGATGAGCTGGTTATAAAAACAATGAACCTAAAAAAGAACAAAAGAATCCTTTTGAACAAATTTTTTTCAGAGTTAGTTATAAATACATGTTTTAAAAGGATACTATTTGCATGCCCAAAAACCATGCATTTGGCAGAGTAGTCAAAGCCTGATTTCAGTTACAATAGCCTCATGTTTATGACACTACGTCTAATGCTAAAAACATGCATTTTGAACAGAAAGTTGATATATTGTTCCTCATCCCTGCAACTTTATTTTTAATTCAATTGAAAATGAACAAGCCTCTTTGTGTTTTGGTTTGAGAGAACAAAAATAGTTTGGAGTGGTTTTAAAAGCTTTTCTTCTCTCTCCATTCTCAGAAGGAAAGATTGATTTTCAAAACCTAAATTTCACTAACCATTAACATCATATAATGGCATGTTAGTTGTTTTTTTTTCCTACTTATTCTGTACTATAGGATGATGGCTCTTAAAATCAGTAACTGTGTATCTGCAAAAGCAATTGATTTAACTTTGAAATTATACAAAAGCATCTGGATTCTGAGGTTCATGCATTTGGGACAGAGTTGAGAAAGTAGAATGTATTTAAAATTCCCTTGGATTTATTTAATGTGGAGGTCTGTCCTTTCAATTTTATTCAGGTATACTTCAGGTTTCTTTAACACAGATACTTGCTTAATCTCAGATGCTCTGCGTCAGAAGCGCTTTCCTGATAGCTCTCCCTGAGGTAGTAGGCATCAGATGCGCGGATAGTAGCAGCCCTAACATGTTTGACTGGCCATACACTGATGACATATACTTACTTTTTTTTTTTTTTTTTTTTTCGCTTTTTTTCTTTTTTGGCTTATTTTAAAATTTTTCTCCAGCCCTATCAACTTCATTCTCGTAAGTGAATTAGACAATAACACTAGAAGAAGTGGAAAATGGAATAATTATTTTTCTTTTTTTTTCCTTGCAACCCCTTGGGAGGCACTGAGACTACCAGAGTTCGCAGGCACAGTGCGAATAGCACTTCAATACTTGTTCATTTGTTCCTCGTTTACCCAGGAGCTTAGTGAGGGAAACAGTTGTGTAGCTGTCCTCCATATTTGCCTCATTCTCAAACCATCCTTTAGTAAACATTTATTTTCTATCAGCCTTCCAAATGGGAACTTTGCTGAATGTGCTATGGATCTAGAGAGTCTAGAAGACTCAATAGTAAATTGGGCTGCTTATAAAACAGCAACAATTGTGGTAGTAATATCTAACCTTCATTGAACATTTTCTGTCTGCCAAGTATGAAAAATTTTTCTTTTAACCTTACAGTAGCCTTGTAAAACAGGTATTACTATTATCCCAAATTTAATAATGAAGAAATAATGCTTTTAATACTTCTAAAATTTGATAACTTGCTTTTTGTTATCCAAACTATAAGAACTGGAATTTTAAACCCCGACAATCAGATTTAGTCTTTGTTTTAAGCTCTATCCAAACTCTGAGGTCAATCATCAAATCAAAATTACTGGAGTTGAATTTCCTCTTTCTTTTCTCTATTCATTCAACAAATATTCAACTTATCCTGTACAATACAGACAAGTTCCCTGCCTTCATAAAAGAAAATTATGGTAGGAAATTATTTAATAAAGATATAAACAAACAACAGATAAAGAAGCAAGCAAAAAGAATTACTGAATTGTAATAGGTACTATACACAAAAGAAAGTGAAAAACCTGGTATTGTATAAGGTGATCAGAGAGGGCTTCTTTGAAGGATGACACTTAAGTTGATAGTTGAGTGATCAGAAGGAGCCAGGCATCAAAAAGACCAGGGGAAAATGTTACAGGTAGAGGGACAAAAAGTGCAGAACCACTGTCATGGGAATAAACTTAGCATATTCTAGGAACTGTCGGAATGTTAGCATGAGCTGTGCATAGTGATTAAGTGGGGAGTAATACCAAATAAAGTTAGAAAGTTAAGCAGGGACCAGATTTTTCTGGTTCTTAAAACTAAAATTGCAAGATAAAATGTAGAATGCCAGTTACATTTGAATTCCAGATAAATAACTAATGCCCTTTTTGTATATCTCAAATATTGCACAAGACAGAATTTTGTAAAATTGAAGTACAGTCCATTACAATGTGTCAATTTCTGGTGTACAGCACAATGTCCCAGTCATGCATATACATACATATATTTGTTTTCATATTCTTTTCTGTAAAACATTATTACAAGATATTGAATATAGTTCCCTGTGCTATACAGAATAAATTTTTTTTAAATCTATTTTCCTATGTGGAATCTAAGTAAAGAAAAAAAGAGGGCACTAATGAACTCATCTACAAAACAGTAACTGACTCACAGACACAGTAAACAAACTTAGGGCTACCAGGGGAAAGAGAATGGGAGGAGATAAATTTGGGAGTTTGAGATTTGCAAATGTTGACCACTACAAGACATACTTATACTAAAAAAAATTCATTGTTCACCTGAAATTCACATTTAACTGAGTGTCTTGTATTATTATTTGCTACATCAGGCAACCCTGTTTGTACATGATAACTAGGTAGAATTTTAACACAAGTGGTATGGGAAGCTACTATTTTAAGATAAAAGATGGTATTATCTAACTTTTTAAAAGATCCTTCTCGTACTTAAATAGACTAGAAGGAGACAAAATATAATAAGGGGTCACTTAGGAGGCTATGGCAGTAGTCCAAGGGAAATGTGATAGTAGCTTAAACTAGTAAAATATAGGTAGCTATGGGTTCAAAATTAATTTTGATGTTGGAACCAACTGCATTTGCTATAAGTTTGGTGCTGGGGTGAAGAAAAGAAAAGGGCTAAGCATAACCCCCAGATTTCCATGGAGTGTGATACTACGTGTTACAATGCCGAAGACCAGGTTGTACAGGAGAGGTGAATACCAGGATCATGTTTTTTTGAGGAATCTCAAGTAACAAGGTCAAATAGACAGCTTGATGGATAAATGGAAGTACCTCACCCAAGAGCATTTTTGTCTTAATGAGATAAATAGAATGCATGGCAAAGAAGGGAATTACTTCCCTGTGCCAGGACTTACAGAGGGTATTAAAGATACAGCAATGTTTAGAACGAGTTACTTTTTGGGAAGAGCTCATGATTAGCAGACATTTGGTTCTGTCCAAAATGTCCACTGAGACTTGGTCTATGCAAAAAGGTCCTGTCAAAAATGTCCACCCTTAGAAAATATCCTTGGGTTCAAATAGCCCATAAAGTTTATTTATACCTTTGGTTTACAGGATTAATACATAAAAATACTACCATGTTTTATTGGTCCAGTAATTGTATTGTGGTTGTATTGCCAATAATAACCTTTCTTGCCTCAGTAGCCTGATTGATAATAGCACATGGGGTTAAGATGTATGGATTGGAGTTCAAATCTTGCACAAGAGCAGGGATGAACTAAGTATATGGAGGAAGAGAGTCCATCACTTAGAGAAATGCACAGAGAGCAAGTTGAAGCTGGAGTCTCTCTATGCAAGTTGCATTAGTATGTCACTGGACATTTGATTGAATGTAGCAGGATTGTTCAGTAAGGGAGGAATTTGAAAGGAGGAGCTTGGTCAAGCCTTTATGTAAAATGACTTGGAAATTGTTGAGTAAACACTTTACAGAGCAGAGGATCTTGTTTGTTTGGGAGGGATGAAAATAGGTGTGACTCTCCTACCACGTAGTGGTTGGGTGTAATAACCTTAGAGGGGTTAGAGGGGATACCAGGCAGTCAGTTAGCCCCCTCTGCAGCTATCCCATTGCCCAGGGTTCAAGGGTGATGTTTCCCTTGAAACAACACCCTATAGAGGTATGATTGCATTACACTGAAGGAAGGGTCTGTTGCTATTTGAGGAAGTTTTAGTGGGTGTGACTCCCATGCTTACCTGGGAAGCAGCGTGGACCACCATGCCCTCAGCTGGTGCCCACCTACTGGCTGGTCCAGCTCAGGCCAAACCAGATGTTGAATCCCTAAGACATTAGTAAGATTTTCTTTACCAGGAAACCAGCAACCACTGGTTAGATGACTACAAAAGAAAAACAAACAAACAAACAAAAAACCTCTCTGTACTTGGCAATATGACAACTTGATTTGAAAATTCTCAGTGGAATAATGCAGAAATAGTATACTCACAAAAAGAACAGTCCATGCTTTAATTACGATAGTTTTTGTTATTTACATTCCTTTAACAGAGATAGATATAAAAAGTACTGGCTCTAGGAAGAGAGGAGAATTTACAATGCCTGATATACAACTAGTTAGGATAACATTGGAAAGCATTACAACCATTCAAGTTGGGTTAAGATAACATGAGCACAATGTGGGTGCCAAAAGGGAAGTGAGGAAAACTATGAATATGTTAAAACAACATGCAGAGAAAGAACCAAATGCAACATCATCACAGGTACTTCGAAAAACTCTCCATGATATTTGTGATGAAAAGGTCCTGTTATTGCTACCAGAAGCTCATTAAAGAAGCAAGTAAACAGAATTCAAAGCAGACATTGAACTCCCAACCCAACTTCATTGCATGAAATTGAAATTCTAGAGGAGTATAAAATGATCAGACAGGGAGAATAATTTTTACGCGTGATTCCGGTGCACAAGATGACAAAAGATCTCTTACTTATACAACTTATGACAATACTTGATGTTTAAGTGTCAGAACCACATTTTTCAGTGATGACACCTTCAAGACAGCACCAGCATGGTTCAGTAAAGTTATTTATTGTGCATGGTGTAGTACTGGGCTATATTATGCCATTGATTTATGCACTAACAATAAAAAGGTGAGAAGATATTTACACATATATATATGAGAAAGTACTTGCATTTGCATTGTAAAGAAATCTGTCGTTAACGCTTCATTGTGCATGATAGATATTGAGATTGCAAATATAAACGTGTTTCCACTACTACTACCAGATGCACATGAAAGGATGTTTGTTACACTTTTCACAATCACTGTGGCAAAAAAACCCAGAACTTTTGATTTAACATTGAATGTATGACAATGGAAAGCAAAGCCCATAAGTGTGCCTCCATTTGTACCTTTGGAAGATGTAAATGAAACTTTTGAGAACATTGTGGAGAATGCAGAAGAAAATTTAGATGACCTAATGGATTGTGTTGAGAGAGTTTATGTCCATGAAAGGCATGGCAGAGGCAGAAGAACAGAAGCTCCAGAATTTCCACTAGAAACTTGGAATGTTTATACATCAACACTGAATGACAGTTACGGGCCAAACAATACAATGGAAGGCTGACAGAGCAAATTTCAACATTGTAGTGCATTATCCTTCAATGTGGAGATTTATTGAAGTGTGAAAAGATGAATAACAAAGCAATGAACAAGTTGTGACCCAGATTCTTAGTGATCATGCTCAAATATGGCCACCAACTTCATGATGATGTCACATTTGTATAACCAAAATTATTAACAGATATAAAAAATTTTAAAAGCCAATAATCAGGTCAATATTTGCTGGAGAGCAAATCCTCATCGACTTAAGAGTAACCCTGCTGAGTTTCATAACAAGGAAGAACAAGAATAAGTGTGAAATCCACAATTCATCATGAATTACATTAAAAATAATGCAAATAAAATTTTAATAAAGTTAAATATTTGTATTATTTGATGAGTCCTGGACTAAATGTCTCAATGAATGTTCTGGACAGGACCAAATGTCCTGCGAGGAAGATGGTGCTTTAATGGGAGACAGATAAGTAAAGAAGGACAATATAACTGGTGAAAAGAGGTATCTCTGTGGTTCTGTGTGGGTATGGCAAGGTGTGGAAACGGAGAGGGGATTAATTCCACTTAATAGAAGTTTATATTTGGATTGGGCCTTTAGGAAAAGTAAAAATTTGTACACAAAATAGTATAGAAAAAGAATGTGGTAGAGAGAAGAAAAAGCAAGGGAGAAAAACCAGGGATGAATAAACATGGCTTGTAAGAAGACCACGGAGAAAACTCATAACTGGACTCTTGTGGTGCTGAGAAAAGACAGGCTTTAGGGCTAAGAAGGTGGGTAGGGACTATATTGGATAAAGCATGGTGTGACTATATGTAAACCAATTCGACTGCTCATTTAGAATTACAAGTTTTTTTCAGTTTAAATTGATGCACTGATAAAATTAACTGTTAAGATACCGCATGCATATCTCTGTAGAACCTTTCTATTCTTCCTTATGTCATAAAAAGTCAATTTTTCATCATGAAGTATAATCAATTTTATATGCATTTTCTTTGCACTTCTCCCTAAGTCTGATGTAAGTTCGTCCTTTTTCACAGTTGATCGTACAAAAAATACGAGAAGATAATAATTAAATGGAGTAGCAGGAGATGTAATGTTCAGCAGGTTGTGATGCTGTATAACTGCATACAGTCACCCCAGACTTCTCTGGGGGCTTAAAGTTATCTGTGAGATTAGGATCCTCTTTCCACCTTTGGAAATTGGGTTGTCCTTCCTCTTGATATTTTTTCTTTACAAAAATACTCTGAGTCACAGATTCTAAGGGGCTGCTAATGTACTTTCAACACTAACAGTGTGGGAAGAACTAAGGACACATATTGGTTTGTAAATGTGTCTAAGTTCTAAGTTTTCTTATGGACAATATTTTGTTTCTTCTTACGGGGCCACGACAGAGTTGTGCTATGAACTTAAATCACTTAATACATTTTGAATGGTCTTTAATCGTTACGACATATTATTTCTTAAAAGGTTAATGCATTGAGTTTTTAAAATTAAACATTGACTTCTAACAAATTACATATAAATAATTAATCTAATATTAATGGAAATGGATTCAAGTGGGCAAAAAATTCCAGGACCTTTTTTCCCCTTAACTAAAAGGAAATTGAGCAAAATACGGGTGAATACTTGTAATGTGTGACTTGGGGGGCTTCCTATGTTTAATTCATCTTCCAGATAGAATCCCTGGCTGCTGATGGTGGCTTGGTGAATCCTCTTTTCACTCAAGAATCAGTTTCTGGGGGTAGTGCCTTCATCTCTAATTGCTCCTTGACCTTGCTGTTCGCCTTTTCCTGGTCAAACCTGAGTAACTCGTATTCTGAACAACTACTTGGCCTATTCATAGAGCAGAGGAAAGATAATGTGTGATGGTCTCAGGTATGGCGTGTGTGTGTGTGTGTGTGTGTGTGTGTGTCCTTCCTCAGATAAGTCCAATCAGCCATTTGTTTCTTTCTGAGAAGTAATTTAGAATGTTGTCTATCTCTCCTGAAACCTAGACCCCACTCAGTCTAAACTCAGTGGACTTGATGCCAGAATCACAACCACAATCACAGAATTACAATTTTAAAAGAAACACTAAGAGATCATGCATTGCACCCCCTAGCTCTGCTCAGGACCATGTGCAAACCATCCCAGGTAGAGATCTAGCTTAATTACTGAACAAGGGAAACATATTTTTGCACCTTTTTCAGTATATTTTTTCCTTCTTAAAATTTTTTTTCCCAGCTGAACAAGTGAAGGCTTGTATCCAGAGTCCCTTTGCCTCCAAGAAAGTTTAGTTCAACCAAGGTGACTTAGGGAAGAACCACAGTATTTACAGCCTTGTCTCATGAGCTGTCCTACTCCATTGCTCAGCGAAGCTTTTATCAGTCATCCTCACTTCTCTTCATGCTAATAGCTGGGCAAATAAAGTGCATCCCTGCTCCCAATGATAAGAGGAAAATTATTTTTGTGCAAAGAAATGAGCTTAGAAGTAAGATAAACCTAGATCCAAATCCTACCTTTTTCCCCATTCTGTTTCTGAAAATTTGTTCAAGTTTCTTAATTTGTCCTAGCTTCAGTTTCTCCATATACCCAATGGATTTAATAAAGCTTTCTTCCAGATTTCATGACTGGTTGCAAGGATTAGAAATGACTGCAGGGGAAGTTGTAGGGTTGTGGGAGAGTTACCAAACCTCTCCCAAAGCTCTTACATACAATGTATGTAAAAACCTCTAAATTTAAGAAAGTGGAGGCATGGGGGAAAACTCAGAGCAATGAAAATGAAAACCAACAAGTTATCAGTCACTAAGTGTGCAGTACAGTGGCAGACAAAAGGCAAAGGAATTTTAATGACCCCCCAAAGCCAGAGAACCCCCAGATTTCCCACAGATTCTCACTGGAACATGTATGGCCCATCTGAAAACAGCAGCCAAACCCGGGACAAAACTTGCTAGTTCAAACCCATTGATAGTGAGTGTGAGAGTTAGGTAACACGGAACAAGCCAAGGGAATTCTCCACGGAAAAATTGCAAACTGAGAAGAAACTTCCAGAAGTAGAACCTCAATTGAAAAGAACAAAAATAAGAGGGGAGAAGCAAGAAGAACCAGATAAAAGTAGGGGAAGGAGCAGCAGGCTCAGAGTTCAGAAAGCGCAAAGTCGTGATTTGAACCCTTAAAGGACATGTTAAGAGAGAGGGTCTGTGATTGTGAAACTAAGAAAGACAACGTGGCTCCCAGGTGCCTGTGAGGAGCAAAAGGAAAGTCATCTTACAGCAGCATCAGAACCAGAAAAAGATGGTAGTAGAATCCGTATGTGAAGTTTCTATTGAAAGAGAAAGCATGACAAGGGGAACGAATGAGAGACGGGGAGGGGGAGGGGGAGAGAAGAGTGGAATAATTCTTCTGTAGACAGTGGAAGCATTTCAGGATGCATGCCAGCAAAGCAAACACTATCAAATGCTGTGACCTAAAATTCTCAAACAAAGTAAATCACTAAAAAGTAATCAGAACTATGAAACAGCAGCATCAAATAATAAACTTAGAACTACTCAAGCATGAGATAACTGCAGAGGGAATTTCAGAACTTAAGAAAGAATTAGAAACAAAAGAAAAAGCCCCTTCCAAGAGGAAGTCTCAAGTAACAGAAAAGCAAATAAACACTTCAGGACAATGCTTTGAAAGAAAAAAGAGAGAGAGAAAGGAGAAAATACTTAAAATCTAAAGGAAAGTAAGAAAGAGGTAAAAAGGTTTCAAGAGAAAGTAATAGAGAAGTTGAACAAAGAAGACTTGCTCTATGCCTGGCAGCTGTCCCAGAAAAGAAGAGGGAAGCAATGCAGCGGAACAAAAGCCAGATGTCGTGATCAAGAATACTTCCTAGAAATAAAGATATAAAAGTGCATAGTAAAGTGGTAACCCACACATCTGGGAAAAATCCAACTGGAGCAGGCAATACCAAGACATATTCTAATAAAACTATGACTTAAAAGATATGATAGAAGCTAAAAAGAAATCCCTTTGCATCCAGGGCAAAAACAAAGTCAATTTAAAAAGGAAAGAAACGGAATTGTCGTCTGACTTTTAACAACAATGGTTTATGCCAAAAGACAAATGTAATCCAAGAACAAAAATGTGAGCTTAGAATTTTATATCTATCCAAACTAACCTTTAAATTTAAAGGCTCCAGAAAATCTACCATTAATTATCTGATGTCTTGGGAAGTAATATTACCATAAGGTTTCCTTGAGAAATCTACTAGAGAGTAAATAAAACAGATAGCATCATGAAAAATAATAAAGGTCTTACCGTGAGTGTATGTGTGTGTGTGTGTGTGTGTGTGTATCTTCTGAGAGAAATACAGCCTTCTATGACACATTATAGAAGTTGAACCAGAATTAATCAAACTATGTAGCTTAAAGGACGGATATACAGGGAAATCATGGGACAGAGAAATACGTTGAATGACAGTGTGGGATGCAATGGCAACATCCAGATGGAAGGATATTCTAGGAGTGTCCTTTGTTTTCTTCACCAAATAAAGTAAGAGGAGAAATCATTAGATAGAGATGGAGACGGACAGAGATAGAGACAGAGACAGAAACAGAGACACAGAAAGAGGGAGAGAGAGACAGGCTGAGGGGTAATCTATAGAGTCAAAGAGACTTAGGAGAGACATTAAGTAACTGCAATATATAGATTTTATTTGCATCTTTAGTTGAACCAACAGTAAAAATTATAAAATAATTTAGAATACTTGAACCCTAGCTTGATATTTGAGGACAGTCAGGAGTTATTAATAGTTCAAAGTGTGATAAAAGTATTGTATCTGTGATTCAAAAGACTTCTTATCTTTTTGACACACATATGAAGTATTCATGGATACATTGATATGGATGATCCCTGCTACTGTACTTGAATATCACATATCATGTAATTCCATCTCCATTAATATCATTCTGGTCCGAAGACCGTCATCTTCCAATTGCACTAATACAAGGGATTTCTCGTTGGTCTTCCCACTTCTACTCTTTGTTTCCTTTTAAAGCTTATCCTCAACACAGCAACCGGATGATCTTTTAAAACATATAATTCAGATAATAGTCTTGGCAAGCATTTATGAAGCACACGCTTTGTTTCAGGCACGATTCTAAGTGCTTTACATGTATTACTCATTTGCTTCTAACAGCAGTCCCGTGGAAAGTTGGCCCCAGTATCATGCCTACTTCATCGATAGGGAAACGGAGGCACATAGAAGTTTAAAATCCAGCCCTGGTGGGAGAGTCAGAAGTGGAAGTCAAGCAGCTTGGTGTCCTAACTGTATACTCTGCTGTTTTCATCACTTGCTCAAACTCTTAAGTCACTCTCTCCAGCGCTTGTAATAAAACTGCACTCCTTTCCATATGGCTGGTTGTACAGCTTGCATTTGTTCCTCCAGCTCACTGCTCCCCAAGCCCTGTCCCAGAGCCTAGGGTTATAGCAACAGAAGGGATGGAGCATCTTTTTCCAATTTTCCTGCCCAAAGAGAGCACTTTTTTCTAATTCATCTGCTCTGAGGAGGCATGCCTTTCCAATTTGTACAGAGGTGCCAGATGTGCTAACACAGCCCTGACAAGGCCCTGCACAGCCTGGCCCAGCCTCCCTCCTACCTCACTAGGTGCCCGTCTCTCACTCATTTTGTTCCAGTCGCATTGGCTTCTGTCACGTTCTCAAATGTACCAAGCTCTTTCCAACCAGAGCATCTTTGCTCTCTGCCAGAAATGCTATTTCCTGGTCTTTGTTATGCTGGTTTCTTCTCATCCTATGGTCTCTGTTATTTTAAATAGTTATTTAGAGGAGACATTTTTACCAAATTCTGTAATTCTCCAAAACAACATTCTGTTTATGTCAAAAACAAATTATATCAGCTCATTCTCATGCTAAACTCCATTTTGCTCTTATAATGAGTTTTAAGGGAAAAAAAATGATATTCATTCATTTCCCCACTGGGTTTAGGACTGAGAATTCTACATGAGAGACAGAAAGATGGAGAGCCAAGTGTCACCTTCAGCAGTGATGAGAACTGGAGAATGTATCTTAGCAGTGAGACCACAGTAGACCTGTGACTTCTCTGAACTTTACTTCAGAATTTCAGGCTTCTCTCTACCCAGGGAAAACCACCTCCAAATGTATGTGTGAGCAGGTCAACACATTCTCTCCTTGGTGCCGTGGTCACACAGATCTGAAAAATAGAGTGCCTGCACGTGCAATTCCTGTGCAAGCTGTACAACCAGCCACATAGAAAGGAGTGGGGTTTTATCCCTGTGCAATTGCACCTGGCACGTGCAGTTCCTTTCCCCAAATCCATCAATCTGGTGGGAGCAGAGGAAAGATGGAATTGTCCCTGTATATTTTTATCTGCTGAGAGACAGGATGGTTAGTCAATCTCCATTCTCTCCCTTCAGTGGAAACCAGTGCAGTGAAACCTGAGGAAAGTTCTGTTTGGGTTTTATCCCCAAACAAATGCAATCTGGTGTCCTTACTCTGCTGGCTTGACTCACCCTGGACTGTTGAATTTTCAGAATTTTGTGAGCTAGTTTTGAAAATTTTGATAGTGTGATATTATTTATGGTGGAAGTGTTCACACCATGAAAACTGAAATTTGTTGAGGGCTACAGATCAGTGAGCAAGTTGTTAGAATGTCCCAGCACACCCAGCGAGACCCTTTTCATGAGGTGACAATGAGGTGACACCCACCTGCCCACCTCTCTGTCCTTCTCATGTAACCTTCTCACCTTCCTCACTGAGTTCCAGTAATAGGTCTTTCTGGTCCCCAAAATGCTAAACTGGTTTCTACCTTAAGTCCTTTGCACTTGTTCTTGCCTGGAATGATCCCCTGCATGCCCCCACGGCTTATTCCTTCTCATTCAGAGCCCAGTGGGACACTACACCCTCCAAGAGGACCTCTTTGGTCATGCAGACTAAAGAAGTTTCCAGTTACTCTCTATCATGTTGGCTGTTTCTATATTTTCATAGTATTTCACCATCTAAACTTTTCTCAGATACATAGGTTGTAAATTCTGTGAGAGCAGTATCTTAGTATCTTTACCTTGTTCACTGCTGCATTTCCAATCCGTAGAACCATGGCTAACATACAGTCAACTGAATGTATTTAATAACCATGGTTCAATCCTAACTACAATTTTCCATGGGTGAAAAATGAAGTGGAGATAGGTCCAACTCCAAATCTGGATCAATACTTATTTTTTTCTGATACCACAAATGGTGCATTTCTTATTTTTGAAAATTAGACTACTGCCATACAGAATGAACTCTTTTTCAGAGTATTTACAGTATACCTCATACTTCATACTTGGGATTCTTTGAAGAAAACTGGTAAAGCAGTTTTTATATAAATTCTGGAATATTTCTTGAAGTCCCAATTAGAGAGGGACTTCAAGGGCTAAGCCCAGTGACTTATTTTCATGTAACTTCCAGAACTTTTTCCTACAATAAGAAAGCTAAAAATATGTCTTATTTTAATAGAAATCTTGATTTTAAATCATGCTCTCTTTTCAGTGAATTTTTGACATTGTTTTTCTAGGAAACTTTTTGCTAAATATGTTGTAAGTGGTGAAGTCTAAAATAAGTTGGTTAGTCAGAATGGAGAAGTCTCTTATTACCAAGCTTGGCATTTATTGTGAAATTGGCTTTTGTGTGTGTCTTTTTATTTTATTTATTTATTTTTATTGAGATTTAACTGGCACATAACATTGTATAGGTTTAAATTATACAAAGTGTTTATTTGATACACTTGATACAGTGTGTTGATATGATATATTGCAAAATGATTCCAATCTTAGTGTTATAGCTAACACATCTACCATGTCACATAATTATTATTTCTTTTTTGTGTTGAGAACAATTAAGAGCTAGTCTCTTAGCAACTTGGAAGTCTATAATACAGTTTATTGCCTATAATCACTGTGCTGTTCATTAGCTCCCAGGACTTATTTATCTACTGCTTGCAAGTTTGTGTTCTTAAACAAGTTGCATCTTTAATTAGTTAACTAAGCTGGTTTCAGATTCAAAAGAAACGTTGAACTCCTTAGAATCATCCAGTTTTCTTAAAAGCTGAGTGTGCTCAGCAGAATCTCTTAGCTTCAGAGAAGGACACGTTGTTCTTTTATAGGGACAGATGAGCAGCTAATAACTTTAACATGTTCATTAAAAAAAAATTCAAAAAATTAAAAAAAAAAACCCTTATGCTTTAGCCAATTTGAAATATAAAACAAACCAAAGTGGGAAGTCAAGACAGAGCAGCAAGCTTAACTGTCTGTTCAGATTCAGTGTGCAAGTCTCCTTCAAGGTGGCGGGAGCAGAGTCACCCTTTTCTATGGCTACAGTGTCTCCACTTGACTGCACACTTCATTGGCCGCTCTGACATGAGCCCTTCAGTGGACTGACACAGAGTCTCTCCTGGCGTGAGATGTTTTTCCTTCTCTGTAGACTTAAAGATGTTGGACCGAGACCTTTTTCTGTGATTCTGTGACCCCTGCCTCCTATCCAGGAAAACATGACATCTTATTTTATGGATGTTAGAAACACGCTGTTTATCAAAACTCAAGGTCAGACACAGATTTTAACATGGGAGATTTATATTAATGAGAAAAATACCATATGAGGGTGAGATGTGTGATGGGGTCGTGGGCTGCTGCCCTTGAAAGTCTTTAATGGTTTGGGTGAAACAGGAGTGGCCTGAAGCAAACCTGTCATTTTGTTGACAGTTTTCTTTGCTGCCCCTTAGGACCTCTAAGTTCCCTTCCATGCTAAGTGGTGAGTGGTAATAACATTCTCTTCTGGGGGGCTGGCCTCCATTCTCCCTAACCCTTCTCCCTCCCTCCCTGAAATGGAACATGACCTACCGCCTTGGGTTCTTGGCTCCAAGTTGCCTATAGGAGACATCAATTGAGATGCTTTGGATTCATTATTAATGACAGAATAAAATCAGTTAGCTATTGCAAGCATGATTTTACTTTGAACAGCAACACATGCATGACCAATTACTTAACTCTGTGATACAACTTTCCATTCATGAAATGTCCAAGTTACAAAAGTGGCACTCCAGAGTCTTATTAATGCCCCCTCGAAGCCCCTTAGCATAGATAAGCACCCAAGGAGTGAAAGGAAAGGAGACTGATATTTACAGAAAGCGTGTAATGGGATGTTTTTATATATTCCACTTTTGGCTAAGATTTTTAATGTCCCTGTGTCTATTTAAAAAAAAAAAAAATACCCTGATTAACAGCGTTCTAATTCAATTCTATAGCACCATGAAAAAGCAACAATGACAACACCACCCTCCTTATTCAGTTACTGGCAGATTTGAAATAATAAACAAACTGTAATCCACCATCCAGTTGGAATATATAAATATGAGGTGGATGGGTGCAGGGAATCCTATGTCATGGAAACCCCATGATAACAGGGCCAGCAAGAATTTAATGCTATTTGGATAACAGCTTTAGGCACAATAGCTCCAATTTTACACTAAAATATGACCACAGACTCAGGACTCAAATGTATGAAAATTTAAAACTTTTGCCTAGACCAGTCATTGTCAGAGTCTGAAAGAAATGTCTGCTCACTACAAGAACTACAGAACTGGGTTAAAAATTGTAATTCATAAAGATAAAATGAGTCTACCTGCCTCAAGTTCGTAGTTAAGACCTTTTGTTCTTTTCCTATTTTTGGCCTCCTGGATCCAAACGCATGTTGAGTTAAGTAGTGACTCTGTTGATTGGCAGTTACTCTTAGAGGGAAACAGAGCTCTGTTTTCTTTTCCCCAATGAAAGTATCTCTGTGTTTATTGGCTAGATTGGGAGAATACAGGGTGCTGGCCCCTCGTGGTTGCACAGTCATCTTAAAAGGTATGGATTCCTACAATTAAAATATCAACAGGCAGAATCAGAAAATAGCCTCCTTAGCCGTGTGTCTTGGAGATTTCGTTTTCCCAATTATTTATTACATTCTGGGTATGAGGAGGCTAGGCTGTTGCCGTGCCAAAGTCCCAAAGTCAATGAAAGCCCATGAGACTTTGGTAATTTCACCAATAATCATTCAAATGGACTGGTCAGACAGCTTATAGTTTTAAATCAGAGAGAATGAACAGAAACTCTGAACTATCGCCCTTTTGAATAGATTCTTCCCACCCACCCCCACTAGGAAAGAGTCTATGTGAAAACATTGGAAAAACAAGAAAAAAAGCATCATCTTCATGAACATTCAGAGAATGAGGTGATCTTTGCAACTTAGCTGAAACAAGAATGAATTTATAAAAGTGTTTAGTGTTCTTTCCAGAATATCATAATAGATGATTATGTGAATATGAATATGAATTTATCTGAAACAAGTTCAGAAAACTATAAAAAAGGAAACACTGAGATCAGAAGACAGGAAAAATGTGTAAGATAATGAGGTTTTATAAGGAAACTAAAAATGTAATAGCAGAAATAAAATTTTTAGGGGAGGTAGTCAAGAAGAGTTAGTTACCTTGGAAAACCAAATCAGTGATGTGAAAGATGAAGCTGAGAAACTTGTCCAGAATACAAAGATGAAAAAGAAAAAGCAAAAGTGAGAAGCCATTAAAAAAAAAACAACACAGAATTCATCTTAAGAATTATACATTTCCCTGAGGGTATAATCAGAAATAAAACAATTTTCAAAGATGTAACTAAAGAAGTCTTTCAGACTTTGAGATGTGCAAATCTATACTCACCCTTTCCAAAAAAGGTCAATGTAAAGAAAACCATACCTAGACTCATCTTGTAGAGATTTTTGAAAAACACTTATAAGGGGTGGGGGAGGGGAATCAAATAAAGGCAGTCTAAAGGTACAAACTTCCAATTATAAGATAAATAACTACTAGGAATGTAATGTACAACATGGTAAATGTGTTTAACTCTGTTCTGTTATATATGAAAATAATTGAGAGCAAATCCTAAGAGTTCTCATCACAAGGAAAATATTTTTTTCCTGTTTCTTCATGTTGTATCCATATGAGACGATAGATGTTCACTGAACCTACTGTGGTTATCATTTCATGAGGTATGTTATTTACATCATTATGTTGTACACCTTAAACTTAAGTAGTGCTGTATGTCGATTATATCTCAGTAAAACTAGAAAAAAAAAAAAAACCGCCAAAGTCATGAAAAATCAGAAAGGAATGAAACTATCACAGACTGGAGCAGTCTAAAGAGACGTGACAGCTTAATGCAATGTGAGGTCTTCCATGCAATCCTGGAACAGGAAGAGGACATTAATGGGAAACTGATGAAATCAAAATCAAGTGTGGAGTTTAGTGAGTTACAACGTGACAGTGTTTATTCCTTAGTTTTGACAAAGGTACTGTGGTTGATGTGAGATGTTAACATGGGGGAAAATTTGATGAGAAGAGTGTGCAACTTTTCTGTAAATCTGAAACTATTCCAAAATAAGATACACAAATATGTTTTTTTAAATAATTGATGAATTATGTTTTTAACCCTCCATAAATGGTGCTGAATGACAATTTTAACTCCAAGGAACTTCAGTGGAAATATTAATACTTTAAAACTATTTTTTGAGTGTTCATCATTTTAAATGAGAAATAATGAACAAGTGAAAATTTGTTCTAGAACGTGTGATTTGTAATGTGTTATCTCTTCTTTAAGATCTGCCTGGATAGCATAAACCCAATTTTACAAAAACTAACTATTCATTTCTGGGTGTGAGTAGAATTGTTGTATTTCTTACTCTTAATTTTTTATATAAATATTTAATAGCAACAAAAGAGTATGTGCATACAGAATACCTTCAAGCACACATCTATGCTTATAATTGAATTGAAACAATGGAATATTCCCAGTGCAGTTGAAATTCCTTGTGCACTTGTTCTGTTTATGTCTCTACTCCCACTTCCTGAAGGAGCAACTGTTTAGAATTTTGTATTTGTCATGTATTTGCTTTTCTTAATGGTTTTATCCCACCTGTTCAATATATTGATTAGTTTAAATGTTTATGGAATTAATATTAATGACATCATATCACACATAATCACCAACTTGCTCTTTTCATTCTGTTTTATTTTGGTGCTATCCATATGCATGAGAATAGCTGAAGGGCGTTTATTTTTCACTTATTTTTTACTGCTAAATAGTTATACATTACATAACTAGAATCCAATAATATTCATCTCTCTTATTTCTAGTTGCTTTTGCTTATGTGCAAACACAAATAAATATACTATGAACATTCTTGTAAATGTTCCAGGGAGCAAATCTGCAAGTTTGCCTAGGGCAGTAGTTTTCATTGCTAACTCAAACCTAACTTTGGGGTTTCTGTTTTATTTAGTCAGAGGTTGGCCTGGAATCAGTATTTGATGCATCTCCAGGTGTGGCGAGGGGCTTTAATTTCTTTTAGAATCTCTACTCAAAGCTATGAAAATCTGCACAAATAGACTCATGATTTCTGTGTGCTTCAGTTTCTTCATAGGAAAAGTTGGAGGGGTGACAAAAACCTCTACCTCACTGGTTTAGTAGAATTGCTGTATGTATAACATAGAGTTGCACTCAGTACTCAATAAATGGGAGCTTTTATATAAATTCACTACTTCCCTCCTCAGTTGTGTTAAAAATTGCCTCGAAATGCTTTTTTGAGGCATAATTTACATACAATAAAATAAACAGATGAATGAGTATTGAGAGCTATGTACATCTATAAAAATATCACCATAATTTAAACATAGAAAAGATGGCCCCCAGAAAATTCCTCCAGATACTTCTCCAATCATGCCTCCCCAGGCTTGCGGACTGTTGATCTGATTCCCATTGTGATGGAATATCGTGCCTGTTCTTGGACTTCCCATAGGTGGAGTTTTACAGTATGTACACTTTAGTGTCTGGCTTTGTCTCAGGCCAATGTTTTTTACTTTTACACATACTATTGCATATATCAGTAGTTTAGCATTTTATTTATTTTATTTTATTATTTTGATCTACCATAATTTGTTTAGTGACTCTCCTATTGATGGAAATGGATGGCTTTGAACATTCATGTACAAATCTTTCAGTGGGCATAGTTTCCATTTCTTTTATGTAAATACTTTTGTTTATTTATTTAGCTTTTAACTTCAACAATTACATTTTTTTGCCCCTACTTGCCTTTGTTACTTTCTCAAATAATCATGGATAATTTTACATTGCCCTCTTTGGTTAATAATTTTAATCCTCCTTTTTTATTCCTGAAATTTATTAAAATATGCATTTCACATCTGTATCCAGAATTTCCAGTAACTGATACATTTCTATAGGGTTGGCTTTCCTTTCTGACTCAATTGTGGTTTTTGAAAATAAGATTACACTCGTTGTGACATTACCTGTGCAAATCTAATGAGGTCTGTTTAGAGGGTGTTTTCTTCCTGAGAGGATTTGATTTTGTTCCTGCCAAAACAGATGCCTGAAACTATTTTCAGTTAATTTATTTTGTATGATTACGGTTCTTCAGAGCTCTTGGTTGGTGTGATTTTGAAACTTACATATCCTCGAATGTCAGCTTATAAATTTGCAATCTTAATTTTTCCCTCACCTCAAAACCAAAGTTACATTAGATAGATTTTTGTTGCTATCTATTTTTATTGAGTGGGGTCAATTTTTTTTTTTTTTTTCTAGACACTCTTTCACTGAGGGTATAATCTTTCATGGATCCAAACCTTGTGTGTGGTACTGTTACAGTTTCCTATTTTGTACGGATCAAATTCCTTTTTAAAAAAATTGAATTTGGCTGTTAGAGCCCAACACTCTGAATTCCCAGCCACCAAGTTCGTGGCTTTCACACCACTCTACACACAAGACCTTGGTTTATTTCTGGTCTCTGCAAGCTTCTTCTCTTCTAAAAAACTACTTGCTTATAAGAATATGCCTCATATTTTACACATAATTGGAAGTACTTTGATGGGAAGAAACTTTCTGGAAAATGTTTACTAGAATAAAGTTTGTATTGATATTTAATGGAAAAATATATTTCACTTTCAAAAAAGTGACACGAAAGCAATCAGCCATGTGTGAGAGTCTATGGTTGAGAGTAAATGAAATATCGAGATTATTGACAAGATTAAGGTCTGAGTTAAGGCTGTAAGCAAGGAGAGGAAGGGATAGACTGGGTGATCTGTAGGATGTAGAACCCACTGGACCTAGGAATTGAGTGGATATTGGTTGAGACAGTGAGTCAGAGAATACAATGAGGATGGCTCTGGTTTTCTGACTTCGATAATGATGTCACTAAAAATATCTGAAAATTTGAATGGTTCATTCCTATTAAATGTGATTGTGCTGTGGACCTAATCTCCCCCTCTACCCTCCACCCCTGCCTCCATTGATATGTTAAAACCCTAACCCCTCAGGGTAATGGTATTTGGAGATGGGGCTTTTGTGATGTAATTAGAGTTAAATGAAGTCTTAAGGTAGTATGCCCATGATGGGACTGGTGGCTTTGTAAGATGAGGTGAAGAGACAGATTGTTCCCTCCACAATGTGAGGACACAGAGAGAAGGTGGCCACTTGCCAGCCAGGAAGAGAGCTCTCGCCAGGAACTGAACAAGCTGGCACCTTGACCCAGTACTTCTCAGCCCCCAGAACAGTGAGAAGTAAATTTCTGTTACATAAGCCACTCAGTGTATGGTGTTTTGTTACAGCAACCTGAGCAGACTAAGACTCATTACATGTGTATGTGTTTCCTCCTGTCTGATGTCCTGTTGTTTGTTTGCTTGCTTAAATCTCCTTACACGCCCATCCTACAAGGTGAATCTCAAAACATCTTTTTTTATGCAAACATCTTTCATACTTCCAGACAAAATTGCCACACACAAATCTCTTGCAGGATTTACTGGTGAAGCTCTCAAGTTTCCTCCCTCACCTTGTGCCCTGCCATTCTACCCTCTCCTTCCACTCCATTCCATTGAGGACCTGTTATGGATTGGTCATATTCCAGACTCCTGATTGGGACACAGCTGTCACCGAGTTGTCACATGCATTTGGCTTCTAGGGCAGAGTTGACCTAGAGCCTGCTCCTGGTCATCTTTCTGGCACTCTCCTCTCTTTGATAACTTTTCTTCTATTTACTAACTTGAGAGTGAGAAGAATCAAGCTTAGATCTGAGGGAGAAAGAAAATGTTTGGCACTTCTAGTCTGGGCTGCTTACCTCAATCTAGCTGACGTGGTGAATGCTAATCTGCCTCACATTACATTATTTCTTGTGGGTTTATTTCCCCTACATTCCTCATAGAGCACAAGGCTGATTTCCAGAGCAGAATATAGATACTGTAATAAAACCAGAACTATGTTTCAGCACTAACAAACATATCTGTTGAAGTCTTTATTACTTTTGATCTTTTCCTGTTCTTTATTTTATTTCTGTGAGTTGTTGCCTTACTAAGATTGTAAACTTATGAGGGAAAGGGTTATTCCAGACAGTCTGTATATTACCCAGCACCAAACACTTTAGTCATAGCCCCTCAAGCAATGTTTGTTAGGGTAGTCTTTATTGTGACCAATAGTGGTAATGGAAGCAGCAGTTCTAAATGATGCCTTTATAATTTGCCATATTCTAAAGTGATGATTTCATTTGTCCACAATTATAATGAAAGGATGGTTATAAAAGTGTGTTGTGTAGCCAAAATGAAGGCCAAAAGGCACATGCATAAGATCGTCATGTTAGTATCTTGTCTGATTTTTTGATCTGGACTTCAAAGGTATAGTGAAATGAATAAGTAAGCCTATCATTGTGAAATAATATATGATACCAGCTCTCAGGTATTCCCTTCTGCTCTCTTCAGAGATGTTTTCTTAAACTACTTTCTTACGTGGAATGGTCATTTTTCTTTGAAGAGAATAAAAGTCAATTGTGATTGATTTTTCTAAAGCAGAATTTTGATCAAGTATATCTCTCTCTCTCTTTTTTTTTTTTTTACTTTTTATTATTTTGTAAGATTTTTTCCTTGTTTCTACCTTCTACTTTTTAAAAATTTGGAGGGAAGGGGGGTAAATTAGGCTATTTGTTTGTTTATTAATGGAGATACTGGGGATTGAACCCAGGACCTCATACATGCTAAGCAAGCACTCTACCACTGAGCCATATCCTCTATCTAAGTCTCTCTCTTTAATAAAAGGCTCTGCATGGTTTACATTATACAATTTAAACTCTTTATAGCATCTTAGTTTGTGTTCCTCTAGGAGAAAGAATTCCAGTGCAAATAGTTTATTTGGGAATTGCAAGGAACACTGTTAGGGAAATGGCAAGAAATTTCTAGAAAGGAGTGTGCTTCAAGGTCAGCTACCACAGTAGACACCTGAGATTAGTTCCATGGGGAAACCCTTATCTCAGTCAAAGGGTGAGTGAGGTGAGACATACACCAGCTCCCATCAGCCCCTAGGTGAGGGGTGCTCTCCAGAGGTACTAGTTGCCTGGTCTGTCCAGCCGTCACAGGCTAGAGCAGAGCCGCCATCAGCAGTTTCAGAGAAAGTCCTTGGTCAGAGACACATACACTGGCAATTGGCATTCATCAGGATAGTCAGAAGTCGTAACGTCTGAGGGTAATGCTAAACCCTGACAGCATCTACACGCATCATGGTTTTCCAGGTTCTGAGCCCTCCCTGTCCCCCTCTGTATAGTGAGTCTTACATGAAAGATTTTCTAGAAGATTACATTAAGAAATGTTAAAACACTAAGCACAATTCTTGGTGTGTTTCAGATGGTCAAAAACATTGTTTTTATTTTTCCTTTCTTCTCAATTCAATGTCTGTGTCTTCCACAATTTTTCCCTAATCTGTTTACTGGAAACCATAACCATAAAACCATATCAAGTTTTACTATGTTCTATTTTAGATCTTGTCATTTTTCTATAGGTTTTATCTCCACCAGTAGATTTCAAATGCCTTGTTATTTCCATTGCTTTTGGCACCTTGTCTTGCATATAATTGCATTTACACAGTATTTAATAAATCTTGCATGGACTTGAAAGATGTGACTGATTTAATGACTCTTAAATTTACATAATTTTCTGATAACCAGGCATCTTGCCCAAATTCAAAACACAAAAAAATAAACAAATAGAAAACCTGACAGTAACAAGATTCAGTTGAGGTGCACCCCTACTTCCACCCCAAATCAGCTTTAGGATTAGTTAAGAGTAGGCACAAATTCTCTCCTAAGAATTGTAATTTCTACCTCTTACCCTGAAATCGTATCTAAAGTTCCTGATTTGAAAAGCCAAAGTTGAAATCCCATAAGCATCAGCACTCACAGAGTAGATAATTTAGTACATTATTTGCAGTGCAGATTTATACCTTCAGCCCTGGAACAGATATGGATTGTGAACTTATGAGGTCCTAGTGCTAGGCAGAGTGAGAGAAAAAAGAATGCTTAGGGCAGTCACTACTTCTGAGAACCTTTGGAATCCTTGTGAAGAGATAAATATGAAGCATAGGAAAATCAGTAGTGAGACTGACTATATAACTCTGCTAGTTGTATGACCAAGGACATGTAAACTTGACTTCTATGTGATGACCCCACCCTATCTTCTCAATGTATTAAAACTCATACATAATACCTTAGTCAAGTCTCAGGGGATTTGTGTATAAAATGTGGATAATAATGATTATCACAGACTCTATCTGGTCATCATTTAGTGAACTCTCTTTATATATCCATCACTTAATAAGCTCTCATTAAACAATAGCTTTTTAAAAACAATTGTTCATTAAAAATAAGCTGTAAATATGGGGTTAATATGGCTTTGGTAAAATAATGGATATTGTTGACCTGGATGTATATTGATATTTGAGAATGAGTCATCTGGAATCAAGAAAACACGACTGTTTTAGTCAACAGAAAGAAGTATTTACAGTGAATGACAGCTCACCACAGTCATCAATTTAATGAAAGCTCTGAAGACTAGAAAGGGTGAGAATTGATGAGGTTTTGAGGACTAATAACAGTAGTAGTGATAGTAACATAGTAATAATACTAGTAATTACCCTTGTCATTTTTTTCAATGAATTATCCAACAATTCTCTCTTCAATGCCCTTATTTTTCTAACCTGGATGGATAAAAACCCCAATCTTTGGGCTTCCTCTAACTATCCTTTCTATTCCTTTCTGGATGTGTGTGGCTATTTCCTCACTTCATATGGTTTCTGCCAACATTTGAAGTCTTCCTTTGAGGACAATAAAACTAAATCCATTAAGGTCCACTGGGGAATCACCTTTCTTCATGGAGAGTTTATCTTTCTTTAAAATGAACAGTCTGTGCCTAGCTACACTTAAATCTTGGGCTTTATAAAAAATGAATGTTGCAGAGGTGTTTACCACATATAAATGGTTTATTCTTTTTCCTTAATAGATCACGGGGCATGAAATTGTAAGCCTACAAAGAACATTAAAAACGATTTATGTATTGTACCTATCTTTTTACAAGCTATATTGAAACATATTTAAAGTTTTATATACATATTAGCTCTACTAAGTATGTATATATATTTTAACTTAGAATTAATATACCATATAGCTGTAGATTTTCATTGCTATACCTCAGTGAACCATTATGAATTTGAAAAAAAATTACAAGCAAACTCCAACTTATGAAAAAAGGTAATACCTAGTAGTGATTCTGAGACTGCACCGAAGTAATTCACTTATATGTTGCTGATGAGAATTTAAATTGAGACAACTTTTCTGGACATTGTATAAACTGTATCAAGCATTTTAATAATGTTGTTTAGTATTGCTCTATTAATATCATGTCTAGAAAGTGATCTTAGGAGATGGCTATTCAGATTTTCACTCTTCAGAGATTAATGTAGGGCGAAGTTTATCAGCAAAAACCGAATGATGACAGTTTGTTAAAAATCCTAAGTGTCTAACAAAAGGGGAGTGATTAAATACATCCTTAGTCTTAGTCATATAGTGCAATAATGAAACAGTGAAAAGAATCATGCTTTCAAAAATATTTAATGACATGGGGATGTAAATGAAAAAAATTGTGTTAGAAATATCTTGATTTTGTTATGTGTGTGAGTGAGCATATAATTGTATATAGAAGCACAGTATTAAAATGGGATTATTTCTGTCCCTGTTTAACTCAGTCATCGAAAGGACAATAATCAAATAATATGCTATACATACTCCTGTATCCCAAAGGAAGTTGCCACTCCGTCTATGAGGACTTGGAAAGAGTCGACGTGATGACATCGTCCTAGTACCTTTGTCAGCATGCATAATGGTTGAGATTAAAAGAGGCTGAAAGAGGAAGTTAGAGGGACAGCATATTCCCTTCTCTCCCCTAAACCCTGTGAGGGTGAGACAGGGGACAAGAGTGCCACCTTCTTACTTCAAGTGAACTGAGAGAAACTTTGAGAAATCCAGTCAACAATATTCTTACAGTTGCTCAAGCTAAGAAGACCATGTTTAATTTAACTCTACTTTCCCTTGCATGTCCTGCATGCAATCCATCAGGAAGTTTTGATATTAGTATATCCCAAACCTGTCCCATATCTGATCACTTCCCCCCCATCCTCACTGCCCCAGAACCATACACATTATTATCTCACAATATCTGTGGATCAGAAGGTAGGGCATGACTTAGTGGCTCCTCTGCCTCAAGGTCTCATCAGGCCAGAATAAAGGTGTCACCTGGTGCTGCAGTCTCATCAGAGGCTTGACAGGGAAGGATCCATTTCCAGGCTCACAAGCAGCATTCAGTTCCTTGTGGGCAGGTGGGTTGAGGGACTCAGTTTCTTGCTGGCTGTTGGCAAGAGGTCACCCTCAGTTCCTTGCCACATGAGTCTTTTGAATATGAGCACTTGATTCCTAAAAACTAGGAAGGAAGAAGTATTCACCTAGCAAGATGAATACAATCTGATAAAATGCTATCACATAAGTAATACCCCATCGTCATTATATTATATTGATTGGAACCAAGTCACAGTCCCCTTCTGCACTAAAGGGAGTGGATTACACAAAGCATGAATATCAGGAAGTAGAGATCATGGGGTCTGTCCCCCAACCACACAGCTATTACTAGATTTTGGAAACTGATCATCGAACCATGTATGAATCCAGAAATACATCATTTACCATCCAACCATAGAAAAAAATAGGGAACCATTAACTCCTCGTTTGTTCTTCTGACCTTGTTGAGGTTCCAAAATATCCCACAAATTTATTTACTGAGGATCTCAACTTTCACCCCTTTTCATTTGGACCCTGTGCTCTGAACACACATCTCTCTCTGCCATATCCCATGCCCCAGTCAAAACTTCTCTCTGGTATTTGTCCTCTTAATTCCCCACTTTCACACTAAGTTACACAAAGGGATAGGTTCTAACATAACAAGTGCAAGTGTCACCCTCCTACGTAACACATTTACATACTTATGTGCATTGTTTTTATTCAAAAGAATATCTCTAAAGATGACACTAATTATTGACATGACATCTCTGCTGATTTATAGAACCATGGCATGGTGAGTAGCATGTAAGATTTCTGAATCACTCCCTTCTCTACCCCTGCATGCTTTCCCCATCTTTCTTCTCTGTAATTCTGGGCCAAGAGGGTTCAAGACTGAAGTCAAGTGAGATGTTTTCCAGCATTTCTTTGTGAAACTCTGCTGTTCTTCTGCTGTTCTCTCTGTGTCAGTGAGGTCAAATAAGTCAAGCTAGGACTAAAATTGCTTAAGTGTTTCTCTCAAATGCTTTGGTCACACACTATTGCTTATTTCCTTCTGTGAGCCACACCCCAGTCCACAGCTAACAGAACGCAATTTGTACTGGGTTCTAAGAGCAACAATAAGCCACACAACGTATAGACTATCACACAGGGACTCCTGAAATGTGGTCATGCAAGTCCTGAATGCAGTCAACAGGAAATCTTTACTGTAATTTAGTCAAAGTTAAATTTCATAAGTAAATGAAATGCATAGGAAAAAAACCCCAGAAAAGTCTCCAGAAAGATGAAATGAGTCGAATAGTCTTCAAGAGCCACAGAAGTTTGGGAATGGGGGAAGTCAGTGTGTTTTCCCATAAATAAAATATAAGCCAATCTTGCAGAGAACACTTTGAATGGCATTGCTTTTTGGCCAAGAAAGAATGTGTAACATTGTAAACATCGTGCTTATTGAATTTTAAACTCCATAAATTTCATAAAAGGTGGCTCTTCCCTCATTGTCTCAAAGGAAATAGAAACGGTTTATATTATAAATACATTCCAGCATTCAAATACATTTCTAAAAGGAAAAAGATCTGGGCTGTGGCAATTTTCTTCCATTATACAGTGTTGCTTTGCTTATTGTTGTGAACTTTCAAAAATCTTTATACATTGTGTCTTTTGAATTCCATCCACAAAAGGGAAAATGCTTACTTTGAATAGAAATTCCATTAACTATAATCTGTTCTCTTTCCACCTTTCCAATAGAAGAGTATGCTTCTATTTCATACTCCCCACTATCTAGAAGGTAGTTCTAGATACATTGAAGTATCATCTGTTTTGTTGATTTGCCTTGTCTTTTCTACAATGCTTATCTTATCCCTAGCACAGTGCAAGGCACATGGAAATTACAGCTGTTTTACTGAATGCCTCAGGGCCATTGTGTCTTCTGACTACTTTGTCACATGTAAGTTTTCCATTTAAATCTTCCCAGTCATCTTAGACTGGACTAAAATGCCTTTTTCTCTTTGAAGCTCACCTCCCATTTGGGATCTTACTCTCTCTTCCATGCCCCACAGCATATATATCTTGATCATAGAAAGCATTTAATTTCCATTTGTGTTGAGGGAGCCCTCCACCAGAATTTGAGACACTATTCCAGAATTTATGATAAACTAGGAAGTGTCTGAAGTCAAATTGTGTTTGTTTAATATTTTTGGCTCCAGCATTGGGCCTCATATCAGCTCTCTATATTCCTTGTAATTCATTATGTATTTATCAGGATGATCATCTGTGCTCCCTTTTATCTTAAAACATGTTACCTTCCTCTTTCCCCAATCAGTGTGTTGGGATTTTTTGTAAAGTTGCTATTTATTTGATCTGCTTATGTTGGACATGAGAGTTAACTTCAGTTTTCTCCTAGGTGTAAAACAGAGAATAAATTCTCTTCCATTTGCAAACTTTGCCATGTTCATGAGCAGATAAACATAGGATACTGAGAGTTCACAAGGAAAATAAGATGACATTGTAACTCCCAAATTAGGGCCAGACCCTTCTTTATAATGTCTGCATAAGAAGCAATATAGTGAGTAATAAAATATCTGGGAATAAATCTAACTAAGGAGGTGAAAGAATTATACACAGAAAACTATAAACCATTGATGAAGGAAATTAAAGAAGACTTTTAAAAATGGAAAGATATCGCATGCTCTTGGATTGGAAGAATCAATATTGTTAAAATGGTCACACTACCCGAGGCAATCTACAGATTTAATGCAATCCCTATCAAATTACCCAGGACATATTTCACAGAACTAGAACAAACCATAATAAAATTTATATGGAACCTAGAATTGCCAAAGCATTACTGAAGAGAAAGGAAGAGGCTGGAGGAATAACTCTCCCAGACTTCAGACAATACTATAGAGCTACAGTCATCAAGACAGCATGGTATTGGTTCAAAAACAGACATATAGACCAATGGAACAGAATAGAGAGCCCAGAAATGAACCCACAGACTATCGGTCAACTAATCTTCGACAAAGGAGGCAAGGATATACAATGGAATAAAGACAGTCTCTTCAGCAAATGGTGTTGGGAAAACTGGACAGCAGCATGTAAAACAATGAAGCTAGAACACTCCCTTACACCATATACAAAAACCAACTCAAAATGGATCAAAGACTTAAACATAAGACAAGATACAATAAACCTCCTTGAGGAAAACATAGGCAAAACATTATCTGACATACATCTCAAAAATTTTCTCCTAGTAGAAATAAAAGCAAGAATAAACAAATGAGACCTAATGAAACTTACAAGCTTCTGCACAGCAAAGGAAACCATAAGTAAAACAAAAAGACAACCTATGGAATTGGAGAAAATTTTTGCAAATGAAACTGACAAAGGCTTGATCTCCAGAATATATAAGCAGCTCATACGACTCAATAAGAAAAAAATAAACAACCCAATCCAAAAATGGGCAGAAGACCTAAACAAGCAATTCTCCAAGGAAGACATACAAATGATCAAAAGGCACATGAAAAAAATGCTCAGTATCACTAATTATCAGAGAAATGCAAATCAAAACTGCAATGAGGTATCACCTCACACCAGTCAGAATGGCCATCATTCAAAAATCCACAAATGACAAATGCTGGAGAGGCTGTGGAGAAAGGGGAACCCTCCTCCACTGCTGGTGGGAATGCAGTTTGGTGCAGCCACTGTGGAAAACAGTGTGGAGATTCCTCAAAAGACTAGGAATAGACTTACTGTATGACCCAGGAATCCCATTCCTGGGCTTATATCCAGATGGAACCCTACTTCAAAATGACACCTGCACCCCAATGTTCATAGCAGCACTATTTACAATAGCCAAAACATGGAAACAGGCTAAATGTCCATCAACAGGTGACTGGATAAAGAAGATGTGGTATATTTATACAATGGAATACTATTCAGCCATAAAAACTGACAACATAACGCCATTTGCAGCAACATGGATGCTCCTGGAGAATGTCATTCTAAGTGAAGTAAGCCAGGAGAGAGAAAAATACCATATGAGATCGCTCATATGTGGAATCTAAAAAACAAAAACAAACAAACAAAAACAAAGCATAAATACAGAACAGAAATAGACTCATAGACATAGAATACAGACTTGTGGTTGCCAGGGGGGCTGAGGGTGGGAAGGGATAGACTGGGATTTCAAAATTGTAGAATAGATAAACAAGATATACCGTATAGCACAGGGAATCACAGAGGAAAAAATGTGATAATGAGTGTGTATATGTCCATGTATGACTGAAAAATTGTGCTGAACACTAGAATTTGATACAACATTGTAAAATGATTATAAATCAATAAAAAGTGTTTAAAAAAAAAAAAGAAGCAATATAGTGATCCAGTTAGAAGTATGGATTTGAAGACAGACTGAATGTGTCTGAATCCCAGATCTATTATGTATTAACTGCATTTGATGGTTTTGTGCTGTGTCAACTTAGATAAGTTGGAATGACATTTCAAGAATATTTCCTTTTTTGTATATTTCTGGATTAAGGTTGGCCACAGGAGAAATTTGTGCCCCTCTCCAGTTGTAACAGGCATCATGGCATCACCACATCCTTAAAATCTCCTAGGAATCTAGGACCTAGAATAATCTGCAATCACTCAGAATCTCAAAGGGCCAAAGCTACGAAAAGGATGTAAGTGTTTTGGTAATAAACACTGCTGAAAAGTCATTTGTAATCATCAAGTTTGTGTATGTCTTCTCTACCATATAACATGGTTCTTAAGATCAATATATTATTTCAATTATTTTTCATCTTGTATCATTCACACTGCTCAGGATAGTGCTTTATACATAATAGGAATTTCATTGAAAATGATTGAATGAAAATAGAATAAAACTGCTACAATATTTTTAATGGTGTATCAATTATGAAAGTTTAAGTTAACTAGGAAAGAGTAGGGAATCTCATTTTTCTCTCACAACAAGAAATCTGAGATAGATCTGCAGTCCTAGGCAGAGATGCTCTTTCTGTCTTCCTGATTTTTCATTCTTTTTGTGCCATTTTTCACCTTCATGATCATCACACCACTGTATGATGGCGGCTCTACCTCCATTCTCCCATTCCTGTTCCAGGCAGGGGCCTAACAGGAAGGAAAGTAAGGAAACCTTTCATAGAAAAGCCAGATAAAACCAGATTTACTTTACCTCGTTGTCCTGAACTACAACATGCACCCATCCCTAGTTGCAAAACAGGTGAAGAAATGTAGGGTTTTTTACCAGGACACATCGCCATCTCGAACAAAATTGTGCTTCTGTTAGTAAGGCAGAAGGGGAACGCGGCTATTGATAGGCAAATGGCCAAGTCCTTCATGAGTAGGAAGAAGAGACTTGAGCCAAATGAAACATAAAGTAGAGCGGTTTTGCTTTGAACTCTCTCTTTGAAGATCTCAGGTAATGCTGTGAGGACATCTGTGTGGGGAACTCGGTCCAGACGGAAGCAAGCAAGAAATCTGTAGCAGTTAAGTGGAACTCAGAGGACTGGCACTGTGGCTCTGCTACCTGAAAAGGAGTGGAGGAGCCCATAGTCATTGTTCAATAACTAAGTCTGGTGGTGGCCTTATTGGAATCATTTGCAGCATTATCCTACTTGCGTGTTTAATGAATGAGGCAAAAGCAATGTCTCAAGTTTCCTGAATTTGGGAAGCATGACTGTAGTGTTTATAACATTCAGTGTAAGACTGGAATTCTGTGTTGACTTGATTAAGGACTAATTGTCTAGTTTTAGTGTTGCTCTAAATGTCAATTTCTTTCCCCTGAAGTGGTGAGTTTTTACATAAGGTTTGGATGTGATGATTATTAAGCTTTTGCTTGTTGGCTCAAAACTCACCCATATTCCATACTTTGCTTTGTGATCCTGAAACTCTGCAGACTACATTTCTCCTTGGCCAGCTTGCTCTCTGTTAGACTTCATTGATGAGAATAACAAACAGTGACGGGAAGAAAAGAGGAGAGAGAAGGGACTTCTTTTTTGTTGGATTCCTATCCCTGTCTGCACAACTCCAACATCATCTTCCTCTCTGGCTGCAGCTATTGAATCTAATAGCAGCCGTTGGTTCCAATTTTCAGGTTTTGTCCCCTCTACTCTTAGCACGACTTTAACCAAGTCACTGCACAGACAGTCACAGCAGCCAGGTGGCACCCCATTCTCAAAAGATCGAGTCGCATTTTGAGGGAAAGAGCACTCCCCAGAGCTTCTGTGTATCAGAGCCAACTGTGATGTATTTCCTCCTTAGAAATCTGAGTCTCGAATCAACAGGGACTTCTCCAAGTTTCTAAATCCTAGTGACCTCTTGCTGTTATTTGACGAGCTCTGGAGGTGGTGGTGGCTTTCTCTCATTAAAATTTCTATATTATCTCAATGTCCCTTTTTTTGTCTTTCAGTCCTGCAATGCTTACTTAAACAATGCTCTAGAATAGGATTTTTGCTGCCATTAAAATAGCTGGTTTGGTCCCTGTTTTCTTAAGCGGGCTTTCACTGATAAAATGAGTGAAGGTAAATAAGTTTTAGTCCTATGGGCTGTCTTTAATAAACACGACGGGGAAGAAAGAAAATGACCTCCAGCCAAAGGGAAGAGTGAGGCCTCTGTTTCCCACACTGAGGCAGGCTGAGGTGCCTGCTGACAGCAGAGAAACAGGAGATGGATTTGTTCCAGTCGTTTGCTGGTTCCCAAAGAAGGAGGGTACTTCCTTCTGTTGTCAGGAAAAGAACAGCACTTCCCTAGGAGGTTTCAGCAGGGCCGATACAAGTGGCGTAGGCTGTGTGTGCCTTGTAGCTTCAGACTGTCCCAGACAGACAACTATGAGTTACTTTCTGTTAGTGGGGACAGCCGAGTGCTATAAGGGCTGGGTTATCCGGGCGCAGACAGTGGTTTCAGGACGGTCACACTTATATGTTTCAGGCACAGCAATAGATCCTAAAATCACATTGCTGTGCTCTGACTTCACTGCTCCAGCCAGACTATAAGCTTTAATAATTTAGGGAACATGGTGGTGTCCAAAGACAGTCTCATACAAAGTGGAGTCAACCCAGTCCCCAGTTGAGATTATTTCAAAAACACTTACCAAGACAGGCGATACCTGGTTTATCCTTGTAAATTGCTAGAAACCTTTCCCCATTAAGGTAGTGTATTGGCCATGTGTATCAAAAGGGGCGTTTTTAAGGTTTAATATTGTAATGAAATAGAGGACAGAGTATCTGAAGCATAGGACAAAACTAAAGTTATGGATATAGGCATTGGTTATCACCTGGTGTTCCAGTGAGTAATGCTTTGTCATAATCTTCATATAAGCATTTGATGCCTCTAAAAATAGTCATCTAACTCTATGGGGCACATGGAGTGTAAAATAGTTACATCTTCCTATTTTATAAAGGGAATGACTAATAATTCATAAAATTAAGAAAAATCAAGAAATGAGTAAAATGGTTTAGAGAAACTATGGTACATACCAGAACAAGAGGCCAAGCTGGACTCCTACTTGAGGGAGATGGGGTCACATCAGAGTGCTGCTGTTTTTCGTTATGATCCTCAGGACAACTTGATTGTATAAATGTAAAGATGTATTATTTTGACAAGAATAAAAATGGTAAAGCTTAAAAGGGCAACGACATCAGTTAGAACCACCCACACGTTAGTATTCCCGAAACCTAATCACAAAATATGTCAACTTTTCTTAGATTCTGCTGACACATTGCTTTAGATAAGTAAGTTAAATGTCCCTCGTGAAAAGGACAGCTTTGCGACTTTGATGTGAATATTTATTGGAAGACAAATGGTCACTTGGGGAAAGCTCTATTTTCTGATTACCACTAAGAAAGTCATTTAAAAGGCTATCAGAGTATCTATACGATGAGCAACAATTTCCAGAGCTTCCCCTACTGTAGAAAATACAAGGGTTCAAAGTGTAATTAACAAATAGAGGTAACTTACCATTATTTTTGTTGGACCAAATCTTTGTAATGATCCTATGAATTATATGTATTTAAAAATAGAATTAGTTTTATACATTGTTTATATTAGAGAAACCCCTTCCTCTGCCTTGAAACTTTGAGAGAAAAAGAAGAGTGGGAAAATTAACCTGGTTAGCAGTGATTTTTCAAACTATTTTTGTTTTCTATAGTGAAATTTTTCGAGCGGTGAAAAATGTGCAATATGCAAAATGATTAAGAGGCAGCTCTTCTAGGCCAGGGTCCAGGTTAGGTAGCAGATGGCCCCACGTCCACCTGGATCATTCTTCTGTTGTATCAGTGCCTGACTTCAAGCAAAGTATACAATTGACTGGTTTAGAGAATGATTTCTAGCTTCTCAATTTCATCTTAACCTTTGTCTTGAGAGGGGCCTTAAGAGGGACAGTTATTGTAGGAAAGCAATTCTGTGAGTGAGTTTAAAGCATACTTGTTGCATTGTCTCTGCAGATTCTATTTTTGTTTACAATATTAAAATGTATGCTATATAAATCAATAAAAAATGTTAAAAAAAATGTATGCTAGCAGAAATGGGTGGATTTTCAGACAAAATGCAGCTTACACACACACAAACTCTAGAAAATTTTGGGACAGACATCTCTATAAAAAATACAGCATAGTGTCTGACTAATTTAAAAAAAAAAATGAAATCAAACCAAACCAAGCTATAAAACAAACTACAGATCCCCTGAAGTAAAATGCTAGCCTAATTTTTTCTTTTTTCAGATTATATGTGCAAGTCTATGAATCCAAAAAATTGTAAGAGTATTTTAAAGGTCATTTTTAATTGTATCTTTGTATAGGAGTGTGAGATAAGTTTTTAAAATTATTTATCTGTGATGGGTTTTCATGTAAAATCAAATAGAATTCCAATTAAAATTTAGCATTAGGCTAAGTTTCAGGATATTTTTAGAATATCTTAGGAATTTGAAAAATCAGAAAACAACCTTATTAAAAAAAATAATATTTCTCTCTCTCTTCATAAGCGAGTGGGACTATGAACCAAGCAAATGCCTCTACCATTACTTTTCTGCATGACTAAAGGTGACTTGGCATCTCAAACTTGAGTTTATCTAACGTAGGAGAAGATGTGCTGGTATTTTTGGTGCTATTCTCCTGCTCTCATAAGAAATAGTTTGTTGATGGCAGGAAGCTTCCCCTTACTTAGAGTCCTAAACTCTTCTAACTAGTCCCCAGGGTCGGGGCTTCTGAGAAAATCCCCTCTAGTTGGACTTCCCCTTGCTCCATCAGCATGTCCAAAATGTCTTATTTCTGGCTATAGCTCAGAAGTGTTCAATATATTCCCGTAGTACATATATCCCATCACAAATTCAAAATACTTATTGAGGACCTACTATGTGATAAGCACTCTATGAGTTGCTGGATTATGAAGGACCTAAGGAGTTTGAAGTTTATCTTTAAAGCTATAGGCAAGTTACTAGAGGATTTTAAGCAGAGTAATGACATGATTAAATTATAAAACAATTTAGGAGACCATTGCAGGTATCTACACTAGCAACTTTTAGACTGTAACTATAATAATGGGAGCATTTATAGAGAGAACTGATTGTAAAAATATTAAGCACATAGTATGTAGAGGACTAGGTGACTGATTTTAAAGTGTGGCAGTGACCCACAAGAGAGAGAGAAGCCCAGTATGATTCCCAGGAGACTAGGTTGGTTGAGTGGATGGATAGTGCCGTTCCGTGTGGAGTTGAAAAAAGAGAGCACATTTTGGGGGAAAAGATGCCGGACTTTGCTTTGAGCAAACTGGGACTTATAGGTAGAAATGACCAGAAGCCAGTTGGATACACAAGTCTGGGTCACAGCAGAATCACCCCCGTAATCTTTCTAGATTTGTCAGCTGGCAACAATCTTCTATTCCTCACACACCCATTGTCGTTTATATGTACTACCCTGTAGCACTTCCCACCACCTCCTATATATTTAAATTATTTGTATATGTGTCATGTCTCCCGTATTAGCAAGCTCCTTGAGGCAGGACCCATGACTGCTACATCTTTTTATCCACAATGCCGTCTAGAAAATGACAGGCATTCCAAATCATGTGCTCGATGATGGACAGACTTAGCCATCTCGCTGAAGATCTCCCTGGGAGGTTTTATGAGAATCACCCTCAGAGTTTATCCCCATTGTTATTCATGTTTGCCTCATTTCATTTTGGCTACAGGGATATTTTTATGAGATTGATGCTTTGCATTGTAATCAGATTCCCTGCCACCAGCATCGCTGGCAGAACCAGTTGTCTGGTTGGCTGAATTCTATCAGATACACAAATTTTTCTGTTGATTCTCATGCACAGAATCAGAGAGGAAAGGCTTTTTATTCAGTTGAGCCATCCTGGCCATCAGCAGTGCCACACCAATGTTATCAGGCTTTAGGACAGCCCATTAAAATCTCTCTCATTATAAACAATTCAAAGTAAGGGAGATAAATGTATATTTAAATGGATATCCGGTACACCTTTTTTTTTTAACAGTGATAATCAGGTATTTCTGAGTGGTAAGTTTATCAATGGTGGCATGCCAAGCCCAAAGCAGGATTAAAGTTTTATTTTTCTTTTTGTTTTTTATTTTTTAATAGCAGATACGCTTTTTGGATGAACCTTAGCCATCTAAATCCTGCCAACGTTCGGGATTCAGATGTGTCATTTACTTTAAGAAGGTTGACATGTAGGAGTTGATAGTTTAATATACACAGATTTGATGGTATATTAAACTGCTTTTATCACTGATTGCTTAATTAAGCATACCTAAAAAGTTATTGGTGCCACCCTATCACCCTGACCATCAGCCTAGTATTCTGTTTCTGATATTGGTACCATGGGATGTTCTGTGGGAAAGTGTTCTGGAACACACTTACGTCTCCACCTTGTTAATCTGACTCATCTACCCAGACCAGGTGCCACCCTTCCAGTAATCCATTTATTTTCCTCCAGTCTGGGTCAGACACCCCTCTTTTGAGTTCCTACGACAACTAGTGATTATCTTTCTAATAACATTTGTAGGCTTATTGGTCTTGGACATTGACTTATAGGAGTTTCAGGAGCTGGTGAGTGTCTTTAATGTTTTATCTCCAACACCTGGAAAGGTACCAGGCATAGAGTAGGTGGAGTGCTATCAAATAAATTAAAGAAAATAAACTTTCAGAAATTTAGAATGCACTTTGGTCTACCCAGATTTTCTTAGATACTACCGTTAGATAAAACACTTTCTTCTTGGAGAGGAATTGGTGAGGTTGAGAGGGTAGGAAACCAGATGCTTTTCGTGTGTTTGTTCCTATGCTCCTAAACTTATGAGGAGTGTAGTGCTTCTTCCCTTTTCCCATCCACTACCTACAGTTAATCTTACAGAGAAACCTGATTTTGACAGACTTAGCCTCTCCAGGAAGCAGGGAGTGGGAGGTGAAAGGGCTTTGGAATGAATTCTTCAGATACATTTGACCCTGAGGTAGAAATAGTCACAGTGTAAGGGGCAAACTGGGCCAGTCAGACAAATATATCTAGACGATGGTAGCCTCCTCTTGCACATCACACTGTAGCAAGCTTATGTATGTAACTTTTTCTTCAACTGTTCTAAAAACTCCCAGGATAGGACATAATGCTAAGAATTATCATTTAACAAAAGATGTAGAATGAACAAATTATTTAATAGCAAAGCATTTTAAGCTAGGAAATTTGTTCTTTGTTGCCATCATTTCTACTGTTTTGTATCTTTCTTTCTGTTTCATGATGTAATTGCTTAGTTAATTTTATTGAAGAATGACTGCCTGTTCCTAGCTGGTCCAAGGGAAAAAGAGATTTGTTCACTCCTCACTCAGCAGAACCACAGCAATAAAAGCACTGGGCTTAGCTGGTGTAGTGCTGGGTGACAAATTCCTGTTAGACTGAGATGACTGTCCAAGGACTGGTGGGTAATAGAAATGAGTGCCACAGACCAGATATAAAATAATAGGAAGAGGTCAGAACTCAGGCAAACTAGAAAGGACGTGTAAATTATTTCTAAAAGCATTCAAATTATTTTCGTTTGTAACTCTCTACAGTAGAGGGTTAAACACAAAACAAACATGTTTCGATACATTCAGATCTCTGGTCAACATTTCTGTACCTATTTGTACGGTTCATCTCTTAAGATAACACACTTAATATGACCTCTTAGGATAATACTGCATTAGTAATGCAGCTGTAACCGCAGTGTTCCCTAGGTCTCCATGGAAATTGCTGCTCCAGGACTAACCTTTCTGTTTGTAGCTCCATTGCCAAGGATTACTAACAGCAGGCGTCTGGAGCAGCTCAGATCCTGCATCCAAGATCATTACCTTGCTATCTTTGAAACCTCTTCTCCTCTGATCAGTCCTTTGCCAAGCACACCTAGAAATCAGTTCTCAGAAGGTCCAACGTGCTAGCCAGTCAGACACACCCTAATGTGCTGGAATCCCCGCTGAGGACCAGTCTAATTGCCACTGAAGACGTCTACTACATTTACCTAGCGTGCTGGGTCCCTCTAGTAATAGGTTGCACACATAGAAAAGATTGTTACATATTCTTTTAAACTATTTAATAAGTTGTGGGTTTTTTGCCTTTAAAAAGCATCAAATGAATTAATGTGTTCTAGCACATAGATGTCACTCAAATAAAAGTATTATTACATGTTAAAGTTACTATTTCCTGTAACCAGGATGAAGGAGGCCAGCTCTCCCTCCAGATTATATAGATTTTTTTTATGATTTTATGTTAATTCTTCAGAGTGAAATCATATCACTGGACACTTGGAGCGTCCAGCTCTATCATTTAACTTGTCAATTAGATGCTGCTCAATCCTTACCAAGAATAGCTGAACTCACACTGCTGGAATATTAGCTGTGGATACACACTAAATTATAGTCTACTGGAATTTGTTAATTAGAAGTTATATTTCACCAATCCATAATGAATTCTACTGACAATCCCATAAAACACTCAATTTTCAAGTACCAACAGAAAGTGCCTTGTATTTACTGGGTGCTCAGTTAATAGCTATTGATGGATTGAGATATACTTCAGTAAAGTTAATCAATTTCTTTTTTTCCCTTTTCTCAAGCCCATTTTGATATAAGAAGTTGAAAGTGCCCGATTTGAGGAGATTTTTAAGCCATGAAGATCCCTTAGGTTCAGCATTTACTGGCCACATTTGTCTTTTTCTTGGGAACAGATGGAAATGCTAATGGAATTGTGGGAGGGGGTTTAAGTTTGAAGTTATACCTGTGCTGTGTTCCACAATGTAGATACTTTTTTTACCCTTAAAGCTTCTCTGGAGTGTGAAATGGCATTTTCTGTATCACAGTTGGCTTTTGCTCCTTCACAGAACATTTTATTTGCTTATTTATACTATACCACCTCTCCCTTCTCGGTTTCATTTCTTTCCAGGTGCAGACTTACCACTACAGTCAAGCATGTCTCATTTCCCTCTCTCACTGTTGGGTCCGCCTCATCAGACATGGTCACAAATCATTTTCCTTCCAAACTGAAAATTGCCCTTTAGCCCAGGTTTTTAATTTCTCCGTGCGTGTGTGTGTGTGTGTGTGTGTGTGTGTGTGTGTGTGTGTGTTTTCCGCCTGTAATGAATTTCTTGGGTAATCAAATAAAGGGAGCATCTGCCAAAAGGTGTTACTTCTTACTGAAATGCTACTTTGTGACGTAAATTTAAACAAAGCAAAAATCTTTTTTCACTCTGGTTTTTCCAGCTGGGAAAAAAAAAAATTAGGCTACTGTCATTGAACTTTCAGATTTTTTAAAATATTTAGAATTCTTAAAATTATTATCAATTCTTAAAAAGTCACTGAACTTTTAGAATTTCAAAAATCATTATAACAAAAGGGCTTTTGTTTGTTGGAAGTGTTTTGATTACTGATTCAGTTTCAACACTAGTAATTGATCTGCTCAGATTTTCTATTTCTTCTTAAATCAGTCTTGGAAAATCACGTGTTTCTAGGAATTTATCCATTTCCTATAGATTGTCAAATTTGTTGAGGTATAACTGTTATGCTTTCTTTTTTTTTTTTTACTACTTTTTTAATTGTTTGTATTCCTGTGATATTAGCTATAACTTCTCATCTTTCGTTTCTAATTTTGTTTATTTGGGTCCTCTTTCTTTTTTCCTTAATGAATTTAGCTTAAGGTTTATCAATTTAGTTTAGTTTAGAGTTTTCAACCATAATTTTATCAAATGTAAATTCCTCCCTTTTCTCTCTCCCTCCTCCTCCTACTATTACACTTTATGTTGTCCCAGAAGTTCCCTAAACTAGCCCCATTAAAGTTTTTTTTTTAAATTTTTCATTTTGCTCTTCTAATTGGGTGAGTTCCACTAGTCTATCATCTAGATCGCTTGTATTTTTCTGTATCACCTGAGCTGCTGTTCATTCTTTCTAGTTTATTTTTCATTTCACTTATTGCATTCAGCTCTCACTGGTTCTTTTTATATTCTCTAGTTCTTTGTTGAAGAGCTCACTGCTTTGTCTGTTTTTTTTCTCAAGTTCAGTTAATCATTTTTATTACTATTGTTTTAAAGTCTTTATTGAGTAAATTATTTATTTTTGTTTCATTAGGGTTTTTTTTTCCCCAATGGTTTAATCTTGTTCTTCTATTTTAAACATGTTCCTCTGTCTTCTCATTTTGCTTAACTGTCTATGTTTTACTCTATGAAATGAGGTGAAACAGTTACCTATCCAGGTCTTGAAGGCATGTCTTTGTATGGAAGCCTCCCTACGCAGTCTGTGTGTGCTCGGTGGCTTTGATGGGGGAGCTGGATCTGAAGAGTGTGTGGGTCATGTCTTCTACTGGGATGTGCTGGTAGCTGCTGCCTTGGTCAAGGTAGGGCTGGAGTCACAGGGGCTAGAGGTGGAGCCAGGTGCGAGCTGGGGTTTCTAGGCGCAATTGCGGTCTCCATCCTACTGGGAGCAGGACCCCTGAGGGGGTTGGGCTTCTACCCAGTATGGTGGCCATTTTTACTTAGGTTGGGGGTGTGGCTGGAGCCCGAGAGCTTGGGGATGCATTTCTGAGCTGGTTCTGCTTTTTCCTCACGTGCCAGTTCCTTGGTTACAGGCAAGGTTGGGGACCAAAAGGTTGAAGCTGTACTACTGAGCTGGCTCTGCTCCTTCCCTGGTGCTGGTGTGCACATGCAAGATGGCAATGGTGGTCTTCTCCTTGGCTAGAGGCAGGGCCAAGGCCTAAGCTGGCTCTGCTCTTTCCCAAGTGTGTGTGGGCAACGTTGTCTCCACCTAGCAGCAAACAGTGTCAGAGCAGAGCCAGGTGCAGGCTGAGGGGGGCCCCGGGGTGGTCCTGGCAGGCCAGCACCATGCAGTCTTCAATCTCCTACCTCTGCACTGGAACTGGGAGCAAGCAAGTCTGTGTGTACCTTCTTCAAGAGAAGAGTCTCTTTTTCTTACAGCCCTCTGTTTTTTAAAAGCCCCACTGGTGTTCAAACCAGGTAAGGGGTCTTTCTAGTGTAAGACCCAGGGGCTGCAGTGCCTTATATGGGGCTTGAACCCCTTTCTCCCTAAGGAAGACCCCTGAGCCTGTGATGTCCCCCTCCTCATCTGGGTCACTTGCTAGGGATTCAGAACCCAACTAGTTTGCATCTCCTGTCTTCCTGCCAGACTCTTGAGTGGCTCCTTCTTTACAGCCTTGTTGTAGAAGAGCTGTTCTGCTCGTCTCTAAGTGGGTCTCCGGGAGTGTTGCTCTATTTGTGATTACAGCTCTGATGTGTTTGTGGGGGAAGGTGAGCTCAGGGTCTTGATCCCTACTCTGCCATCTTGATCCTGCTGATAATAAAAGGCTGTTTTATTAGCACAATATTGGAGCACAGGGCAGAAATGAATTTCCTACATAGATGACACAATATAGAGAAGGTGATTTACACTAACAGTCAGTAAACCAAGACAAATGGTTTGAAATTTCATCAGAGTGATTCTTGCCAGGGGGAGGAGTTTGAAGCAAAGAAAAAAAGTTACAGGTTGCAACCTTAACAAAGAAGGGGTGAAGTGCTTCCTGATAGCTTGTAGCTTTAGACATTTCTTTCACTCAACACACAACACACTTTTATTCTGTGTCTCATGTATGCCGAACTTTTTGCTAGGAAATGATGCCAAAAAATGAATTGTCCCTTCCCTCACGGAATTTATAGTTTAATATGGAAATAATTGCTAAGGATGCTGTGATAAAAGTATGTAGAGGGCAAAGAGATGACCTCAAGCAGGGATTGGGCAAATTCACCTGAAACACAGAGGGAAAATTCATGAGAAGCTTTGGAGGAAGGAACCAGTGAGTCTTACTTAGCAGCTTAGTAGATCATCAAGTACATATGGCATAACCCATATGGAATGAAAATTAATCTTAATTATATCCCTAATAAAACAAACTAGCCTGGTAGCACCAAATGTGTAGGACTTAACAAACGTCCTTTTTACATTTGACAAACACACTTCATTTTTATTCATGTTCTCCTTTGTCAAATTGTCATGCACAAGTTTTTCAATTTTATTTCTAAATTGTCAGGCAGTAAAATAAACTTTTTTGGTTCAGCAAATGTTAACATGTATAGATTAGTGTGACCACCAGTGTAGTGACTACAGAGAACAGTCCTGCTACTCGCAAAACACTCCTTGCGCTGCAATGACACCCTCTTTACCTTCCAGCCCTTGGCAACCACTGACCTGTTCTCTGTCACCATGGCTTCTGCTTTTGAAAATATCATTTAAATTGAATCACTGAGTATGCACACTTTTGAGACTGGCTCCTGCATTCAGTATATTGCATCTGAGTTTGTTCAAGTTCTTGTGGTATCAATAGTTTTTCTCCTATTTTATTGCCAAGTTGGATTCTTTTATATGGATGTTTCAGTTTCCTTATCTGTTTACCCATTGAAGGAAATTTCGGTTGTTTTCAGTTTTTGACGATGATGAACAGAACTGATAAAAAAAATCAAATACAGCTTTATGTGGGTGAACATAGGTTTTATTTCTTTAGGGCAATAGTTTAGAGTGGGGTTGATGAGTCAAATGGTAAGTTTATATTAAACATGTTAAGATACTGACAAATGGCTGTCCAGAGTGGCTGTACCGTTTTGAATCTCATGGCAATGTACAAGTGTTCCAGTTGTTCCACACCCTTGCCAGCACATGGTGTTCTCAGTTTTTGATTTTTAAATTTTAGCTATTTTAATAGGGTAGTTGATGGTATCACATCATGGTTTTATTTAGCATCTAATTTTAATGAAGATCAATTTGTCAGTTTTCTTTTCTTTGATGGATTGTGCTCTTACTATCCCGTCTAGGAATTCTTTATTTCACCTTCATTTCTGAAAGATATTTTCACTGAACATAGATTACTGAGTTGACAGCTTTTTCTTTCGGCATTACAAAGTATCATGGCACTTCCTTTGCCTTTCATAGTTTCTGATGAGAAGTCTGGGATAATTCAAGTTCATAGAAAATACTGCTTTTTCTTCTAGCTGTTTTCAAATTATTTATATTGTCTTTAGTTTCTAGCACTTTGATGTGCCTGAGTATGGACTTTTGAGGAATCCTATTTGATGTTTACTAAGCTTCTTCAGTCTATGGTTTTATGTCTTTTGCCATATGTTTAACAATTGTTTCTTCAAATATTTCTTCAACTCCACACTCTTTCTCTTCTCATTCTAGGACTGTGTTTTAAAAGAAAAAATTAGACCTTTTGTTATTGTTCCACAGGTTTCTGAGCTGTTACTCACTTAAGCTTCTTTTTTTTTTTCCTCTGTGTTGTCCAGACTGAATAATTTCTGTTAATCTGTCTTCAAGTTCTCTGGGTGCCTTCTTTGTAATCTCCATTCAAAGATTTAAAAATTTCAGTTGTTTTATTCCTACATCTAAAATGTCCTTCAATTTTCTTTATTTATTCTTTTGCTGATAGTTTTATTTTCTACTAATTTCAATAATGTTTATGATTGCTTTTTGGAGTAATTTATAGTAGCTACTCTGAAGTCTTTCTCAGGTAATTCCAAGGTCTGCATCATCTTGTACTGATGTCCATTGACTGACTTTTCTCATGAGAGTTGAGGTTCTTTGTATGCTGAATAACTTTGAATTGTGTCCTAAATATTTTGAATATTATATCATGGGTGAATATTATGAGTATGTAAGTCTTTTTTAAATCCTATAGAGAATTCACTTTTGCTGTAGCTAGCAGTCTGCTTAGTTAGGTTTGGACTGCAAGTTCTAGTTCACCTTCTATCAGTGGTGGTTCCTTCAGTTTTCAAAGTCTTTATTGTACTATTTGGATCTGTCCCCAACCTGGGAGTTAATCTATGTGTTAGTTTAGTTCTCTAATTGTTTGATATTTTTACTACTATAAGATTCACACATACGCAACTCAAGAGTGAGCTCAGAAGTTTATAAATTATTTTATACTATTGCTTTCATGAGCCCCTGCCTCTTTGCAATCTCTCTGGACGTTTCTGGTTCCCTGGGGCTCCTCTCTTAGGTCACATGGCCAGAAAGCTGGGGTGTTAGTTCGTGCTCTGTCCTTGCCTTTTCACAAATATGCTCATCTCTAGGACAAAGCAGAGGTAGGACAGAGTGAGGCAAGTGAGGGTCACCTCACCTTCTGGGGACCACAGTTCCACTGATGGGGCTGAATGTCCACCTGCTTCTCAATTTTGGTTCCTCTGGGTTCCTATTGCAGCTCTTATTTCCTCCTCTGAAGTATTGTTTGGGGCTCAAATGCAAGACAATGGGGGGAAAAAAAAGAAAAATACCACAAGGTGGTTTCTGCAGTCTATCTGAACATTAGGTGTTCCTTTTCCTCCTCGAGTCAGAACCAGAGGGGTCTTCCAGAGCACCCTCTGGCCGCACCTCGTGCCCACTTCAGGTTTCAGGCTGTACTGAACCTAGGTCTAGGACACTTGAAGGATATCCTGGTGAAAATGGTAATCTCACCACTGGTTTGGTGATCCTTTGAATTCTAGTCTTCATACACAAGTTGCCTGTTACTTAATTTCCAGAATCTTCAAAATCTGCTCCATGCATTATATCCAGGTTTTATAGCTGCATTCAGTGGAAGAGACTGAGTAAAATGTGCTTGTTCCGTTTAACTCAAGATTGAAAACTCATATGCTATTTTAAAATATTTGTTATCATTTGCTAAGTCTGTGCTTTTCCTTTGAGGAACCGTGGAGAGCTTTTCATGTCTACCAGGCACATTTATGTGGAATCAAGAGTCCCACTTGTAAGTATCAGACTCTTTCAAAGGGCACTGAGTGAGGCTTGATCTCAGTAAGTGGAAAGTTACCATTTGCTATTTTGGAAATCATAATATTTATTTTGAATTACCTTAAATACTTCTGAAATGGCACAAATAATCAATATTCCACAATTGAACAAACACTTAAGTTTGGCTTAGTAATATTAGTGTATCTACAATTTTAGTTGACAACAAACTGTCAATTGTTTTTCTCTCTCTCTTCTTTTGAAATTTGAAGATATATACATATATTTAATAAATATCGGTCCACATTTTATATTTATCTGTCTTTAGCTATTTTAAAGCACTTGGACTGCTAAGAAGATGAAATATTAAATGGTAGAATTCAAATTAACATAGAACTTTGAGAACCTAATATAAGCTATAGACCTCTTTCCAAGAGAATAAAGCAGCACAAAATTTAGGGATTCACAGATGGATTACAGTTCATCTGTGAAAACCAGTTAAAAATCTGTTATGATCAACATACTCATTATTTTTCAGCAATCGGTCATTAAAGTCTAGTTAAAACTGAAATTTTGACTAGAAAAAGCTGAAGGAGAAGACTCAGGAATGAATATTACATATACTTAAAATAAGATAATCAAACGCTTTTATTTTCTAAAATCTGAAGAACTATAAGATATCTTCCTGTCAGAAAGGCTACTTCTGTTCAACTTGAATATTCTACTTTCATTTGATGCTATATTCAGTGTTCTGCAGGAGAATATTTTTTGGAATTTTTGCCAAAAACCTTTTCACAGAGACATACAACTGATCTCTTAAAAATCTGAGCTAAATCGTGTGACCAAATTGCTGACAGCAGCTTCTAATCCAGACAGTACATCTGCTGACCTAGAGAAAGGATGATTGGCTGGATTGGCATCTTCTCCTTCCATATTAGGTAAGGGGAGTTTATAATAGTGTATGTGATCGGAGCAAAAATTAGCGTTTTGGACGATAGAACCATCGTTTTAATGTTTCGCCTGAAAAGACTGATCTGGAAGCAATTTAAAGAGTTTGATTTACAACCAACTTTGGAAAGAATAACACATGTTCTCAAGACATCTTGAACATGCAGTGAATAGGGAGCTGTCCAGCCACTTAAACTTGCTTTAATCTTACAGTTTAATCAAAGATTCCCTCACAAAACTTCACCCTTGGGAGACTAGGGACACTCCTCAGGGAGCCGTAGGTCAGAAATCAATGTGCAGTTTTACTGCAATCACCACATGTACCTCATGTTTGCAAGACATGTTTCAGTTTATGTGCCAGGTTGAACTTAATTGTTTCAGAACTGCAGACACCCCAGAGAGTGAAAATCAGAAACTGTGCACAGAATATTACCAGGGGACACAGCATGTCCTGGCATGCCTGACAATGAAATGAAAAGTATTTCTCCAATGATCCTGGGATATCCAGCATATTAGGTCTCTGCATGTTGAGGTTGAAGTGGCAGAGCTAAAACTTAAAAGACTGAGGCCTGAAACATGGAAAGACAGTTCAAGCCACACTACATACCCACTGACATCCTGTGATTACACCCTGGTAGGTACAGGAAGAGGGACAGTCCTTCAGGGAGTTCAGTGTCTTTTAATCTGTGATTTGAGGTATAGCTTTATAATTTTTGCTATATCCTCCTTGAGTACTTATTCATATACTGTTTCCCCCAAAATAATTGTATCTTTTTATTGTTGTTAAATTATTCACTCCCAGTATAATTGATTAATTAAAAACAAATATTTTTGCTAGAAAGTGATAGTAATTATGGAGAAATATAGGGAAATACAGTGAAGACAAAACATTATTAAACTATATTAACTATGTTAAAGTGTAATATTAAATAATACTATAAAATGCAAATGGAAATAAAGATGAATAAGGTAATTTGAATACTAATAAATTTAACTATTTATAAAATGTCATTCCAAATTAAAAAAAGAGGAATTCTTCTTCTGGAAATATGGAGTAAAGGTACTTTTCCCTGTTCCTCTTGCTAAGTACAAGTAGAAATCTTGAACATCATATAGAAAAAAACGTAAGAAGAGTCTGAAAGATGAAGAGAAGAAGGCAGAGCAGCTAGGAATCTTGGGACCTAGGGAATGACACACAGTATCCTTGGGTTTTCTTTTTGCCTCATATATCCCAGACTTGGAGCTGAAGACGCCAGCAACCTGCAAATTTAAAAAGTCCCAACAAAAGCCTGTCATATAATCAGGAAAGGACACCCTAGCAAAATAGAAAACAGATAACTGCCCTACTCCAGCCAGGTACCATGGGTTCTGTGGTCTCACCCCTGCCTGTGCCCACAAAGGCAGTGGGGAACCTAGACATCCACCCTCATGAGGCTCTAGCAAGATGCTCATCAGCCCTGAAAGACTGTGTCGGGGAAAACCAAACGGAGACACAGGTCCTTCATCCCTGCCAGCTGGTAACAAGCCACCTTTCCCTCATGATGTTGGTGGGGTTCACATGGAGAGCCTGGCTTTTTACCCCTACCTTGTGGTGATGAGGCCTCTCTCCTATTTGCTGGGGCCAGTGGAGATCCAGTGGGAGTCAGAATGTTCAACATCTCCCAGGGATGATGAGGACACCCTCAGGTAAATGTTAGTGGAGATCACAACAAGGACCAGAACTCCTGCTCAGTCCAGAAGTAACCAGGATCGCCCCTCCTCTCCAAGTGTCAGTGGAGGCTGACTGGAGTCCTGCATTTCTCCTTCTGTCTGGCCGAACAAGGCAGCACTCAGCCTTCTCCTGATTAAGCAGTGTCAGAGAAAGCCAGTTAACAGAAGAGGTTTAAATAAGGTCTAGAGTTTGTTAACATAATATGAAAGTGTTCAGGTTTTAATCAAAAATCACTTGTTATATCACAAATAGAAAGATTTCAAACTGAATGATAAAAGACAATAGATGCCAACACTGAGATGACAGAGAAGTCAGAATTATCTGGCAAATAACAAGGCATCCATGACAAAAATGCTTCAATGAGCAATTATGAGCAAGCTTAAAATAAATGAAAGACTGGAAAGCCTTAGGAAAGAAATAGAAACATTTCAGCAAAGGCATAAAAGATATAAAGAAAAACAAGTGGAAATTTTAGAACCAGAAAATACGAAAAGCAAAAGAAAAACTTAGTGGGTAGGCTTACAGTGTAAAGGATAAGGCAGAGCAAAGAATCAATAAACTGGGAGATAGCACTATCTGAACAGCAGAGTGAAAATGGAAGGAGAAAATGAACAAAGCCTAGGTTATCTGTGGGACTATATCAAAAAAATCTAATATCCATGTGATTAGAATCCTAGAAGGAGAGAAGAAAAGAAGTTAGAGTTGGAAAAGAAAATGGTTACAAACTCCCAGATTTGTCAAGACATACATACCTATAGATTGAAGAGGCTGAGCCAGCCAGGTGTAGAAAGACAAATACTGCATGCTGTCACTTGTATGCGGAATCCAAAGAAGTCAGACTCATAGAAAGAGAGTAGAATGCTGGTTGCCAGGGACTGGGGAAAGGAGAAATTGGGAGATCTTGGTTAAAGAGTACAAACTTTCAGTTATACGATGAGTAAGTTCTCAGACCCTAATGTACAGTGTGGTAAGTATTGTTAGTGATACCATATCATATACTTGAAAATTGTTAAAAAGTAGAACAAATGTTCTTATCCCACAAGAATGTGGTAACTTTGTGAAATGATAAATGTGTTTATTAACTTGATTTTGCTAATCATTTCACAGTGTATACATGTATTGAATCATCATGTATTTTAAAATGATTACATTTAAACAAAAGAAACTGAGTGAATCCCAAACAATATAAACCCAAAGATATCCATGCCAAGACATATCATAAATAAACTTGTAAAAACTGAAAACAGAGAAAAAATCTTGAGACCAGCCAGAGAAAAACAGCATCTTGTTTATACGGAGAAACAACCTGAGTGACAGCGGATTTCTCATCAGAAACTGGGGACCTGAAGAAAGTGGCACAATGTGTTTCCAGATGCTGAAAGAAAAGAACTGTCAACCCAGTTCTTAAACACAATGAAAATATCCTTCAGGAATAAAAGGGGAAATCAAGACATTTTCAGATGAAGAAAGCCTCAGAGAATTTGTCGCTAACAGTTCTACTATAAAGGAATGGCTAAAGGATGTTCTCTAAACAGAAAGGAGATAAAAGAAATAGAAACTTGGGAACATCAGGAAAGAAGACAGAATATGATACACAAAAATGTGAGTAAACACAGTAAGCTTTCCTTCTCTTGAGTGTCTACATTCTGCTTGACAGTTGAAGCAAAGATTACCACACAGTCTGATGTGGTCCCAAATATATGCAGAGGAAATCTCTAAAAAATCACAGTATAAGGCAGGGAGAGTAATGGCGTGTAAAGGGAGGTGAGGTTTCTATATTTCACTTTATCTGGTAAAATGATGACACCAATAGGCTAGTTATGTATATACAATGTAACACCTAGAAAAACCACAGAAATACTGTATAATGAGATACACTCAAAACACTAGTGATAAATCAAAGTCAATTATAAAAACATTCAGCTATTCCAGAGGAAGGCAGGAAACGGAAAACAGATTAACAAAAACTGAGAGAACAGAGAATAAAAAATAAAATGCCAGACTTTAGTCCAAATATAACAATAATTATACTACGTGTAAATTTTCTAAATAAACTAAATAACTAAATTTTCTAAATAATAAACTAAATAAATTTTCTAAATCTAAATTTTCTAAATAAACTAAATAACTAAATTTTCTAAATCTAAATAAGACAGAGCCTCAAAGAATGAACTGAAAACAACACAACCATATGCTGTCTATAAGAAACTCACTTCAAATATAAAGATTTGGTAGGTTTAAAATAAAAGGATGTATAAAGATACATTATGCACATTTTAATTCAAAGGAAGCAGGAACAGTCGTATTAATATCAGATGGAATAGATTTCAGACTGAAGACAATTTTCAAAGGCAGAATCGGATGTTATATAATGTTAAACGGGTCAATTCACCGAAAGGAAATAGCAGTCCTGTGTGTGCAGCATGCAACAGAGCCAAATATAAATAAAACAAAAACTGACAGAACTAAAAGGAGAAACAGACAAATCATCAACTCTAGTTGGAAACTTCAAAACCCCCTCTTAAGAATTGATAAAATAACTAGACAAACAATCATCAAAGATGTAGAAGAGCTCAATAACATAAACTATCAGGATTTAATAAACATTCAGAGAACACTCCACCCAGTAACAACACAACACGTACTATTGCCAAGTGCACACAGATCATATGCCGAGATAGACAATATCCCAGCATATAAAACAAACCTCAGCAAAGTTCAGTTACCATTATAGGTAGCATTACAATAATAAATTTTATGTTATTTATATTTTAACACCATTAAAAAACTATAGAACAGTAGTAATAAAATGTAGTGCCTTAGGCTGATAGAGTATCTACAAAATGCGTACAGCGTGTAGTAGTCAGGAAAGTGGATGCCCTTCAGGAGTAGAAAATAGAAAAAAGAAATCATAGAATAGCTTCAAAAGTGCTGATTTCTTTACATGGGTTCTTACAATGCAAATGTTTTCATTTTATGGGAATTTGTTGAGCTATGCAAATAGGATATGTGCACTTTATCTTCATTATTCTTCAGTTATAAATAAAAACTAAATATTTTAAAAATTTATAAAAAGTACGTTATCTGACTATGATAGAATCTAAGTAGAAACCAGTGATAGAGAGATTAATAGATAAATCTCCAAACATTTGTAAACTAGGTAGCATACTTCCAAATGATCTGTGAGTCAAAGAGGAGATCTCAAGGGAAATTGAAAAGAATACACTGAACAGAATAAAAATGAAAATACAACATATCAAAATTGGGGGAAATAGCTAAAGCAGAGCTGAGAGGAAAATTTATGGCATTAAAGGAATATAGCAGAAAAGAAGAAAATCTAAAACTAATAATCTGTTCTTCCACCATAGTAACCTAGGAAAAGGACAAAATGCCAATAGCAAGCAGAAGAAAGGAAATAATACAGGTAAGAGTATGAAATGAAATTAAAAGCTGAAAACAACAGAGAAAATCAATGAAACAAAGAACTGGTCTTTTGAAAATATTAATAAAGTCCACCAACCTCTAGACAAAAAAAGAGAGTGAGAGAGAAGACACAAATTCCAATATCAGAAATTAAATTGGGATATCACTACAGATGCTGCAGACATCAAAAGAATAACAAGGACAATACTATGAAAAACTATACAGAGAAATATGACCATTTATAGAAAATGGCCCCATTCCTTGAAAAAACAAATGTACCAGAAGACAGCCAATAGATAATTTGAATTGCCTTATAACTCTTAAGGAACGTTGGGGGATCTAAAGCCAGTCAAAAAATGCTTAGATTTGACCCAAAAAAGCACAATCTATAAAAGGAATAGTTGATAAATTATAGTAAACAAGCTAAAGAGTGGGAAAAAATATTTTCAAACCACATAGTCAACAAAGAATTTATGTCTAGAATATAATATTTTGCAACTCAACGATAAAAGACCAGTGCATCCAGTTAGAAAATGGGCAATTCATGAAATGGCATTTCATTGAAGAGGATATACAAAGACAACTAAGTACATATAAATGTCCAACATCATTAGCTATTAGGAAAATTCAAATTACAAGCACAGTGGGTTATCACAGCATGCCCATCAGAATGGCTAAAATAAAAAGTAGTGGCCTTTTGATGATTGTCTTTGAGCCCAGCTTATGGTTCTGCCCTCTTCTGTATTTATCTTCTTGGAGTGCTTTGAAGTCCTGTCCTTGAATTACTGTATTCCTCTAGAGATTCTTACGCAGTGTGAATTATACATGATCTTCTAGTTATAACTGGAGGTAGAAAGTCAGTAGGCGTCACAGTTTGGAGTTGGATGAGATGTGTGTAATAACATTGTTCCTCTCTGCAGAGGGTGGGATCTCAGCCTGTATGCACATGTGGTACTCAGTGAGATGCTGCTTTCCCAGATAACCAAGACCTAGCCCTCTTTAAGGTTAGAAGGGCAGGTGAAAGTAGGAAATGCCAAGTTAGACTTAAAGTGAACCAGTTTTACCAATGTGAGGGAAACGGCCATTGTGAAGAAAAATATTTTTCCCCTTTACAAGGGGGAATTTATTGGCCAAGAGGAGAGCTAACCTCACTAAAATGGTTTTTCTCTAGGGATCCACCACCCTGAATTCCAAAAAGAAAGTATAAATGATCTTGGGTGAGCTTTGGAATTTTGGAAGTTCCTGAAGATGTCATGAGAACGTTTGGCAGCATTTACATCCTTGAGATGCTGAGAATTATTTCAAGCTCTTGATTTAGCCAACGTTCCTTTAGGCAAGGCAATAAACGGGCAGCCAGTGGACTCTGGGGAAATTAAAACATGGGCATGGTATTTCCCCTCTTTTTATCCTGTATGAATTATGTCCTTTTGCTGTTGCTGCTGTTAACTGCCATCAACTCTGCCCCTGACCCAGCTGGAAACCAGAAAGCTTAAGCATTTACCATCAATGCAGCTTATTTTTCCAGAGAGAGAGCTTAAACCAGGAGAACAAAGGAAAAGGAGATAGCAGAGAGCCAGGCGTTGTGGGAAGGGTGAGCCCTTAAAGACAGACTGAGACTGAAATAGGAGTGGAATTCATTCTGAATGAAATGCTCTGGTTTCTAGCATCTTGATTCTCCCCTCCCCCACCATTTAATTTTTACTTCTGGGGGGTTGATGTCTGCCTTCTGTTGGCAGCTTTCCTCCTCCTGATCTTTTGCTCTGTTCAGCTATGACCGCTAATAATGTATGTGCAGAAGAAATAGAGAGATATTGAGGTGCAGAGGTGCATCTGGTCCTTCCATTCAGCACAGTTGTGTGAAACGTTTACTTACCCTATGATAGCTGAGTCCGGCTGTCAGTCAGTTAACTTCGTTTGCAATAACAATCAGAATAGTTATAATCTTATTTTGATCCATAATTGTTTCAATTAACTTGGTCCTTACAACACCTCAGTAAGGCAAATAGGGTAGACCTTATCTCCATTTTTCACAGTGGAAAATGGAGACGACTTTAATTGGTGCCATTTTACTCAGTGTCCAGTGCTTGCTCCATTCTTCTGTGTTGTTTCTGCTGCCTGCTCTCTGTGTGGCCGTCGTCTGCATGGCTACATTGCTTTGAGAGTTGAGTCTGAAGCCTTGTAACCCTAGGGTGTAGGTGTTATTGGCCCTGAAGTTCTTTTGTGGAGGCTAAAGTGAACCAAAGATACCTCATTAAACTCATTTATTCCAAAACAGTTGTTCTTTTGGGATGGAGTCCACGTTGTAATTTTGTTGTCTATCTGTCTTTCTCATTAGGAGCAATTGTATGTAAGCTTGGGAAAAAAATAACTATGGATAATAAACCTGACAAAATTGAAGAGAAAAAGGGCTGACCTAAAGCTAATACTATGTGAGGCATAGTCTTCTTGCAGGCTTTGGAAATATTGCAACTTACTATGGTACTTGAAAAGTAAACCTTCATATAATTGTGAGCTCTGTGCTGGCTACCTCTAGAGCCAGATCAAAGCTCTGTTTGGATTGCGGTAGAGCCTCCCGGGGAAGGGGTGGGTATCTGGGTATCTGACTTCATCACTCATTCATGTAAGATGTAGCTGAAATTGTTCAATCTTTTCTGAGTTTTCTCATCTACAAAGTGGGGTTTGTAATAATACCTATCATAAGGTTGAGAGGGATCCAGGAGATAGTACTCAGTTACTTAGGGCAATACCCAGGTCCTCAATTAGCATTAGCTAGATTATTACCAATCTTTGCTTTCTTCTGGCTGCTTGGAAAATATTTATTTTTTGTTTTCTGAGCTTTTGGTAGTAAATTCAAAGCTTCTGCATTTAGGAGGACTAATACTCATGCTTTTGTAGAAATAATTAAATAATATTAGAGGCAAGTCAATAGATGGATAAAGCAGTAGAAACCCAAAATTATGATCGTAACTTCATGTAGCAAAAAGTGGATTTGAGGTTGGTTAAGATCGTGATGCCATTTATTGACTATGTATTCTGGGCTATTTAAATACCTTTTTGATTATATAGCTTTGTAAGATGGAGACAATAACACTTCACTTCCTCCTTAGTTATTGTAGTGCTCAGAGATCATATTCAAGAAATGGCTTTGTGAGTGTCACATCACAGTAAGAAGGCAGTTTATTATGATTTGTATTTAGGTAAAACTTAAGGGGAAGATAGTCCCTTGGTGAGAGTCTGCTTTCAGGTCTGATAAATGAGCCACAGTCCTGCCTGTGGAAGTTCTGGCCTGCAGACTCTGCTTCCTAGTCTGCACCTAGAGAACCGAGATGTCTCTAACAACTCACTGAAATACATCAATTTCTTGACTATACGTGGAGGCACAGGCCATCTGTTTTAATGGCTGTGAAATAGAAGATAGAGAACATACTTGCTCAGAATGCTATTTTCTGTTTTTGCCTGTGATTCCTTTTTTCGCCTGGCTCTTGTGATGTCTGCAACAAGTGACTGAAAAAGGCTAGCAGTCTGTGGTTACTGTATTTCCTCCCTTCCCTCCCCGTCCCTGCTCCCTCCTTCTCTCCCTTCCTTTCTTCCTTTCTTCCGTTCTTGCTTTCTTTTTGTGGGTAGTATGGAATAGAATGGAGAATATTTATTCCACTTTGAGACTTTTTCAGAAATTAACCGTTTTAATATTTCCATTTGAAAAATCAGCTAGTTCATGAATAATTTCTCGCTATCTATTATGTTAAGCATTGAAGGGGATGAAATAAAAGCATGAGATATTCCTTATGCTTGAGAGCCTGATGCAGCTAGCAGCACGGAATATTCTCACAACATTTATTGAACATTTTTTTTGAAGATTACAGATTGTTTTTAATATGCACTATTTCGTTACAATCATGACATTACTTTATTGATAATAATATTACTACCATACTTAATGGGGCTCAGAGAATTAGGGACCTCAGATATTTAGTAACTAGTGACAAAAGTAAGAAGTTCAATAATAGTGGAAGAGTAGGGTATTGTGAGAAGGTGTAATAGGGGGATCTGTGTACTCTTGGGAGGAGGAGGCTGGTGTGCCCATGGGAAAACTCCAGAAAGAGGCGAGGAGGGTAGAGCTCAGTGGTAGAGTACATGCTTAGCATGCATGAGGTCCTGGGTTCAATCCCTAGTAATTCCATTAACCCCCACCTCCCACACCAAAAAGAAAAGACTCTAGAAATAATTAACTTCCAGATGATTTGTAATAAGCAAATGGGGTTAGGTTGGATGGGGGAACATCCCAGACAGAAGAAAGTCCGTGTTCCACAACTAGGAGGTGAGTGTGCATTTGACATATTTAGAGAACAAAAAGCAGCCTAGCAGAGCCAGAATAGGGATAACAAAGGGGAAGAGGAGCAAAACTTTAAGCTGGTAAAGCAGTCATGAACCAGAACCTGAAGAGCATTGTAAATTGTGCAGAGTGTTTACCATATAATTAAGGTAAAATATAAAACACTCTATAACTTTATAACTAAGTTAACTGGAAAATTATTAAGAGGTTTTGAGCAGAAGAATGGCCTGATTTTAAAATACCACTCTGGCTTAAATTACAGTATATGCTGGTATATTATTTAAGGACCAGCTGAGCAGAGATCTGTTTATTTAGGGTAGAATCTGACCTTTGGACTGGGGACATGGAGGGAGCTAACACTAAGAATTATCAGGATTTCCAACTAGACAATAGGGAATAAAGAATTCTAAGTAGAGAAAAGAGCATGTGCAAAGGCCTAAGAAGAAACAGCATCAGTCCAGTGCTGCTGCCAGGGAATAGGACGCAGTGTGAGAGAAGGATTTACAGTGATGCATCTGTTTCTGGCCTTGGCAGGTGACAGTTCTGAGATCATCTGAATGGTAAGGCAGAGGCCTTTAATGTGCACCTTGTATTTGTTGGGATTAGAGGAGCAGTGTGATGGCCTTGATCTTGATAATGGGATCTGTCAGTAGCTTGACTTCAGGAAGCTAAGGAAAACATGTCGGCAGAATGGGGCAAAATAATAAAGCTTTGAGAAAATATGAGAGAGCTGGGAATTGGGAAAGATTTTTAAATTAGACTCAAAATGCCATAGCCACAAAGTAAAAAATGGTTAATTGGACTACATTAAAATTAGGAGTTTATGTCCATCAAAAGGTGTCATTATAAGTGGAAAGGAAAGCCACACAAAGGGAAAAGATATTTACAACATGTAAAAGGGATCACATTCAGAATAAGGAACATTCACATAAAGAACACTCACAAACCAAGAGGGAAAAGGGCCAAGCCAATACAGAAACAAGCAAGAGGCTGTCTTCTTTCGCTGGATTTTCTTCTTTCATCTCATTTCTCCATAACATTTTGGGGTATGCATTCTCCATAATTATCCATTCTAATGTTGATGGCTATTTGGGTAGTTCCCAACATTTGACTAATAATATCCCTGTTAACATCCTCACACGTGTCCCTTTTTGCATAAGCACATGTTTACGGGGTATATATCTAGAAGTGGAACTTCAAAAGAAGGCCCATTGAACATATTAAAAATTACAAAGGTGATTTGCAAAAGTGAGGGAAATGAAAATTCAACCATAATGGGCTTTCATTCTATACTACAATTAAAAAGACCCACAGTACCATGTATGAGAGATTCGTTGCAAAGATAACTGTCATATTCCGTGGGAGTTTAAGAGGGTACAGTGCTTTGGAGATGAGTTTTGCATCATCTATCAAAGGTGAGAGCACACATGTCATCTGCTTCTGGGTGGGATGATAATTGGAAGGGGCACAAAGGAAGTACTAGAAATTCTCAGATTCTTAGTAGTTGGTGTGGACAAAGGTGTTCATTCTGTCTCAGTTCATTGACTTATATGTTTATGTTTTGTGCAATTTTCTGAATGTGTTATACTTAAGCAGTTTAAAAATATAAAAATAATTTGCCTTACGAAAGTATTCTCCACAGTGTGCCATTTATTTGAGCTGCTACATTATATTTAACTTCTAATTTATAGACACATGAGCAGGCTAGCTGGATCAGAAGTTCCATAGCTGAAGTTTCCTATAGACCAACATTTCCCTATGGAAGAATTAATTAAAGAATACAAAATATTAGTGATGTTTTGGGAAAACCTAATAAAAATTACATCAACCCTTTTTACGCTACACAGGCCAACCCCAAAACATTTAATTTATTTATTCCTATGTGGCATAGTATTAGTTTACATATACTGCCCTTCTTATTTATTTCAGGTATCTTTAATAAAAATCTGAAAATAATTATTAATCCATTGGTTGGTAGACAGAATTCTTTCAGAAATGACTTTCATAAGTGAGAATAATGAAAGTTGTTCTTGCTAGTGAAAACACTGTGATTTTTGGGACTGGAGGATCTTTATAGTTTCCATGACTGTAATTGTGAAACTGAAGGCAAGTCAATTCATTTAGCGAATTCCTTCTTAAAATTGTAAAGTCTGCACGTTTTCTGAAACTAAGAAGTGTTCTAAAAAATTTTAATGAAACTTGCACACATTTTAGTAAAGCTGTTGCTTAACTTGCACAAAAAAACTTCCTCCGGGTTAGTACAATGAAAAGGAAAAAAAAAAAGGTTGCTCAGTAAAAGACAACTCAGAAACAAAAGAAGTAAAGAGTCAGGTAAAATATTTCCATATCATGTGCTTCTCTATTGTTTTACTCAAGTCTTTAATCACTTTCCCCTGAGGCATCTTAACTGGTGGCGCTGCCTTTCTGTGTAATATTCATACTCAAGGAGTCTCCTCTTAGCCTTGCTGTTGTGTGAATGACAGTCAAATTTGAAAAAGAAGAGTAACCAGGATGAATCCAACTTGATCGTGGTGTATAATCTTTTTCACGTGTTGTTAGATTGGTTGCTAATATTTTGTTTCTAATTTTTGTTTCTATGTTCATGAAAGATATTAGTCAATAATTTTCTTTTTTTGGTAGTGTCTTTGTCTGGTTTTGGTATCAGGGTGATGGTGGCTTCATAGAATGAGTTTGGGAGTGTTCTCGCCACTTCAGTCTTTTGGAAGAGGGATCAGTATAAATTCATTTTGTGTGTTTGGTAGAATTCACTTATATGTGGAATCTAAAAAAATGCTAAAAATGAATTCCTTCACAAAACAGAAACAGACTCATAGACAGGAAACAAACTTATGGTTACCAAAGAGGAAAGGCGGGGTGTAAGTTAGTAGTTTGGGATTAGCAGATACAAACTACTATATATTAAATAGAAAAACAAGGTCCTACTGTGTAACACAGGGAACTTCAATATCTTATAATAACCTATAATGAAAAAGAATATGAAAAGAATATATATGTATATAACTGAATCACTGTGCTGTACACCAGAAACTAACACACTATTGTAAATCAACTATACTTTAATTAAAAATTTTTTTAAAAATGAATAAGAGTGAAAGTAAGAGCAAGAGGAGACACAAAAGAAGAAAAGAGTAACTGGGGTTTAATTTTACAGTAAATAGTACATTATAAACAGTACCTCTACCAAAACCAAAAATTCACTGACTGGATATCAGATATAAACTGATGAGGTCCCCCTCCTCACTTTTATAAAAACGGTCAGATCTTAAGTTTTACTCATGACTTAATAACATGTATTCACCGTGTGTATCTTTGTGTATCTGTGTGTGTCTGTGTGTGTGTATGCACGTGTAAAAGTTCAATTTATTAGATGGTGAGCTCCCAGAGATTGGGAATCATGTTTCTCTCTCACGGTTTAATCTCCACACTCTGGTAACACTCATTTGCCCACTGTAGACTCTCAATAATTGTACATGTAATCAAGTCTGGTCTAGATGAATACTGAATTCCAGTTGTTTGTTCCTGGAAAGAATAATTAATAGTTTAAGCATGATTCTGATTACACATTTATTAGGAAGGGCCTTGTGCTTCAGTTATATGTTTCAGACAAAAAGAAGCAGAGTAGCTACATGGTTGGGTTTGTGCCAAATGAAATTCAAATAAACTTGTAGAAATCCAAACATTTTAATTTGCTGTTAGCCACCAGCAGATTTAATCAATGCATGCACTCTTAATGAAAATAAGGATACCTAGGCAATTAATAGAAGAGCTGTTAATTGTTCTCATTTTAGAATATTAGACTTCAGAGCTGACTCACAATTTAAATGCACACATAATGCATAGTGTTCATATCTGTCTTCACAGTATTTATTTTAATATTACTTAGGTTGACATCTAAGTTCTTATCATCCAAAACAAACTCCAAAACCCTCGAAAGTGTTATAAACAACATTTATAAGAGAATCATTTTAGAGCTATATATGACACACATATAAGTGCTGGGGCTTTAACATAATAAACCCATAAGAAGTAATTCCTGCCTTGCATGAACTTACAGTGTAATTAGAAATATGAAATACATAATACACAATGACAACAATGTAAAAATTCCTGAATAATCATGACAAATATAATGAGTGAGAAATCCCCATTAAACAGCCAGTTTCTTTCATATGTGGTTTTATCATTAACAAACAATTTTCAAAATATTAAAAACTGAATGATTTGCATATTATGTATAGCCTATATTGTTGCTAATGTTTGTTGATGCTCAAACAATGGTGAATGGTATTGAAAATCTCCTATTAAGATCAATTTGCAATGTGCGTTTAGTTGGTTTGAAGTCAGAGAGAGATTTTTGCAGGAATCCTCTAGTGAGCTATAAAGGAAAGGGAATGAAAGCTCAGAGAAGATGAACAGTGGACAAAGGCTGTGTTTTATTCCTAGATAAAAATGCTGTAATTTCATAGTTATGCGTCATATAGCTCCACATACACATTCATACATACATTTCCTATTCTCTGAATGGAATACCTATAATGTAATCATAAACATGATGTACTTATTTCATCATTTCCTTGATCCATGAAGACACTGCAGATGTTTCAGTGAGTTAGAAAAGACAATGTATTTCATTGACAAAAGCACGCTTACAGTGTTTTTTCACTTGATAGCCATAAAACATCGTGTTATAAAATCATTAATTTATTTTTGTTTTTAGTTCAGTTTACTATTTAGTTGATCATTTAATTCATCCAAGTGACAAAGTGATCACCGAGTGCTCTAGAGTTAGATCTAGAAGAAAATGTCCCTCTCTCTACTCAATGAGTAGATAAAAGTAAGATTTTAAAAATCCATCTCTTGTCCGGATAGGGAGGAAGGTGGGCACCCCTAACAGGCAGAGTTTGGGTAATAGATATTCTTGTTCCTGGTGAAGTGAGGTGCGTGGAGAAGGGATTTGCCTTGGCCCTGGTGGTGAGATCTGCTACTTTGTTCATTCAAGAAAAGGGTAGAAGTTCTTTTCAGAGTTTCTAGCGTAATAGCAGCATATACCAAAGTGCATGCCTGATAACTTCAAAATATCCCAGGGACCATAAAAATCAATTTTTAATGTAGTCATAACTCTTTTTGGGAACAGTCAGCAATTATGGACTGCCCCACTTCCCCAGGCACATGTAAGCCATTAATCTTTCTAAAAGATATTCCTAAGAGCCAATCACTTTCTAAAAATTAAAATATAGAAGTTGTGCCTACAAATATACCATAATGAAGGTACACCAACTTGATTATTAATGAAGGAACAGGCATCATTTAACTGAGGAACTACTCCCCTATACCCGTAACTACTCGACTTTGCTGCTTTTATTCTACTTCTTTGGATTTCCTCACAGAGCGTATCTGGAAGGAATTCAAAGCTAGCACGCAGTTACTATCGTTTACTGATATAATTGCATTTACTGAAGATTCACTTCTCACAACTGCGAAACAAAGCCTATGAGAAAATGATAATGGGTTGGGGGTAATTTAGTCTACTAAAGAGAAGGCCTGCTCTTAAAATATTTTCAGAATGTTTTCTTCCTATTTATATATCCATGATTTCCCATGTAATTGCAAAGAAATATAACATATTAAGAAATCTGGGGTGACAGTTGACCAAGGAAAGAAATTACCAATAAAAGGAAGCCTTTGTTTGGAGGTCCCTGGTTCCATGAAGTGGAAACATTCCCAGGACCTCTATCAACTCACCTTGTTAAGGTATTACTTTTGATATATACCTGATGGTCACATATGCAAATATACGGAGCCAATTAAAGAAGTACTTTCTAAATAAACTGACCGGCAATTTGTAACAGCCCTAATCTAATTTTCTACAATGCTTAGAAGGCCTCCTCCATATCCCCAAAGACCTTGAATGATATCTTGCACAGAGCAGTAATCGGGAAGCCTTTCTTGAATAATATCTCACTTCCCCTGAAAATGAAAGCAAAATTCTTGATCTGCAGGTCATCAGACCTTCAACCAGATGCAAAATGGAGCATCATCGTCAAAGTACAGGTTACTACCAATCATGTTTTCTTTTCATTGTTCATAGGTGCTCATTGATTGTTATATAGATCTGCTTCTTAGGGAGATTTGTGATCCTTGATAATTCATAAAACAATTTAACTTTGAACATTTTCCAGCAGCTCCCTTGTTTTCTTCCATAATGACGAGCGTTCAAAATTTTACTCTTTGGCATCTAAAATACTATGAATGGTATAAATCTACCAGTGTTGAGAAGGGCATGGAACTTTTACACATGGATATTTTATTGCCACTGTGTTTTCTATCATGGTGAGGACTTCCCATGGGTAGATCTGAAGCCAGGACCGCCAGGGGTTTAAGGAAGGATATGTTCTGTGAAGGCTTTATAGTAGCTTTCTTTCATGAGTTGTGGGGAAGGGAGTTTGCTATTTAGGTGTTATGTGAGCTCACTGTTCTGTGAGCTCAAACTCTGTGAGAGCTTTGTGTGTCCTAGGAGTCCCAATACAAAATGAGATGCTGCAAATCATTAAGAACTTCCTGAAGAAAATACTTTCAAAGCAAATATCAAAACATATCAACTAAAATAAAAATACTTTAATCATAAAGATTTTAATCTCCTGTTTTGCAACTATGAATTTTGGCTCACTAGAACAATTATTAGTATAGATGCCTGAGAGAAGACAGAATTTACGTAGTAGGAAAATCTCAGTAATAGAATCTAGTATCCTGAAATCTCAGGTTTTTGGACTGAGGTGTGATTTGGCTTTTGAATACTGCAATGCTAGATATGATTCTCCTTTTCTGGGCAAGAAACATGTTTTCATAAGTAAACTTGGAATTGTGGTGAAGAGTGATTTTCCCTCGTCTTTCCTGCTTCCCCATTAAAAAAAAGGCAGATCTTTCTCTCTTTGATTCACAATTTCACATGAGTAATCTAAAGGAGCCCTGGGTTCTGCTGCAAACACCATGTCAAATCATGCCACATCCGCCATCTAGTTTGTGGCAGGGGCATGGTAATGTGAACTATGCCTCTGGCATCACCAAATTTCTCTGCTCAGCTCCTGGTGATGCTGAACAATATATTGAGTAGCCTAGATCAGGGGTGTAACCAGAGACAATCTCCTTCATCCCAAGTAGCAGACAGGATTAATGGGGCTGTTAGATCTTGGAATTTGGTAACTTGGTTCAATAGCTCAAATTAAGCCATTTGGCTATAGGCCTGATTCCAGCAAAGACCTTAGCAGTGTGCCTTGTAATGAGCTGAAAGAAGCTACAACTCCTGCACTTTCCATACCCCATTATGCTTTCTTATCCAGTTACCTTGGTGTTAAGGGACTAGGTATAAGCATTGTTGCTTCATTTGTCAAATTTCAAGGTAGAGGAAATCTCATGCTATTGCCACCTGTACCACTTGCCCTTTGAAGACAATTGAGGGTCCAAATCACTTAGCTAGAGCTCCATCCCCTAACCATCCACATACCTATCATAACAAAACTCAAGGCCTTGACCAGCCCGAATGCCCTGCTCTATGCTGCTTTCTTTGGTCATGAATCATTCATTTTAGCTTACAGTGGCATAAATTGCATTCACATATGTTTCCCTGCTAATGTATGATAAGCTATAGTCCAAAGGAATTGCAGATATAGTAAGCTTAGAGAATGGGATGGAATGAAATGAATGGCTGCATTACAACCTGAGAAATATAATAGAAACATCAGTGTTCTAAGGAGCAGTAAATCAGGGGTCTGTCCTCAAATAAGTTTTTCAAGAAGCAGCATGGCTAATGAAAAGTAGCTAAGATTTACAACACACCAGGCTTTAGTACAATAGTCTAATTAATCCTTACAACAGACCAATGAGGCATGTGCTGTCGTACTCATTTTATATTTGTGAACAAATATGAATGTTGGCACATTCAAATATTTTGCCCAAAGTTGTATGCTTTGCAAGTAGGAAAGCTAGTTCAGTCAGGTGTCTTTGACTCTGAAATCGCCATGCCTGTAACTACTAGACTTTGCTACTTCCTTCTATTTAGTTGGCTATTCTCACAGTACATAACCCAGAGCCAATTTAAACTGGCATTCAATTACATCAATTGAATTGCATTATTGAAGATTCATTTCAAACAATTGCAACAGAAAGTCAATGGGAAAATATGAAAGGATCTGGAATCGTTTCACTTCCCTGAAGAAAATATGTGCTCTCAAAATGTTCTCATATTTATTTTGTTCTTTTTATGCACTCATAATCTCTCCTTTACTTCAAAGAAATGTCATGTATTAAGACATTTCAGTAATTTCTTCTTCTGTCTGTCAGGTGGCTTTATGTTAATGGTCTTCAAATGGAGGTTTAACGGCCACCTAGTTTCCATTTTTATTGTTGACAGAATAAAGGGAAAGATACGTAAAACTGTACCACGAGATATCTGGATTACATCTAAGAAAAGATCTGAAACTGAGAATGGTGAAAAAGTAGGTAGGTAGACTGAGGGTGACGATGCAGTGGTCTTTAAGTACAGGAGTGATCCTTTTGAAGTTCATGTAGTCAAGAAAAGTTTGAGCATGGGCAACATGACATTAAGCATTTAAGGTGGTCTCATGCTTCTTGGCTCCTACGACTGTCCATATAAGTCAGATGGGATATGGAAGAAATTAACTTGATAACTCCCTGATACTTGTTGCTTGTCTACTTTATGTCAAGCATGTGCTTAGCAAAAAGGAAGTCATGGTGGGCAAGATAGACTCAGTTCCTACCCTCAGAGAGTTTACAATAATATGTAGTGGGACATTCAGGTGGAAATAATAATTTCCCATAAAATTTTGAAATAATTGAAGGAAAATTATATCAAAATACTAACTTATCTAATAATTAATTGTCTTCATCATATTTTTCAGCTATATACAGAATAAATTAAGCTCTTAGTGACTAGACAATAACGTCTTTCTCTTTCCATAGAGAAGCTTCTAGGTCAGGTCAAAAGAAACTTCAACCATCCATACTGGGTTATCAAAAGTCATATGATTAGTGTTTAGAAATCTCTCCAGTTCTAAGTTTATAAATGGAAAATGCTACCATATTGGCATGGGTAGAGAGGGGATAACCCTGTCAAAGAAAACTTGCCCTCTGACATATTTTTTCAAGTCAAATACGCATTGCTTAAGAGCTATTATTTCAAAAGTCTGCCCTCTGTATCATGCAATCAATATAGTTTAATTAAAGGATGATACTATTGATTCTAATTAACCAAAATTGCTTACCTCATTAGTTTGCAGTTTATATGTGTTACTCGAGACAGGATGATTTAGTGATTGTAATCCTACCCTCAATATATGGGATAGAGATGCTTACTTAAAAAATGCTAACTCTGGCACTCTGGTTTTGAGTTGCCTTTGCACTTGTGATGAATGAACAATTTTGCATGTATATACATAATTTTAAAATAATAAATTATGTAAGCATTCATCCTAAATTTGCAAACACTGGATTTTGGAAAATTGAATTATTAAATCCTGGAGTCATTCGATTACTAAAAACTTGGTGCCGCCATCAGTGCTAGATTCTAATACATTTTTGAATGGATATTTTTCATTCTAAATGATCTGTCAGAAGCCTTGTTTATATTTCTGTGGCCTGCCATCTGTTAAGCACAAGGTCTTAGAAGTATATTGGATCAATTGGTCTATTTTAGGGACTATATATAGGATTAAGTTTAGGTAATAAAACATAAGGGTCTTGTTTGCTTTTAATCAGGGAGATGAAGGCTGATAGTGATAGTTAACTGCTGGTAATAAAGGACAGTACAGTATATCTATTGATCATTTGAAGGTCATGTACAAAAGGCCTTCCTGAGGTGGTAGAAATGTGAAAATAAGGGGAAAGGAAGCATTAGCATACACTGAACATCTCCTTTCTATAAGGAACAGTACTTAGCACTTTGTAATCATGATCTCATTTAATCCTCATAAGATTCTGAATCAGGAGGTACACTTAGCTCCATTTTGGGTATATAAAAGAAAAGATTCAGGTTTGGAGCATAAGTAAATTTCCCAAAATTGTATGAGTGTTAAATTGTGATTTGACAATCTACCGTGTTGACTCTGGACAACTGCTTTCCTTTTTCTTTCAAGACACTGGCATTCAAAACAAGCTCAAAAGCAAAGGGTACAGGCTTTCTGCATCTGGCCAAGAAGGAGAAACATAAACGGCCCTAGAAACCTCCTTGTATGTGGATATACACTTGTCATTGTAACTAAAATGAAAAACTAGACAAGAATGCCTAGGGTACCATAAATAACTAACTTTTATTAAGAACTAGTCTGCCAAACACTGTTTAAAATGTTTTAATATTCTGATTCATTTATTCCTCATAGACTTTATAAAATAGATATTATCATTGTCACCATTTTAAAGAAGAAAAAACCAAGAGAAAGTAAAGAGGTCTATTTTTATTGGTATATTTTACCCCTAGGAAATCCAAGAGATTCTAGTTTAAAGCTATTTGAATTAATAAAGAAATTTCCAAAGTCTTTAGGCACAAGAATATATACAAATCAAGGTTATTTTTCAATTAAGTAAAAAGCAAGAAAAAAGACAAGGAAAAATATTCACATTGGTAACGAAGACTACATACATTTAAGAATAAATGTAAAATAAAACCGCCAGATTTTCAAAATAAAAAATTGAAAAGGCTCACCTATTATTCAGAAATAAGTAATTGACTTTACATATAAAATTAGCTTGGATGTATCTCAGAAATAAAATATTGAGCAAAAAAATTAATTTTCAGATAATAATACTATTCAGATAAAGTTTAAAAATGTAATAGTAAACCATATAGCTTAATGTGTATACTACATATACTAAAAATATGTATGAAGTAAAATATTAGAAAATGAAGGGAATAAAAAAACAGAAAATTTTCAATATTAATGATCTCCATGAGGGACCTAATTAAACTTACAGGCTTTTGCACAGCAAAGGAAACCATAAGCAAAACAAAACGACAACCTACAGAATGGGAGAAAATATTTGCAAATGATATGATTGACAGAGGTTTAATTCCCAGAATATATAAACAGCTCATACAGCTTAATAACAAAAAGCAAACAACCTAATCCAAAAATGGGCAAAAGACCTAAACAAGCAATTGTCCAGTGAAGACATACAGATGGCCAATAGGCACATGAAAAAATGCTCAGTATCACTACAGAGAAATGCAAATCAAAACTACAATGAGGTATCACCTCACACCAGTCAGAATGGCCATCATTCAAAAGTCTATGAATGATAAATACTGGAGAGGGTGTGGAGAAAAGGGAACCCTCCTACACTGCTGGTGGGGATGTAGTTTGGTGCAGCTATTATGGAAAACAGTACAGAGATTCCTCAAAAACCTAAACATAGACTTACCGTATGATCCAGCAATCCCACTCCTGGGCATATATCCAGAGGGAACTTTAATTCAAAAAGATACATGTACCGCAATGTTCATAGAAGCACTATATACAATAACCAAGACATGGAAGCAACCTAAATGTCCACTGACAGACGATTGAATAAAGAAGCTGTGGTATAGTAATAATATGATGGAATACTACTCAGCCATAAAAAAGAATAAAATAATGCCATTTTCAGCAACATGAATGGACCTGGAGATGGTCATACTAAATGAAATAAGCCAGAAAAAGAAAGAAAAAAACACATGATATCACTCATGTGAATTCTAAAAAAAGAAAAGAAGAGGATACTAATGAACTCATCTACAAAACAGAATCAGACTTACATAGTAAACAATCTGATGGTTCCTGGGGGAAAAAGGGTGGGAAGGAATAAATTTGGGATTGAGATTTGCAAATGTTACCCACTATATATAAAAATAGATGAAAAAAACCAATTCTTCTGTATAGCAGAGGGAACTATATTCAATATCTTGTAATATCCTTTAATGAAAAAATATGAAAATGAATATATGTATGTATATGCATGACTGGGACATTGTGCTGCACACCAGAAATTTACACATTGTAACTGACTATACTTCAATAAAAAAAAAATCTCCATGACGGAAAAAGGAAGGGTTCACATGGGTTTTAATAACCTTAGTAATATCCTACTTCTTAAGGGCAATGAAAAAAAGAAAAAAAAAAAAAAGAATAAATGACATGAGAAAGATACAGGAAAGAAATTAAATCATCTTATTGAAAAACTAAAACAGTGCCTTATGTTTTTGAATGGGAATATTTAAATACAAAATTCCATCAAAAATTAACATATGAATTCAGTTATCTGTTAATTAGTAAACAGCAGATTTTCTGGGAAAGATGCATTATCTTTGAAAAGGATAAAATGATTTTAAAATTCATGTGGAAGAATAAATGCCCAAGAACAACAAAGAAAATTATAAAACTCAGGAAGGAAAAATGGGAGCAATTTGCTTTGCCAAATACAGGAAAATTTTGTACATGCACCGTAGTAAAATCAATAGTATACTGGCATGAAAATCAGCAAAACAACAACAACAACAAAATAGACTCTGGAAATAAATCTGATATATTTGAATATTTAGTATATGATAGACATAATTCAACTCAATGGGAAAATGATGGTTTAAGACATGATTATCCATTGTAAAAATAAAATTATATCCCTATTTCTTTGTACGAATGTAATTTAAAGTAAGTTATATATTTCCTTTTAATATAGTCATGTACATAATGATTATATTAGGGGAAAAAAATCTAAGAGATTAAATTCCCCGCCTAATAATATGTGACTTTCTTGACCAAATAAGACATTCAAGATCTGTAATAAAATGTCCTTAAATAAAGTAGTATAAAATTAAAAGTTTGTATGGCAAAAGATATCATGAAGAAAATCAATAGATAACTGAAAGAATTAGGAAGATATATTGCAACATTGATGGCACATAAATTACGCTGTAACAAATGAGTAGAATGAGCAATAACTCAAGAAAGTGGAATAAAGATTTTAATAGACTATTCAGAGTAGAATAAAATTAAATGGAGAGTAAAATTAAATACATATATACATATATAATATATACTTATACTCACTTTACACATACTGATATTCAGGGATGTACAAATTAATGCAGAAAAGTAAAAGACAACTAAAAACAGTATTTCCCTTTATGTATGAACTTCTTCAAAATATGCAGCATTCTATTCAAAGGAGGATTTGAAACTAAGAATCCTGAACCCGGTCCAATGCCTGTACCAAAGAACAATTATTATTTTCAGTAAGCTTTGTTCCCTGTCTCAGTATTGATGAGAATAGTCTCTGATTATATAAATAAGAAGATCTATGCCGAACTGAATTTCAGTAGTTCACTGTCTTGTTCAGAATTAGTAGAAAGAAAAAAAAATCAATTGAAAAGTGTTGACACCAAGCCAAAAAAGAGTATTTAAGAAGTTCAGGCTCAGACGTGGCTGTCAATTTAACAGCTTCTGTGGAGAGTAGGCGTAACAGGCTGTAATGGTTATTGTGTGGAAAAGTTGCAATATTGACAGAAATAGAGAGAATAAAAATGATGGAAATTGACATTTTACAGAGAAATTATTTTAAAGTATAGTGATTCTTAAATCTATGTATTCAAGACCAGCTTGAGGTAACACTGGAACAAAGCAATGCATTTCAACCTATCAATTACTTATTCAACCAGAGGACTAAAGGGAGTAGAAGAGAATTGTTACATAGACGATACTTGTCTGCAACCCAGATCCTTTGCAGAAGGACTCTAAAAAGGAAGTGAATATAGTCGTCAGATGGGATGAGGAGATGTCGGGAACAGTAATCATATAGTTATGGCTTTCCTTGCATGGTTTGTGAGTATGATTTTTGAGTACTTGAGTTCTAGAAAGACAAGTAATTAGGTGAACAACTGGTTTGCATGGTCTTGTGGCATCTTAATTCGTCTTTAATTTGTTCTTTCTTTTAAATGTACAAGGAGTTAGGAAATTTGGCATCATCTATGAATTTGCCAAAAGCCCGGTTCTTGAATCCTGAAGATGTATGAGTTGACAAATAAACACAGAATGCAGTTAGTCTGGAGGAGAGATAATGAAGATGACTTAAGAAAGGTTTGCAGATTTATGAAGAGGCATTATTAGGAGTACGGTTACCAGCTGTTCTACATGTCCAGGGAGACTCGAACAAGAAGCCCCTAACTGCAAGCGTAATTAGACACAGGATAAACTGCTGAAGGAAGACTGTGAAATGTCCTTTGGGGAGAGATTTCTGGAATAGGATGGCTATAGTTTTTTGGGTTGCTTGGAAACAAGAGGATCATGTATATGACCTCTTTAAGATCTCTTTTAGTCCAATGATCCCTTACTGAATTGATCTTTCTGAAGTATGACTTCAAAAATCCACAGCTTCCATAAGTATTTTCAGTGACGGAAATGCTGATTGAAGTAAAGACATGATTATTAAAAATAACGGTGAAGAAATGTTTAGAAAAGCAGTTGGGGCAGATTAACAAATGCAGTTTGGTACTATTGTTTAAAACGAGGTTGAGATTCCAGGGTGTATAAATGGGAGAATTATCTGCAGAAACTGTGAGACAATTCTCTATACTTAGCAGCCATCAGGCTTTTATTACACTGTTATGACAGTTGAGGGTCTCACAACTTCAGCTAAATGTGAGAAGCTTGGAGCAGCTCCAGCAGAATGAAGAAACAATGATGAAAGTGTTAGCAAAGAGCTTCTTTAACAGGGAGAAGAATGGGTGCAGTGCAATTTGAAGTGGGAAATAACTTTATTTTCTTTGTTACACGTCTTTCTTGCTACCTATATTTCTTGCTACCTACATTTTTTTTTTACAAAGCTGTATGAGATTTAAAATGATTTAGGAGGTTCCTGTGGATGTAAGTACCTTAGGATTAATTAAGTTATGTCTTCTGCCTAATCATTAGTTTTTCTGTCCCTATGTTGAATCTTGTCTATGCCTCTTTTCTCATTTTCTTTTTTCCTGGACAATCACATCTGATAAGGTTTTGATTCCCATTCATAACCTTCCTCCTCAATGTGTTAGGCAGTATTCTAAGGTTCCCTCCAGGATTCCTGCCCTGTGCACAGGATGCGCAAAACCCTGCATGATCCCCTCTTCATGGTGAGAGGAGCATGTGCATGTTACGAAATATCAGTTCTGTAATCACATTCCTTTGTATGGTAGAAGGGATTTTGCTGATATGATTAAATTCCCTAATCAGTTGAGTTATTTAAAAGGAGATTATTCTGAGAAAATAGTCTGTAAATAGAAGCGAGATATTCAAGCAGCAGCAAACGCCCTCCTGCTGGCTTTGGAGGAATAAACTGCTCTAGGAGCTGTGAGCATCTTCCCACTGACTAGCAAGAGAACAGAGACTTCAGTCACGTGGCCACCAGAAAATAAATTCTACCAACAACTCAATTTTTGGATTTTTTTCCCCCCCAGTCAAGCCTCAAGATGTGGATACAGCTATCAGGTACCTTATTTTCAGCCTTTGGAGATCCTAAGCAGAGAACCCAGCTGAAATAGGTCAGACTCTTGACCTGCGAAAACTGTGAGATAATACATTTGTGTTGGGTTAAGGCGCTAAATTGTGCTAATTTTTTACACGGGAATAGAAGGTTAATACACCAAGCATTCTCCACCTCATGCTCTTTTAAACTTGACAAGGTGCATTTGGGCACATTAAGCATGTGGGTCAGCCCTAGTTCCCTTCACTCCTCTATCTAACCGTTAGTAAGAACTGTTGATTTCAATTTGTAAATATCTCTAAAGCAAGTGTCCACAACCTTCCAGGTCAGGCTCCTTTACTTCTCTTGAGTTACTGTGGTCATATCCTACTTGGTCTCCTTACCTCCAGCCTTGCTTCCTCTAATACTTGCACGTCTGGGCTGTCAGAGTGAATATTCTGAAACAAAGATCTGTTGCATACTGTCTCCATGAGCTTCGTAGTTCAAACCCTCTACCATAACATGAAGCCTTTCAGGACTGGTCCTGGACTGTCTTTCTGATCTCAGCTACTCCGGATGTTTTTCGGCCATCCTTTCCCACTTACAGTTCTCTGAACAAGTGTGCAGTTTCTGGTGCTGTATTTTTCTTTGCAGTCTTTCCACAGCCTGGAATTCTCACTGCTTGGCCAATTCTCACTCCATCTTCAATAGACAAGTAAAATGTCACCACTTTTGGAAATGCTTCTTTAACTCCCACACTCACTTACATGCCCTTTTCTGTGCTTGCTGCATAGTCTCTCTCATTTTGTAATAGTGGATCTCTTCGTCTGTCTTTTTCATTTGATTGAGAAATCCTCAAAGTCTGAAAGCTCAGCTCATCTCTGTAATTCTATCAACTTGCACAGAGTCCAGCATGTGTAAGGAGCCAATACATGCTGAATTTGTAAGTTGGAGATTGGATTTCTTAGTAATGAAAAAAGTTCAAAATACTTTGGCTTAAATAAGGTAAGTTTTTGTATTCTTTTCACGTAAGTGCCCAGAAGAAGACAGCAACTGAAGAAAGATGAAGACACTTCCAACGGGCAAAATATGAGAGTATTGGATCTAAGACTTGTCAATATCCTTCACGGCAATAAATAAAAAATTGAGGGTTATCATTGTACCAGAAATAAGGATTTATATCTGTATCAGAAAAAAATTATATATAACTTACCAATCTTCTAAAAGTTAACATCTTATGCTATAGAATCTGGGCCTTAATAAATAGCAAATAGTAAATCAAGTGAAGCTACCTTTTTCTATAATGCACTATGGCCTTTGGGTAGGTTTTTTTAATGCTATATGATCCAATATGATATCAAAAGGGCACATCATAATGTGTTTGCCCTATTTCCAAGTTTTGGAGAATTTTTAATGGCCTAGCCATTCTCTCCTCCAAATGTTTTCATTGCAGCTTTGAAAAAGGAGATAAAATCTATGTTATCGATGGAGGAAAGGAGGGAAAAGATGGGACTTATTTTCTACTTGTGGGTGGCAGCATACCTCTCTCTCTTCTTCAATTGTGCTGTATCTTTTTAAAAAATTAGGCAGATTTAACAGTATGGAATGTAACTCTGGCCACTTCTTTTCCTCTTACCTACTGAGTGATATTCATATCCTCTCTCTGATAGTGTAAATTTGCCCCCCTTCCCAGTCTGAGGTGACATTACAAGGCCTACTTCCTTTAAGTCAACACTAGAACATACTATGCCACATTTTCCCATTCCCCTTCGTGATTTTCCCTGATGCAGAGGAAAGGGTAAATTTACAGGATGAAACTTAGGAGTGGGACTAGAGGAGAACTGAGCCGCACAAGTTAAATGAGGGTGTTTTCCCTACAAGTTAGAAAAAAAGGACTAAGGTACATTGATGGATTAGAGTTATCCTCCTGTTTAGTTTGTAGAACCTGGAGTCAGTATCCATGAGTGGTTCTCTCAGGCATCCTTCACATCGCCCCTTTCCCTGCATATATATTCATTCCATTATGAAGTATTTGTATTCCCTGTCTTAAAAGTACTGTGTTTTAGTCTAGTAAGTTACATCTACAACTTAGGTCAATAATAGCCACCAACAAGATTGTATATTCTTTCCTCTATAGACAAAAGCTCTTAGACTTCAATTAACTCCCTCCTAAGGGGTAAGACAGTTCTGAGTTCTAATATGAAACAAGCAGAAAACAAATTGTTCTGATACTTATATATTAAGTTACAGAAAGCAATTTTGAGTCTTTGTAAAAATTCCTTTTTTTCTGGACAATTTCAAATTCTAAGTATTTTGTTTTAGTAGAAATCTTGGTTACTTATTTATTGTCTCAGATGAAAATGCTGTTCTATTCCACTCACCACTATGGTATTTGCATGTCAATTTATATTCTCTTCAGAAAAGTTGTTAGAACAAGGTCTCTTCCTCAATGTCCTCAATCATAAGGACTTATAATTCTGATGAAGGGGTGGATATTAATAATGAACAATTATTATCACCATAGGTCACACATATAATTATTATATGCATATATCTAATAAATTGGCTGGCTTTAAATTGCACTGGAGCAATGCTCTTTGGCTTGAACATAGAATCTGAATCTTACTGTGCAATCACCTATGTGCCATCCTAGAAGATATATGTATACATCAAGGCCAGTAAAAGTATACTCCCTATGATGAAGGTTTTTCCCAAAGCCTAGTGTATATTGAATTACACTGATCCAAATTGGAAACACCTTGTGAATTGACTTGTTTTCCCCTGACACTATATTTATTTCTGATTCCAAAGGCAACTAGAAGCCAATCCTGTGATATGCATGGAGAAAAAGAGAAAGAATGTATCACTAGATCCCTAGGACCTGTTAAGAAGTTGTCCTCTAATCTGCCATGCCAGTTCTTTCTAAGGCAGGCAGGATTTCCCCAAAGCCACCTTGAGAGAGAAAGGAGGGCAGTGAGTATCCCCCTATGTGGACTAAAAGCCTTATGACAGGTTCACAATGTGAACACCTCTAGTGGCAAGGCAGGTAAGTGAATGTGTCAGGTGTGTAGGCAGGGTGGGTTTTGGACAGTACTTGGTCTTTCTGAAGGGAACAGCTGCCCCGCGGAGCTTGTAATTATTGCCAGGAATGCAGAACCAATGTGAGCAAATTTCCTGATTTTCAAAAGATATTTTAAATCCAGATTTTTATGCAAGATCTCTTGGTAGAGAATTGTTTGTAACTTGGAAAACACTAAGCTGGTTCAACAAAATACGTCTCTAGTGACATATATATAGAAAGAAGATAGAAGATTATGAACTTTTTCAGGCCAGGAGATGATGTTAGGATTTGTTGCCCCAATAACATGAGTGACTTACAGTTTAAATTTGCGCTAGTGTATTCTGTGCATATACTTGTGCATTCCATCAAAAAAATAGTCCAACATAATTTTAATCAACTTACTGAGATTTTGGCCATCCATATCAAGGAAAGCTTCACTCTTTTAAAAACATATTATTTAAATGTACTCATTCTCAAAGGCTTTTACTAACATTTGAAGTTTTGTTGTTTTTGCTGTTAATTTTGATGTTCAGAAACATTTCTTTAAAGACCATTAGTATCTTTCTGTGTTAGACGTATTGAGAAAAGGAGCTGTAGAGAAAGTTAATTCTGTTGCTTTTCTATTGTTCCAATTTATTTTTATTATAAATTTTCACAGTTGAAATCTAAAACATAAGGATTAATTTTTAAAAGAAGACGCCTGACTAAAAATCAGAACATGTGGTTTAAAAATATGATCAAGGAAAAGATCTGGCTGTTGAAGGTCGTCATATGCCAAAAAGTCAGCTAGAAAATTAAATAGTTTGGGGAATATATGGTACAAGGGAGCAGTCGCTGTGACATAGATTAGAAGAAGGGCTTTCTGAAATAAGGAAGAGAGCTTGTAGAAATGTCTCACCGACAGAGGCACTGCCAAGCGTTACCAGGTATGCAAGTTGATAAATACCATGATTTAATTAGGAAGATGAACAGCTTGTGGTTTCCTGTTCCTTTTCACCAAAAATATTTTTATGAAAGAAATGAGTTGGTGTACTTTTCTAGTGAATGATGTTTAAGTAATTACTGAAAGAGTTATGGTCTTTCTTGAGTAGCAGTAGCAGAGCAGACTTAAGGAATAATTAATCTATGAGTCAATCTCTGGTTTGTAGATTCCACACTCATCTACTGAGAGAGGGCAGAGGGCCAAACTATTCATAGCTCCTTGGATTATGTTTTCATATGTCTACATTAGCTTCGGTTATTCACTGAGACCTCAGTGACTCAGTATAATAAGCAATTAATGTTGTTTAATTTTTAGCTGAAATTAAAACTAGTGAAAAATTAATTAAACAAAACTTTGATTTTACCCATTTATTATTGGATCTGAAAAGAACTAAATGGCACTGAAGGTGAATAAAAGTTGAGTTCACAATAACAATTCTTATTACTCACTTTATTTTTCAACTCACTCCTTTCTCATTTCTATTTTCTTGATTCTCTTTTCCTTAAATCATTAAAGATATATTAAAGGAGTATGTCAGGTAGACACTTTGTCCTTTGACAGGGTGCATTGTTTGGTTGGCAGATATTTTAATTGATCTCCAGGTATTGAGTAAAGTTAAGTTTATTTATAATAATACTGATCCATTAGTTGTAATGTCTATTATATGGGATAAGAATTTGTGTGACTTAATGCTGGACTCAGTAAAACCAGAGAATGTGGATCAAAGAAGTTGATGTGACCATTTGTATTTCCATGCCAATAATTTCCTCAGTGTGCCATAGATCTCAGGCTGCTGTGAATTTTCCTCCTTATCTTCTTAATTTTAAGTGCTTTTTAAATTTATACCTCTGCCTTCCCTCCGTGTTGTTGGTCTAGTGAATTTGTTCAAATTCCCAGTTTTGTAAATTATTTGTCTGATAAAAGAAAAAGGAGGAAGAATGTCTAAAATATCTAAGGACATCTAGCTCTTAAAGAAAGATAATTAGAATGATTAGAAGTTCAAAGGAACAATTAAAGTTAACTTCGAAAGGACCTAGGAATTAATAGCAGAGTTCAGATAGGGAGGTGCATGGCCAGTTTGTATGCAGTGGTCATAGTGGCAACATTAATGTATGTGTCCCAAATTCTATATTCCTAAGCAAACATACACATAGACACATGGATATAACAGTTTAACATATGTGGATAGAATGAGTGTTTTATTTTCTCAAGGAGTGATTATAAAATGGATTGTGGAATCTAATTGGATAAGGAAGGGAGTGAAGACATAGATGGAATCAGAGTGTGGGGCGTGCTAGAGAAAATGGCTGGATTAAGGGTGTTGGGAAAAGGGGCTTTTGGAGTTCATATAATTATTGATGTGAGTAGGTGGCTGCAAAGGAGTGCCAAAAAATTTTTTTTGAGCTAAGATGGCTAATGAAATGAGAGGCTAGGAAAGAGAAAAAGAGATATAGTAGCTTGGGCTTCCAAGAAGCCAGGTTCTGGTCACCTAGAAATATTTAAAGAAATTTTCAAGCTTAATTTTAACTTTTTCAGTTTTGTTTGGTGCATTTTAGCTTCTACTTAGCTCTCTTGTTTTTAACTAACTCTAGTTTTTAATAACTTTCTTTAGAATTTCTGATTTAATATTTTTCTTTTATATGTCCTATTAATTGCTTACTTTTGTGTTCTCCATTTAATTTTAATTATTTGATTGTGTTGTAAATTATATTTACTGTAAACCCATGATACATTTTGTGAGATGGGCAGAGGGTGCAGGAATAGTTGCTGATAAATGGACAAACATCCTGGAAAATACTTAACTGACAAATCATCAGTTACAAACTGACAAAACTTACCCAACATATAGTGGGAATAACAGTCATTGGAGTTTAGTGGTAGGATTTCTGAGTAAACAAGAAAATATAGGTTATCAGTGACAAACTGGAAATTTACTCTGCTGCCTTGTTTTACGACAATTAACCATGCTTTACATGCTTTCTCTTTGTACTTTGGCCGTATGTTTACGATGCCATCCTCAGAAAAGTCACCGAAACCACATTTATCCTTCACTTGAGTCCTGACCAGAATTCTCAGAATGACAGATTTACATTGCTTACTAACATGGCTCCTAGTCTCCCATATATTTTGTTCTATCTGCCTTTATATTCTATGTTTTTATTTTCCCTGTCTTGTAGAGTTATCTTCCCCAGGTTCAGGGCATCCAACCTTGTCTTCTGTCTAGACTTTATTGTTTGACTTACCCCTTTATCTAATTTTAATAGCCAAGGCTCTGCTTTAAAGCCAGGTTGTATTCTTAACCTCTATCCTTTGCCAATTCCTGGGTCTTCTGAAAGGACTGCATTCTCTTATGCATTTTGGCTAAATTTTTATTTACCTTATATTTTATTCTTAGTTCTTAGAAAATCTTATTCTTGGCTATCTCAGCTCCCTGTGTCTTTAACTAGTCAGTTAATGACCATTATAAATATTGGAGCAAGAGTCATTAAATACTCTTCATAGCTTCTGCCAATTGCTCCCTCCCTCAGTTCTTTAGATTTTAAGCTGACAAGCTCATACTCAGTGTTCTCTAAGTGACATGGATAAGACACGTATCCTTACTGTAGCTCTTAGAATTTCATACTTATTTTTCTGTCTTCCCCTTTAGAAAATGGGGCTATAATTAGGCTTTACTTTTACCATGAGAATGACTTGGCACATAATACGTGCCCAAGAAATATTTATGAAATAAATGAATGAATGAAAAGTTGCTATGGAAACAAGTAACTAAGATTGATCCTATCATCAATAAATTTACAGTCGATTGAGGGTTATATTTACAGCAACACATAATATCAATATAATTTAGCAAATGTGATGTTAGATAATTAAACAGAAAGCATGCTATGAGGTCAGATATGTAAGGCCTGATTTGTGTTATCTGGGAAGACTTCCAAAGGGTGGTTCCATCATTCATTCATTCATTCAGCAAATATGATTAAGCTCTGTGATTCAAGTTTTGGGGGGGTTGAGGATATAATAGTGAAAATAACATCAAGGACTTTGTTCTTGAAGAATTCTTAAAATATGAGTAAATAAATAAATGAAAATGAAAATTTCAGATAAATGTTACTTAGAACAAAAATGTAGAGTCATCTGTGAGTTTTCCTCTTCCCTTCTCTTCACTTTAGTTCCGTCAGTAAGTTCTGTTGGTGCTATTTTCCAAATATATCCTGAAACTACATGTTCTCCATCTTCATAACAGCCAACCTATTAAAGATACCCTTATGCTCTTTCTACCGCCGGGTTATTTGCATTCACTATTCCTTCTTCTTGGAATTTGCTTCTTTCCAGGTCACTGTGTGGGTAATATCTTTTTAACAATGAGGTCTCAACTCAGGTGTCACTTTTTCAGAAGTGCCTTGTCATCCATCCTATTGTAAAAATACTCTAACTTAGCACTCATTAACACGTTACAGTGTTTGGTTTAATGGTTTGCATTGTTACCTTGTCCAGATTAATAAAACAACTTCCAAAATGCATCACACCCACTTTTTCCTATCTCCACTTCAACCATCCTGGCCCCAGCTGCCATATTCTCTCAGCTACTAGGCTACAATAAATTCTCCACATTGGAACCAGGGTAAGCATTTAAACTATCAGTCAGATCACTTGATTCCAGTTAGAATCCATATGCCAAGTCTGTATTAACTCTAGAAGAATTAGACACAGAAAATGGGAAAAACTATTCTTTATTTTAAAGCAAGATTTGTGAGGAGAGATGCTGTTGTAACTGGTGTGTGTCTGGTGAGGAGACGTGGTGGAGGGTGAGGCAATACCTTTGTCCTGCAGCAGCGAGCCGTCCAGCTGGGCTAGGGGAGGGGAAATGTTAGCATCCTGCTTTTGCTTCTACCACCTCCCATCCCCCATCACCATTTTCTTTTACTGTAAGAGAAACACCTCCATGCGTCCACACCCGCTGACTTAAGCATCCTGCCCAAGTGTCCCCAAGAGCAAAATCGGGGTAACTCAGAGTGCTGTGCTTGTGAGGAGCTGAGGAAAGTTGCTGCAAATAACCGATCTGGGCTATTTCTTCTCTAACTCTTCCTTCCCAAATTCCAAATGTCTTTAGGAAGATGTAGAGATGAAAAGGTATAAAAAATATAAAGTATTAAAAAAAAAACACTTGGTTCATGGCGGTGGGTGTCTTAGGGGTTGGGGTTGACAGCATAGAAGATGAATTAGAGATGGATTCTATGATTATATCGTGTCTTAAGTCCTCCTTTACATAATGGTTTTATGATTACTTATACTGTTAGTATAAATAAGTAGTAAATAACTAAAGGAAAGTAAGCCATGGAGGAAATTATGATAAGATTATGTTATAAACCAAAAATATGCTTAATCCAATTCAAAAACCTTGAGATCTAACTACTTTTGAAAAATCAGATATTATTCATCTCTTCTAAATTTTCTAGACTTCCTACTGGACTTACCCCCCCCCCCCCAAAAAAAGGTAAAACCTAGTTTGTAACAATGCAGCCAGCACTTCTGGTGCTTTGTGTTGTATTCCCTCTGATTACCCCTGAATTCAGCTTCAGGTTGGGTGGACATTTCTCGTATCTGATGGCTACATCCTCCTGATGTGCCCTCTGTTTCTCTGCTTTTCTTTCTCCATGCTTCCTTTAAAACCTGGGATATTTCTTACCAGGAGCCAAGAAATACAGAGGAACTAATACCCATAGGACAACCCTCAACCAACGGTGGATGGGAATGTGTGATAATGTCGTTGCAGCCTCCTTTCCTTCGAGGGCAGCAGTTTCTAACTCTAAGTCTCTTCTACATCATTTCTCAGGGGCCTCCAGAGGAACTGAGTTTCACGCACCCTGGATGCTATCAGGTCAGTAAATACCTTTTATTTGGCTTTTTCTTCTTCCTGATCTTCCATTCTGTTCCCTTATTCCATTTTTTTTTAAATATACGTAACTCCCAAATAAAGTACCTGCATGCAGATCATGGTCTCAGGCTTTCCTTAGGGGGCTCTCGGACAAGCTGCAGAGGAGCTGCAGTGGTGCTGTGTGCGGGAGAGGGCTTACCATTGACAGGTTAGTTACCGTGGGAGCCTCTCAGGGGAAGCAAATGCACAACCAGGGAGAGGGAGAGAAACTGGAGTGTTTAAAGCTCAGGAAAAAAAAACACCAGAGAGGCTGGCACATCCTGAGCTAGGAAGGAGAACAGAGCTGGAGAACTTGGTGAGGACCAGAGTGTGTAGGGCTTTATATGCCATATTAAGGGGTTTGAATTTAATTTCAGACATAATGTGAAGCAAAGGGTTGATGTGGCTTAGACTGGGGGTGTCAACTAGAGTGGTTGCCTCCTGGTACCATGAAGAACTTGTGAGTAGAAAGGAGTGGATGGACTTCCCATATAGTTAGAGGTAGAGCTGAAGCCACTTGCTAAAGGACCAGCGATGGTGGGTGATAAAAAGAAATCAAAGATGATACTTAAGTATTAGGCCTAAACAAGAGTTGTATGAGAACAATACATACTGAGATGGAATCAAATAGGAAAGATTGGGGAAGGTGGGTAGGAATCACGGGTTATTTTTGGAGATTTTTTTTCAATGCCTATTATATATGCAAGAAGAAATGTGTGTGTGTGAGTCTGGAGCTAAGTGAGCTATTCAGTGCTGAAGATGTGACTCTGGGAGAGATCATCAGTTTATACTAACCACACTTTCGGTCTCTGAAACTGATACCCTAGTATCTGCAGAGTGGCCACGAGATGTTCTCCGGTGGGCTCTGGCCCACCCAGAAACATCTGGAGGAAAATTTTCATTCTTAACATATGAGTAAAATAAAAGTTGAGATTTTAGGTAACCCCAAGCCGCATGTCTGACAGTAACAGTGAACTTGAATTTCATGAGACACCACTTTCAAACACAGCTAGCCCGTTTGAAGCCCACTTGCCTCGCCTGGCCCATTCCTGCCCATGGAAAGCACAATAAAGGGGCTCGTGCTTTCTCTCTCTCTCCCTCTGCCCCGTGACCATCCTGCTGCTGCTCCGCAGTAGCCTGCAGCCAGTGCTGTTTCTCCCTAAGGAGCTGTGGGTAACAGAGCTGTGAACGCTTTCCAGTTTCCCTCTGTTGAGCTCCGCCTGGCCTTACCATAGCTTACCCCATGGTAACACGGTTAGAACACATTTAAACATGATTTAAGTTATATATGAATTCTCCAATGTCCTTCTTGCACAGCTCTTTTTTTACTCAGTAAAGGTAGGGATATGGAGCACATCACTTAATAAACCCATAATCAGTGGATATTACATGTTAGGAAAGGCCGTAGTGTTTGAAAACAAAAGCATGAGAAAGGCAAGGTCCATGCCCTGGAAGAACTCATACATTGTTTACTGACAGTTTCCATCCAATCGTCTAGAAAGAATTGCAGCTAGGTCTTCCTGCCAAAAATTTTGACATCATGTCACCAGATTATGTCCCTTGAGTCTCCCTGTGACCGCGTAGTTTTCACAAGCCTGTTCTTCTCTTCACCAAGTTGGCCCAGTCTATGCACTTCTGTTTTGGCTTCTCTGACTTGCCTTAACTTTTCCACCAAGGTGGCTAAATTAACCCTGGAACTTTAATTTCATTGACTGGGACCATGATCTTTACTTACCCCCGTGCAGGCTCCACTACTTGGGAACTGGAACCTCTTCTCTGTAGACGATCACCATTTACTGGTGACTAGTTGCCTCTTTCTATCGAGTCTGTCTCCTTTTGTACAACTCCAGTGCCACTACCCTAGTTCAAGCTACGGTCATCTCTCACCTGGACCGAAGCAGTAACCTCTTTGTTGGACTTCCCACTTCAAATCTTGTAACCACCCCCCCAATCAGTTTGTGCAATGTAGCCAGAATAATGAGCACAGGTCTGTCAACGAGGGAATCTGTCATTCCCTCACTTTTAACCTTGCAGTGACTTTCCACTGCAGTCAGAATAATGTACAAAATCCTTTCCATGGTCCGTGAGGCTGGAAGTTCTGCACCCCATTCAAACGCATGGGGGGTTCCCACACCGACAACAAGCAATTCTATGGATACCAGCTGAATTATCCTACAATTCAACTCAATTCTGATACTATCTACCCAGAGATAGCTTCAGACTCCACAGGTAAAGAGTTCAATTGTACACAACACCCCCATTCAGATGCCAGAAATCGCAGTGCGGGACTGGAAGTCCCAGCCCTCTCATGACGCAGTTGGCTACTCTGGCAACCAGCCCCCATCCTTGGGTGCTTTCCAAAATTCACCTCATTAACATAACAAAAGATACCTTTAACTCTTTAAATAAGCTTTATTGCTTTTTGTATGATTATGCGATTAATGTTCATTTCTCCTTCTGGAATCTACTGCCCATGAGAGGAAGATTATGCCCTTTTCCTCACCAGTTTATCCATTGTAGGCACTTGATAAATATTTGTTGAATGGAATATTTGTACTGGCCACCTGGCACTGTCAGTGTGCCTGATTAGGGGCTAGGAGATTCTGATAACTTACTCTGCTTACTGGTTTGCACTTCCTGCTCATGACGAATGACAAAACCTTGCACTCCGTCTGGGTTTCTCATCCACTAGTGATGCCCAGCTACTCTTTATCAGCAAGGTTCATTTCTGGGTGCTACAATCCATTCCAATTTCCACTTAATCCTGGCCCCTGGCCCCTGGCCCCTCCCATCAGCAGGCTGCTGAGGCAGAGCTCAGCTCAAGCCTGTATCTTCTTTAATTATGACAGTTTTGTTCAAAGCCTGGACTTTCATTACCCAAGGAAATATAAAAGTTGCTTTTTTAAGAACCATGACCCATATTCTTATCTGCAAAGTTACAAAGTCTGTGATCACTGATGTTGCTTGCTTTAGTTTCCTCTGTGTGTGTGTGTGTGTGTGTGTGTGTGTGTGTGTGTGTGCGCCTGCGCGCTCATGAGTGTGTGGGCATGCACACGCTCAGTGCATATATAGATGGCTAAGTTCATTTAGGTCCCAGGAAACCATCACTTTGAAGAGAAATACAAAATGTCCTTACGACTCTCTCTCAAGCATGGAAATGTATAATACAGTTAATTTGGTTATTTTTCCCATAATTACCATTAGCTAACCCTGAATTTCAATTTCACAATGTCAGCTGCAAACTATTAAGCATGTTACAGTGATTTTGCCCTTAAAATAGTATGGTAAATCATTTCTGCCCTAAAATATTTATGATACAATATACATGTTTCATTAAGTGCTTTGGCTGCAAAGCTCATTTTTAATCTTGGAACATTAACATTTGCATCATTACTGAAGTGGCAATCTTTTAGCCTAGTGGTGTTTTCAGTACCCACCTTCTATGTAAATACAAAACTGTGGCTGAGAAATTATAAAACACCTTAAGTATATATTATGATTTACAGTTTTAGGATATGTTCTCTGCACATTTTCTTTTTTCTCTTTGTGAAACAAAAAAGACATAATTATGTCATTTTGTGTGTGGGGAAACTGGGCTTCTGGGAAGTGACGTGACTTAAGAAGTTCATGAAGCTACTGAAATGCAGAAGGAAAACTTGTCCTTGGAGTTAAGTTTCCAAAGGTTAGACTTCTTATATTTCTTATTTTCTGGAGGCCCCGGAATGAGGATTCTGCAGAAGTACTTTGCACTGCTCACACCTGGGTTTCTCTGCGCTCTCCAATCCTCATTCTGATGTTTTTTCGTGATCTTGGTGCTGACACCTCTAACGCCAAGGTCACCAGTAGAGATGTATTCCCTACAAAGCCAAGCTTGGTTATTGCTACTACTTTTTTTTTTTCTCGTTTGAATCAATCAGCAAGTACCTTTTAAGTATCAACCAGCTTGGCATTGTGAAGGACACATTCAAGTAAATACAACCCAGAGACTGACATTTGAGAATTAGATAATCAAGAAACAAAATTAGCATGTGTGAAGCAATGATGAATAACACAAACACCGTAAGACTGGTACAGTTTTCGAGTGTCCTGGAAGGCAAACGGAAACTGACTGAGATACAGGGAGACACAGGGACTTATCCAAAGTCACACAGCAAACAGACTGGGCCAAGGATTCAGGAGTCACCTTTTGCCGTGGGTATGAGATGGCGATGTGGGATTTTAGAGAAAAAAGATAGCTTAGGACAGAGCCTCTTGGAGAAGACAGAGTAAGGTCTACTTTGGAAAGAGGGGATGGTGTTTATTTCACATGGAAAAATGTAAGTAAAGGCACCCATGGGGAGACGGGTATGGAGGCTTCTCAGGAGAGGGACCAAAGCATACCTGTTTATTAAGGTAAAATGTACCTGTCTTCCCAGGAGAGAACTGAGCAAAACAGAGATTTGGTTTCCTTTTGATGTCCGGTTGTACCATCCATTCTGTTAAATACTTTTGACAAATATACTTTCCCTTTAGTTTGATGGGGGATGTAAAATTATTCTCGGGCAGAATATAATGAACTGTACAGTTACTTTGACCTATTATAAAGGTGTCACCAGAAAAAGAAAAAAGAAGAGTTGTACCAAACACTGAGATGAGCGTTTTTCAAACATCATTTCATGTTATCCTGACAACATATCTGAAAAAAAGGTATTGATGAGGTGTTCTTCATATCCATGCTTTCTAGTGTACGTGATGGAACTTTAAATGTTGTTCGTTCAGGATGATTGCTTAGTGTTAGGAAGCACTTGTCTCCTCAGAGAATGCTCTTTAGCAGCAGCTGTGAAATCAGAAGACTTGACTGCATCCATTTCCTTTCAACGAATATATACCAGGCACTTTACAAGCTAATGAGAAGGAAAAATTCAAAACACCTAGTCTTTGCCTCCGAAAACTGAATCTAGCAGGAAAACAAAAAGAACTCAAACAATCATTATATGAACTTATTTACAAAGCAGAAACAGACTCACAGATATAGAAAACAAACTTATGGTTACCAGGAGGGAAACGGGGTAGGAAGGGATAAATTGGGAGTTTGAGATTTGCAGATAATAACTACTGTATTTTACATATCTATATGTAAAATAGATAAACAAGGTTATACTGTGTAGCATGGGGAGCTATATTCAATATCTTAAAATAACCTATAATGAAAAAGAGTATGAAAAGGAATATATGTGTATGTATATATATGACTGAAACATTATGCTGTACACCAAAAATTGACACATATTGTAAACTGACTATACTTCAATAAAAGACATAAAATAAAATAAAATAACCATTATAGACTAAGAATGAGCCCAGAGAAGAGATTAGTAATTAGTACAAAGTGAGCACCTCCTTCCTGCACACCGTACATATCAGACATACATCATCAGCATGCATTATCTCATTTATCTTCCAATAAACATCCAGAAAGGGTATAACTATGTCTGTGTTAAGAAAGAGTAAATTAAATCTCACAGAAATTCAGAAAATTGCCCTTAGTCACACAGCTGCAAGAACAGTTCATCTTGAAGCCAGATCTGTCAGACCCGAAACCCGTGTTCTTCACAGACTAAGTGCCTGATAAAAGGTAGCAGTTATTACTGTTTAGTATTTGTTTGGAATCTTTGTCTATTACACTACGCATGCACACACTTCCCTAATGGCAAATCAGAGAGAATATCATTTAACCACACACAATTAATCTCCGTCATTTTCCTAAGGGAAATGATTTTGTATTACTTTTCTTCTCAGATCCTGATTTCTTACCACATGCGTAGTCTTTTTAAGTCTAGTGAAAAAAAAAAAAAAGACCCGTTTTAAGTGCTGTGTAAGTCTGGCGGTAGGAGGAAGCTGCAGAGTAGCAGCACTGACCCACATTCTGCAGGCGGAATCATTTGGAATCTTTAAGTGACAGCTTCGTCAGAGGTGGGAACTCAGGCTTAACTTGTGTACCAAATGCCTCTTTGCAGCCTTTCTGTGACTTGGGAGTAACTTCCTAGAGCTCTGTTCATTCTGATCTGCAGAAGGAACTCATTTCTATTCCCAAAATACGTAGGACGAAGCTCAAGTATGCTTCTTTGAAAACAAATCATTATTTAAAAAATAAAATAAAATTTGATGTTATGTAAGATACATTTAACTGGAAGCCGGCACATCAGCATGGCAACTCTTGTTCAAATGGATTTCTGAATCAGATAATGACAGGTACATATTTTGTGAGTATTGATATTCTGTCATAAATATATCTTTTTGATTAAAAGGCTTATATGCCTTTTAACTAAGTGGAAGATTTGTTGTCATCCTTTCGGCAGTTTTCGATGGGCTCTAATTTAATTTTCTTTTCCTGAGAACATGAGTCAGTACCACAGAGTGATGATGGAAAGTCCTGTGACTGGCAGTGTGGGGTGGGGAAAATAGGAGGGTGTTTTTGTTTGTTTGTTTGTTTGTTTTTTGACAAATCTAGGAACCAAAATCTCAAATTGTTTCTCATTTTTTTCTGTGTGACTTTGTTGAAGTTATGAAGACTCTGATTCTCCCCTCATTTACATGTTCAGTTATTTAGTTTGGGGATTAAATAATGTAGTCCTGAGTGTACCACAGACACATAGCAAAATTTTCATCCCCTAGCCTTTGAGAAATATACCTCATTAATATTTCTCTTCATTTCTTGTCCTGATCCCTAAATTTATGGGTGATTGGAGGGAGCAAGAAACAAAAGCATCCTTAAACAAAGAATGAAGATGAAATGTGTGAGCTGAAGTCCCTTAATAACTAAAGCTGAACTTTCAGGAATCGCCTGTCACTTTTATCAAAGACCCGAGAAGCTATGCAGTGAGAGCAAATAGGTAGAAGTTTTTCTGGTTCTTCCAGGAGGCGGCAGACCCACATTCTGAGAGATACAGACCAGGACACGGGGTCTTGTTCAATTTCCTAATTCATTTTGCTGCATTATTAACTTAAGTCACAAAAGATACAGGCTCATCAGTCAGTTCCTTTGCTCTACTTCTATGATTTAGGACTCAGTTTAAGAGAAGGTAGCTACCTTTTGTCTCTCTTCTGAATATGCAGGAAACTCCCTGCCTAAGAAACGGACAGCTCATGTTTGAAGGGATCTTGCAAAGTCAGCTGCTTCATTCCTGTAATTTAAGCATCTCATCCAAGTACCACCCAGACCCAGCTCTGGTTAGTGCCAAAGATCAGAATAGACCAAGCACGCTTGAGGTAGTCTGCGTGCAGTGTTCTCAGTTGCCACAGGGTTGAGCCTTCTCTGATTCTCTGAGTGCTGATGGGTCATTTATTTTAAATTCTTTGAAAAGATGTCACAGGATCCTGCAGAAATCCATTGCTGTAGCTATATTGTTTCATTTTGCCTAAAAACTCCCATTTGCTTCTACTACAGTTGACTCATGTAACACATTTTTATACATTATAAATCTCCCTGAAGCATCATTTTTGCTTTTCTTCCATAGTCTTATTCTATCAGCCATTTCCTCTGATTTCTCTGTAACAAGTTTATAGTGCTATCCAAAATTCACTTATTTATCAAGCTAACTATTGATATGTAACATAGAGAAAATATTCACGAATCATGAATACAGTTGCATCCGTTTTCACAAAGTGGACATGTCCGTGTTACCAGCATTCCCTTCATTCTCCATCTAGCGACTGTCTCTCCCAATGGTAACCACATCCAGTACAACAGCTAAATTTGGCCACGTTTTAAGGAGCTTAACAATTACAGAAAACAAAATTCTTTTTTACTTATGAACATTTTTCTAAACAAAAACTCCATCTCAAGATCTACATAAATGGGTGAAACATAATCTCAATTTATCTATTGTTATTGCCAGTAGCTTCTCCAGACCAAGTATATCCTTTAAAATATAGAGGTTTTAAAATAATAAGTTTTTATACTTAAAATTTGCTGTGTAGATTGGTATAATTTGGGGATAGAAGTTAATTGGACAGCATATATCAACTGTCAATATGTGTTTCATTACTCAGAAATTCTAGTTTGAAGAATTTAACATAGAGAAATAGACACCTATAAGCATAGATCCGTATGTTTAAAATTGCAGAATTGTTTAAAGCAGAAGATGTGAGGGCCCAAACCTAAACAAGATTCACTGTGGGAGGAACTTGGAAATTTGTGAATGAGCTATTCATTGAATACTTTCCAGCCTTTAGAATGAAATTAAGCTATGTAAACTAACTTGGAGAGAACTCTATGGCTATTGATAAATGAGAAAACTAAAAGCAGGTGTTATGATGACTCTTAACTTTGTATAAAAATCATAAACAAATTGTTAACGGCAGTTTCACCATGGGCATCATGGGTATCGCTTTGGGGGAGCAGAACTGCAGATTTCTACCTCTTTATACTGTTTTCTATTTTTACAATTTTTGTAACATTCATTACTTGTGTAACAAATATTGAAGATTAAAATTAAAAAGTTGTATTCCCTAAGGAGCATTTTCCAAGATACTTATCCAACTGCTTTGAAAACTTAAACCTGCATGCAAATGCTTGCAGGAATTTCAGTCATAATCACCAAAAACTGGAAGCAACCAAGATATCCTTCAGTAAGAAAATGGATAAACAAACTGGGGTAAATCCACACAATGGAATATTATTTAGTGATAAAACTGAATGAGCTAACAAGCCATGAAAAGACATGGATGAAAGTAAGAAAATATTGGGTGAAAAATAATAACAATGACGGAGGTGTGTCGGAGCGACACAGTGGACAACCGAAAGAGTGCTGGACAATTTATACAGCAAAACACATAAGATAAATAAGTAATGTGTTATCACTCAGAGTGCAAAATAAATATCAATACATCCATACTCACCTGAATAAACTATTGAATAAATGAATACAGGAGAGAGAAGAGACAAATTTCCCATGCAAAAGATTCCAAATAATTTATTTTGATATTCTGACTTTAAGGTACTGGAGCATAATTTCTCACGCCACAAGTGCGGCCTGGCCATAGTGACTTACACAGAGTATAACATGGAAGGAGTTTGAAAAAAGAATAACTTCATATTGAAGAAATGTAACAGACACTACCTCAACCAGGTGATCAAGATCAATAACCAAGAATGTGATAAATCATGTTGATATTATGTACACTTGATTTAATGTGATGAAAATGGAACTTTACCTGTGTGGTCTTCCTCCCAAAACCCATGACCTTATTCAAATTATGAGAAAAAATCAGAGAAGTTTCAGTTGATGCACATCTGACAAAATACCTGATCAATACTCCTGAAAACTATCAAGGTCACCAAAAACAAGAGACGGCTGAGAACTGTTACAGCCAACAGGAGCCCAAGGAGACGTGGCAACTAAATGTAGTATGAATTCCTGGATGGGATCTGGAAAGAGAGAGGATATTAGGTTAAAATTAAGAAAATCTGAATAAAGTGGGAACGTAAGTGAATAATAATGTATCTATATTGGTTCAGCAAGTGTAGCAAATGTAAAAAAAAAGGTGCACATAAGTTATAAGAACCATTTTTCCCAGTGAAACCTTTCAATAAGAAATGTTGTATGCAATAATATATCTTCAAATGGATTTTACCTAATGACATTAAAAGAGACTTAAACAAACTCTTATGTGTTTTTGGATAAGAATACTCACATCATTAAGGCATGATTTTTTCCTTACTATGTTTTAAAATATGATCCCATTAACAATACAAGCAGAAATTTATATAGAAACAAAGCAAGCTAATTCCATAATTCATAATAAATAATTAAGCCAGGATAAGCAAGGTGATTATATAAACAAAGAGTTATGAGAAAGACTGAACTTTCTAGAAATTTAAGTAGATTGTAAAACCATACGAATCCTAGCAGTGTGTTATTGGCACATGGACTAACAGATCCAAAAAAAAAAAAAAACCAAAACCAAAAAAACCCAAAAAACCCAGTATAGAAGATGTAGTATTGTACTTTCAGCATATTCATTAGTTTAAATTTGTAAAGAACTTCTCCATATCACTACAGAAAAATGAAACACCCAATTCAAAAATGAGCAAATGATCCATACAAATAATTCACAAAAAATGGAAATACAAATGGATTTCTTAAAAATGTGAAAAATATTTGCCTTTACAAATAGTAAGAGAATTGCAAATTAGATTGCATAGGTTGAAAATTGTGCTGAGCTGATGAGGGAAGGGGAAACAGCCACAGTCATATGTGTCTTATTGAGGTGTAGATTAACATGGCTTTTATGGGAAGCACTTCATTAAATCTATCAAAATTTAAAATGTAGGTCTACTTCCATCCAGCAAATCTTACTCTAGTAACATTCAAGAGATATACTTGGTCATGTCTGAACTAATAAATGATGAAGAATAATCATTATGGCATGTTTTAAGTTGCAACAATTAGAAACAGAGTAATTTTACATCCATAGTGCTGCTCAGTTGTGTTTTCTTGAGTCATGAGGGGAGATGATAATGGAGCTAGAATTAGTAACCATGTTGTACGTCCTTCTGCAGGCTTTTACTTCTGTTATCTACACCAGTCATCTGTACAGCGGTGACAAAGGTCTACCTATATATAGAGGTCTCTAAAATACATTGTTCAGTAAAACAATGCAAGATACATAACAATGTACATTGTAAGCTATCCTGTGGGAAAAACAAAACTCACTCTACATTTGTATATAGGATCTTTGGAATGATACACAAACAATAGATAACAATGTTAATTTGAGGAGGAGAACATGGTAAGGGATTCAAAAGACTTGGTGGGAATTAGAGTCAGTTTTGAGTTTTGTACCATGTGCATGTATTCCTTATACATAAATAAACAATTGAGAAAAATAAGATTAAAGATTTTCTCCTAGTCTGTATTTGCGTAATCTTGATAGTCGGTACAAGTGAGAAATAAAATATCTTTTATATTATGTGTTTGTTCTTAGGGAACAACCTCAAACAACCTTTAATTTCTGAGTAAAAAAGAGTTAAAATCTAAAAGAAAGACTGGGCTTATCATAGTGAAAACAAATATTAAGAGTAAGGTGAACATGTCTTCAACCCAAAAACCAAAGGAACTTCTGTAAAACTTCCTTGTACTAGGAATGGAGGCTAACACTGCAGAGATTTGCAAAGCTTGCAATTGAAGAAACCAGGTTAAGTCCAAAACAGTAGCTGTATTACATCTACCTGCAGGCTCCTACTTCTCTGTTACCTGTAGCTGTTTGAGCTACTTCCTCAGACCTCTTTTGGCCTGACCTTATAGATCCTGTAGATACTTAAAGAATGTTAGAGCTGGAAGGATATTCAGCTTTATAATGGACACAACCTTTATAATTCCAGAAAAGGAAAACTGATGCTGCAGACAGTTTGCGTTTTCTTGAGTCGTGAGGCAAGGTAATCATGGAGCTAGGATTAATTAGCATGTTTACTGGCTCCCAGTTCAGGGCTATATTTGCCTTCTACATCTTGGTTGAATGAGCTGTTCTTGGGTTCAGTTCATCTACCAAGACAAGAACCCTTCAACGGAGAGTTGAAGTAGTCAATGGGCATATCCAAAAGCCCCAAGGACTCAGGGCATAGGTGTAGATTCATAGGCTCTCTTTTACCGCTGTTTTAATCTTGTAAGATTTGCCCGGTTAGGATGTCTGATCATGGCGGCTTTGAGGACCACTGGTAAGGTGGCCATGATTCTGTTTACTAACTGTGCAGTGTTAGGCCACAATTCTTGCTGCTATATCCATGTAACATTCCCTCTGGTTGAGCTTCCTGGATGCTTCCAGTGGGTAGAATGACTTTTAGAATCATTGGTATGTCCTTTAGGAAGTCACCTATAAAGTAATTAAGAATAAAGATGATGAACGTTGGTAGATACTTACCATGTTCCATATTCTATGTTTCATGCCCGAAGATTCAGATATTAAAATGATATGATACCTTCCCTTAAGAAGCCCCGTGACTAACAACGGAGACAGTTAAGTAAATAAATTGATGGAGAACAATGTCACATGACTACAGAAAATGCACCTTCACCATGTACCGTGAACACAGAATGGAGGCTCTAATTTCCTGGGGACAGGAGGAGTGAGTGTAGACACGGACTCAGTGAAAGTATTGTAGAATCAGTTATCTTTGTGACTGAACACACGTTCCAGACTAACAAGGAGCACAGAATAGCATACACAATGGCAAAGGCATTAAGAAAGGAAGATCTGTATGAAATTTCTTTTTATGAGGCTTCAGTTGTTCACTATCAGTATTTATTTTATGCTTAATCTGTATGCATTCTGTTTCTTAGAAATATGACACATCTAAAAGTCCCAGAAAAATTCAAAGTGCAGTTGTAAGTCTGTCCATAAACAAAATTTGAGTTGTAGTCTAGGATGCTATGAGAAAAATGCTTTCGTGCTTTTTGCTTTATGGAAATCCATTGTTATGAATTCTCCCAAAAAGTGGGTGAAAGACTTTATAAAGAGTAAAGAGCTAAATTCATACATTTGATTATGACAATAAGGATGATAATGGTGATGACAGTGATGATGGTGGTGATGATGATGAAGAAAACAAACCAATCTGCTGCAGTTCATGGCAGAAGAGAATTCTCTCGTATGATCAATGTATTGGTGAGTAAAGGCTGGTTCCCCATAAGCTAAACTCCTGAAAAGAGCTGCTGTCAAGAGAAAATGACTTGATACTGTCTTGACATACACGTATGCACTGAAAAGCAGATGGGTGACTTCCGCTGGCATCTGAGAGTGGGGAGAAGAGAGACTGTCTCACTAAGACCGCCATTTCTCCCAGCAAAAACGTCAACAAAAACGGTGTAATTTGAGGTTCTGCATGTGTCCTTAGTTGTGAATGAAGTCTGGCCTTTTTGAAATAATAGGAGTAAGGAGACATAAAAGCCAATGAGATTTTGTGTGAATGTGAATGTGTGTGTGTGTGTGTGTGTGTGTGTGTGTGTGAACACGTGCACACTCACACATTATACATGCACACATGCACATACACACAGACTTATATCTGGTGTGTTACCTGCAAGTGTCTCTCAGACCCTCTTCCATTCTGTGAGTTCATTTTTCTTTCCAAAGACATAGGAATGTTAATTTGAGCCAAGATGTGTTAACATCACTCTGGAAACTGATGCCATTATGGTACTGATACAGAATTCATGAAGAAATCGTCAGGAATGACTAACATCTAATGTAGTGCATGCTGCTTCTAAATGCATGAGTTCACGATCATTAAACCTGCTGTTTTGGATGATTTGACAGAGAACCTGAATTGGAAATAATTTTCCTCGCTTGCTTTAGTGTAATTATTTCAATGAGTGAAATTTTTAAACTTTGGGCTAATATTAAATATTTTCCTCAGAAATTAAATGGAGAGCAAGCTGCATAACTTAAAGTTTTTTCTTTTCTTCTGTTTATTTTCTCCTACGTTAACTGGTGCTTGGCATGCACAAGGTCCTGGGTTCAATCCCCAGTACTCCCGTTAAAATAAATAAGCCTAATTACCTACCCCAGCAAAAAAAAACAAACCAAGGAATGGAGTATACAGCTGGGCCTCATGGGACTGGATCTTGATTGTCAGAAGCTAATCTCTCTGTCTCTCTGTCTCTGTCTCTGTCTCTGTCTCTCTCTCTCTCACACACACACACACACACACACTGACTATGGTCTCCCTTCCTTCCTTTTATAACATTAGGTAGTACCTTCCTTCCTTCCCTCCTTCCTTCCTGTTCTATCACCTTGTCTCGCATTCTCCCTACTGGAAACCAGCTGTTCTACTTAATCTTTGTGTGGATCCCCCCATACCCACCGCTTGAATGTGGCTATGATTTGTCTTGGCACAAACTCTGCGAACTTGGTCTCAACACTACGTGGATTTTCATCTATAGAACACCATACTGCTGTGTGGATAATCTCTTTGTCTTCTAGTTCAGTTTCTCAAGAAGAATCCACTATGCCAATGGCAGCCTTGGTTCAATTTAGGTATTACCAACTGTGCTCAGTGGAGATGTGTGCTCACTTGGGTTGCTCCTTCCTGGAGTGATGTGGTGCCGGCACATGGACTCTCATGCCCTGGTATGTTACAGAGAGCTCATCCAAATAATTTAGGCATCCATCTGCCTTATTTACTAGTCCTCTGTAATTTGACTTCCCGAATCAAGTTTAATCAGTTAATTGACAAGTAGTTTTTGAGCACGTGTTATGGGTCATCATTACCTTAAACTTTGGAGAGATTACAAAACAATCATAAGATATGTCACTAGGTTTAAAGGAGTTTAGGAAATAGTTGGGGAAGAAACCAACAATGCATTTGAGATAATCAGTAAGTGAAATGCCCATTTCTGTAGCATAGATACATGCATGATAGTTAAACAACGGAATTATGGATGAGTAGAGTCTATGATTTCATAGACTGGATAGGAATTAATGTATGCCTGTAATGATGGGTAGGACTTCCAGAATTTAGGAGAAAGGACATTTAATATAATGTTAAGTCACACAAGATATTGTTCTTTCTAAGGAGAATATTTAGTACAAGGTGGAGAAAATTAGGTGATAGAGGGAAATAAGTTTGGGGTAAGATTTTTGAGGATCTTGTGGATTTAACTGAGGAGCCTAGTCTATGGTAAGGAAAAACAGAATGAAAAGGCGAGGAACAAAGTATAGGAGAAGGGTAGCCTGCAGTTAGGTGGCCCATTTGGAAGTGAGGTTAAAGCATTTTGGTTTAAGGTGATAGCTGTGAGTATGGGAAAAACATGAGCATATGAGATGTCACGAAATGAGTAATTCTTGGGAGCAGAAGTTTTGTTTGAGTTCTGGCCCTGGCTCTGTTCTGATCTGGTAATGTGTCCTGGAGCAGGCCATTTACTTCCTCTGGGACTTAGCTCATTTTCATGATGGCTAGCTGGAGGAGATCAAGAGAACCATCACCGCTGGTTGACCTGCGACTGGACCTGGGAGATTAGGGGCTCCTCACTGCCCCCGTCCCTGGATTCCACTTTCCACCCTCTGTTCCCACAGCGGAAGCCATTTTCATGGACGCAGCCTTAGGAGAGCAGTGTGTCCTTGATACCTCCATGGTGTACATGACTGTTCACACTAAGGCCTTTACATAAACTTTTAAGATTCTGGTGGGTGGGTGTGGAGATCTGCTCATCTGAGTCTGCCCAAGACAAGCCTGTATGAAATTCCCTTGTTTATTAAACCTGCCAGCTGCCAATCTGGAGTGGTCTGCCTCTTTCTTCAGCCTCTCTTTGCCCTCCATGTATGGGACCAGTTTCAGATTTCATCTAGGAAGCTCCTGAGGTTTCAAATCAACATGTCTGTCACAGTATTTTCTAAGTTTCCTTCTATCTTGAGCCTGATAAAGTCAATGATACATGCTGAAGAAAGTCCTTATTGTTGTACTTTGTGACAGAATAGAAGGGTAAAGAAAGAAAAATCAGGAGTCATACCAGTGCTTCGAGTCTAGTTTTATGAATTCAGAAATCCAAATTTTTTGTTTAAAAAATAGGTTGTGTTGAAGTCTGTGATGCTAAAAATTTAAGCCTAGAGCTGAGATAAATACTTAGTTTGTTTAAGAAAGGCGATTGCTTATCACAATTTTCATAGAGATATATATCTTTCATACGTGTCTTTATAGTAAAGCTAGAGTGGAAAGTTTTTATTTTTTTGTCATGGGCTAGGGAAAAAAAAACAGTTATATGTGATTTTTGATAAAGTAGTTCTGTTATGCTTTGGAAATTAGTTGTGGATTTCAGCAAACCTGATTCCCTGCTGTGTGAAATGAGAAACCTGGAGGAGAAGAAAGATCTGTCAGGAGAATAGTGATCTCAGTGCTTTGATTAACAGGAGGCCAGGTGTTAAATTTAATTGCCTCTAGAAAGAAAGAAAATTTTGCTTTTCAGCATTAGTCTCACACTTCCTAATGATGGTGGACTTTCACATGAGGAAGAAATGAAAAGAGAAAAACTTAAATTTTAAGGAACCATGTTTGTGGTAGAGATTTAAATTATTATTTACTCTTTGCTAATGGATTTTTTTAGTATAAAATCAATCATGTACACAATCAGTGACATACATAGTCATGTACACCGTCCATCTTTCTATGTGAATTTATAATTGGGGCTATACCAAAAAGTAGAAAAACCTATTTAAGTATTAATTATATTTATATTAATTTTATAAGTTAAAGGAGACAGTTAACATCTTAAAGACATCAGATACTCTCTTCAATGAACGTGATATGTATCTCCATTTGTTTACATCCTTTTATTTTATGTTCTTGAATAAAATCTTCACATCTTTTGATAGATTTATTCATGGGTATCTCATAGTGATGTTACTTGTTAAATAGGAATTATTGTTATTGCACTGGCTATTCATGACTAATAAGAATGCTATCAGTAGTTAAAGATTGAACTATTGTCAGAAAGGCTGGCGAATTCTCCCAATTTTATTAAGAATTAGCTTTACATTTATCTTTACATTATTTAAATAAGGATCATTTTTTTCTCTTTATTTCCAAGTATTATATATTTAATTTATCTTTTTCTTAGGACTTATAGTAGGATAAATAGGACTTATAGTAACATTGTATGATTTTTATTAGATTACTAGTTTTCCATATAGATATTTATATCATCTGCTGATGGGGACTATTTTAGTTCCTCCTTTCTGCTCTGTATGCCTTTTATTTCCTATTCTTGCATTATTATGTTGGCTAGTACTTCCATTCTTATGTTGAAAAGCAGTGGTGAGCATAGACATCTTTGCCTTGTTCCTGTTGTTGAGGGGTAAGAATTCAATCTTTTACAAATATGTATGATGTCAACTTGAATTTTCTAAAGATAGTTCTTATCTATTTGCGATATTTCCCTTATATTCCTAGTTTTCTAAGAGTTTTTATATCATGAATAGATACTGCCCTTTGTCAAATTATTTTTTCTGCATTAAGTGTTTTGTTCATGTAATTTTTGTACTTTATCTTGTTAATATGGTAGATTACATTGATAAATTTCAAAATATTAAAGCAAGCATACATGCTTGAAATTACACCAATTGCCTCAATATCTCTGTTGGAGAAAAAAGACTTTACTACATTTTCTAGCTTGTTGTCTTATAAGCATCTTCATAAAATTAAAAAAAAATCACTCTTCACCAATGCAGAATAAATTAAATCAGCTATTGTATTGTTGATGAGCTAAGAGGCTTAGCTTTACAAATTCTATATCCTTGTAGCTTTTTGTCAACAGTCATTTCATATCACCATGATGTCAGTGTTCCTTTTGCCCATACAGAGCTATCGCTCTCCACTTAAGAATTTACCCTTCCTTCTAGATCATGTTGAATCTCAGCTTCTCTGAAGAACTTTTCGTGGTTTCCAAAACCTTGCACCCCTGCTTTGTTTATTGTTACACAATTTAGCAAATATTGAAATCTAGTTCTTTTTTGTCTTATTATTTTATGTGTTTAAGTGCTGCCTGACATCTAGTCTGCACCTGACAAATTAAATCAGAATGTGTAACCCAAGTAACAATATTGTTTAAAGCACTGTAGTTCTTACCAATACATAGCCAAGTCTTAGAACCACAGTTGTCCTAAAGCAGTGGTTCTCATACTTTAGCATATGAAAGAATCATCAGGAGGCTTGATAAAACACAAATCTAGGTTCAGCCTCCAGAGTTTCAGTTTTGGAAGAAACCTAGATATGTAAACAACAAGTTTCATTAAATAATTGCATAATTGCTAGCTCCCCAGTCCACAGATCGCTATGTAAATTACAGGTACACTCATGTTCAGTGAACAATCACCTCACTTCTATCAGGGTCTGTCAGTGATTGTTCACAATGCATCTGTTATCTGTACTTTCAGGGATGGAAAAATGTAGTTGTACTGCCTTCGCTTCTCCCAATGATGAATCCACATGCAATTTTACAAAAACACATGATTAAAAGAGGAAATTGGCCAACAAAGATTAAAGTGAAGCAAAAAAAAAAAAAAAACAAAACCAAAAAACCAAAAAAAACCCCAGTAATCCTGAAATTGAAATTCAAATCTAATGTCAATAGAGTCATAGATGTAGCTGACTGTGGGCATGTTCACACTGACATCATGATGTATGCAGTGAGAGGAACTTAGTAAAGGGGAACTTATCACTTATCAACAGAAATAAAGAATGTAATAGTGATGAAAAGTTTGTTACTATCCCAGAGAAGACACTCTGGCATAAAACTTCATATTATAGGAAATCTAGGAGATTTTTCATGACTTTGGAGATGCAAAAGATGAAATGCTGGAAGCTAATTCAAACTTAGAAGGGATTATGACAATTCACAAAGGCATAGAAGAGGTGCTTACCTCGACTCATAAGTTACAGGATGAGAAGAAGGGAAGCAGTGCTTAAATTACTTTGGACATGTTTTTACAAAGAGATAAAACATTGATTCTCAATGTTTTTAATATTTTAAAATATAATGTACTAAATAAATATAATTTTATTTAAAGTTTTTCTATATATTTGTGATCTACAGAGTTTTAACTGTTTTGACAAAATATTTAAAGGTCAGAGAACAATTATAATTTTCCCATTGGTCATTAAGATTGTCTCACATGGTTTCAATTTGCATGGTTATGTTTATGGTCCCTTACTATTGTACACAGCGAGAGTTGCCTACCGTTAACTGCTATCAAAGAAAATCTTTATCCTTTGTAAAGGGAGTTCAATGTATTCATGACAGTCATTAATCTCTATTGGTAGGAAGAAGACAGAAGGGGTTTAATTTCTTATCAGAGCCATCTTATTTTCATTTTATGAGTAACGTTTTGGATTCCTGACATAATTTCATTAGCAAAGAAGTAACCAGAGCTTTGCCATTTATTAGTAAGAACACTTTTTTAATGAAATACCTCAAGCCCACAGAAAAGAATACAACAAAAATCAGTTTTAAATACTAACATTGCACCTATCTATCTTATGCCATTACACTTTAAGAAAAAAAAAAATTACAGATAGTCTGTAGTGGCATATTCATCTTACCTTCTGCTTTCTTACCCGGACATAATCACAACCCTGAATTTGGTGTGCATCAAGATAGGAAAAATATTTATGATAACACTATGTTTTGAAAGAAGCATTAGCTTTAGAAATAGGTTGTGTTTATTTCCAGGATCAACCACTTACTAGCTGGAAATGAATCATTCAGCTTCTCTGAGGCTCAGTTTTCCCATGTATAAAAGGGGAATATTCCTACCTTTCTCTGAGTTGAGTAAGGATGAGAAATAATTGATACGAAGCCTTTCACACTTAGGAAGCTCTCAGTATGTTCTAGATGCCAACATTACCGTTGTTATTATTTTGTCTGCCGTCCACTCGGGAGAGTCCAATATGGAGAGACAGATGTAATGTTTCCTGACCGTGGATTATGCTTTCTCTTGAGCTAATCCACAGCTCTTCCCCTGAACTAGTGGAATCATTCCTCATTTTTATCTCATCTTTCGGTTTTTGAAAGCAGCTGTGGTTAAGCGGCTCACTGCAGTCTCGCGCAGTTCTGCCCTGAAGCCGACAGTAGCCCTACGGCAAAAAATAATGTAAAGTGAAGTTCTGGGGCGGGAATCCTACATTAAAGAGAAAATGATTCTGTATAGTCATTGGCGGTTGGAACCCTTGTCATGTTGTATACATATCAGGCAATTTACCATCTGCGGTATCGGCCCCCTTGCCTCCAAAGTTGTGGGAGATTTTGCCAAGTGCATTTATGTGGCATCAAATATTGCTCTCTTCTCGTTGCAACCCTATGGGCTGGTTTAAACAAAACTGAAAAGGGCATCCCAAAGCATCGCTGGCATTGGACAATTTATTTCTGCACCAACAAAACTAGGGGAGCATTTTTTAAAATTTCCTCTTCTGAAAGCAGGCCTCCTTGGTTGCCTCCTACAGACTTCATTGGCAATCTGAGCCCACTCCAACTAATCGATAAATAAGGCTCAGTTAAGCCACATTTATTTCTAGAAGCAAATAGCAATCAGTGTATTACTGTGGAAGCTCAGACCCTGTCCATCTGCTGAATCAGTAAACAATGAAGGTTGGGGCTTTGAGACTGCATTCCGAAGGGAAACTCCTGCCTCAAAGGCAGGAAAATGAACCTGATCACTTAGATTTATATGACACCCTGCTCAATTATCTGGAGACTGAAATCAGCCTTGCATTTCTCTTAAAATATACAGGCACCTCCTCCTTTGATCCTTTGATGTACTGTCTTTTACCAGGACTTTGTTGTTGCTGTTTTTTATCTTTTAATTATTTTTATAGCAATTAGTAACTTAAAAGAAAAACATTGGATAGTTACCTACTATTTCAGGCACTTTTATATATTTTATCTTATTTAATTCTCATACCCCTACTAAATAAAAAACAACCCAAGTTTACAGTGGCAATAAGCTGTGTGTTTATTATTCAATTCCCAGTTTGCTAAAATGGTTTGTTTCCTTGATTTATCCTTTCAAATACATTGCAGTCTCCTTAAAGGCACAGAGCAGGTCTCCTTCACCTTGTAGCCTTCATAGAACCTTGCTTGGTAGGTGCTCAGTAAATACGTATGTATTAAATGAATGGACTAAAGAGTTAAGATAAATTTAGAGATCCTCAGAAATAGTTGTTTTATTTCTTGCCTTCTAAAAGTAATATCACATGATTTTTATTTTGATGTCATGGAATCAAGAGACTTTGCTACAGAAGAGCTGAGTGTCCCTGGGCAAGCCATTTCACTTCTTTGAGATTCACTTACTTCGTGCAAAGGGGGAATAGATACTTTGCAAATGACCCTTTTATTTCTAAACTTCTGGGTAATTTGGGGGAGGGGAAGGAATTGGAATGAGTATTGCTTTTTTCATAATTTTACTCTGAAGTATCTTTTTCATTATAATGGTATCATGAGACACATCACGAAAGGATCAAATATAGAAATATAACAGTTACAGTAAGTCTGGGGAAGGGGCGATTATATCTTCTTTCTGTGAAAGTCCAGAATCCTTTGATCCCACCTAGCCACCGTTAACAAATACAGTAAAAGTCATGGAAAGCTTTCTTGTTCAGCATTTGCATTAGAAGAGAGTATAGCTGAGAGCCACAGTTTAAATGAGATCCTTCCAAGCAGTTGTCATTCAATAAATCATATGTACAGCTATTTGCATATAATAAACCTCCAACCCCAGGTTTTTGGAACATTTAATGCATTTATTGTGTGTGTATGTGTACACATATATGTATATGTATATATGATATGAATAAACACTCAAGGTCAAACGTCAATGTTTATCTACGTTTTTTGGTAGAAGATATTTTCATATACATTCAAATATTTCAACTTATATGTTATAGACACACAGTGTTGCTGGGTAGACTCATAAACTTCTACCTGGAGTTGTGTATCCACAAGCCAATGTACATCACCTCAACAGCAAATCAGTACTCCAAGCTGCTATGGAGAAAGGCTGCTTATTTCTTTGAGGTACCCTCAGGGTCTTCCCAACAGTGATTTTTTTATATATCATGGAGCCTGTTTTTCAAGTTAAAGCATCAAATTTCTTTCTTTCTTTCTATCTTTCTATCTTTCTATCTTTCTATCTTTCTTTCTTTCTTTCTTTCTTTCTTTCTTTCTTTCTTTCTTTCTTTCCTTCTTTCTTTCTTTCCTTCTTTCTTTCTTTCCTTCTTTCTTTCTTTTCTTTCTTTCTTTCTTTCTTTCTTTCTTTCTTTCTTTCTTTCTTTCTTTCTTTCTTTTTTATTGGTTGAAAATCCATCTAGCCATTCTTTTCCACTTTATATGGATAAAATTTTCATACACAAGCCTATTTCTGTCTTTTATCATATCACAGGAAAATGGCAGTGAAGTGATAGCCTAGGATTTGCATTCTTTAAACCAGTTTGGCTTCAGTGAGGAGAATATTTTGGCAAGGGGCAGGTCAGAACGTTGGAGGACCTGGAGAGGAGACAAAGGCAGTAAGTGGTTCCCTGGAGAGCTGACTCTGGCGTGGGCAACAGTGTCACATTACTGTGAAGTGGGGAGAAACAGGTACACTGGAGAAATGCTTAAATTGTAGAATTCACTGTGCTTGCTGGTTGATAGGATGTGGAGTATAAGCAAAGTTTCAGCATATCTGGCTTGAGGTTTATAAGGGAAAATTCAGTTCAATTGGATATAAAGTTTGATGAATTATAAACAAAACAAAAAGACAACCCATGGAATGGGAGAAAATATTTGCAAATGATGCAACTGACAAGGACTTAATCTTGTTTGTAGAATATACAAACGGCTCATACAACCCAATAACAAAAAAACAACCCAATCAGAAATGGGCAGAAGTCCTAAACAAACATTTCTCCAGTGAAAACATACCAGTGGCCAACAGGCATATTTAAAAAAATACTCAATATTGCTAATTATCAGAGAAATGCAGATCAAAACTACAATGAGGTATCACCTCACATCAATCAGAATGGCCATCATTAGAAACAAACAATAAATGCTGGAGAGGGTGTGGAAAAAAAGGAACCCCCCCTACACTGTTGGTGGGAATGTAGTTTGGTGCAGCCGTTATGGAAAACAGTATGGCGTTTCCTTAAAAAACTAAAAATATGCTTGCTATATGATCCAGCAACCCTACTCCTGGGCATACATCCAGAGAAAACTCTAATTTGAAAAAATACATGTTCATAGCAGCACTATTTACATTAGCCAAGACATGGAAGCAACCTAAATGTCCATCAACAGATGACTGGAAAAAGAAGTTGTGTATATACACAATGGAATACTACTCAGCCATTAAAAAGATTAAAGTACTGCCATTTGCAGCAACATGGATGGACCTGGAGATTGTCATACTAAGTGAAGTAAGCCAGAAAGAGAAAGGAAAATACCATATGATGTCACTTATGACATCTAAGATGTCATATATGACATCTAAAAAAAATGGCATAAATGAACCTATTTACAAGCCAGAAATAGACTCACAGACTTAGAAAACAAACTTATGGTTATCAAGAGGGAAAGGGGGGTTGAGAATAAATTGGGAGTTCGGGATTTGCAGATGCTAACTACTATATATAAAATAAATAAACAACAAGGTCCTACTGTATAGCACAGGGAACAATATTCAGTACCTTGTAATAGCCTGTAGTGAAAAATAATATAAAAAAGAATATGTATACGTATAACTAAATCAGTATGTTTTACACCAGAAACTAACACAACATTATAAACCGACTATACTTCAATAAAAAAATTAAACTTATTAGCCTTAGCATTCAAATTCTTCATTCTTAGTTAATTTTCGTCAACTTAGGAAAAAAAAAATCAAAGACTTCGTATTAAGTCTGTTCCTTTTTCATCTTTGTTATATGGGGAGAAATATGTCTTTTTTTTACTTTTATTTATTATAAATAATCTTATTCTTGTTTGGTCAATTTTCTAGCTGGTTAAAAATTAATGTTTACTTTTTTTCTGTTTATTTTCATTTGCCTGAAAAAAATATGTGCCGGGTAGCTCTTTGATGAATTTTGCTTTTAATCATTTATATGAGAATCCTTGTTGTTCAACAGAAACATTTTATAAGAATTTTTAAAATTTTAACTGGTATATTTTAGTTTAGCTTAGATATATATTTATGTTTTTCCTTTTAGATTTTTCTACTTGTTTTCTATTAAAACTATATTTTCTTTGTTTTGTTGAGTGATTTTTAAATATATCAGAAATTACTTTTATTTTTTCTAAGATATTGTTTATTCTGTATTTTCTGATTATCAAAATAAAATAATAAAATGCACATTTTGAAGAGGAATTAACATACTAATATTAGTGTTTGTAAACCTAGTTCAGTTAGTAGAATCATCTCAAATGCTTTTAAAAAGTTTTAATGCCCAAGTCCCATATCAGAAACTCCAATTAAATCAGAAACTTGATGGTGGAACCCAGGTATCCACATGAAAAGAAAAAAAAAAAAAAACAATCCAAGTGATTTCAATGTTCTGCTAAGGTTGAAATGAACACTCTGTTCCTCTTCTGTCTGCTCTCTTTACCGTTCTCTTCCTCTTATCTACCACCCAAGTTCAATCCAAGCGTTCTGTTCTAGCTACCTATTGGAATAGGCTACATCAAAACTTAGTACCGTAAAGCAGTGATCAGTCATTCCATCTCAGGATGCTATGGGTTAGGAATTTGCCCCAATTCAGTGTGGAAACCCTTCATTACCCGTAACATTGCAGAGATGACCTGGGGTAATTCTACTGGCAGATGGGCTGGTCTGGAGGATCCAAATGGCTTTACTCACATGCCAGGCAGCTTGGCAGTGATGACCGTAAGACTGGACAACAGGAATTATCTAATGTAACATCTAATTGTGGCCTCTCCAGCATGTTTTCTGTGTACTGTGTGTGCTTGAATAACAACTGTAGAATATTCTTTACTAGAATTATTCAAGTATTTTGCTGTAATTTTTAAAAACAAGCACTTTTTTTGATTTGCGTTGAATACCTCCATTGAAATGGAATAGATTCCATTTTTATACTCAGATTATTTTTGTTTTTTATTTCATATCTAGAAATTTTCTTAGAGAATGTCTTCATTACAGTTCTGCACTAAATATTCTGATATCTTTCTCATGAAGTCGTTTTTAATGGACACATTTAATTAAAATATAACATACCTAGCACAAATTATAAGTGTGCTGCAGGTTGGATTATCAAAACGTGAGTTACCCAAAAGAAAAGAAGATATACATCCATGAAAAGTTATGTACACAAATGTGCACAGGAGCTTGATTTGTAGTAGCCACAAACTGGCAACTATTTAGAGGTCCATCAGCAGGTGAAAGGATAAACAAATTGTGATATATTCATATCACAAGAGAATACTATTCATAAATGAAAACAATGAACTCTTGATGCATGCAACAACATGGATGAATTTCAAGGTAATTGTACTGAGTATAAGAAGCCAGATCAAAAAATGAGAGCATACCGAATAATTATATTTATATAAAACTCTAGAAAATGCAAAATAATTGCTATAGTTACACAGACCAGATCAATGGATCTGATCTGGTGAAGGGAAGGGAAGGACAAGAGGGAGGAGTGTGTTCTCTATTTTGATTGTGGTGATGGTTTCACTGGTCTATGCATGTGTCAAAACTTATCCAATTGTATGATTTAAATATTTGCATTTACTGTATGACAGTTATACGTCAATAAACTTATTCTGTTTTAAAATGTACAAGATTTGTATAACACACATCCGGATGAGATAACTTGTACCATACTATCCTCCCTCATGCCTTCTCCCAGCCACTGTCTTCCCCCACGTCATCAAGGTAACTGCATCTGGATTTTTAACTACATACATTATGTCTACTTTTGAATTTTATATAAATGGAATTATACCATAAGTACATTATTGTCTGGTTTATTTTGCTCAACAATATTGTGAGATTCATCTATGTGTTGCATTTGTTAATTCTCATGGCTGAATTTTATTTGATTACATTAATAAGCAAAATTTTCAGATCGATTATCCTGTTGTCTGACATTTGAGTTGTTTCTGTTTCTTAGCTTTTTTTGAATCTTGCTGCTGTGAACATTATTGTACATGCCTTTTGTATGTTTTCTATTGCATACATATCCATAAGTAGCATTGGCAAGTGAGAGTATGCGTGTCATATGGTATGGGTATGTTTTAATTTTTAAGAGACTGCTAAACTGTTTTCCAAAGTGTTCGTTATCATTTTTATTCCAGCCAATAGTGTTTGAGATTTTGAGGTCCTCATATCTCCAACACTTGGTCTAGTCTTTTTAATTTTTGATATTCTGGTAAGTTTGTGGTATTCTCTCATTATGGTTTTATTTTTAAGTCCTCTAATGATTAAAGATATTGAAGGTATGTTCCTGTGTATATTGGCTGTTTGTGTATCTTCTTTAGTAATGTGTCTATCAAATCGTTTGCCCATCTTTTATATGGATGTTTATTTCCTTATTAATACATTTGAGTGGTTCTGTAAATATTCATTATATAGGAATTTTATCAAATATGAGGTTTGCAATATTTGTTTCTCTGTTTGTAGCTTGTCTCTTTAGTCTCTTAACAGTATATGCTGAAGAATAGAATTTCCCAATTTTGATGAAGTTCAACTTACATATATTTTCCATGTATGGATCATGTTTGTAGTGTCTTTTTTTTCTTTTGAGTTTTGAGTATTTATTCCTTTGTTTTTACTTTAAGTTGATGCTCACCAATCAAGTAGGTGAAAAAAAATGTTATCTCAAAAATTTTTACTATACATTATTCTTTTTGAGTGAGGTTGACTCTTTTTTTTCCCCCATATGATTAAGAGGCTTTTATTTATTTTTCTCTAAACTTTTGTCATTTTTCTATTGGGTTGAAAGACTTTCTCTTACTGACTTCTGGAAACTCTTTGAATATTAAGATTAGCGCTTTGTCTATGATATATGTTGGAGCTGTTTCTTCCTTGTTAATCATTTGTCTTTTGACTTATCTGAGAAATCACTGCCTATACCATGATCACAAAGTTCTTCTCTTATGTTTCACTTGGAAGGTTTTTTAGCTTTAAAATTTACATTTAGGTCTTTAGTCCACTTTTTGAGTTAATTTTGAATACCATGTGAGGTGTGAATTTAAGTTCCTTTCATGTGGATATCCAAAAATTCTGACACCATTTATTTAAAAGAGTTTTTCCCACTGAATTGGTTTTGCACCTTTGCAATTAAGCACGTGTGTGTGTATATGTGCACTTCTAGAACACTGTGTTCCGTTGATCTATTTTTTATCTACATGCCAATACCACACTGATTGGAGTTTAGTAAGTCTTGTAGTTGGGTTGTGAAATCCTCCAGCAATATTTATCTTTTACAAAGGGGTTTTGGATATTCTAAGTCCTGTCCATTTCCAGATGAATTTTAGAATCAGCTTTTCAATTTCTGCAAAGAATTCTGTTGGGATTTTGACAGAGAAATCATGGCATTTATAGGTCAATTTGTGAAGAATCGCCATCTTACTATCTTAACAATACTGAGTCTTTCAGCCCGTGAACTCTGTGTCTCTCTCCACTTATTTAGGTATTCTTCAATTTCTCTCAGCAATGTTTTGTAGTTTCCAGTATATGCAAATCTTGGGTCACATTTATCCTTAAATGTTGTATATTGTTGATGTTCTTGTAAGTAGTATTTTTAAATATCAACTTTTGATTGTTCATTGCTAGTAATAGAAATATAGTTTACTTTATAGCTTGATCTCATTATCTTGCAACCTTGATAAACTCATTTATTAACTCTCTTGGCTTGTTAATGAATTTCATAGGATTTTCTACATAGAAAATAGAAACTGTAGATAGGGATTGACTTCTTCCTTTGCAATCTGGTTACTTTTATTTCTTTTTTGTACCTTATTGCCTTCATTGTAAACTGTAGTTGAACAGAAATGGTGAGAGCAGTCACACTTCTTGTTCCACGGGAAAACAGTCAACATTTCACCTGTAACTATGCTGTTACTTGTATGCTTTTCATCGGTGCCCTTTATTAGGGAGAGGAAATTCTAGTTATCTAGTCCTGTGTAACAAATCACAACAGACTTAATGGCTTAAAACAACAAACATTTATAATCTCACAGATTCTATGGGTTAGGAGTTTGGAAGCAGCTTAACTGATTCTGCATCAAGGTCTTGCATGAGGTTGCAGGCAAGCTATTTGTCTGAGCTTCACTGATCTTTTAATTTCATATTATTTCCATATATTTAGGTATTTTACATTATTTATTATATCTAGTTATATATTATACATTATTCACATATATAGATATGCACTGATAAATTCACACATATAAGAACATACATATATGTTATACACAGACATTTAGATTCACACTCATGAAAGTTTCACAGAATATTTCTTCTGATTTGTACTCTCATGATCAAATTAAGAATGCCCATGTTACCTCATTCAAATAGCAGTTTTAATAACAATTTTTTAATACTAAAAGGGATTCGCAGGACAGTTTTTTTGTCTAACAAACACATTCACATTTTTTTGGTTAATAAAACTGAAACTTATTGAGAATTAATGAGAAAGCATTACACTAGTTTACTATAAACCAGGAACAAGCTGATCTTTACCTGGACTTCTCAAATGTAAGTTTATTCGGATTTTTCCATATTTTCTTTTGATCGTACATATGTAAAGTTTTAAGGAATATTCACATCTTTTTCTCTAGGCCCCTTCATTTTACTATGAAGGAACTTAGAATAAGTCGTGTGGCCAAGGAGTACTAGTAGTTTTTCAGAAGCCTGTTAAATTTCTACATGTCGTGCATACATTCAGAGTTCTAGACAATTTATTTTGTTATCTTCTACTGTATATTGTACAAATGTAAATAAAGCCTACAATCAGAAAAAAAAAAACTCCTTCACCTGTCAATTTTATTAAATCCATTTTGTTTGATACTTCATAATTTTATTTTTTACTTCTTATTTTTGGAAAATAATACCGTAGGTTGTTTCTATGGATTGATAGGCTAAATAAGGCTTTCATAAAAGGATTTTATACTTTATCCTCACTCTGCAATTGTACTGCTGTAGTTTTTGCTGAATAATATATATATGTACATATATTTATTATTGGTGGATGTCATGAGAAATTAATGGTAAATATAAATATAGGCTGAAAATAAGATGCTAAGAGATTCCAGTCCTCATAATCAAGAGTTAAACCATACGTTTCACTTTATGGAATAATTATAATTCATGGGAATTTTGCAAGATTAGAATCATAAAGTTCCTTACCCAAATTCAACTATTGTTAATACTTTATTATACGTAATATTTTTTCCTGAACCAAGGTGAGAGTACACTGAGTACACAATGATCCTATACTGCTTAATACTTCAGACTTATTTCCTAGAAATAGATATTCTTTTACATAATCGCAGAATATGAATTAACTTGTATAAATTTAATGCTGATATAATGCTTTTATCTAATCCACCATTCACATTCCAATAATGTCCTTCAGAGCAGTTTTTCCATCCAGTACAGAATCTAGTCTAGAATCAAGTGTTCTATTTAGTTGCTATGTTTCTTTAGACTTCTTTATTCTAGAATATTTTCACAGCTTTTGTTGTCCTTTATGATGCTGGCAATTTTGAAGAATTTATAAACACTACCTTTACTTTTTTTAATTTTAATTTAGGAATAATTTCAGATTTATGGAAAAGTTATGAAAATGGTACATTCAGTTCCTACATAATCTCAACCAGCATCCCTAATGTAAACTTCAAAATTACCACAGTGCAGTTGCCAAACTAAGACATTATTATTGGCACAATACTGTTAATCGTATTACAGACTATGTGATTTTCAGCAGTTTTACCAAAAAAGTCCTTCTTCTGTTCCAAGATAACACATCACATCTAGTCATCATCTCCTTAGTTACTTATGGTCTGATACACTTTCTCAGTCTTTTTTGCTTTTCATGAACTTAATAGTTTTAAAGACTACTCCTCAGATGTTTTGTATAATGTCTCTTAATTTGAGATTGTCCAATATTTCCCGTAATGGATTAAGGTTATGGGCTTTGGGAAGGAATACCACAGAACTGTAGGTGAAATGTCCTTCTCATTGTATTATATCAGAAAGCACACATAAACATGAATTATCACCAGCTTTCATTAGATGTACCTTCCACTAAAGTAAAATCCCCATGATATAGCTCAGGATAAACTATCTTACAGATTTTAATCAAGAATAAATGTTTTCTACTAATAATTCCTTTGGGCCTGGGCATCTCAGATTAATTTAATTTCTTTATCTGCACATATTGCTATTGCATAATCCTATAAGCATGACAGCTGGTAATAACAGCGCTTCTGCCTTTTGAGCATCTGGTCAGTTACTAGTAAAATGACTGATCTGGAATAAAATTATTCCCAGTAACTGTTAGGGGTTCTCTTCTTCTGTATCTTTAGTAAATTCTATTTCTATTTCTCATTTCTTTCCTTGAGCCTCAAATCTAGACAGAATAACTTAGACTTTGACTCATGTCTGGGTATGGATCCTATTTTTACAACTTGAGTAATTGTTTAACTTTTATAAACTTTAACACTGTAAAATGAGGATTCTGAGTGTACTTGGTTTTAATAGTGATTGAAGAGACACTAAATGAAAGCACTCAGAACAGTGTCTGATACACAGTAAAAGCTCAAACAAAAAAGTTTGTGATTAACATTTTAAGCAGAATTGAAAATGGATTGTACCTAAAGAATATTCTTGAGAGCTTGGTTCTCTGTCCTATTTGAGGAATGCCTAAAATAGAAGTAACTAATACTAATGGTTTTTTCCCTAAATCTTGAAAGGTCTAAATCTTGCAAAGTACTACATGAAGATTAGAATGCTCATGGTCCAGAAATATAATATACATAAGAAAAGTTTATGATGCATTATTTGTGGAATTTAACATATTTGGGATTTGGATAAACCTGTGAGACTTTCCTTATCTGCTTGTGTAGTCAGATTATTTTAAATAACAAGAATAGAGGAAGCTGGGCATGGACCTTCATTGTGATGTTTGATGGGGGAAAAAAATACTTATATAGAAAAGAACTTCCTAGAACCATAGAAAAACATATCAATCTAGCAGAAGCTGCGCTCAGTTTCCCAGAATGCTCGTCGTTCCACCTTGCAACTCTTAAAGAAATCGTTTTAACAGAACATAGAAAATTGTTGTAAAATCAAGCGGCACAGGTGTTCATAACAAGCAGGTTTTCTTTTGAAACAATCATTGTGAGAGGTATTTTTTTGAGTGAGTTCATTCTTGCTTCACTTTGCAGTCACTTGAAAACCGTTACCCTACTTTCTGGCAAGGACTGAAATGTGTGGAGGGCCCTTGAGTCTCATGAATTATCAGAATGAATCAACAGAAAGCTCTCTCTTTTTTTTGGCCCAGGTGTTTCCATAATTGTGAACCGTGGGGGACATAACTATTGTGTTCAACTGCCTTCGCAGTCTCTTCCTACTAAAGTAGAACCCAGATTGTGTACATAGTTGTCAGTAACAGTTAAAATTTACCAAAGGGTGACTTACATTTTATTTATAGGGCATAAAGGTAAGCCCTGAATTTGCACTTCATAGTTATCCAAAGATAATACTCCCAGTATTCAAATTCCCAAATAATTTGCAAAACAGGTAATTTTGCTATAAGGCACACGGCTATTATAGTTACCCATAAACCATGAAGAGCATAAAAGTACAAAGGGCTGAGTGCTTTTCAAATTGCTTTCACAAATCTCATGTAAGACTCACAGTGGTGCTGTGAATTAGGCCCGTACCCTAATTTACAGAAGAAGAAATCCATTCAGAAAAGTCAAAATGACTTCCTGAAGGTCACTTGACTAATAAGTGTTAAGGCAAAGACTCAAACCTGGATCACTTAATTTCAAGGCCGCTGCCCTTTCTACAACCACATAAATTCTGGCCACATATTGCTGGAGGACATTTTTGTTTTTATTGATACATCAGTATTCCAGCTCTGCAGTTTACTTTGCTGGTATTGGTGTTTCTTAAAATAGGAACACAATTTAGAATGCCAAACAGAGTGAAATGAGATAAGAAGTAATGAAAGGACATTTTTAAACTGTTTTATCTTATTCTACTTTAGAAATATGATTTTAAGGTGCCACAAAAGAATTACATTTTTGTATATCAAATTCTGTATTTAAAGCAAAATTTGATATACAAAAACTCTTCTAAGGAAATCCTTCTTAATATGGTTTTGTAAAGCAAATATTATTTTTCCACACTTTAAATGAAATACAAAAATACATCTTTCCGAGTAGTTTATCATGTGTAATAATCTAGAAATTAGGTTTTTCAGGTATAGGCTCAAATAAATCTAGTAAGTACAATTGGCATCTTGAATCTCAATCATGGATCAACATTCCCTGCAAGAATTCTGACAAAAGTTCAAATTGAGTTTTTTTTTTTTTTTTTTTTTTTTTTCCTCTCCTGATGGTTGTAGAGAAGCCAGCACAGCATAGAAGGATTTCTCTAATGTTGGTCATCCTTCACGGCTTAATCACAGGAGACACCTTTCCTGAATATCCAGAAAACCTAAGGCTTTTCTGTTACATTCTCCTGAAGCATTCTCCTTGCTCCTTGATTACACATATTATAAATGAAATAGTAAACAGCTCATGGGATTTTATTTATTTATTGTCTATTGTTAACTTTTACTGAGAGGCTGTGGGAGAGCAGTCTCTGTCCGCTTGGCCAGGTTGTCCCTAGCACTTAACACATGCATGAGGCAGATTAGGATGAAGATAAATATTCCTTCAATACAGAAGAAAGGCTTAAAAATTTACAGTATTATATTGTATTTCTAAACTAAATTGGTGTATGACTAATCTATATCTTTAGAAAAATACATACTAGCATTGTTAAAGAGATTATGTCTGGGTTTTGTAAGGTTACTGATAATTTGATTTTGTCCTTTGTTCTTAACTGTGTTTGCCAATTGTATATTATGTTTTTATTAAGGGGAAATAATTTTAAAAGTAAAATTATAGTAAGAAAGTAGTATCATCATAAATGAGAAGGTAGAAAAAGAAGCAGTCAATAATGCAGTGAACAATTTGTTGGTTAAAGGGAGAATTTCAGTTAGATCCTCATATTAAATAATACAGAACAATAAATTGCCCTATTAAAATAATTTTAAATGTAGAAGATTAAATGTAGCAACCAGCTGATGGCTCAATTGAAAGACTTCTGGATGTAAGTGGATATTAAAATCATAAATCAAGTGATGAAAAATTCCAAGAATATATAGATAGATTGGGTATATTAGAAATAAAAATATCCATATATTAAGAAACAATAAAATTATTTGAAAGTAAACTCCAGAAAAATGTTTTATATTTAAAGAATTATTATGAAAGAATAAGGAAAACATATGACCCCACATATATAAATAAGCAAAGAGGTCCTATTTGCCTACAGGAACTCTGCAAAGAGAACACTCGAATGGCTGATAAGCATATAGAATGTTGATACTCACTAGGAATCAAATTCAAATTAAAACATCAATGAGATACCAATTTTATATCATCAAGCTGGCAAAGATTTTAAAAATACACTTAATGTTGGCAAGGTTACAGTGAGACAGGAACTGCTGTTTTTATTATAAATTAAATCGACTTTTCTGGAAAGCAATGCCATATGTATAAGGAGATCTAACTCAGTAATTCTCATTTTAGCATTTCATCTAAAGGGGAATAATATGAGACATAGACAGGGATACGCATGAAAGGAGTATCACTGAAGATTTATTCATATGGTGAACAATGGGACAACTTAAATATTCAACAACTAGGTAATGCTGAAGCAGTTTACTGGCCTCTAGATGATTAATCATTACACAGGTATGAAAATGATTTTTTTTAAATAATGATAAAAAAATTCATATTATGATGAAATTGAACAGAATAGTCCGTATTGTCTTAAAACATATGAAATATAATGGAAATATAATTGAAAAACATTTTTTAAGAAGGTAATGCTTTCTTGCACTTGGATGAGGTCGTATCTGGTGGTGCTGAGGCAAGGATAACTGCTAGCACGTACTGATCTCTTGCAGACACGCATTGCCCTAAGCACACTCTGAGCCACCTGCTCTAATTCTCTTAATTCTATTAAGCGAGTACTATTATTTTCTCCATCTGATACATGAGACTTAAAGAATTTAAGTGACTCACCCAAGGTTGCACAGCTAGCAAGGAGTAAAACAGAAATTCAAAACAGACATGTTTTTCTACTGCACAGGTACTAAACTTTTAATCATTATGTCAGTTTGTTTTTGACAAACATTTAAAACAAGCATTTAGTAAAGTATTTAAGTAAAATATCATTATGAAAAATTACATCCAATTTGAAGCCTGATATTATGCTTTTCAATATATTCTAAATCTATTATAGGTTTAAACATTTTAAAAAGAAGTAAGAAAAAGAATAAAACTTATCTTACACAACACACAAAAGTCAACTTAAGATAGATTAAAGACTTGAATGTAAGAACTGAAACCATAAAACTCCTAGAAGGAAACATAGAGGGTAAGATTTTTACATATGTATTGGCAATGATTTTTTTTGGATTTGACACAAAAGAAAAGGAACAAAGCAAAAATAAATAAATGGGACTACATCAACCTAAAATGCTTCTGCACAGCAAAGGAACCAAAAAATTAAAAGGTAACCTAGAGAATGGGAGAAAAGTTTTGCAAATCATCTATCTGATAAGGGGTTAATATCCAAAATTAGTAAAGAACACATAGAATTCAATGGCAAAACAAACAAAAAAACTCCACATAATCTGATTTTTAAAAGGGGCAAAAAACTCAATAGATATTTTTCCAAAGGAGACATACAAATGCCCAACAGGTACATGAAAAGGTGTACAACATTACTAATCATCAGAGAAATGCAAATCAAAACCACAATAAAATATCACTTCTCACCTAGGAGAATAGCTATCATCAAGAAGACAAGAGAAAGTAAGTGTTATCTTCTGATAACAGAAGATACAATGGAATTTTATTTAGCCATGAGAAAGAAGAAAATCCTTACATTTGCAACAATATAAATGGAACTTGAAGGTATCATGCTAAGTGAAATAAGCCAGACAGAAAAATACAAATAGTACATGGTGTCACGTTCATGTAGGATTGAAAAAAAAGTCAAACTTTCAGAAATAGTGAGTAGAAAAATGGTTGCCAGGATCTGGAATGTGGGGGAAATAGGGAAAGGCTGGTAAAAGCACATAAACTTCCAGCTATAAAGTGAATAAGGTCTGAGGATCTATCATAAAACATGTCATATCATAAAATTATAGTCATATAGTTAATAACATTGTATAATTGAAATTTTCCAAGACAGTAGGACGTTCTCACACATAAATAAATAGACAAATATGTGAGGTGATAGATGTATTAAGTGGATAGGGCAGTCTTTTCAAAATGTACACATATATCAAATCATCATGTGTACACCTTAACATATAATTTAATTTATCAACTATACCTCAACAGAGCTGAAATTTTATAAAAAGCAATAAGACAATAAAATAGAATTTCATCCACATCTCAACTGTACTAAGAAGACATTTTAGGTTTCAAAGCTGATGAAGAAATTGTCACTGACCATTCACATAATAAAACATATGTATCTCTGATTATTTGTAAAATTAAGTAAAATAAACACAGCAAAATGTGAAAAAAAAGATAATGGGATACACTCTTCTAATAAATATGTGAGGGTCATATTTGGATCTAAAGTGTAAAACACAACCCTAGGGAATAAATGGTTAAAGAATTATTCATTCATTTATTTAATCATTCAGTTAACATTTATCACCTTATGTATGCCAGGGATTATGAATAGACAAATACCTTTTAAAAGTCCAGATATTTAATAAATTAACAAAATGCTAAAGAACACAGGAAATATATCATTCTGGTATACAAAACAAAAAAACCCTTTTTAATTGACAGAAACTTAATATCTACAGACTTGTTGGGAGTAAGTGGATTTCTACATGACTGAAGGCACTGTAAGCTGGTACAATATTTTGGATGAGCAGATTGACAACTTATGACACAAACAATAAAAATCATGTTTTTTTTTAACCTAGTAATACCATTTTTTAGAGCCTATCTCATGGGAATAATGCAAGGAGGGAGAAAGTCCTCTTTGTTCCAAAAATTCTTACAGCTTCATTATATATTATAACTGAAAACTGAAAAAAAAAAGTCCAAATGACCAATTGTGAGAAAAACGCTAAGCAGATAGTGCTATGTTCAATTAAAGAAATAGTGTATTGACATTGATGAATGTAAGAACCATGCACAAACTGAGAATGAGTGACATACTTGAAAAAACATAGAACTTGGAAGGCAGTATGCATAATGACTGCAACTCTAAAAATTAATCCACACGATCATAATAATAGGCACAGTATACATGATGAAGTTTGTATATAGGGATGGAAACGGGCTTTTCTAAGTTTTTTTTCCCTGATATGATTGATCTAGAGACAGTATAACACAGTAGAAGATGATATAATGAATTAGTAAAAACGCGAGGTTAAAGTCAAACAGACTTCTGTTCAAATGAGAACTGCCACTAGACTGGATGTGTTTACAGAAAGACTCATCTCCTCTTTCTCTTTAATGTTAAGAGGCTGCTGGGCACTTTCATCACTGCAATGAGAATGAATGAACCGTGGGTTCACCAATGGGAAGAAATGCAATAATTGTTCTAAAACTTCAGTCAGAATCTTTTTGGCAGCTTAGGTAGCAATGCTATTTAAGCACATGGTCCAGTTTTATTCTATAAAATGATAAATGGACCATAATGAAAGCAATAAAATGAATTATAGTAGCAGGATTAATCATGAGTGAAAATGAGTATATCAAGAATAATACAGAGAGGGGAAGGGAAAGGGAAATTATACCTCCCTCTGTTCAGCTGCTTGGAATTTAGTCATTTCTACTCTTAGCCCTCTAAATGAACAAAGCTCTCTGGAGAATATTTTGGATATCAAATAGTCAAAACTCTTTAAATATATTGCCCAATTTCTGTGTAGTTCTTGCTTAATTTTTTTTTCTCATTCCCCGAGAGTTTTGCCCTTCTCACATTCACTTCCACAAGGAAGAACTCAAAAGCAGATAAAGTGAAGCACTGTTGATTTTAAAACCCACTCTTAGGGTGTTACGTTAGCTTGTCTGTTTCCTTACAAGATCATTAACTCTACGAGTCCGGGAGGATGCTTACCGACCTTCAGTATCCCTAGAATCTAGCGCAGAGGCTCACACAGAGTGCAGTCGATATAGGTTTATTGAGCCACCTGAGAATTCTGGAAGTCACACAGAAATTTACTTGGTTCTCATTATCCAAGAAATGCATATTCCTGTTCCTCAGACAAACCAAATTTTGTCTTGCACTTGCCTAGTATGAACACAGACTATTCAGTGTCATCTCAACAGACCTTTAATAGAGAAGTTTGCATCTTTCAGATGGCAATAGTCTTAAATAGCGAGAAAAGGCTGCCCAAGAAAATTAAGTAAAGTTTCAGTTAAAGAGACAATGGCAGGGGGTGGGAGAGTATAGCTCAGTGTCAGAGTGCATGCTTAGCATCAACAAGGTCCTGGTTCAATACCTAATACCTCCATTAAGAAAAATAAGAGATGGTGCAGCCACTGTGGAAAACAGTATGGAGATTCCTCAAAAGACTAGGAATAGACTTACTATATGACCCAGGAATCCCGCTCCTGGGCATATATCCAGAAGGAATCCTACTTCAAAATGACATCTGCACTCCAGTGTTCATAGCAGCACTATTTACAATAGCCAAGACATGGAAATAGCCTAAATGTCCATCAACGGATGACTGGATAAAGAAGATGTGGTATATTTATACAATGGAATACTATTCAGCCATAAAAACCGACAACATAACACTATTTGCAGCAACATGGATGCTCCTGGAGAATGTCATTCTAAGTGAAGTAAGCCAGAAAGAGAAAGAAAAATACCATGTGAGATTGCTCATATGGAGAATCTAAAAAAAAAACAAAACATAAATACAAAACAGAAACAGACTCATAGACATAGAAATCAAACTTGTGGTTGCCAGGGGAACGCAGGATGGGAAGGGACTGGGATTTCAAAATGTGGAATAGATAAACAAGATTGTACTGTGTAGCACAAGGAAATACATACAGGATCTTGTGGTGGCTCACAGCAAAAGAGAACGTGACAATGAATATATGTATGTTCGTGTATAGCTGAAAAATTGTGCTCTACACTGGAATTTGACACAACATTGTAAAATGACTATAACTCAATAAAAACAAATGTTTAAATAAAATAAATAAAGAAAAAGAAAAAGGAAAACAAGACGGAGTCAGTGATACAGTACCTACCACCAGCAGCGCCTAATGCTAGTCCTGGCTAGACTATTTAGACTGGCAGAGGCCTGTCTATTTCCTTATTGCACAATTCTGTTTGTTCTCCTCAAATAAATTCAAAGAAAGCATATGAAAGAATGATCTGCCTTCTGTGTGATCCATCATATTGAAAATAGCAAAGTAAAATGAGAAAATTCTGGTAATAATATACATATATCAAAACCAAACTAATATTTCCATTGTTAGTTTCACCATTTCTAGTGATTTTCTTACTCAGTTACACTTAGGTCAACAATTAACTTCATCTCTCTGTCTCTCTCTTTTTTTTTTTTTAGATTTCAAATGTATTGGAAATATTCTTTCTTTTTTTTCTTTTTTAAAATTTTATTTATGCATTTATTTTACCATATCATATTTTTAAAATTAACATATAGTTGATGTACAATATTATATGCTATAGGTTTAACTTCAGTTTCTTTTATACAGAGTCTGATTGTTATTTTTTTCCTATTATAGAGACCAAATATACTCACTAAATATCTTATGAAATTTATGTTTATTAGTTTTTGATTCTTTTCAAGTAGTTTGGACATTTATTTTATAGTAAACAATAAAAATAGTAAAAAAAAAAAAAAATTTCCAGGAGAGGTCTCCTGAAACAGAAGTATGAAAAAATCTCTTTTGGAGGCTGATACAGTGATATTGAAATTATTTGATGCATCTTTAAGCATAGTATCTTATGTCATAAAACTTTCTCACAAACTAAATCCTATGAAGTTGTTTCTTAGAAGACTGTTCTCTACAGAATACAAAAGGTGTACTATAGTTCATGCAAATTGCACTTGGCTGATGATATTATATATTATTTTCCTAGATTTTGTTTCTGAGATGGGCAGATTACTTTTGCCTGTGAAGAACCACTTGACATTAGAAGAATCCAGATTTTTCATGAGTCATTAAAAAATAAATGAAACAGCTTTGAATATTATCAGCAAATAGAGTTGTGTTACTCCTCGTGAAAAACATGGGTGAGTAACAAACAAAATGTTAACTAATTTAAGTAAAATTAATTTAATTTAATTTAATTTTAAATTAAAAAGATACATATATATAAATTTGTTCTATATCTAAAAGATATATACACATATATTTATATTTGTTGACCATTCAATAGAAAATCATCATCAGAGAAAGACGATTTAAGTATATAAAGGCTGTGAAAGATAATCAGACATAATTTCAAGAAGTTTACAGTCTAATTAGAAATGCGAGATGATATCTCAACAGATACAGCTGCATCGGTATCTCTGCCTCTATGTCTATGTGTGTCTCTATAGCTACACACCTGCTTCTACACCTCCTGCCCTATTTCTGAGGCCATAGTACCAAATACCAAGTGAACTGCATAGATTCATTCATAAATTCTTCAGGGATCCACTGGACAGAAAGATTGTTGTAGATGGATGCTTTTGGAGAGGTGAGAAGCAAGATTAAACTGAAGAAGGGTTTAGTTCAATTTGAATAGCAGAGAGGAGAAAGGGCAATCTAAGAATGATGCCATAAACAAGGACAGGTAAGGAGATGTGTGGGAAAAGCAGAGTGGTTCTTCAGAAATGGAGTTCTTTAACAGAGTGAAACTGAGAGATGATGCTGTTGGGTTGGTGGCAACTGGGTTTCGAGGAGAAGTCATAGACTATAATGTTGATCAATAATATGACCCGATAGGCTGATGCTACTCAAATACACACACATCACTCATTTGCTGCAAGTTCTGCAATCACCTTTATCATATATTTCCAAGTTTAAAAAATTAAACAAAATTATAGCAAGGAGAAGATGATGTACAAACCTAACCTTCAAGTGGGCATCTATGCCTCTTGTATTAATATGAAGACATTCCCTGCTTGTTTGTACCCCTGCACCTTTAAACAGGCTATATCCTTTCCCTGTCCTTTTTCTAGTAGACTCCAATTGACTCTTGATATCTCACTTTAGGTGTTAGCGTGATTTAGTTTACCCTGTGCTCCAGTAACGCTCTCTGCTGATGTATTATAGCAGGCATTATTCTATATTATGATTGCTTCTTAACCAATTGATCTTTAGGTCTAAATCTCCTAAAGGCAAATTGTTTTCTCACATCACCAGTTCAGGTATCCATAGCACATAGTAAAGTACCTAATCCATATGTATTAGTTTGTAGGTCTGCCATAACAAAGTACCACAAACTGGGTGGCTTACACAGCAAAAACTTACTGTCTCACAGTTCTGGAGGCTGAGATCAAGAACTTGGCAAGTTTGATTCCTTCTGAGGACTTTGAAGGAAGGACCTCTTACAGGTCTATCTGACTGGCGTGTAAATGGCTGTCTTCATTTTCACACGGCGGGCTTCCTATATCTTTACACCACCGCCCTTCTATACATATCTTGGTGACCAAATATCTCCTTTTCATAAAGATATCAGTCATGTTGGACTAGGGTCAACCCTAATGACCTCACCTTAACTTGATTTACCTCTGTAAAGACCATCTCTCCCAATAAGATTATTCTGAAATGCTGGGGATTTAGTATTTCAACATGTGAAATTTGATGGGATACAATTAAACATGTAACACCGTAATAGTTATTTGTCAAATTAGTGACTGCATGAATGAATAATATTTATATAACTTATACAATTTGTTTTAAATAGCCAACTTATATGTTTCCCCCGAGACTGTGAGCTCCTTTAGAGCAAACTCGTATCTCATTGATGCTTGAATTTGTCGTGCTGAAAACAAAGACCACCACAGAGTTTGTGCTTAAAATGCTTTATTAAATGAGTGGTGATTAGCAAATCGTGTAAAAGTAGTGTCTGTAAAAATACCTCTGGAAGAATGTGAGAATGTTTCGTATGAGTACTGGCTAATGCTGTTTAAGGATTTTTTGCTGACCGCTGCAGATTGTAGTCTCCAGGCTTTTAATGCTGTAGGCAATTTGAAAAAGATCCTGTGTGTCATTCGGAGGCTGGAAGTCTAAATATTTCCATGACCTTAATGTCTTGTTGCCTTATTGGAAATCAGCTCTCCTCTATGCTTTTGTGGCATTTCCATACTGTGTTGGGTTTTTTTTTTTTCTGATTGATCAAAACACAATGCTAAAAATAAAATGTAAACTGACTTTCAATGGAACCTGTCAGGGAAATACAAAAGTGTCTTCAGGATGTAAATAGAAAGATAATGAAAAATGGAGAGCCCGAGTGTGGGAATGAGGCCCAGAGGAAAAACTTCAGATGCCAATGTTGTTGTCTAGTTCAGTATGACCACTTCCATTATCATCAGGATGAGGGAGTCGGGTCAAATGTTGATTAATTTCACAGTTTCTCTAATATAGGATGTATAATCAGCACCAGTAGTAATAAAACAAGTAGAAACAAAGCCACTCTCTGAAGAAATCCATGAACCTAAAGTAATCTAACAGGACAAACATGGGCTAATTGTATTTACTGGGAAACAGACAGCAAGGCTGGGTAACAACCAGGGTTACCAAAGGGATGGAAAGGACCACATCCCATGTGTATTCACGCTAACAAATTGCACTCATGTTGCATCCGCATTTTTCCGGGTGATTCTTGGTTAGAACAATCTACTATTGAGTCATTTTCTAAGTAACTCATGGTTTTAAAGGTAGGTAGCAAAGAACACAAAGAAATGTTAGAAAGCAGAATCCAAATTAACAGAGCCTTTGTGAGGTTGTGTCTGAAGAGATTTAAATGAAAAGAGAAAAGTCTTTTATATTTACCCCAGAGTTACCATTTCTGCCACTCTTGGTTCTTTTATGCAGATACAGATTGCTACGTCGTATGATTTTCCTTGTGTTTCGGAGGGTGTGTGTGGGGGGTTCCTTTAATATTTATTACAACGTAAGTCTGCCAGTGATACATTTTTTCAGCTCTTGCATATTTGAAAAATTCTTACTTTTAAGGTTTCTTTAGGATCTCAGGTTTTAAGTAATCTGATTTTTGTGTAATTTTCTTCCTATTTTCTTGTGCTTTGGGTTGATTGAACTTCTTGTATCTATGGATTTATAATTTTCATCAAATTTGAAAAACTTCCACCTATTATTTCTTTTCATATTTTTCTACACCCTTCTCTCTCTCCTCTCTTTCAGAGACTCTAATATACACATAATAAAATGCTTAAAGTCACAGTTAGCTGACATTGTATTCATTTCTTTTAATTATTTTTTTAAATCACTGGGTTTCCTTTCAGATAATTTTCGTTGCTGTATCTTTTCATTCACTAACATTTTGTAACATCTAATCTGCTGTTAATCCCATTTAGTGCATTTTTCATCTCAGACATTTTAGTTTGCATTTCTCAAAGTTCTAACTGGATATCTTTTAAAGTATCTTCCATGTTTCAACCTTTCATCTAGCTTCTTGAAAAAATGGAATATAATTATAATAACAGTCTCAGTCCACTTTTCTACTAATCGTATCATCTGTGTCATTTGTGTGTAGGTTCTGATTGAGTGATTTTTCTGCTGCTTATGGGTATATTGGGTATATTTTCATGCCTCTTTGCATATCTGGCAATTTTTAGTTGCTAAATATTGTAAATTTTAAATTTTGGAGTGCTAGATATTTTTGTATTCCTCAAAATATTCCTGAACTTTTTTTTTTCCCCCTGGGATACAGTTTAGTTGCTTGGAAACAGTTTGTCCTTGATTCTGCTTTTTAGTCTTCTATGGAGAAACAGAGGAGCATTGACTTAGGGCTGCTTTGCACCACTACTGAAACAAAACCTTTCTAAGTACTAAACCCATTGCCCCATGAATTATAGGATTTTCCACTACTGGTTTGAACAAGAGCTATTACCAGTCATAGGTGAGTGCTGGAAATTGTTTCCTCTAATCCTTCCAAGTGATTCTTTCTTGGGTGGATTCCTCCCTGATGCACCGAGTAGTCCTCTGACAAAGACCCTGCAGATCTGCAGAGTTCTCATCCTGGACTCCTGTCTCTTCCCTGTTACTCTGTCCTTTCCACTCTTGCCTGTGTGGTCTCCTTGGACTCCTAGCTTAATCTCCTCATCTCAGAGAGACTGGCTCCTGACTCAGGCTCCGACTTGGTGTTCCTTCTTCATGCCATTACTTGGAAACTGTCTGTAGGCGGTAAGTCAAGGCAATCAGACTTACCTGTACATTTCCTGTCTTTCAGAGATCACTGCCCTTTATTACTGTACTTTCAATGTCTAAAAATCTATTGTGTTCTATAGTTTGCCTTGTTTTTTGTTTTTGTTTTTGTTTTTTAGTTATTTTGGGTAGTAAGATTTTTTGTGAAAACGTTTAAAAATGGCAAATCTGTATGATAAAATACAGACTATGCAGAAAAACTCCTTATGAGGCTTCTAGTTGTCCAGGAATGTATGTTAACACTGAGGTCAGCATATCCTAATACGTAAGTTGTTTCAGTGGCCCCTGCCCTCAAAATAAATTTGAGTTTTCCATTGCAATTTCTCTTTTTTCCTATTTTCCTTCTAACACAGGAAGAACATGGTCTTTGCCAGATTGGTTCTTAGAACCTCTATAATATAAAATTAGAAGAATTTATACATTCATTTGTTCAACATATATTTATTAAGTACCCGTTCTCTGCTAGGTACTCCTTTGGGTATGTGAAATACATCAAGCAAACAAAAGAGAAAACATTCCTGCCCTCATACAGATTTTATTCAGCAAAAAGAAACTAGCATTAATCTATTAACTTAGAAAATAAGTAAATTGTATATCATAATGGAAGGAAATGTGTAGACCATAGAGAAAAGAAATAAAAGCCACAGATGTCAAATCAACATCCTTAATAAATAGCTGGGAAAGAAGGGAGGAAAAAAAGAGTAATCTGGAAAGTTTGAAGATTTATTATGAGAGAGGTTCTTAGCTCTTGAAGGATCTAAACAATTTGTGAAGAAAAGGGACCGTTAAGAAGAGTTGCTGGTTATTATAAACTGGAATGGCCTGCAATTCTCTCTGAGAGATTAAATTAGAGAATGCAGTCATTTTATGACCTTTGAAATGCTGGAATACTCTTCCTTGAAAGTTACCTCATGTTGATTCCAGGAAAATGCACGGCCATAGTTCAAGTACAATCTACTTGTACATTGCCATCATTCTTACCTTTGAAAGAATATATTATATTTTTGTTTTATAGATGAGAGAACTAAAGGTCAAGAATTTTAAGAACTTGTTCAACTAATAAGTGATAATCAGAGCTGTAGTCCAAGTCAGCCTTTTAAAAAGTCAATGCTTTTGCTTGTACGCAAAACTACTCTGTAACCTTATTTATGATGTAACAAAGGTACATTATAATGCAGGATGTTCGACCAATGCTCAAATAATGTTTCCATGACCTTTGGTCTAAGTACGTCTCAGAGGATTCTCTAGCCCACTTCCATGGCTATGGTGACCCGTGAGCATCTCCAACAAAGTTTGTTCATTTTACAGCATAGAAGTTTTAGTTGGTAAGTCATTCTTTTTATGAAAGAGATTATGAAACAGAGCAGAGGCCCGCTAACTAGAGCCAGTGGACCAAAAATCGGTCCATCACATGCTTTTGTAAATAAAGTTTTACTCGAACACAACTCTGCTTGTTTGTTTTCTTATTGTCTGTGATTACTTTTAGTAGACAATGGCAGGCATGAGGCATTGTGAAAGAAACCCTATAGCTTGTAAGCCTAAAATAGCTACTTTATGCTTTTTTATAGACAAAGTTGCTAATCCCTGAATAGAGCAAGCATCTTCTCTAAGGTCTTAGTGGTTCTCAAATGCAGGATTTCAGATCTGTGCTGATTCTCACGTCTGGAGGATTAATTAGGCAATTTCCTTACCGCTACACTTTGAGGAATAAGAATTCTTAGCAGCCAGTCCCTGGTGAGACTCACCATCAGCGGGAGATCCCGTCCAGCTTTCTTCCTTGAGGAAGTGTTGCTCAGTCGACTGGCCAGTTACTACCCGCTCTCGTCTTACTGAGAGCAGTTTAAGGAGACAGTCAGAGGCCTAAGAGTCTTTGTACTGTTTTTTTCTTGGCTTCTAGTATATTCTGTATTGAATGAACTAACTTTAAGAATGACAAGTCCATGTTTTTCAGCATGTTTGGAACTGGATTTTCAGTAATGTCTGAAATAAAAACAAAGAATAAAGTCCACTAATCATTTTATGTTGCATTGCTGAATAAGACCTCCTCCAAATAATACATTCTGGTAAATAAAATATTTGCATGAAGAGTAAAATAAAACTTTATGTTATGATTTTAGCATTGTAGAAAATAATATAGAGTAACTTAAAAATTTTTTGATATGTCATTACAAGATTGAGAAATACCCATTTTAAGAAAGAAGATCCTATGCTTCATTTTTAAAAAATATTTTCAACCTTGAATTTTGAATGAATTTACAACTTACACTAAAGTGACAAGATCATAGAGTTCTTGTATTCCCTCACTCAGCTTTTCCTAATGTGAAGATCTAACATAGCCATTGTACAATTATGAAAACCAGAAATTATCATCTGTATTATGCTATTAACCATAGAATTTACTCTAATTTCAATGGTTTTTCTAATGAAAATTTCTACTGAGAATCTTTTTTTTTTTTTTTTTTTCGGTTCCAGGATCCCATCTTGCATTTAATCCTCTCTAATCTGTATAGTTCCTGAGGCTTTCTGTGTCTTTCCTGACCTCGGCAATCTTGACGAGCACTGGTCAGTTATTTTGACATAGATGAATTTGTTTTCTTTTGTAAGTGAAATGATGGAAACCTGCTGTTCCTCCTGATGGGCAAAGAAATAGCCTGCAGGTCTTTGGGGAACTCCAAAAGCAGATGACTAAAATCATAAATCCACTGTGTCTGGAGATTTCTTCTCCCAAGTGGAGCAAAATGTATAATGAGACTGGAAAACTGAAATTCTTCCCAAAACTTACTTTGACACACTGTCCAGTATGTTAAGAGGGCAAGTCACAAACTTAGTTATTTTCTGCATCTGAGTTCAGCAACTCAGTACTGACCTGAATAAAAAGTGGACAATATTCTCCTAAGATTGAAATATAACAGCCTGATCAGAGAGCAATTCCATCATTTGAAAAGAAGTTTGAAAATGCATATGAAGATAATCATGTTTGCCTGTTCAGAGAATGACCCGTCTTATTATATTCATTACTCCCAAATAAATGGCAAAGTTATTTAAACCACTATCCTTTCAAGACTGAGATTTTAAAAATAGCAATAATGATGAAGTATAGAGAGATTTCCTCAGAGCACTGTAATCATTTTAACATTGAGATGGGAAGTGATCACCTATTAATAAAAACTAAATAGTAGCCATAGAGTTTAAAAAATAATAGCTTATCAATTAGAGAAAGACTGTTTTATAGAAAGCAGACTATTAGGAAACTGTTTTCAGGGAATTTTCGCTTTTGATTTAATAAAGGATTATCTCTTTCTTCACTGTCAATTGAAAAAAAAAATCTAAACAACACAATTTTTCCTAGCTTCATGTAAAATAAACCATTGCCTGAGGAAGCCTGTTTGCCTGGTAACAAACACTTTGCATTTTGTGCAATTAATCTTAATCTGTCAGGTAGCCAAATTCCTTAATCAGCCATTTTCCTACTGGAGAGCCAGGCTTTTCAGTGAAGAAAGAAACAACGGGATGATGTCACATCTGCCTCATTAATTTGAATCCCAGCTTGTCTGAAGAGAGATGTAATAGAAAACATAAAAGAAGTGTCTTAAAGAAATATTTTGTTATTTTATCCCATCCTCCCCAGTGTTGGTCGCAGGAGGTAAATACATTTTTTAAAAAATCTGTTCCTCCAGGCAGTTGATGTATATGGAACTTCTCCTGCTCTTGTGGAGGCTGTAGACAACCAGCAGACACAGACTTAAATTAACATGATGAAATCTAAAACGGAGGAGCAGACCGTGGTCAAGGAGCACACGTTGGGGCAGGAGGGAAACTAGAGATTTCACCTCCAGGTGGAATGAAATAGGGAAGGGAATGGGAATGGGAATGTGGTCAGAGGACAAGGCGAAAGAAGAGGGTTCTGCCCTGAGCTCATGCATATGTGTTTCTGGAAGAACAGCAATTTACTTATCACTGATGTTTAATTCAGAAGTCAAAATGTGCCAGTGCCATGTTGACACACTTTGAATGAAATGTGATAAAATATTATCTTCATTCTTATTGATGACAGCAGATCAGAGTAAACTTAGAAGGTAAAATTTTTAAAATCTCAAAACTTCATCTAAGTGAGGAATCAAAAAGATCAAGAAGTTTGTAAAGAAAAAGTGAAATATATCTTTAAAACTATGTTAAAATGTAATTTGTCATGAGAGATTGAAGGTGTTAGGGATTTTTTTTTTAAGCAGTCATTCAGAACTACTTTTTAAAATAACAAAGTTTAGAGTTGAAGGAAACATTTACTAGATATATTTATAAAAAACCAATTCACCTGTCACTAATTACCTTAGGAGAAAAATCTAAAGTCAGAGTGTCATTTTAGCATCTGGAGGCAAAGATACAAAAGCAGAAATCTTTAAATATTTTTAATAAATTGACAAATAGATGCAGGAAAACTCTTAGTTTCCTAAAGTTGTATGTTCCAGATAGAGGATATTTTAACAGGTTTCCCATGGATATAAATCTCTGATAGATTGGTTGATTGGCCTTTATTTATAACCTTTTTGTCTGTCACTACATATCTGTCAAAGTGACTGGTGAAATTTTTTAGTCTCAACCAAAGAGATTCAATAGTCCCTTATAATGGCAATCATAGCCTTCTGCCTTTACTGAATTTCTCAGTTTCTTGGGAATTTAAGCTTGTAGCATATCTGTTTGCCAGGTGTTACCAGCAGAAGGAAGATCACAAAGTCAACTCACGTAATTACAATTTAGGCAGTGCCATTTATAATCAATACTATCTCATGTCGAAGGAGCTAACTGATAGCCACAGAATGGCTTCAATGATAAGCAAATTTTGTTTTCTCTCTGGCTTTTCCAAAAACCAAGTTGTGTATGATCAAGAAAGTCTATGTGGTTCACTTCCCAATTTAATATTGGAATTGTCTGGGTCATATACAACATAACTGGACCATCTATGGAGTGTGTAGATCCTTTGTCTTCTTCCTAGGATTGAATTGATTTCCAGGGATATTAAACAAGCTCTTCAAATGACAACAACAAAAAATTGATCCTCAAATGTTGCTAACTTCCTAACAAGTGCCAGGAGTACTCTCAGAGCTGGGAATAGAGAGGAAGGAATACATTATTCTGTTTACAAATGTAAATTTTAGATCTGCAACACGGGAGACTAAGTGAAGTATTTTATTAACTCAGTGTTATACAGTGAGGGAAAACTACAATGTTAATTTCTTTATTAGAAACAATCACCAATCCTACAAACTAAATGTGTAGCATCAGATTTCAATGTCAGATAATTACTGACATTGTGAAGCATATTGCATGATCTTGACATGCAAAGGTCATAGATTAAAATATGAATCTATATGATTATTAGAATTAGTGACACTGTGGGAATATTAATGTTAGAGAGAGGAAAATGAATAGAGAAAACTCTTTATATGTCTGTAATTTCAAGGGGTACTAAAGCTAAGTGCATACAAATTAGAGCAAAATTGCTGGTATTTCTAATGTGACATATTAATAAAGCTCAAAATTTTCTCAGAAGTTTTGAAGTTGGTCCATACGTCACTTCCATTAATGTCTTTCACACTTGAAAAATTGTCAAATACTACCTAACTTTGCCAGAATTCTGCCTCATATCCTCATTTTCTAAACTTTGGGTTTGCCAGAATATATCATGTCACTGGCTAACTTCTGCTGAAATTCAGCCCTCACCATATCCTTTATTCATTGTTTCATTTGTAGATGGTGCCTTTGGCTCTAAGTGCTCCTGTTACTTTTTGGGAGCATTTACTATCACTTAACAAAAAATTTTAAACATGGTACATGTAAGTCATTTCAGTAAGGCTACTTTAACTAAGGCTAGTCTTAGTTTGCAGTAGAATTATTGGCATTAGGTTAAACATTTCTGAGGCCTCTATAGTATGGGAATATTACAGTCATGTAGTCAAGAAATGTATAAACCATCTAATGCAATGTGGGTACCAAACACTGCCAAGTGTCGATGAGCACATGTGTGTACAATTTCTGTAACTTAGGGGATGTGAATAAGAAGGGGCCTGGACGAGCAGAAGCCTTACTCGTTATCTGTCCTATCATTAGATTTCAGGTAATGGAAATAAGAGTCAAGAAAAATATAGGAAAGGAGAGCACAATCACTAGAATTTTAAAGAAAGATGACTCTGAAGGCTGCTCTGGCTATATCTGGTATGAAAAATATATTCAAGCACCAGTTAAAAGAACGGAACTGTAGGAGACAAAGAAATAGTGGTAGTTAGGGGATTTTGTTTTCCTTTTTTCCCTTTTTCTCTTCTTTTCTTTTTTCCTCCCTTTTTCTTTTTTTCCCTTTTTTCATTTTTTTCTTCTTTATTTTTTTCCTTTTTCTCTTTGTCTGATGGTGTCTGATAGCAATGTCTAAATTAGTCATGCTGCTAATTTACCTCCAGAGGTTTAGTTAGCACATCAGAAACATCTTTTCTCTTGACATAAAGAAATAAAATGAAATGTGCACAGGGAATTTTTTTCACATCCTTCCCTTTTCCCTAATTATTTTCAAGTTACGATGGGAAAAGCACCACATAATGACTGAGAGACCACTGTACAGTGATGACGTGATAAACCTGGAGGCAGACAAATCCGAGTTCAACCTGAGCTCGCTCTGTGATTTTGTGTAATATGAGGGTATGTCTCATTGGAGATCTCCAGTGGACATGCATTCTAATATTCACATCCTTGTGTAGTTCCTAATTACATTTCCTCTGGGGTTGCCCATATGACTTGCCTTGGCCAATGGAATGTGTGACACAAACAGGGTCTTCATAAGCACTTGAGTGCTGGGGCTTGTCGCCTCTGAAATCCACCCTCCCTGCAAAGAAGCCCAAATCTAGTCATGTGGGGAAACTAGGTAGATGTTCAGTCCCAGCTGCAATCTGACTACAAATGTGAGACCCCAGAGGAAAACAGAAGAACAACTACCCAGCTGAGCCTTTCCCAAAGTACAGAAACAGGAACACTAATACTAATTGTTATTTTAAGCCACAGCATCCAGAGCTAGTTTGATGTGCAACAATATATAACTAAAGCTGTAACCTAGATCAAATGACTTAAATTCTGTGAGTAAACCAACATTACGGCTTTACATTGAACAGATGAGGGAGGAAACAAATCTGGGCCCTAATTGCTATGTTTCTAAGCTGTATCACTGCTTTGTCATGCCCTCTTTTCTTTAACTGTTTGGAGAACTAGAAATGTGAAAGGCTGCTTCTATAAGATCTTAACTTGAGGCCAATTTTTTTTTCTGATGGTTTTCCTGAGACATCTTTACCTACATTTTGAAATCTGAGTTGAAAGCGTTATTCAAGAAATGGTCATCAACCCAACATTTGTTGATGAAAGTGTCAGATATGGTTCCTGCCCTTACAAGAATTTATAATCTAACAAGAGAGATGGCTTTAAAGAAAAATACTTAGAAATCTGTGTAATAACTTACTGATTGGACACAATTAGGATAAAGCTTTATTTCTCTCCCACTGCTGACATTAAACACATTCTAGTGAACAACCCTTCCCCTGTCGTTGGTAGCAGCATCTCAGGAAGATCCACACATTTCAGATCTCTTTAAGTGAGAATGGTCTCATTTCAGACATTAGAAAGTCAAAATTTCAACTCCAGTTCAGAAATCGTACATCTAATCTCATATGCAATGTGATATTTCTTCCTTTTCATTCACTCATATGTCTTTTTCAGTTTCCTTTTCTGCTCTGGATCCTCCCAGATCTGGGCTATGGAAGAGAGCATTTGAAGGGGAGGATTTATGCCCTCAGGGACTAAAGCTGTTGTAATTGAGTCATTGGGGTCCTTTGTTATGGAGATGCTTTTCTCCAAAGAAGATTTTGTTTGCTTCTCCCAGGAAAGTACAACCAACACAGGGCTGCCTCAGCTCCCCCACCATCAAACGTGTCATGTTTAACTCCTTTGGTTTTCAGAGGCCCCAAGTCTTACTGTCATTACTGTACAGAACCCGGCATTTATATGGAAACACGTAATTTCACTTTGGCTTTTGAATCACCAACTGTAACTCTGATTTCTGCTCCTATTCTTTTTTGTTTGTTTTATTTGTTTGCCATTAGAAATAAGTCTGATTTCTAAACTAAAAGAAGTACTTTTAAATGTGTCTTATTCATGATCCAGTTGTATTGCAGTGCTTGGTGCCTTCTGAGTACCTAATTCTCATTATTCTTGGAAGTCATCAAATGGTCTTTTTACCCTTCTTTTGACTTAGAGTTGTGGAACAAACTCCACCCCTTTATAAAGGAGGAAGCGGGACTCTGCTCAGTGAGCCTTAAAATCTTATTTCTTTCCTTTCTCTTCTTTTTACCCCTAGAGTTTGGTGATAAGAGTTGATGGTTCGAGAATTAATAGTAATAACTTTTAGTAGGTCCTGTAACTCCCTTTAGAATGTGAGGGTACAGTTTTATAATGCTCAGCTTCATTCTTCAGCCGAAATTTTATGGTTAAGTACAATCCAACATCACTTTATATTCTATTTAAGGGTCACAAAGGTTCTGTGAGATATTATAATGTGAAAGATTGAATTTAAAATGTGAGGTCAGCAAAGGTCTTTCTGAAGAAGTAACATCTGATTTGAGAAGTGAAAGGCAATGTTATCTGGGGAAAGAATGGAAAGAGGAGATTGACTGCAGAGGGGAGTTTTAATATCACAGAGAGAGTGGTATGAATAATACTTTGTAAAAACAACTCAGGCTGCTAAATGGAAGGGAAATTTAAGCACTATGTCCAAATAAGACATCCAGACTTGAGGTGCAAACAGTGTAAGTGCAATGGAAGTGAAAACAACTGTTAGATTCAAGAAATGTTTTGCAGGTAGAATTGCAGAGACATGCAGTGGAATGGACGTGGGATACAAGGAAGGATACATGTTGGGAATAACACCCCGGTTTCACACTTCAGCAATGGATAGATGAAACTGCCACTTACTGAGATGATCAAATTAGAAGAACAGAAAGGGAGGTTCATGGTCAAGCATTTGGTTTGAGAGGGCTGTGGATCATGCAGATGGTGGATTTAGATGTCTGGGGAAGAGTCAGGATTGTAAATTGTTACCACTTCCCAATGGGTTGGTGACCCTTCAGTGGGTCCTTTGCCTGGAGTTGCAGATGCCATTTAAACAAAACGAGGTTCGGCATAGCAGAGCAGAAACTTCATTCACTGATCAAGGAATGGAGAAGGGAGAGCTCATGCTCTTCAAATACCTTCTCCCTGCAGGGAGAGGAGCAAGGGAATTTCAAGGAGTAGGAGGCAGACGCGTCATCAGGACTCTAGGAAAGGGGTGGATACTTCCAGGGGCAGCTGGGGCATGCACAGTCTTCCAGGCTTCTTTGCACAGGGCATGAATTGTGCCCAGCAGAGTGCAAATTTCCTTCCTGGGGCAGAGATCTTAGCATGGTAATGAAGCAAAACTAACTTCCAGACACCTCCAGGCCTTATCTGTGCAGGAGCTGGAACAGGACAGTTGGCCACTGCCTATCTCTTCAAGCACAGCTGTAAAACATCTCTGTCAAATATCAGGTGCTTTTGAAACAAACAGATAAGTCAAGGCAAGGAGTCTTTAGCTTCAGGGGTTAGTATGGGTGGCAAAATGAGAATTTGAGGCCACTGAATCCTCCTGAGTAATTCCAGTATTTATTATTTGAGTTGCAAAGAGCTGATGAAGGTCACTGAGAATGAACCATTAGAAGAAATGGGGGAAACCAGGATAATGGCATGGATAAACAAGACAGGAACAGAACAGCATTCACTGGGCTTGGCCACACTGAGATCAGGAGTGGTCTTGTGGCTGGGAGATGGAGGAGGAAGCCAATAGTCTTAAGGATTGGAGTTTTGGAAGCTTCACTGCCAACACCACGGCAACTACTTTCTGATTCTTTCAATAAAGAAAAGTATGAATCAGAGAGAAACAGAGACCCTTCATAAATGTACATAATGAATTCACTCAGTGGGATAATAGACCCTGAAGGACCAAGGACAATCTTCATTTTATATTTTCTCTTTTGATTGCCCTTTAAATACAGGTGCATTTGTCAAAACACACATGCTAATTTTTGCTTCTCTTTGCATGTAAGATGTTAGTGGTGGGCTGGAAAGGTGACACAGCTTGTTAAATGTCTGCTAAATCTCAGTAAAAGTAAACTGGGTATTTCGAGGTCTCATATCCATGATGTTCCACTTGTCCAGCTACTTCTCAGCCGTATTAAAAAGCGCATGCCTCATTTCCTCCCTTAATTTGCTCAGAAGGATGAGTGGGAGTATTGCAATGCCTAGCATTCTCCAAGTTAATGAAGCACATTACATGACTTTAAGAAAAACAATCCACTGTCCTGCCCTCTAAACTAAGCCTCTGGGTTATGGTCACTGATTAAAACCAAGTGTCCAATAATTTGACTCAATTCGGACACTGTCACCCCAGAAATTGCATCAGATTTCACGGGTAAAGGGCTCAGCCCAAGACCGTCCCTCACTCTGGATACCAGTTGCAAGCCCAGGTTGTTAACCTGTGCTTTTCGCTCACTGGCTATATGTCAGAGGTTCTCGGGAACTCCCTCCTTGGGTTTAATGAATTTCCTAGAGTGGCTCACAAACCTCAGGAAACCTATTCACATACTAGATTTCCAGTTTATGACACAGGATGTTAAAGGATAGGAATCAACATCCAGATGAAGAGTTGCATAGGGTGAGGTTACATTCAAAGGAGCTCCTGTCCTCATGGAGGTTGGTGCAGCATGGTGGCACCTAAAAGTGTTCTGGTTCCCCAATCTAGAAGCTCTTTGACCCATCCTTTTGGGTTTTTATGGTGGCTTCATTACATAAGCATGGTTGATTAATTTAATTTGACAAGAAATAAGACATTATGAAAAAATTTTTCACCTTCAAGCTATAAAGCAGTTCTTACCAGTTTCCAAGATTTTCCACTCTTTAGGACAAGGTCCTTATGGCTTAGATGTTCTGAGTTACCCATCATAAAGTTATCTCATGCCATGGAATCTTATTATCTCCCTACACAGTTAAAATGAGCTTCTTATTTATGTATTTTTTTTTCAGAGTGTGCTGTTCAGGTGGGCAAGTGTAAGATTAATTACAATGTGAATAAGATGCATTTTTTATTTAACCTCAATACAAGGAGCATTTTTCTAAAACTGCAGAATAGCTGTACAAGTTGGTTTAGGTCAATCCCTCAAATATGGACAAATAAATTCTAGGAAAAAGACTAGGCAAAACCATATCGTATGCCTGAAGGAAGGCAAAGAGTTAGGGAAAACAGGTCCCTCCTTCAGCTGTTAAAATAAGCAAAGGGGAAAAGTTCACAGGGACACAGTTCCCTGCTTCCCTCTCAGCAACCTCAAGTATCAAGTGTTACAAACCTTTATCAGCTGATGCTGCAGCTTACTTTTTAAAGGAAGTTTTATGTGCTGTTCAGAGAGAAGGGACCTTCTGAGAATCCAGTCACATAGCAAGTGAGATGGACCTATCCTTATTCAAAGATAAGCAAACGGGGTGGGGGGGGGGAGAAGTAAGATTAATTTAAAGAGTTGCTACATTAAAAACACACGCCCACCCACACATATATGTATATTCAGAGCATGCAAAAGTGTATTTTTTAGCATTTTTCCTGTGAAACAAAAATCAAAATGGAGTCAAAATTGCTAAGATAGCTCTCTAAAATGGAGCCAGGAGACCATTAAGAAATTGTGACTTATACACATCTCAGCTTGGGTGGAACCAGATCTTTTGACCGCTGATTGGCCTAATGAAGTCATCTAGAGCATCAGTCAGAAACTCAGTGTATTTATTGGTCCACTTACCCTAAAATAACTAGGAACAACCAATCTACTTATCAGACCCCTACTCTAAAATACCTTGCAGTTCCTTAAGGACTAATATTTCCCGACTAGAGTCAGAATCAATCACAGTTTTCTCCAGGCAACTTTTAGCAACATCATGGCTTTTTGTCTTTATAACACCCAGCCCTTTCGCTTCCCTGAAACACTCGTTCAGTTCTACTTCTATCTGTGTCTCCCGAATTGCAATTCTTAAATAAACTCTTTTCTTATTTGCAGCCTCCTGCATTGTTCTTTTACTGACACATCAAATAGAGAGGTTTGGGAGAGCAATTTTCATTCTCAAGAAAATTAATGAAAATAACACATCCATGTTCATGGCAGTACTGTTCAAAATAGCCAGAGGTAGAAGCAAACCAAATATCTATCAATGAAGAAATAAACAAATGTGCTACATACACACCATGGAATACTTTTAATCTTTCAAAAGGAAGTATGTTCTGATACACATTACAACAAGGATGAATCTTGAAGACATTATGCTAAGTGAAGTCAGCCAGTAACAAAAAGCAAACACTGTATGATTCCATTTTTGTGGTATCTAGAGTAGTCAAATTCATAGACACAGAGGTGAAATGGTGCTAATTAGGGACTGGAGAGAGGGGAGAAGTGGAAAGTTGTTTAAATGGGTAAGGAGTTTCAGTTTTGCAAGATAAATAAGTTCTGGATATTGTACAAAAATGTGAATATACTTAACACTACTGAATTGTACACTTAGAAATGATTAAGGTGGTGAATTATAATTATGTATTTTTTCAACCACCGTTAAAATACATTTTAAAAAGAAAGTTAATGAACATAAGAGGATGATATAATCACATATTGCAGAAACAACTATCAATTTTAAGAAGAAATGGTGCTACCACAGAATTTAAAAATAATTTAGAATCTAGACTACATAAAACCAAGTGAGTAATGGTAAAACAAACAAAAACAACAAAGCCCCAAATTCCCAGATTTTAAAACAACTTTTAAAAATTCTTCTAGCATTCAGAGGACAAAGAAAAGATGATAAAATTGATCGGAAACAAGTCATCTAAATAATTGGCTTCCAATATGAAATCAAGAAGTAAATAGAACAAAAATATAGTAGATAGAGAAGATTAGCTAAACTGAAGAAGGGAAGGGCCTGAATCTGTAGATCAAACAGGCTCCTATAATGGTTATTAAAACAATGTATAACTAGATATGCAAAGATGAATTGTTGATTTTTTATGGTTTAAAAAAAGGGAGATCCTGAAAGCATTCAGGAACAATAAAAGAGAAACTAACAAACAGTTTAACAAAAACAAAAGCCTTCCTCCCTACCAAAGGGGAAAATCTTTGCCTCAGCAATGTTAAATTACTCTAGAAAAAATTGTTTGAAGGTGGAAGGTATGACCTAAAATCTATATGCCTAGCTGAGGTGAATGTGAATCAATCCTCAAGACATACTATAGAAATATGTATGGATTTAAACTTGCATTCAATTTAGTTCTGGTGTTCTAATTATGTTAGGCTAGCACTGATGAAATACATGAATTTATGTTAAGTGTAGTGATGAATTATCACAGAAAATAGTTTCTAGTTTAAAAAAAATCTCTAAAATCATAGAATAAATTAATACTATACTTATGCTCTCAAAAAAATAATAAATTGAGGCTGGTACCTATTTGAAAATCATCTCAGATGTATCATTATGAGGGAATTTTTTTAATTAGTAAACATTTTAGGTGCCTCTGAGCCTGACATTAAGACATCAGTCCTTGTAATACTGAGTGAGTAGGTGGATTCTTAAAATTCTTTGAATGTGAATATATGACCTGAGGGAATGCTTATAAATGTTTAAAGTATTATTTATGACTTAAAGGAATGATCTGCTAAATGGTATAATGCATTTGTTTATCTACTATTTGTTGATATGATTTTACTGTTCCTGACACTCTTTCAAGAGCAGAGTTCTCCTAAGGCCAATCAAGGAAACTGGATGAAGTCCAGGAAAGAGTAACAAGTAGGTTTTGAGAAGCTGTGCTTCACAGATGTTGAGAAATGGAGCAAATAATATTATTTACTATGGAATGAAAGGAGGATATTGGCATCTCGAAGATAAAACCAAAATGAAGAGAAACAACACAATTAGTCTTTGCCAGGAGACAAGCCCAAAGAGGATGCTAGAGGAGTGCCCAGGTGGATACAGATGATTCTTCCAACAGTACAAGAAATAGAACAACAACAAGACCTAGAAGCCATTTAAGAGAACAGACGGCCATTTAGTCAAGTTCAGCTTCCAAAATTTTTCATTTTATTTTACGATGGTCACTATTAATTTTTTATGGTAGTTTCACAGTTTGCTAACTCCTAACATTTGAGGTTATTCAAAAGGTGAATGAGTCTTCTTCACCAGGGTTGGTGGTGGTTTGGGGATGAGAATTGGGAAGGTCAGAGACGACTGCCTACAAAGCAAGCAAGATGCCCAACCGCCCCACTGGGCGCACGTCTTCCCCACATTTCCTCTTGACAGAAAGCCTGCCAAAGGCAGGTTGCCGTTCAAAATCTATCAGGAGTTTAATCCCATATGTCAACTCCTATGCCTATAAATTTTAGAACTTGAGATGAAGTTGGCTTTGGATAAGAAACTGAAAAATCTTGGGTCATAAAACTACTGTCAAGACAGTCTTCCAAGAACAGAGGATGCAATTATAAGTTTGAGAAGAGAAGGCTGAGGGTGGAAGAGATGCGGAGTCAAAGTTGAGATGTCAGTCTGTTTCCTTCAGACTTGAAAGATGTGTAATTCTAAAAGCAGATTTCTTCCACTAGGAAGAGTGTCCATTGAGAGAGTGGGGAGGAGAGAGAAGGGAAAAATGTAGCAAAGATGCATGGGGGAGTGATCAGTGGCCAAGGGCTGTCACTGTTCACAGAAACTGAGTAACTTATTTCTGAAATGGAATTTTAACTAATGGGTGGAATGGGCCGTGGTGTTATTTCTCAACTCCTTGTTAGCACAGGAGAATGCGATGATAGTGACTGAGGGTCAGCCCAGGACCTGTCTCCTTTAACACAGTTCTCTCACTGGTAGATACAGTCCTTCATAGAAAGTATGTCTCAGATAACTTAATTATTTATCTGGGAAGACAAACTGGAATATAGTTTAACAACTTAGAGGCTATACCTTAATATAATTATATCATAAATAGTGAACAAACTAGACTGTAATAGATACTTTAATGGAAGTGCTGTGGGAGCCTAATAATAAATAAAAATGTATATATGCAAAAAATATTTTTCTTTAAAAGTCACTTGAAGAGATAATGCACTTATTCTAATTAGAAGCATAAATTCAAATTCATTCAGACCTTAAGCTAAAATCTTTTCAATTTGTATGTGTGTATGCATGTCTGCATTTCACTCTTACGAAGACTTCAAAACACACAACTTACCTGGACAGGATTAAGCCCACCCTCTCCTGCAGAATTCTCTGAGTAAGCTCTTCACCTGCTTTTAAATGTCTCACTTTTCACTCCGTTTGCTATTATATCCCCCAATGGCAGTCGTGATTTGTCTTTGTAACCCCAGTGTCTAGTATTGTCTCTGATAAATAAGAAGTGCTTAATGAATGCGTCTTGAACGAATTAATGGTTTGATATTGTCATTAAAACTTGGCAGCCACTATTCAAGGCCCACATTCCAAATGACTTTGGCATTCAACCTGAATAATAAAGTTAAGGGGGAGGATGTAGCTCAGTGGTCAAGTGCGTGCTTAGCATGTTCAATCCCCAGGGCCTCCTCTAAAAACTAAACTAAAATTAAAAATTAATGTAAAAATAGATAAAGAAACCTAATTACCTCCCTCCCCAAAACAAAAACAAAAATTGAAAAAATAAAATTATGTTTTCCTATCTAGGTGGAATAAAGTTACAAAACAGATTTCCTTCTATGGCTTCTAATGGCAATTCCAAGTCTATTTTGAGTATTGTCAGTTGCTACATGGAAGAAATATGCTGAGAGTTTGGGATGCAAGATGTTTAGTAGGGATCAATACCTGTGAAAGGGAGAGAGGGCAGGGGAGAGGAGGATGGGAGAGGGCAGGGGAGGGCAGACTGAGAAATCAAACTGAGATGCAGACCTGACAAAGATAATTGTCCACCAGAGTGTCCCATGTAAGACTCAAAAGACTCCATACACCAGTCTTGCATGGTCACTAAATCAAGGCTGCCCTCGGAGAGAGCTAGGCGAAAGTTTGCTGCTGGGGCTGACCTAAAGGATCTGACGGTTGGGATTGTCTGCTGATCTCACTCTCTACAGATGGACAGCAAATCCTTGCTTGAAAAGAAATCTGGGTATCTCAACTTCCTGTCTCCCACATTACCTTTATTAGCTGGAAAAAAAAAATCTTGGACTGTGAGAATTAAAGTAGAACATATATATAAGTTGCTCAGCATAGTGTCTGCTGCAGTAAGCATTCAAATTTCTAGCTATTATTACCAAAATAAATTATTTTCTCTACTTTATCCCTTGAATTGAGAGTCATTTCATGAATCATTTGAAGGTTTCGTTCAGAACTATATAAAGAGCTTTCATATCCGAGTCAGCAGTATCCCTCATCTACTAAATATCTGGGTTTGGAATGTAAAGTCAGAGATGTGCTTCATTTCTGCCACTTACTGAAGTGAAAATGTGGGACAGTTATTTTCTCCAGACATCAGTCTCTTCTTCCAATGAAGGTGCTTACAATACCTCTTTGTTAGGATTATGATGATGAGAAAAATATACTTGAAATATCTAGTGTAGAACTGGGAAGACATTAGGGGCCAATGAATGGAACTGCTTTATTCATTTGCACTCTTTCAGGCATATGACCATCATTATAATATCATACTGTCCTGAAAATGTTCACTCTCCTAAAAATCCTCTGTGTTCTACCTGTTCATCTTTCCCCACTCCCATAGCCCCTGAAGACTGCCAAACTGTCTTCCAAAGTAGCCGGACCGTTTTACTTTCTCACTAGCAGTAAGTGACAGTTCTTGCTACCCTCCATCCTTGCCAGCATTTGGTGTTGTCAGTGTTCTGGAATTTGACCATTCTGTAGGTGGATTGTGGCGTCTCGTTGTTTTGATGTGCATTTCCCTGATGACATATGATGTGGAGTATCTTTCCATATTCTCATTTGCCATCTATGTATCTTCTTTGGTGAGATGACTGTGAAAGTTTTGGCCCATTTTTCAAACAGATTGTTTGTTTTTGCCAACCTCTTTTAATCCTTTATAATTTTTAAAACAAACCAGTTAGGTGTTATAATTATCTTCTCAAAATGTTAAATGTTTTTCCTAGAGCCATTGAGATCTTAGTCAGTTTGACCCTTGATGTTTTGAATCCAAACCCTTTGCCCTATGCCCTGGCGACTCTTAGAGGAAATTGACCACCAAAAGTGCCTTGAATAGTACAATGATCAAACAACTAAGATGGGCCAAACCTTTGCAAGTTCTTGTTCTGCTGCTTCACCTTCAAGCCATTGAGAAATTCTGGTCTACTGGGAACCACGCGTGATTGGCGCCTAGTGGGTTTTGGTGATCCTCCTGCTCAGTCTAGGGAGCACAAACATGCGTACTGTGCTCTAAAAAGATGTACTGGGAGCCAGGCTGGAGCTCATTGCTTCCAGCAGAGGAAGCCAAACAGCTGTTGCAATCGCTGCAGCTTGAGGCAGTGAAACAGACGTATAAGAGCTGTCAGTGAGAGCCTCACGAGTGTTGCCTTCACGGCCTTCCTTCCCACACTGTGCCTCCTGATCACAGAGGCTTTATTCTGATGATGATTCTATTTCTAGTGAGCCCGAAGAGCATAAGGGAGATTATTGGACGAAGCACAAAAGGTATACAGGACTTACCCATCAGAGGACCATTTCAAAGGTTTTGAGTTTCAACCGTTTTGATGCTTTAAAAATAATCCAGGGATTTGGGAAGTCTGAAAACAGAGTTGTGCTCAAGATACCAGTATGGTACACAAAGTCCTCGATTTATCACAAAGACAGCAAGAGGTCAGCACATAGTCTCACTCCCAAAGTAGAGATTTGGATCTACCAATGATAGTTTATGGCTGGGGTTTTTGAAGTGTCTGGTGTCACAGAATCCTTACATTTAAAAAAAAAAAAAAAAAAAAAAAGCAAGAGAGAAAACTTTTAAAAAGAAACTTGATCCTCTATAGGGCAGCGAATGATAGTTTAATATTTTGTGTCAAATAATCTGCAATAAAGCAAATTCATAGTATTTTGCAATAAAAATAATTGTAATAGGCAATCTTTCTATTTAAGAATAAGAATAATGAGAAAATGTCCATGTAGTAGATTTGAATGAATCACTGAGGGATGGCAGTCAATGTAAGTTTTATGCAATTAATATTCATCAATATATTTTCTCCCAATGTGGTACTGTTTGAATTGCTGCTTTTGTACGTGACTCTTCACGACATTTGAAATTCAATATACAAAAATGTGGTAAAGAAGAAAGTGTAATTTGTATATAGAAGTAAAAAGAAAAAATGAGAAATATTCTGATTTAAATACTTACACATTTATTAAAAATAATTTATTTTAACAAAAAACATGGATCCCATTTTCACTAGTAAAATACCACCATGTCTTCAAAAAAGAATTCTTAAAAAAAAACAAAAAAACTGGCTATAGGTGAAAATAATAAGTACAAAGCAGGTAATAGAAATTATGGAAGTTCTTATATATCAAACATGGTACTGTTGTGGCTATGAAGGGAAAATTTCTCCAAGAAATAGACTCGGAAACATACACACTGAGAAATATTCACATTGTAGAAGTTATAGGAAATTTCTCCAAGAGATCTGGAATTCTCATCAGGAAGAATATCTTCATATATCTAATAGATATTAAGAATCTACATTTTTGTGTTTTAAAATAACTTTTCAGGTTTGCTGTAATTATAAATTTTAACATTTTAATTTTGCAACAAAACAAACATTTCAGAAACAAAAGTAATAAGGGAAAAGAAAAACATTCAAAATGGTTGAACTTCCAACACCCAGAAGGCATTGTGATAAATTTTTTAAAAAATTGTATCATAATTTTAACTGTTGTGTCTTTGCCAGCAGTTTGTACTGTCAAACTCTTTTAATTGTATCCATTATAATAAGGTATAGTGGCATCTCCCTTCATGCACACAGAAGAAAGTCCAGGTGAGGACAGAGTGAAAAGGTGGCTATCTACAAGCCAGGAACCCTAGACACCAACCTTGATGACAGCTTATCTTAGACTTGTAGCCTCCAGGACTGTGAGGAAGTAAACTTAGGTTGTTTAAACCATCCAGGCTGTAGTTTTTTGTTTTGGCAAACTCTAGCAGAATGCTAGTTCTGTTTGCCTTATCTCAGGGTTAGAATCTGTTGATTGACTTTTTCTCTTGACAGTTGGTCAGATGCTTCTGGTTCTTTTGTATCAAAAAAATTTTATAATTTATTCTAGATATTTTAAATGTTACTTCTGTTCTTTTGTATCAAAAAAATTTTATAATTTATTCTAGATATTTTGAATGTTACGTTGTTTATACTCTGAATTCTTTCAAAATTCTCTTGGAGAGTTTCACATTCAATAGCCTCTTAAGAGTGTCAATGCTGAATATACTTAGGTTTGATGAGTATATTGGAAAGGGGCACCTGAGAAACTTGCCTCATATTAAGTTCACACAATAGGAACACTACTTTGACCTATATTGTATTATTTTACTTGGATGTGGTTTAGTGCAGCTGATGGATATTTAACAAAACAACAACTCCTTCTCTATCCAATCCCACCCTTGCTTCCATTACTAGCTTTAGTAGATTGGGACCAAAGGAAGTTTGATAATTTAAGATTTATCTGCTCCACAGTGACTTTGAAATATCAGTTGTTTTGACTAATTGTTTAATGTTTTTTATACACATTCTCTAAGGCATGAAGTGGAATTATATATTTATAAACAATTTAAGGAATAACTTTTTTTTGGGTAAATAACACAAATTGGCTTCTAAAAATATGTTTAATTCTATCATTTATAGCAGCACAATGTTTATTATATGTAAAATGATATTATCTGATATGGAAACTTTTAAAAATTGTGTTGACTGTGAAAAGCCATTTCTGCTATCCAGCATAGCTGGTTAAGTAATATATTTGAAAATTATTGGTTTTTTAATTGTTGTTAAATATGTAGAAAATCAGTTCATTTATGTTAATAAAGTAAGGTTTTGGTTATTGCAAATAATAACTGGCATTAACATAATTTTCCATGAATCTAGGTTTTTCTGCTGTGAACTAAAAATTTAGCTCTCTATTTAAGTTGCCGCTATCATTTAATATGTACATGTCGAAACCTCAACATTAGCCACAGAGTTATGAGGAGGAAAGTTCAGTAAATGGCAACAAATTCCTTTGCTTGTAACTAAAATGAATTAATAATCGATATGACAAGAACAAGTATTTTAACAGTTACACAAATTCCCAACCATGCCAAATGACACTGCATTAACAAAACATCAAATCGCAAGTGGCAATTTACAATGATTCAAAGGCCACACTTCCTAGAGTCTACAGAACTTACGATATTGTAGGCTCAGGCTAAAGATAACCTATTGTACATTTAACAAAGTGGCCTAGGAATGACTGCAGTGTGTGTGTGTACAAAGTAAAATAGGGAATCTTATTCCATAGAATTCAATGAGCTTTTGGAATGCAAATTTCAACTGTCAAATCTTAATTAAAAAGTACCAGTCAGCACTATTTAAAAATTGGAAGAGAACTAAGTGGTAGGTTGTTGGAAAATGTGCAACTTGCCTTCTAAATAGAGTAGGTAGGCTGACAGATATATAATTAACATCGCATCAAGTGAAGGACAGGAAGCCAACTGTAGTTCCTTAAAGGGAGGAGCTTCCGTGATTTTCAAGGGAGGAAAACAGTTCTTCAATCAGAGTTAATTTATAATTCCTTTTATTTCTAAAGAGAATCTCCGTTTTTATTTTTTGTGCTGAACTTCCCTGAACCTTAGAAAGCAATGACATTTGCAGAGTTGAGGTTTTATTTTAAGAGGTTAATATTAACATAAATGTTTAAGCACCTTCTATCAGTTAGAACATTTTCCCAGTCTCATTGGACTTCTGGTATCTTTGGGTCACTGTGCTTGTCAACTCGAGATTTTTTTTCCTGCTATACTGTTTCACTCATACGTAAGCAGGTAAATTAGGCAACTGTCATTTGGAAGAAAGAGATTTCAGACCTTAATGTTCTCTCCTATAGAAATACCTCTGAGCACTCAAAATTCACAAGAGGTAGAATACGTTCTGGGACAATGTTGTGTTGAAGAGGACAGGTGTAACTCTCCTAGGCTCAAACTGGTTTGCAGAGGACAGTAGAAACTTGCCTAGTTTGTGATTTTCCTTAGAATTGTGCAGCAGTGAGAAATTTTCTAAAGAGAATATTCATAAGAACTATCTCTTTAGACAGAGATCAATGGTTAACCCACCACAGGAAGAAAGATTATAGTTACTTCTGAAAGAAGTCTTGCAACAGTTACTTTATGATTAGGGTCTTTTTAGTGAAGGATTAAGAGAACTGATTCATTTATGAAAGTGAGTGGGTTAAGATTCTAGGTATGGAATCTTGATGGGATTGGAGACTTGGTGTAAGTAGGAATTGTGCAGACACAGAAGAGGAGATGAACACTCTTTTAGAAAATCAATCACTCTGAATTCTATTGGACATACTGGAAATTCAGGGTTCCTGTAGGGTATAAAGATTCACACACATCTGCGTTAGGATAGTGGTTTTGTTTTATAACTTGGTTTTGCCTCTATTTCCAGCAAATACAGAGAATTTTGACAACTGGGAACTCTGATACAGAAAGTTTCAGTTTCTGATGGCAAATTCATGGCAAAAGAAGGCAAACCTTCTCTCAGTTTCCCGTGGTACACATTGTGTCAATACAGCACACTCTGTTGATGGTGCCTATTAAGCTATCCACCAATGTGGAACTGCTCACTTGCAATAACACTGATTCTTGTTGAACTAGGGATTTGAAAGATAAAAACCAAACAAAACATAAACAAGAAGCTCACTGCTTGGCCACTTTACTTTCCTATTTCTCTTGCATGTGTTCAAATTAAAGCTGTTAAGTAGAGCAAATAATGAATGGCTTGCTTATTTTAAGCACTTACCATGGACAATGATGGAGGAAAACATCAGTGTGCTGCCTCCAGCTGCTAATTCCTACACACTTCATTAATTACTCAGAATAATTCAGAGAAGTGACATATTTAATTATCCCAATTATCTCCAATTTCTCAAATGCAAAAAGATAACATTCAGCCACCATGCAGATGCACATCACAGTGGTAGCATGAGCATTTTTGACAGGAATCCTGTAGACAGTAACATGTCAAGTAAAGCAAAACCTTGACCAAATAAAACCAATATATATAACTTCTAAGGCAACCTAAAGTTACAGGACAAACAGCCATGTTAGTAAAATATGATTTTACTTGGGGGACCCATTTGGATTTCATCATACTAAGAGTCTGGGAGTTGCTACATGGCTCATTTATATCTGATGTCCATCAATGCTATCTTTGCAAACACCATATATGTATTCCCTATTTTCCTTCCATAGCAGAGATTTTTTTTTCATTCTTACTTTTTAGTGAAGTGCAATTTACAATGTTAGTTTCAGGTGTACAGCAAAGCAATTTAGTTATACATACATATATATATATTTTTTTTTCAGATTCTTTTCCATTACAGCTCATTACAAAAAACTGAATATAGTTCCCTGTGCTGTACAGTAGGTCCTTGTTGTTTGTTTATCTATTTTATAATAATATAATATTGTAATGTGTATCTGTTAATCCCAAACACTTAATCTATCCCCCACCCCCCACTTTCTGCCCTGGTAATCAGTTTGTTTTCTATGTCCATGAGTCCATTTCTGGTTTGTAAATAAAATCTGTATCTTTTTTTTACATTCTATATATATATAAGTGAAATCATATGATATTTGTCTTTCTCTGTCTGACTTACTTCACTTAATTTGATAATCTCTAGGTCCATCCATGTTGCTATAAATGTCATTATTTCATTCTTTTTTATGGCTGAGTAATATTCCACTGTGTGTGTGTACACACACACACACACACACACACACATATATGCACATCACATCTTCTTTATTCAGTCATTTCTCGATGGACATTTATGTTGTTTCCATGTGTTGGCATAGCAGAGATGTTCGATGGAAGGTGGATTAGATTGCTTACTTGGGCAGCCTTTTCAAAATGTTCATGTCTTCTGACTACCAGAAAATTAATAATGCTGTAGAGGGTAAGGACTGTAGTGGAGAAGGAATGTCCCAAAGCTTTTGTATTGAAAAAATGTTCCTGGGTAAATTTGATACATGCCACCCCTCCAGTTGTGAACAGTTCTCCAAAGAATCTCCCAGTGGTCATGGTAATGTAGTGTAGAGTTCATTGAATCATTTATTAATTAAGTCAATCATTTAGTCATTGATTCATTCAATAAATATTTACTGAATGTTTATGGGTGTTTATGCTTACTTCTGGTGAAAATAATGAAACAGAAATAATGATCTTTGTCCTTGGAAATCTTAGAATTTTCTGAGAGAAGGGAGAAAATGAGGTATAGACAGATTTCCAGGCAATTACAACATAGTGTGATAAATGCTTTGATGTGAGGAGACAGTGAGTATACGGTATTCTGAATACAAGGGGAGATACCTAACCTAGCTCTGTGTGTGTGTGTGTTAAGAAAGTAGATGATGCTAGGAAGGGCTTTCAAAGATTAAGTTAGGGCCTGAGAAAAAAGTAAGAAATAGCCATTCTGATGGAAGTGAGAGGAGAGTGGTCCAGGCAATACAAACAGCATTTTTAATGGCCTGAATGTGAAAGAAAAGATGACATGTTTATACCAGCTTATAGTCACTAAAATCAAATTTAGCTGATAATTAATATATCCTGAATGAAACTGAGGCAACTTAGCATGAAAAATGTTGACAGGCTATCTCCTGTGGCCACTGAGTGGGGCATATGTAAACCACGTCCCATATCTAAGCTTCCTAAAGGTCTTCTTGACCTATTTCTTTGCCCCTAATCCATCTTTCCTTTCTTTCCTCTTAAAACTTTCACCTGCTTCTCTTGCTCACTTACATAAATAACTTTAGCCTTTCTGAACTTCTGCAGGTTCCATATACCTAGTTCAGTGAGCATGGAACCCAAGCACAGATTTCTGAAAACTTATGAAAGAAAAAAATAGGAATAGTTACAAGGAAGGTGCCCTAAACTGACTCATTCTGTTCTCAGATTTTGACCATCTAAGGAATATAGTGATTTATGGCCATGGCATAGTGAAGGCTGATTTGCATGCCTACCGAGAGTTGATTGTATTTATTCCCCAAGCTGTTTATGGTAATTGTATTATAATATCATAATTTAATTGATAAGAAGATTTTTTTTTGTCCATGGCATATAAATAAGGACTGACAAGTAATCACTGAATTGACTAATAAAATATTTCATTTGAATAAGGGAAGTAAAAACCAAACGGTAATCAAGTTCATGAATAAATGTCAGACCAGGAAGTAGAGACGGTGAGAATAAATAACTCTTTCAACAAAATTGGCTGTGAAAAGGACAGCCGTGGAATAGTGGATAGAGGTGATGTGAGAGGGGTCAAGGGAGCGTTTTGTTATTAAATGAGAGATGTAAGTAAGCGTGTTAAATATAGATAAAAACGGATCCTCCAGAGACAGGCTGAAGACCCTGGGGAAGGAGGTGGCAATCACGAGCATATCCATGTGGAAAGGTTTGGCTGAAAAATCATGGGCTTTGGAATCATACGTGTAAAGCTCTGTAAGTCATACTCATCATCAAACTATTTAATCTCTCATAGTCTCAGTTTCTTATTTGACAGTGGGAGCAAATAATGCCCTTTAATGAATATTATTAAAGTGAAATAAAACACACAATTATTTGTGTACACCTAGTCTTTGTGAATAACTTACGTCCAAGAAGCATGAAACTTTTTCTGGTAACTATTATATCCCCAAAGACAGGAGCAGTAGTTTGTATTAATAAATATTTGCTGAGTGAATAAATGAATAAATAAATTAATGAATACACACTAGTTTCCTAACTTCTTATCATAGACCAAAAAAAATTGAAAGTTAGCCAACTTTATCACCTTGGCACAAAAATGGAATAGAAATCTGCTTATGGCTTTTCTCCCTCTAGGCTTGACTTGATACTAAAGTGTCCTCAGGACTGGGGAAGAGGTTATCAATATCTTAACTGTGTGAATCTGTAGGAAGGAATTGTCTTGAATATCTAGTTTATCTCTTTTGTGCCATTTTCTCTCCATTCAAGGGTACTACTTTCTCCATGAACTAAGTAACCTTCTGCCTAATCCTGAACAAAATAGCTCTTACCACTTTTGTCTAAAATTTTATGAAATTTAAAAAATAAATTCTAGTTGTCCCTCAATCTTTCATGCCTACTGGTTTCAAAATGCCAACAAATCTTCTCACATGCCAACATTGGGCATACATGAACTCATACCCCTCTGAAGTAGGCATAGTTATTCTTATTTTAAAGATTGGATAATTAGGATGATGAAAGGTGAGATGCTGTGCATGAAGTCATCCAGGTAGTGAGTGAAGGGTCCTGTATTTAAACTCAGGCATCCCAATGGCACAGTCTTACTTGTTTCTACTCTCACGAGTTTGTTTTCTGTATCTGAGTGTCAAAGATAGTTGCTATTGGTCAGACCAAAGACATAATCGGATATATAGTTCCAACTTCAGGAAAAATGATGGTACCCTAATTCTCAAAATATTACTTTCTAGAAGAGTTTTTGTAAACTTTGAAAGTGACAGAGTATCTAGTAGATTTATTTCTGAACTTTGGGATTAAGTTTGAAAAATAGAGAAGTTAAAATTACATAGAAATTTTATAAGCCACTGGGAAAGTGAATTTTTTTAAGGAGTTTTATTGTTTTCAAATCTTAGGCTATTTTTTTCCCTAGAAAAATTCAGGTAAGACAAAAACACAGTTCTCATGGATTTAGAGTGTGTGTGTGTTTGTGTGTGTTTGAAACATTTTTTAAAATCAGTATTGTAGCTGAGAAAAAAACAATTTTTCCTTTATTCCTTAATACTCAGTAATATTTTGATTAATTCATAAATAGTAAAATATCTATTAAGTTGCCCTACCTTAAAGCACAAGAGTGACAATAAAGTTATCAAATCACTAAAATACAAGAAAAGCAATAAAAATAAAGATAGAATAATTTTAGCATATTTGACTCTTCCTACACCAGTTTACAAAATTAGAGAATTTTGAAAGTTAATAAAAATTACTTCCAATGAAAGTTGTATTGAGTAAATAAGAAACAATGGGACATTTTTCTTTAACTTTCTTGAGCTCTCAGGGACCAGGAAACACGATGGCCTGGAAAAAAAAAGAGAGAGAGAGAAAGAGGGGAACTCTATGAGTAAATTCAAATGAATTATTTAAAGGCACATAGATGAGTTAAGCAGAAAAGTCTCTGAAGGAATTAGAGAGTCCTTGGTCTCAGATATGCTAAGTTGCCTCTCATGGGTAAGAAATTTAATGTATTTACAGAGTCAGTATATTTTCCACACTCAGCCATTAAAGTAGTGATTTGCTTATGAAAAGCCTGTACTTATAAGAAATAAGACAATCGGGTAAGCACGTGCATATGTTACTTAAAGGAGTGCTCTATTTTTGTCTTCGGAATCATTTGTTATCCTTTCACCAGAGACTCTTGAGACAGGCTCCTAATCATTACATCCCATGTGACAGGCTCCCAGCATCCATCTAGCCTGGTGCTTGTCACACAGACGTTTATAACTGGCCCTTCCAGTCACCTGTCGTTCCTGAAATCAAACCCTGGACTTCAATGATGGCGCTTTATCTTGGTTCTTCTCCCTCTTCTTTTCAAGACTGCCTTCTCTTGTTGTCCCCCAAAGTAATATTCAGTCCTAACTCACTCCTTTGGAGATTCCAGCCTTTCTGTGGTATCATCAGAGATGGATTCGCTGTGATGTTTAAGCTTCTGTGCTTCTCACTTTCATGGGTCACTTCCAAAATCCCCAAAACAGAATTTTGTATTTGCAATATTCCTTTACTTCTTCAAGATGCCCTCCCCCCAGATTGATAAGTTTCAGGTCCACAGCACCTGTATCTGTCCATAATTTTACATATGTATGTAGTTTTTTGTTTTCCAACATCTTTTCTGAGTTCTATGCCTTGCTAGAGTTCACTAACTTCTTACATTTAGTATGATTAAAACCAGCTGTTCTTCCTTCAAGCTGGCCTCCTCTCCTGACTTACATGTTTCTATTAAGGTCAATGCAGTGTTCTCTGTCATCCTGTGTGAAAAAACTGAGAGTAGTGATTAAATATCCCCTCATCCACATCTTATATTTACAGTTAATAAGCCCTATCCATCTTCATTTAGTTCAGACCCATTTCTATTAATGCCATCCCAGTTCAGGTCCTTGTTACCACTTCTCGCCCCCACCACTGCTAAAACTCTTCTTCAAGTCGCCTCTATATTTTAACCTTTTGTTATTTCATTGGGTCTCCTGGCTTCTATCTGTGCCCTGCTCCTGTCTGACAGTCTCTTTTCAACATATCAGTAATAGTTATTTCTTTAAAACATGATTCTTTCTTTAAAACACATTTACTTATTTAATTAAACCATACGATCATGTCAGTCCTCTCTCAAGCCTTCCAGTAGCTCCCCGTTTCTCTCAGAGCAAAGGCAGGCTTTTGAGTGTCCCTAACACCCTATTCAAAGTTCTTCGTTCCCCTCCAATACCTCACTTTCTCCTCTTCTCACCTTACTCCAGCTGCACTGGCTTCCTGATTCTCCCTGGAATATTCCAGTACACTTCTGCATTAAGGTCTTGCCCCTGGTTCTTGCCTCTGCATGGAACATGTTTCTCCCAGATGGCAAATACCTATCCATTCAAAGTTTTCCTCAAATGTCCCTTCCCAATGAAGCCACTGTAACTTATTTAAACTTGTTAACGCCCCCATCTCCCACCCCATGCTTCTGATCTCCTTGCCCTGTTTATTTTCTCCCAGATCACTTAATGCCTCCTCACACTATCATTTATCTTTTTATTACAGTTTTGTTTATTGTCTGGCTCCTGCCACTGAAATGTAAGCTGCATGAGGCCGGGGATCTTGTTCTGTTTTGTTTACGTCTCTGTTCTGATCACCTTGAAGAGTACCTGGCAGATAGCAGATGCTCAGTAAATATTTGTTAAGTATAATAATTACTTCTGGACTGGACTTTTGTGGTATTTATATCACTAGTTCCCTGCCTTGTTATCTCTTTCTTTTCTCATCCAGCGTCCATTCTGTGGCAGGTTAATAGTTCTGGAGCTCAACTCTATTCATATAATTTTGCTTAAATCCTTGAATAACTTCAAATTTCCCGAAGTTTAAAGTTTACAAAAGGTTTAACTTCTTGGCCTGCAACTCAATACCCTTCATGTTTGGTTTCCAAGCTTTGTTTCCCAATCTCAATTACTGTGATTCACCTACAATATCCTCTGCCTGACTCTTTATCTCTAAATATTCTTATTTCCTGGAATTTTGCTTTGCTTTTTTTCCACTCCTCATTATAGGTCTTTAAACTAACCCTGATCATGGAAATGTTATATGGACTTTGGTGAGACCTAACCAAGAAGCCATTGCCTGAAAAAACAAACTTTCCTATCAGCTCAACTATCAGGGTTCTTTCAAATATGAGAGTGTATTTATTGGAAGCTAACTTTATAAGTAATCAATTATTTAGTAAATTTTTTCATGTCTTGATAGCTTTTGTTTCCCCTTATAATTTTATTACTCTTGGGAAATGAACAATGAATTATCAGATAAATACCCCCACTACACCAACATGCTAGTACTATCAGTCTATGATAAAGTTGAAATGGAAATAATACAACACATGTACAAATTATGTAATACATAATGAGTATTTCAACTACTACTAGTCTGTTAGTTATGATACTTCTTCAAAAATTCTCACATACCTAGAAAAATCCAGTTAAAAAACCTGTGGCAAGTTCAATATATACCTATTAATAGTGTAATAAGATGTTCTCTACTGTTATTGAGGAGTATAAAGTATTCACTCTGATATGCTTTAATTTATTTAAAAGTTCACATTTGGCTTTCAGATATGATGCAATATTCAATTTCTTTCAGTCTTTATCAAGATTATTAAATACATGCTAACAATAAGAGTTTGAAAAAGCTAGTTGCCAATAACCATGTTTTCCTTAAAGTAGCTATTTTAGAGAGTTTTACAAAATAATCCTGAAGGAATTATTATTTTTTAATAATAAGAAATAAGAATTGAAGGAATCTTTCAGTGTTTACATAAAGTTAACATGATTTTTGAACATTTTCTAAGACTAGTTTGGATCTCAGGCAGATTTTTTCAAACATATATAATAGTATAATTTTATTCTTATGTTGAAATAAACAAAACAAAAAAGAAAAAACCAAGCCAAAAACACCCCGAAACCCCAAGTCCCAGCTATTGAAGTTAAAGTGTTTTTTATGGTGAACTGACTTTTGAATCAGGTTTGCAGGGTAGTAGTTGAAATTGAATTTTGACTTGTATAAAAAGAATATAGACTATGTTATTTAATAAGAAAATAACAAACTTGAAAAGTAAAGGTTAATCTAATAGTCTAAGCCTTAATGGCCAAATCAGACTAATTCCATAATTGGTTCTCTTAATTATGCAAAAATTCCTCAACAAAAGATGTGAATGGGGGAAAAAAAGAAAGCAACCAAGAACCAGTTGATCCCATGGCTACACTTAAACTTGAACTCAGAGAATATTAATATCAGAATTGTCTAACTCACAATCACTTAGGGGCAGGAAAAGTGGGCGGACATTTGTTAAACTACTTAGAAGAATATTTGAAATATCATTAAAAACTGGAGTAGTGCCAGGAAATTGAGGGAAAGCAGACAGGGTATAAAACTTCAAACAGAAGAGAGTAATCAGTGTGATATGATATGTGTAATGTCAGTATTATTTTCAAGTCCAGATATTGAAAAGGAATCTACAAACACCCAGAGAACAAACAGACTGATTAATATGACTAGATGGACTTGTAAAAAAATTAATGATGCCAAACATTGTGTCTGTTTGTGGCAGGACACAGCTAGTAGCATTGTGAAATACAATCCGTGTTTTATTGGAGCGACAGTTGAGACATTTAGTGGAGTGTCCCAGAAAAGTTAGTATCCCAACCTGTTTCAAGTTGGCTTGGATACAAACACCATCACATCATTTTGCTTGCTGGCGGAGCCAGTGCACAGGAAGGTGGTGATAAATGAGAGCGCGTCCAGTTGTGAGGAAGTGGCTAGTAGGGGGGCTGCGGGAGCTTTGGCGTGAGGTCAGGTTTTATTTTCCATCTTTATTAATCATCTCCAGGGGGGAATAAATTGCCTGCTAATGAAATTTGCAGATAGCACTAAATTTTGAGGTGTTGCCAACACGGTTAACAAAGGAGAAATAAATATAAATGGACTTAAGCATGCTATTTATCATTTATTTGGATTTAATCAAAATTGTTCCCAGGATACATTTATAAGCAATTCCCCACAAATTAAATTTTAGAGGGGGAAATCTCCATCGCATAGCAAGACAAATGGGCTGATGGTAGGGTTGCCCCTGCTTTCTGCTCAGAAGAAAAAGGATATTCTGCAGCAAAAAGGTACTGGTTAGAATGTCTTCCTTCCACGTCCACTGAGTTCCAATTTGGAAGTTTGGCAGGTTTCCAAGACTTGAAAAATCTCAGTTTTAAGAATGTAGCTAAAGTACAGAGATTAGTAATAGCATATATACTCTCTTAATCTTCTTATTCTAACTTGGCTATCCCTAGAAAACATCCTTTTCCCAGGAATCCTCTTAAGGAAGAGATGTGTTTTTCTTTTTTTTTTTTTTCTTTTCCTTAAGTCTCATATCTGCACAGAGCCTAGAGGTAAGTTTTGTATTTACATTGCTTCTCCTTGCTGTTCCCATTGATCTTCTCTATGAAAGCAAACAAACAAATAAACAAACAATTAAATAAAGGTAAATACATACATACATACATATGTAAAATACTAGCTCCTTTGAAGTTCATGCTATCAGATATTTTAGTTACCCTCTCACTCATGAAATTTTCAACACTTTACTTGATGTTTTCTCTTATCACTGTATCCATTTTGATCTCAATATGCATTTGTCCAACACTCTGGATTCTCAGCTCCTAGATATCCAATTCCTCGTGACCTCTTTGCTCATTCTGCCATCGTCACCCACTCTCTGATCATCTCCTGGTTCTTGTCATTAAGAATAGCTATACCATCGCCCCCAAAGCTTGATATTCTAATGTCCCACTTTCTGATCTCTGCCTCTTGCCTTTACAGCTCTCCAGTTCGAAGAATTAATTTGACTCACAACTTGACCTCCAATTGGTTGGCCCCTTCCAGTGTTTTACTCTTTATTATCTTATGTTCTCCTTTCATGTTGTGTAGCTTAAATTCCATTTGTCTATCATTATGTTTACTCCCTTGTATAATCCTCAGCTCACTTGTTCTTCTCTCCTTCTTTAGTTCTCCCTTTGTAAAATGCAAGCTTGGTCCATTCCAGTTATATTCCACGTTGGCACAGAGAAGCTGAATATGGACACCTAGGGACTTCTACTACTTTACGTTTATGATCATAAGAGTAAAGAACACCCTTGGTACTGTTTAATAATACTACCACATTTCACTAGCCAACACTTTACGTTCTTTCTGAGAAGGCTATTTTACACTTTCTTCCATCTTCTCAAACTTCTTTCATTCTTTTTTATTTATTAATTCTCAGCTAGGGATCTAGTTTTTCTATTCATGGAGAAAAAATATAAGCAATGAGAAAATAATCTCCCTATCTTCTCACCATCGAATATCCCAGTTGTTCCTCGAATCTCTGCTTTCCCTCCTGTTGGAAGAAACGAACTGTTCCTGTAGGGTTCAAAGCTTCCCCCCTGCACCAGCTCTAGTCCTTCTTACCTGCAGAAGGACTCCGTTCCAGTTTTCTTCTTCTGCCCTGCATTAGTAATAGTCTGCCTTCCTTGGTCATTGCCATCATCATAAAAATAGTTTAAATGACACCCAATATAGAAACAAAGCAAGACAAAATGTTTCAGCACCTCCATCCCCTGTAATTATGCTGCATTTCTAGTTCTTATTTATTTATTTAATTGAAGTAGTCAGTTTATGATGCTGTATTAATTTCCCATGTGCAGCCTAGTGCTTCAGTTGTACATATATGTATATTCCTTTTCATATTCTCTTTCACTGTAACTTATTACAGGATATTGAATATAATTCCCTGTGCTGTACAGTAGGACCTTGTTGTTTATGTATTTTATACATAGCAGTTAGTATCCATAAATCCTGAACTCCCAGTTCATCCCTCCACCACTCCCTTTCCCCCCGATAACCGTGTTTGTTTTCTATATCTGTGTGTCTAGTTCTCTTTCATAGAAAATCTCCTCCAAAAATTCTTTCTTTTCTTTCTTCTTCAGTTTCTATGCTTTTTCTCTTTGACCTGCACCAATTAGCTTTTAAAGCCCACTACTTCCCAGAAATTTCATTTGTCAAGGTCACACAGGAAGGCAATATCATCACATCCAGTGGTTAATCTCAATCCTCATTTTACTCAGTCTCTCAGTTACATGTGACATTGTGGCTCAGTCCCTTGTCTAGGGAAAAAAATTATTCTCTTGGTTCACAGGATATTATCCTCTCCCGAATTTTCTCCTCTTAACCATCCAATCTGTCTCAGTAGGAGCATTGCTCTTCCTCCTTTTTCTAACCTTTTTATAATGCCATTGTTCCCTAAGACTTAGTTCTCAGCCACTTTCGTCTGCCTCTATAAATTCTCCTTAAATGGTCTCACAAAGTCCTGTGGTTTTAAATATCACCTACATGCTGAGGATTCCAGTGTTTGTTTTTTCCTCCAAACATGCCTCACCTCCAGTATTTCCAGTCTCTGTAAATGTACTGTTATTTACATAAATTTTAGGTCCCTGGTTTTGTTATTTCTTTAATCACACATCTAGTCTATTAGCAAGTCCTTTCAGCTGTAGACTTTAAATATATTCCGTATTTGTCCATTTAACTTTTTATTGAAAGACAATCTCAGACTTGTGGAAATGTTGCAAGAAGAACACATGTATCATTCACTCAGATTTCACAAATGTAAACAGTATATATCATATATATTATTTATATATCTCATATTTACGTATATAACATATAATTCTTTTTTTCTCTGCTGATTGAAAGTTGAAGATGCATGACGTTTTAGACTTAAATGCTTCACTGTGTATTTTCTATAAACAAAGACAATGATACTGGTATGTCCCATTACTGGTTATGTTAACTTAGGTTAGGTTGGTATCTCCCAGGCTACTCCACTATAAAAGTACAATTTTTCCACTGTAAAATTAATAAATAAATTAAAAGGAAATATGAAAATATAAAGTTACTCTACAAACTTACTCCAATTAGTTTTAACATCCATTGGTGATTCTTGCCTAAGTCAGCTCTTCCTATGATGGTTCCTATGGAAGAGGGAACAATGTCCTCACTTCCATGATGCCCATGTCCAAATCCACAGAACCTATGAATATGTTAGGTTGCCTGGCAAAGGAGAATTAAAGTTGCAGATGGAATTAAGTTTGCAAATCAGCTGACTTTAAAATTAGGAGACACCCTGGATTATGTGGGTGGACAGAAATTAATAGGAAAGGTTCTTAAAAGTAGAAGAGGGAGGCAGAAGAGGGTTGGTCAAAGAGGGATACGACTGTGGAAGGTCAAGTAATGCCATGTGAGAAATAATTGATTCACTTTTGATGGCTTTGAAGATGGTGGAATGGGGACATGAAGAGGAAGTGGGGGCATCTGAAATCTGGAAAAGGATAAAATAGATTCTTCCCCTGGAATCTCTAGAAAGGAATCCAGCCATCCAGACTCATTGGCTTTAGCTCAGTGGTATCCCTGTCTACCATCATCAGAGAACATTCATTGTGTAGTTTCAAGTCTCTTCAACGTATTGAGATTTGTTTTATGGCCTACAACATGAACTGTCTTGGACAATGTCCCTTGTGCCCTTGAGAAGAATATGGATGTTACTGTTCTGGCAGAGTGTTCTGCATCTATCTGTGAGATCTACTTGGTCTATACTGTTGTCAAGTCCCCTATAGCATGGTTGATGTTTTGCTTAGTTGTTTTATCTGTTGTTGAAAGTGTGATATTAAAATCTCCATTATTGTTATTTGTCTATTTCTCTTCTCCTTTCAGTTTTGCTTCATGTGTTCAGGTGCTCTATTATTAGGTACATATGTGTTTATAATTATCATATCTTATTTATGGATTCACCTTTTTATCATTATAAAATGCCCATCTTTATTTTTAGTAACACTTTACTTTTCTTGTAAATTCTACTTTTTGGGATATGAGTGTAGCCAGTCAGATCTCTTATGGTTGCTGTATGCCTAGGGTACCTTTCATCATCTTTTCCTTTCAAGCTTTTGTATTTTTGAATATACAACTTGTTTTCTCTACAGAGTACAGAGTAGGATATTGTATACTTATTAGTTTGTTTTTAATCTAGTCTGACAATCTCTTCCTCTTATCACATTGATAATTCACATGGATTTACTTCTGCCATTTCCTTTTTGCATTAATAAGCAGATAGATGTGTATTTTCTTTTTTACCCTTCTTCATGTTTAAGTTAGCAGATTACAGATACAATATACCAGTTACATTTTTCCACTTAACAATACATATTCTGTGCATTTCAAATTTGACTGTTTTTCATGACTTTCTCCACTACAAAATAAAAACACTTTTTCATAATTTTCCTAGCCCTACTTAACTATGTAAGTCTGCCTTGTAGTGCTCTAACCTATTCTATATCACTAACCCTAGCCTTCTTTTTTTTTCCTTGAATAAGACAAGCAGAGTATCTTTGTAATTGCTGTACCCATTGCCTGGAATATTCTTACCCTGGATCTTCTCAGGGATTACCTCTTAACTCATTCAGGTCTAACCTCCTTAAAGAGCCCTTCCCTGATCCCATTGTGCCCCCTAAAACCAATCAATATCATCAATTTTAAAAATGCTTTTCTTGATAGCACTGATCATAATTTTACATAATCGTATTGCCTTTATTTCCCATTTGAAAGTATGCTCCTGCAGAATAGGGCTTTCTTATATTCAGGCCATATTTGCCAATACCTGGCATAAAGAGTAGTTAATCAATCATTTTTGTTTAATGAAAGTGTGAATAAATTACATATATATTATATATACATATAATTACATTATTATATATATTATAATTATATATACATATATATTTAGAGAATCAAAACTGGCTTCACCAAGGATGTCAATACAGAAAATTAAGAGGATACTGTATCAATATATAAGCACTTCTCATATAACAAGGAGCTGAAAATAATAGTAGCAAGTTGAATAAGCAATAAATATTTTATCTAGTGTAAATTATATCTCCTAATTATTATATTTATATTGATTTGAAATTAATTATGGACAAATAAAATAATTTAATTGGATACTGGACATAGTTCTTCATCTCTATACTATCATTACTTGTATTGTCATCTTTCTTAATATTTTTATTTTTAACTAGGATGGGCTGGAGAAAAAAGACTTAATGGGTTAGTTAGGCTTGGCTTTAGCTGAAAAGGTATATGAAAAATACAGAAAACTAAGAGAATTAAGGACTTCTGACTTATGTGATTTTTTTGACAGGGTACCACAGAAGAGGATTTTAGAAAGATGTGTATGGCCTGATTTTTTCATTACACTTATTTCCTATAGCCATTTCTTGGGAAAATATACAGAAGCTTTCTGTCATAAGAACAGTATTTTAATACAGTTCTTACATAGTTGTATAATTGTTGTTCTGTGTTAATTTTTATGCCACCCCTGTAGCAGACAAGGATGTGCCAGGCTATAAGGTGATTAATTGTTGACTTGAAAAGTTAATTGAGAGTAATCATTTTACCTTTGCAAAGTTAATTACAAAATTTGCTCTGATAAATTCATCAGATACTTTCCTTTTGTACCCTTTATGACTCTCTCAACAAGGAATTGTGTTTGAAAAATGAAAGCAACGTGACTGGTGTTATAAAAGTTGGAATCATTGGGAAAAGAACGGGAATGCAGCACTACAATGCAATGGCTATATTCAAACATGTGTCCTGGTCCATTTTACTTTATCCTTAATACCTGTAGTCTAAAGCTTGCTAATTCCTAGTTTTCTGCTTTGGAAACCAAATTGGCTGTCCAGGAGCAGTCTGTATGGAAGCTTTCTTTAGATAATTCACCAGAAATTGAAATAGAGGAGGAAAGTATAAATTAGAATGGGAAAGATGGAGAGTGGGGAGGAAACATGCTATGGCCATGCCGTCTGACCACATGTCTTCTCTTACACTTGGAAATATAAATGTAATGTAAATAAATATAAGTAAAACTTCTTTCACTTATTTTTCCTTCCAAATTTTTTTTATCTTTTCTGCATTCTGAAATTAGAACAAGTATTTTGCCTAAGGAAAAATAATGAAGCAAAGTTGTTCTTTACTTATACACTTTAACTTTCTGTGCTGTCTTTTCCCCTGTCGGGCCCCTCTTGTCCTGAGTGGCCTCTCACTCTCTTTCCTACTTCATTAATCAAAACTCGTTCTCAGGAAAGAAGTTGACAAATACATTCACGCTAAGGCAAGAATAATAAATAGTATCCTAACCATTGTTACCCGTTTCCAGACATTCTCATCAATCTTGATCATCTTTATCACTTATACTGGCTGTGTCCTCAAAATCCCTTTCAACTGAATACATTAGGCAAAATGTATCAATTGTTCATAGTTGATGCTAAGGAGAAAACCTATCTCTTAAGTTTACATTAAAATACAATTAAACTTTAGAAATAGATGACATCTTTTATCCTGAAATATTTTGAATTTTTATTGGGAAAAAATGCTGCATCACTTATAGATGATTATCACATGATAAGGAAGTGATAGAGACACATTTATAAGGTAAGAAGCTCACCATTCTTCCTGAACATTGAATGCTGGGCACTCCTCCTGTTGGTAGATTCGGTAGAATCTATAATATACTCCCGTGAATTTCTCATGTGTTTCTCCAGTACTTCATATGCTTAAGTATGGTTTTCTTCTCTAATCTGAATCTCTTTGAGGATAGGAGCTATTGTTGCTGATCTATTTATCTTCCTTAGCCCCAAGGCAGGGACGAGTTTGATAAATGCATTTTGTCTTTGACAGGCTCCAGTATTTACCTGAATCCACGGAAGACAGATCCAAGGTTGAATATCTAGTCAACATTTTAATGGTCAAAAGGAAAAGAGGCAGGAGATTTTGTTTATACTTTTTATTCCGAAGAGATAGAAATCCAGTTAAATTAATTTAAGCAAAAAAGAAAAAAAAAAAAAAAGAGTTTCCATAACTAGTTGTAAAAACTGTTCACATTGCTTTCTGGATCCAGGAATGGTTATTCTATAGGTTCAAGAAAGTTATTAATTCTCTCTCCCTTTCTCTCCATATCTTGACTCCACTGCTTTTACAGATTCTGTCCCTCTTGCAGCATGGCAGCAAAAATGAATCCTGGGCAGTTGTATTAGTAGAAAATCCAAAGGAATATGGGATTGTCTTAGTGTCAATTCAAATCTCTTGGAATACAACTGGCTGGACTTCTCGGAAATCAGCTATGTTAGAATGATTATTAACTTCATCCAACGGGTGTAAAAGATAGAAGAGTTAAAAGAGTCACAAAATTATATGTGGGTACTGAGATGCAGAATGCCCTCCTTGACATCACCCTAGGTGTAACCATAATTTGTCAGATGGAAGGAGTTCCGCATGTGACACACAGACTTTAGGGACCTGGATTTAGTAGGGTTGAATCAGGAAACACCATTATGTCAACACCATTTGGGGTTTTTAGAAATTGGTGAGACTACTGTTACTTATTTTGAAATCAGGAAAGAGTTAGAAAACATGAGTTCCTAGGAATACAACGTAAATAAAACAGATATGGACAGTGCTTCAATGATAGAGGTTCAATCAGACAAGTAGGGAGGCAATTCCAGTAAACAGTGTGGTAAGTGCCATGGTGAGAGAAGTGTAAGGCACTGGGGGCGCACTCAGGAGGGCATGCTCATCTCGTTATCCAATCGGCCATCCAGGACAGACGACTTTGGAAAGGTATGGGAACAATGTATGAGTCAGCAAGTTGTTTTTCAAAAGAAATATTTTGAAAAATATTCTTAGTTACTTGTATATTTAATTTAACCATTAAACTATTAAATGGCTGAGTGTCAGAATCCTTGAAGCAATTACCCTGTTTTCTAAAGAGATTGTGCTCCACCATCTGCTACCACCTTATATGTAGCTCACTGATATAACAAGAAGGAAATATTTCCTGCTCTGATTTTTGGGTCTCATTGGATGCTTCATTGAAAACTCAGTGATTTTGGATATAAAGCAGGAAAGTGGTTCCTAAAACAGCAAAAGGCAAGCTGTACGAAGCCTAGCTCTGTGTTGTACAAAGAATCCTTGAGGAAGCTTGTCAGGTTAGGCCCTGGTTGTAAAAGCAGGAAAGTCAAACAGATAATGCTTAGCAACAAATAAAATAAAAAGAGTTCAGCTTTGCAGCTAGGTAGACCTGGTGACAAGGCCCAGCAGTGCTGTGTAAGGAATGGCGTCTTCTTCCCTGATACTCAGTTTCCTCATCTGAACAAAGGTCACCACATCCATTTTACGGGATTTAGACAAGGGCCAAGTGTTTGGTACATAGCAGATGCTCAATAAATAATGATTTAGTCCTTGATTATTAATAGGTAGTGATAGTTTTGAGATACAGGAGTAATTATCGATGCCTTCTTATTTGTCTAGATGGCAGTTTGCAAGTAAATAAGAAAGTGATCATTTATTGACTTTCTAATACAGGTCAGCTTAGTAGTTACTTTGTTCACGTTTATTTTCTTATATACTTTTCAATTATTCACTGTGGTATTTGATTTTATCTCTTGATTTTAAAGTAATGAATAAGTGAAATTCCACTTGAAGAAGAATGGAGAGTCAGTGTGGTTAGTGAGGTTGAGCAGATGTACGTTTGAAATGTAGCTTGAAAGGTTAACAGCCTCATGGGGGACTTAGCACAGAGTGAACCACAAATGAAGTCACCATGGTTTTTATTGTTCTGAATCTAAATATTATAAGTTGATTAATCTCATTGGGCTTCAGTGAAACACTTGAGTATTACATGGGGAATATAAAGGTGTTTAAGCAAAATGCATGGGGTATAATTGAAACTTAATAACTATTAATTATCCTCCCTTATTTCATATTTGGGGGAGAACCTAGCCCAGGACTATTGGGCAAAAATAAAGTGGAATTTGGATAGTGAGTATAATCTAGAGAGTTTAGGCCCTGAAGTTGATTGGTGAAGAAAGCATTCACAATATTTGATCTGAGTTTACTATGTAAGTGATTAGCCTTCTGCTTCATTTCTTCTGTCTTAAAATGGCTTAGCATAAAATATTTGGCTTACTAAGCAGGGCTATAGCAAAACCCCAGACAGTAAATTCAGTTTCACTAGCTCTCTGCATGGTTATCAGGAGGATTCAGGAAAAGCAGTATGTAGCGAATGTTCGATCAGGATTGTGTCACAGTTGAAGTGGAGATGCTGAAGTTTTTGTTGGTACATTTCAATTCAAACATCACAGAAGAGCATGAAAAAGCCAGAACGTACTGCAGTGAGCTGATAGCTGGTGCTCCAACACACATTCACGTGCACACACATACATAGTGTTGGGTCTCAGTTACTGGCAGCATCTAGTTATTCTCTGAGATGGCATCACAGAATTCACTTGCAGAGGCTAAAATTCTCTTGTGCACACAGAACTAAAAGCATTAATGAGTACTGCTGTCTAAGGCACCTTGCTCTCCAGGAAACAAATAACCTAACAATAATATTTGTAACAGTAGCTGTGGTTTACTGGGTGATATCTATGTTCCATCAGCGTACACAATTCTTAGGAATTCCATTTTACAGGTGAGGAAATCAAGATTGACAAAAGCTCACATAAATTGCTCAGAATTACACAAAATCTGAGTAAACATGAATTCAAATATATATTCTCTGAGTCAAAAGCCTGATCTCTTAACTGTCTCATTTATAACAGTGGGAAAGCTGGCCTGTTCTTAGGGGACTCAAAGTGATTAGTGGTCAAGAGTTGACTAGCTTTCTTCTCTACTGACTCTTCTTTTCCAATTAGTTAGCTCACTGATGCTCCAAACATTCAGCGGTTCTCTATTGCCTAGTGAGTCAAGTACAGATTCCTTAAGGTTTTCCACTCGCCTTAACCCGTGCTTCAGAGAAGCTCCCAGCGCTCCCCTGTGTGTGATAGTCAAATTGGATTACTTATCATTCTCAGAGACTTCTGCGGGCTTTCTCTTACTTCTTTTTTGCTGATGATGGTCCCTCTGCCTGAATGACACCATTCTATCAGGTAACCTTTAAGCTACTTTTCGAATATCGGGTTAAATTCTCTCTTGTCTAGGAAGGCTTGTCTGAGCCCTAGAATCAGACGTTATCTCAGCACCCATAGCTCTTAACATTGCTTTGCTCCGTATTACGGGCAGAGGCGTTCTAATGTGGATGTCATTTGGAGTCCTGCAAATCCTCATTAGATATTTCATTCATCACTTACATATTGGCCAAATTATTTGCTTTTTTGGAGCCTCCCTATCTTCTTACATGTATAATATTACCAACCATGATAGGATGTTTGCAGTGATGAAACTCTTTTTTTTTTTTTTCCAGCAGAATCTATTGGCTGTTTTTTTGGCTCTCAACCGGGTGCAGTACTACCTCCCTAGAGGACAGCTGAAAATGTACGAATCTCTTTGATTTATCACAATGGCAAGGGAGCACTGCTGGTATTAGTGACAGGAGGCCAGAGATAGTGTTATGTGTGTGACCGTACAAGGAAGGATTGTCCCACCCCAAGTACTAAACGCTCCCATGGTAAAGGGGTGACAACAAGACAACTCACCTTAAGGTAGCTATTTTCCATTTAGGCAAAGACCAAAAGAATGGACTTTCTTAATTATGCAGATATAAGTTGAGAGAACTACTCAAAAAGATGAAACTATATATTTTATGACCTGATAAAATTTTGATCCTCCCCAAATCCATTATTATGTGGAGCTGATCAGTCAGGAGGAAGTCGGTAACTTTCCTTAAAAGCCAAGTAGTTAGTAGAGCACTAACTTAGATAGACACACATAGGTTACAGTGGAACTAAAACCGAAATCATAAGAGAAAGCCAACCACTTAAGGAGACAGAAGAACATGTCAAAGGAATGTCAACTGTGAAAGTGGGAAAGCAGAGAGAAGCTAGACATATTCCTGGCGTGTAAGACCAGTGTGGCTGCAGCATCATAGGTGGAGAGGGAAGAGATGCAGCACGACATGAGATCGGAGAATAGAGTAGGCCACAGGTTTTCTTCTGAATCCAAAAAAAAGAAAGGTGATTGAAGGGCATGAAAACATTGGGAGAGCAAAATCTCATTTTCTGATTCAAATATTTATTCTTGTTCTTTTGCATAGAGTTAATTGGAGGAAAGGTAAATGGCAATAAAGCAGTTAGGAAGTCATTATAGTAATTCAGATGAAAGGTGCTTATACCTGGACCAGTAGAGTGTCTGTGGATATGAGGGGACGGGTGTGGTTCTGGACTTACAGTATTTTGGAGGTAGGCAAAAAGGAGACGGCAGGGATAGAAAGAATGTGTGAAGTACAGGAAAACCAAGAATTGAGAGGGACTTTTAAAGGGTTATGGATTTATCCATGTTGGTATCTGTACTATAGTGTGTTTTAAGTAATATGCAGTATCCTATTGTATGAATCAGACATGTGTCCCAAGAACTTTGCCTTTAGGAAGCCCTTCTTACAGGTGAGTTGATGCCTGGTTGGTATAAACCCTCCTGGAGGGAGGGGATGATTGGGGCCCAGGGCAGGATGTCCATTACATGATCAGACACAGCACACTAAACTAAGAATTAACCTCATAACTCACCCCCTGAGAGTGATCTGCATCTATGACTATTGCCTAAATGAATACTTCTTAATAAGCCTTTAAAACAAAAAGGTGTAATTGACATATCACATTATGTAAGTTTAAGGTGGACAGTATGTTGATTCGATAATTAATATATTATGATATAATTATCACAGTAGTGTGAGTAATTATAGTCAATGATACTGTGTTACATACTTGGAAGTTGCTAAGAGACTAGATCTTAAATATTCCCATCACAAGTTTTTTGAATATCTCAGGAAAACTATGGAATCTCTCCCCAGGGCTGGGTGAGGTGTACCAGCGGAGGGACACGGGACACAAAAAACAAAATTCTGCATCTAATTTTAGAGGCGTTTAAGAACCTCAGATTAAGAACTTTTAACCTAAACTTCTTATAGGAGACTAGAATTCAAGGATATTTCTTTACACAACTAATTTAATTACATTTCCTCATCCAATAGTTTCATTTATTCCTTTCCTATCTTATTTTTTCTCTTTAGCACTTGAGGGTTTATTCAAGTTAACTAAAAATTGATTTTTTAATTGTCATTTTAGTTATCAAAGCAGTCTTTCACTGCCATGTTCCAAGTTCTACTCTATCTGTTCCAGTATTTGGAAGGGCTATTTCATCGAATTATGTATTTAGCCATGTAAATCTTATTCAGCGAGTGGGAAAATAAATAACATAAATGTTATTTATATATACATATATGTGTGTGTGTGTGTGTGTGTGGGTGTGTGTGTGTGTGTGTGTGTGTAAAATATATATATAAAGATAATGCTTATTACTTGTCTCCTCTGCTTTCACGGCAGGAATTCTAATGAGTTTTATTCTTTATTGTATCTCCAACACCTAGAACATAATGCATGGCACACAAAAGGCACTCATTATATATTCATAGAATAAATGCCTTATTTAAAATAAAAGGGAATTTTACCATTGTATGCTTGAGTACATGGCCTTAGAATTTGTAACTGCTTCATTAGTATCGGTACATAGTTTTCATAGTTGCTCATGATAGGGACACTTTGCTTTCAGCCTAGTAACATTTACCTTTGTTAAAAACTTATTTGTACCAGGTGTTATTCCAGGTTCTTTATAAAATTATCCTATTAATTGTTCCAGCAATCTGCCAAGGGGGTAACATAATGCCAGTTTTATAAATGAAGACTGACAGTGCTACCAATATCAGTGAAAAGTAAAATAAGGTATTCAGAAGTTTCCAGTTTTATTTCTATGAGCCTTCACTTCAACCCTCATCTAAGTCCCCATGAGAACCTCAAAACTGAAAAACAAGTATAGTTCTGAGGAAGTAAACTCTTACAAACAAATATGAACCATTATATGCAAGTCAGTTTAAGGAATGTTATATGCAGAGCCAGAGTAACACTTGACTATAATCAGACTGAAGGTATCAAATTATCTCAAGAAAGAAGGTACAGGAGAACACAGGTGATCAGCAGTCATGAGGCTTACACACAGGATGGCTACAGCATCAAAGGCTGGCATATCTCTCCAAGGAGAGGTCTTGGCTTCCAGGCAGCTATCTCTCCAAAGCAGATATGGATGTGTATTTTCTGTACAATACATTTTTTTCTCATATTCAATGAGTAAAATTTCAGGCTAATGATTTCATTTCTGGAGACAGCACAATGAAAGGACCAGAGGAGAAAACCAAGGCAATGAAAGAGCAGGGAATGAAGTCTTTAGAGAGGAATGAAGTAATTAGCTGCACACTCTGAACACATTCTATGTGGTCAAAGGTAAGCAGTCATTATAACTGGGGACTTGAGATATTAGGTTAGATTTTGGACTTTGAGGACAGTATGAGGCTTGCATTACCTAATTCACATGCACAGGCAAATCCCTGTTATTCATTGTTTGTGACTGGGTTAACAAATTCAACCCAGGGAAAATTAATTTAGTGTTATTAAGTAAAATAGCAAAGTGAAAAGGAAGACAGAAGTAGACAAGATGGAAAAATTGATGCCAGGAACATGGCATATTAAATACAGTTCTCATTTGTTTGCTTTTTTTTCAGAGGAAGTAAGGAAGAAGTAGAACTGACTGTCCTGTACTATCTAATAATGTCTTGCCACGTTGCTACTTTTGAATTTGTTTAGCATCTCAATTTGCACAATAAATTTAGAATTGAGAGAGAGCACAGATTGTGGCTTTCTATATTCTGGCTTGGGAGTTACAATGTAACAAGGGCATTTTCTAGAGAAGAAAATCAAGAAGCCAAGCAACCCATCCTGAACTGGATTTTGTGAGATTAGCAGGATGAAAGGTATATGAAGAGGTCAGGAACGATATCAATCCTGGGATTAGATTTTTAAGGGAATGGAACAACTCAGCACCCAGCGGGGAAAGAGACAGGGGAGTTGGAAGTTACTGCAATGTGCTGGATTTTTTGCCAAACGTTGGGAGAATGAAAAAAGAACAGGGAAATGTAATCCTGGTATGTCTGTCCTGAGAGCTTGAGAATATAAATCATTTGAAAGTTATTCTGGTGATAAAACCCTAATCATCTGAAATGCCTGTCACTCGGTTCCAGGGGAAGCTTAGCCGTAAGTATCTCCAAAGACCTGGTTCTAATTGCTTTGATGGTTTCATTAAAAAGATCAGAAACCAAGGGAATGAGACAGGAGGGAAGGGGACAGGGCACAACCACTGAAAGAACGGCACAGCAGCTGAGGACAGGACAAACTGGTTACAACCAAGATGGCAAAGATTTGACTTCCAGTAGACCTTGAGCCTCACGGCACACCCATAGGCATCATGACAGTTCCCAGGCTGACCGTAAATGTCAAAAAGTGGCCAGGGGCCTGCCTGATTCCTAGAAATCCCTGCCCCTTCCCCAAAGTAGCTGGAATAATCTTCCTACTCATTAGCATATGAAATTACCGAGCCCATAAAAGGTAACAGCTCCGCACCTCCTGATAACTCTGTCTCTCTTGCCTTCAGAAACAGCCCACACTCTGTCCATGGAGTGTGTATCTACTTTTACTTTAAACTAAACACTCCCACACTTCTCAGTTTCTCTCCCTCTCACCTTTTGAGATGGCTACTTTCTGTTTATGGAGTATGTATCTCGTAAGTCACTTTTCCTTCTGGGTGAGGTGGACCCCACTCTGTCTGTGGAGTGTGTATCTCTCTAAATAAACTTGCTTTCACTTTACTATGCCTTGCTCTTCAATTCTTTTACTGGGCGAGGCAAGAACCTATTCTCTGTTAGGCAGAATGGTTTCAACACCTTTCCCTTTAATTACGTTCTGTCATTCTGCTTTGGGTGGGGATGAAAGGCACATGGGAATGTAGTATATCTGAAGTCAAGTCAATGCCCAAGTTCTCAGGAAAACCACTAAGACGAGTTAGATTTATAACTAGAAAGAGCTTAGTTATTCCCTCTGAGTCCATTTCCTCATTTACTAAATAGCAATAACCCTACCAGCCTGTGTTCCAACAAGAAGAGTTCAGTGTACAGTACAAGATAATAGGCAGAAATATTTCTTTAAGAATAGTAAAGTTCTATGCATATGGCAGTTATTATTTCTAAATAAGTCAATAACTATCACTTGTACTAAGTACAATCAGGAGATAAAAAGCAAAGTGAAAATGCACCTTCGAATTCTTCTAGTTGGGGATATAAGTTGTCCACAGGTTAAGAGATGGCTAATAAACCAGGACATGCTGCTAGGTTGTAAATGGGAGTGTAGCCACTCTAGAATTCCAAGATAAGGAAGAGGACTGTGGATTAAGGAGCCAGGAAAAGTTTCATGAAGGAGCACAGATTGGAACAGAGCCTTGACTACTGGGAAGGATTCAGAAACTTGGACAGGAGGGATCGTGGCATTATGGAAGGTGTGGAATTGCGTCCTCACTCTTGTCTGCACTGGCCTGCTTGATCTACAGCTTCACATATCGGGCAGGAGACGCTCTTAAATACACGGTACAGTTATTGCAGTCCTAATGTGACAATCTGAAATGGCAATTGTTGTTGCAAGAAATATTTGTTAATTATCTGCCAAAAGTAAGGCAGAAAAGGATGCAAATTATATGGGGCAAGGAAAACTATAAATGACATTAACTGAATGTCAATTCAGGGCCGAGCACTGGTGGACATTTTGCATATATACCATTAAATTATCAGAACACCCTGCAAAGTGAATATTATTGTCCTGAATGTAGAAATGAAGAACCTGGGGCTCAGAAATCTTAAGTACATATTTCAAGATTTTATAGCACAGAAATGGTAGAGACAGGATGTTTACCCAAAGCTATCCAACTTCAAAACCTGTGCACGTTTTACCAGTTCATTGTTCCTTCTCTTAAAAGATTTTACAAGCCGCTGGTGGTGAGAGTGAGGAAAGAGGGAGTAGAAATTATACACAAATAACAAAATGCAAGACAGTGTGTAATAAGTCTCCATTGCTGATATTTAAATTAGAATAGAAGCTCTAGCTGAAATGGACTTAAAGTGTATGGAGATGCACTGTCTTTGGTGGGATTAGATCCAGGATGGGTATAACAAGTAGCTTATATGTGTGATTAAAGACAACGCTGTTTATTTTCATCTCTACCCAGTCATCCTCAGTGTGGCCTTTAATCTCAGGCTAAGAGCAAGATGGTTCCAAGCACCATAGCCAGACCCAACAACGTGCAGTGGGGATGTCTGTCTTAGAAGCAAAGAAACTTACCGCACAGGCTTCCCAAAGTTCCTTCGTGTCTCTGTCCATACATGGGTCCCGTGCCCTCTCCTGAATGATGTATAACTAAGAGGAATGGGTTGCCCTGAATAACACGAGCAACATTTATTGAGCACTTACTAAGTGCGGTCAGTATTCTGTGTGGTTCACTTCCATTAAATTCTTAAAGCTCTATGATATGGGCGTTAATATTATTATGATTCACCACTTTAAAGTGGAAGGAACTCAGGAAGAGAGAGCTTAAGTACTTTTCTCAAAGTCAGGAAGTGAGCAGGTGAGTCAGCCAATGCAAGCAACTGAATCTGCACCCAGTCTCTGTGCTTCATGTCACTTTACCCTTAAATTACACAGACCACCTGCTGGAGCTGGGAGTGAGGTCTGTGTCCCCGAGGTGCACGGGAGGTGAACAAAACTGAGGAATTACCAGAAAGACAGAAAGAGGTACACTCTGAGAGATACCTGCAGGTAAGAGAGAGAGTCATTTATGCCCGAGTTAGTCAGTGAAGACATTCTGGAGGAAAAGTCATGGTGCAGCTTTTGGGTGGAGAGGCAGAACTTCTTCTCTTCCATTTAGATGAGTATGGGATGATTTTTTCTAAAGCTAGTTTTATTGAATAATTATATACCAAATAATGTGATTAACTGTTTCACAGGCAGTTTTTATTTAATTTTTACAGTACTATGAAGAATTGTTTCTGCTTTTACCATGCCAGTTTTGTAAATGAGGGAACATTGAGCTTGGAGGAGTTGAGAGCCAACACACACCACTGGAAAATAGTAGAATTAGGATTCAGACCCAGTTCTGACTCTAAAGTCTAGCCCTTGTTAACTACATGAGAGTTCATATATTAAATACATACTGAAACTTGAGAAAGGAAACCCCCACGATTCAGTGCAAGCAGCAACCCTGGATCAGTTCATGACTATAAACTCCTTTGACCATCTAGGCAGACATCCATGTAAATCCCTTTCAAACCTCCTGACCTACCGAAAATCAATAAAAGTAAATTTGGAAATCTGTCTTTCTCATCCTGCCTTGTGATCCCAGTTAAATCATTTGCCTGTCTGTCTCCAGCTGAGCTTTTATAGAAGAGCAGAAATCAGGACTTTGATGGAACTCTGGGGGTCTTTCCCTTCTCCGTGATTTAACCGTTGCCAGAAGTAAGAGTCCAGTCTTGCTAGGGACGCTGACCCCTTCCATAAATCCACTTTGGTTGTATTCATAAAGATTGAGGTGGCCTTGAAGGGCTCAAAGCATGGGCCCTACTACTCCATAGATGGCTTGCCAACAGATTTTAGATAATTATAGCAGGTAAGCTGTCTGGCTCCATTACAGACATTTAAGAATGGGCAAATAAATATTTTTATAGCTTTGGTCTTACTTTTGATGTTGAAACCAAAGTCCATAAAAATCTTTGGGTACCACATGTTAAATGCTATCAAAGAGAAGAAAAACTGGCAGGTCCAACTGTCAGTGACACAGTTGCCTGTAAAGCAGGGTATGTGCAAACTCAGAATTTAACTTTAGCGGGCATTCCTCTAATTTTAAATGGCAAATGAATACAGATGACAGTAATGCAGTAATGACATGGCCATTAGTGCTGATCTTCAGATTAACGAATCTGTCTCATATCTGTTAGAATTTTTTGGAATACGCAACTTGAATCCTTTTAATGGTTACTTAATTAAAGGGAATTAGAACTCTAGCAGTGTGGCAATTTAATTTTTTAAAAAATTGAGAGAGAAGTGTCACAGCTACATCTTTCATTCATTTTAATTTGAGAAAAGGTATTATCTTCTGAGAGAATATAAAAGAAGAGCTGAAAAGCATTTTTTTTCCAAAAAGAAAAGTGAGCTATAATAATATGAATCACAAAGTTGCCTCATATTCAGTTGTCATTTTGTCAATGTTATTAACTTGGTTTTATAATAGCTTGAAGGGGTAGATTCTCTTAGAGTAATTCAATCAGTAAGAGCAAGTTTCTTAACCCCTGTTATAGCAAATCTCTTCTATTGATTTATAGGGCATGTGGCAAATGAGGATAAATGCAAAGCAATCATAATGCTGTATGGAATATCAAACCTTACAAGTGGTTGGTTTTATGAGCTCATGTTTGTGCATTCATTGCTGCAGGAGCTTTCTAGTCTATCCATTTCAAGGGCTATTAGGGTATTTCAGACACAGCTTCTAAATGCCACACACGATTTTAATTTCAATATCTTTTCATTTCTTGGCGTGCATTGTATGTATCCCTGGTAAGTCCGGTTTCCCAGCTGTACTGACATAGATAAGTGTAGTCCTCTGAATGGTGTATATTTGTGAACATGCACTGAGTCAGGGGCTCAAAACATTTGCTACTGTCTTTATTTTATTTTATTATTTTTAAAATTTTTAATTGAAGTATAGTCAGTTTATAATGTTTCAGTTTCTGGTGTACAGCACAATGTTCTGGTCATACATTGTACATACATATGTTCCTTTTCATATCCTTTTTCATTATAGGTTACTATAAGATATTGAATATAGTTCCCTGTGCTATAACTAGTAGTAGAAACTAGTTGTTTATCTATTTAAAATATTCCTCCTAAATCATCTTCTCCTTTGCTTCAGACTTCCGGAGTTTGATCCCAACTTTACACCTATTGCATCTTCCTTTCTCTTGGTTTTCCTTTTTTTTTTTTTAATATATTAACTTCTAAGGAACCTCCTTCAATTCTATAACCAAGCCACCCCCTCCCCGCACTAGCAGCACCATTTGGGCAGTGGGTAATTAGATTTATTATTATTATTTTTTAATGGAGGTCCTGGGAATTAAACCTAGGACCTTATGCATAATAAGCATGTGCTCTACCACTGAGCTATACCCTCCCCCCAAACTACTTTATTTTAAAGAAGTTTGAAAATACATCAAGATATTTTATTAGAATGCCCAAACCCAAGAATAGGCAATGCCAATCTTTCAAGAGGCTAACCTAGTTGAGTTGGATGAGAATTATTTTTATGTCACTGGCAAACATAAATGTTTTTTATTCCTACCGTGTTTATGCCTTTAAAAAAATCTGATTCGTGGTTCAGTGCTTTTAAAGAGAAGCAGTGGTATCACTCCTTGGGGCTGAGAGACAATGAAGAACGGAAAGGAATAAACAAGGATTGCAAAGGCCTTGGGCTAAGAGACAATAAAGGATGGAAAGAAATGAACAAGGAACAAAGTGGATCTGGGGTCTTCTGGGAATCTCCTTTCAAATCGTGTGTATTTGATTCAAACAAAATCTGCTACCAATTTCATTTAAATGTATTTAAATGCCCTTTATTCACCTTCTCCCCTAGTGTAGTGTATACATTAGGGGAAGAGCATTTAAGAAACAGTGAGAAAGACCTAAGATGGGACCATGCTTAGATCTGAAGAAAAACAAGGAGACTAGCGTGCCTGGAGTCGGGGAGTGAGTAAAGGAGAGAGGGACATGACCTTGGGAAGGAAGCCGGGGGCTAAGTAACAGAAGGCCAAGGAAGGACTTCAGATTCTTTCTTTATTCCTGACATGAAGTCATTGGGGGTTTTGAGCAAGTGGAGACATGATCTAACATTTAAGAATCAACAACTTTATTATATATTTTATGTGACAATATTCAAATACATACAAAAGTGGAGAGAATGCTGCATTGAATACTCATATACCCATCACTCAAATTTAATATTTATTAAGAAGTTGCTGTGCTTACAGTTTTATCTATCCATCTAATTTTTGGTGCCATTTTATTTGTATATTTCTTTTTTGCTGAAATAAGTGCACCCGTCAAATCTCGTATTATCTCACTTCCTCTTGCTGAATATACAATTCTAAAAATACTACTCCACTCAGCAAAATTAGTATTTCCTTGGTATATGTACTATTCTGTCCTTATTTAAGTTACCCATCTAAACACGGTCTCCTACAGGTACCATGTTGAACTGAGACTTCAAACCCATCACAGGCATCGTATTTGATTATTATTTCTCTTAAATCTCCTTTCACTGGGAGCAGTGCTTCCCCTTCCTGCTGCCACCATGTTTTCATCATCTTTTGAATACATCTGGTCACTTTTGCTGTAGAATGTCTCGTAGGAAGGATTTGTCCATTTGCTCTGTTGTGGTGTCGTGTGTTTCTCTTTTCTCTCTCTATTTAAATTTTTCTAAATTACTATTTTTTATTGTAAACTGGAAGTTACCTGAGACGTCTAGAAGTCTTGATTGGATTTTTTCCAGAAGAATGAGTGTTCTCCAGATTACATCACAGGATGTGGCACGGAGTGTCAGGCTGCCCCACTATTAGTTATGCTAAAACTGATCTGTGTGTTGAGTTGGTGACAGCCTTATCCCTTCATTGTAAAATCCTCCACCAACATCTCTCCTTATCAACTATTGGTGATGTTTGCCTGAATCAATTATTTCATTAGGGTTTACTAGGTGACAATTTTCTAATTTCATCAGTCTTTCCATATTTATCAGCTGGAATTATGTATAAAAGAATTTTCTCGAAATATCAAGGGCTATTGTTCCCTTTAAATACAGTTTGCCCAGGGAAGGCAAGATACACACACACACACACACACACACACACATGCACACACACACATATATATACACACACATATATATAGTCTTATATTATATATAGTCATATTTTATATGCATAGTCTTATATCATATATATATGTTGGTGTGTATGTGTGTGTGTGTGTATGTGTATATGTAGTCTTTTATTTGAATGGCCATTTTCAGAGAAAGGACTTTGTTTCCTATTTACCAGCAATGGTGTCTCTCTATCTGTATCTGTCTCTTTTTAAAGTATCAATATGAATCCATGGATTTTATATATTCAAAATGCTTCAGTCTATTATAATAATTATTGGTTTGATGCTCAAATTCTTTCCATTTAGAGAGTCAAACTCTTGTCCTTTTGACACTTTTTAGAAAGCTTTTTTAGAAAGCTTTTTTTGTTTTCTGGTACAACAAAATGCTTCTTTTCATCTATGTTTTCTGCCCCATCCTGGATTTAGCCAACCTTATCAAGAAACTGATTTTCTTTTAGTGAAGAATGATGGTCACTACTATCAGAGCAGTAGATTTATTCATTGCTGTGGCTTCATTATTGTATTTTTGGTGTTTTCAATGGCTAGAAGAAGGAAATAGGTATTTTTAGGAAAAATAACAGAATTTGTGCTTGTATATCTGAATAAAATGTAAAACACTTGAATTTTCTTATTTTATACCTATAACTCTTTTCTCTCAACTAGGAAACACTCGTTCCAAATGATTAAATAATGATCTAATTTTCTTTATTCTATAATGTATAAAATAGTTTCAAAATAGGTATTACTACTCAAAATAAGATTACCAAGTGAAGCTTAAGATTTCTTTCAGCTCTATTTGTCTTTTGAATATATTCAATTTTGCATGTGTAGTCAAAATAGTGTGCTTTGAAGTCACTGGAAAAAGCATGTTTTATGTAGAGTTATGTCACCCACTTGATGCACAGTTAGGTTCATTCATTTATTTGCTCTCACTTTAGGGGTTGCTTTTTTACCTCTCAGTTTAATTTTATTTTTGAAACTGTGCCACCTTCAGATTATTCCAAAGTCAAAAGCGTATAACAAAGTATACTGAGAGGAATTTTGTTTTCATTGCTGATCCCTCCTTTCCCTGTGGATAACGCTTTGTTGGCTTGTTTGTTTATACTTCCAGGGTTGACTTTTGCAGATACAAAGAAACACATATGCGTATTTATGGCATCTTTTTCACCTTGTATCTATTCTGTACTTTGCCTCTCTCACTTAACACTGTATCTTAGGATCACGTCCTTTCAATGTATATGAATTCATTTTTATTCCCTTTTATTTATTGCTTCGTGTTATTCCATTGGTATGGACTTAGTGTGGTGTTAATTTCTAATTTGGTAGAATACTATACTGTAGGGTAGGGGTCAAGGGCAGAAGAAAGGAGACCAGTTAGAAAACTATGGCAGTTGGTCATGTGAGAAGTAACTTGGACTAGGGCAGTAGCAGTGGAGAGGATGAGAAGTGTTCAAATTAGGAAATATTTTGAGGGTGCAGCCATTTGGAGATAATGATAATTCGGATATGGAATGAGAGAGGAGAGTGACAAATTCACTTTTGTACCTGAGCATGAGGGGAGTGGAATGCCATACACCGAACGTGGAGTTAGTGCGTATCTGAAGAACAGCAGATGTTCATTTTGGGACATATAACTTTGAGATGCTTTTTTAATATATGCAAGTTGAAATAATGTATAGATAATTATGTGAATCTGAAATTTGAGGGAGAAGTCTAAGATGGAGCTCTAAATTTGAGCATTAATGATTTAATTCTATTATTTCATTTTCCATTTAGCATTGTGATTAAAATTTGAATTTTAATTTGAAAATTCAAAATTTGAATTCAAATTCCTTTTTTGTGAGTTTTTGGTTTAGATCTTGACTCTGGCATTTGCAATGTGATCTCAGACAAGTCGCTAGACTATTTGAAACTATTTTTAGTCTATAAAATGGTGATGATAATAACACCTACCTCAAAAGAAGTTAATGATTGGAGATAATAAATGGAAAGTACTTAGCATGATGTCTAGTGTTTTATATACTTTTAATTCATGTTGGATAGTATTATTTTTATTAGTGTCTCCTCAGGGCGATCCCAAGATGCATATAATTAATTCAGTAAGTGCTATTTTACTTCTTTATGTGGCACCTGTATTCATCTATCTGCTGGGTTTGGTAACATAAATATATAAAAATATATATATACACACATGTATATTTTAAGACATAGCCCCTGCCTTGAGAACCTCATGGTATCATAATTCTCATATTATAATTGGAAAATTTAGCTCAAGGGAAGACTTGCACTTGTTTAAATAATGAATTAGTGGAGTATTATTTTCCAAGTCAAACATGCTTTGAGCAAATTTGACCAAGCAACAATTGATGAAGTCTGGGAGCAAATTCAAATTAAAAAAAAAACACATCTGATTATATTTTCATTTTGTCTTGAAAAAACACAGATGGCCTTTTTGTTTGGGACACCAAACTAGCTTATTGATTTGTAGAGGCCAACCAGTGTGTTCAGAGTCCTTGCCCGGCTGATTTTATCTTCATCTAATGTCAGCTGTGTGATAAATTGGTTGCTAGTTCAAATGGACGGATTGATCAAACATAAGTGGTGAAGCTAGAAGATGGTGGGCCAAGCAAACCTTCACTTGGCATGGATCTAAATGCATGAAGGAAGACGAGGTGAAGCACTAAAGGAGGGAGGTTTGGTTCCTGCAAGCACACAAAAGGGAAACCGAAGTCAAGTGTTGGAAAGGGAGCCAGAGAATATACGCAGATAGAAGGGAAGGCTTTCCTTGAGCTTGGCTTCTACATCTGTGTCTTCTCTCATAGTAATAGGAACACCAATAGCAATTCTACCAGGGTTCCCACTTTGTAGATTGAAAACTGAGGATTTAGAGAGGATGAATTACTTGTCCAGAGTCACTCGCTAATTAGCGTGAGTCCAGATTCCCAGTCTTTGTCCAGATAGTCACTACCAAACTCCTGCTCTGCTTATAATGCTGCAGTGCAAGTCCGCTGAAGATTCAGACCTGAGCGCCTCCTTACTTCTGGTATCTTCTTTTACTTCAGAGAAGCTGTTCACTGCATTTGGCTGAAGGGAAAAGAGTTTAACTTTGAATGAATATCACTGTAGGTTGAGAATTTAATATGTATTTCCCTGATTAATCCTGAAATTAACTCAGTAAAGTACAAAGGATTACTCTTTTTAAAATGAAGAAATCATGCCTTAGAGATTAAGTAATTTGTCAAAGTTCTCACAGGTCACACAGCAATTAATGGAGCTGGAGTTCTATCTCAGGTTTACTGAATCCAAACTTTGTCCTTTTCCTCATCCAATAGAGCTCTTGTGTCATAGGCCAAATGAATGTAAGCTAAGTCAGCCTTTTATGACTTAGTTTCTGACTCCCTTTCTGCTTTATATTTATCTTTCATGATGGTACTAAAGCAACATCTCTACGAAGTCTCTTTAAAATGATCTAGCCGAACATGAAAAGATGCTCAACATTGCTAACTATTAGAGAAATGCAAATCAAAACTACCATGAGGTATCATCTCATACTGGTCAAAATGACCATCATCAAAAAGTCTACAAATAATAAATGCTGGAGGAGGTGTGGAGAAAAAGGAACCCCCAACACACACACACACTGTTGGTGGGAATGTAGTTTGGTGCAGTCACTATGGAGAACGGTATGGAGATTCCTTAAAAAACTAAAAATAGACTTACCATATGATCCAGCAGTCCCACTCTTGGGCACATATCTGGAAGAAGCTTTAATTCAAAAAGATACATGCACCCCAGTGTTCATAGCAGCACTATTTATAATGTCCAAGACATGGACGCAACCTAAATGTCCATCAACAGATGACTAGATAAAGAAGACGTGAAAATATATGTATATATACACACATACACACAAATATACATACACAGACACACACAAATGGAATACTACTCAGCCATAAAAAAGAATGAAATAATGTCATTAACAGCAACATGGATAGATGTAGATTATCATACTAGGTGATGGAAGTCAGTCAGAGAAAAACAGATATCATATGTTATTGCTTATATGTGGAATCCAAAAAAAAAAATGAGAGAAATGATCTTATTTATAAAACAGAAACGTACTCACCAAAATAGAAAACAAAACAAACTTATGGTTACCCGGAGGGGGAAAGGGTGAGGGAAGGATAAATTGGGAGCTTGGGTTTGCAGACACACACTACTATATACAGAATAGATGAACAACAGGGTTCTACTGTATAGCACCGGGAACTATATTCAATGGCTTGTGGTAACCTATAATGAAAAAGAATATGAAAAAGAAAAAAAATGACCCAGCTGAGTTATTTATTCCCCCAATGTGCTCCTATGGCAGATAGTCTGTGATAGCTGTTTTCTTCCCTCCCATATTCTGCTGTAATCATTTGTCTTCTGCACTAGACACTGAATTCCTTGAGGCCAAGAGCTTCCTTAACATACCCTTGAAACTGGAATGCACTGAGTGAATTTCTCTCTAGAATCAAAACATCATTGTTATTTGGAAGATTGTGTTTTTCCCTATTTTGTAGTTTTTAAAAACACCCTCTGTTGCGTATGATGCATGAAGAGGATAACAGGATGTATTTAGGAGAAAGGGATATAAAAGCAACTTAAAATACCTTTGCAATGATGGAATCCCATGGGCAAAAATTTTTTTTAAAAAGTTAAAAATAGAGCCTCATATTTTCTCATATTTTAAAACTTAGTGATTTATTTGGGATCGGGTGAATATTGATGATTTTGCTTCAAGGATTGACTACCGGAATGTACAGATAACAGGGATGGTTAGGTAACTCAAGGTGCTAGATATATATACTTTTTTATTAAGAGCAAAGAGTTGGTTAAAGATAAGAAGAGAAGAAAGAAACTGGTATAAATGATTATTTTATAGCGTATGGGGAAAAGTTGAATGGATCCTCAAAGCTTGCCTTGAGGATCTGACACTACAGATCAAAAGAGATAAGAGGTTTACTAGCAGAAACACAGATGTGTCAGACTAACTTTAGAGACCTCGGCAGGGGAGATCAGAGAGCAGGGAGCACCAAGGAGCCCAGAAAACTGATCTCTTCTGAGAGAATCGTGAGTTGGAAAGACCTGAAGGCTTAGTAAGGGGGTTCCTTTGGGGCCGGGGCTGCCAAAGGGAGCAGACAAGAAACTAGGAGAGATGCAACATAATGACGTTTTACTCGAGGAACAGCTTCCTGTGTAGAGAAAATAGAGACTTGGGTATCACCTTGTCCTGACTGAAGTCTCTGTTCCAAACTCTCACTGCTTTTTAACTTCTGTAAACCGTACTTTCTGGGAGTGGCGGGGGCTGGGGGGCAAGTAGATGAAAGAGACACATCCTTAGTGGTTCTCCTGGAAGTATGGATGACACAATGCATGTAAAGAGCGTAACTTAGTATCTGGCACATTCTAGGGTATTAATTTATCTTCCCTCCTTACTCTGCACCTCTGTTTCCTTGTGTGTTGTTAAAGCCCTTTCCTTTTCATCCTCTTAGTATGAGTTTAGTGATAGAAGTAGATATTGAAATCTATTAGGGTAATACAAGAAAGATGAGATAAACAAAAAGGAAACGATGTAATAGAATGTCAGTAGAAAAATATAGAGACGTTTTTAAAAAAAAAAAAAAACAGGCAGTTCTTAGAATTACTTTATTGGCAAGGGAACAAAACTGGGATTTGGGTTCTAACAGAGGGAAAGTGGTGCACAAATGACTAAACCCTTCTGCTTGTTCGTCTTCTGTTCTTTGTAGAATAAGTACAATAAACCTTGGACAGGAATATAAAAACTTGGGGGAAGGTAGAATGTATGTTTAAGTCCATTAAAGAAGTTTAAACCTACAACCATCAAATTGATTGACTTTCATCAAATTAAAACTGAATTGGCTAGATCAGCCTATTAGAACTCTCTGATGTTGATTTTGTGTCCCAAAATTCAGCTTGCTACACACTTACAGGTCAGTTAATTTACTAGGTGTATAAATAAAACATTTAAATCATTCTCCTAGTATTAATGAGTAAGGAGCTAGAGAGAATATCTGAATATAACTAATTTAGATGCTTCCAAACAAAACAAACGGTTCATGAAAACATCGGTGCTGTTACTAATGAAACATTGCCATAGGAATTTATTTTAAATGACACCTAAATCAATAATAAAAATAGCATTCATAAATTCATAAATAATATTCATAAATATAAATTCATAAAATGTTATTCTTGTTGTCGTTATTAATCACAATACTAATAGTAAGTCTTTCTTTATTAAGCATCATACCTGATATTTTCAACAATCCTGAAAATTGGTAGTGTTACCTCACTGTTCACATTTAATGGCTGAGAAAGAAATGATGCTCAGAATAGATTGCTGGCTCTCAAAAGTCACAAAGTGAGAAAGCAGAACCAGGGTGTGAACCAGTTCCTCAGATGTCAAATCTCTTGTCCTACTAGGCAAACCTATGCTTTGAACATTTATATTCAAACAGACTGTTTGAGGGCTTCTGTGTGTCAAAGTGGGAAATGTCACTAACGGGAGTTAGCCTTTGGTTTTTCTATGATTAGAACCTGTATGCCTAAATCTCTTCCCGACCACTGTTCCTAATTAAAAGTCCCTGCCTGAATTTGCTAGGGTTGCCACTACAAAGCACAGAAATGGCTTAAAGAACAGGAATTCATTTTGTCACGTTTCTGGAGGTTAGAAGTTCAAGATCAGCGTGTTGGCCAGGTTGTGTTCTACCGAGTCTTCTTTCGGCTTTTAGATCCATCTTCCTCCAATGTCCTCACAGGGTCTTCCCTCTGTGAATGTATGTGTGCTTCTCTCCTCTAAAAAGACACCAGTCATATTGGACTTGGGCCCACGCTTAAGACCTCGTTTTACCTTAACTGCTTTAGAGACATTCCGTCTAAATAAGTCACATTGTGAAATATTGGGAGTTAAGGCTTCAATCTAGGAATTTGGAGAGGATACAATTCAGCCCTCCTGTTTTCTTCCCAATGTTACAGGAATATAATTGACATATTACATTAGCTTTAGAGGTACACTATATTGATTTGATACACAGACATACCTCATCTCATTGTGCTTTGCCCTCATGCGCTTTCCAGACATTGTATTTTTTGCAAACTGAAGGTTTGTGGCAACCCTGCATTCAACAAGCCTAGGGACCCCATTTTTCCAACAACATTTTCTCACTTTGTGTCTCTGTCACATTTTGGTAATTCTCGCAATTGTTCAGACTTTGTGATCATCATTGTCTTTGTTATGGTGACCTGTGATTCGTGATCTTTGACGTTACTACTCTACTCGCTGAAGGCTCAGGTGGTGGGTAACGCTTTTTAGCAATAAGGTATTTTCTTTTAAATTAAGGTTATGTATATGGTATTGATCTGCTTGACCATATCTCAAATCCTTTGAGTATTTTTTTCATTCTTTTTTTCTTTCTACTCCTCGAATGGATGCTTCCCATTGCCCTACATTTGAGTTGGCTGGCACTTGCTTCCACTTGATCTAGACTGCTGTTCAACCCCTCTAATGGAATTTTTCAGTTCAGTTATTGTATTCTTCAGCTCTTTAATTTCCGTCTGATTTTTTTTTAAATATTTTCTTTTTGTTGAAATTCCTACTTTGTTTTTACATTGTTCTCCTGACCGTAGTAAGGATTTTTATGGTCATTATTTTGAACCCTTTATCAGGTAAATCGCTTACCTCCATGTCATTAAGGTCATTCAGCCTGGCCCTTAGCTCTTGGTTGTCTCTTAAACCTTTATGATCTCCCAAGCAGCTGTTTTTGTTGTTGTTGTTCTTAGTGACTTCCAGTAGTTGAGGGTGAGCCAAGACCTTTCAGTGTCCCAAAAGGGGAGATCTCAGTTGGCACCTAGATGCCGGTTGATTGGAAACTCGATCCTTAAGCTGCGGCTTTTAAGGTATGCAAGTAGACTTCTTTAACAGAAAGGCTGGGAGCTGAGTGTTTCTGCCTGCTCCTTCTGTACTGAGTCCTGGGGGAACAGCCATGTAAGAACTATTTGTTTGCTACGGTCCTGTGGGACCCATGAATGCAAGCCTCACTACCAACAGAACAAGTTGAGACAAGAAAGGGGTAGGGCACAGCTATTCAAGGAATGCTATAGTAATTAACATCAAAATGGTGAAAGATTCGACCCCCAGTAGGCCTTGAGGCTCAAGATGATGAGAGATTTAACTTCTAGTAGACCTTGAGCTTCATTATACGCTCATTGTAATATATTGACATGCTGAATAACATGCCCACAGGCGCCATGGCAGTCCCAAGGCTAGCCACTAAAGGTCAAAGAGTGGGAAATGGTCAACTTCCTGGGAATCCCAGCCCCTTCCCCAGGCTAGTTAGACTGGTCCTTCCACTTATTAGCATATGAAGCCACTGAGCCCATAAAAACTGGCAACACAGCACCTTCAGGCCGCCACCTGTCTCTCTCTCTACCTCTGTTCCGGGAGGCCTGCACTCTGTCTATGGATTGTGTACCTACTTTTACTCTGAGCACCCAACCCCCACACCTCGTGGCCTTTCTCTTGTCTTTCAATGTGTCTCTCTGAATAAATCTACCTTTACTCAACTGTGGCTCGCTCTTGAATTCTTCCCTGTGCGAAGCCAAGGACCCACACTTGACGGGGCACGTCCCAGGGGGTCAGCCGAGGCCTGGGACACGGCCCTCCTCACACCCCACATCATCAAGGTGATTAAGAGGTGCATCTTCTGGGCAGCAGCTGCAAAAGCAGGGGCCCCAGATGTGTCTAAGTTCCTTCCCGGTGGATACTGGTGAACTGGAATGGGCAAAAGGGAAAAATTCTTTTTTCAGTCTACAACCCCAAGGGCTCAGAGTAGAGGCAGCAGTCAGAAATGCCCAGCTCCCAGTCTTTCCCTGAAAGAAGGCTATTTGTGTATCTTGAGGGTCCACTTGAGGGTCATGCTTCTAATTGAAGACATATCTAGGGAGAGACAGCAATCTTGTCTTGACACTTAGAAGGCCCCGCAGGCAACAAATCTGCATTTTTGCTCTTTCCAGCCCCAGCTTGCCAGTGTCGATGTGTCCCTGGAAAGAGCTTTTGCACGCATCTGGCACCCTGGCTCTTGCAGATGCCGTCCAGGGGACACACCCTCGATCACCTGCCACTCGTGGCTAGCGGGGCTTAACTTCTAAGCCCCACAGAAATATAGCAAATAAATACTTCCTAAATGGCTATCCCTCCAGGGTGCAGAAAGAAATGTCTGTCTCCCAATATTTTCCCTAAAAAGGTCTATTTGCATACTTTGACAGCTGCTGCCTGAGGGTTAGTCTTTTAATTTAACATACAATCAGGCATAGGCTTAATAGCTCCCGGAGACCAGGGAGGCCGGCAGGCACCATCAAGAATTATGTTTTATTTGGTAGCTTTACTGAGGACCTATGGTCTGGGATATTTGGGGGTTTTGGGGAAAAAAGAAAGAAAGCCACATGTAAACATCAAAAGATGACTGCTAATCACACACGCACACAAACATCCAGATATCTAAAGTTAATGATTTTAGTGCTGTTCTATGGGTAGGAAGATGCAAGAGTCTGGGCTCATTGAAATCATTCCTTTGATCTGCATCTGAACCACCGAGGGCCACTATCCTATTTTTCTCCACCCTGAAATCCCCGCAGGGTGCACCGTGGTGGGAGGAGGGTTGGCTACTGTGGCTGATGGCTTGACTGCTGCAGTATCCTTTGTTTACTGAAATGGCAGGTGACATTCTTTGCCCTCAGGGATGGACAAGGCTAGTTCTTGTGAGTCCATTAAAAACGATTTCTTTGCTGTATTTTGGTGGGTCTTGTGGAAGCAAGTCTCGCTGGCCTTTAGAATTGAATGTTTCGGGGTCCCGTACCTCAGGTGGAAGACTTACAAATGGGGGTGCTAGATATTGGGTCCAAACTCTTTACTCCCCAGGGAGAAGTTAGGATTTGTAAATTTCCTCCCAATGTAGTTATATGTCACCGTCCCAGGGATGGGGTTGATGGCAAGACTGTGTCTCAGCCTCTCCTACCTGCTTCACCGTGGCCTTTTTCTCATTTGCCCAATATGTCAGCCATTTATAATGGCTATAAGCTATTTTCTGGATTTCTCTCAGAAGGAATTTTTCCATGCATAGCTGTAGATTGTATTTCCAGGGGGGAAGGTAACTTCACAAGTCTCCTATGTCACCATCTTGGACTGGAAAACTACCCCCTCACCTTATTTCCATGTGTTTCAGTAAAGCTCATCTACCTCTGGCCATGTGATCTCTTAGCTCTTTGTTGTGTGATGGTAATTCTCCCCATAGAGAAGCAGCCAGAAATAAACTGAACCAAAGCTGAAGAGAAATTTGTTCAGAGGAATTTGGCATCAAATAGCACAGATACAAGAACCAATTTAGAGTTTGTCCCCAAAGAGGGAGTTAGTCGAGTCTTACAGTTAATTGGATTGAAGGGAAGAGAAACTCAATTAACCTAACCTAACCAAACACAGGGCACTGTAGGAACTATTTCTTCCTTTATTCAGTAATTGATTTATACATTCAATAATTATTTAAGGAAGGCCTTCTGTAAGCACAATTCTAGGTGGCAGGAAATAGAAAAGGGAACAAATCATGCTAGAAATCCTTACCCTTATAGAGACTATAGTGAAAGAATGGGAGGAGGCAAATAAATATGGCAAATAAATTAAATGTTTGGTACTTAGGTGATGAAATGTGCTATGGAGGAAAATACAAGGAAAGAATAAGTGATGGGTGGCTGAGAGTGACGGCTACGAAGGTGGTCAACTATTCCCCGTTTGCCTTGAATTTAGGGATTTACTGAGATGTAAGACTCAATGCTGAAATAGGACAGTCTGAGGCAAATGAGGATTGTTGACCAACCTACTGCTAAGTCAGGAATTATTTTGACAGGTAGCATTGGCTGGAAGTTGAATCTGAGAAAGGACATTTGACCAAAGACCTGTAGGAGGTGAAGGGGTGATTCAGGTGTGTATCTAGGAGAAGGTGACTCCCAGGCAGAGACTAAAGCAAATTCTGGGATCCTGAGACAGATGAATGCCTGATACGATTCAGAAATAACACAAGGGCTAGAGTGGCTGACGTCAAGGACGTAGAGGAGGAGAATGGTAAGAAATGAGGTCAAAAAAGTGGCAAGGACTGGGTCACAAAAGACTTTAATGGAAAGACATTAACTTTTACTATGAGCATAGTGGAGAACTAAAGGAGGATTTTAAGGAAAACATTGTCACAATCTGACTTAAATTTTAAAAGGATCATTCTTGAGGCAGCTGAGAATACACTTCAGAGGGCAGGGGTACGAGCAGAGGGACAAGTGAGAAAGTTGTTGCAGTGTTCCAGACAAGAAGTGATGGCCGTTCAGAGCAGGGAGAAGTGGTGAGCTGTGCCGTTCTGTTCATATTTTGATTTGTAAGCTGATAGGTATTGCTGATAAAGTGAATGTGGACTATGAGACAACAAGAAATGTAAAAGGAAACTGCTTTCTATGACATTAAAGTGGCGATATTGAGTAAGGGAGTTAGATATATGAGTCTGGAATTCAGGGTCTAAGAATGGCTGGAGATTTAAATTAACACAAGCCATTAGACCTTGAGTTGTTGAGAAGAGATAGGATATATTACAAAAAAGAAATCTACATTTTACACAGAGGAGAGGTGTGAGATATGGAACTGGGAGTTTCTGGAAGTTCTTTTGTAATTTTTTTTTGCTTTTTCAGGTTGTGGAAAAAAGGTTATCTGAGAAAAAGGATGGATGATAGGAGAATAAAGACTGGAGGTTTGAGGAGATGGAAAGTATGAAAACATTGTATTAAGGCTGCAAAAATAGTCAAGGGGAAGGTAGTGTGATTGTTGAGCAGTGTTAAGGCTAAACATTTGGGAATCACCAGTGTACTCTGAGCATCAGGTATTATGATCAGAATGGTGCAGAGGATGAGCTCAGCATAAGTGATAATTATCTAGTAGTTTTAAGATTAAAGATATGAATATGTAAGTAATTGAATGAATGACAAAGACTACTGTTTTCACTTCCTCCACAATAAATAAATAGAGAAAACCAGATGTTAAACAAAATGGAGAATATAGGTAAGATTTTGCTTTATATCCCAATCTTAGCAAGACTTTTATGTATTTCTTCCATGGGACTGGCTTCAATAAGCTGAGAAAATACAATTAAGAAATGCAGCTGCTTGACTCAGTTTTGGACTTGAGACCATAGTGTGGAAGATCCAAATGAGAGACACAGAGTAAATCTGCCCCAGTTTTCCCTCTGGCTCCATTCTGGCAGCACTGAGTGGGTGAGTATTTCAGAGGAGCCAAGCATCATGAGCTGTAATGATTCGATGGCAGCTGGGAGAACTCTGGCTGCTATTCCCTTACGAGTGGTAGGATGATGATTTTTCTAGCTGCAGCAGGAAAACCTGAGCATTGATGCTTGTGAGAGGCTGGAGGGAAATCTCCCTTTCATATTCCAGGACATCAAGGGCTGAAGTTCACAGCTCACAGCCTTGTATCAGGCAAACAGTGGGCCTCTGTGGTGTGTATGTCCCTCAGAGACTAGTACTGCATTCTGAGAAGTAGACCTTCTGGTTTCTCCTTCCAGTGACGTTATATGCTGAAAATCTCCCATTGTTGTGCCTCCACCATCTAAATCAAGATTTAAACTTAAGCAGAAAACTTTTAAGACTTGGATACCAAGCATCTTATTGTACTTAAAATTTCTGGATGTTTGTAGAAGCCATTGTTGATGGGGCCATTGTGATTTAAGAATAGACTGGCTTCTCTATTGAATAAGTGAGTAAATGAATGAGTGGATGATGAACACAATCTCTGAATTCTTTATATTCAGTCAAGGTTATTTTTAATCTAGGATTCAGATATTTATATTACTAAGCAAAAAGCATATGACCCAATTATCTTTCCTTATTTTTGATTCATCATACACTACGGCATAAAATATATCTTGGTGAAGGACAGTCTTGGGTTTGAATTCTGGTACCAGGTTTTGTTAATTGAGAAGTTGATCAAGTTATTCCTTTCTCTTGAACTTAAGCTGTCCAACTGGATAAACTTCCCTAGATTCGAATCCCACTTCTGTCACTTACTAGCGTAATACTGAGAGAGTTCTTAACCCTTGTGCCTTAGTTTCCCTATCACTAAAATAATGATTAAGATAGCACTTAACTCATAGATTTATTGTAAGAATTAAATGTGTTAACATGTAAAACAATTAGAATATGACTGCTATTTGAGAAACATTCAATAAATATTATTATAATCTGCTGTTGAGATAAAAGTTTCCTTTCACAGGGTAGTTGAACAAAGTAAGGTAGGCATAATGTAGTGTCTGTGATGTAGTGATATATAGATAGATAGACAGATTAATCTAAATATACATTAGATTCGCATAGGGCAATATATAAAAGATCTTGTGGTAGCTCACAGTGAAAAAGAATGCGACAATAAATATATGTATGATCATGTATAACTGAAAAATTGTGCTCTACACTGGAAATTGACACAACATTGTAAACTGACTGTAACTCAATAAAAAAAAGAAAAAAAGAAAAGAAAAAGGAAAAAAAGATTAATTTAAATCTGAATCTGGTTGGAACATATTTTCGTATTTTCTTTTGATGGATAAGCAGGATCTCAGACCATGGATTTGGGCTGAAGATGTCCTAGAGGTCTGGTCTAGGGTGAGGATTAACTGAGATACATCCTCTGTATGAAAGGTGTGAGGCTGAGATGGTGTCAAGGAGAAAAACTAAAAATAAAATGAGGCAGTAAGCACAGAGAGATCAAGAGAAACAGTATCTTGATGTCAGACAAAATTACTGGAGCACAGAAATTTTTGTAGGATGAGAGAGAGAGACAGAGAGAGAAATAGAGAGCGAGCGAGTGAGAGAGATAGAGAGAGAGAGAGAGAGAGAGAGAGAGAGAGAAAGAGAGAGAGAAAGAGAGAGAGAGAGATAAAAGCACAGGGAGAAATCCCTTAGTTTACTGGCAAATCTGCTTGGACTTTTAAGGTGCCAGAATGAGGTACACACCATTGACCAAACAGCTGTTCAGTGCCTGTCCGCCTGTCCAATAGACTGTTCTGCTGTTGAGGAAGGGAAAGAATCTCCCTGATTTACCTACTTTTTTTCAAAAAACAGGTAGGGTGCTCCCGTTTCATCCCTGAGAAGGAAAAGGTGTTGGAAGACACCTCTGAGTCTCTCTAGCTTCATTGATCTCCTTCTCTCTACAAGGAAGTGATATTTCTGGTTGATAAAATTGAAACAGAGGTAAGATATATCCTGGCTTTTTGGATCTTGCTCTTTCTGCCTTGGACCTGTTTGCATTCGGATCGGTTGAGTTCATTTTCGTTACTCCTGCTCACCAGGTTGGCCATCCGCACCTCGCACCAGACACAGACAGCAGTGGGGACGCTCTGCCGCCCTTTCGTCGTTCAGTTCAATGAGGGAGAGAGTACAGTGTTCTCTAATGCTTCTTTGTTGAGAAACCTACACTTCAGGTTATAAGGCTGATGTCTCATACCCTGGTTTAGTGCTGGTTTCTGTGTATCCAAATTTCCTATCCCTTGGCAACATACGTTGGGGTTTAGAATGCTAATTAAAGCATTCCACCACTCTCACCACCTACTGATTTAATCAGCTTTAAAAGTCAGGCATAGGGGTGGAGAGTGGGACTGGAGGTCTTTCTGACGCTGTTCCCTACTAGGCATGGAAAAGTCTTTCTTTCCCCTTTATAAAAATGAGGAATAAAGTGTTAGGGTAAGTGTCATTCCCTAACAAGAACCAATATGAAATTATGGTGTCTGAATGTCATGCATAGATATAACCTTAAGTTCCCATCTAACCCCAAAGTTCTAAAATAGTGGTATTCAAACCCAAATTATCCACTAAATGCAATACGCCTAATATAATTTGAATGGATTGGAGACATGGCAGGAATTAATTTTAAAAAGTTCAAAAGATGCCTATTTATCCTTTTATGTACTAATCAATAGAGACATTTTATGCACTTCTATTCTCTAAAAATAAGGTCATGTTCATAGAGAGATGCCAGAGAGGAAATTGATCAAAGACTAACAACAAAAAGAATTGATAAATATAAATGCATCTTGTTGGGGTGCCTGGGTTGATGTCATGAGATTTGTATTAGATCCAATTTAATTAGCAGCTTGACTCACTCTTAGAATGGTGTAAATAGTATGGGAAATTCACAAATTGGGCCAATTTGAGAGATCTAGCACATACTAAGAAAAAGAGATAAATTGATTAGAAAAATAAGTAGGAAGAGGGCTGCAGAACAAATAAATTAAAGGGAAATACTCAGTAGACAGCATAAAGTGTAAGACCAATTATATAAACAGATTGAGAAAGCTTCTATAAAGGAGAATTATCAAAGGGTTCGCTATCCTGCAAACCTGGTCTTTAATTTGTGGACTTTTCAACAAAATTCTACAAAATTAAAGCTCTCTTATTCTAATCATTGTTAAACATCTTAACTGAAATATAATTCATAGTTCATGAAATTCACCAATTTAAAGTGTATGTATTATTTTTAGTACATTCACAAAATTTTGAAACCATTACCACAATCTAGTTTTACCTAATTTTCATCACCCCTAAATGAACCCCTACCCATCCCCTAGAAACCATTAATTACTTTCTGTTTCTGTGGATTTGCCTGTTCTAGACATTACACGTAAATGAAATCATATATAGTGTTTTCTGGCTGGCTGCTTTCACTTAGCATGACGTTTTCCTGTTATTCTATGTCATCAGTGCCTCATTCCATCTTATTGCAGAGTCGTATTCCATTGCATGGGTAGAAATATCTTACATTATGTAACGACTTATCAGCTGTTGAACAGTTGGTTGTTTCCTTGTTTTTGCTATTACAAATGCTCTGTTATAAATGTTCATGGAGTAACTTTTGTGTGGACACATGTTTTGACTATTCTTGGGTGTACACCTAGGAGTACAATTGCTGAGTTATGTTGGAAATCCATGTTAACATTTGAAGAATTGCTGAATTTATTTCTAAAGCAGTCATACAGTGTTATATCCACAACAGCAGGGTGTGAGGGTTCCAATATCTCCACATCCTCACCAACATCTTTTATTGTCTGTCTTTTTTATTATCACCATCCTAGTGATTGTGGAGAGGTATCTCATTGAGGTTTGAATTTGCCTTTCCCTGATGACTGATGAGGCTGGACATGTTTTCATGTGTTTGCCACTGTGTATATTTCTATGACATTTTATATTCACACCCTTTGCTCATTTTTATAAAGGGGTTACTTGTATATTTTTGAGTTGTAAAAGTTCTTCACATATTCTGGCCTAAATTCTTTATCAGAGATGTGATTTTAAAATATTTCCTCCCTTTCTACACTTCTTCTATTAAATATATTCCTAAAGATTTTAATGTTTTGGATGCTTTTAAAAATGAAACATCTTTAAATTTTAATTTTTGAATTATTCACTGATATTTGTATATTAATCTTATATCCTACAACACTTTTGACTTTTTTTTTTTACTGGTTTGAAGAGTCTTTTTATGTGTTTCTTAGGATTTTCTAAATACACAATCATGTCATTTGCATGTAGAGATAGTTTTTCTTTTTCCTTCCAATCTAGATAACTTTGATTTAGTTATTTATTTTGACTAATTGCCCTGTGCACATAGCTTCTCCTTGAAAATTCATGTCCATCAGAACTCAGAATATGGCCTTATTTAGAAATAAAACCTTTGCAAGTGTAATTAATTAAATAAGATGAGGTCTTTTTGCATAAAAGAGGACCCTAAAGGCAACAACTGGTGTTCTAATGAAAACCCATAGGAAGAGACACAGACCAGACAGAGAGAATATAACAGTGGGAAGATGGAGGAAGAAATTAGAGTGATGCAGCTATAAGCCAAGGATGCTAAGGATTACTGGCAACTTCTAGAATGTAGGAAGAAGCAAGAATGGATCCCTCCCTAGAGCCTTCAAACAGAGCATAGCCTTGCCTCCTTCTTGACTTTCAGCCTCTATAATTGTGAAAGAATAACTTTTTGTTATTTTAAGCCACCAAATTTATGATACTTTATTGTGGCAACCTGGGAAACTAATGCATAACAGAAAGACAAGGCTTTGGAGTCGGACTGACTGAAGCTTGACTCAAGCCTTCTATCACTAATCAGCTCTGAGTCACAGAGCTAGTAAATTTTGGTGCTTCTTTCAATCTATGGAACGGGCATAAGGAAAACCACACACTGTGAAGTTTGAAATGGGTAATTTTTGTAATTTAGTATTTATAAATTTTTAAAAATCTTATTTATCATGTTTATCGTGGTTGTTGCTGTTAAGTGAAACTATACTGGTGGAGCTTCTAACTAAAGAGGAATCCTAAAAGAAGTCAGGTCTCCCAATGAGAAAAACATCATAGACAGTTAAAAACATCAGTCTGACTCCTTCTTCTGTGTGCTTTTGGCTGAATCTGGATTCTCCTCCTTGATTATAAATAGCTTCCTACCCTTCTGACTACAAAATGTAAATTAGACGATTCTGTAGGGATGACTACTTTCCTAATTAAATATCCGTCCATCTGGATCCCATCTTCTGCTTAACCCATCATCCTCTCCCCACCTTGCTGGGATCATAGAGATGACATCTCTTTACTTACTAGCAGAGAATTCATTCTACAGCATGCTAGAAACTGCAGCATAGCTCTGACCATCCCAGAATGGAAAATAGCCAACATCATTAGCAGGACAGTCTCCGCCACTAACAGCAGTTTTCTCCTGTCAAGTGTATAATTCTTAGGGTGAGGAGCTATGTGAGATGAAACAGAGCAGGCTTTTAGAAAGCTCTTGACAGATGGGTTCTCTGACTCTTTGTAGCCAAGGTAGGATCAATAGAAACTTGTCACACGCACGCGCGCATGCAATCCTGTTCAAGGGAATGAGCACTGACTAACACAATTTTATTTGTACCTCTGCAAAATGCTTCTGGTCAAAGGTCAGCATTTGCGGACAAACATTTGCCTCTGGTATTTACTTTCTAGTAGAGGCTTTTGGACAGCTCACCGCAGTGGGATTATGAAAACATATAAAATACACATACTATAATTTCTTCCCACCACTGCCCACCTCACACGTACACAGAAATACATGCGTACCCAAACCTGTTTATCAGAAAACTCTTTCACTTAAAAAGAATGGGTAAAGAACATGGACTCTAAAGTCAGACAGATCTGGGTGTTCCACTCACTCGCTGTGTCACCTCCTGAAACCCCAAATTTCTGATCTGTATCAGGGAAATTGATAGCATGAATCTCATAGGCTTTTGTTGATTTATTACAAGTCTTTATCTTCCTTGAGACTACCTCTTTAAGGATAAGTCCTTATGAAGTCCAAAATGAATAGACTATATGAATAGAATAAATGGATAGTTATAACCTTAAGTTCTCACCTAACCCCAAAGTTCTAAAATAGTGATATTCACATCCAAATTACCCACTAAATGCAATAAACCTAGTATAATTTGAGTGGACTGGAGACAGGGAAGAAATTAATTTTAAAATGCTCAAAAGATGCCTATTTATCCTTTTATGTACTAATCAATATATTTTATTTCTACATCTTCAGTATCTCGCATAGTACCGGGTACATGTTCAAAACCTCACATTTGCTGTACGAAGCCTAGACGGTGCTCAAATCAGGCTTGCTTCTCATACAGTGTGTGGTTTTTATCAAGTTACCTCACTTCTCTCAAACTGTTTCCATAATATGAGAGCTATAATGACTAATGTACAAGATAATGTCTGAAGTCTGACCACTGTTAATATTCATGGTGTCACTGATTGTTCATAGTGGGAGAAAAGGAGATGGTGTTTCCGTATGCTAGTTCCCTTATTTGGATTTCATTTCACAGCCATTGGACTTTTCCCCAACACTTGCTCATTTGTAGCCAAAGGCAGATACTTGGCTGAGTACGATGGAGTCCGGCAGAACACGCAGTACTTAGAAGAATCTCAGATCTTTATTTGAACGTCTTGCTGTAGTCTAAGAGAGTCAAGAGTGAGGACTGCGTCATCACTCACCGCTTTGTCATGATCTACATAGTTGTAATCTCTGGATAGTTTTCACCTTTTTTTGTGGAATAATCAGATTTCCTAATCTTTTAGGGAAAAATCGGAGTGAGCCAAAGTGATACTGGCTTTAGGCAAAACATATGCTTTGTATTTATCAAACTTTTCAGCAATTCCCATGTTGTTTTCACTGATAATCCATTTTAAGCTATTCCTGGTTATATGCATTTCTCGCTTTAATCGTAAGTGTCATAAGCAGAGTACTGTGGACTGGTTCTTCCTTTTCATCCTGGGCTGGAAGAATCAGGAAATAGCCATTCTGATATTTTCTTCTTTTCACACTTTGGAGACTGGTCAATTTTAAGTTTTTGTAAGGGAAAGCAAAATGAATAGAGGTATGCATTTTTCCTACCAGCTAACAAAGATGCAATCTTGCTCTTTTAGTAGGGATTCAGGGAGAAGGCTCTGCGGTGTCATGAGGTGTCATACACACAGGAAACACAAGTGGCAGCTGGTTGCTGTAGAGGTAGCTAATGTGCAAATTCACTAATTAGAGAAATGCAAATTTCAAAGACATTGTGTTGTACCCTGGAGCCATGTTGGAGCAATCAGCATAGGAAGGATCCTAAGAGTGCCCACCTTTGGGGGATCTTGGAGCCAGGATGTGGTTGGTTTACAGTAACTGGTACACATTGTAGCGGCAGCTACTGCTCTGGATGCAGAGAGGTTGATTACAGGGAGCTTCTAAATTGTAAAGGCAAAGAGAGGAATCTGATGGAAATTTAACCTGGCTGACATACATTTGAAACCATTTGCCACCACAGAATCCCCTATATTCCTGTACTCTGTCCTGCCTTTCAATCAGCCTTAGTACAAGTTCACAGTGCACTAGTGATATGAGGAAGAACTGGGTTAAATATGCATGTATTCTTTTCATTTCTGAGCAACTGACCAACCTTAAGAAAAAGAGGCTAAACTGCTACTAGAGACAAGAACAAATTTAAATAAATGCTTGATTGATCTTTATTGTGGTTTTGTTTTGTTTTTCCCCATGACCTGTAGTTTTTTTTCCCATACTGAACGATCTGATTTTTAATTAAATCAAAATAATTGGCTGACTGTTTGTAACATCAGAATGCCAAAATGTCTGTCTTTTCGTGTTGAAGTCCTAGTGATGCAGGAAAACGGATGTGGGGCGTGAGAAGGGCCATGTCCTAGGCTTTGGTTGACATGTCCCGCCAAGTGTGGGTCCTTGGCTTCACACAGGAAAGAATTCAAGAGCGAGCCACAGTTGAGTAAAGGTAGATTTATTCAGAGAGACACATTGAAAGGCAAGAGAAAGGCCATGAGGTGTGGGGGTTGGGTGCTCAGATTAAAAGTAGGTACACACTCCATAGACAGAGTGTGGGCAGTCTCTGAATGGAGAGAGATAGGGAGGGAGGTGGCTGTAGCCGTGAGGTACCGAGTTGCCAGTTTTTATGGGCTCAGTGGCTTCATATGCTAATAAGTGGAAGGGCCAGTCTAACTAGCCTGGGGAAGGGGCTGGGATTCCCAGGAAGTTGACCATTTCCCACTCTTTGACCTTTAGTGGCTAGCCTTGGGACTGCCATGGCTCCTGTAGGTATGTTATTCATCATGCTAACATATTACAACAAGCATATAATGAAGCTCAAGGTCTACTAGAATTTAAATCTTCCATCATCCTGAGCCTCAAGGCCTACTGGGGGTTGAATCTTCCACCATTTTGATGTTAACTGCTGTAGCATTCCTTGAATGGCTGTGCCCTGCCCCCTTCCTGTCTCACTAGCTTAAATTCATTGATTATCAGACTGTAGGTCAGTTGTTCTTAGTTTCAAGTTTACAGATTTCATGGAGAATTTTAAGTTGACATAAGGATATCTATAAACATTCCAGAACCTAGGAAATAGTGTTGGTTAAAATGTACTTGTGTATTTTTCTTAAGAGAAGGTTTATGGCTTCCAACGTATTATTGTAAGGGGTCAATCCCAGGCTCCAAATTTAAGAAGAATGTTACTGCAGTCTTATCACTCATATAGTTTAGGCGGCCCTGAATAAGCAGGTCAGTCCATCTCTCCTCAACTCTCTTTCTTTGCATTCACTGGTGCGGGATTTGGGGGAGATCACGTGACTTACAATGTATCACAAGCATAGATGTCAGACTTGTTCTTCGCACAGCCCTTAAGGCCTTAACCCACGTTTCCCTGTCGAGTAGGAGTCTCAGGTCTCGGCTGCCATTACTGGGTCCTGTAGGAATATCCTCTTTGCCCTGGGAAACAGGCTCTGGGGTGGCCTCTCCTATCCAAACAGACGTACCAGAGAGCTGAATGAAGACCTGACATTTTCCTGGACTAGGGAAATACTGCTTCTTCTCGTAGGCATTTTTGTGTTTCGTTTCTTTTTCTTCTTGTTCCATTGCACTCAATTCCAGAAGTGTGAGTGGGTTTTTTTGTTTGTTTGTTTTGTAACATAGGTGGACATTACACTGAATCTAGAACCTAAAGGCAGTTCTTTATTGTAGTTGTTTTTCTGGCTTCACCATCTTCCGGTTTTGTGACCCTGACTCTCTATTTCATGCTCTTGTACCTCTGTTTCCTTATTTGTAAAATGAAGGTAACAGTCCGCATGCTGTTTTCTTACAGGGTTCTTGGGACAAGCGAATGAGATGGCTGTGAAAACTCTTTTTGAAAAGTAAGTTTCTAATAATATTAGCACATTAGATTTATTTTAAAGCTTTATTATAAAATTGTTTACACGGGTGGAGAAAACTACTTTGGACCCTTGATTTATATGAATAATATGACTCTTTGAACTGTTAGGAAACTTGGTTCTCCATGTAGCTCTGTGTAAGATGCAAAGCTCATCTAGTGATAGGAGGGTGGGTATGAGGTTCAGTGTTGGTATTTGGGGGGCTGGGAAGGAAAAGGCTTCTGGTTTGCTCATGGTAATTTTGTGAGTGTTTTGTTTTTTATATTATGGATAGGTACATGTTATCTTATGACTATATGTATAGGCTAGTTCTTATGTATTTTAGGAGATGTTAACTCTATAACTTTGGACTCCTGAAAAATATTTTTTGAAAATTAAATATATTGAGAATTGGGGAAACACTGTAAGCCCAGTTTTAAGCCATCTCACAAGGTTTTGCACTATCTTCTGTGGAAGGAGAATGTTAGTGACAACTGTGAGTGGGGAACACACGGCAGCTCCCTTAGCAAAGATCCACTGTCCCAGCTTCCAACACACTAGAAGAGTGGGTTTGCTCCTTAGTGCCCACCAAGCAGCTTTCATTTGGCTTATTCTAAGAATTTTTTTTAAAAAAGAGTATCGCTTTTTTAATAACATACTTGCATCTGTGTTGTATAATCATAAAAATCTTGACAGAAATATATTTATTAAGTATAAGGGAAGTAGTAACCCAATGATTATTACCTCTTCATAGTGTTATCTCACCCATCTTGTTTGTAAAGTAGAGACACCTAACCCTCATTAATTCAGGGGCCACTGCTATATAATTTGCAATTATTGACCTGAATTGTTCCGAAGCTTACCTTTGCACTATCTTTGAAAAACAGACATTGTGAGATAATGGAAAAAATATATAAATGTTTATCCACCCCCAGTTCCTGGCAGAGAGCTCCTAAAACTCTTTCAGTTTCCTAAGTGATAGAGCCCTAAGAGCATCTTGTTTCAATACTTGGCCTTTGGTCCTGGTTCTGAACACAAAGTTCCTAAATCTCTTAGAATTTCCTGGGTGACAGAAGTGTCTGGTATTCTAATGAAGTGATTTTTGGTGGCCTCCTGGATAGCTTCAGGATGGGAGATGATCCCCAGAAAGACAAAGGCATGATTAGAAGCTTGGAACTTTCAGCCTCATCTTCCGTCCTCTGGGAAGGGGAGAGGGACTAGAGATTGGTCATTAATGTATGTAATGAAGCTTCCAGAAGAATTCCTGAAGTATGGGGTTCAGAGAGCCTCCTGACTGGTGAACATACCTGTGTGCCAGGAGGGTGGTGCACCCCAGCTCCTCAAGGACAGGCGCTCACGTGTTCAGGACCCTTCCAGATCTCTCCTTGTGTGTCTTCTCATCTGGATGTCTCTCTGCATGCTTCGTTATAGCCCCTATTATATAATAAACTGGTAAATGTAAGTAAGTGTTACCTTGAGTTTGGTGAGCTGTTCTAGTAAATGATAGAGTCCAAGGAGAGGACTGTAGGATACTTCAGTTTGCAGCCAAGTCAAACAGAAGTTGTGCATCACCTGGGGACTACTTCTTGCAATTGCTGTCTGAAGTGAGGGGAAGTATTAAGGCTGAGCCCGTAGCCTGTGGGGTCTGCACTGACTCTGATTAGTGTCAAAATTGAATTGAATTGTAGGACATCCAGCTAATGTTGCAAAGAATTGTTTGATGTGGGGAAAGAAAATCTCCCATATCTGGTGTCAGATGCATTTTGTGTGTGTGAGTAAAGGGGAAACAAGAATGATTTTTTTCCAGACAGATTTATTTCAGTGTTTTATATGGCACAACAATAAAGTAAATCTTACACATAATAATTTTATATGTTTTTAAAAAAGATCATATAAGTTACTTATTTCCAGGTAAGTATGAATAACACCAAGTAAATATGTCTTATTGATTAAAATAGTCCAGACTGGACTGCAATTTATCAACAACTTGTTTTCAGTTATTTAGAGTATTAAGCAAAATTCTATGTCTTAAAGAAAAATTGTGAGATTCTATACACTGAGTTCCCTCCTAAATAGTAAGAATTAGTAAAACTTGAACAGAGGGATTTTATAAAGGAGATTAACATAAGCAGAGAATAATTTAATAAATGTCATAAAATCTCATATCAAAGTAATGTTAAACCAGAATAAGCCTTAAATAATAATAAAGTAATTTTATGTCTTGAACCATTAAATAAATGTTGGGATAAAGGAGAGCAACTCTTTATATGTTTCATACACTATATACGTATGGTTTATCTAAGCCAATGTTTTATATTTTCTTTAGCATGGTTTTTCCCAACAGGCTAATTAGATAGTAAAGGAGGGGAGGAAAGAGTCAAGGAGGGCGAATGACTTGCCTGTTACATAGCCTCAGATTTGAGAGGAGTGAAGCTCTAAGTGAATTGTGCTTCCCATGTTAGTGAAGTGTAAGTCTTAAGGGCAGTTGAAAAACTCTAGTTCTTGGATTCAGAGAGATCTATATTAAATCTGGTCTATTTCCTAATGGTGATAAAATTTTAGAAGAGGTATTGTATTTCTTCCCTCTGCACTTCCTCTTTTTCCATCTTTAAAAAGGAATTACTAATAAGAAACGGATGGAAGTTGGGTATATCAATAAAGTAACACAAGAAGATCTCTGGCATATGGTAGCCTGGTGATTGATAGATGTGTGGCGTGGTGTCGTGGAAGGAGCGTGGCTGTGCTTTGGATTTGGAGAGGTCTGACTTCCAGGTCTTGCTTTGCTGATTTCTCTGTTTGTGACCTCAGGCAAGTTTCTTCGTCTCTCTATAATCCATCTGTAAGATGCATACTTACTTGAATAAAATAAAATATACAAAAGTGATACATGATACCCAACATATGGTAGATACTGCATAAATAAATATTTCTATTATGCTAACCAGGCTGCCTCCACATCCTCACCTACACTTTATAATAAAATTCCACTACATGCTGGTATAGAGCAGTAATGTGACACTCTCACATTTTAATATAATTTATGGGAAAATGCAATATTTAAAATAGAAAACAAATAGTAAATTTTTCTGAACTGATAAAACTTCACTCTATGTTATTTGAAGTCTGGGAACTGATTCCTTGAACTCTATCCAGGATTGTATTCTCGGATCTTCTTAGGATTTTTCACCTGTCTTGGACTTAGGGCATGAGTTTAGCTGAAGTAGGATCCTAGCCTAAGACTAGGATGGTGATTTCAGTCTGATTCAGAGTTCACAGTCTCCAGAATTTGACTTTCATCTTCCCAAGTTGGCTGTGAGTTTTACAGAATCCGGGGATCATAGAAATCCACTGTAGTTTGGCCACAATAAATCTAATGCTGACTGTAACATCACAGTCACCACATTCCTGGGAAGATGACTCCTGTTTGGAGGTACTTGTAAATAATCTATTATAATGACACAAACATGTGAACATTCTTGGACAGTCCATAGTTACCTCATGCCAGTCCTTTCTCTGAACTATTTTAAGGTAGATGAGTTGGCTCCATTTAATTTTCACCCCAATCTTTCCCTTTTACATTCCTGTAATAAATATTTTACGTTAAGTTTTGAATTTCTCTTTTAATAAGATATTCAGCATTCAAAAATAAATACAACCTATCTTAGACATAGTGTAGAACATCACTTCAAATTTATGCTCAGAAACATACAGCCAGTCTAAGTTAACTCTCAAAAAGCATTTAATATTCTCATAAAGAATTCCATGATGACATCTACGAATCTGCTAGTAGTTCCATTGCTCACCTAATCCTTCTGCTCTTATCCAATCAGTCGACCATCCCATAGTTTGTCTGAGTCACTGCTGGCAGGACAGAGGGCAAAATCCCTTCCCTTCCAGTGTCTCCCATAGGTCTGTGTTTGTCAGTATATGGTTAGTGAGTGCTGACCAGATACTTGTCTCTGAGCTAAATCCTGGGGATTCCCCGATAAAATGGATAAAAATTGGGGAAAAAAAAATGGGTAAAAAGTTCCCTGCCCTTCAGGTACCTGCAATCTAATGAGAAGACACCTAGGAAAACTGATTAACTGGGCACACTATGATGTGTGACATGATGGTGGTACACGCAGGGTAGAGTGGGAGTTGGTAGTGAGAAAATGCAGGCAGATCTGTCATCACAGAGGAGCTCAAGTCAGTCTCTCTTTGATGGAGACTAAGGAGTCTAGAGTCAGACTAAAGGATATATTGTAAATACTATACATTATGTATGGTTATCAAGATTATTTCTTTAATCACATCCCTTCCATTTTTGAAATATACTTTGTATACTCCTCTTTTGAATACTTTTAGTTAAATAGGTAGATGGCTTTTAAGTTTTCTAAACTATGATCCACTCTGATAAATGCAATGAAACCCAGCCCATGCATATATATTTTTGTGTAGATATATACATACATTCATATGACACATTTCTGGGTGAAGCAGTCTAATATTTTCCATTTCATACATTTTAGTCTATTCTGTTGTTGGTAACACCCAGAAGATTCCTTGTCACAACACACTGAATTTAACTTGATCTACTAATGGGCTGGGGTCTGTAGTTCGGACACACTGAAGTAACATGGCCAACCAGTTAAGAAGTTACATAGTGTAACAGGTGTCACAAGGAGAACATGTAAAGATGGCAAAGACGGCTGGAGAAGGGGGGCCTGAGAAGCACATTCAAGGCAGGTCCTGGGTTATGGTCATTTTTTAGTCTCTGTATCATTTAGCATCTGTTGGTTCTTAATAAATGCTTGTTAAGGTAATGCAGCTGCATGAAGGTAGCACCCCTTACAAATAACCGTCCAGCATGGCCATTGCTTCTTGCGGCTACAACAGAGGAGACAAGTGCAGGACACGTGTGTCACCAGCCTTTCCTGCTCATGGCAGGCATTATAATGACGTCCTTTTCCTTTGAACCTCAGACCGTTTCCCAACATAACGGTGCAGGCAGCTGCTACCAATCTCCTGGATCTTGCGTGGATGTTGAAATCTGCTTTAGGATATTCCTTTATAACTTTGTTTGTATGTTACTGACAGGTTGACCAAAGGCAGGTTCGCTCTCTGTCTCTCCTTGGACTCACACCTTCCTTAAAGGCAAACACAAGATCTCTTCATTCACTTCAGCTCCAGAGAGTGTCTAATATGATTTCTGGTGCACAGTGGGTTCACATATTGAGATGATAAAAATTTGTTCTAAATAAATTCAATTCCACTTTCCCATCAAATGGGACTGTTAAATTGTGAACATATTTTTTGCTTCCCTGCCTCATAAAATATGAGCACTCTAATCCCAGATGGCACATCCTCCAAAAACATATGGACAAGACAATTTATAAGGAGTGTGCTTTCAGGAGCCGGTCCCACTTAGCCGAGGAGGCTGTGTGATTTTGCCAAAACCTTTCAAGCAACTCATTGAGAAGGAGAGTGAGCAGGAGGCCTTGGTCTTGTAGCTCAGGGACTGAAAAAAGTTGGACACAAATCTCCTTTCTGAAAGGGTATGGGTTTTCATAATTAGGGAGGGAGTGGGGTAGATTGAAGTGGGAAATTCCTCTCCAGGGCACAAAAGACTTTGCAGTGAATCTGTAACAGGGCTCTGTGCTTTCTCTTGCTTGCTTGCTTGCTTGCTTGCTTTTTTTTTTTTTTTTTTAAGATTCTCTACAACCCAAATAGGCTGTGCTGGTCATTCCAGCCCGTGCTGTGCTAGGGACATCTACAAGGAAGAAAAAGGACCTGGCATTCACTTCTCACCTGCTACACACCGCTGTCTAAATGTTTGCATACATTTTTATGTATTAGGCGGGTTATATTCAGGATGGGGAGAGGTAGTAGAAAAGACTTTGCAAGTTAACGGGAGTCAAGTGATGAGGAAGTCTGTGTACTATGATACATCTACCTGGCAATGGGAGGATTCGGTGGTCTTGTTTCCAAGCATATAGTTTGCAGACTTAAAAGTTTGGTCCTCCCTTGCTGCATCACCAGAGATAAGAAGTCTCAAAGCAGAAGATTCTGTCACTGCTTTTAGGAGTACATCATCTCGATGCTTGCCAGAAACAAAAAGGAATGAGTTACGTCTAAATATGCCTGACCTCTGTATAAGCACTCAATAATCAGTAGAGTTGGAGCAAGTTTTTAGCTTTCCGAGCACACGCCAAAGTAACGCCTGTGAACAGAGTCCCAGTGACAGAGTCGGGACATCTGCCCTGATGTGTCTGACTCTGGTCCCCACAGGCTCGACGCTAAGCTGCGCTGCCTTTCGTGGTGCGCATCCTCTGCAATGCCGGATACGTACTGAGCTGTCAATAAGTGACGCTGGCGTGAACCAGCGTTGGATTGTTACAATGAGTGTTTCAATGGACTATTTCAGCGCATCCCTCCGCCACCACCCGCCCCCATGGCATCTGTGCTCCTAGCAGTTCCCCCTGACACTCCCTTTCCTTTTTGGACACTGACAGCTGGAGCTAGAGCTGGAGCAGTTATTTATAATCCTTTATGTTGCTTATTACCCCGCCTCAGACTGATGGTCAGGACAGAGCCCCAGACATTTTGCTCCATGCCAGATCAAACAGTCTGCTGTGGTGGTTCTTCCAGATCCCTGTAATCCGATGACTAGTGTTGGTAGGAGATTTAAATCATGTTTGCGTGGTTTTAACAAGATGGGATCAAAAAAACTGTTTAAAATATGTAGTGAAAGTTTTAGTGGCTTACAAATACATCACAGCTTTTATTTACTTGCTGTTAACAGAAGTTGAAGTCCACATAATCAGAAAAACGTCACAGAGGCGACAGACTGGGAAGAGTTGCCTCAGTACTTGTAACACTTCCAGCATGGTGCTGTGTGCATTGCTATATTAGCATTTCATCCTCATATTAATCATAAGATGTAGGGATTGTTAGCCCCATGTTTCTGATGATAAAACAGGAATACAGAAAGGTCAGATAACTTGCCCATAGTCTTGGCCTAATAAGAGGAAGAGCTGGGATTTGAACATAGATCTTACTGCCTCCAAAATCCTGTACAGACACAGCCTTTTTATTTAAAACCCAGCACTGAAAAAGCCCTGCTCATTCCTCTGTAAATTTCTACCATCTGCTGAGAAGCTGGAGCATCACCTAGCCCGAACACTGTCTTATTACCAGCAAATAAATGTCAGGGTAAAGACCATGAAAATCATCTGTTACCTTAGCCTTCAAGAAGTGTCTCCACTCCCACCTGACAGCACTTTCCAAGGATGCTGGGAAACAAACAGATTAGCGAGGCCAGAGTCTTAGGGGGTTCATAACCTTATGTTTCTGAACATTTAACTTATTAAAATTCACAAAGAAAGACCTTATGGTGCCATCATTTTATCCAACTAACTTCATCAGTACGGCTCAAGGGCTATGGCTTTGTACCGTCACCCTAGCAGCGGTGAACATATGGTTTTACTTCTCTCTAAAGCCTCAGGGCGTCTGATGGTACCTTTCATGGATAATGGATAAAGGCTGCCGTACCAGTAGGTAACTTCTGTTCCATCAGTGTTGCCTTCGTGCCAAGAATGCTGAATAAATTCCAGGAGGGTTTGAACTGACCCAGGTCTATTCTGTCAACAGTAACATCCTCTGGAACAGCAGGGGAAAACGCTTCCTGTTTACCTGTACTTTGGAGTTCCTCCATTTGCATGAGCTCCTGAAAGCAGAAGCCCTGTGCAACACAGTTAAGCCACAGGTTGTAGCTACCACAGTCTTTGTTAGCTGTTGCTTCGTTTGGTAGTTTGATTGCATCAGTTTGTTCTTTTGGGTACCTCCCCCACTGCTTCCAGGTGAGAAAATACTTTTTATCATAGCTGCAAGGATCTATTGCAAGTGTATTTTGAGAATAAATGCAGAGAAAGTAAGATAATTGAAAATGGTTTTGAACGTTATTTTCCAGGGTTCCCTCCAACCTCTAAACTACGAACAGCATCACCGTTTGTCAGTGTCATTAACTTCCTAGTGATTAAGTGCAATTCTGTCTAATCTGCGTTCCATTGTCAGTTGTTCAAGAGGGTCAACATCTCCTTTAGGTTTCCTCCCAAGAACTCTCATGATATTGACTTACCAAAGGGCTGGAAATGCACTAAACTCAGCAGTGAATTTTCAGTTATTTTGAAGAGGACACGTGGGTGGTTTTTACACCTTCAAGACTCACTGTAGTACCGTGAATGCAAAGAGAGTAGGCTTTGCAACAAGATCAAGCTGGGTCCAAATTTGAACTCTAAGAGTTCTGGGTCATCTTCTGCAACTTACTTAATGTTTTGCTCATTGGTACTCTCATCTCCTCCTTCCCCTTTTGCCATGTTTTATGCATATTCATGAATATTACCATCATTTAGACACTCGTTCAGAACCCCAAATTAACACTCATGATTGACTTCCTTATCCCAGTGCTGTGTGTTCAAAATCTATTCTGAACTTTACCTTCTCTCATCAGTTCTGGAGCCCAGATCTCTTGTCAGAGGCATCGTCTTCCTTCACGTGGACCACAGCCTCCTGTTTGGTCTCCCTGCTCTTACATGTGTACTCCTTATAGTTTATTATCCACAAAATTTATCGCCATCATCACTGCATAGCCAGAGTGAACCTCAAAATTAGATCATATAATTCCTTAGCTGAAAGCCATCCTTGGCTCAATTTAAAATGATATACTCCTTAGGACTGCTTTCAAGACTCTACATTATCTGGCCCCGTACTACTTGGCTTTCCTCATCTTGTTCTACTTTTTTGCCATGACCACTCTGTTCCAAATAACCTAGCATTTTTGTTGCTTCTTGAACACATCAAATTCACTCCCATCCTATAGCGTTCACCCTTGCTGTTCTCTCTACCTGAAATTCCCTTCCCCGAGGGAATGTTAGGTCCTTGATATGACTGACTAAAGGTTCAGAGAGCCCTCCGGTGAGCAACATAGTTAAAATAAAACGTATCCTTCTCGCCACTCTCTATCCTGTAACTCTGCTGGTGAGTCTCCATTGGATCATCACTACCTGCCTCTGTTTTGTATATTTCGTTGTTTATTAGACTAGGGACATTTATTTCTTTTGTTTGATGTTGAATTCTCAATCCAGATAGGTGTCTGCAAATAACAGACAAGCATTACATATTTATTGGATGAATCAATTAATAATAAATGAATAAACTCTATATTTTCTAAAAATGATATTGACATTTCCACCCTTGCAGGGTTGCAGTAAGGATGGGAGTTAAAATATAAGGCAAATAAGCATGATGGGCACGAGGTTCTCATAAATGGTTGTTGTTACTACTCAGATTTGAACTGGCTAAATGATGAAAGACGGATCTCAGCGGCAAGTAGGACTTTCTGAGACTACATGAAATGTGATGAATTTCGATAATAAAGTGGAGTGCATGGGAGTTTTTGAATACTGACTTCCTGTCTCAGACACAGCACCCCTCACATGAGATTACTGAAAAAAATACATTCCATTAATTTTAGATTTATATATACATTAAAATTTTTGGACATACACAAAAAATGTAACATTCTTAGAACTATTTGTAACCTATTACTACTTATTATTTTTGATATCTAAAGAAATGCTGTGATCACCAGGCTGAGATTTGGCTGTAATTCACAATAGCTTTGTCTACCATTGTCTATAGATGTGTGAATTTAGTTATGTCATTGTCTGATTGTGACTTTTTCAGTATATGTTACATTGGTAGAACCATGTCCAGATTAAGTTTAACTTAAATTTCGATCTATCATTTTTGTTTAATGTATCTTCCAATGATTACACAAGGATTCCATATTGAAAATAATGATTTTGTGTGCATAAGTTGTGTGAGGCAAACATATGCCAATGAAGTCATATTTTTAGTTACTTTTTAAATTCATTCCCTGGATATTGACTTGTCTTATCAGTGGGGTTTTATTGCAGAAGGATTTAATGACTTGCCACACCACATCCATCCTCTCCTCGACTTACAGGACTTAATCAATCCGAAGGTCCTGGTCACTGACAGAGCAGAAATGGTTACAAGCTGGGGGATGGTGACTGGACTATCCTTTCAGGCTTTAGCCTAGTTGCTTTGGTCACAGTGGCCACCTTCACTTTTGAAGTTCAGTCCAACAGTGACCTCTCCAAAGAGGCTTATCTACAGCTGACTGGAAGCTTTCCCTGGTACCAGAGGGCAGCCTGCTGAGCTCCGGGGTTGCATTTATTTGAATGGTTCAGACTCATTTGCTTAGTTACATCTGTGCCATGGGCTAGGGCTCCCCTAAAAACTGAGGAACTTGTTATGCCTGTACCACTGTCCCCTGCTAATGCATTCTCCTTTGACCTTTGCAGAGGGGGTTTGTCTGGGTCACCAGCTCTCTTCCGGCAGACCTACATGAGCTACACTATGGGAAATGAGGCACTAAGTCCTCCATTGCCTCTCTGGTGAGAGCTAGGAACCCTTGTTTGGGTGGAAGGGGGCAGCCTTCATTAAACATCAGACTTCCACTCCAACATTTCCTTGGATTGTGTGTCTGTTGTGTGTCTACTGACAACACATGTCCATAGCTAAGTGGAGCTCTTCAAGTGACTCTTCTTCAAACATCAACATCTGCAGGAAGCTACTCTTGACTGAAAGAGAGAGAATGGCACCTAGCTATGTTTCGTTACGTTTGACTACCTACTCATTAACTGCAATTAATTAACAAACCGCAAGCAACAACAAAATTTACTGTATACATTTAATGTGGTATTCTGTTTATCCTGAAAAGTCAATCTTGAAGGTGTATCTTAAAATCATTGATAACTTTAGAATTGGGAAAAAATACCATATATGTACAGAACAATGACCAAGCGTAAAGTGAAACTATTATTACCTGGAATTTTGGTGTCAAACTTGGGAGGTGAATAGGTAGAACACAGAGCTTTTTAGGGCAGTGAAAATACTGGGTGTGATATTATAATGGTGGATACATGTCATTAGGCATTTGTCTTAACCCATAAAATGTACAACACCAAGAGTAAAACCGAAAGTAAACCATAAACTTTGGGAGAGTATAATGTGGGCATGTAGGTTCACCTTTGGTAAAAAATGTACCATCCTGGCCAGTGATGTTGATAATGGGGAAGGCTATGCATGTGTAAGGGCAGGGGACATATGGGGAATCTCTGTAAATTTTGCTGTAAACCTAAAACTACTCTAAAAAATAAAGACAAGGGAAAAAAACGTGGGGAAGGGAATGTGTGGCTTTGACCTCTGGAGTAACTCAAAGGTAAAAAGACAATAGCCTTGTGCCCTGTGATCTTTATCACCAAATAAGACTGTGCCCAGTATAAATCCTGGAATTTATTCAGTACAGGTCAGTCGCCTGCTTCTTAGGAAGTCTCATAACTTACGCTTGATTCTGATTTATTCTTGTGGTGTATGAGAGTTGGGGGAGTGAAACTGTTGGGCTGTTCTTCTAGAGGCTGCCAATAACTAGAAAAGACAGATCCAATTAGCGGGATTCTCCTTACTCCAAATAAATTATTGGAAGAATGGGGTAAGCTGTGGATTTTTCCTGCAGGGTTCTTATTTTATTAATAAAAGTAAATCAATAAATATATAACTCCATGTGGCTATTTTTTTACAGTTGTATTTGGAAAAAAAGTTCTCAGTATATTGCAAAACCACTTTTATAAACAATCAACAATGGCAGATATAAGATTTTTTTTTTTAATCAAAAGAAGCTTTAAGCAAAGTTTAATTCTTCTTTTAAGTATCATTTTGAGTCATCCTCTCCTAGTTACAAAAATGTGGCCACCCATTGTCTGAGAGATAGAGGTAATAGAATCACCTTTTTGATTGACGGAGGTTAAATTTTTATTAATTCATGTAAGAAATCCTGGACAACTTGGCATAAGAAGTTCTGGGAGGAGTCCATTGCCTTTTCACCCAATTTAAAGTTAGGAAGATCATCTAATAAGACTAGGAGACCATAAAGAAGGTGTTTTTCTATTAAATTATTAGATTCATGAAGTTCACACTTTACTTAGTCTCTAAAGATCACATAGAATTACGATAACAATAATAATTGCCTCTAAGGATTGTTGTACTGATTAAATGAGACAATGCATGTAAAGTACTTAGGAAAGCACCTAAAAGCTCCTGTATTTGCTGAGACATCCACAAATGTCTTCTTCACCACCTTTTCTTCTTCAAGGACCGACCATACGTAGATTCAGCACGTAGACATCACCCAGTGACTGTTAATATCATTACTATTTTTATCAGCCATCACACTTCCACAATGTATATAACGAGCTCTATTAAAAATGAAACTTCATTTACATTTTTTCTGCGGTGGGGTTGATGATTCATTTGCATTTTTTAAAGGAAGCAAATGGCAAGATAGTGTGCAGACTTGAAAATTATTTCAAAAAGTCCATTTCCAGCCTGCACTAGGTTCAGTCCTTTATTTTTTCTATCGGAATTTAAAGGAAGTGATTGGAGACATGTTTGAACATGAAATTGGGCAAATTCCCATCCTAAAAAGAAATTTTAGTAAAACCTATCTTCTGGTTACCCAACTGCGTCTGAGAGGGGCCCAGGCAAAACTTGCCACCAGCTGAACTTAGATTGTTCTCTGTCTGCAGCCAGCCGTTACCGGGATCCCATGCCTTGCTGCTTATGGTGCATACATTTTCCTTTTCTTTAAGCAATGCTACAATCTCCTGGTCATTGCCACTTGGATGTCTGTTTTAGATTGAAAGATATCAGATCACTGAATAGATATAAAAATGACTGCATGCAGCTTATAGGAATACTACTTATTAAGCATAAACATGGCATGCAGATCCCTCCCCTCCGGCAGTACAAAGATCAAGGAGATGAACAGTGACACGTGACACTTGTAACAAAGATTTTATGTCACTTTCCTCTTGTGGGTTTTCTTGACAGTTTACTTTGCTGTTTTACCTAAGTCCCTACAAATCCCTCCCAATGTCTGTGTGTTTGCTGACTTCCGAGCGTCACAAGCAAAGTGTTTAAAGGAAGCAAAACCAACGGCTTTCTCACTCGATATGAAGAACCCGCTTGTGACGATATGGCTGGAAGGTCTCTTCTCTTCACAGCTGTGCTAACAGATTGCTGCTCAGTCGGTGACCTTTCTCACCAGAGCAGTTCAAAGCCTTCTTCCCAACTTTGCTTTTAATTTAATTATCATGTGAAGAGAGCAAAATCCTTTTATGCATCACTGAGAAAGAGATATATCTTGGGACTGCAGTGTCAATGATATTGCCTATTACAAGGCCTGAGAACTGTCTGATAAAAGTAAAACTTTGTTCCAGATCAGAGAAGCATTTAGTTAAAAAAATTTTTTTTGATAGCTCTTCAAATAATGCAGAACTTAGGTAGATTGAAAACAGGAAAAGCAAATGTCCTCTATGAATCACAGACCCTACTTGGAGCAACAAAATCATTTAATCTCAGGATTGTCTTAGTTTATTTGATTGTTGTTAAAAAAATTTTAGTTTATTCCAGTGTGAACCTTTTTAAATTGCTTTCCCATGTGAACTAGGGTAGAAAGTATCGCATGATCTTATTTATTTTAACACTGAAAGAGCATGTGTGAAAAGATGAATAACGTGGGCAAGACGAAGTGGCTTCTGATCAGGAGATTGATAGTGATGAGGTATTGAAACTGGAAATGTCCTTGACTAACTGTGAAAGCAGGTCTCACACTCATAAGTCATCCCTCCCATCCCACTTTACTATGGCCCCCAGTTGCGTGGTGGATGGCCCAGCTGGCTCTCTACATTTAAATGAGCCACTGGACCACAGGCTACTGGACCATATCCATTCTAAGTCAACCCCTGACCCTGACTTTATTCTCAACCTTGGTCTTCAAAAATTGTAACTTCTCTGCGCTCTGCTTCCCAGTCTGCTCTTGCTGCCTTCCACTTTTGACTTTCTCAGTTCAATTTAAACAAATAGTGTTAATTTTGATGAAACGTATCTGCTTCCTAGGCACCCATCCATAATCTTAACCACCAGGGGGACAAGAGTAGGACACACTCTCTTTCCTTGATATGCTTTGTCTCATGATAAAGATATGCAAAAAAGAAATCATTTTAGTAAAGGGAGATATTAATAGAGAGTCTTCCACAGGTTGATTTAGGGACTAAGCTCCTTTCATCTTGCAGCTCTACTGTCCCCAGTTTAGAGCCCACCTCTAAATTCTTGGCTTCCAACCGGTGGACACAGAACTAAAGAAGGTGAAGAACTGTGTGAAATTTTGTGGGCTAGATCTGTTGTTAGGTACCTGGATTTCATCAGCATTTCCTGGTCAGATCTGACTCACGTGGCCGTAGTCATCTGTAAGTTAGCTAGGTATGTTAGTTTCCTATTGCTGCTGTAACGAATTACCAGAAATTTCATGTTTAAACAGAATACAAATTTATTCTCTTACTGTTCTGGAAGCCAGAAGTCTGAAATCAATTTCACTGGGCAAAATCCAGATTCTGAGGGAAGAAACCATTTCCTAGCCTTTTTCAGCTTCTCGTGGTTGCCTGTCTTCCTTAGCTCGTGGTTCCCTCCTCACATCGCTCCAGCCTCTTGCTTCCATGGTCATGTCTCCTCCTATTGATTTTTAATCTCCTGTCTCTTTCTTATAAGGGGCATCGTGAATACACTGGGCCCAACTAAATCTTCCAGAATAATCTCTCCAGCTTGAGATCCTTAATCACATTTGCAAAGTGCCCTTTACCTTGTAAGGTAGCATATTCATAGGGTTCTGGGGATCAGGACGTGGACATCTTTCTGAACCATTATGTATCACAAAAGGCAAACTCCAGCTCCGTGCCCTGGGGGAAAGGAAACTGGTTTGGAGAATATTTTTTCCAATTTATATAATAACATAAGTAATGGCTGTTACATGGTGTGCACTCGACTTTTTATATTCCCAATTCAGTATATTTGTATCACTATATATTTGTGTGTGTGCATGGGAAATTAGTATATATGTGCTAGATAAACACTTTATATGCACTGTATTAATGCATTCAACAATGCTGTGAGTGAAGTACTGCTATTTCTGATCTACTGAGGCAGGAAAATTAGGCTTAGAAGATTTAAATACTTGTCCAAAGTATCAAGGTTAGTGGTGACACTGGACTGAAATCCAGGTCTGCCTGACTCTAAAACCTCTCTCTTTATCTCTACAAGAAACTGTCAACAGAGATTTAAACACAGGATATTGTTGGAGGAAAAGAACGAATCCTTTATCTCAAAGCAGAGCCGCAGGGATGACTTCACAGAGGTCTTCGATCCATGGACTGGTACTGATTCTCTATTGCTGACCCTTAACTCCCTGGCACTACAATCTCTCACTGTCTTTTGCTTTGTGTCTCCTTCCAGCTGTTCCTGGAAACCCACTAGCTAATGCAGCCAGCATCTTGTCATCCCCACGAGTGCTGGAATCTGTGACTCAGACAGTACCTTGAGGCCTGTCATTTGGGCCTTAAGCTGATTCTGGCACTGGAGACAAACAGAAATTTTGACAAGATTCAGGCCAGGAAGAATTCAGAGACAAAAATGCAGGTCAGGAAGCAAGACTGGCTCAGTCAGCATGTCCCTGACAGAGGGCCTGGATGACTAGCACTGTAACACACTTTTCTGAGGCAGCCCCGGTTGGCCCTGAAAGAAGGGTTTTCCAGCCTCCAGATCAGTTCACCTCTATACTCACCGCCTCGTATTGAACCCATCAGAACTGCGTACAGCATCTCTCTACCAAAAAGATTCTGATTTGTAGCCACCCAAAATAAATTGTGGCTCCCGTATAGACTCTCTCATTTGGCAGAAATTAAGTTAATATGCCAGCACATGGATAACTCAAATGACATTTTCACAGAAAACATCAAAGGGAACAATTGTGATTTTCCACTAACAAGCACTGAGAAGTGGGAATCATTCTTATCATCACTTTCTCACAATGACATCTGTTAACCTCTCCCCGACTTTCTCATAAGGTCTCTGCTATGGACAGAAGAGGGCAGAGTGGTACATTTTAGCAAGATCTAATCATCGGTGTCTCATATTTTTAATGAAACACCACAAAGTCCTTGTTGCAGGAACCTCCCCATTCTTACCTATCAAAGATGATCTAGGTGTCTAAGAAGTTGCAAATACATTTGAAACTCCCACCTGCTTGATTCGTAGTCAGATACTTCAGTTATCCGAATAGCAAAACCTAAAATCATCAGCTCTTCGAAGTTTTTCAGGGGACCCCACTGAAAAACATTCACACACAAAGTCATTGTAACAAGTGCAGTAGACAGAGCCCTCTAGCCTAAGACCACATATTCAATCATGAATATATTCAACACATATTCAGTAAGGACCTGTTCCTTACCAAACACCGCACTAGCTGATGCAGAAAATCAAGGTTCTTGTACTAGCTTTGTTAATAATTAGCAGTGTGACTTTGAGGAAAACACAATGTCCTAAGCCACAGCATTCTGATTTCTCAAGAAGGTATAATATTAGTTGTCTAACCAGCCTCAGAAGTGTGTTGTGAATTTCAAATAAGGCAATATATTGGCAGCCCTTTGTGAATAACAAGGGACTCTATAAACATTTATTATTCATATAAATGCGATGAGTTTTACTTTCAATTCAAACATAGTGAGTGTATATAGTTTTCAAAATTGATGAAAAAAGAACTTACTGTCTTAGCAAAGATTCTATGAAAATCATTGTTCCCCTATTCCCTCACACTGATCGGCATGAGATTTTCTATACTAATTTCTCGATAACATGTAGGTAAGTCATTACAATGGAAATGTCTTTCTGGGCTACAGGGCACATTATGTACAATACTAGTGTTGCCAGCACAGGAAGGCAGTACTCAGGAATACATAATATGTAGCTGTTCACCTCTGACGTGTTTAAGTATATGCATGTTGGGTTTCCTGGCAAAATTGCAGAGTACAAATTATTTCAATTAAAAATAAACATGCTTTTCATGAAATTAATTACACGTTACATTTAGATTTAGACATTGCCTGGTGAAATATGGTTGTAAACACGGCTATTAAAACTGCATTAGGAAAATTCAGTCTGTCCAAATTTCTCTCTCCAACCCATGTTTGAAACTTTATATTAAAGAATTGATTAACTTTTATTTCTTTACCAGAGAGTGGCTCTTTATAAAAGCAGGGGCTTTTTTACGTACATTGAATTGAACTTTCTAGGTAAAATACTGATTGATGGAATGGTGTGTGTTTTCACTGGGAAGAACATTGGGAAAAAATTTTAAATACATAAACATGATTCTGCATAAGTGTATAACATACCCATATCTATAGACTCACAGCATTGGAAAGGACATAGGTTTACTGTAGCCTGAACTACCCTTGGGTAACTGATTGCTTACTTATGACATACTGGGTACATGCAAAGTGCTGCCCATCCATCCTTGAACATCCTAGCATGGAGAAGTTCGCTGGTACCCAAGGCAGCACATTCTATTTTGGGTAACTCTCTTTGTTTAAAGTTCTTTTTAAATTTTTAAAAGGTATTTATTTAGCTGGTACAATGGTAGGCTCAAGGATGAATGGATAATAAGAAATGTATAGTTCTTATCTTCCAGAAGTTTAGAAGCTAGATCAAAAATATGAAAAAATAGTGAATTTCTAGCAAATTCATTAATTTTCTTTAGTCACAAATGTGAAGATACTTATACAAAGGTAAAAATATTAACTGATTTAAAATTTATAGTATGCCTTCTTCCAAGATATATTAGAAATCACTTAAAACGTAGTTCTGATCACCTAATTAGAGGATCTACATACAATAATATGAATAGAATACAGTTTCCCTGAAATCAAAATTTGAATTCACAGAACATTGTTTCGTATGAAATATTAAACAGTATTTAGATGATAACATCCTCTATGATTTTGAAAAATAATATAAATCTTCCTTGAATGACCAGCCATTCTACAGTGATTAGATCAGTTCTGACCATCGGACAAAGTGTGCATGTAATTGAGAACAGTGCCTCACACTTCACCTTTCAGAGTGTAGAAGATTATTTTCTATCACAAATACCCTCCCTGGCTTTCCAACTTTTGAAAGCGATTTGAAGACATCAGTTTAATTTAAATTCCCGGTCCTCAAGTTAAGTAATTTTAAGAAAACTGTACTTCCATAGCTAAAATTTATGAGTTAAAGCAATATTACAATTAGATATCTAATGATAGAAATACATACAAAAATACACAAGTTTACCTTCCTGTTGCTTTGTAATTTCTGAGTTGAACCAAGACATCCCAAAATATTTTTTAGCAATATTTAATTTAAACATTACTTTAAAACAGTGAAGAAAGAATAAAGGAATATAACCTTTTAAAGAGGACTCATTGGAATTTATAATACACTAAGAACAGATGTGAAGGAAAATTTCATTCTGGTGATCATGGGTCAATAAAAATAGCCTTAACACATGTGCTTATTTTAGATTTTCATTTGTTTATTATGACCTACTTCATTTTATTGTGATATAATTAACATGTCATTCATGTGTACACCTTAAGTGTACAACAAAAATTTTTTTAGTACAGCCAGAGAATTGTGTGACTATCACATTCTATTTTTAGAATGTTTTGTCACCCAGAAAGAAACTCAGTACCCGTTATGAGTCACACCCCATCTCCCCTCGAAACTCAAGACAAACAATAATCTATATTCTGTGTATAGATTTGCATTTTGGACATTTCTGATAAATGAATTCATACAATATGTGATCTTTTGAAACTGGATTCTTTCACTTATCATGTTTCCAAGGTGTATCCAAGCTATAGCATGTACCAGCTCTTCATTCATTTTTATTGCTGAATAATTGTCCATAGATGGTATACTACACTTTATCCGTTTATCAGTTGATGCACATTTGGATTGCTCCACATTTTGGCTATTAAGACTAATGCTGTTATAGACATTCATATAGGCATTTTTGTGTAGACATATATTTACATTTATCTTGGGTATATACCTAGAAGTGGAATTGCTGGTTCATATGGTAACTCTATGTTTAACATTTTGAGAAATGGTCAAATTGTTTTTCAAGGATGTTCTAGTATTTTATGTTTTGCCAGAAGTGTCTAAGGATTCCAATTTCTCCTTGTCTTTGCCAACATGTTATTGTCTGTCTTTTTTATTTTAGTAACCCTAGTGGGTATGAGATATTATCTCATTGTGTTTTGAAACTGCTCTTACCTAATGGCTAAGGATGCTGAGTATCTTTATCGATGTAAGAGTTCCTTACATATTCTGGACAGAAGTCTCTTAATCAGATAATGATGTGAAAATATTTTTCATCCTAATAATTGACTTAACTTTCTTGATGATGTCATTTTCAAAACAAAAGTTTTTCATTTTTATGAAGTCCTAATTTTCTACTTTTTCCTTTTGTCATTTGTGCTTTTGGTATAATTTTTTTTAAGGCTTTGTGTAATCTGAGATTGTGAAGATTTACTCCTGTGTTTTCTTTTAAGAATTCTATTTTTTTATCCTCTATGTTTAGATCAATGATCTTTTTTGAGTTAAGTTCTGTGTATGGGATGATGAAATACAATTTATATTTTAAGGCAGGACAAGAAAATTTAAACATAAATTTACCTCTCTCTGTTTGGGCCTCCTCTCTCTCTCCTCAATGTGCAGTGTGCATCTGCCTAACACGTTTAGCAGACCTCTTCAAAGACAGGAGTGCCCGCTCCACCATAAAGATCGATTTTTTCTGACTCTAGCAATGCAACTTCTTAAAATAATAGCATTTTCCCCCCAGTTCTGTACGGAGTCACAGTGACTTGCTACTCACTTGGTTTCGTACATGCTTACCTGGACTATGTATCCTTGGTGAGTTTTATGTAAAATATCAGCGTGCCATTTTGATGTGTGCACTTTTGTCTAGAAAATGTAGGTAACTATGCCTTCGACTTCTAACAGGTGAAACGGTTCTCAGCTTTCTGAGAGTCCGTCTCCTGGGTTATAATCCTTACTTTGGCTCGAGTAAAATTGCCTTTTTTCTTCTTAACTTTATTGCTAATTGAACTTTCATCGACAAGGATAAGGAAGGAATCCAACTTCATAGTTTATGCATGTGAATATCCAGTTTTCCCAGAAAAGTTTACTAAAAAAAACTGTCATTTTCCCGTTTAAGCATCTCAGCACCCTTGTCAAAATTGAATTGGCCAAAATATAAGAGTTTATGTCTGGACTCTAAATTATATTCCATTTTTCATATGTCTATCCTTATGTTAGTACTACACTGTCTTGATTAATGTAGCATTATAGTAAGTTTTAAAAATAGGAATTCTAGGTCCAATTTTGTTAACAATTTGAAGATTATTTTGTCTTCTCTAATTACTAGAATTTCCATATGAATTTTAGGATCTGCTTGTTAATTTTTGCCAAAACAAAAGCCAGCTATGATTTTAATATTGTGTTGAAACTGTATTTCAAATTGGGAAGTATTGCTGTCTTAACAATTTCAATATTAAGCATTCTGATCCAGGAACATGGAATGCGAATTCATTTATTTAGGTATTCTCTAATTTCTTATAACAATATTTTCAGATTTTCAATGTAAAAGTCTTACATCTTTTTTCTTAAATTTATTCCTAAGTGTTTCATTCTTTTCAGGCCATTGTCAACGGAATCACTTTCTTAATTTCACTGTCAGATTCTTCATTGTGAGTAAATAGACATAGACTTACTTTTTCTAAAATGATCTTGCATCCTGTAAACTTGCAGAATTTTTTCTAGTTGTAGAAGTCACATCCCACCCCACCCCCGATGGATTCCGTAAAGTTTTCTACAAACAGGACCATTTCATCTACAAGTAGAGATAACTCTATTTCTTGTTTTCCAATCTGAATTTAATTCTGTTACTTGTCTATTTTCCTAGACTAGGACGTCCAGTACAATATTGACTAGAAATGGCAAGAGCAGACATTCTTGTCTTGTTCCAGATCTGAGGGCAAAAGCATTCAGTCTTCCACAGTTAAGTTTGATGTTACATGGTGTGTGTCAATATTATTAATCTTTTTTAAAAGTAACTTTTTGTTTCATTAATTGTCTCTACTGTTTTTCATTCCTCTGCTTCACTTGTTTCCATTCTAATGCCTATTAATATTTTTCTTTTACTCGATTTTGGTTTAATTTGCTCTCTTTTTTCCAGTTTCTTTAGGTAGTGTAGCTAAGTTATTGATCTGAGGTTTTAAAAATTAATATTATAAAATGTTTGGCTATACATTTCCTTTTAAGCACTGTTTATATATTACTATTATTATTATTCTTATTAATCATAGAGCATTTTTAAATTTCCCTTATGAGTTCTTGGACCTCTTGGTTATTTAAAAGTTTGCTGTTTTATTTCCATGTATTTCTTAATTTCCACAATTTCCTTCTGTTATGAATTTCTAATTTCATTCTGTTCTGCTGAGCAAGCACACTTGGTATGATTTCAGTCATTTTAAGGTTATTGAGGCTTGTTTTATGGCCTTGTATTAGAATTTGGTCTGTCCTTGAGAATGTTATGTTTGCTTGAGGAGAATACGTTTTTCTGTTGTTGGATGAAGGATTTTATTGATGGCTCTTAGGTCTAGTTGGTTTATAGCATTTTTGAAATCTTCTATTTTCCTGTTCACCTTCTATCTAGCTGCCCTACTTGTGATTTGAAGTGGGGCGTTTTAAAGTCTCCAACTCTTATTTTTGATTTGTCCATGTTTCCTTTCAATTCTGTCAGTTTTATTTCAGGTATTTTGGGGTTCTGTAGTTAGGTGCATATATGTTTATAATGATTATATTTTCAGATGGATTAACTCTTTGTCTAGAATGTCGTATTTTACATCTTGGAACTTTTTTTTTTTTTTCTTTTTAAAGTCTATTTTGTCAGACATGAGTACAGTTACTCCAGCTCTCTTATGGTTACTACTTATAAAGCTTTACTTCTATACAGCTTTAATTTTTCTTTTCCTTTCTTTTTTTGATGTTATTATTAGTATACACATGCCATCTATATACACATCCAACAATATTTATTAATAATTATTACTTTATATAATTTGTGTCTATTAAGAAAACTGAGAGATGAATGGAAAGCAAGTGTACATTTATGGACCCAGTATTATTGACCTCCCTCTCTTCAGGTGGATATTCCTCCTTAGAAGTGGGGGCTCAATGGGAGAAAATGTGCCCCAGAACTCTAGCCTGTACTGCCTGGAATAAAACTTCTGCAGCCAGGACTGATGGGGGTGGGGTGGTGAGGAGAGTGAGGGTTGCTGACAGTCTCTTTCTTCCAGTAAGAAACTATAGCACTAGACTAGGAGCTGGAAGACAAGGGAGCCTGTCCTTGGTGCAAGTGATTAGAAGGGAACTTTTGTCACTCTACGCTAGGAAGTGTGGAGTGAATGAATAGTAGCTGAAATGCCACACACTTGCTGTTCTTAGCAAGATTTTGTAGATTTTCTCTAGTAAATGTTTCTCCATTTTCTACATGCCCTTAGGACAATTTCTAGACACTTAATGGTTGCTGTTTCTTTATTTTTGATTTTGTCTGCTCTAAGCATGATTGTTTTACTGGGGAGAGTGTCTGATGGACTCCTCACATCACTGTTCCAGAAGTTGTGCCTGTGAGAGTTATTTATGTTATTGACCAAATATGATTTGCTTGCAATTATTGCTCTTTCTTAAGTTCGCATTTTTTCATTGGCAGACATTCTGTGCTACTGATCCACAATTTGGGGTGTGTACAGGTGCCCACATTCCCCAGAGAGATACGCCTGCTGTATGAACAGGGTGCTGGGTCAGGAAGGAGCCTCTCACATCTGCTCCTCTGGGTACCTCTTTCATCTGCAGTCATCGTTGTATCTTTCTTTCCTTTGACTTCACTTCCCGTAGCATTTGATTCCCTTACATATAAGCTCCTTTAACTGTTTCTTGTATAACATGGTTTTTTAGTTCACTATAACAAATACTATGAATGAATGAATTCCTATTTGTTGGTGTCTCTTTTTAGGTGTGGAGCCAAAATCTCAGATCACACTCAAGGTGTCATCTGAAAAGCGAGGCAGAAAGTGATCCTAACACCTCATCTGTTAAAAAACATATTTGCAATCCCTTCTGTGACTTCCTCTTCACAGTTGATGCATGAAGCTGTATTGTTAGCTAAAAAACGCATTCATTTTTTGTTCGCAGTATTCACTTCCATATCTTCCTCTAACCTTAACTTATGCAATATTATCAGAAAAAAAATCCTGGAGGAGGGTATAGCTCAAGTGGTAGAGTGCATGCTTAGCATACACAAGGTCTTGGGTTCAATCCTCAGTACTTCCTCTAAAAATAAAATAAATAAGTAAACCTAATTACCTCCCTTCCCAAAAATAAATAAAATAAAATATTTATTTTTAAAAAAGAAAACAATCTTGATTATCTGTCTACTACATCAAAGTTAGGGGTAGTGGTAGTGGAGTCTTGGAGGTCATAGCTTTGACCTCCTTGCTTGGGCAAACTAAATATACATAAGTTTTTCCTTGCCAAAGTAGTGGTAGCTTTTCCCCTCTACCTGGTCACCTCTTTCTTTGAAAGATTATCAGTCAACCTTTTAAAAGGCTACTCAACTTTTGTTAACTTTGATTTTTTTTTTTTTTCATACATTGCTTACTGTTCTCTCTACTCTGTATTTACACAGGGGTCTCCTGTGTTACATCAGCAGGATGCTGCCCTCTCCAGGGTGCTAGCCAGCCTGTATTTCTCCCACACTCTTCCACGCCATGACGTTGCCTCTCCTCTTTCCCGCCTCTACTTCAATAGGTTATTTTTAACGAGTTAAGATTTAAATAATCCATTTTAATTAATTCATACTAGCTTGTGAATGAATAATAGATTCATCTTCTTTCAAATGATGTTTGTTTGTTTATGTCTAACAAGTAAATAGCACATTAACAGTATTCAGAGGCTATCCGGGCAGTTTTTCTTATCCTGCTGCCTTCAAGGTATCTTTAAACTATATCACACAAATGATAGCTTATTTCATTTATATATAATTAAAGTACTAACAATAATATTACTGCTGATAATTAATATTTCTCTGACACTTTGCAAACCACATTTGTCATTATTATTTTATTTGATCTTAAAAATACCTTGTAAGATAGGTCATTCTCATCACTTGCATTTTACTAGTATATTTGTTTGAAAATGAGTGTGTGTCAGATTAAATTTGCATCATTACTGCTGTTTTATTGCAGTCACAATGGAGGGAATACTGAGTGACTTGGTTGAAATTATCTGCACTTAGTCTATATTTCTTATATTGAAAATTATCTTCTCATGGAAGATCTTGAAAAGCTGATTGTAAAATGTTGTTGCTAGCCTGTAAGGAAAATTGAACTGTTTATACCTTATTATTAGCAGCCAAATGATGCCGTATTACTAGTGATGTTCCCTCTCTCTCTCTCTTATAAGCTGGAGGAAGAATTAGGAAGTGTAGGTGCCCATTTGCCCCACGACAGGAAATGAAATTAGCTGGTTGATAAAGTTTCAGACTCACACTCACCCTCCTCCAACATCACTAAATTTTTAATAGCCTGTTTTTTAATTGCTTCTTCAGCTGTGCAAAGACAGTGTGGGAGTGAGAGGTGGGGGAAAAAAAGGGATGTGAGATGTTGAAAAAAATTTCCTTTGGATAGTGTTATAAAACAGTACACATTACTTAAAGGTTAAAAAAAAAGGATAGGAGTGACAATGTAATAACATATTCTGTTTCATAGAAATTTACCACTTAAAATGTTTTACCAGCATTAATTTACTTATTCATCACTGTTTTAGGCTAGAGGTACAAATATTTGCATAAAATTTGGCCACTAACCTCAACTGACTCATAGTCAAGTGTCAGAGACATGTAACCAAGTGATTCTACTGAGTGTTAACTAGAAGCCATTGTTAGAATTACTCAGTCCATTATTTCGTGTTATTCCAGAGGGTAATGTACACATGGAGAAATAAGAACTATACTTTAGAAGAAAAAGGAATCTATGTATGTTTCACATCTTTTATCCTCTATAATGGACAAGATAGACTGTTCTTTAACTTTCTTACATTTGGAATAAATGTAAAATCAGGAACTGCATTTTGGAGTGTCTGTGTGTGTGTGTGATTGTGTTTAACTCTCAAATGTTTTGATTGATGATCTGTTTCTACAAACGAGATTGGGACTTTACGAACGTGTGCAAAATGTTGCTTTCTGAGATTTAGACGATTCAATTTATCGATAAGGTTAGATACATTTAGGCGTATCTCAGAGATATTGCTGGCTCAGTTCCAAATCACCGCAATACACCACATCTTGGAATAAAGCAAGTTGCAGATATTTTTTGGTTCTCCGGCTCTTGTAATAGCTATGTTTATAGTGTACTGTAGTTTATTAAGTGTGCAATAGCATTATGTCTAAAAAATGTACACACATTAATTAAAAATACCTTATTGCTAAAAATGCTGACCATTATCTGAGTCTTCAGTGAGTCATAATCGTTTGCTGATGGAAGATTTTGCCTTGATATTGATAGCTGCTGATTCAGTGTGGTGGTTGCTAAAGATTGGGGTGGCTATGCCAACTTCTTAAAATCAGACAATAATTAAATTACTTTTTCTGTTAAGGATTGACTCTTCTTTTCACAAACAATTTCTCTGTAAAGTGTGCAATGCTGTTTGATAGCATTTTACCCACACAGAACTTCCTGCACAATTGGAGTCAGTCTTCTCAAACCCTGTCACTGCTTTATCAGCTAAGTTGATGTGCTATTCTAATTTTTGTTGTCCTTTCAATAATCATCTTCATCATGGGTAGTTTCCATCTCAGGAAAGCACTTTCTTTACTTATCTGTAAGAAGAAACTCCTCGTCTGTTCAAGAAAAGTCATCAGGAGACTGCAGCAGTTCAGTGATGTCTTCAGGCTCCACTTCTAGTTCTCTTACTATTTCCACCACATTTGCAGTTACAGCAAAGCCTTGAACCCTTCAAAGTCATCAGTAAGGGTTAGAATCAACTTCTTCCAAATTCCCTTTAACTTAGATATTTTTCTCTTCCTATGAAGAACAAATGTTCTTAATGGCATCTAAAGTGAAGAACCTCTTCCAGAAAGTTTTTGATTTACTTTGCCCAGATTCATCAGAGGAATCACTGTCTATGGCAGTTATCACCTTACTAAATATGTTTTTTAAATAGTAAGACTTGAAAGTCAAAATTACTCCTCGATCTGTGGACTACAAAGTGGATGTTGTATTAGCAGGCATGGAAACATTAATATTATTGTACGTCTCTGTCAGAGCTCTTGGGTGACCAGGTACACTGTCCATGTGCAGTAACATTTTGAAAGGAATCTTTTTTTTTCTGAACCGTAGGCCTCCACAGTGGGCTTGAAAGAATCAGTAAACCATATTATAAATGGATGCGCTGTCATCCAGGCTTTGTTGTTCCTTTCGTAGAGCACAGGCAGTGTTGATTAAGCATAATTCTTATGGGGCCAAGGATTTTCAGAATGGTAAGTGAGCACTGGATTTAACTTAACATCACCCACTGCATTAGCTCCGAACAAGAGAGTTAGCTTGTCCTTTGATGCTTTGAAGCCAGGCATTGACTTCTTCTCTCTGGCTATGAGAGTCCTCTATAGAAGGCATCCTCTTCCGATATAAGGCTGTTTCATCTGCACTGAAAGTCTGTTGTTCAGTGGAGCCACCTCTGTTCATTACCTGAGCAGGAGCTTCTGGAGAACTGGCTGCAGCTTCTGCATCAGCCCTTGTTGCTTCACCTGGCACTTTATGTCATGGAGATGGCTTCTTTCCTCAAACTTTATGAAACAACCTCCACTAGCTTCAGACTTTTCTTCGACAGCTTCCTCACGTGTCAGATTTCACAGAATTGAAGAGAGTTGGTGCCTTGCTTTGAGTTAGGCTTTGGCTTAAGGGAATGTTATGAATGGTTTGACCTTCTCTCCAGACCACTAAGACTTTCTCCATATCAGCAATGAGGCTGTCTTGGTTTCTTATTCCTATATTCACTGTCCTAACATTTAATTTCCTTCAGTGACTTTTCCTTTGCGTTCCAGTTTAGCTGTGTGGTGCAGAAGGCCTAGCTTTCGGTTTACCTCAACTTCTGACGTGCCTTCCTCGCAACACTTAATCATTTCTAGCTTTTGACTTAAGGTGAGGGCTGTCCAACTCTTCCTTTTACTTACTAAGGGTTCACTTAGAGACTGCTTTAGGATTATTAACTGGCCTAATTTTAACAATATTGTGTCTCAGGAAATAAGGAGGCCTGAGGGGAGAGAGAGAGCTGGAGAAGAGCAGTCAGTGGAGCAGTCGGAACACACACAGCTATCAGCTAACTTCGCTCTGCTGGAGGCACCCCAAAACAATGACAATAGTAACATCAAAGGTCACTAATCACAGATCACAGTAACAGTGGTGATAACAATGGAGAAGTTTGAAGCATTTCGAGAATTACTAAAATGTGACACAGAGACACAAAGTAAGCAAACACTGTTGGGAAAATGGTGCCAACAGATTTGCTCAACTCAAATTTGCTTAAACCTTCATTTGTAAAAAGCGCAATAAAATCCAAATGTCGATAAAGCACAGTAAAGCGAGGGATGCCTGGACATTTACTTGCTGAGGGTACACAATGGCTCCAATATCCATAAGATTTTATCTTAATATGATTGAAGTTTTTGGCTCATCAGAAAATTTTTTAAAATACATGTTAATTAAAATGAAAAATTCAATAACAACAGCGTGGATAAAATAGGGCCTGAGAGTCAAGTCTTGCCAGTGTCCGTCAAAAACACTCTTCCATGAAAAAGCTGATCAAGTAGGACATGGTGCATTTTAGAAAGAGTAACATTCATATCCCATGCTCAGTCTGGAGAGTGAGTATCAATTAAATTTTAACACATTCTGTGACTGTATAAAGTATTCTGCTTTTGTAACTAGAGCCACTTAAATTAAGCATGACTATAATTTTTTATCACTTCATTTCTCCATTACTGGGGAATCATTTTCTTTGCTTTATTTTTCAAAATAACATCCAATGTCCTTAGATCCTTTCCTCCACCCCCCCTACTGCCCTGCCCACTGCTGCGCTACCCAAGGAGGTGTAATGAATTGATACAGGACTGTAAGATGATGCATTTAGTGTTGTCCTGAGCTGATGAAAAGGAGAATAATGGCCACAATTTTGTCTGGCTTCATAAAATGCCATCACTCTGCTACGCATTTTATATAAATTAGCTCATTTAATTTTCATCACAACCCTATGATATAAGCATTCTGATTTCCATTCTGTGGCAAGGTTAGCTAACCTGCCCAACACCACAGTTATCAATTATCCAAATTGTATTCAAATCAAGATCTGTCAGACTCCAAAGCTGGGGATTTTAACCCAATGCTACACAAAGTTGGAGTCTGCTTGTAATTTAAATTTTATTAAACTATTCACAATAAACAATGATGATGACATATGAGCTGAATTCTCTCTTTATTAGAGCTATTGTCATACCTAACTCAAACTGCAGAAATGGAGCCAGAAACGAACATTGTGCTTGTTAGCTTATAAGCTAGACTTTGGGGGCAAGGGTTCACCTTTTTAAGTTAACTGTTCAAATGCAAATGGAAATTTTCCTTGTGATAAGAGAGATTACAATTTATGTTTTTTAATGCATTTAATAAAACTGATGTCTAAGTATGTCCTTGGGTAAAATTTCACTGTGAGGAAAAATAAGCTTTTATGCCTTCCTCCTTGATTTTAGATGTCTTAAGTAGGTACTGAAAAAATACATTGTTTTTAGTTCATCATTGTTTAGTTTGTCATTGTTATACTCAGTTTTCTGCAGAAGTAAATTGTATATACATAATTACCATTTTACTGTGATTTTTACATATTCTATCCTTGCTGCTTTTTTGTCTGCTTATTCTATTAGTTATAAAAAAAGGTTTTTGACATTCCCACCATGACTGTAGATTTGTCTTTTTCTCATTTCAATTATCAATATTTGTTTTATGTGTATTGAATCTATGTAATTGTGTGCGTACAGACACAATATTATGATATTTCTGTTGAATTGACTCTATCATTATGTAATGTTACTATCTATCTTTAGTAATCTTCTTTGGCAATATTCTGTTTTGGCTGATTTAGTGTTAATTGGTGTACAGCATAGTGATTCAGTCATATATACCTATATTTCTTTTCATATTTTTCATTATAGGCTATTACAATTTGTTGAATATAGTTCCCTGTGCTATACAGTAATACCTTGTTTTTTAATCTGTTTTATATATGGTAGTTTGTATCTGCTAATCCCAAACTCCTAATTTATCCCTCAACTTCCCCTTTCCCCCCTGGTAACCATAAGTTTGTTTTCTATGTCAGTGAGCCTATTTCTGTTTTGTAAATAAGTTCATTTGTGTCATTTTCTTTTTGCTACTTTAAAATTTAAATCGTTTTTTTTCTCTGTAATTTTTAAATATTTTAATTGAAATATAACATGTGTAAAGAAAAGTGCATATAACTCTGGCTGCTTTGAAAATTTTCTCTTTGTCTTTGATTATAGCATCGTAACTCTGATGTGTGTAAGAGTAAGTTATGTATGTATGTATGTATGTATGTATGTATTTAATTCTGCTTGGGGTTTGCAGAGCTTCTTGAAATTATCGGTGATAGTGTTCATCCGTTTGGGGAAATTCTCAGCTTTCATCACTTGAAATATTTCTTTGCCCCATTATCTCTCCTCTTTCCATCTGTGACTCTAAGAAAACTTGTGTTAGACCTTTTCATATTGCCCATGTACCTCTAATGCTATTTTCTGTATTTTACATTATGTTCACTTGCTGGAAGTTTTTTTTGACTTGCTTTCCAATTCATAAATCCTGCTACCTACTATATCCACTCTTGATCCCATATAATGAGTTCTCAATTTCAGATATTGGGGTTTTTTTTTATTTTATACTACCCATTCAATTATTTTGTATAGATTTTATCTAGAGAAATTATACATCCTCTTATCATTTTTAAAATCCATTTTCCTGAGTGTAAGTCTTTGTCAACCAACTCCAATGTCTAGTTCACCTTAAGTTCTATAATTCTGTGTTCATTTTCTTATTTTTCTTGATTTTTAAAGTGGTCCTGTTTTCAGTATGTATAATAAGTTTTGATTGAATGGCAGGCATTGTATATAAAAAAATCATACAGGCTTCAGGTGATGTTGTTTTTGTGAGCACATCTTCCCGTAAGTGGGCTAATAGCATGGTCAGTCTGATCAGGGACTGTGCTGAGCTGAGGTCCATATGCTTACCTTTGATGTTCAATACTGACAAAACTTTTTGCTGTGCTTAACAGAGGCTGTTCACTTAGTTTTAGAAACTCTCACCCTTTATTATTCCAAACTACTGCAAATGACCAGAAACAAATCAGGTTGAGGTATGAAGATTTCTATATACTTACACAAACAAATCATTCGGAATCAATAGCTCTTTGAAAGCATAAAGCAGAGATTAGCAATCTTTTTCTGAATAAGACCACATTGTAACTATTTTAGGCTTTGCAGGCCATGTAGTCACAGTCACGACCACTAAACTCTGCAGTTGTAGTGTGGAAGCAGCCGTAAACAACATGTGAACAAATGAGTGCAATCATGTTCCAACAAAATTTTATTTAAAGATACTAAAATTTGAGTTTTATATAATTTTCAAAAGTATTATTCTTGTTTTGATTTTTAACAATTTAAAAAATACAAAGACCATTCTTAGTTGTGGGGCCATATAAAGCAGGCGGTAGCCAAAATTTGGTTTGCAGAACACAGTTTGTCTACCCCTGGTATGGGATGCAGATTCAGAATCTCTTACCTGCTCCCAGAAATAGTGTATCTGGGTAACAGTGAATAGCTATGTCAGCTTCCCTCTCTGAGTTTTTAACTCTCACCAGACTACTAGCCTCTTCTGATCTTCTTATCCCAGTAAAAGTTTTTTACTAGCTTCAGAAAGAGCATTTATATATTCTGTAGAACCTTTTTCATAGAAAAAGCATTAGTCTGTCACTAGCTACTCCATCTTACATGGAAGTGACTATGCTAAAGCTTTGCTATACATTTTTTGCTACTACATACATATTGCTGTATACACACACACACACACACACACACAGTCTTTAAATAGTACCAATAAGTCAATATCATGTTATTTTAGTTGAATTCAAAAGCATTTATTAAGTCACTGTGTATATAGAAATCTTTCTGGTCCAGGCCACCTATCTAAGTTATTTTGGGTAGTTAAGGGAGAGGTCAAAGTTTTTCTTGAGTCTGCTGGGTTTCAGTTGCCTTTAGCTCAAGGTAGTCTGCATGCCTAAGTGTCACATTTTGGGAAGCTTGTTCTGAATCCCTTCAGTATTTATCATTTCTACAAGAAAATGTACTTTCTTAATTCTCCTGGAATTGATCTGTATTATTTTGCTTATTTTTACTTCTTATCTGTCTCTTACCTATTTTCAATGATAGAAACTCCATAAAGGTAAGAAACTTATTCACCTTATTTATCATTTTATATCCAATACCTGGTAGTCCAGTGTCTGGAACACAGTATGTACTAAATATTTAGGAATGAATACATTGGGGGGAAAAAGAATTATTAAGAGAAATAGAATTTCATACAATATATAAAGAAAGAATATCTCACTGAAAATTTCAGTCCTACTTTACAAATTTACATGAAGTGACCACAAATTTGGGAGGGCAACAAAATGGAATTGTGCCACTTAGCAAATTTCCTATTCAGTGCAACTCTTATAAGTGTAATTAAAGATCAATGAAGCAAGTGTTTAAAAGGCAACTGACTTAATTGCCACAATTGTATGATCTAGATGAATAATAAGTGTGCTAATGGTAGTATAATATTAAATATTCAACGTGGTTATCAAAAGTCAATTAAGAGATAATTGTAAATCAGTATGCCACAAGTGAGGAGAAGACTCTTCCCTTTTGGAAACCTTGTTGACAAGAAAAGAAATCCCCAATGTTCTTGCTTCTGAGTATTTAATTTAAAAGTATATGGAAAGCATAGAAAATACTTAATTTATTTTGGTTGTATAGAAGATTGCTGCATCCTCAAAATTGATCTCACTTTATGGTCACAAAGCAATTTTTGCAACTCCAAGAGACTACAGCCTATTCTTGTTAGTTTAAAGAACAGGTATTAAGCGTGACCCTTCCCTCTTGCTTCCTTTCTCAATAAGATCATTTTCAAGTGGATTCTTTTCATTCCCTGCCTCTTTGTGCTCATTTCTGGATTTCTGATAGAGGATTTGCATTGGTCACAAACTTGAAGCAGAGCTAAGAATTGTTATTCGACCTACAGAATGAATATACATATAATGATTTAAAATTCTACAATAAAAGCCTGTCTTTTAGCATTCCAGCAGAGAGTTTTGCCTTAATTTCTCTTTCTCTCTCACTGTAAAAAAATAAAATAAAATAAAATAAAATAAAATAAAATAAAATAAAATAAAATAAAATAAAATAAAATGAAATAAAATAAAATAATATCATTTTAGTCAAGGAACAGGGCAGTTTCAACTAGGAAATACTTAAGACAGTGGGATGTACCAACGTGAAGGATCACTCTATTGAGAGAATCTCTGTGAAAAAAATTAAGAATAGGCAAATTTGAATTTTATCAGAAGTTTGGCACCAGACTGAACACTACAATAAGTCAAAAATTTCTCTTTAGTGTTTAAATGATCTGAACTTGTTTTCCTTCAGATTTAAAGAAAAAACAAAGCAAAACAAAAACAAATCTCTATAATAGAATCTCATTAGTTTGACATTTAGCTAAGCAACTTCTCTTAGGTCACCAGTATTTCCTGTAGAACTTCAGTTTATGAAAGCAAATTTGGCCTTGCAACTAAGAACTTGAAACCTAGGTGAGTTGTGAATTTACAACATTTATTTTCTTTGGTATGACAAAGCACATTCTCTCCAGATATAACTTCTGCTCCACTATCACTAGAATCTATCAAAAGGCCACTAGAGACCAAATTTTATATCTCCAGAAAGATTGCTAGATTTCAATTCCTTAAAATAACAAGCTAACAGGTTTTATTGTATCAAATATTTATATAATTTCAATGTAAATATTTTACATACATTATTCTTAAAGTCTCCTTTAAATCTGTGAGATTGATGGCAAAAGAATGAGTCAGAAAGGTGAATGATGTAACTGTGTTCTAGGTGACAGAATGACCCTATGGATTCTTGATTCTCACAATGCACTTTTTATAGAAGATGAATGACACAAGTTTCTAACCTTGCAAAAAGATGATTACTCAGATATAGTCTGACCCATATCAAGTGACTTTAGCTCACCTGCTAATTGGGCAAGGAATTCTGAAGGAAGCTCTCCCTCTTGCACATATACTCAAACAAAAGCCCTGGATGGGTGAGGTCAGACCCTAGTCACCTGTACCCAATGACCATAATCAAAGATTACTTGGGTATCTGACTATATTCAATGTGAACTAAAAATATTCCACGTCCTACACCAAAATATAGGCTTACATGTAGAACTATGCTTTTAACTTTGCTTCTTGTTAAATAAGACATTTTGAGAAAAAATCAAATTTGGGACACAGTAACTCTTATTTTGGCAAGACAGCAACCAAAATGTAAAAAACATAAGGTAAGTGTCAAAATGTAAATGGCGTTAAATTAAAAAAAAATAATAATTTCAAGAGAGAAAACACACTTCTAGGCCTCACTCTTTGGTGAAGTCACTATTGTTGAGATTTTGGCCTACCTTGCAAACTCTGAAGCTTGATTTCCAGAATGTGTCAAGCAGTTCTGTCTCTGATACATTAGGGGGCTGAGAGGGGTTGGTACATTACATAAGCTCGCAGAGGCTGGGCTGTACATCAAGAATGGACTTGCATTCATTGATAATTTGTTTTCATTGATAATTCATTTCTCTGTCTTCAGGTTAAGGATCTGTAATTTCCTTGTCTCTCATATATTTGCCATCAGATTTTGATATAGTCAAACTCAGATTTAGATACAATATTTACAGACAGTGCTTTTTTACTCTGTGATTCTGTTGCCTTTAGTTGCCATGGATGATTGACTCCTCTGGCAATCCCTCTATTTGACAGATTCAGGGAACGCACAGTATTCACCTGGTAGTAATTTGTCTTGTTGCAGTTTGGGGGTGGTAAAATAACGGATCGTCACATGAATCAGACACCTGGGCCTTCAGATCACCTTTATAACATACTAGCCATGTGATTTGGGGCAAAGTTTCCAAGTCTTGCTTTTCTAATCTTTAAACTTGGAATTATAGTGATACAAAGGTATAATGATATCCTTAAGAATTTTATGTGTACCACGTGGTAATTAAAAAAAAAAGACATGGCTAGACCATACCAAGCATTAAATAGTAATTAATGTTAAGTCTTTGCATATCTTTGCACCAATAAATTGTGCATTATTTTCATTTTCCTCTCACAGGGTAATAACTTAATTTTTCCCTGAGTTTTGGAGGATGTCTCACAGTAGAACCCAAGTACTGACAATGGTACTTCTTTGTGACCTTGATAGTAGTTAATGATTTGTTTGTATTTCAGTGAAATTAGATATTGCCTTGTACTGATTACACCTTCTGCAGCTCCTTAAATTCTCTCAGTCAAATCTGTCTTCTATACCTTTGACCACTTATTCCCCTCATCCCATATAAAGTGTTGATGTCTTGTCCTTGCTTGAGGCTTTGTTTCTAGAGACCTCAACCTGTGACACACCTCCTTCTTCATGAGTCCTCAAACACAGTAGCATTCTTCTCATTCATTCTCATTCATTCATTCGTTCATTTCATCACAAAATCCATTACCTATGTTATTTAAATCACTGAGATCTGCACAATTGGAGATACGAAGCTGACCAAAGTATGTTTTCTTACTTTATGGAAGTAACAGTCCAACAGCGGAGATTCTACAAGTATCTATATTAAGATTGTAAAGTAGTAAGTGCCTTGAAGAGAGATACAGATAATGGGCAGAGTCTGAAGGGAACAATTTTAGCTGGAGGATTACAGAAATCAGATACTCTGCCGGTAACATTTGTTCTGGGTCTTTTAGTTCAAGTAAATATGTCACTTTTGGTGGAGTCAATGTATAGATAAATACAGTGATACTGTATAAATACTCTATAAGTTCTTTTGCCTCACTGAAATGATTCACTATGTCAGAAAGTTTGAGAACTCAAAGACATTGCTGCTTATAATGGGATCAAAACTATTATATTTAGTTTCAATATTTAAATAATTTTTATATTCTCTTGCATGAGCATATAATTATTACAGAAAAAAATGAGTAAGCATAAAAAGATAAATAACACATAATTCCACCATTGTTAACCCTCTTAATTAACATTAACAGTTTAGATTTTTTTACATGCATCTGTAGATTTTTAAAAATTGGATCATATTGGATACAAAAGTTTATCATCTTAGTATTATTCTGTGAATATTTTTTAGTATCAGTAACACTAGAGCAGTTTTTAAATGATTGCATAGCTAATGTGTTTCATCATTCCTTTCTAGTACTGTGCCATTGTTTATCTAAAGCTTTCTCATGGTCATTTATTTTGTCTCAACTGTTTTTTAAGATTTAAAATTATTTTACAGTAAGTATTCCAAGTTAGTAAAACCTTTCCGCATAATCTTAATTTTATCCTTAGAATAAGATTTTAGAAACACAGTTGCTATGTTAAAGAGCACAAGCATTGTAACAATTTTTTCCAATTGTTGTTCATTGACAGCCAAATATTATCTTAATATATAAGCTTACCAGCATGACGAAATACTACCACTTTTCTAGCATAGAAAATGGATTTTATAATTTAAAATAGACATCATTTTGATTAGGAGAAATTCATGTCTCATCTTTAAACCAGAGATGACAATAACTATTTCAAAGATATTGTAAGTGAATATGTGAACATTAATCTGTTTTTTAAAAGATAGTAAAAATAGAAAAGATGAGATAGTGAAAAAGGACACAACTATAGATAAAAGAGAGGGTTAAAATTTTATAAGAGAATAGCTTTACAACTGTAAGACATTTTATTTCAAAACTTAGAAGTGAATGATTTCTAAGGAAAATCTAAATTACAAAAATTGATGCAAAAGAATTAGAAATCTACAATGGAAAAATTATAATAGATGACACTGTAAAGTGATTAAAAATCAATTGTAAAAAGGCAATAGGATCAGTAGGGTTTACTGATAAATTTTTGGTTTCCTTTAAGTACAGTTGGCATTCATGTTTGAAAAACTTTTCAGACCATAGAAACAAATGGAAATTTTCCAAGAACAGAATATTTTGGTAATAAAATTTGATAAAGATCTTACATGAAGAGGAATCCATAGAATGGTCTTGCATATACACATAGATGAAAGATTTCATTAAAATATTAGAAAATAAAATCCACCCATATCTTAGTAAGGATAATATACTATAGCAACCTGGGTTTAGTGCCAGAAACATGATTCAATATCAGGAAACCCATCTTCATTGTTCATTAAATAACCAATTAAAGGAGAAAATAATTCAGTCCTATGAATCAATGCTGAGAAGGAATTTTTAAGCAGTTTTTTTTTTTATAATAACTCTATAAGTAAAACACAAGCAATTACTAAAATATTATAATTACTGTTCATCAAATTCTACAGCATGCATTGTCACAATGGAGAAACACCAAATCCATTTCAATAAAACAATAAGACTGTAAAGAGATGCCTGCTGTCATCGCACCATTTAATATTACCCGGGGAATGTAGTGAGTCAAACGTGTAAAAACTATTATAAACATTGGAAAAGGTATAGGATATCCATTTTTTAAATTAACTTTTGGTAGGGGAGGCAGCTAGTTTTATTTATTTTAATGGAGGTACTGGAGATTGAACCCAGGACCTTGTGCAAGCTAAGCATGCAGTCTGCCACTGAGCTACACCCTCCGCCAGGATATCCATTTTTTATCAATATGATTGTATGTCTACAAAACCAAGAAAGTTCTAGTAGCATACTGCTAACATTGATTTTCTAAAATCTGTAAGGGGGCTAGAAATGAGTTAAATATTTGTATAAAAGTTCTATTGACAAGAAGGATACAGAATTATAAAATTTTTAGAAATAAATAAGAATCATAAAGGAATTTTGTGAACAGACTACAAATTCTTATTGAAGAAATAAACAGTATATGGACTAATGTAAACATATATACTGTCTTCTTGGATAGAAATTCTTCATATGTAAACACATCAATTTATAGAAATAGGATATAAATTTACTGCAGGTGCAATTGGAGTATTAACTTTTATAGAAAGAATTATTGTTGAAAAATAATAATGAAAAATTTGAAGAACAATAGTGCTGCTCTAATCAAATTAGCAGAAATAAGAGAGGGAATTCAGAAATTGATTACAGGACATATTGCTCATTATAATTTTCATTTTTATCTTCCTTCTGAGTTTTTGCATTTTCTGTTGGATTGGTGAGATTTTGATTTGCTCTTCTGTGAACTGCCTCTTCAAAATTGGATCTTATTTATCTTCTTGTTGGTTTTCATATTATAATTCTAACTTCATGAAATGAAGTTTCTTTAACTGTAAATTCTCTTCATTGGAATCAATCTCATAGAATAAATATTGGTAAGGATATAAACACAAGGGTGCATCACCAAATGTCAAAGAAAACAAACTCTAAAAATAAGCAATCCTGGAAGCATAATGAGTGCCTCTTCTCTACTGGTCAATTTCTGACTAAACTGCGGAACACAGTGCAGAATGTCACACAGTCTTTAGAACAATGAATTAAAACTCTCCCAGTTCACTTGCAAGAATTTATATGAGCTATTCTTATTTTTTTTTTAAAAAAAAAGCAGAAAGGAGTGTGCTTATTTTATCTTCATAAAACGCAAACAATGATAGATATACTTCTTATGGATGTAAATGTGTGTATTTTCTGTATTTCATATGACAATACAGGTGTATATTTCGTGTGACAATATGATCCTGGAGGAAAATGTAAAAGTGTATAAATTATGTTTTCATGAGTTTGGAAGTGGGAGAAATGAAAGAGGGAAAAAAACAAACAATAAAGAAACAGACCAGAGTGATGATAAAACATAAATGTAACGCCTATATGTATATGTTTACATAAACATGTATGTATGCATGCGTATCTAAAAAATTAACGAACTAGGAGTGACAACTTTTCTTGAAGCTTCCAATCTCCTCTCAAAAAAAGTGAGCCCTTGATAGTTGTTTAAGGAGTATTAAACCCTCATAGTACTTCTTTTGCTCTATTCTACTTGCTTGCCTATACTAAATTTTCAACAAAGTAAGATAAATGGTGTAAGACAGACTGGCATACTATGACCTGCTAACAAAGTCTTGACCATGGTCCATTTTCTTTTTCTTTTTTCTTTTCTTTTTATGATGCAGTGGCAAAGACTGGTTTTCATATGTTTTAATGGCTATGTTATCTTGGTTATATAACTACCTACACATATTCTGTAATTTATTATTGGTCCACAAGACATAAAGTATTTACTATCGTTCTTGTTCAGAAAAAGTTTCCCAACCTGATACAAAGATCAAAGACTATAAGGCAAGGTGTTTCTAGTGGGTGAAGTATATGGTCAAATGGTGGGTGAGGGTTATCACAAGTTGTGGCAATCCAAACATACACCACCAACTGATGTAAGAAAGTTGGCCTGTGAAATATAGACGTTTAATTGGCCCATAACCATGAAAGTAATTTAATCCTATCTTAGAAATGATTCCCTATCCTCATTAAAAATTTTGAATTAATGCAGTTTGGGGGCAGTTTCAACCATAACATCAAGAAACACATTTTCCTCGCTATTTTAACCATTCCAAAGCACACAAAAATGAAAAAAAAATTACTAAAATACTAATGTAATATTGACAACAAATGCTGATAAAAATGCATGCAAAAATAATATTGAAGACCTCTTAAATATAGATACTACAATCTCAAGTTAACTCCCATGGAATATTTACAGTTATCTCGATAAATATCTAGTATCTACAGTTATCTCAAATCTAAGTAGGATTTATTCCACAAATGTGAAGATGGTTAAAAATGAGGAAGTGCATCATTGTAACAAATTGCATTAATAATCAAAGGAGAAAAATGACAACTCAATGTTACCTAAAGGACATTTGATACTTAAAATCCCTTCTGAATTAAAAGATCTCTGTTAGAAATTAGAAATAAAAGGATGCTATGGCAACATGATAAAGAACACCTACAAACCTAAAACATTATTTAAAGAAGAAACATTAGAAATGTTCTTATTAAAGTCAGAAGCTAGTGACAGATGCCTGCTGTTCCTGCTTAAACTCCTAGCAGAGTAGCACTAAGTATCTCAGTGTCACTTGGTCTTAGCAGATGTTGTAGATACCTTTTATTATGTCTGCCAGCTCATCTGGTTTGTAATAATTCCTCTGAGAATTGTTTCCCTTCCCTTTCACATCTGTAGGACATAGAGGTGGGTCCTTGTGATAGACACACTCTAAGATTGCCTCCAATGCATCACACCATTTTATAATGTTATGGGAGACAGTGGAACTAGTGCCTTGCTTCTAATAGACTATGTTAAGTGTGATGGGATGTCACTCCCTTGGTTAAGCTTTGTTATATGGGAAAAGTAATGAGATGCCATTCCCTTGATTATCTGTTCTTATAGACTGTATCATAGTGAGAGAGACAGATTCTCCTTCTGTCCTTGAAGAAGCAAACATTCACATTGTGAACTTTCTATGGGTAGGGCCACCTGTCAGGAAACCGCAGGTGACCTCTAGGACCAGAGGGCAGCTTCAACCAATTTCCAGTAAGAACCTGGGACTTTCAGTCATACAGTCATTCAAGGAAATGCATACTTACTAGGTTTGGAAGCAGATTTTTTCCTAGTTGAGTCTTCAAATGAGAATGTAGCCCAGACAACACCTTGATTGAAGCCTTGTGAGGACCCTTGATTAAGCCTGTTCTTGGAATCCCAACTCACAGGAACTGTTAGATAATAAATGTGTATTATTTTTAAGCCTCTAAATCTCTAGTAATTTGTTACGCAGCACAGAAAACAAATCAGTCTCCAACAGCTATGTTTGTATCACATAGTAAGGCACTAGGTGTGAACTGGGTCAGGGTCCTTTCCCAGAAAATTTGGGATTAGGACTAAACCTTTTCAGTCTCAGCCTGAGCTTATGTCGTGAGCAGAAGAGATTTAGCAGGAGCTGTGAAGAAGTAATCACTTCAAGTGTGGGCTGAGCAGCAGGAAAGCGAGTCTACAGAGAGACAATAAAGTAGCAGAGAAAAAGAAGAGAAATGAGAAGTAGAAAAAGAATGTCTTCCTGGTTTTCATTTAGCATTCCATTTCCTGAGATTAATCTATTTACTGTAGGCTAGCTCTATTTTATTCTTTGACTTAGCTGCTATGTTATATCCTTGTATCCTAGTAATAAGTTCTCTTCTAAATAAAGTTGTCTCAAGTTAATATCTGCTATATGCAAAGAGTCCACAAACTATTCAAGTAACACACACACAGATGGGAAATGTAAACCACTCTTAGTAACACGTGGTGCTATTTGGCAATAACATCTCCTGGAATATCTTTTTTTTAGCTCTATTGGTTGAATTTATGTCCAGTTTACTTTGTAAAATGAGCCTTCTCTTTTCCAGGTGAAATAATTCAAATTCACAATTCCAGTTTTAATGAGCTAAAATCTTTAAGTGTCCAAAGGGAGAAAGTACATTTTATGGCTTTATTTATTTAATTTTTAAACTGATTTTTTTTTTTTTTTTTTTTTTGCGAGGGGATGGAGGTAATTAGATCTATTTATTTGTTTTTTTTAGAGGAAGTACTGGGGATTGAACCCAGGACCTTGGGCATGCTAAACATGCACTCTGCCGCTTGAGTTACACCCTCCCCACCATTTTATGGCTTTAAAACAAACTATTTACTCCAGTATAACTTCTACTTGGAATGAAATTCAAGCAAAATTTGGTAATAGAGGGAGAAAAGTGAATACTGTGAAGATAACTATGTCTGCCTCCTATAATCTTACTTTTAAATTTGACTAAAATGAATTGGCAAAAGTAGTGCCACATGGATTAATTGTTCGGTGACATCCTAAAATCACTGAAAAATAAGACAGGACATGATATTTTGATTATGGAATGGTATTAGCAAGGTCAGCTTCAGAGAGAGAAAAAATAACATTGATTTCACACACGATTCCAAATTGGAAGGTAACATATAAACCCCCCGTGAATCAAAAACAGCACTAAAATGCTGCTGAGAGTGTAAGGGTGTGAAAGAAAGCACATAACACAAGGGACTGAATACTGATTGAACTAGGAAAATTGTATATGGCACTATTTTTGAAATAAGAGGTTTCTGGCAAATGAGGAAATATAAGAGGGACAGTCAGCAACCTTTCAAAAACGATTGTTCCACGGTGACCACAGGTACGAGGTTGGTGATTCAGCAGAGTCCTGGTAAATATACAGGAACTCGCTCTTGTGGGGAGGGGAGGGAGACCTAATTTGTAGTCTTTGCTGATTTCCATGGTGCAGATAACCCCGCCACAATTCACTTCAAGCTAGCAGTGTGTCTGTGAGCATGGAGCTGGGACATGATGGACACAATCAGCTCCATCACGGATCCTTCCTCTGGGGGAGGCCAGCTAGTTCCCAGGATTCGGCCCAGTGAGGGGCTACTAACATAACTAGCCAGATGTTTGTATTATAAATCGTACAATTCTCTGTCTCTTTACAGAGGGAGAAGGTGGAGCTTCAGACTGCTCTAGGGACTATTTCTGTCCATTGTGTCTGTATGACAGAAGTCCAGTGTAATTGGGAGCCACTGTGTATCAGGCTGCAGTGAATAAGAGCGTGAAAGAACATGAAATAATTTCTAAGTTAATCACACACACATACACAGGATGAATCCAGACTTTCTCAGTATTTAGCGTGCAGAGAGAATCTCACAGTGGGGCATATGCCTCTGCTCTCCCATAGAGAACACGCCTGAGACGCCTGCATTTCTAGGCAAAACTCTCCACAGTGACCCAGCTGCGGTTCTGGGCTCCCAGAATCTGGAGATGAATTGGGAAGCAGAGCATGTTGCAAAGAGCTTAAACTCTGTCTTGATGCCTCTCTGCATTTTATCCTGAGCTCCACCATTTGTGAGCTTTGTGACCTTGGGCAGTGTATATTTGCTCTGTGAGCTTCTATTTCCTCATGTGTAAAATATTAATTGTCCCTTTAGGCAAATGAGATAAATCTGGAAAGTGCTTAGAGCAGTGTCCTGCACACTGAAGGGAACTAATGTTGATTTGCTTCTACACGAGTACCTCTCAGACTATTTAAGGATGTAGTCCGATAGAGCAACTATTAAAATGTAGACTGCAGATGTGAATGGGCTGCTCAGGGATGGAGCACGGAGAAAGTCTACCTGACTCAGTCAAGGGAGGTCAAGGGAGGTGTCAGTGACAAGGGTTTGTTTAAGTATTTTAACATGATTCAGGGGAATAAAGTTGGAAGAAGACAGAAGGTAATGAAATCAAATATAGGAATTTGTTGGGGGTTTTGTAAGTAAGTGCGTTTTTTGTTTTGTTTTGTTTTGCCTTTGTAGTTCATTTGGTAGTGTTTTGGGAGGTGAATTTGAGAAATATATATTTTTCAGAACTTGAAGGTATATATAATAACAAAGCTTTTGGTTTCATCTTCAAAATAAAAGGGAACTATTAAACTATTTTAACAGGAAAGTACCATGTAAAAATTTGTATAAACTCTCTCTGGCTTCAAAGGGAGTTGAGACTAGGGCACGATAAAGTCCATTTAGATGTTTCCAGAACAGCTCAGGAAAGCAGTGTTGGGTCTCGACAAGGTAGCGCAGCTGTTTTTAGGGTATGGTGGGTGGCTAGGTCACGCACCAGTGTGCTGGACCCAACTCCCGCTGGCTCATGAGAGCCTATTGTTAAATTTTCAGGAATTGTGCAAACTGGTTGTTAAACATGACTATTAATAAAACCCAAATGATATAAATTATATAACATTTTAATATACTATACTAAAAATAAAGGTAATAAATACTGATTACTCATAATTTCCTTACTATTTTATTACATTTTATTACTTTTTTTGTTCTTGAGACTGTTTACATCTGTTGTATCCATATGGCAGAGATGCTGTGTAATTGTATATGCCACTATTCATGGTTTTCCAGTGCTCCATTCAGCCATGTCATATTAATAGCTTGGAACCAGGTATGGTAGAAGTATGTACACCACAGAAATCTGAAAATGCTATGAATCAGGCTTGATGCATTCTTTTGTTATTTTCTGGACTTAAGAAAGCAGTGAAAAAAGAGAGCAAGTAAGGTTGAACATACAAGTATGTCATACCTGTACCATTACATTGCAAATAGTGCAAAAATCGAGTAATATTCTGCCAGTATTCAAAAACCGTCATCTAATTCAGCAAGACATCACTCACAGTATCTACTAATGAGTAAAGTTACCCTGTCCATCTTGGTTGCTTCACTTTTGCCTTCATCATTAATACAAATGAAAATATAAACCAACGTCTCTGTAGGAACTACAATTGTTCATCCATTTTCTTCGATTGCAGCCATAGATTGCCTCTGTATATTAAACTTGAGCAAAAATCAGTTAAAGCATTTGTGAGACGTGATTGGCTGTATGGAATTTCAGTAGAGTATTGTGTATTTTATGGTTATGTATAAATTGTATGTGACATATGCTCCACTTCAGTAAAATGTATAATACACTTCTCTACATACATATATACACACTATTTTTGTTTGTTTGTTTTTTTGTTTGTTTTTGTTTCCCCTTAAGGGAGGCACTGGAGATTGATGCTGGACCTTGTGCACACCAAGCATATGCTCTACCAGTGAGCTATCCCCCAACCCTATACACATTTAAAAAAAAAATCTTATTGTTAGATACTTAGCAACACACCCTTGGGATAGAAAAAAATTACTTGAGAATACAGAACTCTATGACCCTTTAACCCTCTTGTCCTGAGAAATAGTGCCTTGCTACCTTAATACTATTCTGTGTTATAGATTTTGACACTCAGAGAAATAGGAACGATTCTATGTCGTAAGCATGAGTGAGCTGCTTGACACAAATCTTTGTAGTCTTTAGAGAGAAATTGAACTGGATACACCAAGCACTTCATAGTCTCAGAATAATCCTTTTCCTTATATTCTGTTGATTTATTTAGAATAAAAAGATTTATTTCTAACAAACAGGGTCTTATTAATTTAAAACTAGAATAATACTAAACTTAAGTAGTGGAGAAAAAATTAAAAAGAAAACACAAAGTATTTAATTTTTTATTAAAAAAGTGCCCTTATTCTGTCCTACTTCTGGTTGTATTTTGCTCATATTGCTCTTATCATTTGATAATCGCATAGATTTATTCTCATATTCTTTTTACCTCTTTTTTTTTTCCTAGATATGTTTTGTTACCTGTTTATTCTCTTTGTGGTTAGTACGTGTCCTAATAAAACCTTTCTGGCTAAACCATTAGGTGGACTGTGAGATATTTTTCCAAATAGTTTGTCTAAGATCTACATCTGGTTTGCTGGAAACCCTGGATTTGTTAAATATCTTAGATTTGATAATTGTATTTGTCTTCATTTTGATTGGAAACTTTTTATGTGGCTTTGCTTTTATTCCCACTGAGGTGTGTGTGTGTGTCGCTTATAAGTCATCCTTAGTGAAATAATTTGATTTAATTACTTGGATACCCTATAAAATCGTGACATTTCTGGGGCAGAGACAGGCTATAATAAGAGTAGGGAATGTACTTCTTATGAAGATTCTGGGAAAACAGGTGCATGGCATGTAAAACAATACCCTTGGAGAAAAAGATTCTAATGTACTCACTAGCTCAAATTCAAAGATTTATTTCTTTAGATCAAAGCACTTTGGCCTCTTAGAAGGCACTGCTGTTGCCAGCTGCTTATAATTGTTAGTCACAAAGGTTGTAAGGAAAAGCTATTTCTTGAATTCAATATAGTTCTTTTCCAGATAGCAAATTTCCTAGGACTGTCTCCACGTCACTTCCATTTTACATTAAATGTTTGGTCTGTGTCACTTTATTTAGCCTTTTGGCTAAACTCCACAGGAGTTGGCACAGAGAATCACATTAATTGTCCATTTAATCTAATGGTCCTCTCTGGCAGAGACCTATTTCTGCTGTTTCAGGGGCAGACAAAACATAAACCATAATGCATCTAGCCAATTGGAGATCACAAGATTAAATTTGCTGAGAAAGGAAAAGTGAACTGAGAACTTTGATCAGCCATTAAAGGAGATTTATTCATATTCCTGGTATTTAAATGCACGCATGCAACTATCACAGCAACTTGGAGTGTCTGCATACAACTTAAAAGTAGCATGAACATATGATTTTCTTAAGCAATTAAACTCACAAAAATAAACCCTTATTTCCATTTGTGACATATTTAAGCAAATTATAATAGTCATACAAGACTAGTACCATTTATGTTATGATCTTAGCCTACCCTATGCCTCACCCTAGGCCTTATGCTAGTGAAGAACCTTGTGAATCAACGTATGGTTTATGGGTCAGAAGCATTAGCATTACCTGGAAGCTTATTAAAATTCAAAACCCCAAGCTGCACCTTAAATCTACAGAATCAGATCTGATGTTTCACTGAGATCTCTAGGTGGTTTGTATGTGCAGTAATGTTTGAGAAGCATTGGTTCACGGGATGTACCAAAAATGATACTTAAAAATAGTAATCACAGCTTCCCTACATTTTCAAAGAACTGAATAGATGTATAATTGCCCAATTCCTCCATAACTGGAAGTACATTCAAGTTCTTTTATTTCTATGATCACCAAGTCCCTCCTTATCTAACCACAATAAAAATATTCTCCCTGCATTCTTCTCAAAGCTCCTGGAAAAGTTAGATGAGGATGCTCTTGTCTCTTTAGGCTTCTTTAATCTAGAGCAATTCCTCCATCTTTCATTGGCTTTCATCACCTTGACATCATGTTGGCAAAGGAAGATTGTAGATCAACTATTTTGTGGAATGTCTTTCAGTTTGTGTTTGTCTGATGTGTCCTCATAATTAAATACAGGTTATTTATCTTTAGAAGAAATAGGAAGGAAGTGATGCTGTATCATCTCAGGTAATGTATGATTTCAGTTCATCCCATTCATTACTGGTGATGTTGACTTCGATCATTTAATTAAGATAGTATCTGTTGAGATTGTCCACTGTAAAATTACTTATTTTTTCTTTTTAATTAATAAATATTTTGGGTGGAGATACTTTGAGGCTATGAAAATATACTGTTCCTCATCAACTTTCTATTTATTTATTTATTTACATAAGTAGAGGCTCATTTTATTCTATAAATATTAATCCACTACTACCATTATTTATCTTGTTGCCTGGATCTTCTTAGACTTACCCACTGGAGAAGGTGGCTTTGTATTCTTTCAGCATGTCCCTATCATTCTTTGAGTACTTCCTTACTTTTTGGAACCAGAAGACATTCCAGGTTTATCTCATACTCATCCTTCCCAAGCCCCACAGCTACTTCCCCAGAAGCCATGGTTTCTGTGGGTGGAGAATGGTACTTGAAGCCAAGATCTGGGCTCCAGTTTGCTTACAGGTACTGGGATAGTTGTGCTCCCAGGCTAACTATGAGGATGAAGCTAAGGATCACGTATATACACAAAAGAAAACCCTTTCAGGGCATCCACTCCCACTGTCCCCCATATGGACACACTCATCTTTCTTCTGAGGCTTTGGCGTCTCATACTACACCATCCCTGTATCTACCGAGTCTCCCTTATAGATGCATTTTTTTACCCACACACAGGCCTTCCCTGCCATGCTGGGCCACTCTCTTGCACAAATACCTCTTCACTCTGCTTGGGCTCTAACACCCGGCTCTGGAGCACTGCTGCCGCCACCCCCTGCAAGCTTTCCTTTCTTTCTCTGACTGGGCTCTGGTACCTCAAGCTAGATGGCTGTAGCTCCTCAATTCTGCCTTTCTGTACGGATCCCTTTCTTACTCAGTTCCAACCAACACATCCTGGACCCAGTATTTTACTAAGGAAAGAGAGGAAAAGGAACGGCAGGGAAGGGCAGTGTGATGGTCAATTTTATGAGTCCACTTGGTGATTCTACAGTTCCTGGCTATTCAGTCAAACACACATCTAGGAGTTATTATGAATATATTTGTTATATGATGAAAATTTATAATCAGTTTCCTTCATGTAAGGGATATTATTCTAGATAATCTGGGTGAGTCTATAAGCTGAAAGACCCTTAGAGTGGAAGTGAGGCTTCCCTGGGAAGAATATATTTTGCCTATGGACAGTGGCTTCCATTCATGCTCCAGAATTCTAGCCTGCCCTTCATGACGGCCTGCCCTACATATTTGGACTTTCCTAACCAGCCCCGCAGTTATATACATTCATTCCTTGCAATAAATCTCTTTGTATATCTCCTAACTGTTTTGCCTCTCTGGTTTAACCCTGTCTGATACAGGAAGGAAAGGGTAGAGGAAAAGGAAGAGAAAACATGTAATTATTATTTTTAATGAAAATTCACTGTGAAATGTTCAACTTCAATTTCCTCTTTCTACAAGGGATGACAAATAGTGCCACAAAATATATGGCATGAGAATTTAAGTTAGTCACAAGGAAGAATTTTCTTACAGTGAAGGTTAAATATGAAAGCATGACACGATTCTCTTAATCATTGACATCTAAGCAACGTCTACTCAGAAAGAATATGAATTATTTTCCTGTATTCATTTGCAACCCTGCTCCAAGAATTCCCTTCCATAATGAGTAAACCAACCTTCTCTTTGAGTTCCAAAGTGAGAAGTCAGAATGCACATTAAGAGAAGGGTAAAATATTTTGAGATAAAAGGTTACAATAAATAGACATTTATATGTGCAGCTATAGTCAATGTGATGTTCTCTTCTGTGACTTTCCTATCACTAGGTTCATGCTAACTTCTCTTTCTAGAATACTTGTTCTCTGCCCCTCATCGAATTGCCTCCTCAATCTGTATGGCTCAGCATGAAGCTTTCTCTTCTTCTTAAAAGCTTTCTCCAAGTAACTCTGTCTTCTGCTGTTAACACCTATCTGAACACACATTTATTTTCTATTTATTTACATATCACAATTTCTTCCTCTTTTAAAAAATCTTTTTTTCACTTTCTTTTCCTCAACCAGATTTTAAACCCCATTAAAAGAGAGTTCATGCCTTTCCTGTTCACTTTCTCAGGTCCAGCACTTGAAACAGGTTTGTCGTCCAATAAGTATTTGCCAAATGAATGAATGTCACTGTGCCACTGTTGCTTACCAGCCCATGATCCCAACATCAAATTTAAAAAAAAATGTTTGATACAGGATCAGAGATTGTCTGTCTACTGATTAGATGCCACCCAGTTTCAAATCCCTAAATGGATAAATCCAAATAAAATCTATTTCAGTCCAATTTTACCATTTCAGTTTTATTGTGTACTATCATTCTGCATGGAAACAGTTACTACACTTTGGCTTATCTGAGTAGATACTGTGTAACTAACCTATTTGTCATTTAGTTTTGCATTTAGTTATGGTGAGGTTTACAACTGACTAGACCACAATCAGCATTATAAATGGATACATTTGAAATTAGCTGCTCCCATAAACTTGGTTGTGGAAGAGCCAGCGAACTAGTACAAATATGTAATAAATCAGACGGAAGGAGAGAAAAGTCCCACACACCTGTCTTAGATATACCGTGAAAAAAATCCAGTAATCTCCTTTTAATGCTGTTGGAAGTTAGAAATATTACGGGATCATCCTATGCACTCAATATAGACGATACAGACTAAGTTGTTGGGATAATTTTCTGTCCATTATAGTAATTCTTCAATAACATTTTCTTCATTTTTGTGCCATAGTAAAGAATAACCAAGAATGCTTTTTTCTCTGATTTCTGATTACTAAACCCACTCACTGATTATTGTTGTTATTTATTTGGCTTTTTTCTTACTTGTATACTTTGTGACTGTCACTGTAAATATCATTTGTCAATGTTTATGTAAAATAAAATAGCCTGATTGATTAGGTTGGTTAAATAGCCTTTTATTTTTTGACTAGTTCTTACCAAATTTTTTTCTTCCTTCAGCAAAGGACATAATCATTGTATAAATCAACATTGGTTGTTTTGGCATTGGAGTGCTTTGCTGATGAGGCCAAAGCATATTCACAGATGTCCTTAGATGGTGAGATACGATTTACAAATATGTAGATGATGCTTTATGGAGAGAATCAATTGGATGTGTGAATGCTTTGCTCTCCATGCAGATGTTCTGAACTTTTTGGTGGACAAGTTTTTGTTTTTTGGTTTTTGTTTCTTTGAAATAATGTGCTGAATTACTCATGAAGCAGTCACAAAATGCTGTGCTGTTCTAAGAGTAATGACTATGTTGAGATCATTTTTTTATTAAAAAGCACCAGTAAGTAGGCACATTCCCATTTTGGCTTTCTTCTTAAAAGACAAAATATTTAGCATAACATTTGTGACTTTCATTCCAAACGTGTTTGAAAAACGATCAGCTTAAGTCTGTATGTTTTTGTTACTAAGTATTTTAAAATACCTTGATAATTGATTATATTTTCAGTTTATATTTAATCATTTAGTTTTATAAAACTGAAAAGAGGGTGCTTTTATATATAACTTAGACTTCTGATTTTCATAAATTATCGTATTAATAAGTGAGTGTTTTAAAACATGTGGGATTCCAAGAAAGGTTTTTGCCATTCCAATCTTTTTCATTTTTATATTCAAGTCACATACATAAGTTGCAGAAATGTTGAGAGTCTTCTCAAACCTTCTTTAGGAAAGTAGACAGATGGATTTGATTTTTGTAGGGAATGTAAGTGGTCAAATGCCTTCCTTCCAAATCCATGTATTTTCATTTTCTGAACAGCCTCTATTGTTTGATAGCTTGGTGTATATTTTTGTTTTTCTTTTGTGATGTGAAAACTTTACCATTCTAACTCTTACTATTTTGCATATAAATCATCACTGGAAATGAGAATCATAGCTTACATTTCATAGCTTGAGCTCTCAAAAGATTCAGCTGTGTGTAAACCCAACTTTGTTACTGAGCATTTCCTGGGTTTGATTAGATTTAGGCATCACATAAAAATATTGGAGGATATAAATTCAAATCTGGAAACAGAAGGCATTGAGCTGTTTAGAATTTGAAAGGACAATCAGCCTGAGATACGTATAGAACTTGCATTATAGTCTCCCTGGAATGTGAGACAATAGATGTGATGTGTGTGTTTTGGTTCAGAGTTCAAATGAAAAGGTGCACCTTAAGAAAGTTACTGAAAATAAAGAAAGAGCGTGTGTACCTGGATAAAACTGGATGGAAGGAAGTGTAGAAGAGTACTTGCCCCACGCCCTGTGTTATTACCAGAAGGTCGAAGTCAAAAGACTTCTCAATGTCATTTACTCTGTTCATTTTGGTTGACCTGGGAATTAATGATGAGCCTGCCTTGAATGTTCACACGATGGCAAGGGAATCATTTATTTTGTAAGTGGCACTGGAATCTGCTGAAACATGCACAATTTAAACTAGCCAGCCAGCCGTTCTGTCCTGCTGATGCAGTGGTAGCAAGGACACAGCATCTAAGTATCACATTTTGCTTGGCTGGAACCCTCTATCTGCATAGGGTCCACGGAGCATGGATCTTGGTCTTATGAAACAAATCTTTCCTCTTTAAATGTCAGTATCTCATTAGACCTTTGCTTTGGTTCGTGTTAGTGATGTTTCCCCCTTTTCTCTAGTGAAATGAAGTGACGTGGTTAACAGCCTCTGCGGCCTTAAAAGTACAAGCTTGTAATTTAACTCTAGGTAGAGTGTGTGACTCTGAAACAAAGACTGAACGTGCATTTCTGTCATGGAGGGATTTAAAGATCACAATAAAGCTTGATAAAGACATAGCTTATAAGAGAGCAATGGTAATTTCCATGTTCTATAACGCTCAATTAGGCGGTTCCATTTGACCTCTAAAGACCTTGGATGAATTATAGTGATGCTCAATTGTTAGAGTCTAACTGTTTTATCTCTTGGGTGAGACTATATTTTGGTAACATATTCTAAAGGGATGCTATGCGTCTTGTTAGCAGACGGTTTCTATCATTCAATTTTCTGTCTTTTAGACAAAAACACAATTCTGATTTTATAAGATGGTTTTATGATACATCCGTTCAGAATGATATGGGGAAAATTTTCGGGGTCTATGTCAAATTGTAGAGGTATATTGACCTGCTAGTCTGTCATGAGCGATAACCAATTTTTTAAATACTGAGTGCTGTGGATGAGTTTACACATTATTTGGACAAAATTAATTGTTTAGTATTAAGCTGAAGGAAATGTCTCTTTAGCTTCACAGTGGCAAATAGTATTTTAGCCTGACAGTCACATTTCAGTCAATTGTTTTGAAATGACATAGAAAGACACACAACAACGACACCAAGGACAGATGCGGTAATTAATATATTTTAAAAATTCTTTATTGTCTAATTGATCTATGTGTTAGAGTTAGAGAAAGAAATCCTACCAAAAGGTTTATAACACGGCTACTATCACTACTACTACTGACATTAATGATGATGGTATTAACAGTAACGATAACATAAAAAGGCTTCTTCTCCTCACCACCTTTCACAATATCCCCCCCTCCTAGGGACTGTCCTGGCTTTAATATCAAAAATCGTGTTCCCGGAAGCCCTTTAGCGCCTGGCAAACCAGGAGCAGTGATCACTCTAACTTAAACAAAGCACCTTTTCATGGTATGTCAATACCATGACAGAACCAAGGAGCATTATGATGCTCCTCCCCTTTTTATATTGCTCTCTGGGCTTCTTGGAGACGATCATTGGTGTTTATCTCCACTTGCATAATTTACTATCCACATAGTCTTATTTCTTGTTTCAAATGCTATATCATTCTCTTAAATCCCCATTTTTAATGCAGACCTCCTTTCCATAATAACCCTTTTCTTTTTTCCTGAGTTGATCCACTCTTGTGGTTTAATCCTTCACTTTCTGAAGCACATTTTTCTTTCCTCAGAAAAAGTGCAAAAAAGTATATCTGTGTCCTTGTATGAAAAAAAAAAAATGGAGTAGTATTCTACCCTCACTCTGAGTGGATATTTTGACTTGGCATAATATTCAAGGTTGAATATTATTTGCCTTCATAATTTTGAAGACAGCTCTAGAATCCGTAGTTGCTACTGAGAAATCTGAAGTCATGATGATTCTTACCCTATGTGTATGATGTTTTCCCCCTTCTCTTTGGAAGATGTAAAGATATTCATTTAATCTCTGATATTTGGAAATTTCAAGATAAGTGACCCTAGGTAGACGTTTTCTCTTATTACTTCAAGCAGCCTGTAGACATTTGTCCTTTAGTTCCAGAAATTGTCTCGGGTAATTTATTTTCATTTATTTAATTCATCTGTGCTTCCTGGGATATGTTTAGTCAGAAATTGTTCTCAGATTTGATCTAGTAAGTAAATTTTATTTCATATTTTCTAACTTTATGCCTTTTTATTCTACCTTCTAAAAAACCTTTTCTCAAATTTGTCTTCATAACATTTAGTTGAGCTATTTTTTATAATATTTTGATTTCCAAGAGTTCTTTCTTCTTTTCTGATTTTTACTTTCATAGCACTGAAAATTTTTGCATGCATTAACCCCTCTTTGTGGAGAGAGTAATTACTTAAGGATTTTTGTTTGTTTGATTATTTTGAAGAGTTATCTCTTTTGTTAAGTCTGAAATATCACTTTTCTACTTCTTTTCCTTCTTCCTCTCATTTTGAGATCTTTTAAGTGTCAGGTGATCTTTAGCACTCTCTTCTTATATACGAGGGAAGCATTACAGTATCTGTTTGAAAGCCCTTTGTGCACTGGTGGCCAAAGGAAGGGGACTAGACCCAGTGATTGCTTGGGCAGCTGGCTGTTTCTCTGGGGTACTCGCTTCCAAAACAGGGACGTGTACACGTTATTTCTCTGAGGAGCCTCAGTTTATCTAGTAATGATGCTTCCTGTAGATGTCCCAGAGAAGAATTTTGCAGCTACTGTTGTTACTCAGGCTCTTAGTAGGAGGCAGTGTCAGACCACACCACGTGCAAATGTTTATTTTCCTTCTGTGTTTTAAACTCTGTGCCTCACGTGCACGTTTCACCATATCAGCTGATTTTGAATCTTGTGCATCTAGATGAATTTCTCCAGAAAACAGTTTAAAAATTTCTCCTGTAAATTAAGATCTGACTGCTGACTTTCTTTTTTTTCTCACTTATCCTACCAACCCCCTCCCTCATGGCAACTACCTGTCTCTTCTCTGTATCTGTAACTCTGTTTCTGTTTTGTTTGTTCATTTGTTTTGTTTTTTACATTTAACATATGAGTAAAATCACATGGTATTTTTCCTTCTCTGTCTGATTTATTTCACTTAGCATAATACCCTCTAGGTCCAGCCATGTTGTTTCAAATGACAAGATTCCATTTGTTTTTATGACTGAGTAATATTCCACTGATTGCTGATATTCTTTGTACTTGGTGGTGAAAGGGGTAAAGTCAAATATTTATTATAGGGATTTTTCAAATGATCCCTCTGTTTTCGTTCCCACTCCTCACCTTTTGCTGGTTCTTAGAACTTTCTGAAGTTCTTCAGGGAAAATCAGTTCAAAACCCCTTCCCCCGAACTTTGATCTTCTTTCTCATTGTAAATCAGTGACTACTTTTTGACCTGCTTTCCATTTTTCAATTTTTTTTGGTTGCATTCAGTCACCACATTATATCCCATTTCTACTTCTGTATACCATTTTATTCCTTGTATATCCTATTATTTTGTAATGGGCTCTGGAGAAATGAGAGATAATCAAATGGCCAATGGACCATCTCTTGACAGAGGTGAAGATCACATTCATTAAAAAATGGCCTCAGTAGTGGCAGAAGTGATAGATGTAGCAGAAATAGGTGCAGTCATTAAAGGAGGAACAACTGACAGTATCCACAAGCCCTACACAGTTACTACCAGTGACACCACATCATTAGTGGCACCTCATAGTTTATAGATACTTTTAGGGACATTTGATTTTACTTCACTTAATTCTTGCAATAGCTCTGTGCAATGGAATGGACATGTATCATTAATCATTACCCACACATCTTACTTTACAGATGTGAAATGTGAGAATCGGGGGGAATAAATAATTTACTCAATTTTGCTCAACTAGTAAGTGCTGTAGGAAAGTCTACTCAGTCTACCTTTTTTTTAGTGTTCATCTCTCATGAAGGTAATTTGCAGAGGGATTTTGAAGCATTAGATATGAATTTGATTTTAAACACTTCCCAGATGCCTTCCAGTCTTGTGATTCTTGCAACAGTCATCAACCATGAATCTTCCCTTCAAGAATTAATTGTTTAGAAAATTAGGGTAGCTCAGACATTTCATTATTATTGTAAGTTCTGAAATAGAAAGGAATTTTGCTTATTAACAGGTTTTACCATAAATTGGATATCTCTGGTAGTCCTCAGATACAACATGACTAAAACCAAAGTAAATAGCCCTTTTCTGACCCTGGATTTCAATTTTTCCAGGCATCCAGGTTGAGAACCGAAGGATATTATTTGACTTCATATTTCCCACCAGTTCTTCTCTCTGCAGCCCCAGATGGATTTACAAGTTCTATGGATTTGATCTCTCCTCTTTTTCAGTCTTATTAATTCTACTACAGCTTAGGTGCTCACCTATACTTCCCATTCATTCCCTCCCGTCCATAGTAAGCACTGTGGCAGATTCACTAAAGCTCTGTTGAAGTCACTGTCTCTTATCAAACTTTCAGTTTGCTAACTATGGTGCAGCATTGTCCAGCATCCTTGTCTTTAATCCTCTTCATCAGATTCTTTGAACAATTTCCAAACACGTTTCTGCATCATTCCTTCTTCATTCCTTCTCCTCCAAATACCTTCCAAAACCTCTTCCTGTTAAAGTTTTATCATTATTCAGAAGCCATCTCAAAGGCTACTGTTCCTTGGCAGAGGTCTTTCTCACTGCCTTTCACAAATTTCATAGGCTATTTTTCTCATCTGAAATCACTTTGCAGATAGTTTTTCTCCGTACTACTTGAAAATAGAGTATATTCTCTAGTGTATAGCAGAGTGCCTTAGACAAGAAGTTAGAGTAAATGGAAATTATTTCGATTAGGTGCAGGGGAGGTATTTTACTGAGTCGTGTAAGTGAAACCTGTGGTTTTAAAATAATAGAATTAGAATGATGCCAGCAACTAGTCTTTTGTCCCTGTGCAGCAGTGCTTCAAGCTCCTTGTTGCATGAGTTTGACTCAATATGAAAGGAAGATTTTGAAGAACAGGAAAGTGACATGAAGGGCAAAGGGGAGAATAGGTAAGAAAGCCTACAGAGAAGAGAAATCATGAGCTTTCAGATGAGCTATAGAAGTGATAAGGAAAACTGGTTAAAGGATATTTGTGAACCCCTTCTGGATTATAAAAGAACCTCAAAGGCAAGGACATTATACTACGCTTTTCATCCCTTCCGAACGTGCACTGTTTAATTTCTGGTGGAAATAAGCCCGGTTTACCATGTTAATGCAGGAAGAATCCTTAGTTTCTTGCCTACACTGATCACAACGATTTTATATAATTCGATGCTGCTTCTCCTAACCTGGCTATTTTTCAAAACAGAACCATCATCTTTACTTTGGATCTTCCTGAAGGCAACCAAAGGCTATCTTGGAAAAGAGTCCAAACTATGGAATGAAACTACAGGTTATTTCTAGCACAGTCAATGCGAACGCGTCTGTATGACATGAATGATAATAGTCAAAGCGTAAGTTTCCAGTTTATCCTCAGTATAAAGCTGGGTGGTCAGTGTGGTTTAGACCACATTGACTGTAACTCTGTTCATTTTCGGTCCTTTGCCTTTGCCTTCAGTTTCTGCTAAGTCCCTTGCACTTCCCAAAACTGTGTTCACCTAATGAAGTTCTAGGCTGCAATGCCACTCTTTGTGCCAAAACCACATGATCCTTCCTCTGTTCGCTTTCTCAGACTTCTTTTACTTGTTTGGTGGAAGGCAATTTTCTTCTCTCCAATGGGTTTTGCGGAATGCCTTCTATAAATTATTGCTCCAGAAAGTGTTTTCTCTTCCCATTCGTAAGACGCTATCTATAGCTAATTCTCCCTCCCTGGTCTTCAAATTCTTTGACATTTTCCTTATATTCTGCTCTGGCTCTAGTAAAGAGGAGGATAAAACTAAAAATAGAACTACCGTATGATCCAGCAACCCCTCTTCTGGTACATATTCAAAGGAAATGAAATCAGTGCCTCAAAGAAATAATCTGCATTCCCATGTTTACTGAAGCATTACTCACAATAGCCAAGATATGGAAACAATCTAAGTGTCTGCCTAGATATATTATATATAGATATATTATTAAGCCTTAAAAAAAGAAGGAGATTCTGCCATTTGCAACAACATTGATGAACCTGGAGGATATTATGCTAAATCAAATAAATCAGATACAGAAAGGGAAAAAACTGCATTATCTCACTTATATGTAGAATCTAAGAAAGTCCAGTACATAGAAGCTGAGAGTAGAACAGTGGTTACTGGGGTGGGGAAGGTGGGAGAAATGAAGAGATGTTGGTCAAAGGGGACAGACTTGCAGTTTTGCAGTGTGAGCATCTCTAGAGATCTAATATAGAGCATAATGACAATAGTTAGTAACACTGAAGTGAATATGAGAAATTTGCTAAGAGAGTTAATATCAGGTGCTCTCATCACCAAAAGAGGAAAAAAAAGGTAACTCTGTAAGAAGATATGCTAATTAGCTTGACTATAGTATTTATTTCACTATGTATATATGTCAAATCATCATGTAGAATTTAAATATATACAGCTTTTATTTTTTTAAAAAAGACAAGTACGGTATTTGACAATTCTCATATTAGAGAAACATTAGAGTTTTTGAGTTAGGTCTGCCCTTAAAATGGCTTTCCTATTGGAAGGTGACATGACACTTTCAATGTGTCACCGTTAAGCAATTTCCTTTGATCAACAAATTAAGAGTTTATTTAAACCATCTCATACCCACTTCCATTCAACGTAGATACAAATAATGGACATTCAGTAAGTTTGTTTTAAAATTATTATAATCGATAAATCTAAGGTTTTTGGCCAATAGCCTCTACCAGTATGTGTCCAAAGTACAAAATGGCTGTTCTAAAAACAAACAAACAAAAAACTACAGTTGGAATAAAAACTCAAATATTTATGCTTAGCTCAACATTTGCCTGACAGTAACATGTGCTTTATCTTTTTATTAGAAAGAGATTTACATTTAAATTCCCTGTCAATAATAGAACTTTATCTTAAGTCTAAGTTCCCTGATAGTACCTCTCCCCGCCAAAAAAAAAAGACAAAAAAACCTGAAGAACATCTTACCAAGTATTGAAACCAGACCTTCTGATTTTCTTTCCTTCCTGTTCTTCTTCCGTGAAAAGAATACATTTGGTCTGACTTAATGTCTCAGAGATGTGTCTCACCCCCAGATTACTGGCTGTTATCCAGGCAAGTTTTTTGCAACCATGTATGATTTCAGAGTTCAAATGCTCTCCTTGTCTGGAGGGAGATTTCATGGTCAAGAATCAAATAGTTCTTAATTCTTTCTGGGAAGACAGGCTTCTCTCCAAGTCTATTTCAGTTCTTACCCCCACCCTCTACCGCAAACACACATATCCATACAACTCCTGGGATGTATCATTCTTTCCCCAGGGTGCTGACAGGAGACTTGGATTACCTAGCACACTGAGAAGTAAAAAGATCAGGTACTAAGGTATTGCATAGCACAAAAACCATTCAGTGATGATTTATTTTTGTCTCAACTTGGATATGCTTGCTTCCATGAGTTGAGTTTTTAATAGCAAAATTTGTATGAAATATATTGAGAATGTCAACTCAGTTGTATACATTTTATCCTTCTAAAAGTAGAAAATGCTTACATTAGTGCCATGGCAATTTTCATAAACTCTGTAGAATCTGGAGCTTAGAGCACATTTGGAAACCCTTCTGGTTTGATCCCTAACTCTGTCAGTGAACAGCACGTCCCTCATGTGTACGTTGACGTCGTGTACCCAGCAGTGATGTGATCCTCTCCTAGGGGTGGGGAAGTGCTAGAACTATGCCCCTCCAGATGCCTCTCCCCAGACCTCAGAGCAAATGGGAAGAGCTATGGGGGTCAGTTTGAACCCCAGCTCTAATAGATGTGTGGCTTTAGGTGAATTGAAGTTTTGTGTATTTTCACCTTACTACCTATAGAGTTGGATTAAAAACACAGAGTTCACAAACCTGTATAGATAAAGGAGATAACACAAAGTACCATTTAATAAATATTATCACCTCTTTTCTTTCATTTTCTTCTGGTTTGTTCTGCTCTCTTTCCCTTTTGATTTAAGAGGAGAGTAACTTCAGAGGAAGTTGTGGTTTTTCACAGGATTAGCTTAAATGTATGTCCCCCCTTTAAGGGTAAACAACTTCCCTTCTTATACTAGATTTGTACAAGGAGAGATGCACCTTCTTGTACTAGATTTTGTCATCTGGCCATCAGCAGACCAGTGTGCAAATGTAAAATGGAACCTTGGCTACTTACAGCCAGAAAATGATGCACACAATCCGTATGCTGTTCTGGTCTGTTTTTTCCTGTTCCTCTACTCAATTGTGCCCAACAAGGAAAGCAGGGAATAAATTGATCCTGATTCTTACCTATTATAAAGTTCAAGGCAGAGTATGCTCTTCTGCTGGTCCTGCATCCAGTGTTCCCTCTTGAATGAGATGTTCTGTTCAGCCTCAGAAAAAAGTCCTCCTGTAGTTGATTCTTTTGTCTTTTCTGTCTGTTTACCACTGTGAGGGTAAAAGTTAAATGTTTCTGGCATGAAGAATTGTTCTTTAATGGGCACAGAGTTTCAGTATTGCAGTATGGAAAAAGTTCTGGATCTGGATGGATGAGTGGCAATCAGGGCTGATATTGACAAGCTAACTCTCATTGCCTTGCACAATACGATTTCCCTACGAAAGACTGTAACTGCTACAGGAAGAAATGGTAGATTCTCCTCCTTTGCTGACCTAAATAGGAAACAACAACAACAACAACAACAAAAACCTCTCTTGGGCATCTTAATATCCAAAAGCACTTTGATTAATATGAAATCAGCAAAAAACTAATTGTGTATTAATTCACAGCTTTTAATATTCTGAAATGTTTTTCATGATCTCATTAATGCTAATTTAATTTGTATACAAATGAAATCAGTGGCAAAGGAAATACTTCCAAAACTTGAGCCTACAAAGATGAAGTGAATTTCTATGTAGCATAAAGTATTTTAAATCAGAGTAATTAGTAGTTTTTTTGAAACAGGAGAATAAATTGAGCTCCTTTACAACATGACCTATTTTCACATATGACTTGATTCTAGAGTTTGAAAGTTCTGATTTACTCATCTGTACCCAGCTTCACTCCCAAACAATGCTGGTCTCTTTGGAACCCAGGATGTCTATTGGTTTACCCATCCAGTATTAAAGTGCGATCTTCTTGCTCTTTTTGCTTCAAGTTCTTCGGTTTTCTTTCACTACTTGGCCCCTGGAACATTGTACGTGCCTTCATCCCTTCCTGAAAAGTTTCCCACGAGTCTCCTGCCAAGCTGCCTCCTTCTCATGATTTAGCATTTAGCTCAACTCTTACTTTCTCAGAAAAGTCAATCCTTTGCCATCTTATCTCATTTCTGCTTTCCGAGGCTTCCCTATTGCATCATGCAGTACTTTAGTCCCCCCACCCCTATTTTTGTTTGTTTTTTTATGCACATTTCCTCTATGCTCAGGCTAAATGTAAGTTCTTCCAGCTGCTTTTTACCCGATCTCATTTCCTCCACCTTCTCTAGGGCAGTGACTCTCCCAGCCAGAGCACTGTGGGACTGCTACTTCCTGAGATTTGGACATTAGTCTCTCTAATGCTGCCCGAGACGCTAGTTGAAAGCACATCATCTCCTTCGTTGGCTCCTGTGAAGCCTATTCTCTGCTAAGATTTTATGTGAGTTGCTATAAAGACTATTCTCCCAAATTCTGTAGGTATTGGATTCTTTTTTAAATGAATTTAAATGAAGGTATTTCTATTTAATTGGCACTGAATCACAAAAAAATAAACTATATTCTTTAGCCACGTCCTTTTGAAAGTCATTGTAGTGCTTCCCACTTCTTGAGAGAGCAAGCAAGAAGTGCAACATTTAGCTTGCATTCAGTTTGCATTCCTTCTTCCGCACTGAGCCTGCTTCATCCACTCTAACTCCCCTGTGTCATTAGGTTTCATGAATCTAGAAAACCTGCAGAAAACCAACACCAGGGATGCATTTTGAGTGGCTTGGGGAATATTTTTAGAATCTTGTGTTAAAAGGCACAAAATATAATAGTGTTACTCCATGTGGAGTGGCAAATCACTTGCATTTTGTGCAAGGGAAACTGCTGACATGAACTGGGTGGAATACTCTTTTAGCTATTTGCAAGTAAGGGTTGGCGTTAATGTATTTAGATATTTTGTCTTCCAAGCCAACCCCACGCCTAATTACACTGTATGGAAGGTTAAGTAGGCACTGAACTAAGAGATGTGGAATCACAGGCAGCGTAATCCTAATGTGGTTTCCCCTAGCACCACATAGTTGTGTTTTTCTGATATTGTGGAGAACTTCATAATTATGCATTTTCTGCCAGTGAGAGATCCAGTGTGTAATTACACAGTTCAGATGCAGAACTTCTGGTTACTGTTCAAATACATGTAGCTACATGGGATTAAAATGTATTTAACACTAATTACATAGAAATGTGATGGGGCGTGTTACTGCTTTTACTGTGAGTACGAAACGTGCAGGTATGATTGACCCTATTTGTATGTGAGGGTAGTGTCGGTCCCTGCGTGCAACTTTGCACAGCTATTCTGTTAGTGTAATGCTCTTAATAGTTTAACACCAACTTTACACACATTATAAAAGGAAATGAATGAAATCCACAGTGGGGTAGATTTTGGGTAAAAAGTGTATATTTATTATTTGTGTATTTTGGAGTTTCTTTTTGTTTAGCAAGCATCATCATGTAATCTCATCAATGAACACCAGATGGCGCTGCATTGAATGACATGGCGTTTTCAATTGACAATAAATGCTGGAAACATTTTGGAGATGGAGTGCACGTGAGAAATAATCATGCCTAGCGTCTCATTTTGCAAATGAAAGTACTCCAACTCAGACGGGTTATAGAATTTCTACAAGACCACGTTAGAGATAAATGTCTGACCTGGCATTCAAATCCCAGTGTATTTTAAACGTGCTGTCCTATCTTTCCATGTGATTATGGTTTTATTGCATAAAAGGAAGAGGGGCACGAGGGTAATCGTCACATTTTAAATCCTAGCTGCGACACTTACTATCTGTGTGACACTGGACACGTCATTTAGCCGCTTCACACTTAGTTTCCTTTGTGGGGGGAAAACGGGATTAAAAACACACCTACCTTATCGTTTTCTCTTAAGTTGATTGCTTTAAAAGCTCTATGTAAAATAGTAAGTAATTTGCTACATAGCAGACTCTTGAGACATATTGGTCCCTCATGAATTTAAGGGACCATCAGTGTTCCATCATTTTTATAATCCTAAAGTCTTTATTACCTGGCTCATTTTACCTTACTTGGTATTTACGATAAGCAGCCTTTGCTCTCAGGAGCTTACGCCCCAAGACACTCAAATGGAGATCTGTAGACAAACAGCAGAATGCAAGTCCTCCAGAGAATCACATGGGCCAAGGATGTGGTAGAGGGAGGTGGCTGTTCAGCTTGGCCAGGGTAGGCAAGGGGACACTGCAGGTCTGGTGGGGTCTCAGGCGGGCTACTTTAACTTCTCAGGACGGGACTTTGGACTTTTCTCTCTTTGCCTCTTCTCATTCTTCTTGAGTCTCTCTCAGCCCATGCATTCTTCTCAGATTGTCCACTATCACCTCCTGCGGCAAACTCTCTCTTAGAGCTTCTCCTTTGGATTTTGGTTTGATGTACGTTCTGAGGCTTGTCTTCATTAATAACTAGATCTGGGTCTTTAGCTCCTATCGTGGCCCCAATATATTTTTTGTGCAAAACGAAGGGCTGCACTAGATAGACCACTTATCTTTGGAATTCTATAGTTCTGTGACTTTTCCCTGCTCTTCTTTTGTGACAAATGCTCTCCCCGCAACACATACATGCACACAAGTTGGGCATAATTGCTCCCCGGATGGAACTCATAGGCCCCTAAAATACCTGCGTTTAGACTTTGTTTAGTCCTCTCCCTCAGCGACTGTTCTTTTTCATGACTTGCACCTAATGAGACATTAGCAAACATGATGCAAGCAGAGATTTAAAAGCATTTTCCCAGTGGATTTGTCATTTGGCATAGTGTCTCCAGCAACCAAGAGATCACCATGCAGAGAAGCTCACACCAGCCTTATGGAGAAATAGCAGGGAACCCACACAGTAGTCAGAATTCAGACACCAGACATATGACTCATCCCAGCCATCCCATCCAGCCCCAGTCATTTAAGCACCCAACCTGAGGCCCCAGATAGTGTGGTATTGACCGCACTATCCCTTATGTCCAGCCAAATCTCTGACCAGTAATTGGAAGCAAATAAAGTGGCTGATGTGTTTAAGCTAGTCAGTCTTGCAGTGTTTTGTTACACAGCAAGAGATAACTGAAACACTGCGTAAATGTGTAGGTTGGCTTCAGCGTAAGGCTCTCTAAGCCACCATTCCCTCATCTGTAAGTGGTGCATAGTAATGGTACCAATATCACAGGATTAGTGTTATTAAAGGAGATAATACAAGAATAGTCATTAAGGGACAGTAATTGGCACAGAAGACCTCAGTGTTAGTTACTATTAAAGGAAAACACTGTCATAATTTGATAGACTTGGCCCCCCAAAATCTTAATGAAGTGAAATGAAGGATTGACTATTAGGAGGTTGATAAGATGATTGGAGTAAACCTGTACAGCTGGGAGATGAGAATTCCAAGGCAGCTGCAGTCATCCAGATATGCCCAGTTCCAGCTGCTGCTTTGTATACTCTTGTGGTGTTTTTTAGCTGTAGCTTAAATAATGAGGGGGATCATTCTGAGTCCTCTAGCTGTCTGGGACTGCCAGAAGCTTCATGGTTAGCTGACACTGTTTCCCTGGCTCTACTGGGGGAGAAGAAACCAAGAGATTGCTGATGACACAGGGAGAGTTTGACTCCTTGCTTCCTGAGAAAGGATCACCTGATATTATTTCTCATTTGGACTTTTCCCCTCCTTATCCTTCTTTTTCACTATTCCCTCCCTTTTAATCCCTTCACCCTAACCCCATTCTCTTCAATTACAAGGACTTTCGCCTGCTTCCATTTGCGAACTTGGGTTGGGTCGGGGAAAGGGGTTGGGCAGTTGCTTATCACATTTTATCCAAATCTGCCTTTTGGTAGGTTATGTTATCATGGTGTTCTGCTGTGCTACAGTTATTTGCTATCATCATCATAGTAGTACACTCACTATTTTACACACTATGTATTTCACACATTTTATGTATTGTACATACTGTATTTTTGTACTGTATACTCTGTATCCATATGCAATACAATGTATGCATTACAATTACACGTTTTACAAGCTAACAACTGCATCTCAAAAGGAGTTTAGTCATGTGCCCAAATGAGCTGGGACAGATCATTATCTATCACTGGTAACATTCTCCCCATCTGTGCAGTGGGGATCACTGTACATACCTTCTATGATCATCATGAGGATTATTGGTAATAATACATGCAAATAGCTTAGGATAATGTTTGGTATAGAACTATTACAACCTTACCTTTTCTTGCTCTGGAAAATACCCCTTATCAGAACTCCAGGGCCCTGTTAGTGGTACTGTTATCTATGTAGATGCTTCCATGATCAAATACCATGAAAGACCCCATACTGAATCCTTCTAACAACTTAGCTCTCTGCAATGCATACCCAAATTATGTAATATATATGCAATAAAATGAATATTTGCATTTTTATTTTCTGAGTTGAATGTTAAATTACTGACCTGGATATCTCTCCTGCTGCAAACACCATGCTCTGGAGTTCACCAAGTCTCCTGTGCATTGTCACTGCTCTATAGATCATTCTTGAGTTACTTTTTATTCTACAGTAAATTAGATTGAAAGACTGCTAGCACTGCTCAGCACACCCATGAGACAGCTGTAACTTGATCAGGGTCATGCAGCCAATCAGTAATGGAAGGAAGCAGAGGTAGGAGACCTCAGAGCAGAGGATTATTAAACCAATGATAAGCTGTTATTTGGTCCCAGGGGAAGCAGGTATTGAGGTGAGTAACATGATACACTTGTCTAAATCACATCACTGAGCATCTCTTAGGAAACCAAGCATCATGGACAATGGCGTTATGTAATATGGAAACCAACTAAGGCTGCACTGCTGAAGCCAACAGGGGCTCTTTCCTTCTTCCTTTCTTTCCTCTGTCTTTTGGTAGTCGGGGTCAGAGCTTAGTATCATATAGCATAATCATTTCACAATATTTAAATCCCTTTTGTAATAATCCTGTTGGCAAATAAACTCTACCTGAGCACGTTTCTTGTCAGGAAACTCATTACCACATAAATAACTCATTCATTTTTTTCCTCTTCCATTCCAGGTTATTACAGGACATTGAATATAGTTCCCTGTGCTGTACAGTAGGACCTTGTTGCTTATCTATTTTGTATATAGTAGTTTATGTCTGCTAATCCCAAACTCCTAATGTATCCCTCCCCCCACCATTCTTTGCCCTTTGGTTATCATAAATTTGTCTTCTATGTCTATGAGTCTGTTTCTGTTTTGTAAGTAAGATCATTTGTATCATATTTCAGATTCCACATGTAAGTGGAATCTACTCAGCCATAAAAAAGAATGAAATAATGCCATTTGCAGCAACATGGATGGACCCAGAGATCATCATACTAAGTAACTCATTGATTTCTTTTGATTTTTCTAGCTCAATAGATAGCTTGCTATCCTTAAATTTTATCCATTTGCTCCTAATAATAAGGTATTATTATTTTTTGTGTTAATGAGTCATCAGATGTTTGAGTCACAGAAGCATGACTTTTCCTTGTCTTCACTATGTCTTGTCAGCGCCACATCTTCTAATCCCCAGGGGAACCATCTACAGTCCTTACAGACATTTATTTCTCCTGTATTTTGGTTTTGAATTCCCTCATTAGTGTGGTTGCAGGAAAAGGAAAGAACACACAGCATTCGGAGTCAAATCTGGCTCCATTTTCAGCTACAGTAATAGATTTTGGATGTGTCATTTAAATTTCATGCCTGTTTCCTCTTCTGAAAAACAACATGATCTGTTTTATTGATGGATGCTTCCAATAGTGATCCGACTGGCTTGCTCCATTGTTCAAATCTGGACCACCAAGTCACATGGTTGATTGATCGAATAGGAACTTATATGGACTAAATACTATTTTTGCTTTCTATTTTTTGTGCTTAACTCTAAATTTCTCACCTTGTATTTGCGTAATTGGTAGTCAGACCTAAAGCAGGTCTTTTCACTTTTCTCAAGTTTTAACTCGATAGGCTCAGTCTATTCTTCCAGAAATAAAGATTCAAAACTTCTTTAGGTATTTCTGATCATATATGTATGATATTGACTCATCTTTCATTGGGATTATATGGTAGGTTGGCTCATTGCTTGAGAAAGGCCATGGAAACTAAATGCAATCCTTGGGTGGGTACCTGGCGCAGCCACAGATTGGGCACTATGCCTGGCCAGTCTTCTTGCAATGTGCAGCAAAGGCGCTGGGGCAAAACGATGTGCCTGAATTCATAAGCACATCTCAGAAATAATTCAGGGTCTATTTCGTGTTTATGTGAAAAGAACAAATGCTTATTTAACAAGGATACTTGCTTGAGTTTGATCACTGCAGTCCTTGCTACTAAAATGGAAATTTCACCAGCTATTTTTTGGAACCCCTAGTATGACCCCTGCAACTCCTTAAATTTATAACATGGCAGCTTATTGCCACCCCTACTCCAGGATCAACCGTGTGGGAGTTACCAGACTGGCTGGTGAGAGTGAGATATGTTCCTGACTGTTCATACTCTTCCATATGACTTTGCAAATGACTTTTCTTGAGTTTCATTAAGAAATTTGAAGTGGCCAACACACTCCACAGGTAATTTCTAACTAAGATTCTGAGTATTCATCTGACTCATTTAGGTTCTTTTAGGATAATCCTGAAGACAGCTTGCTTGCTTTTGGCTTTCTGCATCCCCTGGCAGGGTAGCTGTGAATACAAATATTCTCTCTAGTTCAATCAGCTGAGCTTGTGACACTGTGTTATGACATATTATCTAGTCTCATGATCTTCTAAAACTGTATAAGCTATTTCCCTATGATATCCTGCTTCTGGTCTGAACATATTTATAGTCCCCCTTCACCAACACCACTGTCTTTAAAAATGTTTTATACGTTATTTGGTCTTCAAAACCTTGTTTTCTCTCTGTAAACTTCAACAACTCATTTAATTCCAATATCTGGGAAACTGGCCATCCTATAAATTTTTCTTAGATCAAATTTATGGCATCCAAAAAGTGAGTTGAGTATTGAATTCTGAATTGACTTTCAATAACTTAAGTCACTTCAAGGAGAGGATTGGTTACTAGTTCAGAAGTTAACTGCGCATGTCATCCCCAAGCTTCTCTCTCGTCTCTGCCCTTGAACACTCCTTGCCACTAGTTCTTCTAGATGTTTATGAACAGAACTTTGTTGGCTGATTCCAGTCTCATTTGCACAAGGATAATGATGCTCTCCGAAGTAGCCCAGGGTGTTTGGGGACAGGCGCATGCTATGCAAGGAGAAGGAACATTAAGCAACATTAATTCTGCTAAGACACAACACTCTAGTTCTCATTATTGTTACAAAAGACCTATAAGCAACTGCCTTTTAAATCTCGTCATGTGAGATTCCTTGGCAAAAGCCTGTCAGAGGAACCATTTCTTCAAGGAAACCGTCCTTGATAACCTATGAGCTGTTGCACTAGGCATATTTCTGTCATACTTTCTATGACAATATTTAATATGTTGAAAGATAAAATCTATAGAAAACAACCAGAAACAGACTGTATATCAGCCTGAGGGAGGTGATGCTTTTAGGACTTCTTTTGTGGATGTAAAGTCGTGATTGGAATGGCAAAATCTTTATTTGTGTACAAGCTAAGTTGGCTTGCCTTTGTGAGAAAATCTTGACTATTTTTTTTTAAAAGCTTTAAGATACTTTGTCAAAAGGTCTGTAGTATTTAGATACAATCTGGTTTCAATGCTTACCAGTATGTAATTGAACTCTCTAGAATGTTAAACACTTGCAAAGTAATTCTTTGCTATCTTATACATCTGTAGCTCTCTGTGCACTTGAAAGTGTTATTCACATATATTAACTCATTTGATTAGCATAACAACTCTGTAAAATGGTTATTATCACCTTCAATTGACAGATGAACAAAACCAAGTCTCAAGAGTGGTCAAGTGACTTGCCTGAGGTCATTCAAGTAATAAAGCAACTGAGTTGAGATCAAACCTAAGTTTTCTTGACTCTCAATTCAATTGTTACTTCAATTCCACTGGCTGTCTTCCAGTGAAAAGTCTTATTAAGGCCTTTAAAAGGCCTGAAGAAGAGAGTAGAGCAGAGAAAGAAAAAAAAAAAAAACCCACATATAAATACAACAATTACCAAAATACCTGAGATCTAAGGTAGGGAGAAAAAAATTGGGAAGAGAGGGAAAACAAAATACAAAGAAAATGCTGTTATTTCTCCACTGGGACACTTACAGAAATGTATTTAATTTTGCGTTGACATTCTTCCGTCTTCTGGAAGACAGTCAGTTTCCTAGATTCACAAACTACTTCCACCTTTCTCACAGCTGCATTTCTGGTGGCTAGTGCTGTACTTGGCACACAGTATTTGATTAATGCATTTTGTTGTATGAATGTTGAATGTGTGCTGTGAAGGCTTATAGGACTCTCTTGTTCTCTGACTGTAGGGATGAGAAGAACATTGCAGGTGATAAAATCTGAAGCACCAAGGAGGAAGTAACCCAAGCTCTGCATTCAGCCCTAGTACCAGTATTGCCACCATCCCTTATTCCTTGAATGAGCATGGAAAACACATTTACTCTTCGTAAATCTGTTTCTTCATCTGTGGAGGTCAAACATTCATCAGAAGGTTGCTAGTGTAATGGGGATGATGGTTTGAAAGCTCAAAATATGTCTTCCGTTTAAACTTTTAAAAGACACAGACTCTGTCCTCTGCAGACCTAGGCACTCAGCTAAATGGAGAGACTTAAGAATTTTTAAAACCAAGAATACAAAGGAAACAAACAACAAGTATACTCAAGTTGTGACTTGTATCTAAAATTATAACTCAAGAAAATAATTTTCCATGTTTTACATTGAAAAGGGACCCTCTGGATTATTTTTATCTCTGCACATATTTCCCCACTTTAGATATCAAAAGGCAAGTATGAAGGGCTCAGATTTTAGTCTTAGCCATAAGTTTGGAATTAAGAGAGAAGAATATAGGAAAAAATAGTCTTTCCTGGACAAAGGGATTATGAAAAGGAGGATGGAGAGGTGAGAAAAAGCTATTCGTAGGATCAGATGTAAAGCAGTTTCCCCCTTATCTAGGAATGAGGGGATACATTCCTAGACCCCCAGGGGGGGCCTGAAACTGCAGATAGTACAAAATCTTATATACACTCTGTTTTCCCCTATACATACACACTTATGATAAAGTTTAATTTATGAATTAGACACAGAGATGAACAATAAATAGTAATAAAATAGAAGAATTTTTATAATAATAATTTTTATAATAATATACTATAATAAAGTTATGTGAATGTAGTCTCTCTCTTTCAAAATGTCTTATTGTACAGATTTAATGTGTTTTCCATCTTGACTAAGCACTTATGAACACCGTGGCCGTATCGTTTACGGTTTGAGGCACAGCAGCAAAACTAGCATGAGTTTCTTTTCCCTTCTTCGCAGATTCACAGATGATACATTCTCACGGTAGATCTCAGCAACCTCAGAATACAATTTTTCTTCCCTTTTTAAGTTTAGACCATTCACATTTTCAGTTAAAGGAAGCTCTTTATGGTTTCTCTTTGTCATAGCCAAATTGCCAGCATCACTGCTCTTGTGCTTTGGGGCCATTACAAAGTAAAATAAGGGTTATAGGCACATCTCACTTTATTGCATTCTACAGTTGTGGCTTTTTTTTTTTTTTTTTTTTTTTTAACAAATGAAGGTTTGTGGCAACCCCAAGTCAGACCACTCAATGAGTACAATTTTTCCAACCGCATTCATTCATTTCATTTCTCTGTTCAATTCCACGAAGGCTGCGAGAGGTGAGGAAGTTGCAGAGGAAAAGTTTGAAGCTAGTGAGATTGGCTCAGGAGGCTGAGGGAAAGAAGCCATCTCCATGACAAAAAAAAGTGCAAGGTGAAGCCACAAATGCTGATGTAGAAGCTGCAGCAAGTTATCCACAAGATCTAGCAAAGATAATGAATAAAGATGGCTACAGTAAATAACATATTTGCAATGTAGATGAAAACAGCATATATTGGAAAAAGATGCCATCTAGGACTTCCATAGCTAAAGAGAAGGAGTCAATGCCTGGCTTCAAAATTTTAGAAGAAAGCCTGACTTTCTTGTTAGATGCTAATGCAGCTGGTGACTTGAAGTTAAAACCAGTGCTTATTTACCATTCTGAAAATCCTGGGGCCTTTAAGCATTATGCTAAATCTACTTTGCCTGTCCTCTATAAATCAAACAATAAAGCCTGGATGACAGCATATCTGTCATATCTGTTTACAACATAGTTTACTAAATAATTCAAGCCCACTGTTGAGACCTGTTTAGAGAAAAAGATTTTTTTTCAAGATATTACTGCTCATTGACAATGTACGGGGTCACCAAACAGCTTTGATGGAGATGTACGATGAGATTTGTGTTATTTCATGATTGCAAATTCAGTGTCCTTTCTACAGCCCACGGATCAAGGAGTAATTTTGAATTTCAAGTCTTATTTTTTAAGAAATATTTTTTATAAGGTTATAGCTGCCATAGATAGTAATTCCTCTGAGGCATGCGGACAAAGTAAATTGAGAAACTTCTGGAAAAAGTTCACCATTCTGGATGCCATTAAGAATATTTGTGATTCATAGGAGGAGATCATATTATGAAGATTTAACAGTTTGGAGGAAGCTGATTCCAACCCTCATGGATGACTTCGAGAGAGTCAAGATTTCAATGGATGTAACTGCAGATGTGGTGGAAATAGCAAAAGTGTTAGAATTAGACATGGATCCTGAAGATATGACCAAACTTCAGCAATCAGAGGATTGAAAAGATTGGCTCCAATTTTGAAAGAAATCCTATTGTGGGTAAAATGCTGTAAGGAGTATCATAGCTGCAAAAAATCATTTAGGGAAGGAGGAGCCATGCATGCAGCCTCCTCTACTGTCGCCTGGCTTTACAGAATTGCCACAGCCACCCCAGGCTTCAGTAACTGCCGCCCCAGTCAGCTGGCAGCTGGCAGCCATCAGCATCAGGGCACACCCTCCACCGACAACAAGATTACGACTCACAGAAGGCTAAGATGATAGTTAGCATTTTTATAGCAATAAATAATGTTTTAATTATAAATGTGTGTACATTTTTTAGACATAATGCTATTGTACACTTTATAAACTATAGTATAGCATAAACATAACTTTTATATGCATTGGGAGAACAAAACATTTATGTGGCTTGATTTATTGCAATATTCACTTTAATAAGGTGGTCTGGAACCAAACCTGCAGCATCTCCGAGGTCTGTCTGTACTTGAACACAAACACGACAGTACTGTGGCAGTCAATCTGATCACCAAGATGGCTGCTTAGTGACTAAGGAGCAGGATGCAGCGGACGAAAGGATGGTTCACGTCTCTGGGGGATGGAATGGGACAGTGTGAGATTTCATCACTCTACTCAGAATGGCGTGCAATTTAAACCAGATTAGTTGTTTATCTCTGGAATTTTCTGTTTAACGTTTTCAGACCACCGTAGACCATGGATAACTGAAACCATGGAAAGTGAATCTGCTGATAAGATAAAAGGGGACTATTGTTTCTGTATTTTCTTTTATTTTGGCTTAGGCTCAGGGAAAGTGGAGATGGTACAGGTACACAAGGACAGTTATCAGTAGTGGAGGGATTTTGGTCACTGCCGTTAGATTAGGATTCTGGAAATACTGTTTCTCTGCTGGTTCTGAGACCAAACTTGGGGGCAGACATCTCAAGTTGGCAGTTTGTGGCTTTTTTTAGTTCCCAATAATGTGAAAACTGGGGTAAGAGGCAAAGAGGACGGCACGGATGCTGCTCTGACGAGGAGAGGCAGCCCTTCCCAGCGACCAGTCAGCCCACAGGTCTAGAGAATAAAGAAAATGTGCAAAGGCCTACAGCTATCAGGAACTAGGGTTAGGCCTTCAAATGAAATAACACCACGCTTTTGATAAAACCACATAAGAAAGACACTGTTACAGAATCTTACATTGTTAACAGAGAAATCTGAAGATCCTGTGTCTCTCCATCAAAAATAAACCTTGAGCTTTCATTAGCCACATACATCTCTTCCATTAAGAAGCTGGTTGTCATCTTGTGGAAAGCATCAGGGGCCTGGAGAAATACTGACAATTTTTTACCATATAATAATATCACCTAGATGGGCTGTTTAAACTCCTTTAGCAGACTAAGTTTACCAAGTGGGACCAAATGAAGTGATTGATTTTCCAATTTGCTAGCCAGTGCCATGGCAAGGAATAGGAGATTAATTACAGGTAGAATAGTGTAGCTTGTTTGTTGCTTTCTGTGTATCCCAGCTGTAGTACAATTGAATTTTGAGACTTTACTACATTAGTAAGGCATACGCATGTTTAAGTTCTGTTACTTCAACTGTGGGGGTTAGACAGCTGATGTTAGACACTCTATAGTTTGCATTTTATTGTCATAAGATTGTTAGCTTTTTCCAGTGTTCCCACTCCTTTGCTACTTTATAGAAGAAACAGACATGATAAATTGTTCAGGATTCAGGTATTAAAAATATTTCAGTCAAAAATTGGTAATAGGACTTCCTGTTTCAGGTCCAACATGTAAAGAGTCAGTCATCACTCTCACTCTTAAAACAAGGAAAACCTGAATAAACTGAAAACCAATGACTTTTCGTGGGCTTATCATGGAACTGAAGTTACAGAGAAAGCAGCACCATCCACAGTCTGAAAAGAGAGACAGCTGAGAGCCCCCTGTCCAGAGCAGGAGCTGCTGGGCACCATAAACTGTTAGGAACAGAGAAGTGGTCATTTTAATGAAGTGCTGAAGGTTAAGTGCAGACTAACGTGAGAATGAGAAATTCTAGGGACCTGTGGTCATAAGGGGATCTCAACATTTTCACTTGCTTTCACTCCAGTAAAACCCACCAGCTGCAACCAGAAAACAGTGAGTAAGCAGAGAGCAGCAGCAACAACAAAAATAGCAACAAAACGATAACAAAAATAGTTTTAAAAACAATAGTATCAACTGTGATCTTGGAGGAAAAGACTAAAATACTTGCAAAGGCCATACCCCTGAGACACTGGCCAATTACAGGACTGAGACTTAATCAGAATACTGTAGAACCTCCCTGTCATCCACACTGCACCGTGACACAACAAGCCTCTAGTATAAAAATAATAATGGATTCCAACTGAAAGGGCTACACAGATCCTCTCAAAGCCAAGTGAGAAGACAAACACAAGAAAAGTAGAGGGATTTGAAGCCTCTGGAAGTTACAGATACAAAAACATTAAACAGAGCCAAACTCCCAGCCAGATTAACACTAAAGTTCCCAGCATCTGTTACCCAGTATAACAGATCCAACTTAAGCAAAACATCACAAGGCATGCCAAGTGGCAAGAAGAAACAGTCTAAAAAGCAAAGTAAGTGTCACAACCGGACTCAGACATGAAACAGATGTAGCAATTACCAAATAAGGAATTTAAAATAATCATAATCGATACATTAAAAGTTCTAATGGGGAAAGAATACAACGTACAAGACCAGGTGGCTACTGTCAAAAGAGACGTGGAAACAACAAAACAGAATCAGAAGAAGATTGTAGGGGGAAAAAAGTAACAATTGGAGCATGCATTCAGCAGTCTCATGAGCAGAGTCAACGCATCTGAAGACAAATTGGTGACCTTGAAGACAGGTCAGTAGGAATTTCCTAAACTAAAACTCAAAGAGATGAAAGAAGAAAGCAGTTAACAACAAAAGGATCAGAAGATTCAAGAACTGTGGGGCAATAACCAAAGGTATAGCACACATAACTGGAATACCAGAAAGGGGCGAAAGAGAACAGGACAGAACAACTAGGAAACTCAGAGAAGACCCCCCACCCCACACACACACAGAAAGCAAAAGCTGGTTTTTTTGGAAAAAAAAAAAAAAAAAAGATCACTATATTGATAAACCTCTTTTCAGGTTAGAGAAAAAAGAAAGACACACATCACCAATATCAGAAATAAAAGAGGTATCATAATTACTAATCCCATAGACATTCAGAGGGTGCTAAATTAACACTACAAACAGCTCTGTGCCCACAATTTTGATCATTTAGATAAAATGGATCAGTTCCTTGAAAGAAACAAACTACCAGTACTTACTCAAGGAGAAATAGATGAACAAAATATCTTCCTATCTAGTAAAGACATTTAATTAATAGCTAAAAATCTTCCCCCAAAGAAAACACATATCACAGGTGGCTTTACTGATAAATTGCACCATGCATTTAAAGTAGATACAGGGCCAATATTGTATGTTAAAAAATCTCTTCCATAAGATAGAAGTTGAGGACACATTGCAAGTGACGTTATGAGGCCAGCATTATCTTAATAATAAAACTAGGTAGATATATTGCAAGAAATCTATAATCCAATGTCTTTCATAAACATAGATGCAAATATGTTTAACAAAATACTAGTAAACTGAACCCAGCAATACAGAAAAATAATTATATACCAAACCAAGTTTGTTTCTTTCCAAGAATGCAAGGTTATTCCAAAATAAACAAACAGAAAACTTCCCCCAAACCAGGAATAGAATGAAGTTTCATTAGCTTAATAAAGAGTATATTTGAAAAACTCTAAAATCATATACATCATACTTAATGGTGAAGGACTGATTTTTTGAAATTTTAAGATGGCAGATGAGGGCAGGGCATCCTCTTGCATTACTCCTGCTTAACACCATCCTGGAAATTTTACCTAATTCAATACAATAAGAAAAAGAAAAAAAAGAGAGATATACAAATTGGAAAGGAAGAAATAAAAGTGTTTTAATTTTAATATGATACAATGATTTGTCATCTGAAAATGATGATTTTCTACATAAAAACCAACCCCCCCACCCTGTGCAAAATCTACACACACACACACACACACACATACGATTGATCCTGGAACAAATGTTATTGTAACAATTTTGCAGGTTTTAACGTTGAAGTATAAAAGTCAACCGCTTTCCTATATACTAGGAGTAAATACTTAGAATTGGAAATAAAAAAAATAAAGCCATTACTGTAACACCAAAAAGTTAAATACTTCAGTATAAATATAACAAAATACATACACAATCTGTGTGTAGCAAACTGTGAAACTCAGATAGCAGAAATCACAGTTGGTCTAAATGAATGTAAAGATATTCCATGATCATATATTAGAAGCCTCAGTATTTTTTTTAACATTTTTTATTGATTTATAATCATTTTACAATGTTGTGTGAAGCTTCAGTATTTTTAAAATATCAATTCTTCTCAACTTTATCTGTAGATTCAACACAATTCTAATCAAGACTCCAGTAGCCTTTTTTGTATGTATCAACAAATTGATTCTAAAATTCATCTAGAAAGTCAGGGATCCAGAGTGGCCAGTGCATGTGGAGGACTCACATCACCCTATTTCAAGGCTACCGTGATCCAGACTGTGTGGTAATGCCATCAGAACAGAGATGTCAATCAATAGATTAAAAGTAAGATGCCAGAAATAAACTCAAAGAGATAAAACCAAATGGTCTTTGATAAAGGCAAAAAGGCAATTCCATGGAAAAAGGATTATCTTTTTCCAATAAATGGTACTAAAACAATTGGATGATATCTGCATATTAAAAAAGTGATCTTAAGCACAGTTCTTGCATCTTACATAAAAATCAGCTCAAAATGTTTATTCCACCTAAACTTAAAACACAAAACTATAAAATGCCTGAAAGAAAAACAGGAGAAATTTTATATGGTTAGTTTTTAGATACAATCCAGGAAAAGAAAAAACTGTAACCATAAAAGAAAAATAATAATAAATTGGACTTCATTAATATTAAACATGTTTTCTCTGCAAAAGCTTTCAAGGGAATGAAAGGACAAGCCATAGATTAGGAAAAATATTTGAAAATTGCATATTTAATAAAGAACTTATATCTAGAATATAAAATATAATATTAAAACTCAGTGATATGACACATGCATATGAAAAATAAACATATGGAAAGATACTTAACATCTTTTGCATGCTAAAAGAATAAGATATCACTACACATTTATTACAATAGCTAAAATCCAAAAAACAGATAACATCAATTCCTGCCAAGGATAAAGGAATTCTCATTCATTACTTGTAAGAATACAAAATGGCACAGCCATTTTGGAAAACAGTTTGGCAGTTTCTGAAAAAACTAAACAAATTCTTACCATACTCTTCATACAGCATCTTGCTCCTGGGCATTTACTCAGCCGATTAAAACACTTGTGTACACACAGAAACTTGCATACAAATATTTATAACAGATTGACCATAATCACCAAAAACTTGAAGCAATCACAATGTCCTTCAGAAAGTAAATGAATAAGCTAACTTTGAGAAATCCACATAAAGAAATGCTACTCAGTGATTTAAAGAAAAACAAACTATCAAAGCATACAACAATATAGATGAATCTTTTTTCTTTGCTGTCTACTGAGACCCACTTTATTTTTCCCAGTTTTATTGAGATGTAATTGACAAATAAGATTGTATTATTTTAAAGTGTATGACATAATGACTTGATAGTGTATACATTGCAACATGATTACTACAGTAAGTTTATTTAGCATTCATTATCTCTCAAAGTTCCATATTGTTTCTCTTGATGAGAAAATTTGAGATCTCAAATGCATGTAGCTAAGTGAAACCAGCCAGTCTGAAAAGGCTACTTTATATGATTCCGTTTTCATGACATTATGGAAAAGGCAAAATTATAGAGGTGCAAAGCATTTGGTGCTGGCCCAGGTTTAGATCTGGGAAGTTTTGAATAGATGAAGCACAGAGGACTCTGAGGGTAGTGAAATTTGCCCATGTGATACTGCAGCGATGGATACATGACATTTGTCAAATCCTTACAAGTACCTTACAGCGCAAAGAGTAAACCTTCATGTTCGCCAGTTTTAAAAATAAATGAGGAGATCCAGGAATCCAGGATGGAATGCAGACACTGATAAAAGAATCCAACCTTATTAAAACTGTATGACATAACCTCATTGAAGCAGGAAGAGTAAAAGGTACTGACCTCAGTAACTTTGGAAAGTAGTGGAAATTGTAAAGCTGAAGACAAAATGAACTATGAATGAGCACTATACTTGATTTGCTAAAGTTGTTTCCCATGGGATTACAGGTTAAAATTTTGAAACCACTATACCTGGATACTTGGATTGAACAAGTAAATTGATGTATGGTGTGTAGCGGGAGCCAAGGTTCTTATTGTTAGAATTCGGAGTTACCGATAAGCAAGGGGAGAAAGTCAGAATGAATCATGTGGTATTAGATTAGAGTTAAAGACATCAATATTTACTCCTGGTTAGCTTACTATAGATTCAGATGATGAAACATGAATAATCACAGATATGTGTGTATACACAGGTGATTAGACTCCCATTTATTAGTTAGCTCTGTCTGCCAAGAGGCCTAGAAGCAACGACATTCCAGCAGCAGCGAACACATCCCGTGCCCAGATCTCGGTTTCTAGTACCGTTCTCCAGTAATAAAAGAAACTTAGTTCTTTGGCGAAATGGCTGTTTCTAGGTCTGGGGCAGGGAATACGTAAGATGAATCTGGAGCATTTCTAGTGCCAGAAAGTAAGAAAGTGCTAAACAAAATCAAACAAACAAAAAATAAGGAGCTGACTTCAAAGAGATACAAAACACAGATGAAACAGCTCCCAGTGACCAAAGCTGGAACAAGTTGAGGGAACTAATAAATGAAGCTACCCTGAATTATAGCCCAACATATGAAGTAAATACCTAGGATTTTATATTAACATAAATAAATGTTTAAATAAATGAGTAAATGAGGGAGAAGAGGCAAATACCCAGTGCAGAAGAACTCCAGGTAATGTGTGTAGGTGCTCTCTCCTCAAGGAGATGGAGTCTAACTCATTACCCCTAAAGATGAGCTCCGTAAAGAGTAAACTCCTTAAAAGTGACTTTTTTCCTAAGGGTACAATATGGCAAAGGGGGAAGGAGTTACTTGACAGTGGAGAAATCTAATAAACACTTCCTCAGCCAGGAAATCTCAGTTATCAACAATAATCAGCCATACTGCTGGTATGTACCCTTTATATGATATGATGAGACTATGCTTTATGTCTGTGTCCTTCCTCCCCAAAACCCATAGCCCCAGGCTTACCACAAGAAAAAGCATCAGACAGACTCAAAAGGAATAACATCTTACAAAATGCCTGATCTGTACTCCTCAAAAGGTAACATCATCAAAAATAAGGAAAACTGAGAAATGATCTTAGTCTAGAGGGGTCTAAGGAGACACAATGATGAAAGGTGGTATCTTTACAGGCCCTTAAAACAGAAAAATGACATTAGTCAAAACTAAGAAAATATGAATAAAGTATGCACTTCAGTTAATAATAAGTAAAAGGCCGGTTCCTTAATTTTGACAAATGTGCCACACTACTACAAGGTGTGGACAATAGTGCGAACTGGGTTCAGCTTTTACAGAGAATCTCAGTACTATCCTTGAATCCTTTCTGGAAATCTAACATTTTTCTGAAATAAAATATTTACTTTAATATCTCATGTTGCATTATGATCATAATAATCAACAAATTCTCATTTAAAAAATTGGGAGCCCATTAGACATTATTTTTAACCTATACGGAGGTTGAAAAATAGTATCAAATTTGAATTTCAATGCCTGTATGTGATGCACACATTGTCCAGTTTGTTGTAGTCCCTGCTATTTCTTATTATCTTAAATATAGTCTCCTTAACACATTTATGTTATGTATCTAACCTCTTCAGGTATATGTTTACTTCTGCTGATAGAAAGTACATAACAACCTAAATGTGATTTTGTACTGATCATTAAATTCTCATCATAAAATATGTTTTAATTTGAAACTTTGAGTAGACCAGGAGAATTGACCTAGAGTCTCTGTGTTAAATTAGCCAGTAAAAATCACTTCCCGCAGATAATATGCCAGATGTGATACAGATACCTTCCATAGATTTAACAGATCCAAGCACGTAGTAAGTATTCAGAAAGTGCTGACTGGCTTTTCATTCTGCTGGGAGTGAGTCATGAGGGTGGACTAGGGAATGTGGGATTGGAAGAAGGATGAACAGAACCTGTGGAAGAAACAGCAGAGGAAATCTGAAGTGTGCGGGCTGGCTGGCAGGAAAAGGGAGTTGTTAAGGGCTGCAGAACAGATTTGCCAAATATTTGCAATGTTGTTGTTAGAACTTCTTCCTGAATCACCTGGAAAACACTGAGAACAATGACAGCAACCACAGAAGTTTCACAAAATGTCTCACTGGTTTCACTTTGGAGAGAGCTGTAACTAAAGTATTTCAGGCGTGTCACTATGGATTTTGGCCTCATCTAAGGAACTGGCAGTTTTCCTTACAGGTTGCCATGGATACTGATGTCACATTACATAACTGTTCTATTTTGAAATGCATTTCTCTATGTATATATGCTAGTACAATGCTCTTTTTGTGAAAATAACAGACTTTCTGGAACCTCTTACTTTCAGTATCTCTATTTTATTAAATTTTTTATTACCTTACTTGAGATTATATGTAAGTGAGTAACAAAATTTAATGGCTGCTAATGAGGATACAAAAAGTAACTATTTAATTTTTAACTCAGTACATATATTTTTCCCAATAAAATAAATCTCAGAATCATTCTCTATCAAAATATTCACTTTTTGTTCAAATTCTCTTTGTAATCCACACATACCTTTGACTCTTTTCTCTTAGTTGGAAAAGAGTTTTTATTTGTTCTCTTTTGTTGGAAAGACACTGATTTTTTTTAAGTGTAATATAAGGAACAAAGGAAGGAAAAAAGAGCTTTCCTTACATGCCTGAGTCAGGGATCAAATTTATTCAAAAATCTTCTCCAACCATACCTCCTTTCCTCCCAAGTCTTTCAAAGTGTTGAAAGGGGAAAATTCAATAGAGATCTTGTTTAGTGGTAAGGCAGCCCAAACCAACAAATCGGACATCTTTTATCTCTCCCTCTCTTTCTTATTCATCAGTCGTGCCCATCTTAAAATGGACTTGATTCCCCTGAGACTTAGGAAAAGCAGGAAAGAAGAAAAATTTGCAGATCAATAAGACAGTTTTTCTCTAGGTGTGACAATTGTGTAAACAACTAGTTATAATTAGAGTGTGTTGGAATAAGTTCTCTGATATCAGTCTGGGAGCCCAGAAGAAGAAATACTTGATTACATAGGCGAATGCAGTAGGTACTAAGAAAAATTCTACAGGAAAAATATTGGAGTTGGCTTAGAATAGTAAATAAGAATGACATATTGGAAGTGAGAGAAATGATATGCCAGGCTCAGAAAAGAACTTGAGATAAAGAGCTGAAAACATATCTGATTGTGTTTGGGGAAAAGAAGTCAGTTCAACATGGTTTGACTGTGGTTTGTGTATGGAATAATATAATAGGAATCAAATCAGGCCAGAAGCACTGGCGATTTATAATTTGGGAGGATTGGTTAAGGAATTTAGTCTCTATAGGCAAAAACTAACTGCTGAAAATCCTGAAGGCAGCACTAAGCCATAGACAAGACAAATAAATAATTACCCACTTTTACTCTTAGGCAAGGCACACAGGATAAAAAGTTGAATAACATACCTTTTTTTTGCCTCGAGAATCTTACTTTCTAATGTGTTATACAATTAGATGTTTTATGATTTTTTAGCCTCATCGTAATTTGAAGGATGAAAGAACAACAAGAAGGCAGTTTTCTGAACCCAGAATTGGAGATTTAAAGTAGTTATGGCAGGAGACACAGAATCAGAGTGTGCTGAGTATGAAATATGGGCCCTGCACCTGAACTCCACGCCTCCCGCTGGTGATGTCATGAGGGAGTCCTTGGCCTCCACTTGCTCTGAATAAGTCAGAGATCTAGACCACTGGCTTCACAAGCCATCTTTGGCAAATTTGAAGAGGAAGCTGGAGAATGTCCCTGCACAACTCAAGACCACTGTTCCTCTCTCTTCCCCAACATACGTGCCTCACTACTGCCTTCTGCCTTGGGACCAGCAGAGCGAACTGATTTCATATTTCAGCCTGGCTTACCACCAGGAGCCCTTCACATCCAGGCCATGCCTCATCCAGGTCTGTAAACTCTCCTCTAGCACATGTACCCCCTTTTCCCGTTTTTTCTCTGTGGCTTTTTATCATCAGCTGATACACAAAAGATTTTATTTCTTAATTGTCTTACTCACTGAACTACCATATGTTCAATGAGGCAAGCAATTTGGGAGTTCGTTTATTTTTATTTTCAATTTTTCTTTTTTCACTGCTGTAACCCCCAAAAAGCCACATGACAGCTATTGGGGCACATATTAGGAAATCAACAAATGTGTTGTGAATGGAGGAATGTTCAGAGGTAATTAAAATTGCTTACAGTACCTCTAAGAATGTTGGTTCTGCATGATGAATATGGAACATAAGGAAAGTTGCTGGCTTGGGACAAAATCTTTGGACATGTTGATCTGTAGGAGGCACTGAAATTTCTCCATACTTTAAAGAGTGGAAAAGATGGGTCTGGAATCCTACGGAAATATCAGACCTCTAAAAATAGCCCCAGGAGAAGAGGTCTTCACTCAGTATTTAAACAAAAGAGCACTTTTTGTGAGAAACATGGTCTTTAATTGTGGAGATCATTTCCCTTGCTAATAGAAATATAAGCAGTATACTAACTCCTGCCTGCTTTATGGGAACATGAGGTATTACATACACACAGAATTTCTTCCATTCAGTTTTCCTAAACATCTTTCAGAAGTGAGATTAATGAGTCCTCTTTGGCAAGGCATTTATGTCAGTGGGTTAGGTGTCTGTTAATAGTTTTAAGGAGTGTGAAATGTCCCTCCCCTTCTGTAACAGAAAATGCCTACTCTCAGTAGACCTCTGGAAGGAGAGAGCCACGAACAATGCCTGGGCTGTGTCAACGTGCCTAAAAGCAACATTGTCAAGGGCAATTGTGATAATGCAGAGGGACAGGGGCCATTCCTCTGTCTTCCTTCTGTCAGCACTGTGGGTGGGACTCCAGGATTTCCCTTAATTGATGTGACGCTGTGTGGACTCTGCAAAATTCAAAATGAAATGAGGAAAGGGCACACTGCTTTTAACTTCAAATTTAATCATGTTAATTCTAGGTTAATTTCTAGCCAATTTCATCCAAATGAATGTTAATAAGCTCAGTTCCCTGAGCATTATATTAAAAAGCTAAATTTAAAAAAAATCTCTGTGACAAGCACTAAGTGTTTTATAAGGGAATTATGAATACGCATTGATGTTTTTTAATAAAAATATTGAGGGTCAAGTGTGAGAAGTAGAGAGAGTGCAAAAGCATGTGCTTTACGGTGAGGGACCATGATTAAAAGAACCAAGTCTCAGCTATTTCACTGTGAGACATGGAGTCTCATCTGCTTTAGATATTTCTTATGTGAAATGAGGGTCATTGCACCAATGGAGTTCTCTAGAGGATTAAATGAAATAATGGAGGTAGAATATCACATTTTCTGGAGTTGGGAAGAACTCAGTATATGGTAGCTATTAATGGAAATAGGCAGAGAAGGTGGCATTTTGAGACATGGAATTTCCTACGTTCACATTATTCAAGCTAAAAGCTAAAATTTCTGAGGCCAAGTAAGTGAGTGATTTTTCAAGGTCAGGTTTGAAAAGAAATGCATAACAGGATGCAGGTTACCTTTCTTATTTGTTAACAATGTGTTTTATTAACAAGGAGTTCCTTGGGAGCTGCTGCTGAGATCGCTGCAGCTTACGAGTGTTGGGAGTATAGAAAAAAAAATCACATCAACTTATTTTAGGCAATAAAACCTTTTTCTGGATTGTGGAGCGGGAGGGTTGGGTACAATTGTTTTGAATAGTCTATGAATTCCTGTTATAAAGGAAAGAGAATTATGTGCAAGTCTTTGATGGTAGGTTAGGAGAGTTTTCTTTGGGGGGGGGGGTTAGGATATTAAGTTTGCTTATTTATTCTTAGAGGAGGTTCCAGGGATTGAACCCAGGGCCTCCTGCATGCTAAGCATGCGCTCTACCGCTTGAGCTACACCCTGCCCCCAACCCCAGGACTGTTCTTTTTGAAGTGCACTTGAGTTAGTCCTACAAGAAACTTAGAACTAAACATTTTATGGACTTAAGAGAAAGAAGAGTGTTTGGTACTGGTACAGCACTTTTTGGATCCAGGTGTCCCTGCATCCCCTGAGAACACTTTCACTGACCTCAAACAATAGGATGGATTGGACCAGTGGCCAGGAACTAAAGCTTGGTAACAAGGTTGACGGAGGCAGCAAACCATATGCGGTAACACTGTCTTTGAAGTCAGACTATCTGAGTTCTAAACCACCCACTACTTTCTAGCTGTGCCACTTGGTTTATGTTACTTAATCTTTCAAAGTCTCATGTTCTTCATTTGGATAATGGGGATAATAATGCCCTATTTCACGGAACCCCTGAGAAAATTACACTAGATACTTCATTTAAAGCATGGTTTATTCCCTAGCACAGAATAGCAGATCATTAAATGTTACTGGCTATTATTATGCAAATCAACAGCATTTAATACTTTTACTTATTAAAGGTAAAGAAAACACAGAGCTGAGCATTAAATACACATCTTCAGATTCCCAATTACATTTAAGGATGGGTTGCTTTAATATTTACCTGTTTTCTTTTTAATGTTCTCTTCTGGCTCAAAGGTTTTTCTGTACAGACGAAATTTCAGGGAGAAGCATTTATGATGGGGGACTATATAAACTATGCAGGGAAACCATTGCGATATCTTTCAGATTTCTTGCAATGAGGACGGGACAGAAATACAACATTACATGAAACCGACTCACTCATCCCACGGGCTCTGCCAGCCTAAGTGAACACACAGAGGAGAGGTGGTGTTGGAGCTAAGCAAGGCTCTTGGGAACGCGGGGTCTCAGGGACTTCACCACAGGAGGGCACTTCCCTGAATCTTTGATCAGTTTCACGGAGCATTTCAGGTCGCCAGCCTCAGATTTTACAAATGTGAATTTACATTAATTTCCCCAATCCCTTAAAAACACTTTCTGCAGCTCTGTAGCTGATTTTAAAATAGTGTTGCCAGCACAGTTATTTGTAGACCAAATTCCTATGGGAAATAAACACATCCTTTGATATTGCTGAGCTCTTTCAATTCCTAGTGATTTTTTCCCCTCTCTTTAAATTTATTTGAAGACATGGAATCTCCTTTACCCTCTCTTTTCTTTTCTCTCTCTCTCATTGACTGGTTGATTGATTGATTGGTTCATTTTGTAACACAAAGGAAAAGACAGCTCTGGTAACCTACGATGCCTTACGTGGTTTGTGGTACGGTTCACCTTAGCCTTCACTTTACTGACACAAGTAATTATAGAATTTTTTTTCTTATTTTTCCTGGGTTTGCTATTTCTGAATCAAGGTAAACAAATGTCATTGCATATAAAAGTAAGAGTGCATTATTCAAAAGTTTCTAGGCTTCTTTTCAACAAGTGCCAAATGACACTTGTTGAAAAAACTAGCTGTGAATAACCTAGTTTTTATTATTGTCTGACAAAGCTACTGTGACAGTACAAAGCCCTGATACCAACTAGGGGGAAGGAAATAAAATTAATTTAAGGAAAAACTAAATTTTAAGGTAAGTTTCTTACTTAGACTTACTCTGTTATAGTAAGTTGAAGATGCGACGTAATACAGGGCCCCTATCAATCTCTGTGACATTACAAGGACTCATCTAAGAGAAGTGCAAATATCTACACAACAGTCTTGTAAATATTAGAGCGTATGTGGTGTCCCAGGTCATCATTCACACATTTTTGTCACTCAGTCACTCTCCTCACCTGTTTTTTGACATTTTTACCAGCTCTAATTCTTCATTTTATTTTTGAATCCACAAAACATTAGTTAACATTTGAGTAGTAATTTGCATAACGCTTTCACATGTTATATTTTTTTGAAGTAAATTTAACCACTTTGAAAGGACATATGAAAGGAATGCTGATTATCTTTAGCCCCATCTTGTAACTGGAGCAATAGGGAAGTCCTCATCTGCCAGAAGTCAACTGAATAACAAATAGCAGAGCTGACTCCCAGTTCTGTGCTGTTTCTACCTTGGGACCCCCGCGCAGCACTCAGCACCGGCGTCAGCTCGCGGAGTCAGCAGAGGCGGTGTGAGGCGGCGCGTGGCCGAAAGAGCCCGTTCACAAGCGCCGCTCGAAGCTTCCCGGATGTCCCGTTCTTCTATCCCAAGTGATTGATGCTTTGGCTTAGAGCGCTGTTTCTTTCCCACCTTACTCACCTGGCTGATTGCCCCTCCTCCTGTGCAACAAAAAAGGAAATCTCTCCTTTCTTTTCTGATCCCTCGATTTCTGTGGAAGAGCTCTTGGCTCTGATACCATGATGTTATCGTTTATAGATTCAGCAGTCGTAGAGCATTCAAGTCTTAGCAATTAGAAGGGAATCACATTTTAATCCTCATCTTTGCTCACATGTCACCTCTTCCCTGAAACTTTTTCGGAGACACTCCCTCTCTGGGCTGACATGGCTCTCCCTGCAGAGGACTGTACAAACGTTTGTTCGCACATCACTGTAGTTGTTCATACATGTACGCATCCCCCAACACACCGCAATGATGCTGAAGGTTCCGACTTGCATATTATGCGTCCTTATATCCTCAGTGACGGGAATATCTCCTGGATTTATTGAATACATGAAGAAGAGAAGGAAGGAAAGAATAGCTAAATAAATGAAGACTCTTAAGTCTTTGACCAAGTATATGCTTAATAGTCTATCAGGGTGTGTGAAGAGGCTAACTCTTCCTGTATCAGTATCAGCCGGAATAATCTTGTCCTTGGAACATCTCTGTAGAGCCAGGCTTGACTATTAGAGACAGCAATATATTGTCTTCATGATATTTGGTTGATTTTTAATAATTATGGTCAACTAAATCATATTATGTATAATTAAATATGTATGTTTAATACATAAGTATATATTAAAATCCATTCCCCTGTAGTCATTGTTTCCATAATTTCTCCTGGCTCCAGACAGTCTAGAATTGATTCAGTTCTTTTTTTGTGTGAAAGAAAAGCAAAACATATTTAGAAGAGGAATGATTAAAAATAAACTAACATCCTTCCACCTGGAGTTTATTTGTAAGACGCCATCTGGTCATACTTGGATCAATACTACCAGGAAGCTTTTGTAATATGAAAGCTGGTATGCTAACTTCTCTTGGTGACTGGTTATTAAAAATAAGGGAGTGCTTATTTCAGGGGGAGGGGGGGCTCCTTTTAACAGCAGTTTGTACTTCAGCAAACCTTACATGTGAAATGTTGATTTACGTTGGAGAACCGGAGGCTTTAGGCATGATCCAGGCCAGGTAGGAGATGATGTTACAGAATCATGTATTTAGAGAAGGGCACAGAATGTTGAAATGGAGTATACATAGTTTTATGAAACTTTGGAGAAGCCATTTGTAAGAACAGAGATGAGAAAGAAGAGACTATGTTTATAATGAAGATGATAATTTATTCAGTAATATTTATGGAGCATGTGCTATATATGAAGAGCATTGAGAAGATCTAGGAAAGATGAACCTTTCTCTTAAGGAGATCGCATTCTAGCCTGGCAAAGTGGGAGAGCAACGGGTAAAAAATGTACTTTAAAACATGTGAAAAGATAGTCTGAACAAGATACGTGTGAAGTGGGGTGAGTGCACAAAAGAGCCACACTGCTTTGTGTGAAGTAAGGAGTTCTTAGCTTTGCAGAGATGCTCATTCTGAGTGTCAAAAAGGAAAAGAAATAGGCATTTCCACCAGGTGGATAGGAGATTCTAGCAGAAGGAGCTATGTGTGCTAAGATAAAATCAAAGCATGATAATTTTGCAGAATGAGAAGCAATTTGAATCAGACCTCTGGAAGGAGACACCAGCTTTGCATACCGGGAGTTAAATCTGATCTTGGAGGATGTTCCAATTAACTAAGCTAAATTCTCTTTGGCAATTAATTTTACATACATAAATAAGAAGCAAAAACCACAGAGATGCTTAAATGCATGGAAATGAATTACTTCATTTCAGGTACATGGAAATGTCACTTCCTCCTTGTGATATTCATAGGGTAAGTGACTGGCCAATTGAGAGCATGGACTTTGGAGGCGGAAATACCTATTTTCCATCCTCACTCTGTTACCAATTATCTGAGTGACCTTGAGAATATTAAATAACCTGCCAAGTATCAATTTTCTTGAGGAAGGTTGTAAATAGTAAACTCATCTTGCAGAGGTGAGCCTGGAACCTAGCCGGTCCTCGGGGAATGACAGTTGTCTTCATTTTTATCACGTCACTAGATTTGGGCTGGGAGATGTGTCACTGTAACAAACCCTGGGTCTGAGTCATCACGGCTGGCGGATGGCATCGCGGTGTTTCCCTAAAGAGTCGGGTCACTGGGCGTGGCCTCTGTATCCCCTATGGGGTATCCTTTTTGCTAATAGCTCCTCAGGCCTTTCAGAAATACGAGACAAGAACTACTGTAATATGTGTATAACTTTTTGTGTCTCTTTCCCGTACTGGCTGCTACTTCCATCTCACTGGAGCTTTGCTTTTTTCGTGGGAGAAAAAGGCAATGTAAACAGGCCAACAGGCTGTATCTGTGGCTACAAAGAGACATAGATATTACAGAGGAATAGATATTGCAGCTGCTATCCGGTTGTATATTGAAGGCTTACCCTGTATCAGGCACTGGGCTAAATTCTGTTTAAAAAAATTGTCTTTTTATTTCTCAGGACAGGCCTGTGAGCTAGTTACTACTATAACTCATACTTTAGAAGCAAGAAAAATGAGGCTTAATATGGTTAAGTAACTCACCCAAAGTCAAACATGCAGTAAATGGCAGGCTATAGAACCTGAATCACAATACTTCCCAATATCATAGAACTACCTTGCACAGGATAAAGTTCTGTTTATCGCAGATATGGACTGTTTCATATAATTAACAATGGGGGGGGGCAGGGAATAAATGTCTTGATTTGCAGCTTCATTTTTCCAGCCTTGTTCTAGGATGTAAAAGCCTTAAAAGAATAGATGCTACACTGTGTCTTCCCCCAGTCTTTAGATCTCATATCCCCCCGATCCCTAATCATGTATTAAGGAATATCTATTAAATATAAGAATTAGGTACTGGTATTTCTAGATGCTTACAGTATGTTTGCTACCCTTGCATCCTTGCAGAATACACAATAATAAAAGAAAAAGAGGACTAACCAACAATTATAATATACTATGACATGTACTATCTAGCAGTGTAAGAAGGCATTGACAACTCTGCCTGGATTGGAATTCACAAGTTTCTTATGTGATAAACTTTATTGTAATGAACCAGGGCTACAGGAAGAAATAGAGTTGACTTTCTAGTTGGGCCATGAAGGAGGACTTGTAACATTAAGTAGTGGCCACATACATTTCTGATGGAATTACTCCTTAAGGCATACTTATGGGTTCATTTTCAACTATAATATGAAAAAGCAAAATGTCAGGAGTGCCTCCAATCTTTGAGCAAGTGCCAACCACAATGATAAGAGTCTCCCCTACAATTCTTTCTTTCCCTCCCAAGGTTCAGTGTTTGGGCCTCTTTGGGAGCCAGCTAGATCTGCAAGGTGGTCAACCACTTACTTCAGGAGAGGTCTGAAGACTGTTACGTGCCTTAGATTCAGGGACAAACCAGGCTTCCTGTTACCCCAGCAGATGGTGGTATGATTGGCATAGGTAGAAATTAACCTGAATCTTGCATAACTTACTGAAAAATATCATACTTGATGGTAAATATCCAGTTACTATAACAGGATGGAGTATCTTATTTAATATATGTGATAGCAAAAGTTGTTAGCATATTAATTTATGTTCTGTGTATATTGCCATAGAAGAAAATAATGATGCTCATTTTTAACTTCCTGTCCTTCTCAACTGAAATCAGTGATGCCTTAAATAAAGCCAGTACTTTAAAGAGCTGGTATTTACTTTGTATTTACCAAAGTAAAGAAGTATTTATGTGAACAAGACCAGAATTGTGTTGGTGGAGGAGCAGGGGACGGGGGAGAATCAGGGATGTGAGCATGGCCTCTGGGCTTGGAAATGAGAAACAGTATGCGGCCCCAGCTGGCAGTGTCTCGAGACTGAAACTGGTTGTTTCTCAGAACCGTGAGTTTCTTGGAAGGAAATCACTGAGTGGTTCCCCTAGGGACACTGACCCTATTCACTGGGACTTCCTGCCTTAGCCAAAGTCTCCAAGATCCAGATTTAGGTTTTCACAGAAACACAGTTAATTTTCAAGGCACAATACAGCTGGGAAAAATGAACTTACAAATAGTCACCAGCATGGATCCAGGCCAGAGAAGATTCCGTAAATGTTTTGGACCATGTAAAACCTCATGGGCCTTTTTATAATTCTGGAAAGGCGGGGATTGGCTCCCAGATGACATACATGTCGTTTCTCTCCTGCCCAGTAGAGTGGAGGGGAACTGCAGATTCAATATTAATTTTTAGAATGAATTCGATCCTTCTTACATATTCTGTGGTGGCTTCAATTAGTATCTGCTATGGACATAAAACCTAAAGGCCATTTAGGTTATGATTCCCAGGGAAATCTAGAATGGAGTTTAAAACAGAAATTTACAAGCTTTAGGGATAGGATTTTTAAAAATGATTGATCTGTGCCATAAGTGGCCTTACCGATTGACTCTGGATTCATTTGGTTAAGTGGGCACATTTATGTCTTCCTTACTACTTCGTTCTCATCTCTTCTATAGCTGATCACTCTTCTAGAGAATGAAATTATATTTTTTATAGGGAGATGAGGGATTTTTAGAATCTGAGACAATTTTGACTTGAAACTCTTTTATTACCCACACATCAGACTCTGAGACATAATTAATTTTCTCTGCACGTGAAAATCACCATATGTGAGCATCAAATTTTAGTTAATGTCACTGATTGTACTGAAGATGGTGATAGCAAGATTAAAATGAACATCAGATAACTTCTAAATCATTTCTATTTAAGCATCAGTGTACATTATGTAATTTCCTTTGTAAACTCTCACTCTTGGCTTTTTTGGATAGACATACATTTAAAATAGAATGTCCGTTCAGATTTGCAAGCCCAGAATTCATCCGTGGTAGTCAGCCTCTAAAATGACTCTCAATAATTCCCGCCCCCAGTATCCACAGCCTTGTGCAACTCTCTGCCCTGGAGTGTGGGCTGGACGTCATGCTTCCCTGCTAACAAATGGAACATTGCAAAAATTACGGAATGTTACTTCCGATATTGAATTACAAAAAGACTCTGGCTTTCCTCTTTTATCTCTTCATTATTCTCTCTCTCTCTCTCTCTCTCATCGCTCAATGTCTCAATTTCTCAGTCTCTCTAGCCCTCCTCATTTTGGGGAGACAAGCTGCCATATTGTAAATAATCAAATGGAGAGACCCACGTGGCAAGGGACTGAAATCTCTGTCTGACAAGCATTGAAGACCTGAAGAACACCAGCAACCACACAAGTGAGCTTGGATATCGACACTTCCTGGGATGAGCCATGAGATGCCTGCATCCCTGACTGACAGCTCACAACTGTGTCAGAGCCGGAGGCGGAGGCATCCAGCCAAGCCAGTTGCCTGACCCACAGACAATGTGAGATTGTGCATATTAGCTGTTTTAGCCTATTCAGTTTCAGAATAATTGTTATGCAGCAATAGATAATGAACATACCAGCTGAGCTGTGAGAGAAGGGAAGTTGGTGCTTGGACTCATGGAGGAGAATGGAGAAGTCCATAACCGTAGATAAGTTTGAAAGGATTATCTGATCTAAATTGACTAATCCTACCTGAATATTTGCATCTTTTATATATAACAGTAGAAAAGACATACTAGAAACTATCCCATGGATGAAAGAAAAAATTCAAGGATCACAGTTTTTCTTAAGCATATCACCTGAGTGCTGGACTCAGCTGACAAGACATCCCTGTGAATAAAGATAACTTTCCCATTTGCAGCCTCCCTCAGTTAATTCTGTATTGGTACCACACTGGCCTGCTACTATGAAAATACAAGTAATGATATTTCCTTCATATATCAGGGGTTATGTGTCTGAAACTCGTATCTGTTGAATATGGGAATCACACACTGCTTTCGTGGTTCTGAAAATCAGTTCTTGACTGCTCTTCTCAAAATTCAGGGAGATTCCAGAATAGATCATTCATGTCTTTGAGAATTGAATATGTTTTTGTGAAATTCTCTTATCATGAAATTCTCACTGTGGCTTAACTTTAATGTCCTGGGGTGGGGGAGGAGATTAAATAATATAAATAGGAATCAAAGGATTCTGGGAGTTACATACAAAAGAGAGATACATTGATCAGGATCCTGTGGCTCAAAAAAGACAACTGAATGTTAGGAATACATGACATGCTGATTTCTTGCTGCTAGATATAGGGTTACCATAGTGATAATTGCATAACATCTATATTTCCATGAAACCATCTGGGAAGGAATAGAACATTCTTTTTAAAAAGGCATTATACTGCTGGCATGTTATTTGTAGCTGGTTAAAAATAGCCCAGGCATGTGGGTGTTTGATGTTCTTGTCATATGCTTAGGCTTAGAAGAAATGCAAACCAAACATCCCCTCCCCCAACTTTCACTCGGTAAACCACACATTACTTTCTACTCTCACATCCAATCACAATTCTCTAGCTCCTTCCTACTCTGTGAGGAAAACCCAAGACCATACTCGGGTGCAGTGAGAAATTCCTCTCCCTTGAAACCGATGTCTTCAGTTGCTTAATAGGTAAAAACCCTCTCCCATCCTCCTAAAGTTTAGACTTGCCACTAACCCAGCAAAACAAGCTTGCTTGCAGACGGTCAGTCCCACCACCATGAGTGAGGCAGCTTTTCAGCACTGCTCTAAAACAGTGAAAAGCAGAGTAAGAAGATTGTGAGTTGCTGTGGTCTCAGTGATGGGGGAACCACAAGCAGTTTTAGAAGAGAGTTAAGTGTCCTTTTAGAAAGTGAGTTTCCTAAGGATAGAGGTAGTGGCATTTTCTTTTCTAACCAAAGTGCGTAGCACATAAAAAAAATTTTTGTTGCCAGAATTTTGGTTAGATACGCCCATCAAAAATTTGGTTACCAGGGGTTACCCATAGCGCCTCCTCTTTCCTAAGGTCATTGTCCGTTATAAATCCGTGAATTAATTTAACACGTACTAAGTCATGCACATCTTTTCTTCTCAAGGATCTTACTGATAAGGACAAGAAAAAACTTATATAAAGCAAATAAATACACCTCCAAATATATACTTATACTCGTGGACTTAGTTGCTTAGGATTTTCGCCTCTAAGGACACCTAGCTGTACTTAGGCTACGTGGCTGTGAGAATGTACACACAAACACTTGTGAGATTCCTTTCAATCTCATTGAACTTTGTATGTATTTATGTGATTATTATTTTTACTTTTCATTAGGGTCTTAGAATTGTTAACAGGTGGGTTAGTAATAAGTGATTCATGAATTGTAGATCCCTTTGTTTCTCCTTCCTATTTGACTACAGTTGTTTTCAAGGAGATGTCTACCTTTAAACCTCAACTTTCATTACAGATAAAGTAAGAAGTGACTAAAGGATGTGATTTGAGAAACACCAGGAAAGACCCTTGACCTATCTCCTTTTATTCCTTCTGATTTGCATCTTTAAATTCCAGTTTCCTAAAACATCAAAGACACCATTGAAAGGGTAAGTACTATCTGGACTGGCCAGAGTATCTGTTTTAAGTCTATTGTTATAAACTCGCAGTTGAATTACACAGTTGGTCATCTCCCTATCAGAGAGTAGGACATTGGGATAATAGTTTAAGGGACAGGTGGATTTGCAGTGGAACATTAACTTTTACTGAAAATGGGGATCATCTCAGAGTACTCCGTGAAACATGAGGACTGTGGGATGGGGCACTGAAAAGGAAAAGAAAAAAAAAAAGCAGCAAAACTAGATCTCTTGTTTTTCCCCCTTTAGTTAAAAAAAAAGAGAATGGTCACTAGACGTCTCTGATGCTCCATCATCAAGTAGAAAATCTAGTAAATGCCTGCATCTAGCAACACCAACACACCAACAACACAACAACAAATATAACAGTTAGGTTTAGAAGGAAGAACTCTGGTTTCACAAGAACCTCAGCCTGCTCCTGGACCCTCTCCGTCACTTTGTTGTGTGTCTTAGATGTAGCTCAAATGACTAGAAAATTTGGGAGGAATAACAGCAGGTTCTACTCGGGTCCCTCCACTTTCCTCTTTCAAGTGAATTCTGTAGGAAGCTTGCATTTTCCTTTGCTTCTTTTTGTTCGATGTCTCCTATAAGAAGACTTACTCTAGTTTGGCAGTGCCAAAACTGGGAGGGAGAAAAACTTGCCTTCTTTTGGGAATTCATTACTAGTAGGTCTATTTGCACTAAGACATAAACCATATCTTCTATCTTGATCTACACCAATAGTTAAAATACTTTATATACCTCAATATTTACTTAATTTATATATATATATATATATATATTCAGAACACAGAGAAGCAAGATAGTGCTATATATTCTGAGACCCCTAATAAGCCACAATGAAAACCACATTTAAGCATCAAACAGTAACAGCTAATATTTATTACATGCTTAATGAATACCAGACACTGTTTTATGTGCTTTACAAATATCCTCTCATCTAATCCTCATAAAATTTAAGATATAGATCTGTCTATGAAATGTCTGTTATATATGGGAGATAGCTCATCTCTTAAACATCTCAAGATTATTATCTCCCCACAAAAACTGAAACAGATTGACTTACATTCTCACCAGAAGTGTTTTAAGACCCTCCTCCGCTTTGCCTTCATGCCAAGAGGCATTACGGTAAGACCACTATTTTTGCCAATCAAATAATAATTTTTTTCAATTGGTTTTAATTTTCATTTCTATACTGTTTATCAGGGTTAAGTAACTCTTCGTGTCCGTTCTATCTGGATTTCCTCTTTTGTCAAGCTCCTGTCTTGCCTGTTTTTCTTTTATATTATCTGTTTTATTCTTACTTATTTTAGGCTATTTTTACATATTCTGTATTACGCATTTTTACACTAGTCCTTTCTTACTTACGTATGTTGTGAATGTCTTATTCAACTGTATGACTTCCAGTTTTGCTGCCTGTAAAGTTTTCTTTTATAAAGAACGGGAGTTGCTAATTTAAATATTGTCAACACTTCATTCTCTTCTAATGGTTTTAATGAAATATAATGCATAAGCAATAGAATTCACCCATTTAAAGTGTACAATTCAACTGTTTACAATGCATCCATATAGTTTCACAGTCATCATCACAATATAACTTTAGAATATTTTTATCACCCCCATACCCACTAGCAATCACTACCCGTTTGCCCCACTACCTAGCCATAGATAATCACTAATCTACTTTCTGTCTCTACAGATTTGTGCATTCTCGACATTTCATGTAAATGGGACTATATAATATGTGATGTTTTTGTGACTAGTTTATTTCAACTAGCATAATGTTTCCAGATTTAAATGTGTTGTCTCACAGTTCAATACATCATTTCTTTCTATTGCCGAATAACATTCCATTGGAGGAATCTGCTGCATTTTGTTTCTCTGTTTATCACTTGAAGGTCATTTGTATTGTTTTGATTTTTTGGCTACTATGAATAATAATGGTATGAACATTTACTTATATGTTTTTATTTGGACATATGTTTTCATTTTACTTGGCTGCATACCTAGAAGTAGAATTGTTGAGTCATATGGTAACTCTGTGCTTAACATTTTGAGGAACTGCCAACATTTTCCAAACCAGCTGTGCTATTTTTGCATTCTCACCAGCACAATATGATGGCTCCAATTTATCCGAATCTTCGCCAATACTTGCTTTTATCTTTCATTTTTATTATAGCCATCTTGTTACAACAGCATTTGAAGTGGTATTTCATTCTGGTTTTGATTTGTAAATCACTAGTGGCTAATGATGTTGCACATCTTTTATGTATTTATTGCTAATTTGTGTGTCTTCTTTGGCAAAACATCAGCTGAGATCTTTGGGCCTTTTAAAAATATAGTTTAGCTTCTTCAGGAGGGATTGTCCATTTGCACCCATCTTTTTTTAAATTGTATACATTTAGGATGTATAACTTAATGATTTGATATATGTATACACTAAGACTCACTAAAGTCAAGCTAATTAACATATACATCACCTCACATAATTACCTTTTTGGGTGTGTGGTGACATTTAGGATCTACCCCCTTCACAAATTAAATATTTAATATTATATATTGTATATATATATGTGATTTTTACTTTCACCTTGCATACAGTATTACATTTTGAGTGAGCTTCTTGTAGACATTATGGAGTTGGGTCATTTCCAACAATTGACTGTGCCAATCCCTATCTTTTAATTGACTTATTTCAATCTTTTACATTTAATATAGTTATTTATGTAAGGGATAATGTTCACCTTTTTTTGTTCTGCTTTTTATGCTTTCAGTTTCTGTCTGTTCTTTGTCCTGCCTTATTCTGAGACACTTGAATATTTTTTTAGAATTCCACTTGCATTATTCTCTAATGAATGTATTTATTTGTATATAGATTTTGTGGTTGCTCTTTGTATGACATTATGTATATATAATATATCAAAACACAAATTTTCATTTCTATTGGTATTGTCCTGCTACCAGTTAAAGTGATATGTAGAAATATTTTCTCCCTTTCCTCCATTTACCCTCACTCATTTATATTTTAATTTTGGTAAATATTTCCTCTAGCTATATTAAAGGTACATTGTACAGTGTTACGATTTTTGCTTCAAACATCGAACATAATTTAGGAAACTCAAGAGAAGATAGCAAGTCTATTGTATTTGCCTATATCTTTGTTTACTGTATTTCTTCTTTATTTTTGATGTTCCAAGATTTGTTTTTATATTGTTCCTTTCAATTTAGAGAACTTCTTTTGTTTTAGGGGGCTAGGGGGAGCTAATATGTCTGCTGGTGAAAAAAATCTTGGTTTTGATTTCACGACTTAAGTGTTAAAAAGTATTTTATTTCTCCATCATTTCTGAAGGATATTTTTTCACTGGATATAAGGTGCAGAGTACAGCTTTGTGTCACATGCTTTCAGCCTGAAGAACTTCCATTAGTAAAAAAAAAAAAAAAAAAGTCTGCTTCCAACTATTAATCTCAGTTTGTGTTTATTTGAGAATGTCTTTATTCCACATTAATATTTAAAATATATTTTTGCTGGATATACTACTCTCCAGTGTAGTATTTTTCCTTCAGCACTCTGACTACGTCAGTCTTCTTCCTCTGGCTTTCATTATTCCATGGGAGAAGTCAGCTAAATTTCTTACTAGGATTTCCTTGTATGTGATGAGTCATTTTTCTCTTGCTACTTTCAACATTTTCTCTTTTAATGTTTTTCTTGAATGTGTTTTGCTGTGGTTTTCCTTATGTTTATCCTACTTGGAATCTGTTGAATTTCCTTTATGGGTAGATTAATATGCCATAAATTTCACAAGGATAAAAAATTTAAACCAGTCATACAGGTAGGAGCAGAATAAGAAGTGCAACTTTGTGAGGGCTTAAATCCAGCAGTGATTTCTTTCAGCCATTAGGATCTGACCCTTTCTGACTTATGAGAAACTTTCATTTCACCACCCCACTCTTTCTCTCAACAACTGCGCTCAAGACAGTGGACCCATTTCTTCTAACATCATGAGCTCTTTTCACCTGAAGGCCTTTGCCTCTCTCTCTACCTGCTAAGGACTAAATGTTTGTGTCCTCCCACAATGTTTATGTCAAACCCTAACACCCAGTGTAATAGCATTTGGAAGAGGGGGTCTTCGGGAAGTGATTAGGCCATGAGAGTGGGTAGTCATAAATGGGATTAGTGCCCTTAAAAGAGAGACCCCAGAAAGCTCCCTTCCCCTCTTGCACCATGGAGGGGCACAGGGAGAAGTTGGCTGAACCAGGAAGCAGGCTTTTACTGAACATCAAATCTGCCAGTGCCTTGACCTTGGACTTCCCAGTCTCTAGAACTGTGAGAAATAAGTTTCTGTTGTTTCTAAGCCACCCAGTCTATGATATCCTGTTATAACAGCCTGAAGGTACTAAGGCAACCTGCTGTACACTGCCTTTAGATTTCCACCTCACCTAATTCCTTGCCATTCAGGTCTGTGCTCAGACACCCTCTCCTCCTGCATTAGCTCTGCCAATCACTTTCTTTCAGATTTTCATTGAGTGCAGTAGTTTACAAATCGTGTTTCCATTATACAAGAAATATGAAAAAGAAACTTATTGTGAAATGATAATCTTTCAAAGTTTGCTATTCTTGTGTTTTTGCTTATTTGGCTTTATTAAAGTGCATAACTAAGGGTACATGAGCAAATGCTACAAAATATTTCAACAAAGTGTCAAACAATAATTTTGGGTTCATTTATTGTATAGTTTTTATAGTATATACAAATACATGTGTGTTATATCTGTGTCTTCAAATATGAACTTCAAATATATAAATACACTCGTAAGGAAACATTGTTTTTTATAAATTTAAAGCAAATCTACTCTTGTTATACTAAACAAGATACTGATAATCTTCTGCTGCTATAAAATACATATAAAACAGAATTTAAGATGAATGACTATAGTACATGGAAGAGGTGACAGATAAAACAATAAAGGAAATCCTCAGGAGTCAGAAATAAAAGGAAAATGTAAATGCAAGAAGTAAGCAAGCCAAAAAAGCAGATGGCTACCTAAAGGGACTTGATAATCTTCACTGTTCTCAGACTTTAGTTTTAAAAACACAGGATTCACTATATAAGAAGTAACTTGGAGAGTACTGTGTAAAATCAAGACCTTGACAAAGAACAACTTCAAGTGAAAATTTGGGTATGAAAAACAAATAGCAAGAAATGAGAAATAGTGAGGGAATATATCTATCTCCAACATAAAAGGAAACAACCAAAGATTCAGAACACGGATTCAACTACCTATATGACCAGGGGCAAAAAAGACTGAGAATGTAATTTAAAAAGTGGTCCTGGATGATAGGGCCCAAGGTACATCTTAGAAACTAAGGTAAGTATTCTCTGGGCCATTACCCCACGGCTAAAACTTCAGAGGAACTACACAGATGGCATTTCAATGAATAAGATCTCAAAATAAAATAAAGACCTCAAACACATGACAAAACAAGTGGAATCAGAAGACATTAGAAAATGTGAAGCTGAGATCCATGCATATAACATTAGAGTTGCTGTATGAAAAATATAAAACATCATACAAATATAAAGCACAAATACATACTTAGAAGAATAAAAAATGAAATAAAATTATGAGTAATACATGAAGCTTATCACCAAAATAATCTGAGAAGAAATAAATAGAATATTTCAATGAGAAATATCCTAATTAAAATTATAAGTTCCATGGAGGGGTTCAAAGGACAATTAGACATAGATTGAAATTTTCTGAATTAGAGGCTGAGCTAAAAAATATCATCAAAAATGCAGCTTTGGGTTACTAAAAAAGTTTAGAAGAGAAATACTAAACAAAGAATGCACAAAAGTTAAAGAATAAATTGTTCTAAGTTTTTGTATTATTGGGGAGGAAGATAAATATAATAATTATAAATACTTTTAGTTTAAATATGCATCATATAATTTCTAGGAAAATCAAAGTATAAAAATGTTACATCTGACATCTATATTTGGGAAGTGAGTATTTGAGAGAGAATTAAGGGTAAAAGACACTCACTGATAAACTAAAAATCTCAATCAATCTAAAAGAAAGCAAGAAAAACTTTAAATGCATGGAATCAATTCAACTTTAAAAGGAAACAATTCCTGTATGCCTCTGGCAGTAAAGTAAAGCAAGAAAAATATCAAAGGATAAAATAATTGGAAAAGAAAAAAAATTGTCTACAAGTAATAACTAAAAGTACATAGTGGAAATGTGTTTGAATTAATAGGTTTAGTAAGGATGCTAGATAAAAACTTAATACACAAATGAAGTTTGCATTTCTACAGTATAGTAACAAGCCACCAATACAATGCAAAAAGATGCCATTTATATCAGGAGCAAAATTGTGTACAAAAGAAAATCAGTGTAATCTAATGTATGTGAAACTTCTCTGGAAAAGTTTATAAACATTTTCAAATTCATTAAGGAAGGTCTAAACAGAGAAATTATGGTTTTCTTAGGTAAGAAGATAATATCATTCAGATGTAAATTCTTCTAAAATTGATTTATAGGTTCAATTAACTTCCAATCAAATCGCAACAGATAATTATTTCCTTGATATTGATACATTAATTCCAAAATACATATAGAAGAGGAAAGAGCCAAAAAGAGCCAAGGCCACTCTAGAACTGAGCATCCCTGTATGCGTACACAGTGGTGGTTCAGTCCTGTACCTCTGTTGGAGAGGGAGGAGAATGCATCATGGAGATGGTTATGAAGATGAACAAAGAGGCTTCACGTATGATGTTTTATTTCTTTTTCTTTTCTTTTTTTAGGTTTTCTTTATTAATTTATTTATTTTTAATGGAGATACTGGGGATTGAACCCAGGACCTCGTGTATGCTAGGTATGCGCCGTACCACTGAGCTATACCCTCCCCCCGTGATGTTTTATTTCGCAAGTAGGAATGTAGATATACAGTCATATGCCTTATTATTCTTTAAACCTCTTCTATATCTTAATTATACTCCTTTGCATGTATGGGAAAAAAACAGATACCGTAGAAGAAAGTTATAGCTTTTGTAGATTTGGTATTAGAAATATAACTATGATGGACAGCATGAGAGTGCTGAGGGTGTGGTATTTCCCATATGCAACATAAATTCATTGTCTTGTCAACGTACTTAATTCATTAGCCAAAATAATGAACATGCTGCTTTAAGAAACTTTGGGACTATTTTTAGTTTCCTTTCAAAACTTCCTTCTTCTCCTTCTACCCAAGAATCAATTTTAAGGATGACATCAGTGTTTTCCTGCAGAAAATTAGGGAACAAAAATACGGTCTGGTCTTCTATTCTTTTATGTCGTAACTCCTCTAAATGCAGTTTGCGATGTCACTTTAAGTCCTATCAGGCCCCGAGCAAATCACTCATTTATTCATTCATTTTTATTCACATGATCATCTAAAAAAACATGTGTTGATGCCTACTCTGTGCCGGGCACTGTGTGTACAAGGACGGATAAAGCACTGATTTGCTGGATGTGGCTCCCAGCTGACCAGAAGAGGAGAACTTGATCTCATCAACCAGTGGGATTTGAATTCCTACTTGTTTCCTTAGTTCTTATTTACTTTTCTAGTCTAGTATGTGTCTCAAGTCTAACCTATGTCTTTGACTCCGGGTATCTTTATTGACATTCTGAGAACCTGATTTTCAAGAGATGTTTGTCACCGCCCAATCAGGAAAAAAGAAAGATAAAAGGAAGTTCTTGACAGGGCTTCTACTCCAAACGTTTCCCCAGAATTACATACGTGTCTGTGCCCAGGACTTCCTGCTGCCGCGCCCTCACTTTCCCTTTAAGGGTCTCTGGGGTATTCCTAGGGGAAGTCTTTGTTGGTCTGATGAATGGTAACTCCCATTAAAGTCTGCACATTTTCATTTATGCAGTTCTTTCTGTTTTCGCTTCCTCTCATTCACAGTATCAACCTTAAAAAAACCCCAGTATGCCTCATGATTAAACCCTCAGGATTGCAAACACTGTCTTCCTTTTAACTACTGAGGTCAACATAATGCCTGTGAGAAAAAATAGCCTGTGGGTAACTCCTGGGTTGGCTTAGCTTTGGGATGCTGTCCAGTCCTGGGTGAAGTCTTTCACAAGGAACACATCTCTGGGGAACCTTCCTCAGAATGTGGTTACTTAACGTTTCATTTCGGAGGCAAATGCTTCTTCGCTGAGCAAGCAGAATCGAAAACAGGCCAACTTGTCTAACTGAGGCTGAGGTAACTGACTTTTACCATTTGATCTTTGTTTTTCAGGACCCCATAAACACCTACTTGTCATTTTGTGTGGCTGGAGACTTCCGAGTTCTGTGATCAAACTGCTAGCCTGGCATTACTGAGATCTGGAGACAGGTACTTCATCTATGCATCAAGAACATGTGTGCTTTCCCCCTTAACTGCTGTGTCAAAGAAAAAATAAATTTCTCTAGAGAGAAATGGACAGGTCCTACATGAAATTATAGTAAAAGGATGTCATACCTTTTTTTTCCAAATTTTCCAAGAAAATTGAATATTGACTAGATTAATTAATAATAAAAATGAAACAAAAAATGAGGCAGTCATTACAACATTATTTAATAATAGTATTTTTTAGTAAAACATAAACAAATTTTTAAAGCAAAGCAATGATACTGCCAAATGGGAACATTTGAAATTATAAACATAAATTTTGAGAGCTTGTTTGGAGGGTCTAGCAGGGGAGCACAGCTGCTCGTACACCCTTGACCGAGAAGAGCGGTCCTCCGCTATCGGGGATGGTCGTCCCCTTTGACCGAGCGTGCAGCTTCAGGAGGGATGCACACGGAGCGGTGAGGGAGGAAGGGGACACCCTCCTAGCCAGCCAGATCAGCCGAATCAACCCTGACGATCAATGGGGTGACAGATGTCGCAGCCAGATCTCCCTCACATCCATCCCTTGTCTTCCTTAATTCCAGGTGTCATGGATCCACACCTGATCATCCAAGCACTTCTTTCAGCAGGTGAGAGACACTGATTTAGGCTGGTATATAATCCAAAATCTACCATATCAGAGACACAGAGACTCAATTCTTGTCTGTTTCTGTGCTACAAACAAAAAGGGGAAGTGGACTACTGTTATTCTTCCCCTGGAGAGATCTGGAGATGTTTTGAAATGATACTGAATTACTTGGGTCCTCTATCTGGGGACCAGAAATGAAGCCAGTGCAGCAGAATGCACAGGAGGAAAAGGGGGAGAGGAATGAGTCCTCACTGCAACATTTAGTCCCTTTGTGTAAATCCCTGTGTCTAAAGCCATTCCTAAAGCCAGTTTTGCCTGTGGGATTTCCATTGAAATGAATCTATGCATTCTTGTTATTGCCTGAATTTTAAATTGGGTTTTTTATCATCTGCTGAAGGAGTCTTAGATCATACGCAAGTCCCATAGAGAGCAAGGGAAACCGATTAACGTAAAATATGGGTTTTGAGACAGTGGAAGAAAAGGAGAGAATGGATAACTATATATATATATAAATTTTAATTGAAGGTAGTAACATTAGAACACCATCCTTAATAGGTAAGAATGCCTGCTGAATATAAAGGAGCAGCAAATTGGATTGGAGATTTGAAAATTGTGCAAAAGTTATGAGCCAGTTACTAGACAGAGTAAATGAGAGAGTCAATGAGAAATGATTAAGTAATTGCTGAGTTACAGGGGAGTTCAGTTAAGCTGGCTGCTTTTATATGATTTGGCTCAAATTAGGTCAATGTACTCTATAAATGTATAGCAGCTCAGAAGTAAGGATTAAATGGCAAGTAATGAAGCTTGTGATGCATCAAGACTGATAGAAAAATTTGAGGAGAGAAAATTCTGGGATTTTGAGGTGCTTGGATCAGTTATATGGCTGATGATGATGAAGTTCAGGTGCATAAAGAGAAATACAAAGTCAAAATAGAGACATGATGTTTACTACAAAAAAAAGTGAGCACTCAAGGGACAAGTCATTCAAAGTATAAAAGGAAGTTCCAACTCGAAGTGAAAAGAATTAAAAGAAGACACAGCATGGAGGTTGTTATCAGAGTAGAGAATTTTCCGTCCCCAGGGCTTGAAAGCTGCTGAAGGCTGTATCATGTTTGGGGTTGGAGCTCTTTCACTGGGCCCCTTGAATAGAGGTGAAGTTTCTAACAATGAGAACTTAAAAAAAAGTTGTCAGCAAACTTAAAAGAGTATCTAGAAGAGGACCTCACTGAGGAAGACAGCCTGGGCTCTGTGTAAAAGGCGTTTCTGTATGTCTACATTGGAGAACTGCTTATTTAGGTCTTCTGCCCATTTTTGGATCGGCAGCACGATTTACAGTAGCCAAGACACAGAAACAACCCCAATGTCCATCGACAGATGACTGGATAAAGAACTTGTGATATATTTACACAATGAAATGCTACTCAGCCATAAAAAAGAACAAAATAATGCCATTTGCAGCAACCTGGATGGACCTGGAGATTGTCATTCTAAGTGAAGGAAGCCAGAAAGAGAAAGAAAAATACCATAGGATATCACTTACATGTGGAATCTAAAAAAAAGACAAACAAACTTATTTACAAAACAGAAACAGACCCACAGACATAGAAAACAAACTTATGGTTACAGGGGGATAGAGGAGATAGAGGGTAGGAAGTAATAAATTGGGAGCTCCAGATGTGCAGATACTAACTACTGTCTATAAAATAAATAAGTTTCTACTGTATAGCACAGGAAATTATATTCAATACCTTATAGTAACCTATAATGAAAAATAATATGAAAAGGAATATATGTGTGTATATGTATGACTGAACTATTATGCTGTACACCAGGAATTGACTCAACATTGTAAACTGACTATATATATATATATATATACACATTTTTTTAACCCAGTAGTAAACTTAAGCCCATGGTTATATTAAACTGCACTCAGCAAAAAAAAAAAAAAAAAAAAAAAGATGTTTCTGTAAACAAGGCATAGAAGTTATTGAAGAAGCTAGGACAGGGCTCTCAAGGTTAGTAGCTAGTCTAGGTCTGTCTCAGGAGGGACAGAAGGTTTTATAAAATAGATGAGATGGATTTCAAAATAAGGGAGATTTCCTTATCTGAATGAGATAGCGCTGAGTAAGTGCATCTTTCCTTCTGTGCTAAAACCAACTGGGATTTGTTTTAATCGCATATAGTAAGACGTGCAGATGTAGAAATGACTGTCATGAGGGAAGAGGTTTGTAATTACAGATTCCTAGAAACAGGAGGCACAGCATGCCAACTGGGGCCACATGGGGATGGACCAGTATTGGTCAGGAGGCAGAGGAGAGAGGGGGGGTGACCATAGCCCAGAGCCTTCTTTGGGGTTTTCCCAGGACGAAATGGGTGGGGTAGGGTCGGCATGCTGGGAAAGCCTAATGGTTGGACAGTTCGAATAAGTTTGGCTGGCTCTGGTCTAGAGAGGTGGTCTCCAGCTGTCCCATACATGGCCCTGGGGTGATTTAGGACAGGAGAAATATTGGCCTGGTGTGTGTGAGTTTAATAAAAGGAGGTGGTTGGAGATGTGGGCTCTTGGTTGGCTAGTTTGTGTGTCAGAGACACACTCCCAGGGGAGCCGTTTGCTCTCTTAGGGTTTGGTTAGCCTCGGGAGGGGCAGCCTCTCCAGGATCAAAGCCCTAAATGCCAGAGTATCAAGAATATAGGCAATAAGAATACAGACAAGAATAGAGACAAAAAATTTTTATAACTGTGTATGGTGATGGATGTTTACTATACTGGTGATCATTTCGCAATATATGCAGATAATGAATCATTATGTTATATAGGTGGAACTAATACAATGTTAAATGTCAATTGTACTGCAATAAAAATATATTTGGTAATAAAATAAGTAAATATACTCAATACACCTTAGCATTCAATTAGCTATAAAAATAGAGAAAATGACTAATTGTATTTTCCCTTTTATTGGTTGACTTAGCTCTGAATGTAAATTTAACAAAATTTAAGACTCAATTAATTTATCATTTTAATAATAATAAAAGTGCCCATTATTTTGAGTGCCTGCTATTTACTGTGCTAAGAACATTACATTATAATATTTAATCCTCGTAACAACCATAATGAGGTAAATGCCATTAGTACTAAGCCTATTTGCACCTAGGAAACTGAAGCTTAGATAATTTAAGTAACTTGCCCAAGGTCACCGAGATATAAATTCAAATCTGCCTGGATTCAAAACCCAGGCTTTTCACGGCTGTATTTGCACGTTCCCTGTGGGATGTTTCACTTACTGAGGAGATCACCTACTCCATATCATTTCAGTGGAGGCACAGTTAAGATACAATAAAAAGAGTGCAGAAGTTGGTATCACCTCAGCAGTTTCTGATTTGCTTAGAATAGAACCAACTTTGCGTTAGTTTTCTCGCTCTTCATAAAAGCAGTCTTCGGTGATACACTGCACGCAGTCCATCTTGTGCTTTTATTTTGCACATGACAGTGGCATGTAATTTAAAGAAAAAAAAAATCAGCCTAACACTAAGTGTACGAGGCAATAAATCTCTAGTCCCCAGAGCAACATTTTTCTGCCACCCCCTTCCTTCAGACATAAAGGGATGCGGGACTCCTGCCAGAGAAATATAATAAAATGTAAGAACAGTTATAAATGAAATACAATCAGAGGCTTACAATCTGCTTCTTTGCTAGCTCGCTTTATTCCTTCCTTGAGGATTCTATTTCTTCCTCCCCTTCACCATGGTATTCCATTTCCCTGGCTTTCATTTTCCTTTTTTCACCGCTGTTTATAACATTTGCCCTTACCTTCTATTCTCTTTTATGTGCTTTCTTTCTTGTTGAAGGAAAAAAGAAAGAAAACTGTGATTATATTCCTGTGTGTATTCAGACATGGGGTTGGCTTTTTCTTTTGCCTTTTACTAGTGTTTTTTATATTGGATATTAATTTTTTTTCCTTCTGTGTCTTTTGCCTGTATTCACTTTGTATTAATGCTTTGATCTTACTTCTAGGTTGGAAGGAGCAGTTTCCTATGGACTGTCATGTTTAAAGAATTACTTTTTCTCTTACCAGAGCAAGTCTTTACCCTGCTCGTGGGATCAGGCATCAGAATCCTTAAGTCTAAAGAAAACGTCAAAGTATAATGAAGGAATTCACCCATTCACTTACATAGGCAAGAATGCATTTGTTCATTTACTCTCTTATCTGTCTGTCCATCCAGCCTCCCATCCTTTCATCAAGTATTCATTGAGCACCTTATGCTCATTTATTCATTCAATCAATCAGCATTTCTAGGGAACCTGTGATGTGCCAAGAGCCAGTGACAAGAGGTGAGTACAAGCAAAAAAAGTTGCATTGTCTGCAGAGAATTTAAAAACAACAATAAAATCAGCTTAAAGTCTGCTTCTTATCATCATCATGTGCTGGGAAATTTAAACCATGCTAAAATTCACCATGAAAAAAAAAATAACCATGATAAAAAAAATTCTCCCCATGGAGACCATCCACCCCATGGTTTCCCCATTTCCCCTTAGGTATGGCACTGTCCAGCCTAGAACAAGACAGATAAAAATCTCTGGCCACCTGGAGGTATATTCTAGTCAAAGAAAGAACGTGTGTTTGTGTATGAGTTTGTGTGTAAATATATAATTATGTATATCATAAAGTAAACATACAATTATATCAATTTAAGTGAAGATACAAATTATTCATAAATTTGAAGGCTATAGACAAATAGGAGGTTGTCTATATGCTAAGTCAAAAATCAGTAGAACAAGAGTTGATGGCTCCATCAAGGCATTGCCTTCTGATAGTCATGATTGGAATTAATTGGGTCTCATATATATCTGCTGTCAGTATTCTTAGATCTAACTGGGCATCAGAATCATTCAGGGGAGCTTTAAAATATAGTTGTTCTGGCTCCATTCAGAGAAATTCTGATTTCATTGCTGTAGAGGATAGTTTAAGTATTAGTGTATTTTTTATGTTCTCCAGGTAATTTGAATGGGCAGTCAGTGCTGAGAAACACATTCTGTGTGATCTAAATGGAACATCAGAGGGAAGTTAAATTAGATATATGGGTTGAATTGTGTTCCCTAAAATACATTTGGAAGTTCCAACCTCTAGTACCTCAGAATGTGATCTTTTAGAAATTTTTGAAATAGCCAATGTAGATATAATTCGTTAAGAGGAGCTCATACCAGAGTAGGGTGGACTCTTTCCCACTTTCCCCTCACCAGCCTTTATCCTCAGTGTCTTGCTGTTTTCCAGGGTGGACTCATAATGCATTGTGTCTGGTGTCCTTAAAGAAGATGATGTAGAAACACAGAGACGATGCCACGTGGTGACAGAGGAGTAATATTGCTACAAGTCAAGGAACACCTGCACCCACCAGAAGTGTGGAAGAGGCAGGAAAGGATTCTACCCACAGTCACAGAGGGAGCCTGACCTTGCTAACAACCAGATTTCAGACTTCCAGCATCCACAGCTATGAGACAATGCATTTCTATTAAGTCAACTGGTTTGTGCAACTTAAGTACGACAACCCTAAGAAACTAATCCAGTCGGTATTCCCATGTGATTTAGAGCTGTGAATTCGTCATGAAAAGGTAAGAAATAGTTTCTTTGCTTTGAACAATATTTGCACCTATGCCATCCTTAATCAATTCTGTTGAAGGAGAACAGTGTACAACCCCGGGCCAGCAGGAGGAAACATGTCAAAGGGAAGAATTCTCTTCTAAAGAAAACACATCTTGAGCGGTTCACCGACATGACCTTTACTGTTATACAATGATGGACATTTCTTTACAGTTGTCAGCCAGTTGTTCAGCGTTGGTAGCTTGAAATTCACCATGGGGAGAGTATTATGCCTTGGAAATCTGCAAATGCAGCAAATCAGGCTTTCGTTGCTGTTTTTCCAGTGAGAATGTTCGTCAGCATACCATTGCAGGGCATGGTTATCCACATAAATGGGAGATATTTAAAGTTGTTAAAAATGATGAGAAGGACCATGGGCTTCCTTGGGCATGAGAAAACCTCTAGCTTTGGGTGATAGGGGAGCAGGAAGTGTAAGCACCCTTCGGCCAGTTAGATGGCAATGTAGCACCAGAAATCTCAATGCAGAATGACTACGAGTTCAAGACATTTCAGACAAACAGCAACACAAACAAATAGCTATATTATTATTAAATAAAATATACTTTAAGGCACAAAATTATTAAGGTACAGTATTTCACTCTAATGATCCAATTTTGATTTGCCAAGAATATACAGCTATTATAAGCACATATATATGTAATAAAATAACCTCAAAATAAATGAAGCATAAATTGAGGTAAATACAGGGAGAATTTGATAAATCTACAATTTTAGTAGTAGTTTCAACACATAGCTTTGTTTATTGGTGGTTAAGGATTCTAAATAAGCGGGGAGTGTATAGATCCCCACAACAGAATCAACAAGCTTGCCCTGATGGACACAGAGTTCTACGTAAAGCAATCAGTGAAGAGACATTTTTCAAGCACACGTGCAAAGTCTTTAAAAATTGATTATGTACTAAGTCACAGAGAAGATCTCAGAAAGCTTCAAAGGTAGGTATCACAAAGCTGATAATCTTTGACCATGGTATAATTAAGTTTGGAGTTAATGATGAAAATATAAATTAAAAAATCTCACATATTTGTAAATTGTGAAAATATATTGCTACCCAGTTCTGGTATCAACAAAAAATTGTAATAAAGAATACTTGGAACTAAACTATAATGAAAACACTATCTATCAAAACTTGTCGGATGCAGCAAAAATGCTTTAAGGGAAATAGATACTGTAATTGCTTTTATGATAAAATGAGAATATTTCCAAATTTATGAGATAACAGCTTACCATAATAAATTAGGAAAGAAAAAATAGATTAAACTTAAAGAAATTAGAAAATGATATAAAAATGTACATGTAAATATAAATGATGTACAACAGAACAAAATTCATTAAAATACAAATCAAGATACCGCTGGCATCAACAAAGTCAAATTAGTTCTTTGAAAATCAAAATTTGAAATTGAGACAAACTTTTCTCAAGATAGACCAAGAAGAAAACAAAAAGACACAAGTAAATGAAGTTCGTAATGAAAGATGTTTCACTAGAGGTAATATACCAACAGTTTTGCCAGTCATTTTGAAAACTTTTTATTAGGTTGAAGTTTGTAGGAAAGTATGTCTTACTAGAATTAAATTTAAATGGAAACTAGCATGAATAATTCTATAATCATTAAAGTAATTGAAACACTAGTTTAAAATATTCCCATAAGCAAAACATTTGGCTGAGAAATTTTTAGAGAAGTTACTGCAAATTTTCAGAAACATCATGCCAGCTTTGTTCAGTCTCTTACAAGAAAATGAGAAATGGAAAATGCCCTTCCATGGTATCTAGGAGATTATTCATCAACATTGTGTTCAAAACTATACAAAACTCTACAGAAAAGAACATTTACAAGCCTATTTCACTCATTACTATCGATGAAAAAATTCTAACGAAAATATTAAGAAATAACCTCCCCAAAATGTATAAACAAAAACATAATACATTGTAATAGTATTGATTTTGTCCCAGGTGTGCAAAAGTGATTTAATATTACATAATCTAGGAATTTAATCCAACAAAATAAATGATTTAAAAGGAAAAACCATATGATTATCCCTATACATACAAAAAATTTTTTTAAATGTAAAGCCTGTTTATGGCGAATATTATTAATAAGAACATAAGGAGATGTTTTAGTATGGGAAAAGGTATGAGAAAACTTGAGCAAAAATCATCCTGAATGAGAAGAAACAAAGGGACTGCTTTCTTTAAGACAAGAATGTCCATTGTATCAGGTACCAATGCCCCACAACCTCTTGGCTCCCTTTTCACTCCAATCATTATAGCCATCAGCTTCACACGGGTATACACTGACAGCAAGTCACCTCAGAATCCCACACATTTTTCACTTTCTACCTCGCGATTTTCCTAACACCATGACTTGAGAGACCTGTGGAAATTTAACTGGCTCCGTGCATATAAAGCCTGGGACAATGAGTGAGTTAATGACTGATGGACAGTTCTTGATCAGTGGGGGACAGGAGTCAGAGCATAAATGCCCCTCTCTTTCTTCTTTCAAGTGAACAATCGTGAGGTGCCATCTTCACAGTATCTCATATAACCTTGGTGATCCCAAGTCCCATTTGTCACAGAGGTGATCAGTCCAGTTACTCACCCCTGTACTGACTTTTCCTCCTTACACACTGTACTCTCATCAGTCTTCTGCTCCGCTTCCCTGTGATTTTCTCCATAAGTAAATTACTTGTTTTCTTGGGTTAACCCTGGCTAAGACAAATGCTGTTAACATTCTGTCCGACATTGTGTTGGGGGCCTTAGACTATGACTGAAAATATAAGATTTGAAAGAAGGAAGTACAAGCCAATGGTACTTACAGAAGTTATAATCATTTAATTAGAAGAGTCAAAATAATCTACAGATAAATTATTGAATATAAAAATGCATTCAGAAAGCTGGCTGGATATATGATTAAAATAATGAAAAAAAATCTGTACACCAGAGGCAAATAGCTAGATATTTAAAAAGACAATATAGGGGAGAAGATATAGCTCGGTAGTAGAGCGTGTGCTTAGCATGCATGAGGTCTTGTATTCTAACCCCAGGACCTCTGTTAAAAAATAAATAAATAAACCTAATTATCTCCTCCCCCCAAACATGTTGTGTATTCAAAAAATAAATTAAAAAAACCAGGGAGCTATATTCAATATCTTGTAATAGCTTATAATGAAAAAGACTATGAAAAGGAATATATATACAAGTGTAACTGATCACTATGCTGTACACCAGAAATTAGCACAACATTGTAAACCGACTACAATAATAAAATTTTTCTTTTAAAAAGACATTATATATAACAGTAACAGAACATCTAAGAACATTTAATAAAGCACATTGAAGGCCTTTACAGGCAAAATATTTTAATTGTATTAAGGTATATTTTTAAAAGACTTAAATAAATAGGGATATCTACCATCATGAATAACTGGAATTAATATTATAGAGAAATTACTCATCCCCACATCAATCTATGAATTCAGTAAAATTCCAATGACAATTCCAAGTGTTATTTTTGGAACTGGATGATCTGAGTCTTAAATTTTATACAAGATTAAAGGGCCAAGAATGTTCAAGGCATTTCTGAAGAGAAAGACAGTGAGAAAGGGCTGTTACTCTGCTATAGATTAAAACTTAGTTTGAAGCTAAAGAATTACTTGAAAAAGAAATGAGAAAAAATTAAAATGTGCAAAGTTCCATTTGACTGAAGAGGAAGTCATATGCCAGGGCACAGGTAGTGATGTCTGGGATTTACCTAACAGTCATATTATGAAACATCTTGGAATGTAAGGAATTTATATTTACTCTAAGTTAGAGGAAACATTTTGAAACATGTCTAACATGATGGAATTTTAGAAGATATTCTGTGAGGTACATTAAGGAGGAAGAAGACTTGAGAGGCCAGGATGGGAAGATTTTCAGTTGCACAGAATGAGTAAGTATTTATTATAAGTAGAGTAACAACAATGGATAAGAGAAAGGGCTTAATAAAACCAACATATCCTTTAAAAAAAAAAAAGCCAATGAATTAAGACATGTAAAGTTTAAAATAATTTAAGACACTTTATTGAGCAGCCTTTATATGCCAGCCACCTGACATACATTACTTATAATCTAAACAATCCACAGAAGGCAGGTCTTATTATTTTTAAATAATATATAAGGAAACTAAGATTTAGAGAGGTTGAATTATTTTCCAGAAACACAGAACGAATAAATAATTGAGTCAGAAATATTGTTTTAGTTACCCTAATGCTCCTATACTGACAACCATATATATATGGTTTTATATATATGTATATATATATATGTATATATATACCAAATTGTTGGTACCTTGGATATTTCATAGGGGAGACTAAATTATTTTTTTAAACATGAAAGAAAATACTAGGTAAACAATGGTTATTGTGGTATATGAATATGGTAGCAAAGAGATACAGCACTATATTTTATAGCCTCTTGCTGTAATATATAATCATTTCCAGAAGAATTTAACAGATTATCAAAGATTCAAATACTGCAGAATGGAGAATTAGACCCAGAGGGAACAATTTAAATCCATCTTCATATTCATAACCTGGAATTAGATATTACTTTGAAAGAGTACCCTCAGGGATCCTGGGGTCCCTTTGCCACATCACTGATTTACAATGTGATCTTTGGGAGATCAAGTCAGCAATCGGCCCTTCGTTGCTTTTTATCAGTAAGTGAAGATTGCAGTCCCAGCCCTGACTGTCTCACAGGACAAATCTGCTAATCAGGTGAGGCTGTGAATGGGTGAGAAGGCACCTCTACACGAATGGCCTACAAATCATATACCAGTCATTCCAAATATTAAAATATGAGCAATGAGTTAATTAACAAATAACCAAGCTATGCACCAAGAGCTAACAAAATGGAGAAAAAATATCCTGTGGATAAGAAGATAAATATTTGAAGAGGAGGTCTTGTTCCTGACTATCTTTAAATGAAAATGTGACATTAACTGGATTTGGAGTAAGAATGATTAGTAAAGAGCTGCTTTGGAAATCTTGCCCCTGTCCAGTGTCTGTAACTTTATTGCAATCAGGAATGGGGTGGATTTTTTAAAACTTACATGTAGTATATTTCAGAAGTGATCTAAAAACTCACCATCTTATATTCAATTTGAATGCATCAGCTAAATTAATGTTTTACAATTCCTCATACCCCCCCATTGTTTAAGACTTCATATTGATAAATTCTTTAAATAGATACGACTGTTCCCATCCATGTCATAGTACCACTCAGCTTCAATTAAACAAGTTACCATAAAAAAAGACATATATTTTCCTGAGGGTGGATGGATGAATGTATATAGAGGATAAATTTCAGGAACGTAACAAAGGAAGTCCTGACTAGAGACATGTATACACATAGATATATACGTTTCCTTAGGCTGCACCTATTGTAAGCATTATTGAGGAGAGCTTTTAAGCTACATTTGTGAGGCTTGTTTCTGTAGAATAATGGTTTTAATCAAAACAATATCTGATATGCAAACAGAATTGTCACAAAGTAGAGAGACTAGTAAACCCTAAACATTTTCTTTTGACCAACAAACGGATCATTATGCATAACTTCCAGAAATAATATAATTGATTTGGATATCTATTTTTGTGTAACCTCTGTGTTTCATTTATTTCATCATCCCAGCTAATTGCCTTAGGAAACCATTCTGTTTTATGGTTCTCAGAGAGGAGTCAAGCAACAGTTTTATACACTAAACACATGCACACACACGTGAATGTTTTTGTGTATACAGAATTTTGAATTGGAAATGAAGTGTGTCTAAAAAGAAGATAGCTTCCAGTATGTCCACTTTTCCATCCGTACATCCATCATCTTTCGTGAACGTTTGTTGCATATAAAATCAGATTTCTCTTCTCTGTGGTTGGCTGGCCATCTTTTTGGATATTCTTAAGGAATCTCCAATTTAACACTTTTTTTAACATTTTTTATTGATTTATAATCATTTTACAATGTTGTGTCAAATTCCAGTGTTCCGCACAATTTTTCATTCATACATGAACATATACACACTCATTGTCACATTTTTTCTCTGTGAGCTACCATAAAGTTTTGTGTATATTTCCCTGTGCTATACAGTATAATCTTGTTTATCTATTCTACAATTTTGAAATCCCAGTCTATCCCTTCCCACCCTCCACACCCCCGGCAACCACTAATCTGTATTCTCTGTCTATGAGTCTATTTCTGTCCTGTATTTATGCTTTGTTTTTGTTTGTTTGCTTGTTTGTTTGTTTGTTTTTTAGATTCCACATATGAGCGATCTCATATGGTATTTTTCTTTCTCTTTCTGGCTTATTTCACTTAGAATGACATTCTCCAGGAGCATCCATGTTGCTACAAATGGCGTTATCTTGTCGGTTTTTATGGCTGAGTAGTATTCCATTGTATAAATATACCACATCTTCTTTATCCAGTCACCTGTTGATGGACATTTAGGCTGTTTCCATGTTTTGGCTATTGTAAATAGTGCTGCTATGAACATTGGGGTGCAGGTGTCATCCTGAAGTAGGGTTCCTTCTGGATACAAGCCCAGGAGTGGGATTCCTGGGTCATATGGTAAGTCTATTCCTAGTCTTTTGAGGAATCTCCATACTGTTTTCCACAGTGGCTGCACCAAACTGCATTTCCACCAGCAGTGTAGGAGGGTTCCCCTTTCTCCACAGCCTCTCCAGCATTTGTCATTTGTGGATTTTTGAATGACGGCCATTCTGACTGGTGTGAAGTGATACCTCATTGTAGTTTTGATTTGCATTTCTCTGATAATTAGTGATATTGAGCATTTTTTCATGTGCCTTTTGATCTTTGTATGTCTTCCTTGGAGAACTGCTTGTTTAGGTCTTCTGCCCATTTTTGGATTGGGTTGTTTATTTTTTTCTTATTGAGTCGTATGATCTGCTTATATATTCTGGAGATCAAGCCTCTGTCGGTTTCATTTGCAAAAATTTTCTCCCATTCCATAGGTTGTCTTCTTGTTTTCCTTATGGTTTCCTTTGCTGTGCAGAAGCTTGTAAGTTTCATTAGGTCCCATTTGTTTATTCTTACTTTTATTTCTACTTGGAGAAAATTTTTGAAATGTATGTCAGATAATGTTTTGCCTATGTTTTCCTCTAGGAGGTTTATTGTATCTTGTCTTATGTTTAAGTCTTTGATCCATTTTGAGTTGATTTTTGTATATGGAGGAATAACTCTCCCAGACTTCAGACAATACTATAGAGCTACAGTCATCAAGACAGCATGGTATTGGTACAAAAACAGACATATAGACCAATGGAACAGAATAGAGAGCCCAGAAATGAACCCACAAACTTCTGGTCAACTAATCTTCGACAAAGGAGGCAAGAATATACAATGGAATAAAGACAGTCTCTTCAGCAAATGGTGTTGGAAAAACTGGACAGCAGCATGTAAAACAATGAAGCTAGAACACTCCCTTACAATTTAACACATTTAAGTTGAATTTTATCATCCTATTCTATTGGTTATAGGATACATAGGTATGCCACTCCATTAATTTACTGGGTGTGATTTCAACTTAAATATTCTAGCCAATAGTCATAAAGCATTCAACAATAAGAAAAAGTTATTTACAAACTGAAAATTGCCACTATAGCTTGAGTATATTCATGCACATTAACATATTTGAAATTAGCATTTCTAAATTGTATGCTATTGCATGCTTGTTGCTAATTTTGAATTTAATACAAGGTGTAAAAAGTGTTTATGAGAATTGTTTAGTTTTTGAGTCTGTCATAGGAAAATGTTTTAATCAAAGTCTTGTACCTTCCACAGCTATTGATATGTGTGACCATTTCCACCTATTTGGACTCAGTAATATTAGGTCCAAAAAAGGCAAAATTGTTACATGTATATGCAACCAAATAGAGAATGTTGAAATGTTACATGAAATTAAATTAATATTTTTGATACAGATGAAGATCTGCTGGCACAACACACTTTAAGCCCGGAATAGCTGTTCTACATGGGGTGTTGTTGCTATATTATCACTAAGTGTGGATTGGGGATTAAATAGTATCACCAAAGGAAAGGTAAATGTCACATCCTCAGCAGATTTTTTAGGTTTATCTAAGAGAGTGAACGGTACATGTCTGATTTGCTTCAAGATTTATCATAGCATCCTTCAGTTGCACTATGAGACGTAAAAAAAAATAGGCTCAAATAAACTTTTTCATATTCATATTTAAGGGAGATTGAAAAACACTGTATTGTTTAACGTTTTCCTTTCTAAGACCAGAAATGATCATTATACTCAGTTCTAGGTGACTAATAGCAATATATTGGTGGTTTTCTTTAGAAATTTTTGAGTGTTAAGCTATATATTTTTATTTTTTTCTCTTGTTTATTTTGTGATTTTTTTGGTTGCTTTGGAGTAGCAAATGAAACAATGATGTAAATTGTGTCTTTTTTTTTAATATATGAGTGCAAGAAAGTTATTATAAGCAGAAATACTGAGAGTAGGGAGACCAACAGGAGATCAGTATTGGTATAATACAGTAATATTTTGCTATAATAATTAATATGTGTTTTTCTTGTAATTTCTGCTACTCAGTGACCCCCCCCCATACAAGTAACAGCTAAGTCATTTTTATTTTTATTGTTCCAGGAATAGGATAATACAATAACACAGCAAAAAAAGAGACTACTTAAAACACTTGTTTTGTTTTATTGTTGGTTTTTTTTAAAGTAGCCATTTGAAATTTATGTGAAAGACAGCTTTAAGGTAATAAAAATTACAAGTTTTGAAAGCCTGTGTTTTTAAATCTTCTATGCCTTGAAGAATTTGGGATGTACATTTCTGTCATAAAAATAGTATTTTGAGAATATATATAGACTATGGGTGTGAAAACACCAGAAACCATGTTTTTTTGTTCAAGGCAAAGAAATCAGAAAGGTGGTGAGGTTTATTGAGTTGAGGGTTGCCATTAAAATTGACTTTTTTGTGTGTCTAGTTAGAGAGGAACTGGTACAGTGTCACGATTCTCTTGCGTATGGAAAGCAGCATACTGACCTCTCTCTCTCTTCCCTCTCATATCTGCCACCAAACACTGCCTCCACACACATGCAGTAACTCACGTGCAGCCATGTACACACATGCACATGTTCCTGGAGGAGGGCGTGCACAGAGTAGTGGTCTGTGAGTGTTAGCAACAAGAGGTAGGATGTTCCTGAGAAATGTTAATGTATTCAGGGCAGACTGGGTGTGAATGAGGATCAGAGCCCCTCCATCAGCTCCACCTCTCTCTATTACCCTTACCACTCTGCTTGGCAAATAAAAAAGAGGGTGCATAACCTTGCAGGAAAAAAAATTAAATTGAAATAGAATTTAAAATAAATTATTGGAAAGTAGATTTTGTTCACACCTGAGACCATGGACTGAGATTTTTGCCTTTTATGTTTGTATTATAATCTTACTCTTGCTTTCCATAACATTTTAGGCATATCTCTTATTTTCTCTCTGCTTTGATCCTCTGGGAAAAGCAGTTAAAGCCAAATCAAGTAGATGCAAATTTAAGTTGTCAGGTATCTTCCCTTCTCTGCTTATGCAAAATAGCTATTCTTTTCACATGGTGGTGAGGAAGAAACAAATATGATAGAAGTTGGATACTGTCATTAGAAAACAATGCAACAGATATCTTTTAAAATATATTTTTTTCTCATCCTGAAAATATAGACTGTCAGAATACATCTTTTTTAAAACAGGAAGGAAATATGATCATAAAGATTTCAAATACTATGACTTATTGTAGAATTAAAACAGAAAACAGAAATGTCACTTAGTCATGAAAGCAGTTGCAGACTGAAAAGATAGAATAAAGTTTAGACAAAGAAGTTTTAACACTGTTGTATGTTTTCTGAAACTCCTCAAAGGATAGTATCAAAGGGACAGCTCTGACAAAGAATACGTTTAATTGCTGGATTGCCTGAAAAAGGAAAAGGAACTAGGAGAATACACTGGTGTGTTTCACCGGGTTTGTGCCCTTTCTATAATTAGTATGATTTATTGCCAGCAGATAGAAAATAACTTCCGAGGAACAAGCCTATCTAGGCCATGTCCCAGGAAGAGCAGTTGTAAACTGCCAACAGTGGACAGAGAGAAAGAAGAAGATAAGTAGGTCAGCCAGAGTCATGGAAAATGAGCTGGAGGAATGAGAGATGGTGGCAGCAGCAAATCTGGAGTGAGGTCAGGGTGTGGTTATCAGGACAGCAAAAGACAGGTCCAGTTTCCGAGAGGATAGTTATCAGTTTAAAATGTCAGAAGGAATGAACCTCCGGCCTAGAGGTGCTGGGTTTTGGCTTGGACAGTGTATAGGTTAGGGTGCTTTCAGATTCAGATAATCAAAACTCTAAATCAAACCGACCTAAAAACTAGGGAAACACATTGGTAAGTGACCTAGATGTACAGTGGTCTCCAGGCATTGGTTTGGGCAGGATACGGACTCTATTTCTCCGCCCACCTCTGTGTCATCACAGGTATGCTCCACCCATCTGTGTGTGTTGATTGGGACCCCAGACGGGCTTGCCTTCTGATCTGCAAAGTGGCTGGTAGCTGCAACTAAAGCGACGTAGTTTCTCAAGCATATCCAGCTGATGTGGAAATTCCTCCTCCAGTCAGAAACTAGTCTTTCCTTGAACTTGATTGGTTCAGCTTAGTAGAAGGCAGCCCCCAAATCAGTAGCAGCCCCTAGAGAAATATCTTTGATTGACTGAATTAAACCTGAGTCCCACAGTCAATCACTGAAAAGGGAGATGAGATCATCCTGGTTAACTTAGGATAATCAAAATCAGCTTCCCCTGAGTCACAAGGTCGAGTAATTAAATTTCTGGAATGAAACTAGAGTTCTGCAGGGAAAAAGGGGAAATTAATTTATCCATTATACTTCTTTTAAAATAATTTCTATAAAATACAGTATTTCCTCAGTTCCAGGTGACACATTTTTCTCAGATTTTAATATTGCTAAAGTTACAATCAATAGCATATTAAGGTTGAATTGGCAGTGATATATTTTATCTCTTTCAGAGTGGTACAAAATATAATGTCACATGTTACAGACAATATTTATTATAGATCTTGGATAACAGCATTTTCTTTAAGTATTAAAAAAGGACTAGGTTTTTGTTTTAATTATTCCATGTGAAAAACAGATAAATTTACTGAAAAAAAAAAAAAAAAGAAACAGTCTCAAGGACTAGGAGAAAATAACCAGCAGTGTGTACTTCTGTGATTGTAGGAAAGAGAGGAATTAGGTCAGAATATTTGAATGAATAATGGAAAATTTCCCCAAATTTGATTCACACTGACACACATTTAGAAGTTTTAGTGCCAGTAAATTTTAAGCAAGGTAAATCCAGCAAAAAACCACACTTATGTCTATCATAGTCAAACTAATGAAAATTTAAAAATAAAGAGAAATATCTGAAAAATAACCAGAGAAAAGCAATATAGTATATACAGGAGAAAAAAAAAATGATACAACTGAAAGCTGATTTCTGTCACAAATAATGGAGCCCAGAGCTTTAGGTAAGAGCATCCTTAAAATGTGAAAGGAAAAAACAAAGCAAAACAAAAAATTCCTGTCAACCAGAATTTTAGATCCAGTGATAATATCCTTCATAAATATAGGCAAGGTAGAGACAATTTCAGGTGAAGGAAAACCAAGGTGATTAGTCCCCAGCAGATCTGTACTACAAGAATAAACAATGGAATTTCCATTTGGAATCAAAAGATGAATCTATAGAAAGGATGAAAAATGATAAACATGTTGTAAATACAAAAGCCTATATATAATTTTCTCTTACTTTCACTTTTGTAGCTATTTGTTGTCTCCTTCTAATTTCTTTAACCAGATAATTAAATTTACCATCACCAATATTAAAAGGGGCTAGTATAAAGTATCTCGTGACATGGTGCCCTGAGAAGGAAACTTCATGACTGCAACATTTCTGCCAAAAGTGTACAACCTGAATCTAAGCATGAGCAAATATCAGACAAAGCCACACTGAGGGACATTCTATGGAGTAACCAGTTGGTGCTTTTGGTGAAAGGGAGAGGGTGATAATTCAGTGGTAGAGCACATACAGGGCTCAATGCCTACCACCCCCATTAAAAAAAAATCAATGTCAAAAAAAAAAAACCCCAATATAGCAAGAAATGATGAAGAATTCTTCCAAATTGAGGGGGAATTAAAAGATATTACAACTGAATGCAATGTGCAATCCTTGATTGGATCATGGATTTAGAAAAAAATTTCTAAAAATTATTATTGGGACTACTTGAATATGAATTGTTGATTGGATAATAGCATTTCATCAATACTAAATTTTCTTATTTTGATTTTTTACAGTATAAGTCTGATCATGTCTTCCCCTTACTGAAATTCTTTTAAGGCCTTACTCTTGGTTAAGAAAAATCCAGAATTATTTACATGATCTAAGTGGTGTGTTCAGTGTGCTTTGTCTCCCGACTACTTAGTTTATTTCATATCAGCTTCTTGAACACACTTCCAAACACACAGACGTGCCTCACAAGTGCACTTTATCTTTCCCATTATTTTTTCTGTTTCTCAATGATTGGCATATTTCAACTGTCCTTTCCTATTCAGGGTGTTTGCTCCTATCTGGTCCTACTTGAAAATTTTACTCCCTAACCCCTACTAACTCTTCAGAACTCACCTTAAAAACCTCTTCCACATAAAAATCTTTCTTCTTCCTTTTGTGCACTGTCCTAATATTAGGTATTCTAACTTATAAAATGTAGAATAATTTAAATAATCAATTGAGTTATTAGTTGTATATCAGCCCTTCCCACCAGGGTGTACATGTCATCAGGGTAATGGATGGACCATTCCTATTTAGCACTGTATCTCCAGTACGTAGCTCAGTGCTTTGTATCTGGACCCCATACGTTTTGTTTTATGAGTGTACGTGGACCAATGTAAATGCGGAAAGGAACGAGTATAGATGAGCTCTGCAAGTGTACAGAGAGAAGCTGAAGAAGCTCTCATGTCTGCTGTCCTCCTAATTTCCTTTGGAGGAAAGTGGCTGCAGATGTTGACACCTAAGAAAAATTGGTCTCATTTTGCATCATGTGATTATGCTTCACTGGCCTCAGCTTATTGACCAATGGATCACTCTAACAAAAGGCAGGCACCTAGAGGTTAGAAAAAATTGAAAGTTTCTAATCTTTGAGTTGACCTTGAGTATGAATGCTGTATATTACTTCCCTACTGGATGATGATTGATTGAACTAATAAGTTTGTTTCTTGGGTGGGAGTTCAAATTTCAGACAGACGGGAGATCCTTTTAAAAGAATGGTAGTCATTGTAGAAGAAGATACAAAAAAAAAAAAAAAAGAAAGAAAGAAAGAAAGAAAGAAAAAATAGAATAGCAGAGTACTGAGAACATCAGTCCTGAGAATGACAGTCCTGAGAGTAAGGACAAGCGGTGTCTTTCCTTATGGGTGACAGGATGGTACTACCACGGGATCCCTGGTCTTTCCTACTGTAAATTGAAAGGCAAGGATTCATCCTACTGTTCTACTTAAGACCTAGCTGTGTGGCTGCTGACATGATTTCTTTTGTTCCTTTATTTTATGTCTAGCCTTAAAATCAACCATCACTACCTTGGGTAGTTTGACTGTGTGCCTCTTACTTCTGACACATCTTTTCTGTCCTTCTGACAGATCTTTTCACAGAGAAAAACAAAGATTGTAAACTGTATGTTAAGTTTTATCTTAAGATCAGCCAGGGAGTGTATTGATAATCTTAAATCAGAATATAGGTTATATTCCTACGGTAAAATTTTATTATTTATTTTAGGTAGGATTATCTTTAATGAACGTCAATTCTTGCTCATAAATGAGTAAAAAAAGTGTGTTTTAATTTCCATGAGTACCATTCATATTTTATGTATTTCTAAGGTTACTACAGTTATCCAGACTTACAATACTAATGTAACTTGAAAACAATGATTGACCTGCACAAAATTATAAGCAGAGTTGTGTACATTCAACAGATTATCAAGGACTTTAGATAACTTACCTAACTAGTTGCCCTATAATTAAATACATGCTATAGTAAATTAAAATAGAATATTCAGTCTTGAAAAATCACATAGACATGTGCACAAGCACGTGCTCTCACAGTAATCTGTGATGTTGTATCTTAGATTGAAACATTACATTAAATTCACTCAGCTATTATTTTTTATCCTAAAACATTTGAAAGCTATAAAAAGTTTATCAAACCTAGCTCAATACTGTCTTAGAAGGACCCTACACATTTTATAAACAGAATTTTTTCACTGTTTTCTTTGCTCAGTACATGTCTTGGGAAGACCTGAGCAGATTTTATGTAATTTTGCACTAACACAATGATTTCAATTAAATACATTTGTTAGAACAATGACATCTAACATTGCCCTACATATCTTCTCATGAATGAAAAAGGTTAATGTTCAGGTCAGGGTCAAGACCTCTGAGGGCCCTGAAATGTGTGACTGGGGATTTATATAACCAGTGAAGCAGCAGTTCTCAGACATTAAGGAGATTATAACCCACCACAAATAACCTCGGTAAAGTGCCAACAATTAAAAAAAATCTTATCCAGGCTAAGGGCTTCAATAATTAATTCCATCAGACAACTAGCCAAGAAGGCCAAATTTCTAACATTGACCAAGTTTTATTAAAGTAGCCCAGACCCTCAAGTGAATTGCTGATAGAAGAGGATGTCTGGATCAAATAAGAACCCCTCTTATTTACCCTGTCTTATTTCCTCATTACCTTTGGGCTACATTCCCCTTCACGTTGCCAAGCCTTCTGCTGAGATGTGTCACTCCCTTTGGAGCCCGTCCAGCTGTCCCTGCTCGGCTACCTGATATCTATCGATTGTGTTTTAGATCCATGTCTATTTCCTTCTAGTGTTTGATCTTTGTATATTTCTTAGCTTTTTCTCTATATTATGATGCATCTTCATTGTGTGATTTTCAAATATTTTGGTGTATGGTTTCAAAGGAAAAGAAAAATGATAAAAATATTTTAAAATATGTTTCAAAACTTTGAGATGCTAACTTAATTATTATTTTTATAGCTATCCCACAGTGTTCTTATTAACTATTACATCTCAAAAAAATTTTTGTTTTAAGTACTAAATTGTCCATTTTATATCAAGTAATGTTTACTATATTTGGCTGTGGGTGGAGTATTCTGATGTCCTTAGCATGCTGTGGTTTAACATTTGTTAAATATGAAAGTTTTTAATAGAAATATGTTGGTATATTCACAAATAATATAAGAGGAATAATAGCTTAAAAGTTCTTTCCTAAAATATCATCATCAGATAATCATTATTATCATCGTAATCAAGAAATAGACTCTAATTATTATGTAGTAGAATAACATAGAAAGATTGAATAGGTAACAAGACATATTGGTGGATTTCTGTTTGTGGGTACAATGGAATACAAAAGTGTCATCATTTCAAAGAATCAGAGAGAAAGGTATGAATAGAAAGTATCATGGTGAACGTTGGTAAAGGGATTTTTTTGGAACATCAATTCATTCTTCCTTATTCAATGCTTTCCTTCTTCTACCCTCAGTGAGTACATTATCTGTCAATTGGGTATTTCTGAAAGCTCCTTTAAAAAGGGGTGTATTTTGTTCATTTTTATGAAAAGGAAGAAAGAGAATGAGATCTATTTCATGTCAGCTAATGTATTATATTATTTATGCATAGGATAGAGTGAACACCTACCTAATATTCTATTTCTGAGGATTAAAGGTGGCAGGATATACAACAGCCCTGTTTGTGGCATACAGTAAGCATTCAATATCTGTTAGAAATCAGATCAGCCAACAAATACAAAGCAGATACCTAATACGAGCAAAGCACTTTGCTGTGTGCTAAATATTGAGTGCAGAGCAAATGTGTATTATGAGTATTTTTATCTAATGCTTACAGTCTTCCTCACAGCAGCCGTAATGAACTGTTACAAATAAGAATGATGTTAAACATTGTTGAGAGAAACTAAAGAAGACCTGAATAAATGGAGAGTTGTAATGGGATTATGAGAAGATTCAATATTGTTAAGCGTCTGATTGCTTCTCAGAGATCACAGCCTCGGGTATTTCCAAAGTCACCCTTGGAGCAAAGTGGTTTTGATAGGGCTTCATCTGAGTCTCCCTAACGACACTCAGATGTTAAGCTCCACTAATTGCTGGATGATCGCTCTATTGCTTTCACCAATTTCCTGGGGCACAAATGGGTTCACAGAGTAATCAGAACTAAGTTCATCGCCTTTAAAAATAGCTCCTGAGGTCAATGTTTGAGATATTTTTCCCTACCCCACAAGCACTCACCCTAAAGCTCCCTCCTCATTTCCGTCTGAAAAATCAGCTGGTGTATAAGTTAGCCTCCACTACAGTGAATCTAGCAATTCTCTCCCAGCTGCTTTTCATCATAGCTTACACCGTTTTAGAGACTGTTCTGAGGCTTGGACTTCTCTACACTCTTGTAAAAGCGGTCAGTCCCTTTGGGTAGGGATTTGGCACTCATCGTTCTGCAGCCATGGCTCTGCAGTTGAGGGTAGGGGCAATGGTATGCTTTTCCCTAAGTGACATCCCCTCTTTATGAGCTGTGTGCCTGATGGATGTGGGGGCAACATCTCCAGGGCTCCTCAGCTTGCCTCTCTTGGGTTTAGAATGCCCATCACAGGAGATGGAACATAAGTAATTGGGGCCCAGGACTCCCAGCAGGGTCATGGCAGAGTATCCATTTAACAAGGGGGACTGAGCAGGAGAAGGTTGACTCTACCTGTCAGCTATATTCAGCCAGAAGAGAGCATCCGTAAGAGATAGCTACAAGCAGGTTGAGAAAAGCTGACATCCTGCCCCTCCTGGAAAGACAGCCTTCCAAATGGGATCCTGGGGAAGAGGAATCTAACCCTGTGTGATCTTGGCTTTACCCGTCCTAGTGGAGTTTTACGTCTTGCTGGGAAGGGGGAGGAGGGGTATGGGTCTCAGTTCAAATGTCATAAATTCTGGTAGTTCTTACCAAGGTTTAGTAGAATATCTTGAAAAAAATTTCCTTGAATAAATATTGCTATAAAATCATACTGCCATTTCCAAAGACTGAAAATAAGTTGTCTTTTTAAATGTTTTCACCAGTAGAGCGGGGGGTGGGTCAGTGGAATCCGCGTGCTTCCGGGCCGGAACTGGGGCTTCCCTAGCCCTCGTTTCTTGTTTGTCTGCGTGAAAGCACACACTCTCCCTCCCTGTTGTCTAGTCTCTCACTTGTGCTTATTGTGAAGGTATTTTGCAGTATGCCTGTTTCCTTTTTCAGTGCCTCTGTAAAAATGTGCTTGAAGAGTTACCACGAAAACCTTGATTCAACATCCACACACACGTCCACTCATCTGTAAGTACTGCAAGGCACTACTACGCTGGTTCTTCAGAGGCCGTCAACCATCTTTTCTGACTCTGAAGACAATGGTTAAAAATAGCTCCTAAGCAAACTGCAGGTGGCTCATAGCTGTTCATTTTCTTCTAGCATGCATGTTAGGCTGTAATAAATGATGTAGCACTAAAGAAAAATACATTGCCATTTTAAAAAGAAAAAAGAAAAAGAAAGTTACAGGTGCTCATCGTGGCAATTATGGTGAAGACAAAGTCTAGAAATATCAGTAGTAATCCCCTGACATAATCTGGAACAATGCAGCTTAAAGGAGAGGCCAGAGCCGTGCCCAGGACAGTCTGAAACAGTGACTGAATACGTGAACCCTAAGCCCCCAGTATTCTGATTGTATGCTTTATATTTCTGTTGACTTTGAGTTCTTTCCCTGGGATCTGGTATTTTTGGGGTGTTATCACTAAAGTAGGGTCTATACCCCAACATGCCTAGTGTCTCTCATGATGAGGTAAGGGTACTAGAGAAGAAAGTGGAGTGGGTAGAAAAAAACTTTTTAAATTTACAATTTAAGTATATATATATACACACACACACACATATATATGTGTGTGTGTAAATATGTCTGTGTATAATTTAATAATTTGCATAGATTTTCATAGATCATAGTTATTGATAAAAAGAAGAAGGTAAAGTTCTTGCCGTTATCTTTCTAAAGATTCTGGCGCTAATTATGCTCTGGCCCAGTTCAAATGCCTTTGCCTCCTTTTCTCTGTACTTTTCATTTTCCTCCCTCTCACCTCCTACATTGTCCAGCAGCTGCATCCCTCTCTCAGTTTCCTCCACTTTTATCCTAATAATGTCTTATGAAAACAGATCATCTGAACTAATGCAAGCTTTAGCTCTACATGCCCCGTCCAATTTAAGACGTGTGCTGTGGTTACTGGTGTGGTAACATGGAGGACAGTGTGGACTGCACTTATCATCGAAGCACGCTAGACTATAAACCAAATGAAGCAGTGTTGCCCTCTTAGCGTTTAAAAAGTCTACTGAATTCAAAAAAATAGGAAACTTTTCTTTAACACCGTATTTATTTGAGAGGAAATTAGTACACCTGGTGACTGTGACTCAGCTCTGATGCCTAATTCTCTGAATTCAAACCCCAGGGTTGACTTTAATGAGTTGTTTAACATAAGGGCGTTATTTCTCATGTTTATATCCATTTCTTCACTGGTTAAAATGGGGGAAAATAGCATCCCTCGAAATACTATTATATGGATTAAATAAATGAATTTACGTGCAAGTGCCTAGAACAATGCCTGAGACATAGTGAGGACTCAGTAAATGTTTGCCATTAACATAGTCATTCAATATACTGAAGTTAGTGTAAATTACCGTTACCCTTCATTCATAAATCTCTTTTCCATTTCATTAATTGAATTTGTTCACAGAACACTTTCCAGTTTCTTTTTATATTTTTAAGTGCACAGATCCTATTTAGATATAGTTCTTGCATCTAAATATAGCAGAGAGATTACTTCTAGTATCTATAACAAAAATCTGTTTCTACTGTTTTTTTTTTTTAATTGTACTTACTGCCTGGCAAAGTGTAGGCATTCAAATTTTTGTTGAATATATAAACGACTTCATGATGTGATTAATCATTAAAATACAAAATCACTTTTTCCATTTTCTTTTTTTTTTTTAATTTTGGCTTCACTTTTTCCTAAATGTGTTCATTATAAGGATGTATTATAACTAGTTACAAACAAGGGCTCTGTTTTATGCCTCACAGTGTTGCGTAAAAAGTCTGTTGATAATAGAAATAAGACTGCATAAGTGACAGTGTATCTGGAGTTCTGTAAAACCCACCAGTGACTAAGCCAGGCCTGATGATATCAAGGGATTTGGTGTTCTTGCTAAAACCTCATTTAGGTTGGGTCTGTTGCTCTTTCCTGTTTCCCAAGGTGTATGTGAATGACTCGTGGCCTTTGGGTTTGGCCTGGTCACAAAACAGGGCTCTTTTGGAGAGAGCTTTGCTGAGTTGTGCTTGAAATAAGAGACTCAAGGTTGTATTTCCATGACAGTGAAAGACATTTGTTCATATTGGATTTTGATTTTTGAGTCATGGATGCCTGGGAAGTGTCCTTCATCATTTAGTTTAGTTCGGGGACTTGGTTAACAGCGCAAAGCAAGGACTCTTCATATGCAAACATTTCAGAATAATTATTGGTGGTCTGAAAAAAAATGTGAGTTTTCTGCTAGAAATGTAGTAAAGAACAAACAGAGCCCTCTGAGTCAATAAAGAAATATTAAAATGATTACGTATGAGAGCTGTAGCATCACCTCCAGGAGTGAGGGTTTGACAGACTTCATTGATTTTTCTTGCAGTCTTGTCCAAATTGCCTTCACTCTGTGAACCATCTTGTGATGACTTGCTAACATTTTGAGTTCCACTTTGCAGAGACCATTATTTGCCTGACTTTGAGATCTGTACACAGCAAAACATTTTGCAAGTGAGAGGAAAGTCTGCCTTAGACTTTTATTTAGCTGGAGCTGGAATTTACTGTATCACAGATATGATAACATATTCCTTCTTGCAAAACAAGATTCTTTTTTTAAATCCAAGAGAACTGAGAAATTTATTTTACAGCCTCATTTGGTTGGCATAACAAACAAAGAAGCTTCACATTTCTAATAATAAAAACCGTAGATCTCTTACCTTATGGAAACTTAATGACTTGGACCTCATGTAAGAGGGATAATTCCAAAGAAGTTCAGGTAAATTAAATATTTGAGAACCTTTTATAATCCAAGCATTCTAATTCCACATAGACTGTCATATAATCTTAACAAAACTGTCGTAGGAAATGTTATGCTCTTTATTTTAAAAATATGGACCTCGGGCTGAGAATAAATGACAAGCTGACAATAATAAATCAAATAATTAGCAACTAGATTTGAATTCAGATATTTTGACTTTTTCCATTTCATTATCTTACTTTTACACCTTGTACACTTAGTACTCTGTATAGTGAAAGGTCATATTTATTCTTGCATACTAATCTATCTTGCTCTTCACAATGTTAATCACATAATTTAATATTATCATGGCATTTTACAAATCCCGTACTATAGTTTAGCAATACTAATAAAACCCCATAATATATTTGATCAATAAGATATTTTATGAAAGGTGATCTAGGTATGACATAAAATGCCTCAGGTATAATTTGCATAATTTATATAATCATTTGGTCCTAAAGTCCTCATCAACAGTTGAATTTCAAGTTGGACCATTTTTTCACCAAATAAATAATGTGGCTTGGAATTCGACATGTGATCCTGCCTGGGCTTTGACCTTTGACCTTATTTTCATTAGATATAAAATGATCTATACCTAAGTAATAATAAAGTTTATGTTAGCTTTTATTTGGATTTTGTTTACAAGGATCACTAAATCTCATTAGGTTCACAAATAGCATTTTTCATCCTGAGCGTGCCCATGCCTTAAATGAATTGCCTTAAGATATGAAATTGAATTCATGTTATACAGTGAATGAGAATATACAGCATAGAATTTTCTATTATTCTCTTTTTCATACAGTTATTTTTTCCTTGGGTTACCTACTTGGATATCAGAGCAGTTTCTCTGGGGTTTGTGAGTGGAAATCCAGATATAAAAAAGACCCTATTTAAAATATAAACCAGGTTATTGAAAGATAAACCAGTCATGTATATGACACTTGGATTTGCACTGGGACGACCTAGCAAATCCATATAAAAAGCCTTTTCTAAAATAAGAAGAACACCCATAATCACCACTAATTTATTCCATTAGGATGTAAACCATATGGTCCACGTTTATGAGTTAGCACTAAATACTCCCTCCGTCTCCTCGTGCAGAATACAGTGCAGGGAACAGCATCTGTACACAGCACTGAGCGTTTTTAAAAGGCAGTAGTCACGTTTAAAACGCACTGTAAGGGTCACTGCTTGGAAAGGAATAAATGTTGCATCCCAAGGTATGCTTTCTTTGTTATCTCCTGAGAAGCTCTTAAATGCAGTGTCTCTGTAAAATTTATAGAACACCTAATACCATCTTTCACAGAGCAAAGTTCATTTTGCTGATTTAAGTATTTTTCTTTGGAAATTTGGGATAAGGGGAGAAGCCGATGAGTAATCGGAAACAATCTAAAGAGGCTTGAGAAATTCCACTGTGCATTCCATAAAACACAATTTACATAGAAATGATTTAATTGAGTACATCTAATTAGGCATTATATATTGAAGCTATGCATCAGCGATTGGGAATCTATCAATGGACCATTTCATTTATCGAGTTTGACAATCTAAGTTCTTAACTAAAATGATAAATGACTTCCTTGCAGCCAAATGATACTTAAGCTTGCAATTCCTCTCTCCCTTTAAATGTTATTCCAGCAAGAAGGCGGAGACTGTTTGTCAAAAATATTGTTAACATCTACCACTTGCTTTGTTCAATCTCAGTAGTTATTTTCATGCAATTAGCATCTCATTTTCTGTCTATTATTACTGGCAATGATAACAATATTTTAAATATACAATTAAGGAGAACAAACACCAGATTGGCTAAGCGACTGCTTTAGTCCACACTCCAGTGTGTTTCTGAGAAGCAGGAATAAGCTTTAGTCATTGCTTCTTTCAACAAATATTTGCTGAAATGCTTTAGTGCGCCATGCACTTTGTTGGGGGCTTGCACTGATGACTCAGCTCAACTGGGCTGATTCAAGAAATGTATCTCTCTTAGTTCTGTCTTCCCTGCCTGTCTGTTCACATGCATTTGGCGTCCAGCTTAAGAACTCCAGAGACAGGTTTTGGAAGTTTTTTTTTTTTAACATTTTTTATTGAGTTATAGTCATTTTACAATGTTGTAGTCAAATTCCAGTGTAGAGCACAATTTTTCAGTTATACATAAACATACATATATTCATTGTCACAGTTTTTTTTCCAAAAGTTTTAAAGAAGAACCTCATAAAAAAAAATACCTTGATGATTGGAAAAGCTAGAACCTATCATGCTTCTTCCCTAATATAAATTATTCATTTTAACCTACAGAATTCCTCTGGACAGGACACTTGGGGCAATAAACAATTAAACAGCAACATAGTGGAGAAGGGCAAGTCTGATCCAAAAGAAAACCAATGAAGGCTGTACCTGTGGCTCCGTAGAAGAATGAACAAAAAGGGAAATCACTGTTTACAATGAGCAAGGGGTGGGGAGAAACTGAGATATAAAAGAATGAAACAGGAAGAAAATGGGATTCATGCCCTGCAGTTCTTAGAGCTGGTGCTATAGCTGCCTGCTGACCCAAAATGCGACAACGCTCACCCCACAGGGCACAGCGTATCAGGCCCAAGGCCGAAGTCACAAATACAGCACCGACTCTCTCTCTCTCTCCGGGAACCGTAAAACCCAACAGGGTCATGGGAAAGTCACACTGGTCTTTCTCCTGACAGCCAGTGCGGAGAGCACTTAATTTGTCCCCAGCAGTGGAATCCACTGAATGTCCGTACGTGAGGGAGAGGGAGCGCTGGGAGCCTGCAGAGCAGGGATCGCAGACCTCAGACCCCTCCGTCCGTGAAAGCGGGGCTCCTACACTGTGGCCAAAGAGGTCCTGCAAAGCGCGTGCTGCTCTGTTGGGGTGGGGAGGGGCACCAAATTTATGTTATTGCAACTATGTAATTGGTGGGCGGGACTGGGTCAGACTGGGTCACTGCCAAGAAGGAAAGCCACGTTGCCTAGACTGGTACACCTCCCTGCTGTGTAAATAATTCAGCAAGATAGGTGCTTAGCTTTCACGTGTCTTTTCTCCAACTGGGACGTGTCCGAATTTTTGGAGGAGACAAGCGGAAGGTGGAAGAATAATAAAAGTGCTTCTTAGAGGGTGGGGTGGGTAGAGCTCAGTGGTAGAGCACATGCCTACTGCGAGTGAGGTCCTGGGTTCAATCCCCAGTACCTCCATTAAAAAAAAAAAAAAATGTTTCTTAGGATTCAAAAATTTACTGGTAAGCATCTTTTTTTCCAACAGTAGGAATACAACTGAATTTTATTATCAAACATATACATAAATTATAATATCAAACATACACACAAAGCATACTACGTACCAGACACTGCTGTTAAGAGCTGTACGAATAGTGACTGCTTGAAATCTCCCAACAACCCTCTGAAGTGGAAGCAAATGAGGACATTATGAATCAGCAGAGGTGGCATGTGTACCCATGGAGGCTGGCTCTAAATTTTGTGTTCTTAAGCACACTGTGCTGTACTGATTCTCCAGGAATAGAGATGGAACTAGAAGCAGACAAGTGACAGTCGTATAAGTGCATGAGTTAGGAGTCCCCACTGCAAGCACGATGAAGAAACTGGCTAAGAGAGCCTGCAGGTTGTGAGGGGGTGAACCCAGAATCGATAGGAGGCTGGGGCAGCAGAGAGGAACGCGGGGACAGCAATTAGGAAGCAGGGGGAACAGTAGCTGTTTCATAGCTATTGCCTCCGAGATGACTAAGCAAATTTTGTCATGAATGTGCACCCCAGCTAAAGATTCGAAGCCTTAGAGTTGTCAGCGTTTAGACCATGTGTCCGCCCGCTGGTTAGAGGGCCTGGGAGAGGAGGATTTGTGTCTTTTTCTTCCATATCGCGGAGTTGATTTTGGAATCATATTTCTCTTAACACTAATGAGACAGAAGCTTTCTCAAAAGGAAATGAAGGCTGTTATTAGCAAAGGGAATGAAATTTGAGCAGCCAAGACAATCCATATATTCTCCGCGATGGACAAGTCGACACACATAAGTTAAAATTTTTAATTTTCTATGTTGTTAAGTGTTAGGCACAAAGCTTGATGAGGTGCAGCTCAGCATGACAGCATTGTGGGAAAAGAACAATTATTTTTTCTTTTTTAAAAAAATGTTTTATTGAAGTGTAGTTGATTTGCCATGCTAGTTTCAGGTGTACAGCAAAATGCTTCAGTTATACATACATACATACATATTTTTTTCTTTTCAGATTTTTTTCCATTATAAGTTACTATAAGAAATTGAATATATTGCAGATTAACAGACACACACATACACACATATATAAAATAGATAAACAACAAGGACTTACTGTAGAGCACAGGGAGCTATATTCAAGAACAAAATTTTAAATCAGACACACTCAGTGGATGAGTTATTTAATCTCTCTGACCTTGGTATTCTCATTTATAGTACAGTTTTAGTGTTTCTATCTATTTCATGGATTTGTTGTGGGGATTAAATTAAGTAATGTGTGAAGTGTCTGTGTCAGTATGCTCTCAGTAATTGTTGCTTCCTTCCTTCGTAGGTTCAATTTCTGAGTCCTGGTAAGCTATTAAATTTAATAAAACTAGCTACCTGTTATTGGTAGCTTCTGCATTCTGCTGGGGTTTTCAGCACTGTTTCTTGCTTTGACCTTACAGATGGATGAAGATGGACACCAGCATACTCATTTACAGATGGAAACACTGAGGCTTAAAGACGTCAATTAATTTTTTTAGTGTCGTGTTGCTTGTAAGCGCTGAGATTCAAACCTAGATCTACTCCTAAAGTCATTCTTCTTAACACTCCGACAGCACCATCTTAGAATTTAAAAAAGAAGAAAAGAAGATGAGATCGTAATGCTGTAGCACAGGATGATAGTGGTAATTTATCGTTTACTCGCTACATTTCTGAAAGGCCCATATAACTCACTGTTTCACTTAAAATAGTGTACAGAGTTTACTAAAATCAGTGAACTTGAAAGTCTAAATGATTTTTAAATATAAAACTTATGCACATAAAAATCACATAAAACTTGATTTATAGCCATATAAACATGCTGCATTCTAAAATAATCTATTAGCAGACAAACCTAGCAAAAATCTGCTTTTTAAAAATAACATACCAAACACAAAAATAAAAAAAAAAAAAATGAATCATCCAGAATTGAAAATGGAATACTGTCATTAAAATCCTTCTGAACAAATTGTAATTATTTTAGTATTGAGACATTAACATATTTTGGACAAAATTTTCAGCTGCTGAAAAAGCTATTTCTCATTTTAAACTAATCTAGTACATTTGGAGTATCAGCTAACTTCAGATACTTTTCTCTGATTTCATCTTAAAATAATGAGACTTGCTATGTTAGAACTTCAGAATGCAAATACAGCGAGGCGTGGGGATTCGACAGAAATTCCAGGTATGGGTTAGTATGATTCTTCTCAGTTTCAGGTTGGTTTTAAGGAAAGGAATACAGGCTGGAAAGATGGAATGAAACTCCTGAGTCTCCAAGAGTTTGTGAGAATCACCAACCCACGTGGTCCTGGCAGCAGGCTCGGTACTGCGTGCAGCAAACAGACGAGAGAGGTTGCTGGTGGGGCAGTTGTGTCCCATTTGGCCAGGTTAGTTTGACTGAGGCCAGAGGGGGTACGTCCAGCCCTATAAGGACTGCCTCTCACCTGCATCTCCGAGGCCACTTTCCTTCCATAGAGAAAGAAGGGTTCGCGCTGAGGTCAGCAGGTGCTTTCATCACCTTTCCTCCCGAGTCCTGGGTGTCTGGCTCTTTACTCTCTCTGCAACTAATGAGCTGCAGTTTGGGTCACTTCCCATGTCACAGCGCCACCACCCAGAGTTAGTGACATATTACGTGAGGAGGACAATGGAGACAATGGTTAGCCCGGAAGAGCCCGTGTGGATGCCTGGGTCAAATCTGAGAGTCTCATTTTAGCCTCCTTTTAAACAGGAGCAACTACCCTGAGGCAAAATTATCAGGTGAGGCACCCAGGACATGCCTGACCTCTTTGGAAAGATTTGATCTCCTTTCCTGACTGGTTACTAAGATATCAGTATTTTAACCACAAATAATGCTTGTGTTCTGCCTTTAAAAATATATACTGTATAGTGGGAACAATACTACAGTCACTAATTACTTTGATTTATCCTCGATGCCTTCAATTCAACCTCCTGAAGTGAATAAACAATTAATAAACAAACAGATGAAATCCACTTGGCAGTTTACGATGCTTTTCTAACCGTGTACAAATCTAAAATCTCTCCCTTGTGAGCATATTCTCTTTTGTGTTTAGCTCGTAGAAGGATTCTTTGGCAACTTGAAGGCTAGAAATGATTTAATGAAACAGCTTTTCTCCGCCAGGTATAGCTGTGGCTCTTATTGGCCCTGTATTCTGGATCTTAACATTTGGGAAGAGGACATTGAGATTTATAACTTATTTATGTTAAAAGAGACTCAACATCCAGTCACCTGAGGCACAGATTCAACTCATACAAGTGATTGAAAGCGTGGATGTCAGCCCAGATCTTCGTGAATACATGCTGCGTTTCTGCTCACGTGATGTGGCCTGTCAGCCCTGTGAGGCGAGAACAATAGGCGAAGTTGACCATCACTTTAATAACTGTTTGATGCTGCCCCATGGAAAGCATCGTTAAACTTACAAGTGATGGGCCAGGCCGAAGAGGAGACATGGCACCGGCTGTAGAGAAACCATGCTGTCCAGGAAGAATTCCTTGGCGCCCTGGCATCTGGTTCCTTCATGTGTTGGCCAATTTCATATGAGCCCCAGAAGATGAACTGCAGGACACTGTATCATCCATCATCTGTAAGGATGATGAGACCATAAAACATTGAGTAGATGCATTATTTTCTCCAGAAACTATTTTGCCCCGATGGCTTGGATTATAATTATAAAAAAGGAAATCAATTATTGGCTCACTAATTGGGATAAAAAAACATTTTTATCAGAAACAAGGTATCTTGAACAGTTTATTGAACACTGAAAGTGCCTAACAATTATGTGTCTTTCCTTGTTCCCACTTTAGAATCACATCTGCCAGAAGAAGCATTCTCATTTCCATTGACTCAGAATTTTGGAGGAAAGCTTAAAAGATCTAGAAAAGTAGGGGATAAGTCAATGGAGGGTTTATCCAGTCACTCTTTTCTATCTTAGGTAATTACATAACCGTCTGTGAAAACTTGAGTTTATCAGCATTTTTATTGAAATATCAGCAGGAAGATTGAAATGTGTGTACTTTCACTCCTAAGAGAGCTTTGGCAAGATAAACTTTTCAAGGTAGACTTACATTTTAAGGTTGGCTGATAACTTCAGAGATATGAAAATGTTTTCAATTATTCATTCTGAGAGTAAATTGTGCTGATGGTCTTATAAAGGCATACATAATTGTCACATTATAAACTCCATAGTCAAGACACTCACCCATTTGGCTGTATTTGTGAATAAGCAGATCTGCTGTAAGAGGGTGTGTGTGTGTGTGTGTGTGTCTGTGTGTGACTGTGTGTTTATTAAACTGTTGTGGTTAATTAGATTTTATACAGTAAATGATAACCTGGAAGACCACCAGATATGGAATGAAGAATACTTTGCTTAGGAAATGAATTTTATAGTTTACCTGTAATTCTGACATTGACCATATATGTAGTCTTAGACAAAATGCCTAGACTTTTAAAACCTTAATTACTTAATTTTCTTATCCACAAATTGTAATAATGTTTGCCTTCTCAACTTTTTGGGGATATTGTGAGGGTCAAATGAAGTAATATATGTAAAATTGTTTTAATCATGTATTGATATTATGTAGGTTTTAAAAGATTTAACTAAAAACATTTTTTCCCATTTTAAGCCATTTTGAAGAAAGTTCTAAAGCATATTTCTCAGCAGGCACGGATTAGCAAATAGAGTACTGTCGACATAAATTTCAGTTGAAGATTGAAAGTTGTTATTTGCGTGATTGGCTGTGTCCCCACGTGGCTCTCTCAGGTCTGGTTCCCAGGAAGGTGAGCCTGAGAGAGGGGTTCACATACAAGTGACTTACTGAGAGAGTGTGCAAAGCAGAATCAGCAGAGGGGGGGCTTCACTTCAGGGTTAACCTCAGACCGGAGCATGAATGACACTGGAGAGCTGTGTCACGTTGAGGCACCGGGACTGGCCGTTTGTACCTCTGTGTCAATCAGTCCTTGGCTGAGGGCCACCCCCAGGGTTGGGCATAACCTCAGGGGCAATTCCCAACGACCTCCATGATGGTCTGTGCCAAGGAGACTTCCAGCTAATGGGGGCACATCCTGAAGAGTAGGGCCCACCTGCAAGCAGCCAGCAGCCAACCTGTGCAGCAGCGGAGGATGAGGGCGCCCGGATGCTAAAGGGGAACTGGCTGGACCACCAACAGCCTCTACCCATGGCACAGCCTGCCATCATACTCCCAGAAAACACACTCAGACCGCTTCTTATATACAGGACGTGTATAGCTTATTCTTACCCTCCAGGTCTGTCAGCCGTACCCAGACCTTTAACATTCTACTTTCTGCTTTCTAGAATGCATGATGAATCAATATCATTATAGACAATGATGCTCCCTGAATGGGAAAGTGGTCAACATCTCTGTCAATAAAATTGTGGCAAAGAATCAAAAAAGGACTGTATGTTCTGTCAAATAAACCTGTTAAGATGTCCTTTGTTATTGTAGAGGAAAAAATGTAGCCCCCAGAGTGGTGTAACATGAGTCAGAGATTTTTCTGAAAAAAAAAAAAAAAAAAATACAGAAGCTGTATCTGGAATCCCATTTGATTAAGCTGAAGTCACTGCCTGCCGTCCTCCATGCACCACCGAGCTCTTGCTCTGATCATATTTAAGTATTTATGTATATTCCTGAATCTTTCAGATACTTTTGGTGACAATAATTTCTGTGATACCCCCCAAAAATCATAAAATTTCAAACATGATAATATCAAATTTATTTATTTTTTCAATAGGCAGTGGGGCACCTTAGGGACTTCAACATTACTCTTCCAAAGGTGGAGTGGGATGAAGTTAACCCTTCCACCTGAACTCCCTAATCCCCTTTCCAGTTTTTACTTTTCTCTATGGAATTTGCCATTACTCAAAGTTTTTATTTTGAGTTTATTTATTGTTCGTCCCTACCTGCAGAATTCTAAGCTCCATGAGGGCAAAGACAATTGTTTTGTTCACAGAAGGCATTTATATGTTGAATAAATAAATGTTGAATGAGTTCCTTTCTATAAATAATATATATGTTGAATGAGTTCCTTACTGTAAATTTTATGAAGAGACTTCTGCATTCAAATTTATTTAGCATGGACTAACTTTGAGCAGGCTTCAGGCAACCAATTGAAAGCTACCCAGCCTCTCAAGCTCTGACACCAACACCTAAAAATGTTTAGGTACATACATAGCATTATCAGCACTATCTGAATTTACATTCTTTACTTGCTATTCTAAAGCAATGACAGCCAGTTCCGATATAGGATCTCCAGATTTTAGAAAATAACAAATGAAGTCTTCATTTTATGGAGTTCTGTAAATCTTCTTTCCCAGGCTTTGGTTTATAATTGGTCTCTAGGACTTACAAGAATTCCACTCTAGGTACGTATCTATGGTCAATGAAGGGACACAGGGATGGGCTTAAAGAAAATTTGTCTCCCTTTACACAGTGAATTTCTCTGAAAGATGATCACAGAGTCTTCAAAATGGCCAAAACAGCCCCATTATGCAAAAGGAAGAAGGCTTCAGTTGGCATGGAAGGTTCAGGTGATGCGGCACGAAAGGCTTTGGAGTTAATTAGAATCTTCAAAATTCCTCTAATTTTTTCATTCCAATTCTTGAGGAAGATGTTTTCTTTTTCCCTCATAAATGTCCTGTGAATGTAACTGAAGCTTAAGTTCTCCCCATGCAAGATAAACTTTGCATTTGGTTTCCAGCTGTTAACTATGTCACTCCAAACTATAAGTGATGTGCAAGTACAGTGGTCAGAAGTCCAGAAGCTTCCATTTTTCATGTGCTCTGCATTGAAAAATACGAATTTTGTACTCCTTCTAAGCTGTTTAACACCACTAGAAGTAGATCCACTCATCACTACCACGATCTTTATCTTCCTTATGCCCATTAAGGACTATTCTCTAAAGCTTTAATTTCATTGGATGCTTCATTCTGGTGTCCACAACTGATAATTTTATTAACTGTTTTGCCATTGCTTACCAAGAGCTTACTCGATAAGATCTAGTTGAATTTTCACTGCCTTCATCCTAAGTGGACGAGATAACCATTTCCAGATTAAACCATTTTTCCAGAAATTTGGTACCTCTAAAGACTCCTGCTACTGACAAAAATTATTCTAGTCATTATTCTTGGTGGCTTATAATACAGAGAGCTCTCTTCAATGTGACAGAAAATAGTTGTGCGAAACGGTATCAAGTAGCACGAGGAATTAATTAGAAGGCTGGAAAACTGGTTCAGGCAGGAAGTGTGTGGACCCAGCTTTGTCATGTGAACAGTCACCCGAGGATGCTACTGTCGTACTGTCTGCAGCTTTCAGCCCTGGGCTTTTGAGGCAATGGTGCTAGATCCTGTTGAATCTGACCACAGACCACCATGTTACTGAATTTTCAGTTGCGCCATCGATGTCATTAAAAATAATCTCTTACGGAATCCTATACCTTTGTGTCAAGTTCTCAAGTTTAAAATCATGGTGGGAACATCCCCTTGGTCCTGTGTTTAACTTCCAGGGGTTGGGGAACCATGTTCTCTTCCTCGGTTGACTTCTCTGTAGGAGTTAAAGCTTTGCATTCTGACTGTCTTAGGATTCCTCCACAAATAGTAGGGAACCAACCCAATGTGACAAAATCTAATACAGTCATCCTGGTAAATGCTGAAGCTGATCACAGTAAAGCAGATAATATGTGACACAGGTGAAGGCTAGAGTCCAGATTTCCTAATTCGAATCCAGTGATAATTTTACAAAGTTAGGTCATTTCTGCGGCTTAGCTGACTTAACCACAGAATAGTTGACAGACTTCCCCACAACATGCATATGCACAAGCAGTCTTCTCCCTGTAAGTGCAGTCGTGTACTGTCAGAGCAGGCAGACAGCTAGATGTGAGCAGAGAACGGGGGACACAGGCCAAATGGCAGGAATTGGGCAGAAATGGAGAGGGTCACAGGCCCAATGCAGGAAACCACACATCATGTAGGTACCAGCAGTCCTTGGGCAGAGAAAGAAAAGCAAGAGCCTCCATACCCATCATGCACCGATGCTGTGACACTTCCCGATCCAGAATAAGGATCATAAATAGGGACACAAATCCCTCTTCTCTCGGGAAGGTGGAGTCAGGATGAAATTCAGGGAATACGAACCCAAGCCCCTCCCTCAACAATGAAAATTCCGCCCATTCATTTTTACACCCTATGTGACCAACCTGCCAAAGATACTCAGGGCAGCTGCTCACCCAAGCCTGCCTGCTCTCCCCTTGAGAGTGCACTATCCATCCCTTAATAAACCCCCACTTTAATTTCTTAACCTCCATGTTTCATCGCTGAATCAGCAGCAATAGTATTAACAATACAAAGCATTAAAACACTGTTACTTCGAGCAAATAGTTTTATCTCTCTGAGTCTAAGTTTTTCTATCTTTGACAAGTTACGAAATACACAGTGTAACACTCTATAGCAATACATGGAATGTTTTTAGCCTTGTATGTGGTAATGTCGACAGGAATGGTTTGTGATATAGGTCTAAACACTCAGCCTGTATTCAGTTTGGTAGTGCTTGTTTCTGAAATACTGAAATACTGAAATGTTTCCATACTGCCTCAAGTCATTTATGTGTCTTCCTAAGAAAAATTCATCATTTAAAGGAGTAACAGCTAGTCTGCAGGGATCCTCTATAACCCTTCTTGAATTCAATAACCAGCGTCCATTCTAATTGGTGTACACCTATTGGACTGATTATTAAATATTTTTACTATTATCCACATTAATTTTGTATTTCATATATACGCACATAAAATAGATGTTATGATATATATACATACTTGTATAAAACTATATACTACATGATACATACATTATATGTATGTATCATAAATATATACACATTTATGATAAATTAATACTCATCATCAACTCACACTGTAGATGATGGAGAATGAAAATAACAATGATCTGAGGAGCAACTGGCTTAGGAATTCCGTTTGTCTTTTTTTCTTCGGGTGAATTGTCTAGTGTTGACTATTTACATTGATCCAATTAGTTTTCTAATTGCTCTTCTTGGCTCCACTCAGCCAAGATGAAAATCACCATCGAACCGTGAGCTTTGCGGAGGAAAATGAAGATTGTGACTGTTGCAAATAGTAGCAGTTCCTTCACAACACCCTTTCAGGGCAGAGTTGTGTCCTCCTATTTTCAGATTGGTTTTCCCAAGTCAGTCATAGCATGTTAAGGGGCCGCAGCCGGTCTGACCACAGCTTTCTGTTACGGGCAGTAGAGGACATCACTGTTTATACACGTGGCATCAGGTTCTCTGAGTCTGGGAGGGCAGGGCAGAAGGAGGCACTCTTACCTGTCATTTTATTTGCACTTATAATCTGAATGAATCTCTGCATCGATCTCCTGTTTCTATAAACACATTGATCCATGAGTGACATGGGCAGCTGCCTGTGTTAGTGTCACTGGTGGGAGGGGATCAGTGGGCTGAAAATACCTGCACACCTTTCCATTTGGCCATGAAACCTGAATATCCTATTAGATGGCCGTGACTGTATCTGTTAAAACACTCTAAACAAACAAACAAACAAACAAAAATCTCTTCCCTAGCACTCCAGGCCTTGGAAGATTTGTAGATGATGATGTCAATAACAATCAGTTGTCACCATTTGAGTTATAGTCTTGGTGAAGTCATAATCACTGATATTATCCAAGACTGCATTATGAAACCTAGGGAACAGGACAATGTACTGAGAAGCAGATACCCAGTGGATCGGTTACTCTGGTCCTGATGCTAAACGCTCCCAACTTTCTTGCCCTTTATCTGACAATGGTTTATTATTTGTTCTCTATGGTCCTGGGTGTTGTGGATGCAGCTATTAAAAACACTGATGGGAGAAGCTGGAGCGAAATAGCAGACTAGGAAGCCCCAGGCTCCTTCTCCCCCATGGAAATGTCAAATAAACTACTAGTGGCTGGTTGATGTGACCTTGTAGAGCTCTGGAAATCAGTCACTGCAGTGGCCAAGTGGCACTCAGTCAAGCAAGAGCCACATTCCACAGGGTAGTGGAAAATTCTGTGGCATTTTTGCTCCCCCTTGCCCCACTCCCTCTCCTTCAGGGCACGGGGTGGACTGAGGGAAGCAGCAGCCCATGCTGGTTACCTTGTGCAACCCTGACAGAGCGGAAGGAGCCGAGTTTGCAGTGTTTCAGCCTGTTTGGGGGCTGCCTAATTGGTCTCCGTGCCATGTAGCTCGGAGCCAAATGTGTGGCCCAGATCAGGTGTCAAGCTGGGAGAAGACTCCAGAAACTGAGGGCACGGCTTATGACAATCTCTCAGGAGGGTTAAAGGCCTGCAGATGCCTGGGGCAAGGGGCTGCTGATCGGGAAATACAACTGAACAGCTCAAGCTTCAAGAAGAAGCAGAGGTGGGAATTCTACGGAAATGAAGACATTTAAAAGCAGCCATGTTTATCAGGGAACCGGTAAAAAGCACACAAAACGACCTAGGAAGAACATATGCTCAGAAAAGGCCTGAGAAAATGTTAGCCTTTACCATAGGCTGATGTCAAGTCACAGAACATGCCTTGCTAATTAGTGAAGGCTGTCCCCTGCATGGATTTCTTGTATATGACACCAAAAGTAAGGCACACAAAAATACACATAGAACTGGACTACATCAACATTTCAAACTTAAATGCATCAGAGGATATTATCAACAGACAAAAAGCACCCTGCAGAATGAGAGGAAATACGTGCAAATCACATATTCGATGAAGAGGTTAATATGCAGGACATATAAATAATGCCTACAAGTCAACTACAAGAAACCAAACCAAACCAAAACAAACAAACAAACAAAACAAGCATTTAAAATGAGCAAAGTACTTGAATAAACACTTCTCTAAGGAAGATACAAAAATAGCCAATAAGCACAAGGAAAGATGCACAGTATCCTTAGGGAAATGCAAGTCAAAACCACAGTGAAATACTCTCCACACCCGTTAGGAAGACTAGAGTCAAAAAAACAGAAACTAACAAGTGTTGACAAAGATGTAAGGAAATTGGGACTTTTGTGCATTGCTGTTTGGAACGTCTGATGGTGCAGCTATGGAAAACAGTATGGAGGTTCCTCAAAAAAATAAAAAAGTACTATATAATATTTATCATATGATCTAGAAATGCCGCCTCTGGTTGCGTATCAAAAAAGTTAAAGCAGGGACTCGAACAGATACTTGTACACCTTTGTTCACAGCAGCATTATTTGCAATAACCAGCAGTTGGAAATAATCTACGTGCCCATCAGCAGATGAATGGGTAAACAAAGTGTGATGTGCACTTGCACTGGAATATGATTCAGCCTCGTAAAGAGAATTCTAACGCTTGCTACAACGTAGATGAACCTTAAGGACATTATGCTAAGTGAAATAAGTCAGTCACAAAAGGACAAATAATACACATTCACACTTGTAGGTACCTAACATGGTCAAATGCACAGAGGCAGAAAGTAGAGTGGTATTTGTGAGGGGCTGGGTCCAAAGAATGGGGCGTTAATGTTTACTGGGTACAGAGTGTCAGTTTAGAAAGATGAAAAAAGTATGGGATATGGGTGGTGTAGACGTATTTAATGCCACTGACCTGCACACTTAGAGATGGTTAAAATAGTAAATGTTGTATATATTTTATCACCGAAAAATTATTTAAAAATTCACTAATAGTATGAACTCTACCTGGTCTTGAAGACAAGTTTGCATTAACGTGTGTGGGATTCTGATTGCAAAAATAATGCCGTAAGCAAAGAAAAAAAAAAACACAACACATGGAAGAAGTAAATCAGCCTAAGAAAATCACAGACACGTTGGGTAAATAGTAAGTAATTAGACTGGAATATGTGCAGGGGCCAGAAAATGACTATAAATTACACTAAAGAGATAAGATCTTAACCTAAAGGTAGTAGTAGTTACTGGTAGATTTGAAGGGAAGCAAACATGATCAGATTTTGAGGTTAGAAAGATCAGTCTGGGAGCTTTGTGGAATAAAGATTTTCAACAGGCAACACTAGAGGTAGGAAGGTCCTGGATCAGTTTTTACAGTAATCTTGGCAGAACATGATAAGCATGGAGGGAAGTGAAGGGACTTGATATTTAAGAGACGGATCTACAGGATATGGAACGTAATTAGATCAGATCTTGGGATGACAGAGGAGAAAGACAGTAGCTGATTTCTAGTTCAACCCACTAGATACAGTTTTATCTTTCACTAAGATAATGAATCACGAGGAAGAAAATGTGTAAAACTCAGAGTGGCTGAGATAACAAGGATAATGATTATTTAGGTTTAACTTGGAATGTCTACAGATTGAGGGACTTTGTGAGCCATTCAGGGTGGAACATTCACTAGGAAGTTTGTATGTGACACTTTGGGGGGGATGCCTATTTCGGTGAACTATTTTTGCCAGTTAGTTCACAAGTAGTAGTTGAAATCCTGAGTATGTATTTGATCATCAAGGGAGGGTATAAAATAAGAACATACTAATAAGGACAGAAGCTTTGAGAACACTTGCATTAAAAAAGGTCTCTATACATCCTCAATAATTAAAGCAGTACAGTACAGATACATTAAAAAACAAACAAATAAAAAAAAAAGGAAAACAAACAAAAAACAGTGGAACAGTATAAAAGGCCAGAAACAGAATCAAATGCTCAGTGAAACTTTAGTATATGATAAATGTAAATCTCAGAAAAGTGTAGAGGGGGTTAAACTTTTAAATACATTGCATTGGACCATTGGGTAGATCTCTGGACAAAACAAAGCTGGATCCTGTATTTCAATTTTCTCTAAGTTCCGGATCCATGCTTGTATCCTCTGCTCTAAAATTCTGGGCCTCGTTTTTGTAAATAAGATTAACCCTTTACCAGATGCTTTGTGTTAGGTCATATCAAGGGGAGAGGAGCAGTAGAGACCAGTAGGCAGGTGGAGGAGAGAGAGATTCATTCTTTACTTTTTATTTTTTTAAACCATTCCATCATGATTTTGGGTTTTAGTTTAATTCCATTATAATTTGAGAGCAGATATTACATGATTTCTATTATTTTCACTCTATTTAGGTGAGTTTTATGGCCCAGAATGTGATCATCTTGGGGAATGTTTCCTGTTAGATCGGTAAGGATGTGTGTTCTGCTGTTGCTGGATGAAGTCACCTTTACGTGTTCATCACGTCTAGTGGATTGATCGTGTTCTTAAGCTTGGTAATTCATTCCCATTGCATTTCACAACCATCAGCTACAAACTGGAAAAAAAAGAAAGAAAAAAAAAAAGCCCCTACCCTTCATCACACAGAGTTCAGGAAGTACTGAATTAGACTTAGGATCTGTGACCCTGGGGAAATCCAGGTGAATGGGGATGGATGGGGGAGCTCAGGTGTGAGCAGAGAGGCCAGCACAGTGTACATGACCAGGTTTAATAAAGGATAAGCCTGCAGAATCTGGGAAAGTCTGAGAAAGCAATCCAAGAACCAGATACCAGGCCCCCTTTCCCAGCAATCATGAGCAGACTGTTTTTAGTATCTTGACATAGGGACACAAAAAATAAAGATCAGTATAGAACCCCTGTCTTCCAATTTTTGGCTACCATGTGGGAGGGGCGTCCCTAGAGAACCACTGCTGAGCTCTCTGATTCTCTACCCAGTAGAGGAGGAGCAATTTCTTTTTGGTCTGGAGGGGAGGAACTTTGGGGCATGCCTCTTCATATCTGTGTAGGGAACCCCTTACCCTCCAGAAACACATAACCCAGGAACATTAAAATAATTTAAAAATGTGTATTGTACACACATTCTTTTTTGCTGTGACTTTAAAGGTATAGTTTCTCAAAGTGGGAAGCCTCTGATGTTACTGCCCTTACTTGAAGAGATAAGTTTATCTCACTCACAGATAAAAGTGTTTTCATGTCAACTCAGGCAACAGACATTAAGTCATATTCTCCTGTCTCATCAGTTTAATCAATATTAAAGGTGATTATTTGTATCTTAATTTGTCATCTTCCTGTACCTATCGTTCAATCAGTCTTTAAGTAGTTTATGGATCACAAAAGTCTGGAAACTGTTGCCTTAAAATGAGCCATAAATGTTTATGGCTCTTCTTAGGAGTCCACTTAGCTTTCTACTGATCAGTAAGGTATATCCAATTTCCATAGCTTTGTGCTTTCACAAATGGTTAGCCTTATCTACTGTAGGTTCCCGTCCGTTGAATTATCTGTCAAATAGAACAAATCAAATTCCAGCTTTGTAGAACTGTAACAGTGTGGCTAATAAATAGCACTGTGTCAGCAGAAAGAAAAAGTGCTCAGAAGTAAGAAAGTTATACTTTCATGAAGAGTAATAAATTCCTGAATTCACATGGTCATTTCTTAGCAGGATGAAAACTAATGTTATGCATTCGTGGTATCACTAAGGTGTTTGCTTTATAGCCAGTGATTAATACCCATTTTTCATCATTCATAGACTCAATGAGTTGCCATGCCTTTGTAAACTGACATGCTTTCCCAAATTTTGTTACTAAAAATTTATTTCATATTCGATCCAATTCTTCACAATTGAATTGCAGACTGTATTTCTTTTTCCTAAGATATAAGTAGATTTTAAAATATGTATTTTAATATTTTGATGCTGATAGACAGATGTTTTGAACTTTATACACTATGTGTTTCTCTTAAATACCTTAATGTGGCTGTCTGTAGAAATAGTTGGTTCATTAAGAAAAATAATCCGTCAGCCTGAAGAAGCTGCTTTCTAAAAATATTCCAACATTAATGCCTTTTCCACTAAAGCAACCATAAAGAAGTGGAAAGTGTTTTTCTAATACTTTTTTATGTTTTTACATAAATGCTAGCCAAGAGAATATTCTCACAGAGATCTATAGTTAATTAAGAGGCAGACTTATTAATGCAGAATAAAAGGAAAGCTACAATGTGGTGTAAGTAAAAAGACAACTCCTTCTAAGACTCCACTGCAAAATAGGGAAAAACCTGGTTATATTTTATAGTAGTTTGACCACATTATTCATTCATTCAACGCTCACTGGGTACTTACTATATGAACAGCCACTGGTAATATACCATGGTCTTTGCCTTGGAAAAACGTATGTTAAATTACAGACAAGATAAATAAACATACAGTTGAGAAATGCTGTAATAAATATTATAGAGGAATAAAACACTGTGAAAGCACAGAGAAGGCAGGACTTGATTTTCCTTATGTTTACACAGTACGGTGATATTTGATTTGGGCCTTGAAGAATGGATACAGATTTCTCAGAATAATAATTTCTGTAAGTGGGTTTTTCCAGCAAGTATCTAATTTCACAGGTCATGTTGTGTTATGGAAGCCAGAAATGTTTTCCATGTGAGTTGAGATAAGGAAAGAAGGACGTTTGAAGCCAGATAGTGAGAGAAAATTTGGTGCCAGATGAGAATATCTTATACTGGAATTCATTCAAGTGTGGAGCCAGAGAAATTTTTATGCAGGACCATAAAATGGCCACTCCTTTCTTTTAAGATAATTTTGTCAACACTGAAGATGATGGAGAAAAGTAAAGATGACCAAATTGTTGGGAATTCTGATAGGATATTTTTACAAGTGTCCACATAAAAGATGATAAGATATTAACATGGGCTGTAGAACGCATGCTTAGCTAAAAATAAATACATAAACAAACAAACAAACAAACCTAACTACCACCCCTCCAAAAAAAAAAAAAAAAGAAGAAAGAGAAGATGTTAACATAAATATGGTCAGTGGACATAAAAGCAAGGAACTGGTCTTCAAAAATACATTGATAATTATATAAATATGAGATCTTAGGAAGAAAAGTAAAGATAATAAGAGTTCTAAAAGTAATTTGATGCAAAGCCTAGAAAGAGTTTAGCTTTGAGAAGAGAACACCAAAAATAGTCTTTTCAGATCACATGGAGGTATACAGTTTTTGTGACCTTCATAATATAAGTAATAAAATAACTTAAAACTGCAATCAGAAAAGATACTTCATAGACTTACACAAAAAGTCTTAAGAGGATCCATGTGCTTCACAATGGGTATCTAGTTGGAAAGCAATCTGAATATTATGTGCCCCACCAGAAATGAAGGGTTTTAAACTTGAAACACAGGCAGAACACACAGGTAGCTGAGTGACATAAGTATAAAGCATAGAGCAGAAATGTAGTGTAACTGGCGTGGGCAGCCCTGTCCTGGCAGTAAATAAATAGAAGGCAGCGTCTTGCAGGACATTATAAAGCAAACGAAAATTCCTCAGTAATGTAAGTAATATGCGTTAAACCTAAAATGGATTTTGAACAATTGCTAATACATATACTTTTCAAGAAAGAGTGGGAAAGCCCTGAAACAAAGACATAATATCCTATCACAGATGACAACTGGAGTCAAGAAACATGATAGCAAAAATGTAGAACAGAAGAGAAAAATGGAAGAATGGTGACCCAGGCACTCCCTGGTTGTTCCTAACTAAAGAGTTCAACAAGCCACATGAGAAAGGGTCAGAAGATTGATGACTGACAATACACAGAACTGGTAAAAACCTGAGGAAGTGGCAACTTTGCACTGTCAAGGAGTGTAAATTGGCTCTAACTTGTTGACTCTGCAGTTTAGAATTATGTTGTAAACTTAAAAAAAAGATAGCATATGTTAGGTGCTGAATTGTATTTCCTAAAAATTCTAATGCTGAAGTCCTAGTCCTTGGTACCTCAGATGTGACTGTATTTGAAACCTAATTATGGGAAAAATTTTTGGAGCTTTCAAGAAGAGAGAATAAATCTACATATTTTTCTGGGACAGTTTACAGACTAGAAGGTTAGAGCAGTGATCTTACCTAAGCATGAATCTGTCGGAAAGGGAGAGAAAATGAGATGTGAACAGAATAAAACTGAGTCTTAATGGCACTTACTCGTCTAAATCCAGCCATGGATGTATCATTGCATTTGAAAATTAAAAGAAATAAGAAATCTTTATTGTTTAAGCCTCTTGGAGTTGGAGTTCTGTCTCTCCCTGCTGAAGGAATACTTAAACATATATTCTTTCGGGAGAGCAAAATTATGCTATTGTAACTTTTCATTTGGGTATTTTTCTAAACTAGACTAAAAATTCTTTACATCTAAACCATGAATTCCCCAGATTTTGTGTGCATATGTGTGTGAATATATATATCTCAGATACTAGCAAATATTTGCCACATATTTGATAGATTAATTAATTAGTTAATTAATTTAAAAAGATAATTAAAAGACTAAAGTTGCATAGCTCAAAGCAAAAATGGGGGGTCTAACCTAGGTTACCTGATTCTCTGTCTAGCGCTCTTTCCATTATGCCTGATCCCAAAGATGAGAAAGGCAGAGATATTTCCAGAAGTGTGTTTTGTTCCACGGAACCAGAAGGTGGCCATGTTCATCACATGTGCCTTCTCCCTATTCTCTGCACTAATGCTAGCTACTCTCCTTGCAAAGCTTCACTCCATAAAAATCAAAATAAATGAAAACGCATTAGGATTTTTCAAAAGGCCTTTCCCTTAAGATATATTAGCCATAGAAAATACAAGATTACAAGAGTTCAAGGATAGGTCTATCCAATATATACGGAGATATACATATCAATATACCCATATATATAAATTTATATATTTATACACATACAGTGTATATGCCCATACACCATATATTTATACTGTAAATAGGCTTTGGGTTTGATGATTTTGCCCAGCTGTAGCTGTAGGCTAATGTAAGTATTCCGAACATGTTTAAGTAGGCGAGGCTAAGCTATGATGTACAGCAGTTTAGAAGTATTAGGTGCATTTTTGACTTATGATTTTTTCCCAACTTATAATGAGTTATTGGGATGTAAGCCCATTATCAGTATATATGGATATAGCCATATGTGTATATATATGTATGTATGTATGTATGTATAACAGAAGTTTCCTTCTTTAACTCATGTAATCTTGTATCTTTTTTACAGACTCAGACTCTGTTTGGTAAGGAAAAGACTCTCAGGAAGATCTGAAATACTTACTTCTCCTAGGAAACAAGTGCCCTTTGATACTAGAAAATGACCTGTTTGCCTCATTAGAGAAAATCCCTAGATCAGTTTATTGATGATTTTTTTTTATAATTAGGATTCAAAACATAGTCTTCCCCAAGGGTCACTACTGGGCTGACTGGGCATTGCTTTCATTTGATTTTTTTTTAATGTGACAAGGAGGTGACTCAAAGGAGCAAAGACTTTATTGCCTCTGTAAGAGCATTAATTTGCTTCCAAAGACAGATGGTTCTCTAATCCACTTCCCTTTGTCTTAAAGTGTGGATAACACTGAACACTGAACATATCAAGAGAAGAGAAAGTTATCGTCTTTATCTTTTTTTTTCTCATCCAGATCAGCAAGAGGCAAGTATATTAATCCTTCATAGAGTGATTACTATACAGCCCTCGGACTCTTCAAAAAATTTATACAGGTATTTCTTTTCCTGTATTTGTGCAGTTCATCACTGTTTTATATAAACGTTAACAGATTTCCTTCATATGTGTATTTATTAGTTCCTCATTCTCCTCCCTGTGCCAAAGTAAAAGTTATTGCCACCTTATAGAAAGATAATAAATATTTCATATATTGAAAACATTACCTCCATAGATGTTTCAAGTGTTAGGATTTTTTTAAGTGATATTTTTGATACTTGATTAAATACAATTGAAAATATTTAAGTTGTTTATATTATATTCCAAATTAAAATTGAAATATCTAAAGTTATTCATTTTTTCTTTTCTTTTTATAGTTTATTATCCCTCATAAACAATAATTAACTAATAGAGATATAGCACTTTTATTTTATTTTGCTCGGAAAGGAAAGTTTACTTATGGCAAGAAAAATAGTCTTTTAGGGCAAACTGAAATCAATACCCTAAAATTCACTCATCTGCTCTATTGATAAGAATTGAAATAAATTGAAATTAGAATCAAAGATTTCAGGACAGCCAGGAACCTTAGAGGTGGTCTGGTTAAACACTCTCACTTCACAGTGTAGAAAAATGAGGCTTGAGAATAGTAAGAGGCTGTCAAGTTCAGGCAGACTATTACAGGCATTAGTGGCTTGAAAACCCTGTTTGCCTGTTCACTAGTGTCCCTTTCTTTATGAAATGCAGCCCTTTCGCAGACTTATGAAGGCTAAGAGGCCAGCACACCAGCTTCTATGGCTGGTAAGTAACACTTACAAGATATTGGGATATAGAGTAATCTAATCCATTGTGCATTGAAAGTAGATAGAAACCTCTTGTGAACACCTGGGAAGTAGACTTGAGTGAAAAAAGCAATTACCCTAGTTGCTGCAGCAGAGGGAAGAAAGAATGAAATTGGCCTTATTTATCTATTTAAAAAGTGAAGACGGGAACCACGATAAGAGGCAACATAGCATCACTGTTCAACCAAGAGCTAATGTTTGTCTCATTTTAGAAAAATGTAATCGCAGTTCGTTGTGGATGAGTTTTTTGCCTTCTGTGACATTTCTGACACTGTAGTCCATAAATAAAAATTGTGCTGACAGAAAGCTTATGTTGTAAATCATGTAATTTACAAGACAGTAAAATATGTCATGATACTGTATCCAGTACTTAGCCAAGAGCCTCAACAACACATAAATCTTACCATACTTTGATGCAATCATAGTCTTGTTTCATGCTAGGCTTTTCAATTGTAGCTGAACATTCATGATTGCTCTTATAATAAGTACCATTTTTTCTCCCCCATTTCGCTCCTCACCCAAAGAAATGGTATCTGGAAAGTGCTAAAAATTTGAAGCCTTCAGGAAATTGTCCTGAAACTGGAAACCAGGAGGAAATTGACCTGAATACACTACAGGCAACCTTCAGAGCATTGTTTAAAACATATTCCTTTACTCTGGTCATTACATTTTTTCACAAGCACAGTAACATTCACATTCAAGCTACTGAACTCTGTACATAGAGGTTGGCCCGTTCTATAATATCATCATAAGTTCTAGCACAAGGAGGCTTTCGACTTTTTTTTTTATGGAATAAGGAGTTTGTCTTCACAGTATGGTTAGGATTATTGCTGAATATCACGACTGTTATTAAAAGCTTGCTAAGTGTCTGTGATGAGAAATTTCTACCGAAATCTTGATTCCTTCAAAAATCATCTAAAGATGTTTTTAAGGAAAATACTTTTTAGTCTACTATTTACTGGTCTACTGAGCTTTTCGCATTGATCATAATGTGTTTTTCCAACAGGCATCCTCAGCAGCGCTCCGATGTACAGTGGTCTCCTGTAGAGATGCTGGAACTGCTGTTTGGAGTTTGAAATATTCTCTCATGTAAATAAAGAGGAAAATGGCACTCATCAAGCCCTTTAGAAAATGTAACATACTACCTTCATTTTATTTGCTTCTTGAGTTAAATTGGTTAAGCTCTTGAGCCACCTTCCCTTTTAAAGCCTTGCATTTCACAGTCAGCCAAAGGCACGCGCTTGCCCTTTCTACACCATCTTCAGGTCGTGCTTCTCCAGATAGGATTTTTCTCTTCAGCCCTTCCCATAGCGTACCACAACCACACGCTCTGCTCTTTTATGTAGCTTCGCTTTGCATCTGCAGTCTGCTGCCTGCTTTGGCTCTCTTTACAACACCTAAGGGTGCATATGACTTTGAGTAATAACTTCCAATGAACTTCCGTCCTAAGATACTCCATAAATTAGAGGAAATGTAAATGTATCAGGAACAGGAAAGGAAATATATATCCACCTCAGTTATAAAAGAGAGGAATGGTTTATATAACCGTTTCCACATCCCTATAATTATTTCTATGTTCTAGAAATGCATATGTTCACTATGCACGAGACATACATAGAAGAGGAAAAATAATGCTTTCCCTCCAGGCCTGTATGCTTCTGACTGCAATAATACATAAAAAAGTGACTCTAAACAGTTTTTGTTTTCTGATTCTACCCCAGACATCAATCATGTTCAGCGGAGCATATGACAGTACTTTAAAAATTAGTCTCTAAGTAATTTCAGAGTTTTCTTACTTAATATTTTTTCACACTTTTTAGCATAATACCGTGTGTTATAAAACTTTTACAAAGTAAAGTATAGAGAAAAAATAAAACTCAAGTGTAATCTTAAACCATTTTCACTGTTATCATTTTTATGTATTACTGGAGGTATGTGTGCATTTAATAAAATTGTGAAAGGATTGTACACATAGTTTTGTTTTCCATTAGTTTTCCATTACAATATATCATAAGCTCTTTCCTATGTCGTAAAATAGTCTTGCATAATTTTCATGTTGTTTTCAGTTTTTTATTACTATAAGTAATGTTGTGTTAAAAGTCCTATGCTTAAAAAAAATTTCTATGCTTAAAAAAAGTTCTATGCTTAAATTATCTGTTTAGATTTGTTTTCTTAAGTGTGTTGACAAACTGTAAAGTTAAAAAAAACTTTGTTATCCAATCTATCAATGTTTCTTTTCTAATTATGCCTTTGTTTTTAACTGCATAATGATAAGAAATGCAACGATACGGAGAAAACAAGAACACTTAACGTCCTCACAGAGCTCTCTTGCAGACAGTAACGTATGCCCAGTTCAACACCTTGTTGTCCGCTTGGAACTAGGGGTATTGCGATTTCAACAAAGCACATGGAAATAATGCCAGGTGGTCACCAAAGCACCTTGTAATTTGAGAGGGTTCTGTTAGTGACAGAAATCTGAGGGTTTGGGGAACACCTAGGTGAACAGGGAAGCTAATTTGGAACACAGAGTAATTGCTCTGAAGCACGGAGGAACCAGTGAATCTGTTGCCAAATGGGGAAGGAGAAAGGGAAGAGACCGAGGGAGCCACAAGACAGAAGAAGCTGCTACAAATAGGACCAGGGATAAACTGGGTGCAGCTGTGAAAGTGCAGGGGAGAGAAATTAGGGAAAATATAAGAAAAGAAAAGTTGAAATGTGCCCAAGGCAGAGACAGAAACACCCCTTCAGAAAGTTGTAGGCACCTTGGGAAATAAGAGATACACACTCTGGTGGGGGGGTGGGGTGTCAATAGAAGAATTCTGGGCTAGGTTAGGTCCTCCTATGCTAGATAATTTTCTGCGAGGAAGAAGAGCCCTAGCTACCCAAAGGAACCACATTTTAAATAATTGGTGACCATAGCCTCAAAAGAGAAATCCTGAGAAGAGAAAAAAATATGTGAAATCATACCACCCCCATACAGATGTGTATATATATACACATATATATGTATAAATATATATATTTGTATTTTCCCTTTGCTTTATGGAGTAGTCACCAAAAAAGTTACACCCAGGTGTGAAAGTGCTCCCTTGAGCTCAGAAAGGGGAGAGACAGTCCTCTGTGCTTGGGAAACATGGCATGTGTCTGTGTCTGAGCATTTGCAAAATATATAAGGACAGACATAGGACTGACTGATTGGAGCCTGATTTGGAAGGCTTTTCATATCAGGCAGACGTTTCACATCAATATTAAAGAAGAAAAAGACGAGAGAAGTAAGTCACCCCGAATTTCAATTTCAACTGAGAGGCAGCAAGCTCCATTTGAATCGGAAACCTGTTTTTGGTCCTTACGAAAGCTATGTATGCTCTCAGCCGAGTGTTTTGTTCACGGCATTCTCTAGGACTGGAACATCTTTATTCTATTCCTTCCCTTCTCCTCTTCAACTCCTCCTCCACTACCTGTCACGGCGGCACGTTATATAAGGCTGGAATAAAAGGCTGCCTTCTCTGTGAACCCTTGTTCTGACTTTTAAGACAATATCTCTTCTGCTCTGGGTTCTCAGAGTATTTTATACAGTTCTCTACTTACATATCACATTGAAGTGTCATCTTCTTATTTTTTTCTTCCAAAAATTTCAACGTCTTGAGAGAGAGAGGTAGGTCTTAGCCACCTTTGTACCTTAGTGCCTAGCGCTGCCTCTGACCTTTAAGAGCTGCTCTACAAGTTGTAGTTAAAAAATGAATGAATGAATATCCTCAATTAATTCATTCATTGGTCAAAACTCCTAGCCAGTTACTGCTCAGTCAGCCTGCACATAATACGAATAAAAAAGCTTTAGTTCCAATCCCGTTACTTTTATTCAACACTAACATGAACAATTGACTATTTTTCTTTCATTTAACTTCCTCTGCAACTGCTCCTGCCTTCTGTGATGCAGACGTGTGCTAATTCTTTCTGCGTGTCACTCCTCTGTATGCATTTGATCAAAATATTATTTTCTAAAAATCATTTCCAGGGCTTGATTCCTAATAATATAGGCACTGCTTGGTCTGCATCCTCTAAAAAAAAAATAGTTGAGGACATAGGTGAGCTTTTCCTGTCAGTTTTTTGACTGAAACAAGTGTGGTGAGCCCACCAAAACCCAGCCAGCTGAGGCAGACTGCTTCTGTGCAGGAGTGGGATGAGAAAGGGCACCAGCCAGCTGGGTTTATGCAGCACCACTGAAGCTCAGCCCACTGACACCTAACAAGCAGACAGACTTGGTATGAATGGCTATCCCAGCCAAAGATTCATTGTCACGTTCTCTCCTAGCCATTACTGCCTTAGGGTTTTTGCTTTTCAAGAGCCATTACTGCTTCCATTGATTGCCTTTTCTGCAGACTTTGTATAACAGAAAAATGCATCTGAGTTATAACAATTTTCTTAGAGCTGATAACTCACAAGATAATGTTGCCATAGAATGGTTTAGAGATGGAAAAGGCCAGAACTACAGAGGGTTTTGGATGTGGGCCTGAACAGTTTGCCTGCTGGGGGTGAGCGAGTGTTAGGATAGGATGGAAGGAGGTTAAGCAGGGAATGATAATGTCATCAGGTCCGTGCTTTAGAAAAATTAATCTGAAAGGATGCACAGGCAATATCAGATGACATAAAAATTAGAGGCAGGAACACCTGCGTGGAGACTATTAAACTGGTCCAGATGAGAAGCAATGAGAGCTTAAATCAGGAGAATGGAAGGTAGGTTAATGTTTCTGATAGCTTGCTGGAACTTTCCCCATAATATCTGTAAAGCAAATCTTAAACTTAAATCCGTCCCCAATTAACAAAGCCCATGAGGTAGGAAGGGACAGACTGGGAGTTTGAAATTTGCAGATACTGACAGGTATATAGAGAATAGATAAACAAGTTTATACTGTACAGCACAGGGAAATGTATACAAGACCTTGTGGTAGCTCACGGAGAAAAAGAATATGACAATGAATATATGTATGTTCATGTGTAACTGAAAAATTGTGCTCTACACTGGAATTTGACACAACATTGTAAACTGACTATAAGTCAATAAAATAAAATTAAAAACAAACAAACAAAAACAAAGCCCATGAAACTAAAACCTCTTTCATCTTCATCCCCAGACTACTCTTTCTCCCGGTTATTTGTATCATCTCCCTCAGTCATCTCATCCCATCAGTCACTTACTTCTGTTGATTTTACTTTCTAAATAAGTTTTAAAATCTACTCACTATTTCATTCCTATCATCGTCTGTGGAGAAAAGAATGGAAATATGTTTACTGGGCATAGATAACCAGGTACCATATGATCTGGTCCCACTGTGATTAAATTATTTTAGATAATCTTGAGTAAGCTATCTATACCTTACTATGCTTTTTACCCCCAGAAATAATATTTTTTATAATAATAAAAATATTATTATTATAAACTCAACGTGAACTATTAAAATCAATGTTTTGGCTTGTGGCTAGCATTACATATTTTGTTCAATATTTTCACAGAATCTGCCTGTACTTTATTTCAGTAGTTCTGCAACCTTAACGTGCACTCGGATCACTTGGAGAGCTTTTAAAGCACCATCACCAGAGTTTCTGATGTGAACCTACGCACCAGCATTTCCAACAAGTTCCTGCTGGCCCAGGGACCCCACTTTGAGAACCATTGACCTACTTGAGCTCTGCTTGAAAATTCAAATCAACTTAAAGGAAAATGAATTGATTTTATCCTCTTCTAACACTAAGGAACTGTGTAGCCATGAATATATTTTTTGACTTTGTAAACTGCAGTTTTCTCACCTGTAAATGAAGCAGCTGCATCTCCAAGGCCTCTATTTTTGGCTGTATTTCTATCATCCTTCTGAAGTGGGCAGGTATCTTGTAAGTGAAATAGACAAGTCATTATTTCTTAAGGAAAATATAACACCTAGTTTGGGTATAAATGTTTCTATAACAGAAATAGAGGAACTATTGTATTTAAATTTCCCATTCTAAAGTGTCCTTCTCAGATAATTTCTGGATCCGGAAAGTCTTTGGCTCAGTCCTGGTGAAGCAATGTTTCCTGGTTTGGGTATATCTGTAAATTTCATCATTAGAAATGTTGGCATGGAGCCTGAAATTTTGGAAAACATCCTGCTGTCACAAAATCATCCCTATGACCGGGAGGTACAGGAAACTGGCTGGTGACAATGCACCAGTAAGGTAAGATGGGCCAGCAGACGCATTTCTTACCTAATTTCAATGACTTCTGAGTTGAAAACCTCAAGTTTTCCTTTGACTCTGCTTGAAAACAACTCAAGTGGGCTGAGGGATTCTGCAGTATAAAGGGAAATGCTCAACAGGCTTGGGTGCATTTAAGGATCACTCAGCCTGAGCCATTTTTTGATTGAGTGCAATAGATCCAGGATAGGATTTCACAGGTCAGTTTCTCTTTGCCACAATCTAGTGAAGTGTTATATACTTCCATTTTTCTCAACTACCACAGTGACACATGAATAATCTTCAGGAAATTACTGTTTATGTCATAAACTCAGAAATTAAAATGATAAAATCATGACCTATGAAAAAACTTAGAAGTTAATTTTAGGTAACACATTTCTTTCCCCTATATTCACTACATACATGGAGGGTATTTCAACAAAAGTCACCGTATGTTCTGGTGGGACACTGGTTTTCATGAGAGAACTAAGTAGTTTTATTATACCAGTCCAATAAGGGCCATGTTCCATATTTACCAAATAATAACATTTTAAAAGTTCAGTGATAACAATGTTTCCAATAATACACTTTTTTTTCATTGTTGTTGAATATTTAGCACACGCTACTGTTTATCTACACAAGAATCTGGCTTAGAGAGATATTAGATTAAGCTCACATATGTAGTCTCTTATTTGAGAGTTAAAATAGGTTTCAGTTTAAAATATAATACTCTGTTAATGGTACATTATTCCTCTAGGTACTCTGCTACCTGAACAAATCTGGAAACCACTATATTTTGAGATGAAGAAAAACAGGAAATAATAAAATAATAATAATAAACAATGACAAATAAAAATAAGGCAATAATTTTCATCTCATTTGACCACACTTTCTTGCCAATAACTCCTTATTTGAAAAACTTATGTGGAGAAGTTTTAAGTGGCAGGACAGAAGCTGAACATTCCTGGATCCTTAAACTAGTACCATAAAACCTCAACCTCATCTCTATTCTGATACAGCTCTTAAGTTGTCCAGACACTAAACGACTGTTTGAAATTATTCAAAATGAGTGTTTGAGGAGAAAGTGATATCAATGTAATCAGGAAACAGAATTAGAAGTCAGGAAATATTGGTTCTAACTGGTTGGTCTCATCTGATTCTTTCAGCTCTATCATCTGTCTCCGACTTTCATATTAAAAAAAAAGGAAACTAAACTATTTATTATTCTATGAACATCTTGTGTTTAACTCACTTCCCTTCCTTCACATGGATTCTTCCCTCCCCTTGGAATGTTCCTCATCAACTGCTGAAATCCTTCAAGATCTAGCTGATACACCAGCATTTTTGTTATGCCTTCCCCAGTAAACTCAAGTAGAATTCAGTGCTCCTTCTTCAGTGATTTATTTTGCTCTTGCCCACTACCCAAAGTAATTTATGAATATTTCTGACCTCCTACGAGATATCTAGTTCCACTGAGGTTAGAGTACCTTTACAGAGCCCAACACACTGAAAGGGCTCAATAAATGTTTCTGAGGCAAGTCAAAGAGTGAATCAATATATCCATCCTTGTAAACGACAAGCATTCTATTATTAATGTTACAAATAGCAGTGTATGAAGAATATCACCTACCGCTTACACATCTCGGATTTCTTTATGCTAATTCACGGAACAACATTCCTTATTTATGCTGGTAGTAGACTAATTACTGAGCCGCAGACCTACTTTCACTACCTTAAAATAAGTATGGAGTGTCTTATAGGAACAGTAAACAAAATAAGGAAATGCAGAAATATACCCATCTCTGAATAATCTGAGCACGTATATATGTATGTTTATTTCGAGGTCTCTTCTTGGAGCTATAAATACTGCTAAAAACAGTCATTGTGATAGGGCACCATCTGCTATGCAAAAGACAGATACTAACCCTTTCTTAACGGAAACCAAATGTGGATTGAAAATGAATTCCACTGTTTACTAGCTATGCAATGTGAGCAGGTTACTTAAATGTCCTCAGCTTCAGTTTTCTCGGCTGTAAAATGGGAATGCTAACAGCACTGATCTCACACGGCGGACATGAGGCTTGCAGGATACACGCACACACAGACACACGTACACATTTCCGGTCTTGTGTCTCTGGTACCTCATACACAATCAGTGATCATTAACTATTACATTAATGATGACAGTTGTTACTATTTTACTTTTGTCAACATAGACTGGAGGTTGATATTCTAAACGTGTCTTTCTTACTTTGTTCTCGAGGCAAATGATGACTTTGCAGTGTTTAACTAATAACTAGCTCACCTCTATTACAGATTATAGTTTTTTTCTGGGTTTTATTTAAATGGTAAAGCCAGCTCTTGAAAATAAAACATATTTATGAAAAGCTGAATTTATGTGACAACTAATCCTATGAAATTTATAACCCAAACAATAACGATTACTTATTCAACCATTGCCTGACTTCTATAATTTAAATTACAGACCAAGTGTAAGTGGACACTTTCACAATTTTGTTCCATTCTTTGTAGTTGGAGAATGTCCTAGGTTTGTTGTAACCAGATATTACTCAGTGAGCCATGCCAGCCACTACTGCATTTAAGATGAAATTCTCAGGACACAATAATATTGGGATTAACTTACTTAATATATATGGTCCAATAATATACAGTTTCTTTTTTTTTAATCTCTTATGATAATACCATTACTGTTCTAATGAGAGGGTAAGTTCTCTCTCCTTTTCCAACAAATATTACTAAAACCCACCTTGATGCTTTCAGTTGAGTCTAACCTGGTTGTTTAATTAGACAAAGCCCCTGTCTTCATGGAATTAATATTCAACTTGTAGATAGAGACGTTAAAGTTAAATTACCATAATAGATCTAATATTATTATCTAGTGTTACCATTGTGTAGAGGAGAAAAGGACCTTGCAACTTATTTTGACTACAGTTTGCCCCCCATATCATTATTACTCATGGTTTCAGAATTAGAAATTTGACAGTGAATTGAAAACTGCTGGAATTTTTGTGAATGTGTAGTATTACAGAACTGTCGAAGATCTGGGTGGACAGAGTCACCTAGAAAACTATAAGATGTGGGCAAATTATGTAATCATTCTGAGCCAGAGTTTCTTTATCTGAAAATAGCAATAATCATCTCTTAGAGAAATTGTAAGAATTACACAAAATAATATTTTTCAGGCGCCTAACACAGTGCTTGACAGCTTTCACGGTCAGTTGCAGGGTACCTTTTTGCATTAAAAAGTCTAGATAATTAAAACTGGATAGAAAATGCGATAAGCAAATTCTAAGGAATCCCATAATCCCCAAGAGTCCCTCTCCTGCTTAATCAATCAAATGTTGATCTAAGTACTGCTGTGAAGGACTTTGCAGATGTAAGTCAGTTGACCTTACAGAGTTTTCTCTAGCTGATAGCAGAAGAGGCAGCCAAAGGGAGTTAAGGCATGAAGGAGATTCAACCGACAATTCAACGTTATCAGCTACAATTTTCTGGAAAGATCCTTGGCGAGGAACAGCTAGTGGTCTGAAGAAGAGGAAAGAGGCTTCTGGCCAATGGCCAGGAAATGAGGATCTCAGTCCTTTAAACACAAGGAACCGAACTGTGCCACAATATGAATGAGCTCAGAATTAGATTTTTTTCCCTCAGATCTTCCATAAAAACGCCCAGATGTCAGACTCCTTCAGTGTGAGACCCTGGGCAGAGAATTTAGTTGAGCCATAAAGGACCTGTGAACTATAGAAACTATGAGATGATAAATGGAAATGATTTTAAGCCTCTTTGTTACTGGAAATTTGCAATGCAGCAATAGAATACTGGTATAGAAAAATGTTAGTTTTCCTTTCTTCTTAATCAATATGCATTCTTTACCTTTTATTGGTTTTACTTAATGTTTGCCTTTTTGCATTAAAAGCAAAAAAAAATCTTACTTATTTGTTAGTAAGATAATTTAAAAATTTTTTAAATTGAAGTATAGTTGATAAAATGGTGTGCTAGTTTCAGGTGTACAGCAAAGTGAATCAGATATACATATATATATACATATATATACTTTTTCAGATCCTTTTTCATTACAGCTTACTACCAGCCACTGAATATAGTTCCCTGTGCTATACAGTAGGTCTCTATTGTTTATCTATTTTATATATAGTAATGTGTATCTGTTAATCCCGAACTCCTAATTTACCCCTCTACCACCACTTTCCCCTTTGTTAACCTTAAGCTTGTTTCCTATGTCTGTGAGTCTATTTCTGTTTTGTAAATAAGTTCATTTGTATCATTTTTTTTTTACATTCCACATATAAGTGATATTATATGATATTTGTCTTTCTCTCTCTGACTTACTTTACTTAGTACGATGAGGTCCATCCATGTTGCTGCAAATGGCATTATTTCATTCTTTCCTATGGCTGAGTAGTATTCCATTGTGTATATATATATCACAACTTCTTTATCCAGTCATCTGTCGATGGGCATTTAGGTTGCTTTCATGTCTTGGCTATTGTGTATAGTGCTGCTATGAACACTGGGGTGCATGTGTTTTTTTGAATTAGAGCTTCTTCCAGATATGTGACCAGGAGTGGGGTTGCTGGATCATATGGTAAGTCTATTTTTAGTCTTTTGAGGAATCTCCATACTGTTTTCCATACTGTCTGCACCAATTTACACTCCCACCAAAAATGCAAGAGAGTTCCCGTTCTCCATACCCTTTCCAGCAATTATTATTTGTAGGCTTTTTGATAATGGCCATTCTGATGGTTTTTTTTAAAAAAATCACTTGATCTGTGTCCTTGACTTTCTACAGGTCTCCACCTACATAATCAGATACAGGATTATGTGGTTATTTTATTCATTCACAGAAAAAATGTGCTTAATGTTGCTGGAATATTTTGGTCAGTTGTACAACGAGTTACTGTCTTCAGACAACTGTCTACCATAAGAAAGAAACTCCAAAGGGCCTCATTCTCTTTAATATTGTGAGGCAGTTGGCTTTTACCAAGATGCTCCTTGGATTTTATATAACATTAACTCAGTTATCTTTCTTACTCTGTGGCCATGTCTCACCCCATTAAAATGTTTTCCAAAAATCAGTGTTTCTCTAACTGCTTTCTTGCTTTGATTATATGTTTTGATTCATGGATTTCAACGATCACCTTTCTGCTGCACCTAACACAGGGCTAGCAGCAGAAGCTCTGTACACATGTGAAAATTAGTAACAATTTATGACTCTCAACTTTGTACTTCTAATCCTAATCCTTCACATGCCATTGGAACTCATGTCCAACTACTTGCTAGATATTTTGATGTAGAGTTTCCAAGTGAAATATAGGACATCCTGTTAATAATTTTTAAATATAAGTATGTACCAAATATTGCATGGGACATACCAATGCTAAAACAGTCATTATTTATCTGGCAGTCAAATTAAACTGGACTTCATGTATTTTCATTTGTGAAATTGGCAAGCCTAGTTTAATGCACATTGAAATCTTGAAGTCAAGATGTCCAAAGCAAATTACGATTATCACTGCAAGCGACACCTGTGATGTTTTTCACTGTTAGATTACTTTAGCCAATCAGGCCTGACTCCTCAGGAAAAGCAAGTAGTATAACTGAGTAATGAATAAGGCCCAGACCCTAGCCTCCCGATTACAATCGCTCAGGTCTACTTCCTAGCTCCATCACTTACAAGCTGTGCAGCTGTAGCAATCTGCCAAACTTGCAAAAGACTCTGTTTCTTTATAGGTAACAACAAGGTGGTGATAATAGGAGCCCATATTGATAGCTTTTCATTAGAATTAAAATGTAGGATCATGTAAGCACCCAGGCAGGCAGGGAGGAACTACTCAATTCTGTCTCTTCCCCATTTGTGGTCCACAGGGCATAAGTTAGGGTGATACTGGGTTGTGGGATGAACTCAAAGACATCCAAAGAGTATGGGGAAGTAGTGAATATCTTGATTTTTTACAAATATTAATATAAGTATATATTTATTTGGTAGCTTTCTAGAGCAGAAATAAAATCATTTATCAAAATCATATCTATTTGTTACTATTTGTGTGTCTGTAGATAGGATCGCATTGGGTATCTCTATTACAGTGTTTTTCTTCCTGTAGATGAGAAAATCCTCTTTAGTTTTCTACGAAGCAGGCAGCAATGCCTGATTTTATTCTATTTTTTTTTTTGTATGAGCTTTGTGAAAGCTAATTTTCCTTTGATAGATCTTAGCAATTAGGCTGTTTGTAATAGGTATTTGGCTAGATTTTCAAATTCTGGGGAAAACATTCAATAAGGTGCTGAGCAACAGAAAACTTATTAAAAATGCAAATTGTTTAGCTTTAGGGAAAGGATATTGGTGAAAATTTGGATTCTTTCTGTTGTTTGTGTTTTCACTGACACCGGTAAATCATTTGGCGATGAGATGATGAAAAAGTTAACACTTTGTCAAGAAATTAGATAATATTCAATATTTCTTGTTACAAGGAAAGGTTGGTGGCTCTAAATGGTTAAACTTGGATCTGTTGCATCCTGAATTCAGCTGTAAAAAGACTTGGGCTAATTTAATATGGAAATATATTTAAATATTTCCATGTATTTAAATCATTAATTCGTCATTAGTAACTGAACCTAAAAGTCCTTGAGTGCTGTATATGAGTCACGGTACTAAGGACTATGTGACACTGGGAATTCTTCATTGAGGGATTGCAAGTGTGGAATCCATACCGGAAGGTGGGCAGACAAACTGATAGGTAGGATGGACTGGAGAAGGGATCTGGCGGCAGCAGTGGTAACAATCCACCTCTGTGCTGGAACGGGGTCAGTATAGAGTATCTCAAGTAGTAGACACAAGCCTGGGCTCAAACCACGGCAGCACAGAGAAGAGAAATTCGTGTAACAATCCATAATGTGTCAGAGTGGGACAAGAGAGGAGGAGACAGGAACTCTCTGAAAGACCTTTTTAAAAGAACACTTGATATCATTATTATTTAAAATATCTATTAAGGTTAAACATAATGATAATCATCAGCCAAGGAAAGGGAGCTAAAAGATCTGATATAATTCTCAGTGAACTGCTTATATGTGAACTGGGAACATTAGAACTCCTAAGTGATTTCCAAGAGAATCATTTGACAAAAGCCTCTTGACCTGGGCTGTGACACGTCACTCATCATGACTCCAGCAACATGAGTCTGTAAGGAACGAATCAGGCCGTGAGATATCATCAGGCCAGGGGTCAATTCGTTCTTTGAAAGGGTTTATCTGTTATCATTGGATAACAGATTGGACTCTGCAGCTCAGTCAAAGCTCGCACCCAGCTGCTACCACTCACCGCTGCCCTGAACCAGCAATTAATGTCAGACCGAGCATTCCTGGGGTTATCACAAAATCTGAAATTGGGCCCTGGCATTTGAATTCTGAACAATATGTTCCCTATTTGCCTCTTAACATGTTTGTCTATTTTAAGCATTCACACTAAACGTGTATTAAGTCCTTCAGATTTTCTCGCGTGTCCTGCCTCAAAAGCTATACAATAAAGAGGGTGTTAAGAAGAAAGATTTGAGAAAGAATAGTCTTCCTCTATTTTTAGTTGTAATAATGGGATTTGTTGTGTTTTGTGTATTTTGTTTTCACATGTTTTCTTTTGATTTAGAAACCATCACGGAGAGATGTTAATTTTATTGGTGGATCGGAAAGTAAGACCAAAGCTGTGTGCTGGAGAGAAATTATTGACCCCTAGCCTGCAAATAAACAAGGCACCAAACTGAAAATGCCAGCTGTCAAATACTGATCCAAGTCAGAGGTGACAAGGAAACAAAGCACACGGCAAAGGCTACACTTTGGTGATGTAGTGATCATAAGATTTGCATAAAATTGCAAGGTTGGGAGTGTGCAGGAATCTCATCTCAATTTACAACCATCAGAATTACTGGCTATGAGATCATTTTATATAATAAAATATTTCTATCAGAAATCTGTCATGATTAGATGACCTGCCACTTAAGACTGCTAACCTTGTAAGGGTCATGAGATAAAACAGGTGTTACAATGCCTTTTCCCCGCTTCCATTATGTCTGGGTCTCTGTACCCCAGCCTCCAATCTGTCCCCATCAAAAAAGAAAAGAAAAGAAAAGAAAAGAAAAGAAAAGAAAAGAAAAGAAAAGAAAAGAAAAGAAAAGAAAAGAAAATGGTGACCCAACATTGTGTCTCAACCTGGGCTATGTTGAGACAAAATATGTGACTGTTTTGTTTTTCTATTTTATCACATCAGTAACGAGGGTATTCTAGATAACTTCTCAGCCATGTGGCTTTTATTTAACAGTTAACTACTGCCTCACTCTTTAAACATGGTTCCCTTGAACTTTGGAGCAATATTCGGCTAATCGTAATTTCTCATATTTCTTTTTAAGCTCTTCTCCTTCCGTCTCTTCCTAGGTACACTGCAATCCTTCTCCTTACTCTCTGATCTTTCTGCTCAAATTTTCTTACTGGAAGATCTTAACCACTTTTATGATTTGAACAACCATCTATAGGTGAGAAATTCCAAATTGTTATCTAGCTTTGACGTCTCTCTGAGTTTCAGAATTATAAACCTAAATGTCTGTTTGACTCTCCTTAGACAGTTATACTCATTATAATATTCAAGATGTATACAGTTAGACAGATGATCATCTATCCACATATCACCACTTTCCCACACACAGTATGTTACCTCCGGCTGTAGAAGCCTCTCATTCAATATCACACTCTTTCTAGACACCACCTCCTAATTATATCTATTAGCCACGCTAGTCTGAGTTATTTCTAAAATCCTCCCTTCCTTTGTTTCCCTTTAATCATGGGCTTAGTTGACTCCCTCTTCATTTTTAGCCCAGGAAAAAAACTGTAAAATCTTCTTATCTTTACCATCACCTTCATCTTAGACAAATATGTAGTCATATTGCCCATTGTTGACTGACTAATTAATCAATTCAGAAAATATCTGCTAGCTTATTAATATGTACCAGTCACTGTTGAGTGTGTTGAGATTACAACAGTGAAAAGAGAAAGATACGATTGCCTTACCCCCCCTGAATTTTTGTTATGGGAAAGTGATAAGAAGGAATTTATAAAACTTAATTGAACAAGAAAATGATAATAAAATTACTAATGTTGATAAATGGTGTTCATGAAGGAAACAGACAAGAGGCTTACACTGAAAGTGAAAGAACACCAAAGAAATCTAACTGAGATTTCAAAGGATACCTTTCAGAGGAAGTGACATATAAACCTGCAGCAAAACACGAGAAGGAGCTAGCCATGGGAAGTGTGTGTGTGTGCGTGAAGTGGGGCTTCGCTGTGGTGGTGCCGGACATTCCAAGGAGAGGAAACAGGATATGCAAAGACCCCTGGTGCCAAAGAGCTTGGCATGGTCAAGGAATAAAGAAAAAGAAAAAGAAAAAGAAAAAGAAAAAGAAAAAGAAAAAGAAAAAGAAAAAGAAAAAGAAAAAGAAAAAGAAAAAGAAAAAGAAAAAGAAAAAAAGCTACCACTGGGGCTAAGACACAATGAATAATGGTTAGAGTGATGGCAGTCAAGAATAGAAAAAGACAAAAGCCAAACCATCCAAACCTTGTAATCTGTGGTGTGGGATTTACATGTCTCTGACTTGCAATAAAGGCATTAAGTATTTACAAGTCTGAGTAATAAAGCAAATGGCCTGCAGTATGAAGTTTAAGTTCAAGCTTTCTAGTGTGATATATAGACCCTTCACAATTTAACCTCCATTTTCCTCCAAGCTTTGTCTCTTGATACTTGATGCCTTACAGTGTATGCGTTAGTAGTTCCTCCACCTCTAAAATTGCTAGTTTATCCTTTTGTGGCTTTGTTTGTTCTTTTTCCCTTTGCTTGGAGTGTTCTTCCTCAATTTCTTTGTTGAACTTCTATATAACTTAGATGCCAATTCCACTTAATAGCATCTGCAGGAACTTCAGGCCAGCTTGGCAATGTATTTTTTGTACTCTCATATGTATGACATATGAGTGATGTATCTGCAGGCCATGATTATATGCAAACTTATATATATATATATACATACACATATACGTGTGTAATCAAGCAAGACCCTATGGGGCCTTCCTGGGATAGCCCCCTACCCTACCCCAAAATGTCCTCTACCTGCCTTTTGTTTGTAGAAAAGCTATAGTCTCGCAGGCCTCCCCTGAGTCACAGAAGCCTGGCTCAAGAGTTAATTATTGAAAGGATGTGAACATGTAGTGAGAAAAATAAGACTTCAGCCAGGAGAAATGGTAATAATTTACACGGCAAATTAGCCATATAGCAGTCACAGACTCTTTAGTTCCTCCCTGAAGGACACAGATAACGGTGCCTGATGCACATTCCCAAGCTGTTTTACAGACCAACTCTCCTGCCCCAACACACACACCAAATGCAAAAAGTTAGCTACATGATGACCATGAGCCTGTAGCCCCCAGACTAGCTGGAGCCTGAGGATTGAGGATGTTAACCCCTGTGACAACACTCTGTTACTTCGCCATCAACCAATTAGAGAATTGCATACCAGCTGGTCACGCATCCTGCTACCCTCCCCCACACCTTGCCTTTAAAAATGCTTCCCTGAAACCCATCATGGGGTTTGGGTTTTTTGAGCATTAGCTTTCCCACTCCTTGTTTGGTGCCTACAATAAATACTGCACTTTTTATCACCACAGCCTGGTGTCAGCAGACTGCCTTTACTGCCTGTGGGTGAGGGGACTCTGGTTTGGTAACGTACATAGAAATACAGGTATGCTCACACATTCACATAAATATGTGCAAGGCATTTTAATAAAATATGTATGATACAATGAATAGTTATTACTAGTACAGAAACCTTCCAGTTTGTCTAGTGACTTAAAAATTAATCAGTTTTCTTCCATGTATTAGTTTTACATGGCTACCTTAAAAAATTACCACGAACTTGGTGGCTCAGTGCAACGCAAATTTATTACTTTTGGTTCTTTATGTTGGAAGACTGACAAGGTGTCACCGGAATAAAATCAAAGTACCTGTATTGCTGTATTCCTTGTTGAAGTTGGAGGGGAGAATTTATTTCCTTGCCTTTTCCAGTGTCTGGAAGCCACTTACATTCTGTGGCTCCTAGTCCCTTCTCCACCTTCCAAGGCAGCTGTGTTGTATCTCTCTGGGATCTCCTACAGTAGCCACATCTCCCTCTGACTGATTCTTCCCTTCTGCTTTTATCTTCTATATTTAAAGACCCTTATGATTACATTGAACTCACCAGGACTATTCCAAGACACACCCATTTTAAGGTCAGAAAATTAGCAACCTTAATTACATCTATGACTTTAATTTGCACCAAAATGACATAGCTCAGATTTTATCCAGTAGTAAATGGTGACCCCCTGACCATTATAACCTTGTAGAGGAGAAATACACCTGTTGGGGGAAGGGTTTTAGGAAGCTCTGTCTGGCGTCAGGATTATAGGGATAGATGGGAGAAGAAGAGACTGCTCTGATGAAACTACCCTTCTTTTACAAGAACAATAAATTTAAACTTTTTTAAGCTCACAGTTTAGAGATCCTAATGTCTTAAGTATTTCTGTCTCCATCTTAGCGCTGATAAAATGCTGAGAGTTAATAGAGGAATTGATAGCTGAAATTCAAGTGACTGGGTTGAATCACCCACCTTCTTTTGTAGAGTAACATTCTTTTACAGAAGACAGATACTTCTCAAGTATATTTGCATGTATTCTAAATACCGTATTCACTATTTCCATAGGCATCTTATAGTGACCCATCTTGGCTACAAAGGGCCATGTTGATTAATTGGCAATGAGGAGAATCTAGAGTACGTACTAGGATTATTGCAGACAGCACTCGACTAGATACAGTGTAGCTTGAGTTGCCATATTCAGGCTTGAAGACCACACTCAAGACAGTGTCCACTCAACATGAAGCACAGTGGGTCCAGATCCACTATTACCTCATCGCTGCACCTCTACTAATGAGACCTCAATGAGCTAATACAATGCTTCCACAGGAAGGGGATCTAGTAAAAGAACTGAGGAAACATGTCATGTAGGAAGAATGCAAATAGAGATAATATGTCTGAAGAGGATGTAACATAGGTATTTTCAAATATCTTAAATCCTGTCACGTGGAAGAGAAAATAAAATGACCTAATAGGTAGATTAAAGAGGAAGCAAGTTTAGGTACAATGTGAGGAAGAAATTGCTAACCATGCTACCTAAGAATGAAATGGGCTGCTTCACTTTTAAAACAAACAAAACAAAATAAAAAACAGTTGACTATCTGTTGGAAAGATGCCTCAGTTGGTCCAAAACCAGAGTAGATGACCCAGAGAATTATTTCTAACTCTATGTTTCATTGAATGTAAATTATTCTAGGCATCACATCCATGGAGGAAGGAAAACTGGTTCTCTAACTGCTAAATTCTAAGCTTTCTCAGCAAATGGACATAAAGGCTGACATTATCTTAAAATTGTTGAATCAGAGGTAGTTGATTTTATATTGATGTTACATTATACTTCAGTCTGAAAGCCAGTACATTGCCAAACTTGGCAAGCTTTCCTACTGTGGATCTTTAAGAAAGAGAATCAGAATATCTAACAAAATATGAAAAACCACAAATGTACAGTATTATAAAGTATTATTCCCTAGAGAATTGAAATTGATTTCCCCAAGCTAAGGATAATATCTGATATCTGCTGTTGCAGTATGAAACTGAGAACATGGACTCTACCACAGAACTGTACCCTATAGGCTATTAAATTCAAAGAAATAAGTAAAATAGGTTATTTGTATATATGTTCATTTTTCAAGGGTCACAGTCTAATTTTATAAACACAAGAGAAAATGATGAGCTGCATTTCTTTGAAGTTACAAATACATGCCAATTTGACAGAAGAGTACTTGATACAGTTTGGCTGAATTTTAGCTTATTTTCTGGTTTGCCTGGGTGTTTTTAATTTATTAAATGCAATACCATAAAAATAGGTGCTTTCATATATTGCTGACAGGGCTGTAAATCGGTACAAACTTTCCAAAGGGCAATTTGATAATATGTTTCAAAAGCCTTAAGTATTTGACAACCCATGGCCACCTTTCAAGATTAATCACGAGAAAAAATCATGAATATGAGCAAGGATGTAGATATAAGGCTATTCATCGCAGCAAAGTCTAAAGACTGAAAAAGAGAAAGAATCCACACATCTAACATTAGAGTATTATTTAAAGGCTTATTCTTCCATAAAATGAGATAGAAAGTAATTAATTGGTTTACTGTAGATTAATATTTAATAATGTGGACAACTGTTTGCAATAATTGTTGCAAATACAAGTATGTTACAAAGCAGAATTTATAGTTTGATCTTATTTTGATTAAAGAGCAATGCTGTACAACGTTAACAGTGATTATCTCTGTACGCTAATTTTACCTAAATTTTCCTTATTGTCTCACTTTGCTTATTTTAAAAAATGTTCAGTGTTTAATGTGATTTAATTCAATAAGGAGTAAATATTTCTAAAACCAACAGAGCAAGTTAATTTTTTATCTGCTTGCTAATAGTCACTTGCAAATGTACCTGAAATGTAATGAACACAAAAATTAATTCTGATGGCTCATTGTGTGGTTGCTGTTGTCTATAAAAATGTGAATTTGGTAAGTGATAAGTTAAACAAGAGTGGGTTAGACCCCTTGTATTGAAAAAGCAACCAGGAGGGATTAAGCTAAAACAGTGTCTCTTGAGAATTTTTTCACTTTCCAATTTGCAGTATATGCTTGATATTTTTATTTAATATTAAATACATATGAATATCTATATCATAATACACACATAGGCATAGACCATGTTGATTGTCCACGCTTCAGGAAAAAAAAATGTTGACAACTAAACATAAAATCTCTGAGAGAGAAAACAAACTAGCCAACTTTGCAGAGGCTATAATAAAATTTATTATTTTCTGGATCTTGAAAAACGATTCACCACTCATAAAGTAAGGACATACTCTTCCAAATGTAGATTGTTCTGGCTCATTTACATCATTATTTACCTTCTCAAGATAAACTCAAAGTAAAATAGCATTGAAAATATTGAAAATAAATGATTTAAAATTCATTAAATATCTTTACATGTAACGTTGCAGTACAACTGCTTATTCAGGAGGCCAATAATTTGTTTCCTGGAATAACACATTGGAAAGTCAAGTTATGCAGTGTGAGTCACATGTGTTCACATATGGCACCATTTTGTAAAGATCATTAAGCCAGGTGGATTCTCTCACACATAAAATAGTTACTTTGCATTTCCTTCATAAGGGTGCATTTGTGCAACCACTGGGACATGGGGTTTCTATTACACTTAATGAAGTGTACTGAAGTCAGTGGAAGAATCAAACTATCACCTTCACTCCTGATTTCTTTCTGGGGGCCTTCGTGTGCAGGTGAAACTACGTGTCACTGTGGGCTGAGTGAGCTTTAGCCATATGTATTTCCAGGAGGAAAGAAGAGCTGAAAACACTCCTGTGATTTCAGATTCAAAAATATGAAATTATTCAATTGATAGGAATGCATTTCTTCAACATTTTCCCATGAGGATGCAATCAGAAAGAAAAATGCTTTAATAAAAGGAAAATACCCTTGACAAAATCAAGCGTGTAAAATGAGGTTATGTTAAAATGCACCATTTTCACACAACCATTCTACATCAAGTGTGGTACTGAGGTTGAATCACTGAATGTGAAAATATTATGAAAAGCACTCAATGCAAATAGGGAAAAAGTCATTTTAAAATATGTATGAGCTGCTCTTCATAAAACTTTGCTCAATATATTAAATAAGAAAATTTTATGCCAAGAAGAATTTGTACTTTAGGAATTCTTTCTATTATTCTTAAATCTAAAATATATAGTTAGATTGCCATTGATGAGAAATTCTTTGCATACCAAATAGCTACTAAGCTCTAAAAATATGCCTGTTGCAGTTCTCAAAAAAGTAAAGTGTTGCACTTGATTCTGCTAATATAGTATATTATTTTAAATTGCCTGGTTGTCACACAAGTAGAAGATACAGTAGTACAAAATGGCTTACAAATAGCTTTTTAAGAAAGCTACCTTTGAGGTAAAATAATTTCCCCATTCATGTAGGTTCTAGTTGAATACTTGTATCTGAACAGAAATCTGTTTAAAAGTGAATGCTATAAGGGAGAATTACCCCATTTTTTCCAAAAAGGAGACGATGAATGAGTCCCTGTTCTTATCTCATAAATATCTCCTTTAAGATTATTTTCTCTTATGCCTTTTCTTAAGATCTATTTGAAACAGACAGTCTTTTAGTTAATGTATCTCAAATGGAACTCTGTAGAGCCCCTCTTTCCCTCCACCCATTCCTCATATCCGCAGATTCCACCAACATGCACCCAGGTGCTCAACCCAAACCAGGAAATGACCCCTGGTTTCTCTCTCTGTATAGCCCCACCTTCCCCTCAGCATCTGGCCTGTTAAGTCTGTTTTTCATCGACTCACTTCCCTCCATCTGTATCGTATGCCCTTGTTCATATCATTAGTGTCTCTGACCCAGATTACTGGTTAGTCTCTTGACCAACAGGCCTCCTAACAGGCCTCCCTCTTCTCCACACTCCATTCTGTATCCCAGTAGCTAAAGTCATCTTATTTAAAATACCTATTAGACCATGTCATTGGCCTAACACTCCCTAATGCTTTTATGTTGGATTAAAATCAAAATCTAAACTGTCTACCAGGGTCTTCTCAGGCCCTATGAGACCAGGTCTCTCCCTGTCTCTTCAGTGTCACCAGAGGACATTTTACGTGGTCTCTACTTCACCAACTTTGGTCATGTTGGTCCTCTCAAGCATGTCAGCTTACTTTGCTTCCGAGTCTTTGGTCTTGCTCTTACCTTGGCCCTTCTCTCAAACATGTTCACTGCTGCTTCTTTCTGGTCATTCCGGTCTCAGGTCAGATGTCACTTCCTCAAGGACCTTCTCTGTTCCCCTTGTGGTAAGTTTCCAACTCCCAACCCTGTTGCTCCATCACAGCATCCCATTTTATTTCAAAGAGTCTGTTTGCCTGAAAATTTGTTTTTAATTTTTTTTTTTGCTTACTTGTTTAGAGCTCTATTTCCTGTTTTAACACTTGAGCTTTACTATCGTGCCCTTTAGAACTGTACTCAGACAAGGTAAGTGTTCAATAAATATATGATTGAATAAGGTTATCTGACTCCATAGAAGCAAACACTTTTTTAATAAGAGTTGTTTGATGTATTATCTTATAAAGCTTAATACCTAATTGCTGAGTTGCCTTTAGACATTAAAGTCATCTTATAAGGTTTATTTTTATACACTCTGAGGTTTATCTTTTCAAAATTCTTTCTTTTTTTTCTGACTTGACATCCTCAGTGGATATAGCAATGTAATTTTCCTTTCATGGGTCTTTTTTATTTTAATTGTCTTTATCAATCTTTCATAGTGTACTCTTTATTGCTGCACCAGTTAATCTATTGTCACCTATCTATGTGTGTATCTATATGTATATATCTACATTTCAGTGCATGTATGTGCTGGCGTTTCCTGCTCAATGATCATTTCTTCAATAATTATTACTAAGCCATGGATTGGACCCCTATTATATAATAGAAAATGTTCTAAGAAATACTTGTATTTTATTCTGTGCCCAGTTATTTGGTATGAAGTTAACCTGACAATTGTGACGAGAAGAATAGCATATATCAACAAATCTCAATTTGTGTCACAAGATTCTCCTGCCCACATGAGGTTTCATCGACCTCCTGGAAGACGTTCTGTCAGTCCTAAGAATACTCTCTGATAGTTGGGTGTCTGATCTGTTGTGCTTTTTATTTTAGAAGTCTGAAAATCTTACATCCATGCCAGTATTCTAGGTATATGTAATACTAGCTATTGTTATATGACATAGATCTAATGAACTTCAAAATGTGTGGAATGGCAACAAAGCCTGGTAAGCACCCAGTGCTCATCATAACTAAGAAGCCCAGGAAAGTCGAGTATTGGGTTAGATGTACAGTGAAATCCAGTCTCTCCAAATACGGCGTTGTAAACATTATGAATGCACACATATCTGCCTCCATAAATCTCTCCTGTTTTCAGAGTCATGAAACCAGATGCTGTTTTTCAGTGGTCGTTTTTTAAAATTATTATACTGACATCTTACAACCAGGTATGATCTCAGTCATCTCCTAGACAAGCTTAGACACAGTGGGTTAAATTGACAGTGTTTCAGCCTTTCTTTTAAATCCCAATCTATTCTGCTTTATATTTAAAATACTTCAAACAGTTTTATAATACAACTTCTCTTCTCTCTCCCTAAAAACAGTCTAACAATAAGAATCAATTGGCTATCTTACCAAAGTTCCTCAAAGCAGTGGATGGACACAGAGATGTGTCATTCATGGATTCATTATACTTTTATTAAATGCTTACAGTTGTTTTTTTTTTTTTTTCCAATCATGGGCTTAATTATGAGATTCCTAATTCCCATAGTGGGCCAGAGAGATATGCCATCTACTCTGAGAAAATAGTGGTTGATGGAGATGGTAATCCCTTGACCTGCTGAGTGTTATGAGAGGAGAAGGGTAGTAACATAAGGATTACTGTCCCGTTTGCTGTGGCCTTGTAATAGACTCAGTGCCAGCCAGATAATTTTCAGATTGTGGAATTCTGGTGGCAATCTGATTATATGATGAGGATGAAAGTGTCAAAAATAATTCTATGGCAGTTTACATCTTAAATACTCCTCTCATACACGCATATACATTTAATCTTTGTAACAACATTCTCAGGTAGATATCATTACTATCCCCGCTAAGTTGATGAGAAAGGTTAAACCAAGAGATGTAAATAGATTTATCATCACTCAGTTTATAAGACGGAGCCAAGGACTCAGACCCTAATTTTAGCACCTTAAGCCCTTGGTTTTACAGCTACAGAGTATATTCTCAGTACACAAAGCACATTAAGTGAATTTTCCTTTGTCCATTAGCATTTTATTCATCTATCTATTTATCTGTCCATCTGTTTCTGTGTGCACAATTTTATGTAAATATCCTTTGACTATGTGGCTTTCACTGTGTGATATATATATTTTCTCTATGCGTCAGTTGAAATGGGGAGCAGTATGCAACTCTTGACCGGTTTTTACTTCATAGGAGTTTTCCATTAATTGTCTTATCCTAACCGATGATCAGAGGGGAGCCAAAATAATATGTAAGAAAGTGTTTAACAGCTCATGTTTTATATATGTCCTTAAGACTAGACTTCATATACAGTCTTTTAGAATTTGAAGACCTAGGTGTTTGTTCAGTTTTAGATACAGTCTAGATCAGCTTTCAAAATATAGAAGTATGTACTTTTCCATATTTTCCATGGATAAAAGCTAATAATTTTATTTAACTTTTTTCTTTCCCAAAGACTAGAAAGAGAAATTATAAAATTCAGAAAATTTAACTTCGAGCACTTGTTTTTAATTATTCATGTATCATCTTAGTGACTTACGCGTATGCAGCGATGTCTGTATTGTTTTGTATTGCATTCAAAGTACCCAGTGCACGTACCTTAGTGTAACACATAGTAGTAACTAAACAAGTATTTTTAAACCTTCAGTATTTCTGAGATGACAATATGGAAAACTCAAGTCCCATTGTAAAAACCTACGGTAACCTTGTTTTAAGAATGACTGATCAGGGCAAAGTTCTAGAAAAACGGAACACTTAGCATAATCATTTGGGATTGACTGTTCCAGACTTTAAGATCAACGACATTTCTGTTTTTACTTACAAAGGAAGTGAAATGCCAGTTCTATTCTAATTCCAGCCAAGTTGAAAGTTTACTCCACATAAATTGGTGCAGAAAAAGTGCAACCTGAAAGTATCAATGGTCTCAGCGTTGATTCCAACTTGGATGCTAAGAGAACATAGTGCCTAGAATACAAAAAACTGCTTTTCATTTCTCTTTAACTGAAAATAGGTGAGATGAAATTTAGACTGTTTTTCCTTGAAATAGAGTCCATATTTCTCTCTGCCCTGGACCCACTACACTTACCTCAATCACCCAAAGGGAAATTTAAATATCAAAGAATATTGGTGGAATGGACATGTTTTCCTTTAAAGGGCAGTCTGCACTTCTTGTAGCTAAAATATTATTTGTAAATCCTCCAGGAAAGAGACTTTTGAACTTCTCTATTGCGATTTCTGATTCTATGAATCAGAATCCCATCAAAAGGAACCAGTAAAGAATATAGATTTATAGGTTAATTATTTTCTTAGATATGGAGAGAGAGGGGGGAAAAAAGCTACAACCTTCTTTTTCTTTGTCTAATGACTAGGAATTACAAAATCCCATGATCCCATGCAGACGCAGGCTAATTTGCAGTGTGGGGACTGGAGAGAAGATGACAGCTGCAGACAGTGTGGAAGGAGAACCACCTTGCAACATGTTTTGTCAAGTTGCAGCCTCTGGCTTTGACCTAGGGCCAGTATTCCCGGAGACATGATGAAGTGTGAAAAGTACTGGCAGGCATTTTAGCCTGGAAAAAAAAAAAAGTTCGGAGTTAAGGGAAAACGGGGATCAGGAGAGATTAGTATTTGTGAGGTTTATAGCAGAAAAGGCAAAGCAATAGGAAGTAAAGGAATCCCTGCGGGGAATTTCTTACAACAGCAGCAGATTAGAAACAGGATGGGCTGGAGCAGGAAGCTTATTTTTCCAGCTGGAGCCTTCCCGACAAACTTGAGGTCGATTTGGGAACAACAGACAAATGCCAAGCCAATGCGAAATCAAGAAATAATGATAGAATTTACAGGCCCTGGGAAAGTCTGGGAGCTGGGAAGAAAGAAGGAAAGAGGGAGAGAGAAGGAAAGAGTAGGGGAGTTGCAAAGAGGGGAAGGACTAAAATCCAGTAGAAGGCACTGGCATTCTGAACTTGGAACATTTTAGTTACAGAGCAGAAGAGCATTCCTGCTAGTGAATGCAGATTTTCAAGCTAGAAGAGTTTGAGGTGACCTAATCTAGATATTTTCAAGTTTTACAGCCACAGGAAATAAACTTCAAACAAATTCATGTGCAGAATCCCCATGTGGCTACAGAATTGCTGATCTGATTTAGGAGGAAGGGGCAAGCTTGGACTTGCATGCACTGGCCTCAACGCATGCCTGAAAATTGACTCCTGGGGCACTCAGAGAATCTTTGAGGCTTTTCAGAATATTTGGAAATGAACCTGGTCTGACCTACACCTTCATACATTAAGGAAACAGAATCTAAGGTCTTAGGGCTTGCAAGTATATTTTGAGAGTCTACGTGCTGTGAGGCTCTGTCCTGTTTCCTGATGCCCTGCGTTCTGAAATTTCAGGATCCCTCTGCTGGGAATACAGGCCCTTGAACCTCCCTCATCACATTGCGGGTAATTGCTACCCACAGTCCTTCGGGATGGACATGACAAAAGACTGATGAACTCCGCTGTCACTCTGAGAAACACGGAGGATGATCCTTCTCCTGAAAGCTGGCACTTTCACTGGAATGATGAACAAGGCAGAGTGTAGAACATAAGGCTTCCTTTGCCTGCAACGCCATCTGCTCGCCTTGGTGCCTTCTGCCATAGATGGAGTTTTCCAAGAGTTTTCCTCAGCTTCTGCAGCTTGTAATGACTCCTTTAATGATAATTTCCAACCACCGTCTTGCCCCTGTCAGCTTTCAGCAGTGGCAGGCTCTACTGGCATTAACTTTGCTTCAGGTGTTCAGGTTAGCAGCTTCAACTGGCTACTCTGGTAGCAAAATAGCATCCCAGCATCTCTCAGTACCCAGCAAAGAAAAATTCTCCCATTCTGGGTACCACCCCTGCCGTGTCTTTCTTAGAAACACTTCTGTGAAAACTTTTGACCATAGCTACCTGCTGCACAACTCTTTGAATGTCTGATTTCAGATATCCATCCAGTTTCAGTGGGAAACCATATCTTTGTATGTACACATGTTGTTAACTTTTATGTTACTTTTTTCTTTTTAGCTTTGCCTTGAAATGAATTCTGACCTTATTGGTAGAAGCATTGGTTAAGCGTTGTGTCTTCTGCTTTCTAAAGATGTGATCTTAGGAAAACCATAAAATTTCAGAAAAATCTCATGTCCCTCATTGATTCAAATGGAGATAAATCCTAATGACCTCCAGCATTACTGGAAGCCATAAATAAAGTCAAACGAATGTGAAATTGTTTTCAAAATTTTAAACTATTAAGTGAATATACAGGATTGTATAATCAAAATTGTAATAGCATCGATCTGTTTCCTCTGCCTTGAATGTCTGCCTCTTAAGAATCTCACTGTAACATAAACCCATTTCTTGAGGGTTCTTGAGGGAGGGTATTCGACTTGAGGAATCTAGTTTAGCCATATCTAAATTTAGACAACAGGGTACTTGGCAAAACCTCCCAATTTCTCTTCACATACCTCCCATGTACATGGAGGCAATTATTTTAAAATATTGAGTAATGAAAATGGTTCCCTAGATATCCCATAATTTCCTATATAAAAGATACTCAAGTACACAATGTGGGGGAACTTAAGACAACCTCATGTCTTTTTATTAGTGAATGAAATCAAGCAATCTGAATTGAATGTTTTCAGTGTTTAGTTATCTATTTGTCTATTAGGAATTTGTATTGATTACTGCACTGACAAACTCATATTTAATTTTTGTGCTGTATTTTGTTATAAAATAAAAATATACACACATCGTTAAATTTGAAATAAGTAAGTATTTAGCATTAAGTATGCCCTCTGTAATATTTGCAACCCTGTTTGCCTTTTCTCTGTTCCACCTCTCTTCAAAATAGTGTCTCTCTGCCTTTCAGTGGCTTAAGCCAGGTTTCAACCCTTCATACGTTGACTCCTTCCTCTTACGTTGTATCAATCATGGAAGACTCCTGATTCTATCTCCTGAATGTGTTTTACGTTTATCTATTTCTTTCCATCCCCACTGGCATTTCTCTATTAGAGGCACTGTTACCTCTGATGTTGAATTAGTTTTCCTGTCTCTGGGTTCCCCCTCCACCTCACCCCCCCACCCCGGTCACCCTATGACAATCTAAGTGCCATCTAAATGCAAATTTAGTTATGTAAAACAGAAAGCAAGCTCCATGAGATCAGGACTTGGGTCTTTCTTTCTTACCTCCACATCCCTATTGACATAGACTGATTTATTCATTCGACAAACATTTATTGTCGACTATCTGTTAAATAATGTTCTAAGCATTGGAAATTCAGTACAGAAGACGACAGACGATGGCTTTGCCCCAAAGAACCTTACATTTCAGTGAAGGAAGACAGATGCAAACATACAGAAGTAAACAAACAAGAAAGCATAAGGTAACGATAAGTGCTATGACACAAATAAACTTGCGGTGCGGCAAACAGTGGCCAAGGGGCTGCTTTAGGTAAGGTAGGTCGGGGAAGCCCCTCGAGGGAAGTGAATGAATGACTGTCTCTCTCCTCCTTATAATTTTTCCGTGGGTCATCATTGTCCTTGTTAGATAGGTAAGCTCATGATTTTTCAGGTTCTTATCTCTCATTTTGCAAGGCTAATCTTCAGCCACTTTTGAGCAGGCAATGTAATATTGCCAGTTGAATCTGAGTTCCTCTTACATCGTGGTTCTCACACTTCAGCTGACTTTAGAATCACAGGGAGGGTTTGTTAGAACACAGATGCCAGGCTCCGTCGTGAGGGTTTCTGATTCACTGGATCTGGGATGGGGTTGGAGAAAGTGCATATTTAACCCGTTGTTCCCAGGTGATACCAGTGGTGTTGGTCCAGGGTCCGCTTTGAGAACGCTCACGCAACCACTTCCCATCTTTCACACCTTTTTGACCTGTCTGTAGAGTTTCACCCTCTTGCCCTGACTCCTTTGCCTTTCTTGCATAATTGTCTTTTACTGATTTTTCATGTCTCAGTATATTTTTCATCTCCTCTAAGAACATTTCCCAAATATCCACTTTCCCTCTCAGGTGCTTCATAGTCATGCTGTATCCTGTTTCTATCACATTATATTGTGGTTTCCTATTCCCTCGTTTGTATATCTCATGCATAACTCCTTGACTGTATTTTTCACTGGTGTATCTTTATTGCCTAGAACAGTGCCTGGCACATTTTCAATCCTTTCTATTCAAGAAAGATCAGTGCTCTGACGATTGCTAGTCTGGTCAAATGATTTCCTGCAAATCATTCAGAATTGTAAGTACAGAAAATAATTAGATATGATAAAAACATGGTGACATATCTAATAACTGACAGATTAGTTTTTAAAAGAATAAAGATCGTGAATGAATGAATAATTTACATTAAAATTATGATTTCTGAATTAACTTTCAAGAAAATAATCCTTCTGCATCTTTTTTCCATCTCACCTTGAAAAAAAATGGCGAAGTGTTTTTTTTTTTTTAATGATGGAAAATACCAAGGGGATAAAGATAGTGTTGTATTTACTCTAAATTTGGGTAGATTGAAATAAGATATTCAAAGTATTCATAGAATCCAACAACACATAAAAAAGATTATACATCATGACCAAGTGGGGTTCATCCCAGGGACACAAGGCTGGTTCAACATACGCAAATCAATCAGTGTAATATATCACATCAACAAGAGAAAGGACAAAAACCACATGATCATCTCAATCGATGCAGAAAAAGCATTTGATAAAATTCAACACCCATTTATGATAAAAACTCTTGCCAAAGTGGGTATAGAGGGAACATATCTCAACATAATAAAAGCTATATATGACAAACCTACAGCCAGCATAGTACTCAACGGTGAAAAACTCAAAAGCTTCCCACTAAAATCTGGGACAAGACAAGGATGCCCACTATCACCACTCCTATTCAACATAGTCCTGGAAGTACTAGCCACAGCAGTCAGGCAAGAGAAAGAAATAAAAGGGATCCAAATTGGAAAAGAAGAGGTAAAAGTGTCATTATATGCTGATGACATGTTACTATATATAGAAAACCCTAAAAGGTCCACACAAAAGCTACTAGAGCTGATTGAAGAATTCAGCAAGGTAGCAGGTTACAAAATTAACGTTCAAAGTATTCAAAGAACTGGCATTTCACTTCCTTTGTAAGTAAAAACAGAAATGTCGTTGAGCTTAAAGTCTGGAACAGTCAATCCTAAATGGTTATGCTAAGTATTTTTTTTCTAAACAAATGCCATAATGTTTCTTTTACCTTATTTTAAAAGTTGTTTTCTTCCATGTATTTTACAATCTGAAAAATGGGATTCTGAGAAAACAAATGTAGTTGCCAAAGGAATATTATTATTGATCAATTGAAGAATAAGGCCCCTTGAGGCTTTTGAGAGCTGTTTTCTTAGATGGGAAATTATACTACAAGAAAAAAAATGAAATTGTACATTAGTCAATCAGGCCAATGTTAATTAAATTGGTGTGAATTGTATCAACAATTCAATCTTGGGTATCACTTAATCACAAAGAAAAATAACAAACAATATGGATAGTGTAAAGCAAATTTGAGATAAGAAATCTTCCAGACCATCCAATTACTCATCTTCTCAATTTTCTTTGCCATAAATGATAGCACATGCACTGTCATGGTCTAAGTTAATGAGAAACCAGGGACTAACATAGATCATTGCTAAAACTGAGCTTGCCAGTAGGGGAAATCAAAGTGGAAGACAGGAAGAGGAAAGGTTAGATTTTAAAGAGGAAAAATTGCTTCTCAGAGATGATGTGCATTTAGTAGAGCATAAAATGAATTTGATCTGAGTTGGGAATTCGAAACATAAGAGCTTTAAGGGATTGCTAGAATCCCAGTGCCTGCATTTAAGAAATCTATTTTCCACCTTGGAGATTTAGAAAATAAAAACTACATGTCAGTAGAGGACTGGGGATGGGGCTTTTTGGCTTCTGGAAAGTCTTGAATGAGTCACTTAGTGTCATATGAAAAATAGGTGTTATTCCTACAAAATCCATCATGCTATAAAAGCAAAGCACTGCAAAGGACCGTTAAAAGTCAGCCTAAGCGTCCCCCAGTCTGCATCCATGCCAATTTGAAAATTATTCCAGGCCGTTTTTATAAGGCCTTAATAAACATTTCTTCATTTTGTTAATAATCTGGGACAGGACTTAACAGTTTTCACCATCAGAAAATTCGCTCTTATATATTATTTAAATCCCTTCTATTTGGGTTCCTTCCTTCCTTCTATCCTTCCTTCCTTCATCTTTCTTTCTTTTTTTCTTCCTTTCTTTCTCTCTTTCCCTTTTTCAATTCAATCTTCCATAAAGATGGAAAACAGCTGGTCATCATGAATGGTATGTGTGTTCATCTTTTATATAATTGGTAAAGAGTAATTTCTGCCTAGTAGAATACTCTCAGTTATTCAATCTGTTATTCAACAATCTCAGTTGTTCTTTAATAAGATCTAATTTTTTCTTACCTAGATACGGTTGCTTTTCTCTACTACACTTACATTGTGTCAAAGCTTCTGTTTATTCTTTACGTTTTGAGTTATTGAAGTAAAGCAAGAAATGTTTTTCATACAGAATTTGGTCAGTTGTTAAAATAATGTGAACATCTCAACTATATTTCACTTTTAATATCTAAGTAATATAACCAGTGTTGAAAAATTAGGAAAATAGAGAAGAAACAAACAAAAAAGTCACCCCAAATCCCACTGCTCAGTGGTTACAATTATAAATATTTTGCTGTATTTTTAGACTGTTTCCTATCTAAATTACTTATGTTTTACATAATATATCATGATCGTTTTGCCATATTAATGAAAGTGTACCTTAGAAATTGTGTTACGTGTTGCAGAATTATTTTTCAAGTTGATCTGAGTAGGAAAGCAGACATATGAACATACCAGCAACTAGATTACAACACACAAAGAACTATAATAAAGATATGGTAAAATATTAGTGTAAAAAAGCAGGACTTTTTTTTGAAATAATAACAAATAGCGAAGACTCCATATGATATCATTGTAGTGACTACTGGAAGATGAATAGTTTCCTTTAACGGAAAATGGAAGACACTAAATACAGAAAAAAAAAATCATGGGTAGGCACTAAAGTATAAGAAAATTGTGTGTTTGGATAGAGCAGCTGGTATAAGGAATGCAAAGGCTCATGAGTCAAGCTTTCAACAAGGGATCTATTTTTCCTTTCTCACCTTTAGTTCTATGCATGGTTTAAAAATACAGTCCAGATCTTCCATGGTCAAGCTAGGGTTAGAACTCAGAAGATAAGTTTAGTCTCTTCCTCTCACACATGAGGAGCTGTAAGACTGTTTGTGGACATGAAGTTAATAAGGGCGCTATCACAGAAGACAATGAGAGGTAAAGTTAACTTTTACAATTATTTAATTTGTTTATGGACTAAGTTCAAAGAACACTTAAATTATAGAAACATTATTTTGATTCCAGGCAAAATACTTATTACTTACGCATGTGGGCTAATAAAAATACTGAAATTCAGAGGAAGGTGGGTCAAAGGCACAGGCTTCCAATCGTAAGGACTAGGGACGTCACGTGCAATGTGATGCCTGTAGTTAACACTGCTGCCTGATGTATAGGAAAGTGGTGAAGAGAGCAGATCCTAAGAGTTCTTACCACAAGGGGAAATTTTCTTCTTTTCTCTTTATCTATATGAGATGATGGATGTTAACTAAAACTTGATCATGGCAATCATTTTACAGTATGTGTAACTCAAACCCTCATACTGGGTAACTTACACATATACCTGAAACTTATAAACTTACACAGTATGTCAATTATTTCTCCTTAAAACTGGAAAGAAATGCTGAAATTATGTGAGCCTCCAGGGCCTGACCCCTTAAATAAGTTAATAGTAAGGACTATTTATATGAGACTATAAAAATTACAGTGTACCTGGTGACATTATGAGGAATTCCACTTGGACTCACTAATTCCATATGTGTTAGGTGTCAAGATTGTCTCTTCTTTCTCCCATCCTCACACACTGTGTCCAGGGATTGTACCCAACCATCCAGGAATTTACAAGCATCCATGATATGGTATAAAGGGTTTTAGTAGGTTTTGCTTTTCACAAAATACTCGGACAAAATCATTGATAAGTTATCTAAATATTTTTTTAATTTGGACAATTTCATAAGGGCTAATCCATCTAGGAATTCAGAATTATTTTAATGGCATTGTAGAGATATAATTGACATGTAACATTGCATAAGCTTAAAGTACACCAGGTGATGACTTGATATACATACATATTGTGAAACGATCACCATAATAAAGCTAGCTGACATCTCTATCCCATTACATAATTACTATTTTGTTTGTGTGTGTGTGGGTGTGATAAGAACATTTAAGATGTACTCTCTTAGACTATGTTCAAATATGTAATACAGTGTGGCTAACTATAGTCACCATGCTGTGCATAGATCTCCAGAACTTATTTACCTTAAGACAGGGGAGTTTGTACCTTTGACCAACATCTCACCCTTTCCCGCATTCCCAGGCCCTGGCAATCACTATTCTAATCTCTGTTCCCAGCTGTGAATCCTTAAGACATAAGGAATAGATTTCAAGCATCTTTAAGGAGGACAGTTTCATGTTTTTCTCTACTTGGGATCAGATGCGGCAGCTCAAGTTTTCTCCTTGAATATTCTTACAGATTCTCTTCTCCTCAAAGTCTCCTGTTCGACTCAAGAGAGTATGTTTGCTACTTACCTTCTGAAACCCTTCCGGAATGAAACCTCAGAACTGGATCCGAAGTGTTAATTATGTGTATTCCGTCTGCTTTCTCAAAGGATGTTTTATCAACACCTGCTTGCATGGATCTAACAGAAAATAATTGGTCCATTAATTGTGTTGAATATATAAAGCAAGGAACTGTATGCTTCCCTCTAGGAAGACCACAATAGAAAGAATGGAAATGTCAAAGTAGAGAGGTGCAAGTGCATGGCAGAAGCAACACTGAATGAGTAATTATTTGGCGCCATATTGTTCCAGGTAATTCAGTGCGTTCTGTCAACAAATTCTCACGACTGACCTAAGGCAAAGTTCTTAATATAAACATTCTGAGACATGCAGCATTGGGAAACAAGCCTAAAATCAAACAGCAAGATAAAGCAGGACTGATATGGCAAGATTCACTGTAGTGGGTCCTTTCTATAAGAAGCTGCCTCCTTAATAAAAAAGAACTCTCTTACAATGTAAAGACACTGAAAGTAAAGGGGAAACTGGACACTTCTCCAAGTTACTTTCAGTAGCATTAGAAATTTCTCTGCTGATCCCACTGAGTGAAACCTGCTCACCCAGGTTGGCAGCTTCCAGATACCTGGCTTGCTTCTCTGGAACTTTAACCCTTTTAAAAGACATGGTAATCATTTCAAAGACTGTTTTCCACGTGTATTTTCAGATATGCGATGAGCCTGGCCATTAGGCTCAGTCAGAGTCTGACAGAAAGCGTATACGGGGATAAAATGTAAAATGCATCTAAAGGTAAACTACTGTTTGGGTTATAAGGCTCCATGCTGTCAACTCACTACTAAATTTGAAAAGTGACTTGCTAGTTTCTCATCTAAGCTGCTACTTGCAGATTTCAGCTGGGAACAAAAAATGGCATCAACTTTCCATTATCATGCTTAGAACAAAGAAAGGTGGATTTTTTTTTAATGATTGGAATGTCTGGTAAATATTCATTTCATTGGTACTGCAGAGAGTTGATCCACATCTCCTCTGTGTTTCAAATGCATTTCGTTTAGTAAGGGAATAATCAAAAATAAATTACTCTTTCAACACAAACCTGCCTGAGACTTGAACTCATGATGTGTAAAAGCCTTTCCTCACGTTTAGTGGTATCTAGCGGAACGTAATAAAGCAGTGGGCTCTCTCCATCCTTCTTCTTTTAACGCACGTGTATTATACCTTAAGACAACAAGGTTGTCCATGCCTTGGTTACTTTTCAAAAGAGCCTATTTGCAAGGGGAAACTGTATCACAGTGCCCGTTACATTTTGAAATTGTCTGATCCATGCCTTACAGTTTGGTCCTGCACGTACAGTGGGGCCTGGGCTATGCGTGCGGAAAGGACAAGAACGAACACGCCGTTAAAACGGAAGCTTCAGGTCACCTGCTCTATGGAAGAGCTAGACGTGCTCTGCCTTTTGAAGGTGGATACAGCTGCATTCTAAACTACATGCTCACTCTACTTCCTTGAACATACTAGTGCTATTACTGAATAATAATAATAGAAACAAAACATTAAAAAATACTCTCCATGCATGTATGTATTTATAAACATGCACACAGGCACACACACATAGACCTCTTCCCTCAAAAAAATCTTCTTCCAGCTGAATTTTCATAATCATAAAATTCTAGGACTAAGACCATTTTTGTTCCCTTGTTTTGCGGGGCTTTCTTCGCCAGAATTCCCTGTAGCACCCACCTGCCCTAATAGCTTCTGACAGAGATATTTGCTCCCTTCACACTTCCGTGTTGCGACGTATCATATCTCCCACATGGAAAAAAGAGGATGGTGTTTCTCATGTCATATTATGGAGTTAGCATATGTCATATTAGTAGCAGAACCAGAACTCAAAATATCTTTTGACGCGGTCGTTCACTGTGACACAATGTTTAATTTTGGTTACTTATTTACCATACGCCACTCGTGTGGCTGATGTGATAGCCCGAGCAGTTCTCACAAATCTCTTGTTTAATATACAGATGCCCACCCCCAGCACAAACGCATCTCACAGTCGTGTAATAAAGTTCCCCGTCCTATTCCACTGTTCCCCAAACCCATCATAATAACCTGTTCCCAAAGTGGTAACAGTAACGTGCCTCATATATGATGCAGTATGTGAAATACTTAGAACAATGCCTAGTCTGTGCAATCCCACAACGAGGACGGGTGGGCTGGTGGGAGCATCACAGTCAAAGACCTTTAATAAGGCGGCTTCTCTCCTAGACACTAACTGTGTGCAGGGATGGACCAGGCCTCTCCATCCATTGTCTTTCCAGAGCTGACCAATAATCCTGTTACACATTTTGTTCTTTAAATTTGTATTAGACATGTTACTGAATCTTTCTACGCCTGGGGGAACATTCTGTCCCTTGAAAGTTACTTTGCACACTTGCTGTGAGCTATTCAGCATTGGCTTTTGCAGTTTAACTCCTAACAGAGCACTCTGTTCCCCCACTTCCTCCTCCTATAGAAAACCTTGTTGTATCTCTAATGCATAAAACCCAATGTTCTCACAGTGACAAAACATTTGGATAAAGTCACACAGTGTCAGTACAGACTTGAGAAGAGACAAAACGCTGCCAAGATAACACAACCACAGGGGTTGGAGAAAATGAATCTCAGATTAGTAAATGGACCTGAGCCAGTGCCTCAGTGGTCTGCAGGGATGAAGCGTAGAAACATTAAAACACACACATACCCAATCTTCTCAGTATGAGTCTTTTTTTCTTCCCAAATTATTAAGAATATTATGTTCTCCATAAGGCTGGCCCATTTATTTTTCGGCATTGTGTATTCTCATTAGCCATTTTGGTGAGAGCAGTGAATGCGTTACTTGTCATAACCAGTAAAGCTCTATGTCATAGATATCTTTTTGAAAACTCTTTTGAAGGTTGGAAATATGGCTGACAGGCTTCTTAACAGATTTAACTCACACAGGAGAAGTTGGCCATGTACGACGTGAGAGAACTCTGTAGGTCGTGTCCCAGGTCCTCCGGGCCCGGGATTTCAGGGTCTAAACCCTTCCTCTGAGGCAAGCAGACTTCTAAAATATCCACCAGAGTGTCTGCTTTGGCTTCCATGCCATCGGGTCTTGACTAATCAGTCCTGAAAGTGTGGGAGTAAGACCTTGGCAGATGTAGATACATTGATTAAGTGTCTCTGGGAAAATACTTGTTAATTATTCTCTCTTTGAAAAAACAGATGGCTGGATAAAGAAGCTGTGGTATATTTATCCAATGGAATACTACTCAGCCATAACAAAGAATAAAATAATGCCATTTGCAGTAACATGGATGGACCTAAGATCATCATAGTAAGTGAAGTAAGTCAGAAAGAGAAAGAAAAATATCAAATGGTATCACTTATGTGTGGAATCTAAAAAAGAGACATGAACTTATTTACAAAATAGACTCATAGACATAGAAAACAAACTTCTGGTTACAGTGAGGAGGGGAAGGGAGGGTGGAGGGATACATTAGGAGTTCAGGATTTGCAGATACTAACTACTACATATAAAGTACATAAACAACAAGTTTCTTCTGTAGAGCACAGGGAACTATATTCAATATCTTGTAGTAACCTATATTGAAAAAGAATATGAAAAGGAATATATGTATGTGTATGCATGACTGGGACATTGTGCTGTACACCAAAGATTGACATTGTTAACTGACTATACTTCAATTGAAAAGAAAAGACAATGATTCCAACAATAAAAAATAGAGATAGATGATGGATCTATACATAGATTGTGTGTATATAAAATTTGAATTTTAAAATTTATAAGTATACATGAAAATAATCCATCATTTCAACCTCTGCATTTCATATTTATGACCAGAGCTTGCTCTTTCCCACCTCGTTCCTCCACATGCATCACCACTATGGCATACTTCTCATTTGGTGCTGATTGAATTCTTGTCACACAGTTAAGACATTTATCGTTTCCAGGCTTCTGGTGAGTAAGCTGAAATTCAGAGAGTTTAGAAAATTAAAGTCCAATCTCTCAGAAAATGGCAAACTCAGGCTTCCCACCTGGGTTTTTTTAGCTTGGTGTTCACCATCCTTTTACTCCATCCAATGTGGAGATAAGTGTGCTTGCTTAAAAACATGTATTTTCATTTTCAACAGAGTTTATAATAAAGTGATGGTTGTGGAGGATGGGGAAAGGAACATATCGTGGTAGGTAGAGGATTAGTCTGCAAAGATATTTAACATTTTTGAAGGTTGGAGTTGAAGACGAGTGAGCATATACAGCTCATTTTCTAGGTAAAGTCCTCATGGGTTTGAAGAGGGTGCCAGAAGAGGAAATTAGGAAATAGAATTTTAAGAACCTTCACCAGAGCGTCAGACAAATCAGAGCTCGTGGTTTTGATGCCCAAAGGATTAAGAATGTAAACAAAGCAGTAGACAAAGTAAATGAGATAAGCGAAGGCTGTGAGTGGTTGCAACTATAATACAATGCTGCGTGTGTGCACGTGGGTAGACCCTTAAAGTTACTGGGAAATGAAAATCAAGATATGACCATCATTTGCATATTTTATTTGCCACTTTGGGCTCCATATAGTCTTTGTTGAAATTACTTCTAAATATATATAGTGAGATACCCACATTGCCTGTCTGTCATTTTGGGGTACAGAAATTCGTCTGAACTTGTTTTAGGAAGAGTGAAAATAGATTTTAAGTCACCTTATTTCATTCAAACAGCGTTGAAATTAAAAAAAAAAAAGTTTAAATTCACTGCTTAGGGAAAATCACATCATTTTGAAACAGAGAGGCTAATAAGTGATAGAAACTAGTGGCTATCTCCTGGTTGGGTCATTTACATCTGAAGAAGTGCTGTGACAGAAATTTCCAAGAGTTTCATGTTGAAAATTACAATTGGGAGAAAATGGCTTTCACAAAAATAAAGAGCGAAAAAAAAAAGGGAAAAGGTGAAGATAACATGATGTTTCTACTCACTAGGTAGTCCTGTTGGGTCCCCTTCAGTGTGTAAATCTGATCACCAGTCTTCCCCTAATGGTTTTGAAATGAAGCTGTTGAAAGCTGTGATCAGCAAGCACCCTTTTACTCTCACTACTCATTCTGTTTTCTTCTTCTCTCTGCAGACACGCTCAGTTGCATCCTTCCAGCTGCTAAAGAATCTTTTTTTTTTATGATGTTGAAAATGAATATGTTCTCTTCAAAAGAGGTGGAAACAAATGAATATATTCAGGGACTAGTGCACTGATTTGTGTGTGTGTGTGTCTGATTGAAAGGAAAATGTTTTCTTCCTGTCTGTGGGTTCATCTGTGAGAAATAGAGGAAAGATAATCAGGGAAAGTCCCTTAATGTGTTTTCAAATATTGCTCTCAAGTGTTTTACGACAAACGTGCACGTTGATGGAACTAAATGGCATTTTGGAAAACAATCTTGGACTTACACTTTTAGCGAACTTAATTTTACCTCTATGTAATATGCAAAGATTCTTATGCAAAGGGGATTCTTTTTGGTTATTATTACTGGTACCAGCATCCTTCCAAAAGCATATTCATTGTCAATCTTAATGGATTAGTTCAATACTAGGCTGAATGAGAAAATTCTGCTTTCAGAAGCAAATGATAGCTGCAACTAAATTAATTTGGGTAAGAAGCATAAATAGCATTAAACTTCCAGGTGATGATATTGTCCAGTGTAATCCTTCTGTGGGTAAAAGAAATACATAAATTTGGAATAACTGTAAAATGCAAAAGTCCTGAGGTCTAATTCATGTGATAGGATCTTGCCTTTCAAAATAAGAACTTGGTCAGTGGACTTCAAAACATAATAATAAAAAACAAAAATATTCCATGAACTCTTGGTTCTGGACTAGTTTCCTCCCTATCTGCAGCCAACTTTCATTGCCTGTGAATTCAGACCATCCTGACCATCTGTAAATTCCCGTCTTTTCATACTGATTTCTTCCCAATTAATGGAATTTTATTTCATACTTTCCCCTGTTTATTTGTTAGACCTCGTTTCAAAAGCCCAACAAAACAACTGAGGAAAAGAGATTAATCCCTTACAGTAAAATATATGGCTTTAGTACTAGGACATTTAAGTAACCAAAAATATGGAGTGATCATTTTTGTCACCACAAGATGGCAAGCGTCAAAATGTTTAATCTCAGTTGTAAGGCTCTTCACACAGGAACAATGAATTCCTCTCCTTATAAAATTTAGCAGGAAACGTTCTGCAGCCAACACACAGACTCTGAAGATGGAAGAAAGGAAAACAGAGGCACGTGGGCTACTGATGTGTGTCCGCTCTGAGGAAAGAAACGAAATTAAAGAATATTTAGAAGTTGAACTTCTTATTTAATTGGCTAAGTTCTGATTAAGTCTTTTAGGTCAAGTATTTACTAACTGATGAAAGAAAAGTGACATTAAAATGTGATTTATGAATTCAATTATTTCCAAGTAAAACATAGTAGATAGATAGATAAACTTGGAAAATTGTTCCACAGGTTTTTGTACACAAAAGCATATGGATATAAAAAAATCAATTAATATTCTCACTTTGGTTCAAGTTACTGAAATGGGGTGTCTTCCCCATAGTTTGCCTTCCTCTGTCAGGAGGACTTAACGTAGGTAAGATTAAAGGCATCACTTGGCATCACAGACTAGGTGAAATGGCTCTCTTAGGTACGCAAAGCAGAACTAAGAATTGGTACTCCAGCTCCTTAGTATGCCCTCTCTTTTCAAGAAATTGATAGTTTGCAGGGGAAAAAAAAAGATTTCTTATGTCTTGCCTGTGCTGCGAGGCTATCATTCATCTTATTAAAATGTGCGTGTGATAATGCAAGATGTGACTGAAGGTCACTCATTTCGATCCCATTGACCACACAGTGTCTGTTGGTCCCGGCGTAATTTGTCAAGGTAAGACACCCCAGTTTAAAGGTGGAAGCAAATGAGCTCAGTCATCTCACATTTCCCAAGGCCAGAGTCTGCTTTTTTAATTTTCTACACGTTATTGCTCCTTGTAGTTATTGAGCCGAATCCTCAATTAGCAGTCTGCTAGGTTTGGTATCATATCTGAAAACCCCATGTGATACAGCCGTGGAAGAACCCCCAGCTGGACCTCCATGTAACAACAACAACAAAACTAGTAGTTAGCTTCATCTGAATAAGTATTTTATGGGGCATTTTTAAAATATGTTAATCTATGTAATCTGCAACCATGAATTTAACATTTTGTTTTTGTTTTGTTCTTGCTTTAGGAGTAAACAGTAAACATTATAACTTGTTTCTTTATTTATTTTCCAGCAGTGGTCCTCATATGAAATTTTACTTTAGAAAAATTTTATTTATGAACAGAGGCTAGGGAGGGAAAATAAGAAACACAAAACACGATGACCAAGATCTTAGAAGGAGAAAGGTTTGAATCACAATTACAGCACATTCTGACTTGCACAGAAATGTTGGTTTTCCTTTTAAGATTTCTGATAACTCGGAGCATCAGGAGGGTTTTTTTCCAATTTACTGATGGAGACATAGGGGAAAGGATTCTGCAAGAAAGTGTGGCTATTTTAGAACATTGAATCTGTACGTCTCAGGAATCTCCTTAGATGTAGGTTTCAGGAACACAGTGCAGGGCTCTAGTGGGTTTGGAGCGAGAATCCTTTAATTGATAGTGAGGTCTTTAAGGCATTGAGCTTGAAAGCAGGGCCAGCGACACTTTGATCACAAAAAGGCTCAAAAAGGAGAGTCATGATGCCTTCAAATACAGTTGACTGATTCTAATTAAATCTTGGGCTACCGAGGGAGCTTTGCGCCCGGCTCTGAGTAAACACTGATGCTCAGATGCATTAAACTTTGAGGGACTGAAAGACTAAATAGACTATTGATGTGGAGTTCTCACCCATTTTGAAGGAATCCAAGCAAAGATGTACTTGGTAGAGACCTTGATGTATATTTTAACAAGTGTGAAAGGAAGTTTAGGTTAGAAGAAAGAAGGACAAACGTTTTTTCCGTTACACATTTCATTTTGGTAGTGAATCTATTTTAATCTTTTCTGTTAAAATAATCTTGCAGTTTATTTTGTAAGTAACATATGTACATTAAATATAATTGCAGATACATTTTGTGCTTTTGTTTCATTATTTTCTTCGGGAAAAATTCTGAAAGTGAAATGGGTAAATGAACGTGTTGATTAATTTAAGACTGGAAATGGCTTCACTGACCTCCAGAAAGATTGTACCACTCCTCAAAGATTTAGTTTTAAGTTTAAATTTGTTCCTACATTTAACATATTTCAATTTTTAATGTCTCTTGCTCTGGGTCCCTTGAATTAACACGTGTTCTTTCTGTCATGCATTCATTCCCTTATTCACTCCGTTACTCACTGATGGAGCCTAATGGTTGCTCCAGATTATTACAGCATGGGGTTTGGGGGGAGATAAAGAAGGCAAGTTTTTTATTTTTTTATTTTACAAAAAATATGATAGTTTATAATGAGTATGAGATGTTAAGTCAGAAGACTTTGATTTAATAACTAACTTCTGTCCTTCATTGTGTGCCATTTAACATTTTTGAGGTTCTAATTAATCGACTTTAAAGTAGAAGAAAATAGTAATCACTTTAGAAAGAGAAGCATTTACGCAAGTGTTTTCTAAACCAGAAAACCGTTTACAAATCAGGATTGGGATGTGGCTTTACAAAAGCAAGACAAAATTCTTTATACCCTCCATCACTTACGTTTACCTAAATTGATAGTTCAAAGTCATACTACAGTAATCTGGGTAAATACTGAACTTCAGCAGCGTCTTTGTCTAATATAGGATTGACACTATAAATGCATGCCTTTTTCTCCCTGTTGAAGGATTTCATCTGGAGGACGTGACTGTGGTTGACTTGCAAGCTGAACCGGGCAATCAGGGGCTCCTCACTCCCTTCCCTGTCTTTGGAATGTATGTTCTGCCCATGGTTCCCGAACTAAGAGCTACTTTAAGGACACAGCCTTGAGAGAACAATGTGGTGTTGAGGCCATTGAGACCGAATATGTGACTGAACTTTGTTAAAGTCTCTATATAAAGTCTTAAGATTCTGAAAGGCTGGTATAGAGACCTACTCAATCTTGAGGCCACCCAAGACATGCCTTGGGTGGAGGTGCCCTTGCTGGTTTAGCCTGCTGCCTACCAGTCTGGAGTGGTCTGCCTCCTTCTTCTGTCAGCCCGCACTCTCTGGGGAGGGGGCTAGTTTCAGATTTCACCCAGGGAACTTCAGAGGTTGTAAACCAACACCCTCCCTCCCCTCCTCTCTGTTTCTCCTGTCCCTCCTTGTTTCATGTTTAATATTTTATTTATGCATTTAATAAACAAATCATTTACTTATTTGATAGACAAAACACTCACTTGCTTAAAAATAAATTCAGAAACCATGAGACAATAAATTGTGAAAATTCCCCCTTCCACCGCAATGACCAGCCACGCAGTTTCCCCCTGTGAAGGCATTTAGTTTTCTAAATCCTTTTTTTTTTTTTTTTAATGGAGGTACTAGGGATTGAACCCAGGACCTCATGCATGCTAAGCACACGCTCCAGGGACAAGAGCAGTGAGTCAATCAAAAACCACTTCCAAGCGAGGGTATAAGAGAAAGGGGGAGACAAGGAACACCGATTCCTTCTTGAATGTGCCTGCTTCTACCCCTTGGAGGTGTATCTTCTTTTCCTAAATAAATCTTTTAAAATCTTTTTTGCTACATAATGCTTTCTGTCTCCCGTCTGTAAATCTTATCTTTTGAGTAAGACCAGAATCAGATTTCTTTTTTCCATTTCTCTTTTGGGTAACAACCACACAAAGCTTAGTTCACATACTGTCTTCCTTACACAATTTCTTCAAACCACACATAGTGGAAAGTAATATAACAAATATTGTTGAATCTCTATGTCATAGATATTGTGCCATGAACTTTCACCTTCATGTGAATGATCACATTTCAAAACAACCAAAGAAATTAAATACTGTTTTCTTTCTCCTTCTCCTTCCTCTTCATTTTCCTCCCTTTCTTCTCCTTCCCTTCCCCTTCTCTTTCTTCTTCTTCCTCCTCTTGAGCCAAATTATCCCCAGAGAAATTAATCTCCTCAATTAAATTTTCAAAGAGCAACACAGGGTTAGAATTGCTTTGGACACAAAAATATCTAACTTTAAATTCCTGCTTTCCCCATTTCTTTGCATTCTCTCTACCTTCTGAAAATTTCTATCCCAACTTTAGATTTTTCTGTATCATGTAATGAAATTATTGTGTTTATATACCTCCTAACCATTTGCATGTATATCTTAAGTTTTGTTCTTAAGGGAAAAATCTGATTTTCTCAGTATCCTTTCATATGCTCTCAATAGGTACTGGATAAGTCATCATGCATCATCTCGAAAGTCATGTTATAAAAACGTTTAGAAGCCACCCGAGGGCAGGGTATAGCTCAGGTGGTAGAGTGCATGCTTAACATGCATGGGGTCCTGGGTTCAATCCCCAGTACTTCCTCTAAAAATAAATGGACTTAATTACCTCCCCCCCCAAGTAAAATAATTAAATAATACAATAATAAATAAACAAAATAATGAAAAAAAAAAAAAAAGAAATTGCCCAACTATGTTTGGGGATTAATTATTCTTACACTTAAAATTGGAATTCAATAAAATACAGAAAGCTGTTCATTTTAAATTGGCATTTTAAATGTAAACGTTTTCTGCTTGTAAAAGAAAGTTAGCATCTACCTTTGAGATTTTCTTCTTTTAAAATAAGGGAAAAAATAAGGTCTTTGTATCTTTTTTTTTAAAGTACTCTCAAGTAGGGGAAGAAAAAAGAAACCAAAAAACCAACCCAGTAGATTATGCCTGAGGCTTTCACTGTAGCCCTTGGGGTTTAAATCAGAGGGGCAGCCTGAGATGAAAATGATAGCTCTGTGACTGGTCTCGCAGCATCAGTGACCTCAATGTAAATTGTTCCTTAGATGATGGGGAACAAATGAGAAAACTTTTAGGGAAGTTAAGAAAATGCAACTTTTTTCCTAGAAGAAGATTGTCCCTAGGGATACGTTTAAATCTTTCGAAGGCTATACCTGTCTACTGTTTATGGAACACGGAGAGATATGCCCCAGCTCTTCTCGTCTCTCCTTTTAATAGAAGTTACTCTGCCAGAGAGATGACACATTTGTATATGTTAGTTTTAAGCAGGGTCAGGCCAAATCTGAGTTTGTTCTAATAACACTGCTACATGCATTATCTGGCCAAGAGAGAAGAGAATGTCTACATCAGGAAAAATCCTATGGTGCTGCTCGCCTATTTGCTGCAGAACCCAGTCACTCACAGAACTGGGAAATAGTTGGGCAAACAGAATACAGCTAGAGAATCACGTGATACTAATAATAAAATTAAAATAAATATCCAGTTAGGTACAGGGCAATGATGAATGCTTTGCAAATAACTGGTAAGGACTTATACAAAAATTCAAGACAGTAAACTAACATTATTATGCACCAGTAATATTTCAGACACTTCAAATGTATCAAATTTTAGTTACTATTCCCACAACACTGAGACATGCATTGACCTTACCTTCCTAATGTTGTCATTGAGAGTCACAGAATTTGTAACATACAAATAATAATAGCATGTGGAAGATTGTTAAAACTCAAAAATGTTGGCTCCTTCCAGAGTTGAAAAAAATAGTCTAAAGATCTAAAAAAGGTCTTGAAACACTGAAAAGGATCAGATATGGAAAAAGACCAGAGATGGAATTAGGAACCAGGTTTCAGCCTAATGGGTGACCTTGGGCACTGACTTCCCCTCACAGAAATTCAGCTTCATTATCTATGTAATAAGGAGGAGGGCAGCTCATATCTCTGATACTGATGTACATGCATTACATATTTTTAGGAGAAAAGTATTGCTGTGTTTATTTTATAATTGTGAAGAATAAGGCTGAGAAAACTCCTGCAACTGAGTAAGTTGAGCTAGTCAGCACTGGAGGCAGGTTTCCAGACTAGGTATGTCAGAGAATAAAAGCCACATTATTTACATTACATCTTGTTCCTTACCAAGGAGATCAGGATTACTTCTGATTGCTTATGTAACATAGAAAATACATAATGTCAGCATGGGGCTTTGGGAGGCAAGCAGCAAATATACAGCTATGTTTGTCTGCAGTCTGGTGTTATTGGCGGGAAAATAAGCACCTGTTTCAGGAATTCCAGGAGCCTAGGTAATGGCAGTCATCTAAATCCCAATGTCTCCACATAGCTAACAAAATCATCAATAAAACAGACCAAAAAGAAGACCAAATAATATGAACAAAAAATATGAACAAAAATCCCACACTTTCCCTGAAGTAACGCTTTTCCTTGAACCATTTTTCCCCCCTGAATGCATGCAGAGTGAAAAGCAAGCATATTCAAAGGGGAGGGGAGCTGACTTAGAAGAGGATTGAGACAAGAAATGTTGCCTGGTTTATTTTGGAGGTGGGGTGTTACTCTTAGGGCAAAGCATAGTCCATGGTCAGAACTGTACAGGGCTCAAAATTTCTAATGGCAAAAACACAATCTTTTAGGCCCAAAGACCCAAGGAACAGAACTTGGAATATCCACAGTGACTAGAAAGTGAGAGAGAAGGGAGAGTCCTCCATCTCTTATCCTAAGGTTTACAGAGATCTCACAAGATTTTAGGATTGCCACAAATTACGTATGCACGAGACAGAAAAATCCCAGCCCAGATGAGAATAAAAGAAATGCACTGAGATTTGAGTAGACATCCAAGTAAGAGCTTTTAATTTGAGTTTAAACAGCTTGATTGCCTGCCACACAAACAACAAAAAAAATCAAACTCTGATAGAATATAAGAGAATCCAGAATAGTCACTGTATAATGTTCACCATGCACAGACCTCAGGTGACCCAGGTGTTGGAGTTTCAAAGCAGCCAAAATGAACAGGCTCAGTGTTACAAAGGAAAATGTGCTTTCAATGCACGAAAAAATATGGCACTGCAACAGGTAAATAGAAAATATTAAAAGTAACAAAATGAAAATTCTGCAACTGAAAAAATACAGTATCTGTAATAAAAAATTTAATGGATGAGACTAAGAACATAACAAATATGCCAGAGGAAAGAATCAATGCGCTTCAAGACAGATCAATAGAGATCAGTAAATTTGAACCAGAAAGAGAGAGGGAAAAGGGAAAGGAAAAAAGATTTAACAGTAAAGAAACCTAGACTCAGTACCTATGTGACAATATCACACTGAAGGTCTAGTATGTGAGTCATTTGTAGCCCAGAATAGGAGAAGAGACAGGATGGGGTTGAAAAAATAACTGAAGAAACAATGGTAGAACATTACCCAAATTTTAGTGAAAGACATAAATGTATTGACTTAAGAAGTACAGCAAACTGAGACAGTAGGCGTGTTTTACTTTACCTGGTTGAGTTCTTTGTCTTCACAATATCGTATGTAAACTCCTGAGTCCCCCAGTTCTCATGCTACAACTCCCTTCCAACTGCATTCCTAAATGACAGATCTGACAGGGTAACCCCTTTACCTTTACATGGAACCAAGGTTCCATGGCTATTTACTGCCAATGGAATAAAATAGTTAATGGTGGGTTAATCCCTTTCTTCCATCTGCTCAGGTGTTATTTTTATCTTCTTTTGGCCAAGTTTTTATTTTTTGACCCTGTACTCATGGCGCACTGTATTGATTTAAAAAACCACTATGCTTTTCCTTGAACCATTTTTCTCTTACTTGTTACAGTCTGACATGATTCTCAAAATTTCAGTAGCTCTAAAACGTTCAGATTTTTTTAGGCTATTCAACATTGATAGAAAAATAATTTACATAATACTTAAGACTCTTCGGTAGTCAGTAAGGATAATTCTCTGGAGAGAATTTCAGCTTTAAATGATACAGCTGTAGAAAATGCCAATTATGAATGCAAGAGTAAATCAGAAAATGAGAAGAGCTAAAACATAATACAACAGAAAACGGAAGCATTTTGTAAAGGATACTTCAGAGTTAGTTTTTCTTCAAAGTCCTATAAGTACTTTAGGAAAATAGGATTAGATAAATCTGATTTGAGAAATTATATATTTATAATTAATTAGTATAAATATTCCTCTTAAAAGTACATAAACAGGTTTAGAGTTTACATCTTTAAAAAATTATTTCCCTCCTCTGTGGGTTTGTTAGACTTTTTACTCAATTGCATAGGGATGTTTTTCTCACCAAGAGAAAATGAATTTCTTCTTTTTTGTATTCAAGCCCTGTGGTTGTTATTTAGCACAGCCCTGCTATGGCCAATTAGTAAACATGAAAGAAGTATTTTTAATGGACTACTTTCCATCAAAGAGATCCTTTTGGGAAACTCCAAGTTCCCCAGGAATGTGAATCTGGGTCATTTGAGAGTACAGAGTGTATGCTTGTTCTTTCTGTCAAAGATAAGAGTCACTGCAGGAAAAATCCTAATAAAAGAATATGAGAAAAAGAACTAACAGTGGCCAAAATAGTATAGGAATCATCAACTCTCACCTAGAAAAGGGGAGATGCACGGCCCAGTAATGTCACGAAGGGGATGGAAGTCTTACCTTCATTGCTGCACAAAAGCACGAGCTGGGAGATCTTGAGAGAAATATTTGAGATGTGAGACATGGGGTACTTCCTTCCATTCCTTTCCAAATCAAATGCCGCTCGTCTTCCTTTTAATTATGCCGTATCAAGAAGCAACAGAATGGCATATTGGATGCACATGAGATTTTCACTCAGGAAACATGGACGTGAAGTCACCATATAGTAATCTTGTGAATTTTGGAAAATTGTCTGACATTTCTACGCCCCTGTTTCTTGATTTAGCAAATAAAAGAAATAGTCATTCCTTTCAGCTTATGTGGCCAAGTTATCACAATGTATGTGATTTTGTTCACTGTGTGTGTGCTGTTTTGTTTTGTTTTTTTTTTTTGTAAATTTAAACCATGTATCACGTCCATTCTTGTTTCCCCTTTTGCCAGTTCAAGGTTGCCTACCTCCTACTAGAATTCCAAAATGCTAAGAGACAAAGTATTTCCTTCCTGCCTTGGCAAGTAAACATTTAAATATCAGTAAGTCACTCTGGTCAAAATACTAAAGGAAAGATCGAATGATCATTTAATTTACTCCTGAGAAACTTTGGAATCTTGGCCATATGGGCAAGTGATCAAATAATATGCAAAAAAAAAAAAAAAAAGAAATCTGGAAAAATATATTAGAAAGGTGTGTCCAGCAGTCATTACTGAAAATACTGTATTACCATTCTATACTTCGTGACTGTTGTGGTATTTGTCAGTCTTTTAATTTCAAGAATCATTTTAATTTTTTCTCACTAATATTCATATCCCATACCTAATGTTGTGTTTGTAGTTTGTATTAGATTCAGGCATCAGTTCCCTTATGGGAGCACAAGAGTTTCTTTTGGAGGAAGTGGAACTTCTCTTTGGCCTAGGGAAAACTCATTATCTTCTCTGCTCTTTTAAAACTGCAAAACAGTCCCTTATCACTTCATGGGTTTGATGTCTGAATACCTGAAAAAATGAACAGAAGCCTTAAATCATTGAGCACATGTTAATCTTAATTCACGGTGAGGCTTAGCTTCAAATCTCGGGTTTAATTACGTCACAACATTAGCAGAAAGTCATGGATACGGGGAGTGCACTGTTTCATGTTAAACAATGGAACGTTCTTTTATTTTAATATGACTCTGATGGCTCACTGGCTGGGAGACAAGAATCCTGAGCTGGTTGTGCAGTGCTGAATTCCTGATATGTCCTCTACACTCTGGAGTCTCTGACATGAGCTGGAGAGACGGATAGGACAGGAATTATGCAGCCTAAGGTCATTAAACAGAGTAGAGTGAGGAAGGGTATGGATTCCGTGTCTTCTAACATAGACCATCAATCTTGACTATTGGCAAAGAGATTTCCTATATTCAGATGAGATGTCATCTGAAAGAAGCTTACAAATGTACTTCCTGTGCAGAATTTGTGGCAACAGATTATTCCTTAAGACTTCATAGTAGAAACTTCACCAATAGCAGGGATATGACAGACTTAACTGAAGAGAGGAAAGTAAATGACAAACATTCTCCATATTCAATGAATTATTGATAAAGACTGTACTGTCTGGTACGTGGAAAAAATGTAGGCAACTACTCACTCAGTCTCTAAAGTTTCTTGACTGCCTGGCTTTACAGACATGTATTATAACTGAATTCATGATGGAAAACTATTCCGCATGGTTTTAACAGCATCTTAGATTTGGAAAGGAAAGCAAGTCCATTTGCTTACTGTACCTCAGAATCATTGTTATCCTCTACAACTGTGCTTCATTGAATACTGGTATCGGATAAGATGCTGATAGGTGTTCCTACATTATAAATCAGGCCATTATGTGGTTGAATGTTCAGAATTCAATTAAAATTTTCTGTTTACTAATAGTGATGCAAAAATCCCGTTACCTGTCACTAATAATCATTGTTTTGTGTTTTGGAGTAATTTACAATTTTTTTCTTTTCCTTTGTCTGAAAACATTTTTGTGTATGCTATAGCAGACATTGGGGTCATTCCCTTGGTACATTCGCCCCATCTCATTGTGAAGTAACCAAACTCACTGGGTGAAGGTGACCACAGGTGGCCCCTGATAGTTGTAAGCCATCACTATTGCTCATTTTTGGTCTCTTACGATCAGTTGTCTCCCAGCTGCGTGCTCCCTGTTCCCTCTCTGCCCTTTCTAGAATCCACTCACTAACAGCCAGATGACCTTCAAAAGCAGTGATCATACTATGTTACTTCTTTGATTCATTTAAGCACAAAATTCTACAACTGTATTACATCTCTCTTTCAATAAAAACTAATATTTTTTCATGACTTACAAAGCCCTCTTGTGATCCAATTTCTCTTTACTTCTCCAGACTTATCTCATCTATTTTCACAATGGAATCATCACTCTCTGGCCACATCAGCTTCTTTTCCTTCCCTCAGACAACTACTTCTTGTTAACCAGTTTATTTCCTGCATAAAACATAGCATAAGAAGTGATGATCTCATGTGTTTCTTTACTTTTCTTGTGAAATATCTTATCCAGTGAAATGTGAACTTCATGAGGATAGGGGCTATTTTTATGTTCATCACTGCTTTGAAATAAGTGAACAGTGGCTTGTATATTGTAATTTCCAAATACATAATTGTTAAATGATGAATAAATGACTTGAGCTCGGATACAATATTATCAGTCATTTAAATAACCAGTATCAATTTGTAATATAATACAGAGGGCAATAATGATAGGAGAGAGTGTTTTAAATAACATGTTACAAATATACATTTCAATAACATCATCAGAGTAGGATTTGGCATGAAATAGTGAGACGGTCACTTGCCCCAGTTGGCTCCCCTGACTTAACATAACCTATAATCATCTCCACTTGCGAGGATCCCCAGCCTTTGGTGAATACATTGCTCATCTGACACTGACACAGACTGTCTTGTGAAATCGAGGACAGTAATTCAAATTGCTCTTTCGTTTATAATTTTTTCATGTTAATAAGATGTGATATGTGCATATCTTGATTCTCATGAACTATTATAAGCTACCAGAGGGTGCTGAGGTGTAGACAGTGCTGCTCACTAATTCGTAAATACTTACTGAATCAATGCATATTTACGTATTTCTTTGATTACAAAGAGGTATTCATAATTTTCTTAGGGACTTGCCCTCAGTTTTTTCCTTCATAGAACCTCTTCAAAGAAAAGAATTTTAATTCCTGGGTGTGTCCTGGAATCCTCCTTTCTTTCGTTTTGGTAATAGAAACCAAAAAAAAAAAATAATAATAATAAATAAAGAAGAGAGGATAACTTAGAGTTCTTCATTTGACAAACATCTTTTGAATCACACTAGACATTGTGCTAGACTTTAGAGATAAAGCAAGGAACAAGTGGACAAGTTCCCTACTGGGATATCCATCATAGCCAGGAGATAGAAAAGAAACAGGTTAACACATAAATGAGATAAACAGATTTTTTAACGTATTTTGAAGGCAAACCTGAAATGATTCCTGTTGTTGAGCCGACAGATAGCGGGGAATCCAGGCTTTAATCAAATAATCCCACAAGGAAGCCAACTTGGCTTGTATAATAAAGACTGACCTAGAAGAAAAAGAAAATGTCTGTGTGGACAGAGTTTGTGAACAAGTTTAAGGGAACCAGGATGTGGGGTGAGTGTTTTTGATTAGCTGCTGCACTTGTGAGCTAGATAAGAACGGGACAAGGACCATGCATTTCTGACTTGTGCAGTGTAATGATAGAAGTATTACATTTTTTCTCCAGAAACTGCCATAAAGATTTAAATTTCTTCTTAAGTATCTCTGGTTGCAGCAGTGATGTTCTGTTGATGTGGCCCAAGCCGTAAATGGGCTACACTGAGTGAGGGCGTGCTTGGTGTAGTGGCTGCTAGGAAGGAGTCAATACATTGTTGCTTCTTCCCGTATTGCATTGCCCTGGCTTTGGCTGTGACCTAGATAACCACTCTTCCTCACGGTCAAAACTTGACAAGCCAGGTCCTAGACCCTTCCTACCTGGGGCCTTTTCTCTCTCCCTTGTTGATATGTTCCCACCTACTAGTCTCAATCCAGCTCTACTTTTCTTTATAATATTTTTCAAAGCTCTTACAATGGATAAAGCAACATAAATTCCCAGGAACATTGAAATAATAACTGGAATTTCTTCATGGCTCTTACTTTTGAATCTGCCAAAGGCTTTGCTGTTTCATTTAAACCCACAATGTCCTAATAGTCTCTCAGAGGTCCTGGTACTTTTCCTATAAACTGTGGAGTTTGAGGTGCTTTCTCCCAGCAAAGCTAAGCTGGTAAGTCTGTAATTTCCAAAGTTATCATTTCCTCCTTCTTTTATAAAGATGAATGTAGTATTGACCTTATTCCCTGCTTGATTTGATATTTTATGGGTTTGTCAATACATCCTGTCTGGCAGATCTCAGGAGCCCTTCTCTGCCTCACGACTGAATATTTAAGATTGAACATTAAAGCTCTGTGCTCTCGATATAAATGTCCACGATTGGCAGAGGGAGATAGAAGAAAGACACAATTTAATATGATCTGACAATACTGTAGGCGCTAGACTGAAAATTTCACCCATGTCTATGTTTTCATTTATCTTTATAGCAACGTTATTTTACAGATGAGGAAAGGGAGGCATGGGGAAATTAGGCAATAAGGAATTATCAGTTAGGGATCAAGTTCATTTCTAAAAGGAAAGCTAATTCATTCCCCAATCTCTGCTCCCACTTTGTTAAAATAAGTGTTGCTCCATTAGCTGTATTTAAATAAATATAACCCATTTTATTAGTTTGCTTTGATCATCCTCTCACAAACAGTATCAAGGGTCTAGTTTGTAACTTATATTTGTTCAGTCCTAAGAGGAAATAAAAAGATAATGTGATAAATACCTTTGCCTTCTTAAGGTATCCCATCTTATTTTTCTGTATTTAAAGTGAATCCTATTAAAAATATTTCAATGTGTGTGTGTGTGTGTGTGAGTGTGGTGTAGTGTTTCACTGTGGTGACTTCAAGAAATGCGAACTCCTTAAACTCTTCAAGTGCTTCCTTTAAGTGTCAACAAATGCACAGAGCAGTGGCCAAAGTACTATATATGAAGATGGTATAATGATGTTTAAGCCATAGATTTATCCCTGTGTATGTGGTATTGTAAGCCATGTAAACTCTCAAGCTTTGTTTTTCTTATCTCTAAGATAAAAATATTTTGACTGGATGATATTGAAGTTTGTTTTTTTTTTCCCCTAAGATTCTATTAAATTTTCTGCTATATCTAACTTTGATCCTACAAGCTTCAGTTTAGGTCAGGTTTCATATTAGTGTCTCCATGGAAAGATAGGACAGATCATTTTTCTTTTAAAACTGCAGACTTAGAGGAAAAATAATAACATGTAATTCTGAGGCCAGGATTCTAGACTTGGAAAGGAAATATACTAATCACCATAAGATTTAATTAGTTTGGTCAATAAAATATTTCTTGAGTGGAAGATAATTTTAAATTTTAATTTTTTTCCATTGAATGTCTACAAAATCATCCCCCCAAAACTTGAAATTATCCAAAACCAAGTATTACTTTGCATTTTCCAGATATAAAATTAGCCTTTTTATATTTTTAATGATTTTTGAAAATACGTAGAGTAAATCTAAATTAAGTGCTGAAATTCCAATTCCTTGCATAAACATTCTTCCTTGAAATCAGAAACATCTTAGCCATTGTCATCCTTTTTGTCATCAAACTCTTATCCCCTAGTATTAACTTCCAGTGATGTACAATAAGGCTGAGAAACTGTCATAATTTAGAGACGTTTAAGGATACATGATGACTAAACGCAATGTTTTATCTTGGGAGATGTCCTGGGATGGGAAAAGGGCACTGAATAAATATGAAGGAAATCTGAATAAAGTATGGACTTCTAGTCAATCACAATGTTGTCAGTATTGGTTTACCAACTGTAACAAATATAGCATACTTATGTAAGATCTGAACAAAGAAAACTGGGTACAGGGTATGTGAGCTATCCCTATCCTATCCTCAAGTCTTTTGCAAATCTAAAACTATATTAAAATAAATTTTTAAAAAATATATGTCAAAGTCATGAAAGACACAGAAAGGCCAAAGAAGCTTCTAGATTAAAAGCTAGTGAAGGGCTGTGCAATGCATGATTCTGCATTCAAGTCTCTAGCAGGTTTTTTTCTCTTTTCCTTTTGCAGTAAGTGACATTATGAGGACCACTGGAAATTTAAATAATTTACCTGAAGTAAGTAATTGACCTGAGACTACCTTAGGACTTGAGGATGGAAACATACAAGGCAAACCCAGGAGCAGATTCCACCTGGCAATGCCTCACCTCCATCACAGTTGTAACCAAAACACAAGCAGCCCTAATTTGCCTTGTAAATGACTTTCTAGAAAAATCTTTGATTATCTAGCTTACTAAATAATTTTAAGTTAATCAGTGTAACTGAGATTCCAGAGAACACTTTTTTTTTTTTAACTTCATTGAATTACTGGAAAACTTCCCAGACTGAGAGTACACTTCTCTTTATGAAGCTCTTTTGTGACCACAGGATTTTCCTGAGTGGCAGTGGTGAAGTGAGAGGAACCTGCTCCAAATGCAGAAGTTTTCTCCCCATCTGATTCAGCATCACAGCTGTGGGAATGGGTGAGAAAGAGAATTTAACTCAGGTAGTTTGATTGAAAAAAATGTTTGTTGTTGTTGTTGTTTCTAAAGGCTATTTCTCCAGAACCATGATGTCAAGACATCGGAAAATAGCAACAAACAAATTTGATGATGTACTTACTGGCAAGAAAAAAGGAGCGAAAAAGATAAAAATGACAAGTCACGTGTCCCACACAAATTGACTAGCTCAGGAATAGGTCCACTTGAAAAACATACAGTAGAAAGTTAGTCTGCATTTGAAATCAGTTCATGAAATGCAATGCCTGCCTCTGTATTCTTCCCTATCAGTATAACTCTTAGAACTAAATCTGAAAAGGCAATTGTCTTATAAAAACAAGATCGAAAAGAATAAGTTTTATAAGGAGAAGTAGATTAAACATATTAGTTTCGTGCATCATGGGTATTCAGAAATGTTTAAAATGTTGGGCCATACTACCCACTAAATATATTTCTCAAAATCTAAGAGTGATTCCATTTCATTTTTTTAATTGAAATACAGTCAGTCATTTCATTTTTAATCTTTATATTTCTACTTGAAGGGCTGCCCTAAGCAATGCAGATGTATTGCTCTGATGGAACGAATGCATGTAATTATTACAGAGCCTCACCCAGAGAGATGTATAATTATTTGCCTGAACAGAGAGCCCTTGGAATTATTAATCTCTGATAAGTACAAAAGGAAAGCCATCTTCCAGGTAAGCCCTAGACTGGACTAGCCTCTGAATCCAATGCTTTTCATTCTTCCGTTGAGCCACGTATGTCTCAGCAGGTTCCCTCAAATTCCATCATTATGGATATCTGGTCTTTCAATGTAGGAATAGCCTGTTTCATCAGAATATTCCCTTCTCAAAGGATTCAATGATAAAATATGGGCTATATTTTAATAGGAAAGATTATTTTTAAAATGTACGTGTTTTATATTTATAAGAGATTAAACCTGCAAAGTAAGAATTTTGTGGTAAATTGGATCAAAATTAAATAAGGTAAAGCCCCATTTTAGGAAACCTTGGGGAGTTTTTCGAGGCTAACTTTTCTAGGAGGCTTGTTCTTCTCGTTTCCCCCTTCCCCAGTCACTAAACGCAGAACATTTAATCTTGTTGTAGCGACTGGTGAAAAGGGGGCCTTCATACGTGGTGAGGATCACAGTGCTGTCTCTGTACGAAGGACAGTATCGTGAAGAATAGATTGAAGGTCACAAAAGCCTACTGCAGAAATCTACTAATAAATTTAAAAGTAAACTTTGGACAAGAGAAAGAAAAATACCATAGACAAACGTAGAATATAAAGTGGTTGGTAATGACAGTCCTGACCAAGAAGCAGTCAGCTGGTTTCAGCCTATATTCAAATTGTGGTCAATAAAGATATGAGACTGACTATAGAAGGAGATCCAAGCTAAGCCAAAACTACTCATTTAGCATATTGATTGGACATATATCAGAACCCCTTTTGCAGCCTTGCTTGTTTTATACCCTGCTCCTCAGTGCACCTGATCCAGGATGCTAAATGTGGTCGACTGCTGTAGACTGGCTTTGCCATCAGCATTCCACCTCCTTTCTAATTGGAAAGATGAAAAAAACAAAACACCGCTTCCCAGACTGTTTTAGGGCTATGATTCTGGATGTGAATCAGATCCACCAGGTAGATACACTGACATGAAATCTGGAAGGCAGTAGGGAGGCAAAGTGGAAGCTAGTTTCCAGTAGCTATCTCTGCTGGCGAGCAGGTTTATAGATAGAGAAGTCCAGAGACAATTGAGAGATCTAGACTCAATGTTCCATGTTTTCATTCCTAGCTTTATGGGTTTAAGAGGCATCTGCGAAGGACACGACAGAAGCAGCAGCAGCCCCCTGACCTCTGGATGGTAGTTCCACTGGAATTCCCTTGAGCGTAATAGGACCGAGATGTTCCCTGACTTCTACCCAACTAGGTCATTCGATGATTTGGCTGGCCAGTGATTCTCCATGTTAATCCCCTTTCTTCTTGTAATACCTAAGGTAGCGGTAAGTCCTGACTAATTGCCAAATTGCTATACACATATATTTCCATATAGGATTCTCTGTGGCATTCTCTTTGCATCGTGAAGGTCAGAAATTCTTATATAATTCCCTCTATTGCTGCATAAGGATCTGAGTTTTAAAAAGTCCTCAAATAATTGAAATTTGTAAATACCTTTTTGAGGAGGCTCTCAACTGATTATTGCTCTGAGATGCAGAGTGGGGGAAAACAGACACTCTTCTCTTGCACAATTCTGTGTTAATCTTACTTAATGTTCGATGGGCCCTCAGTTATAAACCCTCTGAAAATACCTGCACTGCTAGGTTTCCCTGCTTTGTAACAAAAATAAAAGAGAAGATCATCTCCTGAGTGTCAAACAATATTTACAATGGATTCAAACACTAATTGACCCATAGAGGACAGGGTCATTACTAGCACATTTGATGCCTTTGTGTGAATTTAAAAAGATGACACTCCCAGGACAAATGCAAATTCGAAACAGATGCACTCAGGATGCAGGAATAATAAGAGAACATGCCTCTTCCTCCCAGTTGGCAAAAAACACACCTGAGTTTTCAGCTACAGTTTGCCATCTTGATGAACTGCCCTTGTATGTGGCATGCATAATTGTTCAGATGCTTATAACACTGCCCAGAATATTGTAGGTGCTTAAAATGATTATTGAACTATTAAATTTGTCTTCTAAGAATCCAATAGATTAAATATGGCAAAAAGAGGAAAGGGTGTGCCTTTCTCTCTTTATCCTTTGCACCTAGCCTGGCATCTGTTGTGTATTTAGCAACAGTTGATATTTTCTTCAAAAAACCAATGTATTGGTTTCCTAGTGGAAAGGCTTACCTCCCTGAATAATAAATTCTGTGGAAAGAACATATAATACTGTACCTTTTTCCAGCTCGAATTTCTTTTGTATTTTCTTAGAATGCAAAATTGAATAATAAGAACTTAAGGAAGACTCAGAGCACCCTCCCTTTGAGAAGGTCATGCACTTGGACACACCTTGACTTCTGTGTGCTGCAGTCAGCGTCGAGCACGTGAAATTTTATTTTTGTTTCCATGAAATGCATTTCCCTCCTGTTTATATGGGTGTATGTTGTGTGTAGATCTGTCATATTTTTTGCAGAATGCAGAAAAACTGACATATTTTCTCCATAACAATATGTATGGGTGTTCTAGAATAAATCTGCTATCTCTACTGATCCATTTAGTGAAATGTGAGAAGCACATGCAATTGTGAGATGCCATTTCACTACGTTACGGTTTACACAGGTTTTGTCAAAAAGTGTGAGGTAATTCTTACCTTTGCGTTCCTGTACATAAAGAGGTAATGTCTTGTTTTTCTTTAACTTCATTAACGATCTTCTCTTAATTGAATTTCATCGACTTGATTATAATATGCTCAGTGTGATTTTCTTTCTTTTTACCATTGCTAGAATTGGAGATGCTTTCTGGCTCTCTGAATTTACAATTTTTAAAACAAATTCAAGAACAAAATAGTGGTTATTTCTTCAAATATTTTTCAGCTTCTCTTCTGGAAATCTAACTACATGTGCGTTACACCACTTGAAACTCTACCACTTATAATTGAGACTCTGTTCATTTGTTTTGTTTTCTTCTCCCTTTCCTCTTCCTTCTTCTGTTTAAGATGTTTTTGCTTTTGTTGTTTATTGTTGCTTGTTTATATGTGCTTATGTGTTGCTGTATCTTGAAGGTCATTGTTATTCTCTTCTTCCAATATCCACTTTTCTCTCAAGCCCTTCTCAGTGTGTCCCAGTGTATTTTTTCACTTCGGATATTTAATTGTTCATCTTTTGGAGTTTCATTTATTTCCTTTTTGTATATTCAATTTCCTTATTACATTTATATTTTACTTTAAATGTGATAATGATCACATTTTTCATAGGGTTTTTTGTTTTGTTTTGTTTTTAAAGACTCTGTCTCTAATTTCAACATTTCTGACATTTCTGGATATCCTTCTCTGGATTTGAATTTCTTCCACTTATAGGTCACATTTTCTAGCTTTTTGCTTAGATATAGTGAAATTTATTAAATTTTAGATATTATCAAAGTTATTGAGAGTCTGAATTTTACTGCCTTCATTTAAAGAGTATTGAAGTCTATTGGGGGAGTCTGTTATTTGCAGATTAGCTTGAATGCTTTTGTGGCTTGTTTTTTAGTTTGTTAGGTCAGCTCTCCATTTTAGGTGAAACTGAGCCTCGCACTAAGTTCTTTCCACTACAAGATCTCCGGTGGAGTTTCTGGATGTACAGCAAGGTCTCTCTATTTCCACTGGTTAGACTTAAACAATTCCCAGCCCTCTGTGAGCTCTTTGAATTGCTCAGTGACATCTCACTAGTAGTTCTTTTTGAGGTGTCTTGGTGTTTTACCCTCACAAAAAGCACAATTCAGTGTATGACAGACTCATTCCTTAATGCTCTTTTCAGTGGAGTCCCTCCATTCCATACTGTATCCCCTACATTCCAGCATTTTCAACCGCCCCAAACAGCAACTTATGTCCGCCAGTCAGCAAGATCACTGCGCTCTTCTTGTGCTTCTCCCCCCGTAACACACTCAGGAATGTGAATCATGGTGTAAAACCAGACCATTTGTAGTGCTAATTGCATTTTTCTCTTCTCTCAGGAATCAAATTCTTGTGATGATTGTGGTCCACTGTCTGTAAAAGTTTTTTTTTTTCATATATTTTTCCAGTTTTCTATTTTCTTACAGTAAGATAGCAAACCAATATCAATTAATGCCTCATCCTTTGTTAAAGCACTGTGACCTCCCCATATGTTATGCTAAATAAATGTTCTAATATTTAAATATTCTCTTTTACTGTAGCATTGGATTCAGTGGGCATTTAGTATTTATTTTTGATTGAGCCACTGGGTGCACTTGCATTTTTATTGTAAACCATTTATTTGTCCATTCAGGGAATGGACAGCTTAGTCTCCAGAGGTTTAGATTTCAGCGAAAATAACTGTTAGATTGAAATTGTAGCTATAGTTTTTCTCTGAAATGTTCAAAAGGAGCTGACTAAGACATACTCTCAATCTCCTAGGTTTCATTGTAAGTCGAGACAAATCTATATTATACTTTAATTTATAAATCTTAGTAGTTTCATGCCCTTACCACTCATTTAAGAAACTTTGTTTCTTAAAGATTTACTTTCCTCTGAGTACTTCTGGGAATCTCCAAGGGGTGTTTTAAACTAGTCTTCAATTTGTTTCTGGTTATATTTCTTCTATAGCCTTATAGAATTCAGTTTCTACATCAGTAGAAATCTCTGCTGATTTACTTCTGATAATAAATGTATACCTACTGTTTTATTTCCAGGAGGAGATTGGGACTGAGTAGCCATTAACTCATGGTTTTGGTTGCTTGGGGCACAAAGGAGTGAACGTTCTTTCCTCTAAGATGAGTTACATTGTTCTGCTCCAGCTTTAGTCAGTACTGGTGCCTCAAAATAGCTCCAATATAGAACTCTGTTTCTGTTATTACTCCCTTATTGTGAAGTGTGCTTCTACCCCAGTATGGCCACCTTCCTTTTGAGAAAGATCTTCCAGATGCTCTGATGCTTGCTCACGTACAGTTAGATGTTTCCACGTGCTCAGCTTCGGCCAGTCATAATTTGTGACGGGAGCATTCTTTTGTCTCTCTGTGCTACATGTGGGTAGCAGGAGTCCTGCAGCAGAATTGTTCAGTACCATCCTGATATAAAACACAGAGCAGTGCCTCTCAGTTTAATCACACTGCTTTTTCTTTTTCTTATAGTTTATACAGGGTACCCATGTATACTATAGCAAAGGATATGTTTGGCTGGATTCTGAGGTCATCTGCTACTGTTTGCAAAACAAAATGCTCTTTCTCTGTCTCTTTCTTTTGTTGCTCCAAGCATTGTCAGCCATCCATACAATCTGGCGTTTGTGAGGGTTCTAATATTCAATATGTTGGTACATATGTGAACCTCAGGTATTGAAAGAGTTGAAATCTTCCTCCCTAATCAACCTCAAGGAATTCCTTAGCTTTCCTCCTCCATCCCTGTATACCAAAACTTTTCTAACTCTGCCCATAAGTTTTATCACTTGAGATACTCTATTACTTAAGTATAACAACCAATCCCTAAATGTTGGAAAATCTACTTAAAGCTGATTAAAACTCAGAGCTAAGTCCTCTCTGGTGTAATATGGCTATGTCCTTTAACAGGAAACAAAGCATATAAGTGTACCCTTAATTTATTGCTACATGATTCTTTGAATTCTAATGAGTATCAAGAGTGATTTCAGAAAGCCATAGCCCACTTTGTGTCAAATTATAAAAAAGCTATTGGAATTTTGATACATCTATTCATAACAATGTTCACCAATGATTGTACCTTGCTTCCCGTCACAAATAATCAGCAACAGATTGTCTAAGATGTGCAGCTGCTGGGCTGCTGGGCTGGATTCCACCCAAGCACCACAGCTCTTTTAATCACACTCTCTGACTCAGTGGCCCTTTTCCCAACCAATTACATCGGTACTCTTCAATTCTTCTTGGCAACTCTTACATTTTCCTTTTTTTGTAGACACGATTTTTTTTCCTCTTGAGATTGATGGAAATATGTTAACTGTTTGTATTTAAGATATGAAACTTTTTCATAACAAATTCATTATCTTGATCCACTTCCGTTCCAATTATATTTTTAACATGACAAGTAAAACGTTTCTAAGCACATACAAGACAACCACCTGGCAACATGTATTGCAAAAAATTTTAAATGCAATTACAAGAACGTCTCACATCTTAGACGGCAGTAACCTGTAAAAGTGATAATTGCTTTTTTCCTGAGTAGCTGTAAAGATATGTTTTCCGATTTAAAATTCTTTAAAAATTGATTTCACATTGTCAAGAATTCTACACATAATGTCATCACATCAAATGTAAAATATCCCAATTGTTTTAAACTGAATTAGGGCACAGAATTTAGAACTTTTCCTAACAGCTCTCAAAAATGTATCTTGAACTGAATGTTCTGAAGCCTTCTTTTATCTTATAAGCACAGAAATACAAAAAAAAGAGAGAGAGAATACTATGAACAATTATATGCTAACAAAATGGACAAGTTTCCAGAAACATACAGTCCACCAAAACTGAATCAAGAAGAAATAGAAAATTTGAACAGACTGATCACTAGAGGTGGAATATAATCAGTAATAATAATTTTCAAATAGCTCCCTGAAAACAAAAGTCCAGGACCGGATGTCTTCACTGGGGAGTTCTACCAAACACTGCAAGCTTTAAAAGAAACTGGCTTGGATGGAGTGGCTCACTAGATAGCCCCCCAAAAGGCAGGATTAGAGTTTTCATTAGTTAGTTGTTCGTTGGGCGCACGTGACAGGCCGGGGTTGGGCCGGGGATGGCATCAGCCGGAAGCAGACAGGCACAGGCAGTGGAAACAGCACTGGGAAAGCAAATACATCACAAAATCAAATATAGTCCTTGGGTGAGGAAACAGGTCGCTCTGACAATTCTGGTCTGGCCAGACAGAGGGTGTGCATTCAAAAGGAGAACAGCAAGAGATGGAATCCAGAAAGTCGGTACACAAACAACTCTGCTGGTTCAGCTGCTGGAACGACAGACTTTGCCCAGATCCCTCAGGATATTACGTTCCTGCCAGAATTACTGGCACTCGATACCTTACACAGCATCTCTAGTAAAACTGAGTTGTACCTTCATCAGTGTGTTTTGTGGATTTTTGGTGTCTCAGAGTTTTCATTAATTGGTTTGTTCATTGGGCCCACATGATAGGAAGGGGAGGGGCTGATAACTGCATTAGCCAGAAGCAGGCAGGTGAACAAAGAAGAACTTACACAGATACTTCTCAGACTCTTCCAGAAGATTGAAGAGGAGGGAGCACCCGCAAACTCCTTCTGTGATGCCACCATCACCCTGATACCAAACCCAGACAAAGCCACTACCAAGAACGAAACTTATAGGCCAATATCTTTGATGAATATAGGTACAAAATTCTCAGTAGAACATTAGCAAACTGAATTTAACAATACATATAAAGATCATACACTTTGAAACTTTCTTTTATGAAGTGTCCCTGAAATCCATGTCAATATTTAAGTGGTCATACAATATGTGGTCTTTTAGGAATAGATATACATTATTTAATCGCAAGACAAATGTGTGATAACAAATGTAGAATTAATTTAAATGGTACTATAAAAAATTTTTATCAAGAAAATAGTGAATGATATTAAAATGATAAATAAAAGATTACTGTGTCCTGTCTACCATATTCTTTCAGATTATCTCCACTTTTCATTGTCTTTGTGCTATTTACAACTCTGTAAGTTATAGAAAACTGGTAACACAGCAAATGATGTTCATCCATAGAAATATTGTCCCGTGGAAAATATTTGATTATTGCCCTGTGGATAATAACCTTTTTTGCAGCTAGTAAGTAAATTATTTTTAGTATTCCTGAATTCCTACCCAAGTATCTGTCATTTGTATCTGTCTTTGATCCAGTTGTAACATATTACCGGTTCCTTCATTAATTAATGAAATCATATAACATTTTTAACAAGTGTAAACTTATATTTGTAGAAGAATGGTGATTTTACTTTAAAAATTACTCTTTTGACAACTTCCAGTGTAATTTAAATGCTTATTTTACTAAAATTTGTCATTTTTAATTGAATTTTTATATCAAATTATCTATCACTTGTGCTGTCTTCATTTTATCTGGGTTTGCACTTTGTAATATTTTTCCTTGTAATGCAAGATTGGAAACTAGAATTGCCAGTAAGATATTTTCTTGTTTTTTTTGTAAAGTAATACATATTATATATGAATAAACCATAAATATGATAGTGTAATATTATTTTACTTCATCTTCAATTTTTAAGAAAAATTAAATCAACAACTATATGAATACTCTTAGGACTGGAAAAGCATGTAAGAAGATGAGGTTACAATTTATGCAAGTCTATGCTGACTCAACTTCAGAAACTCTCATTTAAAAATGAGTATTCATATTTACACTAAGTTTGAGTTAAAATACGAAAACATTTAATTGTGTCTGTTGTCAACAAGAACCACTAAGCACTGAGGATACAAATTTGAGTAAGTTTTGGTGCTTGCTTTCAGGAAGCATGAAGTTTAGAACTAAAAATCGATGCTAAGGTATTCTTTCTGGCTTTAGTATTATACACAAACTGAACAGCTGATCTAATGCTGTTATCTAATGAGCAGTTAATGTGAGATAAATTATAATGGTCTCATTTTTTATAAAGAGGTGTTTCCAGTTAATAGTACATAGTCGTGACTAACGACTCCAAATGGAGTCTTACTTGCCATTTGAAAATAGATTTAGTCTAAGTGCTCAAAACATATGGTTTGTTCAGTTTAATTCATGTAATAATAATGTATTTAGCATTTACCATGTTCTATGCACAATGTTAGTAAAATTAAAAAAAAAAACATTTATTTGGCATAGATTCTTCCCTTAGCTGAGCAAATACAAATGTTGTTGGTGAAGGAGAAAGAAAAAACATAAATAATTCAGTGCATGAAAATGCCATAGGAATTACAACAGAATTATGAACAAAGAATTAAGGTAGTGACAATGAAGCAATTTAAGCCCAAATGGTGTACAAAAGTTTTCACCCAGAAGGCAACTTTTGAATTGTGGCTTACAGAGGTTCACTTGGCTAGAAAAAAAGAGAGGTATGCATTCCAGAAAAAGACTCAGTGTGTGCTGTCTTATGGATGCGTAAAGTAAGTGTAAATAATGCACAGGTATGCAGTGCAACATGGCGAGGAGGAACCTGGGTGACTGAGGGATGGAAAGCAAAATGGAAGGGGCTGAAAGTGTGAAACACATCAGGGGAATTATATTGAAATCTATTTATGAAGAATTTTGTATTCTGTTACAGAGTTAGCTAACGATCTGTAGGGAACTGTGTATGAAACAAAATAATTTAATCTGGGAAAGGGTAGGATCTAAAGTAAGGGGAGAGTAAAGGCAAGAAGTTCAGTTAAGAAGTCTGATCATTTTTAATGTGTCAATTTTCTTGTCATTTATTAAGGTGTCAATTCATAATTGTGTGTTATTTTTTAAGAGGGCATTCTAAGCCCAATATTAAAATAAGTCGTACTTCTTTAGAAACCTTTAGACCCCAGTAACTGAGACTTATACCTTCATCATGACCAGATGCCTTAGCAGCTCCCAATAGATTTGTGCTTTATAGTCATTCCATCTTAAAGCACATTTTCAGGAAAAAATACATGACAAGTAATTTACATTTTAGTGTGAATCAAACAAATTATTTATCTTTTCCTTTGTGTTTCACATTTGAAATCTAATCAATGAAGCTAAAGCTAATATTTCATTATGTAACATTCCAGATATCCATCAACAAGTTGCTACTTGTCCTGTGGCATTTGCTACAGCATGACAAGGGTACTGATTAATTACTCTACCGCCTGTATGGGAAGTGTCCCTATTAGAAGGCAAGATTAAGATCCGGAGATGACTGGTTTTTGTTTTTTTGTCATTTTGACATTATGGATTCCTGAATTCAAAATTGTATAGTCGCATACAACTTTTCGCATTCACACTTTGTTCAACGCATTGGTGAAAAGCAGGAGGCGCCTAAATACAACATTTGACTGGCTGGAGCCCTGAAGTGTTTCCTTTGAGAGGTGGGCATTCCCGTGAATACAGCCAAATATTTTAGTAAAAGTGAAAGGACTGCTTCTCGCCAACATTTTCCTGAAGCTAGGAATTGGATACCTTCTATCAGATTTTGATTCTTGAGACTTTTGACTTGATTTATGATTTTACAGAATTATAAACCCCATTTGGAAAATAGTTTCAAAAATAATAGCTTCAACTTTCCAGCATCAGAATTATCTTCTATGCAACAAATAGCTTAGCCAGTATTTAAAAATGGGCTAACTAGTCTGCTTTCTGGGCCCCAGTATTGCCAATAATCTCTATGCTACAATATTTACTTAGCATTTATCTTAAAAAAAAAAAAAAAAGGTCTGGTTGAGGGGGGGAGGTAGAGCTCAATGGTAGAGTGTGTGCTTAGCATGCCTGAGGTCCTGGGTTCAATCCCCAGTACCCCCATTAAAAAAGTAATAAACAGACAAACAAAACCTATTTAACTTTTGTCCCCACCCCAAACAAATCTGGTTGAGTTACAATTTTGCCATAAATTTCACCTTTCTCTTTAGATATACAGTTCTACATTCTCAAACACACCGTCATGTGAACATTACCAAAATTAAGGCAATAAATATTTCCATCACCCTGAAAGCTCCTTCTTGTCACTTTATAATTATTCCTTTCTCTCCAGCAGCAGCCTCTGGCAATCACTGACCTGTTTGTTTTTTTTTTTTTTTTTTTGTCTCTATAGTTTTGCTTTTTCCTGAAATATCATGTAAATGGAACAATCAAGAATGTAGCCATCATAATGATTTATTTTCTTTAGCATCTTTGCGATTCATCTGTGTTGCTGTATTGCTCTGTAGAATTTCATTGGAGAGATGCACTATGTTCTATCCACTCACCAGCTGTAGGCATTTTGATTGTTTTGAGTTTTGGGAGATTATGAAGTTAATCTCTGTAATATAATAGGCTTTAAACGTTTGTGAACAGGATTTTGTGTAGACATATGTTTTCACGTATCCTGCATAAACATCTAGAAGTGTCATTTCAGGTCATATGGTAACTATATAAGCAACTGCCAACATGTTTTCCAAAGTAGCTGTATCATTTTTGCATTTTCACTAGCAACATATGAGAGTACCACTTGCTCCACACCCTCACCAACTCTTGATGTTGACAGGTGTGTAGTTATATCTCATGTTACGGTTGTGCAGTGCTATCTCACTGTGATCTTAATTTGCATTTCTTTAATGGTGGATGATGTTGAGTAGCATTTTATATGTTTATCTGTCATCCTTAAATCTTGAGAAAAATATGTCCTCAAATCTTTTGCCTTTTTTTCTTAGTAGTTTGTTTCCTTATTATTGTGTTTTGAATGACCTTTATATTTTCGGAATGATACCTTTATTAGATATATGTCTTGCAAATATCTTCTCCCAGTATACAGTTGTCTTTTTAATTTTCTTAGTAGCATATTTGCAAAAGGAGAAATTTTTAATTTTGAAGAAGTACAATATAATTTTTATCTTTTATGATTTGTCCTTTCTTATGTCCCATTAAAAAAATTACCTTACCAAAGGACATATTTTCTCCTATTTTTAAAAATATTTGTATATAACTTCAATTCATTTTTTTAGTTAATTTTGTATATGGCACAAGGTAAGTATTAATATTTTTTGCATACAGATATTCATTTCCATTATCATTTGTTGAAAAGACTACCATTTTTCCATTCATTACCTCAACAATTTTACTGAAAATTATTTGATCATATTTGTTTGAGTCTATTTCTGGGCTCTCTCTTTTGTTTTATTAATCTATGGGCCTATTCTTGCATACACACCACAGTTTGTTGATTGTTATATCTTTATAGTAGGTCTTCAAATCAGGTAATATAATCTTGCAACTTTGTTCTTATTCCAAAATGCTTTGGATATTCTCTTTTTTTTTTTGCATTTCCAAATGCATTTTAAAAGCAGCTTTTTTGTTTCTACCAAAAATCATGCTGGAATTTTGGTTGGGATTTTGCTGAATAGGTAGACCTTGATTACTAGATTACCCAGCCAGTGTTTGTACAGCTTGTCTGAAGTTTTTTGTTTCAATAATGTTTTATACTTTACAGCATACAAACTTGCATATGTTTTTGAGAATGTGTGTGTAAGTATTTCATGGTTTTGGTGCTATTTCAAATTTTACTTTGAAAAATGATTTCCCATTGCCCATTGCCTGCATATAGAAGAATTATTGAATTTGTATCTCACGTTCTTGTGAAATTCACTTTTTAGTTCCATTAACTTTCGTTTTTATAGACTCTTTGGGAAAATCTATGTAGACAATAAAGTCATATAATTACTTGCATTCCAATCTATATAACATTTATTAATTTTTATTGTCTTTTTGCACTGGCTAAGAATCTACCATGATGTTGAACAGAACTGTTAGATACTCATCCTTTCCTTGTTCCCAATTTTAAAAGGAAAGCAACCTATTTTTAAATCATGAAATACAATATTAGTAATAAATTTTTCTACAGATATTCTTTATCAGAATTAGGAAGTTCCCTTCTAATTCCTAGTTTTCTCTGGGCTTTTATCATAAATGGATGTTAAGTTTTGTCACTTCCTTCTTCTGCATATTGTACACGGTCGTACGGTTTGTCCTCTTTAGTCTGTTGATACAGTAAATTACACTGATGGATTTTAAAATGTTTAACCAACCTTGCATTCCTTGGATAACTACCTTTACCCCCTCTTGGATGTGGTGTGCTATTTTTTAAATTTATTACTGGATTGGATTTGCAAATACTTTAATGAGGATTTTTGTTTCCATACCAATGAATAATAATATTGGTCTATATTCCTGTTCCTTGTAATATTTTTGTTGTATAACATTTTCAGTATCAGAATAATAATGGACTTGTAAAATAAGTTAGAAGTGTCCCCTCCTATTGTATTTTCTAGAAAATTTTGCACATAGTTAATATTGTTTTGTCCTTAAATGCTTGGTAGAATTTGGCAGAAGCAGCCCACTTGGGCTATTCGTTTTCTTTATTGGAGAAAGTTGACTAAGATGCCAGTTTACTTTAGTAGGTGTATAACTATCCAAGTTATAAATGTCTTCTCAGATGAACTTTGGAATTTTGTGTATTTTAAGGAATTTAGCCATTTCGCCCTATTTGACGAATTTATGGGTGTAAAATTGTTCATATTATTTTTGTATTATAGTTTAAGGTCAGTAGAATCTTTAGTGAAATATACTCTTTCTTTCCTGATATCAGTTATTTGTATAACCGTTTTCTTTTCAGTGTAGCTAGGTTTATCTAGTTGTTAGTTTTTTTAAATCTTACATAACTTGACATTTCATTCAAAGCTTCTTGAATATTTAAGGCATTTAGTAATAAAAACATGAACTACAGCAAAAAAAAAAAGCCTCTTTTTTTCCTTCTTCCCTTTCTTTGATGTTTTAGTTTCATTCAAGTTGTATTAATTTCTGGATGTGCTTTTGGGCTGCTTAACTATTTTTGCATAGTTATCAATATTCAAATACCAAACATAATGTTGAAAAGGATGACATATTTTCCTGCATCTTAGATGTCCTAAGTTTAGCTCATTATTTCTGAAATTATTCTTCAGTGTCGACCTTGAATGCATTAGTCTTCTCTCTGAAATGAATGTTTAAGAAAGAAAATAATGATTACCTCTCTATTCATCTCAAAAACAATTTATCTGTAAGATGGTTACATTAACTAATATGGCCACTCGTAAAAAGGTCACAGACTAGATTCTTGCTATAACAATATAATCAGTTTTAGTAAAACAGAAATTATATCAGAAATCCTTGCTTTTACCAAAAAAGCTCTCTGGGATAAATATATCATGGTATATTTTTCACAAAATATTCATTAGTTTTTAATACCAGATTACAAAGCAATAAATAAGTAAGAATGATGGAGAAAAAAAAAGACTCCCTCTAGGGTTAACCCAGTCATTCACTTCTCAGCCTTCTTACCACCTCTTCCCTGCTTGTAGTTAATTTGGCATACTTCCAGTGCTTAGAAGGCACCATGCTGATTCGTACCTCCATGTGCTTTATCCATAATTCTCACACTGCCTGGAATGTTCTCCACAAGCCACCACCAGCTCGGTCCCCAACGGCAGAGCTCTTTCTCTTCTTACAAATTTAAATCAGTTGGTCCCACCTATGACCTCTTCCCTGATGCTCCCCTGGCTCTAGAGAAAACTGAAAATGTCCCATTTGTGTCTCACACATCCCATACAGGATTCCATCAATCTACCTATAACTAATTGTTCCATGTTTCTTGACAAGAATGAATCCCTCCAGAAGCATATGCTTTTTAAAAACAGAGATTGTTAACATATTTGTCCTTGTCCACTAGACTGGCAAGTTGATTATATGCAGGAAGTCATATATTTATTCTCTGAGTGAAGGAGTGAGTAAGTGAATGAATGAATGAATATATAAAATTATCCTGAATCCATCTTGAACCCAGGTACCAGTGGGATACCTAGGTGAATTTCTTATAATTGAATACAAATATTATACAAATATTACTTATTTCTGTGCTTTGATGTGGAGGAAAATGTTCATCTTTCATTACAGATCCCAGATCAAGGTTGCATTCCATCCTCATAGTCCACCATCACATCTATCCTCTCTTGGTTTCAAAATTACTTCTGGGTATAAGACCTATGCCTTAAGGCATGAATATTTCCTCATTTTGTACAACAGTATTTAAAAGGAGTAAATAAACTATTTTAATCTTTTCTCACTTTGCTATTTTATACTTTTGAATGGGAGATTCTATTTATTTCATTTATCCTGTAATAAATATTCACTTGTTTAGAATTAAGTAAATACCTAGCCATGTCTCCAAACCTTCCCCTACTGCACAATGCCCAAGTCAGCGGTATATTTGTAAGTAGCATAATGAATAGTCATATAACTGCTTGTGATTGATTTGATATGCGAGTAAAATCGAGGGTTTCAGGAGAGAAGGGGGCCCCTTATACTATCTCTTATCTCTCCAATTAAAAAAAAAAGGTAGGTTCTATCCCTTAAATACTAGGTTTTATAAAAAAGGCTGATCACAGAGGGACTCTAGCCTTCATTTCTCCTCTTGCATTTTTTGTTGCTTTTTTCCTCAGGACTTCCCCAATAAAATGAGTGAGACATACCTGGCCATTGACTATTGAATTTTTTTGTATTCTTTATACGTGCGGTTTCAACCATTATTTTTGATTACCTGTTCTGGCATGATCACAATTTCCTGTAATATTTCTTTTCTCTCCCAGGGGAAATTAATGTCTGCTCTTAGCATTTGTCCCTTATTTTCTTTGTGAAAACTGAGACAAGGAAGCAAGAAATTAATTTAATATTTTAGCAATATCTATTTCAGTGGTCGATAATTTATTCTTGTAATTTTTACTCTGTAGGCTTCTTCAGAGTGACCTCTGGTCCTCTCTATGCTTGAAACACATTTTCTATAATATTTTGACCTCCTGTGATATTTTTCATTCATTTCTCACCTTGCCTTTCCCTTTCATTCTGCTCTCACTACTGTGCCCTTTGTCTCTTTTTGCAATTCCGCATAACCAATATTTTATACTTCATATCTGAGCTGCTCATATACTTGATTGCTTTTTACAAATCATTTTTCATCCATATTGGATTTCTTTAAATTTCTGTGATATTTGCTTTTAGGGTATACATAAACACAATCCTTCGGGAGCACTGAACATTAATTTACTTTGGAACATGCTCCAATTTTTCTTTTCGTCCTGTTTTAATCTATACTATAAATAAATAAACATCTCACTATTTTTTATTCCAAAAACAGTACTGCAGTTTACCGGTACCTATTTCCTTATTTGTTTTAAATTTTTATACTTTTTTTTTCCAGCTGTATTGAGAACAATTGATATGTATCACTGTACATTTTCTCATTTGTTAATTTCTTTATTCTCTCATTCGTCTCAAGACATTCCTTAGCATTTCTTTATTTCTTGGTATTTCATACTTGTGTTTACGCATCTTAGGGTATGGCTCTGTCTTGTGTTAATCAACTTAATACAGTAACTATGCTCCTATACTTGGATTCTCCTTTAGCTGCCTAGCCATTCCCATCGCACAGAGGACACATGCACATGGATATGAATCTTCTTTCCAAATTAATGTTCTTCTTTCACATATTTTATACTTGCTTGCCATTTTCAATATTTCTAAAATAAAACCTTTGAACATAATTATTTTTATATCTTTATAAAATATGCCTTGTGCTTTTTAAAATTTTGTAAGCTGTGCCTTTTTAATTAAACTTTATTTTGAGGTTATTGTAGATTATTTTTGAATTTTTCAGGTATAAATATCTTCTGCTATAACTTGCACTCTGTCATATTTTTTTCTTGGCTGTAACTTATTTATTTATTGGGTACATTTATTGAGTCCTATATACATGTCAGATATTCTAATGTTGGGGATCCAATAGACTAATGGGTATGCTTTTTACATAATCATAATTCAACAAAAATTTTTTAAATAAAGTTCCATTAAAATTTGAGATAAATACTACAACTGTGAAGGGTGTACAGTGAAAGACTCTTTTAGAAAATTTTGGTTTGAATTTTGAGGAAGAGGTCAGAATGTTTTCTCCAAAGAAATTTATCTTTAAATTAAGATTAAAAGCAACAATAAGGGTTACCTAGTTACTTTAACCTAGGTTCCTCTCAAAACTGGAGACGGTTGGAGATTTTCCCAAGGATCAAGAATTTTGAAAGACCGGGGAAAATCATAAAAGAAGGAAGAACTGGTCTGTGCTATGAGCATTTAGGACTCAATTTTGCAAGAATGTTTTGAGGAGTGTATAGGATACTTTCTATAATTTTCCATCTCGGATGCCATAGGAAGAACCAGTGATTCATCAGCTTCCTTTCCCTGTTGGTCGAGGGGATATTTTTAACTATCAGCACTTCCAGGTGGCCCCTGTGTGTGCGCCACGCAGGTTCCCACCTGCCTCTACCTCATACGGCCGTGTGGAAAAAGCCCAGGGCAGAAAGTGAATGATGCAAGTCACAACCTTGAGTTGAAACGCTGCAGTTTGAAGGATTTTAAGTCTTCATGCACCTATTCCTTGAATCCAGGGATGGAATGAGAGATGTGGCCCAGCGTATATGAAGTTACCCTTAAGAGGCCTGGGTCTAGCCAGGAAACCATTAAAACAGCAGAATTTGCAAAGTCGAGAGGCAGGAATTAATTGGGCATATTCAAAGTAATTAAAGACGTCCAGTGACCTAGAGAAGAGTGGAAGGGGACAAAGGAGGAGTCTTGGAGGAGACTGAATATAGCCAGGTTAAATAAGCTGTACTCTATTCCTGAAGCACTAAAAAGTTTTTGAAATGTGCTACACAAGGGATATTTTCTGAATCATGACCTCCTATCTTCAGCACCCATTGTTAAATATATCATTTTCTGTACTTTTCCCAATTCACAATGTTTAGAGTCAGAATTAGACTGACAAGAGTGTTGTATGCAAAAATTATTATCCTAGATTGTAGGCCAGGCAAAAAGCTGCCTTTGGATCAAGAAGCCATTCCTGGTTCCCAGTCAGCTCTATCTGGAGAAGTCCAGGGTGTGGCAGGCACACAGGCTGGCATCTCTAAAGTAGATGGTGCTGAGTATTTTAACATTCATTTTACCCATCAGATAATAGAGAACTGTGTACCAAAACATTCTTCTCCAACCTACTCTGGAAGGCAGAGAGGCACCTGCAGCCACCAACAAAGCATCAGTGCCATCTTCACACTCTCTAGAGAAAGCAGGCTGTTGAATATTCTATCACTAAAGTGAGGAGAAGGAAAAAGCAAGGTCATAAAGGTTCAGGAAATAAATAATAAGCTCTATTGGTTGCTAATAACCTTTAGTTTAGAAACCTTGTTGAATCCAGATCATTGTAGATTTTCAGGCAGCTATAAGATGTGTAAGTTCTGAGGACCCAATGTGCAGCATGGTAAATATAGATAACACTGTACTGTATGCTTGAAATTTGCTAAGAGAGTAAATTTTAAGTGTTCTGAACACACACACACACACACACACACACACGGTAGTGTGAGGTGACAGATGTGTTACTTAGCTTTGTGGTAATCATTTCACGATATACAGGTAAAATAAATGATCAGATTGTACACCTTAAATGTGTGCAATCTTTATTTGTTAGATATCAGTAAAGCTAGGGAAAGGAAGAAAAAATACAGAAAGAGCCCATGCATTCTTTATCCAGCGCCCCCCAGAGGCAACATTCTGCAAAACTATGATATAATAGCACAACCAGGGCATTAACACTGACACAGTAAAAACACGGAACATTGGCAGCCCCGCAGGGATCATTCCTGCTTCAGTTGTATAGCCACACCTACTTGTCATGTCAGGAATTATATAGAAGTAGGATGCAAGCTTGTTGGATTGGCCTTTATTTACTCAGTGTAATTCCCTAGAGATTCATCCAAGTCGTTACAGGTCTAAATAATTTTTTTCTTTTTATTACTAAGCAGTATCCCATGGTATATATGTACTACAATTTATGTAACCATTCACCTGCTGCAGGATGCCTATGTAGCTTCCACGTTTTGATTATTATGAATAAAGCTGCTACAAATATTCATGTGCAGGTTTTCGTGTGAACCTAGTGTTTCATTTCTCTGTGATGAGTGCCAAGGAATGCAATTTCTGGGTCGTTTGGTACTTGCCTATGAAGTTTTTAAAGAAACTGCCAAAATGGTCCCAGAATGGCTGTTCCATTTTATATTTCCACCAGCAATGTAGGAATGATCCAGTTTCTCTGCATCCTCGCCAGCATGTCACCGTTTTTCAACTGAGTCATTTTGGTAAGTGTTGTAGTGATATCTCATTATGGTTTTAATTTGCATTTCCCTAATGACTAATAATGCTGAACGTCTTTTTATGTGCTTACTTGCCATCTGGATAGCTTCTTTGATGTATGTCTTTTTTTTGTTTGTTTTCCTCCAGTTTTATTGAGATATAGTTGACAGCACTGTGTAAGTTTAAGGTGTACAGCTAATGTTTTGACTTACATACATCATGACATGATTATCACAATAAGTTTAGTGAACATCCATCATCTTATACAGATATAAAATTGAAGAGATAGAAAAGAAATATTTTTTCCTTGTGATGAGAACTCAGGATTTATTCTTAATACCTTTCATATAAAACATACAGGAGTGTTAATTATATTTTTCATGTTGTACATTACATTTTTAGAACTTATTTATCTTACTCCTAGAAGTTTGTAGCACCCTTTAACTGTCTTCATCCAATTCCACCTCTCCCAATGTCCCCCCAACTCTGGTAACCACAAAAATACTTGTGCCTTTTAATTTTTTTTTCCAATTGAATTATTTTTTACTGTTGAGTTGTGAGAGTTCTTTAGGTATTCTAGATGCTGGTCTATGGTCAGTTATGTAGTTTGTAAACGTTTTCCTCCAGTCTGGAGCTTGTCTTTTCAGCTTCTTAAAAGGGTCTTTCACAGAGCAAAAGATTTTCATTGCTTTCCTTTTGAATCTGGGCTGGTCTTACTGAGTGTCTTCACCAGTAAAATGTGATGGAAGTGAAACTTTGGGACTTAAGAAGGTAGACCATGAAATTTCAGGCTTCTTTTGGGTGCGACAGTTACTCAGATTTGCTGTGGTTTTGGGAACACTGATGGTTCTGAGGACTAGTGGTCATTTATTCGGTGGAATGTCACTCAGTCAAGATTCAGCTGCTGTTTTTCTCATCACACTGTGGTGGTGACTTTGCAGGAGGAAGACCACAGAGGTAAAGCACCATGCTTACCACATCCTACCAGGTGTACATGGTGATTTCTATTTGCTAACATTTTATGGAGGCTTTTTGAGTCTGTGTTCAGAAGATTTATTGGTCTGCAGCTTTCCTTTCTTGTAATGTCTTTAATGGTTTTGGTCTGTAGCTTTTCTATACGTAATGCCTTTATCTGGCTTTGATATTAGGGTAAAGCTGGCCTCAGAAAATGAAGTAGGAAATGTCTCTGGTGCATATACTTCCTGGAAAAGATTGAGGAGAATTATTGGTATCATGTCTTACTTGAATGTGTGGTAGAATTCACCAGTGAAATCATCTGGGGCTAGTGTTTTCTTTTAAGGAAGGTTTCTAGTTATTCAATATCTTTACTAAGTTTAGGCCTATTCAGATTATTTCTCCTTTTGGGAGTTTTAGTGGATTTTGTCCTTCTAGGAATTGGCCCATTTCATCTAAGTTATCAAATTTGTGGGCATAGAGTTAGTTCATAGAGTTCCTTTCTTACCCCTTTAATGTTCCTGGTTTCACTAGCTATGGTGGTCAGGAACTGAGCTGAGCTCAGGACAGCTGAGCTGTCCAGGGTCAGAGTGGTCGGTTAAGACAATAAGCCAAATTGAAGGCCAGAATCGCGCCTTCAGTCACTGACTGTGAAAGTGTAAGTAAGAGGTTAGACCCAAGTGCTAACTCTTCCCCATCCCCCGTGCAGTCTTCCCCTTGGAATGGTACTAGTTAAGGACCAGGTGAATCAGTACACATGTGGGAATGTGCACCTAACAAAAGACTTCTTTGTTTTATAAGACAGAGAGACTGAGAGAGAGGGGCGGGGAAGCTCAGACTGCATAAGCACTGACTACCGGGTCAGGGCGAAGAAGAATGTCTTCAAGTCTTGTCCCCCATGAGCAGATGGGGTGGGGCATCTCAGTAGACACACCTCAGGAAGGCCTCAGCTGAAAGCCTTCGAAAATGTGGCCTCTGAGTTGAGGCATCTGAGCAAGTAGTTACACCCACGTCAGAGCACGGCCCGCCAGCGCAGCCCGAGTCCTTGACTGCAGCTCCCCCCGAGACTGAGCACCAAGTCAGCGAGGGGAGGGCAGAGCTTCACCATGAAGTCTGCCAGCTAAGCCTTGGTAATTGCCTACGGTTGGGCCTCAAAGATTACACAGGTTTTTGTTCAGGGTTTTGGGGCCTCTTTCTTGTCTGATACTGGTAATTTGTGATATCTTTTTCTTGGTTAGATTGACCAGCACTTTATCAATGTATTAATTTTTTCGAAGAACCAGGTTTTTTGTTTTGTTTTGCTTTTGGTCCATAGAATTCCTATTTTCAACTCCACTGATTTCTGCTTGAATTTTTATTATTTCCTTTCCTCTACTTACTTGGGATTTAATTTGCTCTCCTTCTGGTTTTCTAAGATGGAAACTTCAGTTATTAACGTTTCGATCTTTCCCCTTTTCTAATTCATGCACTGCCTACTAAAAACGTCCCTCTAAGCACTACTTTAACTGCATCTCACAAATTTTGATAAGCTATATGTTTATTTTCACTCAGTTTTAAATCATTGGTATTTTTCTTGAAACTTCTACATTGACCAATAGGTTACAGGTGTATTTTTAAATCCCCAACATTTTGGGATTTCCAGTGATCTTTCTGTTATTGACTTCGTGTTGAAAGGTGGATATGCTGTATTTGGTAATAGGAACGGAGGTTAAAAGGCCTTTATTACGAACATCTTTTAATCTGGTTAGGAGTCGGCTTGTGTTGAATGTTTGCTACAGCTTGTTTCCGGAGGACTTCAGTTCCTCTACTGTCTTGTTTTGTTCTCTCTTGTTGCCTTCGAGCTTCTCAAAGAAGTCCTCCTGAGACAGAGTCTGTCTTTCAGATCTTTCAGTTATGATATACTGATACACTGGAGCATCATCGGTGTGTTGGCAGGTTGTAGAGGAGGGAAAGCATTCGGTACTTGAATGATGAGATCTTAATCCTTTAATGAACCGTGTCCTAAGCTGTGAAATCCATGGATTTTTTTTTTTTTTTCTGCTAGTTTGTTCTTTGCTTTTCGTTCATTGTTTTAGCTCCCCACCTTCCCCTTTGATGCAGCAGGAAAGATAGAGGAAAATCAAGTTGAAGAAATACCCTTACCCTGAGCGTGGAAAGGCTGTTATACAGTCTTCCTCTGAGAGTAAGTCTTTGCCATGAGAAATACTCAGGGCATGTGTCAAAGTGGTTACTTTTCCCTCCCCCTGCAAGAATCAGGACTGGACCTGTCAAGGCTTTTGACCATGAGGGTCTGGTGGGTGTTTCTGAGATGAAGCCCATGGGAGTATGGGCTCCCCACTAAGCCTACAGCTCCCAGGGGCATCTCAGTCCTCGTGCTATCCCACTGTGAGCCCCCAGCAACTCAGCCAGATCACCTTGTGAGTGTTCCTACGGGTTCTTGGCTTCCACAGCTTCTCTTCCAAGTCTGCAGAGCTCAGTGGGGACCCTCTTAGCCTGTGTCTCCAGGTTTGGCATGGTGGGTTATTCTATTGAGTTAGCCAACAGCTCCAGTAAATCTGTTGACTTTCATTTTGTCCAGTTTTTCTTGTAAACTTGGGACTGACCACATCCAAGCTACATGCTGGGGTGGAACCAGAAGCCCCTGTGTTCTTTTTTGACAAATATATAATATTATTTTCCTTCCCAATCTTATATAGCCTGAGGAAGTTGAGGAGAGTGCCTAATCTTCTCCAGAAGTACTGTTTTCAGCTTGTATTCTCACAGTAGCTAAGATGGACTTGAGCTTAACTTTTAGGTCGTTTTCATTATAAGGATCTCTAAATTTATAAAGTTTATATCATGTATAAAAATCACTATTAACCAATACCACCCTCCCCCAAATCCTAACACCTATATACACAAGGAGAATCATTTTTTATGCATCTGTGTTTACAGACATCATTAAGATAATGGAGGCAGGGACAGAAACTACAATTTATTTAAAGCCAACTGTAGACTGGCCTAGGCTAACTTTTTGTATTTAGAGTTAATAATTTAGCTCTCACAACAGCCCTATCAGGTAGCCATTATGCCTAGAGTGCCCATGACAGATCAAAGATTTGGAATGCAAATCACATCCCCAAATTCATGTAGCAAAGACCTTTTAGAGTAAATGCTTATACCAAACTTATTTATCCCGGGCCTAATAAGAATACAAAAAAAGATTATTTTTTGTTTTGTAACAATGTCAAGCAATTGGCATATACCTGATCGATTATAAATGGGTCACAAAAGAAAAAGTGTTTGCTCTGCCTCTCTTCCTTTTTTTGTACTCTGTATCTTTTTTTTTTTTACCACATTGTAGATCCTCACCTGTTAGATTCTAATCACCTCCTAAAATGCTTCCTGCCTCAATATTTATTTTCTTCTTCGAAGTGCATTAAGATGGAGTATAGGCACTCTTGTGCTAAGACTGTAAATTCAGCTTTCTAGAAGCTCAACAAGTCAGCACCAAATATTCGTGTAATTCTTCGCAAGTGTATTCATCCACAGAAATAGTGCATTTTGTACTTTGTACAAAATCATCTGTTTCTTCTTGTGTTAGCTGCTAATCCCTCAGCCTAGCAAACCGTAATCCTACCTTCTCTAAATCCTATCTCGGAAAAGAAACTTTGTCTAGAGAAAAAGAGGAAACTTAATACAGCTTAAGGCGAACCAGTAAACCTTGACTTTGTCTACTCAAAATCTGCCCCAGCTGTAACATAGTGACAGTCGGGGCTTTAATGCAAAACACGTGCGTGCTTTATCATGCCAACTCCAACATCCTGAGAAATTTTGGCATTTTGATAGTTTTTTTTTTAATTTAGATGGTGACTTTTAAGCTTCTTAAACAAAAATAGAGTTGGAATAGCAATTAAATGGGGGTTGATAAAACCCTTTTCGTGGAAGTGTCATGTTACCAAATATCCTTAGACTCAGTTACAGTCACAGGTTCGTGCTATAGGAGATTTCACTCAGTAGGAAACGACCTTCTCCTCCCAGTAGGAAGTAGACTCCTTATCTGAACTTGAGGACTTGATTAGCAGTCTTACCTTTAGGAGTATGAAGCCTTGACGTTCAGCACGTATTTTGGAGCATCAGGTGTTTCCAAGTTGCCTGATTTACAGGAAAGGTCAGCGGCTCTCCGTGAGTTTCCTCCTCGGACTCCTGACTTGATCTGCGTTGTCAGTCAACCTGAGGATTAACTCTTCACCTCACAGCTTTTGTGAAGTTCTTCAGAATAAAAATAGTGTTTGATTACAATTATACTGATCTTGTACTTTTCCAAATATTAAAACCAAAAGCAAAAATACCTAGGCCAAACTGAATTTTGGTTCCAAATGGATATCTCGCTTTTTTCTCCGGGAAGTTAATTCTCTAAGATGCTATGTAGTCGCTCGATGGAAAACATATCAGGGAAAGATTTCTTTTCAGTATTTGAGATACTGGGCAAAAGTTGGCCTTGATGTGGTTTCCACTTTTTTATTTGGTTCTTGTAGACTATAGTTTCTAATTGTTGGGAATTGAAAATTTTAGCATATTTATATCTTACTACCTCTTTCTCTTCCATATACACATCTACTTTTTTGACTAAACGTCAAAGTGTTTTTGGATATTTGCAAAATAATTTCTTCAAGGCAGACAGCATGAAAACTGGGGAGAATAATTCCAGTGCATTTTTTCCAATAGCTCAGTGTTTCAGTAACCTGTTTAAAAGTAACAAATGTCAATGCTTAATAAAAAAAAATAGATGGTACTTGATAATACCAGACTGTCTTTCAATTATTTAGCATACTTCTGTGTTTTAGAGATATCCATGTACACCTGTTAATGGTTAAAAAATGATGTTAAAAGAACACAATTCATATTTTTAAATAAAGTTAACTGTAATTTGCAAACTCTAATGCAGTTAGTGTTGTAGGTTGGAGGTGATTTTTAAGCAGGGAGCACAGAAAAAAATGGAAAGCTTCTTATTTCTTGAAAAACAATATTCCTCTGGTTCTTTGGCAAAGCTAGGATAATATTATCTGTTGTCATATGTATATATTCTTTAGTTAACTAGGGTAATGACAATTTACATGTGTGTAACGCAATAAAAGAACTTATAGATGAGAAAATGAAGATGAGAAGAAGCTAAGAAGTAACAGGTTTATTCTGAATGAGATCTTCATGCTGCCAAGGCCAGCACTCCCATCCACATCCTTCTGTGTCTCATAGGAGAACATAAATATATATATATATATATATATATATATATATATATATATATATATATATATATATATATATATATAAGACTGAAAGTGATCAATATTTAAATCTGCTTTTTTTTAATTTGAGGGTCAAAAAAGTTGGACTTCTGGCTTTATAATTTTGATCCAACTGTTTTTACATAAAATAGTACTCATGAAAAATATGGGAATCTCTTCTCGCTTACAACCTCATAATTTTTCTAAAAATTGGGTTTGAAGCCCTTTCTCCAGAATAAATTGTATATCTAGTATTGTTATAATCATTCACTAGAAAGAGAATCATAATCCTAAAATCTTCTGGTTTTCTGATTTGTGAATACCGAAATGTTTAAGTGATTATACAAATTGCCCCATAGAAACTTGTAGCAAACTACTTTTCTCCATTTCAGGGGTCAGATCAAGAAGGAGTGTTTTTTGTTTTATTTTGTTTTGTTTTTCATATACTTTCAGCAACAGGACATTTTGTTTGTTGCTTTTAAATTGAGATAATTCCAAAGCACTAGATTACTATTTTATCATGAATTACAATTACATCAAGCTTCTAAAAGATATTAGACTTCACATCAATGTCCAACCCATCTGGTCCTCAAATTTTCCCTCTTCATCACCCTTTCCTTGTTTTCTCTTCCCCCCTCCTTGTACCTCTCTCTTCGTCCTCACACTTCCCCATAAACTGTTTCTGATTGTGAAAAATGATGAAACATAACTCTCACAAGTGTTATTTTAATGTGGCTTCATCACTGAGTCCAGGGCATTTTTACTATGTGACTTAACTATAGACAGACAGCTGTTCTGAATTAGATAGAGCATTTTTTTCAGTCCAGTTGAGTTAGGTCAAAGTTGTAAAAAAATCAATCGCAGATGTTTCAAATCCTGGCCATCATAACTCTTTAGCACTTATTGTTTATGCCATTCATTTGGAGCAAAGCACATGCTACCTTATATTTTAAATTATTTTTAGAATCCCCTTTCCCCTGTATTTCATTATAAGCTTCAGTGCCAACACAGTTCAAACTTCCTTGCAGACCTTGTATCTAACCCCGCACACATGTTTCATATGTATCTGTTAATTCAACATAATTCAAAACAACTAACATGTTTTGAGTACCTACTGTGGTTGACTCAAATAAGAAAAAAGAATAGGTTGTTTTTTACATCTGAATCATAGAACCAATGTTCAAGGGGATTGTGGATCATTTGCGAGGAATCCTGTAAGTCCTATAAGTAATGCAAAGTTGTTAAGAATAGTGCTCTAAGAAGGTGCATGGTAGGACATGGAAGAAACTAGTTGCTTTATCCAGGTTGATAAAAACGTTAATAAAGCATTGCCATCTGTGACTCTTCTCAGAGGGAAGACATTTTAGTTGACTGGCATTGAAGGTAGTCCATGATAGATGAGCAATTGATCAATAAATACTGACTAGAAGGGATGGTTCCTGAACAAGCAAGGAAAATGAAAGGACCAAAATATTCAGGATTAGGAAGGGCCTAAGCAAATTATCTGATTTAATCAGAACACACTGAATATGAAGGTCAAAAGTGATAAAGGAGCCTGTGATTTTAACATGTAATCACTGGAAGGCAAGGTAGGCAGAAAAGTGGCTCCCAAAAATGTCCACAGCTTAATCTCTTAATGGGAAAAACGACTTTGCACATGTTACTAAAAGTATGTACTTTGAGATGGACTGATTAATCTGGATTATCAGGGTGGGTACAATTGAATCTCATGAAGTTTTAATATGATCAGGGAGAGATGTGATGTGGGAGAGATATGATGTGTCATTTTCCTGACTTTGAAGGTGAAGGAAGAGAGCCCTGAGCCCAGGAATGCAGACAGCCTCTTTAAATGCCTTGGAAAAGCAATGGAGTGCATTTTCCTTTAAAGCTTCCAGAAAGGAACACGGCCATGCAAACACCCTGAATTTAACCCAGTGAAACCCACGTTGAACTTCTGACCCACAAAACTATAAGATGATAAATCTATAAATGTTTTGAGGACCTAACTTCATGGTAATTGATTATAGCGGTAATAGAAAACAAATACAACGTCCTGTCATTTATATGGTTAAAATTAATTTATGAGGTTTGGGAGAGCTAATAAAGACTTTTGAACAAGGCAGTGATGTTGATTTATTTCATGCATATTAGGAAAATAAGATTTCTCCTCGTTTTTAATATGTAGTACAAAGTAAGTTAGATGTAGAAAAATAAAGTTTCCAAAAGAAATGGAAAGTAATGATTGTACACATGAAATTTCCTAGTCTTCAATAAGAAATTGGAAAGTCTAGGGTAACCTTTATAAGACAAAATAATATATTTAGTAAAATTCATAATTGCTGAAAATAAAACTTTAAATAGAAAAGGAAGGTATTTTGTCTTCTAATATTTTATTATAGTATTTCCAAACATATTGTAGAGTTTCAGAGTTGAAGCTTAGAATGAACGCTTATATAATCAAAACCTAGATTCTGTCATGGATATTATTGTACATGTTTTACCACACATCTGTTCATCTCTCCATTCTTCTATCTAGCCATCAATTCATGTCTTATTTAATACATTTCAAAGCAAATTGCAGCTATCAGTAGAATCCACTTTAAATATTTTAGCTTAATTTTCATTGGCTACAATTCCATATTTGTTTGAAATATCTTTTTGTGTAAATTTACATAAAGTGAAATGTACCAATCATAACAAGTTTTTTTCTAATGGCTGCAACTGTGCAACTGGACTTCTACCAAGATAAAGCCTATTACCGTCTTCTAGAGGCTCCCTCATTTTACACTGTGTGCTAGAGACAGCTGAACCAACTCACAAGAATGGATTATTGACACCTCTTCCCAGTTCTGTATTTGGTGACATTAAATTGGTAACGAAATTGGCCATGGTGGTAGTATTTATATCATGGAAATAGGTAAAAACTTCAAATTAAATCAAGACTCCCTTTCTGTCTCCCCTGAAGAGCTGGAGATAGTCAGATTTCTGATTTGTTTCCCCACCAAAAATTAGCTTTTCCTGTGCTGAAATTTCATAAAAATGAATTGCATAATATGTATACTCTGCATAACGTAACTTAAAGTCAGCTGAATAATTGAGATTTATTCTTATTGCTGCAGGATCAGTAGTTTGAGATCTTTTTGTTTAATTTAGATATTTATTTATATATTCTTCTCTCTTAGAATTAGTTTCTCAGGATCTCAATGGTTTTGATATGTTGTGGTTTCATTTTTCATTTGATTCAAGTTTTTTTTTAAATTTCTCTTTTATCTTCTTCTTTGACCCATTGGTTGTTCAGGAGTGTGTTATTTAATTGCCATGTATTTGTGAATTTTCCAGCTTTCTCCTTGTAAATGAATTCTATTTTTGTGCCATTGTAATCGAAAAAGACATTTGGTGTGGTTTCAAACTTCTTCAATTTGCCAGGACTTTTTTGTGATCCAGCATATAATCGTTTCTTGAAAATGTTCCATGTTTTCTTGAGAAGAATGTATATTTTACTGCTTTTGGATAGAGTGTTCTATAATTGTCTGTCAGGTACATTTGATCTAAAGTATGATTCAAGTCCATTGTTTCCTTTGTTTGTTTGTTTGTTTGTTTTCTGTCTGGATAATCTATTTATTGCTAAAAGTGGGGTATTGAAGTCCCCTACTATTATTGCATTGTTGTCTATTTCTCCCTTCAGATCTGTTAGGATTTGTTAATATATTTAGGTGCTCTAATGTTGGACGCATATGGATGTATGAGTGTTTTATCTTCTTGATGAATTGATCTCTTTATCATTATATAAAACCTTCTTTGTCTCTTGGTACCCCTGTTGGCTTAAAGACTTTTTGTCTGAAATAATTATAGCTACCCCTGCTCTTTTTTGTTTTCCCTTTGCATGAAAAATCTGCTATTCTTTTTTTGTGTGTGTGTGATTTTTTTAAGCTTCTTTTTTTTTTAACTTTTTTTTATTGAGTTATAGTCATTCTACAATACTGCGTCAAATTCCAGTGCAGAGCACAATCCCTCAGTCACACATGAACATACATATATTCACCATCACCTTTTCCCTTCACTATGAGCTACCACAAGATCCTGCATACACTACCCTGTGCTACACAGTACAATCCCACCTTTTTATTCTACATTTTGAAATCCCAGTTATGAAACTGTCAAAATCACAAAAGGAGTAAAGGCAAATATAAAATTTTAAAAAATAGAATGTGTGTAAGTATATACATAAACAGAAGCATCTATGTTCACTGAAAACAAATGATATGGGTTGGAGAACTTTATAATATAGTTCTGCCTTTTAACAAATTCTTCCATACATAGACCTCAGATAAGCTGAACTCACTCTAAGAAACCCAAATTTAACTTAATTTGCTACTGGATCTCTTGGAACTGCTATTCTTGATTATATTCTTACCTTCACAAGTATGATTCTTTTATTGTTTTCAGGTTGCTAATAGCATCCTTTCATTTCAGTTTTAAGAACTGCTATTAGGATTTCTTTTAAAGGAAGTCTAATAGTTTCTCTCAGCCTTCCTTTTTGGTTCTGAGAAAGTCTTCATGTCTCCTTCACTTCTCAAGGACAGCATTGCAAAGTAAAATGTTCTGCTTTTTTATATTCTTTCAGATTTTTAAACTATATCATCTCACTCTCTTCTGTTTTGTAATGTTTCTGCTGAAAGTTGCCTTGGTAGTTTTATGGGGGTTCCCTTGTAGGTTACCAGCTTTTTTTTTTTCTCTTAACTGCTTTTAAGATTTTCCTTGTATTTTTTTTTTACAGTTTTATTATATCTTGGAAAGGATATCTTTAAATTGATTTTGTTTGGTGATCTATGGGCTTCATGAAATTTAATATCTAAATCCCTCCCCAGATTTGGGAAGTTTTAAGTCATTATTTCCTTAAGTAAGTTTTCTGCTCCCTTATCTCCTTCTTCTCTTCTTCTCCTTCTGAAACACCAATAATTTACAAATTGATTCTTTTGATGGTATATCACGGATTATGTAAGCTTTCTTCACTTCTTTTTATTCTTTTTTCTTTATCCACTCTGAGGAGAGTAATTTCAAATTCTTGTCTTCAATCTCACAGATTTTGTCTTCTGCTTGATCAATTCTGCTGTTGATGCTCTCTGTTGCAGTTTTCATTTTATTCATTGTCTCTTCAGCTCCAGAATATTCATGTGATTTTTTAAAATGATTTCTACACTTTTGTTAAACTTCCCATTTTGATCATGTATAGCTTTTCTGATCTTATATATATATATATATATATATATATATATATATATATATATATGATAGCTCATTGAGTTTCCTTCAAATATCTGTTTTGAATTATTTACCAGGTAAATTGCAGATCTCTAAGTGTTTGAGGTTAGTTACTGGTAAATTTTGATCTTTTGATGTCACATTTCCTCGATTTTCTTTCATTTTTGTTTAGGTGTTGCATTGCTGTCTTTATATTTGAAATACCACCTACCTCGTCCAGTCTAGAGTGATGGACCTCAAGAGAGAAATACTTTCTGTAGCACTGGTAGAGATTTTGAGGCCTTCTCAGAGCTTCTATGCATACACTTACCCTCAAGTCATGTAGCTCATGACTTGATAATTGGGATTGTTGTGAGACAGATGAGCCCTTTTGGAAATTCTATGTAGTTTAAAGAACTAAGAAAGAAAAAATGTTTACTAGACATTTAACATTTTTGATTCTCCTCATTTCCAACCTGAAGAACTTTCTTCAGAATTTCCTATAGTGCTGGTTCAATGGAAATGAACTCTCCATTGTTTTTTATATAAAAATTAATCTTTTCCATTTTTAGTGTCAATGGATATATTTATTCTTTATGAAACTATGGTTTGAAAATTAATTCCTCTCAAGACTGTAATAATGTTTTCCAATGCCTTCTAAACTTTGTTTTTGATAAAGTCAACATTCACTTGAAAATTATTCCCCTATATGGAAATATGTCACCGTTATAAAGCCTCTTTCAAGGTTTTCCTTTTATCATTGTTTTTCACCAGCTTGATTATGACACATCCAGGAGTGGATTTATTTGCTTTTAATAAAAATAAGTGGACATATTACCTCATGGGCTGCTTTTAGGTCTAGCGCAGGTGTCAAAGACTCAAAAAGTTTTTACAGAGAATTTGGTGATATCTTCTCTGAAAATTTCCTTTCTGGGATTCTCCTCTACTCTTTTGCAGCATTAGTTGCCCTGAACTTTTACCATTGAAGTTTCAGGACCAGAGCATCATTTACCACAGGCTGCCCTCAGGCTAAAAGACATAGCCATTGATACTTCACCCTTCATATTCCCATTTTTGGTATGTCAGCTCCCTCATTGATCAACTTGCTTTTGTCCATACTTCAAAGCATTTAGGTGGCGGTGTATTCTCTTCCCAGATTTTATAGTTTTTATCTGGTAGAGGGACAGGCCTGGCAGGAACTTCTCAGCCATACCAAAAGCAGAACTCCAAGGGTATGAATTTTTAATAAATAAATAAGCCATCAACATCTTTAAGTTGGATGAGTAAAATTCAAACCAACTGATTCCTGTTGTACTGCTCCTGGGCTCACTGATCTGGAAATACAACCAATTTCACACTCAACATAAAAGAACGATAATATGAAGAAACCATCTAGTGATTTCCTCTGAGAGGTTTTACTTTTCATAAAGGCAATTTGGGGGCCATCCTATATAATAGTATCATTTTATTTAATGACAGAATTTCACCACTTTTCCCTCCTACACTTTCATAAGACTTACAATATCTATCATTTTTTCAAAGGAGAAACTAAGGCCAAGAGAAGAATGCTTTCACTAAAATAATATAATTATGGTAGATCTTATACAAATCCTGGTCTAACTAGGTCAAATCAATTCAACAAATATTTACTGAGCATTTTGCAAAGAGCAGTATATAAAGTTAAAAACTGTATGGTCTCTTTCCTTGAGAGGTTGACATTTTAGTAGTTGAAGGGTGACAGACATAAACAGAAATATTTTTAATTTACCAACTAAGTGCTATGAGAATTATAAACAGAATGCTAGGGAAACACACAGATGGGAAGCCAAACCCAAGGCTGTCATGAAAGGAACAAACTGTGTGTCATTCTTTTATGTCTGACTCTAGTCAAAGATAAAAGAGCTGATTCATAAAGGATCATTTTGTTAGTCAACTGAAGAACTGAAGCTCTCACTTCATCCAGGTCGGTGTTCCATTGTTTCAAAGAGGCCTTTCTCAACCATGGTAAACTTGCACCTCCCTTTCTACTACTTCTTCTCTCTTTCCTTTGTTTTATTTTTTCCTGAATTACTTGCTATCTTCTAACATATTATATATTTTCCTCCCCCTTTCCCCCCTCTCCCCCTAACTAATATGTAAGTTGTATGAGCACTGAGTTTTTTGTCTGTTATATTCACTGCTCTGTATAGACTGTTAGGACAGTTTCTGTGACACAGCAGGTTCTCAAATATTTGCTATGTAAATGCATTTAATAATGGTTGTAAGTGATAAATTATCAGGCAATAAGACTTGAATATTATTCCAAGGCTATATAAGGCTGCACCAAAATATCATACTAAGATGTTTGGAACTCATTTTGTGTGTGATAGGACATTATCAGAAAGAGAAAAATAACATGTTGACATGAATCACTGTGAAAAATGTGGAGATAATAGACCTGAGGGGCAAAAATGGAGTTATTACATTGATTGACTGACAAAACCTTTAAACTCATAAGATAAATAATTGTGAAATCAGTTTTCAACAGAGAATCTAGAGTTTTGTGAAATAGGAAAGAAAATCCAAAGAATTAATCCTTGAAGATTCACTTTTTGTGAATGATGACAATTCTATCTTAAGTAAATTTTGACATTTTAGTCAAGAAGCTGTGCTCTGAATATCTAAATTGCATAATCCTCACAAAAAATATAAAGGAAATAAAAGTTGTGTGAGCTTGAGATGGCAGAGACTGTTATACTAGAATAGAAAATACCATTCTAAGTACAGGTGTGAAAGAAAATGACATGACCTGCTTAGTGAGCCAAATTTGTTATGAATAAAGAAAAGATATATATGGGGGAAACTACAGATGAGAACAGATAATTAAGCAGTCACCCACTTACTCACCTCTTTACTCAACAAATATATACTAACCATCAAGTAGGTATTATGCTCTATTCCTGAGATACAATATGAGTAAATATCTGGACACAGACTCTGCCTTTAGGAGGTTTTATTACCGACTCCAAACTTGTACTGGTCACCACACAACAGACCGATAAATTAGGAGACAAGGTGTTGGGGCAAGGGATATAACAACTTTATTTGGAAAAGCAGCAGCCCGAGAAGATGGCAGACTAACATCCTGGAGAACCTCGTTCCCCAAGTCAGAGTTCAGGCTCTTCTTATACTAAAAAGGGGAGGGGTGTGGTTGGTTGTTGCAAACTTCTTGGTGTCAGAAGCCTTTGTTCTTGCAGCTGTCCGCATGGGTCAGGTGATGGTGCCCCTGTAGGCTTCCAACAAAACAAATTTTCTGTTCTGCAACTTTTCATCTTTATATGAATGGAAACGTGTTATACTCTTAAAGGTCAGAGCCTTGAGAATGGGCTGTCCTGTATATTTCAGGCTATTGGCAGCATTCTTTTATAAAAGGTGCAGAACCAGCATGACTCAGCACAGGAAACAGAGCACAGGAAAAGATCTAATATGGAGTCAGATTTGTTTTTCCCTATTCCAGTTTATGTTCTAGACATTACTTCAGTATCAATTCAAACATATATTTGCCAGTTACAATGTGTGTTGCTGGACTAATAGTATACCAGGGAAACAAAACCTAAGGGCAATCAATAAAATCACTTTTAATGTCTTTCTTAATTATCAGAATACTAACTTTTCATCAGTGTTTCAATTAAAATGTTGGCCAGGGAGGAACTCTTCAAAAGTTTATATCTATTAAGGACTCTGCAATAGATTATAAGAATGGCTAAAATTCTCTAAACTATTGTACTGAATCTTTTGCAATGTGACTTTAAAGCTCCTTCCAATAAGAACTGAAGTATATTGCTCCACCCCATTACCCAACTATCCTTGAGACTTGGTTAGGCCAATAGAATGTGGTGGAAGTGATAATTGTGTCAGTTCTGAATCCAGACTTCAGAAAGCTTTTCACAACTCTCTTGAAACCGTACCCATAAAAATGCCTATGCTAGTCTGCTTAAGGATGATCAATAACATGGACCAAGTTAGGGTCCTTGTACCAACTGAGGCCCCCAAAATGTGAGCATGTCTGTTTATCTTGTTTAAGATAAGAAAATGTCCCTGCCCAATCCAGAGCAGGAGGAAACTCAGCTGATACCAGAAGAACCAGCCAGATGCTCCATGTCTATACGTTCAGATCCATTGTATTGTGAGACCAATAATTCATTGTTCTTTTAAGTCACTAAGTTTTGGGGTACTTCATTACACAGCAATATATAACCAACGTAGACTCAGACTCAGAATGGGGCACAGCCTCATACTTGCATCTCTCAGTATTACCATTGACTTTGGGGAAAATCATATCATAGCTCTTGAGGCAACAATAGGCCAGATTATGATTAAAAAACAATGTAATTTTGGAACTCTCAATAGATACTAATGACAGAGGCACATTAATCTATAGCCAGATTTTAGCAACATTTAAAACACTAGCTTAATCCTAATGTATATTTAGCTCACTTCCATTTTGGCATAACTACAAGCACTCTCTTTAACAGAAAATTTATACTGCCTATAAGAGACACCCACATTTTGAGTTATATGGGCTTAAGGTTAGTTCCCATTTTCTACCATGTACCCAGTAATGGGTGGTCAAAACTAATCTACAGGTTAAAATGGAAAAAACAGAGGAAAAATTCTATGGGATGATCAAAAGTGAAACAGAGTAAGTAGCTGATAACTCACTCTTCCATCTGGCTTACATTTAATTGTCGCTGCTGTCTCTGACATAAGCTTCTAGATTTTCACTAACTAAATTTTTATTTAAAAATAATGATTCTGTTCCTATTATTTGTGTCAGAGTGTTATTTAACAAGCATTACATACATTTCTGTGGAATAGTATTTGAAAATACTAGTGCATCCCTACCTCAAATGATCTCTGGTTAGTCATCGTGATTCACTAAGTGGTGGTGCCTACCTGTTTGGGTTGGCTTCTAAAGGAGTTTGTCACTCATTTCCAGCTAATCTAGGTTCATATTGGCTGACAAGAACCAATTAGAGTTTCTCAAGAATTGTGCTTGCTGATTGTTAAACATAGTCATTAAAAAATTACAGTGTAAGAAATTATAATTAATGCTAAAACTGAGTGTTTTCAGTTTAATGAATATAATTCATACAAGTGTGCAGAAAAGTTTATCAGTAGATCACAAGGCACTTACTGGAAAAGAGTAGATTGTGACACTTGATTTGTCAAATCATGCTTGAAATTTAAACATACAATGGCTAGAGGTATGTGATTTGGGTAAAAATCAGTGAGAGCATTCTGTAAGAATAAACTGTCTATAAGGGATTTAGAATAAAGAATATTGTTTTTTTTATAATAAACGTGTAATAAAGTTACATATACACACTTGTTTTGGAGATTCAGTTACTAAATATTAGCAAACAAACACTGCAAACCACATTGTATAGGTAACTATATCTTGGCTTCATTGAGTTGGAAGTCATATGTTTTCAATGCTGAAAGTATAGAAATCCTAGAGGAGAGTGGTTGTTTCTGCTTTAGGTTGAGGAAATGGGCAAAGGAGAGTTGAGACAAAAAGGTTCCATGTAGTAGCTGACCCTTGATTGGATCTTTAGTAAGTTAATGCTTGCTTATAAACAGCTCCTTTCTACAAACATGTAAAGAAGGCTTCCCTACCTGTTTACCATCCATTAAACAAAAGCATATAGTTACATAGTTCCCTTGGCTATTTCAACAGCTTCCTTGGTACACTAAATAATTTTCAAAAAAAAATTTAAAATAATCTTTAAACAAAAGCAGCAAGGTTTTTTGTTTCTGACTTTTTGAGGGGGGTTGTATAACATAATGTCCACTTTTTTCCTTTGGTGAAAATCATGATTTCTTTGAGTTTTTCAAATAATTAGTGATTTTCACATCATTTGTGTTCTCACTCTTTTTCTCATTAGAACTTGCAGCCCAGTTCTAGCAAAAGAAAATTGTAACACATGCTTACGAACATCAGCAGAGTTAAGCAGAGTTTAACTTCCTTTTAAAAATACAGTTACCCTACCCCTTATTCTATTGTCTCTTCATTTAAACATTCTCCTAAGTAGCAAACATTTGCCCAAAACTCTTCTAAAACTCAAACATTAGGCTCCCATGGACAGCTGCATTCTTGAGCTCTGACGTCTGTCAAAAAATTCCATTTATTTCTTCATCTTTAGATTGGAGTACTGTGTTCACTGACTCCTAAAATAGTTTTGTAAAAAAATAAGACCCTACCATCCTTATCTTCTCAATCAACAACATCGTAATCTGCCCACTGTGGTTTCTTTAAAGTCACCCAAGGAAAGAAAACTGCTGAAAAGACCTTCAATCTAGTTCGACCTTCTCTTACATTTCTCGTCATTTTGATTCTACTAACTTTAGCATCTCACATTTACTCCTTGATTTTTTCAGTATTCCTGCTCAAATTTCATCACCTTCAGCAAAATGTTTATCTCTTAATTACTTTTACAGAAATTGGTACCTTTTTCCATTTTTTGAGAATGTTACATTATACTTACCTGGAAGACTCTTGAAAACAGAATATTCTTATCCTTGATAATTTCTTTCATATTGTGAATGTCTTTCTAGTCCAATGAGAATTTATTATATTTATAACCTATCAGATTCTGCAGCTTTTCAAATATTGATAGTTGCTAATATCATTTCATAAACCAAAATAGAGATAATTTTCACATATTTCATTCTTTCTTGAACTTAACGCAATAAATCCTATCTCCGAGTATTCACATTTGAGCAGTCCAGTTCTCCAATGAGAAATTTTCCTATTCATCTGACTTAAGTGTCTCTTGCTTAATTGGCCCTCATTTACTCTCTTTGAATCCTTGGAGACATAAGCAATAGCCCACTGGTAACTGACCTCATCATTCTTTATAAATGTTTTTTGAAATATCGCTAGCTCTTCTCTAGGGCAGCAATTTTCAGTGCATATTATTCCATGGGACAACGGTTTTGTAAATGCTGGGTAGGGAAAAAACAAAGGTCTGCGGTCAGATAAATTCAGCCGCTGCCACAAAACATGCTTCTTTGTTGGGTGCACATTAATTAACCTATTGGAGACTCTGTGAAGATTTAGAACAAGGAAGCACATTTAACTTTGTTTTACTCAGCACTTCTCAATCTTATTTCACTATGAACTTCATTTTTCATGTAGTATCTATGAATATTATGAAAAATGCTTTAGGAAGTAGATCAGTGATCCTTTTCTGATTTAGCTATTTTCCATGATTTGTTCATTTTATTAGTTTTAACATGTCAGTATTCTTATTTTGAAGAGTTATATTATAAATTGAACACTGTATTCTAGTAAGGATCAGATGAATATAAAACAGAATGGAAAATATTTTCAGGCCCTTGCAGAGCATGGTAATTTTAATATATTTTGACATTATCTTCACTTCTCTTCTTCCATTGAAGAAAACTGCCACTTCATGGATGTCAAAATCCAATGACAATGACATTGACCACTAAGTTTTCCCTTTGTTCTTTAGCCACCCAGTTAAAAGTGCATACTTTCCTTCTTTGAGAGTCTCATAGCTGCATAACAAAAAAATGTTAAATCCAATTATACTGGAATATTCCTTTCTATCACTGCACATTTGTCAGAGTATTGAATATTCCTATAAGGTTACAAAGGTTATTACTTCTGTTTTTATTTTTAAGATTAAGACAAAGCAACAAAGAGTTAAGTCAGTTGAGCCAAAGCAAATCTTTGAATCCCTGAGATATCGGCTGGTGCTTAATCCGTGAATTGTGCCACCTCCCAGCAGGCAACTGGTAGTTATTCCAATGCAGGTCAAAAATGAGAGCTGTAAATTAAAGGAAAGAAAAAAGAATCAGTGCAGTATCTGACAGTTTGATATGATCTATTCCCTGAGTACAAAATGTCAGTAAAGATCAGAGCAAAACAGTTGTTGGTTTCATTTTGATAATGTTATCATCCCATATGAAACAAAATAGAGATCCAAAGTGAACTAAATCACACACAAAGAAGTGTTTTAAGAGATCAGAATGGTTCCATGTACCACCTTAACATTTCACTTAACTAGGACCTGAAGAGGTTTATACCACTGAGTAACTCAGCTCAAAAAAACATGGGTTGGCTCTAGAAAATTCTTAATGGTACCTCCCACGTGCCCCTTATAATTATTTGTTTGGCTTGATGTGTACTGTCATATAAAATTATAGCTTGGACCTTTACTCTTAGAACCTTCCAGTATAGCCTTCCTACTTTCATTTGTGTTAACTTCCTAGATTTAGATCTGTTAGTGACACTGCTTTCCCAAAAACTAACTTGTAGGGCCTTACTGAGTATAAGATAGATCCACATTTTTTATAATGACACACAGTGCCCTTCTCAGCCTCACACACACCTTCTTCATCAGTCTGTTCACCACAGCAACCTCCGTGCCCCACTAGTGGGCCACACACGCGTCACAGTTCTGTGGGCTGTGAGGGGCACGGACAGCCACACAGGCTGCAGGCGGACACGCCCCTGCAGTTCAGGTGTGATCCTCCTCGTCTCTACTCACCATTCCCTTCCTCCTCTTGCTCTGAATTTGACACTAAATTTTCCGTCTTTTGAAGCCATGATATTCTTTTATATCACTGTCGATTTTCATATGCTTTCCCTTTGCTGATATGACTTTTCTGTTATTTTTAATTTACAAACTCAGGCATTCTTCAGAACCCAGATAAAACATTATCTATTCTCAGAAAAACTAAACTATTGCAACTCAACATTTGTAACTGCTTATTGTAAGTTCCCAGTATTTTAATTTATTGCACTATGTAGTATTTTTAACATGTCTCTTTTCTTATGTGTTGATTTACTTGCTTTTAACCACTACTACTGTGTTAGTTTACTACTATTGCTGTAAAAAATTATCACTCATGTGGTGGCTTAAATCTATATAAGTTCATTCTATCAGAGCCCTAGAGGTTAGAAGTCTGAAATGGGTAGTACTGGGCTAAAACCAAGGGGTCAGCAGGGCTGTGTTCCTTCTGGAGGCTGGAGAAGAGACATCATTTCCTTGCTTCTTCTGGCTTTCAGAGGCTACTTGCATTCTTTGGTTCATGACCACTTCCATCTTCAAAATCAGCAGTATAGCATCTTCAAATCTCTGACTCTGGCCTTCTTTTACTGTTAGGATCCTTTTGTGATCACATTCATCCCACCTAGGTAATCCACGACAATCTGCCTAACTCAAGACCCTTAATTTAAACACACCAAGGTCCCTTTTGCTGAATAAGGTTTTGTGGATTATGACCTAGACATCTTTGAAGGACTGTTTTCCTGCTTACCACACCTGCCCGTCATTGCATCAATAACATCTTGCACAGTTCCTAGCATATATTTACCATCCTCTCCCCCAATATTTATTAGTTTAAAGAATTAATGAGTGTTTATTAGTTGTCAAGTCAATCTTTTACTACATTATGAAATTCCTGAGGCTAGGGACCATGTTTTAATTATTTCTAAATCTCCATGTTTTTGTGTAATAACTAGTAGATGGTAAATTCAAAATAAAATGTTGTTGAATTAAAAAATTACATAAGAGACACAACAGAATTCAGCCTTTAATAAAATTATCTAATGAAATACGTTTATACACACACACACACACACACACACACACACACACACATATTAACTCCACTTTCCAGAGGTATGATTTGGGTCTGTTAAATCATACTGTGGATTAATTTGCATCAAGTGGATCAGAAGGGCAGGTGGTTATCACCACAAAGTGCTGGTAGCCTCTTTCCTTTGGAATGGCTGCGTCCTCTTTAATCCCCTTCCTGCCTTTACTGTGCTGTTTCTCAGTTACCTTCTCACATCCATTAACAATATTGATGACGCTGGTTCCAGTTCATCATTTTGTGTCATTCAGACCTGCACGGACTTGATGAAGCAATAAATAGAAAAATGTGAAGCTGAACAATAAAAATCAGAAGACGTAATACATTCTCTGAAAATATCAATGACCTTAGGAATTTTTGAGTGGTTGTTCTATTTTACACTTCAATTTTCCTGTGCAGATGCACTATAAGAGTCATAATCATTGAACTCTGAATGAAGAGATGCGTCTAGGAGATTTGCGGGAACGACATGATAAAATTACAGGAAATCTTTACATCCTCATACTCACACCTCGCAATTATGGTAATTATCACCAAGAAACATTTTTCGTTATTTCACTTTCAAATGAAGGAGCACATAAATGCTACAACATAACAAAACCTACTCCTTTTTCTGACATACTGTGCAGGGCACAAAGTACTCACTCAATAAATAATTGTCTATTCAATTAAATTAAAGCCATTAATTACATGTCCCTTATCTCTTTCTGTTTCTAATCTCTTTCCCTATTCCTCTCATCTTGTATAACCACCTGGGTAAATTTCTTTATTCTGGCTGAGCAAACACTGTACATAGTTTCCTTCGTACATACCAAGTCTTATAGCCGCTTGAAAATGATATGTCATTTTTTCAACAGTATTTAGCTTCCTCTTAAAACCACATATATTTGATTCCATGTTACTTATGCTTCTACATTACCAAGCTTGAGTCCATCTAGTAACTCCAGCTTCCCTTTAGAAGGTCCGGATAATGTTCTATAAGATGTCATTAGCACTTTATGTGTGTATGTTCATTTGCTGGCCTTTTAAAATTTAAACTGCTAGTGAAAGAGGCTATGTCTATTTATTATCATCACGCTTTAAATATTTTAAAAAGGCAACACTGTCTCTCACTGGTTCCTGAATTTGCCATAATCATTCCTGAGCCCAAGACTCTTGAAATGCGTTTCCTCCTTTTTCCATCTTTTCAACTTTTGCATATTTCTCCAAATTCACCTGAAGGTATTTCTATTACACAAAGACTTTGCCAAATAGTACTATCCCCCTTGGTCTGCTTCATTGAAAGAACTGAATACTTACCGTTTTTGTACCATTTTCCTCAAAGTGTCCTGGTCTCCTTCTGAATGTTAGAATCACTTGGGCATGCATTAAATTCAAAGATTATCAGAAATTTCTCCCATAAATTCTAGTTCAATGGTACTGAGCTGGGGCACAGGAGTACATGTTGCAGTGTTCACAGATAATTTCTTTCTCTGAGGAATTGAAGCAAACTGCTGGCTTTCACTGACAATTCATGACGTTAACAGCATTAACAGCAAGATGAGCCCTTGTATTCACATAGCCCAACCATTCTTCTAGGGCTGAAATCTCCTATAAACTTTTCTAATACACACCAGTCATTCAATGCTTTTGAAGAAGTCTTCCACTTTTTATGGTTTGAGAGCAAATTATTTTTCATATGAAGCTGAATCCATTTTCTTATAGTTTCCACTTATTTTCTTACTTGGAACTTTGGGGGTACAGAGACCAAGTTAGATCTTTCTTTTAAAGGACAGCCACTCAATTATGAGAAAGTGGCTACTGTTTCCACTTGACTTCATTACTTTTTTAAATTCAAATCTTCTGTTCCACTGACCTTCTCCAAAAGCCAAGATTTCACTGTCATAACTACCAGCCCCTTGACCTGAACATCCAGTGTGATAGCCATCACCCACATGCCCCCATTGAGGAAATCAAATGTGACTAGTGTGGCTGTAGGATTAAGTTTATTAACATTCTTTAATACAAATTTATATCTGTATAGCCACAAATAGCTAAACATAAAGTGTAAGTTCATTTAGAGAGAGACCCCTCTACAAAATTTTTCCCTAGATTCATGAAAGAGTGAGTAAAACTGAAGCTTCAAAAATATGTAAGATTTAATTACACATGAAAAATAAAAATGTGTGGTTGCAATGGGGAGAAAGGTAATAATTACATTTGCAAAAGGTCACATGTATGTTTACAGGATTTTTTCTTAGATAATATGCATGATTCATTGGAAAGTAGTGTGGGGTAACCTACATAGTTAGTGATAATGTTTGGTTTGTCTTGGTTAGATGTTGCCGCCATTGAAAGGAGGTTCAACTTCATTTTAGGCAACGGAGGATCTTTGGGACTTTTGATGCAAAGAAGATAAATGTCCAAGGGGATATATTGGTGCATCATGGAGACTGTCTTCTGTTTAGAATCATTACTAATAAATTTGTCTCTATAAAGAATAATACTAAGGCACTAGAGTCTTTGAAGACAAAGGTGAATATTCTTTCTTCATTTAAATGACACCTATTAAATTTAACTCTGTGGGTTTTGAGTGTGGGAGGATTTTAATATTTAATATGTCCATAATTAAATTATGGTCCTACACAATTCAGGTAGTGCAGGAATTTTGATATTGCAACAGCTTATCATTTTTATTACCTATCCAGAAGGAAATAACTTTTAAACTAAAATTTAGAGAATTGCCATTTGGATGCTCAAGAAAATACATGGGTGGGGGGAGGGGTAGGTTATAGCTCAAATGGTAGAGTGCATGCTTAGCATGCACAAAGTCCTGGGTTCAGTCCCCAGGACATCTGCCCCCCTCCAAAATCATAATAATAAATAAATAGACCTAATGACCTCCCCCCCACAAAAAGAAGAAAAACGAAAGAAAGAAAATACATGGATGTATCTGACTCCTTACAGTATCTAGGTAGTTTAGTCTAGTAGGCATTACAGCCAGATAAAGCTTCCTATAATTCCAGTTGTGCAACCTTCAGCCTCAAATCTTTTCTCGTGTTTCCTTCAGATTTCAACTCAAAAGTCACTTACATAGTGAGATTTCCTGGGTGCCTCATATGAAATGGCATCCACTTCCTAGTATTTCATATTATCTACTTGATATACATTGATACGAATTGATACGATGCCATCTTTTTACTAATTTATAGTGATAAATCATCTCACACGATCTTCAAGGTCATTTTATTATAAGCTGCATATTAAAGGAAAGGAGACTGAGGCTAAGAAAATTTTAGTTGACTAGCAGAGTTCAGAGTCTGTAAGTGCCTAGCCAGATAGGACCTCAGATAGGAATTCAGATGTGATCAGTATTTTTTTTTCACTCCACCATGTTATTTTTCTATAAGGACAGGCATTTTATCCTAAAAAATATTAATGACATCCTTTAAATGGGCTTCACTTATTTAGCTTTTGTATTTTCAATCTGAAACAAGGATGCAGGGCTAATAGTTTAAAATACTGACGTGTTTCTCCACTCCAACTTCCGTGCGTAGCAACTCTTTCCCATTGTACCTCAAGTATCTCTTTCCTCCCCTAGACTGAACAGCTTAAGTACCCACTCTAGGATAATAAAACTATGGCTAAAAATTACCTATTAGGGAAAAATAAAATTGTGATCTGAAAATGAGAAGGAAACTTTCATCCATGCAACGTGAGTTATTTCTTTAGCCAAATGAGTTATCTCCATAGCATAGACTAATTAAAAGACCCAAGGGACATGGGAGGAGAAGTAAAGTGAGGGAGAAATCTGCCACACAAAGGAGCGGATGGGGCTGAGGGATTTTGGCCTCTGTGAGGACCAGAGTCATTAGTACCAGGAAGCTGCAGCAGATGGGAGTGAGTCTAAAGCTGTGCTTTCCCAGTGCTGTGTCTCAGGGGCACCTATTTCAAGCAGATTTATAGCCACCCGTCAGTCCCCCAGTCTGGAATGAGGTGTTTTTTTTTTTTTTTTTCCTCTCTAAGTCCATTGTTTATTTTTATATTTTTACTTTCCTAATTACTGGGCTTTCTTGCTATAACATTTTTTCTCTCTACCTAGAATTGTTTCTAAAACTTTATTTCAGCAACGTGTTTGTGTCTGAGCTAGGCCCTTTACAGTGAGGTAGTAAGTAGCAGAAAAAGGGCCCTATTACTAGGCGAGGTTTAACAATGGCCTTTCAAAGTTGTCCATGTCTTAATTCCTGAAATCTATGAAAATGCCACTTTACATGACAAATGGAACTTTGCAGACGTGGTTAAAGGGTCTTGAAATAAAGAGATTATCTGGATGAGTCTAATGTCATCACAAGTGTCCTTATAAGTTGAAGGCAAAAAGTCAGTAGTAGGAGATATGATGATAGAAACAAGAGGTTGGAGTAACAAGAGTGACAGGTCACAAGGAAAGGAATGTAGAAGCTAAAAAAGGACAAGGAAATGGATTCTCCTCTCAGAGCCTCCAGAAAAAGCCAACCCTGCTGACATCTTGATTTTAGGCAGTGAAATTGATTTTGGACTTCTGATCTCCGAAAGTATTCAATAGTTGTTTTAAGCTACTAAATCAATGCTACTTGTTACAGCAGCAACATAAAACTAATACACACCCTAACAGATTACAAGCTAGATGACACAAATGAGGAGCCCTGCAATTCTTTTTTCACCACACTGTTATCATCCTCACATACTTTTTGTGTTCTCAGATGTAACGTATTATGTTTAGCTCATAAGCCATGATAATTTGGTGATGTCACAAGAAGATTTCGTAGTTTCCTCTGGTTACTTCTTTTTTTTTCCACTGACTACTTGATTTGGCATTTGAGACAGAGACAGACTGTAATCTTTACTACTCTTTTTTTCAATTGCTGCCAGAGGTTTTACTGCAGCTGTAAGGTAGGAACATGAACCTTTTAAAGTGTTGAAACCTCAGTTTCTGTAAAGAGGAAAAATAATCTTTCAGAATATGATTTGTGTATTTGCCATTATATTGTTATTATTTATTTTATGCAGAAAGCAGTAATTACTGAAATGATGCTCTCCTGGAGACTTATCAATATCCAAGGAAACAGATCTCAAGAAGGAAAACACCAGAATATCTGAATAATTTCAAAGAACTCCAGGTAATTGGTGGTCAGATGTACATTCATGTGGAAAGCAGAGAGCCAGCCATTGCTGAGAAGATTGTAAGGCAGTTTGAGTTTCTCTTAAGGATCCTTTTTGAAGCTTTTTGTAAGGAATTTTTCTCTGTATTCCTATTTCTTTTGTGACATTTCTAGCCAATTAGACCCTCAATTACAGAATACTAAACACCAGGCCTATTTCTCATGATTGTTTCACTATTGTTAACCACATCTTCTATGATCTATGCTTATAATTTTAAAAAATCACCAAAACCCATAGGCCTATATTCTAACTCAATGGATTAAATCTTGCCTAAATTTTCCTAATTATTGTGTGAAATTTTCATGTCATTTAACTTTTTGAATTTCAGTTGACTCAAAAGTAAAATAAAAAGCTTGGATTAAATTATCTTTAAGGGCTTGCTTCCTCAAATTTTCTAACAGTCCTGTGGTTTTTATCATTGACCAATTCCAGTTATGTAAAGCAATATTATCCTTTTCTTACCTCTCTTATCTACTCTGCTGGCTGCCCTGACTCTATTTACAACCTGAATATAAATACTAGAGATTTACTAGAGGACCCAGAAAATTAGTTAAATCTCTACTCTAAATGAAAGTAATGAGATTCTACCAAGATAGCTGAAATGCAAGGTAAGAGACGAAAGGGAGCTATAAAGGTCCTTATGAGACATCAGAACGAGAAGGAGAGCTTGTTTTATAGCATGCTAACGTACCTAAGACCCAATTAATTTAGCTTCCGAAAACCTACATTTTAGTCCAGATGTTGGTGCATAGTGGCTGGGCAATCCTGAGTTCATAAATATAGGGCTCTGAATCTCGGTCTATTTATAGGTCAGAAGAAATCAATAATTTGTCCTTCACCATATCCACTTTCCAGAAACTGGACAGGGTGGGGTGCAGGAGGGAAATAAAATAAATACAGAAAAATAACTAAAACACAAGATAGAACAAGAACATCTCAGATAAGGTGCTGTGGAGGCTCAGAAGAAGAATTCTTTCCTGTGGGGTGGGTGAGCCCATTGGCAGCGTGTCATTCTGAATACGTGTAAATGGATGGTGACCATTTCTAACTGGTTTACTTAAATATAAGGTAGTAATTTATCTTTTAAAATAGTGTTTATATTGTTTGTTCATCTTATAAAATTAATACATGATCATTATGGAAATAATAATGTCTGTTCTGTATTCACCATTAATTAAGCATCAGCAACAAAGTGCTTGGTGCTTCTTCAACATTGCCTCATTTGATTTGCACTGTCTTTCCACTACATAGAAATGGTTACTAACCCCATTTCGGAGATGAGAAATTGAGTATCAGATTAACAGTGAGCCCAAGATCATGGAGTTAAGGAGTGAGCAAAACATTTCAAATCCAGATACATCTAATTCCAAATTTTCTACTTCTAAATATCAGGCTTTACAGAAAATACAGGTGAAACTATGTGAAACTATATGCAACTATATATAGTACCACTCACCCAGAACCTACCACTGCTAACATTTGTTAGTTTATATCCACTATACATGCACACACACACATTTATGCAGAATTCAAGTTGAAAACTTCAAATAAAGTCAAAGTTCTAAGATGAAAAGTAAAATTTCTCAACTTGACACTCTTTGTCATTTTCTTTCATGTAATAACTTCTATGAACAGAATCTTCTATAGACCTTCATAAATCTGAATAGATATATATCTGCAACTCATTTTAAATTGACTCCCCAGAGTTTAACAATCTGTCATTATTTTATATTTAGCTTAACTACTACATAAAAATAGAAAAATCCTATGGCATGCTACATAAAGCAATATCTTGACAGAATTTTCAATTCAGTTTTTGAAGGGTGCATTTGATTAATCGACAAATTTACATATGAATGCATGACATTATAATAGCAATGTTAAAACAAGCTCTCATTGATTGAATACCAGCTATTTTAGACATGTACATGGAATTTTAATATTCATGATATCTGTACATATTAATTTTATTTCCCTTGTCCATTTGAGAAGGCTGAAACTTAGGAAAATTGAGTAACTCACTATATACTACATAATCAGTCATAAAGGGGAACTCATCTAGAATCTGTGTCTAAAAAAGTCAGTTCTCTTTTCACTATAATGACTTTACCCTGCTGCCTTCTGTGGTTTGAGACCTTTCCTTCACAGCACAGAGTTTAACTTTGTATAAACATACCCATATTGGTCAAATTTGCTAAGTAATTATCAAATTTTACTTTTCTTTGTACTATGTGGCTATAAAATCTGGTTTTCTAAAATTGTTGCCAAAATTCAGTGAATGGAATGGTCCAAAGAACCATATAGATTTTTTGTTTCAGATAAACTCACCAAGGCAAAATTATCTACCACAAAAGAAGCTTGCAAGTTGCACTTTCGTTCTGTCTCTTTCCAAATCATTGATTAGGGCATTAGTCTCAGTTCAATATATCTCTGTAGTCTTCCTGTTATTTCAATCATATCCATGAAGTGGAACATTTAAAAGCTTTCCACAAAAGCTTAGGCCAGTGAGGCAAAGCAGAGAAATACATACTTGAATTTGCTTTAAGCTTCTTTTTCTTATTGGACTACAGGGAGAATTAGTTGGGATGATTTGTATCAGAATTTGCTACTTCTTAGGTTTAAATCTAACAGTAAAGATGGGATTGTGAATGCATAATAAATAATATGGTATTCCTAGCAATTGTGTCAAAACCGTTAACCTGAATATATGTCATGATATTAATCAATTTATAATATATCTTATCCCTGTTTTCTCTTTTCTCTTCTCCCTTCTCCCCTGGCTTCTCTCTCTCTCTCTTTTCTTTCTTCTCTATTGTAACAAAATATCTCTTGGGGCACAGGGTGTAATTCAGAGAAGACATCAAATAAAGATAGGAAAAATCTGAAATAATGGTAGGAAGAGGTCCATTCTTGCCTTGAGAATACTGGGTTAGACGTTTTGTCCAACGGCCCACCTCTTACAGCACTGGCTTCATAGCACTTTGATCTGTGAATCCATTTCCTTCCACCCCGCCCACTGTCCCTTGCTGCCTTTTCTCTTTCTCTCTCAATTTGGTGCTCAGATCCCTCCTTATCTACCTTCCTCTCTTTCACTCTCTGGGCTCTAGGCTGCTGATGGTTGGTAGGGAGACTTGTACAAGAAATACGCAGACATTAAATAATTTGCCTGTGGTTCAGACAAGGGTAATGTGCAGCATATTTATGCAAACTTCCTACAGTCAGCCTAGAGTAGTAGTTAAGTGTATATACTTTGGGACCAGAAGAACATTACCGAACCCAGGTCTGGCTGCTCACCACTTGAAAGCCGATACTTGAGAGGCAAGGGTCAGCAGGAAGGAAAGGTTGCTTTATTTTGGGGGTCAGCAAACCTGGGACGAAAGCAGACTCACGTCCAAAGGCCAACTCCCCACTGCCAATCAGTGGGCAAGAGATTTTAAAGGGGAGTTTCAGGGGTGTTTGGGCAGAGGTGGGGGTGGTGCTTGTAGAACAGCACAGTCAGCTCTGATATCTTGAAGTGAGTCATGCAGTGGTCTGGTCAGCGTCATCTTTATTGTTTAAAGTACAATTAATCTTCAGTTCCAGGGTCTATTTGTTCCCATTTCCTTGAGGCCAGTTCTTGGATTTGTGGCAGCTTATATCATCGCTACAGTCTGATCATGATGCAGTTCATGGCTTCTACCTGGTCGGGGTTTCAGTATCCACAAAACAGCTCAAAGGATGTGGCTCAGAATATTATCTGTAGCCCTTGAGGAGGAACTTAAGGTCCTTGACTTTGTTTAATGACTAAACTATTATTATTTTGTTTTGCTTGACTATGTGCCTTTGTTTTCTTGTTTCTCTGATTAAATTTATTCCTTGACTAAAGCTTTCCTATAAGCAAGAGGGAGGTTGAGGACATGGAGGTTGAGACACTTCAGAGAGTCTCCACAGGGTCCTGTTCCATTTCAAACAGATCTGTAATCTTACTGTGGCTACGAGTTAACTGTATCAACTTGTTTTTAAACCTTTGGACCTCAAAATGGAAGTCATATAGTACCTTACAGAGCTGGTATCATAAGTAGTGCTTAAATGGGAAGATACACATAGTGTTCAGTATTCTGACTTTTACATAGTAAGTTCTCCATAAAAGAAAACTACATTAAGATGAGTGACATTTTTCCAGAGAGGCCTTGTCTGCTATTAGGGAAAACTTTTATGGTCAATGAAAGCCTGGGCACCTCTTTCTTTTAAGCACATTTTTGGGGGGGAAAGTAGAGATACTGAAAGATCTGCTACCTCTAGTTCAGATCCTGGCATATTCTTTTACTTAATTGAAACTCTAGATCACAAAGCATGTCACTGATCACAAGATCCTATAGTTCAGAGGCACTTGAGGGTCGTCAGGGGCCTGCAGATAATAAGGCTTTCTTATTCCAGTTCACTATCTGCATCACCCTCATAAATAAAAATGTAAAGTGATTGTCTCCCTCGCTTTACTCACATGATCAATGGGCGAGAGAGGGAACACGGCTTTGCACAGAGCTCTTATTTGCTTCTAACTTCTGTTAGCCCTTGTATTCTCCAACTCAATGACAAGCACAAGAAAAACTCTTCTTTTCTTTGACTCCCAACCAGCTCTGGCAGATGCTTTAAGATGTCCTTCTGAAGTGTTCACCGACATTCCCACCTGCAACATCCCACCCTCAACCCCTGGCATAGGGGTAAAGTATATAGTCTACATCTTCATACATGACAGCCCCGAACTCTGAAGACTTTTGTGAGTTTGTATCACCTCCTTGCTCTACCTGAGTTACTGACATTGACATGCACAGGACGCTGTCCGGCGGTTTTAATTCCCTGACTGGGGTTTCTCAGTCTGTACTTAAGCATCTTCTATTTTCCTCCAGGATCTACGCCTTATTTGGCCCCTCCCACTCAGCTGACAGAAGTAGGCTCCATGGTTGAAATCTTTATCCTTCTCCTTCTCCTTAGGTCAGCCCTCCAGTTGAGGATACAAGTTCATGGGTAAGAGTCCCACCTCTTCTTCCGGAGGGCAACCAGCCTGCAGCAGAAGATGCCTGCTTTTCCCAGGGTCTCACAACTCCACTTCAACTGTATATAACTTGTTCCCATTAAAAAAAAAATCAATACTGGAGAAGTTTTGCTTTTTTCCAGGTACATTATCACTTATAGAAAGGATGTTATTTCATTTGTGTGTACATGGGACCCGTGATAGGTTTTAAGTTCTCATGGGGGTCCAAATGGTATATTATTCATGGTTTTAAACCTATAATATTGAATACATTTCTTGAACAGAGTAAGAAGTAAACATTTTCTTTTGTTTTAAGGAAATACCTACAGTTTGTGGGAAGGTAACAACGTACCTAAACTAGAGAATTCAGTGGAGGCTTCCACCATTGACTACATCCACCATTCCTCCCAGATTAAATAAATGATCTTGACTGAAATATTTAAAATTTCACTCAATTTTTATATTGCCAAAATGAGTTATATTATGCTTCTTGGGCTGTTTTAAGATTAGATATATTCAACTTCTGTATTCTAGAGAGCCTTTGTTATTTTGTTTTATCATAGTCCTGTGACTATCTGAAGGGTGAAGGAAGTTTGAAAACTGTAATTATAGAACAACAAATAGCTCTTTCCTCTCTTCATTGAACAGTGCAACTACTCTCATTTTATTCATCAGAGTTTTAGTCATTGAAAATCTTCCCTTTTTATATAATAGGCTCCAAAATTGGATGGATTTCAAATCCCAAAATAGAGCTCAGTATGGCCATAGGCTGAGTGGCATTGAGTGATCTGAAGCCCCTCTGAGTTTGTTTCAGCAGATGTAAAATGGTGGTGATAATATTAGTCCCTTACACACACACACACACACATACACACACACAGAAGATGTCATGAAGATACAATAATAGATATGAAAGTATTTTCTAAACTATGAAACTCCTTTTAAGTATAAGACATTATTATAATTTTTGGCTTATAAAGTACACAGCACCCAATCTTGTGAAACTCAATTGAAATGCAATGAAAAAGCTGTAATTACCCACCTCGTGGTTGCTTAGTCTTTTGAAAGTGATATAAAACCAGAAGTTTTATACCCTTTGAAAAAAATTCCTAAATGCAATCTCTGTGTTCTAATGGGACCTTTGCTCTAGGATTATTAGCTCACAGTATGAATTTCTTGTAACTTTTGACCTATTTTAGAATCTGTGGCTATCAGAGTTTGAAAAAGTTAAATTAGCATTGCAAATTAAGCATTAGAACTCAATTGGATCTCAAGAATCATGGTGGTCTGAGCAAATTAATGCTTTTGAACCTGCAGAAAAATGAAGCTGTAAGTTGGGAGTCTTTTCCAGAATTAAGAAATGTGATCCCTGGTTCTTCAGTTAGTCAATGTGACAAATTTATAGAGCATAATTATATGCTTAGCAAGGATTTTATTCATTTATCATAAGGAATAGGAGGGAAAACTATTTTGTGTAGTAGAAAAGGGAGTGAATTTTTCATTAGAGAACTCAAATTTGAGTCTTAGCTCAACCACACTTTAGTAGTAAAATCCACCTCTAGGCAAATTACTTTCACCCTGTGAGTTTCTATTTCCTCAATTATTGAATTGTTTTTGAGAATCAAATGAAATGATATTCATTCACTATGTCCATATGTGTATTTTTATATACATATATATATGTATGTATAATTTAGCTTGAAAGATATAAGCAGGGTAATATTTCCCATTGAAGAAGAGAATGCAGAATCTATGGAATATAGGTATATATAAGAAAAACATACTGTATCAAAAGAATCACAACCAGATCCATGTTTGAGGAATGTTACAGAAGAGAAAAGGAACGACTGGAGAAGAAACTAGGTAAGAAGAAAAACGTCTAGTTATGCGGGGCTTTGTAAACAATGCTAAAGAGATTGGACTTTGTTATTTATAGGATGGTGACGACTGGCAAGGTTTTACATATAAAATCAGAATGGTGTAGCTCATCTACGGTGTATCATGATTTATAAGGAGATACTGCTGATCTGGTCTCTACCTATCATTCACATCTGAATTGCTCCACTCTTCCACTTTGTTCAACATTTTGCTCATTTTTATGGTCTCTGAATATGGCTAAGCCCTTTCCTAATGGCTAGCACATGGCATTGCTGTTCCCTCTGCTAGGAATCTTCCGATTTTGCCAGGCTCACCAAAATGATGTCACTGCCTCAGAGACACCTCCTCTGGCACACTTTCAAACATGCCAGGTCTTAGCACCCTATCATATTATGGGTAAATTTGTGGAGGACAAGACTGAAGATAGGGAAGAAACTTAGAAAGATGACTTTGTAGTCCACATGAGAAATAGCGAGTCTTGAGTTAGGAGTAAGCTAGTTAACCTCTTTCTTGGTCATCTCCGAGTGACTTTCTATCAGTGTCCTATCTCATGATAAAATGAGTCCAATTCAACTCAGGAGTATTTATTAAGTACACAACATATATTTGGCACAATGATAAATGCTGCTTTTAACACTGCTCCCTACCTGTAACAAAGTCATGGCAAGCAGCCCTTTCATTTGGTCTTGGGCATGGCATCATATGGCTGTGCTGTGTGCTAGCCTCCAGACTCTCAGAAGGACTATTGGCCTAAGTGGACTTGATGCATCACACAAAGAAAGTGGACAATGTGCTGTATATCTTAAATGATATCAGCTAAGCATAAAATGGATTAATCTTAAGTAACAGCCTTCTGCAACTGTTACTAGGAGTAGACTCATGACTGGCATTCGTGGGTCTTTGTGCAATAATGTAAATGGAGGCAACATAACCTGTGTTCAAATATTTAAAAGTTATAAATCAAGCTAACAAGTTATTAAATAAAATATGTTCTATTCTGTACCTTGAAATGGATGACTTAATGATGTAAATTTTTTTTAAAGTATTGCTATGATTTTTATATATTATACCTCGTCAAATGGCAAATATGATTGAAATTAATAGTTTCAACATATGTCTGGTGTTCTATTGATGGACAGTGATGTTTTGCTGTGTAATAAAACGTACATAATTCAAAAGATATGTCTAGTTCCAAAATCGTTTTCTTGCTCTCAACACAATTTCACACAAGAGTTGTGTAAATAGGTGAGAATCTACTGCATTATTGCTCTCCAAAAATCTTTATCAAATTACTTTTTCTTCCCTTTTATCTAAGAAATTCCGTTACTTATATACTCCCTTCACTTGGCAGATTTTCTTCATATCAGTGTAGCATTACCCACACACTTTCAAACTGTGTGGTCACAGTTGCTTTCCTTTAAAGGATACAGGGTAAGGGTTGGGTAGAATTGTTCCCCTGAGGTCTAGATGCTGCTAAGTATGAGAGTAGATATTTCGGCTTATGAGATGTGTTGTGCCAGAACTGAGCACACGATCCTGAGTTTCTGAGACACACATGTGTTTTTTAGTAGCGTTATTTTTGTGTTTATGAAGTCTAGGTCCATCTGAAATGTGGAGCCCAAAGCCAAAGATGCTCTTACCTGGGTCTAAGGTAGTATTGGACAAGGGAGATGTTTAATGACATTGCTCAGGGCATGTGATAGGGGATCATTCTGTAAATAATGCTTACCTAAGACTCAAGGAATAAAATGCTAAGGCAAATTATTTTAAGCTATGCGAGACTTTAAATTGAGTACAGCTGGGCCATGCGTAATCTGTTTTCAAAGGGATGTTCCCACCACATTCTACTGCTTCCAATTTGGCAAATTATTCCCATTACATTGGGGCAATGGTGATTCTTGGTCGAAATATCTCTGCAGCAAATGAATGACATTTGCATCATAAAATGGTTCTAGATCCATTAAGAAATGTTGAGATGACTATGGACACTATTGTTAATCCTCAAAAAAGCTTATGATGGGATATAAATGATTGAATGCCCAGAATTATCATTTTTGTAAGAAAATTACTTCAATAATGAGCACATTATAAAGAATCACTTTCTTCAGAGTTGGTACCATGCTCCCCCATGAGGTCACTACAGACCAACATCAGGGAGAAAAACTGAATGTCTATTTTAATGACTTTCTACAAAATCAGGGCAAAAAATAAAGAAGACAAACAAAACACACCAAATAATATGTAGTTGGGATTCTAAAAATTGCGTATTCGGAGTGTTTCATGCAATGGAAAGACAAAAGAGCAGATCTTTTCTTTAGAAATAGTAACGGGCATTATCATTAAGAAAATGCCTACCTGTTGTTCTCCATCTTCAAAAAAAGTATGAGCTAAGCAAGAAATGGAATTCAAATCCACCTTTTGGAAGGCAGGGAGACAGATGTAAAGACCTCTTAGAATGACTTCCAGCTTTAAGAATATAGTAAACAAAATGCCTTGCTTTAAGAGAGTTGAACTGTGTACAGACTCTCAGATGGGTTGAAACAATCTATTCATGGAATAATTTCAAAATATTTTAATGATTTAATTGGTGCATATAGATGAAGGCATTAACCTTCCATGAGGGAAGCATGTACTTTTGAATTTTGTCCGCTAGTGTTCATTTATTTGCATTCTTAGTCGGTGTACACTGTCTGGAACTCTAGGGGCAAGCAAACTTAACTGACTCACATGGGGTTTGAGCCTGCAATTCTTGACTCATTAGCACCAGCAAGATGGGCTTGCCACCTGAAACAAACCACACCATAGCTTAGGGAAGAAAAAGTTATTCTGGGATTCAGATACTCATTTTGTGGGAAGCAAAGAAAGTAGACATAATTATTGAGCTCTCTTGCTTCCCCAGGATCCTAGGAGTCTAGAAAAGAGTCTCACAGGAAAGAGCTGTGGATAGATTCTTCCATGCTTGATGATTTAATCTTTCAGAATGATGCAAAGGTTTGAGATAGGACACAAACTAGAATGACCAAAGTTTACAGAAAAGAAAGGTTATTTTCTTTCTGACCTGATTTACTGATCTGAAATGCAACCCACTGATTCTTTTTCATGATGCCACTAGCCACCATGGTAACCACTTTATATTATTACTCAACCTGCTCAGAAGTTAAGCCAGTACTCAAGGGGTGAGGGGTTTAAAATGGCATTAACACAAAGAATTCTCCTCCAATAAAAGATAAGCAGTTTCCAGAATTAAAGACTTGGTTTGAAGTTTTCCTGCTTAGTGTAAAAAGCAAAAGATAAATCAGGTGTATTCCCACTATGGAGCAAGTAAAAGATGGTAGTGTATTTTTGTAGGCACAGAGATGGAAATAAAATAACCCGTATATCTTCTGCCTGCAAAGCGAAGAAACCTTGGCAAGCAGATGCATTTACTTTCTGCAGGGCTTGAAGGGCTGACTGCGGTTCAGAGAAGAAAACCCGGAGCAAAGGGAAGACTTTGGAGTATAGCAACAACTCGCAGTGGCAGAATCCCATCTCATTTAAATGAAGCCAGTGTTGTACTTAAAGGAGTTGAGGTGTTAAAAAATAACGGGGCTGAAAAAAATTTTTTTCCACCAAGAGAACAACTAGATAATACAATAATTTATTTCTACCTGCAATTTCTAGCATTCTCTGGGACATGATGGGGGAGGACATTCTTGCCATGCTATAAATGCTTCCCAGAGGAAAGAGCGTGGTATAGCACAGACGTCTTTTATAAACGTCAAGTAGATACATTACCGGATTATAGAATATATAGAAGCTAGGCAAGGTTGCTAATAGAATATGAATATTGAATGGCCTTTTGGGAATAACTATTTTCCCTTTAAGTAGAGGATTTTTTTTCTCCTCTTCAGAGCTGTAACAAAGTTCACTCAGGCCCCAAGAATCCTTGATTATGGGCTCAAACGAATCATCTAAAGGGCAAGAGGACTGGGAAAGACAGAGACGAACGTTTGGCCAAGTTACCCCCTGCCTTTGATCTCACGAGGGGCCAGTGAGCCTATCAGGGCAGCTCTCGTTTTCTCTGAGCCCTGGACTGTGAACCTCCAGTCTGAAACAGGCCTCTGACTTTCATACTTAACCGTCCAGTACTCTGGAATCCTTATGAGTTCCACCAATCAGCTTCGTTAACCTGGAGTGGATTCAGAAAATGTCTGTAGTTTGATTAGTTTTTTAATACAGAAGAGAAAGTAGGATGCTTTTTTTCCCCTATGTCTCTAAAATGGGGAGATTGTAATCTTTAATCTAATTCAATTTGCCTGTTTCTCAACTTTGATGCCACAAAGATGAAAATTATTCATTGTTCTATGTAAAAAAAATTACACACACACACACACACACACACACACACATATACACACATATGGGTAGGCCTGGGGAACACAAAGAAGAAAAAGTCATAATCCCTAAATTGAAAGCCCTCAATCTAGTGAAGAAGAGAGAGATATTGTACTTCATATGTTTAAGTAAAGAATTTGAAGTAGAAGTGATATTGGAGAGAGGTAATATTTTCATTTTCTTTCTTAAGACCTTGGTAATGCCCTAAATCATGCCTTCATTTTATAAGACTTTGTTGATTATCTGGTACGATTTTAAGGGCAATGTTTGTCATATCCATCTTGCTGCATGATCATCAAAGCATGATTGTTATCAATTAGTCTTTAAAATGTTAAAACCACAAATTACACACCTTCAACTGGCCCAGTCATTTAACATTGACTTTGTCCTAAGTGGGAAAGCAGGACGACTTCAACAGAAGGGCATGTTAGTCTCTGAACTCCCGTAGCGATGATCAAACAGCATCGCTTTGATTGCCAAGTAACAGTAAATTTAGAAACAGCCAATTCTGATTTTGAAGTGGCTACTGTGGCATTTGAAATTAAATCATGGTTTGAATGCTAATATGACTAGTTTCATTAATAATTACTTAATAATAAATTCATTATACAGTGTTGAGCTTACATAGTACTGAATTATGTGATATTTAATAGAAATGTACTAAACATTGCTTGCCCAGTGTCCAGTCCCTCTGATTATGCTTCTTCTTGTGATCCAAGACACCCTAAAAATTCTCTGTATTTGACCATGAATTAGCAGAGACAGTGTTCCAAATCCCACCTTCCATTCCCTGTTTGGACGCTTTCTCCAGTTGACCCTCCACCCGCAACCCACCCGCTTTGCACATAGGGCCACCTGTCCGCCTACCTCCCTTTCACAGGTGACTTAGGTAGCTGCGTGGGCTTCTCTACTGTGACTCAGCACTCCTCTAGGCGGTTGTGTCATTTATTAGGTTTCTGCGCCAAGATCAGAGCCTGTAATTATGTGATGCCATTCTCCAAATTCTTGAAAAGTATAGTCCTGGGACTGTGATGGCCTTAAGTTCAACACATATTTCCTGTTCACCTTCTTTGAACACATGGCAGGATTGCCCTTCCTTGCTCCTTTTAAAGTTAGACATGATCATGCAGTGTGCTTTGGCCATTTAAATGTGATCCGTAGGGACATGTGTCCTATGTTTCTGGGAGTTTTAAGAGCCGTTGCAAAATCCATATCCCCAGCTTCATGCTCTAGTCATCAGTCTGGGACCCCATCACTCTGGGTCCTTGAGTGACTGTGAAGGCAAAGCCTGTTTGTAGACCTTCACTGGACAGTTAGTGTGCATGAAAAATTAATGTCTGTTGTTTTTAAGCCACTGAAATTTTGTGTCTTTGCCATATTTGTTATAACGTCAGAATTATACAGCCTATTCTGTCTGATATAAGGCTCAAATGAGTTAAATGATTTAGCACTTTTTGTTTGGCATAACAAACCACAATAGTATCATTCCCTAATGCTTGGTTACTTGTACAGATATATGTTCTAAAATGAGAGCTTAGAGTCTTTCAATCTGTATTTATTTCCCTTTTTTCAAATTCTCACATCATTAAAAGAGAGAAAACGCCTTCAAAGTGGAACTCAGCCCCGAGTGGAACAAAATTCCTAAAAAGGTAATTTTAAACATGTTTAGATAAATATCTTGTTCAAGATTCTTCCAAGGAATTATCTGCAGAACTTCAGTGCCAGATGATTGTATCTCTAAGAAATACTTTGGCATTTACAAGCCCAACATAAACGTGGTATGGGATTTGCTCGTTCTTAGAGCGTAAGATTAAAAGAAAGAGCTTTTAAACGTTTTCAGCTGGTATATATCAGCATGTCCCTTTAAATAACAGAAGGGGGAAAGGCTGAAGGCTTACAACATGGGTATTTTATATAAAAGAATGTTGCTTATCCCCATGTCACTGATTTTTATCTGTCTTAAGTCAATTTGCTAAGGCTTTTGATAGCTTTTATGAAACAGTAGGAGGTCTGAACTTACTGTCAAATAAACAGATGTGCAGGTCAAAAAAGCAAGGTTTAAAATAGTGAGTCTATTGTGGCTAAAAAATCAAGGAGCCAAAGGCTAAAAGAAAGTGACTGTATAAGTCATGCTACTGGCCAGTTAATGAGCAGAAGGTGGAAAATGGTCTGAAGCATTTTCTTAGATCATTCTCCTTTTGTCATATTTATCACATGTATATAAAAATTTTCAAAACCGGAATTTCCCTTCAAAGCTATGTAAGTCATGATTATCAACCATCAGCTTGTTGCTTGTTAAGTGTGGGAGTGTCTGTGTGTTTGTTTTTATATTTTGGTGAAGTGGTAGAGAGAATGATAAAACATTCAAAGTCCCTGGCTCCATCTTTGGGATCTTCTTGTTCAGTGGATCTCTGGTGAACACCAGGAATCTTATTTTAAACGGTATTCTGCTGTAAAAGGCGTTGATTCTAACCTAATTAAGAATAAAACCCAGGTTAATGGGGTATCTTGCAAAGGGCAGGTGTTCTGGGCACATTTGTAAGAGTGGGCAGGTAAGGAAGCACCTGAGCATTTGGATACCACTCTGTCTTCTTGACATATTAGCTTCTTTTGTATTGTTTCTAGTCAGGTCACTGGAAGTAACATCTGAAGGCTTACTATGCATGAATAGATGTAAAAGGTATCCTTTTTCATTGAAAAACCTGTACATTCTGAGACCTTGGACACATTTCTTGACTCCTCTAGGTCTTGTTTTTTGGTCTTTGTTTTTGTTTTTTTTTTTTTTGCATTTTTAAGATGTGACTTAATATTTACCTGAGACAGTTTTGGTTCTAGGAGGAAGAAAGACCCATGCTCCTTAGCCCATAGATTTAACTACCCTACTCTCCTCTCAATAGCTAAGTGCTTTCTCCGGATGGTGTGACTTCCTTCAAAAACCGTCTTCTCCCTTGTTCTATTTTTTTGAGACTTCATCCCCTTTCTCTGAACTTTAAATTGCTGTAACTTCAGTTGGATAAACAATAATGTCAAGTGTACTTTATAGTCAGGATACCACAGATAAAAATCATTTAAATGTAATTACTTCACTAACACATAAACAGAAGTAGTATTATAGCATTTAACTGGTAGAAGTCCAAAGCACATGTAAATATAACCTAGTGGAGCCTAATTAATAAAACAGTGGGGCTTCCAAATGGGGGAAAAATGCTGTAAATAAAATAACCTCTACAAACACCCTAGCTCTGAAACCAAGCTTAAACGAAGATTATTTACAAATAATATTTCTGTTATAAACATTATCACTAATTTTAAAAATATACCAGTTCATTGCAATTTGAGTCAGGGGGATGACAAACTATTTAAGGGAAGAATTCTCCTGTATAACTCCCAGAGGAATATCTAAATTCCAAGTATACAAAAAATAGAGTTTAAAAAAAAATGGGGGTGATTTTTTTTCAAGCCCATGATTCTATGCTAATCAATTTCTTCATCTGTTTTTCTTTATGGTTGATTATGATATTTCTTCACTGCTTACTCTGGACCTGTTGAAGGTAGACATTGCTAGAAGCAAAAATGAACGTGGGAGTGATGAGAGTGCCAGTGTATATCAGAGCAGTGTCAAAGCGAAAGGAATGATCCACATCTGTCCCCCTACAGTGTTCCCAGTGTAAATCCTGTGAAACTCTATGAAGGAAAGGCTTATTATACTCAAGCCTATATCACTGACAAATTTTAGCTAAATTCCTGAAATTATAAGACAATAATATTCAGATATGAACAAATAAACTTTGGTCTACTTGCCATTAAGACCCTCCCCCTTTCATTCCTAAGGTGCCTTTAAGGATGCTATTCAACATCAGTATCAGCGTCAGCATCGTCAACGTCAGTATCCTGGCCAAGTTCATTCATGAAGCTTCAATATGTTTGTTGCACATTTAAAGCAAGTAGAACAGTTATGTGCCTTAACTTTTAAAAGATCACTTTTTGTACATCCAGTTTTATTTAGATGTAATTTACATATAATAAAATTTACTCATTTTTTTAGATGTACAGTTTCATGGATTTTGATATAGTTTTGTTACAAACCCCCAAATTCTCTCTTTTCTCCTTTGTAGTCAGTCTATGACTCAATCTTCTAGCACCTAACACCTACTGACACATTTTTGTCTCTATAGTTGTACATTTTCTAGAACGTCAAATAAACAGGATCATACAATTTGAAGTCTTTTTTATCTGGTGTGTTTCATTTAGCGTAAGACTTAAGACATTCATTCATGGTGTTTCATGTTTCAGTAGCTTATTCATTTTTATTACTGAGTAATTTTCCATTGTATTGTTACACCATAACCTGGTTATCTATGCAGCAATTAATTTGGGTTGTTTTCAGGTGTGCAGAATTATAAATAAAGCTGAGACTAACTTTTGCACGCAAGTATTTGTGTCGAACTAAAAGCATTTAAATTGTGACTTTAACGCAATGCCACATGAACATGCCACAAATTATAGTAGGGCCTTAAAATTTTGTTTAACATTTTTTATTCATTTATAATCATTTTACAATGTTGAATCAAATTCCAGTGTAGAGCACAATTTTTCAGTTATACATGAACATATATATATTCATTGTCACGTTTTTTCTCTGTGAGCTACCATAAGATCTTGTGTATATTTCCCTGTGCTATACAGTATAATCTTGTTTATCTATTCTGCAATTTTAAAATCCCATCTATCCCTTCCCACCTTCCACCCACTTGGCAACCTAAAATTTTTGATTGAAGGAAAGTTTAGTAATTATTTCAATAGTGACATTTTATATAATATATACAGAGCAGCAGTATGTTACTACAGAGGTTGCACTTTTAATTATCACACATATATGAATTATAGTCTCGTAACATTTATTCTGTTAATAACAACAGTCATTAAAAGTAGAGGTATGGAGAAAGACTACAAAATAACTATCCGTAGTTGTCATTATTATTAGCATTATTTACATTGCATTGGCAATGTTAAGACTCTCTCTTAATTTCTGCTTTCTCCTATTTTTAACTTGGTTCTATGCTTTAGGCTATAGGAGATTCTAATTGAATCAGGGACATTATATACATAGTGCCAAGAAATTAAAGGTTTTGCTGATATGATCAGCTCTGCAAACATGTTTTGAAAAATGAGAAGACTCAACATTTCCATTCTCCCTGCAAATGGGGATGGGATCCACATTTCCCTGCAGCCTCTCCCCCTTCTACTGCTGATCAGCAGGGAAAGAAAAGGACTTCTGTACACAGGAATAGTCTTCTACCATTAAGTAGTTTCCTTTAAAAAGACCAAATTATGCAATAAAGTCATATTACAATCTGTTTTCCCAGGCGTCACTAACTAAAATTTTGGGAGCTTAACTGGGCTGGCCTTACAAGTGGTTTTAGACAGATATATGGTCTGACAGCATAAAGTTAGGGTTGTGGAAAAACGTTCCTTCTTCTACCAATTCACCCCATAATCTCAAGGTATATCCCCCTTTAAGATGACAAGACATTAATTATATGCAGTGTTTTGATTAAAGATATGTTCTGTAACATTTAAGAAACCCATACCTCTGAAATTTACAGCAAGACTTTTCATAAAATGTATAATAATGTCATTGTAAGTCTCTTAGGGATGCCGTACTTGTTTCGACTATGGTCCATGAGGTATTATGAATTTATCATTTGAATTATGCTGGTAAATATGGAAATAGCTTAACATATGTCATATGTGAACATAATCTTATTTTACATACTGTGTGATAGCGTGCTCATGTCAAGTTGTGTTCTATGTCTAATATTTCTTTAGTAGTTTTTCCATTAAGGTTAAGGTTTATGCTACAAATGTAATTTGCTTTCCCAAATCACACTCTCTAGAGAGTATCTAAGTCTTCTTTATAGGTTTTGAGGCTACTCACTGCAGCAGATTTTGGTTTGCTCATTATTCCAACTTTGAAAAGTTGGAATGAGTATAAATGGCCTCTATAGAGCCAAGGATATTTCTCTTCTTGACCCAGGGTTATTAACTAGACTTCTAGGGCATATGAAGATGTGCACATTAACTAGTGCAGCCTGCAATTCGTGTCGTCTTGAGCTAACCTTAGGTCTACTAAAGTTCCTTCTATCCCGACATCAAAGGCTTGATAGGCAGTCTGTAACTAACTGCCAGAGCAGGCACCAATCTAAAATTTTCTTCTTCAGCGAGCTGCTGTTCCCCTGTCCCTATTTCACAGAAATACCAAAATAGTATAGAAACCACTTTTCCAAAAAAACACGTTCATAACAAGAGCTTGGTATTGCTTTCAGCAAAAGCAAGTACTAAATCTTGGCATTCTTTGGAAGTACTTTAGATAGCACTGAGACCCGCTAGTATTAGAGATCTTACCAATTTAAGTTCGCAGAAGTCTTTGATATCACCTACAATTAAAAGGCAGAGAGGGGAAGTTCTGTAAATCTGTTTCCTTCTAATACACCTTTCTTCCTTTGTCTACAAGCATGTATATGTTTTAATGCAGGTAACAAATGATACTTCATATTTTGTTTTATCTGCATTAAATTACAGAGACCATTGTCATTGTCCATTTAAAATCATTATTTACAGGCCTTGATACATATAAAAACTGTAATATGAGAGAGTATTTATAGAACTAGTACTTCCAACAATAATGGTTACTCCAAGCAAGCACAAAGAATCCATGAGCTCTTATTAAAGTGTTTACTAAATTTTGAAATAAAGACTTTCAGCACAGTCTTACTTGGTGCTGGCAGCTCGAGAATGAGCATATTTGACTTATGCCTAGAAACATCTTAAGTTAAACAATTTTTTCTGTGATTTTTCGAGAGCTCTTGGTTTCCAGGCATAGTTTGGGGTGGCCTTGGCAGCTGTGGAAACTTCTCTGTTAAAACAATAACTATCGTTCCTACTAGCAGAGACTTTGAATTATCCCCTTGTTAAGTGACAAGAAACTGAGGTTCTTCTGCTCTGTCTGGGAATCAGATTCTGCAAAACTTGACAAATAAAAGTTCTGAGTAGGAAGAGGACAAAATGAGCTCTGGATGTTTATCAATAAAATAGGGTTTTTACATAACAATAAAGGGTTTATCACAATTTATCGTAATTACTTGCTTGGTTTCTCTTTGCCAAAATAGTCTTCTTGTTTCCATTCTATTTATCTCCTCCAAGACCTGGCACCTCGTAACTTTCGAACAAATAAGTGAAGCAAAGCATAAAATTTCAGTCCCACCTAGAAGGTACTCAATTTTTCTGAGGTCTTTATCTACAAGCTTATTTTTTTGTCTTTTTTAAAAAAAAAATACAACATGGTTAACTATAATCACGAATCTGTGCACTAGCTCTCCATAGTGTGTTTGTCTTCTAACTGCAAATTTGTACCCTTTGACCAACCTCTCCCCAATTTCCGCAAGATTGTTTTTTCACTTTGCATTTCCAAGCTATGTGAAACAAGTCACCATCCACTTAACCAGACTGTCAGAAACCAGAATTGGAGTTATCAAAAGTATCTCCCTTTTTCCCCCATTTCCAATTTATAATCCTCAATGTATTACCTATTTGATCTCTTCGTATGTTTGTCACCTAACCCAACACTCCCACTATCTACATTATCCCTTGGTACTTGAAATTTGGCTGTAGTCTCCTAATTTGTCTCTCCGTCACAACCATACTCTGCCTCCAACACAGCCTCATTTGCAACCTAACATGAACATTTATTTTGTTATAATCTCTATTCTTCTTTCAAGTTTCAGTTTATTCTTATTGCTCTAAGAGCTCTCCTTTACTTCTAACCCTTGCACAGGAATCAATTTTCCTCTTTTCTGATTCTAAAACCTATTTAACCTATTTAACAAGTTCAAACTCTTTTTTTTATCCCTATGCTGTAACCAAGTGAAGTTCAGAATTATCAAGCACATAAAATCCCTTTGATTTAAAATATCCACATCACTGGGAGTGAGTTAATCAACAATGTAGCCTTGGATTACTAAGATACTGCTTTTCGTTCACTAATTGACTTTGCCTGTATTGTATGTATGTGTAATTCTTTTTAGAAATGCACATAGATACTGTAGACACTTCCTTTGATTTTTATGTTCTATAGTTGAAGAGTCACAATAACTAAGAGAGCCTCTGAAAAGTTATGTGGTAAATCCTTTAAAAGGAAAAGGAATATTAGCTTTATAAATAAGCTGATTATTTTAAGAAATTTTAAGTCGAATTTCAAACTCTGTGGTAGTATGGATTAATTATTAAGACATACGTTTTCAAAATTTGAATGTTAGTGTTTTCATTTTGCTTACAAAATGGTAGTCCAGTATTTATTCAACATCAAGGCAACAATCATATACTATATAACACAGGTTACTTTAGATGTTTGTGTGCATTAATATCTCATATTTTGAGGGTTAAGCCCCACAGGAGAGGTGATTTGCTTTGTAGAATGCTATGAATAGGAAGGCAATGATTACATTTTGATCATGATGGATAATGGTTCTAATTATTTAATTATGATTCTCATTCCACTATTTTATGTAATTCTATAAATTCACAGTGACCTATACCAATTAAGGTTGTGACTCAATAAATACAGAATTAAAGTTTCTAATCTGAGACCATGTATTAAATACACAAACCTAAAATAAATATATTTTTAAAAATATTTAGAAATGTTCATTATTGAATGAACGTGTTCAACAACAGAAGTTCTTTGAAAAGGTCTCTGCAATTTGTAGCTGAACCTGGTATCTGACACTGAAGATTAAATAGGAATGAGCTATAGGTTGTTTTCCCCCCTGGCAAAACAAAGAAAATCTTTATAATGAATATTGAGGATGAAAAAAGTGAATTAGGGCTCATGGAGAAGGAAAAGAGGGCCAAGATTCCATTCGGAAAATATGTCGAGTGTTTGAAAGGAGGAGATTATGTGTGAGAGGAGAGCCTGGGAAATAAACTGAGGGTCTCTTTCAAGACTGAGCTCATCTGTCACTTGGCACCTTGGGATCTACCAAATGCCTCTTCCGGGTGATAACTAATCCCCAAATACCTGCATCTTTCCAAAGTTAGATCAGTATTTTGGGGAATTGGGTGATTTAGTTTGGATACTTCAGGAGCAGATCATGACACTCGATACTAGTCCTAGTAATTTGTTTGGTAGATGAAGGAGATTTTGGTATCAGATTAATGAAGTGAGGTAAGCAAGGAAAAGAAGTTGAAAATGATGCAGGAAAAACAGTTGTGGGGCATGAGGAGGGCTGTGTCCCAGGCCTCGGTTGAGCCCCTGGAATGTGCCCCGCCAAGTGTGGGTCCTTGGCTTCACGCAGGAAAGAATTCAAGAGCGAGCCACAGTTGCATAAAGTTAGATTTATTTAGAGAGATACAACGGAAGGCAAGAGAAAGGCTACAAGGTGTGGGGGTTGGGTACTCAGATTAGAGTAAAAGTAGGTACACACTCCACAGACAGAGCGCAGGCTGTCTCCGAACAGAGAGAGAGAGAGAGAGGCTGTGAGGCGCAGTGTTGCCCATTCCTATGGGCTCAGTAGCTTCATATGCTAATAAGTGGAAGGACCAGTCTAACTAGCCTGGGGAAGGGGCTGGGATTCCCAGGAAATTGGCCATTTCCCACTCTTTGACCTTTTGTGGCTAGCCTTGGGACTGCCATGGCGCCTGTGGGTGTGTTATTCACCATGTTAATCTATTACAATGGGCATATAATGAAGCTCAAGTTCTGCTAGAAGTTAAACCTCCCACTGTCTTGAGCCTCAAGGCCTACTAGGGGTTGAATCTTTCACCATTTTGATGTTAATTGCTGTAGCATTCCTTGAATGGCTGTGCCCTGCCCCCTTCCTGTCTCAGTAACACTTGGTGCATTATAGAGGCAACTAGCACTGTGTGACTGGAGCTTAATCCTGTGGGAAAACCAGTAGCAAACAGCACAAGCGGGGCGTCAGTCCAGGACACATACCCTCACTCCTCTCAGTCTTCGGTTGCGGGCTTTTCACAGGTGTAAACATTTCTGATTTCTACCTACTTTGGAGAAAACCCTCAAATACAGAAAAGTCGATTATTATGAAAAGTGAATAGGCTAGAGCCCACTGAAATAAGAAGGCCTAGGGATGTGGTCTGGACACAGGAATAACCCAACACACATTTGTAGGTTTAATTTTTCACTCATTTGAGTGGATATCCATTTATGCATTTACTCATTTTACTCATACATCAAAAAGATTTTGACAAAAGACTAATATAGGCCAATAAAATGTCTTGGTTCTGGCAACAAAGATGTGAACAAAAAGAAAAATAAGTAAAATTCTGACTATTCTTAAGTGGGTATAAACAAGCAGAACTTCACTGCCTAGAGTGCCCCCCATCACTCAGTAAGCCACGTGAGTGTGGAATGAGCGGATAAATGAAAAAGCAAGTACCAACCCCATGAACAAAACGTTAACCCGCAAACACAAAATCTACCTTATCTGACTGTAATAAAAGATGTAAAGCAAAATCAAGTATGTGATATAAAAATGGAGACTAAATGTGTAGGCAATTCTGGATCCTGAGTAAGAGAAGGCCATTTTAAACGATGATATTTGAATACAGACCTTGTTGAAATCTGACTCAGGTTAACATGGTTATAAACATTTAGTTGTTTTGGGCACATATTGGCAGTGCCAAGATATAGAGATAGGCAAAGTCTAGCTATTCTCTCTCAAATTTTCTACCTGATCAAAATAAAAACTAGTCTTTGACCATATTCCACTGCATGTATTTGAATGACTGCAGCACAATGTGTCAGTAGGAGATAGCTTAATTTATTTCTCACTCCATAAGGGAGAACACTACTTCAACATAACTTTGGTAGTATCATAGATGGAGACGGGCAAAGGCGGAATTTACCAAGAATTTGAAGTTTGGTTTAAGGTGGGTCTTTCCATACAAGGACTTGATTAAGACTGCACTGAATATGATATATTGGTTCAGTATTTGTGGAAATAACAAACCAAGTGTTTTGAGCTGAAGGATTCAGTGAGTCTTAAGGCATAAACTCTCCATTGATGCTTTCTACTGATGAATCAATGGGCTGTTTTAGAAATTCCTATAATGAGCAATAAAATTACTTGTCTGGACAAGAATAAAAATTAAAAAATAAAACAAAACAGGATGCTAGACCAAAAACAGTTTTGTTTTCACTCAGCATGTACATGTGAGCCCCCATCATGTTCCGGATCTGTTAAGCCCTGATCATACATAACGTGTAAAGCAGAAATGATTCTTGCCCTCCTGTATCCGGCAGCTATTGCAGTGAGATTTTCCAAGATAAATGGTAGAAAATTGAAGTAGCATTTTCCAGCTCATCATTATATTGCAATTGTCTCTAGTGTTTTAAGAATACCTGAGAGAAAAAAAATCTCCCCCTAGCCACTTTTCTCAATGTATATTCCCCGATGAGCTAGAACTTTAAAGGTGGCCACTGAGTAACTGTCATAAATAAGCATACGTAAGTCATTCCAATAGCTGGCTACTTGCACAGGGAGCCAAAAGCTTTGAAAAGTGGTCAGTGTGAAATTTCTAGTGTTTTTTTGTTATTACACCAACTAAACCACTTTCAGAAAAAGTCTCTCTATTTCTTTACCCATCAGCCCCCCCACACACACACACACATGCATTCAAACACACTCACCTAGTCACACCAATAGAGAAATAATTTTAAAAGAGGTTAGGTTTCTCAGTTAAGGTAACATGGAACCATGAAAAGAGAAGAGCCATGCGATGTGAGATGGAAGTTAGATCAAGAGCTCTGCAGCTACAAGAATTTGACAATGTAGGACACTCGGGATTTGCAGACATATTCTGAAAGGGATAGCAATGTCTGAGGCATGTTTCTAGATGCCTATATGGAGAGTCTGAACTTCTTTTAACTCTCAGAGGCAACTGGGACTTTAGTAGGGGTCTAGAGAATCATTGATTTTTAGATCTTATATCCAGTTTTGCTTTTACCATCAGCTTCCCATGCCCAGAATGTCTCTATAGTCACTCCATCATTCTTTGGTTGAGTCATTACAAACAATTAGGACTAAGACTGTGTGCTCTGCACACACTGGGAGGGTTAGTAGACTATGAAGGAAGATAGAACCCCTTCTCCATGGATGTGACTTCAAATTAGCATAGCACAAGTCACATTTGAATCCCATCCAAAGATAATTATCTGTCAGTGGAATCTCTACAACCACTGATAATTAGTACTCTTTATTAAGAAATTTCCTATTTCATTGCCCTTAAAAAGTATATATATATAATTATTTATATATGTATATATAAAGTTATACATAATTTTTATAATTTTATATAAAAAGATCTATAGCATCCTATAGATTAAATGGAAGCTTATTGGCTCTATTTACATGATACAAAAATTATTCATCACTGTGGGGAGTAGAGATCAAAAAATGTCTGTCTAGTGTCATGAACCTTCACCTGCTGCACTGATTAAATCCATATTTTCTCTGTATGGCTAAACTAACTTTATGTTCATAAATGCAAAGGGAGGAATGACATGGGGGTGAGGGTTGGAAACTTTCTTACAAAGGGACTCAAGCTCATGAGTCATTGTCAACCTGTCTCCCACTGGACCCTTCAGGGGCAGTGACAGATGAATAATTCCACAAGTCTTGACTGAGAAACTGAGAAAACAAGTAGCTGGCATAATGCAAAGAACTCTTGGGAGCCAGAGCAGGGTTTGAGGCTCTACCTTTTACTAATTTTCCAACCATGTGTAACCATGATTTTGCCTCCATTTCCTCATCTCTAAAATGGATGTGCCAGGACTTCCTTTAAAGGATAACTCTATAGGTTACCAGTGGTAATGAGTGTAGATCTATAGAATGCTCTTCTGCATGTAGTAAGTATTCTTTCTTCCCTTCTGCAAACTGACCCCATACACACAATACAATAGAGAATCCAAATCTAATGAGACCAAAATAGTCAGTTTTTGGCTCTCAGCTAGATGTAAGAAGTGCATATGGATTCTCTTTCTCATCCATCAACAGTCATTACTTCTGGTAAATGAGGCCAACTGAATTTTGGCCATGCCTGCCTGAGACTATATGCATTTAGGGCAGCAACAGCAAGTTTAAGACAGCAAATATGTGAAGAACCAAATTTAGAGGAAGCCCAGAGGAAAAACAAACAGGACGTTTATTTGGTTCCCACAGCCATAGTTTGATACCTGTGTGTGAGTGAGTGTGTACATATGGCATGTGTGGGTGTATGTGCATATTATATATGCATGATATTATATACTTATACATATATACAGCTGACCCTAGAACAACACGGGTTTGAACTGCATGGGTCCACTTATACATGAATTTTTTTCAATAAAACATGCTACAGTACTGCATGACCCAGTTAGTTGGATCTTCAGATTTGGAATCAGGAATAGGGAGAGTCAACTGTAAAGTTATATGCAGATTTTCAACTGTGAAGAGAAATGGCATCTCAACCCCTGCATTAGTCAAGGGTCAAGTGTACTAATATAAGTAACATATTCACAGGCATCCATGATATTATATATATATATATATATATAATATAAATTATATACATATATACACCAATATGATATGTATACAACGTGTGTACAATAGATCTATATATGTATATATAACATGGGTATATATTATATATCTGTGTATATGTGCATGTATGTACAAAATATGTGTAACAATAGATCTATATATACATGTTATACATAGCATAATATTATATATGATATCATCTATACTATATATTATTTCATATTACTTTATTTATGTCTGCTTATTTGGCATTGTTCTACATCTTACTGAAATATTTCCCCTTTCATATATGGTGTTCTTTAATTTAAGCAGATAAGTTCCGCCAAACCATAGACAGCTATTTGGAATCAGAGAGGTACACCTTTCCTTTGGAACGGTAAAATCATGTCCTGTACATGTGTTTTTTGGAAAATGCTTCTCTTAACTATGAAAGATATGCTGTAAAGAGAACAAAACCAAGGCTATCTATTTTCAAGGTCTCAAAAATTTAAAAAACACCAGCAGCAAGTGTTCTGAGGCCAGTTATGTACACTTGCCCTTAAAGAGGCCAATGAATCAGCTTTAATACATATAAATCTACTAAAGAGATCATTCAGCTTTGAAAATTAGTGCTCCAATGGATTTCACGGTGAAATACGAACACGCGGTCATGATCTAGGTATCTAATTATAACACTCGAAAATTCTAAATTGTGTAAATGTCTAAATTTTGCACATGAGTCTTGAGGACTTGCTTTATTCTTGTCTATGGAAAGATAAAAATTGATACATGACAAAAATACAATGTGTACATTTCAGCCACAAAATAAAAAAGGATTTAATTACCATGTCTCCCATCAAAAACACAACAGATGTTCATCTAAAAATGCATACCTTTAAATTAGAATTTTCTACAAATAAAGGTGATTCATCTAGTACTCCAGGTCTTAGACAAATTGTGTCACTTCTTACATGATAATCAGCTACCATTTTAATTAGAAGTTGTCATTCACCTCAGCACACTAATCTCTAGAAGAGATCAAGTAACAGTTTGTACAGCTGCTCCCATGCTTTGCCTGTCATCTTTGGCCTGACTTTGAATTCCTCTCCCCCATTTTCCCTCTCCTTTAGATAACCCCCCTCCTCCTTTTCCTCACTCCCACTGAGCTGTCAAGAGTTGAAATACTGTGATGTGAAATCACTGCTGCTATGACTCTAAAAAAAGGAGAGCTTGCACTAGATTTTGATCAAAGAGAATCATTTATAAGATAGATGCAGCAGAAAACCTCAGGGAGTTTTTTACTTTTTTTTTTCACCCCAAAGCATAGGATTATGAGAAATAGCAAAGACAAAGAAACATATTTTTAAACAGTTTTGTGCCCTTAACTGCATGATTAAGGTTTGTACTATACGATGTTTACCACTTTTTTTTTTTGCCTTGTTATTCAGCACCACCTCAGAAAGATATCACCTATGAACATATATTTCCAGTAAAAAATGGGAAGCATGAGGGATATGAGGATTTCAATCGTCATTTCTGTGAGCAACAATACACGAAGAACGAAAAGAAAGCTGTGACTATTTCGCAGAGGTAGGAAGACCCTGGGAAGACCCATAGGTTGCCATGAAATGGTAACGAAAACTGGGAAGCCTTGGTTGTTTTCAATTCTCCTTGCTATCATTTTTATAAAGATGTATTAAAGCTCCGCCACACCTCATTATAATCTTTGTCCCTACAGTAAAGCTTGCAGTTGCTAGTGTTTAAGTGAGAGAAACAGACCACTGTGCCTCGTCCTCCAAGAGAGGCTGTTTGGTTACTTACTCCCATGTATTTAGCCTTTCCTCCAACCACTTAATTTAGTGCTTACACACTAATGTTACAGCCCTATCGGGAAGCTTTCCCATCATTCTCCATGCTGAGTATCAAACATTAAAATGCTGATGCCTTATTCACAATCAGAGAAAATGGCAGCAAGAATCCATTCCCAGAAGTGATAATACTGAAAGTGGGAAATGGAAGCACTGGCCGTTTTCCTCTCTCGTTTTTCCTCTCTCAACATTCCTATTGTCTTTGTCGGATGTGGAAAATGACATTGTTAAATGTGAAAAGAAGTAAAGAATATAGTTTCATAATGTACCCAGATTTTGAAATGCTTATTTATTTATGTTCTGGTTTTGAAAGTGTAGTCATTTCCTCCGTCTCTGAGCACAAATACAGGAAATGACACATGCCTTTATAATTTATTCATTTAATTTTTAGTTTTATAAAACTACACCCATTGCCACGGTCTCTGGGAGAATATAAAACATGAAACAGAGAATAACAAAAACAAAGTCTAACAATAAAAGCAAATTACAGGAACGGTATGGTTTTTAGATTATGAAGGTCAAAGAGTCAAGGTTATTTTCTCCTTATCAAAAAGCTAGTGATTAAAATAAAATAAAGAAATGGCACTTGTTGACCAAAAATTACGGAAACTGGCAGTTGTTGACCATGTCCTGACCTGAGCTGCTTGCTGTAGAGCGTGTGGGTCAGAGCTCTATTATTATACATAATCTGACAACTGTATATTCTGTAGTATATATATATATATTACATCATATACATATATTACATATAGAGAAATATATATTTTTCTGAAGTTACTAAAATTATCAGTGTTAGGAGAAAACATATATATCTATGATAAAAAGAGAGTTGGATACTCGTGTAAGGATTGACAGACATCTATGAAAGAATAAAACATCTCCAAAGGACCAACACCATATGTTCAATTGCTTTTTGGAAAAGAAGTCAAGCTGTCTCAATAGGGAAATGATATTTTCAAAAAATAGTGCCGGCAAAATTGGACATCCTAATGCAAAATATGAACCCTGACTCTTACTTGTGCCATATACAAATATTAACTAAAAATGATCATAGACTTAAATATTGAATGCTAATATTATATAATTTTTGTAAGAAAGTTTAAGAGAGTATCTTTGATCTTCAGATGGGATAATAAAAATATAAACCATAAAAAGTCTATAATTTTTGATATGTTTCATGATGAAACAATCACCACAATCAAGACAATGAACATATCAATCACTCCTAAGTTTCTCATGTACTTTGTAACCCCCTCCTCCCACATCTTCTCACCAACTCCAGGCAGCACTGATCTGCTTTCTGGGTCTGTAAATAAGTTTGCACTTTCCATAATTTCATATAAATGAAATTGTCTACGTACTTTGTGTGTACATTATGTACATTTTATTTTGGTGTAGCTTTTTTCACTCATCATCGTAAGTTTGAGAGTCATCCATGTTGTTTTCATTCTCTTAACAATGTCTTTCAAAAAGTATGCATAAATACTTCATCTTTTCTTTGCTGAGTAGTATAAATATACCATAGTGTGTTCATCCATTCACCTGTTGATGGACATTTAAGTTTTTTTAGTTTTTAGTTATTATAAATAAAACTGCTGTGAATATTCATGTATATGTTTTTTTAAGAATAAATAAGTTTTTATTTCTCTTGGTTAAATACCGAGGGTCCGAATGACCACGTTATGTTTATGTTTAAATTTCTTTTAAACTGCCAAACTATTTTTCAAATTGGTTATACCATTTTAAATTTCCACTAGAAATGTATGCAGGTTTTAATTCCTCCACATCATTGTTAGCACTTGGTAAAACCAATTCTTTTCATTTTAGCTGTTTTTATAGATAAATAATGGTGACATCTCATTATGGTTTTAACTTGAGTTTTCTTTATTAATAATACTGAGCAGATGCTTACTTCAAGAGCTTATATTTCATGCACATAGTTTCTGCGGTGAGGTGCCAATTCAAAGTATTTGCCCATTTTAAGAATTAGCTTATTATTGAATTATTGAATTACTTATTTATTATTTTTTAATTTTTTAATTGAAGTACAGTCAGTTTACAATGTTGTGTCAATTTCTGGTGTACAGCAAATACTTCAGTCACATAGGGACTTACATATATTCGTTTTCATATTCTTTTTCACCATAGGTTACTATCAGATATTGAATATAGTTCCCCATGTTATACAGTATGAACTTGTTGTTTACCTATTTTATGTATATTATTGAATTTTGAAAATTTGTTTATAGTCTGTATGAGTCCTTTTTCAGACATAACATTTGCAAATTTATAAGATTTCCGTTATTATGTTCACATCAGATGGTTTCTCCTAAAACAACACTGCAACTAAAAAGAATACATTATTGAGTGAAAATTAATAAATACAAGTGACCCTTGAACATCATGAGGGTTAGGGGGATGACCCTGTGCAGGGTGGAAAATCTGAATATAGTTGCCTTTCCATGTATGTGGTTCCTCTATATTTGAGTTTTCTCAACATTTGAAGTTCCCCACCCACAGATTCAACCAACCACGAATTGTGTAGCATTGTAGAATATGCTACTGAAAAAATCCACATGTCAGTGGACCTGCACCTTTCAAACCCATGTTGTTTAAGGTTTAACTGTATATGATTTCAAAAAAATGTTTTAAAAGTCACATATAAAATGAAATGGAGTAAATGGCTATTTCTGAAATAGTTGCTTGGAAGAAGTTGAGTGAAAGAATTATCCCCAAACACAGAAAGGCAGAAATATAAAGAGATAAAAATCTGAATATAAAAAATACAAATTTGAATGACAGATTTAGAGGGTATCACATGAAAACAATAAGAGTTTAGTAAAAAATAAAAAACAATAGAAGAGGTAGTTGTGCAAAAAAAGAGAGAAATTTCCCTAAACTTAGACCAAACATTAGTCTAATAAATCAAACCTATGCGAGGTATTAGTCTGATAAAACAAAGCCCTCATTTTGGTCTAGACGTGACTTATTTTAAAAAGACCCTCACATAGATGTATCCTAGACAATTTTTAAAATTTTAGAACAACAACAACAACAAAAAACACTTCTCTTTAAAGCTTCAGATCTGAATAAAAAGTTGCTTAAAAAAAGATAAAAATCAAATCTTTCCTGAAGCACTGAGACTGGAAGACTTTGCAATATCAACTACATACTGGGAGTTGCAAGGATCTCATAATCAAACAAATTATTACTTACTTCTCAGGTTAAAAGAATTATATATGCAGTTGTAAAAGGAATAAAAAAGATGTGAGACACATATCCCACCTAATTCAAATAACAAATACTAAATAGCCAATGAAACAATGATTTCAAAATAGGGTAAGATGAGAAAAGAGGAAAGGATAGAGTTGTGTGGCTTTTCTGTCCTTCAGTTTAATGATGTGATCTATTATAGAGGTATATTTTCTGATACAGAAGTATTAATACACTCCTAGAATCATCAGTTTTTTGAATACTCTTCAGGGAACTATTTTCTAATGTTTCATTTATAATTTTCACATTCATTTTTTCCCCATGGATTTTTCTTTTTCTGTTTCCTTTCTTCCTATGTATGTTTTGATATTAAGATTCTGCTGGCTTCCTAAAGTGAAAACCTTTTATGTTTTCTGATAGCCTGAAATAGTTAAATTACTTGAGCATTATTTGTTTATTAGACATCAGGTAGAACTCCTCTGTGAAACTATCTGGTCCTGGTGCCTTTTTTAATAACAAAAAAAGCACACCCACAAAATCACCTTTCCTATCTCTCCTTACATCATTTGCATATTCTAGTTTTCTCTTTCTTTTTGGATCAATTGTGGTAGTTCATATCTTGGTAGGAAACCATCTATTGCATTACAACTTCTGCTAGAATCCCTAAATATTTTGAATTATAGAAGGTTTTTAAAATTTGTGGTGAAATAGTGTAGATTTGTGTCTCACATGGTTAATTTAATTCAATTTGTAATTGTTAATGTCAATTGTGAATAACCTTTAGTTATAATAGTTAATTTTTTAAAGACAGAGTCATCTCAATAATCTTGGAAGTCTGTGATTTGTGAAGACTTAAGACATTTAATTAAAAAATTGCTCATTGGTCTTATATTCTCAAAAATGATAATATTCCTGAACAGCAAACAATTAGAAATGTCTGACTGAAAACAGAAAAAGTTTCTTTAGAACAAGCACAAAAATGATTTTGACACTTCTGTTTGGAAGATGAAAGGAAAAACTATCAGAGAAACAAGTAGAAAAAAATTTGTATTTCCTATGTGAAGAATTTTTAACATGGATTTCAGCCAATAGGCTAAAGTAACACTTTAAATTGAAATAGTGTTTAAAAAGCAGTTGTTATCACCATGCTGTTTCCAGCCTTGGCCAAAATCAAAGTAATTCTTGGTTTCAGATTTTTTTAACTTTGTTTTTAAAAAAGAGTGAGATACAAGTTTCAGAGACTATTAAAAAAGAGAGCAAGGGTTTTGCTACTGTTTTTTATGTTATATAAAGCAATGTTTTAAAACATTCAGATATCGCCCATAAGAGTTTAGCCTTCATATATCAGGATTTTTTTTTAAATCCTGGGTGCACTGACAGTACAGGACCAACTCAAGCTGTGTGCGTGGTGGCAGGAGAGAATCTTTCTGAAGGTCAGTGATAAGCAGCCAACTTTTTAGAGTAGACTATTACGAGACAAATGTTTCAAAAGCAGCGGATGGAGAGGGGGTGATCTGCATTTTAAAAATAATTTCTCTATGGCAAAATAATGGGCTGACATGTTAGTGTGAGCAATAACTGATTTGACTCTCCTTCTCCTTTCTTTGAGCTCTAAGCCAAGTGAGAAAGAGGACACACAAGTGGGAGAGTCAGAGATCAAAATATATCTTGATATTAAAGCCGAATTGAAAAATGTAGCTTAACCTAAAATCAGAGTTGATCTCCCTAAAATTTCTTGTGTTCTGAAACGAACTAATCCACCTCAAACCTCAGACACTGCTCCTTTAAAGCCTTCTATAGTAGACAAAGCATGGAAGAGGAGAAAACGTACTGAAGTTGACCTGGTCCAACGATCAGATGAATTACTTCTTGTAAAGGAAAAAGAAAATGAGCAGACATCCAACTCTTTCAAGACTCTCCTTTCTGCAAAATAGAAGCTTTTTTTGTCTATGAAGTTGTGAGGAGTTGGGGTACTCCTTGATAAGGAGCACATCTAATCATAATTCTATTGCTTCACCTGAGAGGAAGTACATTCCCGTCCCCTTTTTTGTTAGTAGCCACATTATTTGGTAAGAAAGAATGATGTTGGATAAAGAGATTTTCTACAGGATCTTTGTAACTCTGTTTCAACATATGTAAAATCTTCAATGCTTCTTAGGATTCTAGACTATCTTATTTGATAGAGGATATTAATTTCATCTTGTCTTTTTCAATATGAGGGAACAAACACATTAATTATATGTCAAGAGAGTATTTATTTATGGTCATAAAACAAAATTTGATCAAAAATCATTCAGAACACTCTGCTCCTGGCCCTTTCCCAGTGGATCCACAGAAACTTTTAATAGCTGTATTACTCATTTCTCACACTTCCTTCTCACTCATGGTACCCAGAATGGAGTGACCTACTCTGTTTTCTCTCTGTGCAGTAATTCTTGGTATCATTCAAGAATCCTTCCTAGAACCCAATAGGAAGAATTTTATCACTCTTTCTCTTGGGCTTTCTTAGCATTTTCTTTCTGTTACTGTTTTTAAAAATATTATTATTATTAATTATGCTTGTAAAACAAAGGGGCAGTTTTGTAAAATCTATAGTATATACAGAAAATGTAGAGGAAATATTTTAAAATATCACTACTTAATTTACATTTAGCTATATACTGTGCTAGAGAAAAACAATGAATATGACTGAAAAGGTCAATAGCTTATATTCACCAAAAATTTACCATTTCTGCATATTATTTGAAATAATCATTCATTGTAATTAAAACAATGATTATAAGATTTTTGGCAATATTTTTACTTGAATTATTTGTGAATGCACCTGTCCCTTCAACTAGATCAAGAATTTCATTGAAAATGACTATAAATTTTTGTTTTTATAAATAACTCAGTTGATTTAAATCTAGAACCCTCTTGTTACCATTTAGTTTTTGTATGCAAACTCGATTGACTGTATTACTAGATGGTGTTACCTTCCTTGAATTATCTGCAGCAATATCCCAATATACATTCTCACCTTCTTCTCATTATTGGAATCTAATCTTATGGTGGCAATAATGCCCCAGATAAAAATATTTATTTCCCAAGACTCTTGCATCCAAGTGTAGCTATGTATCATAGTTCTGCCCGATTATATTGAGGAGAATTCCCCTGAGAATTTATTTAAAAGCCTTGGATTTTCTCATACTGGTTCTACCCCCTTACCTTTCTCCCTTCATTCCTCTTCCTGCCTCATTGTGGATGGGAGGCTGGAAATTATTTAGCTCTCATGAGATCCAGAGGCATCACACATAAAAACAAAGCCCTACACACTAATGGCAAAACTAAAATATCGGAAACATCACTTACACTATTCTTGAGTTCCTTTGACCTGGGCTTTTTATTTCATGAAATGACATCATTTAATTAGTTTTTTGGGGGGGTTATTTACTAGCAGTTGCACCTTTTTTCCCCAAACACATCTAATTGGTTTACTACCATACATATTTGTGCAATTCAGAGTCTTTATTCAGAAACAAGCATTGGTTCTGAATGGTACTGATATTGTAGATTCTTAAAAAATTAACTGGAATAGTATGACTTAAATTGATAATATAGTAAGTTATAGGTTGAGATATATTTGTTGAATAAGCTAAAGCAAGAAGAGTTATCATGCTGGGGGCTTGGGCACGAGTGGAATTCTCCATATGCATGTTGCATGTCTTTGGAACCCAAAGGCAGAGATGAGTTTGTCCTTTTATTGCCTATATAGTCTCTAATTTATTTCCATTCTGAGCTTTTTTATTTCCTTCCTTCTACTAAATTTGGGCTTCATTTGTTCTTCTTATTTTGGTTCCTTGAGGTGTGCTGTTAGATTGTTTATTTGAGATTTTTCTTGTTTCTTGAAACACTTACTGCTATGAACTTCCTTCTTAGAGCTGCTTTTCCTGCATCCCACAAAATTTGGTATATTTTATTCTGATTTTCACTTGTCTCGAGGTACTTTTCAAATTCTTCTTTTACTGCTTCATTGACCCATTATTTGTTCAGTAGCATGTTTTTTAATCTCCATATACACTTGAATTTTCCAGTCTTTTTGAAGTTGATTTCTAGTTTCATGGAGTTGTGGTCAGAAAAGATATTTAATATGATTTCAATCTTCTTAAATTTATAAAGACTTGTTTTGTTGCTTAATATGTGCTCCATCCTGGAGAATGCTCCATGGGCACTTGAGGAGAACATGTATTTTGTTGCCTTTGGATGTAATATTGTGTATATACCTGTTAAGTCCATTGGTCCAATGTGTCACTTAAGACCACTGTATTCTCATTGGTTTCCTGTCTGAATAATCTATCTATTGATGTAAGTGGGATATTAAAACCCCTACTATTATGGTGTTGCTGTCTAGACCTGTTAATACTTGTTTTATATATTTAGGTACTCCTAAAAATGACTTTTTAAAAAGTTTCTTTCACATAGTAAAGTTAGGAGTTAAGCAGTTCAACATTCAGAGACTCAGTCTCCTTGAGGTTCATCTCTCTGAATCCCAAGATGTAGTTTCCTCCTCATAGGCTAAAAATGGGGCTAGAGTTGCCATGATCAAATCTGTATTTCAAGACATGAATAGAGAAGGGCCTAAGAAAAAAAAGTAGTAATAAACCATTTTCTGAATCTGTTACAGAACACTTCTATCTTAAGCCATTGGTTAGGGCATTTCTACCTGGAGACATGTGCTTGAAAAGAAACTATGAAATGCAATCTTTATTCCTGATGATCATGTACCCAGCTGAAATCTATATATTTCATTATTAAGGGCAAAGGGAAGAATAATATTGGGGGACAATGTCCAAGATAGGCCACAAATAATAATTGTTTGTCAGTTAAGCAATTTGCTTTTCAGTCATTTTATAATTTAATTGTTCACTATCATTAAAACATTTATCTCTTTAGTAATTTTTATTGAGCACCTACATGTGGCAGACACTTTACTTGGCTTCAGGGATACAAAGTTGTATGATTCCCCATTACTGCCCTTGAGGATCTTATATTCTAGTGCTAATTACTCTATTATGTACTGCAGAATTACATAGATAAGTCTTCATGGATTATTTAAATTTAAATTTTTACTTAAACAAATTAGAAATTTAAGTACCCACACTATTGAAACACCTGTTTGCTTTGATTTTTCTCTTTTCCTTTGCGTTCTGCATCCTTGGTACAAATTTCAAAAGAAAAATAAATGCTTCATTCTCATGTTTAGGAAAGAAGGAATGTTGATCCTCTGCATCTTCCCCTGCTGGATGCAGACAATAATTCTGCCAAGAGGCCTCTGGGGTTTAAATTCATTATCTTGATGACTTTATTAAGCTTCAGATATGGCCCTTTGTTCTGCTGGCTCAGCACATTGTTTTTATCAGCACACCAAGAAGACATTAATATCTCAGAGGTAGACTCACATTAAGCAAGCTCTTAAGACACTTATAAATTCAAAGTGACAAGTGATTAATTCATTATGAGAAATATAACTGTCATATGAACAACAACATTTGCACCCCTCATGATAAGCCCATTTTGCCTCTCTAGGTAGACCTACATTAGCTGTCAAGTCATATTCTGAATGTCAGCTTATCTTTCATAAATATAATTATCATAGGTACCATATAAACTTCAGGTTTATATGACCAGGAATTATATTTCATCTCACACACCTAAGTGGATAATGAGTGCTGCCAATGACAAGCCAGTTTCAAGGGCTGGAAAAAATTTTCATTTTATTTAATGTATAAAAGAAAAAGGAATGCAAAACAAAATAGAAAAACATGGCACCTATACTAGTCAGCATTATTCACTAGATATAACCAGTAGTGTGTGTGTGCTTGTGTGTGTGTGAGATGTATGTATTTGCATCACCAAAATGATGACATAGGGGACTTTTGCCTCCATCTCACCCACAAAGATCAACAATTAGACAGCTATCCATGAACAGAAACAGCTCCATGAAAGCTCTAGATTCTACTTAAGAAAATTTGTAACACGGTGCAACAAAACCCTGAGAACGGCCACACAAGAGGAGAAGGAAGACAGCTTCATTTTGCCTGTAATCCTGTCCCCCACGCTGGCATCGCCCAGGGCCAAGAGGAAACTTCCCAGCTAGAAAGAGTTCTCCTCTCCAGGAAGGATCAAGTAGGGTGAGCAACCAGCTTCTGCAGCCTTCCCAAAAGAAGGTCTTGCTTTTATTTCACACACCCCACCCCCGAGACTGGCAAAGCTGAAACCTATAGAGATGACTATGAATAAGGAAAAATAGGAGGACTACCAATAGCAACCACAGTGACCGACTCTGCAGCCAATACAGCAAATTTTGCCACTGAGGACTCTAATGGCCAGCACATCTGCCAGGGACCCACTGCAGGTTTTACCCCAAAGGTGTTTGCATTTGCTGATGCCAGTGATCTGAGTCCGTCTCTACTTTCTCCTTCTTTGCCTCCTTCTTTGTGCAGTTACAGTTTAAGGGCAGCAAGCTCAAGACCAGCAAGAGCAGGCACTTCAGTTTGAATCCAAAGGCAGAAGAAAGGCAATGCCCCAGCTTGAAAGCATGGAAAGGAAGAGGAATTTTCTTTCACTGGGGGTCCGCCTTTTGTTCCAAGTTGGCTTTCAACTGATTGATGAGGGCCACTCACGTTAGAGGGGCAATCTTCTTTACTCAGTCTACCAATTTTAATGTGAGTCTCATTTAAGAATATGAACATAGACACATCTGGAACAATATATGACCAAATATCTGGGCACCCAGTGGCGCCACTGAGTTAACACATAAAATTTACCACCACAGTCCCTACGAGAAAAATGCTATTAAAAAAATAATAAAGGGCAATCAACCTGCCTGGGTTGAGTGCCCTATCATTGCTTACTGTCAATTTCTTGAGAGCAAGGGTTGAATAAGGCTTGTTCACCCTTCTATCACTAGCACTTTAGGTGGGCTCAAAACCTTTATAATTCAAAAGTTACATCAAAAAGATATTATAAGGTGACTTGGCATTTGATTTAGGACATAAAAGTATATGGCCTCTCTGAAATAAAGTCATACAATCATAGAGTGAATAGATTTAGATAACAGCAAAAGCTATGAAGACAAGAGCCAAAGATGAAAAGAGATCTAGGTGTCTATCTATTGAAAAATTTTAGGAACCCTGCTCAGATAATTAGAGAGCTCAAGCATATATTAGCTATTAAACTTTCTTTACAAATAACTACATATTTGAAGTATTAAAATATTGAAATACTTAAAATATATGCTTAATGTTTTCTAGCTAACAGGAAAAAGTATACAAAATTATAGTAGTAATTCTGTAGTATTAACAGCATAACACATGGTTAATCGTGGATAATTGTTATTGATACAGTTTATGGATCTAATTAAACTGTCAAGAATTATAAGATATATAATGTGAGAATAATTTGATCATAATGAGTGTGCATAATTTCAAATGTTTTAAATTAAGATTCAAGAGTAGGTGGAGAAGTAAAAGGGCTCCAAATTCCTCATTATTGCTAGAAGAGTCCATTTAGCTTTGGACCATTCTGGCTGCTGTAGCAGAATAACATGGACAGTGTGGCAGATAAATAACCAAGATTTATTTCTCATTGTTCTGGAGGCCAAGAAGTCCAAGATCAAGATGCTGGTAGATTTACTGTCTGGTGAGATCTCACTTTCTGACTCATAAACAGCCATCTTCTTTCTGTGTCGTCACATGGCAGGAAGGTTGAGAAAGTTGCCTGGGGTCACTTTTAAAAATGCGCTAATCTTGTTCATGAGGTTTTCACCCTATGACCTGCTCACCACAGAAAGATCCCACCTCCTATTACCATCACATTGGGGACTGAGATTTCAACATATGAAACTTGGGGGGACATTTACAGTCCACAAAAAAAAAAAAATCAAGAGTATGATTCAGTTATTGGCTTTGATAAATTGAGGATAAAATTCACAGTCTTCATCTCACACTGGGATGCCATTATCCTGAGAGAAATTCCAATGTGATTTATAAGACGTCTCATGAAAAGATGATGGACAGTCAGATAATTTGATTCATTACCTGTTAAGTGAAGGGTGTTATCTTCTGAACTCCTGTGTGTTTGAGATCTAGATTAGGAAGGAGAGTTTGTTTTGAAGATTAGAAATATGAAATTTTTATCTGAAAGAGAAGAATACATTGTAATCCTTTTCGCTATACTGCCTTAAGCAACTTACTCAACTTCTCTTATCTTCAGTTTTCTCATCAGTAGAATGAAAAACAAAAATCCAAATTACCTCATGGAACTGCACTGAAGAGCAAAGTTGACAGTGTTTCAAAGTGCTTGGCATTAAACCTAGAACATCAAAATATTATCCATGATGAAAAGCATGGTGCAGATGCCGAAAGATGAGCACTGTCGCCATGAAGACCTCCTCGGTGCTCTTCCCTCTAGGCATTTTCCAACTGTACCTAAGGGACATTTTTCTATCCATTTTCATTTTCGTCTAATATTGGTAGTTGCTAGTGGCCTGGCTGCACGATGTCTGTCTTTTGTGCTCTATATCTGATTTCAAAGGTGGAAATTGGTAGTGATTTTTCCCACTGGAAAATGCCATCATTTTTTCCCCTCCTTTTCTGAAAGTCTGATTTTCTCCCTTGCTTTCTTACTTGTCTTCTTGCTTTCAGTTTTCCTGATTTCATGCTTTCTTGTTTTTCTTTCTTTCTTTCTTTCTTGTCTTTCTTTCTTGTCTTTCTTTCTTTCTTTTCTTTCTTTCTTTCTTTCTTTCTTTCTTTCTTTCTTTCTTTCTTTCTTTCTTGTCTTTCTTTCTTTCTTGTCTTTCTTTCTTTCTTGTCTTTCTTTCTTTCTTTCTTTCTTTCTTTCTTTCTTTCTTTCTTTCTTTCTTTCTTTCTTTCTTTCTTTCTTTCTTTCTTTCTTTCTTTCTTTCTTTCTTTCTTTCTTTCTTTCTTTCTTTCTTTCTTTCTTTTAGTTATTTTTACCAGCTGACCGGATAAATTCTTATTGTTTCAACTCAGAGCACACTCTACTTTTGTTATCTCTCTACACAATTGACAGATTTTTCTCCTTACGGCAACTTCCTCAGTGTATAGTCAGTCGTGATAGTTATGTTTCTGTTGTTTTGTTTTCTTTTTATTTCTTTACTTTTTTGTTTATACTTAATTGTGGTACATTTGAAAACTTGATTTCATAAATGATGTTTGTGTGGACCCAGGAAAAAGTGGGAAATGCAGTGGAGTGTTAGGACACCTCACAGACTACGAAGTAGGTACCGAGACCACAACACAACACTAATTCCGTTGTCATCCTGTGACAACAGCACTCAGATGATAACAAACTGCCTGCAGACATCTTCAAGATTCAGTTTTCTCTCCGAATAAGTGAGGCCAACATTTTCTCAGGTTACCTCAGAGAGTTGATGTGCGCATCTAATAAGGAAATAAAAAGAAAATCCTTTGAAAAGAATAAAGCACTTCTGCTGTGAGTTTGGGGAATTGTTAATTATTGATGTTATTAAGCCTAATTAGGAACAAATCTTAAATAATTTATCTAATTCTATAGATTATGTTCCTTGAAATGCTTTTTTTGTTTTATAATTTTTCCAGAGTGTTATTTAAAATTTTTGCTATGAATAACATTTTCTTTGAATAAAATAGGCCTTTGAAATTGACTCAACATGAGTCATCTCTGCACAGAAATAGGTATTGTTTTAAATATTCATTTGAAAATCATATGTAGCATTTAAACATGTCCACAGTTTTTCACTCTGTAATCAATAATCTTAGATGAAAATCTAATTTATTATACCTAGGAGTGCATGAACCTATAAAGATACATATTGTTCTTTTCATGTACAATTTTACGAATCCTATAATAAACATAACACTTAGGGCATTCCAAAAATGGTAGGGTCTGTTTCTCTCATGACTGATGATGAGATATGATTTAGCTGTATTTTAGAATGTAATTAAGCCTATTTTTATAGAATGTCTCTTTCAAGGCCAAGGGGGATATATATATATATTAGATATTGATAAATATTGATATATATCAACAATAGTAGATTATATTATATAGTACTTATAAAGTTCAAGAATCATTCTAGTGTTTTATATGCTTTAAATCATGTAATTAAAAAAAACTACAAGTTATGTACTATGATAAATGCATTTGGGGATGAATAAACTAGCAGTGAGGTCTCTTAGCGGGAACTCTGAGCTCTGCGATGGAGGCTTTGTCTGTCTGGTAATGGTATGTGTGAGCACCATGCTGAAGCTGCATCTGGCCGTGTTTAAAGAATCTAGAGACTGGAGCCAATGGCTGCTACCATTTCTGGAGAAATGCTGACAGGAGCAGCAAGCAAAAAAAATAGTAATAAAAGAAGGGCTATCCTCCCCTACCTCTACCTCACAATCACCCACTCAGGGCCAAACCTGATGGGAAGTTATGTAACGAAGATACATCACTTGAAGCATCCCAGTGCTCACATCGGAGAACAGAGTACAGTTGGATGACTTTGGAACTAAGGGACAACAGCTAAATAACTGGCACGTTAGGGTAATGAATATAAGACTATTAAACAATGCATAACTTGAAATAAAGTGAAAAATATAATAGAAGTATTTGCTTAATACAAAAGAAGGCATGAAAGGAAGAGAAAAAAGGAAGGAAAAGAGGTTATACAATGCAGAAGAAGCAGATAGAAAACAAACAGTAAGAAGAAAAGTTAAAACCTGACATATCAATAGTTATATTTTGATATTATTTAATTGGGTTATATTCAGTTAACAGAGTAAGACAACCAGGCTGGATTACAAAAAGCCTAAACTATATATTGCATATAAAAGGCATACATTGAACTAAAATTGAAAGCAAAAGAATGAAAAAAAATGCCACACTAAAGTTACCCCCCCAAAATGCCCTTATGACAATATTCATATAAGTCAAAATATATTTTCACTTAATAAATATTACTAGAGACAAAGGAGGGGTGCATTTCATAATGGTCATATTGTCAATACAGTGGGCACATGAAAAACTTCTAAATTATATGTACCTGTATGAAACTGATTTTAAATAAAAATTAATAATAAATATATAATATAATAATAGAATTAACAAAAGGAGAATTAGAAAAATTCACAAAGTGGGAGATTTTAATATGTCTATTTCAATTATGGATAGCTCAAGCAGATCAAAAAAATTTTTTTAAATCATATAGGAGATTTAAAGATAATTAACTTGTTGATTACATTTGTCAATGAAAACAATCGATAAAAAGTCTATAATGGGAATAGAAAAGAGTATTATTTGATCCAAACTGAGGGCTATAGCCCGGAAGACAGCCTCCCACATAACTCTGGAGAACTGCTCTGGAGAAGCATGGTTTTCAGCACAGTTTTATATGTTTTCAGAACAAAGAACATTAAAGAAGTCAGGGATACTTTCCTTCAACATTTCAAAAAAACAGACCAGTCATACACAACGAGTCAGCAGGGCCCTGGGACCTAGGAAGGGAGTCTTATCATCAAAGGAGGACCAGCATTGGTGTCCCAGGAAAGGAAGCATTTCATCTTTACTTTTAACGTGAACATTCTTAACTTCTGGTCAATGCACCTTTTTCCTTAATAATTAAAGCAGATGTGCAATGTATGTTGGGGTTTTTTAGCATAAAATTCAATTTATAACTCATGTATAAGCCAGAATGGCTTCCTCATATCTCAATATATAAACTTTTCTTTTATCAACTTTATATTGCACAGTGATAGTTTTACCTGTTGTCGGGATAAATATATGTCAAGTCTGAGTCACTCTAACTAGTCAGGATTCAAATTCCAAACGTGGTATTTCCTTAGATCACTTGAGTTTGTCTTCACTTCAGGATTTGATAGGGTGAGTCTACAGTAGCCCATAATCCTGAGAACATCCTTATTCCTAAAGATAAGTTAAGTCTTTCCTGTGTCTCAGCTGTTTCTAGTGTTAGGGAATTCCCTCCATCCTAAGGCAGATCTCCACTGTTCCAAGTTGGCCCTATAATATCTCTGCTGCATTTTAGCAGGATAACAGTCGCTTTCTCGTGAGCCTTGTATGGTCTCATTCTGTGCATGCAGACCTAGCCATCAGCCAAGGAGTCAGACGGAACGCTCACCTTCCAGTTCTACGCGCCACGAAGTCCAGCCCCTTCAGTGTCTGCGACTCTAAACTCTGATTCTTCACTCAGCAGGACTACAGGGCTCTGCTTGGACTCCAGCTTTCTATAGCCATTTGGAAATATTCTACTGAAAGAAAGCAAAGATGATCATGAGGTTTATTTTACGAGTTCTCCTTCTCTCAGGGATTGCATTCTTAGAGTGAGTTTTGTACAATTTTTGGGATGCTTCCTTTATCTTATGTTTTACTCAGATTATGATGTCAGAAAAATTTCAGGGCCCCAATTCAGTAATTAAGCAAACTAAAAATACATATATTCCTAGAAGCTGAGTTATCTTTCAACATCCCAAACATGTCTTCTTCAATATTGTTTCCTTTTCCAATTTCTCATATATGAATGCTAATTATATTTCAGTGGGTTGTACAGTTCATTGAGATGCGATATAATATTACAATACATACATAACTCCAAAATTCCAAAATTTGAAAAAATAATTCTTTAAAAAGTAAGTTAATTCAATTTTCCAAAACTAGTTCCTAAATGCCCAAATTCTAGTGTGGTAAAATGTGATGAAATTGCTGACAGTCAGCTCCAGCAAAAGGAAAATAGTTAAATTAAACAAGATGGAGTGTAAATTCATTTCACATGCTTTTACTTAAGCAGTAACACCCACTATTATATCCTTGTTGTCATGATTTGGAGATGGAAACTGTTTTTGCATTTCTATGTGATAGGTAGTGGGTGCATTTTTCTGAGAATGCAAATTACTTTGTCCATGTGTGTGCAAAAGTACTAATGCAGCTTTCGACAGCATTGAAAACCTAATTTACACTTCAAAAATATTGTACCTTAGGCAATCATTTTAGGGGTTAGCAGCTGCAAAATCTAGAGTTTATAAAACTTCTGGTCACAAATACAACTTTATTTTTTAAAATAAATGATAAAAAGACATCCTTTCTATACCCAGTTCCATATTCCTTGCACTCTCTGTCAAGCAAGTAATCTTCCAAGAGCTGAGTCAGCAAGAAATTTATTTTAGTGAGTTATACATAGTACATTAATTTTCACTAAGTCCCAAAACCTAATTCAGATATTTATATAAGCTGTATATATAATATCTGGTTACATTGTGGTATAAATTTTCTAAAATGTTACTATATCTCTGAGCTTGCTTTGGTGGATCAGTGTAAAATCTTTTGTTGTATCTTTTCATCATCGTGCCTTACATGAAGTAAATTGTTCTCAAGGGTTTGCAAAATTTACATTAGCCAAATAATCGTTTTCCTGTTCCCTCAAAATACACAGAATATAGCATATCCTGCAGCCATAAGTACACCCAAACTTCCCCTTTGGGGGCCAGAGGATGCAAGTCAGTTTGGAAGAATTAACTGTGAGTTGGAGAGAGCATAATGGGTAATGACCAGAAAGAATATCAAAAGCAAGAACAATGTCTATTGCCAAGACTGGAAACCCTCTCACCCCATGGGCATTGACTTGTAAAGTCAACTTGAACCTCTGGGGATTTGAGATAAAGTTTTGTTTTTTTCCTCTTGAGAAAATTGGTTTCTCATTTACAAGAAAATGGGTACCAAAAGGATTATAAAACAGGCCAGTGTACTTTGGGAATTCAGAATTGCTTTACCAGAGCAATTCTGGGGACTTGAATATAGCCATTGACAGAGACTCAAATACATGTTCCTATCTCTAAGAAACACTGTCTACAAAAATGTTAAGGACAGGTTTCCCCCTTTACATTCTTCTTACCATTCTTGTTGTGAGGCCTTGTTTCTGCAATAAACAAAATTAGGAATAGATTTTATTTTCAGTATATTCATTTTGCCCAAGAGCAACCAAATTAAGAGGAAATCAAGGGGAAAACAGCAATATTCAGGGAAAATTTTTTCCTCAAGATTTTAATTCTTTGTTCATCATACTTTCTCATTCAGCCTTCCTCCACTCCACTCAGATTTATATTACACTCCCCAAATCTCCTCTCCTTTATGTACTCATTTTTTTTTCTCACGTAGTATTGATCACTTTTAACCTACTAAAACCCTTTTTTATTTATTATATTTACTGTTTTTGTCTTAGACCACAAAGCTTCACAAGAAGAAAATTTGGGGTGGATGTTCACTGATTATTGAGACACTTCTCCCTGAGACATTTTCATTTCTGCACTTCTTGTAAGTAGAGATGATACAGCCTTTTGATTGGATTATCTTTTCAAGGATTTTTGTATAGCAAGCACTGTTGGAATAAATCATTGATATCTCCCTTCAAAACAGAGGGCAGCTTTTTTTTTGCTTCCCAGTGTAATAAATATAGTAGCTCCCTCGAGGGCAAAAGTGGGGCATGTTTGCTTGGATCTCATTATAAAAGACTGAGGTTTACCAAAGCTTGGGCTTCCGCAGAAGGGATGCAAACCCACTATGAACGTAGAATCCTCTGAAGCCACTCTCTGTCACTCTGCGTGGATTAAGGAGCCAGGGGAACTGGCATTGACACAAAGTTCATATTCCCTGCTGTGCTTTGACTCATCAGTCCCTTTGTCATTGATCTAGGAGTCTTGTTTCTTATTGTCCACATCTGTGAAATCATGGCAGGCTGACTTGTTAGCTTACAAGGAGCGAAGCATCTTAGGTCCTTTACAGTTGTAACTCAAATGCCCGTGAAAACGCAGAGCTCATTGAAAGTATGAAATAAATAAATGTTGAGTTAATGAATATGTAAATGAATATGAGAAAGAAACTCTAGCACATATGTAAATATTTAATAGTATTTGTGAATTGACAGGTCTGGAACTTCATATGTTCCTTGGACTAAAAAGAAGTGTAGTGTCAACAGGACTGTAGAAGAGAATGGATAAGAGTTGGGGCATTTATAGCGAATGAGCATGAACTGCAGTCCCAGGAGTACCTATTATTCTCTGTGTGACCTTGCGCCACCATTTCTCAAACTGAATTTTCCATTTGTCAATTAAGAGAAAGAATAGTATGTATCTGTACTATGGTTGAGTTATGACATAACACAGTAAATATTTTATGAAGTTACCATTTTTGCTGAGGCTGTTTTTTGAGTCTTCCTTATTTTATGAGCAGTAGTTTGATGTACAGTTTATTAGTAACTTGTGTAATAAGACTCCCAGGCGTCAATGCGCTCTATTTAACATGTGTCAAGATGTTCATAGAACTTCTTGAATTTGTAGCTTGGTATCTTTCATCTTTCTGAAAAAAAATTTACCCTTTATCACTTCAGATATTGCTTCTGTTTTATTCTCTTCTATTTCTTCCCCTTTCTTCCCTTTCCTTCCATCCTCTTCTCTTCTCTCCTCTCCTGCCCTCTCCTCTCTTCTCCATTCCCTCTCTCTCCCCCTCTCTTTTGTATTCCAGGTCATATTCTAGAATGCCAATTAGATGTATGGCAGCCTTTTAAAAATAAATATCACCTATGTCTCTTATGTTCTTTAATGTATTTTTGTACCATTTTGTCTATGTGCTTCATTTCCAGTATTTTCTTATGACTTACCTTCCAATGCCTTCTTCATCTGTGTCCAACAATTATTAAACCCTCTGAATTCTTTTTATTATACTTTTCTGTGCTATAATATAAATTTTTTTTCCCTTTCTCTGACAAAGCTTTTGATACTTCATTTATTTTTGTTAACATATTCAACATAGTTTTTTTTAAATGAAGTATTTAATTTTAATTATAATCCTTTAGACTAATGGAATTTGCATAGCCTGCATCCTTCAAAAATGCAGACATTTGTCTCAGCATAATTATTTGTAAGTCTCTGTGTGATAATCCTTTATCTCAAGATCCTGATAATTTGTTTGTGTTTTCTGGGATTTTGATCTCATCTGTCCTTATGTGCCTGAAGATTTTTTGTTTAAGTGATGAACATTGTATTTTTACAATGTAGGGTCGGGGGAAAGCCTGGAGGCTAACTATAATGTTGTCTTCTTTAAGAGAGGATTTGTATTTGCCTCTGGCAGATGGTTAGCGACACTAGTCATTTGGATCACATACATCGAATCTTAGGGGATAAGGTAATGTAAGGTCTTGCTTCAGTCCTTGAGATTAGTTCTATTTGTGTCTCTTCCTTAATTCTAAAATGTATCCATTCCTAGTCCTTGCCCCGAATGCTTGGGAGTTCCCACAATACTTTTTCTATGAACACTCTTCCTCTCTAATTTTTGTCCTGTCAGACATATAAGACAGTTAACATTCTTCTCCTTCTCAGCTTCACAGATGTTTTTCTGCAAAACACAGATACCTTAGAGACAGAGTGGTCTCAAATGCTGAGCAACATTTCCACATGTCCTTCTCTTGTATCTCGACCCTGTAACTTTTCACTGCCTTGTTAGCTTTCCAGTGTCTTCAGACACGCACATATATGTATGCAGTCTCAGCTTTTACAGACGTTTTCAGTAGATGAGTTGCCAATTTGTCATTTTGGAAGCCCAGTGCACTCTAAGTTTTTTCCATTAGAACCTGTTATTTTATATGAAGCAGATCAGAGACTCATTAAAATAGGGGATCTTTCTTAAAAAATAAATTACTTACACTAGGTTATATACTTATGAGTTACTTATTGTAACACCTGGAATTGTATTTATAACGTATCCCATTGTATAAAAGGAATAAAAATATAAATAATACAACCTTTGAAAAAAATCTAGAATTTTTTAGGTTCACATCTGCAACCAATCTTGAGACAGAGAAACCCTTGGGAATAGAAAAATGGTTATCAGGTTAAGCAAGAAAGGAAAGAAGGATCAATTTCCAGGGTTTTTAGGAATGAATGAAATGGTGCACTGAAGCCAGTTCTAAAACTTCAGGTAACCCTGAATTATCCAGATAAAACAAATGTGTGATAGTCTTACAAAAATTTCATTTTTTTTAGCAGAACAGAGAGAGACGATTGAGTAAGGAAGACAGCGGGGGTGGGAAGGGTGAAGAGAGACATGAAATGTGAAGGCACTGATGAATGAGGGGATGCTGAACAAGATGGTGAGGAACAAGGAAGATGTGTGTTCTGCCGAAGGCCAGCCGCCCTGCACACACCTGAATTATTATGCTCAGAAGAAATAATGAACTCTGCTGCCACTACATTTGCCTGTGGATACAACCTGACAGAACAGTGTAACAGATAAAACCTCTTCTCATCTAAAGTCTTACTGTCACACCAGAGAACTGTCTTCCTGTTTTAGGAATATTTTCTTCCATTTTATTAGATCTAAAAGTAACTTAACACTCCTTAAATCATAATTTGCTTTTCAGGCCACTGACCATGACTTTCTGCCCTAATTACAAGCAAAACCAAAAATTCAGCTCAGCTCACTGTCTGAATTATTTAATAACCAAAAGAAGACGCTCTTCTTTTGGTAGGTGATATCAGCATTGCTGTCCCAATTCTGGACTGATGTTTCAAATATTAGTGAAGAATAGTTTTTTTTTTTTCCAGTGAATTAAGAAGGAAATTATAATTTAAATTTTCAGTCGTGTTTTTAAAATGTATTCCTTGACAAAACCTTTTTTTAAAACTTGGTCAAATTTAGATCAAAGATGCTTTATGTATTATATTTTCTTATATATGTGAAAAGTGATTCCCTTCCCTTCAACTTTTTGATATATTAAGTGTATTGCTTTTTTTTTTCCCTTCAGCTTTACTGAGGTATAACTGACATAAAACATTGTGTAAGTTAAGGTGCGTTACCTGCTGATGTGAAAGACTTACATATTGCAAAATGATTATCATTATAAGATGAGTTAACACTTCCATAGTCTTATATAATGACCCTTGTATGTGGTAAAAGCATTTAAGATCAACTCTCTTAGCAACTTTGAAGTATATAATACAGTGTTGTAGAGTTGTTTATAGTAGCCTCTTATCTTTGACTTCTTTGGAATCAGTTGTAATAATGTCTCCTCGTTGATTTCTGATTTTATTTATTTGAGTCTTCACTTTTTTCCTTAGCTTAAGTAAAATTTGGTAATTTTGTTGACCTTTTGGAAAAAAAACTTCTAGTTTCATTAATCTTTTCTGTTTTCTTTTTTGTCTCTTTCATTTATTTCTGCTCCAATCTTTGGGGGTTTTGTTTGTTTGTTTGTTTTCCTTCCTTCTGCTAGCACTGGGCTTAGTTTGTTCTTTTTCTAGTTCCTTGAAGTGTTTTATTTCAGATCCTTATTTTTGCTTCATCGAGGCTTTCATTGCTATAAACCTCCTCTTAGAGCTGCTTTTGAAGAATCCCAGTTTCTGATAGGCTGTTTCCAGACTTGGCTGCTGACAGCCTCCCTTATCCTTTCCCAAGGGTAGGGCTAAAAAGGGTAGGGCTAAAGTTTAGGTTTGTGGCTCTCCTCGGCCTGTGGATTCTGGCAGCTTTCTGCACATGTTCACTAGCTGTCTGCCAAAGCTCACTCTTGGAGCGTGAGCAACGAGTCAGCCGTGGAGTGGAAGTGTGTGTGGGCGGAGGCGTCTGGAGCACTGGAGGTACCCGGGGGTCAGTTAGGGGAATCAGCAGGTGAGGCACCCCCATGGCTTTCATGTGGATCTCTGGGTCCCCTGATGGAATCTGTGTTGTAGTGAGTAATGTCTGCATCCCTTTAATACATTCCTGAGCCCTGGTTGCTATTCTCCCAGCCGCTCACACCCCCAACCCCTCAACCCCCACCATCTTCATGCAGCTCACAAATCAGTACTCTAAATGGGGGAAAGAGAAATGGTCCTCTCCGCCAGCATCTCATACAGCTGGGAAGATGAGTCCACACACACACACACACACACACACACACACACACACACACGCACACACACCCCTCTTACTCCTTTGGCATCCAGCTCCACGCTACCTTGAAAGAGGTATGATGTAGCTGAAGTCAAACTATTCCTCTTACCATTTAAATGTGTCCACTCTTGGACTTTTCTGCTCCAAAGGTATGCTTAAAATTGACTGGATCTTGGAATTCCACAGAGGTTCACTTGTATGTGAGCAATTATCTAAGGTGTTGTTCAACACAGTCTCCCAGACTGGGGCCAAAAGGGGCTGGAGTTGGTTCACAGGCCATTTCAACTTTTACAACTGGAACCGAGGTCTGTCTGCCCATTATTCAACACACAAGTTAGTGAGATTCCTGCCGGGTCCCTTGGTATATGGTGTTGGATCTCAGATCCCACAAAGGTACTTTTGTTCAGGGAAGGATACCAAATTTAATTTTTTCTCGGGGAGGGGATATGTTGAGGAACATCTTATTCAGCCATTTTGCTTAGTGTGTTGCTTTTAAAATTTTGTATTCACTTTTTAATTTTATGAATTATGAAATTCAATAAATTTTCTTTTAAAAATGTTAAAAAATCAGAACACTTTTTAATCAAGAAAAATATTTTATACATGCACACTTGATACATGCTGTTCAACATCTCAAGGTCAGCATCTGGAGCACCTCCCAGTCAGAACACCTTCTGTTTAAGTCCTACGGTGTAAATGCACATTTGCTGAACTGCTTAAGGCAAGTAGCTAATTAAGCTCAAGGCACAGATTCAATTTCCGTTCAAAAAGAGTGCCGTCTTCTTTGTCTCTTTCTTCTTCTTCGCTTTGATTTTTATTCTTTTTAAATTTGTACTTGTTTCCTTTTTCTTGCTCTTCTCTACACTTCCTTGATTCCTTTCTGTCTCCTGAATAGATTTCTTAAGTGTCTTATAGTATATAAAACATATTAATATTCCCCCAGATCTCACATACATGTGACAAAAATATTGCAATTAATGCACTTTGATTTTTTTTTCCTTCTATTCTCACTACTTTTGCTTCATTACATTCCATCCTCCTCATGGTGGACTATATATATAACAAATACATATATATTCTCGAATATGTATTATATGTAGGCATGCATTCTGCACATCTTTTTTTTACAGTTAAGTAATTACACATTTGTATGACATTAAGGCTAGATTATAAGAAGCCTATACATATAGACAAATGTGTTTAAAGTCATTTAGAATAGCTTAATTATTACAGAGAAATATGAATAAGTTTCCAGAATTGTTCTACTGAGTCCTAAATCAAAAAACATCAAATATTACTCTATCTTGCAACTCTTTATTGCTTTGTAAATGTATTGCTAAGATATATATATACACACACACATATATATATGTAATAACTTTATATATCCAATAGCAATTGAACTTTATTGACAAGAGTACAATGGGAGCATTAGGGAAGGCCTTGAAAAATATAATCCATACCATTGTTATTTCAGGGAAAGATTTAAATGTTTGCTTAGGCCATAAACTCATGGGCTCTGTCAGTAGCCATGGAGTATGACTGCTCAGTGAAGTACAACCTCTTCTGGAATCCATTTTTAAGTTTCCTATCCATAGGTAAGCCTTTAAAAGAGGGAAAGTCTCAAGATATCTTTCTTAAGCTATATTCGCTATTGGACAAATCCAGCATGTTTCAAAAGATGTGCACATTTGGCATGGGCTATACTGTGAGTATACTGGTGGATGGTGACATAGACCATGTTCACGGACAGCTTCATTTCCAGTTTAGTGAAATGCAGACAATTTTGAAATAGCCTAATAACATACACTTCTATTGCTTTTATCTTTCTGAGGGCATGACCTTTGTCTATTTGATCTAGAATACCTCTCCCTGGAGGATGGATTAAAATTTATTACAGAAGTAATGAAAAGAGAGAGAAGTAGTACGTAGCTGTTGACGTTCAAAAATAAAATTTGGAATAAGATAATGTCCAAGCCGTTGATTTGAGAAAGTACATTTCAGTGAGTCTGGAGTCTTCAAATTGTATGGTCTTTTACTGTCTATTTAAAGGCACTTATTTTTTCATTAAGGCTTAGCCAGAAAGTTTAGAGTCCAGGGAAGGAAAAACGGAGGTAAGGGGAAAGAGAATTTGAAGCCAAAGGAGCTCCTCCTTTCTGACTCTGAAGAACTGTGAAAGGGATAGAAAGTCATCAGTAGCGATCCTGAGTCCTTTGAGGACAGAATTGCCTGGTGCCGACCCAGAATATGCTCACAGAAGTGAGCCTTTAGTATATTAATCCCCCTTCCTTTCAGAAAGCTTGGTGAAAGGGAGGAGGGGGAGGAGGGGGACAGGTAATTCAGGGAAAAATATGAAAATTCCCCTCTCAATTAACTATGCCCAGGGGAACTCTGATGTATCACACTGAGAAGTTGTAACTTTGTGGCAGCATACACCTCTTTTTCTCACAGCTTCCTAAAAGAAATAATCAGGTTTTTCCCCCCAAATTAATCTGTCATGAGCTTACCAAGTGGGTCTCTTGAATGATATTTGAGAAACTCTGTGATGAAATGAGGAGAAGGGAGGGTTGGAGGCAATTTAAATATGTCAAGGAAAGCACATCTTATGAGGAACCTACAACCAAGGCCAAAACATAGGAGATTACAATTGAAAAGGAAGAAAAATTAAAATGTGAAGCCAAAACCCTAGGTGAAAAGAATACAAATACGGGTATCTAGACCAGCGTCACTATTTAGCATCTAGCTTATAAAAGCAGAGCTCATAAAACAATCAATATCCCAAAGCCACTAGCATTGATTTATGCCTTAATCAACAACTCTCCTTTCTCTCATCCAATCGGATTAAAGTTCTATGACTGCATCGACTGTTTTAGAATTAGAGATCGTATGCCTCACACTTAAAATGCACTGATTTAAAGACAGCCTAGCTATATAGCTTAGCTGCTTAAACCAAGAGCAATCTCCAGACATCAACTGAACTCAGTACTCATAGAATTAGTGACAAATTATTACAAAGCCTTTCCTTCAAAAGAACCATTTACACATAATATAGTGCCACAAAATTAATATCACAAAAATATTTAAACATTGAAAATAACTTTCGGAGAATCTGAGTCAGATTCTGGCAGGATTCCTGGGTCTCACTAGGAGTGATTGTTACGAGACTCCAGTGGCTGAAAAATACCCAAAAGAATTTCTGGAAATATCATTTCAGAACTAAGCAATGTCTATTCTGAATTCAAAATATATAAAAATAAGTGTAGCATAACCATATCACACTGAATTTCATGCACATTTTTAGTCGTGACAACAACATATGTTTCAATTGGAGTTTTCTGATTTCTATGGCCTCATTCAGATGCAATGCAAAAACAGAATGTCTGTATTACAGTAACACATCCCTAAGGCTGGAGGTATGCAAAGGTGAACAACACATTCCCTGCCCATGCGGAATTCACAGGTTAGAGATTTACTTTATACTACTTAAGAAGGAGGTAATGAACAAATGTAACCCCTTAGTCTGTTTTCTCATCTGTGATGGACTCTCATCTCTTTTTCAAATGTGCTTTTTCTGTAAGACCAGCGTTGACATTACGAAGGTGAAAGAAAGTATCGCTATCAGTGTGGTGTCTCTGAGCTGTCCTCTGGTTGTTCTAGATGCTGTGGATCTGAAGTAAGTGGAACTTCGCTACCCACCCGTCTCACACACATGGCGGTAGAGCTTGTAAAAGACAAGGCTTCACCAGCCCGCCGAAAATTTCCGAGGACCTACACAATTATGAAGCTTTGACTTCCTCAGCTGTGCTTTAGCAATTGTGGATATGAACACTGGATGTAAAATTCATCTCCTTTTAAAATTTTCATACATATACTTAGAGCACAGTTTACCAGGAAAAAAAGTCTGCAAAGTAGTATGCACTACTGGAGATTTTAGAGAAATACATATAGCAAACAACATTAATGGCATTAATGGGACAGATGCTTATTATCCTACTTGGTCATTTAGCATCAGTGATTTTTAATGGTCCTTCATTTTATTTTTCAACTTGTCTCAGTTTTGTTAGCTTCTCCATTTCCTTCTTCCCATCTTTTAGCTTTTTGTCAATTATCTTACTGCGGAAACTAGGGAGACCTTACCAACATCATTTGAGTCTGTAGGTTTTGTGTTTGCCTATCAGTCATTTCAAATGTGTTGAAATTTGCTTCATTTCCAGGAAAGAGTCAATTGTTTAAAATGTACTATGCATGCTTTAAGAGAATGTGTAGTTTAGAATTTTTAAAGTGATGTTTAATTTTTTTCTTAACATGCTTCTTCTTTTGTAAAGGAAAATGGTGGTTATGTTCCGAATCATGAAGCAAGACACTGTTCCTGATACATACTAAGCTGGAAGAGGAAATGCATGCTTTATCTATTTCCTTAAGTATATTACAGCAGTTAGACACCCTGAAAGCTTTTTATTATGGGTAAGAATCTGCTCAATGTGTTTTCATTTCCTCAGGGGACAAGACCTCTTCTGTAAGGAATTTTTCTTCTTTTCCATTATTGTTTATTACAAGATATTGAATATAGTTCCCTGTGCTGTCCAGTATATTTTTGTTGTTTATATATATTAGTTTGTACCTGCTAATGCCAAACGCCTAATTTATCCCTCCCCACCCTTTCCCCTTTGGTAACTGTAAGTTTGTTTTCTATATCTGTGAGTCTGATTCAGTTTTGTAAATAAGTTCATTTGTATCATATTTTAGATTCCACATATAAGTGATATCATAGGATATTTGTCTTTCTCTGTCTGACTTACTTCACTTAGTATGATAATCTCTAGGTCCATCCATGTTGCTGCAAATGATATTATTTTATTCTTTTTTGTGGCTGAGTAGTATTTTGTTGGATATATACCACAACTTCTTTGTCCATTCATCCGTCAGTGGACGTTTAGGTTGCTTCTATGCCTTGGTTATTGTAAACAGTGCTGCTATGAACATCAGAGTGAACATATCTTTTCGAATTAGAGTTTTTCTGGATATATACCCAGGGGTGGGATTGCTGGATCATGGGATAACTCTATTTTTAGTTTCTTAAGGAACCTGAATACTGTTCTCCACTGTGGCTGCATCAATTAAATTCCCACCAACAATGTAGGAGGGTTCCCTTTTCTCCACACCGTCTCCAGCAGTTCTTACTTGTAGACTTTTTAATGATGGCCATTCTGACCAGTGTGAGGTGATCACTTACTGTAGTTTTGATTTGCATTTCTCTAATGATTAATGATGTTGAGCATATTTTCATGTGCTTATTGGCCATCTGTATGCCTTCATTGAAGAAATATCTATTTAGGACTTCTGCCCATTTTTTGATTGAGTTCTTTGGTTTTTTGTTATTGAGTTATATGAACTTTTTGTATAGCTTAGAATTTTTTAGGTAGATATTCTATAACTGTCCATCAACTGATGATTGCTAATTGTGCTATTGATATCTAGTCTATTTCCTTACAGATTTTTGTCTGCTTTTTCTTTTTCACTTTTTAATTGATATATAACATTGTGTATGTTTAAGGTGTACAATGTATTGATATGATACATTTACATATAGCAATATGATTACCAAGGTAGCATTAGCTAACACCTCTATCATGTCATATAATTTTTTGTGTGATGAGAACAATTAAGATCTAGTGTCTTAGCAACTTTGAAATTTATAATACAGTATTGCTTATTATTATCTCAATGCTGTGCCTTTGAACAGGACTTATTTATCTATTAGTTGCAAACAATATCTCCCTCAATAATGAGAAAAGTGTTTTAAAATCTCCAAATATGTTAAGGATTTGTCTATATTTCTCTATAGTTTTCCATTTTTTGCTTTATATATATATTTATATGCTGTGATGTTAGATAAATATTTTAATTATTATACCATTTGCTGTGTTTCAATTTTTAAAATTATGAAAAAACCTTTCTATAGCTAATAATGTAATTTTCCTTAAAATTAATTTTATGATATAACCATAAATTCCTTTTGATAATTATTGGTATGTATGTCTATTCTTTTACTTTCAATATTTCTGTATTCTTTCTATGTGATCGAGAACTTAGAAAAAATAGATTTATTTTAAAAACCCAATTAAAAATCTTTGTACACTGCTTTTACTTTTCAATTTTTCGCTGGGGAAAATGTTAACTATATTATTATAACTGAAGAAACATGTAATCATATAGTGAAAAAGTACAAATATAGATGATATTATGTTTAGTTAAGCAAACTACATTTAACATTTAGATTTAGGCAAGAATTAATGTAAAAGTAAATACTTCACTGAGACTTTTATTTAATTAGCATGACACTAGTTTTGCCCTATAAATACTTACATTGCCAAGAAACAGAGCTAAGAGCCAATGACTAATTGTTCCTACACTTACGAAAAATAATGCTCACATTTTCATAGTTATTTATAACTCTTAAAATATTGAATTACTAGTATTTCCAGAAATCACCACACCCGCATTTTATAATTTATACCAACAACACTCATTCCTGGCTCCATGTTCTCTTAAAATAAGAAAACCAGGATTACCCAAGAAGTTCCAGAAAACTTAAAGTTTTTATTAACCAAAAAAACAGTCCAAGTGGCCCGATACATAAGGTTACTGAGAAAGAGAGTGTGATGATTTTTAAGAGGTATCGTCTGTAGTTATGATCATAAATAACATCTGTGGCCCCGAGTGTTAGCAGAAACTCACCAAATTTGAATGTAAATTGATTATCCACAAGGCCATGGAGGACTACTGTGCCAGTGAGAAACACTGCAGCTATGATGCTCCAGTACATTTTTCTCCCAGTAATTTCAGTTGTTGACAGAAACATAGGCCCCAGCTTATAATAGCTAATAACAAATAACATAATGCATTATGACAACCACTGGCATAGGATTGGACAAGTGAGTGCATCTAATTTACCCGATGAATGTACACCAGAAAAAATTCCCCCACACTTTTGTCCAGCCCTCCTGAAGTTCTACTAATTGGACTCTGTAGAGGCAGGCTGCATGCTCAGAATCAGATCTTTTATGTTCCCTTTATCCTTTTAGCTGAGAAGTCAGAACCTTCATTTGCATGATAGTTGTGATGATGCAAAGCTGTGTCACTGTCTGCTTTTAGCATTTTCTATATAAACCTAACAATATAGCAGATAAAACTCTTCAAGCACATTCAGTGTCTGGACCAGAAGAGACAGGTTTTAAAGTCTGAGTTAGTTCATAAGAGCTTACCGAAGTTATAAAAGTCCACAATTGAAAGCCAGCTTTGCATTTCAAGTTGTTACTTTCATTTCTTAGCAAATACAGAATGCAGACCATGAGGCGTGAGAGGTGTTGAATTGGTAATGCTCAGAAAATGCATTTGTCTTAATGCATTTTCCATCCACGTGGCACAAATTGTGCTGCTCTCGGTGTTTCTGAATTTTACTATTTCGTTGAGCCGCATTAGTAATACTGTGTAAGACACCTAAAGGTCCAGTGATTTAACCCAGACATGAGTGTTCAAGATGAGAGAGTTTAGCCAATTGAATTTCCTACCCATATATTGCATTTAAAAATTAAATAAAATTGAATTGGGTTTATAAATACATTGTTTTTAAATTTTGCTCTCACCATAAACTTTGCTTACATAACATATTATATGTTATTCACCTATTTTTCTCTATTCATTATTTTTCTTTATCCTGATGCAAATAACATTACCTTCTTTAAAATGTGGTTTAAAAATTATTTGTTAAGGGGAGATCAAGATGGCAGAGCAGGAGGTCAAGGAGCTCACTTCCCCCCATGAACACATCAAAAATACATCTATATGTGGAATAATTATCACTGGAAACAAACTGGAGGCTGGCAGAAAGACCTGAACAACCAAGGCTGTGAGAAAGATCCAGACGGAATCACAGTGGAAGGGAAGAGACGTGATCAGATTGCGACCTGTGCCCCTGGGAGGGGACACAGAAGAAGAAGGTGATTACATGGGCTTGGAGACCCTTACTGGGAAGTGAGCAGTTTGAGCCCTCGGACTCCATGGCACAGCTCCACACTAGGGCACAGCCTGCAGCAGCCCAGAGGAGTGTACAGTTGTTGGGCACAGAGCTGACTCAGACCTGGAACAGCATCCGGATGGGGAGACGGCAGCCTTTGCTGGCACTTGTGCAGGCGGCGCATCTGGAGCAACCTGGAACTCTGCCTGGGGCTGGCACCACCACAGCCCACGGCCTGACCAAACCAGGCCCCTGCTCAAGCTCCTCTTGCTCCAGCACTGCTCCCTTCTGGGGTGTGGGTACCAGTGCTGAGTTAGGGAAGAGCACACACTTACAGGGAATGGAATGAGCTAGGGCCTGACCCTGGCTCCGGTCGCAGCTCCTCCTTCTCCAGCCCCATTTTTCACTAAGGTGGTAACAGCCAACACACCCTGGGGGAAGATGTGACTCTTGCTGACTTCAGATCTAACCCTCCCACCAAAGCTCTGGTGGAGATTGTATAGCGCCGCTCCCACACAAGGACACCCCCTCAAGACCAGAAAAATGAACTCTTTCACCTCATTTCAGAGACAGAAAAATAAGCAAAATTACAAGACAGAGGAATTTGTCTCAATTGAAAAAGCAAGAGAAACTCCCTAAAAAAAACAGCTAAAGAAGTAGAAATACTTTACCAGATAAAGAATTCAAAGCATTAGCAGTAAGAATGCTAACTGAATCAGGGAAAAAGAACAGGTGAACACAGTGAGAATTAAAGTAAGGAACTAGAAAACCTCTTAAAAAGAACCAGCTGGAACTGAAGAATGAAATAACTGAAATGGAAAACACACTAGAAGGAATCAACAATAGGGTAGGTGATACAGAAGAATGCACGAGCCATCTGGAAGACAGAATAATGGAAATCGCACAATCAAAGAGCAAAAAGAAGAACACATTTTAAAAAAACAGACCCGTTTAAGGGACCTCTAGGACAATATCAGCATACCAACATTTGTATAATGCATAGGTACAAAAAAGGGGCAAAAATGATCATCTTTTTAGAATTGTCCTATGGCGGTGTTATTACCCCCCTTTACAGTGGTCTGAAATGTTATTGTCTCTTTATAATAATAATTAAAAGAAGGAAAAAGACCCTCTATATCCCCTTTATTTCCAAGTTAGCTAACACAGATAACTTTTTTAAAAAGCTCTTTCTTAAAAAAAAAAAAAAAAAAAAAAAAGCATCTCTTTAGCCTTCCTTTGTATACTTTGCCCCAGCTCTTCTGTGATTCTTCCAGACAGTCTCAAGGGCAGCTGGAGCCAGAGTGGTTTCTAGACGGTACAATGAGTTCAATTGAGCCTGGCACATTCAGTGGGTCTTTTTTTTTTTTCTTTTTCCTTAACACCTGGATGCCAATTTTGCACTCACGTCCCTGATGCGCCTTACATAATAGCTGGGCTAAGGGAAAGAAACCCCACTGCTGCCACCCGATTGTGTGCTCTGGCAGCGCACAGTGGCTCATGGTCCTCATAATCAGAAGGCACGCAGAGCTGCCACCTGAGTGGGGGGGCCAAGGAGGTTGGGAGGTCTGAGGCTTCCAGTTGCAACATATAGTTTGGCTCCAAAAGGAAGGATAATGATGCTTTAAGATGAGGCCTATGTGTGCAACACACAATAGAGAATGAACCAATTATGGGGTACTTCAGTTCATTATAATTGAACTGAGTCTGGTTTATAACCCAAATTACTTTGGTAATTATGCCTCCTTTCTTTACTTCACTAGCTCCCCCGTCTTGGCTCCACTAAAATGCCATCCTAGCTCCGTAATGGCACAAATCCCACTGTATTCTAGTTACTGGTTCTTTGCCAATCAACGCCTTCCCCCAGACTTGCCTCCAGAAACACCTTGAAAACAGAGACTTTTTTCAATACATATTTTTAGCTCTCAAAAAACTAAAATGATCTGCTGCATAATACAACCTCAATAAATATGTATATATTGATTAAAATAATTCAAATGTGATTTTCCTGGAGTGTTTTTTATTTTATTGGGGTCAAAAAGGGGTGATAGCCTAAATAAGGTTATAAAAAGACATAGCTGAGTGAAAATAATCACTCTATCTTAAAGCTAGCTACCCCATAGAAATTAAGCTGCACAAAATTGAAAAGATTAGCAATTTCCCCCAATTTTCACAGGTTGTAAAAGCCCCTTTAAAAGGACTTATTTTCTAATATTTTCTTTAACTTGTTAAAATACCTTCATGAAAATAAACTCCCCATTGAACAATTGTCAATTATAGAGGAAGAAACAAAAACAATATTCAGGGGACAAAGAATTCCCAATTTCCACAATTGAATTCTTCCTTTCTGCTAGGGTTTACTAAATTTTGTAATGATCAACACATATTGATTGCTTTGTTTTTCAACTTTGATACACCCTTTTCCTTTCCCAAACTCTCTTAGCAAATATATATAATGTAAATATATTATGCAAAAAAATACATATATATATATACATACATATGCATGTTAAACTTTTTGGGATTGCTAATACTACAATTAGGTATATTTCCTTTATCACATATGTTTGCCAAGTAAGGTAGTACACAGTGTTCTGCCAAGGAAAAATCTTTCCCCACCATAACATTTTCTCTAAAGGCCGAAGTATTCATGGATAAAGTAATTTAGTAGAAATCTTTAAAAATTATTAACTCACCAAAATCCATTCTTAGTAGGGTAAATAAAGTGGCTTCATGCTATGCAGTTTTCCTATAAGAATATTTTCAACCGTGTCTTTCGTTTCTATATTTAAGAACATGTTGAGCAGTATGCATTGATGAATAGATTAGATCTTACAGACATAGAGAGAAAAGACACATTCCCTCCTCTCAAGGAATTCACAGTCCAATAAGCAAGATAGACTAAGGCATACAAGATCATATGCTAAGCATTGCAATGCCAGTCAAGGATTTAACATGTTGTTGGAGAACACATCTGGGAAGTCTTCCACAACTAAGGGAGAGGTGAGCTAAATCTTGAAAGTGCTCTGAGATTTAATTAAGTGTAAATGAGGAATGGAATATGTTAATGAGAGGAAGCAGAATGGGCCTTTGAGACAGAACACATTTGAAGAGTATCTAGCTAGGTAGGCAAGAAGCAGATCTAGAAGGATCTTGTGTTCAAGTTTGAGCTTTAACCTGTAGGCATGAGGATTTAGCAACAGTTTAAGTAAGGATGGGACATGATAGAATGCATTTTTATAGTGGTTACAATAAGATAAAGCAAGAAATAATGAGGATATAATGACAATGTCTAAGACAGCAGAAAAGCTAATACTATGCCTGGCACACAGTTGTTGAATATATAATCACACTGTGAGTGAATGGTTGAAAGGTGGGGTTAGAAAGAGTGAAATATTAAAAAGAAATGTAGAAACTAGAAACATAGTTTGATAGACTTAAGGAGCCTTTGGATATGGGGATTGATTTCCAAGTTTCTTCATTGTATTACTATGTTTATAGAGGTGCACTTGATCTAATTTTAATTTAGCAAGTTAGTGGAAGGAAAATACTGTAGCAGTAGATGATTTCAGTGTCATGATTGTTGAATTTGAGGTGTATTTGTTACAATAAGAAGCTTACTCTGTGGATCTCAAAATAAGGACCGGATTGAAATTGCAGAATTGGGAGACATCTGCATTTAGGAGACAGATATTTGAAATCCTGCGCGTGGATAACGTTACCTAGGGTGAGATGTTAATGTAACCAGAGAAAAGAACTGAGTATAGAACCCTCGGTTAAAGCACCATTTACATGGATGGAGAATGGCATTTCTATAAAGATTTACCATTTCTCATTAGAAAGAGCAACCACAGAACTACGAGCAAAACCAAGAGAGAATAGTGTTGAGAAAACAAGAGAAGAAGAGAATCCCGGAAGGAGGGAAACTATTTAAAATGTCATATGCTCGGGAATGTTCCATTGAGATTAATTCAACAAACCTCTATCATGAGTAGGGATCCCTTACTCACAGGACTAGAGGGAAGAAAGCAAGAACGGATGTGCACACAGAGAAACTTGGGAATGAAAGCATTGGTAAAAGGCAGAGAATTTAGTTGTTCCATTTTCTGTTTGAGGTAGGAGATAAAATCTATGTGTTGAGATGGATAGAGACAGAAGTTAGGTCGGGGCACTGGGTAGAGCTGAGATGGTCAAGCACATATGAAGGATGATTTGGTTAGTCCTAAAGGCTCAGACTCTACTGGAGATAAAATAGAGTGTTGTAAGGTGACTCAAAAGTTTCTTGATACTTGGATAACAAGTGACCCTTTTCTATAAATACCGATTTTTAAAGACGGTCTGTGACTACTTGAGTCTGTCCCAGAAATATGGTACAAACTTGATTTTCCAGGCTGAAACCACTGATCACAATTTGAACACATAGCTCAAGGAGATAAGGCCTTTTTTCACATCCACATATCATGCATCTGCTTAGAAAAAAACATTCCCTGGGATTACTGAGATGGCGATACATGAGGTCATCTGGTTACTTCTTCCTTTTCCAAGAGGTCATGGAGCAACTTGTTCATCATTCTCAGTAACCAGAGGCATGACTTACTATATTCCTGTGAAATTAAATATTTGCTGAGTGATGGAATATTTGCAATTACCAGTTTGCTGTGAAATAAAACAATCAGCATTGTCTGGGATCCAATAAAATAAAAACTGTTTAACTAAAAATTAATTTATATTGTCTCAGTGGCTTCCATAAACTGGCATTGGCTACTGAGACCTGAATGTGAATGAAAATTTAGAGACTGATAAATGTAAGTATGTGTGAAAAATAGTCAATAAATATGCACATAAGTCTTTATAATTTGGCCGGCTCCCGTGAAGAAAAAGGCTAGTTACATATTCGCCACTCTTCTCCAAATCCAGAAACTGGAATGATCAAATTTTGAGCCATCCAAGTTCCAAGTTTTATGGAGCATTCGAAATAGCTCCTTATGCACTCTGATGGCTTGAGTAAGAGTGATACTGGGCAGAATTAGGAAGATTTGAGAACTACTGTTAAATGTCTCAGGATAAATAAGTCTTTTACCTGCATTTTAAAATAGGGTGGAAAAATCCAAATTATGGTTAAGCAAAATCTCTTGCTCCAGTAGTGGAATGCAGTTTGTAGAGCTTAAAGTCTAAGTGACTTGTGTATTTCTCCATACTAATCTTGCCCAATCAATTAGAACCCCTTGAAACACTTGAATGCTGGAGATCTGTGATATTTGTCATCAGGCAATCAAGAAATAACCTTAGAGCAAGTCATAAATTGTTATCTCGAATTTGGAAACCACACATATAACAAAAAGAAGTTTAAAAAGCTATAGTGGACTTTAATCTATTGATAATTCACGAACTCTTTTGAAAGTCTCATGCCATCTCTGTTATTATAGCCCAGAAAGAAAAATGCTTGAAGAAAACAAAATGAATGAATGAAAGCTTACCTTCAGTTTTTATTTCTCTCACTTTTATATTTTTTCATATATGCTACGTAGGACATTAAATTTTAAAGGAAATTCAAGATGCTGTGGAAGTTTCTTAAAGTGATTTTTTTATTATACAAGGTAAAATGTAGATGTATCTTTTTTTACAGATCTCTTTATTTCAACACATATACCCAAACACATACACAGAGAAAGCATATATATGTCTCTGTTTAAAATACGGAATTTCTTACAGTCTATAGTGCATCTTGTATCACAAGGGAAAGCAAGGCTAAATTCTACGTTATTCTATTATAAAATATAAATTATAAATCATAAGCAGAAAGAAGTACATTTAATTCAGCCTAGTAAAATCAACCCTGTCTGTGTTAAAATTAAAAACACCACTCACTCTAGAGTCTGGGATGTAGGTTATATGAGGTAATAAGCAATAGACAATTAGGCAGAAAATTTGTTTATTTATTCTTACGCAAATAGACACATTTCGTCTTATAAAAGGGACACTCTCTGTGATGTAATGGAATCTGAGTCTGGCGCTAGACAGATTCGAGGTGGGTTTATAAGGTCTGAGTAGGCTTAAGGGAAACAAAAAAGGAACGTGGAAACGCCCTGGGCCTAGCTGCAGGGAGAGCATTTTCCTTCCCTTGACTTGAAGGGAACAATGGTTAGGTTTATGGTTTTAACCATGGGAAAGGGGTATCCAATAAGCAGTGTGGCACTGAGCAGAATGCTTCCTCTGCTCATATGAATTCAACAGACACGTAGGCAGGAGGAAAATATCCCATGTTCATTCTCCTTCCATCCTCTCATCTCCTGCCTATACCTTACATTGGTTTAATCCAACCAGAGCCTGGGTAGCAAGTTAGCAGTGATACAATTCATTAAGATGAGCTCTCAGTCCAGAGTGCATGATTAAGTATGGTGCGTAGATCTCAAGAAGCAAATGAAAATACCCAGCTTGAAACAGACTGAGATTACTTCTATCTTTTTTTTCTATCTTAGTTTTTCCTCCCTTTCCAAACCAATGCCCAGCCATCTTCAGTGCTCAATGTATATCTGCAGAATATATGAATGTCCAGAAACCTATTTTTTTCCATGAGACAAGTCATAGTTATTTGTATCCGTGGAAAAAAAGCTCTGATTATTAAATGGGCTATCTCCAAACCAACATCAGTTCCTAGATATTTATAATCCATTTTTTTGCAGCATCACTTTCAAACAAACTGCAGTGCTATTATTCATTTCATTGCACTAGGGATGGTTTTACAATACCTTTATTTTTTTTTAACCATTTTTAAAGTTCTTTATTTGCCTATTTTCTGAAGGCTTATGTATTTTTTTTTTAGTATGCTTCTCCTTTGCTTTGGAAAGGTTCAGATTTTCTTGATTTGGCAGAAAATTAATTTCCACCCAGATTTCTCATAATAGGATTTAATACTTTATATTCTCTATTATCTTAAATCTACTTATTTTATAGATGCTTACTTTTTTATACATATAATTTACATTATACACTTTTACTCAAAGGTAGGACTCTCTCATAAACGTGTGTTATCATAATTTTTTAAATAAATAATTGCTTAGGAAGCAATATTGGTACAATAATTGAAGTGTTTCTATTATGTATTTGGGTCTATACTTGATTAAAACAAAAGAGACTGAATGCCCAATAATGTGTTATGAGCATTACCCACTGTTATTATGAAAACAACGATACGAAAGAAAGAGAATAACAGATATAAGTGTTTAATTTGTACCTTTCTTAACACACCAAAGAAATACTGAAGCAACATGAGAACTTAACAGGAAATGATTCATAATGAAAATTTCAGATATTTTCACACTTAACATTCTGACCTCTGGAATCAATTTAATTTTCTGGATGAATTCAAAAGGAATTGAAGATTTGCCAAGTCTGATGGAATATTATAACTTAATGGAATGTCTGTGCTGTAGTGGAGGGTTGTTCTTTACCTGAGACCTGTGGGTCTCCAGTTGTCTCTGGATAGGCTTCAGTGAGTTTGGGAACTCTAGTCAAAATTTACATGTATTTGCATAAATATATCAATTTGCATATTTGTGTGTATATTTACATATCCTAAAGAGTTCCATGTTACAGTCAATGTTAAGAACTTCTTTCACAGGTATCTTAGTGAGGTAGTCTAGCCAAAACTGTGTATTTCACCTATGAGGAAAATGAGGTTTCTATATAAGCAAAATTGCTTGCCCAATAGCTGGCACAAACAGGACAGGAGCCTGATTCTCCCATTTCTATCTGAATGTTCTTTATTAACTTTGTAACTCTAGTCTAGGTTCATTAAAAAAACAAATGGAACAGTATGAGCTTCCATTCAATTAATTAATTCACTCACTCATTGATTTAGTGAAAAAACATTCCCAGTGTTTACTATGTACACAACTCTGAGTTAAACAACCGTACAATCTAGTGAGTAAAACAAGCTGACAGTTGACAATCCTGTAAAAGAGCGCATACTAAACAAGCACACGGAAGTCCATACCTAATTTCAAAGTTTTGATAAATGCAATAGAACGTTGCACAAAAACTAGTGTCCAAGAAAAACAAGGAACTGCATTTTGAGGTGGTGCTCAGAAAGGGATATTTAGGACAGAGACATGTAAGCCTGAGCATGAAGTGTGACAAGGAACAGCCCAGGGAGAAGTGATAGAAGAGTTTTCTGAACATAAGGGAAAATGTAGGAAGAGTCTAAGAGAGGGTGAGAGTTTGTCCAGATGTGTTTGAGGAGCTGAATTCAAGCTGGGCTTGCTCTGGTACAGACAGCCTGGCAGGAAAGGGGGAGAGTGAAGTAACTTACAGATGAAGTCATAGCTTAGTAGACCTTTCTATGTATTCTTTCATGAAATTTCCTTTCAGATATTTTTATTGACTTGTAGTTCTCTATAAATACTAGGTAAGCCACTTGTTAGATGTGTGTGTTGTGAATATTTCCTCCCAGTATGTGCCTGTTTATGATTTTATGCTGACTTTGGAAAAGCAGAAGTTTTTAACCTTGATACATTCAAATTAATAAATTGTCTTTTTTAATATTTTATGCTTGTTATGTCCTACCTAAAAAAATTCTTATGAAAACTAAGATAACTTTTATTTTTTTATATGGCTTTTATTACAAGTTGGATCTCTTTAATAAATGTGCAGCTACTAAGATTTTTATTTCTTCTTATGTTACATTTAGAAGTCATGTTTTTTCAAGAAATGTTTTTTTTTTGTCAAAATTAGTGGCCTAAAGACCCTCATAATATTTCCTTATTATTTTTTAAAGTCTATAGGATTCACAGTGATGTCTTTACAATTGTTACTGACATTAGTATTGTGTTTCTTCTCTTTTTCTCACTCATTCTCTTTTTCACTCTTACTTGATTAGATTTGCTAGTAGTTTATCAATTAAATCAGTCCTTAAAGAGCAAACTTTTAGACTTACTGATTTATTCTATAATTTCTACTCTAGCCCACTGATTTCCACTCTTTTATTTATTAATCTCTTCCTCCTATTTTCTATTTAATTGCCAGTCTTTTTTTTTTTTTAGTTTCTTAAGATGAAGCGTTGAGAATTTAAAATTTTAAATCTTTCCTCCTTTCTACCATAAGCATATAATCCTATAAATTTCTCTCTAAACACAGATTTGTCTACACTCCACAGATGTTATGTTGTGGTTTTGTCATCATTTAGGTCAAATTAATTTTCAATTTCTCTTGTAATTTATTATTTAATCCATGGATTATTTACAAATGTTTGATTTACAATAACAAAAATTATTACATCCCCTCTGCGGTCTGGGTGGCACCGAGAAGTTTGCAACAACCAGCCACACCCCCATCCCTTTTAGTAAAAAAGTAGCCTGAATTCTAACTCTTGTAAGGTAGTTCTTCGAGACACTAGTTCTCCATTTTCTTTGCCTGCTGGCTTTCCAAACAAAGTCAGTATTCCTTGCCCCAGCACCTCATCTCTCAATTTATTGGCCTGCTTTGCTATGAGTAGTGTGAACTTGAACTTGGAAACACTCCTTTTTATCACTTTCTTGTGCCTTTACACAGTGGTGGTTTTGATATTTTTTCCTAGATTTTAGAAGTGTTGTATATGGCAGGGTTAATTCAATTAAAACTATTCCGTCATCAGAATCAAAATCTGGAACAATTGCTCTGTGTGGTTGTCCAGCTGTGTCTTTATCTTTGTGTGTGTGTGTGTGTGTGTGTGTGTGTGTGTGCGTGCATGTGTGTGTGCGCCTGTGCATATATGTGGGTTAATCTCTCTCACTCTCTCTCTCAATAATAGTTTTTAATCATGTACATTGAAGGACTGTTTTTTTCAAGAAACTATGTTAGAAACTGCAGGCTATGGAGAAGCATAAGATCATTCTCTGTTATTAGAGTCCTTTCAATTTATTTAGTCATTTAGCAAAAGTCCCTGGAGTGACTACTGTGTCGTGAGGACTGATCATGCTAAATAACAAGGATACTGAACTAAAGAGAACGAATGATTCACAACGTCATAAACTCAGCAATACCATATTAAATCTTAAAAGAGACTTCGAATATCGTTTTATGTGTGATTGCATTTCTTATACTTGAGTTAGTGTTGTTTTATAAGCAAGCTTCACAAATGCTACTCCTTTGACTGTCTGAGAAACATTAAAATGTCAGTTTTCAGGGTCTTGCTGTGAGAGATTTTGGGGGTATGATAATGTTTGTTGATTAAGCTCCTTGGATAATTCTGATGAATAAATAGGTTTAGGAACCAGGGTTTCTTATCATATATGAATATTAGGGTACTTTTGCCTAGAAACCCAGGAAAATTGTTTTTCCTAACTCTAGTAAGCAGTAGAATATTTTCTGTGGCCACTTCCCAGGTGTATTTTGCAAAGTACTTCCATCCTGGAGCTAAAAGACTTTGGTATCCCTGGCTCTGCTGTTTTACCAAGTTAGGTGCCACAGTAATGCATTAGAACTGTTCTAGAAACTTGTAACAACACACAGAAAAATTATTAGACAATCATCTACAAAGGAAAGGACAGAAAGACCCAGCATGCCTGAGGACAGTGATCTTACCCCTTGTATATCTGGCAAGTATGAAGCATATATACATTTTGGATGAATGAAAGATGAGCTTTTACTTTATAAGTATCTATGTTGAACTTACTATACTGGGTACGTACTAAGCTGGGTGATGGTGAGACTAAGAAGATGAAAGTAACAGCTCTTGTCTTCAAAGAGGTTTTATTCTAGTAGTAAAGTTCTTATGCTGCCGTACGAGGAAAGAAACATGTCTGCTAATCTGCTACCCTCTTTTCCTGTACAGTGGTCATCTCCTTAGAGTCACGCCATTTAATTCAGTGGAGGACACTTCTTCCTACACATGTGTGAAAGGCTAATTTCTGAACAACTAACTGGTCAGAGATTAGGATTCTATTATGCTTTTATTCTATAAGGTTGAGAGAAGGAAAAGTGGGCTAAAAAAGTGAGGCAAGAAGGGGGCAGGGCACAACCACTCAAGGAATGCTACAGCAGTTAACATCAAAATGGTGGAAGATTCAACCCCCAGCAGGCCTTGAGGCTCAAGATGGTGAGAGATTTAACTTCTAGCAGATCTTGAGCTTCATTATACGCCCACTGTAATATATTAACATGTTGAATAACATGCCCACAGGCACCATGTTAGTCCCAAGGCTAGCCACAAAAGGTCAAAGAGTGGAAAATGGCCAATTTCCAGGGAATCCCAGCCTCTTCCCCAGGCTAATTAGATTAGTCCTTCCACTTAGTAGCATATGAAGCCACTGAGCCCATAAAAACTGGCAACACAGTGCCTGTAGTCGATGTTCTTTCTCTCTCTCTCTCCCTCTTCAGAGACGCCCCGAGCTCTGTCTATGGAGAGTGTACCTACTTTTATTCTAATCTCAGCACCCAATCCCCACACCTCGTGGCCTTTATCTTGCCTTTCGATGTATCTCTAAATAAATCTACCTTTACTCAACAGTGGCTCGCCCTTAAATTCTTTCCTGTACAAAGCCAAGGACCCACACTTGGCGGTGCATATCCCAGGGGCTCAACCGAGACCTGGGACACAGCCCTCCTTACACCCCACATTCCTTTTTCCTGCATCAAAAGCACATTCATCATTAAGAGATATTTTTGGTTTTGGTTTTGTTTTCACTATTTTAATTTACACAGAGTAATAAAATTTCTTTCTTACCTTTCTATTTTGCTGCTGGAATCAAAATCTTAAAATAACAGTTACATTTAAGGTGAATATCTTTGCTAGAAATCTGATGTTTCACAAACAAACTACGCTATGAGGGTGACAACTGTTTGTTTCTCTGAATTCACTCTTTCTGTTTCTTAAGGAACCACATTATAGGTAACATATGGGTTTCCTGTAACTCTCTTTCTTTCAGAAGAACTGCAAGAGTGCTGGTCTGAATTCAGAACGTAGACCCAATGGACAGAAGACTAGTAAGCCTCAGTTACGGTCTTGCTGGTGAAGGCTCCAATTGATGAAAACATCAAGTTTCTCGCTAAAGAAATGAAACACAGAGACAGCTAGGATTTTAGAGTGTTTTAGTGATTATGTGTGACCGTCACGCTGAACTGCATTTTAAATTTTTAATGCTAGTATTATTTCCAACAAATTCTAACACTCTAATTTTTAATACACAAGTAAGAATGTGATAATGTTTTCATGATAAGCTAATACAAATATCTGAACAATGATTTATATTATTTCTTTTGCGAGTACAATTGACTTTTCTTAACAAGAAGTAAGGCTGATTCTCTAAAAGGAACTTGAAAGCAAGAGCTGTCTGTCTACCCATATCTTTTAGAAAAAGAATTATGTTAAAATTAATAACAACTAATTATTTCTAAATAAATAAAGTTATCCATGTCTCAAGTTAAACAAATATTAAAGTTAAATGAAGAAATACTAAATTTACTAATGAAATGTCCAAGATTAAACAGGAAAATATATGTATCCCAGTATTTGCTGTAATATTTGGCTTTATAATGGGCCATCATATTAGACAAAACTCAAAATTATTGCCAGTTAGGATAGATAATATAATGTGAAGAGAAAATGTTCATTTTTGCTTTTATCACTGTCATCTGTGAGAGGATGTTAGGATGCAAAGCATTGATGTGGCATTTATTTATTATTCCAAACATTGCCTACTTAATGGATAAATACCTAATGAAATTCAATTGGCATAGAAGATTAGGAGATATCTAGTCTAACTCATAAAGCTATTTTAGTAATGTTTTTTCCTCCCAAGAAAATTTGTGAAACAGAAAGCCAACAAAGGCATATCGTTCAGATGAATAGTTGAAATTCTTACAGGTAGTTCTTCGTTCTGATTTAAGGCAGTTGAACTAAAAGAGGGCTTTATTTGAGCTTAGACTCTTCCATCACCTCATTTTTTTTTTTTTTTTAATAAGGGGGCTAAGTTTATTTGGATGACAAAGAAAATTCCAGTTCAGGCTCAAATCATTTAGCATTATGAGACAAGTCTGATCAGATATTTTTGAAAAGTTTTGGTTTCATCCAATCTAGCTTCCCTCCTAAGGACCTGATTGTGTTTCATGTAATCAGTAAGGATGTGTTGAATAAATGAGAAAAATCCTGTCAATTCTTCCTTTAAAATACATCTCAGATCTGTCTGTCTACTACCGCTGCTCTCCTGGTCCACTGACGCACTTCCCTGCGTGGGCTCTTTTCGGCACTTTTGACTCAATGTGAAATATCCAGAACTTCCTCTGAAACTGCATATCGGATCCCTTCCCTCTCTCTCCGCTATTTCCCTTTTCACGAAGAATTAAATTGAAAATCCTTACTGTAACTGTAAGTCCCTTAGGATTCTTCTTACCTCACCACATGCCACAGTTTAGCTCCAATCACGTGGATTCTTTCTCTCTCTCTTTTTTTTCCTTAAAAAAACACTGTTCTTTCCAACATACGGCCTCGGTTTTGGTTCTGTCCTCAGCCTGGAAAATTCTTTCCCTGGTGTAGTGTGGCTGCTCCTTTTTCTCCTCTGTTTATCCTGAATGTTAACTTCCCAGAAAAGTCCTTCGTGACTACCATGTGTACAATACATTTCTGCTTTTATATTTTTCCTTTACCCGCTATCCCTCATCACACTGTTATTCTCTGTCATACTATGAGGGACGGCTCATTGCCAACCCCAGGGATTCTGGATTCTCTGGGGATACTGACTGCCTTGGGTTCTAAGTGAATGACACCTTTGGACCAGAGTATGTGTGTGTAATGAAAGGGGCATGATTTTCCCTTGGAGGCGTGCAACTCATGCTGTCCTCGCTCAGGTTCCTGTTACCTTTGCACACATAATTGGTTACACTTTAAATAAACATTTATTTCTGCATCTACTTGTTTACTCTGGCTCTTTTATCAGACTGGAAAGAACAAGAGTCATATCTGTTTACTTTTGTATAAACAAGGTTTGCACATAGAAAGCCCTCATTAAATATTTGGTAAATAAATGAATGAATGAAGTAATAATTTGATGGATGAGATACAGTAAAGAACAAAATAGAAAATTTCTAAATCATTCCTGAAAAGTGACAGTTTTACTTTCTAAGGAAATAAATGCAAAGATATTTCAAAGCATGACATTAGAAACCTTACGAAACCACTGTTTGAGAATTTGGGCCTAGGCAGTCTTTTCCCAGAACCACATCTTCTAAACATTATTTTTTAAAAGCCTGCAAAGATTTTTTTTTTCAGTTTTATTGAGTTATAATTGATGTATAACATTATAAAATTTTAAGATGTACAATATAACAATTTGATATTTGTACATGTTATGAAATGATTCCACAATAAATTTAGTTAACATCCATGACCTAACATAGTTACAAGTTCTTTTTTCCTTGTGGTGATAACTTTTAAGATTTATTCTCTTAACTTCCAGATATACAGTACAGTATTGTTAACTATAGTCACTGTGCTGTACATTATACCCTCAAGACTTTTTAATCTAGCAACCAGAAATTTGTAACTTTTGACCCCCTTCACCCAGTTCCCCAATCCTCCATCCCCCACTTCTGGCAATTACCAATCTGACGATCTCTTTTTCTGTGATTTTAGGTTTTTTTGAGATTCCATATATAAATGAAATCATACAATATTTTTCTTTGTCTTGCTTATTTCACTTAGCCTAATTCTCTCAAGTTCCATCAATATTGTCACAGATGACAGGATCTCCTTTTTTATGGCTGATTTTAAATTTCTTAAATTGGTATTAACCTGAGATACTTTTGGGCAGAAGTCCTAAAGTAAAAGTCATCCAAAAGGGGAATGTTAAACAGGTATTCAATTCAGTATAAGTACATTTTTCAGGCTCTTATTTTAATTTTGGTGACAATAACTTAAGCTGCCATATGGAAAATTTTGACAAAGGTTAAAAGACTTGGGGAGCCATTGTGTTGAGAAACACACACACATACACACACCTCCGACACACGCAATTATTTCTTGACCAGGCCAAGAACAGATAATGGTAACACTCGTGGCTAGCTAAATATCCTTCCAATATTGTATTTTCATCAGCTCTGTATTTTTGATGTTTTCATTTCTTTAATTATGTGGAACATCAATGCTTTTTAAATTAGCTCTCAGTGTTCGGAAAAGTGCACTTTGGTTGTACAATTTAACTGCTGTAAAACATTTTAAATAGCAAACAAATAGGGTTAAGGTGAAGCACAGCAGGTCCCCTTATTGCAATAAATACCAGCTCCCTCCCAGTTTTAAGCTTTATCATTCATCGTTTCCGAGTACAGGATTTTGACAAGGCTTAACAATTTTTACATAGATACTTTACACAGTAAACATAATACTACATATTGCAAACTATCTCATAGCAGTTCAAGTTGACTTAATTTGGTGGGCAAACTGGTATTTTACATTGGAAATTCCTCGGCAGACTGTGCAGAAGGAAAAAAATGCTAAAACACATTTAAGTTCAAATTAATTCACTGAGCCATTGCGAGCTGTCAGTGGAATAGTTCAGGGTTAGCAAACTATGGCCTATGGGCCAAATACAGCCTATCACTTGTTTTTGTAAATAAAGTTTTATTGGAAACCAGCCACATTCATTTGTTTATGCCTTGCCTAAGGCTGCTTTTGCATGACAATGGCAATACTGAATAGCTTTGACAAAGACTATCTGGCCCAAAGTCTAAATAAAATATTTGCTATCTAGTCCTTTAAGGAAAAGGTTCCCAATCCCTGTAATAATTCAGTGTTCTCACTTGATGTCAGATGGCACTGGATGGTTAGATAATGTCTTCTGGTAAGAACTTCCCATGGGCTCTGCATATGGTTACAGGGCTCAAAAGGGAAACAACTTCTTTGTATTACTAAGACTAAAAGGTACCTAAATAAACAGAAAGAGTGAATCATCTTTCAAAAGGCCTATTTTAATCACCCTAAACGTGTGACTGCACTGAGTCTAGAGCAGTGATCAAGAATAAAGCATTAGATCAAGAATCATTGACGGTATTTGAAATGAAAGTCTGTGCTAGGGGAGAACTGCGCAAACCTGTGGACGGTTGGCCTTCACCCATCCCTCCTACTGAAAAATATAGCTGGGAGGGAGCAATTCATCAGGAACAGGTAGATACAGGAAGCCGGCATAAAAAGCACCTCAGGAATTGCACATCCAGAGGGGAATAAAATGTACTGAAGAAGGTAATGCAGGAGTTTAAACATTCAGACAGGAAGGCAAGATGTAAGAGTTCATAGAAACAAAGTGCAAGAGAGAATGGAAAAAAGAGACAGATGAGGGCACCAGAGTAGAGTACTCTTGTAACTCAGATTTTCTTTATATATCAAAAAAAAAAAAAAAAAAAGCCATATCAGGAGCTTAGCAGGGCTAGCCTCTGTGCTCATCAGGAAATTTCTCAACATTCTTACCTTTCCTTGCCCTCACCACAAATTGCACCCTTTTGCCCACTCGTCTAGCAGCTCATTCAGCCCCCTCTCGTTTTAATCCTTGACCTCTTCTTTCCCCATTCTTTGAGCTAATGTCCTTTGAATGAATGTCACAGTCACTTGAAACAACTCTTGTGACCTGACTCCGGCTGAGTCAGGATGACATTTGGTCTCTTTGCTCCAGTTTGTTTTGGATCTTCTTCTATTCAGTTTTTGGACTTGAATTTAGTCCGAGGTCATGGGAACAATTCTTGTTTTTTCCCATTATTTTTTCATATTCATTTCATATATTAGAGAACTATAATTATTAATTCTAACAGGCCAGGTGTCCTTCAATAACTTGTAGGCTATAAAGTTCCCTTTGGTATCCTGATGGAATTCACAAAGACTATTAAACAGTTATTCGTATTACTTAAAAATCAATGTAATGTCATAATAGTAATTGACAAAAGTAATAAAAATTATGATTATAATTGTCATTCAATATGTAAATGGTTTGGCACAGCTACTTTAGAAAATGTAACAAAATGGGCACATGCTTGTTCCTATAGATAGAATGAATGCTAATGAATAAGCCATAAATTCAAATTGAGAGTTGTACTGGTGACTCAAATACCCCAAACTGACATTGCTCCTCATGCTGTGATTTTTAAAATTCCAAACAAAATAAAATATAATATATAATATTTCATCTAGTTATATGGCATTAGAACCCTAGAAAATTTAATGGATATTAAAATTAAGAAAAACTACTGTGGGTTTTAAAGGTTACATAGAGATATGTTTTAAGATTATATTTCTATGAGATGTTCTGTGCATTAATAAATATGTGCAAATATATTTCAAAGTGCCATGGAATGCAGGATGATGCTTTGGTAAGTAGGATATTCTAAGAATATTGTAAGGATACTAGCATCCTTGCCCATTACCTCCTTGCCCTGGCAGTGGTGCCTTCCTCCCTGTGACCACAAAAAATACCCTGAGGATGTTGTATCCCATTAAGATAGAATGAAGGAGCAAAGAACGTGGATTCTCTGCTCAGCCTCTCTGTTGCCTGTTCCTACTTCCATACTGTAGTTTTGAAGTGCTAATTAAAAGAGTTTTACACCATGGAGAATAGGAATACTGGGAATTTCCAGAAGTAGACTGATATTTCTGACATAATTTTTTATTTCTAACGATTAGATTTATTACAGATTGAAGGCGGAAACAGGAGAGGGGTTAATTATGACTGAGGGAAATACATCAGTGAAAAATAGGACAGGTGTGGGACATGGAGTGGCATGGCCATATGGATATGCAGATAATTAGTTCATGTGCATAATATTGAGTTTAACAATAGGATTGGAGTCAGTGCTCAGTAAGTATTCATTGATAATCACCTCAGTGATTTTACTTTATTTTATTTTTAATTTTTAAAATTTTTTTGAAGTATAGTCAATTGCAATGCATCAGTTTCTGGTGTTTAGCACAATGTCCCAGTCATGCATATATTTTCATATTCTTTTTCGTTAAATATATTACAAGATATTGAACATAGTTCCCTGTGCTATACAGAAGAAACTTTTAAAAAATCTATTTTTATATTACCTCAATGACTTTAGATAAAAGAAGCAGAATGACTCTTGACAACGTCATTAGTCTGTATTTGGAGTTTCTGCTCAAAACATTGATAATGATACTAACAGCCTAAGAACAACTAACGCATATTCCAAGGGAGGATAATAATCATATTCATAAATTTGCCTTCTGTTTAAATTTCAATTAGAAAGCAAATGTAAGTTTACTTCTTAGTGCCTGAAGCATGGGTGTTATAGGTAGAAACTGAGTTTCTGGAAGTGAAAAACAAAACAGAGAAATCCCAAATACTTGTAAAGTTCAAAAGGATTCTGTTTATTAATCTACTTCTGAAACCTGAAATAGAAGCTGTGGACAAAAAAATGTTGCCTGCCTTTTCAGTAAACAATGAATGTTGCCTACCATCAAGCCATCAGCCACTGGTAGCCACACCCAGAGGTTCACACTGAGGAGAATTCAGGATGGAGAAAACAGGATACTGGCCCTACATGGTTAAGATGCATAGCAAAGAAATAATTTCAAAGAGCCCAGACTCTTGCATCCTCCCATAAACAGAAAATCATTAACTTAAGATGTCTGGAGTTTTTTTGTGTGTGCGACTAGCAGTAATCTTTTGATGTTCCACTACATTTTTTTTCCAGTAAAAACTCCAGTGTATCCTGGCTCCTCCCTTACCTCTTTGAAACAGTACCACAGAGCTCTCTGAGAGGATGGTTCCCACACTACAGTCCTCGGTAGTCTCCCAAATAAAACGTAATTCTTGACTTCTAGGTTGTGACTTTTTTTTCCAGCTGATAAAGCATAACATAGACATAATAGAAAAAAAGAAAATGGTATGTGAATTAAAAGCTGGAACACAGGATAATTCATGTATTTGCAATATCTTTACCTGCAGATTTATCTGCAGGAGAACTGATCAATCTTTACAATTCTTCTTCTAGTCTTCTGCTTTTATCCTCCTTACCACACATGCTAGATCCTAAATATTCTCCCCCTTTTTTGTTTCTTTGTGGGAAACTTTTTAAAAAAATCTGCCAGCCTTACTATCAGTTTCAGCATTTCTAATTTCTCTCATAGTATGAAGTAATGTCAAAGTACCTTGTTTTAAAATTTCAAACAGAGGAATGTCATACTGAAATCTTGAGGATTATGAAAGGTTGTGAGATTTAGTTTTCAGCGTTACACCACTACTCTTCCTAAAGGGCCACAGAGATAATACTCACGAGAATGTGGCAGTTTAATCAGTGAAAGGGCCACGCATCATGGGAGCCCATGTGGTGGACACCGGGCCACACCTCTTCTGTCTATGCCACGGAGTACCACCCGGGGATTGGGCAAGAAACAGATGTAAGCAAAAATACAAGCTAGCCCTAAGCCTTGCAGTCAGCCCTGGGATAAATCATTTAACATATACATCCATTTCCTTGTTTTTAAAAATGACAGAATGCCTTTTTATCCCCCTAGAAAATAAAGCAACTAGAGCTCTTTAAATAAGATTTTGACTTGTATTTTATTAATAAAGTAGTATTTTTCTTCTAAGAATAATAATTCCTCCAAGCCAATATCCATCAGGAAAGGAGAACGTGTTCATAATGGTTGCCTTTATTTCAAATGATTTATTGTTAATGCTGAATATATTCTTAATGACTCCAAGCTTGAGCAAAGCTGTGAAACCACAAAACTTGATGTTTGAGATTAATTTGTTTCATTCAGATAAAATTTCAAGTATGCTACAAGCAATTAAAGTGTGAGGAATGCCTTTGTTCCCACTTAGAACTTTTACAAACTTTTAAGCATATATCACTGTCTCTCTTACATGAAATAGTCTCCAGCTGGGAAATTATATTAGGATAAAACAGTGAGGATTGAGTCAGGTTGAAAAGCTTGCTTGCAAAAATCACCGAGGAACTTTATAAGGCAAAGCACAGGAAAGACATTTACACTTAAGATTCTGGCCTGTGGATGGAACTGACTGAATGTGACTGGGCACAATGACATCAGACTTGGATATGAGAGAGACAGGAGCCACAATTCTCATTAAAATTGTCTGCAAAGAAAATAAGTAATAAAAAAAATTTTAAAAACCAGAAGGGATGTAAACAGTTGTTGGTTTAAACACACAATTTGCTAGCTCTTGGGCATTACTTTCTTCTAAAACCCTTGACGGTGGTCCATGGATGTCAGGAGCAGTGCAGGACTCTCAGGGTGGGCCTGCTGCCTTTGTACCTCCTCCAGTGCATGGGCTTAGCTATCTGTCCCTCGCTCACCAAACTCACATGATCTGTTTTCTGATATTTCACTAAGCAGTAAATTAAGTTAACCTGATTTGCACAACGATTTCTCAAGCAGCTGTTCCATCCGATAGCTAACTCAACGGCTTTTACATTTTCCTCCCCCTTACACACACATATACATATTGCTTTTTACATTGGGTCTCACTTTGAATCAACGTTAAAAGCTAAAATAAAAGATCCAAATTTGGAAGCACTGAAAGGAGGGTATATCTTAAAGAAGCGTTAAAGAGAGAAATCGGATCGTAATTCCTCCATGTGATTTTTGACACAATGTAAGAGAGAGTAAAATATTTTTCTAATGTGAATCTCTGTGTCAGGTATTATAAAGGACCTCAGAATCACTGTTAGGAAGACCAGTGTTGCCGGCTTTGAGGATTAGTGATATGTGTTTGTGTTTAAGTTTTATGCCATCAACAGGAGACTGAACTGGGAGTTACACAATATGTACTAGTGAATATTCAACAGCAATATTTTCTACTATGAAGATCCATGTATGGAACTGTGCTGAGCTGAAAGACAGCATATGTGGGCTCTGTCCCGTGTTCAGCCAAAAAACAACAGAGCAACACTGAACAAGTCACTTTCCTCAATTAGCTGATTTCAATATTCCCTTCAGCTCTTTCCTTCCTCATTACTGATTATAGCTTATTACATGTGTATAAACATATTTCTGATTAATAGACATGATCTCTATTATATTTGAAGATCTAAGATCTAGAATCATGTGTTCTCTACTCAACAGCACAGAATTAGTCACGTTAAGAGACACAGCGTAGGCGCTGTCAGCGAGAATGGCAGAGTGAGGAACTCTGGGGCTCTGTTCCTCCCCAGAAACATGGAAAGATCTAGTGAAAATGGTCAGAATCACCTTACTAGAACTCAGAGAGTCAAAAGTTTAGCACAAACAAGCAAACACGTAAAGGCAATTTAAACATGGTAGGAATTCATTGTGGCATTTTAATTGACCCTGACCCCATCCATCACCCTAGCAGTGCCAAGGTCTTGAGGATGGCAGCCCACCTTTCAGATGTGGGTATCTGATTTTTAAATGAATAGAGCAGAACTTTTTCCCAAGAAATATTGTCTGTTTGGGCCTGACAGATTTTCAGGAGCACTAATGCAAGGAGCTTCCCTTTGCTTTGCATACCTGGGGATTCTATCAGACAGAAGACGCTATGAAAACATCAAGGAACACATGAAAAGTCCTTGCCATGAAGGGCAAAACATGACACCTGGAGTACCTAATGGACATGCAGCTTGAGAAGAAAACCCTGGTAGTGAGAATTTGGGGGCACTAAGGGCTTTGAAAGGCTTCAGCATATATTGGGGCAGGGCACATGCTCAGAAAAGACCTGAAGAGACCATGGCATCTAATCTTGGCCAATCTTTAAGCTCAGCACAAGGAGAAGGTAAAGGCAAAGGAGGAGTTGAAAATGGGCTGACTCCAGCCAAGAATATTCTACCCAGCAAAGCTGTCCATCAGATTTGAAGGAGAGATAAATGGTTTTCTAAACAAAAACCAAAGCTGAAGGAGTTTATCACCACTAGACTGGCCTGAAAGAAGTGTTAAGGGGAGTGATTCCAGCTGAAACCAACGAACACTGATTAGTAACAGGAAAACATATAAAAATATAAAACTCTTTGGTAAAATAAATGTATAGTTAAATTCAGAAAAAATTATCATAATGGTGTTGCATAAATCAATTACAAGTCTAGTATGAAGGTTAAAAAACAAAAGTATTTGAAAAACTACAATAATATGTTGATGTTTACACAGTGTTAAAAATGCAAATTGTGACAGTAAAAACATAAAATGTTAGGGGAAGAGCTTTTGTATTCATTTGAAATAAAGTTATTATTAGCCTAAAATAGGCTATTATAATATACTTCGCATAAGACTTATGGTAACCAAAAAGCAAAACCCTACAACATATACACAAAAGATGAAGAGAAAGGAATAAAAAATACCACTACAGGAAATCATCCAATCACAAAGAAAGAGAGCAAGAGAGGAAAAAAAGGGAAAAGATGCTGCAGGACAGTTAATAATCTCAATCACAAATATTTCTGCACATTTTCTCTTCCCGAAATGCTATCTTTCCTCTTCCCTTGCCTATGACATCTGTAAGTATCTTCTATTCTGGGAAATTTCCCCAGGTTCTTCATGGAGATTTAGTTGCTCCATTTCAGAACGTCAGTACCTTCACTTTGGAACTTCCCACTTCTTTCTCCGTCTCCTTGAAGACAAAGAACTTAACTTATACATATTGCTACTTCCAGTGGTTCGGTCAGTACATTTTTTTTGGTCGAGAAATCAAGTCTTAAGAGTACATTCTTACTCCTATTTACTATCAGATCACAAAATATTATTCATACTCATTAGTAAGATGGTATTACACTGGGAAGCATTTACTGGGAAAGGGGGCTATTGTATAAAGATTTCTTGCCTTCATCCTGAATCTCTTAAGTGGGTTCCTTGGAGCTTAACAAAGAAAACTACTTTTACAGTGGTATCTCTGGATGTAAACTTTCTCTGATGAGGCCATCTTCGTATTCTTTGTTAAGCACCTATACTACACACTGGTGTGTCATTAGGAGACATTCAAATGCAGACGGAGTATTATAACGTGTGTTTGAACATGTGTAAAGAATATTTGGGGGACCATATCTGTGACAAGTTAGTTTGCAAAGTGATATACTTCTTCTGAGACTGGTTATATTTCAAAGCAGAACGAAAAACTAAGACAGCTGATAACTGAAAAAGCTGTTTTGTGCTTTTTGGATTCAATACAGTGAACGCAATTTCCATTAAACACATTTTTTCCCCTTTACAATAAACAGCAACAATTAAAATCCTGTTCACTACTTGGTACTTTGAAAAGTCTCAGCTGCTTTTTTCTGGTGTAGTTCACTGCTGTTAAACAATGACTTAATTATTGAAGCAGCTCCCTTGTTGAACAAAACTTTTGATACATAATTAATACAAACAGGCCCAAGTTGACAGGACACGCTTCCTCATATCAGCTTAACTCTTCTTGTCCAGCAAGGTAAAAGAGGCAGAATGGCAGGTATTCTTTAAAAAATAATAATCCCCCTGGGACTTGGAGATGATTTCTGAGTTTTTTAGCTGAGACTTGAGGATATCTGAATACACATGGAAAATCCAGTTACACTCCAAATTTGTTCATAGAGGCCACCAAAAAAAAGCTTTTGGCCTAAGTGACTGTTGCTGTTTTTATTTTTATTTTTTCCTAATTCTGGATTCATTAAAAAAAAATTAGATGTGAAGATTCATTAGATATTTTAGAGCAATAGTCTCAGTTACTTGCCTTTGTATGTCCTCCCTGGAATAATGCGAGTTCCTGAAAAGAAGATGTCTTATGGATCTTTGACCTCCTGGAAATCTTTCCAATAATATCGCTTTCTGTTTAGAAAAAGCATGAAGGTCTTGGAGACCTCTTTCTTGTACTGCCAAGTGGACAGCCCATGACAAAACTCTGGACCAAACAGTAACAAATGGAAAAGAAATGTTTGTGCTGCCCAGCCTAGTCAAAAATATTGAGCCGCAGCTAAACAAAATGTCTCAGTGTTAACAGCAAAAGATCGATCCAATGTTCTTGAAGTTTTTAATAGTTATACATAAATATTAAAACATTTCATGCATCACTTCATATATTTCCTTGACAACATGTTTAATAAACTCATTTGTTTCACATATTAGCAAGAGTTCAACAGTAATACTTTTTGAAGCAATATGTTCATGATTAAACTGAGATTTAAGAAGAAACTGAACAAACTCTTTCAGAATTGTGTCCTTGTGACTTGTTGGAGGATAACTGAAGTTCTCCTGGAAACTGTCTTCTTTAAGTTTGAATAATGTATTTGTATTCGATGGACTGAAATGCAAACCCATCTCAACATTTTCCAAGCTCATTATAGTACTCAGCTTTCCACATGTTTTCTATGTCAAATTCTTCCACTTTAATTGAACTTAGTTGGAGATTTTAATTCGTATTTATTTGATTAATTCTACAGTGTTTTTCTTAAGTTCAATATTCTTTTTTTCTTTTTTAATATTCTTAGTCTTCATTTCTTCAGTTTTTGGACTTTAAGTCTATTTGTTCTCTCCATGTTTTAATTAAGACTCAATCAGTACTAATGTGAGTATTACGAAATTTATCATAGAAATTAGAAGTTAAATAAATATAGGAGGAACTAGGGAAGTAAATACATAAGGGGAATCATTGAAAGATCAGAGAAAAATCATTAACCAGCTCTGGCACAGACAAATGAGTCTGAACTTACAAGGAAATGTGGAAGAATAACACATCTGGCTATTGGACTGGGACTATGAAGGGAGGCAGATGTTCATGGCAGGCTCTGTGTGGTTGGCTCTATGTGGTTACCACGTATGAGCTTCCAGCAAAGTGTGTGGTGGTGGGCCTTATATCAGTGTTGATAGGCAGGGCTGGAACGCACAAAAGAGAGCTGGATGGACAGAGGGCAGGAGCAAGGGAAAACTGAAATCCTCTGGAAACTTTACATTTGACTCGCAATGCCTCTAACCAACATCCTTCAGAACTGAAAGGTGCTGCTTTGCTTATACCTGCCAAACCTCACACAGCTACATCCTGTGTCAACTCTAACTTGAAATCAGGGAGTAAAGGAGATCCTGGGAAACGTAATTCCTAATTAAATGAAGTTGGTAATAGAACAGTCTGACTCAGCTCATCCCTTGTCAACTTGACATCCAGATATCCCTGACATTCTGTTGCTTAAGTACTAAGATATAAGGCTGATGACTTTTAACACGTTTTGTATTAGTAGGGAAATGGGAGAGGGAAAACCAAAACAAAAATAATCTTCAATAGATAGATAGACAGAGATGTGTGTGTGTGTAGAGATACCGTATACAACTTCTTCTGGCCATAGGTGATTTTTACTTCCTTTTTCCACTACTACTTCTGAATATAGTCAGAGTACACACACACACACACACACACACACACACACACACACACACACACAAAGACATTTATTATGAAGAATTTTTTTCACAAGATTATGGAGGCTGGCAGGCCGCAAGATCTTCAGGGCGTGTCAGCAAGCTGGACAAAAACTGTTGGCGCAGCTCCAGCCCAAGTCCAAAGGGCTGAGAAACAGCAGAGTGAACAGCGCAGTTTCAGTCCTTCAGTTAAAGGTCAGCTGAGTTGAAACCAGGAAGAGCCAATGTTTCAGGTTGAGTCTCAGGGCAGGAAAACAGCTGCTGTCACAGACTTAGAGCTGTCAAGCAGAGGAATTTTATTCTAATCAGAAAAAAGTCAGCCTTTTTGTTCTTCTCAGTCCTTTAAGGGGCTGGATGAGGCCCACGCACATTAGGAAGGGCAATGGACTTTACTCCATCTACTGATTTAAATGTGAGTATCATCCAGAAACATCCTTGCGGCAACAGCCAGGATCATGTTTCACCAAATACCTGGACGCTCTGTGGCTCAGTCAAGTTGGCCCATGAAATTAACCATCACGCCTCCCAAACCTAACTCCAGTCGAGAAGAACCTTACCTACGTCTGTTATACTCTGCTACATGTTAACGGAAGGCGTCTCTAATGAAAGAAATCTATAAAGAGGTCACCATGACTGAGACTCAGACTTCCTCTGCAAGTTTTAAAAGAGAAAGGTGGTCTTCCAGTTGTTGGACGACGTGGGACTGTTTTGAGCAGAAATTCCCTGATGTACTACAGCCACCGCCGCACATTAGAATCTCCTGGTGGAACTTCTGCATTGTCAGTACGTGTACTGGAAAGGGACGTAAGCGTGGATATAACTTGAAAGCAACTCAGATAATTGTGACACACAATCCAAGCTGAGAACCAGCCACTGCCCTAGACCCAGCCTAAGCTGTCAAAACTTGTTCCACACTCTCAGAGAAAGGAAGCGGAGCAAAGTAGATTAATTATTCCAGTTTTAATTAAAATATTTTGGCAGTTGAAAAGCAAAACTGCCATTGCCTTTACTATTTTTGTTTCACTTCACGGTACTGCTGGCCAGTTATTCAGATGCAGGGCTACTGTTACTTTCTGCCTTTTCCCTGTAAACCAGAAAACGTAATTCCTTGTCACAACTGCCATTTTCTCATATTTGGTTGAGTGAATCACTGAAGAACTGTCGTTCAACATAGGCATGGAGACATGGGCAAAACCCAAATATCTTGCCAGTATGCAATTCCTTATTTTTATCTTCAAACTACCTTCGAAACACAGCGTCATCCCGTTGATTCTGACACACTTGTTTCAAACCCATTATAGTGAGGACATAGATTTGGGGTGGTCAAAAGTAATTTTTTCAGTTAGGGAAAAAAAAAAAAGCCTTTTTGAATTTTTCTTAATTAGAAGTCTCATCCAAAGTCTGCCTCCTGGATCAGTACTGAGTGTAAACAATTGATTAAAAGGCAGATGTTTGATACTTCCAAGTGAATCTTCCACTGGCTGGAGTCTTTTCTTTCCATCTAACAGTAAGAAGACAGAGAATTTTTTGTTTTGTTATTTGCTCTGCAATATTTTGCTTTCAATCCAAAATAGGTAGGCAGGTATGTAAGTAGACAGACAGACACAGACAGCACCAAGAAGTGATTCCTGAAAAAAAAGTCAGTGATTTATCACTTTTAAATTCAATAACTCCTTCAAAATCTCCACCTCCATGCTCCCCTACTTTCTAAGCAAAAGTATTTTCAGTGAGTTATAGTACTGGCTCTAACTTGAAAACCCTTCCTTTACAATAAATATCTTCATCAGAAGATATTCACCTCCAAAATGTGGCCAATAAGCCTGCAAAAAGCAGTGACCGTAATATAATTACACTCCTCCTTATTAAAATGTTCAACCATTTGCTACAGATGCACAGTTCATGGTTATGGAAAAGGGTAATTTGTTTAATAATATATTCACCCAGCTACACATAATGTGATTTAATCAGTACATTATATGCAGGCTTCAAATGTAAAGTAGCTCAAATGATCAAACTGAACGGGGGAGGGGGAAAGATGGAGATTCATCTTCTCCTTTTATAAATCTTTTACCTTTCAGCCACATCTAAAGACATATTCTGAAAACCACCTGCCGTATCAAACAACAGAATAACAGCTCTACGTGGGGTAGACAAAACCAAAGCTATTCCTGAGATTTGACATTGGTTTGTTCATAACTTCCTGCCATTTGAGAATAATATACCAGTAAGTTCTTATTCAGACCTAAAACCTTTCTTTCCTCACATCCCATATTGAGTTTATTGCTCATCCTTCATCCATACCTGCAAAATATAACGATATTCTGATCATTTTTTCACTGCCGCTACCCTAGTCCAAGCCACCATCATTTCTCACTTGGATTATTGTTACAGACTCCAGCTTCATTTTCCTGTTTCTGGCCTTGCCTCTCTTGAGTATATTCCCAGTTCAGAAGCCAAAATGAGGCTATTTAAATGAAAGCCACTTTCTCTGGTTAAAAATTCTCCAGTAGCTCTTCATTCACCAGAGTAAAGACTTACAATAACCTAAAAAGTTGCTTATCATTTTTTCTCAAGTATTTTTCTGATTTGATCCTATTTCACTCTCCCCATCAATCCAGCCTCACTAGCCTTCCCCCAGTTGCACCAACATACCAGACTTCTTTTCCACCTGAGACCTTGTGCAGACCTGGCGTCTACACGGGATGTGCTTCCCTCAGCTAACCGAATGCTTTACTCCCTCATATCTTGGGGGTGTTGATCAAACATCACCTCTTTCATGAGGCCTTCCCTAATGGCCCTATCCAAAACTGCAACCCTCGATCCTTCCTTACTCCACTCGGCTCTAGTTTTCTTCTTAGCACTTGTCCAAAGTAGATACTCTTATCGAATACTTCAATGTTGTATCTCTAGTGTGGAGCCCACTGTCGCTCTCTGAAGCCACTCTGAAGTTCATAAAAACCCCCATCCCAGGGCTCTCAGCTTATTTATCTCAGTTTATTTATCCACTTACCTACCGTTGGAAATCTTGGTTGCATCCAAGTTTCGGCAATTATGAATAAAGCTGCAATAAACATTCTTGTACAGGTTTTTGTATAGCCATTACCCCAACTCCCCACTGCAGGACCACTCTGACCTGCATTTCTACAGGATTAAACCAAAACAAAACAAAACAAAACCTCTTGATGTGTGTTTACTTTAACAAAACCCATCGCCCCAGGAAATAGCCTGGCTCACAAAGTCTTAGGCAGACAAGTCTCACCTCCCACCCTTATCAACATCATAAATCCTATTATTCAGAGAAGTCCTTGACAGAGCTTACAACCAATTAGGTACCTGTGCATGAATTGATCAAGCAGCCCCCGCTCCTTGTGTGCAGAGCGCCTCCCCAATAAAAGACCCTGCACAGCCACCTTCAGGCATCTCTCGTCTGTGTCACCCGCTATAACAAAGTAACTATTCCCTTATTCTTAACCTTCTCCTTGCCTTTTGTACACATTCGCCCCGGTGCATACACAGGCACCTCTCGTCTGGGTCGCCCAATGTTGTCTATAGCAGTGTATCTGTAAAACTTTACTAAACTATTCTCGGTCTCTGGTAAATTCTTTTACCAGCCCGCATCACTGGCCAGCTGCGTTGTATCCCATAACATCTAGCACTTGGTGAAGAGGAACACTTACTGAATTAGTGAGTATGCCAGAGATAGTGAACGCCAGTACCATCAGTGTGCCCTGGAATACAGCTGTTCTCTTGTGCATGATGGCAGTAGTGAGAGAAAAATTGTCCCCAACTTTGAATTATAAATCAAGCATTCTTTTATGCAATATTAATTACCATTGCTCCATAAAAAAAAGTCACTCCCCATCTGGAATCAATGGTTAAAACATTTATTTAGCTTTAGTTCACAGGACTGTAAGTCAGTTGGATATTTCTATTGGTCTGCTTCAGGTTCACCTTGACTAGTCTTGCTCATGGGTCTATGGTCAGCTGGTTGGTTGACTGGGAACTCACTGATCTAAGACAGCTTCAACTGGGATAATGTGGTTCTGTACCACATGATTTCTCATCCTCTAGCAGGCTGACCTAGACTTGCCAGTCACATGGGTCCAAGCAAGAAAGTGAAGCACACACAGCCTCTTGAGGTCTAGGCTAAGAAGTAGCACATCTTCCTTTCTGCCCCCTTCTATTATTCCCCACAATCACCAAGAAGGCTAGATTCAAGGTGAGAAAAACATTCTATCCTTGATGGAGGAGATGCAAAGTCACATTGCAAAGAGCATTTACTTAAGCATTTCAACAATATACTCATGGCCATGAGTCATTAAATCCTGATACCAATATGGAAAGTCCAGGAGATGATCTCTTTGCATACCACCTAATCATGGTATAGTCATTCTTTATTAGTTATTAATTGCATATCTATTTTGTGTACAAGGCTGTACTGTGACCAAGATTAGCTCATAACAGCATACACTCAGAATTTTCTTGTATATTTCATACTCTCTATAGCATCTGTAAGTTTAACCCCTTCTTAAAGTGGCATAATTAACATAAAGCCAACTGTCATGAATATAGAAGGATATTTTGAATGAAACTGGTTATAAACAACTTTAGCAGGAACTCTGCAGAATCTGAGATGAAGCACATGTTAAAATCATATGAGAGAAACAACGAGATAGCACTTCGCAACTGTCAGAATGACCAAAATCTAGAACACTGGCAACATCAAATGCTGGCAGGCATATGGAGCAATAGGAATGCTCATCCTTTGTTGGTGGAAGTGCAAAACTTTGGATGACAGTTTAGCAATTTTTCACAAAACCGAACATATTCTTACCATATGATCTAGCAATTGTACTCCTTGGTATTTATGCAAAGGAGTTAAAACTGTAATGCCCACACAAAAACCTGTACAAGATTGCTTATTGAAGCTTTATTTATAATTGCCAAAACTTGGATGCAACCAGGATTTCCATTGGTAGGTGAATGGATAAATAAACCATGGTACATCCACAGTTAGTATCCAATAACAATATTACTCAGCACTAAAAAGAAATGAGCTGTCAATCCATGAATAGACATGGAGGAATTTAAATGCGTATTACAAAGTGAAAGAAGCCAATCTGAAAAGGCTGCATGCTGTATGATTCCAACTACATGACATTCAGGAAAAAGCAAATCAATGGAGATAGTAAAAAGTCAGTGGTTGCCAGGGGTAGGCAGGAAGAGATAAATAGGCAGAGCACAGAGGATTTTTAGGGCAGCTGAAAGACTCTGTATGATACTATACTAATGGAAAAATATCATTATACATTTGTCTAAATCCATAGGCTATACAACATCCAAGCGTGAATCCAAGGTAAACTATGGACTTTGAGGGATTATGATGTGTCAGTGTAGGTTCATCCTTGATAAAAAATGTACCATTCTGGTGAGTGATGTTGATATGGGGGAGGCTATGCATCTCTGTGCTTCCCCCTCAATTTTGTTGAAAACTAAAACTACTCTGAAAAATTAAGTCCTAAAATATTATATTAGAGAAACAAGTACTTTTTGATGATTATACACCAATGTTTTAATGAGAACAGTGATCTTGGAAAACAGATGTAATCTGTTACTCTTTCCAGAGGAAACAGTCAGATGCAAACACAAATACGCAAACATATGCATTCATTCTGTCTTTGAATGCATTTAAGCATACGTACTTTTTATTGCTTTTTCCTGCTAGTTTCTCTCTTTCAATTACCTGTATTTTTCATTTTTGTTTTTCTTTTCTCTGAGGTAACCCACAATTCTTTTTGTTTTTTAGTTTTTCCTACCTTGACATCATACTGCTCTTTGCATTCTGTCAGATTCCCTAACTGGCTTGGAAGTTTGAGTTTAAGAAAAAAGCAGAATTTTCTCATATTTTACAGATATTTAAAGTCTCCTGTGCTCAAAATACAAACCCAAATGATGAAACCCCACAAGTTGGGTGGAATTTTGAGTTCTGTGCATAAATGTTAACAGAAAATCCCCTAGCATGTAAGGGGAGAGAAATAGACTCAACACGATTTCTGAAATATCTTTCCCTGAACTCTAAGGTGTTCATTTGTGTTGATTTAGTCACGGATATGGACTAGGATAAAGATTCTGATCTTAAGGTTACCCCTTTGAGAATAAATCTATTTTCACCCCAAATAATGCATAAGTAGCATTTTGAGTATGAACAGTTCTAGAATTTGATTTGAATGCAAATTAAAACGGGGCTATAGTATAAACAATGCGTGCTGACAAAACACACATAAATTCTGCCCAAATGTAATGGGCAAAAATTCATACGTGGCAATACGGTAGCACTTGCAGAAACCAGGAGTACTGGCCTTAGGAACAGAGGGTCCCGGATGGAAACAGTTGTTCTGCAAATTATTTAACCTCATGTTCAGAGAAAGACTTGGCTGAATTTGCCTTTATGGGCCTGAAACCTTCTGAATATACATATACATTTAATGCAATTTCCTTCTCTTTGGGAAATGGTGACTATTTATGTTATTTCTCTGGTAAGTTCCCCTAAGATCTGCGGTAATCTTCCTCAGAAAAATGAAATCCATATCACTATAATGACTATAACATGAAGAGCTTGAAAAGCATTTGTTTAAATCATTGCTCAAAAATTGTGGAGCAGCTTGCCACCTATTGTTGCCACTGAAAAAGAGAGGGCTGACCCATTACAGCCCCTCACAAGAGGTAATGGACTTTGTGTGGACATCGTAATTGCAATAATGGCTGCCTCAGAGGGGTGAGGAAATGGATCAGAATACGTCCACCCTTTGAAGTAGCTTCTCATGCGTGATTAAAAGCCCCTGGGCAGATCTCTGAAAAACATTTGCTTGAATGCATAAAAATTAAATAAATCTCAAAAGCAAAAAACTAAAGAAGAAAGTGTTGTTATATTCCAATGTTGTTTAATAGTGTTTTTAAATATATGTATGTATATGCATGACTGGGACATTGTGCTGTGCACCAGAAATGGACACATGGTAACTGTACTTCAATTTTAAAAAATAGTGTTTTTAGTAATGAATAAAGGGGCTGGTCTCCCAGTCTTTTGTATTTCTTACATTTTCTCACTGCTTATGAGAATTACATTAAGTGTTTCCTATGACTACATCACATAATATTCTAAAAAGAGTAGCAATTAGTTATAACTTGGAACCATTCCCTATCACCCTGGAACAGTTCAATTTGATGTCTTTTGGTCACAATACCAAAAGTCAGGGGCCAGAGCCACTTCGAAGTTTCACCTCAGACCCATTCCAGCTCAATACTACCTCGGGTCTAGCTCGATGCCTAAGTTATACCAGGAAGAGCCATCTCAGGAATCCCAACCTCAGTGGAAAGTAGGACGGGGGGAGTTATTAGCTGTATTTCCTCATGCTAAATTAAATTCTGGCTATCCCATTTCTAGGCCCTAGCTCTTTTATTAGTGCTTCATTGGGCAATGATTACTAGTAGGTGAAGTCCTTATGCCTAAGAAGCAGAAACCCATCTTCTGTTCTTATTAATGTATATTGTATTCTGCTTTATGCATATGAATAAACATACCAGGCCTGTGCTCTCTTTTTGGACTCAGGGGGCCTCTCACCCCTCCTGGCCCCTTGTGCCTGAGAGTTTGAAATATTCCAGAATTTGTTTATCCCAATTTCCCCACCACGACCCATGTGGTTTTCCACTTTGTTTTCCACGCTCCTGGCCAGAGCATACAATTTCCAAGATTTAGACACAAGAGGAATTAGCAGGCTCTACTGAGGCTTCGCTTTCATCTCATTACTTCAACTCAACCTGCTTTACATCAGAATACTAACTCGGATATTAACAAAAGACTACTTAACTCATCCTCATGCTGCTGTTTCATGTGTACTTAGTATGGGATCATTCTTGTGGGGAGAGATGGCGGGTTATGTTTTGTGTATTCCTATATCTTTGCCCATGACATCATTAAATACAATCAAAACTTCAGGAAGCTGAATTAAAGACAACAGGAAGGGAGTGGCTCGATATCTGAATACCCAGGCAGACCACAAAGGAGCAGCTCTTATGTTTCTATCTGAAACTTTCTCTAGCCTCCCAAAGTTCTGTTTGCTGGATGACACTATTTCCAGAATTAGGATAGACTCTTCCACTCCTCTCCAGAAGTCTATCGTGTATGAAACCAATGTCTGGGAAAGTAGAATTTTTCTTATTCTAGCCAAGAAAATATAAAAAAATCTAGCAAAGTAAAAGAGAATGAGGGGAAGTAAATGCATATTCACCAGTAATAAGTCTATTACATACATCTGGTTTAACATACCAGTAACTCACAAACACAAAGGGAACTGGCTGGCAATTTGGGGATTGTTGCCCTTGAAAACCTACCCCTTGTTTTTCCTCCCATTAATCTACTTTCTCAGTTAAAGAGAAAAGTCATTTGATCAAGATTTCAGAGTGATGATTCAAGGCAGTCTGAAAATAGAATTCTCCATTTACAACCCTCAACCAACTGAACTGTATCTGCTTCACTGGCCTTGCCTTCTTCTTCCTCGTGGTTTTCCTTTCCCTTGTCTTCTACTGCTTACATTTTTCTTCTTCTTCTTTCCTTTCTCCCTCCTCCTTTCCCTTCTGTCTCTCTTCCCTTTCTAAACTATTTTCTTTCCTTTTCTTCTTTATTCACTCACTCTTCCCTGTCTTCTTCCATCTTCTTTATTTTCCTTCATGTATGTCCTGCCTTCTTTCTTTCTTTTCTTTTTCTTTCTCCTATTTCTCCTCCTTCTGCTTTATTTCTCTAGAAAAATCACTCATTTTTCTCTTGCTGATCCGATACTTTAGTCCTGTCTGAAAAGTAATGTAAACATCTGTTTAAAAAAAAAATGCATGCATGTAAATCAGGAAACTGTCAACAAAATGAAAAGACCACCTACTGAATTGGAGAAGGTATTTGCAAATGATATTAAAAAATCTGATAAGGGGTTATTATTCAAAATATACAAAGAACTCACACAACAAAACATTAAAATAAATAAATAAATAAATAAATGGTAGAGGATCTGAACAGACATTTTTCCAAAGAAGACATACAGATGGCCAACAGGCACATGAAAAGATTTTCAACGTTGCAAATCAGCAGAGAAATGCAAATCAAAACCACAATGAGATATCATCTCACCCTGTCAGAATGGCTATCATCAAAAATACCACAAATAACAAATGTTGGTGAGGATGTGGAGGAAAGGGCACACTTGTACACTGCTTGTAGGAATACAAATTAGTTCAGCCACTATGGAAAAACAGTATGCAGATTCCTTAAAGAACAAAAAATATAATACAATATAATCTAGCAATCCCCCCCCAGGATATATATCCCAAGAAAATCAAAACACTAATTCGAAAAGATACATGCATCCCAATGTTCATAGCAGCATTATTTACAATCGCCAATATGTGGAAGCAACCTAAGTGTCTGTCGACAGATGAATGGATAAAGAAATCGTGGTATGTGTGTGTGTATATATATACACAGTGTAATAATATTCAGCCATAAAAAAGAATGGAATTGTATTATTTGCAACAACATGGATGGACCTGGAGGTTATCATGCTTAATGAAATAAATCAGACAGAGAAAGACAATACTGTATATTACTTATGTGTGGACTCTAGAAAATAAAACAAATGAATGAATATAACAAAATGGAAACAGACTCACAGATACAGAGAACGAATTAGTGGTTAACCAGTAGGAAGAGAGAAGGGAAGAGCATGATAGGGGTAGGGGATTAAGAGTTACAAACTACTATGGATGAAATAAATAAGCTACAAGGATCTATTGTACAGTGCAGAGAATATAGCCAATATTATATAATATTTTAAAATGGAGTATAATCTATAAAAATTTTAAATCACTTTGTTGTATACTTGAAACTAATATTGTAAGTCAGCTATACCTCCATTAAAAAGCAAAAGATAAAACATTAATATTTCAGTGTAAAATCTGAGATAATTTCCTAAAGATCCAAACCTATGTATATTTTTAAAGAAGAAAAAAACCTGGAAAAACAAGTTACCAAATAGTCAATAATGTGATGCCCTGTGTGCTAAGAAGTCAACCTTTGTTTTTCATTTTCTATGTAATAATAACAGCCAGGATTGGTTTAAGTATTGCCAGTTATGAGTGCAAGTTCAGGTAATTTGTTTAGGTATAGATTCCACTGATGAAACTGTTGCCTCCAAATTTAACTAAATATGTATTATTTATTTTCATAAAAATTTCAAAAAAATTAACTGAAGCGAAAAGAAAATCATGACAGCTTCAGAATCTCAAATTTACCATGTGAGTTGGTGACTCGAAATGGTTCTGACAATTTTATGTTATGTACTTCATCACCTGGTAACCAGTCCCTATACAGCTAACAGTAACCCAAGTTCTACCAGAACACTTAACAATCATCACTGTTTTTCTGTGAGGTGTCTGGCCCTTTTGTTTGGATTATATTATCAAACACTTACACTTACAAAAATATAATAAGAAAAGAACACGGAAGGAGTAAAGGAAGAATTTGTAGGTAAACAGCTCTTAACTACTTCTCTGTCTCTGCCACATTTTAAGTGCAGGGAAGTGTTTCTGGGATGAGTGTATGTAAGTCCCAAAGAGGAAAGACCTATTTGTGAATTCCAGACACAGCTGTATCTGCCATTTATGCCAGAGTAAACTCCTACTTAACTTTACCTAGCAGCTGAGACAAGTGACAAGACATAGATGTTCCAGTTGTAAATATAGCTATGAAAGCACATCATAATCTTATGAGTCACAAACAGCTACAACTGACAGTGTAAATCAGTTGAAAGACATCTTAATGATCATTTTTCTTATATTCTTCCTTTTCACTCTTTCCTTCTGTCTCTGTATGTCTTTGCCTTTCCTGCCCATCAGTTTCATCTCTTTTTCCTTTTTTCTCCTATTCTTTATCATTTCAACACTCTCTCCTCTCTTTAAAGTGCCTACCTTAAGTTGAAAGTTAAGTAAATTAACAAAGTAGATTGTTTTATTTTCTAAACTTGAAAGCTAAAAGACTGCAAAAATCTAGAAATTATTCTCTATCACTAGTCTCCCTTTACTTACCCATGTGAGGAGCTAGAAGTACAAACCTGCCAAACATTATATTAACATGCAAAGTATTAGTATATTTCCCTATGGGTATGTTCCTTAGCTGATTTTTTTCCTTCCAGTGGATCTGTTGCCTTCAATGGATCTTTTTTTTTTCCTTTTCTCCTCAGAGGTATACAATACAAATAACCACTTTTATGCAGGTGTCTAAAGTACAACTAAAAGGCACTGTCTTGTTCTATCTCTAGGATTTGAAGAGCGCCCCTGTGCAATACACTGTCATTGATTTTTAGCTGAAAAACTTTATGAAGCTAGTTTCTTATGTTATCAGTCCCAGTTCATGAGACTATAAAAAATTTCTGTTCACAATTTCCTGACTCTCATATTTTTAGAAACAAAAGTCTTTAAACAGCCCTATCCTGATATGGTTATATTAGCATTATATTTAATTACATGAATTTATTAGAAATTCAATATTAATTGTAAAATCTAGTTAATTATTGGAATTTTAAATGAATGGTAATATGAATACAATGATTAAAATTTAATATGAATGATAATTTTAATATGAAATTTAATATGAATAAAATTATTTGAGATTTCAATAAATTTGTATCTTGATGCAGTATTTATATTTTCCCATCAAATTTTTAAAACGTATTTCTTACTGGAATTCCCATCCTTTGACCATGTTTTCGTCATGACAGCTGATAGTATTAAACAGTAGAACACATACTATATTCTAGGTAACCTGTTAAGGAACTTACATTCATTTTATCTAATACCCATAGCAATTTTCTGACATTGATAGTATTAATTCCACTTTCAGCTGAAAAATCTGAGCCTCTGTAATAGTAAGCAACTTGATAAATTCACAGACTCTTAATTAGAATCTGATTCTGTCTGATTCAAAACTGTTTTCTTCTTTGCCGTCCTGATTTTGCATCTTGTAGCAACTTGATTATGACTGTTTTACTATTCTTAAATCATTCGCTGAAAAGTAAAATCAAATTGCTGCAATTATTTTAAACTTGTAGTTTTCATCCAGAGGCAATTTTGTTTCTAAGAGTACATTTGACAAATTTGTTTAGGACAGTTGGTTGTCACAGTTAGCTGGGGCTGGGAAAGAGGCTGCTAGTATCTAGTGGGCAGAGTACATGGATGTTGCTAAAGATCCTACAATTCATAGAGCAGCACCCCCCCTCCCCCCAACAAAGAATTGCCTGGTCCACGTTGGTAATAGAACCACTGTTGAAAAGTCTTGTCTTTGGGTTTTGTTAAATGTCGTCATACCTCCTTCTTCCTAATTAAGAACTCCCTGACTCCCCCTCGATACCACAGTATATTCAAAATACAGATTATACTAGAGAGAAAGTTTTAAGAAACAGGAGTCAAAAGGACTGAAAAAAAAAATCAAGCTTGGACTATTGATTCTTCCAAGGATATATATTAATAAATCAGTAATCTTATTTTTCACCTTGGCTTCTCAGAGACACCTCTAGTATGATAATCTATGTTATCTTTCATAAATTGTATTAATTAACTTCATGGAATTTTTGTGGGTGAAATATATTCCCCTTTCCTAGTATTCCTTATACTGTCTGATATATAAAATAGGATTTCTTGTCATAAAGCTTTATAAATGTCTTTAGTCATTGACAATTCCAGAATGAACCCAGTATAAAAAGTCATTCAAATGGCCCATAAATGTTGAATAGTTTCTTGAGGGGAAGAAAAACACAAAAAAATTAAGAACTTTGGGTTCAATTTCTTCAATATTCAGCCTCCTGGAATTTCCTGAACGTAGCCAGGAATTCCCTTTCAGCTCTACCTCAGTTAAATTGAGAGTTTTCCTTTCCATTGGTGCAATTTCTTAAGCATTGTTGCATTTGATCTGTGACTCCTTTATATCCTGTCATCCAAAAGGCAATGTCCAGGAAGTAGCATGTGACTTTCTAGCCTAATGCACAAGAGGCCCTTAAATCACAAGAAAGCAGAGGTGGTGTGATCTTCTCTGGGAATAGTCAAGGAAGGGCAGAATCACAATCCTCCTTTTGGTCATTGCCACTTTGTTTTTCTCCTCTTTTTCACTTTTTCTGTCTTGACCATTCACTGTGAGTTCATTCTCTGATAAACTCTCTGTTTAGTTTTCCAATATTCTTATATGTACATCACATCTCTGTTCTATAGTCTTGATACACTGCAGTAACACAGGTTTATATCATGGATCTAATGAATGAAATCCTTTGTCTGGGGATTAACACCAAGACCATTTTCACAGGGAAGCCATAAAGAAAAATATTCAGATGCACAGTTTATTACCAAAAGGAAGATCACAGAACTTTATCCCTGAAATTCATGCAAAATTAGTATATTAAAAGACTGTTCATAGCAGCACTATTTATAATAGCCAAGACATGGAAACAGCCTAAATGTCCATCAACAGATGACTGGATAAAGAAGACGCAGTATATTTATACAATGGAATACTATTCAGCCATAGAAACTGACAACATAATGCCATTTGCAGCAATATGGATGTTTCTGGAGAATGTCATTCTAAGAAGTAAGCCAGAAAGAGAAAGAAAAGTACCATATGAGATCACTCATATGTGGAATCTAAAAAAAAAAAAAAAAAAAAAAAGAATATAAATACAAAACAGAAACAGACTCATAGACATAGAATACAAACTTGTGGTTGCCAAGGGGGAGGGGGTGGGAAGGGACAGACTGGGAGTTCGAAGTTTGTAGATACTGACAGGCATATGTAGACTAGATAAACAAGATTATACAGTATAGCACAGGGAAATATATACAAGATCTTGTGGTAGCTCACAGTGAAAAAGAATGTGAAAATGAATATATGTATGTCCATGAATAACTGAAAAATTGTGCTCTACACTGGAAATTGACACAACCTTGTAAAATAACTATAACTCAATTAAAAAATGTTAAAAAAGAAAAAGACTGTTCCACCTGTAATCACAGCATAACACAATCAAAAATGAGTTGTGCTGATATTGCTGAATGAGTTTGAAGAGCTATACAAATAGGATTTCAGGACCTGATTTCCTAGCATTTTACATCAACTCTTCAACACAGATGCCAAGTATAGAACTAATAGCATAAGTGCTTCTGATTATTCCAGTAGAAAATTAATGCAGTATTTAACCAACTACATTTATTTGTTGGATCATTAAAATCATGATGTATAGTGCAATTTTAAACTGGTTTTATTTCCAAGAAATGTAATAAAAAAGGATTTTAAGAAAATAACTTTGATTAAAACAATTTCAAACCTTACTTGACTAATGCAGTTTTTATCTTTTAAATAAGTCAATGTTTATTATCAATCAGTAAAGAAATATAGATTAAAGTCATACAACTTACAAGGCAATTAATTTTAACATTTGAAAAAATCCCCTCTGCAAATAGCACTGCCCCTGCTCACACTGTGTCTTTTTCCCACATTCCCAAATTTAAATTTGTATCTGAAATTCTTAACTGTTCTCTTTGTCTCCTCTACTCGCTTGGCTTGAAAGGCCTATACAGGAATACTTCATTTTATTGTGCTTTGCAGACATTTTGTTTTTTCACAGATTGAAGGTTTGTGGCAACTCTGCACCAAGCACGTCTATAGGCACCATTTTTCTGACAGCATTTGCTTACTTGTGTCTCTGTGTCACATTTTGGTAACTCTCCCAATCTTTAAAATTTTTTCATCATTATTATATTTGTTACATTGATCTATGATCAGTGATCTTTGCTGTTACTATTATAAAAAGAATATGACTCGGTGAGGGTTCAGATGATGGTTGGCATTTTTAGCAATAAAGTCTTTTCAAATTAAGGTGTGTACTTTTTTATACACAATGCTATTGCACACTTAATAGACTACAGCATAGTGTAAACATAACTTTTATGTGCACTGGGAAATCAGATAATTCATATGACTCACTTTATTGCCATATTCAGTTTATTGTGAAGGTCTGGAACCATAGGCAGTATCTCTGAGTTATACCTGCATAGATTAGCTTTTCTGAGCGAGTGTCTTCCATACAAAAGGAGGGCATTATCCAAAACAATAAACAATCACAATGGGTTTTTATCAAAATCCTTTGGTAATTTAAGTTGGAAGACTGAGATTTGAATTGATGAGATTTGTGTTACTTAGATGTATTATTATTTGGGAAAATCACCCTCTGAATTTCCAAGGACCTTAGTTTTCTAATTGGTAGGTAACAAATATTTACAAAATTGCTCCTTTTCCTTTAGTTTAAATTTATGGAGAGAAAAAAAATTATCTGACGTAAATTTTTTTCTTCATTGAATTCATGAAAATGTTTTCTTGTTGGTTAATATTTAGTTTATTTAGCCTCGTTTAGTGGCAAATAAAATTGCCAACAGTTTATTCCAGCAACAGTTAAGAGTCAAAATACTTGTTTTTTTCACTTTTTAATTAAATTTTAAAATGTCTCTGTTATACTTCCCTTTTTCACTTCCTCTTTACTTACTGAGACCAACAGCATATGCATATCTAATGACTAACCCGTACCAGTCAGGGGCTGTTGTTAGAAACATTATTGAAGAGATTACCTCAGTACTTATAAATATGGAAATAAACAATAATATAAAAACAATATCAACGTTTCTTGGTAGCCAGATCATATGAAAAAAACCAAAACACTCATTCATTGGGATGTGAATCAATTTTAATGAAAATATTTAGCTGTGATCTATTCAACCCAGCATTCATGACTGAATACTACATACCAGGCAATAATTAAACTAGATACTGAAAATACAGAAATGTGGACAATACATTCTCAATCTTCCAAAGTTTTATAAAACAAAAGAAGTGAAAACTAATAATTACCAATATTCATTGAGTCTTTACTAAGTAGCTTGTATTCTTATAGACAGAGAACTTTCCTAATAAAAAGAATGGGGTACATTTGGCTAACTGTAAACAGTTGGCTGCCACTAAAATAAATGAAATTATCAACTTAATTTGAACAGTCACGAGTCAACACCACTTTAGTAAATAGATGCTGGCACAATGTACTAACACATACTATTATATATGTCTAAACAGACAAAAATGACAGTCGTGTGCACACATTTCCAGTCACTATTTTTAGTACAGATTCTGTTGACATCTCGAGATTGGTCTGTTCTATCAATCGAGGATAAGCTCTTCCTCTTAAGAGCCACAGGTTCTTGGAATAAGGAGACATTTCAGGAATCAGCATTCAACTCACTACTCTCTGTATAGCAAAATGCACCCCCACTGCACTCCCCAATCCCTAACATACCTATGTGTCCACGACCACTAATCTGTTCTCTTAAAATGTTATCATTTTATTAATGTCAAATAATGGATTCACACAGTATGTTGTCTTTTAAGATTGAGTTTTCTTCAGTATAGTGCCCTTCAGATATAAATCATGCGTACATCAATGCTTGTTTTTGTTTTTGTATTGACAGGTAGCATTCCGTGGCATGAATAAACCACAGTCCGTTTCTCCATTAACCTATTGCAGAACATTTTGGTTGTTTCCAGATTTGGGCTATTATGATTAAAGTTGCTATGAACAATAATGTGCAGGTCTTTGAGTGACCACATGTTTTCATTTATCTGTGGTAAACGTTCAGGAGTGTGATTCCTGGGTCTCAGTGTATGTTTAGTATTTATGAAATTATCCAACTTTTTCCAGAGTGGCTGTAACATTTTACATCCCCACCAGAAATGTATAAATAATCCAGTTTCCACATATCCTTGCCAGCATCAGGTATTGTCACAATTTTTAATTTTAGCTATTCTGATAGATAAGCAGTGATACAGTTTCTCTAATGGCTCCTGATGATGAACATCTTTTATGTGTTTATTTTCTATTGGGATAGTTTCTTGGATGAAATGTCTCTTCATGTCTTTTGCCCATTTTTTTAATTGGCGTGGTTTTTTTCCTACTGAATTTTTAGAGTTCTTTATATATTCTTGAGGTATTTGTTAGATATGTGGTTTTAAAATATTGTCTCCTGGTATACAACTTGCCTTTTTATCCTCTTACAGGACCTTTCATGAAGCAAAAGTTCTAAATTTTGGTAAAGCCCAATTTCTCATCATTTTTTTTAATGAATCATGCCTTTAAAATCATTTCAAACCCTGGGTTCCAAATTTTTCCTCCTGTATTTTTTTCTAAAAGTTTTATAGTATAATGTTCTTTATATTTAATTCTATGATCCATTTTGAGTTAATTTTTGTATAAAGTGTGCGGTTTGGGTCAAGGTTCCTTTTATTTTGCCTATGTATGCCCAACTGCATCAACATCTTTAGTTAAAACATGATCAAAGTCCCTTGAGAGAAATCTGGAAACTAGTTGAGAGGCTCCTGTTTTCTAGGAAAGTATAAAATCAGCCACACAGAGGCCAGCAGGGAAATTCAAAATACTATCTCACTATAATTCCTGCCCTTGGCACAACATCATATATGATCAGCAGGAAATCCTCCAGATCCCAGCTTCTCCCCGGGGAAACAAAAAGTTGGACTACGCATTAAATGCTCCCACTTTCCCAGGGGCTGCCCAGAAACCTGGTTTCTGTCTTGCCTGTCTCAGGGCATGGATAGGACCTGGCATACACTAGCTGCCTAGAAACTAGTGAGAACAAAGATGGCAGTTTGGGCTGGCCACAGCCATGGATTATCTCCCTGGCTCACTACAGATCAAGCAGATGAAAAAAATCCCAGTTGCTTTCTTCTCCTTGGGGAGGGAAGAAACTGACTCTGCATATGATGCAGCCTGGCCAAAGGACTGACTTCTGTCTTGACTGTTTTAGAGAACTTCCTGAATCAAGCATACTCTGGCTACCTCGGTGGCCAGTGAGAAGAAAGATGGTTGTTTGAACTGCCAGTTGTCATAGTCCCTCTATCTGGATCAGCACAGAGCAAACTGGTGAAAATTCTCAGCTAGCAGCTGTTCCCTGGGAAGGGTAAGAGTGGGACAAGGTGTTCAGTGACCCAACTTTTCCAGAAGAACTGGCTTCAGTCTCACTCATCTTAGAGTGATGGTGGGAAGTAGCATACATTTGATGCCTGAGGGACACTAAGAACCAAAAGAATGGTTGGACTAGCACAGAGGTTTGAAAGTACCCCCAGACCACTTATCAGCCTGATTAGTGAAGGTCTTCTCCCAGATGAAGCCAGTCTATGAAGACGGGAGGGAGAGATATTTATCTAATGTGCAGATACCAACAAGAAGAGTCAAGGGAAATGAAAACTAGGGAAATACGTCCCAAACAAATGACCCAAATAAATCTGAAACTGACCTTAGTGATAAGGACATAAATAATAAACCTGACAGAGAATTCAAAATAACTGCCATAAAAATACTCAATGAGGTAAGGAGAAAAATCCATAAACAAAGTGAAAATTTCTACAAATTACACACACATACATCCCAAACAGACATGTTGGAGCTGAAGAAAACAACAACTGAGTAGAAAAATTCAAGTGTCAAAAAGACAAAAGGTAACAAGTGTTGGCAAGGATGAGAAGAAAAGGGAACGACTGTGCACTACTGGTGGAAATGTAAAGTGATGCAGCCACTATGGAAAACAACATGGAAGTTCCTCAAAAAGTTAAAAACCTATGTTATCCCACACCTGGGTATTGATCCAAAAGAACTGAAATCACTTGAAGAGCTATTTGCACTTCCACATTCACTGCATTATTATTCACGATGGCCAAGATGTACAATTTAAATGTCCTTTGGTGGATGAATGGATAAAAAAATGTGGTATATACATACATTGAAATTTTATTCAGCCTTAAAAAAAAAAAGAAAGAAATCTGCAGTATGTGACAGTATGAACAAACGTGGAACACATTACGCTAAGTGAAATAACAGTCACCAGAAGGAGAAATACTACAAGATCTCACTTGTATGAGGTATCTAAATAGGCAAACTCATAGAGGTAGAGCAGAAGACTGATTGCCAGGGAATGGAGGAAGGGGAACTGGGGGGCTGCTATTTAATGAGTATAAGGTTTCAGTTATGAAAGATGAGTAAGTACTAGATCCTCTGTATACCCTCATGCCTATATTTAACAATACCACATTGTATACTAAAAGATTTGTTAAAAGGGTAGATTTCACATTAAATGCTATTACTACCAAAAAAAAAAAAAAACCCAAAAAAGGTTCACAGCAGCTTTTTCATAATAGTCAAAAACTTCAAACAACCAAACTGGCCTACAGAGGGTTTATGATTAAACAAATTGTGGTATCCCATACCATGAAATGCTACTTAACAAAAGCAAGAGGAAAAAATTATTCATACATAACAACTTGGATGGATCTCAAGGGCATTATGCTGAAGGACAAAAGTCAATCTCAAAAGGCCAAATATTATATGATGCAATTTATATAATATTTATGAAATGACAAAATTATAGAAATGGAAAACAGATTAGTGGTTCCCGGAGTTAGGGAGAGGAAAGTGGATTTGGATGTAAAAGAAAATAAGGAGAATCTTTGTGGTGATAAAACTGCATATTTTCCTCAATGTCAATTTCCTGGTGGTGATAATATACTACAGTTTTACAAGATTTCACCATTAGGGGAAACTGCATATAAATATTATGCTGAACTCCCTGTTCTATTTCTTACAAGTGTAATTGAACCTACAATTTTCTCCAAAAAGAAGTTCAGTTTGACCATGTGAAATGGGGATTATTCTCCCCTCATGTATTCTTTAAAAGAGGTCGTGTTAATTTTTCTTTATGTATTTGTTGCAATTCTCCAGTGAAATCATCTGGGCCTGCAGATTATCACCTGCAAACCCACCCTGAAAGAACAGCTACAATGAGTTCTCTAAGCAGAAAAGAAATAATAAAATTTCTATCAGTTTTTGTTCTATCTATTCAACAAGCTCTGCTGTTTGGTCCTCCTCCAACATCCAGTCTGGGGTACAAGAGGTGAAATGAAAAAACAAATAATTCACTGCTGTGTCTTTTCTGGAGTTCCAAGATCCTTAGCATGTCTGCCTTAACCTCTCCGCCTTTCAGTATCTTCTTACGTTTTTGTTCTATACGATGTCAAAAATTTTGACACATATTGTCTTTAATGAATAACTCTCAGAAGCACTAGAAATGAATGGATTAGATTAAACAGAAATTCTCTAATTTTATGGTGATTATTTGCATGTATCTCTTCTGTGACCTTAACTTTCTAAAAATACTTTTTGCCTTTATGTTTGTAGTCTTAGCAGTATACCTACAAAAATATTGTTGATGTATGCTTGAAAGAATATATATCATCATTAATGTTTAATATGTCATCTATTATCCTTTAATTCTTTAGCATCCTAAGAATTACCTTCTTGCTGTAATGATAGCAGGAATTTCCAGAAACAAACCCACTTTCTCCTTCATTTCTTGGTAACCTACGATTCAACATCACAATTTCTTCAAATTTGAGTCCTTCCTTCTGAGTTGATAATTTTACTGGCTGTAAATTTAATAATTTAATAATAATAATTTATATAATTATATATAATTATTTAATAATTCACAATATAATTTATATATAATATTAATATATAGTAATATTATTCTAAGTAATAATTTTATAATAATAATACTTTAATAGCTACCATCATTTCCTCATCATCCAAATTCTGTATCTCTAATATCTTCATTTTTATGTTTTTAGGAACACATTTTAATACATCTTTAGAATTGCATATGTTATCTCTTCTACATGCAGTAATCTCTCATCTATATCTAGAAATATAAGCCAGCATTAAGTGTTTTATTTTCTATTAAGACATCTGTAACAATGAAATAAAAAATAAAGCCCTTTTATTATTTCAAATTTTTGGCTAACATGAACTCAATTTTATTTTCTTCTTTCTCTCCAAATTTTAGCAGCTTTTTCTGGCTTCATTGTACTTTTCTGTACTTTTCCTCTTGCCAACAAAAGAGCTGTCTGTGATTCTTAATGGTGTTCTTAAATCAGCTGAAGAATTCCTTTTCTGTGATGCAGTAGGCACACAAATTGCACTGCTAGTAAAGCTGCCATCTCTCCTGCGCCAAGTTGATCTGCTTGCTGACTCTCCAAATCCAGGGATAGGCAAGATGGCAAATTTCTCAACTAGTATGCACATCAACTGTGGCTCCCTTTATTTTGAGAACTGATTGCAATCCGTAACTCTATCTCTGACCTAGCTCAGCCTATAACTACATTTTCACAGTAGCTATTTATGTCTGATCAGTAATTATTGTTCACCAAGCTCATTGGTCTGCAATTATAACATCCAAATGTCTTCCTTCTGACTTTTCTGCCTACTAAGGTTGATGTTTATCAATCTGGTTTGGTCAATGATTAACAATTCTATTTAATTTTATTTATTTATAGCAAATATTTTATAAAATGTTTAATTGTATAGAAATTTAAAAGAATGGTTTAATTAACATTCATATACTTATCATCGAGGTCTTAAATTTATTAATATTTCTAATATTTTCAGTCTAATCTATTTTTCTGAAATATTTTAAATATACTATCAGACCTCATATTACCTCTAGATATTTCATTATATTTTTCTACAATATAACGAAAACAGAATTTAAATTTTCCTACATAAACACATTTCATTATCACGCAAGATAAAATTAATAATAGTTCTTATTGTAATTTAATAAAAATCCCCTCATATTCCCTCCAATTCCCCTGAATTATCACAGACGATTTGCTTTTTATTGTGCTTCTAAAATCACAACTAATCTAAAACAGACCTGCAGTTTTTGTGACAATGATTTGTTGAAAACTAGGTCAGTATTTTCCTATAGAATGTTCTAACTTCTGAATCATGCTGATTGCTTTCTCATGGTGTCATTTCATTTGTTCTTCTATCTTCTGTACCTCCTGTAAATTGGAATGAAATCAGAAGACTTCATTAGTTTCAGGTTAAACGTTTTGGCCAAGAATAGTTAAAAGGTGCTTCTATATAGTTTATGTTGTACTATTAGATACACATAATGGTTGGCCGTTCTACATTGCTTATACTGATGAGCAGGTTTAAGTGGTAGCTGTTTTATTAATAAATATGTACATTTATAATATATAAAATATAAACTTTTATAACTTTTTATTTTTATGCATTTTCAAACTTCAGGCAAGTTGCAAGAACACAACAAATAACACATAAAAGGCTTTAGATTTAGGTAAAAGGTATACCCAGCTTTGCCACTGATTATATTCTATCCCTTTTTGTTTTAGCTTTCTATTTTTTAATAAATGTGTACACACACATATGCACACATATATGTATTTAAAACTTTTATCTGAGCAATTTAAGAGTAAGCTGGAAGATCATACCACTTCACCCCTAAGTAATTTACTGTGTATTTACTAAGAACAGAACAGTCTCCCATTGACACATGACAGGATAAAGAATATGTGATATATATACATACATACATACATAATATATATATAATGGAATACTACTCAGTCATAAAGAAGAATAAAATAATGCCATTTGCATGGATGGACCTGGAGATCATCATTCTAAGTGAAGTAAGCCAGAAGAGAAAGAAAAATACCATATGTTATTGCTTATATATAGAATCTAAAAAAAAAAAAGAACTTATTTACAAAACAGAAACAAACTCACAGACATAGAAAACAAAATGGTTATCAGTGGGTGGGGAGGAATAAATTGGAAGTTTCAGATCTGTAGATACTATTGTATATAAAATAGATAACAATTTAAACTGTATATAGCACAGGAAACTATTTTAAATATCTTATAGTAACCTACAATGAAAAAGAATATGAAAACGAATATATGTATGTACATATATGACTGAAACATTATGCTATACACCAGAAATTGACATGACATTGTAAACTGACTATACTTCAATTAAAAAAAAGAATGCAAATAAGAAAAATGACAAAAAAGAACAGGATATTCTCTTTCATGTTACATAATTATTAAAATTAGTAAATCTAAAATTGAAACAATATTATTAGTATTTATTCCAGATACTATATTCAACATTTGTCAATTGTTTCTAAGACACCTTTGGAAATATATTTTTATTGGTCCAGAATCTAATCAGGTATCAGACATTGCATTTAATTGTGATGCTTTTTATTATCTTTTAGTCTAGAACAGTTTTCTAGTCTAGAACAGTTTTCTAGTCTTTCTTTATGATCTTGGTATTTCTGAAAAGTCCTAGACAGTGATTCTGTAAGTCCCTTAAGCTGAATTTGTCTGTTTTCTCATGACTGTGTAAATATAAGGAAGTCAAATTTACTCCTGAGAATTATAGACTGTTTTAAGGCTACACCGAAATCCATATTAGAAATTACTTGACACACTTTATTTCCTCTTCTCTATTTCATGAAAGATACTGTTAAAAAACAGATTAATCCAGATTTAAACTCAGAGTCCTTCTCAAGACGGCACTTCCTACAACTAGAAGAACTCAAAACAAATGCCTATTTGACATTCCTTTTCTTAGACTCTTTCTTGTCTTCAACGTATAAGATTACTTTTATATGGTTTGCCTATTTCAGCTTATTCTAAAGACACTGAATACACAAGATGCCAAACCCACAAGATAAATAATAGTGCAGTAGGCATTACTTAGATGGCATAATTAACAGAGAATATGTTTCATAGGGTATGAAGAAGCTCTGGAGTCTAATTGAACTGGATTTTTATCCTGGTTGGGATTGTCACTGTGGTAAAATTACTTCTTCATTTTGAATTTCAATATTCTCATTTAAAAGAAATGGCACTGTCTGTCTCATAAGGTTCATGCAAGAAATAGGGATGTTGGATGCGTACCTACACTACTGCAGGCATTAGGCAATTAGGAACTATTATTATTACTTTCCTTACCTGCTGGACTATGCTCCAGGAGTTTCTATTTTGAATCCTATACCAACATTTGCTACCATGATTGAGAAAATACGTTAAAAAAAAAAAACCATATTAGAAAGCACATAGGAAACATCCATGCACAAAGAGCTATGGAGAAAATGCTGTAGGTAATCAGAATGGTGTCATATGGAAAACACTGCTGACCGTACATCTATCCCCAATTCCCTCACTCTCCACAGTCTCTCTGCTAAGCAATGAAGCTGCATGGAGTGCTCAGTGCTGCTTCTAAGTATCTCAAACAACAGTTCTATTTCTCCTTTTATTTTCAACAACTCTGTATTGTTTGTCCCTGTCAAATGAACCCCTCATGATCTGCACCCTCTCAAACCATGCTGATTTCTTAATCTTGAACTGTGCCTAGAAAAAAAAAAACCCTGGTGATTTGTTAATATTCAGGAGCTTTAACTTTGTATCTCCTAATGCTCATTTGTTTTACACCAAGATTACCAAACTTTACTGATCCTAAAATCAATCATGAAATCTCGTATCTGTGAAGGACTGCAATTCACAAAAGTCTTTCATGGATGTTGTGTTACTTGATCCCTCAAAAACGGTTCTCTGAGGTGCCCAAGGCAAAAATTACTCTACACATTTTAATGATAACCTCAGCCCAGGAAATTTCAATGGCTAGTCTATAGTAACACAGCTAATGAGCTGATCAGGACGCAAACTGGTTTCCTCGAACTCCATACTCTTTGCTACTTCTACTATATAGGCTTGTTTGGACTTTAATCATTGCTGTTGGTGTCCCTAAAGTCCTAAAAAGATTTTAGTGTCTGTGATGAAACGAAACCTCTTAGTGAGAGCAGGTTCAAGACAGCCACAACATTGGTGGAAATACAAAGAACATTTAGAATTCCTTTCTCCTAACTCTTCTATCTCTAGCAAGATTACATATTAGATAAATGTTGTAGTTTATCTGAATCAGCTATTTCCTCTATGTCTGAATCTTTGAACTCAGTTCTATGGGTTATCTACCTTCAGCGTAAGATCGTTTGGAGTATAGAAAAGTACTAGTGACAGGAAAGGAACTTACTAGTTAAGACAGAAATTGACTCCAATTTTTTAAGTCAAGTAGTAAATAACATCTCTTACTTATCTTCCCTCATCATCTAAGTTATCGCATTAGGTCCCATGGCTTTAAACACCATTTCTATGATAATAATACACCAAAGTGTATCTTAAGTCCTAAAACTGAACAACTCCAGACTGGTATGGTCAACTGCATACATGACATCTCTAACTGGATATTTAGATGATGTCTCAAAATTAGCACGCATTGAAACCAAGCTTCTGAAATATATCCACCTCCAAAATTATCCTTCGCCCCCCAACATTTGCATACATCTAAATAAGTGTCATTCCATGTTTCCATCTACTGGGACCAAAAATCTTGGAGTCATCTTTAACTCCAGGCTCACAGCCTATATTCAATTTACCAACAAATTCTGCTTATCCTAATATCAAAATACTTAGTTCCCAAGTCCGCTTCTCAACAACACCAACACCTCCCAGGTGCAAACCGTCATCATTATCTCCCACTTGGTTGTAATAATCTCCTAAGATGTCTCCCTACTTCTACCCTTGCCCTACTGTCAGTTCATTTTCAATCCCAAACCAAATTGATACTTTTAAAACAAAAACCTCACCATGCCAATGATATATTCAGAAACCCCCAGGGGTTTGTCCTTTCACTCAGAGTCAAAGCCAGTGTCCTTAAGATGGTCTGGGGGTCTGCATAAGCTGTTCCCATCCCCAGTACTTCTGTGATCGCACCTCCGACAATTTTTATTCTGCTTAATTCTGTTCAGTCCATCAGACATACTAAGCACATTCTTGCTTCAGAACACTTGAACTTGCTGTTGTTTTTTCATGGAGTCTCCATTCCCCAGATGAGCTCAAGATTCACTTTCTAACCTCCACTGAATGTCTGTTCAAATATCTTATCTGTGAAGGCTTTTCTAATTACCCTATTTAAAATGGCTAATCTCACTGCTTCAATTCTCCCTGTTCGTATTTTCTAATTCTACTTACCTCCACAGCACTTTCAGTGGCCCACAAACAATCTATTTTCCTTATGTGTTGACCTGTGGTCTGTTTCCACCAGCAGAATTTAAGCCCCACGAGGGAAGAATGTTTGTTCACATTGCATTCCCAGCAACTAGAACACTTTCCAGCACACAGCAGGCACTCAATAAATGTGGTTGAATAAGTTAATACAGTATCATTCCTTTCATTATGCATTTTACCAGTGAGTAAACCAACCAGAGATAGTAGGTAAACTATTCAAGGAGGTACAGGACAGTGACAGTGACAGTGGCAAGGTGTACAAAGAAGAAAGGAAACCCTAGCTTGCAGGGACCACTAGCTGAATCAGGCCGAGTTGTCCCCAAGTCACGGAGAACTGCTTAGGTTTGATTCTAATGGTGAAGGTCAGTGGTTAAATATCTACACTCATCACTTCTACTGAGTCTTTATGAACTGTGCTAAATTAACATTGAGTAGTACACTGGCAATAAAAGTGTTATTTGAGTTTAGTATGCTATAGTTGTATATTAAAGCGTATAATAGTTGTTAAATTCCAAATCAGACAGTGCTTACTCAGAACTGACTTCTGTTCAGAGAATTTATTAATTTAACATTATTTAACCTTGAGGCCATGCTGCCACAGGAGGAAGGGTATATTTAGGCTAATGATTTAGAATTTTATATGGGAAACCTTTTAAAGCAGAGACCACACATGCTTTCTTTCGATAAATAGAAAATAGTCTAATTTCATAAATTTTATGATTGCTGCCAGGAAAGGATGGTTGTAACAGCCTGTGTAATGAAGTTCTCAGATAGTATGAGTATTTCAGATAATCAGATGTATTCTCCTCCAGCCAGAATTTAATAGGCAAAGACACAGTGATAGTCACAGAATTTATGACCAATCAGCTGAGCATGTCAATCATTTGTAGATCACGGGTAACTTGTCAGTGACCTTTAGTGTGAAGTATTTATTTAGAAAACTAGAATAAAAAGCAGCTATAGATACAAGAGAGTCAAAGCATTTTATTCAGTAAAAACTCACTAGCCCTGGGTATTAGCAGCTATAAATCTGAAAATAGAACTATCATATGATCCAGCAACTCCATTCCTGGGTATATATATCCAAGGAAAATAAAAATACTAATTTGAAAGGATACATGCACCCTAATACTCATAGCAGCATTATTTACAATAGCCAAGATATGGAAGCAATCTAAGTGTCCATCAACAGAAGACTGGATAAAGACAACGTGAGATAGCTATAGATACAGATATAGATACAATAGATTACATCTATATATGACAGAATATTATTCAGCCATAAAAAAAAAGAATGCAATTATGCCATTTGCAACAACATGGATGTTCTTCAACGGTATTATGCTTAGTGACATAAATTAGATAGATAAAGACAAACACTGTATGATATCACTTATGTGTGGAATCTAAAAAATAAAATGAACAAACTAATACAACAAAACAGAACCAGACTGACAGATATAGAGAACAAACTAGTGGTTTCCAGTGTGGAGAGGTAAGGGGAGAAGGGACAAAATAGGGGTAGGGGGTTAAGACATACAAACCACTATGTATAAAATAAATAAGTAACAAGGATCTATTATGTAACACAGGAAATACAGCCAATATTTTATAATAACTTTAAAATGCAGTATAACCTATAAAAACATTGAATCACTATGTTGTACACTTGAGCTGAATATAATATTGTAAGTCAACTATACCTCAATAAAAAAATAAAAAATATAAACAAAAACAAAGTAGTGTCTACCATTGTTTGGCAATCCTGGCTAAAAGACGTGACTCTTCCTGAAAGAGAAAGGTAGAGGCACCTGTAGAGTTTCTTGTCCAGCAGGGAGTCAAACTCTGGCAACAACAAAAACAAAGAGATTCTCTTCTTAATTAAATAAACTGATTTGCAAGTTTATAAGGGAAAAACAAACAAGAATACCCAGAGGAAAAAAGTATTATGGAGAATTATTTTTATAAGATATTGACAGGTATTACAAAGTTATAAGAAATAAAAGTGTGTTCTTTTAAACAAAAATATATCTTTATTAAGTTTCAATGTTCCTGCATTATACGGGTACCTAGTCCTATAAACTTAGTCTCATGTCCACAATAAATTATAAACGAAGGAACAAAACTGCTGGAAAATCCCTCCAAGCCATGGGTCCTTACTGAAAATGTACACGGGATGATAAAACTGTCATAAATCACTATACTCTTAAAAAAATTGTTAACTGCAACCAAATGTAAACATTTAAAAAGTAATAAAGGACTAAAATGATATGGACTAAAACTCATGAATTGATAGGTCCATGGAACTAAAGAGAAAAATCAAGGACAAGCCCAAGTATATGAGGAATATTTAGTTTTTTAGAAGATATTTTAAGTAAATGAAAAAAAATATGAGTTAATCAACATATGCATTCAAACAATTGGATAGTCATGTAGCAAAAAATAAGGTTGACTCCATTTCTTATCATTTCAACAATATAAATTCCATTTTGAACCAAAAAGTTTAAATGGAAGAAAACCAATTACATAGAAGTACAAGATGACATAATAAAATGCATTTTATGACTCTGAAATTGGGAAGATCTTTCTAAATGGGACACAATATCTGGGGGAAATATTGATAAATTACATAAATCTCAAATACATACTGAGCACAAAACTCAGCATCACTGAAGTAATTCAAACACCCTGGGAAAATACATATATCTTACATATTTAGACTCCTATATCCCACTTTACATGATACATGCGCACACATACACATACATAAACACATACACACATGCTTTTTACAGAGCGGTAAATAAAAATACTCTTTAATGTATTAAAAAGGTCTAAAATAAATATAAAAGAAATCAACACAAAAAGGAGTAAACACAAATGCAGAGACAGTTCAGTGGAAGAACACTTTGATGACTTTAATGAAAGGAAGGGATTGAAAGGAAGAGAATGACTTTGGTTTGCAATCAGGCATCAATGGAACACAAGAGGGAAACAAGAACCGTTTCAATCCTTCTGACTAAAGGTCTCCTTCTTTCTGAGATAATAGCTTTGAGCTAACTTCCCCCCCGAAGACAGGCAATTCACCTCAACCTACCACAATCTTTTTTAAGCAAAACGAAGAATTTAGGGCTATTGATTGGATTAGGAACACTACAAATTAAAGAGTATTTTATTTGTATGTTTTCATTAATTATATACACACATCTTATTATATTTGCACTATTTCACATTTGTACATTTGAGTGTATTTTTAATACTATACATATGTTTAATTTCCCCCAATAACAGAATAAAAATCTGCCAAATAAATTATCCTTAGAGCTTTCTTGACTTCACTCTTACTTCACCCTTTTCAGCTATGCTTCAACATCTGTCTCTGGAACAAATAAGTGGTTAAAAAAAAGTCACTTTATTTTAATTAAAAATAAAATATTGCTCATTTAAAAAAGCAATAAGTGATTTTTGAAACACATGTGTTTTCAGCATGTTAGCCATTGATTACACTTCAACATGCATTTCTATGTTTCCAATACTGAGGCTGATGTCTGGTGGTACATTAAATGACTTCATGTCCTGTGTTTATGCTATTTTTCTGCTTGCTTTCACAGATGTAACACCTATTTATGGTCAAGTGGAGGGGTCTGTGAAATGTTGCTATTACTGGTGTAAGAGGCTGTGGGAGAGACCATTTCACACTGTTCATGGCAGCAGCCTAGCAGGGGTCTGCTCACATGTTACTCTGAAGACACTGGTAAACCTTCAGAAGCTGATGTGCTAGACTCAAGCTAGCAGTTCTTCCCTTGCTGATACCCAGCTTTGGAGATGCTGATTAATTTGACTCTCCTGGAGTATACAGATTAAGGAAGTAGTATGTGAAACTAGACTGGCTCCAAAGAAGCTACTACTATTTGACCTTGAGTATATTACTGACCTCCCTGTACCTCAGTTTCATCATTTTCAAAACAGTGTTAATAAGTTTCTTTTGGTGATGGTTAATTACGTTCATGGCTGTCAAATGCCTACAACTGTGCCTATTAACAAGGTTAGATCAATAAATATTAACTATTTTCATAAGAAAGAATGACAAGGCACTTAGCACTGGAAGATCAAGTCTGAATACATAGATTAGAGTAAGTGGAAAAGTCTCTAGACTTCGGGCTCTGGAGCTAGAGTTTAGATGGAAGAATTATCTTCTAAGAGTTGCAGACTATTAAAAAATGAATGATTTTTGGAATCAGATTGGTCTGATTTTCAGTTATAATTCTGACATTTACCAACTGGTTGTCTTTAGATAGGCAGTTTTTAACCAACAGCCTGAACTTACTGGTGATTACATTGCTAGTACAATAAAGGTGCTGGAGATAAAAAGATGAACAAAAGAGATAAAAACTCCTTCTCCCCTGGAGTGTAAGTTCTAAACGGGGCCTTTGTGAAGTACCTCACATGTTTTCAGGGAGCTTTTTGATCGACATTTGTAATCCTAAAGTCACAACCCTGGCAGATGTAGAGATCACTGAAATGATATCCCGCTTACAGGAATCTGAATGGGAGAGATTGTGGGAGGGACTACAAATCTCCCTTAACTTAGGATGGGATGATACCCCCATAAACCATCATAAATTGAAAATATCCTAAGTAGAAAATGCATTTAATTACACCTAACGTGTCGAGTACCGTAGTTAAGCCTAGCCCATCTTAAATGTGCTCAGAGTATTTACATTAGCCTGCAGCTGGGCAAAATCACCTATGACAAAGTCTATCTTATAATACAGGGTTGAATATCTCATGTAATTTATTGAATACTTTACTAAAAGTGAAAAATGAGATTTGCAAATGTTAGCCACTATATATAAAAATGAGAAAAAAACAAATTTCTTCTGTATAGCACAGGGAACTATATTCAATGTCTTCTAATAACCTTTGATGGAAAAGAATACGAAAATGAATATATGTATGTATATGCATGACTGGGACGTGATGTACATGAGAAATTGACATGGTGTAACTGATTAGATGTCAATTAAAAAAAGATCTCTCAGAGAAAAAATTATGAATTAGAAGAGGAAAAAATTTTTTAAATAAAACAAAATAAAGAAGGAAAATGGAATAGTCGTATGAGTGCAGAAAGGTGGTCGGTAGCTCAGCTGTTTCCCCTTGTGACTTTGTGGCTGATGGGGAGGTGCCCACCATCATGAGAGAGTATTGGACAGCACATGGTGAGCCCAGGAAAGGATCAAAATTCAAAAAAGTATGGTTTCTACTGAATTCATATAGTTTTTGCACCATCATAAAATTAAAAAAGCATAAGTGGAACCATCCTAGGTTGAGGACCATCTGTACTTGCCTGTCACTCTGAGGTTCAGTCAAATATAAATGAAGGACAGCAAAAAGAGAACCAGAACTAGGGAGGGGATATATTCCCATAATGATAATCCAGAAAAGAGAAAGACCCTACATCAATGGAATTACCACATCGAATAATTCATGTTCTATTTAACACATGTTAGGCAACTGATATACACAGAGATGGTCAAGACAAGATCTCTGCCTTCAAGGAGCTCAGAAGCTAGTGAAGTTATAACTAAGCATGCTCACCCTGGCAGACATATGGACAAAGCAAAGTGTTATAGTAGCACACAGAATGGAACTTCTCTTTTTAAACTGGGTAGGCAGATGGGAATAACATAGAAAGTTATGCCTAAGGAGAGTTGGAACAAAAGTCTAGGGATTTTAAGGCAAAGACAAAAAGAAACCTTTCTATCTGAAAGAAAACTTACTATCTGTAACAACGTGTGCAAAGCATTATATACAAAATGGCTAGTGAGTTTAAAAATGAGAATTGTTAGTGACCTTTACCCCTCCTTTTACTAAACATCTGACCCCAGACAACTTCACCGGTTAACAGTCTAACCAAAGGGGAATTAGTTGGATTTGGTCGAAGCATAAGAGTGAGGTACAGAATAAACAGATAAATCTGGAAACTAAAGTTAGTCCAGACTGTGAAGGGTTGAATGTCACTCTTGAGAATGTAGACCTTGTCTTTTATGTAACAGACCATCATAGAAGGTACATAAACTGAGAAGTAAAGATCTCAGAACTGATTCGAGAGCTATAACCCTAGTCGCAATCTGTATAATAGACAATGAGCTAAAGACTGAAGGAAGCGTAACCATTGCAGACACTGATGCGATTGTTTAAAGGAGAGAGACAGATTTTCAAGAAGAAAGGCTGGATTTAAGATAAAGAATAGATAGTATGTCCTATTCTATGGATTCAATCAATATCCATTGAGTACCTATTTTGTGTGAGACACTTTTTGGTTTCACCAAGCAATACAAACACAATCTCTGCCCTCATGCAACTTAGACTTTAGTGAAAGCTGGAAGCACATGACAGGTGCTCCATAAATATTGCTGAATGACTAGATGGCTTGAACTAATTCAAAAAGATAGGGAATGACCTTAAGTTAGAACTCTGACTGAACACCTAAAATAATTAACACCTAAAATAATCAGATACATACTTGGTACATTTATTATCACTGGAAGATAAATAAAGCTAAATAAGCCCCTCTACCTTCATTCAGGACATGACCTTTTAACTAAAATGCCAAGGGGTGTGTGTGTGTGAGAGAGAGAATTAATAACTTAAGGAAACACATTGAAGTATTAATGCCAAATAAAGGATCTTGAATGCTCTCTAGTGCTTCGAGACAAGGAGGAGGGCCATTGTGTAACAAGGGAAGTTTCACAAAGGAAATAGGATTGAGATTAAATAATTAGAGAAGATACAGATGGGATAAGTGTCTACCAGATGGGAAAACTGTGTCATAATACATGTGGGAAATGTGGGAATAGCCAAGTACATTCTTGGGGCAGAAAAAGGAAACTAGTCTAGGGGGAAGATGAGACCAGAGGAGACTGAGAGACGCAGCTGAAGATGAAAGCAGGAGGCGAATTGTAAAGGTGGTGCTGATGAAGACTTTTTTCCATCATAAACCTTGCTGAAATCCTTTGCTTTGTTAATTCTTAGTGAAATTGATATATGGCAGAATGTGTTCTGAAGCGGAGGGAAAAAAGTTTCCTCAACATTCTTAGGGCCCCTGACTGGGTCTGAAAATTAAACCATTAAAGACAGATTAACAGGAGAAAAGCACACAAATTTGTTTAATATAAATTTTATAGGACAAGGGAGCCCTCAGAAGGAAACAAAGACCTGAAGAAACAGTTCAACCTGAGGGCTATCATGCTAGGTTTGATGCAGAGGGGACAGCCATGGAAAGATGCAACAGGATCGAGTATGAGCTGAGAGCTGTAAACTGGGGGAACTTCGCAAGGCCTGTAATAAGGATGTTCCTCCCCTCCTGATTGTTACCAAACTCAGGTTTGGCTGCTCGCCACCCAAAAGCTAATACTCGAGAGGCAAGTGTTGGTAGAAAAGAAAGGTCGCTCTATTCAGGGTACTGGCAGGCTGGGGAGAAGGCGGGCTCATGTCCCAAACCAGCTCCAAAGATTCTGCTCAGACATGACAACTCTTAATGGGAAAAAAGGAGAAAGAATCTCAGCGATACATGGAAGCAAGAGGCTGGGGTTCTGTGTCGTTTTCCACTGCTTGCAGACTGCCTAACGCCTCATAATCTTCCTGCAAGCACTATCTTTTTTTTTTTTGATAGAATCAATTATTATTTTTTAAATTGAATTATAGTCAGTTACAATGTGTCAATTTCTGGTGTGCAGCACAATGTCCCAGTCATGCATATACATACATATATTCATTTTCATATTTTTTTCATTAAAGGTTATTACAAGATATTGAACATAGTTCCCTGTGTTACCCAGAAGAAACTTTTTAAAAAATGTTTATACATATAGTGGCTCACGTTTGTAAATCTCAAACTCTCTCCTTCAGATGCTATCTTGTCCATTTGGCCGGCCTGCAGGAATGCGATAGAGGGAACTGGGGGAAGAGAGCTAGTCCTTCTTTAACTACTTATTTCTTCATTTTTACCTCTTTTAATCTAGGAAAGAATCAACAGGTTGGGCAAGGCATTGCGTGCATTCAGTGCAAGTCAAGAGTTAGGTTAAACTGCCTGGTGATCGCATTCTTACAATCAGGTTCCTTTAGGGTTAAGGGTGAACGTGAATGGGCAAGCAGGAAAGGGCCAGAAGGGCTGCTTTCATCCTACAGGTGGAGGGGGGTCACCTCTCAGAGGAGGATCTGGTGACCTGCTTCAGAAAGGAAGGACAGGGGAAGGTCAAGGACCCTCCTGCTTCTGCCACTTTCTCCAACTCCTTCAGCTTCAAATAGTCAACGTGCCAAGGTGCTGTATTTGCCCTTCTGAACACAGTCAGTCCTAAATTATGTTGTGTCTCAGCAGCTGCCTTCCTCTGGTGTTTGGCAACCACTACACCATCAATAGCCGAAATGTTAGGCCCTCTCATTATTCTTTTGCCAGACAAAGTGCTAGACGGCAGAATGTCCAATTACATTCGATTTATAAACAATAGAGAAATTTTTCGTATAGTATGGCTCATGAAGTTTTTAGTACATACTAACACTAAAAAAAAAATCATCTGTTGTTTATCAGAAATTCAAATTTAACTGGATATCCTATGTTTCTATTTGATAAATTTCTTAATTCCTAGACCTATGAAAGCAATTCAACTCTGAACAGTTCCTTTCCATTAGTTCTAAGGATTTCAAGTGAGAAGTTGAGTATTATGCTATTCCTAATTAAATTAAACTCATCTAATGTTTGTATGTCCTTTATGATTTTCTCCATAGCAGTGATCACTTTTAGCAATTTTTCCATGGTTTTGTTCAGTTGCAAAGGCAAGGGAAAAAATAAAACAAACAGGAAAAAAGCAATTCAGCCATTTCAGAGAGAAGCAATTTAAAAATGGCAGGTACCATCTGTGATTACCAGTCCCTCTTCTCAGTGAGGGCAAAGTATGTGAAGGGGTTAAGTCTCAACCTCCCCTCAGCCTTTAGCCCTAGGACTCCTATTTACTTTAATGGAAATCACTTTTCCAAGACACCATGCAGGGTTCGGAAACACAGGGTTAAAGGTCACCGTGCAACTCCAAGAATAATAAATTTGCAATTTGTACTTTCCTGACCTCCAGAAATATTTTGAGGTGTTCGAGGCCAAAGAAAACAAAGCAGTGCTTTGAAAGGACTGGGGAGCTATCAACTGATCGATTTAAGTGGGATTATCTGATAATTGGGTAAATACATTGTTATTGATGTGCAGGATGAGGAAGATGTGCCAAGAAAACCCTAATGCCTGGTCCTAGATTTATCTGCTAATCCTTGAAGGAGGCAGTTTACTGAGCACATGAGTAATTGCTCTGCTAACAGATTTATTCTTCGCTTAAGCCCCCTTTAGGGCTTAAATCCTCCTTTCTCCTTCCAGCAGTTCAAAATGTGGCCTGAATCCCACTGCCCAGAGTGTTACACTTTGCAGCCCCTCCCAGGCCTGTTGGGACTCCAGTTTCTTTGATTTAACAGACACTGCTCTAGCAAGATGCTGGGGCTCTTGCCAGATGTGCTTAATGTGAATGAACTTTTAGGAATTTTACATTTGATTGAGCTACCTGGAGAAACTTGCCTCTTCTCTGTTGCCATATTTTCAACCAGATTATTTTAAAATAGAGCCCTAAGGGAGATACAGTTTAGTGGGAAGGGCCGAAGACTGGAAGCCAGGAAACCCATGTTCTAATCTTGACTCTGTCAATTCACTTTGTAATTTTGATTAATCTTGATACTTTGTCTACCTCTTTTGGCCTCTAATTTTTCCTTTGTGAGTTAAGGAAACAGAGCTGAGATTGTTTCCAGCTCAAACTATCAATGAAGGAATGAAGTAATTGATCTGCATTTTATGTTGAGCATGCAGACCCAACCATAAGGATTTTCTATGATTTTCATTTCTATCCTTCCTGGTGTAGACACGTTCCCCCTACAACATGAGTGCAACTTGTGCTTTCTCAGAATTTCCACTGGGAGAAGTGAGATAATTGCAGAGAGCAGGATGATTTTTACTTACCAAAAAAAATCTAGGTAGGATTTTCCTGTGGATTTTAGATTATTTGGAAACCCCACTATCTTCAGCTCATTTTAGAAACAGGATCTTTTTAATAAAATGAGTTCCAAATTCAAATACCTAAACCTATATGTGTGTGCTTACACAGTCAAAACAAAATATATGTAAAATCTCCCTTTTACTTTCTCAGGCAAAGAGGAACCACTTAAAAATTACAAAATAGATTACTCTCTAAGCGATGACCCTTTCTTTTCATGGATTTCTTGATCTGCTCACACAGGTTTCAATGCCTCCACTCCATAGCTAACCTTTCTAGAGACATCTGTGGTTAAAGTAGGCAGTACTCAATCGAAAACCTATCTCTACTTATTTGTTTATTTATGTTTCACTATAAGTCAGATTTATTAAATTCGAAATCTTTACAGCCATCTTTAAATCTGTCCATAAGGACAGATTTAGTTCCATGATACTGAGAGAATTTTTTTTCAGCATTTCTCTTATTTGTGAGCAAAGGACCTTGAAAAGATTCACATTTATTCTAAGAAAAATCAACCACCACCAATCAGACAGTCTGTAAAAGAATGAAGACTAATCACCCTGGCCTCATTTAAAATACACTAGAGAACGTATTCGTTGTGGTATAGGCTAAGCTTCTTAAGAAGTATAAGACAACAGACACTGCGGGTCAAACAAGACGGAAATTTCTCTCTCAAAATACTAGTGAGCGAGAAGCCTGAGCTAAAGGCACGAATGTGGTGAAGCAGCAGGGCACATGCAGGGAGCAGGTAAGGGAAGCCTGTCAGAAGCTGTCAGCTGAGGGTCTGCGTTCCTTTTGTCTTGTTGCTCTATATTCAGTGGCGTGTTCCTCTTACCTGTAGAGTCAACGCTGGCTTGCAATCCAGCCCACATTTCTCCCGATGAAAAATGCAGAGTAAGCAGCTTCCTGATATAAAAGAGACTCAAGAGTTTTTATACATCATTTCTGCTCACATCTTATTGGCAAAAGCCTAGTCACGTGGTGATTTCTAACTGCAAAGGAGGATGGAAAATTTAATCTGATTGTACGGCGTACTTTTAGCAAAAGTTCTGTCACCACAAGTAGAGAATGGATGTGGGGAACGAATAACTGTCTCTATTACAGAGAGATGTCATGGTCTAATATTTCTGCAGATTCCTCCATTGATAGGCAAAACATTTTATAATAATGCCGTATGAGCAATTCAGTCATCACAAAACCTTAGTGATAATGATAATGTTTCAAACACTAATTTTACACCTTCCATGAATAAAAAGGTCAGCTAAGAACAAATACTTAACTTGAGAACATCCCTACCAATATGAAACACTTCAAATTAAAAGAGGCTAACTTTTAGGACAGTATCCCAAATCTTCTCAGTGCTGTCAAACCTCTAGTTTTTTCTGAGTGCCTTTCCAAACTCAGGCATACATGCTGGCATATTTGTGAATCGAGATGGACACACTCCACCTTAACTGGGCAGATGTTAGACATAGCTTAAAGATGAGAGACTTCTTGGTTTTTAGAACAGGAAAGAACCTAGCTCAAGGGATAAATCACTTGTGTAGTCATTCTTCCTTATAGCATCCACGCTCCTCTCTATGTTTCTGCTCCATTGCCCTTTTCCCTCTAAGCAATCTTTATTGATAGTCTAAAATCCAAATTATAGAAGGATCTAGTCAAGTTTATATGAACAGTTAGCATTCAGCAAACCAATTTTTTGGTCATCTTAAGATAACTGGCTAAGTTATGGAGTCAGTGGCCGTGGGTCAGGTGTAACCTCCAGAATGATCCAGGATTGCTTCTGGATAAATACCAGCCAACAGGAGAACCCCTGATCAGGAGCCAGTTTCACCTGGAAGGAGAAGCTGAACATTGCAAGTACTGTGGTGAATAAAGCTAATACTATATTTTATCCAGTACATCATTGATTTTTAAGACACATCATTAATTTTCAAGAGAGAAAACAAATGCTACTGTTTAAGACACAATTCAACTTGACGGAGGATACAATGTGAAAAAGTAGAGCAGCATAAGATAATAAGACACAGTAAACACATTATTAATGACTATAAACATGATAACTAGGAGTTGTTAAGCACTTACTATGTGGTGGAGATTATTCTATGCGATTTGCATGAATTAAATGATTCAGTACTATTATAATCATATAGAAACAAGATATTTAATATAACAAATTCTGAAATCTCTGTTACTACATCTCTCTGGCAGGTAATCATTCATATTTAAAAAAAAAATTGGGAAGTCCAAGCCCACTACCTCACATAGTAGACCATTAATTTTTGTTTAACACTGAATCTATTTCTTTCTCTTTTTTCTAGTTTTATTGAGATATAGTTGACATTTAGCATTGCAGTAGTTTAAGGCATAAAACATAATTATGTGGTGTGTGTGTATATACATATATATATGCAAGTGAATATCAAAATAAATTTAGTTAACACCCATCACCCCATATAGTTACAGTTTTTTTTTTCTTATAATGATAACTTTTAAGATCTATGCTCTTGGCAACTTTCGAATACACAATAGAATATTGTTAACTTTAGTCACCATGCTGTACATTGTATCCCCAGAATTTTTTTCTCTTAAAACTGGAAGATTGATAGCACAGGGAACTATATTCAATATCTTGTAGTAACTTAAATAATTAAAAAGAATATGAAAACAAATATATGTATGTTTATGAAAAATCTAGTTTCTCCTACAGCTCTAGCACTTAACTGTGTGCCACAAGGGCACAAGCAGTATGCCTCATGCCACCAGGGAATTCATCTTTCAGTAACTCAAGTTGCCTCAGTTGTAGAGGCTACAACATTGTTCACACTACATCAACCAAATCAACCACCTTTATAAATATGTACATATACTTCTAATCTACATAAATTAGAGGAGGAAAAATAAAGCAGCTATTACCTGTGGTTGTCCATCCACATGGCAGTAAAAGACAAAAAACTACAACATAACTTTGAAACTAGAGAATTATAAGATAAGATGACTTTTGAAATGATTAGAAGAAGCATATATATATAATATATAATGTATTATATATGTGTATTATATATATGTATTTTATATATATATGTATATATACATATATATGTATTTATATATATATGTATGTATATACGTATATATATATATATGTATGTATATATGTATATATATAGATGAAGATCCAAAGGTACCAGGAAGCTTGGAAGAGTTTTTTCTCAAATCACTCTTATAAGAGGTATCTCATGATAAAGGGGAAATAATTTACCTATATTTCAGAGCATCTGAAAGTGAGAAACTTGAAAACCCAGCATTAGAATATATGTATTCATTTGTCTTAGTAAATGTGACCCAAATTATTACATCTTTTCCTTAGCCTCAATATCCTCTCCTATGATCAACAAAATAACTGCTCTGTGCCTGACAATTACAGCTAGTTAATGTCTCATTAATATTTTATCATTTTGGTGATGTGCTATTGAACCTGGCCTCCTCAGGAGGCTGGTCCAGTGATTACAAGAGTAACTAGCAAATGCTTAATCACCCACTTTATTATCTTCCTATTAATAATAAATACCAGGAGGCAATGTATTTAATTACCTTGCTAGTTTGAGTGGCATAGAACTTAAAGTTTGCAATTTTGGAATACTAATTTAATTTGAACAGCATCACATTGGTACTTGGGAAACCAGCTGTGTAAAAGCATAAGAGAATATAAATTCTCTCTATTGAAAAACAGGGAAACTCATTGAAAGATCCTCTTCATGGACTCTGGAACCCTTCTAAATAGCTGCATCTCCTTAAATAAACTTGTATAATATTGTCTCTCACATGATTCATGACCCTCAGTATTTGAGAAGTTATTGATAAATGTCTAGCTCACTTATGCCAGATGTATGGGGATTCCAAACAAGGATTATTCCTCCAGAAATATCAACGTACCTGCTTAGTTGTGTTAATAATCAGTCTCCTGATTATTAAATGTAGATAGTAATAAGACTGAATTTTGAATAACTTTCATTTTTTCTACTGTTTTGGACAAAATAAGGCAGTATCGTGTTTACTTCTTTTCTTCCAACAACAACAAAAAAAGTGTTACCGGTAATAATCTGTTTAAGCATGAAGGATTTCTGTAATCGAGGATTCTCCCTGCCTATTGGTCAGGTATCCCCTTGGTCAAACAGTAAGCATTTTCTTGAGTACCTACTATGTGTCAGGCACTGGTCTTCACACAGAGATTCTCAACTTTCACACTGCTATGGCACGTACAAGAGAGGACACACCTCCAGTACACAGGAGCATGAAATGCCAGTTCCTCCATTTTCCCTGGCATTCAAGGAAGAATAGTAAGATGTAGCTAAGTAGTTATTAAACAAATGATATTGAATACTGACCTTACTCTAATTTACATGACATGAATATTGGGTACTTAAAATCGTGTTAGTGACGAATTGCATGTAACACACCGAGACTTAACAGCACGTAGAACACTGTTGCTCAGAGCTATTTTTCCAAGTCCTACAAGTCCAAATGAACTTCACGTGGTCACTGTTGTGTCCTGTTTCTGTGCTACACATCACTGCTTCTGCACTTTTCCATTCTAAAATCTCCTTCTTCCTTGTGTCAAGAATCTAATGTCTATTTAACCTTCCAATCCCAATTCAAATCTTTTATTTTTCCTAATCCTACCCAATTACTTCTGCAAGTAACAATCTGCTCATTCACTGAGTTCCTATTTTAAGCATTTATTACACATCTATAATGTAGATAGCATGCTCTAATTGCCCATTTGTTTTGTATCAGTCAGCACCATTTAAATTGGTTTAATAGGGCTTCCACTATTCCTCTATTGAAAAGCTAACCTTACTTTTCAACTACCATGATGGGAATTACATTTCTTTTTTTCATAGTACATAGCACAACTTAAAAACTTAGAGTGCTCAGATTAGCACCGATAGGTTGATTTATGCTGATGATCATGTCCTCTATCCATCTATGTTTATATGTCTAAAAACCAAATTAAAGGTGGGAATCTCAGCATCACCTGGGGGCTTATTAAAAATGCAGAATTTTGGAAATCATCCCAGACCTAAATGAATCAGTTTTTGTATTTTTAAAAGACCCCCCCCTCGAAGTGATTCACATTATATTAAGTTTATGGAGCACTGATAAAAGTAAGTGCTGAATTTTTGAATTTTCAGTATTCATAATATAAAGAATATTTAAGATACAGAGTATTTATAATATTTGGTTAAGTGTATTATTTAAGAATAACTCTACCAAAAACTAGAAATCAAAACCAAAAAGGATTATTTCCTATTATTAATCCCATATTTTAAACATTACTGAGTAGTTAATATCAACATTGTCTGTGCACTATACAACATATACAGTTCAACTTATGCTTTTTCTGATACGGAGAGCAACGTTTAAAAATGGCAAATGACTTGTCAAAAGGCACAAAGCCAATGACTTACACGTTGGAATTTAGCTAGTTATTCTCTCTCATTTCATTTAATACACATGGGAAGCCTATAAGGTAAATATTACTACTAACTTCATTTTAATGATGAGGAAACTAAAGCTTAAAAGTGATAAGAAATTCCCTTTAAACCATAGAGCAAATAAAAATATCAGAGACTCACATATGCATCTCTGTTTCTTGACACCATGCTGTTATTCGTGCTGTTCTATGATCATAATCACCCATGGTAGAGATTTCCAAAGATGTGAAGTAGAGAAGAAACATGGCAGATTTAAGAAAGTCAAAGAAGGTTACTTTAGAGAAAGAAAGTAAGGTGGAATGTAGTCCATGTTGATGCCAAAAAGTAGGCAGGCTTCCTTTCACAGGCTAAGTTATAGACTTTTAACTTTTCTTAAAATAGTACTAAATACTTTTAAACCAGGGGTGTGATATAAACAATTTTCCGTTTGAACAGAATACTCTAGTGGCATTATGGAAAGCATATTGGAAAGAAAAGTAGAATAGATGCAAGAAGACTAGCCAATATTTTCTTGCTGAATTCTGGGTTAATGGCAACTTGGACTTGGAGATTTGGCAGTAAAAAGACAGAGATTAGCAACTAAGTTTGAAGGCTAGAAATAAATCAATAGGAGTTGGTGATAGATTTAGTGTAGTAAGTAAAGGTAAAAAGAAGTCTCAAAGAAGAGTTTTAGGTCTCCGGTTTGCTATTTAAATAGATGAAGGTGTCTTTCTCTGAAATGAGAAGGCCTAAAAGAATAATAGGCAATAAACTCTGAGATGACAATACTGAGTTTGAGGTACATGTGAATCATTAAAGTTCACAAGATTCTTGACATATAGATTAGGGACTCATCGGAAGCTTTGAGCTTAAGACACTATAGCTTGTGACTTATTTATGTATAGGATGAAAACTATTGTGATCCTAAGCTTGAGGGTTGACTAATGCCAATACTGTTATTAGTGCAGCAGAGATGGCAAGTAACAGACATAGAGGGAGGGAAGTCAGGAGAACTTGTTACCTTAGAGGCCAACAAAAAAGTAGCTCTCATTGGTAAAGGTAAACACACAATGAAGGTAGTAAATAAACCATGTATAAAGCTAGTAGGAAGGTTAAAAGACAGAAATAGTGAAGTCACCTATATCCACAATAAGTAGTTAAGGGATACACAAAACAAAAAGATGTAACATATGATGTCACAAAATTGATATAAAAAAGTTATTATTTTTTTCTTTTTCTTTAATTTTGTACCTATATGAGATGATAGATGTTCATTAAACTTATTTTGATAATCACTCATGATGCATGTAAATCAAATCATTGCGCTGCACACCTTGAACTTATGCTGTATGTCAATTTATCTCAATAAAACTGGAAGAAAAAAAAAGCTTTATCTAACTGAAAGGCCTGAGATTCCAACTCCTTCCTATATTAGTGTTTTGCAAATGTCAGTGTATAGACTGGTGTTGGTTTTTGATGATGTTTTCATAAAAATAAATTTATTCCATTAAAGAACTGGTCTTTATTCTGAAATTTATTTTTATTTTCTCTTTTTAGTGTATACACACACACACACACACACACACACACACAAATGAGACCACTGAGTATTTCTTAGACATTATTTAAGTGATAAAATAGTTCATTGACAATACTGTGCTGGACTCATTTACTTTCTTCACTGTTCTGAAATTTTCCATAAATTTGGACATGATTTGCTATAATTTATCTTCTGATCTAGCATGATTTCAGAGTATATAATGACTCTAAAATGTGGTTGTAGAGTGTGATTGCTTATTTCTGTGTGAGCATGTGTTTGTGGAGAGATAACATGTTATGTAAAATATATGTTCATGATGTTCCAGAGGACTTAAGTATGATGTCAACTTACTGACACTCCTAAAACTATGGGCTATGAAAACCAGAACTGTACTTTTACACAATAAAAACTCGGCAGACATTCATTTAATAGATGAATAAATGCATAATTTTCAGGGGTTTTATGTACTGGAATAGAGACTGGCATCCGGGGATTAAAGAAGTCTTCTCTTTTAATGAGATCAGGAAAGTTTGTCCAAATTACCTCTCTGGCACGATCACTCATAATACTCTCCAAGTAGAAGTAGGGATGGAGGACATTCATCTGTTAACATATGGTATAATACATTAAAATTTTTTTGCATATGGGATTCTGCTGCAGGTGACAGGAGTATAGTACACTTCCAAAATAAAGAGGTAAGTTTCCCAATAATGACACATTCTGCAGTGTGAACAAATATACTCGTGAATTTTCCTTATTCTATCAAATGAAACAGTGTTACAAAGTTAATCTTGCAGCATTTAAGAGAGGAAAACTAAAATACTCTAACTGATTTAAAAATTTTGGTACTCTTTTTGGAAGGTCTCAGAAATACGTTATTTTTTCTACCCTATCAAACTGATACTGCTTTTCTTATCTCTGAAGCTCTGCCAATAGACTGAAAAGAGGGTAGTTTATTACAGTGAGAGCTGATTGTTCAGTTTATTACATCTAGGGCCTTTGGAAAACTAAGTCATCAATTTCCTCTTCTTTTTATATCACATATGATCATCAGACTCCCCTTTATAATGTGCTTTCATTTTCCTTTAAACTTTCTCATAATCTATGATTACAAGGTTATTTACGTACACACGAGGAGCCTTTTGTTCCACAGTCATCTTTTCCCTCCAGCCTGATTTAGTTAGTGTTTGCAATATCACAGTTTATCACCATGGAGATAACTGTAATGTGACAAATACTGGAACAAATCAAATGGGAAGAGCATGATTAGAAAGCAGAAGTAAATGTGTTGTTTGAATAAACAGCCTCACAGTAACCAATAATACTTAAAGACCTTCCTTTGTAACTGTAATCAAAAACAGGAAGTTGACATGTAAGTGTATATTTGAAAGTCTTAACCTTCCAAGACAATGTGATGTATCGGAAAGAGACTAAGAGAAGAGAGAAAACTTGGGTTTTATTGTTGGCTCCCCATTTACTAGATTCCCTCTAACTTTCATAAAACCCTTTTGTATATGAAAATGACATTAATCTACCTGATTTATATATAATATATTTATTATATTATTATGTATGTATTAAATATATATCATATTACTATATATTTACTATAAATATACATATATCACAAAGACTATAGTTCTCATAAATGCTGCATTCTGTGTGTTTTACTTCTGGGATAAGGGACTGAAAAAAAAATTACTTACAGTTTGTTAGCCTCTCTCTGTTTTCTGCCACAGAGACGATAAACTCCTATCAGCCTGAGACCTTCAGTGACTATGTGGATCAGACCGTCACTGGACACAGAGGGTGAGTACTTGTCAAACCATCACCGGACACACAGGGTGAGTAACAAATCTTTGCTCCATGAGGTCATGGAAATTTTAGATTAAATTTGTTATTTTTGAATTTATCCTTAGTTTCCTAACCTAAGAAGATGAGGTGGACTTGACTAGAGAAATTGGCAAAACAGATTAGGTTCTATAGGACAAAAAAGAAAAAAATCCAAAATATTCTATCTGGGATAGCGGTAGGATTGGCTCATGCTAAGTCTGTTAAAAGGACCTGAGAGTTCTGCATGCCAAATCAAGAAGGGAAGGAGGAGGGTGACACACAGGAAATGAGTGCCGTATGTTGCTAGTCTAGCAGACTATACATGGAGCATAGGAGGTAGGAGGGACCCTTGTTCTGTATAATTTTGGGAAAATCAGTTCCTGAAATTTATGGCTTAGAACCTACAGTTGTGCTTAAAGGGCAAGTGCCAGTGGAGATGGTGAAGCATATGTGGGAGGGGTGAGATGTGGGCTGGATTATGGGGTTTTTAAATCTTGGATTCTAGAATCAGACAGACCTTTTAGGTAAGGGAAGTGGTTATCAGCTACATTGATTTAGGACCAGTTATTTAATCTCTTTAGACTCTGTTTCCTCATTTAAAAAATAAATATTTAATAATAATCCTTATGTGACATTTAAATTAAGGAAAATATTTACAACAGGCTAGGCACTCTCTTGCACATACCAACCGTTTACTAAATGGTATGGTTACTATTATAGAGAAGAGAGTAACATGAGATGGAGCAATATACAAAACCAGTCATTTTCATGAAATATTGGCCTACCTGTGGCCTGATAAGATCTCATCAAATTCACCTTTATGAGAGTAATAACTTTGAATTAGAAAATATTTGAAAGAGGAGGCATAGTGATTCTGGTAATTAATGGCATAAATTCAAATAGAATTCAGCAGTAATTGTATTCGGTATTAAAATGTAGATCATCTTTCAATTACTTTGCCTTCTCACTAATTGCCCTCTGTATGTGTAAAGTATTGTAAATCTCAAGAGTTCCAGTGACTTATGGGAAGAAACTTAGGATCTGATTTGGATTTAAATGGTTTCTAAACTATGTATCTGAGCAGACACATAAATCAAATTCCTGTTTATCTAGAGTGGTCAGGGAATACAATGATCTGGTTGATTGAATATTTAGGTCAACAGGTCGTTAGAATACATACACACCATGAGCTAATTGCATATTTCAACACTTCGCACTAAAACTCAAGTGAAACAATTAATTTTTGAATGTTTATAGGCCATTTGAAGTTCTTATTCTGCCTTACACTTTCCATATGAATGTCATTCATTCCTTACCTTATTCAGACCTTTTTGAACCTGAGCTAACATCCTCAACTGATTTGCTATCTGCAACTTCCATCTCTTTGCTTGTTCTGAAATTCTCCACCACTACATCTATATAATAAAACACACTCTCTGCATTAAACTGGAGTTATTCAGCACTGTTGCAGGAAAAAAGGTACCAGGAAGAATAGCTTTCAGCATGAATTTATAGTATCCAATCTTGGATGTACCCTCAATTTTACTAATTATTTTTATTTAATTATAATAATAATAATAATTATTATTATTATTATTATTATTTTTATTTATTTATATTTATTTATATAATAATTTATTTATATAATATTATTATTATTATTATTTTACAAGGGACTGTTTCTTCTCCATTCTTCTCAATGGTTATTCCAAATATTCAGTATTTCCTCAAGTCCTCTGCAGCTTCCTGCCACCATCTTTCTCAAATAGTCAAATGGTATGGCTTCATTTTCTATTGAGGAAGCAGAGATTGTGTGACATATACACATACCACGTCCTAAACCCACCTACACGTTTACCTGCAACTGCCCAGTTCTTAAACCCTTCACAGCCATCATAAGTGGAGAGCTTACCCTCCTATTTACTCACATAATTCATTTCCAGGTAGTGTCATTTTCCATGCTTGTCTATAGCCTCAACCAGGCAAGTTAGCAACTTACAGGTTCAGCACCTGTAAAATACCTTAGGCACGTTTACTACATTTTGTTCAAATAGACTCACATCTCAATTCTTTATATTGTTCTAGGTTTCTAACTTCATTTTCCTGTTCCTACATCATATTTAGAAAAAGTTTTAAAAAAAATCACACATCTTTTTGTTGTCCTGGTGAACCTAAAGTTTTATGATTACTTAATCCAATAAGGTCCAGTTTATCATAAATGGATAAATTATTAGTGCACTCAAACTAGTTAATTAATGCAAACCATTGGAGCTATGTATATTTGTATTATATATGTAACAATAAGCATATATTAACATGTATGTGTATTTATAGTAGGAGTTATTCTCTGTACTGGAAAGATGATTGAATATAAAGTGTGTTTATGGAGGAAAGAAAAAAAGAAAGAAGGAAGAAGGAAGGGAGGAGGGGAGGATGGAGAGAGAGAGAAGAAAAGAAGGAAGGAAGGAAAGGAGGGAGGAAGAACATTTTCTTAGTTACATTATTTTCAGTCCCATACCTGTCCTTCATTCCTGTCCTTCATGTCCTTTTCTCATTAGAAAATTAAGTCTCTAATCTACAGATTGAACTTCTGTTAAAAGTGAATTTTCTTTAGACACACATCTTTCTAAATAATTTCATCATATTTTGATTATTTAGAACATACTTTTTATAAAACTAGACTGTTTTCACTGCATAAGTATTTCTCACTCACATACAAAATTACACAATAAGAAATACATCAATGATGCTTTTGCTACTCATGTATCAAATAGCAACAATTACTCTTTTTTGATTAATCCTAGCCATAAGTAAATGGCAAAATAGAAAATGGTATTAGATTTGAGGAGAGAAATGCTTACAAATTTCTAAGGAGTTACTCATCTCAATAAAATTGGTAAATCTGATTTTAGTATTTTGAAGATCAAAAAAATTGGCAAGCTTCTTTTTAATGGACTTTGCCTCACGATTTGTGAAAAATGTTGATATAGGAAAAAAATTCTGCTTCAGAGATATATAACCATAAAATTATAGCCAAAAGATTATCTTAATTGCTTTAAAAGTTTATTCACATTTCTGATTTCCATGGCTAACCTGACCTATTTATGTAGGTGAAGTATATTGGCCATTATGAGCTAAGAATTCCATTTCTCCTTATAGTTAATACATACCGAATACTTCATTCTAAACTATGTGGTGCTACTTGGATTTACGTTAAGCATCTTCTGGCATTTTTTTCACTTTATTCAAAAGATCAGACATTTTGTAAGATCCCCATTACTTAGACCTTGGGGTACCACCAAGATTCCTGTGACCTTCATTTTGTTTATCTTTTCAAACTAATGAAGTGAGGATCTTTTGAATTCTAAAAAGGAAATGTTTTAAAACCTCATCAGTCTGAAGTCCCAAAACCTTTCTTATAAATAAATATGAAAGGAACAGTGTTATGAAAAAACATTCTTAATGTCCTTTTGATTACTTGTTTTCTGGTGGATGTTGAGGAGAACCACCTACCTGAATGCTACTTCAGGCTGGAGGAACTCAGTGTTTCAGCTGCCAAGGGTGTCGACTGCTGAGCTCTTTACTGGGACAGTCATCCTCATTCATTAATGGATCGATGCGGTAATGCAAAGGCCCGGGCCCTCGCTTGATGGAGGGCAGTTCTGCAGGACGATCCCTGTTTCAGAGCCGCCCATGGGATGAACTGGGGTCACTGCTACAAACACATGCACGTAGGTCAACATCTCCCTCTCCCAAATCCTGCTTTCCTCACTCGCTCACATGGCTACTCTAGTCGTAACTCCTTCATAACTCCCCAGGACACCTGCTGCATGCAAATCTGAGAATTCCAATCTTTGTTTTCCTGGGATATCAACCATTTGGTGCCCATTGTGGTTTTAAAAGGCCAACTTCTAAAGTGACATCATGAAACTGGATGGTAATTAGGAAAACGAACTGTTAAAACTTGTAATGATGGTGAACTTGGATGGGACAGTGATGAAAGGAAATTCACAAGCAGGCGTAATATCTCAGGAAATTGAGAAATACTAGAAAAAAGGAATTATAGGGACCACATGGCTATTGCCAGGGCCACTGATACATTAGAGGAAAACAGTGAAAGGTCTAGCTGGATTTGTTGTCAGTTTGCAACCCGTGGACTTCCTTGGCAGGAGAGGCTCCTTGGCAACAGATAAAGATATTTTTATCCCCTTTAGCTAAAGGACAGAAAAGCTTTATAACAGGCCTAGGACTTATTTATAGTAGTAGAAGAGATACAGGACAGGTTGTCTTCTCAATCTCCAAAATGTGGCTACACCAAGGTCAGAGACCTGACTGGGAAGTAATGAGACTCTGAAACACTGGGTGGGGGCACACGGGTGAATACATTAAAAAATACTAAATTCTCAGATTCTCTTGAATCTTCTGGGACTGTCCAAGTCACTCTCTTCTTTCTGCCTAAAAATGATTAATCCCAGTGGCATTCTGGTAAATGTTTAACAACCAAAGTCAAACAAACAAATAAGCAAAGCCCTGATTTGCAGCATTTGCTGATTTGCACAATGTAAATACTCACACTACGATTGATTTCGAGCTACCAACAGTTTAACAATTGGCTTACAAAAATTCCTGGAATGTATAACAATTGTTTCTCAGTAGCTGGAGCAAGCCAGCTCCAGTACATCACAGAACTAGGTCACATGTGTCCCACTGTGATTTCCCGGCCATCAGAAAACAAAACAAAAAATAAAAACAAATAAACAAAAACCCTACAAAACTAGAACACAACACCAAGCGAAGTCATAGTAGAACCTGACTGTGGAAGTGCCTGATTAAGAGAGGAAAGGCGTGTTAGCCTGAAGGAGCCACGTGGTTTGGGCAGGATGTACAGTCAAGCACAGGGACTGACCAGATGGGACGGACTGACTAGGCGATGACTAAGGGACTAGATCTTAGGGAGTCAGGACACAGGGAGATGGACCAGAACACAGAGTTGGATGAAGGAGAGTGTACTGATGTGGGAGCACTCTCCAGTGACACGTAAGTTCACATTCTGGAAAGGACCTTGAAAGATGGCACTAACATATTGCTGGCATGGCCTTAGAGGTTCAGGGAAAGCAAAGATCTACACAAAGTGAAATAAGAATTCCAGGGCTGCCATGGCAGACAGGGGAAGAAATGATCAAAAGACTCAGAGAGATGGGCATGCCATGTGTATCAAACTGCATTCGGCACATGATTGTGTTCCACGGAAAGATCCAGAGGGCAGTGTCTTTGCCAAGGTGTTAGGAGTGCACTGGTGGGAGGGACATGAGTACTCTTGAGAAACTGATTGGTGACTCTTCTCTGGAGGCCGAGGCGAATGACAGGAGATGATGTTATAGAAGCGGGTTCCCGAATAGCAGTGGGGATCATGGGATTTCAAACTAATAGCGGCCAGGTGGTGGGGCTTAACTGACAGAAGCAAAGTTAGTGCAATTATCAACATAAATGGCAAGGACAGAGTGGCAGCCAGGGTAACAGACCCACAGAAAACTGGACATGCTTTACAAAAAGTGTGGCAAGGATCACGGAAGCCTTGATAAGACGTGCATTTTTGGTCCAGGGCTTGTGTTGATAAATATTCAAAAGATTCAGAGGCCTGTCAAATCAGGAAATGTTTTCAGGGTCCCAAGATCTGGGACTTGACAGAGCATCCTCTTTAAAATAAAGAACAATGCTTAGTAGACCTCTTCACATTCTCTAGGTACCAGATTCTACCCCTGGAATTTTGCCAAAATCCATTTACTGAGTGATATAAAAGGCTGCCTGGTTTAAGTGTGAATAGGGCTCTGAAGCATACTCAGACTGTGATGCGGGACAGTCTGCCTAGTAGACCACATGGCCTGTATCCTGTCTAGTATTAAAGCTATTTGTTATGGGGAAAACACCATGTCGAATTTATGACAAGCACCAAGAGAAGAATCACAACATACACTTGTAGGATTCTGGGGCAGGACAATGCAATCTGTAACAGATCATTTTACACCAAACAGAAAAGACCTTCTAGCAATAACTGGGCTGTGATGGAGAAGGAGTGCCTGGCCATTAGTCATCAAAAGGCCATGCAGCCAGAATGCCCATCATTAAATGATTCTTTCAGACCCACTAAGTCATAAATTTGAGCAAGCCCTTCAAAAGATGAAAGTAGTACATCTGGGATTATGAGCAAACATAACCAGAGAACACAAACAAGTTGCATGACTACGTGGCTCGAACTCCATGTTATCCACCACAGTCATACCTGTGTCTCTTCTGCAGTTCACGCATATGGCCATTTTGGAGGTGGGTTCCTTGGTGAGCAGCTTACAGAAGAGGTAGAAGGCTAGGTGTGGACCATAGAAGCTCAGCTCAGTATATGAGTGGGAGCTCAACAGAAGACAGTGGCTGCACTTCAGCCCTACTCCTGAGTGGTTTTGAAAGAAGGGGTTAGGAGATATCTTCGCAACAGGCAGAGTGTTGATCAGTAAACCTGATCATCCAATTTTTATGGAAAAAGAAAAACTCTGAGGTAAGACTGTATGAAGACTCACGGATGGTGTTCAATGACGAGTCTAATTACTCAAGGGCTTGGAGGGAGAAAAAAATGGGATTTGGAGGGCAAAGAGTTTGGGGGAAGATACATGTTGATGGGACTAGGGGAGTGGGCATGAAGCATGAGGGCATCTACCATGGAAAAGACAGTTCATACCCAAGTAAACTAAGTGTCTCAACCAGTTGACATCAGTCAGCCTTTGACATCTGCCACTCCAGTGCCGGCACACTAGATTTGTGAACAGAGTAGCTGTCATGTCAAGAATGGAGGGTATGCCTAAATCCGTTGGAATGTGCTTCCACTCCCCAGCATTTCTCTAGCTACTCTGCTGCTGAATGTCTGAACTGCCAGTGAAAAGGGACCATGCTAAATCCTTGAAATGGCCCCATCCCTTCAGGAAACCAACCAGCTATGCTGTGGCAAGATGATTAAATTAAATGATTGCACCATGGAGTGAGAGCAATTCAGCTTGACTGTATTCAACACAGATTTATGTCTGCCTTTTCTGCCCACTAGACCTCTGTCAACCCCACTCTCAGACAACTTAAAATGTGCTTGGTCCACAAGTATGTGGTATCACATATATCAGATCAAGAGATGCATATTACAACAAAGAGGCAGGCCATGGGCCCATGACCAGGGTATCCTTTGGTTCTCTCTGCATACACTGCATCACTCAAAGGCTGCTGCCTGGTAAGACAATGGAATGAGCATTTATAGGTTCAGACGAGGTGCATCTTGGAGATGATGCCTGAGACAATGGGGAGGCATCTCCTAAGATGGACAATAGATCCTAAATCAACAGTTTATCGTATGGTGTTATGTCTCCAGTGTGTAGAGTCTATGATCACAGATAGGAGCAGGAACAGTCTCAATTAGCATCACTCCCAGTGACCGCTTAAGAAATCTGTGCTCCATTCCCCCACATTTCTAGACTCTGTGCCCAGAACGGGAATACTCTAATCAGCAGACAGAGCAAGAGTCCCATTAAATGGGAAACTATGAGCCCTTATGCAGAGAGACCTATGGGGAAGGGAAGGATCCATCCTGGCACAGGAAAATAACTCCATCACAAAGAGACAGAACTGGTATTGTGAGTGGACATTGTCATTTGTCACTATATCGGGTAGGGTTCAACCAGAGGAATATGACTAGTAAGAGATATATATTAAGAGATTTATTGAAAAGAAGTAGCTTCCATGATTGCAGGTGCCGGCTAGGAAAGACTCAAATCTGTAAGGTGTGCTGTTGGGGAGGGTAGGCTGGAAATCTTGGACGTAGACTGAAGCTGCTATCCATAGGTAGAATTTCTTCTTTAAGGAAAACGTTATTAAAGTCTTTCAGGAAATTGAATCAGGCTCATCCAGAACATTGAAGATAATCTCCCTTACTTAAAGTCAATTGATCATGAAATTTAATCACATATGCAAAATAGCTCCATGTTAACATCTTTAGTAATATTTGATTAAATAGCTCAGGACTTCAGACTAGCCAAACTGACACGTTGAAAAGAGCATCACAGTCACCGTTATTCCACCCAGGACTGAGGAGTGGACACTGGCTGTGGGATTCAAAGCTATATCCAGGAATTGCCCTCAGCTAAACGAATCTGCTTTGCCCAAGGCTGTGCTCCCTTCCTTGGGGTAGCTTTCATCAAATGACTAGTCCTTGCGATTCTACAACCCTTGTGTGCAAGAATTTTGAGGAAATCCTCTGAGAAACAGTACCACTGAGAGACACAGGAAGCAGGATTACAGGGAAGGAGATGTTGAGGGTCCTAGAGTGACAACAGTGACCTTAGTCACTAATTCAGGCTAAATTGTAGCACATATGGTGTATGCTGACTATGAGGAGTCATTGAAAAAAAAGTCTTTTTTTTTCATTAGGAAAAGGTCTGATTTTGATGAGAATAGCAAATCTGTCCAAGAACAAATTTGCTCATCTTTCTTAGAATCTGGGTCCGGAAATTCTCATAAATAAGTAACTGGATCAACACTGGGTAAGGACTGTGATGCTATAAATAGAATCAGATAATACTTACTTTCTAAAAACTGTTTTAAGACTCTTGTCATAATTCCCAGCTTGAACTTGAGAGCAAGTCATAGGGTTGTTATTCGTGGATTACACATAAAGTAAGGCAGAGAGGCCATGGAGGAAGAGTCCAACTGAATGATTTCCGCAGCAACAATCTTGTCTATAAAAGTAATGTTTCCCCTCCCCTCCTATTTCTCTTTGACAAAAAAAAAAAAGAGTAAGCTCTAACATTTATCTAATCAGAGCAGACTCATTATGGCAAAGCATGGGTGGTATAAACAAAAGGAGAAATGCTATATTCATGCAAAGTGACAAGTCCTAAGCTTTGCCCTAAATTCAGGTGCCACTCAACTGGCTAGCATATTCCTATCCTGAGATTTGAATCATGTGTATACCTCTCTGGTAAGTTCAGGAGAAAAGCTGTCCTATCATTCATAAATAAAGATGAGCACTTTCATTTCATATGGTTTATTTCCTCCAGTGCGTTTTGTTGGCCTATTCTAAACAGAGTAGACACCTATTATATTCTTAGAAAACTATTTACCTTTCCCACGAATCATATATGCACTTATCTTCTGTATGGCCATGTCCTTTGGTTTTCATAATGCAATGCCGTATTTCTCTAACTCAAATACATCATGAAAAGGAAGAGAGGAAATTTTAATTTAAAAATCATTATTAGAAACCATTCAATCCATCTGATAATTTGAATGGCAGAGGAATTTTTCTCTTGCTGAGCAATAAATCTTAGACATTTTCAAAAAGAACAGTATCTTTGTGCTACAGTTGTACCATTTTGAAGTTACTATTCTGTAACAGTGCCATCAGGACAAGTGAGTGGGTGCTTTACTGGCAAAATACATGAAGAAGTTATCAGTCACTATCATTTAGAAGAGTTGATAAACCATCGAGAAAGAAGGTATTCTTTTATTCATTTTTGAATGATGTTCAGGCAATTTTCAAGAAACCAATATTGACTTCCACGAAATACTCATAATACTTGTCAGAGAAACAGTACTCTTAAAATTGCTTTAACAGTAACGAGCTCTTAGGAATGGAAAAGGGAAGTATAAGCCAATAGTTAATATTACATAGGGAAGTTTCAAGGAACTATAAAGTACACATCATAGAGCTTAGGAATAAGTTTCCACCATGACAACTGCCAATAAGAATTTTATGAAAATATGGAACCAAGTTGTAAACTCCTCAAAGAGCAGAGACCTTGAAAGTCTCCTAAGTGCTTCTTAAACTGCCAACTCAGGGCTGGGTACCTCACTGTTTTCAGAGCAGTCACCACAAAGGTACATCTACTTATTCCCAGATGGTACACCTCCCTATGGTTCTGGTTACTTCTAATGCCAGGAGGATTTAACTAAAGACTGGCATTCCACCACCTGTAAGCAAATGCCTTGTAAATAGAGACTCTCCTCAGGAAATTTCAGCCACGTCCTTTGTTGACCTCAGCTCAGGGCATAGCTTTCCTCTGTCAAAATCTCCTTTCACATATAAAGCATAACAAGTGTGCAAACCCTTTCCCTCTAATTTGTAACAAGAGACAATTCTATCCACCTCCTCCAATGAAACCTGTGATTCCTGCATAGCGTCTGTGTCAAATAGCGTTTTGTTTTGTTTTTTGGATGCTATCTTGACTCAGTTTAGAGGCTGGTCAGTATTTCTCTTGAGCAGCTGATTAAGTCTATACCCAACCACTTCCCTCTCACACTCTAGGCTACTACATATCAGCCTTCACATTTCCAGAGTCAGGTATCAGACAACGAGGGAGAATCCTAGGATCAGGAGCCAGAGAAAGTATTCAAATCCACCAGTCCCCAGGGAGCCTGAAAAACCTAGCTAACCTCACCCTGCTTGCTGTATACAACCTGCCCCATACAGCTCCAGCTTGCTGTTAGCCTGTCCTTGGGTGGGTCCTGTTATTGTCTGGCCCAAGTTGGTAGCCCTCTTTCCTTTGGAGCTGTCTAAGTAACAAAGAGTTCTGCCTTTCATCTGAGTGTCATTGGTTATGTCCTGCCATCAAAGGAATCTTTAAGTCCTATAAAACAACCAGCCACCAGCATCACCACCCAAAATCCAAAGGCAGCCCTTCCCCTGCCTATAACCCACCGGTAGTATCACTCAGTCCTCTACTTCTAACATAAAATGCTGTTACCGTAAAGTAAATACATTTATTTACATTACTTGTATCACATTTTCTCATATGAAATTGCTTACTTGCAATACATTGCTGGTATCTATTGGTCCTATTGAGTCTTTTCTAATTAATTTAATATTATTGTATTACTTTATTTTATTTTTGGCAGCGGGGAGGTAATTAGGTTTTATTATTTATTTTTTTAGAGGAGGTACTGGGGATTGAACCCGGGACCTCGTGCATGCTAGGCATGTGCTCTACCACTTGAGCTACAACCTACCTCAGATCCTACTCATTGTCATCATCTTCCTGTGGAAACTATACAGCTTTATGCATAACCAAAGACAGCCTTCTAGACAAATACAAAAATCTTAACTTTGTTCTCTTTCTGGGAGCCTTAGCACTGTATTTGAGTTCTCTTTTACTAAAATTTTCACACGGCACTGCTTTATTCTAATTCTTTTTCTCCAATTTGTGTTTCTTCATTACATTTTTTTCTGTTGATTCTTCTTACTTCTAATTGGTGGATATCTGAGAAGACGCCCATAAATTATTTGAGTACCATTCTTATTCAGCAAATATTTACTAAACATTTACTGTATGTCAGACGTGTAACGACACAGAAGATGTTAACACTGGAAAAGGGAGACATAGTTTCTGCTATAGAACAGTTTCCAGTCTGATGAAGGAATCAGGGATTTACTATCAATACTCATTTGTGCTGGAGATATTATCTCTCTCACCTCTTAACTTGCTTCTTCATAATTCCTAAATGTCCTTTTATTTTGTCCCGAGTTATATTTTTGTTTTTTTATTCATTCATTTTCTTTATCAAAGAGTTTCTTACAATCATCATTTTTCCATAGTGACTAATAAAGCAGGACTGCTTTTTCTAAACCTCTGTGCACTTACTGCCCCGCCTATGCCTCTTGTGATTTCCTTCTTTCCTACCATTATTCATTCTTTACTATTTTTCCTTCAGCCTGAACTTACTTTCCTCTCTATCTTGTATATCCTATGTCCAAATTCTGCAAAATCTCAAAGGTGTCATGTAAAATACTATTCCTTGTAACCTCTCACACTTGCCTAAGTGCCACACAACCATTAGGGATCTTTTCTTCCTCTTCCAAAAGCCAATATTATGATCTAGGTCATACACAGTGTACTAGTTACTTCATTTTTGATTAGAGTTTCTGTGTGTGAGTGTAGTGTGCACATGCCTTTCTCGTGTATGTAGCTGTTGTATGGGCAAGATTTGTCTGATCTACTTTATTTCCCCTCTGTGGGAAATGTTCTCAGTGATAGCTCAATATTTTATTTGAAATTTAGTTGGTACTCTCAGTACAATTTATTGAGCAAATAGATATATGGCCCACATTTTTTTTTCATTTAATAAAGTGAAATTCGAATCAAATTGAGTTCACAAATCAGAATTGGCTCCCATTAATCCTTACAGCTATATTTCACGCAAGAAGAATTTGTCATGTTACCAATGTTGATCACTTTTATGTGTCTCACCTTATTTTGCGGTAACCTCTTATGTTACAGAATCAGATGAAATAAATGTTCCCACTTGTTTCATGACTTTTGTGCTCCTCTTCCCACGTCCCACAAAACATTTTTCTCTATTTGAAAATATAAAATTAAGTTTTAAAATTAGGGTGTATCTACTCAGTGGAATGTTATGTATCTATTAAAACTGATGGTGAGTAAGCCTGTGTATTAAACACATACCATGTGTTTATGATACTATAACCAAAGGAATGTGTGTACTGATATCATAACGTGCTGTGTTACAAGTATAGAAAGAAAACGTCTGAGAGAAACATCTGGGAGAAAACATTGAAATGATGTCAATAAATGTAATGGTGGACTTATGTGCAGCATTTTACGTCCTTTCCTTACGCTAGAGTATTTATGATGGACTATTACTTTTGTATGAAGAAAACTAAAGTTGAAGTAATAATGATGCATTTGCCTTTTGAAAAATAGACCAATTTTACTGTTCAAAATGCCAAACCTTTTCATAAGAAAACATAATATAATAGGTAAAGAATTCAGAAAGTAAAACGGTAGTTTCCCTAAGTTGCTCTTAAATACAGGCCAATTTATAGATGTCCTGCAGAATTTAAATTTATAGGTTCTCTCCTTATTCCAATGCCTGGCATCTACCCTGGCTTCTTGTATTGAATGAATTCCTCAGATTCATGCCAACTAAAATTTCTGTTGATGTTATAGAGCGCCCCAAGGAATCAGAGTACATATGTGGTATGATATAAATATATGTAACAAGTCTCAGCAGAATCCAGTCTAGTCATCACACTATGATGCTCATTTTGGTAACTAGCAGTCATTTTTTTCTTGACCTATGGATGAATTTTGGATTGCCTCTAGCTATGACCAAATGACCACATATGAATGCCAAAGGTTTCAGTAATGTATACTCAAAGAAAGGGGAAAAAATGACCATTAATGATATTGCTAACATAAATAAAAGTAACATGTCCCGTTAATAAGCTCAAATTAAATCACAACTTTGAGATATATAAGCATATGCTGCCTGGCATTCAACGACTCCAGACAAATTTAGTTCACAAATGTACCATACTTAGAGAATGACATACGTTTTGATTAAAACAAATGAATTAGTGTTAAGTATTTAACAAGTTATTTATTACAGCTTTCTATTGATGACTGTCTTCAATTCTTATTAACCTCAGATGATACTTCTTTATCCTGTATCTAAGGAATAGTCAGAAATACATACAAACCTAGGAGAACACAATAAAAGTAACTCTCAGCCAGTCCAGTCCCATAACTTAACCTTCGTTCTTGTTCTCTATAAACAAATGTATAAAAAGTTACAGACTCGGGGGATCAAATGGTGTAAGTTTCAAAGTCTGAAGATCTAAGAACCAGGGAAACTGTGGTGTAAATTCCAATCTGAGAGCAAGAAAAGACTGTTGTCCCAGCTCAAGTCAGCAAAGCTCTCAGCTTTTTTTGTTCCATTCAGGCCTTCAGGTGATTGGAACAGAGCCACCTATATTAGAGACGGCAGTTGGTCTACCAGTTTCAGTGTTGATCTCATCCCAAAACACTCTTACAAAGACATTCAGAAGAGTGCTTGACCAAATGTCTGGGCACTCTGTGGCCCAGGAAAGTTAACTTGTAAAGCTACCTATTCACAATCGAAATCTTCCTGGTTTCTAAACCTTTGACTATGACCATTATTTAACTATCATCTTTGGAGACCATTGACTTTGACCATTATTTGAGCATTGTTCATGAAATTACTGGTTTTGACCAAAAGTTAGTAACTGTACTTAGAAACGAAACTTTACTTCCCTGGCGTGTGACTACAGGGCTACGAAGTTCACACTCAGCTTCTAATCGCACGCCAGCTCTTTCTGCTCCTGGCGACTGAGAGTAACTACTTCAGTGTGAACTGCTGAACAGTGGCTCCAAAGGAGCTGATGCAGAGATTTCTGTGCACCAATGAAATGACCTTGTCAACAGTTTGACAGCTTAAGTAGCACTGAATAGTATGATATTAATCCAACAGTCACCATTTTCACTTCATGTTATAATTTGCAATTTGGCAAGGTGGAAGCTGGAAAAAACCAACCCAAGGATTGAGTCTGTTGCCTGAAAAAAGATAAGGCCATGTCCAATGTTAAGAGGATACGGGGAATTCACATTGTGTTTGAACAGACAGAAACCTTCACAAAGCTGGGTATGGTAGGCAGATCACCGTACACTGGACCCTTGAACAACACTTAACCGTTGAACTGCATGGATCCACTTACACATGGATTGTTTTCAATAAACATGTGCTGCAGTACTACACGATCCTCAGTTGGTTGGATTTGTGGATGCAGAACTGCAGATATAGAAGGCCAACTGTAAAAGTTATATGTGGATTTTCAACTGCACAAGGGGTAGGTGCCTCTAACCCCCACATTGTTCAAGAGTCAACTGTATTATCAACTCAGAGTGTGGGATCAACAGCATTATCATAGCTGGTCCAGTCACTCCAAGATCATAAACAAGATCTAACCATCTCCACTAACAGTGGACTAGAGTCCCAGGAAATAACTAATTTTAGTGATAAATAATTTTAATTTAAAATTAATATTTAAAAACTAAGATGAATTATGAAATGTCCATGCTATGATTCTGAAAATTTCAATAAATTTGATCTAGAGTTATAGAAAATACATAAAGAATTATTTTTCATAAGTGGAGGTTCAGTGACTCATTGGCCCTTAATTCTGTTTCTTGGTGCAATGAGTACAGCTGGCCCTCCAAATTATCTATGGATTCTGCATCCATGGATTCAACCAACTGTAGATCAAAAACATTAAAAAAAAAAAGTCCAGAAAGTTCCAAAAAGAAAAAACTTGAATTCTCCACACTCTGACAACTATTTACATAGCATTTATATTGTGTTAGATATTATAAGCAATCTAGAGATGATTTAAAGCAGACGGGAAGATATACATAGGTTATGGTATCCATGGTGGCAGTGGGGTGGGGTGGTATCCAGTAACCAATCCCCTGCAGATAGCTACGGTATAAAAATAATGACTTAAATTGAAATCTTAATGGAGCATTTACTTTTATATTAACTCCGGCCTAAATCTAAGCATGAAACACGATTTGCTTTAATTGACATAATATCTTCCATTTTTGCACTTTATCACTTGACTGGAAACATTTTTCTTTAATTCTGAAACATTAGTTAACACTTCTAAAACAATTTTGAAAAGTAACAGCAGTGCATCTTGTAAAATCATTATTGCGTTTGGTGGTTGGAAGAACAGTAATTATAAGAAAATAAAGAATTGAAGAGTAAAAATGTAAGTTAACTACGCATCTTAGTCAACTGACAGCAAACCACTTAATTTTCTGGATTAGAGAATTCTTTCACTGATTTGTCCTCTGTAACCGCACCTGATAGAGTCCTCCATCTGACTCCAAAGTGGAAACTTATGTTTCAGATGAAATTAAGCAGTGAGCAGAAGTACTGGGACAGAGAGGGTTTGTTAGAACCTTGGAAATGTGTAGAAACTTAATATTTTCTAAGTTCCTTCCCTTTTTGGATTTTTTCAACAACCTTCCCAGGTAAACAAGACAAGTATTTATAAGACTTCTAAATACACAAATAAGATAGTAGAGTAGTCTGGACAGACCTCTCAGTTACAGTTAAGAGAGATACAATCTTGTCTTGATTTTTCCACAGACAAGTTATTTGAGTTTTTGACATCAAACTAATATTACTTGTTCTGGAGTCTCATTTTATTTTCTCATTTGTAAAATGGAGGACAATGGTTCTTAAAGTATGGTATGTGGGTCCTTGCAGATACTCAAGATCCCTTTAAGGGGCATGTGGGGCCCAAAGTATTTTCATAATAATACTAAAATATTACTGAAATGTTTACCTTTTTACTGTGTTGATATTTGCACTGATGGTACAAAAACAATGATGAGTAAAACTGCTGTTGCCTTATCACAAATCAAGGTGAAGACACCAACTGTACTAGTGTTTATCACCATAGTTTTGAATGAAGCGATAAAAATTACTAAAGTTTTAAGTTTCTATCCTTACATACTTTCTAAAAAATATTCTGTGTGATGAAATGGTTAGGTACAATTAAAGACTTTTTTTGGATACAAAGTTTGAAGATTGTCTTGAAGAACAGCAATTAAGCAACTGTAAATGTGCAAACTGAATTAACTGCTTTATTCACGGAATATTTTTACTTGAAAGGAGAACTGACTTACAAACTATGGCTATTCAAACTTAGGCTTTTGGCCAATATCATCTTGAAAATAAACAAAGTAAGACTGTCACTTCAAGGAAAACCATGGGCAGTATTTTTTGTCAGTGATAAAATTAAGAGTTTTCAAGAAAAAAATTAGAATATTGGAAAACCTGTACCTGTTACTGTGAGCTTGGTAGCTTCTCAATATTTACAGATTTTTTCTGATGAGATAAATGGTGAGATCCATAAATGTGATTTTTCAAATATTGTATAATATTGTGTCAATATGTGGAAGTTCTGCATCACTACATCATTTATTTTTAAAATAACGAATGCATGATGTTACTAAATCACTTTACATGAAAGAAAAACAAATGGTCTTAATGTGAAAATATTAAATGCTTATTGATGTTGTATTAGATTCCACATAGCAACTATTTAAAAACCACCACCAGGTGAGTGTTGATGTATTATCAAAGAAGAGTATTCACAATTACCTCCAGGTTATTAAAATACTATTCACATTTCTAAATATATACTCAGATAATGCTGAATATTCTTCATACATTTCAACACAAAAAATTGTAATAAAATCAATGCAGAAGAAGATATAAGAACCTTACTAGAGCAGACAGGGATTAACAAAAATGATAAACAATGTTTCTTTTCTCACAATACTGAAAAATATTCATCATAAAAACTTGCCAATTATATTAACTGGTTTAATATGTTAACTGGTTTATGTTAGTGGCTTTATCAGGACTTGGCAAACTATAGCTCATGGACTAAATCCTGAAGCCTAAAGACTACATCCAGACTGCCTCCTATTTCTGTAAAGTTGTCGTCTTTGGAATAGGATCATGCTTATGGGCTTACATGTTGTCTGTGGTGGCTTTGCCACGACAACAGCAGAGCTGAGTAGTTACAAGATGTTACACTCCACAAAGCCAAAACATTCGCTGTCTAGCACTTTACATAAAAGTGTATTGATTCCTGAGTTTATTACTGTTATCTTCAAATAAATTGACACACAGTTTTTTTTTTGTAGAAAAACATGTGTTAATTTCCAAGATCATAAATATCAAGAGAGAGGGTTTTGAAAACATAAAAGTTCTTTGGAGTTCTCAATAATTTCTAAAAGCATGAAAGAATCATGGGACCTCAAAACTTAAGAACCACTGACCTAAGTAGCCAGAATAAATCTTCCTGGAACACAACAGGTCCTCCCTCGATAACCATCAGTTTCCTTTCCAAAACTGTTTCATAGTCCATAGGCTGACTGTCCCCAGACAGAAGGCCACTGCCCCCTCTAGTGAGCATCACTCTCCTTCGAGATTCCAGAGGTCCCTTCCTCTTCTTGTCTCTTTGAACCTTAGGGTGGTGACAGCAGGGCTGCTCTTTGCTCAGAGCCCTGCACTACGCCTTGTGGTTTCTCCAAATTCCACCGCGTCTTTGTTGTTAATCCTCTTGATAATAATCTCTTCTTCAATTATCTTAATTTGAATGTACCTTACATATGTCCTTTGAGACTCCAACTAACTAACCAACTAACGAATGGATGAATGGACTAACTCTATTCTCTATGTCTCATTTCATAAACACAACACGACACAGTATGTACCTTCTGGGTCTCATTTTACAGAAATGGAAAATAAGACACATCAAGGTTAAATAACTGTCAGTAGGGCGTGGAGTTAGCACGTGAACACAGGATTACAGAGCAGACAGTCTCCCTGCAGAGTTTCAGAAATCTGCCTCCAAATAACTGTCATTCTATTAAATAGAAATTTTACTTATTTATAGATCAACCATATGATTATCCTTAGAAATAAATAACTGGATTTTTATGACCGTGGTATTAGCGAACATCAGCAACTCAGAATTGTATTTCTCAGGATAGTGCCTGCTGGGTGTCATGGCTTTGCATTTCCATGTATCACGAACAGTTTAATATAGCAAGAAAAAAGAGCTGCAGAACAGAAGTTACCTCAACATGAACTACAGCCATCTGCAGTAAAAAAAGATCTGTCGCGGTCGTCTGCTATGGCACTTATGGTTTATTACCAGGCCTGAATGTGAACTTTCCTACTTCCTGTGTTATTTCAGCTTATAGCTACAGTATTTGCATGCTGCATCAAAGCATATTTCATCCCATCACTGTTTTGCTTTTATAAGTATATCTAGCCTTACTCCATAGGGTGCCAGGAAAGATGAACAATGTATTGATTTGCAAAACGCAAGGGATAGCATCCCCTACTACACTGGCAAATGAGAACGCTTCAGCTGATAAATGCTTCGCCATAAACCAAAAGACCCATTTATCATTTCAACTGGTGAGTTTTGCACTATACTAGAAATACGTTTGCTTCTGGCAGCTAAGGTGGAAGCAGTGTATTCATGGGGAAATCTCTGTGCTTTCTCCTGACAGCATCATGACTTTCTTCTTTTCCATTACATTTTTAGTCACAGTCATTTTAAAGTATAAATTCCAAGTGAACACCCGAGATCCTACAAAAAATGTTATATTCATATAATCACTCTTCACAGCCTCAATTTAACTCAGAACAGTTTTAAACACAGGGCTAGAAGGTTGCCTTTCCTCTGCTGTGATTTCAGGGGTCCTAAAATAGCTCCTTATTCAATCCTCCCACATTCCTCACCTGCTAGTTTTCTGAATATTTCATCTTTTAACCATAAGGCAAAACCTTTCCTCCCACATCCTGAGCTAAAGCTAAAGATGCAGACTTCCCAGGAGAGGAAATGCTATAAATTAAATTCATACTCAGGTGTCAATGACTGATATAAAACTATTTCTCAGGCAGTAGATTTTGACATGACAAGAGTCCTAAGGGACTATTCCAAAAAGGGGTGGCAAGTAGGGAGCCACAGAGCAAATAAAAGACTCATAGAAAGGGATGTCCGAGGTACTTCCACGTCATGATTTGATGTAGTAGTTCCAAAACTTGTCTGGTGATAAAAATTTTTAAAAATTGAAAAAAAAATAAACAAAAAAACCCCACTGGGATGAATTTGTCAAAATCTCAGCTTCCCAGCCTAACTTCAGAAATATCAAATCAGAATTTCTGAAGAAGAGGCCTAAGAATTTTAAATTGTACCCAAGACGATGTTTTTAATCAGGAAAATTTTGGAAACCTTGGTGTAGTGACGATGGGAAATGTGAATCTGCTCGCACCTCGCAACGTGGTCCTGATGGGGTTATTTAACGTCTCTTTGCCTAAACTGTAGTACTAAAAAATATTGATGATAATACTTAATTCACATAGTTGTTATGAGAATTAAATGAAGTCATACGTATAAAGGTGCCTGGAGATCAGTGAGCACTTAGTAACAGTCCCTTTCCTTTACCTCTGTCATAGCTTTGTCACAAGTTATCATGATCACCAGTGCTGAGTCTGCTTCTACGAACTCTGTGGAAGGACAGACACCCACAAGAGGTTCTCTAAGGGCTTCAAATACAAAAAAATGCTCATTATTAACTTGCTATTTGAGATGGATAGGGTATCTGAGTGCCATCATCCACATGGTCACAACACAGTTCCACTGACTTCAGTTGGTCATTTTACAATTTTTTTCCAACTTATTTTAGAATATGAAGTAGCACAAATCAAAAGCATGTGGAATTCCAGTTACAACTGATTGGCTCTTTGAGGGTAGGTTTAATCTATTAAACCGAAATACCTTCGGTATTTACTTTTGAAAAATGAGAGTTTCAGAGAGCAACATACACACACACACACACACACACACACACACAAATACACACAGAATCTAAATAGACACAAGTGACAGTCCCACCTTGTGCAACTTGAGAATTAAGTCCAACACAGCAAAAGGAAGCAGTTCAGCTCTATGTCTGGAAGCAGACCTAAGCCTGGCCCCGATGATAAAGGAGGCAACGTCCTGGTACCATTGCTTGCACAAAGCAGGCATTTGGTAAATTCCACTGACAAATTGAACAGATGGGGATACTAACCAGTCTGCCACAGTGGCCCATTTTCGGGAGCATCCCCATTTGACCATGCAATACATTTAGCCATGTGCAGTCCTTCTGTTTCTTAGCAGCTTTTAAGCTCCTAGAAGGTAAAAATGTTGAACTCATCTTTGTATCATCTATCACAGCATCGTATTCATAGTATATGCTCAATGGACTTTGTTGAATTGGCTCAAAGTAGCCTACATAAGGTTGTTTTGTTTATTGTTTACTGATTTTTGTGAACTCTGTATTGTATCATTTTTATTTAACAAATTCAGTTTAATTCAATAAATATTATCTCGTCCTAACTATTTTTGTTTCCCAAGTACAAACAGAAGCTTTTGGGGATGTTCTGCATATAATACAACTTTCCAAATGAAAAGCACTTTACCCCCTGTTGGAAACTGGTGAAGCTGAGCTGACCTCTCCAGCGTGCTGATATAAATCCCAGTGAGATATTTATTTCACAGTGATGTAAGGTGTTGAGAGAGAAAACTGGGGCGACTGCAGATGCTCCCTCCTTAGATGGAGAATGGAGGAAGTAAACAAGTATGGCTGCCTATCACATTCCAGATTCTTCTATAGGTATTTACACATCTATTATGAAGTCACAGCTTCACCTCAGTTCTCACAGGTAAAAATCATTTTGCATAAGAGAAAATAGGGGCTCAGAGAAGTAACTTGAATCAAATTACACAGTTAACAGCTGAGACTGGACACTAGACTTGCCTTATTTCAAAAACAAATCTCTTTCCCCTCAGGACATAATTTTAAGTACAGATTCGAATCACAATGGAGGCAAAACATGATCTTCCCTTACTCCTCCAAGGCTCTCCATCTCCAAGTCTCATTATTTTCGTAAGTAACCCATGTTCAGTCATCCGACGGTTTAGCTCTTCTCCTTTTATAACTTCCCTTTATTTGCTCTTTGCCTTTAGAAAAGTGCTACTGCCAAGCCTTTAATATAGACCTTTTCCTTTCTTGTCTCTATTTCTCTAGCTTTTTGATGCCCGCATAGAGTCTGTAATTCTGAGTGTTCTCTATTTTCAAATATTTTAAATCCAATGTATTTAATTTGCTTTAGGCAACATAGCATTGTTGAGAAACATGTCCCCATCAACTGTAAATGAAAACATATTACGTAGAATTGCTTTGGGTTCATTTTCCCCCCATCTCAATTTAGTATATTTATCTTTGAGGATGGTACTGCAACTATGTGATTTCATCAGTTCTTTGAAATTGAGTCTGCTTGTGATCCAAATGTGAATTGCTTGACTAATTGCCCATTTGGCCAATGATATGGTCAACTTTGTCATGGAAATGGATTTCAAATATCAGAAATATATATTTTCACAGCTGAAGAACTAAACAGCATGGCACACTTTCTTGCTAATAATAAAGTTTAACATATATTTGCAGGACCACCTGGATATAAAGCAGGGAGCTAGTGCCAGTATTTGCCAGTTAACACAGGGTAAAGTATACATATTTTCATGTAAACAAATAAAGTAGAATCGCAGTGTATAACACAAAATGACACCTGTGGTATGTTCGTTAGGACAGTAAGTAGGGGTAGTGTTCGGATGAGGGCGGTTGCTTTTTAAATTTTTCTAACTGTTAAAAAAAGTTTTGATTCTGATGATTGATGAGATTTGGCTCTTACCAATAGTTTCTATAACAAAGCCCTGATGACTTTTTCTTAACCTAACATTTTATAAAGATAACAAAGATGAACTGAGAATAAGAAGATGATTCTGTGTACCATAGTATCTTTATATGCCTTCTACCACAGTCATTTTATGCAATAAAATAAAGCATATTCACCCAGCTTCAAAGTTTTCAGTTCTTTGGTGATGACACAAGAACCACGGATTGAGGAGAACAGCTTTTAGGAAGGCTATAAACTGGTCTTCTCCTGGGAGATGGTTGGGGGGGAGCAATGTTGCTTTTATCCCATAAAATCTTCCCTGTATTCAAATTATTTTCTTTGTTTATATGTTGCAGCTTTCTGCCTTTCTAATCAAAGGGTTTCATTACTATAGTTCCCCAACCAGCTAGATTCTGTTTTTGGAACCTGTATTTTTAAGTGCCCAACACCTGCTAGACTCAATTTCTTTGTTGGGATCATCATTTTTAGGAGTATAAAAAGAGTTTTAAAAATTTTGTTGAGGAGCGAAGCAAGCTCTTGATGTGAACCAGATTTGAAAATAGGTCTTCCATATTATTAGTACCATAATATTTCCCCGTCTCATCACTAAGGATCACTTAGGGACACAATCTGTTGCAATTCCTTATTTATCACTTAATATGGTAGCTGACTCAGGTTTTTCTGCGAATATGACACTGAGGAGAGAGTGACTTCACCCAACTGGGTCTTCTGGTTTCAGGAATATGATTTTTAAATGGCATTGTATTTGACATGGCAGAAACATTTTCAGAGATTTATTTTTGAACTCCATGCACAGGGGGAAAAAAGACCATAAAGAAGGTGCCATTAATATCTTTTTGTCTAAACCTATTTAGAAACACGTTTCCTCCAAAATGCACCCCCATATTCCACGCTATTCAACTTAGATAAAAATACTGGTGAAAATGAAATAGGGGGAAATTAACTAACAGGAAGATCTTTAATTTTGATTTAAGTGCATGAGCAGATGTACAGGGAGGGGTCTGGACGGGAATAAGTTCCAGATGGGGTGCCAGTGTCAATAAAAGCCTTTGAAGAGTTAGTGGCAAGTGAAATCCCAGCTCTTGGAGACTGAACACTTTTAATTACTCTACTAATAAAACATAGCTGACAAGCTCTAAGTTCTGAATGTCATCATTTCTTACCAGGGTTCTGCCGACACACTCCTGGATGGTCTTCCTGCTTCTGGCTTACCAAATACGATCTACTTTCTACATCACTGTCCCCTTGAATAAATGGGTGCCCTCAAGACTAACTCCCAACATGATCCATGAACGTAGGAAAGAAAATTTATAAAGTCGCTTGACTTAATGTTTTAGAAACACACTACTCTGACGTCCACACCGACAGTGGTCCTCTCCCTTGGTTTCTCGGGGTGTCCCACGTCACCTGCAGTAAGCAGGTGTCCTGCAGAGAGGATAGACATTCAACAACACAGAGGGGTCCCTGGAAACACCGTGCCTTTATTCGCACTTCCCTTACATTGTGTCACAACTAACACACTGTATATGCGTTCCATTAGATGGTTTCAAGGATTATACTGCCTAGCTTTAGGTGAAAACGTCACACAAGATGGACAGATGGCTTAAAGTGTCTTTCCCCAGAGCCGGTGTTGCCCTAGTGAGGTGAGAAGAAGCAACTGCAGGGAAAAACAGTATGAATACTTTTCTGACTCTTTGCGAGTTTTTATCAGCTATACTACAAAATGGCATTTAAAAATGACAACTTAATCATCTCTGACAAAAGAGGGCTCCAAAAACCAACATCAAAAATATTTTAAATACAAATGAATGTCCAAGTTCATTAATAAGGAAAACAGTGCAAGTATATACTTTGCCTTGAAATGCTGGCTGCTACAAAGAAGAAGCCAAATGAATCAACAAGACATTAAAAGTTATTATTTAGTTGAACTTTATTCCATTCTTTGGTAATGCACACTTATTTATTTTATAATGTATGTATCTGTAGAATGTTAATAATGTATTTTAAATGTTTAAATGTCTTACAATGTATGTATTTGTAGAATGGTATGTGTGTATACATACACTGGCACGCACACACATACTATTTATTGAAGTGGAATGGTCAAAATAATTTATTAATAGGGGTATATGGAATTTGGCACAACATTGTAAAGTAACTATAACTCAATTTAAAAAATGTTAAAACAAAACAAAACAAAACATTGCAGCCAAAACCAGAGTGATGTTTCTAAAATAACTTTATGAGTATATCACTCTTTTGTTTAAAACCTCACACACCTATCCAGTGTTTTCAGGATGAAATGCAGACTCCTCGCTGCAGCATTCAAACCGCATGCTATGCCATGGTCCCTACCACCTCTGTCTTCCACTTCACATACTAAATACTGCATATTTTCTTATCCCTGCCCATCACCTCTCACCGCCAAGCACACACATTTTCTGCCCTTTGGAGGTAGCAAATTATTCTAGATTTTATATTTGACTCGTGTGAAATATGTATTTGTTCAGTTAATTAAGGCAGTGGGAGCAAATGCCTTGGAATAGCAAAGAATAGTTGGCTTGCTGTGAGGTTTCAGCATAAAACTGGTGGAACATTAGCAGTAATATTCAGTGATGGGAGTCAGAGGAGTTTCTGTTGAACTTTCAATTCCTTTCACACTTCATGCTGTCTTGCTCCGAGGACAGTATTCCCTCTCCTTCTTTTCAACAAGTTAATTCCTATCTAATTTTCAGATCTGAACTAGCACGCCACTTTTTCTAGGAACCCCTCCCTGATTTCCCCAAGGCCTTTCCTATGGGTTCCTCTGCTGCCGCCTTCTTACCTCCATCAGAACAGTTATCTCCCAACAAGGCTGAGGCCCTGGTCAGACAGTTTATGTATTTATTTATATGTTTATACCCCTAGAACCTAGCACAGCGCCTTGAACATAGTAGAGTATTATTGATTTCTATTATTATTATATTGAATCAATGAATGAATACAAATGTAGCTTCAAGAGTAAACAATGGCAAAAAGGAGAATCCAGGAATATTCATTTTTCCTTTATCCCCCTCTCCTTCAAAAGCCTTCTTCTTGTCCAAGCACCCCCTTTTTCTGCCTTGCAACTTTTTGTCTGCACCAGATAGATATTCAAATCCAACTCCAAGTCCAAAGTTAACCAGTCCCCTGGTGGAAAGTATTCTTTGAGTGTCCATTTTGTATGTGTTTGGACTAAATAAACAATAAACTACTGATGTCTATAGCATTAAAAAAAAAGTTATTTACAGATAACCAAAGGAGCACTTCTTTCAGCTAGTATATGATTTAAAAAAAAGTCTACACAGCGTTTTTGTTTTGCATAGCACTTCATTGCTTTAAATATCAAGAGAAACACGTGTCCATGATAGGGGAACATCAGATTAAGGAACAGATGTTTCTGGACATGTGGCCCTTCCTGAGATTCCTGTTGTGAGACCTTCACAGCGATTACTCACCAACCCAACCCTTGTGAATAATCTGTGCCTTCTGAGAATGAGTTGATCAGAAGTAGAGCAATGATACTAAAGTAACCTTTCCCATTTGTAAGTCACATGACAGTACTGAGTGTCAGGAAGGAGCACATGTCCAGAAACATCAGTCCTATAACCTGTCGTTCCACTGTCACGAATACACATCCCTCTTGACATCTAAGGCACTAGTTTCGCTTAGTAACTGTCTCGTTGAATACATTTATAATTCTTTCAAATAGATGGGGAAAATTCTCTCCCCTTCTCTTCCTCTTCACCCATACACACAAGCACACACGCACACACATGCACACACAATTTAAAGTCAAGAGAAATGAAGGTTAGAACTTAAGCCACTTGATTTTGTCCACAAAAATGGTAAGAGTTAACACCATGAGCTCCCTGAACCCTAGTCCAGGGTTCATGTCCATGCATCAGGGGAGCCCTTTTCTCGTCCGATCCCACAACTTTTGTGACTAGTACCTCTTCTCATCCCCACCACGACATCGGTGTGAGAGAACGGGGGCCATGCACACAACAGCTGACGGATCACCGCTCTGTAACTGCAGAAAAACGCTGTGCTGAGCAGTGGGAGGCAGCAGCTTGTCCACACGGCTGTGTCCACACTTAGATGTTACACCACACTGAAACGGAACGCCTTGATCTAGAGAATAACTGCCGAATTCTAATTTGTGACAGTCCAAACAAGAACAAGTTACGTCGTGCTCATCCATTAGAAGCTCTTGTTACATCTTAATCAGGCAGGAAACTGCACACAAGTTGTGAACACATTAGTATAGTTATCCATTTGTAATTTCAGAGAGGATGTAAACAGAGCGGCCAAATCTACAATTTAGCATCTTCCACAGAAAGAAAATATCTGCAGTCCTTTTTCATCAGCTGAATCATATTAGCTCTATTGACTAAAACTCACCATTATACTAATTACATTTTAAAATAAAATTTACCGTACATAAATGTATCAGTTCAGGCACTGACCTATCACTTTTGCATACATTTGATTAATTCTCTAAATAGTTCTGTGTATCTCCATTTCACGAATGAGAAAATTGAGACATAGGTTGTCTACTGATACGCAGCTGGGAAGTAGTGAAGGTGCAAACCTAAATCTCTGTGACGTCCAAGTTCATCCTCTTAAGCACATTTATATGTGATGTTTCACATGCAATAGGACCGTGGACTTGACTGCAACAGTGAACACTGTTTGGGCCAGTTGAGAATGGATTTGTTCACCTCACCAAAAGATAACAGTAGGAGAGATCTCTTTCCTCAAAATTAAGTATCCTAACCTGTGAGTAGGCGTCAGCGTGCACCATGAAGGGTCAGCGGCTTTCTTTTGGTCCTGCCAGTAGGATTTTCTACAGTGGCACTGGTGGCCCCGTCTGTCTGAGGCTATTCTCCCTGCCAATGGCCCTCAGGTCATTAAATCCCAGCTCTTTGTCCAGAGAAATTCATCTGCCAGGTTTTCTCCAGCCCTAGGCTACAATTATATAGAAGTGGCACATGCTTTCAAAGGTCCCACCTCAACTTTCCAGGGCAAACAGACTCTCCCCTCCTAATTCTTTCTTCCTCTATCACCCCCAGCACCTGAGCGCCTCGGGATCTCTGGTCCGTTTTCCGATGGTGCTTTCTTCACTCTAGTTCAAGACTCTTGTGTTCAAGACCTAGCTACCCCCTGGCCCTTTGCGATGTTGATCACTAACTAGTGTATCTCAGGCAATTTCTAGAGTTTCTATTCCCCTTACCTCCTCTTTGCTTAAGCATTCTTCCTGATGAAACAAAGTCAGGAAGGAAAAGGCAGAGAAAAGAGAAAGACAGTTTGAAGGCAAAAATAGTATAAAGAAAATAATACAGTGACAATTGTTCAATATTAGCAAAAGAAACTTTGTTATTTGTTATGTTTTCTTATTTTGTCTAGTAGACATTTTATCCTGAAGTTGTTAATGGAAATAAAATGTCTTCTAAGAAAAATCTGCATTTGTCTACAGAATAGATATGGGAGTGAGACACAGAATCAGTAAAATACATTTTGTCTCCAGGTTTTAAAAATGCCTCAGCCCCTCTAATTAATAGAAGTCTCTTTGTTTTATCATTTTTTTTGGAAACTAGACACTTGATACTAGATACCAAAATAAGAGATATATTCAGTGTTCAGAAAAATCGTTTTTTCAGGAATAGACCTTTCAGTTTATTAATTAATCAATACATTATTATTGAATAAACTATATATTTTACTTAATTATTTTTCATACTGTCTGACAATACACTCAATAATGTTAGGAAACTTTTTTAATGAGTTATCTAGTCTTATGTCCTTAGAGCAAAGAATAGTGCTGGGCACATAATAAAATAGCCACTGAGTTAATATTGTTTTGATAGAAGAATTAATGATACTTATTGGGTCCTGACATGTTATTCTAATTGATAAGGCATAAGCAATATTATAGATAATTTATATTCATGCAGAGAAAGCACATAATAAATATTACTTACAATCAATATTTACTGAGCTCCCAGCACTTTGTATTTGATACACTGAAAATTAATTCTAGAAACAATAAAATGCAATTTTTATTTTATATTGTTAAGTAGCCTTTATAATTATTACTGAGTCTGGTCTGTTGTACCATTGGATACACTCATATGCTGGAAAAACTGGGAATTGTAATTTGTTGTCACTGTAGCTGTGGTTGAAACCAAGCTCACTGATGCCCTCCAAAAGTTCCACAAAAGTAGGATTCTGTCTGTGAGGCAGCAGGGGAGAAGGGATATCCAAAACTGCTCAAGCCCTGTCTGCTCTAGAAGGAATACCTTACTACTCCAGCCCATAGTGACAATTCCATCCCTGAGCTTCCATCCTGCCTCTGTGTGGATCACACAGATTATTATTTGATTTTACACTGTCTTATAAACAGTGTGTTTACACGGTTTCTTGCGTTTACACAGTTTTGTGTTTTGCGACAGTTTACTTCCTGAAATAGACGTTATCTGAAGCATTTGCAAAATGGATGGTAGTTGAGTTCAGCATTAATTGCAAAGAAGAATGCTCATGAAAACACTGAAATGACATGCCTGTCTTGTGTCAGAATTTCTACCAAAGGCCCACAGAAAACAACATGAGTCTGTAAGTATTCCCACGAAGCACAGAAAGGTATGACCCCACAGGGAGGCAGCTGACTGCTCCTTTGAGCCTCACCCCGCCCCACCCTGCTTTAGAAACAGATTATAAATTTGAAATAATGAGCTGCTAGCTTAGGGGGCCGTGCTTCATACAGTTTCCTTTCCTACACAATAAGAAGGGAAATGAAGAACCCCTCCAAGAGAACCAAGCCAAGGTCCTTAGTACTTGAAAGAAGAAAAGCTGGGCAGTGCATTCCCCTTCCGAGAGCTCATTTATTCCAGTTTGTACAGACTCTTCATTCTGTCACCAGAGCAGAACTTCACAAGTTCCTAAATGAGCTTAACACGTGTCTGCTGGAGTCTAAGGCGTATATATGAGCATAAAAGCTGGTACCTGCTTCCTTCTTGAAAGATTTGGCATATTAAACTATGTTATGGTTACTGGGGAAAAGGGGAGGGAAAGGGATAAATCTGAAGGTTTGCAAATGTTAAATTTGCAAATGTTAGCCACTGTATATAAAAATAGATAAAATATTCTTCTGTATAGCACAGGGAAATATATTCAATATCTTGTAATAACCTTTAATGAAAAAGTATATGAAAATGAATATATGCATGCATATGCATGACTGGGACATTGTGCTGCATGCACACCAGAAACTGATACATTGTAACTGACTGTACTTCAATTTAAAAAAAAAAAAAAAAGAAAAGAAAGTTTTAGAAGTAAGAATTTGGCCTGACAAAGACACATGAATTTTCACCATCAAGTGGATACTATAAAAAGTGGCTAGGCTTATACCATCTTAATACAACCTGCACAAGTGGTAGTTGATAAGGACACCAGGAGTAAAACCAGGTATGAGTCACCAGGGCAGGTGGTAAGTGGAGGTTGCAACAGGCAACCAGAAAGTGCATCACATATAATGAAAAGGTCCATATGGAGCCCCCCCCAAAAACACAGGGATGTGTCTCAATAAAGAGCCAACATTTAGTCTAGGCTCAAGACTAGTCATTATCAGTTAAGAAAGAATTTCAACTGCACCAAGCATGCAAGACTTCTCACATCTCTCCCTCCAAGAAATCCTCCCCACACTGCAATCCTGCAACAGTCAGAACACAAAGAATGGGGAAAGGCGGAAAAAGAGCGGAAGAGTACATCACTTCCATCTTCCCCAGTGCAGGGTGGCAAATAGAAACTTCAGGGAAAGGAGAAGATTTGAAATGAATATAAAATTGAAGTTTTGTTTTGAGTTGAAGTGATTTTGTAGTACTTGCAAATGAGACTTAGGAAGGGAAACAAAACTGTTGTTTTAACTAAAACTTCTCAGAAAAAGAACAGGAACTGTCTGAGATGTGTCAGCAGGTTTGGAAGTGTTACCCAACAGAATGCATATGATTAATGGTGGGGAAAATGGGAGGGTTCCCTATTTTTACCTCATTGAGTTCTATCTTTTCAAATATATATATGAATAAATCAGCACTACTTGCTCATTATAAAAATGGGTTTTCCATATAAGCCCAAGAACATGCTTTCTTCTCATGCCTCCTTCTCCATTTGAGGGGCTGTCTCCAATGTCATCACCTCCTGCTTATTTATCTTACTAGGTTCATCTTAAACACAACTTCATCCCTGACGGAGTCCTTGATTTCCACTACTCCCTATTGCTAAGCTTTCAGTTATGGCATCCATCACTTTCTTCACAAACCCTTAATCAAGCACTCACTTTTATCATCTCCATGACACTTACCATAGCGATAAAAAATGAACTAACCTCTGTCATTAAGGAGCTTACAGTCTTGCAGTGTGAAAGGGTGTGCACACAAGCAGAGAAGTGATCTAAAGAAGTTATTCTTCTGTACCTGGGGCTGGAGGCGTGTGATCTCATGGGAAGCAAGGAGTCAGCATCAAAGAAAGTTTCAGAGAAGAAGAAGGAAGAAGTGGGTTCTGACGGATGTCTTGGGCTAATTAGATACTCTGTTGCTCTAACTGAGATACTGCTTCTTAAATAAGGAAGAATTTTATCTCTACCTCAAGCTGTTGAAACAGAATATGGAAATAGAATATAGTCATATGGATAGTCTTTAATAGTCCAAAGCCATGTAATGCAAATTTTCAGAAGTGTAAAATCCAAAAAGGAAGAAGAGGGAGTTAGTTGGTAGGATGACAGAAGGTAATTAGACGTGAGAGGTAAAGTTAAACTATGTTAATAACAGAACACTGTTGCTGAATTCTAAAAACAACTTTTTCAAAAGGCCTGGAGTGGTGTTAAACGCGGAACTTTTCTCTATGTGGTCCAGCGTTTCCCCCTCACCTACCCTGAGAGCACACTCAAGACGTGTCTAAGGTGTTCAAAAATCAGCCCCCTCTTCTTGAGCTGTTTTAGGTGGGAATCTGTTTCTTGTGAATAGAATACAATGACAGAATGTAAACAACTAAAGTAAATTAAAAGTTTCATGTTACATGTTAGCCGAGGCAGAGAAAGCTACTATAGACTAAGTGTCTCGACGATCAACAGTGTCTTTTCCACCTTTATTACTAAGCCTTATATATGCAGAAAAAGGATCTTACAGATTAGTTTCTCTATCAATCTTTACAAGAGTTGAAGTAAAATGAATTACTACTGAACACCTTTGTGACCAGGCACTTTCGAGGAGGTGAGGACATTGTTTTCAAGGGGTTTGCGATCTGCCAGGATAGAGAAACACCAAACAGGTCATTTCAGTGTAGGGCAAGTATGGAGATAGTAGTAAAATCTAAGTAACTTAACTTCTGGGGAAAAGAAAGGTTTGCTAGAGAAAGGGAAAAATAGGCAAAAAAAGATAAGCTTTCGTTGTTTGTTAAGTGCTGGTTTCTGCTACTTGTGACTCTTAATGAGCTTCCTTACTTACTACACCTTTAAGGAGAAATGTCTTCTCCCCCAGAGAGTAAGTCATGAAGCTTCAACCAGTGGCTGCAGGGTCTCATGAACAATACACTGGGTAAGAAGATGTGAATTTCCTTAAGAATCATATCAATAGCAATTTGGGTAAGTTACCTTCTATCTGTGATCAAGCCAGCCTTAGCATCGGACTTCCATTCTTCCCATGGACTTGCTCTCTGTAGTAAGGACGTCAAACCAAAAAAGTTCATCAGTTTCATAATGACCATGAAATCTTCTACGGAGCTTTATGAATGTTGAATAGACACAAGAGAGTAAAACTGACCTCAGTTGGGGTTTTATTATGGGGATGTGACGCAGGTATTTATATCGACCCCTGTTTTGCTATCAAGAGTTCAGAATAGCATAACTACTATATATGAGCTGGGTTAGTGTATGTTGTCATTTGGGGGCTTAGCTAAGTAATTTTTAAGTCTCATTCTAACATTAAACAAACCTACAAATCTTAGTTATTATTTCTCAAACTAGATTTTTGAGAATCCCCAGTGGCTCCTGGCTCTTTTTAAGAAAAAATCTCAGGAATGCTCTTTCTTTCTCAAAGGCCCCAAACTAGTTGATAATAATCTTTCTTGATTTTTCTTCTTTTTATAATGGTGGATATTTCTGTATAAATTTATGAATTTAAAGTTACCAGATTGGCCTGAAGATTTTATTTATAAACCAGATCACAAAGGATTATTCAAGGAGAAAAATCCTTCTTGAAATTAGCTAGAAAACAAGGTTATCTTTTGTTTTTTTCTTTAACCACTTTATTGAGGTATAATGGCTATCCAGAGAACTTAGCATATTTAATATGTACAATTTGATGAGTTTAGACATATGCAAACCCCCATGATACCATCAGCATGATCAGGTAACAGACATGCCCGACACCTCCCAAAGTTTTCTTGTGTTGCTTTCTTTTTTGTTTTGTTTTGTTTGTGGTAAAACCTCTCAACATGTGAGTGAACTTCTTAACAACTCTGATGTGCACAATATTGTACTGTTAACTGCAGTCACAGTGCTGTACAGCAGATCTCCAGAACTTACTCATTTTGGGTAACTGAAACGTTATACCTATTGAACAAAGAATACACAGTGAAGAAAGGATTGTTTCTTCAACAAATAGTGTTGAGAAAACTGAATATCTGCTTGCAAAAAAAAATTAAAATTGGACTCCTACGTTATAGTACCATATACAAAATCAACTCAAAATGAATTAGACTTAAGGAGAAGACCTGAAATTGAAAAGCTCTTGAAGATTACCTTTGTTTTTAACTTTATTGAAAAACTTTTCATTTAATGTATCAAGAGAGGTTCAACACAGAAGAAAATAGCTATTAGCAGGTTGAAGCTACCATTACTTTAATATAATTTCCCTTTGAACAGTACTGAGAAGAAATATTTTCGTTTTACTTTTTTATAAAATGTAATTTAAAAATTCTGTTTACTACAAAAGTAGTTACATTCATGGATAGATCCCCAAATGTCTAAACATACATCAGTCCAGGGAAATAAAAAGAAAATGAAGTACATAGAACATTAATTAAAGTTTCAAACCTATAATGGAAAATAATCTGGAAAAACACATATAAATAACTGAATCACTTTGCTGTATATCTGAGACTAACACAACATTGTAAGTCAACTCTACTTTAATTTTAAAAAAGTTTAGATATCTTGCAGGATCTTTTTAACTCAATTTTATTCAGTTTCCATTCCTCCATGCTTTTATGTATTTTGGGGGAAACGTTATTTTTTATGCAAGGCAATGAAGCTCAATTTAATACTCATTATAAGCATTAAAATCAAAATCACATAATAAAAGATAATTAAGGCACTTATAAATATATTACATTAACAGCAGGGTCAATTGTTAGAGTTTCTCTCTAATTAGAAATATTTCAGACCTAAAATAATTACCCTTTTTTTTTTTTTTACCTTCTCTTATCCATGTCTGTACATCTGATTGAACTATTCTAAATCAGGAAAAATATGTATTTGCTTTGATGTGTTCTCTGAATTTCTCACTGAAGTACAAAAGTTAAACTCTTTAAAACCTACTGTGTGACCTATATAAACTAAAACATTTTGGAACTCAGATAAATCAGATCAAGAATTCTTTGAGACAAAAAATAATTTTATCTCCTCTGGTGAGCCACAGAAGCTTTGCTTCCTCATCAGAGAAAATATGTACATTTAACAGATAGAATGTATTTTATTTATAGAGGTTCCTTTTCTCAATGTCTTTTACAAAAGATAACTGGTCGTTTCTCCAGGGTCACAAAGCTCAGCTTTTCTAAGTTCCACAACATAATTATTTATATCTGCTGAACTGCTGTTGAACTGGAAACACGAGAATTCTTTTTTTTTTTATTGTTATAATGCCATTCCCTGTCTCTTCTAAGTATAACTCAGTATATAACTTCAAAATACATCTCTCGTGGATATTCAGTAAGATATTACATGTGAAATTTTTTGAAGAGTCTGGTCAAATAATATTAACGCAAAAACTGTTTCATCATTACAGCATTTCCCAGAGCCTCTGATATCATAATTTAATGTAACTTAGATGCCAGAGTGGGAGTGGGTGGAGGCTAATATACTGCTTTGCTGCCTTAAACTCTGCTAACCTGGAATCCATATTGACATTTGTCTAAACATACTTGTCATGGATTTAAGAGCTAAAAACAAAGCCTAACTGCCATATGTACTTTCATTTCTAATACTGTCAAAAACACGGCCTCTGAAACCCCAAGAAAATGATAAATATTTTTAAAAATACATACACAAACTTTTCGATACATTTCTTCATTGGCAAAAAAAAAAAAAAAAAAAAAAAAAAGTATGGCATCCACAGATATCCCAAATGAAGGGAAAGCAGGACTCCTGAGGTGTACGCCAGCACTCCAGGTAGCTTTCAAGATGGAGAACTCGCCCACCCCAGGAACCGGGAGCTTCAGGTTTAATGTCAACCCAGGACATGAATGAAAGGAGGATAAGCCTCCAATGTCGGGGTTAATAGAAAATTCCCACAGAAAGCTGCTGCAGGGAACAGGAGGACACTACGAACGGGAAGGAGGAAGCTCTCACAGGAAGGAATAATACCAAGCTTGTCCTTATTTGACTTTTCATCTGAAGTCTGAAATACTTGTGAAAGTGAAAAACCCAAAGGGATAAATTATTTTAAGGTGGTATCCGCAGTACCCTGGCAAAAGCAAACAAAAATCAAGAAATAGACACCAACAAAAGAAGACACAATAATTACATCAAAGTAATATGAGATCACAGTTAAAAGCCACCAAACAAATGAAGAAAAAAATAAAAAAGGTCACCCGAAGTGAAAAACACCAGAAACAACAAACATAAAATATGAATTACAAATATTCCAAATATTGCAATTACCATAGAATAAAAACAGTTATATTTAATGTCTATATAAATAAAAGGTTATTGAAAATATGAACATCATGTAAGACACGGCTAGAAAGACTGAGTAGACTTGAAAATAATTTCCAAGAGAATTTATAGAAAGAAAAAATACGTAGAAATCAAAATTTTAAATAACACGGGCAGTTTTAAAACAAATAGCTTTCACTGAAGAGTGAAATATTCATTCCAAAAATTTGGAGCTTAAAAATTACATGGAATTTATTACAGGAAGATGAAGTGCTTTAAAAACTCTGTTTTATTATGAAAGAGCAAGTAAGAGATCTGAGTACAGAGTACGGAGGCCCATTATGTATCTAACTGGAGATTCCAGAAGTAAAGAAAAGAAGGATGGTGAGATTATATTTCAAAAGATAAAGGAAGCAACCACTAAAAAGGCAATAATAATAATGATAATAATAAAAATAATAATAATAACAATGTATAGGCAGTATAATAAGAGAGAAAATGAATTATATAAAATGCTCAGAGCTAAAAAAGGCCAAAAATAATTGTAACTCTGATGATGGATGTTAACTAGAGTGTGGTGGTCACTTTACAATATATACATTATATACGTGTCAAATTACGTTGTACTGTTGAAACTATATAATGTTATATTATATGTTAATAATACCTCAATTAAAAAAAAAATACAAAAGGCACAGGTCCACTTATAAGTGTTTTTTATTTTCAGTAAAGATGTACTGTAGTACTGCATGAGCCTAAACTACACTTCAGTACTACGTGAGTATAAACTACACTTTAACAGACACCTCACCAAACAAGAAATGCAGAAGGTAAATGAGCACATGAAAAGATGCTTCTAACCATGTGTCATCAGAGAGATGCAAATTACAACAACTAGACTACCACCACACACTTATTAGAAAGGACGAAATCTGGAACACTGAAAACAAATGCTGACAAGGGAGTTGCGCGACCGAAACCCTCACTCATTGCTGGTGGGAATGCAAAATGGTTCAGGCACTTTGGAAGATAGTTGGGTCATTTATTACATAACCAAACATATTCTCACTAGAGACTTACTAGCCTTACCAAAGACTCCTGTAAAAACTCCAGCTTTGTTGACACCTTGATCTTAGCCCCATAAGACCTGTTTCACACTTCTGACCTCCAGAGCTATAAGATAATAGATTTGTGTTGTTTTAAGCCACTAAGTTGTGTTTTTCTTTTTCTTTTTCTTTCTTTCTTTCTTTTAATAGCAGAAATTCTTGTGATGATCTTGATTGTGTTTTGGAAATTTTGGAATATGTTACCATTGGCAGAAACTTGGGTGAAGAGTATAAAACCTCACGTATGAATCTACAATTATCTCAAAATAAAGTTTAATAAAAATGCGTATGTTTCACTTTTCTTAAAAATTTGGAATACATTTAATTTTAGAATTTTATTAATGTTTTGTCTGAGTCTTAACACCTTATTTCTTCATTTAAAAATCATTTTTGAAGCTGATCATTTTTGAAAATGATCATTTATGATCATTCTGATCATATATCTTTAAAAGATAAATCACGGCATTAAGATCATAGTACTGATTTCAAAACATTTTCCATCAACAATGACTCGGCTTTATAAAGAGATCCTGGATTGCTTCAGGACTATATTCTCTATAGAGAGGTACTATAACACAGTGTGTGAATTGTGCTCTGGAATTGGGTGTGTTCAAAGCCAGTCCCAGTAACTCACTGTCTAGTCTAATCTTGTGCAAGTTAGTTAACTTCACGAGGCTCAATGTTCTCACCTATAAACGAGATAATTATAGGATGCCCTATAGTGTCTGCTCGTTGTAAAGTAACAGTACTATTTTTGTTGAAAATATGCCTCATATGTGTTCGTATCAGGGGAAATTTAAGAATATAGAGTGGTCAAAATGTTAAGTATCTGAAAGTGAATGAAAAATCTCTGTGTGCCATTCCCTGCTACTAGCGGATAATTCCAACTGTGTGGTCCACGTGAGAAAGTACTTTCCAAATGGCCCCAGAAGATCCTTTCCTAATTTACCTTTTCCGTCATGAGAGGGCCAAATGATTTAGCACATTTAGAAAGTGACTTTTGACTTAATGACAGGCAACGTGATTGGCACAGGTCTGTACAAGGACTCCGAAGAGAATAAGGTTTTCTGTTTATTTTTCAGACACCTTGGAATGTTTCTGATTTAAAGAGAAGTTTCATTTTTCTAGCAGTGTGTGGCTTCTTCAAAGATCAAGTAAATCCTATTTCCTACGAAAAAAAGGCAAACTGCAGCCTATCTCCAGGGAGACCAAGGACACCTGAGTCTCACACACTTGTCTGAACACTCAATATCATTTCAGAAAATAAAAGCTCTCCATATAACTTTAATTCTAATTTGCTCAGCAATAAATTAGATTCTAAGCTTTTTCAAAGATATAAGTGGAAATCTTGGAAGTTTCCTCTCAGAAGGAAAAAAACACAATGAACAGTAATTTGATTTCTAGCCTCTCTTTATGAATTCATAAAGTACCAGTGCATTTTTACTGGATGGCATATAGTTCCATAGGGTGTCATTATCTTGTGTTATCGTGAATTCAAAACAAGACACTGAGCACCTGGAAATTAGTTTCTTGCCTTTTGAGATAAGGGTGCAGAGAGTTGCATGAGAGAGAATCTAATTGAAATTTAATTATTTTACCCTTTTTGTCAAAGTGATTATGCTAAGGGAAAAACAAAGTTCAGTGAGAAGGATAAAACCAGGTAAAATGAGGAAGTTTCTCAACCTGGTGGCACTGTCTGCTTGAATCTGTGACATTGCAGATGTGCATAATCACCAACAATTTTAGAATTTAGAATCACGAACAAGGTATATTGATGGCTCTGAGTCTTTGATCCTCTTGGGGCCAACCTCTCAGTATTTGCAGTGGACACCACCTGCATCAGTATTGATAGTTTGTCAAAGCTGGCAAAAGGTTTTGATCATTGTTTAAAACCATCAGCTGCTGTGAATAGGAAAATAGGTCAGCGTAACAAGATAAAAAGGCAGGATATAATTGTAGATGTCTTTGATGCAGGGGGAGAGGTGGTCATGACCGTGGGAAACGGATTGAACTTTATATATTCAACGGTTCTGAAAAATTACATAATTTTATAGTCCATGAATAACATATATGATTGAATTAAGATAACCCTTTGTGTTAAGATAGAAAAATAAAGACCTCACTATGGATGGGCAACAGAAATGGTGGGTTAAGAGTGGGGCACGCGGATATATCAAGGAAGTATAAATTGGATGCAAGATGTATGAAGCATTGCTAGCCATTATTTGTGCTGTATTTTCAGCCTTGCTGGCTTAGACATACCTTCTCTTCCTTTATTCTGTAACAGTTAAAGAAAAAAACCATGGTAAATACTTTGAACACTAGTAAGCCTATTTTTAAGACAGAAATCCTCTGGCATCCTCAGGCTGGCCTGTAACTCGGAAATCACTACAAGTGGAAAGCTACGTTAACGTTATCGCCTCTTCTCAAACTTTCAAGGTGACACTGACCCTTGGAAAAGATTATTTACAGTAAAATATCTATAATAAATTTACAATAAAATATCCAAAATATTTCACATCAGAGCCTTCTATATAGTGACTGTAAAGGTCGGAGGGGTTGGGAAAACTTGCTGCACCAATGATTTTTGTGTATTTGCTTCCAGTGCACTTTGCAGATACTTTCTCAGGGAAGAATAAGAGCCATAGGAATATAATGTTTTTTCTTGGTCCCTGTTATATACAAACAGAAAGCTTATTCTCATAAAGGATAACTCTGGGACTAGCCTACAAATAAGGCTGAAGTGTATCCCACTACACTCAACTTCTTTCATTTATCCATCCAACAAATACTGGGTACTCACCATGTGCCAGGCACTACTAAAGGCACTGAGAGGTAGATATTCAGCGAACAAAACAAACAGCTCTTATGGACTTACATCCCAAAGAGGGAAGACATCAACGAAGAAATATATACTATGCTACTTGACAATAAATGCTATGAGTAACAACAATAATAATGGTAAGAAAAATAATAGCAGTAGTAAACAATACTTACTAAATGCCAGATGTCATCAATGTTCTTTAAAAATATTATTCCTTTTGGTCTAACTATGAGAAAGATACTATTAGTATTTTATAGATGAGAAAATGAGGTACGGAAAAACTTGACCAAGTTGATAGTAATTAAATGGCAGAGCTAGGAATTCAAAGAGATTGACTCCAGATTTTGTGGTAAATAACAATAAGGCAAACTACATTCAATTTCTTACAATAACATATAATGGAAAAGAATCTTAAAAGAAAAAAATATATTAGTATGTGTGTGTATACATATATATATATATATATGTATACACACACATATGTATGTATAACTGAATTGCTTTGCTATACACCTGAATCTAACATTGTAAATCAACTACATTTCAATAAAAGATAAAATTCAAAAAAACATTAAAAAGAATAAGGCAGATTAAAGGGGATTAAGAGGGATGGAGTATGTACTGTTGTATATTCTAGGATCTGGGATGATTTCTCTAAGCGACCAAATATATGATCAGAAATATGAAATGAATATGACAGCAAGCTATGCAGAAGTGGCTGTCACACAGAAGTAACGGAGAAAAATGGCAGGAGTTGAAGGCAAAGAGGTTGTGGGTGGAGACTACAAGGATCAGATCACATGGGCGGTAGAAGACTTAGCAAGGCAGGTTTCTATTCCAATTTGTTCCTATTTCAGTACAATAATACAGTTTGACTCAAAGACCTAGGCAAGAAAAGAGACTGTGCGTCTCAGGAAGATTTGCGGAGATAAATACCGAGAAAAGACTTCACTTTCTAAGAAACTGACAAATAAGTGGCCAGAGCCATTGTAATTTAGAACACATTTATGTAAATTCAGTAATAACCACAGCCCAGGTAACCTATAATGTTGTTTTTGCAGTTAACATAGATTTGTTAGTGTTTGATTTCTACAATTCAAAATTCTCATTCATAGTAATTTACATTTCTTGCTTAATATTTCTTGTATGTAGTTTTTCTAAATCATTGTAGACTGACAATGTAGAAAGATATAGAGATATCATCTAATTTTTTAAGACTTCCTAAATTGGAATGTGTTATGTATTGACATTGTTGTCCTCATTAAATATTCTCTGTGATCGTCCATTCATTGGTTCATTTTTCAAATAATATAGAGAACCAGTGTTAGAATAATTTCTATGTATCTTCTGGGTTTATTCTGTGTCTGGATAACAGCATACAACAGTAGAATGTCTTGTTACTGACAGTCATAAGGTGAACCCAAGCAGGAAAAGTGCCAACTGTGGACCTCCACTTTCGTATGCCTGCATTGTTGCAATGTGCATTTGTAACGTGCACATTTTGAACTTTAACACTTGCAAAGAAAGTGAAAAAGCTGCAGTTCTTTGGGCAAGTTGATGGCTCTCTATTAAGTGGTCCATTTACCTGTAGCCACCCAAGGTAACCCTGTGTTACATAAAGTTTCTTCATTCTAACAGATCTTTAAGTTATTGAATGTCTTTCCTCAGTATTCTCTTTTTTTAGAGCCCAGGCAGTGGTACTTATGAAATTAAAATGAAACCTATGAAAGTCTTACCTATGAAAGTATTACCCAGTAGTCATAAATTGGGATAATAAAAAGAAAATAAAAGAAAAAAAGAATTCAAAATAGGGGAAAATGAAGAAATTAATATAGAAGCAGAGAAAACTAGTTTTGTAGTACCTGCTCTAATGCTAATTGTGTGACCATGAGCAGGTCACGAAATGTTATTAATTTAACATAATAATCTGCCAAATGAGGTGTTATGAGAGAATATATGAAATTGTTTAAGCATAATATAAAAATGCTAAATAAGTTTGCTCAGGGCATAACAAAGTAACACAGGTAAGTTACTATCTTAACAATAAAAGCTAAATATTTTTAACCAGCATATTATGTACCTCCTTTAAAATTGCTAAATAACTTGAATATTTACAAATTACCTAGCTTAGTTAATTAGTTACCTAAGTAATCAATTAGTTCCCTAAGTACTCAATTAGTTATGAAAGTAATTTGTATTTCAATTGAATGTATGTTAACTTATATCTAGTGGAAGGAAGGGCTCCCACGGAAACGTTACCAGAGGTAAACCTCTCTCAGAGGCACAGTCCCACCTTCATCCAGGCTGTCACCCCCACTAGAATAGTATCATTCACTTTGTAGGTGGCCATCCTGGATTTCTTTAATTAATGAATAAATCAGTAATCTATGAAGCTTTAATAATAGAAGAGCCTCTTAATTGACAATATCCCGAAAACATCACAGAGCCACTCTAAACTACTCAGAATCCCCATTTTCAATATTCTACTTAGTCTATACATTTCTTCATTTTAACTACATAATAAGCTAATCAAAAGCAAATGAACAGTAAAAACTGATTCCAAATATTATTGACCAAAAATTATACTTTGTGACACTTAGATTATGACAAATATAGACAAAAATAGATTAGGACAAAATACAAATGTCTATAAGAAAAATGGAAACACTTCCTTAGGTAAATGTGTATTTCTTTAAAAGCCTGTAATTCAGGGGGTGGGAACAGCCCAACAAAAGAACACACTGAGGTTCTAGAAAACATATTATGAGTTAATTAGGCTTATATAGGCCATCTGGTCACCTAACCAGAATTTATAAAATTGATTTCCTAAGTGAAATATTCTGGGATTTAAGCCTATTATTTTCAGATGAATTCTTTTAGTATTACACATTTTCCTGATGGTGTCTGATGTACTGGCATCACACTGCCACTCCCTTTTATGATGAAGAACATGTTAAATTACAAGTACCAACCAAAGGTAGAAAAACATATCGTGGAAGATTATTATTTTTCATAAATAATAATTTGCTTATCAGATTCTTTATTGGTCACCTGCTAGGCAGCACATATCTGATGGAGTGGAAGAAAGGATAGCTGATTTTTGAAGAATCAGACAGAAAGGGTTGTAGAAAAGAAAGCAATACATTTTGTGCGGGGTGGGTTTTAAATGCATAGAGTTAATGTGGCAAAGTAGTAGCAGAAGTCATCAGGCCAATGAAGAAGAGAGAATAAAGGAGAAGTGATGAATGAAGCCTAGTGGAGAATACTTTCACCTGCTTACAAGTCTTGTCTAGAACTAGTTTGGCTACTTTTGTGTCCAGTCTATGAAGCCTGATATCAAACAGCCAGGATAGCCTTCCTATGATTCTCCGAAGCCACAGAAATGTATCAGTCAAAGCATTTTCTGTCTTCAGTGATTTTCCTTGATTTCTCCACTTAAATATCCCAAATGAATTCCCACACTGATGATTTCTGTTAACTTTTGGGATTACCAAGGAGCTAAATGCATTTTAAAGCCAAATTTCAAAACTGTATGTTCAAAATTTGTTTTTACTTCTTTGTACCAGATGATGAATCTGGTAAAACTAGAGGAACAAATAAATTCTGTTGGACTATTTAATAGGGGGTCTCAATCAAAGTGCTTCTGGCTTCATCATTTTAGTCTTTTTAAACTAGACTGGACAAGTCACCAGGGAATCCACTGTGAAGAGCTGCCTCCTGGCTGTGGACTAAATGGCCAACTACACCATGACTTTCTTCTCTGTAATTCTGTTACAAGTGACAGCTGTGTTCCTAGCGCAAAAATAAGAACTTAAAACCACCCACAGAGTTCTTCCCCAAAATAACTTATTTCCAGAAGATCTGAATCTGTGCTGGAAGGATTTGGGGTTTTTTTTATTATTATTATTATTTTTTTGTTTTTTTTAAATGAACACTGAGATCAGTGTACTTTGACAAGCTTGTGTTTGGAAATATAAAATTCACTTTTCTATAGACTATAGGATGGAAATAATCAAATCTCTGGGATTTCTGATAGCATGATACACCCTGTTACGGTTGTCACCTAAGTCCCCTGGCGATTCTAAACTCAGGTGACCAAGGGAAGATATTTCCTTTAAAATGTGTGTGTGTGTGCATGTGTGTGGAGGACGGTGGGGTGGGGAGCTTCTCCTCTACCCCCTCCGCCAGCCTTACTGCAGCTTAATAATCACTGCTGCAGATTATATAACTGCCAATCAGGACTTGCTCTGGTTACTTTCCCTTAAGAATATTTGTTTCCAGTTCTTTTATCTGAACGTAATAGAATATATGATTGCTTCTGATAGACACAATTGTTAGAAAGAGGAGCAGAATTAATGTGACTGGTATTAAATCTTGAAACACACAATAGTTTTAAAAAGCTAACATATTGGAGCATCTCAATGCAATTTACAAGCGAATGAGTCAATGCCAGCTCTTCCACTATTTTTCTGAACAAATTGAGCAGCTGATATAAGCAGTTGGTAAGACTTGTTTTACAGACTTGGGAACTCTGATCTGTCTTCCTCTGATAATAGGAAGTTTTAGAGGTTGTTATAAATCCACAGAGTACCTCCTAACAGATTGACTGGTGCCAGATGAGCCATTTTTTAAATCGGATGTCTTTTTTAAGGTGGAGTTGCTGGTACACTACTAATTATGACTAGCTCCAATATCTCATTGCTCTATTTCAGTATTTCTATATTTCTTTACCCTGATAATCTGGTTTCAAATCTCTCTGTGTCCATCGGCTAGCTCTTTACACACCTTTCTTTCATTACTCTAGCCCCCTTAACCCCACTCCAGCCTCTCCAGTTTGTTTCTTGACTATCATGACATGGAGTTAGATACTTCAACTCTGTAAAATGGGGATGCTGTCAGCACTTGCTTCACTGGGTAGCTGTCAGATAAAAGATAACTATGCATGTTAGGTACTTTTAAAATTAAATACAGACTGGAGACCAGACTCGAAATTCCTTGAGCAGGCAAGACGATCTAAGCCACGTAAATGAAACTTAATTTAGCTTATCCTGCAAAACATGTGAAACTGTAAATGCCTCTGATAATCATAAAAGAAACATAAGTCATCTTCCTAAAAATGGTAAGACAATCAACTTTTAACCAATCCTTTGCTGTTTGGTAACCTCTATTGTAATAACCAAGCATTGTAAAGGTTAAACAACTTTCCCATTTTCACTTTATAAGCCGTCCTGTAAAATCAGGCCCATGAGTTTCACGTCAGTCTTTGAATTTGAAAACTCCAAGTTCATGAACTGATTACTGTGTGCCCAATAATCAATAAATTTTACTAATTTCTATTTCTGTGATCCAGGGTTTGACGCCTGCTATTTCTAAGATGTTGGCAGTACTTGGCCCGGGACCCTCCCACTAGAATTCCTGCAAACAAATTCTTGCTGTTATTAGTATTATTATTGTCATAGCAATAGTATTTTCTGTGCATCTCAGCCCTGGTTTTTATAGCATTCACTTTGGCCTTATCTCTTCCTGTGCTCTTCATACAGAATTAGCTGAGCACAGATCTCACCGAGGTGCCCACAATAGCCCCCTTGAGTTTTCATCATCTAGCTGCCTTCTCTTATCTGATTCTGTCTTAGACTTGGTGGAATTCTATACATAGTTCCACTGTTAAATCTGGCTTGTTTGTGAGGGAAATGATAGTCAATATCTAGATTTTACCTACATGGTGGGCAAGGAAATAGTACAGATTTTAGATATTTGATGAAAAATGGTTACCATTAACTGGAGTACTTCTCTGTTTTTGAGTTTGTATCTTCATCAGGAAAGCATTTATTCAATTAAAAAAATTATTCTTTTGAATGTCTTCTTGGAACTTCAGATTTTATCAGTATGTAATCTTTATATATATATATATATTTTTATTTCAATCAGTTTGCAATGTTGTGTCAATTTCTGGTGTACAGAGCTATAGTTCAGTCATATAGGAACATACATATATTCGTTTTCATATTCTTTTTCACCATAAGTCACTACAAGACATTGAATATAGTTCCCTGTTCTATATAATATAAACTTGTTGTTTATCTATTTTATGTACGTATTAGTTAGTATGTGCAAATCTCCTCACCACAAAGGATAAACTACTTGTTTAATTGAAATTCTGCTCAAGAGAGGTATTTAAAGAGCTTAGAGCTGTGCTGTCCAATATGGAAGTCATACATGGCTATTTGAATTTAAATTTAAATCAACAAAAATTAAATGAAAACAAAAATCAATCCTTCAGTCACACTAGTCACATTCAAGTGTTCAGTTGCCACCTGTGGGTAGTGGCTACCATATTGAACAACACCGAAATAGAACATTTCATCATCACAGAAAGTTCTGCTGGGCGCTGGTGATCTAGAGAAAGGCAACCGATATTCTATTCTAATTTATCTAATGTAGAGATGTCAAAACTCACAGAACAAAATAGAGGGCCAGATGTAAAAAAAAACTGGCCTTCAAGTTGCCTATGATCTAGCAGCCAAAAAAGATATTAAGTACTGTTTCTCTGAGTATCTGTGTGTACTTTGTCCTGGTGGACTCAATTTGGTTCCAACCACTGAAGAATTCCCTGTCAGACTGATGCTTGTTTATTAGGGGCACCCCTAGGTATCTGTGTCAGCAAGCTTATTCATAGCACAAATTAGAGACTTGGACATCACCTGTATTTGGAAACTTGTAATCTGGATCAAAAGAGTTTCTCGTTGGCATTCCTTTGCCAACATATATTGCTCCAAATATTGGCTGAATCATCAGCTGCAAGAAGAGGTGCAACAAATCCATCAATAAACTGGAAAAAAAAACTGTCTACTCAACCTAATTATTTAATACCAATTCGAACCGTCTGAAGTATCTACTGATCATCTTAGTTGACCCAGAGAACTTTGGTGACGCACCCCAGGATAAAGGTTGTTATTCAACCCTTAAAGAATTATGGTGTATGTCTTCTCCTATTAGTGTTCCTGCCATACTGGTCATTAAATGCCATTATTTGAGTGTCACTCTTGCCCAAGAGTCAGTCTGTAGAACCCTAAGTTAACTCCTATGTTTACCAGACAGCTGGATGTTAGAATGTTGATTGGCCTGTTTTGTTTCAGAAGTCTGGTTTTTAAATTTGATACTTAGAAAAAATGAAAATATTCAATAAAGTTTAAACATCTTAAACTTTTCCAAAATGAGATTAAGAAACAATTACACTTTTTTAGTAAAATAGGAAAATAATGCTATTAAAACATCAAATGGAATTGGAAAAAAAAACACATTGTACAAGGTTTAAAAACTCTAAACCATGTAGGTGATTAGTCTTCCCTTTGAAAACCTTTTTAAAAATTACATTCTTTGTTTAAACACTTCTAGTTACAGTAACTCAAAAAGAAGTGCATGCCATTAAAAAATGTATTTCCAAAATAAGAAAATAATACATGTACAAATGTACAAATTTTAGAAAACACAGAAACATATATGGCAGGATCATGTATTAAAATGTTAATTGGTACTTTGCTCTTAAAATGTTTTTCCACCCCTTATTCCAAGAGAGCGGTTAGAGCCCTTTGTTCTTCCTTACTCAGGAAAGATTTCTGTTGCTAAGCTGAAAGCAGCTGTTTGCAGATAATGTCCTTTCTTGGATTTAGTTTTCAGAAAGCCTGAGCTCCTGGGGGCGAAGAGTTACTTTTAGGAAACAAGACATATGAGTGCTTTTAGGAAGAAGAAGTGGCCTTAATGGTCCTAAGACTATGAAAACTGGTAAAACAAATGTGAGCTCTTAGGTTTGAAAGGGTTTGGGACACATGACTCAATTATTTGCAGTAACTGAAGAAAGGGTGGCAGGTCTAGGGGGGTTGTGGATGTAAATGAGATGTACCATGGTTTAAAAGTATTCTGAAACCACAGGGAATGAAAATAGAGCTCTAAGATTTCAAAAGACTATAGAGACATTCAATGGACATCTTACCAAAACCTGATACCAGAAAATCTCAGATATTTTACACCAAATCTTTTACTCCCATCCTTGTATTCCAAACTCCACAGGGTCTTCACATGGCTTGTGGAAGGAGAGTGGTGGTTAATAATAATAATTGAAATAAAATTTCTCGGCAACCAAGAATGGGGCTTGTAATTAGGTTCCACTTAATTAAAATAAATAATAATTCTTGCGTACTTGCATTTGTGGAGTAAAATTCACATGTTCTATATATGTATAGAACAAAATTTAAATCTTTTAAAAAAATTTTATCTATTTATTATTGTATTACTTTATTATTTTTTTTGGTGGGGTGAGGGAGGTAATTAGAGTTACTTATTTTTAACAGAGGTACTAGGGGTTGAACCTGGGACCTCGTGCATGCTAAGCATGTGCTCTACCACTTGAGCTATACGCTGTCTCCAAAATCTAAATCTGAAGATGCATGAGTCTAGTTCTGTTCTAGGATAAGAATATGTTGAAAATGATAGAGTTGTATTGTAAAGGTGAGTATAACTGAAAAGTTTAAGTACAGAGTCCCTTTCATAAAGATATTTCTCTTATAGACATGTAATGAAGGAAAAAATATATACATGGCAGGACTAATACACTATGTAACTAAGAATCTCTGTCCATTTGACATGTCCATTGTTGTCCATTAGTAAATGAAAGCAAGTTTGGATTTCAAAGTGTGCTCTTAAAACTCAGCTTACATTTCTGTAATTCAATATGCATAATAAGGAGCTACTTAAATCTTACTTAAATAGTTAAGCTCATTTTTGTGGATTTATTATTACTTGGATAATTCATAATTTGGTTCATCTTAATGTATTTAGAGGGGAAAAAAAGCATGTAATTCATGCTTTGGTCTTCTTCCTTTTCTGGAAGAAATAGCAGTTCTAAGCTTCTGGCAAACTCCCAGTACTTCCAATTGCCGTTCCAATTTTGGCAATATTAAAAAGTTTGGTACTTGTTTCAGATACATCATATAAAAATCCATAATGAGATAAATGTATATGAAATAAATGCATATGTATGTATATGTCCACATTAGAGTTTAAATTGAATAAACAGAAGAGGTCTCTCATATACATCAATTTATATCAGTATTTTAAAGCTCAAAGTCTGTATTCTAACTCATTCCACAGTGATGAACATGAAACCTCTCCTCACCTCCCAACAGGAAAAAAAATACAATTTACCCATGCATTAGTAACCTGCAATAAAAAATGTGTGCCCTTTAAAGTTGAGATTTTCCCTTTCACTACTTAAATAATTAATTTAAAAATGAAAAGAGGACTCTGAGCATAATCAGAACTCCCTCTAGTGTTCAGAGTTGTTTGGTTCCACTATGAAACAAAAAAAAAAAAGAGACAGAGAAAAAAATAGAAGAAACAGCTTAGAAATGTTCCTTTTCCTTCTGACCAGACAGCTAGTGTGGTTTCCCTGTTTGGCTCTATAACACAAGCATGTGGGGAGACCCTGGCAGTTACTGACTGACTAGGAGGCTCCCAGGCAGGCTGTCCCTGTGACCTTGAGCCAAGAGCACCAAAATGCCAATCTTGGCTCTTAGAAACAATTGCCCTTCTCTGTGCATCTTGATGCAAAGGCGAAAGGGCATACTGGTTCCATTCCAAAGAGCAAGCATTAATGCTATGCAACTGGCAGGAATCGCCTTCCTTCTTGAGACTTTGAGTTCTCTGGTAGCATATGTTATTCATCTAAACACAGCTGATTTCACATGTTCAGTTATACCATGAGCATATACGCTTATAACGCCCCCTGTAACTCCTGAGTTAGGTGAACATACCCCCATCTTCCCTTTGTCTCTTTTCTGCTGTGTTCTGAGCCTATTCTTAAGGTGTTGCCACTTTTTTTTTTTTTTTAAAGGAAACTCCCATTTAGACTTGCCGGCTTGTCAAAGCCACGGTGGTGTTGTGACTTGTCAGTGCTCACTATGAAAGGAGACGAAGCAGAAATTAATAAAATCACCCACAAGGAAATCTATGCAGATGTATTCACCTTGAGCCAAACGCGGCTGCTGGCTTCCCTGGGAGTCGAGTGTGAATTGCATGAGGGGTGGGCAAAGTGGGAGCTTTTTGAAGGTAAAATGATTATTGATGGACTGGCCCCCCTGAGGCTTTTGGCTGTGGTTTTCCTTGGTTCATTATCAGGGGCATCTCTCCGATTTCCCCCCACAGTTGTTCCTTTGTTTCCCTGCAAGGAGATGTTAATTTTCACATCTCCAGGTTCCTAACATCAGCCTGACATACGGTACTAGATATTGACACTTTAGTTGGATTTGCAATGACGCTTCCTTTCTGAACCATATGTTTTAGGAGATTGGATACTTGTATATTGGTGGAAATGTTGTGATGCCTGATTTTTATTTAAAATCATTTAAAAATCTTTAGTCAGACAGTTCTAAAGTTTCTCCAGTGTATAAGAATACAGATTTGTGTTACTACTTACTTAGGAACAATGCTGTAGCAGGCACTAGGCAGAATATCAAGTCGCACGAAAAAAACTGGGCTCACAGATAGCAGGGCAAGAATGGCTTTTGGAGTATGTGTGGTCTGACAAAGTATTATTTTGAATAATTAAAACTGGCAAGTGATTTCACTTCCAGCAAACATTAATCTTTTCCCAGCAAAGTTAACAGGATGCTAAACATGAATTAACATTCCTGATGACCATCTAAGTATTTCTAGGGAGTCTAAACTTTGCTCTGAAGGGTCCTGAGTAATCTGCCTTCCTAAACCTTTCCATGCCTAGGAAGTAGAATTTAATTGGTGTAATAAGTTTCTCCAAATGAAGCAGGGTCATATGAATAAGTATTCTTGATAGAGAAAAGGAGCTAAAGAAACATAAATTGAAGACTGAAGTGGAATTGTTTAAAAAGAAAGAAGAAATTCTCCCCGCTTTGCCTCCAGTGTGTAAGCATAGGTTGTTGAGATGATTCACTGGAATAAAGAGCTTGGCGTGATGACTGCCCATGACACATGCGCGATACATGTTAGCTGGAATATTAGGATGTCAGTACAAGTTCCTATTCCCTTTTGTACGTTCTTAATTTGGAACCAGTTATACAAAATAAGTGGCAGCTTTATTTCTGACAAGCTAAAAGGTGAATGTAGCTCTGACCTGAAGGCAAGAGGGCTTTCTACCATTATCTCTAGGTCCCCTATAAGACTGCACTGTGGAAGCACATTCAAGGAACGCCTGAGTGCAGAGGGCAGACCTCTTTACCAGGAATGCTGTCTCACACTGGTCTGGGGCAGAGAGAAAAGAAATAAAGAGAATGCATCCCCAATAACTGCCACAGTTTAATAAAATAACTCATGAGCATGGACCAATGAATTTCACTCACCAGTTTACTGGAGTGTAACTCCAGTCAAAATTCCTCCATGTAGAAGTATCAGACTAAAGGGAAATAAGGGCTACTCCCCAACATTAATTGTTACTATTTATTGTAAGTATGACTACTACTAACACACATTTACAGTGGCCTTTACTTGCTTGTTCAGCTCAAGAAGTAAAGAAAGCAAAACACATGACCTCAAGGAGTTTAGCAGTTTGGAAGCAAGAAGGACCTAACACTACTGTTGCACAGGTTATTTCATTAAGGTCATTTTTCACACTATTTGCAAACAAACCCTTTCCTGCTTATGGACTTTCTAATATACTCCCCAGATGCCTGTGGCCAAGATTCATGGTCCCCAGGGACTTGGTCTCCACCAATGTAAGTGAGTTCCCAGAGCAAAACAGAGCAAAACATGGTGAACTTTGCCGAACACTGAGGAGAGTTTATAAAGTTGATGTGCAGGAAAATGGTCATGTGCTTTCATTTCAGGGATAAAAATTCCTATGATTGAAAACTTTTTGTGTGTGGATATTAAAATCTGTCACAGCAGGAGAAGGTTGGGGAGGCTGTGGGTAGGAGTAGGAAAAAACATACTGTTCTTGTCAGTCATTAACACACACACACAGAGTTCGTTTCTAATGAAAGAGTAGAAATTCAAAGAAACAAAGTATTTAGAGTAACTTGGGTTAGATGAGGAAAAGAAACATGTGGAGTGGAGGATACTCTAAGAAAGTAAGAATCTATAGTGAGGAGGCAGTCAGCTAACTCTGGGGTTTGTGGTGGGAAGAAAGTAATAGGACAGAGAATACAAAAATGGATAGAGCGCCGAAAATGGAAACCAAGTATGTTTAGAGTGTGATAAAAAAAAAAAAAAGAATAAATTTACCTAGCTTTCCTTCTTTCCTTCCTTCCTTCCTTCATTATTGTGGCAAAATACACACACATAAAATGTACCATTTTAATCATTTTGTAGTACACAATTCAGTGGCATTTAGTGGCATTCAGAATGTTGTGTGATCATGGCAACTATCTAGATCCAAAACAGGTTTGTCACTCCAGAAGAAAACCTCATATTCATTAAACAGTCGCTCTCCATTCCCTCCTCCCCCAATCCCCTGGCAACCACTAATCCATTTTCAGCATCTATGGATTTGCCTCTTCTGCAGATTTCATATAAGTGGGTATGATGGCTTGAACTGTTTCCTCCAAAACTCTATGTTGAAGTCCTAACCCCCAGTATCTCAAAATGTAAACTTCTTTGGAAATAAGTTTGTTGCTGATATGATTAGTTAAGATGAGGTCATACTATAGTAGAGTGGACTCTTAACTGAATGTGACTGCTGTTCTTAAGAGAAGAGACAGATACACAAGGAGAGATGTGCTATCCAGAGGCAGAGGCTGAAGGGCTGCAGCTTCAAGTCAGGGAATGCCAAGAATTGCCAGCAAATCAACAGAAGCTGGAAGATGGATTCTCCCCTACAGATTTCAGAGGGAGCATGGTCCTGTCAATACTTTGATCTCAGACTTTCAGATTCCAAAACTGTGAAAGAAAACATTTCTGCTGTTTTAAGCCACCTAATTAGTGGTACTTTGTTACTGCAGCACTAGGAAACTCATACAATGTGATCGTACAATATGGGGTCTTTTGTGTCAGGTGTCTTTCAGTTAGCATGTTTTCAAGTTTCATTCATGATATTGAGTGTATTAGTATATCATTATTTTATATGGCTTATTAGTATTTTGTTATATGGATATACCATATTTGGTTTAGCTAATCACTAGTTGATGGACTGACTTTTTCTAAGCACTCTCTAAACTGCAAATAATGTAATAACTTTAATTAATATAAAAGACATGATAAAACGTAAAAAAATCTGGTATTTAAAAATCAGTGCACATAAAACTAAATTCTAGCCCCAATAACCCCACTAACTAGAAGTTATTTGAAGTAATTTTGTTATTTTAATACTCTATATATTTCATATCACAATAGAAAAAAGATCCAATGGAAACTTTAAAAATATATATATAATGCTTCCAGAATTGTTTTTAAATGAGTCATCTTCACACTTGTCCTTAAGGCTAATGCTCCTTAACAACAGACCCATCCTACATGCCTGAGCCGGGACACCCACTCCTGGCTGTTCACTTTATGTGGAGCTGTCTCGGCACTCATCACACTGTATTATAATTGCTTGTTTATTCTTTTCTCTTTCCTTTAGACTTTGGGAGAAAGTACTGTGTTTCACTCATTTTTGTATCCCTTTGTATACTTGGCACTTAGTGCGTTCTCAATAATTATTTCCTGGCTGATGAAATAATTGAGTGAATAAATAAATGAATTAGCCCAGTCTGCTCTCCCTCATTGGGAAGAATATCATTCTACCATTTTGCTGAGCATAGAATCACTTGGCAACAGTATCAAATCTTTGATCGGCACCAGCTAGCGTAGGAAGGATTAATGATCACCCTCAGTAAAGTTTAAGAGGCTGAGCCCTGCTCACTTATTAGTATTTATATCTAGAGGAGAAAATGCTTAATTAGCTTCAATTCTGAGTTTTCCCTTTATCCATTCACATCTCTGCTTCAGTTTGTTTATTTTTGTATGAAGGTCAAATATATATAGTTTCAAATACACACTTGCTTTTGAAAATTCTTACTTTTCCTCAAACTGCACATTTTAAATAAATAGTGAATCAATCATCAAGAGAATACATGACTTCCTTAGGAAAGCCAATGATTGCCCAGAAATTCAATATCAAATTTTTGAAAATACAGTAATAAAGGCTGTTAAATCCATGGGATTATGATGAGTTCAATGCAACACACTCAGTATCCATTAAAAACCGATTCTGTCCAAGGTGCAGGGATAGACCCTGTGTGTGGTAAAAGGACAGCCATGACATGGCCTAGCACTGCACGGAGTTCTAGACAGAATAGACGTCTAGAGAATCAATCACAGGCTCACACAAAGTAGGCAGAATACAATATACGTTCAGTTAGCACCGAGGTATAAACAGTCTATCCTGAAAGTCTCAGAGGAAAGAAGGCTTCATTCTTACTAAAGGAAAACTAGAAAGTAAATTTTCACAGAATAATACTTATTTGAACTGAATTGCTTTGAAAAATAACTGACAAAACATAACTTTGATTAAATGCTTGACATGTTCCTGGTTTACCGTGTATCTCCAGTAAACAAAATACTGTGTATCAAAATAAATCTTTATTGAATTGACTACTGAATTAAAGCAGAGATGGAATATTATAGTGAAACAAAATCTTCATATATTGATCATCAACAGGTATTGACCCAAACCCTAACTCAGACTTATCAGATTTGTACCATCCTGTGCAGGATTCTCTGTGGTCAGGTCAACACAAGGCCACAACACGTGACGGTCTTATCAGAGCACACAGGAGAAGCTCAGACCTATTTCTCCTGGAAGCCCCTTCCTTTACAGTCGATGTTATAGTTTGCTAGTGAGAGAATCTCACACAAGTGTGCAAGCAGAATAAAAGAAATGACTATCAATCTCCCAGAATGGCTACAGGCAAATCTATGAGAACGTGTGAAGTCCCTACAATAAATGATCTAGTAGGGGGCATAAGTACAGTAATTCTAGCTTCCTGCTTGGACACAGGCTGATACCCTTTATTTCCTCAGTGGTGGTGCTGTTCTCCTTCTGTTTGTGAGGGATGTGTCAGCTGTGTCCCAAGAACTCACTTGTAATTCTTTTTGGATTAATTTTTAAAGAAGGAAGTCAAGTGCTTCCCCATGTTATATATATCTCAGCTGTATTTAAGATTAAAATATGAAAAACCCCTCTACCCCAGAGACTTACCAATCATCATCCCCACCTCTTCCCCTAGTGTCCTGCATGCACACACACACTCACACACACATACACACTCCCACATACACACACTTCCACACACTCACACTCCCATACTCACACATACACACACTCTCACAAACATACACACTCCCACAGGTGTTTTCCTTGTTGTTTTGATGTTTGTTGTTGTTCTGTTTTATTTTAGAGAGAAGAGCTCCCCTGTGCCCACTTTTTAATCCTATTAACAGGTGTTTAGGTTGCTCATTCCTGCTTCCGGTAATCAGTTAGATTATGTCATCTCGTAAGTGAAAACTTACTTTGGGGAACCACTTTGATAGTGTCCCCCCTCATCCTTGATTTTGGGCTTAAATTTTTAAAAGGACAGAGATTCTAACCCACCATTAATAAATACAGAGTCTACTTCCAGAAGTCAGTTTAATTGGGAGACCCAAATTTTGCATCAGCATTTGCTCCACTGTATGTGATTCCTGGCATTGTACCTGAGGTGCCAAGTGCCTTTTCACAATGTGAGACTGAACTGTGTGGAAGCTAACTATGTCACTTTGAGCTACACATTTACCTTAGCAATTTGGTGGAAAGACAGTTCTCATTTATATCCATACTGTCCCTTCCAAAGCTGGAGGTCAAAAAAGTCAGAGATGCCATTCAAAAAGTTTTTTAAAAGAAAGAAATAAAATAAAAGCACAGGAAAGCAAATGCCTTTTTATCTATAGTGGTACTGAAAGAAAAGTCTCCACTAGCATTTCAGCTCTGGGTACAAAATACCTAAGGTATTTGAAAAAAGTGTTAAATAGCTAAGGTTATGGATGGTTTTGACAATGAAGAAATTATTCTATGTTTTATTATATCCAATAATCTCTCATAGTCTTTTCCTTAGCGAGGTAGCTAGTTATGTGAAAACTCATAATAATAAAAAAAAATTTTCCACAATACCAATGACACTTGACTTTTTCTGGTAGTTAGTAAAACACACTTTGATATTGTGAATGCATAAAGTATGTATAGGTTTTAATTGCTTTATTCTGAAGACAAAAAGTCAACATAGAGATTGTGGGTTTTGGTTCTAACTTATAAAACCTTTTAAGTCATCATATTCATTCTTATAAGAGAAGGCACAACAAACTGAAAATCACTGACTTTTCTTGGAACCAACAGAAAACTGAGTTTACAGGGCAAACCGCCACCCCAAAATCTGGAGGAACAGGGAAACCCCAAGAGTCATAGCTAAGATCTGCCTAACTAGAGAAGACTACAGTCATAAACCAGTAGGAAGATTTAACCAGTAATTTTGGTAAGCTGGTGGAGGCTGAGTGTGGACTACCTTGCAGGTGAAAAACTCCTGAGGGCCACAATCTTGGGAGTCTCCTACAGGTTCTGGGATCGTATGTCCATGATCTCTACCAGGTGGTTATGGTGAAGCATCCAAAAGAAGCCTTCATGACCATGGCGGGACAGGGAGAGAGAAAACACTGTGAAATAACTCCCACGGCTTTCACCACAACAAAGAGGTGTTCTCCAGGGTTGTATATGACCGAGGGCAAGGGCATTTCTCCTCCCGTGGCTGCACTGACTGTCCTGTCTAACCTAAGGGTGGAAAAATAAAGCTGAGAAACACTGGTGAAGATTATAACCCTGAGACACAGACCTACTAAATGACTGAGAGTTAATCATAAGGTTGTAGAGTGCTTCGCCTCCTCCACACCTAAGCACCACACTTCCAGGAGTCTAGCATAATAACAGCCTGTTGTGGCCAAAAGAGCTGTATAATGCAGACACCACTTAGAAATTCTTAAGGAGTTTTCAAGACAACAGGAGGGACAAAAAAAAAGATAATTTAAAGACTTCTGAAGAATTTGAAGGCTCTAACTCTTACAGCGATAGGAAATCTTAGACACAGACAAGCTCCTAACCAGATTAACTTTAACACTATTTATCTCATTTCTTTAACATGCCCAGATCTCAATCGAAAATTACAAAGCATGCTAAAAGAAAAAAGAAAGACAATTTTAAGAGACAAAGTAGGCATCAGAACCTTACTCAAGTATGACACAGGTTTGGAGTTAACAGACAGGGAATTTAACTGATGACTGCGGTAAGGGTTCTGGTGGAAAAAGCAGACAACACGCAACAACAGATGGGTGATGTAAGCAGAGAAATGAAGATTCTTATAAAGAATCAAAAGGAAATTCTGTAAATCAATACCATTACAACACTTTAAATATAAAAACAGGTTAAAAATAAAGGTGAGAAAAAAATATAACCTGTTAACATTTGTCAAAAAGAAAACCATCTTCAAAATGTATGGGATGTGGCGAAAGCAGTAATTAGAGGGAAATACTCAGTATTAAATGTAAACATTAGAAGAGAAAGTAGGTTGTAAACTAAAAAGCTAAACTCCCACTTAGGGACTCTGGGAAAGGGGAGCTATGCAGAAATAAAAACAAGAAGAAAAATTAGAGTACAAGTCAAGGAAATCGAAAATAGGAAAATAATTTTAAAAAGCAATGAAACCAAGCACCAGTTCTTTGAAAGATCAATAAAACTGGTATGATAGATTTTTCGGGCCAGGATAACCAAGACAAAAAGGCAAAAGATACAAATCACCAATAACAGAAATGAAAAAGGGTTATTACTACTGATGCTGGACATTACAATAATAATGAAAGATTACTCTGGACAACTCTACGCCCACAAATTTGAAAAGTTAGGTGAAATGGGCCAATGTCTGGGAAGACTGAAACTACCAACTAAGCAACTCCAGATTCCAATCTCGGTCTCCTCCGCGCTGCAGACCTCGGACTGTGTGTGGGAGCAACTTCCCTGCGCCAATGACAAGAAACTGCCTCCAGGCAGAGAGCTGGGTTGATGATAGGACACATGTCATTTATTTCTCTTTCTCCAGGAATGAGACTTGTGTTCTATTGTTTGATTTGTAAAACAATTCATTTTTCATTTTTTGTCTGTTTTTACAGTTATTTATGACAAGAAGCTATTTCTACCCCTTTTGCTATCATGGTTAATTTTGGAAGACTTTTGACTTTTTCTCTTACAAAATCTTGAATTTACATTACCTTTTTACCAAACTCAAGATTTTCTGTATTTATCTACACACAAATCATTCTCCTAATGAAATGCAAGAACATATAGATTCTTTTTTTCTCTCTTTTGTTTTTATGTATGTCATATTCTTAGTATTATATACTTTTTACCCATAATTCAAATCCTTCTACCTCTTGATGAGAAAATACATTCAGAGAAATAAATTGAGTTTTACACGTTCAGTAAACAACTGAAACATAAGACACTTGGGATATAAACCAAAGTCTCTAATTCCTTTCTCTTCTCATTGCATGGTCCATTAAAAAAAATTAGACAGATAAGAAGTAGAATTGAACAAAGAGAAATAGCATTCCTTGGAAAAGGAACATAAACATACTTGTAAATTCAACATCAATAGAGAATTTCAGTTAAAAAACATTTTTTGTGACTGTCCATTCCTCTACCATCTTCTGGATTGTCTTATTCCAGAATGATCACCATTTATAAGACATTGCAAATAAATTAGATTACTTATTTGACAACAAGTTTGCATACCAAGGTTAAAGAGGAAAGGGGAGGGGATGAGGCACCTGGGAAGGCTAGCAGATATATTTTGTAATTTCTCAAGTCGTGAACACCAACAGCCAATTCTCTTCTTTACTGTGTTTCTCTGATCAGCATCTGAGAAGCATAAATTACACAGACCAGTGTCTGCTTCCTCCTAAGGGCCTCCATTTCCTAGCTGCTGGTGTGTCTCCCATCTTGCTGACTCTCCCGCATCCCATCCTGTCCTTCTTAACACAACCACTAAATGCGGTTCCCAAGATGTTTACAATTTAGTAAATGAAGCTACGATATACTCGAGCAGCTAGAAAATGTCTATTTATTTGACCCAACTAGCCAAAATTTCTCTAAAAGATAAGTCTTTTCCTTTGAAAAGCATCTCAGGCTTTTAATAATATCAGAAACACAGTTCATTCTCATGTTCAATAACCGCTCGCTTCTGAGTTAGCCTGTCCTCAAGGAATAGGAAGCTTTGGCAGCAGCCTTAGTCCTCTGTGACGGTGAGGAGCTGCATCACGCTGCATGCAGCTGTCTGAAGTGCTCTCCCTTAATTATGAGTATTGATTGTACTCAGCCGGCTCCATCCAGAATTCCATTTCCATATATTGTGCTAACTGGCCTTCCTTCTTTGCTGATTTAAAGAACAGGCAGATGTCAGCTCTTGTGCTTGATACAACTGCCCAACGAATATTTCCCTAGGCTTTTCCTTGCATACACCAAATATCTACAGCATTTGACAGGGTTTGCATACATAGTCTTTCTACAGGCAGCACCACATTCACACAATGTGTGCTCACCGGTTTTTACTCCCAGTCCCACACGCAAGGATAAATCTGAGATTGATTCAGGAGTATTTTCACTCTTGCCTCCTTTTATTTCACTATTATCACAAGATCTAGCAATAAAAATTGGTAAGGCTTTAAGATTTTTTTCTTTAATAATTGTATTTTATTATACAAATAATATCCAATAATATGTGAGGTTGGCTATTCATATTTTCTTGAATGATTAGTGCCATCAATACCTGTTTATAGAAATACTGTGTAGGTGCCAGGAAGCATTAGACACTGAATTTTCAATGTTTAAAAGGCACTCTGAGGACTAGGCAGGACAACACTCTTCCTTCTCCAGGTGTGATTTAAACCACTGAGAAGTGTGCTTCTTCAAATAATCTAATATTGCCATAGCCAAATATCAATAAACTTTGTCAAAGTTAAACTCTGTAAAGAGGATGCTTACCTGGTTCAGCCCACTCTAGGCAACAGAACATTAACTCTTACTGTCAAGTAGCATCCACTAAGGATGTAAATATGGTGACAAAAATCCCCTGAGGAAATTTTTTTAATGTTGGAGAAAATAAAAGAACTAGTTGAGACTTATGAAAGCTTCACTGTGTGATGAGATATGTATTCACTTTAATGCATTAGGATAAAAGTGTAAGTGTTAATGTGTGTTGGTGGAGACCTGAGACATTGGCCTTCATCTGTGGGAAACTAACCTCTGACTCCCTCAATACATCTGCATAATATGGGTGCTAGCATGATCTTCATTTATCCCAGTCACTAGCACAGCCCAACCGAGGATAAGCAACTGACCCACGTGGGAGAGAATCCTTCTCCAGAATGTTTGAAACTGAACTTGGGAATAAACATGTATCCCCATGTGGTGGCGCAAGCTCTATAAATTGAGACTTGGCAACGCTTGGGAGCCATGATCCCTGTCACGTGTAGCAGCTGACCTATCACAGGAAACTATGGAACTAACACATAAAGAGAAACAAATGAGAGCAAGGGAGGCTGGGAGGGAGGTGGGGGAGACTGAGAGAGAGTTGTGGGCATACCGTTACCGAGTCTCTGGCTGCAGTCACCATCCAAACGCAGGTCTTCCCCTTACTTAATTAACCTTCTTTCAATTATCCTCTTTCCATAAATTTCTCCTCTTCTGTCCATGTTTATTTTCTGCTCAGCATATTTTCCTCTCTAACGTTCTACTAAACACTTTGTTCAATAGTGTACACTCAGTGCCTACAATAGTGCCTGGCATAATGGGCACTGAATAAATATTTGTTGGAGAAATGAAAGAAGGAAAATGATAAGAGATGTCCTGATATTCTTCTTAAAACCCTTCCACAAGCTCATTCAAATTGGTTTTATTTCCTTTGCACGCAAGAGTTTTAATTAACGTATATAGAAAACTTAAGGGCATATATTCATTTCCTCTCCTCTAAAAAAAGACTTTGAAACGCCATTTACTGAGGTAAAGTCAGGGATCCTAAATTTGTGGGGAAATGGAACTAGAGACATCATTCAGGAGAGACTAGATTATATTACAAAAGAAAAGCAAACCCATAGAAGCAAACTCACAATCCCGGCAGATTACGAAAATAAAACTTTAGTTTTCATTAACTTATGTGCCCAAAGCAGGGCATCAGGAGGCTTAGACCAAGAGTCTCCGAACAGGCTTCTAAGGTCACTGGGGCGGTGATGACGCACTGGTCTCTAATGTGTCTACTCAGAACAGACACACGGCACATTTACTTACAGTGAACTACGACCTACCACAGGTCTAAAAGAAATAGAATAATTTGTGGACAGCAAAAATGAATGCCACACTGAGATTCTATGGGGACATTTCCAGCAACTTGGAACCTCATATGTACACGAAGCATTACTGTCTACAGGAGGGGCCAGCACACTAGAGTCCCTGGGCAAAATCTAACCGGTTATCAGAACATAACCACACCATTCATGTATGTGCTGTCAAGGCCAGCTTTCACATTACAATGACAGCTGAATAGTTTAAACAGAGACCAATATGGCCTGCAAACCTTAAAATATTCACTCTAAGCAATTTAAGTCTGCCTCACATATATTTTCTACTATTTTAATATTCTATTTGACTAACAAGTTATAAATATATTTATTAAATTCTTAGTAATTTTGCCATATTTCTAGTAAGTCAGTATGATAAATTTTTCTCATAAAAGAGAGCCTCATTTCTTAAAAAGTAGTAGAATTCATAACTCACAGGATATTGCAGAATAAAGTCTGTTCTGTTCTGATGTGGATTCTGCTTCTTCTCGAGTCCTATAATTATCTCTAAGTGACCCCTAAATGATTTAAAAAGTGATAGAAAGAACCTCAAATTGTCTCAATTGCCTCTCCTAATAGCAGCAACTCTGCCTAGAGTCTTATCTAAAATATAACTGTTAATACCGAGAATTAAAATTTCCTGAACACATCACTTTTGAGACAGTCTTTCGAGCATGAGACTTTCACTATCTCTTGGAGTCCTCCAGAGGCCCTGCCTCTCCCGCCACAGAAATGGGCTGGCACGTGACCCAAGGAAGGCCTGTGGGAGCCCCTCTGCAGGGACTAACATGAGCCCTGGGATAGGGTCTCTCTTCTGCTGAGAGAGTAAAATTTAGGGGCCAGGTAACACTGGACCTACGGTAGGGGATTGTCTTAGTCTAAGCTGCTATGACAATACAGTAGACTGGACGGCTTAAACAACTAACATTTATTTCTCCTAGCACTGGAGGGTGAGACCAAGATCCAAGTGCCAGTGAATCTGGTTCCCGGTTGAAAGCTCTCTCACAGACAGCTGCTGTCTTCCTGTATTCTCTCAAGATGGTGACAGAGAATACAGGTTCTCTGGTCTCTTCTACAAGAACACTAATCTGATCATGAGAACCCCACCTTCACAACCTCCTCTAAACCTAATTACCTCCCAGAGGTCCCTCCTCCTCATATCACATTAAGGTTTCATTACATGAATTGGGACTGGAAGGCACAAACATGCAGTCCATAGCAGGGATCTTCCCCGTCAAACTCTGAGAAAGGAAGAAACCAACATGAAGGAAACAGAGCCTACAAACCAAAAGAGACAGAGATGGTCCTGAATACCTGCTTTTGGCACTTGCTTCCGCGCATCTGAGCTTCCATATCTTAATTTGTACAACGGGAAACTGATTCCTTTAGTTCCAAGCTTTTTTATGTCCTTGAAAATAAAATATTTCCAGGAAAAGTAAAATGTTTATCCCTCTTTTAAACAGGAGTTTGGGATTAACAGACACACGCTACTACATATAAAATGGATAAACAACAAGGACTTACTGAATAGCACAGGGAACTATATTCAATAGCTTGTAATAAGCCCTAATGGAAAAGAATCTGAAAATATATTTATGAATGTATGTATATGTGTAACTGAATCGCTTTGCTGCAATTGGAAATCAACTACACTTCAATAAAAAATAAAATTAAAAAAAAAGTAAAATGTTAAGGCTTAAAGGAATAGGAATTTCTTGTAACTTGTTCCTGATGGAAGATTTGAACATTGAGAAGGAAAAAAGTATTAAAAGTCATCAGGCAAGAAGAATGTATAGAAGAAGGTGAAACTTGGAAGATTCATTTCATAGTTTTTCCTCGGTCCTAAAAACTAACACTGAACTAATAACTGGTGCTTATAAATGGGATCAGCTGTACACGTGGGGCACACATAGGTCATCTACGTGGTGAATTTAAAAAGCAATAGAAAGCATCCTGGCCTCTCCTTACTACCAGCACCTCTGCCCTGTGCTGCAGTCTGAAGCCAAACCTCTCGGTTCTCCACTCACACTTCAATATGGGCCCGAATTCTATTTGATCTTTTTATCTCCCGATGCTTCCTTCCTTACAGTAAATTCCTAGGTGCTGAACTCTTTGAGGGAGACGACCCCCTCTTGCTTGGCATCCTTTTATCCACAGCATCTAGTGCTTTGCAATCCATCTATGAAATGCTTTAAAAAATTATTTTATTTAGGTCATTAAATGCATATCTTAACAAGATTAAATTTTGAAAGCAACTCTGAATTGCTTTAACCAGAAAGATAATTCCGTTGCGATCATTCAGACTTGGCGCGAGGCTGACAAAAGAGATGTTTGGAGATATGGGACCAGTCCTGCAGGGTTTACTGAAGAGACTACAGAGTTTAGAACCAGGCGGATCTGCACTCACTAGCTGGGCAAACCAGAAGAGGTATAATTTCTCTGGACCTCAGTTTCTTATGTAACTCATGGGAATACCATCTGTAAATGTGTGTGGATTAGTTAATATAATGCTAAGCCTCACTTTTTTTTTTTATCTTAAAGTAGGTGATGCAATGTAAGCACTAGCTTATTCTGAAGTTTAAATGAAATCTTACTTAAGGCACCAAGACAGTAACTTGCACATGGTAGTTAATCAATTTTTGTTTTCTTCATCTCTGTTCATCTCAAAAGTCATCACACAATACTCAGTTTTTCAAATTCCATTCAGATATCCCCAAACTTGAGAAAAACCTAGCCTTAATCAGAACTCACCTTCCGCGGCCTTCCCACCTCTCTTGGCACCCCCTCATGCTAACCCGTTGCTTGTGGTGGTTAGCAGTCTATAGAGTGAGTTTGCTTGTATCGCCTTAAGTCGTACATTCTGTGATCATCCACATTTTACGGATAAAGGAAATGAGTTCACAGAACTGTTCTCTAACGTGAATATGATCTGACGTTTACATTGACTTTGGGGAAAGTTGGAACAATTATCCTTCTTGTCAGCTGAGTACCTTTTAAGGTTCTTGGTAAATAAATACTTTCTTCAGGTCTAATACTGCTGATACTTTTAAAGAATTGGAACTTGCCTAATTGATTTGGAAAGTAAAAATCCCTCTCTTTGTAAAAATTTTTCACAGTTAGCAATGTTCCTAGCATAATCCTCTCCCCCAGCACTAGACATTTCTTCTGTTTTTACTGTGTTTGCAGTACACTGAGACTTCTGGCTCAGATAGCAAGACTTTTCCATTATGCATATGGAAGCAATTACATTAAAAATATGTCCAAAACCCTCTTTACGTGAGAAACTTGAGATTCACACATTTTTCATAAATTCTAAACCATGTTTTGGTCATTTGTTTTTCACTACTTCTCCATAAGCCATTTCATCCAGTCCATTAATCATGATTTTTAAAAATCTTCTGTGAATTTCCAATGAGTTTGACTTTATCTTTTGATAGTGAGGTGTCCAGAACCCAGTTTATGTTTCAAGAAGAGTTTCAGTTATCCAGTGAAAATGAAATACTTGTCTCTTAACCCATTGTCTTAATCTATGCTATGTTACAGACATAAAGTAATTTTAACTACACCCTTTAAAAGAGTTAAGGATTTTCTTGTCTTACTTCTAGAAAAATGAATCAGAGTTTAACAACAAGGTCTATGATAGAGGTTTTGAAAGCTCCTTTTATTCTAAAACAAAACTCGGAAAGTATTTGGATTTACCTTATGGTCATGACACCAACATTCTTGATAATGAGTTTCCTTTTGTTTAACATACCCCAAATTTGTTCTCAGCCAACACCTTATCTCTGAAATGCCTAAGGTTTCTTCTCGTATTGATCTATGCATCCTCTTTAAAGCCCCAAGAAACTCAAAGCCTTCCAGGTTCATTACATCTTTAACTTCTAAGGCCACTCACCCTTTATTTCTTACCTCTAGGCTCCATCCCAACATTCCCATTCTTATACCTTCAGGGTCTTAGCCCTTTTCCTTTTCTACCTCAACATTGACTTTTGTAACAGTGACATTTACTGAATGTTTAATGTGTACCAAAGAGTGTGTTAAGTTCTTTTCTTGCATTTTTCAATTTAACGATAATCTATGAGTTGGATCATATTATTCTCCCCCATAAATTGAGGAAACTGACACTCAGAAAGACTGAATTGTAACAGTCAGGCTCTAGTGAGAAAACAAATCACAACCATTATTTTAGAAGAGATAATCCACCCCACCCCCCAAAAAAAGAGAAAGCAAGCAAGCAAGCAAGCAAGCAAGCAAGCAAAGCAAAGCGAGCTAATCCAGAAGGGTAGGGAGTACAGCTCAGTGGTAGAGCACATTCTTGGTGTGTGTGAGGTCTTGGGTTCAATCCCCAGTGCCTCCATTAAGGGGGTAAAAAAGAGAGAGAGAGAATCCAATACAAGGAATGGTTACCTAGGCATAAAAAATTGTTAGCATTAAAAAGGAACACTGAGGTAGGAGGTAGCACTGGCAGGAATTGTTGCTGAAAGTCATTTTTTGGTAAGTGACCACTGCTTGACAGGTGCTTGTCTGAGAACTCAGAGAAAAGGTCTGTGGAACTGATACTCAAGCCTCTGAAGAGAGGTTCCAGCTAGCTAGTGCTGACGGCTCTGAGTTTTGGAAACACTTCAAACCAAATTCAGCTGCTTCTAAACAAAATGCTGCTGCCACAGTGAAGCAGCAACTTTGCTGGTGAGGCAGATGAAAACAGGAAACCCAACCACAATTAAGCAGGAAATGAACCAGGTGGAAAATACCCCTTGTGTCTCCTCCAGCTGGTTGGTTCCAACAGCCACCTGAGATTCCAGCTAACAAGATGCAACGTTTTTTTTGTTCACAACCTCTTTTTAAAGTGAGAGGACACAAGTCCAAACAGTCATTGTCATTATCTCTGGAAAACAGTCACACTAGTTATCTTAGGGCTCTGTTATTTTACTTGCAGTTCAGCCATCATCCAATTGCCGCATTTCTTGTGCTGTGAAATTAGTTCCTTGGTAAGAAACAATTTAATAAAGAATATCTTGACAGTGAATATGGTATTCCATAAATCCATGGACAACAGTGCTGGCGGAAGCTTCACGGACAAGTTCATATTCAAAATGCATGTCTACTCCAGTGAGGAGATTAGAAAACAAGTGCCAGACATCCCAGTCTTTGTGGTGACCATAAATACTGCCTCCGCCCATTTTCTTTTCTCTCCCTTGACAACTTTCCCACAACCAAGTTCTTGTTTGATGCTCAGAACCAACCCCAGGGCAATACTCCCAGCCAATCCCCTTCCATGCTGAGAGTTATTATCAATTTTTAAGTTACTTTTGATTTCATTATATTTTCAAATTTTATGAAAATATTTTATTTTCATAATAATAAAAATATAAGTTCTATTTTTTTTAATATTGTAAGTTAATGTTACCACCCCCAATATAAAATACCACATGAAATGACTATCATCACCACCCACAGCAACTTTGGTTATATGTTGAATGAAAAAGTGCCCCAAAAGTATCAAAGCACAGACCAAATTCAGTATTTTATAATGTGCAATCATCAATTGAAAACCAAATTTATTTATTATTTATTGTATGCCAGTCACGGAGTAAGCGTTTGGGATTCAAAGATACCCGTGCTTTCTGGGGGCTCAGTCTATGGAGGAAGTCAGGCAAGCAGATTAAAATACATTAGGAGATACTTTATGAGTACATTCAAGAATATTATAAGATACATTATGAGTGCTTTTAGAGAGAAAGTAACAAAGAGATTTGAGGATCCAGAGCATGGATCCTGACCTTGAAGCTCATAGATGTATAACAACTTCCTGAATACATTACTAAACAAAACAAGTTGAACAGAGGCTTGAAAAGCCAATTCAACATTTATTCAGTGCACTTACTGAAAATCCATTCTTAGTTCTCTCATGTAACATTTTTCTTACTTTCTTGTGCCATCAAATGACCCCAAAGCCAGTCTCCTTCATAATAGTTCATAATCTAATTCTAATGACTGTATATAAAATAGATAAACAACTAGGTCCTACTGTATAGCACAAAGAACTATATCCAACACCTTGTAATGGCCTATAATGAAAAAGCATAAATGAATCACTATGCTGTACACCAGGAATTAACACAGCATTGTAAATTGACTATACTTCAATAAAAAAAAAAAATAATAATACTTCATCTAGGACATGTCCTAGTGAATCTCTATTTTTACCCTATGACTGTGTTATTGACTGTGAAGAATACATAAATGCATGAGATAAAGTTTACATTATCAAAATCTGCATCTGGAGATAAAAGAAAAATGTATTTGCCTGGCTGGGGAAAAAAGAAAAAAAAAGCTAAAGAATCTAAGCTAATGTAGAATTATGCAGAGCAAACTGCAATTTTGCCACAACATTATAAAATTTGATTTAATTCCTCCACTGATCTTGAATTCATGTTTTCATTTCCCTATGAAATATAGTAATCTTAATTTTTGATGTTTAATTTGAGTACTGAGTGGAAAATACATACATGATTTTCAGTATTCGAAAACAATTTGATTGATGCTTTCAGTTGTTAGGTATTTTATCATAGTTAAAGACTTTAGAGGTTTTCTTTCACTGTTTAAGACCTTTCAAAACAATTTGATGATCTACTAATTAATACTTTTTTATGCTGGTCTCTACAGAACCTTAAGGCTTTGATATAAATCCCTTAATATTTTAAAATGTTATTATTTGGCTTAAAAAATCAATAGCATTTATCAGAGATCTATCACATTTTAAAAATATTCATTTGCATCACGATATTTCCTTATTGAGATTCAAATACTTGAATAAATAGATTAAGATGTTCTGTACTCTTCATTCTTATCCGTCTTCTCTTAATTCTTCTGGAGAGAAATGAAATACAACATTGAAACACCCTTTATTCCCTAACACAATGATAGAAAGCCAACATCTAATCTACAATGTGCTAGTATGCAGTTTTTGGAAAGGTGGTTGATTTATCTAACCCTCAGTTTCTTCATCCATAAAATGGTAAGAATTATGGCTATTTTATAAGTTGCTGTACTACATGAGTAATACACGCGAAGTGCTTTGCATCCTGTTTGGCAAACAGTAATAACTACCCAGCACATGTCAGCTTTTTAATTTATTATGATGATGATGATAATTATTTTTAGTTGGTTTCTCTATTATGAGTACTTTGTTGGTAGTTTGGAGTAAAACATGTCATGCCATGCTCAAATACCTAGGGTTTAAAATAAAGCAGAAAGAATAAATGATTTATAAAGTATAGTAATAAAGAAGTAGCATGAACATGGAATTACACATCACATTGCCTTTGTTTCTGCTGGATAAGTAGCAATCATGTGCCCTCTGCTAGGGTAGAATTACTGCCAACTAAATTACAGCTGGCAGGGAGCTGCAGCTGCATTCGTCCACATCGCAGGGAAGATGCCAAGTGCCGATGAAAGAAAGAGACCTACCGAGGCTAACAATCCCAAGACTTTTCTTTCTACTTTAAATCCCATTCCTGCCTATATTTAACTTCTTTTAACGTGGCAGTGTTCCTTTATTTTATATATATATACACACACACACACACATATATAATACATGCCTTTATTTGACATTAATCCCCCAAATTAAAGTTTTTCCTACTTTAGAAATGGTGCCACTGTGAGGAAAGAAAAGTACTTATTTTAACTCATTGAAACAGAGTAGTAATTGGTTAATACACAAGCCTCCCTGAGTACCTTTGGACACTCATACACATATGCTGTGGGAAACATCAAGTAATTGTATTGATATCACTAAAAATCAAGGTTTTAGGGTGTTTAAAAGGAGACAAACTGAAAATTGATGACATCAAATAGAAACTGTAAACTTGACTTTGAAATGAAAATATCAGTAGTACTCAAGTTGTATTTTTATCTTATAAAAAATTATACATTTTGGGGCTCTGTTCACTGAAAAGGCTTAGAAATGATGAACAATCCAATGGCAATAATATCTCCAGATTATAGATTGTGCTCTTTATTATTTCCAATTAAAAGGAATTAGAACTCTGTGGAGAAATGTCTTACTTCCAACTCTCTGATAGGAAGTCTACCTCATAAGTGTGGATTCATTTTGTCATGCCAGAAAAAAATGGAAGTTATCTATGTTTTGTGTGAAAATGACTCAAAAGCCAAACTGAAGAAACTGTCATTGGTTCAAGACAGAACAATATGAGCATCAAAAGTGTTTAAAACCCTAAGTTCATAATGATTCAAGCAAACAAATAAACAAACATAAACCTCATTGATCACCTTTAGAGGACACTTAGAATCAGTAAAAGGAACGATTCAAACATTCAGCTGTACCTCCGCATAACCAAAAGTTGCTGACAGGAAGGATCTTTTTATAGAAGTATTCTAGCCAAAAATGGAGAAGAAATCTGAATTTTCAGATTAATGGATCTGGTAGATATAATTAATGACTAATAAAATTACAAAAAGAGAGAACAAGATGTTGGCTATCACCTGTTGGTGATAAATCACACCATCTGTGAAATAACCTAGCCCCAAAAGAGCAAAAACTCAATCTGTATACATCAGTTTACAGGATTTGTAAAAATGGGCTTCAGTCAAAAAAAGAAAAGGGAAAGAAAAATTAAAAGAGAGAGAGAGAGCAAAAGAGAAAATTATAAGTTTAGAGCAAGAGACTTAAAAGGCTTACCAATAAATTGCAATGTGTATATTTTCTTGGATCCTTATTCAAAAAAAACTTTAAAAACAAATCATAAATTGTTTAGACAAATGTAAACACTAACCATGTTTTGATGATTTTATCGTTAATTTTGTGGTATTGATAATTTCATGATATTGTAGTTAAAATTTAAGGAGTCCTTATGTTTTAGAGATACATGTTGAAGTATTTACAGACAGATAATGAGATATCTGGAGTTTGCATCAAGGGAGTTCATAGAGTGTGTGTTGAACAAGCTTGGCTGTGTGTTCAAATAACTGAAGTTGGATGATGACTAAATCAGATCCACTGTTGTGTTCTTCAACATTTGCACGTATGTAGAAGTTCAAAACATAAACACGAAATATCAGCTTTATATTTGATATATATTTTCTCCCCAAACACAGATGTAAAATATGAGATAATTCTTGGCCACTTTACTTTCAAAATTATCCCAAATCACTCCACTTCTGCCAATCGCTACCAGTGCTACCAGACCAAACTTCCATCACCTCTTTCTGGCCTTCCCCTCGCCTCCCTGCTTTCTCTCTTGCCCCTTGACAGTCTGTTCTCAATCCAGGAATCTAAAAATGTAAGGCAGGTCAGGCAGCCTGTTGCTCAAAACTCCTTAAGAGGATTTTTTTAAAATCATATTTGGAATAAACTTTTAAACAGAGCCTTCAGTGATCCTGCCCCAGACTATCTCTCCCACCTCATTTCTTACCACTCTTTTCACACTGTGCTTCAGCCACGTTCTGATTCCCAAACCTCTGCAGGCTTTGTGTTTGCTCTTGACCCTGGAACTCTCTTCATCTCACTGTTGGTGTGACTTGCCTCGTTGTGTCATTCAGTTCTTAGTTCAAAGACTACGTTCTCAAAGATGACTGCCCGCCTGCCTGATCTAAAAAAATACTGCCTCACACTCTCCAGCCACTTAACACGCTTCATTTTTTTGTATCGCACATTATTGCCATCTGTTTGTTTCTGAGCAGGGTCTCTCTTTGTTTACCCCGAGACTGTCACCTGACACACAGGGAATGCTCAACAAATGCCTGGTGAATAAGTGAATAAATGGGGGACTTTTAACTGATGAATAGCCCATTGATAGAATTTGCTTAAGTCCCTGTTGTGTATCACCTAAGCAGAGTGTTTGATATTTCACAAAAACATCTCATTTGATCTACATATAAACTGTGAGCTAGGCACTACAATACTTTTTATAGATAAAAATATTGAGGCCCATGGTGTTGAAAGACACACTCACATAGTTAAAAAAAAAAACAAAACAGCACAACACGCACTCAAACCTAGATCTTTTAGTTCCAAAACATTTGCTCTTTTTGCTATATCTTTTTACCACATAAAAAGCACAGCAGGTAGGTGCAGGCTTTCTGAAATAAATATATCAACCCTCTGTTATTACAAATACTAACACCAAGCTTTCTGATCAAAAGGAACAAGTGGGTCTGGCTTTACCCCCATTAGATATTTGTCTGTTTATTCACCACCATTGAAGTATTCTTTTAAAGCTGGTCTCTTTGGGGACTGCAAATCTCTGTTTGATATGTCCTTTCTATAAACCCACAAAAGAAACCAGCATTTACCTGATCCGAAATAATGGAAGTGCACAAAAATCAATAATGGGAAAAGAACAGCTACCCTCAGATTATGTTTTTCAGCAACAACAGCAGTGAAGAGGAAAAAGACATGGCTCACTAAGATGCTACTACTTTGTACTGACCTGATATTATTAGAATTTGCTCTCTGGGTAAAATTGACCTATTTCAGCATTAACTTGCTGTAAAGATGTAACCAAGGTTCACATATGCCTGTCTTTGATCTTCTAAGATCTATAGGAGCCAGACACAGAAATTTGGTGTCCTGGGTTCTGGTCCTAGATAGATTTTCTTGTACTTTCTGAGGAATGGTGTTGCAAAGCCTATTTTGCTATACAATATTACAAGAATACAATTAAATAAAGGGCCAAGATAAAGTTCAGAGAATGAAAAAGGCCTGAGAATGAAAGAGAGCACAGATTTGGAAAAGAGGAGGAAAGTATAATATTTAATTAGTAATTACATGCCTTGATGATTTTTTTTTTATAATTTCCTTCCAGATAGTCATATGCTTATCCCCACACTTTATGCAAGGAACAATGAAAAATGGATAATTTCATCATAGAACTAGAATTTTCATTGTCTCCAAAATCATTTATTCATTACAGATAATCTGTCTATGATTGTGGATGAATCTTTATATTACCCAATTGTAACGATTAAAAAACGACACCACGGCTTTCGTTTTCATTCTGAAGACGATGTTTTTGTACAGCGTGAGTCCTCCTATAGGCAGATGCTAAGACAGAATGAGTCACACTGCAAGCGACATAGGAGGAGATGCCCTTGAAGGATAAGTGGGAGATGGAACAGGATGAGGTATGAAAGGAGAGAGAGAGGAAGGAAGACTGACTGGGGAAGAAGAGCCTCCACCTGCAGTGCAGCTCTGGAAAGTCTCAGCCAGGCCCATGAGGAGTCCTCAGGCAAAGCATGCAGGTCAGAGAGGTCCTTGCACCAGCCCCCTTCCCATGTTCAGTTCCTCAGGAGCAGTGGGGAGCTTGGGGGGCAGGGGACCTCGCTGTGAACACTGTTACAGGTCCGAAGGCACAGTTACTGGACACTGTTAGCCAGCTGTGTTCCTTATAGCAGGTTCTCTTCAAAGGAATCTGAGTGGCGTGACTCTAGGGCCACCAGAAGCCTCAATGAACATGTTAATATCCAAGTTCTAAAAGTGACAATGACACCTAATATATAGAGTTTTGTCTTCAGTTCACTATTCTCCACATTCTGCATTATTTTGTTCATAGTGATGATTTGAAATATGATGAAGAGGTAGGTCAGACCACAGAGGCAGGTCTGGGTTACAAGTTTGGCAGGAATGACCAATCCGACCAGATTTAAACCTGCTTTCAGTTCTGTTTTACCGTTTCCTCAGCATACAAAGAGTATAAGTAATGTATACAAGAAAAAGGGATCAAAAAATAAAAATAGATAGATTCCTCATTTTCTTCATTCCTTAGATCCAGAGTATTGAAGAAGTTCAATGATTTTAACCACTAACATGGTCAGATGAGACCAACCTTGTGAGCTTGCTGCCCTTAGGTCATTAGGCTAGTGCAAGGGTCATGTTAACACACATATAAAGAAGCTCTTATTCTTTTATATCATGTACTCCTGCCCTCTATTACTTACTGCTTGATTAGGCTTACAGAATGCCCAGTCCTGGCCGATCAAAGATTGTGACACCCACATTTGTTCTTCTAGGTCTCCCTTACATGTGCAGACTTCTGAACTATCTATCTACAGTATATATCCCCATATCCAGGCTTTTCACATCAAACTGAACTCATCATCTTCCCCTACAATTTTTTTCCTCCTATATTATGTCTCAGTGGCACCATTGTCCATGCAGTCAGGCAAGCTGTATACATTAATTTTAGTTTTTTAAAAATAAGATAACTCTATCAGTATACCAGAAGAATGCTGAGGGTATCATGAATCAAGAAGGCATTCGATTCTTTTTTCTTTCTATTTTTGTGGTCTGCATGGAGAATTGCATGTTGCATGATAATAGGTATATGAGTGAATATCCAGAGTTTTAAGAAAATATTTGCTAATTCAATATAAAACAGACAAACAACCCAATCAGAAAATGGATCAAAGATCTAAATAGACACTTCTCCAAAGAAAACACACAGATGGCCAACAGGCACAAGGAAAGATGCTCAACATCACTAATTATTCTAGAAATGCAAATCAAAACTATAATAAGGCATCACTTCACATTAGTCAGATGGCCATCATTAAAAAGTCCACAAATGATAGATGTTGGAGAAAGTGTAAAGAAAAAGGAATTCTCCTCACTGTTGGTGAGGATATAAATTGGTGCAGCCCCTATGGAGAACAGTAAGGAGGTTCCTTAAAAAACTAAAAATAGAAAAAAATAGACTTACTAATATGATCCAGCAATCCCACTCCTGGGCATGTATTAGGAGAAAACTATAATTCAAAAGGATACATGCATCCCAATCTTCATAGAAACACTATTTACAACAGCCAAGACACAGAAGAAAATGTCCACTGGCAGATAATTGGATAAAAAAGTTGTGAAATACATATGCAATGAAATATTAACCATAAAAAAGAATAAAATAATGCCATTTTCAGCAACATGGATGGACCTGGAGATTGTCATACTAAGTGAAGTAAGCCAGAAAGAGAAAGAAAAAATGCCATATGATATCACTTATATGTGGAATCTTAAAAAATGACACAAATGAACTTATTTACAAAACAGACTCATAGACACAGAAAACAAACTTACGGTTACCCGGGGGGTGGGGAAGGGGGAGGGAGGGATAAATTAGGAGTTTGGGATTTGCAGATACACACTACTATATATAAGATAGAGAAATAAGTTTTCACTGTATAGCACAGGGAACTATATTCAATATCTTATAATAGCCTATAATGAAAAAGAATATGAAAAGGAATATATATATATATATATATATATATATATAACTGAATCACTATGCTATACACCAGAAATTAACACATTGTAAACTGACTATACCTCAATATAAATAAGTAAATAAATACATACATATGTACATACATACTATATTTTTAGGCTTTATCTGTAAAAATATGTTCAGATTTGATGTACTACATTAATTGTTTTGTTTTAGCTAAGAGTCAGTCCTGTTGGATTCAGATCACAATTCCTGACCTGCACTCTCTGGGCAATTAATCCAATACTATTTTCATCTATAAAGCCTTTGCAGTGCCATTATGATTTTCACTGCTTATGCACCTCTTAGGTGTCATCCTGAAACATGGGCAGCTTTTCACTGTATGTCAAATCTCAAAGCCTTTGCTGGCCTTCTTCTCATTCACAACAAGCAGGTGCAGCTTTGTGGGATTCCCAGGACTTCATACAGTGATTGAAAGGATTCCTTCTCAGGATGCCTCTTCTCCATGGCCCACTCTTGACTTTCTAGTTTTCAGAGTTCCTCCTTAGTGTTGCCTCTAGAAAGCCAGTGATTTATCCTCCCCGTATTGCCTCATAGTAACCATAGCTGTTTCCATCTTGTAGCAAAGCACCAAGGGGGGGAGACTGGAGGACCATTCACAACTGCCACGATCTCTGATCAGTGTAGGATAGGGAGAGACAATAAGACTTTGCCCTGCTGGGGCAGTTTCCCATGTGCCAGAGAGGAAGGGATGTTGCCCCATTAAAAAAAATCAATATGCTGTTTTCACAAGGTAGGTTGAAAGAAGGTATATAACTACGCACATAACAACAGTGCAGTTGGGAGTTAAGCTATAGATTTGTGGTAAAGTCCTAAAGGAAACGTTCTATATAGAGACACTGAAGTGGGGACTTCTTACTGGGGAAAAGAATTTCCTTGCCTGGAATGAGAGAATGAGGGCCTTAAGCCACGAAGAAGAAAATCAGGCACACGATTTTTCAAAGAATATTTAGTGTTGAATTTATCATCATAACGAGGAACTTTTTAAAATATGTACTTATTTATTTCTTAATAGAGGTACTGGGGATTAAACCCAGGACCTTGTGTATGCTAAGCATGCATTCTACCACTGAGCTACACCCTTCCCTCTAAAGAGGAAAATTTTGAATGGAGTGAAAGCTACCTTCAAATTGTGAGAGTGATAAATACATTATTTGTAGACTCAGTGAAATGTTTCAAAGCTTTTATTTCTTAGTAAAAATGAGACCAACGCTCGTGAGACACAGTAAAAGAATTCCATTGCCTTTTAAGACAGAGTTTTAGAAAAACTTGAAATTTTGTGAGAAATTAGGCAGCATTGTAAAATGATAATTTCCTTATTTTGAACGTTTCAAGAAGATAGTCCAGCAGAAGCTGGACGACCACCTGACAGGAATTACGTGAAAGGGACCCCTGCTCTGGGAGTAAGACATCAACAGACAGTAAAATCTCTTTCAGCTCTGAGAGGCTAGAATGATTAAACTATCAGAACAAAACCATCTGCAAGGAGATAAAATTCAGAACAAAAGTAGTAGCTCAAAAACATGTAAAACGTTGAATAAAGAAACCTTAAAGAACAGTATTCCTTGATTTTCAAACTTCAGATTAATAGTATAAGTGAAAATTTTCCCACCTAATCCCTTAAATAAAATACAGGTAGTATTGTCTCTTACAAGCCAATGAAGTTCCATTTGGTTTATGAATAATAAATAATAGAGCACCTAGCAGGCTAAATTTATGTTAAGAAGATAGTTTCCATAATACACAGATAAATGTATTGATGATTAATTAGCTTAAAGACTTATTTAACATTGCTGATTGTGTGATATGTGAATTAATAGAAGCTTATGCCACAATTTTTAATATATGACTAATATTTTTAAAAGCATACTCATTAGCCACTTCTTTTTTTACTTGAATTGCAAATAAATAATAATGAGTAATTTGATTTCATTATCTATGCAAACTGTCCTAATTTCTTAAAATTCAAGACTCTTCAATAAATGCCAGTGAATCTACTTAGTCTTCGCATTCCCATTAATTTCTAAGATATCCCCCCAGAATGCACTTATTTGCAGTCTTGCAGTCTTCCTTCTACCAAGACTTACTGGCCACCTAATATATGCCAGATACTTCAATAGGCATTGGAATATAAAATTAAGGATATAGTCACTCTCCTCAAGAAATCGACAGCCTAGAATAGGTAGATACACAAGTAAAAGTGCAGTAGTCATAATGATAATTATTTTGGCTTCCTAATGTGTGGATTACACTGTGCTGAAATATTTTAATGTACTTTTTAAATTTGAGGTCACAACACTACAAGGTAGAACTTGCTTATCTAAACCAATTAAAAATTACAGGGGTCCGACAGTAGTACTACAATCCTTATCATCTGCAGTGAGTGCTGTATAAAAATTACTAGTGAGCACAATGAAGGGGTGTGTGGCAAATTCACCGTCCACCATTTTGGGGGCATGTCATTCTTCATGGAAAAGACAGGGAGGTTGGGACACTTAGAAACCTGAGTTTTCTGCTCTACCATAAAACTGGGATTCTGTACAAAATTTAGTTTCCACAAACCAAATGTTCTTAAACAAGTCTGAAAAAGAACTGGATCATTTGCGGAGAGAGGGAAGAGGCAGAAAATTTCTACTTTGATGATGTACATCAGCAGAAAACGTGTAGTTCTAACACTAACAGCTTCTCCATAAAGTACTTAGCTTTCTAATCTGGCAGCCACCCAGTTACAGCAGACACGGCTTGTCCTGGAGCCAGCAGCCACAGGGGCAGTTTCCTGGATCTGCAAATCACGGTAGAGGCAGCAGCTCCCTTGACTTTGCTCTGTGCCCTGGTTCTGGAAGTTTTCCTAAAGCTTGGCTGGGAGTCCTTTTCTTCATCCTTCCTGAAAATACTGTAATCTCTTCCTAACAATACTGTGAGCGGTTCATAAATTCCTTTCTGCTGAAACTAGAGTGTTTCTACTATCCTATAACTAAAGGTTCTGGTTAACACTGAGCACTCAACCCAGTCTGACGACAAGGGAATAGATATAAAGAAGGGACCCTGGAAAAGGTGACTTCTGTGGTGAACCTTGGAGAGAGAATCCAAGAAAAGAGGTCATTCCTGTACTACTAGAGTGTGAAAATGTGCAGATGAATCAGAAGACACATCCAGGGCACTACACGCAGTGGAATATTCTCTATTGACAAGGTATTGCCTTGAAGTTTTATTTTTGACACGGTATTCCTCCTTAAAATAGATGCAAAATATCTTCACCATTTAATTAAAGCTTTCTCAGTTGTGCTGGCATCAAAAGACTCAACAATAGAATCTGATCAATGTAATTATAGCTTGTCTGCTGTATGATTAAGGACATGTCTATTTGACAAAAGCATCTCTGAAGTCACGAAATTTCAGGTCAAAATGTTTTTTTTCTTCTGCTATGAATTCCATTATATACTATGCAGATCATCAATAAAATCAATGATTTGCCCAAATAGATGGCCTTTTATTGGTCAACGTGTTTAGACACATGTTCAAATGTATCCAGTTTTGTTCTCTCTCTTTTAACCATGATTCCTTCCCAAGTTTTGCTCTCAGAGTTCAACAGTTTATTTCCCTATTCAATTAACTTCCCTAACCTCTGTGCCTTATAAAGCCAACTAACAGAAGCCCCTAACAGCCCCACTCTTTTCCACACTGTGGAACACGTAGTCCAAAGGGTTAAATAATTTGCTCAGTTCACGTAGAGTCAAAACCAGCATGGTCTGCATGCTCCAGAGACCTGACCTTAACTACTAAGTTACATGGTCACATTAATATCCAGGAGAAAAAAACAGGAAGGTAACTGAAGATCCCGACAAAGAAGAAGCATTAAGAATGTACGTATTAGTAGCTAATCTGAATCAAACTACTTATTCCGCTCTGAAAATATGTTCAACCAAGGACATAGTGTTCCTAAAACAAGATGTATCTGACCATTAGACCCAGCACTACTAGCAAATACAATAACATGAATCTTTACATGGATTTTCTTATTAAATATAGTTTTATGATTTAAATGTGAAACAGAATGGAAGGATGTGCCAAAGGAAAGAAAAGCAATTGTTAACGGGGAGGAAAACTGGTTAATAGCAACAGAATCTTAGACTGATAGTAAGTCTTAAAAGCGTTTGAAAATATAAAATGGTTGCTTTTTATTCATCACTATTTTTTTTTTAATTCCAGAAGCATTTTGTTTCGTTTTGGTTTTTTGTAACTTGTTATCACCTCAAATTCAGTGAACACTGAGTCATTTTATGATAGCTTAAAAGTGGGGGTAATAATGCATTTTAGTGCAGCTTTTGGAATTATTTTTTAACTACTTTTTTATTGTTCTGCAGTGAATGTAATAAGGCAAAACTCTTCTATTTTCAGAAGAAAATAACATGTGAATATAGTAAATCTTTTTAAAGATATCACTAAGAAAATTTAAGTGTTTTGGAGTAATTTGAGAAAAAGAGCCTTGTTCTTCCATAAGGTATCCTTGGGAGTTACTATCAAAGTAGAAGTTATCACAAAGGCAAGACTTTGCTCGTTCTCCTCACAGCCAAAAGACGGAAATTCTGTTCTGTCAGATTTCAGGTTGTTATTGGGTTGGATTTACAGGTGGGTGTGGTCCTGTGAGGACCTGCATTGATGCACTACCTGTGGTTTTGATTTCCTACCTCTCCATAGCAAACTTAAACAGATCTGAAAATTAGACCTCTCTCTGGCCAGCTCCTTCACTCCACAGAGCAGCATCAAAAGCTGAGACAAAGTCACTAATTTCTGTATCCCTTAAGCAAGTGCTGTAAACACATCAGAATAGTACTTAGCAAAGAAGGAAATTCTTCTTCATATAATATATTTAAAGTATGACTATTAAAACCAATATAAATATAAATTTGCTTGTCTTTGATCTGTATGTTTGTGTTACTAAAAATGAGAATGGCTTAGAAAATATGTTTTGAAGGTTTACATCTTAAAATAAGAATTAAAGATAAAAAAACACAAATTTTTTTCTATATAGCACAGGGAACTACATTCACTATCTTGTAATAACCTTTAATGAAAAAGAATATGAAAATGAATGTATGTATGTGTAGGCATGACTGGGACATTGTGCTGTACACCAGAAATTAACACAACATTGTAACCGAATATACTTCAATAAAAAAAGGAAAAAAAAAGAATTAAAATGCAAGAGTAATTCTGCTTGTGTTACTCTGAGCGAACAAATTCATGAAAAATAAAATCACACCTGCAAGTTCATGACTGCTTGATCTAGAGGAAAGTTACAACCTTCCCTACTCATGGGCTGCTTGCTGTGAAGCTAGTCACGCTCTGAAACTCTAGCCACACATCAAATCACATTAGGCTGAACTGTCATTTAGATTATTCCCTGTACCAGATTACCTCACCCACTTGTGAAGATACCGTTTCTGTATTATTTTACATAAACGATACACAATGCGTTTTGTGTGGCTGGTCAAAGAAAATTCTGATAGCTCCCACATTGCAGATTAAAAGAATTGACAGCTCTTGATCTCATAGAGAAAACTGTGAGTTATCATTCCCATTTTGTCTTAAATTACAATATTTTTGAACCTTATGTGCAGTGTTACCCTTTGTTCACACGGGCAGCTTTCCATAGATGTTCATAATTGTTTTCCTGAAAGAAATAAATAAATAACTCTACTTTGGTTTAACGGTGCCCTGCGTCGTTTATAAGACAGTGCTATGAACTCAAAAGGACTCTTCTCATCTTATACATACGTAGTAAGCTGTTTAACAAGACAATGAAATCCAGTGGTTTAGGGTAAAGGTATGGGCAGTGTTCAAACACTATTTTGTGCAAACTCTATTTTGTGCAAACTCTATTTTGTAGGATCAATTCCTTCTCCTAAATATTGGAAACTGTGCTTTCCTAATGTTTTGTTTTTTTATCCCCTAAGGTGCTAATCACATTATATGCTGTTAAGGAATAGAAATATTATAGGTGGTTTCCAACCGGAGGGAGTTGGAGGAGACTTTAGTAAATTATGTCAGAACAATATATTTAATTCCGTACGAAAATCCCCCAGGGGATAGCACAGTGTGGGAGAAAAATATATTCCATTATTTATACACGAAAGTAAATCAAATACATAAAGGAAACATAAACATACAGGGGTATTTTTAAAACAAACAAAAAAATAGATTTAGAGGTAAAAGATAGCAATCATTCTTACCACTTCTAGAGATTCTTACCTAGCAGTGAGTCTGGAATACAGTCAAAACTTAAGATTTCCCACCAGCTATCACCCTATCTTCTGTCATGTTGATAATCAACACCATGAAAAGTGTCAAGAAATCTCCAGCGAAGTTAAATCTCTAATGCACACTCTGAGACCTATTAAATGATTTTTTACTTAATAGAGATGGTATGTAATGTTTTTCCTCTGGTGCATCATGCACTGGCCAACAAGAATGACCAAGCAAATGCCTCTCTTCTCACAGTCCAAGAAAGTATCCCAGAGTAGAACAACACTGAAACAATAGTGACATCTAGCAGCAAACATAGTCAGTATGATCTATCTCACATACGCCTCTTTCAAATGCATCACAATATAATTAATTCAAGGCACCTAGCCTTTATTCAAGGTGACAAGTACAATAATTATTTATCAAATGCCCCTTTAAGTAAATGTCTTTTATAAAGTAACCAAACACAAATCATATTTGATTTCTGCCTCCCAAACTACACCTCGTTTTCAGTATTCAAATGAGGGCCACGATTGGCTTTGATTTTAAGACGCATTTTTACAACAGGTGCTGTTGTATTATTGAATCTATAAGCATTGCAGATTAGCTTTCACATGATGCATCTTAAAAAACAAAAGCTACCTCTCTGCTGGCATATTTGACTTGCTGCTTCTAAGGTGTAATTTATTTCACTCACATGGCTTGGAAATAAACAAATTTGATATCTACTTTAGAGAAATAGGATGTAATGGGAAGCACAAAATTAAAGTTAAGATAATTTTAAATAGAAAAATCATTTCTTGACTATTAATTGACAGATATTTAAAGCTATCTAAGAATTTTATTCTGCAGCGTAAGTGGAGCAAGACTGTCTCATTCTTTTCTTTAAATAAAACTAGAGTTTGAGCCATATGACTTGCCTACAGACTGGACAGTTTACTTGGTTTTTATTTTGCTTAACCATAGATGTTCCTTCTGATTAGTGTAAGAATGTGATTCCAAGTTGCTTTAGTGAAGAAAAAAAAAGAAATCTGGAGAGAATCCCTGCACTTGTGCCACTCTCCACTGTTAAGATCCCAATGTCGACAACTTAATGTTGTAGAAAATCAGACCTGGCTGACACTGGAGTTTATATATTACATTAAAATATTTTCCAATTATCCCTGTTATTCCTGCCCACTGAGGAAAAAAAAAATAGTTTTTCCTGTGTGGCAGCAAACATTAAACTTTCTGTTTATCAATACTCCATAAAGATAATAAAATATATTTTATTCTGCAAAAACTCACCAAAATATGATGGATGAACTGCCAATGCAAAGGAAAGAAAAGGAAGGTATGAGCAAGCCAAACAATAAAATTATGTCTTGCTCTTTTAAAAAATGCTATTTGAGAAGTCTGGGCAAAATTAAAAGAAAGTCTCTCCCTTGCAGACAGTATGTTACTATATGTAGAAAACCCTAAAGGCTCCACCAAAAAACTATTAGAAAAAAATGAATTCAGTAAAGTTTCAGGATACAAAATGAATATACACAAAGTTGTTGCATTTCTATACACTAATAATGAATCATCAGAAAGAGAAATTAAGAAAACAATCCCATTTTCAATTGCATCAAAAAGAATAAAAATACCTCGGGATAAATTTAATCAAGGAGGTGAAAGACTTGCACTCTGAAACTAAAAGATATTCATGAAAGAAACTGATGATGGCACAAATAAACAGGACCTCTTGTGCATGGACTGGAACAATTACTATTGTTAAAATGCTCGTACTACCCAAAGCAACACAAAATTCAATAAAATCCCTATCAAACTACTCATGGCATTTTTCATCTAACTAGAACAAGTAATTCTAAAATTTGTATGGAAACACTGAAGACCCTGAATAGTCAAAACAATCTTGAGAAAGAACAAACTGGAGGCATCACACTTCCTGATTTCAAACTATAATACAAAGTTACAGTCATCAAAATAATTTGGTGCTGGCACACAAACAGGCATATAGATCAATGGAATAGAATAAACAGAATAGAGAGCCCAGAAATAAACCTACGCACACATGGTCAATTTACCTACAACAAAGGGGCAAGAATATACAATGGGGAAAAGACAACCTCTTCAATGAATGCAATACATATATGAATACATAGCAAAAGAATAAAACTGGACTACTATCTTGCATCAGACAAAAAACTCAAAATAAAGACTTGAACATAAGACCTGAAACCATAAAACTCTTACAAGTAAACATGGGCAGTCCACTCTTTTACATTGGTTTTAGCAATATTTTTCTGGATCCGTTTCCTCAGGCAAGGACAGCAAAAGCAAAAATAAACAATTGGGACTAGGTCAAACCAGAAAGCTTTTGCACAATAAAGAAAACTATCAACAAATCAAAAAGCCAACGTACTGAATAGGAGAAGATATTTGCAAATGATGTACTCAAAAGGGGTTAATATCCAAACTATATAAAGAACTCCTACAACTCAACATCAAAAAAAAAAAATATTAAAATATGGGCAAAGGACTTGAATAGACATTTTTCTGAAGAAGACATACAGATAGCCAACAGATACAGGAAAAAGTCTAAAGAGTAAAAAATTTTCAAAAGACTTTAAGACTCAAATAACAAGCACTGGCTAACATGTGGAGAAGGGCAACACTCATGCACTGTTGGTGGGAATATAAATTGATGCAGCCACTATGGAAAACAGTATGAAGGTTCTGCAAAAAGTTGAAAATACAACTACCATATGACCCTGCATTCCAAGTCTAGCTATTTATCTAAAGAAAATGAAAACGCTAACTCGAAAAGGTATCTGTAACCCGACACTCATTATTGCATCACTATTTAAAATAGTTAAGGCATGGAAACTACCGAAGTGTCCATTGATGGGTGAGTAGATAAAGGAAATGTGTGTATACGTATATAATATACACCACGTTTATTATAATATATATGTATCATATATAATATGCTTAAATAATTATTATATATTATAATTACATATTATATTACATATAATTATATATTATACCATATACCATATCATATATTATATAATTATTATAACTTAAATAATTATTATCATTGTAATTATTTACTATATTATATATTTATATATTAATATATGTTTTATATATTATAATTATATAATATATAAATTATAATAGTATAATTTACATATTATATATAATACATATATACATTTGAATATCATTCCAGCATATGAAATAATAAAATCATGCCATTTGTGACAACATGGATGGACCTAGGGGGTATTATGGTAAGTGAAATAAGTCAGACAGAGAAAGACAAACATTGGATAATTTCACTTACATATGGAATCTAAAAAAACAAAACAAACGATCAAACAAAATAAAACAGAAGCCACCAATGCATAGATATGAAGAACAAACTGGTGGTTGCCAGAAAGTTAAGAGGGTGGGGAGATGGGCAAAATTAGGAAAGAGGGTTAAGTACAAACTTCCACTTACAGAATAAATAAGTCACAGGGATGTAATGTATAGCATAGGGAATATAATTAATAATATTGTTACAACTTTGTATGGTGACAGATGTAGTTAGACTTATCGTGGCGAACATTTTGTAATGTATAGAAATACCAAACAACTATGTGGTACATCTGAAATTAACATAATATTGTAAGTCAATTATAGTTTAATGAAAAATACGTAAAATAAATAAAAAGCATTTTTTTAAAAAGCAAGTCTACCCCTCTCTCCATTGTTTTATTAATTGAAAAGTAGCAAAACCATGTGAAGTTTCATAGTGGTGTGGTTTTAATTTTCATGAATTTGGCAAATGCTGAGAAGCTATTTCATTGGAGAGGAAAAGCTTATTTCAAGTCAGCTGAGAAGAAAAGAAGGAAATGAGACCTGAGACGGATTCCAGGCTCCACAAGCAGCTCTTAAAGACGTACACCATCTGAAGAACAAGGCTGAATGTCTTTCCAGCGAGACCAGTTCTTTTCCTTGATCTGTTAGCACAGATCTTCAAAACTAGTCTGCACAGATAAGAAAAATGACTACACCCTCGGGAAAAAAAACAAACAAATCAGCATTTGAAAGGAAATGGAGGGGACCAAAGACAAGCGAGAGAAAACAAGCAGACAAACACATAGTAAATAAGCCCTATGACCAAAAAAAGAAAAAAAAGGTGGAAGAAGTGCATGACACTGAGGAAGAGCAGGATAAAATCCTCTAGACTTAGTAACAGTGATTATTGATTAATAGCTAACATTTTGGTACCTTATTATGGGCTAGAAACTCTTCTGTGAACTTTTATAAACTTTTTTTTTTTTTTACAATTTACATTTACAAACTCATTTTCTCTCTATCACAACCCTATTAGCTAGATGCTATTATTAAGTCTATTTCACAGATCAGACAGCCGAGATACAGGGAAGTCAAGAAAGTGACATAAATATATTCAGCTATTAGGTTGTGAAGTTAAGATTCATACCCAAGCAGTGCTACACTATTAACCACTGGACTAGAGTACATCTCAAATCCATCAGTTATTTTCGTGCACCAGGCATTGATATAAGCAGGTACACCTGTTTACCTCACAATACTATGAGGGAGGCATATATCTCTATCTTACAGGTGAGAAACAGGCTTAGAGAAGAAAGCCCCAAAGTCTGGTGGCTTAACACAATTGCAGTGTTTTCTTCATACTGCATTCATAAAGTAAAAACAATGTTATTTCAGGATTCTTTGCTTCTGATAAAGAACTATCATTAAAGAACTGAAATCCATCTCTGTATTTCCTGTCACCATCAAACAAAAAATGTATTATTAAAAAGAGATCCTAGTGTGGAGATTCCTCAAAAGACTAGGAATAGACTTACCATATGACCCAGGAATCCCACTCCTGGGCTTGTATCCAGAAGGAACCCTACTTCAGGATGACACCTGCACCCCAATGTTCATAGCAGCACTATTTACAATAGCCAAAACATGGAAACAGCCTAAATGTCCATCAACAGGTGACTGGATAAAGAAGATGTGGCATATTTACACAATGGAATACTACTCAGCCATAAAAACCGACAACATAATGCCATTTGCAGCAACATGGATGCTCCTGGAGAATGTCATTCTAAGTGAAGTAAGCCAGAAAGAGAAAGAAAAATACCATATGAGATCGCTCATATGTGGAATCTAAAAAACAAAAACAAAAACAAACAAACAAACAAAAACAAAGCATAAATACAGGACAGAAATAGACTCACAGACAGAGAATACAGACTTGTGGTTGCCAAGGGGGTGGAGGGTGGGAAGGGATAGACTGGGATTTCAAAATTGTAGAATAGATAAACAAGATTACACTGTATAGCACAGGGAAATATACACAAAATGTTATGATAACTCAGAGAGAAAAAAATGTGACAATGAGTGTGTATATGTCCATGAATGACTGAAAAATTGTGCTGAACACTGGAATTTGACACAACATTGTAAAATGATTATAAATCAATAAAAAATGTTAAAAAAAAAAAAAAGAGATCCTGTAACTAATGGAGGGAAGACAGATTTCAGAGCCTGATCTCAGCTTGCCCATGTCCTGGCTGTGTACTCCTGGGAGAGTTTGCTAACATTGTCGAGAATCAGTTTCCTTAAGAAAATGGAAAGGATTGATACCTTTCTCATAGTATTGCAGTAACTATTCAAGATCAATTATAAAATATGTTTATCCTATAGAGAGTGCCCAGTAAATGGAAGCCAGTTTGAATTTTTAATTATTTTATTTATCTGTGCTTTTATTCTAAGGATGGCTATAATTTATAGGAGATCCTCAAAGAAATTTTAAAAGTTTCCAGGAAGAGTATGAAAGCCTGAGACAGACTGGCTGGCTGGTTTTCTAGACAGATATTCATCCAGTAGAAATGTTACCCTTTAATAAGCTATTTTGAAAGGCAAGGGCTCTACATAGGGAAAAAATACATAGAATATCCACCATCAGCATTATATAAATAACAATAAAACTGGACCTTCTGTCATAGCCGAAGAAAAGGTTTTAAGTATTTTTCCATGGTTTCACAACGTTGCTCAGTGCATCAGGGTCTTTCTTCTGTTGAAGTGTCTGGTGGCTGGAACTGTCTGCTCTAAAAATTTCACGAGCTCTACTCTTGAATATGCTATTTGGCAGTTTTTCTTTTGCCCTTCAAGCACAACTGAATTATCTCTTCTGAAAATCACATCTCTGACTCTTAGGCATCAGTGAATGAGATGGAGATTTGGAATACAGTGGAAGCCCACTTGCCCACAGGAATCATATTAAAGAAAACCCTCCGCTGGCAAGAATCCATTTAAGCTGTTTCTCCCAAAGGAAGGGGTACAAGGCCCATTGCCTAAGAAAATTAAAGTAAAATTGAGGAAAGGGTTGTAAGTTATTCTTCAGGGGATCATTCTGTAAAAGCAATGGCCTCCATAGGTATTGGCTTTTATGGGACAGTCTTGTTTTCCTGGAATTTTATATTTTTCAATTAAACCATTCTGTTAAATGCATAACTAAAGTGATTTTACTCCTACAATTTTTTAAGACTTTTAAGACAATTAGTTTATAATTTTAAAAAAATTACCTGGTCACATACTCTGATTTTAGGATCACAATATTGTCAATACATGTAAAAAACTAGCACCGTGATAGGATATTTTCCTATAGAGTTAGTCAATTTTCATCCTGATCAGAAAACAAAAAGGAAATTATGCTTATGACTAGTCTTTTCAGATAAGCCCAGTGAGAAAGGAGTTTAAAATACTTATTGTTTATGCTGCTTGGAAACTTAACATTTTCTTGCCTTTTAAAATTGTATATTTATGTTTGATAAAGTGACTTACAATTTCTTATTGTTGAATTGTCATAGACTGATAAACTGACTCAGAAAAAGAACTTCAAGTCTCAAATGCAGAAACTGAAATTAAGCTACTATGCAGAGGGGTTTTTCTATTTCGATTTCAGTATAGAAATATTCTTAAAAGCTTTAAATCGAGCCCCTTGAATACTACGTACTGCCAGAACCAGCTCGAAACCAGAATTTTCTTTACAAGTTGAGAAAATCTTAACAAGAACTCTTCTTCATTCTCTCTCTTTAGTTTCCAAACCCAACATAATTTGACTTTTTTTTTTTTTACAGTCTTGATTAAAGAAAATTCGATAATGAGTTGAGCCATATATTTCTACTGTGGTAAAAACACTTGACATCTAAGATATACCCTTAGAATGAATTTTTAAGTGCACACTGCAGCATTGCCAACTGCAGATGCTGTGTTGTACAATCTTCACTTTCATTACTGGAAACTTCACACGCATAGAACAACTCCTGGGCTCCCCTTCCTCCAGGCTCTGACAAACACTGTTCTACATTATGAGTTGGACGATTTTAGATGCCTCATGTAAATGGAATCATGTAGCATCTGCTCTTCTGTGACCAGCTCATTTCACTTAGTATAATATTTGCAAGATTCATTCATGTTGTCACATATGGTAGACCTTCCTTCTTTCTTTAAGGCTGGTATAAAATCTAAAAGAATAAAGCGTTACTATAGTCAACAGGCAATGTGGGTAACCTCACATGGAATAGCAATGGGTGTTGTAACTAATCAGTGTCCTTAATTACATGCTGGTCATCTTGGAGTCTATGGAATAGCTACTGTTTCTAAATCATACAGTGAAAAGTATGAGGCTGGATTTTTTTTTTTTACAGTTTTTTTTTCTCCCCCATGGAAAGGCATAATTATCCAGTCATTCTTAGTGGAGCTTATTCTGATTGACAAATGTTACCATAAAACTCACTTAAATGGGCAGGTAGCAGTTACATCAGTAACATTATGTTTTGGTAGGAAAGTCTCATGGAGAAAAAGGGATTCCTCTCTTTCCTCAGCCAAAGAACTTATCCTCCAGCATTCTGGTAAGCTAAAAACACACACAAGGCAAATGCATCATCTTATCTGTAGACACTGTTTATGTATTTTTTTCTCCTTAAAAAAAGTTAAGGTGAACATGGGGCAAATTGAAAAATTGAGGCAAGTCCTCGACCCTTCAGATCATCTACTACAGAGCTATCCCTCCAAGTTAGAACAAATCAAACCATCTCAGACAGAGAGGGCTCTGGGAAAAGTCCTCTGCTTCACTTACCAAACTATCTTAATGCTTCCTCTGTTGCTCCACAATCACATGGCATTTTCAACTGTAAAGAATTTCTGTTACAATGGATCAGCCAGGAGATTTCTTATACCATCTCTTCTTCATTATGAGGGGAAGGTGAGTTACAAGCAGGAAGGAGGGAGATGTGGACTCACCCATCCAGAGGGTCGTGAGGGTTGAATTCATGAGACAAAAAAGCAGAACAGTTGTACTGAATTAAAGACTAAAGGCATGAAAGGAAGAGTGAGACAGTGGGAAGAAAATAAACATGGGATTTGTATGACGGAAGCATTATGCTGTACACCAGAAACTGACACAGCATTGTAAACCGACTATACCTCAATTAAAAAAAAAAAAAGAAAAGAAAAGAAATAGTGGAATCAACAGATCTGGGTGTATACATGCATTCTGCCACCTACTAGCTGGGTGACCCTGTAAACACATTTTTCAAGTATCTGCTTCCCCCTCTGAAAAAATGTATCTAATAACACATGAAGGATGTTTTTGAGGACTAAATTTTAGCAGCACAGAATACAAAAATGAATATATGTACACATATGCATGACTGGGGCATTGTGCTGTACACCAGAAACTGACACATTGTAACTAACTGTACTTCAATTAAAAATAAATTAAATTAAATTAAAAAATAAAATTTAGCACCACATCACATATTATACAGCACAGACTACACACATGAAAAAAAGTTTATCTTTGCATTGTTCAACCTTTTTTGTTATAGAGATTCCAATGGTTTTAGAAGAAATTACAGCTTTTAGAACTATCTGTCTAACTATATTCCTAATTTCCAAACAACCACTTTTGTTTTGGACAATATGAGTATCTTCTTGCTTCAAGGAACTATTTCTTCTGCCTGGATCTAAACCACCACCATAATCCATTCATCCCCTCCTCCTGGTTAATTATTTTTATTTTTACTTTCTCAATGTAACTGTTACTTCTCAAGGATCATTTCCCTATTGACAGACCTCACTATCTAGATAAATTTAGCCCCTCTTTCACAGGTCTCACAATAAACTGAGTTTTATCCTCTCTGTTTATACTTTCTTCATACATTCATCCATATGTGCTGAGCATTTATTATAATTATAACTAATTCATGTATGTAATCTCTTGTTTTATGTCACCTCCCAAGCATTGCATGCACCTAGAGAAACAGTTTAGAATACTCTTTTTTATACGTTCACATCTAGAGTGCTGCTTGCTATAGGAGGGTCAATAAATACTTATTGTTTATGGACGTTGAATATTTTATATACACAACACAGAATTTTAAGATAATAAATCTTATTTTACATCATTTAACATCAATATTCTAGCCAATGTTTGATAATTAAAGGATCTATGGAAATAATCAAAAGCACAAAATTAGAATCATAATTTATTCCAAGTCAAGTCCTCAGAGATTAGACACACATTCTCAGGATGTTTATGACTAAGAAAAGCCCCTCTCTCATTCTCCTCCCTCCAATCTCTCTCTCTTTCATATACACATTACACACATATTTACAGAAAAGCATTAAGAGTATATACTTGGGGTAGATAATCATTGCAGCCTTCAGTTCTGTGCAAAATGTGCAGTTACAGACAGGAAAGCATCATCTAGAAGGCAACTAAAAATGGATGAGCTATACTGTAATTCTGAAGAGTTACTTATTAGAAACTCATTAGAAGAACCCATTTATTCTTAGACATTTTCTTAAGCCATTTTTATTACACTCAAGGTATTAAGACAAGCCCATAATAGCCTTGTAATTAGGATACTGTATCAGTCATTAAAATAGAAGAAAAGATTTACAAATAAGAAATATATAAGTTGAGACAATTAATGGACAACTTGAATGGAGTTGCTTTTTCTTCTTTCAGAAATGCTAAATTTTCTTAACAAAAAAGGACAAATAAAATACAGTGCTCTAAATATGTGTGACCATGAAAACAAGAAAAGCAGTCTTGTAACACTTGTACTATTAGCATAACAGGCGCCATTGCTTCTCTTTGACAACCTCTGCCAAGACGTGCCTACTCCCTTCCCTAGCTTTAAGGAACAATTTCCTCTAAGAAATACTAGTGCAGCATAACCCTTAAATAATTTTTTTATTGCAGTATAGTCGATTTACAAAGTTGTGTTAGTCTCTGGTGTACAGCATGGTGATTCAGTTATACACACACACATGTATCTTTTCCACATTCTTTTTCATTATATGTTATAGTTAGAATCTACAGAGAAATTAACACCTTGTCAATCTAGAACAATAATGACAACCATTCCTCATATGCATGTCTCCTAAAAAAAGAAGAAAAAGAAAAAAAGAAATGACAGGATTTAACATAGCATAAGAGAAATGAAAGTAACTCCATTTAGCATCTTTAAATTCTGCTTCATTTACTCCAGCACTCTTCTCACTTCTAATTAGAGATGATTATAAAACATCTTGGCCTTAGGCAAATAAGGCTAAATCTGATATTATTAAATGGCTTGTCTTCTACTCTGAAGGGAAACCCCAAACCCAAAATTGCTAAACCTGGTGAGGAAATTGGCAGACAGACTCGATAAGCACTTGCTTTGTGGGCAATCCATGGGATGGCTACTCAATGCTACATTACCTTTATAAAGAACATAGACATTCTAATACTTAAATTCCTAAGATTATTTGATACAAGTGCTATTAATATAAAAATCACTCTAATTTCTAGACAATGAACAGCTTTAGAATGTAGTTCAGTCCACTCAGAAGCTGATCTGCTTTAATTTTGTGGGTTTCTAGCATTTGGATTTGTGTTCAGGCTGTAAATACTCACTCATCTCCAACAATTCAACTTTGTTGTTTCACCTTCATTACCAGCTGGTGTTTTGTCCCTAAATCCCAGTGACAACTACAATAAGGTACAAGGTGGCTGACTGTTTTCAGGGTGAGATGGCATAGAAAAAATATTAGAAATTTTTTTAATTAAAATAAACCGATCTTTCTTGGTAACTCAAGAAGTGTGAGGAGCATCGTGGGGAATGTGAAGCATCCTAAAGGTTGCTAGTTATCCACCACAGCAGCTGATATGCTCTAAAGCTCAGCATTCAGGATGGCATTAAATTATTTAGAAGTAAGAATTAGGAGCATGTGCACAGTGGGCCAGAGGCACGAATTGTTAAAAGCAATGCTAATTATTAAACACTCTCTAGGGTAGCAATTAATATCAGAAGATCAATTTTACTTTAAATACAGAAAAAAATTCTTAGCAAACCACTACATAAATAAAACGACCATTAAAGTCCTCATTTTGAATGCTGTGGATTGGGTCATCCGATATGGTCTAGCGCACATTTTTCACAAAATATGAGAATGCTTCCGTCATACTGCAGAGAAAGGCTCCTCACCTTGTAAGATCCCACCCTTAGTGCATCACGGCTTTAACAGGATCCTTTGAAGCCACAATGGATTTAGGCTAATGAATCATTTAATACCTACGCCAGGCTCAATCACTTTCACACACAATCAGGTTTATAAAAGAAGCACTAGCCACCACAAACCGAATCTGTATTCAACAGAAAGCCTACATGCAAATTACATGCTAAGATAAGGATATACAGTGTGGAAGGACGGGATGAAGAGTAACTCTACAAGGAGAAACCCGGCAAACACTACCTCAGACAGGTGATCATCACCAACAGTGATGACTCACATTTATAATAAGCATCCTTGACATGATGCGATCAAAATGGCACTTTGACATTGTGGTGTTCCCCACGCCCCCCCAAACATATAACCCTTATATAGTCATAATAACGCATTTATAAACATCCAACAAGTCCCAAGTGGGAGACATTTTAAAAATGTCTGAATCACAATCCTCAAAACTGTCAAGGTCATGAAAACAAGGTAAACCTAAGAAACCAACACATCCAAGAGCAGCCTAAGGAGACATGATGAGCAAAGGTAATGTGGGATCCTGGTGGGATCCTGCAACGGAAGAAGGGCATTAGGTAAAAACTAAGAAAATCTGAACTCATGTATGGGCTTTAGTTAATATATAAACATTGGTTCGTTAATTATGATAAATTTACCACCATAATATATGATGCTGACAATAGGGAAAACTCGGCGCCGGATATATGAAAACTCTCTGTACTATCTTCACAACTTTTTTGTAACTCTAAAACTCTTCTAAACAATAAAGTCAACTTTTAAACATCATACAATGACCAAGAGTACAAACAGTAGGAAGGTGCTGGAGGCAAAACGGCACGTGGGGAAGGTGAATCTGAAAGGCTCCTGGCGCCTGACAGGGAGTGTTTTCTCTTCTTAATGGTGCTTAAGCAGGTTAATTTAGGCAGAGGATTCTTAATACCAGCAGAAGATAATTATTTGAGAATGTCCGGGTCCACATTACAGAAGAAACTACAGCGACTGGGTTCATAGGCTATGTAGGCTTATACATATATGAGTTAAAGAATAAACAGAGCTGACCCAGCTAATATGCAGAGCCATTGCATTACAATAGCAATACTTGGGATCTAACACCAAAATCTACTTAATTTTTATCTTCCACTCTCACTTAAGTTTATCTGTTTAGCGTAACTATTTCTTTCATTGACTCTAGATAAAAATTTTGGCGCCTCCATGCTTATCTTGTTCATCCTACGGAAGAAAACACACTATGGTCACTTCAAGCCACAGTTTCAATTATTACTTGTATTATACATACAATAAGTCAACGACACTTGGGCATACCTAAAAGTCTACCCATTATGCTCTTTTGAATCCTTTTTCTTCAAATCTTCTTAGCATGCCTTTGGACTGGAGCTATAATACTTTGTTTTTCCCTCTCAGAGTGGTTAGTTGGATTCATAAAAAGCTGTCTCTGAAGAAAATTTACAAAAATTGTCACCAGATTTTCAGTACTGGATCGTTTTTTACACTCCATATGACTGAGTATTAAAGAACAGTAAATAGTAAAAAAAAAAAAATTAAATATTTCCTTTGTAATTGCTGCATAATCTAGTGCTCTTTTGGAAGTAATACTAATTGCCCACTGATGCCTCAACCAAAACTTCCACATTAACATCTTGTTATGTTTGCATGTGTGCATTACTTTATAAATAACTTACAAAAATAAATCCTTGGTGGGTTCCAGAAGAAACTATAAGAACTTATCCACTAAAACAGTAGTTCTTGAAGTGTCATCCTGAGAGTAGTAGAAACAATATGACATGGGATTAGGGTTGCCAACTAAAATGCACACTACCTAATTAAATTTGAATTCAGATATACAGTGAATATTTTTAGTAAAAATGTGCTTTAAATACTTCATGAAACACAAAGTATTTAATTTTAACTGCATTTTTATTTGCTAAATCTAGTAACACTACTTGAGGACGTGTTAAGCAGGCAGATTCCTTCCTTATTCCCCAAACCTACTGAATCAGATATTCTAGGGCTGGGTTCCAGAACAGCTCTGATGCCCATTAAAGTTTGAGAAACACTGCTCCAGGGTATTATGAATCTCTTAGCCAGCAGTCTTGATGATGCTCCCAGTCTGGTCCTTCTTTCACAAGCTATCAGTAGACTCATTCTTGCCAAGCCTCTGCATTAGTCATAAAAGCTTTACGCTAGTAGAAGGAGTCTAGAATGTAAGGGAGTCTGAAATGACTGATGCGCTAGACATCAGTCCCACTGGGTTCTAGGTTCCCTAGTTGTGAGAGGCAAGTCTGCCTCGATGACATTTTACCTGTGTCCCTGATTCCTGGTTTCTAAACTGTTTTCCAGATGGAAAAAGAGTGGTTCATGCCAGATTCCTCCCCTGAAATGTTCTCATGTTTAGAGTCCTTGGAATTCACTGGGATGTATCTTCTTAATCTACAACTAAACTACTCGTTGGTAAGAAAGACTGCCCTCTAGAAACCCTGCTGTTCTGTACTTTTGTCCTTAACTTGGTTCTCTTGAAATGATGTTTTATCTTAGATTCATAATATAGCCCACTGAGAGGGAGGCTCCTCTGCTTTGCTCAGTCCTCTTTCCTACTCTGGCATCCTCTGTCCAGTACAAATACATCTTGCCCTCATTCCTTTTACGGCAAGGTCTGAGTCTTACTGTCTACAACTACATAAAGTTCAAATATTCTGACTTAACTACAGCAGCTCATCAACTGTACTTCTATTGCCTTACCTACTTCTGATGCAAATTGCTATTGAACAAATCTTTACTAATGTAGGAAATTGAGGAGATATGACCCTCCATGAATACAAATGCATTCCACTGATGTGCTCTACAAAATGCTTCCTGTTTAAGGCCAAAGAAAGGGAAGAAATTGACATTTATTGAATGTTGACTGTGTACCAAGAACAATACTAGATGCTTTACATCGTTATATCTACATAGGTGGTTTTTTTTCCTGTTCTTATCACTCTCTTCTATTGCTTGAAATTTCTTAATTTGCAGAATTAGGTCTGGAATGATTAGAAAGGAGTGAAAAATCAACCAAGTGGATCTCAGTGAAATGATGAGGGGAAATGAGGAATGGATTTCTGAGAACTGAAGAAAGCAACAAATAATTTTTATTTGAGCTTCACAGGCTCCTATGTAAGAAGAGTAGAAACAAGAGACCTCATGCAATATCTTCTTGTCTTGTATGTGAAGAGAGACAAAGAAAGAGAAAAGGGGGGATTAAAAATGAGAGACAATAAAAGACAGAAACAAAACTGTGATTGTGCAGAGGGTTTCAAGCAAAATTAATTTTGGTTTCAAGGTAAACCAGTAGGTGGGCACTGTGACTACTTGAATGTGTAATGTCTACACTACTGATATAACATGACGATAAAACAATTTTAGAAACATAGACATCCTACTACCAATTCAAACTAAGATGCAAAGTGCTGCCATAATATGATTATGTAAAGCAGCAAGAGAAACTTGGACAAATTATATGTTTTCACCCTTTAAGAAAAAAGAATAATACAAGGCTAATTATGCAATATGTTATTTCTAGAACCCTGCTATCAGACTAAGAGCATTTGCACTGAAGTGGCAAAACAGGTTTCCGTTAGTAAGGTGACTGTGGAGCCCAGGGCCTCCTAGGGCATAGGAGTTCTTCAGTAAGTATCTGCTAAATGGATGGAAATGGGGAAATTATTTTCTATGAAGCACCTTGACTCAACTTGCTTGCATTTGCTTCAGTTTTCTTTTGTTGTTCAGGGTAATAGTCGGGTCAGTCACGTGTATTGGAGAATCACTCGGAGGACTTGTTGAAAGCAAGCTTGTTGTGCCCATCCCTAACGTTAATAATCCGGTATTCTTGGGGTCTGGCTTGTGGATTTGAATGCATAAGAACTTCCTGAGTCAAGCTGATGCTGCTAGTCTGGGACTCCATTTTGAGAACTATTAGTTTATGTCTTCAGTAAGTCCCCTGTGTTCTTTCCATGAATGGAATCAGGTGAAGGAAGAAAGTCAGAGGAATAAGGGAGGAAAAACAAGGGAAAAGGAATCCGACAGTCTTTAAAACTGACAAGCAAACAAATGAGCTTATTTACAAAACAAAAACAGACTCACAGACATAAAAAACAAACTTATGGTTACCAGGAGGGAAAGGGTGGAAGGATAAATTGGAATTTCGGGCCTTGCAGATACTAACTACTATATATAAAATAAATAAAACAGCAAGGCCCTACTGTAGAGCACAGGGAACTATATTCAATATCTTGTAATAGCCTATAATGAAGAAGATTATGAAAAGGAATATATATATACACACATATATATATATATATAACTGAATCACTAAGCTGTACACCAGAAATTAACACAAAATTGTAAGCTGCCTATATTTCAATAATAAAAAAAAACTGACAAGCAATATAAGTTAAAGTATGCTCTTTTGTGATAAAATACAGCTTTCTGATAAAGCCATTTATGAGTCTTTGTATTAAAATTTCAGTTGCCTATTGCACACATGGATTCATTTATTTAAAAACTATCTCTGAGGTTCTTGCAAGATGTCATGTGCTACAAGCAATACATACAGATAAACAAGTACAAAAAATAATGTTTCCACTCTTAAGAAAGATAGCCTAGTTTTAGCATACCAGCTAGATTTTTATTTCCTGTCTAAATACCACTTGATTTACAGTAGCTTCCTGGGGTGCTTTGTTGAGATATCAAGTTCCTACTCTCCAAAATTATAGCCATTAGCCACATGTAGCTTTTTAAATATGAACTAATTAAAATCAATTAAAAACTTAAAATTCTGTTCCTCAGTCACGCACTTTTCAAGTACTCAAAAGCGGCATGTGTTTACTGTCTACCGCACTGGGAGGTGCAGAATACACAGTACAGGACATTTCCAGCACTGCACACGACCTGATTGGGAAGCACTGTCTTAGGTAAACGAGGAGGAGGGAGTCTGGATTACAGAAATCCTCTCCTCAAAACCCACTGAAAAACAATAGTTGAAACTAGGGGGCGGAAATCGCAGGCAGACTTTCTCCAAAGAAATGGGCAGAAAATGGCAGCTTCGCCAAAGAAATTTAGAATGCTCAGTGGAACTACCTACTCATCCTCGCAGAAGCATTACAAAAGAAAGTGTGTAGACACAATCCTAAAAATGTCCAATAAAACTCTCCAAATTGGAAATAAGTTTACCAAGGACATGAGTGAGGGGCTCACAAAAAGCCTCTCAGAAAGAGCCTCAAACTCAGGGCAACTCTTACTAATACAGAATCTCAGCAGAGGCAGCACTGCCCAGTCCAGGGGACCGCTGGGAGTAAAGGCTGAAATAATATCAACCCATGCAAGTTATCTTCAAAGTAAATGTGTACTAAGTGAAAAAAAAAAAAAAAAAAAGAAGAAGAAGAAGAAAGAATCATCTCAGGGTTTCTGAACAAGGGTGCTCTTAGCACTTTTGGTGGAACAGTTCTTTGTTTTGCAAAATTGTCTAGGACATTATAACATGTTTTGAACCCTTGGGCTTTGGGTACTAAATGTCAGTAGCATTCCAGTCATTGAGAAAATCAGAAATGCCCTCCATAAAACTTCCAGAAATCCTCCCAGGAGGCAGTACTATCTCCCCAGCTGACAACACCAATAAGTCTGTGAGAAAAAAATTGGGGTGCTGGGGTCAATGTATCAGGGAAACTGAGAATTCCCACAGACTATTGACATAAGGCACTTGAGGTTTCCATTTCATTTCATCTAGGGCGACTGGAAATGCTTTCTGAGAAATATCTGAGACAATAAACTACAAATGGAGTAATATCTGAGGCAAGCAATAGAAAATTCTACTATATGCCATTAGAGATAGAGGTGCAGTAAGAGGAGAGAGAGGGAGAAGGAGAGGGAGAGGGAGGGAAGATGCATCCCAGCTATTGAGAGCAGAAGAGGAGAAACAGATCACAAATACTCTTCAACACAGCCTCCAGTTTGTGTCCACTTTCCTCCTCCATACACATCTGTGCTCTCAGTCTATGTAGAAATGGTATGTTGTGAATCTGGACTTAAAATCTCAAAGGGGAAGGGGAACAGTTCTCACTCAATGTGGAAAGAAAAACATGGAGAAGCTACCTCCCGTGTATCAGAGGAGAAGGAAATTCTGCATAGACTAGCCCTTCACATCATACAAAGACAAGATGAAAGAAATGACTGCCCAATAATTAGGCACAGTAGAGTTTTTAAAGTTACCAAAAATAAAGACAAACAATCCTCTTTCTATAAAAAGATAATTTAAGGGAAAAGTATATTCTCACAGAAAAATTTATTTAAAACATGAATTAAATAAAGCAGAAACACAAATACAAAGTGATAGTGTCACTAAAAAGTAAATATACTTTTTCTTTAAAATTAAGCAAAACATGTTATATTTTTTAAATACTGCAGCATTGCCATTTCTTTCTATCTCTGTACTATTGAGACCCCAGGTTAAGGAAATAACAAAACACCATTATGAGAAACAGTTAATTGACCAGAAATGTTGATAATTTATTAATTATATTTATCTTTGTCATCTTTGGAAACATTTTTATAGGCTTATGGCAGCACTGAAACTTAATTGCTAAGTTAATTGCTAAATTAGAACTAATTAAATTCCTAGTGACTATATAATTTTTCTTAATTTATTTTAAGAATTTAGGGCATCAGTCAGGATCGTCTTGCAATTCAGGTTGTCCTAATAAAAGACAAGTTATAGTTTAAATTCTGTAATGGTATCCTATGACTGCATAACAAACTACCAAAAACTTAGTGACTTGGAACAATAAAGATTCATTAAGTTACGGATCTAGAGGTCAGAAATGACTCTCCCTGGGCTAAGATCAAGGTGTCAGCAGGCAGGGCTGCAACCTTCTGGAGGTTCTAGGGGAGAACCCCTTTCCTCGTTTTTTCCAGCTTCTAAAAGTTGCTCACATTCCTTGGCTTATGGCTCCATCGCTCCATCTTCAAGCCGGCAAAGTTGGCAGAGCCCTTCTCACGCTGCCATCTCTCTGGTTCCCTTTTCTGGCTCCCTCATACTTTTATAAGGAAACTTGTGATTCTCCTGGGCCTATCCATGATGCAGGATAATCTTCCCTTTCAAGGCTGGCTGATTAGGACCTAAATTCCCCTCTACCTTATAACCCAGCACACTCAGAGGTTCTAGGGATTGGTATTGGACCTATCTGGGGGTCCATTATTCTGTCTGCCACAAAAGCAGATTATTATTTATTTACCTAGAAAATTTAGGGCATTGGTCAGGGTTGTCTTGCAAATCATTCAGTCTTGACTGAGAAACAAGATATAGTTTGAACTTTAAAAATTATACGCATTTTATGAAAATTCTTCATTTGATTCTAATTATGCAGTTTGGATACAAGATATTCTCTCTAGGAAAGTTATCATAAAGGAGATCATTCCTGAATGATTTTGAAGAAACAAAAACAAAAATTGCATAACAGGAAGGAAACGGAAGACCCACATCTCAAGACAATCGTGTTTCCAGAGTATTGTACTAAGTAAGTTACCTGGGCCCAAATCAAGATTAAGATTTTTATATTTTTGAAAAAGTGAATCTGAACCTATTTTTGCAGCTTCAAAAATCTATTAAATGGAGTGTCTAAACATCAACATAGGAGTTAATATTATAAATTATTATAATATTGAATATTCAATTGAATACACATTAGAATATTCAAGATCCTGGATTCCTAACTTCTAGTAGCTTAAATTGCCATGGGAAAAAAATTAGTTATGATAAGAATAAAGTCTGCTTGATCTTAGAACAGAAATGTTGGCACTGTTGTATTTAATGCCTTCTAAAGCTACATCTAAAGATCTAGACTGGATTCAACCATAGTGCCAGTAAAATATGTATTTTTAAACACACATTATCTATTTTGATTTCATTTTATTTTTTCTCAAATCCTGTTTCAGATATTTCATTGCCTTTTTATACTTGTTATATTTCTTATCATTTCATTATTTTTATTACTAATATTATGCAACAATTTTCTATTAAATAGTTATCTTGAGGTTGAACAATCTTATTTGTTGTAGTAAAAGAAAAGGTTCCTCTTGGTATGTATTTCTTTTTGAGTGTCAAGGGGAAGTTAGTTAACAATATTACAAATATGTTTTGAATTTTTTTTTGTCCTTTAGTAAGATCACCATTTCATTTAACCTCTTTAGATGAAATCTCTGTTTCATTTACTCTAAATTAGGGTTGTTGCTGTTGACTAAATTATTTTTTAAAAGCAGTTTGAGATTTCTAATTATTCTTTCCTTCATGGCATAGAAACTCAATGGCCAACAAATTAAAGAAAGTGATCTGTAAACTGTAACTTGCTATTCAAATGTTATGTGCAGTTGTAAAATGTGTGCTCTTTTCGGAATTCTATGCTTGGAAATTGAGAATGACTGCAAATAAACTGCGCTTCATTTACAAAATATTTTGTCAGAAAACCATATTTTATCTGTGTTTCTGCTAAAATTCCTCTTGGGGAAAATGTATACAGCTTAGGATTTTTAGATAGTTAGACATTTTTAATACTTTTTTGAAATAAATATTTTCCAGTAAGGATTAAAGTAGTTTATAATACCTGAGGATCAGGCATCAAGCAGAAAAATTAGTATTGCCCCTTTATAAAAGTTAGTAATAATATACTGCAAATAAGCCCATCTCACAAATGTAGTCATCTAAGCCATGAAAATTTACATAGGGTTTCAATTACCCACATAGGGTTACACCTTTATTGTGTTTTGTTTTGCTTATGTTTTATTTTTTTAAGCTTAAAGGAAACCCTCTCTTCATAAGTACATAGCAGCTGAGAAAACTAAGAGAAATATCATGTTTGCTACCAAGTGACTCACGTTAAAGTGTCCTATCTGAATCATTAAATCAAGAAATAACCTTCTCCAAATACGGAAGCCTCAGATATCAGGTCTGCAAAAAATGTTGAAGCCAGAAAATCAGAGTTTTGGTTCAAGGGTAAGATTTTTGATCATGAGTCAGTGTCAAAATTAGGATTTATTTTGAAAGAACTACTGCTCAAAATAAAATAATATAATGAAAACCAAAGGAGTAGGACCGAAATAGAGTTTCTGAGACATGAGAACAAAGTTGAGATTTGGTCACACGAATTGAGAAGATTTACAAAGAATAAAACTGGGGTAAAAGATTAGACTAAAATTAGTTGGTAAATTTTTTCCACTTATATAAGGATAAGTCTGTCTACTGTTGGAAAATAAGGAAAACCACTTGATGATAAATTGCTGCCACTAAGAACTACATTTGATTAGGAACTCAATAAGTTAACATTTTGATGGCCATGCTGAATAGCCATCAATATATGACCCCTCAGGAAAAGCCTGGGAAAGGCCGTTCCAAATGGTCTAGTCCTTCACCACCACACTGTCATAAGGTCATTCCTAGAAGGAAAGAGGAAAACATGAAATTAATTCATGAAAATGAATTTTTTTAAATGTGCGTGGGAGAGGAAAAAGTATATTTTGAAAACTCTTTCTACATCATCACTTTAATTTTCTTGTTTCTGAGATGCTCTACAAATATCAACCAGAGCACATTTTATTATCCTTAATTCATGAATGAAGAGTTGGACTGACCTTACGTAACACACAAAGTAACTAAAAATCTTGTATTAAGAATTTCTAAATCTCATAATGATCCTTTATTTAAAAAAGTAATACTCAAAATCCTTGTGCTTATTAATAAGGTTTTTACCTATAGTCCAATGTTGGCATAAATTAGCTAATTATTTGTCTCTATCACAAACAAGGCAAAATCATTAGGTGTTAGTGTTTTCCAAGTTTAATCAAAGGAATGCAGACATCAACAACACTACTATTTTCTCAGTACCAGTTTGGCAAAGAAAAATTTTAAAACATAATAGATGCTTCATACACTGTGTTAGACACTATGGTTAAAAAGATGAATAAATACAAAGCCTAACCTGGATGAGCATACAGTTAAGTAAACAGGGCAAACATGTAAATAAATCCTCAAATCACATTTCCAAGTGTTACCACAGAGATATGGTAATGAGCAATTGACTGTGCCTGAAGGTAAAGACAGATGGCTTCTTAGAACATATAAGTTAGAAAGAAATTGTAAAAAATATTCAAGTAGAGAACTTTCAGTGGTGATTAAAATGTGTAAAGTTCCAAGAGAATATCACTCCATCACTAATCAAGAGAATAAGCAGAACGGGAAATGAAATTAGAGAACCCCAGAGCGCTCAAACCATAAAGTAAATCCACACTCACCTATCAATTCTTTTGCACAGGAAAAAAATTTTTCTTTACATGTACTTTACTGAATAAACTGAAGACTGCAGCTACAGTAAGAGCTGATAAAGCTTCCCTCTGAAGTAGGAAAAGCTATCTCCAAGTACCAGGCTGAAACCAGTTAAAAACTAGGAGCAAAACAGAGGACCTCAGAGAATGGTCCTGAAGCATTCTAGGTCTTGAGCGAGTATAAGGCGATGATGCTAGAGGCCTGGGAACTCAGAGAAATCTAGGTGACACACATGCTTTTCAATGACACTTTGGAACATTCACAAGATAGACTATGTTATTAGATAATAAGTTTCAAAAATGTTCAAATCATAGAGATAACACAGAGCATGTTTTTCAACCCCAGTGGTGTCAGATTGATAATTAACAACTTTTAAGATACCTAGAAAATCCCAAGCATATGGAAAGTAAGCCCCACAAATCTATAAAACATGTAGCTGAAAGAAGAAAGCACGGAGCGAGTAAGAAATATTTTAAAGTACAAGTTTAAGGAAACACAACACACTAAACTTCAGAGTTAGCCACTATGGCAGTGTTAGAGCGACATTTATAGCTTTAAATGCCTATGTTGGTAAAGAAGAACTATGTAAAACCAATGGCCTAAGCTTCCAAGTTTAGAAGATATAAAAGAACAGCAAGTTAAACCTATAACGTGGCACTTTTTTCAAGTGCTGTTAATCCCAATTGATATCTAGAAAAAAATAGTCTTCAGGGGAAATCAAGACATTCCCAGATGAAAGAAAATAAGAGATTTTGTTGCAACATATCTACCCTACGAAAATGACTAAAGGAAATTTACTTAACAGAAAGGATATGACAGGGGGAGGATGTAGCTCAAGCTTAGCATGCACGAGGTCCTGGGTTCAATCCCCAGTACCTCCTCCAAATATGAATTAATAAATAAACCCAGTTACCTCCCTCATAAAAAATCATAATAGGTAAAAAGCGTTCAGAAAGGATATGACAAAAGAAGGAATCTTGGAGCATCAAGAAGAAAGAAGTAACAATGAAAAGAGGTTTTTTGTTTGTTTGTTTTTAAGGTATCGGCAATAGACTTTCCTTCTTAAATGTTTCATGGTCATGTATGTAACGTCATTTTTCTCTGGCTGCTTTTAAGATTTTCTCTTTACCTGTAGGTTTGAACATTCTGATTATGATATGTATGGGCAATATTTTTGTCATATTTCCTTTGATGAGGTTTCATTGAGCTTCTTAGATCTGTTGGTTTATAATTTCCATAGAATTTAGAAAAAAAATTTTTCCATAATCTCTAAAAATAATTTAGTGTCCCCACCTTGTCTCTAGCCTCTCCTCTGGGACTCAAATTTCACATATTTTAGGCCACTTGAGTTGCCCTACCTCTCACTGAAGCTCCTTTCTGTAATTTTTTAGTTCCATTTTTTTTGTATTTCATTTTCAGTGATTTCTATTGCTATGTCTTTAAGCTTACTAAAATTTTATGTCTGTAATGTCAATTCCTACCATTATTTCTATTTAGAGTATTTTTCAGTTCACAAATTTTAGTTTTCATCACTGAAATTTGTGTTTTCGTATCTGTGTCTTTGATTAACTTTTGCAGTATCTAATGCAATTCTAGTAACTATTTTAATGTCTTCATCTTCTAACATCTGAGTTCGTTCTGGAATGGTGCTGACTGATCAATTGTTCTCCTCATTGTGGGTTTTGTTTGTTTGTTTGCTGAGTATTTTTTTAATGTTTTAATGAAATGTTGTGCTTTATTATGTAGCACTGTAACAAAATTACTGGAATCTCCTTTGAGCAATGTGGAAAGGTGACCACTTTATCGCTTACCAAATGATATGCATTGATGAGTTTATTTTTTAAAAAGACAAAAAACTACATGTGACATGTTCAGAATTGCCCTACCTCTGATTCATAGGTCCTTGCACCTGTGAATCCCGGTGAATAATTCTAATGTAGGTAGCGGTAGGTTTTAATTTTATTGTAGATTCCAAATCAGGAAGTTTCTAGAACACATTAAAGTGAAGCCATGTCTCGAAGTATTATCAAATGTGTTTAAGCCCTAGAAGGAATCTTAAAGATGACAGTCTTGTCTCTCATGTGTACTTATAAGGGAACTGAGGCTTGTTTTGGTGACATGACTTGTCACGAGTTGCAGTGCTTCGTGTTAAGATCTCAGTTAGGAACTTTATAGTCTTTACAATCAAGAAATGTCACTGGGAAAATGAGTAAATTCCTTAAAAAATATGTATGATGATTAGGACTATAAATTTCTTATAAAAAAGATTGATAAAAAATATGAGCTTTATACAAATAGAAATGTGCATTCTATTTTGTTTGAATTAATTCCTATGAGTTATAAGTAGAATGTCACTTTCAAATTGAGATGAAACAAAATTACATACAATATATATTTCCTCCAAATTAAATATTGTATCATAAAATAATGCATGGGAAATTAGCATAATTTAGTTGCACTGAGTATCTTTAAAGACTAATTTACATCTTGAAAATCACACTCAAAGAATCCCATTTGAGAAGATCCTCATTAGAATATTATGCATTTATCACATTTATTTTCCTCCAATTTTCATGCACACATGTTTCTCTATTTCTCCAGATACCAAAGTCAGAAAAAGACACCAAAAGAAAAGAGAACTACAGACCAATATCCCTGATGAGTACACGTACAAAAATCCTCAATGAAATCCTAACAATCTGAATCCAATAGCAATTAAAAGGATCATAACAAGGTTATACCGTGACCAAGTGGGATCTACCCTGGGATCATATAAAAGTCAATTAATGTGACACAGCACATAAAGATTATAAAGTGTAAAATTTACATAAAGTATAAAAATTACATGACTCAATAGATGTGCAAAAATCACTTGAAAAAATTCAGCACTCTTTCATGATAAAAACTTACAACAAATTAGGAATAAAAGAAAAGTATCTTATCTGTGAAAAGCCCACAGATAACATCACACACAATGGTGAAAACGTGAAAGCTTTTCCTCTAGGATCAGGAACAAAGCAAAGATGCCCACTTCACCACTTCCATTCACATAGTGCTGAAAGTCTTAGCCAGAGAAATGTGGCAAGAAAAAAAATAGTAATAGTAAAAAACGTCTAAATTGGGAATGAAGAAGTAAAATTGTTCCTGTTTGCAGATGACATGACTTTATGTGTAGAAAACCCTAAAAATTTAAAAAAAAAAAAAAGCTGTTAGAGCTAATAAATTAATACAGGAAAGTTTGCTGAGTAATTTTTTATTGGATGCCAGACATTAAGTATTTGCCTTCTTGGGGGACAGATATTTTGTATTGTTATAAATATTCAAGACTGTGGGGGGACTCACTAAAGTCACTGGGAAGGAGTTTGATCCTCATAGGTCTTGCTTTTAATCTTTATATGGCAGTAGCAGTGCAACATTTAGTCTAGGGTTGTATTCTCCTCATTCTGAGGCAAGAATCTTCCGTGTTCTCTACTCAGTGCCCCATGAGTCATGGCGTGCTTCAGTCTGTTTGGAACAGACACTTGTCACAGACTCGTTTAGGCACTAGACACTGTTACTTCTAATCACAGAGTCTGGTACGGTTCTTTCTCAGGCCCTGTATAGTTTCCTCACTTGTGTGAGCTGGTCAGCACTCAGCTGAATACCTGAGGAGAACCTTCTGCAGATCTCCAAAGTTCCCTGTTTGTGCAGTTCTCCTTTCTCTGTCCTGATAACTCTAGCCACCTTTTTCTTTCTGGACCCTTAGCCCCATCTACTCAGTTAAGGGGGTCCGTGACTTCTGCCTGGATGCTGCCTCCCTGTGTCATTGCCTGCAAACTCATGACATTCAGCTAGGGCAACTGCAGAACTCATTTGTTTCTCATTTTTAAGGGATTACTTCCCTTTATTGCCAAATATCCAGTGTCAATGGATATGCAAATCATTTCATTTTTGGTTGTTTCAAGTGGTAGCATTAATTTGTCCCTCATTACTCCATCCTGGCCAGAAGTAGAAATCCCCATGCATTTTATAAATGAGTGAAAGAATCTGGAGTCATAGTGAAATAAGCTGAAGGAAATTCAGTCTCAGTCTCCATAGCCTAGAATAACAGATTGTAACATTTCTGTTACAGTATCTTAATAGTTTGAACATCCAGGCTGTATTGAAACCATCTATGGGCCCAAGTTCAGAATGTTTATCAGGGAATGTAAACCATCACCATCATCAGCCATGCCCTTTGGGCGCGTGGAGAAGAGAGCACTTCTCCCCCAGGACTTTCACTGGGCTTCTAGGTCAAGACAAAATTAAGAACAGAGAAGTATAGGATTTAAGCAGTCTAACATTTCCCACAGTAATCTTTTCTTTGCTTCTTCATAAATGTTTTTCTTCTATCTAGTATTTGTTTGGTTTAGAAGAATGTCTTCATAATTATAGTATCTGCCTAACTTAATAAGTGGGAATCCTGGGGGTAAATACTTTCTTCTTCATTCTTTAAAAGCTGTGTGCAGTATTACTCAGCCATAAAAAAGAATGAAATTTTTCCATTTGTGACAACACGGATAGACCTGGAGGGTTTTAAAGCTTAGTGAAATAAGTCAGACAAAGAAAGATAAATACAGTTATGTTTTCACTTATAGGCGGAACCTAAAAAATAAAACAAATGAACAAAGAACAAAACAGAAACAGACTCACGAACACAGAAAACAAACTTATGGCTACCTGGGGGAAAGAGGGAGGTGGAGGGAGGAGTTGGGAGTTCAGGATTTGCAGATACCAACTACTATATATAACACAGATAAACAGCAAGGTCCTACTGTAGAGCACAAGGAGCTATATTCAATATCTTATAATAGCTTATAATGAAAAAGAATATGAAAAGGAATATATATATATATATATATATATATATATATATATGTATAATTGATCACTATGCTGTACACCAGAAATTAACACAACATTGTAAACCGACAATATTTCAATTAAAAAAAAAAAGAAAAAGAAACTATACAGCTTCCGGATACTCCATTGAACAGGTAAAGCAGGGAAAACCACAAAGTCAGTACATGCAGTGTTTTCTGTTCTTTTTCATGATATGGCCCCACATAGAATATCTATAAACTCACTAGGGCAAACTGAGAAACTGTTATGGGCTAGAAATAACCAACCAAGGGATCTAATTTTCCCAGACCCTGTCTGGGTGCACTCCAGCCTGAGGGTTTCAATCTTAAACCTATGTTTAAGTGACATACCTATTGGAAATGTCTGATCTATAAAACAACATTTTTCTTAGGCATTCCTTCCAAAGAGAGCACTGCTTGTTGTTGTTTTACTGTAGGATTACATCATATGACCCAAAGGCAGCAATCTAGAGGCAGAATGGCAGCTATGAAGTGGTCCCGCCTGAAAACTGACAAAAAGAGCTATCTTCAACTGCACTGTGTCTGGCTAACTAAATCACAACCCCTCTTAAAGGGTTGGAGGGAGGACTTCCAAAGAATACATACAGTGGAATTTTTGGACAGGGGGTAGCCTTTAAGAGTAAAAGCAGTATGATTTACCAGGGAACAGAAAACGTGGGTAAGGAGAAGCCATGAGGCGGAAAAAGAGGAAGAAAATGTCAAAAGCTGAACAGGAAAAACAAAGGAATAGAAAAGAACCAGAAAAGGATAGATGAAGTTAGGGATGGAAAGTATTTTCCTGAGAGGAAAATAACCTGTCCTCATTCTAAGGCACCAATTAGTTGAGTCATTGCCCCCGAGTCACAAGAACAGCCATCAGACCACGAGATGAGTGTTGGGCTCTGAGAGGCCATGAGACCTCATGCTGCTCCCACGCGGTCTCAGGGTCCCTTGTCAGAGCCCTCACTCTTCTTCCTTATCTCCCCTTGTATCAGACATGAGTTTATTTCCTTCCCTTGCCACTTGGAAAACATAAATAACACCACCCATGAAGCCAGTTCAGCACAGAAGCTCATTTCTCCACAGCCTTCCTCAGTGCCCACTGTGACCACAGGAATGTTCCTCAGCTCTAATGAAACACTGCTTTCTCATGAGTCATCCTCCAGGGTGGATAATAGTCTTTGAAACACTAGTTTACAAATGCCAGTGGGTAACGGTAAAGCAATTTGTCAGTTTCCTATTCTACAAGGAAGTATTTCATTTCTTACTCTTCTTCATAGATATCTTACTTTAGAAATTTTTTCATGACTTTTAGACACATCATCTAACATTTTGTCCCATCAAACACATATCCCAGGCACAGCAAACTCCAATTCTGAGTACTTCATACTGTTTTCTCAAATTCCATTGTGGTAAATTCTCATTAAAATAAGGAAAAAATGGCCATAATTTCATCGCATCCATTTATGCATGTCCATACACAATGTGAGTTTGAACTAACTTCCATCAAGAGGTTAAGTCTATTTCTGAACCCTTGAAATTTAACAGAGAGCAAGGCAAAAGAAAACAAATATACATATAACCATGTGCCTTGCTTCAGCGAATGGGCATTGGCAAACAGGATGTGAGGTAAGGCCTGAAATGTTCTTGCACATTTGGGCTCACATTCTCTTGCAAGTCTTTGGAGCCCTTTGATTGCAGTCCGGGGAGTGGGGAGAAAACGTACACACATACTAAAGGAAGAGACCACAGGGAGCAGAGACCAACCCACCCAGATGCAGTCTTGCCATGGACAGCCATTCTGTAAACTGCTGAATCCTACGCAGAAGGTTATTTTTGGCCATGTAGCCCTAGATGAGCTGAATCAGACCAGAAGAACCACCCAATCAACCCAAGCAACTGTGAGAATTAATAAAGATGTGTCATTTTAAACCAGAGGTTGGGAAACTTTTTCTGCAAAGGGCCATATAGAAAATATGTCTGATTTTGTGAATCATTTGATCTCTTTCTCAGTTATTTAACTCTATAATTATAGCAGGAGAGCAGTCATAGACAATAAATAGAATGGCTATAGCAGTGTACCAATAAAACCTAATTTATAGTTCCAGTAAAAGTATTATTGCCTTAGTTTCATGACCCCTGTTTTAATCTAGTAAGTTTTAGGGTGGTTTGTTACATAGCAAAAGCTAAAAGAGACACTGATTTTATTGTAGTTTCCTTTCCCACCTTCCCAATCTAGTTCACTACTCCAAACTGCCCTTTAGAATTCAGCAGAAGCATTATTTCAGAAAGCCTGAATGTACTGATTTTGGAAACAGACCAATCTGAATGAGTCTTGATTCTACCACTTACTACATGTTTGAGACTTGGGAAAGTATTATCTTGTCTTGAGCTTTACTTTATTCCTCTACAAAATAAGCCTGACACAAAATAATTATTTATTTTTTTAGATAATTATAATATAGTTAAACATTGTATCATTGTATCCTTATTGTCTTCATCCCCAGTTCAGAATAGATGCTCTGCACGAACATGGTATCCTGTAACACCATCTACTATGCTATTAATTTTCAACTCTTGTCATTATTTGACACAAAGGAATTAATTCACCATCAAGGAGAATGTTTCTTCCCTCCTCTAATGATTCCTTCCAGAGGACACTCAGTCTCCCCTAGTCTCTCTCTATCATTTTAATGAACTCAAGATACTAAGTTCAGTTCCTACCTTGTTCTTCCTGGAGATGTAAATGCCCTCAGAGCACACACTCTCTTCTGCTCCAGGGAACAGCATCACACGTGGAGAGACCCAATCCTGAGCTCCTCGATGAGGTCACGACGCGTGTCTGGTTCTGAGAGAGAAAGCAAGAAGGCAGGGCACAGCCATGAAAAGAATGGCACGGCAGTCAGCACCAAGATGGCAGAAGAGTCAACTCCCTGTAGACCTTGAGCATACATTAGCATGCTAAATGGCACTCCCAGGGTGCCATGGCAGTTCCAAGGCTGACCATAAAAGGTCCAAAAGTGGGTGATGGCCCAGTTCCTGGAACTCCCAGCCCCTTCCCCAAAGTAGTTGGAATAATCCTCCTACTCGTTAGCATGTGGAGTTACCGAGCCCACGAAAACTAACCACCCCTACACCTCGTGGCCGCTCTCCCTTCTGAGTGAGATGGACCGCACTCTGTCTATGGAGTGTGTACCTACTTTTACCTTAAACACCCCCATGCTTCATCGCTCTCTGGCCTTCTGAGACAGCCTGCACTCTGTCTATGGAATAAATCTCTCTTTACTCAACTATGGCTCGCTCTTGAATTCTTTCCTGCGTGAAGCCAAGGGCCCTCACTTGGTGGGGCACATCCTAGGGACTTGACTGAGACCTGGGACACGGCCACCCTCTTGTGCCCCGTTTTCCTGTATCAGTTATAGGGTTCAGTGTTAGGTATAGGAGGACCTATTTGGCCTTCACATGAAGACTATCTTCCAACCTTTGTCTGTCATTAAGTTTACTGCATTACATAACATTATATAATTATATAACATTAAAAGTTTAATTTAGACTCATTTCCCTGCTTCTCTGTCATATGTTTCAATTGGTTCACAGCTCATAGGGAACAGAAACAATTTTTGTTGGGTCTCTTTGAGATCTCAACATACATACAATACACCTACAACAGCTCCTAGAAAATAGCAAGCAATTCCTGTAGGAGAAACAAAGTAGCATTTCTTCCAAATCCTAGGTAAGCAGAAAGGCTCCCAGAATTAGATCATAAATATTAAAATTTGCAGGGGGCATTTCAGCTTCTGCCGGCTACTTGCTGAGCTGCAGAAATTTGTGTGGTAGCTCCTAAGAGCTTTTGAGTGGCAGAGACCTCACTGGCAGGAGATGGACAAGCCGCACCTCTGCGGGGGTTTGCCTGTGGGCTAAGTGTGACCGTAGCAGGGCTTGAAGCTGCTTCAAAGGACTGGCCTCTAGGCATGGGCTATCCAACAGAAAAAAAGCTAACGGCACTGCTTGACTAAAAAGAATTAACAAGGAACATGAGCAAAGCTGGAGAGTTGTCCATGAAGCTTGCAAGGAAGCAAAGCCACGAGATATTCCTTACGGGAGGATTTCCAAACCAAGGATCTAACGTGATGCCTGCAATGACAGAGGAATTCAGCCGCCAAAATCAGCAACAGTTCATCTCCCCCGCCCCACCCCGCCAAAACCATACCCTACTTGAAACAAAAAGGGAAGACCTAAGAGGAAGTCGAGAATGCATAATGTAAGAACAAATTGAGAGACCCTTCTTCCTCTTACACCAGGAATTAGCTAGGGAGAAGGAAAAACCAAGTTTAAAATTTTGGTTAATTGATTAAATTGGTTAAATGGTTTAAACTTTGGTAGACTTATCCGATGGAGATACTTTTCTTACAACTAAAAGAGACAGCGTGGAATGCAAAAAAAAAAAAAGCTGCCTTCTGATTCTACCCTGTTGTGTACCGTCCATCCAATAATCAATATCTATGTGCATAGAAACATTAATTATTGAATATTCTCTTTAAATTAGACTAAGCTGATGACATTACAGCAGAACAACAAACACACTGCCAACTCCTTTACCAGCAGAAAGGAAAATCAGAGCTGATTATGACAGGTTAGTTCAGTGAGGTTATTCAGTCTTAGGTAAACCATCAAAAATAATTTTTAAGCACTGTTCTATAAACACCAAGATTATTTGCTCTTGCAACAAAACTAGAGCTCAGTCAGCAAGCCAGCCACAAACTCAACAGTGTTTATGTGTTTCAAGTAAAAAAGAAAAGAGAAATGAATACATGCCCTTAGAATACGGGTAAGAGAATAAAGATCGCTGAGCCTCCTGCACTCTGTAGAAATAACAGTTAGACCTCTCCCTTCAGCGCACTGTATTCTTTAAAAAACACGATACGGGTTCTCCAGTTAAATAGCTGTTTCTAATCTACTTTTATTGTTAAAATATTCTGCAACCAATTTTGTTTTCTTCTTAATTTGTGTACACTTCTTATAGCACTGCCGGGTTAAACTTTTCACCACAATATATTATCATTGCATTCTTGTTTAATACAAAGCCATATGACTGCTGAAAAGGTCTACAATAATTTAAGTGTCCCTAAGCACACCATTTCTCTGACTACATGCATTTTTTATACCCTAACTCTTATTGTAATGCTTATGATCAATAAAGATGCTTGCTCAGAAGTAGAATAAATTTGTGAACAATTAATATTTCATGCCCTGGACCTTAAATCATTGTCCACTCTTACCTTAATAAAGTTATTTTTTATTCTTAGTGGTGGCTTATGGAAACTGAGAGAGAAAAATCAACAAAATCATTTCTGTTCATAACAATATTAGAAAAACTACTTTTTTACATATTTATGGATAGAACTTCTGTCTTACTTATTGCTGCTGAAAGGTCATTCTGAAGAAACCTATGTAAGATGTGAATAGCTTTCAAGGAATTTTGTACTTGGATTCCCATCCCCAAAAGTGTGAGGGTCTAGCTAATTTAACCAAATAATAATGATGATAATTGGATAGGGGGATATAAGAAAGTACAGAAAATCAATGGATGGGAATACCAGAAATTGAAGCCCAGAAGTTGCTAAAAACAAAAACAACATCTAACATATGACTGGCACACAATAAACATTTGACAGATGAATTAATGAACAAATGATTTAATAAATTTAGATTTGGTACCAGCCAGATGCACTTGCGGAAGTCTTCGATTTGGAACTGAAGCACGATTATCTGACTGTATTCCATCACCTGGAAATACAAGTGGAGATGTCAAATAGGCAGCTGGTTACACGTAAGGCTTGCGATCAGAGTGTAATCCATGCTAGAATTGTACCTGTGGGAGTTTTCAGTGAGTACACGGCTTTTAAAGTCATGGGACTGGGGGAATTCACTAAGGAAGCAAGTGTCAGTAGTTTTTTTAAAAAGAGGTTGTGAAGCAAGTCTGTAGTGCAGCAACGTTAAGAGATCAGAGCTGAGAGACAGGATCAGCCAAGGAGACTAAGAAAAGGCCAGTGGGATGCTGACACACCCAGGAGCGTATGAGGTGCTAGAAGCCAAAAGTATTCATTTCCTGGGGTTTCCCTAACAAAGTATCACAAACCAGGTGGCTTAAAACAACAGAAATACATTCTCTCAGGGTTCTGGAGGCTGGAAGTGTGAAATCAAGGCATCGGCAGGGCTGTGTTTGCCCTGGAGGCTCTGAGGGGAAATCCTAGCGTATTACTCCAGTTCCTGCCTACATCCCAACGTGGCCATCTTCCTTCTGTGTGTGTCTCTATGTCTGTTTCCTCTTCCTATGAGGACACCAGTTATTATATCAAGGCCCACTCTAATCTGATATGACCTCATTTTAAATAATTACATCCACCAAGATCCAATTTCCAAACAAGATCCCCTCCTTAAAGTTCCAAGCAGACATGAATTTTTGGACGACACTATTCAACCCAGTTCACCAAGAGAAAAAGAGTTTAAGGAGGTGGGAGTGTCAAGCTTTGCCCCACAATACTGATGAAGACTAAGATTTACACTTGATCACTAAGTAACCACACAGAGGGCACTGGACTGCTTGACAAGGGCAGTTTCATGCTTAGCATGCACTTTTCATGCTTAGCTTGCACGAGGCCCTGGGTTCAATCCCCAGTACCTTCATTTAAAAACACAGACAAAAAAATCTTTTAAAAATTTTAAAAAGAGTGTATTGTCTGATAATAGTGCACTTATACTATATATCAATAACAAAAATACAAATAAGAAATTCTCAAATATTCAGAGATTAGTAAGTACATTTCTAAATAATCAATGGAGCAAAAAAACCAAAAAACAAAAAAGCATAATGGAATTTGGAAAATATTTTAAGTAAATAATAATGAAAATACTGTATATCGTGGCTGGGATATAGCTAAGCCAATTCTCAAAGGAAAACTTAAGGTAAATACATGTAGTAGGACAGCATGAAGGTTAAGAATTAATGAAGCAAGCATCCAGTGTGAGGCATTACAAAATAAAAGCATAAAAATCTCAAAAGAGATTAAAGGAAGTAAATAATAAAGCTAAGAGCAGAAATTAATGAAACTTAAAAACACATACTGGATCAACAAAGAATCTGAAAGGATCAACAAGACTTGAATTCCTGAAATGCAAAACTCTACAATTTAACTGGCTTTTCTTTATACAGGAAAGGGGTCCCAGATCAGCAGATTTTGCAAGAAAGAATTTGTGTGTTTGCAAGAAAGAACTTGTAATTTCAATTTTAAATAGATGTGTATGTGTGGGTGTGTTAAGCTACTGAGATTCTAAAATTTGTTATTTAACATCCTAGTCAATCCTGACTAATATATCCAATGGATAGAAAGACGGGGAACACTTCCCAACTATATTTTGATAATTAACATAGCCTCGGTTCTAAATGAAGAATGCATGCCAACATCACCCTTGAATATATATATATATTATTATTATTTTTTATATTGCCTCCCTGGTCCCCATGTTTCCCAGTTAGCTTTGCTGCAAGAAGAAATCCTGGTCAAAAGGTCTCTTATGATGGGTCAAGAGTGAAATGGGAGTTTGGGGGACGAATGTATATGATGCAGAGTGTGTGTGCCCAGATGTGAGCCTGTGAGATGTTTCTCTGATCGTGTCCCTAATCATGCCAGAGAGACTAGCATTGGCGAGAACTTGGTCTGAATATATATATATATATTCATACATATATATGTATGTACATATGCATAGAAGTATATGTGTATAATTTGCACTCAGCACTAACACAATGCAGATAGACTATATTACCATAACCACATTAAGTCTATATTAAGAATACAGAATTGATTTCATGTTAGAAAGTCAGTGAGAGCAATCTGACATATTAACAGCAAAGGGAGAAATTAAATTACTATCTCAATATATGCAGAAGGTTTGATCAAATCAACAACCATTCATTTTTAAAGCAAAAATAATAGAAAAGAACCTTTTTATTCTATTTAATGGTATTTACTAAAGACACAAAAGCACACATATACAGGTACACACACGCATAAGTATAAACACACATATACGCAGTTAATCCTCATTAATTATGTTCTAGAAAGTCACTGTGAATGCTGAATTAGCAAATACTGAATCATCACTCCTAGGAAAAATGCATGGCTTGGTTCCTTCAAGCTTCTACTCACATTTTCATCAACCTATTGATACATAACCTTGTTTTTTGGATGTGTTTCTTTTTATAGACAACTTCACAAATATATACTGTTGAATCGTTAATACTAAAGTTACAAACACCAGCACTATAACTTACGCCTGAATGAAGTTATCCAATATATTTTCTCCATAATGGGCTTATGGAACACTAAACTGCACTTTAGCACTACACTTGGGGGCCATATTAAACAGTAAAATTACCAGCAAAAATTACAAAAATGAGGAAAACATGACACCAAATTGACGGCAAATAGGATGCTATTTACAGTATGAGAGCTGAAAGAACAGGGCAGAGAATCACCTTGTTCAGTCTCAGCTGGGAACACGCATGTTGAGTGACTCCAGTTTTTCGCAGCTCTGCGCGTGTATGGTCACAAAAACGATGATCACTGGAGCCAAGCACTGATTTGGGGGTTAAAAATAAATTCTAGTGATTAGGCAAACTTGAGATACAGAATCTGAAAATAATAAGGATCTATTGCACATGGAAATATACATGTACAGAAATATGCTAAGGGCTGAAATAATGACAGCTTTCTCTTTGAGATGAGGAGCAAAACAAGGTTGCTTGCTATCCCCACAGCTCTTCGACATTGTCACCATCCTAACCAGTATGTTAAGTAAGAAAAATTTAAGTTAAGAATTGCAAATGAATAAAACAGTCAATATTTACAGATGATATGATTATGCATTTTAAAATCCAAACATCAACTAAACTAGTTTATGAATTTTCCTAGATTGAATAGACAAAAATTAGCTTATTTTCACATAAGAGAAAAAAGCTAAAATGCAATTTTAAATAGATGTCATTTATAATATCATAAATGATATCACATTCTGAGCATTAAATCTGACAAAAGTTATATAAGATCTTCTCTGGAATAATCTATAAAAATTTAATGAGAAAAATTAAAAGGTACACATGCTTATGAATAGGAAGGTTCAACATTATAAAATGTCAGTTATCTCTAAATTGATCTATAGATTCAATATAAACTCAATGAAAATCCTAGCAGGGATTTTACAGTGGAAATTAACAATAATTCTTAAATATGTACATAAAGGGCCCAAAACAGTAAAGAAAAGACTCAAAAGCAAAGGAGTACTTGCTCTATTAACATAATAGTATATTAGAAAGCTGCAGTGAGACACAATAGCGCTGGGGAAAAAAACAGACTAATATACTAAAGAAACGAAATAGCAACCCCAAAAATAGAACACACATTTATGGACATATACTTTATGATAAATTTGGCACTACAGAGTGGTGAGAAAATGGTAGTATTTTTAATGAAAGAAGCTAAGACTACTGGAAGCCAACAGGATAAAAATACTATTGGACTCTTACTCTCAACATATAAAAATAAAAACCAGATAGACAAAAGCCTTACATATGCAAAGAAAACAATAAATATTTTAGAAGATAACAGAGGAAAAACTATAATTTTGAAGTAGAACACGATTTATTAAACAAGACACAAAAGGCATTAACTCTAAAGGAAATAAACTGACAAAATGGACTACATTATAATTAAGATCTTTTCCATCAAAATACATCATTTACTTAGTAAAAATGCAAGCCGCAGAACGGGATAGTTATTAGCAACATAACCTATGAAAGACTGACATTCAGAATATATAAATATCTTCTGCTGATCTGTAAGAAGATAATCAGCACTTTACAGAAGAGTAAATAGCCCATATACATATGCAAAGATGGTCAAACACATTTGTAACCAGAGAAATGCAAATTAAAGCTATAAAGAGATAATAAAAGAGGTAATAAAAAAATACTACAGTGGCAAAACAAAACCAAAAAATGTCATGATGATAAAGCTAAAAAGTATGACAATTCTATATGTTGGTGGGGATGTTGACCATTGGTAATATTTGTACAATACCGGTGAGAATACAGATTGCTAAAACTACTTTAGGAAAAACATTTGGCAGTATCAGATAAACGTAAACATATGTATACACTGTTCTTTATTGATTCCGCTCTCAGGCTGTATCCTATTGAAAAGTATGATGCTTTGCACAGGGATATAATATATAAAATATATATGTGTATATATGAATGTTTATAGCAGCATTGTTTATAATAATCCCAAACTGAAAGAAACCCAAATGCAACTCTGTAAAGAAATAAAATATGTGTGATGTATACATTTAAGGAAATATTATATAGTAATGGAAACAGACTACACTAACAACATGGTTGAATCTTAAAGACTCAAGAAGGAAAAGCCAAACTCAACAGAGTTAATATAGATTTTATCATTCCATTACACTAATCCTAGATGGACTACTTTTTTTTTCATTTTCCATCTCAAAGATTTAGTTCATAATTCGGCTACTCTTTTGAAATGGCTTTCCTATCAAGAAACTGTTAGAAAAATCTTCTTTAAATACATCTGCAGAATAGGTAGCTGATTGGCAAAAGAGCTCATTCCTTACTTAGGTTTATGCCAAGCGCCATTTAATCCTGGTTATTATCAATTGGAGAAAACAAAACCATGGAAGTAGCTTTTTGTAGCTATGAGTTTTATTCTAAAAATCATCTGGGAGATGGGGTGCTGTGAAACAATCGTATCAGTAGCCTTTGTATTTTAAGCCCAAATGCCTTTCTATTATCTCGTTCTCAGTACAGTCCAGTATTTATTCTATTATATAAATGAAATTTCTGGTTCAATAATAGAAACTGCCCTGAAGCGACATGAAAACCGAAGTCAATAGCACAAAAGGCAAAGCAATAGTGATGAGGATCCTCTCCCTAAACAACACCAAAGTATGGGAAGGCACTGATCACCAGCACTGTGTGAAGGTCCAGTGGAGGAAGCAGAGCATGGACCGGAAGAAGGAGAGGAGTGATGAGGAGTGTGATGGGACGGAAACAGCATGGCAGGAAGAGCATGATCTTGGACTCAAGAGGGTCTGCCTTCTGAATGGCAAACTTGTTTTATGAACTTGAAGAAGTCATTTGACCTCCCTTGGTTTCAGATTCTCATTTGTAAAAGACAGAGACTAGAATAAGTAATCTTTATTAAATTTTCAATATCTTTCAGAATTTTCCAGTGTCCACACTGAGGTATTGGAAAGACTAAAAATAGGAAGGATATATGCTATGTGTAATAACTAGAAACAATGCGTAGCATTAATTTTCTGTATTTTGGGTATTCACAATCTTATTATCCCTTATGTAGTGTAACTTAGCTAAAATTCCATAATTATAAAAAATTGATCTGGATTTAGACTAAAAGATCTATTATTTTAGACTCTAAAATTCTTATATTTTTAATAAGTAAACTGCAAAAGGAGGAAAGGTGAGACTACCACATAGGTAGCCCAGCCTGGGGGTCTTTATCACATACCATGTCATAACTTGGAATCATTTCTTTCTTTCCTAAATTTCTGATCCAGATATTCTCTACAACTCTATATTGATTTTTCTCCAATAACCTTCTTAGCCACAGGAACAATTGGACAGTCTATTGAAAGTGAAGGTGAAATGAATGATGTTGGCTAATCTGTAAAGATCATTTGTAGGTCAGGTGCTTTTTAATTAGGGATCATCTAGACTGAGTATTTGTCAAGCTCTCAGCTCTTCACGAGGCTGTGTGAAGAACAAGAATCAGAAGGCACAGGGCTTGCAACTAATTTACAACATGTTTGGGAAGATCATAGGAAGACTGGAACATGGGAAGCCTGGGGACAGTGAAGAGATCATTTAAATGGCTTCAGAGAATCTGATGAGAAATTATAAAGGGAAGCCAAAATCCTACTCTAAAGTGAAGTGAGGTCAGAATTTTGGAAATGAAGAGCCATAGGGGTTTTCAGCATAGAAGTGTGATATGATAAAAGTCATGTTTTAGGAAGACCACTCTGATGTATGGAGGTAATCTGATGTAGTGATGAGGAGCCAGGAGACTGGTAAGGAGACTGCTGGAATAACTTGCCTGTGGGAATGAGAGAGCAAGTCAGGACTGAGAAGACATTTGCACTTGAGCATGCTCCCAGATTAACTGAAAATAGAACAAGCAGAGGTTAAGGGAACAGTCCCTTCTTCTTCCTGTATCATGCAATCAGAGCTGATGCTTAAATCCTCAGACTGATCAACTTTGAGAAAGGAGAATTACTACCCCTTAAAAACATTCTACCAGAACAACTTTTTTTCTGAATATTAACCCAGAGCTTGAAGGGACTTCCAAAAGTTAGTCTCCCTGCCTCTTGCCAGAATTGCTTTCAAGCCATGCCAGACAGATGGCTGTGTATATGACAATTTAAAGATACCCTGAAATTTATACAAACATGTCACTAGAATGAGAAGGAGATGATAATCACAGGAAAACTTAACTATACCCAGATAGACTGAAACGAAAGAGCTCTGACATTCTTCTAAGGAAAATAAAACTAAAATGTCTGTTTATCATACAGATAGGTGTAAATAGCATACGTCAGACTCTGAAAGTGTGATATCAAGAAAAATTCCCAGTGCACAGGAAATAAGCAAGGGCGCGATCTCATAAATATTATTACTATCTGGCAACTGAAAGAGAAAAATTGACGCTAAATAGGTAGCATTCGTTTTTAGCTAGCTCAGAAATGCTAAACATAAAGCAGCCTAATAAAATTCATAGTACATCCATCCTGGCTCATTTGCTCTGCAGCACATACCAGCTGTGTAACTGACCGTGAGGGTACGGTTTCTTCTGTGTTTTGTTCAAGTGTGCCCCAAGTATCTAAACGAGTGACTAGAATGTAACAGCCCTCAATATGTACTTTTTGTGTGATTGAATATCCTCATTATATGTGTTTACATGATATTTTATATATTCATAAAAGATTTTTTTAATTTTCACTTTAAATATTCAGAGGTAATGACAAGGCACCTCCCAGTCTGCACATAATATCCACAAATCCTACACAGCATGATGCAGGATAAAGAGTTTCAGAGCACTGGATTTGGAATCACAAGTTTGACTGCATTTGGGGCTGGGTGTCGGTGTCTATTAGTTATAGAGCTCAGATAATTCATAATATTCCTCTGATCTGCAGTGTCTATATGTATAAAATGACACAAAAAATACCCATGAGATTGGAAATCAGGTTTTTCACTGTTGAAGTGGAATATGATAGATAAGCAAGCAAAAGAAGTCTAGAATGATCCATTTATAATAAATAAGAGTTGGAGAAATTAGTACAAACATTTTAATAAAGATACAGATGGTTATAAATAGATACGTGTTTATAGGAGTTTCTACACAAACATGTATTTCTTTGCTCTGTCCACTGAAATGACTTAGAATCAATGATACCAGGTAGCAATAAACACATCTAGTGCTCATCTCCATTTCCAGCATCATTCTCCAATAAAAGGAACTAAGACTCCTTAGAGAAATAACTAATTATAGGACTAGAGTAAGAAATGCATAATATGAGCCTAGATCATCTTGTAAATGCCAGAAAGTTCTAAAAAAACCCAAAAAACCACGATGACAGTTGTATATAAAACGGCACAGGAGCCAACTGAAAGAGTTTCCAATGGCCAGATCTGGAAAAATTTTACAATGAAACAGAGTCATATTGAATTATTACTCTAGTATTTCCCTGCTGCATTATATTGGTATAAATAAAGTATTTAATAAATAAATAATTGGGGAGAATAAGTAAGTTTTGCATGCAAAAATTCCAAGTAATTTACGTAGATACTCTACTGTTAAGGAGGTGAAATCCAACTGTGGACTGTGCCTAGTGACATTCTTCCCAAGAGTACAATGTGGAAAGGGGAGGGAAAAAAGTAACTTTATAGTGGAGAAACCTGACAAACATCACCTTAGCTAGGCGATCGAAGTCACCAAAAACAGTGATGCCCTGTGTTAGAATGTATCGTTGATATGATGTGATGAACGTATCATTTGACTCCTGTGATCCTCCTCCCCAAAACTTACAACCCCAGTACAGACATGAGAAAAAAGAAATCAGGCCATCAGGAAAATTCCAATTAGGAAACATTCTATCAAATATCTAACCAGTATTCCCAAAGCTGTCAAGAGTATCAAAAACAAGGAAAGTCTGAGAAACTGACATCCAAGAGAAGCCTAAGGAGATATCACAAGTAAATGTAATGGGATGTTCTGGATGGGATCCTAGAAAAGAAAAATGACGTTAGGTAAAAAACTAAGTAAACCTGAATTAAAAATAATAATAATAATGTATCAGTACTGTTTCATTAATTGGAACAAATTAATCATACTAGTGTACAGTGTTTCTGTAGGTTTTCTGTAAATCGGAAACTCTCCTCACATAAAATGTTTATTTAAAAAAAATCAACCAAGTAAAATCTATATGGTTCCTATAAATTCAAATAAGGTTAATATGATAAATATATAAGGTGCAATGCAAATTGGCATTATATTTTAATTGTCATGGGGAAATAATGTAGGTGACACTTCAAGAAAATTGGAATTAAATTTCTAGGGCATCTCATTGTAACAATATCTTCTCCTCCTCTCGGACTCAGATAAAAATGTCTTAGTGGTCCCATTAAAAGTAGTGTCAACTCCTGCTTCTGTTGAATCTGTACTTTATCTGAAATGGACTATCTTATGCTACAACAACAAATGTCTTTCAAAGCTCAGTTACTTGCATTAGCAAAAGAGTCTTTCTTATTCAGCATACCCTTTCATTGCAGTTTGTTCCACATTATCCTCACTCAAAAACATGAGTACAGATTTCACCAACTAGCGTCTCACTGTTTTTATAATCTAACACTGTCACAACGGGAAGAAACATAATGAATCTTAAAGGTGCCTATGTCACACTGGCACATTATTTCAGCTCCATTTCATTGGCCAAAGTAAGTCATATGACCACATCTTCAAGAAGGTGGAGAAAGACAATCCGAAGATATACATGCAGCGAGTAAAATCATAAATATCAGTTAATAGAAAGGGTGACTATTAGGTTCTTTGCTAACAATCCCTAATGTATTCATTCATCCATTCAGCCAATAATAAAGAACCAACTACAACTATCCTTAATGAAATTGAAAATTTTGTGTATCAGAAATCTGTTCCCCCACTTCATAAGTTTTAGATTTCTCTTATTGGACAAGTGCTTCTCACAAGCTCAAGATCTCATGATCAAGCTGATGCTCAACACAGAAACCCTTTAGGTTATCTAATCTTTACGTTTATCCACCTGAAAAGCCCTGGGTGAAAAGAACACGCTGTTTTTTAACGTATCACCTTCTTTCAGTGATCAGGTTTGATTTTAGTTGCTTTCATAAGCATACAGTGATGTGGCAAAGAGGAGGGAAACAGCAGAGACAATCAACCCACAATAGTCAACTTACAGGGAAATTTCAAGATAAAAAGCACAGGCTTTGGTTCAAATTCAGCTCTTCCATTTTTCTTCCCTTTTTCTTTGAGCATGCATGCGCATGCGTGCGCACGCATACACACACACACAGTGAACAAACAAACCTGAGTCAATTAGATGTGCTTGCCATTGGGCCAGTTGCAAAAACAAATAGAAAGCAAATATAAAACATAGCCTCTGCCTTTCAATAAACCTCACAGTACACTGGCTTTTATGTGGTGGGTGTCTCTTGTATCTGCTTTTGATAAATATTTTGGGGAAAGATGGTGCATATTTGTCCCTCAGTGGAAACGTATCTCAGTCCCCTATACAGTTTTTCCTCTGATCTGTAAATCATCAATGTTCACAAATTACATGAATCTGTTTAAAGAGCAAGTCTCACTTCTACAATGGTATAAGATGATAGTTTCCAGCAGAGCTTTCCAGAGGTTATTGGCATTGCCCATTATAGAGTCTAAAATTCCACTGTCACAGATTGACTTCACTGGTAGGGGAGGGGAAACTTCAAGAGCCGACAATAAACAAGTGTGAAACCTTAGGAGGAGGAGTACCTTAGACTTACACTAATTAGAACTAATGAAAGTATCACTAGACAGTGCCGAGAGACCAGGACCTTGGAGCAATAGGTAATAATAAAGAGACCAAGAAGACACAAAACGGGAGAAACAGGAACAAAAAAAGGTTGAATATGCATAAAGGAAAAGTCCTGCTGAATCCATTATTTTATCTAAAGCAAAACTTGAATAAAAGAAACAGTGATATAAACATTAGAATAAAAGTTGCCTGCTGTTCAAGTTTTCAGTTAATTGACAGACCAACCTTTTCAGCTTAATGTTTTAAAACAGCTTAATAAAATAAACGTGAAGTATTAACAAATACATCAACCAGGAAGAGGAGGTCCTAGGGAGAGAAAAATTTCTTCAAGTCATTTTCATGCCATTATTTTCAAGAAACACTGTAGGGTTTAATATAAGATTAGCACCAAAATCAAGAAAGGCCATTATAATTTTTTTAAACATCCTTCAGATATGCTTCCCTTGGTAGATTCCTTTGGCCTCCCACTGCCATTCTGCTTGGAGACAGTGTTTGAAATCAGGGCTCCGCTCTGCAGGCCATCTTGCAAGGAGAAATTAGCAAGCACATAGCTGGTGACAGGCTAGAAGAATCTATTCAAAGTCTTAACAAGGTAAGCAGTGTGATTCCACTGACCAGATAAGTGGGGCAGTGAGGAGACTGAAGCGCCATGAAAATGTTTATTATTAAAACACATTTCAGGAGCTTTCTGCTCTTCAGGGGATTAATGATGAGTGGAAGCACTTATGATTAAAATATGAAGCCTGCCCTTTTTGTCCACAAAGCCTGTTTGATGCAACTTACTAGGGTGCATCTGCCCCCACAATGTGAGATACTTACCATTAATTTGTCGGGGAATGAATATGTATTTTTTTCTTACAGGAAGCAATGTCATTACTTCAAGCCAATGGTCATGTTCTCAGGCCACTTGAAAACTAACCACGCATTCTTGTTGGCTCAGGACAGTTCCAGTTAATTCTGCTATCCTGATATCTTTATTAATAGTGCCAGTTTTACTCTCAAAAGCATCCTGATTTAGATGATAAATTATGTGGACACTCAACTAATAAGCAGCCTCTGTGACTGATTTGGGCTTAATATAAATTCATACCAGCTTCACACCAGTAATGATCAATGAAGAAGTTCATTGATCATGTCATTTGGTTAGAGTGCTGCATTCATGCGGTCAAAATCATACCCCTTACCCATTTGACGGCAGGGAAGAGTAAATCCATTCCAACATCAAATAATTTTCTAACTCAGCTCGCTTTGAAATACATTTAGGGATGTTGAAAGAGAATGTATGTTTGTGACTACACACCCTTCGTTAGAAGGCTTACCAGCCATGTGATTTTGGTCAAGTTATTTTACCTCAATGAGCCTCAGTTTTCTCATCTGCAGAACTGAGAGAAGAAAAAGAACTGGATTTTATCATTTAAATAAGAATCCAAGAATTTAAATTATCATTTAAATAAGCCTTCCTAACGGTAGTCAGGTAAACGAAGATCACTGAATTTGGAATAGAAGACATCAAATAATGATGCCATCGCTTACTAGTTGTGAGACCTTGCATTTTAACCTCTCCGTTCTTTAGTTTCTTTATGTGTAAAGCGAGGTGATAAAAGTCTGAAGGTTCTTACTTGTGCAAGGACAAAGCATATACAGATTGTGATGGGACAGAGAAATTGTATAGCTGTATTGAGAGCCCACCGGGGACTGCATGTTAAAGTTACCTCAAAGCTGGAGTCACTGCTAAAGCTTTGAGATGAGGACAATTCTGTTCAAGTGGATGTTTGCAAAGCAGTTTCCACTTTTTAGAGGGAAAAATGACGTTTATTTGACAACAGAGCTTTTCTTCATTCTTAGAAGTACTGAATTGCTGGGCTCCCCTATTCGTGAAGATGTGAGACAAATACTTACTCATGGTTGGCAAGAAAAATTTGTAAGTTTGTGCAGCCTCCCAATATTGGTGCTACATCCTCACAGGTAAACATATAGCTTGATAAAGTAATTTGGATATATCAGCAGGATAAGACTTTGGCATAATTAGAAAAATAATTGTTTTTTTTCCTAGAATATGAACTTAAGTTTTCTTATGCCTCAAGATTATTTTCTGGGATATGCATGAGAATTTATGTCCAAACTTTTGCACACAGGAGCAATCAAGAGTCAGAAGTAGACTGCAGAAGGAGCAGGAAATGTATAAACCCTAAACTTCTCATCAATTCATACAGGAGAAGAAAATTAATAATAAGAAGAAGAAGAATAAGAATAATAATAAGAATAAGTAACACAGTTCTTATTATACAACAGCACTTAGACTCCAGTGCTAAATACAATTTAAGTAATTCTCATACATTAATCTTAATTCTTCAATAATTCTGTAAAATAGGTATTATCATTATCCCCAATTTACAGATGAGAAAACTGAGATGTTAAGTAAGGTTTCCATTATCATACACCTAGCATATAAATCATAGAGCTCAGATTCAAATCTAAGCGGTCAGACTTCATAGTCCTTTAACTTTATCCAGTGTCACCCCCGAAACCAGCTTCAGTGTTACAAAATTTATACAGTAAGTTCTCATACTTGGCATTATTTACAATTTAAAAAGTTCAAGGTTAATTGAAGTGCTGGCAGACAATTGTTTCTGGAACTTGTGAAGCCAGATTCCACACTTGTGAGAGATGATGTTTCCCTCTCATGGCTCTACCATCATCATTCTGGAAAGCAGTGAATTCTAGATTTATAACAGAGCCGGACCTTAGACTGAGGGGAGGATGCTCCCCTCTTCAGATCTAAATGGGTCTGGAGTCTGGGGAGTGGAGGTGCTGACATATTCATGGTAGTGACTTGATTTCTGCCATGCAGGGACATTTCAGAAGCTGAGTAAGAAGCCAGCCTGGTGCAGAATTCTGAGGTCAGGTCTGAGCTTATGAGTTCTAAGTTCTACTTTGAATAGCAGTTATAGGTAGGTCTTTAGGCTTTATTTCTATTATTTCTAAACCACATGTTAAGTCTTTTCATGAAGCAAAATGTGGTCTTGTGAGTTCTGTGGGAAGATAGGAGCATCAGTATTCCCTGAAGCCACAGCGGGCTAGGAGCGGAGGTGGCCTGCAGAAGACAGCATTGTCCAATTGAAAAGCAGTTTCTTTAGACTCTTTGATGGCTGTGGCAGAGGCAACGATGTAGGGGCAAGATGGGTTTCTGGGCAGAAGATGTTTCGAGATTTGATTAGGATTACCTTTAGGCAGTATCTGAAAACCTCAAAAACTGCTTGAGGCAGGCACCTTTCGCAGAGGCAGACTGGAGAAGCTGGTGACATTTGGGTTACATAAGAAAAAGTAAAGAAGTTAAATAGCCTAAGAAATTGTTTTAGAGCCTGAGAGTCACTGGATTCAGTTTTTCCAAGACAGAGATGCCTGGAGAAAGAAAATGAATAAAGTTTTCACGGTACAACCTGTGTGTGGTAGTGACCCACTCTTCTATGTGTAATTTACAGTCATAACCCCACCCTCATCCCCCACAAAGGGATCTGTTTAGGTAAGCTTATCAATACACAGTATTCTTTCAAACTGAGATACACTGCAAGTGTAAAATACATGTATGAGTTAAAAGACTTAGTACAAAAAGTAGAATTAAAAAAGTTAATAATTTTTATATTCCTTACATGTCAAATTGATAGTAGTTTGGACATATTGGGTTAATAAACTATACTACGAAAATTTTTTTTTAAAATCCAATATTGTCATCAATATCCACTCCACCGTCTCTTTACTGATTTGGTCATATTAACCAGGTGAGGTAACTGCTAAAGGAATATACATCTCAGTAATATTCTCTCTTCCTTCTTCTTGTCTTCTGTGTCACTCCATTGCCAAGGCAAAGAGTCAAAAGACATTGAAGACACCAACTTTAACTATTCTCTCCTGCTTCCTCTACCCTTTTTCTGTCAGAAAAACAAACAAACAAAACAAAAACAAAAACAAAAACAAAACGATAGGAGCACCAGCCTTGTTGAACCTGGAGAAGGGCCAATAATTATATATATATATATATATCTGACCCTAAAACAAGTAAAAATTTTCTATGTGAGACATAGACTATGTCCAGTCAAAAATGAATCTCATCAGAGGAGCCTGCAATATAGGAGACTTTATCAAGTTTTGCCCACTTTGAGTACCAGAATCTCTATATGCCAATACACATACACCATCCATCCAGTACAGATATCTGACTATAACAGTATCTCAGAAATAATATGAAGCCAGACTTAAGGACTAATTGAGACTATCTGATCTCCAAGAAGTGATCATTATGTCTAGTTTTCTGTATAATTAATTTATACAAAATTATATGAAGCAATTATAAACTGTATATAAAGGAATTTTTATACAATTTTATATAATTATATAAACGATCAATGAGACTCTTAGAGGAGAATGTGTGACTGCCCACACCTGTTGGCCCTGTTTTCTCTGTTTCATGTGTTTTGTGCTGAAGGTTTGTTCTACAAAATTCTGTGCTATAAATGCCTCTTAGCCTAATGCTGCTCACTACTATTTGTTGAAAATTTACTGATGATTTGCAGTTGCTTAAGTTTTTTTTTTTTAATTTAGAAACATTATCAAATATATCTGATCCTTCCAATATGCTCCACAGAATGCCATCACTAGTCACATGTTAAATGTTCCCAGAAGTGGTCTTTCTGCCCACTGAGCTTTGGTCTTTCTGCCCACTGAGTGCTCTGGATAATATCTCCTCTCTTCTGCATCTCTGCTTTAAATTTGCAAACGGGGAAGTGATGCTTCTTTTTCAATGGTCTAAGCTACAAATTAATTCCTCTCCTAATAAATAAAAACATACTGATGTCATAACACTTCCTTTGTACTACCATAGAATATTCTGTGAGACAGCATCAACTTACAGACTTTACTCTTTAGCTTTTAACGCCGAAATAGCACATGCCTCCATGTGTAGCTATCAGAAGGATTGGTAATTACATCCCCATATCTTTCAGACAATGTCACATACCTCAAAAGTACTTTTGGTCAGTAAATCCATGAACTGTATTTGCAAAAAAATGGAAATACATCGAAACTCATTGCACTTCTATATTTATCAATAGCCTAACCACTGCTGTGATGCAGCCAAGAAGCAGACGCTGCTCCCTTCAGAACTTCCTTAAAACATGGAACTAGTGTCCTCATTTTTTTTTAGATTGTCAAGGTCCCATCACCATTACCCCTCCCTGTACAATTTTATCTACCTTCCAGGCCTTATCCCTTGTATCTATCCCTTTTCCAAAGAGGAAAAATAGTTTTTCCATGTTACTTTTCATTTGCTGCAGACAAGTCACTCCAGCCAATGACATGTTTCTTTTTGTTTAATGTGGCATGTTAACAAACCTCTATTTTTAATAACAATTTGTAATTCAAAATTACCCTATATGCAAAATTTCATCTTTCTTCAAAGTAACAATACAAGGAACTTTTAGTTCCATTTTCTATATAATGAACAGAATATACTTCTTTTCTGTGGCAAGTGCCTAATTACTTTTTTTAACTGAAGTATAGTCGATTTACAATGTTGTGTATTTCTGGTATGAGCATTTATACATACATATATTCCTTTTCATATTCTTTTTCATTACAGGTGTTTCCTTATAATAATAACATGATGTCACTGTTTCCAGATCCTTTATGTTAAGGGTAATTGTCTTTAGCAGAAAGTACTAACAGTGTAATAATGATCAAAAGTAATGGATTCACAACAGTATTTAGGCTGGGCTGGGGGATAATGGGTGGTTTTGTGTCCTTTGGCTCAGTAACTTAATTGACTGCCATTTATTCATACATCAAGATTGGGTTACACGACCCAACAACCAAATACTTTTTCCATTTGTTCTTCTTAGGTTTAGTACTTTTTTCTTATTAAAAGAACAATGGTAGAGAACAATAGAAAACAAGTGCTCAGGAAGTTTGTCTAAATGGCATAGTGAGCACAGGGGTTTATCTTTTTACCCTCTCCCAAACCTAATTGAAATTGCAGGAGAGACATAAAGAAATCGTTAATTTACAAGGACAGAGAGAATACAAAGATGACACAGGTGAAAAAGAAAGACCTGGGATCTTTTGCTAAGGGAGCCAACAAAGGAGAAGAAAAGTGACTTCCCAGGACAGCAGTCGCACTCTGGAATTAACAGCCATCTTTCCAGATTTGCTGCAGGCGAGGAAGGGGAGGGGGTGAAAGCTACCAAGAGAATGAAATTTAGAACACTGACTTCTGTGTTTGGGCACTGGAAAAAAAAATATTATGAGCTATTGAAAGATTGAAGTATATTGGGGGGAACGCCAGCTGATGTGCAAAAATTAAGCAATAATAAGAATAATAATTGCAGAATAAACCAAAACAATTCAAGAAAGAAACTATTCTGTGGTTATAAATATATGCATAATTATAATACCCTAAGTGCTAACATCACTTTACTAAATAAAACTTTATAGAGTATAGTGAGAGAATGAAAAAGGCAGAAGTGGGGATGGCCTATGTATGCAAAAAAGAGAGCCTCTCAGCTCCCATAAAAGGAGGATATATACAATAGAATCTACCTAGATAATTTAAGAAGTAGCAGTAACCAGATATTTTGGGAGACAGAAACAGTGGGCAACAGACAGCTGTTTTTCAGAGAAGTCTTTCAGTATTACACGACTTCTTTAAACATGTATACGTATTGTTTAATAAAAAGTAAACTGAAAGACAAAAACGACAAAGCAGGTATTTGGTCGATTCCATTTCGATTTGTAGGAAAAGAAGATGTTTCTTGTGGTGACACGTGCCAGCACTCCAGACTTTTTAATCAGTCTTCTAATGATTTTTTTTACACCTCCAATAACTTAGAGTCTCTAATTAGAAGCACAGAATTATGTGAAAGTAAGACACTGATGTAGATAAACTGGAGCTAGAGAACAAGCACACAGTATATGAATTTCTTATTCATGACTCAAGATTTTAAAAACTCAGTTTAGATTAATGTTTTAAATATGAGAAAAACATATAATATTTGTGAAATTTCCTCTGTTACTTAGTCAAATGCATAGACTATAACTGAACAGTTTGATAACTTTGCAAATACATTCATTTCAAGATACAGAACATTTAAATCACAAGAGAAGCTTCCCTCATGCCCCTGCCCAGTCAGTCGTGCACCCCTCCATGGACAAGCCCTGTTAAGGTATCTGTCACCATAAATGTGTTTTATCTGTTCTACAATTTTAAAGGGTAAAATCATAACAGATATACTATTTTACTATGAATTATTTTGCTCATTATTATGACATTCTACATGTTGCTGGATGTATCAGTCGTTCATCCCTTTTTTGTCAATAAATATTATTCTTTTGTATAAATACACCTCAATGTTATCCATTTTCTTGTTGACTAACTTTTGGATTATTGCCAGTTTTTAACTATTCTGAATAAAATTTTTATGAACTTTGATGTTCAAGTCTTTTCAAGTACATTTACTATTCTAATTTATCAATAAAAACACACATGAATTACTGGATTGTGAGACAGATGTATGTATGACTTTACAAGAAATTACCAGTATTTTCCCAGATCAGTTTAGCACTTCAGCAACCAATGTATAAGAATCTCAGCTGTATCACATCCTTGCCAATAATTGATGATATTAGAGTTTATTTTTATTTTATGTTATTTTGTCTTAGCAATAAATGTATGGTACCTCATCGATTTTAATTTGAATCTCCCTTACAACTAATAAACACTTTTCTGTGAGTTTATTATCATTCATATAAGTCACTTTGTGAAATGTCTGGTCAAACACTTATCATTTTTTGAATAGTTTTTATTATTAACATTTAGGAGGACTTTACTATATTCACTTAATCCCTAGTCCATTGTCATATTCATGTATTGAGAAAATATTCCTGTGATCTGTGGTTTTGTCTATCCACTTCTAAACAATGTATTTTATAATAGTTTATTTTGAATGATGTCTAATATATTATTTTTTTATGGTTAGTGCATTCTTTGTCGTGTTTAAGAAATATCTGACTACTCCAAAATCCAAAAGATAATATCCTATGATTTCTTCTAGAAACATAATTGTAGCCTTCAAAGGTATGCCTGTGATCCACCTTATATTAACATTTTATATTATGTGTGATAGGGGCTGAGGTTATTGGATAGCTGATATGCCGGAGCATTTTGAAGAATCATTTGTCGAAGAGACTTAGATTTATACCTAATAATTTTATGTGATTTTCCACTATTTTAATCATACGATTTTTACTACTTTATTGAAACATAACTAATATAAAAACTACACAAATATAAAGTGTAAATTTTATAAGTTTCAGTACACATTTATACCAGTGACAACGTGATGACAATCGAGTTAACTAATGTATCCATAAGGCTCAAATTCCCACTCTGCTTCCTGGACCTGGATATCTGTTTCCTTCTTCAGGGTCAGGATTTTTTCAGCCATATGTTCACTAAAGACATTTTTGACACTCTTTTCTCCCTCTTCATCCCCTGGAACCCCTATAATGGGAATGTTGGTATGCTTGATACTATCTCAAAGATCCCTCAAACTGTTTTCATTTTTTAAATTTTTCTTTTTGCTGTTCTGATTGAGTGATTTCCATTATTCTATCTTGCAAATCACTTTTGTGTTCTTCTGTATCATCTAGTCTACAGTTCGTTTCTTTCAGTGTTTTTCATTTCAGCTACTGTATTCTGAAGTTCTGACTGGTTCTTTTTTATACTTTCTAGTTTCTTGTTAAAAATTCTCATTGTGTTCTTCTATTCTTTTCCCTCATTCAGTTAGCATTCTTATTACTAATGCTTTGAATTCTTCATCTAGTTAATTTTTGTTTTATTTTTCTTTAGTTGCTTTTTCAGGGGTCTTCTCTTGCTCTTTCATCAGTTGAGACAAATTCTTATTTCTTTTCTTTTTGCTTATCTTTATCTCCATGAAATTAGGTGAAACAGTTTCTATGAGGTCTTGAAGAGTGTCCTGATGTGGGAGCATTCATATATAATCTGTTGTGCCCAGCGGCTCTGGCGGGAGAGCTCATTTGATGTGAACACATGTCATGTCTTTCCTCAGAGTGTGCCAGCAGCCGTCACCTTCCTAGGCAGCGGGACTAGACAAGGAGGGGCTGGGATCCAGCTTTGGGCAGGGCTTCCCCTCTGCCCCATGGCCATCTCTGCTCCGTGGCCATCTCTTCCCTATCAGGGTCATGGTCTGCTGCCCATTTGCTGAAGCAGAAGCCTTGAGGCCCTCTCTACCTCTGGTAATAATCCATGTTTTAAAATATCATTTGGAATAATACAGACACTCCAGATCTCTCAGAGTAAGATTTTTTATGGTACATCATTTTTATCTTACTTTTGATCTATTCATACCTTTAAATTAAGATAGGTCTAATTTGAGAAGTAGTTAAATTTTGTTTGTTATTATCCAATCTGAAATCTCTGACTTTTATTTTGTGGCGTTAGTTTATTAAATTTATTTCGTGAGGTTACTTTGATATGTTTAAGTGTAAACCTATTGTCTTTATTATTTGTTTCATCTCTTCTTGATTCTTTCCTTTTTTTTTTGTAAACATCTTTTGGGTTATTCATTTTTTAAGACTTTATTTTTTTAGATCAGTTTTAGATACACAGCAAAATTGAAAAGGAGGTACAGATACTCCCTAAATACTTCCTGGTACATCTGTCTTTGAGATCACTGGTCCTTTCTTCTACAGACTCAAATGTTCTATTAACTCAGTCCAGTAATGTTTTTATTTAATATATTAATTTTTCAGTTCTAGTATGTCCTAGTCTTTTTTTTTTAACAATTTATACACCCCTGGCTAAGATTTCCCATCAGTATATTCATCATGTCATATTTTACTCCAAATCTTTAAATATTTATAATAGTTGTTTTAAATTCCTTTCTTGATAACCCTAACATTCTTGTCATTTCTGCAACAAATTCTAACAACTACTTTTTCCCTCCTATGTATGGGTCATTTTTTTTCTGCTTCTTTGCATATGTAGTAACTTTCACTGTATTCTGAACTCTGCGAATGCTACGTTGCTGAGTACTCGCATTTTTCGGTCTTCCTTTAAAGAATTTTGATATGTGTTCTGGCAGACAACTTGGTGGTATACCAGCTTGATCCTCCAAGGACTGTTTCTAGGTTCTGATAAAGCGTATATAACAGAGTAGTCCTATTGCAAAGGCATGGACTTTTTGAGCTATCGACTCTGTTCAATGAAATCTTTCTCTCTGCTATTGAGAAGGCTAATGTCCCCAAAGACTGTGTGATCTCCAGAATATCTGCTTATCACAGCAGCCAGCAGTAGCTGTTTTCCTCTGGGCCTCAAGTTTTTCCCAAGTATATGTAGCTTAATATTCTGACAAAATCTCAAGGGAACTCAGTGTAGATTTTGGTGTTACTTCTCTGAGCCTCTCCCTCTTCTCTAAAACCCTGTCCCCACAAATTCTACCTAACTCGATAGCCCGGAGCTCCCATTTCCCTTCACCCAGACAGGCTACTGGTATCTCTTTGGGTTCATGGTTTTGTGCCATGGGTTTAGAAAGTGTCCCTTAGGCAGAAAGTTAGATTGAATTTGAAACTCACTTTATGTATTTGCCTTCTATTAAAAATTATCGCTCTGTGCTATCTGTTGCCTGGTGAGTGGAAAACACTCATAATTTCTATTTAATATTGTACTTGTTGAAGTCTGGAGAGAAAACCCAATACCTGTTACTCTCCTATGGCTAAAACCACCTTTCTTTTTTAAGAACCTAAAATTTTAAAGAAATAACTGGAGAACTTCTCCTAATAATAACACAATAAATGTGCATTTATTTGAAGGCAATCCTTCATAGAAAGCCATTGCCAGGGCCAAAAGGGGTAAGGAAATTGGTGGTAGATCAGAAGCATTCTTTAGTCCGCTTGTTACGTTCAGTAGAAAGTGGCTCTAACCTGACACCAACCATGCATAGCCACGGTGAGCCTAAGCCATATTTCTCGTGGCTTTTCTGTCTTTACTTTGCGTCAGGATTTTTGCTTTCACAATTTATTTGATTCTATTCACACTTCCTGTATGTTCTTGGCATATCTTTTTTTGTAATGCAGGGTAATTTCTCACCTCGAGTAAGTTATACATATAATATTTCCATAAAAAGCAGCTTCCATCTCTAAGGATGATGCAACTAATAATTTGTACACATATTTGAAATAACCTAGACTAGTCCTGCTAAATTTAAAAAGCTTGTAAAGCAAGAGGAGAGACATGGCATTTTAATTCTCCTTGAATTTTAAATAGGGGCATGTGATAGTTTGATAGTATGAGTGGCCCAATTCTTAAAGATCTAGAATCTAGAATGTACAGGTATACTTACAAATGATTAATTACTGTCAGTGTGCTTATAATAGTTGAATTCACAGAAGACTGATACACCAAGCAAGATAAATTCATTAACTTATTAGGGAAGATGACAGGTACAGGATTGCCTGTATTCTATGTCTCCCTATCGTGGACACTGGGGCACATACATCAGAAGAAATTGTCTTCTCTGTAACATATTTTCCTAGGCTAGCTACAGTGTTTCATTGATTAATTTGTCCTTTAATTTGGTTAACATCATCAATAAAAACTATTAATTTAAGAAAATATTCCAGGCAATCTAGTAAAAATTTTGTCTCCTCCTACTACAGATTTATTTAAACCAGTTAACTCCAAGAGAAGTTTTTAAAATCTCTCCAGGTTCTTGGAGCTAACCATTTTCTTGGAGCTGACACTCCCAGTATGCCACCAGCTACCCAACTTAAAAATCATCCATACAAGAACTTTGCCACAATGAATACAATTTGGGTCTTTTGCATGAAAAGATATACTAGTGTTCAATAATGTGACATTACAAGAGGGAACTGGAATAAAAACAAAGAAAGACATAGATCAATTACTCTGAAGATTTTTGCAAACATTTCAGGGTTCAGAAAATTGTAGCTCCAACTGTCAACGAAGAAATTCTTCTCCCTTGCAGAATTCAATTCAACGTTGTAGAAATCGTTGAGGTTTGTGTACTAGAGTTTCTTAGTCACATTCTAAGGAAGATACCAAAAAGGTATCACTAAAAAATTATCATATTTATATATTAAGAACATTGCTCAGCCACACCTACATAAATGAATTTGTTCTTCAAAATAAGCTATTTTTGTAGTAAGTATTTAAAAGATGAAAATAAAACACCAAAACCCCAAAGCTAAATATGAGACAATTCCTGTGCATTAAGAGGGGGACACAAGTTCCAAAACAAGAAATAATATGTCTATACATTTTCCTATTTAATGAAACATCACAGAAATCCTGACCAGGTTACAGCCAAATAAGTTTCCTAAAGCAGAAAGAGGGGCACTTTCACTGTTACAAGCTCAGAGATCCATATGAAATGAGACTGAAGTGACAAACGGAAACACAAGTCCTAAAAGCAGGATGTCAGATTTTTTTGGCCTAATTTATAGATTCAGAGTAAATCTTCCTGTTTTCATCGCTAAATGTAACTCCAAAAAACAACTAACGTATTTATTTTCCACCCTGAGTGGAGTATGCTGGATAGTCCAATATAACATACTGGAGTTTAGTAAAGCATAGGAATCAATGGCTGTCTTTCTTCAGGTTTTAGAGCCTTTTTTTAACTCTAAAGAATGAAGAAAGGAAAAGCTTGTATAATCTATTTCCATTACTTTCAATAAGCTATGCTGTAAGAATTCCCTTCTCCCTTTGAAAATGACCCAAAACAGGGTAGATTATTATAATTCAACTTAAATCACATTTTTTTGTAAAACATTAATATAGCAAAAAGTTACATTAAATGTTTTTAAAACTTAAGATATTTCACTGATATTTTCTCTTTGTAAACACCTGATTTAACACACTTTAGACATAGTTCCAGGTTAATAATTTATTCAGGCATTTATTTAACAAACAATTATAAAGTGCCAACTTAATCATTTAAAAATAGAATCACCTTTCTAATTTCATTAATTTTATGCAAATATATGGTAGTAGAGGACTTAGGATATAAATGGATGTTCTTGCTCTCCTGGCTGACTGGTAAAGAGGAAATTAAAGAAATTAATTAGAGAAATAAAGCTGTTATTTGGAAAACTAGGTACAAAAAAATCACCGAACTATTGTTTTTAAAATATGCACACTATTGTAATTAAGTTCCATTTGTTTGGTACTCACAAACTTACTGCTAATTATTATTATAGACTCAATTAGTCTTATAATGTCAACCATATTATTAAGTATATGCACATACTAGATTGTAAAATATCTTTAATGAAATTCAACAAATATTTATTGAGCACGCATCATATGCCCATTAGTATTCAAAAAGATAATGATACAGAAAAGAAAATGAATATATATACACACACACACATATATATATATATATGTATGTATATGTGTAACTGAATTGCTTTGCTATACCCCTGAAACTAACATTGTATGTCAATTACACTTCAATAAAAAATAAGAATTTAAAAAAGATAATGATATAAGATGAAACATGTGTGAATATGCATGTAAATGTGCTTCAATAAGGTAACAATCTTTAAATGGGAGAGGCCAACAAAAATACGATGATATCATGAAATGGATGCTGCAAGAGGCAAGAACTCTCTGGGGGAGCATAGTGAAGGCAGTGATTCATTCTAGAGGAAGCACGTGGCTGTACAGCATGGGTACCTTTAGTACCAGATCTTGAGTCATACTTACAGCTTCACTGAATACGGATGATGAGATAGAAGAGTATCCTGGAAATGGGGAATTACATGTAATTCCTGGGGAGAACGAAGGTTATTTCTTGTCTGGGAAATTGCAAGTATTCTCATCAGGCTCATACACTGAGTTTAATGTCTTATGAGAAAGAACCTGGGGCAATAATCAGGGTCCAATTTTGAAGTATCCTGAGTGCCATATCAAGATATTTTGACTATCTTTTTTTGAGTATTTTCAACACTGGCTGTGATTAAGAATTACTTGTGGAGCTGCCCTGTTTGTCCCCCGCCAAGATCAAATGGGAAAGAATCTCTGTGGGGAGACCCATGAAAATAATATATTGTTAAGCCTCCTAACTTCTATTTAATGCATATTAAACTCTGGTTTGAAAGCCTCTCTGTGAGAGAAAGGGAGCTTTAGGCTTACAAACGGGAAATTGTATGATCAAACCTTGACTAGGAAAAATAATTCCTGCCACTGGCTGAAATCAGGAGAGACAAATTAGGAAGGGGCTGTACTACCCCTGTGCTGGGCATTTCATTTCAGGGGTAAATAACACAGAGACATTTCCTGCTCTCATGCAGCTTACATCTTAATGGAAGAGGCAATAATAAACACTATTTTTGTGCACTATGTGCAATTAGAGACCCATACACAATATTTGAAAAAATAAATGAATATATGCTGTGATTATTTTTCAGTACTTTATTTCGCTTTGCCTATAACCATCAGTCAGCAAACCTGGTTGTGCATCAATAGCAACAGGGGATCTTATTGAAAATACAGGCATCAGAAGCTACCATGGAGTTTGAGGTCCATGGATCTGTATCGTTAAAAAGCATCCCAGGCAGCTTTTGAAGTGGTCTCAGCATGCATTTGCAGGGTGGCTTCGGACATATGGGAACACAGAACTTTAACACCCAGATTTACTAAATAATCTCAGTTCTGTACTTCAATTCTACGCTTTGTAAAAGTGTCCTGAGAATTAGCTGGGAAATACCATTTAATTCAGTTTCAAGGTAACAAAAACTGTGCAAACACTGTATGCCAGGCACTTAAGGTTAATGGGTGGGTGGACTTGGGTAAGCATGCTTTCAAGGACTCCACACTTTAAACCCCGAAAATTGATCCATAACTGATTATAATACAAGGCAGAGTTAAATAATAGTAAAGGGAAAGACTAGTTGTGTACTGTGAGAAGGACAAAGAACTTGTAATTAATTCTGTCTGGTGGAAGTAGACTGGGAGTGGGGGAGGTATGGAAATTAGGGAAGCTTTCACAGTGAGGGCTGTAGCCTAGTAGCAGGATTTTGCAAGATAAGATGAATTTCAAAGGGGGATGGGGATGATATTTCAGTATATATGTAAAAAAAAGCATAAACTTAGATTCTGAAAAAGTTTTGTTTTAACATGAATAATTTTGCTTAGCATTCTCAAGGGGCAATGTTTTCCAAAATTCTTGTCACATTGAAAGACAAGTGTCTGATTCCTTTATACTCATGCAATTTGCAGGATAAGAAATGCACATTTCAAAAACCAAAGAACTAATCTTATAAGAATAACCCTGAGCATTTGACTCTGATTCTTTTTCTGTCACAATTTGCCTGGTTCACAGAACTCTCACAGTCCCTTAATGCCTTCCCTACGTTCTCTTTCTTGGTTTCATTTTCTTCCTTTGAAGATCATAGCAATCTGCATAATAGGCTACCTGTCTTAAGAAAGGGAGAATGACAGCAAAGTAGACTGTCTCAACTCCCATTGAAACCAAGGGTCTTAATAAAAGTAAAATGGAGAGAAATAAAAAATCAAATTAGAAGAACAGAGAATAGTATCAGGTAAATCTCACTCGAGAAGAGTTTCACCATCAGCATGACATTTGAAAATAGTTTCACTTGTGAATTTATGCTCAATGTTTCTTTTGGTCACACAGTTTCAGGATCATATTTTTTTTTCTTTTCTTTTCTTCTATAATTATCCCCCTTCTCTCTTAGGGCTGATAAGCAGACTAGTACATAACACAACATATGTTAAAATATGCCAAGGTTATATAATGAAACATAAATCGTGTCTATGTAATATCAGTTATTTTAAAATTTTATGTTAACATATGAAAATCACTGCTTCGCCCCTAACATTTTACTGTTTGACTATGGGAAATAAAGTTAGCTCTAGCTTTATATGATACAAGCTAGGAGAGCTGGGCTTCCTAACATTAAATGTACAGTGTAAATAAGGTCAGATTATTTCATTATAAAGTGTGGTAAATGCTTAATCAAAAAATGCAAAGCAATTATCTGAAGTGCACTCATGGTATGTTTCACACAGAAGAAATGCACAAGGAAGATTTTAATAGGAAAATCAAGCAACTAGCCCCGTTAATAGATAATCTGCTGTTTCTAGCAATGAAATAAGGTGACATAATAAAAAAAAAACTATAGGTTTTAGCATCGAACACATTCAGGTAATGATCCTGTCTACACTACTTTAATAACTCTGTGACCTTGGACAAATTACTCAATCGCTCTAAGTCACATTAACTTACCCACAAAATGGGGAAAATATAACTAAGCCTCAGAATTACTCTAAGGAGTCAGAACAATATAAAATAATATTAACATATAGCACTCACTAAGCGCACTAAGGCATTCAAATATTGAGAATTGGTAATAAAAGGAACACAGAGGTCCATCGTTTTAACCTTTGTAGTGACAAATATCCAGACAGTAATTCTGTGACTTGCGGGTGTTGAATTTTCTTTTTGATTCATACTGTAGAATGTTTGACTTGGTTATTTCAAGTTATTGCCATTAAACCACTGGCTCCTAGGATGACGCTTACAATACTTCAGATTCCATGGGTCCCTATTCTGCCCACATGATAGATTGCAGCCATTGGCCCAGCATTCCTTACTACAGGACTACACAAAGATCCACTGTGAACTCGTGCTCTTAAAACAGAAAGGGATTCCTCAAAAAAACTAAAAATAGAGCTACCATATGATCCAGCAATCTCACTCCTGGGCATATATCCAGAGTGAACCTTAATTCAAAAAGATACATGCACCCCAGTGTTCATAGCAGCACTATTTACAATAGCCAAGACATGGAAAAAACCCAAATGTCCATCAACAGATGACTGGGAAAAGAAGTTATGGTATATTTATACAATGGAATACTACTCAGACATAAAAAATAATAAAATAATGCCATTTTCAGCAACATGGATGGACCTGGAGATCATCATACTAAGTGAAGTAAGTTAGAAAGAGAAAGAAAAATGCCATATGATATCATTTACATGTGGAATCTTAAAAAAAAAAAAGACAAAAGAACTTATTTACAAAACAGAAGCAAGTTTACAGACATAGGAAACTTATGGTTACTGGGGAAGAAGAGGGTGGGAAGGGATAAATTGGGAATTTGAGATTTGCAGATACTAACTAATATATATACAACAGATAAACAACAAGTTCTCATTGTATATACAGCACAAGGAACTACATTCAATATCTTGAAAAAGAATATGAAAACAAATATATGAATGTTCACGTAAGATGGAAGTATTATGCTGTACACCAGAAACTGACACAACGTTGTAAACTGACTATACTTTAATTGAATAAAAAACAGAAAGGGAAATTATCTGTTTCAAAGAAGGAAGGTGCTGCCCAGATATGCAGCGTGCACATAATTTAACACCTAGTTTCTCACATCCTGAAGCCTGTGTCGGAGGTAGGGCTCTTTCCTCTGGGTTTCCTCCCCAGCAGCATCCACCCCTGATCAGTTCCACTCGTCCCTGCCAAATACTCTGTGAGCCAGTCAAAGGGATTTAGTAAATTACTGCTATTCTGAGCTCCTCGTCAGCAAAAGCAGACAATGTCAGAGACGCTAAGATCTGGTTAGCATTATAATTTATCAGCTTTGCTGGAGGTTGAAAGATTTTGCATGCAAACACATGCAGTGTGAAAGGACCAGGGCCAAAAGAAAGGATTAAATTGTCGACATAGTCTTGGGGCAAAATATGGACACATCTTAAATATATTAATTCTATATACAGATATGCATAGCTATAGCAAATGCATCTTTTACCCCATTAACATAGAGTGTTCTGAAATGTGTATATATATATATATCCTGCATATATAATATATCCTACATATGACTGAAAGATAATTCTATACCCTAACCCTATTGTTCGCCAGAACTGACTGCATATAGCAATACATACAGATGTTATTTATAGGCATGGCATATTAACATAATAAAAGGCATATTAACTATATATAAACATATAGATCCTTTACAGAATCCTATAGAAAACCCCTTACACAAGCACATACTTAATCCCTATATAAATATATGTAACAGTGATGCCATAAAAGAAAATATGACAAGGTATTTCGAAAGAATAAACATTGGTTTTGTTACCATTTTGAAATACTGCATCTCATGAATGGGTGTCTGATGCTTCTTTGTAATTAGGTCTCAGTCTCCTTATTTGGAATCTCTGCTTTTATTATCTCTACAGTTTTTAATTCAAAGAAAACAGCTTTCCCTCTGTTACCGATACATAGTCACGCTGCCCTTTCTCAGATTGCTCCTCAAAATCTTCCATTTTCTGGGAGCTTCTTAGGTCTTCCCTCTGTGTGATGACTCAATATGATTTGGGGGTCTTACAGAGACAGCAAAATCACCTGAGCAGGGAACTTATCTATAAAAAATTGTTTTAAAAAAATAGAGTGCCTTTTAGAGGGACATGAAAAATAACCTGCCCAGCATTTACTGGGAAAGAGCATGATGCAAGGATGAAGAATGCAGGCACTGGGAGAAGATGGTCCTAGGTGCAAACCCTGACTCTGTTGGTAACTGGTCTGCCTAAACTTAGGCAAATTGCTAACCACTCTAAATCTATTTCATCCTTAGGAAAGGAGAATGTAAAAATACCTGCCCTGTAGGGTGAATTTGAGGACTGAGATGATGCATTTAAAATGCTTTAAATAGTGCTTGACACAAAGTAATTTCTCAGTAAACATGAACTATTATTACTGCTTTTTAAAAAAATCACCTGCAAAACCAGGTGATCACTTTAGTGCAATTCTATCTAAGGATGTACCTCTTGTGTAAGTAGGTCTACTGACCTGCAAAAAATAGTATGCCAGAATATGGGGTGCAGATTTTTATCACAGTCTGTCTACAGATAAACCTTTACTACATGTAACTCTCTCCTGTGATTGATAGCACTCTGTGTGATAAAATATGATAGACAACCACGATGTTCTATTTCAAGCAATTAAAGGCATGAGCCCCATACTAAATGGATTCCTCCAAGATACGCTGACACAAACTAAGAAAAATAATCCACAGCCTCCTTTTTTCCCAGAGCAAAATGTCAGTCTCTTTCAAGTTTCTCAGACATCAGCAAAACACCTGCTTTGTTAAGAGTTACTACTACTTGTCAGCAGAGGCAGCAAGATGCAGGGCTTGCTTTATTCTCCATACAGACCTTACGCACGTGCAAAGAGGACACCTTAAACGCACACATATGTGCACAAAATAACATATTTTTTAGAATTGTTCATTTGGAGTATTTTTTTTTCTCCTAGTTTCCCTGTGCAGTTCTTTGAATAGCGTATACAAAGGACTAGTCAACCTAAATAAAAAGTTTTCTTCCAGGAACAATAATCTTATTTTGGAGGGAGGAGGGGTAGAGGAAAAGAGGAAGAAAGAAAAGGTTGTATATTCTTTACTGCTGTATGGCGTCTGAGTATGTGTGTGTGTGCGTGTGTGTATGTTTGTAAAATGAGGTATCTTACCTACATCTTGATAAATTTTCAAAAATTTCTTTGAACTCTCCTCTCTTCTGTCATCTGACTCCTCTTCTGCATTTCTCATTACTCATAAAAGCTCGCTTATGTCAAATGAATCAATGCATGAGAACTTTAATCTACTTGAGGAAAATAAAAACTACTAGGATTAAAAAAACATCTAATTTGCCTTGGGTGGTGGGAAAGCACTGTCTCAAAACCAGCACTGTTTGTATTTCATTTTTGGATTCTAGACGTACAGACTACAAAATTTTTTAAATCTAACTCTGTATATACGCAATACGGAAATCTTTGTCCATTTAATGTGCTTGTTCACTTGAAAGGATTTTGCTTCCTCCACTCTTGTGTATACTTTAATACCTTGAAATAGCACCGTAATGGCAGCATCTGGGATTCCTTTTCCACCTATTTGGATAATGTGGGGATATTGGTTATTTTGTTTATTTTCGTAAAGCTCACTTAAATCACTTGACCATAACCATGGGATAGAGACATGAAAATTCCACCTTCTGGCAAAATTGGACATTTTTGTTGAATTCATTTTGGTCTCTCTTTATGCACCCAACCACTATTGAGTCCTGGCTTCTAAAGGCCAATGCCTGCTGTCTAAAGGGCTGGGGGAGGGGAGACTCTTCAGTAGCCAAGTCTCTATGTTGGCAGGACAATTGGGAAAAGCTCCCCCAGCTGACTGAATCTGCGTTACGCTTGTCCAGCACCATTAATCCTCTGCAACCAGAAACAGTCAATTAACTCATCTTAAAAAATATTAATTAATTTCATTTTAATTATCCATAGGGGTGATAATTTTGTTTTCAAAAGGCAATGTATATGTGCTAGGGGGAAGGGCCCACGAAAGAATGTCTCCAGGGTATTAAATAGCTCTTTCTTTGTAATATGTCAAGCTAATACCTGTATTATTATTCACTACAGCCAAAGTATGGAGTAATCAGGATGTGCGTGTGTTTGTGTGTGCACTTGTGTGATCTGCTACTTCCATCACATGTAATAATCTCCAGTATACCTGGAAATGCATGTAATATCTGCCTTTGATTCCTAAAGTGAGAACAAACCTCAAGAGAAATAGAAAGCACCGCTTTGATTCATTTTTACCATGAGGCAAAGTGACAAGGAGATGGTCCCCTGAGACCATGGGCTCACTACTCACTATTAAGATTCAGCTGTAACAAGATCTGCTAACCACATATATAGAACAGAAATGCAAAGTTCACTTTGCTCACACTCCACCTTCTGCACCTTCATGAGGTTCAATCATCGACTCAACTGTTTACTCATATTAGTACCAAATATTTGTTTATTTTATCTTATATAGGAATCATGGCTCCTCTCTAGTTGGGTTGGATATTCAAGATGTTTTTATCTTTCTTTTAGTACTTCCTTTATATTTATAAACTTTCTACAATGACAATATCTTCTCTAGAAAATGAAATGGATTAGAGATAACATCTCACTTTGTCAGCCACAATCTTCCAGTTACATTTAGACATTTTTAAGTTAGATAATATGTTCATAATTATAAATTGTTTTAAGATGGAATCATAATTTCTCACACTTTATTCTAATGACTGCAGAAAACAGTCTTAAAATCACATACTTTTATGGTAAAAAGGAAGTTACAAGGACAAAAACATGCACATTTTTAGGGGAAGGGAGTGTTAATATCAACTGGAAAAAGTTTTATAATTATCAAAATGTTATTTATGTTCTTAGAAAGACTTTTTTTTTTTTGCCAAGGTTTATACCTTTGCAGGAATTCTAGTTAAAAATATCAAACTGAACATGTGTTTTTATTTTCCCCTTCTACCCTTAACTGAAATATTACTAAGGATGTATAAATGTTAATAATCAGAAACAAAAATAAATCTAAAATAAATAAAACAATAAAAAACAAAAATAGCTTTTATTTGCACATCAGAGAAGTTGATTCTTTAAAGTAATCTCTAATTGGATAGGATTATATTGACTGAGAAACCAAAGCAGAGGGAGTCAAAGCCTAGAATACAACCAACAATAAGCAGGAGCTCATCTGCCTAGAGGGCTTAAAACAGCCCAAACTCAGAATTAGCAGCTACTGAAAGAAGTCAGATGTCCGCCATGATCAGGGTATTAGCGATTATTTACAGAATAGTTTAATCAGGCAACTCTTTTCTCCTCCAGGCATCTCCAAACAGAGGAAGAAGTGCCCAGCATTTGTCCTCAAAATAAACCCATAAAACTGCTATCTGTAAAAACTACTACATTGTTTGCCTGGGGGAAAGCTGCTGTGACTTTTTACGCCTGAGAGAGAAGCAAAAAAACCAAAGACCCAAACTTCACGTAGGATGGGGGGCAACGGAGGATAAAAGGTAAGGCAGTGCTGCCAATTGCTCTAGTCCTGACACAGTCCTTTTATTTTTGTATTTGAAAGTCCCCAGCTTAACTGACTAATGTGTCGGGATTTTCCTTAATTCTTTATCTAAATTAATTCATTTCATTCTCACGACAGCCATATGTATTAAGTACCATTGTTATCATCATCTAAGAGATAAGAAAGCTGGGACACAGAAATATTAAGTAACTTGTTTAAGTTCAATTAAGTCAGTAATATTAGAGCTGAAATTTGAATACAGAGTCTGGATCAGAGCTGCATGTTTTTAGCCACTACCGTAGGTCACCCTGGTGCAAAGCTGGCCATTTGAGGTGCCAAACAAAATCTAGAGAAAAGGATTTCAGAGAAACAGAGCAACAAACCCACTCATGTCTATTTTTTTCATTATAGGTCATTACAAGATACTGAATATAGTTCCCTGTGCTGTACAATAAGATCTTGATGTTTATCTATTTAATATGTGGTAGTTTGTAGCTGCTAATCCCAAACTCCTAATTCATCTCTCCCCTCCTTTCCCCTTTGGTAACCATAAGTTTGTTTTCTGTGTCTGTGAGTCTGTTTCTTTTTTGTGGGGTTTTGACACCAATTAAAATTTTAAAAGTTTTTACTATCTAAAATCACACCATGATGAACAAAAAAATAAAATAGAAAACTTACTAACAATTGCAATTACCGTTCATCTATTCTTTCTTTTTTGTGTTAGCAAATATTTCAGGCATTCAAAAATGTTGAGTGAAACATAAGACCCCTCTGCACCCATCACACATCTTAATGAAACATTAAAATTATGATGGAATGTGTTTATTCTTTCAGTAAACTATGTATCAAATGTCATTTTTTTGTTAGTTTAAACTGCTTTTTAAATTTTGGAAACATGAACTCTGAATAATTTGCATCTCCTCTTACACATATTCTCTTATACCCAAAATAAGAGAGGCACTGTTTTCCGTATGTTCATGGGGCAAAAATGAGTAAAAGAAAACATTATCTTTCCTGATAGAGTTTACAGTCTAGCAGGAGAGGTAAAATACAATTGCAAGGGAAAAAAAAGGAACATCTATAAAAGTAAAGCATAATTTGAAGTTGCAAAACGGAAGCACAATTGAATCAGGGAGAATTTAGAGCAAGGAGCACCCATATTTAATTTGAAAATAAAGAAAGTACTCAAAGAAGACATGGCTTTTTATGTGGACCTTAAAGAATTAATAATTAGTTGAGAAATGGAAGAGTATGATCCATAAGCCTTGGTTAAAAGCCACATAAACTGACCATGTAACCTTAAGCAAAAAGTAAATATATTGCAAAGTCACTGGGAGCTTAGAGAATCAGCAGAGAGCTCAAAGATCCAGCTGAGAAAATAGGAAAGAAAGAGAGCAGGTTTAAAACACTGGCAGGAATCTTGCCAGCCAGAAAGAAAAATCTAGCAAGAAACCCTATTAACCATACGCTACAGATATTAACTCAGCACTATATTAACAACAACAACAAAAACGACAACAATGACAACCAGGTAAAGTGCAAATGCCTTTTAATCCAGAGTCAACTTCGTAGCCAGGAATAATATGGAGACATCCATTCAGACAGTCCAGGTCGTGGGCTAGCAGCCTGGACTCCGGGACTGGGGAGTGGAGGAGTGAAAGAAAGGAGAACCCCAGTCAGTGACATAATCATATGTGAGAGAATAAACACTGCTTCTAGTAATTTGGATATCATATTTCAGTCATTTGTATTCTGGCATACTGTGCTATTTAAATGTATTAAAATACTGATTTTTTTGGTTTAAACTAACTGTTCAATATTTTTTGAAATATGGACCTTGAATCATTCACATTTTGAGTCATAAGCAGAGATATACTTGGTATTGATATTTAGAATCAAAAGAATACTCATTTGGAAGGCATCCTTCTTTGCCTACATAATTCTCAGTGGAGGCAGAAAATTACTATTGACAATGGATAGTTTCTCTAGAAGGAAAAATGCTTAATCCAAGCGCAAAGATTTTCAAACAAGTAGAATATAAAAATGCCAATACTGAAAATTACAGATGTTCCTCGCACTGAAATCTCCATGTTTCCATGATTAAACTGGAGACAAAGATGAACTGTTCTCTTTAATGTAAAACTAGAGCTCACTATCAATAAGAAAATGGAGAATGATGCCCTTAAAGTTATCAAATAGAGATTATTTTCTTGTTGGAGTAAAAATTTACAGTTAGCTAACAACTATCTCTGCATCATTTCCTGACCAGAGTAGAATCAGAAAGTTTGCCTAGGAGCTGAAAATTGTTGTACAAAAGACATGCCACAGATTCACAATAACCTAACGCTGACATACCTTGCTGTTTAAGATTGTACCTTTCATATAATTTCACATTATGTTTTACATTTGTAGCTAAAATCTATTCGATTTATTTATGTACAGTTTTCTATGTATACAGTGTTATTACAAAGATATTGGTTAGCATATATAGTATTATTAACTTGTACTTTGAATGTTTTATAAAATGTTACTATTTTTTTAATATGTATTAAAATTTTGGTTCATTGATTTAAAATTCTGAGCCCTTTGTAAAATAATGATTCTTTGCAAATAAATACCCAAATACTAGTTGTATCACTTTGCTGCAGCATTGCTATTAATAACCACTTTACAACAATACTTCCCACAGTGGAAGAATTTCTCCAAATAAAAATGGCTGTTTGAGGTAGAATAGGGGGAAAAATAAAATTTATCCAAAAGATAAAATAAAGGATCAGAAGCAGGGAAACTCAGAACACCTTGGGCAATAAGTGAACTATTTATCAGAAAATTCAGTTGTAGAAGGTAACCTTATTTTCTGTGTCGTATCTTTATTTAAGGCATAGAAAGTCACATTCTCCTGGCAAAATCTGAAGTGTATTATAGAAAATTTTCAGTGGAGTTCTGATGACTGATAAAGAGCTTGGCAATGGGACAGATGCCATTTCTGAATACCATGGCTGACCATCTTTTTCATCTTAATGGAAGACAGGTGGACAGACACAACATGGACCATCCAACCAAGCATGTGCACAGATTAATTACATCAGAGAGTCCAGTCAAGTCAACAGTAAATAATAATCATCACAAGATGTTTAATTATGTTGAAGCTTTTCCAGGAAAGTAAAAGTGATCAAAGGATTTTACAATGGAAAAGCGGATGTTTCAAATACAAAACTAAGCAAGTGATTAGGTGCATTCATTCCTCAGCAAGTTGAAGGAAAAGACTTCTAATGATCACTCAGAAATGAATTAGAAAATCTTTTTTAACATGATTTCATGCTAAGAAAATGTTTAACATTTTATGCTATTGAATTTGCCATAAAAAGGCTTGGTAGTAATCCAATATAATAAAATCTTAATAACAATACTCAAAAGGTTGTTACTCACCAAACTAGTAGTTCTGTCATTGTCTGTGTTTAACACTAGAGTATGTATTCTACTAGATTCACAGAGAGGCCCTTGTCAGTAGACGAAACATTATATAATCACAGTTATTATTACCACCTTGTGGAGGAAAACCCCTTTCAAAGAAAGACCCTAACCAATTTTACAAATCTAAACGTGCATACAGAAATTTCTTCATATGGCTGTTCAATGCTTACTGCAACAGCATAAAGTCATTTTTTTCAACCAATCATGCAAGTTCAGCTAAATGACACAGAGGGTATTTTTCAAATTAGAATTTGAGCTGGAAAAGGATTATTAACCTTACTTCATGTAAAATTGCCAACTTTTAAGACCATTTATAGCTAAAAGTTTCATCTTAAATTCAGTTTAATAAGAGCCATGGATCCTGATACCATGTTACAGCACTTTAAGTTTTCTGAGAAAGAGGAGGGAAATTGGTCCAATGACATTTGAAACTATTTGGAGGGTTCCCTGCTCAGTAAGGGAAGAGGCAACAGCTGAAACCTACAAGGATTAAGGATTCTAGAATAGTACGGTCAAATGGCACGCCTCTAATTTTGGAGACAGAATTATTCCCTTGGGAAGACAAAACTAGGAAGAAGTGATACTTTGCTGACACATGAGAAACCTCATATCAAAAAAAAAAAAAAAAAGCTTCAGTAACTTTGCAACATCTAACCATTACATGCTGCCAACATTTCCCATCAGCAAAATAATACTCATTTACATAATAAAAAAGACATCAAGAAATAGAAGAAACATTACATTAAAAGGCAGGTGACTTGGGATTAAGTATCCCTTTTTATACCTACAGTTATGTAACCAAATCTCACTATTTTAGGCCTCAAGGGCTTCATTCCCCAAGTAGAAATAATATCTTGTATGCCTAAATACAGCCTGGATTAAGTAGTCTCGGGGTCTCTCACTGCTGAGATTCATGACTCTACAATTCTGTACGTTCACGTTCCCATAGAAATAAAAGGAAAATAAATTAGTTTTTATCCTCTTACCTACAACATCAATGAATAAAACACCATCATTTTCATTCTAATAACACTACCATTTCGAACATTTCACCATTTGCCAAGCATTCTGCTAGGCATCAGTTACTTTAATCCCCAGTACAAGACTAAGCGATTGCTATTAATTTCTCCATTTCACAGATGAGGAACTGAACATTAAAGAGATTAAGAAATGTGTTGGAGATTACATATGTTCCGAGTAACGGGCTGCTTGAAGCCCAGGTCTCGCAGGTGCCAAAGGCAGGGATGCTTCCTCTTCTGGCAGTGTCTCACGCTTGTTAGCCCCGGAGGGGCTGCGCTGCTGCGACAACGCTTCCGCTGACTGTGAGGATTCCATTTTAGCCCTTGTCTTGTAATACATCTTCTGGTTAGAAAAATCACAGCAGGCTACCCGGGCACTTTTAATCTTCTAAAAGAATGCCACAAGCCCCATACTTCGTCACCCCTGAAATTTCATATACCAGACAGAACAGCTATGCCTGTTCCCCTTTGGCATACCAAAAACAACAAAAAACAAAGAGCCAGGGAATGGTGATGATGTGGTAGAAAGAGCTCTGCACAAGGAGTTAGGCGGAGCTGGCTCTAAAGCCTACGTGCTCCCAGCTCCCCTGGGAATCTTAGCACCACTTTATAAATTTCCTTGGCCTTGCAGGAGCAGCAGCAGAAAGCTTTGGAGCAGTAGCACACGGGGCAGAGACTCACCAAAAGACATTGGTCAGAGAGTCATACTGGCCGGTGAAAATCCTTCAAACTCGTGAGAGATATCTTAAAGACAAGCAAGTACAGTTGAGTATCAAAGAAAAGCAAAGCACTGAAAGGATCTGGGAGACATTCTTATGTACTGCTGTCATCATTTTACACCTATTTCTAAGCAAGGATCCAAGATACTTTGTCAGGTTGAAGATGAACAGTATCAAAAACAAAAAATTAAAAATACGGGCAAGCAAGCTATTCAAAGCGATGTTGTGTTCAGGAAGACCATGCCTGGGTAAGGATGGCCACTGGGTCTCAGTGAGGGCGATGCCCTGGGTGCAGAGAGCACAGCTAGCACGTGTATCTCACAGCCATCGAAGCACTGGCAGTGGAGAGAGGGAATCCACCGCACTCCCTCCTTAGGTGGCTCAGCGTTTAGTCTTCTTCCTGCCACTTGCTCTAAATAACCCATCTAACCAGTAATTATTTCTAGCCTCCTAGAATACGTTAAAATACGGCCGGATGGCCAAGAAGATAGCTTACTCTCATGTATATAAATGTTAAGGCCTCATAAAGTCTAACGAATTATGATCACTAACAAATCTAAGAGTTAATGGCAACTAACATCTCCTGATAGTTACTAGTTGCCAGGGACTATGACGAGGATCTTCCGTGATTACCCCATGGAAACAGTATTCTGTAGAAAAGGAAAGTGAACTGTAGAGACATGAAGCTTTGTCTGCGGCTGTATAGGTGGTAATCAGAAGAGCCCAGACAGGGCCTGGGAAGTTGGGCTATAGAGTCGGAAGTCTTAACTATTGGACTAAAGAGTAGCTTCTTCTCACAGAACATTCTCTATGTGTTAGGAACTCTGCCCAGCACGTGATTGTGTTTTATCCCTACGTTTATTATCATTCTAATTTTCCAGATGAGAAAGCAGAGGCTTTGAGAAATGAATTAAATTATTCATTTACTACACATCTGGAGAGCGGTGGAATCCAGATAAAAATCTATTTTTGTTTTGCTTTTGTTTCTCGATTCCAGAGTCCGTCCGAGCATGTGTGCACTCAGCCACATGCCTCTGGTTAGACAGCAGCACCTCAAAGTCACAAAAGAGAAAAATACCTCATCTTGCCCCTTTCTCGTTCAAAGGAGGAAACCAAGATCCAAAATGAACAGGGTCTTACACAAGAGAACAGAACTATTTACTGCAAAGCAGTGACAAAACCTTAGACAATTTATCCAGAGATCATCCAAGTAGACTAATTTTCCCCTCTTAAAGGATCTCTGCCCTTTTCTCACTAGGTTATGTCTACTGTGAAGCATATTCACTTTAAAATTATGCAGTGTTATTTATAGTTATTGTTATTGTTTTGTATTTCAAGAGAGAGTTTCTAAGGAGCAATTTTTCACCTGCAGTATTTTTTAATCACCTGAAAAAAATATTAAAAGCACATGATAGAGAAGACACAGTTCATTTTCTTCTTAGACCTAGGTGCAGCTTAAACATCTAGTTTTAAAAGATGGACTCTGTCAACTGACTTAATTCACCATCTAATCAAGCCAATAGATTCCCGGAAAATGTTTGGACAGATTTATGTACACTTAAGTTCACACCAAAGATTTAATGCCACATCAAGGCTTGCTCCGTATGAGAATTTCTAAAGGGAACTTTTCCTGGGCACATTTGTGAGCATCTTTGATTGAAAGCACTGGAAGGTAAAAATCTGTCCCTCAGGTACTCTCTTACTTTCACAGAATGGTTTAGTTTGCAAAGCCACAGAGGAAGTTTTTGGCAGAGTCAGATTATTTGTGTTTTTAATTTTTTTTTCTTTAACCAACAGGGAGTTAACCTGCATCATACAGGATGGTAGTCAGGGGTCCTGGGCACACAGAGAGCTATGGACATGGTTAATATTAAGCACAGTGTTCTTAAGGCAGGATGGAAGGGCAGCCAAAATATATTGCTCAATGTGTACAATAAAAAGAAACCAGGAATGGGATAATATGGAGGCTGAGGACAGCCATCCCCATAATGACATTTTTTCCAATTTCTTGACGTGAGTCAATTCATAGATTTGGAACCTATCGACTGAAAAAAAGAGGCCAACCATTCAAAAGGAAACCCATGTAATTATACCCAGTAGTGTTTCCCCCATACCTTCCCGAAAGGGATATGTGGCCATTCAGTCAGATTATCATACCATGGAAAAGATGAGTATCCAAACAACGCCAGGACTGTTAGACACAGCGAGTCAGGAACTAAAAGCACCATCATCATCTATGTTACAGAAGGGACTATGCAGGGCAGGTAATAAATGCAATCCTGGCTCAAAACCAGCTCATAGTGGGTCAATGAGTTACACAAATCCACTTGCTGGTTATTTTCCCAGTCACTGAATAAATAATTGGAGTTGATATACTCATAGTCAGCAAAATTCTCATATTGGCTCCTTGACATATAGTGTAAGGGATAATGTAGTGATGAAGGCCAAGTGGAACCTCTGAAAAGCCCCCTTTTCCCCAAGATAGCAGATTATGAACAATACTGCATCCTTGTGGTAATAACAATGATTGATGTTACCCTAAAATAATGAAAGAATATAGGAGGTCCTCATCATATTACCATATAAGCCACCAGTCTGACCCCTCCTGGATGGATCATGGTGGATAACAAATGGATTATTACAAACGCATCTAAGCAGTAATACCACTGAAATTGCTTTACTGGGTTTGGGTGTACTGAGTGTGAGAAAATTAACACAGCTTCAAGCAAGTGGTTCTGAGCCATTGATTTGGTGAGTATACTCTTTTCTATCAGGCTGTGCTCTAGGAGATAGAGAATATGAACCACATCCATGGGCTCCCATATCCAATAATTTATTTTTGGATTTTGCCATTGGGAATTCCTGTGGAAAATCAGAAGGGTGCCTGTAAAGCCACTTGAGCTGGCTGTGTTCCTTCACTGAAGGTTACTGATCCTCTAAGCAATTCTTTGCCTCCAGTTTCCAATATTCTCGACCTGGCTTCATTACTTTATGCCTAAAATGTTAAAAGCTTGACTACCACTAAGCTCCAGGTTGTAGTACTAATCCCAAACCTTTGTAACTAGTTCGTTAATAAAGAAACTTTCCTCAATTATCTTGTTTTGAATGTGCCCTCTGTTTCCTTTGGGACTCTGTGACTATTTGATATGGGGCCATCAAATCTGCCTGAGATTTTGAGAGGGAAATGACAAAGAAATTGAGAATTAGGAAGACAAAAATTATTCTGAATGGTTCTTGACTTAATTTTCTTCTCAGTGACTCCTGGATACATTTTAAGAATTTCACCAACCTCTAATGAATGATTTTATACATTGTTGTATTAAGATAGAGCTTCTCAATATGTGGCCTCTTCACCAGTGGCTTCAAAAACACTTGAGAACTTATTAGAAATGTAATTTCTTGGGCTCCATCCCAGACCTACTCTGTCCCAGACACTCTGGGAGTGGGGCTGAGCATTCTGTATTTTAATAAGCCCTCTCGGTGATTTTGATGCATGTTAAACTGTGAGCCATGCATTCAGGTGGATCATGACCCTGACTTCCTAACAGCGAAAGCACTCACTTAGGTAACCAAATGCATGGAAGACTCTTATTAGGGAAAACTGAATATACTATATCAAGACATGAATAGATAATGAAATATTTATATGATTGTACCTATTCCCAAGCTTCAGCAGTTTCTTTTTAATCAGAAAGTGCAGAGAATGTTTAGCTCTCCTGTGCCAAGTTTATCATATTGTTCAGCTCTAGAAACCATATAAGCCATAAAGAGTTGTCTAGGGAACAAATATAATTACTTAAAGGTCAGAATGTTTCCTAACTGTCTTCTACAGAATGCTATTGCCATAAACTATTAGTGAGAAGTGTTGGGAAACTGGAGGCAGTGGGCCCCAGGTCAAATAATTTAAGAAAACTTTTTTTAACTCCACAGTATTAAATACATTTACTTATAATATAGCTATTCTAAGTTATTGATATGCAATTGTGCATTAAAAATTCCCACAATTTTTGGCATGGTGCATCTCTCAGAGTACCATTAACATAAAATGAATTTTGGAGAAAACTCAAGCCAGGAAATGACATAATTAGTAAAACAGGGCTATACACAAGGTAACCAAAGGCAGATGATGAAATAAAAAAATGAACTGAAGTCATATGGACTTCAATGGTGAGGGTCTCTGATTCTCAGAATGGCACATTATAATTATTCTCTGAAATGGCAAAAAAAATTACCACAAAGTTTAATAAGGCAGAAGAAATGATAGGATCAACCTAAGAGAAGGAGAAGGTAGATCTGTCATGTCTTGGCAAATTGGTAGAGTGGCCAAGGTGAGGAATAGGCAGAGAAAAGCTGTAACCCAAAGGAGAAAATTCCATGTACTAAAGGCAAATTTTCATTTTAAGTAAAATAGAAGAGACATTTATTGATTAATCCATTATTCTATGGGGTCTCAACTGAAGGGTCCATCAGAGTTCATCAATGGATTGTCAGTGAAAATCTAAGTGCATTACTAGAGTATAATTAAAAATTATAGATTTTTATATAGATTTTTATATATTTTTATATAGATTAGCTTGCCTCTCCCATTCTCTTTACTTCCATTGATAGTGGGCAAGAGGAAACTCAGTGTCCCCAATATATTCCAAATAAAGATTTCTCTTTCTTGGCTCCCAAACTGCAATAGTAGACCTTTTTACAGGTTATGAAACATGTGTAAACAATTACTTGCCTAATAATTTTAAATGGAGTATAACTTATAAAAATATTGAATCACCATGTTGTACATCTGAAACTAATATACTAGTGTAAATCAACTATACTTCAATTAAAAAAAATTGTTTGCCAAAGGTTGAGTGGCTAGTATAAAACTAAATTAGGATTTAGAAATTGACCTTTCCTTGAATTGGTCAATTGATAAGTTATTGAATTCAGATTTTCTTGAGGAGAGAAACAAGATGGTGTTTTTATTATACACTGAAGTACACAGAAAGTAATCAGTTAATAGTTGTGCCATAGTTCCTAAGTCATTACTTCTTTTGTTTCCCTTAGCCACCTCCTCTTGTTCCTAATCTCTGACTTCTGCTACCCAGTGGCAATCCTGTGTGGAGTGAGAGTTATCACATTTAGTGTGAAGGATTGTAAAAGTACTATGTAGCATATTTCAAGAAATACGAGTCTAAACTTGGAGCAGTTAAACCCCTGAGGACTCAATGTATCACTTACGTTAATCATGGGAAGTGACAAGTGACAATTGAGAGCACACAATTGAGGGGCAGGTCAGATACAATGGTAGTAGAGTGTAGTAACAACTGTCTACCCTGATGAGATCTTTATCCATTTGTCCTCATGTACATTGACTACTTATCAAGTCACATTGACTACCAAATGCTAATGGAGTTGAGTATCTGAAGACGCCTGTCATCAGGATTAGGTACCACTAAAAAAAATTACATTATCTAAAACCTTGAAAAATGCATTGCTAGAGCACCATTATTGCTAGATATTATTTTCTCTTATAGTTTCCTCTCTTTACAAGAAAGGATAACCAAAATATCCCAAGGAATAAGCAGAGACAGATTCCATCACAACGAAGTGTTGCTTAGTTCTTTCACCCTTGAATTGCCTGTAGAGATGCGTGTGGCTTCTTAGATAATTGAAAGCAGAGGGCCAGCCCACTTGTCGCCAAATTATAGAGCTTTCCACAACAGCTTTTGGCAGCAGTTTCCAAGAATTCACACTGGAAAATGTATAATTCACTCTAGCTGTGTACATTTGTCATATAATTTTTCTCTCATAGTATTATTTTGGACTTGACAGCAAGGGAAAGGACTGGAGAGGGTTCCAGATCATACATTTTGGTGAGAATATTTTGCATCCTTTTAAATTTCACGTTAAGTGGATGAAGAGTTTAAGAACTTAGTCGCTTAGTTATGAACATTATGTAACCTGTAGATATTACTGGCACAGAAAATGAATCATTTCTCACTGAGATAAGTAAACTTTTTGGAATACTTTCACTTTCTTAAGAAAAGAAAGTGCCTTCCACAGAGCCCTTAGACCACACTGACTGCACCTAGACAATGAGGTTTCCCCACCCCTAGGCGGTAACACTAGTGTTTCTGCTAAGTACAAAAGGGAAAATGGACTGTATCTTTTCCAAGGCAATTGGCAAAAGGGCTATAGTTACCTTTTATTTCTTTTCATTTTCAAAATAGCCAGAACCAAAGGAACAGCCTGACCAGTTAACCTGCCTGCACAATTACAGCGCAATGATGATCACATGTCTTCGGGGCTGGCTCTGCCTCCCCAACTCCATCCAGCAAAGGCACCATCTCTAAGGGAAATGACACTGAGACAATGCAGCCATTATAAGACAAATGCAGTTCTCAGGAATTGGAAACACTTTGCTGTCAGCTTCCTGGCTCAGCATTGTTCCCAGGCTTATGATTATCTCACAGCTGCAAACCTTGCAGGAGGATGCCCTTTAGTAAATGCCCGGCCCGGGGTTCTTCTTTGGGATACCAAAGACTGGCTGCTGGGTAAATTTCTCCTTTACTGTCATCTCAGTCTGTCCAAATGAAAGAATTAAAAACAGGTGGAAATGTCTGTGCCCTAGACTTCTCCGCACTCTCAGGTTTTTGAAAGGTCCTCCATAGCCACTTGGGAGCCTTGGAATCTCAAATGGTTCAATTCCACGCCTTTCATCTGGACACTTGTATCAAAATCAGTGTTTCTGTCCTTGATTTCTATTGTGACTGCAGAGCACTGCTGTGCTAGGTCCCAGAAGACTTGGGTTGTACTGCCAGCTCCAGCACAAATAGCTTAACTTCTCCAGATTTCACGTTCTCTGTCCTTAAAATGAGGTGTTTAGGTTAGATGGTCTCTAAGTTTCACATCAATTTCAAGTTGCTATAATTTTTGTAGACTTGTTAATCCATTTAAAGCTAATGATAGCTTGTGGTGTAAACCATCATCACATTAATTGACATCATTTTGTAAACTCCCCCCACCCCCCACAGATGCACATCATGTTCACAGACAATGAGAACCAACATTACTGAACCTCCACTAAAATGGCCAACACTACTGTATAAGTTACCTCATTTAATCCTCATGCGAGTTTTTAAAAATTGTATTATTATTATTATCAATCTTTCAAGTAAAGGAATTCATAATTATATTTAAAAACTTGGGTAACCTACTCTGCTAGTAAATAGCAGACTTTGGGGATGTAAAGCCGTATTAATTCCCGTTTTTATGGTGCCTTCTACTGAACATCAACTTAGTTTGTTCACTGGTTAAAAGTCTTCTCTTATCATGTTTTAAAAAGATTAATCAGCAATAATTAATTGAATAATCTCTATGTGCTAGGCTCTATTCTAGGTACTGAAGCTGTAAATCCTGCCCTAAGGAGAGCTTATATTCTAGTGGGGAGAGAAGAAATATACAAAAATGATGAGTCAATATTGATCAATCATGTATTAGATAAATGGCAGGGAAAATAAAAAAAAAATCACAGAAGGACTGAGAATACCAAAATGTTGATAGAGGCAGTGGGGGGTTGCCTGTTCAAATGGAGTGGCAAGGAAGCTTCTCATTAAGAAGGTGATACCTGATGAAAGCACTAACACAGGCGAGGGAATCAGCCAGGCAGTTAACTTGAGGAGCGTCATTACAAGCAGAAGGAACAGTGAAGGTAAAGAGCTTAAGAATGTAGGGCCCCTGGAGCATGTAAGGAACAGCTGATGAGGACTGGATGACTAGAATGTGGAAAGAGACACAAAAAGTAGAAAACACCAGAAAGGTGATGAGGTAATGAGTGATGGGAGGATATAGACATATGGGGTTTTAAATGCCATTGGAAATGCCTTGCTTTTATAAATTTCAAGTGTGTCATAAAGCCATTTGAGGGTTCTGACAACAGGAATGCCCTGTTTAACTTACAGTCCAACAGAATCATTCTGGTTGCTGTGTTACAAGTAGAATGCAGAGGAGTAATGGAGGAAGCAGGGAGGACAGTTAGGGACCGACAGTAATAATGATCTGGGTAAGAGCTGACATTGGCTTGGACAATTAGGCCTATGGTGGTGCATAGGGATAGTGAGAAGTGGTGAGATTCTAGGTTTTGAAAGGTGGAACCCACAGATTTCCTGATGAATTGAGAGGAGAAAGAATAAAGAGAAGAATTAAGGAGGGGCTCATGTTTTTGACTTGAGAAACTGCAAGTTTATAGTTATCACTCATTGAAATGGAGAACATTTTTAGATGAGTAAATGTGGGAGAAAGTATCAGGAGTTTTGAACACTGAATACTTGGATGTTTAAAATTAGATTTTGACTTTGGCTTGCCTATTAAATACCCAGGTGGAGATATTAAGTGGTTCAATACACAAGTCCAGAGTTTATAAAGTAGAGGTCTGAAATGGAAATAGAAAATTTAAAATCATCAGCATAGATATGATACTCTGGGTTTTTGCGAATGTATGAGGTTTCTATGGAGATAAGCATAGCTAGAAAAAAAAAAGAGAGAGATAGTTCTAAGAACTAGCACTGATGTATTCCAATATTTAGGGAACAGAAACTAGGGGGAGAAAGAGACAAAGATTATGAGAAGTACTAGCCAAAAGATAGATGGAAAACCAGGATCTGCATTTTCCTAGAAGTCAAGCAAGAAGAAAAAATTTTCAAGAATAAAGGAATTATTAACTCTGCCAAACCCCATCGATAGGTCAAGTAGTAAGACATCTGGGAATTTTCTGTTTTATTTAGGAACATGAATAGCCAGGATCTTTGTAGAGACCAAAAACAAAAACAAAAACAAAAACAAAAACAATTTACAGGGTTGGATTTGGGGAAAATGCAAGGAAAGAATAACTGAAACTGTAAGACCAGACAGCTCTTCTGAGGGATTTTGCTCTAAAGGGAAGGAGGAAAAAAGGAACAGTAGCCAAAATGGGGCCATTATAAGGATGATAAAGATGGTTACTAGCAGGCATCACCTGAACACATTTTTACTTTCTTAACACAGTAAAGAAATAATAACCATCATCAATTCACTCAATTAATAAATACTTATTGATTGCCTTCCTGTGTTATGTACTGCTTTGAGGTGCTGGGGATACAGCAATGTACCCTCAGAAAAAAAGCCTTTGTTTACAAAAGTAAAAAGTTCAATGCAGAAAATTAATGTTTCTATAAAAAGTAGAGTGACCACTGGCTACTGGAGACTACATGTTCAAAACTGCAGTTTGGTAGATCCCCAAATGTGCCTTCAAGTTTGGCCATTCTCTAGAAGAACTCACTGAACTCAGACAAGCCATTATCCCAATGGCTACAGTTTATTACAGCAAAGGATACAGACTAAAATCAGCAAAGGGGAGAGTCACATTGGGCAGAGTCCAGGAGATAACAGGTGCAGGTTTATAGCTGCCTTCTCCCAGCGGAGTCATGCAGACAGCACTCACTTCTACCAGCAACAGCGTGTGGCAACAGTCATAAAGTAGACCCAGTCAGGCAAGCTCACTCAGGTCCTGGTGTTCAGTGTTCTACTGGGGGTCTGTCACTAGCTGACTGTCTCCATGGCTGACTTTAGTTGCTCAGTCTCCAGCCCCTCCAGAGGTCAAGCTGATACCACCTGGCCCAAGGCCCCCATCATTAATAACATTGTCAGAATAAACTAATGTGGTCTAAGACCCCAGGAAAAGACACTCACGAGGCAGAATATTCTGAGGGCTCAGAGGTAGCCTCACCCGAGCAGGTCGAGGGTCAAACCTTTCTTTGGAAGATGTTCTCTCACACTGTAACACAGAATTTTAATGCTTTCATATAAACGTTTATGTCTCAAATACCTACCATAATCTCTGAAAGAATCTGGTATTATCTTGCTTAAGCAACTCTCTCAGTGTCCAGAAGCTCAACTAGACTATCTGAACATTTTAGCAGTTTAATCTGATTCTTCTTTCCATTCCTTCAGCTAAAAAAACTGGTGGTTTACATTACTTGATTTAGAGAAGGCTCTGGGCTAAATCAACTGTGTCCAAATTGATAAACAAATTATTTTTAATTACTGAGCAGCTTGAAATAATTTAACAATTTTCATTCAGAAGATGAAAAAGATGGAATACATTTTGTGACAACTAAAACCCGGTATCATGGCAGAAAATCTGAGAACAAAAATAATTGTTAACAGACATGAGAATATTGAATTTCAAACCTATTGTTTCTCACCACAGAAATATTTCACATTGCAAAAAATAAGAGGTTCAAAAAAAAATCCATTATGACCCAAAAAGAGACGACTAAAATGTACAAAATAAACAACTTGTAAGATAAAATCTTTAACTATTGCCATGGTCTTTTAGGGAACTCCTAAAAACACCTCACCCTAGCAACCCACATACACTTTCCTGTGTATATTCTAAAGTTTTGGATTTGCCATATTACTTTCACCAATAACCAAGAAACAAAATGCAGTGGCTCCATAATTCACACATGTGCCATTTCAGCCCTGAGACAGAATAGCTACTTTAAACTTTGCTTACAAATACGTGCTCAGAAGTCAAAACATGAAGGGAGGAGTAATAATTCTGATTATTTAATCTGAAAAAAATTGTGATGTTCAAAGCAGAAATAATTCATTGTGATTTTGGAACCTATTAATGTGGGGGAAGGAAAGAGTTGGAGGACAGAGATTGGGGTTGGGGTACTTGATGCGGTACCTGGAACTGAGCTATATTTTTAAGGGTCCTTCATTAATGCAGATTGCTCTTTATTTCTAAAGACTATCTTTGATCAGATCTACATGTAAGTTGGTAAAAGAAAGATAAACATTAATTTAGCATTTACTATCTGCTAGATAATGCTAAACACATATTTAAGTACCATTTAATTGGTTAAAAAAAAAACCTAATGATGGCACTATTATGCCCATTTTACAGAAAATAAATGAGGATTAGAGAATTCAGGCAACTTGCCTAAAAATACAAGGTTATTAAGGAGGAGGAATGAAAACTGAACCTTGATACATCCCACAATACCATTTGAAGCTGTGAAGATGTTTCTGCCAGGGGTAGAGACCCAAAGGGTCAGACTAATAAACCTATGAAGCCACAGAACAGACACTTAATATAATTGTGCATTAAAAACAATCACTGAGCCAAAATAAATGTGTATTGAGCATTAGAACTTCCTGTGGCTGGGGTACTCTCTCTCTCTCTCTCTATATATATATATATATCTTCAAGGGGCACACAGTCTTGTCAAGAAGAAAAGATTCTGAGATCCGTGAATATAATCCACTTTGATGGAACAAGAAGGAGCTAAGGAACCAGAAAGAGAGCACTTTGTTCTACTTGGGGCCTAAAGAGGGCCTAATATGAGAATTGTGCTTAAGAAATGAATTCTTCCCGGAGGTGAACTATGGAAGGGCATTCCCAGCAAAGATGACACATATGACAAAAGGCACAGAAGCATGAAAGATTGCAGTCTGGTTAACGAATGAGGAATTCACTGATTTGACCACAACATGACATGAACAAGAGGGTTTACGAGAAGATAAGATGGGGAATAGAGTATTAGGATCAGGTTGTCTATTTTAAGAAATCTGGAGTTTATTGTATAATCAAAGGATATCATTGAAAGGGAACATTTGAATAGATATCTGTGTATCAGAGTTTTTCAAATGCTTGTCTTTTTTATGCCTTAAGAAGTGGAACAATTTCTCTCTGGAGTATATGGCTTCTATTTAGAAAAATACTTTGATAGGTCACTTTGAATGTGAAAGATGTAAGATGAACATCCTCCACTGGACATAGTTTGGAAAGAGGTATATAACAAAATGAAATGTAAGCTGGACTGCAAAATAAATTTACAGGAATATCAGTATACAGAAAAAGAAGTGAGAGAAGAAAAAGTGCTATGCAAAATTGCAGTAAGTGAACAAAGAGGGGAAAAAAATCACCATTAGGAAGATTCTGAGCATTGATCATGTTTGAAACATTCTTAATAATGACAAAATCTAACATTCAGTCTTGTGGTACTCCATTGTAATTTTTTCCCATTACCTCAAACTTTGGTAAAAATTTACATCTGTGCTTTGTGTAAGTACACTTGGGAAAAAGCCTTGATAGGAGACTGTATCCCATATAGCAACGGTATATGTCAGAGAAGAAAACAACCATGGGAGAAAAAAATACTTGAATTCTAAGTAAGTGTTAGAGTCCATTAGGTATACAAAATAAGGGCTAGAAGAAACTATCAAACTGAAATTTCCACACAGATTTGTAGATATCCTGTGGGAAAGATGCTGGTTTCCTAACTGCACTCGGGGTAGGGACTTCGAAGAAAATTTCGTGTAAATACTGTAAGACATTGATAAACACTCGGGGTAGGGACTTTTAAGAAAATTTCATGTAAATACCGTGAGACATTGATAAACAGGTATCATTAAGTGGTTCTTACAGGATCCTATGTAAATGGTGATAGTGATTCGGATTAAGGTGTTAGCAGTGGCGATGGAGAATATTAGACGAGATCAAGGTAACATTTGCAAGTAAAATCAGAAGGACTTGGCAATTTATTTTATTTTTTGAACAACAGGTTAGATGATCATACCATTTACTGAGATAGAGAAAAGTAGAGAGAAATAAGTCAACGGAATTAAAATAAGAGCTATGTTTGGCTGTGTTGAATTTGAAATATGTATTAGATAATTAAATGGAGAGGTAACCACTCTGTTTATCATCACCTAAGTAAAAAGTATATATGAAAAGCAGTGGAGGATATCACATAGAGCTTTTGTATACTACAATATTTAGGGCCCAGCAGAAAAGGAGAAGTAAGGAAAAGAGCCTAAAACGGAATAGCCAGTAAGGTGGGAAAAGGATTAGTTAAGTATGGTATGATGAAATCAAGACAAGAGTGTTTTGAGAAGATGGGAGTTACTTGTGACAAATGCTGTTGAGAACTTGGCTAAGATACTTGGCTAAGATAAGAGCAGATAAGTGAATCTTTGAACTGAATATCTGAAAGTCACTGGGAATATCGACAAGAGTATTTTCAGAGGCGTGATCAGGATGGAGTAGTCTGAGTAGAGCATGAGGAGTGAGGAAGTGAAGTCCATTACTATAACAGCCAACTTTTGAAATTTACAGAGAAATTCTAGGGAAAAAAATGTTGGCTAATAGTTTCATAAGGAATATTATATAATGCAAGTACATACATTGTTTAATATGAGAGATAATAGAGAATGTTCACATACTTCTAGGACGCTTCCAGAATGGAGAGAGAAACTACAGAGAGTTTATAATTCTAGGAACTGAGGCCACAAAAAAGTTATGACAGCATCCTCCAGTTGCCTTGTAAAGGCCTACTTACATTGTAACATCTGCAATCTTCAAACATTGAAGTTCTCAGGTCCCCAAACTGGCTCAGTAATATCTTGGTTGACTAATCGGTCCCTGTGTTTTTGTTTTATTTTTAAAAGAAACTTTTTAAGATAGTTTTAAATTCCCAAAATAGTTACAAAGATAGTACAGAGTGCTTTGTCATACCTTGCCTGTATTTCCCTGTTTATTAACATCTTACATTTGTATGGTATATTTGTGCCCATTAATAAACAAATATTGATATGTTATTACTAACTAAAGTCTATGCTTTATTCAGATTTGCTTGATTTTTACCTAATGTCATTTTTCTGTTCAAGAAACATCATGTATCTTTAGGCTCCTCTTAGTTCAAAATTTCCTTGTTTTTGATAATCCCATAGGTTTCAGGAATACTGGTCAGATGTTTTTTGTAGAATGTCCCTCATTTGGTACTTTTTTGATGCTTTTCTCATGATTAGACTTGGGTTGTATTTGTGGAAGCACCCAGGGGTAAAGTGCCAGTCTTACTACATCATGTCAAGAGAACATTCTATCGATATGACTTATTACTGTCGGTGTTAAGCTTCATCACAAGGCTGAGGTAGTGTTTAGCATGATTCTCGGGTTTGTTACTCTTTTGCACCCTTTCATACTATAATCTTTGTTAGGAAGTCATTATGCAGATCACACACTTAAAAGAGTGGGGAGTCAGCGTTCCACCTCCTCAAATCAGAGTATCTATAGAAAGTATTTGGAATTTTGCAAGAGGTTAGTAGCCATCCCCTTTGTTTATTTCTTCACTTATTTTATTTATTCATTTATTTCCTTCCACATAGATTCATGAATATTTATTTTATACTTGGAGTTATAATTCAATGCAAAACTGTTTATTTTGCTGCTCAGATTGTCCCAGCTTTTAGCTACCGGGAGCTCTTTCACTTGGCTCCTGTGTTTCTTGGACATGCTCCTGTCATGCGGTGTTTGTTTATGAGCACTTTCTTACTTTCTGGCATTACAAAATGCTCTAGGCACATCTTGTAAATTTCCTGCTTCAATCCTATAATCAGCCATTTCTCCAAGGAGCTCTGGTTTCTTGTATTGGAAAATAGGATAAGAAACCAAGATACGGGCACTAGATACACTCATTCCTACTGGAGTGTTCTCTTCTAGACCCTCTCAGCTGACAAAACAGAGAAATACTTGTGTGTATATGAACCCATGTATGTACATATACCTATGTATATTTTTAATTTTCAATTCCACTTGCTCATTGCAGGTATAGAGTGATGCTATTAACTCTCGTATGGAACCTTGTTTCCTGTGACTTTCCTATATTCATTTATTAGTTCCAAGAATTTTTTGTGTAGATTCTTGAGATTTTCTACATAGACAATCAAGTCATCTGTGAATAGAGACAGTTTTGGGTTTTTCTTCCTAATTTATATACATTTTATTTCCTTATCTTGTCATATCACACTAGCTAGGACTTTCAGGATGGTGTTGAACAGGAATGAGGAGAGAAAACATCATGGCCTTGTTTCACTTGAATAGAATTCAATCAATTTCACTGAACTTTTCAAAGAACAAGACTTTGGTTTTATTGATTTTCTCCACTGCTTGCTTTCTTTCAGTTTCATCAATTTCTGCTACAATTTTTATTTTCACTTACTTGCTTCAAACATAAATTGATCCTTTTTCTCTGGTTTCCTAGATGTGTAAACTGGGGTTATTCATTTTAGGTATTTCCTTGTTCTGAAATCTCCTTTGTCTGAAATGTATACAGCTCCATGGTTTATCTTTCTCCATTCCTTTATTTTTTAAATATATATAGATATTTCTATTTTTACTCATACATAATTATCACCTGTATATATATATAACATGCCTATAGACATACACATATATGCACATATGTATATATTTAATATCATTATCTAAACATATCACATCAATTATTATACACACTTCAAATCTTTAATTTTATCCTTCAAAGTTCTGACATAATGACAACAGGTATATAAATGGTGTTAAAAGGCAGATTTTCTCCTTTTTCTATACATGCCTGGTATTTAAATAAAATTGATATATTTCTAAACATCTTAATTTCCTTGAAAATGAAACAAAAACTTCTGGGAGATCGTACTGCAATGTAAAAAAGGCTAATGTAAATGAGAAAATTTAAAGTAAGGAATATTTATTGTCTTGAACAATCTTTTCATAAATCAAAAACATGACATTAGGTAATAACAACTTCCAAATGGAAAACCTTCAACTTGAGTATGTTATGATACATCATATATTCAGTGTGAGAAGCCAACTTCAGCTTCTGGACAAGATGGAACAAAAGGGATTAGATTTACCCAGCCCTCAAAACAACCAGAAAAAAAAAAGACAAAATATGAAGAAATAACAATTTACAAACATTAAACATTAGGAATCACAGAACAGAGATCTTTGAGAGAGGGGAAACAAGTGAGGTGGGCCCAATGATAGCTCCAACTTACTGCCTGAGAGTGATTCCAGACCACTGATAGACAGAGGGGCCCAAGCACAGCAGGGAGGTCTGCCCAATTGGAGGGAATAGTGCTTGGAGGCCAAGGTGGCAAGAGTTACAAAGAGAAGCCTCAGAAAGAAGAGAGCTGCAGAAATAGAGACTCCAGAGATCAGAAAGTCCCACATGCACGCCTTAAATCTTCAGCTGGGTACTTACCAGTGCATGCATGTACAAGACCAAGAGCAGAAACACCCAAAACAGCCAGAGGAAGACATCCCTAAAGCTCACAGAAGGCAAGAAATAGTTTATGTTTCTAGTAGCCAGTGTGAAAATCATGCTAATTCATCATTACCATGAAATTACCAGGGTATTGGCACAAAATGGAGCAAAATTATTTGTAGACTAAAGGCTGCTTTGGTTTCACTTAACAAAGCATAAGATCAAAACTCTAAAGTATAAAATTGTTTTCATGGAACTTAACTACATGCCATAAAAAGGCTCAAAAATATTTAAATATTTAAGTCCAGTTCTCAACTGATAAAATTCACAATGTATTGCATATACTAAAAATATCCAGGCATGCAGTAAAGCAAAAACTGTAATTCATAATGAGGAAAAAATTATTTAAGAGAAATAGACTCAGAAATGACACAGATAAAATAATTTCTAAAGAACATTAAATTAAACAAATTGTAACTATTTCATATGTCCAAGAATGTAGATAAAATACTGAACATGTTAAGGTGAAACACAGAAGATATAAAACAGCCCAAATCCCAACTTCTTTAGATAAAAAATATGCAATAAAAACTACTATTGCTAGAAATAAAAGAAGACTAAATATTCAAAAGAAAAGAATAGTGAATTTGAAGGCACAGTAATAGAAACTATCTAAAATAAAACATAAGGGGAAAACGTCTGAAAAATAAAATAGAGCATCAGTGAACTTTGGGTCAACTTCAAGCACTATAAAATAAGTATAATTTGTATCCAGAAAAATGGAGAGGGCAGTGGATAAAAAAAATTTTAAGAAATACATCTTAAATTTTTCAAAATTTGATTAAACAATAAAGTCACAGAAGTTCAATGAGCTCCAATAAAAAAAAAATATAAAGAAAACTAAAAAAAAAAAAAAAAAAAAAAAGCAGCTCTTAATCAAATTGATTGAACCAAGTTGTTTTAACCTGAAAAACATTATTAGTGAAAACAAAGGCAAAGTATGCAGGATAACAAAGAGAAGAATGATAGCAAACTTCTTTGTGGAGACATTGAAAGCCAGAAGAGCTCTGAAACTGGACGAATAAATTTTCAAGCTAAGATTCCATATTCATCATCTTTCAAAAATGAAGATGAAATAAATAGCTTAAAAAAAAACCTCTCAGTTTATTATGGCTTCTCTTTCATTAAAGTGCCTCTGAAAAGTGCCCTTCCAGCTTTTCTGCTTGCTTTTTAAATATCTTTATTGAAATATAATTCACATACCATAAAATCCACCCAAAGTGTACTTACACAGTTTTAGCATATTTACAGAGTTTTACATGCATCAGCACAATCTAAATTTAGAACATCTTCATTACTCCAAGAAGAAACTCCGTATCTGTCATTCCTCAGCCTCCAACCCAGGCTTAGGCGGCCACTAAGCTTATTTTTTTCTGTGCGTATTTGCCCACTTCATATAAAGGGTTTCATAAAACATTAGCATAACGGTTTCAAGGCTCATCCATGCTGTAGCATGTATTATTATTTCACTTCTGTTTATTGCAAAATAATGTATCATTGAATGGATACAGCACATTGTATTTATTCATTCATCAGTTGATGGACATTTGGGCTTGTTTCCACTTTTTTGCTGTTATGAATAATGCTGCTATGAATATGTGTGTGAGATTTTGTTAGATATGTGTTGTCATTTCTCTTAAGTACATATCTAAGAGTGGAATTACTGCATCATATCGTTAACTCAATTTTTAACGTTCTGAGGAAATGCCAAATGTTTCCAAAGTGGCTACATTATTTTACATTCCCATGAGCAATGTATAAGAGTTCCAATTTCCCTATGTTCTTGGCAACATTGGTTGTTCTCTATCATTTTTGTAATAGCCATCCTAGTGGTTATGAAGTGGTATCTCACCTGGTTTAGAACTGAATGTTTAATAATGTTGAACATTTTTTCATGTGACTTTTGGCCATTATATTATCTTCTTTGGAAAAATGTATATACAAATCCTATGCCCGTTTTATAGTTGTGATATTTGTCTTTATTATTGGATTATAAATACTCTTTATATATTCTGAAACTAGTTCCCTATCAGATATATGATAAACAAATATTTTCTTTCATTCTATGGATGTATTGCCAATTTCTTGATGGTATCATTTCTTAGCACAGATTTTTTTTAATTTGGATATAGTCTAATTAATTTATTTCTTGGACACTTGTGCTTTTGATGCCTTATCTAGGAAACTATTACCTAAACCAAGAGTATGGAGATCTACTCCTATGTTTCCTTCTAAGACTTACTTTTAGAGTTTTGGTTTGTAAATTTATGCCTATTATTTTTAGTTAATTTTTGTATATGGAGTGAAGCAGGGAGGGGTCCACTTCAGCCTTTTCCATGTGAATATCCCAAAACCCATATGTGGAAGAGACATTTTTTAGCATTCAATTTTCTTGGCATCTTGTAAAAAATAAATTCATCATAAAAATGTTTGCTTATGTACTCTCAGTTCTATTCTGTTAATCTATATGTCTATCTTTACACCAGTAAAATATCTTAATTATTGTAGTTTTGAAGTAAGTTGTGAAATCAGAAAATGTGAGTCCTCTAACTTTGTTCTTCTGCTTTAAATATGTTAATAAGGTATTTCTATATGAATGTTAGGATCAGCTTAATAATTTATGCAAAAAAATGGTAGCTGGATGTTAATCAGGATCCTACTGAATCCGTAGATCCGTTTGGGGAGTACTGTCATTTAGAAATATTATGTCTTCCAATCTAGGAACCCAGGATGTCTTTCCATTTATTTATATCTTCAAGTTCTTTCAACAATGTTTTGTTGTTTTCAAGTCTTGCACTTCTTTTGTTAAATTTATACCTCAATATTTTATGCTCTGTGAAGATTTTGTGAATGCAATTGTTTTTTTAATTTTGCTTTGGAATATTCAATTCTACTATAGAGAAAGATGAGTGATATTTGTATACTTATTCTGTGTACTGAAATCTTACTGGACTTATTAATCCTAATAGCTTTTACTGGTATCTTTATGATTGTGATTTCCTATATATAAGATCATATCATGTTCAAATAGAGATTTTCTTACCTAATTGCCTTGGATAGAATCTTCAACGCAATGTTTAATAAAATGATTTCAATAAAAAGAGGATTTCCTAGTCTTGTTCTTGGTCTTATGGTGAAGTCATTACCATTGAGAATGTTGTTAGTCGTAAGATTTTCAGATACTCTGTACCATGCTGAGGAAGTTTCCTTTTATTCCTAGTTTGTTAAGTGTTTTCATCATGAAAGGATGTTGCATTTTGTTTCTTGTGCTTTTGGTGCCATATTTAAGAAATTCTTGTTAAATTCATTGTTACGAAGTTTTTCTCCCATGTTTGCTTAATTTCCCTCATTTATATTTTTGTTCATTTCAGTCCTTTATTTTTTTTCTTGGTTAGCCTAGCAAAAAGTTTGTCAATTCTGTTTCTCTGTTCAAAAACCATGTCTGAGTTTCACTGATTTTGTTTCTATTGCTTCTCTTGTCTCTATTTCATTTATGTCGCCTCTTTTCTGTTACGTTCATCCTTCTACTAACTTTGGGTTTCTTTTCTTCTTTTCCCCTAGTTATTGAGGTGTAAATTTAGGTTGTTTGAAATCTTTCATTTTTCTTAATGTAGGTGTTTCTCACCATAAAATTCCCTCTTAGAAATGCTTTTGCTACATCCATTAAGTTTTAGTATGTTGTGTTTCCATTTTCATTTTTCTCAAGATAATTTTTGATTTTTTGCTATAATTTATTCTTTGACTCATTGGTTGTTTAGGAGTGTATTGTTTAACTTTTGTGTACTTGGGATTTTTTTAAAATTTTCATCTTGTTATTGATTTTCTCTCTTTTTGTTGTTGTTTTTTTGGGGGGGGATTAGGTTTGTTTATTTATTTATTTATTTATTTATTTATTTATTTATTTATTTATTTATTAATGGAGGTACTGGAGCTTGAACCTAGGACCCTGTGCATGGTAAGCATGCACTCATCCACTGAGCTATATCCTCCCACCATTACTAATTTTCAGTTTCATATAACTGTAGTAAGAAAAGGTACCTGATATAATTTCAGTCTTCTTAAATTTGTTAAGACTAGCTTGCAGTCCAACATATGGTCAATCCTAGAGGATGTTCTGTTTGCACTTGAGAAGAATGTGTCTGGTGCTGTGGGAGTGAATGGCTTTATATGCTTGGTATGTCCTTTTTGTCTATAGTGTTATTCAAATTATATGTTTTCCATCTGGGTGACTTACCTAATATTGAAAGTGGGATATTTAAATCTCCTGCTATTATCATATTATTATACACCCAATAACAGAACTTTAAAATACATGGATCAAAAAGTGATAGGACTCCAAGAGGAAACAGACAAATCCACAACTATATAGCAGAGCTTTAAGATATATAAAGTAAAAATAAATATATACAAAAGGAGATATTTTTAAAAAATCCATAAGTCCAATTGGAAATTTCAATATCCTTCTTACAATAAACTAAGACAAGTAGAATATCTCACTAAGGACATAGAGTACTTGAGCAACATCTTCAATTAACTTGATTTACTTGATATTTAATAGAATTATTCCCTCAAAAAATGCAGGATAACCATTTTTTCAGGTACACTCAGAGCAATTACCAAATAAATTACATTCTAAGCCATAAAATAGGTATCAATAAACTTAAAATATTTAGAATCATACAAAATACATCACTCATATAAAAGAAAATACCCACTCTGGTCCTAAGCTAAGTAGAGTTGAGTGTCTGTCACTTCCAATCAAAAGATTCTGGAATATTAAAGTCCCAAAGAAAGTGTCTCTATCAGAGCTGAAATTAGAATACAGGCTTGTCATTTCTCAGTAGCTTTCATCTCACTGTGATTAGAAATCTTTTGGTAGTGTTAATTTAGTTTTCTTATGTTTGATCTTTATATTTAACCTGACTTTTTATTTTTTCCCATTTCCCTGAATATTTACTTCCTTTTAACAATATCCTCTCCCAAATTCAATATGGAGAGAATTGGAAGAATGACTTTCTCAAGTTGTGGTGCTGAAAGTCATATTACTATGTCATTTTTAACTAATGTCACAATTTTCCCTCTGTCTCACCATCCTGAGAAAAGAAAACAGGTATTGGGTAGCTCAGATGTTCCAAATTTATAGAACAGTAGACTTCATACCTTAAAGAATTGAATTAAAGCTATGGATTCTCCACAGTAATAAGCAGTCAAACACACACATACACAACAAAAAATTTTGCAGAATTTTGTAGATCCCAGGTTAAGAATTTCTCTTAGAAGGAGAAAGACCACACTCTAATGCAAAATGATTTCATCTTACTATATATATTTTTTTATTTTGAAAAAATATAATACAAAAACTACTAAAAATTAAGAAAAACTTATATATTAATTTTTATTTTATTGTTCACATAGCACTTGTATAAATTTAAAAAACAGTATAAGTCTACATTTTATTTATTCATCTATAGATCCTACAAGATGCATAAACAAGACTCTCTGCTATAACTCAATGTCTCTACCAGAGTTCATTGTACAATAGTGAACCACCTAATCACTGGTATATCTCTTTTCAATTCTCCTGGTATTTTTAAAATATTGAGTCACAAACTACAGCCCTGTGAACTGCCATGCTTATCATTATAAAACGAAATCAAACACCTTCCACAGGCACTATGTAAAGGAAAAGCCAGAGAGGATGAGCTGAACGCTGTGGAAAACGTTCACATGCAAGTACTGATTACCACGAGGCGCACTGTGTTCCCATACAAAAGAGAAAACAGTTAGAATAGCAGTGTTTTCCCATTTCCATACCTTTTCATTAATTTCCTCATTTGACTCTCACAACAGGCTTATGAAAATAGAGTTATTATTATTATTCTTATTTTATTAAAAAAGTAACAATATTTCAAGAGATCCAATTAGTTTCCACTCTAGTTCTGTAGTTATGGGTTACTCATATAAGCCCTAGTCATAAAGAGGAAACTTCGAAATGAAAAGCATTTACAAATCTGAATTATATTTTTGGTATATTGATGACATAAAAAATGGTTTAAAAAGAGCTGAACAGAATTTAGAACATAGAGATACCCAGGTTATTCCTAAAACAATAAATATAACAGAATGCTCTGGATAGAAAAGTATATAGACACAATTTTTTATCAAATAAACTGTCTCCTCAAAGTTATCCATCTTTTTACTATCACTTGCAGCAAGGGAGTTTTGGTACATCTGAGAAATCATAAAATAAACCCACAAATATAAAATTTAATGAGAAATCAAATAACATAAACCAATATCATAAAATAGAATGAGGAAATGAAATAAAAAATAGCCAAGGAAAAAAGTCTGACTTTAGTACTTTTGATGGTTTGCCAATTCACAGGCTGCTATTAAAAAAAAAAAATCACCATTATTAATGGACGCAGGATTGAAATATTTGGAGAATGTAAGGAGAGACTGCCATGAGTATTATTTTTGCTGAGTTAATTATATGGTTTATGACAAGGGGTATGTAGAAATACTAGCACCATAATGTAAAAATTGACCAGATTATATTTCATTGCTGAAAGTAAAATGCAACGTAGAATACAAATTCTGAAGAAAAGGATATTTCATATGATACACCAGAAAGGCCTCTAGTACAGCAGTCAGATAATTTGAATTTGTATTTCAGCTTTTCAACTGATTAGTTCTATGTGATCTCAGTAGGGTTGTTTTGCCCTTCTGGCTTTATCTTTCCTCATCTATGAAGAGGCTCACACCAACAAACTAAGCACACCAACAGGAAAAGATTAGTAAGCAAAATATGAAAAGTAATTTCAAGAAGTACTTCAAAAGATTACAATTCAGTTCAAGTTTTAATTATACATGAGAGTGCTTCAAATGATAATAACAATGATTAATATTTATTCAGTGAATATTTATCAAGAAATTACCATGCTACCTGTGTTAGGTATTGGATATCATCAGATATTCTGGCAAAGGAAAGATATCAAATCTATGTACAGAATTTATAGCACATTCATAGAGAAATAAATCTTGTTATATCGCTTTAAAATATGGCTCTGACCAAAATGAGCACTAGAATTTTTTAACTTTTTTTCTGATTATAAAAATATTATTTTTTTAAAAAACTTGAAAACACACAAAAATACTCTAAAATGAAAAAAATTATCCAAAACACTTAGAGAGAGCTCTCATTAACATATTTCCAAAAAGTTATTCATGTGATTTGCACACATCTATTTAAATGTCAAATCATACTAAAAGTCTTATGATGAAAGCCGTCCTCAGTCCTAGACCTTCCTATTAATCAGCTCTGAACTCACGAGATAATTATTTTCAATAGTTTAATTATTTTTTCTGATACTTATTTTCATATATCTAGATAATAAGTTTGGTACCATTTATTGATTTATCAATATACTATATATTGATTTCATTTTATTTTATACCAGGATTTAAGTCCTTTATACTTACCCTCCCTCCTCTTTCCCCTTATGCATACACTGTTTTGGTTTCCTTTTGCTGCCATAAAAAATTATCATAAATTTAGTGGCTTAAAAAGCACAGATTTATCACCTCATTGTTCTGTAGGTCGAAAGTCTAGTGGGTCAGCTAGTTTCTCTGCTCTGGGTCCCACAAGGCCAAAATCAAGATGTTGGCCAGCCTAGGTTCTCACCTGCGGGCTTTGGAAGAGAACCCATTTCCAGGCTCTTTGAGGTGGTTTACAAAGTTCAGCTCCATGTGGCTGTAATCTGAGGTCCTCATTTCTTTCTTGGATGTCAGCTGGGGGGTGTTCTTAACATTTTGTGCCTCTCCTCAGTCTTTGTTATTGGCCCTCTACATCTCAGAAATAGAAAAACAAAGATGCGCTCACCAAGAGGTAGGAGTTTTCGCAGGTTACTACAGAAGCTGTCTGCTGCAGCCTACCATCCAGCCTGCAGTGATTCCCAAACCTTCCACACGCAGAATACATTTACCTCCCTCCCAGAGTTTTTACAGTCTCACACCCCTACAGCATTTACTCCAAGTCCATGATCTCATTATCCAGATCTGGTCCAGGTACAGAGGAGGCTTCTGGGTATGACCTGTTAGGTACAGCTCTTAGAATAAAATTTCTTTCCATCTATGGACCTTTGAAACTAAAGAGAAAGTTAATTTGTTCAAACCCACCTAACATACACTAGTGGGGCAGGTATATATAATAGCTATAGTTTTTCAGGTTCAAAAATGGAGAGAAGTAGAAGTAAAAAGGAGTCACTGGTACATGGCACTGCGACATCCAGGCAGGAGAACTGCAGCCGAAGTTCCTTGACTAGTTTCTAACACCTGGGAATAATGCCCCCTGCCTCACAGTGCTACAGCTTGGGCTCTCGGTGTGTCCTTTAAGTTATACTTCCTTTTTAATGAGAGAGAGAATATGTTTGCAGAGGACTTATGTCAGCTTGGTTGCTTCCAGTAGAATCTGGGGGCTTCAAAAGTCTCTCTTCATTTTGCACCTTCAGTCCAAGCTGGCAGTTTTTGCTGAAGTAAATTTCTCAAAAAGTTTATAGGTCTCCCATAGATTTCACTCCCAGACAAACTCCATACCTACAGATTTTTTTTTTTTTAGGTTAACATCTTCTCTACTGAGGAAAATGCCCTTAATCTTCCTAGACGTCCTATATTTTGAGAAGACATGTGATACATTCCCTTATTCTTTGTGATAGCCCTTTTTGTGACTGAATACTCTGACCTTTTTATCTTTCTGAAGTTTTAGCAGAATGTTATGCAATTTACATCTCAGCCTTTTCTCTAGAGTATTCTTTTCTGATAGTGAATCTCCTAATGTTAGCATCTTTTTCCATTTGGAGAGACTGAGAATTTTCAAAATTCTCAACTCCTATTTTCTTTTTGTTTAACAGTCTTCCTTCTATTTCTCTCTCTCCTTTCCCATTTCACCATAAACATTAAGACAAAATCAGATATCACCTTCAATAACTTCCTTGGAAATCTCTAGCTAAATAATCAAATTCATCACTTAAAAGTTCTGATTTTCACACAACTGCAGGAGATAACTTTGCTAAATTTTCTGCCACTACATAACAATGATCCCCCATTCCTTAAACTTCCAATAACCTGTTTCTCACTCCCTTCTGAGCCATCAGCTGCAACTTCTTCCAAGTCTAAATTTGTACTAAAAATTGTTCAAAGCAATTTAGGCTTCTCTCGTGTTCCTCAAAGTTCTTCCAACCTCAGTTCTATTGCTCAGTTCCAAAGTCACTCACATTTTTAGATCTTTGTTATGCCAACACCTCACTTCTGGCACCAAAATCTGTGATCAGTTTTCTACTGCTGCATACCAAATTATCACAAAAACAGGAACTGAGAGCAACGCATATTTATTACCTCACAATTTCCTTGGGTTAGGGTTCCCGGAATGTCTTAGCGGGATCACCTGTTTGAGCTCTCACAAAGCTGCAGTCAACTTACCTGTCAAAGTTGTCTTTAGCTTTAGAGCACTAAGTGGTCAGATTATTTAAACTACAAAAATTTCTGGAGCACTGTCTATCCTATATTCGAAATATATGACTCTATATGGACTCACTATGATGCTGTTACATTATTTTTATGAAACCTCTTAATCGGAATTACTTGGTATTTAAATAATTGGTTTTTTAAAAAATGAGCTTAGTTGGCTTGTAGCTCATATCATATTCTGGTGAAGTTTATCTTTTCGTGAATCTATTTTGAATGTTTGTAGTTTCTGTCTCATTTCTTAACTAGACCAGCATGATATTCCCTGGGATAACAAGGTAGGATGGAGCAGGATGGACACAGTTGTGGTTAAAGTGTCTAAAGCTGTATGTTTGGCTTTTCTATATAAATTCAATTTATTTCTGATTTGTTGTTGTTGTTGTGGGAATTAAAATAAATAAATAAATGTATACTCTAAATCATTTATGTACTATGTATCAGGGACTCTATTGATTTTATCCAGTGAAGTTAACACATCCAGAATCACAGATATAATCGGTACCAATACCTGGACTTTTTAAAAATTTCTACTGTTATTTTCCATAATCCTTTTCACTTTTGTAATGGCCAAACAGGCAAGTCAATGTGGATGTGGTAAGAATCACATTTTTCAAGTTAATGGCAATAGTCTTAGCAAATTTTCCAAGGAATATAGTATTACTTCAGTTTAACATCTTAGGAGGCCATTCATATAAAACATTTTCACACCTTTATCACCATAATTACTATTTCATACTCTCCCCATCCTCACTATAATGTTTAATGACAAGTGCAAATATCCTGCCAGAAACTAAGTACATTTATTCCCCACTGTACTTTCTGCGACTGGGTAAATAACCACAGGATACAGCCATGGTCCTACTAAAGCCCTGTTAAATTGACTTAAGTCAGCTCTTCAACTGTCACTTTGACTATACTGACTCATGGCTTACGACATTTGGAGGTGTTTGAGGATAAGCACATGAGCTTAGTCAATAACAAGTAACTCCAGGAAAGCATGGAGGTTTTCTTTTCCCAGTGTACAATTAACTTGGTATTGTGTATCCTTTTGGAACAGTCATGGTGAAGATTAATGACCTATTCATGTAACCATATTGTAAAGACTCAGTCTCCTTCTCTAAGTAGCACTAGATCTGTGAACTGGCTTAAGCCTGGACACAGAATGAGATTACCTTAATTCCCGCAGTATTAGTTATATTAGGATTTCTGATTAGAAGATCTAGAACTTCCACCTAAGTCTGTCAAGTTGTGAATGTGCACACATAACAATTCCATGTTTCAAGTTTCTGCTGTTTCTTCAACAGTACCCATATATTAGTGTAAGAGAGATGATGGAATTAAGCATTTAATTGGTACTTCAAGTCAGTATTCCTTCCAATCGGTTCCTGAATTTGGTCCTCATACAAGAGATAACAGATTTCTTTAAAGCTGCCATTGAGGCATTCTGATTTTCAACATATATTCTTAATTACACATCAATTGTTTTTAACTTCTGTTTGCATGTCTGTGTGATCTCTAGGGCTAATCCAAAAAGCAATGTCATTAGACAATTTTCTAATCACTGATGCTGCCACAGTGATTAGTTGCCAGGTGATCTCCCAAAGCCTGGTTCTTTACCCACACTTCATCCCATAAGATTAAGCAAAGCTTCATTCTCTCTAGGCAGGAAAATTATTCTCCCGCTACTTGAAAATATGAACCAAAATAATCTCCAGGTATGTGTTCAATGATCTGTTTTTCTAGCCACACGCAGGACCAATTACTTAATAATTAGAGTTTCATTAAGAAGCAGATGGTACACTTAAAATAAGATAATTTGAGGAGGGTTCCTTGTACATTTACAGCAGTAGCAATGTAAGAAAACCACAAAGGACAGGACATTAATCAGAAGCATAGCTGTTACCACTCTTGGACCCAAAGAGACAAGAGAAGAGAGAAATTACTTCAATTCTGATGGTTATAGTGGTTAAATTAGTTTCTTAGGGTTGCCATAAGAAAGTCCCAGAAACTGAGTGGTATAAAAAAACGGAAATATATTCTTTCACAGTCCAGAAGGCCAGAAGTCTGAAATCAAGCTGTCAGTAGGGCCATGCTCTCTTGGAAGGAGGATCCATCCTTGTCTCTTCCTAGCTTCTAGAGGTTACTGGCCACCCCTGGTGTTCCCTTGCCTGTAGGTGCATCACTCCATCTGTCTCCATCTTCACACATCCATCTCCCCTGCATGTCCTTCTGATTCTGTTTCTCTTCTCCTCTTCTAATAAAGACACTAGTTATATTGGATTTAAGGCCCACTCTACTCCAGTATGGCATGATCTTAACTGATTACATCTGCCAAGACCCTAAATCTAAAATAGGTCACATCTGGGATTCTGGGAATGACATAAATTTGGGGTGGACTCTATGAAATCCAGTACAACTACACAGCCTATTCACTTGAGAAAAGTTTTATCCTTCAATGTAAATGAAACAACTAGCCTGAGTTGACCTCGATATGATGGACCTAGGAAAATAAGTATGTTGATTTCACTGTCTTCCCTTCATCTAAATCTCCTGCCGAGTCTTCCATTGGCTAACACCAACTGGAATCTAAAGATACGGAACCCATATTGTTCAACCTCGTGGCCATAGAGCCAGGTAGAGAAAGGTAGAAAGCACATCTTAAAGAGCAAAAAATCTCTAGCACACGCTTAAAGGGACTCATAAAAACCCAAATAAGCTCACTAGGCTTCCAAAAAGAATATTATGGAAAATGGACCAAAAATTAAGTTCTTGGGGTAATGGAATGATGAAAGTGAGAGAATTTAACTTAAATTTCCTAAGCAAAGCAATAATAAATTGCTGCTGACAGAACGTGTCAATTCTTACTCCAGAGTTCCATCTGCCCTTTAGCATTTCAAGAAGCAGAAACTGTGGGGTACTCAAAAGAAAGAAAAAATGTTTAAAAGATAATTACTAAATTCACATACTTTGAAAATCTAATCCTATGGGAGGCTAGTAAGGTTATATGCTAAGCTGAAAAAAGACAATTAATTTTTTAAGTTTATAAGTAGAGACCAGACACTTGAAACCTGATTATGAGAGCATCTTCATGAATTCTGATCTTCTAGTCAACTAAAACAGTCTTTAAGGAGTCTTTTCAAAATTGTGATTGATGAGGCTTAAAAAAAAAACAACTTCTATTATTGAAGGTGAAAAGGGGTTTTTCATCAAAAAAAAAATCATTAAACTCTTCTTTAAAAGTAAAAATAGTGCATCTAGGTTAAGATAATATAAATGCAGCCTTCTCTAATGTACCATCTCCCTATGTCACACTATACTATTAGAAATACTAAACAAGGAACACAGCACTGAAAACAGAGGCTAGCAGTCATCAGTTTATCAGTGTCAGTGGAGAATGCCTACTAGGGGCAAGATTTAGTGGCCTCTTTTTGTATACTTCAGCTTTCAACCTAGAACTCCAATCAAGAGAGAATAAGCTTTGGTTTTACTCATCCCAATTCTCTTTCCCTAACTAAAAGACATGTTTCTGTATCAACCAGAAACGCTGTACAGGAATACTGCTTTCTTAAGTAGCATTTGCTCCAATTCCCAACCGAGACCCCCTTTCTCTCGACACATGTTCAGCTACTACACATCTCTTTAATGGGGGAAAAAGAGAACAGATGCTGAAACTTGTCATTTTCATGTAGAACTCGCCACCCAAAGCACTGCAGCTGGGAGAGACACAGGAGGAAAGGTAATCCAGGTGTGGGTGGGTGTGTATGTTCATACGCATGTGTATCTTCACTAATTTTAATGCTCTACACATTATCAAAGAAAAGCTACATTATCAGGAACATCAATTATCTACCTCTTAGTCAGAAACTTGTAAATATCTTTAGTTTAAACACAAAAGTTTATAAGGAAGGAGGGGGAGGGTATAGATAGCTCAAGTGGTAGAGTGCATGCATTAGCATGCATGAGGTCCTCGGTTCAATCCCCAGTATGGCCTCTAAAAATAAATAAATAAACCTAATTACCTCCCCTCCAAAAAGCAAATAAGTAAATTAATTAAAAGTTTATAAGGAAATATACCAAAACAACTATGAAAGTTACTTTAATGCATAATTATAGATTATTTTAAATTTCTCTGTTACAAATCCCTGGATTTTCTAAATTTTCTATACTACATCTATTTAGCTTTTGTAATTAAGGAGGATGAAACACATTTAAAAAATAAAGGACAGGAAATGGACAAAAAAACAGAAAAGAGAAAGCAAAAAGAAAAGGAACAGATAAAATAGCATCATTCTTGTCTGAATGATACTATGATGAATTTTTGTAGCAGTGGTTGAAAAGACCAATGAGAATAGAATTCTCTTCATCACACAGATGATGATTCTTGAGTATGTGCCTTAAAACAGTATTTATTTAAAGCTGTGCCACAGTTTATAGTTTAATCCTCTGATGTTTTCCCTACAGCATAGCAACCAGAAGCTCCCTGCTGCATGAGGTATACAAAAAGTATACCAAAAGAGCACCAAATCATGGTATATTTCAGTTTGTAGCTTTGGCGGGGGTGATTTTTGGCCAACTTAATATAAAGCAGTCACTTGCAATTCCTCTGTTTCTCCAATGCTTCAACATCTACCTCAACTACTTTAGGAAGTTTCCCTAAAATTTATACTCTGTACTTAACGTTTTTCTTTTAACTACCATTAAACTCATCTAGCTTTTAAATATAGTATTTCTTTAGTTCATTATTTTATGTTAAATTTTATCTTCTTAACATGCAATAAAATTAAATTTGGCATTGTATTTGCATTCAGATCTACCATAATGATATATTTTTATTTCTCTAACAGTGAGGAAAAGCCAGTAAAACTGTTATCTCCCTAACAAATAAAATTATATTAGACAGATACTTAGATACATAGAGAGATGGAGATATATTTAAGTTTTAAAATGACAAGGAGCTCATTTGCAGACAGAGTATCTTAAAACTGATCTGTTTATAACACAGCTTACATGAAAAAATTCAATTTTCCATTTCAAAGAGATTTTTATGGTCTCAGCAAACACAGGCATACCTTAGAAGATTTTGGGTGCTCATTAGCATTGACATAAATTTTATATTTTTGGGAAATTAAACATACCAAGTGACAAATGAACAGTCCCTCTTTTTCTCTGTTACCTATCTAGAATTAAATTGCTAATAATGAACACTAAATCTATGACTATGATGATAAGGAATAAAGATTATACAGATTTAAACTGAATTACAACTTTTATCTATTTGGCTAGACATTTTGTTTATTATGTATTTGTAGTCAGTCACTCATAAATATTATCTAAATTTCTTTCTTACATAACTGAGGAGGCATTAAGCAGTACTTGAGTATTTTTTATACCATTAAGAGTATTCTTTCAAATATTTTCGGTATATGCTGTTGAAACATACATTTTAAAAACTAGTTAAAATAATTTCAAATTTCCACAATGCTTATAAATAAATACCATACTAATATTGGGCACTGTAAGTGTTTAATAAATGCTTATTAATTCATTAATATTTTTCTACTTCAACCACTTCTCAGGCATTTCTCTTACAGGTGAGATATATATGAATTTATGTAAGTCAAAAAGTTCCTAGCTCCTAAGGAGCTCATAATCTAGTAAAGGTGGAGACTGGCTTATACATGATGGATATAACATAAGGGAACACTGCTTTGGTTTTATTAACAATGATCAGTAAGAAAATAGGTGAATATTTAACTCTGCCTTTAAAGGGGGGGGATTAACCAAGGAAATAATATTCAAATTAACTCGTGGAAAATTCATACATTCTATTTATTTATCCATTCCTTTTTGGGGGGGGGGGGGGACTCCTATATTCCAGGCACTACAGGTACTATTTTTAGTAACAGATTCAACTCCTGATTCATTACAACCTAATACAGGTGCCAGAAATAATTCAAATAATCTCTTTAATATATATGTAATTACAACCTGAAGTATATTATATGAAGACAAAGAATGTGGATCTGTAAAAACATGTAAGACAAAATCCAAATTTACCTAAGGAAATGTAGCTTAGCCTTGGTGGAGTTAATTAGGCAGTGAAGAATGAAGTCAAGAAAGACATTGTATGTACAAAGACCATTGCATGTACAAGGAAATAGAACACACCCAAAAACAGTGATTTTAAGAAGCTACAACCACAACAACCAAAAACCTTATAGTCGAACAGAGTATTGGAGGAGAGTAATGAGAGATGAGCTGAAACCCTAGTCAGCACTAGATGGGCAGCCCTTCCAACCCGTGCTAAAGACTGTATACTATATCTTTAGGGCAATAAAAGTTTTTGAAGAGGATTCTACCACTCAAAGAAAAGCATTTTGTACAACCCTGATATTAAAATAAGATAGATAGATGAATAATAAAATAAAAAGAGCATGTGACATTTTCAGAGAATGATACAAAGATGAGTTTAACTAATGCAAAATGGGGATTCAGAGGTAATGAAGACAGCCTTAACATTCCCCTCAGCTTGAAGAAACTTGAAACAGTCTTCTTCCAGACTTTAGGCCCTTGACCTCCTTTTTCTTAAGAGTTTTTACTTTAGAAAACTTGAAATTGAAAATTCACTCTCTGCCCCTTTGAGATGTAAATCTTTTTAAAAGCTTCTTGCTGGTTTTTCAACTCAGAAATGTCTTTCGCAAAGTCCTGGGAGCTGTCCTTTTGAAATAGAACCATCAAAAAAGATAACACCCCTACCTCCCACTTTCTGTGGGAGGGTGAGTAGGAAGCTAATTTTGACAGGTGTCTTGCTCCAAGTTGTAAAAATATCTCCCATCTTGAAGACACAAGAAAGTTTACCTTTCCTTTGGATAAAGCTAATTGGTGACATAGATGGCCTACAGCTTCCCAGCCCAACTCCAGCTCTTAAAAAGTGCAGGTCTTTGCTTCAGTGGAGTTGAGCCCAGACTTTTGGCCTTTCTCCTTTATCGCAATAATCTTAAACAAAGTCTTCTCAGCCTGTTTAACTTCATCTGGTGCAGCTTCTACTTTGACAGAGGTGAGACCAAAATATATCCAACAACAAGCTGAGGCGTTCGCATTCTATCATTAGGTGATGTGGAAGCATCCAAGGATTTTAAGCAAAAAGAATGATCAAATAATTTCAAAAGGTATCTTTCAGGACAATGTAGATGAAAGAATACTAGGTAAGAAGTATTTTAAGAGAGCAGCAAAAGGATCTGATAATAGATTGAATGTGAAATATAAGAGGAATTTTCAAATCTGAAATCAAGGTTCATAATTTAACTGCACAGATGACTATTGATCCCATTAATTAATTTTCTTAGTTTGTGTTTTTCTTGCCTGAAATACTCCATTCCCATCTCTCTATATATGGCAAATTCCTTCAAGATCTTCCTCATATGTCAATCCTTTTGTGATTTCCCAAGTGTAATGAGTTATTTCTTCATATGGATTCTAGAGCACATTACATGTAGTTCTACCTTGTAGTGTCTCTAACCTTGATTATTCATTTGTTCTGGTCCTATATTTTACACAGAGGAAATTACTGTCTTATTCATAGTTGACTCTTTCATATCTACCATTGTACCCTTTGCATAGAAGTTAAGGGTCATAGGAATGGGGGAGTATGGATGATGAGAAAATTGCAAGTGTGTATGTGGAAAGATAAAGGGAGGTGACTGCCAAGATAAAAGGAGTGTGTTGTGAGGGAAGGAGCTGATCACAGAAGGGAGACCTATGGTTTGTGTTTTCATGGACTGAAAATATAATATTTGAAGATATAAAAGTTGCAGATTTGAGCAAAATAAAACAGAAGCAATGAAAAGAAAAATGTAACAATCAGCTGACTTAGAGTTGAATGTAACTAAATACAGCCACAGAGAACTTCCTGTGGACTTCAAAGATGAGTGAACACATAGATTCCCAGGAGTACGTAGCAGTTTTTGGAGAAGTGACTGTTATGGCCCAGCTTCAGAACTGCATTAAGCAGGAAAGATATTAGAGAACTTTTAAGAGAGATTTGGATTAGGACAGAGACGTCAGCTTTTTGTTTGGAGCCAAAAATTGTAGTCAGGAAGGGCTGACTGAATGGAAACTCCAAAGATTAGGTTGAGTTTTGCAGAGCTTTGTAAAGGTGGTGACTTCAGCTGCCTATTAGAGGAAGAAAATTGACACTGGTGCTGAAAATCTGAGGTTCTTAAATAAATATATTATAAGATTTGGGGATAGTCCTTTCTTACCATACCCTGGAATCTCAAATTATTACTGTGTGGGAGTCAACATATTAAAAGTTGCTCAGTGAGTTTGTTGATTTAAACTGAATCGGCACATAGTCTGTATGCTAGTGTTTTAGTTTACATATATAACTTCAATCAGTAATACTGTCTAATTCAAGCTGGTATCAAAGTGAAATGTTTCCTATGTTAATACTAATTAAACAATTTAAGAATCTGACTACCTACATGCATAAAGGGTAAATTAACTAGCACAGTATCTGGCATACAATAGGGCTCAGAAGTGCTAGTTCCCTTCCCTTGTGTCTTTTCTGTCCCTAACAAAATCATATAAGGAAATAACCAGCGTACTACAGTACTTTTAAAAATGTTGAAATGGAATTATAAGACACTTGGTGATATTTTAACTATATCAACTAAATAAAACCAAATTTGGAGAAAAATAATACTTAAGAAGGTTGAAATTTTATAAATATATGTATATTTGATCACAGAAGGGAGACCTATGGTTTCTATTTTAATGTAGTGAATAATGTGTTTGAAGTTGTAGATTTTGAGAAGTTGTAGGTTTTGAGCAAAATTAAACAGGCAATGTACTGAACAATATAATATCTGAAGCTGAAGAAGTTGCAGTATCTGAGCAAAATAAATGCAGTAAAACATAGATACTATATATAGTATAAGATGAAATGATCCCTGATGCAATATATTTAATAAAAATTTCTAAATATATTATTTAAAAGTGGATTGTTGCAACATTTTCTACATTTGCAATTAAAATTTATTACAAATTCTGAGTGGCCGGTACCATAAATGACCTGTCAGAAGAACTGATGCCTCTTCTATGACTTAGTAGAAGCATTTGCTCACTCTCATAAAAAAATAAGAGCTTTTTTTTATTGACTTGAGAGCATTTCTTTATTGCTTTGGTGACTTTGTTTTAGTAAAAGGAATTCCATTAAATTTGTTAGACCTTTTAGAGCTGTTTATTTGCTTCTTCAGTTTCCCTTTATGAACAAAAATTCATTGTATAAAATTAACATCTCACAAGTATTTCAGTTGAGGAAGATATCATAAAACAAAATCTTTATTGCTACCCGGTAGGTATAGTATAATAGATAATGAAGATTAATGGCATATGTAATGATACTGTACTTATGAACATACTCATCATTATAAATTCAGCCACAGTAAAAGGAAATAGCTCAGTATGGATGTAGTGACAACTAGAAGATAGGAATGTTAAAGTGGAAATGACACTTCAAAGTCACCCAATTAAACTGTTCTTGTCACAGAGGAGTGCACTGCATCCTTTAGAGCTTGAGTGATATGTACAAATTTTCAAAGCTAGTAAGGAACAGAGCCAGCCTGTACCAAAGTTTACTGTACTATCCAGCTTTTTACTGTCACTGAGCCCTAATTTTCTCAACTATAAAAATAGGATAAGAACACCCTGAAGTCTAACATAAAAGGAGGAAGTGAGATAATGTCGTAAGCACTCAGTAAGTGGTTGTTGTTGCTGGTGTTATTATGCCATCTGGCTCAAATCAGTATTATCGCTTCCCAACCTCAACTAAGAAATATTAACAGTAATAGACCATAGTAATCCGAATTTAGGAGCAATCTATCTTCATAATGTTTATGGTTAATTGAGTAAATGAAGGTAATCAAAGCATTTCTCAAAAACTTATTTTCTCTAAAAGCTGCAGTAAAGGATGAACATAATTCCCTTTTGTAATATGATAAAATGGAGACACTAAGGATGCAGATTCTTACCTACGTAACAAGTTAATATGCAAAATAAAACCAGAGTTTTGCTTTATACCAAAAATTCCTGCCTTTTCAACATATCAGGTAGTTCTATTTATCACAAGGGTGGGAATAGGTGAAAAATGTTAAAATAAAATATTCGCTTTCCTATTAAAAATGAAGTTTTCATTTTGCTGTTTTGATTTATTTACATAATAAACACACTCAAGGGAGGAAACAGAAAAGGGGAAACACAAAATCAAATTTATTATGCTATAATAATGGATTAAAACTCTGAAAACTCTGCAAAGGATGAGGCTCATGGTTGAAAATAATTATTTCATTTGGTCTGTCCTACATGCAATCTTTGAGTTTAATGGTTTCTTCTATATCAATGGCAAATTGTAAAATTTAAAAAGTTATATTTTAATAGCCCTAATTAATGAGAGAAGAAAGCAATTTAAGTAAAATGCCAATTACCTTTTGATTCTCCTTTTTGGCCAGACTGATCCCCTCCTCCTGTTTCTAGACCAAGGATCAGGTCTCACCAAAAGCTCAGAATGCTTCCCCAGGGCTAGTAGAAATCACTGGGTCCAACAGGTGTTATCAGCAAATACAGGAAAAGTCAATGGCTATGGGGAAATAAAGAATTAAAAACATCAAAATGTGAGGGGTAGAGGAATTGAGATAGAAAAAAAAGATTAGAGTGAAATGGACAACAAAGACCACTGAGCAATCAAATCAGTTAACACTGTTTTCTTCTCTTGAGCTCTTATTAGCTGTATAGTCTCTCCTCCCAAATCCTTTAAAAAACAAAAATGGAGAAAGACTATGGAGATATCATCATAACTAAAATTCTCTTATTTTAAATTCAATTTCTTACCACTTTACTGTCAAATTTTAATTTGAGCTCCAAGATTTGAGAAAGTGTTACATTTGTGCAAACCAAATCACTTTGAAGATACTTCAACCTTTCTTAATTGCTTCCTAACTGCACTTCATATACATGACTGGTAAATGAGTCAGTTATAGTCCTGGCAGAAAGCAACTGGCACACTTGAACAGAATAATTGAGATGTACAGTGTATGACACCGCAACCATTTATAAAAATAGAAGTAGGGTTAGAAAACTTAATTAAGATACAGTGAAGTACCCTGGAGACAGCAACAGAAGGGATCCATTCTACCAGTGGGGTTAACAAGCAAGGGAAGTGGTTACATCAGTTGGTCAAAGACACTGTTGTATGGGATATCCTGACAATGGATGAAGCACTTTGTAAGTCCACAAATGATGGTGCTGGCAGAACCAGAAAAAATTGAAAGGAAATTCCACATATAAAGAATGCATACGTATTCTTATGAAGATTAATTTCAGTCTCTCCTCCCATCCCCTGTGAAAGATGCGGTCAAACATTAACAATCTGCTTATTGGCCACTGGTACCTCCAGGGAATGACATTAGGGCTTTAGCATGGTCCTCTACTGTTGGCAGGCAGGATACTCAGCAGCGTTAAAAATCAGATCAGGCTTAATAAGGAGAAATTCATGTCGTAAACCCAAGAATAACCTCTATCCCTGTTACATAGCCCTCTGTAACTAGACTTACTGAATAAGCATTGGAGTAGCTAGGAGAGAAGGTATTCCAACACCCACAAGACAGGTCATCTTGTCCACATGATTGCTATGACAGTCATTTACATTGGATGTGACTATCTTGACACTCTGTACTATTCTAAGACAGTCGTTAATGTATCTCCCACGAAATCACTGTCATCAATACTTGTGATGGCTAATTGTATGCGTCCCTGGGCTAAGGAATACCTGAATAGCTGGTAAAACTTTGTTTCCAGGTGTGCCTATGAGGGTGTTTCTGGAAGAGAGTAGCATTTGATTTAGCAGACTGAGTAAAGAGATCAGCTCTCAGCAACGTGAGCCAGTATTGTCCAATTCTCTGAGGGCCTGAATAAAACATAAAGGTGAGGGAAAACCTAATTCTCTGCCTTCCTGAGCTGGGATGACAAGCTTTTCTTGTCCTAGGACATAAGAGCTCCTGATCCTCAGGCCTGTCTACTCCAGAGTTTACACAAGTAGATTCCCCTTGTTCTCAGGCCTTTAGACTAGAACTGAAGAACTGAATTATACCACTGGCTTTCCTGGTTCTCCAACTTGCAGACACCAGACTGTGGGACTTCTCAGCCTCTATAACTGGGTGGCCAATTCCAAAATAATAAATCTCCTTTTATCTATCAGTCAATCAATCTATCTATCTATCTCTCTAGCCTATTAGTTATGTTCTTCTGAACACTGACTAACACAATATTCCAATATTATTCTTACTAGGTCCCTGATGAGATGGCCAACCTATTAGAAATTTGATGAATTAATATAGGTCAGTACTTGGGCCATTCCTCCTTCATACACAGTAGATAAAGACATAAAAAGACTTAAAAAGGACTGCCTTGCACCATCGCCTTTCTGGGTCATTCTTAATTAGGTAGTAATACAAAAGCCATCCATATCCAATGGGGGCTGGCACACCAGAATTTGTAGAGGCAATAGATACAGGTTGAGACAGAAGCTGCAAAGATGTGACATCGGAGTCTGAGCCTCCTACTCAAGCAGTTTACTTTGAGCTGGGGCCCAAACTTGTATATATCATTTTCTAATTTACAGGGGAAATGCTACTGCATACGTCCAATCTTATTATTCAGTAGACAGGATACTGCCTAGTGTACGGTGGGTGATTCAGGTCATATAGTCTTTTGTGTCCTTTAATCAGGCAATCCATATCTACAGGGCTCAGGATCAAGCCACAGACTGATTTACAAATGGAATAAAGTTATTGGCTATCAAGCATAGCCTTGGATGAGAAGCCTGGGGATCTGCACTGTGATTCTTCTATCCTGGCTTGCTGAATGCTTCTAGCATTTTTCTCTACCACAGTCACTTCCGGTTTCACTAGACTTGCTGAGTCAAAAGGCTCGAGTGACAGTACATCTTATACCAGAGTCTGCCTTAATTCAAAGCTCTTTCTTTCTCCAGCCTCACTCAAAACCAATAATCTTACAAGTTACTAGGCAATGAGGAACAGCCAAAATAAAACCCAATATGGTGATCGTTGCTTACAAAACCCAAAGGTGTACCCAAAGAAATTTCCCTCATCTGCCATGTTTTGCAACAGCAAGTGTATCAGCTTGACTCACTTTAAGAAGAATATGCAGACGTGCACAAGGCTGCCAAGCCCCTTCAAACTATACCAGTGTGGCAGGTTCCAAAACTTTTGTAGGTTTCATCTTCTATCCTCTAACATACATTTATCTCATTAATGCAACTAGGTGGTTACCACTTCCTATGCATCAGGTTCAATTACTATATCACCAATATAATAGATTAGCATAATGTTCTGTGAAATATCAAGCCGATCAAGATCCCTCTGCAATCTGTTACAACAGAAAATGAGAGGTGACATAATCTTGGAGCAATGTAAAATACTGTTGTTTTGTGTGCATGTGTGTGTGTGTGTTCAGAGGGAAACTGGTTCTGATTATCTTCATTGATAGATATTAGGGAGGGGAGGTAGGGGCAATGAGCATTCTCTAGTTCAATAGCTGTATCCTAGGTGCCAAGATCTTTATTGGTTTATTTCAGTAGCAAAATCACATCTAAGATCACAGCTGCCATTAGCATCACCACCTGATTAGCTTTCTGAAAACGTGGTCATTCTCTAGGTGAGCTGAACATGAATTTTGGTGGACTCTCTGGCCTGCTCTTTTGAATCTTTTAACATGGCATAAAATAAAATATATCCTCCCAGAGATGTGCTATTGCTTTGCTACTTTGTAAGGAAGGGAACATTCTCAGGTTCCACTTGGCCTCTCCTTTCAAAACAATCCTCACTACGTGGGCCAGGAAACCAATGTGGGAGTACTGTCAGGTGACCTATATGTCTGTCTGTTCCCTATTAGCATTCTGGAAATGGGAAAACAGCTACAGGATGCATTCATAGTCCCACTGGACATGGTCCAGAACTCATCTCTTGAACTTCATAAGCATCTGCTATGACTGGTTGATCACAGTGGCACTGGGAATTAGAATCACTCAAAACTATTAAGTCCTGAAAGTTCTAGATATTTTACTCTCATGAGTGCATATCCACTCTGATAAATGATTGCAGATTCTTCTGGGGGTAAAACTGGGTAAAGACTTGTAGTATACAGTGATTCTCTTCAAGTGGACCTATCCTTTACTTCAACTGATAGCTCCCAATTTGTGAACTGCTTTAGTTCTAAGACCTGGGAAAGAGACGTGAATCCCAAAACTATGGCAAAGTGAATTAGGATTCTCCTCATCAGACTTAAAATAACTTGTGTGTGTGTGTGTGTGTGTATGAAGTTAATCTTCATTGTTCACAGATTCCTTGTTCCTTAATTATTCCTACTCACTAAAATTTATGTCTAACCACACATCAGTACTCACTGGCTTTCTCAGTTATTTTCAGACATGTACAGGGTGGGGAAAAATTTGAGTTACCTGACACCTGAGGCCCAAATTCCCAGCTGAGTTTGAACAAGGCAATTTTCTGCCTTATTTCTGTTCTTACATGTAAATAAGTATCCTTTTCACAGTATATTTAACGTCACATTTTCCACATTTTTTATGCTTTTTGATGGTGATTTTGCTATTTAAAATGTCCCCTAAGCAGAGAGCCAAAATGCCATATAGTGTTCTTAAGCACAATCAGGCTGTGATATGTCTTATGGAGAAAATGCGTATGTTAGATAAGTTTCATAATGCATGAATTAGAGTGCTGTTGGCCATGCGTTCAATGTTAACAATTGATTGTATATTACATAAGGTGTCTTTAAACAGAAACACATATAAAACAAGGCTACGTATTAGTCAACTGATGAAAATGGGAATGGAGGCTTGCAACAATGGTTTCCTCTTGGAGTAATGGTTCAGTATTTCCTAACCCAATGTCGTGACTTTATAGAACATAACTGCCACAAATAATAAGTACAGCAAGAACCAGCTGTGTGTGTACATATATATCAAGAAACACCTTAATAACCTGCTCATCAATTTTATTCCTAAAATGAAATCAATGTGATCAATTAGACATTGTGACAGATCTTTACACGTGAACCATTCTAATTATCTGTCCATCACAGTGTAAATTACTGTGGTAACTATGCCCACCTTATCCTTTAGAGGCCTCTCAATTCTGGAATTCTATTGAGATAAGAGAGAAGGAGGCAGAGCACAACCATTAAATAATGCCATTTTCAGCAACATGGATGGACCAAGAGATCATCATTCTAAGTGAAGTCAGCCAGAAAGAGAAAGAAAAATACCACATGATATCACTCATATGTGGAATCTAATAAAAAAAAAGAGGACACTATGAACTCATATACAAAACAGAAACAGACTCGCAAACATAGTAAACAATCTTATAGTTACTGGGGAAAGGGGCTGGGAAGGGATAAATTTGGGAGTCTGAAACTTATAAATATTAGCCACTATACATAAAAATAGATTTTTAAAAAGTTTCTTCTGTATAGCACAGGGAACTATGTTTTATATCTTGTAATAACTTTTAATGAAAATAAATATATGTATATATAATGCATGACTGGGACACTGTGCTGTACATTAGAAATTGACAAACTGACACATTTCAATTGACTATACTTCAATTAAAAAAAAAAAAAAAAAAAAGAATGACACAGCAACTAGCACCAAGATGGCAGAAAATTCGATTCCCAGTAGACGTTGAGCTTCATTATATGCTTATCGTAACACAGCAGCACGCTAAATGGCACTCCCACAGGCTCCAGGACAGTTTCAAGGCTGACTACAAAAGGTCAAGAGGTGGGTGATGGCCCAGTCCCGGGGAATCCCAGCCCTTTATCCAAAGTGGCTGGAATAATCCTCCCACTTCTTAGCGTATGAAGTTACAATCCCATAAAAACGAACCATCCCACACCTCGTGGTCACTCCCTCTTGTCTTCTGAGACAGCCTGCACTCTGTCTATGGATTGTGTATCTACTTTTACTCTAACCACCCCCACACTTTGTGGCTGATCTCATTTTCCTAGATGACCCCATACTCTGAGGCTACCACCCCCCACCTCTCAAGACGGCCTGCATTCAGCCTATGGAATGTGTATCTCCTAGGCCTGTCACTCTCTCCTGCCTTCTGAGGCAGCCTGCACTCTGTTTATGGGGTATGTATCTCCTGAACAAGTCTACCTTCACTCTACTATGGCTCCCTCTTGAACTCTTTCCTGTGCCAAACCAAGGACCCTCAATTGGTGGGGCAGGTCCTAGGGATTCCTCCAAGACTTGGGACATGCCCATCTTCCCACACCCCATTTTCCTGCAACACTACTACTGCAAATGAAATCAAGGAGCCCAATTCAATTGTATCAACCTCCACCAACATCTTTGAACTGCAGAAGACAGTCTCCACAGAGGTTTTAAGGATGCTAACGTCCCTTTTCCAATGCATTTCTTAATACCTTGGCAAAGACAGTGTCATCTGGGCCTTCCCAGATGCTATGGTTAGGGAGAAGAGGGCATGTTGCTAATAACCGACCCATGTAAACTCACCACATTCCTTAAGTCTTACAGCTCTTCCTTCTGTCATATGACAGGAAAGCCCTAGCATTTCAGTCTCATTGATTACAGACTCCTGTTAAGTCTAAACTTTCTAGGGCCAACATAGTAAACATTAATGCCTTTCCTGTGTGTGTGCGTATATATATATGTACACACACATATTATATGCAAATACTTAACATATACATTCAAATGTGTGTGTATATATGTGTGTGTGTATGTATATATATTCAAATATATATATTTGGGATATATACCACTATATCCCACTTGCTGGATGAGTGTACCAGTTTCTATTAATTCAGCCTCACTAAGCCTTAATTTTCCTTGGTCTAACACTCCTAAAATTCCTTCACATATATGCTCCCTAGACTTCTGGTGATATAAACACTAAATTTCTACATGTCTATTAGTATAGAGTGCATCTCTTTGTAGACTTCTGGTGATATAAACACTAAATTTCTACATGTCTATTAGTGTAGAGTGCATCTCTTTGAAGACCAGACCTTGTGTATCATGATCTGAACTATAATGGGTCTAACTCTGAGGTGTGGAGAGACAATGCAGAGGGTGGGGGATGTCCTGACGGGTACAGGCATACCATTGTGAAGTAACCCACCTACACGTAAAATTACTGCAAGGCCATTATGCAATTGGAAAAGCTGGTTCATTCAAATGCAGGCTAAGGAGAGAAGGGCCGCTTCCCCAGCAGGGGAGGTTTTAAGTCTTATTTGTGGTCATCAATATATACATTCACTTTATCTTAGGGGCTCACTGCTTCCACATCAGCCCTTTAACTTTAACATGAAAAGCATCACTGGGTTGAATATTTAATTGACGCTTCAATTCTGTAAGCCCTGGGTTTTAGCTTCTATCACACATATCCCGTGACTGCAGAAGATCAGAAACCCCTTCAAAGCCACCATAGCAAATTAAAAAAATTTTTTTCCATTTGTTTTTTCTGAGTTGGGTAACAAAAGCCTTCGACTTACCTCTCTCCTTGTATACACTCTCAGGGTTTCACCTTTTGCCCTGGTACAGCAACCTTAGTAATCCCTGTAGTTGCCAAGGTTAGTAACTGCCATAGTCTTCTGCTCTCCCAACTCCTTGTCCTCCACCTGCACTTCATCTCACGTCAGCATTGGTGATCATTTCCGTAACTGTGACACATCCACAAGGCACAGACTGCTAGTACCCAACTGCCCTTCGGCAAGATGATACCACAAATCCATCTGAAAAGTCATCTAAAACACATGTAAAAGTGTCCGGGGACAACTTTCTGTACCAATTACTGTATGAGTCAGGATCCAAAGAAGAAATGAGGGCACACTTAAATGGGATAATTTGGGAAAGTATAATAGACTATCCAATGTGTGAGCAGTAAGTGAAGGCATACTGTCCTGAGTTAGCAAGAGCAGGGTGGGTTTACTGCTGCAAAGCTTGATGAAGCATGTAGAAGGAGTAGGTACTCAAGATCCAAAAAAGTATCTGTAACAGAGGGTCACGGGGCATGAGCTGGACATAGCTAATCTACAGCGACACAAGAAAGGAAGAAGATGGGGAATAAAACCCAGACAAATTTTCTCTCACTATTCTTTCAGTCTCAGGCTTAAATCTCCTTCCACTATTCACTCATTAATCAAAGAACCAGGGTTGACGTCAGAAAGCAATGGAGCCAACTGATGTAGTCAGAGAAGTTCAGGTTCCTGGGGCACAGAGCAGAGTGAAGAGGGCTAACACCGTAAATACATTAATTTATGCAACTCAAATAAGTAATATATACCAGGGACAGACTCTCTGTTGTTGTGATGGAGACCGAAAAGAACTACACACAGCTTTTGCCCTATCTTGCTATAAGGGAGATACAGAATAAATATGTGCATAAGTAAGAGAACCCTATAAAAGGCGATGTGAATACACAAAGGAAGAAGAGTGAATTAATTTGGGGTGAAAAGCACCAAGATTTCACAGAGGTGGCTCTAAAAGGATTCATAGGAATTCACTACAGGAAGGAATAAAGAAAAAGGCATTCCACACAGAGGAAATAGTGTGGATAAAGGCAGAGAGGTGTGAAAATGTGTGTCAAGGAATGGTGGGTAGTTTGATGTGATGGAATTTTAAAATACATAAGTGGGAATAACTGGAAATGTAATTGAAACGTCTTCTTAAGAAGTATCTTAAAAAGGATTTTAAATTTTATTTTGTAGTCAGCGAGAAAATGTTGAAGGTTTCTAAACAGGATCTAGGTTTTGGAATTTTGTTTAGTTTTTCTCTGAAAAGTTGCTTTTATTAAATTGTAGTGCCTTCCTTTGGCATCTCTAAGCTGAACAGGTGGAAGCTATAAAACAAATTATATGAACTACATCCTGAAAGACAACTTTTTGGCACTGAAATTGTAGATAATAAGTTAGCCCAGATTTTTCACATTTTCTGATAACTCTTATGACCTGAGAGACTGATCCTAGGGAAACCAAGAATAAAGTCAATCTAGTGTGTTAATATAGTCTAGAAACATTTCCATAATGCCAAAGTAAATTCAGAATCTGTCTCTCATTTCATTTATTGAAAAGGAGCCAACTCACATATTGCCCCATTGTTATTTCTCCTTACTTAGTGATAAGAGGTAGTATGTCAATATGTTGGCAGTGGGAAAAACTCCATGTCATAATTACCTTGCAAACCATTCTCACTTTCATTTTTTTAGAAAAAATGACTTTCAGCAAACTGACATTAATGACAAATATGAAAGGCAAGAGATTCTACTCAAATTACATCTCTTGTAAAATAATTTTTATGCCAATATACTTTGTAACATCATGTCATGGGAAAATTCTTTCATCTTTTCCTGCAGAGTTGATAGTCCTTGCTTCAATTTTAGGGTTAAAAAATTACATAATGCCTTGCATACTTTATTTAAAACTACAAAAATTCATGTTTAAAAAAAAACTGTAAACCACAAAATTATCTTAAGTAGAGAGAAACAAAAAATAAAACAATGATAAGATAACTGCAGATTCAAAACAAGGTAATAGCAAGAAAATATTAAAACAGAAAACAAATCCAGATGACAGATATTAGGCAAAACATACTTATACTAGTAAATGCAAATGGTAAAAACACATATTAATAGAAAAATATACTGTTGCATTGAAAAGGAAGCAACTCTATGGCACATATGTGACATCTGAAAGTAGTGCCTTAGAAATATCAAAAATAAAAGGATGGATCAAGTCATATGTGAAAAATATCAGTAACAAAATCAACAGGAATAAAACCTGAGGTTGAAATACTAATATGAAATGAATTTCAATTTATGGAATACACTATTAGATGATGCAAACAGAGATAATTTACAATGAAAAGGGCTACTGTGAAAAACGAGGAAGCAGCTGTGTGGGAGCAGAAGTGGTTTAATTGTCACATCAGATTCGCATGAATCACAGATCTCTCCGGCACTCAATTTTACTAATAAATGAAAAGATACAGCGAGCACAGGGTGCAGGCAAACATCCTTCCCTTGGAGAAGTCTGATGCTGTCAGACTCCGTACCCAATTAAAATCCTTCTTCTCTCGTTATCATACACTCTGGTTTCAGAGTTTTTGTTGTTGTTGTTTTGGGGGTTTTGTTTTTTTAAGAAATGTACATGGAGATATTGCTTCTGTAGAGGGAATAAAATTTCCTTATGGAATTTCTCCAGCCACCGTGCTCCCATAATTCCCTAATTTCATATGTATTTATAATTAAGCAATATAGACAAACCAGGCATGTTAGTTTTCTATTACTGCTGTAACAAATTAGCTCAAACTTAGCAGTTTGACACAAATGTATTATCTCTCATTTTCCAAAGGGCAGAAGTCCAAGGGTCTTATAGGGCTAAAATCAAGGTGCCATAGGATATGTTTCTTACTAGAGGCTCTGGTGAAGAATCTTTCCCAAACTCACTCAGAGGGTTGGTCAAGTTTGCTTCCTTTTGGTTGTAGGACTAAGGTCTCCATTTCTTTGCTCTCCGTCAGAAAGGAGTGTCCCTTAGCTCAAGGCAACTCTCCAGTCCTCATACAAAGCCCCTATTGCAGAATTCACAATGATGCATCATGTCCTTCTCACACTTGAAATCTAACTTCCACTTATGTTTCATCATTTCTACCTCCCACTGCATCTCTCTGGCTCCAGCCAAAGAAAGTCTTCTGCTTTAAGGGGCCCTATGCTTAGATTGGGCCCACCCAGATAATCCAGGATAACTGCCCTGTCTTAAGGTCTATAGCCTTAATTACACGTGTGAAGTCTCTTTTCTTATGTAGCATAACCTATTCACAGACTCCAGGTATTAAGGCATGAGTATGTTTGGAGAGCCATTATTTGGCCTATCACAATAGGTATATCCTTAAAAACTGTTGCATAGATAAAAGCTTTCTATCATCGTTTTGCTAGTAATAGCATTACTGTGTGAATCAGATCTGGTTATGAGCATGCTTACAGGAAACCTGACAAGATCATTCCTCCTTCCCAAATATCCCATTAAATGCAATTAATCCTCTTTTATTTTTCAGGTGGACATAATCTTTCAGGTGCCAAGCACTATAGAATCAAAATATATAAAGCAAAATCTACCAGAAATTCATAGAGCTATTATCTTAAAAATAAAATTTAAAAGATTGTTAATTTATACTTATTAAAGCCATCATTGATAAAAGAGTACATTTTTCTTTGAAAAGTCCATCAATCATTTGCAAACATTACTGAATGTTACACTATGAAAGAAAACTCAACAAATTCTAAAAGAGAAATGGGAAATCCTAAATTAACAAGATGAAAAAGAAGGAGAAGGAGGTAGAAAAGGAACAAAGAGGAAAGAGAAGGAGGAGAACGAAAAGAAAAAGAACGATGTTTTAAGCATTTTCTATGTGCCAGGAACAGTTTTAAGTGCACTTGAATCCTCTCAAACCCAGTGAGGTAGGCGCTGTTGTTATCAGTATTTCACCATAAGGGAGCTGGCGCACAGAGATACTACGTGAAATGCTCAAGTAGAATGCACAGCTTACGAGTGGTGCATAAAAATAGCTTAGCGCCGGGATTTGTCTTTTTAACCACCCTGCTATATTTAACCTGAAAAAAAAAATCTAGAAATTAATAATAACATAAGTAAAAATTTCATGTTATGAATCAAATGTTTATGTCACTGCAAAATTCATACACTGAAGCCCTAACCCCCAGTGTGGCTATATCTGGAGACGGGGCCTCTCAGGAAGGAATTAAGGTTAAATGAGGTCGTAAGGGTGAGGCCGAGCCTCTCCTTATAAGAGACACCAAGAACTCACAGTCTCTCTCTCCACAAGCACCACACCCCAAAGAAAGGCCCTGAGGGCACACAGAGAGAAGGCAGCCACCTACAACCCAAGGGGAGAGCCTTCACCAGATATTAACCCTGCTGGCACCCTGACCTTTGACTTCCAGTCTCCAGAACTGTAAGAAAATTATTTCTGTTGTTTAAGCCACCCAGTCTGTGGCATTTTGTTAAGGTAGCCCGAGCAGACTAATGCACCCCACCACTTGGATATTCTAACTCTTTATAAATAGCCTTTTGCATTACAGAGAAACCAAAAGTGTAGAACATATTGAAAGTAATATAATTAAAATACAGCTCATAAAAATGTATAAGATACAGCTTTCATGAATGTATGTTCTTTTGGCAACCAAGCATGCATTCACACTTCTGGTGATTGTCACCACTCCCATACTTTCAGTCCAAGACTTTCAAGAAGTTGACCTCAACCGTAACTCCAGAAATATGCCCTTGTTTACTAAACCCATCTATGTTTTTTCCTCTCCTGGCCAAGCAATTGTTTCAGGGATCTCCATATGACCCAGTCAAAAACCCTAAGACCAAAGAGATTTCTGCTGAAACTTGTGAAGTAAAAGCAGACACTCTTTTCTACAGGACTTGAGTGAAATGAATACAGGTTAGAGTTGATGTGACCATGAGCCCACACTGGTAGCATAAGAAAGCTTGCTTATAGAGGTGAGTACAAAAGTGACAAAGAAAAACTAGATTCTCTTGGAAGATTTTGAGCCCTACTCAGGCTCCTGTGAATGCAACACCAACCTTGGGACACAGTTACAAAAGCCAAAACCCTATTAGCTAAAAGCAGTTTGAGTTGGATTTTCTGTCACATTCAACCTGAAGAGCCATAAATAATATAAAACTGAAGGTGTGCTCAGGGAAAATTCTACTACTTTTTGATAAAATATTATATTGTCAAATCTTTGATACAGCCTTGATTAAAAATAAAGTTAAAGCAAGGGCAGGGTTTTTTCACTGAGAGTTAAGGAAAACAGTCCAAAATGTTTTAGAGAATGCAATTCTCAGAACAAATATTACCCTTTGATAAAATAGATGAAAACCTGAGGGATTTTGAAATAGTTTCTTTGGTCTTAAAAATAAATGCATATTTTTACTCAGAAGTTTAAACATTACGTTAATTATTATTGTAATCGTGGGCAATATACACGTTCTATCAATACAACTAACTGGGTATGGTTTATGCAGTTCTTAGCTTACAGATAAAAAGTAAAGGTGAACTTAAGGCAATAGCTATAATTGGATTAAATACGCAACCCAAAATCAAAGAAATGGTTTTAGATTTAGAGGAAAAAATAGTTTTAATCTGAATGAGGTCCTTTCTAAAGCTTTCTTTGATTACTTAAGGGAATGCTTCATAGCAAGACATCTTAAGAGTTTAAGAACATTAACAGAATATAAAACTCTGACAATAGAAATGCTGTTTCGGAATAAGATTTGGCGTAATTATTTTAAATATGAACTTTGTAAAAATAACAGTAAGAAATGAGGAAATACATTTCCAATCTTCATTCCCTATTCTTTCTTTTGATGGGCTACCTATGGAACAGGCCTTCACTGAAAGTGCTACATGTGCTTGGAATATTTTAAATGTCTATTGTTCTTCATCAGTTGTTTCCTACATCAGGCGTTTGCTAATTGGAGGCTTAAAGACACATGCTTAAAATTATTACAAGATAAATGACTACCCCAAACTAGACTCAGCTGGCATTATTCTTAGATTATTTTTTAATTTAAGACCATTTTCAAGATTTCTATCTTCATGTTTTTCTTTTTTTTTTCTTTTCTAGCCTCAGGCAATCTCCATGTTAAGCAGCTCTGAGCATATAAATTTAACTGAAAGAAGTTTCTTACGTTCCCCAAAATTGCTGAAAATTGAAACTGCAGATTTCAATATACATTTGCAAAGAAACTCATTTTTTATTATGAGCTGAAAAAGCTTGTCTCCTGAGTGCTTGAGGCCACTCAGTCAACCAGCTTGCATAATTCAAATACTTGGAAACCCACAAATAATCTAAGGCCAAACTCCAACTGCAGAAAATAGCACAGGAAAATCCTTTCTTGCATATTTCCGACACATATGGCGAATTATATTTTCTGCTGCTAGAGAACATTTTAACTCTGATGAATTTGTAATTATATCCAACTAATTAGTACCAATTTTTTTTTTACAGTGCTGCCATTTCTTTTAAGAGGAAAGGAAGTGCTACATCTTCCCACAATGATTACCACTTTTACTATATGTGTAACTGTTGTTAGACAGAAAGGAACTTAAGCAGGCACCTAGACAATATTCATGAAATGGGATCACAAAGGGTGGTACCAGATCTGCTTTAGCCTGCTTAGAATCAGGAGCTACAAGTTAGCGAATTATTTTCTGATTGATATTTTGGTTATGTGTGGACTCAAATCTGTTTCAAAGTTAGTCCAAGTCTGAGAGTTTTAATGTGGACAAATCTGGGTGGGAGATTTTGTTTTCTCTTTTATTTCTGCTTGATTTTATACATTGGGCTGCAAATTTTAAGACATCCATTGAAAACTGGTTGCTAATATTTCTGCCCAATGCCCCAGCAAAGCCAAGGCAGACTGCCTACGTTGTGGAAAGGACACAATAGATGGGAGCATCTGGTCAGTTCGATCTGTCGAAACAGCAGCTAAAGTAATTCCAGGCAGTTAATGACTCTTCCCAGACCTTTGAAAATGCACTGACATCACCACGGACTAGGCATTAAGTTTCCCTTAATAGTCCCCCCTTTCCTTACCCCATCTCCCTCTCTGGGGAGTGTGCTGGGCAGAGTGGAGGGCTGCCACTCCTTCAAGGGTACAGTAACCTCAATTCCTTGAGACTCCTCTTCCCTCATCAAAATTTGCTCTCAGGGAAAAGCCATTCTCAGTCACTCACGTACTGTTACCTCTTAGGTCTTGGATGAGAGGACCCAGTCTCCTGTGAAAGGAACTGAGGGGAACAGAAAGTGATGAAAGAGTTTCCCCAGGAAAAAGCAATTCAAGTTCTTCTTGGGGCCCTCATAATTCCTGATGTGCATACGAACCTACTGGCTGGATGAAGGCCAGCAGCAGTGCATCAGCTATATCATAATAGTTATAAAGCACCAGTTAGGGGTTAAAATACTATGTGCACATGGTATGCAATGTGAGTGTCATCTCAACTACTTTCATCCTCACATTAGTCCCCATTTACAGACAAAGACATTTATAGTTGAATATATATAGTTGAATTATAAATTTTATATCTAATATTTTGTCATTAAAAAATGGAAATACGATCCGAGAAACATTTAGTCCAAATGGATATGACTGTCTGACTGACACTCGAATATAAAGCATGTATAATTTTGCTGCTGGCTTTGCTGTTGCAAAACCATCCCATTTCTCTTGCAAGTGACAGAGGCCTTTTTACCTTTGCATGTATTAAGCATAGCAGAGTTATTTCTTAGCTCTAAAATGTTTTATTTTCCCCCATCAACCCACAGTAGCTTTCATTTTGGGGTGATGTAACCAGGATGTCAAAAAATTTAAGTGACTTGCCAAAGTCATATCACCGGAAGTAGCAGCAGTAGGAGCTTGTCTGCCCAGCTCCAAAGCTGGTGCTGTAACCGCCACCACCAAGCAGCCTTGTGGCCCTTCAGGAAAACCCGTGAGGCACCCCGGGTTGAAATATTAGAAATTGACAGACTCTTCTAGCTTTGTTTTGGCTCTGGTTTGGTTTACTTTACTTATTTGTTTTCTCCCAAATGAATTAATTTTTTTTTTTAATCTGGGTTGATACTCATGGGGCAAAACTAAACTCCAACAATAATTGTTCCTGCATCCATCTCTTGCCATCTAATGAGCATATCACTGCATTTTCCCATTTCCCCACAGCATTTTAACAGTATTTGGGGAAAACCTAACAGCTATATTTTTGGCGAGGGATCCAGCCAAAGTTTTATTTGAAGGAAAAATAAAATTGGATGTTTGTTGACATCTGAAAGCAGGATGGGTGACAAGAGAGCATGCCATCAGTAGTCACATGAAGTAAAATGAGATGTAGAAAAGTACACACTGGTAAGATCTGTCACAAGAGGTTAAGTCCCTCTATATGTAAGACAGACATTATAACAAGGTCCTTGCCACCAACACGTTTCTGTTTCCTCCTGGGATAGTCGCAGTCACTCCACAGGCTGCTGCCCACAGCCACATTCCCACTCCATCCAAGCTCCCCATTCTACTCCTATGCCCCACCCCCCCGCCAGCCCAGGTGCAGACAACCACCATTTCCACACTGTGCAGAAGGACGAGTCACTCCTCACAACTGCCCCCAAAATACTCCCTAACTTTATACGTGTTCGTTCACTTTTCCTGTCTCAGAAAAAGGATTACTCTCACATTTGCCTAAATTTAATCTCTCTTCTTGGACCTTTTTTTTTTTTTTTCATTTCTTGATGAATGTTTATTGCGTATCTTTTATGTTTGTCATACTAGGTCTCAAGCTATGCAGGTAACTTGTGCCTGGCAGAAAAACAGTTAGGAAAGAAGCTGAGGTCATTTTTTTTATCTGAAACATTGAATGTGAAATTTTCTGTAACCTATAAAGCGCTATGCTACAGTGACATCAGCACCGATGTTATTATTACTTTTACCAAACATTTCTCCTCTCTCCTCTTCCTGCATTTCTCCTTTTTCTTTTTCTTTTCTTTTTTTATGTTTTATTACAGAAGATTTTTTAACATATACAAGGGGAGATAGGATTATATAAAGGACCTCTTGTAATCATTGTCACTCAGCCACACACTATATATTCTCACAGCCAATCTTATTTATTCTGTATCCTGGACCCATTTCCCCCAATTCCTAATTGTTTTGAAGCAAATCCAGAAAAAAAATCCAATAATTTCATCTGCAGGTAATCTAATGTTTATCTCCAAATGATAAAACTTAAAAAAAAAACTATTATATCATTATCACTTTAAAAATTGGCCATAGTATCTTATTGTCATCAAATATTTAGTCAGTGATCAAATTTCCCATTGTCTCTTAAGTGTTCTTTTTCTTTACAATTTGTATGTCTGCATCAGGATCCAGATAAGGTTGTTAATCTGTCCTTTATGCCTCTATGTCTCCTTTAATCTACAGTTTCCTTTTTATCCTTATTTTTTTCCTTACAACTTACTTTTGAAAAACTGTAGGGACTCTACAGTCTGGATTTTGCTTATTACGCCTGCAAGATGTAGTTTAACATGTTTTTCTCTCCTCAGTATTTCCCATAAATTGAGTAGTTGCATACAAAAGCTTAATTTTATTTGTATCTCTTCTTATATAATGTTAGAAGCCACTGATGATTAGATCTGCTAACATCTGCAAAATGGTATCATTCTAATTCCATCATTCATTTTGATATTTATTAGCTGGAGTAAATCTATGATGAGAAACTTTCCTATCAACAACCATTTTGTTTCCAAATGATATGGTTCACCAGTTATCAAAGTAACTCACTATATCCCTGGATTCACCAGTGGTTACCGAGTAGGTTTTCTTCTGGAGGAGAGGGAGGAAGGTTTATTAAGGTATAATTTACATTCAGTGAAATTCCCTCTTTGAAACATACAGTTCTATGAATTGTGACCAATGTATATAGTCAGGTAATCACCTCCACAATGAAAATATAGAACATTTCCATCATCTCCCAAAATTCCCTTGTACCCGTTTATATTCAACACTTACCCCTCATAGCCCTTGTCAACCACTGATTCGTTTTCTATTCACATATTTTTGCCTATTCTAGAAATGTCATATAAACGGAATCATATACTACATGGCCTTAGGAGTCTGGCTACTTTCAGCTATCATAATTCAAGATTCATTCACGTTGTTGAGTATCAGTTTATTTTATTTTATTTTATTTTATTTTATTTATTTTATTTTCTGCAGAGCTGTATGCTATTGTATGAATAAATTACAGTTTATTCATTCACCAATGGAATGAACTTGATTTGTTTCCAATTTGGGGTGATTATGAATAAAACTGCCATAAATATTCATACACAGGTTTTTGGATGATCATAACTTTTCATTTCTGTTGTTTAAATATCCAGGAGTGGGATGGCTGGGATTTATGGTGAATATATGCTTACCTTTATTAAAAACAAAAACTGCCAAACTGTTTTCTAAGATGGCCATGCAATTTTTTATTTACATCATTAGTGTGTGAAAGGTCCACTTGCTGTGCATCTTCACTTGCTCTGTGCATTTTAGATAATTTTATTTTATTTTTTCTAATTGTTATGTAGAGATAGCTCATTGGATTTTTCATCTGTGTTTCCCTAATGGCTAACTGTGTTGAGCATTTTTTCATGTGCTTATTAACCATTTGTGTATTGTTTTGGTGAAATGTCTGTTCAAATCCTCTCTTATTTGTGTTGTGGATTTTTTTGTTGTTCATTTTCTTATTATTGCTTGAGAGTTATCTATATATTCTGCATAGAAGCCCCTTATCAGATACAAGTTGTGCAAATATTGTCTCCTAATCTAGGGTTTGTCTTTTTACTAACAGTATCTTTTTATGAGTAGCTTTTTACCTTTGTGAAGACTAATTTCTTTTTTTTTTCTTTTATGGATCATGCTTTGGTGTAGTATCTAATACATCTTTACCTTAGACAAGCACACAAAGATTTTCTCATATTTTTCTTCTATAATGTTTATAGTGTTAAAGTTTTACATGTGGGTCTATTGTACCTAGTATTTTATAGTAACTTTTAATTTGGTATGTGGTATGGGTTAAGGTTCATTTTTCCTATATGGATGTCCAACTTTTCCAGCATCATTTGTTGAAAGTCTAACTCTACACTTGATTTAATTTTATTCCATCTCCATGTGATCTTATTCCATAAATTAGCTTAAATTAATTTTACATTTATTAACTTTTTTATTATTACTCAGTAGCTTATGAGTATTACAACAGAACTCCTCAAAGATTTGTCTGTATTTCCTGTCTCCATTTCCTCTTTTGCTATGCTCTTCTAAATGCACAATAGTTAGCCACCACTGACGGTTATTGAAAATAGCTATCTTTCTAACGGTACCCAGTTCCTTAAAAGCACATTGCATATAGTGTACATTCCATGTATGTACGACCCTATATAATATTTTACACAAAAGTCAGAAAAATATTGGTGTATAAAGAATGGTAAAAGAATACATGAAAAATTGTAGCTTAATATACTTATTATCAAGAAAATACAATAAAATACAAGTGTTGAGATTTTGTCTGATGGAACTCATATGTACATGTTTTTTTTTTCACGCTGTAAGATGCAAATTTCTTTTCAAATCAAAACTTGACTAGGGGAAAAATAACTCTATGTGTGAGTATGCTCAAAGTAAAAATATTGTGAGCAATTATAAGTAATGATCTCGTTAGGCACAGTATTTCATTTCTGTCATTAACAAGCTCACTACTTGGTAATAGATATTTTCATTTCTTAAAGAAAAGCTGTCCAAATATTTTCTTATAAATTTCTGAAAGGCATGTCTTGCCCAGTTTTATTTCAGAACTAAATTCCTACAATAAATGTTCTAGTCTAGCATGAACAACATGATCGGTTACTTTTCAGTTTAAATGTGAATTTCCAAGAGCAGTTATTTTGAAAACCTCCAATGTAACAATGGTAAATTGGACATCTCACACTCATTTTTACTCATTACACATTTATATGTATATTGGTATCAGTTTTAAAGACTTCTTATTCTTAAATATAATCATTATCAACTGCTATGAAACTTAAAAACCTTTTATTAGAGTTTTGTGATAAAATAACACAAGAACGGAAGGGATAATCATGGTATGACAATAACTTTTAAATATGATCTCTGCATATGACTGGATATGAGTTGTTACTTTACAGCAAGTACTATAAAATTCTCTGCCATTTGTTTAAAGTAAATAACTACTGCATTTCCCTACTTCAAATATCCATGTACACTTTATGCCATCAGTCTATGCATATATTGTTAATAGTTTTACAGAAAGCACATCATTTAAATGTGATAAATGCTATCTAAGACCATATGAAATAGAATAAAAACAATAAAAAAGAAAACTTTGTTCTAAGAAAGTTTTGTTTTGGGGTTTTTGTGTGTGTGTGTGTTCTTGAGTGGTTTTCAGTCTTATTTGTAGAGTACTGTTTAAAAGTGCCTTTCTACAATGGATTATTTTTCTAAAATAGATCTCCCTGTGTTACAAATATCATTTCTATCAGTAAATTCTCAACTGTACTACTTGAAAACATTTAAACTAAGACCCTCATTATCATTCCTGTTATTTCACTGTCACCAAACAAAATCAAAACATCTTGTAGAGACCAGTGTACCAGAAACAAACATGACACTAAAGGTGCTTGCAATCTCATCAGGTTGAGAAAATAAACCCAAAACATAGAAAAACATACAGAAAGAAAAGACAGTAATACACGTCAGACCTCAAGACAGCTATCATTTCTAAAGAGGAAACTAAGGAGATAATTCTCTAGTTAAGGGATACTTTCCATTTTTAAATTGAATTTCCGTAAGTGCTGAATCCATACGATAGAAATCCCTGGAAACTTCAGTTGTATCTTAGCTACCCAGCCAAGGACATTATTTGTCTATGGAGAATTCAGCTAGCCAGAGGGTGAAAAAGAGAAAGAACAGAAGAAAATTCAAAAGCAGCACTCTCACAGAGAAAATCCTCTGGAGGCTGTAAATCCCTCAATAAACACATGACAAATATATTTATTTGGAGTTACAAGACAGCTGCCAAATAAGACTTGTCCCTTGTGTATCTTATAATATCTAAACACTCCTACAATCGAAATAACAGAAATATCTTTGTATATCATTGTACAGTTCACAGACTTTCTTTTTCTTTTTTTGCTTTGCTTAATTTAATCTTCACATTGTTCTTGAAATGTAGGTGTTGTTACTTGTGTTCCTACTTTAGCGATGAGGGAAACCAATGAGAGGTTAAGTGTAAGGGGACGAGCTGGAGAGTGAGAGAGGGAAGAAGGCAGACCCAGGTAAGATTAACTTAAAGCCATATTTTGGAAAGTGATCATGCGAAGAGAGTACCAAAGAGGTTTTTCCCCTATAGGTATATGAGGATTCTATAGGCACATTCTTTCAAAAAATGGAAATACCCCTTCTGTTCATAAATATACAATAAGTATTAGCCTGAAAACTATGCTCCTAATTCATTAAGTTTATTCTGTTCATGATATTATTCCCACCACCAATTCTATTTTAATTTTACGATTGGCAGTATTCTTTCAAGCAGAGGTAAGGTTGATAAAAGAGAAAAACAACATTACAGTGACTTGACATCACAAAAAAAAATGTAAGCTTATATGTTAAATACCCTGTCGTGGGGAAAACAGTATGCACTCAAGGCAAAGGACATTTCAGCTCAATTCTCTTTTTCTGGCTAGGTTCCTTCTCTCTCTTCTCTTCTGTCCCAAGAAGACTAAAAATGTGTTTGCTTTGTCTCTACTGTGTCAATATGTGTCTCTGTGTAAAGACACGCTCATTTATGTGACAAAATGTCTTTGAATCTTTACTTCCACGCTAGAAAAATCGATTTCTAACCAAGTTACTACAGCTAGTGTCTGGAAACCAGGAATAAAAGAGATTTGAAAGATAGCAGAAGTAATCAGGAAATTGTTGTCTGTTTATAAATGGAGGGAGAGAGGAGACACTAATGTAATAACTGGACTGTGGAGTGACTATTATATGGTAGAGGTGGTTGTAGCATTGTGTCGTACGGCAATCGTAGTCATGAAAACTGAAGTATAAACTCTCTATGCTGTGAAAGAGAAAAGGGTCACACCTGAACAGTGAGGTCATACTCTGGGCCCACATTCTGAAAAATGAGGACGTTCTCTTAGGCTGGAACCCAGAACTGAAAGGGAAGGCTCGAGGGAGTAGCAGAGAACAGCCTTCTACTTTCTCCTAATCTTGACCACAAAGTTGCCAATATATTTTGAAAGGAGTTCCTCAGTAAAAGAGACGATGTTGCCTTTCAAATTCTGGAATTAATAAGCCCAGTCTCTTGATACCCAAATAGAGTCCCCAAGGCATGACTAAAGAGATTCTTTCTCTAGTAACTCAGTATTCTTAGAGCAGCTACTGAGAGAATTAACACAGCTGTCAGTGGGGAGAGAACTTGAGAGCACAGATGATGAAAAATTAAAGGAGTGGAAAGAGAAGAGACAAAACTAGTATCTCTCCTCTCCCATGCTCCAAAGGACCCGTAACTGATCTCTACGCTAGTGTTTCCAGCCAGAATAGTCACCTGTGTACATGCCTCTTTTCCTCATCAGAACTTAAGCTCCTTGAGGGCAGATATGCACAGTTGTTGGCACAGGCCCTGGCACTTGGAAGACTCAATAGCTGTGAATAAATGAGTAAACAGTACTTGAAACTAAAGTATCTTCCTTTTATTTTAGGGATGGAATCAAATCACATATTTGCAAACCAGCAGTTATTTGTATAATTGCCTTGGTGTGAAGGTAGAAAATAAATGTTTTTGAGGTGTAAGATGAATAATTACATGGAGATCTGACACTGTAAAGAAACTAAGGACTCCCCTGTTTGTTGGAACTCTCTTAAGTTAAAAGAACTTGAATAGTTTGATACTTCATTTGGACCTTAAAAATATTCCTTCAATTGTCACCATATATCTTGCTTATAACTGTCATGAACCCTTTTGGAATCACATATGCACCCCTGGTCACCACTTTCCTGACATCAGGCATCTTCAAAAACAAGATGCTGATATGTCAACAGAAAGGCTAAGCAGTCAGAAATGTTGGCATCTCCATCATTGTCTTGTGGATGATTAATTATGCAGTATTACTGGCAGCAAGAGCAACTGAGAGGAGACTCAAAATGTTGTTAAATTTGGGACCTCATAAAATCTTTGGGAAAACTTTTCTCTAAGTCTCTCTTTGAATGAAGGAAGAACAGAACCAGAAGTTAGCAGAGAAATCCCATCACATTCTTAAATAAAGCTAAGAAGGAAGTTGAGTGTCTGCTGTGAGGCGTGCATGGTATAGGCACTTCTAATCTAGTAGAAAATGAATAGATACTATATCATCTAAACAGCACTTTACAACTTACAAAGTTTTATCACCTTTGACCTCATGAGTAGTCAGAAAAGGCAAATATATAACCCCAAATTTTAGGTAAGATTTAAAGAAGCTAAGTGAACTGAAATGACTTGCCCAAGTGGCAGAACGTAGGATTAGAATGCAGCTTTTTTTAATTCTAAAATCTATGCAAGTATTTTATTTTAAAAACCCAGAAAAACAGGATTTATCGTTAATGGAAAATTCTGTTGACTGATGGAGACTCTCTAGAGTTCTGTGTTAAGAAGGATCTTAAGTCAAGCCCTGACTCAATGGAAAAGACTGCTGTGATTGATTATTAATGTCTGCCCTGGACAAAAAATAAAGAGTGGTAAAATGTCGATCATTCTCTTGCTATTTTCCCATGCTAAGGTCTACAGATATGCATGTAACACTGATTATAAGATCACTAATTAATGGAAGGTAAGAATTACTTACAGCTATAGAGAATTAGAAGCAACTATTTTTTGCAGAAGCCCCTTCCTATCCTAATAGGCCAGACAGGACTTTACTGATGGCACTGGCCTCAAGGTAATATCCAGAGATGACCAGAGAGAGAGTAGGAAAAGAAGTTATCCCCAGGAAGTGCACTATGCCCTGGAAGACTGTTCCTCTTTATCAGACAAAGCATGCTATCCATATCTAACTGAAATGAAAGAAATCTCCCATCCAGTTTACGGAGTTTAAAATATTTGCATAATTCCAATGATTTTAAGAGCAGTGAAGTTTAAAGAGTATTATAGCCTTTCATATCCATCCTTTCCTCCTAAATAAAGTATCTTTATTTTTCTTTCTCATAAGAATGAACAGATTTGCCATTTGAATGATGGAGGTTTTTTCCCAAATATAAGACAAGTAATCTTCAGGTAAAGAAGAGATTTGCCTCATTTAGGAGGCCAATTAAATGGGCTTGACAAACAGCAGAAAGACTGCAATTTCTATACTACTATGCTCAAAGTGCTTACTGACATATTCTCCTAGGGAAGAAACATAAAGGCATTGTAGCCATGTAATAAGGTAATTGTTAACTAAATATGCAGGAAAAAATCCATGCCTTAAAATGTTGCATCAGCTATTAGCAAACTTTTGGCCTCTTATTTCATATTAGATTCTTTTCCATGTGCTTCTGTCTCTTTTTCTCTGAATCATCTTGCTGCCTGATACCATTCTTCTGGCTGAAAAGGCACAGATACAAAGAGCTTTTGGTGCCCAATGCATTTCGAATCCATCCTCATTTTCAAAGCCTAATTCTGTGTGGAGAGGTGTAATTTCAATTCAATTTTAGGGTAATTTTAATAGAACATTTGCAAAATACAATTCTTGCGTCTCGTAATTCAAATCTGCTTACTCCAAATAGGCTTCTCCATGGACACACATCCACCATGCATCAAATACTAATACACTTGGTTTACCTGGGATGAGACTATGGAAGCAAAAAGGAGTAAAGCCTATGGGAAGAAGGTCGAGGTGGGATTTCACGAAGCTATCAGTTAACAACACTAGAAGACCTTGAATTTTTACAAAATTACATGTTGTTAAAACTAGCACATCTGTTATCTAATCTTTCCATTCTCTTCTCCATTGGGCAACTTCAGGCTCAAACAAGCTCCCTTGGGCAATATATCCACATTTGAATGGGGAGATGCCATTGGCAAATTTCATTATGAAATGTGGTAAAAAGTAAACTGAAGTTAAAAAGGACCTTTTCTCAATCCCCATCAGATATGCCTTCTAGTACTGCCACCTGCTTCTTTTCCTCATTTCCAATGATTAGGTGGTTGGATTTTTTTTCATTACTTATTTTGCCTATATTTTTTTATATCTCTCTTCTTTCATAAGCCCCCTCTTTAAATTTTTCTAAGCAGTGGAGTAGAAGAAATTCTAGCGTGCACAAAAACGTTTACTTTCCTTCCACTGCAGAAAAAAATAAGTTTAAGAATTATAATCACATTCAGTGGCTGTTACCACATCAGGAAACATAACGTATATGTTGACTTTTATATCATTACTATTTGTACTTTATATAAAGCTTCTCTCTTTTTCTCATTCCGTGGGTATGTAAAGTGTATACCGTATTTACAACTCTTGGTCTTCTATTAAAAACTATCCAGCTAATCAGTCTGCATCTTTGTATTTTTCTGCCCACACAAACTTAAGTGTATGGCTTTAAAGAGATTTATACCTTCCAAGTGGCAACTAGTACAAGAGAGAGGCTGTCACAATAACTCTTTTTCCTAAAACAGTCTCCTAATTTGATTCCTTAACTCGAGTTTCTCACCTCTCCAAAACATTTTCATGCTGTTGCCAAAGTTAACTTTCTGAAATAACTAACTCTTCTGATCGTCTGCTACTCATACCAAGCTTGCAATATATCATCACTGTTTTGCAACTGAGAGGGACCCTCTGGGGCCTTTCCGGGACAAACCCCCACCCCACCCCCATGTCCTCTGCCTCTCACTGGTTTGTAGAAAAGCTAAAGTCTCCCAGGCCTTCCCTGAGTCACAAGAACCTGGCTCAAGAATTAATGATTGAAGGGATGCAAACTTGTAACAACAAATACAACAGTTGGGCCAGGAGAACTGGCAAGGATTTAAACAGTAAATCAGCCACATGGCAGTCACAGAATCTTGAGCTCCTCTCTGAAGTAACCAGATGACAGTACCTGATGCAGGCACACTTCTTGAGCTGCTTTACAGATGCTAAGAGCCCCACCAAATGGAAAAAGTGGACTACTTAATGACCATGGTCACCGTAGCCCCCAGACCTGCCAGAGCCAGAGGACTGATGATGTTAAATTAACCTCTAGGACACTGCTGTGTTCCCTCACCATCAGCCAACCAGAGAAGTGTGCACGAGCTGATCACATATACTGAGGCTCCCCTCCTTCATCTCACCTTTAACGATGCTTCCCTGAGACCCACGAGGAGTTTAGCTGCCTCGAACCCTTTTGCGCCTTTCAATAAATGCTGCCTTTTCCTTCACCACAACTCAAGTAAGTGTCAGTAGATTGGTTTTACTGCACGTGGATGAGCAGACCTAAGTTTGGTTCAGTAACAGTTTCGAGATTTCCCATGGTGAAAACCTTTCAGGATTTAACAATGGACCCATCATTATCCACAAAGCAAACCTTAACCTCCGTTCCTTTGCTCATGGTAGCGCTTCTTTAACTTAGTATTCCCTCCCTGCCCCCAATGCATTCTTTGCTTACTGGAATATATTGTTACCTTAACGACCCAGCTCATCTGTGACTTCTTCTTTGGAAGCCATCCATGGTGAAATATAACCACAAATATTTCCTCCTTTATGTTTCCAGAACATGTTATTTTCCATTTATTCAGCATGTATATCACTGTCTCGCATCAAAGGTAACTGCTTCTTTTCTAACTTACTTTATTAGATTATATGGTCCTTAGGAGCCAACACTGAGGTTTATTCTAATCTCCCAATAGTCCCCATCACCAACATTCAGCATAAATAAATTCTTTATAAATAAACGTTGCTTTAAGTTTAATTTCCAAAACTCACTAACATAAATGAGTAATTTTAGTATAATTCAGCCCTCATTATCTGTAGCAGCTTTTATGATTATCTCTCCCCAGGTCACTGACATCTCATTCCATTTCTCTCTGACATCTTGATCTAGGTCTAGAAATCTGGTTTCCAGTGTGTTACCTTTTCACCTGATCAATTCTATGACTATAATTATTTAACTAATTATTGATTATTCACTAGTCTCTGTCTTTGTGCATTTAATAGCTTGTTCTGTTGATGTGTGTTTGACTGCTACTTCTGCAGCAAGCATTTAAATACACTGACAAAGAAAAACAGGAAAAGATGCAATTTAAGGCAAAATGACTCTATATTATCTTCCTGAAATGTATTTTACTTCTTTGATAATTTTCTTTTAGAGTAAGTCTGATTAATGCACACTGTCCTTCGTATTCTTTAATAATAGCCACTTGATATATCCCTCAATTTTGAATTTATAGCCCATGTCCAAGTAGGGAGGAGGAGGAGGAGAAAAACCAGGAAGTAGACTGATTCAATGAGGCTTTACATAGTCAGTGTGGCAATACAGAAACAAAAGTCACTAAGGAGGTGGCGCTTGGAACACTTGGCAGCTTGCCCGCTGAGAACCACTCTTAATGAGCATTATTACCCCCCCAAGAAACTGGCGTGCTACCTTGTGGGTAGGCACTCTGCCATCTAACAGATGGGTCTGCACATGAGATGCCAGAAAACCACATATGAACATCAGACGTGGCTCTTAACCATGTTATTTTCAGCTTATAGTATTTAAATGACTGTTGTCCTGCAATGCCGTGATTGCAGTCAAGAGGAAGAGCAAATACAGCAATTACAACCACAGCAACTGTCAGGGACAAAACAAGAGGGGCTCCCATTTCAACATATCCCTTTGGCCATTACTTTGAATTTTAGCTAATGAAAAAGCCTAAAAGGTTGATACTCTTGTACCAAGTACAGAAACTTCAGGAATTAGTTTTTTGTATATATAAATCATCAGCAAATGGACTCATCATTCTAAAGGCTGATGAGAATTTTTAGAGGTCGATAAGAATTTTGTTTCTGAAAATAGAGTTTCTACTGAAATCACAGTTGCCTAAAAAGACTTCTCTATTATGTATCACTGAGATTTAAAAAGACTGATTTTTGGTACCACTTGAAAGTTTAGATTTTAGCCATCAGAATATATTTCAATTTTTCCAAAAAAAAATGCATCATATGTTAGCCAGTCAGCTATGTTTCTCACAGCTTTAAATTTACAGTCTTACATATAAAACATAAAATTAAAGTCAATTAATATTAGTAACGCACTTATTATGTTAATAGCACTATGCTGAGCTCTGTGGGGGACACAGGAACAAGTAACAGGCCTGGCAGTTTGGGACTTTCTGTGGAGTTCTGAAGGGTATACATATGATAAGTTATATTTGAAATTTTATGATTGTTTACTGAAAGAAGTTATATCCAGTTAAGGCAGCAGTGAAGACCCTCGAAGGAGGTAAAATTTGAAATAGGCTGACAAGAGTGAGTAGAATTTACACTCAGTTGAATAGAGTATAGTTAACTACCCTTTGTGGAGCAGATAAAGACAGAATCAAAGGCTCTGATTATCTCCAGATAATTTAAATGGCTTCTCCATGGCTCTCTGTATCTTATTACAGTATCTTTTAAAATATTCCAATAATTGCCTAAATAACTAATAACCTTCTCTAGTGGATTTCCTGCCAAGATCCCATCCTTCATGTCTCATGAGGCGGGTGCTGTCTCTGGCTGCAGGGATGACCACAAAAGCCCATCTGCTGAAGGGAACCTGGCCAGAGAGAAGGCCAACTCCTGAGGGTTCACTCTGCGAGCTTCTTTCCAGGCTCACTTCCAACGGAACCATCCTGCTCATCTTGCTTCTTAATTTTCCAGTTATTTACTTCTCCTCATTCCCAAGGAAAATCCGTTTCTGCTTTCTTGCTCAGCTCAACAGAATCCAATCTTGGAGGTTAAACTTTTTAATGCATTCATTGGGCCACATTACCTGTTTTCCTGCCACTGCTCTCTTCCCCTACTTCAGTTCCATTCAGGACCAGAGCCTTACTTTCCCACAAGCCTCATAGCCAACAATGCGTGCTCTGATTCCTCCCAGCCTTGACTTTTCCTGACTTTTTGAATCAATGAACTTTGGCCCTGGAAAGGAACTTGCTGGCCCTTATCGGTGGACATATAAACTTTAGTGATCCTCTCTATAAACATTAAAGCTACCAAGTTTGCCTTAATAATCAGACTGTCTTTCAGTGTAAATGTCTCCGAGTAGGCTTTTATCCTTGGTGCAGGAGGGAAAGAATGGAATGGATGGAAACGCAGTCTCTTCCCTAAAGACTAGGATTGAATTTACCTGCCAGTTTTCTATGAAAATTAAAAAATAATAGTAATAATAACCACTCAACAGGCTCAAAACGTATTATATGTTTGGATAATAGGAAGTGTTAAACAAAATGCCTGACTCACAGTAACCATTCAGCAAACATTTAAAGAATTAGTAAATTCCTCTCTTTTCACATTCTTATTGTAACCTTATATAAACCCTGTTGCCTAGTAACTGCTCAATGAAACTGTCCCTGGACTCAAGAAAGGATTAATATTTGTAATTTTTAAATAATATTTTTATTAGATATATTTATAGATTATTTGTCAAATATAATATTCAATTTTTAACTTCCTAAAGCAATTAGCAAGTCAACTGCAAATATTAGACACTAAAAACAAGTTCATTCTTTATTCATTTATTCAATAAATAGTACTTAGACATTCTGTCAGGATTCGTGAGGTTATGCTGCAATAATAAACAGCCTGAAAACCCAATGGCTTAAAACAATAAAATATATATTCACTCACACTATATACCTCCTGCAAATTCACAGGGGGGTTCTGCTCACTGTGGTCGCTCACTGACCAGTTTGACAGAAAATTTCATCTCACCTTAATTTTCCATGATCACAGATGCAGAAAAAACAGATATAACTATGAACCAAACACTAGTTCTCAAAGCTGTTTCACAGAATGACACATCGCACATCTGCCAACATTTTACTGATCAAAGAAAATCACATGAATGCCCCTGAGTTCAACAGGCAAAGGTCTATAATCCTCCCACATTTGTGGTACCACAGGAGATAAATTAGGATATATGGTGAAAAAGGAACTCAATCCTCTATAGGCTTGCAGTCATTTGTCTGGCCTGCCACACCAAGTTACAAGGTGAACAAGATCAACTTGAGCTCTTGTTGACAACTATCACTTCCTTGGGGCTGGAAACTATTTTGTTTCTCTATGTCCTCCCCACATGAAAAAAATATGTGTTCACCCTATGATTGTGGATAATGATGATGATTATGTTTACCCCACAGAAGCAATCAGAGAATAAACGGTAACTTTCTCAATGAAGTTGAATGCAGCAAACACTGGGTTACTGAGGTCTAAATACAGAGCCTATCCAGACTTTCTCTTGCTCAGTCTATCCCATCAAGGCTCACTGTAAGTCATCTCTGCAGGAGACAAACTGACCTTTTAATTGCCAATGCCAGGCTTCCAAGTCCTCCCCACCTTTTGTCCTCATCCTTGCCACCACTCTTCCTAAAAGTCTTATACCTGGAAGCCTGGAAGATAAAATGCCCCAATTACCTTCCTATCTTGTCTTTGGGGGTTGTCATTGGAACCAGAGGAGCTAACAAAGAGATGCCAAGTGCTGCAAAGTACAAAGCGACAAAAATTTAAGAATGACTATTACAATCAACTCAAAGAAGTGCTTCTCTAGTGGGAACAGTGGGGATAGAAGATATTGGGAGGCAAAATTTGGGGGAGCGCTGATCTGACAGTTGTAAAAGTAAATATAGAGTCTGCTTTTTTTCTTAATTACTAGGTCTGATTAAGTTTTTCTACTTTTTTTAAAAGTTTAAACTCCCATTTTCTTTTGGCTATGGGCCTTTAATAACAGTTGCTTTGTTCTAGACAACCCCCCCCAAAAAAATCAGTCAGTTTATGTTGGGACTACAAGCTGGATGGAGCACTGAAGCTGACTTTAGGCAGAACTGTTATTAGGTAGCCAACCTTGGCTGGAGGCATTATGATATAATGGGAACACCATAGGATCTGGAGCCAAGCTGACACAGTTCTGAGTACAGACTCTACCAAATTTCTCAGTGAGCCTCAGATCTTTTGTTTAAAATGGAGATAAAGTCATCCATCTCATATTACCATAGGATTAAACCAAATGATAATGTAATACCACTGGAAAATACAGACATTCTCCCTCTGCCTTTTGGTGATTCATATGTATCCTTCTTTCTGCTAAATCTTCTCCTCAAAGTACATGGTATGTTCATCTTCATCTATAGTTTCTAATTTTATATGAAATATAAAAGTTATGACTATCTCAGGAAATGTTTTATTGGCTCTATAAACAGTAACACTAAATTATAACTGATAACCAGCCTAAGATGTTATCTCTCTCTGAGGTAATCTGAATTTTGAAAGAAGACAAAGTCTTAAGATAAAGAATTAATCTTAATCTCACACAAGCACTGTACTCTGTAATTTTCAACTTGTGTGACCCTGAACTAATCACTATTTGTCCTTACGGAAGTTATTGCCAATTCTAAGCCTCAAGTTTTTGTTCTGTTTTGTTGTTGTTGTTTTTAACTTTAACACAATGAACCAAAACTACGTCGTCTTTAAAGAAAAACCCTACCAGCCCTAACAGTTTATAGTTTTTATTTGTGGAATTTCAACTATTTACAAACTAAAGAATGCTAATAATACTTACCAAATGCAAAACTGGGCTATGTGCTCTAAACCATCTTTAATTCTAAAATAATTTCTAAGTCATTATTATTCTCTGTTTTACAAATGAGGACTTTAAGGTTCAGCAAAGAGGCTTGCCTCAGGCTGGATGACTGACAAGTGGACAAGCCAAACTTTAAACTCCTGCTTGTCTAACTCCAAAGCCTTTGTACATTTCACCAGGAAACATCCCTGCAACGGGAAGGCCTTTTTTTGTCATCCATGAACTTACATCACTAAGGAAGCCACTGTTACTAATGCTCTTTGTTTCACTGCAGTTGTCTACATAGCACCGTTTTTAAACTCCCAGAGAGAGACAGGCATAATTCTCTCTTTTATGTCCCAGCACCTAAGAAAAACTAAGGGATCAAGTATGTTTTCAATCAGGGATTTCAGTAGAGTATAAGACAGAAAAAGGAGGAGGAAGAGAGGAAGGAAGGGAGGAGAATAAGACAGGAGGAAGGAAGCACTTATTTCTTACCCATTATGAGCTTTAAATCTCACTTTGCTAGGCTGGGATAACAGCTATCTGAGAGATATCTATAAACAGCCATTTTCTACTATAAGCAAGATACTATGAAATTAAACTTTACTTTGAAAACTTAAAATTTCTTTAACTCCACTGCCATTTTCCATTCAACTTTGTGACATCACACATAAGGTATTTTATGCTGAAAGGCAGGAAAAACGTTTTCTCTATATTCTTATGTTCAGCAATTGAGACATGCAAATTAAACTGGTAAAAGAGAGATTAACAGGCGAAAGGTGTACAAATTTTATGTGCCTGGAGCCTCCACAGGAAAGACATGAAAACTCAAAGAAGTGATTAGACAGGTGCTTACATATCATTTAAGAAAGGGTAATACACTGTGGGAAAGTGACTAGGAAATGTATGGTAAATCAGGGTTGTTTAGTAAGATATGTTATTCAGACTCATCTCAGTGCCATCTCAAGTTTCTCTGGTATGGGAGAGCAAACACCTTTACAAACGGAAATGTATGTTACCTTTAAGAAGGAAAATTAATACCCTGCTCTCAGGCGGAAAGGAGGAGGGCAAAGAGCTTTTCTTGTGTCTGCCGTTTTCCAGTTGCCTTCAGATCAAAATTATTCTTATATCAAAGTGGAATCTTGCAGGGGTGGCATATTCTGATCCCTTTCAATGCCAATAAGATTTTTGAGTATTTAAAAGAACAACAAAGTCTGTTAGAAAGTCTAGAGAAGATGGATGTGAGGAAATGCCTTCATTCACTGTTGTTTGCCACATTGAGTACACACTTTCTGTATCAAAATTTATTTAAAAGTATATACATCCCTTGACCTAGCAAGCCTACTTCCTGGAATATATTCAGAGGCAATGATCAGATACATGCACAAAAACGTGTCTATTTGTTAATTAAAGTCAATTTTGTAATAGCAATAAACTAGAAGGAAAACCAAAATGTACATCTACAGAAAAATGAATATATAAATTAATTGTGGCAAAACTATGAACCAGGTATCTATAATACAGATCTTTAGATGTTCCTGTCACACCACTTAAAGAAAACATTAATTATAGAATATATATATAGCATGAGAATGTAGATTTTATATTAATGATATCTTTCTATGTAATTTTTCATAGGGAGATGTCTTTATTCATCAAAATACTAACAGTAGTAATCTTTAGCTTACTTTTTTTTAATACTATTTTATTTTTCATGATTTACACGTGTTATTTTTATTATTGAGGGATAAAAAGCTATTTTTAATTAGGAAAACTGTTTTGAAATATTAGGAAATGTGAAAAATTATTATGCACTTTTAATAAAATAAACCTTGGAAGATTTGAAAATAACTAGATGTACAGCGGTCTCCCCTTATGTGCAGAGGTTACGTTCCAGTACACTCAGTGTATGCCTGAGACCTCAGAGAGTACGCAATCCCGTGCATATCGCGTTTTTCCTGTACAAACATCACTATGATAAAGTTTAACTTATAAATTAGGCACGATAGGAGAATATCTGAATTGCCAGCATCACTATTCTTGTACTTTGAGGCCATTATTAAGTAACATAAGGGTTACGTGAATGCAAGCACCGTGATACCACAACAGTCGATCTAAAAGCTGAGATGCCTACTAAGTGACTGCCTGGTGGGAAGTGGAATACACTAGACAAAGGAATGACCTCAGGTGGGATGGAGCAGGATGGCACTGCTACTTTGAACCTCGTGCAACTTAAAATATGAATTGTTTATTTCTAGATTTTTCCATTTAATATTTTTGGACCAAAGCTGATCATAGATAACTGAAACCATGGAAAGCAAAACCATGAATAAGAATGGAGCACTGTAAAATGTTTAGGTATGTTCTCAGTATCAATAAGGACTTGAAACATTGCCACCACTTTATAACCACAACTCTGAAAAACAGATCAATTTCATAGTCTATGTCCACAGAGAGTGGGCAGAGTGTCGGAACAAGCGCGGGGAATCTTGAGTCTCAGCTCTGTCTTCTTTTCCAGTGAGTTTGTGGAATATTAAATAAAATCACATCACCTGGGTTAACCAAATGTTTACTATTAAACAAAAGTCTAATGCAGTGTTTTCCAACACTGCTCTTCAACTAGAAATATGATTTTTATCTTGTGATGCATTTTTAAAAAGTTGGGTCTCTCTGTGATGGTAATTGAGTGAGAAATTTAACTACTCCTTGGGATTCTATGTGGGAAATTTGAAAATAATAGCAATAGCATTAAATAGTACCCCAAATTTTATTTACAAGAGGGGAATTGTTTGACTGTTTTGATGAAACGATGTCTATAGACCAACCTACTGGGAGGTTTAATATTCTCCATGATATTTGTTCTGGAACTCAGAAGTGGTACCATTGCTTTCCCTGTTGTTTTATATAACAGCATGGAAATTCAGGATAAAGACCCAAAATCAAATGGCCAGACTTAGAGACATTCTATCAGGGTAGCCTATTTTACTTCTTTCAAATAAAACAAAATCTTTATAAAGATATTAACATAAATATCTACATCATACTTCTTAAAGCCAGGAAATGGACAGCTGAAAGGGACCACAGAGAGTGTCAAAAGTTTGTAGTAAATAGGATGTCAATATGAAGTGTAAATCTCAGAAGAAAAAGAACTTCTTTGCCACTTCACAACATCCCAATTATCTTAAACGCTATCCTCTTATTGAGTCACTTTTTCTTAAAGTAAATAACTCCTGTCCTTACTGTTTCATGTCAGCACGTCTAGGATTTCTCTTCCTCGTGTTACGTGTGTCCATGCTCTCCCTGCTTTGAGACCTGAACTGGTCGCAGTGCTGTCAAAGCCAATCTCCCCGTGGACTGGACAGGAACAGCGGTTCACGTCAAGCAGTTGTGAGTGGAGTGAGTCTTTGGTTTCCTCTGTCTCCTCCCTCACTCAGTGTGAAATGAAAACAATGTGAGGCTCTCATCGGCTTCCATTATTGTGTTCTCTCCTTCTGAAACAATATATTACTTTTCTGACATGTGGAGCGCCCTCATTTTTTCCTCATACCATTTGCCTATATCTTAAACTTCTTTTGGGTCTAACTCATTTCAGTTCTGAGACATATGCTGACTTAAATGAAATTAGTTGTTTATCAACCTAATCTATTTTTGTGGAACGTCTGATACAATTTCATTGATACCTAAGTCTCCTTTCCCAAGTATTATTTTTAAAAGGACAGAAATCTTCTGGGCAAGTTTAAATAGATTCAAAGCACCTCACATTTTAATAATTAAACAGTACTTTCCTCAAAATGAATTTAAGATCTTGTCCTAGTCTCTGAAGAAAAATCCTCAGAATAGTTTGATTAAAAATAACCTTTTTCCTATATAACACATAAAATCTAATTAGAGAATCAATCTCTGCTTTTGCCTCAAAGAGACTGGGCCAAAACAATTAAAAACCCACATATCTAAAAAAAAATTATAAAAGTTGATGCTTTTATACTCTCCAGAAAACTACATTTTTTTCCTCTCTCTTTAGGTATAAATTATCAAAATAACACCATGCAGGGTAAAAGAGCTTCAGTGTATCAAATTCATGTTACTATTACTATACTGTGCAGTATTATTGTTGAGAATTACTGCTGTCAACTTAAATATGAAGAAATTAAGATCAAATCAGATCAAGAAGATGCCCAACACCACCAGGACATGTGGCAGAGCTAGAGATTCTAATGCAAAGTCAGTGATCTTTTTACATCAATAATCCAGAGAGTCACCTATGGTGAGAAACTGGTTTGAAACATTTGTCTGGAGGGGACTCCACAGTATATGATCCAACCAACAATATATATATTGTAACTCACTGTCGTTTGAGTTACAGATTTAGTCATAAGATCCCTTGGTCTGTGAACAACACAACTTAACAACTTGAGTTACTTATTTCTCTCTTTCTTTATTCCTCTGCCATTTGGAATCTACAGAGTCTCTAAATGTTCAAATATTCTTCACAATTCCACCTCCAATATAACCAGCTTTATAACCCCTTTACAAGGGATAAGCCTTCTTTCCAGTAGCTCTCATCTCTACGCAGTTGCTTCTTTCTAAAGAGCACTGTACTCTTCCACGCCTTCTTTTTTTATTGAAGCATAGTCAGTTAGCAATGTTGTGTTAATTTCTGGTGTACAGTATGTGATTCCTTTATACTTACATATACATAATATATATTCCTTTTCATATTTTTTTCGTTGTACACCATTACAAGGTATTGAATATAGTTTCCTGTGCTATACAGTAACTATTCCATGCATTCTTAATCTGGCAATGAACTTGAGCAGGAGGAAAGTTGGTACTTACTCTCCTGAAATATATACAAAAGTTGTGTATATTTGAATATGTGTACTTTACTGTGTATGAATATGTGGTTTTAAATTTTAATAATTCCCTGGGGGAAATTTTTTTTTCCACAAAACACTTAATTACATCTAAGTTGCAAGCCAGGGTTCACCATGGTATGAATATTGGGGAGCTGGAGAGGCAGGGTTGTTCAATAAATATGTGAAAGAAGGATAAAGAAGAAATGTAAGAAGAAGTAATAGATGGAAAGGCAGAGGACTAACATTTTTCATTTATTCAAAAAACATTTCTTGAGCACCTACTGTGTAAGACACCATGCATTACCGTATATATAAGTGTTATAGAACACTTAAAAGAATGCAGATTATTTTCAAAAACATCATCTAATTTAACAGTAATTCATATTTTAAAATTGAATATTTACTAATGAATAAAATATTTTACTGTGACTCTATTAGAGTAATTATTTTCAAAATTGATACAGGGAAAAAAAATAAGTCTTAACAATGACTAAAGTTTGCAAAAAGTGATCACTAAAAATGAGCTCCCTGAAGCTGACTTCTGGCAAATAATTCTCCGAGATATAAGGTACAGCTGTGCGTTCAAGCCTGCAATCACGACATCAGCTAATTTTAGACTATACTTATCAGTAATAATGGAATCTCATTGTTCTCGTTTTTTAATCTATATTATCCGTGATTCCTGCTGTGACAGCTAAATTGTTCTCAAATTTGCCATAGTCAAAAAAGTTTAAATTACACATGTGAATAATTTTGTTTCAAGAACTTTGGAAAATGGATGATGGTAATGATGGAAAGCTTATTCCTGACTTTTGACAAGTTTAGATTGGACTACAGCCAAAAAAGGTTTTCAAAGTGTACAATACCAGCATGTTTTATATATTCAAGGAAATAACTTTTATCATATTACATGAAGTCCTCAATTCACTGGGAGTAAATTAGGTATTAATTACTGCATGTTATTAATACTATTACTTTTATTACTCATTTGAGACTGTTTTAATGAACATAGCAGAATAGTAATCTGAAAGACTCAACCTTCCCATCTTATGTTTCATCCAAAGAGATTAGCCAATAGTAGGACTATTGCATCCCATTTTATAAATGTTTGGTTGATTGTTTTGCCCACAAGGCTGCACACGATTGAGGGTAATATATGTTATCAGGTCTTGTATCCCAGTTCAGTGACTCCTATCACTAGGCACCCAAAAGACATTTTCTGAGTGAGTAAACATTTCCTATCTTTGTTCTACAGAAAAGTCTATCGTTAAATTCATCTTTAAAATATCTAGAAAAATGACAAAATATACAACCATAAATTTACATGATGAAATTGTGCTTAAAAAAAGTTTCTGTTATATGATTCATCTTCAGTTAATACAATATCTGCTCCCCCAAACTAGAATTTAGGACATATTGGGCATGCATTTTTGTCTGTTATACTTAATGCTCTATCTTCAGTACCTAGGCCTGCTTAGCATATAGTAAGAGTTTAATACATATTTTTTAATATATTAATGGGAGAGTATCAAAAGGATCATTGTCTGGCTTTTTTACAGCATCACAAACAGTTATTACCTATACAATTCATTATTTCAATATATTTTTAGGATATACCAGGTACTTTGCTAAATGATGCGGATACATTTCTTTCCATCCAAAATTTCATTCTCATTTTTGAGGATAGAGAAACTCAATCGTATTATCAGAGTTTAGCAGTATATTGACACAATTCAAGAGAAGAGAGTGGTTGGTAAAACAGAGGCTTGTTCGTAATTTAACATAACAATATAAATGTTAAGAAGAATTAAAGTTTCATGTCAATGTTCCAGAAAATATTCTCTTTAGAAAAGTCTCCAACTTGGACTCATTAGTATAAGAAATTATTTTCAAGTCAATGAAGTCAAAATGATCTTGTTGGCTACAATCAAGCTATGATAGAGTGATGTACGCATCTCCTCCTTAGGGGGAAAGGAAGCTAGAATTTAAGAGAAACTTAGGAGAAATGTGTTAGTATTTAAGTATTCTTACATGTCATACCTCATACCTTTCAATGCGTACGACAACTCTGCAGAATAGGAATTATTAGCCCCATTTTTACAGCATGGATACTGAGACTGGGATTTGATATCAAAGCTACTTGCCTCCCCAAATCGTGCTCTTTCCATAATACCTTGCTGCTTCTACTCCATAGGAACTGGAATGTTGGCTCCTTGAAATAACTTTATTCCCAAAAAACATTTGAGTCCCACTTTAGAATTCTTATTCTCTGATGACTTTTTTAAGGCCTTGCCCAAGTTATACTTGAAATGAAATTTTCTAAATTAGATTTAGATGAGTTCTCAGAAGGGTATAATAAGATGAAAAATATACTTAGGAAAGACCTATTTGATATAGCCTGCTTGCTTCTGCATTTAGCTTTTTAAACCTCTTAAAGTCATATAGTAGTTTTTCATTTCTAAATCTTTATTAGAATTTAGACTAATCCCTGGCATAGATGTTCACAAAGCATTTATTTACTGTAGGCTACATGCCAGGCATACCTTTAGGGCCTTTCATATGCATTTTCTCAGTCATTAAATTCTCTCAATATCTGCATTTTACAGATGAATAAACTTAATCTCAAAAATGTTAAGTAACTTGCCCAAATTCACACCGCAAGTAGAAAATAAAGACAGCATTGTAGATGAGGTCCAATGGATCATGTTTTTCCTTTGTCCCATGGCACCTCTCAGAAAATATCTACCTTTTATTTGGGCTTATTCAATTGGTAAAAAGTCAGAAATAATTAATAATAACTTAGAATTGTATTGATTGTGATTAAAAACATACAAAGATTTCTTATTTAATCTTCCCAATAATTCTTACAAATAGGGAATAGTTATTTGTTTTTGTTCTTTTTTTTTTTCACATGAAAAGGAAATCAAAGAAATTAGGCTATTTAACAAAAGAATAGAGAACTAGGTTTCAATATTGGGTCTGTTTGACTTAAAATCCATTCTCCATGCTCACTATTAGTCTAGTTTTAACACAAGAGATCAGCCAGGAAGGCAATTTAGAGGTGAAAGAAAGATAGGCTAGACTATACCAGTTGAGTTGGAAAGAAGGGAAGGGTTGGAAAGAAGGGAAGGATGATGCCTCACCATGTGAATTTTCTAAGAATGTTTCAGATCGACTCAAAATAGGGTAAGGCTTAATATATCACAGTGACTTTCCATTGGTATGTAAAGTAATTTTATTCAAAAAACATGCTTGCTAATTTTTATTCTAATCCCACTCTGTACGCCTAATTATAGCCTAACAGGAACTCCAAAGCTTACTGCACACAACCTGCCTGTTTAAATTCCACAGTGAATATTATTTCCTTTTATCATTCTCAAAACACAATGTTTTAAATAAGCCTATACAAATAATATACACATTGTATCACAGGTTTGTGAAAAGAAGTAAAGCCCACTACTTGACGGCTTCAGGTATGCTTTGGGCATATTTTCTGAAATAGAAATTTTTGCCCTTCAATTTGATCTCTCGATCTCTCTCATTTATTCTAAACTTACTCTCAACTTCACAAAAAAACCCATGCCTGACTGATCTATTAAGCCAGTAACAATTTATTGAGGTAATGTAAGGCATGTACCTGGTACTGTTTTAGCCTCCGGAGAAACAGAAGGGAATGAGACATGGTTATTGCCTTTGGGAAGCTAATGGTCTCTTGGAGAGTCAGACAAATAGATTCAATACAAGGAGGTGAGGTCCTTGTAGAAGTTCTCAGAAGACACAATGGAGGGAAAGGAGGGAAGAGCCAGTTGCTTTTTTTTTTTCTTGAAATCTTTGTTCTTAAAGCTAGAATTGGCTTTTGACTCATCATATACTACAAGTTCTAAGCTAAATTGATTTTGCACATTAATCTGATCGTATCTTCCACAGTTTAAATTATATTAAAGGTCTCCCATCACATAAATTTGAAAATCTTACCAGGATAGAAAGAAAAAGTCCTATATAAAGCCTGGCCCCTGACTACCTCTCATTTCTCATTACATTAAAGCATATACCATCACTTTAGCCATAGTACAGAAATACACAGTTGAACAATGTCCCATTCCTGCCTCTGTGACCTCACATTGGGTTTTTCTTCTATGTGAAAGGCCATTCCACTTTCTTCTAGCTAACTCCAAGTTAAATTTTCTGGTAACTTTTTTCTAGCTAGTAACCATTTGATTTTAGCTCAAGTCATATTCTCCAGAAATCCTTCCTGATCAGAGAGTGTGATTTCAGTGCACAAATCTCGTGCTCCCAAAGCAGTATGATTATTAGAGTGTTTAACACTAAATTGTTGCATTAGTTTTCTATGCTGCATAATAAATTACCACAAACTTAGTTTAAAACAACACACATTTATCTAACAACTTCTGTGGACCAGGATTCTGGGCACAACTAAATTGGGTTCTGATGCAATAATACAATCAAAGTGTCAAGAAGGGCTGGGTTCTCACTGGGGAGCTCAATGGAAAAAAATTTGCTTTCAGTTGGTTGGTGTAATTTATTTGTGGCTGAACAACTCATGAGCTGCTTGCTTCTTCAAAGACAGCAAGGGGAGCGAGGTGCCAGAGTAAGTGTGCCTGCAAGAAAAACGCTCACATAGCATGACTAAATCACAGGTTCACATCTTATCGCCTTTGCCGTATTTTATTGGTTAAAAGCAATCCATTATACTATTCAAATTCTCTGGTTTTCAACCAAAACTAGTTGACTAGGAAAACAGAGCTCATAAACAAGAATTAAAGAAATTTCAGAAACCATCCTTGAGGAAGCACAGACATTGGACTTACAACTGTCTTAAATATGCTCAAAGAGCTAAAGGAAACCAGGGGCACAAAATGAAAGAAAAACAGGAAAATTATTACAGAATATACTAACCCATATAACTAACAGATAATATCAATAAAGACATAGAAATTATTTTAAATGAACCAAACAGATATTCTGGAGGTGAGAAGTACAAATACAAAATGAAAATTTCTTTACAAGAGTCCAACAGCAGATCTGAGCAGGCAAAAGAAGGAATCAACAAACTCGAAGGTAGGTCAATTGAAATTATCTAGGGTGAGGAGCAGAAAGAAAAGAATGAAAGTAAGCAAATAAGCAAACACAGTGAGGAGAAAGAGCGAGAAAGCAGAAAGAATATCTCAAGAAACAGTGGTCAGAGACTTCTCAGATTTGAAATTTGAAATAATGAATCTACATATCAAAGAAGCTCAAGAGACTCTAAATAGGGTAAACAAAAAGAGACTCCCACTGAGACATACTATAATCATATTTTTGAAAGCTAAAGACAAAAAAAGAGAATCCTCAAAGCCTCAATGGAGAAGCAAAAGTACAAGGGATCCTCAAGAAGATTAACGGTCAGTTTCTCAGCAGAGACAACAGAGGCCAGAGGTTGTGGACAACATACTTAATGAGCTGAAAAACAAAAGCTGTCAACCAAAAATTATGCCCAACAAAACTATTCTTCAAAAATGAAGACTAAATTAAGACATTCCCAGATAAACAAAAGCTCAGAGAGTTTGTTGCTATTGTACCTGCTCTATAAGAAATGCTAAAGGTAGTCTTTCAAGATGAAATGAAGGACACTAGACAGAAGCTAAATGCTAGTTGAAGAAAGTAAAGGTAACCATATAGTTAAATATAAAAGCCAGTATTATTATCTTTTTGGTTTGTAACATTCTCTTTCTATACGATTTAAAGACAAATGCATAAAACAATCATTATACATCTATCTATGTTAGTGAGCACACACTGTACAAAGATGTAATTTGTGATAGTAGCAACACAAGGGAAAGAGACTTGCAAGGGAGGAAAGGTTTCTATGCTACTGAAGCTAAAGTGCTATCAATTCAAACTAGATTTTTATACAACTAGAATGTTAATTGCTTTTTGTTTTGTTTTGTATTGAAGTATAGTCAGTTTATAGTGTGTCAACTTCTGGTGTACAGCACAGTGTTTCAGCCATACATAGTCATACGTATATTCCTTTTCATATTCTTTTTCAATATAGGTTACTATAAGATATTGAATATTGTTCCCTGTGCTATACAGTAGAAACTTGTTGTTTATCCAGTTTTGTGAGGATTCACCTTGTACTTCCAATGTAAGAGATATTCTGCCAAAGTTTAGTAGGTATTCTGTGTGAATTGTTCCATATGTAGACATAGTTTTTGATGTATTCATGGGAGAGAGTGAGCTTTGTGTCCTTCTTCTCCGCCATCTTGGCAATCTCTAGGATGTTAATTGTAACATTCATGATAACCCCTAAAAAATAACTTAGAGAACATAGATAAAAGGAAATGAGGATGAAATCAAAATGATACACTAGAAAAAAATCAATTAGAAAAAACAAAAAGCATTAATGAAAGAATTAAGAAACAAAAAGATATGGGATAAAGAAAACAAACAGAAAATGGCAGAAGTCCTTCCTTATCAGTAATTACTATAAATATAAGTTGATTAAACACACCATTTAGTGCATTAAAAGGCAGAGTTAGGCAGAACGAATTTTTTTTTAACTGATCCAACTATATACTGTCTACAAGAGACTCACATAAAATCCAAAGACACAAATAGATTAAAAATTAAAGAATGGAGACACTCCCTGCACATAGTGACCAACAGAGAGGAGGGTTAGCTACATTAATATCAGACAAATAGGCTTTAAATAAAAAATGTTTACAAGAGACAAATGACATTACACATAGGTTAAAGTGTCAATCCACTGAGAATTTTTAACAATTATAAGCATATCCTCAGAAAATAAATAAATTGGACTACATTAAAATTAAATACTTCAGTAAATCACAGGGAACTATCAAGAAAGTGAAATACAATCCACATACTAGGAGAAAATATTTGCAAATTATATATCTGATAAAGATAATATCCAGAGTATATAAAGAACTCTTACTACCCAACAACAGAGGACCAAAAAACTAACTAAAAAATAAGCAAATTATTTGAATAGACAATTTCTCCAAAGAAGATATGTAAATAGCCAACAAGCCCACAAAAAGATGCTCAATGTCATTAGTCACCAAGTAAAATGCAGATCAAACCACAATAAGAGACTACTTCACACCCACTAGGATAACTACAAAAAAGAATGGAAAGTAGCCAGTGTTAGTGAGAATATGGAAAACTGGAACCCTACTACATTGCTGGCGAAAATGTAAAACGACGTAGCCACTGTGGAAAAGGAAAAGAGTTTGGCCATTCCTATTTAAATTAAACACAGAATTACCATATGTTCCAGCAATTCCACTTCTGAGTACATACCCAAAAGAATTGAAAACAGATGTTCAAACTAAAAACTTGCACATAAATGTTCACAGCAGCACTACAGCCAAATCAAGAAATCAAGGAAATGGCCCAAATATCCATCAACAGATTAATGGATCTCTAAAACATGGGATATTCGGATAATGGAATATCATTCAGCCGTAAAAAGGAATGAAGTACTGATCCATATTACAACACGAATGAGCCTTGAAACATTAGCCTAAGTGAAAGAAACCAGACACAAAGGCCACATGTATGATTCCACTTACATAAATATTAAAGATAGGAAAATCCAGAGAGACAGAAAGCAGATGAGTGGTTGTGAGGGCTTGGAGGCAGAGGGTGATGAAGAGAAATGCATAATATGTATGAGGTATCCTTTTGGAGTGATGAAAAAATATTCCAGAACTAAGTAGTGGTGATGATTGTGCAACATTGTAAATGTACACAGTGTCACTAAAGCTAAATTATATTACATACATTTTAGCACAATAAAAAATGTAAATCAAGTTGGAAGAAAACAACACTATCAATAACTTGGTATTTTCTTAGAGGATGGTGGCATGGTATCTTCACAGATTCAGAGTAAGAATACAAAATCAAGAACTATTATTAGCGGCCACCATCTACTGATAAAATATATGAAAATTTACCAGTGTAGAACTTGACACAAAGCATGTTTTCTATACAAACTGACTGAATCAAAATTTCTTTAAAGATACATATTTTGGTGTTGCTGCTTTGGGGGCATTTTTGTGTAACTATCCAGTTATTGAATAGAACATATTAATTATATGTGCTGGCTCTGGGGTCAGATGGACATTGCCCAAGTTCAAATATCAGTTCTTTTATTCTGTTATCTTCAGACGTTTGCTTTGCCTCTCTCTGCTTCAGTTTCCTCATTTATAAAATGGAGATAATCATAATGCTTACATCCTGAGGAATTGGAATTATAGTATAAAATGGATGACAAATTTGTAACAATCCTAGGCTCTGAAATCAGCACTCAGTCAATGTTTTATGGTGATGATGATGACGATGAAAATCAATTTTTTTCTGTAGTTATACCCCACTCCACTTCTTCATAAACAAAAAGAAAATAATTCACACTTTGCATGGGAGGATGGATTATCTCAATGAAACTATTTCTTTCCTGTCTCATTCCAGACATTCTAAGCAGGAAATGTTCCTTCCAACTGGTTCTACACCCTCGGTTTTGCTTCCTGACACCTATAACCTCATCCCTCTTCCACCTTTGATACTCTTTAGGGTCACAATCTAGCGGCATAGTCTGTTCAGATATTTATTTCCATTGTTTCTCAGGGCAATACCCATAATTGCTCATTCTCAGGTTCATGAACCTTGCCTTAACTTTATCTTGCCTGTGACAAATTCATAAGTTGCTGCTTTCTTAGGAGAAAAGCTAAGACATGTTGTAGTACAAGACCTTTCAGTCCTAAAATTAATTCTATGGTTTTACTAGAAACTTTGCCAAATTCAAAAAATTTTATTTGAGGGGAAAAAAAAGACAATGATAACTCAGGTGCCCAGAATAATCTGTTTGTATCTTGCCTACCATTGAGGTTATATAGAAGTAGACAATGAATCAGAACAATTTGTTCCAAAAAGGTATGAGCACAAATCCTCAGGTTGCGGAAAAGCAATTTCTCAATAGGCCAACTGAGAAAAATAATTCAATAATGCTTAGGAACTTGTTGAAATCTGTCCTGTCACTAGACTCCTTGCTGAGAAATATATTTAGAAAGTTCTAGAAAAGAGAAGGCTTGTCAGTACATACCTAGAAAAAACTATAACAGAAATATAAATTTTAGCATGCTCCAGGCACAGAAGTTTGAATATTCAGTAGTTTACAAACATATTCTTGAATTTTACTCTCAGTAATGATGAAAAAAAGCTAAACTGTTTACAGTTGTTTAAAAAAATAGGGACATAGAATAAAATACAAAGTCATATGAGAAAAACTGACACATAACTAATCTATTTCCTCAGCGCATCACCAAAAGTGGCTGATAATATAAGAGAAAATATATATCCTTGATAATAGTCAAAGGAAAACAAATTAAAGCAATGATTAAATAGCATTTTCAATGATAATTACTACCCATGATTTTTAAGGGATACTATGAGGAATTTCCAAACATACAAAAATAGACAAAATATCATGAACTTCAGTATGAGCACCTAGAACTTAATTCCACTAGTGAACTCTGGGAGCCAATTAAGAATGCACCTCCCACTAATCTCAACCATGAGTCAAAGAATCTGGGGTATTTAACCACAATATATTCTAATCTATCATTAGGTGAGGGCTTTTTCCAGTGCCATTAGCTTTCTGGCACTTCTGGCTTTCCTTTTGGATGGATCATAATGTTCCTGCATCCAGACAATGGTCCTTAGTCAAGGAAGTGCAGGTGTTACCAGTATGCAACCTTCAGTATGTAGAAGTCAATGCTCCGATATAGGGTGGGACGCTAACAGATTCCGCTGCAAAAGGTAGACACTTTTTTTGCTTTTTATTTTGAAATGAACTTAGACTTAGAGAATTTTTAAATAGTAATATAAAGTTTCATATATAATTTACTCACATTCTCCACAAGTTAATATTCTACCACATTGGTTTTACCATCAGAGAAAAGAAGAGAAAAAGAGAGATACCAAAAGTAAGAAATCTTGAGTCCAAGTTGTAGACATCATGCCCTTTTTCCCATAAATATTTTAATTCTAAAACACAGAAATTCTCTTATACAACCACTGTACATCGAGTTAATACAGTATAATTGACACAGTACAATGATCAATCTATTTGTCCCATGACTAGTGATGCTAAATTTGATCCTTTGGTTAAGGTGGCATCCATCAGGTTTTCCCATTATAACAATACTGTTTTTCCTTTTTTGAATTAATATATATCCTGTTGGGAGCTGCTTTGGAATTATACGAGTATCTTTCTTCTCACTGAAGTTTCACTTACTAGTTTTAGCAAGCACTTGTCTATTATTGCAATAGCAGTTGCCAAATGGTGATTTTTTAATCCCATTATTTCTTATGCAATTAATAGCTGGCAATTCTACTTAGGGCAAGCATTTCCTCTCTCTACATTTAATTTATTTATTCATTTATTTAAAATTATTATGGGCTCATAGTTTATAATTTTATTCTATGAGTCATGATCCATTAATATATTTATTTTGATGCACACATTGATCCAGATTTGATCAATGGTAGCCCTTTCAAACTGCCTTCTGTGCCTTTTGACATGTCCTCATAATTTTAAATACTTCCTTACTTTCTGGTAGAGCAAGATATTGCAGCTTAATCATGCATTCTCCCAGGCTCAGCCCTGAAATCAGCCATGTTCCGATTGAGCCTGGATGTCTAATAGCAGAGAATGAAATTTAGGATTCAAAAGCTCTCTCTCTCTCTCACTCTACCTCTCTATCAATCTAAGCATGAATTCATACTGATATATTAAATTTCAATTAACTGTCACAAGATTCATTTTAGCCTTTCCGTATTTCTAATTCCCTTTTCTGACAGTGAGAAATCTGGCTCCTTCTACATAAAAATATCTTAGAATCCACATTTAACTTGAGAATCCCTAACCCATACCTATATGAAAAATAAACCTATTAAAAATGTGACATTGTTTACAGTTTGATTCATTTTTAGCTTAACGGTATACAATCAAATTACTTGTCCTAGAGTTACCTGGGCAAGGCTTTCCTTCATGCTTTACAGGTATGGCTAATTTATACATTGGAAATACAATCTGATTCATTTGTTTCTGTTTGTAATTCCTTGTTGATTTAATTTCTTTAAAAAAAATAACTTGGCTCTAATAATCAAAACTATACAGAAAGATTACTGAGAAGAGTGAGTGACCACCCCCGCCCCGGCCCTTGTTCCTCTAGACTTCCACCTTATTTCCACACACCTTCTGGAGATAACCAGTCTCATTCGTTTTTGACTTACTGTTTGTCTTTTCACACAAATGAACAGATATGTGTCTATTTCCTCATTCTCACTTTTTCTGCTACTTTTCTTTTTTCATTTAACAATTTACTCTAAAAATCACTGTCAGTTGGCACTTTTTCTACTGTCTAATTTCCACTGTGATTTTTTTTTAACCTTGGGTTTTTTAGCCTTTCATCAAATTTCATTTATTATTCATTATCATCATTATCATTCATTTCATTTATTAAATTTTAAAACATTGGGGATTTGGGATTTATTTTCTAGTTATCTTTTGGTAAATGATTTCTAGCTTAATTACATAATAGAGAATATGTATTTTGTGGGATTTTAATCTTCTAAAATTTGTCAAAATTTCGTTTTGTTGTAAAGCATTTATGGTCAATTCTGGAAGTGCTCTGTGGGTAATAATAAATAACATGAACACTACAGTTGTTAGGCATAATATTCTATATAGTTAAGCCTGATTTACTTATCGTGTTGTTTATATCTTTCCTAGCTTTACTGAATTCTGCCTGATTGCTCTATCAATTAAAAGAGGACGTATGTTAAAACCTCCCATTCTGACTGTGAATTTCTCAAGAGAGAGAGTGAGAGAGAGAGACTGTGTTGTATTTAGAATTGATACATCTTCCCGGCAAACTGAAGGTTTCATTATCATGAAGTGTCCCTTGCAATCTCTATTAATGGTCTATATTGAAGTCCTGTATCAATATATAGCTATACTAATATTTTTTTGGTTAGCATCAGCATATTATACATTTTATCATCCTTTAATTTTTCAACCTGTGAACCTTGTTTAAAATATATTTCTATTACGTAGTACATAATTAGGTTTTTACTTTTATCTAACATAAACTGATAACCTCTTCTAATTATAGCATTTGTTCTATTTATACATGATGCAATTACTGATATATTTTAGCTATCTCTCCCATTTTATTTGGTGCTTTCTCCTTGTTTTGTGTATTCTATTTGTCTTCTTTGGGGTAGATTCTTTTTTATTATAGTTTCATATTTTTTTCTTCTATTACATTCAAAATAATTCTTCTTTCGTGTTTCTAAGGAAAAGGTCAGTAAATTTTTTCTGTAAAGGACTAGATAATAAATATTTTAAGCTTTGCAGCCACATAAAGCCTGTCTCATATTCTTTTTTATTTTTAAATTTTTATAGCAGTTTAAAGTATAAAGATTGTTTGCTGTCCATACATAAACAAGCCACGGGCTGCATTTAGTTTCCTGATCCTTGCTTTATAGACTGAAAACATGCATCCTTTTTTTTGTCAAAGCTCAATAGGGTCTTCTGAAAAGTAAAAGTTCTAAATTTTGATGAGGTCCAATTCATTAATTTTGTTTCATCAATTGTACTTTTAGTATCAAGTCTAAGAACTCTTTGCCTATTCCAAGATCCCAAAGACCTTCCCCTAAGGATTTTTCTAAAACATTTTACAATTTCGTATTTTTACATTTAAATCTGCAGTCCATTTTTAGTTAATTTGTCAGTAAAATGTAAGGTTCAGATTGACGTTTATTTTTTGGCTTGTGGATATCCAATTGGTCCTGCGCCACTTGTTTTTAAGGCTCTGCTTCCTCCAGTTATGTGCTTTTGCATCTTGTGAAACTCAGTTAGGCATATTTACCTGAGTGTGTGTGTGTATGCGCTTTTTTTTTTTTTCCACTTTGGTGATCTCTGGATATCTTTAATCCAGGAGTTGATGGTTTTTACCAGTTTGAAAAGGTTTCAGCCATCATTTCATTTGTCTTTTTCCCATCTTTAGTGACTCCAATCGCATGGCTGATAGATGTCCTGCTGTATTTCCTACGCCTCTTACTACTCCTTTTCCCCATCATTCTCCCTCACCGTACTTTGAAGATTTTCCGCTGATCTATTTTCCAGCCAGTTTATAAATCCTCTCTTCAATTGTTTCTAGTCTGCTGTTAAGCCATCCATTGAGTTACTAACTTTGATCATTCTATTTTTAAGTTCTAAAATTTCCATTTTGTAACGTAGTATAACTTCCTATTCTCTACTAAAATCCCCAATTCTCTCATTTGTCTACTTGGACATTCAGTATGGTTATTCTAATTCATGTAACTGAATTCCACAATGTCTATGGATTATGTGTGTCTATTTCTTAACCAGTGATATATTTCTGATTCATTTTCTTCCAGTTGTCCTATGAATTACTACTAGTTAGTAGTAATTACTACTTGTTAGGACTTCAGCTTTCAAACATTTTTTTTTTTAAATTAGATATTTTGTCTGCCTCTTTTAATTGTCCTTATGGGAGGGCTGGTTCAAGCTGTTTAGTCTGCTAAAAATATTTGTGGCAGATTTTGTTTTCCAAAGATGGCTATAACAATATTTCTTACTCTCTGCACTCTTTTAGAACTGTGTCCTCACCCATCTAAGAGTGTAGTCTAACTTCTTTCTTGAATCTGGACACATTTCTGACTTGCTTTTAACCAGCAAGATGTGATAGTGACACTATCTGACTAGGTCATAAAAAGCCATTCAAATTCTGTGTATTAGTTGGGACAGGCACCTACAGAGGCCCACACTGCCATGTAAGGAATCTGACTATTCCAAGACCCACATGCTTCAAGGAAGCCTCAAGATTTAGATATTCAAGATAATAACCCCAAAGTGAGATCCAAGCTGATAGCCAGCATCAACTGCCAGACATGTGAGTGAACAAGCCTTCAGATTATTCCAGCCCTCATCCCAGCCAAGGTCTAAGACATCATGGAAGGGAAATACACCATCTCATATAGCCCATTCCAAATTCCTGACCTAGAGAATTCAGGAGCATAATAAATGCCACTACGTTTATAGTGGTTTGTTGCACAGTAATAACTGGAAAAGTTATCACCTGTAAAAAGGGTCCATTAGAGTCTTTCTCTCCCAATTCTGTCATTTTCAACAGTGATGGACCGGCTCCTTTCAGGGCTGTCCCCACTGAGTTTGTATCTTCAGAAGGGATGAGGATAATGTATCTAAGCGACTCATTTAACTCCTAACATTGACTCAGGAACAACTGCCTTATAACCATTGGCTCATGCGACAACAATAACAAAAGGAATGATTTTTATTTGTTTGTTTATTTTATTTTTTAGTTCTCAGCAGTTACTGATAACTACAAATTAGTTTTTTTGTTTTCTTATCACTCACTGTGGTGGTCATTTCCAAATGTCATCAATTAACAATAAAACTTGAACCAAAAACTTTCTTTTTCACTTTATTCTTTTTTTTAATATATTTTTCTTTGGGTTTTGTGTGTGTGTGTGTGTGTGTGTGTGTGAGGTAATTAGGTTTATTTATTTTTAGGGTACTGGGGATTGAACCCAGGTCCTTGTGTATGCTAAATATGCACACTACCACTTGAGCTATGTCTTTCCCCCTCCATTTCATTCTTTAATAACCATTTGTCCTTGAGTGCTTAAGCAATTTATACTGTTTTAATACCAATTTTACATATATAAAAGAAAAATAAGAATGCTTACCTCTTAATATGTGGGGGATCTTTTAAGGACATGCAATTAAAAGAGCTTACTACATTATCCAGCATATGGAAAGTGCTCAAAATGTTAGTATACTAATTGAATCTTTTTTTTTTACATTTTTTTAAATTGAGTTATAGTCAGTTCACAATGTTGTGTCAATTTCCAGTGTAGAGCACAATTTTTCAGTTATACATGAACATACATACATTCATTGTCACATTCTTTTTCTCTATGAGCTAACACAAGATCTTGTATATATTTCCCTGTGCTATACAGTATAATCTTGTTTATCTATTCAGCATATACCTGTCAATATCTACAAATTTCAAACTCCCAACTGAATCTTAATCTAAAATAACTGAGGCAGTGTCTATATGATAAAATAACTTCCTAGTTTGACTTAAAGTTTTGTCACATCATTTTTTTCCAATAAAAAACTACATATTAATTATTTGAGTATTTTGATTTTTCTGAGTAGTGGCATAAGATTTTGGAACCGTGTAGCACCAACAATGAGAAAGCAGTCACTGGGTAGGGAAAACTACAAAGGAATGTAACAAAAGCTGTTGTCAACATTAAAACTTACTGTGCCTATTACCAATAGGCAAGGAAGACTAATCACACCGTGTGATTTTAGTACAGCATTCATACTCACGGCAAAAATCTATATTAGTGCAGAAGGATCCTAAAAAATAGTGAGAAATACTTTAGGTAGTGCACCTCCAAGGAAAATATTTTAGTTAAAAGCCATCCTTTAAATTGTTATTATATTCTGTGGGAGATAGGGGTAAGAATCTCAAAAATTATATGTTGTTAATGATTTGCCTGGCAATGTGTGAAGATTAAACTAGTAGGTAAAGCAGATAAATCAGTAGGTAGATAAAAGCAGGCCTGCATTAGAGAGAACCAAGGGGAGGAAACAACAATGAAGTTGTAGCTTGATTAGGAAAAAAAAAGGCAAATTAAAAACTATCTTAAAGCATATGAAGACTTATTATATTTAAAAAAAATGGTGGCCAGCTGGTCTCCATCCATAGTTAGATGCACCTCAGGAAATTGGCTTAAATTGCATTAAAAGGATTTAAGTTCCATATAAGAAGTGTTAGACTTGAGAGTGGAGGGAGATAAATGGCTCCTAAGGGGAATGTGGTCACCCCACTCTTAGAGAAAGATTGTGTATCTCAAAAAACCACGATCCCTCTGAATTTAAAAATAATCCTTTTTGGGTCTTCTGAGAGCAAGCACATGGAGGGTGGTCTACTAAACAAATACTTTTTTGACAAAGGATATGTCAAAACCACCTCCAAGCAAAAGAAAGAATTTCCTGAGAGGATGATTAAGCACTAGATTGGGTAATTTTTAAAAGTTCTGTTATCCCTTTCACAGCAGGTTTTTACGAAAGGAATTTTTTTTTCTGTCTGAAATGATTTACTCAACCGTCTTTAGAGAAACACTGATCACTGTGATGAGGACAGTCTTCTCAATAAATTTTATGCAAAAATTTTTACCATCACTTTACATAGGAAAAACTAAGGTTCAATGACTTGACAATATTCAGCTTATATGCAGTGGACCCAATTCAAACACCAGGAATTGAGGAGTCCAGCGGTAAAATCACACTGTGAATCAAACTGCAGGCTTTGGCATGGTTACCATCAGAGTGTCAGTTATCAATCAGCATGGAGTAAATAATCAGTCAAGATACAGCAAAGAACGTGATTTCACAAATAATCCAGTCAATTATCTCAAAAGTTAGTAGATAATTATCCTGGTCTTTGAGATATGAAACATCATTCATTCATTTTTTTTCATTTATTCAACAAATACCTGTGGAGCATCTTCTTTGTATGTACCTCTTCTATGTGCTGGGGACACAGCAGAGACCAAGACAGATAAGATTCTTACCTTCACAGAGTTAATACTCTAGAGAATATAGATAAATAATAAAAAGCAATAATAATTACTCTCAACATTTGTTGGGTGCTTGTATGTCCCAGAAACTGTCCAAAGAGTATATTATTTTCAAAGCAACCCAGAAAGTTAGTTACTATCTTTATAAATCTATTAGAGAAGGAAAATTCACCATAGGGAGGTTAAGTAACTCGGTCTAGAAAAGACAATTAAAAAGTGTCAAAACCAGTGCCTGGGTCCAGAGTCCCTGTTTTTTAATTACTATTTCAGTTAATCTGAAATGGTAAGTTTTTCTAAAGATTCAACTGCTACCTGCCTCTTCATGAAAAGTAAAGAAGTAAAAAATCAAACAGAGCAAAAAGAAAAGAGAGAAAATCAGTATTTCGGAAAGGTAGAAGATGAAGGTAATACTTTTCAATTGCTTTGTCAAGACACGCCTCTGATAAAATGACAGGTAAACTAAGGAATGAAAGACAAGGAAAAACCCTCCACGGGAAGACCCTCCCGAAGAGTGTTTAAGACAGAAGGGCCTGAGATGAAAGGAAGTCTGGTACACGCAGAGAAACAAAAAGCCAGAATTGCTGAAGTAGAGTGATGGGGAAGAATGGTAAGAAAGGACAGAGAATATGGCAGTGGCCAAATCATGTTAAACCAAGGCAGTGATTGCTTTATTTCTTCTAGTTAGGATGGCAAGCCATTGGAGAGTTTTAAGCAGAGGTGAAACTGTCCAATTAAAATTTTAAAAGATAACGTAGTCTGCTTTGTGGAAAATAATACTGTAAGGAAAGGAAAATCAGAGCAAGAAACCCAGGAGGGAAGGAACTCAAGTTGTCCAGGTGAGAAATGATGATAACTTAGACCACAACCTAACTAAATCATAATCGTAGTGGACAGATTGAGAGAGAGATTTTGAGGTACATGTTGATCACTGTGAAAAGCCAGTGCCCTGTAAGTGTGTTTAAGTCTCTCCTAAACTTAGGAAAAGTATTTTGTCAAGTATCCAAACTCAACTCATCTTTCCAACATTACCTCACACTGAAAGGGACCTCTAAAATATCTTTTGTTCATTGTGGGGAGGCTCTAAACGTTAGTCTTATCTCTACACCTTGACTTCCATTACCATTGCTAATTCAAAAAGGCAAGATAAAAAAATACTTCTAGATTTTTTTACCTCTCAATCAAATACAGTTAGATAGTTTACCCTAAAATGATTCCCCAAGAGCCACCAAATAAATTCTAAACTTGTACTTAAAGTCCTTTTCAAATCGTTCCACTCCGCCCTTCCAATATCACCATCTGCTTCTCCGCAACACAAACCCCACTGATCTGAATTCATTACACATGACACATGCTTTTCCTTTTCTGTTCTCTAACCTTTACCACACTCTTCTTCTGAGAGTGGAGAAATATTTTACATAAATACATTTTTTATTTATTTAATGTATAGTTTCTTATAATGGGAATTCAAAAAGGACTTACTAAGTTGATTGATACTTCTTCATCCAACAAAGTAATTCTCATCTTTCTATGACCACTACAAATATTTATTGATTCTTATCAAGAAGACTTTTTAATCTTTAAATTTCTCACACATAAAACAATACTTGGCTTCAATAGTGTCAAAGGGTAACTGAGAGTATTCCAAGTTTTCCAGGCTGCTGATGTCTGTTATTTATATGATGTAGTAATACTTTTATGTTAATAAAATATAACTGAATTAATAATGAAGTCTAATAAAGTTGGCATAAAATACAAATTATACAGTGGAAGAAAAAATTATTTGCACACTTTTGAAAGAAAATCTGGTAATATATATAAAGAACCATAAAAATATATTTTGTTTTAGATCTAACAATCAAATTTTGAGAATTTGTCCTATGAAAATAATGAAGTTATATGTAAAAGCATTCAGTTTATTTTTGTTATAATAAACCAACAGAAGTTACTTTTATATCTAATAAAATGGCATCATTTAAATATATTTTGGTACAAACTCAAAGAAACAATGAGCAGCCACTAAAAATGATAATTACACAACTGTGTAGCAATACAGAGAAATAATCACACGGACCTAATTTAAAATCAATATATAAACGTTTCTGTAAAAACTATACTTAAAATGATCTAAAAATACACATATATGTATGTATGTTTGTGATAGAAAGAAACACAAAACTTATAAAAACTGTGTAGTTTAGGGTAGTGGAGTAAGGATTATTTTTTCCTTGTCCCCAAAAGTTTTGTAAAAGTATTACATCTTCTTAACTCAAAAACACAGTTATGATAGATGTTTCCTTTATACAGTACATCATATTCTTAAGATTAATAAGAGTGTACATGCTAGTAGCTAGAAAAGAGTCTTTCTGAAGAATGCTTTCTCTTGTAAACATGATTGAAAGGCTGGCTTTGATAACTCATGGATGCTTATGCAGAAAACGGCTTTCTTTACAGACTAAGAAACAGAGAGAAAAAAGAAAAAGAGAACAGGGGGAAAAAAAGGAGGGAGGGAAGGAAGAAAGGAATCTCTATGTTCATCCAAATTTCTTTTTGCTTTTTTAGGAAGTGATTATGACCCAGGAACAATACTTATGAGACAGCTCCTTTATAACCATTACAGAATTCTTATAAATTTTGCAAAAAGTACATACCAAGTAAAAATCAATTAAAATGTACCCCACTCCAGCACACAGAGAAATACCACTCCTTATGTTTCCCCTTTTTATGGGGGTGCCAATTATAGATTCTTACAATAGAAAAGATAATCATTTAAAAAAAAGAAACTGACCACCTACTATGTGCCTAGCTTTACAGGTAATCAATATAAATGCACTCTGTAGTCATGTATAACCTGCCCATATTACTAATGATGAAACTGAAGCCCTGAGAATTGACTCTTCTGAAGTCACACAGCTTGTTAAGTAACAGAATCAGAACTACAGTGTTGTTTTGGAGACTAAATCCAGTGCTCTTTCCATCATAGCTCTAATTAGCAGGCACCAAAATAATGAAAGATTCATAAAATCTGGTTAACACAAACTATAACGCAAAAAGATAGTTACTGTTCACAAAATTTTTAAATGGAATATTTTTAAAATATGCCTAATATGCCTAGAAATGTGAGATAAAAGTAGGAAGTGATCAAAATAGAATTAATTTAGTTTTTTTAATAGTAACTGAAAACCTAATATGCACCATTTATGGAGCTCAGGAGCTGAATATACTTACTATTTTTCCCTTATGTTGTATCAAAAAGTTAATAAATGATATAAAAATACCAGAACACTTTGAAAGAGCTAATGTTATATGAAAGAATGGAATTTGTAGACGCAATGTTTCTTTGTCTAAATTTCTATTTGTATTTTGATGTATGTGATAGTTTAGCTATGTTTCTGGACCTCGGAGAAGTGGCCATCTGTATGAGACGTGCTATGTGTCCCAGGAGTGCACTCACCTCTCGTCACCCAAGGGCCAGAGGCCAGCCAGTCCCAGGGAAGGGTCTGGCCTGCGTTTGTGAACTCGTTCCACAGGCTGTAGGACTGTTCTTTCCTCGCTTCTGGTTGTCTGCTCCCCGGCGGGTGAGGCTGGAGCAGAGGCTTGCGCAGGTTTCCTGGCGGGAAGCGCGGACGCCTGCCCGCCGGCGGTGGCGCTGGGTCCCGCCCTCTGGCGCGCAGGGCCCTGTCTAGGGGCGGGTCTAGAGGCAGCTGCCGCTCACGAAGGCCTCAGACAGCCAGTCTGCTGATGGCTGGGGCTGCCTTCCCTCCCAGGATGTTGTTCGCCCTGAGGCGTCCCAGCACTTAAGCCTACAGGCTGTTGGTCCGGGCCAGGTCTGGGTGCTAACGACCCAAGCAAGAAGTTAGCCTCCAGGGAAGTTCGTGCAGCTGACTTCTCCCAGAATGACCGCCGCCAGCTTTTATGTCCCCTGGGTAAGTCACAGACGCCCCACACCTCCCCCAGGAGACCCTCGAAGACCAGCAGGCATGTCTGGCCCAGGCGTCTGTGAAATCACCTCCTGGGTCCTGGGTTCCAGTGCACGTGAGACCCCCTGTGTCAAAGCCTCTGTTTCCCCCAGTCCTGTGGGGCCCCGGGAACTCAGCGCTGCTGGCCTTCAAAGCCCAGTGCTCCGGGGGGCCCCCCTCTCGGTGCTGGGCCCCGGACTGCGGGGCCTGAGGTGCGGCTCAGCGCTCACTGCGGCGGGTGGGCCGCCGCAGTACAATTAGTCTCCAGCTTGCGCGGCGCCCACGGGGGAGGGATATGGGGCCCCTCCGACTTTCCCGCTGCGCTTCCCTCTTTGTGTCTCCAGTTGAGGAAGCCCTTTTTTGGTCTGCCCCAGTCTTTTTTGTCGGTGGCTGTTTAGCGGTCGGTTGTGGTTTTGTGGCGATGGTGAGGGGCGGCGAGCTCGAGGTCGTAGTACTCCGCCGTCCTGACCGGAACTTTCTACGGACCCTGTGGTTCTTATGCGAAGGAGAGGAAACGTTTGGATCAGAGCTTCAATAGGAGAAAAAGCCTCCACGTTTTCTAACCCTGGAATAATCAACATTAAATAAAAAGCAATGCTTTCGAAAGGAGAAAACTGTGTTAACTACAGGCTAAATAAAGCTCAGTCAGAAATAACATTGTGGGCAAACAGCTATCTGTGAGCTTTCGATTTCTAGTAGTCAAATCTAATTGATTTAAATGAGTGGTAAATAAGTTTATTTACTGTCTACTTCATTCTTCCATTTTATAAGACATAGAGTATCTGTAGATATTTATGTAAGTATTTGTAATTACTTGTTTTATTTCTATTTTCTTCACTGGCCAAGAAAATTCTAGAAGGTAGGGACGGTATTTATTTTGTTCGCTACTGTCCGCCACCCAACTAACGGGTACATTGTACACTTGACAAATTTGTACTGAACAGGTGAAGTAGGCACTGTGGCAGCAAAGGGGAAAAAAAAGGAAAAGATGTGTCTTATTTAAGTCATGCTGAATTTTGATTAGCTCTTTCCTCGTTTATCTCCCTTGTCATACTAACATTTCCTCAAGGGCATCTAATTTTTATTCACCTTTGTCCCAGAATATATAACTATGAGTGATATATGGGCACTCAGTTAATACTTATTAAAATAATTGAACTGGGTAGGAAATAGTACAGTTGCACAGGAAAGGACAGAAGTAGAAAGGACCGTGTAACCCAGTCTGATGAGTGTATAATGGAAGTAAGAGAGAGACGAGCCGAAGATGATAGGGTTTCTGAAGATGTCATGTATTACCTCCAGATGCTCACACTTCCAGACACTGTACAACAAGCATAAAATAGATCTTTTTTTTAAGTCAAAACAAGACACTAAAATAGTTATTATAGAAAGTACATTATGTAATATGATAGGGAAAAAGAAAAGATTTAGAAATGTATTAAAGAAGGTAGAGCAAGTGATTTGAGAGGCTTATAGTTACGGTAATTCTCTCTCCAGATTTTCTGAAACACTATCTCGTCTATGTTTCATATAGTTTTTCCATTAAGCCATTACGATTAAAAAATTCTAACGCTGAAGTAACCGAAATACTTTCACTGCCTACCACTGATATTGAAAAAGACAAAAAAGAACAAAAACAACAACAAAATCTGAGAGCATATATCCCACTTGAGAGGTTTTGAAATAATGGTAAACACATCTCTAAGATTCTGGGCTACCTAGCCTAGAGTTAAACAGATTAGTTCAGTGACAAAATCTACAGTTTTCTTCATTATATATTAAAATCTATGTTAAGACTTTTTATTCCATCCATCTCTAATATTTTAGGCTATTAACAGTGAATAAATTTCTCATCACAAGAGAAAAATTAGAACTGTGAGACAGATGATGGATGTTAACTAGTTATTGTGGTAATTACTTTGCAGTACATGCATATATCAAATCATTATGTTGTACACCTTAAACTGATACAATGCTATGTGTCAAATACATCTCAGTAAATCTGGAGAAAAAGTAACTAGCTTTAGCAAAAGAAAATCGTTACAATCCCAACTTAAAGTATATATGAAAAATAAAAATTAATATATGATAGGCATTTTTTAAATGTTGCATGTAGTTACCAGGAGAACTTAGGAAATAGATATTATTTCCATTTTACAAATCAAGAGCATGAGCTTTAGCAGTACCGCATAGGATGTTTCACAATCTGTTATAAAATACTATCTACCTCCATTGTTGGAGGACGCCTCCAAATTAAGACACTCGAAAAAAATGAAAGGACTGGACAGCTGGGACAGGGTTGAGCTTTCCTTTTGGCATCTCAGGTGATGAACTCATGCCTTGGAGAGTGATTGATTATACTGACTTCAAAATATTAAGGACCCATAAATGATTTGCTACCCTAAGACTTAACATCTGACCACAGTTGAAATCCAGCATTCAGAAAGTTTGCAAACAAGAGCTTTCTTGGAGGTTGTTGTCAGGAGGAATTAATAAACTATGAATAATAGTCACACGCAGAATCTCAACTGCCTCCATTCCTCAGCTGGCATTGTATATTACTCGTGTCAAAATACTAGGATTGCGAACTCTCAGGGACTGGAATGAGAAGAAGGGAATAAAAGGTTTTCTCTGTGGATGAAAAATATGGCCCGCCATACCAGTAAACAAAGGATGTTGCAGCCATCAAGCCATCACATTTCAGCCCACCCCCGATGGGGAGCCCTGAGGATGCTCAGGATGGAAACAGGATGCCTCCCATCAAGCAGTCAGCCACTGCAGCCACCCGCAGTGGTGCACCCTGAGGAGACTCAGGATGGGAAAGCACAGGACACTGGCCCTAGACAGCTAAGATGCATATCAAAGGAATGATTTCGGTGAACCCAGACTCTCGCATCTTCCCATATATAGAAAAGCCCTAATTCCTTGACTTGAGATATCTGGTTTTCTTTAATCAATAGTAATCTTTTGATATTCCAACTACCTAGCCTTTGTTGGGAAACTCCTATATATCCTGACTCTTCCCTCACCTCTTTGGAGCAGTCTCTTAGAGCTATCTGAGAGGCTGTCTCTTGGGCTTGAAGTCCTCCGAAAGTCTGCCCAATAAAACAATGCTCAACTTTTAGGCTGTACAATTTTTTTCAGTTGTTATCTCCAACCATGATACTGGATGTCCCAAGACAGTATCGCAAACAGTTACCGAGAGAGAATTTTTTATTTTAACATTCGAACTTTCCCTGTAATATCATCTCCTACTTCCCAGATCCAGTTTTATTAAGAGTGGTTTGAATCATGGCACATGGAATAAAAAGGAGTCACTATGATATTGAATGTAGAACTCTCTGGTTCCCTGCCTGAGCTGTTAGAAACAGTGCCAAAACTGAATAAGGGAATTAATTATAGCCATTTTTTATGCTTGATGGGCATCCTGTTTCCATCCTTAGCATCCTCAGGGCTTCCCATCGGGGATGGGCTGAAATGTGATGGCTTGATGGCTGCAACATCCTTTGTTTACTGGTATGGCAGGCCATATTTTCACCTTCTCTTGGATCAGAAGATCCTTGAGAAATGGAAAATTCAGTCAGAGGAAGTGTGAGGTGGCTCCTACAAAGGTTTTTAAGAGGCAGTCTGTGTAGGGGGCAAAGCATGGATTCCGGAGCAGGACTGCCTAGGTTCAGAAAGTCCCAGCTTTACCGCTTACTTCCCATGTGACAGGGGCAAGTTATTGGATCTCTCTGTGCCTCAGTTTCCTTAACTGTAAAGTGGGGTAAAAGTAGTTCTTATTCCCTTGGATTGTCATGAGAGATGATTGTGTTAATATAAGCAGACCACAAAACAGCATCTGCACACAGGTAATTTGAAAGCATTGGCCATTATAATCTAAAAACAGAAACTTCAGCTTTCATGTTCCCTCACATCTCCTCCCAGTTGGAATCTTATAAAAGGTCGAGGATGTTAATATCTGTGTAGTGCTGCTTAATTCAAAATTTCACGAAGGCCTATATCCAGAAGACAAATTAAAAAGGTTAAGTGGGGGCCAAGATGATCTGGCAATAGGAGATTTGGGTTCTAGCCCTGACTCTAAAGGCTTGTTTGACATTGTGAAATCAAAGCACATCTCTTGGGCTGTCTTTCCTCATTAGTTAATTAATAGTTTGGGCTAGGTCAGCATACCCCAAAGCATGTGCTATGAAAAATTTACAGTGATGATAATATTCTTTTGAAATATTTTCATATGTGCTTTCATAACTGAAAAATTGCTACTGTGTACCCTCCAACCTACTGAGCCAATGTCCTTGGTCCCCTCAAGGTGAGAGCAACCTACCTAGAGCCAAGTGGTTCAATCACGGAGTTGACTTCATTATTTTTTCCAGTCAGTCTCTAGGCAACAGTGCAGGGGATAAAGTTTGTCACAAGAAAAAATGATTTCTAAAATTCTAAGCTAATTTTATCTTCAATAACACCAATAAAAAGGTCTCTTACGGCTAGTGGAGTGAGAAAAAGGGGTAGGATTCAAATAAGTGAAGCAAGACAAGAGACATATGTGTCAGGCATCCACTTAGCTGGGGAGTAAGGATAGGGGAACATGCTTTGTTTGTTACATAGTTTGAGGGAAAAGTAAAAAATGTCCCTGATATGCCAACAGGGAAGAAGCTTCAGGGCAATAATAGCAACAGGTATAGCTAAGCTAACAGGAGTCCTGAGTTTACACTCTTCTACCACCTTCGACTGTGTGAAAAGGCTCCAGAACTTCCTCCTGGCTCCGAGGAGGTAAGGTGGGGAATGTGTGAAAAGTAGCTGAGTAAAGACCAATGATACATCATAGAGTGACCACGGTGAGGGGAAAGATGACCCCTTTTTACGGAATGGACAGCCTTGGCCGGGGACTGAATGCAAGATGTTTCAATATAAAGGAGTCTAGCACTACCACGAGCTGAGGTGGAGTCAGTTAGTAAAAGAAGGCCAAAAAATCCAACTTGGGCCAAATTATAAAGTCTAAGTTCACCAGCCGCCTTTCAGCAAACCCCAGCACAAGGAAATCAAGGGGCTGGATCAGTCATTCCATAGTAGACACTGGCAAGAATCCAGAGGAATGAGCACAGACCCCATTGCCAAGAGGTAACACGAGCCAAGTCCACCCTTAGCCATGCAGCCAGATGCCAATTTGAGACATGAGGGTGCTGATTGAACTAACTGAGCCTTGCACCCAGGGAGACAAACTTACCAAAAGAGATTGTTCAAGCTGGAAACCTCTGAGATATTTTTGTTTGGCAGTTAAATTTACCCACACCCACATACTCACTCACTCCTTAGACCAATCGCTCAGCAGTCTAGGAGCTCACGAAGACCACTAGACTGATCACAGAAACTGAAGAACCTGGTTGTGTGTGTGAGTGAATCTGCAACCATATACCCGTAATCTCACATGATGTCCCATTAGAAAGAAATCTCTATACTCAAATGTACTCAGGAAACGTTGGATAAAATATCCTTCTTGTCTCCAGATCCATAACTCATATTAGCATATTAAGGACTATAAATGGCCAACAATAGATAAATCGGTTCAAATGTTTTTGAATTCTAGCATAAGTTTTGTCTGCTAACACTACTTTCCCAGACATTACTTCTGGTTACACATCTATCCCCACCACATGTGGAAATAAGTATGCATGTTCCACGGCACAAAACTTGGTTTCTGATCCAAGCAGCGTCAATCAAATCCTTCGATAGCATTTTCTGTCTTGAGTTGGTGAGGAAGAAAGAGCCCTTTATCTTTGTTGGTTGCAAACACTAGGAATATCAGTTTGGAGCTCGCTGTAACCATTGTGTGCAATATACAGAGAGAAGCAAAGACCAAAGAGAAAAAGCAAGGGAGCTGAAGGTTTTACACCTGGTTGATCTCTTCCCTTCCTGGTTACAACAGTTTGTGTTGAAGCTTTTGTCGCTTGCAAACAGAGTCCAAATTAACCATAGACCAACCACTTAGGTTTTTGGTTTTTTTTGTTAAGAAGAAGAAGGAAAAAAAAAACTATTATCATCAAGAAATATACTTTGGGTCAATAAAAAATAAAATTAAAAAAATATATATATATACTTTTGGAAATGCTGGTTTTAATTATGTGATATCTTTTTTTTTTTTTTTAATTTCTATTATGGGAGTAAAAGCCTGGGCTCATGTGTTACAAGCACAGAAAGGTGAAATCATATCCAAAGTAAGAAATCCCCGTCGCCAGAGACAGGCATAGTGCTCTTTGTCTTCAAAATGCCATATTAATGAGAAATTTGAATCCAGACATTTTAAAATCTCCATCAGTGTCCTCCATTACTTCATCATTAGTGGAAATGGCAAAATGCTCACTAAAAATTACTTCCAGAACACGAAATGGATATTATACTGTTTAAATGGATGTCATATAAAAATAATTTTCTTTAATCATAGCACAAACCATTGCTATGATGCCATAGTCATTGTGAACCTTAGGGATTTCTTCATTTGGAGTGGAATGAATTTTGACTAGGCATAAGTGCTTTTTTGTGAAAAAGTAAATCCATAAAACCCAATACATTGAAAATGCAACCAGGTGTGAGTGGCTTTAAAAAAATAAATTATGCCAAGATATGTTGCCCAGCTGTGTTTCAAAATTTCAAGAGATCTTAAGATATAGTCCGGCATTAGGGGGCTCAATAATACTAAATTATATTTTCCTATGTCTTTTGTCTCTAATTTAAAACCTATTTACGAGAAAACTGAAGATGTAGCTTTTTATTGCTATGTATAATTTACTAAAAAATGTTGCTTAGCAAAATTTTTACATGATACTTATGCAGCCTTTAATATGGAATTTGTTTCAAAAGTAAGTTATTTTAACTGTAAAAAGTGTAAAAAAGAAATCAACATCATATATTTAAACTTCGTTCTTATGAATACACACGTTAGTAGAAAAGGCCTAAACCAGAGTCTGACAATACTGAGTTCAAACCTCAGTCTTGCCAGTTGAGGAGTTATGTAACCTTCAGGGAGTTGGTGAACTTCCTAATCTCATTAGCTAATCTGTAAAATGGGTATGACAAGACTGTCAAACATATTAAATAATAAAAGTTGAAACTGCCTAGAGGCATTCTCTCCTCAACCTTCTACTATAGAAGTAGAAATAATGATAGTACAGACTATGCCTTCTCAGGACAGTTTTATTTCTCAAATTCTATTTTTTTTAATTGATATATAGTTGATTTACAATGTTGTATTAGTTTCAGTGTACAGCAAAGTGATTCAGTCATACACAGACACACACACACACAGACCCAGGCACACACACACACAGACACACACATATATTCTTTTTCAGATTCTTTTCCAGTATAGGTTATTACAAGAAACTGAGTATAGTTTCCTGTGCTATACAGTAGGTCCTTGTTGTTTATCTATTTTATATGTAGTAATGTGTATCTGTTAATCCTAAAATCCTAATTTATCCCACCTCCCTCCCTTTTCCCCTTTGGTAACCATAAGTTTATTTTCTGTCTGTGAGTCTGTTTCTGTTTGTAAATAAGTTCATTTATACCATTTGTTTTAGATTCTACATATAACGGATATCATATGATATTTGTCTTTCTCTGACTTACTCCACTTAATATGATATTCTCTGGATCCATCTATGCTGCTTCACATGGAATTATTTCATTCTTTTTTATGGCTGACTAATATTCCATTGTATATACATGCCAATAATCTAAATGATTATTTTAGTGTAGTATTTAAATTAACCTCACCACAATTATGGATTCCAAAATATTTAGGTAATGCTATAAAGCCACAGATGTACAACTAACAAATTCAGCAAATATTTAATGAGGATCTGTTGGGTTCCAATGCAAAAATCTATACTGAAGAATTCATATAAATGAGAAAAAAATATATATGTATCAAGTTTTCATCATGTTCCAAGGAGAAAGAAAGAAATCACTGGAATATGAGACAAACTGGCTAAGTGATTATGAATGGATATGAATTCTCCTATTTGATAAAATGCCACAAGGAGGTTAATTTTATCTCCCCTAAACATGAGGATTCCAAAATAGCATTGCCTGATAAAAATACAAATCAGGCAATGGGGGATGGTATAGCTTAAGTGGTAGAGTATGTGCTTAGCATGCACGGGGTCCTAGGTTCAATCCCCAGTACCTCCTCTAAAAATAAATTAACCTAATTAGCTCCCACTTGCCAAAATAAAAATAATTAAATTATATAATAATAAATAAAATATTTAAAAAGTGATTTCCTTAAAATATATATATATAAATCAAGCCATAAATGTGGACCACATATGTAATTTTAAATTTTCTAGAAGCCACATTTTGAAAAAGAAAAAGTAAAGTCAACTTTAATATGATTTTCTAATAATATTAAATAGCATAACATGTAAATATTTAATATTTATAATAAAAATATTTTAATATGCAATGCACATAATTATTAATGAGATGTTTCATATGAAGGGAGGGGCTAAATCTTCAAAATCTAGTGGGTATTTTGCATTTGCAGCCCATTTCAATTCAGACTAGCCACATACCTTTAGCAGCTACGGTCTTGGACATCACTGCTTAGAGCCAGTGTACGCTGTCAGTCACAGTCAAGGGGATGCTCCCACCCAGACATTTGAATCTTGGGAAGGCAGTACAAAGCCTCACTGGTTACAGTGGAGTTGAGAGCAGTGGTGTGGAGCAGAATATCCTGTGGTAGCAAGTGTCCACTGACAATAGAGCCAGTCACTGTGTCCTAGGTAAGTAACTCATGTGAGCGTGGATAAGATATTGTAGGATAACCAGCAATTCTTGGTTATTCCTTAACATTTATGTGGTCTTCATAAATTTATTTTCTGCTTATCTGAAGCAGAATTGGTGGAGTTTTTTTGCAATTAGGAGCTTTAATTATTACAGAGATATTTTGTAGTAACAAAGTAAAATTAGACGACTGAAAAGGAAAATACCAAGTTCCATGGAAGTTTGCAGAGAGCCCCGTAGGTCAAAAGTCAAATTTGAGTGTAAAATTTAAGGATAGGTAGGACTTAAATAAGTGGCTATGAGTTAAAATTGTCTACTTGAGCCCTTTGCCTTAATTATTATCCTCATTTAATAGAATAGTCAATCAAGATCTAGAAGGGTAAAGAATCAAGAGACATAAAAGATGGTTCTAGCCCTGATAGCAGTAATCTGAGAAGAACACTTAATTTCTTCAGATATTACCTCATTCCCATCCACAGGCTGAGAGGGTTGGATTCAGTTACATGACTTCAAAGACTCTGTAACAGTGGTAGCAAGTTGGCTGTAGGATTAATGATTTAGATGAATGAATGTCTAGATGATAGATAGATAGATAAATAGATAGATAGATAGAGTAATGAAGGAATACAGAATAAAACAATATGCTAACTTAACAACTTATGTAGCAACTTGAGTTTCCTCAAAGGAAAAACTCATCTTTGTAAGGAATACGTAGATAACCTGGTTAGATGGGAAGAGATGATACTCCTAAAATAATACTGACATAAAATAATGCTTATCACTAACTTCTGTTTGATGAAAGAATATAAACTTGGAAATTTATAGGTGAAATCATATTTGATTCCCTTTTTGGAGAGGGAAGAATCAGAGAGGCTGATACTGCATGGTGGGGTTAGGACGAGAGAGGAATTTCTCAGGAAGTCAGACAAAAGGGAAGATGAGGCAGGGGCATGTCAAATGGGAATATTTTCAAAATTAGGGTCATGTGCTCTGCGGTGTGAGCTTTCTCCAGAGCCTTCACAGCTTCAGTCTAACCAAAAAAGTTTAAATGGCATCAATTTCCTATAGACAGTCCCAGTTAGAGGGGCTGTGTTCTGCTCTCTGGTTGATAAGAGTCTAGAAAAGTATCAGGCCATGTAGACTTAGAGAACAACTCTATCACAGAGTAAACATCCAATTAACGTTTGTCAAAGTAAATGAGGATAAAAGTATAATGCCTTTGAAATGTAACACATCTTCAGTGTTTTAACTCATAAAATCATAAAATCAACTCACTTAGAAATATCAGTGAGACTCTTTGATGTAATTTAGTAAGAACTCAACTAAGAAAATTTGCAAAGATCAAACACATCTCTTGCTTTATAATTTTATAGTACCTACAGATTTTGATGGCTCAAAAGTTTTGGCAATTTTCAAGGCTAAAGATTTAAAACATGTTTGACTCTTACGCTTTAGCACTAATATATTTATCCCTGTCAGAGAATCATAGAAATCAATTATCCCAACCTTCATTTTATAGACTTGAAGTGTTTAGATGTTTAGCTGCTGATCTTCTGAGGTTCCATTTTGTTATGAGCTGAATTGCATCACCCCAAAATCCACATGTTGAAATCCCAAACCCCAGGACCTCAGGATGTAACCATATATGGAGATAAGGTCTTCTTTTAAAGAAGTGATTAAGTTAAAATGAGGGTGTTAGGGTGGGACCCTAACCCCATATGACTAATGTCTTATAAAAAGAGGAAAAAACACTGGAGCCATGCTTGCAAAAAGGAAAAGCCATGTGAGGACACAGCAAGAGGGCCATCATCTCCAAGGTAAGGAGAGAGGCCTTAGAAGAAACTAGAACTGCTTGTATCCCCTTGACCTTGGACCTCCAGCCTCCAGAACTGGGAGAGAATAAGTATCTGCTGTTTAAACCACTCAGTCCATGGCATTTAGTTATGGCAGCCATAGCAGACTAATAAACATTGAATATTTTTATTCCGTGATTTGAAATCCATAGCTAAACTAGACAGAGATCCTAGTAATGCCAGTAATGAGAATATGAAGGGAGGATAAGAAGACGTGGAAATAGTTAACTGAGAAGACTGGCTGGAACAGCCTGCTTAAGAGAACATGAGACTCAGTGCCAAGATGAGTGACCTACGTGGGGCATGAGCAGGATGGGGCCAGAAACACGGTACGCCTGTGAGAAGAGCAGATGGCACATACTTTACAACTAGCCTAAGAGATAGGATAGTGTTGCAGTTGAAACTTCAACCAGAAACGCATGCACATATTGGCATTACTTGTAAGGACAGAAATGTGGGCTTTATTTGGCCTGTTAAAATAAAGCTCATTTATGATACAGGGTACATATGGACTCTGTGAAGATCGTTTAGTAAAATTGTGTGACCTCTGTGTTATAGTCAAGTCAAAATTAGAAATTAAGTATAGTCTTTGTTGCTATAATTGTTTCCTAATTAAAATTATGATTAAGCTGCATCATCGTTTCAAAATATACAGAAGCTGTGAAATGAGAAAGGTTATAAGTAAGAGGACTACAGTGGGCCTATGCAGAGCCCTGCAACACTATAAAATTGACTCAAACACTCTATACTTGAAAATCTGTCATTTCATTAGGGCATCAAGAAAAATACATTTAGGCTATTTAATTCTCAACATGCATGATCTTTTTATTTTCCAATATTCACTGACAGTAGAATATCTTTAGTATGAGCAGTATTTTACATAAATGAAAACACAGTCATGAAATGGGATTTTATGCACTTTAAGCAAAGCAAGTAAATATAGCAGCAAAGCAAGAAATGAAGAGAACTGGTGAGGTGAGAAAGAAAAAAAAGAGGAAATCCCTCTTTTTAAGGAGAACGTGAGAACATACTGTCATTACATTCCTTTGAGACTGACCCAGAATAAAAAGAAGCAATATACTACCAATCTTACAGGACTTTTATTTTTTTTAATGATTTCAGCAGTTCAGGAAAGTAGACAGACACTGATTTTCATCTGGAGAGATACTGTAAAACTAAGTAATGTACAGGAGAAGCTACATAAAATGCAAAATAAAATGCTGGCCCCCTTGTTCAAAAATTATTAAGAATTTCAGGATGGCAAACAGCTGAGCATTAAATAGAGCATTCGGCCCTTCAACAGGAAGCTCTTTGCACAGACCAGCCTCCCAAGACAGCCCCAATGATGAGTTCAGGATTGTGACTTACTAGGGATCAGGCGTCCATGATTCTAATTTAGATCATTATGTGTATCTTAGGGTAAGTTCTCCCAAGATATTTTTGGAAAGTAAAAAGGATAGCTGTAAAATTCCAGGCCACAGTTTATCACAGGGCATACTTTGTGAGCAGGGACTTTGAGAGAAATATATTCCACGAAGGCCTCTTTTTCTAGCAAAAGAAAGAATTAGCTGAAGAATTGATACCCAATTCCTCTTCCCTGGTTACTGAAGTACAGTGCTGTGACCATAGGTATGGAGTGCCTTGTTAATATACCGTCTCCTCCATCTGTACAGAATTTTCTTTCTTTCAACATTTAATAAGTATTTTATTGAATTTTATGGAATTTACTGCCAGTCATTTAATTAAAAACTTTATTTCATTCTCTGTGTTGTGCTCCCTAACCTCCCTACCTCCTGCAAATTATCCTACTTTATTAAATTTTCTGAAATAAGGACCCAAATAAGGAGTTATTGTCAAAATTTCTAGCGTAGATATTATGAAAAACCATCTAAACAATCTAACTTGCTTAAAAAGTTGTTTAATATGTGAGATATTCCAGGGAAGTCATATTTCATTTCAAAATAAAGATCAGATAGAAGAAATCTGATTCACAAAGTTCCAGTCTATATTCTTATACTGCAGAGACATTCTTGAGGCTAAAGAAATTCCAAGGAATTCAGTTTTGCCATGAGTGTTTATGGGAACAAAATAGAAATAAATTACAAGGGGGTTTTTCCAAAGTCAATGCTGAGTAAAAAGGAGGACGCTTGTACAGCAGTGGTGGAAACATAGACTGATACAGCCACTATGGAGAATAGTATGGAGGTTCCTCCAGAAATTAAAAGTAGAACTACCATAGGATCCAACAATCCCACTTCCACTTACCAAAAATAAGGAAACCGTATCTCAGATATCTGATCTGTACTCCCATGTTCATTGCAACATTATTCACTATAGCCAAGATATGCAAACAACCTAAGTGTCTATCAGTGAGTGAATGAATCAGGAAAATGTGGTTGATACATTGAGTGGAATGTTATTCAGCCTTTAAAAAGAAGAAAAGACTGCCATTTGCAACAACATGGATGGACCTGGACAAATATTGCATGTTATCACTTAAATGTGAATTCTAAAACAAACAAACAAACAAACAGAAACCAATTTCAAAAGTAGTTGCCATGTGGATATAATGTGTAACATGTTGACTACAGTCAATAACACATTATTGTATAATTGCAAACTGCTAAGAGAGTAGAACATAAATTTGCTTAGCAGTAAAAAAAAATTAAATATATGTGTGATGGGACGTGTTCATTAACTCAATGGGAGAATCCTTTCACAATGTGTGCACATATGAAATCATCACTTTGCATCCTTTAAATATCTTACAATTGTATTAGTCAATTATGTTCCAATAAAGCTGAAAAAATGTTCATTAAATGATGCTATGAATAAGTTTTCATATACCTGCCCTCACCACCCCCAGTTCCCCCAAACACTAATTTATTGCATAACCTTCAGGAAGCCAAAGGTAATGTGTCTCATTCATTGTTACATGCTCAGAGCTTGTCATAGTGCTTAGTATATGATAAATGCTCATTAAATATTTATTGAAAATTTTATGGTCTTAGGTCATGGTATATTAGAAGCTCAAATATAAAATGTGATTTTTATGAAGCATGAAATAAGTAAAATTGTTTTTGTATATCTTCCAAAAATTCATAAACTAACCACCTAAAGCAGATGAAGAAGGAGAAACAATTCAAAGCACATTCTTTCATGTAGTGACTCTAAAGGGCTTGGTAACCAAGGCATGAATTTCTTCAAAGGGGTGCTGAGGTGCGAATGCAGATGATGACGATGATGATGATGATAGATTTATAAAATAGGCTATTCTGTTATATATTTAATTCTATGTCTTTTTTTTCACTCTACACATTATCAGTTTTAAGCTCCACACAAGTAGCAATGTGTACATTTAATCTATTGCTTCTAACGTCTACATAATATTCCATGCTGTGCAATTGCTGTGTTTTACTTTATCTTCCCCCACTATGGACACCCACATTGCCTCCATCTCTCCATCAATACAAATAGTTCTTCTATGAGCATATTTATTTGTGCCCATCCTTACCAGGATGTTAGAATTACTGCCATTCTAAGGACCACCCTTCTGGGACCAAATCGTATGAGTGTGCTCATCATGACTCCTTCTAGAATGGCGCAACACCAATCTAAGCTTCCACTAGCAGAGCATGACAGATCCTGTATCCCCAAAACCCCACCAGCACTTGGCAGTATTCAGCTTTTTAGCTTTGCTGGTCCAGTACCGTAGTTGTACATGATATCACATTATAGTTTTAAAATCCAGTTTCCCTGATTCCTAATCATTTTTTGTCATCTCTATCAATTTTTTAGATTTTTGGTTTTCTTATTAAATCTTCTGTTCCATATCATTTGCCCATTCTCCTAATGAGATTACTGATTTTTCTTGTTGAATACATAACTTCTCAGATATTTTATATTCTGATTTCTTTTCATTTTAAACATTACAAGTTTTGTATCCATGTTTGTCATCTCTTAGCTTTATCTATATCTTTCAGTGAGCAAAAAATCTTGTTTGATGTAGTCAAATTCAATTTTTTAATCTGAAAGTTTATGCTTTAAAAAAAACTTTAAGATGTCCCCAACTCATAAATCACAAAGGCTTTTTTCTATATTTGCATTTATTAACTTTATATTTTTACCTTTCTCATTTATGTCTTCGAGTCACCTGGATTCTACCATGATCTATCATGTTAGTATCAATCCAGTTCTGCTTTTCTCAATGGATAGATCTAGTTTTCCAAACATCATTTGAAACAAACTCGCTTTATTATTTTGGTGCTCATTTTATTATTTCTTAATACAGTGAAGAAATCTAGAGGAAAAGATCCTAAATGCTTGTAGAGCGCAGAGTGCAGGTCATATACAAAGGAATGAGACCAAGACTTAGACTCCCAAATAGTGACATGGATGCTAAAAGACATAGGATAAATACTCTCAAATTTTTCAGGAGAAATAAGTTTCTACTTAGGAAATCAAAATGTCAAATGAGTTTAATACGGAATAAAGATAATTTAAGATTTATAAGTACTCAGAATGCATACATCACATGCACATGTTCTTGAATTGGAGAATATGCCCTCCAGAATAAGGGAGTTAACCAAGAAAGGAAAAAGTAGGTTCCAGATAACAGCAGAGTACTCAACCTAGAAGAGTGGCAACTGGAAGTTCCAGGATGAATCACATCTAGAAAACAGCAATTTTAGGTTAAAGCACAAGACAAGAGGGCTTAAAACAAAACATAAAAGATGGGGAGAAAGGAAGGAGCTAGATAGAATAATATGATAAAATTATATTTTAAAAGTGAAAGTAAAGAATGTGTTTCACTCTAAAACTTAATAGTTAAAACATCTTATGCACCCACAGCTGGTTGAGGGATTCTGGATTTGTTCAGCTGTCTTCGGCCAGTTAAGGGCTGGAAGGTCAGGAATGGTTGGAGCTGAGACCACTTGGTTTTGATCCACAAACTCTCATTCTACAGCAGGTTGGCAGGGATCATTCTGGCATTGGCAGGGGTCTGAGAGAGGAAGCAGAAATGGATGAGTGCTATTTCAAGCCTCTCTCTGCATCAGTTTTGCTAAAGTCCCAGTGTAAAACCATTATGGCCAACATCAGAGTCAGTGTGAGAAGATACTCCAAAGATTGTGAACGTTGCAGAGTATCAAAATCGGGTCCAGCAGTACAATAAGTCTACCACAAAATGTGCAAGTCATACAGATAATTTAATCTTCAACTATTGTAGGCAGATATCAGAAGATAATCTTAAAATTGATAAGTCAAGCATAAGCAAGATAATCATTTTATTTAAAGATACAGAGGAAGTTTCTGGAGGAAACCAATAAAAGAGCTAATAGAATTTCAGAAGCAGGATTTACAGGATGCAAATGTTGGAGCAGGGGACAATTTTAAGTACTTTCATTCTTTAAATAGAATATGCATTAATTACCCAAATTAAAATATAAAACTTATGAACAAATACAGTTTTAAAATTAGAAATTACAAATAAAGCCATCTCTCTTTAAGAAAATGCTCATTTGTCTCAAAAGAGCTAGCAAGAGAATATTTCAAAAGAAGGACTATCATATTGCCTTCATCACAAGTCTACAACATCTTGAGAAGAATATAAATAGTATATGTATACTTGAAGTATCTGAATTATTTAAGAAGTATATCTATAAAAATACCTGTGGAAAAAAAATAGAATTTTTATACAAGAAAGGTAAATCAAAACCAACCAGCATTTTTTATTCTGCTAAGGGCAAAAGGGCCAAAAAGTTTTAGTCTGTATAATATATGGTAGCAAACAACTTGGAACTCCATAAAAGAAACAACAGAACGAATGATTTTAGCCTCAAGAGAAGTCATCTGCAATGTGGAGTGTTAAGCTAAGGACACAGAGATTTCTGTGGATTTCTTTTACTGACCATTGTGGATGCCGCCAAGAGAAATCACTAGTTGGGTACTATTCTCTTTGTCCAAAAATATATTTAAGTAATCTGGGTATTTTATTTTATGATATTAATGAAATGTAAGCTAAGTGGGATAAAAAAAAAAACTTCCCGTTCCTAAAAATATCTGATACCTTGGAAAACAGTGCCATTTTGACTTTTATGTTTCTAACAGTAGTCCCTCTATATATCCACTCACATTGATATTATGTTAAAGCCTTACCTAAGTGTTTAAAATATATTATAGTTATTTGTGTAGATGTGTCCTCAACTAAGCTATGACGTTCTTAAAGGTGGGCACTCTTTTGTTGTACTCATTTTCAAGTCTGTAGCATTTAGCACAGTGCCTGTCACATAGTAGACACTAGTACAATCTGACTGAATAAATAAAACAATAAAGAAATGAATTATTCTGCCCGAACAATACAATCCATTTAGTAGTGAATAAACTGCAACTGTAGCATAACCTATATTAAGTATCTACTCAACACAAGGCATTGTTTTTGAGAAGTAAGCAAAAATTAAACCTTTACATCAAGCAATTTACACTTTAGGGGAAAGCAACATACATCTATTAAGTATTTACTACACCAGAAAATGTTGGATGTGTGCATATATTATCTCATTAAATCCACAGAACAGCTTTTGGAGTTATTTTTATTTTTAAGATGACATATACTGTTAGAATCAAAATGCAATATGACAGTCTTCACCTGTGCATTCCTCTTTGTGCCTTTCCAAATTTTTAAGAAAATTCTTTATGTTGGCTAAAAAATCTACAAGCTTTTCTTCATCCAGAAATACCAGTACATTAATCACATAGTGGACTGTCATTTTAAAATATCTGACCAATTTTTCAGCTCCTTCACAAGTTGGAAGTCCTAAAAATTTTAATAAACCAAATTATCTAATTTTAACTACTAAAATTAGGATTAACATATCATAAATTTATGTAAAATGTTACTCTTCATAAAGACCTGTCACTTACATTATTAATTTAAATATTAATAACTACCACTTATTTAGTTGTTATTTTTATAGCCAGGTACTTTGCCAAGCACTCTACAAACATCACATTTAATCCTAATGATGATATGAGAAAGTTTTTATTAACTGCATTTTCTTAGATAATAAGGTAATTAAGGCTCTAATAGATTAGTTAATTTGCGAAGTCCACACATCTAGAAAGAATAAAGACTTTTTTACCTGCCTAACTGAAAAGCCTGTGCTTACAGACTCTATTATGCCTTCTATTCCTGTGAGATGAGTAACATTAATATTTCTGTTGCCATTTTATATGTGAGGAAAGTGATACGTTGCAAGATCAAATGTCCCACAGGTAGTAAGTAGAAACTTTGTCCTTCTAACTACAACTCCAGTCTGGTGGGATTAAACAGTTCACCAGTAAGTAGAAAAGACAAATAAACAATTGCTTTCTACACACTACATTTCAAAGGTTGCTAAATAGTGAGAAAAGTCAGAAGAGAATCATCATTACTGGTGATCACCTTTATGAACACCTTTTTTGGAGCTACCCAAGATTTACTTTGGAGCTCTCTGCATGCAAGTACACTGAACAAAGAGTAGACAGAAATTAAATATAAAGCTAAGAATAGACAGTAATTAGATATAAAGTTAATGGAATACGGTTCAGAGGAGGGTAATAGCTCAGAGGTGGAATGCTACGCCTAGCATACACAAGGTCCTGGGTTCAATCCCCAGTGCCTCCATTAAAAATAAATGTATGTATAAATAAATTAACCTAATTACCCCCACCACCAAAAAAGAAAATAAAACCAAAACAGTATAAAATTAAGATAAATTTCTATGGAATTGTGTATTGTACTCACATACATATTCTTTGAGTCTCCAAAGTGATTACTGCAAAGCAGACTATGCACACCATTTGTAATCAATCCCTTGGATTATCTGTCTAGTGAAGGGCTTTCCAGGACAGTGAAGTACTAGACTTCAAAGTGTAACCGGACATTTTGACCACTTGAAAGCTAGTACTTAGAAGTCCCTGTTATGTTGGTGACTCTGTGTTTTATTAATTACCAAAAGCATTCATATTATTTCAGATTATCAAAAACCAAAATAAATATGCAAAGAATTTTTCTCTCTTATATCATCTTTGGAAATAAAAAGGTTTGATAAATGCAAGATCCTTTATGTTTAAAGTACTTTGCCTCATTATACCAAGTATCTCTCTCTCTCCCTCCCTCTCTTTTTCTCTCTCTCATTTCTGGTGTTAGCCACCTCATAATAAAACCCAAACCATTTATATATATAGGAGTATTGTGGAGTTCCTTGAGGCCCACAGACCTGACCTGACGCGAGGAGAAAGGCAGCTGGGCGAATTAGATATTTAAACAAGCCACAATGGTCAGCTGCAAATCACTCCCCCCATAGAAATAGCGAGACCCTGCCAAGTGTTCCTGTTGTAGAAGAAAATCAACCCAAGACGGGGAACGGCCATCCAATCTTTAGAAATATCCAACTTAAGGCATAAAGAACTACTTAGAAGAAATAGTCAAAATCACTACCTGGAGCAAAAATGAAACACCGCAGTTACTGAGAGACTCTGCATTTAGGCAACCAACAAGGGTTCTAGTTCCATTCAGTTAGTAGCTGGGGTGAGTGGGGGGGTGGGGGCTTGGGAAATACCTTCATTGTCTGTGAACCTCAGTTTCTTTATATGCAAAATAATATAGATACAGAAACAGTTATTTTGCAGAAATATTGTAAGGGTTACAGATAAGTGCCCAGCACTTTGTCTGGCACAAACTAGCCCCTCAAATTATGGACACTTTTTTTTTCTTATTATAGGGTAGGATTCTAAAAGTTCTTGGAATGACAGATGAAAAGAAGTAAATCATGGTGACTAAAGCACACTAATGTTTAAAGGTGAATGAGATTCTGTAGTAATCCTTTATTACAGCTGAAAAATACATAATAACTAATGTTCTTCTTTCTACAGTGGACCCCTACAATCCTCCCCAAAAAAAGAATTTACAAAAGCTCAACAGAAAAAAAATAATAATGACTTGAAAACAAGTAATCTCTGTAATTGAAAAAAAGCAGATAAATTAGGCAATGAATATGTGATGTAGATAGAGAAGAAACTCTGGAATTAGATTGTACTTAACTGTGGATGCAGACAGTAAACAAACTCATTAATTCAGAGTCTAAGTTATTGTGTATTCAGTATATACAATTTTAATACTTACTCAGTTTTTACCAACTTTGTAAGTAACTGAGCTCTTTGTAATAAATCTTTGATGTTCAACTCAGCTGTATTTTTATCCATAAATATTTTGAAGACTGTTCTTTATGCCCAAAATTTGGCCAAGCATTGAGAACTCAGTGGTGAGAAGGGGAGGCCACTTCCCTGTCCACATGAAGCCTGACTTCCCACCAACAACTTAGGAAGGTTTTTTTGTATTCTTGTCATAAATATTTGACTAGCTTATTAATTTTTGTGTCATCAGAACAAATATTATACTCCTGATACTTGAATTGTACAGTAGCCACGAAGAACGCTAATCCCTGCTCAGCAGTTAAATATAAAATATCAATACATAGTTGCATATGCCAAATATAATTGACAATATGACTGATTTTTAAAGGGGTTAGACAGTATGATTGATTTTTTTAAAGGGTCAGAGGTGTTAGTACAGGACAATTGACAGAATTTTTAAGAACATTTCATTTTAATAGTCACAGAGGATAGATGTGCTGAAAAACACTTTATGGATACATTCTGTAATGGAAATCTTTCATATAAACATGCACACTATACTACCAACTCATAATATGATTATTGCCTTGAACTAATATTGTCATGCTCCAGGGCTGTAAGAAGAGCATATAATGTTATGAATTCTTTCTGTTTGAATTGGATATATACTGAAATTCAGTGAAATAAGAATAGGTAGATGTCTTGCATTATGCATAATGAAAATTTCTACTCTTGAGTCTGTGGCTTGATAGGCTGATGAAATGCTCTGTGACAGCTTTGCTGCTTAACATTGCCTCATGACTAAAGAAAAATGACCCTCCACCTGGTTCACTGAGATAACCCAAATTTCAACTCCCGTTACATATATCAGTATCTATACACATTGGTATGGGATTTAGAATTAAATATTCCCAGACTTACCACGTATGTCATAATATTGTACCCATTTTAACTGTATTTTAACATTCCTTATTTTAATGTAAATTGTTGACATGATGTTATTCCATATGGTTTTATTAAAATCAATTCAAAGTAGAATATTTAAGTAAAAAAAAAATACATTAAACCAAATGAAAAAAAGTTTTACAATCACACATCTTGGAAACAATATTCAAGGGCTTGAAGTTTATTATTAGTAAAGGAGATCAATACTTTAATATCTGCATTTTTATTTCAAATAAGCCCAGCTAAAATATAATTTTTTAAAAAGTAAAAGCTAACCAGAATTATATAATAATCTCTCAACTATCAAATAGTGCCAAGTGGAATCCAATTTTTAGAAAGTAAATGTTCACTTTTCTCTATGACTTTTCTACAAACAAGATGTATGTGGTGGAAGGGTATTCCAAAGAAATATATGGAAATCAGAAAGGAGATTATTGATTTTAAGCTATCCAAAAAATTGGTTTGTACATCATTTTCCTCTTCTTGATCATCAGTCTTCCTGTGCCACTCATCTAGCAGAAACCCAAGTCTTAATGAATTCGTCCTCTGCCTTCTCAGTGCCTACATCTACGTAGCTAAGTACTACTCAGTCAGAAAAAGTATGACTACGAATCACTTAACCAGGACTCTAGCAGTCTTACTACGATTTGCAAGTGAATTGACTTTCTTCCTTATTAGAATGGGACTGTATCTGGCATCCACTAGTAGTAGGTTGAATGGCGGTCCCCAGCAAGCCATGCTCCCATAGTCTGCTATCTATACACATTGCATGTTAGTGGTTTCAGAATTATTAACCTGAACCTATACCTCCATGGGGAACAATCATGTCAACCAGAGCAGGGTATTACGTTCAGCTCTTTTGCCTTTCCTCTTATGGTCTCCACTCATTTCCAAGTGACTTGAATCAGCACCTTTTTCCACTACTCTTTCAGTGAGATTATTCCATACATTTGGAATATATTTAGATTATTTTATCATGGCCAATGCAATGGTTAATTTTATGTGTCAACTTGATGGGGCCACAGGGTACCCAGACATTTGGCCAAATAGTCTAAGTGTCTGTGAGGTTCTTTCTGGGTGAGATTAATATTTAAACTGACAGACTGAGTAAAGCAGATTGCCTCTCTAGTGTGGGTGAGCCTCATCCAATCAAGTGAAGACATGAATAGAACAAAAAAGGGTGAGTAAATGGGAACTCCTGCTGCCTGACTGTAGAGCTGGAACTGGCCTTTTCCAGCCTTGAGACTCAGATTGAAAGATTGAATCTCAGATTGGATCTCAAGCCTGCATTATGGAATCCCCTAAATTCCAAAATTATTTTTTGATTTGCGTACATTACAATTGTCTTTTTGTGCCATAAAGGTCTACAATCTTTCACAAATGTATAGTGTCAAGTATGCCATTAGTCACAGTTACAGTGTAGCTATCATACAAACTAGTTAAAGCATCTTTACAAAAAAATCCCTGAGCTTCACTTATTCAACCCTCTCTCCTCCCTAAATCCCTGGGCTACCACTGATCTGTTTGTCATCTCTACAGTTCCACTTCTTCCAGAATGTCATTTCAGTGAAATGATATGGTACATAACCTTTCCAAATTGACTTCTTTCACTTAGCAATGTCCCTTTAAGGTTTATCCATGTATCATGGAGAGATTTCACTCCCATGTGCTCCTTCTTCAAGAACACTTGCTCAGGGAACCACCTGAGAAAAACCAATGCAAGAGACTTGATTGTTGTCACTGGCAGAGGAGAAAGCAAATAGTTCAAAAGAGCATCATTAGAAACGTATCAAATTAATGTTATCAATAGTGAAACAAACAAATACTGGAAAATACCCATTCTACAAAGATGAAGTAGTTTCATAGTTCTTTAAATAAAAAAATGTGGTGGCAAGGTGCATCTGAATGAAGAAATAAATACAAGTTGTCCATTATGCTTATAGCCCAAATGTTCTTTCATAGCATTAGTGACAGATGTCAGATTCCTTTAAGGTGAACACATATAAATTCTTCTGGTCCCCATGAAAATCTTCTAAAAGTTCAGTTATTCTTTGGCTCCCCAAACACAGAAAGCACTTTGGATTAACATTACTTTTTCCCTAACGTTATAAAAAAAAAAGCATTGAGATAATAATGTAATATGTATGTAAGTCTAACAAAAAAAAAAAGGTTGAAAGGAAGCAGGATGCACTCGATATCCTATAAATTGTTTAAGATTCTTGCTTTTCCGACAGCTTAGTATCGATACATCATGCGTTCTGCATTTCATAAATAATGATGCCCCAAAACTAGGGCTGGGCATGAATACTTAGCTTGTAATAGAAAGCCGGGATGGATGGATGGATGTGTGTATGAATGCATATGGGTTGCTTCTAAGGTCTGGAAGCAAAATGAACTGATGGCCACATAGAAAGATTGAGAGATGCACTTCTTTTTCTTCTTTTTCTTTTAACTCTGAACTACACCTGCCTCGATTTTTTCCTGTGAAATGAGAATACAGATTGCCAATTCTGCCATCTCTCTGTTGCAATTTGGTTTCTCTAGAAGCAGAAGCTTCTGAGATGGAGTTAGAAGCCATATTTATCTGTTCTAGCAAAGATTTCATGTCTGGTGCAGCAGCTGAAATTGTGGCTAAGATTGATTTGAGTTTGTGGAGTCTTGAGTTACTTTCCAGGATTTATTCTGTTTCTGCAGGGGACAGTCTGGCAAATTAAACATACATATGATGAGGACAATCATCATTAAATTCTTTGGATTCTCAAAAGTAGCACCCCCAGAGGCTACTCCCACCCTCTGCACCCACACGACTCCCCACCATGTAATACTGTTTTTTATTTACTATCTGGGCTTTGGTAGGAGAATTTCAAAGGCTTCCACTTAGGTTTTCTCATTAAAATAGCTATTCCTTCACAGGCCAGGACCCAGTGTGGGCATTGCACTATCTACTGCAAAGTACATATCTCGGTTATACATTTGGAGACAGAGGGGATGACAATTAGCTAGATTTACATTTGGGAACTGATGGGATTACAACCTGGTATGCAAATAGGCCTGTTGGATCCACTGTGAGACAGAACGTTTCTGAACTTCGTACGTCACCTGCCCCTCATATGCCCTCACTCTAACAGGAAGGTAATGATGTTGCTCCAGCTCTTCTAAATATTAATCCAGACCCTATTTATAACAATTAATAAGATGTCTAGGTATTTCTAGTGAACTATTTCCTGAATAAAACATCATAGATTCTTTTGAGAAAAACTGGGAAAAACATTACTGTGTATGGTTGCCATGGTATTGCAGGTTGTTTTTTTTTTTCTGCTAGGGATCAATGTCTTCATCAGTCAAAGGGCTTATGTCTGAAGGCTAAGCCAGGTTTGGATACTGGGTAAGGGATTTTGACTTTTCATTTGAGAGACTACCTTCAGCCTCCTAGTAATCTGTCCTTTATTTGTTCTGCTAGTACAAGATGAGTAAGACCTTGTTAGCTTCCCAGCTATCCTGCTCTAGGGAAGTTACATTCTATCAGCCATCTTTATGACTCTTCAGATGCCGATCAGCCCCTCAGCTGCCACTTTGATGCTGATGCTCAGTACAATAATTATTATCTCTATTGTTTCAGAGTCCCGACTTCTCCTTTCCCTTGGAAATCCAACTTCTGGCAATAGCCTGTCCTGCCACCAGCCCTCATCCAGAGAAGAGTGCCACCATAATTACAGTGATGCTGCACAGTCATAGTGATGCTTGTGCCCATTCATCAGCAAATTCACGACATGGTCTTGGTAAGTTCTCTGTCCTCTTGGTCTTCCCAGGATATGTGATCTTCTGGAAAGTCTTATGGGTATACGGAGTGTGTCTATCCCAGCAGGTCCACTTCCCCAAGGCCTTTAATCCCTTCTTTCATTTTCCTCTGTGACATTTCAGCTTGCTAAGTGTTAGCCATTTCTTATTGCCTGCTCTCAGGCCTGGGATAATAGCAAGTTTGCATGGTCGGCTGTTTTTGTCAGAGTGTTACATTATGTGTGTCAGGAGGGAGCACTTAAGTCAATAAACTATTTTCTATCCAAATTTATCTTCCTAGGACAAGTTTCACTAGAAGGAGAAAGAACTGGTGTCAGTCACAGGGACCATCAACATTCAGAACCTCACCAAGCCTCCTGTCAGGCACCTCCATGGCTGAGTACCTGGCCACGAGTTCCTTGGTGGAACCCATCAAGTCTCCTTCTTTGGTGGGGAACCCATCAGTCTCCTTCTTTGAGAACCTATTGTCCACTAAACAAACCCAAATATCTTTGCAGGGAAGCTCATGCCCAGGTTGTCCAGATGGCCGTGCTTTCCTTGCTAAGAATCTGTCAGTTAAGATTCAGATTGTGTCATGGGCTGATTGACCTGACTTCACGAGGAATTTTAACTGGGCTGGGTGACCAGCAGGAGCAGCATGGGCAGACCTTGAAGTCTGAGTCTGGTAAATGGTCTCATCATTCACTGCTCCTAGTCTCTCATCGTAGATCCACAGTGGCTCATGGGCATGTTTTCCAGTGGCAGGGTATCCGTCACAAGTGGGTCAAGCTTTCCAGATCCAAAATAACACCCAGCTAAGGAAGGAAGGGTCTTGGGTGTTCTTGCTCTCTCTTCCTCTTCTCTCCCGCTCCCTCCTAAGGCAAAGTGGCCTCTGTCAGGGCACTCTGAGGGAGGGAGTCTCCAGGAACACACCCTACAAGGTGCCACTCTCCTTCATGGAGTTTCACAAGATCATCTCCTTCATCATGGAAGTAAACTAACCAAGTCTGTAAGGTTTCTTCGGGCTGCTAGGCAAAGTAATTCCAAAGGGCTCTACAGGCTTTTTCACTGGTCACCAGGCTCAATAACTTGCTGTGTCACTGGACATACACTGACACCAGGGATCTGCATAGAAATCACAGTAGTCACTGGACACAGTTCAGCAGCATGGACCTCTGGCCCCACTGTTAAAGGACCATGAGCAGCAGCTGCAGAGATGCCTCCCGAGCTTTCTGTGAGCTCCCTGGTTGGATTTCTGATTTGACCCACTGGGTGAGCTCAGCCAGGGAGTCAGTCGGGGGCTAAAGAGAAGGAACAATGATTTCCCCTTGGAACCAAAAATTTTCTGTAAACAATCTTCTAGCACTCCCCGAGAAAGACCCAATGCATGGCTGGCAAAGCCTGAGGGCCCAATGGGACCCTCAGGCTTTCTGCTCTTCCAAAATGACATTTTGTGCAACTGAACACCCTGCTCGCTGAGCCAGTTCTGTCATGCAACCAAGTATAATGGTGGTCACTTAAGACAATGAGCCAAATTGAAAGTAAAAAATCAAGCTTTTATTCACTTACTGCAACAATGCATGCAAGAGGCAGAAAAAAAAAAAAAAAAGAGGTGCTTGCTCCCTCATGTTGAATTTCCCCACAGAGAGGGTCAGGTGAATGCAGCACAGATAGGAGGAATTATCCTACTGCCGAAGACCTCTGAGCAAAAGACTACTACCTCTTTTGGATCCATGGACCAGGAGTAGAGAGAGGAGGAAGAACTGGGAGCGGAAAAGTGCTCCAAGTGGAGAAAAGTGCCTCTGCTACGGCCCCCTAATAAGTAGGTGGCTGTTCCTTGGCTCAAACGCAGGTACGTGTAGGAACATGGCTGGCCCAGAGTGCCTGCGTGCTAGACTGCGTTTCCCTTCGGGAAAACCGCAGCTCACTGGCTGTGCACCAGGTCTGAAATGGGGCAGGCAGCTTTCCCCCATGAGCCCTGCCAGGTAAAGCTTTGTAATCACCTTGGATCAGGCCGGAAAAGCACATATAGATTTTTTTTTTTCATCTACAAAACACAGATTTAATATCTACCATACAGAGCAGTAAAAAGTGAGAAAAGTTAAAGATGAAACACAATGTTAATTTCTTTTCCAAGAGCTAGAACTGGACTCCTCAGGGTATTTTGGCTCTTCATCAGGAAGGAGGAACTTTGTCCGCAAGCTCTGAGGATTCAGCGGATTCTAGGGTATCAAAATATTTGAAAGTATTCTCACAGAAATCCCATACCATGTATCAGGGTCTGGGTATTCCGAACCAGGTCGTTCATCTTGGCGTATGAAGCCTGTCTTGGTTAGGCATTTAACTGTCTTTCAAGTTCATCCATTCTCTTAAGTCCTAGGCTTGATTGGCAGCTTTGCCCACTGCCTGGCTGAAGATGAAAATGTCCTTATATGCTACCAAAGATACTTTCTGGTTAACATTAGCATGTTACTTAGACTCAGCTGTTACTGTCTTTCTGAAACACATCAATAACACAATAGTCATCAATACCATTACCTTTATAGTTTCTATTTCTTTTGTACCTCTCAAAAGACTCATACATCACACCCTCGAGGGCATTTCTTCCACTGATACACCCCCGGTGAGGGTTGGAGTGTCATCTTGTCCTGGGGCTTGTCTGCACTCTGCCTTACTATCAGTGGTGGGTGTTCGTTGTAAAAAAGACAGTAATTGATCTAATTTCCAAGCTCCTAATTATTTTTTGCTTGCCTGGATCACTCCTGGTATCAACTGTTATTAAATTATTTTTCCAGAAGCAGATGCTGAGATGGAAATTGGGATGCAAGATGTTTATTAGGGATCAACATCTGTGAAAGGAAGTGGAAAGAAGCAACATTTGGCGGAGGAAGAATTTTAGCTATGAAGCACCTGACTTGGTTTCCTGAGGCAGCTCTCTGCAGCCAAAATAGGCCATAAAGTTGCCAACAGCTGAAGGCCGTCTGCTGATGGCACTCCCCACATCTGGACAGCAAGGGGATCTGGACAGCACATCAACGCATCTACCACCCACCATCCTCTTCTCCCTTTATTTTAGTGCCTTGAAAAGAGGTTTTACAGACACATACAATGCCGGCCAGTCAGTTGCAGTAAGCATCTCAGTCATTCCTGAGAGTCTCACATGGTATCCATACATAGAATCAGACAGACCTGGGCGCATATCTCAGCAGTGCCTTTTGAAAAGCTGTGTGACTTTGAGCAAGTCACTCAGCCTCCTTGAGGTTCTATTTCCTTATCTACAAAACACAGATTTAATATCCACCATAAAGAGCAGTAACGGTGTCAGAGAAGTTAAAGATTAAAAACAAAATTAATTTATTTGCCTACTTCCCTTCATTCATTCACATTTCTCAAGCTTCCTTTCTGTTTGTTTTTGACATGGGTTGTTTGCTTTCAATTAAGCACCTTAATTAAGATTATCCCATTAAAGCACTTTATACACTCTAAGTTTCATACAAATATAGGGCTATTTTTGTTTGTTTTTCGCAGAAGGTACACAGTAAAATAGAAAGAGCACACAATTTCTGGTTTCACACCCCAGTTGTGGGACAAGTTGTGTTTGGTCAAGGCATGTAGTTTAATTTATTTAAAACCAGTGTCCATATTTCCAAAAGCAAGGTTAAACTCTCTGATCTGCCTGGCTCACAACATAGTTTTGAAAAATAAACAAGTTAATATAAATGAGAGTGCTCAATAAATTTTAAACCATTGTCAAACAGAAAATATTATTATCATAATTCTGATAGTTTCCTAAAAGGAGTGCCTCAAGATTCCAGCCCATTCAGCACACAGAAGATAAATAAGTTTTCTAGAAGCAGAACTCAAATTATATCATCCCCCTGCTCGAAATTCATTAGTAGCCCCCCTCTGACTCTCAAATAAAGGTCACACTTCTTAGCCTGGCATTTAGAACTCTACTACTTTTAAAGGTTTATCATCATTATTCATGAACACAAATGATAAATGCTTCTGGCAAAATGTACAACTTTTAAAATATAATAATCTAATTAAACAAGTGATATATACCTTTTGTATTAAGGGAACCAACACAACACAAAAATGTCCCAACCACATGGAATGACTAGTGTTAGTGACCTTGTGTGCATTCTATCACACTAGTCTTCTTCTGCAGAGAAAGATATGTAAGCACATCCAAACACAGAGCTGTTTTGTTTTTCTGAATTTTTCCCTTTTTATTCCAAGATAAATTTTTATACAAAACTCATTGGGACTGGCATTATTTGCTTTCCAAAATATCAGTGAGAGTTCTGATAAGCAGAGTTTGGAAGTCATTAATTCAGTTTTTATAATTATAGCAAAATTTACACTGAGGTAAAATGAGAATTAAAGACTTTTCTCGCATCAGAGAATGGAGGTATCAGGACAAACTGCCACTCCAAAATCTGGAAAGGCAGGTAGATGCAGAGAAATACAGCAGCTGTGATCTACCTACCTGAAACAAAACGTTTCTGGAGCCATTAAAAGTGGTAGAAACATTTAAATAGTAATTTTGATTAAATGCTGGTGGCTGAGTAAACTAGCTTCAGAGTGAGAAACTAACTTGGCAGGGCCTCAGTGCTAGTGCCTATAATAATTCTATGAACTTTCTCTCTAGAAACATCAGGTTCCCAGGAAGAGATCTGAGAAAAATCCCCTCAGAAACTCGGATCTACATTAGAAGGAGAGGAACATCAGAGAAGGAATAAATGAAGGTAAAATAAATATTTTTCTTATTTGTAATCAATCTAAAAAATGACTTTTGGTTAAAGCAATAAATGTTAAAATATATCAAGTGATTATAAAAGATGGATAAATGAAGTGAATAACAGTGTCACAAAGACGGGAGGAAGGAATTTGAAATACTCTGTTACAAGTTGTCGGTAGTACATGTGAAACAGTATTCTAGTGTCATTTAAAGAGGGATTAGATTAGTTAGAAATGTATATTGCAAACTCCGAAGCAACCACTGAAAATTTATAAAAGAAGAACAAATGATATGCTAAGGAAAGAGAGAAGATGGATCCATACAAAATGCTCCATTAAAACCAGAGAAGGCAGAAAAAGGAGAGGAGGGAAAAAAACAAAGAAAAAAGTCAATGAATAGAAAAGTTACAAAAATGGTACATATTAATCCAACCATATAAATAATCAATGATCAAAGCGTATCAATTACAAGACAAAAGCTATTAGAGTGAAAAAAATAAGACCCAAATATATGTTGTCTATAAGAAACCCCCTTTAAGTACAAAGACTTAGGTTAAAAGTAGAAAGATGGAAAAGGAGCTGGAGAGGGTGTGGAGAAAAAGGAACCTTCCTACCCTGTTGGAGGGAATGTAAATTGGTGCAGCCACTATGGAGAACAGTATGGAGGTTCCTTAAAAAATTAAAAATAGACTTACTGTATGATCCAGCAATCCTACTCCTGGGCATATATACGGGGAAAACTCTAATTCAAAAAGACACGTGCACCCCAATGTTCACAGCAGCACTATTTACAACAGCCAAGACATGGAAGCAACCTAAATGTCCACTGACAGATGACTGGATACACACACACACACACACACATTACTCAGCCATAAAAAAGAATAAAATAATGCCATTTGCAACAACATGGATGGACCTGGAGATTATCATTTTGAGTGAAGTAAGTCAGATGAAGACAAATATCATATGATGTCACTTGTATGAGGAATCTGAAAAAAAAATGATACAAATTCTATTTACAACCCCAAAACAGACTTACAGACATAGAAAACAAACTTGTGGTTACCAAAGGGGAAAGAGTAAGAGGGATAAATTAGGGGCTGGGGATTAACAGACACACATTACTATATATAAAATAGATAAACAATAAGGACCCACTGTATCGCACAGGGAACTATATTCAATTTCGTGTAATAACATAATGGAAAAGAATTTGAAAAGAAAATATATATATATATATGTATAACTGAATCACTTTGCTGTACACCTGAAACTAACATTGTAAATCAACTACACTTCAAAGAAAAAAATTTTTTTAAGAAAAATGAAAAAGAATATACCATGCCAACATTAACCAAAAGAAAGCTGAAGTAGCTATATTAATTTCAGACAAAGAAGACTTCAGAACAAGGAACACTCTCAAGGATAAAGGGGTCACTCTCCAAGAAGACAGTCTGAAATACGCATGCACTGACAATGGAACATTGACATACAAGAGGCAAAAATATCCTGAAGTGGGTCGGCAGGTATAGCTGAATGGTGGAGTACGTGCTTAGCATGCATGAGGCTCTGGGTTTGATCCCCTGTACCCCATTTAAATACATAAATAGTTAAGCTTAACCACCTCCCCTTAAAAAAACAAACAAGACTATATATATACATATATACATGCATACATATATATATTTATAAAAAAATATACATACATTTATATATATACATAAAACAAGAACAAGAAACAGACAAATCTAGTATTATGGTTGGAGACTTCAACACACATCCCTCTTTCAGTAACTGATAGATTAAGCAGGGAGAAAACCAATAAAGATGTAAATGACGTGAACAGCACCATCACTATCAAGTTGATCTGACGTTTATAGAATACCGCATCCAACAGCAGCAGAATATCAATCTGTTTCAAGTTCCCATGGAACACTCAACCAAGATAGACCACATTCTCGGCTGTATTTTAATATACCTTAACAAAATTTTAAAAATAGAAAGCATACAAGTTATGGTCTTAGACCACAATGAAATTAAGCTAGAAATCAGTAACAGGGAGATAGGTGAAGAATCCCCAAATATTTGAAAATGAAGCGGCAAACTTCTGAACAATCAGTTGGTCTCACACTGGCCTGGCAGTGGCCACCTCCTTCATTCTGGATTCAGGGATCTGAACCTGACTTCTTTCATCAGCTGAGGGCAACAAAGGCCATCGCCCTCCCCTTTGGAATTGTGTTCTCCCACCTCTCAGGACCGATTCACCCATCTTCAACTGCTGTTCTCATGGAACCACCTCCCCTTTGGCCTTCGCAATGCTGACTTGAATATTTGCTACTACCACTAAGGCTTGCACCTGTGAGAGGCTCCGTAGGCTTCAAGGTCACTCCAGCACTTCAAGGTCACTCCTACTTATAGGGCATAGCTTCCAGAGCTTGGGGGCTGGGAAAGGCCCTTCCCACACCCATTCCTTTCGCTTGTCAACTATCAACAATGGCAGGTGTGGGCTGAATGCTCCAGCGCCATCTATGTTCAGGGCTACTTGATTTGGCAGATGAGTTGTTAAAAAACCCTTAGCAAATTATGATTTCCATAGCCACCATCTTGCTAGTGTCATTGTTTACTGAAAAAAAAAAGTTCATCATATTATAGTCCTCCCTGGATTTTTAATCTCTCTGTCCATAATAGTTTGAGAAAATCCCACCAAATAAATGTGGGAACATGCCATCTTTGCATAATTTATAGAACCATTTCTTTATGGATGATGATTAATTTTTCTCCAGTTTTTTGTCCCCAAGAGCAATGATTCTAGAACAATCCTTGGAAATATAATATACATTGTGTTTTTCTTTTTATAGGATAAATTCCAAGGAATGGGGTTGTTTGGTAGAAGAATATGAACTTTTTAAATAGATGGTCCCAGATTATTTTCCAGTAAAGCAATAAAATGAAAAAAATGTTTCACCAATAGTAGATGACAGAATTGCTCCAAATGTCCTTGCTAGCAATTGGCTTTAGAGTCTATTTTAATTCTGGCAGTTTGGTAGAACAAAGTAGTATTTCATTTTTGCTTTGCTATTCATTTCTCTGAGTAGCAAACTTGAGTATCTTTTCCAGTTTTGTCAACGATATAGAATTACTCATTTGTTAGTTTCCTATTTCTATCCCTTGCTCTCTTTTTTTCCACTTAAAAAAATAATTTCTTTTAAATGGAGTCTGCTTCAGGATTCTCTGGATTCCCTTTTTGTCTGATCTGTTTTCTCTTTACCATGCCAATACCATATTCATTTTATAACTTGTTCTGATATTTGTTCTTCATTTTCATAATTTTCTTGAATTCTTTTGTACTTAATGTTACATGTAAACTTCAAAATAAGTCATCTAATTTTTTCACAAACCATAGGATTCAAATTTTAGTTAAATTTCAAACAACTATGAGAGAATTGTGATTTTCATGATACTAAATTTTTCCATTCATGAATAACATGATTTTCTGTGTGATTTATTTGCTTAAATGATTTTTTAATAGTTTTCTTCATATTGTTTTTGATGTCTTCTGTTAAATTGATTCCTAAGCACTTGATAGTTTTCTGTTTCTATTACGCATGGAACTTTTCCTAATTCCTATTTCTGAGTTATTTATTGTTGAATAGAAAAAAGTTACTGCTTTTTCTCTTTATCTTATATGCAACAACTTTCCCCAATTATCATTTGAAGCTGGATAATATTTTTCTTAAAGTATCTTTAATTTTCTTGTTATACAGTCACCTCATCCACAAAAATAAATAATTTTTTATTTCTCTTTCTTTCTGTATGATAATAATTTCTTTCAAAATTTATAAACATTGTTTGACTTTTTTCTGTTATATATTTTACATCCTTCCAAACATTATTATTAATTAATCATGGCACTAATAGGAATCCCTTTTTGGTTTCTAATTGTAATAAAATGGTATGCATTATTATTTCACAATTGATATTTATATTTGCTTCTAAATTTTATAATTAATCTGTATCATGTTTAAATAATTTCCTTATACTCCTGTTTGCTCAGATTTCTAATTAGTCATGATTCCTGAATTTCTTTTTCAAATCTGTTTTCAGCATTTTAGTGATTAAAAACATATAAATTGTTATCTAATTTATTGAGGTAATGAATTACATTAATAGAGCAATCAGTATGGAAAAACTGTAGCATTTCTAGAATAAATTGTACTGGGGCCCGGTATGAAACAATGATAGTTCTATTTGGCAATTTTCTAAGTACATTTTGCTTTTATAATATTAAATAAGGGGTTACTGTCTTTATAGATTTTAATATTAATGTTATGATAGCTTCATAAAATGAACTGGAGGTTGTACATTTCCTGTGAACTAGCATAATTTTTATAGCATTGAAATCATCTTTTATTTATAGATTGAGATAGCTTTCATTTTTAATGATTTTCCTTAATCATCATTTCAATTTTTTGTTCATAATTGGCCTTTTAAGTTTTCCACTTCTTTTGGATTGATTTTGTTAATTTATATTTTGTGAGGACACAATCTATTTCCTATAGGCTTCCCATTTTTTCCCATAGTTTCATATAATATTCTCTTATGATTCTTTGCGTAATTTCTATATGTATTGCTATTTCTATTCTGAGGATAAATTGAAACGTTAAAATTCGTAAATACCAGTATCAACCTCTCTGATCTGCTTACAAACTGGAAAAGACATACAAATATACAAGTTCAAGTGTTACTGTTTCATGTCTTCTGAACAGAAACTTTTAGAGATTTCAAAAAGTAACAATTTGGCCTCCATTGCCTATTTTTTTCTGGGAAAAAATAATTGTATTTGGAATCCTAGAATTAGAAAATGTACAATCACAGGAAGCCATTAAACCACTGGTAATTTAACAGGATTTTTAAGCATTTATAAAGGATATATTTGCAATTATATAAAGTGAAAAGTAAATGTGCTCTCATACTAAGGTGTAAGCAAATTTCCCTTCTAATTTAGAAGGAAAACGTCTTTCTGTGGCTTAAGTAAGAATGAACCACTACATTTGAAAGGAGCCCAATAAATAGCCCTCTCATTTGCTACTTAATTTCTGAGCTAATAGAAATATAAGACATAAGAGACAGCAAAGGAGATTAAAAATATCACCTTTATTACTGATAAAGCTGATACCAGAAAACCCAAATAATATATACTGGCATGCATATTTTTAATAACAAACCTCAAAATTAGACAAACTTGGTCACCAAGACATGGAAGCATAGGAACAAAAAATGTCTCTCCCAACCACCTCCTGCCCCACAGAACAAAGGGTCTGCTAAGGAGTGTGTCATCTGAATCCAAGACAGTTGAGAGGACTGGTTGGGCACTGTAAGCCTAGTTACCTCTCTAAAACTCACCAGTAATACTACGTCACTCCTCTTCTAACAAAGAGTGAGTGGGAGAGGTTAGAAAAAGATGCTAGAAGTGTTACACTCCTGGGGTTTTTTTCTATAGATAAAGAACCATCTAGAAAAGAAAAAAAAAATATTCTCACTTTACACCTGAGAATGATCACCTTTTTTTCAGTTTTTCATTGCTCCACCCTGCATTCATTTAACATTTATTATGTGCTACTAATATCTAGGCTGCTAAAAAGGAAGCGACTATATGCAAAATAGATGAACACGAAGGACCTACTGTATAACACAGGGAACTATGCTCAATATCCTGTAATAAACCATAATGGAAAAGAATATGACAAAGAATATGTGTGTGTGTGTGTGTGTGTGTGTGTATCTGGATCACTATGCTGTACACCCGAAACTAACAAAATATTGTAAATCAGCTATACTTCAGTAACAACAAAAAAGATGAATTTTCAAATATTTCTCTAGAAAGCCCTTATAGTTAACTTCCCAAAACGGTACTAATACCATTTTCCAAATGACTAATATCTGATGCTAATTTATTGTCTGCTTCCTAAATGCCAGATGCCTTTCTTTCTAGAATGATTAACAGAATGGGAAGAAAAAAACAGTGGTTGTCTGTTACTATTTTGAGGGGTATTGAAGTAGATGTGGATGTTTCTGGCCTGCCCTGGAAAGAGCTGTGTGAGTAGGAGGGTAACAAACAGACCTTACCTGCATCACCATGTTGGCACATGGGTATCACAGGTGCTAAGTAGATTCCTATACAACACTGGTATCGGGACTTTTCTGTAGTATTTTTTGTGGCATTACTAACGCCATTAAAACACAGTAGTATCATCTTCAGAAATTCATAAATAATAAAGTTTTATTTTCATTTTTTATTGGAGTATAGTTGATTTACAATGTGTTAATTTCTGGTGTACAGTATACTGATTCATTTATATATATATATATTCCTTTTCATAATCTTTTTCATTATAGGTCATTACAAGGTATTGAATAAAATTCCCTGCGCTATGCAGTAGGACCTTATTGTTTATCTATTTTATATAAAGTAGTTAGTATCTGCAAATTCTAAACTCCCAGTTTATCCCTCCCCACCCCCTTCCCCCCAACCATAAGTTTCTTTTCTATGTCTGTGAGTCTATCTATATTTTGTAAATTAGTTCATTTGCATCTTTTTTTTTTTCAGACTCCACAAATGAGTGATATCATATGGTATTTTTCTTTCTCTTTCTGGCTTACTTCACTTAGAATGATGATCTCCAGGTCCATCCATGTTGCTGCAAATGGCATTATTTTATTCTTTTTTATGGCTGAGTAGTATTCTATTGTATAAATATACCACCTCTTCTTTATCCAGTCATCTGTCAATGGACATATAGGTTGCTTCCATGTCTTGGGTATTGTAAATAGTGCTGCTATGAACATTGGGGTACCTGTATCTTTTTGAATTAGAGTTCCCTCCAGATGTATGCCCAGGAGTGGGATTGCTGGATTATATGGTAAGTTTATTTTTAGTTTAAGGAATCGCCGTACTGTTTTCCATAATGGCAGTACCAAACTACATTCCCACCAACAATGTAGGAGGGTACCCTTTTCTCCACATCCTCTCCAGCATTTATCATTTGTAGACTTTTGAATGATGGCCATTCTGAGTGATGTGAGGTGACACCTCATTGTAGTTTTGATTTTCATTTCTCTGATAATTAGCGATATTGAGCATTTTTTCATGTGCCTATTGGCCATTTGTATGTCTTCACTGGAGAATTGCTTGTTTAGGTCTTCTGCTCAGTTTTTGATTGGGTTGTTTATTTTTTTGTTATTGAGTTGTTTGAGCTGTTTGTATATTCTGGAAATTAAGCCCTTGTCAGTCACATTGTTTGCAAATATTTTCTCCCATTCCATAGGTTGTGTTTTTCGTTTTTTTTTTTAATGATTTCCTTTGCTGTGAATAATAACCTTCTATCTTTAGTATGTATTACTCATCCTGACTTGCAAAGCACTTTGTAACCTGGATCCTGCCTACTTCTCTAGAATTTTCTTCCACTTCTCTCCATGTGTTCACTAGGACAGGTCTACTAAACAATTTTCAGTCTCTGAAACATGCTGCCTTCTTTCTCACCAGTGAGCCTATGTACACATTAATCTCTTTGTCTGAGACATTCTTTCACTCACTCTCACTCTTCTCTCTTTCATTCATAAATATCTTTCAAGTCTTAATTCTCCAAGAGACAGTACGTGAACTAGGGGTGATATTCAAAACATTTAAAAAGTGTGGCTCTGGCACTGGTGGCGGATGGAATGGACTTGGGCTACAATGCTGGAACTGAATCATGGAAGGCTTACAGTGTTCATAGATTAACCTCTTTGTGGCAGAGGCATGACAAGGTTTGGGAGGGTCTCTGGAGAGAAGCCAGAGTAGCCAAGATGTCAGGGAAAACAGTTGGGATTACAGGGAAAGACTAATTACCGAACTATACAAAAGTATTTCACTGTTTTAATAAGTGGCTCAGCCATTCAGCTGTAAACTCATTAAATGTCTGCCTTTTATAAACTCCATGAGAAGGTTAGGTATTCCTTCTATGTTCTCCCATGGAATTTATCACCATGGTACCACTTGTCACACTGTATTATAATTTCCAATTCACTTGCCTGTCTTCCCCACCAAATTAAAAGCTCTTTGAAGTCAAGGACTTTATTTGTCATTGTCTTGTCAGCACCCAACACTGGGACCAAAACCTGGTAGAAACTTCATAAATATTTGTGAAATAGGAAGGAAGAATGGGGAAGACAGGAAAGAAGGAAGGAAGAGAGGGAACAGAAGAGAGAGGGAGGAATTGCAGTAGACCAGATGTACAAGTCCTATCACCATTCTCCAGTGGATTGTTTAAAATTTTAAGAAAGTACTGAGTAGAAAGATGTAAAGATCATTTAATGAAACCTCCTTTTATAAACAAAGCCACAGAAATTCAAAGGAATTATATAAAATAGGTAAACAAGTTTATACTGTACAGCACAGGCAGCTATATTCAATATCTTGTAGTAACATGTAATGAAAAAGAATATGAAAAGGAATATATATGTGTGTGTGTATAACTGAATCACTATGCTGTACACCAGAAACTGACACAACATTGTAAACTGAGTATTCTTCAATTCAAAGAAAAGAAAGAAATAATAAAAAAAAAAAAAAAAAGAAATTAGCATTTTGCCCAGCATAATGTAGCTAGGGAAAGTACCCAAATGCCCTGGTCCAAGTTTTGTGCTCTTACATTTTTACTTCTTTGAACTTTTTGCAAAACAAGATTGAACCCTATTCATAAGATGTTCTCCATAAACATCCATATTATTTTCTTACTTTGGAATTGAAATGTCTTAAAGATATCCTATAGCTACTACAGATCCCTTCAAAATATTCCAGGAAGGCTGGTGTCTTTCTGTGGTGCTGCTCAATACTTACATAAAATAAAAACGCTCATATACATGCTAGTATATTTATCAGGATTAGGCTGCAATTCTATGACTATTTTTTGAAGATAGAAATTCATGGCCTCATTTCTTTGCCACACGTTCCATGATCACAACACATGCCTCACACTCCAGAAACGGTGCTCATCTCCAGTAAAGTGCTGGGCCTCGGGTGAAACACCTGTGTTCTTGAAACTAAACTCCCAGGAGATTCAGTTGTAAAAGAGAACATACAAACTCTCATGTAGCTCCGTGCTGCACACTCCCACATTCCCGGCAGAAAACATAAGTAATCCTTCTTTTAAAATACTTACCAAATGTAAGTGAGCAATAAATTAGGTGCCAGGCCCCCAAACCACCTAACTGGTTTACTTGTATCAGCAAAATATCAAGTGAGATGCACGGTACCCCGTCAGGGGGTTGTAGTAGACAACGGCGCAGCATATGTTTTGAATCACTTCCTCCTGCTGGTTTCAATAAAGCAGAAACAAGGCTTTCACAGATTCAACAATACAAGCCACAGTTGTTTTTGAAGAAGCATTTCTCAGAATTTGTCCACTGCAATACCAGTAACTACCAGTAAAAAGGGAATTCTCAGACAGAGCACAGAAGATGATGAGAGCAGTGAAGCTGTCCTGTAGGGTACTATGGTGGTGGAGACATGTCAGTACACTGTTGTCGAAACCCACAGATGGTACACCACCGTGCGTGAACCCTACTGGGCCCTGTGGACTTTGGGTGATGATGAAGTGTCAGTGCAGGTTCATCGGCTGTAACAAATGCACCACCCCAGCGGGGGGGTGCTGATGCAGGAGCTGCACGTGTGTGGGCGTGCGGGGACAGGGAGTAGGTGGGAATTCTCTATTTTTTTTTTTCGGTTTTTGCCACAAACCTAAAACTGCTCTGAAAAATAGTCTATTGGAAAAAAAGGGTAATTTCTCTCCCTCCCTCCCTCTCTCTCACTCATGGAGAAGGAGGTGGTCAAGTAGACTTGGAAATTGCTGTGCACTGTAACTGCCTCTTAGAGTTCTGGCTGTGGGGCTCCCTGAACTCAGTTAGAACGAGTTGGGCCCTTTATTTTTAAATCCAGTTCTCATTGACTAGCCTCGGAAGCAACCATGAATAAGTCAGTTAACTCTTAAACTCTATACCCTTTCATCTTTCAAATCCCCAAGGGAGGGAGGAATGGGAGCTTAGAACACAGCGTAATTCAAGTTCTCAGGCTCCGATGGGTTCAGAACTGGTTTGTTTCAGTCCAGTCTCACCCCTGCCAGGAATAAGTAAGTGACAAGGAAAGAGTCTGGGGGGAACCCTTATAGTCCAGAGACCCTTCTCTGTGTACTTCCAGGCTGTCACATGACTTCAAGAGTGAAGTCTTATACTGTTTATAAAATCGAGAGAATAAAGGCAGCTGGAGTATTCTCTTCTCTCTTGGATTCCTAATCTCCTTGACCCTGGTTCCATAATTTTAACTTCCATTAGCAATTTTTTTTAATGTGCTGATAATGACCACTCCCCAAATTGTTTTAAATGTCCTTAGAAAATGATTTTTTGCATAAAAAGAGTGAAAAGAGCAAGGCTGCAGAGAACAAGCTTAACTATTCTAATAAAATAATTTTGATCGTGTTCCTCATAGTAGTTGTACAAACTGGGAGTGGAAGATATTGATGCCCCGTTAGGAAAAAGGGGGGATACACCTGCCCCAAGGTTCCATAGCCTCCCCACCAAAATATGCCTTCACTTACCTAGGAGTTCAAGGTCCTACAACCAAAATAATTTCCCGGACTTCCTGAATTTTTATAGCCTCAGAATACTTTTTGAGCAATGTCTCTTAGTGTCCCATGAGACCCCGCTGGTCCTAGGGAGTTTGAGAAGTGCTGCTCTGGGGCTATGCCTGGTCTAATTGACTGTAAATAAGCTAACACATTATATCATGTGGCTTATGGATCTATGATCTATTTTCATATGTTTAGGAATTTCCCCCAAATATAGGATTTTAGTTAGGAAAACTTCAAGATTTTTTAGTTCGACTCTGTTTTGGATGTAGGACCAGACTGGTCTCACAATGCACTCAGGGGCAACACAGAGAAGAAATGGCTCAATCAGAACTAGATGCCAGGTCGCAAATGCTTTCTCTTTGAAACCTTCTCCTCAGGGTGGTTGGTGTGCAAGTCCCTTATGCGCTGAATTGTGGTCCCTGAAGGTCACATGTACACCAAGTACTTCAGAATGCAGCTAGGTTTAGAAATAGAGCCTCTGAAGGAGTAAGTTAAAAGAGGATGTTAGAGTGAGCCCTAATGCAATCTGACTGATGTCCTTATATGAAGAAACAATACAAACAAACAAGAAGAGTCCCACGGGGGCATGCACACAGAGGAAAGATTTTGTGACGACAGGGCCATCTGCAAGCCAAAGAAAAAGGCCTCAGAAGACACCAGACCTACCAACATCTCGTTCTTGGACTTCTAGCCTTCAGAACTGTGAAAAGATAATTTTCTGTTGTCACCCCTTCCATGGTATTTTGTTACAGCAGTCCTCACAAACTAATACAGTCCTTCTGCTGCCTGATTTCCTTACTTTTCAGTCTTTTCCTCTTCAATCTCAATATAAAATGTACATTTCAACGTCAGTACGTCCCTTGAACATGTCTGCCTCTGCCCTTCCCCCTGGTTATTTCTTTGTCTAGAATGTCATTTATTTCTTCCCCTGTGTGTTATCTAATTCTCTACAGTGCACCCCCGCTTCTGTAATACCATTCCTGACCAGCCCAGCTCATGATGTTCAGTTCTTTTGCTAAACTTCTCAAAAACCACAGCATATGAGTTACGTCCTTCTTTTCACACAATTATTAGTTCTAGCCATCTCTAATGGCTGTGTGTCTTGACTCCCAAGTCAGCTCCTCAAACACCATTTCTTTGGTGTCTGCACTGTGGCTGAAAATCTGTTGAACATAATCTGCTGATTTTTCTCTATTTCTAAAAAAGTGAGCCAGAAGATATTTGTCCTAAGATATGCACAGGGGCATCAGTTTAATCCTAAGGAAATTCAACAAAACTAGTCCTCATAGGAATTTGTAATGGTGACGCCACAAAAGAATATTATATAAGTGGGCATACTTGGTCTTCTCTCCTGATAGAATAACAAATTACTAGCATTACTTTGTAGGTACACATGAAATCACTGACCATTATATCCAAAGCCAAATTGCTAGACGTGATCGCCAGTTTAAAACAGCTATTCCCTGGTCAGTTCTGCTTGTGTTTCTTCATTCCAATTCCTTCAGTAAACTCAATCCACAATAATAGTATTTATAATTAATTAAAATAATAGTATTTATAATTAATTAAAAATGGATAATATTTTTGCTGTCTTATGAGAGGTCTCTGTAACGATGTATCGTGTTAAAATATCAATCGAAATTGCATAGTATGTCTGAAGATTTAAAATGGGCCCTAGGCTGCTTAGCAGTATTTGTGACAAGGTTATTCAACTTGTAGAGTAATTCTAAGATTTGGAGTCTTCATAATTACTAGTTTGGGGGATGAAAAGAAAGGACAAAGAGTGCCTTCAGAATAATGAGCTTTAACTGCTTTAATTGAGTTACTCATATTCAGTTATTCAATTACGATGCATCAGGGGTCGTTTTGGTCAATACTCTGTCAAATCAAATAGCAGCAGACTTCAGGATAGAGTTTCTAACCAAATCTCCTTAAAACTTACATCTGAACATGCCAGAAGCTGTCAATATTTAACTACAAACCTACTACTTATGTCTCTTGAAAGCAAAATCTTAACGTCTGTTTTTTTAAAGATAGGCCCATAACTTAAATGTTCTAATCTCTTTGGACAAAATAGCACTGTCTGGAAAGGAATCATTTATTTTTTCAAGAGGTCTCTGTGGAAAGCATTAGAAAAAAGAGGCAGTCTTATTAGGATTCTAAACAAGCAGGCAACTCATCACCTTGGTTCTCTGATTCCCTTGGCTATTTTAACAAAATGCCAGTGATCCTTAGTCATTTTAATTTTCTCAACTGTAGCTCTCAAAAGCCGATTGTACTGTGACAACACCTCCCTGTGGACCCCCTGGGAACTCTCCATTTGAGAAGATCTTATCCTAGAACAAAATGCTCCTTTGGTAGTGTAGGGCTCATTCTCCGATTTGCTCCTAAGCAGTATTAGATCAACTCTGATTCAGTCAATATCAACTCCTCCCCCAAACTCTAACTGACTGACATAAAGTGCCAAAATCATTCAGTATGAGAGCCTTTAGGCTGAAAGAGCTATGAGTAATTGAGTTGTAAATGTGCTGTTGTTCTTTGCTAATGTCCTAACCGGAAAATAAAGGCCAGGAAAAGACAAGCCCTGAAGATTACGCCTAGTGATCTGATGGGAGGGTGGAAGTCCCGATACGTTCTGTCACACTGGCCTGCCTTTTATTTTAGAACACGTATTTCCCTGGAGAGTGGCCATTATAATAAAGATCATATACCTTCAAGGTTCCAAGATGGTGGCACTCCAAATAGATGCTAGGGGACAAATAAAATATAGGAATTTAAAGGTGACCTGCCAAGCAGGACTCTTAATTGGATGTTCTCCATGATTATGCTGAATGTCAGCAGTAACTGTCTGAGGAAGTAAAGGTAGGCCGTAAGCAACTAAAAACTGACCTTTTAAAAATTCATTTTATGTTCCCAAAGTCTTTCAACCAAGAAAGGATGCTTCGGAATGCAAATTCCTGGGATACTTCCCGGACTCAAATGGAGGGGCAAACCCATGACACCTAAGGCAAGAGAAGCTCCCTTCCACATGACGTTCCCCCCTCTAGTCTAACATTACTCACATCTGGTTGTGCACCTGTCATTATTGTAAACAGAACAAAGTTGGGTATGTGATAATTATGCAAAAACAAAACAGGCAGTAACATCAAAGGACTACAGTCCAGTCAGAGAGACAAACGATGCATCTTATGTAATAGTTACCCACTGAATGAAATCTTACACATTACCCTTTCATTTTAGTATGCGAATGCAAAAATACCATTCCACCTATTTTTCTGGCTAGCATCCTCTCTAATCCTCTCTCTCCTAAACATCATTTAAATTTAAATATTAGTGGAAAGTACCTCTAACCTCCTAGGAACATTCTCTGACAGAGAACAGTAAATCAATGTGCCCTCTGGAAAGATTTTTATAACTTCAGAATTATATTTAAAATTTGAGTGGCTTAGCTAATAAGCTTGGAGACTTTGTTTCGTTTGATATCTTTTATTGTCTTTAAGCTAATAAACAAGTTACAGCTAAAAGCTTTAGGCTTCATGTGCATTTTTAATTTTTAATTTAGTTCTCGCCATGGTCCCTGTGGGAAGGACTACCATTAGCACTCCCCCCTCCCCCCCAAAAAAAACAACGTGAAAAGAGGTCAAGTAACTGCTATTTAATATTGTATTCAGAACTGAAACCTAGGACTTTGTCAGTGTGAAGTCGTAAGACTATAGAGTACAGGAGAGATAGTGAGGGTTGGAGGAGGATGGGAAGGTTGCTGCTAAAAGCAGTAGCATTGATCTGGGATACCTGCCATCAAAAGCCAGACAGCAGAATTATGACATAATATGGCAACCTAGGATAATTTCAGGACAAACGAAATAACGACTCTGGGTCTTGAAGAAAGTATGTTCTGTGCACTATGCTCTCTTTAATAAATCAAGAGAATGCACAATATATTTTAGATATGAGAAATAAAATACAGCCCACTGTTTAAATGACTTAAGTTTCAGTTATTTGGGAATGGAGCTGGTCCTAGGCAAAATGATAAAGTGGGCAAACTTGTCTATAAGTAAGAGCCCCTGTTTCTTCTCCAAAGTCCATGGTCCACTCTATCACAATCAGTTTCTAGGAAAAGATGTCATTAGCCACTTACAACTTAATAAGAACTACAGACATTACCAGTTCCTTTCCCTAGAATGTTCACATTTTCAATCTTCGTGTCAGTAATGAAATAGGAAAATCTTTCTTGTGAAAAAAATTTTTCAGCCACCAGAGAATATTAAATTGGAGTGTATGCATTTGGGGAACAGTAAGAGTTATCATCAGAATTCCTAAAATCACACTGCATTCGCACCTATTCTACTTAGGGACAGATCCAGACTGTGTAAAAATTTTACTTATGAAAAATGCCTTATTTCTTAGCACTGTCTTCCCAGGGACATAACTATGTGTTTATCTATAATATTCCAAAGTCTCTCTGGAATGGATAAGTAAGACATCTGAAGCTAGACCATGAAAGAGCAATCAAAGTCTTTCGCCCGATGAACCACTTATTAGTCTGTTAAAATACACACCTCCAATGACCGAACTTTGAGAAAAAGATTTTTTTCTGACTTTCAAGGGCACCATTTGTTGTAGTTCATGTTATTGGGCTGTTTTGCAGAGTCTTAATTAGTCATTTTATTTACTGTTTCTTTCTCTTCCCCAGAGGTGCCAATCCAAGTAGCACTCATAATTTGGGAAACTTTCCCTAAAGGGCCCTCAGGTTTCCTACTTACCTGGTAATGGTCATGTTCACAAGGCAGACATTCTAACATCATTGATTTTATGGCATTATTTCTTAATGAACACTTTTAGAATGAAAGTGACTGAAAAGTACATACGGTACCTCCATTTGAGCTTTGAGACAGGAAAGATCAAAGAGAGGCCTTCTATCTGCATCTTGGCTCCAGTGAACTGCAGCTCGGTAAATGGTAACAGCTCAGTTCCTAATGCAGAAGGCTCTTTATGATTAAAAAGAAAAGTACCATTAGCCATCACAGCGATTTTTTTGGAAGAAACATCCTGTTAAGCAGAAAGTGTACTGAACACTTCATGAAAAATATATCTTAGTTGTACATAAAGGAGATCTCTTTTTTCATTACTGCAGCTCAGTAGGTTAATGAAAATTCTCTCTTATGAGATCATGTTAAGGCTATCTGAGAGCTAAATATATTGGGGGTTTACAAAAGGGCAATGAAATCTTTAATCTTCTGCCAGGTTGTTAAAATCAGCTAAGGCTAGTTGTGGACAAAAGCTATGACTACTTGACAGACTCGTGACATACATGAAATTTGTTGATTATCTCTGCTCAGTACTTCCACTAGCTGATGACACAGTCGTATCATGTATGCAACAGTGCTCTCATAGAGTACTAAAAATAGTAAAAAAAAAAAAAAAAAAAAAAAAAAAAAAAAAAAAAAGCTAGTACTTAATCAATATTTAAATATCTTTCGACAATATTCAACCATCATGTATTATGTTGCTGAATCTGTGGTGCAGAGTGCAGGAGGTTCATAGATAAAAACAAACTTGTTCTTGACCTCCAGAAATCTAAGATCCAGTGAGGAGTCAGTTAGATTAAAATTGAGAATCATAATTGTGTGTGAGAGCTTTAACAGACATGTGCACAGTGATCTGAGTACAAGAAAGATACAGCTTTTACCAGTGGAGGAAGGGAAAGCTTCACAGTAGAGGTGACATCTGAACTGGTTATGGAAGGGTGAAGTTGAAGTCAAAGAAGGGAGAGAAAAGTATTCTGATCGAAAAAACAGTATGTGCAAAGATACAGAGCTGTGAGGGAGCACAGTGTGTTCTGGGAAACCTAGTATCTAGAAATAAATTTCTAGCACATAGTAGGTGTTCAATAAATGTCTCTGGAATGAATAAAAGATTAAAAAATGAAAGTTTATAGTTGACTGGATTATAAACAGTATATATGGATAAAAGGAAATGAATTTGGAGAAATAAATAGATATAGCAAGTACTAGTGGTCAGTTTCCAAGGAGTTTACTTTCTCACTACATTGTACTGTAATAATTAACTTTACTGAAATTAATCAGTTTAGAGATGGAGACACTTGTTTCCAGCTACTTATTTCTGCATTAAAAAAAAAAAACCCTGAAACTTAATGGCTTAAAACACCGAAAGCATTTATTTTGCTCACATATGTGCCATTTGGGCAGAGCTTGGGAAGGAAAAGCTGGTCCCTGCTCCACTCAGCATCAGCTGAGATGGCTTACAGACTGAGGCCTGTAGGTTCCTGAAGGCTGCTCCCTCACACATCTCCTATCATAGCTGGTACTGGCTGTCAGCTGAGACCTTCGCTGGGGCTGTCAACTGAAACATGGACACACAAACCTCCATTTAACCTGGGCTTCCTTACAACATGGTGGTTGGGTTCCAGTGGCGATGGGTGTTCCATCCCAAGCACGAGATGGGCTGTACAATTTTAGATGTAGCTTTGGAAGTTACATAGCATCATATTTGCTATACTCATTTGTCAAAGCAGATACACCCCCTTCCAAGTTGACGGGGATAGAAATTAGATTCCGCATCTTGATTGTTGGTATGGCAAGGATTCTAAGAGTCTGTAAGACCAGAAATACTGCTGTGAACATTTTTAGAAAATGCAACCTACCACAAATTTTTTTCCTTATCCCCATAATAAAAAATAAAAGTGACATCCACAAAATAGTGTAACATTTTGTTTTGCTTTATTTGTTTATTTTGGGAGGTGGTAATTAGGTTTATTTATTTATTTAATGGAGGCACTGGGGACAGAACTCAGGACCTTGTGCACACTAAGTATGCACTCTACCCACTGAACTCTGTATACCCTTCCCCCCAAAACATTTGTTTTTTGATGGACTCAACAGTGGAGACCACTGTTTGGTTGACTCAAGACTTACCAATTATCTTACTGTATTATAATTTCCAATTTATTAATCTGATATTTTAAGCTTCATTTGAGTAGGAAATGAGTCTGTTTTGTTTAGTCATTGTATCTCCAACACCTGGGAGGATCCTGGCTTTTATTTTTTTAAATAAATGTTTAATTACTATTTGCTAAATAAATGAATACATAAGTATGTATAAATTAAACTTAATATTAAAAATCACTACTTGCTGTATAACTGATTTCCATACCTTTTCACATGAATATATTTTAGAAGCCTAATACCAGTTTTGATATCAATATAATTTTTAGTCTGTGATCCACTCAAATGTAATGATAATTGAAAGTTCTACAATCTAGAGGGTTATACTCTTGCCAAGGTTAGGGGGTTTGTCAATAGCAAATAGCCAACATTTTTCTTATTTCTTAATAAAAGGAATCAGCCATCTGAAACCAGAGTAAGTTTTCAAAAATAAGATAGTTTTCAAAGCTTAAACTGCTCTTTTAAAAAATGTACTGTTCTTCCAGTGACTAAAATACACCCAGAAGTCAATTTAGTCACTGTGAAAACAAAATTCAAATCCCTTTGAATTATGTATTTGTAATTTACTTTAAATATATAAGAGAGAAGACTAAAATACCTCAATCTATTAGTATGTGTACTCCTCTTTTATAGTTGCTGCACAAATGCCCAATTTATGTTGCATGGTACCCCATCCCTCTCTCTCCTCTTCTCTGCTCAGTAGAAACATGGAAATCGACCAAATCTGATCTATAGCATAAGAAAAAAATTCAGTTTTGTTGTTTGTAAGATACATCATACTTTGATCTCCTCACATGTTAAAGCATAGAATGTATGAATTGGGCAATTTATATGTCTGGACTACATTTATTAGTTACAAGATTATTGAATGATTCACTTTGAAATGCTGCATGAAGTTTGGTTTGCTAATCAATGAATGTTTAATCTAGTTTCATAAATTATTACCAAGGAGCCTTGTCAGTTTCAATTCCCTTCAATATTTGTAGCTAACAAGGATGAAATTACATTGTAAGGAAATGTGGAGGAGCGTGTGATAAGGTTGAGAATGCTTTCCATTCTGACTGTGGCAAGAGAAGTCTGTTGTCAGGTGAATTTCCTATAGCCCCTTAGCTCCCTCCAAGCCTATTGTCTCTTGGGTGACAAAGATGCCGACCATGCATACTTGCGAGTTAGTCCTAAAATGACAGTGATAAAACGTGACTTTTTAATCTCTTTGTTACATTTCTGGTAAATTCTTTTGAATACTGCCCTTAGCACAAGTGTAGTAGGGAGAATTGGGAGCAAGAAGAACCTGCTCTGGCTTTGTCAGTGAAGGAAGTTTTGCACTAGACAAGCAACTCAGCTTCTCTGGGCCCTAGTTTCACTATTTTGTAAGTTGAAGACACTAGATCATCCCTGGTTTCTCTTCTAGTTTTGACATTTTATGTCTCTTATTTCACAAAATAGAAACACAGTGAATGTATATTAAATGATTGAAGACTAGATGAACAAGTGAACATACTAAGTGAACATTCTGCATATACTATTTTAAGAGTCTCAGACTCATAGATTATATAAACATTCTACTAACATTTTTCCTAATTTTATGATGGCTTTATCGTATTTCACTTATAATAATTTTATTTATTTATGTATTCATTTATTAATTAACCTTCGTGTGGGGTGTGTGTGTGTGTATTTGTGTATGACAGTAGGAGGGAGGTAGGGAGATCTTTCTTTTCTTCCAGGAGGAAAGACAATTTTAACAGCACAATTAGTAAAAGAAGAAAGAAAAAAACATTGTTTCACAGTAAGGATAAATACTACCTTTACTGTACACACATTTATACATACACATTCACACACACTCACACATATGCTATAGCCTATTACTAAAATTTATTTTCTATTTTACTAATTTAGTCACACATTCCCAAGTCAATATTTTATTCTTGAATATTTTTCCTTCAAAGGAATTGTAGATCACTTTAATCCAATTTCAAAGAACATCTTAGAGCTTCTACTAAAATTTCTTGTAATTCATATATTAACTTGAGAAGAATTGTCACTTTTATGGTATTAAGTGTTCCCATTAGGAACATGGTAAATCTTTCTTTTAGTCTATATTTTGATTAGTTTCTTTCAGAAATGTTTTATGGATGTCTTCATATAGGTCTTACACTGTTCTTGTTAAAATTATTCCTAATTATTTTATCATTTTTGTTGCCGTTTTGAATAGGATAACTTCATTTTCACGTATAGCTGGTTACATCAAATATAAAGAAAATCTATTAATGTTTGTGTAGTTATAATGTACATAGCCACTTTGAAAATTTCCCTTAAGAGGGCCAGCAGAGTTTTAATTTCCTTAGGTTTCAAGTTTTATCAAAAATTTGGATAATTTTACTCTTCTTTTCCAATATTAGTACTGATTATTTAATGTTACTGTCTTACTGCATTTGCTAGAATGTATTTTTTAAAGTTAAACATTAACAGTCAAAATGGGCTTCTCATTGTTTACACATGAAAACTATTCATCCTTTCCTAAGATAGGATATCCTAAGAAAGTTCCTTTTCTTTCTTCAGTCTGGGCTGATTAAGAATATCTGCTAAGTTTCATCAAGTAACTTTCAGCATCTGGAGCTGTATTCATTTGGTTTTCTCCATTAACATCTTGGTATCATAAAATGTGTTAAATTTCCCGATTTTGTATTCACACTCATATTCCTGGAATCCTATCTGTGACTATGTCACTGCTAAATTCCAACTGATAATACTGTATTTGCATCTATAATTTGAATTGTCATTGAAACTGTGTTTTCCTTCTTTGTGCACTCTATCATGTTTTGATACTAATATCATGTTGTCTTTATATAATGAATTTAGGCACTTTCTCCTATTTTCTTATGGTCTATAATTTAAATAAATTAGAACTATCTCTTCTCTAAAGATTGGATAAAACTCATCTTTGAAACTCTCTAATCACAGTTCTTTGTTTAGTGATATATTTTAAATATCCTTCACAATAATTGGCATCCCAAGTTTTCTGCTTATTCATGAGTCAATGTTGGTAATTTATCTTTGCTAGGAATATATCTACATAATCTAGCTATTCCAAAGGTTGGAATATTTGCTTATAATTCTTAAAATTTCATTTGTATCTGGATTATATCACCATGTCTTTTTGATTCCCTTTTTTGCTTAACTAAGCTCGCAGTCTATATTATTGATCTTTTAAATAGTTCTCAGACTTATCTTTTTTATTTATTTTCTATTTCATTTTTTCAGATTCTACTTTTATGTATTCTTTCTACTGCTTTGTTTTAGCATGCTGTTTGTTTTGTCTAATTTCTCAAGATAAGTACTAAGTTCCCATAATTTTTGACTTTCTTACTTAATAATAAAACCATTTAAAATATTAAAAATTTTATGGCAGTGGCTTTAGCTGTGTCCCATAGGTTTTCGTGTAAAGAGTTTTCCTTTTACAGTTGTCTAGATAGTTTATAGTTTCACTTTTGAGCTCCTCTTTCATCTAGGGGCTAAGAGAATGCTTCTTAATTTCTAAGTAGCTGATTTTTCAGAACTTCTAGATTAGTAGATTAACTATCAGAGAATGTGACCTGTAAAATCTCTTAAAATGTTTTCATTTATTCTTTGTCAGCAAGCAGAAGACTGATTTTAAAAAATACTCCATCGACATTAAAAAAAATTGCGTCCTATTTGTGAGATGCAAAGTTCTCTGTCTTTTCTCTCCCTCCCTCCCTGTCTCTCTTTCTTCTCCCCCTGCGCCCCCCCCAACACTCAAATGTGATTATATTATTCAATTTCTTCCCATCTTAACTTCTTTTTGTTTAACTGATTTGGCATAATCTATAAATGTGAACCCAAATATCCTAATTTAATTTTTTAAATCAAATTCTCCTGTGTTTCTAATAAATTGCCTTTATATAAATAGCTGCTGTGTTGTTTGGCAAATGCAAGTTATAACTGTCCTTTTCCATTAAAAATTTGTATTTTATTATTGTTTATTATTACACAATGTTCTTTTCATCCCATTTAACCTAAAGTTCCTAACTTGTCTAATAACAACTTTGCCTCTCCTGCTTTTCTTCAATTTTAATTTGTCTGGCATACCTCTGCCCACCCCACTTTTTCCTTTAAAAACACTTTTGTTCACATAAAAGTATTTGAATTATTTTAATTGTATTTTTTAAATTTTTGTGAAATGACCTATTTGTTTTTTTACTTGTATGTGATCAAATTACTGTTGATTATCCTTTTCCCATGTTGCTTGCTCCCTCAGTCCCCTTTCTTTCTGTGTCTTTACCCACATTATCTCCCATCAACACAAGCTCTCCCTATGCCCTACCCCATAAATCATGTTAGAAATCTAGTATTTATTACTCTACATTTTTCTTTATGCTCATGTAATCATACACAAACCAAACATATATATTTGCACACACAGACATAATCATCTAGATTTTCCATTGTTTATTTTATAAAAATGTGATCACATTATACATAATTTTCTACATTTTGCTTTTTTCTTCATGAGTACCTCATAGAAATATCTCCAGATCAAATTACATAGCTTGTATTAATTTTCTTTAATGCTGCATAAACTTCCAAAACACAGATGCAGCATAATTTATGCAGTAATTCCTCTATCCATTATACATGGTTGTTTTGTCTTTTATATTTTCCCATACTTTTTTTTTTTTATTTTGATCAAATTACCGTTATCATTTTTCTCTCGTCAGTTTAGACCTTCTACATCCCTTTCCAAAGGCACTCTTTCTTTAATGCGTTCCTCTCCTATTGCTTTCAGTCCCAAGTGATGCTAATCCCACAGCTGGTGGGAGACAAGTTGTCTCTGGCTCTCTGAGCAGGAGATATATCAGCTTGAGTTTTATGTGGCCACTAATTGAGTTTGAAAGAGAAAAATCCTCTACTCCCATAAATTATAATGGTTAATGTCTTTCTAGTCAAAGAGGGAAAGAGAACACTTCAGCTTTTGGGGAGCTATCTGAGGACCTGAGGAACTAGTAAGTTCTTACAGCAGCTGTGGGTGGGCAGGTACCGGCTTTCTGTTAGTGCTCCACAGATCTCAGTGGACTGGCCTCTTTTCAGGAAGCACAGAGCTCTAGTTAGTTGAACAAGAGATCTTCTCTGTAGTATCCAGGGTCTAAGCTGGTCCAGATAAGAAGTAAGTTCTGCACATGTGCTTCCTGCCAGGATCTCAGCAAAGACAAGACCTTGTCCTCCCCTTCCAGGCCCACTTTTCTTTGGAAGCTGCTCCACTCAGAATGAGTAATTCTAAGGGAAAGGAGAAGGCAGCAGAAATGTACAGTTCGCCTGCCTCTGTCTCTGAACTGCCTCCCATTTCTATCTCTCAGATATTAACTATTATTTATGAATTACCTCAAAAGATATGATACCCACTCCATGAGTTTGTTTTTTGTTTTGTTTTGTTTTGTTTTGAGGGAGAGGAGCAGATCTCTGGGACATTATCTCTCATCTGTGAATCAAAAAACATGTCCCTCTCGAAAGTCAGTTTTTGGATTCTGGTTAATAGTATGGCAATAATTTTTTCAGTGTTTACTGTCTGATACGCCCTGTGCTAAGTACTTTTTATATCTGTAACTTTGTGCTGAATACCCATGTGCCTGATAGGGGGCCAAGCCACTCAATCTCCCTAATTCCCTCGCCTCAGGGGCTGTATCTTGCTGCTGGGGTCTTCCTGCGAATAGGCTGAGTACTGGGTCACATAATTAGAAATGGCCACTTGGAAATTACATTGGATATATCCTCAATTTTATCTTGATTGTAAAACAAATCAAAGTAGGTATTTTAATGTACAAATAATCTGGTACGTTTATTGGCTGGATATTTATTCTAACTTCATAGGTAGAGTTAATTATTGGTTCCAAAGGCAGGGAAATCTTTAGGTGTCCACGATTTCCTTATTTCCATCTGAAAGTCACTAACCACTTAAAGCTCTCGATTTACTTTTGTAAGCAATTTGTATTGCATCTTATACAGATGAAATAGAATAAAATTCTACCATTGTATTGGATAGATCATATTGGATAGAATTTGCTGATGAACTAAGTAATATATTGAATCAGAATTTTTTTACCATCAGTGTGATTGTAATATAATTGGTAGTGATTTGAGATTAATTTCTTCTTAATGTAAACAACATAAAGCAAAATGGCTACTCTCCCAATACAGATGAATATTATTTTACGTAAGCCTATCCTGATACTTTGAATAATGAACAACTCAACCAAAATCCAAAGTATCTTTCCATATCTACAGCCTACAGCTTAAAATACCATAGCAAGGTAGAATGGGGTAATTCCCAATGGTTGGAGTTGCAGAAATATGTCGTGACTCACTCACATGTATGCATACTACATATATGAACCTTGCTTCCTTTTGTAAAAGGATGTATTACTTCAAATTTTTTTAAGTTGAGTTAAATGTTTTAATATTATCTGAAGTCCGCAACACTTTTTATGGCAATCAAACGCCAAATGAGGGTTGAGACTCACTGAATGTAGAATCTCAGGATATTAGCTATGAACAGGGAAAAGAAAAATAATTCCTAGACAAGTCAGTTACATGCACTCTGACTCATGTACAGACAGAACTGCCTTTCCTGTCACTCTGTGGCACATTTTCATTCATTCATTTGGTAATTTATTTAATTAACAGTATTTATGGACCAGACACCGGATGAGACACTGTAGAGAACAATACCCAATTCCAATCCTGTTGTTGAATAAGGGAAATAATATTTATTAGTTCGCCGTCTATCCCACCCACACCAGAGTGCAAGCTCCACGAGGGTGAGTGCATCCCAGAACTCAGAGGGTGCGTGGCAATAAAGGATAGTAAGCAAACCGCTGACGGTGATGCAGTGTAATAGGTGCTATGCTCCAGTGCAGGAATTAGCCTTATTTTTCTTTTCTGCAAAGGGGCAGACACTAAAAAAAATTTAGAATTTGGAGGCCATGCAGCTTCTGTTGCATCTTGCAGTTGTAACTCAAAAGAGCCATTGACATCACAAATGGGGGTGATTTTATTCCAATGACTTCCATTACAGACTGGGTTTGGCCCTGGGACCTATAATTTGCTGACCCTTTGTTAGAAATATACGTAAGAGGTCTATAAACACAGACACGCTCATCTGTGGAGGGTTTTGGAAGACCTTCTAAAAAAAGTTTAAACCAGTATTTCTCAGTGTTACTGGGCATGTGCATCAGTCCCTTGGAGGGCTTGTTAAAACACAGATTGCTGGGCCCCACCTCAGAGATCCTGAATCCATAGGGCTGGGGCAGAACTTGAGAATTTGCGTTTCTGACAAGACTGGGTAATACTGATGCTTCTGGGCACCATAGCATTAGTTTAAACTGAGACATGCTAGCTCTGTAGGGGAGGGAGGCAGAGAGAAAGTGCAGGGCATATAGAGAATACAGGGAACAGTACACTCAGAGGACAAACACAAGAAGGAATAAAACGTGTTCGGGAGCAAGGACTTCAGTAAGACTGGCACATGAGTGGAGAGTGAGAGCAGTGATTCATAAGATTGGAGAAGCAGGCTTCATCCTAAGGGCACAAGGCGTGGCACATGCATCCCCTGTTGTTCATAGTCGTCACAAACTGTTCATGAAAATAAAATTTCAAGCGTCCCTTTTACCTCACTTGTAAGCATGGATCTTTTTAAAGAGCAAAGCTATCATAATTGAAAAGCTATATTGGACTAGATTTTTCTTAGAAGTTCAAGTAAACTATAGTGATTTCTTGGGAGAGTGTATGTGTTTTGCCTCCTTGACACCAAATAATTGATGAGTTTGTCATGCAGAGCTTGTCTCTGGTTTACCAGCACATGGCCAGGATCTAGCTCAATACTGGCACATGGCAGGTGTTGAGGGAAAAAATGTCGAATAGAAGGGTGAATGAACTAATTGAATCATTTTAAGATGTTACTAACTTGATTGAAAACTTTAAAAATATTTTCTATTAGATGACATGTTATAACAATAAAATGTTAGAAAAATATAAAACTATTTATTGTTAAGTATGCTGTAATGGTAACTCAAAGATAAAATAAATGGTAGCCATAAATAAGAGAAAATTTTGACCTAAAAAATGGAGGCTTTTATTTTTTTTCTGTTTACATTTTTAGAAGAGAAATTCTGATAGGCGTAAAGCTGCTAATTCATATTTGGATTTTTTTCTGTGATATAATTCATAACCGGTTTTATGAACATTTATCTTGTGTCCTTCGCAAAGAAAACAGAAAATGTGCAGAGGACAAAAAATAAGGTCAATATGATATATGAAGAAGCAGAATAAGCAGCATAAGGAAGTAGCAACATTCCTTTAACAATCAATCGCTAATAATGTGTCAGCAAGCATGAGGTCATCTTTAACTGGCAGTTTAACGGAAATAGATCATTTAAGTAAGGAAGGCAGTCTTGCTAAATTCAACACACCTATCAACAATTGCTTGACTATTTCACAAAACTGAAAGACAGCTGCATAAAATAGATGCATAGAAAACTACAGCATGCAAATTAAAATACTCGTCTTTCAAAACAGCTTTGGACTGAATCTTCAATCAGATTTAACAAACTGAATTTTTAATAAGCTATCAAATTTAACTTTTCAAAGTAAAGAATTTATCTTTAAATAAAAGAAACATTCTTAGCTTAGTTTCCTTAGAAATAGGCTCTTTTTGAGGGGAGAGGGAAGGTATTTTCATTCTGAACACTACAACGAAATGAGTATACATATTAATGAAAAACTTTTAGACCTGAACTCCATATGAATTTAATCTCTTTTTCCCATGGATGTACATACTCTGTATTGGCCCTTACATGTCTATGAGAAAGAGAGAAACTACAATCCTTCCAACCATTTAAATAAATACTAGTTATAATAATATTCACAGTTATAGAAATTATTCTTCTTTTATCACAATGTAATCATAGGTCTCCAAGGATGGAGAAGTTGAGAACTATTTAAATGAATAATTAATTTCATAAGAAATTGGTTTAAAAGGGTTTGAATTTTAAGCGATAAATGAGTCTTCTGCAGGTTTAAAGAGAGTAAGCATGGAGGACAGGATGATTCTAAAATCTTTAATATTTTATTAAAGAAGAGTACCTTTTTCAAATTGAAAATTGGGAAGGGGGAAGAATTAAAAAAATACATTGGAAGATTAAGTATATATGTAATTGACTGTTATTCTGACTTTTCCTGCTACTTTTGAGTTGCATCCAAGCACCACCACAGTCATCCTAAACAGAGCTTCCGGGGGGCTTAACTAAGACAAAGAGACACGATTAATCTTACTGGTACCCCTCAAGACTATAAGAGAGTTTTTAAAAAAAAAAGGAAATACAAGTGTCCATGAATAGAATTGTAGGAAATGTAGATATCCCAGTAAAATTACACATCCTCCCTTCACACGGGGAGGATAAAGGTTGTTCCTCTCATCCCAATAAGGAGGCTCTCAGAGAACTACTTAAAGACATTGGGGTGCATGCAAAAACCAAGATGGCATCTGGTCGTCTGGGTGAACATCTCCCTATGGCCCTCATGACCACTTGTGAAGGGGGCAGAGAGAAGTGGAGAGCCCGTGCAAGGTGAAGTGTGGAGACAGCAGTGGCACATCCAACACTCAAAACTGTCCGGCATGATCAGGGTGTGGGAATTTCCCACGAGCCAGGTTAGGAGGTAAACAGGCTTGGGAGGCCACTTCAGAAGCTGCTGCCAGCAGCAGAAGAAATGATATGCTGCGGGTAGAGAGAGCTGAAGGAAGGTATGACGAGAATGGCTTTCACATTTTGGAACTGTTTGGTGGGAAATCCTCCAAAATCCGTGATGATCTCACACACATTCCACGTAAAAGAATCGCCATTTAAGTGCCGGCTGTACCCATCTCACCAACTGTCAAGAAGATTACAAAGGCACTAATTAAGGAAAAAGATGACTGCCCATTTCCCTTCTCTGATCCTAGCCAAAAACAAAAAACAAAAAACAGGAGAGGAGTTAAAGAGATGAACTTTTGCCCTGCTTTAAAACGAGACTGTCAGGCAGAGGTTTAGCAAGTTATGCAGAGAGAAGAATATAAACTTAAAATATTCAACTGACTAAAATTTTTCTCTACTTCTTTTTTTAGCCAAAAGTGACCAGAAAGTTATGATATTGCCTGAAACAGAAAGGGAGACTCTACACAGTGCATGTTTGAAGGTAGAAGTTAGAATATTTTTTAAATGTTGTAGGGGACTAGGGTATAGCTCAAGTGGCAGAGCACATGCCCAGCACGCAGGAGGCCCTGGGTTCAATCCCCAGCATCTCTCCAAAAAGTAAAGAAATAAATAAACCTAATTACCTCCACCTCAAAAAAAAAGAGTATTCTTTAAACATCATAAATATCATCATCTAATTGCAAACATTTGGCATATTTCTTACATACACAGAACTCTGATACTAGCCAGAATAATTCAACTTATCTAATCCAATAATACTTTGATGGTAGCACCTAAAGATGTTTTGATGAAGAAACAGTAATTTCTGGTAATACCAACTCAAAAATTTAGTGATATTCCCTTACCTTAATCTTGATTTCATCTGTCATTAACTTAACTAAAATCTTCTTGACCTAATTTATTTTTAAGCCTTCAGCATCTTTTAGTAGTTACTTATATAGTCCCCATTTCTCTCAGGTTTATTCTTTCAAGATTGAGTGTTTCCAAGTAAATAAGTCAATGTTAACGTTATTCATCATCTTCATGAATTTCAGGTGATTACTACTTCCAGCTTTTATGTTTTCTAACTAAAAGTCCTTTATTTTAAGCCATTGTCACACATGTAAAAGGCTCTAAGCTTCCCATTGTATTTAAATTAGATCTGTCAGAGGCAACACTGATTTTTGGCAGCTATAAAGGGGAGCTAGTCAAAATGTTCTTTTTAACCAGAAAACCCACACATGGTGCTGAATTGATTACATAATGGTGGGGTTCATTTATACAGCAGTGAGTTAATTTTCTCAGAGCTAATAAATTAATGTATAGCTTAACTAAGAAAATTCAATTTTCTATTAAAAAATGTTTTATTGGCTGAGTGAACAAATACAATAACCTATAACAAACATGTTTTACAAGTTTTCTGGTCATCACAAACCTCATAAATGTTACGTTCCTGGGAAATTAGCCTCAAAAATCATAGTTAAATAGCTGAATAGCTTGGGCTGTTCTCTCCTCCTCAGCAAACATAAAGAGAGAAGCGCATATAATCATGAGAAGACGTGGAGGATGTGTAGATTTTTACTTAAGTGATCCCACTTCTATTTGGCTGTCATTCCAACATGACTCTTAATTGTGGAACCATTATAATCACAGGAATGTAAATATTCTCTTGTTGTCTTTCCTTTGTGTTGCCTAGAATAGCAGTTTCACATGTCATGTAAGTACTTAACGTCATGAGAGGAAAATGAGGCCCCAAATGATTTTCTTCTCTAGGTCTCTTATTCGATTCTAATATAAGATACCGTTTTATAAGTAGAGTCAGTCAAATTAAAGCCTATAATTTTGATCTCTACTAGTAAAAGCTGTGTACTTTCTCTGAATAGTTTTCAACCATGTTAGCGTGTTCTTGAGGCTGAGAGCCACAAATTCCAGATGTAGGTATTTCAACAATTTAGGTTAATGTCGATAAGGGCTTCTTTGTTTGGGTTGGTTTCCAATATCTTTCTTAGCGTATAGTCAGCCCACTGAAGATGGCCATCCTCTTGCTCTCTGTATATCCCCTGCTCGACAAGTGCCTGCTTCACCTGCACCCTACTGACGTGGCAACTTTCCTGCATACTTGCCCCAGGCCCCAGCTGGTGATTGTCCTTATCAGAGGGGTGGTGAGGGGCATGACCCTCTGCTGATTTCCCTGGTAACAAGTGAGCCCACCTGACATCAATTCCCCTATAACTGGTATCTTCCCCATACCTTTGGGAGCCAAGGCTGCCGCCAGGCCATGTTGTACCCGCCATCTGCCGCACACAGTGGAGTGTTGCTCTGGGACCTTGCATCAGACGTGTACGCTCCCCTGCCCATTAAACCACCGGTGGTTACTCTGTCACTGACTCCGGGCTCTTTGTCTGGTCTTGAAGCTGGGCTGGTACAGGCCTTGTAGGCCTGTGGGGTGCAGCCCAAAGCTTAGTGAGAGCAAATATTTATTGATCCTGTTTGGATGTAGTATCAGATTGACAGAATACCATTAGTAGGTAGATTTGTAGGATTTTAGCCTCTCTCCTGCGTCAGAACGAAAAGCCCGAAGTCACAAATTCAGTATTTTTGTAGATAGTTACTATTTGCTGTATGCAAAGAAGTATGCTAAGAAATCAAAGAGGAACAAGCTTAACTCTGCAATCAAGGTCTTCAGAGCTGAATGTACATAGTGTTTTACAAAAGCACTAGATAATTGTAAAGAAGGAGTGTGCTAACAAAGCCACTGTATAATTATAAATACACTTTCTTTGAAAATATATCTATGATTCTCTTATTAAATTTATTATACCTTTAAAGAATGATGGAACACAAAACAGGCCCGAAGAATTCTAATTCTGTACTTTCAATGTTTAAGAAGGTTTGGTAAGGAACTGGTAATTAATTATTGGAGGTATTTAATAAACCTTAACTCTTTGTTAGAAGTTTCAAAACATTAGTATCCAGTGCAAAATATGAGCTCTTTGGAAAGCCTCAGTTAAGAAGAACTGTCCATTAACCAAAATTCTTTAGCCTACGTCATTTTGAGGAAATGGAAATTTATCATACCTTGAGGAGATTTAGATTCTAAAAATAATTAGATGTTTAATTTGGGGGAAACATATACTATAAGCACTAATCTTAGAATCAGACATACTAAAACATATATGTCTCAAATATTTTTCTCATTGAAATTAATTTTTCTAGAAAAACGTAGATTGAGTTTTGCTCTTTACATTTGGTAGAGCATCGCTTTCCTATTTCTTTGTTACATTATCTAAGCAAAGGTAAATATCTATTTTTTGATTCCGACTTTCAAATTCATTCCTTAAACAGCTATTCCCAGTGTTATATTCAAATACAGTTATTTAGACAGCAAAGGTAACTAGTGACCTTCTTATGATGAAAATCAAAAGCCTCCATCTTTTCAGTGACGTTACAGTTAACTACCACTGGTCACTCTTCTCTCCCTTAATTTCTTCACATACTTAATTGTCTCCTACAGTCAGTCACAGAGAACAAAGGAAACATTTGTAAATCAAGGGAAAGCTATATAATTAGTACATGAATACAAAAATGAAAAGGATGGACAGGAGGGAGACAATAGGTCATCAGATCAAATACGAAAAGTGGAAAAGCAGGAGGGCGGGAGAAGAAGCAAAAAATATACAAAAGATAAAGTAAATGAAAGAGGGGTGCCGAGAAAATTGTTCACCAAATCACCACAGAATCTTTGTTAAGGACTTCTGGTCTCTCTCCTCCATTAACCATTTGAGGGAGAGCCTTTATTAAGTCAACTTTAAGCCTCAAAGCACTTCGTGCATTGTAACACATTTAGCAGGTGCTTAATAATAGTCTTACCATTAAGGCAAAAAAAAAAAAAAGTGCTTTTCTTTACAAATCCAAATACAGTTGTTGATGTAACTATGGAATGAATTAAGTATATGCTATTATATCATGACATGTACAATTGATTTTCAAGGAATGCTGTTACATTTACTACTTGCATAATTGCAGACTTCGTCCTAGTTACATCATGGCACATGAACACAACTAAGCAAATTGCAGTGGTTATAGGTTTTCCCAGAGTTAATCTATATTTGGTTAAGTGTATTGCAGTATAAGGGTTGGGTTGTTTTGTTTTTTTTTCATTTAAACATGTTCTCAATCTGTTTTTAATTTTCTGCCATTTAGTTTTACAAGATGCAGTATTGTGGAATGTGTGTGCCATTCATTTCTAAAACAGCATAAAATCTCTCATACAATAATTGTCAGGCCCTATATAAAATTCATTTTTTGTTCATTTGTTTTGTAATAGAAGTTTATGAGCACAATTTAACCTAAAAGAAATCTAGCAAATGTACTAGTGCTCATACCACAAGAAGCGAAGATAGCCAAGTTTAAAAAACAACTCGTTTAATAATATGGAAATAAATTCATGTATTTCTTAAATATGAAATGTCTCCTTCGGGATCTGCATTTTTCTAGCATTCTTTTCAAAATGAAGGGTCAAACATAATATTTTTTCCATCTGCCAGAACAAAGGAAAAATCAACGCAGACATAATAGGTACTAATTTCCTTCATTTGTAGGAGTGCTAGTAATAGAAACAGACTTTCTTGAGGACAAAGTGGGATTTAAAGAAAGTGTCTTATTACAGAAAGAACTCTGAACTCAGAGTCTGGTGCAGAGAGCCCTACACCTGCTTTAGCACAAACACCCGAGGCACACGTGGGCCACTTGGTCAGGTTCTCCACATTAGGGTTTCACCTCTGAGCCGATGCAGTAAATCAGTGGTGTTTAATTTGTGTTCCAGAGTGGCTGCAGGGGTTCCATCAGTCTTTTATTCTAGCTTAATTTTTAAATATATGTGTGTATTTAATTGTGGTAAAATAACACAAAATATGACATTTACCATCTTAACCATTTTTAAGTGCATAATGTAGGAGTGTTGAGTATAAACATACTGGTGTGCAAATCTCCAGAACGCTTTTATCTTGCAAAATTCAGCTCTATACTCATTAAACAACTCCTCCTCCAGCCCCTGGTCACCCCCAATGTACCTTTTGTTTCTTTCTATGAGAATGACTGCTCTAAGTACCTCATCTGAGTGAAATCATACAGTATTTGTCCTTTTGTGACTGGCTTATTTCACTTATCACATCCTCAGGTTTCACCATGTTGTGGCATGTGTCAGAATTTTCTTCCTTCCCTGGGGTGTATAATATTTTATTGTATGTATATATTGCATTTATATACTACATTTTATTTATCCGTTTATCCATTGATGGACATTTGGGTTTCTTCCACCTTTTGACTAGCACAAATAATACTGCTATGAGTATGAGTTTGCAAATATCTCTTTAAATTTTTACATATTTTAAGTACCTAAATTAAACTAGAAATTAATAAGTGAACATTAAACTGTGTTATAAGCCAGAGTTTCACCTGTTGCTGATCTCCAGTATAATAATGTGTTTTTGTATAAACCTTGAAGAGAATGTTAGCTTGCTTTCATGATTACACATGTTTGAAATTTTGTAAATATGTCATTAGCTCTAAAGCTGATGCTATGACACTGGCCTTTATTTAAATCCAGGCATGTACATGTCTGCTTGTGACAGAGCACACTACCAAAGCACTCAGGCAGCTTAACAATTAAATACTAGTCAATGCTTGGGTATATCTGCTTGGTCCATGTTTTCTTCATGGTCTAGTAATTTGTACAAGTAAATACATACTACATCATATTACTGTAAATACATAGTATATCATATGATAATATCACTCTGTGGTTTTATGGTTACTATGTAAGAATTGTTTGTTGACTCACTTTTGTATCTCTGACAAGAATTTTAGCGATTGTTACATCTAATGGTAGGAGAACTTTTCAATCATTTAAACATATTATTTATCAGCTACTAGTTTTCTCCCCAACTTTGTCAACCTGGTGAACTCCTACACATCCTTCACAACAGTGTAACTGTCACCTCCTCCAGGAAGCTTCATATAAATAACTCTCTTCCACAACCTCACAGACAGAGCTGTTCTCCTTTTGTTCTCCACTGTAGCCTATACGTGATTGCATGCTTCTTTCAGTTCAGCTTCTTTGATGTTTTGTTGCTCTAATTTTTATGAGTCTAGTTTTCCCTTTTCACTGTAAATTTCTTAAGGGCAAAGACTGTGTCTTTATTCATCTTTGTATCTGCAGTCCATTGTACGATAATCGTCAATAAAAGATTTATGAGTGTGAGCCTTTCTTAAGTTAAATTTAAACCTCAAAGAACTTCATACATTATAATACGCTTAAGTGTTGCTTCATAATATTCTTAATTATAATCCATGTATGAATAGACACATATTAAAGGGTCCCTCCCCTTCCAGATAATTTATTTGCTAAGTTTCCTAAGATTCCAAAATGATCTGTTTTTAAAAAAAATAGTCACCATGTACAACCACCATGGATTATCCTCCTCACTAATGATTTTTTTTACCTTATTTTTTGTGTCTGCTTTACCTTTACATCCTTTAAGCTTCTTAAAGGCAGAGGTTATGCCTTATTCATTATTTTATCCCTAACCTGTCACATATTAAATATGCAATAAATATGACTTAATATGTCCAATATTAAGTATGCAATAAAAGCATGTTTGCATGAATAAATTAATGTGAACATTTCTTGCCCTCAACTCTCAAAGTCTATTGGGGAAACATACCCAAACATCAAAAATTGTAATAGAGTGTGTATCTGCAGTGGTTGTCTTGTGTGCATTCTGACTGTTTTATACAGACAGGTCAAGGAAAAACACATATAATACATATGTTCATTGTGAACAGCAAGTGTCTTTCTGTGTCCTTTGCAATTTGTTCACATTATTCCTTCCATCTTCTATTTCTACTATAACTGTATAGTTAGTTTTATAAATTCCCTAAATATTAACAGCTAAATAAAAATACAGATCTGGATACAATATATAATTAGACAAACTATCCATACAGCAGTCGATTTGCGAGGAATTGATTTCATGAGAAATATGTGAGAAGACACCCATCTTCAAGAAAAATGTATTTTTCCCATGACCTGTGTTCTGTGGTTAACAATGGTTGTAGATTAGAAAGATGTTTAAGGTGATTGTGCTTTTAACTGTTGACGAATTGTAAAATAGACTACATAAGAGGATACCAAAAATTCAAGTGGAAATATTTAAAATTCTGAATTGTTCCCATGCTTTAGTCATGTTTTTTCCCCCATTGGAGTGGGGTCATTGTGAGAGAGCTGAAGTAGATGGGGGGACGATGAATGTAATGAAGGGAAGTGTTGAGGAAATTATTCTGGAACTCATGACTCAGGTTTCAAGTAGAGATATTTTCTAAAGGAAATGAAATTGGTGATCTCAGTTGGCTCCCTAGCAACTACTGTAGCAGAGATGCAATTTGGATGCATCAATGTGTTTCACATACTGGGAATCTCTGGAAGTGTACAATGAGGTCCTGTTGGGGCAGTTCTCCGTATTACGCTTCAGCGCTAGGGCATGCATTTGTCCGGATGTCTGCAGCATCCTAAGCTGCTCAACAAATTTTAAGCATTTTGGAGACAAAAGCAGTTTGAAGCGTTCCCTAAGCACTCTCCAAGGTACCAGACTGATAACAAAGTGGAGTCCCAAAATCTTAAAAACTGAAGCCTACCTCACCTGGAGTACTCAGCTTGGCAAGAAACTAAGTGACCGCTACCTGGAAAAACCATACATTCCATCTGGCTAATGGTGAGCTTATTTTTCGGAAGGAAATACACAGTGTCATTAAATCAAAATGTAACACATTTGGTATGAAATTTGATGAGCTAGCACAAAGTCAGTTGTGTTTGATGACTTATTTCCAATTAACTTAAGACATATTTTTAATTTTCCCTGCTTAACAGTTCACTTTTAAAACTCCATTCATAAAAATTAAATAAACACAATGTGCTGAATTTAAAAATCTATCTCTATCTGTTTTCATTTCCATCCCTTTCTTTTTCAATCTCTTGCCTCCTTTTTTCTGTTAAAGGAAGAGGAGAAGTGAAGACAGACTGCCATCTACTGGTATATGGGGAACATTCCTGAAATAGTTTAACAGCACTAGAAACCGGCTTTACTAAAGATATTCCAGGAGATAAAAGGAAAGGTTGTGATGCTCTAAGGTCTTTAAATAAAACCCTGCATGATATATTCATTCATTTATTCACTGATTTCAACAAAATTTAATTTAGAACATCCAGTTTTGTCAAGCACTGAACTAAATCTATAGAACACAGAGATGACTAAATCATGGCCCTTGATAGAAAAATCATTTCATTTTCTTTCCTTCCTCTGTTCACATACTGTCAATAGTATATGAATCTATTTTCATAGCATGCACTTGAGTTAATGGATTGAGTCTCTGAGGATAATTTCTGGAAAATATTAAATATTTACAGGCTACGCTGCCAGCAAAAAATCCCAGGAGGACTCCAGAAGCATACAAATCTTGTAAATAACCTCTTTCTTCACTCATTTGAAATTCAGTCTATTTATTTTAATATATTTAATAATACCTTGAGAAGAGATAGAAAAGTAGCTGTGTTGAATGTGTTCCTTAATAGGAGGCACTGTACGGGAACATGGAAGTGGTACAGAATATACACAGATACTGATTTCACAGCATTAATACTGATTAATACATCAACAATATTCAGCGGACACCTGGGAAACCTGGCCACGCCTGCCTTAATACCTATGCCTCTGACTCGAATCAAACCAGAAACGCACTCAGGCAGTGAAGACGCCTACAATGCATGTGATCATCCAAGACCAGTAAAAAAAAAAAAAAAAAAAAAAAAAAAACAGAGAGAGAGAGAGAGAATTCTTGCACAAACATATAGAGATTAGAAGTATTTCAGCTATAGTTTTGTTATTTTTCTATAAAATCTTGGTGTTCCCAATACACCTCAACCTTGAAGATAATCAAACTCTGAAAATGATTCAAAGACACTTATGCCTGAGCAATTCCATTATTGCAAGTTCAAACTTTCTCAGTCATCTTCTACTCACGGATATAACACTCATAATCCCCTTTGGCGACTAAAAGAGCATGTATCTTCCATTTGCTTCTATAAACTCCATTGTGCTTGGCCCACTCTGGATCCCCAATACCTTTATATTAAAGGACGAAGTAAATCTCAGTGGTTTGTGTGTGTGTCTGTAGTCAGAGATGCTCCCAGCAGCAATGTGTTAGTGCTCTGTTGTTTGAAAAGTCTTAATTTTGTTATTTAAAAAAAAAAAGGATGGTGAAATAATTTTTGACTTTACAAGAGACTTGCAAAGAGTAGAGAGAGTTCTCTCACTTTTTTCTTTTAATGAGGGGAAGGTAATTAGGTTTATTTATTTATTTATACTTGGAGGAGGTGCTGGGGATTAAACCCAGGACCTCATGCATGCTAAGCATGCGCTCTACCACTTGACCTATGCCCTTCCTTGCCCCCAAAATTTCTCTTATACCCTTCATTCAGCTTCTCCTTGATGTTAAGACTTTACATGACCAAGGCATAATTATTACAAGTGAGAATTTGACATCACTACAGCACTACTAATTTATTTTGGCTTTCCCCAGCTTTTCCACTGATGTCTGTTTTTTGTTCCAGGAGAGCACATCGGGTTTAGTGGTTATGTCTCTCGTCCCCTCGGATCTGTGACAGTTCCTTAGTCGTTTCTTACTATTTATGATCTTGACACTTCAGAAGAATTGTGGTCATGAACCTTGTAAAATGCCCCTCACTTTAGGTTTGCCTGATGTCTTCTCATAATTACACTGGTATTACAGATTTCTGGAAATAATACCACAGAGGGAAGTGCGGTTCTCAGCGCATCGTATGGGAGGGTACGTGATACCAGCCTGTCTTACCACTGACAGTGTTCACTTCAAGCACTTGACTGTTGTGTCTCCAGGTGTCTCCACTGTAAGCTCTAGCACCTGGAAGGAGGAGAGGGGAACAAGGGATTTACGCCTCTTTGCCAGTGTCAGGCAGTTTTCTCACCTCAAGTGCTGCTCGGTGCCCAGCTGAAGACTGGAGGGGAACCACCCAGCTTCTCGCACTCTGCCTTCCTGTCCGCATTTCTCCTCTCTTCTGCGCTGCGCTGCCCTATAGATTTCTCTCTGCATGCTCTACTCTGTTTTCTCAGCTCAGGGAAACCGTGCAGCTCCGTTTGGGTCCCCTCTCCCTGCACTGCATCCTACAGATCCTCTTACGGCAGAAAGTCTGATCAATGTTAGGATTCACCTCATTTGTTTTCCTTCTCTCAGATGCTGGCTGTTCAATTTCTAAAAACCATTGTTTCCTGTATTTTGTCCTACTTTCTACTTGTTTAAGGTGTGTGGGTAAATCTGGGCCTCTACTCCATGTGCCCAGAAGCGGATGCCTAACCCAGCGTATTAAATACCATTTACGTGCTAATCCCAGTAAAAGTTTAAAATTTTAGTTCGGAACTCTACCTTGAATCACAAACACATACTCAATTTTCCCATTGTACACATTCCTTAAATTCTCATTGACATTCTAAACCCAATTTACCCAGGCAGAATTTTTTTTTAATCTTCTTCTTTTTTTAATCTACTTTTTTTTAATTGAAGTATAGTTAGTTTACAGTGTTGTGTCAATGTCTGTTGTACAGTGTAATGTTTCAGTGATACATTTACACACATATACTCCTTTTCATGTTCTTTTGCATGATAGGTTACTACAAGATGTTGAATACAGTTCCCTGTGCTCTACAGTAGAAACTTGTTGTGTATCTATTTTATATATAGTACTTAGTATCTACAAATCTCAAAAGCAGAATTTTTTTAACATTTTTATTGATTTATAATCATTTTACAATGTTGTGTCAAATTCCAGTGTAGAGCACAATTTTTCAGTTGTACATGAACATATATATATTCATTGTCACATTTTTTTCTCTGTGAGCTACCATAAGGTCTTGTGTATATTTCCCTGTGCTATACAGTATAATCTTGTTTATCTATTCTACAATTTTGAAATCCCATCTATCCCTTCCCACCCTCCGCCTCCATCCACCATTTCTCTCCTGCTCATTCCAGTTTCAGTACACATCACCACCAGCCCCCTAAATGTTCTATTCAAAAATCGAAGAGTTCTCTTTGACTCCTCGCTTCCCCTACTGCCACAGCTAATATATTAGCAATTCCTACTGTTGTATTTCAGAATGCATGTCAAATCCAACCTCTGGTCTCTCTCTGCACTACAACCATTCTCAGAATCGCTCATCTGAACCATTGCAGATACTTCTAATCTCCGTACTTCCACTCGTGCCTCTTCCCTTTCATTCATTATCTAGCAGACAGAATACTTTTTAAAATAAATATAACGTCCTGTTACTTCCCTCATAAAACATTTTCAGCAGCTTCTCATTGCAGTTAGAAAACATTCCACATACATTATCTTGGCCTTCAAGGGACTGCCTGATCTTCTGCTGTCTTTATCTACAACGTCATTTTTATACCCAATATTCTAAGTGCATGGTCTTCCTTTCTGTTCTCAGAATATGCCAAACATTTTTCCATCTCAGAGCCTTTATACTTTTTATGCCGCTTTCCTGGAATACTCTTTCCCCAGGCTCGTGATACAGCTAGTTTTCTCCATCATTCAGGTTTTAGCTTAAATGTCACTTTCTTCAGAAAGCGTTCCTTGACAACCCTATTTAAAGTTGAATTTCTACCTCCAATTACTTTCTTTCTCATTATAGCATGTATTTCTTTTGTTATACCTAAAACGATTTTTCATTATCTTGTTTACTTGCTCCTTTGTTTATTGATCATCTGTTTCTTGACAAAAATTTCTTGTGGAAAGAAAGTCAGCTATCCTTTTCCACTCCTGTATCGCATGTATGACATGGTGTCTGGTACATATTAGATGTCCTATGAAATTTCTTGAATAAATGAATGAAGATATAAAGACTCTTCTTCACCAATAGGAAGGAGGCTAATGTCATGGTCCAGGCAAAAATCTAACTTGGTGAGTAAGAATCTAGATGAGGAGTGGGTCACATCAGCTCATCGCCTATTTTTGTAAATAAAATCGTGTAGAAACACAGTCACGCCCGTTTTATTATGTCTTATCTGTGGCTACAGTGGCAGTGGTTGCACCAGAGACTACATGGCCTGTGGCAAAGCCTAAAATATTTACCATCTGTCCCTTTATGGAAAATGTTTGCCAACTCCTGATCTAAACACATGCCGAGATAATGGGGATAGAGCAGGAAAAATAGAATAATTAAAACATTACTCGCAGACCACAAATCTGTGTTCCATTACAGTACACATGCAGTTCATCTCTCTCCTACTTCATTGTCTGTCCCCAACACGCTTCCCTACCACCTTCACCCCAGGGTTAGGGTAACCTTTGTTTAATAGTGTACATCCTGTGTGTCTGAGACCCTGACTATAAGTCCTGAAAACTCCTTTGTTTTTATCAAGCTAAAGCCAGAATACGACTTACACATTCTGTAGCTTGTCGTGTTATTCCAGAACTTTCAAGCTTGTCACGTCATTCCAGAACTTTCAACTTCTGGTTCAAACACTGCCATCACTTTTGCTATTTCTTTTGCATTTTGAAAATGTTGTCACTTTCATGAAGCTTATTAAAATGCATATTGTTTTTTGCTGGAATTCCATTAAAATATAATTTCAACCAGAAACAGTGATCCATCTTTCAAGGGTCATTAGGTCCTTTTAAATGGGCATTCCAAGCATTCAACCTTCCAGACCATAGTAATGGAAGCTAGACCACTGGAACTGTAATGTACATTGCCAGTACTTTCCAAAGTCATTAAAACCAATCCAAAGAAAATATTTTACTCAACCAGCAATGAGTGTGACCAAAGGTGAAATCATACACTTTTTTCTGCCTTCTAGCACTCATACTTGGAGGTAGGAGGCTGTGGAAGACTTAATTTATCTTCCAAGGAAGCTTTGAATTTTCCCAAAGTCTCCTCCCTTTGCCATGACAGCTTTTAGGAAGTAGTGACTTGTCAACTTCATATGATCACATATCAAATACACTGTGATGTTACCACCTAAATACAAATGATGTCACAATGTCACCATTTCCTGCTCCAGTATGAAAAGTGATTGAGTGTTCACCAGGTCACAAAGAAAAAAGCTATATTTGAGGAGGGGACTATTATGGGTCTACATACCTTACCCGCCTGGTTATATCCTTGAATATGATCATAGAATTGAAAATTAGGCTACTGATAATAAATATAAATTTGTCACCACACATGACATTGGTCATTACAGGTAAAGATGAAGACATATTAAGACAATGTGAATGCTTTTGTGGGTGTCTGTCTTAGACACTTTACATCTGTGGATAAGCAGTCCATAGGACAATTTAAGTGCCTGGGAAACTCCCAAGCTCACATTTTAAGCAACAGCAAAACAAAATAAAATAACCTGCTTGCCTGCTTTCCATAACTCACTCTTCCATTATTTAGTATGTCCTGCAGCAAAAGTCTAAGAGTTCTTTCAAGTAAGTGGAATCAAAACCAAAAAAAATCAAAACAAAACTTAAGCAAAACTCTGAGAAAACAATCTTAAAAGATCAAGATATTTACAGAGTGCATAATTTAACATTCAGGCTTCTCATATCAACATGGAAGCATTTAAAAGTTACATAAATATGTGAATATTGAAGTGTAATTGATTTACAATGTTAGTTTCAAGTGTATAGCAAAGTGATTCAGTTATACATGCATATATAAGGCATGTATTTTCAGATTCTTTTCCATTAGATAAAGCTTATTAATTTTTTTTAGAGGATTATATGATTTTATCTTTGAGATCCCTTAAAATCATCAGATGAAGGCCTGTAGTACTAAGCTATTGATAAGATCTGAACCATCCGAAGCACTTTCTATGAACTGTAAGGATCCAGATATAATGACCACAAATAGGTGGTTTGCCTCCTAGCAAATATACAGCTACTTCGGAAGAAGTGAAAAGGTGCTTTAAAAAACTAGCTGGACAAAATCTATCATACAAAACCCCTTTTTATTATCAGTGAAGTTGAATACCCGTTTTTCCCTCACGGTGCCTGTCTGTTCCCTTAATTCCTGTGCCTGACTGCATCCCAGCAAGAATTCTTGGTACCTTGTTGAGGATACGGGTTATTCATTCCTTCCCAAGATTATCCCATTAGACTTGTTTCTGCACATCTGTTGGCATAGCCCCAACAACAATTTGATTTCCAATTGAGGAATACATATCACACAAACATTAATAATAGCACTATATTTTACATTATAGTAATAGTTTTCACATTAACTTTTAAGTCAAAAAAAGTAAGTTGACATATATATCCACTTCTAAAAAGTAATTTATTCTCTGGTTCATCATTACAAGTTTTTAATGCCAGATAAATTACTTAATCCTCATTCAAAAACATTTTATTATTCAATTTTTACTAACATTATAATACCACATAACAAAAATTATATTCTCTATACCCCAAATGTAAGTAATAAAGTCTGAAGCCTCTCAAAGGGAATAGAAAAGTCTTATATGACTATAAGCATGCTGTTCAGTCCAGTGGAAACATCACTAGCCTCTTCTCCCTGACACATTTACAGATATTGTCTGTACATTGCATACTGCTAGTTTACATGCTTCTTAGTTGAATTTATTCCAAAGCACAAATGGAAACATTTGTATTCTGTTCCTTCTACATTTGGTATTTTGAAAGATATCCTGTCACTTTGTCTTATGTTTTCATGAGTTGTGGTCTAGTCTCTAAATATGACCTACTGAGACCTTGCAAGCTATTGAAAATGTCAAGGAACCAAAAAAGTAAAGCTTACAAGATACAGTAACTAGAGGACGTATTGATTTTGAAGTGGGTAAAATTAGATCTACATTGTTGGGGAATGGAATGGAATGTAGGAAGGGAGAGAAAAAAGTAATATACATTTTTCAAAAAAGGTATTTTTTTAAAGACAGAGAAAGTTATTTTATTTAAGAAATTAACTAGAGAACTTTGTTAATGCTGATATAGAATTAGCATTATAAAGCATTAATAGTGAAAGCAATTAGATGTTACAGGTATCTCACAACATTGTAGGTATCCAGGAATGTGTAAGTAAATATCAAAAATGAACCATGGCATAAATAGCCTTAGGGATTTAGTGATTCGGACTATGTTAACCCAGAGAGATGGCAGTAAGTTCTGAGTCTGAAAAAAAAATTTTTTTTAAATAGTGTCCTTCTTCTCATGGAGCTTATATTCCATCCAGGAAGATATGCACTAAAAACTGATGTTCAGGGCTTGTGGCACACATAAACAAGAAAAAAAAAGACTCTATAATAGAAAATTAAGAGTGTGGGATGAGTAGGCACAGAAAACCTCTCTGGAGAAGTGACGTTTGAGCTGAGACATGAAGGATAATTAGTAATGGGACAGCAAGACTAGGCACAAGATATCTGCAGGAAGAGAGCACAGCACGTGCACATGCCCGGAAGTGGGGAAAGAATTCTGCCGTAAAAAGAACTTTCATCTGAGAGTGTAAGTGGGTGAGGGAGAAAGTGGCCCGAGATGAGACTGCATAATGAATAGGGTCCAGATATCGCGTTGCTTTATAGCCATTAAAAGGTGTTGGAAATGTATTCTAAATGCAGTGAGAACTGTGAACGAGTTTTAAATGGTAATGAAACAACAGAACTTGAGTTTTAAAAATAAGCATATTGATATGTGTAGAATGTACTGTCGGAGGACAGCAGTGGAAGTGGTGGACATGCATTGTTTTAGCCTAGCCTTCCCAAAGTCCATCTCCTCACCTCTTGGAAACAGTGCCTTGATGTTCCTTCAGGGAATGGTGTTCCTTCTCCCTGTCCCTGTGGGTTGGGTTGGGCTGCCCCTACTTGAACCGCAAAGCTGCTCCTGACAGATAAGAGCAATGTTTCCCTCTGGTGAAGCTGTCTGATCTGCGATGCCCATCTGACCTGGGCCAGGCTCAGGAGAGCTGTACCTTAGATTTCTACTAGAGCAAGTAATTGGAAGAGAAAAGCAATCGTTCTCTGGCAAGGAGAGCTTGACAAAAGCTGAAAGCAATGCAGTTAAAAGACAGTTGAAGTAGATTTTTTTTTCAATAAATACACACCACAGTACTACACGATCTGTGGTTGGTTGAATCCGCGGTGCAGAACATGGGTACGGAGGGCCAAAAGTAAAGTTATATTCAGATTTTCTACTGTGCACAGTCAGAGGCCCTAACCCTCAGGTTATGCAAGGGTTAACTGTAATCTACAAGGAGATGATGGTGACTTGGTTTGATGGGTGGAAGGGGAAAGAGAGGAGTGGGCACATTGTGACCATGTCTTTAAAGTGGAGTTGACTGACCTTCCTAATGGGATAGATGGGAATAATGAAGAAAAACACTTCAGACTTTGCTTTATGAGTGTGAATGGATGGTAGTGCCAAACACTGTAAGGAAAAGACTTCAACTGGATTTGCTGAATAAAGAAATCAATAGATCTGTTCTTGTGCTTGTTAAATTTGAGACAACATTGGCCCTTTTGAGTGGATATGTCAGGAAGAAAATTGGATATATGAATCTGAATCTGAGGAGAGAGATACAAACTATATGTATACAGACTGAAATTAGAACAGGGGAGGAGTGAATGCAGAGAACTTAACAGTGAGTGCAGGGCCCTGTTAAGTTCTGAAGGAACCGAACCAACTAGACTGATGTGGAGCAGAGTCTAAGACAAAAGATAGGAATTGTCAATATTCATTGTCATCTTATTGCCAAATGTGAATCATAAAGAAGAATCTTGGCAGATACTTAATTTAAAAATGCTAAATATAATCTTTGCTATCAGAAAACACCTGCAATTCCTTAGGACTGTCACAGTAAATATCTACATAAAGGTAGCACTTTATTATTATTCAGAAAATTGTGCTTTCTGAAATGTCTGTTTACTTACACTGAAGAAAGGTTTCCAGTTAACCATTTCTCTCCCCCCAAAAATGGTATAGATTCTGAATTCTTCATGAAGCATCTGGATATTTCCAACCCTGAAGCTAATTTTAATTCATTTTGAGGGCCATGAGAGAAAGCCAAGGGGGCTGTTACAGAGCAGAGTCCAGTTTAGCGAAGAAACCATCCATAAGTGGTCGTACTTCCTCTGCCCCTTCTCAAGTACAGCACTTTTCAAGCAGGGGACGCTTGGATGAACCAAATGCCCTGCCTCACTGAGGACTTGACAAAAAGAACAAAATGTATCAAGTTTCACAGAAATGGTTCTAAATGTAGACAGAATATAATTATTTACACTACTGCACAACAGAATCGTTAGTTGGTGCTTAGTCACTCATCATGATTCCACTTTGTGTATCAGAAGAAAGACAAATTCAAAATGGTAAATTATCCCAAGTTGTAGGCACTTAACAGCAATGTGATATTTTTATAAGGCAAAGTAACTTCACATATCAGACCAAGGCATACCACCCCCAGAATTATAAAAGTCCTCGGGGTTGAGAGGAATGGAGAATCTTCTCCATTTAAAAATAACGGGGGCAGCCTAGGCACTGTGGATGCTACGGTAAGCAAGAGAGAGAGAACCACTGCTTTTCTTGGACTTCAAATGTAAGTCCATAAACAAACAAAAAGTAAACAAGTAAGCAGTAGTCTAAGGTCGTGATGATGACCTTGATGGAAATCGGGAAACAATAGTGACTGGGGTGATGGGCGCTCTCCCACCTGAATACGTGTGGAAGTTACGGCCAAAGCGCATCTCTCGTACTTCCGTGAGAGACTATGCGGCTTGTGCGCATTCTCCCATAGTTCCCAGTCACAGCTGCTCTCACTGTGGCTGATGACACCAGGAGGAAAGGAAATACTTCACCCCACCCCACACTTACAAGACCTCCCAGATCACAGATGCATGAATTCTGTGAAGGCAAAAATTGTCATTCCTCCCTCAAAAGACTATCGGTACTAAATTCACTCAGTGCTTCATGTCCTGCCTCCTGTCACAGCCTCCGCGCGGAGTCTTTGTGGATGGGGTACCACTATGGCAGTGGCCCTGTGAAGATGTAAGCTCTTTAAGCTATCCCTAGCTCTGTTCTCTGTGACTCTCAGTACATCTGTTCCCACACCTGCCATCCCACCCATGCTTCTTTCCCCTCCAAGACAATTCCATTGGGCTCTCTGGAACACTCCCTATAAAACCAGCAAATCCCTAAGCCCCACCGGCTTCCCCAAACATCACTTTAACTGAAAATGGATGTCTACTGAGAAACCGTCTACAATTCTCCCAAGTAGAAACTGTTTAATGTTCTAGGAAATCATAGCCAATAATAATAGCAAACATCTGCTGTGTACTTCCTATGTATAGTATGTGTATACTGCACATGAATTTATTTCATGAATTTCATAAGTTTATTTCATTTAATTATTATAGCAATCCTATGAGGTAAGGATTTTGTCCGTTTTTTAGAGATGTGAAACTGAGGCATAGAGAGATTAAGTAACTTTACCCAGCAATGGAATCCAGGCCGTCTGAGTCCAGAGCTGGGACTCACAGGCAATATCTTCCTCTCATGGGTTAGAAGAGGGGCTTGCATTCTCATTGTTGCCCTGCTCCACAGAAGCTCTTCCAGCCATTTGTAAAAATGCCTGTTCTTTGTTGTTTTCGTCTACCAACCTCCTGACCAACTCATCTCATTCAAGATTTCGGTACACAGCTCAGGGTATTCCTTTCCTTCTCTATTCCTGCCATCGTCTCAGGAAATGTCTACATGGACAATCCATCCAACATCACATTGTAATAGTGCCCTGATGTCCTTTCATTAATAGCATATTTCGTTTCAATAGTATAATTCCTTTCAATGTATCATTGAAAAACTTTCCACTTCAAAAGTCACAGACATTTCATCCTCTTATGAAAATTCCCTTTTGCTTGCTCAGAAGCCCCAACTCTCACTGTTCTTGAATCTCTGAGCCTTCAGCTCCATTGACCTCTCCACTTGTTCCAAAATATCAAACTTCTTATGCTTTCGATTGATTCTACAACCTTTCACTTCAATCATCTTGGTACCAATGCACTAACCTCCCTTGTCCATTTGCTCTTTTAAAGCCTCAACGAGAAAAACCCCAACCTTGAATCCTACAGCCTTTGTTACCTGTGTCTGTGTCACCCTCAGATGGCTAAACACTCGTAAATGGACTGGCATTCCTACAAATTCCACCAACAACCTCGCCTACACACAGTCTTCATATACTTCTCTAATCCTCTTGATCTAATTTCTATAACAAGTATTGTGAATTTCCTTATTCTTTACCAACTGTGATACTCTGTCTATACCCTTCACTCTTAGCAGTTATTACATCATATTAAGTCAAGTGATGGGAGCCATCAGGCAGGAGTTCCTTCAGCATTATGCTGTCAAATCTGTCATTAACCTGCATGTGCACCCATCTTCTCCTCCTGCCTTCCTGACACAAAAAAAGTACACATTTCTCCTCTTCTTGAAGGACAATTCCTCTATATGTAACCTAAGTCCCAGTTCCTCCCGTGTTCTTCAGAATCTATGGTGACATTTAATGCTTTCACTTTCAGAGTATTTTTTTTTCTCTTTACTATGACCCACAGCAATGAATATATGCATTACATTGCAACCCAATGTATGCACATGATACATATAGACTATTATGTGCTTACTTTATGTAATATATACACGATATGTAAGTCTCACATATAAATATACAAAGTACATCTCTTGTGGTTTGTAGCTGACAATTTGTACCAAAAACCCCCAAAATTTTATAAAATAAGATTAATCTTACTTCCTATGCTTGAGCCTGGTATTTTTTCTTCTTTTCTTTTTCCTTCTTTTATTAATGCTGGTCATCACTCACTAAATTAATGCTGCAACACACTAATGAGTCATAACCTGCAATTTAAACCACAATGAATTAATCTATTAATTTATCTACTAATTTATCTTTAAATTCTTTCATTTATAAATTTAAAAAAAACTTTCATCTCCAGTGTTCTTTGAGCTCATTCCTTCACACATTTAGACTTATCAGAGAAGTTATTTTAGTCTCCACTTTTTTGGCCCATTAACTTCTGAGACCAAGCTAATCTGTCTTCTACCCCACTACTCCATGAAAACCACTTTCTTTAAGTTTCAGTTCGCTCCCTAGAACTAAGTTCCATGGACACGTTTCTGCCTTCACACCACTCAGTATCTCAGCAGCATTTAATGGTGGATTCCTCCCTCCTTGAATCGTTCACGTTGCTTTGCTTCCACGACACTGCATTCCATTGGTTTTCCTCCCTTCTCTCTGCCTGCCTCCTTTCAGCCTCTTCTCGCTGGCTCCTCTATCAGACTCTCAACTATTACTTCACTCTTCTCTCAGCATCTCCTTCTCACTCTCACCCTAGCTCTTGCTCTAGGTCTAACTTTCATTGTTGGAATTACCATCTGGATTTAGGAGACAAGACAGACGTCCTTTTTAGAGGCTAGAGGTCTTTGGACATGCGCTGTGAAATAAGTCTTCCTACCCCTGGGGAGTGTAGGGATATTCATAATAATTCTGACTTCAAAGCTTCTCTTGAGTCACTTCCAGGCATATGCAGTTACATAACAGAGAAATACTGCTTTTTGTATTCTATGCTCATGAACCTGCCTGCTTTAGCACATTTAGGATTGACTGTATAATTTTTGGCATATCAAAGGATATCAAGATTTCCTCTGTATTTCCTATTTAGTTAAATTCAAGATTTCCTTTTCTCTCTATAGGATTTCTGTATCCCTGGAAGTTAACAGCTTCTCTTGGAAGTCAGCTGGAAGCCTTTGAACTTTGCATGCTCAGTATCTGAGCGATAGATTTTCGTGATGTATGAGTCATCACACCAACCTTTGCTAGCTTTGAAAATTCTGTGATCTGTTCCAAGAGATTTGGCAATTTCTCCTAACTTTAATTGCATTGCCTGGAATGTAACCAGAAATCCTTTTTTCAAATGTTTCAGTGACAAAATAAAATGAAGCTTTATCTTCTTGTGTATTTTTTTTCTCTAATTAGTCCTGTAAATCACTTGGTTGATGCTTTAAAAATATGCAGATAATGCTCTAGCAACAAATATTTGCCTAATTTATAATAAATTTTCATCCTACAGATCTATGTTATGCTTTTCTGAACCGAATATTTTTCATTTAATGTTGCATCCCATTGTAGTAATTTTTATGAATTTGGGGATACAGCTATGGTTCCAGATTAAGCTCAGATTCAATCTTCTGTTTGGTTATCAATTTGTAAATAACCTGCCTGAGTAGACAATTAAATAAATATGCACCTATATAGGTAAGTTCATAGGCAGGGGGAGGACCACATGGCAACTTATTGCTTTACCAAGTTTTGGCAATGAGGCTACAAATGTAACAAGGATCATACAATGTACCTCAACTTCCAAATGTTAAAATGTGGAGACAGTACATCTCTCAATGAATTAAAAATGCCCCTAACCAAATGTTGCTGATTAAATTACTAAAATTTCAAAGAATCAGTAAACATATTGAACAATTGCTTGCTTAAGCTATGTAACTTAAAATCATTTCATAAACATTTACATATTATGCATATGTGTAACTAAAACTCTGATATATAGCTTCAGGCTGCAAACATACATAGATCAGTTAATAAATGTTCACATTTTATTGAAACTCATCCTATTTCTCCTCTAATTTCATCACTCTGATTATTCCTTCTGCCCACAAGCTGCTTTTCTTTTGGTTTTAAAATGACTGAAATAAGTAATTCCTTTAAAAGATCTTTTAAAAGATCAAATCTATGCCATTTCTTCTCTGAGGATCATAACCAAACAAATCACATTTGTATACCATCACTGTTATATTAACAATTAAATAGATACAGAAAACAATAAGAACATGAAACTTTTATTAGAGTAACTAAGATATTACTCTGCAAGCATTTGGTTTCTGTGGTTTAGTTGCTATGAGGACAAGCAATTATAAAATTATAGTATATGCTGTTAATTAAATGGCTCAGACTCAGAGGAAGAAAAAGCCCCCCCTCAAAGTGTTAACTAAATTTTGTATTTGGAATTTTTTACTCAATAGTAAAAATGCACTTAGTGGAAAAGATTTCATCAAATTTAAGTTCTACTATTGTTATTATTGACCTTACTAAAACAAAACAAAAAACTACTTTTATCCCTGAATGGACTAATTTATGAATGTAAAAGTGTCAACAGTCAAATTTGACTTGAATATAGAAACAACCTTTAAAATGTATCAATATAAGCCAAATAATTTCCAACTCTAGTAGGTTTATTTGATTGTAATACATTGTTCTCCTGCTTCTTTTTTATGTTTCAACGTGGCCAGACAAGAAATAAAATCTCCTTATTAAATGCAATGCTTTTACCAGCCCAATCCAGGGCAGTCCAAAAAAGGGTCAGTTGTCCTCCCAAAATAAAGTTGAAAATGTTTAGGTAGTAGAACTTTTTCCTTAAAATGTAATCGAATTTGGCCACTATAATAACCAAATAATTCCCCCAATTGTAGAATTTCTAAAAATGGTTGTGTTAATCTACTGACTGGATTGGCAAGGGGGTATAAGATGGTAAAATGCAACCTGTAGAACCAATTGACTCAAAGCTTGGCTCTGATCAACAAACTGAATGATACTAATTTCCTTTTGGAGGAAACAATGCTGAATAAGGATTAAAGGCACGGGCTATTGGGTTAGATTGCCTGGTCTGAATGCTCCCCTCACCAATTATTAGCTGTGGGATCTTGAGCAAGTTACTTGAACTTCCTGCCCTTTAGTTACTTCTGTAAAGGAGGGAAATAATAAATAGCACCCACCTTACAAAGTTATTTGTATGAGTAAATAATTTAATACATGTAAAGAACTAGAATAGATCCTGGAAAACAGTAAGCTTTTGATAAATGATAGCTACTGATATTAAAAATTTAATGTGAATGTCTTGTTTTCTAAACTGATTAATAAACTGCCCCAGGCCAAGGACCAAGTGTTAATTTTATTTTCACTTCCAAAACTAGCATGCAGTAGATATTCCATGAATTCTGGTTAAATAATAATACAAAATGCATTATGTTCTATCTTAGATGAACATTATAGTACTAACTAGAATTCAGAATCTGGTGACAAGGATTTCATATAAACCCTTCAGAATAAATTAATTATACAAAAGCCAATACCTGTAGGTAAATTACATATACCCATTTCTACCCATTTCTTCAAAAGGCTATAGATACATTTAGGCAGATATTTTCACAAAAGACTATGCTGCCAGCTTTAAATAGAAAGATTCAAGATCAGCATTTCCCAAATTATGTTTTATGGTGTTTTATGTATGTATAGGGGTTGTTGTATATAAGGGTTGTTTTAATTTTATGGTTTAATTTATATGGCGAGATATTTAACATAAGTGTATTCCAGATCACCTGAAGATCATCTTAAACCTAAGAATAAACAGCTTCATAAACTCAGTCCCCAGTTTGTGTTTATGATAATGATATAACAAGGAAGAGCTTTTCATCATCAGAGTCTAATAAGAAAGTGACCATATATATATGACCATTTACATATAATTAGCGAGTTGTGCCAAGTAAGGCCAACTACGTCAGTGTATTGAATGAACAAGGTATTCAAAGTAGTTCAGTAGAAAAAAGTTACAGAGACCTGAGTTATCACAATCACACACAGTCATTGCAAACTAAAATTAGTCCTTTTTTAAAAAGTCAGTACCATTTTCAACCTAAGGAAATTATTTATTTTGAACAAGACATTCATTTATGACATTAAATTAATTTTTAGTAATGTTACTTTTATTTGCTTCATTTTGTTTTGCTTATACAAATACATGAGAGCTTTAAACAAAAAAATATATATATATACTTAGTTCTGTGTTTTTATATATTTAAGTAATACCATAGTAAGGAGTAATTTAAATCATCATTAGCAATATACAAGAGTGATTTCCCTTTAAAATTGTTCCTTACAGAACCATTCCCGTGGAGCAATAGATGTAGAAATTCTCTGATGAGGAGCCTTGATCTCACACTTCCTGTGGATCTTACTGTCTCGTGAGAATCTATCATCTGCTAACGTGCACCAAGAGTCTAACTGGGCTGAGGCTGGCCGTGTCAGAATCATGGCCCCCAGAGACACTACCCTCTTCTGTCTTGGTGAGTCCTGAAATGGACGTGGGTTAGAAGGAAAGGTGGGAGAATCCCCAAATAATCAAGATCTCTCTTAACATGAGAATTCAGCGATTTTAGTGGCTGCCAATAAGACTTTGATCTCCTTAGTGGAGAGGTGGTCTTTGCCCAGATATCTGTAAGTCTGTCCGCCCAAGTCCATGCTAGCTTGTAAGACTCAGTGGTCAAGCTGTCAAGTTGACCTCGTGGGGGTCATTCAGCCCATGCCACGCTGTCTAGAGATCCATGGTGGTTCCAGAGTTCCTATAGCTGAGAGCCTCAGGGCCTGGAATCTAGAAGATAAAACTACAAGATAAGCCTCAAGTATGTGTTTTCTGTAGAAGAAAAAAAAAATGACGCCTGTATGTCGTTATGTTGGGTGATTTATAATAAAGATTGGAATTTGGAGGGAAAAAAAATTGTTCCTTACATAAAATTGTTCATTACGTTACATCTTTGCAACCTACCAGCTGTGATAAGTAACTTCTTTATGCCTCATTTTCCTAATCTGAAAACTTGGGAGAATATTCACCTCAGTTTTTGTGACCATTATTTAAGGTAAAGAGCCTGGAAGATACGAAGTAAATTGTTCTTGGTGCCACATGTAGTAATGAACATGAAACAGCAAAACAACCCCATGTTCTCAGCTATTATTAAAAGTCAAGAAATCGTATTTAGGTGGCTCAACTGAAGCATAAACATGCACATGTTTAGGCATTATTTAGTTGGTTTTTAATTATTTTTAAAGAGCCCTAAATTTTTAAGTAAATATGGAATATTATAAATATTACGGAAATATATGTTGATTGAACTACAGTTGACCCTTGAACAATGTGGTGGGGGTGGGTAGGGGTGCCCACCCTCTGCACAGTCAAAAATCCGAGTATAACCTATGGTAGGCACCTCTGTATCGTGGTCCCTCCATACCTTCAGTGGCTTCAGCCACCCTCAGATCGTGTAGTAGTGTAGTATTTACTGTTGAAAAATCCACTAAATGGACCCACGAAGTTCAATCCCATGTTGTTCAACAGTCAACTGTACCCTTAACTTCTGGAGTTGTAGTTTACGTCATTGTCTTCCAGACATTCTTATTTTGAATGATAAAAAATGAACTGAAATAATATGAAACAGAGATTCAAAAGTTTAACCAGCCAAATATCCTTCCCTTGAGGTCTTAAAAAGATAATGTCACCAGTAAAAAAAAAATCAATATTCACAAAAAATAGAGAGTATTAACTTTTTTTTTAATTGAAGTATAGTCAGTTACAATGTCAGTCAATTTCTGGTGTACAGCACAATGTCCCAGTCAAGCATATACATACATATATTCGTTTTTATATTCTTTTTCATTAAAGGTTATTACAAGATGTTGAATATAGTTCCCTGTGCTATACAGAAGAAACTTGTTTTTATCTATTTTTATATAGAGAGGTTATCATTTGCAAATCTCAAACTCCCACAACTTCTTTAACACGTTTGAAACAGAAATATCTGGATTCCTTTTTTGTTTTAGGATGAATAAATACTCCTCGAACTGGTCCCATTACAGCCTGAAGCCCTTCAGGGGGCCTAAAAGAGGTTTTCTGCTTTCCTTCTCATTTATTTTTTCCTCTTCATTATATTAGTTCCCCTTCTTTTCCACTTTCTAGCTTATAGAATTATTTTTCCAGAGAAGTAGTATGTGTGAATAAAATATGTAATAGAGCCTGACAATACTTCATAACATTTTTTATTTTCCAAATTCTTTGAAAATCATCATTACTCTTAGTATTTTATAGGTTGGTAAAATGTGACTGCATTTTTTTAAAAGAATCACATTACTTCTGCTGGTCATGTTATTTTTTAATTTCTACTTTGCAATGGCAAGTACTCTATAAAAGTTGCTATTTACTTCTCATACCAAGTAGATAAGGTAAAGGCCTATTAGGCTCCTAGTCGGCTCAACCACTGTATAAAATTACTCCCTAGGGTAGATTTTTTAATGCTATTTCCAGGCTGGTTTTGAATAACTGAAGTGTTCACACTTCCCATGGGAAGGTATTTCATAGCATGAGTTTAATATTAGGACATTTTTCCTGAAACTATATTTATTTAAACTTTCTGTTCTTATGTTACAATATTATCTTATTTTTCTTCAGTCCTCTAAACATATTCTGCTTTGATTTTTATGAACTCTTTTTCAACTATCTCATGACCAACTGAGTAGTGTTACACTAATATTTCCCATAAAATAATTGAAATTCTCACCAATTCAAAGAAATGGAGAAAAGCAAAAGCATATATTATTCAGAACCACAGATAATTGACCAAACATATAATTTTCAAATGTCTACTTACATGATACCTATTAAGCTGACTCACTTTGCAGACTTTAAGAAAAGAAAAGGTACGTTATATATGTGAAACATTGAATTAGTAACATTGCTAGAACACAGATGACTTAAAAAACTAAAGAACTGGCTTATCCATACAATAAACCAGCCCTGGACGTTAGCTTAATTTTAAATTATCTGAAGGTGGGGAGGGTATAGCTTAGTGGTAGAGTGTGTGCTTAGCATGCACAAGGTCCTGGGTTCAATCCCCAGTACTTCCATTTAAAAAAAAAGTTATCTGAAGGCAATTGTCCTTTATACTGTTTCTAAGGTTAGACAAAAAATAAATATACACTTTCAGTCTTTGAAATTTTGATGACTATGACTCTTACAAGTAAGAAAGACAAATAAATTTTTAAATAGATAAAACTCCAAGTATAACATTATGATATATAAAATCTGATGCAAGCACATTGAATTTGATAGAAAAAATGGTGACCAAAGAAAATTCCCAATAGTATGAGTTATAAATGATAACATTTTATACAGATAAAAAACAATAAATGGATCAATACTTGGTTTAAAATTTTTATTGCTTAAAAAGAGTATTAATAAGAATAATTTCAGTAAATTTAAAATAAAGTGGCAAAATTGTGAATGGCTAGTTATGTAAAGAAAATTGGTCAACAGATTGAACTGACATAATGACATCTATCCAGCCAAATATATTTTTATTTTCCCTAAAATATGTTCACACAAAAAAATCTATTTTTGTTGTAACTCTAATTAAAATATTTTATATCTATGAACAAAAGGTAAAATGACCTTAGCATGAAAATCTAAAGTTAAATACTTATTAGCTGAAAACAGATATCAAAATACTCTGTATCTATATTTAAAATGTGAAGACCTTCTGATTTTTAAAAATAAAAATAAATTATTTTGATAAGACTCAGGATAAAACTGACTATTCACTATTAATTCATTTAATAAACATTCGCTGGGGCACTTTTTTGTGTCAACATGTGCTTAGTTATAAGAAGCAAATTGCTGTAGAATTGGATATCAAAATCTGTGAAACTTAGAATTGTATACTGTAATTACAGTAAAGCTTCTTAAATAAAAATTGTGATATACTTTTACATGAATGCTTCTAAAAAAGTTTATTAATATTTTTACAAGACTTTGTGGCTCACAACACATTTTCACAAATTTTTTTTCAACTGACACTCCCAGTGACCTATTTTTAGGTTAGAAAGTATATGAACCAGAGAAGTAAGGCAGCATGCCCAACATTATACATTAGACTCAATGTCAGGTCTTCTTGCTCTAAATCTTGGCTCTTCTTATTGTTTTTGATTATTATATTGGTATCCAACTGTTCTCTATTATATTCCTTAATTTTATTTTTCTTATGTATTGATAAAAAATCACAGGTTAAACAAACAATTTAACAAAATTTTAGAATTACCTTTGGAAAACTTAAAGAGAAACAAAACAAAAATTAAATACATTTCCTTTTCAGCAAATCAAATCTAATATATATTTTACATTGAATAAGACTGAAGTTTGTATTTTCAAAACAGCAGCAAATTGAGTTACATCTTAAGAGAAATAAAAAAGCAATACTCTCTCCATATATAAACAGATGCTTCACCTGGTTTTGATCACATCTGACCATTTCCAGAATCCTGTTTTATTAACTATTCCCTATTTTTCTTATATTTTAGCCCTCTCTTTGTCTACCAGGTTGTTTCTTCACAAATAATATTCATGTTTAATCTCCTCCGTATAAAATAAACAAACTAATCATTAAACACTTCCTCTGTTCAGACTTTCTATGGAGCAACCATCCTGTGTTTTGAAAGGAGACTTCTCACACTAGTTCACCCCTTCGCATCTCATCCCATTTGTCCCACAGCAGTCAGGCTAACACTGTTCTAGCAGAGGTCACCAGCAGGATACTAACTGCCAAATCCAGCCAATTATTTGTTCTTAGTCCTCTTCTCATTTAATCACTTCGCAGAATTCGACACTAAATTATTCCATTTCTGGAGGTCGTTCAATTCTTGTCATCCACAGCACTATTCTCCTGATACTTATGGCTGCTTCCTGACCTTCTGTTTCAGTCTCATTTGCTGTCCCCTCCTCCTCCCCCTTTGTGACTTATTGTTAAGTGACTTGCAGTTACAACAGGATGTGTATGATGACCCACCTAAGATCTGTTATATAGAGAGACAGACATTTAGAGTATGCACATAAAAGTTGTGTCTGTGTCAGCTAAATCTAAAAATATATACCTAGTAGCAGGCAGATATTCTGGGTGAATTTCGCATCAATTATTTCTATAGTTTTTAAAAAATATTTTGCAATTATCATGTATAAATTTTAAAAAGTCATTTAAAAATTGACCAATTATATTTATGTGCTCTTCAATATGATTCCAAAACTGCTCTGTCTAGCCCAGTTTTTTCCCCTGATTTTCAGACCCGGGTGACTATTGTCACATTCACTTGTCTCCGTCATCCTTCCTTTGTCCTTCAACAGCCCCAAACCATACTTTTCTCTAGGTAAATGCTTTGCTGGGTCTATATCTCTACATACTTGCGATGCATTATCTTGTTTCTATTCCTAGTGCCCATCATAGTGCTTCGTAAATAGAATATCATTACTGAATTTAGTGAATAAACTAAAAGGATTATTCTTTATTCCATATGACTTAGGGAATTATTGAAGATTTCTTTAGTTAAGGAGTGACATATTCAGGCTTGTAATTTAAGATTAATCCATAAGTATATTAAAAAATGAAACGGAAGTGGAGTGTTTAAGAGAGGCCACTAGTATAAGGAGTCACAGAAACCACAGCCACCAATGATAGAACCTTTCTGATGAAGTGGTACCTCCAAGGAATAGTAACAAATATCCCCCTTATTCCTTATACATTATAGCTTTTAAAGCTGCACATCATTTGGTATGAGACTGTACCGTGATTCTAAAGTAAATCTTTGCTGCCACCTTGTGGGGAAAAAATGTATTTTATAAAAATGTTTAAGCTTCACAAGACTTACTGAATCTGTTATTATCCATGATTAAGTTTCTTTGTCTTAAAAAAAAATAAATTTCTTAACATTTAAAAGTATTCCTTCTGCTGCTTTCATGTAAACCGATTTTTCAGTTTACAAGGACTTTTTATCTTTTTTTAGATAAAATAATCCAAAATGGGCTTTCTTTTCAGAAAAAATGTAGAATTAGGAATTTAGAAACCAGAAGTCAGTGATTATTTCTGTATTTATAAGATTACAGAAAAGTGGGCTACAAATAAATGAATAAGCAACAAATTTTTAAAATTTTAGTTAGTTTATTCAAATCTGAGCAAAATAAATCATTTAGCATTCACATGCACCATCTAAAAGAGCCATTGTTTAATGAAAATTAAAATTGTTTAGAAAGGCTTGCATTTTAGACAATAAAGAAAATGTAAGTTGATGGAAATGCCAGCAATTATTGCATAAGGAAATCATTCTTCCTGATTGACAACCTCAAACTTCCAGCCTGTAAAGTTGTCTTTTCTTTTCCTATTAATAGAGTATTTAGTCCATAAAATTCTGAGATAAGATGAATTTCATTTCTGAAGGTTTTAGTTTTTAAGACATCCAATACGAATGTACACATTTCAACATATTTCAATTTGTTTCAGCCTGGGTCCTCTGCAAAAGCAGAGCTGGAGACAAAAGCTGGTAAAGTGTTTATTAGGAAGTTTCTCCAAAGAAGAGGAGTGAAAAACTGCGAAGAGAAGGGGAGGAGAATCTTAGGATATATTATCACAGAAGGATTATTGCGGTAAGTAGTTGGGCTGAATTCCTCTAAAAAGCCTGGTAGAATACATTTCAGAACTGTCCACCTGCGACGCAGAATCGGGTGCACTTTATCCATTAGTCTCCATTGGAAAACTGGTCAAGGGCTGCACCGTTACATGCGTACTCCTCCCGCTTTCGGGTTTGGTAAGCATTGGAAGGGCTGACTGCTTTCTCTCAGGTATTTGACGTGTCGGCCCCATAGAAGTCTGGGAATAGAGAGCGAAAGCTCTGTGATGCAGCTGAAATGAGATGTCATCTGGTTACACCCACAATGACTGGGGTAAAATGGTGGGCCAAGACAACGTGAGGTGGGGCACAAAACGTGTAGGATTCTCACCTTTCATTTTGTGATGCTATTGAAACTAGTAAGGACTCCATCTTGGGTGGGAATTTAAATATAAGTAAAAACAAATAATTGAGAATTTATTATAAGAAAAAGTACTTCACAATTTTGATATGAGAATTTAGTATATTACTTCCATCAGGATTGTAGCCTACATGAAAATTCAAATGTGAGTAACACTATGGAAACTTGTACTCTTCAAATAACTCTGTGTGTCTGTGCATGCATGCACACATGCTAAAGAGTATAAACATAAACCTATTTTTTAGTATACAAATTTATCATCTCTAGTCTCTCTTATTATTTATCCATGTTTTCTTTCCTCCCTTGCTTTGTTGGGATAAATTTCAATGTATTCTTATTTGTAATCTTTGTTTTTTAAAATTGTAATTTTCTAAGGACTTCAAAAGCTGAAGGGTTTTCAGTAATCCAAACGTATAAACTATTTCAGTTAAAGATAAGATGTTCAGCTTACTTTTTTTAACGTAGCCAAATTTTGGAAGAATCATTCACAAAATATACTCTTGTAGGATGTTTATATTGGTTTACAGAGTAGTGAGAGAAGTTCAGGACATTTTTAAAAATTTGATTGATGCACGGAAGCAAAAAGAAAAACAGGTACTACTATGAAGAGGTCTTTTTGTTTTTGATTCAACATAGGCTTCATCACAAAAAGAATTCAGTTGTTATTCCACGTAAAAATATTTGCAAATTCTGACAATCAGATTTCTACTTTAATTAGCCACCATCACAGCACAGCCTAAGTAAATAAAATTACACATGTACCATCCCTAAGCCTAAGTCTGCTTCTGCTTCATAGATTTCTTACTGTGCCATGATGCTGTGCTTCAACAAAATTGGTATTCATATCATTGCAGTTAATCTTTTGTATAAAAAAAGTATGCTATAATATTTAAAAGCTATATTACCATAGAAATTTCAAATACTTAAATATCTAGTCCTCAGATTCTTGTGATATGGGAATAGTAAAGCAGAAAGTTACATAAAACATAAATGCACTGCTTTATGAATCATTTTAAAGTGAGCATCCACTGTCTAAAGAAATGAAATACACGAGTACCTCAGAACCATTCCTTTTCTGGATCACCACTCCCTCCCACCTCCCAAAAAGTAACCATCATCCTGGCATTTGTGGTTATGACTTCTTAATTTTTTCTTCATAGTCATCATCTTAAACATCTTAAAAATAATAGCTTGTTTATACCTGTTTCTAAACTTTATATTAGTAGAATTACACTGCATTTTTCTCCCCTTTGGATTTTTTTCCCTCAACATGGTGTTTATGAAATTCATCCATCTCATTGTATCTGTAACATTCATCCCCATTTTCGTGTCCTATTACAATGAATGGCTATTCCACAATTTGTGCTTACCTTTTTATAGTTAATTAATATTTTGATTATTGACAGTTTTTGACTTTCATAAATAGTGCTACTCTGGACATTCTTATACCTAGACCTTGATGTCTTGTGTATGCATTACTATGAGTGTGAAGGAAAGCAATTACTGGGTCATAGAAAATGCTTTGATACATTGGGATAAATAAAATAAACCATTAAAATTGATTTCACTTTTTAAAAAAAAATTTATTGTGGCTATTAGAAAATTTAAAATTATATATGCCTTCACATTTGTTTCTCATGTTGACATTGAATAGCTCTGTTCTAGGCCTAGAGATACAGAAGTGAACCGACAGTCCACCCTTCGAAAAGCTGATGTTGTAGTCTGAATATAATAAACATAGAAACAAACACACACACAAATGTATATAAATACATGTTATATGGTATATGTGCTTCAAAGAAAAATAAAACAGTATAAAGAAAAATTCCAGAGTGATCATTTCCCTATTGAAGAAAATGTTAACTGTTTGTAAAAATACTGCTACAATTTTTAAATAACAATGGGTTAAATCCATTTTTTGTAGATGGATACAATTTTATGTCTTACCAAAAATTATTTATTTTGAAGAATATTTTTAAATGCAGAAAAGTAATGAGAGTAATACAATACACATCCATTTCCCACCAAGCATAATTGACAATTGTATTATGTTAACATATTTAGGTCTTTTTGTTTACATCAGTCTGTTTGGGCTAATATAACAAAAACACCATAGACCACATGGCTTAAACAACAAACATTTATTTCTCAGTACCATTTAGTCATACTATTTCTGTAGCACATTTCAAAGTAAGAATGGTTTTCATTTACTGAGCACCTACCATGCACAAGGCACTGTCCTGAGGGCTTTACAAGTGATTTCCATGCTTTTACTACCAGCAGCATTTACATGATCTCTACAGAATTATTATCATTTACATTTGACACAAGAGAAAACTGAAGCCCAGAGAGATTTCCAGAAATGATTACAGTCTTTTAGCTACTATATTGCAGAGCTATGATTGGAATCCTGGTCTGACTCCCAAAGCTCCACTTTTACTGCTTTCACAGCATGGGAAGAATCTCAAGATACAATGTAAGAGTATGTGTGTGTTGGCTGAGGCCGGTGGGGTTGGGGTGGGGCTGGATTTAAAGGCTATAAAAATTGTGCACGTTACCATCACAAAGTTTCTCAAACACTTCCTGGTCGTCAGTACCAGAGTGTAGGAATGGAGATGGAAGTGTGATTGGGAGTGGGGTAGAATGTACTCTGTATTTTCTCCCCTTACTAGGAATAATTTAATTTTATAGTTTGTTAAAATACTCAAAAGAGGAACATAAATTTCCATATAGACTATGACTCCAATTCTTTTTTTTTTTTTTTTTTTACCATTTATACCATTACTTGCCTAGGAGGGAAAAAACACTGAAAATAGTTTTATCAGTTATTTTAGTGATTTCAATACTTATTGCTGAATAGTAGAGGTATTGTAGATTTGTTTTTAAGACATTTCTGTATTTTCAAATTATCTATTATAAGCAGTTATTATTTTTGGGTTGTTAAATGCTATAGTTGAAAAAAACTGACAATAAACATTAAAACCATTTAAATGAGTTAGGTTACTAATAAACCTACTAATGTTACAATGATGCTAGGACACTCAGAAAATGGATTTGACAACAACCAAAACTTTCTAAACCTCTTCATCTCTCCTCCTCACATTCATGGCTGGTGAAATAGGAAATTGATACCACCTTTTGGAAAGAGCTGACAATACACACCTTTAAAATCTTAAAATTAGTTTTAAAGGCTTAAGCCTTTCTAAAGCAAAGAAAGTTGCCCACCATCCAGTTCTACAAGTATCAAGTCATTAGCCACTCTAGTCACTGGCCAGCAGTACACCCTGAAAGGAATTAAGACCAAGAACAGGATGAGGCACTCTGTTTTGGGAAAACACGCCCTTTAGATAGATAGCTATCTCAAGAAGAATTTTAATAAAAGCAAATTCTTGCATCTTCCCATACATGGGGTTGGGGCAGGGGGTTGGGGTGGGGGGAGCACTAAAACCATTAACTGAGCTACTTATTCTTCCTAACTAGAAGTAATCTTTTATTGAGATGTGTGCTTGACTGTATGTATTCCCCAGCCAAAATCATATGTATACTGACTGCTTCTCCTGCCTCTTCAGAGCTGTTCCTCAGAGCTATTTGAGTTGTTTCCTGGACTATGGTCTTAGTAAGACCCTGAATAAAACTCAATTCACAGCTCTTCCATTATGCATTTTTTTTCAGTCCATAAATTTTACTCCAGCACTGTCAGTCCACACACTTCACTCCAGTACTACTACTTCTCAAAAACCCAAAATAAGAAAAACAACATACAATAGGTTGATTACTGAAGCTTACGTACAATAAAGTTGGTGAGATTAAAGAATAGTTATATTGTATTTATTCAAAAGAATACTACATCATTCATAATGTGGTTATGAAACCAAATAGAAAAATACGTTACGTAAAATGGAGAATGCAACATTGTACATATGTACGTTGGGATTACTGCATAAAAATGTAACACTTCTAGGTATGGAGGAAGGGAACATGGAAAAATGAGGCTCATTTACAGACTTGAGTTCGCTAGAAAAATTGTATAGCTTTATACTTTTACTTAAGAAATACTGGTACTATTATTTTGATGGCTCAGGATATACCTGTTATTAAGAAGCATTTGCTTTTATTTCAAATACACCAAGTTCGGGAAATATACAAGCTGGAGCTAAGATTGTTTGCGTGTGCCTGTTAGTGTTATCACTACAAATTTTACGATGCACTTGACAAAATCTTACTAGTGATTCCAGGATTGCAGAATTAAGCACCGAAAACTGATTAAATGGAGGCTAATAAGAAACAGTAACAATTACCCCCAGCGTTTTACAGCAAGGGCCATCATTTCTAGCACTGTGATTGATCAACACTTTTCTTTGATATTCTGATTTTTAAGTGCTCTGCATCTTCCACGTGATACGACCTCAGCTACTCCGTTACTGAAACCGCTCCCGACGCCTGCATTTCTTCAATACTTCTGCGAACAGGACAGCGGAGACAGAGGGAGATTCGTCCACCATTCCTCTCCCCGTTTACTAGGCAGAGGATTCGGAAATACTGCACGACTCTACACTGACTCTAAGGCAGCCAATAACAAGTAGATGGACAATGCCCTGGGTGTAATTATAGTCTCAAAAGAAGGACGACGGGCTGCCGGCCGGAGAGGGCAGGGCAGCCGATTTGCTGCGCGAGATACAAACAGCCAATAAGGAGCGACGAGACCCGGAGAGCGCGCCAGCGCCTCGGACGCCTTCCTTCCCCGCCTTTGAGATTTCTCTTCCGCTAACATCCCCGTGGCATCCCCGACGCCCGCCGCCACCCGCCGGGGACCCACCTGGAGGAGCCCCCCGCTCGTGCGCGGCGTCCCGCCGCCGTCGCCGCCGCCGCCGCCGCCGCCGCCTCTTCCCATCGCCTCTGCGCCTGCGCGACCGGAAAATTCGCGAAGGTTCCTGAAGCGGAACTGGCCGTTTCCGGAAGCCGGCAGCCGCCCCAGCAGGCAGACCGGTGGTTGCGGCAGAGGAGCGGAGAAGGCAGCGTCTGGCCGTTCCCGGCGCCTGAGCCTGACCCGTAACGTGAGGCGATGGCCCTGCTGTGCTACAACCGGGGCTGCGGCCAGCGCTTCGATCCCGAGACCAATTCCGACGGTAAGAGAAGCGCGCCGCCGGCCCGCCCGCCCCTCCGCCTCTTCCCCGGGACGCCCTTGGGCCCGAGGGCAGCCGGCGTCCTCCCGCGGTCCTCCCGCGGTCCTCCCGCGAGGCGTCACCGCACCGCCCCCGGCCTGGGCCCGTCCCGAGCCGCCCGCCGCCTCCCCGCGGTGTGCGCGGGGCCGCTCGCCGGGCTCGGGGGCGGCGGCGTCCGAACGCCTCCGTCTGCAGCCGCCCAGCCCGCGGGCCCGCTTCCCCGCCGGCTCCGGGCCGACGCACGTGTTTCCCCGGGTGGTCCGCTCGCGCTCTCGTCCGCCTGGACGGTGGGACATCTTCATCCCCGGCTCCATCCCCCGCCCGCGTCTGGAAGGAGTCAAGTTAACCGTGTGCTCCTGGGCTCGCGTCGGGGTGTCTTTGTGTCTGTCTGTCTGACTCGGGGGAATCAGAAGTGCTCCTGGGCTCTCTTGGCGCTGTGTGTTTTCGGGGGAATAAAAAGTTAACCAGGTGCTGCCGGCTCGCTCTGCAGTTGATTTGCTGTGTGCGTTTGTGTGTTGTGTGTAGGGCAGCGGACAGAAACAGGAGGGTTGGCAGGGGGCGGATTATCCTGGCGTTTAAGTTCGGCCTTGTTGTATTTATATATGCAGAAGTTTATCTGCCTGATACAAGCCTGCTGTCGTTTTGTGCAGTCGACCCACTCTCTTTGAACCTTAAGTTTGTTCTTGGTTAAGAAAAATTATTCTGTATCTTTACGGTGTAAAGTTTTGATACATCCGCCCAGGTGGGTGGTATATTCGTTATACTTTGTAGCCGGATTTGTCGGGTCTTGCTGCGGTCTCCCTAGTTTGGTACCATGCGGTCTTCAGCATTAAGGGATTGAATGCATTCTTGCAGCACATAGGTGTAGACCTAAGGATGTAAAGTGAAAGTGACTAGGCTCGGTGAACAACAGAAGATGACCAATGGATTTGAATTTTGGTTGGGGAATGGGATAAAGAAGTGAGCTGATTCCTTAAATATTGTAGGAAGTAACGACACTTTGTGAAATTCGACTATTTGTTGTGTGTGTTCTACATGCCACACGTTGGTCTATCGCTTTTTTACATTATCCCATTTAATCTTCACAATAACCCTGTGAAGTGCACGTTATTATACCCGTTTAATAGGGAAGCATAGTTCAATATGGTGGACATGGCTCCTGATTGTGTAGGCGATTAAAATTGATACTTAAAATTTTTTTTCTCCTCTGAGATGTCTGAAATATTTGTCCTGGTGCACAGGTGAATTGGGGACATCATTTAAAATGCCAAGACCTTTGGCAGAATTATGAGAAAAAGATAAGTTCAGTCACATTTTTATGACAATATAAAGTTCAGGGAGAAAACTTTGAGATTTAAATGGATTTAAAAAATCGAGAAATGAGGGGTTTCAGAGCCCTTTGATGTTGGTAACGTATGTAAAAAAGTAAATGGCCGCAGTGTCTGCACATAGTCTACTTTAATATTAAAGGGAAAGCCTGAGGCTTCGTTGAATGGGACAGTTTGTTTGTTTATAGGATGTATGTACCAGCTTAATTTTAAAGGGGGGCGTATGGCCTTTTTTTTTCTTTTTCTTTTTCTTTTTCTTTTTTTAAGTCAGTTCTGTGTCTGGGAAATGGTACTGTGCCTGGGAAAGGAGAGATGGTGGAAGCCCAGAAATCCAGAGCAGGAGACGGTCTCAATGTTGGAGCATCAGCGGTACTAAATTCAGCAGGGAGGTCCATTAAGACTGCTGAAAGTTTATTTGCTTTAGCAAAATTAGTGTTATTTTAGAGACTTAGAATAAATACTCCAAGTAAGTTGGTTGACTGGAAAGTTAAGAAAATGAGGATAGGGTTAGTAAAAAGAGCTGTTAGCAAACTGTGAAGTCGGTTAGGAGAATGTTTTATAGGATGGGAGAGGTTTGACCTTGTGTATTGACTAATTTAGACTCCCTTCCTAGCTGTTAGGACATTTTCGTTTGAAACGAAAGCTAACTGAGAATTTTACTGAGACATGGTAACTTGCATATGTTAAACAGCTATTCTGGAAGAAGCACCCCTTCACAAACAGTATTTTATTCAGTCCCCACGTGTGGGGAAACTGAAACAACTACCTAGAGCCAGACTTTGAGCCCCGGTCGGACCCAGTGTTAAAAAGCCCTTGGCTCTTACTGTGTTGTAGCTTCTTAGACATAAAATATTACCTTGAGCAAAACTGGCAAACATGATAAAGACAAACTAGAGAGGAAAATGTCCATCTGCTTGTTCTTTACTTTTGAAAGCAGTGATTTTCAAATTGTTTATACCAGTTGTATGGATAAGACCTGACTCATTCCTGCTGCTGTTCTGCCAGAACTGTCCATTGTGATTATGCCTCTTCCTGGGTCAGACATTATGCATTTTATGCCTCGGACTGTATGTAAATTTGGTATTAGAAAATACTCTGTTCTCTGCTTTGATTTCCCTCTCAACTTCATATTCCTCTGCATAATCATTTCTGCTTTGAACCTCCTTTTTCCGTCCTCATTTCTACTACTGCCTTGAATTAATAGCTTCTTCCTCATCTGGGGGCTAGCATAGTATCTGTGTTACTAAGTTACTGTGTTATGTATGTTAGTACTTGGTTACTAACTAATGAAACCATACTGACTGTTAATGCAAGGATAGGGAGATTTCCCTTAAGTCCCAGGAATTAATCATTCTAATGCAGCACCAAAAACCAGAGGTTGTAGACAGTTGAAAGCTAAGCAAATATGAAAGGTTGAGCAAAGTAACCTTATAAGAAAATTGCATTGGTGTGGAGCTGACCTCTGTTTTTTCTGAGCTCATGGTTTTATCTAGGGAATATGTGCCTGTTACCTGTTTTTTTAATGTAATATCCCATATTACAAACTGTAATAAGCCCAGTTTCATGAGGGTTAAGGGAAAATGGATGGTGTAGTGTGGACAGGGTAGAGAAATACAGAATAACAATCAGTGACAAGCCTGAAAATACATCATAGGATTTAAACTTATTTTTAATGAGATTTATATCTAGGAGTTGACACCTGTTTAAGAAAGTTAAATTAGCAATTAGGTATTATTTCAGTTTTTTAAATTTTTGAACCTGTTCTTCCAAAATACCTTTTTAGGTGATCTCTTGGGCAACCTTTATGGATCAATGCACATAAGAACACTTAAGTTTGATAGTATTTTTGTAAAAACAGAATTGGAAGATGATGGTACTAAACAAACTTTACTGCAAAGATTAGCGGAATACAGAATATAATTTGTCATACTTGAACTATTCTGTTTTTGTATAACTATCATACTCAAAATTAGAATTTTAACCTTTACTATTTTAATACAATGTTAAGTGGTGTGTGTCATGCATCAAACTTGAGCATTAGTGAATTTTTAAGTATTGTCTGTGTATGGAAAAAGGATTAACACCTGAAGGAAATGATGACTTTTCTTCATTATAAAGTGGTATATATTTTTTCTTTCTTGTTTTTGACCAGATGCTTGCACATACCACCCAGGTGTTCCAGTCTTTCATGATGCATTAAAGGTAGGAACTTGATACATTTCAGTCTCATTTGTAGAGTCAATTCCTAGGTATAATACTAAATATTTTTTCGTCTTTTTTTTTTTTTCTCAGCTGGTGACTTTCTGCTTTCTTAATGACTATTTTGGGGTGCTTTAAGCAAGTGCTCCACTAAAGGCAAAGTGATCTTAAGGGCTTCTCCAGTTACAAAATTCAGTTCTATCTTAACTCTCATTTTCTATACCACTCATTTCTTCTCTTTCTTAATTTTGAGGGGGAATAAAAGCAATTGTATTTAATCTTAATCTTTCAATATATCAAGAAGCTGCTGTCTGATAAGAGCAGATCTGAATTTTATGAAAGATTGTTATGAACACTTGACAGTGCCACTCTCAAGATAGACATGTAAGTCTAGAGTAAAATTCTGTATAGAAGAGAGATGCCCCTGTTTTCTGCCTGTACTTCTTGATGTCCTGAAGAATTAGAGAAATAATAACATGTTGTTTGACTGGGTCTTTTGTGTTGGGTTTATTGATCTCCTAAAATTTATGATAATGTGGTACATTTTCCATTGTATATATCAAAAGAAAATGTGGCTGCCATGGTTTTAGGTATTCTAAGGAACATTACCCTATGTGTTTAAATGTTATTAATGCCCTTTGGACTTCTAATTTTACCTTTCATAGAGTAGTTGGACCTTTTTGGTGTTTAACTGTTAGGTAGCCAAGTGTAAACAATAATGTACAAATAGATAACAAGTTTACGTTAATCTGGTTCTAAATGAAAAACAGAACAAATGATCAAAGGGGCAAATTGAGACCTGACTCCTCCTTAACATCTTTTTAGCCTCTTTACAAACTTTTATGGGGATAGAAGCTGTGGTTCTATGAGAATATGTGTTTTTGCTGGGGTGAGGGGATTTTATCTTTCCTGGACTGCCATTTGTTCTTTGTTTTTCTTGTACTTTTTTTTTCCTGTGACGTTTTCCTCCTATCCCCTAACCATGGGCTTGCTAAACTTCTCAGTGTTTGGCTTCCTGTTTTCTCTCATTCAGTTCATTCGTTCTTGTCCTTAATTCATTCTTGTCACTTCTGTGTCAATGACTTCAACAACCTATTTCCATTTACGTGTGTCATTGGCAACCACAAAGGAGTTCTGAAATGAACTTATTCTAAAAATAGCCTACCTTCCAACATTGCTGCTGCTAGTAATGATATCACCGACTTTCTAGTCATTCAGCCCATTGCTCTTCTTACCACCCAAATGTTAATTACTTCATTTGTCTTAATGATTTCACTTTGAAGTAATTTTGTTTCTCTGCTCCAATTCTACTGTTTATGTTTTCTATAAACATTTCTTCAAGACCTAGACTTTCCAAGACCACTGAATTTCACAACCTGGTAGATTTCAGGCAAAATGTGTAAATCAGTGTAGTGTCTACTGTTGCCAGTTTTCTGTTTAACCAAGTAAGAAGTTACATTACATTAACAGAAGAAAAACCACTTTAATATTCCAACTAGAAGAGGCAGAAGGAAGAGGACAGTCCTTCTTAAGAAAAGGCAGTTGGCAACCCTGTACTCACATACTTAAATTTATCCTTCCTTTACACATTTTACGGGAACTACCATAGATACCAGAATGGCATTTGGGAACAGCTAGTCTGTATCATGTATGTATCCCAATATTCCTAGAATACCTAATGTAATTCTTCATATAGGATTAAGACAATAAAGCTTTTTTTCCATATAGAATAATTTTTCTAGTGACTATATTCTCAACACCAATTAAACTTTCTATTTAAGTTTATAGTAATTTTCCATCTATATCTTTATTCAGAGTAAAAAAACCTAAATTTTAAAGTAAAGGAAAATTTGAATTACAGAATATTTAACATTTTCTTTTAAAAATTTACATACTGTGAAAAAAGTCCCTACCAAATTCTTCATGCATACATGTATTGAGTAAAACAGTGAAACCCAGATAGACTCATGCAAAGCTGGCTCTTAGACATCGCAAGCCTTGAGACTGCTGCCTTTTTACTTCCTTCTCTATACTCCATTGGGATTGTAGGCAACGACTTAAAGCCATGTTTTGGTTAACCACTTGATACTTTGTTCAGAAACCACACACACTGCAGTACAGTGTCTGTATTTGTGTGCTTCCAACTGAGAAGATCATTTAACCTTGATCTCTAACTGTGCTTAGACTGCTATATTAATTAATCTGTGTTATTCTGAAAATAGAGTACTTATTGTTGAGGAACAGCTATGCTGAGTTTGCTTAGAAACTAAATTATGATGATTACTGTCTCTAACTTACTGAATTTTTTAAGTATAGCACTTTACTTACTCCATAGATCCTTTAAAGTATCTAATGCTTTTAGAAATGATAATATCTTTTTCTTCTAGAATAAAATACTATTCTTGAAAACAGAAGTAGTTTGTTTCCGTATTTTCAAGAGCTTCCTTTCGTGATAGACTATAACACAAATCACTTTTAACATTAGTTAATTTTGTTTTGTTTTAATCAAAGACTAAAAATCATATCACTTGATAAGATGAGTTATTTACAACACTTTAAAACTATGATGTTATATACATGCAGGTCCCTTCGGGATTCAAGGAGATAAGTGCAATACAGTGTTTAGTGGGTTGTGGTTTTCATGTGGATGGTTTTCATTTTTTTTCCCTTTTATGTTTCTTAGGGTTGGTCTTGCTGTAAGAGACGAACAACTGATTTTTCTGATTTTTTAAGCATTGTAGTAAGTATTAATATTTTTTTCTAGATTGTCTCCTAAAAAGTACATATTATGGGGAGCTCCAAATTTGAGGAGACTGATTTTGGACACCTATCGACTAGTCCCTGTTAACTTACAGATAGTAACTTTCTTTTAAAAGCTCTGTTTTATGACCTTTAAAATAAGAAATATCTGTTTTAGAATTTAAAGTTCCAAAATACTAATTAACCACTTGTCAGTTTAGGTTTGTTTTTGGTGTTAGTAGTCAGTCTTAAAAGAACATCAAGAAAAAGGAAGCTATATGCAGCAATTTAAAGCATTTTCAGTTAGGAATAGCAAATTTTATCGTATCTAAGATACCATTGAGATGCACCATTATTTTATATACCGTTAATAAAGAAAACTAAAGTTGTTAATTAAATGACATGCCATTGATCTTAGGATTTCAGGGAAGTTAAAATGTATGTATGACTCAGTGGAATATGGAAAAGGTAGCTAATATTTATTAAATGTTTGCCAACTTCCAGATGTGGGAAATACTCTTGTTTTATTTAATCCTCTAGCTAGCGTAGTAGGAGAACTGAGGCTCAAATTGAGACCCTTTTGTGTAAATAATTTGTGGAATTCTCTCTTTTTTTTTTTAATTGAAGTATAGTCAGTTACAACGTGTCAATTTCTGATATACAACATAATGTCCCAGTCAGTATATATATACGCGCACACACACACATACATATTCGTTTTCATTGAAGGTTATTACAAGATAATGAATATAGTTCCCTGTGCTGTACAGAAGAAATTTGTTTTTTGTCTATTTTTATAGTGGTTAACATTTGCAAATCTCAAACTCCTAAATTTATCCCTTCCCACCCCCTTTCCCCAGTAACCATAAGATTGTTTACTACATCTGCAAGTCTGTTTCTTTTGTAGATGAGTTCATTAGTGTCCTCTTAGAATTCTCTTTGTGAGATCTCCAGAATTTGTTTCCTGTAAACAAGTTTATGCTGTGTGTTTAATAGAATGAGTAAAGTAGATATTTATTAAGTGTAATTCAAAGGCTTTTTTTTTCAAGCATTATTCATATGTAAGAACTCATTTACATATATAGTAAGTTTGGAGTTCTTAGTAAGTTTAGAGTTCTGTGTTTAGTTTCTTAAAATAAGTCAATGTGTTAAAAGTGGAGAAAACATACAATTGAGTTTATTAATAAAGAACTGAAAAACTGTCTGTCATGACATGTGAAATAGATGATAGGATAACTCAGTGAATGAACACCTTTCACTAACAGGGCTGTACGAAGGGGAGGCATAATAGTGAGAAGCCACCGGAGCCTGTCAAACCTGAGGTCAAGACTTCTGAGAAGAAAGAACTATCTGAACTAAAACCCAGATTTCAGGAGCACATCATTCAAGCCCCTAAACCAGTAGAAGCAATAAAAAGGCCAAGGTACACTTTATACAGTCGTATATTTTTGTCACACTTGAATAAAAGCATTTGTTCCTGGTATTTCCTTTTACGATTTTGCATAATACCATTTGTAGCTAACTTTTGAACCATTTGGTTTTTCTTAGATAATACTTTTCCTTTTTATTCCCCCTCAACTTGAGAGCCTGTACACAAAAAACCTTCACTGCAGATTTGTTCACTGTACCATCACAGTTATGCTCAGGGTTGGGCAGCCACGTCTCTTCCTTGTGCCTTGGTTTGTGTCTTCACCATGGCACAGTGGAATTCGAGAAAGGAATTGTCCTATTCAGGGAATGGGTTTGAGCTGAAAAAGAACTTAGAGGTTTTTCTTTCCATTCCACCACTGTTTCTTGAATATTTTTTAGGACATTCTTGGTCGAAAAATATTTAGTATCCTTTCAGATAATTCTAGTGAAGAACAACTTTATTTAAAGCAGTTTATTTTATCTTTACTAGGTCAGTATATAATTTTTCCTTGTATTATGCCAAATTCTGTCTCTTTTGTCCATATTTTGCCACTTAAAACAAGCTTAGTCCACTCACCTTTTACTTTCAGTTGCTTGAAAACTGTTAATCTCATTACTGATAAATTTTTAATGTATTTGATTTAGATGTCAGATCTGTTTAAGTACTTTTAAAATACCTTTTGTTCATTTTGCAGAACTGGACATTCTTTATACTCACCTTCTGATCTACTAGACTCTGTTTTACATCCCCACACATGCATGTTGGGTACCACTGTTAGACAAGGTTTTCTTCATGTTGTATTTGAGTATTGAATTATTTTAGAACCAAAATACAGGACATAAAAACCAGATAGTTTTTGGCCTCAAGTACGGCTTTATTCATATTTCTATTCACACTATAGACTCATGGTTTTTCCCACTTTTTCTTTATTGATCTTACTCAAATAAATTTATAGCATATTGAATAATACTGGACCAAGCTAAGAACCCTAAGAAACTTTTCGATGTTTATTTAACAAAACTACTTAGGATGACTTTATTGTTTCCACCTTATTCATAATCATGAGAAGTTTTATCAAGTGTTTTGCTGGCTTATTTGCCAGTGAAACAAAATTATCAGAAAAAGATAACAATTCTGGCATGACTCACTGTTAAATATTACAGTGGAATCTACTATAATTGACAGTATGAGTCAAATTTTTTTAAATAATGAGCTAATTTCACTAAAGAGAAAATGAGAAATTATTTTATCCTAAATTCATTTGTCAGTATTGTAGGGATTATGAGGATATAAGTTTTTATGTACTTTTTTAATGTCTCTTATGTCAGTAGTTATGTTTTCATTAAGGATATAGTATGAGTATATAGTTTTATTGATGCATTTATTAATATTCTTAGTACTTACGGCCTTAAACAAATTGTGCACATAATATTTAACCATTATGAAATGTTAGGGGATATTGTTACTGCTTTTTTAACCCTACTAAAATTGCCTTGTGAAGTAACTGATTCTGAATTTTTAGATGCATATACTAGTGTCCACATAAAGGGAACGCTCTCCACCGGTAGGAATGTAGATTCACTTAGTACGTATTTATTGCCTGTTTATTCCATGCTCATTGTTTTACTTAGGCGTGGAATGTAGAGGTACTTCATAGACCCTTCCTTGGAGTTACTTATCTTGACAAATTTGGATTGTTAGTCTTTACTTCCTTCCCATTAACCCTACTGATTTATAATTTAATGTGACAATAGCATGATTATTTGAGACTTAATTATGATATTAATTTTTTCCACTAAAACTTAGAAATGTAGATACATTATAGCAGTTATTTGTAAAATACTTTTTAATGAGAAAAACTTGGTTCACGAGGCATTCAGCTTTTTTCATAAGTAGGCCCTTAAGTATATTTATTTTTAGTATAGAGAAATATTTTGGTACATCAGTAATGGTAATAAAATTTCCAAATTCTCCAGCCCAGATGAACCGATGACAAATTTGGAATTAAAAATATCTGCCTCCCTAAAACAAGCACTTGATAAACTTAAACTGTCATCAGGGAATGAAGAGAGTAAGAAAGGTAAGATTTGTTTTGTATTTTAAAATTTTTTCTATTCAATTAATTATCTAAAAGAGACAGGAGCAGTTTAGTTCACTGTATATAAATATGAAAAAGTAGCATGTTACAGTGAAGATTTTTTTTGTTTATTAAATGCCAGTAATACCACAGAATATGTATGTGATTTATTCCATTATGTCCTCATTAAAAATGAAAATCAAATGTTAATTAAAATTGTTTTTCTTTCCTGACTCATTACTTTTTAACAGTGAGTTAAATTTCTTTGATAATTGTGTATGTTTCATTGTGTGTGATATAAAATATATTCAGTATTCTCTGATCTATATTTGGTATCATGGGAGAAAAGTCCTCTTTCATGATTTCTTGTACAAGGTTATTTATTGGATGTAATATTACGTTGTAGAATAGAAATGTGTCATATTATGTATCATTCTGAGGCTATAGGGAAGACCTGTTCACAGTAGTTGGTTTCCTGTTAACATTTAAATATGATACCCAGAAGGTCACATGGAAAACTTAGTTACCTGAATTGTTTTAAAGTATCAGTGTTTTTTGTGTTTAGATTATTTTTTCTTTTTTTTAGGATGTAGATATGGTTATTTTATTTTATTTTATTTTATTTTAGATTATTTTTTAAATATTTTTTTATGGAAAAGTTACCTTTTAAGAATGTCACCTGCAGTAAAGTGTTCTGTTTTAATGTTTCTAATTTGATTTTTTTTTTCTTCTTCGTTTTAGAAGAAGACAGTGATGAAATTAAGATTGGGACTGCATGTAAAAATGGAGGGTGTTCTAAGGTATATATTGTAAAATTTGTGTCATAAAAGTAAAATTTCAATTTTGAGAAAAGAGAGTACAATTTAATGACTCAATTCAACAAACATTTTGGTGCCTATTATGTGTTGGACACTGTGCTGTGGAGCGAGGCTGTGAGTGTGGATGGATAAGAGACACTGTGAGGAGCACCATATCATAGGAATAAGTAATTCTAATTTAGTCAGCATTTATGGAACACTGGCTATGTGCCAGACATTGTTTTAGGGGCTGGGATTATAGTGTTTAATAAAGCAAAAATCTCTCTTCTTGTGGAGCTGTAATTTGAAGTGAGGGAAGGATAACAAATAGGTAATTAAGTGCTAAGAATTCAGGTAAACATGAAGAAAATGAAGCAGACAAGGTGATAGAGTAAAGCTATTTAGATAGGCTTGTCAGGGAAGTCCTTCATGAAGTGATGACACTAAATCAGGAATGTAAGTACTGTCGCAGATCAGTTACGTAAACCTTGCGGTAGATGTGGGGGCAGTATGTGTAGAGGCTTCGGAGCTTGACTACTCAGGGAATTATGAGAAAGGTCAGTGGGCTTGGCCAAGGGTGTGAAAGTAGGGGTAAGAGAAATAGGCAAGATTGTGGAGTCTTTACAAGCCACAGTGAGGGGTTTGGGCTTTATTCTAAGTGTAATAAGCCATTATTTGTTTGAGGGAGGGGTTTTTGAAAGATACCTTTGGCTGATAAGTGGAACTTTTAATGGGGCAGGAGTGGAATCAGGAAGGAAAACCAGCTGGGATGCTGTTGTGGAGGTGCATGCAGTGGGGTATGTTTTTGAGAAGTGGTAAATGTGGGATGTAGTCAGACATGTCCGTGAGGCCTCTCTCTACCTACTCTGTGTAACGTTGCACTCCCTCCAGTGTTTCCACACTCTGGTTTTTGCTCCACAGCAGTAACCACCTTACAACACACTTCTTATTCTGCACATTTATTTTGCTTGCAGTCTGTCCCATCTAACTATCCCTTCCCTTTCTTCACTCATGTAAGGTTTACAAGGAAAGAATTTTGTTTTGCTCTCTGCTAAATCTTGAATGCTTAGAACAGTTCCTGGCACATGACAGACACGTGTGAAACGAATGATACTCAGCAGTATTAGCAGGACTTGCTAATTATGAACTGCAGGTGAAGCATGGAGGTGATTGGTACAGCGTTAACTGAGAAAGAGAAAATGGAGTTGGGGGTGGGGACAAGTTTGTAGTTTCCTACATTTGAGATCACCTTGCTCATTTAGGGATGGACTGAGCAGGTATTCACAGTTGTATGAGGTCCAAGCAGTAGATAAAAGAGTCGTTAATTCTTGGGGTGAGGGAGACGGTGAAAGCGGTAGGTTAGTGGAGGAAGATCAGAGAGCAGGTGTCCCAGGTGAATTTTGAGAAGTAAATGTCAGTTCTATAAAGGACAGAAAGGAGAAGGATATCCCAAGCAAAGGTAATGCAGCAGTAGTATACAGAAGGCAAAAGTATGCAGTAGTCATGGTGCACAGCTTGTTGATGTAAAGTTGAGATTAAAAGAGATGAGTAGGGGTTAGATCCTGAAAGGCTTTTATAGTGCTCAAAGGTTAGACTTCCCTTAGGTCCTGGAGGCTGTTGAAGAAATTTTAAGTTTTTCATTGAAATATAACTTACATGTAAATTAATTTTTATAGCTTAAGGGGGTTTCACAAAGCAGAGCCCTCCTTTTGCCTCCTCTCATTCAACATAGCCTAGTTTTGCCTACTTTTGAACTTAATGCGAATAGAGTAAATAATAGAATAGATACTCTTGTTTTTGTTTTCCTTTGCTTAATAAAATGTTTGTTGGTTATCTTGGTTGCATGTAGCTGTAATTTATGTTCACTACTTTAAAACATGCCGTTGCTTGAATGTGCCAGTTTTCCTTTGTACTGTTCTTTAATCTTTTTTTTTTGATTAATGCTACTATGAACATTTTTGTGCATGACTTTTGGGATACATACACGTATTTCTTTTAGGCATGTGACTAGAAATGAAGTTGGTGGTTCACTGTGTATGTCTGAACTCAGCTTTAGCACATAGTCCCACACAGTTGTACAAAGTAATTGTATTTACACACTCTCACCGGCAGTGAATGAGGCTGATTCCATCTGTTCTATGCCATGGTAACACTTCGTAATATCAGTCATTTATATTGTAGCCATTCTGGTGAAGTGTTCCCATTGTGGTTTTAATTTTCACTTTCCTGATGATGATGTTGACTACCTTTTTGTATGTTTATTAGCCATTTGGATATTCTCTTTTGTGAAAGTCCAAGATCTTTTTTATCTGCTTTTCTATTGACTTTTTAATTTTAGGAATTCTTTATACATTTTAGCTACAAGTCTTTTGTCAGAGATACGCTGTACCTTTTCACTGTCTTAATAATGGCTTTTGATACACAGAGGCTCTTTAATTTTAATGAAATTCAATTTGTCCAGCTTTTCCTTTATGACTAGGGATTTCTGTGTCCTATGTAAGAAATCTGTTTATTTCAGAGCCATGCATATTTTCTCATAATACAGGCACATTTAAAGGTGCAGACTACCTGGAACTGCTTATTGTATAACTGTATATGATGTGAGGTAGATGTAATTAAAAGACTTTAAACAAGAGAGTGATACATATTTTAATTAGCTAGTAGAGTACAGAAATTGAAGGCAGAGAAATTAATTAGAACCAGTTAGCATAGTTTCATTGCCTATCTGCTAGTGATCATGAGGAAGTTTAGCTGACATTTTTAAGTCAAATTGACAGGATTTTGTGATAAGTACATATGGGTAGAGGGTAAAGAGAAACTGAAGAGGACTTAGAGAATTTTTGCTTAGACAGTGGATATGGTGCCATCAAATAAGATGGGAAGAAGAGTAGAAGGTTTGGGGGCAATAATGATAAGTTCAGAATTTAACATACTGAGTTTTGTGTGCTTATGAAATATCTTTAAGAGATATACATACCCAGTAGCTTGAACTTACGAAAAGTAAACATGCAGAGTTTTTATTTTCTGTACTTTTAGGTGGTTGCTATAAATGCCAAAATAGACAGAAAATATACTACTGGCTGCATCTGTGTTTTATTAACATAACTTTTTGTGAATTCATCTGTAGAGCCTTCATCTACAGCAGCAATGGGGCCCGGATCTTCCAGACAAACCCTGGATATATATATAGGTCTGCAGCTCATTTTTCCCTTCGTAGGGATAAGAAATGACCACTGTAGAGCTTTCAGAATTGCATATTAGATTTTCCATATTAATTCATAATGTTCACACAGAGTTTACTGTGCATATAAGTCATGCTATAACTGTGTATCTGTTTAGAGAGCTACCCTGGTTTCAGTATTCTGTAAGTTTATAGAATATACCTGAGTATGTTCAGATGTGTCCTCATAACCAGAAGCCTGAAAGTATCTTAATATATGCTATTGCCTACTTTTCTGTTTGCCTTTTTCACAGGGAACTGAAACTTAAGTATGTCCAAAAAGGAATCATTTTTCATTCCTTATTGGAATGGCCTGGGCTAAATATGTGAATGTTCTAGGAAATTGTTATTATCTCATTGGCATTTTCATAGTTCATAGAGGTCACCAATACTACAGATATGTGTGAAATATAACATTGAGATGTGAAACTAATTTATTTCCTCCTTTTTCTCTTTAGACGTATCAGGGTCCACAGAGTCTAGAAGAAGTCTGTGTATATCATGCTGGAGTGCCTATTTTCCATGAAGGGTAACTTATTCATGACTAATAAAAACTTTATGGTAGAAGTTAGAAATATTAATTTGCCTTTAAACATTACTTGTCATGCAGCAATATTAAGTATTTTACTTACATGGTCATATAATCTTTAACCTCAAAATGTGGGTGTTGTCTTTTATTACACATGGGAAAACAAACAAGATTACAATTAAGTGGTCATTTTGATTCAAACCTCATGTTTTTCCTTATTCCTTTAATTACTAACAGTGTCATACTCTTTCTGTTTGAGCTGAATAGGTTTTTATTTGAAGAACTGTCCAGGGCATTGTAGGACATCCAGAATTTGGGTTCCTGGGGCACTAAGCCACCAACATTGTGTCATTTGAGAAAACTCATACTTTTCCACAGCTCCCAGTTGAGAGCCTCTCAGTATATTACACTGTAGCTTATAGAACCACAGTGCTGTGTTAAAATCGTCCTCTGCCTCCTTTGGACTTTGTGATGGTTGTAGGCATCTTCCTCAGGAACTCCAAAATTGCTATAATAAATGGCATTCTGGTGTTAAAGCTTTTAGTCTTGTAGTTTTAACTGTATAGTAACTTAGATACTTGTAAGATAACTCAAGTTGCACACTTACTGATTTTTCTTAAGTCACTTATCACTATAATACTTTGGACTTAATTTAAGGTGAGATTTTATTTCTCAAACTTTTCTATAATTTAAAGGATGAAATACTGGAGCTGTTGTAGAAGAAAAACTTCTGATTTTAATACATTCTTAGCCCAAGAGGGTTGTACAACAGGAAAACACATGTGGACTAAAAAGGATGCTGTAAGTAGCCTTTTTAAAATAGTGCATTGGAGTGTATATATATGAGTCATTTTGAAGAGATTTGAGATTATTCTGTCTTAATATTTTAAAAACAGTTTTTCTGTCCCTCACATGGTAAAATTTCATGGGCCTGAAAACTTAAATTTATCTGAGTCAAGCTCACAAAGCACACTGCTCTTTGATCAAAATCGCCATTGTGTATGTTGATGCAAATATGTAGGGTTTCGTGGAATATCTAAGCCTGCCAAAATTGAAGCGTTTTTTTCTGTAATTCCATAGCCTGTTCCTCCTTTTTGTTTTTTAGAAGTCTTTATATATTTGATTAATCTAGACCTCAGATTCTCTTTTGGCTACTTAATATTCAACTATTTACAGATGCACAAATACTTCACCTAGTGGCCAAAGAGGAGGGTTGCAGACTTCTTTCATTGGAATTGTTTTGAAAGCCTCTGCTAGCTACCAGGAAATTTATCAAAAGAAAAGGGAAAGCATCCCTTCCTACTTCCCTGACAGCATTTTTAAAAGCCTTGTAACTATGCAGATAATCCCCCAAAATCTCAGTAAGTTCTAAGAAGGCAAGCAATTTATTGCTAAGTAAGTGTTTGCTAACTATTGTTAATGTATCTTATGTTAAATTAGTTGTATGTGCTGTATTGATGCTAATAACCCCAGGACAATGAACCTTTTCAGTTTGTGTCTTTATATTTAAATTACTTTGGGAATTCATTTAGTCTACATTTGCATATTTTATAGTTTCTGCTTTTTATAACACATGGGTTGGGTATTATAAATATATCCAGGGGAAGGGTATAGCTCAAGTGGTAGAATGCATGCCTTGCATGCATGAGGTCCTGGGTTCTATCACCTGTATCTCCTCTAAAAATAAATAAACCTAATTACCTCTCCCCCCACCACTGCCAAAACAAAATAAATAATACAGTAATAAATAAATAAAGTATAAATATATGCATTAAGTTACAATAATTTATCTACCACAAAACTTCTAGGATTGTTGTATTAGTAAAAATAAGATCTCTTTGTATTTTCTCCAAAAGTTTGAAAGTTTTGCTTTGAAAAAATAAAATGTTATTTTATTTGCAAAAAGTTTTTAGAGTATGACCCTTGATGAAACTTTTTAAAAAAGTTTTTAATGCATGTAGTTATCAAATATTGAGAGTCTAAGCTAGTAGCTAAGGGCAAAAAATGTAAATGATAGAAGTAATTTAAATTTAGTGTAACTATGAAAATACAAATAATGCTTTTTAAAACAGTAGTATCTCACAGTTTCCTGCATTAAATTCCTCTCAGTTGTAGAATAAATCACAAGTCACCTCTTTAAAATAGTTATCAATGTAGCAGTATACCACTCATAGATAATAATTATTTCCATAATGGTAATCAAAAAATTGCTTCCACAAATTCTCACCTTTTTTAGTATATTATTATAAGAGGAAAGTAATCAATAACAACAGAAGATAGTTATAACTAGTCAGTTTTTTTCCCCCATATTTCAAATTGTAGAAAATAAATAGAAGGTTCCTTTGCATGGGGTTAAGATGTAGTCTGGTTTATCCTGCTAAGCAAATGGATTTCTTACTTCAGTCTTGAGAGAATGTTTTTATGACCCTACTTAGTGGATTGCAGAATGTCAGAATTGGGTAGTAGTTCTTAAGTTGTTTTTTTTCAAGGTGTATTAATACTGTGGCCCTAAAAAAAAGTTGGTGGAAAAAAAATGTTCTCAGATCATAAAACTGTAAAGATTCTTTGTATTGTGATTTATTTTATTGTTTAAACTTCTTGATGGGAGTTTTAGAAGTTGTTTGTGCTTAAAAACATTGAGAGCTCAGTTGTACATGATAATTTTTTCTTCAATTTAGATGGGTCGAATTTCTCTTAAGAAATTAATTATGTGGTACTTTGTAAATTCGTTGTTTCTTTTTCATTACAGGGAAAAAAAGCTGTTCCATGTAGACATGACTGGCATCAGACTGGGGGTGAAGTCACCATTTCAGTATATGCTAAAAATTCACTTCCAGAACTTAGTCAAGTTGTAGCAAATAGTACCTTGGTAAGTATACCAGATGTCTTTGAGTAAAAATTATCTTTATACATTATTCTTAATGTATTATATAATATTGATCTTATCTGAGCTGTTTTTAAGATCTTTTCATCTTTCCCATTTGAAAAAATAGTTTGAAATTACTTCACAGAAACTATTTTAAAGAAAATTTCTATGTAGTAATTTCTGAAGCATTATGGAGATTGTGTAGTAGCTTAGAAGATTTATCAAATAATAATGGTGCTTAGTTCTCACTATGAAATGCCAAGTTAATTTTTCTTTACTTTTAATGGTTTTGTCAAATAAAAGTGGTTCAGTATTGAGAGTTCCTTAAAACGGTTTAAATGATTTTTATCAGTATCTCCTTATTTTTATTATCAGTGTTTTATATCATAAATGTTTACTTCGGTTTTAATCAATAAATCAACTTTCTCTTTTTTAGTTGAATGTACACATTGTATTTGAAGGAGAGAAGGAATTTCATCACAATGTGAAATTATGGGGTGTAAGTATTAAGAATCCAGCAGAATTTTTCTTAAAATTTAAAATACCATTTGTACAATAAAAGGCAGTACTTTAGTAAGCATTGATGCAACATAAATACATAATTTACCATCATTTCCTACAAAAAAGTTTAAATCTCGGGATAGAAGTGGCCTCAGAAGCTTGGGTTTTGCCTGTTAGCAGAGGCAGTGAGCACAGGCAGAGGCGTGAGGTCTTGTTTGTTGTTTGGGCATACTCGCCTCTGCGCGCTGTAAGTCCGCCTGGCGTACTGTAATTCCCTTCCATATGTCGCAGGTGATCGACGTGAAGCGAAGTTATGTGACTATGACTGCAACAAAGATTGAGATCACCATGAGAAAAGCTGAACCTATGCAGTGGGCGAACCTGGAACTGCCTGCGGCCAAAAAGCAGGAAAAACAGAAAGAAGATACAACAGAATGAGCTGAGAAGGAAAAAAGTTCTTGCCACCTTCAGAATCGTAAACACGCGGGGAAGTGGTGGCTTGCTGCTGTGCTCTTGCTTTCTTGTTGTTGTTGTTGAATCTGGCATTTCAGGGTCTACAGTAGGTTCTTAAAAGCCAAAGTCAGTTTATCTTTTTGTGCCTCCCACCTTCCTTTTGAGTTACTTAGGATTGATTATTCGTTTCTCCTCATTAATAGAACTGTAGTTGTGTCTTATACTTGAAGCTAGAAAATAGCTCGTAGCAGAGTATTTCGTAGTGTTAACATTAAGCAGAGAAATGTAAAGGAACATGTGTTTTTACATCTCTTTTATTCCATAATTACTAAAGATGGAACATCGAGTTTCCAATTTGTATTTTCATGAGTTTGTGTTCCTATAATACTTGAAAATCTTTACGGGAGAGATGAAGCTCTGCATTGCCTTTTCCGCTCGGGACAACTACGTTTTGTGGGGGTATTAACTTGAGGTAGTGTAGTAAGTAGTTAAAGGGGAATATACGCATTGATTAACAAATTAGAATTCATTTACAACTTAATTGGATTAAAAATTACAGCAGTACTGATATTACTAAGCAGTATGATTTAAGAGTATAGGAAACATTATAATTAAGACTATACAGGTAACAATTTGGTTAAAAGTCACCATTTTATAAGACTAAGCTATAATGTGAAACATCTCTTTCTTGATTATAAGGACTTTGTACAGCGGGCTGAATTGTACCTAGTTTATAGCCTACACCCTCTTAGAATCATCTATTAGTTACAAAGAGAAATTTTATATGTTATTTGGCCTCCCTAATGGAAAATTATATCTGTGAAATTGTAGGCTTAAAAGCTTATGGAAATACATTAGGGTATCAGAAAAGCAAATGTTTAAGCTTTGCTTTATGAGAGCTATCACATGTTAAATGAACAAAATAGCTTAGTCTTTTGGGGTTTTTGTTTGTTTTTAGGCTTTCATGAACAGCTTGACAGTTCTAGGTGATACAGTGATTATATATTGTACAAGATTAAATGTAGGTATCACAGAATTGATGGCTTGTGCTCACTGAACCCATCAAAGGATGGTTACTTTTTGAGGCAGTGCAGAGCTCACAAAGAAAACTAAAATTAAGACGTGTTATGAAGGCCAGAACTCTGGCAAAAGAACTTAATACATTTGGGTATGAATTATGTTTATATAGATTAAAATGATTATTTCTTAAAACTCCTTGAGTGTTTTTTTTTTTCTTGGTATTAATGGATTTCTTACAAAGACAAGTTTGCAGAAGTACAGTGTTAGTTAATCTCAGTCTACTATGTTTAGCAGTTAACTGTTAGATGTGCTCGTGTAATTATTTAATTGTTTAGCTCTGTAACAAATAAAGACAGAAAAATTGGCAGCCAGCTTTCATAACACTAAAATATCATGGCAAGAAATTTCTGCAGTGAAAATTGGAGCCAAACAGAGTATGTAAGTTTCTAGTGCTTGGGGTTGTGGTTGATGTTTTAAGTTGTCTTTCGTAGTTTAGGACCTGGGTGCATTTGGAGACATGAAATCTTGTTTTTTATTTAGGAGAAAGATTAATACTTTGATTTGATTTGCGGTAATGATGAACAGACCCTTTTTTGATGATTCCTTCGTGTGGCTTGTTTTCCCCTAAACAAGATCTTAATGTTATGTGCCCTTGAACTATTATTTAAAGCAAGTGTGTCATTCGTCTAAGAGTTAGTTACAAAGCACTGACCTTTATTTATACACACACATCCCTTAAGTGTTTAGTCTGGTTACACTAGTGACCGTTCTATTTGCTTTCTTATTCCTATAAACCTCTGAATTTGTTGCCCAAGTAAAAATCTAAATGACAATTATCTTAGAGTCGTACATACAGGGACACAGTTATAATTAAGTAGACTAAGTCTTACTTTATCAAATCTATTAAAAAAAATAAAAAATGCTTGTTACATTTATTAGGCTGTTTCTCTATAAATGCTTTGTCTTTCTGAGCATTCAAAGTGCTATAGCAAAGCAGTCAAAGCTAGAGTTATTGTACACTTGGTAACTAACCTGACAGCTTTCGCAACATGGGAAACAAAATATGATTTTTCTTGCCTAGCACATTTGCTAGTGTAAAGGAGGAAAAGTCCTAAAAAGTTGAACTTTTATTTTTTTAACCTCTTATTTTGAGATAAGTTTAGATTTACAAAAGAGTAACCAAAAAAGTAGAGTTTTTTATATCCTGTATTAATTTTCACCTTATGATAAAATTTCACATAACCATAGAACATTTGCAGAGGTAGCAATTAGCCTTGGTACAATACTGTTAACTAAAGTAGAACATTAATTTTGACCATTTATTTTTAGTGGAACAGTATTTAAGAGTAGTTCTTGAGGCCTACCCTAGTGTTTTGATAATAATTAAAGCCAGTAATTTATAAACCATTAAAAATAGAACTTGAAGTCAACCTATCATAGATAAATGTTTATAGGTCAATAATGTAACTTCTTGTTGTAACTTAACATATACTGGCAAAGTACTGTAATGATCTATTTTATTTAAATTTATATTTTATGCCAGAGATTTTAATTCTTATTAAGTAAAACTTTGGTTTTCTTTAGACAGTTCTTCACCCATCCATGGGTGAAGTGAACCTTAAAGAGTTCCTGCAGATACTCTTAAGGTGTCTTTGGGTTACTGCTCTACCACCCTTGTTTTTTAAAAAACGTCAGTCATTCCCCAGCCTGAAAACGCATGTCATACATCCATCCATATTAAATAAATTACGAAAAGCTCCCTTTTGAGGTATGAGGTCTGGTGTCAATTTTAGAGTGTTTAGGTATGGACTCAACTTTTTTTTTTTTTTTTAAGAGGCCAGGTACTTTTAAGTTATCTGTTAGAAGATTAACAGATTTTTTTTTTTTTTGGTTTGTTTCATTGCAGATTATTTTGATCTGGCATTCATATTTGGTAATTATTTTGATCTGGCATTCATATTTGGTAACTATTTGATTCTTTTACCTATGTCATAATACCCTAGCCTCAGTTCTAAAATGCCAGCTAAGTCCAGCTTGTTTTTAAGTTTTATTAATAGGTGTTTCCTTTCATTTCTTTTAATTGTTTGTTGGGTGAGTAGGAAGCTGGTGTTTTACTTGACTGCCTTCTTACTTACTGCCCAAGTATTTTACAGCCGAAACTCGTCTGGAGTTGTTGCATGGCTTGCTTTTTTATTTAAGTGTAGATGCCTGGTGCTATATACATTTGGTATTATTCCTAAAATACTGAGCTTGCAAAGGTTTTTCTTTTGCATAGTTGTTAATTTTAAGTATTTATAGAGTTCTTAGTTGTGAAGAATTCCTTCAGAAACAGTTTTTCTAAAGAACATGTTTTTATTAAATACTAATTAATGACTTAGTTTTCCAATTTAGTAGTCCACCTTTAATGTCTATTGAAGACATTTTTATGTTGCTTAAAGAGTATGTGTCAAAATAATTTAATTTGCCATTCCTTTTTGACTAAGCAAATACAGTATCCAAATGATTGGATTGTGAAATTATTTTTTTAAGACTGCTAATAGAAGTAAGATAACTGATTAAGCCTGGGAGAGGGAAATCTCCCTGAACTCACAGTACCTTCCCTTCCTGTAAAAATGAGACTAGGTGAGTGTATTAACTTTAAAAAAATACTGTGGTCCTTTTCTTCGTAATGCTCATTTCAGTTTGCAGTTCCATATTTATTAATATTTTATTTGTATGATTAACTTGTTAATGTCTTTGTCCTCTTAAAGATGGCGTGTAACCTTGACTGTGTTTTGGTTGACTGTTACATCCCCATTTTCTAGTACAGCACTTGGCATGTTGGTTGGCTCTTGTAAATATCAAGACATGTGGCACTTGTTTATGGGCCAGTCACTGTTCTAGGGACTTTTATGAATATGGACATGATCCTCACGACAACCCTTTGAGGTAGGTTCTGTTTTTGTATTACAAGGAAGAAACTGAGTAATGGCACAGGTTAAGGAACTTGCCTCGCATCAGAACTATTGAGTACGGAGTAGAGATTTTAAACTCAGGCACCCTGGCCCTGTGTTCTGTGCTCTTAACTATATGCTGCTTATGTCTGTCAGTTGAATTAATGGGTTCCAAAAAACATTGTCACATAGCATGGAAAACTAGTAACACTGTGTTTAGTTATCAGGAACAAGTTTTACTTTGATATGTTTTGTTAGAAAATAAATTTGTAAAATAACGTGTGTAGTTCTTTTGTCTGTATGATTTTGCTTATAATAATACCTGGATTTAAAACTTCACTATTTGTAATTTGACAGCTCTTAGGGTCTCTGGTTTCTTTAAACAGTTTCCAAAGAAGTTTCAGAATCCCCAGGTCAAAAAGAAGTTGCCCATTGCCACTCTGATAGTGACTTCATAGATAGGAATTCATATCTGTGTTAGATTAACTGTAATGAAACAGCATCAGACTTATCTTTTTTTCCCCCATTAATATGAGACATGGTTAAAACAATCTTAAGTCTGCAGCATAAGATATCTGCATAAGAAAGACAGGTAAGATTGTAAACATGGGACAGAGAGCAAAGGATCATTTGAAATTTGGCTTTCATCTTCTAAGCCAGGTCCTTGGTTATCAAAATACCACTTTTAGACCAACACTATCAGCATCTTTGAATCTGTTAAAATGCAAATTCTTTGTCCCCAACCTATAGGACCTACTAAATCAGAAATTCTTGAGAGTGGAGGTCAGAAGTTTGCAGAAGAATTTACATTTTATTCGGTTGTACAATAAACTGAAAAACACTAGCAGCATGGAAGTCTAATTAATTAGGCTTGCATTTTGTTGTCTTTTTTATCACTTTTTTTCAAATTAACTTTTTGTTTCAGAACAGTTTTGGACTTGAAGAAAAATTGTGAAGATAGTACAGAGAGTTGCCATATATTTCACCCCATTTCCACTATTAAGTAGTGAGGTACACTCGTTACAAGTAATAAGCCGGCACTGATAAGTATTATTATCTGAAGTCCATACTTTATTCTGATTTCCTTAGTTTTTACCTAGTGTCTGTTTTCTGTTCCAGGATCCTTCTAGGATACCACATTGCATTTAGTCATATGTCCTTGGTTCCTTCTTGGTTTTGACAGTTTTTCTTAGACTTTCTTCAAAACCCTGAATTTTGAGAAGGACCGGTCAGGTATTTTGTAGAATGTCTCCCAATTAGGATTTGTCTGGTGTTTTTCTTAGAATTAAATTTAGCATGTTTTGAGAAAGAAAACCACAGAGGTACAATGCCGTTCTCATTGGTGGCATTAAGGGTATGTGCAGCCAACACGGCCTACCATTTTGGTCACCCGGCTAAGGTAGTGTTTATGTCAGTTTTTAACTGTAAAGTTACTCTTTGTCCTGCTTTCTAGCCTTCGTTTCCTTCTGTGTGCAGCCCACACTTGAAAAGGAGTGGGAAGTTACGTTCCACCTCTGAAGGGTGGAGTATCTACATAAATTGTTGAGAATTTTTGCGCATGGGAGATTTGCCTCTTGTCCTGATTTATTTATTTGTTTACTTGTTTATACTGATATAGACTCTTTTTTGTACTTTGAAATACAATCCTGTGTTACTTTATTTTGCTTCTCAGATTTGTCCAGCTTTGGTTATTACGGCCTTTTGGTTTGCTCCTGTGCAGTCCTTTGTCATACCCCTGGCCTGTCACTGTGGGTTTGCTTTGGGGTTTTTTGTTTGTTTTTTAGCACTTTGACTTCCTGGCACTTCAAGAGCTTCAGTCATTTCTCCTTGGTTCTTTCTATTAGAGAAAGGTACTAGAAAACCAGTATCTGGATGTTGGGTGTGCATGTTGCTAGCGTATCTTTGTGTCTGGGTGGGCTCAAGCTGATAGCAAGGAAATACATGTGTATATGCTCACCTGTCTATACACGCATCTATAAACATTTCTGTAAGTAACTATTTGTATATACAGTAAGGTAAACATGAGTTCATACTTACGTCTCCAATACTAATTTATTACCACACAGGTCACTCCAGCCTCCTTTCCTTGCTTATCTGTAACTTCCCACTCTTAACAGTTACACACACACAAAAAAAAATCTGCTGTCCACCGGCTTGCTCAGTTTTAGTACGCATGTGCAGCAGTGTCAGAATTACTAAGCTAATGTCCCATGACAGACAGGTCTGTCACCTGGAGTGGCCTTTAGTCTTACTCATTTCTAGACTACAGACTTAGAGTTAGTTAACACCTTTTCCCCCTCACTTGTTTCGTTAAGATTGTTCCATATATTTGTAATAAGGCTTGCATTTATTTTTAGAAAGGTCAATTTAATGAAAGTTGCGATTAGACATGATGTAAAAAGCAAGACCAGTTAGGATGAGGGCATAGAATATAACAAGCAGTCGGAAGAGAGGGAGGTAAATGTGTTTTGAACTGAAAGGCATTAGGGATAGAGGGTGAGATTTCAAGGGTCAGGTCTACGCTTTGGAACAGAAGACGCACCTAAGCAAGATAGGGAATATATTAAAGAAAAGGGTGTTGGAGGAAGTGATTTTTCATAAAGGACTGTAAGTCTGAGGAATCTTTTTAATATCCAGGTGAAGTAGACCAAGCTGTTGGTAAGTTCTGATGATTATAGTGAGGCCTTACCTGGCTCTCAGGATTTGGAAATCAGAAGTGAATAGGCAGTAATGTAAATACACCACTTGACTAACTGAGGATGCAAAGTTGATAGTGTTCCGAACTTTTGAGGGCATCTTTAATTCCAAAACGGTGACAATCCCTGTTCTTTGCCTCATGCAGTAGGAGTGCACAAGCACTGAGGTTAAGACTGACAAGGACTGTTTTCACTTAGACCCCAAGTGTGCTTACCTAAACCACCTGTAACTGTTGCAGGAAAATGGGGTGTGAGAGGATAGTCATGGGTCAGGTTTTGGGCAAGTCCCGGGACGGGCCCCACCCAGTAAGGGTCCTTGGCTTCGTACAGGAAAGAACTCAAGAGCAAGCCATAGTAAAGTGAAAGTAGATTTGTTCAGGGATAGACTATGCAGACAGAATGTGGTCCATCGCAGAAGGGCGAGTGGCCCCAGGGCGTGGGGTGGTCTGGGAAAGAGAGAGTGGCCCTGGGGTGTGGGGGGGTTTCATTTATATGGACTCAGTAATTTCATACGCTAACAAGTGGGAGGATTATTCCAACTGTTTGGGGGAGGGGGCAGCGGTTCCCAGGAATTGGGCCACTGCCCACTTTTTGGCCTTTTGTGGTCAGCCTCGGAACTGGGGGATAGTGAAAATCAGAATTGAAAGGTATTTAATTAGATGGAATTCTAGTCTCATTTTTCAGGCAGGTGAAAAGTAGTTGTGTAACAGTAGTTTTCATTTTGAAAAGTGAGGGAAGATATGCCATTAAATTACAGGGAAAGATGCCTTTTTAAACCTGGGCTTTAGAGTGTTTTAATGAATCAAGAACCACACATAAAATTATTAAATTGTGAACTATAGGACACTTCTTCCAAAGAGAGATCTGTAGTCTACCATGGTGATCTTTTTACATATTATTATGCTTCACCAGGTAATCTTGAGGCTAGTTGAGCTTCAGGTTTCTTAGCATTTTTTTCTCCCGAAAGGATTGTTCTGAGTTGGTAGGTATGAAATTTTCAGATTGTATTAATGTTTTTGATAAGGTATAGAGGTTTGTGAGCATCTTCAGTATGGTAGCTGTCCCTTTGCTTAATTATTTGATTTCATTCATGAAAACATTTTTTAATTACTTCCTATGTGCTGGGGATAACTGACCAAACACATGGGCCTCTGCTTCCAAGGAAGACAAGAGATCATTAAAACTATACGAAAGATAAACCTGTAAAGGATTGCTGTGAGAGCGTGTTTGGTAGACTTTAGATGGAGTTTTGGAGGGGTAGACACCGGAGTCCTGAAGGAAAATGGGTGGGAGTTAACCAGACAAATAGAGGAGGGGTTCGACCGAGAAAGACAAGGATGTGAGAAGGCCTGGATTGAGAGACGGCAACGGCCTGTTAAGGACCTTAACTCTTGTTAGTTTGCTTAGCCCCCAAGCTTTCGCTCTTACAGTGGCCCTAAGCAGACATCTCAGCCTCGGTTTTAGGCCCCTCTAGATTCCAGTACATCATGGTAGTTCAGCCAGCCAGCAGAAGCTCTGCCGGGCTTCCCCCAGAAACATGCCTTGCCATGCTGATCTCTAGCCCAGGCCTAGAACTGGCAGATGCCCCCAGGGAAGTAAACAGTTGTTGCTCTCAGGTATCCAGGCAGGACTTCCAGTACATTCAGTCTTCACTGCTTCTGCAACTTTTTGGTATCTCCAAAAATACTCTGCGTTTAATCCTTTTATTTTTTTCCTACTTGGCAACTGGAACGATTGCCTGCCAATCCCTACTGTGTCATTCCTGGGAGTGTGGAAGTCCCTACTGAAGAGTTCCTAGAGTAGCAGCGATCGCATGAGCTGAAGTTACTGTAGTTGTGATACAATAGGGGAAAGGAAGTTGGGTGATTTCTAAGGAAATTTTTGCATCATTTAAGTGAAGGATATTATTGGTCTGAATTTAGAATAAATTGCACTTGGGACTGGAAGAACTGAATGGATACCGGAGTCACTGAAAAGAAAGGAAACAGAGCAAATGACTCACTAAACTTAAAGAGCAATGACAAGACAGAGGCTAAAATCTATTACAGTGTTGTCATTATTTCTAACATTTAGTGTTTTGCCAGACTCATTTCTACACCTCAGCAGTTAGGACTGGCGAACTGATTATTTTCTTCTATCTTATCTCCGTGTATAAACTTGAAAGTTTGAAGATCAATGGATAGTTTTGAAATTCTGAGCTCAGTAAGAAGAATGCTAAAATAGCCCATGTATGCATCTGTAAATGAGTGTTACATCCTCAGAATAGAAAGACTAGTAAAATACAAAAACATAAGAAGAGGTTTCTGGTTTTGAACTTACTGCATCTTAAAATTTTCTATACTGTCTTCTCTTCAAAATGAAAACCACCTTACTGTAGTTTTTATTACAAAAGGGATATATTCCAATATAAGAAATTAAATCAATACAGAAAAATACAGAGTGTAAGCCCACCGCCCCAACATAAGCACTGCTGACATTTTGTGGTGTTATTTGTACATTGTTTTATCAACATTTTTTTCTAACTCAACAATAATTCAGACCACTTACTATGAAAATAAAAAATATTTATATCAGTTTTATGATTATTTATTATTCTAAGTTAAGCAGTTCCCCACTGTGGAATATTTAATTTAGTTGTTTTCTGTGATAAAAATGTTTCAGTAAGCACCCTTGTCACATACATTGGCATTCTTTCAAATTTTCTTTAGAGTAAATCTTTAGAATTTCTAAATTAAAGTACATACATATATTTCACATACTTTTTATTGGTTTCCTTTTATATTAGACAAAGTAAGCAACCTGTTTAGATTTTTTTTAATGACTAAATTATTGCATTATATTAGAAATGTATGGCTTATTTAAATTTGATTTGAAAAGTCAGTAATAAAACAGGCAATATACCTTGTGACAAGCAAAACATGTTTTTGCTATTTTACAAGTAGCCTTATGAAAAATAATCTTTCATTCATGATACGGACCAAGGAATGGGATATGCTTAGAGGAAGAAAGTTTTGTTTTGTTTCTTTCTTTTTCTGAGGGATGATTTTTTGAGCTGGGTGCTGGATAAATGGGAGTTTATTGTATGTTCCCTCTGCATTTGTGTAAGTATGATACTTAATGAGACTTAAGGAGGTCCTGTGCTGGGTGTAAAGGACTCAAGATACAAATCAGTCTTCATCCCTCTTGTAGACTGGTGTTCTTTTTTTTTTTTTTAATATACTTGACATGTAACATGTTAATTTGATAATTTATATATTGTAATATGATTGCCATTGCAGTAATAATTAGCATCTCTATCTCCTAACACAGTTACCCGTTTTTTGGTAGTTGGACCAAGTTCTCTTAACAAGTTTGATGATTGTAATATGATACTGTTGTCTGTATTCCCTGTACTGTGCATTATATCTCTAGAGCTGCTTTAACTACTTGTAAATTTGTACCCTTAAACAACAATAGTCTTTTCCCTCACCCCCACCCCCTGATAACCGCTATTTTATTCTCTGTTTCTACAAGTTTGGCTTTTTTAAATTCCAAATATAAGTGATATTATACAGTACTTGTCTTTTTCTGTCTGACTTATGTCACTTAGCATAATGTGCCAAGGCTATCTGTTGTCACAAATGGCAGGATATCTTCCATTTTTTATGGCTGAATAATTATAATATATATGCATCATATTTTCTTTATTCATCCATCAGTGGACACTAAGGTTTTTTCCACATCTTGGCTATTATAAATCATGCTGCAATGAATATTTCGGTACACGTATCTTTTTGACTTAGTTTTTGTTTTCTTCAGGTAAATAACTCAGAAGTGGAATTGCTGGATCAGATGGTATTTCTATTCTTAATTTTCTGAGGAACCTCCATACTGTTTTCCATAGTGGCTGCACCAGTTTACATTCCCACCAACAATGTACCAAGGGTTCCCTTTTCTCCACATCTTCACTAGTACTAGTTGTCTTGTCTGTTTGATGATAGCCATTTTAACAGGTATGAGAGATACCTCACTGTGGTTTTGATTTGCCTTTCCCTGATGATTAGTGATACTGAACATCTTTTCATGTACCTGACGACCATCTGTATCTTCTTTGGAAAAATGTCTACTTAGGTCTTCTGCCCATTTTTAAGTCAAATTGTTTGGGTTTTTGTTACTGAGTTGTATGAATTCTCTCTATATTTTGGATATTAAACCTTGTATATACACAATCTGCAAAAAGTTTCTCGCATTCTGCAGGTTGCCTTTTCACTTTGTTAACTATATCTTTTGCTGTGCAGAAGGTTTTTAATTTGATGTAATCCCATTTGTTTTTTATTTTTGTTGTTATATCCAAAAAATCATCATCAAGACCAATGCTCAGGTCCTTTCCTATGTTTTCTAAGAGTTTTAAAGTATCAGGTCTTAAGTCTTTCTTTTTTCCCCCTGGTCTCTATTTTATGTATTTCCATTCTGATCTTTACTGCTTCCTTCCTCCTCCTAACTTCAGGCTTAATTTCTTCTTTCTCTGTTTCCTTGAGGTGTAAAGGTAGGTTGTTTATGAGATTTTTCTAAATTTCTTAATATATGAACTTATTGCTATAAACTTTCAGAACTGCTTTTTGCTGCATCCCATAAGATTTGATAGGTTGTATTTACATTTTCATTTGTATCAAGAAAATTTTTCATTTCCATTTTTTTCTCTATTGTTTAGAAGTGTCTTGTCTAGTGCCCATATATTTGTAAGATTTCCAGCTTTCTTCCTGTCGTTGATTTATAGTTTTACACCTTTATACCATTACTGTCTAAAAAGATGGTATGATTTCAACATTCTTGAGATGTTTTTATATCATATGACCTATCGTAGAAAATGTCCCTATACACTTGAGAAGAACGTATATTCTGCTGCTCTTGGATGGAATGTTCCATGTCTGTTAAGATCGTTTGCTCTAGAGTGTGGTTTAACTCCAACATTTCTTACTGGTTTTCTGTCTGGATGATTAGTGATCATTGTTGTCAGTGGGGTGTTGAAGTCCTCTACTAAGATTGCATTGTCTGTTTCTGCCTTTACATCTCTCAGTATTTGCTTAATACATTTAAGTTGCAGATGTTGGGTGTGCATATATTTGATTGTTTTATCTTCTTGATGTCTTGACCCTTTTGTCATCATATAATGACCTTTCTGTCTCTCGGTATCATTTTTTTGGCTTGAAGTCTATTTTGTCTAAGTATGGCTCTACCCACTTTGGTTTGGATTTCGGTTGCATATAATAGCCTTATTTTGAATCTTCACCATGAGCCCGTGTGTATCTCTAGAGCTGAAATTATATAGTTAGGTCATTGTTTTCTAATCCAGCCAGCCAATCTGTGACTTCTGATTGGTGAATTCAGTTCATTTCTCTCTAGTGATTACTGCTGCCATCTTATTGTTTGCCTTCTGGTTGTTTTATATCCCCTGTTTCCTTTTCCCTGTTTCTCCCTTTGTAAAGGGGTGGTTTTCCATGATGATTTGCTCAGCCTCTTTTTTTCACATTTTGTGACCACTCCAGATTTTTGCTTTGGGTTACCAAGTGGCTTACATAAAGCATCTCCTAGATAAAATAGCCCTAGGGGGAAGACTTTTTAAAAAATAGCTCAAACACATGTTCTGTGTGGTAGTACATATTCTCTGAGTTTATTACACTGCATGACACATAATCACTTGTTCTATTCTCATGATCAACTCTTGATCAAAGATTATTTTTTTAAAATTACCAATTAAACAGTAAGTTGCAAAGGTTACTATTTTTCTCCAGACTCGTGTTTCCAACCCACACATGCCGTTTTAGCTACACACGTCTCTTCTGGAAGGCTGCCACTGGGAAGAACGTAAAAGAGATTCATAAACTTTTGTTGCATCTCCTTTAGAAATGAAATAATAGAGTTGGAGGGAAACTTAACAATCATTACTCATGAGGAAACGGATGCCCCCGAACATGTAGGGATTTCCTCAGCTGGGACAGTAGAGAAGTGTGACTTAGCACAGTAACTCAGTGTTCTCTCTGCAACATAGGGCTCTACCCTAAAATAAAGTGTATGCTAAGGTAATATGGTAATAAAGTTAAGTCTTTACATTTGCTAAAATAAATTATTTTACAAAAGTCTCATTTCATATGCTTTATGAATTTATACTTCATAAATAACATTTTATTGCTCTTTAAAGCAGAATACTCTTGCCTCTTTAAGTTAAACAAATAGAGTATATTAAAACTTACCCTGCTGATTCAGGGTCATTGCTGTCAAGGCCACTTATATATCATGGGGAATCACCACCTATTAATATTGAACATATAGGAAATGTTTGTCCCCAAGGTAGACACTCCCACTCTTGTATTAAATTGTATTGTTGGTCAGCGAACACAGGTAACAAGGGGTAGTTTCTCCTTGCAAATTTTGAGCTGTCACTTCTTATTAATTTTTGATTCTCAACTCTTTAGCTAAGTAACTGAACAACCGTGCTTTTTGAAGCTTTCATCTTATTTTGCCCATTAATTCTGAGTCTTAGGCTCTGCATGAAAGTTTGCACCTGCTGATACACTTTTCTACTCAATAGGAATCAGTACGAAGGTTTGTGGCAACAGTGGACTCGTGAACCACACAGGTTTGAACTGCATGGGTCCCGTTACACGCCGATTTTTTTTTCACCATGTACTACAGTAGTACATGATCCATGGTTGGCTGAATCCATGGATGCAGAACCAAGCGTATGGAGGGCCAGCTATAAAGTTACACACAGGCTTTCGACTGCACAGAGCGCCCCTAACACCCATGTTCTTCAGGGGTCAACTGTATTTTCTTCACCCATCACTTAGACTATTCAATACAGTTGACGTTACCGAAAGTACAGTGTTCAGTTTTTCCTTACCATTTGTATTCCACAGTGGTTTCACAAGAGGTGTGCTATTCCAGTTTCCTTGCCAGACGCCCCCCCCCTTTTTTTTGGTAATCAAATTTATTATGGTATAATTTTTACATATTTTAAGTTTACAGTTTGATTAGGATGACAAATGTATATACCTGTGTATTTATCACCCAGATCAAGATGCAGAAGACTCCCATCTTCCCAGAAAGCTTACTTATGCCTCTTTAGCCGCAGGCCTCCTCCCTGCCCCTTACTGGACCCAGGCAATCACTGTTCTAACTTCGGTCACAGATTAGCTTTGCTTCTTCATATAAACAGAATCACATACTAGGCTTTCTTTTGTGTCTGGATTCTTTCCCTCAACAATGTCTGCCAGTGAGATTACACGTATTGGCAATTACTTCATTTTTATGGCTCAGTGGTATTCCACTGTGGCCAGACCACAATCTATCCATTCATCTGTTGATGGGCATCTGTGTTATTTCCACTTGAAGCTGCTATGAACACACATGTAAGAGTCTTTCAGTGACCACGTTTTTTCTTCTCTTTAGAAATTACCTAGAAGTAGAATGTTGGAGTTATATTAAACTTTATAAGAACCTGACCGACTGTTTTCCAAAGTGACTGAACTGTGTTACATTCCTACCAGCCAGGTCTGAGAGCTCGAGTTCCTTGCCGCATTTATTTTAGGGAATTTTCAGTTACTTTATCTCTTTCTACCATATGGTTGAAGTCTTTTTGCTTTGTTTTATTAGATTAGCACTTTGATGATGAAGTTACAGATTTTTAAAAGCCAAAAATCTGTCTGCAGATGAACAAGGTGGAAGTCTAAAATCAAAACATGACATAAAAAGCAAGATTTCTGCATACTCTGGCTTCATGAGTTATCAAAAAGAAAGAAGGATTTTACCCTCAGACTTTCAGCGACACTTTTAATGGATGACCACTTGGCTGACACTTCACTATAACAATTCTTTCAGAGTCCCCGCTGCTGCTTGAATTGTAAAGGTTGCGATAGAAATCTGTTTCTTTACTTCTGCCCAGGCTGAACGAGGGTCTGCTTTATTTTCAATATCAAACATAGCATCAAAGATGCCAGGAAATGACTCTCCAGCATATTTGTTGTGGCTGCTTGGAGCAAAGATGATGTGCCTAGTAGAAAAAAACATAAAGAGGACAGGTTGAGCTAAAGAGAATATACATACTAACATTTCATATGCTTTTTCTTTACTCATTCCCTTTTGTTAGACCACATCTTGCTAAGTATTCAATGTCTGCAGTCATTTACTTCTGTTACTCCAAAATGAAAACACGCATAATTGGTTTGAGATACTTAGGTAGTCGTGTAATTGTAAGCAAAGAAAGGAGCAGACTAAGAAGCATTTCATGAATCATGTTGCCAACCCACACAGTTGGACTAATGTAGATTCTTTCCTGTTAGTTACGTGCATTAGTCCTCTGACTGCCTAGCCAGCCACAGACATCCACAAAACATGTATGTCTCGTGGATATATTTAATAAGGGAGAAGAGACTTAAAAAATTATTTTGTGTTGCTTTTTAGAGATTCAACAAGAATGACAGTTGCTCCCAGTACTCTTTAGACATTAAAAAGCAGTAAAGAAACTTGTATTCCCCAAATATCATAAATGGTAAGTATAATGAAGCCTATTCCACAAAGGTTAAATGGCTGTATCTGGGTTGCCCAGAAGGACACGCTTAGTTTCTGATCTAGCAGGAAAGTTTGCAGTTGATGACCTACTTCATCTCATAAGTAGTTTAAGAGATCAAGCCACTCTCCCCATTATGTGGAATTCTGCCTTCCTGAAAAGGACATTTTATTAAACCCTCTTATCAGGAAGTAGATCCAAAAGTTAAATCCTAGAGCTTCTTCAAGATGTAAATCTACAGTGTGAGACAATTTGGAATTCTATAAATCAGTATTAATGATCAAAGAAATAATCTAGAATTTCCAAAGTATATCAGGACTAACTGCTCTTGGCTTTTAAATTTCAATATGGCCTCATATGGCTCCTTCTTGCTAAAACAAATGTATGTGCTGAGATGGTGATAAACATTTACATTCCAATCTAACTACAAGCTGAGATCTTAGGTCATAGAATTGCTTAGTCTACGTGCCCTCTTCTGGAGAACTGCAAAGGGAGACTTTAGTATAAAATTATAGATCTAGGAATAAAATAAAGCTCGTTTGACTCATTGGCCAGGTATCTAGTACCTCTGTGGCCTTTGACAAATTACCTGACTTCTTTAAACTTGTTCCCTGTGTGTAATGATTCAGGCTTTGCCTAGAGTAGTGACTAGGGTTATGGAACCAGTTTGCCTGTGTTTGAAAATCAGAATGCTGTCATACTTACCTTGTGACCTCACACTGGTTATTTAACCTCCCTGTGCCTGTTTCTTCAACTTTGAAAAGAGGCACAATAATAGTACTGTCTTCAGCTGATTATTGTGAGAATCAAATGATGGACGGAAACCACTCCATATAGACTGACAGCTCATAAATGCTCAATAGATATTAGCTACTGTTCTGAGGCTAAATCCTTTCAATAATTCTCTCAGGTAAGAAGCAGACAGCTATAAAAGAGCTCAGACAACAGACACCACGTAATCAATTCTAACACCCCTTCATGAAAGCTTAAACTATTCTAGCTCTGTAACAACTCAAACTCTGGTCTAGTTTTTTAAGGTTTCAAGTGTATCAGGATAACACATCACTCTCCACAATGAAAATATCTGAAATACCATCTGCATTTAGAGTTGAGATCCCATTTTTTCCAACGGTTCCCTCAGTACATAGTGATTAGTAAGTGCTGCGTTACAATAATGCAAATGTTTTATATTTTCATAATCAAATTCTTTGCAGCTTTTGAAGACTGCTGCGCACCTTATTGGATGCTTACAAGAAAAGTGAGCTTTATTTAATGCTCTTTACATTACATTACAGAATGTTTGTTAGTTTTCTAGTGACCCTGTAAACAACCACCAAAAATGTAGTGGCTTTTTAAACGACATAGCTGTATTATCTTACAGGAAATATTATTTGATTGCCATTGTTGTACCAGTTTTAATGCATTACCCACAATTCAGTTAAGTTTGTGTAAGTTAATTTCAACCGGGTTTTTTAATTCTGTAATAAATACTTGTACTTCTGAACTTTTAAGATGAATGTTTAAAATATACTCCATAGGAGAAACATTTTATCTTAAAATATGTACAAATTTTCCTGATCCATATATTCATTACTAATCTCAACACTATTTATGATTTTATGATAAATACATAGAGTACTGTGGCCAGCTTCACATATTAATGCTTCCATCTCCACGAGCATGGAGTATCTTTCCATTAATTTGCATCTTCTTACAGTTTTCAGCACATGTCCTTTCACATCCTTGGTTAAATTTATTCCTAGGTATTTAATTTTTTTGATGCAATTATAAATGGGGTTTTTTTCCCTTTAATTTCTTCCTGATCATTATTAGTTTATAAAAACATCATAGATGTCTGTGTATTGATTTTGTGTCCTGCACTTCACTGAATTTGTTCATTATTTCTAATAGCTTTTTTTTTGTGGAGTCATTAGGATTTTCTATATGTGGTACCATGTCCTCTGCAGACAGTGGCAGTTTTACTTCTTCCTGATTGGGACGTCTGTTTTCCGCAGTTGCTGTGTCTAGTACTTCCAATACCGTGCTGAACAAAGTGGAGAGAGTGGGCATTCCTTGTTCCTGATCTTAAAGGAAACGCTTTCGGTTTTTCACCACTGAGTAAGATGGTAGCCTTGGGTCTGTCACAAATGGCCTATATTATGCTGAGACACATTGCCTCTATATCCAGCTTGGTGAGGCTTTTTAATCATAAGTGGATGTTTAATTTTGCTAAATATTTTTCTGTGTCTATTGAGATTGTATGATTTTTATTCCTCGTTTTGGTTGGAATTTTTTTTTCTTTCAGCACTTTGAATACATCATGCCACTCCCTTCTGATCGCAAAGTTCCTGCTGAAATATCTGCTAACAGTCTTAAGGGAGTTCTCTGGTACATAAGTTGTTTTTCCTTTGCTGCTGTTAAGATTCTCGCATCTCTACCTTTTTTGACATTTTCATTGTAGTTTGACTTGGGATGGGTGTCTTGTGGAATTGCCTGAGCTTCTTGGATTTGGATGTCTGTTTCCTTCCCCACATTAAGCAAGTTTCCAGCCTGTTCTCTTTCTTCTGGGACCTCTCTAACACGAGTGTTTTGCTTGTTGTCGTCCCACAGGTCCTTTAGGCTGTCTTCACATTCTCAGACACTTTGCACTTTTTGTTGCTCTGTTTGTGTGAGTTCCGCGGCCTGTGTCCCAGGTCATTGATTCTTCTGCTTCATCCTGTCTGCTAGTGAACCCCTCTAGTGTATCTGTCAGTTCAGTCACTGTGTTCTTTCTTTAGCTCTATGACTTCTATTTGGTACATTCTTGCATTTTTCTGTTGTTTGAAGTTCTCACTGTGTTCATCCACTCTCCTCCCACATCTGGCAGCATCTTTACTATTACTTTGAAGACTTTATCAAGTAGATTACTTATCTTTATTTCTAAGGATTTTTCCCTGAGGTTTTATCTTTTTTTAGTGGGGGATACATTCCTGTGTTTTCTCATTTTGCTAGACTCTGGGAGAGGTGGCTGTTTCATCTAATGCACAGAAATGAACACAGTCTTGATGGAGAGCCTCCTGTAGGTAAACCTTACTGTTTGACCTTTCCCAAGCTCTTGATTATCTCTCAGAACTTTGTAATTCTCAAAGCCACCTAATTTTAATAGCTCCCAACAACTGAGTGTGCTCCAGGACCCGTCAGGGCACCACAGGGGAGTATCTCAGATCCGGGCTGCCAGGAAGTCAGGCCCTCAGGCAGCAGCTTTTTAACTATCCAAATATATACCATCCTGTAGGACTGCAAGAGTAAGCCGTGGTGGCCACCAGAGCCAGGTCACGTGGAGATGTCCCCTGGGTGACAGTCACATATGTTCCAGCTCCTTTCTGGTGCGTACTGGCAAGCTGTAGCAAAGCAGAGGGAAGGTACAAAGGGGGCGTTCTCCAGCCTGTGTTCCCTGAGGGGAGCTCCGCAGGCCTCTAGACGTGCACTCGCCTGAAGTTTGCCCCTCAGGCCGAAGTTCCAGGACAAGCACACAGGTCTCGTACAGACAGACAGAGGTGTGTTCCACTCTGCGGTCTATGCAGTGACCTGGAGATGGCACCTGCCAGGCACTGACTCAAACTGCTGTGGCCCGTGGGACTCAGGAAGGCAAGCCCCACTGGCCACCAGAGCCAGGGGATGAAGGGGCAGCCCCTGCAGGGCAGCCATGAAACCTGAGGCATCAGACACGTGTCAGGACTCCCCCAGAGAGATGCTGGTTCTCTGCAGCAGGGCAGAGGAGCATGAAGACAGCACCTGCCGTCCCAGGTCCCTCTCATACCTCTGACATACGTATCCTTAGATGTGCGTTTAACCCAGAATCCGGCCCTGGAAGATGGCTCCTGGGTCCGCTGCCTTGTGCTGCGTCTGTGGGTGGAGCTGTTTAAGGGCTCTCTCCTCACAGGTTCTGGTCCTGAGGGACCCCGAGCAAAGCCAGGCCATGGAGATGTCCCCGGCCCCAGCTTCAGAAGTTGGGGTGCCAGAGAGGGGTGTAAGCGCCTTTCTGAGACAAGGTCAAGCTGGAGCGAGGCAGAGGGAGAGCGCAGACTGCTTCCACCAGCCTCTGTCCCCGAGAGCAAATAAGCAGGCTTCTAGAAATTGTCAGAACAAAAGCCTGTTCCTCAGGCCAGAGCTCCTGGACAATCACATGAGCCTCTTCCTCAGGAGGATGGGGTGTGTCTCTGTCTGCTCTCTGTGCAGTACCTTGGGGGTGGCAGTCTGCCAAGAACTATCGCCCCGACTCTTACAGCCCCGGCGGACCCAGGATCACAAGCCTCCCATCCCCCACGTCCAGAGCCAAGCCATCAAGGGGTGTCTCCTGGGTGGCAGCTGTAAAACCCAGGACGCCAGATGCAAAAACCAGAGGACCAGACACACATAAACGCCCCCCTCCAGGAGATGCTGGTGCTCTGGAGCTCAGAGAGAGGATGCATGAAGACTGTTACTTGCAGGGAGGAGGAGGGGGAAAAAAGAGGGTGCCCACCAGCTTTAGCAAGGCAGAGAAGAGCGGAAATTGGCACCCACCAGCCTCCATCTCGGAGAGCACCCCAGCAGGGCCCTGCCCCTCCAACCTGCGCCTTAAGATCAACAAGTGAATCTCTCACATAAATCTGGGAGCGTTTTCAAGGGCTGTTCTGGGCTGGGCCCTGCGGCAAGTGAGCCCCTGCAAGCCCTTTCAGGCTGAGCCGTTTCAGTTCACTCAAGCCCTTTGGTCTTACGGATGCAGCTTTGGTTCTCAAAGCCAGAAATCTGGGGGACTCGTCTCTCAGGTGCGGATGCCTGATGTGGGGTACAAAGCCTTTACTCCTTGGGGAGAAGCTCTGGGTCTGTGAGCTCCCTCCTGATTGTGGGGTGGGGTCTGCGGGGAGACTGGGTCTCAGCCTCCCCGCCTACTTCCATACGGCCTCGTTCTCCTCTGCCTGATGTGCAGGAGCTGCACAACTAGCTTTCAGGTCTTTTTCAGAGGCAAATGTTCCGTATGTAGCTGGAGATTCGGTGTGTCTGCCAGAGGTGAGTTCAGGATCTTCCGACATGGCCACCTTGAACCTCCCCTCCCCTGGCTGTAGAATGAGTATTATCATCTTTATGCTTATTTAAAAGTTCCAAACATATTTTTCAAACTGCAGTCTTTCTGGACAGCACTTTGGCAGTTACTTAATCAAATTTAAAATATGCTTATACTTTGACTCTGAAATCCTGGATATCAATAATAGAGATATTGAAATAAATTTTCAAGTAGGACTGAGGGACATCCTATAGAAGTACTTCTCATAACACTAAGTACTTGTGGAAAAAAAAATCTAATTAAAAAGTCAGCAGGGACTAAAACAAAAATCACACGTGTGAGCCATACGATGGCACACTAAGCAGCAGGTGAAAAGAGCTAAAGTTGTACATCCTGACACAGAAAGACCTCTATGATAAACTGTTACCAAAGAAAGGCAGTTGCAAAGTGGTCTATGATCCCATTTATGTAAGCACAAATGAATGAATAAATATATGTGTACGTGTGTATAAATGCAATCAAAATTTAACACTACAGCAACCATCCTCAGAAACCTGAAATGTTATATGGAAATAGGTCTAGACTTATTCTACTTGACTCTGAAGAACAGAACAGACTCAAAGGGAGAAAATGACAGGAAAATACATCTTTATGAAGAAAACTTTCTATTAAGTAGACTTATCCTAAAATGGAGTGAGCCTGCTCATGTGGTAGTAAACTTCGCACCACTGGAGAATTCAAACGGTGGCTGGTACAACTCTGAGACCCTGCAGAAAAGATCCACACAGAAGGCTAAGCCGCGTGAACTCTGAGCTCCGCTTTAAAACGCTGCGGCCTTTAGATTTTGTTAGAGTTCTTTCTCAACTATGACCTCCCATTTACACCTGCATCAAAGCAATAAATAATATGAAATTGATTTTTCTGATATTACAAATTATAATGTTACGCATAATCTTACCCACATTCTCTCCGGATATATATATCCACTTTCCACTCAGCAGATCACAGGAATTTCAAACAGATTCGGGTATGCTGGTTTTGGTCACAGTGACATATCTGGTGTCCTTCACTGGAACACCTGTTGCTCCCTTACCTGTAGAACGGCCTCCCTGGTAAGCCGAGGGGATCGATGAACGCTCTTTCCAGGAGCATCAGCTGGTCATTCACGATTCTCACTGCAGTGGGGCTTTGAGAATAACAAACAGATGATTAAAACCCTTACCATGGAACTGGATCTTTAAATAAAAAATCTTCTAAAATCATAGTTGTTTTTTTTTTTAAAGAAAATGCGTATTAAACACACAGTAAAGCTCATATGATAAGCTACCTATAACAACAGGGGCATCTTTCTAATTTTTATAACAAGCAGAGGGAACTATTGGAAAATGGTTTGTTTTGTTTTTCAGGACCACAGACTGATCAGAAAGAACTGAAAGGCACTTGTAATTCATTGCAGGAGGAAAGCCAGGCTCCTGCAAAGGCAGACAGGGCAGGCCATCAAGCTGTTCCTGATACCCCGTTTCGTTCTGCTGTGGAAGAGTGGAGCAGAATAAAGGCTGAACAGCACAGAATGAGGGAAAGACGCAGGAGCCTGCAAGGAAGGAGGGAGACAGCTGCACCTCATGGGCAGGGAGGCCCTTTCCCACTTGGAGTCTGCAAGCTCCCTGGGGGGCTGCATGGGTTCCCGGGGCTGTCCCACAACCCAAGGGGGAGAGAGGCCCCTCCCAGTGACAGACACAGCTTTCTGCCTGTATAGGACGGGGGGAGCTTATTCTGATGGTATCTGAAAAAAGAAAGAAATGTGACAAGGACTATTACATGGAACAACTTATGCTTGTTAAATAATCCCTTCAGTTATACCTTTTAAATTATTTTTCAATGTAAAAGTGGCAAGAGGTTAAATTTAATGCAAAAATAAAGTAATAGGAAAAAAAATGTTCTACACTGTTCACAGGAGTATTGGGACTGGAGTAAAATGTGCTACAAATGCACTTAAACCCACAGACTTAGGAATTAACAGCTCTAGTCAGAATCCTTATCATACAAAGTCCTAAAGACATGTCACTTTGGCCCTTGTCTTGGGGTGAGTTTTTAGTCTGCCATTTAACAGCCATGATCCTCAAACTTTAATGTGAATACAAACCACCCGGAGTCTTGTTAAAGTGCAGAGTTCTAATTCAGCAGGTCCTGGCGGGGTCTGAGATTCTGCCTTCCTAACAGCTCCCCAGCTAATGCTGGTGCTACTTGACAGACAGACCGTGACCTGAGCAGCAGGGACTCAGCGCTCAGTGCTTCTGCGAGTGTGCACAGTTCATTCCAGTCACCACGCTGCTTTCTAAACAGTAGGGAAACTTAACTTACTTATTAAGATCAACTCCTGCAAGTCTTCTGTGAAAATCTGATGCAGCCTCTGAGAAGTTTCTCACAGCAGAAAATAAGGCATCTTTTTAAAAAAATTAAAAAGTAGAAGGGAAATTAGTAAGTACAAGTGATTTCAAAGGTTCATTTTCCTGCCCTCCCTCCCCGTTCCAGGTTGTTTATGGATGAACAGAGATTGAAGCCACTTTTTTACTGAGTCTTCTTACAGATTCATGGAAATTATTAGAAAGTATTGCAACAAAGATAATGTATAAAACTGAAAATGGCAAAAATTGAAATAATGAATTTCAAGAGTCCAGAACATAAATTCCTTTTAACTCAATTTATCTGAAAACCAGCATTCATTCAATACATATTTATATGAAGACGACATGCCAGCCACTGGATACAGCTATAAATGAGCTATGTTCCTGTAATTATTACAGAGTAAAACAATGCCAATTTCAGTTTTTAAGCAGTATGTTTAAGAGCTTGTTTAAAGCATAACCTATGACAAGCTGATACATTGAAACTCTGAGAACTAGAACCCAGTTTGGTCTAGGCAATCTTTTTTTTTTTTTAAAGAGCTGATTTCTTTTTCTTTCCAGTTTTATTAAGGCACAATTGACATTAGCACTGTATACTTTTTTTTAAGAGGGAGGTGATTAGGTTTTATTTATATTTTTAATGGAAACTGGGGCTTGAACCCAGGACCACATGCTTGCTAGGCACACGCTCTACCACGGAGCTATTCCCTCCTCCCTAGTCAATCTTCAGTTTACAAAATTTCTAAGGAAAAGGATTAGGTTCTCAGTATATCATTTTTTTTTTATTACAACAAACTGTTTATCATTTTCATTCTTTTCTAAACTGAACATTACCATATGATATTGATTTGTTCCTTGCATTAATCCTGTGATGCAGGAGATACAATATTCATTTTGTAGATGAAGCATCATGGCTCCAGACATGGGATTTCTATCAGGTCACAAAGCAAGGAAGTAGTGCGTTCAGCCTAAGTACATTCAGTGTACGAAACAAGATCTCTTGGGGTCTAGAGATTCTTTGAGATACAGTCATAGTTGTTTTTTAAATCACGTACAAATCAAACAATCTAATAGTAGATATTATGGAAGCTAAGGGAAAAGAGTGTTGAAGGAATTTTAAATTTCAAATGAAGCACCGAAGTCAAAATAGAGAAGAATCAAAGCACGTCCCTGGGATTTAGTGACACGAGTAAATGACAGCTTTGGAAAGGGCACTTGCAGTAGTGAGCAGGGACACAAGACCGTGCAGTGCATGGTGGTGCCAGGTAAAGAAGTGGAGGCAGGAAGTGGGGACTGGATATCCATCTATCCATCCTTCCGTTCCTCATTCCTCCTTCAATACAATGTCTGAGGGACTGCTGGCTGACGTTAGATGAAGGTTTTGGCTGTGAAGGAAGCAGGGCACGTTGGGTAGGAGAAATGTTTCTAAGATGGAAAAGATATGAGAAGGTTTAATGCTGACGGACAGTCAGCAACAGAGATGGAGAGTCTGAGACTATGAGGGAGAAACAAGAGCAGCCTCGGTCGCTCAGAAAGTCTGCAAGGACTCCTGCACCAGGGGAGTCCTGCACTGTAACTGTCATCTGTCTCTTGACTGGACTCTGACTTGCACAAATTGATAAAAGCTAATTCACCAAAAATACACGGGGCACTTAGGAAAAGAACTGGGTGCTGGCCGGCACGGGACTGTGAAGCCCGCCTGCGGCAGGCTCTGCTGAGGGCTCCATCTCTCTTCATTTCCCCCGTCCCCGGGCGATTCTCCGATCATATCGACGTAAGCACAATTTCCTTTGCTTCATTTTATGTCTTGATCTTATGGCCTGCTGCTCATCCTAACTTTCCAAAATCACCAATTCTTATGCAATTATGCTCAAAGGCCGTTACTGAGCCCCTGTGTGACTCCCGGTGCTCCTGTGCGCTCCCTGTGCGCCAGTGACCAGCGCACCCCTGGCATTCTGGCTTCTCCTTCCTCCCGTGAGATGTCAGGCTCTTTGAGGATAGTGATTCTTTCTTAAACTTCCTTATGCCTCCCAGGACATGACACAGCACTTGGTACACAGTAGGCACTCAGTACACATTTGATAATTTTGGCACATACTAAGATTATATACTCCCAGAACAATAAAAGAAAATGGTTATAATAAAACAGTAGTAATAGCTAACATTATGAGCACTGTCAGTCAACAAATATATATATTTACTATTTCACTCATCATAAAACTGACACACAGAGGGGTTAAGTAACTTTCCCAAGGTCACACAGTGACTACATATTAGAGCCAGGATTTGAACCAGGAAACTGCTTCCAGACCCAATGCTCCAACTCTTTCCTACCCTACACTACACTCTGTTTCATCTCTGCTTTGTAGGAGATCCATGATGTGGAACAGCAGCCACAAAACGGCTGAACACAAAAGAAAGAATGCTTAAAACTGTGGAAAGTCCTCCACGTAGATAAACGCTAAGATACATGCAGTAAAAATAATGGTAATTCTAATACATATATGCATGGAATTGATTTTCTCTACTTTTCAATCTTTGTGTAATATTGTTATATTTTTACAGTATTGTTCTTATAACAATAAATATATTTTTAAAGGCAGCAATATAAGGAAAATATTTACCAACCCAATGTTTGTAGCAGCAACTTAGCAAAATGGATCATCCTACAGATATCAAACTAAATCACATTTTTAATAGGTGTTTAAGGTTTTTGTTTTCTAGAAGTCAGGATTAATAAATGAGGCATGGATGCATTCTAGGACGAAATACTATGTATTAGTGACAATAGGAGATATTATCTTAAAGCTCTAACTTAATGATTATAAGATATCTGCCCCACCACTTCTTACCAAATGATACTCCATGGTCTCTCAATTCTTGGTCATGTTTCTTAGCTAAATTGTAGATACTTGTTGCATAGTTTTGCAAAGCTTTTGCATAGTCTTGAACATTGAAAGGAATGATCTGAGAGTCTGCAAGCTCATACACCAGTGCTCCTCGTAACTGTGCCACAGCAAGCTGTTTGCTAAACGTGGGGTCATAAAACTTCTCTACCAATTCAAACGTCTCGTAAATTGTATGGTACATTGGATAGCTGCTGTAAGTGTCTGTTTTCTTAAAAAAGGGAGGGGGGGACAAGTACAGACAAACATTAAATATTCAAATGATAATATCTGATAGAATCATAAAATGAATGCATTAAAAATACAACCACATGGCGCCAAGTTTCTTACAATGGAGTAAAAAAAGTTAAGTCTAATTAACTAAAACCCTATCACCAAATGTACGCCAAGTTAAAATTTTACCATCATTCACTTTACAATTCACATAATCTTCATTCATATTACTGCTTCTTGAAATTTTTTCTTATTGTTTATCTGATAACTAAAATTAAGGAGCACATACTCAAACTGCATATCAACACAGTTTTAAATTATCAATTGACTGGGAATGAAAAGTTCTGGGCAGCTAAGTATCGACGTAGCTGAAGGATTATTCAGTTGACACTTGAGCAATATGGGTTAGAACTGCAGGGGTTCACCTACACGCAGATTTTTTTTTTCAGTAAACACATACTACACTCCTACACAATCCTGACCGTAAAGTCAGCTGAGGACCTCACACCACCCTGTCAACCACCACTTCACTGAACACCCTGGCAGTGAAAATTCACAAAACAATCCAAATTATTGCCCAGCCCATGTACAGCGGGCCCTGCAGTCTATCTCTATCCCTGAAATTCTTCCCAGGACACATATCCACCCAGTGTCTCGTGCCAAACGACTAAATGACAGGATTCCTAGCAAAATCACTGTGGACGAGGTGCTGTGTGTCCAAAATGGCAAAGTGGCTTACCCTGTTCTTAGTGTAACGGGCTCTGCCTGAAGCAATTCCAAGCCTCTGAAAATAAGCTTCAAAATCACTTCCGGATCCCAGCTTGCTGATTCTAAATGTAAAATATAACACACACACACACGCACAGGAAGAAACAAATGCATGAATAAAGTTAAACAGATGGGGCAATGAATCCTGTCCCAAGAATTGCAGGGAATTGCATGGCATGTTTATAAAAATTAGGAAAAGGTATATTCCACACCCTCAAGACACTTTCCTATCATCTCCTGGACACGGGTGTGATAAACCCACAAATCGGCAATGACTACAGCCAGAGCTGGGCAGTGACACCAAATGTGGCAGCCTGGTAGCCACGCTCTCTTCCGGCAGCATCTGTGGCACTTGTTTCCAGGGAAAAACAATTAAGATATGATCTGCCTTCAGAGAACTACTGTCTATTAAGAAAATTGCCATGAGAAAGCCTATATTTAAGATTATGAAGAATCTAAATGTGCCTCAGTTTATTTCACTAATAAATTTAATTACAATATATTTCTTTACCTATAATTAAAAAGCCACAACGTACATATATACATTATATACATATATATAAATACAACGTAATGACACAGAAAATTTTCATTCAGAAATGGTAAGTCAGAAAAAAAAAACGGTAAGTCAGTAAGACAGAATATAAAATTACATATACAGTAAGAACCTAACTATATACTTCCAAACTATTAGACATGTTTTTGAGATTGAGATCTTGGATGTTTTTAAACCTTTTTTCTACTCGGGTATTTTTTTGACTAAGCATTTAAAACTTTTATAATGGAAATATGTTTAAACTTTCACAAGACTTAATATGAAATTAAGCTATCAACTGCTACTGTCAACTGCTGGATTTAGAAACAGTATTGTAGTAGAAAACAAATACAAATCCAAGAACATTGCTGTTGTATAAATTAGAACTAAAAAAATAAATTAATATTTGCATAAAATCTAAACTAATTACAGGTAGACATAATTTGATGGCTACTGATAATGCCCCTTAGTAAATTTAGAAATTATCCATCATTTGTCTTTTTAATTTATCAGTATCATTTGAAGTTATATTTATTCATGCATTTAATACATATCTGAATGTAATTTTATGCAAGAATGCAAAATAACGCCTAATCTTTTTATTAAAAACTTGCAATACGAGACGTATCTGCTCTCTCAAATTATTGAGACATCTGAGAATTGCATGTCTGGAGAAAGAAGGGGCAAAGGAAAACTCAAAAATTGCTCCTCTGGTAGAAAATATACATACAAGTAATTTACCTGGGCAAAGTTTTATTTTCCGGTGAAGGGTCCTTTTCCAACCAGCTTTCATAAAGTGATTTACTCTCAAAACCATCATCGGGGCTGGAGATCTGGAAGCGTAAGTCAAACACTGGGAATGAGAGGCAGAACCACCGAACTTACGCCAATGTAAAACCACACGTTAGCTAATATCGCCCTCTACTTTTACCTATATGTACATTTGAGTATCATATTCTTTATAGAGAAATATGCTCTTACAAATGGCAAGGAAAAAAATCCAGCCCAGATTCTTGTTCATTTATTTCTAATTCTGCCATGTCCCTAGGAAAAAAAAACTCCTGCTTATTCTGGTAAACTTTTTAATAGCGTTTCAGATTTTTAACACGTGTCATCACTTTAATGTTTAGCACCTCAGATGTCTTTTACTGGGAAGTCACTGGGGGAAATCCTCAGATACAGAATATTTACTTTAGTAAACTGCTTTTGTCCAAGATGACCTACAATGAGGCCTTGGGGCAATCGACAGATATTAAGAAGCTAAGCTTGAAACTGTCAATATAAATCCTGGTTTTTCGGTCAAGCGGGGTGAGAAGAAATCTTTTTCTTTTCAGTTTTATCAGGTAGAATTATCACAATTTGACTGCACACACATATTCTGCATGGTAATACATGTACACAGTATACTGCATATTTTTTTTTTTTTGTAGTTTATATGTATGTACTTATCAGTGTTTTCTCGGTGTTCTGCTTCCCCTTTAAGCCCCAGTTTCTCACACATGGAAATGAGGATAAAGGCGCCCATCGTAACACTAACATCATCTCCCCCGACACCATCTCAGGCCTTTCACAGAGCTGGCTGGTTATTCCCTCATCATCGCACACCAGGTCCTCAGCTTAAAATCAGTCTTGATGCTCCACCGAGGCCTCCCCTTCCCCACCAGCTTGTTGGAGCTGCTGGGATGTTCTGCCCACTTCCAGCCAGATGACTGGGCTCTGCTCTCTCCTCTGCTCCTGCCCACTTGGAATAGCTGAGACCCGGCTCCAATGCCTCCATCCTGCTTAGACTGAATTACCTGCAAAATCCTCCTCACTTTCTGGATTCACACTCTGGCGGTTCCAGCACCAGCCAGAGCTGTGTGTCTTTGGCTTGGGCAGCCTGGATCAGCTCGTCTGTCTCAGCCATCCACACGGTCACAACTGCTGGTCCTCCCCCATTATTCCCACCCTCACGTTCCTTTCTTGCTTCTCTCAGGCAGCTGCCTTTCCCTCTAAGCTCAGCCCTCTTCACCACCCCCACCCTCTCCCCAGGTCACCAGCATGGTTTGTGCCAACACACTCAGGGTGATAAAATTATAATCATCTGTTTACAGGCGGATAAGGCTCCTTTTTCTACTGGGTTTTGGTATGGCCACAGATAAGCATCTGCCTTTGTACAAAGGGGACAGACCTAAACTTCTCCATCTTGGCCTTAAATTCTTACTACCCCTCCGATCAAAGGCAGGAGCCTCCTCTATAGGACAGAGATTAAATGCATCTCCTGAGAAGGATTCTCCCATATGGATTGTCTTTACAGTTTGCTTTTAGATAAGATGTTTTTAATAGGACATTCCAATGAGAGGATGCTCACTTGGGAGAAGGAGATGTTAAAGACACTGACAGTGAAAAGGACAGGGCAAGACGAAGGGCGACTGGGAAACAGGACCCACAGAGAGGGGATGCCTACTTCCCACTGTCATCCAAGTGATACCTACTTGAAAGAAACGTTTCTATAGTTAAATTCTGTAACAGGGGACTGTTTAAATAAAGCACATAGATACTCAACGAATAGATTACATAATTTTTAGTGATTCAGAGTGCATTAGAGTTTTCAGAGTACTTTTAACATCAATAACTAACAGTTATAAAATCCCTGTATGCCAAATAAGCATGCAGAATCATTTCCATCTTGCTTTTAGACTTACTACAGCTTAACCTGTTCACCGCATTGACACAGAGTAATCTTTGTAACGAACAAATATGATAACGTACAAGCTTGTTAGAGATTCTTTAGTTTCTCCATCACCAGATTTATGAACATTTGGGCCTGTCTGTCGGGCCCCATTTCTTACCAGCTTTTTCACCAATACGTTATGCTTAGGTCATATTGCGTTACCTAACAGGTCAGGAAATACGTTCTTTCACACAACCACATCTTTTTTAGGTCCTGTGTCCTCTGCTGGGAAACCTGCTCCCCTACTTTCACATCCTTCCATTTTACAGCCAACCACTAATTTTTCCGTGAACACCCTCTAATGCTTCCCAACCTCCCCAGCTACCCCAGGGTTTTAGCTTCTCTCTTCCATAATTATTCTCCATTGTATACAGTATCCATGTTCTAGGGAAGTATGATTCCTCATTTACAGGTCTGTCTCCTCCCTATATTACAAAGTATTTGGATTAAGCAACTGTATCCTTTTATCACTAGAATTCATTTCATAGGGCCTGACCTATAGTAACCACATGATGAATACTTGCTGAATGAATGAATGAACAGCCAAGGCAATCTTCACAGCCAAGGCTTTCCCATCCCAGCTCAGTGTTCTTCCTGTTAGATCAAAATGACTCTGCCACGTGAAACCATAGACCCTACACATTACAACAAACGTTCACGATTATTAAGAACTATTATTAGAACAGAGACTAGCACTACTATTTTCATAGTTAGGTCACATAAGTAGTGTATTAAAGATTTTGTTCTGATTTGTTATTTATACAAACCAGCTATGTCTGTCAATAGTTTAAATATCAGTAAATTTAGAAAACAAGAGGTATTCATTTATGTACTCATCAGAAAACATTAAGGCAGATCTATTTACATACCTCTTTTGTCAGCTTATACACCAGCTGGAAAAGAAGGGGTGTACAGTCAACTCTGAGAGTATAATTGCCTGAAAAATAAACAAAGCAGAGTATTTTAATACTTCCAAATGAATTTCCAACCTATATTTAATTCTAACTTTATTCTCTAATTATAAACAAGATATAACAGACTTCAAATTGAAGGCATCATTCCTGGAGAATTAAAAACAGGGTGGAACCTAGAGATTTATCACATTAAGTGAAATAAGTCAGATAGAAAGACAAATATCAGATGATATCATTTATATGTGAAATCTTAAAAAAAAAGAAAAGATCAAATGAACTTATTTACAAACCAGAAATAGACTCACAGACATGGAAAACAAACTATGGTTACCCAAGGGAAAAGGGGTGAGGGGAGGGATAAATTAGGAGTTTGGGATTAACATATACACACTACTATATATAAAATAGATAAACAAGTTCATACTGTAGAGCACAGGGAACTATATTCAATATCTTGTAATAACCTGTAATAGAGAAGAATCTGAAAAAGAATATATATATGTGTATATATATGTGTGTGTACACACACACACACACAACTGAATAACTTTGCTGTACACCTGAAACTAACAAACATTATAAATCAAATATACTTCAATAAAAACAAATACATTTTTAAAATAGATACCTAAGTAGGTAGGTAGGTAGATAGACAGTCTGGCTAAAACTTAAAAAAAAAAAAAAAAAAAAAAGGTGGAAATAATTCTTCAGGAGTAAGAGAGGCTTATGTACACACTCAGGATGGAAGACGGCAGAGGCAGACTTTGCTGCTAAGGCAGCGGCTCCCACCGTCCTAGTAAGGGTCGTTGTTCATCACAGCCGTAGCACTTAGGGGGTCTTTGGCAAAAGAAATGGTAAGGCCACAATGTTCATTTCTCATTCATTCATTCAACTCAGTATCAAGACATTAGATTAGAGCAGGTCAGAAACTACTAAGTGTCCTGGGACACTCGTCTAGAAATAATCAAAATACAATGGAAGCCTAGGGATACACACGCCACGTGTCAGGGTCAAAAGGAAGTCTATAGTCTTGGCTTACTTCAAAGTTGTTCCAGTACATACAGGAAGTATTTCTGTATGAAACATTGTAGCCCAAATTTTAAAAATATCTCCACAGGAAGAATGTGATTAAATACTAGTTTTAAGTAGTAGACCAAGATAGGCAAACGGTAAATGTACTAAGGAAATTAGGACCAACAGCTTAGTTATGAATCATATTGATTCATTTGAATCATTAATGATTTTCTCTCTGGTAAAATGGAAAATGGAGATATTGAGGCATCTTACAGAAAGAGGATAATCTTAGATAGTTTACAAGTTGGAGTCGATAGACTTAAATGCTGGTATACTATTTAATAACAATCTGAAATAAAATTTACCTTCTATGGATGAATCTGCGTTGATATAGGCAACCCCTCTCTCCTGAAGTGTTTTCACATTCTCCTGTGGTTGAAGCAAAGCTGTCACTTAACTCACACCATTTACAATTGTGGAAATATCAACAACATAAACAAATTAATTCAGTAAAAGGATGGTCTGCAAATACCATTATAAATCAAATACCTATGCTTTTCACCATTAATTTCTAAAAAAATGCTATTAACTGGTTGGCTGACAATATTAATGCAATTAAAACAAGAAAGAAAAACATTAGTGATGCTGTAGCTACTGTTCATAGCAAAAGCTGGGAGACCCAGGGGAAAACTATTTTCACAGTGTGGTGCCTGATCCCCTGCACCAGAGCATGAAGAGGGAAGGCTCGGGGATTCTCAGCATCACCCTGGATCTACTGGATAAGAACTGCTCAAAGTAAGCCTGGAAATCCATATTTTTTAAAAGGCAATCCTTACATACACTGAAGTATGAGACCCCCTTGACGTTGGGGACCCATGCAAATTTATCATTTTAAAAGACAGAAGCTGGAGATTTCGATGTATCCAAATTTTTTTTGAAAGAAAAGATATTGATGCAGAAAAATAACAAAAAAAAAAGGAGGGGAGGACAGGGAAAAAACCAGAAGGAGAGAAGGATGGATATTGGGAAAGAGACAAAATTATTTCTGTATCGCTCACGAACACGCACACACACACACACACATCCTAGAAAGATACAGCAGAGAAAGACGAATGTCATCACACACAGATGGGAATATGCAGAAAGAACTCTTTTCTTCTCTCTCTCTCTAGCTTGCGACCTTATAAGAACATGCTACAGTAAAAACATCTAAAGCTGTGAGTGGTTATCCCACAAATGAGGGTTCTCGCCTCTGCACCTGCCCACAGGGGCCAGATGACAGCTGACTCTGCTATAAACAGAGGCAGAGTTTCCATTACAACAGAGTTACAGTAGAAATAAAGAAGATTCCTTAACTATATGTGAAGAAGGTAAATATGCTGCTGAATATGATCAAGAAGCTGGCAGAAAATGGGAAACAATACTGAAATTGTCTTTCAACCCACATGTATTAAAATTAATGCAAGGCATATTATCTTATCTCTTAGATTTATTTTATCTGTATTGTAAGCTGCTTAAATTCTAGAAACAGAGACATGTACTTATATATACATGTATTCACAAGAAATTACATATTTCTAAAAGTAAATGAGCTTAATGAATGAGATCTGATTCATCTAAATAACTCTATTCCAAAATGCATATTCATAACACCAATGTAGTAATAAGACTTTGCAATATAAATGGAATCAAAGGTAATACAAGTAACTGTGTGATTTTATTCCCATACTTATTTGATTCATATTATTATTTTAAAGTATGAGGAAATGAGTCAGAAGGAAAGTATTTTAAAAACCAGACACAATGGCAAGAAATACATGACATTCTTTAAATCAATTCTATAAAATCTGGACTTAGATGAACAAAACAGAGGGTGGTCAAAGGAAGGTGCTTTTTGGTGCAGCTGCCTTTAAAAAAGTACACAAGCTTACCTTGCACATTTAAGAACTTAGAGTTACTGGACAGAGAGCCTAAGGGAAGAAGATGAAAGAAGGGAGCCTAGGAGAGACACTTAAAGTTAAAGCATTAACAGCCAGTGACAAGTGAAAATTAATCATAACTAAAGAGAAAATAAATCCCTGAAATTGTAAAGTAATTCAATTTACAGAATCACTGCATTATACTCAACACGCAGGCCCTTTTGTAGACGGTAGACTATACCTATGGTTACAATTTTATATGGAATCCGTAAAGGTGAAACTATAATCAAAGTATAGTCATCTTAAAAGAGTATCTTCTGTTTTCCTAGATAGAAGAAATCCAAGGAAGCTTCAGAAGCTTGAAAATTAACCAAAAGGATCTGTACAGTTTTTAGATCAGTTAATTCACTTGTCAGAAACAGCTTCCTAGGCTTGACTATTTTCTGAGCTTACAGATTTTATTTATTTTTCACAAAACAAATACAAATAGAAACTAAAATATTTCAACAATAATGAAAAAACTGGTTTGTGCCCAGTAATTAAGAGATTATTGTTTTGCCAAACTGATGTAAAAGCAAAAACAAACTCTGTTTCTTAAATTCTCTTGAGTATTTATCCAAATTAAAGCCATATTAGATAATGGAACCCATTTGTGATTATCCTGAGACACATATATTTGCTCCCCATTGACCAAGAAAGTAAGTTCTCCATCTTATTTACCTCAGCCCATTCTGTAGAACCCAGAAGTCCAAATTCTTCTGCATCCCAGCTGGCAAAAATGATAGTTCTCCTAGGTCTCCAGCCTGTAATCATTGTTAACATATAGTTAGGTACACACCTGACTAAAAGGAAAAATCACTGAGTCTCTATTTGTTATCATTTTCCAAAAAAAACATTATTTACCTCTACTCATCAGCTTTCCAAAACTCTGGACAACTTCTTGCAAACCTGCAGCCCCACTAGTTGGGTCAATACCTCCAAATACCCAGGCATCCCGATGACCTCCCAGAATAACGTACCTGTCTGGAAAAGAAGGTGTCCAAAAGAACTATGACTTAGAACGCATTATAAAGAGTAGTAACTTATGTTTTTAAATTAAACTTCCTCTTGCTTGAGTTTCCTCCATGGAAAACCATCAACACCATAAGGTAGAGTCTTCTTTTAGAATTTACCATTGTTTATTTTCCAATTTAATTATTTCATATCAACCAGGATAATCAAGAGTTGACTAAAATTTACCTTCTCTCTTGTAATCTTTGTAAAAAAATGTTTAAAAAAATTTTTTTTTAATTCACCAACTCACCAGGTTCCACAGATCCTCGGATAGTTCCAATTACATCGTAAATTCTTGTGATTTTATTGATGTTATGAACATGCATTTTAACCTTCCTAGAATTTCACAAAGGGAACAAATTACTTCACAGAGCATTATGCCTAACAGATTCCTTCCAATGTTTTATTATGAGAAATCTCAAAAGTACAGAAAACTACTTAATAGGATGATAAATTCCCATATAACCACCACCTAAATTCAGTCATTGTTAATACTGTTGAACCATTTGCAAGTGAGTTGCACACATTGTAACATTTTATTCCTACGTATTTAAGCATGCACCTTAAGGTCAAATTTTAAAAACCCTATGTCAAAATTTTATATTTTTCCTTCCTCAAAGCTCTATGGTTGGTATTTAAAGTTCAAAATATTCTATATTCAACATCTTGGGTATTTACTCGACAACTTTTATACCCTACATAATTACAAAAATAAAGCAGAGAGACCATTATCTATTAAAGGACAAAGAAGACTGTTTTTCATGTGTTTTGTAGTTACATTAATCCTGCTACTCAGTATCTTTTTCCAACATTACTTAAGTGGTCTATAAGTACAGTGTTAAAGAGCTGACTGAGCGATGCCTATACGAAACATGATAAATTCTATTGTTAAAGGCAATTTGGAAAGCGCCTGCTAAAATGTACGAGACAACAATACGATGAAAGTTTTCCAGGCCATCACTGCTGTGGTTCAGATTTGGGCCTACCTTTTAAATATTCATCACAAATTACAATTAACCAAATTAGAATTATTGGGAAAGTACAATAAAGCTCAGAAAGACAGGGAAAAAAAATGTCATTCACATTTCATAAATCCAAAATGACATGAGAAAATGTTGGGCCTCTTTTTCACAAGGGAACAAAGTAAGTTTTTACCTCTGGTGGGGTCACAGGAGGCGGGCAGGGAATCCCCGAATTTTCTAATTTGTGGTTCATTTTTGAATGGAAGAACTAACAAGTCAAAACCTATATATTGTGAAGTTGCAGATTCTGGTTTTTCCCTCCAAAAGTATGTTGTTCTTCTGAATGTATATTTAATTCATGTCCAATATTCAACTAATGCCTTTGGGGAAAAATTAATCAGGGTGGGGTTTTTTTTGGGGGGGCCGCATTTTAAGACATTAAATAAAGGGTCTATTTTTGCTACTGAGAGATAAATTTAACAGCAAAAAGCAGAAATATTACATGTACGCATATGCATGACTGGGACATTGTGCTGTATACCAGAAATTGACACACTGTGACTATATACTTCAATTAAAAAAAAATATTGTTTAGCATGTGTTTCTAAATATACAGACCTAAGAGCTACCAATTTCATTGATATTAATTCACTAAATGAAGAAAATTAAGAAAAGAATAATATAATAATGAGGAATGAGGAAAAATACGTTTTAATCTAAACATGAAAATAAATATGGGCCATCTGTTCAGACTCTCCAAGAAGTTCATCCACACCTTTAACCCTTACATCTTCCTAGTTTTCAGTGTCAGACTCCAGAAGTACTGGAAGGCGTATCTACAGTTGACCCTTGAACAGCACAGGTCTGAGCTGCGTGAGTCCAGTCACTCGAGGATTTTTTTCACTAAAAGTGCACTATGGTACTATGATCCGCAGGTGGCTGAACACATAGATGTGAAACCTCAGGTACAGAGGGCTGCTGACTGTACAGTAATCGCAGATTTTCAACACAGGCAGGAGGCCGGTGCCCCCAACCGCTGCGTTGTTCAAGGGTCAACTGTATTTGTTTGCCCTGTTATCACATTTCAAATAAACTGAACTCCAGAATGCAGGCTCCACTGGGCAGAGGTATTTGCCTGTTTGGTTCACTGCTGAACCTCCAGTACCCAGAATGGTGCCAGGGGTATAGTAAATGCTCAATAAACCATTGTGAAATGAATGAATATACTCCTGCATGGAAAAATTGAAAAAAACCTTCACTCATACATCAGAGTTACCTCTGCCTATCACTGTCTTTGACTAGACTATTTTACAACTCTGTAGAGACAGAACTTCACTTGCAGAAATGTAGTGATACAAATACTTCATGTCCACTGAAATGCACAATTCGTCTAATGAACGTTCAATTGACTCCCCGCACCCAGTGTGGAAGAAATCAGTTTTTTTGCTATGCACCACCCTCATTTCTACATTCTTAACAAGTTCATTTTTGCTATCATTGAATTGAGTACCTCCTATCCAGCTCCCTTACTAATACATTAAATAAAATGTTTACATATGTTCATTTTATATTTGTATGAGAATTATGGTTTTACTTTAAAAAAAAATCATAGTTTATCATTTTTGGAAGGCCCACTGAGCTGTACAATGGATTCACCTTGAAGAACCAGGAACGGGCAGCTTAAACCCAGACGAGTCTTCTTTCGGTTCTCAGATGTAAACCCCAAGCCGCAACAGAACTGCATCTTGGCTGAATCTCTGTATCTCTAATTTAATTTTTTCCTTATTTTGGGTTTTGTTTATGTTTCTAGTTTGCATATGGCAGGTAAGTTATTCCCCATTTGTGGTGGTAATGTTTGGGAATTTGGTTATCTCTGTAAATGGATTAATTGATTATCAAGATCTCTTTTGGGTGAGAAATGAATCTTGTTTTTAGCAATTTTTTAAAACTCTGTGTATTTATCCACTTAGAGCATAAATCAAATTAAGGGATCTGTGCCCAAGGTGCATGTGAACAGCTTTTTGATATCTTTACCAGGGAAATTTTCTGTTTCTGAGTTTACTTTTGAACTGTGACTGAAGCTACATGTTCTTTGTTTTCTCTGTGTCTGTATGTGCCTGTCTGTAAGTCAGAAAGGCCTATACTTTTCATTGTGGTGTCCCTCTAGAGGGTATTAATAAATCAGATAATAAAGTCTCTTATGTTAAAATAACTCCATTCTGAGTTACAAAGTTAAATAAGCACTTACATAAAATATTTCTAAAATTCCTATGAAATAAATTTGAACTAATACCTTAAAAGTCGTGAAATTAAAAACAAATTTTTATAGAACTTAAAAAATACTCTAAGAATCCAAATTCACATTGTTAAGGTGAATCGTTAGCAAACAAGACCGATCTAATGATTCTAGTTCAACAAAAACAGCTACATCTTCTCTGACTCATCAGTGTGAATTTCCATTTCCCTCTACATTCCAAGCAAATCGAACTCCTCAGAGTTCTGATTGCACCATGCTGGTTCCCAACTCTGCACAAGCTGTTCTCTGCAGCTGGCGCTTCCTGCCGATCTTGATCCAGTGGAAATCTTACTGTTTCTGTAAAATTAAGCTCAGTGAACACATATTCTGTGATTATTCCTCCTCCACAACAGTGCTGTCCTGGGTTAATAACAATAATAACTATAATGATAAGTGCATCGAGCCTTATCACAGTTAAGAGCTCACCCATTCCAACCATTTACCCCACCCCCACAGGAAGTGATCAGCAAAGTTCGGCTCCTTTCTCTCTTCTCTTCTATTCCTTCCCTTAAGTTAACCTAGCGTTTTGCATGCATAGCTTTCTGACAGTTACCTGAAACACTGTTTTAAAATGTTAGTTGAAAAGGAAAGTTAAAATGTTAAACGTGTTACTCAAATGGAGTAATTTTTAAGATCCACGAAACAAATGTGCTATCGCTGTTGGAAGAAGAATTTAATACATCCATCCATAAGTACTTTTTAAGTGATACAAAAGATCAATTGTTTATTATGAAAAATGAGAAAAAGAAGATAAACAAAATACATTGGGCAGAAGAACTATCTAGGTATTGTTTCATTAAACATAAAACTTTTCCAGGATACTGAAGTGATGTGACATTACCTGAAAGAACCATGCCCTGTAAAGCCAGGTCCGATATTGTAATCCACATCAAGGCTTCCCTTCCAGCTCGCATCTGGTGGAGCAGCGCCTCCCAGGTAGCTGTCAAGGGAAAATGAAAATCACAGAAAAAAGCTGAGCACCACGACAGAAGGAATCATAAAGTGTGACGATGAGGTATTTCACTCATTTAACACGTGTCTACTGAGGATTTAGTAGGTGCCGAGTACTGTAAAATTCCCTTCCCTCGTGGAGCTTACATGGGGGCAAGAGCGATAGCTGAGATAAAATAAGGAAAACACTTCCTGTGTTAGTGACAAGAGCTAAGGAAAAAACAAAACAGAGAGGGGCAACGGGAAGCATCAGCCTCTTTCCATGAGGTCCAGGAAATTCCAAACAGACGAATTTCATGACTGCGTTAAGGAAAAGAAATTACTTTCTAGAGAAGCTGCTGATTACACAGTAGCCACTCATAAAGCAATTATTAAGTTGTATTGGGACATACATTAAAAAGTAGAAGTTAGGAAATCTGAAAAGGAACAACAGTTTTGAATACAATAAGAGCAAACTTTACTTGAATGTGTATCATATTATAGATATTGACACACATGACCTCATCTACTTACACTAACTCTATCAGGGAGAAGCTATTTCTTCCTTTTATGGAGAAGGAAACTGAATCACAGAAAGACTGAGTAGCCAGTACAAGGTCACATATCCAGTAAATGGTGGGCATGATCACATTTGTAAAATGCAGGTCAAATACAAGTATCAAATCTAAGAAAATCTAACTATTTGGAAAACCTCAAATCTGTACTTTTATCTTTGGACATAGTTTTGCTTTGGAGACTTTCATTTGTAGCAAACACAGCAATGTTTTCTTATTATTTCTTAGTCACTAAACTGACTGCTCTTCTTAGAGAATAAAAAGATGTGCTCTGCAGGGGTAATTCTGGTACAAGATGTTACTTTTAACATAATTAGGTTACACTGGCTTTAGAAGAGAAAATGGACGTATTAATGTAAAGTATTTCATTCTCAAATCCAATGAGAAAACCGTACCGTAGTAATACTTCTGCATCATTATATCCAATGGGATGCACAGGGATCTGGGGGATTCCCACTCCGTCTTCAACATCAAGTCTAAACGTATACTCTAAAAAAGACAACAGCATAAAATGAAACCAAAGGAAGAATATGAGCAAGGGGGATAAAGGAATTTCTTTTATTACCATTGCAGATCTGCTATATGTTTGAAGTTATATTAAAAATTTAAAGTTCTCCAAAGTCAATGATTATTTTACCTAATATGGTCTATTCAATTCAACAGTAAGAAATTAAATCATTTACATTTTAATGTAAAATCAATTACAGGAATTATATATTACAAACTTGTTTGACATTTCATATAATTCTCTTAAATTTTACAAGAATATTTTATTTCTTCAAGGATATCTAGAGAAGCTTCAGTTGACCAGATGCCTGGAAAATATGTTGCAGATTCTGAAACTAGAGATAACTGAAAAAAAAATTTTAAAGAATTTATGAGATATTGGGAGTAAGTTATAAAGATGTCATTCAAACAGTAATACAATAATCTCCTTAAAGGAAGACTGAAAAGTATTGTCAGGCTTAAAACCTAATGCGAACATTGGCTTTCAGCCAAAATTGAATTGTATAGAGCATTAAAATACCTATCTTAGAAAAAAAGAGAGATATCAAACAAATGACATCAGATTCCACCTTAAGAAACTAGAAAAAGAGCAAATAAAGCAAAAATAAGCAGGAGAAAGGATATACTAAAAATCAGAGCAGAAATCTAAGCGACAGGAAACAGAAAAATGATAAAGATTATCAATGAAATCCAAAGGTGGTTCTCTGAGAGGATTAATAACATTGATAAATCCCCAGCAAGACAGATCAGGAAAAGAATAAAAAATGTAGAAATTGTCAATATCAGGAATAAAAACAGAATATTATAAACTGTATGCCCATAAATTCGACAACTTAGATGAAAAGGACAAAACCTTTGAAAGAGACAAACTACCAAAGCTCACTCAAAAGTAGATAACCTTGGAGTGGGAAGGGATTAATGGGAATTCAAGATGTGCAAATACTACTACTATATGTAAAATCAAGAAGCTACAAATTTCTTCTGTATAGCACAGGGAGCTATATTCAATATTTTACAGTAACCTATAATTAAAAAGAATATGAAAAGGAATATGTATGTGTATATGCATGACTAAACTATGCTGTTGGTATTTTTCTATTTTCTTTCTGGCTTACTTCACTTAGAATGACAATCTTTAGGTCCATCCATGTTGCTGCAAATGGCATTATTTTATTATTTTTTATGGCTGAGTAGTATTCCATTGTACAGGGGCGGGAAGGGAGTGGGTAAGAATAAACTGGGAGTTCGAGATTTGCAGATACTAACTACTATATATGAAGTAGATAAATAGCAAGTTTATACTGTATAGCACAGTCAACTATATTAAACATCTTGTAGTAACCTATAATGAAAAAGAACATGGAAATGAATATATGTATGTCTCTGTATGACTGAAACACTATGCTGTACACCAGAAATTGACACATTGTAACTGATGATACTTCAATTAAAACAAACAAAGAATAAATAGATAACCTAAACAGCCACATCTATTAAAGAAATTGAATTGGTAGTTTAAAACATTCTGACCAACAAAATGTCAGACCCACCCATATGAATTCACTGAAGAATTCTACCAACATAACAGACAAAATCAAACCCATTCTATATAAACACTTACAGAAAAATGAAGATGAAATAGTTTCTAACTCATTCCCTGAGGCCAATGGTACGCTGATGCCAAAATGAGACAGAGATATTACAAGAAAATAAACTTATAGAATATCCCTTATGACTAAAGACAGATTCTTAATAAAATTTTAGCACTAATCCCACAATATACCAACAATATATAAAAGAATAATACATTGTGACCAAGTAAGGTTTATCCTAGGTTGTTTTGGTTTAATATTCAAAAATCAATCTGTATAATTGAACAAAAGTAAATAATAACAACTTAAGCATCATTTTAGTAGATGCAGTAAAAGCATCTGACAAAATCCAGTATGTACTGATAAATGTGCTAAGATAAAAACCTGTAGCACTTTAGAACAGAAGCAGATTTCCTCAATTTGACAAAAAGAATCTACTTAAAAACCTACAGCTAACGGAAAAAGACTGGAACAATCTTTGGGACAGGATCAAGGTAAGAATATCTACTCTAACAACTTTTTTCAACAATATTCTAGAGGCACTAGCCATTACAATAAGAAAAGAAAATCCAGACTGGAAATAAAGAAATAAAACTGTCTTTATTTGCAGATGACATGACTATCTATGCAAAACTGATGCACAGATGCAAAAAAAAACTATTAAAAACCTACAGCTACTTAACAGAGAAAGATTACATTTAATTTCTTAAAAAGTTATACATCTCTCATTATCCAGCCATTCCATTTCCATGTATTTACTCAAGAGAAATAAAAGCATACATATACAAAATGACTTGCATACAACTGCCCATAACAGCTTAATGTGTAATATCCCCAAAACTAAAAGCAATCCAAGCTTCCAACAAGTAAATGAATAAACAAACTGTAGATTATCCATCCAATGGAATATTATGCAGCAAAAAAAAGAAATGAAATACCGATACAGATGTCAACATACATAAATCTCAAAATAATTATGCTGACAGAAAGCAAATCAATGAGTGCCTAGGGACTGGCAAGGAAGTAGGTAGGAAGGGTTTAAAGGAAAGCTTTACAGAGATGAGAGGAAACTTCTGGGTAATGGATATGTTCTTTTCTTAACCTTGGAAGTGATTACACTAATGTCAAAACTTTTCACATTCTACATATTAAATAACACACACAATAAAAACTCATCGGTATTTTTTAAAATACAACTGTGTGATCTAGAGAAGAATAAAACCACTGGGCAATTCAGGAATCCTAAGTTCTAGTTTGGTTAAGAGTAGTATTACTTTGGACATGAGGATCTGTGTTTCTGAACCTTTACTAAAGGTAGAGAACTGAACTGACCCCTCTCCTCTCCATGTCCACACCTCAGGAAAATTTAAAACTAAAGTCATACAAGAGAAAGGCTTTTGAACTCCTAGCCACAGCAATCCCAAATATAATTGCACAAAGTTTTGATGTCATTCTATAGATGCTTATTTATATGCCTTCTAAAAGGGCTCATCCCTTACCTTTAGCTGGATAGCCTGGAGTGAGCGGGTCACCAGCACCATTCAAATTTAGCACATTCCCCCTCTGGGCTGTTGTTCCAGGAAGGTTCCATCCTTTGGGATACGGCTGCACCCCAGGGGCAGAGTAGTCAGCTGGATCTGAGTACAAGATGATTCCGATGGCTCCTGCTAGCATGGCATTTTTAACCTGTGGGGGTAACGTGCAATTTATAGTGTAGAAAGGTCAGATGACTGACTTACCTGTCTAATAGAAAATCGGTTTAATAATGTAAGGAAACCTACACGCTGCTTTTTTATCATGCTGTTACACATTCATTTCTCTTTGCCTTGAATATGATTTCTCTCTTGGTAGACCTAACAACTCTCATTTATTCAACATAACTCCAAACAAATTACTGCCTTTTCTGTGAAACATTCCTTTTGTCCCTAAAACTGCAAAATTAATGTTTCCCTTCTTTACATGTCTTTTTTATTTTGTATATATTTCTGTTATAGGATAAGATCAAAGCATTGTAAAATATCTTTTAAATATCTTTCTCCTCTGCTACACTGAGGGTGTTTTTGAGAACAGGGGCCATGTCTTATTCACTTTTACTATCCACCCTCCAACATCTGGCAAATAGAGGAAGCACTCTACAAATATTTGTGGAGATAATTTACAGTTCTACATAGAACAGTTGTAGTGTGTGAAACATTGCCCAAAGTGTTTTGCAAACACTTTTCTAACAATCCAAACTGACCACAAATAGGAAAATCAATCCTGTAAGATACTGAATTCTTCATTACCAGAAGTATTGTAGCAAATGATAGCTAACCATCAGTCCCAATCAACTCAAACACTTTCCAATCCTCAGAAAGCACTCTTGTATTATCAGAGTACAATCTGTCACAAATTTTTGAAGCGCAATTTGATGATGCCTATTAAACTTTTGAAATAATATACAATTAAACCCTTGAACAATGCAGAGGTTAATGTGAGTATAACTTACAGCCGCCCCTCCATATCTGCCATTCCTCTGCATGTATAGATTCAACCAACCAACAGCCATGTAGTACTGCAGTGTTTACTTTTCAAAAATGTCTGTATTTATCAGTGGACCAAGGCAGTTTAAACTCGTGTCGTTCAAGGGTCAACTGTACACTATGATTTAGCCATTCAACCCCTAGGAGCAAATCTATACTACAAAACTCTTCACACAAAGGTTCAAGTACACAGGGACAAAGATGTTCACAACAGAATTACTCATAATAGTAACAAATTTAAGACAAGCCAGGCATCTGTCAACAGAGGAATGATTAAATAAACTGCTTATCAATTCTGTGAAATATTATGCTGCCATCTAAAATAACAAAGTATTTACTCAATAAGCAGTTATCAAGAAATTACCAAGCACCAGTAACTATGTTAAGTGCTTTCAGACATAATGTCGATTAATTCTAATGAGGATTCTGAGATTAGTGCTATCATGACCATTCCTAGTTCATACATGAGGAAACACTGGCAAAGAAGTAATTTGTTCACAGTAAAAGTTGTAGAGAATAGGGACACCAGACCAGCCCAGAACCCAGGTTGCATGCATCTAGACACCCACGCACTCCACCATGTCATTGCGCAGCTCTCAACGTGTGGGTGTGGAAGAATGCCCTTGAATTACTGCTGAGTGAAAAAATGAAGCTATGCAGCATATAGTGCCTGATGCTCTCTTTGTAAAAAAAAAAAAAAAAAAAAATAAGTTATTCACAGAATGAGTAAGTAGACACATATTTAAATTCATATTTCATAGAACTAGGTCTGGAAAGAATTGTTAAAATTGATTACGTGTGGGCAATGAAATTGAGCAATGCAGGGGTAATTTTCACTTTTTACTTTATATAAAACTCCTTCCATTAAATTAAACAAATATTGCTTTGGTAATAAAATTATTAAAAATAATTTTCCTTTATAGGTATGTGACAGGATTTTTTGTGCCAACAAAAAAAACAGCAAATTTATATACATCTAAAGCAATTTTGGAAACTGTAATGCAAGCTGATCATTTATATTTATAGCTTATATCTTATCTTCTTCTCTCTATAAAAGTAAATAACACAATACTTTATTTCCTCTGAAGATTTTCCCATATCTTGCAATAACAATCTTTCCAGTACAGCTGATGTTCATCTCCCTTTCTAGCTTGAAAAAATCTTCAGTACGAGCATAGTTCACATATACAAGCTCTCCCTGTAGGAAAACAAAAATTAAACTAAACAAAAAATATATAATACTGCTATAATTAAAGAGAAAACCAAAGAATAAGTTTGTTCCACAATACTGCATCATCAAAAGTTATCTTCCCTGTCTTGGGCTTAATAAATAGATACATGCTAATTCTGTGTTAAGTCTTTAAAAAATATTTCAGTATCCTCAAAGTTTAAAAAACAAAAAAGGACAATATATAAAACATTTTAAACAGTGTGTTCTGTTATGAAGAAATTATCAGTGTACACTGAACCACAGAAACCGGATAAATAAAAGTAATTTAAAAAATTCTAACTATGTTTAATTTCCAACCATGGTATTGACTTAAGAACTTCTGTAATATGATCTATAAAATCAGACCTATAAATCTGTAACAAAGACTATGAACAAAGAAAAAAACCTTGTAAAAGTATCTGTTGCCCTTACTGAATTAAAGGCATGTTCAGCAGTTTCTCTGTTACTTCAAAGAGTGGCATCTGTTTCATCAGGGTCTGATTTTTATGTATTTATTTTATTTTTTTCTTTTTATTTTTTTTTAATTATTTTTATGGACAGTACATACATCACTGAACAAAGTATGAGTCAGCATGTATGATCCAATTAATCTCCTCGGTTTTGGTCTTCTACTTAGGTTTTATATAACAAAGCAAGGTTTAAAGAGTTGAATAAAAAATGTCTTTTATTTTACCTCTGGCACACCTTGGGGTGAGAAAGCGTTATATGGCGGTACAATATTGGTAACATTCTCATATCCCTCTGGTGGTGGCTCAAGGTATGATGTTTTGAAAATCTAGCAAGAATTGAAACACATCAAGTTAGAAGTAGTCCAGATCATTTTTAAAGAATAACACATTTTGTGGGCAGGAGACCTAAATAGACATTTCTCCAAAGAAAACATACAGTTGGCAAACAGGCACGTGAAAAGATGCTCACCACCACTAATCAGGGAAATGCAAATCAAAACCACAATGAGGTATCATCTCACACCAGTCAGAAGGGCCATCATCAAAAAGGCTGCAAATAACAAATGCTAGAGAGACTATGGAGAAAAGGGAACCCTCCTACACTGTTGGTGAGAATGTAAACCAGTACAGCCACTATGGAAAACAGTATGGAGTTTCCTCAAAAAAATAAAAATAGAGCTACTATATGATCCAGCAAGCCCACTCCTGGCTGCATATCTGGAAAAGACAAAAACTCTAACTTGAAAAGATACATGCACCCCAATGTTCACAGCAGCACTAGTTACAATAGCTGAGACATGGAAGCAACCTAAGTGTCCATCAACAGATGACTGGGTAAAGAAGATGAGGTATATACATATACACACACAATGAAATATATGTACCTACATGCAATGGAATATTATTCAGCCATAAAAAAGAATAAAATAATGCCATTTGCAGCAGCAGCATGGATGGCTGGACCTAGAGAATATCATTCTAAGTGAAGTAAGTCAGACAGAGAAAGACAAATATTACACAATATCACTTCTATGTGGAATCTAAAAAATAATACAAATGAATCTGTATACAAGACAGAAGCAGACTCATAAACATAGAAAACAAATTTATGGTTACCAAAGGGAAAAAGGTGGGAAGGGGGTTAAATTAAGAGCATGGTATTAATAGATACACACTATTATATATAAAATAGATACACAATAAGGATTTACTGTATAACACAGGTAACAATATTCAATATCTAATAATAACCTATAACGGAAAACACTCTGAAGTATGTGTGTATATATATATATATACATATATATATATATAACTGAATCACTATGCTGTACACCTGAAACTAACATATTGTAAATCAACTATTACTTCAATTAAAAAAAAAGAATAATGCACTTTGCCCGCAAGTATCCTGAAATGAGGTTCTATAATTAAATAGATAAATTCCATTGGCAATGATGAGAATGAGGTTTATCATTATTATTGTCTTCAAAGTAGTAGAAACGTCTATAAGTGCATGCAATCTCATGTAACTAGAAGTTCCCCTCTTAAGTATAAAAACAGGGCTTCAAAGGTGGCACTGTCATGATTCCCCTCCTTCTCCAACTTTTTTTTTCAGCTTTCTTTGTGGGCCCCTTTTATTTCAAATGCATTCAAATCCCCAGTCCACTGCTTGGCTCATTTTAAACTTCCTGAGATTTCACTGACTCTCAGAATATTATTCATAGCTAACATACTTATGAAGCCCCAGTTCCAGACTTGTATGTTTAAGGGCCTGAGACACTTCAGTTTGCATGTCCAAACTCAATACATCTAAATTTGAATTTATCTTCTGTCACCCCAGGTGCTTCTGGGTCTGCATTCCCTACCACTATGAACAGCATCACCGCCAGCCACCCACGCCGGACACCCGGGAGTCATCCTGAACTCTGTCTTCACCTCCTTCCTCCAGTCCATCGCTCATCAAGTCCCGCTAACACTGCTTCCTAGCTATGTCTCAGATCCATCCCTCTTCCTCATTCCTGCTAACATCCCAACTCAGTGCTTTATCATCTTTTACTGGTCTATTGTCTTAAGACTCCAACTTCAGCCCCTTGCGTAGTCCAGGTCTAACCTGCATACGGTCCAAACTACCTACAATGCCTCCCTGCCACATCCTTCCATTGCTTAGGATTTGTCAATGGTTCCCATTGACTGATGTTGAATTCTAAGCTCCTTAGGACAGAGTATAAGTCCTTCTATGACCCATCCCCAAAACATATATACTGGTTTCTCTCTTATCATAGCCTACTTTGAATTCTTTTTTTTCCAGCTTTACTGAGGTATAATTGACAATGCTATAATATAATTAAAGTGTACAACGTGATGACTTTTTTATTGTAGTATAGTTGATTTACAATATTGTGTTAGTCTCATGTGTACAGAAAAGTGATTCATATATATATATATATATATATATATATATATATATATTCTTTTTTTCAATCATCTTCCATTATAGTTCATTACAAGGTATTGAATGTAGTCTCCTGTGCTGCAGTAAATCCTTGTTTATGTATTTTATACATGGTTGTGTGCATCGGTTAATCTGATACTCCCAATTCATCCCTCCTTTGCCCTTCCCCTTTAGTAACCATAAATTTGTTTCTATGTGTGTAAGTCTGTTTCTGTTTTAGAAATAAATTCATTTCTACTACTTAGATCCCACATATAAGTGGGATCTTTGACTTACCTCACTTAGTATGATAATCTCTAGGCCTACTTTGTGTATTTTACTCTCTTGAAATACAGAAAACCTTTTTAAGTTCCCCCAACAATACTGAACAGTATGTCTCTAAGCGTTTGCCAATATTTTCTCTTCTGCCTGGAATGCTCTTACCTTTGCTTTTTCATGTGGCTTAGGATCTCTCATGACTCACCTATCAGCTCTTCCAGGAAGCCTTCTCTAACTCCCAGGCTGCGCTGAGCGACCTTTTTCTGCGTAGAGAACCCTAGTCACCCTCTTCACTAGCACTTACCATATTGATCTGAAATGTGTTCCAATGTCTGCCTGACTTTATCTAAGCAAAGAAACCATGTCCTAGTCTTCATTCTGGCCTCACGACTAGTCCTGTGCCTAACACATAGCAAACACCAAATAATTCATTTGCACCTTATTAACTTTTGTAAAAAAATAAATAAATAAAAATAAAATAAATTATCAAATTTCTAGTTTTACCTGACCCTAAATCCAATTCACATAAAAAGGTGGAGTTATAAAGTACAAGAAGTACCAACAATTCTGCATCACCTCAATTCCATGCTCATCCATGACTGATATATAGTTGGCATTCGTCATGTTAGGATAAGACAGGAGAACATCATAATGAACCAAATCGGCTGAATCCAGTCCAAACTCCTTCCACTGGGTTTGGATTTTCTTGGCAAGTAGTAAATTTTGTTCTGTCCCTGCCAGATGAGGTAGTGCTGTAAAAGAACTAAGATGAAAATAAAAGTGGGAGGTAAAAGACGACATACATTCAGAAAATTCAGAATAGATCAGGTTTGCCAGGCAGTCTTGTTAACATACATTTCTAGAGCTGTTTTCATCCTATTGCATCCAATTGTTAAAGTCCACGCATTTTTATTTTATATTCTCTGGTGCTCAGCTCTTGCCTGTTCTCCAGGAATTACACCATACAGTTTGGCTGAATTGAATTTGGGCACTGCTCTCTTGGTCCTGGGTCTAAATGACTTGAAACAGTTAAGTGACTTCACATAGTTCTGAATGAAATCCACTTTGCTTGAGGTGAACAATACTTCAACACAAGTTTCCCAAACCCCCTCCCTCCATAAGCATGGCAATAATACATCTGTAAATTGCTTTTTTTGTCAACCACAGGACAGCCAAGTAAGATCAGCAGTAAAAGGAAAATCAGTACTTACTGAAAACTTACTATATGCCAGGATCTTAACCGGGTATATCTCATTTCATCCTCACAACCCTTCTCCCACTGTCCCCATTTTACAAATGAGGAAACAGAGTAGTTAAATAACTTGTTCATTATTTTCTATTAAGTTCCAACGCTAGAATCTGAAAGTTGCAGACATCACACCTTGAGAAATTGCGAGTTTTCTTTTCTTTTTAAATCACTGATCTGATCATATTGATCAATGAATTGCTTAAAACCCTTCTGTGGCTCCCTCCACCCTGCATTATAAAGTTCACACTGAGCGCGGCATCTCAGCCTTTTCTATCTGATCCATCCTTTCAAATGGAGACGCTTCATTTCCCATCACTCACCTTATAAACTTCTCTGCTCTGTATCATTTAATATACCAACACGTCTCCACCTTTTGACCACCTTTTGAGCCTTTGCACAAGGTCTTCTCTCAGATGTAAATATCATCCTATTTACATGAATCTCCCTGTATCACCACTTCTTGTCATTCACCTTTCCCACCTGTAAGCTATTAACCAACCATTAGGACTCCTCAAACATCTTCTCTTCTGTAAAGCTTTCCACTTCTACATCATTGAATCAAAACTGCAAGTTACTGATATTTAATATCTTGCAATATTTGTAAAAAAAAAAAAGGTATTAATGTGTTTATAGACAGAAGTTATTTTATAGGTTTAGGAAAGCCAGAGCAGCTAGGGCTATTTAAATTCAACTTTACATAATTCATTATTGTTTTATTTTCTATAATGAGCAAATAGCATTCTCACAATCGGGGGGGGGGGGGTGTATTTCCTGACATTAAGATGGAAGTAAGAAGTTCTGCCTGTCATCTTACAGGCAATCCACGGAAATGAAATACAGAGGTGCAAAAAAAAAAAAAAAAAGAGCACCAGGGTATAACTTCACTGAATTTGTCCTTATGGTCCCAAGTTGGACACTGCAGCTCCAGGCATCACATACTCACGCTGTGATGTTCAGGAGAAACAAGTACAAACAAGAACAGCTACTTCCTCTTCTGTTTCTTTTAACAGAGGAAAACAGACCCTTTTTATAGAGGGTCTCAGCTCAATTTTTTTCCCACTTCATCAGGCACAACGGGGCCATATACCTCTTCTCAAACTAACCTTTGCCCGAAGGAAGTCATAATGATTGGATTGTGGACCAGTCAAGAGATTCCCGGGCTGCAAGGAAGGTAACCCTCACTGAACACATGCCTTCCCGGGGGAGGGCGACCACGATCAATGGTGGCCCTGCCAACAAGAAAGTGGCTGCGGAGAAACCAGCTCCCACTCCATTAATCCCTTTAAACCAATCTTGAATCCCTCCTTCCCCTCCAAGACTCTTTCACTGGCCATAAACGTCTACTCTGTCAACAATTATATTGCCTCAGGGCCCTCTCTGAATGTTTGCTTGACTCCGGGCATTAACTGGTTTCCTGAGAGGACCCTGCTCACCAGCAAGCTCTCTTATTCCACATGCTCCCCCGGGTCTCAGGGCTGGACGATCAGCTAGGAGTCCTTCTTCCGCTCCACTGGCTCTTTCAAATGGTTTTCTTTTTTCTTTGTCCAAAAATAACAACTCTTTTAAAGCTCATACCAAAAGCCACCGCCTCCCATGCCTTCTAGGTGCTTTCAAAACTGTGGTCACTCCTTCGTCATTCACTAAAGTCTTGGGCCTCTAATTCAGTGTGTTTCACTCTACCTCTATTCTTGTCATCATTCTTGGTGTGCAATTTCTAGTTGGATGTAAAGGAAAGAAAACCCAACTCCAACAAGACAACATCATGCACTATTCATACACAGCTTATCACCTTGTGCTGTATTACACATCAAAGCAGGGCTAAAATAAACAGACATAAATGTTAATCTTAGGTCAAGAGCATCACCACTTGTTGCTTCGGACACCTGATGTAATTTTCTAGGTGACTTCTTTTGGACACATCATGATATGTTGCAGATAGAGTTCAACAGTGTTAAATTTTACCTGCTCTCTTGAACATTTTTAGATATAAGCATTGTCTCATTTAATTAGACAATCTGCCATTTATAATGTATTGCATGAGAAATGAGTGAGTCTTTCTTCAAACGACATCCATCTTACTGCCTACAGATTCTTTCCCTATCTCTCCAAACAAGCAGCTCAAACGAGACATTTTTATTTTGGTTTCCTGATATCTGATGTGCCTCCATCATAAACAAGCTCAGATTTCATAAGAACAGTATAGCTGCTTTCATTCCTCTTTACGAGAGTTCACTCTAGTTCACCCATCGAAAGTAAGACGGAACTTTGTGCTCTCATCAAATCACAGGACAGAGACGGGGAGGAAATACACTATTCTGTATGCAGGTCACCTTGTTCATTTGATTCTTGGATTTGACTAGAGTCTCAGAAGGAGAGAAGAGAAAAAATGCTGCAGAAAATTTTAAGAAATAATGAACACCACCTTCCTAAAAGCAGCGAAAGACGTAAGTTTACACAGTCAAAAAGCTCAGAGAGCCATAAACAGAATAAACTGGAAGAAAACTATGCCTGGCACACAGTAAAGCTGCCGAAAATTAAAGACATGTGGTATTTAACTTAAAAGACTGTGGACTTCCCGCTGAATGCAAATACCAGCCAGAAAACAGTGAAAGAACATTCAAAGTTCTGAAACAAGGAGAAACAAGGTCATCTTAGAATTCTATATGCAAGAAAAACGTGCTTCAAAAATTAAGGTGAAATGAAGATTTTACAGGTGAAGAAAAACTAAGAGACTTGGTCACCACCAGACCCAGGAAATGCTTAAGAAAATTATTCAGAATAAATAAAAGTACCATAGGATAACCTAAATTGCCAGAAACAAATAGACCACTGGCAATAACAACAACAACAACAACAAAAATAGTGTTTTATATTTCTCAGATATTTAACTCTTAATTGGTTTCCAAGACATATAACTGTTCAAAGAAAAAAATTATAACATTATTTAGTGAGGTTTTATATTGTATGCATATAGGATATTTTTGATAGCTATCACATAAAGGATGGTAGAGAAAAGGGTAAATGGACAAACAGAAATGTGAGTTTTCTGTATTTTATGTTAAACGGTACAACAGTAACTGTAAAACTAGAGTGAAGCATTAGAGAGGTATAATGGAATCTCTAGAAGACTAACTTAAAAAAAAAATCAGTGCAAGAAGGTATAGTCAAAAGATTAACTGAAATGAAATAAAATTTCAAATGCTCTCCTCACTACCAAAAAAAAAAAAAAAGACAGAAAATAAGAAGTAAAGGAACAAAAACAAAGGGAACAGAGAATAAAGTGGCAGACCTAACTTTAACCATATCAATAGTTACATTCTAAGTTAACAGACTAAATGCTCAAATTAAAAGGCACAGACTACCAAAATTAATAAAATAGCATGTGGCAATTATATGCTCTCTACTGAAGGTTTATTTTAAAAGTAAGTGGGTGGAAGAAGATATATCATGCAAATGTAAGTGTAAGGAAGCTGATGTGGCTTAATTTATACAAAATATAATAGACTTAAAGATAGAAATTATTACCAAAGATAAAGAAAGACATTTCACAAATATAAAAGTTAGTCCTGTCTTGAACACATAACAATATTAATGTACATATGCCTAATAAATAAGTTTCATAATATATAATGCAAAATTTCATGGAATTAATGGGGGAAATAGACGATTTCACATTCCTGGAGCATTTTGTAACACCATTTCTTTACATCAGTAAAGAAATAAAGGTATCAACATATTAACCAGCAAGGAAGAAAAGAAGGACAGTCTTGTGATCATATAAATTAATGCAGAAAAACCACCTGACAACCGCCAACTAGAGTGTCCCTCACCATCCAGCACTCCAAGGGCTAGGTCATTAGCCACTGCAGTAGCCTAGCTCCAACACACCCGAAAGGAATTCAGGGTAGAGAGCAGGAATGAGGAACTCTATGCTCTGGGAAAAATGGTAGACCAGGCCTAACAATCCTTAGATGTTTTCAGGAGAAAATTTTATGAACCCAATTTTTTGCATCTTCTCATAGCTGGAGAAGCACTAAAATCCTTAATGGAGACATCTGCTCCTCATGACCAGCAGCAGCCTCCCCATGACCAGCAGTCACTGTCTGCCGAGATGTGTGCTTGATTGTACGTACCCCCTTCACCAAAACCACATGTGTACCAACTTCCACCCACCCCCTCTTCAGAGCAGCTCCACAGAGCTATCTGAGGCCATCTCCTGGGCTACAGTCATCAGTAAGCCCCAAATAAAACAGAACTCACAGCTCTCATGTTTTTCATTTTTTCCCACTGGACACAATATTAATACCTGTGGGAGCCCATGATTGGGTTAACAAGTTGTAACAGATCCCAGCCGCTTGTCTCCTTAAAGAAGAACAAATGTGCTCAGTAACTGCCTTGCAAGCAGGCGCCTGTGCATCCGCACTCCCGTCTTCTTGCCGTAAAAAGCAGAGAGGATGCCTTGCTCGCATAGGTGAGGTTTTAGATAGCACTCTGCTCATTGCAACCCAGGCCCTCAGCTATAAACACTGGGCGTGCCTGCTGTTAGATAGTCTTCTGTCCCAGGATGGGACCTGGCCGGTCTGGAGGTCTGCTCTAAGGTATCTATAAGAATGTACCTCGTTCCCCTCTCCCCGTGACTTCCCTAAAGGTAAACAAAGCCTTTGTACTCTTAGTGACTTCTACAATCTCCATCCCACCCTGTCTTTCCCTAAATTCCTGCATTCCATTACACAACTGTTAGTGATTTCTCCTTTGATTGCACACAATAAATGTGGGAGCATTTGAGAGGCTCGTGGAGTTGGCTCCCAACTCCCTCTAGCTCTCTTGACTTTTTCCACAGTCTCGAGTAATTCTGTCTCGGTGGGACTTCTGCTGGCCAGAACCCACAAATACCCATTCATGATTAAAATAAAACCCTTTTAGCAATCCTGCAATAGAGGCGCATTTCCTTAACCTGATAAAGAGTTTCTACCAAAAAAACTACAGATAACATCAGACTTAATGGTGAAACTCTGATTGCTTCTCGCTAAGATTAGAAACAGGGAAAGAATGTTTGCTCTCATCATTTTTATTCAACACAGTATCGGAATTACAATCAGCACAACAGGGACAAATGCATATACATATGGCATACAGTTTGGAAACAGAGAAATAAAACTGAAGATGGCCTGATTTCTTACACAGAAAATAAATCCTAATGAATCTACAAAAACTCCTAGAACTAGGACATGAGTTTAGGCAGGTCACAGGACGCAAAATCAACAGTGTTTCTATATACTAACAACAAACATATGAAATCTGAAATTAAACACAGTATGATTTACATTTGCTGCAAAGAAAATGACATAGTTTGATATAAATATAACAATACGTGTATAGGATCTGCATCCTGAAAATTGCAAAATGTTGATAAAGGAAGACCTAAATAATTGGAGAGACTTACCACGTTCATGGATTGAAAGACTAGACATAGTAAAAATGCCAAGCACTCCTAAATTGCTCTATAAAATTAATGCAATTATTATCGAAATCCCAGCAAGAATTTTTCCAGACATATACATATTTATTATATATTTTATATTAAAAGGCAAATGATATAGAATAGCTAAAACAATTGTTTAAAAGAACACAGTGGGAGGAATCAGTCAATGCCTTGTTACGGCTTACCACGTAGCTTCAATAATCAAGACAGTGTGGTGCTGCAGAGAGAAGACACAAAGATCAGTAGAGCATCGGAGAGCCCAGAAACAGACTCCCACAAATATGCCCAACTGATTATTGACACAGGAGCAGAAGCAATTAAGTGGAAGAAGGACAGCCTTTCAACAAACGGGGCGAGAGCGGCTGGACATCCACAGGTAGAAGAATGACCCTCAGCCAAACATGACACCTTATGCAAAAATTAGCTCTATAAAGAATCATACACTGTAATGTAAAACGTAAACTATAAAATGTGGCGATGGGAAAAAAGAGGAGAAAAGGGATCTAGGACGCGTCACAGAGTTCTCAGACCTGAACCCAAAGCATGATCCATAGAAGGGAAAACTGATAAATTAAACCTCATTAAAATTAAACACTTCTGACCTGCAAATGACCCTGTTAAGATGTGAAAAGACAAATAACAGACTGGGAAAAATATCTGTACATCACAAGGCCAACAAAAGACTTGTATCTAGGAAATACAAAGAACTCTCAAAGCTCGATAGGACAAGAGGAAAAAACAAAATAAAAAGGAACTATCCAAATAGAGAACAGGTCAAAGACGGGAACAGGAATTTCACTGAAGATGGTTTTCAGACAGTGAATAAGCCCTGGAAAAAGATGTTCAGTATCATTAGCCACAAGCGGAACGTACATTAAAACCATAATAAGGTATCATGAAACTTAATTACCTCCCTCCCTCAAAAAAAATTTTTTTAAAGAAAGAAGACACAAAATAGCACATACTGTATGATTCTGTTTATATAAAATTCTAGAAAATGCAAAGGAGTCCATGGTAAGGGAGGGAATGGAAAAATAAACTGCAAAGGGCATGTTGTAAATTTTCTGTATTCTGATTGAGGAGGTGTTCTGATGAGTATATTACACATCTGTCAATACTCCCAAATTGTAGGATTTATATGCAGTTTATTTTATGTAAATTATACTTCAATAAAACTTTTTATGATACTCCTCTGAAAGAGTCTGAATATAAAAATAAATGTCATGGTAACTGCCTTTAAGGAGTTCATAATTACTCCCCTGAAAGTTATTTTTTCTCTTGTTAGGAGACTGGCAGATTTCCACTGATTCTTTTGTTTTCATTTTGTCCTATTTGTGTTACTTATGTTTGCAACATGGGATAAAGGTTTAATTTGTGGCAGACAGAATATGAAGCTTTAATCTCCTTTCCTCTAAATCAGAGTTTACAACCATCTTAATCTTCCTGACAGAGTATGACTTTTAAATAAAATCACAGATTAAACCCTGGCACGGTGAACAAAGAATAACATTCAGTTGCAGTCCAAAGTTACATGAAGTTGAAACATCTCTTAATAAAGCAACCAGATAATTTTTCTGCACATTAAGTTAGGGAAGACTTACTCTTGCAACATTCAAATAGATTTTACCTAAAGAGTGATATAAAGGAACATTTTCAACAACCATGAATTTATGTATTATCATGTAATTTCACACAAACAAGATTACTCACATGAATATAGTCAGTTTTGATACAGTTCTCTGCAATATTTTAAACACTTTAACATCAAATATGCAAAACAAACTTACCGAAGAAATGATTTAATATTTTCAGCTTTCATCTCAGACAGCAGTTCGCCCCTTACATTTTGGTGAGGGCCCACTGAAGTGGCTGTTTCTTTGAGAGGCTTACTAAGCCAGCCTGGAGGGAGAATACAAACACGTATGCACACTACAGACACACATAACTGCTTTTGACTTTACAAAACTAGAAGCCCCCCCCCCCAAACAGCCCTTATCCGAGAAATACATCATGGTGAGCTTGACAACAATAACAAAAAAAAAGTCACACAGATGCAGAAAACCTTACAATTCTGCTGCTAATTCTGAGCCGGTTAAAGGAGTCTGGAGGAGGGGTATCTTTTCGCTTCCCCACGTGTCACGCATCACACGGGCCTCTGGCTTTCCTGTTCCCCCCCCGGGGTCTGGGTCAGAGCGCAGCGCCTCACACACAGGGAGCATTCCACAAACATTTACGTGATAAATGATTACGGAAGGGCAGCTTTTTGCAGCGCTGCCCATATTCGCTACAAGTTTTGCCTCCTTAACGATGCTTGGAAGTGAAATCACCTTTTTCACCCCTGCGGATAGTGGCAACTCTAAACTGCCCTTGCAGCCGCCCTTAACAGTATCGTGCAGGCGGTGCGCATTTAACACACTTGAACTTCGGCCACCCTCTACTAGGAAGGCTGAAGCGGCGGAGCTCGCCGGGCCGGGCGCTCAGCCGGCCAGGGCGCCCCGCGCGCAGCCCAGCCCCGCAGCCCCGGCTCCCGGCTCCTCCGCGGAGGGGCGGCTGCGGGCGGCGGCGCCGGCCCCGGCCCCGGCCCCGGGTCGGTACACTTACCCACCAGAAATCCGCCCAGGAAAGAGGCCAGCGCTGCAGCCAAGCACATCCACAGGTGCGGACGACCCCTGGACTTGGCCATGGCTTCGGCGGGGCTGAGCGGGAGACGCCGGCCGCCGGTGCGAGGTTCGGGAGCGCGGGAGAGCGGAAAGCGCGCGCCCGGTGACGCGGGGGACGCCCAGGTCGCCGCCCACCTCGGCCGCCGCCGACCGGGCGCAAAGCCCCGCCCCTGCCCTCCAGCTCCGTCCAGAAGCGAGTGGAAATCGGCCCCAAACTCCTGGCCCCTGTGAGCCCCGGGGGTTTTGGAGGGGAGAGAGGAAGCCCTGCAAGGGGAGGAGACAATCTTCCTGTTGGCCGGCAACGTCCATTCTGTTGCTCCTGGACAAAGTCGGCCTGGGGTGGGAAGGAGCAGCTAAACATGTCCCGAAGTGTTCCCTGAAAAACTCTGCTTACCAGCCTCTTTCCAGGAACTGCTCAATTTCGGCAGCAAATGCATTTAACTACTGTTTTTCCTTCCGTGTTGATTACCTTCCTGCCAGATTCTGGCTAATTTCTAACTGCTCACACTTGGGGAGCATTTCTGGTCCTGGCTGCTCCTTAACCACGTGCTTTTCAGCCACCTACAACATCCGAACTGATGGGATTGGGTTCTTTTGTTTTCGTTTCCCTGAACAAGCCTCCAAATTTCTGTAATTGTCAGTTTCTTCTTCTGTAACTGGGCTTTTCCCCTACCTCACTGGAATGTTGTAGGTTCAAATTAATATTAACCATGAAAGTGCCTTGCACCATAACTGATGGTAGGTATTCAACAAATGTCACACTCCCTGCTTCCCCCTGCTATCTATCATGTTTATCCCAGACTTTTTCTTTAAAAGATAAGAAGGTTTATAAGATGGTGCCCCCCCAAAACAGGACACCTTCTTCATTCAGCCATTTCAGCCTAGAGGAAGTCTTTAGCATCCACTAACGGATTCCCCATATCTGACTGAAATCAGTTTCGCGGCCAGAGCAAAGTTGTCTGCCGAGGGGACTATGAAGAGGATAGTGCATCTCTGGTAATACCCCCAACTACACTGCGTTGTCTGAAGCCATACTGACCTTACTTAAGGTGTTAGAGCAGGCAGATAGCTAGATATGAGCAGAGAAAGGGGGACACAGAGCAAAGGGCAGGAATTGGGCAGAAAGGAGGGGCACAGGCCAAATGCAGGAAAACATACATCATGTAAGCACCAGGGGGTCCCTGGGCAGAGAAAGAAAAGCAGGAATCTTTGGGCTGATGAGGGGCCACACCTTTTGGCCTGGAGACCAACAAAGAAAGGTCAGAAAAGGCAGGAATTTCCAGGGTCCGAATGTAACCTTTTGTTCATTATGCCCTCATTTCAATAAAATTAGCCTTGCAGATCAGAAGTACCCATCATGCACCGATGCCATGACACTTCCAATCCAGACTAAATAAGGACGAAAATCCCTCCTCCCTTTGGGAAGGTGGAGTTGGGATGATAATCAGGCTCTTCCCTCCCCAGTAAATATTCCGCCCATTCATTTTTACATCCTGTGTAATCAACTTGCCAAAGAAACTGTGGGCAGCCACTCACCTGAGCCTGCCCGCTCTCCCCTTGAGACTCAACTGTCTATTCTTTAATAAATCCTTACTTTACTTTTTTCAACCTCTAAGTCTTGTCCCTGAATTCTTTCTGGGACGGGACAAGAACCTGGAACACCGGTTGGATCCACCAGCAACAAAGGCACTTTTCTTTGCTCCTAACAAGTTGCTAGAAAAGTCTGATTTCTTTTTTTGCAGTGTAATTGTTGATGGGCATAGCTGACATTTTTTTCCTTCAGGACTTTTGTAGAAGTGTTGTAGGAGAAAGGTAGGTTTCTGATAACCTTCAGGCCATGCCACCGAACTAGGTAACAAATTAGAGAACTGAAATGTAAAAACTGATGGCTTCCTAAAACGGGTAACAAAAGGCCAAGAGCAAGAAGAATTAGTTACATCAATGACTGAATGAACTGATAAAGATGATTATAATTTTTATGACTTTCGTCTGAAATATTACTGGCTTTTTAGTCTTTATTTTCCAGATATGAGGAAACTTTTCCTCTTACGTAGTGACATACAGCAATCTGGTAAGTTACACTTTTGTAAGCAGAATTGAAGCATTTATCTTTGTTCTCCCTACCTGATCCCTCCAGAATTTGGAAAGTCATACTGAGTATTCTTATTTTTATGTCAATATAGCTATGTACATAAATTCATTAATAATCTGTTCTCCTTGTGAAAGGACACAATTGGAGATGTTCGTTATATTACCAAGGCTTCGCCTAGAATGTCATATTTGAGAATATGCATCAAATGAGATATGACCAGACAGCTTTAAGGAACTGACATTGACTTTATGGAGACACAAATTCTCTTAGAAAATCAGGTACCTTGCTTTACAGGTTCCCAGCAGCTTTAGGTGAGTAAGGAAGGTCACTTCCTGGCAGATGCAAGAACCTCAGGATATTTGGGGTTTGGAATCTCAAGAAGAGAGAAATTTATCCAAATCTATGGATACTACTACACACAGGTCTGATGGTGAATCCGTGGCCTGGCTTGCTGGCCTTGATAGGCTATTAAAAATTCAGTCTGGAGATTCCTTATGAGAAGTTCCAGCAGAGGGTTTAAAAGAGCCTATGTGGTCAATGGCTATTCTTCCTGGACTTACGTACATAATCTGGCAATATTAATGAAACTAAACTTACTTTGCAAACAAATTCGTTTTAATTTGGCTTTCTTTGGTAGAAATGAGGCTGATTTTAGAAGGGAAAAAAATTGTGTTTCAGTAGAAACTGTAACACACAGTTATGAATATGAGATTCAAAGTTCTGTTCATCAGCTTTGAGGTTTTGTTCTTTCATCTGAAAACTAGACTGAGTCCTGAATTCTTCTTGTTTCTTCAAACGAACATTAACAATTTTTCTCCCACTTTTCACTCAGAATCATTAAGAACTAAAGCTGCCCTTTCCCTGAAGCCCTACAAACTGAAGCTGAACAGCCTGATATAAACGCAAGGGAGCTCACCACAATAGCCCGTGCTTGACCCTCGCTGTGCCTGTCGCTGTGTAAACATTCAGAACATTACCTGAACACCTGATGACATCATGAGAGACATCTCAACCTACAAAAGACGCTTCAACCCTAAGTAACATGTAGAAATCTTCTCAACTGGCAACTCTCTGGACTCAGACACCGGGTTTGCAATGTGCTTCAACTATTAACCTTTGTTTTTCTTTTGTCTCTAGAAATGCATCTATTTCTTGATTGCTCTCTGGAAATAAAAATGCATCTGATTAAATACTTGATTGCTCCTCCTGAAATAAGTACGTGATCTGACCTATTGTCAGAACTAAGAAAGTGGCTTGAAGAGATAAAGCAATCTATCAACTCAACATGTGGACTGTGAAACTTCTCAAAAGATGTTTCAAAGGCAGGACTGTAGAAGAGTAAGATTTGCCACCCCAAACTGACTCTTTGGCTTGTGTACTATTTCTAGGTGAGAACAATTAACCTCAAAGACTCAGGAATAAACGGATCTTCCCTGTAACTGCCTAAAAGAACGTAGACAGAGGACCTGTTCCTGGATTGGAGCTGTCACTGTAGATAGTATAGTACGAACTAGGTGTGGTAGGAAGGGAGGGGGCTAACAAAGTCTTAAAATTCCTCTCTGTCCCATCGTCTCTGCACGGCCCAGCAAACATTTTTTCAATCAAACATTTACTTTCTATCTCAGTGTGAATTGCCTTTCTTCCCTTTGAAGTCCCAAACCACCAGTCCCAACATTCTGTTTTGTCTTTAGCTAAAGATGGTATTTACAGAAAGGGTTTTGGCCATTTTGGGTGGTTATTCAGTTCTTTTGGGTCTCTCTCACGTATACGTGTGATTAAATTTTGCTTGATTTTCTCATGTTTAAAAAAAAGAAGCCTAAATTATTTGTGAAATTTGTTTTTTACTACTGTCCCAATTTTTATAGCTAATTAAATGTTGACTAATAGAAGAAATCAGTGTATTAATTAGCACAGTTTCCCAATTTGATTTATCTTCCCGAATTAAAATTAGATTATTGATTTATTCAATATTTATTGAGAGGCTATAGAATTCCAGACATTGTGAAAAATTCTGAAGATATGGTTCTTGCCTTTAGGAAGCCTGTAGGCTTCCTAGTCCAAAGGGAAGTATAACACAATGTGTTGTGTGGCCTTCCTAATACAATGAGAAACACAATGAGAAGGCAAGTATTGAATTATTAAAATGTAATAAAAAATGTAAGAGTTAAATGTAAGAAGTCCTAAGAAGGAGCAGTATTACCTTAAATGTGAAGGTTGTCGCTGCCTTAACAGGTGGCATCTGCCATCTTTAGCTTGAAAATCCATTATAAAAAGTCCAGTTAGTTGGTTCAGCAAGTCTTTGGCCTTATTTAAAATATAGATACAGATGAATTATTCCATCTTCTTAGCTAAGCTTATAACAGAAGGCTGCTATCAGAGTTTCTAATTATTAGCACCTTAGAAGATATTTGCATCTTAGAAAGCACACTTTACAAAGCAACATTGTTGATTTATGCCAACCACTTTCAGTCTTCAAAGCTAAAAAATGCATAGGAAACTTTTAGTATTGGAAAATCAATCTTTCAGTGAAGCTGTTTAACACATTTGACTTGCTCATTATTCAGAGTGTGAACAAAAAATACTGTAAACCACATCGGCAAACAAAGAATGCTGAAGCCATCAAGTCATCAGCTGCAGCTGCCACCCCCCAGTGAAGACAAGCCTGCAGCCCAGCCTCTGCAGCCACTCACAATGGTGCACTCTGAGGGTACTCAGGATAAGAAAGGACAGGAGACTGGCCCTAGATAGCTGGGTGCTTGTCAAAGGAATGAAATTGATGAGCCCATATGTTTATTTCCTCCCATACATAGAAAAGCACTAAATTCTTTCACTTGAGATGCCTGGTTTTCTTTAGATAACAAGTAACCTTTTATTGTTCCAACTACCTGGTCTGTTGTAAAGCTCCTATATATCCTGGCTCCTCCCCTATCTCTTTGGAGCAGTCCCTCCAAGCGATCTGAGAGGCTGTCATCCCGGCTCGAGTCCTCCCACCAAATAAAACATAACTCTCAACTTTTAGGCTGTGCATTTATTTTAGTCAACAAGGGCAAGACAGAACTCACTGTCTTCTCCATTCATAAAGTTAAACTGTTCTTATATAATCTTCCCCCCACCACTTCTCACATCCTAGAAGAGGCATTCTTGTAACTTTTAAGTTCAAATCACCAACAAATGGGTCACAGCAACGTCTGAAAACGTATGTACTAATAAAGCAGGGTATGTCAATTTCTTAATAAACACGCCAATAATTAAGATTTAATGTAGAAGAAATAATGTCTAGTGTCAAATTTCATGTTTTATCTGAAGATGTTGCCTTATCTTTCACAAAAAAGGGATCATCTAGATGCTAACTGTACAGATATAGACATGATGCCATTACTGATATTGCAAGGTCATCCACACAGCGGTGTTCACCTTCCAAAAACGTGAAAGGTTGATGTCATGATGGCTGAGATTCATGACAACTGACACATTCCAGCTGAGTATTTCTAAAATCCTGGCACCAAAACCCGCCCAAATTAGCTTCAAACTTAAAATAAGACATTAGAAAAAAAGAAGAAAAAAAAAAAAAGATGTTAGAATGTTAGGATATTGTATGGTATACCATAACCTACCAAACAGGTGAGAAGTGAGACAGAAGTACAGGGGGGAAAAGTATAAAAAACTATTAAAAGTAAGTGAGAAGAAATTTTCAAAGAAAAGCAGAAAACCATGATTGGATGACTTCCTTCTGATGTCACAATTACTCTACTCAACAGCAAATGTAGAAATTAGAAAAGACCCACCAAGGTAAAGGGTAAAACAGAGAGGACCCCAACTCTTGTCCTCCTATCCATCCAGGTGTGTGTACCATGATGCTAACATTCCAGGTGGAACCTTGGCACTGGTAAGCTATACTATTTGGCTTTTAAACCAAGTTTTCCTTTTCAGTATTCCTCATCCCTTACCATTAACAGGTACCTTCAGCCTATTTTCCATGACAGCCTTTACCTAACAGTGCTAGGATCAGGGGACCCCTCGTGCTTTTTCTTCCAACACTCCCATTGCCTGTCCTCATTTACATCCTCAGTCCCTGTGTACCTTCAGTATCATTAGATTATGAGTCAATCTCTCTAGATTCTTGAGCTTTCTTCCTATAGCCCTTTCTCTATTCCATCTTACCTGCCTCCTATTTTTACATGAGGATACCTTTTTCCCTAAAACCAAAAAAATTCCCACCTCATGGGGAGGTAGAAATGAGTCTCATAAAGACCCATGGGGTCAGAGAGGAAGGATGGACCTTTGCTTTGCCATCATTATTCGCTGCGTGTTCCCTTTTGACATTGCTACCCTCTGATTGCATCATTTGCTTTCTATTCCCATCATTGTCCCCAGCTGAGCATATTCTCCCACCTTCTGCAGTGGTTTTAATGGCTGTCATGTAGATTTTTGGTGCACCTCTGGCCCTTCACTCTTCTTTTTCTTTCACACCTGGCATCCAATCCACCAAAAAGTTCTGTTGCTTCTGCAATCAAAATATATCATGAATCCAGCCGCTTCACCAGTCAGTATTCATGTAACCCTAACCACAGTCATCTCTCATCTAGACTTCTGCAACAGACCCCTAACTGGCCTCTTCCCCCAGTGTTGCTCCTGTAGTGACAATCTTTGACTCAGTGGAGCTTGCTTCCTAAAGTGGCAGTCAGATCACGCTATTATTAAAAATCCTTCAAAGCTTTCTCATTAAACTAAAAAATGAAATTCAGATTCCTTAGAGTGGCAACTAAACTTGCTTGATCTAGCCTTTGAACCTCACCTCCCTTCAAGGGAAGAGACTAAGGACACACATGCAAACCAAATGCACAGAGACCAGGAAACAACCTCATCAGCAGAGGCCACTAGCATCACAAAGAAGCAGACAACACCAGAGGGCGGCTGTGGTACCATGCTCTCCCAGTGCCAGTGCGGTACACCCGTATGCCTACAGATGGAGAAGGCATCGGTAAATGGCCAGTGGCCGAGAAAATTCCTGGCCTTCTCCCACAGTACTATCCATGGCTTGCTAACAAGACACAATGGCAAGAAAAGGGAATTCAACAATTTTATAATTGGACGCAGTTATTGGAAAAGCTGATATTATTTCATGTTTTTACTCCAGTGAGCTGAGACTCTTTTATTAACTGGTACCTCTCCTTGACCAGCTAGAGTGACCAAGGGCAGTATAATTTATAATAGAATTCTATATTAGAATTGTATAAAATATAATTCCTATTTTACAAAGGCAATATAATTCATAATGATAGAATTGTATATTAGAATTATATAAAATATAAGTCCCATTTTGCAAGCCCCACCCATAATAAGTTTCAACCCTATCATTCCCTAAACTGCACTGCCCGTATTTACGATGCGGTGCTTATTCTCTGCTCTCTGAATCTCAGACCCTAAGAAAGGATGCCAGACATTTGCCAGGCTTCTCACTGCGACCTGCTCTCACGCAGAATGCCTTTTTCTTTTTTCTTGGCTCCAATCAAGTAAGGCTATTCCTGAGTAAGTGAAAGAGGTTTTCAGATGACCGAGTGGTGAAGTTATTGCTGACTCTGATTCACACAGAGAAAGAGGGTGAGAAAGATCAAGGGAAGAAGAGACAAAGGGTAGGAGTCCCACGGTGCGGTCCAAGGGGGTGTGAGATAATGCTCCGTGGATGCTCTCTGGCTTTCACGGAGACCAAAATTTTAACAACCAATTTACCCCATTTCCGAAAACACAGGTCATTCTTCCAGAGCAAAAGGAAATCTCTAACAAACCGTTGGGCTGCACCTCACAGGTGCAAGAGGCCTGTACCGGCCCAGCTTCAGGACCAGAGAAAGAGCCCGGAGTAGTGACAGAGACATCGGTGGTTTAGGAGGTGGGGGAGCTTACAGGTCTGACACAAGGTCCTGGAGTGACTCCCCACTGTGTGTGGCCAGAAGGCATCAGGTTGGCTCATTAGTTACCAGGGAAACCAGCAGAAGGACACACCCCTCACTGCCCCTTTGATAAGGACAATCACCAGCTGGGGCCTGGGGCAGGAATGCAGGAAGGCAGTCCCATCAGTAGGGTGCAGGTGAAGCAGGCCCTGGTCGAACAGGGGATGCACAGAGAGCAAGAGGACGGCCATCTTGGGTGGGCTGGCCATACATCAACAGAGGCAGTTAATTCACTTCTCCTTAAATTCTTTTCTTCATAAATAAGAATGTTATTAGCATATTTTATAAAAATTCCTTTAAGCTGGAACAAAATATCTTAGTGTAGCTTGGATATTGAAAATACGATAAAAGACCTTGGAACTAAGTAAGTAAGTAAAGGTGGACTAACTGTCCAAAAAAATCAAAGGGTGATTGTAGCCAACTGTAGAAATTGTCACAAGTTTCTCCTCAAAAAGATTTAAAAAGCATCAGTTCCAATCAACATGGAAAGATAGATCCCAGGACCGTTATCCAGGTCATTCTCCTCGTCATCTTCGTGTGGTGAGCAGGTATCCTCTAAAGCCAGCATCTTACCATCAAAATGTTGCATTTTCTATATTACTTAGAGAAGAAAGAGTCTGTCCTTGCAATTTATTGGCTTGTAGGAAACCCCCCACCCCCTCCCCATCAAAATACAGCCAAAGAGAAAGACTCTACCCTCTTGGGCAATCAGCTTTCCTAAATTTTATATCTTTTCTTATTTGATAAGTTTTGGTGAAATCAAATTTAAAACTCATCTATAAATTCAGAATTTAGAGTGAGGTGATTACTATTCACCTTTGACTTTAAAAATTGCTTTGGATACTTGCTTTGCAGTCATTGGGAAAGGGTGTTCACCTGTAATGACAACTCTTCAAAAAATTAAAAATAGAATTACCATATGATCCAGCAATTCCACTTCTGTATCTAGCCAAAGAAACAAAAACATTAATTTGAAAAGACATCTGCACCCCCATGTCCACTGCAGCATTATTTTCAGTAGCCAAAATATGGAAGCAACTAAAATGTACATCGATGAATAAATGGATAAAGAAAACATATATATATATACACGCACATATATATATCTATACACACATATATATAATTAAGCCATAAAAAGAACGAAATCTTGTCATTTGTGACAACATAGATGGACCTTGAGGACATCATGCTAAGTGAAGTAAGTCAGTAAGTCACACAGGAAAAGTTAAATACCATATAATCTCACTTATGTGGAATCTAAAAAAACAAACGAACAAAAAACATATACACATATGTTCTTCAGCTTTGTCTGCTGAGAGGACCTGGCAGAACCATATTCCAGTAGCAGTGAACACATTAATCTTCTATATCTTGGCTTCTAAATATCATTTTCCACTCAATGGATCAAGGATCTTTGGAGAAATGGTTTATTCCAGAGCTGTGGCACAGGAAATGCAAGATAAGTCTGGAACATCGTGTTGTGCCATTAATTAAGGAAATGCTCAAGAAATGATGGAGACATGACAAAAGGACAGGGAGAGCATCCTGAAGGCACTGCCATTGATCAAATCTGGGATAATTTGACATCAAAATAAACAGTGCATGTAGCTAATTATAACTCACTGAATAAAACTGGAAATCATGAGTCCAAATGGTTATCAATGAATAAATTGAAATAATAATAAATAACTGAATAAATTTAATGAGAAATATGCTATTTCCATAGCTTCCAAATACCTAGCCACTTATATATTTAAATCAAAAGGGAAAAAGTAACTTTAAAGTGGGGAAACCTGGCAGACACCACCTTAAACAAGTGACCTAAATAAACATCACCAATAATGGGTCCATCAAAATCATGCACCATTAGACAGCACCACTTTTGTGACTTTCTGGCCAAAGATGCATAATCTATTTATAATTATGAGGAAACAGACAAAATCATTTTAAGAGATTCTACAAAATATCTGGCCCTTCATTTTCAAAATTATTAAGGGTGTGAAAGTTAAGATTTGAACTGTTCTGAAATAAATGAACTAAAGAGACATGACAAATAAATGGAACTCGAGCTTCTGAATTGAATGCTTTTGTTGTAAAGGACATTATTGGGATAACTGGCAACTACGGATTAGGGTCTAAGGATAAAGTGACAGGAAGGCATCAGTGTTAAATTTCTGACCTTGATGGTTGTATTGTGGTTATGTGGGAATAATCCCTTATTTGTAGGAAATACCTGCTACAGTATTCAGTGGTCATGGTTTTGGGGTCAACAACTTACTCTTCAATGGTTTTGGAAAAAGAAATAATCTTTGCACTAGATTGCAACTTTTTGCAAGTTTGTGAGCCTTTCAACATTCAATTAAATTGTTCTACGTGAATCTTCTATTACAATCACCTCTGCAATTAGTATATCAGCTCTGATACAGTTTTATCGCCAGCTTAGGGCATATCATATGGACACAGAAGGAGACCAGAGTACCAGGACAAACAGATCAAACAAAGGAAGAGGGCCTGAACCAGAAACCCAGCCGACAAGACAGTCCTCAGGACACCTGAACTGAGGGTTTTTCTACTAATACCCTAGTGGGTAGGGATTTATAGTTACTGGCATTTGTCCTATAAGAATACAGTCACGCAAACTGTGCAAAATTTAATTAAAAGTGAGGGTTTATTCTTCTCAACTTACTCATGTTGTTGACTTTTTGAAGTCCTGTATTTAGAAGACGTCAAATGACAGGGATTCAGTGGTTTCGGCTCTTCCGGGGAGCAGCAGGTAGCATGCCTTCACAGAATGATCTCTGGGTCGGGAAAGTCATTGTCAGGGGCTCAAGCCATTGAACTGGATGGAATCCCGGTCTGCCTCATTCACAAAGCCTGGGTGGCAGACTCTAGACAGGAATTTAACTGAAGTGCAACTCCATTCATTTTGAAGAGACAAAGCAATTCACTTCCCATTCAGTCTACTTTTAATTGGTGGAAAAAGCACGATACACACAATCATATATACACATTGTATACATTTAGAAGAAAATTAGAGAGACTCCTCACTAGAGGAGAAAATTAGAGTGAGTTACCCAAATCTGTCCAATTTAGATAAAAAATGTAAACCGACAATTTTGCAAACTTCTGTGTCCAATTTGCAAATATTTACAAACTTAGAGTAATAATAATTTCATACAATTTTATTTCCAGTGTGGAAAAGTTTGGATGTCTTAGAAGTTGATTATTCTCTATTCCATATTTCTAAACAGTTAAAAGTCCTTTAAAAGTTGATTTGGCTTTTTTTTTTTCATTTTCAAATTCCTTCTCTATCAAAGTAGGGTTCTTTTGGTGTTTCTTTTTAAAGGGATAAATATCAGTAAGAATTTTCAGAAATATGATAACTAAAAGTGTATGAAGGCACTGACATTCATATCCACAGTATAATTTAGTGTTTTTTATACCAAAAGAAAAAAAAATGAGGTACCATGTAATTTAATCTGCAATACAGAGTATAACAAAATACTGCTGTATTTAAAAAAAAAAACACTTCCATTGTGCACCGTATCACCTGTAACCTACATCATTATTGGCCCAGCTTTTGGTATCTGTTAGGTTCTATTCTGCAAGCAACATTCGCTGATTGACCCATTTATATACAGTTCTAGAAAATACAAACTAGTCTCTAGTGACAGAAAGCAGATCAGTGGCTGCCTGCAAAGAGCAACGTGGAGGGCCGGGGGAGCTTTTAGGTGATGGGTGTGTGCTATACTGATTGCGGTGATGTGTTTACCACGTATACACATGTCAAAGCTTACCGAATTGTGCAGTTTAAAAATGGGCAGTTGAGTGTATGTCAATCATGCTTCAACAATGCTGTTTAAAAAGAAGAAAAAGGAAAAAAGATAGTTGCTTTCCTTCCTACGTTTCAGGCACAGTCACTTGAGCCAGAAACCGTGGACTCAGCCAAGATCCACTGTCTTTCTCTATCGGGTTAGAAGTTATATCTCAATTAGCACACACGTATTTTTTAATGGAATGGATTTGAGGGTAAGTAACCTGAAAGGTTAATTGGAAGAGAGGCTTATACACATGAGCCTCTATTTCCCAAAACGTGTCATGTTAAAACAGTACTTTCTCCCTTTCATATTTGGCAATATTATTACTCAAATGTTAACATTTATTATAATAATTATAATAAGTAGTTATGTTATAATACATTTCAGGCTTGAGTTCACAGAATCCAAGTAGGAAAATTCAGAGGACATTTTTCTTCTTGGATGAACACTGACTTTTTTCTTGCTTCTTGCCCCAGAAATCTTAAACCCTACTCAGAACAAGCCATGCAGACAATTCTTGCCACACAGGAACTACTTCATCCACCACATGGTCCCTGAGCATGGTGTTCACAGGCCCCATCCAGACTGGCCAAGAAGCCTTTGCCTTGCTTTATCGAAAAGGTAGACTTTATTATTATTTTTTAATTAAAAAATTTTAATATAACTTAATCAGAAAATACATGTATATCATGTTTAAGAATTTGTTAGCACAAAGCCTTGAGTTTTTAAATGATTTCAAAATAGGTTTACATAACTTCCCATCCTTTGCTTCCCCACCCCAGTTTTATTGAAATATAATTGACATATATCACTGCATAAGTTCAAGGTGAAAAATCCATATTTGTAAGATGACTACTACAATAAGTTTAGTTAGCATCAATTATCTCATACAGATGCAATAAAAAAAAAAGCAAAAAAAAGAAAGAAAAGAAGGTGAAGTGTTTTTTTTTTAATGATAGAAAATACCAAGGGGATAAAGATAGTGTTGTATTTACTCTAAATTTGGGTAGATTGAAATAAGATATTCAAAGTATTCATAGAATCCAACAACACATAAAAAAGATTATACATCATGACCAAGTGGGGTTCATCCCAGGGACACAAGGCTGGTTCAACATACGCAAATCAATCAGTGTAATACATCACATCAACAAGAGAAAGGACAAAAACCACATGATCATCTCAATCGATGCAGAAAAAGCATTTGATAAAATTCAACACCAATTTATGATAAAAACTCTCGCCAAAGTGGGTATAGAGGGAACATATCTCAACATAATAAAAGCTATATATGACAAACCTACAGCCAGCATAGTACTCAACGGTGAAAAACTCAAAAGCTTCCCACTAAAATCTGGGACAAGACAAGGATGCCCACTATCACCACTCCTATTCAACATAGTCCTGGAAGTCCTAGCCACAGCAGTCAGGCAAGAGAAAGAAATAAAAGGGATCCAAATTTGAAAAGAAGAGGTAAAAGTGTCATTATATGCTGATGACATGTTACTATATATAGAAAACCCTAAAAAGGTCCACACAAAAGCTACTAGAGCTGATTGAAGAATTCAGCAAGGTAGCAGGTTACAAAATTAACGTTCAAAAATCAGTTGCATTTCTTTACACTAACGACAAATCAACAGAAGAAGAAAGTAAAGAAACAATCCCCTTTAAAATAGCAACCAAAGTAATAAAATATCTGGGAATAAATCTAACCAAGGAGGTGAAAGAATTATACACAGAAAACTATAAACCATTGATGAAGGAAATTAAAGAAGACTTTAAAAAATGGAAAGATATTCCATGCTCTTGGATTGGAAGAATCAATATTGTTAAAATGGTCACACTGCCCAAGGCAATCTACAGATTTAATGCAATCCCTATCCAATTACCCAGGACATATTTCACAGAACTAGAAAAAATCATAATAAAATTCATATGGAACCATCAAAGACCTAGAATTGCCAAAGCATTACTGAAGAGAAAGAAAGAGGCTGGAGGAATAACTCTCCCAGACTTCAGACAATACTATAGAGCTACAGTCATCAAGACAGCATGGTATTGGTACCAAAACAGACATATAGACCAATGGAACAGAATAGAGAGCCCAGGAATGAACCCACAAACTTTTGGTCAACTCATCTTTGACAAAGGAGTCAAGAATATACATTGGAATAAAGACAGTCTCTTCAGCAAATGGTGTTGGGAAAACTGGACAGCAGCATGTAAAACAATGAAGCTAGAACACTCCCTTACACCATATACAAAAATCAACTCAAAATGGATTAAAGACTTAAACATAAGACAAGATACAATAAACCTCCTAGAGGAAAACATAGGCAAAACATTATCTGACATACATCTCAAAAATTTTCTCCTAGAAGAAATAAAAGCAAGAATAAACAAATGGGACCTAATGAAACTTACAAGCTTCTGCACAGCAAAGGAAACCAGAAATAAAACAAGAAGAAAACCTACGGAATGGGAGAAAATTTTTGCAAGTGAAACCGACAAAGGCTTGATCTCCAGAATATATAAGCAGCTCATACGACTCAATAAGAAAAAAATAAACAACCCAATCCAAAAATGGGCAGAAGACCTAAACAAGCAATTCTCCAAGGAAGACATACAAATGATCAAAAAGCACATGAAAAAATGCTCAATATCACTAATTATCAGAGAAATGCAAATCAAAACTACAATGAGGTATCACCTCACACCAGTCAGAATGGCCGTCATTCAAAAATGACAAATGCTGGAGAGGCTGTGGAGAAAGGGGAACCCTCCTCCACTGCTGGTGGGAATGCAGTTTGGTGCAGCCACTATGGAAAACAGTGTGGAGATTCCTCAAAAGACTAGGAATAGACTTACCATATGACCCAGGAATCCCACTCCTGGGCTTGTATCCAGAAGGAAATCTACTTCAGGATGACACCTGCACCCCAATGTTCATAGCAGCACTATTTACCATAGCCAAAACATGGAAACAGCCTAAATGTCCATCAACAGGTGACTGGATAAAGAAGAGGTGGTATATTTATACAATGGAATACTACTCAGCCATAAAAACCGACAACATAATGCCATTTGCAGCAACATGGATGCTCCTGGAGAATGTCATTCTAAGTGAAGTAAGCCAGAAAGAGAAAGAAAAATACCATATGAGATCGCTCATATGTGGAATCTAAAAAACAAAAACAAAAACAAACAAACAAACAAAAAACAAAGCGTAAATAAAGGACAGAAATAGACTCACAGACAGAGAATACAGACTTGTGGTTACCAGGGGGGTGGAGGGTGGGAAGGGATAGACTGGGATTTCAAAATTGTAGAATAGACTACACCAAAAAAAAAAAAAAAAAAAGAAAGAAAGAAAAATGTTTTTCCGTGTGATGAGAACTCTTAGGATTTACTCCCTTAAATTTCCTGTATATCACACAGCCGTGTTAACTACATCGTATGGTTCATTACATCCCTAGTACTTCTTTATAATTGGAAGTTTGCAGCTTTTGGCCATCTTCTTCCAGTTCCCCCTGCTCCCCACCCGCCGCCTCTGGTAACTACAAATCTGATCTCTTTCTCTGTACTGTTTTCCACAGTAGCTGTACCCAGTTCACAATCCCACCAACAGGACACAAGGGTCCCCTTTTCTTCACATCCTGGCCAGGACTTGTTCTCTTATCTTTTGCTGATGGCCAGTCTAACAGGCATGAGGTGGTATCTCATTATGGCTTCTGATTTGCATTTTCCTAATGACTAGTGAAGTTAAGCTTCTTTTCATATTGTACCTGTTGGTCATTCATATATTTTATTTGGAAAAATGTCTATTCAAGTCTTTTGTCCATTTTTAATTTGATTATTGTTGTTATTATTTTTTGCTGTTAAGTTTATGATGTATTTTGGATGTTAACCCCCTTATTAGATACATGGTTGGCAAATATACTTTCCCATTCTGTAGTTGTCTTTTCACTTTGTTGATTGTTTCTTTTGCTGTGTAGAAGCTTTTTAGTTTGATGTAGTCCCACTTGTTTTCTATTTTGTTGCTTGTGTTTTAGGTGTCATAGCCAAAAAAAAAGAAAAAAAAAAAAATCACTGCCAAGACTCACGTCAAGGAACTTTTTATTAGTGTTTCTTTCTAGGAGTTTCAGGTCTTATATTTATGTCTTTAATCCATTCCTAGTTAGTTTTTATGAGTGGTGTGAGGCAAGGGTCCAGTTTCATTCTTTTACATGTGAGTGTCCAATTTCCCCAGCACCATTTAAAAGGATTTTTCTTGTATATATATGTGTGTGTGTGTGTGTGTGTGTGTGTGTATTTATTGAAGTATAGTCAGTTTACAATATTGTGCCAATTTCTGGTGTACAGCACAATGCTCAGTCATACATGAACATACATATATTTGTGTTCACATTCTCCTTCACCATAAGTTACAAGATATTGAACACGGTTCCCCAGCACCATTTATTTAAAGAAACGCTCTTTTCCATTGAGTATTCTTCAGTCCCTTGTCAAATATTACTTGATTGTGTATTCCTTCAAAATATGTTCTTCAAGATTAATTGGTATATTTTTTTAACACTTCTAATGTTTATATAACTTTTAGAATCAACTTTTATTTTCATAGGAAAAAATTCTGCTTGTAGTTTTAATTTTAATCAGAATGATTAATATCTGACACATTATTTAATAAATTAAACTATCTATTAAAATATATCACCACAAATAAAATTTCTTGAGGCAAACATCTACGACTATTTTTAAGAAAGGAAAAAAGATCTGAAGTTACAACAGATTTAAGAAACTGCGAAAGCAGAAAATGGCTCCTGCAAGGATTACACACCTTCAGTGTTTTTAATAATAGCCTGTAAAAGGAGGTTATTTCCACCAGGTGGCGGTAGTGCATCAATTTCAGCCGCTGAACTAAGACACTGTTTATTCAAGGATTACAATGGGCATTTTAAAACAAATTCTAATGTATAGAAAAAAGCAATATAACTCAATAGGTTTTTAGTACGTATAGTCTTGGCTGATCATTTTAGTGGCTTAAATTATTTTCCATTTTAATATTTTAAAGGAAGCAGCACTATGCATATTGGCCCATTAGACCTGGGAAAGTGTTTTATTCTATTTTCAGAAGTATGTTTTATTTAAAAATACTAAACTTCCATAATTGATAAATATTAAGTTTTAATTTTATTAAAAAAAAAAGGGTCCATACAAATACCCAACTGATTTCTTAAAAGGGTGCATAAACCAATCAAAGGGGGATGAATAGCCTTTTCAAAAAATGGTGCTGGAGCAACTGGGTTTTCATAGGCACAAAAATGAACCTTGACCTAAATTCACACCTTGTACAAAAAATAACTTAAATGGATCACAGTCTTAAATGCAAAATGTAAGACTATAAAACTTTTAAGAAAAAAAAAAAGAAAAACTATCCTGGGGAGCCAATGCTCAGCAAAATTTTAGGCTTGACAACAAAAATCACAATCCACAGAAAGGAAAAAAAAATTAAATTGGACTTCATCAAAATTAAAAACTCTGCCCTGGGAAAGACCCTGTAGATATTTTGAAAAGACAAATTACAGACTAGGATAAATCATTTTGCACACCACATATCTGACAAGGGACTTGAATTTAGAACACATGAAGAGTTCTAAAAACTCAACAGTAAGAAAACAAGCTATTCAATTAGAAACTAGGCGAAAGGCATGAATGGACATTTTACTGAAAATGATACAGATGCTTAAATAAGCACAGAAAAATATAGTAAAAATCATTAGCCATTACGGAAGTGCACGGTGAAACCACAGTGAGATGTCACAGCACATCTTTCAGAATGGCTAAAATAGTACCACCACCAAATGCTGGCAAGGATGTAAGGGAACCAGATCACTCACACGTTGTTGGTGGGAATGCAAAATGGTACAGTGTGTCTGGAAAAGAGGATGGCAGTTTCTGACAAAACTACAACCCATTTTTGGAACTCCTGGACATTTATTCTGGAGCTATGAAATAGGTTTATGTTTGCACAAACACAGACACACACACATATATGAATGTGTATAGTATATAGTTTATCTTCACAATAGCCGTAAACTGGAAGCAACTCAACTGTCCTTCAACGGGTGAGCGGTCAAACCAACCATGGTACCTCCATACCATGAAAGACTACTCAGCAATAAAAAGGAACAGAGTATAAATACATGCAAAACTCAGGTGGATCACAAGGGAATTATGCTGAGTTAAAAAGTCAGTCTCAAAATGTTTCATACTATATATTCCCATTTATCAAAACTTCTTGAAATGACAAATTTGTAGAGAGGGAGAGCAGATGAGTAGTGGCGAGGGGTTAGGCACAGGAAGGATGACGGCGTTGGCTGTGGCTCAAAAGTGTAGAACAAGGGATCCTTGAGACAGAAGGATCTGTAACTTGATTCCGTTGTACGACAATGAATCTCCACATGCAGTACTTTTGTGTGTCAGCTTCGCTGCTTACATCCCCTTCTTTCACACTCTTAACAGTGACCACTGGAGTTCTGTGTGTGTCACTATCATTTTACTATCTTTGTCTTTTATTGTCTAATATTTTAATACAATAAGTTTGCTCATTTTGCAGGTAAGTCTACCCAGGAAGTCAGATATTTTTTTTTTCTGTCAGGCATCTGTCTCCCAACAGTTCTGTGAACCCAAAGAAGGAGCCAAAGGACGAGACTCCAACAGCTACCAGCACCCCGACTATGCAGATAGACATTCGACAAATCTGACAAATCTCCCCGGAGGTGCTTACCCTGGGGCCTTCAAGAAGCCTTCATGGGGCAGTGCGGGTGGGGCAGGACTCCCTCGGGGGAACTTGTCCGATGAAGGTAATTCCCTGGAGGGAAGAGAGGGGTGCGGGTGAAGAAGAGGTTCTCAGGAGGCTATCTAGATGGGCTCTCAGCCTTCTATGGGTCAGGGATTCTAAAAAAATGTGTTCAGCTAATCATTATGGGAGAAGGTACATGAATGACCAGGAAATTTTTGAAAAGAAGTCATAAGGGGGAAGTTACTTTACCAGATTTTGAATGCATTAAAAATAAACACTATGGGGGAGGGTACAGCTCAGTGGGGGAGGGTACAGCTCAGTGGTAGAGTGCGTGCTCCGCATGCACAAGGTGCTGGGTTCAATCCCCAGCTCCTCCAGACAAACGAACAAACAAATCTAATTACCTTCCCCCATCAGCAAAAACAAGCAAACAAAAAACCCACATCAGTATAGGTGAGAAACAAAATGATGAAGAAGGTAGCACGAGTTGAGCATTGACTAATTTAATTATCTCAATCCATTGAAGAAAGAGGTCCTGTTATTATTACAAATAATAAGCTTTACCAAGGAGGAGAGAAGGTACAGAGAGGGTCAGCAACTTGTCCAAAGTCACACAGCTATTAAGTAATTGACCTGGGAGCCTACCAGGTCTGGACCCAGGTAGCTTGGGTCCAGAAGAGAACAGAAAAATCTGAAAATAGCAGGTAAATATGCTTTAGAATGCATTATGTCATAACAACTGCATTTCAGACTAGAGAGCATGGAAGAAGAGGGGAGAGGCAGTGGGTCTGGATATTTACAGTGGGAATTGGATAATTGAATTTGACCCACCTTTTGTTGGAAGATCAGGCCTCTACTAAAAGTGAAGCTTATGGAAGTGTTTGCCCTGACTTCAAATACTTTAAATTGTTATGTGCTTAAGTTAAAATGTGTGCTTTCGAGTCTGAAAGTTAAAGGAGGCCACTTATTGGTGGAGGGCCTCTAGAAAGTGTTTTAAAATTCACTGGCTCTATTTCCTTATTAGTAACAAGGGTACGTAACTCTGGCCCAGAGAGGGCTTGGGAGGCTCAAGACAATGTTTGTAAACAAAATCTTACCTGGAACATATTGAGTGTTCAGCCCAATCAAATCATCAAATTTGTGGAATTAAATTTAACAATATAGATACTTGGAGATTTTGGGTTCCATTGATGTTTAATTTTTTTAATTTAATTTTTTTAAATGGGGGGAGGTAATTAGGTTTATTGATTGATTTAATGGAGGTACTGGGATTTAAACGCACGACCTCATGCATGCTAGGCATGCAGTCTACCACTGAGCTATACCCTCCCCCTCCATGGATATTTTAAATTCATTGGTGTTTAATGCTTGGAGGGCAATCAGGAGAGCAATTCTCGGTGAGCATCTAGCCCGACCTGGAGAAAGGGCTTGTGCCTGCGTTCCCACAAAGGGAGGGTTTGCTGCAGCAAAGTTCTACTTCCCTCTCTGTTTACTCATGTCAGGGTTGCTTCGACCTTAGTATACTTGGTCAGTGGGGATCGCTTCCCCAAACCCTGTTGTCTATTTTTTTTCTTTCACTTCTTAAAAAGAACCTTAAAAAGAGACAAATAGATTACATTTTTATAAAAATAAGAAAACATGAATAAGAAAGAAGAAAAACAGAAAGAAGAAAATTAAAAAGCCAAATAAAAATAGTAAATAAAACAAAGCAATAATTTTGACACCCAGTGGCAACCAGGGTTTAACAATGTGGCATGTATCATTTTATGACTGTACTTTTCAGACGGGCTCACACCATTCACACTGCCCCGTACACGCTGAGTTACTGTACAATGTATCCGGGTCGCTGGTCAGGTCAGAAAGCTAAGCAGTACTCTACCACTGAGCTACACCCTCCCCTCTCCCAAACTTTTTAACGTTTGTTATATATTTCACATTTACATAATTATGAAACCTTCATAACACTGTTACGATTTTTGATTAAATAATCAGTTATTTTAAAAGGGTTTTACCACAAGAAAAAGTCATACTTACCCATGTAATTGTAACTTCTGGTGTTCCACATTTGTGTGTGTGTGTATGTTCATGTATTCATTATAACATGGGTATGTATCTATAAGACACAAATTCGTGCAGTTCTGCATCATTCAGGAGGGTGAACCCAGTCTCCGTTACTCCATCTTAAGAAGTAGAAGTCTTTTTTTCTCTATCTTTAACTAGTATTAAGTTTTTTTTAGTTAAAAGAAACTGGTTTTTTAATTAACTTTGTTATTTTTTCTATTGTTGCAGTATTTAAATATTAACTACTTGTTTCTGGAAGACTGGTGAGAATAAAAATAATTAGATTTCTCATTTGGGGCATACATTCTTAAGAAAATATTAAATTAAGATGCAACAATGGGAGACTGGAAAATATTGTAGATTAACAATGACTTCTATCTGGGTGATATTTTCCAAGCAAATATGTAGTTATGCATTTTTAAAAACATATGAAAAATAAGTTGATTTTGTTTTAACTGATCATATTCAATCTCATTGTCTCTTCAAGGAAATCATTATTTTGGATGTTTTATTGTAAATAGGCCAGAATTTTGAGGCCATTGACACACTTGATTTCTAAAGGCAACCTCTAAATTTTTTTAAAATAGATTTTAAAATTTTTTTAGAGCAGTTTTAAGTTCATAGCAAAATTGAGTGGAAATAAGGAGATTCCCATAACCTGCCTGCCCCCCCCCCCACATGCACAGCCTCCCCCACAAGCAACATTCTGCACTGAAGAGGTACATTTGTTACAGTCAATGAAACTACATTGACACATTATCACCAAATCCATGGTGTGCATTAGGGCTTACTTGTTGCTATGCATCCTATGAGTTTGAATAAATGTTTACTGACATGTATCCACCTTCATAGTATATACAGAGTGTTTTCACTGCCCTGAAAGTTGTCTGTGCTCCACCCTCCCTCCCCCAACCACTGGTAACCACTGATAGTTTTTACTGTCTCCATAGTTTTGCCATTTCCAGAATGTCATAAAGTGGGAATCATACAGCATGTAGCCGTTTCAGATTGGCTTTTTTCACTTAGTAGTATGCAGTAGGATTCCTCCGCATCTTTTTGTGGCTTGTTAGCACCTTTCTTTTCAGTACTGGTAACATTCCGTTGTCTGGATGTACCATGGTTTATTCTTCCCTGCACCTACTGAAGGACATCTTGGTGGCCTCCATGTTTTACCAATTATGAATAAAGCTGCTGCAAACATCCGTGTACAGGTTTTTGGCAGGGTTATTTTCTACTCCTTTGTGCAAATAACAGAGAGACTGCTGGACAAAAGCATGTTTGGTTTTGTAAGAACCGCCAAACTGTCTTCCCAAGCGGCTGTACCATGTCGCATTCCCACCAGCAATGAACAAGAGTTTGTTCCTCCACATCCTTGCCAACATTTGGCATAAGTTTTCTTCTCCTTCATATTTTATATGGCAGTCAGCACTTGTTAATAGATTATTATTTAAAGAAATAGATTAAGATAAACAGTATTACAGTCAGAGATTGTTGTGTTTGTTTTTTAAATCAGGAAATCCCCGCTGTATTTACCGGAGAGGAAGACCTGCGCTGGGAGCACCCTCCCGCCGCTCGCCTGCCCCCTGCCGGCCGCACCTCGCCTGGGACATTGTCCTGCGCGGGCGTCTCCCTGGGGTTCCCTGTGCCTGCGGGACGCGCTGGGAAAGGATCCCGCCTGGAGCCTCGCCCAGGAAGAGCAGAAAGGCACGCGGAACCCTCAGGGTTTAGGCGCCGGCAGAGCTAGATAAGGGAGCCCGAGCTGAGGTCGCAGCCACAAAGGTCTGGCGAATCCCCGCCAATTTAATGGTCCCGCGCCTCTGCTTCCAGTATCAAATATCACCAGGACACGCAGACACCACCCACAGACCCGACCTCTGTTCTGACACTCGAATCATCTCAGTCCCGCGTCCAGTGTCCTAAGGGACATCCGGGACTCCTTGGCACCTCCAGGCACTTGGGGACAAAAAGATTTCTGGGCTCCTTAAGAGCATCCCGTTTCACATCCTGGAAAATGACTGTCCTCCGTGGCCATCCACGTCCTCCTAACTCGCTTCCCTGCGTCGGGGACCCCTGGCCCGACAGAAGTTAAGATCTTTCCCAGGCCGGCGTGGGATCTGGCACGCTGAAGGGGCGGCACGCATCCCTCGCGTAGCTCCCGGGATCCGGGTGTCCCGAGCGCTGCCGCGCCCAGCGCTCCTCCCTCGGGCGGGCACCCACTGACCCCTGCGATGGCCCTGGACGCTCCCAGCCGCCGCTGGAACACCTTCTCCTGAAAATGTACGCCTTCTTCTGAGAGGGAGGGTTTCTTGGGAAGGAGGCGGCTCCAGGCAGCGATGATGCCAGAACCTGGGCAGAGCCTAAGCTCCCACGGGGACTCCATGCAGCGCCCTTGAACCCGAGGAGAGGCTGGGGCTGGGAGTCTCCAGACCTGCAGAAGGGTCTGAGGGCAGCCCTCTTTTCTCACCTCTGCTCAGGGGCCAGGACTTCTGGGCTGGAGGGGTTCACCTGAACGGCTTTTGCCTGATCCGTGGACATGAAGTCTTTATTTACTATCTTTGATTCAATATTTTTCTGTAGCACCACTTACATTTTTTACTAGACACATTGATTTTTTAACAGAAAAAAATCATAGTTATTGTGAAAAGATAGAATTCCTTGATATTTTAAAAGGTAGCAATCAATACAGTGAAAACTTTCTAAACAGGTAAAGAATAAATACAAATAATCGAATCGATTTAAGAAAAGCATACAATATCAAATTCATGAAAGAGGAGACAAATTGTTCATAGTAAGACCGTCTGAAATAAATTTATCTTTATATATTCTTAAGATAATGATATTTACTTCTTTATGAAAAAAGATGTCTCATGTAGAAATGTGCTCAAATTTTACATAACCCAAATTCATTTAACTCATTTCCAGGCTCTGACATTTTTAAGTCATTTTGGACAAAACTTGCTACTTTGTCTTTACTCTTTCATGCATTTTCTTATTAAGTAATTTATAGCAACGAGTTCTGGAATTAGGGGTTTCATATAGGGGAGCCATGAGGCCATAACTTCAATCCAAACAACTATTTTTTCATCAGTAGAATTCCTGACATAGTCATCTAATTTAAAAATTCCATGTCTTTAAAAAAAATTCCATGTCAGATTATTTCTATGAAGCCCAGATTAAGAGTCTGCCCAAACTGCCCCTCGAATACACTCCTCGTCCTCTCCAGGTTGTCGACAGGAGATCCAAATCACTAGTCAGCGCCAGAGAGTTGTTGTGCAAAGGGCCTTGGACGTGGGACGAGATGGAGCCCTATTTGCAGGCTTGTGGGCTAGGCCGCCTCCACCCCAGGAGGGAGGAGGTGGCGGTGCGCCCCTGAGCCGGTGGATTCCAGGTCAGATTTGAATCCATACCAGTTGGAAAAGGAGGTGCTGATTTACAGATCGAGGCCTTTTGACCTTTTCTCTTGCTCTGGCAAGATGCAGACCCGCACCCTCCACTGATGCTTTGCGCCTCCGCAGTCAACAAGGATGTCTTAGCCTTGGGGGGAATGGGACCCTCCAGGCCCGGGCAGGCGCCGGGTAATCCTCACCAAATCCTGGCTGCTTCTGTAGGTTTTGTGGTGGTTCAATTGATTTTATCAAAAATGACGCATCCTGCCTGAGATCCCTTTTTCATCCACGCACTCCCCTTTCACAAACACAAAAAGGAGTGTGCAGAAAAATGCAGCGTTCCCTTTAATCCTGGAGCTGTGGATGAATGAGGGAGGCAGCCGCTGCTCAGTAAACGTTCCAACCCCATCCCTGTCCCTCAAGCCCTTCATTGTGCCATTTGAGCTGTACCCTCCCCGCTGTTTCTAATCTAACCCATTCTTACTGTTATAAGCTCTCTCCTGAAATTACCTATCTTGCATGCTGTCTACATGTTTCATAAAAGCCTTTAACATACTAATCATAGTTATTTTAAATTCTTTGGTAGTTCTAACATTTGTGTTGTATCCAAATCTGGCCCTGAAGACTGCTTTGTCTGTCCAAACTGAAATTTTTTTTGCCATATGATATGTCTCATACTTTTTTGTTGAACCCCTGACTATTATATATGACAACAGAAACTGACCCCGGGGCCGGAGAGGGGGGTTTCTAGATTACGACTGTGGTTTAATAAGCGTTACTGACGTCGCCCAAAGTGCCCTCATTTGTACTTTCCTCTCGTGCCCTTTCACTTCCCCTCTCAGACCTTTCATTTGGTGTGGACCCAGATGACCAGGAACAGGCCACAAACCTGACCAAGGTCTTGGGAATTCTAATAGCTGAGGGGGCTCCTATCCTGCTGACTTCTAGAATGGGGAGGATCAATTGAACCTCACTGTGTTTAACTTCATTTTACCTTCAGGGGATATATTGGTTGCATTATTTTTTTTTAAGTGGTGAGAGTGTTAACTATGTACAGTTGTCTTTTCTATTTTATTTAAAAAAAAAGTAATCTCTTTTATTATGTTGGGTAGGATATATGCACTTTTCATTTGCTATCTGAACTTGCTAGAGATGAAAACATACATCAGTGTGGAGATCCAGCCAAATGCATGAACACAAAGCACAGAGGACTCGCCTTCCAGAGAGTCCCTGTCAAACTCAAGGGCAGTGTAGAATTCTCTTCTCCCTCCAGTGATCTGGCTAAATCCTATTCCTCCCTTAGTCCTCAGTTTACTGAATAGATTAGGTCAATTAGAATATGACCATCTCTCCATCTTTTGCTCTAAGAGAAAGTTGGTTGGGGAATAATCTGGGGATTAAATTTATTTCTATGCAGTTGTAGTAGAAAAGAAACAACTAGACTTTCAGATATTTGCTTAGGGATTAGTAAGTAATCTAACAACACCCTCGTCTTTGGGAGGGTCCAAGAATTGCTACGTGCTTCTAAGTTTTGTATTGATTTTGGCACTGGCCAAAATGGAATAAATTCTCCATAGTCTATCTCACCTGCAGATTACAGCTGAAAACTCTGAACTGACCATAAAAAATAACCATGAGAAGACTGTGAAAAATTAAAAATAGAAGGTAAAACGAAGAGAGAAGTTAAGACTTGAGTAATTACCCACAATGGAGGTGAGTTTCGTGGAATTATTTTTCTTCTCTTTCCCGGCATTGGCTGAATCAAAGGGAGACTCCACGCTCTCATCCGTTCAGCATGAGCTTTACAGCAAAAACTCAAACATAAACCCCCAGTGTCTCACCAGAGGACTAACCAGAGGGTCCTGCCAACAAAAAAGTGGGGGAGGAAGTCATTTTTTTTCTTTTTATGTTTTTTTCCTTTTTTCTCTTCCAGCCTTGCCCCAAAAGATCAGCCACAGTCACAAAGGTGCAGTGAGTGGCAACAGGGAAACGGCAGGCGTGGTAGCTTTGGCACGGGCACCTGTCCCCAGAGAGAGCCCCTTTTTCAGGCCAGAGGAACTGGAGAAACAGGTCCCCTGTTGTCCAAAGTGTGTTCTGTCTCTGCTTGGACTTGGGGACATTCACAGTCCCAGGCCAGAAAGTGGCTTTACCTCTGGGAGAATCTCTGGTTTTCACGGCTTGCTTACACATCATTAGGAGAAACCAGAGAAGCCTGTAATGGGCTGCATTTTCCCCATGGGTGGGATGATACCCGCCCCCACCCTGGTGCTCTCACAGGTCCTGTCCTGTGAGGATTCTTCACTCTGGATGGTGGGGACTATTCCTACTACTTCTTTGGGGTGGTTCCTTCCTTATTCTTGGATGTTTTCCTCACAAGCATTCGCTGATCTGTACTCAGACGTGGGTCCCAGCTGGGGGGCCCCCTGCACAGCGGCTCTCTCTGTGACACTCTCCCGTCAACTGGTACGCAGCCCTGGGACCTCCAGCCACCCCGACTTTCCAGAACTTCTAACCCCGAGGAGTTGAGGAGTCAACGCAGGGAGGCCACTGGGCTCTGTCTGGGCTCCCCATCCCTGTGTGGAGTCTGGAGGTCTGCAGGCAGTGAACTGGGACCGTCACTGGGCTCCGCTCCGCTGGCCCCTCTCTCTCTAAGCTGACTCTCCTGTCAAATGTCTGACCACTGTTGTTTCATGCATCACATTTCTGAGTTTTCCTTGTTTAAGGTAGAAGAGCAAATCCCATCCCTGCTGCTTCATTTTTGTTCAAAACAGAAGCCTGAGAGGATTTTATTAAGTTGCAGATTTGATTCTGTTAATATATATACAGCTATTCATTTCACTTACTTCTATCTTCAGTGAGATTTAGCAGTGTGTATCTCTCAATGAATTTACCCATGTCATCTAAACTCTCCAGTTTGTCAGCATTGGCCTTTGGTAGATATTCGTTTTGCTGAATAAATTATGTCAGCCACATTTTGATGGTGTTGGGGTGGGGGCTTCCATCTGAGTTCCCAGAAACTAAACTCTAAGCCCTTGTTGCACCGTAAGGCATGGGCCCCACCAAAGGGTGATGTGGGGTGAGTGTGTCCCCTCCATCCCATCCCCATGGCAGGAAGTCCCCAGTGGAAAGTGGAAAGAGAAGCTCTTCTGGGTGATTACTAAGCACAAATCTAACTCCGAAGAGGAGGAATCCCATGACCTTTGAGACAAACGTGTCAGTGGTGGGTCAGAAGGAAGAGGGGTCAGAGAGCTCCAGGATCATGGTGACTGTGGTCCATCAGGACCCTGCCTCCCCAGGTGTCCTCCTCCTCCGAGGGCTAAGGACGCCGGCGTTGAGTCCCCCTCACTCGTGTGGGTCCACTGTTTTAGAAGCCTGCAATCAGGACTGCCAAGCACTACCCATGCCTCTGGATAAAAGCTTTCCTGATTCCTCTGAGCACTGTTACCCCTGGTAACACCTAAGCACTGCCCTACGCAGGAAGGAACTTGAAAGGCTCTCTTGGGTATCACTGGCCTTTCTCCCCACTGTGCCCCAAGTACCAGAAACCAGATGCCCCCAGGCACCATCGCTTTGAAGACGAATACAACCTACAGGCTTCAAAACGTGCTCAGTGCCAGCCACCTTACTTACCTCATTACTTCCCCCACTGTGATGGGCCGAGGAGCCTGCAGGCTTGACCCAGCATTCAGCACAGTGCTGGGCTACTGTGGTGGCTGGGGCTTCATGAGGTGCAATCCATGGTCCCGCGTGTGTCCAGCATAAGATGCTGTACTAAAAGCCAATGAGGCCAGAACAAGGGAAAAAATATTTTAACAGGTAATTGAAAAGTGGGAAGGTGGACACTAACTCCTCCAGTTTCCCTGCTGCATTTGCCTGAATTAGGGGCAGGGGAAAGCAAAGCCAGGAAGCTTCAGCTCCTACTTTACACCCTGTTGGATGCAGTGCCTTTGAAGGACCCCATGGCCACCGGGCTCCCAGTAGAAGTCTCACTGACACCAGGGTGTCGCCCTTTCTCCAGGATCTGGTACTCCAGGGGCTCTCCATCCTCTGCCCACCCTTCTTTCTCAGGGCAAGTTGGGGCAGCTTCTGTCCAGTGCACCCAAGCCCCATCCCCAAACTTCACAGCCCTCCAGACCTGCTCTGCCCAGCAGGTGATCGGCATGTATTTCCCAGCATTTGCAGAGCCCAGGAGCAAAGAGGGAACACCAGGGCTCCTGGGCTGCAGGGTTGATTTATTTGGTTTATTGTGATTATACTGATTTACAATGTTAACAGATTTTTATTAAATACTTAATAGATATAAGACTATGTATGGAATATGTATAAATTAGGAATAAAGCATTGCCCTTGACTCTCAAACCCCATGTGTGCCCCTTCCTGTTCCCATCTCGCCGCTATGAGCGTCAGCTCCCTGGCAGTTTGTTCTGTTTCATGCACTTGCTTTCCTTTATCACTTTACATCTGTGTTTCTAACCCTCAATAATATATTCTACAGTTTTGCAGGCTTGGAATTTATAGAACTATCATATTCTGTGTATTCTTCTGTGATTTCCATTTTTTCCTCAACATTACCTTTCTGAGATTGATCAGATTTCTGGTATGTAGTAAAGTTTATTAATTTTCATTACACTATGTTTTTGTGATTAAAAAAAATTTCCCAGCTTTACTGAGATATAATTGACAAATAAATATGTATATTTAAAGTGTATAATGTGATGATTTATATATATATGTATATATACACACACTGTGAAATGATTACCATGATCAAGTTAATTAACATATCCATCACCTCACATATTTACCTTTTATGTACTTGCGTGTGGTAAAACTCAACATTTACTCTCTTAGCACATTTCAAGTGTTAGAGTCACCCTGCTGTCCATCAGATCCTCAGAACTTGTTCATCTTGTATCTGAAAGTTTGTACCCTTTGGCCAGCATCTCCCCATTTCCCATACACCCTAGCCCCTGGAAATCACATTCAATTCTCTGTTCCCATGAGTTTGACTTTTTTTTTTTTTTAATTCAACGTATAATTATACTACGTGGTGTTTGTATCTTTCTGTCTGTCTTATTTCACTTAATGTGATGCCCTCAAGGTACATTCATGTTGTTGCAAATGGCAGGACTTCCTTGTTGTTTAGAAAACACACACACTGAGGTTGCTCCCATGTCTTGGCTATTGTGAATGTCGCCGCAGTGACTACTGAGGGTGACGGCATCTTTTCTCAATATCAATTTTAATTCCCAGGAAGTGGGCTTGCTGGGTCACACTGTAGCTTAATTTTTAATTTTTTAAGAAACCACCAAACTATTTTCCATAATGGCTGTACCGATTTTTATTTCTACCAACAGTGTATAAGTTTTCCCTTTTCTCCACACCCTCACTAGTATTTGTTATCTCTTACTGTTTTGTTAATAGCCAGCCTGACAAGCTGATATGTCACTTTGGTTTTGATTTGCATTTCCCTACTAATTAGTCATGCTGAGCACCGTTTTGTGTACCTGACCATTTGTATATCTTATTTGGAAAACTATCCATTCAGATTCTTTGCTCCATTTTTCAATTGGGTAATTTGTGTTTTTTGCTGTTCAGTTCTATGAGTTTCTTATATATTTGGATATTAACCCCTTTTGAGATTTATGTTTTACAAATATTTCCTCCCCTTTGGTAGACTGCTTTTTCATTTTACCCATTGTTTTCTTTGCAGTTCAGAAGCTTTGAGTTTAATGTATCTTGTTTGTTTTTTACTTTTTTTTGTCTGTGTTTTTGGTATCATATCTAAAAAATCATTGCCAAGACATCAATCATTTCCCTTTGATTTCTATGGTCATTTTCTCCTTCTTTGTGCCAATGGACCATGGCTTAGTTGTCACAGTGTCCTGAGGTCATAAAAATCTGAGAATTATCCTTGATAGTTTTACCCATAAAAGAACACTTCTCTAAAGTACTATTTACAATAGCCAAGACATGGAAACAACCTTAATTTTCCATTGACAGATGACTGTATAAAGGAGATGAGCTATTATATATACGATGGAATACTACTCAGCCATAAAAAATAATGAAATAATGCCATTTGTGGCAACATAAATGGGCTAGAGATTATCACACTAAGTGAAGTAAGTCTGACAGAGGACAAATATCACATGATATCACTTATATGTGAAATCTAAAAAAAAAATGATATAAATGAGCTTATTTACAAAACAGAAGCAGACTCACAGACCTAGAAAACAAATATATGGTTACCAAAGAGGGAAAGGGAGGGGAGGGATAAATTAGGAGTTTGGGATTAGCAGAACTACTATATATAAAATATATAAACAACAAGTTCCTACTGTATAGCACAGGGAACTATATTCAGTATCTCGTAATAGCCTATAATGAAAAAGAATATGAAAAGGCATATATATGATTTTCTGGATTTGAGGTTCCTCTTTCCATTGTAGTGCCTCTCAGCCACCTCTAAAAGCTTTTCATCCAGCTGTAATCCTGTATCTGATCATCTGGTTCCTCTCTAGTCTGTGTTCTCTTGCTCTCTTTGCAAATCGGGCCCTTATACAATACTTATTATTTGGGAAAGGTTGCTTTCATTGAAAGATGGAATAAAAGTTAGGTATTTCTGGCTTAGTGAACTGCCTCTTCTTCCTGGATATTTAGAGAAACTGGCTTTAATTCTTGAGAAATTAAAAACATGACAAAAATGGTTCTGTGATGAATACCTCTCTAAAGGCAATATTTATAACTTCCTTGAAATTTTAGCTGCTTAGTTGTTTTATTTGCTCATGGAAGTGACACTGTACGAGTTCCTTTCTGTACTCATCAAAATTAGTTTATTGTATAATAAATTCTATTATTTTTCCTGGTTTCTGAATAGCCCAAACTGTGTTTTTCCAGTAGCATTCGATTTTCTTTCTCTCTTTTTTATTTTTTAACATTTTTTATTGACTTATAATCATTTTACAATGTTAGCATTCAATTTTCTTACTGTTCATTTTACCTCATTTCTTATCCACTCGTCTACAAATCCAAGTGTTTTCTCCTGAAACCCTGTTCACTAGGAATTTTGTGTGAAATGGAGGCTGTGATGAGAAAGGAAGGGAATGAAGAGCAACAGGGAGTATTTGTGGAGAGCTTCTGTCTCATCCTTCCAAGAAATATAGTTTCTTTCTGTCATTATCTCTAATTCTCTGGGGGCAGTGGGGCGGGGGATGTTGACTCTTCCTTTTTGCATTGGCCTGATGTTTGCTCATTAGAGGCCCCCTTTTAGCTAGCACTTAATTTTTAAAAATCACCCTGGTGCACTACACAGGATGTCCGGGCAGCTGGTTGTCATGACAACTCCCCGGGCTCACGCTTCCTCTGCCTCTTCCCTCTGCCCCACGGAAGCCCACACGGGACGGGGCATGGACCCGATTCACAAGCTTGTCTTCACTTATCTAGATATTAACTGAGGTCACTCTGCTCCTTAATAAATAGAAACATTTGGCTAAGAACCATTCACCTGGATTTTGTCTGAAACCTAATGACATTTTCCCCTTACATTTCTCTAATTCTGAGGGATTCATGTCCTACTGGTCATGTAATTCCCTGACCTACCTTAATAATATTGGTTCAAGTTCTGGCTCTTTTCACAGATTCAGATCAGCTGCAACTACTCAGGTCATGTAGATTCAGATACAAAATAATTCCTTTCTTTGATTTCAACAATGTCACACAAAAATGCTTGTTACACATCACATCCAACTGTTTCCCAATTCTTTCCAATAATTCTTTCCAGTGATTCCTGCTGCAGCAGAAAGGCTGATCTCCCCAAACATCATCCTTGGATACCTAGGAATTCTATGACACTGGTTTTATGACTGTGATAAACCTCATGATTCTGAAATTCTCAAGGAATGTTTTATCAGGTTCCGGACTAATATCCACTAATAAGAGATAAAACATTTAGTCTAAAGAATTATAATCTCAAAGAACTGAGTAACCAAAAAAACAAAAACAAAAGCAAAAACAGAAACAAAAAAGGTTTTCCTAGAGCTCTTTTTTTTCCTGGATTCACCCCAAGACCAAAAGAAGGCCCCAGTCTCTAAACTGCACAGCATACGCTCACAGAAAACCCCAGGAGACCCTCTCCTTCTAGTCAGAGGACCAGGAAAGAGGCCCCTGCAAACAGAAAAGTGTGTTGGGTCGGGGGGTGGGGGGGAAGGGGGGTGCCTCATGTTTTTTCTTGTTTTCTCTCCAATGCCTGACCCAAGGCCAGGCCTAATCAGGAAGCCGAACCACGTGGGAACAGCAAGATGGTACTAGTCAGGGGAGGGTACAGCTCAAGTGATAGAGTGAATGCTTAGTATGCGTGAGGGTCTGGGTTCAAGCCCAGTACCTCCATTAAACAAGTAAATCTAATTTTCTTCCCCTCCCCCTCAGAAAGAACTAAAAAAAAAATTTTTTTAAGAGATGGCACTAGTTCAATTTCCCATTTCCTATGTCATTCTTTTTGCCTAGTATGTAATTCACTCTGAGTGAGCCTGGGCCATATAGTTTTCCACTATAATTCACTCTTCATCTTGTAAATAGGATTACAAGGGTATATTCAGTTACGAAAGACTGGCATAGGCAAATAATGAACTTACTCCTAAAAGTAACTAAAAATAGGCAATAAATAAGAAGTGATTATTTCTGAAACTAATTAATACGCAAATAATAAAAGGAGAAAGAATACCCAGTCTCTGTTTCTGTAAGTCAGCCTAGTTCGGTGTTTCTCAAATGCTAGCAGTCATCAGAATTACCTGGAATGACCGACAAACCACAATTTTCAGGCCCCACTTACATAACTTTGAATCAGTAGGTCTTGGGTGTGAGTCCAGGATTTGATTTCTAACAAGGTTCAGGTGGTCCTGCTGCTATTGGAGCTGGAACCAAACTCTGAGAACCACTGGCCAAGGTCATGTCTTTATTCCATATTGTCCTCAACTAGGATCTTCTTACATAAATATACTAAGTTTAAAAATTTGCCCCGCTCTCTTTATTAGTGACATTTATTGGCATTTAAAAACAAAAAGAGGGTATAGTTCAGTGGTAGGGGGCATGCTTAGCATACACGAGGTCCTGGGTTCAATCCCCAGTACCTCCACTAAAAAAAAAAAAAAAAAAAGACAATTATATGAAGTATAAACTTAGGCCAGTGTAAGGGAGTGGCATTTGAAGACAAACTTGAAGGGTAAATAGCGTGGGGTGGGTGGAGATCCTGAAGTGGGAAGGAGCTTGATACTTATCAGCACGTGACTGAAAAGAGCCATTGGATCGAAGAAAGGGCAAGAAACAACACTGAGGATGTCGGTGCAGGAGCAGCCTTTCATGCTGGACCTACGTGGCCTTTAGTGTTGTCTGCAGCGATGGTCTGAGGGCAGACCCTCAGCGGATGACAGATTCAGAGCTCACTCCTCGGCACGAAGCTCTCAGGGATGCCCTGCGCCCAGCTTAGACCTATCCCGTTTGAGAATCAGTCAACTCCCTCTGCAGAAAAAGAAACCGACCTAACATCTTGTACGGAATTGTCTTCGGTGGGCTATTCCGTACTATGTTTTAGTTCTGTCATAGTTTAGTTGTGACTGTGAATAGGTGACTGTGAAGTAAGAACAAACATAACTGCCTAGAAATAAAACGAGAGGGAATTAGTGTTTGTAGAAGGAGCAGAGGGAGCACTTGAAAAGAGAGCCAAGCACCATATGGGGGGTACCAAGACCCTGGAAAGTTTAAGGGGACAATATAAAAATTGTCACAGCCAGTACTTTTAATTTTATGTGCATACAAGCCTTTTGTGATTTTTAATTGCTGAAATAAACGAAATAGCACCGTATTGTATCTGCAGCTGGGAGAACTCTGAGTGGTTGCAGCTAACTCAGTCTCTGATAAGTTCGAGAACCTGAACTAATTCTGTTAAGGTGGGAGGCCTTCTGTGTCCAAGAAAAGATGAATCCCACAGACTTAGCACAAATGTTATGGAGGTCACTGGACTTAGAACATTATCTGCACGGAGCATTTGGAGCCAAACAATTCTGTTTCTTAAGGAGCAGAGTGACTCCCATTAATACCAGGGTAACTGAAGGAACAGTTGTATGTCTGCACTGTGTACTGTCCTGCGGGAGCTGCTGTGGCGTAAAGTGAAACAAGCAAGAAAGAGCAGAACCTCGTGAGTTCCCATGAGAAGCAGCAGCTCTGACATCAGCTGTCCTCTGTGCCCAGGGAATTAACGCTGGTCCTTAAAATTTAAATACTAGCCATACTATCAGTGGGTCTCTAATTTGCAAAAGACCAATATACAAAGGAAGAGTCAACACTTTCCTCCAAGAATCATTTACTAGGAAGGATAAGAGACACACCAGAAAGATTACCCCATTATTGAATAATAATTATGAAGGAAGAAAACACGAAGGAATATAACTACTGCCAATAGGATCTGATTTGACCAATAATATTGGGTGATACAAGTCTTAAAAAAAAAAAAAGGGATGCCCCTTACATATTACATTCTACAATAGAAAAGTGAGAGATGGAGGATCCTATTCTATGGTTTTTATAATCCACTTACAGTACATGTGATTGAATCCTGCTGATGAAATTACGGAAATATGACTTTAAGCCAAGACCTAATCTGTGTTTCAAAAGAGGCTAGGCAGAGGTTTCTTTCTCCTTAGCATCAAACAAAAGATCACAGGGAAAAAATAGTTCTGTAAATAGGACCCATAATTCTCAATTATTTTAAGCAGTGTTTTCACAAGTGGCAATCTCCACAGAGAGGGGAGAAGGGAGAAGAGGTATAATTCAGTGATATATTCTCTTTCTATTCAAGGAGTAACATACAGATCCTTGTGCTAGAGTTAAGATCTTATTGTTTTAAATATTGTTATTTACACTTTCTCTATAAAGCTATAAATTTCACAATACAGGTAGCCATGCATGAAAAAAGTCAGTGCAGCACTAGATAATTTTTATACATCTTTTTCTTCTTACTGATAGAGGCAAGAGTCTCACGGTCCCGCTGTCTCCTTTGGGTGTTAAGTATAGTACTTGGAGGCACAGAAAACAGGGTGGAGAAAATGAAGAGCTAGCCACTATCAGTGTAGGTCACCCTGTTTTATCAATTTCCTAGGGTTCCCACAACAAATTACAACAAATTGGACAGCTTAAAACCAATGTATTCTCTGACAGTTCTGGAGGCTGGAAATAAAGGTGTTGGCAGAGCCACAGTCCCCTCAAAGACTCTGAAAGATCCTTCTTTGTCTGTTCCAGTGTCTGGTGGCTCCTGCATTCCTTAATTTGTGGCAACTTAACTTTAATTTCTGCCTCTTCACATGGCCTTTTTTCCTGCATCTAAAATAACCACTTCCTTCTCTCATCAGAACATCAGTCAGTAAATTGAGGACCCACCCTCCACCCAGCATGATCTCATTGTGACATCCTCAATTTGATTACATCTGCAAAGACTCTATTTCTAAAATAGGTCACATTTAGAGGTACTGAGTGTTGGAATTTGGACATAATGTGTTTGGCGGTGGGGGGTCCACTTTTAACCCAATACTCCATCCAATGGATGAAAGATTGTTGTCTGAAAATCTTGAGGTTTCAGTTTTTACTGAGGGTATTAAAAACCTCAATTTTTTTTTCTTTGCTGTATATGTAGATTCTATGCAGCAGGGACAGAAGTTGTTGAAGCAAGGCTTCAGATGTGCCAGGTTTTGCCCAATGAAGTCCTTAGCATTCTTTTCTAGATCTAGAATTACTGGGTCAGAGGCAAACATATTTTTAAAAATAATTTTAATGCAAATTTGCAAAATAGCCTCTATTAACCTCATACAACATAACAATAGTATGTGAGGGTATACATTTCTTGCTAACATTAATATTGAGTATTATCATTTTTTATTTTCGCCAATTCAATAGTTTAATAATGTTTAATATTCATAGTAATAGTTTAATTCACTTATTTGCTTTCTAAAGGAACTGAATAACTTCATTAATGTAATGAATGTTCTTCATTTTCAAAAATAGTGAACCTGCAAAAGTTTAATCTGAATTGGTATTATAAACATAAAAATGCAACATTTATTGATTCCCTTAATTAACTGTTACAGATAAAGCACACTAAAACTGATTGTAACTATAAGCATCTTCATATTATTTATGTGAGTTATATGAGGGTATGCATGTGACAGTATATTCTAATAAAAATAGCTTTTCTTTTCCAGGAGCAGTTCATTCTCATTACCAAAAGATTATCAAATATACTGAGAGAGAAGATACTTTTTTTTTTAAATCCCAACAAGTTACTATGGAAATCAACAAGTGTTTTAACAACCCCCACCCCTCTTCCAACAGCCATATATTTCAGTACATGATTTTGGCTTTGCCTGTGTAAATCCATAACTAAAAATGTGTATTCAAATTTAAGTCATGTTTATTTATTGTTTTATAAAGCTAAATACTTAAATATTTCACTGATTTAGTTTTTCCAAGTAATATCCTATTGTTAGATACTGTCACTTAATTACCATTTGGAAACTATATTTATATATAAATTTTGAATGTGAGGAAGCCAATTAAGAAAAAAATGAAGGCTAATATTGTCACACATGCTTTGGTCAAATAAGGAATCATACTTTTGACCAGTTTGGGTTTAATCAAATTGCTTTCAACAAAATTACCTGAAATTTTTTAAATGTAATGCTCATATTTAATCACCCTAAATTCAGAATTAAATCAGCCAAGGATGCCAGACTTCTGGGCCTCTATTTCTCATGTTTTCAAACTACCTACAATAATCATTCATATTTTGATCTCTTCCATAGAATGGCAGGAACTCATCAGAACTGAAGGGATTTAAATGGCCATTCTAAACACGTTATTAGATCCTAGATCCTAGTGAAAAAAGGGCAGAAACTGTCAAGAAATGGGAGGATGCATATTCATATACCATACTGAAGTATACTCAAATATGGGGGAAATTGGAGTAGAATGTGGGACCCTCAAAAACAGATATGAATGTGCCATGTGGGTATTATAAAAATCAATGATGAAGACAAACCAGCCGTAGGGGACTTTGGTAGTGGGCTGTTTATACAGATTAGGAAAGGTATTAATCCAATCAATGCTGAATAGGTGTATCCAAGGGAACTGCAGAAACCTAATCAGGGTGGGGCTTTAAGTACAGCAACTGGGAAGCAGTGCTTCTTCCATCTAGAGGCATGTGGCATTGACTGGTCTGTGGAAAGCACTGGAAGTTACAGCTGCTGACCCATCCAGAGAAAACAGAACCCCTGAACCCACTGGATGGATTTTCCTACCTGGATCCATTAGACCAATTTTAGACTTTTCTGGTGAGTATGGGTTCTGAGTAGATGAATTCATATTTCTTTCTCTTAAAAATAAAAAAATTTTTAATTGCACTGTCAGCAGACTTCAGCATTTCTGAAGCAGATGAAATATTCCTAGTTAATAAAAATTATGTAATTACTTTCAGTTCACTGTGGAGCTGTAGAATTTTAATATCTACAATTGTTTGACATTTATAAATGAAAATGCATGTTTCTGTTAGCTTATGATTTATTTGGTGTAGAAGTAGACCGTGAATTTTTGGATGGGAAATCCTAGATATAATACAATTGGCATGATACCTAAAACTTGATTGGGAAACTGTTGTAGAATGTGAAGAGTAGTATTTCCTCAGGAAAGGTTGGGTCTTTAAAGTGCCCGGTAACAATCCAGAAACTGATGGTGGCTGTGAAAATGTAACACTGGTGACACAGTGAGTATCCAAAAGCAGAGGAAATTCTGCCCTCACTCTGATCTAGATGCGGGAATTTTGATTCCTTTCAGTCATTTACATTAGATGACACAGGTTTTTATTCTAGCTTGGCATTTACATATTTGCAAAAGTGAAAACACTTTTGATAGTATAGTCAATCTGATATGATTGGGAGTATATTGATCTCCTGGTCTAAGTAGTAGATACTCTATATTTAAGTCACTTAAATGCAAAGGTGTTAATATCAAAGAGAAGAAAAAATTCAATTGTTAAAATTCTCAGAACTGAAGGTTGTAGTTAAGGAAAGATTAATATAATGCTAATAAATTATTTTTATTGGGGTTAGGTGGGAGTTAAGATTTTTTGTAGAATAAAGTAGAATATTAAACTACTTCTGTTTAGGATAGATATACTGTGTTGTGTGTGTATGTGTGTGTCATATCATTGGTTCTCAGTTGTCCTATCAATGACTGGTAAGAAGACTACTTTGTGAATGAGGGCAGAAGACAAAATGCAGAGAAGAGCTTCCCCCTGCCAGCTCCTAAAGCAACTGCCCATTTCGCCATAATGGCTGTTTTCTATTGATACCTTATTTGTTCATATCTGTGAGCTTCTGATGAGAGATATATTTTCTTTATTTTTATATCTTTATCAAAACAGAGAGCTCCTGTCTTACTCTATACGACTGTACTTAGTATACGTTAATATAAATAATGTATATTGGCTTGACCAGAAATGAGGTATCAGGTCTTTAACTCCTTGGCTCTTACCATATACATATTTATACTTCTCTTCCCTTCATTTTCCCGTTGTACTTCTGTTATGTGTGTTAGATGAATTGTATCAGTTACTAACTTTTGATTTAAAAAAAAGATGTAGCTCAGCCAGAAGGTGTACTGTGAGTACATTTCCTTTTTCGTATAACATTTCTGCAGTTTACGTAGTTCTCTGGCTTTCTCTAAACCTATCACACACTCAACTTCAGACTCTCTGAACTGAAAAGCTCTTCTCAGGATCTATACATACATCAGTAATCCCTGAATTTCATCTACAAGTTGTTTGTCCCATTCAGTTCAGCTTCTCGTTGTTACAAGACTTCAGGGACCTCAGCTCCTCATAGGTTTCCTTCATTAGGCTGATAACACTGCTTGTACCCTCTTGTTAAAATCTCTTGAGCTATCTGTGACAAATTGTTTCTCGCTTTCCCCACTAATGGCATCTGTTTGAAAACACTTAAAATTCAACTGTATTTTCCTCATCTTTTACTGAGTTTTAGTTTCTGCTCTGTTTCATCTAATACAACATGTTAATAGATCATATACTATTTAAGATCGCCTTTGTTTCCTAAATAGTTCTTTTTAAGGTCTTTTCTTTTAATATCATTTTTACCACCTCCGTAATTTAGGTAAGTACCAGAAATCCTCTTAATGTTTTTAGCTTCCTCACCTACGTCCTGGGGTAATAATAAGTGTAAAACATTTGGGAAAAGTACCAGGCTCATAAAAGTGCCCCGTCAACAACAACCCAACTGTATTTCTATCTTCATTGCTTCAAACACATCATCTTATCTTTCAGAGAAATAGGAAAGAGAGCAAATCCTCCTCTCTACATTCAGATTTCAGATATTCCACTTATTTGTAAAGGCAATTTTTATCTAATTTCCCACTTTCTTCCTGGTTAGCATATGTCTGAGCTGGCTTGGTCTTAAAATAGAAGAATAGCCTAAGAGACTGTTCAAGGAGTATTTGGAGCAAGATCTTATTCATGTACCCTAGATATCAGATTAGAAAAGATCGCTTTTTTTCTACCCAACTAATTGGATAAATGTACATGAGGAAACTGGATGTTGTAATTAGTTCTTCTACTTGTTTAAGTTCTAGTAAGTACCAGGTGTTTTTTGGGGAGTGTTCTGAGGGGGTGTTACTTTCAGTGTGTCTTAAAGACTGGTAAAGTTAACCAAATAAATACTGCAAATGTTCTGTAGTTCTTATTAAATTCTTGCTATTTAAAGGCAGAAAAATTATGGTTGAGTAGAATGTATTTATTCTACTCAACATGGTCCAGAAAAATCTATAAATCGGCCATATACTTAAGGTTCCAGTTTTCATGACTACCCCGTAAAGCGCTCACAGCTGGATGCAAGTCTGCAGGGTCTCCTTGGCTTGTCTCATTTCTATTTCTAGCTCCTCAATTGCACATTCAGTCCATGGACATCTGGACTCATCTTAGAAAGTAGGCATGCTCGGGAACCCTATGAAGTGTTACTGTTTCAGAGAAGTTCAGATTCACAGTAAAATTGAGCAGAAAATACTGAGAGTTCCCATATAACCCCTCCCGCCTCCCAGTAAACTACACCGTTTCCCCCATTATCACATACTGTGCCGGAGTGGTATATGTGTAACAGTTAGTGAACTCACACTGACTCTTCATTATCACTCAAAGTCCGTAGTTTTGCATTAGTGTTCATGCTTGGTGTTGTATATTCTATAAGCTGTGACTGAAGTATAATGATGTTATAACATACAGAGGAGTTACACTGCGATAAACATCTTTCTGATCGCCTATTCATCCATACCCCCAACCCAACCCCTGGCAACCAAAGATCATATTACTGTCTCTGTATTTCCCTTTTCCCAAAATGTCATATGGTTGGACTCCTGAAATACGTAGACTTTTCAAATTAGCTTATTTCACTTAGTGATATGCATTTAAGTTTACCCCATGTCTCTTGCTGGATGGATCACTTTTTTTTTAAGCACTGAATTTTATTCTATTATCCGGATGTACACATTTATAATTCCATTCACCTACTGAAAAACATCTTGGTTGCTTTCACGTTTTGATAATTATGAATAAGACTGCTATAAACATCCCTGTGTAGCTATTTGTATGGATGCAGGTTTTGGACTCCTGTGGGTAAATACGGAAGAGCATGATAACCGGATTGTGTGGGCAGAGGATAACTAGTTTTGTAAGGAACGGTCGTATTTTTTTCCAAAATGTCTGCACCATTTGCGTTCTCATTAACAATGAATTAAAGAGTTTCTGTTTCCTCCACGCACTCACCAATATTTGGTGATGTCACCTTTTGGGATTTTGGCCATTCTAATAGACGTGTTATGGTATCTCGCTGCTGTTTTAAAGTCCTTTCCTTTTCAGGCATTTATCTTTCATTTTAACCTTTTAATTTACCATCATTTTCTCTTCTCCTTTGCCTCTGGAGTGAGTAGCCAGTCATTTGTTTTGCTCATTTGTAGCTAAAACACGCTGTGATGAGATTGACTGAAAGGCATGTTGGGATGGAGCCTGAGGATTTTTAATTATGCAAGAGAAACTTCTTAATGCTCAACTCAGAAATCTGGCCAGTTTTCATCTACATTTTTAAGGGCAAGCTGAATGACAGACAAGACGTATCCCCAGGGGGTGTGTTTCTTGCATGTATCACATGCGAGAGTAACTTTCCCTTTCTTTCTCCTCAGAATCACACACACTACAGGACCTCCAGAAATAACATCTGCTGAGTCTTGAGAGTGAAGGACTTTGATTGAATATTTCTGAGGCGTCTGAACTGCTGGGACCATACGGGTGTCTCAAAGACCTAGAAATGGTGTTGCCCAATGGCAAAGATGACTGGTCCAAAGAAGACATTGTGAGGTTACTGGAATATATGGAGAATAACGTTCCATCCGATGACAGGCACACGTTCAAGACAACCCAGGCACTGATGGACTGGGAAAAAGTAGCGTTTAAAGGTTATTCTGGGGAAATGTGCAAACTCAAATGGCTAGAGATTTCTTACAACTTGAGAAAGTTTCGCACTTTGTCAGAGCTAATTGTGGAAGCAAAGGAAAATGTTAACAATACCTATAAAGGCAGAAAACACAAGAAGCATCCTGATTTACCCAAGAGGCCCCTGACAGCTTACCTCCGCTTTTTCAAGGAGATGCGGCCCCAGTACTCCCAAAAATACCCCAAGCTGAGCAACCAGGAGCTGACCAAGGTTCTGTCAGAGGAATACAAGAAGCTGCCAGAACAGACGAAACTGAAATACATTCAAGATTTCCAGAAGGAGAAACAGGAGTTTGACGATAAACTGGCTCAATTCAGGGAACGCCACCCTGATCTAGTCCAGAATGCCAAGAAGTCTGATGTCCCCAAAAGAAGCCAAGTCAAAGTTGAAAGGAAGTTTCAGGGAAATGTACGAAAGGTGAAGTCTCCCCCAGGAAACTATTTATCCATGAAGAGGAAATTCCCCGGCGAGCCCCCGAAGCCCCCCATGAATGGATATCACAAGTTCCACCAGGATTTGTGGTCGAGCAGGGAGCTTCAGGAGGTGCCCCTGAGGGAGCGCATGGTGGAGATCAGTAGGCGCTGGCAGCGTGTCCCACAGAGACAGAAGGAGCATTATAAGGAACAGGCTGAGCAGCTGCAGAAACAGTACAAGGTGGACCTTGATCTCTGGCTCAAGAGTTTGTCTCCTGAAGAATATGTTGCTTACAGAGAGGCCACCTATACCAAGCGTAGGAACATGATCCCGCCGGGAGGCCCCAGCTCCAAGAGTAGAAGGAAGGATCTGCAGTCCCCATCAGCAGAGAATGGGCAAGAAGGCCTTGGAGAGGACCAGGAGCTTCAGGCTCAAGAGACAGAATCATCAGACTCCAGAGGAGAAAATTCTCATGACTCATGGAGATCAGAAGAAAACAAGGAAGATGGGGAAGAGGAGGAAGGCAGTAACTCCTCAGACCACAGCAGTGGGGATGAAGATGAAGACAGTGAGGTTGACATCTGTGGCTCCAACTCATCTTCCTAAGGGGGATTCTTCCTCCCTTCCTTCCTTTCCTTTCCTCCCTTCCTTCCTTTCCTTTCCTCCCTTCCTTCCTTTCCTTTCCTCCCTTCCTTCCTTCCTTCCTTCCTTCCCTCTTCTCCTCCATATAAAGCAGGACAGGCTAGGAAGAAGAGAACTGGAGGAGTATTCACTGCATCGGGTCCACAGAGATGGGATGGGGGGACACCACTGGGAGAATTACTGAGTGAACTAGTATTGCTCCCTACTCTACACCTCCAACACCACCCACCCCTCCTAGTGGAAATCCATGCAATTGAAGTTCTTGGAAAATCAAACCAAACAAAACAATGAGATGGTTGAGCTATTGGGTACAGACACAATGCATTAGACTGATTATCCTTGAGTGAAAAGCGTTGTTTTCATCATCTGCCTAGGACCCATTTTTGTCCTGTGGGACCCTCTTCATGGACCCCTGTACTGGAACTGCAGTGGGGAATATTTGATGGGAGGCAGGCTAGATGACTTTAAGAAAATTGCCAAAATCTCAGTATTACTCTTCCTTACTCCCTGAAGTAAGGAGTAGGGATTCTCAAACAGGCTGAATATTCACGTGGGCAGCAGTATTTCTGTATGTATATTTAAACTCTGACCTGCCTATTGGTGTTTCCTTCTGATTTAGAAAAACTAAAATTAAAAAAAAACTTATTAGTTTCATTTAAATGAGGTGTTCCACCTGTTTTCCAGGCAGTGTCTGCATTAATTCTTAGCAGAGGCCCCAACTCCATCCTACTGCTAAATTTATATATGTACATTGAAAATCTGTTTAAGGTAATGCCCTTCATTATTCTTTCTTTTTTTTCCCCCTTCATGTTCCTAGCTTTTTCCATTTTTTGTTTTCATGAACATTTGCATGTACTAAGTAGATACATCTTTTATGTACCAAAAAGAAATGGGTTTTGAGTGTTAATTTTGTTTCTAAGAATCTTAGTGATATGTTTACCATTTATAAATATGTTTTTGGGTTAACAATTATATCAGGAGTGATAATATTTACCCTTTTTATACCTCACATTTATTTCACAGTGTGTTGTGTCATACGTCTAGAACAATGTTAGGAGTGAAGATACGTTATTGTCCTGGTTGTGACTTTAAAGCTGATGCTGCAAAGCTTTAAAGCAGGGTTTCCCACTATTAAAATGATGCTGATTTATATAGAGTTTAACTTACTCTTAATATATTAAGTCAATACCTATTTACTTATTTTATTTTAGGTATTTAGTCATGATGATATTAATTTGTTTCTCAAATCCTTTTTATCATCTGTCCATCTGGTTTTTCCTCAAATGTATTAATTTGAGGCAACTGTGTTGATGGGTTACTTAATAAACTCTGTTGCATTCCAGAAATGAACCCACACGTTTGTGCTTTATTGACAATATGACGAATTTGGGCAAATGCAGCCTTTTCTGTAACAGGGAAATCACATTTACGCAAGGCCTCTGGGTACACACAAACCATAGCTTCCTATTTATTTTTGATGACCTAGATGTGAATTGTGTGTCCCAGAGTAACATGACCCCTGGGAAAACATGGAAATGACTTAAAGTCCAAGCACATCTGTTACTCCCTTCCCTTGATGTTTTTGAAACTGTACAGTAATTCTTCCGTTATCTGCAGTTTTGCTTTTCTTGATTACAGTGATTAAAACCTTGGTTGAAAAATATTAAATGGAAAACCCCAGAAATAAATAATTCATTCCTTTTCAGTTGTGCACCATTCTGCATAGTGTGACGAAATCCCGCACTGTCCCCCTCCATCCACTAAGAACATGAGTCATCCCTTTGGCTTATCCCACATCTGCCATTTAGTAGCTTCCTGGGTTGTCAGACCTACTGTCCAGAAACCACACTGCTTGTGTTCAAGTAACCCTTATTTTATTTAATAATGGCTCCTAAGCTCAACAGCAGTGATGCTGGCAATACGGATGTGCCAACGGGAAGCCATAAAGTGCTTCCATTAAGTGAAGTTGAAGGTGAAAGTTCTTGACTTAATAAGAAGAGAAAATAAATTATATGCTAAAGCTGCTAAGATCTACAATAAGAACAAACCTTCTACCCATGAAATTATGAAGATGGAAAAAGAATGTATGCTAGTTTTGTTGTTGCACCTCAAACTACATAAGTTACAGCCACAGCGTGAGATAGATTGTTATTAATCTCTTCCTGTGACTGATTAAAAATGAAACATCATCATAGGTATGTACGTATAGAAGGAATTCAGTATATATGGGGTTCAGTGCAGCTCATGGTTTCAGGCTTCCATGGAAGGTCTGAACATAAGGGGGGATTCCTTAAGGGGGAAGAATCGTGGAAAAAAACCTCTCCCAGACAGTTCCACACACAGACTGGATGCAAGTCACACTCACTCTTCTTCAGGTAGCAGAAAATTGGTGAAAAGGTAGATGGCAAGAGCAACCTTGGTGTTTTCCTGTGCAAGACGGCATGAAAAACCAGAGGAAGGGTAGATAGCCTTTTTCTCAGTGATGCTTGAGCTGAGTCCTCAAGGAGCTAGCAAGCCAGAGAGGATGGCCAAAGTGTCAGATTCTTCTTCTTTTTTTTTTCAGTGGGGAGGTAATTAGGTTTATTTATGTATTTTTAATTAATCTTTCTCTTTTCCATTGGAGGCACTGTGATTGAGCCCTGGACCTTGTGCGCGCTAAGCACGTGCTCTACCACTGAGTTACACCCTCCCCTCAAAGGATCAGATTCTTGTACTTACCACACTTCTTGAATACCCCTCATGTCTTAGGCATCATGCTAATCATTAGACACTCCTTTTCTTCAGGTGTCTTTAAACTCCTGAATTCCCAGCTTGGGCTTGTGGTCCTGTTTGCTATTTTCTCTTTTGTAGGGATCTGCATATTCTCCTCTGAGTCCATACACTTTTCCAGTACAAACTTACCATACTTCATAATCTACCAGTCTGACCCTAATGACTCCTAAATGAACATCTAAGTCCATATATTTAGATAGAAGTTCTGATCACAAAGTAAACTACCTTATCATCTCCATCACAATTTACTCCTGATTACCAATCTAAAACTGCTTTTAAAAAATCATAATTCATAACTCTTTCCTTGAGTATACCTTCCCTTAGCAGTGACCACACCCATCACCTAGCTGCCCAAATCCTTAATAGCCTACATTCAATAATGCCCACCCCGCCGTCTCCCCCAGTGCAGTGCAGGTGATCTTTCTTCCCAACACACAGTTTAAATCTGAACTCCTGGACGAGAGTCTTCGGTCTTCCACACTCTAATAGGTTTTCAACAAGTAACTTTAAATAATTACTTTTTCTCTGCACTTTGTCTGTCATTAAACACAGAATAGGCAGAGAAGATAGATTAGTAAAGGATAATAGAGTTCTTTTTTGTTGATTCATAAATGTTTGACAAGAGAAAATAAAATTTTTTAAAATTTAACTTTTTAGAGAGAAATTTTTTGAAGCTATATATACTGTAGACTTTACATCTTTGCTTTTTGAAATAAATATTAATTAAAGCTTATTTTGAGTTTATATTGAACAAGAAGGCAAATGATGCAAAGGTACATATGATATTAAATGTGCTTAAAATACTTTTTCCGGCTTCTAGATTCTTGTAGGCACTTTTGGTATTGTGATAAATATAAAAATACGTTTTCATTCTCTTAGACCGTGAGGACGTATCTGTATTTAAATGAATTCAAAATGGCTGAAATGTTGAAGGTATTTGGAAAACCATGTTGCAAATTTTACCACTTGCTTCCCTGCTCAACATTAAATTTGTAAAATAGCATCAAAGACATGATTCTTTTTAGTTTAAATAACAGAGACTCTTGGTACTGGGATGTAGTAAAGCCTATAACCCTAACTAGAGAGTAAATTTAACTAACCAGTATTGATTAACTTCTAATAATACATTCAGGAACTATATTTAGTGGTGGAAATACAGTGGTAATATATAGTGGGACAAAATCATTTAAGTGAAAAACAAACGCTTTATTGTACGATGGTAAAATGGGAACAATGTTCCCTGCCCTCCCATCCCATCTCTCATCGGCCAGGCGATGATCCTAAATTAAATCAAAACAATAAGGGGATGGTGTAGCTCAAGTGGCAGAGCACATGCTTAGCATATATGAGGTCCTGGGTTCAATCCCCAGTACAGCCTCTAAAAATAAATAAACCTAACTACCTCCCTGTAAAACATAAAATAGTTAAATGCTAAATAAAATATATATGAAAAATTTAAAACAATAATGTATGACCACGATGACTGTAATATACACAATCACACACACATCTAGAATCAAATCTAATAAGCCTTTGAAGCACACACTTTTCAAAGAGAAGTAAAAATTGATTGGGCTCAAGCTCACTGTGTGTCATCAAATCAGGTTTTGACATCTGCCTTCAAATCCTGAGAAGTTAAGCTTTGGATTCTAGTCCCTAACTTTTACCTCAAAGCTCCTTTCCAACAACATAACAATCCGACCCTTTTATCAATTTATTCAGGCAAAGATTTGTTCAATGTCCCTCATGCTGCAGCCAATGTCTTTCCCTTCCTGCCGCGTCACCCTCCAGGGGAAGGTTTATCATGGGGCTCTATGTGGTTCATCAGCCAACTTGCTTTCTCATGGTTGTTCACGAATTCCTCGTTTCTGCACTAAATTTCTGAGGCTTGTATATTTTTCTGACTGTATCAATGGAAAAACATCATTTTTGTAAAATACAGAAAAACACAAAAATAAAATAAAATCACTTTCACATCAGTATTCCTAAAAACACTTTATGACTAATTTGGAACACAAAGAAATATTGTAGTAACAACCTATGCTGTGATACTTCACTTAGGAAAGGAAGGGCTAGGGAAACTGGGCAAGAATCGGGAAGTAAAGGCTCTGGGGTTGCTTTTAACAAGAACGGGCCCCCATGAGAGAGAGCTGGTGCTTTTGCAATTCAAGGTCATTTTTAAAACCATGTCCATAAACACTTAGGAGGATTAACCTCTTGAAATATATATATATATATATATTTCATATCTATACATATATATGTATATATATGTATACATATATGTGTGTATATATATACACATACAGACACACACACACACACATACAGTATATGCGTCTTAAAAGACTTAAAGATGGGGTCATGATTCCCAGTCCTTCTAAAAACTCTGCATTCTCAAGTTGATTGTTTGGTGGGAAATACATCAGGAAAGGGAGGTGGGGATGTGTGTCATTCCTTCAAAAAGATTTATTTATCCTAATTTTCCCTTTGTGCTCATTGTTGTTTCTGTTTTGCTACAATGCAAACTATAAACGATGTTGGCAGAATCTAAAAAAAAAGACACAAATGAACTTATTTACAAAACAGAAACACACTAATAGATGTAGAAAACAAACTTAATGGTTACAGGGGAAAGACAGGGTGGAAGGATAAATTGGGAGTTCGGGATTTGCAGATCCTAATTAGTATGTATAAGGAATATCTATCTATCTATCTATCTATGTATCTATGTATCTATCTATCTATCTGTCTAACTAACTAACTAACTAAATCACAATGCTGTACACCAGAAACTAACACAACATTGTAAACCAACTATACTTCAATAATAAATAAGTAAATAAATGAATAAATAAATAAATAAATAAATAAAGTTAACCCAAAGGGGTCTCTGAGCCTTTCACTACTGTCCCCCCACCCTGAGCTGGACACCAGGCAGAGGATCACCCATCCTGCTGTTACTAGGAGGCTGTGAGGATGAGGATGAAGAAGTCTCCATGCTCCAGTAGTGTAGTGGCCACAGGCTGTCCTACATTAAAGTCTTACTTTAAAATTCAAAAATCAACCAGTCATTAAAGTAAAGCACTTTCTCCATGACAGAACAAATTTAAGCAAATCTCAGGAAACATATTTCTAAGTTTTCTAAGACCAATTTGCTGTACTCTCTAAGTGATGAAATAATCTTCCCAACTTCTTTGGAAAGTTAAAAATAAAAATCCTTGATATTCAGAAATTCAGATAACAAGGTCCATTTGAGGGCGGGTTTGTGGTCGAATCAGTGGCTCTTGATGAGACAACGGTCGCAGAGATGTGTTTATGCAGATAAACCAAGGTGTTAAATCAATCTCATCCTAGGTCTGGGGAAATTTAATCACTCATATTAACACCCAACAAAAGGCTTTGAACACGTGGGCATGGTCTTCAGAGGGTCCAAATAAAGAGACTCAAGGAGCCAAACTCATTTTTCTCCAGAACTGAGAGTGAGTGAGTGGAGCTCACCTAGCTGTGGCGGCTTCTGAAAGCTGCCGCTCCCACATCTGGAAGCCTTGATCCCCGGGCTGGATTTGTCCTCTGCCTTCCCCACAATAGAGTGTTTCTGCCTCTTCTTAGGTGGGTACAACATTCATCTTAGAACAGTTCCTGAGACTCTCCTGAGGGAAACAAAAACAAAATTTCCTAATTTTACAAAAAAATTGAGGTGGTTTCATTGAAATAGCCTTGCTTGCCCACTTACTGGAAGTGATTCCATTTCCATTTTGTCATCTTGTCTTGGCATGCGAGTTGGAATTAGTATGGTGATTAGTGTTAGTTCTCTGACTTCACTCATCTCTTAGTTATTCCCGTGCACGGCAAAGACTCAGAAAGCAGTTGCCTGGTGTCTCACAGTTTTCTGTTTGATGTAGAACCTAAAACGCTTCTTAGGACTCTTTGCCTCCATATGCAGTACCTACTTCAGGCTACCCTAAGAGTGGAGGCGCCGGTATACGTTCTCTTCAGTTTTTGGTTTCATTCATGAGTGTGGTATTGAAAATAAGAACAGGAGGGAAAATGCAGGTGATGAGTGTATTCATGTCGGTAGATTCTGGTTAGAACAGGAGCCAACGTGACGGCGTTTAGTTTCCTGTTCATGAACTCTGAATGTATTCAGGAAGGTTTTGGGAAAGAAAAAGTGTTTGCGTATGTGGATTCAGACTGAGATGAAAAAGGACATCCAAGGAAGAGGCCTGTCAGTTACAAGAAATAACAAACACACCCTTAGTCAGGTGTCCTGTGCTCCGGGACCGGCCCTGGGCATTGTGACTGGTGCCTTTAGAACACTTAGGACCCACCACCTGGAGCTATGGAGTAGGTCAAGCTCCTGAAGCTCAAGCTGCTGCAGGAAAATGACCTCAGCAAACCTAAGGCCCCACCTCAGGTAGGAGCTAAGGGGGCAGCGGGGAAAACGTTCCGAAGCGCTTGGGAGCCCTCCTTGCGTCTCGGTTTTCCATTTGTGTCAAAGCAAAAGTGTGTCAAAGCCTCTTCTGTCCCAGACGCAGCGCGTTACTGAGTCGGAGCCTGAGTCCACATTTGCTTAGGCCTCTTCTGTCTTTGGGCAGAGGAATAAACTCCGGATTTTCTTCCCTCAGGAGAATGGACTCGGGCATCCCAGGAACCTTCCAGAAGGAACTCAGCTCCGCCGTGTGCCTCAACTACCTTCTAGACCCGGTGACCACAGGCTGCGGGCACAGCTTCTGCTGCTCCTGCCTCTGTCTTTGCCGGGAGCGAACCGGAGAGCCCGCCAGTTGCCCCGCGCGCAGGCAGCGGGCAGAGAAGAGACACCTCAGAACCAGCCTCCTTCCGAGGAACCTGGCGTCCGTCGCCACAAGAGCCGGCCTCCGGCAGCGCCTGGGCTCTGAGGAGCACGAGTGTGCGAGCCACAGGGAGGCAAGGACGGTCTCCTGTGAAGCCGACAAGAGCCTGCTCTGTCTGCTCCGCTCCGGCTCCCGGGCGCACAGGGCTCACGGACGCCGTCCCGGCCACGAGGCTGCTGAGGAGCACGGGGTGAGCGGGCCCGCGGGAGCCCGCGGCAGGCGGGAGGGCGGCGCGGCCGGCCCGGCCCCTCCCGGGGGGGGGCCGCCCGACGCCCGTGGCTCTGCAGCGCGGCCTTCCTGACACCGCTCGTCCCTGGGGGAGAGCAGGGAAGCGTGGCGACCCGCTGCGGCCCTTCCGGTCTCCCGCAAGGACCTGCCGCTACGGCCTTGGTTCACCCCATCGTTTGGGCTCTGAAACCCCCATCTGTTTGCTTTTCTGGTGCTAACATTCATAGTTCTCATCGTTACAGGAGGAGCTGGCCAACCAAATGAGATCTTTATGGGAAAAGATACAAGAGATAGAACAAAATCTCACGACAGTTGGCAGAGGAGCTGACCCCTGGATGGTAAGTACGAGAACGAATTTCTCTTTGCAGGAGGTTGAGACAGACATGCCAGAAACGTATCTGTTAATAATTTGATGTGAAATCATGATGTGCCGTGAAATTCTGAGAATGGGTTGATCACCAGGAAATACATATTCCATCCACCACTGCAGCCTACGCTCGCAGCCTCGCGGGCTTTTAGACTCTAATGGGGCAGTAACTGCAACAAAAGGGCCACTAGGGGACGTGCAACAAGTGCTAAGGTGGAGGCGCCTCGAGGGATGGCGACAATTCCACAAGCAGGATTCAGGGTCTCGGGGAAGTTTCTCAGGCTTAAGATCCATCCCAATTCTGGAATTCAAATAGTTGTTTAAAAATCTATGGATTGTTTAATGTCGAGATTTCTGTAGATCATACATTCTAGAAAGAAAAGGGCAGATCCCTGAGAACCATGAGTATTTCAGTCTGATTAGTACCCGAGCCCAGGTGATGCAACGGAAAGTGAACAGCAGTTTGAGGAGTGAGACGGTCATGGTGAAAAGTGGCAGCTCACTAACTAGAGAATGATATCGGTTCAAGTAGGAGGAAAAGAGACGTGTTAAAAAAACAAAAACGAAAACCAAAGGGGAAAGAGAAAGACAGAGGTGCAGAGTGAGAGAGAGAGCGACTCCATCCACGCTGGGAGGGAACATGCAGGGAGTGAGGACCACGGACCTTCCAGACATGGTGGGAAGGAGCCTGTGGCCCTAGAGGGGAGGTGGAAATCCGTTCATAGAGGAAAGGAGGGCAGGGGGAAAGGGCTACGAGGATGGACATCTGCCTGAGGGCAGGTGGGTGAGAATCTTAGGAAGATCTTTGCTGACGGCTTCTACCTCTGAGAGTAAACTGGACCGTGGCTGCTAAGAGAGAAAGTCAGCCTGTGGAGCTGGGAGGTTTGAGATGAGAGACAAATTTACATAGTGAGACTGAAATGAGGAGGTTGCATACAGTCTGTGAATTGCCCATAAATTTCAGTCGCTTGCATGGGGTCATTCAGATTTGACAGGATGTATACAAAAGAAATGACCCATCAAAGCTTTTCTCTGGGCGTCTCACGAACTCTCGAAGTAGAAGAAAGTGGTGTGTGGAAGGGGTGGGTTTGGCTCTGGATTCAGTAGGAAAGAATGGAACACAATTGAATGAAAATGAAAGAGGATTGAATTTTGTTTCTGAGAAGAGGGAGGAAATGAATTTAGGATGAATATAGCTCCTTGGAAGAGGACATGAATCAAAGAAAACTAAGTGTTTTCTAAACCATCTCCCAGCAGTATTACGTGTATCGATATAGAGACACGATCAGGAAAACGTATCAGATGCTCCCTCTAGATCTCCAGGATGAAGAAGATTACTACCTAGAGAGCCTTCTAAGAGAAGGCCAAGAGATGTGTCTGCAGATCAGAAAAAGGGAAGAGGAAATGACTGGGAAGAGGACAGACCTCAGAGCAATCCATAAAGAACTCATGGAAATGTGCTACAAACCAGATGTGGAGCTGCTCCAGGTAAGAACGGAGCAATTGCCTGAAAATATATTATCTGAAGCTCACACCTTTGACTTCCATCAGATGGTACCAGCCCTACATTTCTTCATGTCTTGCATTTAAGGTGGGAGTCTCCCCTAGTTGGAAATATGAGAAATAAATTTCAAACCATCCAAATCACGGGTGAGCAGGCTTTAAGGAACTGTGATTATGCAGATTCCCCAGGGAACACTCCTGTCTCAAATTCTCCTTTTGTAGCTTGTCTGTGAACACCAGAAAGGTACAACTTATGGACTGTCATTCAGTTTTTTTGGTCTCCAATTGTGCAGTGGGAGACACTGTGGGAAAGCTCATGTATATTTCCACTTCCTGTTGGGATATTTTAGGTCTTAGTTGTCTTTAGTTTGAGGCATGTTACCCTTTAGGGACCAGACCCAGTAAAGACCAACGTACACAGAGCTGAGGGGAGCAGCAAAGCAGAGTCACTGCCCTTGTCTTTTCCCTCTCTGTCTCTCTCTTTCTCTATTTCACACTCAAGCTTGTTAATTTTTTAAGAATTTAGATTCTGTCAATATATTGTGCTGGAAATTTCTTCAGGGAGGAGAAGGAAAATGGATTTCCCAGACTGCTTTCTGGCGGTGGTGATTAGAACTCTTCTCAAGTCTTCCCCAGCCCACAGACTGGTGGATTATTTATGAAAAAGTCTAATCATATCTTTTTAAACTTTTTTTCTTGACAGGAATTAGGAGACAAACTGAAATGGTAAGTCTGTTCTTGGATGCTAACTGGGGCACTGTGAGGGCTGTGAAAGATCAAGCACATTTAACAAAGTGACGACATCACTTACTAGATAATCCTACATTGCTTGGGTGTATGTGTCTGTGCCTGTGTGTCTGAGTATGATTTTCCTTGAATCTGAAATTAGCATTTTTTTGCTCCTGTGGCTGAGAGAGGTGTGTATCATCAAGCTCAATGCAAAAGTTTTTATAAGGCCAGTTATGTCTGCATTTAGATTTCAAAATCATAAACACATTGAATTGCTAGGTCTAGGTTTTAATGAAAAAAGTACATGCTCCAAAAATGGCTCCTTGAGCCTTAGAAATATCATCACATACAATGTCAACTCTTCCCTGAGTCCTACAAAACTGACTCCTAATCCAGGATATTCCAAGTCAAAGTTTAAGTGGAGTTACTTAGAGTTAGTATTTGCTTGAATGTTTCTGAGCAATTGAATGTATGATGTGCTTTCCTAATGATTAAATCAGAAAAACCCCTACTTGGCCCCAAAATTAAATGCAGAAACCAGGAATTTGGAAACAACCACAAGAAAGCAAACTGGTGGTTGATGACCCTACACAGAGCTCTGAGATAAACCTACCCCTGGGGGTGAAGTAGCAGGAAGTGGAAGGAGTGCCCTCAGGTCGGAAACACACAGCAAAGGCAGAAAATTCTTACAAGGCAACCTCTCTTAAGAGGTTTTCTTTTTTCTAGGTTTTGTTTCTTCAGTGTCCATTTGCTAATTTAGCTGGAATACCACAGCACCCCTGGTAGGGCGATCACCAGTCCTTTAGTCTAAGATGCACTTTTGTCCCCTGAGCAGGGGTGGGGGAGGCGGAGGTAATCATATTGCCCTGGTCTTAAAGGTGATCGACGCCCAGGTGTCCAGGCTTTTCGATCAGAAGTAACTATGACCTCCCCCTCCTTTATGATCTCTGAATTTTTAGGAAGGTTTTTTCATGGTAACTAGTTATCTGCTTCCTCAGACATGCTGACAACTTTCGAACTCAATGCTTTCCAGTCAGAAAGGACCTTTGAATCATAAGGTTATTTTCCAGTGAGACTCTAGGTGGACCCTCGTGTGCAGTAGACAACTATGTTTAAGACTGATTTTGCTGGAATGTTCTCTCACCTCTCCACAGTGAGCATTTCATTCAGCAGCGAGGTCAGCAGTCGGCACATGAGGCCGCTGGACGAAGCGCGGAGGCTGAGGTACCGGCTCGCCGGCCTGGCCGGGCCTTCGGCCGTCGGGGCGTCGCGGTGCGTCGCTGCCCGGGGCTCCCGGGCTCCCCCTCGGGCAAGCACCGCTGGGAGCCGGACGTGGCGGCGCCTGCGAGGCCTCCGGGCTCAGGACGGACGCGCGCGGGCTGCGGGACGCCGGCAGGGGCGGCTTCCTGCTCGTGCGCGTGAGGGGGGCCCCCGGCCACCGCCCTGCACGGGGAGCGGCCTCGGGGCCGCGCGGGCGAGTTCCCGGACTGCGACAGCGGGGGGGCGAGCTTCGTGGACGCTGCCAAGCGCTCCCTCGCTTGGAGGTACGGGGACGGCCGGGCCCCTCTCCCTGTCAGGCCCTTCGTCCGCACCGGCCGCGCGTGAGGAGGGCCCGGCCGGGCGCCCGGGACGCCTGCCCCGAGGGGCCCTTCCCCGTGGCCGCAGACCTAGGGTCCTCCGTAGCGTTGCAGCTCCTTCCTCGCTCACGTAGACTCCTCGTGTTGTTTTGTATGAAGAGCATGTCAAATGCACATTTTGGTTTTTCTTTCCATTTATTGGCAATAAAATCTTCCCTGTAGCCATGTGTCTGGAATATCTGATGTGGGTGTTCACCTGTTTTGTGAGCTTGCCGGACCCCCACAATATGAGGGTGTGCCTCCCCCTTCCTGGTCCCCAATCCGGGAACACAGGGCTTGCACAGCCTGGGCAGATTGGCCACCTACCAGACCTGGTCAGCCTGCAACCTGCTCCTCCTTCCTCTTGAGCCGGTCTGTCCTCACAGCCACTCACCCTCGGGGGAAACTGATTTGACAGGGAAATCTCCACTGACCCTGCGACTGGGATAAGCCTTTCTTTTGAAGAAACCAGAATCTGCAGGGCCTTTTATTTTACAATCGTATAAGGGACAAGAGGTAAACAGGGAGTGCCTCTTGTAGTCACTGCTGCCTTCTCAGCGCGTTACTTGTGGGCTGGGACATGAGGGCCCCTGAACCAGTCTTCGCATAAGTAAGTTAATAGATAGGACAATGTTCTTATTGGAAAGAAGTTTTGCAGTAAAAGTTAGGGACTAAAATCTATATGTGAAGGTGGATGTCAATAACTCATCAGATTACCCTCACTGAGCTTCAGCCCAGTGGATTTTTAATTGTCTTCTCAAAAATGCATCTGTGTGTTGGATGCTTTATTGGTGTAGATACCAGATGTGTGTGTGTGTGTGAGAGAGAGATTGTGTGTATCATAATCCTGGTGATCACATGGTATTGTTTTAACTTTTTAATTTAATTTAGGATCATTATAATTATGAAGTCAGTTCATGGATGCTGGACCAGTGAGCTGAAGGAGTGTCTGTGTCTTTCAGCTCTGTCCCCATGCATGCCCCAGATGACCAGTTTACAATGTGTATTTATGTGATAGAGAAATCCATTTCCATCTTGAGTATTGTTCTGCATTTTTCATGACAGGCAGCCAGACTTAATCCTAGTTGACAAAAGGACAGACAGGAAACAGAAAGTACATCTGTCATTACAACAGATAGAAATAGATAGGAATGCACTAAACATCCATGTTATAGGCGGACTCTTAGACTGGAATGAAAAATATTACAGCTATGTGGTCCTTAAAACCCAGACCTAAAATGTCAGGACGCTGGAAAGATGAAAGCAATAATTATTTCAATGAATAAAATTAATAATTTTACAGGAAAAGGCAAAGAGCCCAAATGCCTGACGTTTGGTTGGTGTTGTTTTGTCATAATTAGAAACAGAAAATTCAAGAAAACGGGCTTGACTGTGTGAAATAATAATGAGTTCAATTAGGGGGTCTTAAAATGTAAACTAACAACTAGGTAGTTAATGTAATTGAGTGAATAGACTGAACTAAAGAAGAGAGGTAAGTTGTGTCTATGCAGTGCTTCTCAAACTTGAGTTTGGCTCAGAATCACCCAAAAGACTCGAAACACAGATTGCTGGGCCCTGTCTCCAAAGATTCTGATTTACTGGTCTGAGTTCGCATTTCTAGAACTTTTCCAGTAATGTGGATGTCACTCCAACTTTAAGCACCAGGAAGAAACAGAGCCAGAGCCGCTTCAGTGGTTCTGACAGCTGACCACACATTAGAGTTACTGGAGGAACTTTCCATGCATGCCAGTATCTGGGCTCAGACCACTGTTAGTGAATCAGAATGTTTGTTTTATTCTCTTTTGTTTTGTTTTGAATTCCCTGGGTGATTTCAGTGAACAGGCTGGACAAAACACCCTTTGGGTTTTCTGCTGTTTAAGTTAAAATCTGGACTTTTATGTAAATGTTTCTATTTTTTCTCATATTACATGGTCCACCTAAAACAAATATGTGGGTTCTCAATTTTCAGACCCAGAGCTACCTGATCAGACGTGACATGTAGCTCAGGTACCCAACAAGCAGCTAGAATGTAAAGCCAGAGCCTGGAAGATAAATTTGGATTGCTCTTATGAGATCTGGGTACATCTGTGTAACTTCAAAACGTGGGGAAAAATCCAAGCAAGTAAATGCAAACCAAGTTTGATATCATCCAGCTAAAATGATCATTTAAAAAAAACTTATAGCTTTCATAAATATCATTACTATTGCATCTTATTTTTGCAATTGAATGAATATCCACTTACATTACAACTGAAACTGGAAGGTTTCCAAGATGACAAGCACCTGAGAAGTTTTTATTCCGAGATGCAGATGGGGGAGGAGGGGAAGCTTTCTGTTATTTGAACGTGAATACTTAGATACTAACAATAAACCAGAAAAACTTGCAAAGTGCGTGACCAGTGACAGCACGTACTATTTGGCAAACTTGAACTCCTGCTTACACTGATTAGTGTGTTTAGTGCCCATGACCACTGTAAAAAATTACCACAAACTTGGTGGTTTAACCCAGTAAACATTTATTCTCTTACAATTCTAAAGACAGGAGGGCTGATATCAGTTTCACTGATCAGTATCTGAGGGCTGGGCAAAGCCAGCTCCCTTCAGAGGCCCTGGGGGAGGACCCATTTCCTTGTGTTTTCCAGCTTCTGGAGCAGCGTTCCTTGCATTCCTTGGCTCCTAGCCCCTGAGTTGTCAAAGCTAGCAGCGTCAGTGGTCATCCTGCCTTCTGCTTCTGTGTTCAAATCTTTTTTGTCTTCCTCTTATAAGGATACCTGTGACTGCATTAGGGCCCACCGTGATCATCCAAAATAATCTCAGGATCCTTAACTAAGTCACATATGCAAACTTTCCTTTGCCATATAAGGTAACATTCATAGGTTCCAGAGATATTTTGGGGGTCATTATTCAGCCTGGGAAAGTTATGTAAAATATAATCAAGTAAATTATGAGACTTTTTTTATTTATCATGCATAAATTCAAAATGCCAGAAATGCCACTGTAGTCAAAATTCAGCTATTTAGCTTTCCACATGCTGAGGCCGAGGTCAAGGCAAATTGCAGATTTTGGCCAAATATTGAGTGAAACACAATTTCTTAGCATCCCTACACACAGCACACAGGTTTAAACCCTGTTTCTTTTTTCTTTTTCTTTCTTTTTTGTTAATTTACAATATATCACAAAAGTTCATCAGGTCCTTCCTCAAGTATTTATTTTTTTTTGCATACCCATGATTTATCTTTTTCTTTATTTTATACATAATATTATGTTAAAGATACCTGTCTCTAATTTACACATATTTGATTGTTTCCTTAAAGTAAATTTCTGGAAGTAGAATAATCAGATCAAGGTATTTTTGATATTCTGATACAATCTGCCAAGTGCTCTTCAACTCTGAGAAGAGTCCTTTCTCTGCAGCCTTACATGTGCTGGGATTGGGATTTGAAAGTGTCCCTCAACTATTAAAAATGCTAACTTCTTGCTGTGTGTTTTGCATTTATAATTTACATTTATTGGAGAAAACTGGGGTAGGGAGTATTCCCTGAGAAATTTTCTTTACCTATAACCACCATTTAACTCACTTGCCAGATTAACGTGCACCTCTGAATTTCCTTTGTAAAAATATTCTGACTGTGTAATTCGCTTACAAATTCCAAATCAGGGAAAAAAGACTGTGTGGCATTAGGAGTTAAGACACTAGTCTTTTGAGGTAAGGACGAAGAGGACAGTGACAGAGAGGATGCACAAAGCCAGGGCTGCGAGGCTCTGATATTGTTCTGTTCTTGGACCCCAGTGGTGGTTATTTTGTTTTGTTCCTTTTGTGACTATTTACTGAGATGTACACTTATGATTTTTGCAGTTTTCTCTATATGATATATTTGACTTAAAAAAATTTAATAAGAAATAAAAAAGAAAAAAAATCTTATGACCCTCATGTCTACATAACGTTCAGTTTTGGGCACAGTCTTCCCTGCTTTGCTCCAAAATCTGATCATTCATGTGAACCTAGGATTTCAATGGCATGACTGAATTAAATGTTAAGTTGTTGCTTTATTTGGAGGAAAGGGAAAGTGATTTCTATGAAAACTAAACTGAGTGTTATACAAATGCTCCGTCTCATCAAGTTATTTGACACACTGGCTATACAATCTGTGCTTAAGACAATTTTTTTTAAATGAGAACATTCATAAAAATCTCAAAGAAGTTTACATTCAGATTGCCTCAAAGATGTCTTAATGTCTTTAACTTTTTTTTGCACTTTAAGGAAACAAAAACAATGTGAACACAATTTGTGCAAGGTTATTTCAAACTCTAACAGCAGGCCCAGTTCCAAGAAATGGTTTTGGCCCATAAAGTTTGGCAAAAACCTATTTAAACTAAAATAATTGTCTTATTGAGGCTTTAATCTACTGTTTCTTTTAGTGACACTACTACTTAGTTAGTGTCCTGATTGTTATCAGATAGGAGGGGCATCTGCCCTTTCTTGGTAACACAAGACAAAGAGAAGAGTGATTGATAAGACATGTGAGGAGCAGGAGAAATCAGAAGTAAAGAAATTTTGCTAATTGGAGAAGACTGGCAGAGGAACAGAAATTGGCTAATAAACACCTATGTTCAAGTACTCAAATGCTCCTTCTCTTCATTTTTTAACACCAATTTGCCAACAAAGCATAGGTCTCTTATCACATACACACAAGATCCACTTTTTCCATAAGAGCCATGTGGTGTCTGCTGAAATTGCAGTGGTCAAATGCAAAGGGATATATCCCGTAGCTGGGTTAACCAACCAGCAGGCTCACCCAGTCGTGCTGAAGGCAACACTGAAGAGTTGGGGATGGTGGATGGTGTTGAGCAAAAGAAGTTTGGCTCAACAAATCTATCCAGAATTTTGAAGTCAGAAAATGTGAAAAGAAGCTATTTTGTGTTTCACTGTCATCAGTGACCATCTGATAATTGTAACTGCTTAACTGTTCAAAGGTTTAAATGGCTTTTCTCTTGCTTTTGCCCATCAGGGTTGGGCTGGATGAGGGGCTGGTTGGGTGGTCTGCCCAACCCGCTCATGGTGCTGCACATGAGAGATCAGGTGCAGTGCCATGCCTTTGCCTCCGACACCTCAGAAGTGGCAGCTGGGCTTCTGTTTTCTGTATCTTGTTGTTCATGCATTTGTTTTTAGTGCCTTGTGGTTTCTTTGTATTTTGTTGCTTGTCGTGCAGGTCCTGGCCTGGGCAGGTGCTGCAGCAAGAGGTTCTAGATCTCAGCCTGCTCAGTGCTAGAAACGTGTATCAACTGGCTTTAAATAGGACACTTTTGTTTGTTTTCGTTAGTTTTTTTTTTTTTTTTTTTTTTTTAGCAGCGGTCCTGGGATTGAATCCAGGACTTTGTGCATGCTAAGCATGTACTCTACCACTGAGCTATACTCTCCCCCAACAAGTTTTTCTTTGGAGCACTTTTCCACAGACCGCCTTCCTAAACACCCTTTGTTCTAGGCACAAGAATATTAGGAGACTCCCAAAGCTGAAGATAAACAACAAACCCAGCAGAAGGAAGGGGGCCCCTGCATCTGCAAAAACAAGAACATTGCAGCCATTTGTTGATGTCTATGGAAACCAGTGCTGCCCACTGAACTCTTACTATAAAACCCTTTACCTTCTCTCCAGGGGGCTCACAGTCTCGGAGGCATTAGCCCGCTGGGACCTCCTTTGCTTGGCAAAGAAATAAAGCTGCCTTTCCTACTTCATCCAAAACTCTGTCTTTGAGTCTTAATTTGGTAATCAGGGTACGGTGGCCGAGTTCTGGCAACATCACCATGAAATTAAGTTTGGTAAAAGTGAATGGTTTTTATTTCACTTACTCACGTGGGTGGGAGAAGGTTAGGCCCTGCCAGCTCTTCAGTGACGGAGGCTTAGAGTTCTGGAGAGAGTCCCAGTAAAATGAGACAGCAGCTTCAGCAATGGTTGAAGACTTGGTCTATACGATTCCTGGTACAGTTACAGCATTCACAAAGGGCTGGAAGAAGTCAGATTCAAGAGAAAAAGAAATTATGATCCTTTCTGCCCCCCACTGCTGTGTGTGTGTGTGCGCACGTGAGTGTGTGTGTAATCTAGCTTGTATTACATATCCTTCATCTATCACTCCCAAGTTCAAGTTCTAGCCCCTACTCGGCTGCAAAATCCTGGCATGTTACACACACACACACACACACACACACACACACACACACGTTTGGGTCCAGGCTTGAAGTGAGCCTTCTTGGCCTCTGTGCTCTCACCAAAGCCATTTACCCTTTGGAAGGGAGGGAAGTGATTTCCTAGGCCTTTAACCCATGGAGCTGTTAGGGGCGAGAGGTTCTTGTCTTGTCACAGAAAGAATTCAGAGACAAGACAGCGGAGGTTAAGAAAGCAAAGCAAGGATTTATTATGGGATGGGTAGTACGCTCTCAAGTAAAGAGCAGGCAGACCCAGGCGGGTGGCTGCTCCAAGTTTCCTTGGCAAGCTTGTTACATGAGTGTACAAATGAATGGACAGAATATTCATTGGTGGGAGGGGTTGGGGGTCGTCTTCCCTGATCTCCATCCCAGCTCCACCTTCTCAGGTTGGGGCGGGGGGAGGGATTTTTCATCCTTATTTAGTCTTGATCAGGTAGTTGGATCAGGTCATAATGAATAAAAGGTAACATCGGATGGGGGTACCATAAGCAAAAGGTTACATTTGGATGGTGGGGATTCCTGTCCTGTCCCACCCTTCTGCCTCCAGGACACTTATCAACCCAGAAGATACGGTTTTTTAATCAGCCCAGAGGATCCTGTTTTTCTTGGTCTGTCCAAGGACTGTCATTATTCACAACATGAATAGTTTTCTGTCATTTGTCCATGTCCCCCTTTCTCTGCTCATATCTAGCTACCTGCCTGCTCTAACACAACCACTCCCAAGAATATATTATTCCAGAGGTAGGATGATGCTTCCTTCAGGAACACAGATTCCAGGCCCTGTGCTTTCCGGACAGAAAAGGTCTGCCTTTCAAGTAAGACTAGGGTTGCGGAGTTCCCAATACACCAATCACAATGCTTTACTCATAGAGGATACTTGGTAAATATTTGTTAAAATTAAATGCGCAGGTGTGGTAACCTGTTTCCAAAGTTGCTTCTTTTACCTACATTCAGTAATGCCTGGCATAAAGGCACCTCTTCTTATATAATTACTCAATAAAGTATGACAAAGAGTGAGCACAGAAATAGTGAGGTAACACACCAAGCATGCTATGAAGCTTTGAGATTTCCCTCCCTGGACATCAAATAAACCAGGCTTTTTTTTTTTTTTAAAGTGAAAGCAAGTTTATTCAGGGAGATACACACTCCACAGACAGAGTGCGGTCCGTCTCACTCAGAAGGGAGAGCTGCTTAGGAGATACACATTCCACGAGCAGAATGCGGGCCATCTCAAGAGGTGAGAGGGAGAGAGACCAAGAGGCGCAGGGTTTTTAGTAAAACTTTAGATACACACTCCATAGAGTGCGGGCTGTCTCAGAAGGCAAGAGAGAGAGTGACAAGGAGGTGCAGTGTTGTTTGTTTTTATGGGCTTGGTAATTTCATATACATAAGCCAGGGTTTGAATCCACAAACAACTGCAAAGCTGGGCGCCTTAGAAAGCAGCACAACACAGCTGGCTGGGCCTGGCCGGAGCCTAGTTCTGCAAGTTATGTAACAGTGGTTGCGTAATTGTGCATTTAACTCAAAAGACATTTTTAAAAGAGAAAACAATTAGCTTTTTCCAAAAAGAATGAAATTGAGAGCAAGAAAGAGGGAAAGAGAGAGAGACAGATGGTGAAATAACACAGAAGTTTCTATCTGGCATTCGGGCAGGAGGCACAGGGGAGGCAAGGACTCTGGAAGTAACTGTCTTAAAATCTAGGGGCCTGGCCTGCCTCCTGTTTTTGAAAATAAAATTGTATTGCAGACCACCTACACCCATTCACCTATCGACTGTAGTTTCTTTCAAGCAGAGCTGAGTAAATTACAACAGAAACCATCTAGCCTAGAAAGCAGAAAATGTTATGTATCTCTTTACAGAAAAGGTTTGCCAACTCCCATCAAAAGGCTACACTTACTCGTCTAGGAGGGTGGTGCCTCCCTGAGAGACTTAAAAGAGCCAGTTCTCAGACCCACCAGGGAATTCTCGATCGAAGAACAGGGCAGTGAGAGTGCACTAGAGTCAGAGCCAGGGTTTGGGAGTCGACTGGTCTGAGAGGGAATTTTGTCTTGCCCTTGTGTTAGACCTGTGACCATAAGCAAGCTACTTTCTCTGTCTCTGTAAAATGGGGAACCAGGTGAGGCTGGAAAGAGAAAGTAAGGTTCCCACACCTGATTTGGAGTTAACTCTTCCCTCAGCCTTAGCTTTATTTGGAGTTAAATCTGGTATTTGGGGGAGCTTGCAATTTTCAATGGAAAATACATACATATTTTTAATCTTAGTAATCAGTTAAGAGCATCCAAAGGTTTCCATCTTGTTCTGACCATAACTTTGGCTGGAGCTCCAGTAAAATAAACTATTGTGCCTAAAACGGGAGTCGTACAGTTAAGAATTGTCCGTTTTGAGTGTTCCCAACTTGAAACATTAATTGCATTTTAAGAACTTGAATTACTTGGGAGTCCTGTTTAAATTCACTCTTTGTGCAATTGCCTGTATCAAGGATTGATAAGTACAGTCAACTTTCAAAACCAGAGGTTACTATCACTTTAAATGAGTTTTAACAGATGATACTGCCCTGTTACTATTGTGGTGACAGTGCGTGACAGTGTGGTCTGAGTTCCCTAAAAACTCTGCTGACTTTTCTGTTTCCATTTATAAAAGGGAGATAATTCAGAGCTCCTGAAAAATCCTAGTAGGTCTACGTTCCAAGCACTGAAAATTCATTTGATGGGTATGATTTTTCAAAGCTGACTTTGAACCTTTCTTCCACAAACAGCACCCTGCTTTTCTGGGACATGGACTGATTTGCTGACAGCACTGTCCTGAAGTCACCTGGCCTGGGTCCTCTCCTCACCAGCTTCTGCTGAGAAAAAGTCCCCTTTGAGATTCTTTTTCAATCCTCAAATTCTCTGATTCCAAGACTTGTCAGAGAATGGAAAATTTCAGTAGCATAAAAAGCATGAAAAGACAAAAAAAAAGAGTAACTGGCCTCAGTGGCCAGAGCAGCTGTGTTTTGTATCTGTATCACAGGTTTCGTATTGTAAATTAATTCATCTGCAAATTGAAGCTGTCTCCAGATGTATCTTCAATACTGGATTCTTAAGGGTTTAAGTTTAAAATCAAGGGCTTTCTGCCCTCAGTGCTACAGTAAGTAGTGCTGTTTTCTTTCTGCCCCTAGTTTGTCCATCCAATCATATCCCAGTATGCAAATAAACCTTAGCCCGTGCAGATAAAAAGGAACAAATAAAGCCAAGTGCTCTATCAGAACCAAATCGCTGAGCCTGCCACCGGTGTTCCAGAAGCCTGACCAGAAATGTCCTCAAACATGCAGGAGGTGCCTGCCCCACTCACCAATTTGAAGTTTCAATATACTAAGGTTAGTACAATTTAGATTTGCTGCTTTGCCTCAGGTTATGTAAACTTGTGTATCGAGCCCTTTGCAAATACAAAAATAAAAGGCTTGCAAAATGCAGGTCTAGGTTTAGTGTATTCAATAAATAATGAATTCTAAATCGTATCAGGCAACTTTTCATAAATTTATTTCTTAAAACATTTCTAAGTGAAAGGAATTCTCTATGGTGTAAAAGGTCCTGTGCCAGGATTGAGTGGACTTTGCTAAGCAGTTCTGTTAACCTTCAGCAGGGCCCAGCATGTATGATAAGAGAGGCAAATAATTACTATAGAAACTTGCTGGCAATAAAGAGACAAATGGGAAATGATTTTTAAAAAGAAAAAAAAGAGAGAGAGAAACAGAGCATACTGAAGTGAAACAGAGCATACTGAAGGACCATGATTTTTCCATATGTTAAACAAGTGTCCGAATTGAAGGACCTGAGTCTGGTAACTGGATAAAGGAAGAAAACTCCAGTTACGAAAAACTGCATTGGATTTGCATTATTTAGCATATTTAGGGAAAGAAAGCATTCTTATTCATTTCTGCAGCCAAATTTGTTCCCATTGGAGCCTATGCGTCATTGTTAACCAATAAATACTTAGAGAAACAAGAGCAGGAGCCAGACCCAGACTTAAAAACCCACAGCTCCCTCAGAGGAGGAAATGGATCCATTTTGAGTCGATCAAGAGTATCTCCAAACTTTGACAGTTTCACTCTGTTACATTCCTGCTTTCTAGTCAAAGCCTAGAACTCCCCCCAAAACGAATGAAACAACCAAAACCAATCTGACCCAGATCACTTAAAAAGCGAGCTTTATGGTGTGAAGCAGAAAGGAGGATAAGAAAGGAGCGATTCCAACTCAGGGAGAGGCACTTTGCTTTCTGAATTAACCAGTGAAAAAACCAAGAGCGTTATAAGATAATGATAAAGTAAAAGCTCCACTATTATTAATTTGTTTCCTTGCTTGTAATCATGGATGGTTTTGAAATCCTCAAGTCTGTTACAGTTTTAGTTTCATAAGCACAACAAATGAGGATGTTGTTTAGCTGACTGGCTCTTTTTCACAGGAAAGTGTCTGCAGAGATCAGACTGTGCCTTTAGCATAGTTGACCAGCAGCTATAAACCGTATCAAAGTATTATTTTCAGAAGGTTTTATTAAAAGGGAAAAATTTTTTTCCATTTGATTTTTATTCCCAATGGGAACATGAAAAATGTGATGAGCCCATATCCTCCAAAAATTTTACCCTTGGCAAAGGTACGCCCAAAAGATAGCAAGACTCCAATTTTCCCAACTTTCTTACTCGAAGTCTGTCATTCACAAGAAATTTCAATCCAAAGTAGGCACATTAAAAAATACATTCATTTCATAAAGATCAAAACCATTTGCAGTAATTGAATTATCCCATTACTATTGTTGCAGAGTCTTCCCCCCCCCCATGATAATACCTGGGAAGATATTTTGGTAAGCTGAATGTCATGTTTTTAAAAAATTTGGTTTGCAGTCTTCCTTGTGTGTGAATCTCCAGGAAGCCCTAGTGTGAAACACTCTTACCACTGAATTCAGCTTCATGTACTAGTAATTAATTAAAAATGTGAGAAACAGTAATAGACAAATGAGTTGGTCCTTAAAAAATCCAACATCGAAACACAAATCTGTGATTCTTTAACACAGAGAGATGTTTTTAAGATTAAAATCTCTTGTTTACTTAAAAGTCATTACCCAAGAACACCCTCTAGAGAAACTAAATGACCTAAGTGGTCAAAAGGGCAGGCATTTGCTCTCGTGTATAGGAACTTTTCTGGATAAAAACACCCAATGCAGGTCAGTAAATTTTGACTGCTCACCCATCTTCTCTATAAATCTGTTCTGCTCAGACAGCATTTTTCAGTCCGATTTATCGGTTGCAGTAGCTTCACACTCGGGAGGACACCAGTTATATATGTTATTAAATCTAAACGGGTGAGCTTTTCCAAATGCCTTTGCATTTTGTTTTTCCTGTGCCTCACTGAAGAATTGTATTGGACTTACTCTTGCCAGAGGAATTGGAAAATGAGGGTTCATAGCTAAGCCTCCCTGTTGCAAATCAAATAAGGATTTTATTAGTGTCTGAGAAATTGCCTCCTATGGCCAGCCCCTAAACTCTTTAATTATTTTTCTTCCACTATTTTAGTGTTCACATTTACTGTCCCTAGAGTATATTGGTCGTTGGGCAAGGTGGAGGGGAGACACAAGCAAGGCTGAGTATCAGAAGATTATTACAACTATATCCTCTCAAGCTTGAGACTGCTTCTCATCCAAACAAAAGAAGTCATCGATGCATACTTTTATGACATACTTTCTAGTTCAATCTGGTTATTTTTCAAGGTGCATAAAACAGAGATCGGAGTTTAAGAAATACTTTCTAAAATGATACAAAAGTCTTTAGAGTATAACACCTCTCTAGTATCATTCTAAACCCACATAAACTCAGATTCCATGTCTATCTGCACTTTCCCGCCTTTCTGATTCTAAGCAAACCCTACATCTGCCAACTCATCCATTTTACTGAGCTTTTAAATGAAGAGCTTCTTTGGTTTCGGGGTCTTTGGGCAAACTACATTACCTCTGTCTGCTTCAGTTTCCTGATGTGTAACATGGGGATTTCCTAAGGTGGGAAAAAGCATTAATTGAGTTTAATGTCTGCCCACAGCACTTACTGGCCCGTATGTGGCCAAACTCTAAGGGAGCCCTTTAGGTATCTCTCTGTCTTCCCCCTCCCCTCCCTGCTTGATCAGATGCTCCGTTCTGGAAGCCAGGTGGCCAGGGCAGGTTTCCCTCTTCCCTCTCTGCTTTCCTTTCCTCTCTCATACCTTCCTGCCACTCCCTAGCATTCAGGAATTCCCAGGAGTCTTGCTGAGGATTGAGGAACCCTGGCTGGGCTGCTTCCGGTGGGCTCTGAAACTCAAGTCTGACAGACAGAAGTGACTCTTAGCTGTTTGGTGGATGCACTTCAGAAAAGCGCCTCTTCTCTTCTAATGCCTCTACTACACACCTCATCCCTGGGTCAGAGGGGACTCTGTGTCTCGTTGGGGAAGGGCCACACCTAAGGACTGGTCATCCGGTGCCTTGAGACACCCAGGACCCTGTCTCCTGGTCTGCCCCAGACACTTAATAGGGTCAGGCCGGCTCAGCAGGTAAAAGTGCTGAAAAGCCTTACGCACAAGCAGTACGCTCGGGCCCCCCCCACACTCCCCTCTTCTTGCTCCCTGTGGCCTCTGTTCCTGAGCCTAACGGCCAGGCTCTCCCCTCCCGCGCCTCCCTCCCACGCTGCCTCTGTGACCCGGACCAGCCTCTGATCGCTGCGCCAGGTACAAAGCTTTAAAGTTCCCTCCTTTCTTTGCTTCTAGGCCCCTTGTGCCACCTTTTCAGCCCTCGTGCTGGCACAGCCATCAGGCCAGTAGTGGCCTCTTTGCCGGGACAGCTTCCCTTTCTCAGGGGATGCCCTGAGTTAGGGAATGCTGGAAACTTGTCATTCTCCTTCAGGGATGAGGTGGGGGTTGGGGGGTGGGGTGGGGACGCCCGTGGAGTAGAGTCTGACTGCCCTGGTGGCCTTTTTCTGGCTGCTTCCTTAGCGAGTGGATAGATCCTGATTCCTCCCTTGTGAGCCATCCAGCCCCGTTTCCCCTGGTGGGTGTTCACTCCGTCGCGGGTGGTATTTAAGTGCCCTAGGTGGGCGGTTTCTTCCTCTTTCTTCCCCTTAACTACTGTGGGAAACACTCTCTCTATTCCCTGGGACTCATCCCTGAGTTGTATTTAAAAACCGGCCTAAGTTCACCCCCAGTCATTAACGAAAAGGCAGCTTGTCTTATTCTGGAACACTGCTTGGCCGCAATGTCAGGTTCCAGATCAGGAGACATGGCTCCTTAAAGGGACCTTAAATTATAACACCATACATCAGCTTGATCTCTTCTGTCACAAGCAGGGAAAGCGGTCTGAGGTTCCCTACGTACAGGTCTTTATGGCTCTACACCAAGATTCTGAACCCCCAAAGGATGCCGCATGTGTCTCACTGGATTTTTAGGAAACCCATCTTTAATATCTGATGACCAACCTGATATTCTAGATGACCCCCTCCTTTCCCGGGTTCCTAACAACAACAGCAACCAGACCCCTTCTCTATAGCCTTCATTGCCTCTGCTGCCTCGGGTGCCTGCAGCACTGGGACACCCCCAACCTCCCCCTCTCCTTCCCCCACCTCCCTCCCTTTCAGCTCCTGGACCTCCGAGTACCATCCCCTGTTCCCTGTCCCTATCAGAGCCCTTTCTCCCCATCACATACTAGGCCAGGTGCTATTTACGACACAACAGAACCAGCATCCCCACTTAAGACTGCCATTTCTGAAGCCCCCAAACAAGAAAACACATTACCCCTTCCTGAGGTTGCTGACGGCCAGGTGGGCACCCTTCGGGTCCATGTCCCTTTCCCTGTGTCTTATCTCTCACAAGTACATGCCAGGGTGGGCTCTTTTAGCCAGGACCCTTCCCGCTTTATACAAGAACTTCAGGCCCCCACCGCAGCCTTTGACTTGACCTAGCAGGATATATTTGTCATTTTCACCACCTGTTGTACTTGAAAAAGTTCGTGTTTGGTCCTTGGCTCAGTGCTGGGCTGACGAGGTCCACACTCGAGCCAGCCAAGATTCTGACACCAGAAACATATCTAGGTCTGGAAAAGAATCAGTCCCCGACTCAAATCCCCAATGGACATATCAAGAAAGGGACGCTGCGAGAACATACTGTAATCATATGATTACTTGTTTAATTGAATGGAATGAAAAAGGCCATAACAAAACCTGTGAATTACACCAGACTAAGAGAGATTGCTCAGATACCCGATGAAAATCCAGCCCTCTTCTACTCCAGGTTGGTGGAGGCCATGCCAAAACACACTAACCTTAATCCTGAAAGCACAAAGAGCCCCTGAGGGGGGTTTTATGACTCAAGAGAGCGCCAGCCGGCTCCACAGAAAGCACTTAAAATAGTGCCTGCCACATGGGAAGTGATTGATTAACGTTAGCTACCCTCCTAGTCCTGTTTATTTCTCTGAATTCTTTCCCCCTTTCCAGAACCTTCTTTTACTCAATCTTTCCTAGTCCTGTTTCCTGACTCATCTCATCTCATGCTCTTCTCCTAGCTCTTCTGTCACTCTTTCTTGCACAGTCATGCCCCACCTGACAAGGACCACATTGGAGCAAAGGGAAATTTCAGGGGTCAAGAACTTTGTCTGACAGGACTTGAGTTCCACAGCTAGTAAATGACAAAGACAGACTTGGAATGCCGGCAGTCTCAGCCCCCACACCAACAGTGACGTGTCTAAGACCAATGTCATGACTTGGGGATGTGGAGTCGCTGGCATCCTATCCTGTCTTCCTTACTCTGACTTTCATCGGTTCCCAGAGGGGACATGCCCACGAGCCTTTCCAGCTGTCGCTCAGCTGTTTCCAGGCCAACAGGAAGGAAGTTTGCCACCAACTTCGAAAAAGAGAACAGTAATAAAGATTGGAAGCAAACAGACCTTATATTTTGATCAAAATGTGGGGTTTGGGCTGGGAGAGGCTGTGGTACAGAGGACTTTGACATTGGTGTGCAATCTCTACGTGAACAGTATTTCTTGAACTCCTAGGGAATAATTTTGGTTGGAGGAGGAGATACTTTCCCAGGTTTCTGGTATTACTGTTTAACCCATCTGGGTTAAAGATTTATTTTTGATAAAGGAGAGTTACAAATCATTGAATACTATGTGCTAGGCACAATTTAAAGTGTTGTTTTTGTTTTTCCTCATCATTATCTCCTTTTAAATTCTTACAACCAACAAATTCAGGCCACGTGCATTGACAAAGACCCCAGCCTCTGCATTCCTTTCTCCCCTTTTCCCTTCCTTCCTTCCTTCCTTCCATTTCCCCTTACTTTTATTTATTGTTCACTGAATGGCTGTCCTGTGCTAGGTCTTTTGATATAAAAAGGCTAGTACGATTCTTGCCACAAGGAGCTTATATTCCTGGAGGGGGTGGAGGGTGGGGTGGGAAGAAAACCAGCAAGTGAGTGAATACTTTAATCACAAATGACTAAATGCTAAATGCTAAAAAGAAGGAAACTGAAAGTTGAGAGAATGTGAGGGGAAGAGCTTACTTTTGATGTGGTATCAGGGCAATCTCTTTAAGGAGGGGACAACTGAGGTAAGCCTGAGGGAATCAGAGCATAAGGTGGCCATGGAATGTGGGGAAACCAAGATCTATAGGTAATAAACAGCACATGCATGGACGTCTGCAGACAAGAGCTTGGTGTGTTCAAAGACCCATCAAAAGGCTAACATGGCTGGAATCAAGTAAGAAAGAGAAAGTGTGGATGAGATGAGACTGCAGATAGAGGCTGAAGTCTGACTACCTGATGGATTTCATTAGAAAGAAACCACAGAGGGGTGCTTAAAACAGGACAGGACTTAGGTCCAAGACAAAGCTGATTGTGCAGTGATGCTGCTTTCATTAGGGAAATCTTTTTAGCTCCTTTCTGACTAAAGCAGTATTTTGTTTGCTCTTGGCTTGGAAGCAGTTGAACAAATAGCTGGATGGCTACAGGGTGCAGTGGCTTAACAGGATAAATCCAGCTTCGATTTCCAGCTCTTTTATGTATTTAACGATATAAGTGGCTGTGAGAATTAAGTGAGGTAATTTGTAGAAAGTGCCAGGCACTGGCTCCTTGGTCCAGGCTCTCTTTAACCCTCTCCTTCCCAAGATGACTCCTAGAATTCTAAATTGTTTTCAGTTGCCGATGTAAGTGGAACGAATACTTGCACTGCTTTGTCACAGTTCAAAACTACTTTCATCTATTGCTCTCATTTGAAGTTCATAATTAACCACTGGGGAAGAGCAAGGGAAGATATTACTCATGTCCCATTTTAAAACTGATGAACCTGAGCTCAGATAGCTTCAGTGACTCGCTTAAGGTCACACAGCTTTTCGGAGGCAAAGACAGAGTCAACTGGATTCCTGAATCTCCTCATTTCAGATCTGATCCTTTTCCACATGATTTCATTTTTTCCTTAAACACTAAAAATAGTAGTACTTGAATCTCATTGGCTTGTCTCTAACAAAGGCTTTCGCATGTGTTACTTAATACCATTCATCCTTTACTCTGATTGAGAGAATAGAAATTTGGATGATAAGAGAAGAGAAGTGATTTGGACACTAGATCCCTGAACAGGTGGACCAGCAGAAAGAAGATACTCTAAAGCAGTACATCTCAAATTTGAATGTGCAAGTGAATCACTTAGGGACCATGCTGAAATGCAGATTCTGATGCTGCAGGTCTGAGATTCTGCATTTCTAATGGACTTCCGAGTTTTGCTGATGCTACTCAAAGCATGGTCTGTTGGCCAGCAGCAACTGTCTAACAGTTTCAGGTCAGCCTTCTAACTTTACCTACAGTGATCACCATCTAATTACTTAGGGATCTGACTTCCTGTTTCTCCCAGAAACTCACTCGCGCACCCAGCCAGGTCAGAAGCATTTACTTTCTCCTTTAGAAAGTGCCAGAGTCCAGCAAGAACTAGATCATGGCCACAAACCAGTGATGGAGCCAACCACTGATTTTGCTCCTGGGAGACAAACATTCTCTAAGAATGCAATATTTTAGCTCATCTCTGAAGACTGTGTCGTGGCAAATTGTTTTGTTCTCTGGCACTTTCCTGGCTTCAAGAACACCTAATCAACAAGAATCCTAAGGTAAAGAGCACATATCTTAAAAGAGGGTGCTATCCCCATTTCATAAGGCGTCTCAGTATTACGAATGTGCAGATGATTTCTTTAAACTGGACTACACCTAATGGATTTGCCATTAACCACTTACCAGAATGAGGAAGCGGGGTGAGAAAACCTCTTGAAGATTATGAGAAACAGCTCATTTGAAGAGCAAACCCAAGTAAAAAGTAGTGCCTCTGAAATGCCACGGATAATCTATGGGGATGTTGTAATACAGATAGATCAGCATAAAAGCACCTCATGGAAATACAGGCATTCATAAAACAGCCATACTCTTGTCTCAGAACAGCAACTATCTGGCTTGGGGTGGTGGTGCTGATGGTAGTGGTTTGGGTTTTCATGACGCTATTATAATTGTGGCCAAACGCATTACACATTTAGCCGATTCCAGTGGCAACACAGAGCCATGTTCAAAGGAACATGAGCAATAATTGCTTCATAATTAAACATCTAACTAAGAGCCTCTGCTAATAAACAAATCAGAAAAGTAAATATTTGTGTAAATCTGGATTTCATCATACTGGTATTTTGCGAATGTACGTGCACTCGTGCTGTGTGTGTGAGTCAGAAGTTCCCACAAATACTGGTATTGCAAGGTGTGTGCAGTGTTCTAATATTTCGTTCTCTCATATTATAATATCTCTATCAGATGCCTTTCTTGTAATATTGGAGTTGTTAATGAAAATTTCTCGTCTGCGTATCTGCACAATAGCACACTTCTTAAAACTTCGCCTGAGCAGCTACCTCCCCCTAGGTACATTCACTATTTCTATTGCTCACCCAATACTTCCTCAGAAGTCAGAGGAATACAAATATCAAACAACTAAATTATACTCAACATTTGGCACTTTTCTTTAGAAAGAAGCCTTAAATGCAAGCAATTATATTATTGGGTCTTGATATTGTTAAACAGTAAATATGTACAGAACGTTCTAGTGCTTCTGCATCTTACCTCATCTAACTTTCTAATGTTTCTGCCTTTTTTTTTTTTTTCCCTTTGGCGGAGGGCTCGCTAACGACCTTCTAAGGGACGCCTCTGAGAGGGCGAAGGAAACCGGGACTCACCCGGAGCTCGCCGCCGGGGCCCACTCCGCACCAACTCCGCGGCCGTCCGCTCAGCGCCTCAGGCGCGGCGCCTTTAAATTATTCCCCGCGGGGCCCTCCGCAGCCCCGCCCCCGCCGCGCTGGGAGGGTCGCGCCGAGCCTGCCGCGCTGAGTGCGACCCTTAAAGGGACCGGAGACCAGCGGGAGCAGGGAGTCCTCTTCCGGCTAGAAATGAGAACACATTCATTTTCCCGTTTATTTAACACTCGCCCTACCTCTGTCCCAGTCCAGTGTCCGACGCGACTGACCGCGCCCCTCACAGGGCGCAGCACGCGGCGCTGTATAGGGTGTACATGATACGTGGGAATGGTGGACCAGCATGTTTGTCATCTGTGGGACAAAACGTAGGTGTGGCTCAAAACAGAAATGCTTTAGCATCATTTCTTTTTCCCCTATTGAGTTAAAAAAGGTTGAAAGGCTTTTTCAAACAGCAAAAAAGAGAAGTGACTCATGTTACTGAAGTCAGACTATAATATAAAACAGAAATGGAAGGAAAATTTTATTTCTCTTGCTTTTGATTTGGTCACCTTCTCATTTTGTTTTAATTCTTTTGACTGCAGTTAAATATTTTCCTCTCCTCCGTTATTTCCTCCTTAATTTCCTTTTAGATTTTTTTTTTTACTTTACTTTGAGTATCAACATTTTGTTTTGTTGCCTCAGGATTTGAGGCAACAAATACGTGTTTGTTTTTGTTTTTTTACTTGAGGTATAGTCGATTTAAAATGCTGTATTAATTTCTGGTGTACAGCATAGTGATTCATTTGTGTGTGTGATTCATATATATGTATATATGTGTGTGTGTGTATGTATATACACACACGTGTGTGCTGTACAGTAGGACGTAGCTACTGGTCCCTGAGCTATACAGTAAGACCTTGTTGTTTATCTATTTTATACATAAATGTGTTTTTGATAGCTATAATGCTGATTCACTCCAAGAGGCATTGGGCAGGTCAGTATTTTAATCTGAATTTATCTTTCTTCAAGTTGAACTAAGATGCCAGGATTTTTTTTTTTTTTCTTTCTTAAAGGCTAATAGGAGTTTTACAGTCTTTGTATCCCATTACCCTATCAGAGAAACAAGGATTTTCTTGATACTTCTAACTTTCTCAAGCCTCCATATATGTGTCTTTGAACATCTAGTCTCTTCATCTGAACTGCCTTGGAACCCCCTACCCCTTTATTTAGTCATGCTGACATCTTTTTCCTGTCAGCACTACAATTCTTCTGAATGTCTCCAAATAAGTGGGTTGTATTGGCTTGAACAGGCAAATATCCTTCTTCTGTGTTTCAGCAAAACAAAAATCAGCGTGTACTCATGTGCAGTATATTATATTCATGTGTAGTATATTATAGGTCTTACCCATGTGTAGCTGCTGAATTCTGAGTTCTTTAATTCAATTTTAAGTTATTTATTCAATCATTCTTTACTGGGGTTAAAATCATTTCAGGGCTGGGATTGTGGTGGACACTGAGGATAAACCAGAAAAACAGTCCTTGACCTTATTTTATAGAACTTATAGCCTAGAAGGGAAGGCAGACATTTAAAAATGACTTTTTAAAAATTGACAAATTTTACAATAAAAATGTAGGAGACCAGGGAAATTTTTTGTAATAATCTTGTAAATCACAGAATATAGAATTAACTATACTTAAGCATTTGGGGATGCATGGTAATATACATTTGATTAGTTTGGCAGAATTTTAAGCTAAATTTGGACACTGTAAAATGGAATAGCTAAGTCAGTGCAAACTCACAGTTTACTTTAAAAGACTACTTTTATTTCAAATATACACAATGTAAGTAATTTAACAATGTGTAATCTTGATAGCTGTCACTGGGGAATTTTTAATAGCTAAATAATTTGTATTTAGTATAACAACAAATTTAAGCTTTAGAGGGCAGTATTTCAACACATTCTCCCTCAAAATTGCACTATTAGTAACATCTTTAAAAATTAAATAAGAGGAGGTGTCTGAATTAAGATACATATTATAAACCCAGTGCATATGTCACCTTTCATTTAAAACCACGTGGATCAAGTACTTGTGGCTTAAAATTAAAAAAACTAGTTCATGTTGTAAAAATATAACAGAAAGTTACAATACATATTATTCAATACTGTACTCAATACTTAACAAGAAAAAGGAAAATAAACAAAAAATAATGGAATGAGAGGACAGAGAAGAAGTTCTAGCTTTTGTCAGAAACAAAGTATAACCTTGTTTATAACAAAAGGGGCAATTCTTAATTTGGCATCATTAAATATTTTTACTCTAGGGAGAGATGAATGAGATATCAAAGTTCTGTCAGGCTCCATAATGAAATTTTGCAAATTCAGGGCTACAAAAGTTGAAGCAGACTTTGTAGATAACATACTAACCCTTCTTTTTCAAAGAAAAATTTTATTGAATGAAAGGTTCTTTAAATTCTATAGTACTTTACAATTTTCAGCAGTTTCACACACATAATTTCATATAATCCCATGATAACTTTTTCTTGATCCCCTACTCCTATGTTGCCCCTCCCCCCCAACTGGTAACCACTAGTTTATCCTCTGTATCTGTGAGTCTGCTTCATTTTTGTTTTATTCACTAGAGTGTTGTATTTTTTAGATTCCACAAAGAAGTGATATCATACAGTATCTGTGTTTCTTTGACTTATTTCACTTAGCCTAATGCCCTCCAGGTCCATCCATGTTGCTGCAAATGGCAAAATTTCATTTTTTTTTATGGCTGAATTATACTAACACTTCTTAATATTCCTGTTGTTTTATTGCGTACACAGAACAAAACTCCAGTATTTTCTGGACACCTCCGTTTCTTTAGATGCATGTCTCTTTCTCACAGATATCACTAAGAAATCTAGTACTTGATTTCACCTGAAGACAAATAAATTATTAGATAATCTTTTAAAAAGGAGAATGAAACCCATGTGTCTTCAAAAGGTCCATGAAAAAAATATCACTAGCCAATTTTTTTCCCAAGCAATCTTCTTTTATTTTTTTTTTTAAATTTTCTTTTAAAATCCTCCCTCAGGCTACTTTTAAGACAGTAAAATAAAGGATCAGAAAATAGTCACTTATGCTACCAAATCACCAGGAGCAGAAAATGAGCATGTTCAGAACCTGAAGTAGAAAACAGTGATTCATAAAAACCAACCCCACTTAAGCCTTTGCTTTTGCCTCAAATTCATAATTATTTCAGATAACAGCATCCTCTTCTAGATTGTTTTCTCCAGTCTGTATTTTCTGCTCTTTAAATAACCTCACATCTCAGTGAATTTTTTTTATTTTAGTGTGTGATGTGTGGGTATGTGTGTGTAAAGTATCTTCAACAGCCAAAAAACTCTTGGAGGGGGCATGTAGGTGAAGGAGGTGAGGTTGTAACACTGGCTTCACTTAGGTGTTCTGTAGTGTTTTAGTTTGTAAAAGAGTGTCCAAAATTTGCTGCATAATTTTAATTGTTTTTTATTGTTCTTTTTCTCTTTTTAATGGAGGACTAGGGGTTGAACCCAGGACCTCGTGCATGCTGAGCACGCGCTGTGCCACTGAGCTATACCCACCCCACCTTGCTGCACGTTTAAATGCCTTTTTACTTACCATCTCTCTGTATCTACAGATCTTCATAAACAATGAGTGGCATAATTCGGTGAGTGGCAAGAAATTTCCGGTCTTTAATCCTGCAACTGAGGAGAAACTCTGTGAGGTGGAAGAAGGAGATAAGGTGAGTTTTCTAACACAGTTCCATTTTATGCCAGGTTTCTTTGTTTCTTACCATTCTGAGCTCCCAACCCTCATTCCATGTTCAAATAGACGTGTCATGAAAATATGGTTTCCAGGGCGTCTTGGTACATAAAGGGCGCTCGGGAGTCATGTAATGATGATGAGCTGGTGCTTCTGGGTGTGGTGATTCTTATCATGTTATTTTCCTAGCTTGTTTTGCAGTTAAAATCTTGTCTATATTTATTGTACAAACAGACTGCATATGAAGTGATTGGTCATAGGTTTAAAAAAGCAGAAAGATCCTTTCTTCATAAATTTTTTTCTTAAAATGCAAAGAGAAACTAAAGAAAACCTAATATAGAACTTTTGTAACAATATATTGCCAAGTTATTCATTAAAAATCATTGAATTAATATTAATCAATACCTTTAAAAATTCCGCTATTGAGCTTGGGCAAATCTCCTCTTTGTTTGCTTTGGTTTCTTCATCTGTAAAAGGCAGAATGTGTCTGTCTCATAAAATCGTTGGGAATTAAATGAGTTAATGTGTGTAAAGCAATTGGAATGTTACCTGATATATGGTAAGCCCTCCAATGGTAGCAACTATTAAAATATATTACTATTCTAGGAAATCCAGCATGTACTATGTGTATGGAACACATCATTCCAAAGATTAGGCAGCAGGTGTAATTCCAATATGTGGTATTTGAGTTTGTGCAATGTGGTAGACTTCGAGCTGATGAAGACACAGTACTTCCTTATGAAGGGCTTCAGTCTACTGACTGTATAGGGTTATTGCCTTTGGACCTGCTAATACATTTAGCTCATGAATTGAACTCCCTGTGACTTGCAGGAGGATGTTGACAAAGCAGTGAAGGCTGCAAGAGAAGCTTTTCAGATTGGGTCTCCATGGCGAACTATGGATGCTTCAGAGAGAGGACGGCTGTTATACAAGTTGGCTGATCTAATTGAAAGAGATTGTCTGCTCCTGGCAGTGAGTATTAACCAAACCGGGCAGGTCTCGTAATCTCTAGAAAGCATTCTTGGCTTGGATTGGCGAGTTGTTTTGGTTTTAGAGATCATTACATACTCTCTGCAAACTGAATGAAAAGACTTGTACCAGCTCTTGTATATAAATGTTATCATTGAGCTTATTCTCAGTAAGTAGTCTGCATTCTGGTTCCAGATGACATCAACATCTACTCCCAGAACAGATTCTGCAGTCTGAACTTGGGCAGACCCTGAGTTGAATCAGATTAAACAAATTTTGTTCCTTTACTCTAGAATTTCTGAGCCTTTAACAAAGCCACATGCAGTATGAAGATCCTAGAATAACATACTGGGTTTCTTGAACTTACTTGACCCTTTGAGTGAAAACTCTCATAGAGTTTGTTAGAGGTACCCAGAATACTTCTTTAAAATGAAGCTTATTTCTCTGTAATTTCGCCCACCAAGACACTTCATAAATGACCACTTTTTCTCTTCCTAAAATGTGCATGTTCACAATAGTCTTGATTAAATCATGTTCTTCTTATAGGTGAAGGAGTGAGGAATAAAGAAAAATCATTCATGTCTTTATAAAAATTATATTTTTACACATACTGGTTTTTAAAAAAAAATTCCAGCAGAACAATTACACGAATCAGCACATGAAACGGTGGGGGAGGTGCTGCCTCGTTTTCCCCTCAAGTGGGCATCGCAGGGAAGCCACTTAAACTTAAAGCCACACTGACGTCAGACTTCAGCCAATTTGTATCACCTTTAGACTCTTAACTGGCAGTAACAGAGGCTTATTTTTTTTTAAATCAGCATTAGCAATTATAGTTAATCAAAGTGTCATTTATTATCCAAGGACAGCATAATTCAAAGTATGCAAAAATAGGAAATTAGAAGTTGTGCACAACACAACAACCTGAACCAAAATGCCCTGTCAGAAAAAAGCAGAATTTGTTAAAACTCTCCTTTGCCAGTTTATCTGATCTGTGGATTACGGAATGCTGACTGCCTCTGTCAGCATAAGATCCTAAGGGGGAAAAAAGAGCAAGCATACTGGGGGAAAGGGTGTAGCTCAGTGGTAAGGTGCATGCCTAGCATGCAGGAGGTCCTGGGTTCAATCCCTATTATCTCCATTAATGAATAAATAAATAAACCTAATTATCTCACAGTAAAATAAAGTTATCTAATAAAATAGACATTTAATAAAATAAAATAAAATTCTTAAAATAACATCCCAAATCATGTTTGATTAAGTTTTGAAGTGGCATACAGTGTAATGCAGAGACAGAAGACTACAGTAGATAAGGAACCAATTTCAGAACATTATGACCTAAAGAGCTCTTCACAGTTATGCTTAAGAAAAGAAGAGATAGGTCATCCTAAAACCATTGGGCACTAGACTAGAAAATATTGAACTTTACAGCCTGACCATTCAAATAATAATTATGATATTGTTGCTGAAAGTTCGGCCCCCAAATAACTCAGAGACTGGGTCTTAGAAGAAAAGAGGCAGCTTTATTACTTTGGCCAGCAAAGGGGACTCACAGCAGGCTAATGCCTTCAAAACTGTGAACTCCCTTGGGGTTAGGGCTTAGTGATTTCATAGATGACCAAGGTGGAGCATGAAAGGTGATGCTAACAACCGGTGGGAGTGTAAGAGGTGGTAACGATCAACAAGGGTCTCAGATGAAACTTCCTCCTGAATCTTGATGAGTCCATCTGGCATCATGGGACCTCACGTGATCTGGAAGGTCATCAGTCCATGACCTTCCTTATCTGGTCAGAGTCATCTGGCGCTACGGAGGAACTCTGGGGGGTCTGGTCATTCTCCTGAGGTTATCGTCCCGTGACTCCCTTCCGGGGGAGTAACTCAGATGCCAAACAAGATTGTAAATTTTAATTATCAGAGCAAAGTAAAAATCAAACAGTAGCAGCAACAGCTTTCACAGTGGGCCTGGGGCTGGAGCAGCATCTGGTCAGTCAGGTTTGCTGATCGTTCCAAAAGCAAGCAGTAAGCATAAAGCCAAGAATTTATTAGCCTAAGTGCGGCCATTTTATTATTTCTCCTTCAAAATTAGTGGCAAAACTAGGAGTTTCACAACTTAAAATTTTGCTAAAGAAAAGCTCATGGATAAAAAACCCAGGGGTCACTTAACTTTGTGTGAATTGATTGGTTATATCCAGATGGAAGGTTAAAAAGTAAAAATAATTATTGAGGCATTATTAATGGTCTGTAACAGTAAATTGTCACCCACAGTTGTATCACACAGTAAGTGAAATCTTGCTGGAACTCTGATCTGACTAAGAAGTCACTAAGTGCCACTCTTACAAGCTGTGTGTGTATCAAACTGTGACCAATTCCTAGGAAGTTGCTTTGCTGGGGATATTCAGAATGAGACAGACGGAGCAGTAGGGTTTAGATACCAAACTCTCGTTACCCTTTCTACCTAGATCTCGCTATGTCTGCAAGCAAGTAAGCTCTAAAACAAGTCATTTTAACTTTTTCGGTCATCTTTTTTAGAAAAGGAGGTTAGACAAGATTGCTTGCTGAATTTCTTCTATTTGCTAAAATTCTCTAGCACACAATTACCCAAAGTATTGACTATTTTTTTCATGTAAGATTTCTATGGAAGTTTAGATTTGGGATGTGATCCCTTTTTCAGACAATGGAGTCAATAAACAGTGGAAAACTGTTTCCCAATGCGTATCGAATGGATTTAGGAAATTCCATCAATATATTACGCTACTGTGCAGGCTGGGCCGACAAGATCCAGGGCCGCACCATACCCAGTGGTAAGTAGCTTTGGGGAACCACAAGGGGTGAGGGTCGAAGTTGTTGAGGGACACTTGGTGGGGTTGGTGACGCAGGTTCGTAAAAAGAATTTACCGAAGGCAAGGAAAGTTCAAGAACAAAGGAAAGTTTAAGAGGTACACTGCTACACAGACGAGAGGTGCCTGCGTGTCCACCGAGTGTGAGCGTGCAAGGTCTATTACCGGGGAGGGGCTGTGAACACAAAGGGGCTGTGAACACTGATTGGCTGTAAGTGAGGTAAGGGGCTTTGGTATATGGGAGGAGAGTGGATTTAGGACTCCAGTAAATGGAGACACGGGCTGACACGAGCAAGGTGGAATTTATGTTCCCATAAGGAGGACAGTAGGCCGAGACAGGTCAGTCCGAGCTACAGTGAGGCCAGTCATTTCCAAGGGCGGCTACCCGTGCTAAGGAAAATGCCCGTCAGGAAAGGTGCACTTTGTTCTGTTGCGGGGTTGCAGGGGGACATCTGAGAGCCCAGGAACAGGGGTCGCAGGGCAGGCCCCAGGTTGAGCTGCAGGGCTGAGGAGATTCCTGTAGAAATGAATGCTCCCAAACTCTCCCTTTTAAAGATGTCAGCCAAACAGGGCAAAATGATCTTCTTCTTGATTTTGAGACAGTGCAGTTCTCAACCTGGAAGATTCATCAGATGGCTTTTAGAATTGTTTCAGCATAATCATGCAGGAGATAACACTACAGATATTTTAGAAAATATTTAAAGTGTGAACATTAGTATGCCCACAACGACTGATTTAAGGCAGTTTTCTTTCCAAGGGCTCAACCTTTCCAAGTCTGGCCTCTGAAATTATTTATTTGTGTTTGATTCCAATGGGGACATTTGTATCCTTTCTATAACTTAATTATTTAAGCCCCTTTGTATGTTCCAGTATGAGTCAGTTATGGTCACCTGTGCCTCGTCCACCTCAGTGTAATTGCAACAAGTTAATTAAACAAACGAATTCACATTGATCTCAAACAGCTTCGAAGAAAGAGGGGCCTGTGTTTATAGTCCAGTATAAGAATTTGTGTGAGTGAATGTGTATGTGTTTTAGTATTTTAATTGAGTATGCGTGTAATGGAATAGGAATACGAAAAAGGGTCAATTTAGAAAACACTAAGAGTGGAATTTAATTCATGTAAACTTACTGACCGTAGCCTCCAGGACTGGCCCTGATGAGTAATTCCAGTCTAGCTGGAGCACCCAGCCGGTTAGAAGTGATAGGAAATGAAAGGGGGAGAGTGAAACCATAGTGGGACCAAGAACTGTGGCTATTTTAGAAAGTTTTACTTTATCCTTTGACAAAATAGGAAAAGCCACTTAAAGCCAAATAGATCTTGCTAAGGAGCTTTCTTGCTATGATAGTCGGGAAGCTTTTGCGGAAATTAGAAAAGAACAAAACAGAGCACAGTGCAACCTCAGGATGATCGCATCAGCCTGTGAGGAATGTGAATCAACCAAATCCAGGTGGGAAAGTAATGTCTTTTACTTCTGGCATTTGTTGTGTGTGTGTGTGTGTGTGTGTATTGAGAGTTTGCTTTTATCAGTTGGTTGGCAAACAGAGAGAACTTTGTTAGAACCAGTCGGTAGGAAAGGCTTATCAGTCATGGGGAGGTATTTTTTTAATTCTACTACTTTTAATTTTACTATTTTTAAAATTATCTTATGTACTTTAAAAACATGTTACCATTATTGGTAGAAGTTAAAACTGTCAGAAACAGAACTCTTAATAGTTTCTTTCTTAGCCACACACCTTTATTTTCTTTCTTATGAAAGAAAGAAAACTTTGGAAATAAGTATGATTGAGAAAACAGCCCTCCTATAGGACCAGAGATAGAGTAAATATCTTACAGATCTTTTCCAGTTTTGCACCTTTGCTTTGACCTGACTCAGTTTTATGGTTCTTCTCATTTCAAATTACTATCTGAGGGCTCAGTTTTTCATTTTGTAAATGGTTGGAGATATGTTTTTCTGTTAACTTATTGTCTATGTGTTTCTTTCACATCAACCCCAAACCACCATCCTGTGAATGTCAAGCACAATTGTCTGTAAATGATCGTGTGTTTTATTTTCCAGATGGAAACGTTTTTACTTACACAAGAAGTGAACCTATTGGTGTGTGTGGCCAAATCATTCCTGTAAGTTGTTCTATATAATTTTCAATCTTAAAAAAAATAATGAGTTGTATTTCATTTCATAATGGAGCTTTCTCAGGCAAAAACGAATGCTTAGACTTTTGCTAAATGTGAAGCAAATACAGTAATTGTTCAACTCCGTGTGACTGAACCCCTTGCATATGAACCAGGTAGTCCAGAAACCAATCTATATTCTCTTGTGTGTGTTTCAGTATCGCAGCATCACCAAATCTTAATCTTTTACTGTACGATTTGTTTTTAAACAGCTGTATTATATACTCTGTTTTAAGACCCATGTACATAGCAAAGTGGTCCTTGCTGGCCCATCTGCTGCAAGCGGACACCAGCCATGTCAGTGTAATACGGCCACCAATGTAACACCCTCTGCTCCTCACTGGGACTTCTCATCATGGACAATAGTAGCAACCAGAGTGCTCAAATCCGGAGTGAAAGCTCTTAATTAAATGGAAGAAACCGTGCCACAGACATTTGGAGCACAGTATGGAATCTATCCTAGCCTTAGATAAGAAGCTTTGATGCTCCAAATTCTTCTTACACAAAGCAGCATTTTTTAAAGCAGAATCATGAAGATTTCCTGTTAAAGTATAACAACTAGGAGACTATCAATGATTTCACTTATCTGACATATTCAAAGCCAGGCAAAAGATGGTAAAGTGTCCTGAAGTTCTCAGATGGGGAAGTGGCAAATGACGTATCTTCTGCTCCAATGAGATTGAAATCCACATTTTGAATGAAATTGCTCATTAATTCAGAAATTCCAATAAGATCCATAAAAACGACACAATCCTGAATACTAGTAATTGTTAATATTTACTGCAGTCCTGTGATGAACCAGTCACTGTGTTAAGCATTTGACCCACTTTCTCTGTGAATCCTCAGGAGAGCCTTCTTATCAGCACTTACAGATGATGAAATCATGCCCCAAACGCCCACAGCTTGTCTGAGCTCACAGGGCTGCTCGTGACTGAGCTGAGTTTTGAACCAATCTGCCATCCTCCAGGCCCTAGACATCTTTGTCTTTAGCGAGATGCTTGCCTTGGAAACAAATACCACTAAATATTATTCCTGGGGTAATAGTTATAATTAAAGATGAACAGGGAGGGAGGAATAATTACCTTTTTTGAAACACTTATAGATAATTTGTAGTATGTTTAGTAGAAAGGCTTGATTTCTAAACCATGCGATGATTTTTTTTTCCTGATAGGGAAAGAACTCAAAATAACAGCACTTGATAAAATTTTATGACTTTCTCCTGCTCCCTTCTTGTATCCAGTTTATTTGAAGTTTTTTTTTAAGCATTTATGAATTGCTGTTAGTGATGTACTTAATTAGAATAAAACCAGATGATTAAATAAAAGCTACTGCAATTCCTATTTAACATGTACCAGGAGTGTGTGATGTAGAAGTTAGATGAACAAATGTGGCTTTCAGCAATACAAAGAATCTCTTGTTATCTGTTGCCTTCTAGTGGAATTTCCCGCTGGTCTTGCTCATTTCTAAGATAGGATCTGCCCTTAGCTGCGGAAACACAGTGGTTGTCAAACCGGCAGAGCAAACTCCTCTCACTGCTCTTCATGTGGCGTCTTTAATAAAAGAGGTAAGTTTCCTAAATCAAAATACGCACAAGAGGTCAGGAGTCCTAATTTACAACAGGAACGCCTCATCTGGTGCTGCTGTAAACGACATTGTCTGCCAATAGCTCCTGTCTGGGAGGGACGCTTTTGGAAGCCATACTCAAAAGCTTCGTATCAAACAGTCACTTTTTTATTCCCTTTGCCCAACTCTCAAAAGTGCAAATTCATGTTGAAACTGATAGTTTTCTTTCAAATGTTAAAATGTAAGTTAGTTTATAACTGCTGCTAATGACCTGGAAATTCTGAGATTTCGTTTAAACTTGTCTGTCCAAAGGCTGCAGGCGTCGGAGCTAATACACTTGCTTGTGGCTTTGGGCTACGTTACTTCTGAACACATTCACCTGTGACGGAATGTACCTATATCCTCTTTTCTATTAGGGTTCCCTCTGCATTTACCTTCTTGCTCAAAAACTGGCAAAAGAGCACATAAAATTTATTTTCATCAACTATCCAGATAGTTTTAAATATATTTTTTCTTGCAAACAACTTATTGTTCTTTGTCTTTCATATCTTACCAAAAATTTAAAAATGAGCGCTAGTCTCTAGAAATATAAAATTTAGGAAATTTGAACGTGCATCTTCAAAATATTCTTTACTTCAGACTAAAAGGAAGCACAAGAGATGTCAAAATGAGACATTTTGATGCAAATAATGTGAAATGTTGATGTGTTATTTCAGTTGCCACACTGCTTTAGACTTGATAATACTTTACGCGGGATTGAAATCAATCTTTGAAGCTTAATCATGATTGAAGTGACCACCCTTACCTAACTTTTTTCAATTAATTAATGCCAATAGGAATTTGCAACCCAGTTTGGTATGCCCGGAGCAATCAACAGGTAGAAACTGAAAATAATAAGATCTCTTTAGTTTCTTATTTTTAGATGAATAATAAATGCATTGTGTTCCTCCTATGTGAGTAATTTACCAAGCACTTCCACACATACTATCTTTCTGAGTTACTATTATGGAATTTAAGACAGCCATCATGGAGGCGATGATTCCTAAGAGTTAAACGTGAACTTAACCTGTGGAGAAATAGTTCCTCAACAGTGCAACCCTGGAGGTTAACTTAAGTGGGCAAAACAATGATATAACAATAAATAATAAAACCGCTGATGTGAATCTTTCATTGTAGAGCAGCTCATAAAATGAGCATAAGAGGCAGCTTTGATCCCATCCTCTCCTCTTTTTCTCCCTGCAGTTGAATCATCAGTTCTGTCATAACGATTTCACTTGTTACCTTTTAGGTAGGGTTTCCTCCCGGAGTCGTGAATATCGTCCCAGGCTATGGACCTACTGCAGGGGCAGCCATTTCCTCTCACATGGACGTAGACAAGGTGGCCTTCACAGGATCCACACAGGTAAGACCATCTCCTCCGGCCAGTAGTTAAGAATATCTGTGTCTCTAACTCTTGGAAGCATGCTTTGTTACTATTGTTTTTATGGGCCGAGTATTTTATTTTTTTCTTTTCTTTATTAAAGTATAGTCAGTTTACAATGTTGTGTTAATTTCTGGTGTACAGCATAGTGTTTCAGTCATACAGACACATACATATACTCCTTTTCATATTCTTTTTCAATATAGGTTACTACAAGATACTGGGTATAGTTCCCTGTGCTCTACAGAAGAAACTTGTTGTTTATCTATTTTATAGATAGTAGTTAATATCTGCAAATCTCAAACTCCCAGTTATCCCTTCCCACCCCCTTTATGTTACTATTTTTAAGCCGGCATTTCCTTAAAACAAAAGTTCTCTTAATAATTTATTCCTCACTCTGGTTTTCACACATGTTTCTAGAACATAAGCAGGTGTCATTGAGGTGAAACTAAGCTAAGATATGAGCTGGACCCCAAAGGAGGGTAGGATTGGAGGCCCCCCCCAGTTGGTGGGCAGATAATGAGCAGCAGGGAGAGATGAGATGGGGGGACGGTGGTGAATGTGTCAGTTTGTCTATATAGAGGTTTCTGGATTTCAATAGAGGGATGAAAAGACAAATAGGTCAGTTATGGTTGGATCATGGTATGTCAGATTGACCAGAAGAAAGATGACGTTCTGATTAAAATGGTAAATAACCTCCTGTCAAGCCATGTGCATCAAGATCAGCTAGCGTGTTCAGTGTATCTGTTTTCTTGAGTGTTTTTCTGATTCATTGTATGTTTACGCTTGGGTAGAGGAGACTTTGATACCTGAAAGTCTAAAATCTGGAAAATGCCATTTAATATTTCTCCCAAATGAAACGTAACTGTGGCACAAACATCATAAAAATTTAACGTGCTAAGTAAACCTGCCTTCATGAGAGCAGATTAAGCCTCATCCTTTGTAACGCTCCATTTTAGGTGGGCAAAGTGATCAAAGAAGCTGCCGGGAAAAGCAATCTGAAGAGGGTGACCCTGGAACTCGGTGGGAAGAGTCCTTGCATTGTGTTTGCTGATGCCGACCGTGAGTAAAAGCCACTCTGCTAACTTCTCTCCCTTCATCCTTTTTGGTGTCTGGTAACGTCATACAGTGAAGAGTTTGCTTCTAATGTCCAAGTGTAAGGCACTAATTGGAGTCCAAAATTACTCTTAAACATCTTAAATTGTTCTAATGTTGCAACACTGGGTAAGTTTAAGTCTAACACAGACTCGATTTCTTCCTTGTTTGGAATAGACTGCTGTTTTCTCAGCTGAACTCTGGAGACGCTAACTGTTTTGCATTTAGGGGCCACAATATTGTTTTAAAAATTCCATACCTTTAAATATTAGCATCACCTTAAGTATGGTGAAGTACCCCCGGACATGTTGCACTGAGACCAACAGGAGAGACAGCAAGTTGCCCATTTGTCGTCTCCCTTCTCTCTGGATCACACGTTCATTGAAAGAAATGGCTGGTGGATTTGAGTGATTTCTTCATTTTTTTAAGCAGGTATAGTTGAATTTACATACATTAAATCTGTAATTATGATGTGACTCCACTCTGTAATATCCTAGGTCCCTTCTGATTATATTATCGAGTAGAATCCCACAATTTTTTCCCTCCTAAATGGGAGCTGGTTAGCAGAAAAAGAAGGGCAAACGTTCATCCAACTTTTTCTTTAGCAGCTGCATTATTGGTATGAGGCGATAAACACAAATGGTGCATGGAATTGGCCAGTGTTGGTATTGCGATCTTAACTGAAGTTGTTTAGAGCACGATGTGACAAGATTTCTGATGGTACCAAACCTTTCTATAAACTGCTTCTGCTACAACATACGCAGATGTGACTAGTTCACAAAATAAAGAACAATAACCAACTGCTAGAATGTAAAATGAAATCTTCTGCATTTAGGAAATTAAAATGCAAATAAAACTTTCTCCTGGTCATTTAGGATCTACTAATGAAGCAAACTGTGTCTTCCTTTTAAGGCCCCATTCTACCATCTCAAATAAACCAATAAGAAGAGTTTATGGCTATATATGAAATGATATGGCACATTTTAGATAAATTTTGAAAATGTTTTTCCTAGCTTTGTAAGGTGGGTGAGCAATTCTGAATCTTAGTTATTAGTTTTTTGGATTTTTTCCCCTCAGAAATATCATTTTTTTCTATTGATCAAGGTATCTAAGAATGTTTTGAAATTTTGATTTAATATAATGGATAATTAATATTTTCTTTGTCATTTAGTTAAAACCTGAGGCCTGAAAGAAATATTCACAGTCATCTAAGTAATTATGAATGGAGATATTTATAAGATCATTTGTGGTGAGATTTGATCTTAGGACGCTTTCCACATTCTTGATATTGCCCATATGAAAGCTGTAACAGTAACCACTATTTTTTTCAAATTCTACTATTTTTGCTATCATTTGTGTAGCAAATAAAGGATCAGAATGGTTAATTTGTCACTTGGCTGGTAAGAGATAGAATATTTTGAATCTATGTCTAACTATACGACTCATGCTTTTTTATACCACCATATTGTGTCTGAGAAATAGCTATAAAAATACATAATCTTTAGAAAATCTTTCTTCTTTAACGTGAATATGTCCTTTGCAGTGGACAATGCCATTGAATTTGCGCACCGTGGCGTATTCTACCACCAGGGCCAGTGTTGCATAGCTGCATCCCGGCTCTTTGTGGAAGAATCCATTTATGATGAGTTTGTTCGAAGGAGTGTTGAGCGGGCTAAGAAGTATGTTCTTGGAAATCCTCTGACCCCAGGAGTCAGTCAAGGCCCCCAAGTGAGTATAAAATGGATGAAATAGCATTCACAGGGCACAAGAATAAAGTATCCTCTAGAGGCCTGGTTTTTAACGAATGCAATTCTTTTCCATCCATCTATCTTCTTAGGTGACAATATTGTAACACTTTGGTGATTAAAAAACAGTGACGCTAACTCTCAATGGGAAAGAAAGCTTCCCGTTTCTGTGTTGCCCAGTTTTCATATCTAGAAACAGTTTAAGAAATATATTGAAAATAAAGATGTGAGGAAAAATAATAGACGGTAAATTTGTTCTCCACAGTCTGTATGTCTCTGGTTTCCTGTATACAGTTCCTGTTCACTTGGAAGTTCTTACATAAGCCTACCACTTATTTCTCCCTCAGAATCAATCCTTTGTCTCAGCTTCTGTCCCACAGATACAGGCAGCTGGCATGCCTCTAAATTCTCTCAAAGTTTTTAGTCACTCTGACCTTCTAATGTACGAATGTCCCGAAAAGTCTTGAGCTTCTAACTTCGTGGCAAACTTCTCATTTTGGTTGTCAAACCCAGTTATTCCCCAGAGTTCCCATTTTCTTCTGTCTACTTACAAACATTGTCAGTAAGAGTGTCTCTCTCATCCCAAGGCCCTCTTCCTTACACAGTTCTCTGTGCATTGTCTGTTTTCAAGCTCCTGGAACTTTGGTTTTAAATTTACTCTTGCCCTTTGAGGTCTTGACCTAGAGCAGACTTTCTCAGCAGGGGACTGTTTTTCACTCTATCCAAAAGGGGACGCCTGGCAATGTCTAAGACATTTTTGGTTGTCACAAGTGCAGAAGGAGGTGATACTATTGTCACCTAGTGGGTAGAGGCCAGAGATGCTTCTAAACATCTTGCACTGCACAAAGAGAGTCCCACAACAAAGTGCCAGTAAGGCTGCTTATGCTGAGAAATTCTGCTCTACAATCTAGACATTTAGCTTAGAGTCTTTATTCTCTAACACTAAAGATTATACACTGTTCAGTGCTATTGACTTGAAACAAACACTATTCTTGACTTATTCACTAAGCAAAAAATAAATTGAATTAACCAACATTAATTGAACACTACTACCAGCAAAGTCCTGGGATAGGTACCTGGCAATGCCAGAAGAAACAAGGAGGATATACTACTGATCTCATGGCATTTACAACCTAGATGAGTTGAAAGCTGTGGCTAGCTAGCTAGTTATCAGGGTAAAGGAAAAGCAGTTGTCTCATTTGAGGTGTATATATGCACACACATATATATATATAGAGAGAGATACATGGGTGGATAGAAATGTATATGTGAAGAGGAAAGGAAAGAAGAGAGAGGAAGGGAAAATACTTAATATTACACATTATTGGGCAGTATTTCCCCCCATCAGGAGATCTGCAAAATTTAACCAGAGCTCAAACACTGAGCTAGAATAGTTCATTTTTCCTAAGAGAAGGGGGTTAAAATAGACTTTAGGAAATTCCTGTTCATAGAATTCTTAAGTAAATAATCCATTGACCTAACTGCTTAACATAAGACTTTAATCTTTGTAAGTAAACAGGTTTTTATCACAGGTTGCACCAAATAAGTAGAATCAGTAGCTATGCTGGGACTTAGAGAAGCAGAAGACTGAAAAGCCCCTGGGGTTTCTTTACCCTTCAAAATACCATCTGTTGTCATGAGAGCGAGCTTACGGGAAGAGACGCTCATGTACTAAGCTTTAATAGTATTCTAATGTGTAATGTAAATTTACATAATGTAAATGTTTATGCATTCTTCGGTAAAGTCCTTTTCTAGTTTGATTTCATAGACCAAAGTGTACGTTTCCTTGAGAAGTTGGAAATAACAGTATTTTCATTTGAAAAAGAAGTTATGATAGCCACATAAAAAATTATCTTTTTCAATCCATTAACTCTAAGGAATCAAAGATCTTGCACATTCAGACACCTCAGAATGTATACTTTGTGACTGTTACAACAATATCATACCCTATTACATTTCATAGACTAGCCTATGAGCTAATGGCCCATCGCACAGAAAAGACCCCTGCTACGTTCTAGCTTTACTAAGAGGTTCCTGAGGGCCAACAGAAGGCCAAGTTCAGATATGGTCAATCTGAGACCTTCTGAAGAAGGTCTGTATTTATGGTGAATCAAAATTAGGCAGACCAAACTGAGTATGTCCCTAAGTATAACTGAAAATTCCTATCACTTGTCCTCAACTCTAGTGTGATGTTCTCAGTCTTTCCTGTGCATTTGAATCACCTGAGGATCTTGTTAAAAATGCACATTTTGATGCAGCAGGCTTGGGGTGGGACCTGAGAAGCACGTTTTCCTACCAGGTAATGCAGGAGCTGCTGACTGTAGGACCACATTGTCAGTAGCCAGACACTAACATATGAAGTCCTGTGTTTTTAGAAGTTAGTCACCATCTAAGTTTTCCAACAAAAAAACAGGTCCTATGAGCCTCTACCTCCCACTGCTTAAGCAGGAATTGGAGTGTCACCATGTATCCACTCTGGTCACAGGCAGGGAAAAGGTATGACTTGGGGAACACACCTTGAAATAGACATTAAAAACCCTAATTTTTGAGGGCATAGTCAGATTAATATCTCAGAACAGGCCAGAGAAGCTTTGTGTGAAGTATGCAGATCCCTGTGTATTTACTGACAAACCAGAATATCTTGACCAGGCAGAGCTACCTAACACCACCCCTTAGTCTGGTTGTATTAAATATTATGCAGTAATTTAAATATTACTTTTTATTAAGCCAGCAGTTCGACTTCCTTAATCTGCTGTAAATGAAGGAAACTTTTTTTGAATGTTCAATTAAATATGGTGTGCTTAGAAGCATTGAACAGCATTGCACCAAATATTGTGCCAAATTTTAGAAAGTAGTTTCTGATTTCAAATAGCACTTAATCTAATTGGATATGGGAGCTGGATTATGTGCAGTCGGAGCTTTATGAAACTTTTTTCTGGGCCTTGGAAGACAGAGGAGATTGCAAAGTCAAAGAGGAAGATAAAGAACAACTCTCTTTAAGTCGGGAGAAGAGACAAGGTACATTGGCAAGAGGCCCCGACCTTCATCTTGAATCTCAGTGTTTTTCCTTTACAAGTTAACCCCAGCCACACCTGAGACAAGGCAGCCTTCATCAGTGATGTAGAGTCCAAAAGGCACCCGATACTTCAACCTCCCCAAATAGGAACTGAGGCAATAGGTAACCCTGGTTCCAGTGCATGGAGGAGAGGTGCGTGCTCCTGATGTTCCAGGCGAGAACTCTGAAGTCATTTCTTTCCTTATTAAAATATTGTTTAACAAACCATTGAAGTTCTGTAATTCTTATATTTAGATGTGGCCCATTTAACAAAGCAGGATGGCGACAGTCAGGACAGGTCAGACGTTGGAACCAGACGCACTGACTGCCCCAGGGGACCTGAGCCGGGTGTGAACCCAGGCTGTGGTCAGCATGGACCTGGCCACAGGGCGTGGTCAGAAATTAGGAGAATCAGAGGTCCAGGGATCTTCCTAAAGTTCCAAAGCATCTGCTTCCCAACTGCCATGTCTAATTAAACCCAGGGTCAAAGTCCTCTTTTTCTTCATCCACTTTTTTATTTCAGTTAAGGTAAGTATGGTTGATGACTGACTGGCATTTCTTCCATTTATTTCTAAATGACAGTTGTGTGAAAGGTTTACATGTACTTGTGCCAATAAGTTTTTTTTTTTTGCATTAAACAAACACTAAATACAAATATTTGTCTCCAAGATTTCTTCCCTGAAAAGTCCTGAGAATAAAATATACTCAACTGCATGAATCTGAGCCTCAGTCAGCAGTTTTGGCTGAATATTTGACTTCGTAACAATATCCTAGCATATTGAAACCCTTAGTAACAGGCAGGGAAATGTATTATCTTTACAAGTTGCTATTTTTTCCCCTTTTAATGTGGTATTTTTCAATTAGATTAACAAGGAACAATATGAAAAAATTCTGGATCTCATTGAAAGTGGGAAGAAAGAAGGGGCCAAACTGGAGTGTGGCGGGGGCCCGTGGGGGAATAAAGGCTACTTTATCCAGCCCACGGTTTTCTCTAATGTTACCGATGAGATGCGCATTGCCAAAGAGGAGGTAAATGGTTTTATTCTGTTATTTTTGTTGTTGTTACCATATTTTGTCTGCATGTATGTGTACAAAATATCCCTTTAACATTCTCAGCTCTTTGAACCCCTTTTCCAGTAAATGTTACTCTTCATTTCTTTTTTTTTATGGTGGGGGGTGGTAACTAAGTTTGTTTGTTTGTTTGTTTGCTTGTTTGATGGCGATACGGGGGATTGAACCCAGGACCTCGTGCATACTGAACATGTGCTCTACCACTGAGCTATACCCTCCCCACTACTCTTCATTTCTAATACTGATAAAAGATTAGTTATTTTTGATTAAGACTAAAAATAGTAAGGGATTCATTGGGCAGACTGAAAATCTCCAACCAAACACAGATCAGGATGCTTAACATTTTCTAGGTGCTTCCTTCACGTATTTAAACTCATGGAAAATAAAATTCCACATTCATTGTTGCTTTTTCTCCTTTGGAAATAATAGATTTGAAAATAATTGGAAAAGAATAAAGTGATATGCAGTTTTTCTTTTTAAGTTAAAGTCCTTATTTTGGGAAATTGTAGATTCAGTTGCTATTGTGAGAAATAATAAAAAAGATTCTGTGTACTCTTTACCCGGTTTCCTTCAATGGTAACATCTTACAAAACTATAGTATACTATCACAGTAAGTATGTCATCATCGATGACACAGAACAAGACACAGAACATTTCATCACCACGTGCATCTCTCATGTTTCCCTTTGATAGTCAAATTCATGCCCCTCCGGTGCCACTGTATCTTCAACCATTGGCTTTCACTTAACCACTCATTGGTTCATTATTTCTATTATTTTGTCATTTCAAGAAAGTTAAATAAGTGAACTCATACTTCATGCAACCTTTGGGAATTGGCTTTTGTTCACTCAGCATAATTCTCTATCGATTCATCTAGGTTGTTGCATGTAAGGATAGCTTGTTTCTACTTATTATTGAGTAAGTAGTATTCCATAGCATGGATGCACCATGTAAACAGTTTGTTTAACTGTTCACCCATTGAAGAACTTTGGGTTGTTTCCATTTGGGGGCTACTTTGAATAATGCTGCTATAAACATCAGGATACAGGTTTTTGTGTGAACTTCAGTTTGCATTTCTGAGGGATAAGTGCCTACAATTGCTGGCTGGATCATATAGTAACTGCAACTTTTTAAAACTACCAAACATTTCCAGAGTGGCTGAACAGTTTCACATTCTCATTAGCAGTGTATGAACGATCCCAGTTTCTTTGCATCCTTGCTAACATTTGACGTGACTCTTTTTTTTCCCTAGCCATTCTGATAGGTATAATAGCTCCTTGAGGTTTAAATTTGCATTTCCCGAATGGCTGATGATGTTGAACATCTTTACGTGGGCTTATTTGCCATCTGATGTCTTTCTTGATAATGTATCTCTTCATTTCTTTTGCCCATGTTCTAATGGGATTGTTTGCTTTTTACCATTGAGTTTCAAAAGTTCCTTATATATTCTAGATATTGATCTTTTGTTGGCTACGTGTTTTGCAAATACTTTCTCCCAGGCTGTAGCTTGTCTTTTCATCTTCTTATCAAGGTCTTTCTCAGGACAAAAGGTTTTAATTTTGAGGAAGTTCAATTTGTCCATTTTTCTTGTTATGGGTAGTGTTTTTGGTATCAATTTTACGAACTACCTCTTGTTTACTTCTAGATCCAAAAGACTTTTTTTCTGTGTAATTTAAAATTTTTCTCTAAAAGCTATGTTTTACCTTTATGTCTGTGATCCATTTAGGTTAATTTTTATACAAGGTGGGAGATTTAAGTCAAGGCTGTGTGTTTGTTTTTGCCTATAGATGTCCAATTGCTCCAGTATCATTTGTTGAAAAGGCAATTTTTCTTCCATTCCATTAATTCTGCAACTTTGTCAAAATTCAGTTGTGCATGTTTGTGTCAGTTTCTGGGTTCTCCACTCTGTTCAGTTGATCTATGTGTCTGTTTCTCTACAGATTCTCTCTTGATTATGGTAGGTGTATAAGAAGTCTTAAAATTGGGACGCCTGAGTCCTCTCATTTTATTCTTCTTTTCAAAATTGTTTTAGCCAAGCTAATTTCTTTGCTTTTCCATATAAGTTTTGGAATCACCTTGTCCATATATATTCAATAATCTTGTTGGAATTTTGAAAGGAATTGTGTTAAATATATATACCAGTGTGGGGAGAATTAGCATCTTTATTGTGTTAAATCTTCCAGTTAGTGAACAGAGTACGTCACTTCATTTGTTTATATCTTCTCTTATTTCTTTCAATAGCATTTTTTAATTTTCAGTATATAAGTCCCATACATGTTTTATTGGATTTGTACCTAAGTATTTTTTGAGTAATTGTAAATGGTATTTCCGATTTCTGAAGGCAAATGTTCGTTGCTAGTATATACACGTACGTTTGATTTTTGTGTATTTTCTTGTAACGTGTGACATCACTGAACTCAGGTATTCTAGGAGGTTTTCAGAGGTTCCTTGGGAATGTGTATGCAGACAGTCTGCAAATAGAGCCAGTTTTGTTCCTCTGTTTCTAATAAGTAAGCCTTTTATTTCCTTTTCTTGCCCTTTTCACTTGCTGGAACTCCAGTGCTATGTTGAATAAGAGTAGTAAAAGTGGGCATCTTTGCTTTGTTCCCTGTGTGAGGGGACAAGCGTCGGTCTTTATCACTGAGTATGGTGTTAGCTGTGAGATTTTCATAAATGCCTTTAATCAGGTTTAGGAGGTGTCTTTCTATTTCTAATTTTTTGAGGGGGAAAGGAAGTTGGATTTTGTCAAATGCTTTTTCTGCATCAATTGAGATGATTATGTGGTATTTTTCCTTTATTCTATTAATGTGGTGTATTATATTGATTGATTTTTGAATACTGAACCAGCCTTACATCTCTAGAATGAACTTTACTTGGTGATGGTGCGTAATTCTTTGTAGATATTGCCAAACACTATTTGCTAATTTTTTTTAGTATTTGCTGTAGCTGATATTGGTCTCTGATTTGAGGAATATGGTCTGTAGTTTTTATTTTTTTTATTGATAACAATAAAAGGCATTTAGTGATAACTCACTATATGCCAAGTGCCTTATAGGCAATATAAAGCAAACATTTACATGAAATATAATACAAACATTTACATGAAATATAATAAATATACATATTTCATTTATATTTTATATATAGATTTATATTTATAAAATTTATATTCACTTGTATAAAGTTTATCTTATATATCAATAAATACATGTTTATATAATGTATAACATTATGTACATATATTTATATAAAAATATAAAATATTTTCTATAAATATTAAACATTCTCATTTAATTCTCCCAACAACATCTTGAGAGTAATATTATTATATTCTTTTCTTTTCATGAAATCTCTCCAACACTAGAAGAAAGTCTTTATTGAGTCTTCTCTTCCCAAAGACAATCAAATACTCTCTTTTATTATTTTCACATAGCTAGGGTGGTATGATTTTTCCAGAGAAAATCTCAGAACATTTATAAGGTCTAAATTTCCTATGTTATTTGGAAACTAAATAAAATTAAGCATAATATTCTGATCCAAGAATTTTCCTAAACAATGACATGGTAGTTCTCAGCTCTTCATGTTGTATGTATTTCATTACTCTTGTAAATATAACATGTCAAACTTTTATCAACCTTTTTGTCTTTAATTCGTTTTTGAGCCACAAAGTCAACTACAATTTAGAGATATTCTTGTTATCATCCTAAATAATAGAAGAGAAACCCAAGGCCCAGAGAAGTAAGGGGTTAGGTCACATGTCTAGTTAAAGGCAGCTTGGGATCAGCACCTATTTTGCAGCACTAACATTCCCCAACTTTTTCTACTTGACCTACTGTTGCTCATATTAACTTTATTCTCCATTCAATCCACCTAACATGAGAGAATCCCATGTTTTAGGATTGGAACCATTTAGGTTGAGAACCATTCTATTAAAAACTGATAGAATATTAGTGCTAGAAGGAACATTATGAATAATTCAGACCAAAAGTCAAATTTATAGATGAGGTAATTAAGATCCAAAGAGCTTAAGTGACTTGCTACTGTTACAGAATTACAGAGGCATCGTAAAACTAGAATGATTACTTAAGCTCACCTCTCCAACTCCCATCATATCCATCTGTTTGTTCCTACCAGTGGTCAGCCAATATTTTTTTAAACAACATCAGCAAGAGATAACTCACTATTTCTTAGTCATTTCCATGTCTGGACAGTGCTAAGCATTAGAAAGTTCTGCCTCTGGCTCCCTAGGAATCCCTCCCATTAGGTTCTACCTATTGGCCCCATATCTGCCTCATGGCCTTTTTCCACATAAAAGCCATATGTTTGAAAATAGCATTCGTCTCCTATGCTACTCTTCACCCTCCATGTGCTCTCGGCACTGTATTTTTCAGCTGTTGCCCTTCCTAATTTTTTTAGACAAATATATTGCAGCTAAATATTTGGTGAACACAAACTAATTAACATCAGGAAGAATGTTATCCAGAGATCTGACAAATAACTAGAAAAGGCTAGTTTGCCTTTAGGAACTAGAAATTACCTACCTCATAGGCACGGAGGCATTTAAATAAAGACAGGAATAGATTCATTGGCTTTGGGCTATGAAGATGTTACATAATGCACCATAGTAAAAAGGCACTAACTCAAATGTACTTAACCGTCATCTTTTCATTCAATAAACTTGTATTGCAAGTCTGTGATATAACAGAGAATCTGAGAAGGTTATTTTCTTTAACTGCCTACACCCCCAAAAAAGTCATCAAACTAGGAGAAAAGTACAGATTCATATTTGCAAACAGGAAATACATAGAAAAAATGAGAAAGATCAAAAAGCGAAGGCACATGGATATGGATAATCAAACATACTTAGTTTTACTACATTGATTCAGCCTACAACTGAATTACAGCTTTGCACTTATTGACAAATATTTGTCTTATTAGAGCTGTTGTTCTTGCATGCTTTGATTAACACCAGATAGAAAGGACGAGGAAAAAAATCTTTAACCAAGGAAACATTTATTGTTTGCTACTTTAAAGGAACCTGGAGTAATGTGATGTGCTCAAATTAAAATTATGTAAGACAGTAACACATTTCACACAGTAGCTGCTATATGCCTGGTTCCCAGGTTACAGTATCATGGTTAGGTTTGCAGCCCTAGGATTTGTACTCAACCTCTATTGAACGGTAGCCCCCACCTCCCCTCAGCATTTAGATTTAGATCAATGATGAACACCAGAAAACTGTCTTTTCTGATTTTTTCTTCCCAGGAAATTCTGGTAACACTCAGAGAAGCCCCTCTCTTATTTAATTTTAATATATGTTTTATGGAAACATAATATAGGAGCATAATTTTTAGGAGAAAATTGTTATTTTTCTCCCATCTGGGGATGAGATATAGGATAAATTGAGTTTGAGCCGTGCTACCTAGAGGGTCTAGCAAAAGTGGAAGAGCGGTTTAGGCTGGAATGAGCAAATTTGGATTTGTGTTTCCAGTCCCGTGATTACAGTCACTGCCAAGGAACTCATGCTTTAGTTAGCACAGGATGGTTAAGGACTTAAGCTCCTGCAGTAATGGATCATTCTGTTTGATATTTATGAATTGCATAAGATTTGGCTGACGAGTAGAATATGAACAAAATATTATACTGTTTCACCTAACTTGGCTGATTATAAAAAGATCCAAGTCCAGTAGGATAAGTGATATTTCAGTTGATGGTACACTGATATTTAAAGCATAGTTACTGTTATCAGTCATTGCCTCCTCATTTATCCAGTAGAAAAAGCATCGCCTTCTCTGGTTTACTGTTTATGTAGTGACCTGGAAGATGAGGAAAAACTAGGGAGATAATTTACAATATTCCTAAATGGGAAAGAAATTCTGAAGTTAATAATTTCCTGCAAAATTGTAAGTTCTTGGAAGCCAGATTTCAATTCTAGAAAATGATCATTGCCTAATTCGTTTGTATCCCATGTTGTTCCAAAGAGAATTTAACATATGACTATTGCCTGTCCTAACCTACCATGCCAGCAGCTACCATTTTGATTCTTCCACAGAGGTTTGAGATAAGAAGTAAAATCTTAACCAATTTAAAACAGTGTGTAGATTAAAAAGAAAAGTGCAATATCATATAGAATACTTAGTTGTAACCTACTACTTTGATCTATTTCATTCATTTCTTGTGGTATAGATATTTGGACCAGTGCAGCAAATCATGAAGTTTAAATCTTTAGATGATGTGATCAAGAGAGCAAACAATACCTTCTATGGCTTGGCGGCAGGAGTTTTTACCAAAGACCTTGATAAGGCCATCACGGTCTCCAATGCTCTGCAGGCCGGGGTAGTGTGGTAAGTCAGACCCATGTAATGTCATCTTTTCTGTGTTAACCACATTAACAGGCTGCTTTGAACCTTTCTGGACTTTGATTCTTTCATTTGTAATCACATGACCTGCTGGAAAAGCAGTTGTTATCTTAAAAATCAAACAAACTAAAACCCCTGCTATATTGGAAGACTTTTTAGAAGGAAATATATATATATATATATTATTATTAAAATATATGTATATATTTTAATATTATATATATTTTAACCCTATCCAGCCTTCTGAAATTGCTTGCCCAAAATATTTTACTCATATTTGACTAATGTAATATGAGTGTTATTAAGTAATTCTAGGCACTTGGAACCATGCTATACACAGGGAAGATAAAAGTTCTATTTTAATCAAAGTAATTAGATAGTAAGAAAATATTTATTCACGGCCCTTATATATACAAACACTTAGTTCTTCTATCAGGTTTTCACTCTGGGATTACTAGAGATGTCTGAAGGTCTTGATTTGGAAGCACGTATTGAGTCTTGAGCTGCATGTCTGTCTCATTTTTGACCTGGTTCATATCTCTGATTTTTGTATTTTAATGCAGAGGATGTACATGCTAAGGCTGGGCCTCTCAAACTTGCATCGCCTTCCAGCCCCCTGTCTCTGAAATGCTTTGTTGTCATTTTTTTGTTCCATCAAACTTCACTTTGTCTCCTCAGCCCTGGCAATAGCCCAAGATTATTTTCCCTTCCCAAGAATGTCACACCTTTGTCAGCTAAAAAGTACATACACTTACACTCCTCTAATTTATAATGCTACTTTTTTCCATAATGAGTATGTTAATATTAAAGTTAATGGAGTTGTTAAAGAACTCTCTGAATTTCAAACATTCCAAATTTAGGAGTGTTTCATAGGTTAAATACGATCTGTAACGTCCTCCTTCTCCTTTCAGGGTGAATTGCTATAGTATGCTCCCCACCCAGTGCCCCTTTGGTGGATTCAAGATGTCTGGCAACGGACGAGAACTGTAAGAACAACTTTCTATTAAGATAAATAATTATCTTGATAAAGATGGTTATCATTCCCAGGGAATTAATCCTTCGTTACTGTCTGAATTAGAACCTGCCTTTGGTTTTTCCTGAAGATTCACACTGTCAAAAAGCTTTTTAAATGCTGGATTTACCCCATAAGTGCAAAAAGGTGATGGCAGAGGGAAATATAACTTATTAAGCTCCTATGATTAATAAGGGATCATTCTAAGCCCTTTACATTGTTGCTGAAATATTGCCTACTTTTAGAATTGTTTGCTGTATACATGAATGTAATATACTTGGGAAATGTTTCCAGCAAGAAGGTAGAAACTACAAATTGGTGATTGTAAGAAGTGTGCAAATATAAGAACACTTTAGCTACTTGAATATGCCTCTTACATACATCAATTAAGTGCCTTTATCTCAAAAAGTGTTTCAGTGTAGGAGAAATGATTCTCATATATAGAAATATTTTTGATGTAAATTCTAAAATTTTAAATAACCTGAATGAGTTATTTTTGGTATTAAAATCTAAACTGAAAGGGGAACTCGACTGAGGGAAACATGTTTTATAGTCATGACTAGATTGAGAACATATATATTATATATAAGCATTTATGAGCCTTCAGTTGCTTTTCAAACCAGGACATACTGACTTACTAAAAAAATGTGCACAGATATATTTATACAGAGAAAGTAGTGACAATATGATTGCTTAATTTTGTTCAAGGAATTTCAACCATTTTATTTCTTAAAATATTCTTATATTTATTTAAAAAATTTAGTCATAAAAAGACATTATATTCAAACATAGTGAAGCTATTCATTTTGTAAATAGCAAGTAAAAATGAATCTTAGTTTTTAAAGGTCACAAGAACATTAAATAGCCATGTATTTGTCATTTCACTAAATCAGGAAAATTACAATAAAACAGCTATCTTTGGGGAGCCAGTGAAAAGAGGGTTTATTAAAATGGTCCAACCTCCTTCCCAGTATACATTCATTAGGAAGTTACTATGTATATGAGGCCCCTAGGAGCCCCAGAGACCCGATACCATGTCTTATCCTCCATATAATTGTGGTGGCAGGAAGGGTATTTAATGGATAAAGAAGATGCAGTATGTGTGTATATATGTATACATGATGGAATACTACTCAGCAACAAAAAAGAATGAAATTTTGCCATTTGCAACAACACGGATAGACTCGGAGGGCATTATGCTAAGTGAAATCAGTCAGACAGAGAAAGACAAAATACTGTATATCATTTGTATGTGGAATCTAAAAACGATAACAAACTAGTGAATAAAACAGAAAAGAAGCAGATTCACAGATATAGAGAACAAACTAGTGGTTACCAGTGGGGAGAGGGAAGAGGAGGGGCAATATACTGGTAGGGGTTTGAAAAGAAAAGAGTTATTAAGGATTATGTGAAATCATATGTATAAAACTTGAAAATTGTAAAGCACTATAAAATTTAAAGAATCTTTCATTCAATAAAAAAAATTTTAAAGGTACATAGTGCAAAATAACCTACATGCATGATGAAATAAACAATAACAGACTGGGAGTCCACACCTCATAGAGGGAAGGAAGGAGTTAAACTGCAGAGCACACTATTGGAGGACAGAGAATCTGGGCACCACTAGAGTGTAACGTTTATGGCATGTCTCTAACTCATTTCCATCTGGCAGACCAGGTCAGCATTTGTGGTGGGGGTAGGTGTGGGAGAAGAAAGTAGAAGATCTATGAGCTCCTTTTGATGCTTTAGATTCTATGGTTTGAACCCCAGTGGGAATTCAGTGGATGAAAACTTAAATGGCAGTGGATGGAATAAGAGAAGACCAAACAGAAAAGATAGGACTTGATCTAGGACATGAAACAAATGTGAGATGTTAGGAAGTAGAGAAGAAGGCATTCTTGAAGGAACATTTCACGTGGCATGTGGAGGGCTTCGTGAATTTGGTAGGCTGGCAGGGACTTACGGGGAGGAAGTGTGATTTCAGAGTTAAATAGGATACAAATTAACAAGCCTTGAATTCAAGAGAACCAGCTTACATTTTATTAGTGGACAAGTGAAAAGCCATGGAGAGCTTTACAATATTGTTGGGGAGGTAGTGTGGCAAAAGATCAATTCATCAAAGTGCATGGCATAGTAAAATCAAACTGCAGTGAGGTTCCACTTCACACCAGTCAGAATGGCCATCATTAAGAAGTCCACAAATGATAAATGTTGGAGAGGGTTTGGAGAAAAGGGAACCCTCCTACACTGTTGTGAGAATGTAGTTTGGTGCAGCCACTATGGAAAACAGTACGGAGCTTCCTTAAAAAACTAAAAATAGACTTCCCATATGATCCAACAATCCCACTCCTGGGCATATATCCAAAGAAAAGTCTAATTCAGAAAGATACATGTACCTGTGTGCTCACAGCAGCACTATTTACAATAGTCAAAAGATGGAAGGAACCTAAGTGCCCATCAACAGATGATTGGATGGTGGGGGGTGGGTATAGCTCATGGGTAAGGCACATGATTAGCATGCATGTGGTCCTGGGTTCAATCTCCAGTATCTCCATTAAAAAAAAAGACAAGAAAAATAAATAAATCTAATTACTGCCCCCCCTCCCAAAAAGATATTAAAGAAAAGATTGGATAAAGAAGTTGTGGTATATATACACAATGGACTATTACTCAGCCATAAAAAAGAATAAAATAATGTCATTTGCAGCAACATGGATGGACCTAGAGATTATCATACTAAGTGAAGTAAGTCAGACAGAGAAAGACAAATATTATATGATATCACTTAAATGTGGAACCAAAAAAAATGATACAGATGAATTTATTTACAAAGCAGAAACAGACTCACAAACATAGAAAACAAACTTGGTTTGTTTGGTTACCAAAGGGGAAAGGAGGGGAAGGATAAATTAGGAGTTTGGGATTAGCAGATACAAACTAATATATATAAAAGAGATAAACAACAAGGTCCTACTGTATAGCACAGGGAACTATATTCAATATCTTGTAATAGCCTATAATGAAAAAAGAGTATGAAAAGGAAGCTATATATATGTATAACTGAACCACTATGCTGTACACCAGAAACTAAGACAACACTGTAAATCTAAAAATGTTTCAATAAAGAGAAAAAAACCTGAAGTTAGACTACATTAAAATACATTTAAGTTCAACAACAACCAAAAAAGTGCAAGGCATAGTAAAGAAAGCATAATTGGAGACTCACTGACCTGCATTTGAATTCTGACTCTACCAGTTTCTAGCCATGCAGACCCATTCAAGTTGCCTAACTTTTGAGCCTCTATTTTCTCACATTTAAAATGAAGATGTTAATATTTCTCTTAAAGTGGTTATAGAGTTGAAGTATATACTGCATGTTTATTCCCTAGCATTGCAAGTGTCACAAAGTGGCGACTCAACAAATGGTTTCACCCTTCCCTAGTCCCTTTCCTTTATAATATCCATTACTGGAGAGTCCCTTGGCAGAACTAATTATTTTGTACAAGAAACTGTAGCAAAGATTAGATTATTTTGAAGGACAGTTAGTTTATTGCTGGCCCAGCTTCTAACACATTTCCCTTGGAATGCTGAAGATCAAATAACTAGAAGGTTGAAATAACCAAAGTAGATGCAAAAACAACAATTTTCCCAGAGGGGTATTTATGTAAGACCAGATATCTTATCGTTGGCCAGCTACTATTTGAAATGCTTCTGGACACAGAAAATAACTTTCCATTGACCCTAGCCAGATAGGCAGGAACAAACTTGTACCAAAACATTGACCATAGTACATTTGCACTGCTGTGCTAAATTCTGTGCATTTCCCCCCCTCTCTCTAGCGGAGAATATGGTCTCCACGAATACACAGAAATCAAGACGGTCACCGTGAAAATTTCTCAGAAGAACTCATAAACGACAAGAGAGCAGAGACGACCCCTCAATGGCTAAGCAGCTTCTACAGTAGCTAATATGTCATTAGTGGGCTTTAAATGACAAATTGATCCTTCCTTGATTTTTTTAAACTTAAGAGAATCATATTAACATTAATACTACACAGAGAAACTTGCCATGTAGCCTATTCTGAAAGAATCATTTGCCTTCTGATATGTGACCCCCATGTCCTACCTGTAATGAAAAGAATGGATTTGGATAAAAGATCTCTCTAGCTCTGTCATAGTCATGTGCTTTTCTTTGCAGCTACTTGTCTAGGAGCATCATTTTACAGAAGGCCAGTTGTCATTTAGTGTCTTTCCCTTGATGACCCCTTGAGTACTCACCGTACCTGTTAACTGCAGCGTTGATGTGCTCTACTCCCCGTAGTTGTGAGGTCCTTGGAGTTTGCTGAAATGCTTCCTAGAATGGCCTGTCTGCTTGTCAGTGAAGTAATGCCTGAGACACTTAGCTGTAATCTGATCGTAAAGCTTAATAACAATCTTGCATGATTCTTACTCAGTGTGAGTTTTTAAAGTGGAGATTTGGTTATGGTGATGTACTTTCCCTGTTACTCAAAACAAGTGTTAAATTGAGCATAAATGTCTGTTTAAAAATAAAAGGCTAATCCACTCATTCTCAAATGGGTAAAGAAACCAATTTTATTTTCTAGAGGAATTCTTGAAAACAATAGCCAGCATTTCAGAGAGACGACTTCGGTCCTACAGCAAGCATTTATTAAATTCCTAAAAAGTTCTGGGCACTAAGTGGGTGAGGCTGGTCTAGAGGCTTGTGCAGGTTTCCTGGTGGGAGGGGCTGGTGTCTGACCACTGTCGAGTGGAGCTGAATCTTGACCCTCTGGTGGGCACCGCTGTGTCTAAGGGCGTGTCTAGAGGCAGCTGTGAGCTCAGGAAGTCTTTAGGCAGCCTATCTGCTGTGGGTGGAGATGTGTTCTCACCGTTAGTTGTTTGGCCTGGAGTGTCTCAGCACTGGATCCTGCAGGCTATTGGATGGGGTCAAGTCTTGGCGATAATGACCCAAGCAAGATGTCTGCTTCCAAGATGGAGAGTTCATGCAGATGAATACTCCCCAGTCTGTCCACCACTGTGTCTACGTCCCTGGGGTGAGCAACAGCCACCTCTCACCTCCCCAGGAGGCCCCCCAAGAACAAAAGATAGACTTGGTCCAGGTTCCTTTGAAATTACTGCTTTTGCCCTTGGTCCAGGTGACTGCGAGATTTTGCATGTTTCCCTTAAGAGTGAAGTCTACATCTCCCAGTTCTGCAGTTAAGCCCTGCTAGCCTTCAAAGCCAAACACTCTGGGGATTCCTCTTCCCAGCGCTGAACCCTGGGCTGGGGAGCCTAGTGTGGGGCTCAGAACTCTCACTCCTGTGGGAGGAGCTCTGCAATCTAATTATGCTCCAGCTTGTGGCTTGCCCACCCTAGGGGGGCGGGTATGGGGTTTGATTATATCACCAGTCAGCCCCTCCTACCCATTTTGTTGTGGTTTGTTTATGTTTTCAGTTGTGGAAGATCTTTTCTGGTAGGTTCCAGTCTTTTTTATCGATAGTTGTTCTGTAGTTGTGATTTTGGTGTGTTTGTGAGAGGAGGTGAGCCCCGGCCTCTCTGATCAGTTTTATTTTGAATGGACATTTCTGAGTTTTATACAAATGTTTGTAGAAAGCTGACATGCTACTAGCCTGAAGTGATTTCACTACAGTTGCAGGATTTTAATTTTTTCTTACTTTTGCTCAAGTCACTTATTTAAAGATTCATCAGGTTTAGAAAAATATATTAAATATGAAAATAAAAGTCTAATTAGGCTGCCAACTAATTTTTTAAACTTATTTAAAATAATTTCAAACTTTTTTAGGGAACTGTTAATAGCAATACAAGGAACTCTCATATATCTTTTACCCACTGATTTTTAACATTTTCCCACATTGTCATTTTCATTTTCATTCTCTGTATAGATTCATTTCTTCTCTAAGACAAACTTATAAGAGTAACTCTTGAATATCATGCACTTTTACCCCAAAATACTTCAGTATCTTTTCCCTAAAAACAATATAATTATTTCACAAAGCCCCAGTATAGTTATTTCATTTAGAAAATCTTAAATTGATAAAATACTAGTATCTAATATGAAAAATCCATATGCAATTCTCTCCAATTGTCCCTCTAATATCCCTTATGACACCCCCCCATGATCCAAAACTTAATTCATGATCATGCATTGTATTTATTTACCATGGTTTCCTTTTGTCTTACTGTTTCTTAATAATGGTACTGTACTTTGTAAGTGCCTAATATTTAGTCAAGTTGTGTTGTTGGCCTGGAGAGAATTCTAGAGGACACACAAAACTCAGTTACTGAATTAACAAGAACCAGAGAAAAGGAGGCTGAATAATTTTAAATAATGAGTACGTCATGATTTGATTATTAATTACCATCCTCCATGATAAACTGACAAGGATATTATAAGCTGAAAACGATACCTTCTCCCTTGGACGATTTTGAAGAAAAGCCTTATGTTCCCTTGAAGATATCAGTGATTGTCCCTTGTCTGTATTTTTGAAATATTGTGCCTTTTCATTTTACTTCCTAGCTTACTTATTTGAATATTTTTCCTTAATAACAGGTTGCCTACATTCTGATGACACCTGGGGAGGTGCTTAAATTTTAACTAGTTACAAATCCATTGCCACATAGCAATACTGTAAATGACTTCCCTTTCAAAGTGCAAAGGTATAAAGCTCTTGACCTTTGGAGTCAGAGTCTAAATTCTGGTTCCACTGCTTACTAAGGGTATTATCTTAGATCAATTTTTAAACTTTTCTCATTTAGCAATCTTTCAAACAGCTGATGGTGGCTATTGATAGCAACATAATGTTCTACATAATATGATCCAGCAATCCCACTTCTGAGTATATATCCAGAGGGAACTTTAATTCGAAAAGATATGTGCACCGCAATGTTCACAGCAGCACTATATACAACAGCCAAGACGTGGAAGCAACCTAAATGTCCATCAACAGATGACTAGATAAAGAAGTTGTGGTATATTTATACAATGGAATACTACTTGGTCATAAAAAAAGAACAAAATACTTTCATTTGCAGCACCATGGATGGACCTAGAGATCGTCATTCTTAGTGAAGTAAGCCAGAAAGAGAAAGAAAAATACCACATGGTATCACTCATATGTGGAATCTGAAAAAAAAAGAATAAAAGGACACTAATTAACTCATCTACAAAACAGAAACTGACTCACAGACATAGTAAACAATCTTATGGTTACCGGGGAAAAGGGATGGGAAGGGATAAATTTAGGAGTTTGAGATTTGCAAATATTAGCCACTATATATTAAAATAGATTTTAAAAAAGTTTCTTTTGCATAACACAGGGAATATCCTATAATAATCTTTAATGAAAAAGAATATGAAAATGAATATATGCATGTATATACATGACTGGGACATTGTGCTATACACCAGAAATTGACACACTGTAACTGACTGTACCTCAATAAAATTAAAAACAGCAAAAACAAACATAATGTTCTACATAATCACATAAACCCTTGAAACCCAGCAATCTGGTTTCAAATCCCTGTTCTGTATTCATTGACCGTGTGATTTGGTACAAGGTAGCCAATCTTTCTAAATTTCAGTTTCTTTATCATTAAGAAGGAATTAATAGTGAAACTTAACTAATTGCATTACTCTTTAAATGAAATAATGTTTGTAAAATGCTTCACAGGGTTCCTAGGATGTAACGAGTGTCCATCACATTTCTGATCTACTAATGAATGTCTTAGATTAATAATAACAATATCAACAAAAATAATAAAGTGTCTTTATTTTTTGTCATTGTTGTAAAAAACAAAAGTATCTTTAGACAGCAAAGAAAGTATCTTTCTCTTGACCTTGACTTTGAATTTTCCATATGCTCTTTTTCTCAGTCTTTCAGTGACATAGCTAATCTAAGAACTCCATAGTTATGATTTGCCCATCCCTTACATTATTAAAAAAAAATCATTTCCATCAGATAAATGTTAAAATTTGCCATCAATGACAGAACAGGATGGAGAAGAATGTGAAAAAAAACTTGGCTTAGAGCTGAGGTTAGAAATTTGAATGTATTTAATCCCAAAGTGGAGTTGGTGCTAATTATATGAACTAAATTGCCTTTCACCCCTGAGTTGCCAGACATCATGATTAATCTTTAAGCTAATAGTCAGGGACAGAGGGACAAACAGAGAAGACTGATTTCAAATGCAGGACAGGAGCCCACAGTGACATTGGTTACCTGGTGATTGATTCAGAGTCAGCCTGTATGAATTCAGTGAGAATTAGTGGACGTAAGAGCACATGGCTTAGCATTGTGTTGAATGTTCAGTCATCCCAAATTCATGTAACCACAGAATGTCAGAGTTGGGAAAGGACCTAGTGATCTTCTAGTCCAGTAACTTCATTTCCCAGAGGCATGAAGAAATGGAAACACTTGAATGGATGCTAAATTACCATTGGCAGAGTGTGGCTAATGTCCTCTGTATTCTGTCTCCCAGTTCTGTGTTACTGCCTGGGTCCCAAGTGGCATTGTAGATGTTTAACTGAAACTTGATTAAAAAAGTAGCATACACTATTTTATTTCATTTATTATATTTTATTCCTTGTGTCTAAAAAAAATGAAGTTATATAATATGCATTGTGACATTTTGTTTGTATGTATTTTATTTATTGGAATTTATTTCTTTTGTCTTTAAAGGAAAAACTCTAAATGATAGTTTTTTTAAAGCCCTCAAATGATGCAAATTAATTTCAATCACTTACTTGCACCAGAGTGTAATAGAACAAATCTGACTCCATAGTAAATCTCTTCCTTTGACTTTAACCCCGTGCTCTGTTTCCTGTGCTGAGTCATACTGGTTCTGCACATTTTGTAAAAAAAAATGTTGCCTACAGCCTGGATAGCCTATTCTCAAGGCTCTGACCTTTAAGGGTGTAACACTTTCCCATTCATATAAAGATAAAAAGTTTTAGAATAGAAAATAACACTTGTCCTGTTGGAGGTTTGCAGGAACACCAGGATCTGACCTAAAAGGACAGCTGCAAGAACAAAGGATTCTGACATCAAGCAGTTTGCAACAGTCAACCACACTCCCCCCCCTTTTTGATATAAAAGGAGCCTAAATTCTGACTTGGGAGAAGATGGTACTCCAGGGTGTTAGTCTGCCATCTCAGTCTGCTGGCTTTCGGAATAAAGTCGTTATTCCTTGCCCTAGCACCTCGTCTCCCTATTTATTGGCCTGTCGGGCAGTGAGCAGAACAAGCTTGGACTCGGTGACAACAGGACATCACAGAGCACCACAGAATATCACGGAACAGTATCATACACCACAGAACACCACAGGACAGCAGCATCCCTCCAAGAACATTTAGTTCACTCGAAGCACTATTCTAAACGCACTCAATGACTTATCTCATTTCCTTCTCTCAATAGCCCTACAAGACTAGTTTGACTTTCCCCTTCTTGTAGGTGAGAAAATTGAAGCTCAGAAAATGTAACTAACTTGACAAAGTTACACAGCTAGTAGCATGAAGATTCACAGCCAGGCAGTCTAGCTACAGAATCCTCCTTATTCCGAACCAGTGAACCATAATAACTGGGCACCAGGCTCAGTCAGGCAATCAAGAAGCTGTCATCTCGCTCATTCATTGGCCCTACCAGCCAAAAATTTACCCAAATATTTCTCTGCCTGGTGATGATCAGATCCATGATCTCCTGAGCTCTGGTGTTCAAGGTCTTGTTGGACCAAGTGGAGTGATTATGCTTCTTTTATAACATTTCAAGATTTCTAAGCCACTCTCAGCTGATTTTCAGACATAAAATAGTTTTATTAGGGCTCATGTCCTCCAACATCAAAGGACATGCCCATTTTTAGGCAAATCAAATCTTAAGGAATAGGGTAGAAGAAGAAAACTTTAGATCTAAAAAATTTTTAACAGTGCAATTATGGCCAAGGGAAAAATCAAAGGAAGATTTGGAGAAATAAAGAATGAAAGTCCAGGGAGATTGTAGGCACAGACGCTGAAGGGGGAGGAAGAACTATATTTTTTTATAATGTTAACTTTGGTGATTGTTTCTTTACGACGTAAGTCAGTGGTCGCCTCAATTCAGAAGTCTTACCACACACATCTCTCTACCACTCTTCTAGTCAGTTGGTTCCTATGTGTCCTGTAGCTACTCAGTCAGTGAATCTCTCACTTAGAATGCATTGTTTTCAATTGTTAACCGCCCCCCTCCCCCTGCCACTTACTTGCTTGTTTCACACACTGGACTGAGAAATGGCAACCTGAGATTTGAAGCTGTGCTTTTATTTTACATTCCTTGATCCAGTACGGTGCTGAGTACTCATCTGGAATTCAAATAAAACTTATAGAATGAATTTGCCCTTTGTCTCCCTGGTCTTTTGAAAGCCCTGGTTATACTTCAAAAAATGTGTTTTATGTGTAAAACATTGATGTTGGATTTGCCACAACTGGACTTTGCCATTTGCTCTTCCCAGTCCTAAATCTGGGGATCACGGAAAAGGTATGGACACCAGTGATCCAGGGATGGAAGCCAGGAGACAGCCAGACCCCTGCTCATCGCACGGCTGCAGGTGGAGAAGAATCATCAAAGCAGATCAGAAATACAGCCTCCTTACCACAGGCAGGCTCGCCAACCCTCACAAGAAATGCCATAAAGATCCTGCACATGGGAGCTGACTTTAGCATCACTCAGACTTGCATCAAAGAGCCAGTTCCTAACTCTGATGTGAATAATCGTGCTACTTTGGGTGGAATAACGAGTCTAGCTTTCACTTTCTTCATCTCATGACTGCAACGGGGACATAAAAGTGAAAACTTCAGAGAGTTGTGAAAATTAATCCATGTAAGTACTTGAGGCCCCTAACAGCACCTTCACATCAGTAATCCTTCTATATCCCACTGTGCTTTTAAGGTCAGAGGCTGCCAGAGAAGCAGCTGTGGCAAAGAACAGTAGTTCACTGTTGGGGAAAGGGTGGAAAGGAGGAAGGTGGGGCCTCTGCACAGAGGCGCTGGGATATTCTTCCTTCATTTGGCCCATGAACATCAAAGGAGGGCTGCGTGGGGTTAGTTCCGCATGGGGAAGGGATACAGGGCTCAGTGCCACGGGAATGACAGCCCCATAACATCACTCCCAAAGGGATGTTTGTTTTCCCTTCAAAAGGCTGGCCTCCTAATTCCTTTTTGTTCTCTTACCATTTCTAATAATAATCAGGATGGGTGAGGACAGCGTAAGAATGGAAGGCTAGCATGTTGCACAGTGCCATCTCTCCATCCCACAGAGAGCTCCTTCTTGGGGGCCTGAGAATCTGATCGTAAACCTTTATATCTAAAAGATGGACAGAAGCTTCAAAAGAAAGTTTAAATGGTGATGGAGGTGGGAAGCTAGAGTCATTTCTGGATCTTTCACCCAAAAAAATATTGGAAGCAAAATGGTCACTACTGAAGAGCCAAAGAGCCTCCTCCAACAGGATTTACGGCATTGAGCATTCTGAAAGGTAAAATCTCTGAACCTTGCAAATCCCAGGCTAGTTCATGTAACTGAAACTGAGAGGTCTGCCGTAGCCTTTCTCAGGAAGAAAGGGTGGGGTAGATGAAAATGTTTAGCTACAACCTGCCCTTGGGAAAATCGCATGTTCCGAACAATATCAAACAAAAAGGCAGTATCTGCCTTAATGGCATGAAGTGTCAAGAATCTGTGATGCAGGAATAGGCAGAAAATGACTGTGCAGAGGGTGTTAAAAGATTATAGGATATTCTCTCCATTGTTGCATTATTTTTTTTTTTTTTCTCCAGTCATTTTGAATCACATTCTGGAGGGGGACAGATGATGCAATTTAAAGAAAGACAGCGGTTTTGCTGGGCTTACAAAAGTGTCTGACCTTCTCCTGGTTTATAAAATGTTTTAGAAGCAAAAAAGAAAAAAATGTAGGCAGCTATGACATGATTATATCCAACAGGTAAAAGGGAAGCACTGAAATTACATTTCTGTAAGTCATCCACATTTCAGTTAACTTTCCAGAGTTTGTGGTTTTATTTTTGGATTGTGACAGATTGTTTGCCACAGATTTGAGTCAGCATAAATTGGCTGCAAAGTCAGACCCCTTCCTCCAGAAACAAAATCTTTCCATTTCTGCCATAGATAGAGTTGTAAGTGGGAAAGGATCTAGCACATACCTATTACTGTGTAGGTGAAGATACTGAGGCTCAGAGAGGCTAAGTGGGGTGGCTGCTGTCACACAGCTAGTTAGTGACAGCGTTGTTGCCGGAAGATCTGCCCCCGTCCCTGATGAGCCAAATAACTCAGAGACCGGGTCTTAGAGCTTAGAGGAAAAGAGGCAGCTTTATTGCTTTGCGGGGCAAAGGGGGCTCACAGCAGATTGGTGCCTTCAAAACTGTGAACCCGTCTTGGGAACGGGGTGGGGTGGTTACATAGCCATGGCTCAAACAATAAAACATCGATAACAATCAACAGAATCATTTTTTTCTCATAAGATCAGAGTGGTGTCATGGTGTCTCCAGGTGACCACGTCCATAGAGGCTAGTGATTGTAGCTCTTTTGATCTCTTTACCTAATGAATCCAAGGCGTGGTCTTCTTGGTAATTCAGGCTATTTTGTAAGGTTACAGTCCCGTGAACTTCTCCGCAGAGACCAAGCATGATTAATACTTCCAATGACCGGAATAAAGTAGAAAAAGTAAAATTAATAGCTTTAGTTTTAACAACAGGCCTCCAGTTGCGAATAGCAGCCAGTCGGTCAGCTTAGTTGACCATTTTAAGGGCAAGCATAAGAATAAGCAATCTGTTAGCCTAAGTGCGGCCATTTTATTAATCTTCCTTCAGCATCACGACTGAAAGCAGGATCGCTGCTTTGTAGACTGGGGACATTTCTCATTCTGCTTGTCACATTCTAACCATAAAATATTTGCATCTTCAGTTGGCACTGCCTTGCGAGTTTCTGGTCATTGTTTCATTCTGCCAGCTTGGTATGTATTTGAAGAAGTAACTCTTCTCCACTCTCCGTCTGGTTTGGGAAAGTGGGAAGCCATGCACTTCCTCTCACTTCGCGGGTGGGCATTAATCCAAGTCTGGTCAGTCAAAGCTCTTATTTTCCTAGGCTTGGGGACTGGTGTCAAGTTACATACCTGGTCCACAGCGAAGCCAATCAGACCTCTATCTGAGACAATAGCTGGAACTAGAGAATGATCCCTAAGACAGGTAGCCTGCAGACTAAGTGAGACAAGGGATCTAAGTCTGTGTAGCTTTTTTTTTTTTAACTCTCCCACTCTCCTCTGAAAATATATTTAGTGGCAGAAGATCTTCTGATCCTGCATGAGAACTTCAAGAGACTGATGAATTTCTTTCCCTCTCAGAGAAAAAAAAAACCATCTTTATATTTTTAAGAAACATTCGGGATTTAGAATGTTAAGGCCCGCTAGTCAGTCAAAGTCATAACTACTTAGTGATGGAGGCAGGATGGGGCAAGAAGGGAGGAGGGAGCAGTGTGGCAGTAGGAAGGTTCTCACCTGCCTCCTACTGTGGTTCTCTGGCTTTGCGGTCTCTGCCTCTGACTTTCTCTTGTGGACATTTTGTGGGTTCTTTAGAAAACTCCAGTGCTGGGGTTCTCAGATTGCCCATGCCCTCAACAAGATGAATGTTATCTTCTTTATGCCTGGAAAGTTATTCTTACCCATAGCCATAAAATGTCAGCAAGTCAACCTTTCTTTTTGATAGAATCTAAGACAGCTGCCCTGACAACCCTCCCATCACATTGTGTGATGGGCTGAATTGTGCCTGCAGCCCCCCTTCCCACCCCCTCGCAATCATATGTTGAAGTCCTAACCCCTAGTACCTCAGAATGTGACTGTATTTGAAGAAAGAGGCTTTAAAGAGGCAACTAAGTTAAAATGAGGCTGTTAGGGTGGGCGAACATCACTGGTCTTCTTATAATGGAGATTGCGAGACAGACACACAAGGGGAAGAACTTGTGAGGACACAGCCAAGGAGGCAGTCATCAGCAAGCCAAGGAGAGAGGCTTTAGGAGAAACCAAACCTGTCCACGTCTTAACCACAGCCTCCAGAACTGTTGAAAATAGACTCCTGCTGTTTAAGCACTTTGTTCTTCCAGGTCATAAGTCTAGTAGCTTGTGAAGCTGGCATTCAGACTCTATTTGGGATAAATTCAAAGGGAGTCCTCCTCACCAGATTGAAAAAGGGTTGCACAAGACCTCCTCCAAAGCCTCTGAAAGCATCACAAACAGACTTACCCTGTTCCACCATGACCACCCAACGTGTGGCGGAAGGAAGCCAAGAGAATGGGGGTGCAGCGTGGAGGGAACTCACAGAACCAGACAGTAGGGTGGTAGTTTCCAGGGGCTGGGGGTGGGTGGGGAAATGGGGGGATGCTGGTCAAAGGGTGCAAACTTCCAGTTATAAGATGAACGAGTCCTGGAGATCTAACATACAGCATGGTGACTGTAGTTAAAGCAGCTGTGTGAGGTAGTGGGTGTGTTAACTTGAACGCGGTCATCTGCTCACAATGTATACACATATCAAATCATCACACTGTATACCTTAGGTATACAATTTGTCAGTTATACCTCTAGGAAGCTGAAAAAAATAATGAGAGGATGGGAGGCTTGAGGCTTTTCTCTTGTGGCATCAGAGCCCTGAATAAGAACCCTGCCCAGTTACTAAGAATGAAGCAATGCGCTCCCTCTGTCCTTACATGCTTTCCCTCCACCAACAAATTTCATTTCTTTCTTCATTCATGGGTTTGTGTTCTCACTCATTTGTTAACTCAGCTCTTTTGTTCTGCTATTATTTGCCCTACTTCTGAATAGCCTTTGGTTTACTCACTCCTTACTCAAACCTCCACACCCAGAGGGACTCTTGAGCTCAGAAGAATCTTCCTGCCCAGCCCTCTGGTTCCTCAGGGGTCTGGACCCACACACCACACCCAGCTCCCCAGCCACCGTAACCACTACGTGTGTTACGGCAAGAGAGTGGCACAAAACCAAATGGCAATAGAGCACTTGGAAAGAGTCTCTTCATCAAGAAAGTGGTTTTAATTCAGTTGATACTTTGTAGATAAGAATGTAAGATTAAAAGGCTGAAGGCTCTAAATCCAGGCAACTCTGAGTTCAAATCCTGGTTCTACCAGTTCTGATCGTGGGACCTTGATCAAGTTAAGTTTAAAGTTGTCATTTGTAATGTGGACATAAAGATGGCACCCTTGCATCCTGCTTGGTGTCTCCTTGTGAGGTTTCCCTATACAAAGAAAATGCCTCTTGATCTCCTCCCTCACTTCCTTCTGTCTGGGGCACCTGTCAGGAGTGTTCAGCCTTCAGGGACCCTTTAGTGAGTCCTGAGGCCCCAGGAGCCACTAACATTTCCCCACACTGTCTGCCTGGTTCTTATTTCCCCATGGCCTTAAAAAGTCAGCCCTGTGCCCATACAGTTGCTTACTGCATACGCCTGGTTCCCCACCCCTTTCTCCACTGCCGTGGTCCCTACACCGATAACCTGTTTAATTTTGGTCCAGTTGAAGGTGACTGCTCACCCTGTGCGGAACCAGTCTTGCATTTTTAGTATAATGCCTTGTGGTCTCAATTTTGATATGTTGGCTTCTAAGGGATTATTGTTAGGATAGAGTCTTGTTTTAAAGTGACAACCCTGTTTTTTAGTGGGTTGGTTCTGGTTTGTGCAAACTGCCCACATGCCCTCTCGGTGGAGCAGGGCAGGGGCTGTTTCTGGGGCATGGCAAGGCATGAATGAGTCAGATTTGGAGCTTGGGAGAACACCTCCCACTCCCTCAGGCTCCAGCCAGAACAAATCCTGCTGCATCTGTTTATACAGTGTGCTTCAATAAGAGGTTTTTAGTTGCAAAAGGTATAGAAAAGGCTGAATACTTCTGAACTGGAATGACAGCCCCCCTCCATTAAACAGACTTGCACGCTCACAGTGGCATGACTCAGTGTCCAAAGGACCATTTACATCCCAAGCCCACATCTCAAATTGGAGTCATGACTTTAGCTTCACTCTGTCTTCCTTCAATCAACAGGCAATTAATTATTGAGAACATACCGTGCAGGTGAATCTGAGACCAACAGGACGTCTTCTCTAAACAAGACAGAGTAATATAAATCTGCCCTCATTGGTGTGAATCTTTTAATATTGGTTTCCAGGGACTGGATTCTAGGCCCCCAAAGTCCCTTTAAAAAGTTTCTTTCAGGAAGCTTTGTGGCTGTTGTGGCTGCCTGGGCAGCCCAGGGTCCCTGAGGGCCACTCCATGTGTTAGACACTGGCCTCAGAGTCACCAAAAGCAACTTGGTGGTATCATTTAGTAAGCTTCTTAGATGCACTGATAAATTATGATGTTTTAAAATTTCCCATTTCTTGCAAAGAACAGATCCCATAGGAGAGATAATAAACTGGGTCTCATCCCACAACAAAATTAGAAAGAAAAGAGAAAAGAAGGGTTAAAAGCGGATTGATCTGAGGGAACTCGCAGTTACCACGTATCTGACCCTCTGGGCACAGTGGTGAACTCCAGTCTCCTGATGGGATGAAAACAATATTCCATCCGACTTCCTTGAGATTTCCCCAGGTTTGACATAAAACTCAATCTAGCCCAAACAGAGTCCATCCTAAGGTACGGCTCAGTGAGCCAAGAAGTTTCTTTTTAAGTTGCAGCTCTGACCTAGCGATTAAAACATAAACTCTTTCTCGTTCTTTCTCCCTCTCTCTTTCTCCCTTTCTCACACCCAGGCTCCCACCTGCACACTCACATCTACACTCACAAATAGGAAATATTCCCATATTATATTGATGGAAATACGGCTGCAAAGCTCCCACACTATTTGTTCTCCTCTGCACTGCCATGTGTTTGGAATATGCCACTTCTCAATGTTTTGGCAGCTTCTTCTATGCATAAAAAAAGAGACAGGGGCAGGAGGTGACAGTAATCATCACACTTAATTTTTTTCTTGTCACATATCCTCAGTGCTTTTCCAATCGATGTAGCTACAAGAACAAGGGCATTCAACTCTTTTTTTGAAGAAACTTTAAATTCATCCACTATTTTGCAATGTGTCAAAATATTTTTAAATATCTCTCTTTGATTTCCTTTTTTTTGTTTTGTTTCCTTCCTGCACTCTCAGGGAGTATGAATGAAGGAGATGGCAGAAGCGAAAAGGACAAGAGAGAGAGAGAACTGTCTCTTTTCTTGAGTTTTTTTGCCACTGAAATAAAAATATAATAATAATAGTTACTATTTATTAAATTCTGCTAAGAACGTCATGGTTTCATTTCTTCCTTGAGCTCATGCAAGGAAGTTATTATCTCCAATTTATAGATGAAGACTGTGGCTGTGGGCTGAGGAAGTGAGGATGGGCACTAGCCCAAAGTCATAGGATGTCCTGGCTGCTAGGAGCCACTGTCCCGAACAAGGCACCTCACACTGCCTATCTTGTGAAATCTTCATAGCGTTCATAGAATGAATGAATGATTACTGATGCTTTTATAACTGGTCAAAGTCACCGGCTAAATGGTAAATTCAGGGCAGAATGCAAACCTAGGTCTTGCTGACTCTAAAACATGCACTCTGACTACTGCACCACAGACATTCTCAGAACTTGTCAGAACAGATGTTTTAATTCTGAAGAATAGAACAGATTTCATATCTTGGTGTATCTTTTTGGCAGTCCAATCTCTAACTCAGTGGAGATCAGAAAAATCCATGAAGATAATAAAATGATATTGACTGAGACTAAAGACATTCAGCTATTTTCATCAGAATGGCTTCACAACAGGCAAAAAAGCGACCTGGAATTCTCCTCCTCTTTAAATAAGTTTTTGTTTACATCACCAGTCTATCATTCAAGCAATGCAAGTAAATTTACATTAGTTATAATTTCTAGGTGTTTCTCAGGAAACGGAAATTTTCTGAGTGGAATATTTCCTTTATAGAAAGTTTGTAAATAGACCTTTTGCGAGGCTTAGATAGCTAGGAAAGAATAGCGTTCATTTTATAGCCATTCTTTTACGCCGGTAGACTACTAGGATTTTCTCTTTGGTATTTTTTTTTCCTTTGTATTTATGGTCTATTAGTACACTACCCCGATTCTAGTAAGTACAGAAACATCAACCTGTGAATCAGAATTGTCACTGAAGCTTTATTCAATCAATGGATTTCACTGAGATTCTTTTCTGTAAAATCAGGACCCGGGGAGTAAAGCCACCAGCAACATTCTGACTCAGGGTGGCCAACTCACTAATCATAATTAGCCAGCTGCACGTGAGAGGTAGGGTGGACAAGGACCCTACGTCAGATCTCTGACAGCCACGTCTACAGCAATATCAGATGGATGTCAGGGAGAGTTTGGGGGCTCTCAACAACTTGACTTAGAAGAAAAGTCACTTGTAGGTGGGACATTGGTTATATGCCTGGCTCAGGTTTGCCTCTGTGCCATTTCAGGAGAGGGAAAAAAAAAACCAGAATAGCTAGTTTAATATATCAAATCTCCCCTAAGAAGCAGGGAGTTTGGTCAACGTGAAATGCAAGGCATTTTCATGTGCTTTTAAATTACTTTAGGAACGAACATTGGGAAGCATTGCACTAATAACAAGTTTATGATTTCTACCTTCAGTTTATATATAAAGCAAATATGAAACGAAGAATCAATTTAAATGAAAGAGAACTACATATATTTCACTTTTTTCCGCAACTAAGGTTTTCCACTAATTCTGAGACAACTTCCTGGAATAGGGGATAACAAATTAGCCTCTGTATTAGATCCGTTTCTTTGGCTCTGACCCTGTGCTCTGTTTCCTGTGCTGAGTCATGCTGATTCTGCATCTTTTGTAAAAGAATGTTGCTGTGAGCTGGCCTTGAGATGAGTTAAGGCCGTGGGACCTAAGTCCACGATCAGAGCATGTTTGTAGTATGCAGTAAATAATTGCTGTACGCATGTGTCAATTATATAAGATTTAGAACAAAGAAAACAGAAGTACGCATGGTGTCTCCTGCTGAAGTCTGTCTGACGGTATGGCAACTCCTCGTGCATTTTTTCGTTTGGGCCACTCACCTCCTAGAACCCCATGTCAGTCTCCCTCAGCTGACAGTTGCCTACAGCCTGGATAGCCTATTCTCAAGGCTCTCACCTTTAAGGGTGTGACACTTTTCCATTCATATACAGATTAAAAGTTGCAGGACAGACAATAACATTTGTCTTGTTGGAGATTTACAGGAACATCATGACCCAACTTAGGTGGACAGCCCCAAGAACAAAGGATTCTGATAAGAAGAAGTTTGCAACAACCACCTCCTCCCATTTTTAGTATAAAATGTGCCTGAACTCTGACTTGGATAAGATGGTTCTCCAGGACATTTATCTGCCATCCTCTTGGTCTGTGGCCTTTCCAAATAAAGTTGTTATTCTTTGTGGCCCCAATACCTTTTCTCTTGATTTATTGGCCTGTCGTGCCGTGAGCAGAGCAAGTTTGGACTTGGTAGAATTCCCCCATTTACCGCAGATATGTTTACTCATGTTAAAACAATAAGCTATTTAAATAATAAGCCCAGGGTTCATGTACACATAGGAAATAGCTAAATTCTTCCTCGTTCAAGCACTTTATAGCTGAGCAAACTTTCTGTTCCCCTCTGATTGTGCTGATTACTGGCCGTCTTTTTAGGTCTATACTTAAATATCATTTAAATTTTTTTCCCTTAACCTCTTAGTTATAATTAAACTTCCATGTTACACTCTATCTTAAAGGCTGCCTGTTTTATTCATAGCATTTATAACAATTTATAATTTTTTATGCATGCATATTTATTTGTCTAATGGTTCTCTTCCCATTTAATGCCTGATCCCCTCCTCACTGCCATTTCAAATGCTCAGCACCAGAGTGGAGACTCAGTGTATACTCAATGCATGAATAATGAATAAAAGAGAAGCAGAGATGAGAGCGACTGTGGTTTCCCTAAGAGAAAGCAAAGAGCAGCCTTTGCTGTTGGTCGGCCTTGGCTGTATATTGTTTCTCTTCGAAAAATGTCTGTGATATTCCTTCTTGTATGTTTACAATAGTATTCTTTTTTCTTGAGCCTGTTGTGGAAAGTCGGCCCCCAGCCCTGATAAACCAAATAACTCAGAGGTAGGGTCTTGGAGCTTAGAAGAAAAGAGGCAGCTTTGTTGCTTTGCCGGGCAAAGGCGACTCACAGCAGGCTGGTGCCTTCAAAACTGTGAACCCACCTTGGGGATGGGGTGGGGTGATTATAAAGTCGTAGCTCAAACAAAAATAACAATCAACAAAATGATTTTTCTTGTCACAATATTTCTTGGCATCAGGACGTCTTCAGGCAACAATTCTATAGAGACTAGTAGTTGTTACTTTTCCAATCTTTTTATCTTGAGGCATGTCTGTTTTTGAAAAATTAGCCTATTTTGCAGGGTTACAGTTCCATGAACTTCTTCTTGGAGAACAACTCAGAAGCCAAACATGATTATAAATTTTAATTGCCAGAGTAAAGTAAAAACAGTAAATCAATAACTTTTGATTCAACAATAGGCCTGGAGCTGGGAGGAGTAACGGGTCGGTCAGGTTTGCTGACTGTTCTAAGAGCAAGCAGAAAGCCAAGAATTTGTCAGCCTAAGTGCATCCATTTTATTATTTCTCCTTCAAGCCTGTTGGAATGAGTCTCTCTTCCTTGCAACAGAAATATGCTAAGTCGCAGCCAGAGAATGGGACACACTGGCATAAATAGTCAAAAAGGAATATCTCCAAAAGGAAACAGCAGAGAAAAGGAGTAGTCCTCTTGGTATGGTTTATCTTTGCTTCATCCATCCTGAAACTGGAGCCCTCAACCAAATTGACTCCTTAAATTTAACCCTTTGATAAACTGGCCTCTAACGCCACCTGGTGGAGATATGGAAACCTATGGAAATAAACCAGTCCAAGTGAGGCTAAAAAGGCACCACACCTACTTGATTTCTCAAAGAGAATAGATCTATGCTCAAAAAGTGAAACAGGTGACCTCCTGGGATGTGTTCTACCCACTGGCAGTCCCTGAGGAGAAAAAGGCTGGAGCGATCATCTGCCTGTCGCTCTTGGGTCCCACTTCTGCCCTTCTACTTTCTGCCATGTGTTTTAAGAGCCCAGGGACCAGCGTATTCCATTTTCCTAGTTACTTGCTAGCAAGCTTCTGGTTAGTTTCTACCAGTGGGAAGTACTGACAGGAGTTTGGAAGGCAGGAATGCGGAAGAGGAATTTGCTTCTTGTTCTGCATTCGGTCAGCATTTTCCAGCAGCAAGAGTGATGGCACTCCATCTTTGTCTTCCAGCACTTCAGTCACCTGCAGCAAAGAGTCTCATCACTTGCTGAATATCAGCCTCTCAGCAGTCCCAGCACCTGTTTTAGGTGATGCTTCAGTTGTGACTTCAACAATGGCTCAAGCAGGCCCTTCTCCATGATCCTGGGGTCTGGTGAGCCCATTGCCTTCATTTATTCCTTCAGAGGAATTGTTGCTGCTCCCAACAGCTACTTAGCATAGAGTTACCTGACTATAACCGATTCAGAGAGGTTAAAAGAACCTGTTTCCTATCCCCACCACCCGGATATATCTAGAATCTAATTTTTGGTCTTTAATATTATTGTGGACTTTAATATAACAGCGTCCCTTGGAGGCAGCTCTTTTCAAGCCATAGAGAAGACAAAAGTCTATGTAAATCTGGATTATACTGTTTTTGCCAAATATCTACTCCTTAAAATGAATCTGAATTTTAAAAAAAGTGCTTCTCAGGGAACCCTCCTACACTGCTGGTGGGAATGCAGTTTGGTGAAGCCACTGTGGAACACAGTATGGAGATTCCTCAAAAGACTAGGAATAGACTTACCATATGACCCAGGAATCCCACTCCTGGGCATATATCCAGAAGGAACCCTACTTCAAAATGACACCTGTACCCCAATGTTCATAGCAGCACTATTTACAATAGCCAAGACATGGAAACAGCCTAAATGTCTGTCAACAGATGACTGGATAAAGAAGATGTGCTATATTTATACAATGGAATACTACTCAGCCATAAAAATGACAACATAATGCCATTTGCAGCAACATGGATGTTCCTGAAGAATGTCATTCTAAGTGAAGTAAGCCAGAAAGAGAAAGAAAAATACCATATGAGATCACTCATATGTGGAATCTAAAAACAAAAAAACAAACAAAACATAAATACAAAACAGAAATAGACTCATAGACATAGAACACAAACTTGTGGTTGCCAAGAGGGTGGGGGGTGGGAAGGGATAGACTGGAATTTCAAAATGTAGAATAGATACACAAGATTATACGGTACAGCACAGAGAAATATATACAAGATCTTACGGTAGCTCACAGAGAAAAAAAATGTGACAATGAGTATATATATATATATTCATGTATAATTGAAAAATTGTGCTCTACACTGCAATTTGACACAACATTGTAAAATGATTATAAATCAATAAAAAATGTTAAAAAAAAAGTGCTTCTCAGAAATTCTAAATGTAAAACAAAGTTTTGGTCCTCCCACACTGCTTCATTTATTTCATTCTGGAAATTGACACCCCTACTGTCTCTATTAATGATAACAAAACACTTACAAAAACATATTTCCAGTGATGCCAAAAAATTCTCATAATGACAGGATAATGAATTAGTAATTATTGTCCATTTTAAAGTGCACATTGTTCCTGGAATTTCAAAACCATAACGTTTTATAAAATTCATGGACTTAAATGCTCATAACCTAACAAGGGAGAGGCATTATTAGAAAGGATCTATCCTCAGTAAGTGGCTTAGTTTTGTTTTGTTTTGTATTTTTTCATCACTTTGAACTGCTTGGCTTCTTCAACTCAACTAAGAATCAACTTATCAAGAATGTAACCCTAGACGTTGGCAAGTCTGAGAGAGTATTCTTTTAATTTGGGGTTTGGAAAGATTATTACTACCTTTAAAAAGGTATAAAAGTCAGCATCTGGTAAAATTACTGCAATATTGGGACAGTAAAGAGGAAGACCAAAAACAAGACTATAAATATAAAATGAAATCATGAATAATGTAGCTACATGTTTTCATCCTTACTTTTAAAACTATTTTAATTTTACTGTAATATTTGTAATTGGTGTACTATTTTATGTGTGGGTTTTCTGTTCTTCAAACTGTTTAAAGTCTTTAGGAGAATTTCATATTTCCATGTTTGGATTTCAATTAAATATTCAGAAGACTAAAATTAAATAAATTCATAATTGTTTAAATATTTGAGTTATTTTTAACTGAACTCAGTAAGTGTCGACATAAGTGGAATAAAAATATTTAGAGAGACTGTGAGCGTTCCATGTTTAAGAGAATGTTTATAACAAAAAGGTTCTAAGTGTAATGAATTAAGCATTAAACAAAGCAAAAGGAGAAGGTGGAGCTAAAAGATCTAAGAACCTCTCTGACTCTCTCTGTAGAACATCACACACTGACAGAAGGATGCATTCTTCACTGGGGCTGGGGGAGGGACTTGTCAACACGTTAGTCTCCTCCAGCACCAACACCATAGACAATTATCAGAGACCAGGAGCCTAGTAGGCTGGAACTTCAGCTGTATTTGGCTTTTAATAGCCATGTCTTTTAAATTTTATATTTTTATATTTTACCTATTGTTGTTACATATGTGGAGCAGATGGGGCACTGCCATCCATGATTATCTAGTGCCATCTTGATTGAAAATCTCTCTTACTGGACTTTTAAAATTGAACTGGAACATTTATTTTAAAAATAACTGTCTCTCCTACTTAATCAGAAACTCATTCAGATATCATTCTTTGTACATACAGACTCTGACACATAGTAGAGTGTTAAATAACTGTTTTTGAATAAATTATTGAGAAGGTAACATTTTGTGAATCCTGGAAATGCTGGAAAGGGAGGACAGAAACTATGGCTCCTGTATTATTGATGGGAAAGTAAATTGATGCAACTCTTGGAACTGAAGTTAGCAATGTTTTGTAAACATGTTCATAAGCTTTGCCTGTCCTTATAGGAATCCAGCCTTAAGTAATAATGAAAAAGAAGCAAAACAACAACAACAACAAAAATGAGAATCAACCTGCATGTCCACTTAAACGGAATTGGTTAAGCAAATTACAGTTTATTCATTAGACGGAAAATTAACCCTCTATTAAAAATATTTTTAAAATAGTGTATAGCAACATGAAAAAAATTTATGCTGTAAGCTTATTATTTTAAAGGTAGCATTTAGAACTATTATGACAACATTATGAAACACATGGATTAAAAACTGGAGGAAAATAATACCAAAATTGTAGCACTGTTAATCCCATTCCTTTTCCATTTCTCAAATTATGTAAACATGGTTTTGTAAATTGGCCTTACATATCAGAATCAGATTTTGAAATTTTTTATTTCCTCTAACTATATATTCAATTATAGGAATCAAATAGAATACACATTTTGAAAAATATGATGTTTAATCTAGGAACAAATTCTACTTTCAGCTTATAGCTCAAAGCAAGCATGAATTTCAGGGACCCTATTACTTCTGATATACCATGTTTTCACAGGTTTTGTACACATGGTTAAATGTAAGTAGATGTTGCAACAGCCTTTGGAGAGATTAAAAGAAAGGAAAAAGAAATACTGAGTTGCAATTACAATGATATAAACCTCAGAGAGACTTAAAAACATTACAAAGCATCCCAGCCAGTGGACCTTCCGGCCGAGCCCAGCTACCACTCTGTCAAATCACGACTGCACTGGAAGTCAGGCAGCAGTTCCTCTCCGGAGGAGAGTACTTGCAGTATTTCATGATGTGAAACGTTCTCTTATAACCTTGATGGTAGAGACCATTTGGCACAGGTTCTACAGCACTGGCAACTGAGATTCTTAGCACAAGCTCAACTGTCCAAGCAATTTTATAGTCCCTCTAACTCCATCTCTTCTTGGACCTAATTTTATTCATCAGCCCTGTTAGTCTAAAGAGACAGGAGTAAGTGAACGTTTCTGGGCACTAATACACCTAGAGGGGTTGTTAAAATAAATTTTAGAGCTCCACTCAGCACAGAATCCTTCTTTCTTATGGGTGAGTTGTAGTCCATCACATTTATATGCTGCATCTTCTTTATCCATTCAGCTGTTGATGTGAACTTAGGATGCTTCCGTATCTTGGCAATTATACATTATGTTGCTGTTATTAGCTGGGTGTATGTATCTTTTTGAATTAATTCGTATTTTGTGGTTGGCTTTATTCCTCTGATAACTATGTAAGTTTAAAAAGCTAAAGCTATAAAAGTTCTGAGAAACAATGAACAGTACATACATGCAAATTAAAAAAATAAGTAGAGTAAAATAAAATTGATGAGGCTCAAGCTCAGTGTCTGACAGCCACCTTTAAATCCTGAAAATTTTAACTTTAGATTCTGGTCCCTAATTTGACCTCAAAGCTCCTCTCCCGTAACATAATTGTCTCATCCATTTATTAATGATTCAGCCAAAGATTGGTTCAGTGGTCCTCATGTCCCAGCCCACGAGTAACGCGCTGAGAAGGCAGCAGTGACTACAAGAGGCACTCCCTGTTTACCTCTTGTCCCTTATACGATTGTAAAATAAAAGGCCCTGCAGATTCTGGTTTCTTCAAAAGAAAGGCTTATCCCAGTCGCAGGGTCAGTGGAGATTTCCCTGTCAAATCAGTTTCCCCCGAGGGTGAGTGGCTGTGAGGACAGACCGGCTCAAGAGGAAGGAGGAGCAGGTTGCAGGCTGACCAGGTCTGGTAGGTGGCCAGTCTGCCCAGGCTGTGCAAGCCCTGTGTTCCCGGATTGGGGACCAGGAAGCGGGAGGCACACCCTCATATTGTGGGGGTCCGGCAAGCTCACAAAACAGGTGAACACCCACATCAGATATTCCAGACACATGGCTACAGGGAAGATTTTATTGCCAATAAATGGAAAGAAAAACCAAAATGTGCATTTGACATGCTCTTCATACAAAACAACACGAGGAGTCTACGTGAGCGAGGAAGGAGCTGCAACGCTACGGAGGACCCTAGGTCTGCGGCCACGGGGAAGGGCCCCTCGGGGCAGGCGTCCCGGGCGCCCGGCCGGGCCCTCCTCACGCGCGGCCGGTGCGGACGAAGGGCCTGACGGGGAGAGGGGCCCGGCCGTCCCCGTACCTCCAAGCGAGGGAGCGCTTGGCAGCGTCCACGAAGCTCGCCCCCCGCTGTCGCAGTCCGGGAACACGCCCGCGCGGCCCCGAGGCCGCTCCCCGTGCAGGGCGGTGGCCGGGGGCCCCCCTCACGCGCACGAGCAGGAAGCCGCCCCTGCCGGCGTCCCGCAGCCCGCGCGCGTCCGTCCTGAGCCCGGAGGCCTCGCAGGCGCCGGCGGCCCAGCCCCGCGCGCCGCCACGTCCGGCTCCCAGCGGTGCTTGCCCGAGGGGGAGCCCGGGAGCCCCGGGCAGCGACGCACCGCGACGCCCCGACGGCCGAAGGCCCGGCCAGGCCGGCGAGCCGGTACCTCAGCCTCCGCGCTTCGTCCAGCGGCCTCATGTGCCGACTGCTGACCTCGCTGCTGAATGAAATGCTCACTGTGGAGAGGTGAGAGAACATTCCAGCAAAATCAGTCTTAACCATAGTTGTCTACTGCACACGAGGGTCCACCTAGAGTCTCACTGGAAAATAACCTTATGATTCAAAGGTCCTTTCTGACTGGAAAGCATTGAGTTCAAAAGTTGTCAGCATGTCTGAGGAAGCAGATAACTAGTTACCATGAAAAAACCTTCCTAAAAATTCAGAGATCATAAAGGAGGGGGAGGTCATAGTTACTTCTGATCGAAAAGCCTGGACACCTGGGCGTCGATCACCTTTAAGACCAGGGCAATATGATTACCTCCGCCTCCCCCACCCCTGCTCAGGGGACAAAAGTGCATCTTAGACTAAAGGACTGGTGATCGCCCTACCAGGGGTGCTGTGGTATTCCAGCTAAATTAGCAAATGGACACTGAAGAAACAAAACCTAGAAAAAAGAAAACCTCTTAAGAGAGGTTGCCTTGTAAGAATTTTCTGCCTTTGCTGTGTGTTTCCGACCTGAGGGCACTCCTTCCACTTCCTGCTACTTCACCCCCAGGGGTAGGTTTATCTCAGAGCTCTGTGTAGGGTCATCAACCACCAGTTTGCTTTCTTGTGGTTGTTTGCAAATTCCTGGTTTCTGCATTTAATTTTGGGGCCAAGTAGGGGTTTTTCTGATTTAATCATTAGGAAAGCACATCATACATTCAATTGCTCAGAAACATTCAAGCAAATACTAACTCTAAGTAACTCCACTTAAACTTTGACTTGGAATATCCTGGATTAGGAGTCAGTTTTGTAGGACTCGGGGAAGAGTTGACATTGTATGTGATGATATTTCTAAGGCTCAAGGAGCCATTTTTGGAGCATGTACTTTTTTCATTAAAACCTAGACCTAGCAATTCAATGTGTTTATGATTTTGAAATCTAAATGCAGACATAACTGGCCTTATAAAAACTTTTGCATTGAGCTTGATGATACACACCTCTCTCAGCCACAGGAGCAAAAAAATGCTAATTTCAGATTCAAGGAAAATCATACTCAGACACACAGGCACAGACACATACACCCAAGCAATGTAGGATTATCTAGTAAGTGATGTCGTCACTTTGTTAAATGTGCTTGATCTTTCACAGCCCTCACAGTGCCCCAGTTAGCATCCAAGAATAGACTTACCATTTCAGTTTGTCTCCTAATTCCTGTCAAGAAAAAAAGTTAAAAAAGATATGATTAGACTTTTTCATAAATAATCCACCAGTCTGTGGGCTGGGGAAGACTTGAGAAGAGTTCTAATCACCACCGCCAGAAAGCAGTCTGGGAAATCCATTTTCCTTCTCCTCCCTGAAGAAATTTCCAGCACAATATATTGACAGAATCTAAATTCTTAAAAAATTAACAAGCTTGAGTGTGAAATAGAGAAAGAGAGAGACAGAGAGGGAAAAGACAAGGGCAGTGACTCTGCTTTGCTGCTCCCCTCAGCTCTGTGTACGTTGGTCTTTACTGGGTCTGGTCCCTAAAGGGTAACATGCCTCAAACTAAAGACAACTAAGACCTAAAATATCCCAACAGGAAGTGGAAATATACATGAGCTTTCCCACAGTGTCTCCCACTGCACAATTGGAGACCAAAAAAACTGAATGACAGTCCATAAGTTGTACCTTTCTGGTGTTTACAGACAAGCTACAAAAGGAGAATTTGAGACAGGAGTGTTCCCTGGGGAATCTGCATAATCACAGTTCCTTAAAGCCTGCTCACCCGTGATTTGGATGGTTTGAAATTTATTTCTCATATTTCCAACTAGGGGAGACTCCCACCTTAAATGCAAGACATGAAGAAATGTAGGGCTGGTACCATCTGATGGAAGTCAAAGGTGTGAGCTTCAGATAATATATTTTCAGGCCATTGCTCCGTTCTTACCTGGAGCAGCTCCACATCTGGTTTGTAGCACATTTCCATGAGTTCTTTATGGATTGCTCTGAGGTCTGTCCTCTTCCCAGTCATTTCCTCTTCCCTTTTTCTGATCTGCAGACACATCTCTTGGCCTTCTCTTAGAAGGCTCTCTAGGTAGTAATCTTCTTCATCCTGGAGATCTAGAGGGAGCATCTGGTACGTTTTCCTGATCGTGTCTCTATATCGATACACGTAATACTGCTGGGAGATGGTTTAGAAAACACTTAGTTTTCTTTGATTCATGTCCTCTTCCAAGGAGCTATATTCATCCTAAATTCATTTCCTCCCTCTTCTCAGAAACAAAATTCAATCCTCTTTCATTTTCATTCAATTGTGTTCCATTCTTTCCTACTGAATCCAGAGCCAAACCCACCCCTTCCACACACCACTTTCTTCTACTTCGAGAGTTCGTGAGACGCCCGGAGAAAAGCTTTGATGGGTCATTTCTTTCGTATACATCCTGTCAAATCTGAATGACCCCATGCAAGCAACTGAAATTTATGGGCAATTCACAGACTGTATGCAACCTCCTCATTTCAGTCTCACTATGTAAATTTGTCTCTCATCTCAAACCTCCCAGCTCCACAGGCTGACTTTCTCTCTTAGCAGCCACGGTCCAGTTTACTCTCAGAGGTAGAAGCCGTCAGCAAAGATCTTCCTAAGATTCTCACCCACCTGCCCTCAGGCAGATGTCCATCCTTGTAGCCCTTTCCCCCTGCCCTCCTTTCCTCTATGAACGGGTTTCCACCTCCCCTCTAGGGCCACAGGCTCCTTCCCACCATGTCTGGAAGGTCTGTGGTCCTCACTCCCTGCATGTTCCCTCCCAGCGTGGATGGAGTCGCTCTCTCTCTCACTCTGCACCTCTGTCTTTCTCTTTCCCCTTTGGTTTTTGTTTTTGTTTTTTTAACACGTCTCTTTTCCTCCTACTTGAACCGATATCATTCTCTAGTTAGTGAGCTGCCACTTTTCACCATGACCGTCTCACTCCTCAAACTGCTGTTCACTTTCCGTTGCATCACCTGGGCTCGGGTACTAATCAGACTGAAATACTCATGGTTCTCAGGGATCTGCCCTTTTCTTTCTAGAATGTATGATCTACAGAAATCTCGACATTAAACAATCCATAGATTTTTAAACAACTATTTGAATTCCAGAATTGGGATGGATCTTAAGCCTGAGAAACTTCCCCGAGACCCTGAATCCTGCTTGTGGAATTGTCCCCATCCCTCGAGGCGCCTCCACCTTAGCACTTGTTGCACGTCCCCTAGTGGCCCTTTTGTTGCAGTTACTGCCCCATTAGAGTCTAAAAGCCCGCGAGGCTGTGAGCGTAGGCTGCAGTGGTGGATGGAATATGTATTTCCTGGTGATCAACCCATTCTCAGAATTTCACGGCACATCATGATTTCACATCAAATTATTAACAGATACGTTTCTGGCATGTCTGTCTCAACCTCCTGCAAAGAGAAATTCGTTCTCGTACTTACCATCCAGGGGTCAGCTCCTCTGCCAACTGTCGTGAGATTTTGTTCGATCTCTTGTATCTTTTCCCATAAAGATCTCATTTGGTTGGCCAGCTCCTCCTGTAATGATGAGAACTATGAATGTTAGCACCAGAAAAGCAAACAGATGGGGGTTTCAGAGCCCAAACGATGGGGTGAACCAAGGCCGTAGCGGCAGGTCCTTGCGGGAGACCGGAAGGGCCGCAGCGGGTCGCCACGCTTCCCTGCTCTCCCCCAGGGACGAGCGGTGTCAGGAAGGCCGCGCTGCAGAGCCACGGGCGTCGGGCGGCCGCCCCTCCGGAGGGGCCGGGCCGGCCGCGCCGCCCTCCCGCCTGCCGCGGGCTCCCGCGGGCCCGCTCACCCCGTGCTCCTCAGCAGCCTCGTGGCCGGGACGGCGTCCGTGAGCCCTGTGCGCCCGGGAGCCGGAGCGGAGCAGACAGAGCAGGCTCTTGTCGGCTTCACAGGAGACCGTCCTTGCCTCCCTGTGGCTCGCACACTCGTGCTCCTCAGAGCCCAGGCGCTGCCGGAGGCCGGCTCTTGTGGCGACGGACGCCAGGTTCCTCGGAAGGAGGCTGGTTCTGAGGTGTCTCTTCTCTGCCCGCTGCCTGCGCGCGGGGCAACTGGCGGGCTCTCCGGTTCGCTCCCGGAAAAGACAGAGGCAGGAGCAGCAGAAGCTGTGCCCGCAGCCTGTGGTCACCGGGTCTAGAAGGTAGTTGAGGCACACGGCGCAGGTGAGTTCCTTCTGGAAGGTTCCTGGGATGCCCGAGTCCATTCTCCTGAGGGAAGAAAATCCGGAGTTTATTCCTCTGCCCAAAGACAGAAGAGGCCTAAGCAAATGTGGACTCAGGCTCCGACTCAGTAACGCGCTGCGTCTGGGACAGAAGAGGCTTTGACACACTTTTGCTTTGACACAAATGGAAAACCGAGACGCAAGGAGGGCTCCCAAGCGCTTCGGAACGTTTTCCCCGCTGCCCCCTTAGGTCCTACCTGAGGTGGGGCCTTAGGTTTGCTGAGGTCATTTTCCTGCAGCAGCTTGAGCTTCAGGAGCTTGACCTACTCCATAGCTCCAGGTGGTGGGTCCTAAGTGTTCTAAAGGCACCAGTCACAATGCCCAGGGCCGGTCCCGGAGCACAGGACACCTGACTAAGGGTGTGTTTGTTATTTCTTGTAACTGACAGGCCTCTTCCTTGGATGTCCTTTTTCATCTCAGTCTGAATCCACATACGCAAACACTTTTTCTTTCCCAAAACCTTCCTGAATACATTCAGAGTTCATGAACAGGAAACTAAACGCCGTCACGTTGGCTCCTGTTCTAACCAGAATCTACCGACATGAATACACTCATCACCTGCATTTTCCCTCCTGTTCTTATTTTCAATACCACACTCATGAATCAAACCAAAAACTGAAGAGAACGTATACCGGCGCCTCCACTCTTAGGGTAGCCTGAAGTAGGTACTGCATATGGAGGCAAAGAGTCCTAAGAAGCGTTTTAGGTTCTACATCAAACAGAAAACTGTGAGACACCAGGCAACCGCTGTCTGAGTCTTTGCCGTGCACGGGAATAACTAAGAGATGAGTGAAGTCAGAGAACTAATACTAATCACCATATTAATTCCAACTCGCATGCCAAGACAAGATGACAAAATGGAAATGGAATCACTTCCAGTAAGTGGGCAAACAAGGTTATTTCAATGAAACCACCTCAGTTTTCTGGTAAAATAAGGAAATTTTGTTTTTGTTTCCCTCAGGAGGGTCACAGGAGCTGCTCTAAGATGAATGGTGTGCCCACCTAAGGAGAGGCAGATGACTCCACTGTGGGGAAGGCAGAGGACAAATCCAGCCCGGGGATCAAGGCTTCCAGATGTGGGAGCGGCAGCTTTCAGAAGCCTCCACAGCCAGGTGAGCTCCAAACACTCGCTCTCAGTTCTGGAGAAAAATGAGTTTGGCTCCTTGAGTCTCTTTATATGGAGCCTTGAAGACCACGCCTACGTGTTCAAAGCCTTTTGTTGGGTGTTAATATGAGTGGTTAGATTTCCTCAGACCTAGGACGAGATTGATTTAACACCTTGGCTTATCTGCATAAACACATCTCTGCGACCGTTGTCTCATCAAGAGCCACTGATTGGACCACAAACGCACCCTCAAATGGACCTTGTTATCTGAGTTTCTGGATATCAAGGATTTTTATTTTTAATTTACCAAAGAACTTGGAAAGTTTATCAGTTAGGGTGTTTAATAAATGTCTTTGAAAACATGGAAATCTGTTTCCTGAGACTTGTTTAAATACTTTTTGTCATGAATAAAGTGCTTTATTTTATTAATTGGTGGATTTTTGAAATTTAAAGCAGGACTTCAATGTAAGAATACATGTTGCCAGCATGGAGATTACTTCTGCCCCTCACCCACCCAGTATATAACACAAAGAAGAATGTAAACGATATTTACTAAGCATTTCTGATAATGCTAATTATTGGGAAACCTATAAAAATGTGTTAAGTGTATTCTTCTTGAAGAAATTCAAAAACCTATATATTCACCGACTTTCCTCTGAGGGTGGTCTACCTTCAGTGACTTGACTGCACAAAATAAAGTAGGGAAAGTGAAACGTAACTTTCAGTGAAGAAATCGGGCTCAGAGTTCCATGACCAAGTGATCAAGGTTAATGTCACCAGTGATGTCATGTTGGGACTCTGACTTGATGTGAAGAGTAGGGCGCGTCACCACTGTGGTCTTCCTCCCAATAGTTTATAAGCCCAGTCTAGTTATACAAATATAAGAAAACTCAAAATTGAGGACATACACAAAAATGCCTGACCAGTACTTCTCAAAAATGTGAAGTTCATGAAAACCAATGAAAAACAGAGAGGACAGTAAGGAGTCATGCCCATTTACTGCAGTGTGGTATATAGATTGCATTCTGGAGCCGGAATAGGACTTTAGCAGAAAAACAAGTGAAATCTGAGTAAAATCTGGAGATTAGGAGTAGAATGTCCCAATCTGGGTTCTTAGTTTTGACAAACATACCATGAAAATGCAAGAAAATAGCATTAAAGAAAATTAAAACTGGGTGAGTGCTATATCCTTTTGGAACTACCTCTGCAACTTTTCTATACATCTAAAAAATGTCCTAAAATAAGACTAAAAACTTACTAAAAATAACTGTCAATAATTAAATGGTCAAGGAAACTGTTTCACGCATACAATGCAATATTCAGTAGAGGTTGAAAAGAAGACATTCTCTGTAGGTACTAATATGGAACAAGTTACATGATGTATTTATGTAGTGAAAAAGGCACATTTAAGGAATATATTTATAGTATAAATGTACTTTTGCAAAAAAGTCCACATAAACTAATGATACCGTCACAGGCGGTGTGTGTGGCGTGTGGAAGCCTGATTTGTGCCTGCATCTCTGAAATCCCACAGCTGGTGTTGTTTTTCTTCTCAGTTCTGCTCTGTGTCCTACTTTCTGAGGTCCTCGCCGCTCTCCCCTACTCCCTGGGGAAAACTAGCCTACACACCTGGAGAAGTGTGTGGATTTGAATCTTGCGAACACAGGTAGCCGTCGTCCTGCAGTTCCTGCACTGAGTCCTTCAGCACATGCCTCTGCGACACAGGAGGGGGAAAAACGCCCAACCAACTTGGGGTAAAGGGGCACAGGGAATCATACCCACTGCAGTGAACACTGGGGTGCATACATCTTTTCCAGTTAGTGTTTTTGTCCCCTCAAATAAATACCCAGAAGGGAAATTGCTGGATCGTATGGTAGATGTGGGTCACATGGTGGTCATGCCCTGTGACATTGAAACTTTTAAGGTTTGATTAACTTTAGAAACATTTTAAAAGCATTTTTTTTTAATGGAGTACTCTTTCCTTTAAACCACAAAAATTTTACTGTCTAAGCTAGTGACAACTCCAAATAGCTGTGACTACAGGTTTCTTCATTAAAATGTCTGAAATTTCTGAAGATGCAGTTCTATTTTCTCTATCAGTGTCATTCTGTTAAGATATGATTGCATTCCTATTTTCTGTCTGTAATGGAGAATTTGTCCAGCCCATGAATTCTGAAGCTAGCCTATTTCACGCTTCTGTTAGGTAGTATCCGCCGTTTTTCCATCTGATTACCCTTACATTTAATGAGCCTTTTAACAGTGGAATAGCATGTTTTTGTACATGACCTTGTACATCTCTTAATTTACTCAAACAGATACATTTCCAGCAGGTAGGTCTCTGCTACTTGTTTGGAATTTATCTGTACATGCCGTAGACATGAACCTTCTTCTAACAAGTCACCTAGATGGAAAGGCCAATAGTAGGTTCTGAGTTTTAAAAAGAAAAGTGTCAGATGTGGTGAGTCCCTACAACAAGATGGCCTCGTTTAGTCCAGAAGGTTTAGCAATAATACCATAAAGGAGATTTTAAAACTGAGACTTGAAGGGCCATGATTTGTAAGAGGCACAGCGAGGAGAAGGGAATTCCAAGTCTGCCCGTGAGAAGGAACCTGTGCTCTTGCCTTAACCCATTAAACTGGGGTAACAAGCCCAGGTCTTCTTTTATCTCCAGCCACCCTCAAAATCAAGCAAAACACCAAGACATAGAATAAAGAGGGCACAGTGTTCCAAGAGAGATTATTTTTATTTAAAGAAAATGGAAACAAATTTATACACTTAACATATCAACCCTTTAAAATCAATCAGTACATCTCACAAAGGAAAGTGAGGTTAAAGAAAATCAAGCAGGCACTAACTTAGTGATCCCAGTCATTGACATCCTGACGCCTGTGGTCGAATTTCTGACTTGTCCCCAATCATGGGTGTCCAGAGCAAAGAAAAGGCTTGAGAGGAGACGAGAAGGAGCATGAGAGAAAACTACAAATGAGGGAACTCCTGGCCACATTGACAAAGCTCACTACACCACCTTCATAATCCAGGAACACCCCCACATGGCCGAGAGGCCTTTTGACATATTGAGGTAATAGTGGGGAGGAGGTAAAGAGATGGCACTGATTATTCTCTTTGATACAAAAAAGGAGAAAAATTCCTTCCGAGTCAACCACCATGTCATTCTTCCTTGTCCAAGAATCATTACAAAATCCAATCGCCCAGTTAGCACAGTCTGCCACATCCACTTCCCAGTAGTGTTGACCGGAAGTGAATGACTCAGCTCCCCACGCAAGAAAATATTTAGATCTTGTTGGATTGTTGGCGACATCAGGACGATCAGACAGCAGACGTCTCAGATCTTCAAACAGAGGGACTTGACAAGTGACTGTTTCATTATCCAAGGCAACATACACTGCAAGAAGAAGGGGAAATTGTATTAATGGTATCATAAATTTACGATGGACGTGAGCTTTACATAGTGTCTGGGTTTCCTAGCTCATTACTAGAAGTAGGAGACAGAATAGCAAGAGAGATCTAGAAAGTCCAGGGTTACTGGTCTGTCCTCATAAAAAGAAGATTTTAATGAGACAAGATGGAAAAAAAAATCATGATTTTTAAAAATATACATAAAGAAGAGGCATATTGCTAAGTTTTAGCCATGATTTTCCCTGGAACATTTGAAATTGGCATTTAATTAAAACTTCACAATCAGAAACAAAAGTAGCCTGCCCACCTCCTCAGAAAACATACAACAAGAAAAATAATAGTAATAATAACTCCTAAGGAGCTTTTCTTTTCCTAACGTAAGGACTTTCCCCTAAAGCCTGCAAAGCTAAAATATAATGAAAGAAAAATTCACATTTTTTGAAGTGGTTCCTTTGTGAGAATTTTCTGCCAGCATCCCTTGAAAAGAAGAGGGAGAAATCTAATGAAATGAGTTGTCAGCTTACTTTGCCAATGTTGCACATGAACTGTGTATAAAATTTCTTATTATGTTTTTAATAAAATTGATCATAATGTATTTTTATATCATGTGAATAAAATGTGTTCTTTGTAAAGTGGATGTATTACAGAGAGTTTAATAAATCAAGTTAAAACTCTCCAAGCATCTCACAAGCAGTGATAACTCACCTAGAACCTGAAATGTACTGAATGTGCATGCAGATTCCTGCTCCATGTGAACAGTCAACACTGCACCCCTGTGAGCTGCAGGCTTATCTTCCCTATTGTTTACCGTCCAGAAACCTGTTTATAATCTATCATAAGCGGCTTTTCCCCTCAGGTAACATATATATTATTCTTCTATAAAGGTAACTTTGGTTATAAAAGTTCCAGCAAAGAGCCCACAGACAGAGCGATGGGGAAGGGTAACCCACGGGAAACTAACAGAGGAGAATGTGCAGCTCTGTCACCCAGCGGCTGCCTGTTACCTTGGAATTGGTCGAGCCAGTTTATCAGTCCGGGCCTGGGACATGAACCGAACTCTGGGACTAGAGGCTGGGGCATGTGCAGCTGCGCTGACTCACTCCTGCAAGAAGAACACTTAGTTACTCTTTTTGAGCTCAAAGTTTTCATGACAATGATTAGATATGCATCCCTCCCAAGACGCTTCATTGAAAGCCTCATAATTAGGTTCAGGGCCATGAGGGTGACGCCACCAAGTGGGGACTGAAGCAAATTACAACTTATTTCATGAAAAATAAAATCCCGTCCTGTCTCCTAACACAGCAATCGCAGCATCCAATTCAGGTTCATCGTGACTGAATCTGATTCTTCTCAACCACTTGCCTATCTATGCAAAATGGTTTGAAATGAAGGACTTTGAAGAAAGGCAATTTGATCTGTAATCCACACTAGTCACCACTGAAATGCTCGGTGTCTGCGTGACCACAGCTGGGGCAGAGGAGCTCTGCCGGGACAGTGGCCCTGCTTCCCAGGACCCCGTTCACAAGGTGCACCCTAGGATCTTTCCTTTTTAAGGTGCCACATGCGACACCTGGAAACCCAACCCCCGATGGCCCTCTTTATGCCTGGGCTCTCCCTGCATCCACCTTAGGCTTCTCTGAAACCCCTAATTCTTGCACATAATCGTGTCAGGACTTTGGGCACATGCTCACTGTGTTTGCATGTCTAATCAGGAATGAGAGTTGTTTTCATGCCACCTTTGCACAGAACCCTGCATAAGCCCCCTCCCCCACTCCACCTGAGGCAAAACAATGAAAGAAACTCTAACTTTTGAGAAAGGGAAACATAAATACATTACGAAGGAGGTTCTACATCATGATAACTTGTGCTCCCGTTTCAACATCAACTGACTGATCACAGATTCAATTCTCAAAACTTGAAAAGGAGGGCAAACTTACTTTTCCAACACGGTTTCAAAACCCTGTAGAGAGAAAAACAGAGAAGGTCAAGTCTTAGCACTTTTCACAAAATTCAGAGTGGAAACTTAGTTTCTTATTCCCAAGGGTGGGTGAACCCAAATTTCAGCAAATTGTACATGAGAATGGGAAGGGGAAATGAGCTGCAGAGATTCCCCAATTTCTCATTACTGCTGGGACCAGATACAAATCTATCTCTCTTCAAGGAAGCCTCTTTGTTCAGTAATCTAACGTGTATTAGGAGAATTTAAGAAGCATTGTCTAGGATTAATTTAACCTACTTCTCCACAAAGTTTTGTTATTCTTGTATATGGCAGGGATGGCCCTCGGTCCTTAGCAATACCCAGACCCATCAAACTCTTGTACCACAGCTTCAGAGAGCGTCTTTCCCACACATGATGGAAGGCAAAGAGAAGGTGGACATTATCTGAGAACCACACGACTCTGCGTTCCTCAGTCCTTACCTGGAGCAGGTCCATGTCTGGTCTGCGGCACAATTCCTTCAGCTCCTCGTATATCCCTCTTAAGAGTTGCCCCTTCACATCCATATTGTGTTGACTTTCCTTAAGTTGTTGAAAAATCTCCTTGCTTTCCTCCTCTATTCTCTCTAAATAACGTGTCTCTTCGTGGTCGCCCAAGGGGCACATCTTCCAATATTCTGCAAAGATCATCTTCCTCCACAGAGTCACATAACCCTAGAGTGACCGTGAATTAATTAGGTCATATAGTCTGGGAGATTTCATCCAGCCTAGTAGCTACTATTTGTCCTCTGATATTTAGAAATGTTGGTACATTCATTATAAACAGAAATTTTGGAACTCCTTTTTAAACTATCCTCATTTTTTAAAATTTCATTGCATCTGCAGTCAAAATCTTGACTCTAACTACTTTGCCTCAAATATCCACATTTTCTTGAAAATAGGTGCTTGTGATTTAATAGTTGTGTTGGATAATATACAAAGAACTCCAATTCTTAAATCTATCTAGTCTGTCTTATCCTCAGATATTTTATCTACAGGCTGACTCTTTCCTTTTAGGAAAAAATAGCAAATAGAATTAGATAAGCCCTTTCTGTAATACTTAGTTCCAGGTCCACAAACTGCACGTGGACCAGAACCTTGTGTGCGTGAGTGCAGCTTGACTCTTTCTGACCGAGGCTTCACCCTCCACGTCTTAGCTGACTTCCACCCTAGCCTGAGACACGGGTCAATAGACAGCCAACTTCCGGTCTTAATTTCCATCTTCTTTCTCTTTTTCTTTTTTTCACTTTCTCTCTTCCTTCTTTCCTCTCCACTTTTTAAAGTAGTGGCCCCCATTGTTTGAAGCAAAACAAAACATCCACCATTGACCTGATGTCTCCATTTGGTTCTTGTGCTGTCGTCTTTATCTCCAAGGAGCAGATTTTTGAATCACAAGTGTACAGTCACTGAACTCATTTATGAAACTCTCAATCTTTCATCAAAGCAATGAACCATCTTCAATTCCCAGCACTTTAATGAAACCACATTCATCATATCAAGAACCTCCCTTGCTGAATCCACACATTTCTTAATACGCAAGTTCCTAATCTCTTCATCTCACACCAGTCCTTCCTTCTAGAAAGCCTGTCCACCCTGGGTCAGTCAACCCCCCCACCCCCGTTTCCCTCTGTCAATTTTCTTCCACCTGCTCCTCTTTCCCAGCTGGACCCATGAACACAGAAAGTCCTCCAGTTATCTTTCCAGGTGGAAATTTTACTCTTTTCTTTTAAAAACTCTCCTGGACAATTTTTCAATATCCCTGCCCAGACCAACTCTTTCACATAAGCACCAACCTCACTCACCCAGTTGCCTACAACCTATTTCTGTTAGGATATCTCCCAGAGACTCAAAGAGCAACATTTCTCAAATGAAAATTTTCTTAACCCAAGCCAGCACTTCCTTCTTTGTTTCTATCCTCAGTGATGCTCAAACCTCAAAGCAGAAACTGGGTCTCAGTTTTTAAAGTTTATCCTCTTAACATTATACATCACATAAGTCCTATTTTCTGACATTTCTCAACTGTAAAGAATATCCCTGAATCTGATCATTTCCCATTGTCTGTAGTCAGTGTATCCCTGAACGTTCCTTTAAGGATTCCTCAACTTTCAGGTCTGACTTCCAATTTCTTCATGCTCTCTCATTCTCCTTCATATCAGGGTCTGCACAATGGAGAAACAAAGGGAAGTGTGGCGTGGAAGAAGCATAAATTTAGTCTGAGACGTGGTGGATTTAGTTATCTCTTCCTAAAAAGCCCTTTCCCCAAATAGACACCTGCCTCGATTTCTACCCTTATGTCCAAAAGTGATCTTCCATAGTGAGTCTTTTCTCATCGTATGTAAAATTCAGTTTTGTCAAATTACTTTTCTTATTTGCCTTTACTGCCGTATTTTTCTCAAAAGCACTCATCACAATGGGTCACACCACAGATGTTATATTTAGACGTGTTAATTCACCTCCCGCATTACTTTCTGAGCTCCTTGAGTACAAAGAAATCTATTCCTTTTGTCTGTTTCTACATTAGCTTAGAACAGTTACTGTGCTAAAGGGCACAGCAACCACTCAACATTTCAAAGAAAAATAGTGCAAATTATAACCCAAGTACGTCACCTTTAAATAATTGGGTTGATTTTGTTACATCTCTTTGCCATTCATACAGCCCCATTCAAATTTCCTTCTTAATGGGAAGAAGTGCTTGCTTTTTACCTTTCCATCATTAAATCTTTACTTCTTTGAGGGTATAAATGTACTTTAATTTCACTCTTGTCTTTGTGATGCTCAATCCACATTTTTTAATCAACAAATGTAGACCTAAATTCATCAGCCATGTATTTAGGTCACATTTTGACCTGAACTATCCTACATTCCAGCCATACCTCTCAGCCCTGCGCCTCTTATTATACATGTGACAACCAACATGAACTTTGTAGAATTCTAACTTGATGATTCCTATAGTTTCTAGTGTTCAACTGTCACAACCTGCCCGACATCCCCATGTATTTCTGACTTCAAATTGCCCTTTACCGAGTAGCCAGCTAATGTCTTCCTGAATTTTCAAAGATTTTGCTTTGGAAAAACCTTGGGTTTATCTCATTCACTAAGTACAGTATCCCTTGATAATTCTGATTTTTCTATATCCGTTGGTGTGTTATGGTGTTACACAGGAAATAAGCTCTTTTAGCGTGGTATTTTGATTTTTAGAAAGAAATCCTAACAAAGGGACATACTTCGTTGTACATGATTAGATGAGAGCCTTCCACTGGTGGTTACCCACTCCTAGAGGATGATAAACATTATGATTTTTAGTTCAAGAACTTACTGAATGATCAGCATGTGTCCCAAGCCGGTGCTGAATGAAACAGAATTTCTTGCTTACCTCCCACATCCTGACTTTGCTAGTTTCTCTGTTTAGATTTCTTTTATTTTCTTGTGTCTTTTCCCACACAGACCGCATCTGCTTCAGAAGTTTTTGCTGCAAAGGAACCAAACATGTTATTATCAGATAAGGTGATATTGACAATTTTAAATCCGAGTGGAAGAATGGCAGGAAATATCAGATAAATAATAACTAAAGATGGCAAAGGACCAATTTATTTTCACTGTTAAGCCAAGTTACCTAGTGTGTAGCATGTTTCTGTCCACAGACTAGACTTATAGTGGCAATGGGTGCTTCTCCATAGAGGAAACTGGCCCTCGTCCTTTATTCCACCTAGCCAATTTGCATTAAGTGACTATTGTCTCAGATTAGAGTTGCTCTGCTGCTAGTTTTCATCTCCCACTACTCTGTTACTTTAGCTAAAAGACAGTGTTTCTAAGTAGAGATTGTTACATTAGGCTTGTTGCGATCATGGTTATAGTGACCAAAGTCACTGAAATTACCAGATTTGTCCACCTTAGTCTCATACTGAATTATCCCAATCCTAGTCATGATCATCATCAATGTCAACTCGATTTGTAAGATTTTAAGATGTAAAAACTAAAGTGTTTAAGATTGGGACCATCCTTTCTTCAATAATAGTCCCTGGCACGTAGTACCAGTTAGGATCTGCTTTATATTTTACATGAACGGAGAATAATTATTCTCACTTCAATTGCATTCGCTCTCAGATAGAGTCCCCCAGATTGCAACTCCTCTCTCAGCCACTGCTTACCCGGTATTCCTCAGCCATCCACTCAATGGAGCAGTGCCCATGAGTCACGTGCGCCTTCGACTGGCAGCAGGGTAAGCACAGCGCATCCTTGGTCACCTCACAGAAGAAGCTCTTCGTACTCATGTGTATCTCACATGTCTGTTTTGCAGAGCTGGGTAATTCACAGGGGCTTGTCCTCCTGGCAAGGAACACCCGTGTCTTCAAAATGATATTGGTTTTCAAATTTACTGGATGGGACGTTGCCCTGCACACAGGGCAGCGAGGGGGATCCTGGGCTTCCTCCCAGCCGATGCAGAGACAAGGCATACAAAAGCTGTGCCCACAGCCTAGAGTGACTGGGTCAATGAAATGCTTAAAGCATACGGAACAGGTGAAGTCATCCTGGAAGCTGTCGGCACTCATGTTTCTGAGGAGAGAGAAGAAAAGAAAGAGAACATTATGTTGTCATGAGCATTAAAAGAAGTTTCTTTTCAAAACCATTAAACATACCAAAGGGAATGAGAATTATTTACTTCCCCTTCATACCAATGGGCTTGTGTGTACAGCAGGACAGGCTATGCACTGCATTTAACAAAGAGGATGCTGAGCAACGGAGCGTCCTCATGATATTCAGACAGCCTACTGCCAGGTCAAACACAGCTTTCCCATCAGAGTTTCAGCTCTCTAGTGCAGTTCCAAAACAATCCCTGGCCACAGAGTTTTGGTCATATTCCACCTAAAATAATCCTGTTTATACCTCTGCTGGTTTATGTGTTCTGCTAGTTTATATGGCCATTAGACCCTACTTGGCCAATAAGATTTGAAGAAAATATTATTAGAAGGATTTTGTCAAAGTTTTTTTTTTTTTGGCTCATTAAAAGAAAAATAAGAGTCAACTGTCTCATATTCTTCCACATAGTACTTGAAGGTGAGTCATGGGGCTGTCATTTTGTGACCAGAAAGTGCACTTGCCTAGACACCAAAGCCTACAGCCTGAGGGTGACAGAGAAACAGAAGACCTGGGTCTTTGATAATGTCATCGAGGCAACAAACTAACCAACTGTGAGACTGCCAATAAATGCAAGAGGAATCAAGGAAATAGAAAAATCATTTCACAAACATCACGATTAATAATATATTTGGTAGGGAATCATCAATGGACGTGAGAAACATTTGGAAAGCCAGTATCAGCCCTAAGACTGTTAACTCATTCCTGTCACATCATGTCACGTTAAACTGCTTATTTAGTTTAAAGGAGACAGACTTTACCTTATCATACATTGTGAGTAAACATTTTCTTTAATTATATGGTAACTGTTATATTCCCTGCCTGTGAGCAACTGAATGGGAGAGGCTACATATTTACATGGTTGAGAAGTTATTTTTGGTCCAAAATGGACAGAAAGTAAACAATTGCTTAATTGAACAAGTATAAAATCAGCTTTAAGTTACCTCTTAAAAATGAGTAACAATGAAGGGAAGGTGCATAGATACATTTACAGAGAAAAACTTTTGAGAGGGGAGTTAAGGACTTCTGATCAGTGGCCACAAAATTATCAGTGATATAAAACATTGAAGCCATGGACTCAAATAGTCCTCAAACAAGGAGATAGTTTTGAAGACCAGGGAGAGTATATAGGTAAGCCCTGTGTAGAGTGGGCTAGAAGCTGGCCAAGACTTCATTATGAACATAATCATTTCTAGACTGATGATGTAATGATAATGATAACATTAAAATGGTAATAGGAGAAGCTAATATGTGTTATTTACCATTTCTAGGCATTAGATTCCTTCCTTTTACATGCATTAACTCTTTTAATCTTCTGAACGCTATTATTAACTAATTTTCCTTCTTTACCAACATTTTACAATGAGGTTATTTGACATTTACTTGCGGATAAAATAAGTACCTTGTCTAAAAATCACACATTGAATAAATGATTGATCCAGTACTCACATATAGATACTACTGATAAAAAAATAAAACGACTTAGCTCTAGTGTCCAAGATTACCAGTAAAGTTTCACTTTAAAGTGAAAATAGCAGAAAGGCACTGTACATTGATCGGGACTCACCTTTGGGAACCGTTCATGAGATGTTCACTCTTGTTCATAAGTAACTCTGCTAAATTCAGTGCAAGGGTGAGGAGCTCACCTCCCAGTGTTGGGAGCTTTCAGAAGTCTTCACAGCTGGGCCAACTCCAAACAGGGGCTTGAGAAGAATGAACTTGGCTCTTTGCTAGAGGTTTTATATATTCTCTGAAGACCACACCCATTTCCTCCAGGTGATTCAATTATCAAATCTTTGAAAAGGTATAAGTGATTAGATTTTTGCAGAGTTGAAAACATAGAAAACCGTTTGAAACTTACTTAATCCAATTGCCATAATCCGATCTCATAAAAAGTCATGCCTTGAGTTCACGTTTGTAATCCGCCGAGTTGTTGTTTCCAAAATAAGTGAACTCCCTGAAAATGAATTTCATATCTGCATTTAAGGAACCATGTTTTAGTCCTAATCACAGCGACTCATTACCACCCAGTATACTTGATTATCTGTCTGACTTTGCGTGCATCACTTCCTTGATGTTTCTTTCCTCAGGAAGAGGAGTCACTCACCATCCATTTGTCAGCCCAGTGCTGTCAAATTGCCCAATAATCCCCTCACGGCCCTGGCAGAGTAGCCTTCTACAGTTTTATGGATCTTGTCTACCTCATCGGAACTAAAATTCTCTGAAATTTTATACTTTTCATTGAGTTCTTCACAAAATTCATCCCTCTGAGGGTTTTTTTTTTTTTCCTCCCTTTTTGGTAATACAGTATTGCTTTTTCTTTCCATCTATAAGTGCACGTAACAATAGCTGTTGCTGGTTCTTCTCTGAGTCTGTCCCTTTTCCTAGTACCCTGCACATTATCTCATACACTCTCATTCTATTATTCAATATATATGCAGAATTAAGATATTGATGATATGTTGTGGAATTAATGATCATATTATGAGTTTATATTATATAATTGACCAAAATAAATCATAGATGTTTTTGTGAAAGAAATAATGATATTGTCTGTTAAGTTTCCGGCAACAATCTCTTAAGGGTTTTTCTTTTGTTTGTTTTTTATCTTGGCTGGCTTTGCATCCTATTCAGCCTTCTCAAAACATTTCCCTATTTAATCAGTGATAGACAATGATGCTTAATTCAAGGAAGGATACTAGAAAGGAAACCTTTAAACACTATTTCTACTACATCGACTGTTCAGTAATCACAAATCTGCTCTTCTCATATAAATCCATGGCTAAAATCGTGACGTATTTCATAGGATTCCAAAATTTTTATCTTCAGTATTCTCTTCTCTTGGAAATTACAGATTGAAAGTAATAAGTTTATCTCTGGCATTGCTTCATTTTTTGTGTGCTTCTGCACATACAACAATGGAGTTAAAATTTCTACTTAAATGTGAGCTTCTTGAGAAAATGATCATTGTAGATATCTTTGCAGTTCTATTGCAAAAAATATCCTGAAGTCCACAGTGAGATATGAAACACTGTTCGTTGCCCAGCCTTCCATCCCCCTGTCCCTCCTCCCACAAAAAACCCCCCTCATTTTGAGAAATAGCCTGATTGGAGGCACTGTTGACCGTGTACAAGTTTCATGCGCCCACCCCAAGGGCTTCAACTATCTTAGCTGCCAGTTACTTTGCTTCCCTCTCTTCTCTAGGTCCTCTCCTTTCAGGTGACACATCAGAATCTCCCATAATATGGGGGATAATTTGACCCACAAGAGGAGATTTGCAAATGTGCTCATGCTGGACTCTGCCACCAGCAATATTTACTTATGTGAGCTGAGCGGAGAGCTTGGACAAGGTCGGATGAGAGGTGGAAATCCGAAACGTTGAACACACCATGATAGCTGAATAAACTACCTATAAAAGAATTTTGTATTGGATCTTCCTGTCTGTTCACCTCTTTGGTAAGAATTTGACACTTATTTCTATGGACCAAGAGTAAGATCTGAAATGTGTTGTTATAAATAAACTAGCGGGAAGAACCCATGGAAATGAATGAAAAAAAATATCAGATTCTTCTCCTTCATCCTCTCCCCCTTAAAACATCAGATAACAAAATCAAAGTCTAAGATTTATGATTATTTTGTGTCCTTTCCATCTAGACATCTGTGTGTGTGTGTCTGTGTGTGTGTGTGTGTGACAGAGAGAGAGACAGAGACAGAGAAAAAGAAAAACAGAGAGAGAAACAGAAAACACAATTATTCTGTGATTTAATTATCGTAGAAGCCAAATATCTAAAGAGAAGTCTATGCTTGCTCCCAACATGACAAAGTTCCCGGAGAAAATACCATTTACAGAGCCTTCCCAGAAAAAGCTAAAAAGTAACTCAGGATTGAAGTCTACATAGTTTCATGAGATATTTCTTTCCCCTGTAGATGATATGGCTTTGTGTTCCTCAAACTTGTCTGAAGGTGAGAAAATTAGGAGACAAACATTCATCTGGATTTTTGTTTCCATCCTAGATGGAGTAACAGGCACAGCATAATCAAATAACTCAGAATTAGGGATAAAGAAAAAAAAAATGTGTGAGACTCATTGGAGTTAACCTTAAATTTTTTAATATATGAGAAGTTTATGCTATTTGCTTCATTGACAGCCTGATCCTTTACCAACTTCAGAAGCCTCCAGTGACCATGAGTCAGGGCTAGATTCTGCAGGTGATGATTTTCTCTTTTTATAAATCATAACCAACACAAACAGTCCAGCAGCAACATCCACAACATGAATAGTGCCAGTGTCTCCCACTGAGTGGCTGCAGGAAGACACGATGAGCTGGGAAAGGATATTTAACTTCTCCCAGTAGGGCATGTGGGATTCAACCTTATTCCCTGCCTGGGATACTGAACCTGCCAGGGGGGTCAATCTGTTTCTGGGTATAAAAAGTCCCATGCCAGAGGTCACAGGAAGCATTACATTCAATAGTATTGTTTTATGCAACAGGTCCCTCTCTCATCCCATCCACTAATCAAAATTACAATTTTTAAATAATACCAATATGTCAAACAATATGTTAAAAAATAATAATACCTGAAACTACTACTTGTTGATGAGGATATGCAAATGTTGGGATTTTAATACCCTTCTGTACAACCACTTTGAAGTGTGGTTTAGTAGTATCTTCTGTGGCTGGGCATATACCCGCCTAATGACACAGGGAAGCGTACACTCAACAGAAATGGGAACACGTGTTCACAAAAAGACACGTACAGGAGTATTCACAGCAGCATTCCAAGTAACAGGCGAAATCTTTAGCAACACAAATGCAACACCAACAGTAGAACTGAAGTGTGATATGGTTACAGGGTAAAATGCAGCAATGATGATAAACAAACCACTGCAACGTGTAAGATCAGAAGTGAATCTCCCATTTAAGTGAAAAAAGTCACAAACTCAACAGATTGAATAATGAAAATCAGTTGATGTAATGATCATACTAACAGGCTAAAAAAGGAAAATCACATCAAATCAATAGTCACAAAAAGAGCATTTGACACAATCTGAGTTTCATTCATGATTTTATCAAAAGGCTTAGCAAGCTGGGAATGAGAGCATTTCAGGCACTTAATAAAGAACACATAAAAAAAATCTTCCAGCTAGCATCGGACTCAACAGTGGAAAACTGGATGGTTTTCTGCTAAGAAAGAACCTCATCAGGTATTATTAACTAGTCCATAGGTAGCCAAAATGAAAGACGTTAATTCATTGATTCACCTCTCTCAAATAAAAAAGGTCCCTCCACCTGAATGAACTTTGACCTCTGTTTCTAGAACCTGGCTTCAACTATGACAAGCATCAGCAAGCTAAGAGGAGAAGACAGCAGTAGCAGGCAGCCAACCCGAGTCCGGACCATGCCCGTGAGACCCATCTTAATAGTTCCACTGTGCTGTCTACCAGATGTCTAGCTCTCCGTCAGAACTGCAAGCTTGCTTTTCCCTAGTCTTTATGTCTAAAGGAGAATGCGTCAATAAATTTGTTACAACGTATAGCTTCTGGAGACAATTTAACTGCCCATTTTTACATTCGTGTTCATATTAAGTTTTTTTTTTTTTTTAATCAAGTTAAGCCTGTAAACACTGGTGAAGTCACATTGGTTAACTGTTGCAGAATTAGCACACAGGAGTGGGCGTGGTTCTTTTCTGCTTTTTGGCAGGCTCAGTGTTGGCCATCCCAGGGGCTCAAGTCATTTTAATAAATGTGTTTTCAGGGGGCTTTCCCCATGGAAGGATGAGGGGGCGAAGAATGGCAGGTTCAGCCAGGTGCTGTCTGTTGTCTTCTCCAATCTGTACACGGCAGATTTCTCTTCCTCATTAGAGATGTTACACATTTTTTACTTCTATATATATGCATTTGCTTTCCCACTAGTCTATAATCTCCAGATTTTGTCTCACCTTTGAAGACTAGGTTGCTGGGGGTTAGGGTAATCGAGAAGTTATTATGATATTTAGTAAAACATAGGAAGGGTAGCAACTGATTAATTACTGTATTTATTATTTGAGGTAGGGATGAGACCACAGAGTCTGGTTTATACAAGTTTAGAATGCTGTGTGAAATAATCACTAATCCAGGGAACAATGGAGCTTGCAAATGTTGGAGAAAGCCCTCTAAGAAAGAGCATCATTTAACAGCACTATACCCCCAACCACTTAATGTCCACAGAAAAACGAGGTTAGAAAGCTCTTCCTCTACGTGCTTATGTAGATGATATGTAACATGTGAAGAAACATTTGGCGCAATTTTCCGAGAATGAAATGTCAGGAAAAGCCCTCATGTACACATCTCCATATACCTTAGTAGTATATAGACTGCTTCCTTTCCTTTCCTTAATATCCTGAGGACACATTATTGAAGTACAATTGCTGGTCAAGTGAGGCTTACATTAATTTACAGTCCTACGCTTGGAGTAAGAGGCCAGCTACTTTTCCTCTTTCTAGCATATGCTGGCTTGCACGGCTATCATTTTTTTCATTTTGGTAATTTTTTAAAATGTGACTTTTATTGACATTTTCACTTTTTCAATTTCTAGCAAGGTTAGATTATTTTCCTATGTTATAAAAATAAGACCTAAATCCCCAAACATTAGATAACTTAATGAAACATCTAATATCTAATCATGGGTAATTTGTTGAACTGTGATAAGTGTCAGCAAAATACAGGTAGTCTGGCACCTGTGCTAAAAATAACATCCCACAGAATGCTCAGTATGGTGGCCATAGTTAATAATACTTTATTGCATATTTGAAAGATTCTAAGATACTAGATCCTAAATTCTCATCACAAGAAAAAGAATTTATAACTATGTACCATGACAAATGTTAACTAGACTTATTGTGGTGATTACTTCACAATATATAAAAATACCCACTTTTTAATGTTGTATATGTATATGTTTATGTTGTATACCTGAAACTTATATAACATTATATGTCAATTATACCTTAATAAAACAACAATTTTCTTTATGCATTTTATTAGACATAATTATTATGCAAATAATTACTACATTATATTAATATTTAATATAAATATACCCATTGATATTAAATATATCAATTAACTAGGAAAGTTAATTCAACAAATTATTATATATACAATTACTATACAATTATTGAAACCACATTTGAGTGCCTAGTTACACTTTTTTTATGAGAAAGGTATACAGTGCCGATGTGTCCAGTTATTTCAGTGAATGTTTTATTATTGGGCATAATCAAATAAACAATGGCTAGAGACTTCGTTGGCTATTACAAATGTTAAAAGTAGAATAGGAAAATAAATTTGAAAAATTGTGATGCCATTGCTTGTAGAATAAAAAGTCATTTCATGAAAGCATGGCTTCCGTTAAAATGTATTTTCAAACAACTTGTGCCCAGTCACCTTCTTCCGTTTACCCTAAAAGAAGTCTATATTCACTGTGCTGCACACCAGAAATTGACACAAAATTGTAAACTTATCACACTTCAATGAAAAAACCCGAAGTCTACATTCTTTTAGGGTCTTATTCCCCAGGTGTTGTTTCCTATAACCTAATCACCCGCTTGCACATCTTTCTGAGTGATCCAATCAGTGTTTTCCAATCCCCTTTGAAGACAGGACTCAATCTCAAGATGTAGGTGTGGCCTTAGGTGAGTCTAACGCTTTATAAAGCGCCTTTGTCCAGCGGTCACTACTTCTTCAGCGTAGACTGAGGGAGTTTGCTGCGGCCGGGCATCGGAGAGTTCTCGTTGACCCTGACATCCACAGACTTCCAGACGTCCAGCCTTCCAGAGCTGAGACCGCTCGCAGGAGACTCTGGTGAACACAGAATTGATTGTAAATATCTCCATGCCTGATTTCTCTTATCCCAATAATTTTAATTTTCCTGTTGGCCTGCTTGAGTCTTGTCCAAACAAACAAGTAGTTTTCTTAGTTTTTTTTTTATTAAAAAATGACATCAATGTTGAAAATATCCGTAACTAGAACAATTAAAATATGCTGATATTTGTAATATTAAGTTACTTAATCCTTTTTATTCTATTACCTTATGGGTTACTAGATGTTTTTAGGTTTTTAAAAGAAATTTCATATATATATATATATGCACATACACAAAATTCATAAAACACCAAAAATGTTCAATATCACATTTCATGGTCTTTGTGCAGATTAACCCAAGCGTTAAATGGGTTGGATTAATTAGAACACCTTGTTGTAAAGTCTTATTTGCTATCTGTTTAAAGCCGTCAGTTTGTAGTCTAGATTTGAAAAGTGTTCAGAATAGATCTAACCAACTGGTAGAAACTCCCAGGTGGCATTGGTCACGTGGGGAAATATCAGAAACAAAGAGGACACCGTCACGCTTCCATTGACTTCACCTCTGGATATTCTAGTATAGAGAGAATATCCCAGTGTTTATTCTAATTTTTTTTTAACTATTGATTCATTTTTGCTGATTATCATTGTCGCTGGAACAATCAGCAGTTGAAAATGTGAGTGTGCTCTGATGTTCCTTTTATCACCCTCTTTTACTCTCTGCTCTAATCTTTAAAGTTTTCCAAGTAACTTCAGTGTGATTGAGAACATGGTTTACCTTAAGCAAAAAGTTGCAAAGGGCTCTCTTATTTTATCATTGTTTCATAGCAGAAACCCAACCTGTCTGTATTCACCGTTTCTAGGTTTGTTCTGGGGATAGGCAAATAGGTAAATCTCACAAGACTTTGTCTAAAGGATTTTTTGTTTTAATAAGAGTAGAAGAATGACTTTCTCTCTTACTCTCTCTTTCTTGTTAATTTATAGAAGCATGGATTCAGGAGGCTTCATGCAAGCCTTCCAGAATGAGCTTATCTGCTCCATCTGTATGAACTATTTCATAGATCCTGTCACCACAGACTGCGGGCACAGCTTTTGCAGTCCCTGCCTGCACCTCTGCTGGGAGGAAGCCCTAACCCCACTGAGCTGCCCTGAGTGCAGGGCAGTGTCAGAGAAGCTGGAGTTTAAAACCAATATTGTTCTCAAGAGGCTGGCTTCCCTTGCCAGACAGGCTAGAGCTAACCACATCAGCAGCTCTGAGCAGCAGATCTGTGCGACACACCAAGAAGCGAAGGGGCTCTTCTGTGAGGTGGACAAGACCCTGCTCTGTGTGTCCTGCTCTGAATCCCCAGAACATGGGGCTCACAGCCACTATCCACTACGATGGGCTGCTGACGAATACAGGGTAGGTGATGCTTCTAAAGCTATGTGGAGTCCACAGGCTCCCAAACAGGAGAAAAAGAAGAGAATGATAATGAAGCTGATGGGAATGGAGACAGTGGAGGTGGGGATTGTTCAATGTGAATCCCATGATATAAGTGTATTGTTGCAATGTTGTTGACCAGCGGTCCAAATATGTGGGACTGCTGCATCCTGGGGCAGGTGGCAGCACCAGGAACACTGGATTCGGATGTAAGCTCGATGCTTCCTTAGTCAGTTTATATCAAAGGCTGAGTCTCAGTTTCCTAGGAAATGGATTTTCTTATCTGTGGATTTCCCTCAATTTGCTAGTATACATTCCAATCACTTTCGGTATTTGAAATATTAGAGTCAGATTAGATTAATGTGGAAAAATCAGACCACCCCATTCTGACTCAAGATTACTCTTTTTCTCAATTTATGAGCCTTTGCTAATAAATAAGGGGGTGAAATTTACAGTGTCAACTTCTGAGTCACTAAAGCCCAAAGTTTCTACTTTGCAGGAGAAACTTCTAAAGAGAATGGGCTCTTTATGGAAAATGAATCAAGAAATGCAAAACAATCTGAATCAGGAAACTGACAAAATCCAGTCATTTGAGGTAAGAATGAAAATGTTCTTTTTTTTCTTTTTTTGGTATGGAGATCGATATAATTCTGGCTTAGACTTTCAGCTAAATTCAAGTTACCAAGTCTCTTCCCTGGAAAACTAGTGGCTTCAAAGGACCGATCAGTAATCACAAATATACAGGTCAATACAGGCAAACTCAAAGAATGCTATACTATGGGCAATCAGGTCATGAGAAGTATTTTGGTGGCTGGGATAAACTTAACAGACATGGAGTAAAAGACAACATGGCACTTGTGTGGCTGTGAAGGAGAGGAAAGGGCTAGAGGAGAAACAAGAGAATTTTTTTTAAACTTTACAATATGGAGTTTACCTGATTTTTAAAAATATTTAGAAAAATCAGGTAAAGGAACAAAAGGAAGAGAAGATTCAGGTAAGAGAGAAAATATTTGATGGGATAAGAACCCTGAAGAAGCATCCCAGGGAGGGAGCCTGGGGCCCCTTGATGGCTTGATTTAAACTGGGAAAGAGACTAGGAACATAGACAAAGGATGGACAGAAAGGACCAGCAAGTATTCAAGACGCTTTCAGGTGTGAAGCAGAAAGTTTGTCAAGATCTTTCTTGATGCCATTAGGGAAGTCGCATTTGAAGCTCTCCTTTGAGAGTGAGGATGCGTAACTCTTTTTCATCCACCATCTCTGCAGAACTATGTGTCCTTGAGGAAGGTGACCATTCGAGCTCAATATCAGAAGATGCATCTATTTCTCCAGGAGGAGGAGCAAGTCCATCTGGAGGCGCTGGAGAAGGAAGCCAAGGAGACTTCCGACCAACTCAAGGAGAGTGTATTCAGAATGGCTCAACAGAAGGAAAGTCTGAAAGAAATGTACAGAGAGCTGACGGAGGTGTGCCACAAGCCTGATGTGGAGCTGCTCCAGGTGAGAAGGGAGAGCCCATTCTCAGAGGCAGAAACACTTTTCTGGGCAATGTCACCATGATGTTGCTGCATATACAGTTACTCCCACATAAGGGAGGATGCTCTGATCTCTTACCCCCTCATATCCTGGTAATCTTTGGGAGAGTCTTCCCTTTTAGTAGCTGACGTAGGACAAAATTATTTCAGTGTAATCAGAAGTACGATCCACATTAGATTTTCCAAAATCAGCAAAACTCTGTGACCAGGGGAGCATTAACCTTGTGGGAGAAGGTCTCAATATATGTTTCCCTAATCTGTTGTCACTCTCTCTTATCCCACAACTGCTGAAGACTTTGAAGTTTTGCTCCTTGTGTAGGCAAGATTTTTAGAATTGGTCAATTTCAATGCGTTCTATAATTAGTTTTTGATGATTCCCTGTTTTGTTTTAACTGTTATTGTAAATGGTGAGATCTCTCCTTGGGAATAGGGCTGGGCAATGAGTGCTTGGGAACCTGGAGGCTATTGCCTCATTACACAGCCCTTTCCTGACCTTCTTCCTTCCTTAATGCACCCTGAGGAAGCCTGTCATAGGCTTTGAATTTAGCTCCTTTTATTAATATAGCCTGACTTTCTTAAAGGGGAACTAAGGAAAAAGTACCTTACTGAACAACAAGAATACTAAAGAGGCAAAAGGACAGAGCTCTCATGATTAACACGATCTTACTTGTTTTCATTGCAGGACTTCCGAAATGCAATGGAAAGGTGAGTTTACGTTAATGATTTTTAGTTTCTGAGAAAATTGTCGTCTTTTCGATGAAGTGGATGTGCATTTGTCCCTTGGCACCATGGGGAACTGGTTCCAGCCCCCACCCCACCCCCCAAATTTCAAGATGCACAATTCCTTATACAAAATGGCAAAGTAATTGCATATAATTTACAAACATCCTCCCATACACTTTAAATAATTTCTAGACCACTTATAACACCTAATATAATGGAAATTAAATGCTATGTAAATAGTCGCCTCATGTGCACTGTTTTCAAGTTTTACTTTTTGGGACTTCTGGATTTTTTTTTTTAATATTTTCCATTCAGAATTCACAGATTCAGTCTATGGTTGAATTCACAGGTGTGGAACCCTAGGATGTGAATGGCAGATTGCCCATCTTTTGAGTTATTAATATTAATATTTTCTATTTTATTTTTAAACATTTTTTATTGATTTATAATCATTTTACAATGTTGTGTCAAATTCCAGTGTAGAGCACAATTTTTCAGTTATACATGAACATATATATATATTCATTGTCACATTTTTTTCTCTGTGAGCTACCATAAGATCTTGTATATATTTTCTATTTCATACCAAAAAACCCCAAGGTCTTCTATTCCTTGGTCTCAGAAATTTCCTTCTCATTTGACTGAATTCAAATACACGTAAAAACCATTCAATATTCTGTCCTTGTTCTACACACTCACCCCATCCTCTCCAGCTTCACCACAGTAAAACGTAGGGAGTTTTTCTAAGGTGTCACAGAGGAAACACCTGTCCCAGTGAGCGGGAAGATGAAAAAGACAGGAAAGAGGGAGACTCACTAAGAATGGGAAGGGGGCCTGTGATTTTGTTCCTAGGAGTGGTAAAAGGACTCAGCCTGTTCACCAGCACGCCCCCTTGTAGGCAGGACCTCAGAGGGAACAGCTTCCCGGTGCCACTGGGAAGTGAGAGCTTGAGGACCAGGGTAGCCAGGCTGGCACTGGATTCTATTACTGGCTGACAAGAGCAAAGCTGTCTGGCTCAGTGCACTCTTCCTTTTAATGAATGTATGCTTGGTGACTACTTGCTGACTGAAGTCCCAAAGGCTTTGCCTGAATTTTCTGCTGTCTGTAAAATGCCCAGTGTCTCTGCATTCCTGGAGGTGGAACGGAGGCACTGAATGAACCTTAACAACTTCACAAATGAAATAATATCTAAGATGAATAGGAAAGTTGAAATTTGGTATAATTTATATTTAGGGAAAAAAATAAAGGAACATGTATTATATTCCCAGGAGTTTAGAATATAATATGTACCCTCTTCACCAAAAATGGAGAATTCTGTTGAAATATCTTGAATTAAAAAATTGCTTTGTTGGTAACGGCTGTGTTACCCTTTGGCCCTGAAGTATAACTGATGTCATTCTTCACAGGGCTGAGCTGGTACAGATGCAGAAGCCTCAGCCAGTGAACCCGGAGCTCACTTCCTGGCCCATCGCTGGAACCTTAGACATGCTGAACACCTTCAGAGGTGAGACTCAGCCCTTTGGTGATCAGGCCTCAGTTTCATTAGTGCTTCTTGCGAAGGAGCCCTCTTTTATTTTCATTTTATTTTTTCTGACATGAAGATAGTACCTGACTTTAAAAAATTGTTACATCTTTTCTGCCTGCATAGTTATGTTACAGAGATCAAGACTGAACTTTGTATCCTATAGTTCACTGAGAATGCAAATCCAGACACATGTTTAGTTACATTTGACATAGGCAGAGCAGGAGGAGGGCAATCAGCTTGGTTCTGTGGTTACAGAGAGAAAGTATGTAGTTCTCAGAGTAGCAGTCAGCATTGTGTTTATTCACTTTATTTCACTCTGGAAAGCTTGAGGATAGCCCTGGTGCTTTTAATTGGTTCTGTATTACAAGTGCATTTATCATGCATTCTACAAAGAATATTTATTTCTAAAATTAGGAAGATTTGACCAAAAAGGACTATAATTAGTGTAAGCAGAATGATTTTAATGCCATTAGATCAATCTCAAAACAACGGAAAGGCAGGAGATATGTGAACTTGCTTAGCCAGAACATTCTTTTCACAAGCTTCCAAACTATTCATTTATGGATTTGTATCAAAGTTTTTGACCTTTGCAAATTTAATAGGTAGATACTGTAGCCCAATAAATACCCACATAATAGCAAACTGCTGTCTTATATTGAATAGTATTAAAGACAAAGGACACAAGAAAAGTTTTCTAAAGAAAAAATTTTTCAGTGTGTCCTGAAACAAACTATCTAGAGATTGACATTACATCAGTCTTCACACAGTTTGTCATATGTCTGGACTTTTGTTTTCTCTTTCTGTAAGATTTGAAGGGTTTCTCCGTGCTGTAGAGGTAGTAATAACTCTTGTTCTTCATAGAAGAGTCAGTCTGAACTCTTTGCTCCCTTCGTTTTTGTATTTGCTTGGAGAAGGGAAAATGCAGTTTCATTGGGTGGAGAGCCTTTGCCTCTTAGGACATGGAAAGCCCATCGCTGACCTGACTTTTGCTCTTTCTGCAGTGGATAACATTGTGAGTCTGAAAACGACCATTCCAAACGTGAGCCTTTCTGACGAGGATGCACGTGTGACATCTGGAGGTGACCATCACGGCGAGGCCGCAGAGCCCCAGAGGGCGGAGGGATTTGCGGTGTGGGGAGCCGAGGCCTTCACCTCCGGGAGGCATTACTGGGAGGTGGATGTGAGCCACTCCCCGAACTGGGTCCTGGGAGTTTGTGAAGATGTCTTGACAAATGTTACTGACATCATTAATAATTCTGTGGAAGCATTTCTTCTATTTTCGACGAAGGTGAACAATCATTATATTCTCTCCACCAACTCCCCAGCGTTAATTCAGTATGTGAAGAGGCCTCTGGGTAGGGTTGGGGTGTTTCTGGATTACGACGATGGAACTGTGAGCTTCTATGATGTTTGCACGGGGTCCCTCATTTACAGTTTCCTCCCATCCCCGTTCTCTTCCCCTCTGAAGCCTTTCCTTTACCTGAGAGCCCCATGAATAGTCACGTTTTGTGACCATCTTTTTTGATAAACTTCCATGTCTGAGGACATGGCTGTCCTGAGACCTCATATGAGGCAGCAGAATGACACGAGATTGCTTTTGAGCACATTGGGAATTTAAGGGAACGTAAGTGTTGTATGTGTATAAGATGGCATAACCATGTTGCATGTATACATGTGTTAATCAAATTTTCTTTAAATAAAAATTAATTATTATGGAGCATTTCCTAGAACACAATCAATGGCTCTTTTTTTTTTTTTAAATAATAGTTTTATTAAAATAAAAGTGACATACCATAAAGGTCACCCCCTTAAAATATATAATTCAGCCGTTTTTAGTAATATCCAAATATGATTTGTGAAACATAACTATGTTATTCCAGGACATTTCCTTCACCCCCGAAAGAAACCAGGGCCCATTAACATACACTTCCCATTTCCCCTCCCTCACCCCTGTCAACTTCAAGTCCACTTTCAGTCTTTATGGATTCTTCTATCATATGTGCTTCATGTACGTAGAATCACATAACGTGTAGCTTTTTGTTTCTGGTTCCTTTCGCTTAACGTAATGCTTTCACATTTCATCTGCATCGTAAGCAATGTGTTTTACTTGCATATCTGAGCCAGACTGGGGTAGAAGAATGAAGTGGTGTATCATTCAGCTTAGCAAACAAAAGGAAGGAAACCTGAGTAACTCCAAAAACTTAGTCATTTTAATTATTAGTTTCTACTTTCTCTACCTCCCACAACCCTTTTACTAGTGATGATTTTTAATGGGAGCAAAATTTGCTACCCCAAAATGTCTCTGGAATGTGGATTGTTTGGAGCTGAAAACAATCAAAGCCCAAAAGACTCAGGAATAAACTTTGACATTCTGCCACTAACTGCCTAAAGTAATTTAGATAGAGGAACTGTTCACTGAACAAAGCTATCACCAGATATATCTGCAAGGAACATGGGTTGGGGTGGGGGCGGGGGGGGCGGGGAATTGGGTCAGACAGAGAGCAAAACAAACAAAAACCAAAAATAACTGCTTCGTGGTTCAGATAAAAACAGATAATAGCAGATAGGGAGGTTGAGAGGAAAGAACAGACATTTTAGAAGTTCAGTTTGCTTCCTTGGTGACAGATTCCATGAGCCTGGTAGAGAACACACAGTGACACTGAGAACATTTAGAGATCAGAGTCCATTCTGTGTCCCATTGTCTCTGCATGGCCCAGCACACCTTTTTTTTTTTTTTTTTTTTTTTTTTACCAAACATTTGCTTTTCCATCCCCATGTGAATTGCCTTCCTCCATTTGAGGTCCCAAACTACCTCCAACATCCTCTTTTGCCTTTAGCTGAAGATGGTACTTATTTGAGAGGTTTGGGCCATTTTGGTGCATTACTCAGTTCTCCTGGGTCTCTCCTATGTATACACGCTATTAAACTTTTCTTGGATTTGTCCTATTAACCTGTCTCATGCCAATTTAATTCTTAGACCAACCAGAAGAACCTAGAAAGGGAGAGGAAAATTTCTTCCTTCCTGGCAATTTTATTCTGCTTTTTGAGAGATATGTCATCAATAGCCCATGGTCCTATGGGTAGCAGATAAAATGTGCCAAGGGTATAGAAATTAATAAATTATATAATCAATTCTCAAAAAGTTTGTGTGTCACACATTTTTGTATATACTGACACATAATATTTGATCTTGTTTTTGGCAAAAAGGAGATCCTTGTTACCCAACTGTTACAGTAGAAACTGGATTAGCTATTGAAATCTTAATACTCTTTAGTTATGGGACATAAAAATAATTCTGGATGCTCTAGGGAATTTGCTCAGGCTGGCTTGTTTTAGCCCACCTTATCAGAGTCATAAACCCCACTGTCCTTCACAGACCCTAAAACTCTTATCTCACCTACAACCAATCAGAGACTTGTGCACAAGTCAATCAGGCACCTTGTGACCCTATCTTATAAAAGACACCAAACTGGCCCTTGGGGCTCACACAGGCACCTCTTGTCTGTGTGGCTCACTGTTGTCTTTGGCAATGTACCTCTAATAAAACTCCTGTCTATTCCCATACATTATCTGGTAAATTCTTTTACCAACCCGAGCATCACCATGTCACTGACCGGCCGCCCCACTGTGTCCCATAACAGAACTGTTCCTTAAACTAGGTTTGAGGAGTGTGATTACTTCATTGGCTATTGGTTCTATTTGAATAACTTCATTCTAGATCTCTGTCTGTGCTGCTGTATGTGTGTGTGCGTTGAGGGGACTTTGTTATGAAAATGGTATCATTTTAAAGATGTTCATCTCTAAAATAGGAAATGCTGGAGGCATCAGTTAAGGAGTAACAAAGGGGCTAGTAGCTAAAAAAGGTGAAGCTACTTAGGGCTTCAACAACATACATGTAGTTTGAAATCAACTAGTTCACTAAAGATATTTGGTTCAAAGTTAACGATCAAGGCTTCTACAAAAGTTCTGAGGGAAAAACCATCAGATATGACCATCAGCAATTACAGTGCAAGGAAAAGAAATTAGATTCTTCTAGCAACTTGTTAGGAGCAAAAAAAAAAAAAAAAAAAAAAAAAAAGTGCCTTAACTGAGATCAACATGACCTCGGACAACGCAGTGAAGTTGAGGTTATAAGCAGAAACATACTGTCCTCTTCATAGTCCACTCAGTAGCTTTTGCTCTGGCTGCAAAATTGCTTTTAGTTGGATAGGAGGAATCCAGTCATGAATTGCTAAAAGATTTCCTCCAGGGTAAAATGGATGGATGCAGGTGGCCTATTTACAAGGACTACCATCTTGTAAACCTTTTAAAGAAAAATTCTGGGAGAAATGAGATAGGAGTGGGAGGGCGGGGAGCATGACATTTGTTAAAAACCTACCATCAGTTATGGTGCAAGGCACTTTCATGGTTAATATTAATTTGAACCTACAACATTCCAGTGAGGTAGGGGAAAAGCCCAGTTACAGAAGAAGAAACTGACAATTACAGAAATTTGGAGGCTTGTTCAGGGAAAGGAAAACGAAAGAACCCAATCCCATCAGTTCGGATGTTGTACCTGGTTAAGCAGCACGTGAAGCAGCCAGGACCAGAAATGCTCCCCAAGTGTGACCAGTTAGAAATTAGCCAGAATCTGGCAGGAAGGTAATCAACACGGAAGGAAAAGCAGTAGTTAAATGCATTTGCTGCCAAAATTGAGCAGTTCCTGGAAAGAGGCTGGTAAGCAGAGTTTTTCAGGGAACACTTCGGGACATGTTCAGCTGCTCCTTCCCACCCCAGGCCGACTTTGTCCAAGAGCAACAGAATGGACGTTGCCGGCCAACAGGAAGATTGTCTCCTCCCCTTGCAGGGCTTCCTCTCTCCCCTCCAAACCCCCCGGGGCTCACAGGGGCCAGGAGTTTGGGGCCGATTTCCACTCGCTTCTGGACGGAGCTGGAGGGCAGGGGCGGGGCTTTGCGCCCGGTCGGCGGCGGCCGAGGTGGGCGGCGACCTGGGCGTCCCCCGCGTCCCCGGGCGCGCGCTTTCCGCTCGCCCGCGCTCCCGAGCCTCGCACCGGCGGCCGGCGTCTCCCGCTCAGCCCCGCCGAAGCCATGGCCAAGTCCAGGGGTCGTCCGCACCTGTGGATGTGCTTGGCTGCAGCGCTGGCCTCTTTCCTGGGCGGATTTCTGGTGGGTAAGTGTACCGACCCGACCCCGGGGCCGGGGCCGGCGCCGCCGCCCGCAGCCGCCCCTCCGCGGAGGAGCCGGGAGCCGGGGCTGCGGGGCTCGGCTGCGCGCGGGGCGCCCTGGCCGGCCGAGCGCCCGGCCCGGCGAGCTCCGCCGCTTCAGCCTTCCTAGTAGAGGGTGGCCGAAGTTCAAGTGTGTTAAATGCGCACCGCCTGCACGATACTGTTAAGGGCGGCTGCAAGGGCAGTTTAGAGTTGCCACTATCCGCAGGGGTGAAAAAGGTGATTTCACTTCCAAGCATCGTTAAGGAGGCAAAACTTGTAGCGAATATGGGCAGCGCTGCAAAAAGCTGCCCTTCCGTAATCATTTATCACGTAAATGTTTGTGGAAGGCTCCCTGTGTGTGAGGCGCTGCGCTCTGACCCAGACCCCGGGGGGGAACAGGAAAGCCAGAGGCCCGTGTGATGCGTGACACGTGGGGAAGCGAAAAGATACCCCTCCTCCAGACTCCTTTAACCGGCTCAGAATTAGCAGCAGAATTGGAAGGTTTTCTGCATCTATGTGACTTTTTTTTGTTATTGTTGTCAAGCTCACCATGATGTATTTCTCGGATAAGGGCAAATTTTTCCCCTTGGCTTCTAGTTTTATAAAGTCAAAAGCAGTTATGTGTGTCTGTAGTGTGCATACGTGTTTGTATTCTCCCTCCAGGCTGGCTTAGTAAGCCTCTCAAAGAAACAGCCACTTCAGTGAGCCCTCACCAAAATGTAAGGGGCGAACTGCTGTCTGAGATGAAAGCTGAAAATATTAAATCATTTCTTCGGTAAGTTTGTCTTGTATATTTGATCTTAAAAATAAAGTGTTTAGAATGTTGCAGGGTGAGAATTGTATGAAAACTGAGTATTTATTCAGGTGGGTAATTTCTTTGTGTGAAAATTTTTGATACTTGTTAATTTATGGTAGTTTAAGATGTCCCTTTATACCATTCTTAGGATGAAATCTATTTGAATGTTGCAGGAGTCTTTCTTCACTAATTTTATCTGCATAAAAAGTATCTGGTTGCTTTATTAAGAGATGTTTCAACTTCACGTAACTTTGGACTGCGAATGAATGTTATTCTTTCTTCTCCGTGCTTAATCAGCCCATTGGGTTTAATCAGCAATTTTATTTGAAAGTCATATTCTGTCAGGAAGACTAAGATGGTTGTAAACTCTGATTTGGAGGAAAGGAAATTGAAGCTTCAGATTCTGTCTGCCACAAATTAAACCTTTATCCCGTGTCGCAAATATAAGTAACACAAATAGGACAAAAAGAAAGCAGATCAGTGGAAACCCACCAGTCTCTTAATAGGAGAAAGTGACATTCAGGGGAGTGACTATGAACTCCTTAAGGGCAGTTACCGTGACATTTATTTCTATATTCAGACTCTTTCAAAAGCGTATCATAAGAACAAAACAACAGTTTTTATTGAAGCATAGCTTACATAAGATAAACTGCATCCATATAAAGCCTACAATTTGGGAGTATTGAGTGATGTGAAATAAATTCAGCAGACCACCTCCTCCATCAAGACACAGAAGATTTGCAGCATGCCCTTTGCCGTTAATTCCGCCCTTCTGTCCTGGCTCTAGGCAATCACTGATCAGTCTCACGTTACTATGAACTCTTTCACATTTTCTAGAATTTTATGTGAATAGAATCATACAGTACGTGCTCCTTTGTGTCTTCTTTCACTCAGCAGTGGTCTTGGGGTCTTTTGTGGATCAGAAGTTTTTAATTTTAATGAGGTCTAATTTATCAGTCTGTGCTTTAAAGAACGTTTTAAAGAACTCTTTTAAGAACTCTTTTTAAAGAACTCTGTGACGAGTCCTAGATCCTTTTTCTCCTCTTTTTTCATCCCCACATTTTATAGTTTACGTTTTACATTACAGTGTATGATTCTTTATAGAGCTAATTTTTGCATAAGGTGTCATGTTTGGCTGAGGGTCATTCTTCTACCTGTGGACGTCCAGCCGCTCTCGCCCTGTTTGTTGAAAGGCTGTCCTTCTTCCATTTAATTGCTTCTGCTCCTGTGTCAATAATCAGTTGGGCATATTTGTGGGAGTCTGTTTCTGGGCTCACTGATGCTCTACTGATCTTTGTGCCTTCTCTCTGCAGCACCACACTGTCTTGATTATTGAAGCTACGTGGTAAGCCGTAACAAGCCAAACATCGACTGATTCCTCCCACTGTGTTCTTTTAAACAATTGTTTTAGCTATTCTATATCATTTGCCTTTTAATATAAAATATATAATAAATATGTATATGTCTGGAAAAATTCTTGCTGGGACTTTGATAATAATTGCATTAATCTTATAGAGCAGTTTAGGAGTGCTTGGCATTTTTACTATGTCTAGTCTTTCAATCCATGAACATGGTAAGTCTCTCCAATTATTTAGGTCTTCCTTTATTAACATTTTGCAATTTTCAGGATGCAGATCCTATACACGTATTGTTATATTTATATCAAACTATGTCATTTTCTTTGCAGCAAATGTAAATCATATTGTGTTTAATTTCAGTTTTCACATGTTTGTTGTTAGTATATAGAAACACTGTTGATTTTGCATCATCTGGCCTGCCTAAACTCATGTCCTAGTTCTAGGAGTTTTTGTAGATTCATTAGGATTTATTTTCTGTGTAAGAAATCAGGCCATCTTCAAATAGGGACAATTTTATCTCTCTGTTTCCAAACTGTATGCCATATTTATATATATTGCTTTATATATATATATAGCTTTATATTTATATATATATATAAATTTGTCCCTATTGTGCTGGTTGTAATTCCAATACTGTGTTGAATAAAAATGATGAGAGCAGACATTCTTTCCCTGTTTCTAATCTTAGTGAGAAGCATTCAGAGTTTCACCATTAACTGTGATGCTATCTGCAAATTTTTTTGTAGATATTCTTTATCAAGTTAAGGAAATGAGCCTCTATTGCAGGATTGCTAAGAGGGTTTTATTTTAATCATGAATGGGTATTAATATTGTGTCCAGCGGGAAAAAATGAAAAACATGAGAGAGCTGTGAGTTCAGTTTTATTTGGGGCTTACTGATGACTGTAGCCCAGGAGATGGCCTCAGATAGCTCTGTGGAGCTGCTCTGAAGAGGGGGTGGGGGGAGGTCAGTACACATGGGGTTTTGGTGAAGGGGGTACGTACAATCAAGCACACATCTCGGTAGACAGTTACTGCGAGTCACGGGATGGTTGCTGCTGGTCACGAGGAGCAGATTTTCTCCATTAATGATTTTAGTGCTTCTCTAGGTATGAGGCGATGCAAGAAATTGGGTTCATAAAATTAATACTGAAAATATTCATGAAATATTTACATTCATTTTTCTATACTAAGTGTTTGATGTCCAGAATTCATTTCATACTTAACAGCACGGGTCAATTCAGACTAGTCACATTTCAAGTGCTTAATAGCTAGATGTGGCTGCCCTCCCTGTTAGACAACATGGGACTAGACAGATGGCCCACTGCATGAGAGACACCTTGTTTTCAAATCCTTGAACAGACAGTAATTACAAGAAGTCCTAGGAAGAGAGGGTGGATTGGAACCTCCTATCTCCAAATTCCACACCCATGGATGAGGATTATAAATGGTCTCAAGATGATAGTTTTTGAGGAAAAGTTGTCAGCATCAGCCAGGCTGGTTGCTTTCTAACACAGGGCTCACTGGCAGCCATACTTGGCATCCTAATGTTCACCAGTGAAGGTCTTTTATTTTTTGGATAATAGACTCAATTTTATTCTTCAGCCTTTTTGTAGAATTTCCAAAGACTACACTTTACTTGATATATTTTACTAAACTCTTAAAAGCAGATTAGGTTTTCACAGGCGTAAGCGCAAGTTCAAACCGTTTTGATTGGATTTATCCAATGGCCTGATCTATTTAAGGAAACATCTGCGTATTCCTGCAGTCCTCCATCTAAGGGACAATGACTGCGCCTCACATCTGCCATTCTTCTCTCTTTAAACTTCTCTTTACCTTTTACTAGACAGTAGCTCATTGCTCCAATGCTATCATAATTAGCCATTCTTTATGTTAATGTTCCCCTTTTATGTTTCTGCGTGGTTTCTCTGTCTTGACTGGATGCTGACTGATAAACGTTATATCCATGCAAGTGAATGCTCTGTGTCAGTGAAATTTAATGACCTAAAGCCACAGTAATACACGGATGAAATGTCAAAAGTGAGTGAAAAATCAGGTCCTAGAAAAATATACATGGCATGATTTTATTTATAAATATTCTAAAAATACTCAAAGCCAGAAACATGTAAGGGATACAGCAGTGTGTGGTGAAATTACAAATAACAGCAAAGATTAATGCAAAACTCAAGACAGTGAGTGTCTCTGGAAGGCAAGGAGGGTGCGTGGTCAGCAGTACATGGGGGATCCAGAGATCTGCGATGTGCCTCTTCTTAACCTGGTTATTGGGGGAGCTTTACAAATGCCCATTTCTTTATTATTTTCACTGTACATATATGTTATGTATGCCCTTTGGTATAAACAACATATTTGCTAATTTTAAAAAAAGTAATTATAGTATAGAGGGACTATATTTACCTCCACTGGGTTACACCAGAGCTGCCCGTCTAGTGAGCTAAGATACTGGTCTCCTCAGCCGGGGGAGACGGGCCGGCTAAGGCCTCTGGCTTGGAGCAGCTCTGTGTATTTTCTCATGTGTTCTTTAATGGATGCTTTCTACGTGTGCACTGACAAGAGTAGGTTTGGAAATGCTGAATTACACCTGATTCTCTGACAATGCCACACAAGTGTATTACAATTTTAGCCTGTTAGTTTCAACACTTGGCTCAACTTCAGAATAACTTTCTATAATTATAGAGTAAAAATCACCTATCTTTCTTATTTGATTCTATAGAGAGAAGAAAAAATACCTATCTGTGTATATGTATATATATATATATATATATATATATATATATATATATATATATATGTATATATATATATATATGTACACAAGTTTATTTTCCAGCTTATCAATACATACATCATGATTCTTCCTGCCTGATGCGTCGCACCAGCTCAGTGTGTGTTCTCTGAAGGTCCCTCTTAGGCTACTTCTCGCAGAGTCCCTGCTGCAGCCTGCACTGTGAAGGCTGCAATGGAAATCTGTCTCTTCACCTCTCCCCAGGCCTTGGAAGGGTCCACGCTGCTTTCGATATCAAACAGAGCGTCATAGATCCCTGGGAACGACTCCCCGGCGTACTTGTTGAGGCTGCTTGGAGCATAGATGATGTGCCTGTTGGCAGAAGTAGTTTGCTGTCTATTAGTTGCTCGAATGATATGTACAAGAGAAAACACAGGGACACTCAGCAATTCCTGGATTACATAATTCTAACTTTATGATTTGAAAAAGCCACTTGTCAACTAAACTTCCAAGTTTAATCTCCAAAGACTAGTCTGTGAAATATGTACCAATTAATTATATGCTGACTTTAAACAGATGACTTAAAAGTGGTTCAGAGCCATAAAAATAAAGACAGTGACAGTAAGGACCTCTATCACCTACTATGAGTCATGCTTTCCACCAAATTATTTATTGACAATTTTTCTAGTCCTTGAAAAATAAACTCTACAAAGTTGATATTAGCATTTCAAAGAGGAGGAAATTGAGGTCTAGGAGATGAAGAGATCAGTCTCAAGGCACATGGCAAATACGTGCTGGCTTGGAAAAACCACTCTACCCTCTGAGATGTAGCACAAGTGTGATTTATAAAGTCCTGTTTGTGACCAGCCAACCTACTATTGTGGGTTTTATTTTCGTCTTTAAAAGAGAAGTCACGTTAGAATGCCTAGCACGAGCATGAAGAATCACTACAGACAGCTTTGTAATGTCCGACATGACCCAGGAGGTGAGGTTTTACTGAAGGAGCTACAACCGCGCAGGCGTCAGCCCTGGAAGGGAGGGACAGGTTCCACAGCAGAGCGGTCGGGAAGGAAAGGGGCGTGGTCGTGCTGCCCCTGACAGATCTTTCCCGCTGTTTGGATGATGCCCTTACTCCCAATTCCAATCATTTGAGAGAATTCCTGTATAGAAAGATGGGGTCGCACCCAGGTAATCCATGCTCTGATTCATCCTGCGTACTTAGTAAGATCAACCTGGAGACAGTTGCGTTTATTTGAAATAAGTACAGTTGTCAAAAATTAGGAAAAAATAAATGTCCACATTAGGAGGTAGAGTAAATAAATACATATTTATTATGTCTTATGTCATATATTTATGACATAAATACAGATATACTTAAAACAAAATAAGGGGCTAAAATCATGTATACCAAAGAATAAACATGATTTTATATATGACTAATTGAATGGGGGAAATGTTTATTTTCTACTTCTGACTTCCTGGATCTTCTAACTGTTCTACAGTGAACATACATTTTTTTATAAACAGAAACAAAAAAGATAATAAAAATAAAGATCTGTAGCAATCGTATTGCATTACATAAATAAATATTTATCACTTATGACACATATTTTGGAATTTTCTATTTGCTTGCAAAAATCAACTGTATTTTTTTCCTCAGTGCAAAAAATAAGAAAAAAATGGTATTGTATTAGACTACAGAGTCATATTTTTATCCTTACCTATAGAAAGGCCTGTCTGGTAATCCTAAAGGATCAATAAATGCTCGTTCCAGAAACATCAGTTGATCATTCATAATTCTTAATAATATCGGGCTAGAAATGGAAAGGAGGACAGTTGTAGCTGCATGAAAATACATGTAATACCCAGCAAACTAAAAATCTCAAACAGAAGTAAACACAGCTAAAATATATTTTAAATTCCTGTAACATGCAAATTAAGAACAGTAGCATGCATATTTACATTTTCAAAATCCTATAAAATGCTATTCTGCTGAGGCTTATAAAACCACCGAAACAGTTCAATGTGCCAATGGGAAAAAAATTGTAGTAATTTTTATTTATATTGAAGTAATTAATTGATAAACCTTGATACTTAAATATTGGCAGGACTTTTTTCATGTTAGGTATCCTAATAATCTGTTCACAGAAGTCATTTCAATATTGAAATGGGATAGTTTATTAATGTTCTGTAGTGTGCCTGAAAAAGTATACGTATTTACCAAATGACAGCTAATAGTATTCTTATTGTTATTATTATAAAGATACACCCATTGTGAGCACAAGAGGTGGGGCTTAATCCATCTTTTCAACAGCATTTGAATGCCTGCTGTGTATCAAACACTTCCTGCTTGCAGAGGTCACATTCCAGAGGGCAGGGAAGAGTGTTACTGTAACAAGAATGACTCAATATAACTGAAGATTTACCAGCAAGTCTAGAGTAGTGCAACGATGTTATTAAATTCAATGGATTAATCTGTCATAATTTCATTAACCAATGAGAAATAATTGTTACAATAAGGAATCATGGGGAGGGAGAGAGAGGAAAGGAAGGAAGAAAGGAAGAAAGAAGGAGAAAAGAAAAGAAAGAGGAGGGAAAGAAGAAAAAAAAGAAAGAAAGGTGGGCAGGGAGGCAGGTTTGTAGATGGATGGATTGCAGGGTATGTGGCTGGACGAATGGATAGGTAGGTAAAAAGAGATAGGTAGGTGGATGGGGAGGGAGGGAGAGAGAAAAAACAATCATTACAATAAGGAATCATAAATTACTTTATATAAAATTTTAATTATCTCTTAGTTTTGTGATGTTTTAGCTTTTATAATAACAGCTACTATTTACTGATTTATCTATGTGCCAATTACTACTCTGAATGTTTATACAATTTATACAAACACTATTTTTTTACCTTCAGAGAAATCCTCCAAGATAGAGATGGTAATAGCCCCATTCCATAGATGAGATACATAAAAACCTGACCAGGTTCACAACCAGAATGTCCTAGAGGGAAATGGGAGCTCAGTACTATCCCTTCACCATGCTGATGAAAGGAAGACAGAATAAAGGCACCACAATTTGGATTTGAGCTATTTTCAACACTCATTTATTTAGCATCAAAACTCTGGTGTGATAGGATAAAGGTAAACTAGGTATAGACTTTACCTGTGAACAGTTCACAAACTAACAAAGGAGGCAACTGCAAGAACCATAATTTCAATACGACAATCTAAGTTTCTGAACCAAATTTATAAAGCATTGTTACAAACACACAAATTCATGTGAATACACACAGCCTGCTTGGATATTCCTTGTGCAGAGCAGAGTTCAATCTGAAATATCCCTGGGAGATAAATGCCCAGAGCACCAGCCTTAGGTAAAAGGGATCTTTTCCCTTCAGAAGCATGCTGGCCTCCTGGAGAGACTGGAAGAGGCTAGGTCTTGAGGTTAAATGCTATGTGTGCATGAAGGTACCAAGGAGTCAATACTCTGTATCCTTTTACGATGAATTAAGGGATTAACTCAAGAAAAGCAGGATTCAAAGAAGTGTCTCTTCCTACATGCACCACAGTGCTCAGAGCAGCACTATTTACAGAAACCAAGATGTGGAAGTAACCTAAATGCCCATCTACGGATGGCTGGATAAAGATGTTGTGTGTGTGTATGTGTGTGTATGTATACACACACACACACACATATACATAGACACACAGTGGAATACTAGGCAGCCATAAAAAAGAATAAAATAATGCCATTTGCAGCAACATGGATGGACTTGGAGATTATCATACTAAGTGAAGAAGGTCAGACAGAGAAAGACAGATATCATATGAGATCACTTATATGTGGACTCTAAAAAAAGAGACAAATGAACTTATTTACAAAACAGAAACAGACTCACAGACATAGAAAACAAACTTACGGTTACCAAGGGGGGACAGGGGATGGTAGAGGGATAAATTGGGGGTTCAGGATTTGCAGATACTAACTACTATATATAAAGTAGATAAACAGCCAGGTCCTGCTATATAGCACAGGGAACTATATTTAATACCTTATAATAGCCTATAATGAAAAAGAATATGAAACTGGATCACTATGCTGTACACCAGAAATTAACACAACACTGTAAGTTGACTATACTTCAGTTTAAAAAAAGACCACAAAAAAAAAAAAAAAAAAAAAAAAAAAAGAAGTGTCTCTTCCTCAGATTTCAAAGTTTTGGTTGAGAATTTCGACATCCACTTTAATTGACTTTAGCCACCATTTACTATTATTACGTGCAGTCGCTTGTGCTCCAGGTGTTTCAGGATTTATAATACAGACACACAAACTGTACCTTCCTATCATTTAGAGATGGTAAGACAAATACAGAAATACTCAAGGAAGAGAAAGCCAAGGGTCCTAGATTATCATACCAAGCCATCAGATAGTTTGTCACGGAGAAGAAACATCATTTTTTTTTAGTGATAGAAAATCAGCTTCATAGAATATATGGTGTTTGGGATCTCTTAAAACGTATGTATCTTTTTTTTTTCTAACCCTTTGATTTCAATATATCCTTTATTACAAATACATCCTTACATATCACTAGTCTAATCTTTGGTCTGTCTGTTCTTGTCTTTCTATGTATTTTTGCATCAGTCCCCAAAGATTTGATGTTTGTATCATCATAGTAAATTTAATATGTAGTGGATAGTCACTCAAAATTCTACTTTTAAAAAAATTGTGTCTAATATTCTCTATTTTCCTCCCATCTTAAAATTTTGCTCAAATTATGTTTTACTTTTGAGATTTTTACCAGAATTAATCCTAAATGCTTCACTTTGGAAAAAAAGGTAGTGACTTTATTTGCTATTCTGGATACAGAGAATTTTTCCAGGTGGAAGTGGAAATTAGGAACTCTTTGTGGGGTAATGACATTAAGAAGAGAGAGGAAGAAGGTGTGTTTTGGTATAGGAGAGGTTGGTTGAAGGATGATGTATAGATGCTGAAAGAACAAGAGATAAAACTGGAAAAAGATGGGGACATACAGTGCAGGACCTTCGATGCTATAGTGGAAAGTATCTCTTGAGAGATACGGCATCCATCCTTGTACAGGAAGTTAGAGTGGACAGAAAGCAAGCAGAAAAAAATTTTCCAAAGAGATTTCAGCAACAAAGATGTCAACTAGTGTTTCTCTTTCATCGTATCTATTACATGTATAACTTTATCTATATAGAACATACTTGTTTTTGTCCAAGTCTTGGAGTCTCTCACTGAAGTTAGAAGCAACTTCTGTAAAATTCTTCACTGCAGAAAACAGTGCATCTGCAACAGAAATCAGCACTTAATGGCATCGTTCTGTAGCTTCAGCAAAGGGAGCACCATAGGAAGGTGTCCTCTTCTGTATTTAACAAGGTATTTATACTTTGTGTACTGCAAGACAGGCGTCACTGAAATGGAAGGTACATCTGTATGCATAAAATATTTGATCATATAGAGCAGCGATAGATAATAAATGGATCTAAGGTAAGTCATTACCTTTTAGAGATCAATAGAAACATAGATTGTGAATTTTGAAAGAGGAAGGGTAGCATACCAAATGACACACTGTATGTTTTCATTTCTTGTGGATGTTTCATTGAAATATTGTAGATTGTATCAGCGTAGTTTCTTAAAACAACAGCGTAGTCTCGACAGTCAAAGGGGAGCACTATGGAATTGGCTAGTTCGAACACGATTCCTCCTCGAACCTGGGCCACAGCAAGGTGATTCTTAAAAGTTGGATCGTAGAACTTTTCCACTAATTCATATGTTTCATAGATACTGTGATACAGTGGATAGCTGCTGAAATTGGTGGTTTCCTACAAAAAACGCACGAAAAAAATCTCTCTTGTAAGATAACATAATAAAATGCACGGTATCATATTTACTCTTAATATTATTAAGACTGTTTTTGTCAGTAATAAATAAAGAATTTAAGTACTTCAATAAGCCACTTACTAAAGTATTAATATTAAAATACTAAAACCCATCCCAGGTTTTTACTAGTTTAAAAAAAAGTGTATGTCTAGAACATAAATGATATTATAAAAATTATCTTGGAAAAACCTAACATTCTTGCCTTTAAGAAAACAGGAGATGTAGAAATGTTTCTGAAGTAAAGACAAGATAAATTTGCATTTGAGTGAAACAAATTTAAGAAGACAGAGGGTTGTCAGAAGCAAGTAAGCAAGCACGATACAGTATTATATAGGGCAATGCTGCAAACTGCTTAGTGAATAAATTCCATGAACGAGCAGTTCTCGGACGAGCAGTGCGGGGACAAACGAGGCCTCTGAGCAGGGGAGGGGTTCAGGAGTGGGTCCAGAATCTCCCTGAGGGGAGGGAAATAATGCTCAGACAGGTATAAGAACATACCTAAAAGGCAAGAGGCAAGGACTTCTCAAACTATGAATTGTTGATTTATGCCTTTTATCCATTTTTTCAGATCCTTAGCTATCTATTTATTTCCTTTTTAACTGATTGTAGCCTCCCAACTGTGGGAACAAAGGAACGAGCCTTGGGCTGGAATGGTAAACAAGTCATAAAAGGCTGCAGACTCAGAGGTGAGAAGGCTGGTTAGCCAGTGACAGGTAAGATCCCCAGAGCGGGGCAACCTAAGACAGGCAGAGCCGCCTGAGTCCAGGAAGACTGTTGTTAAGCAGCTGTTTCTCATACGTTCTGCCCTGATAAGCTGTAAGGCTTGCTGGTGCCAAGATGAACATGATTTACCGAAACATCAAGGGTCTTATGACCTTGAGCCAGACACTGTCTGTTAACCATTTCCCTTGTCATTCTTCTTTGCTACATAAGACTATGTAACTTAATAAAGCTTCAGAGTAGCCATCAGCTCTCTCTGCATACGGTGTGTATGTGTACATTGATATTGTGACACCAACACTGATATAATGGAACACTTTATATAGTGGTGTGTTGAGAGTAGGACTCTGGAATTAGCCTGCCAGAGTTTGAATCCAGGCCTCAGGACTTATTACCAAATAATTTTGGGTGGTTATTAAACCTTTCTTTGCTGTGGTTTTCTCCTAAGTAAAATGTACATAATCTTAACATCTACCCCATCACCAACCCCATCTAACCCTGCCTAACGTCCTACCCCCATGGTAAGAGATTAAAGATTTCCTGTCTGGCCAAAATAACTAGCCCAAGAAAAAGACCTGTAGGTTCTCAGTGTCGGTTGCCTCCCAACGAAGCAACTAGACCAGGCATTCTCAGTCTGTCTCTTGTGAAACTTCCCAGTCAACAAGCACCGTCCCTGCATACAGGGCTTCAATCAGTCTTTTATGGTTTCTCTCCCAAAGACAGACTGCCAAAGGTGGCCAGGCATTTGAATAAAGCCTTTAATTTGAAAGATACAGATCAAACACACAAACTAAAGTAAAATCAACTCAGAGTAAGAAGGTACTGCAGGAAATGGAGGAAACTTAATAAAAAAGAACGCATGAATGGCAGCCTTGAGAAAAATATCCCAGAAAGTAGAAAAAGACAGAGATAGGAACAAAAGAGAGCAGACTATTACAACAGAAATTAATCCCTAGATGCTAAACAAATGGCTAAGTTTGTGAAAGGGGAAAGAGGGAATAATCAAAGAAAAAGCCACTTCCTCCAATTACAGTGCACAGATTTCCAGAGCAAAGGGTTCACTTTGTGTCCAGCCCAGCATATTAAAAAATGGCATAACTAATACAACAATGTGTACGCCAAGAACAACACAGTCATAAAGAGAAGATACTAAGATCTTCCTTAAAAAAAAAAAAAGAGACAAGAGATCAGGGGCTGAAAGACAAAAAGAAAATAAAGCAATGAGTTCAAAATTCTGAGGGTACAGGATTTTCAACCAAAATTTTGCTCTCAGCCAAACAATTGAAGAATTGTGTGTAGTACAGATAATTTTGCAGACTTGCAAGGTCTGTAGCTTTCATTCACCCGTTTCAAGAAGTTCCTAAAGGATGTGCTCCAAAATGAGTAGAGAGATCGTAACAAAAAGGAAGACACAAAATCCAGGAAATAGAAAATCCAAAATACAAGAGAAATAAAAATACTCTCAGATTTTTAGTGAAAGAAAATTTCACAGGCAAGAGTTGTGCCAAAGGCACAGAGAATAACCAGAGAAACTGGAGGAGCAGAAGAGCCCTGACGGGGAAAATGAAATCTCCCAGGGCACCTGACATATTTGAATATTCTAAGAGTTTGAGGTGAGTTAATTGCATATGCATGAGGGAAGGAAAAGTCTGCTAATCAACGAGTGTAGCACAGCTCTATACTGAGAAAATGCCACGAGGGACAGTATTCGAGAGTTGGGACAAGAAGTGGTATAAGAGAACCGAATGCCTATTTTCCCTAAGAAGTAAATGCATAATACTGAAAACTGAAAAGGAAAGCAAAGCAGCACAGGCATACTTGTTCATAAACATGCAGATAGAAGTCAGAAGAAACCCACTACACATTGAAAGAATTTTAATCTCTGAACACAATCAGGGGTGGAACAATTATGATGTGTTAAGTCACTTTTTTTTTGATTCAGAATTATTTGTTTGTCTAAAATATATTCGTAAATAATCTTGAAGACCTTATGGACAGACTTACCCAGTTTTTAGTGTACCGTGCTCTGCCTGAGGCAATTCCCAGTCTTTGGAAGAACACTTCAAAATCATTACCAGATCCTAATTTGCTAATCCTTTTAGGGGTAAAATACAGGATTATTTGAGTTAAGTTCTTCACTGAGTGCAGATCAAAGGTTAACTTAACTAAACTCCATTCTTAATACTAAAAATACAATTTTTAGATATATCACCTTAGACAAGCAGAAAAAAAAAAAAGAGAGAGGAAAGTCAATTCTGATCACAAATATTTACTTCCATAAGACTATTATGGATAGGAGTAACCACTGTCCTTCTGGGTTCCTGGACCCAGTTCCAACCTGGGGGAATGCAGGGGTTTCCCACATCAACTAGAAGCAAAGCTTTGGACACCAGCTGGGGTCTACAATTCAGTCCGATTCTGACACTGTCTACCCAGAGACAGCATCAGATTCCACTGAGCTTCAGGGCTCAATCCCAGGAGACTGTCCCCTCTGTCCTTTGGGGGGTTTATGGAGGCTTCATTCTATTGTCATGATTGATTAGATCATTGGCCGCTGATGACTGAATCAACTGTAAGGCTCTCTCCGCCTCAGAGGTGGAGGGCAGGGCTGAGAGTTGGAGTCCTCTAGTCACTTGGTTGGTTCTCCTGGCAAGGAGCCCCCGCCTTAGGTGGGGTCCAAGTCACCTCACTAATGTAATAAAAGACATCTTTGTCCCTCTCGTCACTTAGGAAATTCCAAGGGTTTTAGGAGCTCTGTAAGAGAATTCAGAGGACCAGATACACACTTCTTCTTATGAATCACAGTATCACAATTGCACATCACTTTTTTTAAAAAAGATTTTTTTTCATTTTTAAATTTTATTTTTTATTGAACTGTAGTTGATTTACAGTGTTAGTTTCAGGTATACAGCAAAGTGATTCAGTTACACATATATAAATATTTGTTAACTGTATGATGTTCAGAAAAAAAATTTATAAATTGACCAGAAGACAGATCTAGAGCCACACATATATACTACTTATTCAAAAGAGAAACATAGTTTGATGGCTTACAGATTTAACCTCAAAGAACATAATAATATTTTCTAAGCAGATAGGGTAGAGGTTCCCTGGAGAAAAAGAAAGAACCAGGCCTGGCTTTCTTGACATAAGAGAAGCCATTTTTATCATTTACACACCACTGTATATAAAATATATAAACAACAAGAACCTACTGTACAGCACAGGGAGCTATATTCAGTATCTTGTAATAACCTATAATAGAAAAGAATCTGAAAAAGAACATATATATGTATAACTGAATCACTGTGCTGTATACCTAAAACTAACACAATATTGTAAATCAACTACACTTCAATTAAAAAAAATAATAAAAACATTTTAAATTTAAAAATTAAAAAATTTTTAAAAATGGAAAAAGAGAAGTCATTTTTGGCCTGTGTCATTTTGTGATAAATGCTCGGCTTTGAACAGGTCTCGGTAATTAATGATCTAAGGGGACAAGAGAATTTAGGAACAAATGACTGTCATCAGGCAAGAGAAGTAACAACAGCAAAGATAGTAACGCAGTTGTAAGGACTCCCCATTCTGTTACAAGGGTAAGGATGAGCCCAAGCCCATTCTTGAGCTGTTTTGCAGAATTCAAACCCCCTGGACTGCTCAACCACCAGACCAATGGGAACCTAAGGAAAGTTGATGTTGACCTTTCCTGACTTCAATCAACTAACGCTTAAGACTCTGTCAAACTTTGCCCCAATTTTATTATGAATTTTTCGCTCAAGCCCCTCATGAACATGCACGTACCCTTAGCTCAAAACTTCCCCGGTTTTGCTGTTCTGGGAGACACTGGTTTGGGAACGATCCCCAGTGCTCTCCTTACTTGCTGGTAATAAATCCTTCTTTCTCCCCTTCTTGGGCTTGGCTGTGTCTTCTGGCTCAACACCCACCAAGAGGCTAACCTAGTTTTCTGGTAACAACTTTATTTGTCAACCTAAGCAGTGCTTTTTCTTTATCAGAGGTTAGAAAACTTTTAATTCAATTTCTATTATTTATTGAAAGAAAATACCCTGTTATTTTCAACATGATCCCATACTGACTTTAGCAGGAAGTTTTGATTGTCTACCTGGGCCAGCCGCTGAATTCAGGAGAAGGGTCTTTTTCGTTCCAGCTCTCAAAGAGAGATTTGCCTTCAAAGCCTTCATCAGGACTCTGGAGCTGCACAAGTTGAAGGGGGGGGAAAAAGGGGAGAAAGAGAGAGAGAATACTTATAAATCAGACATTTTAAAACCTAAATATCTATTAATCAGGGAATCAGTAGCTAAATTATATTCAGCAAAATAAGGAATGCAATTCATACATTAGCAGTCAGTAAGAATGACAACAATGGGGGATATAGCTCAGTGGTAGAGCATGTGCTTAGCGGGCACAAGGTCCTGGGTTCAATCTCCAGTACCTCCGTTAGAAAAATAAAATAAAATAAGATTTATATATAAAAAAAGAATTTTAAGAATGAGTTGCTGACAATATGGGAAAATGCTCATGTTATTATGTATAATGCAACTATTATTTAAAAAATACATGGAGTGTAAGGAAAAAGAAACCTACATCAAATTATTACCAAGCCATTGTGTTCACATGAATGGTTGTAAGATTTTGTTTTTGGTCTTTTTTTTTTTTTTTTTTAATCTTTCTGAATTAAGGGATGCTAGTCTCAAAAGTATATTCCTCCTCCTCTTACAAAATAAAAAAAAAGAAAACAAACAAGCTGGTTAAGGAAGGTATTTTTTAAAAATATTGCTTTGTGCCAAGAAGGGTGTCAAAGTCATTAAATAATACATACCAAAACAAATGCACTAATATTTTATTTAATTAGTTGAGTATTTATTGTAATTGTGTTAAACCATGGGGCTTTCAATACAATTACAGGTTTTACAGATGAGAAAACTAAGGGAATAAAATATGACTACTATTGAATTCTAGATTCAGAGCATTAGATGTTATGCTAAAATATTTAGCACACTAACCTATAATTAATATTTCATGATTATTCACAGCTAATTGAACAATATGTGATATAAAACTTTATTTTATATTTAATTAAAGTCTTATGTTCTATTTTTTAACAAATTCAAAAAACATTTATAAACTACCTATGCTGTTGAAGGCTTTTTGCAGATACCAGTGATACAAAGTTTAACAAGACGCATTACCCACCGTCTATTAGTGGGAACTGTAAGTAAAAACATGGAATTCAGTGTGCCAGGTTCTCTAAATACTGTGCAAAGGTTAATGGGAACACAAATACATTTATATAAGCATGAGGAGAGAGTCAGAATTTATGTTAACATCTTAACTTGTAAAATATCAATACAAAACAATAAAATAATTTCACTCAAACAATACATTTACACAAAACTTTGACACAGGAGACAGTACCACCCCATTTATTTTGAGAAATACAAATTTAGAATAATGCAGAAATATATTACTAAATTCTCAGTTTATCACCAAAATTTGAAATGCTACCAATCACCTTCCCCAAATAAATAAAACAGAATTTTAAAAAATCCAAAATTGTCAAGCAGCACAATTTCAAACCTGACCTAGAGAGTAGTGGTTTTGCATTTGGTCTGTCTTAGGGAGACACCAATCCACCTGCTCAACAAATGTAACTGTCAGGCTTCGTCAGCATTGACCTTAAATTACAGAAATGGTGGGAATTCTCTGAAACACAACGTTTCAGATATTTAATTCTGTATACATTTCATGGGAATTGATAAAACTGCAGGTACCCAATGGCGCTCTTCAGTCATACCATGAGTAGACTATTGCCAAATTAAAACGTTCTATACCTACTGGAGAAGTTAATACGTTAAATTCCATGCCTGGGAATCCAAAGCTTAATGATATGTTTAGGTTTTATTTAAAATCCCTATCTGAGGGCAATAACTGTTTTTCTCGGTAATTATATTTCCATTGGTATTTCTATTAAGTTGGTGAATCTGGACAGGAAAGTCCAGTTCAAATCAGGTAATCAGTATAACAGTACAAATCTGCCATGAAAACTCACTCGGACGAACTTTAGGACCAGAGGATTTTGGGGGCAGGAGAACTGAAGCGCTGCCTGGAGGTCCTGAAGAAATTCAGGTACCGCCTCTCTGCCAGGTTCAGTATCTTGTGCTGCTGTCAGAACTACGGTAACTTCAGCTGATGGCCAGGCCCCGTGGAGCTCAGCCGACTGAGCCCGTGGTGGGCAATCAGGAAGGGGGGAAATGGCCTTAGCCTCTGTCCCAGACTGATTCACGCCTGGAGTCAGCCCTTGGGGTCCTTCTACAGCCTCTTTCTCAATCGGTTGGAAACGTCAATTCTTCCTGAGTCCTGAATTAACTGGTATCATTCTATTTAAAGAGTGAAGCCAGTTTTAAAATTAAGGAGTTAAACTGCAGGACCAAGTTACTGGTTCAGCTACCAAACAAGCTGTGTGACTTTAGTGGCTAAATGCTTTTTCTTTTTTGAGCTGTTTATTCATTTTCAAATGGAGATGGTAGATATAACACTTCCCATAGGCTGCCTCAGATTAGCGTGGGGAGAGCCGGGGCAGCGGGCGTGAACTGTTCATTGGATGTAACGTTCTATGGAGTGGGTATTTGCCATATGAAAAAAAAGACAAGTCATAAAATAGCACGGGCGTTTAACATAGCAAAGCCACTTCAAGAACACATCATCTGTAGAACTTAGATTCTCTAAAATTCAAGGTATTGATTTTTACCTCCTTTGTTAGATTGTACACCAAGCTGTACATAAGTGGGGTGCAATCAACTCTCAGAGTGTAGTTTCCTGAAAGACAAGGAGAAGATAGGTTGTCTTCTATTTCATTCCTTTATTTTATTCTTCCACTCAAAGACCCTTCCTAAGTCCTTAGCCAGGATGATCCCTTTAAAACCTAAGTCTGATCAAAACTCTGCAACTCATCACTCATTGAAAGCCATCCTCCTCCCAGACCCCCAGGAAAAGAACCTTGAATTTATTTCTGTGGCAACGTCCCCCAACTAAAGACTATGTTCCTTCAAAAAATTTAATTAAAAGAATGTCATCTTGAGTTTCCATTAAACTTTATGACCCATGACCTTATGCTGTAGGTTTGCATTTATAATCAAGACTAACATGCCAAAAGGGGGGGGGAGCCTCAGTAAGCTTAATTCAAAGTGAATGAAAATTATATTTGAAAGAAAGAGTAAAGGAGCTATTCGCTGAAACCAGGGAAAAATAACACTCTGGGAAAATGTAATAGAGTAACTGCTTTTTTTATGGTTCTATTTATTTTTACAAATAATTGATGTAACTACGTAATGTAGACAATGCTACAAAAATGTTAGAATACCAACTATGAATATTGATCTCGTTAAGGTGTGTCATTTGCTTTTGATTCTTAAAATGATGGGGATATAATGCAGCATTTTAAATCAGGGGATGATGTGATCAGAAAAATCCAATGACTTTAAAAAAACATACATGAAAAATCAAGTCTAAAAAAAAAAAAGCTAGCAATAGAGAGAACATTATTCTACTTTTGAAGAATATATGTTTGGAATACTTATTCTATGTGGCAAAGGCATTTCATCTTCATCCGTGTGTTTAAATAAGGATAATAATGACCCAAGCTAACATTTTGGAACACTTACTCTGTGCAGGGCACAAGTCTGGGAGTTTTGTGAATATTACCTACTTTTGCGCGTCCATGAGCCTCTGAGATATGTGCTCTTACTAACTCTGTTGAAAGGTCAGAAAACTGAGACACAGAAAGTAACAGCCTGAGGTCACACCACTAGTGGGTAGCAGGGCCAAGAATAAGAGGACGCCCTTAGCCACTAACTAAGGAAAGTTAGGAGGAAAAGGTAACTGAAATGCACGACCTAACTTAGGGGACAAAGCAGTTCAGCCACGTGCACAAAGGAGAAAATATAAATAACAATGTACCTCCATCAATGGCCCGATTATTGTTGACAGGGCAGATTTACTAATCAAGAAAATATTCTATTTAAGCCTACCCTTCATTCATTTGTTGCACCCATGCAAACAATATTTGAGACATTAAGAATCCAGGAGGGAAGATGTATGATCCTGCCTGTTCTAGGCTGAAGTATATAGTCTAGAAAGGGAGGCAGTTTGTAAAACAAATAATTTCTTAATAATGGCAGAGATGAGTGCTACAAAGATATGGCTTCCAAGAAAAAATTACATTTCAGGGAGGACTTGTAAAGGTAAGAATTAGGGGGAGGGTATAGCTCAAATGGTAGAGTGCATGCTTAGCATGCATGAGGTTCTGGGTCCAATCCTCAGTACCTCCACTGAAAAAGTAAATAAATGAAGCTAACTACCTCTCCCTGCAAAAATAATATATATATATATAAAGAATTAAACAGAGTGGGTTAAACAGCAATCTGAATACAGAGAATAGCAGTTGCAATGGCTGGGAAGTTGCACGTGTTCAAGGAACAGAAAGATGTGTAGGGCTGCAGGGCAGTGACAATGGACTGTGAGTTTCTTGGACATCAACATGCGATTGTCCCTAAGTTCAAATCTCTTGTTTATCAAAGCAAATCCATTCTAAAAGGCCTGACTCCGATGTCTTCTGCATTTCTCAAGCTTTTCCTAAAGTTTCTGTCATTCTCTCCTCTGAAATCCAAGACAAGTCTGCTTATAGTCTGAGTACCTGCATATATTAAAATCCTAGACTGATTTATTTTATCATCTATAGTCAGCTGTAAACTCTTGAGTCCTAGACTGTTCTTTCCTAACCTCTGATTCGTCTGAAATCCTGGGAAGTACATTGCATAGAGAGGTGCTTCATAAACAGTCTTTAAAGAAAAAAAAATTTTAAGAAGAAATATTCTTGGTGAAAGATGAAATCTTGGAATTCAGCATTTTTTTTTTCAAACTTTGTACGCATGATATTATGATGACACAGGGGTTAAATTTAAATCGTACCTTTTTGCTACCCTGTTCTAAAATCATAGAAATCTTCAGTACCATAACTGACTTATCCATTTAATAGGTATTCACTGAATTCCTACCATGGACAAGGTTATCTGCCAGATGAAACAAATCAAAGAATTTTTCCTAAATTAGCAGCCCAGGGCTCACCACTGCTGTAAGCACAACAAACCGACAGCAGCTTCCCTCACCACATGTTAATGGACCTGCATTTCTTGTTAGGGAACAATTTATGAAAGAAACTGCTCATCTTTTCCTATGTGACCAAGGATATTCACCTTCTATAGAAGAATCAGCATTAATATAGGCCACACCACGCTCTTGAAGGAGTCTGGAATTCTCCTGCAATAAAAACAAACAAAAAAACATATAGCCATAACCCCCCTCTGAAAAAACGCACACCTACATTTACTGTATAGAGATTTCTGAATTATGTTGGCTCAAGTTCACCACAAATTTGACACATAAGATTTTTAGGGTCTGCTTGAAAAAAATGTCAGTTTGTAAGAAATAATGAGCAAAACATTTTTAAGGCTAAAATGATGAAGATGAGACTGTCTACATTCTTAATATGATAAGTGGAAAAGGAGCTGATTTCTTAATCACACTGACTCCTTCAATAAGGTCTCCTATATTATGGCACCACCTACTGGTCAGAATTGACCACTGCAGTTTAAAAAACTGAGTGTAAGTAGGCTTTTTTTTTTTTTTTGATAAACGTGGATTCTGAATCTCTAAAACATGCAATTTTCTAAGCGTCCTGACTATAAGAAATAAAGTGGAAAACATGCAGTTCTATGTGATGAAAATAATATTAAAAGGACAAATCAAGCTCTCAAAATATGTATGCTCTTCTTGACGCCAGCATAAATCTTTGTCTACAGGAGCACTACATCCCACTGACCCCTTCAAAGAAAGTTGAAGTTTATAGGGCTTCTCATAATTCCTGGAGGATGACAGAAGCCAAGTAAACATTTACAGAATGACTGAAAGTTAATGGAATAAATGTTAATTTTGCACTTTACAGGTCATGCTTCTATTTCACAAAACCAACAATGCATGCAGGTAAAATTACTTTCCAAAGGGCCTGGTAAATATTCTGTGGTGGGGCTTTCCTCCTCACTTTTAGCATGATTTAATTTACAGTAGGTCATTATGCTATGAGGAAGACAGTGCAAACTCAAGGGGTATTTAAATGTGATCAGTTTTAGGAGCTAATTTGCAAAAAACAGAAACATGACATCTTACATGATGTTCAGTTTCTAGTGAACTGAGTGACTATCACACTTCCAGAAAACGAAGATTAAAATATATTGACAATTGACATTAAGTGGTTTTAAAAGTTCAAACAAAATTTAGTTCTCAAGGGACAAGAACTTTTATTACTGAGTTTTGAACGAGAATATGTGCCTATAGACTTTCTGGGGAAAAGTTGGAATATTTTCTCACCGGATTGACTTGTTATTCTTACATCCTTGGGAATTAAATCCTAACTGCTTTGTTATCATGAAAATGTATCTTGGAGCAAATTATTAACTAACCTCTGCCCACTCAGTGGAACCAAGAAGACCAAATTCTTCCGCATCCCAGCTTGCAAACAACATTGTCCTTCTAGGCCTCCATCCTGAAATATGCACATACATATAAATGCAGGGGAAATGCGTACTATAGCCAATACAGCGCCACACCCAACAGAAAAAGACCAGCAACAGATCCCTTGGTTGTTTAGGAAGAGCGAATCATGATGACAACCTTTACTTACGTAATTTCCTTTTGATAGATTTTTAAAGCTGATCTGTCAATACAAAATAGCACATTTGTCTTGAAAAAGGGGAAAAGGCAGACATGGTAAAAATCCAGTGAGGTCACAAAATGTTCTAATAGGTTTGTAATGATCGACTACGCATGGGAAGCCATCTGCGGTCTGCAGGTGCCGAGACTGCTAGATGTGGTCTGTGCTCTGAGAGCTGAAATAACTGAGAGAGAACCCTTTACAACTTCCACGTGTGCTGGCCTCCCAGGAACAACTGCTCAGTGTCAGCTGGTTGTGTGATTTCACTCCACCCTCTGCCGGAATTAATCAACAGACGCTCCAATCCCAACACCAGGGTCGGCTGCTGCTGTGAACCACATCATTCAGGGCAGTCACGTGGACTGCAGTTATAAACACTGACCTTGGAGTTAAAGAGAGACCTCATTTCAAGCCCTGCTTCTCACTTACTAGCAGTCCAACCGAAGGAATGTTATTCAGACTTACTGAGCTTCTGTTTCTAAATCTGTACACCAGGAAGAGCAGAGTAAAGATCAAGTTCCAGCCCGATTGTTGGGCGGATTAAATGAAGTAATACGTACAAATCCAGCACTGAACAAGTGCTCCAAAAAGTGTAAGTTGTCATTATTTTAGTATTTCCTTTGTGCTTATTAAGAATGTATATCCCTGGGGCTGTTGAATCCAGTACCCCATTTTTGTCAAGTGTGTTAAGAGTATTGTTCAAATTTCTTATTAATTTTTATTCCTCACCATTGCATTCTTTTGACAAACTCTGTCATTGTTGGAGTGATGCTTTATATTTGCCACAGGAAATCTTCTTGAAAAATCATGAAACTCTGACTCTTCCACACACCAGCTGTAAGTCCTTGGATGAATGACTTGATTCTGTAAACCTTGGTTAACTTATTTATAAAATGAGAGCAGAAATAACTAGGTGACTATCTCCCTGGTGGTTATGAGTTCAAAACAGATAACACGTATGATAACACTGTTTCACTGAGAAAGTGAGTACCTTGCAAACTTAACATTTTTACCATCATCTTTATTGCTTAAAAAAATAGCCCCCAGACACCTTGTTCGCAGGGTCAGTAAACTAAATGGGTGTTCTGCTCTCGGTGTGTAATGATTATTTTAAACAGCAACCGTTTGAACTAAATTTTATTTTTGTTTTCATATGAAGATTCTAAAATGACTGGAAGTTAACGGCGCTAACAGCATAATCCTAAATTCTGGGAGAGAAACCAAGGCTGGGGGTGAGTAAACAAGTGCAGACATCAAACTTTCGACAGAATCCTATTAAGCAAGAAGACCAGCATTTTTCTGAGTCATCTTCTATCTCCTCAGTCACTTAGTGTCCTTGACCTGAGGCATGAGGCTGGAAGAGCCCAAGAAACTTCTGCTCACATTTCACAGACCAGGATGCTTTGGCTTCTGACCTAATTCTGGTGTGTACTCTCTAGGGAAAAAACCCATCTCCATCGTCTTAGTTGCCAAGAGAAACCCCTAACAGTGTAATTCCTTTATTTCAGATTATAATTTCATATATAAATACAAATAATGTAAATATTATATATATAAGTGAAAAAATGAATAAACAATATAATTAACCAACATGATACAGTCACCATATTATTGACTTGAGTAACGTAGTCATTATATTATTGAAAGCGAACTTTTGCTACTGAGTTCTACAAAGTACTCCATGCAGCTAAGATGATGTACTTTGTATCATGTAGCCTCAGTTGGCCCTTCACACAAACCCACAAGGCAGTATTTGTCCACTCACTTTGCTGAGGACCCAAATGAGATGCAGAAAAAAATTGGTGTTTTTACTCTCTGTTTACATTACCTTCTTTTTTCAGCTTTCCAAAACTCCTGACGATTTCATGAACAACAGCTGCCCCGCTCTGAGGGTCAATGCCACCAAACACCCACGAGTCACGGTGACCTCCAAGGATGACATATCTGTCTGGAGAGCACCATCGCAAAATGACTTACCCTTCCGGGTCAAGAACAGAGCAAACTGCAAATGAGTCAACAGCACTACACACCGAGCACTCACGCCTCGAGATAGCAAGTTTCCTGAAAACTTACGTAAATACGTCACTTTGTTCTGACGTATGAAGAAAATACGAATGTGATAAGCGAATGCATACTTCAGTGAATTACAGTAATTATAAATATATAAGTCGTGATAAGTGAGTATAAAATTATCCTTATCCACCTAGTTATATAATTCTCTATTACTCCTCTGACCTGTTTGCGCTTTGTTGCCAGTATTTTCAGAGTAAGAGAACACAGTAGCCACATAACAAGTTCTCCACTTTCTCCTCCTTTTGCTCAGTTTTTAAAGTACAGCTCAGAGCCTCCCCCTCTGTTTCCTGTAGGGAGAGAGACCTGCCCCCCTACCCAGCTTTCAGGGCAATCTCTTCCTATCTGATAAACCATTTACTGCACTTCAACGTAGGGGGCTTCTTGTCCCTGGTCTGTGTCTTTTTAAAAATCCCTCCATCCCCAATGCCTGGCACAGAACTGGCACAAAATAGGTACTTGGTGAGATTCAACACATAGCCAGTTGTATTTAGATTAGTGCTCATTAGAAGTATATCAATATTCTTGATCCCTGAAAGAAAGTACTGGCTGCTTGCAAGAAAGACATGGAATTTAATTCTATCCATTTAGGTAAGAAATACATCACCGTATAGTTCCTAATGAACCGACACATAATGAAGTAAGATTATTTTTAGAATGTATTTATCAGCAGGTCATCTGAAACCATATAGAAATTGGGTCAATATATTTCACCAATTTCAGTGTAAAATAAAACTAAAGGATTCATTAACTTTAGGTTACCTAAACTCTTTAAGAGTGTTATTTATCGTTATAATGAAGATATTTCCCCATGCAAAATAGGTGGTGAACAAACCCAGAAAACTCAGATTAAACACCTGTAAACTGTCCCTCCCTGCCTTTCCTCCCTGGATCCTTTCATTGAAGCATGATTTATCACTAAGGTCGCTCATCTGACAAACCTGGTCCCAAAGTTTACTTTCTTCTCAACATGTATCACAATGCAAAATGACTTCCTATGGATCTATTTTGTACTTATGTGAGTTCTCTTAGGACAAAGAGTCGCTTTGCTTTGTTTACCCTCCATCCCTCCATCCCTGCTGCTCAGAGCAGTGCCTGGCACCAAAGAACTGCCCGATCGATATTTGCTGAGCAAATGATTAATTTACCTGGTTCCACTGCTCCTCTGAGTGTTCCAATCACATTGTAAATTCTTTTCACTTCATTGTTGGAATGAATATGCATCTTGACTTTTCTAATGCAAACATAAAGGATGAAGTCTAAAAATACTGGTTAACAGCTTGCCACCCACAATGCTGAAATCTGACATCGTCTTGAAGATTTCTAAATGCACACAGGCAAGCATTACACCGGCCATTAGTACAACTGTTAAGGCTGTAGGTGTGTTCCCCTCTTTAGCCTGTTGTTTTGTTTCCTGCTGGTAGTAGACAGATTTTACTTTTCAGTCATTCTCCATAATTTTTTTTTAAAGCTTTCCTCCCCCTAAAGAGTTACAATAAAAATTGTCTCTTAACTGGGTAGAAAAGTTTCCAGCAAAGCCAGGTCCGACATTGTAGGGCACTTGCAGACTTCCTTCCCAGCTGTGATCTGGTGGGGCTGATCCACCCATTTTTCTGGTGAACACAAAAAGTATTATTAGCTGCAGGAAAACTTTGAAGTTATAGGTTAAAACGTCAATGAACTTGCTGTCGGGAGGGCCTGCTCGTAATAGCTTCTCTGAGTCAGGGCAATACAAAGTGCATAAGGTATGCCATTTAAACCTTACCACACCTCTTCTGAGGTGATTCTGCCATGAGCACCCGAGGCTTAGAGCGAGATTAGGTACCATGCCCAAAGCCAGGCAGCTGATTAGCGGGATAGTTGACATTCAAACGTTTGATAAGGATGTGGACTCTGTGTGATCAGTTTCCAACAGGAAACCACGTGCAAAGGGCTCTCCAGAGCGCGCTCGGAAGAAGCCGCTCTTGTCACGCTCCTCGGGGTTTTGCATTATGTGATTCCTCCCACTGATGAAGACCTTCCCAAATCTGTGTATGGTCATCCTTTACAAAGCACTGTCACACTCTGTTAGGGAGGGAGGAAGAGCAAAGGAAAGGATTTCATTTCAACCAGCAGCCCCTCAAAGTATCATGCTATTTATTTATTTTTTAATTCAAAAAGGAAGGAAGATTCGGGTGAACCAGCCCACACACCGTACACGCCACTGGCCCCAGTTCTCGCTCAGCAGGTGACTGAGAAAGAGAATATGGCCCTATTTATGGAAAGGTGGGGCTCTTGTTTCACTCCCACATACCTGCCTTTACTGTTTGAACTTAGTCTTGCTTTGGGCATGGAAACCCACATGTACTTTTGGTTCAAAGAAGCAGAGAAAAGGAGGTGGTTCCAGACAAACTTAAGAGAGTGGAAAACGTCAATCTATCTTTCATGGTTCTGTCTCTAGTCACAGACCCCCATGCACACTATGCTTTGCATGGAACATTTTCTGTGGTTTCCTCCTTTATTCTGCACCTGCACACAGGTGCCTGTTCCCTGCCTACCTATTGGAGGCAATGTGAATAGGTCAACTTGACCTAGAGTCTACTAGTAACACTTGCAATACTAGAACAATAAGATTATCTGCTTATGGAAAACTGTGAACAAGATTTTTGTTTTAAAATACCCTATCAGAGAGGTTCGTCTGTTTTCCTATCTCACTAGAGAGTCTGTGTAACAAACATAATTTCACATACTATATACTATTATTTGTCTATCAAATATACTATGTAATATACTATATGAACTTTATGTAATATACTATACAATTTATTTGCCTATCTACAATAAAATTTCACATGAAAAGCATCAAGTAAAATGAAGGGGCATTTCACATTGCTAAATATCATAATGAATAGTCAAAACAGCAGAGTATTATGTATACAAAAAAACTGTAGAGGGCAAATGAAGAATATACATATGCTTGATTATATGTAAAATATTGGTACAATTCCATATTGTAGATTAATAACATTGATTGGCTTTGAGATGGAAATGAGCAGGAGGATAAATTTTTCTTGTATACCCCTTTGAATTCTGAACTGTGTAAATGTATTTTCTTTTCAAAATAAAAATGTGAAAAACATAAAAAGGTTTAAATTCATCAAGAAGAATAATAATCAATTATATATTATAATATAAGGAAGGTAATGAATAGTACATATTCCCAGAAAATAATAAAATACAAAGCCAAGATTACAGTGTCTCCACAAGGACAAGTAAATAGATGACTGGAACAGAACATAGTATTTGCAAGTAAGAATCTGATGTATCGACGAATGAAACATCATTTATCTATGAGGAACAGAGGTTTTAGTCTGACAATAAATGTCACTGAGATAATTAATCAGGGATATAAGTTTCTCTAGGTCTTTCTTTCACTCTATAAATTTAAACAAAATCCAGGAAGATCAAAAAGTTGAATATTAAAATTTCAAAGCCTAAAAATTTCAGAAAATACTGAAAATGTCTTTGAAAGGCTATAATAGATGGTAGATACTGAGTAAGTGTCTGTAAGCAACAAGGAACTGAAAAACCTATATCCTGGAGCATATTAATTTTTATTTGTCCATTTGGCAAAGATTTATTGTCTATAAGGCTCAAGGCACTGGACTGTACTCACAAAGGAACACCAGTATGTGTAAGAAATGGTCATTCCACCGAAGAAGTTATAAGTTAGTTAGAAGAAGATACATATACAGCCAACTATAAAATAAAACAGAGCATGCCAGAAAATAGATAAAGTCCTAAAGAACAAAACAGAGCTTGATTGAGCTTGTGGGATGAGAGAGAGCTTCCCAGAGGTCTCACTTGTCTGGATTTTAAAGAATGAGTAAGATGTGGGCATACGAGGATGGAGGTGAAGAGGACTCCAGTGACAGTGTGTGATGTGAAGAGACATGGAGGCAGGAAAGCCAGAGAAACTGTAAGGCACGGAGATTAAACTGGCTGGGGTATAAAGTGATTAGGGAACATAACAGAGATGCCTGAAAAGCAGCAGGACTTTGCTTCTGAGACGATAGAGAAGATGTGCTTTACCCTGTTCCTCCTGCTAAGTACAGCTAGATTCTCTGGACTATAAACAGATGGAAAACAAACATAAGACCCTGAAAGGTGGACAGAAGAACACGAGCCAGCTTGGGACCTCAGGGCACAAGGAATGACACAGTGGTGAGTTCCTTACGTTTTCTTTTTTGGCTCACATATCCCAGACATGGAGCTGAAGAAGCTGGCCAACCAGAAATGCCAAGTGGCACATATAGAACATTTTACCTAACAGAAGCCTTGAGTATTAATATATATTCTTCTCAAGTGCACATGGAAAATTTTCCCAATTAGATCATATATTAGGCTATAAAACAACTCCAAATAAATTTAAAAGGTTGAAATCATATAATCCTATGATTTTTATTAATCATACAAACCTTTTGTTAATCCAACTACAATATAAAGAACTTAGTAATCAATAACAGAAGGAAATTTGTAAAATTTGCAAATACATGAAAATTAAACAACTGACTCCTAAATAAACCACTGGGTGAAAAAAAAAATCACAAGAGTAAACAGAAAACACTTTGAGATGGATGAAAATGAAGACACAACATACCAAAAGTTATGGCACGCAGCTAAAGCAGTGCTTAGAGGGAAATGTATGACTATCAACACCCATATTGAAAAAGTGGAAAGATATCAAATCAATAAATTAATCTTCCAACTAAAAAAACTCAATAATGAAGTGCAATCTAAACTCATATCAGGCATAAAAGAGGAAATAATAAAGACTGGAACAAAAACAGTGAAATAAAGATAAGAAAAAAAATAGAGAACAATTAACAAAACCAAAAGTTGGTTCTTTGAAAAGATCAATAAAATTGACAAATCATTAGCTAGACAGACCAAGAAACGAAGGAGAGAAGAATGTTACTAAAATCAGGAACAAAAGGGGGAACATTACTACTGACTTGACAGCAATAAAAAGGATTTATAAGGAAATGCTATGAACAATTGTATATAACAAATTAACCCTGATGAAATGAATTCTTAAAAACACACCAACTACTGAAACTGGAGAAGAAAGAGAAAATACAAATAAGCTATAACAAGTAATCAAAACTTCTCAGGAGAGAAGCCCAGCACCAGACGGCTTCCCTGCTCAGGAATAAACACCAGTGCTTGACACCCTCTTTCAAAAACCAGAAGGAACATTTCTAAAATTATTCTATATGACACACATTACCCTGATACCAAAACCAGATAAAGGAATCACAGGGAAACTGAAGGTCAGGATGAATATTGACACAGAAATCCTCGACAAAATACTAACAAAGCAAACTCAACAGCATGTTGAAAGAATCATACACCATGGCAGGTGGGCTTTGTCCCATGATTGCAAGCCTGATACAACATAGGAAAATCAATCAGCATAACACACAATATTAACAGGCTGAAGAGAAGCCACGTGATCATATTAACTGACACAAAAACCGAGCAACCACAGCATCAATAAAACATTAGAAACACTCAACATCCATTCACAATGAAAATTATCAGGAAACTAGAAATGCTGAAAGAAAATACAAGATAAGCCTGAAATACTTTGTGATGTCAGTACGTAAGTGCTCATAAAAGGATGAGAAGAAGTGTCTATTTTTTATGTTGCTGGTAGGACATAAAATGATACATCTACTGGAAAAGTCTGTCAGATCCTTTAAAAGGTTATCATATGACCAGCAGTTGTGAGTCCAGAGAAATGAATACATGTTGACATGAAAATCCGTACCCGATTATATGCAGCGGCTTTCTTCACAGTAGCTCCAACTAGCTGCCGTCCAACTAGTGAAACAAACTGTGGTACCAAACACAATGGTACACTCCTCAGCATTAAGAAGAAACAAACTATATACACAACAACTTGAACAAGCCTCCAGAGGATTATGCTGCGTGGGAAAAAAAATCCCAAAACGGTGTATACATAATCACATTTATATAACACTCTTGAAATGACGAAATTGTAGGGATGGTGAACAGATTAGTAGTTGCGAGGGGTTCAGGTCAGAGGGTGTGGATGGAGCAGGTCAGGAGAGAAGCAGGTGTGGCTAAAGGGCAACGCGAGGGATCCCAGTGGTGATGCAAACACTCTGTATCATGACTCTCGATATTGATATTCTGGTTGTGATTTTGTACTCTGTTTTGCAAGATGTTACCGTTGGGGAAAGCTAGGTAAGTGCCAAGTGGTGACTCTGTATTATTTCTTACAGTTGAATCATTATCTTAAAAAATGAGTTTAATTTAAAGAAAGTAACTATATTCACTATCTTGTAGTAACCTATAATGAAAAAGAATATGAAAAGGAATATATGGATGCATATGCATGACTGAAACATTACACAGTACACCAGAAATCAATGCATTGTTAACTGACTATACTTCAATTAAGAAAAAAGTAGGGGCAAGCTAGATTGGCAGACAATGGTGTGCTAGAGTTTTCCCACTTATCATGTAGCCTCCATAAAGCTGTGAGCACCTGTCCTAAATTGTGAGACCCTTGAGAACAAAACGTATGTAGAAATCATACTTTTTCCACAGTGCCTGACATACGGATGTCATTCCATAAATGTACCTTGAGTGGACAGGTGGTGGGAAGCCACTGAAGGCCTTCTGAGCAGAGACATGAGAATGAGACCATACCTCGACAAAAGGAGGTGCCTACTAAATGCTCGTGTTGCTGAACAGAGACTGAGTGATGCTCATCAGAGCTGTCTTTCACATCAGACCTGGGTTCCCGTCCCAGATCTATCACTTCTTCTCTGAACTTTGTGACATTCATGATCACAATGCTAACTCACACAGTTGTCTTATGGGTTAACTGATAAAGCAGTATGCACATTAGGACAAATTAAGCGCAGCACATCATTAGCGCTCTCTGCGCGTTAGATGCTATTAGTATCGTCTTCACTGTTTTGTGGTTGCTGTCATTCTAATGCTGGTAGTTATTCAGGGAGGCAGATAGAAACCGTACAACCACACTCCTGTCAGTACAGATGGAAACAAGAATAGGGGAGAACAGCCATGCTGCCCCCTTTTACTCCCATCCAGGTAAATATAGTTTTAATTTACTGTAACTCACATTTCGTCAACTTTTTATTGAAGTTCTCAGCATTCGTGGGCCATTATGTAACTTTCTATCTCTCCTCTTTGTCATACACATTTATTAAGAAACTTCCATTTTATGATACAACCAGCTTTTAAAATGCTGTCTTTTCTAGTTAATACATGATGTTACACTGCTAACCATTTGTGGGAATATGAGAATTCACCACTAGGGACAAGTGGCAATACCCCTAGATGATTACGCAGAAGGAGTGAATTTTCACAGTGAAGTTCATAAACAAATTATATGTTCTCAAAACTGTTATGACTAAATTCCAGTCATGTAGAATGTTTCTTTATACCTTAGTAGGTATCGCTGGTGAAATAGAAACTTACTGCTTTTGATATATACAGACCATCTCCTCCTTTCAAATGTGTTGTACTTCCAAAATTCATTTTGTAATCATGGTGTTTTGAATACAAAATATACTTCCATAGAAGCTACATTATTAGTGATGATTGCATTTGCAAAATGACTTACTGAAGCTGGCTTAAACACATTTGAGATAAAATGCCTTCGTAACTTTTTTGATCAAGTAATTCTACTACACAGCTAGGGCACGGCCCAAACCTGCTGGTTTACCAGAGCAGTCAAATGGTAGACATGGCCAATGAACCTTACCCCCAATTCCATATGATGCTCCCTTCTTTCTTTTCATGCATCATTGTTCTAACTACAAAGATAACACAGGCTCACTTTTTTAGACTTTTACAGCAGTGGGGTTATACTATAAGTATATAGTATACATATAGATACACCTGTATACTCACCAAATAAACAGTATCTATTTCTTTTATATATAGTATGTGTGTACTATACATAGTAGATATAGATCTTTTATATATATGGTCTATACATATCATATATGGTATATGTCATCTTTTAAATATAATGAATATTTAGACTTTGTAAGTATATTTAGGTGCCTGCAAAAGTTGTGCCCCATCCTGAATCCCATGCAGAAAAGCTAACAGCTAAAAAAAATAAATGAAAAAGAAGAACAGGGTGCAGTTCCTTAATCTGCCCTTAAATTGGACAGATCCCTCAAGTCTCTGACGACAGCCTCCTCACCTGTAAAAATGAGGGCATTGCACTGGGTCATAAAAAGTCTTCTTATAGATACTAGAATAAAATGATTTAAAATGCCTTGAACTGAAAGAAGAAAAGGGTCTAAGGCTGGACACTTTGGTTTCCCAGCGATTCCACTTTCAGAGAAGTTAGCGCTGAAGGGTGACGGAGAAGAAGGGGCGTGCAGATGGGAGAAAGCAGGACGGGAAAGAGGAAGGAGTTGCAGTGTCACGTGAAATAGTAACAAATTTGGCGAAGCTTCAATAATGAAAGCAGAGGAAGGACAGGAACAGAGACGAAAACCAAATGTTAGATGCTTTCAAAGAGTGTTATTCCAGGTCCTCCAAGAAGTAGGCAATGAGAGTAGGAGATTTCTTAGGGGAAAGGCCTGTGAAGGGAGCTGGGAAAGACTGAGAGAGCCATCAGACTGCAATGCAGGGCAGACATGGGGTAGAGGAGAAAGAGGAGGAGGAAAAGCACGCTGATGAGAGCATCCAGTTGGGCAAGGCTGTCAGGGAGCCCTGTGCCGGAGTCTCTGATCAGCGGAGTCCCATGACTCCCAGTCGTGGGCCTCATTTAGCATCCTGCCGCTCTCAGCCACCGACTGAGAAGTTGAGGATCTGAAAGGCCCACTCTGCTGGCTGTCACACTGGATACCAGTATTTAAAGCAAACTCCAGATTAGAACCCCTGTTCTCTAAACTCATGATAAAATTGTATGCCTCACCCACTAGAGAATTTCAGTAGCAAACAACAGAGATAAAAGCGTAAAAGGTGAAGACTGCCAGTAAGGAGAATTACCCAAACAGCCCATCTGTCTGTTTCTTACAAACTTACTCCAGAAGCTTCTGTGCATCATAGTATCCAATTGGATGAACAGGAATACTTGGAAGACCAACAGCTTCTCCAATGTCGCGTCTATAAGCATATTCTGAAAAAAAGTTGAACATCCTTCTGATAAAAGTGGAGTCCCTTTCAAAACGTTCTCTGTGAACCACATTCAGCACATTCTTAAAGTACATCTAACTAGAGCTGTTAAAATGAAAAAGACGAACAACTTCAAATGTTAGTGAGAATGTGGAGCAACTGAAACATTCATCCGTTTCCTGGAAGAGTGTATAATTATGCGGTCCCTTTGGGTTACTTCTTTGACAAGTCGTGTTATACAAAATGATGCGCTATGGCACAACAATTACAGTCCTAGGTATTTACCCAAGAGAGATGAAAACATATGTTCACAGAAAGACGTGCACAAAACTGCTCATAGCAGCTGAGTCTGAGCAGCCAAGGCTAGACACGGTCCAGCTGTCTGGAAACAGGAGAACGAATAAGCAATTTGTAGAACAGTCCCACAATATGACTGTACTCAGCAATCAGAAGGAAAAAACTATTGATACACACAAAAACATGGCTGATCTCTAATCATTATACTGAGTGAAAGCAGCAAGGCGAATGATGAGGAAAAATCATACATTTTTCTATCACAGCAGCATCAAGCTGAGAAAGAAATAAAACAGCACGCCCTCTTTGGGGTGGCCTTTCCTGTTGTGCAGTGTGCGTCTGCTGTGTACATTAACCAGATCACCTCAAAGCTGGAGGCTATAACCCACCTTTGAGGAAAATGGTCCTTTTCTGCAGATGCCAGCATTGTAATGTTAAGATTGTCTTTCTTCCCTCCCAGACCGGAGGTCACACTGACCAAAGGCTCTCTCTGTAAATGCATAACTGATCAAAACATCTCTGTGGAACTTTATGTACAATGCTAACCTGTCAATACAGTACATACATTCTTTGTCTCAAAACTGTGTAAAACCTTATCTCTAACTCCTGACCAGTGGAATGCTTCTCACAGGTTCTAAGAATCTGTTTTCCTGCTTAAAATTCTCAGTTTGGCTTAACTAAAATTCTGTGTTCTTTCCTCTTAGCTTGACAGTTAATTTGATTTTCTGTCAACATTCAAAACAATAGATACTGTCTGCTTCCATTTATATGAAGATCAAAAGCAAATGAATCAGTGAGGTTGCCTCTGCGGGCAGGTGTGGTGAAAACTGACCAGAAAGGAGCACCAGGGGACTTTCTGGAGTCACAGAAATGTCCTATATCATATTTTGAGTGACACAGATGTATGCAATTAAAAAAATTTTTTTGAGTTAACGCTTAAGATCTGTGCATTTTATTACATGTAAACTCTACCTCAAAATAAAAACACATTCTGACATTTCTTGATATTTAAGAAAAATAAGAGCTATTTTTCCATTTTTTTTCCAAAATTTTAAATTATAATAACTTGAGGTGATTGCAAACGTTTATTTTTTTTTATGGGTAAAATGACATAATGATATGTTGCATGAGATTTGTTTTAAAATTCTCTAGAGTAATAATCAAAAAAGGGACGATGAAAGAGAAAATGAAATTGGCAAAATGGTGATAATTATCTCCATTTTTGTATATGTTTGAACTATTCTATAATAAATAGTAAAAATAAAAAGAAAAGGGCACAAAAGAGAATTCCACAAATGTTAAGTCCCATAGGGATAACATGATTTTTCTTTCTATACTGTCATCTTTTAAATTTGAGAATAATAAGCAGAAATATTCCAGTTAATCTTATTTTATGTTCATAATTTGAGCTTTTATAACCAACAGAGCTTGGGAGAGGTCTCGTTTTTTTTCCAAAACTTAGGAATAAAAGCCTAAGTAAGTAAAGTTCAGGTAGATTGATGTGATTTTATTATAGGACAATATGTATTTCTTAAAAAAAAAAATCTATGTCAGTGTAGTATGTTCCAAGATTTATCAAGCCAAAGCACAGAAGCTTTAAAGGCATCTACACTTTGACAGAAAAAAGCAGATGAAAATTAACTATGGAAATGCCACTATCTGGCAACCTATTTTATCCAAGTTATACACCTTAGTTAGTTAGAAACCACACAAACCGAATGATTACAGGTTTCTGCAAATGGCATCAAATAGCTGGGCACATTCAAAATAAATCATCTCCCCTTGTTAATGCTCTACTGTTTTACAGCAGAGCATTTCAGCCTAAGACACACACATGGACTCTGGAGCCCGACTGTCAGAATCTGAATCCCCACTCCTCGTTTAGTGATGTCATGACCTGGGGCCGACTGCTTACTTCTAGCCTCACTTCCCTCCTCTGTCAAATAAAGAAAATAACATGATGAAGCTTAAAGGACTGTTAATGGATGTGAAGGGCCAGCATTTAGGAAACACCCCTTGAATTACTATTGTCTTTATGCAGTAATGATACCCCAAGCCTGTTCTGGACTCCGTATTCTAAATGTGCCGTATTCTAAAGGTTTATAGAACTTCTGTCCTACTCTCCCTTATCCACAACTAGAATTTCAAAAAACCTGTGAAATCCATTAATTTGGGGGACTGTACTTGGCAATAAAACATCATCTGATGTGAACTCATTTGGCAGCAACGTTTGACTTGAGCAGACACGAGTCTATTTATATTACTTACCTACCGCTGCTTAATAGGATTGTTCATATATTTTGCTGCCCATATATTTACATGTTGCTTCCTGTATTCTGTCCCAGCCGCCCATGTGAATGCTATGCAATAACCTGGTGTACACACCAGGTTACTTTTAAATACCTGGAAATGTCTGCATTTCAAAACCTATCAGACTCAAGGATTCCAAATACGGGATAAGGGACCAGAACCAATAATTACCAGAGTTCAGAACTCTTTAATTTTCTTCTTAGGTGTAAAGTAAGAAAAAGACATACATTATCAAAGGAAATCCTTTGACAGAATCACGTAAAAATGTTGTTTGTTTCTGATGGTTACGGTCTGATCACTCACCATTTGCTGGGTAACCGGGAGTGAGAGGGTCCCCTGCGCCATTAAGATTTAAGGTATTTCCACGCTGAACACCACGTCCAGGAAGATTCCAACCATCTGGATAGGGCTCCACTCCAGGTGCAAAGTAATCAGCAGGGTCTGAGTACAAGATGATTCCTTTGGCACCTGCCAGCTGGGCATTTTTAACCTGGGAAACACAATGTCTTTCTTGTTTTAGGTTGGTTATTCAAAATTACACTTAAATAAGCAGCCACACATTATCTTCACTCTTTTACCACTAGACCTCTAACAAAGGACGTCTCACAGAGAACTGGCTTTTTCCTATTCCTTCTGCAGGCTCTACAAATGAGTTTCCATGGCTGGATCAGCCCTCAGAGCAGCATATTTGGAAAATGTACATATTGGTGGAAGCAAGTACTGGCTGTTTTCTTCCTCTAGTTCCAGAAGCACAATGAACAAATAGAATCCACAGAATAGATTCTCACTTTTTCTATGATTGAATATTTCTGAAATTTAATTTTCCCCCAGGGAAGAAAAAAACATTAAGAAATCAAGCGATAGTAACTTTCAAAACTGCTATGTATAAATTGATTTCTCTCATTACCTACAGTGAGAACTCATACTAAGATTTAATTTAGTAAATATTTTCAAAGATAACATTTAAAACAAAGATACTGACAAATTCAGTGCATACTTCTTTGTAAATTAGAGGCATGATCTGTAGGTGTGGAAAAAAATCTGTTCTCCTTGAACATGTATACTGGCCACATTCCAAAGACCCAATTGAAAATCACCATCTAAGGCAGTAAATATATGTGTCATCCTATTAGGTGAGCATGGGCACAGCCTATGAGAAGGTCACAGTCTTCAGAAAGTTGTAAGGATGCGGTTCACCTCACGTAAGACACACCATAACTTTTTATCTTTGCAGAAAAGGAAATAAGAGATGATTTTTACCTTATTTCCTCTGAAAATTTTCCCATATCGGGCAATTGCAATCTTCCCAGAGCAATTGATTTTCATGTCCCGCTCTAGTTTAAAGAAGTCTTCGGTTCGCGCATAGTTAACGTACACGAGGTCACCCTGTTGAGATCACGGGTGACTTAGTACAAGAAAGATTTACTACAAAGAGGTTTCTCTGCATGAGGACAGCGTCACATCTTGGAACGGGGGAAGAAGCAACAGGGCCAGAAAAGTATGAGCTTCGGATAAGAGATTCAAGGGAGAAATGGACTTGATAAGACAACTAGCTGGGTTAGAGACCTGTGAATTAAATAGTCAGTTTTGTTAATATCTATGCTTCCTCTGCAGTGGTTATAAAACTATAGAAGCGCTCCCCAGAAAAAGGCACATAAACACACACACTGCTGCATGCAATTTGGAAGGGTCCAGGCACCCTGCATTAAGAAGCCACTGAAGACAGCATTATTCTCTTTGAAATACATCCTCAAACAGTAGCTTAATGGGTCTTCACACCACAGGATAAAGAAGAAATGTCAGATAATATCACTGCTTTACGGATCTAGTTTCAAATCATTAGGATGATTATGTGAGAGTCTTATACCATCTCTGAGTCTCAATATACTGTCTGTAAAATGGCCAGTTAGATCGGTGTTCTTCACACATTCTTTGCTCACCTACTTCCTAAATTAATTTTGAAAAGCAATGTACCCCAATATATTTTCAAGTTGACACCTGAAATTTTATCATGCCTTTTAAGTAGCTGCAAAGAATGCAATTTCTAGCCCATTATAAATATTAACATTTTTAGAAGCAACTCACTTTTTATAGGTATCCAGAGGAATTTAAATGCTGTACTGATTTATTATTCAACATCATCCATTTAAAAAACACACTCTCTGGTCAGTCTGAATCTTATCATCACTGTTTCTCCTTGAACTTGTGTTTATTTGTCCCCCTTCCCTAAAGCATTCTACTCTCAAGTAAAACATATTCAGGCGGGACACAAGGGTGCCCTGCCCAGATTCCCCTTCAATGCAAGCGTTCCTACTCCTGCTGCAGGGAAGGCTCTCTGTCCCGTGAGATCAGCTATGGTCACCTCGCTCAAGGTCGTGCCCCTTCTTAGGATGCACACATTCAATGACTGATCAAGGAGGGAATATAAAGCCCTGCACATCTTTGTCCAAACCAGGGCAATCCTGAAGGGCTGTTCTGACTCCAGAGCTGCCCATCGGGTCAGCTGAGGCTGTCCTTGAGCTGGCATTGAGATGCAGTTTCTCCCTCTGCCTGTTCCAGCTTCCTGCTCCTCCCCGCCACAGATATCGATCCCAGGAGAATGCTCCTTAATTAACATCTAGCATGCTCAATTCCGTTTCAGTTTCTAGTACCTACAATCTGGGTATGCTTGAAAGTCTTTTATTAATCACTGCCAAACCTCCCTTGATTAAGAATGTATGTGTAAATTTATAGTTAGATAGATAGATAGATACATAGATAGAAGTTTTAAAAATATTTATTTCCTATGATTCAGGCTGCGCATGTTAAGAAAATTCTTCAAGAACAACTTACTGTTATTATCAGTAGCATCAAAGCGAGTCTAACAACATCATTACAAACCTTTATAAATAATACCTAAGCAGAACACTTTACTTGAAATACAACTTTTAGTGCTATGAGGTATGAAAAGTATTAGCTTATGGATCTATGGATGAATAAATTATTTCCAGAATAAGTTCAGAGCTAGGATCAATTTTATTCACATTTCTTATTTTTAGACATAAGTTCTGAGGAACCTTGGGATGGGAATGAAAGAAATTTTGTTATGGAATTTTCACTAAATTATTTAAACTCTTTCTAAGTTATGCACCTTAACCTCACACTGATCTGTTATCCAAGTTCATTCTAATGATATCAGCTGGAAATTCAACTAGGTTCATCCTTAATTTTGTTCAACTGCAAACCATTTGACTTGCCAAATCTTTGTTACCCAGCTATTAGAATCTTTCACCATCATCTCTTTGTTTGGAGTTCCAGAGATTGTTTTTTTACAACTCAGAGATATGCTTCCTATTGTCTTAGGATGGATGAGTGATGTCTCTTACTCATAAAATAAGAGAAAAGTAACTGTAAATAGGGAGGTGGGGACTGAGTGCCAGCAGGACCTCGCCACAGGCTAGTTCTCAATTCCGTGACAGAGTACACTGAGAAATTGATGATGCAACTGATTTCTTTAAAATGATCCTACGTCTGCCTTTGAAAAGTCTTCACACACTCTAGTTTGAATTTTATTTTGTTTATTGTTTTTCTCTTCGACCACATGTCTCCTGACATGTGCACAATAAACCTGTAACATCTTGAAATAAGGTTGTTTCCAAGCTGATTCTAGGATGCATTTGACAAGCCTGTTGAAGACACATCATGTTGAGAATTAGGGATACAGTAAATCTCTGTCCTCAAGAAACTTACATTAGTCTGGAGAGCAGAGAGATACTATAAACAATAAAATTAATAACTAAGTAAATTGTATTGTATATTAAAAGGTGATAAGTTCTGCAGAAAAATTTTTAAAAAGTTGAAACACAGTAGGCAAACAGGGAACTAGTACTCAATTGGGTGCAATTTTCAAAAAAGGAGAAAGTCTATTGAGAAGGTGACATTTGAATCTTTGCTTACTTTTAGCTCTTATTTTTCTTCCTAAGACCAATGCAACATTAACGCACTGTGGAAGACAGCACTGTGCGTCTGATTTGTAATTGTTGGTCTTCTCTGGGGCTCACTTTTAATGCCAACTGTGAACACACAGTCATGAACCAATTTGGTTTCAGTGAATTTTGTTTTTGTGTAAAAGTTCTACTTGAAATGTATTCCTGTTTACTATCACCTACTTTAGGGAGACGAGCTACTTTACTATACTCCTCACATAACAAATTATGACAGAGAAGGAACTGGAGAAAACATTAGTTTGAAAATTACAGTAAACTTAGAAAATGAAAACAAGCGTGACAGACGGGCCCTCTTGGCACTTCACAAATGCAAGTTGTCACTGCTAGTTAGGGGAAAAAAACCCTTTGTTATCAGACAATGACCTTCTTGTAACATTTACACTGTACCATTGTTCTCCAACTGGGAATAAATACAATCTTGCACTGTGAGCCTAGAATTTTCCATTACTTCCAAGCTTCCATCTTCTTGCTCGTGTTAGGAGAGCCAGGATTGGTTCTCACAGCATGTTTCTTCAATCCACAGAATCAACACCACCTAGGACCTCGCTGGAAACAAATTCTCAGGCTTCATTAAAGACCTACTGACACTCAGGGGGAAGGAACCGGAATCTGTGTTTTACAGGCCCTCTGATCATTGCAGCACATGCTGAAGTGTGAGAACCGCTAGCTTAGGCTGTACTTCATGGGCATTGTCAAATAGCTAATTTCAAATAATCTAAAGCAAAGTCCAGTATGTCACACTCCAGAAGATTACGTTATAGTGAAACAACTCAAGCACACATACAGACATAAATAATTAAAAAAAAATTAATACTCCACTGCTTGAGTTACTGGTAATCCAGTGAAACACATCAGCCAGCAAACTAATTTAATATTGAATACAAACAACAATTCCATGGAGAATCCCATGCACCTTCTATCCACCTGTTAATCTGGAAAAGTTTAAATCTGCTTAAAAGAAATGAGTTAATAATCTCTATGACTCTTTTATGAGTAGAATAATTCTATCAAAACTGGACAGCTCCATGCAAAAGAATCAAACTAGACTTTCTCACATCATATAGAAACATAAATTCAAAATGGATTAAAGACTTAAACATAAGACTTGAAACCATATGACTTCTAGGAGAAAACATAGGCAGTACATTCTTTGATGTCAGTTTTAGCAACATTATTTTAGATATGTCTCCTCAGGCAAGGGAAACAAAAGCAAAGATAAACAAGTGGGACTACAGCAAACTAAAAGGCTTATGCACAGCAAAGGAAACTATCAACAGAACTGTAAGGCTGCTGACTGGGAGAAGATATTTGCAAATGATAAATAGGATAAGGGGTAAATATCCAAAATATACAACAAACACATACAACTCAACATCAAAAAAGCAAACAACCTATTAGAAACTGAGTAGAGGACCTGAATAGACATTCTTCCAAAGAAGACATACAGAAGGCCAACAGGCACATGAAGAGATGATCAGCATCACTAATTCTCAGGGAAATGCAAATCAAAACCACAATGAGATATCATCTCACATTTGTCAGAATGGCTATCATCAAAAAGACAACAAATAACAAGGGTTGGTGAGGATGTGGAGAAAAGGGAACCCTGGTGCACTGTTGGTGGGTAACTTGGTGCAGCCTCTATGGAAAACAGTATGGAGGTTCCTCAGAATATTAAAAATAGAACCACCATGCGATCCAGCAATTCCACTCCTGGTATATTTATCCAAAGTAAACAAAGCACCAATTCAAAAAGATATATGCACCCTACGTTCATTGAAGAATTATTTATAACAGCTAAGATATGGAAGCAACCTAAATTCCCATCAACAGATGAATGGATAAAGAAGATGTGGAATATTGGAATATTACTCAGCCATGAAAAAGAATGAAATCTTGCCACCTGCAGCAACATGGACGGACCTAGTGGGCATTAGGCTAAGTGAAATAAGCCAGACAGAGAAAGACAAATACCTGATGATTTGACTTATATGTGGAATCTAAAAAACAAAACAAATGTGTAAACACACCAAAATAGAAACAAAGTCATAGATACATAGAACAAATAAACTGTTGCCAGAGGGGAGGGACGTGGGTGGAAGAGAGAGATAGGTGAGGGAGACTAAGGGGCACAGACTTCCAGTAACAAAATAAATGAGTCACAGGTATAAAATGTACAGTGTGGGGAATACAGTCAATAACTATGCAGTATCTTTGTATGGTGGCAAATCATAACTACATTTACCATGGTGATCAGTTTGAAACATACAGAAATACTGAATCACTGTGTTGTGTAACAGGAACTAATACAGTGTTGCAGGTCAATTATACCTCAAAAACAGACTCATAGAAAGAGATCAGGTTTGTGTTACCAGAGGCAGGGGTAGAGGGGAGGGGTAATTAATTAGGCGAAGGTAGTCAAAGGCATAAACTTAATTATCAGATAAATAAGTACTAGAGATTTAACACATAATTTATGCACAACATAAATATAATGAACTCTGCTGTATATTATATAGGAAAGTTGTTGAGAGAGTAAATCCTAAAAATTTTCATCACAAGGAAAAAAAATTTTTTCTGCTTCTTTCTGTATCTATACAAGATGATGGATGTTCACTACACTTATTGTGGTAATCATGTCATGATGTCTATGAGTCAAATCATTTTGTTTTATCCCTTAAATTTATACAGTGCTGTATGTCAATTATATTTCAAAAAAACTGGAAAGAAAAATAAAATAAAAATTAAAAAGAAAAACAAAGTACAAAAATTAATTAGGGGATTTTAACTGATGATACGGTAAACCCACCAACTAATGTGGGTGTAATTTTCTCCTTATAACATTCTGTGTTCCCATCCAGAAACATGATCTTTTTCTTTATACATAATATTTTCTCTGCTCTGTAAATTTCAGTGTTCTTCAACTAGTTCATACCCATTTAATTTAATAATTTTTACAATGTATTTTATATTTTATGGCTATTTTAAATTATATCTCTGTTGCATTTTCTGCTGCTATATATCACTTGTCTGTATATATTTAATCTGGTAATTCTAACGCTATTTTTAAAATAAAGAGGTATTAGTATTTTTTGTATATTCTGGCTACACAGAAATACCACTGTAAATAAGAAGGAAAGAAGACCCTTCTTACTGAAGGATACTAGACACGTGATTATATGCTATACAATCCCATTTATATGAATTTCTAGTATAGGCAAAACCAATCGATGGTGGCAAAAAGATCAGGAGAATGATCGCCTTGGGGGTGCGTGGAGTTTCTGAAGTGATGGTAATATTCTCTATGTTGATGGGGTTTGGATTACACAGGTATGTGCATTTGTCAAAGTCAATAAATGCACATTTTGGATTGCTGCATCTCAGCATAATACATTTTATCTTGAAAAAACACTATGAACACAAAATAATATATATTCTTTTCTATTACTAAGAAATTCTATTTCTTAAACGTGAAAAAGATTAATTTGAATTATATCTAAAACCTCCTTCATACCCCCTTCCTTACGACCTGCCCATAGGAGGGGGATCTGTCTGTTATTTTATTGTATTGTATTGCATGTTTACCTCTGTCATTCCTTGTGGGGAGAAGGCATTAAAAGGTGGCACAACATCTGAAACATTTTCATATCCCGGAGGAGGTGGCTCAAACAATGATGTCTTGAAAATCTAGAGAAACAAGATAAAATCAATAGAAGCAAAGCAGGTCAAGTTTGATTACTCCCATCAAACAAGGAAACAAGTGTATTATCTCTTTTGTCAGCAGAGGGTTAATCCGTCCTTTGGTGTCTTGAGAATACATATCAAAGAGCCAGCACTGTGCTAGAAGCTGTGAGGATTTCATGAGATGAATAAACTACAGACCCTTAGAGGATCTATAAGCACCAGTTTTTGATTTAGAAGGAAAACTTGAATCCTTAAATAGAAAGCAACATGATGCAGTGTTCTTAGTCACCTACAGCCATGCTGAGACAATTACTTACGAGCAAATTAAGTATTAAATTCACTTCGACAAAATATTTCATTTTGGGGAAACTATACTGGACAGTATCTAAATATTCACACTGAAAAGAACTAAAAACATTGAATCAAATATAACATAATCTTTTTAAGTGTGTCACTGAATTGGAAAAAGAATGTAAGGAATACTCAGAAAAAAAAAAATGACATGGAAGCAAGAATCCTGAAAGGTAGCACTGAAGTCTGCTTTTGCCTTAGTTGTAACTATCAAAGCCTGGGGTCCCATGAGAGAAGCATAAGGATTAAAAGACAAAGTCTAGAGCCGGCCCAGATAAGGGAGTTTGCAATTTACAACACAGCTCGGCTGTGAATGGTTAGTCACAGTAATTACGCTACACTGGGAGGCGGGTGAGGGTAAGAGAGTGTTTGTAGCTGGGGCACAGGAAAGAGAACAGAGCTGAACCGTCACAATGTCAGAAAATAATGCCTAGATCTGAAACATAAGCAATACGAGCACATTATTTAAAAAAAAAATAGAGGTGAGTATCAAAAGAATCAACTCAGGGTTGGATAGTGATTGCCTCAGGGAAGCAGGAAATAGGGAGGCAGCAAGGCCCTTTGGAGAACTAGGTGATTCTTTGTGTGCAGGTAGAACTTAGATAAAAATTAAAATGAATTAATGATATAACGGTCAAAACAATGACTAAGCTTTTGGCAGCTAACACAATTCAGGAAAATCTCTAAAATGAAACTGCTACATGATATGTTTATATTAAGTGACAGGCTTTAGAAATTTCATAAATGCTTGTAATAGTAAAAAACAGATAATGAAATGGAATAAAAGCAACGGTACAGTCAAAACTAGGAGGTGAAGAGGAAGAAAACAAGAAGAGAAATGAAAGCTTACTCTTTTCCTCAATGTACACAATCGTCAAATTTGATAGATCGAATTTGGTTTAAGTACTTTTTTTTTATACTACCCAATATTTTATTATGCCATTAAATAATTTCCCTAAATATACTTTTAAAGACCCTTTAGTAGATAATTATATAGATATGTCACCACTTATTTAAAAGATTATGGGATCACAGAACATATATTGGTATTACCCACACCTAACCATAAAATATTTTTAAAATTTTGAAAAAGACTTTTGTAAGTTAAACAGTGTTAACAACTATAATTTAAAATAGTTAATATGGGGGAGGGTATAGTTCAGAGGTAGAGTGTGTGTTTAGCACGCCCAAGGTCCTGGGTTTAATCCCTAGTACCTTCATTAAAAAAATAAGTAAATAAATAAACCTAATTACCCCCCCCAAATAAAAAATAAATAAAATAGTTAATATGGGAAGTTTCAACTCATATTATGAAATTTAGCATGAGATCATATCACGGACCGCAAAACAGCATATTAATCATTAAGAAGAGACTGATTCATTAGTCAATAAGAGAAGGTGATTAAAATTTTATGTATACTTAAACCACATGACATTTTCAGTTGACTAATCAAGCCAGACATATCTGAAGCTACACCCAATTTAGAAGGCCCAAATAACAAAAGGACTGAAGGAAGCAATCTAGAGTAAAAGGGGCTATTTTAGATATGGGAGCTCTAAAGTATGCTAAAAAGGGATGAATATGTGAATTATATTTCATAAGCTTGCATATTGAATCTATATCGTGATAAGAAATAGCTCAATTACTTGTATTACCTTCTTTCCCAAATATGTGCCTTCACTTGCAAAGAAGATTGTAAATTCTTTGGAGTAGATATCATTCCATAGAATTTCTCTCAAAACTCTCTCCCCTACAAATGCCCACATCTGGGCACACAGCCGGATGTATGATCACATGAGATATAATCATTAAGTACCAATACAAACCTGCTGGCTCAAACAGCCCATCTCTGGACTTCCTAGCACCCTCAAATCTATGCATGGTCTTTATAATCTGAACCTATCAAAAAAGTATCTAATTTAGTTGCTTGGAAGTTTACTAATATATATTAATGTGCAACACTAAATAGAAAATAGTAACTGTCATCAAGCGTTAACTTCTCAGAATCTTTCAATCATCACATTAAATTCAAGCATCATAAGAGCTGAAGCTGGAAGTAAGATTATTAAAGACACCATTCACAAGTTTCAATACTGATTTCTGTCAATATGTGGAGATAGTATAGGGCGTTCCTTCACAGAAGGTATTCGAAAAGAGCAGATTTGGGGTGGGGGTTCTTTCTTCTTTCTTTTTACCTCATTTCCATCTTCATCAATTATTGAGATGTAGTTGGGGTAAGTCTTATTTGGATAGGACAACAGGACATCATAATGGGCTAGCTCAACAGAATCCAGGCCAAATTCTTTCCACTGAGATTGAATTTGCTTGGCAAGCTGAAAGTTTTGTTCTGTTCCAGCTAAATGTGGTATCCGTGTAAAATTACTGTCAAACAAAAATTCAAAGTGGTTAAAAATTGTTTAGTCAGCCTTTATCCCAAATCAACCACCAAATAAAGCAGATTTATATGAAAAAATACCTTGAAATGTGACACATCAAAAAAGCAAAGTGGTACTATTATTGCATCAAATAGACTTTCACGTGTGTTTTGAAATTTTCGTGCTCTAATTTGTACTCATTCAAGATACACTGATCTTTGTAGAGAATTGTTATGTGCAATACTGTAGATGTATCCTTGTATAATAGATGAGGACAGTGTCACATTCTTTCCTTAAGACCCAGGCATCTTGGAACTTTCATGGAATTATCTGTTTACTTCACCTTGTGAAATATAATTGGAAGATAAACAATATTTTCATCCAAAGATCAAGCTCTTACATGCCAAGAACTACTGATAATTACATTTATTTTTAAATACTGAAAGTTACAGCCAAGTGAGAAAACTTTTGATTAGCAACCATTTATCAAGTGTCTTCATTAAGGAGTAATCTGATCATATTTACACAAGCTCAAACTGAATCTCTTTTACTCTATTCACCATGCAAAATAATACGCTTAAAGTCAGTGATGAGAAACAGTCCAACCAGCAATGTCTTTAACAAATAGACTGTGGCCAAAGTTTTAGCTACCACAGATATTTTCACGAATAGACTAATTTCTCATTTAATATGCGTACACAGTGGTGCTATTGTTTATTTGTCTTATATTTCTCTGTCTTGGAAATTTGCTGTTTCCCTGAAGATTCAGTTCATTGATATTTTCAACTTAAATCCCTTCAAGGAAAAAAACCTCATTTGAAAAAGCATCATGTATCACGAAAAGACATTTCTTTCTTTCTAGCTCAGGGACTTCTTGAACTTCATGAATTTCTGGTTCTAAATATGTAGGTTTTTCTGAAGTCAACACACTTCCATCCTTGTGATGATTAAAAAAAAACAAAACAAACTAATAGACAACATGATGATGATCCCTATTTCTAATGTTTGATTCTACTGTGTATCTTTTAAAAGGTGGGGATGGGGGGCGAGATTCCTATGATTGATTTTATAATTATGTCAAAATCATTTAAACTGTATTTACGAAAGTAGTATTTAAAAATCCTCATTCAGTAAAATTTTAGGGGCTTAACACCTCACATAGGATTTCTAATGTATATTTGCAAAAGAAAGTAATGGAGAGAACACAACGTTAAGAGGCAGCTCAGGAGTCTATGTGCCCCTTCATCAATGGATACCCACAAAGGCAACAGAAAACAGCCAACAGGTTGCTCTTTTCTTCCATATTACACAAATCCAAACTGTGACATAACTAAAGCAGATGTAGATTATGCATGTTTCCTGAAGTGATAGCTATACCTCTGCTCTTGGATGAAAGTAGACTCGTTATGGGAGACTTAAACCTACACACGCACACACACGCGCGCGCACACACACACACACACAGATCATTATCAGACTTCATTATTATTGAAACTGAATCTCCCTAAAACCGAGTTCCTCTGCCAAGTTTATGATTATCCTCTCTATCCAAAGCTTTATTCCCTTTCTTGTCCCATCTCTGTTCCCCTCAGGATTAATGAGCACTGAAGAACAAGGGGGATTGCAACTAAGCAGGACCCTGTGGGGCCCTCCTGGGTACAAAAGCCTCTCAGTGTCCCCCGTTTCTTGTTTGTAGAAAAAGGTTTTAGTCTCCTAGGCTTTCCCCGAGTGCTGAAGAGCAGACTCGAAGTTACTAATTAGGGAATTGAGAGAATGCGGAAACAAAGGAAACGCAGTCAAGCAAGAAAAGTAATGATAGCTTAAGCAGTATCACAACCTGATGCATATTTTGAGCTGTTCTGCAGAAACTAAGACACCCCCCCCCCAAGGTGGAGGTTGGTGACTACATGTTGACTACAAGCACACAGACCCCAGACTAGTTGGAACCAGAAGGCTGATGATTTAGATTTTGGAAACATCACTCTGCTACCTCATCACCAATCAATCAGAAGAAAGTCCTGCTACCCTCCCCCTAAATGTTGCCTTTAAAAACCCCACTCTGAAAGCCATTGGGGATTTCTGGTCTTCCAGCATGAGCTGTCTGTTCTCCTTGTCTGGCGCCCTGCAATAAATGCTGTCTCTACTCCTTCATCTCAACCCAGTGTCTACAGATTTGCTGCATAGCAGGCTAGCAGACCCAAGTTTGGTTAGGTAAGGTTACGAATGAAATTCCTGGTTAAAGTTTTGTCATTACCAGCTAGGATATAAGTGTGCTATGATTAGGATTAGAACCTACCCGTTTGGAGCAAAGTTGATCCTGAAAATGACAAGCAAGAAAAAAGATCCATTTCCAAGGATAAATAAATCAATTGGCACAAAATCCTGTAAGTAGTGTACTACAGGTTTTGCCACTAACTTGTTGTATAATCCTGGCTATGTCTTAACTTTCATTGGTACATGGAAAGAATATTACTACCTCACTAACTCACAAAGATTTGAGGCTCCATTAGATAACTAATAAAAAGCAGTTCATATTTTTTTTAAGTCGATTGAGAAGTGTGTCACAAGCAATCTGTTGATTCTATTAGAATATCAAGGTTTTTTTTTAATACAAAGAATAATCCAAAATAGCCAATGACATGTATTAAAAAATAGTTTCATACAACTCTGTCTGGTTAGAAAAGTTTAAATATGTTCCAAGTATTATCCATCACATTATCTCAGTTAATAAAGGGCGCTATTGATATTCCTGTTCTGATACATTGCATCTAGTTTACAAATGATGAACAGTGCTCAGAGGAGTTAGATGACTTAAAGACAGCTGGTGAAAGGTGGAACTGGTATTCAAATGCAGATTAGTAAAATTCTAAAATAACTTTGTTTTTCAGAACGGGGTGGGGGAGGAAAGCTCCTTTATTTATTTATTAATTTTCTGATCTTTTTTGGGGGGGAGGTAATTAAGTTTGCTTATTTATTTATTTTTAGAGGAGGTACTGGGGATTGAACCCAGGATCTCATGCATGCTAAGCATGTGCTCTGCCACTTGAGCTATACCCTTCCCCCATCCCCCACAAAGCTTTTAAAGACAGAGAAAACAGTGAAAGGATCTGAGAATTTAACCAGGTGTTAACAAAATAAAAGGGAAAACAGGGCACCCCTGCACCCCAAGGGAGACTGTAAAGGTAGCCCCTACTTAGTCCTCCCAGCCGCTACTGAGAGGCAGAAGCAGTGGAAAAATCTTTAGTTGTAAAGCAAAGGTTGCAAAGGGGAACAAGATCGAGGATCTGAGACTTTAATAACCCCTGACCTAAGGGTGTAATTAGATTGAAAGCACTCTGATAAATAGCGAATTGAGAATCTGGAGCGTCTGGGAGCCTTCTGGAGATTCTGTAGTCCTTGGAGGGGTGACTGGAGGTTCTGTTCATCTCTCTCTTTTGTGTGTTAATGGTGAAAACCCTAGAGTTCTAAACAGAGGAGCTTAGTCAAGGCCACGGAAACAAGCAAGAAGCTGACTGCTCTGGTCCTGCTCAAGGCTCCAGAGAATGAAATAAAAGAAGGCATTCATTTTTTCTTCTTTGCTGGTCACTCCAGGTTAGGAAAGGAGGAAGGAAACAGAGATAGCAGCTCTGTCTAGGAGTGAAGAATGTATCTCAACAGACGACCTTCAGTATAGCTATTACACACAATTACAGTAAGGCATGTGCAAGAGGCAGAGGGCTTCCCACAGAATTGAAGCTCCCAGGTCTCTCATTTGAAATGGCCCTCCCATAGACTCGCTAGGTGCCCTAGGAAATTTTATTCATAGTTTTAATTCTATCATAATTAAGTAGACATATATGTTTGTACATCTATGCATATATATATTTACTTGACTGTCTTTTATATAAAATTATAACTTATATTTACTAAGAAATCTTTTCATCATTATCAGGGACTTCAAGCATTTTGCTTTGAAAAAGTTTGTATTCTAATCAAGCATTCAGTAAAAGTGTTTTATTTTTTGTTGCTTTGCAAATACTTTTCAAATTTATTCATTTACCTCTTTTGCTCTACACCAGAGACAGCTATTTCAGGAAATAGGGAGCTCGTTTTTACACAAGGTCACATATATGTTCTATAATTTCATGCTCATCACATGAATATCATCATCCCCATTTCACAGATGTGCAAATGGGAGCTCAGGAAGGTTAAGTATTCACCGAAAGTTACTTCAATATCAATGGGCAAAGATGGAGTTTAACGTTATGTATGTCTGACTTCAAAGTCCTAATTTATTCTTTTGACTAAAATATACCATCTTCCTCTAAAACAGGAGTCAGCAAATTATGTTTCACTGACCAAATCCAGCTCACTTCCTGTTTTGCTACAGCCCACAAGCTAGGAATGGTTATCACATTTCAAATAGGTGAAAAAAATCAAGAAGATTAATCTTTTATGACATACCATTTATATGAAATTTAAATTTCAGTGCCAATAAATAAAGTTTTGTCAAAACTGCCACATTTAACTCATTTATGTATTTTCTATGGCTTCTTTGGTGCCATAATAGCTGATCTGAGTAGTTGTGCCAAAACCTGGCTGGCCTATAAAAGGTGGACCTTTACATAAAGTTTCCTGACTTTTGCTTTAAAACATCTATCATGATGAAGTTCAGCTGAAGAAGGTATAATCCTCTCCAGATGAAATATGATACAAGATCGTCAACAAATAAAACTTCTAAAGTTCCAGTTTATGAAATATTAGATCAAAACTTCCAAACAGAATAACAAAAATTTCCAACAAATTGTCCGTATAAACTTTCAAGTAGATGCTTACTATAAGAACTTCTTGATGTTCTCTGCTTTCAACTCATCCAAGAATGCTTTCTTCGCATTACGCTGTGGAGTAACGTTAGTAGCTTCACTGGAGGGTTTTATAAACCATCCTGTAAAATACAAACATAGGAATGAGGTATGAGCTTATACACAGGTTGTATTTTTCCTTATTACTGTATTTATCACATGTAAAACACGAATTATCAGTGACCTCTGGCATGAACTGAGATGTTCTGAAGTTTAATTTCTCTTGCCTTCTTCCACTGGAAAAAAAAGGTCATGCAGACAGACTTTTAATTACAAATCAATAGTAACATATTTTTAATCCTATTTCAGTAAGTATTGTTCTTAGATAAGAAATATTTTATGAAATTAGCACTAACATTAAATAGGGTTCAACTAATGGGGAAAATGAAGGCAAAGAGACCCACCTTCTTTCTCCTTAAAGCTTCTATCCCTAGTGACTAATCCTCTGCTGATCCAGAATAAGCATTTAGTAAATGTGATGAATTAATTATGAGTATATTTCAAGTACATACATTATTTCGAAGAGTTGAAAGCAATACAGACTTGTAATTTGTTCTGGTTCTGAAACTAAAACAAAATGTTCTGAGATTTTGTGTTTCAGCTGAAGTAGGTTTGAGAAGTTCAACTTCAGAAAGCTACAATGCAAACTACAGTTCACCCAGCATCTCTGCAAGACGGCAGTGCCCACAGAAGGCTGGAGGCACTGGGTGGCCAGGTCACATAAAGCCATTAGCCCTTACAGTTGGCTTCATTGCAGGGTTTATTTAGAGAAATGATTTGGGCATAAAATGGTTACCAAAATCACCCAGCCAGCTTTCAAGGAGTTTCCCAGTTATTCATCACATATAGACATACACACATGCATATATACATGCCTATTGAAATAAATGGTTGGCAGAAATACAGGTCCACCAGTATGCAAAACAAAGGGAACTGGATTTCCCTTCAGGATCAGGGAAGGACACAGTGAGTATGAAATGCTTGAATTGAGATCTGAAAAATGAACAGGATAAAGAGGGAGGGAGGCCTGGGGCGGGGGGAGAGCACAGAATCCTAGGAAAAAATTAACAAACATTAATAAAGAACTGATTCTGTGTAAACCATTGAACACTGATGCAAGGATGGTACTGAGGGCAATACTGGGGAGAACAGAATGCCTGTAAGAGACGCAGAAGATGTTAATCCCCATACCAGTCTTGCCAAGTCTGTTTCTGTGTTTACAGTTGAGAAAATTAACTGAGGTTGAAGTGTGTCCTTACTGAGAGCACTTTCCTCATTTAAGTCCCACAACAACCCTAATATCCACATGTTAGTTATGAGAAGAGTGTGGCTCAAAAGTCTTTAAATGACCCGAAGGTCACACAGCAAGCAAAAAGAGACTGAATCTGTGCCAACCTAACTGGTCTATGCCCTGGTCTTCTAAATCCCAGAAAGCGGACCCAGAATTGGGAGTAGGGGCAAACTACCTGGCAATACCTTAGGCTAGTCCGGCACATTAATGTTCAACTAGAAGCATCTCCTCATCAGAAAAGAATAAAGAAAAGGGCCAATACCTCAAGACTGTGCCGGGAGCTTTAGCTATTCATGTACAAAAAGTTACAAATACTCTTCTTATCATAAAGATAGACAAACTGAGGCTAAGAGACTCAGTAACTTGTTCAAGGCCACGAAGAAGTTGCAGAGTCAAAACTCGAATTTAAAAGTCTCAGCTTGTCCGTGGTGCCCCTCTGGTTACCTTGCAGAGTTGGGCTGAGTCTGCAAATCAGTACACGGGGAAAACGCGAAAGAACTGCTGGTAAAGAGCTGTTCCGAGCACTGACAACAGTGTCAGCCAGTTACAATGTCCCTCCATTATGTATGTACTCCCAAGAAGAAAAAGCGAGCGAAAAGGTCTCTCATGCAGCAGTGCCCTGAGTCCTACCTGCTGTACATACGAAGCAGCTCCAGGCAGAAGCGCAAGAGCACAGACCCCAAACAGGTAAGGGTCGTTTCTTGCAAAACTCTCTGGACCACCTGGCAAACGCCCCAGAGATCGGCCGCTCCTCCTGAAGCGTAACCAATTTCCGCAGGGCTCCAGCAGGTGGAACTTTCTGGAGTTCAGTTTCAGGGTCTCTCCGTCCTACTCCTTACCCTGGGTGACTGCCCTCCAGGAGCGTGTCCAGAACCCAGCCGTGCACAGCCCCCAGCAACTCCCACCTACCTCGGGGGCGCTCGTCCCCACCTGTTCCCCCGACCCAGTCATCACTGACCCCGGGAGCCCAGCGGCGCGACCCCGCCTCCCGCCGGCAGCCCGCCCGGGAGTCCCGCGAACCGCGGGGCCGCGGGGTCGGCTCCGGGCCGTGCGTGGCGAGGGTCCCCCTACCGAAGACGAAGCCGAGGACGAAGAGGCCGGCGGCCAGCAGCAGCGCCCCGGCGCACAGCCAGCGCGGCCGGCGCCAGGCGACCGAGGTCGCGCTGGTTTCGTGCAGGGGATTCCACATCCCGGCGCGCGGTCGGCGGAGCCCGCAGGGACCCGTGCGTCGGCGGCGGCCCCACTGCGGCCTCGCGGGCGCGGGGCAAAGGCTCCCTCCTGCTGGGGCCCGCGCTTATCAGTTGAGCAGGACCCAGTCCACTCCCGGCCCCGGGCTCTGCTTTCTCCGCCCAGAAAGTTTCTCTCCTTCACTCCGGACCAGTCCCGGCGCCGGGAGGCGGCGTCCGCAGCCGGAAGAAAGCCCCGCCCCCTTGGAGAGGCGCTTAGAAACTCCGCAGCCTGCAGCTCTCCAGCCCTTACTCAAGAATGAACGGAAAAGGAGGAAGAAAGGAAAGGGGCAGGGGGAGCGGAGCAAGAAGTTCTTTTTCCCTTAGCGGACCACAATCTGATTCACAAAAAGAAAAGTTTCCCTCTTAACCCAACAGAATGCTGCTCTTATCTGTCTAGGAAAGCACATACCCTAAGCCAGTTGGTAGACTAGACTAAATTATTTCTCAATAACTTTTTTCAGATCTGAAATCCTAGTAGATATTTTATAGCCATGTAATGAGTAAAGTCAAGTGAAAAACGGGAGTGTCCGGTTCCGGCGCTGTTTGGGCTAGTCAGAGAGGAGATGGGGCTTAGTGTGGCTTTCCACTGTGCTTTCTTCCAGTGAAGACCATTGATATTAATAAACTATTAGGTACAAGCTACTATATATAAAATAGGTAAACAAGGTCCTACTATTTAGCCCAGGGAACTATAGTCAATCTTTTGTAATAACCTATAACAAAAAAGAATATATATATGTACAACTGAATCACTATGCTATACACCAGAAACTAGCACAACATTGTAAATTACACTTTAATTTGTTAAGTTTCAGCAATAAAAAGTTTGTAAAAAGTTTCAGCAATAGACCAACCCCACACCCCACCAAAAAAAAAGAAAAACTATTAAGGAATTATCCCCTTCTTTACATAACATATCCACTTTTAAAGAAATAATATGGGCACTTGCTGAAGGCAGAACTTTTTTTTTTTTTAAGATAGTGGTTCCCAGCTTTTTCAAATATGAAACATTTTTTAACCAATCCATTTTTAGATTTTTAAATGGTTGACATTACAGAACTAAACTGAAATTTAACATTCCACTCTTACATTTTTTATCAACAAACAGAAATAAAATCTATGAGCCAAAAATCCAAAACAAAACTAAAAACAGGGAAAAGCTTATAAAACTAAATATGGGTCCCAACATTAACAGCTGAACAGAGAATGTGATTTTTCAATTCTTAGCAGATAACAAAGTTGTGTAGAAACTGAACACTTAAAAATTATTTAAAACCTGGAATCACTGACCAGAAATTAATTACACAGTTAGATCATGGGAAAACAGCAAAAAGGGGTAATGAGTGAACCTACACTGTTCTAGCTGCGCCCCCTGCCCTTCTCAGAGGAAAGCCTGGCATTGATTAGATATTGGGCCAGACTAATGCTGGCAGCAGAATCAATGTGTCTGTTTTCATATTCCAGCTGCACTTGGGACTGTCTCACATTGTAGGTATGAAATCAGTCTTTGTTGAATTAACCTGAAGAATCAGTCATACATAATTCTACCCCTATTATAAATTCTTAAAAAATTACAACATGATTATCTAAAGGGGGACAGTGACCACATACTTTATAAAAACAACAATGTTCTTATAATCCGTGAGGGAGACTGCATGCGTGGGCTGTAGGTAGGAGTGCTTTACGGAAGCAGTGTGTTTAACAGAACCATGAAGTACCAGCAGATTCTGAACCACGGGAGATGAGAAGAAACTTTGAGTCTGGGAGCCAGAAGGGTAGTCAAGGACTAATAGTTTCCTTTTGCAAAGGGAGAGGACAGGGAGAGATTAAGGAGAGACAGGGCTAGATTGTAGAGAGTCTTGGGTACTTTGATAAAGAATTTCTGAGCTAAATGAAGAGACGTGGGAAAATTAAAATGTCAGCAGTGAGCCATGACAGCTACTCGATGACCTCAAACAGGAGAGGAGGAAATTTCTTAATCTCTTTCTAACGATGTCCTATATTTATTAAATGTCTCCTGATGTTCCTACGGTCAGATCTAACCAGGGATGGCAGATGAGTAATACTTACTGAGCACTTATTCTAAATGAGGCACTTTATGTACAATAACTCATTTAATCATCACTGGTGCTTCATGGTTGATGTTATCACCCTTGGCGTTTTACATGTTAGAAAACTGAAATTTAATGAGATGAAGTAAATCCCCGCAAGTCACTGAGCTAAGACATAATCCAGTGTCTGCCTTACTCTAAACCACTGTATTGAGCATGGGCTTAATTTGCTAAGACCTTTGCTTGTATTTGGAGAATCACTGGGCTTGGGGTCAGAAGACTTGGACTTAAGCTTAGGATCTGGTCCTGTCTCAGATGTGTACCCTTGAGAATCACATATTTAATTTGCTTGAATATATCTTCTCACTTGTAAAAATAGGACCATCTAATACCATTATTAAGTACCCTCTGCTAATAAAGATGTTCTGAAGATCAGATGTGACTATAAATGAGGTAAATTAAACTTCTAAAATATAAGAAGAGTTTTTTGAACAATATTAGGTCTGCCTAACAATTTAATTAATATCCTTTATGGTGAAATGGGTTGCATTTGAAGAAATCAGAGAACAAATGAATATTTGTCAAATCTTATAGAAGGAATTCCTTCTCCCCTCGTGAAGCTTACAGTTTAGTGGGAAAGACGTATCTTTTATGAGTAATCAATGACTAATATGAGCACATTCTGCATGATAGGCACTGACTATATGCTTTACAGGAATTATTTCATTTAATTATCAGGATTTCACCCAAAAGAATTTGAAATCTCTAGTAAGTGGTTATACAAGCCAGGCTAGATTTTATTTTGATATCATTTTCATTATCATTTCCCTTTTACAGCTGAAGAAACTAAGCTTTAGTGATGGTGATTAACTTCTCCCCCGCCAAAAAAAAAAAAAAAAAAAGAAAAAAAACTGGCACGTTTGCTTTGATAAGCATTAGATCACACTGTACCTCCTTTTTTGATTACTGAGGAAAAATTGTCGATGATGTTTCATATAAGGACTGTAGAAGAACGCCAAACCCAGCGGGATAGCGCCTATTTCTCTCGATTATAGCATCTATCATACTGTATTTTAACTGTGTTCACTTGTATAGCTTCCTGGTACTGTGATCTTTTTTGAGCTTAGGGACTTTATTTGACACATACTTGTACCCATAATTCCTGGTACAAAAAAACTATTTGATAAATACACTTCCAATGAATCAATAAACGAATGACTGAACTGAAGAACAACTTTGATGTCAAAAAGGAAAGCTATTTGCTGGTTAATTCTCTACATGTTATGTCTCCTAACGACAGTGAGACATCTGACATACTTACACCTTGTCTGCACGCCTATGTGAGATTTCGAGAACTTTGGTTTCATACAGTTCTCTCCCCAGCCCTGACCACGTGCTTCCTTCACCCATTCATTATGATTCCTAAACTCCCAAGGAAAAGTGAATATAATATTTATTTAATAATGCTTTATTTTAAAATATCCAAAGATGCAAATGTACTCCTCTAGGTAGACATTTTATTTTCACCTTCACAGGCATCATTTTTTCTCTCTTTAGAGATCCTGCTTAAAAATATTTATGTTCTGAAGTCTTCTTGATATTCATAGACATTTGCTACTAATATACTGATCTCTACATTTCCTTAATTTTGTGTTAGCCTTTTGCTTTCACTCTTTTTACTTTTTTTTTTCTTACACATTTTACTCTTTTCCTTTCAGATTTTAAGCTTCTTGGTGCCGGGAACCGCATCATGTTCCTATTTTCCTAGAGTGATCACAATGCCTCGTATACAGAAAAATCCTTTTGAATGAATGGATGACAGTATGCCAAGTCATGAAGCAATTATGAGGTATAAGAAATAATTACTGTTACTGAAGAACTTGACTCAAAAGGGGAAGGCAGAGCCTAAATAGAAAGATAAGTAACAACACCAGAAAGCAGGGATTGTCAGCCAAAAAGAACAGCAATAGCTGGTGTTCAGGAAAGCATCGTGGACTCCTTATTTGTACTTAATGATTCCTATTAACCTCGATACCTCTTGTTTGAAGAACACCTTGATATATTTCACAGTGCCACGTGCCCATCCATACACACACAAAAACGTGCGGCATCACTTGGTAGGTAGGTAGGGAAGCTAAAATGTGACCTGACCATTCTCTTTCTCTCCCAGTGCCAGAAATAATAAATTCAGAAAAGAAATATTAAGTGAAGGAAAGGTAATACACTTGCATCTGCTACTAGTTATCAGCTTTTTGAAAGCTCCACAGAGGAAGGATTGTGCCTGACAGAGGATTTGGCACATAATACTTACTCAATCAATACTTTATTTTATTTTACTGAAGTCTAGTCAGTTTACAATGTTGTGTTAATTTCTGGTGTACAACATAATGTTTCAGTTATACATATACATATTATTGCTTTTTGTATACTTCTAAAGGAATGAATTGTTTAGCCACTATCAGATGATGAGTAGTCACTAGCTAGTTACAAAGCTCCTTTAAACAATAGAACAGCATGGTGCAAAATCCAAGTATTTAACTTTAACTCAAAAGAAAGCATTTTTGGTCCTTTACTAATATGTACTCATATTTTATTCAGTCCTTCCAGACATTTTTCTATGCACATACACAATATCTTTAAAAATAGAAAATAACGTCTTGCTATGTATTTTTTTTATTTTAAGAACGCTTTCGATGTATATATATCAAAAAGTATATATATACAGGAAAGTACACACATCATAATCATACAGCTTCATGAATTTTTACAAAGTGAAAACACTGGTAATTCAGAATCAAGATCAAGAAACAGAACTTCACCAAGAATGCCAGAAGTCCTCCTCAATCCCATTTATATCACTACCCTTCACACTGCATAATATCCACTATTCTATTCTGAATTCTAACACCAGTGTTTAGTTTTGCAATTTTTATAAATAGAATTATATAGTATATTTACTTTTGTTTTTGATTTTTACACTCAGAATTATGCTTGTGAGATACTTTCAGTGGTGTGCTGGTAAATCAGCTCTACCAACGAAGGGAAAAGCCCCAGTTTGTAGCATTTCCTAATTTCTGTGATGGAAATACTACCGCCATGGTAGATTTCAAGCTAATGACATGATGTAGCTGAAGGTGCGGTTGGAAGGAGATTGCCTCTTGTGAGTGGTAGGAACAGGCTCCAGCACATCACTAGACCATGTTTTCCCATGTAGCAATAATTCATTCATTCTCAGTGTTCTGGACTAACCAACTGTGCAGATACAGATCACCACGGTCCTCCTCTTGATGGACATCTAGAAATCTCCGGTTCTTCGCTGTTAGAAACTGTGCTTCTATGAGCATTTGGAGATAATATGTAATTATTTCTGTGAGTATACATCTAGAAGTCATAGGTATGTTTATGATTAGCTTTAGTAAATGAGTCCACTTTTTATGCACTACTCTTACCAGCAGTGTATACGAAATTGTAAATCTTCCACATGCTTGCCAACTAAATTGTATTTCCCCGACAGCTAATAAGACAGAGGAGCTTTTCCCAAGTTTCTTGCCCACTTGCATTCTCTGGAGTGACCGTTCAAGTGTTTTACTCAATTTTTACCTGGGGGCTCTGCCTTTTTCTTTTTGTTTCATAGGATTTTGTAAATAGGCATGCCTATGATTTTGTAACATGCTTATTTTACTCAATAATGCAGACTTTCACATTAGTACATACATTTTCTCCTTTGTTGTTTTTACTAGCTTTGTAATACTTTAAAGAATAGATGTGAAAACTCAAATATTTTTTTCTTAGGCATGTCAAAAATTTCTCTGTGTGTCTAATTCATGTAAGAGTTTAATATTTTGAATCAAAGCTGAAATCTGTCCTGGAGTGTAGCACCTGGAGTCTTGCCATGAATAAACATTTAAAAGGAAGGAGTGGCCCTTAAAGAAGTTGAAAAGTGGCAAGGTATTCTCCAGACCAATGAGGTAGGAAGGGCCCTGTCTATTCCATACACAGCAGAATCATCATAGAATATTAGTGATCTTAGTTTGATAAGAAGCAACGTGAGTGTGACTGTATGGAGTAAAGTGAAAATGGTTGGTATTTGTTTGGAATATAAAAGTAAGAACTCAGCCAGAAGCTAATTGAAAATAAATAATGGCAAAGGTCATAGTTTTGAAGGTCTGTAATGGGAATTCAGAGAAAAGATACATTATTAAGACCTAAAGGGAACTGAGTTAGCATGTGTCTAAAGAAATATCTTTTTCAAAGCTCTTGAGAAAATATGGGGAACCATAAACTGAAGATTCAATTAAATGCAATTTTATTGGGGAAATAGAAGAGTGGGGATTGGACAGATGTTCCATTGTTTCTTTCAAACTAGAAACTAAAAGCTAGAATCTCTGTTTTTTTTGGTGTTTGCTTTAAATGATTGGAACCCTTTTACACTATTTGTAAGACTCAGAATAGTGCAGCCCCTATGGAAAATGGTATGAAAAATCCTCAAAAGTTTAAAAAGAACTACCATATGATTCAACAACCCCATGTCTGGGTATTTATCCAGAAGCAGGATCTTAAAGAGATATTAGTTCTTCTACATTCATTGCAACCCTATTCACAACAGCCAAGATGTAGAAACAAACTTAATATCCACCAGTCAATGAGTGGACTTTTAAAAACGTGGTTTATACACAAAATGGAATATTATTCAGCCTTTAAAAAGAAGGAAATCCTGGGGAGGGGATAAATTAGGAGTTTGGGGTTAGAAGATACAAGGTACCATATATAAAACAGAAAAACAACAAGGCCCTGCTGTAGGGCACAGGGAGCTAGATATCACTATGCTGTACACGAGGAACTAACACAACATTGTATATCAACTGTACTTCAATTAAAAAACAGAAGGAAATCCTACAGTATGTGATAACACTGATGAACCTTGAGGACTGTATGCTAAGTGAAATAAAGCAGTCACAGAAGGGAAAATTCTGCATACTTCCACTCACAGGAAATATCTAAAAATAGTCAAACTCATAGAAGCAGAGAATAAAATGGTGGTTGCAGGAAGTTGCTAATCAAGGGCTATAAAATTTTAATTATGCAAGATGAGTAAGTTGTAGTTATCTCTGCACAACACTGTGCCTATAGAGATCATGCACTGTAGATAACAATATTGTTTTGAACTCTTAAAAATCTATTTAAAGGGTAGTTCTCATATCAAATGTTCTTACCACAATTGAAAAAACAAACAAATTCAATGGTAATTTTAAAAAAGTACAGGATGCTGAAAGGCCCACAACATAACCAAAACAATGAATTTTAACTTTTTTAGTTTTTAAAAATGCTGAATCTAGATTTATTTAGAGTATTCACCTAATTAAAAAATTAACAATGACAAATATTATGAAAAAGACACAAACATTCACACATACAAACATGCCAAGTACATCTCAAAGTTGTGACTTTGAAATCATGCATACTTGATTTTAAATCTATTTTAGTTACTCACATATGCAATTATAGGTAAATTGTTCAGTTTTACCCTTTTCATAATCTCTATGAATTCCATAGAGAAGGCTCTTCTCAAAGCTACCAAGGCAGAGGTCAATCATCTTTGCTCCTCATTCTTTCTCTCTCTTTCTCTGTCTCTCTCTGTCTGTCTGTCTGTCTGTCTGTCTGTCTTTCTCTCTCATTAGTGGACTGGGCTGCACCTTGGCACTGTATGGCCATGAGTTATCTACATCTATAAAGGGCCTCTGTTTTTACCAAATAGGAATAATTTACAAAAGTGTGGGTTTCCATCAATATCAGAATTATTTACATCTATATAGGAAAATATTTTAAATAACATCAGAACCAAAAGAAAATTCAATCCAGTGATATAACTACCTGAGTGGGGTTGCAGAGTCTTGTAAGAAGAAGAATTAGGTAAAACCTAAACTCAAGCATGAAATCTGTGTGGGTTACAAGGTCTGCGAGACCACTGAGTGGGCTGGTGCAGTGATGACAAACAGGGCCTCCCACGCAGCGTGTCTCTGGTCAGTATCTCAGGTAAGTATGTAAACATCTAAGGGCGCAGCCTTGAGGACCCTTAGTGATGACACCAGTATTTCCTTTGTGTGAAAGCATATTTTTACCTCTAGAATATTCGTATTTAAACACAGAAATGCATAGGTAACCAAATTAAATACTTATTATTCCATTAATTATTTAGTATTTCAAAAATGGGATATGTGATATTTAAGACAATTTGGCCTATTTGATTAGCCTTGATTCTAATGTAAGCTGTATAATTGTGTAATTCAGTTAATCTTTTGGATTTTAAATTGAAATACTTACTAGATTTACATGTAATTTTACTGAAATATGGAAAAGGAGTTAAGATTCCTCATAATTATAAATTAAATTTTCTAGACTTATAAGAATTAATTTTAAGAACTTGATAAGGTTTGTCAGACAATTGAATTGCCTAAAAATATCATAATATATTAAATGTATAAATGATGTTTAAAATATCTAACAGTGTTTAATTAAGTGTGTAAAATAAGACTAAACTTATAAAAGGTCTCATTGTTATTGTTAAATTTTATTAGATTTATACATGAAATAAGATATATATGCTGAAATTAAGGAAGTTATGAAATAACAAGTTTTTTAAAAAAATTTTCAAACTTCATTCAACTGAATATCAACTATAAAAATTAAACTCTGCATAGTTTTTTCTATATAAAACCTTCCTTTAAAAACATTTAAAATGATTTTTAAAATATCACAATGCAGACAGTCAGAAAGTTTAGCAAAGTGAATTGCTAGTTCCCCAATGAACACTTTCTCTTCTGGACTAGATGACATCACTCCTTGCTCTATATAGTTCTTGAGGCTTGGAGGCTGGGACATCCAACATCAAGGCCCTGGCAGACTCAGTGTCTGTACATAGCAGCTGATCTGGGGACATAACCCAGAAACTTTGCCACATGATGAGGACGGATAGTACTTGACATAAAATAACACTTATTCTTGGATGAATTGCAAAGCATACAGATAATTCCAGATGAAGTAAATTAAACCCATTTTATAGATGGGAAAAAAAAATCACTCTTCTCATGCTGTCTGACATCCCTTCTCCGTCTCCTTTGCCAGCTCCTCCTTTACCAACCCTTTAAATGCTGGAGTGTCTTAAGGCTCTGCCTTTGGCCCTGTGCTCTCTTCTTTCTGTAGCATCTCTTGAGATGGTTTCAGACTCTCAGTACCATCCACGATCTGGTGGAAAATGGCTAGAGTTTCACCAAACACATTTCCGTTTCCTAAGCATACAGCTAAACTACAAGTTTCAGTCTCCCTCAAAGCTAGTTAGGTCCACATCACTGTGTAAGAGCTAATAAAATATGGGAGGAAGTGATACCTGTCACTGCCAAGCCTAGCCCTTAAAAACTTCCTACACAATCCTCTGCTCTCTTTCTTCCCCTCAGTCATTTGGCTGAATAGGCAGGATCCAGCAGAACTATCAGAGGCTCCAGGGAATGGTATAGCCTCAAGATGGAAAGAACATTGATTTCTGAATCATTGCTTGGAGGAGTGACCAGCAATCAAGAATACCCACTTGACAGAGAGGGTATAGCTTAGTGATAAGATGCACGCTTAGCACGCCCGAGGTCCTGGGTTCCGTCCTCAGTACCTCCATTTAAATAAACAAATAAACAAACAAACCTAATTACCTCACCTCCTCAAAAAAGAGAGCAAAATAAATAAAATATTTTTAAAAAAAGAATACCCAATTGGACTTTATAGAGGTGAAATAAACTTCTATTATTTTAATCCAAATGGATTTGTTTGTCCCAGAAGCTGGTGTCAGTAAATATCACTGATCTTGATAGAATTCTCCATTTTGTCATGTTGATTATCAGCCTAGACTTCACTCCTGAGATCCAGAATTAAGTATCTCATGGCCTAATTGAGATCTCCACCTGGAATTCTGTTAAGCCATTCAAATGTCACATGGTCAAAGAGAAGCTGGCTGCTACCCACCTGTATTTGTCAATGTTCTACAGAGACAGAACCAATGGACCGGATATGCATTAGGGGAGATTTATTATAGGACTTGTCTCACATGGTCTCGGAGGCCAAGAGGCCCCACAGTCTGCTGTCTGAAAGCTGGAGAACTAGCAGGGCTGCTGGTACAGTTCAGTCCTAGTCTGAAGGCCCGAGAGGGGGCACGCTGGGGGTGACCTGGTGTTAAGTCTTCATGTTCAAAGGCCCAGGAACCACTTGCTCTGATGTCAGAGGGCAGGAAAAGAGGAATGACCCAGTCCAAGAAGAGAGAGAGGAAATTCTTCTTTCTTTTACCTGTTTGTTCTATTAGGGCCCTGATCACCTTGGCAAAGGTGAACCTTCTTTCCTCAGTTTACTGAATCCCTCACAGATACACCCAGAAATAACTCTACCAGCTCTTGGGGCATCCCTTCGCCCAGCCCAGTTGACACATGAAAGTGACAGTCAACCCCCACAACAACACTTTTACTCTCTACTCCCCAGCACCACCCCGACCTCCAGCCAGACTTCCCTGTCTGCCTTATCTGAATAAATGACATCATCCTCCATTGCTGCTCAGGATAAAAGCCCAAGTCACTCTTTATCCATTTACTTATGAAATATTTATTGAGCGTCTCCTGTGGGTCAGGAACTCTGCCAGGGGCAGCGGATACAACATTAAACAAAGCAGACCTTGTTCCTTTTCTCTCTTTCAGGTGTACGCAACCACCACGGGTGTCCTCCTGAAAAATAAAACAGTCATATCTCTCTCTGGCTTGAAAATCTTTGCCTTTACTCCCCTCCCTCACCTACAACATAAAGTTAAATTTTTTCATCAAGATATTCACATTTTCCCCAAACCTTATACAAATCTATTCTTGTAGTAGACATCTACCTTGAAAACCTCTGGGCACAGTTAATTGAAGAAAGACAAGATACCTGATTGAGCTTCGAGGAAAGTCTTTTGCTGAGGGGTTGAACTTCAAAGTGGCTGGAAGTGTTACATACGTGGACACTCAGCTACTGCCTATCACGTGGACACAACAGAGAACCAGGATTAACTAGGAAGCAGAATAAAGCACGTGTCCAGACAGGAGCAGAGACAGTATTAGCAATGGAGTCGTCCCTTAATTCCTGACCTTCCAGATCTTGATTCCAGGGTTTCTTGAGACCCAGTATCATTCCCTCCCTTGGGTTTTGTGAGACACTCTTGTGTCCTTATAATAAACCCCTCTTGCCCTCTCTCCCTTTTACTTGAAGGAACTGGAGTTAATTTTACTTGCAGCTTGAATAATTAAGCTCTCCAGACTCATCTCTCAGTCGGCACGTCTCCCCTATTCCCTGCTCCCATCACCTGTCACAAAAACTTGAGCCCCAAATGGTTTCTGAAACATTCTTGGCTGTTTTGTGGCATCAGGCTTTTGTAAAATCTGCCCTTTGCCTGGTTGTTCCTTGCTCCTGGGGAGATATATATATTCATGGATAGTTCAAATGAAAAAGTTCCTCCCATTGGACAGAAATGTGGATGACCTGGCACTTCTGATATACCAGCATTGAATATCTTCCTTTGATTGAAGCGTTTTATAATTATTGTTGGTTACCCATTTTATGGCCCATACACAACATGTTAGGGAAGTGTGGTTAGTTAACACATCTTCCGTATATTCTTGTTTATTTTTCATTCTGTTGTACTCTGTGAATCTCTTATAAATCAACTTCAAATCCTTTTTTGGACTAACTCTAGAAATGTGTCACTTCTATGCTCCAGTCAAATTTATATGTGCCTGTTATAGGTTGAATGTGTCTCCCCAAATTTTATATATTGAAGTCCTAACCTCCAGTATCTCAGAATGTGACCTTGTTTGGAGAGAGGGTCTTTACAGAGAAAATCAAGTTTAACTGGAGCCATTAGAGATGGCCCTAATCCAATATGCCTGGAGTCCTTGTGAAAAGGGGATATTTGGACACAGACATTCACAGAGGGGGAAGGCCTCATGAAGAAGAAGAGGGAGATCAGGGAGCTGCTTCTATGTGCCAAGGGCGCCAGTGATTACCAGCAACAGAAGCTGGAGCAGGAGCATGCAATGCGATTTTCTCTCACAGCCCTCAGTAGGAACCAATCTTGCCGGCATTTTCATTTTGGACTTCTAGCCTCCAGAACTGTGTCAGCAAATTTCTGTCGTTTAAGCCACCCAGTTGTTAAACTTGGTTATACCAGACCTAAGTGTCTCTACTCAAACAATTGTCTTGTTAGCTGCAGATTTTTTTCTTTGGCATTTCTCTTCTGTACTGGAGTATGCCTTTATCAAGGGAAGAAAACTTACCGATCACATACTTTGTGGTACTATCGTAAGGGATACAAAATATAAGACATGATTCCTGCCTTCAGATGTAAAATTTATTAATCAAATATTTGTTGAGTGCCAGCTGTAACTATGTAACAGGCACTCAGTCAGGATATGGATTGAGATGGTGATCCCTACTCTGACGGAGCAAATGGTTTGGAAGATGGCAGTAGGGTGGAGCATTAAGAACATACACAAAGATAAAATAATCACACATTAGGATAAGTAGTTTGAAGGAAAAGAAGGCCAATCATCTTTTTACAGCAGTAATTTCAGTACATACAATATGTGCTAATTGCCAAGTAGGAAAGAAACAGCTGTGTATAAAGAAGAGGGCACAGTGATCACCCTTGGCCGTGAGATGGTCTGGGAGGGCCTCCAAGGGCTGGCATTTGAGCTCAGCTTACAAAGAGCAGTTGATTTTGTTAGAGAGTAGGGGGAGACACCATGAGAGCCCATTTACACGTGATGTACACTCGTTTACTCTTGATTCCAAAGAGGGGAATAAGCAAGGACCTCTGGATCACCAATAGCCCATTTGTCTGGAGTACACAGAAGTCAAGTTAGTACGATGATATGGCAATAATAGCTATTATTATTGTTTTAATGCAAGCGCCAGGAACTGAAATCAAGATTTACACTATTTTATTCACATTTTTTGGAGGTGACCCATAGTTGTCCCAATTTACAGATGAGGATGTTGAAGTTTGCTCAAGCATTGCTTCAATCTCATGTTATTATACCAGACTGATACCTGGGGATAACTGTGAACTGGAAGGAGGTTTCTGACTCTACAAATTCTGTTCTTCCCACAAAAGAGACTGTCCCCCCAAGCACCAGACAGATTGCAGGCAGATTCTAGAGTGCTTTGTATTCATAGCTAAAGAGTATAAAGTTTACTTTAGAGTAAACAATGGGAGAAATAGAACTTTGGCAAAGTAGTTATGTGACCTGAATTGTGTTTTAGGATATACGTGCTGAACCATTGAAGCAGGAAGAAATTGGGAGAGGTAGACTCCCTCAGCACTTAATAAAAGGAAGATTCTGATGAGAAATACAGCTGTATTGTCAGGACGGCTTAGTGTGCACAAGAAGCATCTGAGGTTCCTGTTAATAATTCCTATTTCCAGGCACGACTGCAGGGGAGTGTTTAAAGTGAGGAGGCTTGAGACATATTCTGTTATCACTTAGCCAAAAGATTAGGGAAGCAGTGTGAGCCAAACTTCCTTCTTCACAGCAAGCCTGTGGCCTGCAGGGACCAGAACTCATTCATCTTTTCATTCCTTTTCCCCCTAGGACCCGGGGTCTTGCTTATAACAAGCATGAGGATTGAATTGAATTGAACCGTCAGAATGAAAGACTCTTATCAAAGAAGAATCATTAGAATCGCATGAAATGAAAAAGAGAACGCGCTCGAGAAAACACAGTTTTTAAGTCTGGGAGAAAGAACATGTGCGGTACAGGGATGGTTACATGTGACCGACAACAAAAAAAAGATTAAAGTGAAATCTCTAGCCAATTATATTTGAGTGATCTGTTGCTGAGGGTGCATGATTAAGTTCCTAGCAGGTTATTTTGTCCGTTGGGTACTTTTCCTCTACAGACTCTGAAAGCAATTTGAAGACTGTCACTATTAGGAGACAATATAAAGCACCACTTGACTAGAGCCTCCCTCTCTGGACACGTGCAGGCAGTGTTCTTTCTGCTGAATGCCGCGGAGGGGAAGCAGAGAACAGCTTTTCCCACTGAAATAGCAGGAAGATATGTAGGGAAGCACAATGTGGTTTTCTGAGTTGGAAATTGACTAGAGGACAGGGATGTGAATGCCTGTCTTCTTTGAAGCACAGTGGATTCCAAAATACACGGAGTGAAACGTTCAAATAAACGGCAAGATCAAATAATGCTAAATTCATTATTTAAGAAGTCCTCATGTAGCTGGCATTCCAATAAATATCTGTTGAAAGAAAAACAACCATAACAAACTTAGGGAATACGTGCTTTCAAGGAGCTGCTGGTTTGTTCCCTATCTCTTCTGTCGCTGGACCTAGATGTGAGAGTTTGTCCTTCTTTCTCCTGGTTGACACTTCCAGATCATTTTCCTTTTGTCCTCCTTCAAAATCCCCCAGCATAATGCTCAATGTTACTAGATTACGTTACTCATTATTCTTCCTTCTGGCTTCAAAATTTTATCATGTGTGAATTAATATCAGTCTTTATAATGCTCCGTCATAAATCTTGATAAATGTCCACTGATTAAATTTCCAAAACCCTGACCTCTCTTTCAGAAAACTTTCATCCTTCTTCAGCTACGCAGGTGCTTGGTTGTACCCTAGAGCAGTCAGCGGATATCTCCTCTGGACCACCACATCAACTAGCCTGTCCTATCAGCCCACACACATTCTCTCATCCTTCACGCTGCTATGAGTGAATGGACCATGGTTCTGTCTGCTAACATTTGTGCACTGGGGCTTACCCCTTTCACTTTAGCAATTGGACTTTCTTCTTTAAGCAGTTTTTCTCTGTCTCAACCAGATCATCACATGCAAAGATAATCATGCAAACATACTATGGTATCTTCTTTTTTTAAATAGCCCCCTTCTTTAAATAACTTCCAACTCTCACCTGATTCCTCTGTTTCCCTATACGTCAAAATTCCTTGGAAGTGATTTCTTGTATTCACTCTGTCTCCTTTCTCTCCTCCAGTTCTCACTTGAATTTACTTCAGAAGGTCTCCACAATAAAAAAGTAACTCTTCTCAAGATTACCCATGACGTCCATAGTGCTAGATTCAATGGTAAACTCTCAGTTTTAATCTCAACTAACTCCTCAGTAGCTTAGATGCCATGGATAACTCCTGAAATACTTCATCCACTTGGCTTCTGGAAGCTACTCTCTCAGCTCTATTCCCTTTGGATTTTCCTTGTAGCTCCCTTTGTTGATTCTTCTCATCTCTCCACTGGGGTTCAGTCCTAAATCCATTCTCTTCTCTATCAACACTCATTCCCAACGTGAGATGTCACCCAATCTTACACCTTTAACTATCATGCTGATGATGTGCAAATGTTCTTTCCCACAAACTCAAGATTCTATCCGACTGCTACTGGACATCCTCATTTGCACAGTTAATAGACATCTCACATTTAATATATTCCAAGCTGGACTCTTGATACCCAGCTCCTCCGAACCTGATCTTCCTGCACATTTCCTGATCTCATTTAACGTCAGCGTCTTTCAGTTACTTCAACTACTTAAGAGTCACCCCTCCCCATTGACTTCACTCTTTTTCTCATCCGTCCATCAATCAATCCTGTTTATTATGCCTTCAAAGTGTATAAATAATCTGGTTATTCCTCTCCCAATGCTACCTCTTCTCCAGATGGCCCTCTGTCTCCCGGGTAAATACAATACTCCCCTTTAGGTTTCCCTGATTCAGCACTTGCTTCCCTCTTGTGGTCTGTTCTGAACACAGCAGCTAGGTCAGATTGGGTAATGCCACCCTTAAACCCTAAACTCTGCAGTGGTTTCCCCCGTCCTCCTCGCAGTGGCCAACAGCCCTGGGTGAACTGGCCCCCATTTGTTTTTCAGACCTGATTTCTTTTACTCTTTCCAGGCTTTGTTCATTAGCCACACTTCCCTTCTTGGTGTTCTTCACACTTAACCTATGCTCCCAACACAGAGTTTTACTCTTACTGTTCCCTCTGCTTGGAGCACTTTTCCCCAGATACCCCCGTGTCTCCCTCCATTTTAGCTTTCAGGTCTTTGCTAAAATGTCAGTTTCTCAGAGAGGCTTTCCCTGACCGCCATACTTAAAATTATACCCCTCCCAGAACTGTCTATCCTCCATCTCTGATGAATTTTTCCTAATAATATTTATACCCATTGGACTTACTGTATCTTATGTATTGACTGGTCTCCCCTCCAGAACGCAAGTACATTGAGGGCATGTTTTATTTCTAGCACCACGGAGAATATCGGCACTCCACAAATGACTCTGGACTGTTTCAGACAACTCTGGTTTCTGTCCCCCAGCTCCTCTACTTACCAGATATAGAAATAAGAAATATTGAGAATACTAGGAACACCCCTGTGTTATTGACCAGAAGCAGCGACATACCCTTTTTCTCTACAAGGACCAAGTTGACCAATACCAAAGAAATATCAGTGACAGTCGTAGTCATGACATGAAATTTAATAAAAAAAATCTATTTAGATGCTAGATGCATTTTGTTACATCTGAGAGAATGAATTGAAACCTTTTGCTTTTCAAGGTAGGTGGCCTTCCCAACCCTTTAAAAATTAAATTAAAAAGGTCTCATTTCTCGGAAGACTTCTTGACTTCCCAGTCAGTCACTCTTTCTTCAGCATCCCTTCCTTGGCATATTTTATATATATCTTCATTTTAGCTCTTATCACATTGTATTATAGTTCTTTGTAATGAGTTTATTTCCCAGGTAGGCAGTGAGGTTCCTGAAAAAAAGGGGTAATAGATACCTATCTTTGCACCCTCATTTGCTAGAACAATTTCTGTCTTGTAAATTAAAAGTCTTTGTTGAGTAGATTTTGTAATTTGGGTTCAAATGGCACAATATTGGCAATAATTCACTGTCATTACAAAACAAAAATTACCATAACACGCAGCCTTGTTTGTAGACATATTAATGAGGAAGGGAACCATGAAAGAGTATCTTCAAAAATTATAACATAGCCTCCAAGCTTTGGATTTAATAAACTCTAGAAAATGTTAATAAATGTTAGTGCAAGGGTACTTTATTTTTACCATCCCTACATTTTGCATTACCCTGAGTCAGACACCAGATGTCACTAGGAGACTGTGGTCCATGTGATTCTTTCCGTAAACAAGAAGGAAACAAAGACTTGATGTTGAAAGATGGAGCAAAATCTATTTCCTTGTAGAAACCCTTTTGAATGTTAAGCCTAGTAGCTCTCATACTTTATTTTTGACCTGACTTTGACATAACCTAGTGTGGAAGAAAGATCACTGGACTGGGAACCCAAGAAATCCTGCGTTTTATCTCCAACTCTGACATTTTCTAATTTTTTGACTGTCTGGTAAGTTTCTTCACCTTTCTGGCCTCTGAAAGGTTTCCTTATCTGAAAATAAGGGAAGCAAAAGATGACAATCCCCATAAACCCTCCAGCTCTAATGATTTTGTTCCCTCTTCCTGCTAACTCCTGAGGTAGTAGCGAGGAGCTCCTCGCCTCCAGGGGTGCCGGGAAGTCAGCTCACGTGAGAATTCTGGGAGCCTATTACCCACGCGGCTTTCTTCCAGATGCAGGCTCCCCTGGGTTGTGACCTCCTGTGAGGATCGAAATCCCTTTTTTTTTTTCTCACTTCTGTACAACCCCCAGATGTTTGTTGGACATGCTGTATGAAATCTCTTTCTCGTCTAGAGAAAGCTCCATTTTTGTTATAAAAACCTTACACAAAATTTGTTTAAGATGTTGTGTAAATATGCTACTTTTAGCAACAGTCATTGGTGGTGGGCGGGGCGGGTTTCACTCTTACTGGGAAATGACTTATTTATCTGAGGTATTTGTGAATTCTCTCTCTTGGTCACCAGTTCTGCATACTGCCCACCTATTCACCTACCTAAAACAGACACAATTTAATCTTTTATTCGGGGTATTCCCTGGCAGCCTGCAATCATAAACCACTCGCAAAAGACTCAGACGCTGTTGTTGTATGAGTGCTCCATGCATCTCTTTTTGGGAATATTTATGCATCAGCTGATACTTGTGTTGCATATAGTTGGATATGTTTCATTCTATGGTTATAATGCTTTCAGACTCAAAGCATTCCTTTGTAATTCTTTTACCATGGGTTATGCCACACGGTCGTACTTTTGAGAATCACCCAAATTAGATGGAGCCCTGAACACTTAGGGCTACGATTCCAGTACCCAAATTTTGTCGACCAAGTTCAAAAATGTTTTTGTAGAATTTGTTTATTCTTGGAACACATGTTGATTGAGTGTTTACTAAGCATATCACCGTTGATGGGCTGGGATTTGAAAGCAAGTAACACAGTGTATATGCTGCACTGGAGCTATGCCAGCGAGCAGTGGGGGCTGGCGGAAGGCAAGCTGTCTGGGGGAACCAGAGAAGGCTTCACAAACGGCTGACAAACTTACCCTTGAGCTGACATTCAAAGAAAGTCAGAAGGTTTGGATGGGAGGTTGGGAGGCTGCTTCAGGCAGAGGGGGCAGCAGAGGCAAAGAAACAGAGGTACGAGGCTGCATATTAAACTGGAGAACTGCCCGTGCAAGGTCTGTGCTTCTTGGTTAGTAAGGGAGAGGGGTGATATGCCGGGAGGTGAGACTAAACTAGCATCCCTTATTGATTTCTGTTTGAAATGTACAAAATCCTTTCTTGCCTCTCCTTCTTTATGTATTTTGGTACTTCTCAAGGGTCAGTTGAGGTGTTTCTTAGAGAAATGTTCTTCCTGAGCTTCGTTTCAGTGACTCATTGCTATTCTTATATGTTGGTTACCACGTACATGGACTCTTGCCTCCGCTAGACAGTGAGTTTCCCTGGGCCATGTCTGTACTTAGCAGTCACATTGAGTTGTTATCATATGGATGATGGGAGGAAGAAAATGAAAAAAAGAATGGCAGGAGGGAGGCAACCCTGGAGAATTCTACCTACTGTACCTACTTGGCAGCATCATATAAGATAAAGTATGTAAAACACCGCACAGTTTAAGGAAACATCTTTATCACAGCCCTCATTTGAAAAAATGCAGGGTTCCAGGTCCCTGAGATGAGTAGTTGTGCCTTGTTCTGCCTGACAGCCTAGGACTGATCTACTTGCAGAATTTTAGTGCTCTGGTTGCTATAAACAGTATCACATGGCCTCGTGCAAAGTACAGTGCCCATTTCATGGTTTTAGGGAGGCACACTTGCCAAAGTTGAGAGTCTAACTGAAAACTTAGCAGTCCTGTGTGGTGTCTTACGGTTTGCATGTAGAAAGAAATGCATAAGAGGTTAGTGATATGGAGTTCGATTATCATAAACTTCCATGAGTGTTTCATATTGAGAGTTATTCATCTGAAGTCTTATTTAGTCTTTCTACCCACTATTCTTTAAAAACTGATATGATTTAAAGATACTACGGTATCTTTACCGTCCTCTTTCATTCTTGTATCTGCAATTAAAGCAAGATGCACTAGCGATGTTTTCATTTGTTAATGCCAAATCTCACTTTCAAATGTCAACTGTCTTTGGACTTTTTTCCTCAAATTATACTTTATGGCTTCAAGAAAACATAGAGGCCACCAAATACTCATTCTTTACAGCTGAGAAAATTAAACTCCAGAGAATTTTAGTGATTTATACAAACGTCCATGGTGTTAGTGGAAGAATGCTGAATCTTCTGGTTTATACACCTTTTCAGCTAAATCACATTATCCTTGAAAGTCGAGTCATTTAAAAACAATTGGCTTAGTTCACAAAATTTGCAAAAAGTAAGAAGTTACTTAATGTAATAAATATCACTTGTTTATATTGTTATATTTTATTGTGTCTGTAATAATTTATCAGATCATTATAAACTTACATACTTTACCAAGTAATTCCACCTTAATCATTTTGTTGTGTCTTATTCATACTCATTTGAAGAACACAGGGTAGATATAATCTCAGATGATCACATTGAGGTTCAAAGAGTTTGTGGCCTTGCTCAATATCTCACAGCTAGTAAGAGTAGGTACCAATATTCAAACGCAGGTCTTCTGACTCCAAGCCTACTCCAATCCACCAAAGGTCTCATTTAAATCAAAACATTTGCTTCCTACAGGAAGTAAACTTGAAGAAATAGATTAGTCAGTTTTAAGCTATTTCTTTGCTTGGAAGTAGAGGTAATCATTTGCATTTTACTCAAAGCACTAACTGTTGCACAGTGAAACTAGACACTTCTGTGTCTCCTAAGTTGGAAATTCAGTATTTAATTTGAAGTATTGTTAACTCTTAAGACATCAGACACAGTCATGTTTACGCATAGTTTTGTAAGCTTTGTGCGGAGTTAGGTGGAACATAATTGTTTTTAGATTCTCTGGATTGATGCCTCCATCCATCAAAGCAGATAACTGAGGAATCCTGCTGTACATGTCATACGCATGGACTTCCTCAAATTATCAACACGGTGACTAACTTGGCTTTCTTACCTTGGAAATCTCTTAGTTCTTTTACAAGACTGCAATGTTACAACTTCCAGAGGAAAATGTAATTTTAATCATTTTGTATTTTTATTAAGAAACAATGATTATTATTAAATGTTGATTCTATTTCTATTGTGTTATGGTTAAAATACCATATGGTGACTATTTAATTATATGCTACTTCCTCTTAGAAAGTCTTGAAGGTGAGATCACATGTGCAGTAGATTAATAAAATATAGGTAGATATAAAAAGATCAACTGGTTGGAGAATGATTCACAATGCTTGAAAAAAATAGAAGAAAGAATGAAATTTTCCCCCAATTCAGGCATTACTTATTCTTTTACAATAGAATTCTAGATCAAGAAGATTCATGGAATTTATATTATTGAATACTATTTTTTTAAGCTGAGGAGACTACAGTAAGTGTTTTGCCGAAAATCCCACAGTCAGTTGGTAGCAGCACCAAAACCAGAACATAAGTTATTTTCAACCATGTGCCATAATCTCCCCAAAATTGGACTTCATGAATAGCATACCACTTAATAATTTAATTTCATATTAATTTCTCATTTGTAACCTTCCAAATATATATGACAAAAATGCCAAAATTCTGAAAGATACATTTATGATCAAAATTTTATTTTCCCCTTTTATACAGCATCTAGTGTTTGCTCATCCAATGTGCATTGCAGATAACTGTCATGAATATTGTAACCCACTGATAAAAGTTGCTGAATTCTCATTTCAAACAAGGTGGAGGAACCACGCGAGTGTCTCCTCACACCGTGGCTGGATTATTGACTTGTACACCTCTGAGCCCTCCTCCCCACCCTAGTCATTCCCTGCCGCCGTGTCCGAAGCCCCTCCAACCCAGCAGACAAGACCGTCTTCTTAAATACAGTCTTGTAAGTTCTCAGAACAAAATCCTCAGTAATTCATTTAAAACAAATACTTACAAATCTAAACTTCTCTAACAAGGTTCTACAAAACCCACCACTATTTATGAATATTGTGGTGGAGAGGGGAGGTATGTAAGAGGTAGTTTTTTACAATGTTAAGCTGTGAGGGCATTAGAGCTGTTTGGGAGGTTCGACCCTAATACTGAAGTCAGAGGCATAATCCATGAGGACAAAGGGCCGTCAGAAGCAGCGGAGGCAAGAAGCAGTCTTTTCCTCCAAGAAGAAGCTAGAGCTGTCAGAACACTCCTCTCAGAGGAAAAAGGCACAGGTGGAGGGTCCCAAGAGCTTATTTCCCTATGGCAACCTGGCCACCTGGCGGCTCCTGGGGACTGGGACCCAGCCGCCTTAGTCAGATGAGGCTGCCCCAGGCAAAGTGCACACTTTGCCTTCCTTCTTAATCTCCAGAGTTTTCCTGAACAAGTTTCACTGAATTCTTGATCGGTAGCAGTTTTAGTCTGTTTGAAAAAGGTCTCTTGATCCACATATTTCTTAGTGCATCATTGAATAGAAGGCACCCTACTTCAGTCTTCTACTATGAGAACAAGCATACCCTTTTTAGGGACTCAGAATGATTCTTTGAACAAGTCAAAAAAGACAGATGATACCTGAGGCCGGGAACACAGTGCAAGCGTGGCAGGGACAGATTGGTCAGCATGAGCACATTGTGGCATTCTGAACTAAACTGAAGAGGGTCTCTGTTCAAAGGCACTTTAGGGGTTATACATGACATTCAATTATCATGTAAAAGGAATGTATTAACACTTTTGTTAATAATTATTTTTATCTAAAATTTAAGTAATTAAAATGTAATTTACGTTTATTAATATTTACTACCATACATTAACATGTATGTATATATTAATATTGCATATATTAATATATACTTCCAACGTATGAATGTATATGGATGAATATACACATTCATTGAATATATTCATTGTTCACATATTGGAAGTACACGCTCCACAATTTTCATCAGTCGGTTGAAGCATTAGGGAAATTTGAAGACCACTGCTCTGGACCTTCTCCTCATGTGCTTATGAAATTTGTGGAACTATTCACTTCAGTATTTTGGAATGACACAAGTAGAGTAGAGATGAGTTTGTTTATCCTCCCGGAATAGCTAGAAATGTGGTTGTAAAGACAGTGTGGGTTTGCCATAACTAGTGAAACTGAGGGGCAAAGACAGGACGCTAAAATGCCATGCGTTTCTTCCAGAATGTTGTCAATAGACAACAATACTGGCAACAAAGGGGAGACTAAGACTGGGACAGCTTTGCTAAGTTGCTTAAGGTAACAGACCTTATTACAAGCAAAGCAAGCATTTGAATTCAGGTCTATTTGTCTTCAAATCCCGCCTCTTGCTTCAAGAACTTGCTGCATCTGTCCTTTTGTTTACATTATTCTCATGACATGATGACTTTTTCCCTGTCCTTTCCTGTATCCAACTTCTTCCTTTCCTTCAAGACTCAGCCCTTGTTCACCATGCAGCCTTTAGTGATGATTCCAGTGCTTATTACTCAGTCTCTTTTCCAAACTCCTGATGTTTATTTATTGAGGGTTTACTCTGTGTTGTCTATGCAAGCATTTAACATCGTCTCCTCACACAACACTGTGAGTTGTTGAGATACACAGAATAATGGCTCCCAAAGACATTCCCCCCCAATCCCTGGAGCCTGTGAATCTATTACATGCAAATTAAGGAGATGACGCTTAAAGTAGGGGGAATATCCTGGACTATTTGGCTGGGCTCAATCTAATTGCATGAAATTTCCAAAGTGTTCAGAGAGCCTATTTGAATTTTGCTTGTAATTTCTCTTTCTTTTGATGGGTTCAAGGGCTGCAGATGGAAAATTGTATAAATAACCCCACTTTGGTTAGTGTTTTATTATGCATGTATCATATAATAAAGGAGGGTGCAATATAATACACCAGGCAGTATTCTTATACGATGCATGTGGCAGGCACTACGGGGATAGGGGTATGTTAGCACTCTTAAACAAAACCCACACATTTCAGCTGAGAGGATTATGTAGGCAGTTGATGAGTACCTTCCCTTCTTTCCTCCCTGTCTCTGCAGCCTTGCTGCCAAGTTCCTGGCCTGTGATTTAATTTATGGAGTCTCAGAACAAAGGGAGGCTCTGGTCTTTTTTCTTTCTTCTTTTTAAAATCACCGAACCCATCTTCCTGGTACCTGTAAGTTCTCAACTCCTGACCTTCATACTTGTCCTTTGATCCCTGCACATCCTGCCTTCCAGGAATTCACTGGCCACAAGGTCGCCTTCTGCTATTTTCCAGTAATCTTATGTGCCCTTAAAATTTGTGGTCCAGAAACCAAACCCTCTTAAGTGTCACCACTTAAGAAAATGGCTTCTTTTATTCTCATTGTTGTAATCTTTTCTTTTTTTTTCCTCTTCCATTTTGTACTTTTAATGAAAAGAGTCTCCTTTAATTCCCTTTGGAACATTTCTTCTCACCAACTCTTCAAAAGCCTCTCTTTCCTATAGTACAACTTTATTAGATATTTATATATGTTTTTCCTGGGAGTACTGCAGCACAAAGTTAGGTTTTTATTATATTCAGTTTCTGTTGGTAATTGTTTTATCTACTTTTACCAGGGTTTTATGCCACAAAAATTAGAAACACTAAGCTAGCATTGTTGTTAACTCTAAGAACTCCAAGCTAGCGTTGGAATGGGTGATAGGCTTAGATTCAGTGAAGAGGAATTTAGACAACACATGCCTTTGATGCAGTGGTGAGCACCTGTCCCTCTGTACAGGCAGGAAGTGGAATCCTCATGCCCCTAAGTCAAAGTCCACATTTAAATCCCAACACTCAGCTCCCTACGGTGCATGCGGACGTCCTTGCCCTTTGAACACAGTACATCCCATAATAGTTGTTTTGCAGTGAATGCACATTTCCTGGGGAATTGAGGTTGCTGGCTACCCTTCTAATGCCCTACACTGTACTTCTACAATAAGTCCATCTTCATGACCAAAGCTGTTGCTTTTTGTTTCCAGTGTCCAAGCACAGGCAGGACCGTAAGTCATCAGGATAACATCCTAACAGTTTCTCTATTTCTTCCCGTCGGCATTATATCCCAGCAGGCTAAATTTTATCTGCTATTTCATCTGATCTTTGGCAAATCCATTCGACAAAAGGTGTATCTCGACATCAGCCAAGCACAAGCAATCAAACTGAGACTTATGGTCTTCATTCTATTTCACCCCTCGATACAACCATTTCAGCCAGACTGAATACTGTGAGCGAATGCCGGCTTGTGTTCTGTTTGCTCACTGCTGTCTCAGTTATCTACCATTTAGGATTCATTCGATTATCTTTTGCTCGTTTCCCCTCTTCACCTGTATGCAGCCTATGTTTCCCTTGCCTTTCTTTCTCTCAGCCCATTTCCTGATAACAGCTCCACAAATATTCTCCTTCCAATTGCCATGGGTAAATCTATGCTCCTGCTCCTGTTCCATGGATAAGCAATGCAAGGGGCACCTGCTACTGAGCTCAGGTGCTGCTGATACGCTGGAGTCCAGGAGGCACCAAACTGGTGCTCACGATGATCTTCAAAGCCAGTGACCTGAAGTTGGGCTGCATTTCTCACAGAGAAGTGTGGAGAGTACCTCCCTCTCAATTTTAGTATGACTGTTCCACATGACTATAAAACCTTTGTTTGTACTGCAATAATTTACAACGTTTATAGTAAAAAGAGCTCTTTTAGTGTTTTACATACACTTTCCACTTCCCCCATGACTTCTTAGCCAATTATGAGTCCACAGGACATTGAATAGGAGATGAATCTGAGAGTGAAACTAACCTAAGGGTAGACAGCTAACACTCAAAATGTTTCTTGATGGAGTTAAATTCTTTTTTTTTTAATCTTAATTTTTAAATTTTCATCTTGAAAAATTTCAAGCATACATCAAAGCAAAGAAAATAGCACAATAAATCCACTATCCTTATCTCCTAGATTGAACCATCATCAACATTTTTTCCCCTTTGTTAAAGTATTTTATTGTTTTTGTTGTTGTTGTTGTTGGGGGAGTTAAATTCTGTTAACAGTGGGAAAAACCTGTTTGCTTAGGTATCTTCTTTATGGTAGGTTTCAGTCTAGCCCCACTCCTGGGGGACATTAGCTGAGAGTCATGAACTGGAAGGCAGGAGCAGAGCAGGGAAGAGATCTGGATGGAAAGTGGAGGAAGTCATAAGGGCCTGAGAAGAGGGACGTTTGGAGGGTGGTATGAGGAGAAATGCAGAATTATCATCAGGAGACTGCCAAGTACATTTCAGTAACCCGTGCTAGGAAGCCTGGTGGATGCCAGAGTAAGCTTGGAGCCTAGGCTTGTGGCCATTTGCGTATGTATTGCACATCACCTATATGAGATGCCACGTTAGCTGATCTCAGCACTGTTGGTCAGGACAGCACATCATCACCTACCTGTCCATGTGTCCATGTGTAAGAAACTTCTAGCAGAGGTGCTGATCAGCCAGGAGATTTGTGCAGTACACCTGAGCTATCCATGTGTGACTCCTCCTCCCTCAACTTCCCAGGACACTCCTAAGCCCTGAAAACAGAGGATGGTGTCCTTGACCGATAATGGTTTGGAAAGGATTTCTCATTCCTCCCTCAGCACCAGCATCTGGGTAGAGCAAGGCTGTAATTAAACAGAAGTCCATTGCCCAAATATTAATTACAAATTCTAACTCTTCCCAAAGCAACTAGCAGCATTATATTTCTGTTTTGAATTCTGAAGGGATTAAGATTTGTTCTCACCAACGTGCATCATGTTCTGTTTGAACTGACGATTGTAGCGTTGACGTTAATCATGTGCGAATGTGAAGGAGCGCTCCTTTCAACCTTACCCTCACTGGGAGGAGAAAAGTGTGACCATTAAAGTCAGTGTAGCATCTTTGTGTTTAGCTGATTAACATGTCAATGTATAAGAAATCAAAGTGTATGGTCAATCAAATACAACATAAGGTAAAATAAGTTTTTATTAAAATTTAATTTCTTGTCTGTAAGTTATTTCTCTCTGGAGAGTTACAGTCTGCCTTTAAGATGTAACCTGATGCTTCCCAGTTTTATATGCAAAAGCTGTCTTTCTTTTCTCTTTCCTTCCTTCCTTCTTCCTACCTTCCTTCCTCCTTTCCTTTTTCTCTGTGACTACTTGCTGGACAATGGAAGTGGCACCTTTAAGCCTAACTATAGTCATCACTCTAGTTCTTGTTGGCCTGAAATGTAGAATACCTTAATGAGAGTATTTACTTGTTTTCACTATCCACAGGAAGCCTCCTCCATTCATTCAATTACAGTACAAACATTTATTTTGTGCCTACTTTGCATCACATTTTGCAAAAGGTGCTGAGGATACACAGTGAATAAAGCATTGATATCAAACGGGTAGTAGCTGAGCGGGGCCTAGAGACACAGGCGATGACAGGCTATGTTTGTGCCGTCCTAAGAAGATAGCCCTGGTGGGTGTATAGTAGTTACTACATAAATGCTCATTACATGATTAAATACATGATTTGGATGTTACCAAAAAATTTACTTGTTACTATTTATCACCAACACCCATCCCAACTCTGTTTATATTAGTATGCCCAGGTCACTCTCAGATCATTTTTTAGACCTTTGGTGAAATTTTCCTTTGCCCTGTCAGTACCATCTCCTACACAGGACTCTCTGACCTTATTTGCCACCCTTAGTAAATGTCTCAGTATGAGAGCATTGCTCAAAGCAAATTGGAAAAGACTGTCTTTTCATTATTTGTCGCTTTTAAATGTACTGACTTTTCATTTGAGGATTTATTTGAGTGTTTAGATAATTGATAGGTTAGAAAATTAGTTTATCTCTTTTTGGACGTAACATTTAGACCAATATATTAGTCTTTAGTCAAAGAAGACAAAAGAAAGGAGAATTGTGTCAATTTCAGAGTGCATCCATACATGTGAGCTAGGGTATTTCAACAACCTTCATGGCATTGTGGCCTGGAAGAGCCTGGGAAAAGGGAAAAAAGCACCCAGCCAGGTCTCTCCTCAGCTCTTCTGTAATTAACTCTGGAAGCAAATCATAGTTATACATAGAATAGAGCAGACCTACCTCCATTCACCAAATTACATCTGTTTGTGCAACCTTAGCCAAGTTACTTAATTTCTGTGTGATCTGGTTTCCTCCTTTGTAAAATAGGGATACAGTTACCAATGTCACACATTTTCTGGGAAGATATTCTTATTTAAAATATATAGTGTTTAGAATAATGCCTGACACATATAGCCATTGCCACGTTCATCATTATTGTTTCCTTTCTATTAATGCAGAAGGGGATTCTGGAATTAGAGAAAATCTCCTTCATTTTCCACAGCCTTTCACATGCTGGCATGCTGTCATGGGTTGGTTTCCAGGAAGCTGACTTTGGGACAAAGTTTAGTGCACAGCGTTTTATTAGGATGTGCCCTTATGGTCAAGATTGGGGGAAGGAAGGGAGGGAAAGCAGGACTGGGTATGAGTCTAACTGCAAGGCAGACCTGGTGAGATCTCTGACAAATCCTGCAGGTAGCTCCAGGGCTAAAATAACCTATTAAATTTGCTCCACTTTTGGACACAACGATTGTGCCATTGCAACCCCACCTCAGTCAGTCACCGGATTTGGCTTGCCCCAGGATGTGACTGTGAGTAAGTGAATGTCTATAATCATGCCTAACAGTCTATGCAATAAGTGTTAGCTATTTCAACATTATGAATTTTCCCAGACCAGACCAGTTTTTAATAATTTGTCCTGTTTTCAAACCAATGAAAATACTTTTTCTAATTTTCCTTTAAAAAATGAAGTTACCATAGTTACTCTGTATATTTGCTTTAACCTGTTTTTTTTTTTTTTTTTTTTTTTTTTTACATTTTACACTAAGCTTATTTACTTTATAGTGAGTTAGAAGCCTGGGATCTTGTCCTTGGACAAAAATCTAACAGCTACACTATCTCACATTTACTCTGTAGCAGAACATTTAAAGTGTGACAGCTCCACACTTAGCCTGTCTTTGCATGTTTTATATTTACAAAAGGTCCTCATTTCCTAGCTTCAAAATTACATGTAAATGTCATTAATATAATGGTGGAAGAAGGTATGTATATTCAACATGTCTCTCAAAATCCAGTCCTTTGGTAACTCAGCCATCAAGTTTCTAGAACATGTGTCATTCAAATGTTCACAGAAAGTACTAGACTTCATCTCTGTTTCAGTAGACCCCAGATGCAGGCATGGGCCTAAGAAACTGTTACAGAGTCCAAGCTCCCACTGCTCACCGTGCAATAGGGCAATAAATTGAGAGGTGAGGTCTTGGGGAAAGGAGTAGTGACTTTATTGGGAAAGCCAGCAGATCGAGAAGATGGCAGACTAGTGTCCCAAAGAAACATCTTACCCAAGTTAGAATTCAAGCTTCTATTATAATAGAAAAGGAGGGGGTGTGGCTTGTTGTTGCAAACTTCTTGGTATTAGCCAGACCCTGGAGGGGATGTGACAGTTCTTTGCTCTTGTAGCTGTTCACACAAGTCTTGTCACAATGTTTCTGTAAACCTCCAACAAAACAAATGTTATTCTCTGTTCTGCAACTTTTTATCTCTGTATGAATGAAAAGTGTTATAGCTTTAAAGGTCATGCCTGGGAGGCAGAGCCTTGAAATTGGTCTATCATGTATATTTCAGGCTATAGGCAACACTCTTTTACAAAGATGCAGAGCCAGCATGGCTCAGCACAGGCAACAGAACACAAAGGTTAGAGCTAAGGGAATAGATCCAATATGGAGTCAGGTTTGTTCTTCTCTGTTACAAAACCAACAGTTGTAAATCAGTATTTTCAGGAGCTAGGATGAGACCATATGATCAGAGTTCGGACTTTGCTTAAAAAAAAAAAAAAAAAAAAAAGTCCAGAGACATTTCCTCTAGGTTTATATCTTGATACTTGATAGACATAAAATCAATTAAGAAAATTTTACTAGAGTCAGAGAAACATTGAAAGAAATTTTGAAACTCATTTATGTTTTTTCATCTAAACTATGTGGCAGAAATGAAAACTCTCTGAAATTCCATACTCTGGATTCCAGGAGTAAGAGAGAGGAGGATTCAAGGGAAGAGAGGTGCTACTGTGTTGCAACCAATGTCCCTTAGGAAGAAGACTCAAGATTGGCAGGTCAAGGGAGTAAGTATACTTCTGGGCATTTTGGAAACACTTCTCCAGTTGATAATATAGTCGATGCTCTTACCCAGGACAGGGGAAGCTCCTGTGGCATTCACAGAGATGTGCAGCTTAAGCTTGCCTTCCAGAATGAATTTTCAGGAAGGAAGAAGTGAGATTAGCTGACAACCTCTAGTTGCTTGCACCATCAAGGTAGCCTCATCCATTGAGCAGAGGTCACCCCATTCTTGGGGTGACCCTTGGCTAACGAATGGGCTGTGATACAAGGACTGAGCAGCTGCTGCTGAACACAGCACATTTCTGGTAGGAAGTAGTTGCTCCAAAATTCCCTGCCAGGCTGGCAGAGATTTTGTTAGATTGGCATTCCATTGGGTTCTCCCTGCCCAAGCCTGCTTTCTCCCTTTTCCTAGCACTGCTGTTACACCTCTCTGAAACTTTCACTTGTCACTCTAGCTCAATGTCTGCTTCCAAGAGAAATTAACCAGTGACATCCCCTAAAGCACAGACTAGGCTCTGTGAGAACTGGGGCTCTTGGCTACTTTGTTTAGGGTTCTGATTCCAGCGTCTGGCACCCTGGCTGGCACAGAGTGGTCACTGGATAAGGTTGCTGGATGCTGAATGAATGAATAGCATCCAGACTTGTGTTCTACAAACCTAGTGGCTAATGAATGTCGTGATTAAGAGTATGTGCTTTAGAATCTGTCCATCTAAGTTCAAAGTTTGGCTCTATTGCTACCTTGCTTATAAACTTAGACAGGTTCATTAACTTACCTGTTTTTTCATTTCTTCGGAATAATAATTGTATCCACAAGATCTTATTTTTTATTGTTTTTGTTGTTGCCATTGGTCTTTGAGGATTAAATGAGTTGTAGAACATTTAGGAGAATGCTGGGCAGATACAAAGTTCTCAGTGAATGTTAATGATGTTATACAGTGTGAATGTTTATGGTGGCAGAGTGCTCACTACCTGATAAGATGGCTCTTAATTAGTTTTAGAAAATTTCCTTTCTTTAATGGCTTTTCCACCCTCTTCACCAACATAGCTAATTATAGAAGTCTACTTATTTCCTTCAGAGCACTTAACAATCTTTGAAATTATCCTTCTTTAGTTTAATTGTTTCGTGTTTTCTTTTAAAATGTAAAATCTACAAGGAAAGGGACCTTTTCCATCTTGTTTGATGGGAGAATGCTTAGCATGTAATAGTTGTTTAATTAATATTTGTTTATTAAGTGAATGAACTGAGTGAATTTTTATAATTTTATGTTGAGTCAAATTCGACCTCAGCATTTCATCTCTTGGTTTTAGTTCAGCTCTCTGAAGCACTATGTATTGATTTCAATGCTTTTTCCATGTAATAGTTATTTTGACATTTGAAGACAACTATTTTTCCTTTTTTTGCTCTTTTTTGGTTATTTTTGTGCCTGTAAAGTTTTAAAAGGAGAGGAGAGAAGGCCTAAGAGATGCTCTAGCCCCAAGACCTGCAAGCCATCATGCAAACTCAGGGAAGGAAGAGAACTTGAAAATGGTGTTCCAGTAATAATATCTAGTCCATCAGAGTAGTCTCTTAAACTATAGAATAATGTGTCCCAGAAAAAAGGACTAGTTCCAAAAAAAAAAAAAAAAAAGAAAAGAAAAGAGGGAAGATTTTTGACCCAGGAAACAAGGAATGCAAGTAGGAAAACACAAAAGGGAGTTCTAAGAAGGCATCTGTGAAGCAGACCCAGAGAGCAGGAGGGCAGAGGGGTTCCAGAGGGAGACGGGTCAGTCATCCGTCTGTGGATTCTCAGCTCCAAATCCATACTTCTAGACTCCACTCTGTGAGGCTGGGGTGGAGGGGGCACCCCGGAAGCCACACGTTAGAGACTCATGTTCCAGCACTAGAAAAAGAATGACAGGCAGGAGTTGGGAGAAGGGTCTTCCTATTTCTTACTGCCCCTGCAGACATTACTCTAGCAGTGGCAATTGTTTCCCACGTCCCGCAGCTCATTCTGTATCACTAGGTGAAAAGTATACACCTGCATTTAGAAGACCATTATTATTTAAGTTCTCGCTGTCTGCCTAGATAGCCCCCAGTGGCCTTTCAAAGTTCATACGCCATTAGACAAGCCTTCATCACAAACATATAGGAAAATAGAACAAAACAAGATTAACATCCACAGATATTACTGACTTTTTTTATTTATGTATTGATGTACTGATTGATTTGGTATAAATAATCTGAATCTAACTTTTTCATCAAACTTTATTTATAAAGTAAATATCCATGAGTTTATACTGATGAATATAAATGATTGAACAGGTTAATAAATGGAGGCAATAGACTAATCTCTTGTGCAGGAGAATTCCAAGTAATTTATGCAGCTACTCCACTCTCGGGAGGGGAAGCAAAACTCCCTGTTCCTTAAGTATGGGCTGGGCATGGTAATAGTTTTCAAAATGCACAATATGGAAAAAGGGGAAAAAAGGTACTTAACAAAGAAAAACTCTGACAAACACTACTTCAGGCAGGTGATCAAGGTTAATATCAGTAGTGACTAGTCATGTTAATAGCACATATCCTTGATGTGAAGTGATAAAAATGACACTTGACTTCTATGCTCTTTCCCCAAAACCCATAGAATTATTCTGATCATGATGAAAACATCAGTAAATCCTCAACTGAGGGACATTATACACAAATACCTGACCAGTATTCCTCAGAATGGTTAAGGTCATCACACACACACACACATACACAAATCTGAGAAACTGTCACAGCCTAGAGGAGCCTAAGGAGGCATAATGACTAAATGCTATATGATTTTTGGATAAGATCCTGGAACAGAAAATAGTCGATGGGTTAACTCTAAGGAAATCTGAATAAAATATGAGCTTTCGCTAATAATATTGCTTCAACAGTTATGACAAATGCACCATGTGAATGTAAGATGTTAACAATAGGGGAGCCTGGATGCAGGTGTATGGAACTCTCTGTACCACCTTCACAACTTTTCTAAAAATCCAAAAATATTCTAAAATGGAAAGCTTAATAAAAAATAAGCTGAAGTGCCCCAAAGCATTCATTTACAAGAGCATTCTCCCACCTGTCCTTTTGTTCTTACCAGTTCTTAAAATCCCCCCTCCCATGCTCCTTACTTACGGTTGATGAGCACATTTCCTTTCCCATTGACCTTGGCCTTGGCCCCATGACATGACTTGGTGAATGGAAATGTGCACACATGATGTGGCCCAGTGCCTCTAAATCCACCCTTCCGCCATTGAAACCACCGGTCCCAGATAGTGGGTTATGCCATTTACATGCCTTCCGGGATGAAGATACAGGTGGGGCTGGACTGAGCTGAGCCAAGCCAGCTTCATGCTGTTCATTAGAGCTGCAGCCACAGCACAGTCTTCGTGTAATATAAGAAATAAATGTTTGTTGTTATAAACCACTGACAATGGGAATATTTGCTACTACAACAAAAGTAGATTAGTATATTTGTAGATATCTTTCAAATAAGATTTGGTTCTTGTACTGTCTCCTTCATGAAGCCTTCCCTGAATGTCTCCATGACTCATCTATGATTTCCAGATTTACCCAATAAAAACAGAAGACTTAATGCATTTTAAAAATGTGTACAGACTAACTTGATTATTATCCCCTTAAAGCCAGTCCCCGCCTTATGCCTACATTCAGCAATACATATTGGATCTCTAATGTTCCAGGCAGGTTGTTAGGCTTTGGAGATGCAATGATGTGTGAAAATAAATGGGACGCCTATACTCTTTTAGTTTTAAAGCTACTGGAGGGGACAGAGGTTAAACCAATCATCACAAGAATAAATGTAAAACTATATTTCTAACCAAAGCTATTTAAAGTGCATCTTCTTCTGAGGATCTATATATGGGAGATTTGCCCAAGTCCAAAGCAAGGAAAGTTTTCCTTGACAGTAAGTTAAGAGGCAGAAAGGTTGGGAGGGATAGTCCGGTCTCAAACAACCCATGGATAGAAGTAGCCAGCGTGGCTGGCAAAGAAGGAGTGAGGTTGGTATGAATGAGATCGGAGAGGGAAATGGGAGTCATGGCGTCTCTCCCTAACACTAACCCCGGTATCACACTCTCAGTACCTGCTCAGCAAATAGTGACGACCATACATGGCTTGATTTGAGCTAGCTAAGCTTTTTTTTAAATTGAAGTACAACTGACATACAATATGATATTGGTTTCAGGTGTACCACATAGTGATTTGATATTAGTATACATTGCAAAGTGGTAACCATAATACATCTAGTTACTCCAAGTTTAGCTAAACCTTTTTAACGGACATGCTGAATGCCTACACCCAGGTGACGGAAGTGCAAATGTGAATGAGGCATGGCCCTCGTGTGCAAGGATCCCATGTGCTAGAGGATATAATAATCCAGTAGCCATCAGCCGTAATTGAGTTCCACGTGACAAAAAAAAAAAGCCAGCTCCAAGTGATTTATTACTTTATTGACTTATAAAATTCAAATCAATGTTAAACAACCAAGCTGCTTGTCTTGTTTCTGATCTTAGAGAAAATGCTGTCAGCTTTTCACCGAGGAGAGTGATGCTGGCTGTGGGTTTGCTGTATACAGTCTGTGTTACGTTCAAGTATGTTCTCTCTGTGTCCACTTTGTTGAGAGTTTTTTTTATCATAAATGGATGTTGGCATTTTTCAAAAGACTTTTCTGCGACAAAGTTTTTTTTTTTTTTTTTTAACAGGGAAGCAAAGTTATTTCCGTTTAACTCTAACCATCTCCCCCCCCCCCCCACTTCATGACAGCATAAACTGACTAATACTGGGTTCTATCTCATTTACTTAATTTTCACTTCACTTAAAAAATCAGCCAGGGAGTAGCAGGGACTTTCTTCTTAGAGGTACAAACATTCCAGCAATTAACTCAAACTTCTAATTTATGGCTAACACTTCTTTTGTCTCCATGCTTTGAGAATGCCCTTTCTCATCAGGGAAAGTGCAGGAGACACTCAAAATCACCACAAGTCTAGGAGGAGCTGAGTTCTAACGGCTGGGGTGAGACTGCTCAATTTTGCTGTTCCTGCACTGTTTGTGGTAGTAAATTGATCTTAACAATTTCGTCTTAATTCTTTTAAACTTTGATGCCCTTTAAGAAGATTGTGTGCTGTGATTTAATGAACTCTGGTGCAGGAACAAAAAACCGTGGCTTCTCGTGACTGTACCAGTACTCAGGGTTTTTCTTTTCTTTCTTTCTTTTTTTTTTTTATTCAGTAGATATTTATGGAGCACTAACTGTGTGGCTGGCACTGCTGGGCTGAGAGCCTCCTCACGGAGTTGATGGTTTGGCAGGCCAGCAACCAGGTGGACAAGTAATTATACATCCATTAGCTATGAGCTCTGTTTGTGCAAGTACAGGGATCTGTAAGAGCTGATGGCAGTAGCGGTAAATGGTGAAAGGTGTTAGAGGAAAGGCATTTAAAAAAGGCATAATGATTTCCTGTTGAAGTTAGAATTAAGAGGTGATGAGGAATGCACCAAAGGGAAAGAGTTAGAAAGCCTGGAGATGAGGGAGATCATGGGGCCTCAGGAACCTGAAAGATGTTTACTGTTTGAAAGATTTATCTAAGAGAATAGAGTAGGTAAGCTTGTAGAGATGATCTGGAGTTAGATTATGATGAATCTCATGATTCAACTAAATGAGATTAAACTAAGGGTATCTAAGCCTTTGTCACGAGTTTCTTTAATTTCCTTGGGCCTCAATTTGCTCATTTGTACATTGGAGGTTGTACTGAACATGTATTATTTGTTTGCCCAGTATTTCTTTTCTTGGAAAAATCAGTCCTTCCTTATATAGCCACCCCCTTCCCCAGCCTCAGGCGTGACCACATGACCGTCGGTGTGCCTCATCCTTTTGGACACAGCGACTGGTTCAGAGATGAGAGCCTGATCCAAGCAAGGCCACTCAGAGACTATGAAAAGTGATCTGTGCATGTCGGAAAAAGGGAGCTTTTGGAGGGAAGCTGTAGTGTGAGCTAAGGGCTGCTGTTGTGGCCAGATATCTAACCAGTGACTGAACATGAAGCCAAATCAGAGAAGAAAGTACTGTGAAGGGAAGGAAGGAGACTTGCATCGCTCTAGGCCCCCGGATCCAGCCATGACTGAAGCAGTGACCATTGTTGGGTTTTGTAGTGATATGAACCAGTTGTCTTCCTTTTTTCCTGAAAGTGGTTTGAGTTGAGTTTCTTGAAATTAAAATATTCTTGATTAGCACAGAGGTGTTTCTGTCTGGTTCCAAGGCTATTGTGAGGATAAACTTTTAAAATATATATATATTATATATATATATATATATATATATGAATTTTACACTCTGTATACATATTTATATGAATTTTAAACTCTAAAGAGTACCTGAGCTATAATTACACATTTAACACAAGTTCATTTGGTCATGAAGAAAAAAAAATTTAAGTAATTATTCTCCCTAAATAATACTCTTCATGAAATAACCTATAGTAATAGATTTTTGCATATGCTATGATTTGGAATCATAAATGATTTCAATTGTCTGTGCTGGGTTTAGTTTGAAACACTGTTCTTTTTTTTTTTACTAGTGTGTGAAACCAGAAAGTATGATGTTTATTTGAGTGCTTATAACCAAATATACTTAATTACATAGGAAAATAATTTGTTTCTACTCAAACAATGTTTGGTTTTTTTTTTTTTTTAATAGACTGGGGCATCATTTTTCTTTGCTACAATTGTGGTAATAAAGCTGGAAACATGTTTTCACAGCCGAGCTTCTTCAGAGATTTTCAGAAAGGTTTGATTGCAAATGGAGTCCCTGTGTTTCCTGCTTATTTCTTTGTGAGTGAATGAGGGGATTCCCTGGTTTTGCAGCGTGTTTGCTACATCCATTTGCTGTCTTACATCCTCTCTCAGATATTTCAAGCTCTCCTTGCCAATGCATCTGGGGGAAAAATGCTTATTTTGCTTCTCAAATGGTTTATTATTGCTTCTGTCATATTCTGGGACGCTCACAATACCTTCCGGAGACTCACAGGCAAATGCACCCGCTTTTCCCGTCAAGCTGATGACATTGTGAGGAAACAGCTGATAAACTATGGCTGAATCACTCACAATGCCAGATGTTCCTGACAAACTCTCTTCTACAAAAATACGTCTGATATATTCCAAAAATGGAAGTTACCTTCCGCTTTGTAGTCATTCAATGTATTTTTACAAAGTATTTCTTTGGTAAGCCTCTTGGGCAGAATGAACAAAATAATAACAGCATTGGCTTTTCACACAAAAATTTGGAATTTTTTCTTCAAACACAAAAGTTTTTTTGTTTTCCTCTCATTCTCCCTTGTTAGAAATCCACCCCTGTGGTCAGGCTGAAAGTTACTTTTAAGGGCTTATTATGTACATTTTGAGAAGTCAAAACAGAAGTGACAATTTACAAAACAAACTGTACTATGATTTCCATATCTGTCTGTACTAAATCGTAGTTTGCAGCACATGTAAGCCCAAATTGCTTTAACATCACCTCATTCAGACCCATGTTTCAAAATAAGACCATAGATGAATTGGTTTCCCCTCACTCTGAACTCTTACATTTCAAGAAGACCACTGACTATCACTAATTTGCCTTGTTTATAAATTCTGACCCATCCCTGCACAAACCAGGTTTACTGACTTCTGCTCTAAAACCACTGTGTGTTTTCTCCTCCTACTCTCCAATTCCTGTAAGTGCCTTTCCCTCAATTTCCCCTTTTGGGAACTATGAATACTCTTGTTAATGCTGTGCTCAGCAAGCTTTCTAAATCCAGCTTTGTGTGATCAACAGATATCCCTGGTGATCTTAGTCTGGGGGCTTGGACCATCCATACACAGCGGCATCGTTTTCCTCATCATCCACCTTGTGACCCACACTGTACTCGCTGCTCCTGGAGTTTAAATCCCTGTAACGAGGGATGTAACATTTAGTCCCCTCCTATTGAGAAGAGATGAAGATGAAATATTTTTATTGTGTTCAAACTCCATATTCTTTGACTGAGGCCAATCAAAACCACATGGTAGCCAACCCTTTTAAGCAATGGCCCTGGTTCTACAGAAACTATAAAACAGAGCCGCAAAAGACAACGATGTGCGCATGGGCTCTCAACAAGCAAGTACTAGCCTCTGCTGTTGTTGCTGTTTTCTTACAGCATTTCCCAAGGCTGGAGCAAAGGACAAATGGGCAGAGGCTACATAAAGCTATGCAAGCAGTTTGTAACTTGCTTTGACCAGCACATAAAATATTCTTGCTGTTGTTGTGGGAGAATAGGTTCTTGCCTCACGCAGGAAAGAATTGAAGAGCAAGGCATGGTACAGTGAAAGCAAGTTTATTTAGAGAGATATGCACTCCTTGGGCAGAGTGTGGTCTGTCTCTCTCAGAAGGGAAAATGGCTAAGGGGATGGATACACACTCCATAGGCAGAAAGTGAGCCATCTCAGAAAGGTGAGAGGGAGAGAAGCTGAGAGGTGTGGGGTGTTTAGTTTAAAGTAAAAGTAGATCCCCCCCATAGACAAAGTGCAGGCCGTCTCAGACAGCAAGAGACAGAGCGACCACAAGGTGTGGCATTGTTAGGTTTCCTGGGCTTGGTAATTTCATATCCTAATGGGTAGGAGGATTATTCCAACTACTTTCGGGAAGGGGCAGGGATTTCCAGGAATTGGGCCTCCACACACTTTCTGGCCTTTTATGATCAGCCTAGGAATCATCATGGTGCTTATGGGTGTGCCTGAGGCTCAAGGTCTACTGGAAGTCAAGTCTTCTGCCATCTTGGTTCTAACCAGTTTGCCCTGTCCTCAGATGCTGTGTCATTCCTTCAGTGGTTGTGCCCTCCCCTCTTTCCTCCCACTTCGCTGTAAATAACTCTCCTTTTCAATATAAATACCAAGCCACCTCTATCATGACTTATGTGGTTGGGCTCCATGTTTGTTAGGTCCTTTCCAAACTCAGGTCCACTTGAGGTCATAAAAATGGCAAAGTAGGCAAAAGTTGACGTTAACGATTATTCAGCTCACCTTTCCCCCCTACCCACTCTCCTCATATTGGCTCTGTTTTGCTACTACTCTTCACCACTGTTCACTGATGTTTTTAGAGCGTTCCTGTTGTCCTCAATTGTCCAGGATCATTATTTCAGGCCTGTAGCCAAGAGTGAGACGTCACTCTCATTCATGTGATTTTATTTCCTGTGTTGGAACTAAAACAATCAGAATTAAGTTTTTAATAGCCGAAGGGTATAAATCCAAGGTATATTTGATTTTCTCAGGGTATTTCTGAAAGAAACAATCACTGAAACCAAGGAATGGGTGTTGGAATTCCACGTATCGTCTCTGCAGCAGTGGCTTACATTTCGTAGGTGTCAGATCAGCCCTGTGCAACAGTATTTTCTAATTCACACTATAAGCCCATCAAGAACTCGGTCAAACATTGTATCTTTCAGTCCATTCCCTAGTGAGCATTTGTCAGCCATCATATTCAAAAACTGCACATGACACTAACTGGCTTGTAATGAACATAATTATGTGCTAAACTGTGTATTTTGCATGCATTTTATCTCATTAAATTCTAGTAACATAGAGAGAACAGATTTAGGACCCCCATTTTCCAGGTTTTAAGAGGTTAAGTAAATTTCTCAGTATCGCACATTTGGTAAGTATTAGACATTGCTCTCAAGAAGCTTTTAGTCCGACTGAATAAATAACATAGTCGTGGGACAGTTATCGATAACATGAGAACAAAAGCCATGTCACAAGATAGTACCATATTAAAAGCCTCCTAACCAATTTGTGAAATCTAAATTTCCTGAATTTGAAGAAAGAGATTACGATAAAATGGGTTCTATTTAGGAAGCTTCCTAAAGGAGATGGATCATTACACTGGATTTCAAAACACCTGCAATGGCAGAATGGTTTGTAAGGAGAGGAGTTGTGGCAAGTCAGGGAACAATGCAGTCTTGAAAGAAGAAACTGTCAGGAGCAATGAGGCGGCTTATCAAATTACCAAGGACATTTTCAGTAGCTAAAGTCATGAATGGGGCGTGGAGGAGGGGGAAATAAGGAATGAATTGCTATTAGTGTTGAGGGAGGTGAAAAGAGTAATTCGCAGTCATGCTATCCTTTCTTTCCAGGAGCCACTTGCTGCTATAAAAAGATTGGCAACTCAGGTTTATTACAGCAGTTTATTTGTATCTGCCCAAAGAGTTACAAGAGCCATATTTTGAAATAGAGAGAACTTAGAAAGATGGCTTGGCAATTTCCAAACATCAAGCAGAATCATTTGTTTATGAGTTTGTCAATTTATTTGTTGATGTTTGCTTTTTTCAATCTTTTTGGGAGGTAACAAAATGGAAATATGTGCAGCTAGGAGCCCAAGAAATAAAAATAAATATGGCTACATGTGAATGTAGTAAATCAGAAGGAAATGGGTATTTTTAAGTGGATCACAGACTGTGAATCATGGACTGTGCTAAATTTTTTCTTTAACTTTTTTTTTAATCCTCAACAATAGGAATAGATGTTATTTATTTATTTTTTTTGCAGATGTGGAAATTAAGGTTTAGGAAAATTTAATACCTAGCCCAGAGTCATATAGGTACTAAAGAATACAGTCTTTATTTAAACTAGATCTTACTGATTTCTAAGTCCATGTGTTCTCATCAAATGAATCTCATAAATAAACAAAAACTCAAAATTTTACCAGGCAAGCATCCTTAGGAAATTAAATTAGCAAAATATTCAGATAACAATTCAATTGGTGTTTCAGTTATATATTGTTGTGTAACATGACACCTAATACTTGGTGGCTTAAAACAACAACTTTTAATCACTTTTCATTACTCTGTGTTACCTGGGCTCAGCTGGGTGGTTCTTCTGCCATCCTATACCAGATGTGAGCTGGTTCTGCCATCATCTGGTGGAACTGCAGGGCTAGAATTGTCCAAGACAGTTCACTCAAATGGCTGCATTTGACACTGACTGTTGTCTTGTATCTCAGATGAAGATGGGGCTGCAGACCAGAGGATCATGACTCTTTTTCACGCAGGCATCCACATGGCTGGGGCTCCTCCAAGCATGGTGGATGGGCTCCAAGAGGGAGTATCCAAGTGCTCAAACCTATAAGCTGCAGATCTCTTTAGATTCAGTCTTGACAGATACACAGTTTCTACTGCCAGATTCTGTTGATCAAAACAAGTCATTGGGTCAGCCTAAATTAAAGGGGTAGAGAAAGAAATTCCACCTCTCAATAAAAGGAGTGGCAAGGAATTTGGGGGCACTTTTACCCAACTACAAATTGTCTATAGTGAAAATGGAGGTGAGGACCCCTCTGCAACCAAATGCTTTTAGTTAATGTCAGTTGTATATATACTGAGTCTATAATTTTTCCTCTGTGGATAGGAGCACTGCCCCTGTTTTCATGGCACTGTATTTATTCTTCATGTTCAATAAATGTCATTGACTTGCCCACAGATTCCACTAATTCAGGTTGCTGCAGAAAATAAATGCTGCTGAAGAGAGATCTCCCTCACATCCTCAGGTGACCTCTTAAGCAAAAGGAAACAGGATGAAATCAGCCAACCATTTTACTTCACAAAGATCACTGACTAGTCATTTTAAGAAACAACAATCTTTTGGTTGGTAACCTCAGTGCAGAAATCTGCAGCCCAAACCTGGATGAAAAGTTTCATTCCACATTGACCTATCTCAGGGACAGGCAAGCACTTGCTGAAGAAGCAAGTTCTTATTATTAATTAGTAATTCATTATTGCATGGGTGCAAAGGAACCTTATGACCTGTCAAGACTTAAAATGGGCACAGTCACCAATGTTTCTGTCATGTCAGAATAGGAAACAATTTTAGTCCAGACATGTCATTTCTGGAATGTGTTTCTAGATACCTTTGTTCTTTTTCTTACAACATTTTTGAAAGCCACATTAAAAATAAATTTTTTGGCTACTTTTAGCCTAAAATGATTACTTTCCTCTCATATTGACAATTAAGTAGCATTTACTGCACAACTAACATTTATTATATTTTGCTATGAATGTAAATGTATTTGAATCAGAAAACATCAAACAACAGAAGTTTAAAAATCATTTCAATTTTAACAAGATTGTAAAGGTAGGATTTTTTTGTTGTTGTTGTTATGTGGCATAGGTTTGGCAGAGTAAAAGCAAATGATTATTTTTCACTACTGTGAAAATAACTAATTGTAATCACGTTGAATATTATGATAAGAATAGGGAGCATGAGAGTACATACAAGAAATAACAAAGAAAGCATTTGTTATTTTTTTTTTCATAAATCAGAGGGCAAGAATTGCAATGAAAAAAATAAAGCCACTGGTGATTGTATTTTAAAATGGAAAATCATCATAAAAGCATATTGAAAATGTAGCTACCTGTTCTTTAGTGTCTTCAAAATCTAACAGTAATGCACATCCAAAAAAACCCCAAAACCCAACAGGAGAGCTATTTATATTGATATACATATATAGGGATATTTTGGTACAAATCAATATAAAAACATTATCTTATTTGATAAACAAAATTGGACACATAAAAATAGCTTGAACCATTTAACTATTCAAATAAATTATTCATTGATCTATCTCAAAAATTCCAGTGATATTGTTCCTAAGACACTGATCCAATGATTCTATTGGTTCTTGTTCTATTTGAAACTTCTTCTTTTTCTTTTCCGCCTCTCTTATTCTCCTCCCTTGGTTTAGAGGACACCTCTATGACAGGGTTATTTTCTTTCTCTTTGATCTCCTTTGTCTGAATCCTTTACAGTCTCCTTTGCTAGGTGCTACGTCCTTTTTCTCCCCAACTTGTGTTCCAGGTGTCTGTCTTCATATTTCATTTCCACCTAGTAAACTCCTTTTAACACTTGACTCTCAGAATCTTCATTTCTGGAATCCTTCTTTACTATCTGGAACTCATAACTTTAAAATTGAGCATGCTAGCTTTTGACAAAAATTTTCTGTTTCCTCTGTAATGACATCACCACTGTAACAGTCTTAGACAGAAATCTGAGTTGTCAAGACACCTCTGCATTCCTCTCCTTTCCTTACTCCCTCAAATGTTATCATTTAGTATTCTGCTCTAGAGCATTTCATTGTGATGAAATGATCCAAGATACAGTCAAAGTAAGGGCAGAGGAAATGGACTGTAAGTAAAGGTAATCAGAGATGAGAAACACAAAGATTTTAAATTGTTGCCTTTGAAAATTTGGATATTAAGTGATTACCAGGGAAATTTCAGACACTAGATAGGCCTTGGTTTCAGAAGAACAGTGTGAATAAACAGCCAGATTCTTAGAATAATTTCAGGACTGATCAAGAAACTGATAGAGAACAGTGATGAGAATGGAGCAGAGGATGATTAACACAAGGCCGCGAGATCAGTGCACTGAAGATTCCTGATTCAACTGCTTCATTTTGTGACGCAAAGGGCATGAGAGGATGAGCACCTGTTACACTAGAGCTGGATCGGTACACCCCCAGGTCTAGTCTGCTTCTGTTTTTGTAAATGAGCTTTCACTGAAACAGAGCTACACTCATTCCTTCATATATTGTCTATGGATGTTTTTATGTTACAACAGCAGAGGTGAGCAATTGCAACAGAAAGCGTATGGCCCACAAAGCCCAAGTTGTTTACTGTGCGGCCCTTTGCAGAGAAAGTTGGCTTTCCTGGGCTCTAGAAGGATACAAGCAAAGCTGAGTCTTCTACAGTATTCTAGAATTCAACTAATGTAAGGAATTGGAGAATCATTGGTTGTGTAGTTGAGAATATAGTGTGGAGAAGACTTGCTGTGAATGGTGGGTTTTAGAAGGTATGGTGAACATTTTGAGGAGGAAGAGAAGCAGCAAAAATCAGGAGGGCTGGGAAGAGAAAGCAATGAGATACATGGGAATAAAGATCCGTCAGAAGGTGGTCAAACTGAAAGGCTAATCTTTGGGAAAGTGACTAAGGATTTCTAAGAAGTCTAATGGGATTTTATGACTCAAGTTTCCAAAAAAATTCTTAGTGTCAGTTTCTGTCAAAGCCAGTATAGGCTGAAACTTCAGGTGATGCCAAAAAGTTGGCAGTGTAACATTTGGTTGGTCAGTAATAGGGAAGCTCTGGTTGGGATCACAAACCTGGGAACATGAGAGGATGGACAAAGGTGATGCTACCAGAAAGATCTTAAAAACCCCTCTGTTACAAGGCCTTGCATGTCCCAAGGATTACTAGATCGCAAACAGATAATGAAAAAATTCATTGCATAAAAATAAGCTCCCATTTCGCTTCACAGTATAGTATTCTAGAGATAGATAGATAGAATTATATATCCATCTATGTATATACATTACCTATATTTCTATTTGTCTATCTATCCATTTATCTATTTATCTATATATCTATCTTTAGTTATGTATTTTTAGGTAGAGAATTTCATTCTGGACATTTCAACTGCTGACTTTGTTAAGCTACACACTGCTACTTAGAACAATGAAAACAAGACTGCACTATTTTTTATTGAAGTAGAGTTGATATACAATATTATATGTTACAAGTATACAATATAGTGATTCACAATTTTTAAAGGTTATACTCCATTTATGGTTATTATAAAATATTGGCTATATTTCCTGTGTTGTGCAATATAACCTTGTAGCTTATTTATTTTATACTTAGCAGTTTGTACCTCTGAATTCTCTACCCCTATAGGGCTCCTCTTCTCTCTCCCTACTGGTAACCACTAGTTTGTTCTCTATGTTTATGAGTCTGTTTCTGTTTTGCTATATTTGCTAATTTGTTTTATTTTTTTCGATTCCACGTATAAATGATATCATACAGAATTTGTCTTTCTCTGTCTGACTTAATTCACTTCGCATAATACCTTCCAAGTTTAACTATACTGTTGCAAATGGCAAAATTTCCTTATTTTTTGTAGCTGAGTAGTATTCCATTGCATATACATACACCATGTCTTCTTTATCCATCTGTTGATGGACACTTAGGTTGCTTCCATGTCTTGGCAATTGTAAAGAATACTGCTATGCTGTACTATTTATGCTAGGCTGTCCTATTTAAAATATGAAATACTCCTTACTTCCCTATAAGTGGTTACCTCAGTCAGCTTAAGATTGTCCATTGTTAACTGACATGCAAACCATTGAACCTAATGTGAATTAAATTACTAAAACTCAACAGCATTTTCAATATTGATGCCATATATATATATATATATATACATATATATATATATATATATACTTGTGAGTTTATTTATTTACCAAAGCTTTCAGACCTCTGTTACTACTTTGTAATAGTTTTGCTGATGTGGTTGAGTAAAAAGTAACATAAGTTAATTTAAAAGGTTAATTACCTATGGTGAAAAACTTATAATAGTAAAAAATAAATATATATCCATCAAAAGTACCTATGAGCATAGAGAATGTGTCAAGGACAGAAACTTTAAATCCAAAGTTACAAACACAGAGTGAATAACCTTGGAATGATGCACAAAGAGTCACATTGAACATTCACTCAGGGCAGATAATGCTGGAGGAGAAAAATGACAATACAATGTGAGAAAAATAGAAATAGGAATAAAGTCCTACCCTTGGAAATGAAAGAGAAAGGTGTCACATGAATGTCACATTTTTGTCTGGGGAAGAATGAGTAGGAACTCACCACCCAAAAGGAGAGGCAGTGTTTGGCTTATGGTACTTCTACCGGCGAGATAGCAGGAAAAAAGGAAGACTATGAAAGTCAGGTTATTTTTCAAAGGTGTTGCTGATTTTGGACTCTGACTCAATTTCAAATATATATTCAGTTGCGTGTTGATACAAATACTTGTTTATTCATCTTTCCTTCATGTGTTCCTTTATCCTATTTTTTAAATAGTATTTATTGAAACCCAGCTATGTGCAAAGCACCGTGGATTCTGAGTAAACAAAGATGCGACCCTTAGAATGTTCACTTGGGCAGGGAGACAGACAATAGAGGGACCGAAGTGATTCGCAAGGTAATGTCACAACAGAGGTGGGGACGCGGCTGGTGGGGGTTTAAAAGCCATCAGCATCACTCAGGGCAAAGTCTTCACTACAGAGGAGTCAACTTACTACAGCAAATTCATTACAGTATTATTCCTATTGAAAAATGTTAGATGTTCCTTTCAGGATAAAACTTTGCTATGAAAAGGCTACCACAAAAAGATGGCAAGAAAACCTTTCTCTTTGTTGCAACAGGAATAGATGCAGCAAAGGTTTTCAAATAGATTGCACAGAACCTCAGTGTGGGAAAGGAATTAGTTTAGCTAATCAGTTTTATTTTAAAAAGGTTATAAGTTTACTGCACTTATCCTGTTCAAAAAGGAAATCATTGCTGACCTCGAAAGTCTCTTCCAACCCGGACGGTCTGTTAGTTAATAACCCTTGGAAATGTTAAAAATAAACAATATTAAGTTTCACTTGAGTTTATACAGTGCTGAGGATAACCTTTCTCGGACATTGGAATGTGTTATATTAGAAACACCTCTGTTTTCTCTAAGATCGTTAATCATATTTTAAAACGTAATTAGCTTCAAGTACACATTTTCTGATCCTGTTTAAGCCAATTGACTTGTAATTTAATATTGTTGTGCCAGTTCGATAAGGCAGAAAAAAAGACGTGTTATTTTGTTATGCATTTTTAAATTTAGTAGTGTCAGTTTGCTTGTGTGTTTTTAAATTTTAAAGTATAGATTATTTTAATGCCATATGCAGTCATATCTTAGGAGCTGCCTGTGCTTGGATTAGTTATTTATAGCAGTCTGGGACCAGACCAGGCACAAAACCTTCCTACACAGAAGGCACAGGCACTGCCTAAAGAAACTGAGTGACAGGTGCTGAGGGGAAGGGCGGCCTAGAGGGCAGAGCGTAGGATTCAGAGAAGTTTCCTGACAGTGGGGGTGGGGAGAGGGTGGAGGCAAAATCTCTAAGTAGCAACAGGTAGATTTTCAGGAAAACCTTTGGAAGAATACCTGTTAGCAGGCTGCTCGCAGGAGTCCAGGTACTGGTCTGAGTTTCAAGGCTGAACTCTCCTAACTTCCAGCTTGAAGAAGAAAGACAGGTCATAATCTCAGAGAAGCTGGGGTCTGAGACATGTGACAAAGACTTTCCAGGCACAAGGAACAATCCAAGGGTCCAGTATATTTGAAGGATGCTGGGTTTAAGGAAAAGCAGGAAGCCTTTATCCATTAAGCCTTTATCATTGGGCCATATTTATGGATTCAGAGTAGGAACCATATCTTGGTGTCTTGATTATTTTGTGTCTGCCCTACAGTGTTTAAACCACAACCCAAGGTAAGATAAGGACTCAAATGCCATACATTCATGAATAAAATGTAATCCCCTTGAGTAGAAGAAGCCTCTATTTTCCCGATGGAAATTTACAAGTAGAAAGGTTTTGCCCAAGAAAAATATAATGGTACTTACCAGTGAAATGCATGTGAGATAGTCTGTTAGCTAATTGTTTTGCTTAAGTCCTTACGTTAGTTACACTTACATACTTAAATCACATACTTCTTCAAACAATATAATAGTTAAGAAATAGCACAATTTTTCCCTCTCAAATTGACTCAAACTCTTGCATGAAACCCCTTCATGGAGATCTTCATCTTTCAAGTTTATAATCATCATCATTATTTTCCAAGATATATAACCTCACTGCAATCTAAGAATTTTTGAGAATTTTATTTCAAACAGCAGAATTTATTTGCATATCTTCTAAACAGTCATTTTTAAAACTTGGTCTGTGCTTATATACTCATAATTTCTGCAACATTGACATCTACTGTATTTTTTTTTAATGAATAGAGTATTTTTTAGTAGTCTTACGTTTACAGAAAAATTGAGCAAAAAGTGCAGAATTCTCATATTCCCCCTCACTCCCTCCAGTATTCCCTATTATTACCATCTGGCATTAGTGTGGTAATTTTGTTAGAGTTGATGAACCAATATTGATACATTATAGTAAGCTAACGTCCACAGTTTACATTTGGGTTCATTCTTGTGTTGTACATTCTATGAGTTTTTGACAAATGTATAATGACATGTATCTACAATTGCAGTGTCATGCCAGAATAGTTTCAGTGCCCTAAAATTCTCCTGTGCTCCATCTATTCACCCCTTCCCCCTTCCCCTCCCCACCTTGTCTACCACTTGTCTTCATTTTTCTCTTCATAGTTTTGTCTTTTCCTGAATGTCATATAGTTGGAATCACAGAGTATGTAGCCTTTTCAGAATGGCTCATTCCACTTAGCAATAGGCATTTAAAGTTTTTCTATGTTTTTTCATGGCTTTGCAATTCATTTCTTTTCACTGCTGAATGACATGCCAACGTAAGTCTGACTGTTTAGCCACCTATTGAAGAGCATCTTGGTTGCTTTCAAATTTTAGCAATTTTGAATAAACCTGCTGTAAACATTTGTGTGCAGGTTTTTGTGTGGCCATAAGTTTTTGCTGTATTGTTTTTAAAGGAAGCTTTGAAATATGTTTTTATATCAACGTGTAATATGTACAATTTTGAGGCCATACTCCCAAGAATAATTACTGAATTTGATTTACTGTGTTTACATCTTTTTAAAATGTTTCTCTTGACCACAATAAATCTTTGGAACCAACATTGATTGAAGTTATTTGAAGCTGTGGACTCTTCACCTTACAGTTGGATAGCTTTGGGCTCGTTAGCTGAATTTACAAGCTGTATTGTCTTGGGTAAAAAAATCTTCCTGTATGGTAGTTTACATAAACGTAAAGTGTCAACAGCAGTACCTATAGGTCAGTGCTGTTGAGACTATTAATTGTAGTACATGGTAGCTAGATTCACTAGCAATAAGTTAAATAATAACTTGGCATATGAGGCACATGTAAAAATTTCCAGCATAGTCTTCAAAAAGAGCAGGCTTGGGACATCCAACTCTGAAAATCAGTGTGGGCCACAGAAACTCATCTTCCAGAGCCCCAAGAAAACATATGGTATTGTGTAATTGAAACAGTCAAACATTTCAAAGCAACTCCCACAAAACTGATAGATGTGCATTAATACCTAGTCTCAAATTTGGTTTCCATAAGAAATGTGCAATTTATAGATTACAAAATCATACATATTTCTCAGAATATTGTATGATTCTTAGGAAAGTCAATTTTCCTGGGTTTGTTTTTAAGTATTTTATTAATAAATGAATTTAATTCATACATTATTTCATCCCTATACTTCCAAACAAACTGTGTTCTAATTGTAGAGGTTAAGACATACATAGTGACATCTTGAGAGGTAGTTCTGAATCATAGAATGGAAAATGTTTGGGTTCTCTGGTCATAAAAGTCTGGACCCAAATCCCAGCTCTGTGATTTACTAGCTGTATAAATTTGGCAGCTGATTTAATCTTTCTGAGTCTCAATTTCCTCCTGTGTAAAATTAAGATAATAATTCTTATCTTTCTGGGTATTTCATGAATGGCAAGTAATATTTGTAAATTTTCTGATTCATAATACACAATCTTCAAATAGTAACTCTTGCTTGGATCCCTTTATCTAAATTCTATATCTGAGCTCTTTTCAGCATTCTATTTTTCAGCAAGATATGTAAGTGGCTTAAGAAAATTGGCTCACATAATAGATTTTTTTTTTAAAAATCAGATTTTCTTGTATATCGTATGACTTAATCTTCTAAATCTAAATATAGCTTATCTAGCATCACTCAGAATTAAACAAGAATAGATTGTCAAAACTACAGAATTGTTTTTATAATGCCTAGATTTAAATTTTTTAAATTTATCTTTCTCTTAAAACTTTCTCCCCTTGTGAGTAAAGTTGGCTGCAAGTAGTTGCTAATCTTTACATCCTACAACTTGACCCCTGGAAAGAGTTACTGACTGTGGCTGTATCTGGTTCTAAGTCCAAACATTTCAGAGAAGGGAATCATTTGTTCAGTTTGGATGATGTGTCCAAAACTGGATCGACAAATGTGGCCAAAATAGAGTTGTGTAGGAACACGGAGCATTTGGAGATGTACAGACTATTGGAACTGCAAAGCATATTAAATCTTACTTTTCTAGTAACTTTATTTTATAGATTAGTCATCTGTGACAACAAATGCTCGGCAACTTGCTGAAGTGATGAAACCCAGATTGGAATAAGGATCCAGTGGGTTTCTGATACTTAAAGGTATTAAAGGGGCCATGAAAATCAATGAAGAGCAAGGAAGGAAGGAAAAGGACAGGCAAGGGAGAGACGCAGGAGGAGGGAGAGAAGGAAGGAAGGAAGGCAGGAAGGTTGAAAGAGGTCTCGCCCTCTAGATGGTGCTTCTCCATTTTAACGTTTCACTCATCTTCTTTTCTTAGGACAGATCTGTAGATTGCTGCTCACGAAGCTGGTTCTTGGGTGGACCAAGCTCTTATACCATTAGAAAAAGAAAAAAAATTATTGGGTTCTGCCCGGCTTGGAAAATCAGTGTAAAATACAAAATGTATTACAATACACTTCAATTCCTTAACAAGCACTTAGCTTCACTAGATACGTACACTTCACTTGTTGCTAGTAATGTCTTTAGTGACTCCTTGCTGTACCAGGTAATGACTTGAATTATTAAAACACTGCCATAGAAACACTATGTTCTGTCTTCACCAAGGCTTACCTTTAAACATATGGACCTTTGAGATAGCACTATTTATGTACTGTGGTATTTTCCTTGGAGCTATTCAAGTATGATGAATGATTTACTCAATAAAATTGACTTTTTGCCTCCCAAGTCCAAGGCAGTTACTTAAAAGTGCAAAGAAAAATAAAATGACTCTTTGAGAACTAGTCTAATTAAGAGGAAAAGGCTTGTCAAAGGTAATTATTGACATTTTGTAACAGCATACTAAATATTTGGAAAAAAACTTCTGGCATAATATAACAAAAAAGTTGAAAAAAAGTGATGGCATATTCTTAAAGTCATCAGATAGCTAAGGAAGTAATGACAAACAGCATCAACTGCTGAAAGGAAACAGAAATCCAGAGAGAAACCTGGATTTTTGTAATTGCCTCTGCTCTGTGGGCACTTGCCATTCCAAAATAGGTCTGACAGGTTGAGCAGTGCTTTTGGAAGGTCTCTGGGTCTAGGCAGAATTAAGTTAGAAGCCAACGTTACCAAATAAGGTGGTCCTGGTGGTCCTGGTCCACTGTGATTGGGTTTGGAACCAAAGGGGATGCACTCTTAGGATTTATTCTCTTAATGACTTTCATATATAACTCCTAAGAGTGCTCATCACAAGGAAAATGATTTTTCTGTTCCTTTAATTTTTTTGTCTATATCAGATGATGGGTGTTCACGAACCTCATGTGTGATCATTTCACGATACATGCTAGTCAAATCTTAATGTGTACACCTTCAACTTGTGCAGTGCTATGTGTCAGTTACATCTCAATAAAACTGGAAGAAAAAAAAGAAAACATTGGAAGGCAAAAATATACGTGAGAGAGATCACTGAGGTTGGAGCTGAGATTTAGAGGGAGAGGTAAGTGGTCAACTAGGAGTCTATCAGTCTCTCAAGCTGTCACTGCTCAAGCTTAGACCCTAGAAGCCAAGCCAGATGTCAGAGTGGCACGAAGTCTTCCCCCTCCCACACACAAAGTACCCTTTCAATCTTCCTAAAGAGTAGAAACTTCTGGTAATTTAGCAGGAATTTATTTCAGATTTTTAGCTGAGCTATCAAAAGCTGAACAGCATTAAGGCACACCATTTGACTTCACACAGTACCACTCTGTGCTGACAACCTCCTTTGGTTCTCTTGTTTTCATAAAACTTTTTCTTTAGTCTCATCCAGTTTCTGAATGAAAACTAGGGTTTTAGAGATTGGTTGGCTCTAAAGGAAGACACCCCAGAATCTCTGCAGTTCAGAACCAGACAGAAAACAAGCTTCGGCTCGGTTTCCCTGGGGATCATCTTCTACTCGGAGCCGCCTTACTCAGGTTACTGCTGCTGCTGCCAGGCTGGCTCCTCTGTTCTTAATTCCTTAGCCTAGACACAGGCAAAGCCCCCTTCCTTTGCTTCCCTTCCTTCACGATAGCTGAGACATTGTGGAACTTTCAAAGAGTCTTCGATAAATATTAAGAAATAGTCTACACCAAAGTCAGCATCCTCAGGGCTTTTGAGCCTTATTCTATTCTACCTGCTGTCTTGAGATCTCTTTATTAACCCCAAAAGACAAAAAACAAATGGATAATTCCCTGCTTAAATATTTTTTATTACCTACTCTGTTCTGGGTAAGGGAATTCACTGAGAAATGGCACGTGAATGAAAATATAGAGCATAGAATTTGTGGAGGAGGAAGAGTCCCATTGAGGGTTTTCTGTAAGGGAAACACCGCTGCCAATCACTTGGCGTTGGTGGTGCTAGAAGCTCCAGAAACTCTGTGCTTCCCTAGGAGAACACTGCCCTCCACTACAGCTCTTCTCAGAAGATTAAATATTCGACGTGCTACCGTTTCCCTTTGCTCATTTCTCCAAGTGATGAATTCCTAGGACCATCAGGGAGAGGTTGGAGAGATGGCAACTATTAATGAGGCTATTTTCATGATTTAGGAGTGAGGCCAGGAAAGTCATAAGCTCCTGAACTTGGCTAGTCACAATGAAAAAGGAAAAGAGAAGAGGGGAGGGAAGGGAGGAGGGAAAGAAGCATAGATGGAATTTCATTAGGATTTATTGAGTGACATTGGTGAGTGCTTGAGTGGGTAGAAAAGGAGAAGACGGAGGAGGAGGAGTAGGCTGCCTACAACGACCTTTCATTTCTCCAAGATTTTGTTTGAACTGTTTCTAGAGACACCTTTCCAAGTTCTCTGTCTCAGCCCCTGGAATTTGACATTCTGCTTCCCACATGAAAGCGTCCGTGGAATTAAGCATTCCAATGCTTTCTAAGGTCCTGTTCTTTCCTTGGACTCTGTCTCATTTCCCTCAAACCACAATTGTTTATTCACTGTCAGTTTTTTGTCTCAAGTGCACCTGCATCTGTATTGCTACTGTTTTCATCAGACTTTGTAAAGAGGAATATTTACCCTTGATGAACATGAGGAATATTTAGTACGCATCGAGCGACTACAGGTGCTTGTTGGTTAATGTCTTGGATGAGGGTGTCCTAACACCTAGACAACTTTGGAAGTAACTCTTTTTTTCCTCCATCACACTCACCCCGTTGCTGTTTCTCTAACAAAATGGGCACTGCCTCAGTTCAGAGCTTTTGTACTTGTTTCATCTGCCTGGAATGGTCTTCCCTCGAACATCTATCTACATGGCTCAATCCTTCATGATCTCCAGAATCACCCTGCTCCTGACAACTCCATACAAAATGGCAAAGGCCACTGCTCACCCTCCAGCCACTCTCGACCCTGCTTTCTTCTGCTGTTTTCTCCATAATACTTCTCATCTTCTGACATTCTGTGAAGTTACTATCTGTTTATAATCAGTCTCTCCCACTAGAATGTATGCTCCACAAAGACAGGGTCTTTGTTTGTTTGTTTGTTTGTTTACTGCTGTACATTTCCAGCACCAAGGACAGTGTCTGTTACAATGTAGATAGTTACTAGGTGAATGAATAAAGATATATAAGGTATAGAGGGAAGAATTTCATATGAAGAAACTGAAGCCTAAAGAAACGAATCAACTTAATGAATACAACATGAGTAACATTAGCAATTATTACTATCACTATCATTATTTTACCTTCATTTTTAAGAACCTATGTTTTGACATTTACATTAGCTCCAATCATCACAGCAATGCTGCAAGATGGATATCCGGGAGAGTTACATAGATGGTACTAATGGGTGGAAGAATAATTTCCTGACAAAAATAGTGATTTGTTATATTTGGACAGAATCCGTGCTTCCCAGCTATTTATCTGCTAGGTTGCACTCTATCCGTGTCACTTTGCTTTCTTCTACCTTCTACTTGCACACTGAAGCAGCACAGAATGTCACTGTATCTATGCCTATTGACTAAACGTATTTTAATTCTTTGTGTGTATGTGTGTGTGTGTGTGTGTGTGTGTGTGTATAGCATCTTTATCCTTCCATCTGTTCATGGACATTTGGGTGGCTTCCATGTCATGGCTATTGTAAATAGTGCTGCTATGAACATTGAGGTATATATATCCTTTTGAATTAGAGTTTTCATCTTTTCTGAATATTTGCCCAGGAGTGGGATTGCTGGATCATATGGTAAGTCCATTTTTAGTTTTTAAAGGAATCTTCATACTGTTCTCCATAGCGGCTGCACCAGCTTACATTCCCACCAGCAGTACAGGAGGGCTCCCTTTTCTCTACACCTCTTTAGCACTTACTAGTTGTAGACTTTTTGATGACGGCCATTCTGACTAGTGTGAGGTGATACCTCATTGTAGTTTTGATCTGCATTTCTCTAATAATTAGCTATGTTGAGCATCTTTTCATGTGCCTGTTGGCCATCTGTATGTCTTCTTTGGAAAAATGTCTGTTTAGGTCTTTGGCCTATTTTTTGATTGGGTTGTTTGTTTTTTCTGATATTGAGTTATATGAGCTGTTTGTATATTTTAGAAATTAGTCCTTTGTCAGTCACATCATTTGCAAATATTTTAGCCCATTCTGTAGGTTGTCTTTTCATTTTGTTTATTGTTTTCTTTACTGTGCAAAAGCTTATAAGTTTGATTAAGTCCTATTTATTTTTGCTTTTATTTCTTTTGCCTTGGGAGACTGACTTAAGAAAGCATTGCTACAATTTATGTCAGAGAATGTCTTGCCTATGTCCTCTTATAGGAGTCTTATGGTGTCATGTCATATATTTAAGTTTTTAGCCCATTTTGAGTTTATTTTTGTGTGTGCTGTGAGGCAGTGTTCTAACTTCACTGATTTACATGCGGCTATCCAGCTTTCCCAGCACCACTTGCCGAAGAGACTGTCTTCTCTCCATTGTATGCTCTTGCTTACTTGTGAAAGATTAGTTGAATGTAGGTGTGTGGGTTTATTTCTGGGCTCTCTGTTCTTTTCCATTGATCCATATGTCTGTTTTTGTACCAATACCACACTCAGCCATAAAAAAGAATGAAAAAACACTGCAGCAACATGGATGGACCTAGAGATTATTATACTAAGTCTGGTAAGTCAGAGAAAGACAAATATCATATGATATCACTTATATGTGGAATCTAAAAAGGAGATACAAATGAACTTATTTATAAAACAGGAAACAGATTCAGAGACATAGAAAACAAACTTATGGTTACCAAAGGGGAAATGGGGCAGAAGAGATAAATTAGGAGTTTGGGATCAACAGATACACACTACTATGTATAAAATAGATAAACAACAAGGACCTATTGTATATCACAGGGAACTATATTCAATATCTTATAATAACCCATAATGCAAAAGAATCTGAAAAAGTGTATATAAACTGAATCACTTTGCTGTACATCTGAAAGTAGCACATTGTAAATCAACTATGCTTCAATAAAAACTTTTAAATGTATTTTAATTCTTTACAGAATGGTCACAGGAGGTATTCAGAACAGGCTAGAATAAATGTTAAGAGCTAGGTAGTGTATTAGTTTCCTAGGGCTACTGTACTAAAGGACCACGAACTGGGTGACTTAAAACAATGGAAATATATTGCCTCATCGTCCTAGAGGACAGAAATCAAATGTGTCAAAATCAAAGGTCCAAAATCAATGTGTTGGGAGGGCCATATTCCCTCCAAAACTGTAGAGGCAAATCTATCCTTGGGTTTTCCTAGCTTCTGATGGTGACCACCGATCCTTGGCATTCCTTAGCTTGCAACTACAGCTCTCCAATCTCTGTCTCTGTCTTCACATTGCATCCTCCCTGTGTGTCTTTATCTTCATGTGGCCATCATCTCTGAGGGAGACTGTGTCCTAATTTCCTTTGTCCTATAAGGACACCACTCATGTGGAATGAGGGCCCACTCTAGTTGACTTTATCTTAATTTGATTACAGGTAAAGACTATTTCCAAATAAGATCATATTCACAGATCAAGAGTTAGAACTCCAACATGTCTTTTTGGTGGGGACACAATTCAGCACATAACAGGTGAGGAGCATCAGCATGGTAGGAGTGCTAATAATGAGTTTAATATCCTCGAGCTCTTTCTCAGTTCTGACACTTCCTGTATGTTGTCTCCTTTGTCTCATTCCTCTGGCCCCCTCTGCTCGCATTCCAGTGGTAGGAGGGAGCCAGCTCACAGCAGCCCGGGAGAGCCACTGGTTAAATTTTCAGGAGCTAGTTCCTACAAACAGCAATTTTTCCACTTCCACCCCACCCCCAGCCCCCACTCCCACCAAGGAATTACTCCTAAAGTCTTCTTTTCTTTCAGGGGTATCCTGGGTAGATGCTGAAGGAGACTAAGTTCAAGGAGCATGAAGTATGGGCTACCTTTGTGCACATGCCTATAAACTGGTCAGTCTCGGTTGTAGGAAAAAAAAAAAAAAGACTAAAACATGTTTTTTCTTGTTCCTCAAATTATGTCAGTACCTGGCAGTTATTTATGTTTCAAGAGTCAACAGAAGGCAGGCAAGGGACCAGGGAACATGAAAAGTGTTTAAAGGATGTGATTTACTACTCAGAGATGTGTCAGTGATGTGGAATGAATTAAAAACAAGAAGTCTTCCAGGAGAAAAGATTTCTTTAGAGATGTAATTAATTGACCTGGCTTGGGTCTTTCCTTTCCCAGAGAAGTAGTTGTCAGTGAAGTGCTTCCAACACTGCCCTGGCTGTAATTGTTATTCAAGTTCATTCTGCAAAGTCATTTTCACTTAAGAATTCTAGCAATTCACCAAAAATTTACAGGCTAGGCTTTTGTCTTGCCACACACCTTGGAACTGATCTCAGAATTAAGAACCAAATACAGTCAGCAATTATCTTAAACATTTGTTTTCAGAAATAAATTTTTTCCCGTATTTGTCAGAATTGGCTCAGGGTTCTTTTTCAACTTAATCTTTGTTAGCAGCATGAAAAACTGTTAAATGTTCAGGCATAAGCAAGTCATTACTCCACATCTGAACTCTAGAGAGCTTCTGGTTGTCATGGTGATGTGACTGCACACGTGAAGCTAGCATTGGCAACCTCGTGTTTTCATTAAAATATCATGCACATTTGCATGAACTCCTGCCCAGAGCATTGTTACTGTGTTTGATTCTGCCCCCACCCCCTTGTCCCATAATAGTGCCAGGGGATTTCATGTTTCAAAGCCAAGCCTGTTTGAGTTCACTGCGTTTATTATTGATCTGTCTCGGATGGAAGTTGAGTTGTATTCAAGGCTTAACGTATACAAATAGAGAGCTGGCTATATACCTGTACAGTTAATCCTGACAATTACTTTTCCCCTGAACCCTGTTTTTTAGCGAATGATTTTAGTTTCTTTATCTTGCCTCCTCCGGCATTAGAATGTCTTCCTTCAAATTTCTCCTTCTGGACTTTTAATGTTGCTATTACTCTTGAAGAGGTAGGTTTCTTTTCTGTTTCCCAACCCCTCTTCCCCATACCTTCCTCCCAGGACCTTATTATGTTCCTTTTGGCTTAGGGCTCTCATCATACCTTTTCATTGATTTGATCATTTTGTTTATTCAGTTGATAACTATTTCTGGCATGTTAACTACATGGTAGGCTAGGTGCTGGGTCCAAGGTACACAAGGACAAAATTAGTTGATAAGAGATATAAGCTTTTGCTGACTACGCTTTTCTTGAAATAGTCTGTGTATTTCAGGGACGACAGCCATGTTCACAAAGGTTCACCAAGGCACACAAATTATTTATTGAGTCCCACAGACTATCAAATAACATGAGTTTACTTTTTGTTCCCACGTCATTATTTAAACATTCTTTTGTTGAGCTAAAGTCTTGAATAAATAAACCGACGACTAGAAAGTGTCAGCGCAGTTATCAATATGGTAATATACAGATTATAATGGCTGTTAAATATTACATAGTACACATCAACTCCCTCCCCCCCCACACACACACTGAAGTTAAGACAAGACTCTTTAGCAATAACTGAAACGTTTTATTTCAGAGACTCTTACAGAACTTCCATGTGATGCCTCATTGTACTTCTATACAAACCTCTGTTCATCCTGCCCCTCACCTTTCAAAATTCTATTCAGGTGTCACTTGTTCTTTGAAGTGTTTTATAACAGGAAGTAAAAGGATAGTAATTAATACTAAAAGTATTTTTTTAGAACTCTGGAGGTAAATTCCAGCACATACACACGTTATACACACACGTATATGATATGTAAAGTATGTATTGGGGAGTAAAGTGTATTTATTGTCATGGATTGTGTTAGAAACAAGTTTGACAATGCAGAATTCTATAATACATGTAAAGCATTTCACATGATAGCAACACATAGGAGGAGCACAAGGTTTGCCACAAACATCGTGACAGAACAATTTTGAGGACAGGCTGATTAATGGTGTGAAATATAGCAGAGAACAAAGCAGATGAAATTGGAAATGAAGTTATTGTTTTGGAAATAATTAACTTGTATGAAATCAAAGGTTATCAACAAAACATGACTTAGTCTGCAAATATTTATCCTTAATAACATACACAGTAACATGGCTTTATAGGGCTATGTGATAGTAAAAATACAGAGAAAAATTATACATGGAAAGAAACAGACAAGGTAATTTCTACACAGAAATTACAATAAGCAAGGAATAGCAGTTTCATCTCTCTAAGTTTGTTCTTTAAAAGGAAGGAAAAGAGTTACATTATATATAGAGAAATACAGATGATATAGATATTGAATATAGTTTTTCTGAAAAATCTTTAATTAAAAGAAGCAGTCTTGGAACTTGGGACGCATAAAACCTTTATGAGACTCCTTTTTTTTTTTTTTTTCCCTGCCTGATAGGGAATGATACTTTGGTGGAATTCCCAGTAGGGCGGGAGAGTCTGGGGATAAGCTTTATGATTTCTCCAGTGGGAATCTGCAGACGACAAACACAGCAGTGGCTTCCCGTTCCCGGCTGCCTCTGGAACAAATGCCACTCCACCCACCTTTTCATAAAGAGTTTGGTTAAGGTTCTTAAGGTGTTCGAGTAATTAGTCCCCAGGTGTCTGGAGAGGGTGAATAGGAGGAGAAAGCAGAAGAAGTGGGGTAGGTGGACACAGAGGAAGTCAAATATCTCCTTTTTACCCCATTAGAGGGAAGACCTTACTGCCTGACCTCACTGTGGAGTCCCAGTGCCCTGATCTCTTCTCCACAGCCTCTCTCTCTCTCTCTCTTTTTTGAATTGAAGTATAGCCAGTTACAGGTTCTAGCTTCAATTCTGCTGAGTGATCCTAACAAAGCATTTGGTTTTTCTAATTTCTACTGTTTTCCTAATTTCTCGTTATGTTTCCTCTGAGGGGCATCAACCCACTGGAGTAGACCAAAGGAGAACCTTAGGGGAGGTGAATCCCTAAAGATGGATGAGTTAGCCTGTTAGTGAAGCAAGAGGACAGAATGAAAGGACATGTGCAAAAGTAAAGAGACAAGAGAGAGAAAGCATTACAGGTTCTACAAGGAGTTTGGTGTGGCTGGATCGTAGAGGGCATTTAATGACGGGATGTGTCGTGAGGCTGCAGACAGGAGGGCCAGCTCATTAAATGACAACCATGTTGGACATCCGTCACACCCTGACTGTGTCAGGCACTTTGCTCTATGCTTTGCATATATTATTTCACTTAATCCTCATGCAAACTCCACAAGAGGCAGGTACTGAAAGAAGTTATGAAATGGCTTAGAAACCACAGGAAACTGAGAAGATTATGTAACTTGACTCAGATCCTGTAGCTAATACATAACAGAGTCAAGCCTTTGTCTGTCTCTTGCATCCGTGCTCAAATCCGTGCCATCAGCTTGAATGGAGAGTCAAAGATAAGTTTTAAAGACAGAACAAAAAGATTTTATATATATATATATATATATATATATATATATATATATATATATATTTCAGGAAAACTTGTAGGATGTAAAGAGTGCAAAAATGGAGGGTTGGAGGTTTGATTGGGATTCCTCCTCTAAACTGCTTTAATCTCATGAGTTTATCAGTACCATTTGAGAGCTGAGCATGTGTCTTATTTTTCTTTTGATTACCAGCACTTAACAGTGCCTGGAATGTAGCAGATATTTATTGAGGAAATAACTGATTACTATTATAATTATGTAAAAGACAAATGATGAATGCCTAAACTAAGGCAGTGACAATGGGATTAGAAGTGGAATGGATTAAAAAGCCAGTTGAATGAATTTATGCCAGGCAAATAAATTAATGTTACTTTTAACAGCAAAAATGTTTGAAATTCAGGGGACTTTTCTAATATTTTTAATTCAAAGACCAATTCGAATGGTGGCTTATCATGTACCACTGGAAGACCAGAAAGGAAGTAGTAGGGGTATGAGAGTCTATTGGTGTCTCCTTAAATGATTCATGCGGGCAACCGTGACCCCAAGATCAGGCAGGTGGGGTATATTAGGGAATGTAGCATGAAGTTCTGATTCTCAAGTAGCAGACTGGTTTCAAATCTCTTTTTTGCAAGAGTAGGTGTATGACGTTGGTTAAATCGGAGACTCTGATTTCTCATCATGATGATGGAGTAATGTTGCAGGGAAGAGATGAAATAATAATGATAATAGTCCTTTTAAAACAGTATTTTGCTATCTAAATCCGAGTGTTGATTAGATTATTTCTAGTGCAAAAGCTGCAATGCCTCAACTGTATTTATAATTGAGTTTTAATATGTAAGTCTGGTGATTTATTGTTGTTGGTAAATTTTCTTACTGTGACACTATTAGTACTGATATTAGAGGTTATTAAAACTGAATATAGTCTATTACAAAAGCTACTGGAACATTATACATTTTGTACATTTAAAATTTTCTATAATGACTATCTATTACTTTTGTAATCTGCAGAGAGCTGAGATTATTATTTCTGAAGTCTCTGAAATTATATTTGCCAATGATTTTTTTATTTAGGAGTCACAGCAGAGGAGAAGTTCATAAATTTAAAACAAGAAAAGTCATTTTTCGTGCTCTAATAGGTAGATTGCCAAATTTAGACTCTGAGCACAATTTTTCAGAACTTCCTGCTAGACAGAAGCGGACCCATTTCCACAGTGGTGGTCCAAGCAGAAAGATGTACACAGACCTAAGTGTACCTGAAATGATGACCTTTTGCTGAAAAATCATTTGGAACAGCATTTGTTTTGCAATAGCTGTCATGTTGTGTAGAGGCAGAAACAGGACAAAAATGAAGGTTATTTTAGTTTTCTTCTAGTCACCTTACAGACCACAACAGCTAGAGCACAAATCTAAGTATAAAAGTTTATGAGACTTTGCTAAATAAATACCCTGTTAGAACGTACCACGCATCTGGTCTGGGTCATGCTGCTCCCAAACTCTGAGTATTTCAGTAAATTCAGTAATTGGGTGAGGTCATAGGATGTATATTTTCTTTTTTTGGGCAAATGTCAAAGCATCATAAAATTATATGCTTTAAAAGAGAGTTTAATGGCAACGTGCCTTTAAAATAAGGTAGATATGAATAGGAATTCAAGTTCTAAATCTTTCTAGCTGGATGACCTAAGGTGAGTTGCTGAACCACTTGCAGAATTGGGGTAGTTATACGCACCTAACAACATTTTTGTAAAGATTAAGAAAGACTGTGTAAGTAATGAATAATTTCCTCTAAAATTTCTTAGGTGTTCAATATACAGTTCCTCAAAGCAGGAATCCCAGAGAGATGACCGTCTAGAATCTATTTGAGTATTGTGCATGTACTTCTATGCAAAGCTGCTTGTTCTATTTTTTTTAAAGCACTACGATTTCTCTTTGGTCATTTTGTTAAAGTGTGCTGACCCTCTGACTCATTTAACAGTTTTTATTCCGCATTTGCCCAATGTTGCATTTAAGAAGTTGCTTTGATACTATTTCAGAGAAGGAAAAAGCTAAAAGGTGTTCGTCCTTCCCCTTACAGAGTTTATAGTCTAACGGGCAATAAATAAACACATAAAATGGGAGGAGAGACCAGGAAGATGTAACCTAAGCTAGGGAGTTATTAATTACCTCTTGAAGAAAAGAAAATTAAGCCGAGACCTACGGGAAGAATGAAATCGTTTCAGCATAGTAGAAGCTCAACACATATTTGTTGAAATGCATTGAGATATGTTTAACCAAATCATTGCCTATATGTGGGCCTGAAATTTTAGGAATATAGTCCTTAATATTATGAAAGAACCTTCAGTATTAGGAAAACGGCACTTATGGTTTCTTTTTTATTTTCAAAGTAATGCATCTATAAATGTACAAAGGAGAGCACAGAAATACGTAAAATGAAAAGGAGTAGGTTTCCCTTCTTCTTTTGTCTCCAGCCTCACTCTCCAGTGGCAATTACGTTCAAACACTTCTAATTTTATTTCTCTTAGTGGTCATCTCTATTATCATTAACAAAATGTTTATAAGTCTATCTATAATTCAGATAACATCTATTTACTTTGCACACTGAAAAGTGAGGTGTTGACTTACACTGCCATCTTACATTTGCTAGTTTTTGATAATTTTATTATTGTATGTCATCATTCCTTAAATACTTACATTAGTTTATAAAATATACTAAATCCTATCTTTTTTTCAGTGTTTTCCCAGCTTTGTTGAGATAAAGTTGACAAAACTGCATGTATTTGTGTACAGTTTGATGTTTGATATACATATACACTGTGAAATAATCATCACAATCAAGCTAATAAACATTTCCATCACTTCGCATAGATATCATTTTCTTACCTTTTCTTTCTTTTTCTTTTCGTGGTGAGAATACTTAGTATGTACCCTCTTAGCACATTTCAAGCATGCAATACAGCCTTGTTAAGTATAGTCACATTGCCGTACATTAGGGCACCAAAACTTACCCATTTTGCAAAATTGAAACTTGTACCCCTTGACCCACATTTCCCCATTTCCCTCTCCCCCAGATCTTGGCAATCACCGTTCTACTCTCTGCTTCTATGAGAGTGACTATTTTAGATTTCCCACATAAGTTAAATCAGACAGTATTTGTCTTTGTCTTTGTGTATCTGGCTTGTTTCATCTAACATAATGTCCTCCCAGTTCATTCACTTGTCACAAATGGCAGGATTTCCTTCTTTTTTAAGACTGATAATACTCCAATGTGATATATATGTATTTAAAACAATTTATTTGTCCATGCATCCATCCATCCATCCATCCAAGGATATTTAGGTAGCTTCCATATTTTAGCTGCTGTGAATAAATGCTGCAATAAACTTGGGAGTGCAGATACCTCTTTGAGATACTGATTTCACTTATTTTGGGTATATACTCAGATGTGGGATTTCTGGCTCATAACGTGGTGCTATTTTTAATTTTTTGAGGAACTCCTACCCAGTTTTCTAAATATCTATGCCCATTGGCACTCCCACCGACAGTCCACAAGGGTTCCTTTTCTCCGCATTCTTGCCAACATCTGTTACCTTTGTCTTTCTGATCACCATTCTAGCAGGTGTGAGGTGGTGTCTCACTGTGGTTTTGTTCTGCACGTCCTTGATGACTACTGATGCTGAGCAGATTTTCATATACCTGCTGGCCATTTGTATGTCTTCTTTGGAAAAATGCCTTATCAGGTCCTTTGCACATGTTTTTTAGATTCAAATTTTGATAACTTTTTTTTAATTAAAGTATAGTTTATTTATAATATTATATTACTTCAAATATTTTTATAGGTTATACTCCGTTCAAAGTTACTGTCAGATAATAGTTATATTTCCCTGTATGGTACAATATAGCCTGTGGCTTATTTATTTTATACATAGTAGTTTGTATATTTTAATTCCATGCCCCTATCTTGCTTCTAAAAGATACTCATTAAGATAATTTAATGAATGGTTTAAAATTTTGAAGACAATTGTCAGAAACTTAATGAAAAAAGAAGTAAAAGTCATAAATCATATTGAGGGGTTTTCTGTTCAAGACATGGACAAGAGATTTTACTGGTTAACCTGCCTAGAGATGAAAGTTATAAACTCTAGACAAAAATATGAAAACACAACTATGTGAAGGCTCTGGAGAGCAACCAATGCAGGCAAAGTTTAGAAGCTGTTCAGTACATGGATGAGGGGAACTGCATTTGGATGAGTTTTTCTGTCTTTATGGCTTTTAATGTGGGGCAATTTCCATTTCCTGCTGAGCAAAGTACCAAACTTGTAAAGAAACCAGCATAGAGTCCAGAGAAAAAGACCTGAAAAGCACTAGTTGGTTTGTTTTTTTTTTTTAAACCATTTTCTGGTTTAGTATTGAATGAGGAAGATGAATCTGATGTTTTTAAATTAGGTAGTTGGTCCAGGAAAGCTACCATGGGAAGAAGACGTAATAGAGATTTGGTTCAGAAGTTATACATATGCTGGCCTCCTCCATGTCACATGTGCTCGGATATGAACTCAGCTTCTAGGATTAGGAACCGATCCGAGATGAAAGAATCATTATGGCTGACATATGTTTTCCCAAATTTGGGGGCAGGGTCTTTTCCTGTAAACTTATAATTTAAAATTAAACTCGCCTCTTAATCTTCTTAGCCTATTTCACCCCGATAAAATAAATAAGTTACAGGGGTAAAATATATAGCATAAAAATACAGCTAATAATATTGTAATAACTTTGTATGGTGACAGATTGTTACTAGACTGATTGTGGTGATCATAATGTCTGCAAATATCAAATCATGATGTAGCACACCTGAAACCAACATAGTATCTGTATTTCAATGAAGAAATTAAACTTGCTTTTGATAAGCTGGGGGAGAAAAAAGAAAATATGTATATTTTTAGTACAATTCCTTATATAGAAGATATTTAAAGGGTGTTCATAAGCATTGTACAGTAACAATTCAAGGGATAGATTTTCCCTGAAAATAGGAGTATGCTTTTTAAACTAAAACATCTTATTGCATATTTTAATCCCCAATGTAAGAAATCAAATAATATACTCTGTAGGTCATAATGTTTGCATAACATCATTTTAGAACATTATAAAAATAAAGCAAATCCCACTTTTGACTAAGGACGCTGGCTGACATTTTACTTTCAACATGTTACATTCTGTCTTTATATTTTTAAACAATGGCAAAAATTCAGAATATGAAGGGCCAAGCTGCTCTTGTTGGCTCTGGATCTGCCTTGCTTTTTTGGGTTTCAGTCAAATATTTGACATCAGTTCAGCTTACTTTTAGACTGGTAATTTCAGAAGTCGACATTATCCCATTTATGTAGTTCAGATGCACATCTTCAAGTTCTCCAAGAACTATGTCACTGTTTGCCAAATGAAGATTCGCACAACACACTCTTCTCACTGGCAATGGTTATGGTATGGAAGAAAGAGCAAGGCCTGTAAGTCAGATAGTCTGGATTTGAGTTCCTGCTTCACAACCTTTTAATCTTAGACAATTGACTTAAACATTCCCAGCTTATTTCCTTGAGTGAAAAATGGATGGGGATGGTAATACCATCCTATATTAGCCGTAGGATCTAGCTAATCATAACTGTAACCATAATGAGGAGGAGGAGGAAAAACATAGCTGTTGAAAGTGTTACTGGAGCTAGAAGTAATGTGATTAGTATTTACAGTAACATTTATTAAATTGCTTTTGATGTACCAGGTATTACTGAGTATTAGAATGAAGAATGTTCCTTGTCTTCCTCCCTAAAGTAGCTCAAATCGTCACCCTGTGTAGAATCTTAATGAGGAGGGTGCCTCCGAGGGTAACCCTGAGAGGTGATCACTTTGGCAAGCCTGGCCATCTCTAGACTGGCTAGGGGCCCAAGAGGTGCATTGCAGGTGTGTCTTTATGCTTCCTAATTAAAGACCCATTTCTTCAAGATCCACAGGTTCCCAGGAAGAAAGCAGGAAGCTGTCTATTTACTACTCCATAGGTTCTCATTATCTCCATTACAGGTGGTTGCGTACCTTTCAGCCACCTCCAGGTCATGGCTTAGATTTATGAGGCTGAGCGGTGTCTGGCATAACGGAGGGAGAGAACTGTGAGTCAGCATCTTTCATCTTTACTCAGAGTCGCATCAGAGAAGTTCATGTGGTTAAAATTGAGAGACAATGATGCGTCCGCGGTTTAATTCTCCCTCAATCCCAGAATGACGGGATGCCCTTGGGCAGGTTACTGAACTTGGCTAAGTCTAAAATGGTTCACTCTCTCTCCCGGTGGTTCCTTTGTCTATGCCTTCAAGGCTGACTCTGACGGATACATTATTTCCTCTGGTATGTTGTAAAATTTAGTTCAAATTCAATAGTGAAGTTCTGCAGGTCACGTGGCTCCCCGGGGTGGTTTTGCACACTTCTTTCCTGAGTCGCTATGTCTTTGCTTTACAGTCGCTATTCATTTCCCTAGTGTGTAACTTCTCCTTGCCCCACCCCTTTTATCTCCATCTAATGCAGGTTGGGTCTTCTAGATAGGCAGAGCTGGCACTAGACAGAAGCATTTGTCTTGCTTTGAAATTCCAGACAACTGCTGCTTCTCCAAGAACCATTACAAATGGCAGTTGGGGCTAAGCAAGGCAGACAGCCCACACTGGTCCCTGACATTATATGACACTGACCTTTTGTTCCATAGAAGTCAATTTTTATTCATGATTGAGACTATTTTCAATTAATTGTGCTAGTTAATGTCTAAGAAACACTATCTGTTATATTTGTAATCAAGATATATTGTGTCCTTTGTGCTTCCATTATCTTTGGGCCATGTAATTCTGTTGGAAGAAAGAAAGTAATTAGATTTGCTCAGAATGATTTATTCTTTACAAATGTATTCTGCTTATTGTTTCTGATTCTATTTTTTTTTTTTGAGAGGCAGAATCATGGCATTCATCATTTAAAAAAATAAAAGCAATCTAAGAGACATCTTTTCATAAAGTCCTCAGTGACATCATATCTGAGTTTGGATCGGAGTTATAATTCTTGAATAATATGAAAACATTACATGTTTCCTCTGCACTGCATCTTTTTGTCTGGGAGGTTGTATAGTATATTGGAAACCCTTTGCAGTCATACAAACTTGGGTTTAAATAATGACAATGTTACCTTGTTGCTTTGTGAATTTGACAAGCAGGTTAACATATCCTCAGTTTTTCCATCTGTAAAATGGTGTTAATAATAGCTACCTTACAGAATGTCATGATCATTGTATCATACAGCATCTATAACAGGCTTGACATGATGCCTGGTAGATTTTTTTGTTTGTTTGTTTTTTTAATAGAGGTACTGGGGATTGAACCCAGGACCTTGTGCGTGCTAAGCATGTGCTCTACCACTGAACTATTACCCGCCCCACTAGATTGCTGATATTAGTTTCCAGGCCTCACTCCCTGACTTCAGCTCATAAATCTTTCCAAAGAAATGTCCCTACTTGGGCAATCTCTGCTCAAGCCTGAGAGAATGGGACTCTATGATCTGTTTTTTTGTCACATAAGTATGTCTTATTTCAGTGGCTGGAATCTGGCACAGTCCAGAGGGTATGACAATCATAAATATCTTTACAACTACCTTCATTTTCTTAACATGAGTTTTCTTAGGGAGGCTAACGAAAAAAAATGGTTCAGAAGTGCTGAAATTAAAGTAACCAGCAAATGTATTGGCAAGCTCTGATCAGCGTACACTTGTGACCTGGGCTGTCTGCCCCTAGACCAGTCCGAGGTAGTGCTTTTCAGAGTGCTAGCGTTCATGTACAGGCCACATCACATCCATAGTATGGGCATACCAACTGTAGGACTTGGGCAAGTCACTTTTGAGCCTGTTTTTTTTTTTTTTCATATTTCAGTTTTATTAGGTAGAATTGTTACAGTACGACTGCATACATATAATATATTGCATGTAAATACATAGACACAATATACTGCACGTATTTTAAAAAATTTACATATATGTACTGTTCAGTTTCTAAGAACGTTTAGAGCTTTAGCTTTTTAAACTTGCATAGTTATCAAAGGAATAAAGCCGATGGCAAAATAAGAATTAATTCAAAGAGATACATACATACCGCTATTAACAGCAACATTATTTAATAATTGCCAAGACGTGGAAGTGTCCCAAGTGCACATCAACAGATGAATGAATAAAGATGAAGCCTGTATATGTAATGGAATACAACTCGATAAGAAAGAAGGATATTTTGCCATTTGCAGCCCTTCATTCACTTTTTTTTTTTTCACTTCAAAAACCAGAATTTTATAACTTGAGCCTGCTTGTTTTTGTACGTATTGAAAGTGTGGACTGGCGCCTTGTAAAACTGCATGTTATTAAGATTCTTATATCTAACAGTATCTTGGGGGTTAAGAGAAAGTTAATTTGTACAGCAATAGTTATTGCATTACCATTTTTAAAAGCATGCTTATTTGATCTTCCTGGTTGTATGCATTTTAAATGAATGGGTCCTTAGTATAAAATTAAGCCTTCCTCTGTATCAACTATGAAGGCAGATACTGGGTTTGAATTGGTTTAAGGGACAGAGAACGCTTAACAATTTGGATTTTATTTCCAAATTGTTTAGATTCTTTGACCTTTGAATTAAACTGTGATTGGTTTCTAAGAAGTCTTTTTGTTTTTAAAGTCTCATTGTTGCTATCATTGGGGGAAAAATAAGTGCCTCTGGAATCTTACTCCTACTGAACTCAAAGATGAATTAGCTAATATATACCATGTGCAAAGTACTAAGCTGGGCACTGCAGAAGAGAGGAATAAATGAAAGTAATTACAATAAATCAGAATATTACATGAGACATTCAAACCGAGGTAACCTCGTCCATTTAGGACACGGAATTGCAGCACGGGATAGATTTGAGGAAGACTTTTAACAAAAAGTCACCTATATACCTATACACACATGTTCAATCTTCTTGTAATACATATACCTTGGAGATATTGTGGGTTTGGCTCCAGACCCCTGAAATAAAGCGAATATCCCAGTAAAGTGACTCACACTAGTTTTTTGGTTTCCCAGTGCATATAACAGTTATGTTTACACTATACTACCGTCTATTAAGTGTGCAATAGCACTGTGCCTAAAGAAACAATGTGCCTATCTTAATTTAAAAAATACTTCTTGCTAAAAATGCTAACTATCATCTGAGACTTCAACGAGTTGTAATCTTTTTGCTGATGGAGGTCTTGCCTCCCGGTTGGTGGCTGCTGCCTGGTCAGGGTGGTGGTTGCTGAAGGTTGGGGTGGCTGTGGCAATTTCTTAAAAAAGACAATGACGTTTGCTCCAACAAATGACTCTACCTTTCACGAACAGCTTCTCTTTGGTATGCAATGCTGTTTGACAGCAATTAACTCACAGTAGAACTTCTTTTGAAGTTGTAGACAATCTTCTCAAACCCTGCCGTTGTTTTATCAGCTGAGTTTATGTGATGCTTTAGATATTTTATTGTCATTTCAACAGTCTTCACAGCGTCTTCACCAGGATTAGATTCCATCTCAAGAAACCACTTTCTTTGCTCACCAATAAGAAGCAACTCCTCATCTGGTCAAGGTTTATCACGAGATTGCAGCAATTCAGTCACATCTTCAGGCTCCACTTTTAATTCTAGTCCTCTTGTTATTTCCACCACTTCTGCAGGTCATCCATGAGGGTTGGAATCAACTTCTTCCAAACCCCTTTTAATATTGATATTTTGACCTCTTCCCATGAATCACGAATGTTCTTAGTGGCGTCTCGAATGGTAAATCCTTTCCAGAATGTTTTCAATTGATTTTGCCCAGACTCATCATATGGCAGCTATAGCCTTATGGAATAGAAATCTTCAGTAACACTACTTGAAGGCCCAAATTACTCCTTGATCCATGGGCTGCAGAACAGATGTTGTGTTAGCAGGCACGAAAACATTAATTCATTCTGCATCTCCATCAGAGCTCTTGGGCGACCGGGTACCTTGCCAATGAACAGTAATATTTTGAAAGGAATCTTTTTCTGAGCAGTAGATCTCAACAGAGGCTTAAAACATTCGGTAAACCATGTTGTAAACAGATGTGCTTTCATCTAGGCTCTGTTGTTCCATTTCTAGAGCATAAGCAGAGTGGATTTAGCATAATTCTTAAGGCCCTAGGATTTTCAGAATGGTAAATGGGTATTGGCTTCAACTTCAAGTCAGCAACTGCATTATCCCTTAAGAGGGTCAATCTGTCCTTTGAAGCTTTGAAGCCAGGCGTTGACTTCTGCTCTCTAGCTCTGAGAGTGGTCCTAGATGGCATCTTAAGTCCTAGACTTACAGTCTAGCTACAAGTCCTAGATGGCATCTTCTTCCAGTAGAAGGTTGTTTCATCCACATTGAAAATCTGTCGTTTGGTGTAGCCACCTTCAAGAATTATCTGAGCTACAGTTTCTGGATAACTTGCTGCAGCTTCTACATCAGCACTTGCTGCTTCGCTTTGCCCTTTGATGTTATGGAGATGATTTCTTTCCTTAAACCTCATAAACTAACCTCTGCTGGTTTCAAACTTTTCTTCCACAGCTTCCTCACCTCCCTCTGTCTTTATAGGGTTGAAGAATTAAAGCCTTGCTCTGGATTCAGCTTTGGCTTAAAGGAATGTTATGGCTGGTTTGATTTTCTATCCAGACCACTAAGACTTCCTACATGTCAGTAATAAGGATGTTTCATTTTCCTATCATTTGTGGACTAGCACTTCTAATTTCCTGCAAGAAATTTCCCTTTGCATTCACGACTTGGCCGGCTGGTGCCTGTCTTCACTTTTGATATGCCTTCCTCCCTAAACTTATTTCTAGGTTTTAGTTAGAGCGAGAGACGTGTGACTCTTCCTTTCAGTTGAACACTTAGAGGTCATTTTTAGAGCAATTAATTGGCCTAATTTCAATATTGTTGTGTTTTATGAAATAGGGAGGCTCAAGAAGAGGGAAAAAGGATGCAGGGACCGCCTGTCAATGGAGCAGTCAGAACACACACAATATCTATCATTAACATCTGCCATCTTATATGGGCATGGTTCGTGTGCCCCAAAACAATTATAATAGTAACATCACAGATCACCATAAAAAAATTAATAATAATGAGAACAGTTTGAGGTATAAAGGTCTTTCATAGGTGTTTTACATATGTTACAAACTCCGCACTGCATTTTTAGTATTTTTGTTCAAACTGTCAATTTATGTTTTAAGAAGATTTAAATGATATGGAAAAATTTTTATATACTTACCCACAGAGTTCTCATTTGCAGTGACTATTATTCTTTTGTGTGGATTTATATTTCCATCTGGTATATTCCTTCTGCCTGGAGGGCTCCATCAACATGTACAGTAGTGTGGGTCGGATAATGATAAGTTATTCCAGCTTTTGTGTATCTGAGAATGTAGCTACTGCACCTTCATTTATGAAAGATGTATTTGCTAGCTGCAGACTTGCGTGCCTGGGTATTTTATGTTAGATGCTAGACATTGTATTTTACCTTATTTGTTGTTAAACAGTTTTATATTCCTATAAATATTCTTGAGGATTTTTTCAAGGCCACAGTTAAATTACAAGGAAACAGTTATCCTGTTGTATACTAATTTTGTTTTATTTTGTGAACCAAAATGGCATTTAACCTAAGGCTAATTCACACCTGATCCTTCTGTGTACTCTACTCAGAATCCTGTGAATTACGTATTTTCCAGCTTGACCCTGTTTGATCACAGGGTGGTGTTCCCTCTTATCTTTTTGTGATTCTTTTTCCATTCTCAGGTGATTTCTTCACAAGCATACACTGATCAATACTCAAGGGCAGCCTCTGAAGATTTCTGTAATTCTCTCTTTGTGCAGTTTCTCTTCTGTGTGAAATCCTTCGGTCTCCCAGACTCTCAGCCTCATCCTGTTAAATCAGGAAGTCTCTTGGGCTCCATCTGTATCCTCACCCCCTACACCTCAACCTAGAAACTCTCTGAAGGAATAGCTGGGGCAGTCATAGGATTGACCTTATATTAATTCCCATTTTTAGGGATCACTGCCCCTCATCACCTCATGTCCAATATCTTGAAAACATTGTTTTATATATTTTGTCTGGTTTTTCAGTTGATTCAGGAGGAAGGCTAAATGCATTCTTTGTTTCACCATTCTGGCTGGAAGCAAAAATCCAATTAATTGTGTTTTAATGTTTTTATGTTAATTACAAATAATGACCCTATTTTGTAGAACTGGTATCAGTCAAGTTTTTTTGCACTACTAGATTATCCAGTTTCATGATACCTGTGCTTCCCTAACGTTACACTTCATCAAATAACACAACATGCTCTCTTCACTGAATAGTCCCTCCAGTTGTCCCGTCACTAGGTGAACACTAGCCGTGTTAGCGTGCTAAACCTGAGAGCTCTCGCATGCTGCCTTCTCTTTCTGGAACATTCTGAATCCAAATGTTCACATAACTAAATTCTACTCCTCTTAAATATCAGGTTTAAGTGTCTGTGTTTAAATATCTGGTTTTTAGAGGGGCCTTTCCAGACCCTTGCGTCCCATTATTCCCATATAACTCTCCATCAGGCACTATCATTTTTGTTATGACCTGTGCCAGTTCTAATTTTATTTTTGTTTGCTCATTTGACAATTATCTGTCTCATTTGAGTTTAATCCTTCTCTACCCAGTCATTTTGTGTCTTCCCACATGTGAGCCCAATTCTCTTAAGCTACTTTGTGTCTAGCAGGGAAGACAGACATGAAAAATTTCTAACTTTGAAAGCACCATGATGGAAAACATTAAGCTGATGCAGGAGTTTATAATGATTGGATCTAATCTTCCTGTGTTGGGCTTTCTAAGGAAGCAGTAGTTAATCTAAAAGACCTAAAAGATGAGTACCAGCTAGTAAAGAGTAACTGAGAAAAGGAAGGAGGAATCCCCATACTTAGTTTAGGGGAAAGAGGCTTGGTGTGGCGGCAAGGTGGGCATAGAAGGAAAGCTGATAAGTAATATAGCTACCTTGGTACGTTTGAACTGTTACCATGTCAAAGAGGGATTAATTACAGTCTCTATTGCTTGTGGAGTTCAGAGGTAAGACAGAAGAATTGAGATGATAATTAAAGTCAAGGGATTTTGACACAACAGCAGAAACATCTTTCTAACATCTGGAAATGTCCAAAACCAACTATCTTTAAAATGCAATAAATTGTCCAAAATTGGAGGTGTTCAAACAAAGATTGTATGATCATTGTTTAAAAGTATAAATGAGCATAATTCTGCAGTAGTTCCAAATGTATTCATAAAGATAGTCACAAGTTCCCTGAAATATAATTTATGCTGTGACTTAGACTATCATTAGACTAGTTGAATTTACTCATTCACTTATTCCACAATTATGTTACAAATACCTTCCATACACCAAGTATTGTTCTAGGAACTGAGTGAACAGAGATGTTTAAAATACTCCTGGTCCCTATCTTTAAGCTTGTGATCTAGCGTCAGTCCAGATATAATAGCAAGGTTCCCCATTCACATTCTTCATTTGAGAATTGTTCTGAAATGTCTTTGTGTTTCTTGGGGTGACCAGTATAGAGCTTTCCTTGAATGGAAGCACAGTTTATGAATGAATACTAGATTTAACCATCTCTCATATGCTTGTTCTTTTGTCTGGAAATTTTCCTTACACCCCCTCCTTTTACCTTGATAACTAGTGCTTATCCTGTAAGGCTCAGCTCAGGTGTCACCTCCTTCAGAAAGCGTTCCTTGAACAACTGTTCATACGCCTAGCAGATACTTAGTGTTTCTTCCTCCTTCATCAGTGCTGTTCCAAGACCAACGTTCATCTTGGGCTGGGTGATTTGGTATCACTTCAAAATAAGTTCTAAATTTTTGTTAAACTTTTGTTTAAAGATAGGAGAGACTGAGCACTTTATGAGGCAAGAGTAGAGACAGAAGGCCCTTCTCATATCCAGTGGCTTTCTTTTCCCTTTTATTGTCACCAACCCTTACTATGCTCACCAACTGGACATTTACACTCCTCAAAATTGCTCCAATTGGAAAAGCTCTAATTCTGTAATCATCTGAGCACAACCTCCACCGTTTTGGAGATCAGCCTCCTAATTATTTACATTACATCTCTTCTGCTATCCAGAATTCCATAGTATCCAGTTAATCAGCCCAAATATTTTTTCCTTATCCATCAACCTCCTCTTCTTTACTTCTTACATATTTAGCATACACTCTTTCGTTCCTGTTTCAAGCACTTTTGCACCCTTGCCCAGAAAAATATCACACTTGAGTAAATACAATTCTCTCCCTGGGTTACTAGCTTCGTGCTCCTGAAATTCGTTTAAATACAACTGCACAGTGAGGTAGAGAGGTTGTTCTATGATTCAGGACAATGTGTTTTAACTGTCTCAACAGGGACCGGCAGTATCCTGTGTTTCTCTAGTTAGCTGTCTTTCTTCCTTTCTAAAACTACTATTTTAAACCTTCTCCATTCTCTTCAAACTTCTGATCTGTCATCTCATTTCCAGCAATTTCAGCAGGTAAAACTTTTCTAATTTTCAGAAGAAAAAAAATGGAAGCCATCAGAAGGAGACAACTTCAATTTTCTGTTTCCACCTTTATAAATCTTCCTGTATCTTCATCTTCTTTCCCTTCTGTTAAAGAGTGTATCTCTCTTTCAGTTAAACTCTACCTGAGAATGGACCTCATACCCTTCTGTCATTTTAGGAATATTTCCTATCAACTACCTTCTTAATTTCTTCTACTTTTTGTATTATCTATCTTCTATTGGTGCCTTTGTATTACCATTTAAATCCTCCCATCATTAAAAAAAAAAAAGAGCCATGCATTTTCTCACCCCTTTCAATTACTGTCCAATCTTTCTTCAACCCTTTATAGCCAAATATCTGAAAAGGTACCCATCTCCATTTCTTATTTCCTATTAATTTCTCAGTCCGCTCACTTTTGGCTTCTACCACCCAACCAAAACTACTCTGCTAAGCTCTCCGGTGACCTCTGCGTCAGTTATACCAGTAGATATTTCCAGTTCTCACCTTATTTGACTTTTCAGCAGCTCTTCATATAATTGATCGTACACTATTTTTAGAAGTGCCATCTTACTTTGGCTTTTTGACAGTTAAGTGCTTCTGTCCCACCTCCACCCCCACCAACCTCTGCTACCTCTCTGATCACTTCTCAGATGCCTTGGCTTTTCCACCTCTTTTATGTGAGTGTTATACGTTAACTGTCAGTGCTCTGCCCTGGGCTTTTACCCATTCCCTTTCCCTCCCTTCTCTCTTCTCCTCTCTTTTCTTGTTATGCTTTCTACCTTGACAGCTTAATCCACTCTCATCAGTTTAAATACCATATATATGTCAGTGACTGCTAAATTTATAATATAAAATAATATATATTACAAATCCCAAATGTTAAAATTTAGACCTCTGTATCCAAATGTTACTCAGCCTTATCTTCAGGTGTTGCATCGGCAGCACAGTCTTACTATTTCAAAGTGAAATCCGAATTCCTTCCTTCTCCAAAGTGATCATTCCTTTGGTGTCGTCCAGTTTAGTCCGTGTCATCCACATCTGCGAGTTGACGAAGGCTCAGACTAGAGTATGACCTTTGAAACCTCATACTTCTTCAACAGCAGTATCCAAATTAATCACAATTTTGGTAGATCCTAGCTTCTTAATATGTACAAAATCTATTCATTTATTTCCATCTAAAGTATAAGGACCCTGCTCAAATCGTCATCATCTCTCACCTATCTGCTACAGTAGCCTCTGATCTGGTCTTCTCATATCCACAATTGCCACCTCCAATATTCCTCTGTGATAGCGTAATGTTCTGAAAGCAAAACCAATCACATTAAATCCTTACTTAAAACCATTCTGTCTCTTCCTGAGTATCTTGATAAAGAGTTCAACATTCACAATATGCTTGTCTTTAAGGTTCCAAGTGACCTGACCTTGTCTACTTCTCCAGTCTCAGCGTGTACCTCCCTCGCTTTCACTCTGTGAGCTCCAGTAACGCTGGCTTGCTTTCAGGAACTGAACTGGGTGGAGAACTCCTTTTGGTCGCAGGGAATTTGCTCATGCTCTTTCCTCTGTCTCTGACTTCCCTTCTAATCTCCCTCCTTTTTGCCTGGTTATTGTCTTTCAGGCATCAGCTTAAAAATATCTTAATCAGAGAAGATTCCCTAGCACTTTGGACTAAAATCAGTTTGTTTATTTTATATCTTATAGCATTGTCTACATTTCTAGTTGCTTTTACCACAAACATAATTAAATATTTAGGGTGATAACAATTAATGTATCTTTCTTTCCACTTGGCTGTAATTTCAGAAGGACAGAGATCATGTCTATGTTGGTCACTTATCTTCAGCTTTGATACAACCTGGAATCTAACACAGTATATATTAATATATGTTGGATGAGTTTTTAATGTTATAAGAGGAGTTGGGAAACTTAAAGATTCAAATTGGGAGTTTGAGATTTGCAGACACTAACTACTGTCTATAAAATAAACAACAAATTTCTACTGTACAGCACAGGGAACTATATTCAGTATCTTGTAGTAACCTGTAATGAAAAAGAATATGAAAAGGAATATTTGTATGTTTGTTTATGACTGAAACATTATGCTGTACGCCAGAAATTGATGCAACATTGTAAGCTGACTATACTTCAATAAAAATAAATAAACATAGAGTCAAAGAAACTCTAACATCAGAAAAAAAAAGAAACTTTAGTGATCATCTAGCCCATCCCCCTAATCTTATATATTAAGAATATGAAACTCGGAAAGGTTAAATGACTCATCCAAAGTCGCCTAACTCTAAATTCACTGCTCTGCCCAAAATATCAGACTGCCTTCCTACCATAGCTTTTCCAGTTCCACAATCTGATTTTTTTTTTTTTTTTTTTTTTTTTTGCTTACGGAAGAAAATAATACGACATTGAATACTAATGAGTTTAAAGGAGGAAATGCAATTTGATAATCATCCCCCCAAAACGAGCAGCTGTTTCCCTTTCACTGGGTTGAATACTGTGGTCCAGTAATATTGTTTCTGTGTTCAGTGTTCTCCACACATATTCCTTATTTATATTCTGTTAGAGACCATAGTAATGAGTACTACCACTCAGATAATTATCACAAATAGAACTGGATGCTTTTCTTGTTTGAATTAAGTCTGTGTGGGAGAGGTTATTTGAGGCCTTATTTCTGCGTGACCTCATAATATTTTAGAATATTGCACTGTAGTATGGAATTTGCCACTGAAAATGTGGCTGTGTCTATAAAAATATGAAAAGGAAGTTTTAAATCTTCTGCTAACAAACACTTCTCCACACTTACCACTTAGTCTGTTGTTGTTCTAAATTTGTTGTTAAAATAAATGATTAGAATTTTGTAGGACAAACAAATAGGGATCAAGGGCATTTGTTTTTCTTTAGATAGGACAGATATGATGAATAATAATTCAATTCAACACTAGCACTGGGCTGGACACTAGGGAAACAACTACAATTAATAGGTAAAGGGGACAGAACTAACCTGCATTTAAAAAGCTGTTTGAAGCATACAACCATTCTTACTTTGCTATTGTCATTGTGTGAATTATTTGATTAATAAATGAAAGAAGTGTTCACTGATTACATGTCAGGCAATAGGATAAATATTAGGAATATGAAGACAAAAGATGTAGTCCTTTATTTATCAATAAGCTACAATGTAATGACATAGATATAGAAAACCAGCTTGTGGTTCCTCGGAGGAAAGGTAGATGGTGATGGGATAAATTGGGAGTTCAGGATTTACAGATACTAACTCCTTATATGAAACAGATAAACAGCAAGGTCCTGCTGCATATCACAGCGAAATATATTCAGTACCTTGTAGTAGCCTGTAATGAAAAAGAATATGAAAAGGAATATATGTACATGTGTAACTAAATCACTATGATCTACACCAGAAATAAGCACATGAAAAACTGACTATACTTCCCTAAAATTTTTTTTTTAAAAAGGTGTAATGGAAACATTTAAAATGTTGACATGGTTGTGCTTTTTAATATCAAAAATATTCCTCCATTATCAACCCTTATTTTTATAATCCAGTTATAATACTTCATTATAGACTAAGCTACTGTAACATAAAAACTCCAAAAATACCATGAATTCGTCAAGGTGCTAAGTTTTTCCTCTCCCTCATGTAGGAGTCCATCCAATCCTGGCCAGAAAGGATTTGGCTCCAGGAGGTTGTGCAGGGACCCAGTTTCTCCTGTTGTGTTACTCTACAGTCTCCCAGAGTGTGGTCCTCATTCTCCTGGTGCAGACAGTTCATGGGCCCATCTTTGTTCTAGTCCCATGAAAGGGGAAAGGGAGAGGAAATGAAATGTAGGCAATTTCCTATTTAATGAATGTGACTAGAAGGTTTAGCACATCACTTCTACAAACTTTTGATTGTCCCCAACATGGTTACATGCACTCTCCTACCTTAAAGATAAGCTGAGAAATGCAGTCTCTTGCTGGGTAGTTCAATGCTTAGATAAGAGGCTGGAGGTTCCATGGTTAAGTGGACCAGGGGAGAATGAATATCCATGGACAATTAGCAGTCTCCATTGCAATTTTCCCTTTTTGGCACCCAGGTATCTGTGTATCTTTATCTTTCTTCATAAACATGCTCAAACCTTCTACAAGGGAGCCCACCTGAATCCTATCTAGTAACTGCAAGCAGCTGAAAATCAGGAGCATAGGTAGTCTTTTTTTATCAGGTTCTGGAAGTGGCTCCTCTTAATCTGATAACCCATCAACTAAACACAACTTAATGTCTTCTCTAACTCCAAAATACAATGGTAGAATAAGAACAGGATAACTAAGTTGAGACCACCCTAGCTGTGATACCCTGAGAAGAGCCACAATATCACCTGTGGAAGATTCCAGTCAAGAATACACACAAAGGAATATTACTCAGCCATGAAAAAGGAATGACATTCTGACATATACTACAACATGGGTGAGCATTGCTAGGGTTGAATTCTGCAAGGTGAAGCTATGAATAAATTATGCTAAGTGAAATAAGCCAGATACAAAAGGATACTTATTGAATGATTCCATTTATATGAGGTTCTCAGTCAAATTCATAGAGAAAGGAAGTAGAATGGTTGTTACCACGTGATGGTGAGAAGGGAATTGAGAGTTATTATTTACTAGGTACAGAATTTCAGTTTAGGAAGATGAACAAGTTCTGGAGATGGATGGTGGTGATGTTTGCACAACAGTCTGAATGTACTTAATGCCACTGAATTGTACACATAAGAATGGTTAAAATGGTAATTTATGTTATATATATTTTACCACATTTATGTTATATATAATTACCATATCTACTCTTTCAGAAATGTAAAAAATGGTGAGCTCACAGTAAATTTTGTCCATAGCAGATGTTAAATTATCCTGGGCAGGAACTGTGAAAGCTTCTTGCTGGTGGAGTAAATTCCTTAACCTAGCCCTGAAGTAGCTCCCCTGTTTACTGTCCCCTGTATCTTGATTTGTTTTTGAGGAGATGAGTGAGGTTTTTTTCTCACCCACTATCCACATCCGAAAGCAGCAAGAAAGAGTGTGTTCCACTTAGGGCAGCTTTAGGAGACTATGACGTTAAAAATGTATCATAGGCTCTTGAATACCAGGCTTGTGATTTCTTTGGTAATAAAATTCCCTCAAGACCTCAACAGAAACAAAACAACTAACTTGAAAAGATGTCTGCACCCCCGTGTTCATAGCAGCACCATTTACAGCAGCCAAGACATAGAAGCAACTTAAAAGTCCGTTGACTGGATAAAGAAGTTGTGGTATGCAGATACAGTGAAATATTATCCAGCCATAAAAAAAAAAAAACAAGGAAATCCTGCCATTTGTGACAACATGGATGGGTCTCAAGGGTGTTATGCTAAGGGAAGTGATTCAGACAGAGGAAGACAATACTGTATGATCTCATTCAGACATGAAATCTAAACAAAACTAAAACACACAGGAAAAATAAACTCATAGAAAAAGGCTGGATTTGTGGTTACCAGAGGTGGGGGTCAGTGGGTGGTGGCAGTGAGGATGAGGAGTGGAAATTGAAGAAAGATGGTGAAAAGGCACAAACTTCCAGTTATCAGATAAATAATACTAGGGATATAAGTACAATATTACCAATACTGCTGTGTGTTATATATGAAAGTTGTTAAGAGAGTAAATCCTTTTTTTCCACAAGATTTTTTCCCTTTTTATTTTAAAATTGGTTTTCTTACATTCTTAATAATGGACATTAGAAAATGTATGGGTTTTTGTAGTGTTTATAAAGCTACAAAAATCCCCCTAGTTTTTAAACATTTTTAATTTTTATACTATTTTAAAGGTGACTTTCCATTTACAGTTATTACAAAATATTGGCTAAATTTCTCATGTTGTACAACACATCCTTGAGCCTATCTTAAACCCAATAGTCTGTACCTCCCACTGTCCCCCCATATTGCCCCTTCCCCCCACCCCAGTAACCACTAGTTTGTTTTCTATATCTGTGAGCCTGCTTCTTTTATCTATATTCACTAGCTTGTTATATTTTTTTAGGTTGCACATATAAGTGATATCATACAGTATTTATTTTTCTCTGTCTGACTGATTTCACTTAGCATAATGCCCTCCAAGTCCAGCCATGTTGCTGCAAACGGCAGAATTTCATTCTATTTTATGGCTGCGTAGTATTCCACTGTACATATATACCACATCTTCTTTATCCAGTCACCTGTTGTTGGACACCTAGGCTGCTTCCACGTCTTGGTTATTGTAAATAGTGCTGCTATGAACACTGGGGTGCAGGTATCTTTTCGAATTAGTGTTGTTTTTTTTCTTCAGGTACATCCCCAGGAGTGGAATTGCTGGGTCATATGGTAAAGAGAGCAAATCTAAGAGTTCTCATCACACACATACACAATTTTTTTTCCTTGCCTTTTTAATTGTATCTATAGGAGATAGAAGATGCTAACTAAACTTACTGCAGTAATCATTTCACAATATATGTTAATGAAACCATTATGCTCTACACCTTAAACTTACACAGTGATGTGTCAATTATATCTCAATAAAACTGGAAAAACAAAAAATATTAGTAGGCTTTTTGCCTATTTGTTTCTGGGCATTTCCATGTGGAATAATCACTCAAAGACTTTTGAACAACTTCCCATAGAGCCTACAGACACTTCTCTTGAATTTATTGTCTCCTCTGCTCTGCTCAGATCTCTTTTCCCTTAACTTAAGGTCGGCCACCCTAATGCCATCTGAAACCACAGTCTTGGCAAGTTGGCTGGGAAGCTAATACTCTTAGACTGACCTTTGCCCCTTGCCTGCTCCGATGAAACTGTTGTATCATTCTCTTTGTGGAATTGAAGCAGTTGACTTTTCCAACCTTTTAAGGTCCCAAATTAATGGCATTTTCATCCACTAAAGTGCAGGTCAAGGGCAGAAAGACTCCATTAGTAGAGCTATATTCCCTTTCATCTCTATTTGCAAATGAGCCATTTCCTGTCTAACTTTATCTCACATCTCTTGTAGCACTTTGCTAAAAATTCCAAGTAGCGGCCAACATCCACCAAAAATCTGTCTTTTTTTTTTTTTTTTTAGCCTATTCTCCTGGAGCTACAGGCTTGGGAGTAACTTGGTCTCTTTCCACGTTAGCATATATTTTCAAGGGCATTATAAAGAGCACTTCTTCCTAGCCTGAACATCTCTCCACCTGCTACACAGCTGGCTAAACCAGGGCCACATATTTTGATTTTTGTAGTGATGCTATCCTACTTCGAGGAGCCAGGTTTCTATAATAACAGTGTACAATTTAAGCAGAGGTAACCTAAAATATAGTATCTCGAATAAAGTAAACTTTTATTTCTTTCTCTCACAATAAGCAAGAAGCAAGGTATATGGGGGAGGGGAGGGGAAGCTGTGACTCACCTACAAGGTTCTTGATACCTTATTTCTTCATTAACATTCAAAGTATTGTCCTTCCCTTTATGTTTGAAACATGTTTCCAGCCTGTGGGAAAGGGGGAAAGAGAAAATGGGGTGCAACCGATTTCCTTTGTGATAGGGAAAGGCACACCCCTCCTTGCCTCACATTGGCAGACACAATCAGCACCTATGACTGGCTGCAGGGGAGCCCAAGACATGTAACTGCCAGCTGGGCAGGTGAGATCCAGCTGAAACTCAGGGTGATTTGTTACCAAAATGAAGAAGAGGAGAATAGTGGAAGATTTGCAGATTTTGCCACTCCAATGACATCTCAATGATGTGGAAATATTTGGATAGCAGATAATTACATCACTGTGCAGTTATTGAACAAATATAAATAACGGAGCATACGTAAATCTGAACCAAGACCATGAAAGGTCAGTAGAGGCATAGTGCTGCCTTCAGGGGGAATCTGAGTTAAAAGAGGCTCCGGATAAAGAACTGATAGAACTTAGGGAAAAAAAAAAAAAAGAAAAAGGAATTAAGGATGCAAATCTCTCTTCTTTGCCAAAAGTTTCAGTTGTAGAGCATGAATCTGAAACTCCAAGATGTAAGATCATTCTGCTTTTTAACATTTGACCCCACACAATATTTTTCTAGGATACTGATTACTTCTAATCAGCCAGGCTATACACAATTGCATATGTACATAGAGACATTTAAGTTGCTTTGTCAGTAGATAAAATAAACAATAAAAAGTGAGTCAATATGTAAGAAAAAAAACAAAAAATGCTTTTGAAATTTCCAGTCTCAGATTCTTGGAGGGTAGGAAAAATGCTTATTTGAAGGTTAAATTCCATGGAAAGTTGTTGAGGAGTTAGAAAAGACGAAAGTCAACTCTTTTTGTCTTTTATGTTCCTGAACTTGTTTTCCATCAAGTCTAGGGTAAAACCTGGGCAGTTAGAATAAGATTTTGTGAGTGCTGATTTTCCAAATGGAACAGAACCTAAACTGTTATTGCATACTAGAGGTTCATTCATTCATTCATTCATCCATTTATTCATTTATTAATTCATTCATTCACTAAATATGTTTTGAACACTTACCATATGTCAGGCTTTAGGTAATGAAGAAAAATTTCCTGTCTTCGAAGTGCTCACAGTTTCGTTGGAGGAACAACCTAGAAAACACATCAACAAATTCAGCCTGATAGTTACCCTGAGAGAGGGCTACATGCAGTGGACACAGGCTTACAGACAGGAGGGTCCTGATCCAGCTGAGAAGAATCCGCATGAGCCTCTAAGGAGGAAGAATACTCGCCTTGGATTTGGAGGCTGAGTAGCACTGGGTCCGGTGTACCAGAAAGCCAGAATACCATCCACACGTGGGATGAGGCTGTGAGAAAGGAGGATGTATTTGGGAAAGAGAAAGAATTAGAGAAGTATGGTGTCCCAGGTCAGTGTATAAAAGGAAATAGTGTGTAAAGATTATTGTAAAAGAAGTTGGGAAATTTATCGTCCTCTGGGCTTCCATTTTTCACTCCAAATAATTACTGAACACCTACTCGTGTTTCAGGCCCTGTACTTGGCTCCAGGGAAATAAGAATGAGCAAAAACAGAACTGAACTTACCTTTGGGGAGTTCACATTTTATGAGAGAGACAGATATTAATCAAATAAGCTCATGAAAAGGTTGAGTACAGGCTATGAGACTGTGCAAAGGCCCAGCAGTATGGTGGAGTGGGGGTACTGGTGAGGTCCAAGGGCTGAGAAAAGGATTTCAATCTCCTCTCTAATAAACTAAGTGAAAGTTATAATGTTCTGCAAAGCCTTTCTGATGTTCTTATGATTCTAAAATTCATATTATTTAACATGGGTTATAATAGTTATGGCTTAAGATTTTTATGATAAGTTTAGAAAGTGAAGTGAGACTAGGAAAGAAGTCCAATCTTATTTCCTCAATATTTCAAATCTGTTTGAGGATGCAACGAGAAACATGGAAACAGGTGTTAATTTTTTTTTTTTTGGCCTCCGGGGACACTTCTATTTAAAACTTTAAGAATAACAAGACACAAACATCCAGGAATTATTCTGTTAATGGCTGCATTCAGGAAATGCTGCACAATAAAAGGACAAATAATATAAATAATAGACAAGACAGTTTTTTGAGAATGTGCTCTGTCTTAGTAGCACACTAGTTAAGTTCCGACAGACTTCAGGTGACTGGGGAGAGTTGCCAACCATGATTCCATCTGGGGTCTAAAGCTATAAGGCTCAGAACACACGGAAGTCCTAGCTTAGCAATGACTAAATGGTGCAGAGGGAGGGGCGTGGGAATTGGCTTCTGGGGATTGGCTTCTGACTACTTAATGTCTCAGTGACCTTGGGCAGATCTGTTACCATCCATGTGCTCAATTTCTTCACGTACAAAATTAGGATGAAAATAAGAATGGGCCTACCTATAGGATAGATTTAAGGACCAAATAATAAAAATAATCAGAGAGGGTTGGGGAGAGAGAGAGAGAAAATGTAATGAGTTCTACAGAAGCTGAAGGTAATCAGTATTTCTTACAGTTTTTTTTTTTGTTAAAAATAAATTTTATTTAATGAGTATGGCAATGGTATTTTTGTTTATTTGCTTGTTTTTCACTTTAAAAATTGTCCTTACCTGCAGCAAAAATTTGGATGTTCTGCATTGGATTCCATTTATTTTTGCTCTTTGAAATTTGATTTGTCTATGAATTCAGAAGTTTGGAAAGGATTCTATGTAGGGCAATTCTGAACAAAAATTTATTATTATTCCATTTTATTCAACAAACTTTTATTGAGCCTTTTCAGTCCAGCATTCTTAAATTGCCTCCACATTTGCAAGTCTTATTTTCCTACAAAGTATCCGGTCCTTGAGGGTGTAAGGACCACTCTCCAGCTTCTTCAGCACTTCTCAGGGAACGGACCTAGCTGTGTGAGTGCACAGTAGACATTCCTAAAGGACCAAAGCAGAAGACGGTTTGCACTTGTTTTTGTGTAGAAATGGCAATGAGTCACTGTCTGGAATCTGTCCCCAGACTTGTGAATGTTAAACCTTTGGGCCGTTTCTCACTGGTTCCCTGGGGGGCCCTTCATCCTTGCCAAGGGTCCTAGCTTCCTTTTCTCTTTAATGTGGCTGTCAGTTACTCAGATCTTTAGGACTCTTTGGTCCACTCTACCAGTTACACTGAATACTGGGACAGACTTTCCCTCCTTTCTTTTCTGTTTGTAAGAAAAATACACGAACCCTTGTTCATGCTGAGTTTAATAATGATCACTGCTGATGGGCAGGTACGGGATCCCCTAAATAGTCAACTCAATCAAGTCACAGAGGTTAAGAAATAAAACCGAATGAGACAGGGTCCCTGTCCTTGAGGAGGTCAGTTGATGAGTTGAGGAAGGGAATTAGACACACAAGCACACACACCCAATTAAATTGATATGTGGAAAGTGCAGTAATGACCATGTGTGTGGAGGACTATGAATGCACAGAAGAATGCAGACTGCAGGATGAGTCTGTGTGCAGGGAGAGGCGGGGTGGGCTGGGGGAAGCTTCAAGGCCAAGGTGTGCCTCTGAGCTGAACACATGAAGGAGCAGAGTAATAAGGCAGGCCGAAGGGGGGAACTTTTGTCAATTCTTCCCCACGGATTTCATGTTTTGAAGGACTCTGTCAACCAAAAAAGAAAGCTTCTGCATTTATCAAACAATAAATAATTGATCAAGAACATCTCTAACTGCCAAACAGAGTTTATAATTAGCATAGGACGATCACTACTCTTTTACTATTAATTCAGCCAAGAGCAAAGGTCTTTGTCGTTTGATTTTTTTCCCTGCGAATTTTTTTCCTGGTAGAAGTGTGATTTTTTCTTTTAACTATGATTTTTGGAGTACTGACACAGCTACAGAACTCTCTGTTCATTACTTTCAAGGACAACCTTTCTCATCTTGGGAAAAACAGTGACTACGTACCTTAAGCAATCTGGCCTCGAGAAAGTTATATTGAAGAGACTCTCATTAATGAGAATTCCTGCACAACATAGCAGTTGCTCTGTCCCCTGGGGATGGCTCGCAGTATTGTTTTCTTGTAAACTGCCAGGTCCTGGTCCCCTTTTACAGAGCTCCTATCAAATAGTAGTGATGAATAGAATAGTCAATGTTTATATACCATTCCATTATTTTACAAAAGGGTTTCACAAAGGTATCCGATGATGAATTTTTTGAACTGTCAGAAAAATCCTGTTTTGCTATCTCAGGCAGGTTTCTCTTCTTTTTTAATTTACTGTTTTTCATCTTTATTGTGATGTTCTTCTTCTTCCAGTTAACATGTTTTTTCCAGCATTAGTGAGATATACTGACATACAACATTGTCTAGATTGTACATCATGTTGATTTGATCCACTTATACATAGGAAATGATTATCATCCAAGCTCTAGCTAACACCTCTATGTCCTCACATAGCTACCATTTCTTTTCTGTAGAAAGAATGTTTAAGATCTACTCTGTAACTGTCAAGCATATAACACAATATAGTACAATATAACTGTAATCACCATGCTGTGTAATAGAGCTCTTGAAACTATCCATCTTATAACTGGAAGCTTTTACCCTTTAAGCGACATCTGCCCATTTCTCCCACCCCCTCAAGCAAGTTTCTTAATCTCTTTTAACTTCAGTTTCCTCATCTCTGAAACAAGGGCATGATATCCACATGGAGAGCTCTTATGAGAACAGAGTGAGAGTTTGAATACCAAGTACCCAGGACAGTGACTGACACAGTAAGTACATAGCAATGGTTGGATCCATTATTTTTGTCCTTTTTTTTTTCTGGAAATAAACTTAAAAAAATGTCTTTTACTCCACCATTCTTCAATTGCTTCATTCCTCTCAATGCATAACAAGAATCAAACCATTTTGCCAGAATCTCCTCACCTCCCATCTATTGAAGTTGTGATTGGAGGGTGGTTTCTTAAGGGTATAATCTGAGGAATACCAGTGTGTCCCAGAATTTTACCTGCTTCCAGTGGTGACACTCCTTGGGTCGTCCCTGTGTTCTTTCTCTATTCCTGTAGGTATCACATGGTCAATAAGAACAGGGTGTTATTTATGGATAATATGTTCCCTAACCCCAGAAAGATTTGAGGCAGTTTTTAGGATTTGCTCACTCATGAAACAGGAAGGTCATATGTCAAAGAGAGATGACAAGACTATTAGAGTACTATGTGAAATGCAACTGGGATTTGTTATGGATTTATTCATGTTTTGGACTGAGGGTTGCAGTCATTAATCAGTTCAAAAAATTAATTGAGATAACTACATTGTAAGGGAAGTATGCTTTTAATGAAATTTTAATTATATGGTATAGCATGTGCTGTAAAAAGTATTTCATTAAAATGAAAAGAGACCTTGGGTGGGGAGGATATAGCTCCGTTATAGAGTGCATGCTTAGCGTGCAGGAGGCCCTGGGTTCAATCCCCAGTACCTCCATTATAAATAAATAAATAAAAACCAAATTACTTCCCCAACCAAAAAAAAATTTATTTCTTCCCCTAATGCTAATACGTTGCCGTTTAGAATAGACAGTCTGTGTCGATTCCACACTTTTCTCACCCTTCACCGGGCCTCTGGAGTTGAGAGGATACGGATACTAGGTAGTAAAACGCAGATTTCTAAACAGAGTGAATCTGAGCTCCCCTAAAGCCCCTGAGAATTAACGCCAGTTTTAACCGTTAACTCCCCTGGGCTCTTTTGATTCAGAAGTTTCTTAAAAGCTCCGCATCAGTGTGGCTTTGGGGTAGAGATGAGGAAGAGAAAAGGGGGAGGCAGAGGGAGCCTTCAGGTTCGGGTTGTCCCGGGGGCGTTTGTTTGGGGGTGGGATGAGGTGCCGAGGATGCGCGGGGTAGGGGGACGTTAGCACGCAAAACGCTATTTCCGGCTCAGATTGCCTCACCGAGTCTCTCTGAGTCGGACTGTTTTGGGGAAAACGAGCAGTCCGAAAGAGCTAGGTGTGTGTGTGTGTGTATGCACAAGGGGGCGGCCAGGGTCCCCACGCCGAGTGTCACTCTGCACAGCTCCGCCGGTCTTTCGGAGCGGCGCAGGCGGGGCTGCGGCCGCGGGGGACGCCTCCCGGCTCCCAGCGCAGGACATCCTGCACGGCGGCCGCCACCGCAGCGGGCTCGCCCGCAGACAAAGGGGCCGGCGCGGCGGGGCGGACTCGCGCAGCCGGGGGGCGCGCGCGCGCGCGCGGGGAGCCGGCGGCCCGGCCGCCGAGGGCGCGGCGAGGACCCCGCGCGGCCCCGGGGCGCAGACCCCGCCCGGGCTGGCTCGGCGCCGGCTCCGGGCTTACACTCAGTCTTTGACCCTCGGTCCCCGCCCGGCTGACCCCCCGCGGGCCGCCCCGCTGTAAGCGCTGCCCGGCGGCCGCCCATCCTTGTCGCGGCGCGGCGGGGCCGGCGGCATGGCTGTGTCCTGGAGGAGCTGGCTGGCCAACGAAGGGGTTAAACACCTCTGCCTGGTAGGATGGCGGGCGACGCTCGCCCGGCGCCCGGTCTCTTGGGCCGCGGTTTTGATTCATTCTCTGAGCGTGCGCGGGTGGGAGGCTGGAAGCCGGAGTTTTGCTTCTGAGGCAAACATGCTCCACTAACAGAACTTTCTGCCGGGAGTACCTGGAGATAATAACGATCCCCTCCCTCCCTTCCTCCCAGTGCTTGGGAGTTTCGCTCCACTTTGAGGGGAGAGCGGATGTGGAGGCAGGGAGAAGGAATCCCTGTTTTAGCGAACACTGCCTTTTTCTTAACCCTTTAAACACACCTTTGCTCTTTTCCCAGATTGCTTCTGTTGGATTTTATTTTATACCCTAAAGTACTATTTTTCATTATGCGCTGTTAATACAATTGACATTTTTGAAGTTTAACAACATGCAGCGCTTGGGACATGGTGATGTCCCTCATTCCTTAGTCTCCTTTTGTCCTGCAGGAGCTATCTGTGATCTTTAGAAGACCTGCGTGCGTCTCAGATGCGTAATCGCAGGTGCGCGGGGGCTGAGTGAGGTCAGATAGGTTCTCCTCTGAGAACTGAGAATGCTTTCTGCAATTACTCATTGAGGTTCCATTGAAAATATTGTGTTCAAGGAATGTACTTCCATTCATCAGGTGATATTTATTTTTAATTTTTGTTTTCTCTCTCCCTTCGTGTGATTTAGCTTATCTGGCTCTCCCTGAATGTCCTGCTTTTCTGGAAAACCTTCCTGCTGTATAACCAAGGGCCAGAGTATCACTACCTCCACGAGATGTTGGGGGTAAGTGGTCTGGAGTGATCTGGTGAATGGGTTTAGCGTGGACGGACGTTGCTACCAGGCTTGGTCCGTTTTTCCATTCGTTAAAAAAAGCATTGGGTTGTTAACGTCAGAAACATTTGTTATTCTCTAAAGTTGTCGAGTTTTCTTGGCTTATCATTTACACTGGTCTGGGTTGAAGTCGTTGACTCTTTTAAGGATCAAAGGGAGTGTTTCCTAAAGTGAACTGCCAGACTGGACTAGCAGTGCCTGAGAAAAGTTGCTGCTTCTTGCCAGCCGTCAAGTGCCCTGAAGGGTCTCCTCAGTAGGAGGACCCACCCACGACTAGGCTTTTTGTTTTCATTAATCAAGACCTCAGCCTGCCCAGAAGCTCACCCAGAGAGCATCTGCACTGTTTCCTCTTACTGTCAGTTCTCACAAAGTGTGTGTAAGGCAGCTGTTCATTTATGGGCGTTTCTCAACTGCTTGCCCCAGGTTCCTGGCTGATTATGGGTCCAGTGTTCTGGTCTAATGGAAGAATGATACTGTGCAAAATTTTGCTCTGATTTGTCTAATGTTGCTATTTTTTCTTTTCTCTGTTCTATGATGTTTCTGCTCTCATTCTTCCTCTCCATCCACTTCCTACTTGACTTCCAAACAGTGGCACTGAGGACCTCTCACTTTGTCTAAGGAGATAGCTTTTTCTAAGCAACCAGCATAAGTATAAAGCAGACTGAAAACTCTTAGGGCATCTGAAAAAGCAGATTTTGCCATTCCTTCTCATTGGGGAAGAAAATACATTTGATGTAGGAGATGCACTGTTTTCTTTTTCATGGTTTAATGACTATTTAAAATTGTGAGTAGCTCAGATGAATTCAGTGGAACCGGCCTTCCATTTCCTGCTTTACAGTTACAGACCTTATTTCTCCTTGAACTTCAGCTACTGGCTCTAACAGTGCTTGGCATATGTTAAGTCTGCAATAAATTGAGGCTGAACTAATTTATATTTCATTTTATACAGTAAATTACTGTTTATTATCTATTGTTCATACAATTGCTATTTTTAAAGTTTAACAACTATTTTTAAAAATTATTTTTTAGAGCTGTTTAAGGGTCACAGTAAAACTGAGGGGAAAGTACAGAAATTTCCCATATGTCCTCCCATCTCCACATCTGCATAGCCTCCCCCCATTATCAGCATCCTTCACCAGAGTGGTTCATTTGCTACAACTGATGGACCAACATTGACACATCGTAATCACCCAATACTTATATTTTTAACTAATAGATTGATAAAAGTAGTCTCAAAGAGTAAACTCATTTTATTGTTCATTCTTAAATCTGAATATTTCCTTCCTTCTTTCATCCAACCAACCTTCCATCCAGTCACCCAGCAAACTGTCCTGAAACCTTTGCTTTTCAAATGGCCACATTAGAGAGGAACACCTCACCTTTGCCCTCAAGTTACTTACGAGCTAATGGAAAAATCCAACAAGTAAATACTGATAGTTCAATAAACAAGAAAAATGTTTCTGTAATAAACTCATGAAGGTCTATTGGCCTATCATGTTAATTCGTTTCCTAGGTGTAAGTTAGCAAACGTGAGGTTTTTCAGTGGAAGATATAGCCCCACTGAAAATTATTATGAAACTTGGTGAACAACTTGGAGAAAACTCTTGAGAGTTACGTTGGTAAATTTTGCCATCAAAAATGGTAAATTTTGATCAGGACGTATTTGTAATAATTTAAAATCTAAGACTAGACAACTTGAAAAGCCACAGTTGACCTTCGGATTTCAGCTCTGTGGAATAGTATGAGCTGAAATAATAACTTATTGAGAAGCTCATTATGTTGAAAACCAACAAGTTCATTTTTATGAGTTTGGATGCTGTGTAACAACTTCAAATTTACATTGGTGACAAGTCGGATATGAAGAGTACATACACATAACACACACACACAAATTAAAAAGAGTTAAATGTTTCATCTTTCTCTACTTCCATCCCACTTTAGTGCTTTTTGTTTGAATAACATGAGAATGAGGTTTAATGGTGAGTCCTGCAAAATAGCTGGGACATAGTAGGGGCTCAATAAACATTGATCAGATGAATGAAGAAAAAGATGATAAAAGGTCTAAATGGGAGGCTATGAGTGAAAAGTGCAAGAAGCAGATTGAAGAAGAAAGAGGTCATTGTAAGTTAGTTTTTATGGAAACGTAAGGTTGATCATAGTGAGTCGTCAACATTTTCTGAAGAGTCACTGCAGAAAGGAACAGCTTTCTTCTTGGCATCACGCCAAAGGAAGAAAGATGACTTACAGACTTCTCACGTTTTGATAATCACCTATATGAATTTTCTAGTCATTAATTTATCTACACCATTCGGAATAGATATTATCAGGCCTTTTAGTGAAAAAAGAGCTGCTTAATGAAGGAGTATTTAATTTGATTTATCCTTGGCTTCTCTTTTCTAATCTTTTGATGTTGTGGTATTGTTTCATAATATAAGAATTTGCAGGCACTTTTCAAATTGCAAAGAAATACAGTGTAACAGTGGGATATAATTAATTTTAAAATAAGTATTGCTGGCTCCCAAGTTTTACATGTTTAATTATATATCATGAACTTTATGCTTCAGAGCAGTTTATCTTAGAGCCTACCAAACACTCACAAGAACATGATCCCACCATGACAGAACTGTGGAAATCCTGAAAAGGGCATTGGTATTCTGATATTATAAGTCTGTTTTAGGTGAATTTTGAGTTCATAAAAGTCACAATGGTGTTTCTGGAAATGCATTTGATTGCTACCACTTTAAAACACAAATGGAAACAGGATTTCCATTTGCTGAATATTTGGATAATAGCATTTAGTCTAAGGTTACTGTTGCTCATTTGTAAAACGTAAGGTAATAATAAAGTTGGGCTAGTATTATGGGAAGAAAAAATCCACAGGATATATAGCTCATTTGCAGAAAGACTCAGACACTGAGAAGCAGTAAATTCTTTGTAGCAGTCTGAAATCTCTGCTTTCTGCTGAAAAATGATTTATTCAAATGTTTACTTATACTGATGATGTACTAGTCACTTAACAAATATCTTGGTTAAGCTTGGAAACTATTCTTCTCATTTGCACGTGGGTAAATACAGACTGGGGAAGCTGAATGACTTGCTGGAGTCCCTTTGGATGGTCAGTGTCAGAGCTCGGATTTAAATGCCGTGCTGTCTGACCTTTGGCTTTTTCCTCATTTTTAGATTTTCTAAACCACGTCACTGGCCCATCTTAGATACTTAGGCCACTGGTTATTATTACTTTTTATCTGTTCTGCCCAATAGATACATAATATGAGTCATATGTAATTTAAAATTTTTCAGTAGTCCTTCAAAAAAGTAAGAAGAAGCCAGTGACATTAACTTTAACAATATATTTTATTTGGAATAATATATCCAAAGTATTACAATAGATTGAAGCATTCAACATGTGGTCAGTATGTTTAAAAAAATTATTAATGAGATATTTCACATTATTTTGGTCTATTAATTCTCTGAAATATAGTGTATATTTTACACTTACGCACATCACAATTCAGACACTGACTTTTCATCAGAAATACTTGGCCTGTGTTGAAATTTTGTTAAATTTTACAGATGAAAAAGTGGATTCACATACCCAAGTTGGTCCAAACATATTTAAAGATCTTCTAAGAACACAAATGAATATCAGCTTTTAAATTAAAATTAAAATTAATAAAGCTAAAAAATACAGTTCCTTGGTGGCCCTAGACACATTTCACATGCTCAGTAGCCACGTGTGGCTGGTGGCCCCCGTTTTGGACAGTATAGGTGCTGGGTGGGAGGAGATGTTCCTACCTTCATGGCCATGTGCACCTCCCATTTTGCTTTAAAGCAAACGGCTAGTCACCAATCAGCCCGATAAAAAGTCATCAGGACTTACGTGTAGTCCTCTTGCTCCCTGTGTCCTGAACAGGATTAACTCCCGTGGATGGGAAATTGTGGGCTGTAGTTATTGGTGTGTAACTATAAAAATATCTCTGGCTTCTCCCTAATCTTCTGAGCTTTCTGGAGATGGGAGCCTTTGAGAATGAGCCTAAAAGTATTTAATTCTCAGAACTGGCATTCTTAACTACTAGTAGGCTAGGTGACTATCCTCAAACCAAAATTAAGGGTTAAAAAAATTGCATAAGAACTGCCTGGGAAAAGAAGATCTTAAATGATGGGAGATGAAATGATATTGGGGTTTAACGTGTCTTAGTAGGAGTTTTCATCATGATTGTTTTCTCACAGACTGGTTTGACCCAGACCTCGAGGCAGAGTAGTCACGGCTGGTTTATGCCTGAGTTAATGTGCTAATCAGACTGTGCACGTCCTAGGAGATGTTTAATTATGACATGCTGTGAATATTAGAATCTTAAAATTAGCTAAGAGAGAAAAAAGCCTTTTGAAGAAAGCCAAAACAAAACACCCCAAACAAATAATTTTCACCTCTGCATAGCAATGTTTTAAATAAAGGACTCCATTGATTACTTAAAATGAATTCTGTTTTTGATGTATCTATTTTCAAGGAATGGAAAGTGTATTTAGTACTTTAATAGAATGTACTAATGTGTTGCGACCAACTCTGAGAAATGTAGCTTCCTAAATTTTTTGAAATGTTAGGGCAGTTAACTCCGGGTCCTACCTATAGACGCCTTCCTATTCATGTTTACCTGTTTCTGAGTTGTAGTTCTGGAATTTTAGCAGTTAAAGGACATCATTTCACTGATACAAACATTTTAATTTGAGAAGAGAATGCACCAGATTCAGTGTGTCTTGGTTTCATATATTTTTTCCCACAAGCTAGTATTTGTGTATGGACCATTCAGTTTCAACCTAGTTATTCCCATGGTGTCGTGATGGGAATTTATTTTTTTTGCTTTGTCTCACAATTATTATTTTCAACCTGCTGCATGGTCATGATGATCTTTTCTCTTGTTTTAATCTCTTATTGAGATGCCTCTGTTGATTGGAAGAAAGTTGTGAACACTGAGGTTTTTTTCTAATCTTACAATGATGAGCTTTCTTCGGTCAATCATTATCCTTTAAGTGATTTGGAAACATTAACAATTGACCCTCCCAAGAGTCCTAGGAGTTGTATCATAATTAACGTTTTTCAGAGACAGAAATCTGATGTCATGTGAGTTTCTTAAGGTCGGAGATCGGCATCTCTGGACAAATGGACCTGGGATTTTAAGTCAGCATTGATTTTAGAGCTGGCCTAGGCAGCTTTGATTCTGCTGAGAAGGATTATAGGCCTCCTTTCAATTTCGAAAAAGGCTTGATCATTAACTCTTTTTCTTTCATTGCACAGAATATTGTGTGTGGTTTCAATTCAGAGGATGTTATTAACTAAGTGGGTTTTTTTGTTTGTGTTTATTCTTAACATTCTGCTAATTGAAAACAGTTTACTTTCTGTTTACTGGCAGATGAAATGAGTTACAGTTCTCTGATGCAATCATATACTTTATTTACAATAGACTCATAGAATTTTAGACTTGAAAGACAGCTTTGATATCTTTACTTAGACTTCTTACATATTTTCCCAAATAGAAAAAAGTAAAATGATATTTAAAAAGTTTAGCAATTTAAGAAGTTATGGGAAAATATTGATTTACCCCCAAGATAACATACATTTTCAGCATTATAATTGTTTTAGACTTGTTTCAGACAAATTGTTAAGGATTATGAGACTTATTTTTATTTAAATTATTTCTGATTCCATGATGTTTGACAGAAGTTTAGCACAATGTTTAACCTCTTTGTTATATACAGCTAAATGCCCACTTTGTAATTCTCTTTATCAATACCATCCAAAACAGCATAGAATTGGAAGGTGGAATTAGTTTCAGAGATTTTCACATCTACTTCATTCATTTCATTGTTAATACCATCAACAGCAGATTATATTCATTGAGGACTAAGTACCAGGTGTTAGTCTAAGAGCTTTACTTGGATTAATATATTTAATCTTTTCATCTATCTTCTGGAGTAGATATTATTAATTTTTAATTTGTAACCAAGAAAGTGAATTAGAGAAGTTTTGTAACTTACTAGTGAATGACGGAGGCAGGTCTGTAGCCCAGACGTCCTGGTTCTAGAACTTGTATTCCTAACCACTGGGCTCTTCTGCCTCTAGGCAGCATTAGTATCGGGATGTAGTAAATGGACTTGCCATTTTGATAGGACAAAAATCAAATATCAGCCATTTCATGCGATTTAACCTAATAACAGTTGTTATCATTTGTTAATCACATATTATGTGTCAGATACAGTTAGTTCTTTCCTTTTATTATCTCATTTAATCCTTATATATTTAATTCAATCCTTATAACAACCCCAGAGGGTAGGGATGACCACTTTGTACAGAATTGAAAAACTGAGATTCTGAGTCATTAGGTAACTTTCCCCAGTTTGTATGTTTGTTTGTGTGTTTTTGTATTGGTAAGTCCTCTATCAAAAGTACAGGTAAGACTATAGTGTATAGATTATCCCTAAACCTAAGCAGACTTGTACACTCCATCCTGACTGGTTCCTACTGCATTTGTTCGGACTTCCATTACAAAGGATGGCTTCAGCCACAGACACTTACCTCCTCACAGTACTGGGGGCTGTAACTTTCCCCGGGGGAGCATCCAGAGTAGGGGAACGAAGTTTGTAGAGCTGCAGAATGTTATAGGAACCAAGGAGATGGTTCTAGTTCACCTGTCTCATTTGATAGACAGATTTAGTGTAGGGAAATGCCTTCTTTATGGACTCAGCGCAAAGCTGAATGTAGATGGTAGGTCTTCCGACTCTGGTCAGCATTTCTAGTTCATCACGCTAAGTTGATCATAAAATTGATTTTAAAAGTGCGTAGGTAATGCTGCAGAGGAAAATCAAGCATCCTTAATTCCTTATTGACAAGGTCATGAGCTTTGGAGCTATATGGATATGAATTTGAATCCTAGCTCAGGCATTTATCAACCTTTATGATTTTGGGTACCTTACTTCTCTGAGCTTAAGTTTAACTCATCTATAAAGTTAGGCTTAAACCTTCGTCTTAGGTTATTTGTGAAGATTACATGAGAAAATGCAAGTGAGATGCTTAGCATTTGGTGCATAATGTGCTTTTGCTATTGCTGTAAATATTAAGTAGTGTTATTTAGCATTAATGGTATTAATACTATTAATAGTACTAAATAGTAATATACATTATTTGTGTTTGTAAATAAAAATATTAAAAGGAATGAAGAGAAATATAAAATTGGAAGGAATTTGCTGAGCACACGGCAGATGGTGTTTGGACGGAGAGATTTTTCCTTTCCTTTGGTTGACCTCTGGCTGCTCCCCTGATCCTTCTGGACAAAGAAAGGCTCTCCACTGCTATTTGGAATTGGCACAAAATTTGTAGCAACTTGGTTATGATTGCTGAGAGGAATTTCAGCTTGGGGTAGAACACATTTCCTTCAAAAAGGCTTTTATTAATCTTCATTGACCTTGGAGTCTTCAACAGATAACAAGGGAAATAATGCCTATCTCACAAGATTATTGTGAACCTTAAAGAAAATTTAAAGAAATAATAATAATATTAATTAATAATTAACAATAGCTAGAGCCAACATTCACTGAAATACTCTCCTGGTCCAGACGTGTTAAATGCTTTATACATTCAGTGTCAGAGCCTTGACTAGTCTACAAGGTAAATTCTGTTACTTAAGAGGAGGCTAAACACAGAGAGCATAAATAATTTGCTCGTGGATTAAAGGACCTCGCACAAAGCCTACTACGTAAGCAGAGCTCCAAAAGTGCCAGCCGTCCTCTTTCCTCCCCTCTTCTCTCATTCTCGTTCTGTTCACTTAACCTTTCTGCTTATCTCAGAGTGTTGTGTTGAGGATTAGATATGATTTAACAGATAGTGAACTCCTTTGAGGTATTGAAAGCATCGCAGATGCAAAAGTAGTGGTCATTACATATTGTTTCCGTCTCCTGTTCATTCCTCCCAGCTTTTAAGGCTCCAGCAGAGATCCTTTGGGAGTCAGAAAGCATAGTTTGGACCAAGAAATGAGATTTCGTTTTCATGACAGGAAAGCAGCACATGGCCCCTAACATCCAACATGCTTTACATTTACAGTGTTGGTTATTGAAGTGGAATCTTGAAGGGATGTGACATGCTGTAATGAATAATTTCGGCAAAGCATGGACTAAGAGTGAGACTTCAGTATAAGAGAAGATCACGTAGCTGCGGCGTGAGCCCGCCTCCCTTCTTAGTATCCGCGTCTTAATGCAAATTTGTGATGTGATAAAAGTCCATGTAGTACATCATCAGTCTTGTGGAAAGGAGTTCCTTTTCAGTCCTGGCAGTGGACTAAAGAAAAAGCAGATAAAGGAGAAGATGGACTTTTCATGATCAATAGAATTTGTTTACATTTTTAGAGATTGGAAAGTTGAATTTGACCATGACTCCTAGTGAGTCCAGCACATGTTTTATAGGGAAAAGTTGCGTGCTTTGATGATTTTCATGGATTTGGGAATTGTTAAGGGACTTCAGACACATACCAAGAATATCAGGGGTCTGATATAGTTTAAGGCAAGAAAAGTTGAGTGATGCACACCAAGTGAAGCATTTTGTATATCTGAGATTTTTTAAAAAATGGGCACATCTACACCAAGATAAAGTTAAGAAATGATCTAAGGTGAATGTCTTTCTGACAATAATCCTTTTTCCTATGATTGGATTATCAAGTAGCTGATTGCAAATTTCAAGTAATTTAAAAAAATAGAATCTGAGAAAGCCTAGGTCTGTTGGAAGGATCTGACATGGTTGTGATCCAAACAAGTTTCAGTTCTCCCTGTATTTTTGGTTCTCTTTTGTTGACCTTGTTTTTTCCCCAGTACACTCTCTCTTACGTGCTTTCCGATTAGCGTCTTATTCTGAGTGAACTCCCTGTCACCCTCCCTCTCACGGGAACGTGGATTACAAGCTGGGTGAGGAAGCCCTAAGAAGAAACAGTTGTGGAGCAAGAAAATAAGAACCGTCTATTGAGAATCCTGATGAGATAGAATGATGAGAGAGTTTTTACCTCTCACTGATTGTCCCTGGCCAAGTTCCTTTTGATAAGTCACTTTGGGCCTTTGAGCTTTGATAATTCTTTTGGTTTGAAAAACATGGGTCCCAAAGCACACATGTAAAGTCCTTAGAGTTATGCTAACAAAGGTGAAGATACATTTTTCTTTTCTTTGTCTCCCCCATAGCTCAGAATATCTAAAGGGAAAACCAAGCAAATGCCATAAGTAGCCTATATTAATGGATTCCAACTGGAAAAACATGACTCATGTTAAGCCACAGGAATGTAGAGCTTCAACATGCAAGTTCTTCTCCCATTTGAGAAGTGGCATTTGCTGTTGGGCATTATCTGTATTATATTTGTCACCTATGATAGCAGTTTTCTGGGGCTTGGACCTTGGCTAGGACTGTGCAGAATGCATAACTGAACTGTTCAACTATTTTGATCTTGTATATTTTTTTTTAAAGTAAGAGAATGAAAAAATGAGTCAGATGAAAATCTTGGAAGAGTTTAGTTTCCTGGATCGTAATAGATCTACAAGATTTCCTTAACTTTGGTTTGTTTGAAGAAAACTGAGACTTGTACTGGTTTTAAAGCTTGAGTGTGTCATCCTTAAAGGAGAAAATTTGTTCAACACACAGCTTTTAGATATATGAAATTTAATCTGTTAATGTCTTAAATCACGTTTATTGTAATTCTTGATAAGACCAAGTGTCTGCTATTGCATTTTCCTAAGCATGGAGCAATTATTAAATTAATAATAGCTGTGAAAATTTCAGAGTATCAGTGGCAAAAATATAATGTCATGAAAAGAACATGGATTTCGGGGACAAACTGACCTAAGTTGCAATCTTGACTTTACCTCTTAACAAGTTTATCTGTAATTTATTGAAAGCTTCAAAGCCTTAGTTTCCTAAATTTTAAACTGAGAATTATATTATTAAATTGAACTACGTGAGAAGTCCGATATTACTTATAAAAATGGTGATTTTGCATATTTAACCTAATTTCTATTTATAGGACTATTATTATTATTATTTTTGAGGAGAGGATTAAGTAAGATGAGAAAGAAATGAGTGTAAAGTCTATAAACTGTGTTGCTTCCCTTACTTCTAATGGCAAGTTACCGTAGACAAATTCATGACAATTCTAGACTCATTTCTTTCAGGAAGTATTGACGTTAAGAATGTTTTGATATTGAAATCTATTTGGAAATGTTCACTAGTGACTAAAAGAGAAGTTAATGCCTAATTTTGTACAATGTAGAAATTTTGAAGTATTTAAAAAAACATTTTGTAAATGACCATGTATATTTTTTCCTAATTATGATTTTAAAAATATTTAAGCTTACAATTAATTGCTTTTCAAGTGGCAGTAGTTTTCAAATTTTAGCTCCAAATTTCTTGGCCTTTTTTAAACTTTCCATCAAGCAAACCAAAGTTCGAGGTTCACATGAAGAGGACTGATTTTAGAGGACACTAGCAGTGACTCCTCTCTGTAAAAACAAAGGATTTGAAAAACTATGTTCCTGATGTCAGGTACAGAGTATTCAAACAGATACCTCAGTTCACAGCATGCTGTCTTCATGGGTCTGTGCAAGGCCCCTGTTTACATTCTTCATCATTTATTTGTCTACTGATTGATTCATCACTCTACATCCCCCAATCCCCTTTTCCTCCCAACATTGGAAACTTTTCTAATACTGTGATGACATGCATTTTTCCATTGGTGTTTTATGTGCATTTTTTTTTTAAATTCACAAGAATGGCATTGTGTATAGGACTCATTTTCTTTCCTGCTTTTTTCCATCTGGTATTATGTTTCAAAATTTATCTGTGTGACTGTGTATTTCTTTGGTCCTTTTCCTCTAACTGCTAAATAATATTCCATAGTTTGCGTCTGCTATGGAATGCTTAAATACGTGTGCATCAGGAAGTTTAGGTGAATGGTCTGTAACAAATGATCCATTCATTCAGCCCATGTTTAATTTACTTACTCTGTTAGACATTTGGGCCATTTTAATGCATCCAGAGTTCTTATTCTTAGAATTGATAGCTTCTTGGAGACAACAGTATATGTATGCACACATATATGTATTTTGTATATGTATACATATATGGTTTTGCTTTTTTTTTTCAAAGAAAGACTAGAGGAAAGTCAACCTGATTCAAACTTGGAAGTTATGGTTAAAAGATGCTGAGTTAGCTAAGATTGGTAGTATTTTAAGGAAAAAGCTACAACTTAAAGACAACTATGAAATTTAATTCAATTTAAAAAGTTATTAACTAATAGGACTGAGTTCAGCAATTGTAAAATAGATATGTTTAAGTAGGTTGTGTTTGACAGACATGAGCGAAAAATCTTAATACTGAATATCCTATATACAATATATGAGTTTTAACATATGTCATTTTGGATGGTCTGATTAAAATTCTAACCAAGTGAAGGGGTACCATTGCTCTGAGTGTATCTCCCTTTCAGAAATTATTCCATATGCTCAAGCTACTAGTAAATCTGTTTTGGCATCTGAATTTTAGGAGAAATGTTAAGAAATCTAAAATGATTTAAAGATGAGAAGAAAGATATGACAACAATTGTTTCTGATGAAGAGTCACTGAGAGGTGACTAAATACTCAGTAATTGTGACCGGATGTGCTGGACCTGTGATGTGGGAGAAACAAAGCCTTTGTCAGCTCTCTAGTCAATCCATCTCTGCAAAGTACACTCCATTCCCCAGTGCTTTTCCCTGTGCATGGAGCACTTCTGCGGGAGGAGGGAGATGTAACAGTGACATACCCTCTGATGTTCTGTAGCTCTTGAGATTCTTGTTGTTGGGCCTTAGAGAGGAGTGGAGCAAAAGGGATGGGCACAAATATCCACACGAATGTCACAGATGAATTTTTATGTTAAAAAAAATCCATTTTAATAATGTTTGTCAGCTAAAAAGTTCAAATCATTTTCACTTGACATTTTTACCTTTTAGAACAGTTCTATGAGGAAAAGTGGAGGGCATTTTTTATTGCTGTTTGGCTAAATTCTTCAATTCTAGGTTTTGGAGACAGGTGACCTTGGTAGAGGTCACAGGAGCTCGCTGTGGTAAAAATTTCATACCATTTGATCTGCTGACCCATTCACTAGAGAGCATGGCCTTTAGAAACCCATGAATGTGTTCATATGCAATTCTGAATGCCATTCATGTTGAACTTTAACCTTTTCAAACAGACACATGGTCTGGAAGCGAATCTCGTCTGTTCTCTGGGCTTTTGGCACAGGAAAGGCAAGGTATATGAAATTGGGACAGAAATAGCAATCTCGCCTTGTTCTTCTCTCTCTGTAATAGCTACATTTCCTTCTGACTCATAGCAGACCTCTAAGGAGAGACCACATTCCCACTGAACATGGAAGAAAATTCATTTCTGGAAAGGGTAGAATGAAGGAGGATGACACATAAAAGGATAGATTTGAGTTAAGCATAGGGATATCTCGATAAAGTATCAGGATAACTTTGGGTGGTCCCTTTAGTTATATGGAAAATTTTTTTTCTCCAGCTTCCTTCTTTAGGATTGACTGATAGCTTCTTTTAGAGACAGTTGTCTTAAAAAAAGCAATTTTTAGTTGGGAAGATAGGTCAACTTGAGTCAAGAATTACATCATAGTTAAAAGTCTCCAGGGCAATTAGTTGACACAAACCAGCTAGGATCATTTGGAATGAATTACAGTTTTTATGATGGCATAAAGGGACATTCATGAGCTTTTGGATGTACCCCAAGAGCACTGGGTTGGTTGTTTATATTGTTGTTTTTTTTTAAGAAATAATTACTCCAATTATTATTCACTACTTTCTGGCTGCTCATGACATGTTATTCATTGTTGTTTCCATATGAAACCTTATCAAAATAGGTAACCCACTTTTGAAGTAGCCCTTCATTGAAATGTCATTTTTCAAATTTTTGAATGCAACCTTGTTCCCATGGAACATTCATCATCTTCTAAATTCATATCTCTATCGTGATATATTAATGGTACAAACTGAACATTTAACTTAGGACTACAGTTTTGATTTATAGGCCTAGGAAAAATAAACTCTTCTGATTTTATGCTGTGGACCCTTTTGGTTACTATAAAGGCAGTGGAAATTGCCCACCATTGCCCTAGAAAAATCATATAGACTGCTTTACTGGTTATCTCTTCTTGCCTGTATATTTGTCTCATGACTACTTTCTTTGGCTTTCATTGCTAAAATAATATTTTCCCCAAGGAGTATTTTTTTCAGATTAATTTTCTTTAGTGATGACCATGCATTTTTGAGGTTCACAAGGATAAGAGGCGTTTGGGCTTTGCCACTTCCCTTGCTTCCACCTGTAGCTTTGTGGTGGAGATAAAGGTATGATGAATAGGTAAACCATTACACTATAATGGAGGGGGAAGGTATAGCTCAGTGGTAGAGCAAGGGCTTAGCATGCACCAGGTCCTGGGTTCAATTCCCAGTACCTCCATTAAACAAACAAACAAACAAAACCCCATCCATTACAACATAATGGGCTAAATGTTCCAAAGGAGGTATGGTTCAAGGCAGGAAGGAAGTATCGAGAAAGATGCTCCAAATTTTTCAGAATATCTGAAAAAGGGAAAATTTGGGGATGTAAATGAAGGTAAGTGTGAGGATATGGGCCCTAGCAAGGCCTAAGAGAGAAAACGACCCTTGGGCTGAGATTTGAAGACTAATAAAGGGTTCATCTGGTAGTCAGCACGGAGGTTGGAAGAGGTGGGAAGCCATCACTATCAGAAGGATAGGCAGCAGCGTGAGCCCGGGGTAGGGAACTGAGCTGTGCAGGGACGGCGTGGGCTAGCTAGTCTGAGTAATGCAACCAGAATCTGCCCTGAGTCATACAGTGTAAAAGGATAACTGAGTAGCCTTATGGGATCATCAGTTTGCTTATTTACAGACTTCTAATATAAGTCAGATCGAAAAGAAGGTTGGACTGGATGACCTATATGGTCTCATCAGAGAGCTATAGTGGCCCCGAGGGTTTTCTTTAAATTGCGTGTGGTTCAGTTCCATGGAGCAGATCCCCGTCTCTAGAATGGTGGGCGCTGGGGATGTGGAGGCGGGGCTGCAGTCCTGGGAAGTGTGTAGGGTGGAGGGAGCAGGTCTGAGTTCTGATCCTGGATGTGAACTAGATCTCTTGCATAATCACTTTTGGTTTTGATTTTTCTTTTCTTCTCTTTTCTTTTCTTTTCTTTTCCCTTCTCTTTCCCTTCCCTTCCCTCCCCTGCCCTCCCCTTCCTCCCTTCCTCCCCTCCTCCCTTCCTTCCTTCCTCCCTTCCTCCCTTTCTCTCCTTTCTCTCCTTTCTTTCTTTCTTTCTTCCTTCCTTCCTTTCTTTCACTCTCTCTCTTTCTTTCTTTCTCTCTTTCTTCCCTTCTTTCTCTCTCTCTTTCTTTTTCTTTCTTTCTTTCTTTCTTTCTTTCTTTCTTTCTTTCTTTCTCTCTTTCTCTCTTTCTTTCTTTCTTTCTCTCTCTTTCTTTCTCTCTTTCTTTCTTTCTCTCATTCTCTCTTTCTTTCCCTCTTTCTCTCTTTCTTTCCCTTTCTTTCTTTCTTTCTTTCTTTCTTTCTTTCTTTCTTTCTTTCTTTCTTTCTTTCTTTCTTTCTTTCCTTCCTTCCTTCCTTCCTTCTCCTTTTCTTTTTCTTTCTTTCTTTCTTTCTTTCTTTCTCTCTTTCTTTCTTTCTTTCTTCCTTCCTTCCTTCCTTCCTTCCTTTCTTTCTTTCTTCTTTTCTTTCTTTCTTTCTTTCTTTCTTTCTTTCTTTCTTTTTCTTTCTCTCTTTCTTTCTTTCTTTCTTCCTTCCTTCCTTCCTTCCTTCCTTCCTTCCTTCCTTCCTTTCTCCTTTCTTTCTCTTCCTTTCTTTCTTTCTTTTTCTTTCTTTCTTTCTCCCTTTCCCTTTCTTTCTTTCTTTTCCTTCCTTCCTTTCTTCTTTTCTTTCTTTCTTTCTCTCTCTTTCTTTCTTTCTTTCTTTTTCTTTCTTCCTTCCTTCCTTCCTTCCTTCCTTCCTTCCTTCCTTCCTTCCTTCCTTCCTTTCTTTCTTTCTTCCTTTCTTCCTTTCTTTCCTTTCTTTTCTTTCTTTTCTTTCTTTCTTCTTTCCTTTCCTCTCTCTTTTCTTCCAAAATGAAGGATTAGCTCAGAGGCTCACTTGTTCACCATCTACCATATGTTTATTGCACGCTAGAACTCTCTGAATTCTTTAGATAGAGTTGAGTAGAGTAAACCTCAGCTCCCATAACTCCAACTATAATGAGTGCTGAGCATGGAAAGAAAGTCCTGGAAAGAGTGATTTTTCAGGAAGCTATACCATAAGAGCATTTAAATTCTGAAACTAGATCTGGTGTGTGGGTGGCCAGGGACCAGGATGATGACAATAGCTTCTGTTCACTTCTCACTAGATGCCAAGCTAAGTGTGTGTATGTATATATGATCATTTAATACATTATGATCGATAATGCAGTAGATGTATTATTTTCGTTTTTTTCACAGATGAGGAAAATCAGACAGAAAGGGTAGTAAAATTACCGAAGGCCACACGGCTAGTGAAGGTGCTTCAAATTCAGGTGTGTCTGCCTTGAAAGTGTATTCCACAGCAGTGACTGCCAAGCCTGGTTGTACCTCCTGAGGGCCCCACTCCAGATCTAAGGAAACAGAATCCTAAGGAAGTACCACAGAGATATGTTTATTTTAAAATAGTCCATCAAGGAATTTCAGTGTGCAGTTAGATCAGAGAAATTTGGGGCAAAGATTTGCATAAAATGACAGGAAAACCTACTGGTTGGGTAGAAGGCCAAACGACTGAAAGAGTAAGAAAGCACTCTGATTTGGAAGGAGTGTTCTGCAAAGTGTCTGAATTCACATCTTGGTCCTAGGGAGGGACGTGTTCTGGTCTGTCCTTAGGGAGGTGACAGAGGGCAGAGAGAGAAGCCTGGGTGCTAATCCTTGTGTCTTTCCAAAGCAGCAGTGCGTGGAGAAGCAAAAGGAAGTTTGGGCTGGATGACATGTGCGGCCCCGTGCAAGAGCTAAGTTCTGTGATGATGAACCGTGTAACATTTAGGTGTTGTGTAGGCTTCACTTGGTTTGATTAAAAATATTTCCTTGGAGGAAAAGTGTCAATAAAATTGACCTTAATGAGTACAAATTTACATAATTTTTGACAACCGCAAAATACCAAATCTGAATATGAAAAATCTTTTATAAGCCTCGATAATGATTTTTAATTTTACTTTTCCCTGGAAATGACTAAGTGTTGACTCACCAAGAAATAGCTAGAAGAATGACCAATTATTGAAGCTGCCTATTAATACTACTCTGGCCTTTTCAGATCCCCCTGAACACCAGTTTTGCATAGATATTGACATGTAAAATGTTGTTTTATATTTCCCTAAAATTGCTGAGAAAATTTCCAGGTGAAAACAAAATGTTCATTTGAAAATTAATTTGCCAGAAAAGGTAGTTTGCAAGTCCTCTCTGGAGTCAACTATTTAATAGAATTTTGTTGCATTTTAATAGCTTTGTCAAGAACTTAGATGAAGATGAGGAAAATGTGAACATAAAATTTTCAACTAAGGCAAAATTGAGAAGGGAAACTATCACAATATAATATTCACACCCTATAGAACATGGGCTGATGCCCATAAATTCTTACATTTTTGGACCTGCTCTCTCACACTTCTGTTTTTCCTTTCCTTTCCTTTCCTTTCCTTTCCTTTCCTTTCCTTTTCTTTTCTTTTCTTCTCTTTTTCTTTTCTTTTCTTTTCCTTTTCTTTTCTTTTCTTTTCTTTTCTTTTCTTTTCCTTTTCTTTCTCTTTCTTTCTTTCTTTCTTTCTTTCTTTCTTTCTTTCTTTCTTTTCCTTTTCTTTTCTTTTCTTTTCTTTTCTTTTCTTTTCTTTTCTTTTCTTTTCTTTTCTTTTCTTTTCTTTTCTTTTCTTTTCTTTTTCTTCTTCCTTTCTTTCTTCCCACTATAAGGTAAAGGGGTTGTTGCTTGATAGCAATTCATGTGAGAAAATTGTCGTAAACACAAGATGAGCCATTAAGCAACGTAGTCGCCCCACTATATGACAGGGCTTCACCATCAGCAGATTGTGTCCTTAAGGAGGGAGAGGATGGTCTTCAGTACTGAGTTCTGGTGAACTGGGAGAGGCCACTGAAATGGTGAGAGAGTCTTAAAATCATATCAGGAGTTTTAGAGCCAGTGAATTAGCTGAAGACAGTAAGTTAGCCTGAAGAAAATAAGATTGAGCCAGGAAACCATGCCCCTTTTATCTTCAGTTTTTGAATGTCTATTTTGGAAATACTATTATTCAGAGTAGTCTGGTGAGTCGAAGTTACAGAGATGCAGATTTGATGTAAGTGTAAGACAACAAAACAGAAGTTTTTGACAGTAGAACAGTCTGCTGTCCCTGCAGATACTCCACAGAGGGTAGATTACCTTCAGTCAGCACCCTTGTAGAAGGGCTCAGACACTGGGCGGATCGTGGGATGTGGGTTAGTCCCTGTTAGTTCTCCAGTTTTAGAGGTATATATTTTAGAGCATTATTTAGCAAAGTAAATTTACTGATAAATGAAATATTAAGTCAAAGCTGAATCCCTTCTCTGTGGAAGACTCAGCGATTATTGCCATAAAATGTAGCTCTTGTCTCAAACAAAAGTTGACTTTTGTGATGATTAACTGCACCCAGTACTGTCACTGCCCAAATGATGTCCTTTCAATTTGTTCTCCATCCTCAATTCGGAGTTAGCATTACCAAATACTAATCTCTTCTCAGCACCTCCCTCCTTAAAACACACACACTCTACTTGGACTTTAGGATAAAGACACACATTCTTTTTAATTTAATTTAATTTTTTAATTGAAGTATAGTTGATTTACAATGTTGTATTGTTAGTTTCTGCATATTCTTAATGTGACCTCCAGAATCCAGCAAGGTCAGCCCCTACCTGCTTCCTCAGTTTTATGTTGTGCTGTCTTCCATTTCCAATCCAATCACATTGGCCTACTCTTTAATTTCTCATGTATACACTACACTCCCATTTGCCATACGGCAGTTCTCATGCTGTTTTCTTCTGCATAAATGTCCTTCTCATTGCTAGGTGACTTCTGCTTCCCCTCCAGATCTCAGCTCACTTTTCACTTCATGGAAGATGCCTTCCTGACCTTCCTATTTGGATCACATCTCCTGTTACACATGCGGGTACGCTGTATTTCTCATTCACAGCATTGGTCACTGTGTATTGGTTACAATTTACCTTTGATTATGTAGCTATTTGATTCATATCTGTTTCCCCTACTAAAATATAACATCCTAAGGAAAAAGGTATCTTTTTGTTTTTAGTTCACTATTGAACTCCTGGTGTCTCGTGACATGTGCACGTCACAATAAATATGTGTTGAATGAATAACAGATGTAATAGAATGAAAGATAACACTTCCTGTGGAAGCACAGAAGAGAACATTTAGAGAAAGGATGTGATACAGTGACCCTAAGTCAGTAAGTTAATTTTATATAGTGCTCGCATTTTTTAAACCAGTTTTACTTTTCACAACAGTCCTGAAACAGCTAGGATCATTATATCTTATCATATTATATTAATTTTACCGATAAGAAAATTTTACTCCATCAGCTTGATAGACAAGGATGGTTAACTAGCCCAAGGTGAATAGTTACTAAGTAACAGATTTAAGATTAAAAAAACGACGAACATGTGTTTGAGATTTTACGAAAATAACCATGTGCTTGCTGTACCCAGATGTTACATTCTTTTATAAGTTGCTTCAAATGCCGTATTTTCTTAGAATTTTCTTTAAGACTGTCTTAGTTCAGGCTGCCATAATAAAATACTGCAGACTGGGTGGCTTAAACAACAAACATTTATTTCTCTCAGTGTTGGTGGCTGGGGAGTCCAAGATCAAGTCGCCAGCAGATTTGGTGTCTGTTGAGAGTCCTTTTCCTGGTTTGCAATCGGCTGCCTTCTTGCTGTGTCCTCATGTGGTGGAGGGAGAGCTCTGGTCTCTTCCTCTTCTTAATAAGGACACTAATCCCATCATGGGGGCTCTACCCTCATGATTTTATCTAAACCTAATACCTCCCAAAGCCTCCACCTCCAAATGCCATCACATTAGGGTTTCAACATACGAATTTGGCAGGGGTGAGGGGGACAGAAACATCCAGTCCATAGCAAGGACCAAACTATGTTTTATTGGTACATACTCTTCTAAAATAAATTTATAGTTTTAAAAACCACCTATGGAATTCTCAGATACGTTTGAGACCTTGACAGGTAGGATTTGAACCATGAAAGTAACGCTGCCATCTAGTGATAATTAATCTGAATGAGATTTGAAACCCAGGGTAGCAGGTTAAGCTCTCTAGGAATGGTAGAACCCATCATCCGCGTGGCGTGGGCTAGGCTCAAAACTTCAGCCGTCATTTCTTTGTAGTGAATGTTTGAAGTCGCTGATTCTTATGGAGGTCATGAATTACTCATGACTAAATAAAACAAATCTTAGCTGTAGAATATTAGCCGTGTAGTAAGTAGAGACAATGGTTTCCTATGATTTTGCCACCTGACTGAGATCTCTCTCCGTTTCCTCGCTCTCTCCACTGCTTCTGAGTGAGGGAGTTCTGTACTCTGATAACCAAATAAAAAGAATTCTTCATCTTGGTTTAAAGAACTTAGTATATTCATTAACAAACATATATGAGGAAATGGGTCCTTGGTAAAATTTCCGGTTAGATTTTGCAGCATCATAAGAAGGAAGTGGAATGCCCAAATAAACTCCATTTATCCCAAGGGGACACTTAAAGCCACTTTGAATTAAATTCCTGTGATTTAATGTAAACACAGCAATAAAACACTTCTAGACATGTGATAAATGGCTAGAAAATGCAAAAATAAAAGAATTTTCTGTAAAGCACTGAGCCACAAAGAAAATTTGGATAATTTATTTGTATCTCTTAAGTCCTGAAGGTATATGGTAGATTTTAGCTGATATATTTTAAGTGAGGTGTCATAGTACATTAAAATTGCAGATAAAATTACCATCTAAAATCCCTCGAGCTAGAATTTTCTCATTTTCTTATTACATGCAAATGCTGGATCACAAAGAAATAGCAATTATTCTATTTCTCTGGAGGCCTAAACAACAAAAACCTATCACTCTGAAATGATAATAATTTTGCTTAGTTAGGTGACAAAATTCTATTTAACATTTTTTTTTAGATCATCCAGAGAGGATTTTTTCTATTTGTCCACTTACTGGTATATTCATTGAACTGTATCCCTAAGGTGTTCAAACTCTTGGTGTAGAAATAGCCTAGGTGAAAAAATTAATTACTTTTTATATAAGTCAATGCAAATTATTGCTTTCCTGACATGACTTATTACCCTGTCCCCCCTTCAGGAACAATATTTCATATACTGGCAGTAAACACTATGTAACAGAATTGCTGTTTTGCCGAGTTAAATTGGGATTCTCAGGGACTGGAAAAATTTTAAGATAAGAAAAGCATCTGATTTACCCGTATTTCTTATTTAATATCCTTAAAGTAGTTTTATGTTTATTTCAGGACAAGTCCGTAGGTTTGACCCCATCTCTTCTTTTTGGGTGCTACACTATTCATATGGAGCATGCAGATAGTACAAGAAAACAGCAGATGTCAATCCAGCAAGAGTTTGATTTAAAATTAGTCACCAAAAAGGATTGCATCAATACCAAAGTGGACTGATTCTTTGAAAAATATGTTGTACAGATATCATATGATAACACTTATGTGTGGAATCTTAAAAAATATATAAATCTTATTTACAAGCCAAAAATAGACTCACAGACATAGAGAACATATGGTTACCAAAGGGGAAAGGGTGGAGGGGGGGATAAATTAGGAGTTGGGTATTAACAGATACACATTATTATATATAAACTAGATAAACAACAAGGACTTACTGTATAGCACAGAGAACTATATTCAGTTTGTGATAACATATAATAACATATAATGGAAAAGAATCTAACAAAATATATGTGTATGTATACGTATAACTGAATTGCTTTGCTATACACCTGTAAGTAACGTAAATCAACTGCACTCCAATAAAAAGCAAAGTTTATAAAAAGAAGAATATGTTGTGGGGTGTGGTTATGATTAGCTTTGTGTGGGGCACAGCTGATCTGGGATCCCCCTGGTTTGGGGTCCGGGAAGTACTCTGGAAGAGTAGTACTTAAGATGAACCCTGACACGTGAGTCCAGCCAGTGTGGTGAAGAACTGCAAGGCAGCCAGCGGTGTGGAAGGGAGTTGTGCAGAGGCTGAGTGTTCTAGAGAGAACAGAAATGACAATCCTTTGTTTGAAATTCTTGGCACCTTATCAATGAGCAAATGATCCCACACTGCATGATGTGGAGGTGCAGAATAGACCGACGCTCTCTAGGGCTCACCCAGAGCAGTGTGGTGGGGGTGGGATAAGAAAATGACTTTGCACTGAAAGAATGTAGTCAGGTGATTAAAACACCGGTAGAAATGAGAGGAGACCAAGTCTGATGGCAGTGCAGGGCAGAAGGAGCCGTTTCTCTCTCGCAGAGAGGAAAGTGGGAGGTTGGTCAGGACTCTGGAAGGAGTTAGCGTTTGCTGTGATCCTGCAGGGTGAGTCCTGCAGTATGGTTGTAGTTGACTTGTCCTTGACTGTATTTTGACCCTCGCCTTATTTGTTCAGCTAGGATTGTGTCTAAGCAGAGCTTCCGCGTCTGTTCTCAACCTCAACTGCAGCCTTATCCTCTTACCCATGTGCCGGACGCTCCTGGCTTACCTTCGAGGATCCCAGAAGGTAAGGAAAAAAAAAAAAATCCAGCATAAAAATCAAGGGTAAAAGTGGCCTGTGAGTCCTACTTGGTGTTCATGGCCTGACTTTTCAGGTGAAGTGATTTCTTCAAAGACAATAGTAAAGAGCTCGTCACCTGTCATGATGATCAGCGAGCTGTTCCACAGCAGGCAGAAGGGCAGCGGATCACAGAGTGCTGGGCACGGTGCTCAGCGCTTCACATCTGTGGTTGGGCATCCCCACGGAGATTCTGCGGGTATCGCAGAGGAAGAGAGTGAGGCATAGGGAGTTTAGGTAATCTGACCGAGATAATGAGACGGCTGAATGGTGGAACTCAGCCCAGCCCCGGTTCTGAGCTCTTCCTACTAGGCTGTCCCTCATTGAGATTGTGTATTTCCATTGTGTTACACTCACGTGGGCAAACTGGAGCCCTGTGGTCGTTGAGCGACACACAGGGAGACTGCTGGTGTTGGTGGCAGTTTCTTCTTGAAACACATACCTGTTTTGAGCTGTGTAAAAGGCTTGAAATAGATGTCTTTTTTTTTTAAACCAGAAACATTGTTCAACTTTATCATTCTCTGCCCTACTCCTTGCTAATTTCACATTTCTTCTAATTTTTCAAAAATGGACAGAACTTTCTATATTGCAGTGACTTTTATAGCATTCGCTTCGAAATAGATGTCTTGATTATGATGTGATGTCATGTGTAATATTAAGTGTTGCAAAACGATGGATTCAAGAAAACGGAAAAGCCCTTTGAAAGTTCAAATTCAACTGAAATTGTTTTTTCTCTTCAATTATCCTCATGTGTGTGTTGTGTGTGTGCCTGTGTTGTGTGTATGTGTGTGTGTGAGTTTCTTTCTTCATTAAAATAGTTAGGCACTGCTGGATCGATACTGTATTTTAAAAGGAATTGTTAACATGAGGCCACTTTGATGTTCTGCGAAGTTCAGGTGAGTGGGTTTATGGCAGTAAAACTTCTCAACTTTTTCACGTAATTATATTTAGAAATGCTTTACTTTTAGTCATGCAGTCATTTGTGGAAATACCTATTTCTCTAGGTTGCCAACCATTGTAAAATGCTAGGTTTTGATCCCTGTGGCTGGCCATTGGCTTGGTGTAAAGAAACGGAAGATAAATGCCAGGAAATGAAAAGTGCCCACTTAAGTCTCTCAGTATTTAATAAGCCTTAAAGAATTGTTCCCCAGTGTGAAACTTAGGCATTCAAAAATGCTTGACATTTTACTTTTGCATAAGATCAAGCGGGCATTTAATCCTGTGGTTGAAATTGCTTCATTTAAAAAAAAAAATCTTATTTTTTGACCACAAAAGGAAATCATAGATACTGTAAAATTAAAACATTCCAGAAATATGCAAAGCAATCAGTTAAGGTCTCCCCTAATATTTCTCTGCCAGGACAGCTGTTGACTGATGGGGGTAAATGCCAGTAAAAATGTTAACATATAGTGCCTTTAATTTTAAACAGTATAGGATCACAGTGTAGTCTACGTGCTGTAACATTTTTACCTAATAATATATCTTATACATCTTTCCATATCAAGGATAAGCCTTCTCACGTTCTCTTGAATGGTATGCGTGTTCCATTGGCTGGACTGATTGTTATTCATCCCACCAATTTTTAGTTGATGGGTCTCTGCCGTATTTCCAAAGCATCATGGATGTATTTTATTTGTTGCATCACTTTTATCACATTAAATGATTTTTATTTAGGTCCCGAGCAGGAGAACCAGAAGATTGTTGGACAAAAGCAGGACATTCCACATAACCTGTGGTGTTACTATCTGTATTTTCTCAGGTAAGAAAACCAATTGAAGATGTTAAGTATTATGTTAGAATAACATTTTATGAATGGCATTTTGACTGTTCTATAAATTATTTACTGTCACCAACTTGTGGTTTTCTTCTTTTTCTTAATTTTCTCTTCCATGTGTGTAAAGAGATTTCCCTAGTGGCACTACAGAGAATGTGTGTCATGTGTATAACATTATAATGTGCAAAATTGGGCTGCCAGGCTGGTACTTGATTGTTTTTTAAAAGTAAGTGATTTCATTTAGAAAGATGGGAAGGAGACCAAAAGATTTTAACCTCTAAAAGTAATAATATGATGGGAGTTTAAACGCATGAAAACTTGAATGCAAAATTTGCACTTATAGAATATGAATCCATCCAAAATTATATTTGTTAAATGTTTCTTTGATATTAATACTTGGGTAGAAGAACAAATGTCAAAAATCTGTGGAAATTGATCCTGCTTAATTCCAAGGTAAAAGTGATATATATATCAAGTGATAATCTTTTGGTTTTTAAGAGTCATTTTTAAAATAAATTTTTATCCTGAGCATTTATATTATACTTTTTCAATTTTTGAAACAGAAAGTAATAAACATACTGATTAAGTCCACGGATGCTGGAGCCGGGTTGTGTAGCTGTGTCCCCAGCTGCCCTTTTGTCTCGCTGCGAGACATACTCTCCCTGATCCTCAGTTGTTGTTGTTCTGACTGTAAAATGGGTTGACAGTGGCACCAACCCCATGGTTTTAAGACTAAAATGAGAACATGTGTGTGAAGTTCTTAGGGTAGAATTAGTTATTCTTTACAGTCTCAGGGGTTTATTAGCTCAGTGCCGTAGCACATGACATTTTCATCTGGCCGTTATTGGATAGGACCTCGCTGTCTTGGTACTGGGGATGCTTGGTCTGGGTATTTGTGCATGGCTGCTTTGATTCAGGAGTGTTTTGGTATAGCTGTTACCAAGAAATCATTAAACCTTCAGCTTTTTAAAAATTGCTACATATTGTTGAAACAGGCATCTTTTCCCGGTGTTTTGTCCCTGGACATCTTCCCATTGGTAGTTCCCACCTCTGGAAGTGAGAGAAGGGGAGAGGCTCAGGGGTGGGATTAAGACTCCAATATAATTCAAGGCTGAGGATGGAGTCAGAGTCCAGGATGAGATGAGGACCAAGGGTGTTAAGGGTTAGGGTTGGATTAGGGCTCAAGAGAGTGAAAGGTCAAAAATGGAGGAGGATCAGGAAACATTGGCACGTTCATAGCTTGATTTGTTCTAAGCTGTAGTTGTGTCCAAATATTCCTTTCAGTTGGGGAAAAGACTGAGATGGTGCAGGGTATTGCCATGAATGGGTACGTGTTCCAGAGGGTTTGAATTCTGCCACTCACTAGGGGTCTGACTTTAGCTAAGTTGTCTTTCTTAACCTTAGTTTTCTTATCTGTAAAATGGGACAACTTTACCTACTTCATTGTTTTGAGAATTAAATGAGAAAATCCATGCAAATTGCATTGTTTTCTCTCTGCTGCTTAAAATTAGGAGCCTTGAATTCTTTTAACCTAAAAAGGCTTTTAAAGAAGGTGAATGAATGTGTCCCTTAAGGCTATATCTCCTCCAGCTGTTAGCTAGGGCTTTTTTTCAGGAGAATTCAGAAAAAATGTCAATTCCTCTAAGGATGCCTTTGCACTTTTGAGCCATAAAATATGCAGTTAACATATAAATCTTTAAAATGAAAGGATCTTTTTCCTGTAGATGTTAGAAGTGCTGAAGATACAGGACACGGGCAGTTTTGCTTCAGTAATGTTTTGTACCTGGGCCACAGGTACCCTGTGTTTGTGTCTTTGGAGCCCTGTCCTTGCTTGTTAGATAACTGACTTTCAGCTTCCTTTCCATTTTGATGGGACCCTTGTCCCTCCTCTAATTTGGTCACTGATGGGATTTTATAAATCCTTGAAATAGCTTTCAGTTTATTTAGCTTTCCAGCCCTTCTTTCTCGCTTTCCTTTGTCTTTGTGAGTAATTCAGAGCTCTTGGCCTGTCCACATACACCTCGCATGCTAGGTGGGAGGAGCTGAAGAGGTTTCTAGTTTCCAAGCCATGTCTTCCTTTGAATCACAATGCTCCATCTATTTGTGTAAATTATAACGGTTTAGTAAGCAATTTTCAGTCACTTATTTAAGTCTCTTCTGTTATCATCATTTTGCAGAGAAGTAAACTGAGTCATTCGTAGGCAAGCAACGTGGTCAAGAAAAGAGCTTTCTAAGTATTGTTCTTTTGAATACATTGTAATGTGTCGTGTTGTTTTGTTTTGTTTTAAACTGAAGTATAGTCAGTTATAATGTGTCAGTTTCTGGTGTAAAGCATAATGTTTCAGTCATAAGTAACGTGCTGTTAATTCAAATCTTTTTTCACCTACAAGGAAAGTTGGGATGGGAGGAGGGTATGATAGTCCAACACAAAAGGTCATTTGCTTCTTAATATGCAGCCTTTTCAAGAGACTTTTCTTTCCCCTGACCATGCTGAAATGAATTTGTCTTCAACTCTCTCGTGATTTCCAGACACTTTTATTTCTGGTCTAAGCTCTGAGTCAACTGACCACTCTTGGCTGTGCCATTGTGGGTAGGTTATTAAGTGGTGATTAGTAGTCTCCTGAGTCTTTGTCCCATCAGGTGGTTACCAACACTTTTGCTATTGGCCGTAGAGACTGTGATTTGAATCTGTGGATTGTGAAAAATTTCACCTGGTTAAAAGCCTTTTAGCAGGCCTGTATTTTAGGCTGAGTGTCAGTGATGTATACAAAATATGTAACTGGTTTAGAGCTATGGGAGAAGCAAAAGATGTGGAAAATCTAAAATCTGCCAGCCCCCCTTATCCACGTGGGACACTTTCCAAGATCCCCAGTGGCTGCCTGAAACCAAGGATAGTCCCCAATCCTATACATACTGTGTTTTTTCCTATACAAACACAACTATGATAAAGTTTAATTTATAAATTAGGCACAGTTAGAGGTTAACAACAGTTACTACTAATAAAATATAACAGTTGTAACAATATACTGTAATAAAAGTTACATGAATATGGTCCCTCTTCTCTCTCAAAATATCTCATTGTACAAAATGATTTTCAATTTTAACTAAACATGTACTGTGGACGGTGACTTCTGCAGTTTGCGGTGCAACAGCAAAGCAGGTGAAAATTTCTTTTTTTCTTCACAATTTCGCAGATAGAAGATTCATTCTTCCCATAGATCACAGCAACCTTGACACAGGAGGTTTTTTCTTTCCTTGCTAAGTTGAGAACTTTCATCTGTTCCCTTAAGGGAAGCACTTTATGGCCTCTTTGGCATATCTGAAATGCCAGCATCACTATTCTTGCCGTTTGGGGCCATTCTTAAGTCAAAGAAGGGCCACTTGATCACAGGCACTGGGTTCCCTCGGACGGCTGATCTGATAACCCAGCCGGTTAGTAAGTGACTAACGGGTGAGATGGGCTGGACAAAGGATGATTCATGTCCCAGGTGGGATGGAGAGGGACGGCTGGGGATTTCATCACACCCAGCACAGCATGCAATTTAAAACTTATAAACTACTTATTTCTTGAATTTTCTGTTGACTATTTTCAGACTGCTGTTGGCTGCAGGTAGCTGAAACTGCAGTAAAATGGAACCGTGGATAAGGGAGGACTACTGTATGCGGGAATAAATAGATGCCCGTATTATTATACACAGACGTGTGTGCCTGTGTGTCAGTGTGTGTGTTTCTGACTCTGACTTACTAGGGCTCTCTTATTCCAGCCTTTGAAACTCCTTTCCCTTTACATGATTCTAATACCAGAACTGTCTATAATTAAGAGTCTTTGTGCTTTTAAAACTTCTCTTTTAATCGAACATTTTATTGCTCTTAGAGCTGTCAAAGTTCAACCCTGTTTATTTGCTGAAGGAGAGGAAGTGACTCCTCTTCCCAGAGCATATGTGAAAATCTCACTGACCCCCACCGGTGTGATTGTGCAGGTGTGCACGTGGCCGCCCACCTGGTGAATGCCCTCCACTTCTCAGTGAACTACCGGGAGGATTTCGCTGAGCTGAACGCAGCGAGACACCGAGATGAGGTGGGTGGCCGCTGTCTTCTCATTTCCCTTTCACTTGTCGTGAGATGACTAATGAGGGTCTGTGATTTTCACAGAAAATTTGCACCTTGTGGCTCCTTTCAAATGCTTTTAAAATGCACTTGTCAAGCTGAGTTTTATTCCTTTTCAATAAAAAATATAGGTAATTACTATTTCACAGTCTCTCCTGCCGAAAATGAAAGTTCGGAGAGTGTCTACTTTTTATGTTTTGTGGCATTCAGATGGCTGCCACTCAGGTCTGCCTGCTGCGTCCAACAGCCTTTGTCTAGTTGCTGTCACTCAGCGGAGGCTGGCGGCAGTACCATGACAGGGGGAGAATCCTTCAGTAATTCAGATGCTGTGCGTGTGGGAAAAAGGGCAGAAAAGAAGGTTGATGATTTGAGGGTCCTGGACCATTGGTTGATTTGCCTTAAAAATATAATTGAGTTTTAATGCTTCACACTCTTAGTTTGTTTTTATTCATTTTTTTATTTTTTGAGGGTTAATTAGGTTTAATTTAGTTTTTAATGGCGCTACTGGAGATTGAACCTGGGACACACACTCTACCACTGAGCTGTACCCTCCCCACTTTAGTTTATTTTTAAGCCTTAACAATAGGTGACCTTGAGCTGAGTTCTGTGGCGGGTAGTATCTGATGTAGGGGTGCTTTTCTCCATGTGGAGCTGCCCATGAAATGAACTGATACGGGCAGGCGGCCGGGCCGGAGCCCTGTGGCCACACGTGCACAGCCCTGGTTAGGCCTCTGTTGCTCCGCGCTGCCATCAGGTCCTCAGGCTGCCTTTCGTTCCCACAGCCAAGACTGCGTCAACCCCGAAATGTTCGGTGTCCCCTGTGATCAGAACCCCACCCTGTTCTGCTGAGTCTGGTAGTGACTTACCAGACTGTTCCCTGTCCTCCCCACTGTTTTCCCCTTACATGTCACCAGAATTATTAGAGTAACACTGCTGTGATCATGTGCTTGACCTCCCTCCCGAGACAGAACAGAAGTCAGGGTAACAACAAACAAATAAATCACGAAACCAAAATAATGAGCAGCCCTGGATAAATCCCTTGACTCCCCTAGTGTTTTTTAAAACACCAGTGTGACCTCACTGATCTGAGTGGGAGCCAGGCATTAATATTTTTAAAAAGCTCACAGGTGATTGTGGAGTGCCCACAGCACTAGGAGCCACGGAGAAGTCCAGCTCCTGAGCATGCCAGTGGAAGCTCCTCGCATGCAGTGATTTCAGACCAGAGTCACCGCTCTCCCTGTCTCCCACTGCTGCCCGCATCCCTCTGCCCTCCTCTGCCCGCATCCCATGGGTTACTTGTGTATCACTCCTGCCATGCAGTTTCCTTTTGTACCTTTTCCTTCTTTGCTTCTCTCTTTTGTTTTATAATTCACAACTTCAACAACTATGATAATTTTATTATTTTAGTGTAATATACTTTTGCTTAATTTCCAGTTTTTTAGTCATTTTAGAGGTTTTAGTCATTAAATTTATTTCACTTTAAAAGAGGTATATGCTCCATATAAAGTATTTTAAAACTCCCAAGTAATGAAAAGTGCATCTTCTCTTCCGAAAATAGCCAGTTAATAATTTGATGCTTTCTTGTAAGAGATCTTTTTCTCTTTTTTAGTTGAAATGTAGTCAGTTTACAATGTATGTAAGTTACTGGTGTACAGCATAATGTTTCAGTCATATATATATATATATATATATATATATATATATATATATATATATACACACACACACATATATTCCTTTTCATATTCTTTTTCATTATAGTTTACTACAAGATATTGAATATAGTTCCCTGTGCTTTACAGTAGAAACTTTTTGTTTATCTATTTTATATATAGTAGGTAGTATCTGCAAATCTCGAAATCCCAATTTATCCCTTCCTACCCCTCTTCCCTTGCCGGTAACCATAAGTTTGTTTTCTATGTCTTTGAGCCTGTTTCTGTTTTTCTTGTAAGATATTTGAGTGGTATTTTATGATACGTATTCCTCAGCAATCTACTTGTTTCCATAAATATATGTATTATGACTTGCTGTATCGGAAATTACACACCTATCTCATCTTCTTCACATGAATGCACCATAATTTATTTTTAGTCTTTTCCTTATTCACAGATGTTTTGCTTGATTCCAGGTTTTTGTCATCAACTACGTGCCAATACATTTTTTTTTGTACACTTCTGCCAAGCAAATTCATAGAAATAGAATTTTGGTTTCAAAGGTACCACATTTTTAGTGTCGATTGACGAATTGCCTTCCAAAAAGGCTTCACCAATTGACACCAAGTTTATCAGAATACTTATTTCTATACCTCATTTGTTTTTTAAAAAAGTGTTGCCCATCTGATGAATGAAAAATGGTAACCGTTTTAATTTACATCTTCCTTTCTTTCCTTCCTTCCTTTCTTCCTTCCCATTTTTCCCCCACCCTCTCTTCTTTCTTTTAATAAATGTTTTTGAACACCTGGTAGGTGTCAGGCCATGTGCTAGATGAAGAAGATGAAAAGTTACACACACACACACACACACACACACACAGGTATTACATACACAAACAGTCAAATTCTTCTGTGAATTGCATTGGAAAATATGGGTTTGTGCCATGCATCTTATTGTTCTTGCTTTCTGCTTTCACTCTGCCTTCTCCAGATTTCCAGGGTCCCCTCCATCCTTCAGTTTGTGGTGGTAGTGCATTCATGATGGCCTCGTTCAGTCTGCCTCGTCTTGTCATCTGCAAAACAGTCTCTTACTCCTACATTCCTTCTTCATTCCCTGGCAGTATTAATTGTTCCATCTTCTGAGTTTCCATAGCTATTTATTCATGTTTCTGGTATTACCACTTTGTTCAGCCCATCTCGTGTTTTTCCCAGTTGTTTATATATTAGGTTACTCTAGATTACCCTTTAGTCATGTTTGTAACCCCAGGGGTAGAAGTCACTTGACCCAAGCTGGATGAGGAGCTATCCTTGGGCACTGGATCCTTATTCAAGACCCCTGAAATGGTGTCATCTAAAAGCGTTCCTACTTTGTAAATACCCTGGCCTGACCCCACATTCAATGGAGGCCTAAGGAAAGAAATTCAGAAGTTGTGCAATATTAGGCACCCTTAGGATGAAAAAATACTCCACAGATCTACCGGGAATTGATCTAAGTTTTCCAGAAGATGGGAAGGGAGTTGACTTCAGTCTATTACACCACAAGGATGTAGTTTAAAGGAAATATTACAATAATAATATTAATGTTTTGTATTTCTGAATAGCAAGGACCCAGCCTCCTTATTTGAATATCATCACTGCTTTTCACAGTAGCATTTGAAACATTTTAGTTCTCAGCTAGTATCCTTTGTATTGAGTTTACAAACCATCCCTGGGTGTTTTATCACTTTTGATTCTCACTGTTCTGATACCTTGTAGGTACAGTTTGGCAATTGTGGTAGACAGAGTATATATTAATGTTTCCATATTATAGCCAAAGATACTGAATCTCAAAATGATCAAAAGATGGGCTTCAGGCCACTGCCACTAGCTTATAATTAACCATTAAGATGAAAGCTTAGGCCTCTGACTCCTCATCTAGTATTCTTCCTTTTTCAGATGAATAAATTTCTTGGAATTAAATTTTGTACATGTTAAAATCTCCTCTAGCATCATAAAACAGTATGAAACACAATTGAGTCCCTCTTGTTTCCATGGGGAGAACAGTATCTTACATACTTAATACATGGCTCTTACCTCTCACAGACTGTAGAACCTCATGTTATCAATGTTTTATTTTATCTTTTCCTTTTTCTCAGGATCCTAGAAAACTTCTCTTCACAACTGGTAAGTTGTTGTTCATTGCTCCTTCTGAAGATTCAGGAAAATCTTCGAAAATAAGCATCACCAAATCACACAGCGTTTAGATGTACGTTAAAATACAACACCTGGAAAATCTGCATATCCGAACAAATGATTCAGAGCTCAAGCATAAATGAATGAAATGAAAACAGGGACAGGGCAGACAGTCGGGGTTCAAGTGAGTAAAGAGTAAAAGTAAGCAAATGCATTTGCCTTTCGTATATTCTTTCAATGAACTAACATAGTGCCATATGCTGATTGAGGACCTACTGTGTGCCCACTGCTGTGGCAAGTGCTACTGGCGATCATACACATGAAATAGATTTCTGTCCTCAAGGTGTTGGAAAGAAGCACCGAACACTCTTGAGTATCAATGTAGTTCTTATAATTCAGGAATTTAGTAGGATGTTTTGTGATCTTAAAACCTGTAACAAAAGGGGAGGAACAGTCATTAAAATACATTATTTTTCTTGAAATTTCAGTGCCTCCATTTTCATTTGTAATTTGTTTTTCCTTCTCAAGCATATTGTCCGTGAAATCTCAGTCTAGACTGTTAATTTGTTAAAGCACATTTGAACATCTCAAAAATTTGCCCTGATGTTAATACAGTTCTTACGAATTTCTTTCTCTTTCTCAACTTTACATTTATAATGGTGAAAAGAAAACTGTATTTTGGGGGTTTATAGCATATATTTCAGGGACAAGGACCATTGTGTAATTGAGATGGTCTATCATAAAGGCTTGACTCTAACACCTTATTAAGGACCATTGTTTTTCTTTTGAATCAATTTTATGATGAAAAATAACAATGATTCAGGTGTTTCCCCCCTCTGTGTCACAAGTATGTATTTAGATTTATAATATTTGCATTTTCTGCCTGTAGATATATGATATTTGCCATTTGCAAAGTACACATTTCACAGTTTTCTCTTTAGGAACGCAATTTAGTTTTGTTTACAACTTTTCTCATTGAAAACATGTTTTTGGTTTAAGCCTGAAGAATTGGATGAGAAGTAGAAGGGAGAAAAAGCAGAAAAACAAAACCTCATGGAAGAATCAATGTATTTTGGGGGTCACAGAGAAATAAACAAGGAATTTGTTTTATTGTTATCTTCTATAGCACAGAGTATAGTTGAAGCCTTGGAACATTTGAAATGCTTTAAAATGTTTAGTTTACAAATATATAAAAGGATTTCTTATATAACAAAGATATTACATTAAGGAATTTAGTATAATGAATCCTTTTCTTATAAGCAAGTGATCTGTCCACTTAGCATGAAATACCATCATCCCGTGTCCCATCCCAGAGGGTGCCACGCGTGTGCTGGGCTAAGTAGAGATGACACGTAACAACACAGATTCCTGGTTCCGTCCTAGAGAGAGTCCAGGATGCGACCTGGCAATGTGTTTCATTAACCTTCTTACTACTGTTTTACCCTTACTGAGCATCTCATTAAGCTCTTGAGCATCACTTTTCACACTGCCTACCTTTTGCCGACTCTCTTAGCCTACTTTCTTTTTTCCCCAGTCAACTCCTGCTCATCTTTTAAGCCTCAGCTGACATGCCCCATTATGCACAAATTCTTCCCTAATTCTGCTAGGCAGAGCCAGTCTCTTCTTAGCCTGGGTCCCTAGAGATACATAGTAAAAATACTATGAATAATTTATTTTCTTACATTTACTGTGTTTTCCACTTGAAAGTGAGCTTTTCCAGGACGGAACAGGGCTGCCTCTAGGGCGCGCAGAGAAAATATTTTGTGTGTGCTTTCTGTCAATACAAACAACTTGAATTACAAAATCAGCATGTCAGCATCATTTTCGTGGCCCAGTTCGATAAAATTTCATGAAAGAAATATTATGCTGGCCATCAGGAGTCATCTACTTCCCAGGTCATCGGCCTGGAACACAAGGCTCCCTACGTATGATTCGAGAGCTCCCAGGGCATCTGGTAGACCCTGCTGAATAGCAGCAGGTGAGAGAGCAAAGTGGAATCTAAGGATGGTAATAGGATGAGTGACACTGTCTTCTGTGGATACCCTTAATCCAGCTTTGTGTTATGACTACATCTCTGCCTAAAACTATTTCATAGCTATCTTTAAATATTGTCAGGCACAACACCTTGGAAAAACAAAGTTCCTGATGAAGGAATATATGCGTTTTTAGCTGTTTCAGTGGTAAAGAATATTTTCTATTAGTTTATATATTTCTTGGATTTTAGTTTGTGTAATGTTACATAGAATCTTCTCCCTCTCTGTCTTTAAAAGTGTTTCAGTGTAACCTAGAACTGAGAAGTTAAGGTCATCCTGTAGAAAACAAAGCCTGTGGCCCCACAAGTGACATAAAATATGGATTTAGACCCACTAAATAAGAAATGTTAAAACATTCCAATTAAGAATTCATGATGTAAAATAAGTTTAATAGTATGCATCTCCAGATTTGGTAGTACCTTGCATGATGAGAATAAAATGCACAATATTCCATATCAATTAGAAAACCCCTCAAAACCAAACACAATTATGTTGGTAAAAACAGGATAATGAATACAAGATGTATCTCTGACCACGTCTGAGTATGGATGAAAATGATCTCTCAGGTTCATCTAAAAATGGCAGTATAGCACAATCATTCATTTTAAGGGCTACTAATTAATTAACCTAACATGCATAGATTAAAGGCATTAATAATAAACATAACAAGCATGTTTTTTTTCCCCAAGGAAACAAGTATAGGTTTGGAGAGTTCACAGTGTACTTCACTTTGGCGAGTAACTCTTCCCAGTGAACTTAGACTGGCCCAATAACTTCTAACCTGTGCTTCCTGACTCCTGGGATATGTGCAGCGTTAGAGGCTAATCTATTGGGACTTAGCTGAGCTGTCATCCAAGTCTGGGTTAGGATGCCCTTTGATGTACCTCAGAAACACGCAAAGCTTCACTCTCTTTTAGTGCTTAATGCCCTGTGTTACAATTGCCTGCTTATCCTGTCTCCCACACTGGACTGGGATTTCTTTTAGACCAGGATTCTTTTTTTTTTTCTCTAGCACTTAACAGTACACTACATATGCCCAGAAAATATTCACTGAACAGATAAAAATCATTTGTTTGTAAACTCTACTACTGGTTGCATGGATTTTCTCTGCAACATCCCAGACAATTGGTTGGCCAGCCTATGCTTGTTTAATTCCAGTGACAGGAAATCATAGCTTCTTAAGTTACCTACCCCACTCCTTTTTTTGGACCACTCTAATTGTAATAGTGTTTTCTTGTCATTGCTAATTATGAGTAAGTTTTTCTTCTTCATTGATCTGAAGTCTATTACTTTATGAAGTACAAGCCCTGGTCTTTTTATACTTCTGGGAGATAGGAAGGAAAAATGAATTCTTGAGATGAAAGATAACTTCATAAATCTGAAAGAAGAGTAAAAAACATTGACTTGATTCTTCTTAGTTTGCAGATGAGATTCAGTGAGACTGGGGTAACAGGACCATAATTCCAGAATGTACATACATACCCCAGGCTGCCTGGGGCTTCTCCTTCATCTTGAATTCACATGACTGAGGTCAACTGTTCACCCTCTGAGTCTCTGCAGTATGTTTTCTGTGTTCTGCTCTAAAAGGAGTGCTCTAGTTAAATGTTTGAGGAAATATCTGCTCAAATTTAAACTGGCTTCTTGACTTTAGTACTTCTCAGAAACTTTACATTAATGTGCCCTGTGACTCTTCAAGGAGTGGTTACAGCATTTTTGAGTAATAGAAATTGACAGGCATTCACATTCAAATAACACCCTTTGGAAATTATGCCTCTGTTCTAAACATATTCCGTTTTCTCATGTGTCCTTCTGATGAAGTGATTTGCAGACAGTCCATAACTAATCTTGGCATGTTCAGGACTACATAGGGAACCTTGTATGTAGACACAATAGACATTAGTGAGGCCTCAATAAAATTGCTTGAAAGGCCTCTCCAACCGCAAATTCCACATTAGAGAGCCATCTGGGGTTCTACCGTTTATTTATTCATTTGGTCAAATAAAGATTTTTTTTTTGATTACTTGAAGCCAGAGAGACAGACCTCCTTTTTTTTTTTCCTTTTTCAAATTTATTGAGTTCTAATTGAAGTACTCTAGATGATACATATGCAAAGCATGCTGTTTGATTGGTTTTGACATGTGTATACACCTGTGAAACCATGATCAAAATCAAGATAACAAATATGTCCTTCATTCTCAAAAGTTTCTTTGCACCCCTTTGTAATGCATCCTGCCCTCTGCCCCTCCTAGCTACGAATCTGCTTTCTATCACTGAAGAATGCTTGGAATTTTCTAGAAGGTTGAATAAAAGGAATCCTAGAGCTTGTATTCTCTTGGGGTTTTTTTTTGGGAGTGGTCTGGCTTTTTTCACTCAGTGTAATAATTTTGTGATTCATCTGTGCTGTCACATATCTGTGCAGTATCTATCAACAGTTCATTTTTTAAAAAAAACTACTGATTAATTTTCCGGGTACAGATAATACCATGACTGTTTATCCACTCATCTGTTGATGGAGATTTGAATTGTTTACAGGCCTTGAGTATGACAAATGAAGTGGCTCTGAACTTTGTTGAACAAGTCTTTGTGTGTGGTTATATATTTGTAGTTTTTGGGGGGTAAGTACTTGTGAGTGGAAAGGCTTGGTCATTCTGTAGGCTTTGGTCATGCTGTTCTTTCTAAAGAGTGTTTTTCTAGGCTATTCGTCCTTTAGTGTGAGCTCATGTGGTTATCATGCTCTTCTGTTGCCCCTAGGAAGTGAGGACTCACCTGGGGCAATGGGGAAGGCGATGGGAAAGGGAGTCCCCTATGAAAGACGTGTAGAGAAGCGATGATGTGGACAGGCACATCAGGGAAAGGCAGATTGTGTTAGGCTTCCAATCTGTGTATGAGGAAGAGTGAAGAGGAGAGTGCGCAGTGTTAAGTGTCCAAAGACCAACTCCCTCATTTCTCATGTGGCCCTTTGCAAGTGGAAGCTTGTTTCTACCGCACTGAGCTTTCTAACGCTATTTTCCGACGATGCTAAACAGTCTGTAATCCTAGTGATGCATTTATTGCTTTTATATCCTGCCCAGCTTGTCTGCTTCTGCTAGTGGCTTACAGTCCATGACGGCCCTCCTGTCTCATAGGTGGTTCCTTGGCAGGAAGAGGATTCGGGAGGTGTCTGCACTTTTGGAGACAGAATTGTTTCAGTAGTTTTTCTACATAGATTTAGGAGGAATCTCTCAGCAAGGGCATTGAGAACTTACAGTTGCTTATGTGATTGTAAGAGTAAGTAAAGGTAACTTACAGACGGCATTTTGTTTGGTTGTAATAAGATAATAAGAAATGAGACTTGTAATTTTCATTCTTTCTGATGGAGCACATCACCTGTTCATTGTGGACATGCTCTATGAGCCAATGCTGGATTTGTAGCAATGTGTCATGTCAGGATGAATTTTGAAAATCGACATGTTTGTATATTTTCTTTTTTAAGAAATGAGTGTTATGTTGTATCAGAAGCCCTGATTTCAATGTGTTTTCCACACTAAGGAAACAGATTTGCCAGCCTACTTTAAACATCAGCGCTGTAACTTTTTTTTTCTTGAAATTGACCATTTCTCGTTCTACATTTGAAGTTGTGGTTTTGAGAAAGCTTTAGGTTCTGTTTATTTTTATCTTTAAAATTATTCTAGACAGTGAAGCTCAAAAGAAATGCTTTGAAATTGAAACTGAAGGAGCTACTAGCTCCAAAGGGGTTGGGAGTTGGGAGGCGGAGAGTAAGGAGGTTTTAGTAGAGAAACCAGAACAACAAGGATATCAAGTGTCAGCCCTGTCCCATTGTATTAATTATCGACATTTGGTACCATATGTCCCTGTAGAAGTTTGCATATAGTCACCATCTGAGTGGAATATTTGAAAATAACAAAAATGGACTCTTGGGTTAAAGGTGGAATAGACTCAGCTGTGTCTTAAGTACCTTGAAACTAGTGCTAATTAAAGAGTTTTTCTTGAGAGGGAGCATACAAGGAGATCCACGATTTGAATCGGGCTTCCCACAGAGCGACATAGTGCTTTGAATTTTAAGGTAATAATTTTTTGTACTTCTTTCCCCCAGTGTGACCTAAGTTAACACGTACTTATGTACGTTTTTGTAGTTCCTGGCCTGACAGGCGTCTGCATGGTGTTGGTGCTATTTCTGATGATGACAGCTTCAACATACGCGATACGGTGAGTTTCCGACATTATTTCGCTATTTCTTGGTCAGATTATTTAAATTTCCTTCAGGTTATCTTCATTTTCATATGTAGAAAAAGTCCTGAGTAACCAGAGCACTTAGCCAAGGCAATATTCTCATTAATGGACTGTCCTGTGTAACTAAGAGGGAAGTAGAGGCATTTCTGTATATTTCCTGTTTTTGAAACATCTTTTAGTCACATGTTCTGGGTTGTAAGGAATTGGGTACGGAGATGTTCTGACGACTGGGGAAATCTGAGTTCTTCAGGGTCCTCCTTCTGAAGGATCCTGTGTCTCCGTGAGACACGAGATTGAATTCATCATGGATGCACAGGAATGTATCATTTAAAATATCTTATAACACATTTCCTGATATGAGTTTGTTTTGCTGTGATTTAATGTGGTATATTCTAAACAAAGCTTTGGAAGCCTGGTTAGTTGACATCCGCTAAAGTAACCTTCCCATTCATTCTTCCAGCTAAGAGATTTTGAGCAATTGCATATATATAATTTCACGAGCACATTCACGTGTTCTTTCTGATGGCCCCATTCTAGTTTTCTTAATATTTTAGAGTGTGTTAGATTTCTGGTCAAACATTTTGGTTAAGAAAGCAAAAAGTATATAATGTGTTTAATCTTCAAAAGTCTTCAATCGTCTAATTGCTGAGATGTGAAATTTAATGAACACACACACACACATGCTTGGAAAATATTGCCCAACAACACATTCAAATGAGTCTATCCTGGGACTTCTGAACACATCTGTGCACACGTAAACCCACTAAAACCTCCCACATAAACCCACCATTCAGACGTTAACATCGTAAACTTTCCAGTGTTTATGTTTACAAACTTACTCCTTTTTTCTCTAACTCACTCATTTTTCATCTCCTACCTCCACCAAAATCATTCTTTCTCTCCCTTTCACACTCCTGATCTTTCTCTTCACAAATCTCTGTTTTACCAAAATAGGATAATATTATACATACTATTTTAAATCTGCTTTTTACTTAAATCTGTTAGGAACATTTTTCACGTTCATAAATGTTTCTCTATCATTCTCTTTACTTACAGCACAGCATGTCACCATGTAGTTACACATTCCTTTTCCAGTCCCCTATTATTGGATTATTAGGTTGTTTCCATTTTTTTCAGTATCTCAGTTCTGAAACGAACATCCTAATCCATCTGTCTTTGCATACTTTTTCAATTATATCCTAAGGCAAAATACCTAGATGTGGAATGACTGGGTCAAGTGATAAGAATACTTTTGAGGCTTTTCTTAAGAATTAATAATCATCTTACAGAGAGGTAAATTTCTAACATCAATCATGAAGGTGCGCATTTGATGGGAAGAAGATTTTATTTTGGTTAGGTAAAGCATTCATAAAAAATATTTACTTTTTCAGCTTTAGGAGTTCTTAAAGGAAAAGTAGAGCATCTGACATTTATTTACAAGACTGAAGATATATGCATGTTCTGCATCTAGAAAAATTATTAGTTGAGAGAGAATTCTGAAAAATAGAATAGAATCTGTTCTCAACTGGACCATTACATTAGTGCTCATAAACAATTCAGTGAACTTCTCTCATCTTCAGGGTTTGTGTGTGTGTGTGTGTGTGTGTGTGTGTGTGTGTGTGTGTGTTTGTTTAAAGGAGATTATAAAGCCAACTCTGCTTTTTCCTCTAAGCTTTATTGTGAGAATCATGGCATTCTTAAATGGATCATGGAGATAACCTTCTTCTACCTTTTTCCTTGCCAGTGAGGAATAAAGTATTATAATGAAAAATTAAGGGAATAAATATGACTAGTGTTTGATCTGCTATTTGAATGTAGTCTAGTAATTCAATGATGGTTCAACATAGGTCAATCTGTAAAAGTAAGTAATACATTTTAATAACAGATGACAGGAATACAAACATATTTTCATCTCAATAAATTTTAAAATGACAGTTATTAAATCTGAATTCTAATTCTGGATTAGAATAATCAGAGGAAACAAAGAATTAATATCCTGAATAGAATGAAAAAGGTAATAAAGCCAGAACTGAGATCATACTAGTGAAACATGAGATACATTTCTAAGAAAATTATGAATATGAAAAAGCCAAAGTGATATTTTTAATTTCACCGTAATTTATATATGGTAAGAAATGAAACATTTAAAATTATTAGAAAGAATAAAACAACAAATTATCATTATTTCCAGACAGACAGATATAATTGTGTAGCCAGAAAATCCAAGAGAATTGTGGAAAAAATTAGTGTTATACCAAATAAAAGAGTTGCAATAGGTAAATGAGTACAAAACAAAGAATAAAAAATTGCTCTTATGTAAGAGCTATTATTAGTTTGAAAATTTAATAAAATACAAAAGCTACCATTCACAATTGCAACAAAGACATAAAATATCTAGCCATAAACTTAAAAAACTAGGTGGAAGCAATATAGAAAAAAACTACAGAACTTCACTGAGAGAAATAAGTGGTTTTGAATAAAGATTGTATACTGCAAAGATGGAATTCTTCCCCAGTGATTTTATAGGTTTGTTGCAATTCCAATCAAAATCCAAGATAGGTTATTTTGTTTGTTTTTTGAAGTTAGCAGAGCAATTCTGAAGTTCACCTGAAAAATCATCTAAGTACATGTTCCAAAGAGGAATAGCAGAGGGGATGTGGCTTATTAAACATTAAAATGATTATGCTTCAATAACTTAAAACAGAATAGGGGATTACTATGTTGTACACCTGACACTAATATAACTTTGTAAATCAACTATACTTCAAGGAAAAAAGAACAGAATAGGACTGACTTATAAAAATGACCAAGACATTAAACCAAATAATAGTTGTAAGGGACCTGGTTCTATGTAAGAACTTGTAAAATAATGAAGGTGTCTTTACACACTTATGAGGAAAGTAAAACTTAAGTGAGTGAAGTTCTAGATAAATTACAGGGTTAACTATAAAAAATATATATATCATTTTTAAAGATTTAGAAGAAACTTTAAGTGGATATTTATCAGCTCTTATAATGGACAAGGGAAAATATAAGAAATATTTGACTATCTAAAAATATGGAAACTAAAACTTCTGCATGTCAATACACATTATAAAAATTGACACCTAAACATGTTACTGGGAAAATTATTAAACTTACATGGAAGTAGTACATTATTAAAATTTGAATAATTAACACACGACAATTGAGAAATATACTGTAGAAAGGGTAATTATTATAAGCATTTAAGTCACGGAAGAATTATAAGTGAGTAACACACAAATGAAATAATACTCAATTCCACTTTCACAAAATACTGAAGAGTTATAAAGTGGAGTCTGGGTTTGGCGAAACAGACACCCCTACGCCATGGTCGGGTTCGTAATTGATAGAGATGTTTCAGACAGCAATGGGCAATGTGTATCAAAATCTGACGGAATATGTGCCCTTTGATGTAGTAATTCCACTGTCTAGGCATTTAGGTTCAAAAAGAGTCAGATACGTGCAAAAAGCACGTGTTACAAGGATGTTCATGACCTTGTTTATGATAGCAGAAACTATGAATGAGGTAAAGGTGAATCAGTGGGCTATTGCCTAAATCAGGGGTTCTGAAAGATTCTGGAGGTTGTATCAGAATCATCTAAGCTTTTATAAATACCTGCCCTCCAACTCCAAGATTCTCATATATGAATATCCACCCAGACATAGAAATAAAATCACTATTGGTCTTTTCATTGCTTTCAAACATCTTATAGGTTGTGTTTACTAAGCTCTTTCCTTTTCAGACTCTTTGTCCTCCCCCAGGACAACAATACAAGGTGTTATTTAAAGTTATACACTGCCCAGAAAAATAATATAACATGTTAATGAGCATTTATTTAATTTCTCTCCACTTGGGTTTCCTTTGAACTACTCTCAGAATCTGTATTGGGATAGAAACCTTAGTTGTTTTAGAAATCATTTGAAAATTGAAAATATTGATATAAAGGACAGTGGACCATTTCCTGTTCCTTAGCCTTATATCATAATAACTAAAAAAAATTTTTTTTAATTTATTTTTTTAGTGGAGGTACTGGCTACCTTGTGCATGCTAAGCAGGCACTCTACCACTCTGCTCTACCCTCCCCTTCTCAATAATAATAACTTTAAAAAATAAACACTTGGTTTTAATTTTTCATGTATTTTTGTTTGAAATACAAAGAGTCTTCAAAATGACAAAGTGTTACTCATAATTTTGTCAGTTCTCTCTGCAGTCATGTTCATACTTTCGTATTAATAGATAAATCTCAGATGAACTCAGATTTTAACTTTCAGTTGTAACATGTATTTGAAAGGATGCATGATCTTTTTAGTGAGATAGAGTATACAGTGGAACTGAAATCGAGTCCTTTGTTTTTCCAGAGTTTCTAACTATGACATCTTCTGGTACACTCATAATCTCTTCTTTGTCTTCTACATGCTGCTGATGTTACATGTTTCAGGGTAAGTTTTAAAAAAATACTTTTAAAACCACGTGTGCCTAAAAATGGGGCAATAAAAGATAAATTCGTAGAAATTTTTATAGGGAGTGGTAAAACTGTTTGGTTACTTGGAATTGAGGGTTTAGTGTCAAAATAGAAGAAATAGTTCTGTTTTCCATATCGCATGTGTTAAAAGTATAAAAGTATATTAAAACTTAAAGACAAAGTTACTTCTCCTGCCATGATGTAGTTTTTAAAGCCCCCTAGAATTCTATCCTGGTAAATTCTTAAAAGAAAATTAGTAGGAACTGAAGAACTTCAAGAAGATATTTAGTATTTGAATTTTCAGGAATTCCTTGTGTCTTGCTGCTGCAGAGTTTGTAACCATGGAGTTACTAGTTTTTAGTTTCATAAAGGCCTAGGGGCAGTAAATATTTGCAGCAAAAGCCAAAGATTTACAAGGACCAAAGACCAGGATCTGTCAGAAACACCAGAAAATCACAAAGGGGAAAAAAGATAGTATTCCAAGGTGTTACGAAGAATATATCCCAAATACTCTGAAAAGCATGTGGACCCAAACAGTGTACTCAGATGTATGGTGCTTAAAATAATTCACTGGGTTAGAGGAAGGGAATAATATATTTTTGTATAAGCATATGTCTGCATGGTCCCCGGGGAGACTTGTGGTTTTTGTCTTGACACTCACACTAACATGACACCATAGGCCATTGGCATCAGGTTCACGGTTTAGTGGAGAGATACAGGACAGCAGATGTAGATGTCACCAGGATGATGGCAGCTGCTTCTTCAGTGGGAGTCTCTCTGGTTGTTCAGGAACCATTTTCCACCTTCTCTCCCTTACCTCCCGTGCAGTAACTCAGTTTTAAGATGAGGAGACCATATGGACAGACAAGGAGTACCTTGCCTTGGGTAAGGCTCATGCTTCACAGGAACCAGCATTTTGGTAACAGTCCAAATCTCCTCCAGGGATGCCCTCAGCCCCTAGAACACACGGCATCAGGACGTTGAGGTCACTCATCATCCTCCTGGTCCAGATGCATTCCACCAATAATAAATAGTGCTGGCTGGTGACACAGCGGGCACTCCCCATTTATCCTAACCCAAAATGTTTCCAGGGAAACAGCACTGGGGGAAAGATTCAGACCTGCAGTGAATTTCTTCTTCAGTATGTTTTATAAGGTACTTTGTCAGTCCAGTAAGTCATGTACATAAATTATATATTGATTTTAAGGTACATGTTCAAGATGTTTTCCCCCCAATTTTGGAGGCCACTGGTTTATAGAACAGTATTATAACCATCTCTATCTGATGCGCTCCAGCTCAATTTGTTCTGTACCGTGGTTCTAGAATGTGTAATTGTAGAGCATTGGAAACATGGCCACATATTATAATGCCTGCTGCCAGCTGGCCATTCCTGGCACACAGGGAAGAGGGTCATAGTCAATGGCAGTTCTGGATTCTGCTCTTTTCCCTTTGTAGGTAAAACATATTCTTGTGGAGCATCAGGACACTGACAAAGCCCTTAGCAGAGAAAATCTGCTTTATATTCTGTTCTTTAAATGGCTTGTTTGCCTGTCCAGGGCTTTTATCGTAAAATGAACTATGACAGATGTGCTACTGATGATAATAGTAATTTAAAACAGTTACATGATGTGTGCTATATACCAAGCATAAATTCAGAATGATTTAGAAGCTTTATGTTATTCAAGGACTACAGTTTTATAAGGATAAATAATGTTGTTAAACCCCTTTTACAGGTGGGAAAACAAGCGTAGAGAGAAGAGAGTACATAACTTGCTAAAGCTGACTTAACTGTGGGATCCTGGATTCAAATCCTGGGATTCTGAATCAAAAATTCATTTTTTTTTTTTACTGCTAGACTCTATTTTTTTTTTTTCTTTTAGAAAGTTCTGTATTTCTAAGAATTTGGTCTTGAGATTTTTTTTTAACATTTTTTATTGATTTATAATCATTCTACAATGTTGTGTCAAATTCCAGTGTTCAGCACAATTTTTCAGTCACACATGAACATATGAGATTTTTTAAAAAGGTTAATATCTTGATTTATCTGGGATTATTCTCTCTTCCTCTCTCTCTCTAGCTGTAACAGAAGAGGGGAAAATGCAGTGATCTGTTAGCATTATTAGTTATGCATTCTTTTGCCTTTATGATGTATGAAATTAAAACTCTGAAAAAATCTGTTTCTTTGTAATTCAAAAGAGAGTTATTTTTTAAAGGTTCAGGAGTTCAAACAGACTTCTGAAGTTTAGGGAGTATTGAGTTTTTTCTCCATTTTTAGGGAAGTAAAATAAGGTATATTTAAATGTTGATTTTACTTCTGCAGAACAGGTGTCATAAACAGAAAGTAACTTTAATTTATGGAAAGAAATAACCAAAGGCATCTACAGAATGAGTTATCTATTATCAGTTATGCCAAGTGAATTAATAGTTCTCTACATGTTATTGATAAAAATGAAGAAAAGTTATTCTAACACTGAAATGAGTGTTGTACAACAAATACACAATACTGTAAGCATTCTATTAGTGTGCATTTTTCTATGAATTTTAATGTTTCATTAAGGTGTAGTTGACAAATGAAATTGTATATATTTAAAGTGTTCACTGTGATGATATAAATACGTGTTGTGATATGATTACCACAGTCAGGTGAATTAACAAATCCATTTCTTCACATAGCTATCTTTTGTTTTCCGGTGTGAGCGTTTAAAATCTACTCTCCCAGCAAATTTCAAATGTACAATACAGTACAAATAAACAGTACACGAGGATTATTAACTGTAGTCACCAGGCTGTGTATTAGATTCTCAGACCTTATTCATCTTATAACTACAAGTTTGTAACCCTAAGAAGTTTAATTTTGAGGAAAGCTACATAGATTATGCTTCTGGTGTGGAAAAAAATACGACTGACAAATCTTACAGCTTTCTCAGAATAGATCATTTCTCACAATGTTCTTTTTATTGCTGAAGGATCTATCCGTAAGTAAATGTATTGGAGTTATCACTTGTGCCAATGTTGAGGGCTTAAGCCATATCTTTACTTATGAAACACCTTGATAATTTCTTTCTCTAGCTTTTGGTTATGTGAGTAAAGTGCAACTATTCAAACAAGTTTCTTGAATTTACATTGAGATTTTGTTCAACTGTACGCTTTGGGTTTGAACAGAAAATCACTATTTGCTGGGCATTTGCTCCTTTCTCCATCAATGTGCTAAGTACTTTACTAAGGTACAGAAAGACAAGGTAATGTATGATCTTTAGTGTTCCAGCGTTGGTAATTAGTTTGTAACTTAAAACATCAGTTAAAGGAGCCAGAGGCAATTTTATAGTGCCTATTTTCCAAGTGTTTCCAATAAAATAGATGTATTTGATTTTCAAGAATTCTAGTAGTTTAGAGAATTGAAGAATCAATGTGGACTAGAAATTTTAGATAATTTTTGACTTCAGTGATGAATCAATTAGAAATTAGACTGGTTTCCTTAGGTAAGCAGACTTTTGTAGTAAGAAGGAGCAATTGCTTTGTATGATTTTCTAAGGTCAATTTTATTTTCATAGAATATCTAATTTTGAAAGAAGCTTAACTGATAATCTTGACCAAAACTCCTTGAGTCTCCCTACAATATGTCTAAGTAAAGAACTAATTCTGAAAAGCACATTCTGTCCTCAGGAAGCTCTGGTTTTCATGAAGTTATTTCTCTTTTCAAACAGAATCTGTTTTACTTTCATTTCTATCCAGTGATTTAAAAGTCTGTGACTCTGGAGGCCATGGATATTGAGTTCCTCTTCTTCTCGAAAAATCCCTGCACGATGATATTTCAAGTCTCATCATGACTCTGAATTTTCTCCCTTGAATAAATTAATAGTTCATATTCATTGAGTTTTTATCGTACTAATGGTTAATCTCACTAAATCCTCCCAACAACTCTGGTAAAATATGCGGTTTAATATTATTTTATTATTCCCATTGTCCAGGATAGAGGATGGGGCAGTGAGAGGTGAAGTAAATAACTTGCTGAAAGTCATGGCTAGTAAATAGAAGAGCTTAAGTTCGAGCCCAGGTGTCAGGTTCCAGAGCCCACATTCCTAACCACTGAATGAAGCTGGCTGCTGTTTGGAGTGGCTTCCCTGTATCCCTTTTAAAGCCAGAAACCAAAACAAATGCAATTCTCTTGGGGTATGTGAGCTTTATTGGCAAAGCAGAAGTCTTACTTTCTTTGCTCAAAATATTACATTTAATACTATTTAGGATCCAGCTGTCTTGTTCCGTGATTATGCACGCCTTTAGCTTAACCTAGTTTTCATTCCTATTACCTATGTTTTAGATTTTTTTCATTAGTATTTATAAACAATTCTATTGCATAACACCTTAAAGAAATCACATTTCATATACACTAAAGTCAGATTTTTTTTTTGGTGTTCATTTGGATCTTTAAAATACATTAACTTTCCTTCCTAGGAGGTCAACATAGCATGGCAGTTAAGAGCTACATCACTTAATAGCTGTGTGACCTTGACAAATAATTTGTCTTTTTGTTTGTCTATTATATGGGATTAATAATAAAATGCATGTATTATAGGATTGTCAGATTTAAATATTTGCATGCACCAATGTAGTCAGAATATAGATATACTTAATAAATGTTAGCAAGAAAAAATTGTGCTTATACTAATACTAATAGCCATGTAAGAAAGAAACTCCACATTTAATTGTTCTTGAAGAATCCTTTTTTTTTTTTTTTTGATGAAGACAGCATTTTTGAAGAGCCCAGATTTTTCTATCAGCAACGTAATTTGATGAACTTACAATGAAAACTGCTTATCAGGTCAACAATTTTTATGTTAGGTCTCTAAAATTCGATTGATTTTAACAATAAAGGTTTATCTTGGGACTTGCAAGACAAGTCTTCTCCTGAGGATATTTTTTTTTCTGATTTTTAATATACCTTTCTAGGAGGTTGCTATTTGTATGCTGTATTAAAGATATTTCAATTCAGAAGACATTCAGAAAAAATTTTTTAAAGCCGAAACTGTTTCCTTTTCCCAGACATGAATGTAACTGGACATTTCTTTCCTCATTTTCATTTGAAAAACTCATCAGGAGGAGATATATACCACCATTTTCACTTACTGATAAAAGGGATATTGGAGGGAAAAGCAATTATGAACGTCACAGAACCTCCGCCAAGAGCCTAACCCTACTGCTTTGAAAAGCATGTGGAGGGAATGCGTTTTAAATGAGATTTGGCACCTAGCCTCTCAATCTGAAGATAGTCAACACTCCCACTGGCTCTAGCTCGGAGTGTTGCATGGTTAGTAATTGTATTTTGTGTTTTATTTATGTAAGAGAGGAAATATAACGTGAGAATTCTGGAAAAGGGAGAGGGAAGGTCCTCCTCAAATGTGTGGACGACAGTGACAGCCAAGTAATAGTAAATGACTGAGCCAGCTCTGCTGAACTTCTCAGACTATTTTATTACAGTGATCCCTGGATTTCTCTTTTAAACAGAGCTCTCTGCCTTTAGGGCCTGCTTGCTGGCAAGAGTTCGTTGTAGAGCATGATTTGTTTTCTGCTTGAATTATTTTTTTTTAAGAGAATTTAAAAGGAATGATTTCCTATTGCATGTTTCTAAAAACATTTGTTCATTAAACCCCGGGGAACACAGTGGACAGCCTTTGTCAACAATGACAAAGAACCAAAGGCATTGTCGGCTTCATAGGATTTGAAACTCAAGAAGTTAACCCTGGTTAGACAAATACTTATGAGCTTAGGCTTGTTGTCCTGGTTTATCTTCCTCCTACTATGACCTTAGGAGGAGGAAATGAAGAATGTGCTATTGGTGGGTGGAGGTATTTATGCAGTACAGTTAAGTGTTAGGGTTGCTGATCCCCAAGAATCTTCTCTTCTAGAAGCCTCTTACCCCAAGGGCTCCTTTTGCCTGATGTGGAAGGAGGAGAGCGTGTGGGATTTTCCTTCTGGGGAGAGGCATCTGCTCTTACTAGCATGTCAAATGGGAACTTGGTGAAGCCAAGGGAAAGGAGGTCCTGGAAGCTCTATGTTGAGCCAAAGCTATTCTAGCACTGAGGAGGACAGATTCATTTCCCTACACTTCCTTTAGTTCCCTTTCCTTGTCTCTTTTTCTTTCCAAGTCTATTTATTTATTTATTTGTTTGTTTGTTTGTTTGTTTGAAGTCTAGTCAGTTTACAATTCTGTGTCAATTTCTGGTGTACAGCATAATATTTCAGTCATACATATACATACATATATTCATGTTCATATTCTTTTTCATTATAGGTTACTACAAGATATTGAATATAGTTCCCTGTGCTCTACAGAAGAAACTTGTTATTTATCTATTATGTATATAGTAGGTGGTATCTGCAAATCTCGAACTCCCAGTTTATCCCTACCCATCCGCTTCCCCACCCAGCCCAGTAACCATGTTTGTTTTCTATGTCTGTGAGTCTGTTTCTGTTTTGTAAGTAAGTTCACTTGTGTCTGTATTTATTTATTTATTTATTTATTTATTTATTTATTTATTTATTTATTTATGCTAGATTCTGAGTTTTTTTTAAGAGAATACCAGACTGTGACGTAACTACTGTTATTATCCTCATTTTACAGATCAGAAAATAAGGCACAGAAGGTTGAATTAAATGACTGTTCAAAGCCACCCAGCGAGTACCTGATAGGGCTGGGGGCTGGACCCGTAGTCCGACCCCAGAATCTATGCATTTTATTCCAAACCTTTACTTAAATTATCGAATTGTTTATTCATGGTTTGGAGGATACTCAGGCTTGTGAATAAAATACATTCAGGTGATATGAAGATCTAGGCTATCTTCCCAATTTACCCATATAAGTTTGTGTGTGTGTGTGTGTGGATATGCTTGCATGTTTTGAGTAAGAAATTCAGTTTTGTTACAAATTACGTAGATTCCAAGGTTCTGAAGGTGAAATTTAGTCTTCTCAGAAGACAGAGCAGGATGAAAATACTTTCTTTTTTTGTGCTACTTTATACATGTTTCTTAAAATGTACAACATTGTTATAGAACATAAGTAGAATAACAATAATACAGTTGTATTTATGTGGTACTTTAGTCTCCAAAATTCTTCCACATAAGTTGAAAACAACAATGAAAAATCTAGGTTCTAGACTAGAGCCAATAAAAATACAGTGGAAGAGATTCTTTAATCAGCATTCTTATTGCCGCAGTACGTCTTTGTAGCTGCTCATTCAGTGAATGGGTTGCGCACGTCTTTTAGTCAGTTACCAAGCTCGGAGTGGTTCCTACCACTGCTAACAACACAAATTAAACAGAAGAATGGGAATTGCATAGGGGGAGAAAAAAACAACCTACAAATGTTCGGGGGGAGAGAAATTCACATGAACACCGTATATCCAAAAGTACAGAAAATTATACACTATATAAAACCTTAGGTAAAAGGGAGAAAGTCAGGTTATAGCTGAAGGTTGTAGTTGGACTAATAAAAAATTCCAGTGTTCTCTGCGGCCTTGTTCCAATATGAAAGAGAAAAGAAAATATAGCAGGGCGATGTATCTTAGGTAAACGTTAGTGTTTTCGAGGTTAGGAATGTTTCTTACTCATCTTTGCCAGCGGAATCCCTTTCGGAAGTCATCACTCACTCTTTGCTGGATTAACTGGAATTACATTAATTGGCTTTTAGCTAGGAATGTGTTGTCCTTCTAGGCCCTTCCAATTTCCCTCAGTTATCAAAGTATTGCAGACAGCAATAAAAAGATAATCTGTGTGTTTGTTTCAGTGTAACTTGGATTCCCATTTTGGGCCTGTCACGTATATTTAGTGTTGTCTAGATAATAAGTTATTATGGCAACTGGTACATCCATTCCTGTGCCAGAGGAATTAGCTTGTAAGTCTTGACTAGTTTGGTTATATTGTAGACTGGCATGTTTTTGTTGGAGATTTTTGTGTACTTCTTTGGCTAAAATTTCTTTGGATCATGGAAGGAAAATTTTCATCTCTTTTCACTTGCTTTCTTTCACTTACTGATTCTTGAATTTTTCACCTAAAATAGATAGGGTGAATAAAATTCCTGTGAAATTAAGCCTTTGTTATGTGGAATCCAAAATTCCCTCACGTAATATTTACATTATTTTCCATGTGTTAATAAATATAATGTTGTCTACAATGATGATCTTTTAAGGCAAGTATGTGTTTTTTTCCCGTTTCTAATTTCCCACTCATAGGATTAATTTTCATTTTTATGTAAAAAGTGATTTCTGTGTAACAATTATGGACTAAAGTCTTATGATTTGTTTACTTTTGCTAACGTTTCATGCTAAAGTCCAGGTGTGAGGGTGGAAATTGAGATCATGTGGTGTTTTTTCCCATAAGGATGTCGTATGTACAGAGAGGTATGGGGTATACAGCACATTTTCATGTACATGAGGTAATCTATGCTATAAGCTACTAGTGAATTTTTCATCTTTTAAACTGTGAGTTTACTTTTTCTCCCACCTTGAGGATAGAAATAGTGGGCTTCAGACCAAATACTTGTTCACATAATTTTAACCTCAACTTTTCTCCTGGGACCTTATTTACCATAACAAGTGGTTCTGGCTAGAGGTACAGGGTGAGAGAGTTGGAGACGAAGGAGAAGGAACAAGGGCGACGTTTACTTTAAGAAATATTTTCAGTACATCAGTGTTTTTCTGAAATATGAAATCATCTTTTATCCCCCACTGCCCTTTTAGTAAAGCCTAATTGCAGAGGCGATAGTAACAAATACTGGAAAGGATATTTTTTCCTTTCCCAGAGATCAAAGCCCTGTCCTCTATATACCTGTGCAGTAGAGAGTAATGGACATTATCACTCTCTTTCAGTTGAGGAAACTTCTTTAAATGGTCTGTTTTACTCACACACTTAGGGAAGGTTCAGCTCTTGATCCTATGTCCCTAGACTCCAAGGTTTAGTTTTGCCATCTGCGCTGTGTCTGTGGCTGGCTACATAATTGCAGGGCTCACTGCAAGATGAAAATGTGGGGCCCCTTGATGAAAAATTATTAAGCATTTCAAGATGGTGATGACAGAGCGTTGAACCAATTACAAGGCCATTCTAAGAGCGGGGTTCCGTGAGACTGCACAGACCATGCATTGATGATGTTGGCTCTATCTGTGTTGCCCAGTCTTCTTGGGCAACACCACCGGCAAGAGCTAGACACAGTAGTGCCCTGGTCAAGCTGCAGGATGCAAGTACACTCAGGTTATCAATAGCAAGAGCCCAGGAAAGAATCAGGCAAGAATCTGCCTAGTCCAAAGTGAGGGTGAGACTAAAACTTTGGTTGAGCATCCAGATGCTGCGGGTTTCCTGAGGTGCGCCAGATCCTTAGCTTAGGAAAGCTCTCTGTCTCTAGATGCTGCTAGCATGTAGGCTTGACTCTCTTGATACGTAACTACTTAGATTAGAACTGGCTCAGGGTCAGCGCAGAGCTGAGATCTCAGGTTGGACTTAGCCATACTTAAGGGTGAAGAGAGAGGCTGTAAGTTGCAGACTGATTTAATGCTATTCCCTGCAAAGGTGAATGTACACGCATGGTTAATTTTGCTAAATGTCATTTGCTAAAGCCTAGACATCTTTATTGAAGTTAGAATGAATTCAAGCTACTGTGTTTGTTAAAACCAACTAACTCAATCATGTGTTTCAGCAACAATCACAAGAAAACATTGTTTGCATACTTCCAGGCATTCACAAATCCATTCGATGAATATTGAAAATTTGCTACAGATTACAGGCCCTGTTCTAGACACCAGAAAAACAGTAGAGGCACAAGACAAATCCTTGACCTTAACTAGTGTACATTCTAGAGGATGCCACAGAATCCAGTGAATTCCAATGGGTTTTGCAATATTGAATTTGAATGAATTTTCTTAAGCTCTTGTTTCATACTTGAAGCAAAGTAAAAAGGGCTGTCAGAAACAAGTTGTTATATTTTTTCTGCAAAGAAAAGAAACTTTTTGTATGTTATAGACTATTAGGTAAAAAGTAGGTTCCTCGTGGGACAAGGATTATTTTTTTCCACTTTAAGAATGGATTAAAGTCACAAACATAAAGATCTCATAAGTGACACTGAATTTGTTAGAAATATGTAACATGCAATTAAAGTAGAGATGATTCTGTGATTCTCCTTATGGCAGGCCTGGTGTTTTTGTGATGGTTAACTTTTGCCGTAAAATGTTTTTTTAATTTCTATGTCTTAACCTGATATGGTTTATTCTGTGTACTGTATTGTTTTCTATGACTTTGTCATAGCCAGGCATTCAAAAAATAATAGTATAAATATCATGCCTCTTGAGAAAAAAAAGAAAAAAAGAAAGAAATCTATTTTTTGAAATACTGTTGAGTGTGAGAGCACATCTTAAAATCCTGCTGAGTGCATTGTGCATTGCATTAAAATCCCAACCATGCATTGTGATACACCATAAAATGCTTGACTTCTCATGATTGAGGAACACTAGACATTCCAGAGATACTTCAAAATCTCTCTTTTGGAATATAATACAACATAACTAAAAAAAAAAAATTAGTAGTAAGTGTTCCTATCCCACACAGTCTGTATGCCTCCTTCCCCCACCCCTGACACCATCACTGTCTTAACTTGGCAAGACTCTCTGCTTTCCACTCACTAACATCTTTTTCCCTTTTTTTCCCTGCTTTCAAATTACTTTTCATTTAATTGTAAAAGATACAACAATAAATACAAGAATATTCCCTTTGTTTTAACTTTAGGATGCACTTGCTATATTCAAACCAATATTGTAGTTATTATTTGCTTTTAAAATCAGTTCACTAGAAATGCATTGATGATTTACTACGTGCAAGAAACCTGCTGGGGGAGCTGGTGAGACTTGGCAGGGAGTGTGGTCATAAGGGGGATATATGAATGCAGAAGATACTATCCCTTCTACTAATTGGGGAATAAAGGGCGTGCCTTTGTTCATCCTGCTCCCTCGTGTCGGGATGGCATTCTCCTCTTCTCTAACCATTGGGGTCTCCACATCCTTCAGTTGCTTCCCCCAGGAAGCCCTTTCCGGAATGTCATAATCAGAGTTTATCATTGCTGTATACTCTCTCACTGTATGTCTATGTAGCATTGCCCATTTTGCTTTTTTTTGTTGTTCTTGTTGCTTTCATGTCTAATTATGCCCATTGGAGCTGTGCTATGGCTGTGCAATTTAGACTGATTGAAATTAAATAACATGAAAAGTTCCGGGTTTTGCCTGTACTCCATTTCAGTTGCTCAGTAGCCACACGTGGCCCATGGCTGTGTACCAAAGACTGCCTTGATCATCGGTCTCCTAACTTTCGTATATTGGGACTATTTAGTATCATTATTCTTATTATGGTTTTTGTTGTTTTAAAGTATTCTTTGTCAAATCATTGGTAAAATCATTATAGCTGTGATGTACTTAGATACGCTTTTATAATGCACTAAAATTAATTATTTGGGAGTGTGAAGGGCAACTTAAAAACACACTAACACACTCTTAGCCAATCAGGAAAACTAATTTTGGAAACCAAAATTTTACTATCTTCAAAATTGAAATAAAACACACTAAGACATTTTCAGTGCATTTCAAAATCTTGCTCTTTTCTTCAAGATTTGCTTATGCAAAAAGAAAAAAAAAAAGGTTCTGTATAATCTGTCATTGATTGCACTGTCCCTGTGAGGTAGATCTTAAGTCCTCATGATAAGAAATACAGAACACAGAAAGTTGGATGGCTTGTCTTAAATCTCACAAAATATGAAACAATCAGAATGGGATTTTTAGAGTTTTAAGAGCTCCTTCCTGATTCATTACTTTGAGCCTTTTATGTGGTCCTGTTAATGGCGAAATGGAAGAGTACACAGGGTTAGGGTCTGATTGCTGTGTGTTGTTTTCAGAGCAGAGGAGACGCAGGCTTCCAGTTGCTGCTGTTATGTTTGTCTAACGCTTCTCTGTACATCTGCAAGGCCTGTTGTATCCAGTCTTAGCCAAATCAGATATGACCCGTGTACTTTCTCATTTGTGTTTGAAGATGTATCGAAAGTACTCATCATTATAGGGTTTATTGAAGTGAAAACTTGTGTGTGATTGAATGCCTAATAGACTTGAAGTAAAGGCTGTCAAATTCAAGAATACTTGGAAAGATGGCACGTATCTTCCTACCCTGTATTTGTGGCATTTTAAGGGAGGGGCACTAAATGTGTGTTAGTCTCATAGTAAAGAATTTATTTAAAATGTTAAGATTCTCAGTTGTTCGTAAGTAAGGTATATGAGAAGTACCTTTTGGATGAAGGCTATGTAAAGTTAACAAGAAAAAAAGGTTACTTTCTCATACTGTTTCTGCCTGATTTCAATCTCCTTTTTGCTTCTTTATTTTTATTTATTTCCCTCATTTAATTTTAGAGGGCTGCTGAAGTATCAAACTAATTTAGATACCCACCCTCCTGGCTGCATCAATCGGAATGGAACCCACTACCAGGATATTCACTTACCAGAGGATCGCGCAGAACGTTTTCGTGAAACTTTCCCCGAAGGAATTTCAAAACCAGATGAGCTTACCCAGAACACATTTGTGAAGATTTGTATGGAAGAGCCCAGGTTCCAAGCTAATTTTCCACAGGTCAGATTAATTCTGAGTCTTTGATGGTCTCTGCAAAGTCCGTGTTCCCATAATAATTGCATGTAAACATGCTTTTGAAGGTATATAAAGCAGTTATTCTTGCAGAAGAGAACATTTTAGGATGTTTCAATAGCAAGTTAATACCTATTGTTCCATTGTAAGCAGCTAACAGTTCAAGAAGAAAGACCTATGCTATTATAGAATATAGAAAGTTCCTGCTTAACTGACCATTTGATCTTTGCACACTGTGGCACTGGCATTTGCCACAAGAAATGTGACAAAGATATTTTCTCCACGCATTGAGAAAAATAGGCTGAATAGTAAAAACAATAGCGAAAGAATTAGTACTAGTACTAAAAATTATTGTACAACATTATATTATTGTAAATACCAAGTTTTAAAACCAATTTATTGACTGCTTACTGTATGCATAATTTCTTTTAATACTCACAGTAACTCCTTGAAGTAATTACTATCATCCTCAATTTTCTGAAGAGGAATTTGTGGCCTAAATACTCAAAATACCTTGACCAAACTTTACAAACACGTGGCAGCAATAGAGTGCAAAACCAGGTCTTTGACTCAAACACTTGGTTTTACAAAACTTCTTCCCCAAATCCCCAGCTAGTAGTTTGATAGCATCTTAATCTTGCCTTATGGCTACGAGCTGCCCACAAGGAGACTGCACTCTGTACTCCTGGTCGGTACCAAGTGGAAGTCAGGAAATAGTGATGCTGAGTGTCTGTTTTAAGAAGAAAGAGGAGTCAAAAGGCAGAGTGATTTGTAGATGACTTTGGAATGAGTGTGTTAGTCTTGTGTTTCTGATTAATAATAATCCTTTAGGTTGCTATGAAACGTTACAAATTTCAGAACTTTTCTGGGCGTCACACAACGCTATACGTTAGGGGAGGGGCAGGTATCCTGACTCCCGTTTTGCTCGTGGGCTACCTGACGCTCAGAGGGTACGTGACTGTCCCACAGTTGCAGAGTTTGACCTGTGTTACTTACTCTTCACACAGTTTCTAACTAAATGTGAGGAAGAGGTATGATCTGTCTGCATGGAAGGGGGAAGATCTGGAATAACAATGTATCTAAGGTTTAAAAAAGTGACCATGAAGATAAGTTGGCAGCGGGGAGGGAAATAGCTCAGTGGTAGAGAGCATGTTTAGCGTGCACAAGGTCCTGGGTTTAATTCCTCAGGACCTCCGTTAGAAATAAGTAAGTTTGGGTTGGAGGTCTCAACTGTTGAGGGAGAGAAAGTGTGCCATTGCAGGAGGAATGCTGGCCACCCAGGCTCTGCTGTTATCCTGGGATCGGGGCTGTCCCTCCAGCACACATGTGAAATCGTCACAGTTTCCAAATTCTATCTAATTACCTTCTGTTTGTATTATAGTATGTAAAAATAAACTGTGAACAACACACTTAGTATACCTATGTTTAAAATATGTGCAGAGACATATCCTGCATTGGGTATATGTTTTATACATGGACATTATGCATATAAATTATGCATATTAAAAATATCTAGAGTTTTCTTTTTTAACAAACATTGGACTGGCATATTTTTTTCTAAAATCATCTTCAGATTTATTTGAGCTTTTAACTTCCCTTTCTTCTCTCTAGAGAAAGATATTGCATATATACATTATATATTTGTTGTGTGCAAGGAGGATGTATGGAACAATGCATGCTCACCTGTCAATGGTAGTTATACCCTGGGCAATGGCTTGAGGGTAGGATCTTGACATTACTTTCCCTTTTATTTTATTCTTTACTCTTTGAATAAGTTGCAGTGAGCATCTGTTGTTTTTCACTCACTTTTCTTTACACTTTATTATTCAAAATACAGATTAAAATATTATTATTCTATTATTACTGGAATGCATCAAATAAGCAATTGGCCAGGACAAAAAGCTTTCTATAAGTATTTCCTAAAGTGTATTTCAAAAATTCTCCATTAGACTTGGCTTTGGATTTCTGGACCTTTGTGCCTGTATTGTGCTGAAAGACTTTATAGGTGTATCCGGAGCAATAAACCAGTCACCATCATCTCGGTCATAAGTCATCCCTCAGATGTCATGGAGATTCGAATGGTCAAGGAAAATTTTAAAGCAAGACCTGGCCAGGTGAGTCAGTGTCCAGCAACTTTTAAAATATCCTTTATCTTTATATATATTTTTTGAAAATTAGCATCATTGAAATATTTGAACTTTATTTTGGGTCATTTAAAATTTTTTTGTTGCTTTTTAGTATATTATTCTACATTGTCCCAGCGTGTCTGCATTAGAGAACCATCCGTTTACCCTCACAATGGTAAGAAACTTGTTTCTTGATTTTTTTTAATTTTTAGAATGAAATGTGTTTTTTTCTCTTAGTGTCTGTGTACTCCACCTCATTCTAGTAATTATTCAAGGCTGTTGCAATACACTTAATGTTTAAGTGAGCCATCTTTTTACAAAGAAATAATGATCTTTGCAGAAACTTTGTAACTATTTATTGTTTTTCTACAACTTTAAACTTCAGGTTTTAGTATATTTAATTTATTAAACCTTGTTGATTCAAAATGCAGAAAATTTACTGGATATTTGCACTCTTCCTTTTATGAAGTATGTACCAAAATATAATATGTGCTTGATTTCTTTAAAGAGATTACATTTCAGGAAAAAGAGAGTACTCTGAGTTGAGGTGAAACCTAAGAACATGTTTAGAAAAGAAAAAGCCCAGTGTAATTGGCACCCAGGCTGTGTAGGAAGAAGGAAAAGAAAACTAAAGTCAGAAAAATAAAATGAAACAAATAATGGGGGAAAAATCCAGCTAAGTAATGGCATCATCAAATATTTCGGCTCATTGATTCACATTATTTTTTGCCTTATACAAACGGTATGAGTGCATTATAAGGAAGTAAGCAACTCAAAAGTATGTAAGATCACATTGGAAGTTTCCCTCATTTTCCCCACTCCCCAGTCCTTTTCTCAAGTTTGACATATATTCTAAACATTTTCCTATGTATTTTGGCATATATAGGCATTTGGCCTTTGTTTGCTGGATCATTTATTTTATAATTTTCTCTTTTCACTCTGAACAATACGCCATAGCCAACTTTCCATGTTACTGTGTTTGTACAGCCTCATTCTTTCTAATGACTCCATAATATGTCACAGTAGGAAAAAACTGTAATTTATTTAATAGTCCCCACGGATGATGGGGGTTAAGATTTTATTCAATTTCTAACAAGGGTAACTGAGATGGGGACCAAATGTTTAAATATATGCTTATGATATGCAAATAAAGTTGAACAAGTTACTGGGAGGGGCAGAAAAATAACTGAGAATAGTGTAATGAACTCTATCACTGAAAACTTTTACTCTCTCTCAAAATAGAAAATCCAGGAACTTTTCACCTATGGTACCCAATGAGCAGAGGCTTCTAGCTCTAATCTCTTTCAGTTGGCCTAGGACCCTTGCACAGGGCAAAGGAGAAATAAAGTATTGTGTAGAACATGAAAGGGCTTTAAGCAGATGCTTTATGTGGCCTGACCTGCCTCCCGAAAGCCGATTGGGTGAGAGCTCTGATATCCCTGTAGCTGGCTTGAGGCACAGCTGGAAGGAAAAGAAAAGGAAAGAAGGGAATGCAGGGCACAGACGGAAGAGCAAGGATCAGAAGTAGGAGAGAGAATTGAGAAAGGAGACCAAATTATATGTGCAGTAAAAGAGGGGTAAATATTCACACAAAGGGCATGAACTTTGCAACTCAGTCACAACTCTGTCACTTACTAGTTCTGTCTGTGAGTGGATCTCTGGACCCCGCTAAGCCTCAGTTCCATCGTCTGCAAAATAGTGCTAATGATACTTATCTGGAAGGCGTATTGTCAATATAAGTTTGATGAAATAATGTGTGTAAAACCTTTGTCACATGGTCGGTGCAGGCTTGTTTCAGAAGATTCAAGTTCAGGAGCGCGCTGCATGGAGGCAAAGAGGTTGGCTGCCTGGGACCCGATGTCCATCACAGCTTCTCTTCTCTCTTACTTTCTTCAATTAAGAAAGGATTTTTCCTTGTTCCTTCTGCTTCTTCTAAGCCACTCCTTCCGTTCTCTTCAAAGAACGTGAAAGTTCTCTAAGAAGAACAAGAAAGAAAAGACCTAAAAGAGTTTGGAAAATAGTGCTTAGTATATATCACTTCTGAAAATTTATAGTGCCTCTTACCATACGAATGGTTTTGAGATGTTCTTTCATAAATAATCCTGTTAAATTTTCTTCACCCTTTATTTAAACCTTTTCTACTTTCCCAGTTTTGGGTCTTTGTCTAAACTAGTCTCTTTGCCCTGGGAACCAACCACTGCTTTTCCACTTAACTCACACTCTAAACACCACACAATCTCTTGACCTTTTCCTCTTATAAGACCCCGTCTACTCTCTTCAACAGTTAGTGTCATGAAATGATGTGCTTAATGCCTGTCTTCTCCTAGACCATAGGCTCCGAGAGCCCTTGCAAAGATACATTTATAGCACAATTTCTGGTACACAGAGTAAACAGATAAATATATTTATAAATATAAAGGTAATATATAATTAGTGTTTGGGACCTACCTTGACACATACTTCATAGATTGTCTTTTCCTCCCTTCTGTTACCTGGAAGGTGAAGCCAGAGGGAAAAAAAAAAGCTGGAGGAATTAAGAAGAAAGAGGAAATGCTGTGGTTGAAGTGGCTCTTAGTCAAATAGTAGCCTTCCAGTCGGGTTTTGAGTCTAATCTTTAAGGTTGTGGTGGCTTTCTCTTTAGCTAAGAAGAAGGGAAATGAGCTAATGGCAAAGGTGTTTGAGGAAGAACCACCAAACAGAAGGGAAACAATTGATGGAGAACAGCTGGTCAGAGCCAGCAGGCCATTTTTCACCTCCACTGCCCCATTCTCGGGACTAACGATGGGAAATTACTTGTTCCTAAATTTTGTGCTCATTTGACAAATGTTATCAATATTTCTTAGGTTTGCCAGCAACCTGTAGGTGGAAACGGATCTTGACTTTGCAAGTTTAGGTTTTGTATTCACATTTACCTTATTTTAAACATCATTTGTTGTATGTTTTGATTATGCGCTATGAACGCTCAACTTAAGGTTTAATTGTTTTAAGAAGAATTCTATCTCACAGATATTTTAATTATAACAATAGTTGGCATCCAAAAGAAATTCTAAGGCAAAGGAAATTCTTTTTATCAGGCCATCCATGTACCATGTACTCTGTAGGCTTAGCAAATGGATTGTAGCCCTCCCAGATTTGGGGGGAATGCTAGCTGGCTTACGCATACCATCCCCCAAGGGAGTTTCTGTTTTCATAGGAAAAGAGGAGAATCTTACTGCTGCCTGGAAATGAATTTAAGTAAGGCAAAAACATTTCTAAGCTAAATTTTACATTACGCTGTTATGTGAATGTACTGTCTTTTCCTGCCATTTCCTCCTTTTTTGTCCAATTACTTCTATTTGACACTTACATGTAAAATGCATGCTTTTCAAACATTTTCACTGGATGGTTCCCTTAAGGGTTCCTTTGAAATAAAACAAAGCAAAACAAAATAATTTCCCGTATGCCGATTCCCACTGAAAAGTGTGTACATATCCATCTTTGTCAAGGATAATAGTCCCTACTAATTAAATGCCTAAGAGGTTCCTGAAAATGTTACAGTATTTAGTTCAACTATATTCCTATGAGACATGTATTGTTAATTTTATATGATGCAGAAAATAAAGTGACTCAGAGATATTAAATAACACACAGCTAGTTAGTGGCATAGGTGAGGTGTAAACACAGACCCCTGCCTGGCTGAAGTGTCGTTAGCTCCTCTGCACTGTCTCTCTTCTGTCTCACCACCCATCCATGTTCAGGGCATCCATATTTCTAAAATTCCTATTGCTTTTGGACGTACTTAGTGGAGTCAACAAAAAGAATTACCATTTAAAAAAAGAAATTTACTGAACTATACGAATCAATTTTCAAGACAAATATGCAGTCGAGAGTTTTAGATTGTCCACACTGCTAAGATCTTCTAATATTGTGGAGAGAGTTGAAAAGTCAAATAAATTCCCCTGCTAGAAAAGTCTAATACTTATTTTAATATACTGTGCCAGAATAAGGAAAAATCAAATCTATAACGTATACATTGATCACAGATTCAGTAGCTTGAATTTCATCTCATTTTTAAGTGGAGGTGAAGCTTTTACAACTGAAAATACCCCAAAAAATTAGTACAAAGATAAAGCACAGAAGCAACATAGTATTTTTCATTATTTCAAAGTAATGGTAAGTTTTAAGTACTGATTTAGTTAGAAACCCACAGGTTAGAGTTTTAATTACTTAAAATGCTTCAGCATTTCTTATACTTGATATTGACTTTGCTGCCCAAGAAGACCTGCTAATTTGGTGGGTTTTCCCAGGAAGTTGCAATTATTTTCTGCTCTGGCACTTGCATTGTCTCAGGGTGGAACTAGCAGGCACATGTTTGCTGACAGAAGTTGATGGAGATCAGAGGGCACAGTGTAGTATTAGACACTAGATTTTGGAACCCCAGACAGCTGGGTTTGGAGACTTGGATCCTCCACTCATTAGTACTATGACCTTGGACAAGATAATTAACACACTTAACCTTTGATTTCCTTCTTTATAAAATATGGATAATAATAGTAACTTTTATCTCGAGTTATTGTGAATATGAATTAAAAAGATATAATCAAATGCTAAGCAGAGTGCTTGGCATATAGTAAGTTCTCAGTCAGTAAGAAACCGTGTTATGGTTTTTATTTCCAGTAATGACTGGACAATCAAAACAGGAATAAACTGAATTTCTTTGCTTCATTCTCCAGCATGCAATGACTGACTAAGCTCGGGTCACAGACTGGGTTAGAAACTGTCCCTTGGGGGACTGATACCTTGCCTCTTGTGGTTTACTAGCCTTTAGGATGAACGATGTTTCAGGTTGGGTTTCCTGGGAAACAGTCGAGGGGTAGAGATTTGCATGTCAGAGGTTTGCTGGCGAGGGGTGAGGGACGAAGAAGGCAAGGCAGATGATGAACTGAGATATATTCCAACAGAGGTCTCAGCAGGTCGGACAGGCGCTTACAGGTGAAATGATAGTTCAGAGTTGCCCTGTCTTGGAGTTAGGAGACCAAATCTTTATTCTCCCCAATTACTGTCATTGAACTTAACACTTAGATATGGGCAGGGAAGCCTTCTTCTGTGGATGGCAATTCCTGGGGAGGGTCTTGGTAATAAGTTCTCAGCAGGAAACACTTTCAGCAGCTGGGAGATTGGAGAAATAAGTGTTTTGATCTTGAAAGTTGGCAAGAGAGGTGGGAGGGAAGAAGACCTGAACACGAGTTTCCACTGCAAATAACAGTTAAATATATGTATTTAAATTTATAGGTTTATATACATTTATATATCTATAAATATATAAAAGGTGTATGAAAATTTACCTTTTGTGAGATAATTCTATTTTTAAAGCTTAATCTTAACTTTGAGACATATAAATTCTAGTTTATCTAAATTCATTAAACTTTAAAAATTTGTAGTCCAAACACCAGATTTATTTGTTTTTTTGGCTGTTGTTGGGGGAAGGAAGTATCTAAAGCATAAATTGTTTAAAGGATCAAAGAAACCCAAGTAACACAATTGATGACAACTTGGGAACCAAAATTCAAGTTTTGTTTATTCTTCTCCTTCTTTGGACCTTTATTGGCTTAAAACTTCAGTAGATTTTTCATTTTGTCTTCCAGCTATGTAACTGATCTCTCAAAGTGTTTTCTAGCTGTGCTGTGTAATTACCAAAGTTTGGATTTTCTACCAAAACAAGCCTATTAAGATATGTTCTCATCTAATTTAGAGATATAAATCAGAGATGATTTTTTTTTAAAAAGCTCAAACATAAGAAAGCATGAAACCTGCTGACTACAGAATGTAACGTCTCTTAGTATTTAACTGAGGAAGACATTGGTTATGTTTATTAATATTTTTCATGGATTCTTAAAGAAATAATGCAGAATCTGCTTTTTTATGGTAGCAGTTGATTGACATTTACATAAATGTCTCTATATCCTTCCATTATTATTTTTACTCAGAAACTCACATCTACTTTCCTGACATCTGTATTCTAAGTTGTATGATTCATTATTTTTAAGCTTGGATAACCTGATTTCACATATTTTTCCATGAGTCACAGGAAAGTCTAGTGGTTAGTTTGTTATTGTCTGTGCTTTTACATAGCATGCCTGCACTTGCCATCATTTTTCTGCTTTTTGTTTTTAACCTCTCAACCAGTCACTGTGGGAATAGTCTTTCCAGTTTTCAATGAAAACCAGACAGGAATGGCCATGGATTTCTTAAGACTGGCAGACTATTTTTGTTATTATTTCTTTAATTCCATGGGTTTAAATATAATCAGGAAGTCTGCATCTGCTGTTTTGATCTTGAGTCTTGATCTCATTTATTTTACTCTTAAGAATTGCTTTTCTCTAGTGCTTCACAAATCTTTTGCTTGGACAGCTTAGAAACTCAGCTGGGAGAGATGATAGATTAGCCAGACAACGATGTGTCTTAACCACAGAGCAGGCACAGTGGTGAAAATTGCTCCCAAAGGTCACTCATGTTCAGGAAACCGAACAGGGCATCTGAATTCTCTAAAAATTTAGACATTATCTAACTGCTCTACTTTGACTTTTTTCCAGGGGAAAAGAAAATATTCCTTCAGTGCCTAATGTGAGCCTGCAGGATAAATATGAACTTAAATAGGTCAATGTATTCAGAGCAAACCTGTTGTTTAATATTAAACTTGATTTGTTCATGTGGTATTTGGGGTACCTCTTTTTACCTAAAGATGATGAATAAAAGCTCCTTTCTTGACTTAGCATCTCCTTCCAGCTACTGCACCATTTCTCAGTGGTTTAATCCTTTTCCTCTCATTCTCTCTTAAATCCACACTTCTGCTCATACCACTCTACGTAAACATTTCTGTTGACCATGTTACTGCTAAATCCAATGGCCATTTCCCAGTTCTTAATTGGATTGACTTCTCAGCATCGTCTGGCACAGCTGATTGCTTGGTTTATTGATACACTGCTTTCATTTTGCTTCCAAGACACCCACTCATCTGGTTTTTCTTGTAGGTTTCTGGGTACTTCTACTTGGTCTTTTTTTTGTTTTTTGCTGTTCCTTGTTATCCCATAACCTTTAAGTATCAAAGCACTCCAGTGTCCGTTCCTTGAACTCCTTTTCCTCTGTAGCTAAATTCCTTTCTCTGGTGATCTTATCCAGTCTTATTGCTGTATCTGCATGCCACCGTCTCCCAAATTTGCATTTCCAGCCGAGGCCCCAACTCTAGAATTCAGGGTTCTAGACCTGATTGTCTACCAAGGACTTCCACTTGAATATCTGATGAACATCCTAAATAAACATGTCTAAAATTGAACTAAGCTTCAACCTTCCACCCTGTTCCACCCACAGTCTTCTCCCTCTTCAGTTAATACCAGCTCAGTTGTCCAAGCTGCTCAGGCTAACAGCTGGACATCATTCTTGACTTTTATCATTTTTAAAAAATACAGTCAACAGTCCATTCACAAATTTTCTTGAACTCTACTGTCAAAGTATGGTCCCCATTTCCACAGCGGTCACCCTAGTCCAATCTTCTACCACCTGGCTGGCCTCCTGACTGGTTTCCATCTGTCTACCCTTACTCCCCTACCATTTAATCTTAGGAAGTAGCCAGTGTGATTCTTTTAAAATGAAAATCAGATCGTGTCATTTTTCTGTTCAAAACCAGGCAGTTTTCACCTTGGATTATACTTGATATTTATTGACTTGTATCTTTGTGAATGTGTGTGTATGTGTGTGTGTGTGAGTGGGGAAGGGAGGTCAGAGATCAATGTGTCTGGAATGTACTAAGAAAAAGGATGGTAGGGGATGGTGTCAGAGAAGTCATGAGGAGTCAGATTATGTAGGGTTTATATGACATTGCAAGGACTTTGGTTTTTTCTTTGAATGAGAAAGGAGCCATTGGAGGGTTCTGGGTGGAGGAATGACACGATCTGGCTCACTTTTAACAGGAGCACTCTGGCTGCTGTGTTAAGATTAGATGAAGGGAAGAAGAGTCAGAGACCAGCGAGGAGGCTATTGTGGTCATCTAGTCGGGGTATGATGGTGGCTTGGCCCAGGGTGGTGACCATGGAGCTGGTGGGAGGTGTCAGGTTCTTAATATATTTAGAAGTTCAAGTTAGCAGGATTTCTTGATAGACTGGTTACGGAAGACATACAAGACTCAAGTTTTTTTGTTTGCTTGTTTTTGGTCGGAGCAACCGGAACTGCATTGGCTGAGACCGGGAGGGCCGTGGAGAGAGCAGGTCTGATGGGGATTTGTAGAGCTCAGTTTTGGATATGTAAATTTGAGAAGGCACTGGTCTACTTTTATTACATATTTGCTGAGCGAATGAATGACATCTCAGCTCTGCTTTCCACTGTACAGGCTTTCCCTGCATCGTGAGCCCTTCTTGTCTCACCTCCACTTGAACTGCTTGTCTTTGGGTTTGTGGGGGAGTAGTTGCCTGGCCTGTGCTTGGGATGAGGTGAATCTGGGGGTCAAGCTATCCCATATACAGACATGAGCACTATTCCTTTTTAAAATTATAAGCCCAACCCCAGCTTTCTTCTGTTGCCTCTGAGACCTGAGTTTTCCCAGTGCTGTGCGGAGAAGACGGGCTTGCTTCTCAAAATGACCCCCTGTGGAAGGTAGTGGGATTTCAGCTTTGGATGTTTTTTTCACTCAGTTCCCAAACCACCATCTCATCCATATTTCACCTTTCAAAGTGTGTTGACACTCCATTGTTGTTTTCATTCCCCATGTGACCTTTGCTATTGTGGTCCACCTTATTGTACTGCTAAAGTGTCATTTTAGTGTTTTGTTTTTCTCAAGGGAGCTGAGATAAATGCACATACCCCACTGAAGTTAGCAAAAATCTTGTTTACATACTTTCTCAGTGTCTTCCTGTCTAATATTTAGCATGTTTTTCATACAAATATACAAGTAAACAATAATTTTTTTACCGTAAAGTAAACAAGTAAACATTGAAATGTTACCATTGTCAAAATGTTTAGAGTCGCAATGTTGCATCAGTTGTGGTGGATTTTGTGCCCCTGGCTCATTGTCTCCTCTCTTACTTTTAGAACAATCCTCATTTATGAAATTACACGAGCTCCTAGTATAGTCTGTGAAACTTTTTAATACACGATACATATTTGTTGAATGTCTGAATAGATTGTGGGAGAATTGCCCATCATTGAAGAAGCCTTATTGGTTCTCAGGTTAATTCTCCAATATCTTATTAACTGATATGTGAATGCATACCAACTAAGGGTAAGATGCTATGGAATATGTGATAATGACTTAGAAACAGTTCTTGATCTGAAGACACTTACAGCATATTAATACAGGAAAAAAATCACACAGAATTAAAGAGGCAGACCATCATTAAGGGGATAAAAGTCAAGTAATTTGGAAGTTCAGGGAACAGAGAGGAATTTCTGTAGCAGGGAAAATTCTATTTTCATGAAAGTGGTGGCATTTGAGATTGGCCTTGAGGAATCGCTGGTGTTCAGAATGAGAAACGGGAATGAAGGTGTTCTAAATGAGTAGACTAGTAAGTGGAGAAAAAAAGGAGAGAAGAATAGGTGTTAACTGATCCATGTTGGTTAAGCTGGATTAGAGCGAATCAAGGAGGAGCATGGAACATAAAATGGAAAGAATTTGGAACAAAAGTGCTTGGTTGTAGACTGTAGGAAAGAAAGAATGGGGGGTGTTTTTCCATAGGAGGACACAGAAAAGATTAATGAATAGGAGACAGCAGTGATCAGATATTTTCTTTGGTATGTTATTTGAAAAGGACTTGAAAATTGATTGAATACTGGCAGGAAAAGAGAGAGATACCTGGTATTATTCTGAAATTTGAGCCTCTGTTCTGGTAGGATGTATGTTCCATCTCCAGACCTAAGGGAACCAGAAGAAGAAGCTAATTTGGGAAGTAAGATAACAGCAATCTTAGATATATTACATTTAGAGTGAATTTCAGATGGAAATTGTCTCACAGGCATAGAGAATGTGAAACTAGAGCTTTGGAAAAGAAGGTTAAAAATAAAGACCTGACAATAATGATTAAAGAACATTGTATGCTCAGATTACTTTTTCTGGTTTAACAAATTTGTTACACTGGAAATTTAATATTTAATATAGTAACATCCAGTTTCAAGTTATTTTTATTCTTTAATCGCAAAGTTCTTGATATAAAAACAAACGCATTGTGGCTTTTAAATTTCTTTTCCATGTTGAATAAATGCTTGGAAAGTGACATCATTTTTACATTTTGTTCTCAAATGTAAGATGATTATGTAATAGCTGTTGATATTTTTGTGGGACAGTTATAAAATGATTAGTCATTTGAGCACAGTAAAACCCAATGCCATTTTGAACAGATAATTTGAAGGAAATGGTTGTTTTCTTCCAGTATATCAAAGTGCACATTCCTCCAGATCTGTTGTTGCAAATTCTGTCACTTTATTTTCTTCGTCTTAAACTAGGTGACGTGTATTCTGGTACTTATATTAAGGTCAACATCAGCCAAGCTCCATTCTCTTCATCTAGGAAACTTAAGTGAGACTAAAGTAAGACTCAGCAATGTTTTAATGTTTATATTTTAAATTCAACTTTAAAAATATTTAAAATTATAAACATTAAAAGACCTAATAATTTTTTAAATAGATGTGTTTGTTATTTTCTGCCTTCAATTTTACTTCCCAGAAATTAATATCTTTAACAGTATATTATATATTATCTTCCATGTATTTCTATGTATAGAGAAAAAAAAATCTAACATCTGTTTTTATTTTAATGGTGTGAACTTAACTACCTGTATTATCCTGCTTGTAACTGAAAATTTGTTAGCATTTTTCTTTATTAATATTCTAAGAGAAGCAAGATACCCATAGATGTGAATATTGTATTATTTCCTCCCTTTGAGAAGTTTTCTAAACTTTTTAAAAAAGATTAAAGAATCACTACGCTGTGCTTTAAACAACATTTGTGAATCTGAACAGTATTTGTTCAAAGCTACTAAAACGTGATTCTAAGATCTTCGGTCATTGTTTCAAACCACACGTGCTGAAGCCATTCTGTGTGTTGTTCTGTGCAGGCCCCTTTCAAATTTGGGATGATGTGATTGAGCAAAGACTCTGTTAAAATCCGCCTTCTTAATTCCTAGCTAGTTTGAGAATGTATCAACAATTTATAAAGGCATCATTCCCAGGAGTTTGAGAAAAACAGTATTGTGTTTTATCTGTTCACAACCGGAAAAGCCTTAACAGACATCCTGGTACACCTGGCCAGCACTTCTGTAGGCTCCTGTAAGACCTGAGGGGATGTTAAACATCATACGTAATTACCTTTTACAACGTCGCACTGAAAGAATAGAACAGAGATAGGAATATTCGCCAAAATGTGCATTTGCCTTTGAAATATGTTGTAAGATTAAATCAAGCCAGGTGCACACTCAGACATACAAAGACTAACTTTTTTTTTGCTCCCTATTCTATCTCCTTGGCTTAGACCTTCTTTCCAAAACCTAAGACTTAGCTCACGGTCAGGGAAACATCAAGAGACATACAGACTATCAGTTGGTCAGCTTGGAACTCTGTGGAGTTCTTGCTTTCTGGGACCTACAACTTTTACAGCATAGAGGCTCTGCTCAGCCTTAAGGAAAAGTAGTGGGTGGTTTTTTACAGATCACATCATCTTATTTGGGGATTTGCTAATGACAAAACTGATTGATCTCAGAGTTATTAAAAACTGGAATATAAATAAATAATTGAATATTAGTCATAATTATAAATGAAGTAATATCATTTTAATAGCATAAATTAGATTTAAATAGTATCATTTTATAATATTTTCATTTACTTTAATATTTTATACTACTGCTGGCAGTACTAATCCTGTAATCCAAGGAAGAGTAGTTTGGAAATTCCATGTTACATTAATTGTCTACCATGAATATATGCTAGATCATGTGTCTTTTAGTTTGTTTATGATTTGTCATGAACAAATGATTAATACTTACCTTTTTATTTAGTGTTTTTACTAATTTCCAAGCTACCTTTCTTCTTTGATGCGTTATTTACGTATCTCCATGGTGTCATCATCTTCCTTTATTTCTGCCTAGAGCATCCTTATGTGACCTATTTTCATTGGTCGACACAGTGAGCTTGAGGCTCTTCAACTGGCTTCATGTAACACATCCTCTATCACCGGGCCTTCTGAACCACTGCCGTTTTCTTTCATCTGTGCTTTAACTTTGGCCCATTTTTCCCCTTAATTCATAGTGTCATACATTGATTCTACTCATCTTCAACAAATCCTCTTTCCCTCCTACTCCATTTGCTGTCTCATGCAGTCCTTATCCATCTTCCATGTCTTTAGTGGAGACGGTGGCCTGCCATACTTAAGAACTATGTAGTCAGACAGACCTGGATCCAAACTCTGTCCTGTCTTTTTAATAGTTGTATGATCTTGAGCAAAGTTAGTTTTTTTTAAGTCTCAATTGCTTAATTTCCTTAACTATGAAAGACAACTCTCCAGGGTTACTGTGAGGTTATTATGAGACACGAGGCACTTGGCACTGCCCTTGGTACGTGATACTCAATGAACACTGGGTAGTCACATGCAGATCATCCCTTACCCACAACCCTTATGTTAGATGTATTTTCAGAATGCAGAAGTTCGAGAATTTTAAAAGGTATGCATATATAATATGTTACCTAAGCTCTCTAGCAGAATCTGAGGTAGCACTCTTAAACAAATTGGTATTTCTGTAGGAAAAAACTTCTGTATGAATTTTTATACAGAATTATTAGCCTCCTGTCAGTACCTTACCATCAATTCAGGTCAGCTAGTACCACCAAATCAGTTATGAAAAAAACCTCATTTTTCAGAAATTTTGAACTTCGGAATTGTCGAAAGGGATTGGAATTCTGTAAAACAAAAGGGGATTCTGCATTTCCATATTGTGAGCTAAAAATTATTCTCTCATTTTTTCACTCTATGGCTGTTTTCTATAGTTTCTGAACGGGGGACCACAGATACTTTTTCTTACCACCAGTACCGCAGCTCACTCCCCTCCCCAGCTGCCCTTGCCCATTTACTCCAGATTTCTGCAGAGACTCAAGGGGCGGGATGAATAGAGCTCTTTCACTAGGAGTTTCCTCCTTGGACGTGGAAATTCAGGTCATACTGATAATTATTTTTTTTCATTTCCCTGAAATTTGTTAAGATGTGAAGTGTATATTGATATCTGGAGAGAAAAACACACTAAGATCATTAATCTCCATTTCTTCCTTCATTTTTAAAAGCTGTGTCCTCTTAAATATTTTAACTCAAAAGACATTTAAGCAAGATTTGTGGTTAAATGTAATATATTGGCAGGTTTAGACTCTGTATGTATGTATATATATTTTGTTTTATATAAATACCTAAGGGCTTTTAGAGGAACGTATATTGTCTTCTTGACTGGTTAGCATTACTTTCTTTCTTCCACTAATGAGGATCTGTATAGATTTTTTTAGTCCATTCCTTTCTCTTTTCTATTGATTTTGGAGATTTGCTGTGAGAATAAAAGTGGTAATCAAATCATACTCTGGTAATACATAATTATTATTCAGAATTGATTCTAGTATTTATTTATTTTTTTAGTGTCCTACTGAAACCAAGGCAACATTTGGGGTCCACCTTAAAATAGTAGGAGACTGGACAGGTATGTAGAACATAGAGTTTTAAGATACATGCTTTGAAAATAATGAGAATGTGTTGAAGTAGTGGAATTACCAGCATGTATAGAAATGTGCACGTGTTCTCAAGCTGTTGTTTTGTTTTCCTACTTTGCTTGTCCAGTTTTGACATTCACGGTTTTTTTTTTCTTTGTAAGGTGCATTTTTGGAACTGGAATACTTTTGATATCAGTAATTGTTAATAATGTATTGTTCACTGTGCTTGTAAATCATAGACTTCTACCTGCTTGTCTGAGGTGCTGGCAATAGTGGGAAAACTGAAATGCGTTTTTTAGAAAACATGATTTTTAGAAAACGTGATTAGTGGTCAGTTTTACTTTCAAAGTAATCAACACCTGGAATTGAGATCACACGAATCTTCTGGTTCTTGCATGACTTTTTATGTGGTATGATCTGTATATAGAGCAACTCTACAACATCTTTAAATAGTGGTCATTCATAATAGTAGGTCTATTGATGATATTTCACTCATTTATTCAATAAGTTTTTATTATCTGAGAGAGGCATTGTATTAAGAGTTCTGAGTAAATAAAAGACGTATCAATCACTCTTATATCTTATAGATTTCTCAAAGGAAAGGATGCAAATGTAAATAAAAATAATTTTTAATTGAGTGCCAAACTAGGGGTTGGTTTGTGAAAACTATAGGATATCAGGAAAAAAAGGCAGATTCAATGTAATCTAGGGCAATAAGAGAAGCTTCACAGAGAAGATAGAGTTTGAAATGAACCTTGAAAATCAAGCCAATGAAGAGAGATCATTTAAGTGAAATCCACAGCACTGTCAAAAATCAGGTAAGGCAGTGAGTAGACTGTGTTTGAGAAGGGCAAGCTAACCTGCCTAGCAAGCAAAGATGCTCTTCTGGGGGAGCCAACCTGGTGAAGATCCTGAATGTGTTGACAAGATATTAGAACAACTTAGAGATGTTGGGGAACCTGTGAAGGATTTAGATTGTCATAATGAAAATGGTATTGATAACTTGCTTGTTGAATGGATTAGAATCAAGGACAGACTTATTGGTACTGGGAGGCAGAGGAGGAAAAGTCACCGGAGGAGTCGGAATGGAAACTGGGGACGAGAAGGAATGTATTTACAAGCACAGCTTAAGAAGTTAGTATTGGAAAGGTGGAACTAATTTCTGTAAACATCAGACAAGGACAAGTTATTATGTGACAGGGAAGGGATATTTTAGGAAGGACCGTTGAAAGGGCTGATACAGTTAAAAGAATTTTAGGAAGGACCGTTGAAAGGGCTGATACAGTTAAAAGAATCGTGTGTATAAAATTCTGTTTCTATAGAAAGGGCAGTCAGCTTGGAATTGGAGACTTGAAGAAAGTGGAGAAAATGTGCAACATAGAATTTAATGGGGAAAAAATTATTAATACAAAGATTTTTGAGCAGTAATGACCTGTTTGGAATCACAGAAAATCAGGCTTAAATCTATATTATTCATTTGATAGCATTCAAAATAGATCATGGTAGTCCACTGTTGGAAAAATACTGGGGTAGTATGGAAGTAGTAATTTTCATGATAAGCGCAGAACTAGTTAATATAAGCAGACTTGTTTTGTGCTGTTTGACAAATAAAGAATGAGTGAAGTTCTTCTCTGGTAATAATTCCAAGATAGTAAGAATTAACTTCAGTAATGAATGGTAATTGATAGAATTCTATATCTGAAGGGAAACAAGCATAATGCAGTCGTAATTTAATTCATCAGGGTAAGCAGAAACTTCATCATTGGCTTATTACTAGCTATTGTTACTCAGTTTCTTCATCAGGTTATTTTTTGTTGTCAGTAGCTCATTAAGCTAAATCATTATCTTATCATTTATTTTAATCTTCTGTATTAGGAACACTTAATAGTTTTAATTTTATCCTCCTTTTTTTATATATGGTGCCATTGAGGGAGAAACAAGATCATTCTATTTATTCAGAGAGTTCAGTTCCACGCTTAGATGCTTTTCAATTAATAGACTTTCTCAGTGGTTGACTTTAAATATTTGTTGATTTGGAAAAAAATGTCAAGCATTCATGCAGAGCACCACTAAATAATTCTGCCACTCTCTGGCACTTTGGTTCAAAAATATTTTTGCTGTTTTAAAAAGAATAGAATTATAATTGGAAGCAAAAATGGGACTATCCCTGCTGAGATAAAAGATTATTGTTTTTTCTTATTCTAAAAGAATTGATTATTAGGTATTACTCAGTATTAGAGCAGGGTTGTATAGCTCAAGTGGTAAAGTGCATGCTTAGCATGTATGAGGTCCTGGGTTCAATCCCCAGTACCTCCATTAAAATAAATAAGTAAATAAACCTAATTACCTCCCCCCAAAACAAATATAAATTTTTTAGAGTAGGTATTACTCAGTATTAAGAGCAATAGGTACAGAAAATATCAAAGAGCTGCTTAGGAAGTTGAAAGTCAGAGGTTTACTTTTCTAAGCTGACTTAAAGAGATTTCACAGTGACTTTTTCTTTCCTGAAACATGTTCTGCCTGGGCAGGTATCAAGAACAGGTCAAGACCTCCTCAGGGGTCTAATCCAGGACTACCCAGCTGTAGAGATCAAAGAGCACATCTAACATGGGACAAGGAGGCGTCAGAGTCTTGGATTTGTTGTCTGCCTTTTTATTTTAACCAGACCTCTAGTTGCATCTCCTAAGTGTGTAAAAGACTCATTAAATTTAGAAGATTCTTGAGACTTCTTAAACACAGTTTAGGTTTTTCCTTGAAATGATGATGGCAGAGGAGCAGAGTGAATGATCCAAGTAGATTTCTCTTTGCATTGAATTAGTATTTTGTTGCCTTTCTAGAATGAATCCTGCCTTCCAATTTCAAATATATGATCACATTCTGATTGCCAGTTGGGTTGATTATCATTCTCATGGTCCAAAATGTCTTATTACTTTCTTCATTAAATATTATTACTATTGAGTAGTGTCTGAGATGTTACACTGTTGGTTGATTTAATGGCATAAGTAGCAGCTTACTCTAGAGAAGTTTTGAGTTTTACTCTAAAAAAGTACATACCTAATATCCACATGTAATTAATCTAAAAATGTTGTCATTGTTCCATCCAGTGATTAATGGGTTGACAGTAACTGGATAAACAGGCAACAAAGGGCTTATTGTATGTGTCACATACAGTTTTTCCTTGAATCTTGGTTATCAGTTTCCACATTGTGTATTGGTAACTCTTGGTACAATCAAAAGATGCAGATAACTTGAGGGTTAAAAGTGGGAAAACAGGGCCATATAATATTATAAATTCATCTTGACCACATAATCCATTGATACTCACACTACAAGTAATCTTAGATAGAGCTTTAGTTAAAGACTGGGCCAAAAGAGAGGTGAAAACTCGTCTCTCCGTCTCTATTTACTTTTACATCATTGTATTAGCTGGCCTTGTTTCATATTCCATCTAGCTGATTGTTTATGAAAAGATTCAAACAGAATAAGTGTAAAAAATTTTAAGTATTTTTTCATTTTGGGGAGCTTCTTTAAAGTCAGATTATGACTACTCTAAATTGTAATAATGTTATTATCACATAATGACATGTTTTAGAACAATTAGGACATTTACCTTGCTCTGTATGTACCGGTGAATGGCTTTTGGTTGTGAAAAAACAAAACAATGGAAGTACTGCTGTTGAAGGACGTGCCAGAAGAAAAGATCTACAGTGGCTAGAAATACTCTTCTTCTTGTAACGAGACTAGCAAATTGTTGTTTCTATGACTAGCAGATTATAATGGCTAGTCATTTGTAGAAGATAACATTGAAACTATTTGTTCTTCTGGCTAATAATCAAATATTTATTAAATACTTACTTTATGCCAGACACTGCGCTAGTGTCTGGAGATACAGCATTGATGAAAACAGACAAGGTCCCTGCCCTCGTACAGACCATATTGGAGTCTGTTAGAGACCTCCAGCAAACAAAAAGACAAATCAATATATAACATGTTAGACAGTGACAACTTCTATAAAGAAAAACAGAGAAAGGTAAGGGAGTAATAATGATGGAGGGTGGTAGTGCTGTATTAGATAGAGTGTTCAGTGTGGACTTCCTGAATAGACATGTAAGTAGATGAGGGAATAAATCAAGTGGATTTCAGGAAGAAGCATGTTTAGGCAAAGGAAACAGTACGTGCAAAGTCCCTGGGGGTGGGAATAACTTTGGATATTCAAGAAGCTGCAGGAGTCTCAGTGAGACTGGAATGGAGACAGTGAGGGGGATAGTAGTGGGAAGTGAGATCAGAGAGGGGAGTAGGGGATCAGACTCTGTCCGCTCTAGGGGGAGTTGGATTTTAATTGGATTGAGATAAAAGGCATGATTTTGGAGTCTCCCTCTGAATGGTTATCCATTTTGTTGTAATACATATTGTCTAGTGTTTGACAGGCTGAGGTTTTTTTTTTTTTTAAAAAAAGACTGAGTTTAGGGAGAAGAGGGGAGAGGTGGAACTTCTGAGAAAACAGCTTAAACTTTGTTGATGGAGGGGAGATGTATCATCATTTTGAGTTGCCTCAGTGGTGGTTCTGTCTCCTGCCATATGGCCCTGGTTTATGGGTTCTGGTAGCCTCTTCTACACCTTTTGTCCCATTAGCTCGTATGCATGGTAGTAGCTTCTTCTTTTTTTTTTTAATATGTATTTTTATTGAAGTGTAGTCAGTTTACTATGTTGTGTCAGTCTCTGGTGTTCAACACAGTGCTTCAGTCACATATGCAGATACATATATTCATTTTCATATTCTTTTTCACTATAAGTTACTACAAGATATTGGATATAGTTCCCTGTGCTATACAGTAGAAACTTGTTATTTATCTATTTTATATATAGTAGTTAGTATCTTCATCTGGGAATCTTTAGTATCTTCATGGATTTAAAGCCTTGAACTAGATTGGATCACACAGGGCAGTAATTCTCCATCATGTGAGATCCAACACCTTATTTTATAACACTTTACATGCCCACTTTACATTCTTAAAATGCAATTTGTAGATATTGTGTACACAAATGATTTATTTAAAAATCAATATAATGTTTTAATCCTAGTGTAAAGGAGCTATGTAAATAATTTATAGTGAACTATTTACATTCAGTAGTTAAACTTTCAAGCATGACTACACTAGAAGTCATATTGAAATAGGTGACTTGTACCCGTATACAGAGTGGTCATGAATAAGACAGTTCTAAATGCAGGCTCCCAATACAATTCAAATACTGTGAGCACTAATTTCTTTATGATATGCTTTTCCGAAATGGTGAACATCTTTTGGTTGAGTTCTGGACACAACAAAGTGCAATATTATTTCATTTTACAGGGTGGTTACAATCCTACAAATTTCAATGACTATTCAAATCATGCAAAAATGTTGCATCTTTTATAATTATTAGTGAATTTTTCATTTACATGAACGTCCAGCAAGTCATCTAAAAAGCATTTAGGTTGTGAGACAGCTCCTGTTGCATGCTATTCTCTACAGCATTGCAGGATGTCTGCTGTCTCTGACCCCTATTCTCTAAATTTCAGTAATTTTTTTTATCAGCATTATGAGAACCAAGTTGCCTCCAAAAGCTCTCAGAACTGCCTCTAAGAGCTGGCATTGTCCCATGAGAGTAACTAACTTAAAAAATTTGCATATAGATAAAAAAGAAATCTAACAGAGGACAGAGCCCTGAGACATTTCAACACGTGGAGCTCAACAAAGGTGACGAAGAAACAGTGGCTACTGAGATAAGAAGGCAACCAGGCACGTCTGTGTCCTGGACACCACAGGATGGTTTCAGAAAAGAGGACTGGATCGATTGAAACAAATGCTGCTGAAAAGTGGAGTGAAATGAGGCTGAATTAATGTCCTTGAGAATCATGTTTTTAATGGAGTGCTAGGAACAGAAGCCTGACTGAGGCAGGTTCCAGAGACAACAGTAGTAAGAGAAGAATGAGAGATGGTAAGCACAGAGAAGCCCAGCAGTGTGCTGGGGCCAGCTTGTGTGAGCGCAGGGGGCCATTGGGTTTGTCTTTTCCAACTCTGCATTCGGTGAAGTCATGTTTGATAGCTTCAGATCTTCTACAATGTGAAGATTTATTCCAAAGAAATTGACAAACACCATAAAGCAGGAATTAAAAAAATTTTAAAGACCTGGCTATCAAATATTTGCCAAAACACCACTGGACAAATTCTAAGGATTTTGGGTATAAAATGAAGTAAAGAAATAGGGTAGTAGTTGAGTGGGGAGGCTATCGGGACAAGGCAGATATAAGTTAGAGTATGTATAGCATAAATATATACATATATTTAATGTGAACTATTATGTTTATATACATCTGGGAACAATATGAATAATAAGAATGAAATAGAAATGGAAACATTGATAATGCTGGAGAGATAGAGGGTATAATTAGGGGAGCAAAGTCCTTGAGGGTCTCCTAATGGATTCCAGAAGGACTGGGTACCAACATACCACTGGAGGAGTTGACCCTAGATAAGTCAGCTGGGCAGTTCATGCTTCATAGGAAGACAGAGGAGTTGGTTGCAGAGCATGGCTACAGATAGGTTGGAGAGGAATGGAATTTCTCTTCTGATTCCTTCTGTGTTTTTGGTGAAGTAAATAGTAAGGTTATCACTGAGAATGAGGAAGGGGGGAAGTACATTGAGTTTTGAGGGAAAGGAAGAAGGTGTAATGTATCATTTGAAATAATAAATTGATGAGTGAAGCGTGGTGGCCCTTCTGAATTATGTTAAGAGGCTCACTGAGGTGCTCGGTCCAAAATTTAAAGTGAGACAAGTCAGAATAATTGGGAGTTTTTTTCCAGACATGGTCTGCCCACTTCTTCAGTGAGCTATTGAACAGGTGGGGAGTTGGATTTAACCAGCGTTGGTCCACTCCTGATTAAATTCACTATAGCTGTCATCTCCAATCCATTCTCTGCACTGTAACCATAGAAACTTCAAAGCATGAATCAAGTTAAATCCCTTCTTTCGCTTCAAACACATTAATAGCTTCCCATTGCTCCTAGGATAAAGAAAAAAATCCTTACAATGGCCTAGAACAGCCTCCTTGCTCGGGCCCTGACCTACCTCTCATCTTGATTCAATTTGTTTCTTCTCTGCGCAACAACACCATTAGTTTTTCTGTTCCTTTTGTTTCTCTTGCTACCTCCCACCATATATCTATATATCTATATATCTTGATTTATATGTACCTGTCACTCTCCACTGCCCCTTCCCACCCCTATCCACATAGGTCCCTAGTATCTTTAAATCATAGCTCAGGACCTGCTTCCTCTAAGAATTTCAGGTCATGTTTCTTATATGCTGCCATCACTACATTTCTTTTCTTAAGAGCACTTCTCTCCATTGGTAACTGTATATTCGGAGTTGATCATTGGTGTAACAAGTTTCTCCAATAAGCTATAAGCATTGTCATGATAGGGACCTGGACCTCTTTTTGCTCACCATTGTACTCAAGGGCCTATTCACATGGTTGTTCCTAGTAAATGTAAATATTTGTTAAGTGGAGGGAGGGAAGGACGGAAGGAAGGAGGAAAGGAAGGAAGGAAGGAAAGCAGGCGACACATCCTCTGCTTCATGAAAAATCAAGCAGGAGGGACAGGCGTCCCACACATAAACAAATGCAGTCCGTGTCCACCAAAACAGAGGACGCAGATGCATTGGGAGGGGTATTTGGGAGACTTTCTAGGCCAAAATGAGTGTTAGGGATAAACAGAATTTGTCCAGAGTGGGAGGTTATTCCAGGGAGAAAAATAGCTTGAGTAATACTCAAGAAGGGTGAATTGTCATGGAGTGTCAGGAGAATGTCTTGCTGCTGGAGGGCAGGCAGGGTGGCATCCAGAGGTCATGTTATGAGGGAGCTGGCAGGAATTGCTGCATAGCTTGGTCTTTACCATAAAGATGTTAGTAAAAAATTGAACGGTTTTAAACAGGAACTGAAACCAAATTTGTACTATACATGGGTCCCCATGCTGGTTGTGTACAGATTGGAAAAGAGAAAGATGAGGTGAGAAGGAAAGACACCAAATCAGAGATTCATCAGAGTGTCAAGGAGGCTGAGGAGATAAAAGCTTCCGGGAGGGGATGATCTCTGGTGGCCAGGGGGATGAGACCGAACAGTAATTGTTGGGGAGGGGGGGTTACTGCTTTACCTTATAAAAATCATGTTTTTTGGAAAACTCCGGGAAGAAGTTTGGGGATGGTACAGATTGCTGTGAACTACTGAGTAAAACAGAGACCAATAAGTAGAGAGAGTGAGGGTACAAAAAAAGCACATAGCAAATAGGCCTATTTCTAAATTCTTCCAATTTCTAAATTCCCCCTGAATTCTGCAAGTGATTGACTTTATACTGATTTGCCTGTTACTAGCAGTGGGAGATGTGTAGCAAATACATGTGCAATTACTTATATACCTGTCTAGGTAGATGTGGGCAGAATGAGGATTAACATATAATGTTTTAAAGTATGTATTATGGTGTATAATGAAACATTGCCAACTCCAGCCTCATGTGAGTCTCTGTAGAAATCATTGAGGACATTCAATTAGTTAATTAAATGGAATTTAACATAACTCATTTGCTATCATAATGCAATAAATCATTCAATAAATATGAGCTGTGGTTAGATTCCATATTTCATAGCCTCACAATTCAAGGAAGTTTTTCTATCAGCGAAAGGAGAAATTCGTATTACAATTTAAATGCCCATCTGTTCTCAGGGGAGAGGATAAATTGTTCTCCCCTTGGTTTCTCAGTTTATGAACATGAAATCTATGCTGTCATTTTTCAGGAGATGACAGCTCACTTATAATGCCACAGAAAATACAGAGACTACTTAGTAAATGATTGCAATTCACTACTCATTAAGTTTTATTCCAGTTCAGTCCTTTTACAACCCCAAAGATAGGGAAAGTACAAAATTTTTGTTTTCCATCCAATAAAAAAATGTTGCTTTTTCATTTTGAAAGTAAGCAAATTGTACAATTTCTGGACTTAGAAGTAGAGTCATCATTCAAAGTGGTTTGTTTGCATGGATTGTTATGTTTTTATTCTGAAGTATTTTGTTCCTAAGTTTGGATTCTCTGTTATCTACTATTTTCTGCTTGATTTTATTATATAATAACAAAGGAAATAGGAATAGTGAAGAATTTCCTTAGTAACGTAATTTCTTAAGCAGTGTCAAAAATATGACAATAATGTACTGGGTGGTCAAGAAGGAATATGTTGTTTTGCCAAACTGATCTGGTGTTAATGGACTAAATAATTCCTAAGCCAGAAAGACAAGGATTTTGTGCCATTATCATTACCATGAGGAACATTTTTAAGTACTCATTTGTTTGATGTGATTGCTATGCACTTTATAAAGGAGGCTAAATGAATATAGTTCCTGTTCTCTAAAAAAAATGTGATTTTTAAAGCAAAATTGTAACTTAATGGGTTATAATCATATAGACAAGTTTCTTTGATGTCATCCAAACGAACCTACCTAAGACAGTAAGTATGTTCATGACAAAGGAATATACTTAGCTTCCACGGATTCAAAGGTAATTGGGTAAGGGAACTTTGGGAAGAGAGTCTAGTAAAAACGCTCTTGCTCTTAATACGATTTTGAACGAAGGAGGAGGGTGGGATTTCATAAACAGATATAAATGGAGTAGGAGGACTAAGCTCTTCCATGAAATGAGATATTGAGAGAATTTGGAAGGGACAGTTAAATAATGGACATGGAATGCCAAGGAGCCCCAAGAAACACATGTGAGTAGGTAATAAAGTAAGTGAGGAAGAGTTAAGATGGTCTGCAGCAGCGTGCAAGAACTTAAAAATAGTTGATCTTATTTTTCGTTGGCACTCTGTTGAGAAACTAGTCATATGTTTTGGGATGTAGCTGTCAATATCATTAGGAAGGAAGAGGAAGGAGAGAAGATACACGTAGAGAACTTGGCATATCCCGGTGTTTGCAGTGACGCTACCTAGCAGAAAGGGATGTCTCTGATTGAAGCAAATAAGAAAACACGTTTTAAGGGTTAGACTGTCATTCAGGAATAGTCAAGTGATTTATCATCCTTTCTTCCCCTAGCTACTTCTTATCTGTGATGTATTCCTCTGGCATTACACTTTCACCATAACAGTGAAAATGTTTTGTTGACGCTGGAATGGCGGCCTGCTCAGTGGTGGTTTGGAATGCTGTGTTTTTGCTGGTTGAGATACAGCGCTCAGCCGTACAGACTATCAAAGCTGGCAGCCAGCGGAGTGAAATAGACCACCAGGGTTAAGAAGGAAACCCAGTAGAAATGGGACGTTATCTTTTTCTAGGCCTGGGAATGAATTTACGTAAACAAATACTCATTCTTGCTTTTTCCACAGAGCAGAAACAGAGGCAAGATTTTTCAAATCATCTTTTACAAAGAGGTTCTTAATTGTATTTACTCCATATTATATTTACTTGTTTGTTTATTTTGCTAGAGGCATTGGCTTATATAATATAAACTTCTAAAAAAAAAAGATCCTAAACCTGTCAGAGGCATCTATTTGGTGTTTACTGTTTTTTTCATATTAAAAAGAAGTCACAAAGGAAAAAAATCGATGTAACTTTGATGAGAGTTGAGAATCAAGTGATATAAAGACAATTAAAGATTTCTTTAAAGAATAGAACATTTGAGAGGAACGTGCAGTTTTTGTAGCTATAAAAGCAAAATATTTAAAACTGTTAATTCTTCCCAAAATGATTTATAGGCTTGATATAATTTCAATTAAAATCAGAACTCAAAATAAAAAGTGATATTAATTATTTGAAGAAAGTAGAAGAAAACAATTAAAAATGAGTAACAAGAAAATCTAGAAAAAATTTGAATAACAAGATAGGACTGGCTCTATGAAAACATAAAGTGAAATGAGTTTTACAAACAAACTAAGAATTCACAGGGCTAAATAATGTGCCCAGGAACATGAAGCTATTAAGTGGATGAGTTGAGATTTGAACTCAGGCTCAGCTTATGCTAAAGTATGTGCTAATTTATTACACTACCTCCTATAAAGTTCAAGTAGTTTAAGCACTGTGGTACTAGAGCAAAAGAGACAAGAAATGTATTCACAAAGGACAATAGCCTAGAAACAGACCCTTTAATACATGAAAATACATATCATATGAAAAAGAGAAGTGCCATAAATCAATATGAAGTGTTAGTTTTTAAACAGTTAAAGCATGTGGCACTTAACTATAAAAAATTAAATCTTTAGGTGACCAGAAATTACTTCCAGATAGGTTACGTGCTTTAAGGTAAAGAAGTTAATCTGTAAAGGTGTCAGAAGAAAATACAGAAAATAAAGTCTCCTTGTGAAAGGCCACTCTATTATGGAAGAACTCACAGAGAGAAGTAAGTAGATTTAACGACACAAAACTTTTAAATCATGCCAAAAAATAAAAGGGAATTGAACAACAACAACAACAACAATACTTACAGCAAATGCACACTAATACCTTCCATATATAAAGAGCTCCTTTAAATAAGAAATAAACTGAAAAAAATAGATGGATATATTCTGTAAACAGAGTAAATCATAATAATATTCAAATAAATGTTAATTAGAATAGCCATAATACTTATTTCACCTCTCAATTAACAAATATTTTCTTTGTTGATAATATCTGTTGCTGGTGAGGATGCAAAATATTGACGTTTTACTCTCAAGAATATGTGATTAGGGTTCTTTAAGAAGATGCAACTTACTCTGCCACAGGAAATCAGGAAATTTATGTAGGCGTGGTAAGACATGTTTGAGCTGGAACACAGAGGTTAAAATAGGAGCTTTCTAGGCAGAAAAGGGCACTTAGGAAGGAGGATTACATTGCCATAAAAGGCATGGTGTTGTTAGCAAACAGTAAGATGATGACATAGCTGAGCTTAGAGTTCACAGTTAGAAATATTAGGAGATAAGGCTGTTTGTAGGAGCCAGTTTTTTTAAAGAATATTGAACACCAAGCCAAACAAATTGAACTTGATTCTGTAGTCCACAGGAGATTGGGAACCTCTGCTCCAGCACCTAACCTAATTACGCTGAAAATAAAAATAAAAACAAAATTAATACTAGGAGGCATAGTTGGTGAAGGTGTCTTCAAGAAATGGGAATCTGAGTTGGCCCTGAAATTTTGGACAGGGCTTAGTTAAATGGACAGGCAGCAACCCCAGTGTGGGGGATGCACATGCCAAAGAAAACCGGAGAAGTGGAGGAAAACCCGTATTTGTCCATTGAAACAACCTGACGAAGGAAGTGAATTTGAATATTTGCTTGTTGCTGTTTCCTAATCCATCATTTCACATACTTGGTCTTTGACCAGGAGGTCCTGTGGTTAAGAACAGAGAAGTCTCCCTGGGCACAGTTGGTTTTGATAGATTTCAAAGGACCATATATTTCATACCATTAATTTTGTTGCCCAGGGTTTTAGGTTAGAACTTCATAAAAACATTAGAAAGAATAAAACCTTCAGTTTCTCTGGGTCTTGGATAAAATTGCCTATTCCTTCTTGAATATATGCCCAGGGGGTGTTCAGAGTTTGTGCAGAAAGCAGGGACTGAATTAGTATCAAGCTGAGCCTTGATCACTTTGAGGTGTTTCTTTTGTTGAATGCCAACATTGTCAAAAAAGCACATTTGCTGTGACAAATGAAAAGAAAACATTTGCCTTAAGAGGTAGATTGTGGAAAGCTTAGTAACAATAATGTGTGCATCTAAAAATCCCTCTGTTACTTGCTTTCACTTTCCTTGAATCTCTGTTCTTTTTTTTTTTTTTTTTCTTTCATCCTGTCAATTTTTGGAGTTTCGACTCTGTGGCAATAGAAGAGAATTTATATTTTATAAGAAAGTCAGTTATAGACATTGATTCATTGATGTATTTAGAGGCCAAGAAGTCTGTTTGCAGTTCTTTCAAAAGCAGCTTTTGATTTTTTTTTTAAAAAAAAAAATAGTATGTTTAACAAGTAGGAACTGGAATAATGAATATTAAAGGAATAGACTTTTATCACTGGGTTTGCCCTGAAAATAAAAGGATCTGTTAAATAGTTTTCCTTTGTGTAATGCCTCTTTGCCTACCTGCAGACCTTACACTGTTGAAGGCACCAGGTGTGGAGGCAGACAAACTGTACAGGACCCTGGTGCATTTTTCTCCTATTATGTAATCCTCAGGCAAGAAGAAAAGGGAGGGAGGAGGGGAGAAAAGAGAGGACAGGATTTTCTCTCCTGAGAATGAGGCAGAAGCCGTATGATGCAGGAGGAGGAACACTCCACTATGAGTGTTTTTCTTTTTTGGAGGGAGGGTTGTTTCTGTTTCTCTTTTTGTTTCCGTTTTTTAAATCTGTTTGGCTCTTGCTAGCCATATGGCCCCGGGCCAGTCCGTCAGCCAGTCTGGCTTTGAGTCTCCTCACCTACAATGTGTGGCGTTGGTGCAGTCGTCTCATTTCCCCGCCCGTTGCTGATGTAAAGTTGGTGATTCTTTCCAGAAAAATATACCTTAAAATGAGGGTAATTTAATTGCACATCAAGTAAGAATGGTAACAGATTAATTTGGGGATAGCTGGGAAAAACTCACAGGGAATATTGTGGAAGATAAATGCCAAGTGTGGGATTTTAGTGGTGGCTTTCTCTCTAGCTCCTTTCAGGGGACTGGTTCCTTTATGGACTCTGGTTGTTTATATTGTGCTCTGTGTTCTCATCTTCTGAGTTGCCCATGTGGGCTTGTTTTTCTTCCCCCTTGGATAAGACAAGTATAGGATTCTGTTTTTGGGGTTTTTTTTTTTTAATATCCCTTTGACATGGGGATATTTGTAGAGATGTAGTTTTATATAACCAGGCCATGCCGCTGATTGGGTTTTCTTAATCTCTAGAATTGCAGTCCATTTCCATTTTGAATTTTATCAACAGAAGATTTGTCTATATCTTTAATGGGAAAATAGTCTTGCCTCTACAACTAGATTTTCTGATTTATCTAAAATAGTATTAATTTGAATGCCTTTGATGTTGCTTTGAAAGCAGTATTTTATATAGCAACTATTGTTACTCAGGACTGAGTTACCATGGTAATAAAGAACATTCACTTGAAATTAAACTTTTCAGGAAAGGAAAATTTATAGTCTGTAACTTTCTGGTTGGTTTGGATGGACTACTGGAAATCTGCCTTTTAATTCTCATTTTTTGAAGTAATTTGTTTTTCCTAAGATTAGTGTGCATATTTTTTTTTTCCTAAGGAAAATTAAACACTGAATTTTGACACACCATTAATTTCTTTGAATCCCTGGGGGAACAGCTTTCCCTCTTTAAGTAATTTTGTAATTATATTCTCATTTCTTTTTCAAATAGATAGGGGGAGGAAAACTGTTTCCTTCTTACCTTCTAAGTTCTTTGGCTGGCCTAATAATTAAATTGGCATAACAAGGAAAAAAAACCAAATTTAATTTAGTTACGTATGGGAACCCCAAAGATATGAGGCTCCCTGGCAGTCAAGCACTTGAGGCTTGTAAGCCATCACCAGGTATCTTCAAAGGGGAGGAAGGTAATTCACGGAAAGATGGGAATAGCAAATGTTTGGTAAGGAAATGTTTTCCATGCCATGCAGATAAATCTTTTTGATGTAAAAAGTTATCTCTGGTAATAGCTCTTCCTAGTAAGGCCCTTTATCTAAATCCTTCTAGGCAGTTAAGGGGAGGGTAAAAAGCTCCTCCTGAGTCAGTTGGGACTTGATTGTCTTTAGCTTGAAATAATCCACATACCAAAGTGGCAAGTTCTGGGGCGGCCTGCCCTGAACACCGTCGCGCTGTAATAGCATTGCCGTTCTTTTGTTGTCCTGGCATTTCTTGTGATAAAAGGGGCTGCCCTTGAGAATAAGAATTTGTTTTCTTCATAGTGTGTGACAAACAATAGGTCCTTAATAGAAGTTTGTTGAGAGAGTGAAGAATGAATAAAGTGTGATTTAGCTGATAAAAGTTCACTGGGCTCAAAGTGTTAGTTTTACTCTCAATTTAAAACCCTCTGTCATTAAAGGTTATGTAGAAGTCAACAAAAATACTAGCAAAATTATTTGCTTCGTCTGGCATCTTGGATTAGAAGGACTTCTTTTTTGGTTCGTTTCACCTTTTCATAAAACCTCCCTGCTTCTTTTGCTTTCTGTTACCAGTGTATCCAGGCAGAGTTGGTGGTTCTGTTTTTCTGGATATTTGGAGTATGCATTTATTTGCAGGGTACATAGCTTTTGATAACACACGTCTTCCTTACTAGACCTTTAGTTTATTGAAGATCCAACTGGGTGCCTGATTTTTAGTACGTGATCACAAATGTTTGCTAAAAAAAAAAATTAGATGTACAAATTTTGGTTGTATATTTAAATAGTACTTCCCAAATGCTTTGGGAAAAATTAATTCGTACCTTCTCTTTTAAGCAGCATGTGCATATATGTGTGCGTGTGTGTGTGCACGCTGCTTCTGCATCAGTGTTGTGTCTTCCTCAGGAGGTAGAAAAGGGGACAGTGTTACAAAAACTGTAATGTAGGGTGTGTGAATGACAAATGCCCTTGAAGGGGTGTGTGTGTGTGTGTGTGTGATAGTATACATATCTATCTTTTTAAAAGCTATTACTCCTACATAAGTTCTCTTAAAAATACAAACAAGATATAGGTGAAATAAAAGTTAATGCCTTTTAACCTCCTGTTTCAAATCTTAAACATTTTTTTTTTCTTGACTCTTTGGTATACATGCCTATAGACTTCCTAGATATATTGTGGATGAAGTTATCCAACACCTTAGAGAGACTGGAAAGCAAGAGAGAACTTCTTATATATGATGACTATGAACCCCTTAACTGGATTCATGTAAAGGACTCTTCCACTGCAGCTTTGAGAAATACATTGTGATAGGCATTCTCGAAGCTTTGAAAGGCTCTCTGGTGACAGTTTGCAGGCCGAGAATGACTAATGAGAGAGGCTGTCACTGAAGTGGGCTCCTTGAGCTCTGGAGCTGATGAGGTCCCTGAGAGGCAAGGGTTAAGGGGCAGCACGTAACTGATAAAGCCAAGATGAGTGTGGCTACCATTATTGGCAGCATGGCTGGAATAGTGTTCAGAATGGACTGACCTGTTGAGATCTTTGGTGTTGACTAACTGACCATGGTGTCCTTAGGACACAAATATATGGGCAGCCTCGTAAAGTTTTACTTGATTTGTACAAATGAAAAGAAAATTCAGGGATTGGCAAACAGAAGCATGACCTGAATCATCTCAGTAAGAGTCACAGCCCTTCATCCAGTTCCCAGATTTGAGTCAGTTTATAGATTCTGAACTCCTTTAATAAGGGGATAGTCCAGTCCCTCTGAGAACAACCCTTCAACGTGTCAAGTGTAAAACTGTAAAATGACCCTGTTACTCTGCGGCCCTTTGGACGGGTTGACTGTGCATGGGTGGAAGAGAAATATTCAACTCTGGGGGAATGAAACGTTAACTCTAATGTGACACTGTTTCCTGAGGAAATAAAATATTACTGTAGTAGACCAATAACAGTAAGGTCTTACGGGAAGTTAATGAAGTTTTTTTTTTTAACATTTTTTATTGATTTATGATCATTTTACAATGTTGTGTCAAATTCCAGTGTAGAGCACAATTTTTCAGTTATACATGAACATATGTATATATTCATTGTCACATTTTTTTCTCTGTGAGCTACCATAAGATCTTGTATATATTTCCCTGTGCTATGCAGTATAATCTTGTTTATCTATTCTACAATTTTGAAATTCCAGTCTATCCCTTCCCACCCTCCGCCCCCTTGGCAACCACAGGTTTGTATTCTGTGTCTATGAGTCTGTTTCTGTTTTGTATTTATGTTTTGTTTTTTTGCTTTTTGGTTTTTTTTTAGATTCCACTTATGAGTGATCTCATATGTTATTTTTCTTTCTCTTTCTGGCTTACTTCACTTAGAATGACATTCTCCAGGAGCATCCATGTTGCTGCAAATGGTGTTATGTTGTCGGTTTTTATGGCTGAGTAGTATTCTATTGTATAAATATACCACCTCTTCTTTATCCAGTCATCTGTTGATGGACATTTAGGCTGTTTCCATGTCTTGGCTATTGTAAATAGTGCTGCTATGGACATTGGGATGCAGGTGTCATTTTGAAGTAGGGTTCCTTCTGGATATATGCCCAGGAGCGGGATTCCTGGGTCATATGGTAAGTCTATTCCTAGTCTTTTGAGGAATCTCCATACTGTTTGACTTTAGTCTGTGTCATGATAAGCCCAGTGGGTCCCTGAATCCACCCTAATTCCAGAATGCATGACAGGAATAAACATACTCAGCACTGTCAGAATCCCATTATTAATAGAATCTCCTGCTTCTCCCTCCTTTATATTATTTTTGTCTTAATTTACTCTTGTACTTTTAGGTAGAAAGAAATATTTCTCATGTCTTACTGCTAGTCTTAAATTTACTTCTTCATCCATGCCATTGTTTCTTCTTTAACTGCAATAGGCAGACCCCATGCTTTTGTAATTCTATAAAAATTGTGGAAGTGTACGTGTTTGAAGACCTCACCCCCAGCGCCTACCTCACGAACCAGAACCTGGGCTTGACCAACTTGCTTTCTTCTGTGCAATTCCCTTTCCAAAGAGAAGGATGTATTTTGGACTCTTTTTGGGTTTTTGTGATACAGTAAAGGGGATGGGTAGAAAATGACTAGAGAAGTGAGAGAGAGGAATTTTCATTGGAAGGGATTGAGTTTCATTAAAAAAAAAAAAAGAGTGAGAAGAACAGAAAATTGAATGTAGAAAGGAAAGATAGGAGAGAAAAAAAAAGTGATACAAGTACCTATTCCTCTAAACTTGAAAATAGTAACAGGAGATCCTTGGGGGTTAAACGTTGCCTTGCAGTAGAGGATGTTGACATAGACCATCAGTGGAAGGAGTGTAAGAGAGTTTAAAAGATACTATGAAGTCATCTGCAAAACAGAAAGACTCTCAGACATAGTAAACAATCTCATGGCTACTGGGGAAAGGAGGTGGGAATGGATAAATTTGGGAGTTTGAGATTGATAAATGTTAGCCACTATATAAAAAAATAGATAAAAAATAGTTTCTTCTGTATAGCACAGGAAACTATGCTCAATATCTTGTAATAATCTTTAATGAAGAAAAATGAAAACGAAAATATGTATGTATATGCATGACTAGGGCATTGTGCTGTGCACCAGAAATAGACACATTGTGATTGACTATACTTCAATAAAAAAATAAATAAATAAAATTTAAAAATTTTTAAAAGATGTTTATGGACACTTAAAATGTACTCTCTTCTCACTCCTACTCACCTTCCTGTGTATTAATGGTTTATTTTTGAGCAATCCTATGAAGTTGGAATTGCCCTATTGTCTTTGGATGAATAGCCAGTCTTTAACTTGGCACTGCACAAAGACCAGGCCACCTGGATCCCAGTTATTGTCAAGTTACTTCTTTTTCCATGGCATTGATCCTCCTGCACCTTCTGTATATTTGTGTTAAATTACCATCACTGGGCATTGTTTTCTTAAAATAATGAATAACTTTTGAAGTAGAAGCTGATTCATCATCAGCAGTGTTCGTGTGTTCAGTGAAATCGTGATGGCTTCCAGCGTGGATGACGAATATTGACAAACATTTTGTTCAGGTTACATGCTCATCACCAACTTTCTTGAAAAAAGCAAATGAATTTAACATTTACTTTTTTATTAATCATTATCTTTTCTTGGTTTATTACTGTTGAATTGATTTATTATATTTCATAATAAAGGACTATAAGGGTGTCCAGTCTACTCTATATATTTTTGAATGTTTAACCTCTATTTCCTATATATTTTTCATATCAGTGTAAATTATAATTTTCTACATTTCCCACTGACACTGTCACCTGAAGGCTTGATGGCTGTGTGCATCTCATGGACTGCAGGACGGGGCATGGTGCAGCTGGCTAGTACACCACATGGCCTGAAGGGCCACTTGTTTATTTCTTCCACCATCAGCCCAGATTAGATGATATTACTTGTTCCAAAGTATGCATGTCTGAGGGCGTTTCTGAGAGCATTTCTTCTTAACAATGAACTTTTGTACTTGCAGTGAAGGTGTTAGTTATGTTACTTCTGGAAAGGACTAGAAAGGAAATGATTTATTCTGACTTAACTACACACACATGCATCTCGCCCAGTAGAAACTAAGAACGTGACAGGATCTCTGAGTACAAAGTGGAGGTCTGTCCTGTTGCAGGTTGGGTTCACCAGAAACTGACTTTGAGGAGTAATTTGTGGATGTAAAATGAGTTTCAGGGATCAGTACCTGTGAAGGGAGGGGGAAGCTAAGTGGGACTGGGTCGAGGAAGAAGCTGAATCACCATGTGGTCTCTACAAAGCCTCAGCCAAAGTGATGGGAAGCTCTGGGGCAAACACTGCCCATCAGAGTTGCCTGTGTCCAGCTGAAACACCCCTGGCTGCTCTGTTTAGTCACTGGATTCCAGCTGTTCTGGGAAAGGCGTTTCCCCTGCACCTGAGGCAGACTCTGATATCTGAGGACTGGAGGCTGCCTGCCAACTGCGCTGTTTTCTTTTTTTCTTCTTTCTTTTAATAGTGTTAGGGAGAAGATTTTAATTTTTTCTCATTCCAGGAATATTTTTGCATATTATTTTTGTTGTTATGCAGATTTTTATTGCATTTATTACCTTCTGCATATTGAGGAGGATTGCAGATTGACTGTTTTCCACAAAGGGGAAAATAAAGAGCTTGAGTTACAGTGAATGTACAGAAAAGTTTGACTTAGAATTGGAAAGAGTATTTTGTTTTTCTCACCTTCGCTTTCAAATAAATATTGTCTCACAGTTGATTGTCCAGAGACCCCATGTTAATGTAATTGTGCTCAGTATGTCATCCAGATCTGGTAGCCTCAGAATCCGTTTGTTGATTGAATGGGAGAAAGGAAGAGGGGGTGAAAGTCTGCAGAAGCTTGTGTTAACTAAGATCTGTCCCCCACTGGTAGAGAATCATGTTCGGACATTACCACCTCATCAGTCAGCTCATCAAGATATCAGTCTGCAGAAAATCCTCCGGTTCTTTTCAGTGGCTTTAATGACATTGTTTTCAGAAGCCCTGTGAAAGGACTGAGCTCTAGTTTTTGGATGACTGCCTTTTTCTTTAGAGATAGTCTCTGGGCCTACTGAGAAAGCAGATCATCTGGTGTGACATTTTGCTCCAACAGAAGAAGTATTACTTAAAAATTTCTGCTACTTAACAATGGAAACATCAATATATTTTGGTCTTTTCCTTAGCATTAGATAAAGAATGGGATACTAATTAAATGGTCAAAATCTAGGAGACTAAAGGATTAATGTAAGAATTATAAACAACTTTTCTTTTACTTGGATTTTTCTTAGGATAATTTTATCATTTATTTTTATTCTCATAAAAATAGACATTCATTATACTTTCATAAAGTTCATTTTTCACATTTAGGAATTTATAAATATAATGATGAAGACAGAAGTTTTAAAAAGCACAATTTAAGGTGCTATGTAGGCTTTCTGTCTGTGTATATATGAACTTTTATTTGACTGTCACGATAGCTGCTCAGGAGGCTTCACATTCACTTGGTAGTCCTTGCGTTTATGACGCTCAGATTAAAGGATGCTTCAAATGTAGGGCTATTAACTGTGGACTTCATAGTTTGGGTAGCTTTATGAGCACTCTTTCATATGCTACTTTTGCTGTGTGTGGGGTGTTGTTTTTGTTTGTTGGTTGGTTTGTTGGTTTAGTGCTATCAATATAGTGTTATCTCCAGAGGCTTTCTTTCAGATTTACAACCAAATGGACTTTGTGATTATGTAAGTGGAGAACTGTAGCTGTGTTATATTATGGTTGTTTTTATTAATAATTATGATTTTTTTCTTTGCATTTAAATCAATTTGGGAATCATTCAGTAAACATTTAATTTATATTAATTCTTAGCATCCAAAGATATATCATATTTAATGTAGCTGTTTGAGTGAACAGTTCTTTACTTGATGTGTAGAGTGCACATTTGACGTTGGGCTTCGGCTTTATGTTTTTCAAGACCCATTTTAGGAAAGGGATAAATGGAGGGTAAAAAAAGAAAAAAGAGAAACACTGCAAATCACTCATTTAATGGGATACTACATCGATTGGAAAGGAGACTGAAAAGCAAGGGTCATATCATCAGAGAAACTTACTAGTCATTTTATTATAATAGTTTTGTTGATGAAAAGTAGCAGTACGTCAGTTAATAAAATTATTTTGAAAAATATGGACTCAAAGAGTAGGTATGCTTAAAGGAGAAAAATAAAGTGCGTTCTTGGATCTGTGGACTGTAGGGTACAGCCACCTCTGTGTGAATCTTACTTCCTCTCCAAGTGTGTTATAAGAACTGTCGGTGGTGAAAACAAAGTGCAAAGTCGAGGTCAGTTAAACATCTGATTCAATATGTTTTCATAAATATGAAGATAAAATCTACATCTTGAGCCTCAGCCCCACTTTGTAACCACTGTGGTCACAAACATTTTACATCTAACTATTCAGTGGCCTGGAGAAGATAGCTGTCATCAAGTGTAGATTTTCAGTATTTCGTGGAAGCCGCTCTCCTTCAGTTAGTGATGGATTTACTGTTATTAGCAATTGAGTTGTTTCCATTTATGTCGTTCTGAGCAGTGCTGCTCTGAATATCCTGTTAATTGCTGCCTGAGACAGTATGAAAGTTTCTGCAGAATATATACCTCGGAATGGAAATATTGGCTCATAGGCTATGCAAAGGTTAAACTTAAAAGATAATACCAAATCGTTTTCCAAAGCTATTGCACCAACTTTCATTCCCTCCAGACATATATAAGAACTTATGCTGATAAACATCCTCTCTAGCACTTTGTCTTAGGAGATTAATTTCTGTCAATTGACTGCCACGTAATGCGAATGCTATCTTACGGTGTGTAGTTTTAATTCACATTTCACAGGTTACTAATGAGATTGTGGATTCCTTGGTATACTTATGAGTCATATGTGTTTCTTCTCACCTTTCCTTTATAAGATTTTAGTATTAACCTATACTAATAATACTTTCTATTTTTATATTTGCTGTTGTTGTGATATATTAATCATAAAAATATGCATAGTCATTAAAGTGAAATAAAGACGTAGTTAAAGAGTGTATAAAATGGTGGGTAAATTTCTAATAAAAGCTGCGTAGTTAAAATAGTTAACAAATTTAAAGACTAGGAAATAATTGTTTTTTGAAATGATCTTATGCTTTTTTTTAAATAGCTTGATGTTTATTTTTCTTTTGACAGAACGGTTTCGAGATTTACTGCTTCCTCCATCTAGTCAAGACTCTGAAATCCTGCCTTTCATCCAATCTAGAAATTATCCCAAGTAAGCAGTAAAAGTTCCCTGGGTATTGAGAAGGGAATGGGCATGAGGTTGGGAGAGATTTGGAAGGGCAAAGACAAAATGTTTTCCTATTTTAGGATGTCTGAAAAAGCCCGAGTAACCCAACCCAACTAACTAAGGCATCTCCTGCTGTGCAATGTCTCAACTCTTCACAGCTGGGTCAGAGAGAAAAGCTCGCTGCGCGTGTACCCCAGCTGTGGTTGGGGAGCTGTCGCTGAGTGCACACCATAGGGTAACTCCATCAGTATCTGGTCGTGCTTCGTTTTGCTTGATGCTGTATCAACGGCGACGGATACTTTGTGACTGATCCCTCATCTGGTTTCCTGTTTTCTATCCTTCAAATGTAAAGATGTATTTATATTTAAAAAGTGGTTTTCAAAATCACCATGTGCTAGATATGATTTTTAACCATTTCTATATATTCTTCTTTACCATCTTGATGACTCTTAAGTGGGGCAGACCTTTCCTTAGATGCCACAAGTGTACTTACTGGTTGAAGCAGTGTGCCTTCATCTTCCCAGAGAATAAGTAGCAGGGTTTTTTTGTTTTTGTTTTTTTTATGGGTTTTGTTTGTTTGTTTTGGGGGGAGGTAATTAGGTTTATTTATTTACTTATTTATTTAATGGAGGTACGAAGGATTGAACCCAGGACCTCGTTCATGCTAAGCATGCGCTCTACCTCTGAGCTATACCCTCCCCCCCGAGTAGCAGATAGCAGATCTTATTAGGCATCCTCTTCCCTAAAAAACAATGTATGCTGGTATCTTGATCCTTCCTATGGAAGCCCGGAGTACCCTCTACTTTTTGAGTAATCTGACTTTCTTTACTGTCGAGTGTGCAGCGGGCTAAAGAATGAATAAACTACTACCTGAAACAGAATAAAGAAGGTTACCAAATTAAAGAATTAGAGCTTGGTTTACACATATTTTATCAAAACTCATCACAATGCTAAATGATTCCTTCTTTGATCAGTTTGGCAATTTATTCCGGTGTTCCCTGAACGTCACTTTCTGGGATTTTTTTTTTCCCCTAATGCTTAGCTTTGATAATATTTACTTAATTCTGATCACAAAATAAATGTAGAATCTGAACTGTCTGTTCATTGTTTCAGGTTTAGAGATTAACCCAGGTTTAATCTCCAGCAATAATCTTCTAATGTTCTCTTAATACACACAGGGACATGCATGTGCCTGGACCAGCCTTGCATGGGTACATTATTCTTCGTGTATGTGTTGACAAGGGGCGTGGAGGTGCCTGAAGGGGTCCATGCATGTCTACCGGTATTTTTGCCCACTGCTGTGATCTGCACGGGCCAATGATACTTGCTTTTTTGCCTCGGAGGCTTCTTGTCTGACTGACATCATTGCTTCAAGGGGAAATCAGAGAGGTTTCTCAGCTGGATATCTGCTGATCTGCTGGCAGCTGTTTCCCTAGGTTTCCTTAGCTATAGCATCTTCCGTGTATCCTTCTTGTTTTAGATGACATTTCTCATAGTGATCTTGTTCTTAGTGACTTTTCTCATGATGTGACCCGTTCTAATATTTAACAGAGATGCCATGTTGACAGTGTCTTTGTTAGTGTCTAACCCTTGGGGTTTTTGACATCTTTTTAACATCTATAGATTAGAAGAATGAAAATCACCCATTGATGCCATACACCTCATATTATGGCAGTTAAGAGTGCGGATCCTTCCCCAGCAACATGGAATCCTCACTGGTGTGTACGGTCCACAGATTTGTGAATTCCTCCACCCCCGACCAAAAAAAAAAGTGTGGACCCTGACCCAGACTATCTTACCTGCTGACTGTGACCTGGGCGACCTAACCCTCTGTGCCTCAGTGCCACGTGCATAAAAGGAGAGAGATACTCACCATTCATAGGTGATATAAAGATTAAGTGAAGTAATAAAAATATTTTAACTGACCTTGACACCTAGGAAATACTGCTTTTTAGCTGCAAATGTTATTTATTGCTATTCACTTCAAATTGCATATAGAATTAACTAGATTTGCATGTTTCCAAACACCATAAGGAAATAGATTATTCATTTATCTTGCAGGAGAGCTCTTATGTCAAGATACTTTTGTCCACCCGCCCTTATTAATATTTAGAGAAGTACTGTTTATTCAATATTTCTAAATTACTGCCAGATGCCGATGGCACTGCATAGATGACCACTTAACATCTTTATGAGCTTCAGTTTTCTGAACTATCAAATGAAAGCATGCTAATTAAAGGTTTCTGGGTCTGAATAATATTTATATAAAAATCTGGCTTAAATACAATTAGTTTGTTTAAGTTACAGAATATTAAGTGCTTTCATCTTCTTGCTGCTGGTTAATTGTCTCGTTTGGCAGAATTTTAGGAGGTGCTTGTGGGATAGAGAAAGGATAATATAATTCAATTTGTGCTGTGCCTAGGGAGTGTTGAGTTGGTCCTGGAAAGGGCATAGGAGCAAAAACCCTAAACAGTGCCCACGTAAAGAATGCTGGGTAGAAGAAGAGGAAGTTGTGGTAAGGACCGATCAGTAAATACAAGTGGGCGGGGATTTGTGTATGTCTGGACCTAATTCAAACAAATTTTGTACTATTCATGATTTTAAAGACTCTCATTTATTCTCTCATTTATCTTCACTCTCAAATATACCCTATTCATTATTAAAGATAACTAAAAGTCAAGGAATCTGTCATTTGGGGACACACAAAATCTTCTGGAAAGCCAAAAATTTAACCAAACCATTAGTATTTGTTGCTTTCATTCATGATGCAGTCTTCCTATTTACATTGATTTTTCTGGTTCTTTTACTGACTCACTGAATATAGATTCCATTAGTGAGAGACACGTTTTAAGAGCTAAAACGTAGGTTAGGAAGTGACTTATTTGCCCTATATTATGCAGTGTCACAGAGTGATATTTACAGAGAGTAACGTAGCTGACCTCCTTTAGTTAAAGGAGACTCACTCTGCACTAGTTAATGCCGGCTGATGAGTGGGCCGCGGTAATTGGGACTGAGGGTGGGCTCTCTAGTTAGCATAGTGTCCCTGCAATCTTAAGCATTCGATCAAGAGACACCCAACAGACAATAAAACATGGAAAAAGGTATTATATTTAAGAGAAAAATATTCATAAAGAGGAGAATTGACTAGTTCTTGAAATGTGTGTGTTTTAATGGAAAGCTTTTTTTTAAAAAAAAATATTACCTGTGATGGTGCTGAGAACCATTGTTCTAAAATATAATAATGTTAATTAATCACATCCATAAACTCATATTTGACCTATTGCCAAAGCCGGGCACTTCTGTTCTCATCAGAATGTCATAGAAGACATTGCACCATGCAAATTCTCAGAGCGTGAAGAGGTGTGTCAGAAACAGACAGCAGAGTGAAAAGAAGAAAATGAATGCATACTTAATACAAAGTAAGTGTTGATTCATAGGTTAGAGGAAAGAAATGGAGATAATGAAATTTAAGTTTTATTACTCATTACTTAGCTTGCATCTTTGTTATTAACTTTGAAGGATTTGGCTTTATAATGTATTTAGACTAGAGGGTAGCTATAAATATTATTACCCTTGTAAATGCAACTTGGGGATGTAAATGGTTGAGAACGTTTGGTGTAATTTTACTCACAAAGGACTTGCAACCATTTTGGCAATTAGACCAGCAGAACATATTCCAGTGGCTCTGAAAGTTTAATAATACATATAAAAATATTGTGAAAGTGAGGAATAAACTGTTGCGTATCTGTGTTTGGTTCTCTTAAAGATCAAGTTCTCTGGAATGCTCAATGTCAAAGCTGTGTGGAGAGGGGAATGTTATTTGTGACAAAATTCAGAGCTCTTTCTCCTTGGCTTTCTTTGCCACCCAAGGACGCTTTGATTATTTGGACAATAAAAGCAATGTCTCGACCCAATGTCATGTCCAATGGGCTGCTTAAAAATGGCTTCCAAAAGTGATATTGGTTAATATACTTAAATTGCAGAACTTCAGGTGACTTTTCTGGGCTTCATCTGCTCTCCAAGTTGTCTTCCTTTCTCTTCCCAAGGAAAGTTTCAAGTTCCTCTTCTTCCAGATGCCCTCCCTCTTCAGTAATTTTCGTTCAGTCTGCACATCTCTAATATATTTATCACCTGAGCTAAATTATTCCCATTCATAAAAAAAAAACCCAAAAACCCAACATTAACACTTTCTGCATGCCAGGATTGTGTTATGTGCTTTATCTGCATTTTAATCTTTACCATTTCCCTATGAGTTAGTTAGTACCATTTCCCCAAGTTTAGATTTTACAGATTAGGAGACTTAAGTTCAAAGAGGGTAAGTGACTTACCCAAAGTCATAAGGTAGAGCCTGGTCTCAAACCGGGTCGGTTTGGCCCTCAGATTTTACCTAATTGGGCTCTTCTGCCTCTCATTTATTCATCTCTCCATTTTTCCATTCTTCAAATATTTATTGAACAATTACATGCACCAGAAGCAGTTGTAATTACTGAAAATACAAAAGTTATTAGGAAGCATAGTATATAGCTTTGGGGGACCTAGGGTCCAGCAGGGGAAAAGCCAAATCAGAGTTTAATGAAGAAATTAAAGTTACAGCAATATGGGAAGTCTTATAAATTATAGAGAAGTACACTAAATTCAATTGGAGGAGAGAAGATAAAGTGCCTTTCTGTCTAGGTAATTTGTGTAAAGTTTAATTATCCTTCTGGGTAAAATTTTGACAAGTGCTATGAAACCAAAGAGGCCTTTTAGATGGAACAGAGAGCATAACAACATACGGAGCCATGAAATGGGTGGTTCATTGAGAGATCACGTTTCATATTCAGGAGGGAGGTGATAAAGGGCCACTGCTGTCGTAATGGTAACAGGGAAAGGCAGACAAATGTCTGAGGATGTTAGCAGCTACAATCAGCAGAACGGGATGACTGTTAGACAAAAGGGAGAGGGAAGGGAAGGGGATGAAAAGGGAAGGGAAGAGGAAGAACTTCAAGGAAGGAGTTCAAGCCTTTTTTTATTGAAGTATAGTCAGTTATAATGTGTCGATTTCTGGTGTACAGCACAATATCCCAGTCTGTGTGTGTGTATGTGTATTCATTTTCATATTCTTTTTTATTAAAGGTTATTACAAGATACTGAATATAGTTCCCTGTGCTATACAGAAGAAATTTGGTTTTTATCTGTTTTTATATATAGTGGCTAACATTTGCAAATCTCAAACTCTCAAATTTATCCCTTCCTACCCTCTTTCCCCATTAGCCATAAGATTGTTTACTATGCCTGTGAGACTGTTTCTGTTTTGTAGATGAGTTCATTGGTGTCCTCTTTTTTCCTTTTCTTTTTTTTAAATTCCACATATGAGTGATATCAACATGGTATTTTTCTTTCTCTTTCTGGCTTACTTAGACAATCTCTAGGTCCATCCATGTTGCTGCAAATGGCATTATTTTAGTCTCTTTTATTGCTTTTCACTTGAGTCACAGCCTGGCTTACTGTCCTCATAACGGGACAAATGGCAGGTCTCTCTGAGCATGGTTTTTTCTCTATTTCGAATATATTAGTAGTACTATAGGAAGGTTTCCTGTTTCTCCTTTACTCTCACATACAATACTTCTAGCACCAGATGTGCGAGAGTTTTTCCCACACCAATCAATTCTTCTGTACCAGCTGGGTATCTGGCAATTCAGTTCAATTCTGCCACTAACCAGGGTTAGAGACCCCACACGTTAAGACCTCAGTCTCATAAGATTGTTCACTCCCACTTCAGATGCCAGACACAAGTAGTAGATCCCCAAGTGATTCACCACTTCTGCCTAAATTAGTTAGAAATCAGGGTTCCTGTGACCCCCTCCTTGGATCCTGTCATTTGCTAGAACAGCTCACAGAACTCGGGGGAACACTTACCGATTTATTATACAATAAAGGACATGAAAAGCTTACGGATGAACAGCCAGGTGACGAGAAACACAGGGCGAGGCCTGGAAGGGTCCTGAGCGCAGGAGCTTCTGTCCCCGTGGAGTTGGAGGTGTGCCACCCCCTTGGCCCACAGACGTGTTCACCAACCAGGACACCCCTTTTCTGGAGGGTTTAATCACAGAGGCATGGTCAATTATTAACTTCAATTCCATCCCCTTTCCCCTCTCCAGAGAATAGGAGGTGGAGCTGAAAGTTTCAAGCTTCCAGTCATGGTTTGCCTGGTGTTTCAGGGGACCACCAGCTACTTCCATAAATTCCAGGAAATTCCAAGCCTATAGCTAGGATGTCAGGCAGCTGAACTCGCTAAACAAGCTGAGGAAGTAAACACTTCCTAGGAGATTAAGTTAAGCACGTTGGATTCTCCGTCTAGTGCCTTTGAAAGCTAGGTACTTTCCTTGTTTTGCCTCATCCTGCATTCTCAGCTGTCACACGTCTCCTCAGACCTCAGTTGGTTTTAGTTTTGAAGAGGGTTTGTTTGTTTTGACTTAGAAATTGTCTATCAGTTGAGAGAGGAAGTGGCCCGAAGTTTTTCCTTTGTTAAAAATCTTAAAATCCTATCTCAATGTTCTTGGACGGAAACGACCTCCATTTTGCAAAAGGTGATGCATAGTCCTCAATGGCATTCTCAGCTCTAGACGAGCGATATGTTATCAGAGTTACACCATGATTTTAGAAACAGCTTATGAACTCTATAGTGTAAATGAATATTAAAAACGCAGTTAAAAGTTAATCAATTCATAATGGTTATGGTAGTATAATTTTGATTATATGCCTAGTTTATGGGAATTCCTTGCCAAAGAGGTTTTTTTTTTTTTTTTTTTGCAGCCCTTAAATTAATTAACGATTTCTCTTTGTAAAGCCTTGAGTGAATAATTCAGAACTCCAAGAAACAGGTATCAATCAAAGCAGATTTTCAGACAGTGTTGCTCTCATTATGCATAAGATTGCATTAGGTAATAATCACTCATTAATTACAGAGGTTTCTTAGCCCCCTGCTAGTGAAGTTTCTTTCCTTCCATCATTCTGGAAGTGCAAACAATGTGGACCACCACCCACCACCTCCTGCCAAATTTAAAGTCAAATTTTAGGGGCCTGCCCAGGTCACCATCTTTAAAATCCCCACCTGCACCAGCTCACTCTCTGTCCTCCTTAACCTGCTCCACCAGCAACATCATTGTCACATGGGATATTGTTAGAAATACAAGTTCTCAGACTTTACCCCAGACTTACAGACCCAGAAAATCAGGTGGTGGAGCCCAGCACTCTGTTTTAGCAAGCCTTCCAAAAAATTCTGATGCACACTAACATTTGGAGACCATTAGAGAAAGAAAGATTGTGAAGACTTTCTCAAGCTTTTTCACTCCCTCCCACTTCTCGTTGTTTTTCTCATACGATACGTCCTGGGAGTGGAATGGTCTAAACCTGTAATACTATACTCTCCAGGGCAACAGTTCATCACATTTACTTTTTTCCCAGAAAAGAACTGTTACATGAAGGATGGCTCCTGAATCTATCCATTCTGCAAAGCAGGATTTTCCAAGAGTTTCTTGGCACAGCGTGCCCTTTTCAGATTCTGTTTTGCCTTTATGTATAGCACTAACCAAAATAATTTATAATTGACTGTACTCATTAATATGTGATCATTAAGGAGATGAGCTTTGGAGGCAAACTTACAAAGAATCTAATAGCAGTCTTTCTTCTTAATAGAAGTGTGGCTTTGAGAAAATTACTTAGCAGTTTTGAGTTTTAGTTCCCACTGCAGTAAGAGGGAGATTACACCTTGCTGTGAAAGTTCCTGTGAAAGAATGTAGATTAAGAGTGAAGGTGTGGATAGAACATTTAGGGTAGACCCTGGGTTAAGTTCACCGTTTAATGAAGAGCATCCATTATTATGATACCTCATTTTAGTTTTCAGAGATAAGAGTCTCAGGTAGTTTTTGATTTTTTTTTTTAATTACAAGAACTTTTTAAAGTAAAAGCTAATTAGATAAAAAGGCAAACCATTGTCCAGAAATGTATGTTTGCATCAGCATTAAATGGGTGTAAATTACAACTCTTCATAATGATACCTAACCTTTATCCCATGCTTACTGTGTCCAGACACCATGTCAAAAGTTTTAACAGGTATATTTGCATTCAGCTACATAAAGCAGAGACATAGCTAAAACTGATGGGGGCTTATTTTTCTCATGGAACAAGAAGTACCAAGAGAAGTGGTGGCTTCTGTTGGTTCAGTGTCAGCATGTTCCATCTGAGGTGCCTGCAACTCCCTTCCCCTTTCCCACTCGTGATGGCAAGACGTGTCCTTCAGCTTCAGTGTCATGTTCTCACTCCAGGCAGAAGGAAGAAGGGCAAAGAGCATGTAAAGTGCAGGCAAGCCAAGGTGGTCTCCCTTTCAGGGAACTTCTCAGAATGCCAGCCCAAAACCTCGTCCATCTTATTAGCCTCAGCTGGGTATTATGGCTGCCGCCATTTGTAAGAATGGGTGGGAAATACAATTTTGCTTGTTTTTTTATCTTAAGAGGATACATTACTATAACACCACCACCAATTGGGAATGAGGAAAATACATAAAGGGTAGGAAATCAGTAGTCATTGCTTTGCCTGAATTATCTCATTTACTCCTTGCAATAACCAGTGAGATGTGTATTATTTTATCACTTTGTATTTACAGAGGATATAATTGAGGCGAAAGAGATAGGGAGCTTGCTCAAGGTCACACAGCTATTAGCTGGTGAAGCCATGACTGAAACTCCATTTAGAGCCTACATTCTAATTTACTATATTACTGTATATTAAACACGTAGTTTTATTCATTTTCTTTAAATTTTCTTTAATAACCCTCTTAAGTTTTTTTTTTCTCCCGCTTGGAATTTTAAAGGGCTGATTTTTGCTGTTAAAATGTCTGTACTGAAAGTAATTGCTATGAACATTTTGAGAACAGAAAATTTCACCCTACTGTGAGCATGCTCCCCTCTAGTGAATGAGGTCTCAAGAATATTGTCTCTAAATTAAAGTTAAAGGCAAATGAACATGTTGAGCATATTTTGTTCCTTCAACTCCTTTCAGCAAGTATTTGTTTAGTGCTATTGTGTGTCAGCAAATGGAGGTAACAACTGGGCTGAACTGTTTTAACACAGTGTCTGAGTTTTCCTGGGTTTTGAGTTAGTATTAAAACCCAAGGAGGAAATCTGGTTATTCCTAGACAATGGGGCTCATTGTCCTTATAAAAATATGTTTTATTCTTATACAGTTCTGATGTTTTCAGAGCACTTTCATGTGTCATATTTTATCTATTACATCCATTCATTTCTTCTATTAATTTTAATTATTATATAATTTTCCTCTTGTTTATTAAGAACCTCTAATCAATAGATTAGTGAGTTTAGAAGCTAGAATGAGAGAAGCTTACAGCAGTAGAGTGATTATTTCACTCTGTCTGAAAAATGTTGCAGCTAGTAATATTTTGTCCCAACTGAAATTCACCTTCTTGGGGTTCTGTTACTCCGGAATCACCCAGGGAAGAGAAAAATGAAGGCAGAGGAAAGTGAGGCAGAACATTAAAATCCATATACCCACAAAATATAGTAATATTGCATTTAATTCCCAAAGGCTATGTCACTTTATAGATTGAGATTTTGTTGGTGGTGTTTCTGAATTCTTACTTGCTTGGATTATATTTTTAAATATCGTTCTATATTGTTGTTTTGGTTTGGTTAGGTTTTGTTTTAAGAGACCACGATGTTTTGGACATTCCTTGCCTGTCTTCCTTTACAAGCACTTTTTTGCTGCTGGTATTTAGTGGTTATTTTTCTACAGGTTAGTCTCTGCCTCCTGGTAACGCTGAGGGTGTGAATTATGTGTGACTTTATTTTGCACTCCTCATTGATCGTACAGTTTGGGGGAGGATTCATATTCAGGTAGCAGACATTATCCTCCAGATCCTGAAACAGCTAAGTCATCACTTTGTATAAACATCTCAAAGAAGACGATACTCAGAGAACACAGAAGAAAAACAGAGGGAAAATCCCACCTTATTACTGACATTAATAGAGTTCTCTGGAAAGATGGGCAAGCAGTGCTTTTCAGACTTTAATTTGCCTACAAATCACCTGGTGATCTTAGTAAAACACAGATTCTGATTCAGTGAGTCTGAGGTTGGACCTAAGATTCTTTCTAGCAAGTTCTCAGGTGAAATTGATGTTGTTGGCCCAATAACCATGTTTAGGATAGAAACGTACCACGTCATATTAGCCAAAGCCTAATGAAGGGCGTTTCATTCCTTTCAAGGTCAAATTTTATCACATCTGTCACCAGGGAAGGGAGTAGTTAGCACTCAGCACACTAAGCAGAAGAGAGTAAAGATGTCTCTCCTCATGGTCACCTGTCTCTGATTACAAAGGAAACTCTGAAAGCACACCCAGCTGATTATTAATGATGAGTAACAACATATCTATAACAGTGGTTTTTTCCCTTAAAATCTGTTTTATCTGAACTAAATGTCATTACAAATATTTTGCTTTTGTTTGAACTTCCTTCCTGAATCTTGATCCTTTAACTTTCAACTTTTTTGTACCTTTATGTTTTAGGTGAATCTCTTGAAAAGACTCATCACTCTGCTTTGTTTTCTTATTCTAGTCTGACAGTCTTTCCCTTGAACTGAAGGTTTTAGTTCATTGACATTGAATTACATTCTATAGCATTATTTTGTACTGATTATTTGTCCCGCGTTTTCTGTTTCTTCCCCTACCCCTCTCTCTTTTTTTCTTTTGGCTGGGAAGACAAGGTGCGTCATAATAAGAGAAGCCATGGGCTATTTCTTAATTGAATTGAGCTCTCTACACTAATGGAAATGAAATGGCAACAACAAAATATAGCACAGTTAAATTTGAGGTTTATAAGTTTATTCAAGCTAAAATTAGCTAGCATCTAAGGTAACAACTTACTATACACATTGCTTTCAGCAGGAAGGGTAAGTTGCCATATGGATAAAAGAGGAGAACTAGGAAAAAGATGGAGTGATTTGTTTGAGAAAAAAAAAAAATTGTAAAAAATTTGAGCCTAAAGGCAGGTAAGTGTACAGAAAATAAAAAGGCTTCACCATCATCTTAATAAGTAAAAGTACAAGTTAAATTCAATTTAAAAACTAGCACTCTTTGTTGGAAAGGGTGATTGTCGTATAAAAGTCTGCATGAAAAATCTAAACTCATCTTGAAGTGTTTATTTTAATTGAATATATTCCATCTAAAAGCTGTCAGAGGTAATTTTATTTTAGTTGCAGATGTATTTAAAAGTATGTTGGAATGGGGTGTGAAAGTTGGTTAGATGTCATAATTGAAAATTCACGAGGGGTTGATCAGCTTACAATTCATGTTTCCAGTTAACTTAGTGTATGAAAAGTTTGAAGAATTTGGTAGCTTTTCTTTTAATTATTTGAACTATTTTTTTTTTGCATATTAACAAACATTTCAAGTTACATATTAGCAGATCAGGCCTACTTTAGCCAGTGCAGAAAAAAAAAATGAAACTAAAAGGCAAAAAAAAAAAAAAAAAAAAATTTCCTTAACTTTCCATAGGAACGAAGTCCAGTAGTGGGAATCCATCTATTTATGTATGTGTATGTGTGAATTTAAGAGTGAAAAATATGCAGATTAGATGATCAAAAATAATCTTACTAGTATAGAAAACGTAAACATCTAAACACACACATTAATAATTTTTAATGCATGTTTGAGATGGTGGGAGAAGAAAATACTTACTGGGGTCATAAGCCGTAAGAAGTGTCGAATCTAGTTGAACAAGTGCAGTGAGTGCTAACGCTCATGTTTGCTCCTAAAAGTGTATCTCTTTATCCCCAGAAGGCTAGAGCTGGTTTTAATGGACCAGGTGTGGTGGACAAGAGACAAGGCTGGCCTCTGAGGAGGGTTGGAGAAAGACCAGAGACCCCTACAAACAGCCCAGGCGCCTCAGGTGCAACAGCCTCAGTGAATAAGGAAGAGGTGAAACGGTCTGCTCTGCAGAAGGAGCTAGTGGAGATAACGGACTTACGTGACTTACGTGACTTACTTTTGTCTTTGGTTCTAAGGGGAGTTTAAAAAGACGTCTCCCCTGACATTTAGCATCCAGAAGCTTTGTCTTACTTGTGTTGGAAGAGTGAATTCGTAATATGCTCATAGCCTAATAAATACAGGGACAAAGATTTAATTTAAAGTGAGTCCAGATTCATGCCATCCTCTTGTTGCCTGAAAGAGGAAAATGAAAATCCTCTCTTGGGGAGGATACACATTAATCCTCAAAGGATTCCTATACATAAGGCACCAAAGAATATGAGTCCTGTTTTTTTTTTTAAATAAGGAAGCAAAACATGATGAGCACGTTAGTAAAAATTATATATTTAAAAAGTATGAAACAAATGTTTAATATGTCTAAAGAAATAAAAGGGAGCATTAAAATCATGGCGAAGAGACAAGGGACAGTCATATTTCTCAAGGGGCTTTTGGGAAAGAGCCCATAGAGCTTCTAGAAGTGAAAGACACAATATCACAAACTTGAGCCTTTTAACGCAGCCATGGACAGAATAAAGGGGTTGTCAGATACAACTGAAATAGTTACCCAGAATGTGACACACAGAGACAGAGGTACGGAAACTATGAAAGAAAGGTTGAGATGAGATGGGTGGAGTGAGAACTTCATGCATCTCTTTTACCTTAGAGGTCCGAAAGGGAAAAGGGGAGAGTGATGGAGATGTAATATTAGCTCAAATTCAGGATACCAGTAAATCCCAAGCAACGTTAGAAAAATAAATTCACCCTGGGGGAAATTATAATTTACTTACAGAACAATAAAAGCAGAGACCAACACTTAACATAAAAGTAGTTGAGACAGGGGAGGAGGAGAAACAAAAAGTGGGACCAACAGCACAGGGTGATACTGTGGTAAGTAATTCAACATAATTATAAACGGAATTCTACAGTTCAGAGCAAAAAGCCTGTCAGGCTGGAATAAGAAAATAAAACAAGGCTGTAAGCTAGCTATACTCAAGAGATTCGCTCAAAACATAAAGACAGGCAGACAGTTAAAAATGAGGGGTACAGCAGAGAAATTCTAACCAAAGAAAAATTGCTTCAGATCAAATAGACTTTAAGGCAAAACCATGTTCGGGCCTAAAGCTAGAGTTCATATTCAATGAAAAAAGATTCAATTGAGCATTTCTTGGATTGAAAGAATTAGAATGAAGTCCTGTTTGGGAAGACAGTTTTGGTTTGTTTGGTTTCATAAACAGAAATGGAGGCCACTCGGGTGGTAGATCTAAGCCATTTGTTACATGTGTGGCCTTGAGCAAATGTGTCAGCTTCCAGAACCTCAGCCTCCTGACCAATGAAGTGGAATAATGTTATTTAATTCTTGTTTACTAATCACAAATAATTCATCTAAAGCAGGTAACCCTGCCAATCACGTAGCTCTACTGATGTCAGAATAGTCAAGCAGAAGGCTGTTGGTTTTACACCTTATCATCTTTACATAAACAGAATGATAAGGCCTATACATTTATTTTGGTTAGAAAAATAATCCTTGAACTGTCTAATTCAGTTCAAAGATAGCTGTTCTCTTACAGAAACCTCACTGCTCCAGAGGCTTATTTATTCTGCAACTTTATTAAAAATAACGCTTCCTTTGATGTCAACCCAGTTAGAATATGTGGCAGAATCTCCATTTTTGGCAAACACAGGATTGGTCTGAGATCAAATCAGAACTTTATGTAAGTGTGTTTTGTAATCTTTAAAACACTATAAATTTGTTCAGTGTTGCTATCCACCTCATGGCTATTAAGAACAAAAGTTATTTATTTTTACCTTTATGTACACACAAGCAGGGTTAGTTCCAGATGATTCTCCCATATAACCAGTGGCTGTCACAAAATTGCCTCTTACTTCTGCTCAGAAAGTTGTATTTAGATCTGGGACTGAGCTGCACAACCTAACAGATTGCCTTTCAGGACTAGACCCTGGTCTTTCTCTCCTCTCTCACACCCTGTGCCCCATCCCACCCCAGTATTCCAGCGAGGAGGCTCGGGGCTTCAGGCTGGTCCTGGCCCCTCCTGTGGTCTCAAGTCCCCCACTTGTTGAATGGGGATGATGATACTGTACCTGCCTCAGAAAGTGTCAAGAACACAGCATCCTGTGTGAAAAGTAGAAAGCGTTGCGTGTGTGCAGTATGGGTGTATAACACACGCAAGTTACTCCTCAGGTTGTGCCTCCTCTCGTACTTGCGTGTTTCTACCTTATCACCTCCTTGAGGACTGAACTTGCAATTACTCAGTGGCTCATCTCTTTCCGTTTTGTTGTTGTTGTTGTTTTGCTGCTACGTTTCTGGTCTCCCAGTGAACGTAAGTCATTTCTTGCGCTGATGGTGGACTCTCTGAGGGCCTGATGGTGCTCGGAGGCATCACTGACGCAGCTACAATAAAGCTGCCTGGCATCTGTGGCCCTCCGCAGTTCTCAGTAGGCTTTTACTGTGTCATCACATCTGATCGGTGTTTTTTTAGATGAAGAAACTCAGAGTTAGAGAGGACAAGTAACACGCCTGTGAGCCCAACCCTCGCAAATGACCAGAACCCCGAGTTCTTGTCTTCTTGCCCAAAGTTATTGCAGACTACTGGGGACTAGCTGTTGAGGGTGTAGGGAGGGTGTGTGTGAGCATGTGTGGTTTGGAGAGCGGACAAATAGGAAAGAGGTGAGTTCATGACTCCTCTCTCTTATTCTTTGCTAGTCAAGTAAAACGTCCTTGTGTTTGTTATTTCTTTTAAGAAGTGTTGGGGAGGAAGAATTCCTTTCTCTTTGCCCTTCTAGGTTCTTGTCTGAGACTCCCATGTAATAAAAGACAGATGAACAAGATTAACAATAAAAGATATTTATATCATAAGGCTGACTGCACAAAGTTAGTTTCTTGGACAGTTACTGTTTTTTAAGAAATTTTTTATAATAGGAAAAAAGGTTTAAAATGGCAGTATCTTATATACAGAGATGTCTTTTTTTTTTTTTTTTTTAACATAAAGGTGGCTGGAACTAGGCAGTCCACAGAGGGTATAGTAATTTTGCAGCCATTAAAGGTAAATGTTTAGACGAACAACTCAGGCACAAGGAAGGAGGAAAGAAAGGGACACGGATAAAGAGATGTAACTTTCAGCTGAGACAGCTTCCTTCAAGGAGCCTTCCAGTTTTTTTCTTCTAATTGTGTGTCCATTTATATCACACCAGGCAGAACATAGTCACACAGCCAAAACAGGTGCAAGGCAGTCTGGGAAGTGTAGTATTTTGGCTGGGTACTTGGCTTCCCTGAATAACAGGAATGTTTTGTTACCAAGAAAGAATGGGAGGATGAATATTGAGCGAACAATTAGCAAATTCCGTTGCAGTTAAGAAGGATTTCACTCACACACACAAACGCACACACACATACACGAATATGCAATCACAACTAGAGTAATTAGCGATTCCTCTGAGATTGCACTGAGATTGTTCTCCAGCCGTTTCTATACTAATAAACCTAACCAGGGCAAGAGGAGGAACAGGGTTAGTTTCTTTTCTATTCATGTGGTAAAGATTTCAGAAAATAGTTCTGCTACTGACTTTACCATTGATAATAACATTATTGAATTCAGACACAGTAAAACAAGGTATTTTAATTGAGTCCAATATCATAATGTAATATGATCAAAGCTGTAACTAGTCCTTAGCTATCTCATGGTTCTATCTGCATTTCCCTACACTTTAAATGAATGCTTTCCTCAAAAAAGGCGCACTTTGAAACAGCTGTAGTTGTTTTAATATTGATAATTCATGAAGAACCCTTCCTTTAGCTTATCGCAGTGAGAGACAATGAACTTAGACCTGAGCCATCACAAAGCCTCGACGCCAGATGCAGCATGTTTGCCACATAGAGAAAATTAATTTAACTTACTTTCATTTTTCCCACCATTGTCTGCCTCCTCCACAGGCTATACATCGACGGCCCCTTTGGAAGTCCGTTTGAGGAGTCTCTGAACTATGAGGTTAGCCTCTGCGTGGCTGGAGGCATTGGAGTAACTCCATTTGCATCAATACTCAACACCCTGCTGTATGTCATTTTGATCCATGTTATTTGTCCAAATAGCGAACTGACAGTATTTCAGACATCTCTCTTTTAGTAAGAAGTAATTCCTTACCGAATTCTTCTACCTGTTGTTCAAGGAACTCCGTTTATGGATTGATAAGGGGAATTATTCAGGGATCCTCAAAACGTGGTCTGTGGCTTTCAGCATGGTTCCTTGTAAAATATGTCGGTGCCACAGTTACGCTCTCCTTCGCCCTTTTCCTCTATCAAAGTCATTCTCTCTGCTCTGTTTCTCTCCTTCCTCATCAGTGGTAAGTGACACTACTAATGCAATTAGTCAGCAAATATTTTTGAGCACCTAGGTGCCGGTTGATCTTGTAGTTTCTGGTAATACAGCAATGACTGAGCAGAGTCCTTGCCCTTAAAAAGGTGACATTCAATTGGGGCAGGTAGAAAAATAAACCAGTGAGAAATTCATAAATAACATTATTTCAAAAAATATGAGAACTATGATGAAATGTCAGGAGATTAATGGGATACAGAAATAAAGAGCAAGGGTTATTGTGGAAATGTGGTCAGAGAAAGGCCTTCTGAGATGACAGATGAGCACATCGTTCCTGGGTCTGTTACTCAGCAAATCTGTAACAGACTGAAGAATAGAAATTTCAAAGGTAAGTTTGCTTGGCCAGAACATACTTTTTCAGTTATTTTAGTTCTAGGATTATAGGCAAAAATTAATTGATTGATATTGTCATGAAACCACAAACAAAATGACAGTAGGAAGTTCTTCTCAAATCTGTTTCATTCACTCTTCAAGAAAACACAATTTGCCTTAAAGTCCCATTTTATGAAGTGCTGAAAAAGAAATAAGTTGAAGTGATGGGTTTGAATGATATATTATTTCAATTTTAAATACTTGATAAAGATTTGGGACTTTTTGGAGGTTCTCAGAAAAATAACTATATTCGAAACCAGAAATTATTTGTTTCTGAAAACTTATTGCACATTGTTTGGACCCCTAAAGTTTAAAAAAGGGAAGAATATTTTCTTAACCTCAAGCCTACTTCGTAATTATAAGGAGGAATCCAGACTTGGAATTGCGAGTTGCTGGAATGCATTACATAGTAGGTGGTTGTGAAATCTCTTTCTTTAATGATTATTAAGAAGGGGTAAACAGCCAACTTTCTGGAATGATTTGGGCTCATTTTTGCCTGGAAGCCAGGGCAGGGTGATCACTGGAGTCCTGCTGAGTGATAGAACTCACTGAAAACAGAGAACTTTTTTTTTTTTTTCTTTTCTGAGATGCAGAGCTGACATTGCTCTGACTCTAAACTCTGTTCAGTTTGATACATTCAGCTGGAGATGGGTGATATGTATACAATACTCACAAGCTTGAACACGTAAATTCATGGAATACCCCACATCTTTGAGTCAGTATATTGCATTTTAAATTCATTTGGGAGTTAAAGTACGTGCTATGTCAGATGCTGGAATGTAAATAACTGGTTTTTCCAAAGATTGCTTGCTAATGAGAAGCAAATATTCAGGGATATAGAGATTCTTAATTGTTTTTGCCATCCTCATCGCTATGGTGTTATTTTAATTTTAAAGGGATGATTGGAAACCATACAAGCTGAGAAGACTGTATTTTATTTGGGTGTGCAGAGACATCCAGTCCTTCCGTTGGTTTGCAGACTTACTCTGTGTGTTGTATAACAAGGTAAAATTAGGTTTGTTTTTCCTTTTGCAATTGTTTAAATTTTAAAAGATAGCCATTTTATTTCAAATTATTGAAGTAATAAGTGCTCACTATAGGATAAACCAGAAAATGTGCAGATGAGTGAGGAGGGAAAAAAAAATCCCTTAAATAAACAGAGATAACGTCTGTTAATAATTTGGTCCACACCTTTTCAGATATTGGTATCTGTGAATTTGTGTATATATCTAGGACAAGTTTTGACCTAGGATATTTTAACATAGAAATGTATACATATGGCTCGTGATGTATGCATATAGGATGCATATATATATGCATATGTGGATGCAAATGTATGCACATGAGATGGTGAAGGAAGACAGAGAGAGGAAAACATCACAGACAGCAATTGCTGTTACACCTTCTATCCTTTGTTCTAGTAGCTCTTTATATCTTATCTCCACCTTCAGTATTCCAAGTGGGTTGTCAGCAGACCTTTGGCACAGAATACAGAATTTCATAAATCCCAAAATCTAAGTTTAATTCCTTCCAGGGGTGAAAGGCAGCATTTTCTTCTACAGATAACCTTTTATTTTTCTAAGAATATATCTATCTTTGTCTTTTTAAGTTATGCAAGTAATACACCTATTCATCTTTGCTGCAAATTTGTCAGATAAGCCACATGAAGCAAAATCCTCACCCAAAATACGTAACCAGATGTAACTCACAAACTTTCTATAAATTCTATCATACTATTTGTATTGCTCTGTAAATTGCTTTAAAAAAAAAAAAAGTATTACTATGCAACCAGATACAAAAGGACAAGTATTGTATAATTCCACTTGTATAAGGGACCTAGAATGGTCTACTTCATAGAGACAGAAAGTAGACTGGTGGTTGCCAGAGGTTTTGAAGGAGAGCAAGTGGGGAGTTAATATTTAATGGATACAGAGTTTCAGTTTGGGAAGATGAAAAAGTTCTGGAGATGGATTGGTGGAGATGGTTGCAAAACAATGTAAATGTATTTAATGCTAAACAACTGTACACTGAAAAATGGTTAAAATGATCAATTATATGCTATGTATATTTTACCACAATGAAAAAATAAGTGCAGATTCCTGGGACTCACCAAGAGCCTGCTAAATCAGGAGGGGAGTTGGGGGAAGGGATGATGAGAAGCCATTGAAAGGATTTAGATTTGAGCAGGCTGATAACGACTGTAGATCATCTTGGGAGCGTGTGTGAAAATACCAAGCCTGGGGTACTTCAGTTTCTAGAGGAACAGAAGATGGGTGATGGCCAATAAAGGCGATCGGTCCGAGTGGCCAGTGAGGTAGCAGGAAAAGCAAGAGGTGGCTCTGTCCTTGAGGTTAAGGGAGGAAACTCTTTCAGGAAGAGCGAAATCAGCACTCTCAAATTTATGAGTATTTTTTCTAGGTTGATACCTGAGACTGAACTCTCTAAGTTGGAGACTGTGAGGAGATGTGAATGAATTTAGTATATACTGACAAAAGGTCCCCAAAAGAGGCTGAAACAATTTACATTCCACCAAAGAACATGAGAGAAATTTCTTCCAAACATTTTATTACCAATCTTTTACATATCTACCCATCTCTGAAAGAGTGCGGTCTCATTGTATTTTCCCCTACAAGCTAGGGAGATTGAACCTCTCTTCCTACGATTATCAACCACTTGTCTCACTTCTTGGATTTCCTAATTCTACCTTTGCTTTTTTTTTCTAATTAAAAAAAAAAATCTTTCTTGAACTGATATAGAGCCCGTACATTTTTTTTTTAATAACAGGCTATAATTGGATCCAAGATACAGAAAAACACATTTGAATAAAAGATGATTTATAAGGCAAGCAGCAGGGTAGGAAAGGAATGAAGGAAAGAAAAACATAAATGGCTGCACCTTCAAAGCAGTTGAATCTTAATATTTCTTTTCAAGTTTTTTTGATAGGTTATGCTTTACCCTTAGGGTTCCATGGAGTAAATAACACGAAAACTTAACGCTAGTATAAACAATGTGGTGATGATTATCTTCTACACACAGCCCAGCATACTTGTTTTGGTTTTTCACATCAGAAGGATGAACACTGGTTCTTCAATGGTGCTTCTGACGATGATGTTAAAAAAGGAAAGTCTTTTATTATTTTCTGTGTTTGCAACTGTGTTACCAGGTTCAGTATGTGGGAGTGTGTATGTTTGTGTGTGTGTGTTTCTTCAGTAGATATTATTGCTTGTCTTTAGTAAGGGAGAAATTAAAATAGAGACATTGAATTCATTAAATACATTATTTAAATTTGCACACTTCTCTCTGGAGGTCACAGGCATCAAACACCTGATGATGCAAGAGTTATTGGGTTAATCTCAGAGCAGCATCCTGGTAGACATTTAAGACAAAAATCAAAGGGGGAGGGTATAGCTCAGTGGTAGCATGCATACTCAGCACACATGAGGTCCTGGGTTCAATTCCCAGTACCTCCAAATAAGTAAGTAAGTAAGTAAGTAAATAAATAAACAAACAAAGCAACAAACCTAGTTACCTCCCCCTGCCAAAAAAAAAAATTTTTCTTTTTGAAGACAAAAGTCAAATGCAAGTCACGTGCTTTGTGAGGTGCTGTCCATGACTGGCATCTGGAAATTCCTCAGTTTTGCCTCACAATTAAAATTCATAAACCCTGATTCAATTCCTACAGGGCTTTAAAATGAATTTAGGGTTTGGATGTAACTTGAGGCAGCTGTTGTGTGGAACATAACTAGCGATTTATATTTTAAGAGTATTATGGGTGCTGAGAGAATCTTCATTTATCACCGTCAACGTAAAATATGTTTTTATTGGGATTTTACCATTTGGAGTTGCCGCCTGTCAGAAAATATGTAATTTTAGAGCTGGAAGAAGCCTGTGAGATTAGGTCTTTCAACCCTGTCGTCGTCCTGATGAAGAAGCCTATATAAGCCTATATACGTTGAGTAACCCCCCTAGACATCTCAGGGTCAGATAGCGAAGGCAATAGAAGTCATTCCCTTAGTTACCTGCCGGGAGCCCTTACTATGACAAGGGTGCCAGAGGAGTGAGGAAACGTCACTTAGTCACTCCCGACTTGCAGAATGACTTCTTTTGCTTTCCTGAAACTTCTACTTTGAGCCCGAGCATATCCATGAAAAAGTGATTGCTTTCATGCTACATAGAAACAGTGCTTGAAATCAGTGGATCCTTTTGCCGTAATAAGGTCCAGCAAAGGCACACATACCGTCTCAGGCAAACCTACTGTGCCCCCTGATGCTCAAGAAATAGTCTGGCTGTTGAAGAAGTGCTGGTCACTTTCCAGGTCTTTCCTCAGAGTCCACACATCAGATACGCACCCCTGTTCTCCAGAGCACACCTGTTGTGTCCCTTCTCTTCTTCCACTTTTGATTCCTTTTCTTTCTCTTTCACCTTCTCCTTTTTTCAGGGTGGTGCAAGGAAACCCTAAGAAGAGTAATGCATTTAAACGTAGATTTTAGAAGTCAGGATTCAATCAGAGCTGGGCCAGTCATGAGCGAATTCACTGGGAAGCACAGGGGGACAAAAACCCTTTCCTCCCTTTGTTGGATTTCTTTTCCTTTAGATATTTTTCTTTGTCAGTTTATTTTTCAAGATATCAAAATGTTTGAGGTTTTTTCCTAGGATGTTTTATTTTGGCAGGTACGTTCCCTCCTCATACATTTTTATAGCCGGGAACCCAGTGCTGAATAGGAAGAAGGTGGGAGCTTGAACCGAGTCATTTGGGGTTTTCTTGTTTTGTTTTGTTTTGTTTTGTTTTGTTTTGTTTTGTTTTGTTCCTAGCATGTATATTATATATCACTTTTGACTTTTTTTTTTTTTTTTTTTTTTTTTTTAGAAAATCATGTTCTTTCTGCGTGAACTCTTAGGTAAAATTTAGAGGCTCTTAGGGAATAAAATAAGAACTATGTAGGAGGGATTTAAAGGAATATTAGTGGAGTAGTTAGCATGCCTGATTTTGTATCTTTGAGGGTAACAGGGAACGAATCCCTTCCACAACCTTCATCGTAACTAATCAAACCTATAGACAGTAGGCAGCAGGTTATTAATGTCAGAATCTGCCGTGTATGTGGTCCGTGTTTATGTACATGTGTATATACATTTGCTCGTAGATGTTGGCTGTGATAAGACGAGACCTGTTTTAACAAATTGTAGAATCACGTATGTTCGAAGAGGAGAAAGTCTGTGTATACAGAATCAATTTTAATGTCTGTTTACTTTCATGTCCTCCCAGTTTTGGCAAGAGAACAGACCTGACTATGTCAACATCCAGCTGTACCTCAGTCAGACAGATGGGATGCAGGTATGTGATTGGATGTTCTTGTAAATTAAACAAGGCTCTCGAGGATAGAAGATTTACTGTAGGGGCTGGGCTGGAGGAAGATGTCTGCAGGTGGTTTGAAGAGATGCTTCCCACGGGGAATGCCTCTTCTGGAACGTGTCCAGCAAACTCGTGGCTCGTCCTTGAAGTCATCCGTTTTCTGCCTTTCACTTGTCCTCCTCACAGGGAGCTGAAACAGACCTTTGAGTTCCCCTCTCTCCTCTTCTCTGTTGCCTCATCTAGAGATCAGAACAGACGTGAACAGTTTTGTGATTGTGTTCAGGGAGGGGAGGTTTTATGCGGGGAGAGAAGATAAGGTCATACAAAATGAAGCTTATATCTCTTTAAGGGAAACTAAAAAATCTAACAGACATCACGTATTATTTACTTAACTGCTAGACGCTGTGCTAAGCATTTCATATACATTTTCTTATGTAATTCCAACAGATTCAAGAGGTAAATGATATTGTGAGCCCCATGCCATAGGTGAAGAAACTAGTATTTACATCAAATTGCTGCATAGGTGTAGAAACCTGGGTGTGAATGCTCCCGCAGGTTTTATTTCATCCATTTTCTGTAAGACTTTGAATACAAAATATGAATGCTTGTCAGTTACTGTTGCATCCAGCGCAGCTTGGGACTGTGTCTGGGGATGGGCAACGTAAGACTTCAGAAACAAAGAGACAAAGTAAAGAGCAAAGATGGGAGCAGGGGGACTCAAGATCTCGTGGATCTAGAGCACCGACAGCCTGGTCGACATCATACTTATTAGGAGTACACAGCTCAGAAAAAAATGCGATCAAAGAGGTGGGGCTTCAGATATCCGATAAGCCCTAAATTCTGCTTGCTGGTTAACTGATTAATTTCAGGCCCATCCCTTCCAGGAACAATCACCCTCCTCGGGGTATGCAAGATTTCTAAGTCTATCCTGTTATTGCCTCTGGGACAATCTTGAGATAGCACGTATTTCCCCTGGGTCAAACCGCTCGCTTTCATGCCAGAACAAAGTTCTGTGAATGGATGATCTGGCTTTCCAGGACCTTCCATTGTTTTACCCTAAGGAAATATTGTCGCTGATAGATGCAACTGGTGTTCCAGGTTCTTGTCCCGTCCCAGAAAGAATTCAGAGACAAGACTTAGAGGTTAAAAAGGTAAAGTGAGGATTTATTAAAGGATGGATAGTACACTCTCAGGGGAGAGTGGGCAGGCTCAGGTGAGCAGCGGCCCTGAGTTTCTTTGGCAAGTTATTTACATAGGGTGTAAAAATGAATGGGCGGAATATTCATTGGGGAGGGAAGGGTTTGGTATCATATTCCCTGATTATCATCCCAACTCCACCTTCCCAAAGGGAGGAGGGATTTTTGTCCTTATTTAGTCTGGGTCAGAAGTGTCATGGCGTCGGTTCATGATGGATACTTCTAATCTGCAAGGCTAATTTTATTGAAATGAGGGCATAATGAGTAAAAGGTTACATTCGGACACTGGAAATTCCTGCCTTTTCTGACCTTTCTTTGTTGGTCTCCAGGCCAAAAGGTGTGGCCCCTTATCAGCCCAAAGATTCCAGCTTTTCCTTCTCTGCCCAGGGACCCCTGCTGCTCACATGATGTGTGGTTTCCTGCACTTGGCCTGTGCCCCTTCTTTCTGCCCAATTCCTGCCATTTGGTCTGTGTCCCCCTTTCTCTGCTCATATCTAGCTATCTGCCTGCTCTAACAATATCTGCCCTCCTTCGTGCCCTTATGGTCAATCTTAGGATTGCCCCTCACAAATTTTCTTCAGCATAATATGTGCTATAGGTCATCTACTGCATAAAACATTAAAACGAAGCAAGCATGTGCATTTTAAGCAAGTAAGTGTGAATATAATATTTTAAACTGGAAATTTAAGTGCAGCTTGTTTTCTAGTTGCTTGTTTTCCAGCAGCTTGTTTCCCAGCAGCTTGTTTCCCAGCAAGTTACCTCAAAACTAATCTAACCCTATTTTTTCTAGTCAGATTTCTATCATACTTGGTATGTAAAAAGTATCTCATTTTGCTGCTCTCATGAAGCAAGTCAGTGTCATTATTCCTCATGGTTTCCCTGTAATTAAGGTACGGAGCATAACTTACATCTGGTTCTCAGTTTGTCTGTCTGGGACTCAGACGCTTTCTCCTCTCTTCTCATCTCACTCTTGACTCTTCGCCGCCAATTCAGATCTCATATTCTGTTCACTGTAAACACCAGCCCATTCATTAGAAGCTGTTTGTTGATAGATCCCAAATTTGGAGCTTTTCTATTTTAGGCTGTCATGTCTGGGATCATTTCCCCAAATTTATGATGACAGTTCATAGTATTTTACTCATACAATGAGCCATTATACGACAACTTTGCAGTACAGAAACGCTTCCATAAAACTTACATGCTGCACCCTTTTTGAGAGTAAGCAATTAGAAGGCATTCTTTAACATGGCAGTTACTTACAAATGAAGCAACTAACTGAAGTCTAGGGAAATCAGCCATTTGTAATGATGGCATTCAAGAAGATAATGGATTTTAAAGGGAAAGAGGGAGGAAATGATGCTTCTAAATGACTGTGCTTAATAGGTTGCCATTTGATACTTACATGCTTTGCCTCACAGCAGTTTGGTAGGAAGCCACAACGCCAGCAGAAATGATGTTAGAGAAATGGGTTATTTGTCCAACTCTGTGTCATATAAAATGTAGCACTTTCTTTCTGGCAGAAGATAATTGGAGAAAAATATCAAGCACTGAATTCAAGACTTTTTATTGGACGTCCTCGGTGGAAACTTCTGTTTGATGAAATAGCAAAATGTAATAGAGGGTAAGTCCTATTCCTCAAAAAATTTGACACGTGGCTAATGATCGAATTAAAATATTCCCAAGTCATTACATGAAGTTTTTAAAGATCATTTAGTAATGGGTTTACAAATTACAGAGTTGCTTAAACACTCAATTATCACTGTCAAAGGAGGAAGCAAGGCGGGAAACACCTAACGTATCTGTAATGCCAAATAATTAAAATTTGGTGTAAAAATAGTCTATAAGGTATTTATGAACGAGACTCTCCTACCCACTTTTAAACTTGCATGGACCCGTATTAAAATGGATGTTCATTCCCACAGTATAAATCAGGTGATCACTGGAAATTTTTTAAAAGTCATGTTGGCAAACAAGGGAGTTCTTCTAATAGTTCTAACGTGAATGTGCTGAAAAATCAGCTTTTTTGTACCTTTGTACCAGAATGAATACATTTTTTAAAACTCATAGAGACTGTTATATGCAGTTTCTAACTCAGAAATATCTCCATTTTCTTTTCTTGGAAGCTATAATTCTGTGAAGAATCTTAGCATTATGGACTATATGTGTATGATCTGAAGAAACTGCTACTGAAGGATGACATTCATTTTAGGGCACAGACTAGTGAGCCCATTTGTCTTCTATAAAATTACCGTAGTGCAGAGCGAGGGTCTGTTAAGAGTTCGAAAAGCATTTTGAAAATCATATACCCACTCACACGTTTTAATGTTGGCGTTGAAAAAGTTTCATTATAAGTTTAAATAATTCCAAAGGCTGTGATTTCTAACACATTGCAGATACTGACATTTTAAAATTAATGTAACTCTTTTAAGATATCTACTAGAATCCAAACATCATAGTTTCTAGGCACCAGCCTCATATATTTGCATCTTTTGTCGCTTTCGTTAGCAGTTGGAAATTTTATGTCACTATTTTGTCTATTTGAACTTGTATTTCTGTCCTATTTAACCTGCAGAATTTTATCAAGATTCAATATAGTTTTGCACTTGAACTAATACTTTTGTTGCTAAACTAAACACACTTCTGCAATAAGAATATGTAAATAGATGATTTAATTTTTAAAATTTCCTTTGACTCTAAGGCTCCAGCGATTTTTTTTCTTCTGGATCAAGTTATTAAAATTATTAGCATATAGTTGATTAATTCATAATTTTTAAAATACATTTTGATAAATATAAAAAGGATATTTGATTGTTAATCAGTGAGGCAGCTTAGTAGATCGAGAGCTGTCTGTAAAAGCCCCAATGTGTAAATTTATGGGTGAATGTGATTTATTGAAAGAATCACTGATTCATCATGGCCTTTGGCTTCATCTGTGGAGATTTTGTTCTAGGAATCACGGTGTGAAACCCCAGAAGCAAAATCTAAAAAGGAATATAGCTGCCCATGTAATTCATATAGCAGCCATGCTGGAAAACACTTCTGTGTTTCTTTCCCATGATGAAGTAATTTGGGGTTGAAGAGGGAAGCATTATCTAGAAAGCAAAGGTCCTTTGTAATATTCAGGGCCCTAGTTAAAGATGAACTATAGGATAAAGAAAAAAAAAAATCAACGCAGTCTTGGTTATGTTTCTTTTCTTTCTTTCTCCAAAATCATCCACCTTAGATGTGAGAATCTTGCCACAGTCACCTGGATCTTGCTACGCACCAGACTCCTTCCTCTTTAATGACATTTAACTGACCTCTGACAAGCGTCGTTTTACTAGTTTTCAAAGTAGAGTGCTGGAAACTTTGATAGTTTGGGTTTTTGTTTGTTTTTGCTCAGTTCTGAAACCAAACCCCAAAACAGTAAAGGATCATTTGCAAGAAATTAGTTTGGGACCATTGGTGTCTTTGGCTGCTTCTTAAGAGTTCTCATTTGTTATATAATATTCGTATTGAGAGAGATTTTGTGTGTTTATTTAGTTGTTCATTTTCTTTAAACAGCAAAGCTGATTAAGAAGAACAAATGTGCACCATCTACTGTTGACATTCGTACAACTCTGTCATTTTGTGTATTTGCTCTGGGCAGGCACCTGAGATGCATTATTTTTTTTAAAGGATTTTTATGGTGCATAGTTAAGAAAAGAATGGATCAACATCTTAAGGGTTCATTAACTCAAAGAAGGCACTATTTAAATAGAAGTCTTCATTTTAGATGTACAATTTTGGTTAACTTCATGTATGCAAATTGCTGAGAGAATATAAAGAGAGAAAAATAGAGAACAGAGATATATAAATTTGCACCTATGTATGAGACTGGTCCCTTCCTTGCATGTCTTTTTAAAATTGTTTATTATACCTAAGATCCAGTTTCCTATTATTTATGATAGAAATGTATATCATAGCTTAAGTCAGTTGAATTTATGCATCAGGCAAAAGGAGAAATAGAGGATTAACTTTATGTGGCCTTTGGAGTAGAGAAAACTCCGGGACTGGACTAAATGTCTGAAACTGTATCTGTATTTTGCTGCCTCATGGTGTTTTCAAAACAATACAGATTAAGAATACCTAGGTTTGGTCTCTCTGTCCCTGAGTCGAGTCATTCAAACCTTCTGAGTCTCCAATACAAGGAGTGAATAATCTCTAATGAGTGAATAAGCTTTCATTATATGAGATCATACACTTTAAAATGCGTGAAAAAACAAGTATTGGTGTAATAGGAAAATATGCACAAATGTATTGAACACTTATGGAACTAGTTCCCAACATCTGCTCCCAAACAACATTTTCTGTTAGCATCCAAGTCTGTGTCTACCCATCTCAACAAAGTGTTTGTAGATAAATCTCTAGATGATCGTTGGATTGCAGCAACCTAATGAAAATTAATTCAAATGAATTGCAAAGATTCATTGCAGATCTTGAAAAGTTGTAGGATTTCATTGTTAGTGAAAGTGACATTGGGGAACTCCTCAAATTCTACAAGGCTCTCCTGGAGCTAAAGTAGTTAACAACTGGAAGACAAAATGTTAAAAAAAAAAAAAAAATCATGCATGTGCTTTGAAAATAATTATTTTATTATGAAGTACTTAAGATAAGCCTTTGGGAAATCTGCAGAATTAAAAACAAATTAACTCTATAGTTGCCCTGTGAAACCAAGAAAGAAAATAACAGTATCTTATTGTCATAATGCATTGTTAACAGAGAATGCATAGAAATAGACAAAATGTATAGAAAATTACATTAAGGCTTTTGTGGGTTTTTGGTGGTATAAATTCAGTAGTTAAGTTATAGTCATTTTAAGTAATCCATTGTATCTAGCTCTGGTTTTAATAGTAATCTGAGTTTTATTAAATGTAAGAATTAATTTTTGTACTTCTTTGTTATTCTCTTCCTTCTGCTCACTTTGGCTCTTCTCTCACAAATTTCTTAAGGCGGAACTGGAGGTCGCTATTTTTGACATTTGTTCTTTTCTAATGAACGTATTTTAATACTGCAAATTTCCCTCTAAACACCGCTTTAGCTACATACCACAAATTTTGATATTTTTGTTTTCATTTTTTTACAGAGCAAAAAAATCTTTAATTTTCCAAAAGATTTCTTTTTTGATCCATTAGTTACTCCGAAGTACGCTGTTTAATTTCCAAATACATGGGTATTTTACAGATATCTATTTGTTCTTGATTTCCTGTTCAAACGGGTTTTAAGAAAACATGCTCCTTTTGACTTCAGTCCTTTAAAACTTATTGACAACTGTTTCACTGTCCAGAATGTGGTCTGTCTTGATTAATGTTCCATGTGCACTGAAAAAGGGAGTTTGTATTCCATTGTTTTTGGGGAGATCACCCTACAAGTATCAGTTAGTTCTAATTGGTTGATAGTGGTGTCCAAGTCTTCAATACACTTCCTGATTTTCTGTCCACTTGTTCTATCAATTAGTGAGAGAAGAATATTGAAATCATCAACTATAATTCTAGATGTACCTGTCTTTACAGTCCTATCTATTCTTGATACACGTATATTGAAGTTTTTAGTTCTAGGATTTAATTGTAGTGTTTAAACTACGTACATTATGTTTTATTATTACATTGTATTCATTAGAAAATAAATTACATTTTACTTTTACATGGATTAAAAATAGTTTTTTCCAGCTTTATTTGATATAATTGATATACAATGTTGTGTAAGTTTAATGTGTACAATGTAATGATTTGATATGTGTATGTTGTAAAATGACTACCACAATAATGTTAGTTAGCGTATCTCATCTCACACAATTACAGATCTTGTGTGTGTGGTGAGAACTTTTAAGATCTACTATCTTTGCAGCTTTCATATGTACTGTGCAATATTGCTAACCATGCTGCACCTTACATCCCAGAACTTTTTCCTCTTATAGTTTGTAATTCTTTGTCGGTCTTCCCTCAAACCCCACCTCCCCCACCTGCCTCTGGCAACCTCCAATATACTCTCTGTTTCTATGAGCTTTTTTTTTTATTCAGATTCCACATATGAGTGAGATCATACAGTATTTGTCTTTTGTCTGATTTATTTCACTAATCACGATGCCTTCAAAGTTCATCCATGTTGTTGTAAATGGCAGGATTTTCTTCTTTTTTTATGGCTGAATAATATTTCTGTGTGTGTGTATGTGTGTGTGTTTGTTATCACATCACATCACATTTTCCTTGTTCATTTATTCATCTATAGAGATTAAAGTTGTTTCCGTGTCTTGATTATTCTAGATAATGCTACAATAAACATGAGGGCAGATAACTGTTCAAGATAGTAATTTCATTTCCTATGGATATATACACAGTAGAGGGACTGCTGGGTCATATGATGGTTTTGTTTTTAATTTTTTGAGGAACCTCCATACTACTGTCCGCAGTGGCTGCACCGGTTTACATTCCCACCAGCAGTGCACAAAGCTTCCCTTTTCTCCACAACCTCGCCAGCACTTACTTCTTGTCTTTTTGATGATAGTTACTCTCACAGGCATGAGATGATATCTCATTGTGGTTTTCCCTTGCATTTCCATGATGATTAGTGATGCTGAGCACATTTTCACAGACCAGTTTGCCATTTCAATATCTTTTTTTGGAAAAATGTCTATTCAGATCTTTTGCCTATTTTTAATTGGATTATTTTTATTGATATGTATTTGATTTACAATATTATATTATTTTTAGGCGTACAACATAGGATTCAAAGTTTTTATAGATTATACTCCATTTAAAGTTATTATAAAATATTGGCAGTATTCCCTGTGCTATATAATATATTTTGGTAGCTTATTTATTTTATACATAGCAGTTTTGACCTGTTAATCTCCTCCCCACTTCCCTCTCTCCACTGGTACCTGCTGGTATGTTTTCTATATCTGTGAGTCTGTTTCTGTTTTGTTGTATTCGTTTTAATTTTTAGATTTCATATATTAGTAATAACTTTTATTTTATTTGTTCTTTTTAATATTGTTGGACTTGTGTCCGGCATGCAGTTTTATTACTTGGGTTCAGTTTGATCTTTTCAAGGCTTGCTTTTAAGCTTTGTTAGTATAGGTCCAGAGCAGCCTCTGAACTAAGGCTGATTTTACCAACATCCTTCCTACTCCTTGCAAACAACGTAATACCTTTCTGAGGACATTACCCACTGCCAGTGTATTACATATAGATCTTTCCATCCTGGTTTGTGGGAATCTGAATTGTTGACAACCTTGCATAAACTCTGAGAACTGTTTAGCTTACTGCTCCCTGGGAGTTCTTTACCCAGTTTCACGTGGTTTCCTCTCACGCACGAGGAGATTAGGACTCAGCCAGACGTGAGGGTACTCCTCTGCAGATCTCCAGAGCTTCTTTCTTTGGATATAGCCTCCCTTCCATATTCTGTTCCACAAGTTCTAGCTTCTTTGGCCTTCATGACCTCCATTCTTATCTTTAACTCAGTAAGACCACCAGCCTCTGCATGAGTCTCCCTCCTCTGTGCTGCAGCCTGTAAATTGCCTTCAGGCAATAAGCAGAGAGTTGTTGGACTCACCTTAGGTTTTTTTGTTTGTTTGTTTTCTTTCTTTTTTTTCTTTTCAGGGATCACAGTTCTGTGCTGACTGTTGTCTAGTATCTGGAAATACTTGTTTCATATATTATTCACTTTGTCCTACTTTGTTAATGCAAGAGGGTAAATCTAGTCTCTATTACTCCATCATGGCTGTAAGGAAAAGTTTATTTTATAGTTCTTTGTTTCATTTTTCAAGGTAAAAAGTTTTAATAAAATCTTTTTTTCAGTGTTTATTATAAATTTTGGTATCCATTTAAATGGATTCACTGCCTTTTTTTCAGCACCAATTATTCTCAGATAATGAGTACATGCTGTATTTGTTCAGGATATGATAAGAATTGTTAATCATTTTGATATCTTAGGAAGAATTCGATGCAAATCAACAAACTCTGGAGGAAGATCAATGTGAAATACTAGTTATTTCCTGGGATTTATTTATTCTATTTGTTAGGAATGTGTCTAATTTATTCACTAAAATTTTATGCTAGCAATAAAACCTGCTTGGCATTTGTTACAATTATTGCAGTGCATGAATAAAATAGAAAATGTATTCAGATTAATATGCTGTTTGTTTCAATGTGGATATAAATTAGTCACTTAAAATTATCCTTTCAAATTGGTATTAGCTTTCCTCTCTTTTCTCTTATTCACCGCTGCTCATGAAAAATCCATGGGATCTTTAGGGAAGAAAATGTTTGTAAAACATGTAGTATGAGGAGGGCTGAGATGGCCCAGAGTGGGTGGACATCTGCTTATGTGTCACATATGTGGGGCAGCTGACATTTATCAGTCGCTGTTCTTGATTTGGCTTCTGCCCTTTCCAATGACATGCAGACTGCAGATAATAAGCAGATGTGTGCTCCTAGTTATATTCTTTGAATTATCTTGATTTCTAGTATGAAAAGCATGAGGTCAGTAAAAAATCTGCCTGGTGGTCACTTACATTTGGAAATAATTGGAAACTTACTTTCAGTATGCAAAGCAGCAAATTAACTTTGTTAACGCCTTAGACATACTCCTAAAGCAGACTTCTTGTCATGTTCTGCCTAATTTTCCACCTGATTTTCCATTTTCTCCCTTTCCCTTTCCAGGAAAACAGTTGGTGTATTTTGCTGTGGACCCAGTTCAATCTCTAAGACTCTTCATAAACTGAGTAACCGAAGCAATTCATATGGGACGAGATTTGAATACAATAAAGAATCTTTCAGCTGAAAACCTTTGAGATGAACCAGGACTCTAAAGAAGGAATGAGTGCAATTTCTAAGACTTTGAAATGCAGCTGAATCAAACAACTGTGTCATGCCAAAGAGTAACAAGGTTTTCTTATTTATGATTATTTAAAATGGAAGTACAGAGAATGTGGCAAGATGACAGGTCACATTACATGCTTAATCTGGAAACCAAAGAGGCCCTGAAGAATATTTGATGTGATTACTCACTTTTCACTGCTCAAATTAAAAGAAAACTATCAGATGCACGCTGTTGATTTTTATGGCAGATTCAAGAACTCCCTGGTGAGGAGTTCCATCCGCTCACTGTGAGGCTGAGAGCCTTGGTCCTCTTTAAATTGTTTTTGGTTGAACAAGATGCAAGATTGAACAAAATTAAAAATTCATTGAAACTCAGATTACATTTTCTACGTGACTATAAACAGAGTAGCTTTGATTTAGAAGAGCTCCAGGCAAATGTATTAGGTGTTTGAAAATGCAGCACAGGACTGTGTGTTGATACGGGTACTTTGAGTCAACGTCTAACCTTGCTCACTACTGACGCTCATACCTCTGCTTGGTATCTGTAGACTTTACACGCAGTGAACTGCGTGCAGATGTTGATATAATATCTGTTTTTATATTTTTCTCTCTTCTGTGTTCTTTTGTCTAGAGAAGTCCCTTGGCATGTGTTAGACACAATGATTTAATCGGTCCTTTTCATCCCCAATTTATTTAATCTATTATGATTGCATTGTAGTGAGGAAGATATCATTCCTGTAAATTATAAAGGGACATGTAGACTAATAACTTTTTTTCCTTTTCAGCATTTTGGCCTCTGTTATTTTTATTTACTCTTTTATTCCCCCTAGTGTCATTTGTCTTCATTTTAGCCTCTTAAGGTGCTTTATGTAATTTGCACTTGGAAGACCAAAGAGTGTTGTGTCATCTGTGGTCACTGAGATAGGAGTTCTCTCTCTTTTGTCGCACGTTGGTTTATGCTGGAGACTTTGAGAGTATAGTCACATTCCTGAATAGGAAGCGTTTCTTTGACTTTTTATACAAGAGACAACACTTTGTTGATTATTCAAATTTAAGTTCAGAATCAAGATTATTATTGTTGCACTGTCAGGTATTCTGAGTCTTGATGAAGAATGAGTGAGCATAAAGTCCCTGTTGGGGCAGTGCCGTGTGATCCTGTCAGCTTATGCTCCCTGGTCATACCCTTGGTTCAGAGGAAAAATCCACTTTGCTATTTTAAGAATTAAGGTATTTCTACAATTTAGTGATTTTGTTTTGTAGACATCTGTTGCTCTCAGACAGTGCCCATTGCTGAAATCAGCAGTGTAGCTTGTCTTGCCTCCGTTAAAATGTTGCAGTATAGAACATAATATGATAGATGCTGCTGTCATTTTTTGCTCTGATTCACCGATAGCAATCAAGCATGTTAACCCATCTAGCATTAAATGCCCAGAAACATATCACGTACAGCTAGTTCTTCCTCTCCTTGGACCTCTTTCTTTTCCCTTCTGTGGAAGGAAAGTGAGTCAGAAAAAAGATACGGGGAATGTGCAATGTTTCTGCAGATTTAGCTCTGAAGGCATATTTAATAACCAGTAAGCACATCTTGGCCACACTTTCTAAAATAAAAATAATTTTCATAAAAACACTGAACAGAGAGAACTGTTCAGAAGAAACTTGAGTTAGTACAGGCTTGGTATATGATAGTCTCTAATAGTTATAATTTATTTATGTGATTATATTAATATACCTACTTTGAGTAAAACTGGTGGAAGATTTTTCAAGGAGAATGATCTTTCCGAATAAGTCTTCTTTTCTAGGTGAGCCTCTTTGCCTATTTTAATGTTCAAACACTGAGTGTTAAACACGAAATGTTTGCTTCTGTAAGTAGGAATGATACCAGGACTTCATCATATGTGCATAAGAGAGCTTTGTTTTGTTTCTGAGGATTCTTTCTCTGGGGCCAATTCTTGTTAGCCCAATCTTAAAACTGTAATTTTAGTGGCAATAAATGTTAAAATTGAAATGTTATCCTTGAAATCTCTGTAAGCTTACTTTACCTTTGCAACAATAAAGCAGACAGAGTTTCTTCACAAGATGACACAAGTTTAAGAAATGGAATCTATCTGAGTATGCACTGCTGTGAGTGGCTTTGACGCAGGAAAACGGATGTGGGGTGTGAGGAGGGCGTGTCCCAGGCTTCGGTTGAGCCCCTGGGTCGTGCCCCGCCAAGTGTGGGTCCTTGGCTTCGTGCAGGAAAGAATTCAAGAGCGAGCCACCGTTGAGTAAAGGTAGATTTATTCAGAGAGATACATCAAAAAGCAAGAGAAAGACCACGAGGAATGGGGGTTGGGTGCTCAGATTAGAGTAAAAGTAGGTACACATTCTATAGACATTCCTTTTCCATCTCTGAAGAGGGAGAGAGAAAGAAAGAGAGGTGGCAGTGGCCATGATACACCATGCTGCCAGTTTTTATGGGCTCAGTGGCTTCATATGCTAATAAGTGGAAGGACCAGTTTAACTAGCCTGGGGAAGGGGCTGGGATTCCCAGGAAGTTGGCCATTTCCCACTTTGACATTTTGTGGCTAGCCTTGGGACTGCCATGGCACCTGTGGGCATGTTACTCACCATGTTAATCTATTACAATGGGCGTATAGTGGAGCTCAAGATCTGCTAGAAGTTAAATCTCTCATCATCCTGAGCCTCAAGGCCCACTGGCGGTTGAATCTTCCACCATTTTGATGTTAATTGCTGTAGCATTCCTTGAATGGCTGTGCCCTGCCCCCTTCCTGTCTCAGCTTTAGGGGTTTATTATGTTCAATGGCACTGGCTTCTGTGTGACTGTGGCAAATTGCTCCTCATTCTGGGCTTAAGATTTCTTATTGGACTAGATCAATAGTTACTAGCCATTTTTTTTTTATTAATGTAACTTTTTGAGAACCTGGTTGAAAATTAATGTTATGGCATACCTGCATAGTATTACATACAATTTTGAGAGGCTCCAAGTCTCCAGAAGACCCATTTTTAAGAACCTCTGAACAAAATAACCATCATGATAGATTTTTTTCACCTGTATCTTTCCATTCTCTGACTTTTTTTTTTTTGGAAGAAACTATCAATTTTTTATAGCATTATACTAAGAAATTAACTGTGTGCACAAAGTAAAGGAAATTCTCTTTATATGCCCCCAAAGAATCCAACAGAATCCTCCATTCAGTTCTTAATCTTTCTTGGGGTCTCCTGCTTTAGGTTAAGAGAACGCTGTGATTTTTGCATATCAACAGTAATAATAAACTCATATTCACACACAAACACCCCCCCCTACACATACATTTAGGGCATGTTTATTGTGTTTTTGGTTTTTCTTACTTATCTTGTTTTTTTTTTTTAATGCAAGTTAAAAGTGAAATGATTGATAGCTATTTATTTAGTGACTGTAAATGCCAGTTGGTTGATTGTACAACACTTAAAACAAAGAAAGAAAAGCCACGTGGACAAAGCATAGCGTGAACTGATTGACTCTATACATCCATGTTCCTTAGAAACCCCCCAAATCAAGTGTTTACTTGGAGCATTCACAACAGGTGATGGGTTTAAATTATAAAGCATTGTTAAAGAGGCTTGCTAAAAGCAAATGGGCCAGGGTTGTCATCAATAGATAATGTTGGTGCTGAAGAGTATTCATTATATTAGAGAGGAAAAAACTAAGTAAAGAAAAAAAATATTTTTTCCTTAAGGATGATTAACTCAGCTGAACAGTGATTTTTTTTTAAGCAAACCATGAGACCATTTAAAAGTGCCACGCATGATGAAAAGTTCCCTTTTCTTGTGCTAGCCAAGATAATTTCACATCCAGTTATATTACAGAACATAAAATGCTGAAGTTAGGAGGACTGTAATTTGGCAGTTGAGGAATCGGAAGCACAATGAAAGATGAAAAATGTGCTTCAAGTCATCCATTGAGTTTGCCTTGTGTGGAAACCTGAGTTTGGCTCTTCTTTCTTTCTTCCTTTCTTTTTTTTTTTTAGTTTACATATATGTACTGATCATTGTTTCTAAGAACAATTTAGAGCTTTAGCTTTTTAAACTTACATAGTTATCAAAGGAATAAAGCCAAGCACAAAATAAGAATCAACAGAATGCAGTAATCCAATCATAAAGGACAGTCAAATGTGCCTACATATATTCAAGAAATTAGTCATCTAAGTTACAAATAATAAGTAGTTCATTTGTGTCCTTTTTTTTTTTAGATTCCACATCTAAGCGATATCATATGGCATTTTTGTTTCTTTCTGGCTTACTTGATGTAGAATGACGATCTCCAGGTCCATAAACTCTGCTACTGAAAGGCCCTCGCCCCTCCCTGTCACATACACGTCTAATATGTCATATCTAGTTCTGTTAGTTTGAATCTCCCTATAAACTACTCAGTGCTAGGTGGAAAATAAGGTGCTGAGTGTTAATTCCAGATTCAGATACAGAAAATCCCCATCTTTTTCCCTATTTATCTTCGATTCTAAATTTGTTCGCCTTATATGCTTTGCTTATTAGAACTTATTTCCAGTTAGCAATTTTAAAATATGACAGTTGTGGTAAAGGGATTATGTCCTCCAGAAGTTTGTAATGGAGAAATACGTAACAGTATAGTTTCTAGGAAATGCGAATAGTGTAATTTTAAATTTAGATTCATAGACAAAAGTCGTAACTTCACCAGCTTTCTAACCACCCAGGGAAATGTTGATATTAAAACAAATGACTGCTGTTCTCTCTTCACGTGACCATAATATGCTTCTTGTTCAGGAAAAGAAAGTCAGCTTTTTATAAACTCATGAGGCAGGAAATAAATGAAGTCAAGCATAATGAGATTGACATTTGCTTCAGCAGCCACAGAACAATGAGAACTGGCCGCTTCCTTGTCTAAATCTCCCTTCCATTACCCTGATGTCTTTATTCCGTTCTGTAGTATTCTCAAAGGACAGAGTTGCAAAGGCTAGCTAGATGAGGGTTTTCGAAGGAAAGAAGCAGACTCCTAACACTTAGCAAAGAAGGGTCCACTAAAGGAGAAGAGAAAAAAGACCACGTGAATCATTTAAAATTAGCAAAGAGTTAAGCAATGTTGTTTTAGAACAGATACTGGTAATTTTTTTTTGAAGCGAATATACAGAATTGTTATTTTCTCCTATACAGAAGACTGCTATTCTTATTTACCAAAGCTAAAAATAGATTTTTTAAATTATATTTTACACTGTAGCAAAATCCCCAGAAACCTTAATGCAGTGTTAAGCTACAGTTTAAGAATTGGTAAGGGTGAGGAATGCCTCAATAGGAGCAAAACTTGGAGGGGAAATAAAGGGAGTCAAACAAACGAAAATTATTCAACACACGAGGACATGATAACGCTTTTTTCCATAATTTAATAGATGATCAAGTGTGTGGCAAGACTATCTATTACTCTGGTTGAGAAAATGTAAAGACTGCAGTGTTTGGTTCATTTTGAGGAATCCTTTCACATTTTTATGGCTACTAGAATTTTAGCAGAAGCTTTACTTTTGATCAGAGTTACATCGGGCTTCTGTAAGAATTAGAGCTTGAATGAGCGCTGGTTGACCCAGAGACAACCCTGGCGTTTAGGTGATAACCAGCACCCCATAAATGCTCCTGACCACGTGGCAATAAAGAAGGAGAGGCGGCCGTGCGTTGTGTCAGCTGCATACGTTGCCCATTGACACTCGTCATTGCCGGGCTGTATTTCTCAACTCTTATCCTTCCATCCAGGGAGTGAAATCTTCCTAACAACACAGACTCTGAGAAAGACATTCTCTCTGTTGTCTCGTAACGGTGTATCTGTTCACCTCTATCAGCACATTCATCTGACCCTAGTTATCCTTTTAGGGTGGCAATACAATTCATTTTAGTGGTGAGAAATGTCCACCAGGGAGCTTACTTGCCTGCTAAGAAAAAAATATGATAGCCAATACACTGGCTAGGGAGAAAGCAGTTAAATCTTCCAGGGTGCCCTCTCCAGGTGAGCCTTCAGGAATGTAAAGCACCTTACCACACATGTCCGTGCTCTGTGATTAGATGTGCCACATGGTTTAGTCTCCAGGCTCCCAGGGACTACCCAGTTCAGGTAGTTCAGCTCTTGAGTCAGCTTGGCATCTTCAGTCACGTAACTGGGTACCCACTAGGTACAATTACATCCTTGTTTAAACATGGCAGTTACCTGCTCACCAAATGGCATTAGCAGGAAACTGCCTTTAGTTTCTTCTCTTTTCATTAAAATTTGATTTAAATTCAGAGATGGGAAAAACAGAAATCACTTTAAAAAATGGGGATAATTGGCGGCTGTTCTGTTCTTCCCTGAGAGCCTGCCGATTTCATCATTTTGCTCAGCTTCCTCCAGTGTGTGGGATGAACAGAATCCTGGGTTAGGAATCAGAAGACTTGTAACCTTTATCCCTGAAAAGTATTAGAGCATGAGTGTAAAAACAGGAATAAGATCTACCTCTGCTAAACTTACAGGAATGCATCTGGGGAGAAGGGGAAAGGGTGGTGAAGAAAGATGCATTTCCTGGGCAAATCTTCTTTAATAGGTTTTTTGACAATGCAGTAAAAATAAAACACTACTCTAAGAAAGTAAAAGCACAGGTTTTATGAGTCACAGTCTGTTGTAACTGAAAGAATTACTATTTGTTGTCTGGGCAAGTAAAGAAGTCGCCACAAGTAGATCGGCACCACTGTCTCTCTTTGCTCTTCTGAGGTTCCCATCAACAAAGTCACCTTGTTTGTCCAGTGCCTTCTGAATTCCTCCTGACTATATTTGGTCAGGCTCAGCGTGGCTGAAGATTGCTGTGTTGATCTATGACAAGTGAGCTAGGAATTTCTGAGAGGGGTTATAAGTAACCAGCATATTTAAGGTTTGATGGAGGAAAAAGCAGGTGTTTTGAGACACCCTACTGAATTAAAACCAAGAAATAATTCTAGGACCAGAAATAATTCTAAAAAAGAAAAAAGCGCTGCATTGTAGCTACTTTTTTTCTAGGTGGGAATAAAATAAATTTATCTTTTCCTTACTCTTAAGAAAGATACTTCATGTTACGTATTTTCATCAACACTTACATTATTTTGCAAATATTTGTATTTAAAATATGTATTGTCTAGGTATGTGAGAGAGAAAGAATATTTTTGATGATGGATTGAAAGAAAATTGCCTATATGAAAATTACATTCTGCAATAATGTGTGATGATCTTTTCCAACTTTCATAATAAGCATTCAGTGGCGGCAGGTTCTCGACTGGAGGAAACATAGTCCACTCATCACAGTGTGAGACCCCCAGCATTCTAGGTGTGGTGTCTGATTTTTGTTGGGCTAAATTGAAGCATGAGTTTACACAGTGCTGGAGAAGAAGCACTAAACTCAGATTCAATTCCTGTAAAGAATTGGAAAAAAAAATACATTTATTTTTATATGTAATTGTATTGTTGTAGAGTTATGGTATGTTTGTAGAAAACCTTCATTGTTTTCCTAACAAATAAAGGTTGGACAAAAATACTTAAAATTCCTTTCATTGTAAATGAATTGTTCACCTTTGGCAGTAATCAAGAATTTTAATAAGTAATCAAGTAATCAAGTAATCAAGAATTTTTTCTAAGATTTTGAGAATGGGTTAATATTGTTTGCATCTTAACGAAAGAGCAAATAATCACACTGGTCTTAACTTGGGAAGGCATTAGACGATAGTTAAGAAATGTTCCCCTGGGAAATTTTGACCGTGGTCTAATTGCAAGCTTCTCGACATTCTTGTAACTCTGAGTTCAGCAGGATATATAATTGGGAATTATGGAATTCCAATCTCTAAATTTTCTATGCTAGGTTTGGCATTTGGATTTTATTTTTCATTTCTTTGTTTTTGATATCATTCTCAAATCTCATAATTGGACTCATTAAAAGACTGAAATATTTATATGATTTTAAGATGTGAAAACTACATATTTTTCTTCACAAAAAATGAATAAAATACAATATGCTCCTTATGAATTCTAAATGTTGAGTTTTTATACTTGATCGTCGAGGATTTCTGTTTTACCTGAACATTGCCTATTCTGTAAATATTCTCTTCCATAGAGAAACTCCTGCTTAAAGGAGTTTGTTAATTTTTTTCCAATATATCACTGTCTCCCTTTTTTGAAATTTGTGAAGTACATAAAATAAGGCAGAATAAGAGTGTAACTTACAGGTGTGCCTGACATTCACATAGGTGGAATGTGAGCAGTTTGCCATAAACTCAGTTTTAGATGCATCAGTGTTTAGTAACATCTAAAAGCTAGCTGTGTGATTTCCCCATAAAATGCAGACCAGCGTTTTCTCTAAGACTTATTCCACTTTGCGTTTCTGGGTTGGCTGTGAACCTATAATTTTAGAGTGGACAGGATGAGTATACATGATTATGGTCACTGTAAAGTCCCACAATATACCTAGTAAGGAACACAAAATTGGAAAGCCTTCTTGTGTCAGCAGGATGAAAAGATAATTTGCTTCAGAATAAAAGACATGCTACCTGCATCTCTAAATGTATGCTCTTTATGTTAAATTATTATTCATTGTTTTCTTTAATCTAAAAGTCATTCATGGGTCAAATCGGATGCCACAGTGCTCTAATTTATACAGCTTTTAGGAGAGGTAACTTCTTTTCAGGGTTTAAACAGGTGACTTCACTATGTGGAACCGCATTGTTCTCCATCAATTCCTACCACCTTACGATCCTTCAAGTGATTTATTTTCAGTGAATCTGTTTTCCTGTGATGGTGTCTTGCCTCCTGTATTTTGCCAAGCTGTCATGCGTTCTGTAATGGGCATTCCAATGGTCAAGTTCAAGTGCATTTAAACAGCAAGGTTAGCAGTTATGTGTTTGCATTCCCTATGTGCACTGTTTGCTTTGTGTCACAGTGGGGTCATGAGTGCCTGTTTTAGTAGCATTAGTGTTGTGAAATTACTCATCAGCAGCGGCCAGTGAGGGAAGAACACGAAAGATAATTGGGAAAAAACGTTTGTGGGGGTGTGCAAATCAAGGAGACTTTGATGCAAACCTTACTTCTGAAGATTAAAAGTTTCTCTAAAATGCCTTCCCTTATTCATATTGATGACCTCGCTGTCAGGACTGTGTTTGCCAGAGCTCAAAAATATGAAAATGTGGGACAATAAAAGTTTCTCATCAGACTTTTTATTAGGCAATGAAATACATCAGAAATCTTTTTAAGTGGCTGCTGTTACAGAGGCCCTGTTTGCAGCTTGCTGATAAATATGTCATCAACTGGGAGATATAAGCAAAAAGCCAAACCTGATTTTGCATGTCAGATATAGAACCCAAGGTATTGTGTAAAAAATACTTTTTGACTCAGAGTGACTGTTAGTTGTGACAGATCTCTGTGTCACCTTATTGCATTTTGACAAGGTGATTTCTGAAATGAAATTCCAGGTTTGTTCTGACAAAAGACTTTGGTCAGAGGTTTTGACTACTCAACAAATTAAGACTTCAGGTTTTTAGAGTAACTGCTTGTCTTGTTTCTTTTTCACGATGGTGGTGAGAAGTGGTTAATTATTTTAAATCTCTAATAGGATGCTTGGGAAAAAATATATCTTGGTCTCCCAAAGCAGAGGGGAAATAATATGTCTAGTAACGTGTTACAACTACGTAGGTTTTGTGAAGCTTTGCCTTTGGAGTAGTTACTGTACATTTTAACCTTACCTGTTAGTAACAGGAAGGGTACCCTCAGTTTGATCAGCTGGCAGATGAGCCCTGGGAGCCACAGCTCTGCGCTGAAGCTGTAGTGTGACTACAATTTCTCTTCTCAGTTGTCTGACGTCAGCTCCTCTCCTCACCGGTTTCCTTGAACCCAGCTTTAACCTGAACCTGTATCAGGAATCTTGTATATGTTTTGGTTTCCTATTGGTTCCTTAACTCAGCTATAGACCTTAGCATCTCAAGGTCCTATGCTGTATACTTAGCATAGCCTATTTGTTGGGGTCCTTAGATGAACCCAGGCTCTGCTTCTGCCTTAACCTTTTATCCTTGGTTCTGAGTTTTCCTTTGTCTTGGGGCTTCAGAAATCACCCATGCCCCAGCCCTGCCAGCCGCAGCCCTTCCGTGCAGGTGGTTGCTGGAGCTGCCCATCACACGCGGTGTGCTACCAGCCCAGGTGTTGTTGTGGTAGGCTTGTAGGTAAAGTTTATTTACATAGGAAGTGAAGCTGCAGTTAAGTCTTGCTTTTTCTGGTAGTTTTGTTCTATTCCTAGATGCCACAAAGACACACTGAATTAGTGAATACTGAACCATTGCTCCCAGTTAGATTCTTGTGAGCCTCTGATCACAGTATTTTTATCAACCAAGCAATACATGACTTTGTTTATGTGTGTTTCTGTTTAATATACATGGTTTCTTATTTAATATATATGGTTGATTCATTAACGCTGAATCACAGCCAAGAGCACTATAACTCGTGCCTGAGTGAAGCTTGCCTAACACGCACCTGTTCTCCGTAAGGCACGTCACAGCCACCTTGCACCTGGGGGCAATAGACAGGACTTCACTTCCCTCAGGGAGCATTTTAAACAGTGAAATCGCCAACAAAAGGCACAAGCATGCAAAAAGTGTGGCACTAAATGGACCACAAAAAAGGACACTTGATTATACTGTGAGAGTTGAAGCCTTAGTTGACATCAGCGGGGAACGCAGGCCTCAAGGGACCCAAATTTTTTTGTCGCTCTGTGAATGTTCCACAAATGACCGTGAAAGTACAGCGAGTATGAATTTGAGGTTACAGAAAATGTAGCTTGTAGGTGATTTGCAAATAAGGAATCCATGAATAACGAGGCTCTGCTGTATCCATTTTCCCCGGGCGTGGTGGCTGGGAAGGAGGATTCTGTGCGTTTTTGTGGCTGTAGTCTTTACCCTTCACTAGTTACTGGTTTTGAACTCACTTTTCTGTAGGAGTAAGAGGTGCTTCTCCATCTGGGTCTGCCGTTCTCCTTTCCCTTCTTCCACCTCAAGAACAGGCAATACTTACTTGATTGGCTAGAGGGTGACATTGCTATTGGCCCACATTCACTATTAGGAGACACAATTATTTTGTGTAAAAAATTGTGCATACATTTGTGTTCAGATAAAAGTTAACCTACCAAGCCTGAGACTGCTCTTCTTCTTAGGAAGAGCTTCTTGCAGGATTGGCCACTCGCTGGCATCTGGAAACTTAGATTTCAGGGGCATTCCCACCACCTGAACTGCTCATTGTAACTAAACTTTTGTGCAACCAATAAAGTTTGTACTGAACACTTGTTTTCCTTCCAAGAGTGTGGAATTTTGATGAGTACTAGGCAGAGGGTGCCTACGTGATCAACCCCCAATAAAACCTCGGGCACTGAGTCTCTAATGAGTTTCCCTGGTTGATAACATTTCATAAAAGCTGTCACAACTTATTGCGGGAAGACTTGTGTGTGCCTCGTATGACTTCCCTGGGAGAAGACTCTTGGAAACTTGTGCCTAGTTTCCGCTGGACTTCACCCCACACACACACCTTCTCCCTTTGCTGGTTTTGCTTTGCATCCTTTTGCTGTAGTAAATCTTAGCTGCGAGTACAATTATGTGCAGTCCTGTGAGTCCTTCATCAGAATCACCAAACCTAGGTCATACTGAGCACCCCGGCTATAACCTGCATGACTCAGCACACTTGGACCTCTGCAGCCACAGGTTTTGCATCTGAGGATTCAACCAACCAGATCACTTCGATTCAAGATTGGGTGAAACTGTGGATGCTAATCCTGCAGATTTGGAGGGTGGACCGTGTTCATTGAACTACGTCATTGTACGTAAGAGACTTGAGCATATGCAGATTTTGATATCCACTGGGGATCTTGGAACCAATCCCCTGTGCATACTGAAGGACCACTATTCCTTGTTTTCTCACTGTCCTTCTATGTACCTGGGAGGGAAGTAGATGCAGGAACTTATCCCATACTTTCAGCTCTCTCGTCCATCTCTTCTATTCTGTGCATATGACTGACCCCTTAAAGTAGGCTGCTGTCTTTTTTGTTGTGTCTCCTTTCTCTCTTTACTTTCTGTTCTCTGTTTGACAGATCAAGGGCAGTAAGTGAGTAAGTGCCCCAGATTTGTACACATCTTTTATTACAAGTTGAAGATTCCATTTGGGACTACTTTTTTTTTTTAAGACTTTTTTTTTTTGTTGTTTTTTAAAAAATCCTTTTGTGTGTGTGTGTGCATGTGTGAAGGAGGTAATTTGATTGATTGATTGATTGATTGATTGATTGATTTTTAATGGAGGTACCAGGGATTGACCCCAGGACCTCACGCATGCTAAGCATGCACTCTACCACTGAGCTATACTCTCCCACTGGGACTATTTCTTAAGTCTCACGCACAACCTAGCTTTACAAGAGAACCCCAAGTTGGGGTTAGACCCTGGCTCAGTTACTAATACCACATTCTCTCCTCTTTGAATACTGTGTATTATATATACCTCTTACACAACACCTGACACAAAAGTGAGGCAGGACAAGATTCAAACATTCTTTGGTTCCTTTTGTTAAATATCATTAATATCATTAAAATACCACCCCTCACTCTAATACTCCTCATCTGTTTCTCTCCTTTTTCTGCCCATCCTCTTCTTCAACTTGTCTGCTCCCATGGTTTCCTTGAGTGGATTATGGTGGTGCAGTCTGTGTCGGGAGAACCAGCTGTTCCCCAGGGTATCCCTTGTTCTCTTTGTTCTCTTCCTGGGCTCCCCAGCCCATCACTTTTCATCAAATCTCATAATTCCCACCGTAACCTACAGAACAGGTTATATTCCCAAGAAAAGCAAACTTTGCTCCATTAGTCGTTCTTTACTGCACTTCGGAAAACCACAGGCTACCATTTTTCCTGTCAATATTTGATTTATTTCAATACAGAGCAATCACTGTACCTGAGACAGCAGTTTTAGAGTCAATACACAGCACAGTGATGCAGATTTGATTGCTTATGAGATGTCTTATTTTTAGTATTATACTTTATCATGGAGCCTTTAGGTTTCTGTCAAGACGAATGTTGATGGCTGGTTCCAGCTGACTTCATAGACTGCTGTCTTTCTGGACATACGGAATTCCAGTATTGGCCATGAAATGCAATAGAATTCCTTTTGAGACAAATTCCCTGAATTTTAGAGTTGTACTGCTTAGGTTAAAATCCTGCCTCCACTAATGTGAGCTCTGTCATGTTGGACATTTTTAAAAAAAAACAACTTTTAACACCTTTAGTTTTGTTACCTGTACAATGAGGGTTATGTGAGTTCATCGATGTAAGGTATTTAGGGACACAAAGTAAGTACTCATTGGTATTAATAACAGTGATAATTTTAATAAATAGAGAAAGATAACTATGAAAGTCTAGAAACAGTGTGGTGTAGCAGACAGGTATGAATTAAAAGTCTTGATCCTACACTTTTACAAGTTTTGTGGTCTTTGAGTAGGTTTCTGTTCTTCAAGCTTTTTTTTTTTATCATTAAAATAAAGATAGTATATCCACTTTCAGGGTGTATGAGAACTAGCAATTATATAATAATAGTTTTAGAATTATGTCTAGCATATAAAGAGGAAACCATTATAATTATTATTGGAAAAATTAGGCCAACCCTAAGAAACTGGGTAGTAGGCCATGGATAATTTATTATTTTTTCTGTATTATGATCTTATTTATGAAAATGTGTCTTAAAATATTGCTCCGAGGTGATTATTGTTCTATTACAGTTTCCTAGTTATTTGTCTGCTTGCCTGTCAGCTTCAATAATTGTTCACTTCTTCAGTGAAGTGTACAGTCTTAGGGTCTTAATCATCTTTATGTTCTGGTTCCTGGTGAAATACTTGGTTTTCAATAGGTTCTCAGTAACTGTTTGCTAAATTAAATCTAATTCTCAGTGTGCTATTACAACCGAGGAGCATAACTAATAGGAAGTATTGAGTATTGTCAGAGGTACTTACAAGCATAGAAAGAATCTTAAAATGTCTGTTCTCAAGAGAAAAAATATTATAAAGAAAAAGTAGAAGGAATCAGTTAAGAATTTACACGATCAAAAGATTTTTGTTTTTAGCACTTACACGTTAATTATTCGACTAGCTAGGGAAAAGGTAGTATCAGGCTTCAAAACTTGAATATTAATTTTGATTATTTCTCTCTGTTACTTATGCCACCAAGTCCTCTGTCCTTTTCTCTTTCCATGTCCAGCATCCTATTTGTAGAGTCGTCCTCAACACCAGCTCGTTGATTCATTGGTCAAACTATAGTATAGCATTAAATTTGAGACTGCTCACATTACAAAATAGAAATTATTCTTATGTGTATTTGAAAACATTTTTTGTTAAAAATTAATATCGCTAGCTCTAGCCTTCCTTTTTACTTCTTTTTTATTCTTTTTTACTTAATGGCTATACTCAAAATTCTTTTAGGCAGCAACTGAAGATGGATCTCAATAAAAAGTTTCACAGGACGCTCACCCCAGTGATCAACGGTCATTTGAAGAGCAGAAGAACAGGGTTTCCTTTTGCTTTGCTAGAAAATGTCTCATATATCAATGGAAACAATTCAGCACTCTCCAACACACTCTTCTGTCTTGCCTTCAAACCTTGATTAAAGACATCCTTGTCATCTGAATAACCAGAAATATATTTAAATCAGTTAAATATATTTTCTTCCTTGAACTTAATGCTACCATCAGATGCACACACATACACAACATACAATCCCACACATGTGGCAATAAACTGTACCAATATGGTATATGAGAAACCACATGAACTTTGGACTCAGATGTAGGTTTGGCCTCACACTAGCCGTAAGATCCTGGGCTTGCTGCTTAGCCCCTTGGCATTCGAGCTTCCTTATCTTCCAAGGAAAGTAAGGATAATACTAAACTCAGAATTTTAGCGGCAGTGGACAGAGATCAAATCCATTAAACACCCAGATTCTGATATGTCATATGATAAAATTCTCCCTAAATATTAAGCCCATTAAATCTTTCGGTGTCTATAATTCGTCTCCATTGACCATAGGCCAAATCTGCTGTATTTTTTGTAGTTTATGTGTGTAAATATTTTCTACATTTCTTCCTGGACGCTAAGCATCTGAAGGGCAGACTTCTGTCTGTTCACTTCTGTAGCCCCACAAGTCCCAGTCTGAAGATGCCTAATTCCAGCTTATGCTTTCATCCATCACTTTCTACCAAGAATTGTTCTGAACTACACTATTTTTATAAATTATTCCACAATAGTCTATCATGAATGGCCTTTTCATCATGATTTATTATGCTATGGAAGCTCTAATGGGAATGTTCACCATCTGCATCTAAGAACACTGTCTTCTAGAGCCACTAGCAGATTTATCACATCATTATGCTTTCAATTCCCATCAGTGTTGGTTGTTAATTGCTCCTAGCTGAGTCCTTCCCCAGGAATTGTGCTCACTAATGGAATCCTTTGTCCCAGTTTATACCTCTTACCCTTGGACAGCCCACATGTGGTATGGAAAAACAAAAACTGAAGCTTCTTTTAAAGAACTATCCCAGCTTCAGGTAGCCGTTGGATCAGGAAGGACCTCTGGGGAAATCACATGGCGACTGCCGGTGCCGGAAATGGTCTCAGGAGGCAGCCTTTGAAATAGGATCTTGCTCCTGGATAACCTACCAATTAACTGGCAATGGAGACTCCATCACTAGTAGTGGTTGGAGTGTGGGTAGCTCCTAACATGCTGCACTAGGCAGTGGTTACACACTTCACCAGCCTCTGCTGGAAGAAGCCGCCTGGAGAATGGAATGTACCTATAACTAAAGCATAACTTGAGGGTTAGAGAAGTTCAAGGCAGATGGCTCTTGTTAAGAACTGTTGACACTTTGAAAAAAAGACAAGGAAAGCCTGGGGTGAATTATTTTAATGTGACTTGCGAAAGTCAACAAACCTACAATTTAAGCTGAAATGTGAAAGCCAGAAATCCTCTTGACAGACTCTGAAGAGTATCTCATCTCCTGCAACTACAGGACAGAAACACCTGATGATCAGTCCAGGACTTAATTATATGGGGAGCTGAGTTGCTACAAGTTTGAATTTTCAAACTTAGTTATTCTGATACATGAAGGTCAGGGCTCTGGTTGGAACTAAGTGGGTCAAGATGGAGATGTGAGGGTTGATACACTTGGAAATCTTGCACCACCAGCTCCCTTTAACTGTCTGGGCTGCAGAAGTGACCTACTCATCCCTTTGAAAGGTTGGTCCTCCCCTCTTCCTTGAAAATGATACCAAACTTGCTTTGCAAGACTACATACACCTCTTTGATTATTGTCCCCAATTCTCTTCATAGACATCAGACCAATTATTACAGTCAAGTGACAACATAAACTGCTTGGGGAAGTCACTAGGTCAGTTAAAAGAGGGAAAAGTATATACACCAAAAAAGATACAGGATTTAGCTAATACATACCCAGGAAGATCTGTAAGAATGTATATTGGTCTAGATCCTGAGGGAGCTGGTCAAGATGGGAAGAACCATAAAGTTGAGTAAGGAAGACTTTATGGAAATCAGAATATCTCCCATTATACAGAATTTAATATCTTTGAATGAATCCCAGAAGATGGTGCTTCCATGCTCACAGGCTCACTCTGGAGAGTTGAGAACTTTACGGCCCGCACTGAGTGAAGGAGCAAGGTCAGAACTTCGATGGCTGATGCTGGAGGGGGGATCAAAGAGCAGGTCGGAATGGATATCATAGACAAGGCTGGGAAAACAGCCGGCTGATCATGTTCCATGGCAAGGCTTCAAGAAACTACTGTTTACCAAAGTGATAACGAATTACTGATGAGAAGGGCACCCGTATTTTTAAGGAGCTCGGTGGTGTCTGTACTCTGTAAGTCAGGGCTAATTGCAGGAGATGTAGCTTTAGAACTGGGATCACTGATTCCAGTGGGGACCACAGGATACTAACACTGTATGGCAAAGAGGATGGGACAGTGGGCACATGACCATGGGATCCAGTGGTCCCCCACCATGAAGCTGCTGGTTTGTCCATTTGATGGTAAATGAACATGAACGGCGGCTGTGGCCAGAGAATGGCTCGGAGTATGGAGGGTCTGGTTTTACCATTTGTGATGGTTTTTGCTATGTCAGCTTGGCTCTGGTGAATGACAGTTCCCGGAGTCTCCTTTCTAGTATCTTTCTAGTATGGACCTCGAGGCATGTTCTCTCACAAGACCTATAGGAGGGATTTTGTAGCATACATACATTTTTTCCAGTTATTTAGTCAAATGTTAATCTAAGTGATACTGTGAAGGGATTCTGCAGATATGACTGAAGTCTCTAATCAGTTGATTTTAAGGAAATCAAAAAGGAAATTATTCTCAGTGGGCCTGACAATTGTTGTAAAGCCTTTGAAACTGGGTTTTGACCTTTCCTGAGTACAGAGACTCCCCCTGGTGACCAGGTTGTTCCTCATGCTCTTGGGGTTCCAGTTTGCTTATCTTCCCTTCCTAACTGCTTGCCCTAAGGACTTCAGATTTATTTCACCAGCCTCTCATAATGTAGATGATTCCTTTAAATAAACAAATATTTATATATATTTAATAAACAAATATATATATAATACATATATATATATATATATGTATGTATTCATCTTAGGTGCAGAGCTTCCTGCAGGGTTGGCTGAGAACTCAATTATGTTACATTTTCTCTTACTTCCACCCCCTGCTTCCTTTACTCCCTTAGAGGTGTTAGTCCTGCAAGGACTCCTTAACAAACCTCCTGCAAGAAAATTTCTGCCTTGGTCTGTTTCTGAAAGAACCCCAAACAAGAACCCTCCAAATTTAGAGGTAGAAGAATTGAATCTATAAGAGATACTGAGAAGGAAGAGAAGCCAAGGAGGAAGAAGGAAAACCATAAGTGGATTACCTCTCAGAAACCACAAGAAAAGCATTAAAGAAGAGAGCAATACGAAGTTTATAATGGTGCCCAGGGATCAAGTAAATGCGTAACAAAATGTCATCTGATTTGTCAACATAGAGACCATTAGCGATCTTGGTAAGAAAACTTTCATGGAGAGATAGGGACAGAAGACAGGTTGGGGTGGGTTGAGTAGTAAATAGGGGACAAAGAGATAGAGAGCACAAGCTTAAAACAGTTAAGAAGCTTGAGTGTAAGCCAGAAATAGGGCGAAAGCTGAGTGGATGGTATCAGTGGAGAGCAAATTTTTTTTAAGATGAGCGTGACTAAATGCTGACGTGTTAAGGATTCTACAGAGTGGGAAGTGATAAAGATGCAAGAAAGAAAAAGCGGAAAACCAATGAAGTCAGGGCCCCAGGAAGTTCAGAAGGATTGTGATACCAAAATTACAGAGCGATGGGACAGGAAGGACACTTATATGGAAGTAGCAGGGAATCAAAGAAGATGAGTAAAACTGAAACACAAGAAGTTTATAGATTTTTCTGGCAGAAAAATAGATTTCCTATTTGGCAGTTTCACATATTTATTCACAAAGTTCAACATTGCAATGTTATCAATAGTCCCTAATCCACATGTGCATGTATGTTTATTTACATACATCTGCACCTGCATATATATACACACACACACACATATACATACATATATATATATATATATATATATATATATATAAAACCTGCGTCTGTAATTGTATATATAGCTGTATCTATATTTCTATCTGTACCAAAGGACTTTATACCTTAATAAACTGGCAAAACAGTAGAATAACAAGAACACTAATGAACTAACGTTGTCACAACTGCGAAGGAAGAATTCTGTTTTGTGATTTTATAGCTACCTTTATCTCTCTTCAGCTGCTCTGAATTTCTTGATTTGAGTTAGGCCATAGGGCAGCAACCTTTTTCAATGAAGATTTATGAAAGGAAGCAGTACTTCAAACAGCAGTTAAGGCCTTGAGTTCCTCTCGGAGGGAACTGCACCCCTTCCTCCTCCTTCTAGGCTCTCTACCTGCACATCTTCTTCTGCTTTCCTTTGGATCTCTTATTTGTGGACTCCATCTCTGCATTTTTAAATCTACGCAACCCTTCTCAAAAGCACTGTGGCAATTCGTTACAAAAGCCATGCAAATATTCATCTGCTTTGACCCAGAGGTTCTACTCCTGGAAAATAATTCAAGTGAAATCAGATGCCAAGTGCACGAAGATATTCGTTACAGCACTAAAAATAATTTAAAAGCTAGATGAAACCTAAATGTTCAGTAACAAGTTTAAGATACGACATCTCAACATAATTGAAAAACAATGACATTGATAATCATGAATCATGTAGGAAGCACTGGATTCAAATCCCAGCTAAATTACCTAAACTACAGAACAGCTGAGAATAGACAAGGTCCAGCTCCCATTCAAGCCACAGTCTCCTCATTTAAAAACACAAATAACACTTATACTGATAACACGAAGATTAAAGATCAATTAACATATATGAAATGTTTAGCACAGTTCTTAGAACATCATAATCACTCACTACATTTAACATCTTTGCTTTTATTTTTAAATAAGGAATTAGAAATCACCATAATAATGAGTATGAGATGTGCAAGAATTGGTAGATTAACATGAAGTTACAAGAATAAATTCTTACACTGCTATTAAAGGAACTCATAAAACAATTAGGTAACACATGGGCTATATCGAGTTTTAATAAGGCTTCTATTTAAAAGAACATTCTTAAAGTATTCCTATATAGTTTAAAATAGCTGAAGGATTTGAAAGCCCTTAAGACCTCCGAAGGCAATTTTATATTCATTATATTGTACAAACTGGCAAATGCTTTTGAAAATCAGCAACATAAAGTTAAAAAAGAAAAAAAAAATGCATTTTAGCAGCTTTCAGAAAGAGTCTAATCAGAAGGTGAGTGGACTTTTGTTCTACTGTCGTGCCCTTCAAAATAGCAGAAGCTCACAATAGGTGGCCCCAGTGAGGCCTTTTTTGATGATGACAAAGAAAACTGTTCCTACAGATGAAAGCCCATATAAACAAGGAAAAGGCTATTTAAAAACACTCACAATCAGTGCCAGTTGTCAGCCTGCTAGAGACACTGGTTGAAATGACTTGTACCCATCACATATTTATTTCTACAGATGGAGAATTATAGAATTGACTTGTTGGAAAGGTCGGGTGCTAAAAATACTCTTTAAAAATAAAATAAAACAGAAAGAGGAACAAAAAGAGCGGCAGCAGCTTATTTTTTTCTCTGTAACAAAATGTGACTTAACAATGTAGCAATGGAAACAGAGCAGAGCGGAAAACAGCAATTGATAAAATTCACACTATAAAACAATGCCACAGAATATAATGTCCATTAGAATTTAATGAAACTGCCAAGTATCTTGAAATATCATCCATGCAATTTTGGCACCTTATTGAGAAAAGCATGGAACCAGCGTGGTGGTGGTCTTATCACAGATGTTGCTGCCACACAAGTGGATGACTTGAGCCTCTGGAGAAACAAAATGTTATTCTGTGTTGAAGTTAAGCGATAAAGGGAGGAATTGCCTTGTGATAAGGAAGAGGATGACTTTCTACAGATCCCCTGGGTAGACTTTTGTTCCTGATGCTTTGTAGAAATGATTTAAAATATCACCTGGACTCCAGGACATAGGAAACAAACTATGGTTACCAAAAGGGAAAGGGCAGGGGAGGGATAAATCAGAGTTTGGGATTAACAGATACTACTATCTATGAAATAGATAAACAACAAGGATCTACTGTGTAGCACAGGGAACTATATTCAATTTCTTGTAATAAGCTATAATGGAAAAGAATCTGGAAAAAAAAATGTATGTGTGTGTATAACTGAATAGCTTTGCTGTACACCTGAAACTAACATAGTAAATCAACTACATTTCAATAAAAAATAAAATAAAATAAAATAAATACCATCTGGATTGAAACTGTAACTTCAAACAAGAAAAAAAAAAACCTAAGTAACTGTTTACATTCTGAGATCAGATTAAAGGCAACCACAATCTCCGTTACTGCTTCTCCAGAATCCTTTTCAGACTTATCCAAATTTCTTTTCCCACTCCTTGCTCTCAGTTTTACTAGTTCCTACTCCCAACTAAATTGAATCCAGTCCTCAAATGCCATTGCTAAATTATTTTAAATCTTGTATTTCTGGTTATGTATCAAGTGGAGGATATAATCTCTAGTATTTGCCCTCTGATTCCACAGACCTCCTCTTTGTCAATGAACATGCTGCTCCCCATCCCTTGCCTGACTTTTTCCCTCTAGGATCAGAAATTAGATAAGCCAGCAACTGATGTCTGATCACTAAAAGGGGTTGGAAGATGAATGTTGCCCTGTAACTGAGTTTATTAGCTATTAGTAATCTCTGAGAGTTGATGACATGACTTCAACAAGAATTGCAAATTCTCATTTGTCCCAGATGACAGTTAGCCAAAATCACTCGACCAATGCATACAATAGGGTGATGTTTACTTTTCTTTGAAATTCAAACTGGGACTAAGCAAAATGTAATCATTTAAGATTACTTGGTCTTGATTTTAGGTCTTTTCTAGATAAAGGCATTTTTAGGAGCTCAAACTTTTTCACGTGGATCATTTCTAGCTGCATTCATAAACAATCTGAACACTACACTCCAGGCCTTATAGGAATTACTGGATATTTTAGTTGAAGTGTACCATACAGGTCAGTGGATTTCCTCTTAAATATCATCCCAGAGATGTGGAGGTTTAGTTGCCAGACCCAGGCAGGCTTCTGGGAGCTTGGGTTGAACAAACCTGTCTTAAAAGCATGGCCATTATGAGAGAGTGAAAAGACATTGTTTAGAAAGGAGGGTAGAAATAGAAGTCAGGTGGTCAAACTGAGGTATGTATTCGGAAACACTGAGCAGATAAATACGAACTAGACATAAAGGAACTAAAGAGACTGGGGATACCAGGACAGAGCAGTTGAGTTTGGGTGAGAGGGAGGAGTTTGGAATCTGGCGAAACACACTGAAATACTGTGGCAGGCTCACAGAGACTTTTTATAGAGCACGTTTGGTGTTGCTTCTGAGTGGGGCGTTGTTACAAGCCCCGAGACAATTTAAATAGGTATGACTATAGACTGAATACTTAAATTCTCTTTATAGAATGCAAGTCAAATTAGCCATCCAACCTGTATGTGAAGAATTCCAGTGGCAGCCACTTATTATCTTCCATGGATGTCCAAGTGTTGGAAAGCTCTGAGTATTGGACAGTTTTTCCTTTCATTGCACCAAAATGGATCCCCTATAACTTCCACCCCCTGGTCCTAATTTTTAATGCTCTACATTGCCATAATACAAATGGAATATCAATTCAACTATTTTTAGAAATCCAACTAGACCTAAAAATTCAAGTAGCAAGATTATCTAGACATATTAATTTAAGGTCTTAACAGCCAGGAAAAACAGAAATAAGTTATTTTACTAGAACTACAGACAGGCTGATATTCACACAGTTGTTCTCTACACTTCAAATGTTTTGTAGCATTTTAAACATTCTCTGATACGGTTTTCTAGGAGATTAAAAAAAATTCTTAATAGGATTATTATCGCCACCGTCAACATATTTAACGAGCACATCTTGAGACAGGCACTTAGTGGAACTTGCTGCAGGGACGGGCCCCTGTTTTCAGTGACCTTCAAATGTACAGTCAGAGCTACGGCAGGAAAGAGCTGGAATCATTCTGATTTTTTCAGCTACAGCTAGCAGCTACTCATTACCAAATGGCACCCTTTCCCTGGAAATATGGGCTTGAGGGAAACTGTTCAGGGAATGATCAAAATATAGCAAAGCGAGCATAGGGGCTTCTACCTGAGTTGGAGGAAGGGCACACTCTGTACTAGATTAAAATTCTGAGAATGGTCTTCCCAGAGGAAGGCCAAGGATGTCTGCTGGGACCACCCCTGGGGCCTTGAACATCACTTGCGTTAAAGCGAGGTCAGGCTTTTTGACCCTACTCCATTGCCTGGTCCTTTTATAAATGGCTCTGGTACAGCAGGCTGTGGTAATCCTCCTTTTCCATGAGAAGTGGCTCCTTTTCTTCAGGAAGCTGCTTTCTCTTTCGACGACATAAACGGCGAGTGAGTCCGCCCAGCACAGCCGTGAGGACAGACCCCACCAGGGCTGCCCCGACGAGCCACGGCCAGATCTGGCTTGCTTGTTCTAAGTACGGCTTAATGTAATCTTGAAAAAAGTCCGGGTCTGAAATAGAAAGATATCTCAGTGTTCCTACTATTGTCACTGTTGTCGTCATCATCATCATCATCATCATCATCATCCTTAATTAACATCGCACTTTGGAGTCAGACGCTTGGCCAGCTCTGCTACTTACGAGCTACAAGAGCTTGAGAAAGTTACCGCTAACACTCCTAACACGTCTGTTTCTTCATCAGGGAAATAGGAAAAACAATGTCACCTTATTGGGATGCTTTATAGTTTATTGATAATATCCGATTTGTAAATTGTACACTGCCTGCCCCCAAGTCAGCCACTGTAACTCTGTTGGCTATTTATTCTGGTATTGGCCTCCAATTTCTAAATAACAGGCAAACATCACTCTCTCTCTATTCATCAAGTTTATCTCTGGAGCTCCTCATATATAAGCAATGATTGAAGCTCTCTTACAACTTCCCTTTTCTTTCTTCCATCTTTTCAGTATAATAGTATATTTGGGGTCAAATCCACACCTAAGATTTATATTATTTTTTAATGGAGGTACTGGGGACTGAACCTCCAGGACTCGTGCATGCTAAACACATGCTCTACCACTGAGCTATACCCTCCCCACCTCATGCTTTTAGTATTTAAATATTATTCATAATTGAACCAAATATTATTCTATGATTACATTTCCTTTCTTAAATTATTTTCCCCTTGGAGCTAATAATTTATTACATCCATTTGCTTGATTTTAATGTGCCCATCACTATCTATAAGACATTCTAAGATACTCTATATCCATTTTGTGATACAAAGGAAAGAAGAAAGTGCATCTTGGGTTTACCTTGCAGAAAATTGGGGCGGTGACTTAAGTTACTGTTTTTAACACATTTAAAAATCATTTTGAAAATGAGACTACAAATGCCTAGTTTACATTGCTATTAGTCACTTCAATGTATAGTACACTTAAGTTGTCTGGCAAAACGCAGATTACATAGAGGTTCCATATTAAACACGATTTTCTTATTGCTTAAGGCTCAGCTCAAGTGCTTTCACAAGTTTTAAATACTATGTCTATGTCTGTCCTTCCGTTATGCAGCTTCTCTTATAATTTATCCACTTCAGTTTGTTTCACGTGGTCTCAATTTTTACTGTCACGAATGGACTGTCTCCTTTGAAACACTCTTCATATTTCTCAATGGCTTCACCCTAAAATTTAGGCTTTTCTTTCTCAGTTATTTGGTTTTCAGCCTCAATAGTGTACCTTTAAGTTATTTCTTAACATCGTAAGTTTTCTATCATCTTTACCTACTTAGAATTCCAGTGTTTCTTGTTGCCCATCCTCTTCAGAACAACCATGTAGGTTTCTGTTTGTTTTGTTCTCTGTCATTTCCAAAGCACATTCACATGCCTATTTGTCCACCCAACAAATGCAGGAGGTGGTTCAAAATCATTATCCTAATTTAATGAATTAGAAATCTGTAACTTAGAAAGGTTGCCTGTAATATTTAAACCCTACAATGTATGTATAACCCCTGGTATGATGCCTTGCAATTTATAACTGTTACTGATTCTTGTTATTCCACAATAATCCCATCAATATTTCAACTGAACCAGCTTCCAGTGAGAGATTTTCTCTCTCAAACCTGCTTTGATCACTGATTCAGCTCAGCTCTCTCTTCTGGATTCTCAGACTCTTTCTTTACTCCTTTGTGACACTTAGCACAATTGTCTCTGTGTTGTAATTATTTCTATGTATGCCTTATTTTTCAGGCGTGATCACAAACCCTTGAGAGTGAGTATCATGTTTACCTTTCGCCCTCCTATTCATTCACTTATGCATCCATACGGCAGTGTTCCCTGCGGCCCGTCACATGCCAGAAGGTGGTCCAGGCACTGCGTATGAAAGGCTGAGTAAGCAAAGCCTCTGGCCTGAGGGGAGCAATAGTGGAAGAGGAGAATGATAGGAAAACAAGTCACGGTAAGAGGAAAGCCGCTCTAATGAAAGTACGTGAAAGATACAATGGGATCAAGGGGGGAAGACCTCCTCTATCTGTCTGGGGAAGGCATCCCAGGAGACTGTCCCACTGACTAAAAGAATGAGCTAAAACTTGAGTGTGGGATGCTGACAGCAAGCCATCCCAGGTAGAAGGAACAGGAATGCACCTGCGTATACACATAGGCGGGTGAACAAATCCGTGAAGTTCCCATCAAACCCCATGTGCAGAATAAGACACTCCAGTTACTGTGAAAATGTCTCCTCATTTTTAAAATCAAATGTCCAGATCTTTTGAGATATACTAGAGGAAGGAAGCTCTTAACAAAACAGTACCATATAGAAAGCAGAATTCCATTTTCCAGCAGCATCAAGGACTCAGTCTTTCATTGCCAAAGCTTTTTGGTCTCGCCTTTTAAATAGCTTTGCGTACAACAAAATCACTTGCTACTCAATTTTTAAAAGCATCACTAAATTTAATTCTAAGAGAAATGTTTGACTAAAGCGAAAAGACATCAGCTGCCTTTTATGGAAGATACAAGTAATTATAAACACGAGTGCCTAAATGATGAGCAATTAACTGCTTGAACCAAATAATGTCAAGAAATTTTAAAGAATTTTTTAGTAAGCTTCAATCTTACCAATGAATAAAAATTTATCTTTTTTTCAAGTAAACTCCTTGAAGGTACAACAGAAGAAGCTATAGAATAATTCATAAATTAGAAAAAAATAGGCAATTGCTGCTGCTTCTTTTAAAGTAAAATGTCTCTAAAATTAACGGCGTAGATCCACAGCTGAATGAGAACTACTCTAAATAGATACAACACTTCAAATCGATTTTATTTTTTAAAATTTAACTAGACTACATAACAAATACCTTTAAGACCCTATTGTGACTCTTTGGGCTTCCCCTCCCTTTTCCCCTCTAATGGTTTTTGTTGCCTTTTCAGTAAAAAGGACGCATTTGGACACTAGGGAAGGAACAATGAGGTGGAACCTATGTGGAAGGACAGAGAGGTATAAAGGGAACCCTCTCTTCTGTGCAGTGATGGAGAGAGAATTCGTTGGGGATTCAATATTTGCCACTTACGAGCTTTGTGACTTTGAATTTGTCACTTTGTCTGTCGGCTCTCAATCTACTTACCCATGAAACAGAATAAAAATCACTACTATTGTAAAGATGGGCAAAGATGACAATCGATGTGCTGATGTCTCGCACATTGCGATGTCTCTGCAGGCCAGACTCTCCTCTGAGGTCAAGGCTGTTCAACTGCCTCAGAGACACGCCCACCCTGGCGTCCCACACCAGCCCATTTCACTGTGTCACAGACACCACCTCGGCGTTCCCTCCACGTCTGGCCCTGCTCCTGTCGCTACTATCTCAGTGAATCCGATCACCATTCATCATTTCCACAGGCCAGAAGCTTCAAGGCATCTCTAATATCTCCTTCTTTCTCACCTAATATATAAATCATTTCTCAAGTTCTGTAAATTGTATCTACACGATGATATCAAATTCTGTGGCCCTTTCCACCTTGCCTCCTGCCACCACCATTGCGATTCAGACTTCCTTGACTCTCCCCAGGATGTCTGCAACAACATTTCCACTGGTCTCCCTGAAGGTACTTTGCAGCCACTACAAAACTTCCTACAGGCCGCAACAACCGCAACCTTATAAAAACTCAAACTTGACTCTGATCTGTTTAAAATCCATTAATGGCTCTGTTATTCTAGCAATAGGGCCAACATCCATAATCAAGACCTGCTTTTCCACTAATTAATTCTTCCCGTCATGCTGATGCTCTCTGAAATGTCACTTCATCGACCCCTAGAGATAGACACATCTCTAAGTAAAGATGAGTCATTAGGTAAGTAGTCGTGTAAGGTCTTTCTCTTTTATTAGGATATAAACTCTGAAGATAAAGACTATGTTGTTTACCATCAAACCCATAGTACCTAAGAGAATGATTTGTACAAGGTAGACATTAAATATATGTATGAAGAAAGAATAAATAAACCAATCAAATCACTAGAAAATACCTAGTGTGATAGAAGACTTGAAATGCATTAAAAAATATCTAAAATGACCTTGGTATTAAAAGGGGTGACATTTTTTCCAGTAAGCTTTACCTACATGGATTGGTTAAGAGATACCATCCTTCATGGTAAATATCACTTGCATTCAAGTTAATTCATTGATTTCACCCCGTACCAGATACCATTTGGTACTTAGCCTGGAGAAGCTTGGAAGATATCAATTCCGATTTTGTAGGGCTCACAGCCAAGGTAGGGAGGGGAAAGATTCACTATATAGAAAGAGTACCACGTAACTCATATAAGGAAGTGAGTAAACATGACTACGGATGTCTAAAAATGATTTCATATCTGAGAGTGTGGCAAATGGATAAATAGGGTCAGAATTTAGCCAGAGAGAGTAGCACCATCAGAAACAGGAGCCCATGAAAGAGTCTATTATGTTCTTGAAATGGAAGCCATAAAACTCGAGTGGTGAATTTTTGAAAAATCATTACCAATATGCCCCTTTCTTTACGTTCTGTGGGTGGGTTTAGAGGGAAGGGGAAATGTTACTTGAGGCCACTCCTCATTTTGACTCATGGGAAGCCCCTGCCCTACCCACGCCCACCCGCCGCCACACCCCCTGTTCTCGGTGATCTCTATGTTTTCAAGGCCGCTTTAGCATTCCTTCCACCGGCTGTGATCTTCAGATCGAGCAAAACAGGTCAATCAAACCCGTATCTGTCCAGCTAATGCTTTCCCAAAGGGCAAGGAAAGGTTGATAGAACACAGGTTCTCCTGTTGGCCTTAAAATGAGATTCTGCTCTGCCACGTACTAGCCAGATGGCCTGGGACAAGTTATTTATATTCTTTAAGCCACTTTCTTCTCATCTATGATCAGGAAAATGAAATAACAGTGGCCACTTCACAGGGTAGTTATGAAGAGGAAAGGAAATAATGCCCAAAGCACACCTGGAAGAGTTCCTGGCACCTAAGAATATTCATTATGTGTCAGCTGTTATGAAATGACTCAACTCATCTCCTCGGTGCAGTTGTCCATTGCTCCAAACAGGAGAATTTAGCATCCTGGAAATACCCCTATTTTTTTTTTTTTTTGTTTTTGTTGTTGTTATTCTATTAGTTTAGAATTTTCCCTGTCCTTCTCTACCTGCCACCTGCCTGCTTGTTCTTCAAGGCCTGGTCTTGTCTTTCTAGGTTGAAATATTCAGAAATCACTGCTACCTCTTCTGTGCTCCTGTCGGATTCCGTTTAAGATTCCTTTACTGCACTCAACACAGCCTGATGTTTCAGGCTTTCCTGCACAACTGTCTGACTTCCACACTGAATTCTGAGCTCCTCCAAGGTCTGGGACTATGTCAGTCATTTATGTGCCACTAAAGTCTAGCGCAAGAGGTAGGAAGTTGGTAAATGCCATTCGTTTGTCCATTTTGTTTTACTAATCTGTTCCCATGAATTATCAATGAACATAATGAAGCATCAATGTTTGCTGAATTCCTCTTATCCACAAGCTGTGTGTTGTTTTACTGGCTTTTAGTTGCTGACCATCTTGTGTTACAATGGAGAGGACCCCATAGTGTTGAAATCTGGCTTTTCCACATACTGGTGTTTGACATTGGGGAAGCCGCATAAATTATTTCAGCATCAGTGTCCTCATCTCATCCTAGGGATCACAATACTTACCTAATATATGGTTGATTAATAATGCAGGTATGTGTATATATGCAGGGCTGGGACATTATGCTGCACACCAGAAATTGACACATTGTAAATGACTGTACTTCAATATAAATAAATAAGAATAATCAAAGGAGAGAATGGAATAAAAAACAAATGCACGTATGGTATGTAGCCGGCTCTCCAGTAGGAGGAGACATTACTATCTGTTCCTCATTTATCGAGAAGGTACTGCAGATTCTACTCAGGGGGATTATGTAAAGCCCAGATCTAATTGCAGTCCTAGAGTTTTATGTTAGCACCTTAATCAGAGTCATAGCAATTATCATTGTAACAGCTATTATCATTATTATTATCAATCGGGTTTAACATCAAAATGTTGACCAACTTTTTTGGTGACCCTAGCAGGAAATTCCCAAAGATGATTCAAACCTGCTAGGTGTTCACCGCGTGCCACGCTGCACCAGGCTTGTTAACACAAAACATCCATTTAATTGCCACACTATCTCTTTGAGGTATCCTGTTCTCAATATTTTAGGTTTAGAAACTGAGATTCAGGGAATTGAAGTAAAATTTCCCAAGATCACCCAGAAGTCAATTTATAGAGTCATGAGTAAAACCCATTTTGTTTTTATGGTTTTAATTCCAGTGCTCTTCCCACGGTTGCCATACACGAAATGCCATCTCTTAAGCAGGATGAATGTGAAAAGATTCTTGCAACTTGGATCATGTAGTAATGAACCAGTGATGAGTTAAGGATTGTAGTGCACTTTCCTAACTTAAAGAATTTGGGGATAACATTGTAAAAACGTAAGGTTTTGTGCTCTCTTGAAAGAAATTGATCACACTAGAGTCAGAAATTCACAGGAAAGAAACAGAGCTTTACCTGAATCTTGTAGGTAGCTATAGTCATAGCCCAGATCTCTGGATGAAATAAAGAAATCACCATTTCTGTAGAGAGGTATAAAAGGAACCATGTAGGATTCGCGGTTGTGCCCAATGGGTGCATTGGCTTCAGGGTAGACTTCTTGAAGAGGATGGTGCCTTCGAAGCCACTGTTCAAAAATACTGCAGAGGAAAGGATTATTCAGAGTCAGAAACATCATTTGTAAAAGAAATATTTAGAGTTCTTGAAGTAAAATAACAAGGCATATCTTAAAATCTCAAGCCCTGGACAGATGCCAAATACAGTTTTCATGCTTCAAAAATATTTTGTAAAGCGCCAGTTCATGCTGTCAGGCCTTGATGAAGCTCACTCATTTGTGAGAAATATTAGAGGATAACTTTGAAAAAGGAATTTCTTAGAAGATAAGTGAAACTGACATGACAATTTTAAGACCCTTCAGAATGCCACAGAGCAAGTGTAATTATTGGCTGAGTGACAATTAAGCCATAGTCATAAATAAAATATGTTTCTTATCTCAAAGGAAGTTCGCCCAAAGAAAGAACATACAAAACTAAGTTGGAATCAGTACTGGAATTTGGCCATTTTTTTGTTATGGTAGGAGACTTTCAGTCATTTCAACCTCCTTGTTATGTTTGGTGAAGTGTATGCTTAATGAATCTTCGTGGGAGAAAGAGCCCATCTTCCATGGTGGAGGCAAAAAAAAAAAAAAAAAAAAGTGGCTTCCCAACTTCCTCAAAAACTAGAGTATGACCGTATGGTCAATACTCAGACAATCAGTCATACCCATCCAAGACCTGGAAACAGGAGACAGTGACACAAAGAAGCAAGGACAATGTAAAACCATCCTAGCAGTGGCAATGACATTGTGCTAAGAACATCCAGTTTTTAAGGGCAGCCAGGCCAGAAGTGCCAGTAAAGGTATCCACTGTAACAGGGAAGCGGGGCAGGGGGTGGGGGTGCAGGGCTGTGTTCTGTAGCATGGTTTTGGAAGATGACTTGGCTGCTGCCTTCCTCCCTTGTTCCCACTTGTTTCTCAATCTGCTTTTCCATGATCTTCTGACCTACCCAATATCTTCTCAGCAAAAATTTTTTTCCCATTTAAATCAGCCAGAGTTAGTTTCTGTTGTATGCAATTAAAAACTCTGACTGGAACAAAACCTAAAAAAACTAAGGGATCAAAAATTCCAGTAAGAATGGAAGTGAGAGTAAGCCAGAGCAGAGTTTGTAGTGGAAAATGAAAGGTGTGACCAAGAGAATAGCTTTGAATGATCAGAACATATAACTGACGTAGAGGGAAGAACCCCAGGTCTGGAGTCAGAGAACTCCCCTTGAGTCTGAGCCCTGTGAGTTAAGAGTCATCATGGCTCTACGCAAGTCACTGAAACTCTTGAAGACTTAGCCATCTCATCCTTAAAATGCAAGTAAGGATATCTGCCCTGCCCATCTCCAAAGGGATTATCCAAGGTGATACTTGTTATGAAAATGCTAAATAAATGAGCTGTTGTTGCTTCACTCTAGAAGTTAAGCTGGAGGTAAAAGGCAGTGCACGTTGAGAGGGTGGTGTCTAAAAAAGAAAGTGATAACCTTTCAAACAAACGAATAATGCTTTTGAAAAACACTTTGAAGTATAATAAAGAAGAGAACAAGGAAGCCACATGGCAGCAGTGGTGAGCACATTTTCCATGATGAAAAACAGTTCTATTTGCTTAGTGAATCTCGACTTCAAATACTACTACGGTCAAAGTTGTTTTTCACTGTGAATTAACTGTGGGATCAGCAGGGTGCGGATAAACACTGCAGATCTGGTCCATGAATACCAAATGCTCCCTAAATAGCTCAATTATTAAGTACATTTACTGAGTACTTACCATTTGTCAAGTTTTGGAGAAATGTAAACCTGTATAAAAACCCAAGTTCTGTGGGTTGTGACAAGGGAAATACGAAAAATCTCCTAACCTGTTTAATTTTCCTTTTTTCCATCTGCAAAATGGGAGTGATCCTTATGTCCTGAGGGTATTGTAAGGATTAACTGAAATAACATCAAGTAAGGTATACGGCTACGTGCGGTAGACACATGGTGAGCAAAAGCTATCATCATCCCGGTAACATTTCTTCCTCTTGCTCCTTCTCCTAACGATTCATGTCATACTGGAAGAAATTCATCACTGGGAGACGTGAGACAGGCTATAATAGAAACACCAAAGCCATGTATATGTGAGCTCGGTCTTCAAAAACAGTTACTATACTTTAAGCAGAAATGGGATAACAGAGGATTCAAGGAGATCAAGATTTCCCTGTGTGTACCTCCATTTCCTCAAATGACGATTTTAGGAATTGGCTTAACAAATAAACCCCAAATTCTATTCAAGATCTGTAATTTTATGAATTAGTCTTTTTATTTAAAAAATTTTTAAATTTAAAAAAAATTTAATATTTAATATATTTTTAAAAATTCTTATTTATTTTAACTTCTACAGTTATCTTCTTTTCATGAAGTATTGCTTGTTCATTATATATAATTCAGAAAATGTAAACAAGCAAAAAGGAGATAAGAAAAAAATCACATGCTCCTTATTTTTGTTACAGTTTTTTAAAATATGTATATATTTCATTACGTATATATTTTAACAAAAAACTCTGTGTTATACACAGTATTTTATAAGACATTTTATTTGTACTAAGCAATGTTTAAACAACATTTAAACAGGTTTAAACAATGTTTACCAGTTTTCAAGTGGTGAATCTATTTTTATAAAGAGAAGGAGGCCCTCTGATAATTAATCTCTCCCTGATCCCTGTTAAACTTTGACTGATTTAGAAAGAGCCCAATATCCAATGAGCTACTAGATGGAAGCTTGAGGCAAAAATTGTGCCCTTTGTCAATTGAGAAAAATTACTGCTACAGTACAATTTATAAATAATCTTGTTTCTGCCAAGAAATAAAATTTTTTTTTACCTAGGTGGGACAAGGACATAAATTCTTAGCACCAAAAGATATACTGGATGAAACCATTAATGTGCTCACCCACCTTATCAACCTTTTAAAATGAAGATATTAATCTTGCTTAAATTCTTCATCAGTGGTTCTCATCTTCAGTTAATCTCATCAAACCATGCCTAGAATGGCTTACGTCGGAATACTAACTTTAACTTGGATAATCACACTGACATTTTGGGAAGAAAATTATCCTCTTACCAAAGATTCATTTTAACTGCATCTAGATGGCTTTCTGGAAGTCTGAGAACAATGAGATGCACAATAAAGGGTTTAGGAAAAGGTTAAGATGAGCGCAGACGGAAGCAAGAAGAGATGTGTTTCATACATAAAAGCAACATGGAAGTCTGGTCACTCCCATCCTTACAACAAGACAAAGCTGGAGAAATGGAAACTCACCAACTTTTCTTGGACCTGTGAGAAAACAGAGGTCACAGGGCAAACTGCTTCCCCTAAAACTGCAGAGATAAGTGTGTCTGGAGGAACTCAACTGAGAAGCAGCTGGACGCATAAACTTAAACACTTTGATGACTGGCTGGAGGTTGAGATTGGACTACTGGTGATGGTGAGAAATTCCTGGGAGTCATAGTCTTACGGGGATTCCCGTGCATTTGCGGGTTTTTATCTCCAGGAACTCTGCCAGATTTTCACAATGAAGATCTGAGAAAGATCTTCTCTTGGTTCTGTCAGAGGGTGGGGAGGGAGAGAGTGACCACTGTGAAATGTGCCCAAAGTCTTCTCCACACCAAAGCCCTTTAATCCAGGGGAAATAACTGCCAGAGGCTTATCCCAGTTAGGGGAAGGGAATTCCTCTCAATCCAGCCTCGTGCAGCCTTCCTGTCTCACGTAAGGGGAAATAAAATATAAACCAATTGGTCAGGGCTTCAAGGAAATAGATTGGGACGACTGGAAAGGGGAGTAGAGGACAGAAAGGGGAAAAAACAAAAAGTTATACCATTGAAGAAGCACTCGTGAAGGTCACAGCCCCAAGACACTGGCCAACTAGAAGGCTGAAATTTAATCAGACTATTGTAGAGCAGTTTCCCTCCCTTATACTTGACTATGGTACCAACCGGGCTTTAGTATAACAGCAGATTATAGCTAAAGGATCTGCAAGACAGACAGTCTCTGAGGAACAGTATCAGTTTGAGCCACAGAGTAAATATTTGAGTATAGCCAAAGCTATAAAATATAGATGAGTCCATACTGACACAAATACAGACATGCATATATCAATCTACCATGTGGAAGAATTCCAAATAATTATGTAGATATTCTGAATACATACAGCAGCAACACACACTTCTGTGTGGGCTGTGCACAGTAACTTTCTTCCAAAGAGTACAGTATGGAAGAGTGGTAGAGACATTTAGGAGCTGGAGAAACCTGACAAATATGACATCTGCCTGGTGATCACGGTTAACATCAGCAGCGCTGAGTCATGTCGGTGGCACGTGCCCTCGACGTGATGTGGAGGGAACGGTGCTTTGCCTCTGTCACCTTCCTCCCCCAAACATGTAACTCCTGATTACGTGAGAAAAACATCAGACAAATTCCAATAGAGGGGTATTCTATGAAATATCTGAGCAGTACTCCTCCAAACTGTCAAGGTCCTCAAAAACGAGGAGAGTTTGAAAAATTGCCACAGCCAAGAGGAGCCTAAGGATACATGGTCACTAAATGTAATAGGGCATCCTGGCTGGGATCTTGAAACACAAAAAGATATTGCATAGTAACTAAGTAATCTTAATAAAAGTACAGACTTTTGTTTATAATAATATATCAACATTGTTTCACTAATTGTGACAAATGTTCCATACTAACTTAAGTTGTGAAGAATAGGGGAAACTGGATGTGGGGTATACAAGAACTCTGAGCTGTTTGTGTAAATTGAAAATTATTCTCAAAGTTTATTTTTAAACACAGAACAACTAACAAGGAAGTTTTAATGTAGTTGGATATTAGGGACTGATTTGTTTTAGTGCGTTCACTGCTACAACAAAAACTGCACAAATATGATAGAATTCCTTTTCATTTAGTCAACTATTTCACAAATAGTTGAATATGTATACTATGAGCATCTATAATACACTGGGTCTGTGCCAGCTCTTGGTGAATTTCTCTGTCCTTGTAGTATTTATACCTAGTGGTGAAGATAGATATTAATTGGTCATTTCAGAAATGCATCTGCAGTTTTAGTCTGTTGCCTTTGGGAAAGTCTCTGATGGTGCTGAGGAATGAGTATTGAGGGAAGTATAAGAGTGTTTCTGAAAAAGAGAATAGAATTTGCAAGGGCCTTTGATGGGAGGCCGGTAAGTTCAAGGAACTAAAAAATGACGGATGTATCTGTAGAGAGAATAGTTTGAGATGAGGCTGGAGAGGAAATGGGGGTCAAATCCTGAGGGGCATCTGAGGACATGTGAGAAATACTTATGATTTTTCTTAAGAGCTAGAGGTGGGTCACTGTTTGTATCTGTGATGGTGGGAGACACCATGAGTAGATCACAGTTTTTAAAGATGACACATTGCACTGTGGAGAAGGGCCCGGGGGATGGTAAGAATTGATGGGCAGAAAACAGGGGTGCAGAAATCAGCAAGAAAACTATGCCCAGGTAAAAAGAGGATGTGTGGCCATCAAGCAGTAGAACTCGGGGGTGAGGCGTCACAGAAAAAGCCACATTTTCATTCCCAAAGACATAGATCAGTGGAGAAGTGTAACACAAAGAAGGGATGTTATCATCGTGATTTTTGATGTGCTGTGCTTGGAGGTGCTTTTGAGACATTCCAATGGGGATGCCAGTGGGACATCTGGATAACTGGGTCTAGATGCCAGAGTGAGACGGACTCTGTAAATATAAACTGAGAAGACCTCAGCCTGTGGATAGCAGGTGAAGCTATGGGAGTAGTGAGGCAGATAAGAAAATCTGGGATCGTTTTTCTCAGATATCATCTTTCTGAAAGGCCAGAACACACAGTCGCATTGTCTCTGAGAACCCACTATTTGGGATGCCTGCAGCCATCCAGTCAAAAGTCTAGTCGCTCAAAATTTACTGAACTGTAGCTATGTAACAGCAAGGCCAGTGGTTTCCTATCTTTTTACTCTTTTGGATTTTTTGTTTCTTTCTAGTTTTGAAATAGTTACCTTTTGAAAAAAAAATCTTAGTTATTAAATGACAATTAATGTCTTCATTTAAACACAATCAGAGAAATCCCCTAAGCCTCAGCGTCCTCATGTGCAGAATGGAGGCGGCACCAAGGTGCTTTCTACTTTAACGTCATTATGAGAACAGAAATGAAATAAGGAGTGAAAAATAGAGTAACAACCCTTAAGGATAAAATGAGGCAGTATGCATAAAGTGCTTGACCCAGTCTCTGAAAAGCAATAGTAGTTTTTGTTTTCTTTCCTTCCGAACCCTTCATTTTACAGAGTGGGAAAAAAAAATGCAAATCTAAACATCACAGCTAGTTAATAGCACAACCAAGACTGGAATCGGACGAGACTGAATGCATTCGGGGTGGTATAGGGAACTAGATTCAGTTTCTTGTAATAATATATAATGGAAAAGAATCTGAAAAAATATGTGTGTGTGTATGTATATATATATATATATATATAGCTGAATCACTTTGCTGTACATCTGAAACGAGTATTGTAAATCTACAACACTTCAACACAAAATAAAAATTTTAAAAAAGATTGGAATTGGGTGGCCTTGACCGGCACTCCGTTGCTAATGACAGTAAAAGCCTCTGCCCTCTGCCTGCTCACACAGGGTGACGGCAATGCTTCTGCCATTGTGAGAATGCATGTGCTCCTGCCAAGGTCTGATGGACAGAATATCTCTCTCTACGGCAGTTCTCCAAGGAAGGGATCCTGCTTGCCCTTCATCTTGAAATGTAAGCTCTCTGGCTCAATAGACACCTGCATTAATTACACAGTAATTACCCCCAGAGCTCCTCTGCACTAAGGACTCACAAAGACTCCCACAGTTTACACTCAGGGAACAGAAATGAACACAACGCAACAAGGTCAGGAGAGGACGCGCATTAGGATAGGAACTAAAACACGAAAGAGAAAATGGAATCATAATCAAAAAGAAAGCAGGAAAAAAGGAAACCGTGAACAAAGTTGGGAAGGGGCCTGCGGTGGATGAGAACCCAGGTGTGCTGGCTGATGGATCTGGGCTTCCTCCTCCGACACTCCAGCCATCCCAGACTGGAATTCTGTTTTCTCCTTCCTGCGTCTCCCTGAGTGCATCCTACATTACTTCTGTTCCTCTCTGACTAAGCTTCGCATCTGGAGGCAGGGTGTGTCGACAGGGCTGGAAAGGGACAGAAGAATAGATGCTTGAATATCAATTAAACATTCCACTTACTTCAGAAACCTTCTCTCATCACCCTGTTTTCTTTCACTGTGGGAAGAACAAATGCAAACGGAGGCAGAGACGTTTCCAGAGCAGCACAAATACACTGGAGGATAGCAGTGCTGCCAACTAGCTGAGGGACCACATCTTTTTTATTTTCCTCTTCTCCGTGCCTAGCACAGAGTAGGTGTTCAACAGTTACACGATAATTGGTGCTCTCTTGAGTTTATCATCTAACCCAGGAGAATGAGTTAGTAGTAAAGACATTTCTGGAACACAGCCTCTTGGTATATCTCACTTATTTCTCCAAGCTTCAGCAAATCAAGGAGGTAACTCTTTTATTGATCCTGTTTTACAGGAGAGAACCTTGGGGCAAACAGCTGAAGGGTTATCAACGCTCACTCAACTAGAATGTAATAGACAATCTGGTATTTCGTGTCAGATTTATGTGAGTTTTACAATTATACCCAGAACTTAGTGTAAGAACCAAAGTATCAAAGATAATAAAACTAAAAAAAGCCAAAGATTAGAAGTCTAAGAAAGAAAGGCAGCTTCAGAGGTTTTTCTTCTTTTCCCACAAACACTTATGGGTAGCATTAAGTGGAAGGCACCCTACTATGAACTGTTTTGAGAGGGGACTAAAACTCAGCCACAGTGCTTCTTCCCATGTGATGGTAAGGTGCCCTCAGCATTGTGAGCCACTGCATTAGGAAGAAATTGACTTGGATCAAATGAGCCAGGCTGCACTCACAGACCACAGCCAGCCAGAGTTAGCCTGTGAAAAGGCATCCTAAAGGGCCAGCCTTCCCAGACAACGTTCAGTGTAAGTGGGAGGCAGGCTATTCATTTGGCTCTCAGTGGATGTTACCGACTGACCGTCAAGTTCTCCGTGCTCTTACCTGTGCAGTGATGATGATAAAGCTTACCTTGCTCCCTTCACTAAGTTGCCCGTTTACTTACTCATTAAACATTCTGCCTTGAACCCACTATATGTCAAGCTCCAAACATGGTTAAGAATGGTTCTTACCCTCACAGATCTCACTCCATGTCGTGATAAAGAAATGCATAAAGTTTCAAAGCCATGTAAATGGTACTCTCGGGCATGTGTAGAAAACCTATAGGATTACAGCAGAAGCAGGTACTGACTGCTGGAGTCAAGGAAAGCTTCACAGCAGGGATGGCATTTAAACTGAAATGAGTAGATTATGAGAAAGGCATTGCATTCAAAGCACAGATCCACAGACAGCCTGGGCACTGATGTAACTGAAAAATGAAAGTGGTTTGGTGGGTCGAATGGAATGTAAAGCTAAGTGCAGGACCAATCGGAAGGGAGACCAGAAAGGTGAGAAGGGTCTGATTGTGAAAGGCCATCTACATACCAAGGGTGGAGGCTTGTAGAGGTGGGGAGGTAGCTTGAACTTGATCCTCAGAGTTAATTTGCCATCTAAGTACATTAGATAAAGAGAGACCATGATTGAATATGAATTTTAGAAATATGGTTATAGTGGATCATGTCTATTATAATATGCATTAACTTAAATGCTAATAAGTCAACATGTATGACTTCCATCTACTGGAGACCACAGAGATCAGTGGGCCAACAGTAAAACATACACAGCGATTGTTGCTTTTCTGAAGATCGCTATGCCGCCTCTCTTCCATATAAAATTTCTCTTCCTTTAGCTTAAAGTTTTCCGTCACTTTCTATCATTCATCATTAGAGTGATGCTTCTGAGGCTCATTAAATAATGAAAAACAACTAATCAATTCAGCAATAATTCCCATCTATTAGGTAGTTATGTATCTGGTACTATGCTGGGGATTTTGACGTATGTTATTTCTCCAGTAATACTGCACAAGAGGTATTGGTAATGGTAGCAGTTGTGAGAATCAGCTCATAAGACACGGTATGTCAGGTGCTGTTCAAAGTACTTCTCACTTAATCCTTAAAATAATCCTACAAGGGATGTTCCGTTGTTATCCCTATTTTACAGATGAGAAAACTGAGGCACAAAATGGTTAACATTTGCCCAAGTTTACACAGCTAGTAAATGGCAAGTGGCAGGGCTCAGAACCCGGCCGCCTAATCACTGTACCTGCTCTCAGCCTCGGCAAAGCGCGGCCTCAGAATGGTATTCACATTAAAACACAAAGAGCAGGCAGACAAAAAGCAGGAGTTTACACAACCTTCCTCAGCTCCTTTAGTTCATGAATGTAGCAGCAGGACTATACCCGGGTCTGCTGCATTCAGTGCTGTGCATGACAAGTGCTTCCAATTGTGTGTTTCACACACACACACACACACACACGCGCGCGCGCACACACACACACAGAGTAAACCTGCATGACTTGCACATTTCCAGCACAGTCAGGAAAAGACAAAGACTGTTGGAAAAGAGCTTTTGAGTGGAAAACCTTGTGGCATGTTGTATTAGAAATTCAAGCTCAGTCTGTTCACTGCTACATTCATAAAACCTAGCATAGTGCCTGAACACAGTTGGTACTCAATAAATACTTGATAAACAGCTGCCCCAGAGGGAGTCTAGAATCTGTCCCCTGGGAATAAGGAAGCTCTATTACATCCATTCAGTGAATAGTCACTGAACACCTGCCCATGCAGGCAAGTACAGGCAGTATACATGGTAAAGTGCGAGACAGAAGGTGGCAAAAAGCAGAGTCCTTCCCATGAGCAATGTTTAGGGACGAGAGCCATTTACATCATTTATAGACACATATTTTGTATCTTTACTTTAGCCAAGACGCTAGGACCTGTATCTGACGTGGAAAGGCACTTCTAGGTACTTTAGAGTAAAAGTCATCATTCATGGTTATAACAGTCAAATAAGTTCAAGGTGGGTGTAATTAGCACAAATACCATTTCGCTGACCCAACATTCCTGTTGTGAGCACCAGACTCTGCGGTTTCCAACATCCTCTATAAATTATGCTTTTAATACCGTATCTCTGGGTCCTAAGCATCAACTTTCAATATGATGTTAACAGCCTTACTGCTTTCCCCCAGTCATGACAGAATTCACCTGATTCTGACGGTTACAGTGGAAAGTCCGTCACATCTCTGTTACCTGTATAGATGGAGAACGCCTCTGTTCGGGGTGATAACTCCTTCCCCAGGTGAAAGGAGATCACTGCCACTTTGGCATCTGGCCCTCAGACACAACTCTAACACTTTCAGCCTTGCAAGAAATTGGTATTGGGTTTGATGGGAATTCAGAGAAGTTATAGAATTATTCCTTCACCTAATAACCTACATCACAACCTAGAGATAATCTGCATTCACAGTTACCCAAGGCTATAATTCCATTGATCAATTTTTATTTTCCTTGCAGCCTTGAAGAGTCCCTGTTAATAGAAACCACTAGGACCTCACTCTTCATCTTGGATCACTAATAGGACATTTGTCAGTTTACCAGTACCCATACCTGGCCTGCATATCTTCTGATTTCCATGTCTTCTCCAGAACATATAATGAGAAAAATGAAGAGGCTAATTTGGTACCAATGGATAAAAAAGGGAGCAGTGAGGAAAGTGAGCAGCCAGAAACAAAACAGCAAAATCTATGGGTGTCAGCAGAAGGCATTTGAATTTATTCCATGTGTAATGAGAGTCACTGTTGCCATTTGAGAAGGTGTATGACTTGAAAAAAATCTTGTGCACAGAAGGATTTATATGAAAGTGTCATACTTTTTTTTTAGTTGGAGAAATTAGAGGATTTTTTATTGGTGAGATTAGAGGCAAGGGCGCCCATACTTAGGGGTGGTTAAATATCTACAGCCAATATTAAAAATGTAAGAAAAATCAAAAGTAATGTCTGTAAATGAAACAAACAACAAAGGTCACAATTGTTTGAACACCGGGGCTGCCGTATGAGCTCAAATGCTTCTTTTCAATGAACAGCAAATATTCCATGCATGCCTACGAATGTTTATGATGTTGTACAATTACAGAAACATATGGAGCACAAATACATGAATAATTTATGAAGTAATAATACTAATATCATTAGACATTTAGATGAGAAAAAAAATGTAATGTTCTCAAGTCTAGCTTAATGAACAAAGAAGATAATGCAAAACATCCTTCAGAAAGGTAAGTCACCTGGAGCCGACAACCTGACATCTTAACCGCACACATGATTCTGACTGTTGGAAAGAGCTCAAGAAAAGATAGGTCAAGGGCTGAAAAGGAGATTATTTGCTGTGTGATTTTCTCTAAAATAGTAGTTATAGTCCCACCTAGTCACTTTTTTTTTTCTGTAGCCAAAATCTTCATTTACAAATATTTCCAAATCTCTTTCCTTCACTACCCTTCTAGTTTTCTATTCCATTTGGGAAAATTGGACAAATGTATTTCTAACAAAGTTCAATGATCTGAATGTCACTCAATCTGGGGTCAAAAATAGAAACTGCCACGTTAGACAAAGGAGAAAGCTACTGGATCTTGGATCTTCGCTGTGGGGAAGGAGCTAACACAAAGAAAACCACCCCTGTCTTCTGCACCAAGCAGTGACCTACAGAAAGGTCCGATATTAGAGAAACCAGCTTCTGAAAACAATGAATAAAAGCATATAAAAGACCAAAGCAGCAAACAATCAATCTCAGTAAGAGTCAGGAATATAAACCAAAGTGTCTATGACAGCAAAAATTAAGGAATCTCTATATATGTTCCAAGTTATCAATTATTACCTACTTTCCCCAAGTGATTAGTAGAAACTTCATGAAATGAGAAGGACTTCATTAGGGAGCATCAAGGGAAACAGAAGCTATGGAGACACATTCTACTCCACAGCCGAGTGGCAGAGAGGAATTCTGTGGGATGGAATGAGCATGATCACCATATTTGCAGACTCTTCTGTGGGCCCCCAGTTGACAAGCCGTCTCTTTTTTCAAAGGTCAGAATAATAAACTTCCTGTTTGAAGCCTTTCCTCCAACCACTAACATGCTTCTCAACCACGAGGGTTGGTAATTTCATCATATAGCCTCATGTCCCTGAGTTCATATGATTTTCTTGTTTCCTTTTAAAAGTTGAACTTGAACTTGCCTGTGTAGGTGAGGGTTTATCATTTTCCCTCTGTGCCCCCAAATATTTGAGAATCTCTAGCTATTAAGAAAATATTGCTAGATATAATCATTCAAAAATAAAATTTCTCAGAGACCTGATTACCTAATGGGTCTGGACTCAAAACTAAATAGAAGGATCAATAAAGGTTGAAAAAAATTAAACATACATAGATATTTACTGAAGACTCATATGAATGAGAAGGGAAGAAAAATGTATTTAATTGATTTATCGAAGCAGTGCAAATAAAACGGCACTTAGGAAGAGCAACTTCCCTTAGAAAGGAGAGAGAAGGGTTCATAAATGTAGAAATCATGTAATACACCCATGTTAATACAAATACATACTGGGACTTGAAAGAATGCTGTGATCTAACCCAAGAGTTAATAAATGAGTAGCTTAGAGTCACTGCAGTGTTTAAAGCCTTGCCATCCAAACAGGCTCAATCAAAATTAGACCAGTTCTATTTATACCTGTTTTATATATTGAAATGCCTTAGTTTAATTTTTTTAAGGGTTCTTGATTTCTGCTTCTAGAATCACAGTAGCAGAAGTTCTTCGGTCCTGCTCCCCAGAAAAACAAACAATTGGTGAAGATTATGAAAAACAACCCCAACTATTTAACGTTTCTGGAAATTTTTCTACGAGCAGACCACTAATGGAGAAACACACGAGAAAATCTAAAATGATAAGAACAGTGAGAGTGTGTGGCATTTGAATCATGACCCTCTCACTTCTCACTCGACAGAGATTGTTTGGAACCTATAGATTAATTTGGAGAGTGTTGACATTTTAACAATAAGCCTTTCAATTCATAAACAAGGGAAGACTTTCCATATATACAGATCCTTAATTTCATTCAACAATGTCCTGCAGTTTTCAGTATACAAGTCTTAAACTTTTTTTGGTTAAATTAATTTCCAAGTATCATATTCTTTCTGTTGCTAATGCAAATGGAATTATTTTCTTTATTTTATTATTTCATTTTCAGATCGTTTATTACTAGTGCATAGAAATAAAACTAATTTTTATATATTGGTTTTGTATCTGCAATTTTGCCAGACTCCTTCATTAGCTCTACTTTTTTTTTTAAGATTCTTTAGAATTTTCTATGTATAAGATCATGCCATCTATACATAGAGATGATTTTACTTCTTCCTTTTCAGTTTGGACAATTTTCGTTCTTTTTGTTGCCTGAGCACCCTGACTAAAACCTCCAGTACAGTGTTGAAAAGGCGCAGCAAGAACAAACAGGTTTGTCTTATTCTTGAACTTAGGGAAAATAATTTCAATTTTTAACCATTAAGTGTGATGTTACCTGTGAATTTCTCATAGATGTTCTTCAACAAATTGAGAAAATTCCCTTTTGTTCCTAGTTTCCTAAGTGTTTTTATTTTTAATTATTGGAGGATATGGCTTTTTCCACATCTACTGAGATGATCATGGAGCTTTTCCTCCTTTCATTTTATTAATATGGTACACTACATTGATTTTAATATGGTGAACCAACCTTGCATTTTTGAAATAAATCCCACTTGGTCATGGTGTAAATCTTCATAAATTGTTAGACTCTAACTTCTAGCATTTTGTTGCAGATTTTTTTTCATTTATATTTATAAGGGATATTATTCTATAGTTTTCTCTTCTTGTGATTGCTTTGTCTGGCTTTGCTATCAGCGTAATACTAGCATTACAGAATTAATTAGGAAATGTTGCCTCCTTTCTATTTATTGAAAGACTTTGACTGGTGTTAGTTTTTCTTTAAATAATTAGTAGAAGTCATCAGTTAAGCCATTTGGCTCTGGGATTTTCTTTGCTTGGATGTTTTTGGATTGCTAGCTCAGTATCTTTATCTGCTATAGCAAACAAAGAGATCTATAGGTTTGTTCACACTTTCTATTTCTTCTTGGGTCAGTTATGGTAATACGTGTGTTTCTAGAAATTTGCCCATTTCATCTAAGTTTCTAATTTGTTGCTATACAATTGTTTATAGTACTCCCTTATAATCTGTTTTTCACCCTGTAAAGTTAGTAGTAATGTCCTTTTTCATTCCTGGTTTTGATAATTTGAGTCTTCTTTCTTTTCTTTACTTGGCCAATCTAGCTAAAGGATTGTCACTTTTGTTGATTTTTCAGAGAATCAATTTTTGGTTTTATTAATTTTCTCTATTATTTTCCCATTTTCTATTTTATTTCTATTCGAAGTTTATTATTGTTTCCTTCTTAACTGGGTTTAGATTGCTCTTCTTTTTCTAATTTCTAATGTTGGTGGTTAGGTTATGAATTTGAAATATTTATCCTTTTTTAATGTGGCCATTTATAACTATAAATCTCCCTCTAAGCACAGCATCCCATATGTTTTTGTGTGTTTTGTTTTGTTTTTTTTTTCCTGTTTATCACAAAATATTTTCCAGTTTTCTTGGTAATTTCTTCTTTGACCCAGTGGTTATTTACAAGTGTGTTGCTTAATCTCCCCATATTTATAGATTTTCCACATTTCTGTTATTATCTTCTTATTTCTTTCTATTGTGGTCTGATGACATAAGTTTATTATTTCAATCTTTTAAAAGTTTTGAGACTTCTTTTGTGGTCTAACATATGGCTGATGCTGGAGAACATTCCATGTGCACTTGAGAAGAATGTTCATTTTCTATGATTGGATGGAACGATGTATATCTCTGTTAGCTCTCATTGGTAATACAGTACTGTTCAAATCTTCTTTTCCTTGCTAATGTTTGTTCTAGTCATTCTACCATTATTCTTCAATAATGAGTAAGTACCATTATAGTTGAATTGCGAATTTCTCCCTTCTGTTAGGTCTGTTTTTGCTTCATGTATTTTGTTACTGCTGTTAGATGTATATATGCTTAAAAATCTTATCTTTTGATTGATTAATCCTCTTATCATTATATTACATATGTTTCTCAACTTACATAAGGTTATGTCCTGATAAATCCTTTGTAAGTTGAAAATATTCCTAAGTTGAAAATGCCTTTACTGTATGTAAGTTATTGACTATCATAGCTTAGCCTAGCTTAACTTAAACATGCTCAAACACGCACATTAGCTTATAGCTGGACAAATCATCTAACATAAAGTCTATTTCACTATAAAGTGGTGAATAGCTCATGCAACTTATTGAATATTGTACTGAATGTGAAAAATAGAATGGTTTTATGGGTACAGAATGGTTGTAAGTATGTCATTTTTTACCCTTGTGACTGTGTGGCTGCGTGGGTGCTGTGGCTCACTGCTGCTGCCTCGCATCACAAGAGAGTATCACACTACATGTCACTAGCTGGGGACAGGATCAAAATTCAAAGTACAGCTCCTACTGAATGCATATTGCTTTTGCATCATTGTAAACCTGAAAAATCGTAAGTCAAACCACCATAAATTGGGAGATGGGGATGATTGTAAATTAACATTAGGAGAGATTCAGTATATCAAGAGTAGAATATATTTTAAGAAGTTGTAAATGTTTCTATCATTACTCATTGAGGTTGGATCAGTAGATATGTTGGGAAATTGGTAGAATTATACTTTGGAAGAAAAAAGAATGCAGAATCACAAGCAAAACAAGTTTGGACATTGTCCAGGCTTTGGGTAGGTAAAGCCCTGAACAGAGACTCCAGGGATCTAAACATGAGCATTCGAATAGATGTGGTGGACTCTGGCTTGACTTTGCCTTACCCAGATTCACGGGTCTTAAGACTTCATTCTTTGGTCCTGTTTCTTCCAACTCTTCACATGAATGACATTTCCCCCCAAACCTAGCTACCTTAGGTACTTCAGTATAGTCCAGTTGGTACAATTTGTAATTCTTATTTTTGCAGAAGGACCTGATTTAGTGTGAGATCTGTGGTTCAGGGACAGATGGGTGGTAAGTTTATCATTTTAGGTAGTCTGCTTGGTATTTCTTTATCAGTATCAGTATATTTCTTTATCAGACGTTTAAATAGTGACAACCTTCTTGGGAAAAGAGGCTAAGAAGAGTTAGGCGAGGTACTAGGCACAACAGGACAGAGTTTGATTCTCAATACGAAGAGTGCTAAGCTTGAAGGAAAAAAACCCAGCTGTGCAGAGAAGAGGTTAATAGAATGCTGTAAGCTAGTGGATATCTGTGTTCTTAAAATTCACTTTTGGCACGTCTGTGTTATGTAAATGTTGCTAATTCTAACCCACTCATCATGGGCATGAATACAGTGGTCTGCAACCCATTAAAATGCTGATGCCCAGGCCTCCATATTTATTATTATAAGAAGTTCTGTGTCTGGGACCTGCACCCAGGCATTTTAAAAAATGCATCCCATGGGTTTAGGCAGCAAGAACTGAGAACCACTTTCATAGTAGATTACCTGTTCTTTCAGGTCTGATTTAGAAAACGAATGAGACAGACATTGAGCGGGATGTATTAAGTATCTCAAGCTGAGTGCAGTCAGCAAAGCTACTGGCTAATTGATTGTTTAAAAAAAATCCATTCACATTTCTCATAAAATTAACAATATTTTAACTGTTTTTTTTTTGTGAAAACAAAACCCCCAAGAGATTGCTCTAATTGTTTCCACAGTATTTATTTTTATGTAATTTAATTTATTTTGAGGGTGTGGCATTGTGGCAATGGGGTATATACTGATGCTATGGTGAAAAGTGAAAAAATCTCAGATGGGCTTTACCTGAACATAGATAAGAAAAGTTGTTTTTTTGTCTTTGTTTATTTTACTATTTATAATTTGAAGAATTATGACACCTGATATCTTGAAAGCGATGAAGAGGAAAAATTGTGTTTTCATATTAGCTGTCTGCATCATATCAAGCAAGAATAAAAAGAAAATTGATTTCTTTGCTAGCAGTCTCACGGATACAGTAACCTGTTTTAATGAAGAAAATAAGGAAAAATTTCCATCACCTATATGCCAACATCTGACCAAAGGAAACTGTGTGAAATGGAAAACCAGTAAAATAAGTTGGGGGTGCTGCTTAATTAGTGTGAAAAATGAAAAGATTTTAAACTTAGATATTAGACTAGAAAAAAATGAGGATTTAAGTGTCACCTCTTTGGCACCTTTGATGATGTGCATCACAGACTATATTGGGGGAAAAAATCTTATGAAATTATAATTGGGATAGCAGATACATGAATAAATAAATAAACCAATAAAACAAAACATAAGTGGATGGATGCTGGATGGATTTAAGAAAAAACAAATTGTTTTTATTGTGCACAAACTATATGTTACAAAGTTAATTGTATACAAAGTAAATATGCATGGACCTACTTTTCCAGCCTCTACAAGCCCCTTTCACCCACATCTTGCTTACCGTCCACCCTAGGTTCAGCCTTGTCCCAGTTTTGAGGACTGATCTTGATCTCAGTAGGAAAGACTGGTGGATCTCCACAACAGTACTAAAGTCTTCCCTGATCGTGGACTGACCCTGACCACTCATGGCCATTCTAATAACTGTGCTTCGTCTTCTCTGCCATGTTTCTTTGATCTTTGATCTTACTAACCTTTTTGTGAAGTTCTTCTAGAATTGAGTTTCTATTTATCAAAATAAAACTTCTCTTGACAGTTGAGTGTCTTGCCCCAAACTGAACCTATTTGAGTAAGCAATGTTACTTTCCAAACAGACCGTCCCTTTCAACTGCAGCTAACAGTTTGGTATCTGGCCATCCTCTGCATAGAACAGAAGTCTTATATTCAGCACATTCTCCTTCTGAAATCAAGCATTAGTGTTTGGTAATCCCCACAATCAAAGTCCTCACTCAAAATTCAGCAAATATTTCTGAATGGCTACTATGATTCTTGCACACAAACACCTGAGAAATATTGTCCCTGCACTTAAAAGCACCACAGCTGAAGAGGAAGACAGATACATGGACATGCAATTTTAGTATACACTTGGATAGACATAAGTAAGAGACAGTAAAAAGGAGAGAGTGATCAGCTTTGACTGAAGGTAAGGAAAAGATAAGAAGCGATGTTTGAGCTGGAGCTCAAAGGGTAGCCAAAAGCCCCGGAGGTGAATGAAGAGGGAGAGAGAAGCCAATAGAGAACTTCAAGGAAGAGAAAACACTTTGCACAAAGGCCCCTAGGAGCGGGGCACATCTGAGATGATTCCACTTAGGGGTATCTTGATTTCCCATAACTGAGGGGTAGGTGGGCATACTTTGCCTTCAATTTTCAGTGCCTTGAGTTAAAGTATCTACTTTTCATTCTCTCTTCAAGGGATGTATACTGTCCTTCTCTGTGCTTAGAGGTCTATATGCAAATAGGAAGGGGCCTCATGATTCATCATGGCATACCCAACATCTCTGGGGTCTGTCCGTCTGAGAGTAAAAGACACTTTGAAAAATACTTTACTTGCCTTTCTCTAAAGAAGGAATTCTTAAGGGAAGAGTTTCTGAGGGGGAAACAGTTATATTTTTTGGGGAAAACACATGCTATAGAATAATAAAATTTTATATTTAGAACCTATAATAGTTACTAAGCTATTGTTTTACAGACTCAAATACACCCTACCATTACCAATAATAAGGTGGATACATTGATACATTCTGTTAATGTCACTCAGCCTCTTTCCCCAGTTCAACAACATTTGCTTAATAAGTCCATGTACAAAGTAGCCACAGTGACACAAAGATGGAGGTCAAGCATGGGTTCAATAGCATCGCTTTCCTTCTCACAAAGGCTGATCTAGCTACCACCATCAAGGAGTGCCAAATCTGCTAACACCAGAGATCAGCTACGAGATTCTGGTAAAACAACAGCCTTTTGAAGCAAAGGATAATTCACTCACTTTGTACATTGAATATATTAAGCTTCTATCATCATAAAATATACCACCACTGCTTTCATCAGAATAGATGAATATCTGTATATGGATTTACATTCTCTGTGGGCACTACTTCTGCCAGCACCACCACACACGGACCCAGGAAGTGTTTCTTCATCGTCACATTATCCCACTGAAGATTCAGTTAGGGCAACAGCTGGAGGAAAACAACCTAAAGAGTTGTGATCTTGTCTTACAAAGACAGTATATGCTTTGAATTACTGACCAATATTTCCCCCATGGGCATTCTCTACAGGTGCTAGAAATAAGTGGAAATGAGAATGTTCCTTTCACAATAACATCTTTTAATCCACTTCTATATTTTTTCCCTGTCACCACAATTTTGAAATTGTCTGATTTGTAGATACGATTTTCCAAAATAGAAGAACTGCCTCCACTTGGGTACATAGAAACATTGCATAGAATTGGAAATTTAACTGGAGAATATTTTAGATCTTCAATCCTGAGCATATGCTTACAAAAGGGGAAAATGGTATTGGTTGCTGACACTATGCTGAATGATACTAATTATCAAGTTATGTCTGGGTTCCTGCCACACGGTAGTATAGGAAACACTCTGTAAGAAATTGAGAGAGTTCTCTGGGGAGTTTTTAGTGTTTCTATATTCAACAGTAAAATTTAATGGAAGACTACAGCAACCAAAGAAAGGCCAAATAACTCAGAATTCAGATCCTCTAGGAATACACGTTGGAGGCTAAATAGCCAGTGGGTGGACTCTGCTAGTTATTAACTGGTGTTTCTCAGTCCCAAAGATGTCCTACTCTGCTCCTCTGTGTGATCCTCAGGCTGAAGCTCTGTTAGCCGCTTACCTCCTTTGCTAGCTGGACCCTGGACAGACACCGGCAGTAGACTAGAAGTTCGAGGGACTTACTCCCTTTTGTTTCTTTCACCAGCTGCTCTTTACTCTCAGAAGGGCAGCAGAGCCCAGTCTTCAGCTTTCTTATCAGCACTCTCAGAATCGCCGTCATTTCCTCTCAGAAGTTTCAACATAAATTGGGCTATGTCCTCCCAAAGGAGTCTGAGAGCGAGTTCTGTAAGATGCTGCAGGACATCTGAAGTGTCAGTACCAGCCGATGAGAGCCTCCAACTCAAGAGGTTTGAATTCCTGCTCCACGAAGCCGCTCTTCTGACATCAAAGTAGCACGAGGGACCTGTACTGACTGAACAATGTCCCCTCACTCTTCTCATCTTTCCCCAGCCCTAGAGGGGCTACTGCTTTCTCCAGTTCCTCTCTCTGTATTCTTTCAGTTTCCTTTTTCGCTTTTTAATTCTCTAATCTGTTTAACCTATTATTTGGATTAAATTATTTCTGTTAAGGTAACTGGCACTGTTTCCATTTTCTCTCATGGAATCCTCACAGCTGATACGAAACACACAAACACACACTTATGCACGTGTGCACACACACACACAAATCCCTGTCATTTTCTATAATAAACTACAGAAAATAAAGTTCTTTGCCATGAGTTAATTTTTTTGGTACAATGTTAAGAAAAACCTAGTCAGTAATTATAGAGCATACTTTGAAGACATAAGATAGTACCAGAAATACTTGAGATGTATTTGGTTTCATACATTTTATAGAAGAAAATGTATAGTCACATACTCAAATTGTTCCAAACATACTTATGAATTTTTCAATAAGAGAAGCACATATCTGCTTTAAATTAAATTAAACTTAAAAGTTGAATTAAAATTAAAAATTACATCCCTGAGTTGCACTAGTAAAGTTCCGAGTGCTCACCAGTCACATTTGCAGACCTAGATCATCAGCTTTCTCACTCGTATTATTAGACTGTGATGACGTAATAACATATGGATGTAATTTTTGAGTCATTTGTGGAAGTTGCATGATGCCAAAGATCAGAATACAAATAAAATACCACTATTCGATGGTATTTCCATTTTGGTCTTTGTTCTGACTTTACACGTGCCCACAGGACTGACCAGGAAGTGCTGCACGGCTCTCCCACGTCAAACCCAGAGTACTAAGGGTGCACCACAAGAGCGATTCTGGATGGAAAATGGGACCCCAGCAGCACTTGAGCCTTTTTAAAAAATTTCTTTATTTCTGAGCCCTGATACTTACTTATGAATTTTGATTCTTAGGTCTATACCACTCTGATTCAGCAGTTCCTCTGACATCAGTTCTGTCTCTGTATCTGAACACACATTTACGTCTTAGTTATTATCCGCCGCTCTCTCAGAATCTGTTCCTCACTCCCTATTCTTTGCCCCAAGATTTTAACTTGACTGCTTCTGTCTTGACACTTACCACTGACACTAGTATTGCCTTCACTTTGTGACTGAGAAGAGAAGATTATTCCTTGTCAGCAGTCAGGTTTGTTTCCGCTTAAGAGGCAAAAATGTTGCATGAGAATGTCATTCCCAATCGAATGGTAAGAAAAAGTCATAATTAAAAAAGCAACATATTTCTGCCTCATCCAAGAGCTGGAGTCAATATGAAACCAGGCAAACTGATTCCAGTGGGTGACAAAACATGTTGAGGAGAGACAGGATACGTGAAGTGTTTCAACGTTGGCAGAATATGAGAAGAAAGGGTAAAAGCCATAATACTGGGGAAGAAGGAAACAGCTGAAATTTTAACAAATCAATTAAGCTGTATGTGGGCTGTGGAACAGTTTAGGATTCTTGAGAATCCAAGACACAGAGAAATACATAACCACTTTTGTGTTCTTTTCCCCGGGCTTGGCTGGACACCCATGGAAAGATGGGGAGGCCTGCCTCGGTCAGAAGGGAAACAACTGGACCCAGAGAGGCTCCCCTGAGCTCCTGAGCACAGGGTGTTAACTGGCTGCTGGCTCAGGATGGGCTGGAAACCTGCTCAGACCACAGATCTTTCTTTCACACTAAGAAAAGACATCAGCTGCTGGGAAGTGCGAAGTGTGACTTCACAAGCCATCCTGGGAGCTTCCCGGGTGTAATCTGAGATCGGCCCCCGAGTTGAGGGCAGGGAGAGACAGCAGAGAGCGGCAGACCACTCCAGATGGGTAGGTGGCAGTTTTAATGAGCAAGGGAACTTACATCTGAGCCTCGTCTTAGGTAGCTGTAAGACCAGTAGATCCTGGCACCTGCCCGCCAGAGTGTTAAAGGTTGGTAGAGAGGTCTTAACTGGGTTCAGTAACACACACTGTCCATACGGTCTCAACGGTACCTCTCTCTCTCAAGGCTAGTTTTTTTTGGTACAACTCCCTGTGGGAATGAGTGGTAGGCAGACTGCACATTCCAAGGACAGGGAGGAGGTTAGGAGCCTCCGATGGGCCGGGTTCATCTATAGACTAAAGATTACCATAGATGTCTCCAGCTGTGTTCTTTCTTTCGGGTTCCCTACTCCAAGATCCAACTACTTGGCAACCTCTCTTCGATGTCTAATCACCAGATCGAGAAAAGACCATGATATATCCAAAAGATATCTCTTGACTTAGTTTTCTTTACTCAGGGTATTCTCGCCTAGTCATTTCTGCTTCTGTAAACAGCCCCATTGTCCTCCCTAATGCTCCTAATCCTCTGATTCCACCTTTTTTTTTTCAGCCTCAGCTGTATCTGTATCATCACCTAGCCCATTGACATGTTTCCTGTTGGTTTTCCCTCTGAAATACGCGTGGACTCGGTCTTATTTCCGACAGCTCCAGTGTCACCCATGCATGGTTGAAATCACTGTCTCCCATTGGACCAGTGCGATAGAGTAATCCAACGTTCCTACTCAGTTCTCATCCCTATAATCCATTTACCTCCACAGTCAGGAAAAGTTTCAAAAATGTCAGTCTTCTTAAAATTATTTCAGTACCCTGATAAAATCATTTAAAGTCTGTCCACTGTACTTCGTCCTCCACTGATCTCTGCTCGTCTCTTCAACCTCATCTTGCACAGGTTCCCTTGCATTTTCCCTCTAGCTTTCTGAAATACTTTCTTGAAAAGTTTTCCTGTGACTCACCTACTAGGTTCATGAACCCAGTGTCAAGTTATAGCTCACTTTCTTGGAGAAGCCAGCTGTGAGTAGTTTATCTAAATTGGGGCCTTTCCAACCAACTTTTTAATAAAATGAATATTTAATATCACACTATAATGCTTAATTAAATGTTATGTTTATTTCTTTACTTCCTGGTTTACCTGCTTTCCCCTACTAGAATGTAGGCATCTTAGTGGCAAGGATCTTGTCTGTCTTGTAATTGTGTGCTAAGAACTTTAAAATGTATTTATAAAAATATCATATAATTATCAAAGCTACAACTTCAGATACTACTAATATTAGCAGAATTATATGGCTGAGAAAAGGAAGGCTTAGGGAAGAATAAGCAGCTTGCCAGAGATCACGTAGCTAGATGCAGCAGCCTTGAGATTCAAAATGAGGTGTGTCTGATGCTAAATTCTGTGATCCCAATCACATGGTTTATTGCTTCCTGGTCTCCTGATTTCTGGCCGTGTGATTAATTTTACAGTCATGTTCATCCCGTGAACCTGATATTTGGTACTATCTCAGCAGGCCTGAACTTTGGATCTCTAAGTAATTATGGTGACTTCCCATAGTCACACTGTTTCTGCCTTCCTTGGTTAAATACCCACTGTTACGTACTCCATTCTGCCTCTAGAAGCCCCTACCCTGCCCCACAAGGCTTTGAAACACTCCTCCCTCTACTTTGTGGAAAACTGTGTCCTTGGGCAGATTACCCTCTCTGAGCCCTAATTTCCTTATTTGTTAAATGAGGAGTTTGATTATGATCTTAAAATTCTATTTCAGATTTAAAAGTTCAGCAAAAATGATAACTCATGTTTCTTTATCCTCTTTCATTTGGGATTTTTAAGTTATAAAGATTTTAATTTAAGCAATTTAATTTTCCTAGGACTGAGACACATTAATCCTGCAGGGCCGGGAGATCCCCGCATCGTAGGAGGATATTCATTAGGTTATTAGCGACAGTACATGGCCTCTTCACCAACTAACCAAGTGCAACAACACTTCAGTCTCAAGTATTTAATGATGGTTTCCTGTATGCCAGCATCTCTGGTAGGTGCCTGAGACCGTGTTTAGATGCCACAGATGATCAATACACAGACACTGCCTTAAAGGAGCTCAAGATCGAGTGGGAGAGAAAGACAAACCTACAAGTAAGCCTGGCCAAAGCAGACTGGTGTCAGAGCTGAATCCGATGACAATAGCAACAGGATCGGGAGTGACAACATGGGTAAGTACGACTATACTGGTGTAACTGCTACTTGCTCTAGGGAATTAGTTAAAGGGACCATTTTTAAAGGTAGTGAGAATCTAACAGTGTGAAGAAAGCTCAAGAAACAGAGAGGTCCCCCTCTTCCATTCCCATCTGATTCCAAGCGGAGATTTAAAGAAATTTCTCCAGTTTTTGAGTTCACCTCCTTTCCTAACCCTGGGATTTCTGGTTTTCTGAGCAAGCTTCAGCCTTGCAGTCACCAGCAGGCAGGCAATCTGCTGCTCATTCCTGAAGCTCCAGGGACCTGCCTGGACTATCTCTGAGCTGCCAAGTTGGCAAGGCATCTGGCTTGCAGGCATGTGTGTTGGGGCAGCCTTCTCAGCAGGATGGCCCAGGGGAGGCGTGGGGAGTAGAATGGAGGGGAAGCCTCATCGGCAAATACAGCCAAGCAGTCATGCCCAAAGATGTAATTAACCTGCAGCTGAGGAGTAAGGCAGGCCAGCCATGCCTGGACCGGTGTGCTTCAGGTTTGTCCCTAGCTGGGATTCCCATGTGCTCAGTGGCAGGCTACAGGGACACCGAGGAAGTGTTGATCCTAGGGAATAAACAACACTCCAACCTATTCTTTCTTTTAGGGTGATCATTCTTCAACCTTCTCTGCTTGCCAGAAAGGTTTTTTACCCACACCCCCAACAAATCCGACAACAGCTGAGTCCCTTGTCAGACCTTAATCTGAATAGCAGAGAAAAATAATTTTAAACTATGAATTGGACTTATGTGTTTGTCAGTTACCCATTAATCATAACTAAAAGCATGATTAAGCTGTCACTAAGAAACCCGCTAAAGCCCTGTAATTGTACTAATGCATTCTACTGTCTTTTCTCCAAAAACAGATTACCCAGAGGATTGTAAAGTCCAGAAAGAATCACGGAGCTTAAGATCAATGCATTCTTTTTACAGATAAGAATACTGAGGAACGAAGAGTTAAAGACTCTGAAGCTGTAAATAGACAACTTAATATAAAAGATAATATAAAAACAAGTAACTTCTGGAAACCAAGAAACATACCATTAATATTTAAGTGATAATCAACAACTATAGAAAATATTTGCAATGTTTGACAAAAGAGGCCAAATAAAAATTATATCAAACCTATACAATAGAGCAATAAAAAGGCAAATAAACCTAATATAAAATAGCAAAAAATGTAAAAAGACATTTTAGAAAAAATATAATTAATCTATAACATGCATAGGAAATAGAAAAATTCAACTGAATATTTTTTCTACTTTTCAGAGTAGAAAAAATAATAAGTTTGAAGACATCTGGCATAGATGAGGGTACAGGGTGGCAGACACACTTCCTTCTCTATTTGTGGGAATGTAGCTGGCACAGTCATTTTGGAAGGCAGTCTGGAAATATCACCAAATTTTAAATGTGCTTAACCTCTCACCTTTCAATTCCAATGTGAAAATTTTTTTCTTTAGCTATATTCACAAATGTTCACAATTATATATATAAACTTTGTGTAATAAAAAAGAGAGAAAATAAACAACCAAAGTGCTTGTTAGTAGTGATCAAGTGATTACTAAATAATGGTGCATTCATACAATGGAATTCTTTTCTTTTAATTGATTTTTTTAAAGATAAACAATGATAATTTTTATTACCATCGTGTGTTAATAACACCTTAATATTATAATAAAATTAGTGATGACCTGGTGGAGCCCCTAAAATCTGTCTTAAGGTGCCAGCATGTTCCAGGATATGAGGGTACTAACGAAGGCCAAAATTTGAAAAGTGAATTCTGTTTGACCTGGTTTATAATAAGTTTGAAAAACAAGTTATAAAATTTGTTTAAAAATCCTGAAGTGCCCTCAATTTTGAGGGCCTTATTGACTAGGTTTATTGCTTACATCCCTTGCCTATAATAGAAAGGACTGTTATTATTTTTTCTTTCTAGATAGCAAAGATTTTGTGTTTAACCAGAATAATTTCCTGAGCTTTGTGTTGACTTTATTATACCCTTGACAATTTAAGAAAGAAAAAAAGATCAAAGCTTTCTTGTTCCCCACTTAAAAGAACTAAGATTCTTTATAATCCTGTTACCTTATTTTTTTATTTTAAAATGTTTTGTTGACATCTTTGATTAAAAATGTAATGAAATATTGTTTCTCAGGTAGTCATAAACCTATCTTAATCGTGTTCAAGTTTCCTCTGACAAATACTTTGATTTTTGCCTTGCTCCAATCAGATCCTAAGTACAGAAAAGGTTAAATAAATCTTGAAGAATATCTTTGTGATTTCTTGGAAAGTTCCTGGAAAATCACAAAGATTTGTTGTCTCACCTTACAAAAAGAGACATGCTAGAAATAATTAGGTTCACTGATGAGTTACATGGGAAGGGTACTCAAATGAGAAGAGCTACTCAGCCTTCCTGGGTGAAACTTGTATAAGTAAACGTCATTAATAAACATAAATATTTTCTAACTTACATGCTTTATGACAAGTTCCTAGAGATTCACTGTCCGTGATACATTTCTATTTATCAGAGGCCTGATGGTGCTTTGCCTGATACTAGGCAACAGCAGTAGAGTGTCATCAGTCATAATTTCAGTTATTTAAAATGTTAAGTAGGCCACAGCCATATTTATCTCTTTTTTAAAAGACTTTTTAAAGAGATTCTTTAGACTCACGACCAACTTGAAAGGAAGATACAGAGGTTGCTCACTTACTCCCTGCCCCGACACATGCACAGCCTCCCCCGTTATCAAGACCCCCACTAGAGAGGTACACCTGTTACAGCTGATGAATCTACAATGTCCAGCACAGTCACCCAAAGTCCACAGGCTACCTTAGGGCTCACTCTTGGTGTTGTACATTCTATGGGTTTGGACAAAAGTATAAAGACATATCCATCATTATAACATCATATAGAGTTTTTTCACTGCCCTAAAAATCCTCAGTGTTCTATATTTTCATTCCTCCTGCCCTCAACACTGACAACCACTGATCATTTTAGAGTTTCCATAGTTTTGCTTTATCCAGAATGTTCCATAGTTGGAAACATACAATGCATAGCCTTTTCAGACTGGTTTCTTTTGCTTGGTAATAATATTTAAGTTTCCTCTATGTCTTTTCATGGCTTGATAGCTCATTTCTTTTTAGCACATAAAAGTATTCCACTGTCTGGAGGTACCACCATTTATTTACCCATTTATCTACTGAAGGACATTTTACTTGCCTCTAGGTTTTGGAAATTATAAATAAAGTTGCTATAAGCATCCATCTGCAGGGTTTTGTGTGAACATAAGTTTTCAGCTCCTTTGGGTAAATACCAAGGAGCACAACTGTTGGACTATATGCTAAGAGTTTGTTTAGCTTCATAAGAAGCCGCCATACTGTTTTCCAAAGTGGTTGTACCATTTTGCATTCTTATCGGAAATGAATGAGAATTCTTGTAGCTCCATGTCTTCACCAGCATTTGGTGTTGTCAGATGTTCCCAATTTTGGCCTTTCTTTTGAGTGTAGAGCAGTATCTCTGTGTTATAATTTGCACTTCCCTGATGACATATGATATGGAACACCTTTGCATATGCTTATTTGCCATTGTATATCTTCCTTGGTAAGTTGTCTGTTAAGACTTTGACCCATTTTTTAATCAGGTCCATTTTCTTATTGTTGACTTTTAAGAGTTCCTTCTACATTTTGGAGAACAGTTCTTTATCAGATGTGTGTTTTACAAATATTTTCTCCCAATCTGTGGTTTGCCTACTCATTCTGTTGACATACAATGGATTCTATAAAGCTTTCAAAAGGAAAGGGATAGATCTGCATGTATTGATGTAGAAACATACCTAATACAGATTATTAAGTAGAGGGAAAAGTACAGAATCACGTGCAAATGCAATTTTGTGTATATAAGACAAATATTTGTTTTTCTGGAAATACAAGAGCAGAATGGTGATATGAGATTTCTCTTATTTTGTTAATTTGTTCCTTTCTCTACTTTTCTAAATTTTCTAAGCCTTTTTTAGATGGTAGAATAATAGGTTTTAGGAAATTCTCCTCAATTTTTTAGTATGTCTATGTTTTTAAAAAATATTTTATATTTAAAAGAAAACACAAACTAAAAATTTTTAATATCATTTTTTTAAAGGGAGTATTTCAAAGAAACCAAGAACATATCAGTTCCCTCAAATCTGATCCTAGTTTCTCAATATTTGCTTATGGGAACTTGTTCTCCAGACTGGTTAAATATTTTAGAATTTCTTCAGTTTACTTTCCTCTGTCTTATGATTTGCCTATTTTGTTCCCTAAGTATGACATCCACTTCCTTACCTTCCTGTCGTGTCTGTAATTTCTTCTCATCTTTAAGAACCAATCTAAGCATAGCCTTCTCTAGAAAGCGTTTAATTTTCAGGACAGAGTTAAGCTCTTCCCTCTGGAGTCATACGCCTCTTCTTTTACAGACAGTGCTACATTGCTACATTTTTCCCCCCGTCTTTTTTTGAAGGATGGTAAGCATTGGGAGGTCAGGCCTTTTTATTCATTTCAATAAATCAAAAGGCATGGTACCCAGCATGGTATCTAGAATATAGTAAGAACTTAATATGTTTGATGAATGAATGAATTTTTAATGAAAATGCTCTATCCTTAATCTAAGAGCAGTCAGAAGGAAAACTCAACTTTGGACATCCAAGGAATCCTCCACCGTGGTTAAGAATGTGGCTCTGTAGTAAGACTGCACCGTTCGACTCTCAACCCTGCCCTTTACCAGCTGTGTGACCTTGGTACCATCATGGGACTTCTCCATCTCTCTGTTTAAATCTATAAAGTAGAGATAATACTAGAACATTAGAGACTTGTGGTATGTGGATTAAATGAAATAAACCCTGTAAAGAATTTAGAACAGTGCCTATCGCATAGTAACTCTAAATACATATTATCTTTTAAAATTGTTATATTAGATCCATTCTCTGATATTTCTTTTTTCCTTTTTTTAAAGTTAAAGTTATTAGAGAGAATTTTGATTAGCTTGTGTCTTTATTTGCCCAACAATGGCACGTTCTGGCTGCAGACTGACTGGCCATCGGAATCGCATCACTGTCTCTGCATGTGAGCACTGAGGCTTCCTTCCTTGCTGGACGCCAAGCTTCCATTTTCTTCTTCACTTCATATTTCCAGTTTGTGCTGGGTTTCAATGAGGTAGGAGTTATGCTCCTGTCTTGTAGGCCTGCTGTTCTTCAGGGCTCCATTCATATATCATCCTTTTTATGTAGCTTTCCAAAAATGTCTCCTATCAGTGGGCATGAATTATAATGTACTATGCTTGTTTGCTTGTTTACATTTCCCACTAGACAAAGCTTTCTCAGGCCAGTGATCTTGCCTCATTATTCTGTGTCCTTAGTGCCTAGAACAAGGTCTAATGGTCTAGAAACACACTAAACATCTTAAAACCTGTTTACCGCATTAAATGACTTGTGTTTTACAAGACTTGAAAAAACAATTTTTTTAAGTTAAAATGGCTTCTCTGTAGCTGTGGTAAATGTGACTTGCTAAGGGTTTTTTGAGTCATTTGTTTATTTGATAGAAATTTATATTATACATCTACTAATTACATGTTAGACAAAGCACAGAGAAAAGCAAATATAATCCAGGCCATGGGTCTTGCCACTGAGCAGCTCACTGATTAGCGGTAGAGACAAAACACAAACGAGTGACATAGTAAATAAGAACAATGTAAATGATGTATCCAAAATAAGAAGCAGAGAGAGAATGTGCTGTGAGTTAACGGGTGGGAGCAGCAGTGTGCTGGCCGTTATTTTAACAACCACCTCTCTCAGAAGAAAAGCCTCGATTTGCAGCACTTGCTAGTTCCCTGCTGTAAGTACCGTCTCCAATGCTAGTTTCAAGCTACACCTTGAGGTCACTAAATGCAAAGTTGGGAAAAGATGTATATAATTTGATCTCACTAGCCAATTTGGGCTGGCTCCAACACAGCCTTGGATGGAAGAGATGGTTTTAGATAGGCATGGTCTGGTCACTCCTCATGGAGGAACTAAAAATCGAAACTAGTCTTGACGACACAGAAATTAGGTAAGTCAAGGAGAATATGTTCCTGATTTGGAAAGTGGTAAATCAATGCACAGCAGCAGTAATGGATGCGGAATATTCAGGCAAGTGAACTCAGCACACAGTATGTGCTCAATAAATGTATTTGTGAATAATTGAACAGTGGGAAATAGACCATCTGATTGGAGAAACGAGTCTCTGTAAGAAAAGACTTGAGAGGAAGGCCCAGGTGCCTCGTATTTTGTGGCATCCACAAGTCTCCCTCCTCCCTTCCAAAGATGCTTCTTCCTCCACCTCCATCCCCAGCATTTTTATCAGCTTGGCTGCGCAGGCTAAACGAGAAACTACTTTGACATTTGCTTATTATGCTGGAGTCACTTTAATAATCATACGGATATCTAATAGTACAGGATTAACGGAGAATTCTAAGACAGGAGAAAATCTTAATTTTCAAAGGTGGGAGAGTGGCTTCTGAAAGCCGTATATCTTCATAATAGCTTTATCTCTGCTAAAAAAAAAAAAAAAAGGCCTCCAAATCACTGAATCAAACTATAGCATCTTCCATAAACATAGATCTAGGTGGACTAGACAAAGAATAACCTTTTTCTCCTACCTGATATATAAATATGAAACTCTGCGGTTTGCCAGGAGTCAGCAAACATTTCTACACAGGGCCAGAAACTAAGTATTTTCTAGTTTGTGGGCCACGTGGTCTCGGTTCAACGTTGCCATTGCAGCGTGAAAGCAGCCAGGGACAGTATGTAAATGAATGATTGTGGCTGTGTTCCAAAAAAAACTTCATTTACGAGTAAGGTGATTTGGCCTGCAAGCCACAGTTTGCGTATTCCTTGCTTGGAGCATTAAGGTATGGAGAAGACAGATTCTTAAAAGTTCAGAGGATCGCACTAAAGATCACAAAACGTCACAAGGACAATATGATATAAAAGTGACTCAGTAAAAAGAGTTCAACTTATCTGTTCTGGTAAGATGTTTCTTCCAGCACCCTTCCCTCCCATCTTTATGTACAGGTATAGGTGGTTATGATGTTACATTGCTATCATAATTTTGGTACTTATGTACTTTCTTAAAAACTCATTTCTAAATAAACCTGACTTGGTATATTACATAATTTTTATAATATTAGAGTTGCCAGGAAGGCAATAAAAATCTGCCTAATAATCTTCCTGGCTAGTGGTCACTTATTATGTGATATTATGTCCATGTTCCTCAGAATATAAGTGAGGTGGAAATGGTGACAGCTTCACCCTTGCATCCATGGATGGACACTTAGGTTGTTTCCATGTCTTAGTCATCCTAAGTAATGCTGCTGGGAACATGAGGGTGTCCTCAAGTTAGTGTTTCTGTTTCCCTTGGATGTACTCCCAGAATTGGAATTGCTGGTTCATATGGCACTTCTATTACAATTTTTGAGGATCTTCCATGTTGTTTTCCACAGTGGCTGTACCAGTTTACAATCTCACAGCAATGCACAAGGATTCCCTTAGAAAAGGGAGAACCACATCCAGGCCAGCATTTAGCGCTTATCTTTTTGATGATGGCCATTCTAAGAAATAGGAGCTAGCATCTCAGTTTGGTTTTAATTTACATTGCCCTAACGACTGGCAATGTTGAGCATTTTTTACGAACCAGTTGGCTTTTCCTATATCTTCTTGACATCTACTGCATTTAAAACCAATAAACACATAATTTATGAAGAAGTGCCAACCAACCTGTCAACAAATGCATGATGAAGAAGGAAAATGGGATCGTTGGCAGATCCCTGCACCTGGGACATTGTTCCATTCATGAAGATGTGCAAGGCATTGTGCATGCTGCTTTGAGAGGCATCTGCTATCCCAGTAAGTGGACTAGCAAATCCTGTTGGCAAAAAGAAAATCGAAAAAAAAAAAAATTAGTTTGTCTTCATGATGGAAAATCTAGTGATTTTCTCATTTGGTTTACGACTACAATTGAAAGCCTGACTCAAAGTAGTAAAATCAATCATGAAATTCATTCCGTATTGGGATTCTTCACATTCTACGTGCCCAGTGAGTATTTAATAAATCTTAGTGGAATTGAATGGTATTTATCTGGTCACAATGGACTGATTAGCCAGCTGGAATAGGCAAGCCAATCTGTGCTTCCATCCCGTTGCTTCTGCCTATTTTTCCTCCTTTAGATCCTGAAAGGTAGTAAGACCCTTTTATAATAACCAGCACAGCCATTCTCAGTTCAGTGTGTAACATCACTTAGAAGTAGATCTTTCCAGCCAGTCATGCATCCCCTTGCTTTCCAGTTCTGGTGATTACTTTAACTCTTGTTTCTGGTTCCAGAGAAAGCATAAAATTTGTGACCTTCGACATTACAATTCATCTGCAACAGTCTGGAGGACATCAGGTAATGTATTTGATTTTGTAAAATATTCATTTCAAAATTAAACAGGCCTCCATTAAATGGCTCCATTAGCTGCTGGGAGTAATAATTATAATTTTCATAACATTAATTGGGCTGAATGCTTTTTGTGACATAAGACCTTCAGCCTTTATAGCAACTCTGTTGATCAGAAATTATCCCCATTGGAAAGAAGAGAAAACTGAGGCTCAAAGAAGTTCTGAGTTTCCCAAGCCTACACAGGTAGTGGAAGAGTTAGGATATTAACCCACAGCGTTTAGATTTCAACATCTGAGCTCTTAATAATTTGTCGTCTCTCTCACACACTCCTGGGGAAGAGGCAGAGTAAGATACCATTTCAGAGTCCATTCAGGGAAAGGACAAAACATAAGCAGATCTCAGATTCAGAACCAAAGTGAACAGAGTTAAACTGTAAGTGGGCACAAAATTGAGGAAATATGGTCAAGGACATATTACTAAATTTCAAAATTCAGAAATATCAAGAAAGCAGGAACTATAAGATGATGATGATGATAATGATAATAATAAGCAAGAAACAGTGAGGCAGTAGGACTCTGCAGGAGAAGTCTCATTTCTTCTCACACCGTTAGGATTATTTTGTTGTCAAGCTCTTTGTTTTTAAAGGTGCAGCTCTTGACTTTTGCATTTGAAGCTTTGTGCTCTCCCACCATTGTGGCTCACGGCATTTCTGCCCCCTCACGTATGATTTTTTTCCCCTTCTTTTGATTTTTTTGTACTCATTCTCAGAGATTATACTGAATTTGAGTCTCTCTGGAAACTTAGCCCAAGAACACACACTGCTCTCCCCTTTGAACTCTCCTGTCTATGACAGCTTTTGTGATTATATATACATGGCACTTACTATGTGCAGGATTTTTTCTAAAGGCTTAACATGATGAATTTCATATAACCTTTGGAGTAATTCAACAAATAAGGTACCTTTAAAATCTCCATTGTATAGGCTTGGATAAAGGAGTTTAGAGAGGTTAAGTAACCTGTCTAAGATTAAAAAGCAAATTAGAGAAGTTAAGTTTGGAATACAAGCCTGTTTTATTTCAGAGTTTAAGCTCTTAAATGCAATGGTTCACTGTCTTTTCTATGTAGCAATAAATCACATGTCATGGAGGCAAACGTTCTGTAGATCAATGGTCTTCAAGCTTTTATCTTTGAGTGGCACCAAATGAAAGTTTTAAAACCACGTTTCACATACACTCATATATTTTTAAATAGATTCTAAATTGCTTTAATCATAATTACAAATCATTTCAGAGGATAAAAGTTCAGGTATAGCTATTGCAAATAGTATAAATTTTTAAATAAAAATTTAATATCAATTTATAAAAATGTACCCACCTTAATGATTTGATATCAAAATACCTAAACAAACTCTTTGATTATGGTCTAAAATTTTATAGGATTTCCTTTTTTCACTTGATCTCATGTTTTTATTCTATTTTCTCATGGAAATATACCCAAATGTTATGTAAGTTATGCTTGAAATATGTTTTTAAAAATTCTTTAGCCTATAATACTTTCCTTCAGCAAAAATATGTGTAAAAGTTAAAATTACCTTTGAAAAATTTCATGTGACCATTACTGTAATCTTCTGAATTGCTATCAGTGAAAATTTTAGTAATACAAAACTTATTAGAATGTCATAAACATATTAAATATCTTACAAGGTACATTATTGTTAAATATAAAATGTAAAATTTCATTGAAAATTTATTTAATAACATTCATGAAAGATTGTTAATTTAAAATTATTTCATGTACCCATGGATGGATATTATGCATTGCTAGAAAGGATAAGGTTCAGCATGAATTCTATCCTACATTTTTAAAGGTAAATCAGAGTCCTAAGAAACTTTATTCTCATAAAAAAACGAGATGGTAATGAAAAGATTTTTTATGGGAATTTTACTTAATTATTTGAACTCCTTTTCAGTTATGTATGCTAAAAATGATGTAACTGATTCAGCATCAGAATAATTTGGTCCATCAGTGACAACTCAATCAAGAATTCTTTGATGAAAACAACCTTACAAATTATGAATTTATTTACAAAGCACCCGACCTTCAAGAAGTTTGCTACCTGGTCATTAAAATCATTTACATTAGCGACACTGGCACCAGTATCTTGAGTTCTCCACTTGTTTGGTACCTTGTAAGTTTTACCCCACCTGGAAATGCACTGTGATGAGAATGGATTCAGAGGTATGCCTGTCTTCTGAAAATTCAAAGGGAGATTGTAAAAGGGAGGTGGCAAAGGAGAACCTTCAGGAAACTTTTCACTCAGATTTTAGAGAAGTACACAAGCATACACTGCAGAAAAGTACAGTTGGGAGGAGAATCCGGAGATCAAGTTCTTTAAAAATCTGTGCCACGTACCCTTTCGAGAGTCTTAGTGAAGCTGTAGTTTTGTGTCTGTCCTAGTTTGACGACACTGCTAGAGAGAACAAGATTTGCAGAACTAAGGAACCTGGGTTGAAATTCTGTGTTACTTACTGAAAGCATTACCTTTGTCAAGTTATATTTTGTGAGTACCGGTGTCTTCGTTGGTAAGAGAAGGGATAATTAATTCCATCTCTAGGACTCTGGCAATGATTAATTTTGATCGCAGGTGTGATGCACCTCGTATAGAATCTGGCACAGAATGAATGTTTCCTGAGTAGCAGCTATAACTTCTATAAGTTCATTGCATTTGATAAATGAGTGCCTATGATGAGAGCTGATAATCAAGAATATGGGACATGACCACTGCTGAAGAGCTTCTTTTGCCACAAATGTCCACCGTCAGGGTTCATCCCAGCACCTCCTCAACCCCATTTCTCTGCAGAAACCTGCTGGCTGCTTGCCCTCATCCAACATGAATGAGATGCTTCGGGGTGATGCTGGGATTGCCATTCTAAGAGTGATTCCAGCAAGGCCAGGTCTCTTTCCTCACTTCTTTCACTAGCTTGCCAGATGTTGCTCCTAGGAAAGTCTCCAGTGTTGTTACGAAGGACGTCTGATTGTAAGAAGCACTTGGGGTTTGTCAGAAAACCTTGTGTTATGTTCTCAGAAATAGCCCAAAGATACAGGTGCAACAAATACCCAACTTCTTTGTGATAGATACCAGATAGTTGATATAGACAGGCTGATTACATTAACAATTTTACATGAACTCTGTGTATCTTGTCTTTAAAAGAGACTGGAAATGCCTCAGAAATAGGGACAAAAACCTTGGCTTTGATTTTCCATAGTTAAAAATAGAGCCTTGCCCAACTTTGTGTTCTTTCAAATACAAAACAGTAGAAAGCGGGTGGGAAGGCATAAAGTTAGGAGTCTGAGATTTGCAAATGTTAACCACTATATATAAAAATGGGTAAAAAAATTTTTTTTTCTGTATAGCACAGGGAACTATATTCAACATCTTATAATAACCTTTAATGAAAAAGAATATGAAAACAAATACATGTATATGTATCCATGACTGGGACAGTACACTGTACATCAGAAATTGATACACTGTAACTGACTATACTCAAAAATAATAAAATAAAACAAAATAGAAGAATAGGAAATATAAAATATTTCTCAGTCCTTCACTTACACCGTCCTATAAAGACTGGGAGTAGAAAAGGTAACACTTCTCTCCATTAACTCTATAAAGGACCTTGAAAGAGCTCTACTCTACTACTTGTTAAGTGACAAAACAAAGAAAATGTCACGTACGTGAATAACATTACAATGTGAATAGATTACTTTCTATTTTACTTCTTCGTGCAAGTCCTTTTTTGGCTGGTAGGTTACCTTGAAAAAAATAGAAATGGTCACAGCCACAGCAGTAGTTTCTCTCACTGAGATTTGATTCTCTTTTGGAAAAGCAAGTCAAAGAGGAAATTCTAGGCACAAATAATAATTTATACATCAAACTTATCAAATGCCTCTCGTGTATATCATCTCATTTAAACCCCAGGGCTACTTGTGATATGAATAATATCATTGTCCTCATTTTACAGATGAGAAGACGTAAGTTTACAGAAGTTAAAAAACACCTAAATTCGAGCCAAAAATTGAGACAATCAAGGAACTGAACATGGCTCTATTGATTTCAAACCCATGCTCTTTTCTGTACACTAGAGTTGGGTAGTGCTTACACTGACTTGCTGACACCCCCTTGAAAATCTCTTTCAGTTAAGCAACGAATGAAATGAATTTAGTGACCTGCTCTTTTCATCCACTGAAGATCAGTAAGGAACAGAACGTATTACTGCCTCTCTCCTGTCCAAGGATTCCCCATGGAGGGGAGTCTAATAAGCCAGCAGGGAGCTTGTTAGCAATCACAGATGCCAAGACGGCTCGAAGTTCTTCGTGAAGGGCAGTGACAGTTGCCCGAATTACTCTGTGTTACGCCTTCAAGTCTCCGTGCTACATTCCTATGGGAAATTAATAAACACAGTTCCAGGCTGATGATAACAACAGGAAACGTCAACTTGTCAATCCATGCCTTTTCCTCCTTTGTTTCTTCCCCAGTAGCACTCCGGAGAGTTTTCATGTTTGTTTGTTTGTTTTTTAATATTGATGCCTAGCTCCGACCCCTGGAGATTCAGATTTAATTGGTACAGAGTGAGGCTCAGGCACTTGGAGTTTTAAAAACACCCCAGGTGATTCTAAAGTGCAGCCAGGGTTAAAATTCCCTGATTTAGGCAAAATTGTTCTCTATCCTCTAAACTTGAACTCACACTTTAAACACTTTACCTCTGAATATAATATTTCCTTCAACTGAAATGTTCTCTTCCTGTATTCTGACAGTCCAAAAATGCTTCTGCCTTTAAAATTCCACATCATGAACTTCTGCCTTGAAATATTGTCATGTTGATAACTGCTCCAATGTGTACCCTTGAAAACGATGTTTTAAAAAATTGAGCAACTACTGTGTGGCAGGCACTGGGGAGGCATTTTCACACATATCGTCTTACTTAATTCGGTATGCTCCTTGCTAGGAAGCTGAGCAGTAGATGTTGCACTTTATCAAGCCTGTTGGAGTTTAAAATGTGAACAAGTACATGGTTAAATCTTCAGAACAGAGTGTGTTTAATTTATTTGATTTAATTTTATTTTAAGAGCATCTCTAACCTATTTTAACAATTCATAGAGTTTCAGAGATTTAATTGGAGAAAAGAAGTCTAAAAGAAGATTAAAAAAAATGTACATCAGCGCATCTAAAGATTGAAGAGAAGGAACTGTTAGGCCCTAGGCCCCCTGGCTATGTTCCCTCTAATTCACTCTCTAATGTACAACTTTATTCTGGAACTATGAAGTGCATAGCCTCACAAGGTTACACACAATGATTTTATGAGGTTGTATTTAATGGCTGAGTACTTCTAAAAAGCTTGTAATTTAAACTACTTGTGGCAGAAATATAATACTGTACATTAAAAATAAAAAGATTTTGGATATAAGCAAGTCCCTCGGTAAAAGGGAAGCATTAATTTCCACTCCAATTTCAAGTTTTCTCAAATAAAATGCTAGCTAGCTCCACAGACAAAGATGTAATTAATTAGCGTTTATGTTTATTAGAAAATAGTTTCGAGAAAATTCCTTCAACTACACGGAGAGCAGAGCAATGAAGCAAATAGAGTGGCAAGAAATTGTTTCTTACCATATAATTATCAGATGACAGTTAAGGTCACAAATGCTCCACAAATTCTGTGGTTTTCAAAAGCGTGGTCCCAGAGCCGGCAGCATCTGTAAATTCGTGAGAAGTGCAAATACTCTAGCCCTACCAAAGAGCTACTGGATCAGAAAGTAAGACGGATGGACCACTGGTGTTAACAGGACTGTGAGGTGGTTCTAATGGATACTAAAGTTTGCATTAGAGAACCACTGCTCTAATTGTCTTCATTGTGGGCACGAAGACAACGATGAATCAGTGGTAATTAGTTGTGCTCATCTCCATACACTCAATAAAAAAGAGCAACAGAATTATCTCATGTTTCATCACTTTAAATTGTTTGTTATTTTAAACATCAGACCAATTTCTCCTCTTGGTGACATCAATGTTTATGTGTGTGTGTGTGTGTGTGTGTGTGTAAAGAAAATGATGTGTAATCATATTCTTTATATACATGTTATAAATACACAGAATATGCATGACTTACATCATCCAGTGATTTTTTTTCAACATTTCATAGACCTTATCTCCACTTTATAAACACATCTATAAAGCAATCTTACACATTAAGAATAATGGTCCAAAAAAAAAGAAAAAAAAAGGATAATTGTCCATTCTTCATTTAAAATTTGTCTGAAAGTTGTTTTAAGGTGAAATTGTATAATGGCTTTCTGTATTCTAATATTAGATTTGTGCGTTTGGGAAGACTTGGGAGTCACAGCAGAGTCATTTAGTTCACTAAACCACACAGACTGAAACAAGCAAACATCTTTATAGACAAAGTGTTACTCAACCTATATTCTCTTCCCCGCTCTTCATTCACTTATGACTGAACTGACAGTACTTGCTACAGTTGGTATATTGCACTGGGTGGGCTAAAACTTTGACAATATATTAATATTAATGCTAACTATTTTTGAAGCAAAGGTAGGGTCACCAACCAACTTAGTCCCTATTTGCCCCAGACTATTCTGATTTTAGCACTGAAAGTCTTGGGTCCTGGCTAGAACTGAGATAGGAGGGAAGGGGCAGGGCACAGCTATTCAAGAAATGACTGCAATTAACACCATAATGGTGGAAGATTCAACTCCCAGTAGGCCTTGAGGATTGAGATGGCCTGAGGTTTGATTTCTAGTAGACCTTGAGCTTCATCATATGCTCACTGTAACATATTAGCATGATAAGTAACACACCCACAGGCACCACGACAGTGCCAAGGCTAATCACAAAAGGTCGAAAAGTGGGCAATGGCCCAATTCCTGGGAATCCCAGCCCCTCCCCCAGGGCAGCTGGAATAGTCCTCCCACTTGTAGGCGTGTGAAGCTACCAAGCCCATAAAAACTGGCAGCACCACGCTGTGGCAGTCTCTCTCACTCCCTCCTCTTTGGAGACAGCCTGCACTCTGTCTGTAGTGTGTACCTATTTTTTATTTAAATCTGAGCACCCAATCCCCGCACCTCATGGCCTTCCTCTCACCTTCTGAAATAGCCTACATTCTATGGAGTATGTATCTCTCCAAATAAATCTACCTTTTACTCAGTTGTGGCTCCCTTTTGAATTCTTTCCTGCGCGAAGCCAAGGACGCACATTTGGTGGGGCATGCCTTCCCAGGGGCTCAACTGAGACCTGGGACATGGCCGTCCTCATGCCCTACGTCCATTTTTCCTGCGTCAGAACCAGCTTCATAAGCATGCAGCTGAGTGTTCCCCACCCAAACCTGCACATACTTGGTTTAATGCTCTGCTATTGCTACTTAAAATTTTTAATAATTTTTGAACAAAGTGTTCCATGTTTTCAATTTGTGCTGGACCTTGAAAATTATATAGCTCATCCTAGTCCTGGGAAACCCCATAGTGCGGAGCAAACAAGAATGATTAGTCACCCAATTACAGTTCTGTATAACATCCCCTCATTGGCTTGATTTGATAGGGCATTTCTAAAATACACAAGTCAATTGAATCATTTAAATGTGTCCTACAAGCTCATTTACATCTTTGCTTTTTAATTAGACAAGATCATTTAATGATATTTTCATAAGCAAGTCACAGATGCTCTGTATATTGGTAATTTTCCATAATGAATATTATAACATATTTTCATCGCATGTTATAGTTCATGAAACACTTTCTGGCACATTTTCTCATTTTGACATTCCCAGTAGTACACTAGCAAAAGATTAATAACCAGATCTCAGAGGGAAATGGGGGTGGTGATGGAGAGAACGTTGATTTGTAGCATCTGTCAATTTCCATGGTGTAGCTATTCCCATGATTGTTAATTTCAAGGTACCAACTTGATGTCATTGAGTAAAGAGCTGGGAAAAGATACTGTCAGCTCTCACATTAGATATGAGTCAGCATACCTTTGGATGTTCCTCACATAAGGAAGAGAGAGGAAATTTCAGCATGATTATACTACAAATGAAGATACTGGGATTGGGGAAATCTAGATGACATATTAAAGGTCACATGTCTTCTGAGAGGCTAGTGCCAAAACTATAACAATCATCTCACTCAAATCCCATGTTTTTCTCCTTATATCACTCTGCTTTTCTTATCTCTCATATGTATAAATTTGTACATGGGGTTATTGCTATAAATGTACAATGAGAGTGTACATATGCATGAATGAAAAAAACTAACTTCAAATAAAGCATAATTAATAAAGATTCTACTTAAATTAAGGGTAATTATTTTTAAGATGCTTTGATTAAAATCACTTGAAAATATGTTTGAATTCTTCATTTATGTGTTTGCCTTCATCCACCTTCAATTTCAAATAGGGACTTCCCCTATGTGTATAGATCACAAAGCTCATCATCAGAGTTGAATTATAAGTGGAAATATGATTCATACACTTTCTTATTTCTCTTTGTTACTACTTAATTACCACCTGGCAACAAAGATTACTGCTATTTTTATGCTATCAACTCCTCGGTGGTAGACATTAGACTGTTTCATTATATTCTTATAGAACTTAATCCTCATAGTAACTTTGTAAAGAAGACACCATTAGAGCAACTTTCAGGTGGTGAAATGAAAGCTCAAAAGGGTTAGGTAGTTCACCCAAGGTCATTCAACTGGTAAGTGTTGGAGCCAGCATCTGGGCTAATTATCTACGAGATTTCTGCTCTGAATCATTCTGTTACACTCTCATAGTTGGTGTAGAGCTATTAGTTGTACTAAAACATTAAACTACTGAGATGACAATAGATCTTTTCTAGTTGTAGCAGTACCCTTGCTTCCCTTAATTCTTTTCATGAAAAAAGCTAAAAAAAAAAAAAAACCCGAGGCATCTTACACAGCCCACTTTTCTGTAATATACCACTTTAGGGTAGAGAAGGCCCTATTATGGTGGTTCCCACTCTCCCTCTTCTTTTGGATGAGTACCTCACAAGCTTCCTATCCCAGGGCTTCAGAGACATTCAGTCAGCTGGATCAGTTGGATTCCTTTCGTAAAACACAGCAACAGTTGGAATTCTTTGGCGGTGCCACCGATAGAGAAGGCTAGCTGCCTACCTCCTTAAGTCCAATGTTTGTCTTTGCCAAATTGAATCCCCTTACAGAGCTTCAGAAGTTTGTAGAATACAGATACAATTGCATCTCAAAGGCTGTTTCTGAGAGTCATTCTAAGTCGGAAGTATTATCATTTTGTTACACTTCGGATATTGGCTTAATTTAGGACTAATGCTTTTCTGAAACATTTTTGTCCACTGGAGGTCTCAAATACTGGTACTCCATTCTTTAGAATCTGGTTTCTATATGGAGCTAGAAAATTAGACTATGCGTCAACATGAACGGCAGTGACTTTATAATTTAACGAAATTTTTCCATTACAGAGATGGTTGTACATCATTTACAAATATTTGTAAAGATCATGCGGTCTTTAATAATAACACATAAGGCAGGCTCTGTGATTATCCTCACTTTGTAAATGAAGGATTTCAAGTAAAGACAGGTTCACCTGACCAAAAGGCATCTGGTTAGTTAAGTGACAGTATCAGGACTTCAACCCAGGTAATCTGAGTGTTGACCACTACTGTCTGGTTCCTCTAAAACTTCCTCTGTTTATAAGACTTGGGGACATGACCTCCCCCGTTGATGATCTAATTTTGCTACCTATTAGCTATGTGATCTTGTCAAGTTACTTAAATTCTCTGAATCTCAGTTCGTTCATCTAGGAATATAATAACACATATGATACAGGACTTCTGAGAGGAGTAATTAAGATAAAGGGTGTGGAAGGTTTTTAGGAACTGAAAAAGTAGGGCTGTATTGATGTCAGCAGTTGTTATTAACTACCAGGACTCTGGGAATTTGTAAGACGATTTTGTTAGGATATTGGAAAGAATTTATGTTTTCCCCCTTTTTCCTTTTGTACTTTACCTGACCTATTTCAACTCATCCTTGAAGATATCAGATCCTCAGAGTTTCTTTAACAATAAACACTTGATTAGGTCCCTCTATTTAGTAATACTTATAATTCCCTCTTTTTAATCATTTATTTCCTTTGGATTATAGTTATTCATGGTCCAGTTATTAATTAGACTGTAAATTCCAAGCCAGAAGGATCTGCATCATATTCACTAGTTATTCCTAGTATATTGCAAAGTGCCTGCACACAGTAAATGCTTTATAAATGTTTGTTGAATAAATAAATATGAGATATTTATTTCTCTTTCTAAAACATGTAACTTCACTTGCTAGCATAATTTTAAAATCATTTAAGCTAAAATTATTTGGAACATGCCCATCATGTTCCAAGGGTCATGACTGAGTAAAATGGATCATGGCCCTGAAACTGGCTCTTATGTTTTCATTTAGTAGGTGATTCTCTCAATATTCTTCTGATGGAAGGATTAATTATATATAAAGACCTGTGCAGCTTGTATGAAAAATAGTTACGGTGTTGATTAGCGTGGAGGAGATGACAATAGATGGGAGGAGAGAAGAGAGAGGCAATTCTTCATTTGAACAAAGCATATTAATAGAAATAATTGTTCATCCCTAAAACATGAAATATATTTTGGGAGGTGCCATTGGGAAAGAAATATATGGAATGGCTAGGGAAAATGGAATTTCACGGCCTTTTCATACTTGGTGGAAAATGAGATAAGGTAAAAAAGTATTGTAGAAAATGGGGAAAATAAAACAATGGCAAGTGAGAGAAAATAAATTCTTTTCTCAGCCAAGAATTGGGGCTTCAGTATAAGTGAGGCATCCTATCTCAAAACTAAAAGTCCCCAGTGAGTATGGATCCTAGAAGGGGAAAAAAAAATTGAAAAGCCTCAAACAGAAAGACCCAACATACATCCATTTAATGTGGTCACAACCCATTTTCTCAAACTCCTCTGTGCACAACCAAGCTCATATTTAGTATGGCATGGTGAATGAATCATGGTCAGTGGAATGTGGGCAGAAGGTGGATAGACCACTTCCAGGCTTGACCCATATTTTTCTCCTGTAGGACCCTCCAAACCCTCTCTTCCCTTGTCTCCCAGGAAGATGCAGAAGTTGCATCAGAGAGAGGGGGAACAGTAGAGTCACTAAAATGATCATGTGAAAGGCCACTCACCAACCATTAACATCCAAACTAGACCCAGCATGAGTAAGAAATCAACCAGTGTTTATTGGGTTACGCCACTAGATTTGCGGGTTCATTTGTTACAGCTTCTATGTCCTAGACAGTGTGGGCTACTGTAACAAAGTCCCATGGTGTGAGTGGCTTATAAACTACAGAAATTTATTCCTCACTGTTCTGGAGGCTGGACATCTGAAATTAGGGTGCCAGCATGGTCAAGTTCTGGTGAGAGCCCTCCTCCAGGTTGCAAATTACTGATTTCTAGTTGAATCCTCCCAAGGCAGAGAGCAGACACGGGGAGCAAGCTCTGTTGTGACTCTTATAAGGGCACGAATCCTGCTCGTGAGGGCTCCACCCTTATGACCTCATCTAATCCTAATTAAATCCCAAAGGCCCATTTTCTAATATCATCACATGGGTAGGGGGAGGGAGAGGGTTTCAACATATGAATTTGGAAGGAACTCAAAACATTCAGTCCATAACATCCTAGCATGTTACTCTGACACATGTTATAAAAAACTTTTTCAAGTTATAAAATAAATGCTCGTAAGTTTAATAACTAAAAGGTCTGGAATAAAAGAATATTTTGACACTTCATTTACCACTGCAGAATTACTGTTTTATATGAAACTCAGTAGACTGAACACTGTGGTAAAGATATGTGATTTTAATTTCACACATTTCAATGAATACTAGAAAAAGGGACTGTAACAGAGAATGTTACTTTTTTTTTTTAACCAATACTAATTTTCTTCTTTTCCTAATAATGATGACAGTAAATGGGGGGGGGGGCACATGGCCACTAGCTGGAGGTTGCATTTTGCAGTTTTCCTTTAGAGCTAAGGACGGCAATGTCTGTTTGATCACAGGGATAAAATATAATTACTGAGAGACACTTCTGACCTGTCTTTAAAGAAGAATGGGCACGTACTCCTTTTCCCACTTTGTGTTCTTCCTGCTGATTAGAATGAAGACATTAGAACGAAGATGCAGAGAAGCAAGCTGAGAACTGAGGACTGCAGAACTGCACTAACAGTTCTGGATCATCTAACTGAACTGTTTCATAGATCAAAATAAACATCTACCTTTTTAAAGCCACATTATTTGGGTTTTCTTTCTTACAATATTTTAACAGAAGAACAAATAGACTACTTCAGTAATATCCTATGAAACTAATAGTACGTGGAATCTTGGAAGGACTGCTTAGAACCACAGTTGCCTTTGGTGTATATACAAGTGGTGCTTCTTATCCTGATTAATTACCATAGCTCAGGATTTATTAAAACTGATCCTTTTTATCAGTACATTCTTTTCTACATATTTAATCACTAAATTTATAAGTCCAAGTTCACAAGCTTTCAAAACTTCTACTGTTAAGTTATCTACTGTGCAGTCACTATCACAAGATTCTTAATGAACTCTAGGATGAAAAAGAAAAATATAGTTTGGGTTAAAATTATTGACAAAAGATGACAAAATGCTAATACTTTGAATACATCCCCCCAAAAATTCTTCACTCATTATAATATAACAGAGGTTTCCTGCAACTAACAAACAGTATCTTATTTAATACACACATGAACATTCAGAGATAAATAGTACAGAAATATTATCTCCACTTTATGGATGAAAAAAATGTGCTGTGTGAAGTTAAATGACTTACATAGGGTCTCATGTCTTTAGTTCAAGTGATCTCTCTTTGAGGACCATAGTGTCCTTATCATGTTTCTAAACATTTTCCAATGAGATTATGCGCTCAGAATTTGGTATTGATTTTGGATTCCAGCATTTATGATCTATGTTTGGATTTCAACTCTTATGATCTCTGTTGCTATAAGCAGATGACTTCACCTTTCTGACATATTTTTTAATCTATATAATGGGGATAATAAATAGAACTTACCACTTAGGATAAGGTTGGTTAAAGGTAGATGAATTGTGTACTGAGATACCCAACATGTAGTAACTGCTCAGTAAGTGCTAGCTATTCATTTTTTAAGTGTTAATTTTTAAAGGAGGACAGATTTATAGCACAGTAAAAATATACAACCCTAGGGACTACCATTTAGATTACACTTTATGATAATTTCGTTCGCTGGAGCACAATACAATAAAAGCTATATGATGTCCCTAGAGTTATACAATGCAGTGACCTTAATGAATTTTTTTAACCAACTGAATGGCTTTTATCTTGAGGAAAGTGGTATCTCACCATGTACTCAACCTTGGACACAAGCTTCTATTTCGTAAGTATTCCCTTGGGGCCAGCTAAAGCTGTAGTTGAAACTTCTGCTGAAATTGATACTTACATAAATAATGACTTTGATCCTCCTAAATTAAACTGTGAAGAAGGGAAAGATAAGTATTCACAGTCCCTGGTATGAAGCTGACTGGCTCTAAAAAGATGAAGGCTAGAGTTAACTCCTGGATTTGTAGCTGTGACGTTTTAATTTAAGACAAGATTTTCCTGAGTAAGTTTCTTAAAATTTATAAATCAAAAGTTTATTCTATTTTTTAATTCATTGAGATAACGTCGGTTTATAATGTTATATAACTTTCAATTGTACATTATGTTTCAACTTCTGTACACACTACAGCCAAAGTTTAGTTCCATCCGTCACCATACAGTTAACCCCTTTTACCCATTTTGTCCTCCTCCAACCCCTTTCCCTCTGTTCTCTGTATCTTCCTGTTTTTATTCTTAGAATAAAACCTATATTATGTTTTCCCTGAGCCTGCTTTCCTGCATATTAATAACTGTAATGTTATTTCGGATGGTGCTACACATTGTATCTCTTGATGTTTATGAATCAATAAATGTTAATGCACAAAAGGATTACCAATTGCTCGACCAAAAGAAAGTTCTTAGTATTGTGCTCTTTTATTTCATCCGTCAATTTAAAAATAAATGTCAAATGTTAGTCTTAAAAGTTTGGTTTGTGTCTTTGTTTTGTACAAAGCAGTCTTACATATGCATGCAGCATAGCCAATTTGTCTTTGCTTTCTGAAGTCTCTTAACTCATATTTGCTAAATGAATGAATGCATAAAAATAGAATTCTGCTTTTTCTTTGCAGTGGTTATTACTAATGAGTGGTGGCATTTTCCCCAAGATTTGTCCCAAGGAAGTGAAATCTCCATATACCTAATGCCTGACCCTATCCTTGGAATTAATGCATTATTAATTTGCTCCTTCAAGATCTTCTAGGACCTTAAGTTGAATGATTGGAAAATGACATTATCCTTTAGCAAACAGCCATTTTCCATAGCAGTGAATTCAAATGATAAAAAACTAAATGAAAAGCTATCTATTATGAGTAAATAAATATCATGAAGACTAATAACCCATGCTAAATTATAAGGGAAATCGGGATGACTACTGAAGATTGCAGAGAAGACAGGAGTGGGGGAAAAGAAAATACTTCTTGTATACGTAATAGGAGCCAGGTATGTGGACATCCTCACAATAGCCTAAATATATAATTACTAAATACATTTTTTTTTAAATGAGTAAGAAGATACATTGCTGGAACTGATGCTCAAATATAGTGCTATATGCCTTCAAAATTAGTATTTCAATCCACTTTAAAGGGCCCTGCCCCAACATGGGATGTTTCGCTCTCTGTTTCTCCAGCGTAGCTTTCAAAACTGGTGTTTGCCAGCACCCTTTAATTCATAGCTCAGGCAACATATGCCTTAAATAAAATACTTTCTCAGCATTCACATTTGGCAAGAACAATTTGCATGCCAGAACAACTGGTAGAGGAGGGAAGAAGCAGAAGAGACATTTAAAAATGTATAAATTCATGGGGACTGACACTCCATTTTTTTTTTTTTAACAGAGAGAGCTCCAGGTTATATCATGACCACATTTGTTGCTAAGAGTTTACTAAGCAGTAATATCCCCAAACTTTAAACTACTTATACTGTTTTTAAGAGTTTTTTTTTTTTTCTGAAAAAAAAAAGAAAACTGTGAGCTTCCACCACCCAGGTGTCTGCACAATGCCAGTCGGTCTAAAAAAGATTGTCTTTGCAAGATTAAAGTGCTCCCTAATGCTCCAACATCCATAGTTTCTAGCAGGCTCTCACCACATCCTGACTAGAGAATTTCTAGTGGCCAGATAAAATGAATATAGTCTGGTCTTGCCATCCTTCTTCAGCTTTGGAAAGCAAAGCACTGATTAAGGATTTAAAAGGCATACATTTGTATGGATAGGAATTATGCTTGACTTGTTTCTTGTGAACCTAATACATAAGTACTAACTCTTCCCTGAGAGCAGCTTCTGCCTTAGAATTCTTAAAAACAGGCTTACATGTCCACAAAGCCTTCTCCATAATCCAGCACTCCCTATTACTTCAGACTTTATAAAAAGGTAACATTATCTCCTGATAAAAGAATTGTAATTCAAAGTAAACCCACTTGGAAAGTAACAGGCAGGACGCTTGTCTGAATTTCTTACATGTAATAGGTAGGGTCCTATTTGCCCTGAGAACTTGGAGTAAAGAACAAAAAGGGTATTCTTCAAGTCAGATGGGCTGAATCAGCTCCTTTAAGTAGAAGGAGAAAGACTGTCTCCTAAACTCATTGGAATAACTATGTAACTGAAGATGGTGCCTTCGCTTAATCAGTGAATATTAAACATCACAGGATTGTTGTGAGGATTAAATAATAGAACATGTGGGAAATGAGAATGTTTGAAAGATAGGGATTTTTATTGTTATTATTACGGTCAGGATCATTGCGTGTTCAGACTACCAACAAGGCTGGCAAGGTGGTAATTCCGGGGAGTTCAGTAACCCAGGCTCACAAAGGTTTTCCTGGACTGGCTGAACCCTTTCTCAAAACCCTCCACCTCATTCTGAGTCAGTGTACCCCAGTCTGTACCAGGCTACTCAGCTTTCTGATTCCCTCAGAATTGCTAAAGAAGATGCATGGGGGAAGGCTTGAGCCTTCCCAATCATTAGAATGTCTCACCCCACTTAAATAACTCCCTTGGCATTCTGGTTTACACAAGTCTTAATTTAATCTAGTTCTTCAGTTTGTGTGATCATTTCTGGATATGCTAAGAAAGTCCATTGCGCAGGAGGCAAGACTGGAAACTAAATAATCCTTTGAGAATTCACGGTGACTGGCCACTGGCCTTTCTCTTCCAGTATGCACATTATCACCTTAAGACTTCATTCAAAATGTCAAAACCTCCATTACCTTTCATTAAAGCCCAGAGCTCCTTTACCATTTCCTAGACAGCTCCTCGAGAAATTCTAGCAAATAAAGAGGCAAGATGCTTCCCAGTGACGTGTGAGGTAGTCACAGTAAAATAGACAGGGTGGAAGGGCAGCAGGAAAAATGTTCTAGAGAATCATAGTAGGAGGATAAGGATAAATAGATTTTTTAGTGGTGTATAGTTTGAGAACAAAATAAGGACCAATTATTAAAAGTCAGTGGTAGATGTTTCATAATCATCTTCAGTGTTACCTTTCTGTCTCATATTTAGTCACCAAGTATCTCTGATACTCCATACTCTAGAATACACAAGCGTTTCTGTTCTCTCACCAACTCATTTCATCTCATTCTCCCTGCCTCAGATAAAGCCCTCACCGTTCAGCATCCTCCCAACAGCTCACTGATTAGTCTTTCTGCATTCTGCTGAGGGCACTAGTTTCACATCTTTCTGAAATACAGATAGAATCATGTCAATTTCCTGCTTAAAAACCTCTCTTGACTCCCAGTGTCTACAGCAGTGTTTCACCAAAGGTATTTCGATGTGTTCTTGAAGATATGAACATTATATCATGATTTTTAAACACTGGGTCTTCAAACTTATCTCTTTTACGGGGAAGATATGAATGACATTTACAAAGAGTAAACTTCAGTCTCTTAATTTCCTAGGGATCTGTGAACATACTCCTAGGAGCCTACACTTTTTTTTTTTTTATTTACTCCAGAGAAGACGCAAAAACACTGGCATTCATGGTATATTCTAAACTCTCTATACCTCTGTTATTTACCACTACAGACTTAATATTCTAGCCATATACAACTTCTCATTTCTTTTTGTAATTTCTTTTATCTAATCTTACACTTTCATACTTCTATTCCACTGCATATGTTGTTCTTTGCTGGAGATGCCTTTCCTTCTCTGCTCTTCCTGGTGAGAAATTATTGATGTTTCAAGATACAGTTCCATTTTCACCACCTTGGGAGATACGTCTGGCTTAGCTCTTGGTTCTTATCTCATTTCATTCTGACCATCATACTGTGTTTTCCTTATGTGTTTGCATGATGTTTTCTCTGGATGAATGATGCTCCCCTAAATGGTGAGCTCCTCGAGGTCAGAAACTGTGTAACAGCCATTTTGGTATGTCTTTGTACTTCCATAATTTCCCAGAGTACCAGATTCACGGAGAGCTCTCTAAGTTGAATGCAATTAGATTTCATCTTAACCTAAAGAACTTCCTGTCTCCCTTGTGAAGCAGGTTGATCTCTGTCTTTGGATGACTACATAGAGACACTACCATAGCAGGCACTTCAGCAAAGTGTGGGATGTTGAACTGAGGACATTGAGAAGTGTCTTCCAACTATGAGTTCCACCGTCCTAAGCTGCACTGTGCTTGGGGCTGGGAGCATTTCATTAAATCAGAGATGCTCTTTGTTCCTGCACCTTCTTCCATTTGGGGTAACAGGAGCTGTCTTTGCTCTTGTCTCCTTGCTTTTGGGAATTCTCCCTGAAAAGCAGTAGCTTTTATCTCCAGAAATGTTCTCCCTCTAGGTCTACCTTAAGAAATTTTCCTTTTCTATTCTTCCTCCTTCCTATATTTTTCTCTAAACCTTAGTACCTCACGATCTATTTTCTCAGGACTCAGTCTATACTTAGTTCCTAAGCTAATTGTCAGAAAAATTAATGACTGATAACTGAGTTGTCAAAAACTAATTCCAGTTTAACATAGTAATAGCCGCCACTTACTGAAAAATGTTACATGTTCCTTACAAGTATTATATTATTTAATCCTTACATGAACCCTGTAAGTTATTACTCTTATCTACGTTTCACAGAGGATGAAATTAAGGCCCAAAGAAGTTAAATAGCTTACCCGAGGTAACAGATTAAGAAATGGTAGCGTTTAGATCAAATCCCAGTCTGGTTGATTGCCTTTAACCACTTCACTAAACCGCCAGCCCACCCCCATCCCCCAATATACATACCATTACTAATTTTGCATTAGCACTATTATAAACTGTGAAATACAGGACACCATGGGTAGTCAGAGATTTACACAGGAGAAGATTCTTCACTGAGTCTAACAGTCCATACTCCACAGGGACCACCTATTTAGCGTCATCAGAAGACTACCTTTTACAATGTCTACTAAATTTTCTTTGCTTTATCTGAGAATATGATTCTCTTTCAGGTAATCCACAAATCGCACAAGTCTTTAGTTCAGCATTTGAGTCTAAGAGGAAAGCTGAGGTTACATAAATGACTTCAGTAGACAAAAATGCAACAGTTCCTCCATCCCAGCACTGGCTGTGGGAGTTCATTCTATGGGAAGTACATTTACATAACTCTCACAAGACCCAAAAGAAAAAAAGGGCAGCGATAACTGTGAGGTTGAATCACAACCAACAATTCACTTAATTTATTTATTGATTTTTAATGGAGGTCCTAGAGATTGAACCCAGGACCTCATGCATGCTAGGCACATGCTCTATCACTGAGCTATAAAACAGATAAACAGCAAGGTCCTGCTGTATAGGGGAACTATATTCAGTATCTTATGATAGCTTATAATGAAAAAGAATATGAAAAGGAATATATATATGTACAAATGAATCACTATGCTGTACCCCAGAAACTAACACATTGTAAACCAACTATACTTCAATTTAAATGAATGAATGAATGAATGATTGAATGAATAATAGATAAAATAGGGGAAAAAACCCAGCAATTCAATCCACCTGCATTTACTGAGACAGCAGAGTGCAGCGCTTGCCTGCGCTCCTGATTCTCCAGTCCTGCCCTCCGGTGGCTGTATTCACCTGAGCATGCCTTTATGCCAAGACATTCCATAGCTCCACCCCATCCTAGTTTTGAGATAAAATGTGTCTCTCCAGGGAGCAAAACATGCTCTCGATCTTTGTCTTTGGACAAAGGAGTCTGCCGAAGCACAGACATTCTGAGGGATAACAAATGGGGCCTCAACCTGACATACGGAGTTTATCCTGAATAATAATGGACTTGTCTCAAAGAGGCTAGAGTCCAGAATATTTTAAACTAGACAAACACTAAAACGTAGAAAAGTATGCCAGGTCCACAGTCCTAAATCTATAATTCCCAAATAGAAAAAGGTCTGAAAATGTATTATTTTGTTTGGCACCAATACGTTTTTAGTGGAAAATCCCGACTTTATTCTCCACTTGGCCGCTTACCGTCTCTGTTCTTTGCCGTGGTGGGTACCCTCATCCGCTCCGCTGCGGAGCTAGCCATGCTTTGCGTTACGCGTGCCGCCCACACCCCGCTAGGGTTATTGGCTGTAGATGTATATATGCCACCTGCCCAGACTCAACTCAGAAAATTCTGAATTCCCAAACACTTCTGGGCCCAGGGTTTTGGATAAGAGATTATAAGCATGAATTCAAGAGAAAAAAAGAAAGAAAAAAAAGGAAAAAGAGTTTAAATGAATGAAGAAAGAGATTACCTTCCAGGGTGTTTCTAAAGCTGAAATTGGCGGCTTTATCCATGGCGCCCGAATCATACTGGGTCAGACTCAGGCAGAACTCCACGTCAGCCGAGGAGGGGAGCCGCGGGGTCCGCGCTGGGTCGTGGTTCCCGGGATTGCGCAGTAAGGGCCCCTCGGACGTGCCGTCGCACAGAACCTGCCGGCGGTTGTACTCCTCCAGCCGGCTGCAGATGATCTGCGCGAAAACACCTCTGTGTTAAAGCAGTGCTGTCTCCTCCTCCAGGTTAGACGGGAAAGGTAGGGAGATGGGCATTCCTGATGACCGTATTTGGATCTCTAATCACCAGGAGATTAACGTTTTAAAGTAAATTGTTGGAGGAAGCAGCTTCCTGAGAGTTGCAGAATAAGCCATGAAAGTTAAAATCCAGAACGGAGTCCGAGTCTTGCATCTACCACTTAGGAAAGTAGACTAAATTCCATAGGCCTTGTCGAGTCAGGGGGAGACCATTAGTTCACAGTCCTCCTGATTCCGAAGCTACATGCAGTACATTTATGACTGCCTGTGCACGGCTTAGGAATGGCTGAATAAAGCTAACCGAACTTTTTTGCATCGAACGTAATATATTGGATTCCTTTATGATGTCGATAAACTAGACATCACAGCGGGTACACAGACGAAATCACTTTCATTCCTGTTTGAATAATAAACCATCTCAGGATGTTTTCAAAAGAGCCTACTGTCTAAAAGACTCCTACAGCAGACTCGGTTAAATTAGAGAGGTCTGAATGGAACTGTTTTTGCTGAAATGAGAACTGCCAAGTGACTACGTGTTCAGATGACTGCACGTATTAGCAACAAGGAGGAAGTCTACCCCACTTCCAGAAGTAATATGGAACACTTAATCTCAAATCGTTGTCTTTATATTTGATACAGGAGGGGAGGCAGGGTAGGAGAAATGGTTAGCACTCTGGTTATGATCACGGAGACGGCAGTCAGACGTGGTTTCCAGTACTGACTCTTTATTAGCTACGTGACCTTGGGCAAATTACTTAAGCTCTCTGAGGATCAAGGTTTTTCGTCTGTAAATGGGGACTATAACAACTTTTTGTGAAGGATCGAATAATTTTGCCTATGTAAAGCACTTAGTGTATAGTGCCAAGTATGGATGTTTAATAGTGACAGCTATTGTATTATTATTGAATATGAGACTATTGGGCAAGCCACCAAATTGTTAACTCTGGCTCTGTAGCACTGGGTTAATCGTCATTATTATAATAACTAACATCAGTATATCAAGATCTATTATGATAATAGCTTCCATACAGCGAACTCAAAGAATACGTCAGATACTAAATTAGTCATGTTGTATTAACAGATTCCATTGAATCCCTTCACAATACTGCTTTAAGATCTATTACCCTAATTTTAAAGAAAAAGGGTCTTGGAATATTTAAGTAACTGGTGATCTTATAAGTAAGTTACAAAAGTCCACTGTAACTCATGTTTTCATGACTCAAAAGACTGTACCCTTTCCACTGCACTATTCTGCTTTCCATTCCATTTAGTATTTTCATGGATACAGAAAATGCATACATATGATAACTGGACAATTTCTGTTAAGGAAAAAAGCAAAGGTTTTTAGATTTTAAATAGCATATCCATTATCATCTGGTTAAGTGACAGAGGTAGAATCCAGTAAGTGGCAGAAGTTTTCTAATGAGAAGTTTGTTCTTTTTCTGTTTCAACACAGGTGATCTATAAAGCACGATGTGGGGGTGTGGAAATCAAGTGTCCCAAGTCAAGTGAAAAAAAAAAAAAAAGAGACAGAAAGAAGAAACAAGTGTTCATGGAGAAGGTGAACATAGATAGTTGTTCTCCTAAATTTAAAGAAATGCAACATATGACCAGTTATTAAAAGCTTCAGGAGCAAAGGTACTATTATAGTATTAGAAGCTTCATCTGGGGAAAAAATGTAAACCATATGACATTCCACAGAATCTTTTTCATGAAGAAAAAAGAGAAGCTGTTATTTCACTGAGCTGTTGCCATGGTTACCTAAAACCCATGACTCTCTGCTGAAATGTAACTTTTTTTCTTCCCACAGTTTGCCTCCATGTGATGTGCTTTTCACCTGATGAGTGAATTCCCTGACCACACTGCACTCATGTCTATCATCTAGGAAATGTTTTTTCCTCTTTATTTTGATCTGTCATGACAGCTTCCCTTGATACACCTTTTCTTTTATGGCTAGCTTATCTGCTGCTTGCACAGCACTGGATCTAACCGTGTTGAGCATAGGTATTTGTGCTTTAATGTTATGAAGCACCCCCCACCTCCAAAAATAATGGGCTGTTTTAAATGATGACAAACATGCTTCTATTAAGAACTCTTGGCAGTAAACAAACCAACAAATAAATGAACAAATAAACAAAAAAGGATGTGAATTCTGAATATGTGCTTTCTAAGAAAATGGACATTAATTAAGCATGTAACTTTTAATATATTATTTTGTTTAATTAAAAAACTTACCAATAGGTAATATTAATCTCACTTAAATGACACTCGGGTTGTAACTTGCTTGATCTTCTATATTGTTTGCTCTCTTTTTTGCACGGACACACACACACACAAACATATACACACACAAGCGTAGAGAGAATACACAAAATGTTTTATTCGAGACTTTGGGTAAGTTGCTGCTTATTTTGGCATCATTGTGTCTTTGGCCTCGAGGATCCAGTGCTATAAAGTATGATCTAATTTTCTACCTAGCCACGCAGAGTCTCATTTTTTTGTATGTTAACACTGGAGCTAACATGTCTATGATTTTCAATTTTGTTCAATTCAGCATGCACTGATAAAGCCCATTCCATGTATATAATAGGTTCCTGGGCTCTGTGGATATAAAGATAAAGTAGAAACGGTTTCTACGTTGGAGCAGCTGGCAGTCTGGTAGACAAAGACAGGTTTGAAAACAATTGTGTATATTGGAGAGTTAGAAGTGCTATCTTATAAATCTGTACAAAGGGTAATGATTGTGCAAAATGATGAGGGTCAATTCTACCTGAGTAAGAGATGTAGACCAATAAATGTCAATGGAATATTTTCATTGCAACGTGAATGGAAAGGACCACATCAGAATATCTACCCCCGTTGTCTGTGCAAGTGAATTTTAAGAGAATTAAAGTGACTACGAGTCAGAATTTACATCCATCAATTAGTGGCTTATTTGATCCCTTCTGAGTGTAAAGGCCTCCTTATGAGTAGGGAACAACCTGGTTGACCTGAGATAGCATTGGAGTCGGAGGCACTGGGTTTTAGTCCTCAGCTGTGTGACCTTGGACAAATCATCCTACCTTGTAGGAGCATCCTCTTTCACAAAATGTGGGCACTACACTGTACACAACTAAGGGTCTCTTGGCTCAGAGTTAATGAATGCTATAGAGTTCTAAAACCTCTATTTTTTTGTGTCAAGTAAAAGATACCTGAAATCAAGGAGGGGAGACTTTGTATCAAAGGGGCTAATGAGTCTAACTAATTTGGAAGGTATGAATGCATTCACCAAGTCTGGAAGCTATTTGATCTCATCAGCGCACACAAAATAGTCCAGTTCTTGATTGGAGTGTTCAATTCAGGCAAAAGCATTTAAACTAGTGGCGCGTTTACTATAGAACCTGAGTTTGTAAAGTGAAGGAGATACCAAGTCAATTTCCATGCTAATTAAATCAGTGATTCCCAGTGCTGGCCGTGCATTAGAACCACGCTAGAAGATTCTAAAAATAGAGATTCCTGGACTTCACAGTGGACCCCTGAATATGATTTTCTGGCAGAGGGTAGTTAGGTAGAACACATGTAATATTTTTAAGTTCCCTAACTGATTTAGATACTGGGAACTGCTGAATTAAATCAATATAAACAACTAATCTTCATTATTAAAGGACTGTCACCAGAGAGGCTGTGTAAAGGAGTGGAAAGAGCCAGTAAGAGCTGGGCTTGACTGGCACCTGGCACAGTGAGTCCACTCACTCCACTCCCGGTAGGTGTGCACAGATGCTGATTCATTTCACCTTCCTTTTTTAAACTCTTGTTTGCTCATTTTTCTTCAGTGGTCTTTGTCCACTCTTTCTTAGTTTTATCTTTAATGCCAGTTACTACATAACAGTTTAATCATGGAACAGTTTTGAACCTAATGCAACAATTTCAATCCAGTGTTTACCTACTAGACCCCCCAAATTTTTAGTTAGAAATAAAATTGAACACAGTCATAAAGAAAAAAAATTCATTCAACAATCAATACATGATTAGAAAAAAAGTACAGACATGGGGGGTGGGTATAGCTCAGTGGTAGAGTTCATGCTTAGCATGCACGAGGTCCTGGGTTCAATTCCAAGTACCTCCATTTAAAAAAAATTACAAACTTAAAGTTTTGTACTTTCTCAATTAAGGTAGGAAGTCTGAAGTCTTATGGAAATGATCTTTTTTTCAAGCACATTTTTTTCCAGCCTTTCCTGCACAAATATAGTCTTTACTCTTGGTAAATAGCTGACATTAGTGACACTAGATATTACAGTGGCTATTTTTCAGTGAACTTCTATAGGGCCCATTTGGATGGTGTGTGAACTTAGTGGAGGCGTGGGCTGGAAGCCACTCACATTTCAAAACTGCAGAGTGCCAGGCGAAAATGCCACATTCCTCCCATCTCACTTAAATATTGAGCTTAGGTCCATAAAGCACTGCTAGATAGCAGTGATGCATTAGAAATGTTTGGAATACAGGCAGAAAAGCATTTCTTCCACCTTAGGGTTTTAAAATGACAATTAAAAGTGTATGTCTTTGGTTATCTTTTGCCCCAAATCCAGTGTGAAAAAATCAGAATAGGAAAATTAGAAATTAAATTTCAAAATAATAATCCCTTATCTTGTATGTCTAAAGTTTGCACATATTTAGGAAAAATGCTCATTTCTTCTGCAGCCTGATGAAAAAGTGAGACAGAATGGAACAGATCCGTTGGCTAAAGACATCATAGCAGTCATGTCCCTGGAAATAGTATAGGGTTGTCATGCAGCCAGGCCATCTGAGAACAAATCTTGCCTCTGCTACATACTAGCTCTGTGATTTTGCACACGTTACCTGATACCTTTATACCGCAGGTTGTTTTTTCCTTTTTTTTTTTTTTTTTAAATCTTTAAGATGGGGAAAGGTTAATAAGAGTGCTAAATGTGTTAATGTACAAAAACACAACAGGGCTACACACCTGCTAATTGCTCAAATGAATATTAGCTATTTTAATTATTTACCTGTTTGAACCCCAGAGTCCTCATATTTGTTGTTGTTGCTGTTTAACTATTTTATATATAATAGTCAGTGTCTGCAAATTTCAACCCCCCAGTTTATCCCTTTCCACACACTTCACCCCCTGGCAACCATAAGTTTGCTCTCTATGTCTGTTTTGTAAATAAGTTCATTTGTGTCTCTTTTTTCAGATTCCACAGATAAGCGATGTCATGTGGTATTTTTCTTACAATTTTAAAGGAAGATTTAATCTAAGTAATATTCCCCAGACTTCCCTGATGATAATAATCACCAGAGACATTTAGTAAATAATGTCTTCCCAGGACCCTCTTTTGAAAATTCTGAACAATGACTCTGGGATAGGGCCAGGAATTTGTGTTTTTAATTGGTACACTGCATAAATTTTATTGCAAAGAAAATTTCAGAAACATTGACCTAAATCATCTATTTATTGAATCATCTAAATATTCATTCATTCATTCATTCATTCATTCAACAAGTACTTAATCAGCTCTTACCATTTGCCAGGCACCATCCTGTGTGCCGAGAGGTACAGTGATAAACCAGGTACTTTTTATTCACTAAAGTTTAGGGACTTAGTGAAGGAGGGTAGACAAATAACCACACACATGCCTATGTAACTATAGTTGTGAAGTGTGCAATAAAGGAAAAATGGAAGGCTTGTTGAGCTCTTGACAGGGGACATTTTCTATACTTGGCAGGAGATGGAGAGAAGAGAAAGGAGGTTTATGAAGACCTGCCAGAAGAGGTGATTGCTAAGGTTCTTTCATGCTGGAGATAGTATGTCCCGCCCACCTTACCTGCCAAGAGGAGAAGAAGGATGCTGGGCTGAGTAGATTAGGGTTTACTGGGTCGCGCCCTCCCATGTACTCATCTGTACAAATTTCACAGTTGTCTGCATCTCGCCAGTCCCAGTATGGAATAGTGAAGTTCTCATCCCCTGTCAGCTTCTGGATTTCTTGTTCCCACAGCAACAAGAAGAGTCTATGCCAAGGCAGGAAGCCTGGTGCTTCATGAGCAAAATCAATGTCTTTCCAGATTTCAGACCCCCCAAGCAGCGTGTCCCTTGACACATAATAATGCATCCATACAAAGAGGTCATAAACGTTGATGTCATTGAACATGGGTGTTGATCCATTATTCATTTGGCCATAGGTGCCCGTGGGGATGACGTAGTCTGGGCTGGTGGTATGTTTGGCTAAAGTGAGGTAGGCAAGAAATTTGTTCTTCTCTGGGACACTCAAATCAAAGATGTTTCTTCTCACCAAAAGTCGCCTCTCTCTGCAGTTGGGTCCCCGGAAGCCAAACTTGCAATTTCCACAGTTGAATCCCATGAAGTTGTCAAAGCACTGGCAGGTCCTGTTATAAAAGACAGAGGGCCAAGATTCCCGGTCATCCACCCCTGTGAAGGGGAACTGAGGTCCAGGTGGTGCCTTGGACAGATTGATGTCCTGACAGGAACCCCTGCCTGAGAGCTGGCCACAGGGACTCCCGTCACCCTCCCACGGCGGGCAGCATTCCTTCTCCATCAGGTTCTTGGAGGAGGCACAGGCTCGAGGGAAATGGCCAGCGGAGGTCTGGAAACTCCACAGCAGGCAGTACAAAGCAGCCAGGAGCATGCTTCCTCTGGTTCTCACGAGGTCTGCTGGAGCTGATTAATTGAGCCACACACTTCGCTTTTCAGCTACCCCTTCAGTGACTATCACATGTTTTGGCTAAGACCTATATAATACCACTCCCCGCTCCAGCATCAAACACTCTCAGTCTTTATCTTAAGCTTTCATCTTCTGAAAACCACATGACTAACTTTTCTCTGGAGTTGGCATGAATCCCACCAGTAGGATAGGCCTATGATAAAGTGAGAAACACTATTCACCATTAACAGTTTAATTCTTATGGTAATAAGAGTAATAATAATGATAATAATATTAATGGTACTTGATCTAAATAAACCCAGTTAATTGACTATAAAATTACTGACAATTTGAATTTGAAAATGAGATGTTGTGCCAGGAATAGAGCTTCTTTTATTAAGAAAAGTCAAGAAGTATTAGAGATTTTGGGCACAAGGTAGGTTGTTTCCCAGAGACCATAAATAGGTCACAGCGTCTGTAGAATTCAGCTTTGCAGGGAGAGATACTTTTCAGAGCTTAGAGATTATTTCTTATATCTACAGCTTATTCATCAAGTACAAAGTATCAGAAGGAAAAAAAAAAAAACCTTTCTGATGCTCTTCCCTGATTATCTTGATGCTAGCAGCTTGCCAGCTGTCTGATAACTCATTTTCTGACTGTTACTAAGCTGGGTGGTCTGCTTTATTTGGGGAACTTTTATTAGTTAATATTTGAAAGGAAACTTTTTTTTTAAATTGAAGTATAGTTGATTTTTAGTATTATATTAGTTTCAGGTGTATAATATATTAATCCAGTATTTTTATAAATTATACTCCATTTGAATTTATTATAAAATATTGGCTACATTCCCTGTGCTGTATAATATATCTTTGTAGCTTATTTATTTTATATTTAATAGTTTGTACTTTTTTTTTGAATGCTGTAGCCATCTTGTTTCACCCATAATTTCTGGAAACCAGGAATTCATTTGAAATTTTGTTTTCAATATGATCTTGCAAAGGAGTTCTCAATTTAGTGAGTGAGTGAATAAGGATTAATATTTTTATTCAACAAATAATAATTGATAACCTACATTTTTTAGGATTTTTTTTTCTGTGTCTGTAGTGAGCTAGATAATTTGAAATGCATGATAAAAATATACTTTTACCACAATGCTAGTTTTCAAATGAGTAGTAGAGGTAATAAGAGCATCAGATTCTTACTGGAGGGGCATCTTTGTGAACTGAGGATGCTGGAAAGGATTGCATAGTTTTGGGCAATGGTATGCAAATTTTATTAAAGGAGTGCCCCTTGAGTCAAACCTTAAAGCATGCGCATAAGTTGGAAAGACAAATGAGAATGGAGACACTACTTCAGGTAGGGGAAACCGCAGAGGTGAGAGCTGTTTCACCTGCTGAGCTGGAGCACTAGCTTTAGATACACCCCCACACTCTAGGGAATTAAACCTGGGACCAATCCATGCAGGGGCTTAACCACTAAGTGGCTTGAACTAAGGTGAGCAGAGGAGTTAGAGGATGAGGGTAGTCAAGTCAACGTTGCATCTGTGAGACATCCTTCCTTATCCTGCTGCTCTGTACTTAAAACTGGCAGTCCCCTGAATTTGAAGAACAAGTGAGGGAAAGTGAAAGCTGTGAGGGAAGCAGCAGTGTCTGGACTCTCTGCTGCTGGGATCTAGGGAGGGTCATGCTATATGTGATGCTGGAATGTCAGCCTTTCTACTCTCTTCCTATCTGTTGGAATTTGTCCCTTTGTTTAAAAAAAAAAAAAATCAAGGCTCCTCCATTCAACCTCCTTGACACTCAAAGCAGCCTTTTTAGGTGGAAGGAGCAGTGTGTGGGTGCAGAGGAAGAGAAGAGAAGTTTCCATGGAAATGCCTCTGGCTGGGATCAGGGAGTCATCACATGATCTCCACAAGGAGGGTTAATCTTTTTTCTTCTTTCTTTCAGAGCCACAGAGAGATTAACAGGGGGCTTCTTGTCCCTGAGGAGTCTTGGTTCTGTATTACTGACAACCACATGTGGTCTTCTGTAATTCTGTTCTGTCTACTTGCAGAGGAAATTTAACTTCTCATGTTCAATTTAATTAAGAATTTTGTTTAATGTTTTCCCCCCGTCATACTTCCCAGTTAATAACCTAGAAAGTCTCCATCACACCACTGGGCTACTGTGTCTGCTCTCCCAGGTCTGTTATTCATAATCTTCAGAGCATGCTTAGAGGAATGCCTAAAATGTACTTTGTCCTCTTAATTTCCTTCACAACGTTAAATTTCTTAAATTGACAGACCTCTTTATTACTCTCAAATATAAGACACGACTTGTTCTGTCCCATTTGTATTAGAGTCTTTTTGTTAATACAAACTTCCTAAATGTCAAACCCCATTTAGATCGGTTCGTCCTTAAATTCTAGATATCCATTCTCTAGGTGTCTCTAGTTTACAGAATTTGCAAGTATTCTGTCCTACCTTGGAAGATCATTGTATGCGTTACCACCTGAGCTAATGTAATACATGATCAACCAGGATCAGGGCCTCTGTAAGTATCCTGCAAATATTTACTGAGCATCAGTTATCAGGCATATGCCAAGAGATGGGGATGCCCTGGTAAGGACAACAGAGAGGTTTCTACCCTCATTACTCATATTGCCTATTAAAATAATATTTTAATTTTAGTAACTGTAATAATGTTTATAACTGCATATTTAAAATAACTTTTTTGCTTAATTAAATTTACTATATATTGTTGATTTGTTAGCATTGAACTCATGGCCAACAGCTTATGATTCCTGTCAATGCTTGCCCAACGTGTGTTTTCTTTAAGGCACCTTCCTTGCGCTTAGAAACTCTAGACGGCACATAAGCACCATACTTAGAGGCAATTTTGGACCACAGAATCACCAACCAAGAGCACCCAAATGGCACTAAGTAGACCATGGGAAGGACATTTGTTTACACTATGAGAGCTGAAGTGAGAAGGCAGAGCATCACTTTGTAGACATGTTCACTGAGGGACTCAAAATTCTTTGCAGCTCTGTGTATGTCTATGAATGAGTGTGAAAATGTTGAAAGTACTGACGTAAGGGTTTCCAGTTTTAGCAAGTAGGCAAATCTACTTCTTAAGCTGATATAGAAGAAAATTTAAAAACCTATTAGGAAAGATGACAGACGGACCTATTTAGGCTTACGAAGTGTAGTCAAGGAATGCTGCCTGGCAGAAGTTATCTTTCAAGTGACAGCTGAAAGATTAGTAGAAGTCTGCTTGGTGAAGAGAACAGTGGGATTGTGAGCATGCCAAGTGGAGGGAATGCAACATGCAGAGGTTCCACGGTGGAAGCACCGTGGCGTGTGCAAGGATCCAGAGGTGTCAAGGTGGCCGTCACCCCCGAAGCTGTGGAGATGTAGTACATAGAGGTGTGTGTGTAGATGGGATTGCAGTCTTTGAAGCATTTGAAGCAGAGTTTTGAAGTAATCGTATACACATTTTAAAACATTTCATTCAAGCTGCTGAGATGAGAACAGATGTGGAGATGGGAGCAAGAGTAAATGTAGAAATAATACTTAGGATATTATTGGAGTAACTCAGGCAATAAATTATGTGGCCTGGACTAGAGTGATGATCCCTGAGATAAACAGAAGTGAATGGATTTAAGAGCTGTATAATTGATGCATTCATGAGGAGGGAGAGGTGAAGAGAAAGACAATTGGGGTTGATATCTAGGTTTCTGGTTTGTGCCAATCACTAAAATAAGGAACAATAGAGGCTACAGTGTTTGTGGGAATTGAAAATGGGTTCAATTTTAGACATGTTGATTTTGAGAGTTTATGTCATGGTCTAGCCACAAACAATTGTCCTCTATTTCCACTGTTTGCACTGATCAATCACCTATTCATTGATTTTGGTCTAGCCAACCTTGCTCTTTTCCCTTAATCTGTTCACTTGTCTTTGCTCCTTTATTTATTTGTTTATTTTAAATTATTTACTTATTTATTTAAAAATTTTTATTTTGGGGGGAGGTAGTAAAATTTAAAACAATTTTTTTTTAAATTTTATTTTAATGGAGGTACTGGGAATTGAACCCAGGACTTCATGCATGCTAAGCATGTACTCTGCCACTGAGCTGTATCCTCCCCCTGCTCCTTTATTTGTTGAGAGTTGGAACCTTCTTCTCCAGCTTTTTCAGCCCCACTTCTCTCGATTGTAACAGTAGCTACCATTTAGTGAGTGTAACATAATGAACTCAGTTTGAATAGCTAGCATTTTAAAAATAACAGTACTTCCTTAATATCATCTGGTTTCAAGTCTATGTTCAATTTACTTTAATAATCTTAAAAGTGTTTTTTTTTTCCCCCCAAGATCCAAACAGTGCCTATATATTGCTTTTGGTTGATATATTTAAGTGTTTTTTTTTTTAAATAAATATTTCTCTTCTTTTTTTTAAAGTGTAATTTAGTTAAAGAAGAAAGCAGATTTTGTCCTCTAAAATTCCCTGATTTTCAGGGTTGACTAATTTTATCCCTGTGGCATCATTTGACATGTTTCTTTGTCCTATTTTTTTTTATAATTTCACAGATTTTTCAATAATAATCTCATATTTTCTATAGTTAGGGAATTGGATCTAGAGACTTGATTAGTTTCAAGTTCAATTTTGATTTCATTTCTGTTAAGAAATACTTCACAGGTGTTTCTGCATACTACTCATTCAAAGACATCAGGGGAACATTTTGTCTGGTTTTTGCACTACTAGTTTTTAAATTTGATCAGTGGTTGAGATGATGTCAGACCATTTTGTCTATTACGTAGTTCTCCAACAAACTTTTACCCCATGGCTTTACCATTTACTGATAGTTGTTTCCTACATCCATCATTTTGATTAAAGATTACAAGAAGAGTGAATTTTGTCATTCTACCATTCTATCTGCATTTATTAACTGTGATTCTTTTGTAAATAATAACTTTTCCTCATCCACCAGTTGGTTACTCTGTATGAGAAAAGTGGGGGAAATGTCCAGTTCTTATCCTTTATTCATCAATTTTCAGAATAATGATTTGGTGCCCTAACAATCTCTAAACAGAACCTATATATATATTTAACTATCATGAAGATGCCTAGAGTTTTATGTATTTGGTGTCAGTAAAAACTGACACATCTTTGCTCAATATTCAGCTTATTAGTGGACATTAGCCAAGCTACATTATGCTGGACAATGATTATTATGATTGTGTTTAGGTGTATGCACACGTAGAGTTAAAGGGAATACATTGTACCTACTAACCCTCTACAGTTTAAGTTTAAACTCATCCATTTATTCAGTAAGTATTGTGCATCTGGCATGCCCGAGACCCTGTACTAAATACCTGAGGGCTGCAAAGTTGTACAAGTCACAGGTCTCAACTGCCCCTGGATTTGATGCTCTGGAGTCAGACTCTAAATTTTCATCTAAAGTTTATGAACTCTTAGTTCTTAGACTCCATGGGAAGACAAAAGGCAGAAAAGAATAAGCATATACTTGGGACATGTTCAAGAATTTCACTTACCGTAGCCTTGTTGTACTCAGCCACACCACACAGAGCTCTTTTGAGTTTTAAATGACATAATACATGTTAAACACTCAATACAAGGTCTGACACCTGTTAACTCAATAAATGTGAAAACTGTTATTATTAAAAACCGCAAGCTGGGTGCTGGCTGTGTTCATCGCTAGGGGGTTCTCATTGCACCTGGGTCTTTTCAGTGTAAACAGCTAGGAAGTAGCTGTTTTATTAGATGCAATTAAATATCATTATTATAAATTGGCCCCTTCTTCTCTACCCAGCATCCTCGCTTGCCCTTTTCCTCCAATTAAACCCTTTTTCTCCAAGATATGGAACTTTTGCCATCATACTGAGATGTCATGCTTCCTTGGGGTTCTGAGCTTAGCACATGCTCTTTCCCTCCTAAGAAGGCTTCCCTTTTTTATTCACTTCCAGAATCTGTAAGATTCAGCTCAGATGCCAAGGAAACCTTTGCAAACCCACACGCCTCCTTCAGCGATGGGCTGGGGGACTTTCCTCTCTTCTCTTATTGCACCCTGGGTCCACCTTTGTCACTGCCCTCATCACAATGCACTGGAATAAGCTATTAGTTTTTCTTCTGATCTTTTCAGACTAAGAGTCCTTTGAGGGTAAAAATGTGCTTTTATACCCTGAGTACCCGGTCCAGTGCCTGGCACTTTATGTGTATCTCTGTTAGATGTAGAGTGGAGGTCAGCTTCGGGTACTTAGCCATATGTTGATGGGCTTCTAGAGTCTAGAGGAATCCTAGCCATTCCTGCTCTAGTTTTAAGGTGGCCTTTTGTGACAGATGCCCTCCATTATGTACTAAAGCCACCCTCAAAACTGGTCCTCATAGCCTTTGTAAACGAAAAGAAATTTGTTTTAATGTCAGTAAATTGTGTAGATCTTCTAGGAGAAAGTACATTTTTTTTTAGTATTTATTGAATATAAATAACACAAACTGTTGGTTTAACAATTCTCTTATGTAAATGTGTGTTTTCTTTTTCATAGCAGTGTGCGCATGCATTTGTAAAATACCAAGCATATACGTTTAAGTTACAGAAATTGCTCAGTCTACACATAACACAGGTTATTTTTGAACATTCAGGACTCCATACATTAAGTAGTTTCTCAAAGGGCTCTGTGGCTTATGGGCTGGGAATCACTGACACAGGTAATATTATCCAGCAGGTGTGTGTGTGTTTTCAAGGCCAACGTCCAGGAGGATACTGAAACAAACCAAAATGAAGGTTCATATGATCAATCTCTAAGTGTTTTATCAAGAAACATATAGTCTCTTATTGTCAAAAAGTTCTCCTAAAAGTGTCAAAATTATTTAAATAAATTAAATTCATTATAATGAAAAATTAACATATAGAACTCTTAGAAAAAAGAAAGGCTTTGGAAAACGAGTCTATGATAAAGTCAGATAAACAACTGGTCAACTCTGGATTAGAAGAGTCATCCTAGGAAGGTGGAAAGCACTGGGCCACAGATTAGCTCACATTAATTCTGGTGCTGCCATGTTCTGTGTGACTTTGGGGAAAGCACCCAACCTCTCTGATTTTAACCTTTCACAATTATAAAATGAAAGTGGTAATGCCTGCTTTATTTACTACAAAAGGTTCTTAATACGCTACTGCTTTTTTTTTTTAATAGCTTTAGATAATAAAGTGCATCCACAAACTCAATCTTCTTATCTCTTAAACTATTTCATCCAAAATCTGAGCCCTCATCACAACCCACAATTTCTGATTGGCCATTTGAAACCAACCGTCTTTTCCCGAGCAGCTCCTGATGGTCCTGGGGATCCCAGGATCCCTGTGATAAATAAAGAGTGTAGTTGCCACCATTAGATCTACCCCACCAAATTGCACAATTAGGACCTCTTGCATGGTAGTGAGAGAAAATTAACCTAGTGATTCTGCTTCAGGTGGTATCTTTCCCAGCGAATGCACCAGAATAATGTCCTATGCAAGACGATGATTTAAAGTTTCCATAAATGATCTATGGAACATTTCCTTCTCAATTCACTTTTCTCTAAAAAGTTGCATAGATTTCTAAACTAAATATAGGTTTATGAACATATTCCCCTAATCCCAACTTTCGTGCCTTCTCTCTAGAGTTCACTGAGTCCTGACTATCCTTTTACACTAATTTTATATGACACTTAACCTGACAGCCTTTCGACTATATTCAAGATTAATTTGCCCAGAAACATTCTTTTTAATCATCCTTTGTGCTTATTTCTGGACAAATTCACATTCATTGCAGCAAATTATTACCCAGTGTGAAGCCTCGTACCCAGAAGAAAAAAGGTCAGTGCCTACTTTTAAAGGGTCAGAATAGTATGCCTTTTTCACTTTTTACATTTAATCAGCCAACAAATATTTGCTGAGCTTTTATATTTTGCCGAGCCATGTGTGTGACAGCAGAGGGTAACAGTGACAAATGAGCCATGGTCTCTGCTCTGAAGTAGTTGACAGTCTGGCAAGGGATTCAGAGAAATCAAGAGATAATTACAGAATGGTCAGTTAAGTACTTATTGTTAACAACATTGAATGTGGTATCTGTCAGGGCCCTGGCAGGAAACAGCTGACGACCTCAAGTTGACTCAAGTTGACTTTTTGAGGAGGGTTTAATAAAGGCACTATTTACAGTGTTGGCAGCAACGTTAGAGGAAACGAACATGGGATAATGCACTGCCCTGGGCTTGAAGGGCAAAGGGAGGGACCACTCACTGGAACACAGAGAAGTTCACTGTATGGACCTAGACAGCTGGCAGGAGCTGTGGCCTTGCAGAAGATGCAGGCAACCCCTGGCTACATGGCAAAGAAGGGCTAGGGGATTAAATACCCTGACCCCTGACTCCACTTTTCTTCTGCCTTCTGATTTTTCTGGCTGTGCACCTCTGTGGATGAAGCCAAGCCAGAAGAGCAAGGCACCCATCAATGCAGATCTTATAAATCAGACACCAGGGGCCAGAACAGGGTAGAGAAGGCAAAGAATGGACCTAGGAGGTCAAAGGAACGATATCCAGCACAAATGCCTAGTCTGTGTTTTTCACAAATTGTCATTTATCTTTCCAACAAACCTTCATGAAATGGTTATCCTAATCTTGCAGACAGAAAAAAATGAGGTTCAGAAAATATAAGTGACTTAACCAAGGGCATGCAACTAACAGGGATGGATCCAGGGTGTGAACACGCCAGGGTGCTTACACTCTGTTCTTTTCACCAGGTCTCTGTGTTGGGGTTTATGTACAGGGAATCATGGGAACACAGTGGAGAAAAGTTACCCATCCATCTTGCAAAAAGGCCTCTGGAGACAAGATTGGCAGGAAAGGCTTCCTGGGGAAAGATGATGCCTGAACTGAGCTTTGAAGGAAGATGGGTAGAAGGAAACAAATGAAGGGAAAGGAATATAGCACAGGTCGAGGGAGTGGCAAAATGCAGGGATGACAAGATGCAATGAACTGATTATGGCTGAGACAGACAAGATAGAATTAATGAGGAAATATGACTTCTAGATTGGCAGTGTGAGTAACTCATATGATTTGGGGTTTAGGGGCTTTTAGGTGAGTTAAAGACTAGATGCTATGACCTCATTGTGTGTAGCTACTGGGGCTCATACGGACAAATGAATTAGATTATTTGCAATGAAAATAAGAGAAAAGGGAGATACATAGAAATATCATTATGTTACAAAGACACAACATGCTTCCTCATTACTGAAACCCAACTCTGGCACCATACCTCAATCCATCACCCTCCAGGACTAGGGCACCATTTTCTAGAAGTTTTATCATGATAAAATTTGTAATTCTTTACTGCACCCAGTATAATAATTGTGTGCTATTAATAATGTGGCTGACACAGATCTAAACCCATTAAAATATTACACATGTAAAAAACATCAATCAAGAATGCTAAGTCTATAAGGAGATTGGTAAGACTTCTGGCCCCAAAGTTCTATAATAGCACATTTGTTATACCTTGGTGCCCATACTACTTAGATATAAATTCTATTATTTTGTTCCAGGTCTCCCTTTTATCCAGTGGCCAATGGTATAGCCTTCTATATAGGGTCAAATCATGATGCGTAGCAAAATCCAATAAAAATAGGCTTTGAAACAAGTGAGTCCAGAGTCCATCCTACAAGATGACAATTTTGTTTCATATGAGCCATTGACCTCATTGTGAACCTTGGTTGGTTGGTTGGTTTGTTTATTGGTAAAATAGGGGTATTAAAATAAGTTCACAGGATTACTGTGTGGATTAAATCAGATGACATCTTTAAAATAGACTTCCAACCCTCAGCCCCTCAAAAATTCCATAACTTTTCCCTTTGTTTTTCACTCACTTCTTTTCTGGAGGACATATCATTACTTGACTTTAAAAAAGATAGGTAAAAATTTTTTTAAAGTGGAATTCATATACATTCAACTTGTTCCTTATATTAAACAATTCTAAACACTGTTAGACAATGATATATATATAACTGAATCACTCTGCTGTACCCTAGAAACTAACACAACATTGTAAACTGACTATACTTCAATCAAAAAAAAAATCAAATAAAAAAACTAAGAACTGTTAAGACAACAAACATGAAAGAATTATACAGAATTCTGAATTATCAGTTTCTCTTTCATCTCACATTGTCTGAATTTATTAATAACTGAGCTTAGTAATAAACAGATCTTTGTGCTGCTAAGATTATACATCATATTCTTTCTATTTTGTATGCTAGAGAATCAGACAGTCTATGGGATTAAGAAATTTTTTCCTGCTCCTCTGGGTATTTCATAGTTATAACTAATTTCCCAGCCATAGAATTCTTCATTCTTTCTGATCACTTTGCTCCTCAAGGATCCAATATTTGGAAAGCCCTTTGGTAGTGTCATATGAAAATAGCTGCTATTCACAACGGCGTATTTATATCATATGATCAGAAGCAGTGAAACACGGAGAAAACATGTTTCATGCTATAGGCAAGTAATTCTGATGCAGCCTCCACTTTTTGGCCTTAGCCCGGAAGATGCCAGAGCCCCACCACCAATTTATGCTATGAACTAGTTCTGAGGAAAGAGAATCTCTGGAAAAATCTGCTAGTTTTCCATTGAAGCAGGAACTCCCACCTACACCGTGTCATACACACTTCAAGTGTGTCTTCCAGCACCTTGGTTGTAACCCCCTGTCTGCTGCTTTTCTTTCATCCTTTCGAGAAATGATATAGTTCACTGTAAACTAGGCACAGACAGAGCCCTGACAGCTCTCAGACAGACTTTCATGCAAACTCTATGACTCAGTTTCACTTTGTTGAGGAATAACGATTAAATGTAAAGCCAAAAGAAGGTCATACAAAGAGTGAACTAAAGACATCAGGGCCGTGTCAGAATGACTGAAGAAAGGGTAGTTTTTCTTTGACTTGACCGTCTAGGCCCTACCTCAATCAGGCTATTTGTCTGCTCTGCTGCTAAGTGGATTAGAACCTTTCCAGCCAAGAGCTGGCCTAACGGACTCATCTTCTTAGTGAAAGTCACATTATTTCCCTTCAGTATCTGAATTTAAAAAAGTAAGAGACTATGTCAGACGTTAGCTTTTTGTTATTAGACTCCTAAGCATACATGTGATTATTTTCCTTTTTCTTTCCAGATTATAAATATAATATGTATTTATAGAAACATGAAGTATAAAAACAGTGTAGACTCTGAAGCTTGCTTTAAAATAAATTAAAATTTTGAAAGAACATTTTAAAATATGTTAATTGGTAGAAGTCAGAAAAAAAAATGAAGGAAGGAAGGAAGGAAAGAAAAAAGAAAGAAAGAAACATGGTGGGGGGATAATGTGTCCCTTCTAGACTCTTAGGCTGGTATAATAATTAAAATGAGACAGATTAGTAGGAAAAACAAATTTAATTTTGTACCTATAGAAGCTCAAATACATGAGACTCAAAGATGTGACCAAAGTAGGCAGCTTTTACACATTTTAGACAAAGAAGCAATTATTTGCGTTGATTTGACAAAACAAAGGGGTTTGGGCCTCGGGTAGCAAATTAGCTAAGTAACGAATTTTGTTTGTACTGTCTTCGTGGTCTTAAATTTCCTATCTCTGGTGATAAGTCAGAACCTTCTGGCTTCTAGTAGAAGAAGCCATCTACCCTTCTGGTGTAGGGAGGGTACCTTCTCACGGGATATTTATTTCCTGCTTTCAGGGGGATAGAGGAAGGTCACAGAGTCCTTGAATTGGCTATTTCTTTAGTAACTTTAATTCTAAAATAATCAACATGCCGAAGTGGCATATTTTGGGGTGGTGCATTTTGCTTCCCCTCAGAAAGAAAGGAAAGAAAGAAAGAAAGGAAGGAATGAAGGAAGGAAGGAAGAAAGAAAGAAAGAAGAAAAGAAAGAAAGAAAGAAAGAAAGAAAGAAAGAAAGAAAGAAAGAAAGAAAGAAAGAAAGAAAGAAAGAAAGAAAGAAAGAAGAAAGAAAGAGAGAAAGAGAAACAAAGAAAGAAGAAAGAAAGAGGAAAGAAGGATGGATGGAAAGAAGGAAGGAAGGAAGGATGAAAAGAAAGCAGAAAAGGAAACCCTTGGTTCCAGAAATGAGTAGAGAATTAAAAGCCAGTATGCCAATCTATCAATCTGATGACTTAGTGCTCATGAGGGCAATAATACTGATATGGACTTAATGCAAGAAGATAAGTTGTTAAGGACTTAACGCAAGGAGATAAGTTGTTAACACCCATGTAGGACAGGAAATTTGGCCTTTGGCCTCTAAAAGAAGGAGAGATGAAATGCAAAATCTTGCACAAGGTTGGCAATGTGAGAAGGCTGCACCTCTGGGAGAGGTTGGATGGGACATCACACCCAGACATCACAACCACCAGCACAGGGAAGTTGCAAAGATGATTGACAATTGCAATGACTGAAACTTTTACAGAATTACAGAACAACATGAGTCCTCAACTTCAGAAGCACATCAAACTACAAGTAGAATAAATAAAATAGACATCTAAAAATATTATAGTATGAAAAGAAAATCAAACCAAAACACAAATCCTGAAAAAGAACTTTATAGAAAAGATAGATTATTTAAAAAAAAACAAAACTGAGACAATTATATAAAGTGCAGAAGACAATAAAAGGGTATAGCCAAAGTACTGAGAGAAAATAGTCCCAAAACATAGTATTTCATAGTTTGTTGTAAGAGTAAAACTAAATGAAGCCATTTTGGGAGAAAGGCTGAGAATATTTACCATCATGGCTTTTCAATGAAAGAATGAGTAAACAATGAATGTGTGTCACTTGGACGGAAATACCTAAGAATATATAATGGTGGCCGACTGGGAAAAAGATATGGGTAATTATAAATATGCTGACCATAAGATCAATCACAATACTGAGTAATTGGAGGGGTTTAAAAATGAGGAAGAACGTTATATAACAAACAATATGGACCTTAAGCTAAAAGCTTTATGAAGAATAAAGAGTCATTTCTTAAAGATGGAAGAATCAATGCATTTACCAGAAAGCTAAAACTTTCCTCAATTTGAATACACCTATTTATTGCTCAAACCAAGATCCCAAAATGAAGTTACTGAAAGGTTTAAATAAATACAGAGAGAACAAGAAAACAAGGGAAATTATTAAGCAAAATAAATCTGTTGTAGCTTTGTCATCAGACAAAACAGACTTTAAACCAAAAAGATTTATTAAGGAAAAAGAAAGCTACTGTTGACAAAAAAGGAACAATTTCTCACCATATAAATTCAAGATTATTAATTTTCATTCAATGGCATCTTATTTATATAAATTTTAATTGTAGTGTTTTTGTTATATAATTTTAAATATTTTATAATTTTGTACCAGCAACAAACAAATTCTCTGTACTTTAATACTCCCCCAAATTTATAGAGTGAGCACTGACCAACTTGAACATTGATATTGAAGTGTCCAAAATAGCAGGGATCTCTCAGAGAATGTTACACCAAAGTTCATCTTTTTAGTAAAATATAGAACATTTTAATAATTGGCTATAAACCAGGCCAAATTTTAAATCTCAGCAAATACTGAGTAAACAAAACTATGCAGAAGCCTCTTCTGACCATATTGCAATAAAAGTAATTAGATACAAAAAAGCCAAAACCACATGCCATATTTTTATAACTGTGCAAATTATAAAAGAAATCAAAATAGACATTACTGTATACTTAAAATTGAACACACAAGCTTTATATGACAAAATCCAGAGGATGCAGGAAAAAATATTTTTTAGAAGGCAATTTATAGTTCAAAATGCATGTGTTACAATACACGTAATACTGACAATTAGTGATTGAAGTGTTCAGTTGAAGTTAAGAATAAAAAGGAAGCCACAGAAAGTAGAACAAAATAAAGAAGATTAAATTAGTCATTTTTATGACAATGGAACAAGAAAGAAGATCTTTTTTTCTGAGAACTAATAAAATAGTTAAATTTCTCAAAAGATTGAAAAGAAACTCAAGTGAAAACACAAGTTGACGCTATTAAATTATAAAGGAAGTACAACTGCAAATGCAGAGGGCATTAAACAAAATCATGACAAGAACTAAATAAAAAGTTATGATTAAAAATTTTGAGTTATTGATGAAATGAAATTCACCTATAAATTTATATGATGAGAAAATACAATAAATCTAACTGACTTTATAGGAAATAGGAAATCTGAATAAACTCTAAAGCCATTAATAAACGTTGTAATAAAATATCTATGTATTTGAAAAAAGCAACGTTCCCAAATGGTTTTATAATTGTTTTGTTAGGACATCCAGGAATGCATGTCCCCTATATTACATTACAGATAATAAAAAACAATGCTAACTTATTTTATGAATCCAGGTCAGTTTATTTCAAACCAAACAAGACAATATGAGAAAGGAAGCCCATAGAGTAATGCTACTTATGGAGATCATGCAAAAAATTCCATTTTAGCAAAGAAAATTAGCAAAGTAATTGAAAAATAACATGTTATGACTAGCTAGGATTCATTTTAGTAATTAGAAGATAATTTCAAATTACAGATTCATTACTAGATTTGGTTAAAGCAGTCTTCATTTCACTTACTGCTAAAATTAAACACAAATAAATGATAAAGGGGATTCTTAAATGAATAAACTCGCAGGGACAAGACTAAAAGATGAGACAGTGGGACGTCTGGGAAGGGGGCGTGTAAAGGATGGAAGGTAAAGGCAACAGTCTGAACTAACTGCACCCTAAGTCAGAAGAAAGGAAATCAACAATGCGATGAAAGAAAAAACAAACAAACAAAAAGTGCCCAGAGCTATGGAATGCAGGCTGGAGAAATTCAGAAAGGCTCAGGAATTGATAGCACAGTGCATCTCTAGTAGTGGGCATGGAAAACCGAACACAGTCCGAGTATTTGAAGATGCAGTTTAACTGCAAGATCTCTAACAGACTGCCTCCCCTGTGCACCGCTGCCGGGCCAGCCGAAGCCTGCGATTCTTCTCTGAGAAGGGCCTCTGCAGCTTCTGCCTGGAGGCATGCGGGGTGCAGCTGGGGGTGGGTGTGCTGCGCTGAAAGCAGAGGAAGTGGGAAAAAGCCCATCTCTGTAATTGAAAGATGACCTCCCAAATGCCAACCACATCCTCACTTTGGCTCAGAGATTTCCAGCAGCTCTTTTTCTGTTGTTATTGTTCTTTTTGAAAGGAAATTGGAAATATCTCTGAGAAATAGGACCAGCCCCGGAAAACAATCCAAATGAAAGCTCCTTTAAACGCCATGTGACTAAGCCTACAGGCTACAAGCCCCTCCCAGGGCTTCATGGTTTCCCATTAGCTTTTTAGTAATTCAGGTTGAAATGTCAGCAAAGATCACACAATACCCGAAGAAATCTTTCATATGAAAGAGACTAAAGCAAAGAGGTGACGGTAACTGTGAACTTAACTGATGCAAGATTTTGTCTTCCAGAAACACTTAATGTGAGATTTCTCCATCAGAATACAAAGATGAATTTCCATGGACTTCAGACATTAGCTTTTGCAGAGAAGTGTGAGGCGAGCCTCATTTTTATTTCTTTACAGATAACTTATTTTGTCTGTTTAGATTCTTACAGGATTCTTTTTGCCATCATAGGAAGGATCAGAATTTTGTAAAGACTTTGTAAGAGAGAGAAAAATAGAAATATCAGTGAGCATTTGCTAGAGGGTCTCTCAGGAAATTTTTGATAAAGATTACTATAAAGTTTTGCAGTGCAATTTCCCATTTGCTGCCTCTTTAAAATACATCAACAAAGATGTACAATTTTTTTTTTTAGAGATGCTGACATCAAATTTTAGTTCTTTTTGATGGAATACCCACGTCTCTAAGACAGTCCACAAAGTGTCCCAGTTATATTTGGGTAACTGATGCAAGTAAGTGCCAACAATTTCTCTAATGTTTCATTGGAATTGTTGTATCTTTATGGATATGTTCGTATTTGGGGGTACAGGGAGTGGAAGTGGTAATCTTGCATTTCAGACATAGCTTCCAAGACGAGATGGTTGTCCATTGTCCTCTCTGACAAAAACCTGGGGCTCTAAAAGGGAGAATTCTTAATCAACAGGAGAGAGAAAGAGAGAGAGAGAGAGAGAGAGAGAGAGAGAGAGAGAGAAAGAGAGAGAGAGAGAGAGAGATTAACTCCCTAGCTTCTTTCATACAGATAGGACTCTACTTTGAGAGCTGATTCACGAACAGGACTGTAACTGATGTTTGTGTGTTGGTTTAATCTTACCCAGCTCTATCACTCCTATAATTAGTGTAAATTCTTAATTCTTAAACTGTCAGTGTCCATTTAAATGATGGTATGAATTTCCATCTTTGTCCACGTACTTGTAAGTACTTCAGTGGTAAGTTTAAGAGGCTGTGTCTGGGGCTTGCCAGTCAAGTACCACTCTCAGTGCGAAGTCTAAGTCAGGGTTTAATAGAATCGGCAGTTCCAAATTCAACACTCTAAATTAAACATTAGCTTCCTGACTAAAACTCTCTAACTCTCCAGTGAGAGAAAATGATTTGAAGTGTTCATCCATAGAACATATATTTTTTTTTTATCATTAGGTACAAGATTCTGTGTTTGGCCCTAGGGAAGTAATTATTAATATGGTATTACTTCACCTCCCAAAGGAATAACAATATAATGTGAAGACGGCCATGAAGCAGATTAAATCTGAGTGGAAAGAAACATGCTAGTGGTCCGCACAGAGGAGCCTCACACACACCAGTGCAGGGAATCAGGGGGGGTTTCTTGGAAGGAATAGCCAGGGTCAGCATGGATAGAGGGCTTTGAGTAGGACAAAAGGCTCTCACATACTTTCTTCTTTCCTTTTTTTCCCTTTTGTTTGATGAAAATATGTTTTCCCATTAATTTTTAACACGTATTGAGATAGAGTTCGTATACCATACAATTCACCTGAAGTGTACATTTTTTGGTTTTTAACATATTCAAAGATTTGTGCAACCATCATCACACTCAATTTTAGAACATTTTTATCACTTCAGAAAGAAACTGCATACTTTTTAGCCATTCCCCCCTTCACTCTCAGTTTTTGACAATTATTGATATACTTTCTGTCTATAGATTTCTTTGTTTTGTATTTTCAGATGAGTGAAATTATATAGTATGTAGTCTTTTGTGACTAGCTTCTTCCACTTAGCATAGTGTTTTCATTAACATAGAGTTCTTATATGACCTAGCAATTTTAATCCTAGGTATATAATCAAGAGAAAAAAAATATGTTCACACAGAAACATGTACATGAATGTTTATAGCAGACTTATCCATAATAGCCAAAAAATGGAAACAATCAGATATCTTTTAACAGACAAATAGGTAAACAAAATATGGTGCATTCTTACATTGGAATATTATCTAGTCATAAAAAGGAATGATGTACTGATACATGGATACATGTCCATGCTTTTTTTACCTATGTTCTGAGACCGTGAGAATGTGGGATTTAAGACAGATTAGGACTGCAATGATCACCAATGCCCATTGACCTGAATTGCATTGTCCACAAGGCATACAGTCCCTCATTCTCCTTCCAAACTCCTCACCCACATGTCTCAGATTATAGGCCTTCTGAGAAACTATAAGGCTATGCAACTGGCTTTGATTAAGATTATTTTGTCATTCAGAAGTTTACCAGACTGAAGAGAAATGTAAGGAAAAGGTGAAAAAAAAAAAAAAGCAGTAAATCCAGAAGACAACATTTGGTTTAATAGGGGGAAATGAAGATGTCTCTTTATTAAAAAAAAAAAAAATAGAGCATCTTTGAATACCAGGACCTTCCAAATACTCTCTTCCTTCTTAGTTCCTTCCCTTCACTGCTGCTTACTGTGAAAACATTCTATTGAAATCAACAGTTCTTTTGATAAATGTATCTGCTAAATGCTTTGGGGAGTAAGAAACATACTGAAGAGGTGCTTGACAGGAAAAGAAGGAATAAGAGACTCCTTTCAAACTTACAGGAAAAAATAACCCCACTTTAGTCCAGTGATGTACAACACTTATGCCTAAATACACACGTGAGTGCAGGAGAATCCCCTGCAAACTATAGTGACATGCAGGCTCCAGGCTCCATTGTTAAACGTTCTCATTCAGGAGAAGCAGGGAGAAGTCAGGAAACTTTATTTTTGAAAAGTTCCTCAGAGGATGCTGATACAAAGCCAGATTTGATTTCTCTCAACAATGCTTTGTCGTTTGGGGTATACAAATTTTGCACATCCTTCTCGCACATATTCTGTTAGATTGAGCCATAAGAATTTCACACATTTTGATACAGTTGTAAATGGTGCAGTTTATTTAATTTCATTTTTTCAAATGCTCATTGCTATTGTATAAATATTCAATTAATAGTTTTGTGACTTTGGGAGGTTTTCTGTATATTTGATCATGTCATTTGTGGAAAAATACAACAGTTTTGATGCCTTCCTTCCCAATCTGTATGTTTTTCCCTCTTTACCAGCTGTACTGTACCGGCTGTGAGATACAGCACAGTCTTGAACCTGAGAGATGAGTACTGATGTCATTGCTTTGTCCCTGACCTTAGGGGGGAAAAAAGTTGTCTTTAATAATAAATTGGCTTTAGCTGTAGGATTTTTGTAGATATGTTTTATCAGTTTGTAAAAGTTCCTTCTTTTTCTAATTATTTGAAAGGTTTTTGAATGAATGTTGAATCTTGTCAAGTATTTACTTCTCATCTATAGAGATGATCATATAATTTTTAATTAATATGTATGATGAATTATAATATTTGATTTTTGAAGTTTGATTAAATCATATATTCCTGGGATAAACTCCATTTCATTATGATGTATTTTACTATCTACAAGTTACTGTATTTGATATGGTTATATTTATTTTAGAAATTTTTACATCCCTCTGATAGAAGTATGGTGAGAGTTCATAGGAAATGCTTTAGAATAAGGAAAATATTGAGTTCTGGGCTTAATTCTGGCCCAGAATATGAAATATGCTTCATTCTAAGCCACCATTGTTTTTCTTCACAAGATTAATAAAAAAATCCCTTGCATTTGTCATCCATTTACACTTTAAAATTTCTTCCACAAGCATTATTTCATGAGATTGTCACAATAACTCTGTAGAGAGATATTCTTTTTCTCATTTTCCAGATAAAGCAACTGAAATTCGGAAAGTTAAAATAGTTTGCTCAAGTTCTCATCATTTATTAATTTCATTAATAATTAGGGGACTGCACTTTAATAAAGCTATTATTTTGAAGTATAACATTTCTAACTCCAAATCAGTGTTTTTAACATTCTCTCTGCTTTTTCATAAACACTTTGGCTTGTAAGTTTAGTCAGAAATGTTCGTGTAGATAGTTTATTTTCAGGCTCCTAGCCACCCTACTCTGTGCCCTTCTCTTTTCCCTGCCCACACTCAGTCCTGAAACTAGATCTTCAGAGTCCCAACAATGCATTTACCAAATCCTCCTCACACACCCAGCACATCTCCACCATTACAACTGTTAGACCTTTCATGCACAGAATCTTCAAAACCTGTATTTTGCTGAATCTAAGACACTACTGGTTATCAGATGCCGTATCAGTAGCACCAACAGTTTATGTACTGCTCCGGAGAAATGCAGCATTGCAAGATATGCTATGAAATGATGCCTTTGATCACATTCATTATGATCCCAATAGTAGAAATGCTCAACTATGTAAAAGGCTGCTTCAGTTATCTATGCTGTGTAATGATCCACTCCCAAATTTAGTGACTTAATATAAAAATTCATTATTAGCTTTTATGGTTCTGTAGGTTGACTGGGCTCAGCTGAGGCATCCTCTCTTGCGTTTTATCAAGCAATTGCAATCAAATGAGAATTGCGACTATAGAATTTCAAGGGTATCTTTGGGATGGATGTCCCCCCGGCTCACTCACATGGATGGCAGTAATCCTGACTATAGGGTGAGGTCTTAGCTGAGGCTACTGTGTGGACTACCTGCTTAACCTGTCCACATGGCGCGTGTCTCTCACAGCCTAGAACCTGGGTTCACAGACAGCCCTTTCCAAAGTGTGTCCAAAAAAAGAAAGTATAAGCTGCTAGTTTAAGGACTGAGCTTGTAACTGGAATAGCATTATCTGACTTATAATTTATTGGTAAAAGAAGTCATAAGTCTTCCCTGACTTAAGTGACTAGGGAAATAGACCATCATGATGGAGAATTGGCAAGTGCAAATGTATTGCAAATACAAACATACCTCTATAAGTTCAAGGAAGTTTGAGACTACACACTGAATTTGTTAATCGTGATTGCTGCTGGGTATAGAGTATTGGAAGGGGTCACTTGAATGTCTCTATGGAACTAAACTTGAAATATGGGGATTATAGTAGATCTTCACTTTTTGTGTTTTCTCCATGTGTTTTCCAAATACATTTTAAAGAGTAGTAAAGAAACATGTTCTGAATTAATGTTGACCTACTGCCCTTCCCCAATGTTTTCATGATTCCTCAAGAAATAGAAGTGAATATCACTATTGGAACTATAATTTATCTGGATATTTCTCAATTCTTTCTGTTTTATTTTTTAAATTAGCTTTAGAACTCCATTGTTGTATTTTCAGACCTTACCCTTCCACTGGAATCAACCCTTGAAGAAGTGAAATGCAGTTACTTTATTCTTCAAAGCCCAGTGCCTACATTTTTGGTATAGGAGGAAGTCTTGAAGGGGAGGCCATAGAAAAAGTTAGGATTATAAATGTTTGCTCTGAATCCTTTGCATTATATGGATTTCCATAATAAGAAGAAGATAAAAGAATTGAGGGGGTGCTTCTGGTCCTATTATTCAGCTATTTCAACATATTGACTCTTTGTGAAATCTACTCTTTCTCAACTAGGCTTGGTCTAGGCAAGGACAAGTATGAAGACAAATTCCAAAGATCTGCTAGGCAACCGGCTTCCACTTTTTTCTGTATTATTTTTTTTAACCTGAGGATGTCCCCCTTCCTTTAAAAGGTTCCATCTACTAAAAAGGGAAAAGATGGAGGTGGGGGGATCCTTGTAACAGAAACGCACTTGGTTCCTAGTTAATGGAAACAACAAGTGATTGGTTCTGTAACCATTATAAGGTCACTAGAGGAATTAAAATTATTAATAAATCAATTTTAATTCTTCACCTTATTTTAGTAAAACCTCATCAGGTAATAAAGGCCCTGAGCATTGGAACAGAGGTTTCTGAAGACTTCAAAATAAAATCTCTGAGAGTTTAAAAATTGATATGCCCCAAATCTATCACAGAGGACTTTGTAAATTACCCAGTGTATTTTCTTTTTTCCACTTGCTACGATGTTCCCCTCCTTAAGCCACACTGCTCTCCGAACTCCTATTCAAGCATGCTATCACGGTAGACACCGGAGCAGTGAGAAATGAATTTTGTAGTATTTATGGCTAATGCCCCCCTCTCTGATTTTCCTCCTCCCTGGCTGTGGAACCTCAGGAGCACCACTTATCTTCTGCAGATCAGATTGACACTGAGTAAGCTGTATCCAGAGTCTGAGCCTGAATCTATTATGACAGATAATAAATCACTTGAAATTCTCCCTGTATTTGAAAAGGTGTCAAAAAGTCACTTTTATAGCAAGTTGATGACAGGGATTATTTTTCCCCTCAGACGGCAAGAACTTTCACGCTCACACCACTTTTAGAATGGTTACTGAACTAATGATGCGATTCCAATCAAGTGCTTGTGATGTTGCTTGCTCTCTGATTTGTGGTCATTAAGAAGGTGGAGTGCTGGATGTACTGATACTGCTACCAGGGCTGCTGCCCCAAACTCATACCCCTGTCCTTCCCTTGAACAGGAACCAATGACTCTTATCTAAGTTTCAGGAGGAAGCTACAAAGGCAAAAAATCAGGAAGTGGTTAGAACCAACTCGGCCCAAGATGATGGAAGACTTGCCTCCCAGTAGACCTTGAGCCTAATTATACACTCATTGTAATACATTAGCCTGCTAAATGACACAACCGCCAGTGCCGTGACAGTGGCCAGTTGCCATGGCAACAACCAGAAAAGCTCAGACAAGGACTGAAAAGGAGTGCTGCATCCATTCTGGGTCCAAAACACCCCTGTCCTCAGATATGTCATGACTACTCCTCCCACTCTTTCCAATTCCCTCCCTTTTACAGGACCCTCCCATGTATTTGGTGTCTCCACCTGAACTGGGTTGAGAAGATGATTTTTGAACTTCTCCATTCTTTGGCCATTGAATCAAGCGTGTGCTATTCTGGTCTCAGCATTGATTCTATTATTGGCTGTGCAAATCTGATTGAAAAAAGAACTTCCCTGGCTGAGACAAGAAGTCTCAGCCCTGGCTAGGACCCTGGTGTGAGTCCAGTTGACCATTTTGGTAACAATATTGGGAATTTTTTTTTTTTTGGTATCTTTTAATGCACAGAGAAAACATTCTTATTAATCTCATAAGTACTTCATTCTTATCCTTGTCTACCCAGAATCCAGTGAGATTCATTAATGATATTTCTCTCCTAGATTCCTAGAGTGACAGCACTAGGAAAAAAAGTCATCACAGGCCTGTGATCGTCTAGTCAAATAAAGTTACATCTGTTCAGCTTCAACTGGACCTTCAGTGCTTCTATTCATCTTTCCTGCAAATACTCCAAACCTTTTTTTTTTTTTTTTTAACACATTTACTTCTTCTTGGCAGAGGACCTGATATTTTACCTTAGCTGGAAAATTCCTCCTTTTTCAGAGGAAGGGAAATTTGAACCCTTCTACCCATTCTTTGATTTCTCTTGTAATTTGCACTTTTGCTCTTTGGTACCTCCTCCCAAGCCCTGTTCCCACACCACTACACACACACACACATACACATAGTACCCTACACCAATCTTTGCATTCCACCTTGAAACTCATCAAGTCTTCCTTCAGTTGAAGGAGGAAAAACTTGATGAGTTTCAAAGAAAAATTTTCCCTTAACTCTTTCAGGATTGCCTTCATTTTAACAGCCCGAGTCCCACTTTCCTTCATCCTCTAATCTGACTATAGTTCCCTTCACGGTAGGAAACACATAGGTAGGTCAGCAGTAGATCCCTAGTGGCTACAAAAATGAGTTTTTCCTTAGTTCTCATTCTTTGACATCTCCCTGCACGGTGATTCTGTTGTCTTTCTCTTCTACGTTGAAAATCTCCCCACTTTGGTTTTCTGTAGTTTCCTCCTCCTCTGATCATTCATGGGGGGTCAGAGGACGGTCATGTCCCATACACATTCCATAGACAGGATGTGGTCTATCTCAGAAGAGACAGTAGCCCCAAAGGGATGGTTAGTTTTCATGGGCTGGGTAATTTTGTATGCTGATGAGTGGGAGGGTTATTCTATTTTGAGGAAGGGATGGAGATTTCCAGAAATTGGGTCATCATCCAATATTGACTGGGCCTTTTATGGTCAGCCTCAGAACTGTCATGGCGCCTGTGGGTGTGTCATTTAGCATGCTAATGTATTACAATGAGCATGTAATGAGGCTCAAGGTCTACTGGAAGTTGAATCTTCCATCATCTTGGACCTAGTTTGTTTTAACCAGATTTTGTTATAGCTTTGATGACTGTGTCATTCTTATAAAGGTTGTGACCTTCCCCCTTCCTTACTGTTCAATTTCATCTACTCCTTCACTTGCTTTTCTTCCTCTTATTATCGCTTATGTGGAGGTTTCTCAAAGGCTCTGTTCTCAGCCTTTTTCTTTAATCTACTTATTTTCTCTCCCTGGGAGGATATCTAGACTTTTATAGTTTTGATAAACTATTCTTTAAAAAATATTTCCAAATTTATATCTCTTAAATTGTTCCTCCTATGTTTTAGCTTCCTGAGCAAAAAATCTGGGAGCTGTTTGTAAAACTTTAGACTTTCTTAATGTCTCTACTTAGACCAATAAACATTGAAAGGGAGCAGAATCTGCCACCGCAAAATATGCCTCTGTGCATATTCTCTTGAGCTGGCTATTTTTTTAGAAAATAGTAGACATAGAACAGCTCTGAAGATCAAGTAAAACTTACCCTTTTGTAAAGGACATTTACATTTTATAAGGGAAATCTCTGTAAAGGAGACTGCCTCTGTAACAGGAAGAGAAGGATCAACATCAAGTCAAGACTATAGCTCAAAAATACTCCTCCTTTATTCATTTTCTTCATCCTGAGTGCACTGCTTCCTCTTTAAAGCATCATAATCTCTTGTCTGGACATGTGAAACAGTCTGCTGACTGTCCTCCACACCTTCACTTTCTCGACCCTTTGTTTCTCTAACAGATACTTTGCCAGAGTATTTGTTACTGAATTGGTGAAGACCCCAGTCCCATCCAGGGAGCTTCTTTCTCCAATTGGATTTATGCCGTCAATGACAATAACAATGCTGAGACTAGAACAACGCAAGATAGTCTATGGCCAAAGAATGGAGAAGTGGGAACCTAGTTTGCAAATCAACTTCTCAATTCAATTTGGGTGCAGACACCAAATATATGGGAGGGTCGAGGTAAAAGGGAGGGAATTGGAAAGAGTGGGAGGAGTATTCATGACATATCTGAGGACAGGGGTGTGGTTTGGACCCAGAATGGATGCAGCACTCCTTTTCAGTCCTTGTATGAGCTTTTCTGGTTGTTGTCATGGCAACTGTCATGGCACTGGTGGGTGTGTCAATTAATGTGCTAGTGTATTACAATGAGTGTAAAATGAGGGTCAAGATCTACTAGAAGTCAAATCCTCTGCCATCTTGGGCCTAGTTGGTTCTAACTGGTTCTTCTTTTTCTCTTTGCAGCTTCCTTCTGAATCTTACACAAGAGTAATTGGTTTTTATTCAAGGGATGGGCAGGGATATGATTCTGGGAGAAAAGCCCTGGTAACATAGTCTTTCTGAAAACATGCCTAAACATGTCATTCTTTTGCTGTAGAGCTGTTTGCAGTGACTCTTCAAAGTGCATTGCACTAAACAAATGTAAGATCTACTTCTCTTTCAAATTATTATTAGCATATGATAAATCAATGCCTGCTTGTTTTGTCATTTCTCCAGTGGAAAAAATAAAACTTGAGAGATAAGGCTGAGTTTGCTCTGAGATCTGGAAATAGATCTGCAAATATAATTATAATCCAGATTTCATTTTGTTTTGTTTATCATACTGGTTAGTCATACTTTTTTAAAGTCAGATAGCTTCTAAATAAGTAAGTAAACAAACAAATGTCACTGACATCTGTCATGATCAATGGATACTTATCAGGTAAGAGGCAGTAATAATTCAAATCAGTTGTTGTCCATCCTGCTAGGTTTTAAAATCACCTAAGAAGTTTTTTGTTTTTTAAATGTTGATTCATAAGCTTAGCCAGACTCTCCAGAGGTGGGACTCTGACACACACACACACACACACACACACACACACACATATGTGTGTGTGTGTGTGTGTATATACATATATATATAAATTTTTTTTAAATGATCCCCAGTTGAGTAGAATCACAGGCAGGATTGAGAACCAAGTGTCCCTTGCTGCTCAAAGTGTGATTTTCTCACCCCTAGTAACACTGTTACTCTCAGAGCCAGTTAGAAATGCAAAACCTGGGATGTGGTCTGTGACTCTGCATTTCTGAAGCAATTTCAGAAAATGGTTCAGGGAATGTTACAGAGAAATATATTTAAGGAGTACTGAATTACACAGTCAAACAGAAGTGTTTAGTGCTGTTAATATGCAAATGTGTTAAATGCCTTTCTAAGGAGTGGTACTACGGTATTCAGAATTGAACAAACCCACTTATCACAGAACACTGTTATTTTGGTTTTTTGCATTGTTGTTTTGTTTTTCATGGGATTTCCTCAGATTGCAATGTTGCCAACAATCCACTTTAGCAAATACTGTTACAGCAGTATTTCTCTCCGGAGAACTTTTGGTATTTTGGGTGGTATAATTATAACAGCTGCTATCATTAAGGGTCCCTCCTATACATTTCAGGAAGTTTTACCTCCCTCGGCCCTCTTCACTAAAATCAGCCCCACTCCCTAATTATTTTGGCAATTTAAAATATCCTGATACCTTACCAAACACCCTCAGGGAGGTGTTATTACCCCAGGTTGAGAGCTATCAGGCAGCTAGTTGATCATTAAGCAAAAAGAATAGGGGAGATTAAGTTTATCAGTTGGGAATGGTTCTTACTGCAAATCTCTGAGTCTTGTTAACATTGGTCTTTCTTGCTGTCTTTGGCGAATCGTGTGAAACATTGATCTCTGCTAGTGCCATATCTGGATTTGTCAGGTCCTCCTTCTGAACATTTTCAGGAGTTATAGAGGTTCGAATTTCTCAGAGGGGTTTTGCCCTGTGAAAAGATCACAAAACTTGATAGGGAGCATTGCACCAACGGTATGGATGCAATTACCTAAGCCAGATCACAGTTGTGTTGCAGTCACATTAACTTTAGCCCTCCTTCCTTCATTTCCACATGTCCACCAGAGATATCTTTTCCCCTAAGTCATTCATCAGGTTATATTTTTCCTCTATTGAAAAATACTTTATTGATTTCCATTTGCTAAAGATTAAACTCTAGATCCTTAGTGTGACATTTAAAAAGGAACTATGATATGTGAAAAATTGCTTTTTTCACACACATTCATACACTTACATACACACACTATTTCTCCATTTCTCTCTGTCAATTCCAGAAACATAAACCCTTTCTGACAGAATTCTCACCATTTGCCAAACAACACATGCTTTTTATCTCTAAGTCTTTGCTATTGTTACTTGAAATGCCCTTTTAAACTTGACTGCTTAATAAAAGCACTATTTAACTTTCAAAACAGCTTACAAATATCTGCAAAAAATTCCCCAATATTTCTACCTACCAATCACTTCTTTCTGCTCATGGCTTTAGACTCACACCACTCAGGGCAGAAACCCACCTGGAATTATAATGAATGGTGGGTGTGGTAGGGGACATCTTTTTCCCTTCCCCACATTCCCATTTGCGCTCTTAGAGGAGAGCAGTCTTGTAGACCATGTGCCTGCTGGCATCATGCTGAGAAGGCAGCTTCCATCTTAGGTGAATGGCTTTACTTGTCACTGCTCAAAAGGGAAAGAGTAATTAAGCTAATTTGTGAGACGCTGGCATGTAACGAGCAACATTGTTCTATTAGCTCTAAGGATTACTTTGCCTGAATGTTAGAAAATACACTTGTCCCCTTTCCTTGCGCTGCTTGTCTCATTGATGAGAAGGAAGATCAGTGGAGGAACTCTCCTCTGTTTCCTGCCTCCATGCGGTGAGGATCCTTGGGTCAAGATCCTAAAGCTGCCTTCTAAAGGCAGTAGCCTCCATCTCTCTCTTTCTGTCTACGTGGGTGTGTGTGTGTGTGTGTGTGTTTTCTCTTTGTCTCCTCTTTCTCCTTGCCTGGCTGTGTGTGTCCTCTGTCTCCCTATCTTCCTCCCTCTTGTCCTTATGAATAACTGGTAAGTGCGGAAGGACTGAAGTATTTGCAGTTGGTAAAGTCAACTCCTCCAAATGTGGGTGTTCCAGGCTGCAAATATGGGTGGGTTATAAAATAATTCTATTAGACGTGTACCTAAGCTACCTTCTTCAGTCCACTTTTACTTTGAGAGATTTGTTCTTTGGGGTTTTGGGGGAATTGCTTGGCTGATTAAAAGGTTTTCACTTTGTCTCTGTTTTCTTGGTTCTTGATTCTATTGTCTTGATAGAACTTGCAGAGAACCTTCCCACCGGGTCTCCAGCATGTTGGTGTACTGGAGGGTGGTGGTCATCAGGAGTGCTGGGAAAGAAGATAGCAGTAACCCTACGGTGGTCATATTGATTCCGATTCTTTGCCAATGCAGAATAAATTAGAAAGCTTGGTTTTCAGAAGGTAACTATTGTAAAGGAAACCACGTTCCATTTAAGGAAAACCTGCTTTGAAAAAGACCAAGAAAACTAAGGTATTGATTCTGAAAGACATTTGGGCTTGATGTAGGAAGGCACCAAGGGGAAGAAGGCAGATTCAGTAAAGCCTGGGGTCTAGATGTGACATTATTGCAAATTTTTAAGTTTTGAAAGATACAAGAGCATTTGAGATGCTTCGTATGCTTTTCCTCCTTAATTTCCATCTCTCCAAATACTATTTGTGTATCTTTGCTAGGGTCTTTTGTAATGACACTCTGAACTGTACTTAGTCCTAGTTGCTAGAAGCAAAATTTTGCTTCACACAATTTTTAAAGCACTGTATTGTTTTTGCATTTAACTTTTAAAGAGAAGAAGCATATGCATTTGTAGAGCTGATTATGTGATATTCTTATGAGTCCTTTTGACTTTTTGGGCTCTTTACAAAAAGTGGAACTTACAAGAGTCTGAGAGTAGGATTAATTTAACTCTGAAGATGCTCAAGGAGTTATAGTTATGCTGAGGAACCCAGACATTTTTTGAGAGAAATTCTTTGAGCTGAGACTGAGCATATTAAGATACTAAGTAGTTGAAAAGTTCTGATTTGAATTTCTTTAAAGTATAAAGAGTCATCAATTTCATTTTTTTTTTTTTTGGACTTAAATTTTCTCACTGAGAGGAGAGAATTAATAAGGTTTAAACATGACGTTTTTATATTGCAAAACTGTGTTATTTTGAATAATCTTATGCTGCCTCACAGCATTCATTGTCCTAGATGACCTGTGAGACATACTTGACTACATGATAAGGAGAATTTAAGATGGAAAATTAAACTGGAATAAAATGTAATTAATATCCTTTCTTCACCCATTTTTAGATTCATCTGAATATAAACACTGAAGTACGCATGATTTGTCCTAGGAGAGTAGGAAGAACCAGTGGTCATAGAGATTAGGGAGCAGCATGATGAAGGTAAGTGCGGAACAAGGATGATTTGTTGCTGGACTTTTTCCCTGATGGGCTTATAAATACCTTTGGCTGACCATAGATATTGCTACTGCCTATTGGGATGAAAGAACAAAATCTGAAGGATGTCAAAGGAAAACTCCTTTTCTTCTGATATTCTCACTTAACACTGCCCCCCTTGGAAATGCTGTAAGGGAATTCTGTAAGGGAATTTCTGTCTCGTACCCCACCTTTTCTTCTTACTCATTCTCGCTCGTATCTGATTAGAATTTGTCATTCAGTAAGCTGCATTTTCCTCTACAAGCTGGCATTCTGTACCCAGACTTGCTGCTCATGTAAGACATGGTCTCTCCCTCCGACTGTATTGGTTCTTAAACACAGTGGGTACTCATAGTCTCTTGCCTTCTCAAATATACACTTTCCATGCAATAAACACACCATCAGACAAGGATGAAGCCATTTCCTGACTGTGCTATCGCCTCTTACAATTAGGCCAGCCATTCTTGAGCTCTCTGTTCTGCAGGAAGTTTGGTGCAACAGCAGAGATATCTGACAAAGTGGATAAAGCTTGTACTGCAGACCCCTGATCCCCACCACTATGCCCCAAGTTTTGGATTTCAAGGAGGGAGTGACGTAGCCCATTATAATACCAATTTAAGTCCATACACTCGAATCCAGTACTCCAGAAATCCTACAGTTGGGGTTAATTAAACATTAACTTGTCTGATAAAAAATGTATTTTTGATCTCCAATTAGACTGCCTCTGTGTCTACTGTTTGGAACGTGGGTGAGAGTAGGGCTAAAGGCAGTTGCTTGCCGTTCCCTCTGTCTGAAGTGTTTGTGATGTAGATTTCTACTGGCTTGCTCTTTTTCTTCATTCTATTCTCTGTTCAAATGTCCCTTTTTCAGAATATTTTCATCTGAAAATCCTTTCTAAATTCATTTATTTTTCTCTCTTTGGCCTTTTCTTTTGTTCTAATTTTCTAGCCTTGATTGGTAAATTTTTTATCACTATGCTGTGGCATTTTCCTTAATTTTTGTTGCACACTTAACTCTATAAAAACATTATATATATAAAATTATATAATTACATAATATAATACCTGAAAAAAATTGTGACATACATATATATACATACAAATAAATACAAGCACAAACATGAACATTTAATCAATTAGGTTTGAGTTAAGAACTATGTACAAAGACCTTAAATAGATCATGCTTGGGGTTTAAATTATTAGTAATTATTGACAGCAGTGTCTCTAACTTGCAGATTGTGTGTGTGTGTGTGTGTGTGTATATATATATATATATATATATATATATATATATATATATATATATCAGATCATTAGACTATAGTTTATAGTTTGTGAAATGTTTTACAATATGTCATACCCTATTTAAGGTCTTTGTGCATAGTTCTCAAATCAAACATAATCGATAGTGTGTGTGTGTGCTCACATGGATTTATATGTGGGTATGCATGTGTATTATATTTTTCTTTTCAGCTATTGTATATAATGTAGTAGACTTTATTTCTTATGATTATATAATTATATAATAATTTACATAATGATTTATTATGTAAATTACATAATAATTTATTATGTAACATGTAATCTATAGTATACCTAATATAAATCAACCTTCACCATAATAGCACATTTTTCTCAGAAATAATGCTAAATATTTTAAAAGTTTATGTTATCCTCATCTATTTTCACTTTTTATTTATCATCTCACTCTGAATCTTAGGTTGGAGTCTTTTTGATTGGTTTGACTTTAATCTTTGCTTTTATGGCAGCATTACAGAATTTCAGAGCTGGAAGGGTTGCTGAACATCAAAGGACCAGAGCTGCTTATCTTTGAAGCAATCAGATATTCTCTGACTTGGCCACAGGCTCTGTCCACCCAGCCTGGGTTGTCCGACCTAATCACGGGGAAGGTTTTAACTCATCTTTCTGCCCCACTGCCCTCAGAGAACTGTTACTTTCTCTATATTTTGCATTAAGAAAACAGAAAGAAAAGAAAGAGAAATGGAATGCAGGCTCCTATGTGTTTAGCTGGGATGCCAAGGACTCATATTACCTCTACCAACTTGTTTTTGCTTTGATAAATTTTTCCTAGCAGCAGCTCAGAATTCTTGTAACAACTTGGTCTTTGGAGAAGCAACAAGAGGAAAGAGGGACCACCACGGTGGTATTAAATCTGCATGTGCGTAGAATGCATGCAGTTTTTATTTAGATTATTTAAAACAAATAATCCAAAAGGGTAAGTACACTTTCTAAAAATGACTTTTTTTTTTTGGTTTTACATAAAGTTGATAAAATATCTGTTGTGTTTATAAATTAGTATTTGGTGTTGTGATTTGGGTGTTTTTGGAGATTATTTAGGAGTGGGTGTTAAAGCCCTCCACAAACTATTTTTTGGCCCCATCATTAACCAAGAAAAAAAATACACACACACACACACACACACACACACACACACATATACACACACTATTTTTAATGACATTTCTTGCAGTATCAACTATCAAGGCTTGAAAGCTAAGGGTAGTCAGGATTAAAATTTTTTTAAGGAAACATTTTGTTGATGGGAAAGTCATCCATTACAACAAGATTTCTTAACCTGAGATCCAAGTGCAAGTGGATGGACTTCAGCTTATCCAGGAATATCTAAAATTTAAGCAAAATTCACATGGGTATGCACTTTTCTGTAGAGATGATCTATAATTCCATAGAACTGTGCTGGATTATACTGGTTTGTAGGATATATGTAAAGCTAAATATGTGAGAAACCTCACATTTTGAAATCTTAACATGATAGAAACATTTCTTCCTCTCTTAAAATTCTAGGCTGTTATGGTGACTTTACTTTCAGAAATGGTCACAGACCCAGGATCCTTTCATCTTTTGTTCCAGCATTCTATGATATTTATTTCCAGGTGGCTCATAAATAGATCAGAATTTCAGCCAATAATGAGATGCCTTCCCTTTAAAGTCAAACCTGAAAATTGTTCCATGCTTTCAGTGAACACCCCATTAATTAAAAATTAGAGTTTAAGTCCAATTTCTGGGCTGCCATGTATCTAGTCAAAAAACAAGCATTCTGTTACCTTACAGGAGGAAGATATCAGATACGGAGAATCAATAGTCCCTGCCACAAATGTACATTGTAAAGTGCTTAGAATAATACCTGGTACATAATAAAGACTATTTAAATAATAGCTATTTTAACCATGGTTTCTTTCTTTTATTTATTTTTTACTGAAGTATAGTCAGTTTACAGTGTGGTGTCAATTTCTGGTGTACAGCAAAATGTTGCAGCCATACATATACACACATATATTAATTTTCATATTCTTTTTCATTATAGGTTACTATAAGATGTTTAATACAGCTGACTGTGCTATACAGTATAAACTTGCTATTTATCTATTTCATATATAGTAGTTAGTATCTGCAAATCTCAAACTCCCAGTTTATCCCTACCCACTCCCTTCCTGCCCCTGTACAATGGAATACTACTCAGCCATAAAAAATAATAAAATAATGCCATTTGCAGCAACCTGGATGGACCTGAAGATTGTCATTCTAAGTGAAGTAAGCCAGAAAGAAAAAGAAAAATGCCATATGATATCACTTCTATGTGGAACCATGGTTTATTTTAAAGAAGTCTGTCTTATAAAGGCTAGAAATAAAGTGGCAGTAGCAGAGGAGTCATGATAATATAATTTATAAATTAATCACTCCACATAGCATTGCCTTGTTTACCTTGTATATAATTTTTTTGATTCTGTCTTCATAAGAAGTATCCAACAGGGAGATCCATTGCTGTTTCTCCCACACTGCTAGGTATGCAATGAAGGACTTACGAGTTGACACAATTCAGTTTGTGATCATTGAAAAGCCTTCTGTCTGGTGTGAGACTTCAGCCTTAGACACTATTTTCCCTCTACTACATTTGAGAAGATATTCTAGATTTAAACTAAAGAAACAATTGTTCTATGGTGATTATTTTATGCCACCCACATTGTTCTATTTAATGCAAGAGGCAGGGTTCTTAAGTTTTAAAAAAAATTTCTCAGACCAAAGAAATATCTCAGAGCAGAGGTTTAGGGTATTATTATATGTCAATATTTCTCAACTGTCATAGGAAATTATTGTTATAAAATTATTATCATCATCATCGTTATTATCATTGATATTAATAGTTTCTACACTTGATAATTTGATAATTAGCCATCAAAGCAAGAAAATGGCACATCTTTGAAGATCTGAACTTCATAAAATCTATTTAAATCCTCGTAAGAAATTAGATCCATTATTTTAGAACACATCACATATTTAGCATCAAATAGCATTACTATTCCTTTATTTAGTATAGTTGGAATTAAGCATGATTTATTATTCCCATTACTATGAAAAACAGTGTTACAGTAAACATGACACACTAATTTGATATTTGTTAGAGATATTATCAAAAGCATTCAAGTGTTATATTGGGAATTAGAATAGGTGAGTTTTACTGCTCCTTTTAGCTCCAAAAACACATTAATTTGTTATTTTATCAGTTACAAGGCCTAGATTCTAATTCTAATTCCACTCCTAACTGTGTGATCATGGGTGAGTCATCCAAATTTCCAATTCTGTGGGGCCAAATGATCCACCTCCAAAAATCCAAGATTTATAATTTACATTTAATCATTAAGAGTATTAATTTGAAGGAAAAAATTTCAAAGGAATTTATAAAGAAAACTTCATAATTTTAGTTGCAGGTAACAGAAACACGATTTTAAATAAATTAATAAAATTGCTAGGAAAAGGATTTCTTGGAAAGCAATGTGGGTCTTTGTCTGAACACATTTCATGCCCAGATGGATCATAACGGGGAGGTCCAGGTTAGGATAATATGACGGGCTGGTCTTGGGCGTATGTCCACCTTCATGCTTGCAGTAGAGTCTTGGTCTATAACCAAAGAAGGAAGAAAGGAAGAATGGATATTAGATGCCTTGGCTGGTAGAGGACCATTTTCTTATTCACATGGAATTCTCCCTGCATACACGTCTGTGTCCAAAGCTTTCCTTTTCATAACGCTAGTTGTACTGGATAAAGTTTCAACCAAATGACCTAATTCTAACTTGATGAGTTCTGTAAAGACTCTGTCTCCAAATAAGGCACATTCTGAGGTACTAGGGGCTAGGGCTTCAACACTTGAATTTTTGAGGGGCACAATTCATCCTACAGCAACTACAATAGGTCGTCATTTAAACTTTAATTACAGATATATCCACTTTTCCCTTTACCTTGCCTATTCTAGTGTAAGTGGACTATCTCTTTTAGTGTAGCTTCCTCCTTGAGTTGCATAGTTTAAGAATCGTACACTTTATTGAGTCCCAGAGGCCAGTCTGCCTGAGAATATTCACAACAAGAAACCTAGTGATTTTGATCTAGCGGCTTTTTTCTTTTCTGCTGCCATTTCTTCTTTCACTGGCACACAATGTCGCTGCTGCAAGGACACCCCAGATAGTAAGGATGGGCTCGTTGCCCACTTCTCCAGTGGGTCCCTCACACTGGTCAGGCAGGAGTTTCTAAGGTTATAGAATGGGAAACAAAAGGTTTCTCGAACGTATTGTTTGACAGTCCTGGCCATATGGACAGTTGTGGCTGTCAAGCTGACTGTCCTTGAACAACCCATGCCGATGTAGATCCCCTCACAGTCTGCAGTGACTCTTAGTGGGAGAATAGCCAGAAGCACTCTGCCTTTGGGTCTCCAGAATTACTGTTTCTTCATTTAGTCTTATATGCTGAGCAACTGTTCCCAGAGCACTCTCTCTGGACCAGAGTAGTTGGGGTGCCGGCGGTGAGGGGCAGCAGAAGGTTTTCAGCCTTATCCACACACACATGTGTGTGTGTTTGTGTGTGTGAGAGAGACACTCTTTTTCTCCATGAACATTCAGTCCTGGAACTGAGCCTGATTCACTTGCCTGGACAATCCAAGTGAGCAGCTCTTGGATGACCTTGATTTCCGTTCTGCCAGCATTTCTCACCTGGTTGACTTCAAGCCAGGGGACCGGAGAGATTTTAATAAAACTGAACTTTAAAAGGAGAGGGGTTGAATATACGCTCCAGCCTTTATTTTTCTCTCTGAGGCCCCTTGCCTCCATGTAGATATTTGGACCCACTTACCAGTGACGTGAAATGGATAGATGTTATCAATTAACTGCCGCAACTTACTGAAAATGGTTGAGTCCACTTTGTTTCGCTAGAGTGATTTTTGCAAGGGCCCCCTTTCCTTTTGTGACCTGAGCTGGAGGAAAGCATTTAAGAGATTCTTCCTAGAACAACCATGGCATCAAAAAGGGGTACTCTGTCGAAATAAAAACTTTTAAGTGTTAAAAAATGGTGATTCTTGTACAAGTATGTGTCAAACACATTTCAAAAATTTAATTCTTTGAGAGAGCCAGCAGGGTGGTAAGGCTGGCTCAGAGAACATTTGTTCTTCTTCGTATCTTAGAGACACAGAGAGCAGACTGGCTGCTGCCAGAGGCGGGGGGTGTGGGCTGGGCAAAATGTGTGAAGGGGATCAAAAGGTACGAACTTCCAGTTGTAAAATAGCACAGGGGTACAACCCACAGCATGGCGACCGCAGTTAACAAGGTACTGCATATTTGGGCACTGCTAAGAAAATACTTCCTCAAAGTTCTCATCACAAGAAACAAATGTGCAACTATGTGTGGTGATGGATACATTATTGTGGTGATCACTTCACAATTTATACGAATATTGAATCATTATGTTGTACAGATGAAACTGATATAATGTTATATGTCAATTATTCCTCAATTTTAAAAAAAGATTCCTACAATGGATTCCTATAGAGCAATGAGAATAAACAAACTACAATTATGCACACCAACTTGGATGAATCTCACCAATTTAATGTTGAATTAAAGAAGTCAGATAAGAAAGAGCACACACTCTGACTATATATATGTATAATTTATATGTGAGTATAGAGAAATGGTGTAGATAAGTTTTGCATTATATATAATTTGCATTATATGTATGTGTATATATATGCATGTACACATTTATAATATGCATATAATGCAAAATTGCATGATTAGCAGTTTGGTAGTGGTTACCGTTCTGTGTCTAAGTCATGATTGGAGGGGTTTCTAAAATGATGGCCATGGTCTGCATCCTGATTTGAGTGCTGGTTACTTTGGACAATTTCAACTTTTGAAAATTCGTTGAGCTGACACTTACTCTTAACCCTCTCAACAACAAAAAAAAAAAAAAACAAAGAACATTTGTAGAACACATTTATTTATCCAGCTAGAAGAAATATGTACACGTACATTTGCAAAATAAGATATAAAACTGACTAATATCCTAAATGTCAATAATTCTCTAACCTTTGGGCTTATCTTTTCTATCAGACAATAATTATTTACTTTTTTCTAGACCCAAAATATTTTCAATTTAGAGAATTTCTAAAAGTTAAAACTATTATTTTATAGAATCTACGAACAGGGCCCTAATCAATAGTAAATAGTGAGTCAAATATACATTTTCCTGGGAAATAAAATAATGCTGGGTTTTGTGTCTAATTTAGCAAACTTATTTCTGCATTACTCTCCTTTCTGGCTATACAAGTTTTATTTCTCAAATACACTTTGAATTCCTGGATGGGTCTGTTCGACAGTGCCTGAGTATTACATTGAAAAATATGAAATTATCTTTTTGTGTTATTTCCACATTTTGAATAACCTTAGCTTAATTACTCCAAAGCTATATGCTACATAAATAATAGCCTTAAGAAGGAAATCAATCTTTAAAGTGGCAAATTCTGTCACTTAAAAATAATTTTTAAAAAGTTTACATCACCAGTCACCCAGTTATATGTTAATTACTATAACCAAACAAGCCTTAAACTTTCCCAGTATCTACCTGTATTACCACTTCTCTTTCAACAAGTTAATGAACTACAAAAAAAGAAATAAATAAATAAAAGAAAAGTCAGTTTCCTTTAAAACATTTGTTGAACGTCAAAAAATATGGCTATTCATAGTGATAGGAGATTAATCCTCACAACAACTTGGCAAGGTTGGTGTTAAGGCGCCACTAATTCACCAAAATATTTAAGTAGTCGGCCCAAGATCACTTGACCTGTAAGTAGTGGAATGGATCATAAGTCCTCAATCTTTTTCCAATGTCATCTCAGAGGTGACTTCTCAACAATTTGCAAGAGGGTTTGTTGGAAGAGTGAAATTTAATGCGGTGATTATCAAGAGTTTGGTCTAAAAGCTTTAATAGGATGAAAGCAGTTTTGTTTGAAATGGCTCAGTGGGCGTTAAAAGAGTGTTAACTGTTCTAATTCCACATAATGGAAAACCAACGTCTGCTTCTCTTCAGTCTTACACTGCATGTCAGATATGATAAATGTGGAAAAAGAAGGACAGAAGGTGTTGTCATTAGGGTCAGGGGTTACAACCATTGCGATTGGTTTGAACTGATGACCTTTAAAAACCCAGAAAGAGACGGCTGAAAGGAGGCCAGCGTGAAGATGCCGAAAAAGTCCGGAGTCCTAGGTTCTGATCATGCCCTACCACCAAAGCTGTTTGGCCTGACCAGGTTCATGGTCCTCTCTGGGCTTCGGTCCATATTGTGTAAATTAAAACAGCTGAGCTACGTGGTCTCTAAGTCCATCTTAGCTTTAATATCTCCTGAACTCGCTCAGGAATCAATAATAGAAGACAAACAATATAAACTCAATAACATCATTTTCCTGATTTCAGTGACTCCCCATTGCAGTATAGCATTATAGTTCAGAAATTGTTTAATTTTTCTGTGTCCCAAATTTCTTGCTTGGGTTGTTGTGAGGATTTAAGTGAGTTTAAGTACGTAAAAAAAAATACCTCAAGGCTCAGAAAATGGTAAACATTCAATAAATACTGGCTATTACTGTTGACTGCAGGATTAAGTTAATTTTCACCTGACTCACCTAACGCCCTTTAATCTGGATTTTGTCCACCTCACCAGCATTGTCTCTCACCATCCTCTGCCTTGTACATCACGCTGGAAAACAAGAGCTTATTTTACGGTCATTTTTGAAGGATCATTTTGCAGGGTAAAGACTTTTACATTAATAGTTTTTGTCTCAGTGCTTTAAATATTCCACTCTACTTGCTTGCCTGGTTTCTGAGGAGACGTTGAATATAATTGTCTTTTTCCTCTGGCTTTTTTTTTTCTTTAGCTTTGATTCTCTGTGACTTAAATATGATATGCCTAGGTGAGAGCTTTTGGCATTTATCCTGCTGGATGGTCTCTGAGCTCCTGGACCTGTATTTGATGGCTGACGTTAAATTGGGGAAATTCTCAGTCATTATTGCTTCAAATATTTTTTATGTGCCTTTCCATCTTTTTTCTCCTTCTGATATTCGCATTACAAGTATGTTGCATCTTTTACAGTTGTCCCACAGTTCTTGGATATTCTGTTGTTGTTGTTTTGGGTTTTTTTTCCCCAGTCTTTTTTTTTTCCCTTTGCTTTTCAGTTTCGGCAGTTTCTATTTAGATGTCCTCAAGCTCAGAGATTCTTTCCTCAGGGGTCCACTGTACTAACAAGCCCTTTAAAGACGTTCTTCAGTTTTTTGTGTTTTTTTTTAATTCTAGCATGTCTTTTTTAATCTTTCTTAGAATTTCCATTTCTCTGCTTGCATTGCCCCATCTATTCTTGCAGACTGTCTGTCCATTAGTGGTCTTAATATATGAATCATAGTGGTTTTAAATTCACAGTCTGCTCATTCGAACACGCCTGCTCTGTCAGAGTCTGGCTGTGTTGCTTGCTCTTAAACTGTGCTTTTTGCCTTTGTGTGTGTTTTGTAAATTTTTTCTTGGTACCCGGACTCCGTATATTAGGTTAAGAAACTCCTGTAAATTGAATGTTAGTAATGTGGTAGTGAGATGTCAAGGCACGGGAAGTGGTCTCCAGTCCTGTGACCGGGTCTTGTTTTAGGGATGATCTTTGCCTCTGGACTGTGCACAAGGGCTTCTCAGACCCCCCACCCTGAGGTGTGGAAGGCTGGCTGGAACTGGCTGGAGGTGGGTACTTCCCCTTTGCTCAGCTCAGTTAGGTGCTAATAAAATCTCCAGCACATTAGGCCCTGGTTAAACAGTTTCTCTATTCTATTAAATAGTATTCTCTATTCATTCTGAGGGCAGAATGTCTTAAGAAAAACAGAATGCTCTGTCCCATTTCAAAACGGTAACATTTTCCCTTCTTCTGCAGAATGCAAGGGGGGCATTTTTCGCTGATACTTACTGTGAGAACCTGGTCTAGCTCCAGAGTTAAAACTTGCCAGACTTGTAGGGACCTCCCTTCTCCATGATGGGGCACCTGGAGTTTCTGACTGTCAAGCTTGTCCATATAGAGACTCCAATGATTCATCAATTACAGTTTAGGTTTTCCTATCCCAGAGCTTGTTTCCTCAGAGGTTTCTGCTCTGGTTAGGTTGTGATTCTTTGTATCTGTCTGTCTGTCTCTTTCATTTGCAGGACAGCAGTTTTCCCTGTGAACTCGCTTTTCTTATGGCTATAAACAGAGTCATGGATTCTTCTGTTGGTTCAGCTTTTCACATGTCGTTTGGCTGAAGCGACAATTTCCAAGCTCTTTGCATGTCAGACCAGAAATTCGAAGTTGCCTTAGTGAAATTTCAGGGTTTTGTTTTGTACAGACCTGGAGCTATCCATCAGACAGCTAACAGTTGGTGTTGATAGTTCACAAAATTTGAAGGCTAAATATATCAATTTGGAAAGATGGGAATGGAAGTAATATTGAGTGAATGAGCGTTTCGAAGTAAAGGGCAGAGATATAAAGATAAGTGATGCTAGAATCGGGGAGCTTTCTCCCCCCCATTTTTGACAAGGTAATATAACATTTCTTACCGTGTTTATCCTCTCTGTTTTAAAGGTTTGATCCTGAAGTAGCTTAGAACAGAGATAGTGTAAACATGAATGTGGTATTAAATAAGATACATGTGGCAATTGCACATGTCAATTTAAGACAGCATTTACACAGAACATCAGTAACTCTCAGGTAATAATTTCATCACACCAGACTGAAAAATCTTCTTGATTTCACTGACACTTTAATTATCAAGTGACATGTCTGGTCCTAAAGTAGCAAGTCTGCATTTCACTTTTTGTGCTTTTTCTAATCTTGGTACCGTATGCAACAATTTGAAAATCTGTCCTCTGCCACTGTGGAGTGCACAGACAAGAAGTTTAATATACTTATCATTCAACATTTTGATCAATTCTTTTCCAGTGAATTCAAAACCTAGAGCAATGTTGTTTTTTGAGAAAGTTTTTTTTTCCCCCTCCCAGTGATGTTGGCTTTTAGGTGTGTTTGACTTTGTAGTGTCAGAATAATTAATTTGCTTGATTTTACCTTTCATGGTCCATTTCCTTCCTAATTGGCTACTGTTCTAATCCTCTCAGTGATTACTGTTAAATAAGGAAATGTTTACCTATTTCCTGGTAACATACAAATACACATTTATTTATTTGGTTGGTTGTTTTATATCCTGCCTTCCTACTGCCCACCCTGTCAAAAAATGTTTTTTGATATAGCTTGTGAGGTAATCTATTTAGGTACAGTGCATCTGGTCTTGGAAAAAGCACATTTTCTTTCCTGACGTTGAATATTTGATTGTGTGCTTACATCACTTACATTCAATATGATTGTTGATATGGTTTGGATTAAATCTCCCATCTTGCTATTTGTTTCAGTTGGTCCTCTTTGTATTCATCACAATTTCCTTCAATTTCTGCCTTCTTTTGGATTCGTTCAGTATTTTTGCCATCATTCTGTTTTGTCTTCTTTGTTAACGGAGTTCTATTTCTTTGTATTTTCAGATGTTCGTTTAGGGCTGATACTGTCCATCTTTAATTTTCTTGAACTGCTTCAGCTGTATAAGCAGGTACAATGATTACACCAGAGAGTTCCACTTCCCCTCTTCAGTTTCCTTTTGGATTGTTTCTTTTTCTGGGCAGCACGTTTACTAATGTTTTCCTCCACAGTGTACACTCTTCTCTTAACGTAATCTAGTACAGTTTTCATCTCAGACAATATATTTTTTTTAACCTCTAGAAATTCAGTTTTGCACATTTCTGTTCTCTGTATCCTTAACATGGTCATGGTTTTGTCTACTTTCTTGAACATATGAGATGTACTTATAACTCTTTGTTGTGCCCTTGTTTATTAATGCTAGTATCTGTGTCTTTTTCATTTTTATCAGTCAATTTTCTTCTCATTAGTGGTCATTTCTCTGCTTGTTTCTTACCTGTTGATTTTTTCTTATTAGATGGTAGACATGGTGGATTTTATCTTGTTGAGTTCTAGACATCGGATTCTCTAAATATTCCTGAGGTTTATTGTGTGGGGCAGTTAATTTTCATAGGATCAGTTTCATCCTTTGAGGCTGGCTTTGTAGCTTTGTTAAGTTGGTCTAGAGCAAGGCCACGTTTTCCATACTGTCCAGGTGATCGCCTTCTGAGCCCTCTACCTGCTGTCTCATGAAGTAGCTCATTCCCACTCCGGCTAGGGGGAGACAAGCTAGTCTGGCTGTTTGTGACCTCCACAGATTCTTCCGCCTGCTCCTTGATGGTATAGTCCCTTTCTAGGCCCCGGGGATTTCCTCCCACCCATGCACAGCTTTGTATTCAGCTGAAGATTCAGGAGGAACCCTCTGCAGAGGGCTTTTTCAGCTCTCTTTGTGGTGTTCTCCACTCTGTGCTGCTTTCTTTGCTCTAAGCACCTGCCCCCCCCCACCCCACCCCCAGATTGCAGCTTCAAGTGTGAAATGAAAGATATTAGCATTACCTTACTGGGTGGTTGTGAGCACTGAATGAGATCGACCACGCTATAGATAAGGTATAATGTCCCCGCCTATCAAGGGTTTGCCAGATGTTGCTTCCTGTCCTCTCTTCCCTCCGCTTACTCAAAATACATGAGGATAATTTGAGTATGCACTTAGCCAGAGGGGAACATTATTTTTAGAAGGAAAGACTAGAGGACAAGTCACCTGCTTCAAAGTTTTGTCTTAAAAGTGTAGCAACAAGATACATTTTTTACTATGCTTTGCTGGATTAGACTCACAGCTTCCACCCTTCTCTCAAAATTGCACATCAGCTCAACAGAATGCAAGTGGTTAATTAGTTTCCCACGCTTTAGACATCACACGCAAGTGGACTGCCTTCACTGTGAAGGTACTGAAAGGCGTCTATGACTCTGCTCACATGTGGTGTGGCCAGAGGCTAAGACGGACCCCACCCATCCTCCCTCCTGAAGGTCACGACCTTACTCGCCTGCTTCCAACAATGTATCAGGGTTGAACTTCATGTCCAATAGAATAAAGCAGAAGTAAGGAAGTGACGGCCTGTGACTCTGGAGACCATGGGTCATAAAAGATACTGAAGTGCCTCGTTTGCTCACTCTCTTTCTAATCATTCACCCTGGGGGAAAGCCAGCTGCGATTGTTTGAGAAGTTCTGTGGAGAGGTCCACGTCACCAGGAACTCCTATTAATAGACACAAGTGGATTCTCCTGCCCGAATCGAGCGTTCAGATGACTGCAGCTTCGACATTCATTTGACCACAACCTCATGAGTGCTCCTAAAGCAGAATCACCCACGTAGCCTGCTCCCAGAGTCCTGATCTTCAGAAACTGTGTTAGATACTGAATGTTTACTGTTTTAAGTCATCAAGTTTTGGAATAATTTTTTATACGGACTGGATAACTACTCCAGATTTTGGTATTTGGATGTGAGAGTGCTGTAATAAATATCTAAAAAAACGGGAGTGGCTTTGGAACCAGGCAGTGGGTGGAGGCTGGAATGATATTAGGAAGATGTTAGTGAGGAAACTGTCTGCCAGACATGGTAGACTTCGAGAAGGCTTGTGCACGAGTCTACGATTGGTTGTAGGTGAGGTAAGAGGTTTAGGGTCCAAGAAGGGCAGTGGGGTTTGACTGATAAGGTGGGCTGAGAAGAGCCAGCCAGAGCCATTGTGAGATTAGGCATTGCCTGGGGCTATTAGGTTGTTAGGGGAAACACACCCAGTAAAGAATGTCAGTCATCTGAGAGCCCAGGAATGGGGGTTGTTGGACTTGGAAGGACGTCATTTGGCCCAAAACAGAAGAGACCATGTGAGCCTTTGGAAACTGCAGGTCATCAAAGACATTGAATGTTCATTCTGTCTCTCTGTCTCTCTCTCTTTCTCTCTCCAGGGGAAACCACCTACTATGCTATGAGCCATGCTCTGGAATTGATATTTGAGTGAGATTCTCTTGCTCATGTCAAGCCTCCAGATGATTGCAGTCCTACCCGACAGCTTGACTGAAACCTCATGACAGAGCCTGAATCCAAAGCATCCAGTTAAGCTGCTCCAGGATCTCTGATCCTCAGAAACTGTGTGGGAGAAAATGTTGCTCTAAGCCGGTAAGTTTGGGAGTACTTTATTAGCCAAAGATACATAACTAATACACCTCTTATGCAAAGTAATGGTGTGTGGCATAGCTGGTCTCAGCATCACCCTGTCATTGTCTCACCAGGTGAAAAATAGAGCAAGCGATGGTGGAATCCATTATAGCCCCTGAACAACCGTAGCACCTATACATGGCTTTTGCTGCACGATTTGCACTCAGTTATTGCTTACAGGACTACAGGAACCTTAGTGGGGTGAGTGAGATGTACTGTAACTTGCTGCCCTCCTGCCAAGTCAACCCTGTTTCCATCACTGTCCTGCTGCCATCCATAGAATCACTCATAATTCCCCATCCTGTCATGTTTTTGAAATGTTTGTATCTGATTTTTCCTTTATCTAATTGTCTTCTTGTACAGCTAACAAACTCCTTCTCATCCTTGTTCAAAAATTTCCCCTTCTATAATGCTTTCAAGAAAATTGGCTCATTCCCAAGCCTACTAATGTACCTTGAATACAGTTCCTCCTGATACCGATCATAATACATTATCTCTGTACTCCCAGTGTTTTCTATAGTGTCATGCATGGAATAGATGTTATTATTAAATATGCTCTGGGTTAAGGAAAGAATGAACAGATGAGACAGCATCTCAGGATACCTGATGGATGCAAAATATACAATAAAACCTTAACAAACTGAAGTTCTAGAATAAAGAGATGTAATATGCAATTAGATCATGACAATTCTAATTATACTGTTTCTAACTGTACTGTTACCTGAAAAACACAAATATTTAACATATCACAAAGACAAACCACTTGATTTAACATAGAACAGGATTTTTATTTTTGCAAAGAAAAAGCTGCGTTTTCTACTCTGGAGATTATTGGTTGGACTAGCTGAATATAATAGTTATAAAGCTGCAGTATTCCATTTACAAGCTCAGAGATCATAAATTATGTTTCATGACTGGCATATCTAGCAAAGGCAAAAGAGAGGCCAAGCAATTGGGCTCAGCCAAATTGAATCCACACTTCATAAAATAGCAGGCAGCAGGGGCTGGGGAGAGTTCCAGCTGACTTAGCACACTTACTAAACACCTGCCACACGCTTGAGCCTAATGATGGACGTGGACTCTGTCCATTAGGTCCTTACAGCTGAATACAAGAAATAAGGCGATGTGGCAAATGACTGTTGGAATGATGGATGAGATGCCATAAGACATGTAACAAAGAAATAGAAACCGAAAAGACGGAAAGAAGAGTTTTAAAGAATGGTGGATCATGAAGGCGTGATGGAGGACATGGCATCTGAAATAGGTTCTGAAGTAAAGATACCTACCTGTATAGTCAATCGTTCATTCAATGATCATAAGAATTCATGTAGCACAGGATGAAGAGTATCACAAGGAGAGCCGGAAAGAGCAGGTCTGGAATTGTGCTTTTCCTTCTTCTAGTTATATGACCTTGAATCTATGCTGTGACCTTTCTGGGTCTCAATTTTGACATATGCAAAATTAGGATAATAATAGTTGTGTCTAGAATTGTCAGAAAGATTATGTTAGACAATCTATGAAAAAATATTATGCAACCTAGCACATATGCAGCAACAAATGCACTGACGTTATTATTACTGCTATTATAGTTGTTATTATTATTACTCTTACAGCTTCCTAGAGACCCACAAAGATGAACTTGTCCCTTTACTCCTTCATACTGCCATGAATGCCAACAGGATGCCCGAAGTTGGGGTAGCCTCCGTGGGGTCAGGCGAAAAAGCCAAGAGAGTGATGCCGTGACAGAGATGCTCACCCTGTTTTCATGGAGCCCTTGAACTACACTATCAGCATCTTACTACAAAACTGCTTATCACAAGGGAGTCATACTTCATATATAGATTTAAGTCCCTGCTTAACAAATTTTATTTACTTGCCTCCCAAAACACTCCTGGCTCATCTATTAACCATCTAACAAAGCCCCTCTCGAATGATTAAGATTTAGGAGGCACTGCACAGCACGGTGATTTTGATAGGCTAAAGTAGCCCGCTTCCTTCTAGAAGAGAATGCCACCGAGGCTCACCGGTTTCCAGATTGGAAGCAAAGCGGACTGCTGCTTCCTGGATCCAGACTGCAAGCCCCTCCCCTCCCTTTCCATTAGCTCCATGCGCATGACAGAATCTGAGTCTCCTTATTAGTAAACTGGAAATGAATAATAAACACTTTGTAAAGCTATTGTGAGAAATAAGATACAATAGTGCACGGAAATGTTCTTCCCTGGCGCCTGGCAATAGAAACCCCTCATTCATTGGCAGCTATTTATGTTATAATAGCATCATATGATCATTACCTGGCAGGTTTTCTTGAAAAATCCCCCGGTTATTTAATATCTAATGAACTAATCTCCTTATGTAAAGTATAAATTCCTCCTGGAAAGGGTCCAAATATTCTTTTTTTTTTGACTCCTTTCTCTTATCCCCAGTCCCACCTGCCAACCAGTCAGAGCCCAACTCAAAGGACAGCTTATTGAAGTCCCTTTACTTATAAAACTCTTACCATCCCTTTACGTCTTTGAGGCTGCTCCCATGATACAAATGCAAAACATCTGAGAATTTTTTGTTACATAATTCTATGTAGTTAAATTTTCTAAAAGTTAAATAGCAACTAAGCTTTTCCTTGACGTATACATTTACTTCCTTGGTGTAATGAAGAGAAGTTTGCAAACTGTGAGAGAGTTTCATCAGAATAGCTCGTTTTGATTATGTTTTAAATGATGATAATAAGGAAGCAGCCTAACTAATGGCTCTATTAGCATATTTCTTGGAAGTCATGTTAATGCTGTGTGACAGAGTTGAATCTAAATTAATGAATAACTTAGTGATAAAAAGTTTCTACCATAAATGTCATTTTATTTGCAAGTTCTTGAAATTATGGAGTAGAACAGTTTTTAAGGTCACAGGCGCTGGGATCAAGTAGACCTACCTGATTCTATCCTGATTCTAACTATTTCCCATGGGATTTTCAGAAAAAATGCACAGTATCGCTAAGACTTATTGTTCATTTGTAAAATGCTGATGATCATTATATTCACCTAATAGAATTGTTAGAATTAGATAAAACCATGTATGGAAAACCCATGTGTGGAAATAAGCAAGGCTGACATATAATAGTTGCTCAAAAAACACTGGCAAGTCATACTGTGGATATCAAGTATAATCTAGACATGGGTTTGGTTCTCCTTTCTTCCTCATACTTGGATTGGATTCACTTGAACCCCACCCTGTTGCATTCCAAATGTCTTCTCCAGTCCTTCTGAAGTTCTGAGGGAGGCTGATTCTCATAGTCATGTTTCGTTTCGGACTTCATGTCTGTTGAATATTGTTCTGCTATGAATTTCAGGTTTTCCCCCTGTTGCTGTTCAGTGTTAATTTAAGCAAAACAAACCACATCCTCCTGATTTTCTTATGTAACAAATTTAGTCCTTATTAGACCCTACTGCCAAACTCAGCCCTAAATTTCACTTCCATATAACCAGATCATTTAAAATGCATTAATGCATCCCACCAAATAAAAACCGGACTGACCCACTACTTGGTTTCTGTCTCTCACCTCCTTATCTGATATTAATTATGTCACCGCTGCCTGCCTCCCTGCCCCACTCCACACACATTAGAAAGCAGGAGGGACCATGATTAATTTGTGTTTATTTTCTCTGTCTTCTGAGTGTTTTTAGTAAAAAAAAAGAAAAATGCAATTTTGTCTAAGTTTTTAATCCCCTTACATATGGGCAGGTTGGGTGGCTATTAAGCCCCCATCTAAGACTAAAAGGACAGATTTTATCTTGCAAAGACCTGTTGGCCTGTTCTTAGTTACCATTTGAGCAGCCTGGCCTGCTTTACAAAGGCAGGACGTTTGTTTAAGGAAGATAGGATTTACAGCCAAAATTCATATGTGCCCATTCTGGCCGCAGTCGCCTCATCTTTCCAAAGAGAGAACAAATATTTCATTAGTTCAATATGGTGTTTGTGATGAATAAATTAGAAAATCAATATTAACATATTTTATAAATGATAAAACATGATAAATGGGTTACATTGAATTGAAGCATGGTGGAATTGAAAAAAAAAATGGGCTTAATATCAATAGACCTGCTGAGTGACCTTGAGCGAGTCTTTTTACCACTTTCCTTTACTTCATCACTTCTTACAAATAAGGCAAATAGTAATACCTTTCTACAGATCTGCTATAAAACTCAAGAAAGAATGGTTTGAATTTTTTTTACAGTGTGGAAAGAAAGAGCTCAAAGGATTCATACTCCTCTTCCTTTCTCATATATTTGGTGCTAGGAGTCAAGGCCATTATCTTGCTTCTTGCCCAAATCCTGTTGGTTCTGGTCCTGAAAGGCACGTGGGTAAATCCGCTGGAGCTGGCAGGTGGTGGTGTCCTGGCCACAAGGAGCATAGAGGAGAGTACCGACCTTTGGTCTTGTTTAGACCAAGGGTCGAGGGATGATCATTTTAAGAACAGACTGCTTTCCTCTAATGCATTTTTAGCTTTGTTGTTCAGTGTCATTGTCAGGTTGCTGCCCGAAGAGATCAGTAGGTGAGAGGCTTCCTGCTTGGTGCTGCTGACAAAGGAGGCATCATGTCTGGTTTCCACTGAGCATAGGTAGAAATGAAATTTGTCAAAGCGCTGCTCCTGTTAGAAAGAACTGTAATAAACACACACACACACACACACACACACACACACACACAAAACCTGCCATCTGGGTTAATTGTCTTCTGTAATACTGTGAAGTCTTGCAATAAAGAACAATGGGCGTCTATAAGGTACCAGGTACCATGCTAGTTGCTGAGGTTACAGAGAAGATCCCCAAACGGTAGTCTTGTTCCTGCCTTCATGTTATTCTAAAGAAACAGAGGCTTTGAGACTCCAGTTTTAATTCTGAATATGCTCAATTTAAGCCGGGGACTCAAGATGAATAAATGTTTACCACAGAGAAGGAAAATGTTTGAGTCTTGGAATCTCTCAGCACACTTAGAGGTCACTGTGTTCTAAATGGGGGAAACTTAGCGGGGGTGGAGTAAACAGGGGTCACAGTAGGGGTAGGCATTTGTGTCACAGGATCCACGTGACCTAGCAAGAAATTGAATGTTAGTAGAAAGATTGCTTATTAGAAAAGAGCTCTTGAATTCTCTCTTTGATACTCTAGGCTTCATTTTCTTCCAAGGCATGTGCAATTCCGTACTAGTCTAAGTCAATAAATGGTATCACTGAGGCCAGTGCTTTCCCCAGGGAACCCACCTCTTGACTTTGACTACCCTGAGGCTGTGTTTGAACAGCGCTCTGTGGGGGGAAGACCTATGCCAGCCGCAACTTTTACTCTGCAACCCTCTGCTACCCTCTTCTGGTAGGAGTCTGTCACTGCAAGTAGCCCTTCAAATCCAGGTGAGTCTATTATCTCCGGGTGTGGCTGGTGATGGCCAAATTAGGAAAAATGACATGGGGCAGACCACATAGCCAGACGCAGCTCTGGGCTTTAGGAAACTAAGTCTCATTCTAGAACTTGACATCTGAAAGCTATGGTAAGAGACTTCAGGTGGTGGGCCCAGGCAAACAGTCCATATCAGGTGATGACCCATTAAATTAGTGGCATGCGCCCCCAAAGAGGGTAAGCATGATGTTAGTAAGAAAGACTGCTTTTCATTAGGCCACATGAGGAAGCCAAGGCAGCAGGCAGATCAGCACCTTCTTGTGACACCTTTCCTGATCATCCTATTTAAAATGATCATCTTCCCACTTCATTTTCCTTCCTTGTTTCATCCCCCCCCCATAACATTTAGTCATCTAACAGGCTATATTTAATTGTTTAATTTTGTTAACTGTCTGTGTATGCTATTAGAGGAGCAGAAAAGCATGGATTTTTGTCTTTTTTGTCTTTTTTTTCTGTTGTTACTGCTGTATCACCAACACTTAGATTAGGGCCAGACACCTATTAGCTTTTCCATAAACACTTTCAGAATAAAGAAATACCAGTAAGAATCAGACTCAGGCCACTGGGCTGTAGGTTGGGGCCAGGATCTGCTATTACAAATACAGGGAAGGCCTCCATTTCTGCTGCTTAGAAGTGAGAACCAGGCACAGGACAGTAGCTATGAATTGAATGATTAAAACTGGGCCCAAGGTTAGTCGCACCTTTGGTACGTGTGATTGGTGGGTTTGGCTACAGTTCTCAACATTTATAAGAATTACCTAAGAAGCTTGTTTAAATGCAGATTCCCGAATTCCTGCCCCCAGAAATTATAATTCAGTTGGTATGGATTGTGGTTCAAATGTCTGGATTTTTAACAAGCACCCCCAAGATACTGTAATACAGGAAATCCACTGATGACAGGTTGAGGGGAAAAATCGTAACAATGAATCCTTCACAATTCAAGATTAACATCATTCTCAGAGACTGAGGAAGATCACTGAGGTGGGGAGTTTGCCTGGGGAAGAGAAGGGTTGCAGAGGCTGGCAATGAGTGGAGGCTGAGGGCATCCACGCATCCCTGTGAGCTCGATTTCAGCACCTGTTAAAAGATACTTTCTGCAGTCTTGTTCTCAAGGGTTACATTTTAATACAGAACAGGTGATTCTGATGCTAGAAGCCCAAAGGTCATACTTTGAGAAATGCTGTCATAAAGGGAAAGGAATATATTTTTAAAATATCTATTATATACAGGTGCCAGGCACTGTGCCAAAAGAGCTCTACACAGAGGTAAATATTATGACCGTTACTTTACAGGTGAGAAAAATGAGAACCACGTGCCATGTAAGACCCTGAGGTCACCCTGATAAGAAAGAGGTGAGCTTTGACTCAGATGCAAGAATTCCTGGACTCACTGTCTGTAGCCCTTCTGCTGCCCTTAGGTTTCTCTAGTACCCGCAGTGATCGTCTTGCACTTACATAATTTGGACAACTGTATATAGTTGTGTAAACTCTGCTACAATCAAGATGTAGAATCTTACCATTACCCCAGAATGTCCCCTGGTGCCATTTTGCAACAATTCCCTTTCCTGCATCACTAGCTCTTGCCAAAAGATGCTCTGATTCTGTCTTTATAGTTTTGCCTATTCCAGAATTGATATACATAGAATCACGTTTTATGCAGTCTTTCGCATCTTGATTACTGTAGCTTTACAGTAAACACTGAAACCAGGTACTGAGTCTGAGTCCTCTAACTTTGTTCTTTTATTATAAGTGTTTGCCTATTCCAATTCTTTTACGTTTTCCAAATAAATTTTAGCTTAAGCCTGTAAATTTCTACCAAAAAAAAAAAAGGAAAGCTTACTGAAAGATTGATGTAGCTTAAATTCAATCTATTGATCAGTTTGAGGGGAATTTGGTTCTTCTAATTGTTGAACACAATTTATCAGTTCATCAACTTAAATCTTCATCAATTTCTTTTTTCAATTTTCAGCATATATATTTTGCACCTATTGTTAAATTCATCACTAAGTATTTCAGACTTTTGGTGCTATTGTAGATATTGTTTTCTTATTTGAATTTCAGATTGTTTCTTGCTAGGTCCACAATCCTGAGAATGCGTGCCTCCTTAAATTTTGTACCCTAAGTGACCCTTTTCCCTCACCTTAATATCCCCTGGCTAGTATATAGAAATAAAACCTAAATTTCATATATTGAATTGTGTCTTGTGATTTTGTTAAATTCATTTTTTAGTTCTATTCATTTTTGGTATATTTGGGGGGATTGTCTAAGTAGACTATAATGTCTTCTATAAATAGTCATTTCTTCCTTTCCAATTCATATGCATTATTCATCTTATCTTGTCATATTGCATTCGTTAGGATCAACCTCCAGTACAATACTCCGTAGAGGTAGTAAACAAAATGGTTTTTACTTGTTCCTGATTTTTAAGGGAAAAGGTATTTAATCCTTCACTCTTAGGTGACATTATTTTCACAGATGCTTTTTTATCAGGTTGAGGAAATTCCTTTCTATTTTCACTTTGCTAGGAGCTTTTATTATGAATAAATGTTGAATGTTTATGTTTGATATGTTTATCAAATATTTGCATATATTCATTGAGATGACTATAAATTTTTCCCATTTTTGGTATTTTGTTCATATACTGAATTAAATTATTTTCTAATACTAACATAATGCTGCATTTATGAGATAAAACCTATTTATGGTGTGTTATTCTTTTTAATATATTGCTAGATTTAATTTCCTATGATACACCAGGAAAATATTAGCCAAATTATACTCCAGCTGACTTCAGAATAAGTGACAAAGATGGGTATGATATAATTATAAAGAATCAATTCAACAAGAATATATATTGACCCAAAATGGGTATGTGCATAACAGATTCAAAATAGGAAATGCGAAACTAATAGAACCAAAAGGAGAAATAGAAAAATTCACAATTGTAGTTGTAAGTTTTTGTATTCCTCTCATAACAGTTGATAAAGCAAGTTGGCAAAAATTTCTAAGGTTATAAGGGACCTGCACTAAACTATCAACTTGCCTGGCATAATTGTTTTTATTGAATGCTATAACCCACAGAACATAAAACACATTTCTTCAAGTGCACACAGAACACTTCAAGATAGATCATATTTTGTACCCCAAAAATATCTCAAAAAATTTAAAAGTGTTGAAATCAGTATGTAGATGAAACCACAATGAAATTAAACTGAAAAAATAGGGTAAATTACCAAATACTTGGAAATTAAAGAACTTGTACGTAAGACATGGATAAAGAAGAAATCACAAGGGAAATTAAAAAACACTGTGAAATAAGTCAAAATAAAAATGCAACATATCTAAATCTATTGGACATGCCTTAGAGAGAAATTTATAGCACTAAAAACACTAGGAAATAAGAAGCATCAAATCAGAGTTCTAAGCCTTTAACTTATGAAACTATTAGAAGAAGATCAAATTAAATTGAAAAAAGCCAGAGGTAAGGAAATAATAACTGTAAGGGAAAAAAAATCAAGGAAGTAGAAATCAATGAAATAGAAACAGAATTCTGAAAAATAACAGAGAAAATTCAATGAAACCAAAAGCTAGTTCTTTGAAAAGATCATTAAAATTGATAAATCTAGTCAGATTGCAAAAATTCAAGTGTTCAGTGTTAGGAATGAAAAAGACAGTACATTTGTTAAGGAGGAAATAATTTATATGAAAAGGCAAAGGATCTGAATAGCCAGAAATTATTTTATAATTTTTTTTACTGTGGTAAAAAACATATAAAATTTACCACTTTGACCATTTTTAAGTATACTGTATAGTAGTGTTAATCATATGCACATTGTTAATACAACAGAACTCTAGAAACTTTTCATCTTGCAAAACTAAAAATCTACACCCATTGAACAACAACTCCTCTTTCCCTCTGCCCTCAGCTTCTGGTAATCACCATTCTACTTTCGTTTTCTGAGTTTAACTACTTTCGGTACCTTGTATAAGTGGAATTGTGCAATATTTGTCTTTTTTACAACAGGCTTATTTCACTCAGCATAATGTTCTTAAGCTTTATCCATGTTGTCGTATATGACAGATTTCCTTTTTCAAGGCTGAATAATATTCTATTGTGTGTGTAAACACACACATATACCAATAATAATTTCAAATAATGCTGCAAGGTATATGGATATGCAAATATCTCTTTGGGAGGTTTTTTTTTTTTTTTTTTTTTTTTTTAATTCTTTTGGATAAATACCCAGAAGTGAAATTGCTGGATTACATGGTAGTTCTATTTTTAATTTTTTGAGAAATCTCCGTAGTGCTTTCCAAAGAAACTGCACCATTTTAAATTCCCATCAATAGGGCGCAAGTGTTCCAAGCTCTCCACATCCTTAGCAACACTTGTTATTTTATGCCTTTTGTGTGTGTGTGTGTGTGTTTTTTTTTTGTTTTTGTTTTTGGTTTTTTTTTTTGATGGTAGCTATCCTAATTGGCATGAGGTGATATTACGGTTTTGACTCAATTCGCATTTCTCTGATGATTAGTGATGTTGAACACTTTAGATATATTTGATGACCACTTTTATATCTTCTTTGGATAAATATCTACTTAAGCCCTTCTTACCTTCTCCCAGTAACTTGAAGGGATGTTCTTCAGCTGATCTCTGAAAACCCTCTTACGTAAAATTTCCTCTCTGGAGACCACAAGGTAGAAGCTCCCTTACTGTCTTGCTGGCTTCATAAATATCAGTGTTTGCGCAGTGTGTGGACTGATTTAGAGCTTTTATACACCTACAGTTCTATACCAAAAATAAGATGAAATCATTGTTTCCCAGGCAACGATTTCATGGAAAATGCATAGTTTTCCTCTGAAGGTGTCTTAAATGGTAAAATTTACTATTCACTATTTTAATGTGTTCACTTTTTAGAGTACTAATCTATAAATCAAGTCCTTTAGCAAGCGTAGATGGTTAAATTAGGGGACTAAACTCTGACCAAGTTCTAACTTGTGTACAAAGAGGGCCAGATGTTTACTATGTAAACTCTACTTGGTAGATAAAAATAAGGCAGGGTGTGTAAGAACAGAAGGAAGGTTGGAAGAAAGGAAGGAAAAGGAGAGGAAGGGAGAAAGAGTTTACTAATGAATACCTGTGGGATTGTTATGCAGATTAAAGCAAAAGGAGATTCATGAATGAATACCTCTGGGATTGTTATGCAGATTAAAGCAAAAGGAGATTCATGATGCTGAGCACTTAGTGTATGCTCAATAAATGGTTACATTCTTATTTATTTTGTTAAACTAAACAATTATTTCTGTGTTAAAACCTTAGACAATCACTCAAGTATTAAATGTATCAGAAAACATGGTCTGCAGTGTATCTAAGATGGTATATTTTGATATATGACATCTGTGAAGATAAGGCATTGATGAAATGTCCTTTGTTGACTTAAGTTGATGTTGAGATGTAGAGATGTGCAGTCTGAGTGAATGTCACACAATTCTTCCAACTATTTATCACCTTCCGTTTAGAATGTTTTATATGATGAACTTTATATGCACAAACTCTTTAAATTCTGACATTCTTAGAGAAGGAAGATATCATTGTTAATACTTTAAAGATATGAAACACATGTTCAGAGATTTTAAATGATCAGATCAAGCCGGCAAAAGCTATTTAAGTCCAGGATCCACAATTCAAACTCAGGTCAGATCTTTGATGTCCAACCGTACACTAATTTGGAGGTCCTCGACTTTGCCCTTTTCCCCAGGGAACTTGGTGCAGTATTTCCATAAAAACAAAAGTAGCTAAATAATATTTGAGGAAAGGATGTTAGACAAATCAGGTGTGGCTTATCTAGTAGAGTAAGGAGTCGGTTCTACCTGATACTCCAGGTTATGAGTAGCACACAGATCAAAATTATAAATTATTTTGGTAGGACTTTCCCACCAGAGATATTTGGAGCTATGTTAATAATACAATGGTACGTACAGTTCATAGTAATTCATGGTATTATTATTTCAAACCTAAAACCTCCTTGGGTTCAGACAGATGCCTCAGAAACACAGCTGCTATGGATAAGTTCAAGCAAACTCTAGGACAGAACCACTCCTGTCCTCTTTTTCTTTCCTCCACCCAAAGTCACTTCAAAAATAAACCTCAGAAAGGAATTCACTGAAACAAGATATGAAATGAAGCCATTAAATGAACTGGCACCCAATTTTCAGTTAGTTTTATAAACTGCAAAATTATTATTTCACTTTGTTTGCATTACATTTTCTTACTTTGATATATTTGCATATTTTAGAGGGAATGAGTCACAACAAATTTCAGGTAAGTCTGTTTGATGTATTTTTCAAACTGTCAAAACATAAATGTTCTTGTCAATTAAAAACATATTCTCTTCCTGAATTGGGTGCAATCCTCCTACAGGCTGATGACGTCGCATGTGTCTTCATTTAAGAACTGGTTTGGACAGAGACATTCAACGGGTTCAACTTTTCCAGCCCTCTCCCTTGGACGACAGAAGAAAATATCTCAGTTTCCTATGTCGTTTTGGATCCAGACTATTAGTGCCATGTTGACAAATAAGATGTTCCAAGAGGTTTCAGTTGATTAAGCTCTGAAACAGAGTATGCTTTTGCTGCAAATGGATCAAACATTTATATACCCTTTTAACAGTGTCATAACCATATTGCCTTGGGTGAGGTATGGCAAGGCCAGCCACAGGTCAAGAGAGAAGCCAGAAAGAGGTTTACAACTCTGTTACTCACAGTTCCCTGGGAGAACAGAGCATGCCTCGCAGTGCCACTCAGGGGAAGCACCGGAGTTGGTCACATGTCCTTACTGTGGCCTCCATGGGTCAGCAAATTTAGGATTGGCTACTTTGAATAATTTCATCGGGCTTTAGGGCATAGGGGCTGCCCCTGGTTGGTGTATAGTGGCCTGGAACGTTAGAACCTGGTATGGGAGCTGGATGGGAGTGTGGACTTAACTGTCTTCTCAAAGGGAACTGACTGGCCTCTAGGCAGGACCTCAAAATTGGGTCAAGACAGCATTTTAAAAATTCTATTGCAACCTGACATAGGAAAGAAGTTAAGGTATGTGCCTTATTTGTTGTCTGTTTTGTTATTGCCTCTCAATTGTTCACTTTTCTTGGGGGTTAGATGGTAAAGTTTCTCTGCCAGGTGTTCAACAACTCATCTCATTTTCCTCCTGGGTATAGAAGAAGATTGTTTTTCCAATCTCCCTTATAATTAAGTTGGTCCATTTGACTGAATTCTGGTAAACAGAATATGGGTAGAATTGATACCACATTCAGTTCTGATCATAAAACCCTCGCATTCCCCTTTCCCACTCTAGACAGTTGGGAACTATGTACTGAAATTTACAGTGCCAAAAAACAGAAGTTACTTGGGTCCTGAATTAATACACAGCAGAAAAGACTCCATTTCCTGTACCTCTATCCCAAGCTGCCCCGCTGTCCCTGCTAACCTGAGCAACCAGTAAGTCTTTTTGAGGTTTAAGTATTTCTCTGTTAGAAGAGCTGGGCTTAGTCATGCTAATGATAATTAACTTGTTTACAGATTCCTGATCTTTTTCAGAGCTATGGAATTGTTAGATAGGAAAATATACAGTTCAAATCTTTTCTGAACTTTATTTTTGAAGTGACTTAGGGTGGAGGAAGGAAGGGTAGAAATTATGATGCTGGTAACATATGACACTACCACTGTAACATTCCTACATAGTAGAGTGAAAACAATGTTTTTCTCGGGAAGTTTCGGGAGCCTGTTTTTTCTCTCTTGCTACTGTTCTCAATTATAATTCCTTGGTTTCACAGAAGTCACTTTCCTGAGACACAGGAAAGCTTTTCCTAGGTACTAGATTAGGAGCTTTTAGAAAGCAGGAACTTTTAAATCTTTCTTTCATTTTTTTCTTTTCCTTTTTTCTTTTTCATTCTCTGTCAACCCAATCTCTCTCTAACCCACAAACACACTGGGCAGCATGGAGTCATATACGCATTAGTTCTGTGTTATATAGTTGTGTATTTGACTTCATGGACAATTTGACATTGTTGTTTGAGCCGTTTAAAAGTCTGCTGTCTATTTTAACTAGCCGAATGAACCTACTTGTGGAAAACACCACAAAACATCACCTGCTAGATTTTAAAGCATGAGGCTAGGAAGCCCCCATTACATATTCTTTGCCATCTGTAGTGTCTACCATTGCTCCCCGTGGTTACCTTTTAGATTATAAAAAACTGCTTCCAGGGACTATGCTTATGGTTATAATCGACCGATCCTGGTAAAGCTAGACAAAGCGTGAAAACATCGATAATCACTTCTCAAGTCTTGTTTTCCCATTACTTAGAGATTCTGGAAGCAAAGAATCTTTGAGAGATTATATAATATGCTCATTCCCCAGATTTTAAGACAGTTTATGTGTGTTTGTGTTATATGTGATATGTGTATATGATAAAAGTGATTTTCTTTGTTTTTATTTAAATTCTCTAAAGCACCTTCTCCATTGTCATTAGAAATAACACATACTATTGAAGGAATAAAGCTGACAAACCCCATTCCTCTTTTTCCCTACAGTGGAAACTGAGCCAGTCAAACCAAGATCCTTTCTATCTCCCTCCAGGAATTTGGTTTTTCCTCCCTTGTGCATATACCATTATCACTCTGTCCTTTCCAAGTCACATTTCACCCCTCCTTCAGATGGTAAAAATATATCCTGAAAAATATCATGTCACTTTGGTGTATTAACCGGATCTGTAATTTATAACTCTATTCCATTTCGATGTGTCTGCGTGTTTCACAGTCGTGAGACTGGAGTCTTGCACAGAGTAAATGTGTAATGAATGTTTATTGAATGACTTCAAATCTACTTCACAGAAATGTCCTCTGTGTCCCTGATCAATACTACAGGGTAAAAATTTGTGTAACTTGTCTTCTGTCACTGCCTCAGCCCAGGGCTTTATAGATTGTGGATACTTCACTCATTTAACTTCAGTAGTAGATTCTGGAATAATAATAATATGTTAATAATAATAATAAAAAACTAAAAAATACTATATAATAATGTATGATGTATATCATCATGTATTATCCAGAATTATACTGTTGTCCTCATGGACTCGACTGTAGCAGGAGAAATATATAAATAAATAACAATACAAAAGCTTATTTAGTTTCTATTGTAAAAAGGATTTTAAAAATAATAAATAGAGTGAACAAGAGTGCTTAACAGCACGGAGACCTCACCTGGTCTGAAGGGTTATGAATGGTTCCCCTGATGAGGTAACAGTTTAAGCTGAGACCTGAAGGGTGAATTGAAGTGAGTTGTAAATATTTTTGCCTGACTTTACTATTACTCACTGAATTCTTAAATGTGATGTGAATTATTTACTGTCATTTTTACCATGTTTATTAGGTAAACCTATCTGGGGCATCACATAGTTTTTAAATTAAAAGGGTGAACAGCTAAGGATACTATCAACAAAACAAAAGACAATCTACAGAAGAAGGGAAAATATTTGGAAACGATGAGACCAATAAGGGACTAATTTCCAAAATATACAAACGGCTCATACAGCTTAATATCAAAAACAAGCAGCTCAATCAAAAAGTAGGCAGAAGACCTAAGTAGATTTTTCTCCAAAGAAGACATCCAGATGGCCAACAGGCACATGAAAAGATGCTCAATCTCGTTAATTATTAGAGAAATGCAAATCCAAACTACAATGAAGTATCACTTCAAACCAGTCAGAATGGCCATCATTAAAATGTCTACAAATAGTAAATGCTGGAGACTGTGTGGAGAAAAATGAACCCTCCCACACTGTTGGTGGGAATGTAAATTGCTAAAGCCACTATGGAAATCAGTATGGAGTTAGCTTAAAAAACTAAAAATAGAGTTGCCATATGATCCAGCAATCTCAGTCCTGGGCATATATCTAGAGAAAACTCTATTTTGAAAAGATACATGCACCTCAATGTTCACAGCAGCACTATTTACAATAACCAAGACATGGAAACAACTTAAATGTCCATCAACAAATGCATGGATAATAAGAAGTGATATATATATCACATATATATAATGGAACATTACTCAGCCATAAAAAGAATAAAATAATGCCATTTACAGCAACATGGATGGACTTAGAGATTGTCATATTACATAAAGGAAATAAGACAGAGAAAGGCAAATATCGTATGATGTCACTTATATGTGGAATCGTAAAAAAAAAAGATATAAATTTTATTTACAAACCAGAAATAGACTCATGGCCATAGAAAACAAACTGTGGTTACCAGAGGGGAAAGTAGTTGGGGAAGGGATAGATTAGGAGCTTGGGATTAACAGATACAAACTACTGTATATAAAACAGATAAACAACAAGTACCCACTGTATAGCACAGGGAACTGTATTCAATTTCTTGTAATGAGTTGTAATGGAAAAGAAACTGAAAAAATATGTATATATGTATATGTCTAACTGAATCACTTTGCTATACACCTGAAACTAACATTGTAAATCGACTAACTTCAATAAAAAATGCTACAGCAAAAAAAAAAAAAAAAAAAAAATGGTGACTCAAGGATGAAAGCTAGAATGCTATACAGGAACACAATGTAGGAATTCTAAATTCTTGATTCTTTCCAAAGAACTTTCAACCAAAGACTACATGTAATTATATATTTAGCATGTTTTCTAGTGAATACAGAGGAATTTTGGAAATGTAGCAATGTCCACGTTAGTACCACACTATGGTTGTGCTATGCTTGTCTTCAAGATAAGGAGATAAATTCACAGTTGGCTTTCTAAAAAAACAGTTAAGAAAAGGTTTATTTTTACTGCACATTATCTAAATATGATCGTATGCATTACATTCAGTTACATCATACAAAAATGAACCATTGTTTACAACAGGCATCCTACATGTCCTATAGGGACTGTTTGGAGGTTCAATTAAGAAATAAATGTGAAAGAGGCATGAAAAGGATAAAATACCAGGCAAAGGACACACGCTATACTTTGAGACATTTGTGACATTGAGAATTTAGGAATGGCTCATGACAACACTTTGATGAAGAATCAAAGTAACAAGAAGAAAAGAAAAAAAAAAAAGAAGAAAAACCTCTACATAAAATATATTTTTAAAAGCAGCAATGAATAATTTCGAGGATTCCATTAAAATTGTAATTAATAGGATTAAAGTGACTGTACTGCATTAAAATTGGAACGTACTTAGTGCCAATGAACTTTAAGATGGTTAAAATGATAAATTTTATGGGAATTCATCATGATATAAAAATGATTGTGTGGTTGATAATGTAGGTGTTTAAAATGTTTGATCAAATACAGTATGGTATTTTATGCAAAAATTCTAAATGATTAATAAGCAGAATCTGGCAGAATAGTAAAATTGTAATAAACCATTAACAAATGAAGCTTATTCCAGAATGAAAGAATGTTCTATTATTGGGTAACCCAATACCCAATTTCACCAAGAGTGACAAATCAAAAATAATCTCCAAAAATGTTATAAAAATTATCAGAATTCAACACATCTTTGGTAAAATAACAATAGATAGAGATGTATCATGTTTACTGGAAAATAGTATTCTCATTAAAATCAGGAATAAAACAAGGCTACCCTTTATTGCCACTATTATGTAGCATCATTTGTGAGTTATTGGACAATGTAATTGGACAAAAGAAGGGAAAAAGGGTATACAAATTGGAAAGGGTATAAATTTCTCATTCTCTGGAGATCATATAAATTATTTACTGTGAAGTCATTTTTCGTAACTTTTTAAAGTCAGATAAAAGTATTTACAAAGGATAAGAGAATTTATCAAGCTGAAAGTTAATTTGCAAAAACCAATTAGCTTGAAACAAAGTACACTAAAGAAATTTAATGAAAGTAAGACTTCCATTTCACATAAAAATTAAAGAAAGTAAACTTAAGAACAAGCAGAGAAGGGCTCAATGAAAAAAATATTGAGGACAATTAAGTGACACCAAAGAAGGTTTTTGAGGGAAGCAAGAGACTTTTTGAGACAGGAAGTCTCAAGATATTAAGACAGTGTTCTGCATAAGTTGCTTAAAATTTAAGACAATGCCAGTAAAATTGTCTTAGGATTTATTGGTGGCAGGAGAGGTTAGAGAAACAGAATTTTTTTCTGCAAAAGAATTAGGAATAATCAGTAAACTTCTGAGAAAAGATATATACCTAAGAGGGATTAATTTTATCTGATATAATATCAGAAAACTACAATAGTAGTTGATACTGTATGATAGAGATTAATGAACAAACAGGTCAGTGGACGAGAATATGAAGTCTAGAACAAGGTTCCTCAATCTTGGCACTAATGACCTTTTAGGGTAGACAATTGTTGGGCACATTGTAGGATGTTTAGCCACAACCATGGCCTGTAAACAATATGTGCCAGCACCACTCTCAAGCTGTGACAATTGTAATATCTTTGGACAGTACCAAATGTTTCCCAAGGGTGGGAACAAAGTTGCCCTTAGCTGAAAACTACTGATATAAAACTAAATCCAAATATAATTAGGTATTTAGTATATGATAAAGGTGGCCTTTCAAATAAGTGGAGAAAAGATAGATTATTTAATTTTATGATTTGTACAACTGGATATCCTTCTGGCATAAAAAAATTGGATATATACCTCACAATTTAGAACAAAATAGAACCTGATCATTCAAAACCTTAAAGTAAAAACAGAAACAGAACAGAAATCATAAAAGTACTAGAAGAAAATTAAAAGTTTGATTTTTAAAAGTAATCTCTCTAAATAGAATACAAACCCAGAAGTGATATTAGAACATTTGATAAATTCAAGTCTCTAAAAGTCTTTAAAAATCTCATTTAATTGACACAAAAAATAAAGTCAACATATAAATGAAAAACTAGAAAACAAATGCAACTCACATCACAAAAATCTACTTTTCTTGTTATGATAATTTTTACAAATCATTAAGGGAAGCATAATAAACTCAGAAGAAAATGTGGCAAATATAGGAGAGAGATGGTTGACAGAAGAAATAAAACTGGCTCTTTAGCACATAAAATGATGTCTTGACTTATTCATAAGAGAAATTCAAGTCAAAATTATACTGAGATATTATTATTCTTCTATCATACTTGCCAAGATCACGCATGTGATGGCATACTGTGTTAGTGAATGTGTAGGAAAGCAAGCTTAACTGGAAGGATGAATATATACTCATTAGGAAAAGAAGAGGATAAAGTTAAAAGCATTTAAAAAGATATTTATCTCTACTGAAGGATGAACTCGAATAACCTTAATGAAGGGAATTTGGAGGATATCTGTCAAAATTACAACTGAATATAATCTCCGGTGATATCCTAGATACATATTCACAGGTGTGTGAAAGTGTATATTCAGTAAGAATATTTATTATTACATTTGACAATAACAAAATTCTGTAAGCAATGTAATTGTTCATTTATGGACACTGATTAAACATTATAGTATATCGATACAAAGAAGTATTATGCAGCAAAGAAAAGGGAAACAGCCGCAACTGTACTTATAACAAAAAAAATAAGCTACAGAACAATATGTTTAAGAGGCAATACTTCGTTCATGTAAAAATAAAAATAGAGAACACATATACATGTCAGATATATCTGAAAGAACATGGAAACTAGGAGAGCTAGTTCACTCATTGCCCTGTTATACCTTTAAATGGCACACCATGTGTGTTTCAAAATACACAAAAAGAATACATACAATTATTTTTGTTTAAAAAAAATTTGGATGCAATAAAAACAGTAGCTGAAAGCTTCCAGAGTCATCACGCAGAGTATGACCTGCGTGGCTGATCTGCTTACCCTTTGGTTGGAGTTACTGTCTTAGAGTCACACCTAAACAACGGAAGGGTCATCTTACTAATCTTGCTTCACCGTAACCTCTCTAGGAAGGAATTGACTAGACAGAATGACTTTTGCTGTCTTTGACCCAGTCTTGGGCTGCTCAAATAGAAAATTAATCCTGAGCATTGCAGAGGCGTGGAAAACATCAACCCTTCTTCTAAAAGTTTTTTACTTGCTATTTGAAAATAAAATATTGAAGCAGCCATCATGGGGATAAATAAGAACACTGTAGGACTTTTTGCATTGTTTTTACAAATAATTATTGGTTTTAAGTTTTTTATTTTTTTAATGAGTATGTGCCTTAGTCATTTGATTCTTCAGGGGCCTCTTCAGGAATAAATTGGACATCATAGTGTCCAATATCCCTGGATGACATTCTTTCCTTCTACCTTTATGTCCTATTAGCCATATAGTACCCTCAATGAAGTTTCTTCCTAGGGTTGAATCTTATGAACCTCAGCATGATTTTCTTATAATGAAAATTACATAATGGTGGCCTGACCATTTCCACTGGAGGCACACAGGATGCTTGCTTCTCTTAGAGCCCAGCAGATCAACTGAAACTTGAATGTGTCCATCTACCTGACTTTAAGGATCATCAGCCCCTTCAGTGCCCTTGCGTACCTATCAGACTGCTCCCTCTAGCTGGTGATGCACACCCAAATCCAACACAACTTTGCTACCATTCTTTGTTCACTATAGACAGAGATTCTAGTTGTATTTACTCCTTGAGGCAAGATGTACAACATGGTCATTTTCCATAGTCTCTGTGAGTTTGCATCTTGGCTAAGAGAATCCCAGTTAACATTAAAATGGAACCAAGAAATAGACAAAGCAGAGAGGATAAGCAGAATAACTAGGGGAGTCAGGAAGTATTCATTCATTTGTTCTAAAAATATTTTTTGATTGCTAGCTCAGTGCAAGGCGCTGCGCTATGTTAGAAACACTGAGATGAGTAAAGCCTGGTTGCTGTTCTCAGGCACTCAGATATTATTAAAGTACCTTTCATCAAACTTATTTCCAAATTCTCATAGAAACAGCCGGAGGCTTCATAACTGATGCTTTCATGCATTTTTAAAAAACCATCAATGGCTGTGCCGTATTAGTCTAGGTGTTGCTTTTTGATGATGCTTCTTTGATATACTGTAAGTAATTTCTGCAGGATCCCTTTGATACTATGAACCGCAGGTCCATGAGGCCCCGTAAAGAAGGGAAGGGGCTGTTTCAAAATACCTGAAAGGATTTTGTCATGGCCCTACCTCGTGATCCTGCTCTTACTTCCCAGTTTTATGTATTTGACTTTTAGTATATGTAATTATGTGTAACTGTATCTTCCTGACATTTGATCACACACTCTTAAATTTGTTTCTCCTGGATGCTCTCAAAGTGCCTGTAATCTGCCTTCAGGTAGCAGCTTTACATTGCTCTATCCTGGCCTGCATCTGACTGTATTGTCACTGTTCTCTCTCTCATGTTGCCTTACTAGACTGTGAGATGTGAGATTCCCAGAACAGAAGGCAGTTGAATAGATGGCTTAAAAATAGAATTACCAGGCTTATTAAATAAAAATACAAGACACCTGGTTAAATTCGAATTTCAGAAAAAAAAATTGAGTGTAAGTATATCCCATGAAATATTTCGAACCAACTTATGTTAGAAAAATGATTCATTAATCTGAAATTCAAGTTTAACATGGCTTCCTGTATTTTGTCTGGCAATACTACTTTAAAAAATTTCTTGAAGCCTAAAGATCTTGTAATTCTGTCTTTAAATATTGTTCAATAATAAAGGACATGATTTAACCACTAGCAATGAGAATTTAAAAAATTTACATTACATTGGTCCTATTATCAAATACTGTATTCTGGGTAACCTATACACACACACACACACACACACATATGTTTATACTTGTATACACACACTATATGTATATATATATAAAACATGGGAACAAGTCTTTACATGCGGACGGATAAGATTTTACACACATTGGCTTTTAAACCACTAGGCTTAGCGTAGCGTAAAGTAATCTGTAGAAACACTGTTACATGTCTGTTAAACAATTCAAGATGTATCAACATTGAGTATAAGTCCTTTCACTGAAAGAACACTGCCAAAAATTTCTTTCACATAGCTACAGATTTTATAGTTTAAAATCTGTGTTTTTTCACCATAGTCTGAATAGGTTTTGGTTTCAGTTTCTTCATGAACTCATGATTTATCAAAGTAAATGAAAGTCACTTCATGTACTCATTCAGTAAAGATTTGTTAAGCTGCTAAAATGTGACAGATGAGTCCTAACTGAAGATGGTGGCATGATAATGAGAAGAAAAGGGGCATTCACAGAAATAAAATTGGCGACGTGTTTATAGAAATAATATTGGATGATCCAAATAAACAGTAACTATATTGTGGAATTCTGTGATTATAAATATTTGTGGAACCCTGGGAACAAAATTAGAAGTCTGCTAAACACTTTGGCTTAGGAAAGTGGGTAAGTGATATGAGTGAAGTGGAGAAACCAAGGTTGTAGAAGAAACACTTTGGTTTTTCCCATTATTCGTGTCTAAACTCAATGTGTATTTACCTGCTTTCAATTGGTAATTGATTCTTTATAATAAAATACATAGAATTATCAAACAGAAAAAGGATCGGTTTAAACTTTTAAACTAACAATTATGGACCCACAAAATTGAGAGCTTAAATTTAAATCTAACATGTTTATAGTAGAAGATGCCAAGGTTTCTAGGGAAATTTCTTAATTGTGTTTTGCATATTATTTGATGCAGGAGAGCCATAGTCCGAGTGTTTTAAATTAAAAAATCAGTTATAGGTTATTAACTGAATCCCCCTGAAGCACAGCTCATGCCCTCAATGCACTTCTCTTTCCTCACTAGCTCTTTACCGGTGTTACAGTTCCCATGTTTCGATGGAAGAAAGAAATCTAAGCTTATATGCATTTCATGAGAGAAATAAACACAGGGCTATTCTACTAACCTATCTATCTATCTACCTATCTATCTATCTATCTACCTATCTATCTATCTACCTACCTATCTATCTACCTACCTACCTAACCATTTAGCTATCTATATCTATCTAAAAATTTAACTGGTAGTGCTCCATATCTTTTGTTTACTTCTCTTTCTCATACTTTTTAAATTGAGATGATAATTTATTACCTAAGTTAAGGGCATTTAAGTTAAAGACAATCTTCCTTGGGATGCCAGGAAGGGAGGAAAAGATTTTAATTCCCAGATCCTGAAACTAAGTGATGAGAGAAGATAATTCTTTCTTATTATTTAAAAGACTCATGAAAATGGTCACCATGGAAACCAGACATGAGTACATGGAACATCAAGAGATCAGAAGAGAGGTCTTGAGCTAAGACTCTGAGTCTTACATTTGGAATGCTGACATAGATTTTAACCCTCATTTGAGGATAACTTCTTCATAAATTGTGTGATTTATTTTTGATAACAATCTTGGGATTTGACATTTTTTGTAAAATTCTACTCATGCTATTTTCTTTCTCCTTCCCTCCGTCTCTTTTCATCCCTTCCCTTCTTTCTATCTCCTTTTCTTGTTTGTTTGTTTATTTATTCTTTCTTCTGTTCTTTCCCCTCCTCCTCCTTCATCTCTTTTTGATTAATGATCTATGGTGGGATGTGAAAAGAAAGAAGGCGGGAGAAAATTCCCTTGGCTTTTCTGCACTTAGAATATTACTAAGAACTGCAGAAAATAGTACAGCATATTAAAATAAAAAATGAGAGCAATACTTGAAAAATACAGCATCTAAATTTTATGAATATTCTAGCTAGTTCAGAGTGAACTCGTAATTTCTAAAAAATATTGATCTTTCTTGAGGGTTTCCTTTTATAATTACATATGAATAAAATAAAATGCTATGTAGTGAAAAATCATCATCAGTCAGTATATTTATAAATATAGGAAACTGTTTAGAAAACAATTTCAAGTAAAACAATCAAAATACAATTTATTTTCATGTGCGATATAAATGTAACTAGACTTTCAGAATGTTGAGGTTATTGCACTTTGTAACCTCTGTGCTTAATGCAAGGACTGACATGTGACAATTGCTCAAACAGTATTTGCTTAAGAAGTCCACAGAGACATCAGAGTGCACACATATAGATACACATGCACACAAACGCACACAAATATAATTTTAGGGAGTTGAAAATAAAATGTCAAAAACATTTTAAAGCCACATTATTTCAAAGTTACTGGACAATTAAAATATTTTTCTTCATTTCTTTGTTTTTACCTAGAACATTGAATTAGTGATATTGCACTATTTTGAACACTGTTATTCCTGAATATGTCTTCACAATATGAATTGATAGTATGACTTTATTTTGCTTCCTTTCATTTTCTTAGAAATGAAGTGGTACTTATTTAGTTGAGATTTTATGGTAAAAATATTTTACTCTACAATATATGAACGAAGTGTGTCAATGTTTAAATTTAAACAACTTACATGTCAAAGGGTAGAGTGTTTACAGGGATAAGAGGCAGCCTAAGATCCTGAAAATAGCATGTTTTGGGTCTCAGGATGTTATTTGACTTTTTAGAGTTGCTATTTTAAACTTGTGTGGTAAGAGAAAACTACTTCACTTTGCGGGGTTTTACCATTTACTTCCCATGACTGATATGAAGCATATTTGGTGATGATATGTGTGTCTGTGATTTAAAGTATACCTTTAAAGTGTTTACACATGTGAAATGCAGGAGTTCACCTTAAAAGATTCCCACACTCAGAAGAAGCTGAAAGGACATTAATTTCCTAACAGTTATTTTATTTTCTTGTGGTCAGATTTTGCTTTGCTATAGAACGTGGTACTTATACTGTTATTTGATGACATTTATGCCAAGTTAGTTTAAAATAATCCCAAAGGGTTTAAATGGACTGGCATTTGTTCTGAATATTGGCTGCATATTAGAATCATCTTTGATGCTCTCTAAGAAAACGAATTCCCTAGGTCTCCACCTGATCCAATTAAGTCAGTGATGTTTTGAAAGATCTAGATGATTCTAAAGTGTATCCAAAGTTCAGAAGCCCTCAGCTAGAAAGTCTAGGGATCTGAACTCATTTTAGCTTGCTTTAGAATCTAGCTTATGATAACCTGGATTGATGGATAGAATGTATTCATTAACTTATTCATTAAATATATGTCTGATAACTACTGCATGTCAGGCACAATGCTAGGTATGGGGAATGTTTAAACATACGGTGTCCATCCCCAAAATGTTTGCATCATATCAGAGAAGGTGGGAACCTAAATAAGTAACTATGATTTAATACTATATATCTTATGCTAGGGCTTTTAAGCAAAATTCTATGACAGAACAAAGAAATGATGGGTAGTTCTTCAAGAAGGTTAAGCAGCGTTTCATTGGAGCTGATTTTGAAGGATTAGGACGCACTTCTTAGGAAAAAAGAAGGGTGAAAAACAAGTGCCTTTTAAAAAGATTTTTCACAAAGTCACAATAAGAATACATACTGTGCTAGAGAAAGGCAAGCCAGTGAGAAGAGATTAAAAGAGAAGATGGGACCAAACAAGGAGGAAACCCAGGTCTTGTGCTTGAGAGTTTGAACTCTATGCACTGTAGAAATGAAAGCACCCAGCAGTTTAAAAAAAATCAGACTAGTAAGACCTATTCTTTCTGGGTGCCCTGAAGATATCCAATCCAATGTAAAATTTAGAAAGCCCAATTTTTCATAGGTCCTTGGATTATAAGGTTTAATATAAGATGACAGGAGGATTTTTAAGTTGAATGATGAGTGGATCTAAAATGCTTATTAAATTATTATATGCTAATAATAGCTAATATTGCATGGTAACTGTGCAAAGACTTAACAGTGGTTAACTCCTTTAATACTAACAACGACCTTATGAAGTAGTTATCACTGCCCTCTGTCTACTTATAAATAAGGAAACTAAGGCACAAAAAGGTTAAATAATTGTTAAGCAACACAACCAAGTGTCAAATCCATGCGGACTGGCTTCAGAGATGGGCTCTTACTCATGTGGTATACAGTTTCTCATCTACAATAATTATAACTAACAATGTGTCAAATGCTTACCATGTCCCAAGCACTGTGCTTTACAAATATAACTCATTTAGTCTTCACATTTAACTTATGGAACCAGTGTTATCCCCATTTTGCAGATAAGGAGGTTAAGGGACAGAACTGAATGCTTTATTACTTCAACTATAACACATGGCTTTCGGTCCACTAGTCAGAGATCTTGATAGATCCATGTGCCTAGCGCAGCAGCTCAACATCCTTGCTATATCTTAAAGAAATGCAAAAACCAAGTATTTAGTAACATAAAAGAAGGTATCAGTTAATCAATTTTCAAGTTTCTGGCATTGTGCTGATTACTACATAACTTTAAATTATTTACTTCAGCTCAAAAAGCTACTTCTAAGAATATGAAACGTTGAAAAACTACAGAAATCTCCAGCATCACTACAGTGAAAGTTAGGTATAGTGTTGGATTTCAGGTGACTGAGTTAGGATTCCTTATAATTAAATGTATAATGAATTGTTGCAACAACTGTATATATACCATTGAGAGCATGACTGTCTCTTATATATACAGGGCAACTTTTCCAAGGATTCTATTAAACAATGATTCCAAGGCTCTGTGTTGAAGAATAAAATCCTCTGCATAACCTTACTTGGTCATTTAAATGCAAAACAGAATGCTGCTGCCATTATATTTAATCTATTCTTGATTTTAGATGATAAAAATCATGGCCATTGCCAAAAGTACTGACTAAGAATACCACAAGACTTTGCCCTGCAATTTAAATACAAAGAGATGAACTCTACCAGTCTAGAAAATTTTTTTTCCAATTTCCAAGTGTCTACAAGAGTAGACCTCCAGTCTCAAGCTATATGTCTAGTGCCTTGTCCATCCTAATGTGCAGGATGTAAATAACTGGAAATTAAAATAACATAACCCTCATTTCCATCATCACCAAATATCACACACTTACCACGTGTCAGGCAGGGACTGTATATAGCTGCTTCACACCCATCATCGTTCATCTTAGCAGCAACCCCACTAGGTAGGTACTATTATTTATGTTCTAGAGATGGAAAATAAATTTCTAGGAAAAATGAAAACAAAATTAAGAAGAGCTTTCTTTTGTTATTTGTGGTCCTAATAACCCAACATCATTATCAAAATTCTTGCCTCCACATAGTACTGTACTGGAACAAGACAGCCAGATTGGGAGGCAATGTTAAGAAAAAAAGAAAAACATGATTCGCTGAGATCACAACAACACTTTTTTATGTTGCAAAATGACTTTATATAGAATGAAAAGAATTGGGCATTTTAAAAATTATATTTTCCACTTTCCCATTTCCAGATAAAGAAATGAGGTTTTGAGATTCAACAGCTTGTTCAAGTTCCCTAGACAAGTAAGAACCAGAACTAGTTTTCACATGCCAATCTGCCAGGTTTGAAATTCAGTCTGTGTTATGATACACCCTTGGGATGGGGCTCAAAGTCTAAGTGGATCTGGGTATTCATTCTGGGCTATCAAGGGAAGTGCTTCGCCTATTGTAATGACTGTTAGGCATGGCCAACGATCACAGAGTGGGGATAACGATCTGTGTTTGCCACAGGTGCGCTGGTTGGACACGGGCTCCATCCTGGAAAACACTGATTGAAGTGTCTGTAGTTTCCCAAGGACTGAGAGAATAAAGCTCTTTTCTTATTGTATTTTTACCTCATATCAAGACAAATAAAAAAATTCCCAGGGCAATATTCTAAATTTGTCCAGCCTGGAGAATAGAGAGACAAGTGACATTAGACCCATAAGTAACAACCTCCTTGAATTAAATTTCCATGTTATGCCTGGAACTTAGATTGAAGTTTTATATAAGACCATGTAATATGAAAAAGGATTCTATTTTTGCTGTAAAATCCCCGCTGAAGACATTGAGTTTTTAAGGGTCATTTATATAAGGGTCTATGTCATAATATTAGCATTTAGAAACAGTAGCAAGAACAACAAAATTCTTTTTCTAAGAACAGACTCTTTTCCTTATATTAGATAATTAGGTAAGACATTTTCCCTTTTCTTTTTATTTGCTAGTGAACTCATAACTAAATATCTTCTTGTAGACCACAGATACTACATTAGTCAATACCACTCCTTCTGTATGGTTTTCACTTTATATTTCTAATGACTTTTATACATAATTGCCTCATTCACATTTAGAAAATAGGCAGATTAAATGTATTGAATAAAAGCAGATAAAATGACAACCTCCATTTTGCAGTTGAGCAGACTGAGATAGACTGAGATTCTCCAAGCTCTGCTCTATCCACCCCAATGTCTCTCCAGATTCTAAAACATGGCAAGTGTTCTACTGCCTCAGAAGCTCCAGTTGTTGTTCCCTATGTCTGTAAACACCTTCCTTTCCTCCCTCCCTCTGATTAAATATACGTCCCCACCACCAACCCACACAAGCACAAGCACACATACGACATTCTTGGCAGAGCTGATTCTGTTGGGTCTTTACCTATTATTACTCTCTCAGAGAGAACTTTTTTTAATGTCTTATATGAACGAGACACCCAGGCCCCTCCTCACGCCATTCTATTCTTTATAACTTGCCTTGTTCAAGTCTTCATTGCACCTCCCACCCACAAGTTGCAAGACAAATTATTTAGTCTGTGTGCCCCTTACTTGACTTTAAGCTGCGTGAGGACAGAGACTAATTCTATTTCATTCACCATTGTATCCCTGCTATCTAGCCATGCCTGGCACATAGTAGTTTAGTAAATACCTAATAAATGGCATGAACAAATCTATCTATCTATCTATCTATACACACACACACACTCCTATGCAAATACCTAACAACTATAGGTTGTCTAAAGTTAGTATCTAATATTTATTTATTTTGTTCTTCATTTGATTGCAATCCCTTGTAGTAATCAGAAAAAAAAAGCCTTAATAATCATTAAATGAATGAAAACAAAATTCTCTCAAATAAATTGTTTGAGGAAGCCACTTATGATATGTTATTTGATAGATTCAGATAAACATTATTTGTAAATCCTTTAGAATTTCAATAACCACTTTGGAGTCTAGAACATGAGCTGGTTAAGTCTAGGAAGCACAAATGCAAAAACAGAATGCAAGAGGAGGTAAGTGTGCCCAGGCTGGAAAAAAGTCCTGCCACTTGGAAGTCTTGAAGATCTCCAACAGACATTCATATGATTTGCTGCCAGTGATGCCAGCTAGGAAAATGTAGTGCAGCATGTAACTTGCATACCTCTATTGTCGTAAATATTCAGTTAAATATTCGAATGTACTTACTGAGTGGCTTCTAGGTGCTAGAATTTTCTTCTGAGCATTTGGAATATTTCAGTCTGACAAAGAAAGATTCCTTCCTTGAGGAGTATACATTCTAATGGAAGAGAAGGGAAGAGACAGACAATAAACAATAATCAGAACAAATGAGTATATTACGTTGTATATTGGATCATATTAAGAGAAGGGGAAAAAGAGTTGAGTAAGGGGGTGAAGAGCACTGAGATCATGAGGGAGAATAGTTTGCAGTACTGAATATGGTAATCTGGGAAGGCTTCACTAGGGAGGTAGGATTTTAGCAAAGATTTGAAGGAGACGGGTTAGCCCAGTGATTACTTGAGAAGGAGCATTCCATGCAGAAGAGACAGCTAATGCAAAGACCATTATGTTGGAGCATATCAAGCATGCTTTAAGAAATAGCAAGGGAGTCCTGATGGCTGGAGGAGAATGAGCAAAGAGGAAGAGTACTAGGAAATGAGGTCAGAAAGGTAATGGAGTGGAGACTGATTATGTAGAGTAATGGTAAAGACATGGGCTTTGACTCTGAGTGAAATGGAAAGTTACTGGAGGATGTTGATTTAAGCTAACTTCTTAAAAAGAACACTCTGACTGCTGTGCTGAATATTAGCCTGTAGTCAAAAAGTAAAGAAGCTGAGAGATCAGTTTGGAAGCTCCCGCTATAACCAAGTAAAAGGATGGTGGCTTGATTCAACATGGTATCCATGGAGGTAGTTAGAAATGTTAAGATTCTGGATATATTTTGAGGGTAAAGCTAATAGAATTTCCTGACAAATTGTGATGTGTGAGAGAAAGAAAGGAATCAATGGAGATCCCAAGTTTTAAACTCAATTACCCATATTAATAGCTTTTTCATTTTTTTTTTACTATTCTACACAAGAATTACAATATTTTCATTATTAATAACCCATCCTAAGGCGAAAGTCATACTCTTGAGCAATTTACAATCAGAATTTACCTTAGGGATTTAAAGCATTGTTTCTATGCCCCTTTTAATTTTAATTTTTACCTAATTCAGCACTTTAGAATTACGAGGTAGAGCTGTATTGTAAAATGTCACTGAGAAATGTAAGATTATATAATACTATTTTCCTCCTCATCTGAAAACATCACTGCTGTTCAACATGGGAAATGTCCTTTGCATTTTAACTTTTAGAGAATAAGAAGTGGATATGTCTTGATAAACTATATAATACTTTTATGGAGTGCTTTATCATTTCTGACATGGTTTGAAATATTGCATTCCATCCTCTCCATAACCCTGGGAGACAGAAGGACAGGAAATATATGTAGGAAATTGAAGAGTTTAAGGGACAGAGTAGCCACCACGAGAACCCTTTTTACAGTCTCAGCTCGCTCACTTGTGTTCTTTGGGCTAGTTCCAAGTGATAAAGGAAGACGGGGAATTTACTGTGTCCTATGCTCATTCAAAGCTAAGTGGCCACACAAGGATCAAACTATGACTTTGTTTTCATCACCAATGCCTCAGCCCATTGGGCTAACATCATTTCAGACATCAGATTTAATCACAAATCACATTACCAGAATCATTTAATCATTAGTTCCCCTTTATTTTTCTCACTATTTTTGTATTTTTTCATCTATACCATCTTTCTCATCTGTCTTATCCAGAAAGATCAACCAGAGCTTTGCTGACCTCTCTTCAAAGTACTAAAGCTTGCTTTGTGGATTGCAATCAAAGAATCTCAAAAATGAACAATGTCACCATCAGAGTACACATGAAAATGGGGAGAAGAAAGGTGCCATTGTAAAGATCAACAAGGTGTGATACATAGCTTTTTCCTGTTGAATCCTGAAGCTATCAAAGAATAACGTGCCTTGCTTTCAAAGGCCTTGTGGGAAATCTACACCAGCAATGTATACATTATAACCAACCTCCTGACCTCAGTGTCCTCAACTTTTAACCTTTTACCCAAGTGCTGCAAGCACATGGCTAGGGAAATATAATGGGTGTAATAATAATCAAATTGCTGCAATGTCTTTCTTTAAATTAAGCCATGGAATTAACTTATAATAGTCTCATTTTCAGATGCAGAAATGCAGTCTAGTATTAGAATTTGAAGATAACCTTAGGATTTTTTACAATCACGGTCAGTTATGGGGGCAGTGGAAGGGAAGCAAAGTCATTTAAGGAAGTAAAAGACACTTAATTGCTACGGGGGGGGGGGAATTTTAAAGGACATAGAAAGACTCATTTGTAAGAAGTGCAGACAAATGCAAAATGACATTAATAATAAGTAATGCCATTAAAGAGACCGTTCTTTCTAACCACCCACACCTCCAAACCATCTTGGGGCCCCCTGACTTCCTGGTTCTCTCTACCCTCCAGCAGCGACGCCCCTTCTCCCCGTCACCGTCAGGGGCTCAAGTGCCATCCTCACCGGGAAGCTCATTATCTACCTGCTCCCCCAGCTTCTCTGAGTGACACGCCACCCACGCTTCCCCGCACAGCTCTTCTCCTTCCGCGGCTCCCGGAGGGAAGCTGAGGAGCTGCAGAGGGAGCCCGAGGCTACCCTCGCCTGAACCCCAACACGACGAGGCTTCAAGACCCCGTCACCCGCTGTGCGCACGCCCTGGCCGTTCTCCCGCCCCCGCCGCGCCCCGCAGGAGCCGGAGCCCGCCCGGCGCGGCGCTGCCAGCTGCGTCTGCCCGAGCGCGGCACGTGCTCCCGGCGCTGGCGCGAGAGAGCGGGCGCCACCGCCGCGGGCCCGGGAGCCGCTCCGCCTGCCGCCGCCGCCGCCGCCGCCGCCGCCGCCGCCTCCGCCGCCTCCGCCGCTAGCGCTCCGGCTGCAGCCAAGGCCGCTCCGCGAGCGCGAGGAGCCCGCGAGCAGCGGCTGGCCGGGGGCGCCAGGCTCCCGCCGCGCACCTGGAAAGCACCGCGCGCGTTTCTTTCTTTCGGCTCCCGAGTCGCCGCCGAGGTAGGAGACCTCCCGGGCCCCTCCCCCCGCGCAGGGATGGAGAGCAGACAGGCAAGGGGCGGGAGCTTGGGCGAAGGGACCCAGGAGGGCAGGTGGTGGGCAGGTTGGAGAACTGGTGGAGCCAGGGACGCTGCGAGGTCCTGCAAGTTTAGAAAAGTCACCCTCCAAGGACGTGTGCTGTGTGAATCAGACATCAATCTCCAGTCGGGAGCCCAGGCTACCGCGGCGTCGCTCCAGTGAGGTTTATGAAGATCATTTTGCTTTTATTTGCATAAGTGAGGGATTTAAATGGGCTCGTTTCCATAGAAAACGAACTAAAAAAAAATCAGAGGAGAAAAAAAGACAGAGATCTGAGCCAAAGGGAGCGTTTGGACACCTCTCTTTCAATCTCTTTCTTGCATACCGATACATGTGCACAAAGGGGTGCATTCAGCAAAGGAGGAGGGCTTCTCTATCTTTGAAGTCATTAGGTGTTTGCGGGGCTAATAAGAGCATTTGCTGATGCTTCACCCTGCAACGAGGCAGCAAAAGAGGGACCTAGGGTTGGGTGTAAATGCCAGTGTTCCATTTCTAAAATGCCACTTCCATGACTACATTACTGGAAGGAGAGGTTTTCTAGAACAGGGGCCATTTTAAGGGGGTACAACTATAACTCTGAACCTTTAAGCTCAAGTTCATGTACTCGCAGTGGGTCTAGGAAGACATCCTTACCCTAGGTTCCTTTATGGGACTTTGGCAAAGAATGGGGTTGGAGGGAGGGATACGGAGAGACAGAGAAGAGAAGGGAGCGGAATATGACTGAATGGGCTGTGCGGGGGTGGTGGAAGGAGCAGGAGCCTGGAAGTCAGGTTTGGCATCACCGTGTTCATTTAGTCCCACCCCTGCTAGTCGCTGGACTGGTCTCTAGGAAAATGTGTGACCTTGAACAAGTCCCTTAACCTTTGTGTACTCAGTTTCTCCACCTGCAAAATGTGGAGGCTATTCTGTGTTTTGGGTCACTAAGGTCCCATGCAGTTGCAGTGTCTGTCTATGATTGTATGGGTTTAAGGATCTACATACAAGAATGGAAGAGCGCCCAGAATATTTGGATAAAGAAAGCTTCAGGGCATTCTCCCTCAGAGTGTCAAATGCATTTGCAAGCTCCTGGCTGTGCTGTTGGTGTAATGCATGCTGAGAGGTCTGTAGAAATGGGTGAGAAGGACAATCAGACATCTAGCCTAGATCCAAGAGAACCCGGAGTTCTGAGTGCTGTTCGGAGAGGTTCGGAGCCACAGAACCTAAAGTCACATTTTTTTTAAAGGTAGCAATTTAAAAAGGAGGCTTGGTGGCAGGCTGTGATATTCTTTGAATGAGGGTTTGGGAAATAATTGGGAATTGATTTTAGCACAAGGAAAATGAACGGCATCACACTTTAAAGGTTGGGCACTCAGGATGGCAGGACGGTTTAAGAGTGAGATTTGAGAATAGTGTAGTCTGGGCAGAAGGGTTAGGAGAGAGAAGGGAACAGATATTCTCCCTCAGACAAGGGTTTCTAGACTCCTCAGAGGCTACTGGCATTTGCCCAGTGTCCTTGACACCTCTGCCACTTGTCTGAAGAGGGCACAGGTGCACATTCCCCCTCAATACAAGCAAATTCTTAGAATTTAAGGATCTGCATCCCAGGCACTGAGATATGAAAGTGCACATGAGAAAACTCAAGTCCTAGGGTTGCCCCCCAGCGCCCCCACCATGTGAGCATCTGGCTGTGGAGCTGGTTTACCCATCCAGATTCGACCTGAAGTCTGTGTTCCTAAAGGAACTCACTGTGCCACTTGGTGGCACCAAAAAGTTGCGCTGAGAACTCTGTTCTCTATAAATACAAACTACCACCCCTCCCTCCTCCGCGCTCTCCCCTTCCCCCCTTCCCCCCTTTCTCAGTAGCAGGGAGATTGCTGCACACGCCGCCCTCAGCTCTGCTGTTCTTCACGCACTGAGCGCAGGAGATGAGCTTAAGATCATCTTTGAGGGGAGCCCGGGACTGGAGAGGCCGGCTCTGCCCCACTGATCGGCGCGGCCCAACTTTATGGGGGGCTAGCTAGACCGCGTCTCACTGCCCGGTGCACGGCCAACAGGGTGGTAAGCTTGCTAAGTGTCTGCGTGCCCAAGTGTCCCTGTGCCCGGGGAAGGCTGTATCAGCTTGCTGGGTAGCTGACAGTTTGGTTTGGGGGAGGGAGACGAGGGTGGAGCGGGGGTGGCCAGAACCTCAAGGTTGAAGTCTGCTCCATTTGTCGATGGCTTCAGTTAAAACCTGTTGGGGAGAAAGGGAGAAAGCAATGGAGCAATGGGGCAAAGGAAGGAATGGCTGCAAGGGTTAAGAAAGGGATTCTGCATGCCTTCGGATACTAGTTCCCGCTCCCTAAGGCCAGGTGCGTGTGTTAAGAATGCAGACTGGGCTCCCCAGAACCACCGGAGGGCTCGGAATTCAGCGATGCGAAGATGGAGAGGAACAGGAAGGCGAATCGCTCCCCAATAGATCGGTTAGCTGCCGAGCCCCAGGCGCCTGCAGCAGGAAGAGGGGGGACAGCGGGTGGTGCTGAAAGCAAGCGCTTTCACTCAGGCTAGCGTGCCTCTTTCTGAACCCCAGTCTGCGCCCGGCCGCTCTTTCCTCTCCCATGGATGTAGCTTTCCCTTCGCACACAAAAGCCTGCTAGTTACCCCGGAGCGGCAGCGCGAGCGGCATGCCGAGGTGGGAGCCCAGGTCTAGCGACTTGGGGAAAGAACCCGGGGCAGGCCCACGAGCTAGCCGGTGACCAGAGCCTACCCTGCACTTGGGACCTCGCAGAGGGAAATGAAGAGTCTGCCCGGAGGGCTCTGGAAGTGCCCCCGCTTCCCTCAGGAGCAGGTGCTGTGGGGAAGGGAAATCGAGGAGAGGTTAACAAGTGCTTGTGCTTTTTTAGGCACTATCTTTGTGCTGCCTCAGCTGAATTGAAAGCTTGAGTAGCCAGGCAGATAGATTCTCCCACACTTTACTTTCCGCTAAGAAACTGACACAGACCAGTGGGAAGGCAGCGGCTTCCTTCCACCTTCTTCGTTCCCTACATATTGTTCCATTGTTCTAAGTCCCTAGAGACTGAGCTAGAGCTAATCTGTATCCTTAATGCTGACCGCTGGACTTTCGAGGCAGCCAAGGGAGCATTGCCTTGTGCTGTGTGCAGCCCCTTCCCTTCCACCCACCCGCTGCGGGGCTAAGCTAAGGTTTTCCATAGAATCCTCTTAGTTATACAACATTCTAGACTCTTTGGAGTTTTGGAGTGTTCAGATATGCTACCTCTTGTTAGGTGTGCTCCGTGCTCCTCATTGCCTTCATGGAGCCCAGGGCATTTTCTCCTTGAATTTCTCTCTTATATCCGTGCAATTATACATTTAAGAATCAGTTGTGACTGTTTTTGTCCTTTATGGATGTCGATTTCCGATTTCTGTTTAAAAGGATCTTTGGTTGGGACTTGAAAATACTGCTTCCTGAACTCCACAGGTTAATTCACATCCCACAAAGCCTCCTCCAAGGAAATCTTTTCAGCACTCCGGACAGATCCTACAAGGTTTGGGTTTTTTTTTTTTTTTTTTTTTTTTTTTGGAATGTAGGTAGAATATAGTACGTTCTCCATAACTGCTTAACTGCTTCTTTAAGAGCTTTCCCTGGTCATTTAGATTCTGCTTGACAAAATATGTAATCTAAGTTATTTTTTGTTTTGTTCCCTTTTTCAGTTTTATTTTGTAGAATTATTACAGTTCGACTGCACATACAGATTATATTGCATGTAAATACATATATTTTTATTGCACCCCTAGGTCTCTGCTATCCCATGGTAATACTTTGGCTGTAGGCTGTGCTCAGAAAGAAATCAAACTCCTTAGTGTTTATTTATTAAATGACATATTGATATTATTTGAGGGAGAGGCATGGTATTTGAATATCCAAGTACTTTCCCAGTTCTTCAGTTTATTTTTGTGGATAGACACAAGCCTCTACCATCACATCATAGTACACGTTAAGGACATGATAACATATGCCAAGGTGAAAACTGAAAAATTCGCTCCAAGGTGGTGTGTTCAACCAGTACAAAATGTGCAGACTTTGGGGATGTTTGAGTAACTACATAATATTTTCAGTTTTCTCTCTGCTTTTTGACATTCTTATGTTCCCTAATTCAATAATTTATCTTTTTAAACATGTTTACTTTCATGACTAAAGGATTTTACTAATTCTCATTTCCTTACGTTTCTTCAAAATATGTTGACAATTTTATAGGAGTCGTATTAGATTGTCTTTTATGGAATTGTCAGAGCATTTTGTATAGCATTACTAAATAAAATGCCGATGAAAGGTAGGTGAAATTACAGGTTGAAAAATATGAGGTAAAGTTAATCATGAAAAATATTGCTCTTATTTGGGTACCGTTTTCTCCTGGGCTTTCTAGCCTCATGGGATGAAGACATATCCAAATATTCCTCCCTTTACTTTTTGCTGTGTTACTTTAGTAGATAGACGAGCTTAAGCTAACTTCATAAAATAGTGAAGACTACCTTTTGGTATGTGTTGATATATGCTAACGCTGATCAGTTTGAAATTTGGATAAACTGGAGGTGTATTGCTATAAAGCAGGAACATCCTACAATTGAGAAATATATATTATTTTTAATATTCAGAGAAATGTTAATACTTGTGCTGAGGCATCATTTAGTCACCATTTTTGTTGTGTGGAGTTTGGAGCATAGAAGAATATAGGCGCATCCAAATAAATTATTTTTTTTAAGTTTACAATGTGCTTGTGTAACCAAGAAAAGAAAATTTAAATTTTGATTTGTCATTCTTAACTATTTCTAACCGAGAACACATTTTCTTTTTTTTGAGAACATATTTTCTTGATATTCCTTTATCTTGGTTGGTTAAAAATGTACTTTTAAAGCATAGCTATAAAAAAAAAGTTATGCCACAAGCTTGCTTTCATTTTCTTTAAATTCTCAAACAGGAGAAAAATACCTAGATTTTACTAGTTCCAGTCTTGTTCGAATTGTATGTACCTTCAGTGGGGAGGGAAGCCAAGCCAAAGTCTTGATGCAGGCTCGTCTCTGCCCTAATAACTATCATTTATTGAGCGCATCAGGCACAATGCCAAGCACTAGATTTGTTATTTAATCCTCATAACAGTCATACAAGGCAATGATTTTTCTGTTGTTAAAATTGAGGGCTTTTTCTTTCATTGTCACATAACAAGGAAATGGAAACATTATACACACACACAAACACACATCTGATTTGTTTGGAACTCACACTTACCCTTTTTTCATTATATTAGGTAACTTTAATCTATGGTGTGGCTGAACACCATGGAATTTTTTCACTGTGTTTTCCAGGGAGTGGTGATGTGGTTGGGGGTACAGACCCTGGCCCAGGATTGCCTGAGTTTGAACCCCAGCTTTGTGGCTTATTAGTTATGTGACCTTGGGCAAATTACTTAACATTGCTCTGCCTCTCTTCATTTTTAAAGTTGGAAACAGGTTGTAACACTATTAGCCTCTCTGAGTAATTATGGGGAATTAATTACACAAGTATAAGTAAAGTGCCAGACTCTGAGTGAACAGTACAGAACTGGTCTTTATGACTATGAATCACATCCAGGCCTTTGAATATCAAATGTTTCCTGCATTTCCTATGTTATTGAATTTAATCTTCTCCACAACTTTATGATTGGTATATAATTAGTTTCAAATATCTTCCCTTATTTTAGTCAAACTATTCAGGAAGTTTAAAGGAAAGAGTTATATGCAAAAAAATGTATTTTATATTGATGTGATTCTGTTGGTCTTGTAAAGCTACCAGACCTAAGAATAATTCTCTAGTGATTGGTTTTCACAACTCTAGCTAGAGGCTGCTGACTTTAAATTTTTGATCCTAAATGTTCTAAGGAAAATTAAAAGTTCATAATCATAATGGCACTAGTGGACATGTAATAAGAATGCAGCCCATTTACATTCATAATATCTTGCAAAAGAATAATTGAAAAATATTTTTAAAAAACCAATTTGTTCTAATACAAAGTATTATATAATGCAAGTAATGTAGAAGAACCCTTTAAAGACCTACAAGCAAGGTAAATAATAAAATATTATATTATTTTTCTAAAAATAAAAATGAGATTTTGAAAAACCAGTGTATAAATTACTATATAAAATTATTATTCTTTATCTTTAAAATTATAATGAACGTTGTATTTCACAGAGCCTTTGAAGCAGTGAAGTGTATCATGGGATACTCTTCTCACATTCATTTTTTTTTGGTAATTTCTGAATACTCAGAGCTCTGCTTATTTAATGTAAGGCAGTATCATCACTGACTCTCACAGTTTAATCAAATTTCTCAAGTTGAAATTGCAAGCTTCAGAACAAGATAGTGCAGCCAGAAACAAGTTACAATGTAAAGAAGGAATAAGGCAAGTCTATTCCAAACTACTCTCTTTAAAATTATCAGGACATTTCAGAAAAAGGCTTTGTGGGGGCTGACACATCCAATGGCTCTTAGTTGTCTTCCTTTTTTTGATGATTATGTACACCTTGCCAGGATGGATTTCATATAAATCAGCAGTTTTCAACTGGGAATGACTTTGACCTGCAGGGAACATTTGACAATGTCTGGGGACACTTTATTCATCACAACTGGAGGAGATGTGTGCTGTTGGCACCTGCAGACCAGGGAAGCTGTCGAACGTCCTGCAGTGCATGGGATGGCAGTCCCCTCAAATGAAGAGCTGTCTAGTCCAAAATGTCAACAGGTCTGAGATTGAGAAACCCTGATCCAAATGATTCTAGGAAACGGAATTACCTGTATTTATTTGGTTTATTTGTGTGGCTTCCGAATGTAGCTGATAGCCATTACGTAAGAATTTGACAAAAAAAAAAAAAAAAAAAGAATTTAATAGAAAACAGAGTCTCCAGAGTGTTTTGCAATCAATGCAGAAGGTTTAACTAACCAACTCATCTGATTTTGTGGAATGTGGGTTCTGGAGCCAGAGAAAATTAGATTCATGTTCAGACGCTGCCATTTATTGTATGTATGAGACTTCTGGCAAGATTCTTCACCTCTAAACCTCAGTTTCTAGAGATTTAACATAGGCAGTAATCATACCTACCCCATAGGGTCTTGTGAGACTTACATTAAATTATGCATATCTATTATTTAGCACAAAGTAGGCAGCCAATAAATATTGGCTATTAATAAGTAACCAGAGATCGAGTTAGAAATGCAAAACCACATTTTCAAGCACCTAATGGTAGGTAATATAATATGCACGATAGTACTTTACAGTCTTTAGAGGTGTCATAAATAACAAGAAAGCAGCTGAAGGCTGCAAAATGGGAAGAAGTTTAGACTCCCTGCTTGATACTTAAATTGAGACTAGTTAACAGTGGATTACATCATTTTTATTGCTTTGCTGTAGAAAGCTGTTTTAGGTCTTCATGGACTACTAAACCAGTTGTTTAATGATTTACAGTGATTTAGTGAGCTTTATTCCACTGCCAGCACCTTTTAATTAATGCATAAAATTACAGATTTCACTTTTGTTACAATGTTACTTTATGGCCCCTTTTTGCTTTAAGGGGGTTTCAGTTAAAATCTGGCATATTTTTTTTGTCCTGGGCTAAATAGAGGGGGTGCCTTTCTTGTTGACAAGGTCACAGATGTGTGCTTGAGATAATGACAACAATGGGGTGTTCCTCAGGCTGTAAAGCTCTTGGTATCACTGTACCTCAGAGCCTCTCTTATCTGTGGGATGCACTTGTTTTCAGGAAAATCTATCAGAGGCATCCATGGCATGTGCAATAGTGACACCCCTATTTGTGGTGAGGCTATTGCTCAGGCAGAAGGAATCATTTTAGTGTTGATGTCCTGAGCTGTATGATTTGCTTGTGCGGGGATTAAGTTATATAAGAGACATCTGTGCCAGAAAGATGGTCAGCGTTTGAGAAGATTGTTGAAAATAAAAGACAATGTGAGCTGTGAGGCTGATTACCATGTCAGTTGCCATTTATGGCAAATTCTTCCCGCCAATGTTTTTTCTTCATATTCATTAAGGATACAATATGAGATCGTATGATTACCTAAGGCAAAATACTTTTATGCATATTAAATACATGTCTATTTTTTTTATAATGGAATAGTGATTAATTGTATTATGCTATGAACCCAGAATATATAATATAGACTATTGAATAAAGCAGCCTAGTGCTTCTGAAAATAGGACCCTGAGCCAGAATATCATATAAGTTGTACTATTTATGTAAGCTCTATGATTTACTACTTTTGATTGCATAAAAGTACACCATAGTTTTAGATTGTAGATCTATAATATTTTGAAAGCTTTTAAAAAAGTATTGTAGTAGTTAATTCCTCCCCATTATCTATAGCAAGATTTAACATATGTATCTACATAGATACATGTATATCTACCAACCTATATAACCCCTACCACCTCAGAGTTATAACCTAAAGAAAATAATTTGTTCTCTTGGAGACTCTATTTCCACATATATGAAATGAGGATAATCAGACTTTCTTAGCGGTAATTTTGTTTTAGGTTGAAGTGGGATTAATAAGGGAAAAGGCTCTGTACACTGAAAATAATATAAAATGGTTTTACTATTTCCCATCCTTTTTTTCCCCGCCAGACCCTTGTTAAATGAATGAATTAACCTCCTGGTAAGAAAACTAAGGAGAAAAGGCCCCACTGATGAGCTTGTATAGAAACAAGAGAGAGCAGGCCCTCGTGGAAAGAACATTGTGTAGTACCCAGAATTGATAAGATAAGGAGGAAGGACTAGAGTGAAGTTAATGCCACCTTGGACAGTCTAAGTTGATAGATTATAAAATGTGAAAGCATTTATGCCCACAATGTCATGCATTTGTCCTATAGAAACACTTTCAAAAGTAAGTTAAGTGCAACACTCTTTATGACAGTAGAAAAATCTATAAACAATCTAAATATCAAAAAATAGAGGGTAATTAAATAAATTTTGGTGCACTCATAATTGAATACTATGCAACTGTTAGAAAAAAATAGATGTTCTAAGTGTGAATCTTGACTCTGCTACACACTTGTTTTGGAATCTTAGCCAACGCATTCGATCTGAGTCCCAGATCCTTCGTGTGCATAAAATTATCTACCTTACAGGGTTTATTTTTTAAGACAGTTAAGCGACATCTCACGTGAAACACTAAACATAGTGCCTAGCACATAGTAAGCTCTCTGTGTTTTTCTTTTAATTATTGCTATCATTATCTCCATCATCAAAATGAACTAATATCAAAAGATATTTACATTATATATAAAAGAATAAAATATACTGTAATACAGATTTCATACTAACATTCCATTTAAATTAAAAAAAATCTATGTATACAAGCTTATATGATTAGAAAATTATAGAAGAGCAGACACCAAGTTATAGAATGTGATTAAATCTGGATTTTGAAATGATATTTTGCTGGGTTCTGGTCCCAGGTCTGCTAAAAACCATTTATTTTTTCATGGATCTCAGTTAAACTGAATCATATGTGGGGCTCTTTCTAGTTCTATGATGCTACTTTCCTTAATATATTGAAGAGCCATGGGGAACACTAAAGTGTTCTGCCTCCTACTTTATCAGGCCCTGCTTCCCTTCTTGATGTCCTCTGTTGCCTGGACCCATTGGACAGAGGGAGTTTCATTATCTGTTTTTCAATTTTCTATGGTAGGGTAGGGAGCACTGTCTTTAAACCTCAATCAGGTAGCTGACCAGAAAGCCCCGTAGACGCAATTCCCTTTATTTATTCTTTCATCCAGTAGGATTTACTGAATATCCATTTTGTGCAAGCATTAGACCAGGTGTTGTGTATGGCACAGATGTAACCTTTAAAGGGTTTCAAGTCAGTTGGAAGAAAAAAACACATGTGCATGAATAGCTACAATATTAGCTTAGTAATAAATAATATAAAACAGTATGGACCAAAATGCCACATAAATTCAGAGAATAGAGCAAATACTGCAAGGTGAGGGATCTGGGAAGAGTTTATAAAGGGACTATTTAAAAATATTATCTCATTCAATCCTCATTAACACTCTTTGAGGTAGGTGCTATTCTCATTCCAGTTAGGCTCAGAGAGGCTAAGTGACCCAGGGCACACAGCCAACAAATGGCAGCGCCAGGATTCAGACCCAGGTCTGCTTGACTCCAAGCCAGTGCTCTTAAAAACTCTGCGTTAAGGGCACGAAACAAGAGCATGTCAGAGATCAGAAGCAGCACGAACAGAACCACTGGGGCAAAGGGGTGGATACCTGGAGGAGACACAAGTTTAGCTTACCAGCAGACTCCCAAGGAGGGGCAGATTGAGAGGAGACAGGACACAAGGGAGACTGGGCCAGAAATTTAGAAAGTAGATCCCTCAGTCCCACACTTCAAACAGATCACAAATAACAAATAGGTTTGATGGTTTTTCTTTCTATTTCTTTCTATCTCCACTTCCTAGGTGATTGCATCCAGTTTCATTGTTTACAAAAAATAATATCTCGATGCTGATGCCTCCTCCATCCTCCATTTATGTCTCCTGTGCAGACCTCTGTCCATACATTCAGCCTCTTACATCCCAATGCTTATTAAATATCTCTTCTTGAATTTCTAACAAGTATTAAAAATTGATGTATCAAAACTGAATTTCGGCTCTCTCCACGCAGATCTGTTCTTCCACAAGTTTTCTCCACCTCAGTCATCGTGACCACATCTTTAATTTGCTTAGTGTCCTCATTGATTCTTCCCTTTCCTTCACGCCCCAAGTCAGACCTGACAGCAGACTCTTCTACTCCAAGTCCTACTGGTTCTCACCACCTGTACTCCCACCTCCCTGATCCAAGCCCCTGTCATCTCTCCCACCTGGACCATTGCGGTTGCTTCCTCATTGCTTTCTTGGTTCTGCCTTCATGCCCTTATTCTTGTAGAAACATTGGTCAGTGTGTGTCCCTCCACTATTGAGTACACATGTATAACTGAATCATTGTGTTGGACACTAGAAACTGACCTAATATTATAAATTGACTATACTTCAATAAAAACAACTCTTCCAGAAAATCACTCTCACACAGTGTTAGAGCCAAAGTCTTTTTTTTTTTGCCTTTCTCTCTCTCTATATATATTTATTTATTTGTTGAAGTATAATTAGTTTACAATGTTGTGTCTTTTAAAGTCCGAAAAGACTTACCACTTCATACTAATTCTCAAACCTCACTTTTTCTTCTTTCCCCATTTTTGTTTCTCTGCAGTCACACTAGCCTCCTTGCTGTTTCTTAACACACAAAGCATCCATCTGCCTCAGGGACTTAGCATTTACTTTTTTTTTTTTTTTTCTAACCTGGAATATTCTTTCCCTAGGTATTTGTGTGACTCATTCTCTTACTTCTTTTGGGTATTTACCCAAATTTTACTTTTATAGTTTATACTTTTTGGCTGCATTGTTAAAATTTCTTCCACATCTCTGATGCTTTCCATATTCTTTCCTTGCCTTGTTTTCCTTTAATCTTTATTACTGTGTAGCATACGATGTTTTATTTCCCTATCTTATTTGTTGTCTGACAAACCACCTTGGATTACAGGCTCCGTGAGGGTATGAATGTGTATCTGCTTTGTTCCACATCTGAATCCTTAGGGACTAGAAGAGTGCTTGGTACAGAACAGTCACTTAATAAACATTCATTAGACAAATGAGTGATGCTAAGAGTTAGAGTATATCCTACTGGTCTGTTTGGAACTTTGCTCTATTAATTTCTAGTATTTTGGTAGCACATGGGATGTCTCGTTTAATCTTATCATAAGCTGAGTTGTAGCACAATTCTGTCCAATTTCTAAGTCATAATTTATTTCAAAATACACTTTCCAGATATCTGAGTTTCATAGCTAGTATCAATAAAATACAGCTGTTGTGTGAGATCAAGGCAGATTATGAAGCAGTCATTGCTTTATAATCTGGCAGGTCATAATCCAGTAGGAGATGCCAGGGCAATAAAAATACATCTGTGCTAGATAATCGTACACATTTGTACCTTCTCTGTGCCGAATCTTCTCTTTTCCTGGAATGTTCTTCACTCTCCAGTTTTTAAGGACGCTCCGGTAAGATTCCATGTCCCTGGGAAGTCCGCATGGTGTTTAGGTGGCCCCTCTCATTTTCTGTGGACTTTGGAAGTAACTGTCTTGAAGGAAGGGGCAGTAAGGTGGCAAGGGATGATGAAATGAGTATGTTACGGAGCCACTAGGCATAGACATGCATTCTAGCTCCATCCCTTTCTAAGTTTTTAACTTACCAAAACCCATTACATCATCAGTAAAAGGGTGATCATAAAATAATACCTATATCTCAGGGTTGCTATAAGGATTACTGACACCCACATACCACACGTACAGAGACACACCCACACACAGACACAGATGCACGACGCACAGAGAGTGTAACACCTTCCAGGGGAGCGAGATGCGACGTCTCTGCTACATGAAAGCCTTACGTGTGTCTGTGAATATCAAGCGCCCAGGACATGTTTTTTTGGCTTCTCTGACATCCCCTGTTCTTACTTTCTGATCTGACTCTGTTTCCTAGGCTGACTTTTGACAACCTCACCTCTCTGTGGGGCTTACTTCTCAGCTCCATCTTTTCTCTGTTTGTACTTGCTCTCCAGGTGGTTGTATTCATTCCAAAGAGCTTATACATTGGTGACCCTTAATTTACATGTGTAACCCCCAAACGCTCCTCTCAGTCCGGCCTTACATGTCTACCTTCCTCCTTGGCAACTTTACTTGGATGCTTCCAAAGCATCTCAAATTTAACATGTTCAAAAGGAAAATCGTTAAGTTTTCTTCTTCTTCCATCTGTTCCTGTTCCAGTCAATCCTATCTCTTTTAAGGGTACCAAAATACACTAGTTTTATTTAGCTCAAAGCCTAGGAGTAGACCCTGATTCCTCTCTAGCTTACCCACATTCAGTCCATCAGCAAGTCCAATTGATTCTACTTGCAAAATATATCTGACTGTGTTCACTTGTCACCAATCATAGCCAAGCCACTATCATCCCTTAGCTCGAGTGTTATAAGGGTCTCCTTATCAGATTTCTCAAGTGCGTTATCCAGAACAGTGAGCCTCTAGAACAATCTTTTCTAAGATTGAATTGTGCCAATCATCTGTTTACACCTCAGTGGCTTTTTATTGTACTTAAGCTCCAAATTCCTTTCAAAAGCTTACAAGATCCTACACGGTCTGGCCCTTTCTTATCTTTCCAACGTCATCTTCTACCACAGTACCACCCATTCTTCATGCTCTGGCCACACTTTTCACATGACCGACTTCTTTTCTTTCTTCATTTTCTTGATTTTTGCATTCATCAGGTTCCAACCAAAGGCACCTTTTAGAGTATTGATCTGTAAGCCCCATGAATATAGGGAGCCTGTACACCCTGTTCTGTCTTGAATATTTGATTCCTAGCAGAGAATCATAGCATAGGCATGCCACAAATAGACGGTTGATGATGAGCTAAAGAATAAATGCCTGGTGCATGATGGGTGCTCAGTGAAAGATAATGATAGTAATTACCAATGTATGTCTCTGTACTTTGCTATAGAGTCTCTCCCACTCTATAGTTAATAGGTATTTGTTGAATGAGTTAATAATTAATTTAGCTTATAATAGGAGGACTATATATGTATATATACAAATATATTCTCAATACATAAGGCTTGCTGGAAATAACTAACAAATAAAATGCAAAAATAAAATGTGTTTTGATGGGCCACTTCTAGTCTCTCACCTCAGCTTTAATAGCTCTTACAAGATGAAAATGAATCCTGGTTCGTTACTGGCTTTGCTCACTAACATCCTGGATTTAATGAGAAATTGTGATTCTTTTTACTTTAGATTTTTCTTTTTGTCTGCAGTAGGATTCGTGTGATCGTGAGAATAAGCATGGATCCCCAGGTCTTTGGTCTAAGTGAAGTGAGGCGAAAGCTGGGGAATATTCTGATGATTTCCCAATGAGAAAATTAATATTAGCCTTTGTTTCCTTCTTCCTTGTCTCCAATGCCAACTTCCTTACCAAAACTGATTTTTCCCCCCAAATATTGCTAAATATCTAGTTATTCTGGAAAACCTAGCTATTTGATGGGGGTTTTTGTTTTTGTTTTTAATTTTAGTGTTTGGCACTATACAGAGGGAGCCTTTCTCTGTTGCTATAGGAAACAGTAGAAGGAAATGGTGAAAATGAGAGTGAGAGTGATTAGAAATGTGACTCAGGCTCTATTCATTTTGTGCGTGGACTAGAATGTTTGCAGGTCTGATGAATTTTGAAAACCATTAGTATTCCTGAAGAAGCATCATAATTGCATAAATTCCTGAAGAAACATCACCTGTCTTTGAAAGGTGGTGCTTAGGGAGTTAGTCACTTTAAAACAGTTTGAGATCCTTGGCTGGCCGAGATGGTAGCATACAGAATAAGTCTCTTATACTATCCTTTAAATAACCCAAATCACTAATTTGTCAGTGCTCTCTAACAAATCATGCTAGAATTTGCTGTAGGCAACTTGGGACAAAATTTTCTTCTTCTTAGGAGCTTAAATTGAAATAAGTGACTATATTCATAGCTATACTTAGTTTCTGCTTGGAAGTATAGTTCCAAATATGCATCCATCCAGCCTTTGAGTCTTCATGACATGGAATTTTTTCCTGGATCAGGGGTATAGGACTGATTACTGTGAATTTTATTACAAGACTCTATAATTACTTTGAAGACTCTGGAGAACCAAGTGAGTTGCCAGAGAATTTTCTGTCCTCACCACCTAGGCACAGAATGCCCTTGGAAATTTAATAACAGAAAAAATCATGTCTTGAATATATATAGCCCTTTTCAATACACAAAACATTTACATAGTTGATATCTCATATTGATTCCCATAAGGGCAGCCTCGCACACATTATTCCCATTTTTCAGATGACAAAATTCTGGCACATTTGAAACAATTTACTAATAGTTCTGAATAGTAGAACTGGAATTTGAACCTGAATGTTCTTTTCTGCAAAAATTAGTATGCATTTCACTATGCTTATGTATTGGGGGGGGCATCTTACTTTGTAATCTTCCAACCCCCTTCCTTCTCTACCGTTCATTTAATGTGGAAATGCCCAGTTGGCTTGGTTTGTCTTTGTTCTATCTTATATGGAAAGTAGACGTAATTCTTATTCACTGGAGAGATTATTCAACTTGCTTTACATTGCAATTGAAGAAAGGGCATGTGGGCTTTTTTTAAAAAAGTAACTTTATTTTTTAATTGCATCATCAATACATGCCCAATGCTGAAAATTTGGAAAGAAACAAAAAGCATTCCTAAAACAAACAAAAAATACCATCATTATTACTGGAGATCACCAATATTGAATATTTTGGAGGTTTCTGAAGATTTTTGTTCCTGGCATACTTCTTTTAGGATGCTTCCCCTCACCTCCACATCAGAGTATAGTTTGACCAGCCACACATAAGATTCATTTTTGGGTACTCCATATGAACAAATGAAAAAAATATTAACCTAAACAAAGTAGGGTCAAGAAGCTGTATCAGCTGCTTTTATCAAACCACAAAATCACAGCAGAGACAAAGAAGAGTCAGAAAGATTTCTGAATTCTTTTTTTCAAGTTATCTGCATCATCAAAGACCTCTCTTTCCCCACTAGCATAGACTGTTAGAGCTTCGGAAACCAGCTGTACTTCTGTTGTTAAATACCCATTCTGTTCTTTTCCTTCCCCTTCAGGTTTTGAAGATCATGATCACATGGATGCATCTAACTACATGGTACCTGGGGACATGGTGGTCCTTTAGAGAGCACATCTAAATTGTTGGCTAAGGCTTTGGTTTGCCACTCAACATAGGACATCTCTTGATCCTGTCTGTCAGAACTCTCCTAAAGTCTCCCCACCATGCTGTCTTTATTAGCTTGAACTCCTTTCCTAAAATGGTCCTTCTGTTGATCCTGTCAGTCCTGCTTTTGAAAGAAGATGTCCGTGGGAGTGCACAGTCCAGTGAGAGGAGGGTGGTGGCTCACATGCCAGGTGACATCATTATTGGGGCTCTCTTTTCTGTCCACCACCAACCCACTGTGGACAAAGTTCATGAGCGGAAGTGTGGGGCGGTTCGTGAACAGTATGGCATTCAGAGAGTGGAGGCCATGCTGCACACCCTGGAAAGGATCAACTCAGACCCCACACTCCTGCCCAACATCACCCTGGGCTGTGAGATACGGGATTCCTGCTGGCATTCGGCTGTGGCCCTAGAGCAGAGCATTGAGTTTATAAGGGACTCGCTTATTTCTTCAGAAGAAGAAGAAGGTCTGGTGCGCTGTGTGGATGGCTCATCCTCTTCCTTCCGCTCCAAGAAGCCCATAGTGGGGGTCATTGGGCCCGGCTCCAGCTCTGTGGCCATTCAGGTCCAGAACTTGCTCCAGCTTTTCAACATACCTCAAATTGCTTACTCAGCAACAAGCATGGATCTGAGCGACAAAACTCTGTTCAAGTACTTCATGAGGGTTGTGCCTTCAGATGCCCAGCAGGCACGGGCCATGGTGGACATAGTGAAGAGATACAACTGGACCTATGTGTCAGCTGTGCACACGGAGGGTAAGTTTTCTTCACACCGAGTCTGTCTCATGCACCTGACAGCTTGCCAGTTACAATTTCAGGTTCTGGAGGGCTGAAATTGTCCTAATTATTTGGGATCTTTTGAACTGCTTAGTTATACCAGCTCTATAAGAAGGGACTGGATGGCCGATGTCTAGAGTAACAGATTTAAGCTAATACGAGTGATGCTGTGGCCATCATTTGGCAAAATAGGAAATTTTTTTCTGGTTAATGTATTATGTTATCCATACACCTGCTGTAATGATGCTGGAGATTTTTAAGTTTTCTAGATCTTCATTGAACTTCTCATATTTTTAACACTTTACGGTTGCTCCAAGTGCCTCTTGTTTCTTTTTTTTTTTTTTTTTTTCCAGTTGCTTCTTCATTTATTGTAGGATACATGCCTCAGTAATGTAAGAGGTGGTCTTGTCTGGGTCATAATCATCATAATACCTTCTTATAAAAAGCATCCATTTGGATTTCTTTGAATATATTGTGCTCTGCAATTATCATTTTTTAAACTTACATTCTTTTTTATTGAAGTATAGTCAGTTTACATAGTTGTACCGATTTCTGGGCATCATGTTTCAGTCATACACCTAATGTTTCTGAGAGTTAAAGGGAGGTACACATAAAAAACATGTAAGGACTGAAGGCACCCGGTCCTGGCTCAAGTATGCTGTAATAGAAAATTACCAAACAGTTTAGTCTTATGACTATTTTTCAAAAGAGTGTATAGTTAAAACTGAAATGGAGATATGTATGAATTAGGTCTATCCTTGGATAGGACATACTCGGGAAATGTAATTTTTAATAATTCAACATTAGTTTGCTTTGAAATTTATTGCTTCTTTATGCTCAGAGCATAGTGAGGAAGAAAGACATACCTGAGGTTCTGTAACAGATAATAATAATATTAGCTCTTATTACTGTTAAAAGTGCTTTTAAAATGCTTTTTATACATTGTTTGTTAGTTCTCAACCAAGGCTGTTCAGTATAGGTTTGGTTTGACCTACAGAAGTTAAGGTGCCCAGATTATGAGGCTCACTCATTGTGCAGCACTCCTCCTGGGACAGCACACTGCATGTACTAAGCATGATAGTATGCCAAGGAAGGCACCAGATACTTTGTATAGCTCATTAAATCATTGTTAGGATTAGCTGAGGTTTTAAAATTCTGCAATAACACTCTCAGTGTGTTCTAAACAATCTTATAAAATGTTGGGGTTGAGTTATTGGGAAATTAATGGTCAGAGTAAAATGACTTCAGAGAGTGGAAGTCCGTCACCAATTAGATATTGCAGACTTTTCATCAGCAAGTGCTCTCAGATGGATTTCACTGCATAGACACTCAATAATCGCCAAAGCTGCGCCAGTATAAAATGGGTTTCTACACTGGTTTGAGACGTCTATGCCTTTGGAGGTGTTCATGCATGGTTTATAGTTTACTTACAGAGTTGTTGATTTATAGAGATTTTGAGCAGTGGTGATTGGATAGGTGATTGGACTAGGAAACCTTTGACTTTTTTTCCTTATCCTGAGGTTTTTCTTAAAACCACCATTTCATTTGATTCTCATAGCAAGCAGTGATATAGATAATCCAGATATTTTAGTCCCATTTTAAAATACAAATTTTTGAGGAGTTCAAATATTTCACCCAAGAATTACCTGATAGCAATTTCAGAGACAGGAGGAGGCTCATAGCTACTAACTTCTAGTTCAGAGTCCTATTATAATTTAGCAGAATTCGATAGAATCATACCTGGAGGATACATTTATGTAACACATGTTTAATAAGCCCAAATATACGAAAGGCCCTCTGGTAGTCTATGAAGGACAGTCCAATGTTTTATACATCACTACCCTCAATGGGCATGTAATCGGAAATTGAAGGAGAAAAAAAAAGTCACGTCCTGCTCCATGGGGATGGAAGCCATGGTGGAAATCTTAGAGGAGGAAATGCATTTGACAGTGGAATTTTAACAGGAAGAATACTGACACTTGGTGAAAATTAGAAGGCATGGATTTCCAGTAAAGGGCACAAGGAAATATGAGGTGAGAAAATTAAAAAATATGTTGGCAGAAGACCAAGGATGAAGACATGTTTTAGTGTGCCTCAAATCAATCATAAAATGTATTAAGGACTTCCTTCTGACTTCAGAAGAGTAGATCTTGGTCACTACGTAGGAAATGCTAATCCAAGATTGTGTTCAAAGAGAAACTCATCATCATTACCTTTGACTTTTACTAATTTAAATTGTCTTTTTCAACCTAAATGTACATGAGTAGTGAGTGATATTAATAAAATAAATTATGATGCATTCATACAATACATTATTACATAGCTATTAAAATGACTGAGGCACTCTGCAGGTAATGAGAACAGAATGATCCCCAGGATCATTTTAAGTGAAAAAAGCAAGGCACAGTCCTGGCATGTTATTTGTATAAAATGGAGGTTGTAAAAACCATTTGATTGAATATTTACAGAATTGTTTTCAGAGAAGAGCAAGATATAACAGTTGCTCCTTCTAGGGAGGAATTCTAAGGAATTAAGGAATAGGGTGGAATGGAAGTGACTTTTCTTACAGAATTTTTAAATGCAAACTTTTGAAGTGTATTACAAGCACAGGCTGCCTATTACAACATAGCAAATAAAAGAAAATATTCTATTTGTGGGCAAGAAATAAGTCAATAAAAATTTGATTGCCAAATTCAGGCAAATTTAGTGATTTTTCCAAATATAGGCCAATAAAAATTTTGTTGCTCGATTTTGGCAAAATATTTGGAAGATAACATGGAGATGCAGGAGAGAACAAATTGAATACGGACATTAAAGACTGGAGGAAATACTTCTTGGCCTATTGTTTTATGTTGTTAATGAAGAGGTATTTAAATTGCTTTGATCGTAAGCAAGTATGTGGCTAATGAAGTTACATGGGGTTACATCTTATAATTTATCAATATAGGAGAGGTCTGGTGGGAAGTTCTGCAAGTTAAAATTCACCTCTAGGATCAGGAAAGTGCTTGAGTGTAGCAAGACACAGCTCTGTTGGGTACTGCGGAAGGCCCCAAGGTGAGCCTGGGTGTCTGCTGCCTAGCCCTTCAGGGAGCCCCTGTGGGATTTTCCATGAAATGATGGTACCGGTTCTTCCTTGGGCCTCTTTCTGTGGCTGGTTTGGGGCAGTTCTCTCTAGCCCTGGTTCACATATCCCCAGTATCTCAAACTTATTCCCATGTCCTTATAATTACCTTCTTCTGCTCAGTTGTTATTCCTCTGTCTTGAAGACTATGGAAATTTCCAAATGCTTTCACACACAGCATTGAAGTCTATAAAAAGCTGTTGTCTTATTTTCACAAAACCCATTTGTCCCCCCCATGTTGCCCATTCATTGTATACTTCAACGTGGCAGTACTGTCACTCAGTCCTCGTGGCAGCTATCACAAGATGTCCCTTTGAGAATGTGTGTGCTGTCACAGAATTTCAGAGGAGAGCACAAGGAGATGTGGGTTTCAGCTTCAAGGTTAATCTCCTACACTCGCATTTCCTTGGTTTATGTTTTTTTGAAGGCTACAGGACTGTATATTTACTGTGGCTTGTTATGTTATGCAGAAGTATTGCCTAGGCCTTCAAGGCAAAGAGATTAAATGTCTGAAAACAAAAACAAGAAAAAAATGTGTTAAAAGGCAGACCGCACTAGCTCTTCAACCATGTGGAGGAAAGGAACATGCAAGGACTGGGGAGGAAAGGAACATGCAAGGACTGGGAAGAAAAGCCTGTACTCCTTTTAAAGGAGTCAGTCCCATTGCAAGCCACTCTCTCTGCTCTGAGAAAATTTAAGGGGTCCTTTTGTCTCAGTGCATTTGGAAACGTTGGTACCTGTGCCCATTATGGTGCAGAAGCAACGGTGCTTGTCTGTTTAAGGGTGTGGCCGATCCACTGCTTTGGCTCTGCTGACGTCCATGAATGACCCCTTTGCTTTGTAACTTCGTGGTTCCCTTCCGCTCTCATGCAGCACTAGCCTTGTGACTGCTTTGGCCAATAGAATTTGGTGAGAATGAGAACTTTCTTTCTTATGTGTCTGTCTTGGAACCCTGTCATCACTCTGAGAGGGATGAGAGCAGCCAGGTTCCCCAGATGAGGGCCATCTTCGACCACTTGACCTCATCTAAGCGAGAGCTCCCAGTGAAGTTCCACACAATTGCCGTCGTGACCCACAGTCAATTTCCATCACGTAATAGCGCCCAACTGAAGCTATAAACATTACCCATCTAACCATAAATTTATGTGCAGTAACAGATACCTTCAAGGTGGAGCCCAGTGTAAGCATTTTCATTCCAATGACTTTAAACTCAAACCCCACTGCACCCCAGTGGGGTACTACTACAGTGTCTAAACTTCGAAATCAAAACAAAATAAATTTATTAACACACATTAATATTCTTGTGATTTCAATGTAATAAATGCCATGGGCAAGAAAGACAACTTTAAATGCTTCCCCCCATACTTTTGGTTCAAAGTTAGAGCTCTGATAATTCCCTTGAAGTCTGAATGCTATATATTCCATTATTCCATGCTTCCCCTTCATATAGCTCCATTTAATTGAGAAGAGTAATTATGAATTGGCTTTTATACACAAACTATACGTACGGTACTTTACAGATGACTTATAGGATTTTCACACTTGGAAATTTTTGCTGACTTTAGTTGAAATTCCGCTGTACCTCCCCAGGGTCTGTCTGAGTGTGTAGCACATAATAGATGCTCAAAGGCTATTTGGTGAATGGATGTATTTGTGTTAAAATAGTACCCAGCTCACTATTAATGAGTATATCGTGTGTGGATAAATAGCAGGCACTTGTAATTTTTCACAGTTTTGCTTCTCTATAAAAATGACATACCAAAATACCTCCTATGATTAATTGTTAAACGCTGTTCACACCTCACTCCCTTTTTTGTTTGCACTGGTTCCCGAATTTGTTATTTCCACCTAATGATAAAGGAATGCTAATTTGTTCTAGCCAAATAATACATCTCAGTGATGCTCTGGGAGAAAAATTGTACCAGTAAGTTGTATTGGTAATGTGACATCATTAAACATTGTCTTCAGGCTAACTTTCAGGTTATGATACGGTTTTCTATCAGTTATTTAAAAATTTGATAACAATCAAGCTTTGGTTGAAAGGCCTTCGGTGTGATTCATAGTCTGTACATTTAGTTTAACTTCTAAAACTTGGGGAACACGGTTTTCTCATTACACCTTTTCTATTAATTGTGATTGTGTCAAGACAGCAATTTAGTTTGGGAAGATGAGAGATGTCACCATGAGCCCTACTGAGTACTCTTTAAAGAGATTTCATTTTGTTTCTCTGGGGATTGAACAGTGTTGAGAGTTGAGATGAACTTTGAGATGGTCATAGTGATAATTCAGACAAAAGCTACTGTTAGCTTTGTAGAATGTTAACACTGGGAGGGTCTCAGGCAAGCGTTTAATAACCCCTTTATCTCACATTTGAGGAAACAGGAAAGGAAGGACAAGTAATTTGGCCTTAACCATTAACAAAGCTGGGTCTTGAAACTCAAGATTCCTGTCCAGAATTTTGTTTCCACATCATTCAAGTTTTTTTTGTTGTTGTTATTTTATTAACTCTCCATTTCAATGCTTTATTCCTTTTCCCTTTGCCTCAGTGATGACAATCTGCTGAAAGTTTTAATGCCTATTTTAAATAATAGCAGGGACCACGAATGAAATCGTTTATGTAGAAAATTAGCCTTGAGACATAGCATGATCTCTTTGCTCTTGGTCTGTAAATTAAATGAACTGCTTCTTTGCCTGGGTCATACTGATGCTTTGCAGAAAAGATTTTTTCCTTTGCTTCACAAGAATTCTGAAAACATCAGACCTTCTGCCAACATCTTATAAGTATGAATTGATTGGATAATTATGTTGGTTGCCATTAGCATGACGATAAATGAAAAATCAGATGCAGAGACTTTTAGGTGGATTCTTCATTAAGTTACATCATGGAGCCACAGTCGGGGAGCTAGTGCAACTCTAATAGTAAAAGAAGCAGTCTTTCATAGTCATATATCACTGTAAGCAACTTCATTGTTAGTAGAGAAAGAAACACAGGTAGCACTGGGAAGTGTGTTTGGGGTCGGGGGCTTCCTCTTATCTTCCCTTCCAGATGGAATAGTCTATGGACTTCCAGCTGGTAGCCTCTAACCTGTCTTAGGGAAAAAATTGGGATCCACTGACCTATCTAGCTGTGGCCAGGACAAGATCTTCCCTAATTTCAGGGGATTATTTTTATTATTATTATCACCATCATAATAATAATATATTATAACAAATATTATTATTATTATTTAATATATATTTAATATATTATTATAATATATAATAATATATTATAAATAAATATTATTATTTAATATATATTTAATATATTATAATATATAATAATATATTATAAATAAATATTATTATTTAATATATATTTAATATAATATTATAATATATAATAATAATATATTATAAATAAATATTATTATTATTATTATCACCATCATTATTTTTAGACAAGTTCTGGCTTGGGCTCTGATTCACCTATAAAAGACTCATGCCTGAGATAACATTCCTGTTTCCAGTTTCTCAGACACTATTGCTGTTCATCCACTGCTGAAAATACCAGAATGTCCCCCTAAATACTCCATGCCTAGGGCGACTAAGTTAGAAGAAACTTGGTTTTTGGAGGATGCCACTGCACTGCCATCCCAGCACACACAGATAGCTACCTGGGGTGCTGTGCAAATGTGGACACTACAGTTCCAACCAATCAGATGCTTCTTGCAATGCAAAGATAGTCTGTGAGTGAGTATGCCTGTTAGGTATTTGGGTATTATCCATTTTATGGATGGGAGCTGCGCAAATTGTGTGTCTTTCCTTGGTGTCCATTATTCAGGATCTCGCAGAGACAACATTATTGTCTGAGCTTTAGAATTTCAATACTCAAAGGTCCGTTCCTTCTGTTTACTGAACTAGTCTTGTGACTCAGTTCCTCAGTCATGATAATCTTACTAGCTTCTAGGTTTATGAAGTTTCATAATGAGCAACAGGCATTGCTTCTGACTGAGGAAAGCTGGGGAATGGGGGGCCGTGGTGTGAGGTGTTCATGTCCCAACGCAAAACAGTTTCTGCACAGCAAACTCTACCCACCACACATGAAGCAAGCCCATAAGAGAAAACAAGGGTAGAGGGGCACAGAACTCTAGAGAGAGGCTGCTTTGCCCTTCTTTGTTCTCTCTTTCTCTCCCTCTTTCTTATTTACCGAATTTTCCCTACCTCTTCTTTAGCTACTGAAAATTTTTAGATTTTGTAGGCAGTTTGGTAAATCTAGATCAAGAGTGATAAACTCATGACCCCCTGAATTTGAAGGTGAATATATGAAAGATGAAGATTACATTAATGTATCCTGGGAGTGGAAAAAATAAAAGGCCTAGTTTTACTGAAAGAAATATCGCTGACGTCAGAGATAAGAATGTTTACTGTGACTCTGAGAAAGTCACTTCAACTCCTTCATACATTTGTCCCATTGAAGGGGGCTGGAAAGGATGTTCTTGGAGACTTCTTGCAGGTTTCACCTTCTGTGACTTGCTTTTCTCATGCTTCCACAGACACGCCCGGGCTGGATAAAAGGGGGCATCACATTTCAAGTCAACACAAAGAAGAGTGGCCAAAGTGGTTGTGGGATATGAAATCCTGTCTTCAGAGAATAAACTGAACAGAGAGACTGGCAGGGCCTGAGTGCTATTCTTAGGTACTTGGAAAATTCAGGTGGAGAGAAGCTGGACTCTATACGGCCAGGAACATTACAAAGAGAGCTAATTACTGAAACACCAGAATAACAAATTACGGGTCAATTTTAGAAGGATATTTTTTGTTCCGTAACAGAACCATTCATTGAAAGACTGGCCTCTTTTAGGAGTTAGCTCTCTGTTCTCCGTGACTCCTGTGCACAAGCTTGGAATAAACAGCCATGTGGAGGGGCTCTGGAAAAATGAACGTAAACCTCAGTTGGGAAGTGAGGGAGCTGGATTATTTGCCCTCTTTGATAACCCCATTCTTGACAACCAAATGCTGCTTAATTGAGATTCTATTTTTTTTTTTTGGTGAGTTAAAACACAGTCATGTGTACTGTAATACGTCATTCATTTTCTAGTTGATTCATTTATCCCATAACAAGTTACCATTTATGGGTTAGAAAATAGGGCTGGAAAGAGAAAGTGATTTTTCCCAAAACACTGTGGCTCCTTAGTGGCAGAGCAAGGATGTGGACCCAAGGCCAGCTCTTTTTAATTATGTCCGAACTCCCTCCCTTTATACTGGGGTGGTTGTGGCTTCAAGGAACAGTAGGATGCACAGCTATTGATCCTCTTCCCTCCATAGGAAACATGAAAACACTATTTGTTTCCCTACTGAGAGAATCTTTTGAGTATATTTCATGTGTCTTTGTATCTGGCTTTGAAAGCAGCACCTTTCCTTGTTCCCATGGAAGGATTTAATTACAGTAAAAAGAAAATAAATTAAGGAGGAAGCATGTGGCAACAAGGTGACCTCCTAGAAGACCTTCCTGTGAGTCTGATGACAGGTACAGACTGTACCTGGTGGTTTCTATCTGCATCTCCACTGCAGACGCCACAGCTCGTCCTTCAGATGCCAATTATGGGAGGAAGCCGTATGGTATGAATTTTTTAAGGGCAGGAAGACATATTGTTAAATGCTGGGGCCTTATGTATGGAAAACTTCTCCAGAATACATTAGGACTAGGAGTTATGAAATCTCATTTTGGCGCATACTCCAGAAAGACTTCTCAACTTGTTTGTGTATGTAGGGATGGGGGTGTGGAAACAGGAGACTGAAGATGGAGAGTTAATGCTGTACTTTAAGCACTTCTGAATTGTTTTCACTTTTATAAGAAGCATGAATATCTTTTGTAGTAAAAACAATCAACACAATGGTTTTATAACATCTTTTTAAATTTCAAATTGGATGTGCTCCAGCACTTTTAATAGTCAGTAACTGCAACCTTGCTAATGAAGGCTAAGGTGTAGCACGTTGAAGCATCCCATAGGCTTGAGTATAAAGCCAAAGGAAATAATACGGACCCTAGGAAATAAAACAGACTACATTTAATAGCTATGCTAGTTTGAAAATGAACCAGATGCTCCTCTTACACATCATTACAGCTCAAATATAACAATGCCAATAAGAGCTATTATTTATCAAGTATTTGTGTTATCAGAAAATATCTGTTTTTCTATACTGTATGAAGTGATATTAAGATATAAAGTTTATGCTATTATTAGTGTATTATTACTAATATTATCTGAAAATAAGTTCTACCCATAGCTACAATGAAAAGTAGACCATAAATAGAGTAAAAAGGATATGTCTCTACTACTTTTCTCAAGGACTCTAAAAATTGAAGTGTTTGTATCTTTGACAATTTCTTCATAAGCCTTCTTAATATTCCTTTGGTTACATAATTTCTTTTCAAAAACTCTGCATCTGCTTTTCACCAGATTTGGGTTAGGATTTCAAGCCTTGACTCTCCCTAATGAGAGTAGAGAGCCATTTATTATTAAGGAAAACTGAATTATTGCATTGCCTTATGCTGGCTTTTTATCTTTTAGAGAAGCGTGTTATGTTAGTTTTTTTTTTTTAACTTTTTTTATTGAGTAATAGTCATTTTACAACGTTGTGTCAAATTCTAGTGTAGAGCGCACTTTTTCAGTCATACATGAACATATATATATTCATTGTCACATTTTTTTCTCTGTGAGCTACCATAAGATCTTGTGTATATTTCCCTGTGCTATACAGTATAATCTTGTTTATCTATTCTACAATTTTGAAATCCCGTCTATCCCTTCCCACCCTCTGCCCCCTTGGCAACCACAAGTTTGTATTCTATGTCTGTGAGTCTATTTCTGTTTTGTATTTATGTTTTGTTTGTTGTTTTTTTTTTTAGATTCCACATATGAGCGATCTCATATGGTATTTTTCTTTCTCTTTCTGGCTTACTTCACTTAGAATGACATTCTCCTGGAGCATCCATGTTGCTGCAAATGGCGTTATGTTGTCAGTTTTTGTGGCTGAATAGTATTCCATTGTATAAATATACCACTTCTTCTTTATTCAGTCATCTGTTGATGGACATTTAGGCTGTTTCCATGTCTTGGCTATTGTAAATAGTGCTGCTATGAACATTGGGGTGCAGGTGTCATCCTGAAGTAGGGTTCCTTCTGGATATATGCCCAGGAGCGGGATTCCTGGGTCATATGGTAAGTCTATTCCTAGTCTTTTGAGGAATCTCCATACTGTTTTCCACAGTGGCTTTCCTTGCTTCCATCTCCCACTCTTAATGATTTAGATGTCTTCTTTTACAATTTTGTGTTTATTCTTTTTGTAATTCATGGCAGTTATCTCCTTTCCAGTTATGAGTTTCTCTTTTTGTAGTATCCTGCTTCTTTTCTAGTCAGAGTAGACCTGTGAATATTTCTTTTAGCATGGGTTTAGTGTTGCTAAACTCTTTTAGTTTTTGCTTGTCTGTGAAGATCTTTATCTCTCCTTCTATTCTAAAGGATAGCCTTGCTGTATAGAGTATCCTAGGCTGCATCTTCTTTTCATTCAGGACCTTGAATATATCTTGCCACTCCCTTCTGGCCTGTAGTGTTTGTGTAGAGAAATCAGCTGAGAGCCTTATGGGGGTTCCCTTGTAACTCACTCTTTGCTTTTCTCTTGCTGCCCTTAGGATCATTTCTTTATCCTTGACTCTGGCCATCTTGGTGATGATATGTCATGGTGTGGGTCTGTTAGGATCCTTCCCGTTTGGGACCCTCTGAGCTTCCTGTACTTGGATATCTGATTCCTTTAGGTTTGGGAAGTTTTCAGTCATGATTTCTTCCAATACCTTTTCAATCCCCTTTGTTCTTTCTTCCCCTTCTGGAACCGCTATTGTGCGTAGATTGGCACACTTTATATTATCCCATAGGCCCCTTATATTGTTTGCATTGTTTTTTATTTGTTTTTCTCTCAGCTGTTCTGATTGGGTGCTTTCTGTTGTCCTGTCTTCCAGGTCACTTATTTGTTCCTCTGCATTATCTAGCCTGCTTTGTACAGCCTTTAGGTCAGCTCTCATCTCAGCAAATGAGTTTACTAATTCTACTTGGTTCTTCTTTATAGCTTCTATTTCATTTTTGATGTATTTTATATCTCTAAACACTATTTCTTTTAGCTCCTTCAGTACTTTGATCACTCCCTTTTTGAAATCTTGATCTAATAGGCCATTAATGTCTATTTCTTGATCATGCTTTCAGAGGATTTCTCTTGTTCTTTTAATTGGGAGTGGTTCCTCTGCTTCTTCATATTGCTCATATCTCTGGCGCTGTGGCTTAAGGAGTATCAGTTATCTAGTTCTCCTGGAGACGGTGTGCTCTTGATGATTTTATTGAGAGGGCTTTGTGTCTTCACCGTTTTGTGAACTCAGCTTGTTGTTTCCAGAGGCCCTCTGTTGGTGCCCTCGTCTGTGCTGCTCCCAGTGGCTGTCGGCTAACAGATCGTGCCCCCTCCCAACACTATGTCAGGTGCTGAGCTCTTCCCAGTGGGTGGGCAGGTCACTCCCCCTCGCTATGCCGCAGTCAGATGCTGCACTCGGGCAAGGCAGGTGGGTGGATCGCACCCCCTCCCAGCACTGTGGTCAGGTGCTGCATTCCTACCAGGAAGGGGGGTGGCCACCTGCCCTCTCCTGGTGCCGGGCGCTCCACTGCTCTGTGCAGCTGCCCACTCCTCTCCGCCTCAGGTTGGCACTCAGAAGGCGGCTCGGGGAAGACCATGGAATGGCCCCGCCCCTGCTCTGTGCCAAATCTCAGCTCCTTGTTTGTCTTGGCGCCATGAGTTCTCTGAGGTGCCAGAGCAGAAAGATCTTATCTGCCTTGGGCTGTAAACAAGTCTCAGTCCTGCCTAGGAGGTTGCAGAGCCCCCAGGTGCGGATTCAGGTCTCGGCCCCACCCCCACCCTGGCCCTGCACACAGGAGGAGATGGCGGCTGTGGCTGTGCCCCGCCTCTCTTCTTGGGAGAAGTGCCAGTAATGGCACTTCGGGTCTGAGGAGACAAAGGTTATGGCGCCACTCCCCACAGGGCACACCAGCCATGTTGCTTTGCTTTTTCACAATTTATGGGGGACTGAGGTTGTTCTGCTCCATATCCCCTCCCAGCCACAGCGTGCAGCACCCTGCAGTCCCCCAGGGCTGCCTCAGTGCAGCTGCCCCAGTCCTCCGCCCGGCTCGGGCTGCCTGCCCCGGCCCCCAGCTGCCGGCTCCCATCTTGGGCTAGGTCCCTTTGTGCCCATTTAACACAGTTCTGTCGGTCAAGGGGTGCTCGGGGCAGATCTGAGCCTCAGAGTCTCCCCCTCCATCCCGCTGGCCTCTGCATTGGAGAGGGGAGACCCAGCGAACGAGCGCTAGTTCTCCTTTGCTACTCCCTCCCTGCGGGACCGGTCCCACACTGTTTTGCTTTTTCTTCTTTCTTTTTTCCTTTCCTCCTACCAGATTTTTGGCATCTTTGCTTTTTGAAGAGGGCGGTTCTGTCGGAGTTCGGCAGGTGCTCTGGTTGGCTGAGTAGGTCTGTAGATGTGCGTTTTGGTGTATTTGTGGGAGAGGGTGAGCTACGAGCATCCTTCTACTCCGCCATCTTGTTTCTCTCTCTGTGTTATGTTAGTTTAATTTCAATTTCATGGAATTTGAAAAAAATTAAATTAAAAATGCAGTTGATACTATGTTTCATTGAAGTAAACTGAGAAAACAGAAAAATGATATCAAGACACTGAAAAAAATTAAGCTATCTGGCAATATTATTTGTAATCAAACTTAATTTGCTAGTTTTCATTTCCCAAGTTAGTAAACTCATCCCTTGTTACATGAGCATAATTAATTCTCATTTTTTTGTTCAGAGGATATAAAAAATATATAAACAATCATTAATTTTCCTTACATTTAATGTTGAAATTCTAGGCTTTGTGAAAAATATATGCTGAAGAATCAAGCTGGCAATAATAATTATATAAATTTGTATTTCTATATAGTTGATAACAGTAAACCCTCACATAACTAATAAAATGAGAAAAAAAACTCCAAGTTGTTTGGGAATCTGGAAGTACTTTCATTTGCTGAGTTGTATGAAGTTATAAAAATAATTTTAAAAGGGTGGCAACATTTTTGATGGTTTGAGAGAAAGTTTTACACAAAATGTTATAAATTTTTGACATAGTGCAATATATTTCAATGTGACTATACAGTGCATAGAAGCATACATAACAGAGCTTGAGTCCATGTGATGCTACAGAAAATGAATTAATTTACTCACTAATTTGAAAAGATTTAGTGGGAAACTATTATGTGGTTTTTTTTTTTTTTTTTTTTTGGCTTTTTCTTTTTAAATGATACACTGAAAGTATAAAAGTTGCCTAGATACAGACAAGTCAGAATAATGCATACAAAGCACTATGGGATGCCTGCGACAATTCTGTTTAGCTTCTATTTTGATGATTTTATATCAGTATCCAAAATGATAAACTCTGGCGTTTTTTTTTTTGTTTTTTTTTTTTTTTTCTTAATCTAGTCCTGCATGATCGCAATTTCCTGAGTTAAACTTAGCATTCACTGCCAACATCTTTGGATATAAACCAAATTCTCTGAGAAGAATTCAGATATCTTCTCAGAGACAGACTCTGTGGAGCACAGTATGAAAAGGTGAGACAGAAGCACCTGTCAGCACATGACTTTTCTCAGGTGCCCACCAAGCCATGGTCTCATACTAATGTAAAATTGACCCTCATGGAAAGAATATGGTTTTGTGCCAGCAGGAACTCATAAAGTGACAGCTGCGTGGCAAAGGATGAGTGTACTAAGCAACTGGATCGAAAGAAAGAAGTATTTTTAAGTGTGACTTAGAAAATTATGGAGAGTATAAAGATTTTTTTCTCAGGAAACAATCTCTACTTACCAGTCCTTACCAAATAGCACAAGTGGGACGTGTGAGCCTAGAAGCAGGATATTTACCTGACTAAGGTGACTAGGGGTGGATATCTCTGTTGGAAGTAAAGAAAATAAGAAAAAGCAAAAAGCAATGTGTCCTCATTTCATTTAGTACAATGTGATTTTATACTTGCTTTGTGCTTAATATTCTGGGATTGAAGGGAGCCGTGTGGAGAACCACAGGTGACCTAGTTAAGCTTTTGATTATACTTTCCAGTGCCCCCTGATCTAGCATGAAGTTAATTAGTATTGTTCCATTCAAGATAGGAAATCTGATTTAGGTGCCATTAATGCATTTTTTATTGAAAGGTAAGATTTTAATCTCCTTCACTAACAGATACAGCAGACAACCTCTAACAATAAATTATAAAATACATTATCACTAGTAATTAAGACATTCTATGGCTTGTGTAACAAAATTGGGATGATTTTTCATGAATTTTAGACTTCTGATACTTATCTAATTATGTGGAGCCCTAGGAATATTTAAATAAACTCTTTTTATCCCTTTTAGTCATACTGCAGTTTTCCTAGTACACATGTAACATTCTTTGAGTGAAATTGTTCATAATCTCCAACATATCTCTGATTTTGATGTTTCTTGGTATCTGATTTTTTCTTGAAATTTTCAGACCTCTCCCTCTTCTTGGGGTCTTTCCTGAGTCTTAAACTCTCTAAAATGTGTCTGAAGTTGAAGTAACCAATGGAATTAGTGGTTGTACTGCATTGGTTTCGTTTACTTGAAAAACACCTTCCTTGAAGGAAGCTGTGCTATTTTGTGACTATAGAGAATAGTAATTTGTGTTTGTTTGTCAGGAAATTTCTCTTCTGGCCTCAAAGCCTGTGGCATGCCTTAGCTTTACCTTCACTCTGTCAGAAGATGGCAAATTATTACTTATGACTAGGAGGTTTACAGAGGCTGAGGAAAGCATAACACTTGTGTCATCACTAGAAAGAACGAATATCATTTCTGGAAACATGAAGAAGAAAAATAAGCTCTCAAGCTTTTAAATATATAATGCACTAGCGTGGCCATGAGAGGACTGTCAGAAATTGTACACAATTTCTGTTGAAAGGTGACTGAAATAAGTCTTAACCATTCCTGAAGAACAGCAGCAACTTATGCTGAAGGGACTGGATTTGAATATCTAAAACTTGACTTCTGGTGCAGGAAGCGAGTCAAAGAATTTGGGTTTGAGCTCAGTGGAAAGAGCATTAGTCTTGGAATTATTCCGGAGACCACATTTGGTTTCCCACTTTGGGATGACCTTGGGCAGTTCATTGAACCTTTCTGAATACACGGATCCTCATTTGCTGGATGACAGATGGCTTTATCTGCACTCTGTGTACTAATATTTTGTTATGGATGGTCAATTGAATAATCAGTTAATGCACTTTGTAAATCTAAAGCTGCCTGATATTGTTAATTAATTAAATATTAAATGAACACTCACTGTGTGCCAAGATCTATATGTGTGCATTACACTTTTGCAAAATACTTAGTACAGTACTGTGAAAATTAGATGCTCATCAAAGACTTCATTAATGAAGTCTCCACCACAATAAACACAGTAACAATAAGAGTTCAAAAACTCTTGGCTGTTGGTATTTTATGTTCTTTTTTCAACCTCCTGATTTTTAGAAAAGAGAAACTTAGATTTAGACACTTAGGCAACTTGTCTAAGGTCACAGTGCCTGGAAACCGATTGGAAAGTAAGTTTAATAGTCAGGGAACTTTTATTTCAAGAATACTCAGTTTTATAAGAAATTTATCTTTTACTAATAATTGAAAGATTTATTTACTGCTTTTATTGTTGAATTTAAGGGCTTAGACTGTGGTTAAACAGACCAGAATCTGAGCAAGTTATTTAACCTCAATAAATCTCAGCCTTGTCTGTGGTTGAATAACTGAGGATGTTGAGGGTGATGGGATGATGACGGAGAACAGTCACAGGGCATTCACCGGGTGTCCAGGCACTTTTCTGAGTATTTGTATGTGCACAAATTCATTTAATACTCACATCAGTCCTATGGGATGATACTACTATTATCTCAGTTTATAGATGAGGAAACTGAGTCACAGAAGTGAGAATAACAGTAGACCTACATCAAATATTTGTTTTGCTAAGTAAACGAGTATTTAAAATATATAAAACACTTCTTTATGGTGTGCAGCTCACAGTAGGCAGTGAATGAATATCATCTGTTAATATTCATTTGGTTATTACTATTCTTTTGGCCTAAGCGTGGGTTCAATTGTAACTTCTTGAGTTACATTTGACTTTGAGTTAGTTACACTTGTCATTCTGGTGTCTAAAAACAACTTAAATGATATGAAGTGAAAATAGGGAGGGCACAAATGATATATTTAAAAATATATGTTATTTCCAAATGCAAAAATAATACATAGATATTGTTTAACATTTGGAGAAGAAAAAAATTTTAAATCATTAATATTATAACAGAAATAAAACAGCTTTGATATATTTCCTTTTTATCTTTCTTATGCATAATTTTAACAACCATGTATAACTAATTTCAAAACTAGTCATACTTGATTTTGTATTTTTGTTCACATTTTTAAACTCAGCGTCATAAAGAATATTTTCCCATATTTTTCATACCCTTTGTGAACATTGTTAACCGTGGTTACCTGCATAATATCCTGTCATTTTCCCACAACATTGCAGATTTGGGGACCCTTAGAATATTGTTATTTTTCACAATTCTGAAAAGCATATCAATGAACATATTTTACGTGGTGTTTACTTATATATTTAAACATCTTTATCTTAGCTAAATTAACAAGAACAAAAACCACAAGCAAGCAAGAAGGTTAAATTCTTGTATGAACTTGAAAGGTATGAACAATTTTTAGGACTTAACATTTATAAAACACTATATTTACATCAAAGTTGTAAATTTTTTAAATAAATAATTGCTGGCTTAAAAAGTTAAGGTAATATAAATATATTTAACACTAGCTTGCTTGAGAAGCAAAACAGTGAATTTCTCCCTGCTCATGGATAACTCTATCAAAGTTGCTTTCAAGATAAAGTTTTTGTACTATAAAATACAGTTTTGAAGATTTAAATATAGAATGTTCATGCATCAAGTATGAGGTTGTTATTAAACTTTTGTTAGGCCTCATCTGTAGGGTAAATCATCCTTTAATCTTCCTTCATAAGTCCCATTCTTAACCATAGATTTACATTTTATTGCAATTCTTGTGACAGTCTTTTTTTTTTTTTTTCAAAAAAGAGCAGCTATATTGAGGTATAGCTGATCTGTAAAAGCCTGCATATATTTGATATTTACAATTTGATGGATTTGGAGATAGGCACACAGCTGTGAGACCATCTTTTTGGTACATCTACATTGAATGACCTTCTTTCTTCTAACCGTCTTTGAAGCTGTGTTTGGTCCTGCTTCCCCCATGGGCTACTTAACCAAACCCACATATATCATTTTTCTCAATTTTCTCCCTTAAACTTTACAGTGTTTGTCCATATTATTATAATACTTCACTTGCAATTTTGTGTCTGTGTCCTATTGTCTTGTTGAAAGGTAGTAAGACAAAAGAGCACAGAACGAGGAGTCAGATCATCTCAATTTAGGATTCTCAATTTTATACTAACTTGGGAACATCACATAACCCATCTTGAGGACTTTGTTTGCATACTTTAAAGATCTGTTCCTCAAGTATGAGATTACTGGTGTGGTGGTGGTTGTTATCTCATTACTGTAACTAATACTGATTACTTACTATGTTCCAGGAACTGTGGATTTTTTTTTTAATCCTTACAATGATGCTATGAGTTAGGTATAATCATTATTACCATTTAAGAGATGAGGAAATGGAGGCGTGGAGAGGCTGAGTTTAACAACACATTTGCCAAGCTGCTCCCTGAAATTGTCAACGGCATGGTCTTGTGACTATAGCTGTCTAGCTTTTTCTCCTGTTGCTTGAGAAAACCTGCCCAGTATGGATGCATGTTGAGACTCTGGTATTGCCGCAAAGCTTTGTAGCCATGGATGGAGCCAAAGATACAATAAATTGTACCAAAAATTCATTTGGGCACTCTTACGAAATGCAGCTATTCTGGAGACACATCTATTAAAAAAGTAACTGACTAGAATAATTAGGAATAAGCCCAAATATCCAAATTTTGCCATTCAGAAAATATATCGGGGTCAGCAGTTAAAACCAGTAGGAAGTCCCATGCTTACCCACTGTAGTAGCATTATTTGGAAAAAGGGTAAATCCTGATTGCTGGATTTTTGTGGTAAATGTCATGCTCTCTGTGTCATTACTGATACCTGTTTTAGAATTTTTAAAGAAGGTAATGCCTCTTTAAGAAAGAAGAAAAAAATAAAAAGTCAACTTATTTTTATAAATAAATAATCTATAAATAACAATTTAATGGGAGGAAAACTGTCATATAACATAATAAATATGGCTTTTGTTGTCTCCTTTGTTGTTGCCGCTAACCCCCCTTTTATACTCCTTGGAAAGTAAGCATTTGCTGGTGTTTGTACCCAGCTTACCATTTTACTGTTATTCAGTAAGGAAATTTTGTAGGAAATTCTGTAGGACATTTTGACTAAGTGATGTAAGGACTCCTTAAATACATGCATTTAAGAAATAAGAAATTTCTGCATGCCCCATCCTCACTGTGTACCGCCACAATGACTTCTAAAAAATCTGATCAGAGATGCATCTCGAATAACCAAGTATACATTATTCTGATGATAAGAAAAATTTTAAAAAACTCAAAGAACTAAATATTTAAATGTTAACAGGAGTAATTTTTATGTCAAGGTGTTTGCAACAGAAGATGAGAAAATTATTGTATATATTTATGGAAATATTTACTTTAAATATGTATGTCCAGGGAAAAAGCAGGTACCACTCAAAATGAATGTAACCTCTGGCACAAAAACAGACACATAAATCAATGGAACAGGATAAAGAGCCCAGAAATAAACCCACATACCTATGGTCAATTAATCTATGACAAAGGAGGCAAAAATATACAATGGAGAAGAGACAATCTCTTCAATACATGGTGCTGGGAAAACTGGACAGCTACATGTAAAACAATGAGATTAGAACATTTTCTCACACCGCATATGGAAATAAACTCAAAATTAATTAAAGACCTAGATGTAAGACCTGAAACCATAAAACTCCTAGAAGAAAACATAGGCAGAACACTCTTTGATGTAAATCATAGCAACAATTTTTTGGCTCTGTATCCTAAGGCAAAAGAAAGAAAAGCAAAAATAAACAAATGGGACCTAATTTAACTTTAAAGCTTTTGCACAGCAAAGAAAAACCACTGACAAAATGAAAAGGCAACCTATGAATGGGAGAAAATATTTGCAAATGATATGACTGATAAGGAATAAATATTCAAAATATGTAAATAGCTCATATAACTAATTATCAAAAGACAAACACCTGGGTTTTAAAACTGGACAGAAGACCTGAATAGACATTTTTCCAAATAAGACATATAGATGGCCAACAGGCACATGAAAAGATGCTCAAAATTGCTAATCATCAGAGAAATGCAAGTTGAAACCACAACTAGATATCACCTCACACCTATCAGAATGGCTATCACCAAAAAGAACACAAATAATAATTGTTGGCGAGGATGTGGAGAAAAGGGAACCCTCATACACTGTTGGTGGGAATGTAAATTGGTGCAGCCCCTGTGGAGAATAGTAAGGAGATTCCTCAAAAAAGTAAGACCAGGACCACCATAAGATCCAGCAATTTCACTCCTGGGCATATATCCAAAGAAAATGAAAACACTAATTGGAAAAGATGCATGCACCCCAATGTTCATAGCAGCATTATTTACAATAGCCAAGATTTGGAAGCAGCCTAAGTGTCCATAAACAGATGAATGGATCAAAGAGCTGTGGTACACACACATATACACACAAATGGAATATTACTCAGCCATAAAAAGAATGAAATTCTGCCATTTGCAACAACATGGATATGGACCTTGAGAATATTCTGCTTAGTGAAACATCAGAGAGAGAAAGACAAATACTGTATTTTATCACTTATATGTGGAACCTAAAAAATAAAACAGATGAATGTAAATAACAAAAGAGAAACAAACTCACAGACATAGAGAACAAACTAGTGGTTACCAGTGGGAGAGGGAAAAGGAAGGGGCAAGACAAGGGTATGGGATTAAGAGATAGAAACTAAGGGAGAGGGGAATAACTTAGTGATAGAGCACATGCTTAGCCTGCATGAGATCCTGAGTTCAATTCCCAGTGCCTCCATCAAAAGAGAAAGAGATATAAACTAATATATAGATTTAAAAAACAGGATATATTATACAGCCAAGGGAAATGTAACCATTGCTTTGTAATAATTTTAAATGGAGTATAATCTATAAAAATATTGAATGACTATGTTGTACACTTGGAAAAAAATCTTTATAAAATTAGAACTTGGATTCATCTTCAGAAAAAGGAATTCAAAACCTCATTCATCTATCAGACATATTTATTACTGAAAAAGCAATCTGCCTATTTGCATATAATATTCTAAATAAGAACCATCTGCTCATAAGAAAGCTAAGACAAGGCGTATCTCACATACAATGGAATATCCTTTTACTAAAACATGTTTGCACCTGAAAAAAAGGAATGTAACCTGTTATCAAATGGTATCAGAATCTTAGGGAAAAAGCACTAATTATTAAGGAAACCTAGTTTTTTTACCAACCTATTTCCTATATTGTAGGTGGGTTGATAGATCTGACTTCTTATATGTCCCTAATTCTCTCCACGTTGTTTGTTTCTTGGTGTACTGAATTATTTCTTGAAAAATACTGTACTGACAGAATAATCTGAAAGTATTTTAATAGAGCTCCTATCAAATAATGTTTCACTTTCTTTCTCTTATTGACTTCTTAGGTTTATTTGTGCTGTGAAGTCTATAATTTTTGATCAGAAAAACTTCATTAGAGATGTAGAAAGGCACTTTTTCTTTTTAACACCAAACATTATGCTGTATGTTTATGTAATACTACTAAATAAACACTTTGGTCATTGACATATAAGCTAAAAAGTATAGTTGTTCAGTTCTGCTATTTGAATTGTTAAAAATCAGGTAGTAAAATTAAATTTTATTTATAAGGTGTTACATAGATGTTAATTATAATTAACAAGAGTGGAAGCTTCTTGCAGTGAAGGATGGTAGATTTCTTTGGTAGCATTTGCCATAATTCTGAGTACATGATATCAAATGAATACATGTTGAGTTACATTATTCAAAGTTGAATTTGGATATCACCATATATTCTCATAAGGACATAAAAATGCTAAATAATGTAGTTTTTTGTCTTTTAGGACCTAGAAGTCACAGTGTTATTTCATTGGCTAGACTGGGCAACTAATTTTTGAAAGCTTGGTCTGTACTGCAACCTCGGGGTTTTTGGTTTCATACCAGAATGCAAATCTGAAACTTTGTCATAAGCTAATTTTATCTAATAAACCAACTGTTCTTGGCTTTCCTCATTTCAGTAGCCTGTTGGGCACTGGAACTTAGTTACCGATTGCTACTAGGTTTTGAAATAGTTGAGTGAGTAGCCAGATGTGATGTGAGACAATTAAGGATTGCCAGGCAAGAATAGTAAGCAGTTACCCATCATGAAAGGGAAAGTGGAGAGTATGCTGGTCCCTGGCCCTTGAAAGGGTTTGATGACTCCCTTTTCTTCTGTCCCATGTACGATCACTTGACCTTTCTTTGCCTCCACTCTGTCACATGGGTTACTTACAAAACATATGGCTTCGATAGCATATGAAATACTCTAAGAATATTTATGACATTTTAATAGTTATAAAAACTAATTTGCTCAGATGACCTTCCATGCTACCACATGGATTTCTTTTTTTTCTTATATTGTATTCAGTTCACAGGGGAAAAGAGTGAGTAATCTATTGTATTCTTCCTTTCTTCTAATAGACGCTAAGAATATGACCAATAATGACAGATCCCACACACTGAATGCCAGTCATGTGTATAGTATTTTCATATATGTGATCTGATTTGATCTTCCTATTGACTTAACGCAGACACAATGATTGTCATTTTATAGGAACCAAGGAAACTAATGTATGGAGAAAACAAATAACTCTAAAAAGGTTACAGTAGGCTGAGACAAAATTTCATTTTAGGCATTTCTGACTCCAAAGATTCTTTTTATTACATCATGCTGCATTTGATGTTCTAAATTCAAATGCTGCCGAAGTGTAAATTGTACCTGTGAAACCCAGACCCTCCACTTCCACTCATGAAGGTCACTCCTGTTGACTGTTTTGTGTGTAATTTTCCACCTTTTCTTTATAATTTTTCAAAATCAACTTCTTCTCCTCCTTCCGTCTTTTTCTCCATAACTTGTTACATAGTACTTTTAACAAAAATTCAATCCTGTTCACCTTCTTTCATAGATTAATTTTTGAAGCAAGAGTACTATATTGTGGACACTTTTTCAAATCAGTTAGATGCATCTTTTCAGTTTAAATCACTTCCAGGTCATCGTCCAGGCACTACTGCATTGCTCCTTTGTAATTTTATTGACTATGTTCTTTATGTCGGCATTACCTGTATCATAGCTTCACAGTTGATGAAATCCTTGGCTTGCATTCTGTATTTCCCTTCCATTATGTTTCTTGCTGTCATTCTCAGCACTCCTGAACATCAGTTTGTATCCATCTCAGGTCCTGAGCTCACAGTTCATCTTCAGCCAACAATACGGATACAAAGGACTATCACTTGAACAGACTACATTGTCCCCCTGGCGGTCAAATGGAGGTGCACCCTTCAGGACAGGAAAATACTGTTCATGTTTCTTTTCCCCGTAGCCCACTACCCTACACATCCTCGCATCGCAAGATGTAGAAGGAAGACTGGAAGCCTACATAACATAAACAAGACCTTCTAGATACAGTCTCACTATCCCTGGTTCTCAGGTTTCAGTGTCTCCCACCAACGTCTTATAGATTTCTGGCTGAAGAAAGACATCACGAAGAGAGAAATTAATCTTCCTGGTGGAAGACTTGCCTAATCATGGTGTAGACTTGACTTAATCACTTGTCATTTGAGATAGTCGCCCATAGAACAGCCAGTTCTGGCTATTTACAGGATCTACTGCAAAGCAGGGCTTGGGCCAAGGTGTAGAAGGAAATTTATAAGTGCGTGTTAGGGTGTAATATTAGGTTACAAGGCTTGATTCATACATTTCAAGCTTATAGGCCAGGCTGTTAAAATTGTTCTTTCCAGTTACATAAACAACAATTGAAAGTATGTCATTAAAAAGCAGCACAAAGTGGAACACATTGTTTTTCCAATATTGTTGGCCATAATATGTTGGAATAGAATACAAATATTTTCCTTTATTTTGATTTTGAGATTTTTGAGCTAGAAAAGTGATACAGGAATAGATGTGAACATATCTGCCAGTATTTTGTATTTGGTTAAGGTCTATGTCAACTGAAAAACAAAATTCTATCATTTGGAACAGTTAAATCAAAAATTAATGCTGAAACAGGCTGCTTCTTTAATTGGTTATCATAATCATTTGTGATATAAAGATTCTGAAATCAGAGACAGGCTTGGGGATATTTTAAAGCAGTGATGGTGCAGTTGAGGGCCCACTCAGCACACCGTCCTCAGTATCTCTAGCCTGGCAGGGCCAGCAGCCTGAGGTTTTATTTGTACGATGTTTCAGGGAGCATCACTGCTGTGAGAGGAATGACCCTGAAGTGTCTGGGACTGGGATTCCAAATTAGTCTGTATCCTTTTGAGATCAGAGAGTTTCTAATGAACTCAATGACTGTTGATCCCCATTTAATAGCAATATTCTATCTCTTTCGCATTATGATAGGTAGGATGAGTCTGGAAAGTAGAAGGAAGAGGGCAGAAGGAGAGGTGGTGGGTCCTTGTATAAAATGGAAAATAGAGAGATGTGAAATGGGTTATGTTTTCCCCTAGTAGTATAGTGTGCGCAGCTCTCCAACTTTATTCCAGTATTCTCCATCTACCTACGTAATGAACACACACACACACGCACACGCACGCACATGCGTGCACACAAGGCCCCACGTAGCCCCCACCTCTGGTTTGTTCATGCCCCATAGTAGAGCAGGGGAGATGCAGTGACACCGCTCAGGGGTACCATACATCACTGTTTGGCAGAAATACCTGGAGACTTTCCTGAGAATCACTCTGCAACTTGTCAGAAATACACATTCTTGGGCCCCACCCCCGACTTAGTGAATCAGAAACGCTGGGGATGGGGACCAGCAGCCTGCGTTGTAGGCATTCTGATGCAAGCTGTTCGAGAAGCACTGAATTAAGTTTCTAAGAATTTCGTTTGAAACATAATTCTTGAAAAGCATTTGCCCCTACATTTTCATTTTTAAATCTTTCCAGAGCGAGTTCAAACCCCACCTCCTCCTCCGCCTTCCTGGACCCCCGTGGTAAGCGAGCTCTTCTTCCTCTCAATGTGCTGGAAGCGTTTCACACCACACTAAGGGGCCTTGTAAGGCACTGTCTTGTACTACAGTTGTATTTGCACACAGTTTATGGCCCTGGCCAGACTAATAAGGAGGGTAACTTTATTTCACTTACCTTACTCACTCTTTTTTTTTTTTTTTTTTTTTTTTCCCAACCTTGCATAGCTCCTGGCTTGTGATGGGCCATATTAAATAGCTGGTGAACAGTGACTGTGGAGTCAAGGTTCTGTTATATCAGAACACTTGGAATTTCACTTAGCCTGTATAGTGTGCATTGAATTCTTCAGCCACGGAAACCAGCCTTCGCAAGTACAGAAAAAAAATTCATGTATTGAGCTGCTTTTGAGAGCCAGGCACAGGTTACTTTAAAATTTGTATTGAATACCTGCTACAAGCCAGACCTCATGTCATATACTGGGGGAAATGTGATACGGCATCTGCCCTTAAGAAACATGCACCCTGTCGTTTCTTACATCTCCCGTGTAGCCTTCCCGACACCACTGCATCTACGCTAGGCCACACCCAATCTAACCAAACCCTCAAGACACTCAACCATACAACCTTGTTTTATTTTCTTAAGAGCATTTACCATTATCTCAAAATTTCATGTGTTTTTTTCTTGCTATCGTCCTTTTGTTTATTGTCTACCCCTCTCCCAGCTCCATCAGAATAGAGACTGCCCGGTATGTGCACAGCTGTATCTCCGATGCCTGAAAGAGGAGCTGGCCCATAATATCCGCTCATTAAATATTTTTGAATGGGTGCGTGACTTCAAGGGTGAACATCCTTATGAGGAAGACATTTTAACTCCCATCACAGGTAAAGAAAGTGAGGCTTTAAGAATTTAAATGAAATGCCCAAATAATGTAGAGCCTAGAATTCAAGTTAAATTCTTTCTAATTCAAAAGCTTGTACTCCTTGCTTGCACCATCTGTCTCCACATGATTTTTCCCCTTCAGGGTCTCTCTCTCTCTCTCTTTTCTCAAGGGTGCACAGGAATTTGAGCTGCAGTTCTCAATACAGATTGCTTGAAAAGTGTGCTTGAAAACTGCTCAAAATGTTAGGGAGCTTTGCATTTAAGCATTATTTTTTTTTATGAATTGCAATACCTAGGAATACCACAACCGTGCAGAGAACCCGTGCTCGATACTTTTGGTGTCTGGAGACCCAGCTTGTGGAAGCTTCCTTGAATTGAATCAAAGAATCAGAAAGATGGGATTAAAGAAGCAGTTAGCTAACATATTGCCAGTTCAGTGAACTGACCGCAGGAACCTTGGCCATGGGTTGCTTTTAAAGAGACCTGTGCAAGTGATGGGATGACCTTGGTGGTGGTGATAATTTTTCCTCCTTTCTGAATATTTTGTTTTCTGTTTCTGATACTGTGGGAAGCAGAAGGCTCATGAAGAACTTTAGGAGGCTTTTTCTTTTTAACAGGACTCCAAGTCTCCCCTGAATCTCACTCATTTCAGTTCTTTTATACTGTAGGCATTCACATTGGACCTTTTCTCATTAGCTTCAAAATATCGAGTAGCAGATTGTTATAATAACAAATTCACCTGTTACAGACTAATGAGGTTTTATACAGATAATGATGACAGGGGATTTAGATGGTGAAATGAGGTAACTTCTTCATGGGGCTCTCACAGTACTTTGGGAAGGCAGTAGGCTTAACAAGAAGAATGTTCTGGACTTGAATTCTGGTTCTGCCACCATCAGAAAGCACTTATCCTCACTGAGCCGCAGTTTATTCTTCTTTCACATGGAATTCATCGTGATTACATGATAGGGATATTTGAGAAATAAGTGAGCTAATGATTGTGAAGGCCTTAAGACAGACCATGCTTGATGCATAGTAGGTGCTGCAAAAAGGTGTATTGGACTTATTATTTTAACATAGGATAATAACTAATGAATGTGCTCTTGGGTATAACGGATCAGTAATCCTTCAAAAACTAGGCTGGGGCCTGGAGCGGGAAGTGATGCTGCCTGCAACTGTGTGTCTAGTCGTGGAGGCCAAATGACCTCGGGGTCCTTAAAAAGGCCACCTTCTAGTCTAATTGAGTGAGGATCATCATGGCTGTAATTTGGTTTGGCCTTACTTCTCCAGAAAATGGCATTATAGTTGGATTTTTCTAACCGTTAACACCCATTAACCTTTCGTAATTCCAAGAGTCTATTACTGAATTCTGCTCTGGTTCACATTTTCAACGTGAACCTCTATTATTTTTCTCCACTCACAGGAAAGATGACAGCTTCGCTTAAGAATGTTTTCTACAAGTGAGCATGCTGTACAATTTCTGTGGTGGTAAAAAGAATGGAACGTGTTATTAAAGTTGGGTCTTTGCTTAAAATATGTTTTGGTGCTGTAAACATGGGATTTGGGCTCGAAACACCAAGTTCTGCCACTTCCCATCTGGTATGACCTGAGACTTAACACTACTCTGCTATAAAATAAGGCCAGTAATGCCTACCTCACAAGGTTATTGTATGGGTTACATTAAATAAGATTATGCATATTCAACACCTTGAAAGGCAGAAATTAACAATCGTTAATGCTTTTGCTTACCGCCTTCCACAAACCACACAAAGCTCTACACCAACCCTCTCTCTGCCCAGATTCTGCACTGATGAGATTATGAGGCGTGTCCTAAGGATGCTGCAGCTGCAGCTCATAAAATAGAGCTCCGTGTGTGTGTGAAGAAAATTGTCATAAGAGGGGCTTCCAGAATCACATCACTTCTTTCAGGCAATGCAGCATCTTCCATTGAATCATAGGAATAGTTGAACCAAAGGTCGCCAGTTCATCGCCCTGTTTTATGGCAGAAGAATCTCTGCAGATTCCAGCATCAGATATGATTCTCCCACTCTGAAATGTGGGAAGTATTCGGGAATGTTTTTAAGATGGCTTCTTTCTCTGCACTACATCATGCAGTATGAAAGAGTGGAATGGAGTCACTTTACAGTGGAGAAGCCTAACGGACACTGCTTCAGCCGGGTGATCCAGTTTCACATAAACAGTCATAGATCACATCGACAGAATGTTCCCTTGACATGATGTGATGAGAATGGCATTTTCTTCTGTGGTCTTCCACAAACACCATCACCCTGTCTTATCATGAGAGAAACAATAGAAGAATCCCAACTGAAGGGTGTTCTACAAAATACCCGATTAGTACCCCTCAAAAATGCCAAGGTAACAAAAAACAAGGAAAACCTAAGGATCAGTCAGTCATACAGAGCCAAAGGAGACATGGCAACTGAATATAATGTGGTGTCCTGGGGGAGACCCTAGAAAACAAAGAAGAAACCAGGTAAAAACTAAGGAAATTTGAGTAAAGTATAGATTTATGGTGAGAAGTCAAAACAGAGTGCAGCTGATGAATATTGAACTGGACTTTCATCTGCAAATGTGGATCACTTCAGTCCTTGCTTTGAAGGAACTGAGAAACCAAACCTCCTCTAAATTTTCTTCTTAAGCTTTTCTTTTCCTTCTTCAATAGAAATTCTGTATTAAGTACTCAACAAATACCAAGTAACAACTGCGCATCTGACACAGGGCTTGTAAGAGAAAGCCCGTTGTTATTTTAAAGGGTTCAAGCTGGAATCAGGTGGATAGGACTGGTATCCTGGGTCTGCAGTTAGCAGCTTTGTTACCTTGGCCAGTCAGCTTCACCTTCCTCATTCTTCTCTGGCAAGGCCATTGGGAGGATTCAAGATATATGTCAAATACTGGGCATATGGGTAGATAATTGATACATGGTAAAAGGCATTTTTATTACATGTGGGGAGATAGGAAAACCTCAGTAACTGGTGGGAGGAGTTGTACTGAAAGCCAGCTTTCAATTTCTTTCAATTTTCCTGAGCCTTGTTTGAATTTTAATTTTATTAAATGAGCCTGCCCCATGAACAACATTCTCATTTGGGTTTATTTTGTAGGGAGAAAGTAGTATTAACTGATGCATCTCCTTATCTTTTATTCACTGTGCATTGTTTACAGATTACAGCCACAGCCATGCCCAGAAGTCCAGCAGTTCAGCATTGATGGTCTGAGGGTCGTACTAGAACCAGCTTGCACTGATGGATTCTTTATTGTCAATGGAATCAAACACAGGCTGACTCTTACATATGGTCTATGCTATAGTGATGAGTGTTCAAGTGAGAAGAGACTTGAGAGCTCATCAAATCTTAGATCCACCTCCATGTAGTCATCTGTAAGAGAATATGAATGACTTCTTGATGTTCATTGACAGTACGAGTCTTGCTGCTTATATCTGGTGGTCCAAATATGTAGCTTCTCTTTCTACCAGCAATTTTCAGTGCCTTCATTTTATAATCTCATCATAAAGATTATCTGCAGATGGCTCTTATCCAGGTCCATTTCCCTATGAAAAACTGAGTGGAAGCAATATTTACTTTAGGGTGGTGTGTTCAAAACTGTTTTATTCTTCTATCCCTCTAGAGGTAGAACTTGATATCCAGGGGCCAAATCTCAGGAGCCTATCTGTTCCTCATTGGCTTGGCCTCTCAAAATAAGTGTGTCTTCTGAATTACGTCCAGATACATGGAAACAGCCACGTGAGAATGGCTTTATCTTCTTCCAGCTCATTGGCTGTAAGGAAATCGTTTAACTTCTCTAAATGCTGGTTTCTTCCTCTCTAGAAATGGAGGTGATAATATCTACTTTTCTGAGCTATTTACATAAATATAGAGTATATGTAAGGGGTTACACATGGCCAGCAAATACCAAGTCCTCAAAATACTGCAAAATTTTGTGAATTATTTCTTACTATAAGACTGTTATTAAAGACAATATGGATCTTGTCATTTAAAGCTTCATATAAAGGAACATCAGCATGAAAAAATTTTACTGGAACAAATTTCATAAAAATATGTCTGTCTGCCTGTATGTATGTATGTATGTATAGAAAACCAATATTTTTCCAAGCACACAACATATAACATATAAATACATGTATAACATAAATAGATGTATAATAGATTTAACACATGTTATATATTATTATATATGGTGTATATAATGTATAAGTGAATACATAAATATGTAAATATAACATGTAAATAATAGTGATAGAGATAAAGATTTTTTTTCTTTTTGCCAAATTTTTTTCTTTTAGATGATAGACCTTTAATTCTCTTTCCTTCCAACTAAATTTTGATTGTTCAATTTCAGCAATCTATTATAAACCACGTTAGATCACTTTTAGAAGCAAGAACGACCTCACTTGCAAATATGTCATACCTTTTATTTCAAGAGAAAAAAATGAAAGCAGTGAGGTTGAGTGACATGCTCCTTAAATCACACTGTTAGCTAATGGTAGGCTCAAAGTGAGGCTAGGCTGGTGCTTCCTGGTGTTCTTCTGAACTAGCCCGTGTAGTCACACTCAAAGTCAGAATGAGACCTCATGAACCTATTTTCAGTCCAGTAAGTTTAAGCCATTCAGGAAGCTATGCTAATGGAAAGTTCAATGAACACCCTCCGAAGTACTTAAAACATATACTGGGAAATGGCAGTTTGTGCTTCTGTGCTCTTGAAAACTATGACATAGATAAACAACAAGGTCCTACTGTACAGCACAGGGAACTATATTCAATATCTTATAATAGCCTATGATGAAAAAGGATGTGAAAAGGAATATATATGTATAACTGAATCATTATGCTATATGCCAGAAATTAACACAACGTTGTAAACCGACTATACTTCAATTAAAAAAAATGCACAGAAGAAAGTATTTGTGCACTATTTAATACCTTCAGGGAAAAAAAAAAAAAGAACTGACAATTGTCTGATGCAGAATTAGGCTCTGAGATATCCACAGGAGGGCAGACTCATATCCAGAAAAATTTCTGTTTACCTGTGAGTAACCTCCCGTAAATATTACCTATGGAATTCACCTTTCAAGTACTGCCAGGGGACCCCCATTGATTTCTTTTCAGTCATGAACCCTGAGTGACAGGGAGAAGCACAATAAAATAAACAGCCAACGCGTTGCCTCAGAGCTGGCAGCAAAGTCACATCATGAGTTATCTCACAATGAAGGAAAACCAAAGTAACGAGATAATCTGCCTGTAAATTTAAAATTATATGATCTGATGCCACTGACTTCTGTATAATGACATTTACAAAATTAGATGATGTAACAATCTTATGAAGTGGTTTATGGAATTTTAGAACAATGCTCATTTAACCAATAAAGAATGCCAGGTTTAGACAAGCTAAGTGGCCAATCCAAGTTCAAATAAATATTGAGTCATGGAATGTTACGAAGACCGAGATCTTTGGCACTTAGTTCTGTGCTCTTTCAACTGAACCATGTCACACTATTTTTTGAGCGATTCGATTGACTGACATAAGTAGCAAGCTATGTTCCTTAACAAGGTGCTGGCCAGGCTATGACCCAGCCTTGATGGAAGATGGAGGGGTGCAGCTTACCTGAGCACCTGCAGTGGGCGCTCTGCTCACAAGAAGTCAGCAGAGCCAGAACCAGGTATTCAAGAGTAATGGAAGCAAAGAGGAAGAAGCAGCCACATCAGCACGGAAAATGCATTTAAGCCACAACTTCTAGGCCAAGTTCAGATCAATTTAGCAAACTCGCTCTGTGTTTTTATGCTGTGCCAGCATTGTTGACCAGTAGCACAAATTGTTTTTGATACCATGTGTTGTGATACTGTATCACAAAGATGGTGCATGATCTTTGCAATTTTCTTTCCTTACACAGGCTAAATATTTGATTAAGAAATAGTTTAGTTACTAGCAACATTTGTGAAATGATAAGGAAAGATGCCAGTATTGCTGTGTGGGTGTGATGCTCTCACACACACACACACAGACACACACACACACACGTATGTGTATGCATGTGGTCAGGGGTGTTAAGGAGTGACTATGCTAGTGAATGTCTTCAGTAGAAAACCTGATTGACTAACGTTGGCCACTGTGTCTTTCCTGAACTGGAATAAATGTATATATATCTCCTTAGAAATTCAAATCTGTCCATACCTTTCACATATAATGTACTTTGTAAGGAGTGAGAGACCCCACAAATATATATCATAATTGCTACTCATTAGACATTCTCGTCTAGTCATTGAGCATAGCGCATACTCAGATAATTCCAATAGTCGTCTGGCAGATTGTGATAAGTGCTATAAAAGGGTTACGCCCTGAAGGAGCACAGAAGAAGGCCATTTGATTTAGACGTGGGGTGTAAAAACCATTTCTCAGGAGAAATGACATTTGGCTAAGCCCTGAATTGTGAAAAAGATGCTGGTGTGGGATGACGAGAGGTCTTCACAGTTTACAGCTGTTGCTGCAACCAGAAGCCAAAGGGGTCCTGCCTGAAAGTCGTGGGAGGAGGAATTCTGCCCTTGTAGAGCAAAGATGTGTGAGCACTTCAGAATATTTTGAGTTGTTGGGAGATATGGGTGGGGTTTTGGTACCTGATTTTTATTATTCACTCTCTTTTCCATTAGTATCCTGACCAAAGTATGATGCCCATAGAGTGCAAGGCAGAGATCCACAAATCAGCTTTGTTCAAGCATCACATGGAGGGGTCTACCCTCCCCCTCTGGTACTAGTTTTAAAAATAAAAGAGTGGTTCAAGACAAGTACAGACATGTCCTTCTAATATTCCCCAGCAGACAGAAGTCTTCATGGATGTTTTGTTTCCCGGGCCAAGGCAGGAACGTGGGTGGGGAGAGCCTAAATGTTTTTCCCTACAATAGCTATTGACAAAGAAAGAAAAATAATACACGTCTGTTTTACTTCTAACATTTGTCTTTTATCTTACCTCATTTACCAAACTCTCACGTGAGGCAAGCTAACATGTCATCCTAAAGACTGATCTCTGAGCTGAAAAGGGAAATAAAACTGCATATATCAACTTGGTCCACAGGGACTTAGACTCAGTGAAATATGGAGAATGGATCATATTACATTTGTAATGATGCAGCTAATGAATAATGAATATTCTGATGCTATCTTTGGGTAGTCATCTGTAAACATATGTTTTTTTTTTTTTTCAGGACTTCACGGGATGTTGATTTTATGCAAACTAGAAATTCTCTGCCATCTGTAATGGCAAACAAGTTCTCAGTACTTTGGCTAATAATAGATGAAGCACCAAGTGAATTTATGGAATTATTCAAACAGCATGGAATGATTTCTTAAAGTTGTTTCTTTAACATTGCCTTCTAGCTCTTTGGCCCTTTGGGCTGGCTGGAATGCCGATGGGCTGAAGGTTTTTTAAAATTTTAATGTAGGGTCTTCAGATTTTGCTCAATTTTGTGTATCCTTTGAGTGCATTTCTCCTAAGCATTTCCTTCTTTTTCATATTAGGGTGTGGGTTGTCAAAGGCTTCTGTGCGGCAGTAGTTCTTGCTTTTTTTAGTAGACTTGGCCACTTGGCCCCAGAGTCAGAATTCTGTTTGCACTCAAAGTAGAATTATAAGGCGCTTATATCTTTCTACTTACCATGGATTGGACTAAATAGGCCATAATTTAAAATGAGCAGGATAACCAAATTAATTCTCTTAGCATGCTAGGTTAAATGGTCCAGAATGCTCATGGTAATTTGATGCCAGAACTCATTGGATTGGATCTGGATGCTCTGACCTAAGGAATGTGAACCAGTTTGTTAAATTCCTGCTACCTTACAGGTACTCACTTGCAAGTATTATTTGCAGGCGTATTTGCCTTCTTTTGCCCAAAGCTCCTTTGCAGCAAAAGTCTGCTGTTACTCTGCTCTTTACTTTATCTTTAATTTCTTCTCCTTTGAACATGGATTTCCCACTTTATTTAATTTAAATTTATGATAATCTTCTTTCCTTCCTTCCTCCCTCCCTCCCTCCCTTCCTCCCTCTCTCCCTTTCTCCCTTCCTCCCTCCCTTTCTTCCTTCCTTCCATCTTTTAAATCAATATGGAAAATACATCCATTAACATATGCATTGTTGCTATCAGATGAGTAATGTGAAAGACAAAATAACTTGGTGATTAATAGAACAAACTTTGAAATCAAAGTAATTCGGTGTCAAATCCAGACTGTTCCTTACCAGTTATATGAGAAGGGACAAGTCGTTTAACCTCCTTAAATGCAAGTTTTCTCATCTATGAAAATATCTGTGAAATGATAGTGCTGTCATGTGCATGGTGATAGGGGTAATAGCATCTATGTGATCGCAATGCCGTGAATATTATGTAGAATAATGTATGCAATACACTTGGCAGAGTGGCTCACAGTAAAGTTTCAATTAATGGTTACGATGCTGTGGCTACTGTCACTACCTTGGTGGTAACCTCGTTGGCAGTGGTGGTAGTGTGGCAGTGATAGCAAAGACTGTGCTTTTTCAAGTGTATCCTACCCAGTACCCTTTGAAAATACATTGCAAAGTTCAAGTCACCAGCATTAGGATGCCATCATGACTGAAAGGATATGTGTAAAGTTCTGGTTTTCAGTAATTAGTTAGGATTACTTTTTGCATTTGGGCAAGCTGAAGCATTCTTCAGCAGCTCCTGCCAATTTCTTTGCAATATAGAAATACTGAAAGAGACATCACAGAATTGATCATGGAGATGGCATCATTCCCATAAGCTGATAAGTACAGAGGTAGTCTTTGTCAGTTACTTTTCAAAAACATGCCAAATGCCTTTAATTGGGAAACAAACTCTAAAGAAATAACGGAGGTGAATGAAAGCGCAGGGATTTTAAAAGGATCTGTGCACGTTTACTACTCCTCTGTCCTCTAAGTGTGCATGCTCCTGATTGCTTTCACTGAAACCCTCACTTTTGTATGATCAGCTGGAAATCATAACTTACTGTATAACATGAAGAAACAAAGCTCGTCTGGAGTTTGAATCAGAAATAATAGGAGACGTCTTTAAACTTAAACCAGGAAGTACAAGACAGTGGAGTAGATCAAACCATTTTTCTCCAGCATCAGAAGTTACGATGAAATTTCACACTGTGTGAAACTAGAGAACTAAAGTTTAGCATGAAAACAATAATGGCAACAAAACGATAGTGTTTTTTGAGTTCAATTACCACTGAAAAGACTAGCAATTGGTGAATTATTGTGTCTACTCCAGTCGTGGTTTTGAGTATACGCTATTATCCCAAACAAATCTTTTACAATCTTGATGTCTATACAGTCATAGCCATGAAGAATAACATTTAGATGGATGAATGCAGACTGGGTAGCAAAACAGTTTTCCAGGAAAATAGCTCTTGTTTATTCACATAAAAGGAGAGAAATAACCAGAGAGGAACTGTGTTGCTTATGATTGAGATCTGAGCGCAGTCAAATTTAATTTTACTTGGAAAATTTGCATAATTATCCAGGTAACCATGACTCTTTTCATAGTTAGTGAAATCAGTGATTTAAGTGGTAAATATTTGTTTACTTATGAGCACTGGATAAGGCTTTTTGCAACATAGAATATCAAGGAATAAGTTTTGATTCAAAGAGATTTCTTCTTTATGCAACGCTATTTTTTTTTTTACAAATTCCTTTTTCATCAAGGCTCAAAAAGAGAAATATAATTTTTTGCCATATCTAACAGCAAAGATAGGTATTTTCTGAGTATGTAGTAATTATACTAAAGTTTGGAATTCTGTTTTCTGAATGGTCCCAGGACTGCTTTTCTTTCTTCTTCTTTCTTTTTTTAATTGGAGATACTACAGATTGAACCCAGGACCTCGTGCATGCCAAGCACACCTCTACCACTGAGCTGTTACCCACCCCTGTGGACTACTTTTCTTTATTTGAGGTTATAGATGCTTTGAAACTAAGAGTGATGGCAGAATTAATGACTAGAAGGTTGCCACTTTAACCATCCAAACGCAGTTATTGATGACACAGCGGTGAATCCAGGGGGGACTAGAGAATCAGCGGAACTCAGGACCCCCAGCCCTAGTTCAGTGCCTCCTTTTACCTCTCACTTTGGTTACACAGGAGACTTTAACCGGCCTCCCTACCTTCCCTTTGTCCTTCCAACCAGCTCTGCCCTCTGAGACCAGAAGGTTCGTAAACATGGATCTGCTCACAAAGCTCTTCTGCTTTAACCTTTTAGCTGCTTCCTCTTGTACACCTGGATAAAACCCATAGTTCTTAGCAAGGCAGACAAGATGTTCCCTTATCTCTTCCCTTCCTACTTCCCAAGCATTATTTGTCCTCCCTCATTGATTTGCATCTGTGCTTTACTTATTAAAAAACAAAACAAAACACCTAAACATGAAATATCAGTAGAACAAAAATAATAGTAACAAAAACCACTCCCATTGATTCAGTACCAACAATGTGATCAAATCACTGGACTTGGAGTTTTCATTTATTCCTCCATTCAAAAAATACTTCCCTAATGCCTATCATACACTTGGAAGGATACTCACTCAGCAGAGTGATCCACTGGCAAGCAAAGAACACTAGTTATACTGGTCAAGGAACCAGAAGTAGATTGTCTGCCCCCCTGGAGTTGCAGTCTTGCAGGGGTTGAAGTCTGACATCACCCACGCAAATAAGTTATGTTTCCGTTAGGTGCAAGTCCCGGGAGATGCTGTGATGGGGCCTGTGTCTAATCAGAAAGGATGGGGGAGGTACATTTGATGCAAGAGTGAGGAATGACTAGAAATTATATAGGCAAAGTGGGAGCTACATGAGTGCTGTGTAGAGGTAAAACGCAAAATACACAGAATAGGAGGGGGCATAGACACGTGCGAACTGGTAGAAGGCTAGAAAAGAGACTGGGGGGAGGCGAGTCATGCAAGTGACTTCAGCAAGACAGTCAGGGGTCAAGTCATGCAGAACCATTAAGCCTGTCATTAATAATTTGGTTTTGGGGGCAACGGGAAGTCATTTGGGGCTTTTGAATGAAAGTGTAATTTTATCTGATGTTTATTTTGAAAGACCCGCCTGCCTGCATGGTGAAGAATAGGTTAGAAGCAGGCATCCAGTTGGAGGCAGGGGAGAGTTAGAGGTAAGGGCTACAGTCCAAGAGAAAGGCTGTCAGCTCATACTTATGCTAGTTTGGAAATTGAGTGTAAAAAGAAACATATTTCTGGAGTAAAATATACTGTCTTATTTATGCCTCACAATGATATGAAGTAGACCTTATAAAGCCCATTTCACAGATCAGTCAATTAAGGTTTAAAAGGTGTTACACAAATTTACTTAGTCTCATAGGAATATGTGGCACAGTCAGGGCACAGAAACCAGGTCTCTTAATTCTAAATCATATTGTCTTCCAACGCTGCTGCTCTTTTCCAAATTCTGCCATGCTGGGCTTCTCACATTGCTATGACTTTTCATTTACAACTTCTTCAAATTGCAACGCCCTTCCATTTAATGAATCCTGGAAGTCCTCTCCAGTCACTTGCCACTTCATGCTCCCAATCTTTGTTAATATCTGTCCTTCATGATTTGATTAGCACATTTTACTTCCCTGATGTTTCCTTATTCCTTTCTCTAATAGTTTATAAGCTCTTAAAGACAGAGAGTAGGGCTTTTATTTTTATAGCCTCAATGCCTAGCAGGATGCCAAGTGTATAGTAGGTGAGCAAAAAAAAAAATTGAATTAAAGGAATGCTGATAATAATCATCTAGATCAAACATTCAAACACCCTGCGGATCTTCTATAGAGCATTCCTGCCAAACGGATACTAAAGACAACTGCCGTTATCCTTGGTAATACATTATTGACCACCTTCTAAGTTCCAAGCATAAAATTAGACACTTCTTACATTATCATATTTAATACTCACAAAGTCTATGAAATGCTAGATATGATTACATCCATATTACAGCTAAGGAAACTGAGTAACTTATGTAAGGTCCCCAGCTCCAGAATTCAAACTTAAATTGCTCTGAATTCAAAAATCTTTGGCCTAGATTACAATGCCTCCATTCCTGTTAGGCTAGTTTGGTCTCTTTTGGCTGTTCAGTGCTATGTGGGGTATGACACTTTGACTTTTCTGATCCTAGTCTCACAAATTACGTATTTTCTCCATGTCAAACAAACCTGGTGGAAACAAGTGGTTCTTTCTGACCCCTGTCATTTCTGCTCTTTCCAACTCCTTCCACCTGTGGAATGTGTAGCCTGCTTTTGGTATACAACGACATGTGTTCATCTTCTGCTGAAATGAGGAGAAATCTTTCCACAACTGCTGGCAACAGCTGTTAGAAATCTATTCCTTTTACAAATGCATTTAAAACTATACGACTTAGTAAAATATTTAAAAGACCAGTTGTGGGATTTTACTTGTCAGCATAAATCTAAAGATAGATTTCACCCGTGTAAAAGTTCTGCTAAACGTCGGCCCTGCTCCCAGCACATGAAATCCTGCAGTCATAGGAGTGGTGTCCTAAACCGAGAGGCAGCCTGTCCTGCCCGAGCATGTTCCAGTCTTGGAGGTGGAATCATTGAGTTCTCAATTGCATGTAACCCATATATTCTCTCTCCAGGATTAACAGCTCTCTTACTGGACTGAGGAACCAGGCAGAGCTCTGTTTGAAAGACATCTTTCTACGAAAGGGAACAGGCTTCTAGTCTCAAAATGGGAATATTGCACTTAATGTATAAGAATTGCAGATTTGGAGTGGCCTTAGAGTTCTTGTAACCAAACTTCTTTTCTCACCATACTTATAAATGGCTTCTTCGGCTATGCGTTACAGAGGAGGCAGATGATTCTTACATAAGTAACCTGCCCAAGTTGCAAAACTGGATTTCAAACCCAGGTCTAAATGACTCTGAAGCCCAAGCTTTTAAACATTAAGACCTTGTCCTGTGCATGCTTTCCTTCAATATCTTAGGACTACTGTATTTTCCCTCCTGGTTTCAGGTTAAATATTCCCAGATCTATAAGCTTTAAATAGTGATGTGTCTTTATTCTGCCCTCACAAGTGGTCCCGACTCCTGGTTAACTAAGGGGAAAAAAGGATTGCCTGCCAACCCAAGCACAAGAAATTTTTAAGAGAGACAATAAAAAGAATAAATGTAAAATAACGTGAGAAATTCAACTTTATTTAAATTGTAGAATATAAAGGTCAGTATGAGAAATTTTTTTTCAGGCTTCTTTGCATTTAATAATCTATCTCTGATAAAATAATATATCAAAATATTACAAACCGTATTTTCATCTTGAGTGAAGTGAGAAACCTACTGTAGAAATCTCTCTGGGAATTTAGCATAAAAGGTAATAGATCATTTGGTCCAACCTCTGGCATTTAGGAGAAAGTTGTGGTATATCCATTCACAAAAAATAGCAAAGAGCACCTGCTAATTCGCCAAGGCCTCTGCTACCTTCGTCTTTCTAATTGTATTCCACTAGTGCTCCCAATTCCAATAATTCTTTGATTCCATGAGGACCTGTAACTCAGTGACCCTACTTACCTCTTAATATCCATTATCCTTCTCAAGTCCTCATTTCCATCTTACTTAGCCTATATTTCGAGTTCAACTTTATAATCACTCACTGGCAGATCTTTATTTTCCCTTGTATATCTTTCCTGCCACCATACCTGACTGGTAGGACTCCAGCCTTGGCTGATCCCAATTTCTCCTATTTAACATCTGCACCTGAACCACTGAACAGGGCTGGAGAAAACACACAATGAAACTGACTGGTTTCACTTTAATTTGTTATCATAAACCTATGTGGCCTTGGTTGACTGCCTGTCAATCCTACAACTGCATTTTGTTAGTCAATTCACTCTCCCACTGTCCTAGATTACAATCTCACACCTGCTCCTCTTCTGAGATCTGTAATATTTCTCTCACTCTTCACACTCGATAATGACCTTAATTCTTATTTCACTGAGAAAGTGGAGAAAATCAGAAGAAATCTTAATTCACTCACCACCAGATTTGCCAGGCCACCTGGGATTCTACCCATGCGGTTTGCTTTCCCTCCTGTTACAAGAGATGAACAGTGTACAAGGTCCTAAGGACTATGGCTCCTCTCCTGATGGAATGCACCAGCTGATGGGGATGGCAGTTATTAAACAGATGACTGTGCATGACTTGACGTCAGAAAGGTTGGGCAGAATTTCTAGATGTATCATCAACTACATGTGTAACATTGGCGGTGGGTAGAAGTAAACCTTTTAAACCTGTTTCTTGTCTGTGAAAAAAGAGGCAGCAATAGCTATTAAACATATTATAAGATTTAATGAGATAGCAAATACGAATGTGTTTTGTAAGTTATGAAACGTATAAGCATGAAAAAATAGTACTACTTTGTCGAACAAGGGCTGCACTGTCAGCTGTGCAGGCTGGGCCCTGCACCGATGTGGTGGAGAGAGGGGAGGGGCTTTCATGTAGATTTTAATGCAACTGCTCCGCTTAGACTTGTGCTGCCCATAATGGCTGCCCTGACTGATACAGTCACGTAACAAGTTGTTTAAATGTTCAAGGGTGGTGTCTCAGCAGCTTCCTTTTCTAGCTCACTCTGGCTTTACAAATTGCAAAGCGCTGTTAGAAAATGTGTCATTAATCCTTTAAGGCTGGGTTCAAGTGTTTCTCTTAGAGCTGCCCACGCCATACACACAGCCCTTCCTCCGTGTGCCAAGAATCTCCATTTTTTTACATGCACACAGCATTTTATCATTTTTTTCTTTTCTTCATTTTTTCCTCTCTTTTCTCAGTCTCTGTCTCTCTTTCTCTCTTTATACCATTACGCAGTAGACAGTTTGATCCCTAAGGGTAAGGATTTTAAGGGCTACACTGTGTTCTGTTTGTCTTTATATCCCAGGATTTAGCAAGAAGGAGAAGCCTGGTGCTACAGCACATATCGGACTGAAGGGCTGAAGCTGCCTGTCTGTTTTGAGGGCCTCCCCTCACCCCAACTCCAGCCTTTTTGTCCACAATAAGAACCACAAGGGTAAAGGCTGTGTCAAGCACGAAGTTGCTTCCAGGGCTCGTGGGATACCAGGAACATAATAAAGATTAAGCAAATGTTTGTGGAAATATGGCAAAGCAAAAAAAAAGTAAGTTCTTCTACTGATTCAACACACTTTTTCGAACACATAATCTGTGCCTAGTTATGAAAAAAGTACTGGAGATAGAGAAATGAACAAGAACAAATTAAAATTCTGGCTTTTTGGAGCTTATATGCTAGTGGTGATGGTGGACAATAAAGATGAAAAATGAATGCTGAAGTGTGTTAGTGCGGGACAGGCCAGGTCAAGTGTTAGACACGGTGCCCAGGGCAAGCCTCCCTGGGAAGATGACTTTGGAGTCTTGAGTTCAAGGATGTGAGGGAGTGAGATATATGTCTGTCTGGGGGGAAGAGTGTTCTGACTGGTGTGGGAAAGTCCAGCATCCTTGAGAGAAGCCTCTGGGTGGTTTTGAACAGAGGAGTGAGGTTATCTGATATATGCTAAAATTCATATTTGTACATGTATGCCTTCATATAAATGAAAATACAGAAAAGCACAATGTTTATAAAACTTAAAACAGTTTGACTTTACCAAGCACTAATTTCTGTTGTTTCTGTATATGTTGTTGATGCTTGAGACATGCAAAACAAGGTTGCTCTTGTTGCCAATAAAATGTTTGGCGAATATAGTCACCAAATACATTCATCATATAATTGATGAATAAAGGAGCTAATGAACTTGAATGAGAGGTTGCCAAGGGGATGGGCTACCAGGATCCATCGCAAAAGAGGCCTGTCTTTATGTAAGAATCAGAGGCAATAAGTCAGTTATTAGCATTAGCTGCTTCTCATTTTTGAGTACTTTTGTAGGAAATAAGGACTCCAGAACAGGATTTTCTGCATACTTTACCTAATGTTCTTAAATGGCGAGATCAGTGCACATCCGGTTGGCTAAATATATCCACCAGCTCTTTCCCTGATGCAAATAACTTACACATTTTCATAAAATCCTTCAGTGCCTTGTTATGGCTTTATGTAATGCATAATCTTTTGGAATTCTTAATTGTCCCTACTTTGGCATCTTACGTTTTGCTTAACCTAAATCCAGTTAAAAAAAAAAAAAACACAAGCCAAAAATAGACAAATTTAAACTAGAAGTCAATGCATTTAAGCCAAGAGGTTCAGAAGACAACATGCACTCCAGGCACTTGTTTTATGCACACATGCCTTTTAAAATGTTATCACCGTATTTCCAGAACTCTGCTAGGTGAGAAGATATCTCCAGTTTCAAGAAATGTAGGTGCTTCTTGTTTTAATATAAGTAAAAATCACACTAAAGTGAGAACATGAAGAACGAATTGATGTGGAGTCTTTGTTGTGATGACAGTCTGCCTGAAACACAGACTTGGTGTTTGTTGATGCTATTATGGTTAATGTGATGCTATTAAAGTGTGATGTCTGTGAATGATTGGTTTTTAATAAAGCCAGATGCTGATGTTAGCAGCTTTGCAATATAAACTTTTAGTTTCAAGATAATTGTAGACTCGCATGCAGTTGTGAGAGGTATGTGGAGAGAGCTCACATACTCTTCATGCCGTTTCCTCCAGTGGTGAGGTTCTGCAAAGCTGTGGTACCAGTCATAACCGGAGTAGTGATATTAATGCAGTCAAGATACGATGCGGCTCCACCACCACAAAAATCTCTCATGTTTCCTTTTTCTAGCCACATCCACTTCCCTCCCGACTTTCACATTCTGGACCCTGGCAGCCACTGATCTGTTTGCCATTTCTGTAATTTTGTCATTTCAAGAGAGTTTTGTAAATGGAACCATGCGCTCACACAAATGTATATTTACTTTGATTAACAGCCGCGTATGATGGTCCCTCTGACCTGTGAGGTTTGTTTTTGCTTTTGTTTCTTCTGTTTTTGGTTTTACAGGTAGCTGTCTGAGGTAGAGGTCGATGCCAGAAGGTCTCTGGGTAAAGAGTTCAGTTGAAGAAAGCAGCACTCCCCCTTCCATGCCCAAGGCTCCAGTTTATGATCACTCATTGTGTTTCTGTACATGTTTCATCACTTGGAATTTCAAAATCTAGGGCTTGCTGGACACCTTTACTGTATTTTATACCACTTTGATACAATTTTTCAATCATATTAGTAGAAATGAGAACTTGTGTTTAGAAAATGCCAAACCATTTGCACCCTGTGAATCTTGGTACTTCAGTAGCTGTCATAGTCTTGAACCAAGCCAGTCTTAGGCTCTCTGACTGTCCTTGCCTGAGCTGTGTCCTACAACATTAATGCATTAAACATCTTTTATAACTTGTAGCCTGCACACCCCTTCCCTGTTTTGCACTACATACTTCCCTGAACTTGTTCGAAGTTACATGTTCACACACAGTCTTTGTTCAAGTATCTATTGGTTTTCCCTGTGTCCTTTCCCACCTGGGTACCAATGATTTCCTAGTCTCACTACTTAAAGACCTTCTACTTTCGCTTCAAAATCTCTCCAAGTTTTTAAAATCTTGATTGTAGTGTCATATTTTTTCTGGGAAATTTTGACTGTCCCCCTCATACCCACCACCCCCAAGGTTCAGGTGCCCTACAGCTAGACAGGACTAGTGTGTTCATTTCTGTATCTCCATAGTCTGGCAAATTGTAGGTACATGATAAACATTCTTTAAATGATTTCATTTTAATAATGGTTCTGGGAATAAATGAAAAGATAGGTCAATGTTCTGAGTATAATTTGAGAGGCAAGTTTTTTGGTGAAGCACTGCCTAGAATAATTAAGATAACTTAAGTCATAACTCATCGTAGCCAGCAAGCTTTGTGAATCTCAGTCAGACCCCAGCTCACCAGTCCTTAGACCTTGATTCCATGGAACCTAATGCACACTTGGGACAATGATTTAATCAACAAAGCCTTATGACATAAAATAAATTCAAATCCTGATCCTAGTTAAATCCTAATCATACTGAGAATGCCAGCAGAGTGTCTTCCTGTTTTATATAATTTCCTGTTTTATATAATGGGGCCATGGACCCCATGGGGGATCCTAAAGACCCTTTCAGAGGACATACAAAGTCAAAATTATTTTTATAGCAATACAAAGACATTATAAAATATAGTAAATGATAATCACAATAATTTAAAAGTAATAATACAAATTAGTAATAATATGATTGAGGTTTTGTGTCAGGCATCTTACCAGGTGCTTTACATGTTTACTCTCACTTAATTTCACAGCAAATCTATAAAGTAAGAACAGTAACCCTTTTTCCTGTTAGAAGAAGAAATTGAGGCTCAGAGTTAAGTGTCATACCTTAGGTTACAGAGTTAAAACATGTGTGTGCAGGAGAACGTCAAATCCAGGTGTACTGTAATCCAAAGCCTGTTCCTCCCTCCCTGCTCTTCTTTCCTGCTTCATCAGTTTCCTGGAAACCGTGGTAACAAGTCATGAGTCATGTAAGAGTTTCATGTTGCTTCTATTGCAATGTAAAGAAGCTGAAGTGTCATCAACATGGCCGTGACGATGGCCAAGGACGATTTTATGAGAACTATTTCGTCTGAGCTGGGTGTTTAAAAGATAACTAGGTTTTATCAATTGGAAAGAACAGGAAGAACAGAAGGTCACTCTGGGCAGACTGACTAGTCTGTATAAAGGAATTAAAGTGTTGACTCAGCGAAATACACTGGAAGAGCTGCAAGGCATTCTGTGCTGTTAAAGGTTCAAGGGCAGCAAACCAACAGCTGGAGATGAGTTTGGAGGAGAGACGGCAGCTAAATCACAGAATACCTTGTATGCCCAGATTAAATGCTTAGCATTTGACTAGAAACAATAGGCAGGGGACAATTCTTAACCATAGATTTTGGTTAAACTCTTCTGGGAGAATAATTATACATTTGCTGAACATATGCACAGATAGAGTAGATGGTTCCCACATACCCTTCACCCAGGCTCCCCTAATGTTAACTTTTTACTTTCTCCTGGTATGTTTGTCAAAAGTAAGAAATTAATTTTGGCTTGATATCATTAACTAAATGACAGTTTTATTTGGATCTCAACAGTTTTTTTTTCCCCCACAAATTCCCTTTCTTCTACTTGAGGATCCAATTCAGAATATTATGTTGCATTTAGTAGGGTTTACTAGTATTTGACAGTTTCTTAGTATTTTCTTGTTTTTTTTAAAGATCTTACCATACTTTTGAAAAGTATTACTTCCCCATAGATTTTTTTAAATTAAACTTTATTTTGTTATAAATGTAAATTCACAAGCAGTTGTGAAAAACAATTCAAACAGAACTCCTATATCCTTTTCATAGTTTCTACCAATGATAACATCTTGCAAAACTATAGTTTTAAATTCTCACTAGCAGTGTGTGAATAATTGGTGCTGTCATTTTTTCTTTTGGACATCCGGATGGTTGTGCAGGGATAACTTACTGTGGTTTGGATTTGCATCTCCCTGTTAACTCATGGTACTGAACACCTTTTCATCTGCATATGCTGTTCAGTGAAACATCTGTCCATATCCTTTGCCCATTTTCTAATTGCATCATCATCATCATTATTATTTGCTGTTCAGTTTTGAAAGTTCTTTGTATATTTGTAGATTCTAGTCCTTTGTCAAGTATGATTTGCAAAAACTTTCTCTCAGTCTGTAGAGGTTTCGTCATTTCTTTCACAAAACAAAAGCTTTTCATTTTGATGAAGTCCCATCTATCAAGTTTCATTTTATGGATCATGCTTTTGGTATCAAGTCTAAGAATTCTTTGCTTAGCCCGAGACACTGGAGATTCTTTCTCTTATATTTTTGGGTTTTTTTCACTAAAGATTTTATAGTTTCATGTTTCACATGTCAGCCTGTTGTCTACTTGAATGAGTTTCCATATGAGGCATGAGGTTCAGCTTGAGGTCCATTTTTATGCCTATGGATGTCTGCTTACTCCAGCATCATTTGTCAGAAAGGCCATCCTTCCTGCGTGGAATTGCTTTTGCATTTTTGTCAAAAATTTGTTGGGCGTATTTGTGTGGTTGTATTTCTGAGTTTTCTGTCATTGATCTATGTGTCTAGCCGTCCACCAACATTACTCTGTCTTGATTAGTACGGCTAAATAGTAGAACTTACTATCATTAGCCATAGATTTTTTAAAGAGATAAGGCAAAAACTATCTTTCTTTTCCCCTTGTATTATTTATTATGAATCCACAGCAAAGGCAAATGATTTTTATTAACTCTGTAAATCTGGAAGTGAGATAATGAGGTATTGTGGAAAGATTTCTGGACGCAAATCTAGGTTGAATTTCTGGCTTCCTTATTTTCTGGCTCTGTGATTATCACCGTTTCACTTAAACTCCGTAAGTCTTTATTTCCTAAAAACTATTGTGTTGTGAGTTGTTGTTGTGAGACTGAAATAAAGTAAGATAAATTAAGAAAGCAGTTTTCACATTTTTCGATCTCCACACTTCTTTACATTATCAAAAAATAACAAGCCCCCAAGGAGCTTTTATATTTATTGACATTCATCATATTAAAAATTAACACTGAGAAATGTGTTTAAATATTTATACATTTATTCTAGAACAATAATATAACAGTTATATATTAAATCAGTAACAATTTTTTAAAAAATAATTTTGTTTTCCAAAATAAAAATAATTATTAAAAAGAATGGGGTTTTGGGGTTTTTTAAAAAAACATATATACAAATCTTTTAAATGTCTGGCTTAATAGAAGACGTCTCAATTCTCATAGCCACTTCAGCATTCAGTCTTTCCAATAAGTTGTTTTGATCTAAATATTTGAAGAAATTCTAGCATTATGCCGTTGCATAAATGGAAAAGAGAGGAGTATTTTAACAGTCTTTTCAAATAATTGTGGATATTCCTCATTGATTCTATAATAAAAACATACAATGCTAGCTTCTAAAAGGTTAATTATAATAGCATCTGATGGGCACAGCGATGAAATTTTCATGCTCTTTGCCATTAAACCCGTTGGCCAGTTTTGTAACTTGAATGAATCTTTACTCATGTATGCTTTTGTAACTCCATCCGTTGGTCATTTGGGAAATATTTGTTCATGGAGCTGTGAAGATTTTCCAAATGTTGACACATTTTGTTAGATACTCTCAAATACCACATTCGTTAATATCACCATTGAGCTCATTAGAATAGTCCTTAAGTATTGAGCAATTGTTAGGTTCATAGTAGTGGACAAAAGTTTTCCATAATTATTTTTGCTTTTAATATTAAGTTTTATTATTGGCATAAAATATGATCATTAATTTTCTTTGAAATGATAGAATCACTTCATTAAATTGGGGGGGAAATATCACCTAAATATCCAAGTCTGTATAACTATCCCTTGTATGTCGGTCATTCTTTCAAATAAAGTAGCACTTCCATGAAAACGTGGCTAGTTTATCTCACAATTCAGTCTTACAAGTGCTGTTTCTAGAGATAATATCCTACTTTGGTATGAGCAGAAGTGCTTTATGAGTACCTGCCGCTTCATCATACAGAATATTTAAAAGATGTGTATTGAAGACAAGGGTTGATACGAGTGAAACTGGAATTTTCTTTTTAATTTTTGTTATAAGCATGTGGTGGTGAAAAAACAAACTTTTATGATTTGATACTATTGTTTCAAGTTAATGCACCAGCAGTTTTACCAACCACTGCCTTTGCACCATCAGTGCAAGTGTCCATACGGTGGAAAAACACGATGTCTTAGTAATAATATGAAAATAATTTTGATATTGTGGATCCTCTGAGAGCGTATTCAGGACCCCCTAGGTTTTCATCGTCATTCTTCGAAAACTACTGAATTAAAGCATTCAATAAAACAGGAGAACGCCCTGTTGCTATTCTTAGTATGATTAGGATTTGATTAAGATTGGGATTTGAACTTACTTTATGTCAGAAGGCTTTGTTTATTAAAACCATTGTCCCAAGTGTGCGTTGGTTTTCGTGGAGCAAGATCCAAGAACTGGTGGGCTGGGGTTTGACTGAGGTCCGCAGAGCTCCCCTGTTAACATGAGTTACAGCTTTAATTATCTTAATTGTCTTAGGGAGCTGCCTTAGTTTATACTCTGAACATTCACCTATTATTTTATCCACTCCCATAATCATTACTAAGATTAAATAATTTAAAGGATGTTTATTAGGTCCCTACAATTTGCCAGACTCTGGGGATACATAAATAAATAAAATGAGCCCTGTCTTGCTCTGGTGGCATGAGGTGTGGCACTTAACCTCTGGAAGCTGTGGGCATGTGGACGGTCAGAAACAAGTCTCCATAAAAATGATGACACTGCAACCAGGTCTTAAAAAACATGGTGAGACTAAGACAACTGAGTGTGCGAGTGGGACAGCAAGCCTTCTCCCTTAAGGGTAGCATTTATGACTCTTTGTGCATTTAACCCTTACACTAGGCCTCATGTCCAAAACTCAATAATTGATCAAGTTGAATGGAGTCAAATTGAGTACCAGATTTTACCTTACAAATCATCATTCAATCAGAAAGAAAATGAGTCAAATTGCTAAAATGGCAGTTTAACAGAAAATCTTAGATATAATATAGAATTTCCTTTTTATGATGTTGTCAGGCAAGTGTTCTTACATTTAAAGAAATGAAATGAAATGGTTTTTTTGAGATGCTATGTCCTGGCAAGTGTAAGTGCCTGGAAACTGACTTTACGTTTTCCCACTAGTACTGCAACTCAGATCGTAGCCTTCCTTTCTCTTGGTGTTTTTAATAAACCATCTGAGTATCACGTAGACTTTAAACTCTGTAGATTAAAAAAAAAAATCTCTTACAAATGTAAAGTGAACTTCATTTAGCCAGATTTTATGACCTTTATTTGTTTAAATTTAGGGAACTAACTCTCTTACAGTTGCGAGAATAAAGATATTTCTGATTAGTTGCATAATATGCATATAGTTGCTATGCACATAGAAGCTTTAGGTGCTAATTAAGATAAATTGGGAAAACAATCAAGGGGGAAATAGAGTTTTATTTGTGTGAGTTTAAATTAGCAAGATTATTACTATGAGAAAGAAAAGTTTATAATGAATTAATCTAAAAGTTACTATTGCAAAGACTTGTCTGTTACTATTACCGCATACACTTAAAAACATAAATCTGGAGGCCTTGCAACGGAAGAACTGAAAAAGTAAGCCTCATCGTGGTTTGAAGATTAGCTACAGTTTTAACTTCTTTGGGAAAAGAAAGTCAGCAGAGAACGACATAGAAGAACTATGTCTGTTGACTCAAGCTAAAACAGTGTGGATTAAATGGAATCTACTGTAAGTTATTCATTCATTCAACACACATTTATTGAGTACCTACTCTGTGCTAGGCATTGGTCAAGGGGTAGAGCAGCAAGTAAGGTGGATTCAGCTTCTACCCTCGTGGTCCTTCCCCTATTGGCTCATGAATCTTTACTCTTTCAGATTGTCTCAGAATTAGTTAACTACTTAAAACCAACATACTGCACCAACCTAGCACTATCTCATTTGTTTTTAAACCCTTGCTCACATATACCCTATAAGAATTATACACACATACGCACACACCATACATACATGCACACCTTTATACATTTTTATGTTGTTCTCTAAAATGTTTAACTATAAGTTTGAATAGTTACAAAGGGTGTAATTTCTGTTGTATTGTATTTACTTTTTAAAATAAACCGTAACATCATTCATTTAAAGGTAACCTGTGAAATATAAAAACTGTAGTGATTTGATATACAGCATTGAGGCATTTAAAAACAACAGGTACAAATTTTTATTAATACTGGTAAAATTAACAGTGTTCCAAGTTCCTCTTGAATTTGTATTTCCATTCTACTTGCTTCACAAAATTTTGTCTTAATGTCATATATTTTTATTTTTAATCTGTTGTGTGTCTTTAAAACATCAACAAAAGTGCAGATTGTATGTGTGTATTTTTCCTATGAGTAAAACTTATCCTGAATTGAGTTATTCTCATAAATATTTTAGTATTAAATTTATCAGAACATCATAAATAAATCATAAGTTATGAAATATAGTTATTAATATAAAAACAATAATTTATTGAAAATGTTAATTTTTTACAAGATGGATGACATTTTTTCCTTAGTATTCATGAACCTGCCACTAAATATTACTTAATGTTAGAACTGAGACTTACATTAGCAAAAGATTTATATATCACTTTTTTCCTATTTTTAAATTTTATTAATATAAGGGTTATAACATACTGTATACATATGAAGTACATAAATAGATGGGCTAGAAGAAATTCTGTTATTCCAGACACTAAATTCTTTGAACTTCTTCTGAATTATTTGCCAAAAATCACAGGATGAACAAAAGAAAGTAGTTTTAATGAGCTATTGATCTGATAAATCCTCCTTCAGTTTTGATAAAAGCAGAAAATCATAATCCATTTGAGTTGCCAAAATATTCATTACCCAATACCTACACTGGCAACGTGATTTTGAAATGCCACTTTTTTTGCTTTCCCTAAGGGTTTTACACCTTGGAGTGATACATCATGGTAGATTTAAGAAAGAAAACACTACGTATCTTGCGTGAGTACTAAGGGGAAGAAGCCAGCACTCTGATCAATATCAGGATGCAGCTCAGGATGTAATTCGTTGCCTAGATGCCTGTTTCTCCCCTGGACGCTTCCCCTGCCTGATCCCATTTAACCCTCACTCACATCCACTTATGATATAAGAAATTATCTTATTTCTACGGATGAGGAAAATGAAGCCTACAGAAGATAAACTGTTGCAAATGAAGGGCAGAGCTCGGGTTTCAACTTCGCCCTTTTCACTTACATGTTGCCAGTTACCACTTTCAATTCTATGATCCTGAAATAAGAACCTGATGTGTGTCTGGTGGCACAGTGACTTGAGAAAGTATTTAGTTCTACCTACCGTTTGAGAATAATGGCTGTCTAAGTCATCCGAAACAAATGACTCTCTCCTTGATTTACTGTGTGGATAGCAATCCTTTGATAATTCATTCCAGTGTTATGTCTGTACATGGATAAAGATCACTGTTAACTGGAATAAACTTCCATGTGAAATCCATGCCATTTAAAAAATTCAACTTTAAGGCATATGGTTCATCGCCATTTCAAGATGGAAAGTTTTGAGTCTGGGATTTAGTCACGTAGACTTGCACATATTGATGCTTTATTGAATATGTAAGACCCTGGATGAGTTACTCATCTCTCTGAGCCTTAGTTTCCTTATCTATAAAACGCTGCTAGTAATAAGGCTCATATAAATGTTTAATGAGATGACATATCTAAGATGCTAACAAAGCGGATGGCACAGAATACATACCCGCATGCAGTGACGAGGAGACAAGGACAAGCAGAACATGAAAGAAATGGTACAATAACTATTAACTAAGCTAATACTGGTCATGTCATTTTTATAATGTAGGAACTGCTAGGAAAGGCAAGAATCTTTTTTTTTTTTAAATCAACATAACTCTTTAGGGATGTGTTTCTTAGATGTTCATTTTTCACCAACATCAGGTAGTCATTTCAGTTGAGTGTATCAGCTCTGCTCAATGGTCAGAAAGCAAATTCAGTAAGGATTCTCTTTATTACATTAAAATTTATTTAAATATAATTTTTATCTTGTGAATTTATCATATGGTATTTATCTAAGTTTAAATCCTCACTTTACACCGTTTCAGTGGAGTGGATAATTGAGGTATTTGTCATCAATGTTTCCAGTGACTTTATTTTTTTAAATGTAAGACTAGAAGGTAATTATCAAAATGTGCACTGAAGATTTAGCCAGTGGGCAGGATAACAGCTGTGCAGGAGTCAAACGATAAGTTTGTATTCTATGCCTGTGAATCTGCTTCTGTTTTGTAAATAAGTTCATTTGAGTCTTTTTTTAGATTCCACATGTAAATGATGTCATATGGTATTTTTTTTTCTCTTTCTGGCTTACTTCACTTAGTATGACATTCTCCAGGTCCATCCATGTTGCTGCAGATGGCATTATTTTCTCATTTTTTATGGCTGAGTAGTATTCCATTGTATAAATATACTACAACTCTTTTATCCAGTCATCTGTTGATGGACATTTAGGTTGTTTCCTTCTCTTGGCTATTGTAAATAGTGCTTCTATGAACATTGGGATGCATGTATCTTTTTAAATTAAGTTTCCCTCTGGATATATACCCAGGAATGGGATTGCTGGATCATATAGTAAGTCTATTTTTAGTCTTTTGAGGAATCTTCGTGCTGTTTTCCATAATGGCTGCACCAAACTGCATTCCCTCCCATGGTATAGGAGAATTCCCTTTTCTCCAAAGCCCCTCCAGCATTTATCATTTGTGGACTTTTGAAAGATGGCCATTCTGACTAGTGTGAGGTGATACTTCATTGTAGTTTTGATTTGCACTTCTCTGATATTAACAATATTGAGCATTTTCTTCTTGTGCCTATTGGACATTTGCATGTCTTCACTGGAGAATTGCTGATGTAGGTCTTCTGCCCATTTTTTGGATTGGATTAAATAAAGCAGATTCTCTAAGTTGTTGTAAGTCAAAGGATTTATAAACAGAAGTGATAAGTGTCAGGGGAAATAACAATTCTGTGCAAAATTTCTAAGACTGAATGCCTTGGCAGTGGAGATATGTTGATGAGCAAGAGAAAGTAATTATTCTCTCTGTCTATCTCTACCAGGGCATTTGAAGTCAAATAACACTCCCTTCAAATGCCAATATAGAGCCTAAGAGCTTCAAGGGAATTCTATGCATAGTAAGTGTCTTATATACAAAGTTTCCCTCCATAGCAAATGACCACTTCTTAAACTTTGAAGGTGACACAGTGTGATAGCTTAAATTAAAATCTCAATCCTTCAGCTGCAGAAAGCGTGTTCCTTACCTTCTGTGGCATTTACTAGAGTGAGTCTCAATTTCTACCACATGACAAGACTTCAGATATTCAACACCTTCATATCTGACAAGAAGTAGATAATATCCTTGAAATTTGAACTTGGGTATTCTGGGTGGAACTTTTTTTTTTTAATTGAGCCCAGTTTTTTTAAAGACTTCAGCTATCAATAATTATCAGATATTGAAATGTGTTTTATACTGAAACCATCTGGAATGAATATCTCCAATTCATTAAAAATGTTCCTTGATTTAGCAAAGGGACTTTTTAATACTTCCAAATAGATTTATTATTTGAAAATACAGTCTTCCTGGAATCTCATTCTAGATATCCCAGAAATAATATTTCATTCAAGCTATAAGAAAATTAAAACTAAGAATACTCCACTATTAACTAATTTTCTAAAGATGAAATTATTCATTTCTTCTTTCCAAGTAAGATTATTTAGGGCAAATATGCTAAGGCTAGAGGAAAGATCAGCATACCTAAGTATTTTTAGTGTACTTATAGGAAAACTTTAGTAGAAATAAGTCTTCACTAGCAGTCTAAAAGAACTTCCACTTTTATTTCTGGAAAAAAGACGTTTGTTTGGATTTATTGCTCAGTTGCGCTGGTACAATATAAAAACTTACTCTGGATGCTTAACTCAACAAATTATTGAGTGTTGCTTCTATGTATAATAGAACGCTACTAATCGTAAAGAATGCAGTGTTGAGAAACGGCATCATCAACTTCCTCCCAGACCTAATATGGGTGAAATTAACATAATAACGCCTATTATTGATTCCTTTTGTGCCAAACCTTGTGTTCAGAATTTGGATTTTTAAATATATTTCTTACAACAACCCAACATATTAGATATTATTGTCTTCATTTATTAGATAAAGAAACCAAGTCTTTGGAAAATAAGATTCAGGATACCAAAGTGCTATTTAAAAACTTAGATTTTAAAAAAGGAGAGGTAGTAGATTCATAAGACCCATAAGACTGAAGTACATGTCAATAAGAATTTAGAACTTATTATCCAAGACATTTTTTGACAACTCTAAAAGGGAAAGAGTAATGAAATAAGAATAAAGTTTAAATAAAGCTCATATCCTGTTTTAATAGGAAGTTTAGAAATACAAATTTATGAGGATCTGTAGGTACAATCTATCTGGATTTTGGCAAGTCGCTTGACAAGATGTAATATTCTCACACTTCGGATGCCAAAATGTGGGATGGAAAAGTCAGGTAGCTTCATAACTTGTTTGCTAATGGTCATAAACACGTAGATTCTGTAGTGGTTAGGAGTTTGGGTTCCAGGTACAGAATCACAGTTGCCCTCCTTCCTATACCTTGGTTTTTTGTAAAATTGTTATGGTACCCCCCCTTATTGAATATCTGTAACACATTTGTCCTGGATTTTACTAAGAATCAATACATGTGGGATATTATTTTAGATCAAATAATCAAAAACAACCTAGAAGTCATCTAGTTGCGTACCATGAACTCTCATCTCAGCCACGTCCTGTTGGACATTTGCATTATTGATTTGGATGCTGGCAGAGATAGAATACTGATGAAACTTGAAAAGATTCAAATCTTTGAGATCTGGTCATTAAAAAATATTAGACAAAATGTTAACAATAACAATGAAGATACATCATTTGATAAGCCCCAATTAAATGTAAAATGCTTCTTATATATTATCTATAATCATTACAATAACCCAGAAGGATAAGCATTACTGTCCTCCTTTTACATATGAAGGACTTGAGCCACAGAGAGGTCAAGGAGCTGAGCTTCAGTCACACAGCCACTTCACAGCAGTCCTGGGAAGAAAAAGGCCCAGGTCTGTTTCACACCAAAGTTCAAATCTTTCTGTTACATTCTGCTATCCTTAAATAAATGGTGCTTTATAGATATAAGTTAAAATTTTTTATTTTAGAATAAAACATACTATGCTTGATTATGAATAGAATAAGTTATCTGCAACTTTCTAAAGCTCTCATTAAAAAAAATCATAGACTTTAATTTACTATAAATTAAACCTGAATCAATGATACAGTGGTAGTTTCATGATAACCATGGAAGGCTGTAGGAATGATAATAGATGTACACTGTAAAGGATCTGTCTATCTTAAGCCTGGGTTCATGGAGAAAATTAATAAATGGTAATGATGATAATGATGGTGGTGATGGTGGTTCTTTGCACCAAGCAGCCCACCCCAGTAGAATTGTATTCCATTTTGAGTACAGGGGCTCTTATTTAAGAGGGACCCAAACAAACTGGTAATGTCTCAGGGGATAATAACTGGACAGGTTTCCATACTATGGGTCCTAACTCAGGGTTGAAGAAACTAGAGATATTTTGGCTTAAAAAAGAATTGTTTATTGGGTACCACAGTAGTGTTTACCGAGATGTGAGAGAAGCTGACTCCCCAACATCAGTAGGATAATTTCAGTTTAAGATTAGAAAGCAAATCTAGGGAATTGAAATAAACTATCTCATGAGGTCCTGAGCTTCTCATTACTAGAAATGTTCCAGCAGGTATCGATGACTGTCAAAAATACAGGAGAAGTTTGAGAGTAGGTAAGCATTGGAGAGATGGCATTACTTCATGTTACTTTCCCTCTGGAAATTTACATACATTTATACATAGTATTTACATTACATACACACACACACATATACTCATATATGTACCACCACACACCAGAACTATGTGTAGAATTATAGTATTTGACCAGCTTGAGGTTATGTGGGAAAGCAGTGAATTGTCAAAATGTAAATTTTGCACAGCAATCCTTTCAATATCTTTAAAACTGATCGATATTCTTTTTGAATTCCTGGTAAACCCATATATCATTTCAAAACCTCAGCTGGCACAATGGTAATCTAATACTGTGACGTTTACCTACAAGTTATTAAAGAATGTAAATGCATTTATCATTGGAACAAAAGAGCCAATGCATACTATAGGCAGCAGCTATGTCTCTGAATCTTGTAAAACACCTAAGTAATTTTAGGAGAGCTCCTAGATTTCATTTGATGAGTGTAATACCCTTGGGTCCAATATCATTGACTCAATAAATTGTTCTTCAAAGAGATCATCAGTAATCTTGTAATCTGCCCCTGCTTTAAGCAATGGCAGCCTTCACTTATCAGGCCTTAGAGCGTTTTCCTAATATTGTCTATATCCATAGTTCCTTCAAGCAGTATAAAAGTTGAGGGGGCAAGTGAAGGCAAATAACTACTGAGTTAGGGTTAGCTTTGTTTCAATTTCCTTCAAGCACTTTTACTAACTCCCTTACCTCATGGGTCTCTGAAGCTTGTCATCCCATCAGATCTAGAATGAGCCCCATCTCCCAGGGCTTTGGTGCATTTTCTGATGTGACCCCTTGTAGGCTTACACTTGGGGTCTTTGCCAGAACCATATTCCTTAACTGGTCTCTCATCTTGGCTTCTCCTGCACAGCCTCCCAGACTACCAGAGCAAAGCCTGTCCTAGGCACTGTCCTTTTATTATCTTTACCTCAACCTGAGGTCATCTTTTGTGTTTTTTACCCAATTATGGGAACCTTCAGAGAAGCACTATTTACATACAAACTCTCAGGATCTTTCAGCAGGTAAAAATGACATGGAAGGAAATGCCTTTAGGGTAATAATACTTGAAGTATTTAAGCAGAATCTGAATGATCATCTGAACAACAATAAAGTAGAAAATGAGACAACCTAAAAATTCCCTTTCAACTTTACAAGACCGAAATAGCACGATGTAGCCAGGAGTACCATTCATCCTTTGCCCAATCCAACTGTATTCCTCTCCAACTGTTCCTTGCTGGACAACAGGAAGTCAAGGTGGATGGCTCAAGAGGCAATTCTCTCCTCATTGACCTGGTAATGTGCTGATCTAGCCCGGTAATGTATTCAGTGCCATAAACCTGTTAATTAATGTAGCAGAGTTGTTTGACTTTGGCGGGGTGTCTTGCATAATAAGAAGCTTTGCTCTGATGATAGTACCAGGCAAAAAGCTTATAACCTTATTTGGCTAATTCCACAGGGATAAGAGGTTCAAAATACACCTTTAGAGGGCTAGCTAGAGCTAAGATTGCGATGTTATCACAGTTGTTTCTCACCATGTTAATTAGAGGCTCATTTCCCTGGAAATGGATAGTATGTTAGCTGTGTGGGGCTATGGAGTTCACCACAGCCCAGGGCTTCTATGTAGGGTTAGGAAACTGAACACAGAGTAGCTCAAGAGATTGCAGAAGTAGAATGGGAAAGTCATTTTTTAAAATTTAAATATTAAAGTTAAATCTCTAAGTCCTGGAATTAATTGAATTAATTAATTCCTATTTCATGAAAGCCGTCTTAACTGGCAAAATCCCATTTCTTAAGTCTTGGAAGGACTTGCACATGTATTGAGGAGTGAATGTGCCATCTGGGGCCAGGATGACCTAAGGAGTTTTTAAAAAAATAATAATTGATCCATTTACTCTGTTATTTTATAAGTAATAAGAATTTCCTAAACCCCTACTTTATGTCAAGTTTAGTAGTGTTATTTAGTAGTGTGATTTTGAGTTGTTAAATCACTCAAAATATGGTCATTTTTTGAGGCAATTGATGTAAAAAGTGAAGAATAAAAGCAGCAGGGGGGGTAAGCCATGTGATTGCTTCTTTAAGAAACAATCAAAATGGAAAATTTTAAGAATTATCCTATTATCATGATCACCTCAAGGAAAACCAATTGCTGAGCAACTGTGTTATATTTCTACTGCTGTGTAACAAATTACCCTGGATATTGCAGCTTAAAACAAAACCCATTTATTTTCTCATAGTTTCTCTAGGTCAGGAATCTGGGAGCAGCTTAGTTGGGTGATTCTGGCCCAAGAGTCTCTCATGAGTCTCATATGAAGGTTCGGCCAGGGGGAGCAGTCCCTCCCAAGCTCACGCAGGTGTTTCTTGGCAGGCCTCCTTTCCTCAGTGACTGATGGCTGGAGATTTCAGGTCCCCACCGCGTGGGCTTCTAGATAGGCTACCTGAATGTCCTCACAACATGTCAGTTGGTTTCTAGGAGACATGATGTGCCCAAGATGAAAGACACAGTCTTTTTATATCTTAATGATGGAAGTGACAGATGATCACTTCTGCCGCATTCTGTTCATTAGATGTGTCAGTCACCCCAGTCAACATTCAAGCAGAGGGTCGCTAAGCTCCATTTAATGAAGGGAGGTGTATCAAAGAATTTGTGGACATAGTTTTAAACCATCACATGGACATCTTCAGGGAGAAACATTTGTAGACCAGTTTATCTGACTGCAGCTAATTCCAGTTTTCGAAGAAATTATCCGGTAAACAAGAAAAAGGAGAAAGTGACTGAGGAGACGTAATTTCTTGCTCTGATCCAAATTCAGTGTGAAATCTGAGTGAATGCTTCTCAAACTCTAGTGTGAACACGAATTGCCTTGAAGAATTGGCAGAGCATGGATTTCCAGGTCCCGTGCCTGGGCCTCCTAATTCGGCGGGTCTCAAGGCCAGAGGCATTGGATTTATAAGAAGGTCTAAGATCTCGCCAATGCCGCCAGTCTGGGGTCAATTTTAAATCTCAAGACTCTGCATGAACTACCCTCTCAAAGTGTGACCCACGGGCTAGCAGCATCCGCATCACCCGGTAGCTGTGAAATGTACAATTTTAGGCCCCAGCCCAGATCGACTGACTCAGAAACGGCAGTTTAACATTATCCCCAGGTGATTCATGCGGGCACTGCAGTTTGACAAGCACCGCAATCTAGAAGGCATTGCTCAACATAACAGGACCTCAGGTTTATCATCTGTTAAAATGGCAGTATTGATCTCATTTTGAATGCAACTTCCTTACTGTGTGGTGAAAAATTAGGATTTGAGGCCAGACACGTAGGATTGAACTGACCTTCCACTAGCCTTCGTTTCTGCATGGGTAAAACGGGGCTCATAGCAGCAGCCTCCCTTGGTTATGGTAGACGTGAAGTGATGCCATGACTGTAATGTGCCTGAGCTTTCAGTGAACAGTCTGATGTTCACTCTTACATGAACATTCAGGATGCAGCTACCACAGAACTGTTTGTGAAATTGCTTATTTGTTATGTTGGTTCCACCTATTTGATTAGTTAATTTGGTAAATTTAATGATGCTTTACGTGAAATGATTTCCAGTTAATGATTATTGATTTGAGCCTCAGGAAGAGGGAAATAAATTGATTCCTAGGTAATTAGAACTTAAAATACATACATTGAGTGTGTGCAGATGCTGACTGATTAAACATAATGAATATTTAAAAACTGATATAAAATTGGGACCAAGTTGGAGGGAGGCAGATTGTGGCTCAGAGAGTAATTAAACAAAAGTGAGAGATGACTGACCAAAAATTAAATGGGTTTGCCTGTTCAGTAGGTGGTCTTCACTACTGGAGGTGCTCAAGCTGAGGTTAGATGCCCTGAGAATGTATATGGTAGAGAGGCTTCTGCTTAGACAGAAAGTTTAAAATAATTGATTTCCAGGTCCCTGAACTTTTGCTTGTTGATTTATTGATAGATTTATTATTGATTTACAATATTGTGTTAGTTTCTGGTGTATAGTAAAGTGATTCAGTTATATATATTATATATATAAATAAGTTTTTCTGGCCCCTGAAATTCTAAATTCATAGTATCTGCATTTCTTTCTCTTTCTTATTCCGTTTTCCTTTATATTCAGGGAAGTTCGTATTTTGATCTATAATTATTGTCTTCTGAGAGTTATTGACGAGGTCCTGATACAAACAGCAGGTTGTGTTGTTGAATCACTAAGAGTACATTATCAAGAGTCAGTCAGACCAGAGTTAGAATCCAAGCTCTACCACTTACAAGGCTCATAACATGGGCAAGTTATTATTCACCTGTCAGCATCAACTTCCTCTTCTGTACGTAGGTGTGAGAATACTACTTGGGCCAGTGGATGCTGTGAAGGCCGTTTAAAATAAGGCACAGGAGGGACTTAATAAAGCGAGACACATGGTAAATTTTTAATAAATGTTAGCTATTCTTACCTGAAGTATTTATCTAGGACATATATCCTTATCAACTGTCAGAATCCTCATCTGTCTTCCTGGTCATGGTGAGGACAGCATATGCATTACCAACTAAGTTTTTTCCTGCATTACACTGCAATGCTGCACATTTCACGTTAGCATTAATTTGTGGTATCCTCATCTGATATAGCCAAATACCCAGAAGTAAAAACTCACATTCACTAGGACCTCCGTGTTTATTTCCATTGATGGGTTTTATTTAATTTGGAGATTTTTTTAGTTAGTGTGCAATAGGATTTACTTGAGCAAACATAATAAACTGAATTTGGGGGCATGCCTTTTCTCTTCCAAAGGCATCTCCTCATTTCTGCTCCCACAAATATTACCCTTTCTCTGTTTTTCTCATGTGTCATGTCCTGTCATTCCAACGAATGTATTCCACAATCAAGTCTGGGACCATGGTTACATCTTCTCCTCCCATTCAAACCTAAAATCATTTAAATTCCTTTTTGAAGTTTTTATATGCCTTCTTCACACATTTTCAGCTGAAATTCTGTTGGCAACTATCACCAGTGGTTTCCAAATTTCAGATCCAGAGCCTCTTTTTGATCCTTAACCTACGGAACATCCTTGTCTTGTTTGATTGGTTAAGAATCCCTAAGCTCTTTCTTCCTGTGGCATGTGTGGCCTCCCTCTGTTTCAGCACCCCTGCCTTAGTTCAAGTAGCAGTGGCTGGTGGAATTTCAACTCCATCTCTGACCAGGAGCAACGAGCTTACACTCTCTCGCTTCTGTTTCCTCACTTGTGAAACTGAGTTAGTGATAGTAGCCTTGTGCAGTATATGAAGGAGCTGTACCTGAATCTAGCATCCTGGTGTTGTGAATGTAGTAGCAAACGGCAACTCTTGTTATTATTTCCTTGTAAGTTCTGTTTCAGTTCTCTACCTGCCATTAGGATTTGTGAGTCTTTAAGGTTTTATTTATAGTTTTTTCTTTTTCCCTTCACACTTTACATTGTTTCTTTATCTTCTGTGTTCACAAACTTCAGCTATCACTTACATGCAGAAGAATGCCAAATTTATATCTCGTGTTTCAAATTCTCTTAGTTTAAGGTCTAATTCTTTTTTAAAAATAGTTTTACTGAAGTATAGTCAGTTTACAATGTGTCAATTTCTAGTGTATAGCACAATGCTTCAGTCATACATATATATATATATATGTATTATTCCTTTTCATATTCTTTTTTATTATAAGTTACTACAAGATATTGAATATAGTTCCCTGTGCTGTACAGTAGAAACTCGTTGTTTATCTAGTTTATATATAGTAGCATCTGCACATCTCGAACTCCTTATTTACCCCTTCCCACTCTCTTTCCTTGCTGGTAACCATAAGTTTGTTTTCTATGTCTGTGAGTCTGTTTCTGTTTTGTAAATAAGTTCGTTTGTCATTTTTTTTTTAAATTCCACATATAAGTGATATCATATGATATTTTTCTTTCTCTTTCTGGCTTACTTCACTTAGAATGACCATCTCCAGATCCATCCATGTTGCTGTAAATGGCATTATTTTATTATTTTTACAGCTGAGTAGTATTCCATTGTATAAATATACCACAGCTTCTTTATCCAGTCATCTGTCAATGGACATTTAGGTAAAAGGTTTGGTGCCATATTCTCTTCCCCACTAAGGTGCTTTTTTGAAAGTTCTTAATATTACTGTTTCAATCTAAGATAGAAAATCAATTCACTTTTCCAACTCGTAAGGCCACAAATTACCAGATTCTCTATCAAATTAGATTGCGAGCTGCATAAACAGAGTGCCTCAGTTACTATCTCTGCACGGTCTTCAGTCTGTGCAAACTGCTTAGCTCCCACCCAGTGTCATCGCTTTGGGGCCTTTGCTAAAATATTAAAGAAGAACCTGCTGTCTACCAATATTCTGAATATTTCCAATCGTTTTCTCTTGAGCTTGGACTCTGAAGAAGTAGTCTTCCTTCTAAGTATGATAAATAACATGGATTGGTAGATGAATACAGGCATTGATAGGTATACTATAAAGCAAGCAGAGGGAGAATTCAATGGAAGAATCTAGACGGTTGACATAATTTATAATTGTAAATTTTTTTCACAAATTTTCTCTGTATTTGAAAGTATTTGTTATTAAAATGTTATAAAAGTGCATTTATATATTTGAATAAATCATGGTCACTCTTTTGAAAATAGCCAGTACAGACTAACGGAAATAAAATTATTCAATGCCACATATTTTATATCGTTAGAGAAATATCTTATGGTAAGTTACCCAAGTCTAAATTGTTTAGAATACAGGTTCACATACCTTAAAAAAGAAGCCTGCTTTAATAAATTACAAGTGCTTTAAATAAGATAGAAGGCAAAACCAAAGCTAGAAGATATTCAAAAGCACGAAGTCATCAGGGACCCTGGATTTTTCTATCCCATTACTCTGCCATCTCTAGCAGATTGCTTTTATCTGCATGATCCAAGATAGCTCACTAGTACAATGGCATTCCAGCCAAAGGGAAGACAAAAGAGAAGGATGTGATCTTTCCACTTAAAACATAATATAGATGTTGCACACATCACTGCTGCTCGCATTCAATTATCAAAATGTATATAAAAAGCAATATTAAACTCCAAAAGAGGCTGGAAAATGTAAATTTGCTTTTATGTAACTATTTGCCCAGCTTTGCCATATCCCATTGCCTAAGATGATTATTTCCCTTGTTTTCCAACTTGTCAACTCCTATTTCTTTTGAAACTGCCTTCTTATATCACCTACTTTCAGAAGTTTTTATTGAAACATATCCTCTCTCCATACAACATAGTTGTTTTCTCCTCTGGTACACGGGATATTCTAGAGCAGCAACTATGTCTTACTTGTTTTGGTATTCTATGTGTCTAGCAAGGACATGCCACAAATAAGGAGCTTAACAATGGTAATGAATGGATGTAGTCTGAATTAATAGTTGAGTATGTGAGTGAATGAAGAGATAGATTAGAAGCAAGTAAATTAATAAATGAATGAGTGACTGAATTAGTTGATAGATTTGCAAGGGGTTCAATGTATAGATGAGTATCGGAATTAATGAATGAGTTAGGGAATACTTGGATAGGTGAGTAGATTGATGAATTAATGTATTGTTTAGTGTGTGCATGAATGGTAAGATGAAAGGATGGGTTACATGAATGGAAGGGTAAGTGAGTGCGTGAATGGAAGACAGGGTGAGTGGATTCACACATAGATGAATGGATGAATGGATAGAAGGGAAGGTGGGTGAATAAATAAATCATTAAATTGATGGATAAATGGATGCATGTGTTTTGGTGAGTGAACGGTGAATGATTCATATATATATATATATATATATATATATATATAAACTGAATGTGTGTGTGTATGTGTATATATATATGTATGTATGTGTGTATATATATATATATATATATATATATATCTGAACTGACACTTCTGCCATATTGCATCAGTTTGGGAGATAGAAAAGTCTGGATTTTTACCACACTCTTGCCACTCCCTCTGATTTCCCCAAGTTACTTAAACTCTATTCATCTCAATTTCCTCATCTCTAAAGTCAAATTGCAATAACCACCTTGAACGTTTTGGTAAAGGCAAAATAAGGGATTACATAATGTGATTGGTGCACAGCATACACTTCATAAACAGTAACTGCTATTACAGTCATTACTTTCATCATCAAATACTTAGCCAACTCTTGTTTCCTGCACAGCATTTGCCTGTGATCCCTGGTCCTATGTGGACATATAGATGTAATCTCAGCTCTGCCTTCTAGAATCTCCCAGTTACTCTGGGTAGATAGGAAATAGGCATTAAAGGATAACCACTGTTAAAATGAAGGGAATGCCCAGTGCCAGCTGACAAATTTATGAGGAACTGAAGAAAAAGAAAGGTCATGAAAAGTCAAGCAAGTCTTGGAACGTTGTGTTGGCGTTCGGGAGGTAAAGAGAATGGGGATTAAATTAGCAGAGAGGAGATGATAACATCTTGCCCATACTTATTATATTGCAAATCATCTCACGAGTCTAAAAGTAAAAATGAGTAAGTAGCAAGAGTTCCTTTTAACTGTGAAAAAAAAAAATAAGGTCTCAAAACGAATGAATAGCCCAAGGACAGAGAGTGACTTTGACCCTGGCACAGTTGCAAATGGCAGCTTCCATTCTTGGCTGCGGTGTCTCTTTGGATTTGCCAGTATTCTTAAAATAAGCAAAATAGTTTTTAAAATGCTGTAACGTTTCTCTGAGGACAAATCAGCTGCATTGTTTTGACTTAAAAAAGTAAATCGCTGGGAACAGCTAAGGCGCTTGTACACTGCACCCATTTGTTTACCTACCTGTCTAGGTGCTGAGAACAATATTCTAAAGCAGAGAATTCATACATGCTGCCTAGTCTTGGTGTCCTCCTTTTATCCCGCCTGGCTCTGGTGGAGCTTTGTAGATTAACTTGACTTGATTTATTATATTTAGGTTATTCCTGAAGAATTTCTCACCCAGAGACCCAGAGACACCTCTACAACTATAAATCAAAGGGTTAGTGATACAATCTTGCAGTCATTTTTGGCCCTGAAAAAGTCTAACCCAAATGGGTTCAAATCCAAACTCTGCAAGTTGCGAGCTGTGTGTCCTTTGGTATATACTGCCTAATCTCTGAGCCTTATCAGCATCACAGAAATGCCGGTATCTGTTGACTCACTTATTTTGGTGGGTCTAGAATATTTTTCTCATACACCAGTGGAATCATGAATAACAGGTGACTTTACCTGCATCCACTCTGGGCTTGTGGTTTATACTAACTACAATCCCATTGGCTCACTTGGTTTTAGATCTGGGCTCTCATTCTCCTGAATTGCTTGACTGCTTATCTTTGTCCCGTGCTATCAAATGCCGCTAACTCTATTAGGTCCCCGTCAGTGATGAAGAACTCGAGGACAAATCAATCAAAACATCTTCCTCTCTCACATTTTCCTGAGTATCCCCAAATTCTTGGCTATCGTTTACCAAATGTTCTTCCTGTTTCCACGTTTGCTGTCTATCCTCAAAATACAGTGTGATCCTTTTACATTAGAAATTAGTTCTGTTGCATGAAGCATTAACCAGAAATCAACTTCAGTTAGCTGTGAATGTTCCTTCTTAGAAAACTTCGTCTTTGTCTAAGGGTAGTTGAGAAAACCAATCTTAAGAACCCCATAAAACCCTTTTAATATTTAGCAATATCATTTTTAATAAAAACTGTATATATTTAAGGAGTATAACATGATTATATATAAATATATACATATAAATGGTTACTGCCGTCCAGATAATTAATGTCTCTCCTCACACATTTTACCTCTTTATTTTGTAGCGAGGACACCTGAATCCTACTCTTAGCAAACAAAGTTGCAGGTATTTAGCAATGTTCTTATTGTGCCTGATTCATAAGGTTGTTGTGCGGATTAGATGAGCTTATACATGTCCCTAGAAGACACATGATAATGTCACTGTTCTTTTTACTGCCTTGCAGTAGTTCCCAGTCTCCTTCCTGGTAAACACTCGGATCCCTCCTACTTCTCTGACCTCATGCCATCACTCCACCCATTCAGCCATTTAGGCAAATAGTCTTCTTGGTCTTCCTCAAAAACTCCAAGCACAAGCCTGCCCCAGGTCCTCTGCAAGTGAAGTTCCCTCTGCCTGCAACATGCTTTCTCCCCATAGTCTGCTTGGCTTTCTGCTTCCCCTTGTCCAGATGTTTACTCAAATGTGCCAGTGGAAGCTTTTGTTGAACACCATGTTTTAAACTGAGTTGAAGATGTTCTATGAAAAAAAGAGAAGAAAAATCTTTCCAGTTCTAACTGTATTTTTTTCCCGTCAGGAAGTCTCTATTTGCTGTTATGATTTATTCCACCATATCTCATCTAAGCATTGAAGTCAGTAGCATAATTAATAGCAAACACTGACCTCTTATCCCATTTCCTCCTTCTTGGCTGGGCAGTGGTTCTAACCCAGAGCTCTGTGTCTCTGGCTGACTCAACCAAGGTCAATACCTCAACACTCTCCCAAGTAAGAGGTAAAACCTCGTGTGTGTGTGTGTGTGTGTGTGTGTGTGTGTGTGTGTGTGTGTGTTTCTGTGTGTGTATGTTCGGGAGGATTCATACATTCCCAGAAAAAGATCTTAAAAGTGCTTTGAAAGAACTACAGTTTTGAAATGAGTAGTGTCTGTTTATGGATTCATATCTATAAAACTGTGCTTGCTCTGGGACTTCACATTCTAAACTTTAAATTTCAAACTTTAAAATGCATGTGAAATGTGAAATTATTTCTAAAAATAATAAATATTCATGTACATTAAAGCTAATTTTAAAAACTCTTTTATGTTGAGTAGCTGAACATTAAAAATTACATAAGCTGAATAATTATTATTGGTAAACTGTATATAATTTTATCAGCCATAGGCATATCTGTCTCTAATAGAGTCACTGATATTTTCCTGAATGTATTTATTTGCTTCAAATGATGTCACTCTTTTTCATTTTTCTGTAAAATTGTCACAATTACATCAAAATTTGCATTTTGGATTACTAAGGTTTAAATTGTTGACACCTTCACCTGTTGACTTTTCCATGGAGAGCAACAGTTAACCAAAATGTAGTCCAAGAACTTCTGGGGGGCATCTCAAAATTCTTTCCCAGGGTTTGTGAAATCAAATCCACTTTTATATATAATAATAGGCTGTCATTTCCTTTTTTGGTTCTCAATCTCTCATGAATGCATAGTTGAGTCTTCCGTAGGCTTCTTGATATTATATCACAACAGACTGGATGCGGAAGCAAATATGAGAATCCAACTGCCTTCTATAAATCAGGTACTTAATAAAAATTGAAAAATGTAAAAAAAAAAAAAAAAAGCCCCTCTTTTCCTGAAAAAGTTTTCCTATAGAAATATGCAAATTTTAGTCAAATTATTTATGGTAACATGTAATGGTTTATTATTATTTTAAGTAAATTAATAAATAATTGTTTTGCTTCAATTTCTAATGTAGTAAATATCAATATATATCACCTAATAAATAAAAGTCATTCTTGGTGCTTAGTAATACACCCAGTAGACATCAAAACTCTGCTAAATGAAAGACATGTTCATTTATATTTTTATATTGCAATGTGTACATATTTAAGCCCGAATAGTCTTACAGGTATAGTCTTTCCCTTTCTTAATAGTATTTTGTTTGACAAATATTTTTTTAAGACGAAACTTATCAAACAAGTGGTTTCTATGATTCTTTTAATTACTTCAGTGATTTTAGATGCTGAAAAATTCTGTGTCATCTCAATTTCAATCCTTTGTGTAAAAAATATAAATTTCCCAAATTAAAATAGAAGCCTAAAAATATGTTCTCCACAATTTGAGATAGAACAAAACACAATTATAGAATTTAAAAATTGGAACACTATGCACAGTTTGAGCTTTCTTTCTCATATGGCTTTTATGTTTTGGTAGGATACATTCAAATACTTTTTTTGGTCAAGCTTTGTTGTCATTTGCAATTCTACTAGAATTTTTAAAAGTCAACATTTTTTGGTACTCCAGTAATTGAATAGTTTGATCACAAATTCTAAACTGACTTTGAACAAAATGCAACCAAAATTTATGTAACTCATTTATGAAATTTATTCCATATCAAGGAAGGAAATGGAGATTAATGCAAAATTAGTTCTTCAAGAGCTGAAATATTTCTGAGTTCTGATTGATGATGGGCAGCAGAAAGACAAAGGACGCACTACAGCATGCTGAATTATTTTTATTCAGTATCAGCTACATTACAAATATTTTTAAATTCAGTTACCCTTTGAATATGTAGTGCTTTTGACAACTGTAGATTGTACTTGAGTTAGTAGAATGTAGCAGCTTGTTTTGATGCTCTTATAATTTATGTGTCTAACACAGCAACTTGCAAATATGTTTCTGATCCTTACTTTCTTTATATAGTAAGAATATTTTTCCATGGTACTGTGCTCCATCAAAATTTGTACTTTTATTAGCATCACAGAAACAAGCCATTTTATCTGCAATGCTTATCTTTTGAACTGAATTTCTGACGGTATTCAGAGTATTGCCAGATATTTCACTTTCAGTGGAAAGAACTTCCAAAAGTTTATTCCACGAAGTGGAATGATTCTGCTGTGAACTACATCATTTAACTATTGCAATTAAGCTATTTAGCACTACCACTTTATTTTTCTTATTTACACAAGACAACCTGAAATGAAAATGGACAAAATTAATATAAAACACAGTTATTGGACTGAAATGAGAAGTCATGCACCTTTTGCATCTATAAGCGTATTGCATTATTATCTCAGGCATAGTTGTTCTTAATGACTAACCTGGAAAGCAGATGGTGACTTCTTCAGAAGATTTGTGTCACCAACTTTTCATGTGGGCAGTGATACAACTGACTGTCATGTTGGATGGTAAATGTCCCAAAAAGATTGTATAAGTAAGTTCATATTATATATCAATTTCTGTAGAAATAGAAGCTCAGTAACTTTTCACTGAACATGCACTTCTATTTTCTAGTTCATTGCTGCTGAAATAGTGCATTTACAAAATAAAAAAGCATTGCAATATAATTAAATGCATACATAGTACAGATTTGTCCCATTCACAAACGACCAAACCACTGCAGTAAAAGAGTTCAAATTATTCTCTCACATTTATCGGCAAGACTGCTTGACCTCTGTTTACTGAACATATTCCACATACACCGAACTTACTCATTTTCCACTTTTCCCCCTGATGCGGCTGACAGACTGGTACACCAGATACCAGACAGCATCAAACACATCCCCTAAATCACCTGGGACCAGAGAAACGTTACCCATCCCTAGGCACTCATGTCGAAATATTCAGTGCTTTGTTAGCGAGGGTCCTGCACACTACCCTTGAAAGAAAAGCTAATTGGTTGTATTGTGTCTGAAAAGTTAGCACAGGAGAGATCTGTTTTCTTTCGTATTTAACCACCTGTTGAAGTGAAAACTGTTAACTGCACATTTGTTTCACACTTTGCTAGATGAGATCACAGGCAAAAGTTGAAGCACAAAATGAAGAGCTATCAAAACCATCCCAGCTCCTTTAATACAGTGTTGCTTTTTTTTTTTTTTTTAACGAGAAAGATATTTTGTTCTTTCTCACGCAGATAAAAATGATTTTCAAAGGTGGACAGGCAGTCCGGGGCAAGTGGGAGGCTCTGGCTGTGAGATTACTGGGGGGCACAGGTTGCATCTGACTGGCCGCCCTGCCGTCTTGAGGGTGTCGCCTGCGTCTCGTGGTTGAAGCTGGCTGACGGCCACCACCCACACCTGAGCCTGCAGGAAGGGGAAGAAAGAAAAGTGCAGGACAAGCCATTTCCTTTCAAGGAGGTAATACCAAAGCTCTGCACCTCTTTTCTGCCTATATTCCTTTGAAAGAATATAGCCATGAACAGCCTTAAGCTGCAAGGAAGAGTAAGAAAGACAGGCCGGGAGATATCCTGGGGAAAAGACCACAAACTCACACCTTAACACCCATACTGTGCTAATTATGTGAACTACATTATCAAAGGGAAAGAAAAGGATTCTCCCCAGCCAGGCCTCAGAACCACATTAGATTAAATATCTTACTTTATGCATAAATATGCCCAAGGGCCCCCACAATATTTTCCTTGAGGTTTAATTATTAAAATCATACCTTATTTAAAAATGAAAAATCCAAGAGAAATACTGAACCAAGGACACCAGGGCAACCAGGATAAACCGGGACAGTTTGGGGAAAGCGGGAGGCAAGCTCCTTCTAATTCTGAAGGGTAATAGTGGAAAGGGAACTTACATTTATTTAGCACCTGCTGCATAGCGGGACAGTCCCAGTTACTTTAAACCTGAAGTTTCCTTTGGGCTCGTAACTGTCCAAGCGTATCAGCATTGCTATCCTCAATTTCTATGCGAATAAACGGGAAGGGCAGGTGACTCCTTAAAGGCCACATAGCCATTTGCGTATTCAGCTTTCCAAATCATGCCCTTTCCACTAGCCCAAACTCTCTCAATGAATAAATAGATTCTAAATCGCTTTTTGTTTTTATTTTGAGTAATCTTAGCTAATAGTTCATTACTTTTAATATTTAAGTTCTAGTAACCCAGAAATATGTCTTATTTTTTGTGTTTACTACTTGGGAAAATTCCCCCACAGCAGCGTGCCTAGCAACTCAGTCGGAGTAGCACTCGCCTTATTGGACTAAATTCTCCCCGTTGTTTTTAATATGATCTAGTTAGGTCTCAAGCGATGAATTGAGATACGATATTTATTATTAGTAATGGTCATTCAAGCCTCTGTCTATCCATTTTCATGACAGCAAATGGGTGAGAAACGGCTCCCTTGAGGAATACACTTTCTTCCAGTGTGTTATTGAGGTGGTATGTTGGCCTTTCCGACCACCATTCCATCATTTGCTCTTTTCTCAGTCCTCACCCCCCTCCCACCATGTCTTCTATACCTAAATTTGAAGTTTTGTCTTAGATGGCCTGGGATCACAGAAGTAACTTCCCAACTCGTTTTCTCATTTAAAACTTCTGTTCTCTAAAGTGGGTGTTGTAAACTGTAGCCGTACTGATCTTTGTAAAACGGAAATCCATTCGCAGCCTCCTCTCCGGAATGCTTCTTGGATCCCTTTGCCGTGTTCTGCACTTCCTTCCCCGCGTGCCTTCTGCTCCAGCTCTCCTGTGCTGCTTACAGATCTCTGAATACATTCTGCTGCGTATGTTTCCTCAGTGGAAAACAGCCATCTCTTTCTCGGTGATGTCACCTGGAAAATTCCTACTCATCTTTCAAGTCTTACTTTCATCGTTGCTCCCTCTGAGAAGCCTTCTTCCCCTCCCTGACAGAATGAGGTCCTTGTCCTTTCGCATTTGCACAGCAGACTGTATACTCCTTAGTCATAGCACCTCTCACCTTGGATTGCAATTGTTATTACTAATAATTACAAAGCAGTTATTAAATTCCAAACACTGGACTAAGTATTTTATGTATTGATGGACACTGGCTTATTTAATCCTCACGATAACCCAGTGAGGGCTGTTCTTTTGGTATCTCCCCCATTTTAACAGATGAAGACCTAGGCTCAACAGAAGCAAAGGGAGTTAAATGATGCCCAGAGTTAAATGATGCCCAAAGTTAAATGATTAGTTGATCAAGCCAGGAAAGAAATGGAAGTCAGTGTCCTTAAAGTTGTGTTTTAACTATTACGTGATTCTGCCTCCCTTACCAGACTTTGAGTTCTTGAGAATGGGGACAATATAGTATTTATAATCAATCTCTAGCCTAGCAGAACGCCTACCATATATAATGTGTGCTTACTGAATATATGTGGGATAAATTAAGAAAATGTTTATCAAGTCATGGTAAATATGTTTTTTTCTTTTTAGAATAATAACTGGCAACAAAGTAATTCGCTTAATTAGAATAAGTTTTGTTAGGATCAATGTCACCTATCACTAAGATTTATTTCATTCTTTGACTGTTTTACTTAAGAACTCTGTTAAGGGACTTGCATTCTGAACACTCCAGTTTTCACGTGCAGAGGTTGTTAAGGCAAAGTGTTAGGTGATTATTTAGTCTGACAAAATTATCAAGCTGAGGGGATCCTGTGCCAACCTGCTACTCTAAGCTTTGCACCTCCACATTCTCACTTATGGGAAGTGTCAAGAATGCTTGAATAGGAGTTTGACTTGTTCCTGATGCTGTTTTGTGAAACTGATGGTCTAGAATCAGTCAGACAAAAACAAGTGAAGCACAAATGCTGTTTTCACACCTTAATTTTTTTTTTTAAAGTCCTTACAACTGTTATTTGTGAACCTATTTTATAGGCAGGCACTTTGGAGAAATTCACGTGGTCCTACCCTAAGATGCTTTTCTACAACTAATTAGTAACAAGTGCATTCAAACATATATTTATGGTGCACAACATGATGTTGAGGTCAGAACTGCTAAGGAAACACTGATGGGGGACTGATGAATTCTGATGAAGGAAAAGGCTTTCTTTTAGTGGGAGGCAGCTGATCAAGGTGCTGAAAAATTTAAGCCGTAGTGGGTGGAGGACAGGTGGGAAGAGGACTCTAAGAGAAGTTCATATATAATGGCAGAGAAGCAAGAAAGTTCAGGGTAAATTTAGAACACAGAAAGGAGCCAGGTGTGATTAGAGTGTAGGTGAAATCCGAAGAAATTTGATAGAAAGAATATAGGCTTTTAAGCTAAAAAAGAAGTTGAAGGTAGATGAAGAAGTGCGGCAAATTATTTTTATATGCTAGGGAAAATGCAGATATTTTAAAAAATTTATAATTACATACATTATAATTACATAAATATATATATAGTTTTAGTTGTCAAGAGATAATGTACAGGGTATACAAAATTTACTGATTTTCAAGAGAATAATTAAACACACACACTCTTCCTTTTAAACCTGAATATTTGACCTGAGGTTTTTCAGTGTCATCATTTATGCACAGCAGTGATCAATGCACAACTCTGAAACATAAATTGCTCAGTTCAAAGTATTTTGGATAGCAGATTTTAAAAGATTTTCTTTACCTTTTCCTATTCTTCAACAATCATAATTTTGCATCCCTGGCTGAACAAGATGCCTTAGCTTTAGTTTACATCTGTAAGAAAACAATACAAAATTGTTTGTTAGTTGGCTTTTTTGTTACTGCTGTTGTTATTAACATACAGTTAATATGGGGAGGTTGTAAATCACTGCAAAATTTGTCCACATAATTTTTTGGAAACTTAGTAAATGGAGGAGGCATAATATTTTTGAGGGCATAATAGATTAAAGGGTCCTCTCTCTTTACCCTGTTAAAATCTGATGCTTCAGCCTTTGCCTTGGAATCTTCCTCTATCCCCAGAGCCTTCTCCCCTGTGCAACCATTAGGTTGTGAGGCTGAAAAACTGCTGCAAGCAGACTGAGTTCCTAACAGCGGTAACAAAACCAATCGGGTGATTACAAGACAGAGGAACGTGGGACTGGCCAGCACTGTGCAGTGCAATACAATAGCTACTGGCTGCATGTGACTTATTTTAAATTAATTAAAAACAAACAAATTAATAATTCCACCCTTGGTAATATCCACATTTCAAGTGCTCAACACCACAGATATCAGATAGTTAAATTTATAGAATGTTTCCATCACTGCAGAAAGTTCTGTCAGATAGTGTTGGACTTCAACGTTAGGCCTGCCTGCAGTACTGTGTTGTGAAATAATTATTCATCAGTTATCTCTTCTCCCTAGGCATCATTTTTTTCTTTGTTTAGCATTATGATAAAAATGGTAACACTGGTTTTACCTACCTGAGGGAGCATATGAGGAAATATTAGCCAAAAACCCTTTTTAACCTTGTGTTAAAAAATCACTATGAAGTGTCAGATGTCAGTGTGTCATTTGAGGGGACTCATGGGTTTGACTGCAGATTTTTGAATCCTGCGCTGATTTCCTTTCATCTCTGCATCATTACATCTTAAATGGTCCATTCTGGTACCCAAAATGGGCCAGTAGAGATGGAAGGTACCAACATAATTTGCTATTGTGCTTTCTTCACTCTTAAATGGGAAGGGAAAGATTTTAGCTAAACTACAGATTCATACTTAACTTTGAATAAAACTGCTGAAAAGTGGTTTGAAACATGAACCAACCCTGAAAAAGTCGAACAGCAATGTCGATAACCATTCTTCGAATAGTAACTTTGTCTACACCGCTTATGACCCCAAAAACTGAATTAACAGAAAACAGAACGGGTTTCTTTCAGTGGTGTTTACAGAAGCCTCTGCTCCATGTCTTGCACATTCATGTGAAATACTCTTGACAGCCTGGAAGGCAGGATGCAGCGTTACAAAGGTCATATGCCAACGGCTGCTGACATCTCTTTAGCAGCATAAAATGTTCAATTATATAATTTTCTGCCTCACTGTGAATTCATACCTTTTTCTTTCTCTATAAAATGACATTTTGTATTTTTTTCCTGTTACGTGATTCAGCCACATAGGTTTGGGATCAAATTGCCAAATTAGGGAATGTTGATACCGTGGATACTGAGGATTCTGTGGATGTTGTGTTTGCCTGATGGAGGCAGGCTGATGATATTTATTCAGGGGCTGGAACATCCCACGGAGCCCTGAGGTAGTGCCCACGACAAGGGGCAGGGAAGCAAATGGTGCAGGCTTGTACAGTCATGGGTTATAAGAGATCAGGATATGTGATTTCAAGGAACCATCAGAATGTATAGATTCAAGTTATATTCTGCTTAACACACATTCTTGTATTCCTTTAAAGATACTCTGTTAGTGAAGAAAAATGAGATACAATAGACTTTTGTGATTTAAAGAAACAGGTTAGTTCTTTGGTTCTCATTCTGGGAATCTATTTTCTGCCCAATTGTATGCTAGGAGCCTTTGATCTACTTGCAGAGATGTGTGCATGTGGGTGCACACCTGTGTGTGTATGCATCAGGGTGAATGAATAAAATTAGTTTAGAAAGTGGAGTGTTGATATTCGTGTCTTAATCTTTCCTCCTTTCTCATAACCTTCAGTCAGTAAACACGGGATGCTTACAACCTGCAAGGTACTGTAATGAGCTGAGCTGCAACAAATTTTATTTATAATTTATCCAGGGGTTTTCTTTTCTTTTCTTTGTAGCACAGTGCCCATGATAATTTTATTTTTCTTTTTGTCTTCTCCCTATTCATGTTAGAAGATATCTTACAGAGAAAAACCATCATGGGATAAGGGATGGAAATCGACGTCTAGTCTTCTGATTTGTTTTTATTCTCTTGTAAGAAATGGAAATAGTTGCCCAAGGCTGAAGATGAATTGCTCTACTTTAGTTTGTTGAAAATAGACCCACTGTCTGATTTTCTTCTAGACACATATGATGATAGGATAGTAGAAATTCTGACACCACCTGAGCCCCTGTGACTTTCCAGGTAGGTTATAATTGCTGGTGAAAAGTCTCTTTCCCCAGTGGTCCTTTTCCCACTTACCATGGAATTTAGAGTAGGTAGTTGACTGAGAAGTTGATGATAGAAGTTTATCTCCACGTTTTGGAACATACATGGTGCATTAGAATATTAACGTATATGTGCAGCCATTCAGCCAATATTCACTGAGTGCATACCACAAACCATTTACTGTGCGATTCCCTGGCGATAAAATGGTGAGAGAAGGAGAACAAACCCTGCTCTTGTGCAGCCTCCAGGTTTGAGTCTGAGACATGCAATTAAATAGGCAATTACAGTCCAGTGCAACCAATGCTACTGCAGTGACGAGAGAAGTCCAGGAGCCATGTGGACCTGCTAAAGAGTCTGGGAGTTCAGAGAAGCCTTCCGTGAAGAAACTTGAGAAATGAATAGGAGATTTTCACGGAAGGGACAGAGATTAGTGTTCCAGGAAGAGAAGATAGTGTGAGTGAGCTCAAAGGAAAAGCAGAGAGTGGGGTGCATCATACTGGGTGTGTGTGTGTATGTGCGTGTGTGTGTGTGGTGGAGGAGAGGTGGACTTTGCTGAGAGCTAACACTGGGGATATTGGCAAGGCATAACTGCAAAAGAACCAAAGGTCCTCCCATGAAGCTGGCTCACTTTATTAAAACGACATGCAAAGAAAATTGAGAAAGTTCAGTGAGTTGTAAGGAGCGGAACAGCAGGAACAGAATTACTTTTCGGAAAGATCATTCTACCAGAAGTGTCTTCTGTTTTTCCTAGGCTTAAAAGTGATTAGAGGAGGTAATATGGAGCAATCAAATCTGAATGGCCTGAATGAACCCCCGTGTTTGAGAGATGAGGTAGTACATGGTCTGTTTAATGATGAATGAATACATACACACACACGCAGACGTAGGTCTGGGCCAGAATCAGTAATCAGTAATCATCAGCGCACTTAGTTATCGAGCATTTAATATGTGTACCAACAATTACACCTAGAATATCTTTAGCCTCTCCAAATCCCTGCAGAATAGACGTCACTGTTTATAATTCAGAGAAGACTGAAGCTCAGAGAGCCTCTGGCCTGGGCCTCTCCCCTGTTAAACGAATGGCACAGCCTCTCTACCCAAAACCCGTGTTGTGTGCGCCAGCCTGTGGTCCTTCTCTGCTTAAGGGTTGATCCAAGAGAACTAACATGAACCACTGTTGAAGTTGGATAGACTGGAAAAGCAAACACAGTGTGAGTCAGTTCTCACCTCCCAACACAGATTAAAGAGAGAGCTGAACCAGCTAAGGGGCAGAGACGTGTGTGAGGGCAGAGAAGACCAGGCTTCCACAGGAGGAAAAAGCTCCTCCCCTTTAATTTCTCATGCCTCTCAAAACCTAATTTTTCACCACCCCAATTAGCCCAAAGATAATTTCCTGTTATTCCAACCTTAGCTCTTACCTCTTAGTTCTTCAGTAAAACATCTGAAAGCCGAGGCTATTCTGGAAAAGGAATTGATCCTGGAAATGTTAATTGCTCTCTTCCTAGTCTGGATTCAACACAGTTTGCCTACAAAGGACAAAAGAAATAGATAGGAATCTCCATTCAGAGGTTAAAAAAATCAGGCAAGCTCTTTCTCTGTCTGTCTCTCTCTCATTCAAACATACGCACACGTGTGCACACACACACACACCCCTGCCATTTGAGAAAGAGAGATTGTGAAGCAAAAATTCCTAGATCAATTTTCTGTAGTAAATTCAATTTCTGGTTTCAGCCCTGGCTCTCTGCCAACAGTAATGGTATCAGATAACTAGAATATCATTCACGGGTGCATTTGTGCACTTAGACATTTCTAGCTTCTCTCACAAGCAGCATCTCCTTTGATCCTAACAATGAACCTGTGAATTGAATGTGAGTTAGACTTGTGAGGTGAAAATTCTGTTCAGTGATCACAATAGAACTGGTTTTGCTACAAAATAGCTTTTTAGCTAGGTACTCTCAAAGAAAATAATGCCCAAAGAAGTTTTCTTGTAATAGGACAGGATGGTGCATAGGGCGATCTGATGGAATCCCCAGTAGCTTTTCTTAGTGTTTTTCCCATTTCTTAGTTCTAACAATAGCCTGTCCCATGTCAGAGAATGTCACCTTCTAAATACTTGTATTGTTTGCAAGGTTTGTAACTCATATTCTGAGTCTTCATTTTTTCTTTACAATTAATATATTTATTGCAAAAAATTTAGAAGGTATTTCCAATTAAAAAAATAAAATAAAATAAAATAACATTTCCCCAGGGATAATTTTGCTGTTGTTTCTCTCTTTTCAACTTCTCTCTCTTTATCTATATTACACACACATATATATCTCATGCATACATACCTCTATATATTCACACATGCGTGTGTCACATACATATATTTCTTAATAGGCTCCCTTTATAAATATTTTCTGTTATTTATATTTTTCCCAATCAACATACATAAATTCAAGTGGGTTACTACTATGTGCCAGGAATTTTGCTAAACAGTTACAGAATTCTAAATGAGAAAAAGTAGTTGCTCTAATGGAGTCCAATAAACAAAAGAAATGCTGAATCATAAATGATAATACATCATTTTAGACTTCTAGATATTGCCTCTGATGATTAGGCACTATTGTTGTGTGGGCATATGTATTATATATACATATACTGCTATTTTAAAATTGTTGCAGTGAAAATCCTTGTGGATAACTCTTTAACACATCCACAGTTATTTTTAAAATAATATATTTCACAGGTTTCCTTACAGTTAGCCTTCAGTTTCTTTAAACGAAAAGTCTGTGCCCTGTTATTTTCACATTTGGTATTTCGTAATAACTAACTGGTACTTCATACATTGTCCGTGTTACAGAGCCTCAGCCTCGACCACTGATCTGGTCATTTGCTTGAAATAGTTCTTCAAACAGAACACTATTTCATGATTATACTTTCTATGGTCAAATTTGTTCATTTACCAAATGTTTATTTAGTATACCTGCTCTAGTTCAAAAACTGGGACTCACACTGGGGATATAATGAAAATCAAGTAGAACAAAACATTTCCTTCATCGAGTTTACAGGAATGGAAGAGACATAGTAAACAGCAGTTGCAACACGGTGTGATGATTGTATTGATGGAAGACATCCAGGGCCGAAGGAGCACAAAGGTGGAGAAGCACAACCGTGAAGGGAAAACAGTTGGAAGAGCGTGAGCTCATGCATGAAAGAAGTTCACTCTGGATAGCACTCAGATTTAAGGTGGGGTCTGATGCTGTATTCATAAAACCCTTACCCACTGTGGCCAGAGATTGCTCGTAGTACATCTTAGGAGGGTAGCTTCAAGGGACGGCCATGAAATCAGATATCTGCACATCAATGTTAATCCAGACAGTGATGATGGAGCAAAGAAAGCTGACTCTGGGGTTGATGCTTCATTGGACACAAAGTAATGTCATTCCAGATATAACATGGGGAGGCGGCCGTGTTTCATGTCTTATTGCTGGCCCCAGTTGAAAGCAATCATTCTTTTTACTCCCCTTTGCACTTTGCCTTTATTGCTCGTCTTTCTTTTTTGTAACGTATTACTTAGGTCCAAATCTTATTTCCCCTTTTATGCTGCTCTTTGCATGACTTACATTATTAATGTCTGTCTCTTTGAGATCTGCTGTTTTGCACATAATTGGAGACCAGTATTTCTTCACTTCATGTTTTCTTGTGGAGATTAGCCTATGCCAAACAATGATAATCAAAAAAGGATGTGTGCGTGTTAGTGGACAGGGTATGGGGTGAAGAATAGTCTTGGGAAAAAAAAAAAGTTTTTCCATGTAACAGAGACTCAGAACTTCTGGGAGCTTCATGAGATCTTCGAGACTTGGATTCAGTGTCCAGCCACATTATGCTAAGTTAACCAAAAAGCATAATGCTTTCCTCTGTGTTAGGCAAATTTCATGAACATTCCAAAGAAGGGAAGAATCACTAAGGTTACAATTTTTACAGGGGTTACAATTTTGTTTCTAGTCATTGGAGAATTGTGTAAACTGGAAGTAGCATGTCATCCTTAACCAAAGCACTGAAACTATAGCCATCTGTCTGTTGTGAACCACACCGGGAGCATAATTAAAGAAGCCTGCACCTGACTCAGACTGCTTTGATTACCAATTCCTGATTCATCAGTTGAGGAATAAAGTTCCTTCTGCTTTGAACAACTAACATAGGAAGTCAAAATATTTATAGCAGTAGTTTTCAAAATTAAAAAAAAAATAAAATCAGTTTTCTACTTTTCTTTCTTTTCAGAACGGAAATCTTATACAGAAGGTCAGTATATAAAACAGGTAAAAGTGGGACTGCCCTGGCTGAGATGCGGCTGGGTTGTCCAAAGCCCCTGCCTTTCCCCTCCAGCCCATCCTTTTTGGCCTCCCTCTTCCTCCCAGTTTCCCAGTCACTTTTGTGCATTTCCATGGAGTCAAGTTTTCTGTTGATCACATTTGAAAGCTAAGGGCCGCACAATCTAATCTTCTGGTTCTGCCTCCAGACCTTAGCCCTTAAGATTCTGAGGTTCATCTTCACCCTCATGGAAATTATTGATATTATTATCGGTAGTTTGGGGGGGAAAGATAGGAGTGAGGTGATTCGTAGATATTAGACAATTTATTTGCTGCTTTTTTCTTAGCTCTGAGCAAGGTTGTTGAGTAAGGGGAGAGAAGCCCTCGTGTCCCTACCTCAACTCAGAAAAAGCAGGTCTTTGCCTGTGTTACTGATGGGTGATACTAATCTATCAATCAGTCAAACGACCCCAACAGCAGAATGGGCGGTCAACTTAAAGACAAGAGGTGATGTTTGAAAGTTAAAGCAGAACCTTGAATGACGAGCTCTCCCAGCGAAGAGGGTGGAAGAGATACTTGGAAAAGGGAGTAACAGTTGCAGGGGCACCGGGGTAAGAATAACGCCGTCTGTGTGGCTAAACCTCCACGGTGTGCGAGCGCACCAGGAAATACCGGCGTTCGGTCAGCAGGTTAAGGCCTGTCTGTGAGCGCCTTCACTGTCCTACTGGGGAGTTTGCATTTATCTCTATGTGGGAGGCACTGGCATGTGAGGAAATAGGATTTCTTTTGAGAAAGTTGTTTTAACCAATGTTAAAGCAGCGAAAACATTTTCAACAGAAAGAACAAACGTGCTCAAAATAAGGATTTCTATCAACTTTAACATGCAAGAACATCAAAATATTAATGCAGGAGTAGGATAAAATGGAAAAAAAACCTCTTTAAGTCATAAATGAGGCTTCACAAATGATACAATACCAGGAAGCACTTTTTCATAATTCCAGTTACAATCTCTCAGTGAGATTAATCCTATTAAAAGTTTTCTCAATCACGCATTCTCTATTTCTTTGTTTAAAATATTCAGTATGTTCAATCCATTTTAAAAGACAAAGAGTGCTTTACTGATGGAATTGTAAGATTTTTCAGTGAGTCTGCCCGTGCCAAGACTTTCCCCACAGGTAAATATTCTCGCTCTTATTAAAGCGCAAGAAGTAATAAAGCAGTCAGAAGATGAATGCTCCAGGTGATAACATTTCATTGACTGGCGTCCTGTCCATCCTGTTCTCCTTCGCACCCAGAACCCTGTAGAGGAGCCAGATTGAATAACTAGCCTACAACCATAATAACAATATTTTTTGAAATGATTGTAACAGTTTGGCCCCGAAAATAATTGATTGCTTTGTTTGCACGGACAGGTCCAGAACAGTTGACACGGAAAATTTAAAGAAGCCATTGGACATAAATTAGGTGTTTGTATTTAGTTAACTGATAATTTACAAATTCTAAGCATCCAAGTGAATTGCAGTTTTTGTTTTTAGTTCTTTACAATCCAGTGCATTTTCATTCTGGAAATTGAGTCAAAATGGCTAATAAGACATAAAATTGTTAAAATAGAAATGTAGCTATAAGCCACACACAGCTGTCTTCTTTTTAAAAATAAAGGAATAATTAAACAGTTTATTCTCCCAGTGTGACTCAACACAACACACACACACACACACACACACAAAGACAGATATAGACAACTCGATTGCTTGTCTCCCACTTACAAACCTTCATTGGCTGTCGGTCATTCAAATCCTGAGTTTCTCATAGATCGTTTGTAATCTGACCTCTCTCTGTCTTTCCAGCTTCAAGTTGAGCCCCTCTGCCCCTGCACCCTTTCCCCTATCAAAGTAAACTTCTCACTCACTCTGTCATAAGATAATCCTGTAAGAATGCGGCAACCTTCTCCTACAAAGCCTTTTCATGAGATCACAGCAAGGACCAGGGGTACCTTCAGGATGCAGCTCAAAGGCTTCTTGGTTAAGGTCGCACAACTCTAGGAGCATCTGTTCTCTGCCCAACACTTTTCAAATGCCAAGCATTTGACGTTGATTACTCATCGTTATTATGCACAACCCCTTGAGGTAAGGTTTGTCATGTCCGTTTTAGAAAAGAGAAATCTGAGGCCCAAAACAAGTAAGGGTGTGGGCTCAGTCAGAGATGCAGCCAGAACTTGAATCCATACCTATCGACGTGAAGTCCAGATCTATCAATGCCTGTCGCATTGCTAATCCCACTACCCTAAGCTCCTTCCCGGGGTTGATGAGAGAGAGGGAGGAGGCACCGAGAGCTCTCATTTGGAAAGCCTGGTAAAACATCATCAACTAATAAAGAAATCATGGAGGAAAGACAGTTTTCATGAAAATAAGCTTTGTTTTTATTTTGAAATGTCATCACTGAGGAATAGCAGTGTGACATACTGTTGTTGAGATGACACATACAATCGAAAACTGGCCACACTGTCAGACCTTGACTTCCAGATTTCAGAACCAGTAGCATTTATGGTGGTAGAAGAAATGGATGAGACTATCTGACTGCCACTAATTCTGAGGGTAACGGACAGAAGAGGGACCCAGATCCATTCTGTGATGATTTCTAGTTGTCTGGATAGATTTTCACGGCATGTAATTTTCACAAAAGGAAGTCAAGTTTGATTAAATGACTACTATAAATTTTAAAACTGTATGGAATCAGATTATTTCCCAATAAATGAGAGGAGAGGTAACATTGGTCATGGAGTTCAAATTCTTTGCTCATGACACCTATGAGAAGCTATGTCAGAGTGCTTCATCCCTCTAAACCTCAGAGTAATAACAGTTATTAACAGCAACAGCCAAAATGTCATCATATGAGACCACTTACCCCTTGCTTCCCAGAGGGTTGTAAGAATTCAAGAAATGGTGCCACGTTAATGGAGCAGTTTGGAGTTACTTGCCTGATACATGTATCATTCTAAAATTTTTGACTTGGCATTCTGCAGTTTATTAGAACAAAAAATGAGAGACCTGAGAAGACAATGATGTTGAAGCCTATTTGTTGAGATACAGGAAGAGCAAATGAAATAGTATAAAAATCAATTAAATCTAGTACATCAAAGTAATTTCAAATGTCAGCAGCGTCATTATATTTTTTGAATTTCAGTACTGTCATTTTAAGGGAAAAATGAGAAATCTAGATCATTAGATCTTCAAAGGAAAGATCTCGTATGCTGTTAAGCTTAAAAGCTATCCTGAGAGACAACAGTACTTCTGAAGGTGTTTTAAATATATGAGTTGCATGCTCAGATTTAACTTATGAGTACTTAGTTGTGGGAGGAACTTGGAGGGCCATAAGACTCTGGGGGTAGGGAGGGGAGCAGCCAGCCTCTACTGCAGGTCTCATTCAAGAAGAAAATAGGTAATGAATGTTTTACTATGGGATTTAGGATGGACTGTGACTGCTCCAACAGGATCGTTAACTTGCTTTTCATTTTGAAAAAATACCACATTTAAAAAAACTTGAAAGAATGATACAATGCATGCTCATGTATCTCTCACCAAATTCACCATCTGTTAACTTCTTACCCTGCACTTCCCTTTTGCCAAACCATTTGAAATTATCTCCAGCTGTCATAACATGTCACCCATACACACGTATTTCAAGAAAGAGCAACTTCTCCAGCAAAGCCTCAGCACCCTCGCAATACTTTGGAAAGTCAACATTAATTCAATAATATCCCTAACACACAGCCCATACAGATTTCCCCAATTGCCTAAAAAAATGTTCTTTATGGTTATATTTTGCTTTGTTTTTAAATTCTTATGTTTTTTCTTTCTGTTTCTATGTACAATATCCAGTCAAGTTTCATGTATTCTCATCAGTCTCTCTTGATCAAGCAAGAGTCTCTTTCTTGTCGTTTCTCATATCATTAAATTACTGAAAGAATCCAGGCCAGGTGTCCTGCGGAGGATCTCCTAGTCTAGATACGTCTGACTGTCTCCTCATGGGTAAACTGAAGGCAGACGTTTGGGGCAAGGATGCTCTGCTGGGGATGTTGCATGTCTCTCTCTCACAGCATAACATCCCACGCACCAGGTGCACTGCTAGTTGGTTAAGATCAAGGCCATTAGATATCTCGATTGTAAAGGCATTTTTCTAGTTTGTAAAGTTAAATCTTGATACTGCATTCCACAATAGCATTTCAGCCTATGGCAATGGCCTTGTCTAAATTAATTATCACTGCGGTGGTTCTGCAATGATAGTTGGCATTTTTCTGGAAAGGGACTTCCTTCTCTGCTCTTCTTGCTTCCCTTCCCTTTTCCTTTTTCCTTCTCTCTCTGTCTGCCTGTCTCTCACTCATGGTTTCTTTCTGTTTTTGATTCAGATGTGTTGTATTCCATTATCATCGTTATCCTTTTTGATGTTCAGTTTGCTCCAGTTGTACTAGTGGGCTCTCCTGTAAACTGGCTTCCATGTCCTTTTGTCATGACCCCATTTGACTTTGGGCGTATCTTCACTTTCTGGCACAACAAGGTGTTCCAGGCTCATCCTGTACTTTCCCTGCCCCAGACTGGGGTCAGCCATTTCTCCAAGGAGCTCTGGTGTTATTATTAGAAAATGCTAATAAGGAACAAAGATCTGAGTTCTGGATGTTTACTTCCTCTGGTGTGTCATTGTTTTTTGGCCCTTTCAGGGTTTTAGTTAGGGGATAAAACGTGTGCATGTAAACACACACATGAATGTGTTGATGCTGATAGTTCACACTGCAACACAACCGCAGGGCACCTTCTCACCTTTCTCCACTTGATGCTTGTGTTTCTCTTCTACAGTTAATACTCTCACTCCCCAAAATATCCATGTTTACTCATTTTTCTGACACAATGTCCCCAAAATCGTTACAGAACCACACCACTGAGACCACTATAAGAAAGTCACCTAGACAAGGTTTAAGATTGTTTTTCGGTTCTTTTTATTCTTACGCTATATTTCACATAGATTTTACAGTCAAAACACAGTGATCATAAGTTAATTTAATTTTTCCCTGTGTGAATATTTTATCAATTTTGTATGGAATTAGAATTTTCTATTTTTATTCACTTTTAGGGTTTGGTTTTTTTTTTTATTTTATAGTTACTGTATTTTTGAACAATTAAGTCATTTCTGTTGTTCAAAAGCTAAAACTGTATCAAATGATAAACTCAAAGAATTATTTTTCTGATCTTTATTTCAATCAATGAATCTCTTTTTTTTCCCAAGCAAATGAAGTGAAAAATAACCCCTGACTGTCTCTGTAGGCTGAAGTGCTTTCAAAAGTTCTTCCAAAATAAAACCCAGAAACCTGGGATGAGGTCACAGTATGCGGGGTGATTTCAGATTAGGGAAAAAAGGGTCACGTAAATAATGTCGTAAATTGAAGCTAAAGCACAAAGAAGAAAGAAAATTACAATCGGTTTGTTTTGGAGCATTTTGGAGTGTGTCTGCTAAGACCTGAGCCACTAATAGGGCTTGTTCTGGTGCATCCAGACAGCCTCATTTAATTCTGTGATAAGAAGCTCCAAGTTTAAAACCAGGCCACCCAGGTCTGAGAGAAACTACTAAGCCTCAAGGAATGATATTTGACCAAGTGAACGCAAAGCATAGCCAAGCTTCTCCACTGTGGCTCCTCCCGTTTCTGCATCTCAGCTCTTCATGTTACCTTCTTCGCTCTTTCCACTAAGCCACTCCAGTTGCGCCCTGGTCCCTGCACACACTCTTCTGTTTCTCATTTCTGTGCTTTTATCCATTGCTTGGAATGCCCCTCCTCTCACCTCTGCTTTCTGCTGGGAAGCTACCACTTCTAAATACAAGCATTAATTTAGACATAAGAGATTTTGTTTCCTTCCTACCTCTCAATCTGTGTTTACCCTTGCCTACCAAGTGTCAGGTGTGCATATAATGTCACCAACACACACATACTCAAATTATTCTATTTTGGTTCTGTGTTTGCTTATCTGTCCTAAACTGTGCACTCCTGGAGGGCAGACCTTAAAGGCCTAGCATAATCCCTAACACATGGGGGTGTCCAATAAGTATTTATGAAAAGACCAAGTGACAGGGGAGGGTATAGCTCAGTGATACAGTACGTGCTTAGCACGCGCACGGTCCTGGGTTCAATCCCCAGTACCTCCACTAAAATAAATAAGTAAATAAGTAAATCTAACTACCTCCCCCCACAAACAAAAGCTAACAAAAAATAAATTTCTAAAAAAGACCGAGTGGAAGTTACCTAAGAGGAATGATCATGATTTCTTCCCTTTGTAGCCTGCATGCAGAGATAAAATACACGAACTTGTAAAAGTTCTTAGCTTCCGTTGTCCTTTACTCAGTTTTAGCCTATTTTTCTCTCTCCTCACAAGCCATGATAGGATAATATTGGTACATCATGTTTATTTGAGCTTCATGAAAGTCCAATTAATGTGGGCAACCTTGGCTCTTTGATGTGAAAATTAATTGTTCTATATTCTAAAGATATCATTTTAGAGTAGGCACACCTGACACCCGAGTTCTGGTGATTCAAAACAAAACAAAATAAAATTGAGTAAATAATTCAGATCTCAACAGTGGCATTTGGGGAACGAAATTGGAATATATGTTGTGGTGTTCTCTAGAGAAGAGAAATTATTTCAGATGGGCTGGAATAAAAAGGAATTCTTGAGTCATCCACAGATGAATTAGTCATCAACTAAAAATATAGAATATGCAAGGAAAATTATCACAGAAGATGAAAACTAGAGCAATTGTGAATTTAAAATATAGTGCAATCAAGCACTTTTCAGGCAAGTATCAGCAGGGTAGCAGACACAGCACAAATTCACAGCTCCGGGGACAGGAGAGCTCACGGACCAGAATCCACGCTGGAACATGTTGGTGGGGATGGTTTGTTTTCAAGACGCAAAACTAGTATAACGTAGGAAATCTAAAACAAATTTAAACTAAATATTTGATGCCAACATGCAGGTGTCAAAATGTAACCAGATTTTAATGGTGGTTAATAAATCACACGCAAATGACCACACCGTTTTGGTGCAGGTGGGATGGGAAGCAATAAATAAATACAAAACGTTTGGGGTAGAGGTACTTGAGAGTCAGAAAGGCTGGATTTGGTTCTACCACTTGCTGTATGTGTAACTTTTAGATACATTACTTGGCTTCTCTGAGGCACAGTTTTTTCTTTTTAAAAAAAAAGGAATAATAAAAATTCTCTCACAGGATTATTGTATGAATTAAATAAGAAAATTTGTGAAAAGCATTAGTATAAGATTTGAAATATAATGCATGCCCAGTAATGGTTATTTTATTTTCCTTTTGAAGATCAGGCTCTTTCTTTTCGGTAAATTTCCTGAATAATGGGTGTTCCATCCTTCAGAGATCACAAATATAAAAAATATTTTTTTTTACCATTTAAATAATAATCTATTTTTTAAAAACACAAAATGACATATTGCAAACTTGAGTATCTTCCTAAAATGAGTAAAAAGAGCAAAGGCTAACATCTTATTTGTAAGGCTCATCATTATGATTCTTTGCAGTCACATTTTGTTTTATTCCAACCATGCCGGCAAAAGTTTTTGAATCATTACAGCTGTTTGCTCCTTTTGTAAATGACACTGATTGTGTGTCATATGATTTTATCCATTGTTTTCCTTTTGGCCCACATATTCATTTCCTTCGCTCATCAGTATCCGTGCATGACTCAACCATCTCTTCTAATTTTCTGCTCTATTCCACGGTATACTTGGACTGGATTTGCTTTAAAATCTGTCTGTAAAATAAGAGGACATATACTCAATGTGAGTGCCTGGAGGGCTCTCTTGAAAGAGATGTGCAGAGTCCAAGGATTCTGCGGTAAAGAATTTGTTCAGAAACATTTGTGTCTTCTAGTTACTGAGAGTATATTCTGTTTAGCGTTTGAGATATAAGAGTGCTAGATAAAAGCAACGTGACTGTAACTGTTTCCATTTGGTTCATTTATTATACTACTGTTCATTTATCATATACTGATAAATCGTGATATATAAATTCATATCAGAAGGAAAGATGGCTCTGTTGGTTTCAAATATGAGAAATCTATCAATTAGATTTCCAAGTTCTTATAAAAGATGAAAGGAGAGAACTGTTAAGACCAGCAAGGGTACCTATGGCTTTATCACATCCTCAAATTGTTTTCATGTTTTCTTTTTTCAGCTCAGAGATTATTATAATGTCATTACTGTTTGATATTAAGCACCTTAAAGACAAGCATATGCAATAAGTACTATATTTGATACAAGAAACCATGAGAAATCCCCCTGCATTAAGATCGAGGCAACCTGGCTCTTTCGTGCTCAAATTAAGCTCAATACTTACTTTCTTTCTTAGAGATTCCAGGTTCAGATAAACATTCTTTTCTCTAGATGGCTTTGAGTATTGATATCTGTGCGTGTGTGTGTGTGTGTGTGTGTGTGTGTGTTTAACTACTCACACCAAAGTCATTTATTTATTATCTTCCATGATAAATTATAAATTATAGTGTAGCCAAGTTTGGAACTATTCTTTCTTTACTAATCTTCCTCATCCTAACTTCTCCACTGCACTTACCTGTACCTCAAATTCTGGAAGAGCAGAGTATACAGTTAATGCTCAAACTGATGGATACTTAATAAATCGTGGCTGAGCTACCTCCTTCTCTCAACAGTAGGTTTAAATTTGAATTTTCTAGTTGGTTCAAATAAAACTGACAGATCAAGTGACTGAGCTCCTTAGGTACATTATAACTTGCTAATTGTTTGTGAACAAACGGATTAATGATGTATCTAGCACCACTCATAATGTTGACTTAAAATTAGCAGATTAAAAAATTACAAGTGGGGATCTTTAATATCCATAAAAGCTAAAAAAAATCCATATTTTTATCCTGTGTATAAAGTATTTGTTTTTACCACGAGTCTTACCTAGTTATGTCAGCTTTCCCTGGTTGTGTGTTAAATGCCATTTTATTTCACATTGTTTTTCATGTTTTCACAACTTGCGTTTCTCTCTCTGACATGGTAGTAAACAGAAGAAAGAGTGAGAGACGATAATGAGAAAGGGCTGGATGACTCAGACATGTCTTCCTGCTACTGGCCTTGAGAGGCAAGCTTCTTCCTTCCACAAGTGCTCCTATTCATGAAGTTTTGACTTCTGCTTAAAATACTGGTCTCCTGACTAACGACAACAGTCGCTCTATAGTGACTTCTTGCCGCTTCCAGGCACTTGGCTAAGTACTTTACATGTGTCATTTTTAATCTCTGGAACCACCTTGCAAGGAAAGTGTTATTCCAATGAGGAACTTGAAGTGTAGGGAGTTTAAATCAAATCACACAAGTCACACAGGTCACACAAGTCAGTCACACAGCTACTAGGTAGCGGAGATGGGATCTGAACACTGGTCTCTCTGACATTGTTTCCACGCTGCCTACAGTCTGGATGCTTGCATCCACTGATAATCAGCAGTTCCTCCTAACTGCCAATAATCAGAAAAAGGACATGTGGGGCTTGCTTTGAGGAGGAAGACGTAACAAAACACTGACTTAGATGTAATCTTTCTGTCATCTAAATATTGCCAGAAGAGATCAGGATTAGCTGGAGTTTATTTTGCTTCATTTAAATGATCCCTATCCCAAATATATACCAAACTAAATCAGCCAGCCCTCTCTTTGCAGGAATTACAGAATTAAAAAAAAAAGTTTTAGAAATAGTATGATTAACAGAAAATAGCACATGAAAAATATTAAATATGCAGCTTACATATAAAGATTATGCATCCTGTAAAACTTCTATTTCCTTGAAGGTTTTTGACAAGAGCATCCCCCTTTCCATTGATCCAGTGAAGGAGTAAGGCTTGAGATGAGACCTGTCCGCCCTTGGCTCTTGGGGAGGGGCCTCTGCCAGTCACACCTCAGTAATGGGAAACCTTAACACCCAAACCCCGTGGAGAGCTTGCGCGAATTCCTTCTTATTTATTTGGAAGCATGTTTGCTCACAATAACTAGAGTGCCACTTCAGAGCTAGGTAAGCATGATTAGTAATTTCTGCTCTACGTCTTAGAACCGTGTAACTTTTTCAGCCTTATGTCCTTATTTACGAAAAGTGGAGGTGTTACAAAGATTGGATGAGTGATAATTTAAATATATATATATATACCTATATATATAATTACTTATCATCTTCCATGTCATCTTCTCACTTCACTATTCTATCCACACTTGTCATCTTATCCACTTATTTTATTTTTGGCACCCTCTAACCTGAAAACTGACAGCCAACACAGTTCCTTTGGGAAAAAACATGAAACTGTAGAAAAATCTCAACTCTGCCGTTTCCTAGGTTGGGACCTTGATGAAATCCCCTAATCTTTCTATATTCTAATTTCCTCTTTTATCCTATGAGGATATTAATAGTTGCAGATTTATGGTGTTGATGTGAGAGTTTAATGAAGTTGTTAATTATGGTAGAAGTTGGCACAGTGCTTGGCACATAGTAGGCCCACCATAGACAACTGACATAAGTTAATTTTCCTCTCCCCTTTCCTTTGCCCGAGCTTTCAGTTGTACAATTTGGCAATTTGCATATTGGTGGTCTATTCCTGTAGCCCATTGTTCTTCAGACTTAACTTTCAACTCCTTTCAAAGGAAAAGCATTCATCTGGAATCTTATGACTACTTACATTTTTAAAAATTATAATATTTAAAATATAAAAATATTGCCTTATGAATTAAATACTGTTTATAATACCTGTTCATTTATAAAGAGCAGATTTTCGAATAAAATGTAAATGAAATTAGCATCCAATACAATTCAAATAAAATCATTCATTTACTGTGATTGATGATGCTGTTTTTCTGAAATTAAATCATAGTGTGCTACGTGAGTGTAATACTGGATATGATTTTGCATTTAGCAAATGCAAATTGTATTATGTATCTCATTGTGTTCTGTGATAACTTGAGTCTCCTGTTACTTTTCTTTAATTATCCAAATTCTTTATTTGTACATTGGGTCCTGGTAGGATTTAATCTTCACTTGGTACAAGTGCATCATCTCCATACTGTGTACCACTTTTTTTCATCAAAAAGCACACAACAAATGAACCAGATGTGGCTTGGGCACTGAAATGTGAAACAGCATTTGACTGTTAGAGTATCATTCAGAAAATAAGAGGTATTGACTTTTGGGGGCTATCTTGACATCAATTGACAAAATCTGATAACTTTGTAGACTTTATCATGAATCCTATTTTCAAAGAATAACAGATCACTGTTTGAAAATCCTTCTTTATTAAAAGACCGATACAAGAATAAAAAATAAAACCACTAATAATTGTCTTGATGACGTTATTAAGATAGGAAAAACTAGACAAACAGCAAATTGAAGGCAGTATAAAATGAAGGGCTTTTTGTTTGTTTTCTATTTTTTTGGCAGGTCAAACCGAGCATGATTTTTATTATATTAAGCCCCTTTTTAAAAGAAGAAATAGAAAATTATCAATAAGATAAAAACCAATCTTATTACCCTACGCCTGCAAAGCCCTTTCCTTTTTTGCTAGTATCTCAGGGTACAGTTTGATTTTAATAGGTCTAAGTCTGGTTCACTTTTATATTCCCTTTAATTCTCAGCATATGTAATCGATGTTTCAGGCCATTTAGTGAAGGAAGGAGTGATCTCTGAAGGATATTTAAAAAGAGGCTTTATTCCTATCTCCCTGGAGCAGTTTAGGCAGCCTATGTGTAAGGAAATGAATGAATGAAATAATAACTTTAAACATATATGATTTCTCGGTTTTCATGATTTGGATCTAATGCGAGAGTAAGTAATGAATAAGCTTAGGAAAAACGTGAAATTTGACCTAGGTGATTGTGTGGTGTTAGATTGATTATAAGACTCAAACTAAATAGATCCAACAAGTGAGACTGAATGGGATACGTGACATGGGATGATAAATGAGGACATTAATGAAAGTATTTAACATTTAAAATTTTAAGGGAGAATGTCCAAAGAATAGCATGTTCATGGATTTTAGCAAATGAGAAAGTGTGAAAACTTTAAAAGGAACTCTAGCAATGAACAGTGAGACGGGAGCATCACAGCTAAGGTAGCAAAGATATTTCACAGACAGAAAAACTCCAGCTCGTGGACTTTCATTTCAGCATTCATTGCTGTTATTATTTTTTTTTCTTGAGCCCCGTGTTTAGTTAGCTGGTACTTGAGGAAAAAGAAGACACATTTCTTTTCTACTGACAGATCAAAGCATGTGCTTAGCAAAAATTGCCCAAAACATCTGAATTTCAGAGATGAGGTATTTTCTGAAAACCCCCCATGTTTCTAGTTTATTAAAAGATAGAAAGTAATGTAAGTTTAAATGTTAATTACCCGTGAATGACCTTTCTGAATTGCCCATTTGGAAGGCTTGTCTCTGAGACAACTTAAAGGAATCTCAAAGAGTATGTTTTTCCAAATAAAATTGATTTGTAAAAAGGTCATCTACATGATTTAGAGACATGTGGGTCAAGGCAAGTAGATAAGTAATTGCAAATTAAATGTCTTTAATGAACACCTACCTACCACTTTGGCAACAGGTTTTAAAAACTTTTTATCTAAGGGCACTGAAGCTTCCATGTAACACTGTTTTTTCCTAAAGAGGATTTCAATTTGAAATGAGTCAACATGATTTATAAATATCAGTAACCTTAGAATATATCTAGAGAATACCAGCTATTTATAAAACAAAGAATGATTTTTAAATCACTGCAATATCATGACCTAACATAACAACACTTAACATGTTGCTATATATATATATGTATGTATGTATGTATTTATCTCTCTAAGATCATCCTGTGTATACAAATATAAAACTTGCTTCTTACTATTTATATATTTATTTTGCATTTCATTGCTAATAGACAGAACAATAACAATAGCTAAGCAGGATCAAATGCTCACTATATGCAAGTAACTATGCTAAACATTACTTACACATATCACGAACATTTCCATGTCACTAATTATATGTGTATGCATTGTAATTTAATATCTGCATGACAGGAATATGTCAGTATGGTACAGATGACTCTGCCACCACTATCTCTAGGCATGAATGTTATTTCTAAATATTCTGTGCTACATATATACATATACATATATAAATATAAGATACTTTTGTAGTCAAATCTTTCATAAATCTTAAATCACTTTTGGATAAGTTGTTAAAGGCATATGTGACTCAAAACACATATTCCATTGACATATCATTATTTTACTGGTGGATCAGAAAGGCATGAAAGTAGGGAGATTTTGATATGATTGATGAATTATCACCCAGCAATCTCATGCCAGTTTATAAGCCAATAAATACTTTGTGAAACTTCTTTTCCTGAATACTTGCTGACACTGAGTGATATTATTATGTGTTTCAATCTTTGATGAGGCTGGTCAGCCTTGAAGCCCATCCAGGTGGATTTATTTGTGGAGGCACTGACTTACTATTCTATCTCCTAATAGGTGGGCTTAGATATTAGGACATCTTAATAGATGGACCAAGTAGTGTGCCCTCACAACGTGCACAAGGTTGTGTATCTGGGAGACAGAAAGGAAGATTTAAATCGCATTATCAATTTAGTTCAAATGTGAACCATAAAAAAGGCTCAAAGATACTTCAGCATAGTTTCCATGTATACGTAAAGAACAAGCAACAATAGAAATAAGATAATGGAAAAAATACAAAAACAAATATATGTATGTATATGCATGACTGGGACATTGTGCTGTGCACCAGAGATTGACATATTGCAATTGACTGTACTTCAATTAAAAAAAAAAGATATAAGAGCATTTATTCCCCAAATGGGGTATGATGTCATACACAGTACAATTCTCAGGTTATAATATAGAGCAACAGAAATAAAACATGCAACTATGTCTTCCAGAGCACAGACTAGGGCTATGAATTTATGCATCTCTGTCTTTGCCGTTTCCTCAGCTGGGTTTTCCAGGCAGACTCTAGGTTCCTTCATTGCCTGTTTACATTCTGCTTGTCACTGAGATCTAGCTCAAATACCAGTGTCTGCTGTGGTGCTTTCTTGATCTTCCTAATTAGTATTTATTTTTTTCCCCTTTTGATTTGCTGATACATTATTTCTCTCTCTTTGTTTGCCTTAGTTTTAATTTTGTATGGTTCATTGTTAATAAGGCCATTTTTCCTACACTGATGCATATTCCTTGAGGTAGGATCTCTCTTATTCACCTTTGCAGTATAACTGGAACTCAACATCACAGTGCCTGGCAAAGCACATACTTAAAAATATTTGTTGAAGAAATAAGGTAGAACACATATTTATAAAGCTTATTTTTATAGCTTATAATATTCTAAAGTTTTTGAATTTTTCAACTGAATTATTTTCAGGAAGGGTCTTCAAATTTTTATTTGAAAGTAGTCACACATCTGTAGCATATATAGTAGCATTTTTCCCATTGTCATCAGAACGATGCTTCTATTTTGATTTACTTGGCCTAAACTTTCACAGCTAGAAATAATGAAATCAGAAACCACACTCCCTCACCTTTCTTTTTTTTTTTTTTTTGGAAAAACCTACCAACATTTCATTTCATCTATAATTGAAATGGTTCTTATGTCTACTTGTCTACTTCCTTTTGTTCTCTAACTTCAAGGACTTAGGAATATGACATGAAATTATATTTGAGGGCCGAATAATCCAAGTTGTGTTTCTTTTCCTTTGAGTAATGTACCAGGTTATTATTTAATCATCATTTCTCTTTGCCTGAGTTTACACGGCCAGTCCTTCTTTGGCATGTCTTATTTTGAGGGGTTTGACAAACACAGACAACAGTAAAGTTTGGCGAGATGACAGTTTCTTCTCTGTGTCTAACAATTTTACTCAACTATATATACATTAATTTATTTCTTTGAAATACAAGTTTGATTCAATAACCTTATTTTAAGGAAAACTAGGATAATAAAACAAACTAAGATTCTAGGTGTGTTTAAACATAACAGAAGTGGATGAGAAAAATACATGTACTACTTACAGTGATTCAGTCCAGGTGAACTGGCAAAATTGGTTCTCTCTTTTTTTTTTATTCTCTTGATCAGATTATTTCTATTTAATTAGAAGACATTTATAGCACTAGAAAATGATAAATACATTTAATTTGTTATAATTTATAACTTATTTTTAAAAAAGAACCTATGAAGTCTCATTGATAAGTATAGGTTAAATTTACCAGGTCATAAAATACTTATTTATAAAGAGACAGGATGTCAATGTCACAAAAAGAAACGTTAATAAACCCAAATTATGTTGCCAGGCTCTTTATTAGTTTTCAGTAGACCATTAGCCTAAACAAAAACTTTTCATGATAAATTAGAATGACTTCAGAATTCTGATCTTGCTTTTGGGATACATCAGAAAACTTGAGTCTGAGTAAATGAATTTCCTAATTAAATCTGTATAATACCAGTATTTAGTTCATGCTTAACAAAGGCCAAAGATGAGTGGTAAAGGAAATTGTACATGCTTGTTTGTCTTCTCTTTGTTTTATTTTATTTTTTTTTTTAGTTTGTTTTCTTTAAATCTTGCTATACAAAGCATCTTTTTCATTATTGGGTTTTATTAATATGAGTAATTAACTAGTTACAATTTCATTTTAAAAGGATAATTGAGTATAAGATCTTACTTGAGTCTTAGTTGGGCACACATGTCCATGGAAGTGGGGTTGGAATCAGTAATCCAGAACAAAAGACCTATTGGAGGAAGGCTGTAGAGTCTAACTTTTGAGCAACTGCTGTGCCATGATTCAGTTATTATTATCTCAATTTCACATGATGAACCTGAAATTAGAAATGTTTATTTACGTAGTCACTGTTTTTGGCTAGAGAAAGAGCTAGGCTGCAAACTTCAGCTTGTCTGGCACTAAATCTTATGTCAGCAGCCAGAGTACCTAAGAAATAAACTCTTGAAGGTATATAACATAGGTAGACACCTGCAGATAACAGTAAGGGAGAATTTTTCCATCTATGCCTCTTAATACCCTTTCACTATAATCTATGCATCTACAAAGGCACCTGCTAGAAAATGTTCTAAAATTTAGAACTATGTCAATTTATGTTAAAAAGAAACTTTAGAATCGAAACACAGAATTACAGGCCCACATTTGGGATATTTAACTATTGTACTTATTGAACTATACATAGCTTAGGGGTTACCTGGACTAGCTCCTCCAGGATGTTTTGACAGAGCCTGCATTTAGCTGTCATTTTTTTCAGTATTGGCTGAGTCATAAAACATGTAGTGATCAAAAACTAGAATGAATGAAGGATGCTTTTAAATGTTTTTTAATTTAGTTAATTACAATACAATCACCATTCGTTAGAAATGTGTGTGTGTGTGAGAGTAATCGTCAGTGCTGGATGGATGGAACTTGGTGCACTTATGGAGTCATAGACTCACAGTTACCCTTTTTGGTGCTACAGTTGATTGCAGCCCATGGTGTGAAATCTCGGGTACAGCCATTTCAGGTGAAGTAAGTATGGCCCAGAGAGGAAGGGATTTACTCACCTTTATACAGCTTGTGAGCACTCTACTACAGTTAGAATCCAGATTTGCTAAATTGTGATCTGACATGCTTTTCCCCATGCTAAAATTTCTCATCATTTTTCTCATGCCTCTGTTAAGAATGTGATGGACTGTTAGCCCAGGAAAAGGTACACGTGCCCATCCACATGAAGTGTTGCACGTAATCCTAAGAGAAATCACAGACTTAGAGAGGTCAGTCACAAGCCTGGGTAATAACCCTCATCAAAACTACCATCCTCATTTCCGTGTCAAAAACCATGTTGTCTGGGAGGCAGAGTGAGAGTGGACTTTCAGAACCTGGGTCTGAAATGAAATCCTGGTGGTTGAGGGAAGTTCTTAGGTCATAATTGTTAAACATGTTTTTCCCTTGATTTTAACAGGAAGCATATAATGTGATCTTTTTTAGAGGCTTCTAATAAATTGATACAATGTGCATTTATTAGAGACTTCATTTGAGCTATAAATAGTGTCTTTGGAGAATGTTTTTGAGAAATCAAAATCTCACTCTGATTTCATTGAAACGAATCGAACCCAATACACAAAGAAAACAAACATTCAAACAAACAAAACAAGAGAAAATAGAGAGTGAAAGTCCTTCCTGCCTATACTGATGGCCTAACTCTGTGATGTTTTCAATAGTGAAGCCAGCCTTCAGCTAGAGAAAAGACGGAGGAGTTAATATTGCAGCTCATAAATACTGAGGAGCCTGATCTTCCTCCAGAGATGGTGCCTCCCAATTCCTGTGGATCCTGGTTGCCAAGAGACAAAGTTTGACCCGTTTAAATTAAGTTTAGTGGTCTGACAAATGCCAAATTTATGATAAAAATGCTAAGTCTTTTGTGGTAGAAAAATTTCTATTTAAAACATTTAGGCCTTTTGAAATATAACCTTCTTTCTAAATACTGACAAATATGGGCAGCTTTCAAATTGAGTTTATTTTTTTCTCTTCTCTTTTTTTGGGGGGGGGGGGAAGGGGTTAGCTTTCGCATTGCAAATTCTAAATAATGCTGCCTGCCTTCTCCCAGATAATCAGAACAATCGAACCCTGAGGTCTCACTTCTAGAATACATTCTTTCTGCCCAAAATTCTGAAGGCTTGAATTTTCAATCCTGGGGCATCTGGCTGTGTGCAAATGACTAGTATAACTGGGGGAGGGCCAAGAGGACAACAGGGCTTCCTGGATGACTGTACTGACCTCCTTCATTCGGGTACATCCTCAGGCCTGGTGCACTCAGCTAAGCTCTTCCAAACCACTGAGGGATAAAGAGGGCTTTCTTTATTCAAGACGTCGTGAGCCTGAAAAGAACTAATATGGTATGCCTTAAGGTGTAGCCTTCTGAAAAGAAAGGCTACAAGAAATGGGAAACGATAGATGGTACCATTTCAGTGTAAATGATTTAAATATGTAAATAGTTACCTCATTCTACTTGACTGATAAATATTAAATAGTGCTAACGAATTTATTTCTTTAAAACAGAGAGGCTAGATCCATTTACTTATTGTACAATATTTGCTGAGTACATTCTAGGCTTGGGATCCACAGTGGACAGACCGTGGAGCTGACCTCATGGAGTTTAATTTTTCGTGGGTTCTAGATTGAGGACCTTTAAGGAGTGGATTGCTCTATGATTCATATGTCAGCTCACAACTTACTGTTACTTTCTTTTTTTTTAAATTCTTATTTTTTATTGAAGTGTGGTTGATTTACAATGTTAGTTTCATGTATACAGCAAAGCAATTCAGTTATACATATACATACATGTGTATATATATATATATTTTTTTTTTCAGATTCTTTTCCATTACAGCTCATTACAAGAAATTGCATATAGTTCCCTGTGCTGTACAGCAGGTCCTTGCTCCTTTATGAAAGTTCTCCAGGGCAGCATGGAGACCTGCTGCAGGGAATAGCTGTAGTTGTTCCTCCTCTTCGTCCTTTTCCCCTCCTCCTCCTCCGCCTCCTTTTCCTTCTGCTTCTGCACTGCTTTTGCTCTCAACATAATTCGAGATTAAGATTTTTTTTTTTTATTCTATCAAGGGTATGAGATGCTGGCCATACACAGTGTTCTAAATATTATAACTATCAACTGTTCTCTCTTTGGGAAAATGTGGCCATTCTCTTTCTTTTAAAAGTCGATTTTTGAAAAGGCATTATAAACCTTATTGAGGAAACTTCAAGTCTCTGAATATTTTCTTACCTAAGCTGAACACTGAGACCAATTAAAGATGATAGCTTTTAAAAATTTCATTGCAGACAGTTTTCAATGAATGATTCAATGAGAGGATTTTCATTTGCCTTTTATTTTTAACTCTCTGATGGTCCCTAGACAGCTTGTTATCATTTCATAGTTATGTGTTTGAGAAGAGAAAAAGTAATAAATATTGCCAACAAAAAGGAAGATGATTTCCCTTGTCCCCCTGAAGTGGGCATTGCCGACCTATAATTCACTGTGCAGTTATTCACATCGCGTGTGAAGTAAACAAGGGGAATGCAGGTGGTGTGTGGACCCTACCTTAGGATTCAGGAGAACAGAGCAATAGAGACAGCAGGTTGTGTCCTCTAGCCCGGAACTGGCCTCAGCGACCCTGTGGTCTTTGCCTGGGTCTGAGCTGCTGTGACCGTTCACCTGGATTTTTCAAACTGTTCTTCTTGCTTCTGCTCCTGACTTCTGGCAGTCTGTTCTCAACACAGCAGCCAGAATGATCCTTCTAAATTATGTCAGTCATGTCATTTAGCTGCTCAGAGTCCTCTGGTTTGTTGCCTGTCTCTCCTCACAAGAATGTAAGCTCCATCAGAATAGCACATTTCATGTGCTCGGTCACTACTGCATTTCCCAGCACTTGGAAGAATACACAATTTACAGTCATTGTTTCTTCTTATTCGTTTGAATGAATGGATTCTGGAGACAGTTTGGTATGAAGGTAGAGATTTGAGTGTTATCAGCCTACAGATGGTGATGGATAACATGGAAGGAGACAGATCAACTGCTGAGTGAATCAAAGAAAGTCAACTTCAGCCTTCCAGAGGAATTTCAAAAAAAAAAATGCAAATCAGTTGCGTTAATTGATGCATGGTTTCTGCGTGCTGTATGGTTTACCATTTAGGGTCTTGGCAAAATTTACTTCATAAAGTTCCAAAGATGATACTTTGATGAAGGGACTACATACAGATGTGTGATTGGGGTAAGGGACCAGCAACAACAGGAAACCATTACTACCCACTAGAGCTGGTGGAACAGGGAGAGAAATAGTGCTATGAGCCGACTGAAATATGGAACTGTGGGAGAGGGGCCAACCGGTGGGGGCTCTACTCAGTTCTGAGACGGTGAAGGAGGAGAAAGAAATATCCTAAACTCTCTCTTCTACACATCCCTCCCGTATTGCCTCCCATTAGCCAAACCTAATTAGAAGCCAGGCAAGAGGGGATTCCAATTGCTGCCCTCTTCAGGGGTCAGTCCTCTTGGGCACAGAGCAGGGCAGAGAAGTGTGCAGACTGGATATGGAGTGGGGGTACAGGGAGACAGAACGTATTCACCATGGACATAATTATGCCTCTGATTTTCTCACTGCTCGAATCACACCTGGGACACTCTGCTTAATTTTGGGCACGACCTGCTTACATGGTCAATGACAAACAAACATAAACTAATGCGAGTCATTGTGAATCTAGAAACTGAGATTATTAAGTTCCAGAATATATGATTTAAGAAAATAGACAGAACTGACAACATAATTTGCAAAATGAAGTTGTGGGATCATTGTTCAAAAAGCATTAAGACAATCAGGACCGTGACAGCAGAGAGTTAAACCAAGCACGTTGCCATTCTAAGGCACACTCCCAGGCTACATGCCCATGTAGGCAGCCCTAGGAACATGTTGGCCTCCATCAAACATTTAAAGGACTGGCATGTGGATAATGAGCTCAGTGAGTAAAGCTCAGTGTGTCTTAAGATGGTGTTGCTGTTGTTTAAACAAATGGCCTTTTTTTTTTTTTTTTTTTTGGTTGGGGGGAGGTAATTAGGTTTATTTATACTTTTTAAGGGAGGTATTGGGGATTCAACCCAGGACCTCGTGAATGTAAGGCACACACTCTACCACTGAGCTATAGCTTCCCCTCCAAATTGGCCTGTTTGATAGCAGTGTATCCTTCCTATAAACTGGAATTTTCTGTGCTGTATTTAGCTACAATCTGTCAGAGATGCAATGGAAAAGATTTTATGTTGTGTAAGACGTTGGACAAAATGACCAATAGGGATGTTTTCAATTCTAAGGATTGTAAATCTAACATATTATTTAACAAAAATACTATCAGGAGATGATACATTATCCTTAGATAGAGACAGATTAACCTGAGATTGATAGATACATAGATACAGATATACTTATAGAAGCAGGTACAGATATCAGCAATGAAGTTTGCTTTTATGGTCTTTTTCTTATGGGGAGTTCTGTAGATCTTTTTCTCATATAGTCAAGATGCCAAAATTTTAGGCATTTGCTTTCACATTATTGTTATTGTTGTTCTAACCTATCATATTCATATAACTATACTTTAGCAAAAAAGTGACAATGTATAGAAATATAAGATAAATGTTCAGAGGGCAAATGCCAGCCTTTGACTGCAGAGTTAGTTTAGGGACCAAGACCAGACTCAGAGCATCGTGATTTCCAGCCTAAAATGTCCATGAAAAATGAGGAAATAAAGAAGTTCCTCAGGATAAGTCAGAACTTTTTTTGAAAATAATAAACATGGGTTTGTTTGATGACAGTAAATTGTCGATAAGACATTATCATTATTTTAGTTATATTAAGGTAAACTTATAATTTAATGTATTATCTTTTCTAATATTTCCCTCTATACTTTATTTTATTAATGTGTCATCATGCTGCAAAAAAAAAAAAAGCTATTGCAGAATAGAATTGTGACTTGAACTCTGCAATCTCAACTTTTGAGCACTTTGTAATTCTTCGTTTTGGTCCTTTTAGAAAGTTACATAGACGCACGTTCTGCTGAACCTCACGTTGCACACTTAGATGGCATAGTACTTACTCATGACTGCTCATCAGCACCCCCACCTGGTGGATGCTGTCATTTTAGCTGATTTATATTAAGTAAATAGATGATATTTACTTAATAATCCAAGTTATTAAGTAATTAACTTGGATAACAAAGAATTTATTGCTATTAAATAGCTCATATTTGGAGGTTCCCCCACCACTACTTCCAATTTAAGAACGTTTTCTTCTCCTTAAACAAAACTGTGCACAGACTCCAAAAGTATGAGACAAATGAAAGTAAAACCCTTGTGTTCGAGGCGAGGATAAGGAGCCCAGAGCCCTACGAATTTACCAACCCCTCACATCTAATTTTAACTTCTGAGATAACATCACGTGTAAAACGAACAATCTAGTTCAACCTCTTCAATTTACACATAAAGAAACAGCCCAGAGAGATTTGGTGGCTCATTCCACATCACAAAGCTTATTAGAAACAGAGCCAGGGTAAAAACCATGGCTGTGAACCTCGATGCTTTTTTGAGTACAGCACGCTACCTGGGCTAGAGTCCTACTCACACTGCCAGTCATACAGACAGAAAAGCTTGGAGTGTTCTGACAGTGAGGGAAAGCTTCGTTTTTAAGTCCAAAAACTCCACATGCTTTCTAATTCATTTGTGTTAATTTCACCTGGCTTATTTCATTATTACTTCTTTTTTTAGGAAATGAGCAGGAAACAGGGTAGACAAATAAATAGAGAAAGATAAAGATACAGTCACCCACACAAGCTATGCAGTTACAGTGCTGTGTAGGCGAAGGACTTGTTAAAAATGAATCTTTTTTTTTATGAGTCCCCGGAGAGGCCAGCCAGTTATTCTTGTGTACACAATGGAGGCCAGTTCCTTTTTATTGTTATTAGACTCTATATTGTAGATTTCAAATTTTTTCATCTCTTCGAGAGCAGGTGAGTCACATGGAAAAAAATCAAGAAGTGGCTAGGGAAAAAATAGGTCCTATTTATAAAGACACCACTTTGTTCCAAATATGACATGAGGTGTTTACTTGTTACTTTAAGATCTGTGCTCATTCTGGAGGAAGATTTAATCCTGAAGTGTCAGGAGGACTTTGAATGTTTCTTTCCCTTCCTATTTCCTAGCTATCAAAAAGGACAGAGACCAAGAATTCCAAAGTACCTTTTAGATTTCAGGTTGCATGGGATTTTAGGACTTTTATTTGAAACTGAAATAAAATATGTTCTGCATTTTACACAAAAATATGTATTTGGCTATGTATTTCTGTGCAGAGGTATTTCAGCTACTGGGGTCCTGCTTAAAACAGGTCTTAAACACCTCACTGGTTTGTCTTGTCTTTGCTTATAATCACTGCTGATTCAAATGGCACAGGTAGCAATATTTCTCTTTATCTAACTGTTTGACAATTTTAGACATATATATATGGAATTGTTTCAAGCTGTTTAATTCATCCCTTCCTCATAATCTCACTTAAAGGAAAAGCCCCTCTAGATTATACCCACCAGAATGTAAAATGGCGTAGCTCCCATGGAAAACAGTTTTCTGGTACCTCAAAAAGTTACACGTAGAGTTACCATATGTCCCAAATATTCTACTTTTAGGTATATACCCAAAAGTAATGAAAATAGGGACTCAAAAAGATACGTGTACATCAACGTTTGTAAAAGCATTATTTTACCATAGCCAAAAGGCGTAAACCATTCAAGTGTCCATTGACAAATGAGTGGATAAACAAAATGTGGTATATCATCCAATGGAATATTACTCAGCCATAGAAAGTGAAATTCTGATACATGCTACAACATGGATGAACCTTGAAATCATTATATTAAGAGGAAACAATCTAGACACAAAAAGTCAAATATTGTGTGATACAACTTATATTAAATATCTAGAATAGATGTATTGATAGAGACAGAGAGTAGATTAGAAGTTACCAGGGACAAGGGGAGGGGGTTGGGAAATTATTGCTTAATGGTTAAAGAGTTTCTGTTTGGGGTAAAAAGATTTTGGAGCTAGTGATGATGGCTGTACAATACTGTGAATGTAATTAATGCCATTGAATTTTATACTTAAAAATAGTTAAAATGGTAGATTTTGTTATTTTAGAGTTGACCACAATTTAGAAGAAAGAATGATGTACACCCACCATCTCTAGAGGAAAAAGAAAGAAAAGTACCAGGGGAAATCTTATTTTCCCCTCAAAATGATGATGATTGAAACATCTGGGGCTGCCCACTGCGGGGCTCTGGGCACCTGATGACAAAAATGTATTTGTTATTACCATGCTCCTTAAGAGAGACACACCTTCTGCTCTCTTGGAGTTTACGTGCAGGTGAGGAAGGCTGAGAAACAAACCAAAAAAGATAAATGTAAGTTGTAGGGACTGCCATGAAGCAAAGAAGCAAGGGACTGAAATAGAGCGTGAATGTGTGTACCTGTGCATGCTCGGGGTGGAGGGGGGAAGCCTCTTTCTAAAGAAGCATATCATCCAGAGAGAAAAGAAAAATCAAAGAAAACGAAGTCAGAGAGACAGGAATGGCAAGTCAGTCTAGCCTTTCAGCCACATGGTAGTGGCAGGTAAAGAAGAAAGAATAATAGGAACAGACCCTGGGACCCAGTGTAACCAACACACGAGCCACATTGAGGGAGGAGGTGGATGGGCAAGAACAAGATGCCAGTTTCACTGATATGTTACGTGCAAGTGTAAGATGAGTTTTAGACTTCTGTTAAGTAGTAATTGGCCAGAGGAACCCAGGATTGCTAGAACCATGTCGTATGAATGATTTATTTCCCTTGAAGCTTCCAAGGCAATTATATGCTCAACAGACAGTGACAAATGAGAAATCAAAGTTCCACTTCAATTTTACTTAAGCTAGTGCCTGTAACTGCCAATGAAACTTGTCGGAAAAGCTGGATTGGAGTATATGAATTGGACTCGATATTCCCAAGAAAAACTTCCCACCTCGAAGTCCAAATTTTACCACCAGCTGATTGTCAAGTTCAAAGTGATGAGAGCTTCTGAGCACCAAAGTAGTAATAAAAGGCAAAGCAAGCTAGGGTGATGGGCTTCCTTGGAGAATGGAGAGAAGAGAGAACCACATGTTTTGGGGTGACTTTACTCTTTGTAAACTCATTCAAGGGGGATCCTGAAATCTGGCCAGTGAGTTTAGAATTGATTCTTTGGTGGCATGTTAGATTAATCTGAGATATGAAAAGGATTTTCACAGGCAAATAATAGGGAAAGAATAATGCATATCATTCAGAGGGCGAAAATAACCCAAGGTTTGGGGATTTTACTTCAAAATACCTAGAAAATAAAATATGGTGGTAAAAGAAGGAATAATAAGATAAGAAGCTGAAAATGAAATTTAAAGCCATATTACTTTTGAAAAATAGGCCAAAATATTAGCCTCCTTATCTTTATGCTTTGGGCAATCATTTTCAAGTTCAGAAGAAAATAGTTAGCTCTGGGTAGGGGACTATATGTGAAGGATGGATTGCAGAGGAACGAGACTGTGACAGGAGGGGTGACGAGGATGCAATCACTACTGACTAGACCCGAAATGATAATTGTTACTCCTATTACTAGGAAAGAGTCTAATAATTTGTTTCTCTTTCATCACATAAGAGATGATGAATCAGGATCATTATTTTCAAAAGACTATCCTGCAATCTTAGGCTTTTCAGGAGCAACACCTCCTATACGCAGCTGCCAGATAGAAGGCAGGGAACACAAGTTCACTCTGAATAGCACTGCAAGATGGGCATGTCCGCATGGGCCTCTATTCACAGTTATTTTTATTACACATGCCATTTGCTCAGATATTGAAAGTGCTTTTGTAGAAAAATGACAAAATATGGAAAAGCCTTAATAAGCAACATTGACCGAAATTTTATCACCTTGTGATAACCATAGTTAGCATTTTAGGACATATTCTATTTTTGTATGTGTGTGGTATTGTTTTATAGCACCCTTTCACCAGAATTGTCTTGTTTTGCTTCGACTTCAGATAGTATTGTTTCTAGTAGTGGCGGGATCATGGGCAAGTGGCATGTCACCTACAACAGACTGAGCACGTGAAATGCTTTTGAAGCTATGACCACCACTGCTAAATTCTGCTACCAGATTCTGTAACTACATATATGTGCTTATACAATTTCCTTTCTATCTTTAATAATTCTATGAAGAACACTTCTTAATGACTCCTCTCCAAGTGAAGACCCCAGGGTACTGAGAAGTGAAGTGAATTGCCCAGATTACACAGGTAGTAAATGGCAGAACTGGGACTTAATCCATGTCTGCTTAACTCCAAAGCGCTAATGAAACCTAAATGGTAAAAACTAATACAAACACTCCATGCAATTATAGTAATTTCAGACATACGGATGAATAAAAACAGCTGCAGAGAAGTTGGGATATTTTAAAGTCACACAAGTATTTCGTGATAAGATACAACCCTAGAGGCCAGGCCTAGCACATTGCCTTCTAAAGTCTACTCTTGTGACGAACTGGCATTATGTTCTAACTCCACCATTATCTTTCTTGGTCTTCTGTCTTCCAGTCTGCCTGGAAGGAACAGCAGACCAGGTGGGACTGGAGCCCAGAAGGCCAAAGGAGGTTCCTGTCGGGCTTCTGTGGGAGGTTACACTGCCACCAACTGTGACCTTCCAGCTGTTAGCAAGGTTTCAGCCTAATTCTATGATGACTGCTACTAGCTAATGTTCATGGGGCCAGCAGTATATGCCCGACAAGCCTCTAGGCACTTCAGATACAGTTACTTAATTCTCATCAACATCCCCATTATACAGATGAGAACACTTTGGTACAGAGAAGCCGAAAAACCTGTGCAAGGTCTCACGGCTGGAAAAATGGAACAGCCAGAGCTTGAACTCTGGCATGTGCTTCCCAGCCTGCATTCTCCATTCACTAGCCAAAGTACCTCAACTCCTCAAAGTAACTCTGAAATCACTACAACAGCCAGACAAAATAAAGGTTGTTACTGGCAGTTATAAATGTTCAAAATAGTAATGAGCACCTGGAATTACTCACTACTTCTTTCGATGAATCATAGTAACTGATTATCTCCTACCTTAACCTGATCTGGTGTGTGTTCCTCTGCTTTGAAATGTGGCAGTGTATTTTAACCCAGCTAACTGTTCCACGCTAAGTCACCCAGCTTTGAGCAGAGGAAGATGATGTTTAAGCAGGATTAAGTGATTTGCACAAGGTCACATAGCTCATATGTGACAGAGCTCAACGTTTATGCCCCATTTCCCAACTCCACGTCAAGTGTCACATTCATTAAACCACGATTGTGGTAATTTTTAACTGAGGTAATTTCCAATATTTTTGGCATATATTTGTTTTCAAAAAACTTACTAACATCTTCTTCTCATAGGAATATAGGTTTACCTCTTCCTAGAAAGTAAAATGAAAACAGACAAAAAGAGCTTTTAACAACTTTTTTCTCCCAAATGGAAAGCATTACTTCTATAATGCTACTTATATCCCAGTGAGACAGCTAGTGAGATAATCTCCTGAAAAATAACTCTTAGATTAATGTGCAAACACCCTCAGAATTTTGGGATAGCCAACGAAGTATGTCTCATCTGCTAGAAAAATCACTTGAGAGACACCCTTGTTTCAGCTGCATTACCTGGTGTGTCTTTTATCAAACTGGCCCAATACAAATGCTGGAAACTCCAATGTCAGAGGCAAGAGCAGGTGAAATTAACAAACTGGTAACCTTAAATGCCTTTGGTTTCGTTGTCAGTAAATATAATTTATTTTATCTGCCTTACATAAATGCTTTAAAATTAATTCATGCTTACCAAACACGGAGAACCAATATAATTCAATTTCTACTGTTGTGTATTAAGTAGATTTAAGGGTACTTCAGAATTTTGAATATATTTTTAAAGTCCTTAGCACCCTTTAGATATTGCTCTTTTTTTCTATCTTCCCCTACTTTTTTTTTTTTTTTTGATTTCCTGAAAACATTAAAATATGATAAGATTTGAACATAGTGAATGTGTATGCTTCTCCCCTGAGGCCCCACCACCCACTCCAGCCCTGCTCACTCCAGGCTCTACATTTCTTTAGAGATGGGCTCTGTTGGGTTCATTTGCTCATCTCAGTATCTGGCATTTAGTAGGTGTCTAATAAATGCCTTTTTGAATGAGTTTTTAAGAGATAGGAAAAGAGCCCTGCACTCAAAGACGGATGTCACTATAACAGTCCTTCAGGAGAACCAATCTAGCAAAATACCCTGACCTCTCTAACACACTGTCTTCTTGGTTCTCATGGCATAGCTACTGCTCTTTGGCAAGCTCTGCTATCAGGCCCTTTTTAAATAACTATTGATAAATATTGCCCTATCATTGGGAATATGCACCCGGACATACTTTTCCTACTCTGCCCTACCTTCTAATCTTCCCCTCAGTGAGAATGGCTTGTCTGCAGGGTAACATTTTCCTTTCCCCACAAAGTTTTTTTTAAGGTCAACTGAAAAGGCATATAAACCTGGCAGGTCTGCATCTTCTGATTGGATGCTGATGTATGGTCCTGATGGAATCCATGATTCAGTCGCATAATCATATACCAATAAAAAATGACATTATTAACATAACAATCCTAGATGCTTAACAGGTAATGCAGCCTGATAGCTCTTTCTAATTCACTTTTCCAGTATATATATATTGATTGGTGGTTCCCTAGAAGATATAGCCACATCCTAATCCCCAGAACCTGTGAAAGTTACCTTATTTGGAAGCATTATGTACAAAATATGTACATATGTTCTAGAGATACAGTGTATTGTATACATACTACATATATATTGTTTAATATATATGTAATGCACTACATAAGACAAAGGTTTATATATTTTTTTTCAGGTTTACATGAGCACTTAATCTCAAACCTATGGTTCATAGATGCCTAAGATTCCACCAAAGAAGTAAAGGAAATATAAAATTATTTTCAGTATTTAAAAGAATCCAGGAGATATTGTATGATACTTGTGATAGAGTAACATAGGTTGATGAAAACTGTAGATTCATTTGCTGCAGTTTGGATTTGCTCTTGGCTAGAATAGTGACTCTGGGAGATGACATTGTTTTCATCTCAACAATCAAGTTCAGATGGATGGTTACTTACGACTTTGGTGAGTAATATATGGCAGCATGAATTAATTATAAACTATTTTTGGTGAGTAAAATGTTTTAAAGTATGAACTCCAAGAGGAAGATAAAATAACTGATCAAAGTTTCTCTACGTGGTGAAGGCTTGATAACTACACCCAGACATACACTTACAATCTTGCGCTGATCACAGTGACTATGTCTTAATTTTCCTTTACACAAGTTCAGTCTAGTTTAACTATTAATATCTCATTTGTCAATTCATCACCCTTCCCTCAACTTTATCTCCTAAAATGCATTCTTTTTATATGCTGGCTACTAGACACTTGATTGTCTATCTGAAGCTGCCCTTCTTTCCAATTATTTATTTTATTCTCAATTGAAGCATCATCAATCCATGTCATAATCTTATTCCATACTCTGAAATGGCTCTCCATCTTACTCAGAATGAACTCTTAACCATAGGCCCCAAGAATTCCACGTTAAGTGATACCAGAATTGTACTAGGTGCAGGGGATAAACTGATAAATAAAAACTCTGCTTTGAGGCAGCCTATAGCTTTACGAGGGAAAGGGAAGTTGGCATGTAATGCAAGAGGATGAGGGCTATGACAGAGTCAAAATGGGGACGCTTTGGGAACTTCTCAGAAGATCACCTAAATCACACAGAGTAAGGAGAGTTCAGCCATGTAAAAAAAAAAAAAAAAAAAAAAAAAAAAAAAAAAAAAGAGCAAAAGGATGGGACCACTCCCAGAAGTGGGCACAGCCTGTGCAATTACAGAGTTGTGGAAAAACATGGCTCCTTTGTGGAATTCATTTTGCCTGTTTGCCTAGAAGGTGGGGGAACAAATTGAAGCATTTGGCTTTTTTAGCCCTAGGTTTGAGATGCATTCAGAAGAGGAGGTTTCAAAAATGTTAAGTAATTAAAAATAAACAACCCAGAAGAGATGAAAAGAAAATATCAGAGGGTGCAAGAAGACCTCTGATGAGAGCAATCAAGCAAATGCTCGCTTTTCAAAGGTCGTGGTGAAGATGGACCTCCCTCCTAATTAGTAAACTGGGAATGATGCAGAAAAGTTCATATGAAGACTTGCTGGCAAAATTCCCTGCCATTTCCAGAGCTCATTCACAAGGATGCATATATCTGAGGGGGCTCAGCCTGGATCCTTGGTTACCCCTGGTTTTGCTCTATCGCCAATACAACAATTAAGAGAACATTCCAAGATGGCTTAGAGGTCAAAAAATATTCAGGTTGGGAACTACCTCAGGAGATGTCTGAGAGATTTGAGTCAGGAAGCACTGGGTTGGAATTCTACTTCTGTCCATTCTTAATCTGAGGATTTCATGTAGCTTACAGTCATCTCGAATTTCTTGACTCTAAAAAGGGAAAGAAAGATATCTACTTTCTGGTTTGCTGAGAGAATTAAGTGATTTAATGCATGTGAAGGACTTAACAACATTGAAGTCACAGAATGAAAATAGCTGTGATTTGTTATTATCCCCCCAAACTGTTTATTTATAAGGAAATACATAAGGGAAAAATGACTTGACTAACTCACACATGGAACTCATTAATTACCTGGTCCATCCACCTCCCACCAGGGCTCTCCACCTCACCATCTCCACCAAATGGCTTTAGGTTTATTAAGGATCTTAAATATGACTGAAAACTCTATCTGATTTTATCTGTCTATTTATCATCCTCACAAAATCATGAACCTGTTCCATCTTCAAATATTACTTCAAATATGGGGACCAGGTGTGGTTGGCAATACTAGAATGACTCTATAAAGTGACAGAACCTGTTTCATAGAGTGGCTCTGACAACACTATTTTCCCAGAAAACCATCCTGAACCGGACTAGGCTAAACATCCCTTTTCTGTACTGCAGGACAGTTGCTTACCTCCATGTTATTATTTTTTCCATTACCTACTGGAATTACCTATTTAGTGACCCTCTCTAGAATGTCAGGGCAGATGTAATGCTCAGCTCGTCTCTGAATCACCTGTTCATAGCACGGTTTCAAATACCTTGTGTGTATTCCACGTAATTTAATATACTCTAATATGTATTTTTTTTGCAATTATTATGAGCTCCATAGAGAAAGTCATTACTACGTTTTAATAACATCAGTGTTACAAGGATGACTATTCAAATGTAGATATTCCAAATGATGATTTTGATCAGCATTCTTTTGGTCCATTGCAGTGGTTCATTGCAGTTTGTTCACACCAGCTCACAAGAGCCAATTGTGTGCCTCTCTTCCCCACTCTGTGCTCAGAGACTTCATGTTGGCAGCTTGAAGTTGGCATCGGTGGGAGTATTTCATGCCATGGATATCAACAAATGCTGCATATCAGGGCTTTTTACTTTCCAGAAAGCAGGTGGCTGTACATTTACCAGGCTATCACTCCATATAAGATTCTTAATCCACGGTAATTTATGTAGTTTTGCATTCATGGTTTTATCATCTAAGATAAAAGCTGTGCATAAAATGAATAATGAATTATCATGGAAACAATCTCCATCTAACTTGCTCTTTTCTTAACACGTCCTTTAAAGTCTCCTTAGGTTTATTAAATAGCAATTGGGAAGATTAGCTTTGTGAGTGGATCAAACATACAGTTCAGTGAACTGGACAAAAAAAAAAAATCTTTGTGGAACTAGAAAACAATGATGCTGCTAAAAGTGTAGATAAATTTAATCAGCTGACCAAACCTTATCTTAACCTTATTTATTTGGAGAAAAAATGTCGACTTAAAGTGGTTTTTAAGATTTTTTTCTGGAAAATATAAGGCTAAGATTGTTTTATACCCCAGGTGGGATTTTTCCCCCTTAACTTCAGATTTGTATGCAGGATAATACAAGATTATTTCTGGCTATTCCAGTACTATGAAGAATTGGTTCATGTCCCTAAATGAAGCCTGGGTTTCAAATTGCTGGTCATTATTATAAAGCAATCTTTAGTGATAAATCAGTTCATTTCCTCTGTCGTTACTTCAAGAATATGGGTGTATTTTAAAATTCTATTACAATACTGTTCTCCATCCCTTTTTTCATAAATAATGAGTGAGGCTACTAGATTTTTCTCCCAAATATAGGAAAGGGGAAAGAAATAATTTTTATTGTGAAATATAAATTGGTTTCATATCTGTCATCTCAGAGTGTGAGATAATGTTTAACTGTGACTGATAGACGTCTGAATTATAACCAGCAACATGACTGGTGAGATTTCTCCCCACACACCCTCCCGCACAGAATGTTGATGTCTTTGAAGGTGAAATAACCTGAGAGAACACATGAATTATTTTGGCATATATTCTAAAAGAAAATTCCTGGGAAACTGCATTGGATACCATTAGGACTTTAAAAGTCCAAGTTTGTAACATGATGAAAAGATCTAAAGATCACAGTCAGTTAACTAGGAAACTAACAAGTGACGAGCAAAGAATATAAACAAAGAGATAACAAAGCAAAACATGAATATTCATGAAATTACTTTGAGGCTACCTAAACTCTGACCCACTGGAAGAAACTGGAGTTGAAAGGAAATAATTTTGGTTGAGTCCAGGCATCTGTCATCTATCCATCCATTTGTTCATTTCTCCTATTCAATCAATAAATCCTTAATGAGTGAACTAAGTTATGTATTGGGTATCTGAAAATTACTGTGACAGTCCCTGATATCAAAAATAGTAGCAAGCCAGACAAATAAATAGATAAGCAGTTTGGGTATAATGTAATAAATGGAAATAAAATTGCATCATGTTTTGTGTGAACACCAAGGGGATATAAATATCTAGGGGAAATGTAAATGGAAAGGGGAAATTGTATGTATCTGAGCACCTGTGATCCACCAGCTGCTATGCTGTTGGGTTTTCTATGGCTTATTTCTTTCACTCTTCTCAATAATACTGCAGAAAATAAGTATTATTTGCATTTTACAGAGGAAGAAACTGAAGCTTAGGGAAATTAACCGAGGTGGTGTTTGGGTTGAATTGCATCCTTTCCAAAAGATATGTTGAAGTCCTAACCCTAAGTACCTCAGAATGTGCCCTTATGGAAATAGAGTCTTTACAGAAATAATCCAGTTAAACATAGGCTATTAGCGTGAGTCCTCATTCAGTATGACTGATATTCTTATAAATGGGAGAAATTTGGACTCAGAGACAAGCATGCACAGAAGGAAGACGGTGTGAAGACACACACATAGGATGGAGGGTTGAGGGATGCATTTATAAGAAAAGCCAAAGATTGCTGTCCAACCACCAGCAGGTAGAAGTAGGCAAGGAAGGGTTTCCCTATAGATTCCAGCAGATCACGGCCCTGACGTTTTGGGCTTCTGGCTTCTAGAACTGTGAGAAAATAACTTTCTATATTACTAGACCACCCAGTTTGTGATACTTGGTTATGGTGACATAGGAAACCAGTAAAGTCGGGCACAAACATGAGGCTAGTAAGTAGGGACTCACAATCACCCTTTTCTGGCTCCAAAGCCCACATGTTTCCTCCTACCCAAGGGAAGTGATTTTTACCCAGATCTTTAAGGTGGAAAAGTAAGGAAAGTGCTTTCCTTTATTAGTAAACTCTGTGAGTTCAGGCTAAATCTAAAGGCCTTGAGGAATGAACCAACTATGAAAGCGGCTCTGTCTGAAAAGAGTCTTTGAGGATCGCAGTTTAATTTGAACAAGTTGTTAACGTGGCTGTTAGACCCTAGCGTTGTTGTTTTGTTTTGTTTTTAAATTCTTGGAGATAGGGACTCAGTTGACTGGTCTGTGGATGGGAGAGTTTAAGAATAAGAGATTTTCTGACCATTCCAGGCTGGGATAGCTACCTGAGACTCCACACTCAAGGACTTACTGTCTAAATGACGCAATTTTGACAACTGCATCCTGCCTTGTAACTGTTCTGAAAGTGGATGTATCTATCTGGCTTCCCATCCACGTTTTACCTCGCACTCTTCCCATAGTTCCGGACTCTACTTATGTTTCCTTTTCCTATTTGGAGTCCAGCGCAGTGAAATCTAAATCCCTTGTTTATTGTGTGGTAACTAGTCTAGCAAATTTTTATCATCAGTGTGCTTGTGTTCAATGTCCTGAAATCTGTATAAGATTTATTTTTCTGAGAAAGGGAAGAATTTCTTCCCCTTTATTTCTATTGATAATTAGATAAAACCAAATGCTTCTACTCAGTTTTATATTCCAAAATAGGAGGAATTTTAAAATCATATTTGAATGAAGACTTTCAAAGTCTTCTATGAGACCACATGAAGGAAATGTATAATAATTATGTATAACGTAAACACAATTTTAGGATCTTAAACATTGGACTAATGTTATGCTTTAGGAAAAAACAAAATATAACACACATGCTTTTGGAATTTTGATTTATTTTTTAAAAATAATCTTTCTTTCAAGTATTTAGCAATATTCATACTTAATTAACAGAGAAATATATTCATAAATGAGGAAATTATCACAGATTCTACTCTTACTACCCTAGAGGGTATTGTTCTTTTAAGATGGCAAAATACATCTTAATATTTTAAGCGGCAGAAGAAAAGACATTTTAATTATATTAGGTTTTCATCAATATTTAGAGAATGCACTGAAGTTTTACCTTTATATTTTTGTATTCTCTGGAAAAAAACCACAACTCTTTTTTTATATATATATAATAATCTTCATTACCTTTTTGACCATTTGACAGGATATATCATAGCTTGTTCTGGTCATTACAATAGCAATATGACCAATTAGGACATATATTTTTTGTTTCTTTGCTTTCAGCCCTCTCTTTGGTTCTTTGCAACCATTGGAATAATTCTCTACTTTTAAGGACTCATGTGATTAGACTGAGATGGCCTGAATAGTCTAGGATAAGTCCCCCATTTCAAGGTTCTTAACCTTAATCACATCTGTAAAGTCTCTTTCCCCAAGTAAGGTAACATGATTTTAGATTTGGAAAATTTGTATCACAGAATTACGTAACCATCTCTGTAACACACTGTCGGGTCAGATGGCATGTTTCTTAATGATAAAGTGACGAGCCTCCTTCCAGAGTGGCTCTACTCTTTGGTGCTCCCAACAGCAACGTGTGAAGGTTCTTGCTCCACGTTTTTGCCAGCATTTATTTTTGTTATTTTGTTTTACTTTTGCCTTTCTAATATTTATGTGACATTATCTCCTTGTGTTTAATTGAATTCCTCTGATGAATAATGATGTTGAACATTTTTTCTTGTGCTAATTTAACCATTCACATATCTTCTTTGATAAATTATAAATTAAATTATTTTGCCTATTTTAGAAAATTGAATTGGTTGTTTTCTTAGAGTTGAGTCTTGAGAGTACTTTCCATAGTTCAGTACAAGTCCTCCGTCAGACTTTTGACTGGCAGATTCTTTCTTCCTGTCAGTGACTTGTCTTTAAATTCTGAGAATATCTTTCATAGATCTAAGGTATTTCATTTTGATGAAGTCCAATATATCAATGTTGCTTTAATTTTATGAATCACATTCTGATGTGATATGTAAGGATTTTATGTGATGACTTGTAGTCACAAAGATAGTCTCTTCTTTTCTTTAAAAAGATTTATAGTTTGAGGTTTTATATTTATATCTATGACCCATTTGAGATAATTTTAACAATGCATAAAGTTTGGGTAGAGGTCCATTTCTTTACATATGGATGCCCAGTTGTTCCAGTATCATTTGTTAGAAAGACTATTCCTTCTCCATTAAATTGCCTTTGCAACTAAGTCAAATGCCAATTTACCATGTGTCTCTGGGTCTATTTCTAGAGTCTCTTTTCTATTCCATTGACCTGTGGGTCTATACTTTCATCAATATTGTTTGATCTGTGTAACTTTATAGTAAACCTTCATATCAGGCAGTGTGAGTACTCCATTCTTTAAAAATTGTTTTGGCTACTCCAGGTCCTTTGCCTTACCTTTACATATAAATCCTAAAATGAACTTATCACCATAAAAAAGGCTTCTTCTGGAATTTTGATGGAAATTGTGTTGACTCTATGGGTAAAGTTGGGGGAAAATGACATCCTAACAGTATTGAGTTTTCCAGTCCGTGAATGTATATATCTCTGTATATCTCACCTTTTGTTTAAATCTAATTGATTTCTTTCATTCATGTTTTGTAATTTTCAGTATACAGCTCCAACACTATTTTGTTCAGATGTAATTTATATCTAAGTATTTAATTTATGTGGGGTGCTATTGTAAATGCCATTGTTTTTTAAAATTTGAATTCTAGTTATTCATTGCTATACTTAGAAATATGATTTCTTTTGTATAATGATCCTGTATTCTGTGATCTTATTAATCTAGGAGCTTCTTTTTAGACTCCTTGAGATACATCACAATACTCCTAGACGATTATTTGAAACAATGTCTGTGAAAGGAGATATTTTTATTTTTTTAGTTTCCAATCTAAATTTGTCTTATATTCTTATTTATTTTACTTATCTTATTTATTTTATTTTCCTGCCTTATTGCACTGATTGAGACTTTCCAGGATAATGCTGAATCATAATGATGGGAGGGGACACACTTTCATTGCTCTTGATCGAGAGGGAATGTATTCAGTCTTTTACGTGAAGCATGATTTTATCTGTGTGTTTTTGGTAAATGTCCTTTATCATACTGATGAAGTTCCATTCTATTCCTAATCTCTTGAGAGTTTTTATTATGAGTGTATAATGACTCTAATCTAAAGTGTTTTCTGCAAATATTGAGATGATCACATTATTTTTCTTCTTTATTCTGTTAATATAGTGAATTATATTATTTGATTTTTGAATGTTGAGCTAGTCTTTCATTTCTAGAATAAGCCACACTGTATTGTGATGTGCTGTCTCTTTTATATACTGCTGGAATTTATTTGTTAACATTTCATAGAGAATTTTTCTTGTTTATGCTCATTGTCCATGTTCTAGGAGTATAGATGTGAGTTTTCTAGTAATATCTTTTTCAGACTTTGGTTTAGGATGGTTCTGACTTTATGAAGGGAATGGGGAATTGTTTCCTCTAATCTATTTTCTGGAAGGGATTATGTAGAAATGGTATTATATCCTCCTTAAATGTTTGGAAGAATTCAGTGAAATGATCTGAGTCTGGAGTTTCTTTTTGGAAGAATTTTAAATATTAACTTAATATTTGTATCAGGTATGGAGCTATTCCAATTACCCATTTTTTTCTTGAGAGAGTATTGTTAGGTGTGTCTTGGAAAGAATTGTTCCATTTCATCTAAGTTGTCAAACTTTTGTTCAGAGTTGTTGATAGTGCGCCTTGAGTATACTTTTGATACCTGTAGGGTGTGTAGTGATGTCCTTGTTTCATTCCTGATTATTTGTGATTTGCATCATCTCCCTTTCAATCATGGTCAATTTAGCTAATCATTCATTGGTTTCATTAATTTTCTCAATTGTTTTTCTGTTTTAGATTTTATCAGTATCTGGCCTTGTATATATTATTTCCTTCCATCTGTTTGCTTTTCATTTAATTTGCTCTTTTATTTTTTTCTAGTTTATTAAGCTTGAAGCTTAGATAATTAATTTAAGACTTTTCATTTCACATTTAAGAATTTAATGCTATCAGTTTCCTTCTAAGCACTGGCATACTGCATTCCACAATTTTGGTATGTTCCATATCATTTTTGCCTAACCAAATTTATGAATGCCATGAATTCTCCCTGTAAACCCCTTGAGGCCATGGAGACCAGGTAAGAAACCCTGTAAATGTGACATAGACCAAGAAATGCAAATAAAACTTCTCTTCTCCTCTGAATGATCCCTGTTTAAAAAAAAAAAAATGACAATTGGCTATCAGGGCAAAAGATTTTCTGACCAATTGGTTTGGGGCTAATTTACTCATCACACACTCAGCATCCTCTATAATTTGCCTTTAAGTTGCATTTTCAGCCCAATGACCTCTTCTACTATGGGACCATCCTGTTTCAAGCTAAATTATATATATATATATATATATACCACATTATTGACTAAAATTGATTTTGCATCATCTTATCTTTGTGTCTCTCTCCCTTCATTTGAAATGCTTTCCTTCTTGAACTTCAAGTCTTATGAAGTAGTAGTCAAATTCCAGTCTGCTTCTTTTACCATATATTATATTGAATTGCTATTTCCATTTGCAAGTTAGCTTTTCTTTCTTTTTTTAGTGTAATGTAGCCTTCTCAAAGTCAGGGACTGTCTCAGTCTTCTGTCTATGCATCTCGGTGCCTAGGACCTCCCAATGTAAATGTTCAATACATATTTACTGTTTAATTTTTGATGGGTTCTTCTTTCAGTTTATTGTTATTTAATGGACGTCTTTAGATGAAGGCACTCTGCTGGATGCCTTGTCCTATAAAGATAGACCTGATTCCCTGAAGATATTCTACATGGTCTATTTTTCTTTAATTAATACTTAGAATATAATTAACATATGAAATTATTTCAATCTACTCTAAAAGATCCCCCATTTAAAATATACAAGTGTTTTTTGTCTTCCATTTAAGTTGAAATATAGTTGATATACAATATTATGTTAGTGTCAGGTGTACAACATAGTGACTTGACATTACCAATTGATCACCACAATAAGTCTAATAACAATGTGTCACCATAAAATGTTATTACAGTATTACTGAGTGTATTCACTATACTGTATATTGCATCCCCATGACATTTATTTATAGCTGGAGGTTTGTAGCTCTAATCTCCTTCACCTATTTTGCCCAACACCCCACTGCCTCCCCTCTGGCAATCACCAGTTTGTTCTCTGTATCTATGGGCCTGTTTCTGCCTTGTTTTGTTTGTTCATTTGTTTTGCTTTTTAGATTCCACATATAAGTGAAATCATATGGAATTTGTCATTCTCTGATATATTTCACTTAACATGATGCCCTCTATATCCATCCTTGCTGTCACAAAGGGCAACTTTTCATTCCTTTTTTATGCCTGAGTAGTATTTCATTATATATTTCATTATTCTTCTTTATCCATTCATCTATAGATAGACATTATGTTGCTTCCATGTCTTGGCTAATATAAACAATGATGCAAAAAACATAAGGGTTCATATATCTTTTTGAATTAGTGTTTTGTTTTCTTCAGATAAATACCCAGAAGTGGAATTGTTGGATGATATAGTAGTTCTATTTTTAATTTTTTGAGGAAATTCTATACTGATTTCCACAGTGGTTGTGCCAATTTACAATCCCACAAATGATGAGCAAGGCTTCCCCTGAATCCATACCCTTGCCAGCACTTGTTATTTGTTGTCTTTTTGACAATAGCCATTCTGACAGGTGTGAGGTGATAGCTCATGTTGGTTTTGATTTGTGTTTCCCTAATGAGTGATATTGAGTGTCTTTTCGTGTGTCTGTTGGCCAACTATACATCTTCCTTAGAAAAATGTCTATTCTTGTCCTTTGCCTATTTTTTAATAAGATTGGTTTTTTTTATATTGAGTTGTGTGAGTTCTTTATATAATCTGGATAGTAACCCCTTATTGAATATATTATTTGCAAATAAATTCTCCCATCCAGTGAGCGGCCTTTTCGTTTTGTTGATGGTTTCCTTTGCTGTGTACCAGCTCTTTAGTTTGATGTAGTACCGTTGGTTTATTTTTGCTTTTGTTTCCCTTGCATGAGGAGACAGATCCAAAAAAAAATTGCTTAGAGTAATGAAGAGCATCCTGCCTCTGTTTTCTTGCAGGAGTTTTATGATTTCAGATCTTATAAAATATAGAGGTTTTAAAAGAGAAAAAATTGTACAAGGGCTCACCTTAAATTATTATGAATTTACCATTTGGAAGACTCATTTCAATAAAATGTAAATTTTAAATGATCCCTGATTTCCATCATTTCTCTGTATTATAATTCTTGGATAACTGAATTTATCTCATCACATTAGATTTGTAAATTGTTTCTTATATTTTGACATGCTTTTGTTCCTTGGCTATTCATTTTATTTCTCATTATTTTTTACACGTATGATAATATAGTATCTTCTGGAACATGTAGCTCTTGTTAGTCTTACAAAAATTTCCAGGAATACCCTGGCAATGTTAAACAATGTTAACTTCTTCCTTTCTGTTCTTATTTTTCTTCTAAGTGATAATGTAGATTTTCCTAATGGCAAAATAATAATTGGGATTTATAAGTTTCCGTCTGGTAAAATGGAAAAAGTATTTGATAGACTTCAGAATCCTAATTTCTCCTGCTAATATTTATTAGTTTTGTGATCTTCAGTAAGTTATTGAAGTCTTCTGAACTTCAATTTACTTGTATATTGGATATAATCATCTCTATCTCATTCTCCCATGGCTATTATGGAGTTATAATATGTTTAACTGCCAGTAAAATGCAGGTCAAGTCATTTAGTTTAAAATTATAGCCACTGGTTTAATCTCTGTAAATTCTGTTTTAGTGAATAGCACTTTATATCACTCTGAAGAATGAAAATATCACACAGACGAAAGTTTCCCTAATATGTTAGTACGTTTCTTGCTAAAGTTGATTTACCTGATTTAGATTGGTTACCTCCTTCCTTACACTCCCATTTGCTAGAATTTTCAGTTTATAAAGACTGTCTGTACCTCCTCGTCCACATCTTACCTTTGCACCCTGAAAGCTGATCTATGCTCCACGGCTCCCTACAATGCCAAACACTGTTTTCTTCTTAAAAGTGCCTCATTCTTCCCCATTTCTGCTGCCTGTCTCCTACTTCAGACTCTTTTGATTGCACAATTGATTCCTTTATTGACTTCTCATGAGATCTCTCACTATTCTTGCCTCCAATCATCACTACAAACCTCTTCCCCCCCCCAAAATATTTTTAAATACAATTTTTACTTTGTAACTTTTCCTGATTGAAACATAAAATGATTTTATTGTCTGCTGCATGAGGTTGAAACTCTCTGCCTGGCTTTGAAACCTTTCTGTATTTTAGTGCTTTCTCCCATTGTTATATTAACCCACAGGGACCCTGTGATTCAGGAAAACTGATGACAACCACAGACATATTTCACATCCATTGTCCCTTCCCTCAAGCCCACATAAGGTTCTGTTTCATATGTGGAATTCTCTATAATCTGCTAACGTATTTGCTTTTTTTTTTACCCTCCCTTTGTGGCTTAACTAAAGTTCTAACACCTCTATGAAGTGACTTATTCTTTTATCGTATCTTTGTTTCTTACTTTGATTAGGGTACCAGTCAGAGCACTAGCATTGTGAATGGATAGAAATTGAAGTCAAACTAGCTTAACCAGTAAAGGGGATTTATTTACTTCAGGTAATTGTGAGAGCCAGGAATGTATAGGAGAAACTAACAAAAACAACCAGAGCCCAGTATTGACACATCCACTCCCTTCACCTCAGTCCCTCTCTTTTTCATGGAGGCATCATTCTCTTTTTTCATTTCTTCATGAGTCTACTGACCACTCTTGGCTCACATTTTTGCAGAGAATAAAGAGATTCCCAATATTAGCTTGAGTTAAAAAAAATCCAACCAGAAAAAAATGCAGTTTAGGTAACACTTCCGCCCTTTAGGCCAATCACCAAGGCCGGGGGGCTGAAGAGCTGTAAGTGTAACGTGGATCCTGTACTCATCTCAGATCAGCAGACAGGCAGGGGGGCCTCTTGCCAGGGAAAGAGACTGCACACAGACATGGCACTAAGGCGCTTCTTGGAAGCTGGACAGATACCATGTTTGTATCAAAAAGAATGAGTTCTTATTAAACTGAAAGCATGACTGTGGTCATGTCTTCACAGCTGGTTTGTAATTCCACGAGTTCATGACCCAACATGGTCTTGAATCCTAGGATTGTTTCTAAAACTAACTTGCTCCTGCAATGCAAAGTTAGGAATAGAGAGGACTCCCATTTCAGGGATTTTTCTCAGCCAGAAGTGCCCCCTGGAGGCCTGGGTAGAATCAAAGCTATCTTGAGGGCCAGGGAGGAAATGAGCCACACTGGCAGCCTCCATGTGCCTCAGAGAATAACTTGTTATTCCTGTGGGTTAGGTAATCCCAAATGCTTTACTGCACTCTAGTATCCCAAAGGTATGATTAAAGGATTACAGTGTAGGGAGAAGAGCAGACATTAGTGCAACAGAGTGAAAAAAAACCAACACTTTTGGTACTATCCTGGGATTTCATTAGCAGCAAAATGAGGACAAGAGAATTGGACCATGAGTGATTTTATTAAAACACTGGGTAAATCCAATCAAGATGCTTTAGCTATTAAGTTCCCTGATGACAGAGGTTATGTCTGTTCTAATTTGCTTTTTGAGTTGCCTACACAAGCAACAGGGGTACAGATTGTGTTTTCAAGAGACAATAAAATGGTGGTACTTTGTAGCAATACTCTGAACGCTGAATGCACCACCCTATCTAATGAGCAGCTTTAGTTTTAAATTTCTTGGAAAAGTACTTGGCAATAGTTGAATGACCATTTTCCAGATATCTAACTGGAGATGTAAATTGAGAGCCATAGGTGTTAGCTAAAGAATTAAGAACGGAGGCAACAACACAGGGAGAGTTTCTATTAAGAAGAGCTGGTTATCAGTGATGGCAAATACGAAAAAAAAAAAAAAAAGAACTTATGAAACTATATGATTAATAACAGCAATACTTGTTGAGCCTTTTTTTATGTGCCAGACTTTGTTCTAAGCATTTCACATGCAAAATCACATTTAATCCTCATAACCACTTTATGACAATTTTATAATTAAGGAAACAAAGGCTTAGAAAGATTAAGCAACTTGCCCAAACACAGATATAAATCAATGACAGAGCCAGGATTTGAACCCAGGTTTGATTAATTCAACTGAGATTCAAGTTTACTCTAATTTTAGAGCCATTTTCTTAAGGCCTGTTTAATATTGTGACTGCCTTTTAGGAACAAAAAACTAAGAGAAAGGGCTAAGACAGTGACTTAATTTTGGTTGAGTATTTTGTGCCAGACATTGGGCTGGCGGTTGTCCTACCATCTCTGATGTGATTTAAAAATCTAAAGCTCAGAGACATTTAAATAAGGCATCTAGCCTCACCTATTTAGGAAATTGCAGATGCAAGATTCAAACTCTGTCTATATATTGCAAAGGCCAGTGTCCTTTCCAAATAACATGATAACTCTGACAGCAAAATTATATTAATCTTTATCTTGTCTAAGAGTTTGGGTACCTTTTGTGATTGGCAGTTTTGGTCAGCAGCAGAGGGCTACATTAATTTGCTAGGGAAGCCATAACAAAGAACCTTAAACAGGGTGGCTGAAACAACAGAAATTTATTTCCTCATAGATCTGGAGACTAGAAGTCTGAGATCAGTGTGTTAGCAGGGTTGGCTCCTGCTTAGGGCCGTACTTCATGGCTTGTGAATGGCTGTCTTCTCCCTGTGTCCTCACACGGTCTTCCCTTTGTGCATGTGTGTGTCCTCATCTCTTCTTATAGGGATACCAGTCATAGTGGATGCGGGACCACCCATATGAACTCATTTTACCTTAATTACCTCTTCAAAGTCCCACCTCCAAATACAGTAACATTTTGAGGTACTAGGGGTTAAGATTTCAACATATGAACTTTGGGGACACACAATTCAGTCCTTAATAAGGGCAAACAGCGCTCTGGGAACATGACAAAAAATGAGCAGCCATGTAGGGTATGGGTTTTTAAGTTACTATCATTTCTTACCTGGATTACTGCATTGACCTCCTAACTAAGCTTTCTGCTTTCTCTCATATGTAATCTCATGAGAAGTAATAATTCGTTAGTGTTTTGTCTTAAAAGACCACATGGCATAATCCCAAAAACCATCATTCACTTTGTGTTCCATGCGGATGTCAACACCCTCTGATTTGTATCACCTCATGGCCCTGCACGCTGCCACCTTTGCTTCCATTGTCGCCATCCTAATTCAGTCCCTTACTGCTTCTGAAATCTGTAATTATCCAACTCTGTTGTTTCTCTCTGGACCAGTGCTGTCGTCCCTTGTCTCATTATCCCTAGTGCACGCTTTCCTAAGTGCAGTTCGTATCACGTCACCTGCTCTCCCCAATCGCTTCTATTTTGCCTCTTCATCCAGTAAGTCAGAGTCTCCCGGTTGGGGTCCTAGCCTACTCCTGGTCCTGCCTTCTTGTGGCCTCTGCCGTGGGAAGACTGGATCTTCACCACACACTGACCCACCTAAGCCTGCTTGTGTCATTCTGTTCGCTCCATCGGGAATGCCATCTCCTGACTGCCAAAATCTACTCCTTCTGCAAGACCCAGTTAAATCCTCCTTTGTAAGCAGACATGTTCCTGATATACTCAGTTAGAAGTGACATAATCTTCCTCTCTCCACCATTATTAAACTTCCACCTTTATTGTACTGGATCTTTTTACAAAGAGTTGCTATTATAACCACTGTAAGCTCAGGGGCCCTTTACAAGTCCTGGAGTAACTGAAAATATGACAGAGATCATTGACCAGCAGAATCTTAGGAGATTCTATTGGCATAATCCAGTGTTGATGCTGACAATAGCTTGTAAAATATGCACAAGAGAACTGTTAAATTTTCAATAGCATTTTGTTAAGCACTGCCATTATTAAAAATTAAATTATATACATTTATCATTAAAGAAATTATTCAAAAAAAAAATACCAGAAACTTTTGATTAAAAGCAAATTATTAGTAATTATTTGACCACATGGTACTGTTTCCTATACTCTTTAGGCTATTTGCAGCCATAGAATTTATATGATCAATATACTATATATTAGCATGTTTTTTTCCCAACTCCATGTTCAATGACCTCATGTTGGCAGCTTGAAATTAGTCATGGTGGGAACATTTACACCATTGAAATTGGCATGCTAAAAGTCAAAGATTAATTTTTATTGCCTAGACTTAAAAAATGATGAAGAAAATGTTAATTCAAGTTATTCTTAGAAGTGTGTTAAATCTGTAACCATCACACTGGGAAAAGCAACGATATATAAAGAAATATTCGTATAGTATTTCAAACTTTTTTCTGATTCAACTAAGTCGTTACTTGCATCACTGATTGGTGAGCAAAGTTCTGACATACAACTTATTTGGTTTCACTTTGGTCAAACATCTTAACATAAATAAAAACCTCAGTCACCATTCATATCAGAAATACACTGATTACTCAGTTGCCACCATACGTTGGCTAATGATAACAAGATTTCAGCAAAATTCAATGAAGGCATTTTGTGAGAGTTAATTGGCTATATGGAATTTATAATATGGAGGATTGTGTCTTTTATTATTATTATTTCCAAATTGAGTGCTCTATTTATTTTATGATCAGTAAAATTTGTACCACACACACCCCTCCAGAGATGTCGTTGTTAAACATTTACCATCAGATGCCCCACACATCATAGGAGTCAAGTAAACACCTTGTCAAAAGCTGAGAAACAGAGTCATTTGCAAATAATTAAAATAACTCCAATGTTTTACCTCTCCTGTATCAGATATCACTTAAGATTTCACTTAAAAACCTTCTTGATTTTATCTGTTTTCAGGCCTTTGTTCTTTGTTTTATTCTCAGCCAACAATGTAGTGACCAACTTTGCATGGACTTGAAATTATTGTACATGGGTGCCACTCAGTAAGTAGTGTCTTGCCTCCTGTCTGCTCTGCAGACCTCTGACTTTCTACTTAGGAGCTACCTTGCTATGCTAAAGCATGCTGCTTGGAGCCAATTCATGATAAGAAAGCAGATGAGGGGAAATAATGCCTTGTGGAGGCGATCTTGAACCACTGGCAAATGAGAGACTGGACCTCTTCTCCCTTCCTCCTCAACACGGCCTTGAGAAGCTGTCTTTGTGGCCTCTTAAAAGATGATCCCATGAAGTGAGCCATCAGATAGCCTCAGTAATCCACTCTTGGACTGGCTTCCTCTCCTTCCCTGTGTTACTCTGATTTCCCTCAGCCGGGCATTGTGGAGGACCCAGGCTAAGATGCTTCCCATAATCATGTGGGGCCGATGGAGAAAAGCTTGATAACATCTGCTACGTGTGACTAAACCAGTGCTTTACAATAGGGCATAACTAAGCTGTTTACCATGTTAAATATAAAAGTTAAAATCACTCAAACGTACTGAGAGAGGGGAACAGATGGAGTATATAAGTCTCGTCACCTGATGTGTCCAAGTAGAAGTAATCTTTTCTTCCTTTGACCTCTAACACATATGTCCAACTCAGGGCTTTGTACTTTTACTATAGTATATACGTATGTGTATATCATATATGGATATGAAGTTATATATATACACAAACATATATAAGAATGTCTATCAATATATAGAGACATTTTATATTAGCCCACCTCTATATGCTTATCAATATTATGTTAAGTAGCAGACTTATTTATTTATGCACCTGCCCCCTTAGCCCTGTATAATTTTTATTTTTTACTCATTTAAATGAATGTTTAGATATTGAGTGGGATGGAACCAATTCCTCTTAAAGGTTTTGAATCCTGGATCAGTGGAGATTACCCAAGATGAGGGAGCAGGTAAACTGGTCTATCTTCCTCCACTTTCTCCCTTTTTCCCCCAGATTAAGCAAGATTAGTGGTATTTATAAATATACAAAACCTGGAGTCAACATACTAATGATTGAAAATTGGACTTCTTTCTAGAAGAGAGCTTAAATCACAACTCTCATGAGCCCAGGCCAGGAGCTTTTGCTCTTGCTTTGAAACAGATACTCCTTCGGAATTTTTGGTATTAAAAAGAAAGAAAAGCAAAAGAAAAAAACAAGCAACAAAGTGGTAAATCTGATTTACAAAGAAATGTTCATTTCTTCCCCACAGGATTCCAAGTATTATCAGCAAAAACTTTAATTCTTTCAGAAATATATTTATTGAGTTCTGTTCTCCCTTGGCTTGATACATATGGGAAAAAATGCAAGTCTTATGTCTGGTGGAAAGTTATCGCCATTGCTGAAATCTTAACAAATTGACATGAGTACATGGAGCAGGAAAATAAAAGCTTTATCAGACTAAGCAGATCTTATAAAAGGTGGACTATCTCAAAAGACCAAATAATACTTGATATAATATCTGAGAAATATATGTAGAACAGATGATTGAATGAGATAGTTACGTAAGTTGTAAAATTTCCCACTTCAGTGAAGACTAGGTTTCATAATGTTACCAGACACCTTGCCAGTAACTCGGCATTAAGCAGAATTTCTGACTCTCGAAACCTATTTATTTTTACAAAGCAAACTTAGCTTAGGAATTATCCACAAGACTCAGAATATATTTATAGAAATAGAAAGTGGAATTTGGAATGGAATATATATTGAGAAATGGAAATTGGAGCAAACACGTGTAAGGAAAAAATTGGAGAAAATGGCTAAAATTTATGATTGCTACAGTTTAATAATACAGTGTAGGAGGCAGATCTAAAATTCCATTCTGTGGACCCTCAGGGTGCCTATTATATTATATATAAAGAGACAAGTGCATAGAGACCACGCAGGTGGTAGGTTGAAGAATAAGATTTCAAACACAGTCTCCTCACTTCCTACAAGGTCTTCTCTAAGCCCAGCTCTGGCCCTTTGGGAACACAGTGAGTGCAGAGGAGCTTCAATACGAGAACTGCTTCTCACAGCTATTCACAGTAGATGCTCAATAATCATTTATTACTGAAAATTCAATGAACCTTGAAGGCATTTTGCCAAGTGAAGTTAGTCAAGCATAAAAACACAAATACTGTGTGGTCTCACTTATTTGTGGAATGAAAAAAGCCAAACGCATAGACACAAAGAGTAAATTGGGAGTTACCCAAGGCCGGAGTAGTGGGAGAAATGGGGAGATATTGGTCAAAAGGCATAAACTTCATCTTATAAGGTGAATAAGCTCTGAGAATATAATATACCACAGGGTGACTGTAGTTAACAATACTGCATTGTGTACATGAAAAGTTGCTAAGAGAGTAGATCATAAAAATTCTCAGCAAAAAAAAAAAAAAAGATAACTATGTGGGGTAATGGATACATTAACTAACTTTGTTATGGTAATCATCTCACAATATGAATGTATATCATATTTACACCTTTAATTTATGTCATGTTATATGCCAATTATATCTCTATAAAGCTGTGAGAAAGTCAATACTCATTTTCTAAAGTGCATTTATTCAGCAATGACTTAGGCCACCAAAGTTTTGGAGAAAAAAGGGGAAATTAAGAGGTAACTCTTTTTTTGTTGTTGATTAGCTCACAGTCTCTTAGAAAGTCAAACAAATAAATAATTACAATAAAACAGGAAAAGTCTTGTGACATTTAATGGGGGCGGGCAATGAGAGCACAGTAGAGGACATCCATTCAGAATTGGAGCGCTAGAGAATTCTGTCCCTTTCAGCTGTCTTGAAGTATGAGCAGGAATTAGCTAAACAGAAGAATATCTTAAGAAGGAGCAGTTTTGTGAAATTTAGAGATGTGAAAAAGCACAGTGCATTTGATGGTCTGTATATTCTTTGGTAGGGCTGAAGCTTGGGCTGTGTACACAAAGGAAAGGTAGGCAGTGAGGCTGGAGAAAAAAGCTAGATGTTAGAAAATAAAAAGTCCCAGATCTCATAGAGTGTCATCCTATAAATATAGGATAGAAATCTTCTCTTTGTATGCATGACTCAGTACTCTGTAATAAAGATATGATGTTAGCCATGTGTGTGATTTTAAGAAAAGATTAAAAAAAAAACAAGTAAAAATTTTTAAAACACATTTTATTTCACCTCATAGATCCAAAATTTTATCATTTCTACATGTAATCAATATTACAAAATATTAATGGGATCTTTTACATGTTTTCTCCATCCTGTCCTTGAAATCAATTTTGCTTTATGCCAACAGAGCATCTCAATTTGAATTAGCCACATGTCAAATGCTTATTTACCACATGTGGCCAATGGCTACCATATTGGACAGCAGGTGTCTAAACTACAAATGTCAGTCACTAAGGCCATAATCCCAAAACATAGCGTGGTTGACCTCCTCCCAAATGAAGCTCAGAATTTGGAAACAGCAACAGCACAGCCATTGCACGACATTTCAATTCGTTCTACTCATTTCTGAATCCTGCAGTGATTCAGAACTCCAAACTGAGTTCCTCCCCTCGGCCCTGTGGGAGTCACTGAGTTCTTCCAGAGGGTATGTAGCAACCACAGAACCCAGGCAGTGTGGATTTAAACTAGAGAAGGTGGTGGCAGGCCAGGGAACAGCTGTCAAAGAAGTTGCTTCGTTTCAGCAAAGGCTGTCAAGCTTGAACGGCTTTGGCTATGCTGCAGAGAATTTTCTGCCTTCAGCTGGTAAGGGGAGAATTTCTGGGTTGTCATTAGATCCAGTTAGAATCCAGGATCAGAGGTGACTAGTGAGCTAAAACAGAGACACAGTGAATAACTCACCAACCCACCGGACCCATTGACACACAGTTCCATATAGAGATTCGTCCTTTCTGTGGAAATAGAATCTCTCTTAATGATACATGCACTGCAGGCTTCAGCTGTGAAGCTGACAGCTTACGAAGAAAGCAGGGGAAGGCTGAATTCTGGAGGGTCAGAGTGGGAATTTGGGTCATAGCTTTTGTCTCAACTTTTTATTTTCCTCTAGGAAGACTAGCCAGAAAAAGAAAAAAGTAAAAAACACCAATATTTCTTAGAAGATTAATAGAGTGATTTGTTTTCATTTTGCAAATCTCAATTTAAACTCTATTAACAAGGTAATAATTAAAATACTACAGAATTCTTAATATCAAAATCAAGTTTTTCCCTTCCTTTTGTCCCTCTGAAGTCCTTCTTCCCTCATCAGCAAAGATTCAGTTAAGTAATTAATAAGAAAGTCTATGGCATGTCTATTTGCAAAAGCCTCCTCTTATTTTATAAGCCTTTGTCTATAGAAAAGCTGTAATTAAGCACTGTAAATTTTGTAGGAAGACATCGACATTTAAACACCAATTCTCAACAATGATGTGGATTGGATCATTTAGTGCTAAATCATACACATCTATAATTTATTTCTAGTAATTGGGCAAGAAACTTGTTTGGTAAATAATACATTTGCTGAGATGAATTCAGTTTGGTAGTATCGGGAATTGGTTTCAAATGAAACATTTAGTGGTGGTTGAGTGCCTTTGGAAGAACCACAGAACTAAACTGAGCAATTCTCACCTCGTCCTTAAGGGTAATAATGTACTGTAGGAAAAGAGGCTTTGAAATTTGACAGATGAAAAGTGAAATTCCGACTCTTCTACTCACCTAGCTATCAATTATTTGGTAAATTCTCTCAGCATAATACCTTGTTTATAAATGTGGGAAACCGTAGCTACTTCATGGGATTGGTTGGTTTAAATAATGAGTATTGTTATTAACATTACTATTTGAAGTGACTAGTGCAGCCCTCGGTACACATTGTTATTAACCTTTTACCAATTAATTCCACAGGCACTAGATAACATGTTGTTCACGATGGTGGTGACGATCACAACTGTCACGTATTGAGTGCTTACTGTGCCCTATGTTCTGGCTTAAGCACTTTCCCTACTGTACCCTTACCTAGAAATAAACACACAAAATCTCTCCTTTGATTCCACATTCTCTTCCAGTTAACATCATACCTCTTGGCTTGTCTTCACTGTCCAGCATCTCTCAAAAAAGTTGTACAAATATATTGTCTTTACTCCCTGATTCCGATTCACCCACAGCCTGCTCTTTTATGGCTTCTGCTATGTTGACAAAATCAATGGGTTTTTGGTTACACATCTCACCTTAGTAGTCACACTGTTAATGTCCAAAGGAAAATAAAAGTGCATCATTGTTATCTTGGTTTCCGTAACAATACATTCTCTTGGTTCCTTCTTCTCCATTTTCTTTCTCAGCTTTTCCTTCTCAATTAATGCATAAATATTTGAATTCTTTAGGGTATAATCAGAGCTCTCTTCCTTTCCCATCCTACACTTTGATCTATTACTGTTGCTCTCCATAGTCTGATGATCTCAAATAGTTCCAATTTAGACTTCTATTTTCTGAGCCAGAATGTCCTTATTCAATTTCCTATTTGGCATTTCTACTTGGCTATTTTACATAAATTTAAAAATAAATTCTAAAATTTGATCTTTTCTTTCTCTGCATTTGATTCTTTTTCAGTTTTGTCTAATTCAGTTAGTTCAACCCAACTGTATGAACCAGAGTGACTGGTGGGAGTAGATACCACAACTTTTGATTCCAAGGCTCAGCAACCTACATTACACAACCAAAGATGGCACTCAGACTTGTAACTGACATGAGTGATAGTTGTAACCCTCATGTATTCTTATTTCACTGATTTGATTTCATGTCATTTGCCACATATGAATTTGTCTGATCAATTTGCACCTTTGCTCTTAAGATCAAACTTCTTTTTTTCAGACCCATTCCTGGTAGCCAGAAGAAAAATTCACCAACATAGTACACCCCTAGCAGTGCACATGGCACACACTTTTCTGCCAATTCCTGATATCCCTGTAGTATTCTCACAAATAATATTTTATATATATAGTCCAAAATCCAAGTTACTAAGTTATGCTATGCTAGCTTTTTATTTTTAATTCACCACTAGAGTATTGCTGAAATGTTGCTTACATAATCCATGCCTAGTATAATGCCTAAAGTGAATTCACTAAATAAAACCCTCCTGATACTTCCTGATAATAAAGCACCCTGGCTGTGAGCCAATGATGTCCCGCCTCACACTGAATGCTCTGCTGTATGGGTCATGTCATAGAAAGACTCCAGGGTAAGACTTGAATAATTCGCCAAAACTTGGAAACCTGTTTGTTAGTAAAGGTTTTCATAGAAAAGGCATTTGTAATAATTGGTGGAGTTTTGATGAGAGTACATGATAGGTGATGAAACCTTTTTACCCCAATCCCTTAGCTTTAAAAATTTTCCATTAATCATATCTCTAGCATCCAAAACACCTAGATCACAGTTTTATGGCTTAACTAAGACATATATTATACAAAATATACATATAAAACGAGTAGCTTAACTAAGATATACACAACACACACACACACACACACACACTCATTGTTTTTCTTGTGAGGATAAAAACATCGACCTTGAAGAACTTTATTGTCTAGTAGCAGGAGATAAACATAAAGAAATGAGTGCAATATAAAGTTTGAAATTGCTATACTCATTGTACATGTGGCTGTAATGGGGAAAAGACATACATTTTTTGAAAAGAGGGACATCTTTATAAAAGAGATAGTAATAAAATAAGAAGTGGTGTTTGTCTCTGGCTTTTCTCCCTCCTGGCTGTTTCAGCTAACCAGTAGCTTAACTAAGACACAGCCTACTCAATATGGCGGTTTTGGCTGAGACTCCTTGATGAACTTTTATGACCCCATGAAAGGACAGGAAGTGGTACTCACGCATTGACTGATAAATCCTGCCTACACATATTTTGGGGGATGGTATCATGCCAGGCAGTAACTCCAATGAGAAATGGCAATGTTTTCCTTCACTGGTAGTTGTCAACAAAATTGATTGTTTATAATAGCAACAGGATATTAGGAGTAAAAGCCATTTGGAATGTATTTATTAATTATTTTTATGTTAAGAATCTTCATTTTCTTTTTTGACAAAAGATAATTTGTGTCAAATAAAAGGGAAAAAAGCTCTAATGTGGAAGGTCACACTCAATACTTTTTTAAAGTGAATTAATATTTCCTGAAGTAATAATTTTCTGAAAGAATAGTTTTACATTTTTGAGCATCCACTTGATGATTGTATTTGAATAAAATAAATTTACTCTTCCAAAATTTTACTCTTTACTTATCTTTCTGTACCATCTTTCTGTTCAAGAAATCCCTGAGGACCTATTATGCGATGATATGTACTTAAATAAGTGCAATTTTAGTACCCTCAAGGGGCTTACAGTTTTGGAAAATAGAATAGATAAATTTACCCAAAGTATAATAAATGCTTGCTTATTTAATGCCCACTTTTTAATTTATGGAGTATAGACATCTCTTAATTCATGTATCTTCTTATTTCTTCTCTTAATATAATTGTATTATTAGATTAGTCTCTTTTTTTAGCTTCAAATAATTCTCTTAATCATCTCTTTTGTTTTCTGTCTATCCTGACTTCCCAATTGTGAGTGGAGTATTTTAATATCCATCCCCTTCCCTTTAGCTCCCCCTGCTTCCTCATCTCAATCTATAACCTTTCTCTTTAGTTTTCATTGTAAAGGCTGATAGCATATTTTTCTATTGTATAATGAGTTTTTCACTTTGTCCATATGTGGATTCATACAGTTGAAAATCAATAATTGATATTTGCATAATTAGGACTATAAACAGTGTGAGCTAAGGGTCAAGTTGAGCTGTGATTGCATTTTCTTCCCATAATTTCAAATCATAGACCTTCTGCTACTTAAAGAATGTCTAGGGAAGTCCTTCTTACTTTTACCAGTTGCTTAAAATGAAGCCACAGACTAACTAGTTTCATATTTTATGCCATATCTTCCTTTCTCAATCACCTTTGTTCCCCTGTTGGAAAAATGAATCTTTGCTTCCTCTGCTTTTTTTCATTCTGTATATTCCTTGAAATATATTTAATTTTCTTCAACAAGCCTATGAAATTTTTTTATAGTTTGACCTTTATTTTTAAATGTACAATTCTAAAATATAGTCATTATATCAACTACTGAAAATCTAAACACTTCAAGCTTCCCAATTTTATTGAAATACATAGTCTCATTTTTAATTTTCATCTTATGATGGATTTCTTTTATTAAATCTAAATTATTATTCTACAGAATTTTTATGTCACACATATATTGTAATGGATTCCTATTTTAATTTAAAGAGTACAGCTTGGACTTTGCCCTCAGAAAATCATATTTCCCCCACTAGTTTCTTACTTTTAGTCTAATGTTCAGTATTAATGCCATTTGCTCCATTATTCGCTTTAGGTGCTCCAAGAGAGAGCAGCTTAACTATGTCTAGTATACTCTTTATAATCCCAATAATAAATACAATTAATCAGGCTCAGGTTACCTAGCAGATATTTTACATATGTTAAATATAATACACAAAATATTCATATATTAGGCAGCATTACTTCTGATTTTCAGCTGAGAGAGCTGAGATTTGGAGACAATCCCAGTTGACTTAGAACTCAGATCTCTCTAATAACAAAGCTCTCTCTCTGTTACAGAAGGCTTCTATATAACTTACTGCATATAAACAAAAAAAAAATGTTAAAACAACATTGTTAAGAGAGATGATAGGATTATAAATTTGTCAGGTATTTTTTCGTGTTTAACTATATATATAGAATTTTCATTATTGCCATCACAATCACTATGTACCTAATACCAAATTATTTATGCAAATCCCCTCACATTAATCAAAGCATTAAGTACAAGATAGTCAGTTAAAAACTAGAGTTGGCTAAAAATAATCAGAGAATAATAGATTACTCAGATTAGTGTAAGACTAGTCATTTAGGCCCCTTGGCACATTTTTCAGGGAGAGCTCTTTAAACTTCGTTAATTGCAAAATAACTACATTGCCTACCTGCCATCATCATAGAGGCCTCTCATTGCTTTAATTCTGGAGAAGAAGGAAAGATGCAGCTGGCCTGCCCGTGTTTTTGGCGGAAACTCAGGCTGGCCTGTTCTTCTTTGCCCTTTGCAGTTCGTTCATGAAGATAAAACTGCACAAAAATCCCCCCTCAAAGTCTGAGGACCTCATTTGCAGCAAGGCACCTGTGCTCTGATGGAGCACACGCAGGGCCAGCAGGGGAAGATATATGTTTAAACCACGGCTCTGCCATCCACGTGCTAAATGCGAATATCCGTTTTATCAGCTGGGAAGGGAAGATAATTGTATCTCTATCACAGAATCGGTGCGAGGAACAGTGAGCTCATATACATGAACTGACTTTCCAGAAGTCCAGATGTTACCCAGGTGAAGTGATTTACAAGTTGTCTCTATTGTCGTCATACAGTGAACATACGCAACTGAATGACTTGTACTCCCTTACTCATGTCAGATCAGCTCCTCCTGATGAAACTCCAATTCCCAGGTCTAGATGACTGTTAGGCCAGTTACATCCTTATGTGTCCCGCAGCTTGGCTGTCTTGTAATAGTCTGCTCTATTTTTCGAATCAATCCCCCTCACCCACCTAATTTTTTGAAAACTCAGCAATGAGCCTGTCATGATGTACAGAGCCTTAAAAAGCTCCAGAAATATCTAAAATTGAAGCATCATGATCTTGAAATGGGAAAGAGAAATGCAGATATAACTGGGCTTCTGAGTCTCCTGAAAGTCATCCTAAAAGAAGAGCAGTGGGGAGCAGAATCTGCACCTAAGACAGGTCTGTGACTGGAACACAACTTTCCACCCACTGGCTAGGTTAGCTCTGGACAACTGTAAACCTAACTGCCTCACCTGTCTCCTTTTCTGTAGGATGGCGGTCCTAAGACATAGCTCAATATACGATTGTGAGAGTTGAATAAGGTCACATATATAAAAATCTTGACACACAGCCTGGCATGCAGTTGATCGTCAGTATTGGTCCCCCTTTTCCATAATTTTAAAAAACCACCATCAGTTCTTAGCCCTTGAGTTTTGCAAAGGACATTGAAATTATCCCCCCATATCACTAACTTCCTTATGGTTGTATATAATAAAACTTTAAATGTTTTTAAAAAGTTTATTCATGTATCTGTGACAAGACTAAAATCTCAGTCAAGGGTCTGGAGTTTCCACTTGGGATTAAAGCAAAAACTCTTATGATTATTAACAACATACATGCATAATATTCTATAAAATATAATATTCTAAGATATTTGTACAGCATCTATACTATATAAAGTGTATGTATTGCATCTATGTATTATGTCTTTAAACACAAAAATCTGAATCAGTGGAGTGAGAAGATCACACAATGAGAAGCAGAAGGAAGTGAGATAGAATGATGCAACAGCAGATAAGTATTTTCCATAATCCCACACTAGAATATGAGCTTTTTTGAGTCAAAGGGGGAGCTGAATTGCTTGTATTTTTTGTATTATGCAGTCGGTCTTAGTGAAAAAAATGTTGAAACTTCAACGTGTATTTGTATACTGTAGTTTCATTGTAAATTGCCCAAATAAGCAAGTCAGTGAAAGAGGAAAAAGTCACTCGCGTCTTCGTGTTCCAAGTCCAGCACTACCAAGTGACCTTCGTGCTCCCAGCACTTCTGCATTCCGACCGTACCTACCCAATGAATCTGACACTCTGCCCTCTGCTTCTCTGTGTTCACACAGGCAACTACGGAGAGAGTGGGATGGAAGCTTTCAAAGATATGTCAGCCAAGGAAGGGATTTGCATCGCTCACTCTTACAAAATCTACAGCAACGCGGGGGAGCAGAGCTTCGATAAACTGCTGAAGAAGCTCCGGAGTCACCTGCCCAAGGCCCGGGTGGTGGCCTGCTTCTGTGAGGGCATGACGGTGAGAGGTCTGCTGATGGCCATGAGGCGCCTGGGTCTAGCAGGAGAATTTCTGCTTCTGGGCAGGTGAGTGACAATGAGGAAATTCACACTGAGGTAACGTCAGGAATTTGGCGGCGTCAAAGTGTATCTTTTGATGCATAAGGACAGATGCTTGGGAAGCTTAATCTGTGCAGTGGAAGTAGAGCTTAAAGGTCACAAAACACCAGAGCCTGGAAGTAATTATGAAGAGTAAGGTAGATATGCCATGTGCTGCTTATGTTGATAACAGAAGTCAACACATGAAAACGACGAGTCCTTAAGTCCTCAAAAAATGATTGTAAGGAAATGAGATGGATTCTTAAGTACTTGCTGATGCTCTTGGGAAGTAAACACATTTCAGACTTTTTGCTGTTGCTTCTGAAATTGAGTCTGAAAATGGCTACGTAATAAGCTTGTTTTAGAGTATAGAATCATAGAATTTGGGGCTTGAGAGTGAGAAGTTGCTTTTAGAATTAATTTTTAAAAGCATTGGACATTTGGCTCATTATTTTACATGATATAAGTGTTATAACATTGCCTGATCACTCACATTGTTACCAGACAAGTTTCTAAAAGATTAACTTCTCTAGGGACTGACTATGATTATCGGGATCATGCACTTGATTGGCACAACTCAGCTCATTTCCTCCTGATCCTGCTGAATCAGTGTAGTTAGGATTCTGCAGAGAAACAGAAACAATAGTATGTGTGTATATGATACCCAGGAGAGCCAATAGCATGCTTCTGGTCCGAAAGCTGGCACTTCTGGGCTTGGGCTTGAAGCCTGAGAAGAGCCAATGTTTCAGTTCAAGTCTGAAGGCCAGAAAAGACTAATAACCGAACGTAAGCAGTCATGAAGGAAAAGTTCCTTCTTACTCAGCCTGTCTTAGGTCTTCAATTGTTTGGACTAGGCCCACCCACATTGTGGGAAATAATCTTCATTACTCAGTCTACCCTTACAAATGTCATTGTCATCCAGAAACACTCACATGGACAAAATAATGTTTGGCCAAATGTTTAGGTACTCTATAGTCTAGTCAAAGTGCTACATGATATTAACCATTCACACTCAGTAAGTCAACACCATAATTTGAGCATGTGAATGCAGTTCACCACTGCATACCTTTAAAAAGTCACCATGTTACCACATATCTTTTCTGAATATGTAGCCAATTTAAAGAATAGAGAAAACCTTCAGAACCACTGCATCTTTTTCAGTATTACTGTCCAAGATAGAAAGCCAATTCACTTGGTATTAATTTTTGGTGGCTCATTAAAGAAAACACACTTCCTTTATTTTCCAAATACTTAACTGACCTTCTGTGATCAGACTTAGCTCTTGCTTGGCTACGTTTTATGACAGCCACTTTATGTACCTAATTCTTTTCTGTCTGAGCTGATGACAGTAGATTGATGGAACTATTTTATATGAGGCCAACTAGCCTTCATAAAAGTGATATTGAGTGAGATTCCTTTCTCATCGATGTCATACATTTTGTCTACAATCTCCCCTAGTTGGCACGAGTGATGCATCAGTTAGTTTCATACAACCCAGGAACGTTCTCGCTGCCAGTATTCTCAAATTCCAAAGTGCAGTGTTACCAGTAGGGTAAAAAGAACAGGAAAGAAAGAAGCTGGCTTTAAACAGTCCTGCTTTTCTTCTAGGGGATGAAGGGTTCTGTTGCTCCTATCTGCTGCTTTGCAACATTAATAAGACAAATCAGCAGCATTTGTTTTTCAGCTCTATGATACACCAACAAGCAAATGTTTTTGGATCACATGTCCCCCAAACAAAATAGACTGGTATTTCCTATATTTGCCATGTTCCACCTATATTTTTATTGCCAGCAGTATCATGAGGGTAAAATTCAATATTTTGTATATTTTAAAATTTATTCTGAGCATGTTGTTTACAAGAAGCTCTCTCCATATCATTTCATTCATGAAATAATAGATTCGTAACCTTTAATTAGATTTCTTAACTCCTTCATTGATTGGCTAATAATAATTCAACATTTACTTGAACACTAGTTCATTTCATCCTTGAACAATTTTGTCAGAAGAAAAAATCTTCCTTTTCTGAATTTCAAAAATCTCTCTCTGTGCTTTTACATCTTGGATCATATTCTTTCCTTTAAAAGTGACTTGTGATACTGTTTCAAATATTTGGAAACAACAGAATGGTCCTCAATCCCCTTCCTCTTCTCTTTGAAATCTCTACTTCTTCCATTCCACTTCTTCAAAGTGAAATGACACTGTGAATATTAGTAAAACCATTTATCAGGACCATTTATAGGATCATTTATCAAATGCTTGTGCCAGTTACTGTGCTAACCACTTTACATGCATTGTTTCATTTAATTATCCGTTTGGCAAATACTGAGTGGCTAGTATCTGTTAAGATGCTTAGACTACATCAGTGAACAAAATGGACACTAGTCATCACCCTTATGGACCTTACAGACAATAGGTTAGCTAGATGGTAATAAATGCTATGAAAAAATAAACCTAAGAACAACTTGCATGTTGTGTATTATTAGCATCTCCATTTTATATACAAGGATTCTAAGGCAATAAATATTGAGTACTAATGATATGGACAAGGGTATTTAGATTAAATGATGCAGGCAAAATTTTAAATGTCTGTTAACTCTAGGGACTAAGCATTTAGCACTGGGTTCTACTGCTTCTTAGCAATTTTAAAGTATTCCTATTCATAAAAGTAAGAGGTCTAGGATACCAATCAGAAAAGCAAAATTTAATAGTTGCAAGAGAATTTAGAACATACATTCACTCTCATTTTACAAATAAGGAAACTGTTACCTCAGAAGTTTGAATGACATGGTCAAATTAGCATTTTTTTGTTACTGTTCCCTCCTAAAAAGTCCTATTCAGCTCACCCTATAACTCCTCCTAGTATTTTAAGATTATTTTGTTCGCATATAATCCCCCAATCTCTCTTTATGCTCCTTTCTTCCCCTGCCCCCAACTCAAAATCGGATGGGTAGTTCTTAGAAACTAGAAGTCAAAGCTAAAAGACTCTATATTCAGAACTTCCTGGAGGGTTCCACATTTAACAGCTATGTTGTCTTAAAAATCTATTCAGCTGCTTTGGGATACGCATGTTTAACAGGTCATTCAACCGAAATGTTAGGCAGGACTAAGATAACTGCTGCCTAGACAACCTCATCTATCAACACATCTCACCGTCTGTGCCACACGTCAGCGGAATCTTAGAGTGATGGAGACCGGCCACTGGGTCTTCTCATTTGAGCTCTGGGTAATCGGTTGTCGCATTGCCAATAAAAATGTTCTGTCCAGGTCCCTGAAATAGTCTTGCTAAACACTTTAGCCCTGACAGCAGGCTGAGATCAACAATCTGAACAGTAATGACATTTCTAAAGGGGCTTCCTTTTCCAGGATGGATACAGTGTTTTAGTTCTTGACCTGAGAAAATATTATTTGGGATGTATGATTTACAAGTTACAAACCTAAATATGAACTTGGAAACAAGGACCAATATTTAGCAAAATAGCAATTTAAAGATCATTTTATCTTGTCTATGATTAAAACTATTCAGCTATTTGAATTAAGAATTTCTGTCCTTCAGTGTGATGACTGTTACCAGGAGGCAAGAGGAAATGTACTTAAATTTCAAAACTATTTGAGAATTACTACCAGTGTTTCTTAATAGGAGGTCCCACTACATCAGTATTTTTCAAGATGGAAAGGACAGGTGCTTCCTCTAATCAATATCTTTGTGGGTAGAATTACAAACTATTGTGCTGGTAAAATGATGATAGTAGCTGTTATGCAAAAGTAGACATTGGTCTTTATCCTTGTATGTCACCAGACTATTTATTCCAAATAAAGCCATTTGTAAGTAAGTATACTTGTCTTCCCCTGGGCCATTCAGTTTCATTTATTGTAATGTGAACAAAAAAAAAGTTATTTTCATTAAGTTCCTGTTGTATGTTAGGAGACAAGGACAGAGGGAAAGAGAGTGGGAAGGAAGGAGGAGAGAAGAGAGGAGATGAGAGGAGAGAGGGCGGGGAAATGTAACGTTCTAAGCAACATAGAACGTGTCAAGTTTTAGATGCCTTTTAAGTTTGTAAATGATATCCCCATTTTATAGGGGAGAAAGTTGAGACTCAAAGAGGTTAAATGACTGGACAATATCACACTAATTTCTTATCCGAATGGCATTCTAAGTATCACAAAGAGAGAAGTCATTTAGCAACGTAAATGTACGTTTATGATAAGTTCAATTTAATTTTGCTCTATTTTTGTTTTCGTTGTTTTAGATTATCCTTTGAAAATTAAATAAACCTAGTAAAGGGCCTTAAAAATTGATGGGATTTTTGTGATGAATTTGTAATGCAAAAAAGCCAGCCAAACTTTGCCCCACTTTGCCTGGAGTGGTTTTACTGATTATCTGCATTGGAGTTGGGAAGACCAGACTAATTGCATAATGTTCAGTCTATAAACAGCCTGTTGTTTGGATGCATCTGCCTCAGACCATATGCAAAACTCTCTGAACCATATGGGTTGAACACAGAGAGTAGGGGAAGCATGTGTGAAGAAATTTGGAGAGGAACTTAGGAGACAATATTTTCAGCCTTGTAGTATTTTGATATTTATTCCATCATTGGAATAAATTTTTTTGGTGAGTGTGAGAATATAATAGTTGTGATTTTCCAAAAGATAACCCTGGGGAATGGCTTATGAATTAGAAGAGATAAGACAGATATAGGGGAACCAGTATTCTTAACAAAAATTATACTATCATGGAGCAAGGCAGGGTGGGTAATGAAAAGGTGGCAGACCAAGATCTACTTACTAATTTACATATGCTTATTACCGTTCTTGTGGAGATGGTATCAGGGGCATATGCATATGTCCAAACTCTTCAAAATGTACACAGTAAATGTGTGCAACTTTTTGTGTGTTATGTCCAACTCAATAAAGCTGAAAAAAATCTGTAGGAGCTGCTGATGTGTTGGATATTAAGGAGTATAGGGAAGATGTCAGTGGTGACTCCTACTTTCTCATATCGTCTAACAAGATAACTGATGGTACCTCTTCTGAGCTGAAGACAATTGGAAAAGAATCAGGTATGAGGTAGAGAGCCAGTCATGAGTCCAGTTTTGGGTACGTTGATCTAACGTGCATTTCAAACATAAAAATAGCCAAGAAAGCAGAAAAATATGTAAGCCTGGAGCTCAAAAGAGATACATAGTCTATAAATAAAAGTGAGTGAATCATCTCAATAATTTAGCTTATTAATGGAAGACATGGGTGTGTAAAATTCGGAGAGGAACTCTAAGAACTTAGCTTTGACGGACCTTACAAACCAGTTGCTTAGTAAGGTGCCACAGATCTGACAACTGGAAGTGCCCAGGAGAACAGAAGGTCTTGATATTATTGGTTAGAGAGGATCCCTGTGTGAAAGATGTAACCAGCTGATGTCTTCAGAGGCTCTTCCAGCACTTGGGCTGGTGCTCCAGAGGCATCTGCGTCTCAGCGGGGTCGGGTAGCTTTAAGGCTGATTGCACTTCTAAAATTTGTTTAGATGAAGTTTTAAAATAATTGGATAATAGCTCTTTATGGAGTGTTCTTTTTGTAGCAAGCATGGTCCTAAGTGGTTAGTTTTCATGTATTAATTTATTGATTTTTCATAACAACCTGATTTGAAAGCTATTGTTATTAACCTCATTTTATTGTTGTGGAAACTGAAGCACAGAGAGACAATGGATTTGCTCAAGATCACACAGGTAGGAAGTGGCAGAGAGGTCACTGGAAGGTAGTCTGTATCCTTAACCGCTGTGGTAAACTATCTAGATTTTTGATAATCCTTACTTTCAGTATAAGTTTGTTCCTTATTGTATAAAATATTGACTTATTTTTTCCAGTACTAAAATAGACTATCTTTAACAAAGAAAAAATAGTAATTAAAGATGATTCTGCAAATCCCAAACTCCCAATTTACCCCTGTAGATACTAACTACAGTATATAAAATAAACAACAAGGTCCTACTATATATATATTCAATACCTTATAATAGTCTATAATGAAAAAGAATATAAAAAGGAGTGTATATATGTGTGTATATGTGTGTATATATATGTATAACTGAATTACTATGCTGTATGCCAGGAATTAACACAAAATTGTAAACTAACTATACTTCCATTTTTAAAAAAAGTGTCTGAAAGAGATTTCTTTTTTAAATAAGACAAGTAAAACTCGCAACAATCCAACATGCTGAAAACCGAAAAAATTTAGTAATTAGATGGATTATTCAATCTGGATTATTTTTCTGTGCACAACTTACTAGAAAAACACTCTGGTAAAATTTAGGTTTCAGGAAATAGAAAGGCTTAAAGTTGCTTTATAAGAATGATTAACATCTGTGAAGAAACAAGGGCAAACATAAAGTAATATTCCATGGTGAAATTCTTTTGTTCTTTCCAGTGTTTTCTAGAAGACTAATATGCTTTGGTAGAGTGACTGTCTTATGTACGTGCTTCTGTTAGTTGAAGATAAATCATTCTAAAGCAGTGGCTGGCTAAGACTCATGGGTCAAAGCTTTCCTCCTATTTTTGTAAATAAAGTTTTATTGAAAAATGGCCACACTCATTTACACAATGTCTATGGCTGCTTTGGGGCCACCATAGTATAGTTAGTATTTGTAACAGAGACCGTTTGTCTCATAAAGTATAAAATAGTTATTACCTGGCCCTTTGCAGAAAAGTTTGCTGACCCCTGATGTAGAGTCTTTTTTTTTTTTTTTTTCCATTTGTGAATCTGGCTCTCCTTACTGACACACAACTAATTAGGACTTATACTTTGAATATTTGTTCAGCAGTAGTCATGGTTTGCACATAAATTCCACTTTCTTTTCAATTGTCCTGCTGGGTCAGGGGATCAGACAGTTCTAGGAGTGTTGGTGGGAATCAGGGATATAGGTTTGAGTGCTGTGTTTCTCAGTGCAGAGGAGACAAAGAACAAAGGAGATTTTTTTTGATTTCAGCATCCTGAAACATACTATCCAAAGCAATGGGAACACACACAAATGCATTGGAACTACCTCCTTACTCAATCCTGAGTGATTTAATTTTATCTAATATAAAAGAACTTGCTAAATTGAATGAGGAATACACTGTTTGGGTGTAAATATTAGTCTTTCTGATGAAGTTATCTTTACTACTCTCATTTGCTTAATTGGACTGATGACAGGGATTAAAAATTCATTCTTTCTCCCTCTATCCATCTTTCTCATTTTTAGAGTTATTTTTCTAAAAAAACACATTTAATTCTGTAATCCTTCTGCATAATAATCTTGGTTGAATTCCTTTTTCTTTCATATTCAAATCCCTACTTTGTCATGCAGGGCCCTTTAAAAATATGGCCCAATCTGCCAATCATTACCCATTATACTCAGGTGCTATTTAAAATATTTAACAATAAGTAAGAATCATTGGGTCCAATTAGAATAGAGGAAAATCACGGGCAGTGAGTAAATCCGTGTCAATGCATGTCACCTAAGTATCGGAACTGATACTTCTGCATCCCTCCCACCACTATCAAATCTTCACCTCCCCTACATCAAAATTCTTATAATTCTCCAAACATACCAGGCTGACAGTATCACCTACACTGTCTTCTCCTTGGAAAGACCTCCTTGTGTTTTACCAATGAAACTCAAGTTTATCATGTAATGCATTCTTCAGCAGTTTTGAAGGCTTCCCGAACTCTTCTGGGACTTCCACAGATCCCTTAAAACCCCTGTGACTTTTTATCCCTAGTTTTTTGTTTTCCTTCTCTGCTTCTCCACTAGAATTGTGAGATCCTTGAAGTATGGGCAAAGGTTATTAATCTTTGTTCCTGTAGTACCTACCATATTATAAATATTTCAAGGTAGCTGTGTCTGCAAAAGACATTCAAGTTATGTAGAGGTAGAAAAGGTTCTCTCCAACTCCAGTCAGCCTAATTAAAAGGCAGGTTTCTCAGGCTCTTATTAAGTAGAAAGGCAAATGAATGTGTGCCGCTCTGAGGGGAAACCCAGTGAAAGCCCCATCATAGAGGGGAGAGGGAAACCCCCAGCACACACTCCCTATGATTTTATGAAAGAGGTCTATTTCATAAGTTTCAGTACAGAGTGGTGAGCTTCTGGTTTTCACAAAACACATCAGCGAAAAACGAGGCACTTTCTATGAAGCTGAAACATGCAATCAGCTAATCACTTGCAATGGGAAAAGTCAAATTACTAGTCAAATGGTGAGTCAAGGAATACCATGAACATATTTGAACACATGTCTGTGCTGTTTCAAAGGAAGGCTTCAAAGGTTTTGGCTCCATTCAAAGGGAAAGAAAACAGGTTATTTCCTTCAGTACCCTGACCTTTCATTAGACTTGCCAACTAAGAAGGTGAATTTAGGAATGTCTCGATTCTGTGTTCAGAATATTTTAAGGCTTCCTTGTCTTCTACTATCTTTCAAGACATAAATGCAAGTCTTTATTTTTCAAGGTGATCTATAGAGACTCTCCCAGCTTCACATTTTTGGACCTCTAAGTCTGTTTTCTTATGTTTTGAAAATTTATCTTAATAGAGCATTTTTAGAACAGTTTCAGGTTCATAGCAAAATTGAGAAAAAGGTACAGAGAGTTCCTGTGTTTTCCCTGTGACACACATTGGTTAGAGAGGGATCATATCAACATCTCCCCAAGTTGTACATTTGCTGCAGTGGATGAGCCTACACTGAACGTACATCATCGGCCCCCAGTGTTCATAGTTTACATTCCAGCTCACTCTCAGTGTTGTGCATGCTGTGGATGTGGAGAAATGTATAATAACATGTATCATCCATTGTAGATAGTATCATACAGAGCATTTTCATTGCCCTAAAAATCCTCTGGGCTCTGCCTATTCATTCCCTTCTCCCCTCTAACCCTTGGCAACCAATGATCTTTTTACTGTCTCATCGTTTTTGCCTTTTCCAGAGTATCATTCGGTTGGAATCTTACAGTAGGCAGCCTTTTCAGATTCTTCTTTCACTTAGTAGTATGCCTTTAAGTTTCCTCGTGTCTTTTCATGGCTTGATAGCTCATTTCTTTTTGGTGCTGAATAATATTCCACTGTCTGGATGTACCACCATTTCTTTATCCTTTCACCTACTAAAGAACATCCTGCTTGCCTCCAAGTTTCAGCAATTATGAATAAAGCTGCTATAAACATCCATGTGCAGGTTTCTGTGTGAACATAAGTTTTCAGTTCATTTCAGTAAATACCAAGGAGCATGATTGCTAGATTGTATGGTAAGATTATGTTCACTTTTGTAAGAAACTGCCAAACTCTCTTCCAAAGTGACTGCACCATTTTGTATTCCTATCAGGAGTGAGTAAGCATTTCTGTTACTCCCCAGCCTTGAATTTGGTCTTGTTGGTTTGTAGATTTTGTATTAGTTTATTTTAATATGTTTTTACAGATACAGTATTGATGTAACAGAAGGTCAAGAAGAATATTTTCCAAACTCCAATCTCAAAATCAAATATTTGCTTTCATTTTATTTGCCTTTTCAACTTTAAGACTTTGAAATGTGCCCATTCATCATTTTAATGTGTAGTAGTCATATAAGTAGACATTAGGCTAATGCATGTTTCCCCATTTTTTTCAGTATTTCTTCTGTTTTTTTCCTATGTCTTCCTTCTCATCTTACCTCACTCCGCTCTTTTCCTTCCCTCCAGGTAATCAATATGAATAACTCAGCAGTTATCTTCCTCACATTTCTTCTTGGTTTTATAGTCATTAATGCACACATTTCCTTTCAGTTTTTCTTTGTTGGTTTTTTTTTTTTTTTGACTCTGATTATGTTAAATTTTGTCATCTTTTTGTGTGTACAAAGTCAAATATGGTTCTTTTATAGCTTCTGGTTTTCCTTCTTTGACCAGAAAGGTTTCTTTGAAACCGGGAGAATATTGTTTATTTGCTTTTCATTTTTATTCATTTAATCCAATGAAAAATTTTAAATTAAATATGTACAGTAAGAGAGCCAGCATTATTTTCTTTAGGATAGTCAGATGTGCCTACATGATTTATTAACTAAATAGTCCTTTCCCACTGAAATAACAATGTTTCATGTAATAAATTTTAAAATTTAAAATTTAAAATTTTACATTTTAAAAATTACATATTTTCTGAATACTAGTAAATAATTTTAGATTCTCTCTTTGGTATCAATGGTAGTACCATAGTGTTTTTATTACACTGTCTTTCTAGTATACTCTAATAACTAGTAAAGTATGTCACCCTAATTATTCTTATTTGCATGATTTTATTATTTTTATTAAAATTTTTAGTCCATAAAAACTTTGATTTTTTTCTAATTATAAAATTTGATTTCTAAATACTAATTTGGGAGAGTTGAAATTTTAATGATATTAAATGTTCTAATCCAAAAGCAGGGAATGAATTTTATTCAGATTTTTACTTCTGTCCATAAAGATAGATTGTTTTATAAAGATTTTGTATACTTTTGAATCATTACTATGCTTTGTAGTTTTTCTTTGCATATTTTAAAATTCCTAGCTAATTATTGCTAGCACAGAGAAAAGCAACTTGATGTTTCTGTAATTTAAATTCCTTTTTTTATTATTAGTAGCTTTTTCCAGAAACTTCAGATTTTCTGGATATGCAATAATTTTATCAAGACAAACTGACTGAGTCACTTCCTCTCCATTACTGATACTAATTATGCCGTTCCCCGGACTTACTGCATTCGCTGAAATTGCTTAAGCAGTGGTGCATAATTATAGTGATAATAAGTATCCTTTCCTGTACTTGATTTTAACAAGATTAGTTTGTTATTTTACTACTTAGAATGACATAATTTTTGGTCTTTAGCATATTTACTTATTTTCTTCTTACATTGTTATTTTAGTAATCCTGAGTACTCATATCTTCAGATCCAAATACCCAAAGTAAAGAAAACGTGCAGACACCACATGCACAAACTCAAAGAAGAACAAATAAAATCAGAGGTGAAGTCAGGAGCCGAAGTGGTGGATTTACAGTTTGCTCTATCACAAGGAATACTTTCACATTTGGATCCGATTCAAGATGACAATCTAAACACACAAGTTTACCCTTGCTCTTCCTTCAAAGTCCATTGAACTGACTTGCCATTTCATTTCAAGTAAAAGCCGCAGTCTTTATAATATGTTACCAGACTCCCAAATATACTCCTACCCTCTCCCCACCCATGTCCTGTTTCCCCTCTCCTCTTCCACTCCAGTCCCGCCACAGTGGTCTTCTTACTGTTCCTCAAAAAGTCCTCGTCCGATTTCCACCTCAGACCTATGCATTTACTATTCCCTTTACTTTAAAAAAAAAAAAAAAAAAATCTCCCCCCGGATACCTCATCACTGGATTCTTTATCTGAAGTCTTCACTCACATGTTACCTTCTCAGGGGAACTTCCCTGACCACTGTATCTACACCTGGAACACGCACTCCCACCCACGCTTCCCACTCCCTACCGGCTTTATGTTTGTCAACCCCACCTATTATCTTCTAACACGTTATGTAATTTTCTTATTCACTCAGCTTATTGTCACTGTAGGCTGTGCTACAAGTAAGCTTCAAGAGGGCAGAGATTTTTACCTGTTTTGTTCATTGCTCCATCCTCTATCCCTGGAAAAATACCTGGTACATAAAGATCACCTAATAAAATCATCTGAAACAAGTTGGAGAACCCTTAACCTGTACTTTGGGAGGTAGAATTTTTTTAAATTTCCTAGCTAGGGTTAGGACCTCAGAATCAGCTGTGATCAGAGGTAGCAGGGCTGGGAGAAAAAGCAAGCTTCACATCACTTGACAAGTGGGTAGACTTATGATCTCAGAACAGCTGAGCTAGTTCTCTCGCTGTCACCAGCCTCATCTTACCCAAACTCTCTTTGAACAGCTGACTCTTCCTTTGTCTCCAAACCAGCTTTGGATAGGAAGAGGGGGATAATATGTATAGGAGAAAATTAAAAGCTAGGAGTTCTAGTGAGCTCCATGAAATAGGAGGAGGAGTGTGAGGGTGAGTCGTGTGAGTCCTATAAAGATGAAATGTGCTTGAAGACGAGGGTACGAAAATGCAGCAGTGCTGGTGAGGAGCAGTGTCTGGGCCATGGCCCAGGAGGTGGCCCTAGGAGAGGGTGACTGAATTAATACAGAGGTGAGTGACACTGCCATTAGGTCACTGATTAGCTTATTATCATAAAATGTTGACTTTGCTAGGGGGTTCTGTGTTTTTAGTGTTTAGATGTCCTCAGATTTTAAGTAAACAAACAAAAAAAGACGTTTGTCATTTGTATAGATCACTTAGCCTGAGAAGAGGGCATTATTTTTTTAAAAAATCCATTACAGATAAATCTTTTGTTCCTACAATAGAATCTTAGGTCAGATGATATGCCCCCAAAACTTGTGAAGATGTATCTACATTTACTATGGTAGTCTCGAGAGATGCTTATAAGCTTGACAACTGCATTTGAACATTTTTGCAGTTTCTATAGCAGGCTAGATTATGTGGCAAAACAATTGAAAAAAGGCAGTGGTGAAAACTCCTGTGGGAAAATTTCATTTCTAAAAATGCTGCATAATCTTGATTTCTAAGTAGACAAGGAGGATTTTTTTTTTTAGCTTAGAATTTACTACTGTGCATTCTGAGGCAAGACCATAACCGTAACAGTGCTAAAAACCTTGTATTTCTGAAGTGCTTCACTGATTACAAGTGCTTTTATATGCATTATGCCATTTTAATCCTCCTTGTGCAGTAAATGCATGATAGTCATCAGTAAAAATATGTCCAGATGGCTGAAAATGGACATCAGACACCCAAATGAACACTGGACTACTGGCTACCAAATACAGGCCTGTAGGCCCTTAGAAAGCTTTCATAAAAATTTCAAAGGTCCAAAGTAATACTAAATACATAAATAAATGATCATATGTATATGTACATGCATCTGTGTCTCTGTGTGTACAGTTACTGTGTGCCCTTATTTTATTTTAAAATAAAATAGATTGAGGGTATAAGATAAAACATAATTAAGGCAGTTTTTTCCTTTTCATTATACACTATTAAAAGATATTGAATATAATTCCCTGTGCTATAAGTATAAACTTGTTGTTTATCTATTTATATATATAATAGTTAGTATCTGCAAATCTTGAACTCTCAATTTATTCCTCCACTTCCCCATTTCCCCCCAGTAACCACAAGTTTGTCTTCTATATCTGTGAGTCTGTTTTTGTTTTGTAAATAAGTTCATTTGTCTCTCTTTTTTTTTAGATTACATGTATAAGTGGTATCATATGGCATTTTTTCTTTCTCTTTTCGGCCCACTTCATTTAGAATGACTATCTCCAGGTCCATCCGTGTTGCTGCAAATGGCATTATTTTATTCTTTCTTATGGCTGAATAGTATTCCATCCAATGCCCTTATTTTAAAAAGGCTATTTTTCATTCATTTATTTCTTCAACAAGTATGCATTTGATACCCTATTACAGGCACTATACACTGAATATAATGCAGAAAAAATGGCCAATGTAACCTTGTCCTTCTGAAGCTTAAGGTCTAAATAAATGACAAATAAAAACCAAATATTTAATTCTAATTCTATAGTTTTTTTAAACTATATCGAGGTATAGTTGATATACAAAAGATGGCATACATTAAATATATATGTCTTAATGAGTTTGGACATATGTTTAACCTGTGTTGTCATCACCACAACCAAGATACTAAACATCTATAACCTCCAAAAATTTCCCTGAGTTCTTGTGTGTGTGTTTTGATAAAAACACTACCCTTTTAACCTATTTCAGAGTGCACGGAGGGAAAATATAGCTCAGTGGTACAGTGTAGAGTGTACGTAGCACACATCAGGTCCTGGGTTCAATTCCCAGTACTTCCATTAAAAAAAATTAAGTGCACAGTATTGTATTGTTCACTTTAGGTACTATGCTCTACAGCAGATCTCCAGAACTTGATCTTCTTTCATAGCTGAAACTTTATACCCATTAAAAAATATTTATCCATTTATCCATTCCCTAGGCCCTGGCAACCACCATTTTATTCTCTCCTTCTATGAATTTGACTATCTTAGACACCTCATAATGAATGGAATTAAGCTTATTTCACTTTGCATAAAGTTCCTTAGGTTCATCCATGTTGTCATAAACGGTAGAACTTCCTTCTTTTTTAAGGTTGAAAAATACTCCATTGAATGTATATGGCACATTTTTTTTATTCATCCATCAAGGGGCAGTTGAGTTTTTACCATTCTTGATTATTGTGAATAATGCTGCAGTGAACATGGGGGTACCTCTTCGAGATCTTGATTTGTATACTTCGGATATACACTCAGAAGTGGGACTGCTGGATCATATGGGAATTCTGTTTTAATATTTGAAAAACCTTCATACCATTTTCCATTGTGGCTGCATCATTTTACATTTCTACCAAGAGTGTGTAGAGTTCCTGTTCCATTGCATCCTTGCTAATACTTACTGTCTTTTGTTTTTTTGATAACAGCCATCTTGAGGTGATATTTCATTTTGGTTTTGATTTCTATTTCCCTAATGATTAGTGAGGTTGAGCACCTTTTAGTCTACCTGTTGTTCATTCGTATGTTTTCTTTGGAGAAATATCTATTCAAGTCCTTTGCCCATTTTTAATTGAATTATTTGGACTTTTTTGCTATAGAGTTGTATGAGTTTCTTACATACTTCAGATTTTAACTGCTTATCAGATAGATGGTTTGCAGATTATTTTCTCCGATTCTTATGATGCCTTTTCAATCTGTTGATTTTTTTGCTGTGCAGAAACAAAGATTAATAAGTACAGTGAATAAATCATGTTTTTATTTTTAGAAATAAAATATTATTTTTATATTAAGTGATAATGAAAATTAATGGTAATTTGTTTTGCTAAAAAATTGTTAAAACAGAAAATTGAATTGCTAATGCTTTGTTGGCTCTAAATTAATTTGTAACCATAATGGTATTTTGTAGTCCACCATTCAAGGCTGCCTGTGATGTGCCTATATCTTTAAATGTTTTATTTCAGAGGGAGTAGTGATGAGTTAAGAGTCAGCTTGACATCTACAATGAGACTTATCCTTTCCTTTTGCATAAACATAATTACTACTTCTTACATAACCCAGTAACTATCTAAAAATATGATGTATTTGTGTTCTAAATTAGAATGCAGAGTATGGTTAACATTTATAATAGTGTTTCAGCCATACAGTGTTATAGGTGAAATAAAGGAAGGGTGACTGAAAATATCAATGAAAGCATGTAGTGTCATTCACACTAAACCCAAGCTGCCTTAATTTCTTTCAGTGTTCCTTAAGATATTTATAAACGATGATAATCTTTCTTAGGATGAGAGCTAGCATTTGCCCTAATTGATCTTAATTCCAAAAGCTGTAATCATTCCAGTCCAGCTTGTCTTTCCTCTTTCATATTTTAAGTGATTTATTCATATTTAAAACACAAAGCTGTTTTTTCAAATGTCTGGCATTCATTGCACCCCACTTGTGATTTATGTTGTCAGGCTCATCTTATGAAGATTGTTGAGCTATTATGAAAAAGACCCACAGCAATATGTCAAATGATATCTAGCCCCTCATCCTGCAAAAAGTCATAGAAAAGGTTGATTTGCTCATTTAAGACATAATTCATTCCGGAATTAATGTAATTATGATGACAGAGTGGTAAATAAAGCAACTAAGACTGCCTCTAGTATTCCTGAAGTGATTGGTCTAGTGCTAATGTAATGCCTCTAGAGGGAAAAAAATGATAATGTGGATGAAATAGCGAAAACCTCATTTGAAAACCTTTCAACCTCATTTGGGTGGCAGTCACCTTGTTATCACTGGCAGAAACAGTGTAAATCAAGGTAGAAGAAATTCAGCAATAATTATGAAAAGAATACCTTAACCCAAACAAAAGATTAGAGACCCAGCGTAGTTGAGCTTTATCCTGTAATGTAAATTGAATAACCAACAGAGAGGTAATACAAATTAAAAGTTGCAGATGAAAACATAAGGAAAAAACAACAAACACATCAGACTAAGGCATTAAGAATTGTGTAAGGTACAAAGTTTGAGACAAAAACAAAAGGGCAAAAGGATGGTATATAGGAGACAAAATATAAGAAGACTAGATAACTGATCCAGGATGCTCCAATATTTAAATAAGAAAAGTTTGAGAAAGAATAGACAAAAGAAAGGAAATACATCACTAAAATTACATTTCAAGGAAAATTTCCCAGAATGAAAGAACATGAATTTCAGGATTGAAATGGCCCACTGAATAGCCCATTGGCTGGTAATCTATTCCCTGTCCCTCGATATTGAGGTATGTTTTTGTCAAATTTCAGATAACTGGGGGAAAAAAAAAAAAGAGAAGATATATCCAGTTTCCAGAGAGAGAAGGTGAGAGAGTGGAAGTGGGTGGAGAGAAGAGAGAGGAAGAATTTAAAGGATTAGGAATTAGGAATCGCTGAGAAACGTTTAAAAATACTTAGATACATGAGAAGATACACCACATTCGTGGTTGGGAAGAGTCAGCAGTACTAAGATCGCAATTCTGCTCCAGCCCTGTGGGCTGCCGTACTTCCTCGCCCTGTGCCAGCTGAACTATAATTGCTTGGGTTTTCAAAATATACCAAGCCTTTCTCTGCCTCAGAGTGTTTTCATAGGCTATTCTTTCAATCCAAACCTCTTCTTAGAGTTTTTAGCACAGCTAGTCCCTACTTATCCATCAAATATCAGTACAGATGTCAGTTCCTAAATGAATTCTTCCCTTATTACTTAAAATAACTTCACTCCTGTTGTATGATGTCATATTATTCTGTATTTTAAGTCACTGCATTTATATAATTTATAATTATATATGAGTGGTCATTTTCATCTTCAGTTTTATTCACAAGACCATAAGCTCTACTAAGCCTCGTACCATGACTAGAATCACCTATCAAATTGTGGTCTCCTATCAGATGATGAGTCATCCTGTGCTGAAACTACCCATTTTTGTAGTTCTCTTTCCAAATAAAACATAAATTCCATGGGGCATAGATTATGTCTGTTTTGTTTACCATTGCATTCTCGGTGCCTGGCATTTAGTTGTTGCTCACAGAATATGTGTCATATGAAGTCAGTTAAATATTTCATCCAAACGACAGTCTGAGAGAGGAACTATCAAAAAATACTTGAGTAATAACGTCCACTGAAATGATTTCCCATGAAAACGGCATCAAAAAGGCAAGCTTCTCTGTAAAGCACTGGGCACAAGCTGCTTCATAATAAAACTTGTATATCCAGGAAGGGGAATCTGTTACTCACTAATGCTTTCATCACCAAGTATTTCTTGTAGACCTACCATGTGTCAGGTCCAAGAGGGACAAATGAGCTCACGGTGGGGAAGAGGTGAGGTACGTGGGTATAAACACTATGGTCATCTCATGAAGACCACACCTCTCTGTCTGCTGCTTTCAGAGTTCTATCTGAACTTTCTTTACACCCTGGAATTTTCTCACCAGTCATCTTATCTTGGTTAATCTACTCCCTCTGACCTTCAGAGTCATCCAAAGGGGCTAAATCTTCTCATATCAAGCCTGCTGTCTCTCTTGAGACAGGGGGATTTTTTTGCTCACTTTTGCTTCCATTACTGTTTTTACTGGGAACACTAGCACCTTTGCACCTCTCCATAATACCTGCCTGTTTTTAAAGGGCTTGCCTTTTCAAGTCCGAGTTCCTTGTGGCTAGAGAAGATTCTGGAAACATATACTAAGTTCCAAATTAGAATTCATTTTTTCCTAGGCTACATTTCATCCTGAAGGCAATAGATTTATGGAACATTTTAAGCAGGGGAAATACAGGAGCAGGTTTGGTATCTCAACTATCCCTCTAGGAGTGACATGGAAGTGGATCAAAACGGGAGCCAGATTACAGGCTGGGAAGATCAGCTGGGAGGTCAGTGTGATCATTCAGGAACTGCTAAGGCTCTGAAGTATAGTAGTAACACGGGAAGAGCAGAGAAGCTAAGGACCGTGGCTGTCCAGCATGGAGGAAGGGGGCAGTGAACACTGAGCTTCTTGCTGTCTGAGGCTGGTCTTGGGACTAAGGGCTACCCGCTCGGGTGGTAAACATTTTAGACCTATGCCCATTTTCCCCTTGCCTTATTCTTCCCTTTCTTTTTGGCTCCTCAGGAAAATTTCCAAAGATGCAGACAACTCAAGAGATTTATGAGCATCTTTTTTTTCTTTAATAGGAAACAAGAAGTCAGTGAATTTAAAGGAGCCCAAACTCTCTGCTTTCACTTCTCTTTTTGATGACTTACTCTCAGAAACTTAGAACAGCCCTTTTCAAATGGATTCTCAGGACAGATGCTTAATTATCTTGTTATTTATGGCCATTTTAGCACTGATGTAGAGACCTTTTGGGAACTCAGCTGAGGCCATCGGATCATTACCTTTGCTGACAAACTTCCTGACTTCAGTGATGTGTATCTGCAGACAGTGCCCTCTATTTGTATATATTTCTAAAATGAGATCCTACATGTCTGAATAAAGAGAACTTTGATTTTCCTTTAGGAGGCTAAATTGTCTAGTGCCCCAAGGAGAAAGGCTGTTGACAGAACTGATTTTGGTGCTTTTGTTGGCTTACGCAAATTTTAGAAAAGCCATTCTCTTAGTGTTCCCTGTATTTCCTAGTTAGAATATGTATTTAAGAAACCATGCCTCCAAAAGATATACTTGGAAATATTTCATTCTCTTTCAGAGAGGAAAGGGGGAGGGGGAGGGCAGGGAATGTGACGAGGATAACATTTGGTGTTGGTCAGACATTACTGTGCACATGTTATTTCATTTAATTTTCATGCCAAACAGGCAAGTTAAAAAGTTATTTTCTGCATTTCTGTGGAATAAGCCAATTCTCAGAGATGCCAGGCTACCTGTATGGGTAATAAATGTCAGAGCCAGGTTCAAATAAATCATAGTTTTTCAAACTCCAAAGTTCTTTTTCCAAATACCTAACTGCAGATGAGTCAGTTGACCAGTGAATACCTCATTTTCAAAAAGTACCTGGTTGGGAAGGATAAAAATAATAGGAGCACTCATTTTGCTGATTATATTTATATTGCCTTATTTTCAAAAATTTGGTTTAGGGCCTTTAAAAAAAGAATTACGTGATTCACAGGATTCAGATGGATTCACTAAGAATGACTTAAGCAAAAGTAATCTTTTTTTTTTTACATTTTTAATAGTATTGCCATTAACAACAGGTATTCTTTCAATCATTCTTCCTTTCAAAAAATGACAATTGAGATACTGAATTTAATGCAATATCTGGCAAGTATCTGCACAGATATTCAGGATGATATAAAAAATAGAAGTTCAGATGAGTTGATAGATAAATGTGGATTTAGATGAATTCATTACCTAAATAACGTTTATATATTAATATCAACTTTAAAAGATGTCTTCAGTGATATATCTCCTTAAGATATGAACATCATCTGTACATTTGTCTAGTCACATGCAGTTGACAAGATATTTTCATATTTTTGCACATTATCTTTGCTTCAGAAGAAAAAGCTATGACTCACAATGTTATTCATTTTGCCCAAGGTCACAAGCCCAGAAATTACGGCCATCAAGCCTCAAATGTAGTTATTTTGATCCCAAGATCTATGTTCTTTCCATTCTACTTAGACTGCCTTTCTTTCCTTAGAAAGACTTGTATTAGTGATTTGTATGAAATCATGTAGGTGTCACTTAGCGAATTTGTCCTTTACACAGACCTGGAAGTTTCAACTAATGTGACAAATGACAGACTCAAAATCAGAGGGAAAAAAGTCTTCCTGACTGAAAAGTTGAACTTAAACTGGAAAGTTGAAATTTAGTAGAGATAAATATAAACTTCAGCTATTAGGTTCACTTAATGGATTCAGTGACCTTGGAGGCTGTCTGACTATAAGAATTTTTTGAAGAATTTTTTTGAGTCTACAAAGTAAGTAATGCTTTCTTGTTATTTCCTTTCCCATTTTATAGAATTGAAATCTATACTTACCTTTAATACCTACGGTGCTGGTGTTATTGAATATTTATATAGGAAACCATGATTTAGAGAGATATAGTATGGTTATTAGTCAGCTTTGTTCTGCAAATGAACTGATTGATTATAGCTGCTTTGAGGAGAATAATTTGAAAACTTGATGTAAATGACTTAGAGTTGAATAATGCCTGCTACATACATACAAACTGAATATGGCATTCTGTTATAATTGGTGAAACAATAATTCCTATGTAATGAACATTTAACAGCAATGAGAAAATTCTATGACTATCAAAGCAGCCATACATTTATAGGTCTAATCTTATTACCAAAAAGCACATGACTTAATCACATTTGAAAGATATATTCATTATTCATGAACATACTTTGAAAATGTAGGTTGGCCATACTTCTGCACAGAATAGAGGCATTTATAGAATGTCAAAGGCTGATTTTTTTCTGTCAACACCTTGAATACAACCTATTGTCAAATAAAGCCAGAGAAAATGGTGGCAGGTAAACCAAATGTGCTACTCTAATTTACATGTGTAGGATTCCATCTGTCTTCCAGGACATCCTTGAGATGGGACTGTCACAAATCTTTTAGGCTATTAGTTCATTGACTTTTTTTTTAATTTTTATATGGAGGTGGCTTTAATGTTGTGTATGTTTATGTTTCATAAGCTATCTTACTTTTCAAAGCAAAGAGAAATTGAGGTTTTGACCAATTTTTAAAAAATGGAAATTCAGTGAGCCACTTGTTTATTATTATAATAAGCGTTCTGTGAATGCTTACTCCTTCTAAGTTACATTTTAAGTGAGCCTATAGAAATGAAAGAGATGGACTTAGGGAAGTACTGTAGCATGGTGGCTGAAAATACAGCCTTCAAAGGAGAACAAAACTGATTTCAGTTCTTAGCTCTGTGGATTACCAGTGAGATCTCAGTCAAGTTTAATTTATCTGAACCTCATTTTTCTCATATATGAAGATAATTATCAATTAATCTCATATTTTTACAGTAAATTGAGACAAAAAAACATAAAGAATTTAACACAAAGCCCAGCACGAAGTAAGCACTCAATAACTCATGAATCACTCAAAATTATTATTTTTCCCTCAAGGAAACTACAATTTGTTTTCTTATACATTCAGAGTGATTTTTTTTTTTTTTTTGCTTTTGTTGGTTGCTTGATTGTTATGTGGATGGTAAAAATATCCGTAATTAATTGATGTTATTTTAAAAACCATTAGTCATAGAAATTAGAGCTTAATGTAAAAGTTTAAATGTGGTAAAATATTAACACTTTTTGAGTTGACATAGCATAATGACACCAAACTGGGAATTAATTCTTCAGGGTTTGAGAATTGTTTTAAGTACAGCTGAAAATTGGGTAGGTCATAAGTTTAAGGCTATCTAGCAAGAAGTCTAACAGAAAAAGCATTGATAAGAAAGGAAGAAAAAAATTGCTTAATATTGTCCAATAAAACTTTCTTAAAGGAAAAGGTCATTTTGTATACTGATTACACTTCAGTGGCAGAACTAAGCAAACATATCCAAACTTATTTGTGGAAAATTCCCATCTGTTTTCCTACTATAAACTTCCTGTCTTACCTGAAGACATTTTTGGACCAATCAACTATCTGAACCACAACTACAGAGCATTACAAAACCAAATTTTGTCTTGATAATTTGGTTGTTCAGTTTGTTGTTTTATTTCATAGGCATTAATTTATTTTGTGTATGCATATGAGTATGTTTCCTGGTAATATTTTGTTAATGGCTTTATGAAGGTATAATTGACATACAATTAATTGCACATTTTAAAATATACAAATGAGCATATCTGTAATCCAATCTATTTGCCCTTAATTTCTTTTTCTTGTCTTATTTTATTGGCTAGAATCTCTACTGTAATGTTGAATAGATATGTGGACAGCAGACATTCTTTTCTTCTTTCTGATCCTAGGAGGAAAGTATTCAGTTTTTTCACTACTAAGTATGGTATTAGCTTTAACTGTCTTTTAGATGTCCTTTATCAGGCTGAGTAAGCTCCCTTCTATTCCTAGTTTACTGAGAGCATTTATCAGTAATGGGTGCTGTATTCTGTTAAATACTTTTATTGTGTCTATTTAAATAATTATATTATTTTTATATTTCAGTGTGTTAATATATACTATTAAATTGATTGATTTTTTATGTTAAGCCAACCTCAAATTACTGTAATAAACTCCAGCAGTGAAGCAGTGAACTGTTCTCTGTTTATTTAAAAAGTTTTAAATTACAAATTCATTTTAAAATCATTATGTCTACTTCAGTTCATCTATTTCTTTTTGAATAAGTTGTGGAGGAATTTTTCCAGTTCATCTATTTTGTCAACATTGTTAGAATAAAGTTATTAATAATGCTCCTTTATTATCTTTTAATATCTGTAGAATCCATAATGATATCATCTCTCTTATAACTCATATTGGTAATTTGTGTCTTTCTCTTATTTTCCCTTGATCAATCTGGCTAAAGATTTATTAATTTTATTGATCTATAATAAGCAGCTTTTATTTCATTGATTTTCTCAGATGTTTTTCTGTGTTCACTTTTATCAATTTCTGCTTTGATCTTTATTATTTCTTTTTTCCTGTGTACTTTTAGTTTCATGTGTTCTTCTAATTTCTTTGGGTGGAGGACAAGGCTTTTGATTTATGACCTTCCATTTTTTTCTAATACAGGCATATAATGCCATACATTTCCCCTTTTCTATTGCTATCCCACAAATTTGGTATGCTGTATTCTTACTTTCGTTCATTTCAAAATATCTTCTAATTTCTATTATTTCTTCTTTGATGTGCTATTTTAAGTGTGTTATTTAGTTTTCAAATAATGAAGGATTTTCCCAATATCTTTCTGTAATGATTTCTAATTTAATTTCATTTTGGTCAAAAGTATACTTTGCATGACTTAAATTGTTTAAAATTAATTTATTGGGTTTTTAACTTTTTATATAATTTTTAAAGTTTACACTCAATTTACAATTATTACAGATTATTATTTCTATTCCCTAGGGTGTACAATACATCCTTGTAGCCTATTTTACACCCCATAGTTTGTACCTCCCATTTCCCCTTCCTTATATTGTCCCTCCTCGCCTTCTCCAAGATTTGTTTTATAGCCTAGAGTATAGCCTGTTTAGGTAGATTTTCTATGTGTACTTTAAAATGATACTTAGTCTTCTGTTGTTTGGTGTAATGGTCCATAAATTTCAACTAGTTCATGTTGATTTACTTAGTTAAAGTCTTCTCTACCATCATAATTTTTTAGTAAACTTATCATATCAATCATTGAGAGAGGGATTTTGAAATTTTGACTATGCTTATAAATTCATTGATGTCTTTTTCAGTTTTATCCATTTTCACTTCATGTATTTTGAAGTCCTGTTATTAGGTGCTCAAGTGTTTAGAATTATTATGTCCACTTGATGAATTGACACTTTGATCCATGGTACTATTTCATCAATTCTGGGTCTGATTTGATTTATTAATTTTTTTTCATTATGGATTGTGTTTTCCTACTATTAGACATTCTTAGTAAATTTTTTATTGGAACTTAGATAATGTAAATTATACCTTTGTGCTGGGTCTGTTCCTCTCTCTCTCTCTCTCTCTGTAAATATATATATAGTTGTTGTTTAGGGATAAAGTTCACTTAGTTGGAAGCACCTAGATCCTTACTGGTCTTGTTATATAAATTTGTTAGGCAAGAGTATGGCTGTGTTTAATCTCCAAGTAAATATGCTCCACTGTGGAGGGAAGAACTTTCTGAGTATTCTACTCAATGCTTGTGAGTTATGAGTTTTCCACTTTGGCTTATGGGAACAGGCACTATTCCAGGCCCTGTATTTTCACCAGGTGCTGTTAAATCTAATACTTTCAGATGGTACATTCTATAACCCCTAGGAGATAGCTAATTTGCATGTATTAGTCAATACCCTGCTAAACAATTGAGGTAGACCCTCTGTAGATTTCAGGCTCCTCTTCTCTAGTCCTCTGTCTTGTAAATTCAAGCAGCCTGTCTCCCCAGACTCTTTGTGCAATGGCCTGGAAATTCCCTCAAGGCAGTAGGCTGGTGAAATTATAGGTCCCATCTTGATTGTTTCCCATATTTCATGGATCGTTGTCATTTATTGTTTGATACACAGTTTATTTTTTGTGTATTTTGTCCAGTGTTCTGCTATTTCAGATGGGACAGTGTATCTGATCTCTGCTTGATTTTGGTCAGAACCAGAGTCCAATGGCACTAATTTCTGAATCATTTTCTAGTTGGGAAGTACTATTTCATCCTAGAATCAACTTGAATTTCAAAAACCAAGTCTTACTTTTCTTTAGCTTTTGGATTAATGATTAAATGAGAAAGTAAATATTATTATAAAGATTCTATGTAAGATATAGAGGTAGAGTCAATTTAAATGGAATATAGTACTAAATATTCTTCATCTACTTTATTGAGCATTGTACATTCTTGCTCAAACATAGAATTATCCAGATAATCCATTATTTCACATGAATCGGGTATTGTATGTGGAAATGTGGATGTGCACGTTTGTATACTGGCTTTGCTTAATTTCTAAAGACTATGAATTAATTCAAAAAGTTCATAGTCTATTTCACTTTTTCATGAAACAGTTGTGTTACAAAATCATGGCTTGCAAGATATATTCAGAAAACTTGCACTGGAAGGAGATAAGGACACCAGAAAATGTTATACCAATATGAGCCTTGAAATGTTTTTAGCATAAGGCAGACTTCTCTTTGACATTTAGAAAAATTAGTTGTAGAAAATTAAAGTGAAGTGGATGATAGTAGAAAAAGTTGGACCGGAGCAGGTTGTAAAATGGTAACTGAAGTGTGCTGATAAAAAGATCACAGCACACCTATAGGAGAACTCTGAAAGCCTGGTCTCGGGTGCTGTCCTTGGTGCTGTCGTATTAATCATTCATGCATTAAGCAGGTTGTATGTAGTACCCTCTACCTGCAAGTCACAGGTGACACAAACATGAATAAAAGGTCAGTGACTTATTGGAGGACTGAAGAACAGTATAAACACAATTATGAGTGATGCAAACCTGGTAAAAATCAGCAGGTTCTTGGGCAAAAAATTCAGGATTTTGTAAGATACTAGAATGCTAAAGCAATGTAGTGAAAGAAGAAAAAAAAAGTAATATTAAAATGAGATGAACATTAATCTTAAAACAAAAATCAAATATAGATATATGAAACTGGGGATGAGGAAAAGGAGGTGGGACAGGAAAGCCAGGCTTTACCAGCATTTAGATAAATAAAGATATAAATGATGACTATAAAATATATGGACTGAGATTCAGAAACCTTGGATTCAAGTCGTTTCTAGCTGTGCAACCATGTCCAAAACATTTAAACTGTCAGTGTTTCCATTTCCCCATATGTAAAACTGGGTGTGTGATTTTTCTATTCCAGCTTTAAAAGGAGTATTTTAATTCTTAGAGTTCAAAGCTTTCTGTGTTAAAGCCTAGGTTTGAGGGGAAAAAATGTAATTTTGACTTTCATTATTTAAAGGGTTTTATAAATTTTTTTGCATCTTCTTATAAATGCCTTCAAGGTTGAGACAATGTGTCATCTATAGTTGTATTAATAATAATAGTTTATTGCTGGAAAGAATTTAAGTCAAAAAAGCTGGTTCAGAGCCATCTCTTCCATTTATTGGGCAACATTAAACAAATCACGTCTCCAGGTATCAGTTGCCCTATCTCTCCAATGAATGAGTTAGAAATGATCCTCTTCAACTAGAGCTTTCTAAAATTCTAAGAGTCTTGTTCATACATAAACGAGCAGCTCTCACCAATATGCTTTGGGTAGTTGACATAGCACATGTAAATATCTCAAGTTTGTGGGGACTCTTCAGAGCCTCATCACTGAAATGGCTTTTCCTGCTGAGCTAACTACAATATATATGGATACTGGGACAATTTCTCTTGGATATTTATGGAATTACTACTGAAATATAGTGTTTCTTTTGGCATAAAATGGTTAATACGGTATGTAGGTTATCATTGTATTAATACACCCTTCAGACTTATAAAACATGTGACTTCTGAGGCAAGGGAAATTAACTTAACCTTCTTCCTGTTACCATTTATAGGCAGTATCATTAGCAATATCACCTAGATATTGCCTAGAAGTGACTTAGAGTGTGTTCCTTTAATGTCGAGTCTTATATAACTGATCTAATTCCCCGTCTACACTTCGGGGGGAGGGGGGGACTTTCTTCAGAGGAAGCATCCTGTCATTCCTGGCCAGTATCTTGGAAAGTTGTAAATTTGTACCACTGGGCACTGGTTTTTTTTGGCATGTTTTATTCCTGGAAAGGGACAGGCGTTGGGCTTGGAAGGGTAGATGTGATTAGAGAAGGAAGGAAATCACCATTTATTGTGTGCCTGTGGTGTGCTTTATAAAAGTTATTAGTTATGGCAGTTTCTTCCTATAGTACAGAGTTATAGAGGATATAATTACACAATTTGTGTTTAATACTCAGTTTTTATTTTTGTTCTTGCTGCCAGACAGAGACTGATTCTGCTTGATTCCTCTTCAAATTCCCAAATCCTATTCATCTTTCAAGATTTTGCCCAATTTCTTCTCATCAAAGCCTTTCTCAACTACTGTAACTTCAAAATTACTGACTTTCCTGAATCCTAATGAGACAACCACACACAGTACTCTTCCATTAACTTAAGCTTGCTGATCCAGACTTCAGTTTTATACAGCTGTTTTGCTCTGAAATCTTGTGCACTCATCCCCAAGATTAAGGGTCATCCCCAAGATTAAGGGTCATCATATCAGAGATCTAACCCAAACATAGAAGTCCTAAAATGTAAGCTCCTCCAGTGGTCTCTAACCTCCCCAACAAAGGTCTGTCTAGCCTTTATATCTTGTAGGTGAAGTTCTCTGAGTAGAGCTGTCAGATAAAATATGACACCCACTTACATTTGAATATCAGATTAAAAAAAGAGAAGCATTTGTTTAGCATCAACTATGCCAAAGTGTGCACAAGAAATACTTATGCTAAAAAATAGTCATTATTTTAATGAAATTCAAATTTAACTGCTAGTCCTATAGCTTTATTTGCTAAATCTGGCAACTCTGTTCCCAAGGAATCCCCCCAACTTTTTTGACATTTTAACTGCATGATACCTGGTCTCAGTTAATCTTGAGTTATCTGATGCAGTACTTTATCTGTCAGTAATGCTGTGTTGTTTCAAAGCACATTTATTACCTTATTTTTCCCTCAGATTTGCCCGAATATATGGTTACTATCTTTACCACTTATTAACTTGCTTGTTTAATATCTCTGGGTTTTAATTTTCTAGGATATAACATAGAGTTAATTATATCTACTTTGATGAATGGATACAAAGATTAAATGGGATGAACTACATAAAGGAAATCCCATGACAGAAAAAAGAATGCAAATAAGGAAATGAACCCATATAACCTCTACACTCCTCTGCCATCACCCTCATTATCTTGCTTAAGATCACAGAGCCAATTCCTGGGGAGGCTGGAGCCTCAAACTTCAATCAGCTGGTTGCCATGAAAGACTTTCTTGTAATATGCTTCAGAGTGAGTAGGGAAATCTGCCATGAAGGTTAAGAAAATACACTTGACGCATCACGGTCTTTCCCCTGCCTTTGATATTCCCCTATTTTCATGATAAGACTATTTTCCAGGTAATTCCTCAATTATCAGAAATATATGAAATAGTGTTCTTAATTTGAAACAGTTTCTCTGAGTTTCTTTTCAGTGACTTGAAAAATTGTTTTTAAATGTTTTTAAGGAGTCTTGAGTTAAACTAATTAACAGTCTCCACACAGAACAAACAGGCTATTCAAAGTTAAAGGAAGTAGATTGTAAGTCTGTGTCCACTCTCCGCCATGGAAATACAAGAATGTTAATTAGTAAAACACTGATGCCAACAAATGCCAAAGAACTGTCTCTTATAAATCTTTGTGAAATGTGAAAAGTAAAAATGTGCTCCCCGGGAGCAGAATGAATTCATGTTCAGGGATCATATTTCAAGGTACTTGATTAGTATTCATGAGCATGGAACGAGCAGAATTCAGAGATTTCTGCCGAGCCAGCAGTTCATCTAGGAAGGCTGAGAGACTGAGAAGAGGGGCTGTTCAAATAGCTAATTTTGATGTCATTACTATTAGTATTGTTCCCACGGTGGTATTTTAGGTTCCAACGTATCATGCTGATGTTAAGAGTGTTGTTTTCCACGGCCACTGTGTTAAAATGTGTTTTGAGAAGTCGGTCACCTCAATAATGTCCAGGGAAACTTACTTTTTTGCTTCACAAAAGCTTTTTTTCAAAATTCCAGCTATTGGACTTTAAAGATCCATGCCATTCTCTACTTTTCTTTCCCTTGTAAAATGGAGAAATTTAAATAATGCAAATACAGTATTTAATTCTAGTATGTTTTCTGTTTAGTTTTTTGTGTGCCTGCATATTCTTTCAAAAAACAGTTTGCGTAGTAAATACACAGGCTACATACTGCATCTAAAATTCTATGACTATGAAGTACATGCATATGCAATATCTAAGGACAGATTTTTCTATGCTGCTAAATTTTTAGAGTGTTATAAGTAGAAGTTAGAAAATAATGTCATTCCAAAATTTATTTTCCAGTAGAAAATTCAAATGTGAGATATTAGGTAACAAGGCTTTAATGCATATGTCCAAGTACATTACAGATATATATACTATGTAAATATGTTTATGCTATAAATAATTGCCAGTATATAGTATATTAACATAATAATCAATATAATTAAATAGTAGATATTATACAGTATTGCCTGTATATATGCATATTATAGAGTAATGAAAATCTAGAAATTCATAATTGAATATTTTACCAAAATAAATGATATAAAATGTCCAAAGTGCCTTTTTTGGATTAATATTAGCATCCTATAAAAAATAATAAATACTGAGAAATAAGTGTTCTAAAGTGTTATAAAAACTGCATGGCAAGTGAGGTATGGCTTGTAACTTGACTGGTAAATACAATTCAATTTCTTAACCTAGTATATTCAAATAATCTAAGTCTTACTCGAAAGTTGCAATTCCTAACTTTGGATTCTTAAAAATTAATAGTTCTTATAAAGAGAAACTTCCTGCTTACTCTCTAATTATTTTGGGGACACTAAATGCAATTTGCATATCAGATCTCTCTTTTGGCAACAGACTTGCTTAACAGCCCGATGGCCAGTAATTACCTGCAGTTTATAGGTTTCTCAAAAAGATGACAGACATCAATCACCCCTCAGGACTCGGGGGCCCAGCAGAGTGAGTTGTAGTTATGATTGATGGTAAATGTCACATTGGCCTTTGGCAAAGCAGGGAGGTGTTCAACATAACAATAGCAGAACTACAATATCATGATTATCCCTCCCAGGTACTCAGTACCTGGGAAATGTAAGTCCTTGTCTTGCTCTCCTAAAGCACTGGGCCAGCCTTAATTGCCTCCCATTTGAGCAAAAGTCCCCTAAACAATCTTTTCCTATCTCTTCAGATTGCAAGACAGCATCTTCACTGTAAACAGTACAATCTTTCTAAAATAAAATACAGTGATAAGATTTTATTGAGTGACTATCAGGAGCTAAAAAGAGTGTTCAGTGCTTTGAAGGAATCACATCTTTAATCATTACAGTAACTAGCAAAGCAGGTTATGAGCTGGCTTTCCAAGTGTTTACGTAACTTGCGTCTGGCAACGCTAATAAACGGCAGAGCTGATATTTGAATTTTAGGTTTGTCTTCGGAGGCTTTTCTCTTTCTAACAATGTTGCTTCCCCTGATGAGAAATCTAGTGGTTTCCCACTGACACAAGAGGCCAGTGTTTAAACTCCGTCGCACACCCTCAAATCTGTTTATGATCTGCCTCCATCCTACACCTTTGCAAACTTTTCTCCCACCATTGGAAATGTATATGAAACCCATGTATATTTTACTCACCTTGCTTTTGTATATGTATTCTCTCTGCTTGGAATACCCTGCCCAACTCTCTGCTTATGCAAATACTATATGATTTCAAGGTCCAATTCAAAGTTCACATTGCCTTTGATTTTTTCCTTGATCACTTTCTCCAAATCACTGGAGAACTTTTTAAAACCTGACTTACAACATTATTATTGTAACTATTATTCATTCATGTGTTTTATATCTCCCACTAGACCATAAATTACTTGGAGGGACAGTCTATTTCAGACTCATCTCTGCATCTAGCAGTGCCTGTTTTGAATGAGACGGCAGATGTAGTTGGCCTGAATAAATAAAGGCACGAGTGAATCGATACTATCTCTTTCCCTTAACTATCTAATTATTTGATGGCACGGGTTTTTTTTTCCCCCCAGAAAATACAGACTGCAGATTCACTAATATGTTCAATTATGAGCAGATTTTGAAAGTTCCCTTTTAAAGGGTTCCTGAAGTTTTATGAAAGTTTTCACAAGTTGTCTGAAATTCTATTATCCATTCATTCATTTGTTCAACCAGCAGTTTTTGAATTGCTCAGGAATAATGGTTGGCCATGCAGATACAGATAAAAAGGCAATGTCTTTACCGTCGAGAGACTCATAGTCTAGGCAGAAATCTGTGTCAGCAGATAGTCAGTGCAACATATAAAATGCAGAGGCAGCTCAGGGGAAGCAGAAGTTTGATTTGCTTGACGAAGTCAGGGAACACTTCACTGAAGGAACATTTGAATAAAGTCTTTAAGGAAGAAGATTGATGTGTTGAAGTTCTTTTCAAAGTTACAATTAGGGTACAGTTTAGAGTAGAGAAGTGAAGAGGTGGGGAAGTAACAGAATTAGCTATTAATGACCCTGAAGAACAGTTAATTTATTGGGAATATAACACATTAAACCAATACAGGTATAAGCATTTGGGGGTAAGTTTCACAGAACAACAAAAAGGCAACCTAAGAAATTGTATTTCCTTGTGGAAACTGAAGACAAGGGTGTTGAAGGTAATAAAGAGCACCAGAGTTGATATTTTCGTTGATATATAAGTCAAGCTCCCCCAAAAGTGACCTGAGTAATAGTCACAGAGCTCTGTCCTCCCCAGCGTCCATCGATTCCTGGCGGCTATTTAGTGTTCACAGTGGAGACCAACTGAAATGGAGAGTGCATTTTGCATATGGCTTCCTTGGCTCAGAACTTGATTAGCTAGAGGCAGAGACCAAAGGAAATTAGAACATATCTGTTAATAATTAAATTGACCATTCAAGTTAATGATTAATGGAATAATTAAAATTAATAGTTAGATTCATTTAACTATTTAGATAATTAAAAATATCCAGTGAATTTCCTCCAGAGGACTTAAAAGAATACAGAGTACACCATTCCTGTTTAATAAATTTTTGTTGAATACATGACGGAGGATTCCGGGAACTCTAAGACTTCCACATTATGTTTGAAAGAAATGTGTGGCTCATCTTAGAAATACAGATGTTTATCCTGCATTCCTCTCCTCAGACACATTGAATCAGAATCTCTGTAGAAGGACCTGGGCTTGTGTGTGTTAATGGAGTTCCACGGGTGACTGCAACGTGCCTGCCTGGTTAGGAACCCCAGTTAAAGTTCATTCTCTATGTTGAGAAGATGAGGAAACTGAGGTCCTGGGGGACTAAGTTCAAGGCTATACACATAGCAAATTGCAGAGCTGGGATCTGAATTGCCAACTTTCCTTTCCGGCGCTCTTGGCAGCACTTGACGGTGCCTCTGGAGGACTTGACCTCTAGAGACTTGAGAAAGAACCAGCAAAACAAGGCTAATTACAGACTAGAAACCCTGATCAGAAATTTAAAACGTCAGTGTCAGTGAAGCAGGAAAGCAGAGAGAAGAGACTACGCAAAAGATCCAAGAACCTCAGCCAGAACAAGAGAAGGTAGAGAGGTGGCTCCCTCATTGAACAAACATTATTGGGCATTGTTATGCGCTAATTCCTGAGAACAGGAGAAAGAAGACAAATGAGGAAGACTAGCACTTCTGACTGGAAGCGTGAAGGTTCAGAGATCGTGGTGTTCGCTTTGCCTTGAGGTCTCTCCTCTGTGTGAGTAAAGCTATGCAGATGGTTAACCTGCCCTGATTTTTCTGGGCACCGATGCTGAGTATACTAAGAAGCAGCATTTTCTGCTTTCTATCATTATACGGAGAAATGCCAGCGCTCATGGGCTGATCTGTGCAAAAGCTTGTGAGATACAGCAGAACTTCAGGCTCCAGCTCCTTAATAAGCCACCTACGAATGGTTGCATCAGTCCCCATTAGGTGTCCACTGCATGCATTTACAGGGGAGACACTGGACAGAAAACCCTGAATTTATTACAGTTGAGCTTTTGGCATCAACTTCTATTTGGAATGTGTGCTTTTTGTGAGCTAAGCTGGACTTCCACAGAGCCTGAAAGCCTGGGCCAAATGCAGAATAAATATTATTCCTGGTCCTTTTTCCTCTATGTCCTTACTCTTAAATCTTGATCCATGATCTCTTTATCACTCTTATTGCAAGAGTCGAAAACAAACCAAAAAACACACAAATTCAAGGAAACCAAGAAAAAGGGAGAGAATTTGTCTCCCTGAAGCTTAGAAGAATTATCCTAAATCATCCTTCCACTTTTCCTTTCCTCACACTTGTCCCTGCTTAGCCAGTCAAGAGAAGAGGTTTTCCACAGCCTAGGAACATTCCTGGCCCTTCTCCAAATGGAAGCAAGCAGGAAAGGATCTAACCTCTGCTCAGCATACCAAAACCTCTGGCCCCTCTCAGCATGGCCTAGGTGAGCCCTTCTCCCCATACAGGTTGTGAGATTTAACTGAGACTGTGTTTGCAGTAAATGGCAGGAGCAGAGTTTAAATTCAGACTCAGGGTGGCCTGTCTCCAAAGCCACTATGCCTTCTGTTTCACTGCCCTCACTCAGTGTAAAAGAAGTCTAGCTTTCCTATCACATGGGTTTCTCGCCTGTGCCTTACTTTCCCCCCACTGTCCTCTTGCTACACTCCTTTGGTGCTTAAGAAAGAACTAATGAGGCTTAAGAGTTCAGTTCACAGAATTTAGGTTGGTTGATATAATTTTTCTTCCAATAGGATTTGGATGGGTGATTATGTACAATCAATTTATTTGCTTCAAAGAACTACCTTGGCCTCTGTGGTTACAGCAGGATGTTGGTGTTCTTGAATTTAGCATTTGCGGTGTCTCCTATGAAAAGAGGGACCCAGCCGCCTGGGATGCAGAGTATTTGCTGCTGTTTTGAGACACAAATAGGAATCCTCACTCCAGAGATATATAGGAACAAGTCCTTTGGCCAATTGCCAGGTACCCGCAGGGCAACATCCTTTTTCATCCTCCACTTGCAATTATCTATGCATTTTAGGAGAACATTTTGAATTTAAAGTCTTTCAAGGTTGCGGGAATCCCCCAGTCTGTGGATGTAACACTGTCAAATGAGGGCGACTGGTATGCCTCTGAACAGTCATCTCTCAGGACTACGTAGTCAGTGACTTTGGATTTCTCAGCAGAACACACCTGAGACATATGTCATACCCCACTAGAAGTAGTTCTAAATATTGTATTTTATTATACTAGGAATTCTGTTTGAATGGCATGCCCTATTAAAGTCAGACCATGGTTAAAGCCCTCTGCCTGCACCACATCCCTTCCATTCATGTAACAATTTGCTATTCATAAAAGTACTTTTAATTTCAGGCGTTTCATATCTGATCCTCATGGCCACACTGGGAGGTGGAATAGCAGGTATCATTTCCTCAGGTTTATGGATGAGGAATCTGCTGCTCCAGGACTTAAGGATCTTGCTTAAAGTCTTACATTTAGGGACTGATATAGACGGGGCTTAAATTCGCAGTCCATAGCTATCAGAGCCGACTTTTTCCATCATATCATGATATCCCTTGATTAATCCATCAAGAATTCCTCTCAACTGACTATACTTTAATTAAAAAAAAAGAGTACCTCTCATTATCAGCTATAATAGAAAACGAAATCATTCATTCATTTGTGAAATATTTACTGAGTGCCTTCTATCTTCTGGATAGTGTAATTGGCACGGAGGAATTGAGGTGAATACAATACAATTCTTAACCTCAAGGAACACATATTTTGCTATGGGAGATAAATAAATAGTTTAATAGTGTTTTGCAAGTAAACTAACAAAGGTTCTTGTTTTTTTTTTTTAAGAGTACTGTATAACCACAAAATATTACATAACTGCCTGGGGTAGTCAGAACAGGATTTGATATGACCTAATCTTCTTTTGTCCGGAGAATTACATGGCCCACAGGAACAGCAGTGTTTCAGCTTAAGAGTCTCAGATAAGAACTGCACTAATTTGTAGATCAGGAGATTTGACTTTTAAAGAGCTAATTTACAGAGTGACTTTGGCAACTTTTTTCCCTTTTGGGCCTCCGTTTCTTCATCTGTGCAATGAAAAAATTAAGTTAAATGGTGGGTAAGTTCCTTTCCAGCCCCAATGTTTTATTTTATTTTACTTTTCTCACAAATGTGCATAAACTCCCTGTAGGACTGTTTTCAGAAATTGCTTCTTAGATTTTTTTCTTCGAGTTAAGAACTCATTCATGATGTCAGTGCCTCTTTTCACTGGGAGGTTGGTTCTAATTTCCATTGTCTGTCGGCCCACAGAATCTGTTTTGCCAGGAAGTCTGGGACCGAAGCCCAGACTGTTTCAGTTGGGATTTCTGATCTCTGCTTCACTGCATTATCCAGTATTTGGTTTGAGCTAGGTACTTTCTAAACTATTCATGCCATTCTCATTTCTGTAGGTAAAGGATAAGAAAATGTGGATTGAAAGATCTTTTGACTTCTATTATCCTAGAACTGCTATGACCATAGGTAAACAAGAAAGCCAGCAGTACTCCTGAGACACCCAAGGCAGGTGGCCATATGCAAACTCAGACTGAAACTGTGTCTGCTTTCCATTAAAGGTGCTGAGTGACATGTTTTATGTTTGGAATGTCTTTATCATGCACTTCTAATTAGTTGAATTATTTATCTCATTGTCTATTTATCCACATTATCCATAACCTCGCTCTCTCAAAATAAGTAGGACTAATAGTTTAGAATGTATCCTTCAAAACTTTCCATACACATATATATGGATATCATAGTTTATTGTATATACAATAATATATATAATTCTGTTGAAATATACATTCATATAGACTTTTATGAAAATGAGATAACACTACATATACTGTTCTATGTTCCCTAATTTCCATGATAAAGTTCCATGTTAAGTGATCAGGTTTTAATATTCATTTTTAATCTTCAAAAGCTATTGAGAAAATCAATAATGAAAATTTAGCTTGAATACAATATTTACTACTATATACAGAAGTGCAATGAAAATATGTGACAGTTTTCTTTTAAGACCAATTTCTAACAGCAAACTTTCTGAGTTAAAGACCACGTACTGTTTTAGAGCATGCGGAGCTGTCTTAGAACAAGTCCCGAGGTTGCACATTTGACTATTCCTGAGTCTTCTCTAGTTTTTCATACAGAACCGGTTCCACATTGTACTTGTTTCATGCTTTTACAAGATTAACAAAGAGCGTAGAAACACAGCTTTGACTGAAAACCCAGGTTTTAAATTGCAACTCTTTCCCGAACATGGCTATCTGTAAAATGATTATGACCATCACAGCTTTTTATACCATGTGCTTTTCAAACACTTCTGCATTTATTTTCTCATCTATTTTCCATACCAATGTTATAGACTGTAGAAAAGATGGGACAGTTGAAGATTAAAAAGCTCACTTTTTATTGAACAGATAATTATGAATTTAATGACGTGAGGTGAAGACTGCTATTCCCTGCCCTGCCCAGACAGTCACCCCACAATGGCCAACTTTCCATTTAAGCTTTTTCTTTAAAATGAGCTACCTTTTAAAGCGTCCTTGACTTATTGCAAGTTCTCATTCATTCATTCCACAGAACTATTTTCTATGTAATAAACTGAGCTTAGGGGCAAGAATTTCTAGCCCCAAATACAGCACCTTATATATAACAAATGTTCAATAAAAGTCTTTGGAAAGAGTGGATGAAAGATAGTAAGACATAGTACTTACCCTCGAGGGATTTTCCGGACAAATCAAGAGGACAGAAGGAAAAAAGTTAATTAAATGCTATTGTCATATACAATGATAAGATTGAGAGAGAGTTGAATGCCACCTAACACTGATTTAGGTGGAAGGAAAGCATCAGAAAAAAAAAAAAAAATCCATCAGGAATTGACATACACCTGGGACTTAAGGCCTGAATAGGAGTTTGTTATTTGCTAAGCTAGAGGGGAAAGAACAGAGAAGAAAGGAAATGGGTTTCCAGTGAGTGAAAAAAGCACGGGATAAGAAAAGTATTATAAAATGCACAGAAGGAAAAAACAGCATGGCATTTTATCATAGAGCATAGTATTTTAGGTTTTTTATTTTCTAGGCTTATCTTATATATCTCTAATTAAATTTAAAGATAGGTCGGGCCATGGAGAGAGAGAGAGAGAGAATGCTTGTATGCTGTATGTTAATGTTAACAACAGAAATTCATGAAACTGTTTATTTAAGTATATACCGTAAATTATATTTTCAAAATCAAGATAGGAATACAAGTATCCTGACCTCCAGCTCAGATGTCTCATACCACACTAGACTCCTACATTGTGAAGGCAGGCAGGAGAATCCAGAAAATGTAGAATCTACTTTAAAAAGCAAAAGGCAGAGACATTGTGAAATTAGTGTTGCCTAATTTATTAAATTTTAGATTTGGTGGCTCCTAGTGTTTTTGGTATGGTCTCCAGCAAATCTTAGAAGAATTTAATAGTAGGAGCCTCTGGCCTATTGCCTAGATCATTTAAGATATGCTTCTTATATTTGGCATTTCTCAGGAGTTAGTTCTTTGATTTGCATTTGTTTTAAAAAACTGAATAATGAAAACCCCCCATCTTTTCGTGTTGAACACCTAAATTTTGCAGAGGTGGTGTCCATGCCACCATGCCACTGGAATTAATTTGGCATTTACTAATTCAATAGCAGACATTTCTTGGTTGCCTACTGTGTACTAGGAAATAATCCAGATTCTAAGAGTGTAATAAATTACATCCCTTTCCTAATATATGTGTATACCTTTCTCCCACCTAAGTCATCAGGTAAAGAGATACAGGCACCTGTTTATTCTGTCTTCCCTAGAGAGCAATAGTCCCTCATGGCCCTCACGGAAGGTAACTTGTGACAGTGGAGAAACATACATGACCCTAACTAAAATCTCAAGAATATTGTTTTCCATCTACCAAGTTCAAGTGTTGTTTTTTAACGGTTATGAGTCATGCGTATATAATGCAGGGCTCACGACAGATATAACCGATCCCTCTTTTGTGATCCCTCAGGCATAATGGAAATAAGTCATGAAAGAATCCTGGCACTTAAAAAATGATTACATTCCTTATTATTTATTACCTGACTCTTTTATCGTCCTGAATTTCCGCAGAAGTGACAACATTGACTTGAAGCCGTATGTGATTCTCTGATCCAGTTCCTGATCCTTAGCATGAAGCAGATTACATTCACTGAGTGATGTGGTTGAGCGTCATGTGTGTCTTTTAAATTGTGTCTTCCATCAAATTTGGAAGAAAATGTTCTTTTTTATAAAAATCGAATTCTGTTATTCAGCACATATTTACTAAACATCTTTTTTTCCAGCAACATACTTGGACTCAGAAGTATGGTCTTTAAAAAGATGGCAACTGCCCTAAAAATAAAGAAACCTTAGAGTTTGGTAATTATTTTAAATGGATGAGTCCTAAGAACTAAAATATATAGCAGAAAACCAAAATGCTGGAAGCAATTCAAGTACTGACCTTGCTTTGCTCTCATTAGCTAACCACATGACTGATTCCTTGAACCACATTTTCTTCATGGATCTTATGTTTCCCACCACTTATTTTTAATTATGCTGGAAATGCAAGCAGTCCTGAAGATCACTAATAGTGTTTATGCTAGCAGTAATAGTACACTAGGCAATTTAATTATATCCTTGAGATGATTTTCTGGACCAATTAGTTGAACCCATTTTCTCTGAGTAAATTCATTGTAGTCCATTTCAAATTACTAATACATTTCATTAAGTAAGTAACAATCCAGAAGATTTTGGCTAATTGTTTTTGTTTTTGTTTTTGTTTTAACCAAGAAAGCTTCTGAAATGTCTCTCTAGGGCCCTTCTCTGCAGTAGGGACATGCGTGTAACTATGAAATACTTTGTTTCCTCAGACTAAGAGACCCACCATGGTAATACATTGGCAACGTAGCAAAAAGTCTAAAAACATGGACTGAGTTCCAAGTCTCGGTTGGTGCACTTAGTAGAGAAATTATTTTTGGCAACTTTACATAATCTCTAAGCCGTCGTTTACTCATTCGTAAAAGAAGGAGTAATACTAGTGTCTCACTGATAAGGTTGCTGTAAAGATAGAGTCATATCCAGGCTAAGAACATATCACAGAGCCTTCTACAAAGTAAGTGTACAGTACTGCAGATACTATGATTATGACTATGATTACCAGTAATTAGCTCTTTCTAATGACTCCACAGATGTCTTCAAGCAGTAATGTCTTGAAAAATAATTCTTTACTGACCTTTTCTTATCATATAATCCATTTTAATAGATTATCCAGGTTCATGGTCAACTTACTCTCCCTTCTTTTCCAGCTGCATTGTCCAGCTTGAGCCTTCCCTCTGTGGTGTCCGTGTGGGAATCACAACACTGTTGCTTGAACCTGAGTAGTTGCTGTTATGGAGTCTGGAGGGCGTTGGGATGTGGATCGCGTTGGATCAGATGCAGTCACCAGCTGTATAACCGGGGCCAAGTCACTTCCTCCTCTCTGGGGTGCTGCTTTTTCTTGTGAAATAAAGTCTCATTCAGTTCCAACTTGCCATGTTCCGTCTTGTGAAATCCTATAGGTGGGGATCCCCATGCCTTTCAGCTTGTTCTCATATTCCTCTAACAGGGATCCTACAGTCTTTCCAGGTGTTCCATCTCTGAGTCTTAAAACACTCTTGCTTATTCCAATCTGAATTTTTTGTAAATTCTACTCATGGCAGTTTGGTCTTTGGTCATCATTTTGGTCATTAGAGCTACATAGTCACAGTGATTTCTCAGGTAATGCACCTTGGAGGGTGGTAATCATGCTCTATCAGAGTTCTCTGGGATTTACATCCGTAGTTGTCTCATTTCTAATACTAACTCGGCTCCAGACTAATGGAGGGCACAGACCCTTCATGCAGCCCATCCAGGAGGCAGATCCGTGAGGATGTGAATGCACATTTTGGCCTATTTATTTATCCAAGTTGACAAGGCACAATGACCCTTCAATGACAGGATGTGACTCCTCACCTTAATACTCTCCCTTAATGGTACCGTCATCCTTGTCATTGTTCAAGCCTGAAGCTCTTGGAATCCATATTTGGTTTTCAAGTTTGGTTGAATTTACCTCCATGATGCTTCTCACATCCATTTCCACTGATTGACTGTACTTCACATTCTTAACATCTCAATTTTCATACATTTTTCCACTGGTTATTTTGCTCATAGTTTCTTCACCTTGGTTCATCTTCTAAAGTTCTAGCAAAATAGTCCTCTTAAAATATCATTCTTCCAAAAGTCTGTGATCTGATCCCCACCTGATTTTCCAGATTTCCTACACTATCCCTGAGCTGCCAGAGAATTTTAAGCCATGGTAAATAATTTTGACTTAATAAGAGCAGAAAAGTACCCATGGAGGAGTTTTACAGAAGGGAATAATATAACATTATTAGAAAAGTTGTTTTAATTTCAGGGCAAAGAATGGGTTGAAGATGAGTATGACTGGGTAATATGAGAGGCAGATACACCATTTGGCAGGCTGTTGGATCAGTCCAAGGGAGAGATGCTTGTGCTAAAAAGGAAGGGAGTACAGATGGGAAAGTCATCAAAATGGGCTCGCTCCAGACATGGTGAGGATTCTAAGTTAATTATTAATTCTCTGGTTTTTTTCCTGGTGCCTTCACTTCCTTCCTCTTTGCCTCCCTGCCTGAATGTGTTCTATTCCAGTGTGAGCAAACATGGTTGGTCCTTCTGGTAGGTTTGTCCTTGCTCTAGTTCTGAAAAATTAAACAATGACTATATAATAAAATACCAGGAGATTCCAGGCCCTACTCAGAAGTACATTCTAATTTTTATCTCTGTATCATGATTGGCATTTTGTAATTTTTAAGGGTTTTTTTAAAAATGCACACACATTCTGATGTCTATGAGATTTCTTAATGCTATGAGAATGGGGAAGGGACATAAGACCACTAAGAAACTTTTTTTCAATAAAATACTATTATATGGCAGTATTTTATGGTTAGAACCATGTCTTAGACTTTCCTTACCTTTCCTACAGTACCAAAATATATCAGGTAGGACAGGCTAAATATTTGGTACCAACTAAATAGTGATTGAGTTGTTGGTAGAAATTCTTGACTTTAACATTTCCTTCTTACAGCAGAGATGTAAGTTGGAGCTTTATCAGCCTGATATCTAAAAATTGCCCTTATTTTCAATGTCACCATCACCTGCTCAGTACCAGAAATCATAGAAGTCCTGCTGTAAACATGATTTGCTTTTTTGAATGCAGTATTTTAATGACAGCTCATAAAAAGTGTAGTTTCGCTGACCACCACATTTGTTTAGTCTTTTCTATTTCAAGATTTGGTACCTATGGTGCTAATTCTGGCCCATAAGTAGCCCAAATCATAATAATGGAACAAGCATCTGAAGTTCCCCAAGGCTGAATTCATCCAGGTAAGATTCATACACACAGACTCATAGATTAAACATGAAATAACATCAATTCCATTTCTGACTATGCCACAGCATTGCAAGCTTTTAAAAGATTGATATAATGCCTTAAACTAATTTAAACCTGCTTTATTTAATAGTACTGTGTCCCCATATACTTCAGTCTACATTGGAATGTTGACCGTTTGGTATGTATTGATATTTTATAAATCTGAGAAAATAGTTTAAGAAAAAAAACAGAGCAGCAGTCCTAGACATCCATGGTATGTCCATTTATGGAGCTCCTACTCTGTGACAGATTTGCATCTGTTACCTATCTAACCAAGGGAGCTTGGAGGTAGGTAATGGTATCAACTCAACATTAATGGAAGCAGTTTAGCATTTGTTAAAGGCTCAGGCTTTAGGTTTTAAATTAAGAATACAGAGAAAATAAGACAATGTTGCTCTATTTAAGCATCTTATGATGTTTCCGCATATTTATGTTTTCAACCCACAATTCTCTCCTAAAATCTTCACCCACAAATGCACTTTTCAGTTCATTTTTCATGGACACCTCAAACTCAGCTAGAATGAAACAAAGTTATTATCTTACCACCTAAAGCTTCACTTGCCTTCTGCTTCAGAAGTTTCCGTCTTGAACAATGAGAGTCACTGTAGAAACTTTTATTTTAAAACCTTAAGCCTAAAGTCTAATGCAATCCTGTATGTCCATCCCTTTGCATTTACACCACCATTGCTTGCAGACCTTCGCCACCTCTGGGCATCGCTCTTGTTTCCTATTTGGTCTTCCTGCATTCCCTCTACCACGCTTGCAATTCGTCTTCTTTATTGCTGCCAGAGTGGTCTTTCTGAAATTTAATTCTACCGTTCCAGCTTCCAGAGGCTCCTCCACTGGCAACAAAATCAAGTTCAAATTATCTATCACTGCATTTAAAGCCCTGCATAGTCTACATAGTCTAGCCCTCGCCATCCTCTCTAGATCTTTTTTTTTTTTTTTTTTTTGCTGTGTTCTTGCAGTTGAATGCTCCAACTTCACTTTTTCAGAGTGTATCACATTATTTCCAACATCCAGATCATTACCTCTGTTGCTTAAAATGCCCTACCTCTTATCTTTTTTCCTCATATTTATTTCATGATTTTTCTCTCTCTTCCATCTTAGGCACCTTCTCCTCTCATACCATCCTAGACATTTAACCCCATATATTTGTTTTTGCTTAAAAATGACTTATTATGCCTTCTCTCCCAGTAATATTTTTATATTTGAAAAGAGAAAGTTTTGTGCTTCATTGAAATTTATAAATCTCATAGGGTGAGGTCTTGCATGGAGCAAATATTTCTGGCCAAGGTGGCTGTTACAGAATAATAACATGTAAAATTATTTTATGTGTAGGTTTTTAACTTATTTGTTTATTCAGTGAAGATAAGTAAGACAGAATCTAGGTATCCAACAAATTTAAAGTTTGAACTAACAGGTTTTCAAAATAAGTGACTGAGCATCTCAACTAATGTGTCAATATATGATTAGATGACATAACATTGTATTTTCTTTGCACCTGAAGACAGCATAAGATTGCTGCCAGGGGGTGGGGAGTATAACTCAGTGGTGGAGCATGTGCTTGACATGCACGAGGTCCTGGGTTCAATCCCCAGTTCCTCTATTAAGTGGGGAGAAAAAGAGTGCTGAACATAAAAGCAAGATATTAGCTTGTTTTCTGTCCCCTAGTTACCTTTCACCCCACCTGCTGCCAGATGGTGCATGGTCAGGATCCCTGTCGCTAGCCATGTCAAAAAGGACAAAATACAGACACTCTTTTCTTGTTAATTTCTTTAGTGCTAAACTTGTCAATAAAAATTTGAGGCTTCACTTCATCCGTTACAGCAAGCTTTTCCTAGACACTTTTTATTTGCAAGTATCTTTAGTAAAAGTGACCAATGGCATCAAGCAACTGAATGCTTTGACTGCAAAATGTCATGTGTATGAGGATTATGTATCACTTACCAAAATGTATTTTAACAACGTAACTACATACATAATACTCTTAGACGTGATCGCTCAGTTGCCTTAAGTGCCGAGTTCTTTTCCTTAAACTGTAGGAGTTTTGGTGTCACAAGGAATATGACAGTACAAATCATTCCATCCTTCTCAGTTCATTCTTTTTAAAAACCTGAGCCCATTTTCTCTTGCTCTATTCATCTCCACATTGAGTTCTAGCAAGAGCTAACCTTTCTTCTTCAGAATGTGGAAAAGCACTTAGAGAGGAAGATCATGCTCTCTGCATTTAGAAATTGAGTGAAATAACTACCAAGATAGAAAGAAAAAATTCCATGCAGGATGTAATTTGTTCACAAAACTATTTATTTGAAGGTCGTTAATTATAAGGGAACATAATTGCAATTTTAATGTTACTAAGTAACCAAATGCTTACCGTGGAATCATTTCAGTTGAGATAGAAAGATAATCCCCTACACTCCACCTCCACTGACAATCCTCTGCAGAGTACGTTTGGAATCTTTTAAGAGCTCTGTTTTAATGCTAGTAATCAAAATGTTCTGCTTTTTTAGTGTGTCATTTACCATAGTGTGATACATTGAATATAAAATTTTATATCTTAAGATCTCTTGAGAATGGTTTCAACATGTTAGCTTAAGTTGGGTCTTCTCCTGTGAATTATATGTCATAGAGAGAGCTGTAAAAATATTTCAAGATAAATTTGCCAGAAGGGATTATGTGATGGAGATAACAGTTAAATATTTGCAACACGTGACCAGAGATTAACATTCCCCAAGATGGACAGCCCTTTATCTGCTAATCGGGTTAATGGACTTGCCTTGTATTTTGGATAATTCTGTAAGGAGAAATGACATTCTGCATTTATGGAATTATTTCTTTTGAACTTTCATTTCCTAATGCCTCTGTTATCTTCACCCACAAGATGAATAACATCTACCCATGTCAACACAGTTTTGATTCCGCAGAATGGGAGAGAATTTGATATAGTGATAAAAAGCACATGCTCTGGAGTCTAACTACCTGTACGCTAGCCAGTCTAGTTCTGTGATGCTGGGCTTTTCGCTTCTTCTCTCTGAACCTCATTTCCCTCCTCTGTATTTCGTGGAGGGTAATATCTACCACAGAAAATGACTGTCATCATTCGACGTGATTCGTATTCAAAGTGCTCAGCACAAGATCTGGCACCTACGTAAGGGTGGGCTCGATGGCAATGATGCAGGAAAACGGATGTGGGGCGTGAGGAGGGTCGTGTCCCAGGTCTTGGCTGATCCCCTGGGACGTGTCCCGCCAATTGTGGGTCCTTGGCTTCATGCAGGAAAGAATTAAAGAGCAAACCACAGTTGAGTAAAGGTAGATTTATTTAGAGATACATTGAAAGGCAAGAGAAAGACCACTAGGTGTGGGGGTTGGGTGCTCAGATTAGAGTAAAAGTAGGTACACACTCCACAGACAGTGTGGGCCATCTCCAAACAGAGAGAGAGAGAGGGCGGCAGCCACAAGGAACCATGTTGCTAGTATTTATGGGCTTGGTGGTTTCATATGCTAGTAAGTGGAAGGACCAGTCTAACTAGCCTGGGGAAGGGGCTGGATTCCCAGGAAGTTGGCCATTTCCCACTCTTTGACCTTTTGCGGCTAGCCTTGGGACTGCCAGGGCGCCTGTGGGTGTGTTATTCACCATGTTAATCTATTACAATGGGCATGTAATTAAGCTCAAGTTCTGCTAGAAGTTAAATCTCTCATCATCCTGAGCCTCAAGGCCTACTAGGGGCTGAGTCTTCCACCATTTTGATGTTAATTGCTGTAGCATTCCTTGGATGACTGTGCCCTGCCCCCTTCCATCCTGTCTCTGAAAGAGAGCAGTGATCAAGCAGTCCTCCAGTCGGCGCAAGAGAGGAGAACAGAAGAAGCCAGCTCTGACTGGCAGTTCTGAGCGAGCCGATGTTTACACCGAGCAGCTGGGCATTCCGTCTAATGCACTGGGATACGACGAGGTGGCCCTGCTTTATCTCTGACACCTAAGCAGAGCTAGACACTGCTGGGCACACAAGCAAGGTAACTGCTTGCTTGCTTTCCAGTAGTTGCTTTCCACCCTGCCTGTGGCTGTAAGATTTCCTAGAGGGGAGAATATGGAAGGTGTAAATTATGTGCTGTGTTGGGGAAGGTGTAACAAACGGATCTCTGGGAGAAAAATAGGGAAAGGGGAGGTGACAGAGAGGGAGCCTCATTTGGGAAGAAATGTGCATCACAATGGGCTCCCGGAAGGCGGTGGGAGGCCGGCACAGCACTCCACGGACTGTGGGGAATTAGCTTTCCCTTTGTGTCTAGAAGGCTTCACTGCTAGCACATTTATGGGATCAAAAAATGGAATGCAAAAGTAATCACTGGTGCTTCCTGTGTGCCGGTGTGCAAGGAGCACAGCCAGCACTCACCCATCCAACCCTCCCAAAAGCCTGTAAAGTGGGAGTTTTTATACGTTTTACCGATAAGGGAACTAAAATTAAAATAGTTTCTGAGTTCCAACGAAAAAAATAAGACACGGAAGTACTCCTTCGTCTCGGTCAAAATATGTCAGCTGCTGCCTGAAGCCACAAAGAGCTTGTAGCACTCAAGATGGATGTGGGTAGAGTTGTCCTCATCGCCCAGAGAGAGGGAAAGAACAAGGATTCAAATTAGAAGTCAGGCTTCCGGAAGGTCCTGGCTATTGTGAGGGAGACCCAGCTCTGGGATCCAGGCACCGCTCCAACTACTTCCTCTGCTTGATTGCTTGCTTTTTCTTTGCTTTTACTGTGATTTCTGCACACACACACCCCTATCTACCTGCATTTTGTTCTCTTCTTAGTGAAGTAGTGTTCTGGAGCCTGAAGAATTTTGAATAGTTAACTTGGCAAGCAGACAACACCCGGGGTGACAAACTACTATTGTGTGATGGAAGCGCAGTCAGAATGTGTATGGTCAGTGAGGACGCGAGCCAGTATTTAATGCTGGGTTGTTTTCGGGATCTTAAAGACTCAGGGATGACTCTAGTGAGCAAATTGTTTGAACATAAGTTCATCACATTGAGCTTAATTTGAAGATATCTCCAAATTACTATAAAGGGATGGTTAAACTTCACTGAATCTAACAGGCAGCAGCCATATCTCCAACTATACATAAAGACGCCTTTGCTCTACTTTGAAAGTGTAGAAGCAAACACAATATTTAGGTAATAATTAATTTGGGTCCGAGTCAGCATAGTGATGTTGGGCCCAGCCCTTGGAGTCAGCCCGACTTTAGGTTCAGTCCTGGCTTTGCCACAGTCTAGCATAATGATCCAAGGCAAATGGCTTAATCTCCAAACCTGAAAAATGGAAGCAATACTAATTTTTAACTAATAAGTCTGATGCAAAGGTTAAAAACCAGTAATGTCAGTAAAGGGCGCAGAACTCCGCCTGGCATACATAGTGAGTGGTCCATGAGTGGGTGCGGCCATTAACACGACTGTTTCCTTGGAAAAATGTTGGAACCACAATTGGTCAGCCCTGGGCCGTTTGAATTGACATTTTAATTATCAGGGCATTATGATAATAAAGACAATTTTTCCCCCATAAGGTACTGAAACTTAACATTTTCCGGTACCCAGAGTATAGAGAGGGATTTATAATAAGGACAATCTTAAATGAGCCAATACATGTAAAATCACAGGGAAGTGTCTGGCAAAAAATATGTACCTAGTAACAGTTAGCCGTTGCATTACTGCTACTACGACTATTACGACCACTACTGCAAGAATAATTGATGTTTTCTTATTAAAAATTCAATTCTTCTTAAATAATTTTTGAAAAAACTGGACCTAATAATATGTATTTTCATAAATATGTGATACAAGGAGAAAAATCCGTACAAATCTAAATAAATTTATAATTTTGAGAATCATAATGTTTTTTTCAATGCATTAATGCAAAATTTTTATCCAAGAAGGATAGCACATGAGGAAGGCTTGGAAATGACGTGTGTAAATCCAGCACCGTGTTAATGTGATTCACAGGCTCCTGCTGTCTTGCAGCCATGTTGTTGGCAGCTAGCAGTGTCCCTAATCCCTCTGCACAGCATGGGGTCTCAGCTCTGTTGCCTTGTCAGGTTCAACAGGTATCACGGAGCTAAGAGGCCATGAGACCCAGGACGCTAGCTCCCTTGTGGGGCCAGAATCCCACGCCTGTTTTGCTGATCGATCAGCACCTTGAAGGTTCCCCTCTATGTTCACCCTTAGCAGAAACCCAGGGTCCCTTCTGAAAGTCAGTAAGCAGCAGAGAAAGCTCACCATTTGCCTGACAAATGGGCCTGGTTGGAAGCAACCAGGGGACCATCTGTGAGAATCAAATGTAGTTATGATGGCTGGAATCATGGCCAGGAAAATCCAACCTGCTTGGAAATTCCAAGCAAAGGGCTGTACCACACCTTTGTTTAACTTCGCTGTACATCCAACATAATATGTGCACAGAAGTGTGGCTAGAGTGGTTTGAGTTCTGCCTGTGTCTGTGAACAAGTGAAAGATATGTGCCTACACAGTAAGGGCTCTCATGTACCTTGTGAGGTCCATTTCCGCTTATGTAGTGTTTTAAAGTCTCTGCTGTAGATGCTTAGAGCACATTCTGGGACTCTTTGGAGTCACATGTAAAGCGTGCTGATAATCAGAGAGACACATCTTAAAGATACTGAATCTTCTCTTCCCCTTCAGGCTTCCTGTCTTGGCCATCCCTAACCCCGCATACTCTTCAAAATAAACCCTTGCTCAAAAGGTTACATCAAAAGAAATACAGAACACAGTAGCTGGGCGGCTTCTCTACTGTCCCGTTTACTTGTCTTTCCAGTTCTTAATGCCATGTGTACAGCTACTTGGAAAGACTAGAATCAGTCTAAAGTGATTTTCTAGTGCAAAACCTGCCATGTTTCAACGACTACAGAAATGAGATGTGTGACTAGATTGAACAATGATGCAAATGTGTCTCACTCTTGAGAGTGGCTCCCATTGGCGACGGGAGTTCATTTCTGAGAAGTTGTCTTGATCACTTTCTCTATGTCTCTAAGACTCATCTGTGATATATTTATATATCTCCCACATACATAGATAGTCCTAAAATGCAAACTAATATTTGATAACATTCATGGACATTATGTATGTACCCTCAACTATACTACCTGAATTCACTCTCTTCACTCTAAAAGAGATTCGGTGGTTTTATTACCCCCATTTTCCAGATGAGCAAACTGACCCACAGAGAAGTGAAGACACTTTCCCAGTATCAGACAACTGGAAAGTAGCTTAGTTAACCCTAGAGAGGCTAAGAAAAGGAGTCTAAAATCATAACTAGTTTCAACCATGCTCGCAACCATCTGCAGTAGGAGTTAAAATTTTTTTAAAAAGAACAGTACTTTTACTAATATTTTGGAAAATTTCAAAGTTGATCCAATGGAAGTAATAGAGGAAATCTTTGATGAGAAAATGCAGCAGACTATAGTGGAGAAACAGGCTAGCATAAGAACATTCCAGCGAAGCCAGAAAGCCTATTCAAAGAAGACCTTCCTCAACTCTCTTATTTCTGCAGGAAAGGACTCTGCAGAAGAACTGAGATGTGGAGAATGAATTAGACTTTGCTAGGGAAAGGAGGTGTGGAGAGAACATCCAAGGTGTAGGGAGTAGCATCTCATTTTCCAGCAAATGAAAATCCAGAGTGGCTAGAACATGGAGAGCAAGAGGGAGACATGGCACCAGTCAAGGAAGAGGTGGTGCAGGCCATGACTAGGGTGGTCATCATGCTCAAGGAGAAGGGCAGGATGCCAGAGACATCATGGGGTTGGCATTAATGGACCGTGTGTTCACCTGTGAGGTCAAGAAGGTTGATTTGAAACTGTGACTTTTGATGAGCTGTGGCAAATGAGCTGTGCCTTTTGCTTTTTGGTGACTAAGAACCCAAATCAGGAAAGTTTTTAGCTGCAATAGAGAAGTTAGGAGGAGCGGTTTCCAGGGTGAAGAACTCTTCCAGAGCTGTATGTGTGGGTGGGCATGGATGTGGGTGTGTGCGGATATTAATTTCTTTCATGCTGGAATTAGACATCTCTGGTGTCATTTCGTCTTTCTCCTAAAAGAACACAGAACAAGCTCCTATTATTGAAATCTTCAGATAATTGGGGGTTTTCTAAATAGCAGGAAAGTTGAACACCAATCCAAACTCAAAACAGTGTTCTCCTGCATCCTTAGCCTCTGCTGCAGTGTGATCCTTTATACCCAGAACAACCTGATAAATTTAAGACCCAGAGAACAAAGCGTGACACACTTGTCTTCTTTAGAGCAAATACCACAGTGGCTGGATTCAGCCAGATGAAGAATTGAAGGGATCTCAACTGTCTGCTACTCCCAAGCAGCTGTGAAAGGCTACATTATCCTATTTACAGCCCCAGCAGCTTAGCTAGACACTTCTCCACGTAGCTGGGAGGCAGATGAGAACAGTGGATAGAACGCAGCTTTGGGCTGAACATCCCAGTTCGTTACCACGTCTACCACTTTCTGACTAGTGTGGTTACTCAGGTTGCTCTCCGAGCATCAGATGCTTCACCTCTCAAAACTTTTGGTGAAGAATTAAACTCAATAAATGCTGCAAGTTACTTACTATACAAAATGCAGTCCAGGTGTAGACAGAGTAAGCACTTAATAAATGGTAGCTCATTTTACTTAACCCAGAAGGGAAGCAAGCCAAGATCTTATCTCCGCAGAGAGCAATGAATGTGTCATGTAAATTATACTTAAACTTCATGAAGCTTAAGTGAAAATATCCTAAGTGATATGTAATTTGAAACAACTCCTCTCCCCGTTTTAACAAAGGGGCGTCTTTTGTCTAACTCTACCCAGATTGACTCAGAACAGGACCTTGAATAGATCATGTAAGTTCTGTGGGGCATAGCTTTTTCCTTTTTACAAAAAATAAACTTGACTAGACCAGTCCTGTCCAATAGAAATATAATGTGAGCCACATGTATAATTTTAACTTTTCTAAGGGCAACATTACACCAGTGAAAAGGAGCAGGTGAAAATTTTATTGTATTTAACGTATCTAAAATATTACCATTTCAACATGTAACCAGTGTACAAATCATTGGGCTATCTCGTTTGCTCCTTTTTGGTACTAAGTCTTCAAAACCATGAGTGTGTTTTACACTTTGAGCACATCATAATTCAGGTCATTGGTCACATGTCAAGTGGCGACCACATTACAGCCAAGCGTTAGGTGATTCCTAAAAATCTCTGTATGTCAGACATTCATTCTATAGTATTAACTACATAGGTAGCCATCTGTTTTTCTGTTTTTATTGAGTGTTAGCTTTCATGAGCACATGGGTTTACCATGTAGCGAGGGATGAAGCTCTGATTTAACTGAGTTAAAAATGAGAAAAGGACATTTAAAATGCTTAGCAACTGCTGAGTGGCAATATGGTCATATCTGTCCAGGAATCCATTCTGAGTTTCAGTGACAAATGTCCCTCTGTTATTCTTTTTAGAATGGAATACATTATAGAATGATTATATTTAAATTAGCACTCTGCCAAATTTTACTAATACGTTTGCTGTGAATGATATAAATCATTAGATGCCTCCAAACTGCAACCTTTATCAATTTCTGACAAGAGCACATTCTTTGCTAGAAGCGTGTTCTTGTTACTCCTTTCATGTCATAAAATTCTGTTCAATTTTAGTGACACATACTATCAATCACAAAGTAATAGAACAAATATATAACCAAGTCAACACAATTTCTGATTTCCATGTTAAAACAGCAACTATTTGGAATTTTAATCAATTAATTAAAAGCAAGGATTTTTTTTCCAATAGATTTCTCTATGAATTGACCATTTTTTGGAAGGTACAGATTTACAGAAAAATTGAGCAAATGGTAGAATTCCCTATTACCTGCAAAACACACACATAATCAGTTCCCAAATTAACATCTTTAAATAATATATTAATTGTACATTAACATGGTACATGGTTTAAATTAATTAAAACATTGATACATCATTATTTAGTATAATCCGTATATTAATATTTCCTTAGTTTTTACCTAATGTCCCTTTCCTGTTCTGGAATCCCATCCAGCACACCACATTAAATTTACTCATCATGTCTTCCTAGGATCCTCATGGCTGTGACAGGTTCTCATACTTTCCTTGTTTTTGATGACTCTGAGAGTTTTAATGAGCACTGGTCAGGTCTTTTGTAAAATGTTCCCAAATCAAGATCTGATTGATGTTTTTCTCATGATGAACTGGAATTATACATTTTTGGAAGGTAGATCACAGAGGCAAAGTGCCATTTTAATCGCATCTTATCAAGGGCGCAAAACTATCAGCACAATTGGATTTATGACCGTTGATGTTGACTCTGACAACCTGGCTGAAGGAGTGTTGTTAGCCTTCCTCACTGTGAAGCCACTCTCCTCTCCCACTTCCACACTTTACTTTTCGGAAAAGAAGTCACTATGCATGCTGTCACTTTAGTAAGAGTACAGAGTTTCACTCCCCTTCATTTTTTGTAGAACACTTACGAAATTTATTTGGAATTCTTCTACAGAAGAGAATTGTCTATTCTCCTTAATTTATTAATTTATTCAATTATTTACTTACACTATATCAGTATGAACTTGTGGCTATTTGTTTTATGCTTTGGATTACAATCTACCAATACTTTTTTGTTGCTCAAATTGTCCAGCTTTGGCCACCGGGAGTTCTTTCAGTAGGCTCCTGTGCCCTCGTGTCATGCCCTCATCAATTTGTGTGTGTGTGTGTGTGTGCACTTTCTTACTTCATAATGGTACTACAGGATGCTCCAGGCTCATCTTGTAAATATTTTCTCACACCTAGAATTAGCCATGTCTCCAAGCAGCCCTGGTTACTTTTATTGGAGAATGGTAATAGAAACCAAGATCTGGATGGTAGGTGTGCTCATTACTACTGGGCCCTTTCAGCCACAGTAGCAAAGAAATATATGTGTGTATACTAAGCTGTGCATACACATATCTATAAATATGTCTACATGTAACAATCTTTATGTCTATTAAGTTAAACATAAATTCTCATTGATGTCTGCAGCTCTAATCTATTAATTATGGATTATTCTATCCTCCTCACCTTGCTAATTTGTAAAAATCCCATCCCAATCGTGAGAGACCTTGGCTTCGATCATCTGCTGTCTATTTACTTAATTCTTCAATTGAGAAATATTTATATATCAATATCATCATACCTAAGTCATATCCCTGTGGTAAACAACTTCATTGTAGAACACAGTACTTCTGTGCAGTTCCTTTTGCTTTGTAGACTCCATTTATTTCCAGAGATATTTAAACAAGTACTCCTTCAGTGATGTTGCTTCATACATTTTTAATAAAGTTAGATACTCATGTTACAGTCTGCATTCTTTTCTGGCATCCCCAAATTCTTACATGATTTTTTTAATTGTGTACATTAAGATGCACTCTTGTTATGGATTTCTATAGGTTTTGACAAATGCATAATGGCATATACTACCAAAATATTATCACACAGAACAGCTTCACTACTCTAATAATCCCCTGTGTTTCCTATATTTATTCCTCCTCCCTTCCCAAACCCTTGGAAACCACTATACTTTTGGGTATCTCTATAGTTCTGCCTTTTCCATAATGTAATATAATTGCACTAACACAGCATTTAGCATTTCAGACTGCCTCTGTTCACTGCAATATTATTGAATGTTCTTCCATGTCTTTTCATGGCTTGATAGCTCATTTCTTTTTATCATTGAATAATATTCCATTGTATGGATGTACCAGTTTATTCATCCTCCTTTTGCAGAATCATAGTCACTTGTTACTTTTAGCAATATGAATAAAGCTTGCTATAAACATTTGGCTGCTGGTTTTTATGTGAATTAAGTTATCAACTCAATTGGGAATATACCTAGGAGTACAATTGGTGGATCATATGGTTGCTTTGTAAAAATTGCCGATCTTCCAAAGTGAACTATTTTACATTCCCATCAGAAATGAATAAGGGTTCCTGTTGCTCTATATCCTCACCAGCAGTTGATACTGTCAATATAAAAAAAATTTTTTTAGGCATTCCAATAGGTATGTAATAGTATCTCATTGCAATTTACAATTCCTTGGTGAGAAATGATGTTGAATATCTTTTCTTGTATTTATTTCCCATCTGTATACCTTCTTTGGTAAAGTTCCTGTTCATATCTTTTGACCAATTTTTAACTGGATTGTTTTGTTCTTAGTAAGTTTTAAGAGTTCTTTCCACATCTTGGAAACAAATCCTTTATCAGATATATGTTTTTCAAATATTTTCTCCCAGTACCTGTTTTTTGTTTTATGCTCTCAACAGTGTTGTTCACAGAACAGAGTTTTTAATTTTAATAAAGTTGAATTTATCACTTTTTTTTTGGTCCATGGATTGTGTTTTTGGTATTGTGACTTACAACTCAGTGCCAAACCCAAGATCCCCTCAATTTTGTCCTATGCTATCTTCTAAAAGTTTTATGGTTTTACATTCTACATTTTTGTTTATGATCCATTGTGAGTTAATTTTTGTGAAAAGTGTTAAGGTCTGTGTCTATATTCATTTTTTAAATGGATGTCCAATTTTTCCAGCACCATTTGTTGGAAAGACCCTCTTCTCTCCACTGAACTGTCTTTGTTCTTTATCAAAGTAAGTTATCCCTATTTGTGTATGTATAATTCTGGATCTCTGTTGTATTTCATTGATCTATGTCTATTCTTTCACCAGTATTATGCTGTTTTTGATACCGGAGTTTTATAGGAAGTTGTGAAGATGGATAATGTCTGCCCTCCAACTTTCTTTACTATTGTGTTGACTATTCTGGGTCTTTTGCCTTTCCATACAAAATTTAAGATCAATTGTTTTGATATCTACAAATACCTTGCACACAGAGGCTAAAATGAAAGGGATAGAAAAAATATTCCATGTAAATAGTAACCAGAAGTGAGCAGGGGTAGCTACATTTACATCAGATAAAACAGACTTTAAGTTGAAAACTGTCACAAGATACAATGAAGGTTATAATAAAAGGGTCAATTAATCAGGAAGACATAACACTTTTACTTTATAACAATTATATATATGTTTTTTCTGCATCAATGGATATGATGATATATGATTTTTCTTCCTTAGTGAGTTAATGTGATAGATTATAGTACTTGATTTTCAAATGTTGAGGCAGCCTTGCATGTACAGAAATCATTTATTTGAGTAACTTCTTTTCTTGGGGAAATGTTATAAATTATTGATTCAGTTTCCTTGGTAGCCATAAACCCATTCAGATGATTTACTTCTCCTTGTGTGAATTTTGGTAGTTTTTATCTTTCAAGAAATTGGTCCAGTTCACCAAAGTTATCAAATTTGTGGGTGTAGAGCTGTTCATAACATTAATTTCTTACCTTTTAATATCTATGGCATCAGTAGTTATTATCTCTCTTTTATTTCTGGTCATAGTAAGTTGTGTCTATTTTATTTTTCATTGGTTAGTGTGAATAATATTTTAAATTGTTAATACTCCTTTCCAAATACTAGCTTTTAGTTTAATTGATTTTCTCTATTGAGTCCTGTTTTCAATTTCATTGCTGTGTGCTAAAATTTTATTACTTCTTTACTTCAGCTTCCTGCCTCTGGTTTTCCAAGGTGATAGCTTGGAGTATTGATTTTTAGATATTTCTTCCAAGTAGTATGTGTATTCAATGCTATAAATTTACCTCTAAGGTCTGCTTTTTCTACTACAGATTTTGATGTTTCATTTTCATTTTCAAGATATTTTTTAAAAATTTCCCTAAGACTTCTTCCTGGACACATGTATGGAAAACATTTGTCACTGTTCTTGAGCATGTATCTACACTCTTAGAAAAAGTTTTTGAGATCTTAATTTTTCACTATCAAGAAATGGGAAGCCAGATTAATGGCCTAAGGTTTCAATGAGAAACAGAAAGTGAATACAGTTGGGATTTCCTCACTAAAAATATTAAAGACAGTGTCTTACTTGTGGAATCACAGTGTTATGCTGATGGTACATTTACTGTGTAAAACACTTTAATCTCTAAATTAAAAAAAATGCATAACATTTTAAAAATTCTGCTGAAATTGGATAATCTCTGTACCCAAAAATGCCAGGGAAAATATAAGGTCTAAAGTGTATGATTAACAAAGTTTGCATTTTTGTGTGTAGCTATCTTGACTTCATTATCATTTAAAAAATGTTATATTGGCAACAGCAACCATAATTCTTTTTCATCCTCAAATGCTATATATATTTTTCTGCTTGCAATTAGCTTTTACACGTAAATATATAGAAAGTGGTTATTCTAGCGATATTAACAGAAACTCTCTTTGGTTATAACAAGAGATCAGGAATTCTGAAAACTTGTTGTAAAATATATATAATAAAACTTCTCATTTCAGAGCTGTTTGAGATTCAGAGGACGTAACACCAGAGACGAGACATGCTGAAGAGGTCAAAGAGGGGTGAAGGGAATCTGAAAATTACCAAACTCACAGCAAAGCCTGGAAGCAAGGGGGACCACAATGGTCAACATTTATTGAGTGCTGACTGTATACCAGGCTCTCAGCAAAAGATTATTTCTTCTAATTCTCAAACAACTCTTTGAGATAAGTAGTCTTACATTCATTTTACAAATGAAGGAACAGAGCCACAGAGGGGCTAAAACATTGCCCTAAGTCACACAGATAGTAAATGGAGAAACCAAAGGTTGTTTAACCTAAGCTAATACCAGAGACTTACCATTTGATTACTCTGTCTTCACAGAAAATGGGGATCAAAGGTTAACTGAAATGCTAGAACCACGGAAACAAACTAGAATAAGTGTTCACACAGGAGTGTATGTCAAAAAATAGAAAGTCAAATCACTGTGGTTACTTAGAACTTAGGAGCATTAATTCAGAAAACAAAATAAAACAAGGTGGTTGATCAGAAGTCCTCCAGGAAATGTAGTTAGGAAGCTCTTTTCTATTCCAGACTTAAGTAACCAAAGAAGCTTCTCAGTCAGGCATCCCTGTCTGGCTAACCCTGGCCACGTTAGTGATAGTTCCTCATCTTACCACACCAGAGACATCTTGACTACATTCACAATGAAACTTGGTTTTACTCACTGTTGAATATTATATGATATTAATAAATGATTCTTAATAACTTATGAGGTATGATTATAATACTGTGAAATACGTATTTTAAAATATCTGTTAGAAAGAAATGCTAATGTGTTTGCAGGTAAAATGGCTTGATGTCAAGGATTTGCTTTACAATACTACAGCAAGAGAAAGAGATTTTAGGTGGGACAAGATGGTGAAATTTTGAAGAGTAATGAAGCCAGGTGATGGATGAATGGGGGATCATTATATGATCCTATCTTTGTATGTGTTTGAAGATTTTATGCTTATTAGTGATGGGGTTGGGTAATTTTATCTCAAACAGTAGGTGTCTGTTCTACAGATTTCAATTTAACGAGCTAACTTGAAGTGAATTTAACATACATTAAAGCTCATTTTGAAGCATATCAAATACTGTAACTGTGACACTCATCTTCCATCAAGACTAGAAAAGTACAATTAATTTTATGATATCTGAATATTTTCAAGGTCAAATCATGTAGATTTTTGTATGTTAAGGCTACAGAGGAAAAGGAAATTTTTTGAAAAATATTACTTCCTTCAAACATTCTGCTTCTAGTCCCAGTGAGAAACCAAAATAAGGAGAACATAATCTTTCAAATCATTTAATTCAAAGAAGTTTCTCTTCAAGCTTTTTCTCAAAATGAATTTGATTTATTCTAAATTTAACCCTATCCCTAAGTTTTATTAGTCCTTGCCCTGGGACCACTGACTGGTGTCACTCGGTACTTGTCTACTTACAGTTTTCCATTTTGGTCTCATTGGCAGAGGAAGCTCTATCTGCTTCCTGTACATTCTGATGTGTTTTCTTCATTTCCATTGCCTTCCCCAGGGGCCAAGGCTCACTGTCACTGGCTTTACCTCTAAACCAGATTCTGGGTTGTGTTGTACCTGCAAAGGAGGAAAGCCATTGAGAGCTATGTGATATGATTCTGAGAGAGATGAGGAATGAGACAAATAAAAGTTGCACATCTTTTTAAACAGAATCCTTTGGGAGGTCCATTCAGTTGAAGTCAGTTGGCCACTGTTCCCATCTGTCCTATAAAGTTGGGGTGTCTATAGACAAAGGTGGGGTCCAAGTCAATTGGGTCTTATCTGACCCCTATGGTTTATCCATGAACCGACTTCCTCTGGACCTTGTGAGAGTACCTCCTTCTTGAATGCTTCAGGCAGTTCTCAGCGTGGCCAGAAACTGACTAAGTAAAAAAGCTAGAGTTGAGGGTAGATGCTGGGAACCCTTTGCCCAGAGCTTACTTAGAGCAGCCTTTTGCCACCAACATCACTGCTGCTATGGGCTGTGTCAGCCATATGTAAGGCACCGTCCTTGGTGTTGGGGAGACAATCAAGAGGTATCCAGGCCTGCCATCTTCTTAGGGACACAGGGCTAGCACAGGAAAAACAACTTGAAAATTAGTAATACGGGATATATGAGAAGGTCAATGTCCAAATGAATTAATTGTTCAGACAGAGGCTATGGGAATTCTGTGGAGACACAGGGAATGTCAAGAGATCTGAGTGGTAAAGAAGCAAAAATAGGGGTTTTGGGGCCTATGGACCTGGATATAAAATCTGGCTTTCCCACTTCTTGACCATGTAACCTTATGGAAGTCACTTAACCACTGTGCAGGACATTGATTTCTTTTTATCTCAAGGCCTAATAATTATACTATCAGGTATTAATAAAAGTAAATTGCTGGTAGCTGGTATAGAGCCAAGAGTGTGGTTGGTCTTCAGTCAATGGGAGCCAGCATTATTAATCAATGTACTCTAGTGGACTTGCTTATTTCTTAACTGGCATATAGATAACATGACTATTCTGGAATAGTTAAAACTTCCCCTGTCCTAAAACCCAATAGTTGTGAAATACTTGCACTTTTTCAATGTTTCCCAGATGTTATTTTTGAGATTCTAGAAAGTGTCTCTGATAGAATTTTTAATGGATGGATGGATTCCTGAGTTAAGAATAAACTCCTGAGACTGAAGTCACCCCAGCAATGACGCTGGTTCACCAAATGGGCCAGCCATGGTCCCATTTCTGAAGGGCAGCATGGAGTGATGGAACAAGCTGTACCTCTTCTCTGAAGCCTTAGTTCCATCCTGTGTGCCTTGGGACAGTGGCGTCTGCCTTTCAAGGTTTATATGGAGATTGAATTTGTGGGGTTTGCAAAAAACATAGGAATGTGCACTTTTCCATCACAGATACTTAATAATTGTTAGTTTCATTCCTTCTCTTCCATTCCCTATTCCTGGGCTTCAGTTGCAGAAGCTGTAAAATGAAGGGGATGGATTTTGTAACTTTTAAGGTCTCCACCAGCCTATAACTCAATGGTTGCTGAACGTCTACTTGTAACAAAGGTGGCCTTGTCATAAATAATGGTTTGCTGCACAGAATGTCTGGCTGTTAATGTCTCTCAGTCTGTTTGTAATGCATTGCTATTAAGTCTCAGTATCATTTTTTCTTGTCCTGTCTTTTTTTTCCCTCCAGCCTTTCATTAATATTATTCAGTTGGGGATATTTAATGTAAATCAAATTGATCTCATTTGGCTTTCTACTTGACTGAGGTGCAAATGTATTTATCTAACTATGGTTCTAGATTTATAAATTCAGACCTTAATAAATGGGGGTGGGGCAGTACATGATTATTCTTCTTTCACAATTATGACATAGAAGAGAATTTTACTAACCTGTTTCTCATTTTACAAACCTGCAAACAGCTGCCTTGATCACCAACTTTTAGCATCACTTCGATCTTTCCTTGAGATGGCTTTAAATTTTGCCTTTGATATTTGCCTAACCAGTCAATGTAGGCTTCATTACTATTGGCAATTAACTTCAGTTCCTTCCAGCATGGACAGTCAAATCAGTGTGTGTGGTCAATCATCTAGAACTAATTAGAAGTATCTGCTGCTTCTGGGGCTACAATCTGCCATTTTGGGTTAGTGATTAATTGTGGAAAATTGTTATTAGGTTTCTGATATGATGCAATGTGATTTTACTCGCCTCACATCCCTTCCAGAGAGGCTGTTAGGTTCACTGATAATTTACATCCTGGCAAAACAGCCCAAAGCCTACACAGAGGCTTTGTAATCATATCCCTTTCACCGTCACTGAATCCTGCAAGCCTGCTCAGACTGGGGGAGCCCACAAAAAAAATAAAAGAGACAAGGTCTTTGAAGAGCTCACCATTGAGGGTCATTGGGGGGAAGGCGCAGGCTTTGTCATTTCCAGTCATCAAGGGCACATCCAGCAGAGGAGGGGCAAACTGTCTGACGTGGGGGGCAGAGTCTGCTTGCCCCAGATGTCTGGAAACTGGGATGGGGTAAAGATCCAACATGCTTAGGTTATCAAAATATCATCTCCCACTATTCTTTCTCCCCTAGAATCTTGAGCCACTAAAAACCTTTTGTTTTTTATTTGTGAGACTTACTATGTTTCCAGATTCCGTTCCAAACAGTGGCAGCTAGGTGATAATTTTCTGTTGGGATTTCCTTCCCTTAGAGCTTTACACATTTACTTACCTGTCAGAGTCCTGTGGGGAAGGTGAGATGGTCCCTCACCATTTCCCCTGAAAACCTTGTGTCTGATGTCACAGCCTGCGCAGGGGCAGATAATAGAGTTTATGTAAAAGTAGGATTTAATGGATGACAGTCTCATTAGAAGGAGCACCTACTTTTCTTGAAGCAGCATCTGCGTAGCAAGCTTGCTATTTTTATGTTTGTCTTTTCAAGAGTCGAAAACAGGGTATCTGCACTCCCATGTTTATTGCAGTGTATTCACAACAGCCAAGCTATGGAAACTACCTTAGTGTCTGTTAACAGATGAATGGATAAAGACAATGTGGGGGGGTATATATGTATAAATATACACAATGAAATATTATTTAGCCACAAGAAAGAAGGAAATCCTGCCTTTTGCAACAACATGGATGGACCTCGAGGGCATTAGGCTGAGTGAGATAAGTTAGACAGAGAAAGACAAATACTATATGATCTCACTCATATGTGTAATCAAAAAAAAAAAAAAGCTGAGCCTTTAGAAGTAGAATATAATGATGGTTACCTGGGGCTGAGGGATGAGGGAATTGGGGTCAAAGGGTACAGACTTGAAGTTAAATAAATAAGTTAAAGATAAATAAGTCCTGGTGATCTAAGGCATGCCATTGTGATTATAGTTACCAGTAATAAGTTGTGTACTTCAAAACTGCAAGAAACTAGATCTTAAATGTTCTTATTACCAAAAAAAAAAAAAAAAAAAAAGATAATTATGTAAGTTGATAGAGGTGTTAGCTAATGCTATGATGGTAATCATGTTGCAATATGTAAATACATCAAATCAAGATGTTGTCCCCTTAAACTTACACAATGTTACATGTCAGTTATATCTCACTTTTTTTTAAAAAGAGGCAAAATAAAAGGATTGATAGAATTTGTGGAAGGGTTAAGGCCTCTCCGATGCAAGTCCTTAGTGTTCCTTCTGCAGGAAGGGAAGCTAACTGCTTCCTTCCCGCCTTCCTTCTGCTTCATCTATTCTGAGCAGGAGGGAGGGTTTTTTGATGACAGATCTTCCAGATCTCTGTAGAAGTTCTCAAATTTCAGTATGCGTCAAAATTCCCAGATGGGCTTGTTAAAAATGCATTCCTCACACCCCCAGATTCTCAGTTAGAAAGCCTGCTGTAGAGATAAGAATGTACCTTTTCTGCAGATTCTTGAGGAAATGCTCAGATAGGTGTTCCAGAGGGGTCACACTTTGAAAGACTTTCTCTATATGATGCCACTACCCACCCCCCATAGTTCTCCATAGAAAGGAGACAGTAGATACATAAGGAGTCACTAAAAGAAAATATCACACTCCCCATTTCAAAGTATAAGCTGCCCCTTAATTTACTGGCAAATTAGAGGAGTTGGCCTTATGGAAAGAGTGCTGGATGAAAAGTTAGAAACTTGATGCCCAGATTTGACTCTATTTCCTAGCTTCGTCTTCTCCAGCCATTAAATTTTCCCACTCCTTTGGTGTCCTCTTCTGGGAAATAAGGATTTTAATAGTGCTGTTTCTGCTTATCTCACAAAATTCTTGTGAAGATCAAATGAGATAATGGTTATGGAGGTGCTTTATGAAATATTATGCAAATGTAAATAATTATAATTATACCTTGTCTCGAATTAGAAATGATCAGGGATTGAACTCCACAACCGCCTAGATCTTTCACAGTGCTAATCCCTGTTGTTAGGAAAGGGGTTACACAAATGTCATTCAGTGCCACGCTTTACAGCTATTTAAGGGTCTACAAATACCCCCAGCCTTCCTTCTGCTTCACCGTAGCTGCACATGCTCGTCCGAGATGGTAGTGGGGGCGGTTTTAATGCTGTTCTTTTACTGGGGCAGTCATCTTGCTTTCTGGGCTATTTCCTATTTTTATTGTGTTTGCATTTATAACAAGTGTGTTTCTGTTGGCGCTTGTCTCAGTGTCTCTGCCTTGATTATCCTCACAGCTGGATCTGTTTCCTCCATGAAATCTTCTCTTAACCCTCCTACCCAGACACACCATCACAAGTTTGAGTCTCTGCTCCCTCCCATGTGCACTCTGTGTTTATGACTGGACGCTGCCTCCCTGCAACATGAACTCTTTGGGGATGTAGCTCACATCTGGATCACAGTCTGGTCCCTGCATTTATGCATGGCTCGTTGTAGGCGCTTGATAAAGAGTGAGTGCATGAATGTAAGAACAAGTGAATGAGACAGTTCCTGACAGATGCAATAAGAAAGTCAGCCGTCTCAGCCCCATCAAAAGAAGTCTGGTGTGAACTCTAATCACCCCAAGCCTAACCCTGGCTGTGAAATGACTGTGCTGTGACATTCACCAGAAGTAGGTGCCTTGAGGTTTGTGTGGTTTCCAAGTTGCGAGGCTCCTTTTTCCTTTCCTGTGCTGGCCCAGGTGTGGAACTGCCACTTGCTTTCATTCTCTACTCTCTAGTGTGCCTACTTGCCCGCCTGGTGTTCCAGACCTTCGGTCTCACCTAGTTTTGACTAGCCCAGTTTCTAGAATTGAGTGTTAATTCTTTTCATCACAAATATCATTTAATTGCCTACCACTGAACTCCTCTTAAGCATAGCTAGTGGCTGCCTCGTTCCCTAACTCTTGGTCTGCCTTCTCGATTTGACTGATTAACTGCCACACGTGTAGCCATTCTCCCATCCTGCACACTCCGACACGCTCCTGATCAGTTACAGCGAAGAGCATGGGTAAGACTGCACAGCAGGAAGATACTTGGGACCATGTTCGGGACATGATGAAACAACCCTCTGTCATATCTCTGATTGCCCTACCATCCTTGCTAGGACCTGCCTGTGCAACCAGATTTTCATCCTCTAACCTGCCGAGTCCATCACCCTTGTGCACAAACTCTGCCTCCTGGTCCTGTGATGCTGAGATCCTAGCAGGCCTCGTGCACTCACTGAGCTTGGCTGCAGACATGTGAATGACAAGAGAAGGGAAAAACTCGTCTTGATTTTCACCAAGCCTTGTGAGGAGAAATGTATTATTTTGATTAAAAGCATGGGCTCTGGAGCCAGACTGCTGAGGTTCTAATCCTAACTCTGTCACTTTACAGATAGAATGATGTGAGCAAATTCTATGTTTCCTGTGTCTCAGTTTCCTCCTCTTGAAAGTGAATATGGTAATACTACCTACCTCATAGGGTTACTTTGAAGATTAATGATTTGAAATGTGCAGAACATTTAGAACAGTACCCATCTGAATCCTAACCATTTAGTCTCTAAAAATATATGTGCTGCTCCAGGATATACTTAATGCTATTAAAAATAATCAGTGAACAATATTCATGAGTCAATGATAGAATTAAATAATTGAATATAAGTAAATGAGGAATGGGGTGGAAAGATATCCCTCATGGCAGAATTCAAATTAGTGAGTGTAGAAAAAATGATGAACATAGAGAAAAAAAAATCATCATCTGGTCAACATCACAGTAATCATTGTTTTAGGCAAATGTCGTCAGTGGATGCTAAACTTCGTGTGTTGAAGTAATGAGAAATAGGGTATTTTCATGTTGTGAAAGTACCTCTCTACCATGTGCTTAGCTATTACAAAGAAGGAAATAGTAACTTGGTATCGGAGAGACCAGACAAAAGTCATCTTAACCAAGTGATCAAAATGAGCATCATTAATAATGAGACACATCAATATCGTCTGCCTCTTGATATGATTCCCTGCGAGGGCTCAGAATAACTTCTGTGATAGTCTCACCAAAAGTGCATAATCTAAATTTAATCAGGAAGGATTGTAGACAAACCCAAATGTTCTACCAAATAACTGGCCAGTATTCTTCAACAATGACAGTCACCCAAAACAAACGAACACTGAATATCTGTCTTAAATGATAGGAAATTTAAGGAGACATGACAACCAAATGCTGTATATGAGCCTAGACTGGATCCTTGTCTAGAGAAAAGTATTTAGTGGAGAAACTGAAAAACTGAAAAAATTCGGTAGACTAGGTATCAGTTTAGAATTGAAGTCAGTTCCTTGGTCTTGAAAATTATACTTGGTTATGTAACATGTTAGCACTTGGGGAATCTGGGTGAAGGCTACATGAGAATTATTCGTACTATTAGTGAGATTTTTATAAGACTGAACTGATCTACCATATGCCAAGAAAGGTCCTAATACTACTTCTGTGATGGTTGCATAAAGCAGACACAGGGGTTTACACTCCAGGAGCTAACAGTCTAGTAAAGGATATAAAATGACAATGTAAAAAGTGCTCAACACTATGAGCTATTTAACTTTAATTTTCTATAAATGTTAGAAGTAGAGAAATAAAAAATACTTAATGAACAAGACAGCATTTTAGCTGCACTTTGCATGACATCTGGGACTGGAGCGTGTAAATTTAAATGGGAGAGGGGAAGTCTGGTGATAACGATGGCATTACCAAGGAGCCAAGAGCAGGTAACTTCAGTGAGAGGTTCGTTGTGGAGCATTGGGTATTTGTAGGAGGTAAGTGGGACATGGGTATTGAAGTTTCATTGGAAAGTGTACTGAAGACATTGACAAAATGTCATCATTTCATCCAGTCAATAAGGATCCATGGAAGGAATTTGAATAAGATGACACTGAGATCAGTAAGCAGAGAGGTGTAAGGGTGACTGTGTCAGATGAGATGGAAATGAGGGTGATGGCACAAACCACTGGCTAGTTTATGTTATTTAAATGTGCAGCATTCAGAGAAGGAAAAGTAGTCTACAGGTATAAGCGTTGCTTTCTTAACTGTGAAATAGTTATTCATGTTTAAATTGACCAATCAAGAATTGTGGAAGAGGTCCTGCCATTCAAAGAGGCACATGGTGGGACTGAAGAGTCATCTCATAAACAGCTGTATCACCAACACATTAGCTACTCAGCTCTCCCAAACAGGAGATGTGGACAGTTGTACATAAAGGCTTGGAAGTGGATGAGTATTTTATTATAATTTAGAGAAGACAGCATGTCAAATGCAGTCCAGGAAACTGAGGACACCATTTTACTGAGGTTCTGACCATTGAGTTCTCCATAAAATTTCTTAAATATCCACTTACTGCACAAGTGTTGAAACATAATACTTAGATTACCAGCTTTACATTACCTAATAAATCTTTTTATACCCTATTCTCATGTTTTATATTCAGAAGAGATTTTATCATTATGCTAAAGTAGAATTAATAAAATGATAACGCTATAAAAATACAGAAACATGAGCTTAAACATTTCAGAAATGCTCTGTGACTTCAAATGTTGAAATAGCTCACAATGTTTTGCTTCAAAACTGAATAACTGAATTTTTAAAAATCTATTTTCACTAGGTAAAACTTCCCAACTTCCTTCATTCTAGTTTGTTCACTTTCATATGCCTGGTTCAAAAATATTGTAATTATGAATTTTACATCCCACTTCTTTATCACTTTAACATTTTTAATATTTTTCTGTGTGTTACGTGATTTTCTTATATATTGGCTTCAGTGACGGCAAAATATTACATCATGTGGCTAAACATACTTACCTTAATCATTCTACTACCCCTGGAGATAAGGGCTGTTTTTACTAGTTACTATAAGCAATGCTAAAACAAATACCCTTGTGCATATAAGTAGTTTTTTTTCTAAACTAAAAAATATTAAGTATTTAGAAGTATTCACTTCTAAAGTAATGTATGTTCTAGTTCCTAAAAGTAAAGTTAGTTTATTTAACTGACCAAGAAATATATGGCATTTTTGTCATTGGATTTTCATTGTTAATAATTAATATTGTTCAATTTGGTGAAAGTTATTAAAATCATGAATACATTTGTTCCGAAGTCTAGAGAAGGAGATCTTCTAAAGATACACAGCAAATGCATACAAAAGATAAGAACGTGAACTAAGGTTCCTAATGTTCTTAAAACTTTCTTTCAAAATATTTGTTTAACAGCATACCATGAGCCAAAATCATCATTTCCATCTCTTAGGGACTAAGATGAGTAAGACAGGCCCCGTCTTTGCCCTTAAGAAGGTTACAGCTCACAATGGAAAATGGACACAAACATTCATTTTTAGTATAGTAAGCTCTGTTAGAACATACTGAGGTTATCATTTGATAAAAATTATTAATATCAACTTGAGTGTCTGGTATTAGATTCTTGATGTGGAATATTAACCCTATAATAATCCTATGAGATATAAGTAAAAGTAGGCCCTCCTAACAGATAAGGAAATTAAGAATTAGAAAAGGCAAACAATTGCCAAAGGTACATCAATGATCAGGATTCAGACCTAATCTCATGACTCCAAATTCCCTTTTATTATTGAAAAACCAGCACGGTCATGTCTTGTTTCTTTAATTTCTTTAAAAAATGGAGGTATATTTGACGTGTAAAATTATGTTAGTTTCACAGGTAAAACATGATTCAATATTTGTACACACGGAGAACTGATCCCCACAATAATTCTAGCTAACATCTGTCACCTTACATAGTTACAAAACTTTTTTCTTAGGACAAGAACTTTTAAGATCTTGCAACTTTCAAATGTGCGATATAGCGCTATTAACTAGAGCCACAATACTGTACATGACATCCCTATGACATTTATTTTATAACTGGAAGTTTTGTACTGTTTGACCTTCTTCATCCATTTCTCCGTGTCCAGGCACAATATCTGGCATTCAAATTCTTTCTTTCTCTAGTGGCCTTCTCTTTTTAAAATCCTGGATTCCACAATCAATTTATTGAGGTAGCCTAGTGGTCCAGGGTTTGGTTTGATCTAGCCAGTACATTTATTTCCAAGATGAAGAGACAGATTTGGAGGCTCCGGGACAAGCTCGCACAGCCTCAACATGGGAGCCTTGGGACAGGGGCCAGAGCTTTGCCAGGACTCTTGATGAACTCTGCTAGCTCATTCTCAGTGTATCGGTGACAAATACCTTTGCATGCCCAATGGCATGGCTACCAATACCACAGAAGGACCACTCTAATTTTGCCATGGTGTGTTATACTGTTGCCACGCAAGGGGATTTAATGACAGAGAATCAGAAAATTATAGTTTCTCCATTTATTATCATCCTGCAGAGAAATATGCCTGAGTGGGCCAGCTGAGGGCACCACGGAAAATGCTAGCAAAGCAGGACCATGCCCTCTTCACATCCACATATTTGCAGGAAAGTTGGAAAGAAAGGCAGGGAATAGCAACTTCACTACATAGTAATCGTTTTCTTGGTTGAGGAAAGAGCCTCATAAGAGAGGGCACCTCTGGAGGGCAGCTGCTGGAATCAGCCTGTTCTGTCTGTGCCCTGACTCAGACCTGTACACCTAGCTTCTTGCAAAGTGATGCTGAGGAAGAGATAGAGAGGAGTAAGCCCCTCTGAGCCATCAGAACTTATCTTCCTTCATCTGTGTAACATTGGGTAGACACACAATCACTTTGCACATGAAAACATAAAAACCCTGGAAAAGTTAGTCTATGAGTCCAAAATTAAGACAGATTTCATATGATGTCTCAGGATGGGTGGATTTCAAGAAATTTGGGGGTTTCACTTTGTTTTTGAAAATTCCTTGTTTTTCTTCTGCATACTTGAGGTGGGCCTTATTCTTTGTGGGCTGTCAGCAGTGGAAGGATCTTTAGCAATCATAGTGTTCAATCCCTTTGATTGTGGCTAAGAGAGGCAAACAGGTTTTTCTGAGGACATAAATAGAGTGACTACAATAGATTTTCTAAGCCAGTTCAACTTTGAGAGTACTCAGTGTGTTATCAGTGTTATCACTCTGGGAGACCAGGCATAAAGGGGAAATATCACAGGAAATCTAGCCTGTATGGTTACTCTAGGCATAAAAATAATGAATATTGTGTCTTTTGAATGCGGTCATCAAACAATTTTACAAGTGCACCCGCTTTTGGACTGGGGGGGAAAGCCTGTGGCTGGATGCGCACATCTTGTGTCAGGAGGATGGAGAACGATATTACCCTTTTCTCTGTCGCCTGCACGGTCTGACATTTTGACGTTGTGACTTTGCAGATTTGAGAACAGGGTAAAAAGGTGATGAGCTGTTTTTCAGTTATAAACTAGGGGACAGACAGAAGCAGACATAGACTGGTGTCCATGCAAGTGTGAAGCTCGGTGTATACCCAGGCTGCCTCCATACCCAGGGTGCTGAGGGTGGAGGCAACAGACCAATTCCAGGCCCTGTTTAACTGTCAGAGGGAAGGAGGGCCCAGCCTACTTCCAGGTTCTTCTTGGCTTAGGGTCTGGGGAACTAAGCTTACCTCTGCGCTGGCTATTATTGCAGACTGCTATGTGGAAATGAAGCTGACAGGGAGGAACAGAAACGGGTAAGGAATGACATGGAACAAAAGAAAAGTTTTATCCGTGTGAAATCACACAACACGTTAATGGGTGCAGAAAATGTTTATCTGAGAATGTGCTGTACTTCCTTTTCCAGCAAAATGGAATGCTGGAAAAAACGACATTTTCAGGCTAAGTTAACCGACCAGGGAAGTGAGAGATTTCATTTCACTGTCAAAGGAACAGTTATCTTTGGGCAAATGAAGGAAAAGCCCATGAGACAAGGGTGAGAATGTGGTGAACATCAACATTCTAAAAAATGCAACTAAATTTATTTCTTAGAGTTATATAATGAGATGACTTCATTAGCTTGAATAACTCAAGCATTACAAAAGCAGTGGTAGCTTGAAGGAGGTTTAGTCTGCGTGTGCACATCAAGTGTAGAATCTCAATAATACAAGGCCAGTTTATGAGTAGATTATAGAATTCCTTCACTTTCATGTATGGTCATCTAATTAAACGTTAGTTTAGTGAACCTAGAATCCATCTACAGTGTCTCTCCCTGGTCGCTCAGCACGGCCATCTGGTCACCAAACACTGTCGATTCCAACTCTGGAATCCGTTTCCAAACTTCTGGACACGTTGTCGGTTAACAGTCTCTTTAAACATGCAGAATTGGCTGCCTTGACTTAGCACCTACTATACCAGGTATTGTGGAGGTTTTTTAGAAAAATAACACAGGAAACTTTTGTTTCAGGATTCTGGCATCTGTGAACGGAAAAAGAAATGATCCAAATAGTCTCAGATTTAAATCAGGTTTGCGCGTTGAGGAAGTGCAACTTCCTTTTATTTCACGAAGGAAGTCGGAAGATAGAGGACTGCCTTGGTCCACTTATGCTGTAACATAGTGTTTCTTAAATGTTAGTCACGATTGCTTCACTTATCAGAAATAATTTTTCATATCCATGTGCTGCCTATGTTATTAGTTTCTTTGTTGTTTCTGAATCAAATCACTTCCCGACTGAAATAAGTTTATTTTAGAAGGAAAATTTGCTTTACTTCTATAAATAGAACACAGGAATTTTAATAAATATAAGTTAAACATAAAAATGAGTAACTGTTGAAATCAAACTATTCATCAGTAAGTACCTGCTGCATCTTGAATTTTGCCAGGGGTCGTCAGATCACACTGTGGTAACTATTGTTCACCCACCGTCTTAGAAAAGCAGAGAAACAGGCATTTAGAGACTGGGCTGATTGAGAATGTGCAGGAAACCTCTAGGGGAGGTGGGGTTGGTTCCAGGCGCTCTTTTTTCTGCACTTTTGCTTTCACTACTGCATTTTGCTCTTACAGAAGTCAATTGCCTTCTCTAAAGCTTATTAATACCCTTGAGCTTCTCCAGAACCATAAACATTTGCAATAATAAAATCTTCTCCGGTTCCTGAGAAGTTTCTCTGCTCTTATGTAACAGACAAGCGGACAAAATATCTGCAGTCCTGTGGGGTCAACTCCCAGAAATCTTAACATCTAACCACAAAAGCTTGGCTATTTCCAGCTTTTTAATTTTCACTTGTTAATGTGTCTAAAACTACAGTGGTATAAATGGCAGCATAGCTCATTTTCTCTGAAAAGAGAAAAACCTCACAGTTAGAAATTTGCTGGGCTCTCAAGGTATGCCCTGTAAGACGACCCCCAACCCCCAAGATGCTCAGCTGCAAACAGAGAGGATTCAGAGTCAGAAAAATCTGGGTTCCAGCCCTCACAATACATGGTCTGAGGAAAGTATTTCATTTCACTGAGTGTCAGTTTCCATAGACCAAAGTGTATATATATATATATATATACACACACACACATACATACATACACACACATTATATATATGTGTATGATGGGAAAAATTATTCCTCATCTCAAAGTGTATACTTTTGTGAGGCTTTGCAGAACCTTCGGGGACAGATGGGAGCATACTATATACATTTAAACTATTCCATGGAAAACTTTCAGTTACATCTATTATATTTAAGATACTGTTGTGTTGTAGATGCTGAGCACATGTGGTTCTTGCTTTCAAAGAGCTTGCAGTATAATGAGGAAAATAATGTATAAACACCCAAGAAATGACACAGTATAATACAAAGTGTTGCTTGAACTGATAGCAACTAAACATTTTTAATCTGCCATTATATCCATTATTGCTAAACAGTTTTCTTGGGACATCCTAATGAAATCTACATGGCAGGATCAATAAATTATACTAAAATTAAAAGGTTTAAGAAATCCAGGGGAAAAAAGAGAGAGAATGCACTAAAGTAATCACAGCTCCAAAAGGATCTTTTCTTTAAAAAAAAGATCCTAATTTAAGGCATCTCTGAGGTCACCCAGTCCAAGAAAACCATAGCCAGGACAGGTCTCCAGGGCAGAGTGAGTTCTAACTGCTTACATGCAGAGTCAAGGGGATGGAATGAGGTTTCATGTTCTGAAGCCAACAGTGTTTTGCATGGGAAGGATTACTTCTGATGTTTAATCAAAGATCCCTTCATCTTCTTTCTCTGTGTATTCTCTCCCATTCTGAATATTTTTCTTTAAAAAAAAATGGTCTCGCAATAGCAGGACAAGGAACTTCGGTGTCAGGCATTTCTTAAATGGATAACCCTGCTCTCTGAATTGATGTTTCCTCATCTGAAAAATAAGGCGACCGTATTTACTTTGACAGATTAGTATAAAGATGAAACAAGGTAACACTGACAAAATGTTTAGAACACAGCACAGTATTCAGGACATAGTAGATAGTCAGTAAATGTCAGTTCTTCCCCAGAGTCCATGTTAGAGATTATAATATATTGTGCAAATACTGTGGATTTCTTGGTTTTTATATATTTATAACACCTATTCATAGCACTACACCCTACTTATTCTTATTGTACTTATGGTCATTGGTTCATTCATTAAAAAAAAAAAAAAATTGATTGATGTGTCCATGGAATAGATCTTGGAATCTAGACGTTAATGGAACAGAGTCTTGTGCTCAGCAAGCTTGCAATCAATCATAAGAGACATACATTACAACTACTAGTTTCGATGCAACTTTGTAAGCGCTATGATGGAGGCATATACAGTGTGTGATAGGGCTCAGAGGAAGGAGTGCTCAGATTTGATTGTGGGCAGGGATGTTCCAATGAGGAAATGGATGAATAATGTCCGTGTTAGTCAATGAAGAAAGAACTAGAATGTGATCCAAGAGAACCTGGACAAATCTTACTTTTGGTCTCATTTTTGTGAAATGTCCCTAATGATACGGGCCTTGATTCAGTGGTCCTAGGTCATCTTAGACTGTAGCTAGGACAGTCTCACTCTGTTTATAGTCTAGAAGATATTCATGCTGACAACTGTTGGGGAAGTCAGAAAACTCATATCCATTTTTATAAGACCTTATGCTATCTAGGATGAACAAAAAGAATGATTATTTCAATAAACTACTCTTGAGCAAATATGACCTTGCTTAAAACTGTTTGGACCTGATTCCTCAGTTAATTTCAGTAAACTTAGGTCTAGTGACTGTTCCATGCCAGCCACTGGAGACAGAGCAGTGAACAAGACAGTTTCATCACTAATGTCACTCCCAGTCTCAGGAGAAGACAGGAAGATAAACAGAAATATTCCAGTGATGTTGGTGTAATTTGGTAAAGGATAGCCAGTCTCAGTCACTAAATACTGGCTGAACATTTGTACCATGACATGGAACTACACAGGCAGCACAGAGACACAGTTGACTTCAGGGCTGGGAGTTCACAGGGGAGTTCATTACCTGGGGAAGGTTACATCCAAGTTGTATCAAGAAGAATCCCAGGTGATTTGCCAGGCAATGACGGTCTTTCAAGCAGTAAAGGAAGCCTGAACAATGTCACAGGGCTGTAAATCAACATGGTGACCTGAAGAATGAGCATGACTTCAGGTGGTGAAGATGGAGCGAAGGGGGCATGAGGCAAATGCGTAGAGCACAGGGGATGTTTAGGGCAATGAAACTATTCTGTGCCATATTGTAACAGTGGATAAATGTCATTACACATTTGTCAAAACATAAAATATACAATACAAAAAGTGAAGTCTAAATGCTAACTGTGGGCCTTAGTCAATAATGTACCAATATCGGTTGATCAATTATAACAGATACACTGTGCTAATGCAACATGTTAATAACAAGGGAAACTGGCGGTATAGTGAGGAGATTATATAGGAAGTCTGATAAATTTTTCCATAAACCTGAATCTGCTCTAAAAAAATATTGTCAATATCAATTTAAAAAAATAAATAAATCATGGCATAGCCATGAGTTGCTAGAAAGCCCAAACTAAACAGACTATTTGGTCATACGGCAAGCAATGGGAGATTTCTGGCTCTTTGCCCAGGGACCTCCCTTGTTCTCAGTGCGGAGAGATTTATTGTGCCAGCACCTCCCAGACAAATGTGAGCGACTGAGGAAGTAGAAGCAGCTGCACCAAGAGCTCTGTGTGTTACGGTCTTTGAAAAATACAAAAGCTACCATGGAATGATCCCTCGCACTTCTGGATTTTCCTTCTGCTCAATGCTTAGAGATGTGTCCAAAACACAGTCACAGCAAGGGCCCTGGAGCGGGACGGAGCAGTGTCAAAAAGCGAGGCAGATTCCCCAGGAAGCTATGAATGCTGGAGGCGGATGTTACATCAGGTCATCAGGGCCCTCTGTGCTAGAACCAACTCAAATTATCACAGTTTTACAGGAGCGGCTCATTAATATCATTCTGCTACTCCACACCCGTCCCCCGCAAAAAGGCGAAAACCAGAGAAAGGTACGAACACAATGCCAGATATGGTTACAGGCTAACTGCACAGGTGTTAATTGTTAGCGATTCTCAGCCACGCCATATAATCTTGGCTAAATGTGGACCGAGAGAATATTCAGTTATTTGATGTTTTCTTCTCATTGCTTTGCTAATTGATTTAGAAATGTGAATTGACCCAATGCTCAGTGAAGGGCCATGTGTTCAGCTTGTGATAATTAGATATCACTAGTCATTCAGTCACACCTTGTATCCCTGGTCTGTTTTTCTGGGAAGAAATTAAGAAGCAATGAGGTGTGTCTTCATAAAAGTGAACAGTCTTTCAAATTTGCATCTAGTATTTGTGAAGAACAAAAGCTGTCTTTTCCTTTGTCAATTTCTTTTCACGTATTTGATGTTCTTGGTACAACAGGACATCCTCGTCTGTATTAACCTGAGGAGCATAACCGTTTTATTACAGAGAGAGATGTCATAAATGCTTTGCATTCATTTCTAACAGTCAGTGGCTGGATGTCAGTCACAAACTGTCAGCTACTTAGATGGCCCACGATCAAGCTGTTGATGTACATTTGTAACAGTATGATTCTGGAGAGGTTTATCCTTGTTTGGAATAATTGCTATTTAGCTTAAAAGTATAAATATGCATGATTAATGCCACTGACAATGAAAGATAATGCTACAGCTATGTTAAACTATGTTTTTGTAGTTGCTAATTTGCACTAAACGTGTTTGTCTGAATTAGGAAGAGAAATCTCACTTTGGAACAGTTCCTAGTTCTGTATTCCTCAGTTAATAAAATCAAGAAAATACAAAACAATGCATTTGTATGTTTAGATTCCCAAATGCTGCTGAGGTGGCTGTAATGATCAGATGCTGTAGTGACCAGAAAGGTCCAAGGACCTTTCGTAACCCCGTATTCCCACCAGAAAAAGGTGCAATTCCTAGAAAGAAGGAAAGTTGCTCTTTCCATGATATAAATACTATTATCGCTAACCATTATTGAGTATGCTTCTGTGTTGCAGGCAGGATGCTAAATGTTTTACATGGATTAAATGTATTCCCATTTAATCTTCCAACAATCCTAGATTAAAGTTCTGTTATTACCAAATTTGTAGCTGAGGAGAAAAAGATTCAAAAAGGTTAAATAAAGTGCTTAAGTTCACGCAGGTAGCAAAGTGGCAATGCCAGGATTTGAAAGCACACATTAAAATGCTACGTCAGAGGGGAAGGTAGAGCTCGGTGGTGGAGTGTGTGCTTAGCATGCACAAGGTTGTGGGTTTGGTCCCCAGTACCTCCAATTAAATATATAAACAAATAACCTAATTACCTTCCCCCTAAAATTAAAGATTTAAAATATACATTTTTAAAAAGTAAAAAAAATGCTACGCCCTGGTTCTCCTATATTAACCACTGTATATTTGTTTCTGCCTTATGGAAAAACACATCTGAGGTTTTGTAGAAATTACTGAACTCTTGTCCCTCTCAGCAGGGACTAGTTTTGAGCCAAGACTGGTTTTAAGCTCAACATGAATCACCCCCTTCCCCCTCACCACCACCACACACACACACACACACACACACACACACACACACACACACACACACACACACTCTGGTAGTGACTGTCCTACAGAAACTGCATGAGTCTGAGTCCACAGAATGGTCTTTAGACAAGGCACGTGACAATTTTCAGAGACATTCGACAGAGAGATGCCCTCCAACATTCTTTTAAACTTTTTCTAAAACATGTTGACTTCATTTTGGATGAACTGGACGTCTATCCATTACAGAGAATGTCCAGTGGTCTTTTATAGCAAACAGTCTGTTTTTATTAACTAAAAATGGGAAAGGTCTGAGCAAGCAATAGCTCACGTTAGCTTCACATTGACAAAAGGAAGAAGGGGTCAGCAGATGTTCTAAAACAAATGTATCTTTTGTTATTGCTCCCAATCTGTTTGCCCAGGCTGTCAGTAAGGTACCTCAGCCAGTTACCTCAGTGTCTGTTTCTCATGCCACTTATCCTGGAGGGCTGCATGGAGGAAGCCTCGTGCTCTAAAACGAGCTTTGTTGAGATTGTACCCTGTCCAGGATGGGTATCTGGTTATACCCACATTAAGTATGTTTCAAGCCAAAACTATCTTGGTCATGATTTGTAGGGTTCAACTTCACAGCCTTCTTCACCCAGCTAACTGTGTGAGAGGCAGGGTCTAGGCAGTTTTTTAAAGTGAATGGCAGACTGTCGGACAGATACTCCCTCAAGCACTTTGTGCAAGAGGCTGAGTGGCCTCTTAACAGGTTATTTACATTTAATGAAAGGATGCTCACCCCTCCCTTCACTTCATTGTCTGCTCAGGACAACTGAGATCCTGATGAGATCTGCACTCCTCAGTCAATATAAAAGACTCCCACTCCAGGCTCTTTCCAGAGTATTATCTTGAGTTCACTGCCACACATTGGATGTTAAAACAATATTCAAGAAAAAGGCTTAGATTTTGTATAGCAGAGCCACACCGCTGTTCCCACCCCCTGTGCCTCTCTCCATAATTTTGTACATGGCATTCATTTATTCCACGAATATCCACTGGATACTTCTTGAATGCCAGGGCCTGTTTTCAGCCCTAAGGATATAGCAGTGAACAAAACATATGTCTCCTGCTACTATATATAAAATAGATAAACAACAAGGTCCTACTGTATAGCACAGGGAACTATATTTCAATGCCTTGTAATAGCCTACAATAAAAAACGATATGAAAAGGAATTTATATATATATATATATATATATATATAACTGAATCACTATGCTGTTTATACCAGAAATTAACACAACATTGTAAACTGACTAGACTTCAATTAAAAAAAAAAAGGACACAGGGACTTCTCTTGAGCCTAAGGAAGAAAAAATAAATATAAAACAGAAACATATTGCTGTCTTCATGGAGGTTATAGCCTAGTAAGGAGAGACAAGCAGTGAAGAGATAAACAAGTAATGTGTATGCCATGTTAACAGTAACAAGTCCTCAGGAGAATGCTGTAGCGGGGAAGTAGAGAGTGATGTACATGGGATGGGATGGAGCCCTTTTAAACAGGATGGCCAAGCATGCCTTATCATGGAGGGGGCTTGGAATAACAACTGGAAGCAGGTGAGGAGTTTAGTCAAATGTCACCTTCTCCACAAGATCTTTTCGGGAGCCTGTACGTTATCTGAGAAAGGAGTCCTGTGTCTGTTCGGTCATTATTGAATGTATACTGAGAGTTAAGCCTTTAGAGTAAAAAGTGAATTAGACCCCGTGCTCTCCCTTATGTAAGAGTAAGGAAAATGGTCATAAATAAATAATTGCAATGCTCTAAAATATGTAGATATAGAGACAAAAAAAGGAAAATGGAAAATGGGAAGACAGAGAAGCAAACTGAGCCCAAGGGGAATATAAGAAGACTTTGGGAGAAAGGTGATATTTGAACAGAGAATTAAAAGATGATAACCCCTAATTATAACAGCTCATCTTTTCCTTTCTGCCAGAGAAAATTTCTACAAAACATGCTTTCTCCTCTTTACATTTCAAATTACATCAGGAGTATATGAATACATCTCCACTGTAGAACTTCCCAACGGAAACACGTAGCGTAAGTGTGAAAGCTACCCACCACCGGCTCGAAAGCCTGGGTCTGACCACGTTGTTTTGCTGAAAATGCAGGGGGAGTGAGTAAAAGAAGACAATTTATTTACTCAGTAAATACGTATTGAAGGCTCACTGCGTAGTGAGCACTGTGTTGAGTGTACTGAATACAAGTGTTAGGCAGCATGGTCCCTGCCCTCAAAAAGCGTACAGTTCAGTGATTCCAGGCAAATAGAACCCCACGTACAGGCATTGATTTGTAAGGAAACATGGTGCCTTCAAGTGGTTTGATAAAACCAGAAATTACACCACATCTCACAGACTGTTTCAGGGGTTAAGTCTTGAAAGAGACCCAGGGGCTAGATTATAAATCTGGAAAGACAGCCAAGGTCTAGATTATAAAGGATCTTACATGGTAACTGAGGCATTCGGATTTTAAAAATATTTTCTCTGAGGAGCCTTTAGAAATTACAAGAGTGATACTTTGCATGTTCATGGCTCTTTTGACTAAATAAAAGCCACCTCAATATTTTGATAAATTTCCTTAAAATCTTTCTAGTACATTAACATATTTTATTTTAATTAATAACATAATTATCATTCTGACTGGAAGTAGTTATTACAGAAATTATGGAAAAACACAGAGAAGTATTGGGCGGAACACAAAATACATCTGTAATCCAAACACATAGACAAAAATGCTAACATTCTGATGTATTTCTTTCAAACATACATTTTCCTAAATGTGAGGATTTTTTTTTAGTGTGTCATATATGCTTACTAGTGTACATGGGCATTTTCCCATGTCTTCAAATATTCTTCAAAAACAATGTAATGACTAAAGAATAATACTCCGTTGTATGGAAAGGTCTATTTTACTAACTTGGTGCTAATTTAGGGTAGAGTTTTAAAACATGGGCTGAGGAGTCAAACAGAAGTAGGCTTGAGTCCTTGCCCTGAACCTGCCCACTGGATGTCTCAAGGAACTCAGTCTTGAGAAACCTCAATTTCTTCATCATTAAATGGGGATCATTAAAAAGGGATCTAGTTTATAGGGTTCTTACGAAGATTGAATAAACTGTGGAAAAAAGTTTCAAAGCATAGTGCTTGGCGATACCAACCTTTCAATAAATACATATTAATTACCACTAACAAATATAATTATTATATGTAATAAATCATTAACAACTATTTTCCTGATGTTTCAGTGTTTATAAAGCAATCTTAACACACACAAAGACTAACAGATGTTTTTATTAATATATAACCCTTTATAGGTACTAACGTCGGCTTTTCCGTGATGGAGAGCTGATTCCTCCTGGTGCACACCACAGAAGGCCGTTTTTGTGCTGAGTTCTTTCTCAGGAAAGGAAGCATCACATTGTGTAGCTTTGCCAGTCAGGCCCAGACATACATGATGATTTACTGCTTTTCTAAGTAGGAAACATTAGACATAGAAGCAGCTGGACTGGCTTGGTTTTCACAAGAAGTCTAAGTCACCCCAAGTTAGCCAAACCTGACCAAACAGCCTAGGGAATGCACCTCTGCCCTAGGCCACTCAGGATTTGGGCAGGTGCTGGCCCAGGCTGCCGTGGCTTTCCAGACCAAGCTCTCCTCCTTCCCAGCAACTCTCCTCCTTTGTGCCCTAGTGTTCCTCCTGAGAGCCATGTCCCGCTGGCAGAACCATACGTCTTTTTTTCCCTCACTATTTTTGCAAGAAACTTTTAGAATCATAGAAAATCAGAGAATTCTAAAGCTGGGAAGGGATTTTAATGTGCATCTAATTCAGGGCTTCCTAAATATGGCTGCGAATCAGGATGATCTTGGGCTACGATCAAAACAGAAATTCTCAGACTCAACCCCAGGTCGCCTAATTCTGTATTTTTACTGTGCCTCATGTGTTATTTTTACATACAACCAGGTTTAGAAAACACTAATTTGATCTATCTTCCCACCTAAAATAAAGCTGTGAGCTATTTCAGGCAGGAATTGTATCTTCCCTCCATTATGTCCCTCATCCCTAATCCTGCATACCCAGTACAGAAATCCAGAATTGCCACTTAATAAACAACTGTTGAAAAGAATATGAAACCACACTATATCCTGAGAATTTACTTATTTGTGTATTGTTTACCCATCCTTGTTTCAAAAAGGATTCAAGGCAGCTTACAAATATTCGTGTAAAATCTCTCTCCACTCTGAATCAGGAAAGGATTCGCTTGTAGAATAATCCTGGGGGGATCAGCAGCTCTTTCTGCTTCCTAGACAAATTCTAATCCTCAACTGGTAACATCTAACTTACTGAGAGTTGTAGATATTTTTTCCTTTTATGAAAAATGTCATCACGGAGATGTGTTATCACATAGTTAAAAAATCACATGTTGTGCAGTAAGACAAACCTAGATTCGTATCTTCTTCTATGCACCCTGCCTAGCCCAGGGGAGCTCTAAAGTCCTGGGAAATAAATTGTTCTTTGCTACGACTTCTTCAAATGCAAGATTCAATTCAACTTATTTTCGTCTCCCAAATATTTATTGAGCATCTAGTATGTGAGGTACTATTTTAAGCACTTGAGGAACAAAACAGATAATGACCCTTATGATGCTTTTTTTCTACAAGGCATAATTATGCCTATTTCAGAGTAGTATCATGAGGTTGAAATATACATAAAGGCTTCTTATATTCGCAAGTGTTCCATAGATGTTAATCTCTTCCCCACTTTTGACTCTCTTCTAGTAAAACACACACCCCAAAGTACCATTGAGAAGATAAGTCTCCCAAATGTCCCTTTTCAAAAACAAAAAACACAAAACACAACAACCTCTAGTTCTGAAGAAAAATCAGGCAGAGGCTGGAGTCCAAAAAAAGTCCCTTGACCTGTATTTAGGCTCTTTCTTCCATGCAGAACTAGTGGAATTTACAGTCATGTTTGGAATTTTTCAACTCGATTAGACCCAGGCAGGAGCGAGTAGTCACATTCTTACAGAGTTCTAAATGCAGCTGCACTAGAGATGCATTCAATATACATCAACAGGAAATAGGCGTCCAGACTCATTCTCGGGCTCATGAAGCTCCATCTCACAAGGTTATTTATGAAGTGACTGCAGACGCACTTGCAAGCAGCAGAGGCAAACTGATTACCATCTAGGTGATGATCAAGCTGCAACTACATCTCGAAGAGGGCAGCCCAGGAATTTGTAAAACCGCCTGGCTCTTCAATGCTATACAGCTGTACCTATGAGCTCTAAGACATGCTCTAGATTTCCATCACTGTCTCCCAGAATGTCTCCATCAAAATAATTTTCCTCCATTTTTACCCTGAATGAATACCATGCTTCTAAAGTTAGAGACGTTGATGTCACATTTTGAAGCTGACTTGCTAGCTGACTTTCCCACCCTGGCACCTCCACCCATGCCTAATATTAGGCATGTCTTTCCTACTCTTTAAGAATCTTCCTACCCCTCCCCTCCTACCCACCACTGTTCTAATTGTCCCTCAAAACCTAGTTCATGGCCTCCATCTTTTATAAAACCTTCCACAGCCCCCCTGCAACCCATGATACCTCCTCCACTTTCTAAATTTCTCCAAAATTTATTCTCTATGCCATTCCTTCACTAGTTAACTGAAACTATAAAACAAAGCCCTTAAGTCTGTATCAAATTAGGAACCATGATTGAAAGAGGTGAAAACTAAAATCTATGTTCTTTTCACAAAAACCTTTAAAAAAAACTTTGATAAGTTAATTATAGCCCATAAGATTCATAAATCTTAAAATTTCACAATGTCAATCTTGTTCCTGTATTGTCTTTTTAAAAGGTACAATTTTCAACTGAAAGAAAAAAATATTATTTTCTTAAATTTTATGAAGAACTATCCACAATTTGGTGGATTTTTAGAAATCTTTGGAAGTGTTTTCCTCCTATAGCATTTTAACCATTTAGGTCCCCAAATGAATCCAAGTCACCAAAGATGGCCCTGGGTGCCTGAGCCAAGTTGCACACTTCCCCCTGGAGAAAAAGACTACTTTTCCTCCTTCCATGGAACATTTACAGCATCACATTCATGGCTCTGACATTCTCATCTCTGGTATACAGCAAAAAGTGTCTGTGCCCCAGGACAGGAAAAGAAGATTCTTGTCCTCCTCTGTTCTGTCACTGTGCAGCACATGTCGTGGTGAGACCTGTTTCCTCATGAGCCTTTCCTAATAAAAATAAAAACAGTCATCATTAGTTGAGCACTTATTGCGTGACAGACACTGTGCTCATGCTTTATAACTATTGACCTCTTTCATCAGGGTTGTGATACAATTATTCTCCCATGACATGGGCTATGGCATGACAAAAATGGAAGCTTGGAGAGCTAGAATCAGGTTACTTACCAAAGTTCTTACTCTTCTTTTTGTGTATGTATATGTGTGTATATAGACATATATACATATATATATACACACATATATATAAATATATATATTTGAAGTGTAATCAGTTTACAATGTATCAATTTCTGGTGTGCAGCATAATGCTTCAGTCATACATGAACATACATGTATTCATTTCCATATTCTTTTTCACCATAAGTCACTACAAGATATTGAATATAGTTCCCTGTGCTGTACAGTAGGACCTTGCTGTTTCTCTATTTTGTACGTACTAATATCCGCAAATCTCGAACTCTCAACTTACCCCTTCCCACCTCCTTCCCCCCAAAGCTCTTACTCTTAATTGCTGCACTAGACTGTAATAAACCATTACTTCCCTTGGGAGAGAAGACATTTTTATTAATATTTATTTAGAGCCCACTTGGCTAACAGCACCTGGCTCTTTGTACATATTTAGTAAATATTTGTTATTTTGAGTAAATGTTTAAAGTGCGTTAGAGGTACAATGTGACACTATGCTTTCTGGAGTGCAGTTACAAACCCTGAGTGTTCCCAAATTTTGCTATCATCTGCTAAGATCTGCCCAAATTTAGAAGGGAATGGAAGGTAGGCATTTCTTTTTCTACAACAGGGACCTTTCTACTCCCATGCATAGTGGAAATTATTGACCAAATGTGAAAAACAAACCTCGATGAATACTAAAGGCACCAAGAAGAAAAAAACAATGCATAATTGTCAAATTTTTACGAACAGAAAGGTAACAACTTTTTGCTTTTGCTTTGGTCTTTGCAGTATTCACAGCACGTTCACAGATAAAACTGCATCGGATTCTAATGATGTTACGAGGCAAGTTATTATTTTCATTTTACAGTTCAGTGAAATTACCCTGTCCTACCAACTGTTAATGATACGGCCAAAGTCTTCTGACTCCTGGTCAATTTTTTCCTTATGGATTTATTGACATCAAACTCTAAATAGGATTCATTCTAAGACCATTCTAACCCTCAGATCATGAAGTTAGCTCTGTTATCATTCAAGACTCTTATCTTACTCCCCTCCAAGTAAGACATTAAATCACAACTCTGGTTCTACTCTTCCAGCCTTAATTTTCCCAGAGAAGCCCCAGGCTGCCCCCATACTCAACACCAGATGAAATGAATAAAACTCCAAGGAGACCACTAAAAGTGTCTCATTGAATGGTACCTTGAATAATGCATCATTCTGCTACTAAACAATAACAAAAACCGGGACTGCAGAGAATGTGGGCTCTGGTTAGTTCCTGCAACCTACAGAGCATCTCTCCTTCCTGTATCCAAATGGGATGGGGGAGGGGAGGGCTTCAGAAATGGTGACTCAAACATTTCAACCAAAGTAATGGACCTCGGAGCAGTCACTCAATATGTCAGTTGTCCGTGATTTATTACTAAATCTCAGTACCTTCTTGAAGAAGCCAAGTTACATTTTGTTATTTCTAAACTTACTTATACAGGACAAGAGAGAAGGATTGTAGGCTTGCAAGGGAAGCTCTCCTCTCTCCCCCAGTAATTACTTCTGTACCTTCTGTCACAGCGCTTTATATACTCATTCATCAAACACGTATTGAGCAAAAACTGTGTACTCCGATGGTTTCTTGAATGCAAAATGAATAAGCTATAATCCTTGCCCTGGGGAATTTACAATCTTGTGGGGAAGGGGGTGATGAGGGGAAGTGTAGATTACCATTATTAGAGTTGGTGTGTTGTGGTGGGATCGTTCTCCCTCGGTTCTGACATTGACTGGTTGTGTCATTTTTGGAAAAGTCTCTAAACTTCGATTCTTTATTCTTTGAAAGGTCAATAATATGAATCAGGAGATTAAGCATTTTTTTAATGCCTACTGTTTGCCAGACCCTGCTTGAAATGCTTTAGATGTGTTACTGCATTTAATCGTTTCATTAGACCTCATCAAAAGCTACCATGAATATTTTCATTGTATAGATGAGGAAACTGAGAGAGTAAATAACTTGCCCATGGTCATAGAGCTAACACGTGGCCCAGGTGGTGAACCCAGAAGCAATCAGGATCCAAAGCCTCTGAGCTGGAAGGGTACATGCCGGCATGAGGACCCTGGGAGCTATGAGGCAAAGGATTCTAAGCCCCGAAGCTTCCATTGCTGTTAGAATAAAGACACGTTCCTTTATAGGGAACATGCCTTCCATTTGTCACTCCAGATCCACAGCGGCCTCTTCTCCGCCCCACCCAGCGCCCTGGCTGACACACAGTGACTGCACCATGAGCTCCTTTGCCTCAGGCTGCCGAAGGACTCAGCCAGTGGGAGGCACCAGCAGCAAGCTGGGGGGAGGAAGGAGAAAGAGGTCAGGTTGTTTACTCTCCTGGTAGACTCCCTTTCTGTGCAGTTATTTTGAACTGGTTGCATCCTTTCCCAACCAGTCCTGTCCGGGGCCCCCTTTACTCGCTAGACCGGGTCTCTGTAAGGTCCCTGTTCCCTTCCCTTGCTCCTTTGCTTTCAGGCTGATAACTGGGCCCCACTATTACTAGGATGTGGGTACTGCACTGTCCTTAATGATGTCACCAAACCCTGCCTACACCGAGTAAACAGCCCCTTCATTAATCTTCCTTGAATTTTCCTAATTACCATAATCTGAGTGTGCCAGCTGTTCCCTCCTGAGATGCAGACAGGCACACTGGGTTTATAAGGCACTGAATGATCAGCATCCCTTAATAGTGTACAGTTTTCCACCTCAATTTTCAGCGCTCCCATGACACAGACCTTTTCAAACCCTTGAACTTGCATGGGACTTCTTTTTGCAGGGACTTCGCATGCACTGTTCCTTCCACCTGGAATGTCCGTTTTCAACACTATCCCCTCTCCTCCCACACGCAAACACACGCACACACACTCATACCTACGTACACAAGGCTACCTGCCGCATATAATAGATCTCAATGATACTTTTGAATTAATTAACAGAACTAAGGGCTAAGGAAAGACTGCTTTCTTCAAATTTTTGTCAAATAATTTTAATCCTTTAGAGTTGAATAACTCATTATATTTTGCAGAGCAATTTATCATAGCATGTTATATTTTTATCCACACATTCTCTGTGAGAGTGGAGAAAATGAGTTCAAGGCACTTAAGTGACTTGTCTAGGATGCTACAAGCAGTGACAGAGCTGAGTTTCTGGGAATCCATGTCCTACTATGACTGCTTTCCTAGCTCTTGAGAAAGCCAGTCCCAGGTAACATGGTCACCTGCTCAGCAAAAGTTTCTCTCAGGCCCCTAAATATAATAGAGGCTTCAATAAAATTTTCTTAGGGATGTACTGGAAACTGTTTTTTTCCCCAGACTTCCTTTTTCTATTTTATTGCCAGTATGTTCTTCCCACCCACCATTTTTATGAAACTGAACAATACTTTCCGTGGTGAGCGCAACTGCAACTTTGCAGGTGCTTTATTTTCAAACAGATGAAGGAACAATGCCTGCGTTTAGGGAGTCTTGTTGGGAACCTCTTGATTGCGGAGTACCCCGATGCTGAGAAACGTTAGAGACAGTAATTCAGCTCCTGGGGCAGTTTAATTTCAAAAGATGCTATTTGTGAATGCAAGCCTGCAGCATTTCCTCTCTGATTTGCGGAGGAGAGAGAACGGAAGGGGCCTTGAGCAAGGAGCTGGAGGAGGCAGCTTGGTCGGCAGCAGCGCTGTTCCTGGCTTTCTTTCCAACTCCGTCCTGCCAACCCCAGCAGCACGATTGTTTCCTATTGAGAGCAGATGTCTTTTGTACAGTGCATGTTTGTGAAGAGGGAGATTTTCACACTCCCAGATATAATGGGGTATTCACACATCCAAAGCCTATTTAAATTTGCCCCCAGGACCCATGGCAGTGGTGCAGGGAGCATGAATCCCTCATGGAAATAGAGCCTCTGTTGACTTAGGGTTGGTTAGGCAAATAACCCAGCACGTGCTGGCTTCTGCTCTGACCAGTCAGAATGGCACTTAGGTAGCCTCCTCTCCAGAGAGCTTCCTTGGTTACCTCACTCCAGACAACTGGAATTGGATTCCAGTTCCAAGAACGCTCTTCCTCATTCTGGTCCTTACTGTCATTGCCTACTTTCTTCCATGTCAGTGGCCCGGGGAAATCCATCAATACTGCAAATCCAGCCTCATCAGACCCTGCTTAAAGGATTCCTTGTTGCTCCTCAGATAAAGTCCAGGTCAATTAACCTGGCTTTACATGACCGGACCTCCAGCTAACCATGAACCTCATGGTCAGTCCCTTCTGTATTCTCCCCAGCGCTGCATGACACAGAATGCCTCATGGGGCGCTGAACGTCTGACTGTGTCTTTGCACATGTCACTCTCTTCCTTGCCACTCTCTCCTCCCTTAGTCCACTCACTGATCCTTCCACATAACTAAGCATCTTCTCCTTTGGAAAGCTTTCCCGGAGATCTGATCTCTCCTACCCTTCCCAGAGCATCTTAGACTTCATTCCAAAACAGCTCTTACCATTTTTATCACGTACAAGGTGCCATCAAATGTAAGTCCTTAATTTTTGAGTTGTAGATGCTATAAGAAATTGATGAAAGTTATTTCCCTTTGACTCTTTCCCATCGACTCACAGTTTTGCAATGTTTTATTGGTCAGCTTCATCCATGTAGATTTAAATTCACGTGGCATTTCTACAGTCCATGGATCTGAGGCCAAAAACTGGACTAAATCTTTATTCTATAGCAGGTGCCCTGTGGTGTCATTTGCACATTGCACCACCACACATTGCAGAATTGGAAGACAGGGAACATGACTTTGCCCAGCTGCTACAGTGATTCGTTGATTGTATTTTATTGGTTAACAAATGAATATCGAGTGGACACTTGCAAAGTGCTATTCGCACCCTCACAAGGAATCACAAAGCAGAACTGCTCCTCTGGGAAGCCAGACAAAAGCACATCAATCCTTAATGACAGAACCAAACACAAGGGCCACTCTGGCGCTCCTGTCAGGAAATGGCAGCTCTGCCTCCGAGAAACACCGCCTTTTGTCAGCTCCTCTCCCTGTTCCTGCCTTCGTGTGGCCTTGGGGGGAAAATAAAATACTCCCTTCCCTAGGGAAAGAGTCATTTGGATGCAGCTGTGTTTGAAAGAGAATTGCTGACTTAGGATCTCAGTCCATGATGAGCATTTTATAAGTAGACTATATATAGCAATTATATACGCTACATACTGTATACACACGAGACACAAATTATGTGCTAAATCAGCGCCTGTGCCAATCCAGAAATAAGTGCTTCAATTGCAGCTGGCGGGGTTAGAAGGAAAAGTATTTTTAAAAGAAAGTTACATACAATACAGTATCACCTTCTCCAAGTGATGGAATTTAACCATAATCTTCTCTGGAGTTTAGGGATAAGTTTGATGAAGTTCAAAGATTTCTTTTATTCCTCTCCTTCAAAGTTGGTAACTCTGAGTAGATATTGAAGGCTTACTGCGAGCCAGGTCCTGGGTCAGTACTTTACATGCATTTGTTTAATCCTCGCAATCATTCTATGAGGTAGGTGCCATTATAAAACCCATTTTACTAAGGGATAAACTGGAGCTCGGAAATTTATTTTATAAATAATTTTATAATGTTAGAGAATTTTCCCAGTTGGACTCCATTATCGAATATCAGATGCCATAATCAAATCCAGGTGTATCTGACTTGGAACGCCCAAGTGTGGTCTCCTAAATGATCGTTTCACTTAAACCACATGTCCCACCTAGGAAGAAATCACCGTGAGCAGTTTAACATCCAAATCATCTGTCACTCTTAACCATGACACTAACACAACTACCAAAGATGTGTGTTGATCCCTTGATATTTGTAATAAATTAGAAATATTCTTTCAAGGCCATTATAATTGAAGGACACAGGAAAACCCCATCAGGAAACATTCAAATATTAAAAGCACATGTACTCTAAGTCACTAGGTTAGAACCTTATCAACGCTTCTTTAGTAATGGGAAAGATAGAATTACTTAAGATCTAGAAGAATTCCTCAAAAATAGAACAAAAGACAGTTATTTCCTAAAAATACTGACCTGGGGCCTTCTGAAGCAGTAATATGATCCAAGTAGAAATAAGCTTTTGTGTGAAAAGTTTCTTCCTAGTGAATCTCAGTGTTTTGTCTCAGAAAGCCAGTAGGATGCCTGCACTGTAGAAATAATGGAAATAATGTATTTGGAACTGAGAACCGTGCATCTTTTAAAGATAAACTCATTTCTGCACATTATACAGTCATTTCTAGAGGTTGTTAAATTGCAATCAGACAAATCCTTTTGGTCTCCTCCTAAAACTATATTTGATAGAAAGTAAGAGGCTTGCAAGCCCTCTGCTATCTTCTTTCTCATCCTCAGATGCCACACCTAGATAGCTGCAAATTATCCCTCCCAACTATTCTACAGCCTTTGATCCAGACACATAAGTTATCTCTCTGAACTCAGCAATTAAACTGACACAAAGCCAAGGTTTCTATGGTTAAATTCAGAGCTCATTTAAGAGCAGATACTTCATCAGGAAATTTAAAAACATGACTTTCATTTAAAGATCAGTTTATCACTTTGTCTTCTCTTAACAATAATCTGCATGATACATGCCTTTTAGCATTCTAAACATTCCTATACCAGAGAAATAGTTCATCTTTCCCTTATAGTCACAGGTAATCAATAGCCTAAGATGATTCTATAGTCATAAACACTCATATTTATGCAATAACAGTCCTTTCTAGAAGAAAAGGAAGCGTATTCCTGAATCATCTTCAGCTGTGTATGGTCATGGTGGTCCTCTGAATGTTCAAACATGCATCTGAAGAGCCCTGAAGCATTGCAGCTCCCGTTTGCTGGCTCAGTCTAAACCTTGTTCAGTCTCATTAGCCTGGTCCCATCAAAAAAGTTGGGATGGAACTGAAAATAATATCATGGCCAGTGTTCTTTCCACCCTCCTGCCCGTGGTCAGTCTTCCTTCACATGCCTCCACTTCACTTCAGTTTGGCGTCATCCTTCCTCTTACCTCGACACCTTTTTGTGCTGTTCACTGTACCTGCCTGTGCTTGTCTTGTTTTCCTCTCCTGCTCCACAGATTCAAGCCAGAGTCTTCCTATACTAATACAGAAATATGGTGGATTAAATGTGCTGAATAGATCTAATTCACTTCGGGAAAACCCAGCACATAGGAGTTTGATCTCACTAAGCCGATAAATTAGGAAGAAACAGATATTTAACAAAACTCAAAACCCCAAAATCAGCTTGTGGAGGAAGCTGTCTCATTATTTAACATACCCCGTCATCCAGTCACTCTGGCAGGTGAGATAATCCCAGCTACGACTTTGAGTTCAGTGAGATAAGTACTATTACCTCCAGCTTGCAGATGAGGAAACCGAGGGTCAGAGAATTCAGGTGACTTGTTTAGATCCAAAAAGAGTTAGGATTAAACCCCTGTTTCACTCCACAGAGTGTTTGTGGTCGTTACACTATTCCAACTGTTCAGGACTTGTCTGCAAAGTTCACAATCAGCTGTTCCCCAGACTGAGATGTCCCTTCCCTCTCCCCACTCAGATCCTGTCATATTTTGGGAATGTTTCTTCCCTACTCTTAAGATTTCCTTCCTCAGAGGGAGCTTAATTAGTGTGGGTCTGGACTTCTCTCTGAGGAGGTAGAGTGACTCCTCTGGTAAGTTTGGGAGGAATAACTCTGATCGCCCATCTTTATTTCTTCTGGAGGGAGTGATCAGGGGTTTTTTTTTAGAGCAAGAGCTGTCCTGGGTTTAGGAATCTGACCCGGGCAGCCTGTCCAGGTGGAGAGGTGGGCTCAGTCCAGCACTACACGGTAGGCAGGTAAGTCCGCCTAATTCCAAGGAACGGCTTCAGCAACCCCATTTGACTTTCCATTAGACTAGTCTCCCAGCTTAGCATCCTCAGTAATTACAGTGATACTCTGCCTTATGCCTTTACTCTTTTATTTCTCATTTTTTTCAGAATTAGGCAAGAATGAGGGGTTCAGTTTGGGAGCCTGCCCAGACCACTAGATTCTAGCCTCTCTGTGAAGCTTTTCCCAAATCCCAAATCAGAAGTCACCTTTTCCTCTCCTATTCCCACAATACTTTGTATTTCCATATAGCCACTGTGACAGTTTCATTTCTATTAGTGACACATTCTACTGCTGCTTATGTAGAACCACAGAGACTTGGAACTGTTTCTCATCCATTTATCAGTTTGACTCCCACAGAACCTAATGTAGTGTTTTGTAGAGAGTAGGACCTCCAAAAGAGGTTTGTTGAATGGGTTTGAATTGAATTGTTTCTATGCCATGTCATCTTTGTATGTGGCTTTAAACTGGTTTTTTTTTTTTTTTTTTTTTTTAATGTGCACTTTCCTTCATTTCCCAGTTGGTTAAAAGCTGTAGGAAATACAGATTCCATTTTCTCTCCTCTGCAGTCGACCCCTCAGTGCAGTGACTGAGGTCCAGCAAAGAGACTGCACAATTGCTGGCCTTCTGATGGACAGTGTTCCCATTAGGAGATCTGCCTGTTTACCTCTCCTCCCCTTCACTCTGATTACTCATGCTGCACCAGCCCCCAGGTGCAACGATCATGGAAGGTTGCCCTGGCATTAAGAGAAGGGACTTTGTGTCTCAGAAGCAGTCACCTTCCCCATGTTTGAAGCTGCGACATCTTCAGGAACAGCTAGAAGTCAGCCGCCATCATGTCTATTTCAGGCAAGAGGGAACATAGCATTTTCAATTGAAAATGGAGTATTGTTGCCTGTCTTATAGTTTTAGTCCAAGTGAACATGAGCGTGACGGTGTTTCTGAAGCCATGAATTTAACACCTAGCATTTTAAGAGCTTGCACTCATTGCTGAAGCACTAATTAAGCTTTACTGATGAGAGACCAAACTCATTAGGGGTCACAGAACATCAGTCACAGGGCTTCGAGAATGTCATAGGGCTTTGTGTGAAGGTTGGGTTCTGTTCATTCAGCATTATTTTTTATTTGAAGTTCATTCCACAGTTAATCAAAATCCAGTTCATTTACTCACTTATTCATCGATGGATGGGTCCATGCCTCCATTCGCTCCAAGAGCCCCTACTGAGCGCTTGTACTATTGAAAACCCAATAGGGGGCGCTAGAGACAAAGGTAAACAAATTATCACGCCTGCCCTTAAGGAGCCCTTAAGATGAGAAAATGAATTATTAGAACACACTGGCTATGAGATAAGGATGCAAAGGAAGATAAAAGAGGATCTTTAAGAAGCCTGGGGGGGTCTAGGAAAATTTCCTGAAGGAGATCGGGTTTGAGCTAACGTTGAAGGCTTTCACAGGAGTTATCCAGAGACAAAAGAGAATGGTACAGAACTTCCAGTGTTTCCAGAGCAGAGAATCCTTCTGGGGAAAGCCATAGCAGATAAGGACTGAGTAAAAGCTGGGGTCAGGTTAGGAAGAGAAGCGCAGGACATGTTAAGTGAGTAATCTGGACTTTATCCTCCTGCTCAACTTGAGGCAGCTCGAGCAGGAGGGTGATGTCATCAATTACATCATAAGAATTTCACTGTGGAACCACGGGACTAGATCGCAGGCCGCTGCAGTCTTCCTGTCTAACCAGAATCAACAGGCTGGAGAAGAGACTTGTCTGAGGGATATTTATGATAGAATGATAGGACTTGCTTCCGATTAAATGCCTGTTTTATTGGGTGTTCACAGGAAAGACAGTGTAAGAGAAGGTGGGAACTGAATAGCTCCTAAAATCCTGGCTTAAATACCTCAGTGGGAGGTAGTATCTCTTAGCAGTGTTATGAAACACAAAATGATGAATAAGTTTGGGGGATGAATGATAGGTGTCCAGATGTTGAAATTGAAGTATTTGCGGCCTATCCAGGTGGCAGCGGGCAGACATAGTAGACAGCAGCTGAGGAGTATGCTCAGGAAGTGCATGAAATAACATCAATATAGAGATGGTGGTGACGAGCAAAAGGATGTAGATGGGGGTCTATTCCATCTGCAACCGTACTTCTGATTGCTGTGACGGCATAGTTAATGCTTCTTGCTTATAATAAGAATAGTAAGAAGGTCACTCTCAGGTCTCCCTCCAGGGCTGGGCAAAGAATCTACTATTCTTTTGAAATACTGAACGCCAGAATTATGTCCCCTCTACACATTATTCTCAGGAATGTAAAAAAATGACTACATGGATAAGGACAATAATTAAAATATGTTAAATGTGACCTTTTCTCCAGTAATAGAGAAAGAAATAAAACTATGTTTATGGCATGAGGTCTTTGACTCCAGCCCCCATAGAACCGTGTTGGAGACGCAGTATCCGCTCCTGCATCTCTGTCTGGCTGCCCGCTTCATCCTCCTCCCTTCCCAGCCGGTCACCAAATGCGAGTCAGAGCTCCCCTGCCATTTTAACCTTCCCCTCAAGTGTTAGTGGTCACTTATTTTAAAGAAGAACCAAAAGGGCTGGGTCCTCTTTGCTTTCCACAACCCTCACACATCAGGGTAAGTAAACTTGTCCATATGCTGGTTTTAAATTGGTTCTCTTCCAAACTCCACATATGCACGTTGCATCTATAAAACTAACCCAAACCATTGACCAAAGAGACGAATAAAGATAGGAGGTCAAAAAACCGGCCCAGAAACCCTTCCATGGCTCCCCCCACTCCCAACCCCACCCTGACTGAGGAGAGCCCTTCCCCGTACTGCACCAGAACAACTTGTATCTCTGTGACTAGAGTGATAGTTCCTTGAGGACAGGGATCACGCCATCCATTTCAATTGCCTCGGCACCTATGAGGCATTAAATACAGCATAGGAATTTAGTTATTCATCTCCCAGTGCCAAATGATGACAAGTCATGCGAATTAGGAGCTATTTCTTTTAAATAAATTGTAGCTCATTCCAGAATTCATCCTTTTAAAAAGATAAATCAACGTGAATAAAATGTCATTGGAGAATTGCATACAATATCGTATTTTAATGAATGAATCTATTTCATTATGTCACTTTCTTTGTTCAAGGTTTATAATACGCCTTCCCACAAAGATGGAGTTTCTCTTCTCTCCTCCAAAACAGATGGAGTTCTGTTCAAAAAATAAAATGTGAGCTATTACGTTAGAATCAAATAGTCTGAATCATATATCTGAAATCCAGGGTCAAGAAAGCTTCTCATATTCTAAGACCATTTCTGTAATATAAAAGGGTTGATTTAACCATAAATAAAGCAGAAAATAGTAACACTGGGGTGCCTGATACAGGCATTTGTGTTATATATGCTCAACTGTCCTCTTATTAATCTGCATTAATAAGCTGACTGCTAGATAAGAATCATCTCCGTGATACTAGAGCTTTGCACAGAGTTTCATCAGCACCTCTCTCGCTGTGCTGTGCATTTGTCTTCATGTCACTTTCCCAGCCGGATAACGAGTCCCTGAAGGACAGGCTATTTTGATTCCCCTGTATCTATGATGCTGCCTGGCATAAAGAAGGAACTTCAAACACGACTCCTCAATTAAGAAAAGAATAAAAAGGTGCTTAGATTCAGGACATCAGGACCATTTATACCTCCCCAGCTTCTTGGATGGTGTCTGGTGGCCAACTGTATTACCAGGCGCCACAGCCGGGCCTCTCTGTCTTTGTGCCAAGAGCAGTGCACAGGAAGGAAGCCAGCGAAGGGCCATGAACCGTTGTCAGACACCAAGAGGAACAGGCACGACCTCAAAGCTGGAGCAGGTGGAGGAAACACGGAGCTGGGGGATCAGAAAGTGATCTGCTAAAACTGAGTCCAGATGCAAGTAAAAACAAGAGTGCCTGAGGGATCCAGAGGGGTCAGTGAGCTACAAACCTAGGGGAATGAGCAGGTGCATTTGCAGCATATAATTTCCTCACGGCAGCTGTGCGGACCCACGATGAGCAGGCTTTCTCTAGGGTTTAAGCTGTCCATCCACCTACAACGTACTCTCATCACCTCTGTTCTTCTGCTGTTTTTGTACAGGCTCATGCATCTCAGTCACTCTCTGAGCAGTCTTCACAAATTCCTCGAACAAGGTTGAGTACTTCCTATAAGTTCATATTACTCTTTGTGTCACCAAACTCATCACGGTGTGTGGAAGTTGACTATTCGGGGATCCGTTTTACTAACTTCTCTGAAACTTACACCTGTTCACTCTACCCAGAGCCTAACACAGTGCCTAATTCAGAGCAGGTTTTGATACATATTTGTTGAATGAAATAAGGATGAATATTATATTTGTACATAAGGAGGACTGTTGAAACACCAGGTTGTCTTCTCAGTGTGGTTAACTCAGTTAGCAGTTTCTAGTACTCATTCATTTAACAAATATTTATCAAGCACCTCTTCGGGGCCAGGTACAGAACTGGATGCTGTGAGCATTACATTATGAATTTTTATCTCATCTACACAATGGCCTTTTCATGTAGTGTCTGCTTTGAATGGTGCTTTTTGTATTTCAACATTAAGCAGAACAATGACCATGTGCAGGTGGTGCTTTTGTCTCACACTGAGCAGATGACGAAAGTGAGTTTCACAGAAGTTAACTAGTTGCTCAAGATCTAATCTAATAAGGTGAGGGGGCGGCTGGACTCAAACTCAGCTCAGTCTGATTCAGTCAGGTCTGCTTCTACTACGCACCTATGAATATTTATTATAATTAATATAATTCCCTTACTTGGTGAGCAGATAAATTACAGAGATCATGTCCCTCTTTGATGTCTTTGGGACTAGTGAATAAAATATTTAGGTAATTTTTTTTCCTCTGGAATTTATCTATAGAGCAAAAAAAAAATAGTCTCAGGATAAGTGAAAAGTTTTCTAGCTGGATATTGCTATGTGCCTTAAACATTTATTTACACTAGACAATATTTAATGATGAAATCGAATAGACTTTATTAAAATATAAGACATCCAACTCTCGGTCAATATTTTATGAATGCTATAGAGTTTTGTACGGAAATTTGGAGAATATAATTCTGAGTTCTTTCCTAAGCCTCCTATAGCCTGAGCATCAGAAAATAACTTGTTCATTGTCCACTTGCACCTTAATTATAGCGCCAGGGAATAAAATAATTTAAAATTAAATGTAATTAAAGAAACTTGAGATTATATAAGAGTGAGGTGTTAACATGGAAACTTTATTTTACCCACCATCTAGTGCCCCCTAGGGCATTTATTTAAATACCCAGCGATCTGCTTCTCAGAGTTTAAGTCTTTCATACTTAAGTCCAGCACCAAAGGTAGATCATTGCAGAGCTTCACTTTACAGGGCTGTAATCACACCTGTCATACTGCCCTTTGGATTTTCCAGATGGTCCAGCCTATTTGACTGCTTACTGTAAACGAGAATGTATATGCATATGCTTGTCAATGTGTGTATAAATACATGTAGGGAAGGGAAGGGAAAGATTAAAAATTAACTCAAGTCTCAAATGAAATATTTGGGACTTCTGAATAAGCTGAAAGAAGATGGCAGCAGTAGGCAAAGTTCTGGATTTGACTCACTACTGTCGCTATCTTGTAACTTCGATAACATTTTTAAAGGAGTCTAACCTTTACTTTTCTCATATGTAGTGCAGTAAGACTAAGAGTTAATTAGCATGAGAACTCTCATGAGTTAACTAAATAAATAATGTTGGTGAAAGGACTTTCCTAAATATAAAGCACCATATAGACATACATATTGAATTAAAAATTTCCATTTACCCCAGTGAAACTATATAGAAGTCCATGTGTATGCAAAGTGTGTATGATTCATTGCCCAGCATCATGTGTAGACAGGTGTGAGATGCACATTTTTTAATGATGAACGCCTGACTTGGCTTTCCTTCCCTGGAAGAACCAAAATCTGGAGTGTACCAGGATCTTTTAGATTGGGAGGCTAGGGAAGGTTTGGGGGAGGAACGGCCCCGTTCAGTGAATAAGTGTAGGCTAGACAAAATGCCAGGGCGAGAGCAGGGCTTGGGAGGGAAATGACATTTCCAGGCAAACTGAATGGAAAGTCCAGAAGCTTCCAGGTGGGACTCTTGCCTGAAGGTCTAGTAAAGGAGAGAAAGATAAAACATAACTGCAATCGAAGGCAAAATCTAATCAGTGCCATGAGAGTACTATGAGACAAAAGAGGGACAATTTGAAGGCAGTTTGGAGAAGGACCACTTCCAGCTGAGCAATCAGGGCAGAGGATGCGGGAGTGTATCGGGGGTGGGGAGCAGGAGGGGCGGGAGGAGGGGGGCTTTGTGAAGAGCAGAGTGCAGTCGTCCTATGCTCTTTGTTTCATAGTCTCATTTTTCCGGTGGCTTTGAGGGCCATCTCTGTTGCTGCTGATTCAGAAATTCATTGTCTCCCTTTGAGCTGCAGACTCATTATTCAGCTGCTTCCTCAACATCTCAACTTGAATGTCTAATAGGCATTTTATATTTACATATTAATATAGATAACTTGAATTGTGCCTCTAAACAAACCTTACTCTGCCCTCAGACATCCCCACTTTAATTCTGTTTCTACCATGCATTCTTCAAGCCAAAAACTTTGGGCTTGCCCTTTACTCCTCTCTATTTATAACCTGTCATATCCAATCCAACAGCAACATGTACTGTGTTTAAGCTTCAAAATATATATCCAGTGCCACAATCGGCATCACCCACATTCGTACCTCCCAATTCCAAGCCGACGTTATCCCTCACCTGGAATTCTAGATTCGGTTCCCAAATAAACTCTCTAATTCTACTCTTGTTTCCTTACAGTACATTGTCCTCAGAGTAGCTGGAATCATCTTTGAACATAGATCAGTAACTCCTCTGCTTAAAACGTCCAAAAGGTTTCACATCACATTTAGAAAAAAATGGTCTACAAATTCAACATGATTGGATCCCTCTGCATCATCAAAGGAATCTCTAACTTCCCCCCTTTCTTTTGTTCATGATGCTTCAGCTACATTGTTCTTCCTTCTCTTCTTAGAACATACTACTGCTTATTTCTGCACCAGAACCCTTGCATTTTCTCTGCCCAGAATATTCTTTTCCCAGGCTTCCATGTGACTGCTTCCTCCTCATTATTTGGGTCTGAGTTCACATGTCATCAACTCAGGATGCTCTTTCCTGGTCACTCTAGTGGAGGTGCCACAGTTCCCTCCACTGTTACTCTCCTTTATTACAGAAAATATCTCTATCCAGAGTTACTACGTATGTGTGTATGTATTTGTTTTTTTCTGCCAATCCCTCCGAAAGGCCCTCGATAGGGGTGCCACCCTTCTTATCTCTTGTCTCCCCTAATTTGCCAGTGCCTAGGTCAGTGCTTGGCATGTGACAGGATTCATTAAATATTTTTAGCTGCTGAGTGATCGTGTCCCATGTAATCAATTTTCATTTATCCCACATAGTAATTGAATCTTGCACGAAAGCAGGTAAACGTTTTTGAAACTATCAACTATAAATTAATTTATACAGAAAACTAATTTCCAAATAATAAAACTTACTGAGGTATTTTCAGTGGGCATTATTGAGTTTGAGGACAGTGCCAGCTGGCAGACTCCATTCTGATAATTTTATGCATAGCTTATCACATTATAACTAGGAAATCATTAATGTGTTTTAGTCTAGCAGAAGAAAAAATCAATCAATCAATCAAATTAACAAGTGTGATATAAAATGTTAAGGTAATAGAAGATTATTGTGTGCATAGTTTACACAGAGTGCCATTAAGCATTGTTTTTCCTGTTGGCAACTTCGTGGGAAGGACTTCTTGGTAACGCAATAAAGTGCAAGCCAAGTAATTAGGAAACATCAGGGATTCACGAACACCCCTACCTCGTGGGGGTATTGACAATACCATTAATAAACCACAGTGTGAAATTAATGCATTGCCTTGTGGCGACAGTGGCCCCCTGAGACCCACCTGTGGTGGCACTGTTGCTATGACTCATTGTCAGAAATCATAAGGAGGAAAAGAACCTTGAAAATAGGATTAAAACTTTATGAATAACAAACGTTTACATGAGTTGGGAGGGAAGTGTTTTGCTTTTGTTTTAGAATGGAGAAATTAACGATTTAAGGTAGTAATGAAATTGACATTGTTGAAAATGCTTGATCCAAAAGGGTTGCCTGATTATGTCGCTTGATTAATAAAGCTATTCAATTTAAATACCAGTAAACTGTTGAGCAACTATAAGGAGTCAGACATGTGGAAAATACCAAGGAAAAAAAAGAAGAATGAAGGGAGGGAGAAGGGGAGGGGAGAAGGAAAGGAGGGAAGGAACAAAGGAAGATAGAAGGAGGAAAGGAAGAGACGGAGGGACGGAGGGAGGGAGGAAGGCCCCTTTAGTTCACAGAGATCACACATGAGTGGCAGTACACACAAGAAAACACATGACTACACCCTGTCCAACTGCAGCTAGAAATAACCGCATTAACAGGCACACAAACAGAGCATCCCAAGCAAGTGCACGAACAGTTGACTCATTATTGGGAGACAAGGGAGGATTGGGTAGTGTCAGGAAGTAATTAATAGCAGAATGTGTCCTTGAAGGATAAGTAGGATCTAAAGAGAAAAAAGAAATAGCACACAAACATTTTTTTTTAGTTGTTGAATAACTGATAGACATTCTATAGAAACTAAATAGATAGGTAGCCTACAGTCTTATAATTTATTGAAACACATGATTATGTCTAACGCCATATCTAGTTATAATCAATGTTTACTTTTTACTGATTTGAATTGTAAACTCAGTACTTTCATTAATATAATTATTCTCCAAGGCTAGATTGTGGCTAAATTTTTAGATTATTTTCATAAGAAAGTTGCATGATGCTGCTTCCATCTTCCAGGCTCTGCCTCTTTATTGCAGCCAACTTTCCAGTAGCCCCACATACGTGTACTAGTCTACAGGGAATTAAGTTAACTATTCCAGGCCCCCACTCCTAGTTTACTGGAAGTCAGTTTATTAGACTTAAATCAGACAGGAACCACACATTTTAAAGTGTACTAACAATATTAGTAATCTTGATGTTCCATGTGAACACTAGACTTTTCATAGATAACTATGTGGTAGTACACGTGGTGGCTACAACCTAGATCGTTCAACGAGTAGGACAAGCAATTATCATAAGAATGGTAAGATTTCTCAGGAAAAAGAACATGTGATATGAATAACCAAAAGGGAGGTACTCAACTTCTAGAGTTTGTGGACAACAGAGGAAGTATAACCCAGAAATGAAAAGGAAAAAGAAGAGTCAGAAAAGCAGTTCTAAGCCAAGGAAACACTAGCTCCTGAAACCAAAGAGAGGAAGGAGTTTCAGGAAAGGGCTCCAGAGAAGTCAAAGGGAAAAAGGACAAAAATTGCAAAGAGAAAAAGACAACATTTATTTACTTTGACAAAGCAATTTCTGGAGGAGGAATAGAAACGAAGATGACTTTGAAAAGGTAAGGAATTGGTGAAGAAGTATGAAGTGTGCTAGTATACATTTGAAGGTAAACAAAAAGGAATAAATATGGCACAACTCAGGTGGTGATAAGAGCAAATTAGACTGTTATATTTTTTAAGATGTTGAGACCTCTGCAAATTTGAAGATCCAGGAAAGGAGGGAATACACACACACACACACACACACACACACACACACACACACAATTGAAATGCTGACAAGGATTCTGAGAGCAAGTCCACTCAAGTGTCTTGAAGAAGAGGGTCCAAGATGTAGAGACAATGAAGGACATTGAATATGAGACTTAGAATTAGTTTGAGGATACCTTACAGAAGCCACAGAGTCTTGCAAAAGCCTTGTTGTGATGCCCTCGTAATTCTCAGCTACTTTGTTTCCGTAGTATTTGACACCATGATGAATTTCTTATCCCAAATTTGTTCCAACATACTCTCTTCCTTTTGTTAAGTGGTGAAGGCCTCTTCATCTAAAGGGTCTCTCAATCCAGCTCTGGATTAGAAAAAGAGAAAAATCTTAAGTCTATAGAAGTAGGCTCTTTAAGGACCTCCCAAGAGTCAAGAGGGAAATTTATATCATGAGGTACTCCAGACAGAGTGGGACCCATACCATCATTCCTACTTCACCATCTTCCTTACATACTTCTTTCTGAGGGCTTTTCAGACCATCAGGGAGGCTCAAGAAGGAAAACGGTGACGGTTATATGATGGAAGTGGAGCATAAACATGATGAAAGATCAAAAAGGTGTGAAATTTTTGTTTAATGCTGAGTGTGTCACCAAAGTGACTACTCACAGAATGTCAGCACAGTATCTCCAGAAGCCAGGAGAAAGGTAATAGATGAGGTTTGTGCAAACAAATGAATGGCTTAATTATTAAAACTGTAGCAATTCTCAGGTCTTTTTGGGTTTTTAATTTTTATTAAATGGATGAAAAAAGTGAAGAGTAAGGGAGGAGCCATGATACATAGGGTTGTGAGAGTGAGTTCCAATTTCAAGACCTCAAAAGCAGAAAAGTGTCTTACTTAAAACAGATTTGTCCAGTATGTGACCAAGCTCGTGTTTTACTGAATTTAATTAATACAAATCAAGTGTGGTGAAGCTAAATGACATCAATAGAAATATTCCTTAGAATAATGTCACTTATTGTTCAACTTACCTTTTATAGAGTTTGCAAACCAATTTAATCCAACTTCCCTCCCAGCTTGTAAATTAAAAGAGTTAATAAAATAATTTGAGCCCCAGGTTATTATGATAATGTGAAGCCAATTCTATGAGTGGACTTTCCAGTAACATAAGACAATAGAATTCAGATGATAGAGAGAGAGACAGAGAGTTAGAATAGTTGGAATGTACACATACATAACATACATTTACATAGATAGTTTGCATTTGATTTCTTTTATACCCTAAAAGTACTGACTCCTCACTCTCAGATTCATGTCTCCAATGCAAAGTCTCTGGAGTCCCAAGCCAGAATATCTAATATCTCTACTTTTATATTAGCAAGTCACTATTTTTAAAATAGTGTTTATAATCTTTGCCCAAAACCTGATTATTCTCTGTGCCTTCCCTCAATGAATGCTAGAAATAGCCCTCCAGTTGTTTAAGGAGGAGATGTGGAAGTCATAGAATCCTCTATTCCTCTTCATATAGCCAGTGGGTCTGAAAATCCCACAGTTCCATTCTTTATTATCTCTCAAATTTCTTCACTGTTCCCATCTGCGCTACCATCATCCAAGCTACCGTGATCTCTCTCCTGAATCAGTGCAGATGCATCTTCGTTTACAACTGTGTCTTCTACTTTTGCCTCTTATCACTAATTTTTCATATTATAACCTGGATATGGAGTGGGACTTCTAAACTGCAAACCTGATCATGTCATTGCTTACCTGAAACTCTTCAGCGACTTTTCATTGTCCTTAAGACGAAGACTGAAATCTTGAAAGTGGCCTGAGTTTCCTATGATGTGCCGCTCTCCCTCTCACGCTCTGCCCTGGCCCTCTTTTATTTCTGTAAATGAGTCATGCTCGTTCAGACCTCAGGGACTTCAAATATGGCTTCAAATAGGACACTTCGTCCCAGGATACTGATTTAACTGGTTAATTATTACTGGCATATTTCTTTACTTGGTTAATTATCACTCATCTTTTGAGCTCAGATTAAATGTTCACTTCTTGGAAGTCTTCCTGGTCCCCAGATAAGGTTGAGTCAGCTTCTCATATTTCTTCATTGTACTTCTTTCCCTTGTTGTAATCAATTTGTAACTACAATTATTATGTGATCTCAGTGTTAATATTTTTATTCACTATTATGGCATCAAATATATATATATATATATATATATTTTTTTTTATATTGAGTGTTTTGCACCTAAGTTCATTGCCTGGTATATAGGAGCTGCTAAATAAATATGTTGAATGAATGAATGAACGAACACATGAGAAAACTATAGAATGGAAAGAATTAGCCAACTACTGCAGTATGTTAAAAGTTGAAAATGAGTGCTGATGGTCAGACTAAAGAAATAGCAATTTGGAGGGTGTGGTTCAGATAATGGACCAGTGAGGAGCGGTTCAGGATGGGCTAGACCAATTAAAACTCTGTCATGTTTGCAGTCTTAAGTCCACATTATTCTGTATGTTGTGATTTTTAATTAGTTAAGGATCACAAATTCATTTTCAATACTATGTATTAGTTCCAATATTTTGAAACATGTCAATAATTGATTATCTGAAAACAGTAATACCATTCCATGGAATTGTGATAACATGCAACATTATTCTAAAACCTTGTCAATTTTTAGTTTTCAATAAAATGAAAGTCTCTTTCGTGCAATTAAATGTTTAATGTAACAAATCAAGCAAAGACACAGTCTTATGATCAGTGAATTAACAGCCACATCTCAGTTTAATGCCTACTTGTAACATTTAATGCTTTTGTTTTTGATACAAATAGCAAATAACCGAACGTAGACTGGCTTCAGCATTAAAGGGGATTTATTATTTTGTGTAATTAACAAGTCCAAAGTGGTCAGAGTTTAGGTATCATGTGACCAGGACTGCGACTCCATTTCCCAGTGACTCTCCATGTTTTAGCTCCACTGTCAGGCTGGTTTCTCTCTCAAGGTGGAAGAAGAGCAATTAGCAGCTTTAAAATCTCATGCGACATTGTCCATAGGGGCAAAGAGAACATGTGCATCTTGCGATTCCCAGCAAAGGTTCTGACTACGTCAGGAAAAATACAAATTCTAATTATATTGGCTAAGGTTACCTAAACCAATAACTGTGGCAACAAGAGAGATTACCCTGATTGACTGAGCCCAATCAGCACACAGCTTTGGAGTTAAAACATTTGTTGATTACAGGGGAGGACAAGGGTAAACACTGACAGGAAAATACTACCCACTATATTATAAGTCAGGACTTCTGGATAATGATGCAAATGTATAATTAAAAATACACACACACACACACACACACACATACATCTATATGCACACACACATCTTCTATTCATATAAATGCATATAGGGAAATAAACTTCACTGGGCATTAACATAAATAAAAATGTGAAATTACAAGTTGTCCACCAATGAAAGAATTTTAAGAGTTATTAATTTATACATAACAACTTGTTAGCATGTTATTACTCTAACTGCATTTCCACAGATTTCAAGTGTGTTTTAGAGCAATTAGGTAATCAGACAAGATTATTTCTATTTCTGAAAGATAAATTTCTTTTCTATAATTTCAGATGAATAATCACAGTTCTTTCAACAAAGATGGCCATGTCTTGGTCATCATTTACCACAAACATTAAGTGCATTGCCTGGCACACAATATGTTCTAAATAATAGGTGTTGATTAAATGAATGGTTTAACTTCAAGTTTTAAGTATCCATTAGTTTATCGAGTCTATAATTTCCACTTTAAAAATAATCACTTTCGTTATCTAGCAGCTTGATAGTGATGGAGTACCTGAGTGAGGGTTTCTCTGTGTCTCATTCACTTCCTCATTCTAAAATTTATCAACTAAATTGAAAACTCCTCTCTGAAATACACTGTTCTAGGTAACAAGTAATAAAGTAAGTCATATCTAAGTAATAAAAGATCATTATTTTTACACCTCCTAATATATCATGTGCATATATAAGCCAGAGCACTTATAATGTTCAACTTATCATCCATTAAGTCAATAAGTATTTATTCACAGTTTACTATCTGCTAAGTACTGAAATATAAATATAACAAAGATACAATACCTGCCCCCCAGGAACTTAAATGTGGGTCGGGTGGGGGTGAGGGTGGGTAAAGAATGTCTTCTTGGTCATTTTAACTCAAATGATAGTATGGATACACAGTATGTGCCTGATAAACATTTGTTACGTTTACATATAGTCACTGAAGACTGAATTAATAATGTCCTTTGGAGACTTACAGTTCATTCAGGTCTTCTGGAAGGGATGAGAGTGGAACTCCAGTCAATCATGGTTATAAAACCAATCAATTAGGAGAATAAAACACTGAATTAGATAGACGGAATTTTATGAGAGTGTTAGAATAAAATTCAAGACATTAAATTAACTTTTATGGAATGCTGGTAAATTCCCTAAAGGATAAAATACTTTGACTTCCCTAATGATCTCAGTTGCCAAGTTCTTTGTTATAATTAACCTCAGGGCTCTTATCCAAGGGTTCATGAAACCAGCACTGCAGTTCCCAGAACCTGTTGTTTCTAACTTTCCAAACACTGTTTGATTCTCTTACACGTGAGTATGTCCAGACCCTCACTTATGACCAGCTATTCTTTCTCCATTTCCATACTCAATCCATCCATCCCTCTGTTTAACCTTCACATGGTCACATTGGACCCCCAAATCTTTCCTTTTGTTGATTCAACAAACATCTATAGAACGCCTATCAAGTGCCAAGTATCTGTGAGAGACGTGAGAGAATGAATCCAAGCTCTGAAGTCTGGGTGACTTGAGAGAAGTCTATACAGGGCAGTTGACTAGGAAGAAAGATGAGTTTGATTTTAAGTGCAGAGTTTCAGATGAGGATGGGACACCTAGATTGTGACATCAGGAAAACTGTTACAGCTGTGGGACAGAATCTTGGGAGAGAATTTGTATCTTCATAAATGCAATAGTTATGATGGAATTCTTACCACCACTCATACATGCCATAAAAATCTTCATCCTTGTGCCTGAGGTCCCTTTTACTGAAAAAATCCCATTTTTCCCAGCCTATACAAAACCTATGGACACATCAAAACTCAGTTCAAGTCCTTTCTTTTCTTTAAAGCCTGCTCTGCCCATCCTTATTCCTATAATTCTCCCCTATTGCTACACTTCTCTTCTAGTGTGTATCATAGCACTTGTCACTTGCTTACAGATAGCCTTAGGTTGTTCTAAATTATTTTGTGTACTGAGAGTTTATCAACCAAGAAGACTTTAATTTTCTTGAAGACAGAAAATGTTACTTCTCTTCTCAAATCCCCCACAGGCCTGAAACTTCAGCATATCTTGCAAAATCCTTATCCACTTAAATTGCTAACATGTCTCTCTTTTTCTTCTCACAACAAAGTCCTTCTTTCACAACTGCCACCTCCTTCCTTTTATACGATTCTATGGAGTCCCTGTTTTACTGACAAGTAATGAGTTAAGTTCTGGAGCTCTGGGACTAAAACACCATCCTTAAGAAGTTCACCATTTCTTGAAGAAAAGAAGCATATAAACAATTGAAATGCAATGCAATGCATGCTAAATTCGAATTAAACACTGGGTGTTGAAGGTCAAAAAACGCATCTCTCTTCCAGACTAGTTGAATCACAAAAAGGCTTAGATGAGAAGGCTCTGAAATGAGGTTAGAAAAACAGGTAGAAGTTAATAAAATGAAGGAGAAAAGGATGTGACTAAGTAATCATGGATGATTATTAATACTGGTAGTAGAGAGGATTAGGAAGAAACCATGATGTCTTCCAGGAACATAATCAATGCATACAAAAAGGAGAGGAGAATGAGGACAGATAATGTTGAGCAATGACAGTATCGTAGAAGATCTTATGTGATTGGTAAGGAGCTTGGACAGGCAAAGAGAGCCAAAGAAAACATTTCACAAAGACGTAGTATTATTAAATCTATGTTTTATAAATTTCACTGATAATAACAAAGGAAGACCGGCGGCACCTATTCCAAGTGAGAGGGGATGAGTTCCTAAATAAACCCGTTACTGGGAAATAGGGAATTGGGAAACCTATTCCTTTTCCCAAGACATGGGATCACCATGACTTTGTTTCTGTAAGGAGAAGGTCCCTGGTAAGGAAAAGTGACACTGCCTCTCCCTTAATGCTCTGCTTTAAACAATTAGAGGAATAATGGCTGAATCCATCTACAGCAGAAAAGGCAAGCATTTTCTGTAGGGGGTAATGATAAGTATTGCAGTTTAGGACAAGTTGTTTTGGAGGTATTCATGGGTTGAGCTGTCTCATAGGTGTTGAATACTGTGATCCAGAGCTTGGGAAGAATAACAAGGCTGGAGGTAGAGAGTTAGAAGTAGTTAATACAAATGGTAATTGAAGTCTTAGGATGAAATGCAAATGAGAGACTATGTAAAAGTATAGGTCAAAAATATAAAAGACAAAAGAAAATGTGGTATGTATATAACAGAATATTATTCAGCCATAAAAAATGAAATCTTGCCATTTGCAACAATATGGATGAACCTTGAGGGCATGATGCTAAGTGAAGTCAGACAGAGAAAGACAAATACCGTATGACCTGACTTAAATGTGAATATAAAAACAACAACAACTCCTAGATACAAAGAACAGATTGGTCTCAAAATGGATGAAGGGAGTGAAAAGGTACAAACTACCAGTTATAAAATAAATAAGTCATGGGGATGTAATATATAGCATGGCAACTATACTTTTAAAAATTAGTTTTTTTTAGTTTTATACAATTTTTAGAGGTTATTTTCCATTTACAGTTATTACAAATTAATGGCTATATTCACCGTGTTGCACAATACATCCTTGAGCTTATTTTACACCCAAGAGTTTGTACCTCCAACTCCATGATCCCTAACTGCCCCTCCCCCTCCCCCACTGATAACCACTAGTTTGTTGTCTTTATCTGTGTCTGTTTCTTTTTGTTAGACTCATTAGTTTCTTGTATTTTTTAGATTCCACATGTAAATGATATTATACAGTATTTGTCTTTCTGTCTGACTTCTTTCACTTAGCATAATGCCCTTGAAGTCCATCCATGTTGCTGCAAAAGGCAAAATTTTATTCTTTTTATGGCTAAGTAGTATTCCATTGTGTGTGTGTGTGTGTGTGTGTGTGTGTGTGTGTGTGTGTACCACATCTTCTTTACCCCTAAATCTGTTGATAAGCACTTTATGTTGCTTCCACATTTTGGCAGTTGTAAATAATGCTACTATAAACATTGGAGTGCATGTATCTTTTCAAATTAATGTTTTGGGGTTTTTTGGATATTTGCCCAGGAGTGGAATAAATAATACTGTATTGCATGTTTGAAAGTTGCTAAGAGAGTAGATCTTGAAAATTCTTGTCACACACACATACACACGATTCTGTAACTATGTATGGTGATGGACATAACTAGATTTATTGTGGTGATCATTTCATAATGTGCGCGAATATTGAATCATTATGTTGTACACCATAATGTTGTATGTCAATTATAACTCAATTTTTAAAAAAAGACAAAACCCAAGGGGATACTGCTGCCTAAGGCACAGATGTTAAAAAAGAGGCTCACCTGGAGGATGGAGAAGGCAGGGGGCAGCTGGAGAAGTGCCAGAAAGAATAAGGTACCACAGAGGCCACCAGATGAGAGATTTTCAAGAAGAAGGCAGTCAACCATCTAAAATGCATCAGAGATTAGTGACCCACAACACCCCATCCCCACTCAAAGGTACCACAGAATGAGTCTCCATTACACTCTAATATTTCTTTGAAACCATGTAAATGACATGCTGATTTTTCACTCATGCTTCTCTGAATCTTCTCACTTCTCTCTGTAAGTCTATGTCTTGTCCTCACATCAGCTTGTTTCACATACAGCAACACAGTCCCACTACCTGCATCACATAGATGCTTGATAATTACACTCTTTTTTTATAACAGTGTGATATTTCTTGGTCTGAAATTACAGATACTAAATTATGAACCATCTGGCCCTATCCACCTCATCTCTGTTATTCTCTTACTGGCTGGGTTCACAGCGAGAGGGCCTCCCTGAGCCGATAGTTTCTCCAGAGAGGGAAAAGAAAGAGCCCAAGGTGGACATCAGGCTCCCCCAGTGTTGTGGGACATACAGGTCCCACACTGCAGGCACGTTGGAGTCCTGCCTCACAGAGATCACTGGGGAAATCTGTGAAACTTGACCACTGAGGATCAGACAGAAACACAGAATGAGGATGGGGAAGCAACTAGTGCTCAGATCCTGGCAGACCACATTCTTCCTTGCACCTGCGCCCCAGCAGAGATCCGAGCCAGGGACTGTCCGTCTGCAGAGCTGAGCCGGTTGCCCCGTCTGGTCGGGGAGCCCAGGGGCAGTTCAGCCTGTTCGGGTCACAGTGAGCTGTGCTGGCCATGGAGCTTGTTCTATGCCCCACTCAGGCAGGGAAACAAATCTGAAGCCCTGCCTACCGCTTAACACAGCTTCCAGACCCATCTGGCCAGGAAGCCTCACCAGAGAGCCTGGGCAGCTGCATGGCCCAGCCTGCAGCCAGGCTGGCAGTGGTGCCAGAGCAGAGAGCCCAGCCAGGTGGCTCTACCCACCTGCAAAGCTGAGCTTCTGGCCAGGGAGCCTGGTGGGCAAACCTGCCTGATTCAGGTCACCAGCCAGTGAGCCATACCAGCCTTGGAGCTTACTGTTATGGCCCTGCTCAGGTAGGGAAGCAGATCTGAGCCTTGTCTGCTGCTCAGCATGGCTGCAGGTCCTGCTTGATGAGAAAACCTCACCAGCGAACGCAGGCAGCTGTGAAGCCCGTCCTATAGCTGCACGTGGGCAGGGAGCCACGCAAGCAGTCCTTTCCAACTATGAGTGTAGGCTCTGGCCCCACAGAACCAGGGAGTCTTAACAGTGACCCTGGACTGCCTTGAAGCCCATCCTTCAGTACCACGCAAGCTGTGGAGCCCACCCTACTGCCATACCACACGGCAGAGCCCAGCCTAGGGCTCCTTCTGGTTGCTGAACACAACTAGTAGCCTTGTTCAGGCAAGGACCCCAGCCAATGACCCAGTCCAAACAAGAAGCATCACCAGAGGCCCCTCCCAGCAAGGGAGCCTGGAAAGCAACCCCATCCCCAAATGCAAAGCCCAACGTCTAGTCCCACCCAATGTCGGGGCACAGTCTGCATTTCCTCCTGATGGCAGAGCACAACTTGAGACCCTGTCTGACTGTGAAACCCTGTCTGCAGCCCCAGCTGAACAGAGTCCAGTCAGTGGCAACATCTGGTTGAGGATCACAGCCTGAGACTCTACTTGACCAGGGGCAATTGCAGAATTCTTGAATTTTTAATATCTTAAATTTTTCTGTTCTTTTTCATCAATTACTGTGTCAGCTAAATTCTCTGACTTTTCATCTATTCCCTTGAACTTATTAATCATAGTCATTTTAAAGTCCACTATTAATTCCAGTGATGGGATGAGATTGATTCCGTTGTCTATTTTCCCTAGTTTTCAGCCATTCAGTTGTTTCTTCTCTGTCTGTCCATTGTCTATTGAATGATAGGTAATGTGCGTGAAAACCTGCAGAGAAAATCTGAGGCTGTGTCGAATGGTGCACCCCTCCAGAGAGGATTTGCTTTTTCTTCTTTCCGGCAGTGAGAACAAAGACCATTTTAATCAAGTTTGATGTTAAGATGATTCAAAGTTGGGTCCCATTTTTGTTGGGGCTTATCTTCTTCTAGTTTGCCTGAAAAGTGAAATGAAATCCTGAAGTGTCTACTGGGATTTTTTTTTTTCTTGGAGGTTCACAATTCTGTTTCTTTTTCCTTCAATGCAGTGTGACTGTCTAAACCTCTGCTCATCTTTCCAGCCTCTTAGCCATTGTTTTATGCTCAATTTCTAAGCTTCTCAGCAACTGCTTGCAAAATAGCAAATGGCTCAAGGGATAAAGTAGTACCAACGTCTGTTTCGAATCTCTGGGCTTCTCTTCTCCCTTAGAAATTTGTCAGTCATGTTTTTGATGTAATGTTAGCCCAGAAATTAAAAACATTTTGAGCCTCACCTACTGCTTTTGATCCAACTTCTTAGCCTCCCATCCTTGCCTTCAAAGAATTTGCTACATACCTAAGGGGAGAGTCTTGGTGCCTTGAGACCCGGCTGCCAGACAGGTTTCTGGTAGCTTACATAGATTTTTTTTTTTTTAAGTGTATCCAGCCTCTCTAGTTGTCTTCAGAGGAAGATTTGTCTAATCTATTATAACTAGAAATGTAAGTAGTTGTTCAGTTTCTAATATGTGACTTTCAGGTTCAGCCTTTTTGGATTAATTATTGGGCGTGTGGCATCTAAGTTTTTCAGGCTTTCAGGTTTTGACTTTGATTTGGCTTCTTATGTAATGACTGTTTCTAAAGCTTAATCTCACACCTAGAACAATTTTTGATTAATTACTGGTCTTCTACAGCTTGTAAGTGTTCATTTATAAAACATATCTGATAGATGTGAGAAGTTAACAATAAACTTGGTTTCAGTGGGTGTCATTGGGGTAATTTGTCAAGGAAAACCATGTTGCCTCAAAGTGAAATGTGAACTGAAGAGAGTTCATTCTGTGTTTGTGTACAGATATCAAGGTCTCTTGAACATCTTCCAATAGCTCTTTACCTTGTCAGTAGAGACTCTTAATAACTTTGCCAGTGTATTCCAACCCTACAAAGATGGGCACTTTATCAGAAGATGAATGCAATGGTTTAAGACAATTCTTCGTTTACAGTATCGGAAAGGGGAAAAAAAAAAGAATTCCAAGGTGTATGTGTGTGGGGGGGTGTGTAACAGAAATTAAAATAACTCTTCTCTCTACATTTTCATGGACAAAATCAGATAACTTTGGACACAGATTTGGATCAAACACCACATTGATTATACCAGTTCAGTTTTGGTTTCTAGATTTAGTTAGACTGAGTTTAAATCCTGTTTAATTCAGGGTTATTTACTACTTTTCAAGCTGAAGTTTCCTTAGTGAATTGTGAAGATGTAAAAATATCTACCTCATAGGACCATACCATATATGTATTTATTATATATATTTATATATATATATATTTATATATATAATTTATATATATTTTATAAATATATATAAAAAACATCAGCAGAGAGTCAGTATGTATATATGTGTGTGTATACACACACACACACACACACACACACACACACACACACACACACTTGAAGTGCCTAGAACAACGCCTGGCAGACAGCAAACCCTAAATACATGATTGCTGTTACCACTCTGCAGATTTTCATTTGCCTGGCTCTAATGTTGAAGAGTGAGTAGGGAATGACAGTTTTTCTTCTCTTTATTCCTCATGTGTAATTCCTTGCAGAGAAATTCACATGTACATTGCTGGTCATTAGATTTTGCTAAATGGAAGAATAGTATCAAATATTGGAGGAAGTTGGGGATAGTATGAGAAAAACATATTCAGCCTGAAATGAGGGGATCACTGGTGACCTGTTAGGGGAGCTAAGGGAAGAAAGCAATGGGACACCAGGAGTTACACTCACCAGCATCATCACAAAGCCTGCCTCGCTGCTTGGAATTTAATAGGCTTCCAACAAATAATTATTGACTATTTGGCTGAACATTGTGCTCAGTTTAACAGCGGAACAGAAGAAATTAGTGCAGTTCAGTGGAAACGGGTTTGCAGACTGAAAGCTGCAAGGTTATCCTAAGTAAGGAAGCTTCCTGAGAAAACATAAAAAAGGTTATATAAAGCAGTGGATACAAGAGCATACTCATAACGTTTTTTCCCTATTTAACTGAATCATTTAGCTCACTATGTTGCACATTTTACACAATTGCCACAATTTTTGCATTTCTCCCAATGGCCATAGTATGACAAGAGAAACAATAGATTGTGTAATTCTCAACGTAATTAGTCTATTCACGGTGATTTCTCTCGTCTTCTTCTCTGAAGGATGTGTGTGGTGAGGAAACATCAGCCAGCACCCTGATGTCAGTCTGTTTAACCCTGAGTGGGGCTTCAAACCAGAGAGGGAAATGCCTACCATCCTGAAGCCTCCATCAGGGCAGGATGGATGTTCCACCTGTTCTAGTGTTCTTCATGCTCTCCATCTTTTTCTGTGACCCCAATGTCTTTGAAGTCAGTCTACTCTGGCAAACCCAGAATTAAGTCAGACCTCGTGAAATCGTATTACTTCCAATATTAACCTGCTTTGGCCTTCCAAGTGAGGAAATGTGGAAAAGAGGTGGGGAGTAGTAACTTTCTATTGCTGTGTAGCAAATTACCACAAATGTAGCAACTGAGAACAATATTCACTTGCTATCTCATACATTCTGGGAGGCAGAAGTCCACGTGTCGTGTCACATACTTGGGTTCTCCGCTCAGGGTTAAACAGACTGACTCAGGGTGCTGGCTGAGCCGCACGCCCTCCTGGAGGCTTTGTGGAAGAATCCACTTCCAGCTCATTCAAGTTTGGGGTGGAATTCAGTTCCTTCCGGATGTAGGCTTGAGTCCGCATTTCCTTGCTTTTACTAGACAAGGGCCCTCTCAGGTCCTCAAGGTCACCTGCGTTCTTTCCTGTACCCTTCCCTCCAGCTTCAGAGCCAGCAGTGGGCTCGTCCTCCAGCTCTCTCACGTCAAATCCTTCTCATGTTTGACCCTCTTTTGTCAGAAAGTTACTTTCCAGGGGCTCACCTGATTAGGTCAGACCCATTAAGAATCACCTCCCTGTTTCAAGGTCAGTTTACTTGGGATCTTAAGTACATTTTAAAAATCCCTTTCCAGCAGCACCTATCAAGATGAGTGTTTGAAGAAGAAGGAGAAGGTGTGTGTCCAGCAGAGCGGGAGACCCACACACACATGTCCCCAGCCCTACATTCGGCTTCCTGTGCTCCTTGACAGGCCCCTTAAATACGATCCCCTTAGCAAACGTTTCTCAGTGTGGTCACCACTGTTTGCCATTACTTTGGGGGCTCCATGAAGTATAGAAAGTACTCAAGTATTGGAGCTAGAACGCTCTGGGTTTAAAGCCCCTCTGTATTTGCTGTGGGGTTTTGAGTAGCTTACTCAATTCTTCGGAACCTCAATTTCATCAATGGTAAAAACTAGGGCTAATAATAATTACCTCTAAGGCCTGCAGAGAATTATGAAAAGTAATACAATGGAAATCATCCCATTTACACAAGACACATAGCCAACTTTAGGTTCCTGACTTTTCCTCCTTCTGTTGAATGTTCTGATATAGCTCCTCTCATTCGCATCTGCTTATCCTTTTCCCTTGGAAATGGGAAAAGCTAAGGTTTACAAACCCTGGAGATAAAGTAATTTTTCAGTAAATAACATAACCATTTTCTCAAAAATTCTACATTGTGCTTCATTCTGGAATTAAACAATTCATTAAAGCCAGTTGGTGTATATTCATAGGAAATTTTATTTAAAAGCTCTATATCCTTCCTTGTTTTTCACCATTTCTTAGAGACTCTTAAGACTTCCTACCCACCTCCCCAGAGGAGGAACGAAAAAGGGAATATTATATGAAGACAGCCCAAGCAGTCAGTGGACTCCCACTATTCAAATGAAAAAAAAAAAATGCCCGGATATCTGTTAAAATGCTATTGGTAAGAGATATGGCAAGATGATGATTACGTGTGAGTAGAACAGCAGTTTCCATAATAATTATGTGGGTTGTGAATAGATTTTGGAAAAAAAAAATGCTGGGACACATCCTAATGAATGTACTCATTAACCTTAATAGCGTCAGGTAGAGAAGGAAGATGGCCGTTATGAAGGGGGGGTGGATTCAGCCTTTCAGAGTCACTTTACAAGGCACATCAAACAGTGTTGTTTTCTCAATTAAAAATGAATATATGCAGTTATCTGAAAAGAATGCTCTATAATTTGAGGTGTGTCTTTAAAAGTCCAATTTTGTAATAAGTTATATTGAACATTTCTTAAGTCCTCTGTATGTTCAAGGTATTATAATAACCATAAGGATGAGGAGATATCCAAAGCAGAAAATCTATAGTCCATTTGTGGAAAACAGATATAAATGTATCTAACTTTAATATGATGACAAATGCAAAACTTAAAAGCATCAAAATGCTGCCTTTACGAGAGCAGAAATCTTGTCTTCTCTTTGGCAGCTGTATTCCCACATAACTGGTAAGTATTAGTTACCCAGTGCTTGTTCAGTGAATAAGGAATAAAGATCACAGTATTTTGGAAGCAGAGAGGAAGGGACTATCAAGCCCAGGGGAGCCTGAGAAAGTTTTAGTAAGTTGCATTCAAGCTCAGTCTGCCTGCTGCTTGATTGATGAATTGGATTTTATTGAATCAGGAAAAATGCGAGGAATTGGAGGGATGACTCTCTGTGCAGAGGGAATAGCATACGCAACCATTTGGAAGTGTGAAAGTGCGACATATTTGAGGAGTAAGAGTGAAGGTGCAACGTCTCCCGTGCACAACATACGTGTGTAGTTAGTTTCAGCGATACCAGTGTCATCGTGATAAGCAGGACTAAAGAGTTCAGTGATCAAGAATAACTGTGTGTGTGGGGGTTGAGTATAGCTCAGTGGTAGAGCACATGCTTAGCATGCACAAGGTCCTGGGTTCAATCCCCAGGACCACCATTAAAAAAAACAAAAAAGAAACTTGAAAAAAAGAATAACATTGTGTGCCTGGCATACCCGGAGCCCCTACCAGCCCCCATCTCCCCAGTACACACACTAACATGTCCTGGCACAAATTTAATAACTGCTAACTTCTAGGAATAGTTGCTCTGAAGCTTACATTTTTGGTCTGGTGTTGCTCCTTTTGAAGCAGAATTTGAGATGATTTATTTATGTCATTTGCCGATGGCAGATGCCTCTCCAAGAACTCTGTGGAGTTATACTAAATAATCATGTTGCCGTTTGAGAGTTCAAAGAATGAAATCTGTACCCATTGTATGTGATTAGCCTTCCATGCAAATAAATCAAAAGATTGTAAATGTAAGAACTAAGAGATTGGCAACACCCGGAATACTAATGGAGGTGACGGGGGACTAATCTCAGGAAGGCAGGACAGGAATGTGATTTTCAGTAAGTGATGACTCAGTGACTGGAAACCTAATGAATTGTACTGTTAGTGAAAAGACTGAGTAAAAAGAAAAGAGGATGTTCAGTCTGAAGGATAAATGAAGAAACTGCCAATGGGCTGGAAGTCAGCAATGCCCGTCAAGCCTAATGGACTGTTGGCTCCTTGAGGGCACGCACTGGATCCTCCCACTACAAACCGCACAGAGGAGACACTCACAGTGCCTACTGAATTAATGAAATGGGATGAAAAGAACGTGGGGACTGTTACCAGAGGCTCACCCAATGCAATCTTCTGTGCTACATACATTTTTTTGTTTTCCATAGCAATAACTTAAAACATATATTGATAGGAAACGAGGAAAGGAAGGAAAGAACATATTGTCTGCATTGTGCAGATTCATATTTTTGATAAGAGAGGCAGATTTTTTTAATTATTGGGCATCTCTATTCTGACATCTGATAATTGGTAAAATGTGCTTCTTCATAATTTTCCAAGAATTTTTTTATGCCTATTACCATGTAGCCCTCAGGGGCTTCCACATTCCAGAAAGATATTTTGACATTAAATCTACTGACTGTAAACCCTGCAGTAATTATTTTATAACCATAACCATTGGCCTGCTTTATATAAGTTAATAGAAAAAATGATAAAAATAATAATTCTAAAGTTAAAATATTACTATTATAAGGATATAATAATATAGAGTATCAGGTCTTTCGAGTTCTATAATTTTCATTATTTCTTGTCTTTTTTGAGTGCCAACAGCTATTGTTCAGTATACAAAACCCTACATGTAATACAATTGGATGGGTTAATGTACTGGATCACAGATAAGAAAATCGTTAACTTGTGTTTTTTTACATTCAAATTAATTTTATACGTAGACAATAGAAGTCCAGGAGAAAAGAAGTGCTAGAGAGAGCTTATAAAGGGAAATCTGATCATGAAGACCCCTACTTGTATTCATTTTCTTCATTTTTCACCCCGAACCTAATCTCTTCTCTTACAGCCTAGGATGTGGAGCTACAATGTCGCTTACCAAAGTATCACTAAACTCTCCCATAAACCATAAGCATCCTCCTTTATCCCCTTTCTCCACATATCTAGTCCTAGGGACTCAGAATTCCTTACCAATAAGGCTCTTCATTCCCACTGCTCTTCCTTTAATACAATTGTCCATCAGTTTCCTTGAGCACTGTAACACATTTTCTAACTTGATTCTCTAACACTCATCTACAATCTCTCTTATCTGTCACTCACACTGCTACCTACCACAGTTCATACAGTTCTCATCTCTTCATATCACTTCCTATGAAAAAAAAATATATCTATGTGTATAACTGAATCACTATGCTGTACACCAAAACATAACATTGTAAATCAACTGTACTTCAATTAAAAACAGAAAAAAAGCTACCACTGGCTCCCCATCACCTAAGTGAAAAAGTCGAAAATTCCAAAACCTGGGATGGCACAAAAGACTATTCATAATTGGTCCTCCTCCACTTATTGTCTCACTAGTTCACTATTCAGTGCACTCCATACAGCTGCAATGCATAGTGTCCACTATTCCTTGGTTCACAAATACCTTCATCTAGAAAATAACATTTCAGAATGCTGTTATCACTCCATTACCCGTATTTTTCCAACTCCGTTCAAATCTTACGTTCCTACAAAGAGTTAGTCGATTATTCACTAATCTGTCCCACTGCATTTGGTTCATGCCTATAACAATATACGTTTGTATGTGGTCATTTATTTATACATCTGTCCTCCACTAGACTGCGAGTCCCTGGAGTGCAGAGTGTAAAACTTATTTAACACGTTTTTCTCAGCTTAAGTACAATTTCAACACACGGTAGATGTGATAGATTGCGTTTTCCCTCACAATTTCACTGATCCTCTCTGTGGGAAAAGAATAGTACTTACCTGTCCCATTCAGGTCAGTTTTGGCTGTATGACTCACTTTGGCTGATTAAATGTGAGCAGAAGTGACATGTGCCACTTTTGAGCAGAATACTTAAGAACTATTGCATGGGTCCAATACACTCTAGAACCATTGTGCTGGTCCAGTACACCCTAGAACCATTGCATGGGTCTAATACACTCTACAACTATTGCATGGGTCCAGTACACCCTAGAACCATTGCATGGGTCCAGCACACTTTCTGTTTTTCCCTTCTCTGAGGTCAGCCATGTCCCAGAAGGAAACTGCTCTTTCAGACTATGTCTCAGAATGAAGGTGAGATGGAGCAGCATTATAGGCCATCTGCGGTGAGCCTAAAGGCTGAGCAAGAAACGAGCTTTTGTTCTAAACCACTGAGATACTAAATTGCTTGTTTTCACAAAATAAGGCAGTCTAAGGTAGATATTTAATAAATGTTGAAGAAAAGAAGGAAACTTATAAAGACATAGAAGATGCATTTTGGATGGAAAATTTCAGAGTCAATTTTTGTTTACAATTAAGAACCTCCTGTTGAAAACAGATAAAAATTAAACTTTCATGAATGGCTAACTTGAGAAATAATGGAAATTGGGGGTTGAGAGGGGAAGGGGGAAATGACAGATCATAGAGTAGGGGTAAATATTTTAGAGTGCAATATTGGGAAGAAAATGAAATTGAGTTCTTATTAGATGAGCATGTCCTTAAGATGTCTGCAAGCAAGATTTAAAGGAATCTAAGGTTTCTGCTGAGGAGGCATTTTGAGAATGGGTACAAACTGAAGATTTCTCTCGTAGTGATGTCAACTAAAGTAAGTTAAAAACATTTTTTTCCTGTTTCAAGTGTCCAAGTTATTCTGTTTCATAGCCAAAAAAAAAAAAAAGAAAAAGAAAAAGGACTGGAAACCTGACTATAACAACGTTCAAATCTCCACTTAATTCTTGTTATTCATAGTAGTTATGTTCTAGAAACAGGCACCAAACACTTAGTGAACTAGTGAATACTGACATTACTCCTAGGGGAAATATAGGTTTAAATTGCCATGAGCCTCTAGGCACAGTATTTTCATCAACTAGTCAATATGCAACTTTGCTTTATGGGTGTTTCTGTCTAAAGACACCTTATTTAATATACGTTGTTTATGAATTAATGTTGAAATTGTCACAAACAGCACTCTACTCATGCCTGAATGCAGCTGACTTTCTGTGTAAGGTAGAGCCTTCTTGCACTTGGGAACTCTAGATAACACATCAGCCCTATGCTTGTGGGTATTTTAAACAGCAAAATCAATTAAAAAAAAAAACAGACAAAAATGCAAAAACTTGGCACTAGACAGACCATGAAAAGGATATTGGTTTATAGTATAAAAGCTGAAACAAGGAAGCAGAGGGTCACCTCATTCAGTCTCAGCTGGGAACATGCACATCAGGAGACTCAGATCTTTTTGCCATGCTGTGCATGTCTGAGAATGACCGCAAAAGTGGCACGAGTATTGATATGGGGGTCGTGAATAAATTTTAGCAAGCAGGTGAATTTGCAAATATAGAATCTGCAAATAATGAGGAACAACTGTATATCAAAAAAATGGAAAGAAAATAATGAAATGAGTTATAAAGAGATGGGTAAAATGCCCACTGATGAGAATGGAGAGAAATTGGATAAATGGATGAATAGACAGAGAGATAGATAGATAGATAGATATTAAATCTAGAAAATTGCCTTAAATGTGGTACATTTTCAGTTTCTTTATCTCTCTCCCTGCTTTTTTCCTGATTTGGTAAAACACATGTCACCCAAAGGCATTAAACTAGTGCCAGTAACTTGAGAGCTCACTCTAACAATGTCATGGAAAGCATTAAATAGTAGAAAGGTAAGCTCACGTTTTTCTTGGCTATTCCTTTTATTTTTGACCTTATTACTCCTTACTTTGAGGTACCCTATCATTCTAATGCAAATCTTAAGGGCATCATTTTTCTGAACATGTTAATATTTAATAACCTAAAGTCAATATAGCACCATCTAACTTAGCTGGTATAGACTGAACTTCTTTCTTTGGCTTACAAAGCAGATATTCCTTCCGAAGCCTAAATAACCCCCTTTTTTTTGTCATACAGATATTAGAATCTTCTGTTTATACACAAATTCTTTTATGATTTTTATTTTGCTGTTGAATGGAAATACCTGGAACAAAAGGCTTTTAAAAATCACCACTAACTTTTAAACTACTAAAAAATCATCTTTAACTTATTAAATGTAGAGATTTATGCTTGGGGGGAAAAAAAGCTAAAGAACATGATGAGTGATGAGGAAATTAACACACTCTGGTCCTGACACTTTTTTTTTTCAATGGAAATATTACTTCCAAGCAAGTTGATCAAGACAGGCTTTTTACAATCCCCATTAAATTCAGTGAATGAATTGTGAAGGGTAAATTGGATCCATTATAATCTTACATTTCTTACGTAATATTCATAATCATAGCGTTACATAAGCGCGAGCTAGCATGAACAAAAGGAGCAATTTGCATACCCACTTCCTCTGGGAACGGGCTTCTGCTTGACAAACAGGGCCTCCTGTCCCATTCGCTGCACGCCCCTGCATCCCCTCCAGTGCCAGTGAGCCCCACACTCTCCTCTCATGATATAACAAACCCTCTAAAACACAGGGAGAAAATGAAGCAAACAAGCCCACTTCATTTCAACTTGTCAGCTTTAAATAAAATCTTTTGCAGCTGAAAATGAGAAACTTGAGGGAAGATAACGTGTGAAGTCACCACATTCAACACTGGGACAAAATATATTGCATTATTTATTATTTTTTTTCCTAATGTGCCACAAAAGTTTTTGAAATTTCAACATAGATCATTTTTAATGAAATGTCTTCTTGTCAAGGAGGATTTAGAGGAAGAAATGGTCTATTTTTTTGTTTGTTTATTTTTTTTCTCCTCCTCTACCCACTGATGCCTAGGAAGTATCTCAAGCCCCTGTGGTATCTTAATGAGCAATCTGTGACCTTTGGAACAACTCTCATTATCAACGTTTAAGTCAGAATTGGTATAGCAGAGCATATTGAAAAATAGGACATGCCTCTTTTCACTTATTCTAATTAATTGCTTACATAATACCTTCCCCAGCACTGATTTTATATGCAAAATACTGGAGCATGCACTCTGCCTCCAAAAAAAAAAAAGAAAGAAAGAAAAAGTAAAAGATAAAGGACAAAAATGCATTGAAAGATCGGAAGGAAGATAAGAAGAAATATTCCAGTAGATACAGATATTGGAATATTGATGAAATAAATAATGATTGCTACTGTAAATCCTTTCCCTCAGCCTTTCCCCAGAACCTACTCCCCCAACCCAGCTTGTGTCCAAATCCTTTCCTGTCTTGCATTCAGGAAGCTCCACTCTTTTCCCCCTCAACTCTCCCCACATCCTCTCTTCCCTCTTTGTTGTTACTTTTTTTTTTTTTTCATTGTTAAACTTCCCCTGACTTCCTTTACCTTTTCTGAAAGCGCACGTGCAGCTCTTCAAAGGAAGGATAGTAACCACAGGGTCCCAGCAGATGCCCAGCACAATTGTGCATATTCCAAGTGACAGAGAGGGTGGGAAAAGGCAGAGATGCTTTTTTCCTGAATGCCCTACGGTGTGTCCACATTTTATATAAACATCTTTTCACTTCTTTTCTTTTCAACACTGTGTGTCTCATGCCTTTTCCAAATAAGCTTAGAATACTTTTCCTTACTCTCTTATACTCATACCGTCGTAACAGGAACTCTCTGATTTCGAACTCTTTTATTTTACAATTCCTAGATGACTTTGAGCGATCAGTGCATAGAATGGTATCAATGATGAGGCCCATGATCCCTGCCACCGTCTTTGATGGCCTGTTGTTAAGAAGTGCTTTTAATCACGCTAATGTAAAACATGATTTCATATGTGCGTGTTAAACGTATTAGGGAAGTACTGTGGGATAGGAAGGAGGGTTTGCACTATAAGGACGACAGTTTGAGGCTCTGATGAATCCATGTTTAATAGAATGACCATAATCAGAAAAGTTTTCTTTTTTAACTTCTTATCACATGTAAAACATGAAAAAAAATGAATATCATGTCATAGGGTGGTTCAATTTTTAGGTCTATTTTAGAAATATTTTTCATTTTTCTGTTATGATCACTATGATGATGATGATTAAGTAAAGGCAAAGAATGTATTTAACATTAACTCGACCTAGCTATTGTATGTTCAGTAGATAGTGTAAATGGTGATATTATGAGGTTTCCATGCATATCCTGTATTTTACAACCAGTAAATCTCTGCCAAAAACACCAGGTTATTCTCTGGAGCTCACGGTAAGTGAGACTGGTGCCTTCCAGCACTCTTAGACCCAGAGTTTCCATTGTGTTTCGCACTTTTGAATTCTAACAAGCTGCTAACTCAGTAATAACGTAGTGTAACATAGGACCATCATGTGGCCTGAGTACCGTTTAACGACTCATCTTTCAGAAGGAAAACAAATGGAGTCATTTTCTTAGAAGATAACTGTCCTAAGCTGAGGGTTTTTTCTTGTTTCCCCACAGTGATGGCTGGGCTGACAGGTATGATGTGACAGATGGCTATCAGCGAGAAGCTGTTGGTGGAATCACAATCAAGCTCCAATCTCCCGATGTCAAGTGGTTTGATGATTATTATCTGAAGCTCCGGCCAGAAACAAACCTCCGAAACCCTTGGTTTCAAGAATTTTGGCAGCATCGTTTTCAGTGCCGGCTGGAAGGGTTTGCTCAGGAGAACAGCAAATACAACAAGACTTGCAACAGTAAGCAGATTTATTGTTTCCTTTAACATGGATAAGGCTAAGGCTCCAATTTAAGCACACTAGTCATGGGGATAGTGGCTGTGATCTGGCAGAGATGAAGACTCATACACAGAGTGGGCACTGCTTCTCAGAGTAATAAGAAAAACATATGAGAGAAAATGTTCACTCCATTAAGATTTCAGACAATTTGATGGCTTATATTTATATCATCCAGGAAATTGGCACTGTGCTAAAAAGATAATGTGAGCTCCAGAAAGGAGCCGTAGCTATTCTGGACATCCTCGAAGGCAAGATCTACATTCTGGGATTATTTCGGTCATCTTTAGCAGTTAGCACAGTGTAAGGCGCATAGCAAGGGTTTCATGTCTGTCTGAGAGTGAGTGAGTGAATGTTGAAGGACACAGCCAATTCCTACTTCCACCAATAAACTATAAAATAGTAGCAAGGATATGCCATGTGTAATTATGATGTTTCAGGAGACATAACCTGAGCAGAGCCATTTATTCAGTTATTCAACAAATACTTAGAAAGGTTCACAATGTGGTAAAGGTACCAAGATGAGGAAAACTAGTTCCTGCCCTCAAGGGGCTTAGTGTCTAGTTGGGGTGATAGCAGTGCCAACAAAAATTGCAATTCAATGTTGTAAGTGACATAATAAGGGTTTTAAACAAAGGGTTTGGTTGGTATTATTTGCAGCACATCCGAAGGGAATCTTGACTCTAACAATTAGATGGGGCCAAAGTGAATCTATAAGTCAAAGTACAAAGGTTAAGGTTTGTTAAAACTGATAAGGGATTTGTTGAGACCACATATCTCACCTTGTGTAACGAGAACCTCACGTGCATTTGCAAAGGAGTGAGCTGTTTTATTGGTGGTATATGTGCCTTTATCATCATGATGCTGGAACACAGGAGTGCCTTGGGTCAGTGGGTTGGAAATCCTGGCCCATGAACTACTTCCTGTCCACAGAGAACTTGTCACCAGCACCAAAAGGAGAAAAACAGAAACATACAGTGAGTGTTTTATCATGCATTTCCTCCCGGAGCTCACATCCATACTGTGTTTTTGCTATCAGTTCATTCTTTTGTGAAATGAATGAGGCAGTAAGTGGGGATTTGTAAGTGTTTTTAAATGTCAGTGCTTGGTAAAATGAGAACTTGGCAACCTTGTGTTAGTTCCTAATTGGGCAGTGGTGGAGGAGAGGGAGGCTGGAGTGTGGGACTGTAACTGGCCAATGGAATCCAGAAATCAGAGAAGCATGGTGTGAGATGACATCTGTGTGGCATGTGTGCAGTGTTCGTGTGTGTATTGTAGAATTATGTATATATAGTAATGTGCATAAAATACACAAATCTTAAGTGAATTTAAGCTTTGTGAATTTTTACATGTATATACATCTCTGTAACTACCACCCCCAAGCAACAACATCATAAAATTCTCTCATATCAATACCAATTCTTCTAATTGTTCATTTATATAACCCAGTAATAAAAGCTACAGAGAATTAAAACCGTTTCCTAGTAACTGTATGCTATTCTATTTTTGAACTAATTTGAAGACCCATTTCCTTTACAGTTATACACTGTCACCCCCTGACATTCATTTCCATCTCCTTTCTTTGAGTTCTCCCTGTCACCTCCAGTAACTTCCAGAGATGTCATCTGTGACATTAACACACAAACATGCTCACCTCGATGTCCTGAGGGCACCTGGAACTCATAGATCTAAAACTAACCTCATTATAACTTCTCCAACCAGAGCCCCAAACTTTGAGTTCCTCCTCTGTGCATCTCCAGTTTCAGTAAATGATGCACTCATCCACCCTGTCCCCAGGATGTGGGACTAAGAGATGCCCTTGTCTTCCCCTTCTCTCCTCCTCATAGCCAACTGGTGACCAAATACTCTTAATTCTACTAGTTGAACATCTTCCACATCTGTTCCCTCCTTTTCATTTCTGCCTGAATTCAAATCTTTATCCTACTGCCGTGATGTAGATATTCATTATCTCTCACCCCAGATATTAGAATGAACTCCCTGTTTAGTCTTCTTTTTGGTACCAGCTCCTTCCACCTCCATTTTATGCTAAAAACTCATCCCTGAATTGTCCATCTAAAGGACAAATTCCATCATGTCACTCTCGTTCTTAAAGATCTTCTTTGGTTCTCCAGTGTCTACAAAAAGCAATCCCAATTCTTTTGCTCCAGTCAAAGCTCTTCAGATTCATCATTTACGTTTTTCAGATCTCATCTTTTACTCCTGCAACCCACAAAATCTATGCTCCAGCCACTTCACAGACTGTGCTCTTCCACTGTAAGGTGGCACGGCCACCCAAGTGTCCATGCTTTTACACGTGCTAATCCTTGCTCAGTGAAGAGCCTGTCTCAAGATGTCTGTCAGTTCCACTGAGCTTATGTTCTCATGGTTTCTAATGGCTCCAGTTGCCCATTCTCAAAGAAGCCCTGTTTCCCTCACATTTCACATCCTGTGCATTTCATTTTCTTCTTGTCACATGCAATCCAGATATTGAACACAGATCCTCCACATCCTTTATTTTTATGCCACCACGTAACCAGTCGCACAGGCATCTATGTGTGTACCAAACTACTAGCAGCAAAGTGAGAATGAGAGAAACGTGTTCAAAGCAACACACTGGCTCTGAGGGCATTTCTAGGATTCCAGTAATGTTCTATTTCTTGAGGCAAGATGTGTTTGTTTTAAGAAAAATTGATGTATAGTTTCAATTTTTGCACTCTTCTGTGTTAATGTTTTAATTTAATAGGAGTTGACCTTAACCACCTCTCCCCCATCTATGGCCACTGTATCCAGTCTAACATTTCTTCCAGTCCTCATTTTTCCACAGAACTCTCCCCCACACACCCCCACTCCCCCACCAGCTTCCTGTCGCCATGTTGATTGATTCCTCTCCCTCCCTTTTTCTGTAATCCTTACTTCCTCTCTTCTCAATATCTCTACACACCAAAATAAATAAGTTACTGTGCCACACAGAAGGCCATTTACTCTAGCAAAAAAAAAAAAAAAAAAAAAAGATGCCATCCCCACAGGGGATAAAGCAGCTACAGGAATGTAATTTTTCCACCGTGTTACACTAATATAGAAATAGAAATTTAACATTATTACACCAGCCTGTAAACACGTCATGTTCACCTTTCTCCATTAAATTATAAATTTCTCAAGAAGAGAAAATGTCTTCTTACTCATCTCTGCTTTCCAAATTCCTAGCACAATGCCTTGTATATAGCAAGTATTTGATAAGTCTTGTTAAACAAATGTGACTTTATTTCTCTTAGACCTAGGCAGGGTTCGATGGCTAGCGGACTTAGAATGGTGGTTCCCAGTCTGTGGGCTGCATGTCCTGGGGGTGACTGTTGACTTGCTGACTGGGTCTAGAGTCCCTAAGGGGTTGAGCTCTGTCAATGGATTGAACTATGCTTTGCAGATCCTCGTGTGAATATGTGTGTGTCTATATGCACACGTACCTTATTTTAACGCAAAAGTTGTTGCCGTTAACAAATAAGAAATTAGTTTTTAAATTACTGAAATCATAGTAGTTTCTTGCTACTGTGTGTTTTCTCAACAAAGGATACTAAAAGTACAAGTAACACAGAGTGTGTGGAATCTTTTGACATTAAAACAATTTCCTTTATTTCAAAAGGTTGGTTCCACTAGCTTGGAGCCTGGTTCTTTTCCCATTCTGTTACAGTAAGCTTCCAGCTGGAGGGGTCCACATTTTCTCCGATAAAAATGTTTCATAAGGATTTGAGGTAGGCTGGGGGGGGGAGGGTATAGCTCAAGTGGTAGACTGCATGCTTAGCAGGCACGAGGGAGGTCCTAGGTTCAGTCCCTAGCACGTCCTCTCAAATTAATTAATTAATTAACCAATTAAAAAACTACCCCACCAAAGAAACAAAAATTTAAAAAAAAAAAGTATTTGAGGTAGGCTAATTACAGGATACTTCCTTATGCATCAGAATTTTTTTCCCGTCACCTTGTTTGCTTTTAAAATGCTTATTGGTGGTTTATCCATTGCTCAAAACACTTCAGCATCTCTCAGTCTGAAAACATGACTGAAAAAGCCGAAACACTGCATTGAGAGGAAATAATTGCCTGGAAAGAGTAGCTGGACTACAGGACAACGATCACAAGAGCCAAACAAAACAAACCAAGTGCCGCAGCTGCCCCTCAGATTAGGGGTTCCTTGTCTTTGCCCTGTGCTAACATTTTCCAGATTGCATTTGGAGAGAAAGCTAAGCTAGTGTGAAAACAGGATTCCATCATGACATATATCGGCTTTATTACATTCTGTATCCATTTTTTGGAGATTCATAATGTACACCAACACTTTCAAAAAGGACAGATCCTGTTGTAAAAAAGTTTAAATATCTTTCCTTAATCCAGCAACTCCTTCTTTGATTTTTGTTTTATGATGAACTCACCTTCTTACGTAATGTTGATTTTAGAACATACTTTAGGGGAAACCACACTGGAACAATGTTAGTAGCCATGTATTGAGGAAGGAATTTTGCCACATTACACTAGTGTCTGTGGTGAAATTTGCTGAGCAGAAACCCATGTCTGCCTTTCTATCAGACACATTAATTAGAATTTGACATGACAGTTTTGGCTTAATATAATTCTTGGATTTTTTTTTTTTTTTTGCATTTTGATACTTTTCATTGCTGGGGGAAATAAAAATTTCTCTGTCTTGGACTCTGCTTTAAGGAAATGGAACATAGAGCCAGATCAAGGCCTCAGATACTAAAATATCAGAGTTTTGAGAAACACAAGCTGTCATATTTCTTATTTCAATTCCAGAGTTTAAGAAATGAGAGTAATTATCCATCCAAGTAAGTGTTAGTGCCTGTAATTTTCCATGATGAATATCTACCATCAAAAAGTACTCAAAGAGATCCCCAGAAGAAAGCCCCTGCATTACAAGCTACAAAGGCTTCCAAACTCTTAATACACAGGAATTGAAATCCAAGATGTGTTAAAGGTACTTAAAAGAAACCAAAGAGAGACCAGACAAGCTTGCTGAATCAGTCACTTGAAGCACTGACTTTAGACCCAGAAGACCTGTATCAAAAAACTGAACCTGTGGCCACTACTAAGCCTGTCTGTCTCAGTTTTCTCACGTGTGAAATGAGGATGATGTTTGAAAATGATACCTAATTCACAGGACTCTAGGGAGGCTTAAATACGATGATGTATGGGAGGAAAATGCCTGCTTCCAACAAAGATGAAACAATAGAGACCAGATTTACTCTCTTGCTTGAAATAACATTAACAACAAGACAAAATACATAAAACAACAGTTTTCAACCCATTGAACGTCAAGCAATGGAAGACAGCTACTCTTAAGAGACAAGAAATAAATGAGGTGAGCCCTCTGAGTTAAGAAGACGGAACTGTGAGTTCAGAGAGACCAAGGAAGCTCGAGTTCGCAGAGCACAGGAACTAAGAGGAGAGAGCGGCACGAAAGAGAACCCGGCGTCTGCAGAGGCTCCCTCTGTGTGTTCAGCTGAGTGTTGATCACTACATGCATGTGAGGATGAGACTTGAGACCTGGGAAAGAACCACCTTGAAGGATTAGAGAGACCCCCGTTCCAGGCACCTAAATGGAACAACGAACGGTGTCTGTTCCCAGCAGTCAGACTAGAAAAACTTACAGTACATTGGGCTAGAACAATACTTAGGGGAAATTTTATAGCATTAACTGGCTATAGTAGAAAAGAAAAATATTTCAACTCCATGACCACAGATCTACCTAAAGAAATTTGAGAATGAAGAGCAAATTAAATGCTGAATAAGTAGAAGAAAGGCATAGATCAGAGTGAGAAATCAGTGAACTATAAAAGAGAAATGCAATAGAGCAAGCCAATGAAACTAAAGCCTAGTTCTCTGAAAAAAGATCAATAAAATTGAAAAAACAGATTGATCAGGAAAAGAGAGAAAACACAAAGTACCAATGTCAGAAATGAGAAAGGTAACGTCACTACAGAGTCTACAGATATGAAAAGGAAAATAAGGAAATTTTTAAAAAACAACTTCATCCAATAAATGTCAACTTAGACAAAACAGAAATTCATTGAAACTCACAAACTATGAGAGGTCACTGAAGAATAGACAACCTAAAGAGTCCTATAGCTAGTAAAGAAATTAAATTTGTAGTTAAAAACTTTACCATACACATACAAAAAGAAAAAAAGAAGGAAGGAAGGAAAGGAAGGAAGGAAAGAAGGAAGGGAAGGGAAGGGAAGGAAGGGAAGGAAGGAAGGAAGGAAGGAGTGAAAGAAAGAAAGAAAGAAAGAAAGAAAGAAAGAAAGAAAGAAAGAAAGAAAGAAAGGAAGGAAGGAAGGAAGGAAGGAAGGAAGGAAGGAAGGAAGGAAGAAAGAAAGGAAGGAAGGAAGGAAGGAAGAAAGAAAGGAAGGAAGGAAGGAAGGAAGGAATTAAAAAACACAAAAACAAAAAACTCTAGGCCAGATGGTTTCACTGATAAATTGTTACCAAATATTTAGGAAGAACTGATGTAAATTCTACAGAAGCTCTACCAGAAAATTGAAGAAGCAAGAACACTTCCCAGTTCAATCAATGAGGCTAGCATTACCCTGATACCAAAATCAGACCAAGAGGATCACAAGAAAAGGAAACAACAGACCAGTCTACTTCATAAACATTGGTGTATATAATCCAAACAAAATTTTAGCAAGTCAGTCAACAAATGTAAAACATATACTATACATCATGACCAGGTAGAATTTATCCCAAAATGTAAGGTTGATTTCATATTCAAAAATTAATCAATGTAATTTATTTTATTAAATACCTACAAAATTGCTAAATGTGTCAAAACCTAATATTAATTTCTGATAAAATTCTCAGTAAACTAGGAATGGACAGAAGCTTCCTCAACCTAATAAGATTTCCCCCTATTATCGTGAAAGGAGATTATCTCTCACCACCAGAGATTCTGGTCAGTGAAATATGTATCAACTAAAGAAATTAAAGGCACCCAGATATGAAATGATAAAATAAAACTGTCTTTATTAACAAATAACATGATTCCTTACCTAGAAAATCCAATAGTATCTACAGAAAGTTCTAGTGAGTTTATTAGGTTTTCATTACACAAGATTAATATATAAAAACCTATTGTATTTATGTATTAATTATAGTATATTATATTTCACTGTAGTATATTAATTATAGTATATTAAGGAGCTCCTTACAATATATTAATTATAGTATATTATATATTAATTATAATATATTATACACTAATAATAGTAAACAATTAGAAAGAAATAAAAAATTAGTACCACTTAAAGTAATATTAAAATTTTGAAATAATGAGGCATATATCTGGCAATAAATGTGCAAATCTTTATGCTGAAAACTGCAAAGCATTGCTCAGAACATTGAAGATGATTTAAATAAATTTTTAAGAAAGATACACTGTGCACACATCAGAAGACTCAATAATGTTAAGATGTCAGTTCTCCCAAAATTGATCTATGGATTTGAAGAATTCCAACCAAAATCTTAGCAGTCTTTTTTTAAATAGAAACTGATAAGCTGGTTAAACATTTTTATGGAAATGCAAAGGACCTAGAATACCCAAAACAACTCTGAGAAAGATGAATAAATTTGGCGGATTAACTACCTGATTTCAAGACTCACTCTAAAAATAGAGTAATCGATACAGTGTGGTATCAGCATGAAGAGAGACAAATAGATCAATAGAACAGAATAGGGAATTCAGAAACAGACCCACATGTACAGAGAAAACTGGTTTGACAAAGGTACACAAGCAATTCGGAGAAAAGATAGGCTTTTTAACAAATGGCAGTGGGAAATTTGGTTAGCCAAAGGAATGTTACTCAACAGAAGGCAGTGAACTATTGATACACCTAGGAATGCAGCAAGTCTCAAAATAATTATGCTGAATGAAAGAAACCAGGAAAAGGAAGACACACACTGCAAAATTCAACTTCTGTGAAACTGTAGAAAATACAAAGTAATCTACAGTGACAGAACACAGATCAGTGGTTGCTTGGGAATGGGAGGGATGAAAAAGGTCCATGAGGAAACTCTTGGAGGTGATGGATACACTCATTATCCGGTTTGCTGTTACAGTTTCATAAAAGTATACATAACTGAAAACTTACCAAGTTGTTCACTTTCAATCTGTGCAGTTTACTATATGAGAATTTTATTTTAATAAAGTTTTCAGGAGATATTTAAATATATATATATATATATATATATAAAATATACTGTACATAAATTATATAACAATATATATTATTTTATATAAATATTATATTTAAAATATATCATATATTTTATATATTTATAGTATATACCATATAATTTATATATAAATATTATTATACATATGATGTATATATTACATATAATATTCTATATTCTAATATATATAATATATTACATTTTAAATATATTTAAATATATTTAAAATGTACATATATATATATTTGCCAGACTTAGTCTCAGAGAATTCTAGCAAATAACAGAATAACTAAATCCTTTATCTCTTGCATTTTGTGTGATTTTGATGCCCAAAGCCAAATAGAATTTATTTTATAGAAGGGTTCTTTTCTCCCTCTTGCTTTTAATCCCTAAACTCACCCGTCTTGAGCTGCCAGGTGAAGCATTCTCTCCTAGACACGACCCAGGAGGCGGTACTGAGTAACGCACAGGAGAGCTTCAGACTGAGGGCCTGTGTTAAATTCAGCTCTACCCCTCACTTCTTCTGTGACCTTGGGCCAGTTCCTTAGCCTTTTTTTCTCTATTTATACAATTTAGGCAAAATTTATATTTTAGAGTCATTGTGAAGATAAAACAAGATGATGTATGTAAAGGATCTCTAGAAATGTTGCATTAAACTTTATGCTCCAAAGTTATCACAATCGGTTGTGCCTTAGGAAGTATTTGCATTTGCATTATTGTGAAAAAGAAATGCACCATGTGGTACTGGTAAATATATTTTCCAATAATCTCATGGCTAGAAATGGTCATTAACAGCATATTATTAGAATACGACATTAAAAAAAAATAAACAGATGTTTCTTCTGCCTCTTTCTGGCCCTGGTCTTCATATTAATGTTGTTTTAGTCTAGTATACCTGCCTTATAACGGGTGCCATTCCCTCAGCCAATATGTAGAGCTCATCTTAATTGTAGTCTTATGGCTGTGTGTCAGATGCTATAAAGGATTTTGCCATATCACCACCATGTGTGGGATGGTTGTTGCCACAACCCACATGGTTGGCCTAGGGTTTTGACATGTCAATAATTGCCAGTGTCATAACCTTTAAAAATTGTACAGACCTGGCACCCAGGCCAGATGGCTACTAAATAAAGATGCTGCTGTCCCCTACAGCTGTGATGGGCATTGGGGTGACAAGAGCACTTCTGTCAAAAATTTGTTCACTGGGAAAATGATGTGAAAGAGCTTGACTGTTAAAAGATAGTGTGCATTAGTAAATTGCACCCTTACAACACGCCAGGGTGGAATCCAGGGGACACATATGATGTGGTACTTGACTTCAGGGTATCAGTATAAAAGAATAAGAAAAGTACTAGTAAAATCAGGTAACTTATTTATCTCGTCAGCAAATACTTACTGAATGCCTATTATGTGCCCCTCATTACTTTTTTGGGTGCTGGAGCTATAGCAGTAAACAAAACAGACAAGGATCCCTGCCTTCGTGGAGCTTATATTCCTTTTTAAAAAAAAAACTTTATTTGAAGTGTAGTTAATTTACAGTGTTTCAGGTGTACAGTAAGTGATGCAGTTATGCATATACATAATACATATTCTTTTCAGATGAGCTTACCTTCTTGCTAGAGGAAGACAGATTAAAGCAAAATAGATAAGTAAGTTACATAGTATATTAGATGGTGGTAACTGCTAAGAGAAAACTTAACTAAGGAAGCAGGATCTAGCATGTGAGCATGAGCACAAGTTAAATAGGGTGATCAGGGGCAATCTTACGGAGAAGCTGACTTGTGTAACTCCCAGGAGGAGATGAGGGAGTAGCATGGGGGTCAGAGGTGAGCATGGGGGAAGATAGATTCCAGGAGTAGGAAAGTACAGGAACAAAGGGACATATTCGAGAAAACAGTTGGAATGTCAGTCTGGCTGGAGCAGAATAAATTGGGGGAAACTAGTGGGAGATAATGGCAAAAAGGTAACAAAGGGTGAGATCTTACAGACTTTTGTTGGCATTGCCGTGACCTTGGTTTTTTTCAAGTGAAACATGAAACCATTAGAGGATTTAGGCAAAGGAAGGACTTGTTTTTTGTTTCTTGTTTGTTTGTTTGTTTGTTTTAAGATCACTGTGGCTGTTATATTAAAAAAAAATGGTGGATGTGGGCAAAAAAGAAATCAGGGGATAATTAGAAGGCTATTGCAGCGGTAAGAATGAGGGGTGATGCCTTGGAACCACAGCAGCAGAGGGAGCTGTGAGTATTTTTAATCGATGAAAGTCAAGCAGAGGGAACCTCCACTTATTGATTTCTTCTCTGTGCTGGGCTCTGTGAAGGGAGATTCAAGTTCAGTTGTATCATTTCTTCTTCATGTAATTCTACTGGGTAGTGGTAGTATGACTACTTTGTTCAATAGGAAACTAAAGCTTGGGAGAGGTTCACTAGTCTTTCCATGACAAATCAAACCACAGGGATTGAATTCAGTCCGACTCCACACTCCACACTCTGCTCACTCTGCCACAAGGTCCCTCAGGTTTAAAGCATTGCTGGAATGTGGGACTCACTAACAGTCATGAAGTCTATGGATGGGAAGAATCAGCACAGGTCAGGGCATCCAAGGGTAATTGGAAGGGACAGCTTGGATGTGATATGGGTAAGTGGAGAGGAGGGGCAAAGCCGAGAGAGTAGCTCGAGCAAATGAGAAAGCAGTGCTGGGGTAGAAGGGTCCGTTGTGAAGAGGGCTTCTGCTTCTTTACGGACAACAACGTCACAGAAGGCACTATTAATTACTCTGACTTGACAGACTTTCCTACTGCTGTTGACGGGCAGCCGCTCCGAGAATTTCGTCATGATGTGTAAATGCTACTCCACTCCAAAGTGACCACAAAAACCGGAGGATGTGGCTGTTTCCATGGTGATTCCCACTGAGCTGTTGCTTCCAAAATATTTCACTGATCAATTCAAGGCTTCATGACTATCAGAACAGATACTAAATGTGACCTAAGTGGCACATGATTTCTTGTCAAGATATAAAATATTGATACAAATTTAGGATATTTATTAAATTTGTATTATAGCTTCTTTACCAAATTGTCACTTTTTGAACCTCCATTAAGCAAGATCATAAGCTAGTTGAAGAGTTATGGGAGGGGATTAGCTAGTGGTTGAGCTCCTCCTGCAGGTATAATTTATCTGGGGATAACTTTCATGTAAGGTTATATATGTTAAGTAGAAAGTGAGTGAAATGAGCCTTAAGGGCTCTGAGCATTAGAGAAGGCAGAAGATGCTTGTGTCCGGGGAGATTAGGGCTTAATGATATGGTTAGCATTTGAGTTGAGTCCTGACGTTTGGTTGGGCTGTGAAAGGAAGAGTCTGAAGCAGGGTATTCCAAGTTTAGAAGACTAGAGAAACAGAAGAATGGAGTTCAGAAAATAGAAGGCCTGTTCAGGTGATGGAGGGTAAACTTGTTTAACCAAGGTGGAAGGATTAGATGTAACAACTGGAATAAGATAAGGCTGGAAATAAAAGTGGGGAAAGATTTCTTAAGGACCATGCATGTTATGCCATGATACAGGAATTTTCTTCTACACATTGAGTAACTGATGAAAACTTTTGAACAAGATAATTATATAATCAAAAATCACATTTTAAAAAGTTAATCTGATAGTATCTTTCAAAAGTTTATTGGATGAAAGAGAAGTCACTACTGGATGTGAGAAAGAAAGAAACTTACTGCATTAAGTTATCGGGAATTTGAGGGTGTGACAGTGTCTACTGTTGGATAAGAGAAGAGTGGCATAAACTTGGTGATCCTCTGCAGGGTTGAGGGAAGGAGACTCCTCTCAAGTGTAACTTCAAGATTTCAATGATGGGGGCAGAGGATAACTCAGTGGTAGACCATGTGCTTAGCACGCCTGAGGTCCTGGGTTCAATCCCCAGTACCTTTATTAAAAAATCCATCAAAAAATTTTTAATTAAAAAAATTAAATAAACTTAATTACCTCCCTCCCCTCCAAAAAAAGATTTTAATGATAGTTTATTGAAAAAAAATTTGTTAATAGGAAAAATAGAAAAGGGGGACAGACTGAGTAAAGAAGATGAGTTCCACTCAAAATATTTCAAGTTGGAAGCTACACAGGTAGAAATATGTGAAGTCAAATAGGAGAAGTGGGACTGGTACCTTAGTGACATGCCCTGGTGCAAAATTACTAACAGTCAGTAGAAGACTAGAAGCCTGGATGGAAGCATGAAGAACTCAAAGCTAGAAGCCAGTGAAAACTGTCATCATCTGCAGTAATTGCAGAAGAGCAGGGACCACTAGATGTAAAAAAGTTTCACTATGAAATAAATTTATATATTAGTTAATATGACAAATGTGATTAAATTGATTCATGCATGTGGATTTACATAAATGGAAAGTTATGCATGTTGGAGACATTATAGTAGAGTGGCAAGCTTTGGCATTTGACAGGGTAGATTTATATCCTGGCTTTGCTGCTTAACAGCTTTGTGACAATGGACAAGTTGCTGAAACAATCTTTCCTCACTTTCTTCTGATGTAAGTTTGGGATGATATTAAATCCTACTTGATAGAGATCTTCTGAGAAGAACCTAGACTATTATCTATGAAGCATTTAACAGTGTCTTACTCAGCTCAGGCGACCGTAACAAAATGCCACAGACTGGGATGTTCGTCCAACCAAGATCAGGGAGCCAGTACAGCTGGGTTCCAGTGAGGACCTGTTCCTGGCTTGCAGACAGCCACCTCCTCACATGGCAGAGAGACAGAGAGCAGGCTCTTTGGTGTCTCTTCTTATAAGGACTCTAATCCCAGGATGAGGTCCCTTACCAGGTTTGTCCTGGTGAACGTTTTTCCACCGTGAAGTCAGCTTCCAGGGTGCAAGGCATCTGCTGTCCTGAATGAGGGGAAGCCCAAGTAGTGAATTAAATTTGATATCTGCATTGTCTTTGTCAAATAATTCAGCTCTGGAAACCCTTTTGGTCCAAGGTTCTACTTTAATGTAAAATTAAATAATTTGTTTTTATTGGACTATAGGCACTCATAAAAACCCATGAAATACTGGATGGAGTTAAATCAGTAATTATTATAAAAATTAATAGTAGAATTAGAATTCAAACGATTAGTAAGTAGTTGTCTGGCTGATAACAGGTTGCTTTTTCAAACAAGAATTGACTCATGTCAAGATTTGGGTTGTAATCATGGGAAACCAATTTTAGCTTGGCTCTCTTAAGTAAAAAATAAATAAATACTATTATTTGGAAGAATACTGTAACATCCCAGGATCTACTGGTAGCTGGAGGGCTAAGTCTGGAAACTTGGACCAGCTGCCAGGGGCCATGAAACCAGAAGCTCAGCTTTCAGCAATTTGGCCAGAGTGTGACTGCACTTGGACGCGATCCACTCACTTCATCGTAAGTAAATACCGGCCACCCTTTGCTTTAGCTCACTTTTCAGAGTCCTGGGGAGGAGCTTCCAACTTACTGAGCCTGGGTTACACTCCTGTTCCCTGGCAACCAGGGCACGGCGAATCCAGGAGGGTAGGGCTACTTCAGCTTCCCTGATGGAAGCACCATCCAGCCTTCTAGAATCTGAGTACGAGGAGGAGTCCCTCAGCATTAGAAAGGGATTTGGATTCTACGCAGCCAACTAATGAAGATGGCTATAGCTTAATTCAGTAATTGGGAGCGATATAAGTGGTCTCATTACCATGATCATTATCATAATTAACATTTAATAAACAGCTATTTGCTTGCTAGGCTCTATTCTTACCCATATTTTCCCAACACTGTCTCATTTTATGCTCCCATCGATCTGATGAGCTAGCTTCTCTTAGTGTCCTTTTATTTAAACATGGAAGAAAAAATACTTAGGTTAAGTGACCTGCCCATGATTACACAGTGAGTAAGAGGCAAGCCAGTCTCAAACCACAGGCTGTGTAACTCCAAATGAGCTAACCCACGTGCACACACAGGGAATTGACTTCTCTGCTGCCACTAGGCAATTTTATAGCTTATTAAATACGGTACATGCTTAACAAGTACTTGCTGAAAACCCTGGCTAGAACAGCTCTAGTATACAGTTGGCGCTCAGTAAGTACTTGTTGCATGAATAAAGGAATGTATTTTACATGTTAATTAAAAGACCACATGTCAGGAGACAGATGTCCCCTCCCCTCCGTAGTTCCCTCCAGCATGTAGTGGCTCTGAGCCTTGTGCTGAGCTGGTCATCCCATGAACCAAAGGGACTGGTGTCCAGGTTATAATGAAATCAATGCAAATTCATAATGGTGAAATAAACTGGGTGTTCAAGCAGTTGCTTATCTTTATTGCTTCTTATACATGACAATACGTTAAAAAATGGCTTTTTTAAGATAAGAGATTGTATATAGTTAAAATGTCTGTGAATCAATTAATGTTTTAACTCCATGGTTTTCCACTCAGCTTTAATAAAAAAAAAAAGATGGATCAATACTGGAGACTAAGCAGGAAAGAGTATTTCAGACACAGGGCAGAGACACAGAGCAACAGTTACTATCCCAAAGACAGGTCCCACCTTGAGCTCCAGCAATAATTAGACTTAAGAAGCAGGAATTCTCTTCAAAGAGCAATAAATTGTCAGTTCTGAATTATTTCACCGTAGTTATCAGGCCAGAATGAGTCAACTCACAGATTTCTTCAGAGGAGTAGTATAACCTGCTCTCAGATCTATAGATTATAAAATAATAATATTAATTTATTATCATGGTAAGTAATTGCTCTCTCTTGATCCTCAGATTTTATTGTTGTTGTCTTTTACAAATGAGCAAACTAAGACTCAAAGAGGTTTCCTGGTTTGCCCAGGCAAGGACATATGACTGACAAAGAGCTAAAATTTAAATCCATATTCTCCTCATTATATTCTTTTAGTTATATTGTTCTGCCTTGTAGGAATGCAAAAAAATCCATGAAACACCAGATAGAACCAAACCAGTCATTATTATAAAAATGAATATTTGAATTGAAACTCAAATACAGTAAGTAGTAAGTGGTTATCTGTTGCTAACATTGGGCCACCACTGAATCCAACATGAACTTTGCAGATGATGGAAAAGTCAGAAGAAAGCTCAGTCTCCCACTGAGTAGCCTCAAGGACAGTTAGGCTTATGGTTCCCATGTTATATTGGGTTTTGTCTTCAACACACTGTTTTAGATTCCAATCCACTGGAAAGGACCTGGGGTGTTGTATCTGTCTGGTGCTCTGACAGCATGTCTGGGGACACGATGGCATGGAGTTAAGTTGAGACTGAACCTAGAAGATAAGAAAACTAATGTATCAAAGAAGGGTTCCTTCTGTATCTCCGTGATTCTCTATGTTAATACAGTTCTAAAGTGAAAAATGTCCAGTCCAGATTCTAACACCAGCAATTCTTTACAGTTTGATGTGTTTTCAATCTGTTTGTCCCTGGAAAAGTTGTTTAAAGTATACAAATCTCAGTTTACTTGAATAAAAAATGAGACTAACGGTATTCTCTACTTACATGGCTTTTGTGATGGCTAAGTTAGAACAGTAATTTCTCAATAAATATTACCCTTTGCTATTAATCAGAATCTTTTAAACATAATCTCTCATTCACTCAAGTGCTGTCCTCAGATGTTAGTAGGGATGATTTTTCCCATTTTCACCTGAAGGAAAATGACATTCACAAAAGTGACCTTGGTATGTTTATAATAAAGATTAGGGAAGATATTGGCGCAGAAAAGGCAGCCTGTATAGCCAAAGCAAACTGAGTTTCAAATTCTGCTTTACTGGGTTTTAGCTTTAAGTTATTGGGAATTTCATTTTAATTTTCTGATCCCAAATTTTCTCATCTAAGCAAAGCAGAAAATAATGCTTAGCTTATATGTTTGCTGTGAGGGTTAAATAAGGTAATGAATGTCAAGCATATAGCATCCAGCCTATGTGGGTGGGACCCTTCTCCCAGCTCCTCCCCTTTAATGACTGCCTTTGAATTATGTCAAAATAAAATGGTTTATAGAAAATAATCAGCATCATGTTTGAAAGTGACATCACTGTGACTTTAAAGTAACTGTTAAAAAAAGAAGCTAGTACAAGTGGTACAGAGACCAGCACACTCAGAAGAGGGAGCTTCATAAATATTCTCTGATAAAAAGGATCCAGTGTCTATCAGTTTACACAAATCCTTCTACCCTAATCAAACCTCTCGTATTAGACATGATAATTAAGCTTCCATGTGTACGATTTATGAACTCTGCCTTTTGCGGCTGAATTCTTTGCAGAAGTTTTTACATACGGAAATGCAATTCTTCTTTGTTCAATTTTCTACTTCAATTATAGTGCTTATTATATGAGATGGGGTTTTCATTTAGCATGCATGTTATTTTTAATTAGAAGTAAACGTCTTAATGGAACTTAAATTTTTAGCATCACTTATTTTCAGAAGCAGAAACTCTGGAACATTTTGTGAATTAAAAAAAATATATAGCAATGCTCCAAGTCCCAAAGGTGGGGAGTGCTAATTGCGCAAACATCTTAGACTAGTCTAGTGACCTCGTGTATCAGATGGCACTGGGTGCACACCAAGAGCCAGAGCTTCGTGATCAGTGCCTGCTGTGAGGTCTGCATTTCTTTGTGTATTGTCCCTAGTTGTCACAACTCTACCAGAAGGTATTATTTTCCAAATGAGGAAGCCCTGAAAAAAGAATCTGCTAGTTCTACCTGGAAAACTCTAGCAAGCCTTCACAGTAAAGTGAACCTTAAACTGTTTTAAAATATGATAGGGAGCTCATCATACAGAGATGGGAAAGCCACATCCTCAGGAAATGTCATGAAACACAACTAAAGTGGAAAAGAACAGTGGTGATGAAGATGGACAGATGGGTGGAGCCAAGTAGGAGAGGTCTGGCCTTAGAGTTCGGTCTTAGGTAAGGAGAGTGGAATGCTATGGCTTTTCTCCGCATACTCTTAAATAATATCATAGCCACCAGCCTTCATATCCCTGAGGATTTCTTCCTTCATTTACACACCATATGGAAGTTCCTCAAAATACTGTAATGTGAATGAAAGAGATATGCTATCTGAAATAACATATCCATCAGAAGGCTGCCAACCGGCTGTTCATGGTGAAGCATTTAAATTTAAAATTTAGTGTTTTGCACATGGAAGTGTACAATCCCCGTTGAGTTTCTGTAGCTCCCTGAAGACATGTCTTCCTTCTGCAGATGCTGCCTCCATTTGCATTTCAATATGCACATTTAGGGGTCAGCTGCCTGTTATTTCAGGCACAGTTATAAATTGGAGTAGCTACAGATTTTAGAAACTGGTGTCCCTACTGGCCATGGCTACAGCTCTGGGCTCCCAGTGCTGCACACGTAGTGTTAGGGAAAAGGATGAAGGATTTCTTTGATGCCATCAGTTTCTTCAGCCCTTCTGTAAGCCGTTCTTCGCTTCTTGACATCACTAGTCCCCTGTCCAAGCCGTACATCACATAACCAGTTCTTTATCTTATGAATCTTAACCTACGCTCCCAAGAAGCTACCTTCACTTCACTATAACATTAATGTCTCTGTCTGTTTCACTATATATTCAGTTCCATACAGTAAGTCTGTTCATATTCATCCATCATTCACATGACCCACCAATATATCAGTGACAGTGCTGACCACTGTTCTGGGTGCTGAAAATACGATATAAGCAAGATCAGTGTGGGCCAGTCTGCATGAAGTCGATGGCCTGTTCTGAACTAATCCCCATGTCTCGTGGTATGTTTAGAGGCTTTTGCACTAAAGAGATGCTCAGTAAATGTTAAATGAAGAAATGGATTGCCCTCTCTACGCCACAGCATTAGGAACTGTGGAGGAAACAATATAAACAAGACAGCTGTAGTCTTCAGGGTGCTGAGACTCTGTGCTGGGCACAGAGAAGCACATAGATAATTCTAATGCATGGCAGAAAGGATTACCTGTCATGATAGAGGTAGAAACACATTTCCATGGGAGCATGTAATGGCAAAAGATTAATTCTGGCTTGGGGGATGCTCTGCCCTTCTGTCCCAGCAGGAAACAAATTATTGTCTCATCCACTGAGCACAACTGGAATCCATTTGCCAGATGCATAAGGAATTAGTAGATTCAGAAAATAAATGAACGTGGGGAGAATTGGCAATTTCTTTTTCATTGCAGTGTTAACAGTATGCTATCTAATGGCCTCTTCTACAGTTATAATCTCCTTCCTGAAAAATACTTGAATCCCTTCTCTTCCTTGCTGCTTCTCTTTATTATCACTCCCCTACTAGTGGGTAGAAAGGAAATAATGAAGACAATGCAAAAGTATTTCAGTATTTAGTGTAAGAGCTAACACAAAGAACTAACTTGGGATTTAAATAAATAAATAAATAAACGGCTGCTGGTTTCACCATTCTATGATCATGAGTTCATTTGCTGAAAACAATTTTAAATCATGGTTTCCTTTGCCCCCCCTATAAAAATAGCGCTAGTCCAAGAGTTTGGGCAGCAGGGGTCTGGGGCCAGCTGCTAAACCAAAGGTATGACTTCAGGGAAAGACTTTTCCCTTTCTCAGCCTTATTTTCCTTATCTGTAAAATGAGTTTATCGGGTCAGATGATGGGGTCCCAGTCTCCGAAGAGTACGGGGCCGAAGAGGTGATGTGGAAGATAAGGAAGCAGGTCAGCATTTGCCTTGTGAGAATCTGAAGCCAGTACTGTGAGGTCTTCTGGTTCTTTTCAAGAGTCCACAAAGCTGGATTTTTATATGAGATTTCCACTAAACAGCACTCAGGCCAAATAAAACATAACTAAAGGCCAAATTTAGCCCAAGGGCTTGCTTTCTGCAGCTTCTAGAACCAGATGCTTCTAAAGCCCCTTGTATCTCAGACACTCTCTGATTCTGCATTAAGACAGCCTGATTTCCCTTGTTTAACAGCGACTTCAAAGTTCCGGTTCCCCCGATGAATTAAAGAACATGTTTTGAGTGCTGTAAAATTTAGCTGTAATCACAGATTGAAGGATTTCAGTTTCTGCTAATCCTTTTGGAGCCTTCTGATTTAATTCAACAATAGTAAAATTAGAATTGAATGCTAAGTGTTCTAAATCAAGTATCCAGTTCTGAAGACAGAAGCAAAGAGGGAAGAGCCAAACTTCCCTGCTCCCATTTCCTCTCCACAGGCTGCTGTGAGGCAGGTCCAGCCTGAGAGCAGCTGGAAGGTTTGGGTTGGCACGAGTCCTCATGCCTACTTTGGGTCTGGCTTTTAGGAGACCCTAAAAAATAATCATTGAACAAATACTGCTGAATGAAGTCTAGTTCTTTGGGGGCCCTAACATGCCAGCTAATTAACATGTCCTGTCTCTCCTGCCACTGAGTGGATAAGAAAAGAAGGCTGGATAGAATGAGCCATTCATTATATGCACTCAGGACTGTAAAACTTGCCTAATAATGTGAAACTCCTCGGATCCATCACACGATCACTGAGCCAGCACCCGACAGGCTGAGTGTCTTTGAGGAGAGTGATGCCACATTACTCACGTTGGTATCACCAGCACCCAGCACACTGTCTGACACACAGTAAGGACTCAATAAATGTCTGTTTAATCAATCACTTAATTAATCTCTGAGTGAGTCAACAAATAAATTACTTAATGAGCCAGGATTTCTCTCTAGGACCTAAGCAGCAAGAATAAAGAAATTGAATATAATTCTGCTTTCTATTAAGACATCTAAAGAAAGGCTGTGTCAACCAAAGGAGAGTAGAGAGTTTGGAAATACAGACAGAAGACCAGTAAAAGGTAGTGGGACTCTGACAGTATCCCCACGTGATCACCCCCAAGTGATCACAGACTGTCCCTGATTCCAAATATTTCAATATAACGTTATATTATACAGAATATTGATTAAAAAAAAAAACAGGAAACCAACCTGGTTTGCTTTAGGCTACAAGTTTGCACCTGCTTTCTGTGGGCTGTGGGTCCACTGTCAGTGCAGTTTTCAAAGACTTTGCAGAGCTGTCAGAGTTTTACTGCGCACGTGCCTTGTCGAGGGGCAAGGCTTGGACAGAGGCAGTGCCCTATCCCGCAGTTCACATCTCAAAACTCCAGTGCACTGTGCAGTGTCAGATCCATTTCTGCAAAACTCAGGGGGGAGCCCAGGAGTTCATATTCAGTTTTGTGTGACTACTTCCTTGAGCTCCTCCCTCTCCACAGTCTCCCTGAAACTTTCTAGGTCCCAGCCTGTCTCATCCCTTCCTGGTCCTGCAGGCAAAACCCTGAGGCTTTAGTTTCTACCTCTGTTCCACATGCTGTTTCTCAGCTGGATTGTCATGGGAGCCAAGTGAGGAGAGAGACTAGAGGAAGGAAAAGAGCAACAGGGAGTTTCCCCATACTTCAGGGACACAGTTCCTTTGGTCACAGAAAAGGGTTCCCACCCAAAAGCCACCATGGCCTTTTCCACCACCATCCCTGTGGGGCTGCGCTGGGGACTTGCATAGAAAAACAAACAAATAAAAAACAAAAGTGGGATTTCCCACACTCCCCCTGACTTGTAGGGTGCCGCTTTCCACTACTCAGACCAGAAAGGAGGGCTTCTCTCAGAGCTCTGTCTGTCTCTCCTGGAACTGTGCACACTTCCACATTTAGGGACACCTTCACGTCTAGGCCTGGAGACTGTGCAAGAAACGAGACTGTGCAATTCTCATGCATGGCTCAGGAGTGTTTTGAATTCTGGTTTCCTTCCCCAATCTACCTGTGACCATTTACTTTTCAGAATCATCAGAAAGCTGCTCCAGTCATGCCACTCAGGGTTCTTAGCTGCACCCAGTGGGAGAGAAACACGGTGAAGATGGCTTACTCCATCTTGACTCGACCAGAACTTTTCCCATGCACTTTTATTAGATGATGAAAGCACACAAGATTGCTTAATGGAATTGCGTGGTCCACCTGGCAGATTTTGTTGTAAATTGGCACTGATATTTAGTTTCGTTTAGCAGCATTCTACGAAGCCGTGACTGCACTGATAAACTGATTTGACAATCTGAAGACCAGACCTGGTATTTGGTGACACCCTTGCAGACATCCTGTCACATATCAGGCCTCATTCATATTCTTAATATGTACTAATAGTGCCAGTGACGTGTCAGATGCCGTGGTAGGTACAAGGGCTACCTCTGAATGGCACAGAATCTTTGCCCTCAGAGAGCCCACAGTGTACCAGGAATCAGCCACAGCTCACCACCAGTGCCACAAGAGAACGAAGCAGAGCCTACAGTCTAGACCAGAGACAAATGTGTAAACTGGCAATTTCTTCATAGGATGTTTAGTGCATGGTAAACATTGGCACCACTGCTATAGGAGAACAGAACAAACCTTAATTCTGAACTGGAGGAGGGTCACTAGCAGCTTCTGAGTGGAGATGAGTCCTAGACGCACACAAATTAATCAGTGGAAAATCTGCAAGAAAGTATGTTCCAGGTGTGTGGACTGAAATGCAGAGGCCCAGATACAGGAAAGAAGAGTTTATTACATGGCTGCAGGAAGTTCCAAATAGCCGGTGCATAGGATAGGATGGATCAGAATACAGAGGCAAATAGAGAGCAGGATACAAAAGGTCTTGAAGGTCAGGACATAATATTTAGGATATTATTTGGTTATCAACTGAATGGTCTTAATAGAAAACTAACAAAATCAGTTTTTGTGCTTTAGAAAGTTTACTCACTATATATTTACATTGGAAATACACAGATTTGAGCTGGGCAAGATTATAGGCAGTAAGATCTGTTAGGAGGCTGTTGCAGTAACCCAAGCAAAAAATTGTCAAGACATTTTGAAACTAGTAAAAATAAATCGTGCTACATCCTACAACGGAACACTATACAGCCAGTAAAATTAGTCTAGCATCTCTACATTTTTTAAAGGCATGATCAGGAACTCAGAAAGAAGTCTGATATCTGAAATAGCTCCAGTCAGTCAGCTGGTCATGTCAGTTCTATTTTCACAGTGTGTGCTGAATCTGAACACTTCTCGCCATCATGACCATCACCCTGCTCTAAGCCACCAATATCTTTTGCCTGGTCAATTACATTGGCCAATGACTGACCTCCCCATTTAACGTGTCAGACAGCACTTTTGATCCACACCTCCACCAACCTATTTCTCACACTCAATGTCTAATCCATCTAGTTGCTTAAAAATGAAAACCTGAGTTAATCCTTGATGCTTCTTTTTCCTTAACATTTCACATCCAATCCATTAGCATATCCTATTCTTCCTGCTTTCAAAATATAATTAGAACCCTACCCTGGACTAACCCACCATCATCTCTTAACAACCTATTTCATTTTTCTCTAGTTTTCCCTACTCTCATTCTATTTTCTATTCTTAACATAAAATTTTTAAAATGAAAATAAGATCATGAGCAGCCAGAAGTAACAAGCACTCCATGTTTGTTTAATCAGTAACTCATACCAAATGTTAGTTCTTTAATGAAACATTCCCCAAATCCCTTCTTTGGAAGGAGTCTCTCCCTCTTTGGACCTCTATAGATTTTAACTCCACATCTATTATGGATTTATCACCTTCTACCTTTCACTATAGTTATATAATTTATCTCTATTACTGAATAAGTTTCTTCTTATGTGTGGAATCCATGTCCAATTCATCTTTGTGTTTCCCTGGATCATCATTTATGTATACTCAGATTCCAGTAAGTTTATTTAACTAACTATGAATGGAACTTAAACATTATAGTTCAGAATTTCCAAATAGGTCAGTTTATGGAGCCAATATCCTGTGAAGCTGGAAGTGGTGGGTGATAAATCCAAATAGATAAGTTGAGGCAAGACGGTAGGGGATCTATTTGCTCAGCTAAGAATACATTATAATTTGGAAACTGGAGATTTGTTGATGGTTTCTAAATCAAGGAGGTATAATGTCACAGCTAAATACTTGGGAGATTAATCTGTCCTTATGATAAATGTTGTGGTACAGAAATAGAGTGCTTTCCTACATCGAGCCCCAGAGTTTGGTAACAGAGGACATGAATCTTGGTACTGTTGGGAATTCAGGTCTTTCTTTAAGGTCTTGGGGGGAAGAAACCTAGAAATAGAAGACAACTATTAAGCATACCATGTTGGCACCTGTATCTTAGTATTTCCTCTGGTTCTAACTCTGATCCATTACTCCAGGATGTCCTCTAATTATTCAGAATCCATAGGTGTGGCTATAGTAAAATTAAATCTGAAAGTTAATCCCTAATTTGTTTTCCAACAGGTTCTCTGACTCTGAGAACACATCATGTTCAAGACTCCAAAATGGGATTTGTGATCAATGCGATCTATTCCATGGCCTACGGGCTCCACAACATGCAGATGTCCCTCTGCCCGGGCTATGCGGGCCTCTGTGATGCGATGAAGCCAATCGATGGACGGAAGCTTTTGGACTCCCTGATGAAAACCAATTTTACTGGGGTTTCCGGAGACATGATCCTATTTGATGAGAATGGAGATTCTCCAGGAAGGTATTGTCACAAATCTCCTCTAGACCATAGAACCTGATCAAGCCATCTCTCGATCATGAGAAGCCTGTTTCTCTCCTTGGTGGTTACTAGGCTCCTGGCCATGTTTGGCTAGCACTGACATCCCAAAGTGAGTAAAGACAGACAAAAGAAGCCCCACTTCCTGTGGCCAGGAAGAGGTACTAATGCTGATGTCCAAAATGTACCCCTGGAATCACCACTGTATTCCAGAGACCCAAGCTTAGGAGCAGGAGCCTCACACTGTCATAGATGATTAAAAGCCAACGCTATGGTTTCCCTGTACATGTTTGCCGTGTTACTCCCTGTATCCTGATCTCTTCCTGGGTCCTAGAACTATTTTCAAACAGGAACAATTCCATGTCCAGCAATCCAGAAATAGGGCTGTTTTTTGTACCTACAGTAAGTTACAACTTATTTTATTTTAGTATCCTCCAGCTGGAACACTTTCTCCCTTCTTGAGAACTAAATTGCCTTCTTCTCTGAAACTTTACCTTCCATTATTTATAGAGAGAAGCCTAAGAAATATGAACTTACTCATAATTATAGGTCAGCCTCCAGGGAAGTCATTAAGTACCCAGAACTTACCAGCATTCACATCTATCTCAGACTCTAAACTCTTAAGTGATTCTTCACATGAGACTTTAAACCCACGAGAGATAATTTCATTGAAATGACATTCTAAGTTGTTGCAAGGCTGGGTCTTCACTCTGCCTTGTGTTAGAACAGTCAACGTCCTTTGGGGTCCCACTGTAAAATCCCAGGTACTCTCCCAGCAAGAGCTTGACAGGTGTGCCTGGAAAGGGTGTGTTTCTACTCTGCTTGCAGCTGACTCTGCCAAGAGAAGGTCCCATGATCCCTGCGTGACTCACATGCCATGTGCCCACACATTGTACCAGCCACCCCGGTCTAGCTTGTTTCCATGTTCCTCGTGTGAGCTGGAGTTTGTCCCTCATGCAGCTGTTACTATCTCACAAGCTGAGCTTTTAAGTGACAGCTAGTTCCAAGCCAGGCAGCCAAGAGGAAAGCTGAATATTTCCTCTGTTCTGGAGAGTTTAAGAGTATTGCTCCAACCAGGCTGTTTGCCAAGATAAGACTTTTCGTATATAGTTTTCTACTTTTTGGCTATTCAGTATATTCATGGGAGGGGAGGTGGAATACAAGCATTTTCCCAGGGCCAAAGAGAACTGCACATTTGTTGTAAGGCTTCTTCGGGCAGTTCAACTAATGCGCTCAGTTTCTAGGCTCAGGTCAAGGCCCAGGCTCTTTTATCTGCATACAGGTTTATTATCTGTGCATTCCTAGAGCACTGACGTCAGCTTAGGATTTGTTCATAAACTTGGTTGACTGCAGCTCCATCAGTTCAAATAATTTTCATGTCCTGTACCCAAGTTAGTTCTGCAAGCCAGAGAATGAAGAAATGACTCAGATGGCTCAGCTCTATTCCAGGGGGAAACCTTAATAGATCAGACAGAACATCACTATCTTGTTGACAATCCTCCAAAGATGCTGGGATCGGGTACATTTAGGACATAGGTTCTTAACCATATTTTGGAACACGAATCTCTTTAAGACTTAGATGAAATTTATAAATATTCTCTAAAGGACAACATACATAAATTTTGCAAACAATTTCTGGGAACTCATAGTTGTTTACAGACTTTTCATGCATTTTCTAAGATTGGATATTACACTAACTCATTAATAAATGATCAGAATTGGCCTCTGAGGGCATGAGCCATACTCAGGAAAAGGTGGCTTGCATCTTATTTGTTTTTCCAATTAATCCAGTTATAGTTACAAAATAATTATAACTGGTATCTACTGAGTGTGTATTCTGAGCCAAGCACTTACCTAAATCCTCTACATTTTAATCCTAGGAGATACGTAATATCATCATTCTCTTTTCCAGCTCAAGGCTCAGATACTGAGGCTTGCCAAAGTTAAATGACTTGCCCAAAGACACAATCTAAGACACATGATAGAATCAAGATTCTAACTCAATCTCCGGGACTTCAGCTCCTAACCTTGTTCAACAGCTGCCAATTACAGCGTCAAAATCAAAAAGGCCCCTGCTCTCTGAGAACTCTACGTGTAGGCACTATGTTGCTATTTCTCTGGAGTAAAAGTTACTCAGCTGAATCAAAGACATTCCAACCTGGGCCATGAACCAGAGGAGACTAGGGTCATAAGGGGTTCCCCTAAAATGCCAGAGTCACAAGAGGAAACTCCTAACCAGAAGAAGCTGGGAAAGGTGGCAACTTACTCTAGCACACGCACCTGTGGCTTGCTTGAGAGCCCAATTTAACCATCATTTTTAAACCTCACATCTAATTAGACTACTATCAGCCCCCAATTCTTTAATGAAACCCTTGGTGCCAAGTGTGTTACAGAATTCTGAATTTTTATTATTACAAAATGTTATATGGTCATGTAATACCTCCAGCGTACTGTGGGGCAGCAGTTCTTAATCCACGCATTGCCACTTCTGCTACAAAACATATCAATATTTGCATGTATGATGAATAGGGTATAAACAGTCTCCTGACAGTGATGGTCGCGTTCTCTTACTGGTTTAGTTCAGAATGGCTCATGGTTTGCAGCCAAGGGAGTTATGAAAAAAAAAAAAAAACTTTAGGGTTTTCAGAGCTCTAAGGATTTCAGGATCATAGGTAAGAAATATGAGCCTTTACTATTTACCACTGATGGGATCCATCATAGGTCGGCCAACTATGGTCCGCAGGCCAAATCGGGGGTGCTATCAATTTTTGTAAACAAGGTTTTATTGGGACACAGTCACACTCATCTATGCAGATACTGTCTGTGGCTGTTTCACACTACTCAGCCAACAGTGTTGAGTAGTTTCAGCAGAGACCATCTCACAAAGCCCAAAACATTTACTGTCTGCTCCTTTATAGCAAGTGTCTTCTGACTCCTGATTTACAGAGAGTCCTTTGAGAACTAAGAGTTGAGAGGCCTTGCTGCTGCCCGGGACTGACCATAACTGGGCAGAGGAAACATGCAGAGTAAACATCAAACTACGTAAACTAACTATTTAAGGCAAAAATGTTAACATTACATTGTTTATAAGTTTATAAGTATGGGGATGTAAAATATTTGACAACATGGCATATAGGAATGGGGTATAAAATTATACAGGGCAAGGTTCTTCTGTTTTACATTAAGTGACACAACATTACTCTCAGTAGAGTAAGATAAGAATGCATATTAAATCCCTTGAGCAACTAAAATTTTAATACAAGAGACAGAGCTAAAAAGCCAAAAGCGAAATACTAAAAGAAAAAAAAAAATGGTTAATCCAAAATAAGGCAGGAAAAGAGGGGCAAAAACAGATGTGACAAGTAGAAAATAAGGCTGGACCACTAGAAATTGGCAGATACTAAGCTGGTTTGCACACAGATTCTTAATATGTGGCTCTATCCTCAGGAGGACTTCAAAAAGCACCTTAGCCTCAGATCATAGACCGAGAGGACCATTCGGGCCATTTAAATCTAATACCCTTCACAGCTCCTTCCCCCAAATGATGTTCCAGTTCCCCTGACAACAACCTTGCTTCAGCCCATTAGGTAAAGAGATCCTCACTATCTCCTGCGCAACCCTGCTCTAACTTTCAGAGTGAGAACCACTTACACAGTTCTTTAGTTCTGTTCAGCTGAACCCTGCCTTTTCTATTCAGTTTCTATTCAGTGCTTTAACAGAGCTTTTTTTTCTTTTTGGTTACAATACATTTTATCTGTTTTATTTTGTTTTTGAACACTGTAGAAAATTGAAACAAATTTTCAGCATATTTCAACACTAACTGTGGCCAGTTAAGGAAGAGACAGACATGGGGAAGTGGAGAGAACGGTGGAAGAAGTAAGAGGTATTAAAGAGGACAGATTACACATACCCACACACATGCCCACATGCAGTGATGAGAGAGGAGATCCAGAAGAAGAGATGTAGGAACAAACCAAGAGGCTCAATGAAAGAGGGTGAGAGAGCAAAAGGGCAAGAGCAAGAATAGGAATAAGAGAAGAGGGGAGGGTATAGCTCAGTGGTAGAGTGTGTGCTTAGCATGCACAAGGTCCTGGGTTCAATCCCCATGACCTCTGTTTAAAAATACATACATACATACATACATACATGTAAACCTAATTACCTCCCCCCAAAAAAGACAATGTAAAATGAACAAATATGGAAAAAAGAAAGTATTGCTTTATTTAAAAAAAAAAAAAGGAATGTGAGAGAATTAAACGATGGGTAACAAACACAGGAAGCCATCATGTGCTTTAATTCTTCCCTACAATTTAAGTAAGCTTATTTTTCACTCACTCACTTACTCTCACTTTTGATGGAGAATAAAATCTATCTCCTATCTCTGAAAGTTCAAAGAATTCATGTCAATTGACAAGAAAAGAGGAAAGGAATCTTCTTTTACGGAGAATTATTCTTAGCTGTTTCTTTTTTAATGCACTGCTACCAAAGATTTTTACAATAATGTTGTGCTTTCATAGCTATAACCACTAGTGATGATGTCCCTGTGGTTGTCTGGTAGGTAAGAAATAATTACCAGAAATCTAAAAGCTAATCCCATTATCTCTAATAAATTTAGAGTAGGTTGACTGGTTTGAACCAAAATTAAGGTTTAACTTTTCTTGAAATCACTTCCCTGTCAAATATGACATTTTCCATTCTATTGAGTTATCATAGTTATTTTTCAAAAACTGGATCCTTTGACTTTTTACTATTCCTCCTATATTGAACAGATTTCTGCAATGGTTAAGCAATGGAAATCGATCTCCTAGCTCTGTCGAGTACATCCGGAGCAGTCTCATGGAGAAGAACTAACAGCAGACTTAACATCTAAGGGCTGAGTTTAGACTTGCATACTCTCCAATCTGATATCATTCATTACCTCACCCAGATTCAGTTCCATCTTCTATAAAATTAACAGTGTGGACTAGATGGCATCAAAGTAAACAACTGGTAGAAATGGGTTGATGGCTCATTTGGGGGTGAGCCATGAATCCTTCTTCATATGTCTTCAAATCAGTAGCAGCAAAGAAAAGACCTTCCTGACACTGTCAGTTCTTTCTTCCTCCCAGCCTAGAATGCTCAAAGGATATTTGTCCACAGGCAGTCACCTCTGGAAGCCTTAGCAGCCCATGGAGCCAATCTGAAGTGGCCAATGACATAATATATGAGTTCCTTTTACCTTAGTACTCTAATGTCTCAACTCAGTGCATGTTTAGGAGCCACTGGCTAACTGTGACAGAATGGAAAGGTGCTGAACACCGTTCTGTGTCCCACAGATTGGTACTTTTGATGTAGAAGTGGAATTTAGGCAGTTACTCAAAATTGTTACCAACTGCAAATGAAACACTGTCGGATAATCCTTATACCACTGAACAGCCAACCAAACTTATGAACAAGTTAACATTCTGGAGAAGACACCACAGTAAAAAATGTGATTAGGAGTGAAAACAGGATGGTATCATTTTACAATGGAGGTCCAAAGATTGGTGTCAGGTTTGTTCTTAGTGCTTTTGTGCTGAGCATTGGTCTGAGTATGCCGATCTAGTCACTTGAACTCCAAGACCAGAAAGGTTTCTATACATGTTAATTTTCAGATAGCTAAATATGCTGAGCATGGAGATTGGAGGAGACACTTACAAGAGCCCATCTACCAATCCTTTAAAAGTCCTGGGAAGTAAAACATAGGGCACTGTGTGAAGACATTGAACACCTAGGACATATGTACAGAGATGACTATAGGAGTTGACGGGGGGTATCGCTCATCTGATGTCCTCAGATTGGAAAATTATGTCAGAAGGGCTTCTCTGCAAATGTTTTTATATGTAAGAAAAATCTTGTAAATAATCACATTACTTTTCCCTCTTTACATCTCCATCCCTTTACTCAAAATAATAATAGACAATAAAGGCTGAGAACTCACAAGGTACTAGTGTTTTCTAGCATTTTTACACTGCATGAGATGCTTTAGAAGCTTTTCAGAATTATTTTAAACATTGCTCCTGAAAGTACCTTTATACAATGAGTTTAACCACTGATAAAGGGCAAAATAAGAAAGGTAAAGTCAGGCCCTACCCAAATTACCGCCACGTTCCCTACAGCTGAAGACAAGATGAAAGATTTACCAAATTTCTCACTTGGTTGGCAAAGGAAAATGTATCATTTTATTGGAGTGGAGACGAAAACCTTGCTGTCTTTTTTGGAAGCCTAACAGTGGTTCTTGTTTAAACTACTTGAAGTTATTTCAGAACTGTCTTTCATCCTGCTGAGGTCAAGTCACCTTCTCGCATGGGATCATTTTCTATTTCAGGTGTAAGCTTGAAAGTTTAAAAAAAAAGTCTCTGATGAGAAAATGAAACAGACAAGGTTTTCGTTATTCTAAGTGTACTGTCATGGAAAATTCCAGTGTCACTAATATATTAGACAACAGGTACACTGGAGGACTGAAGTCTACTGCTTTTTCATAGCTGGATATTTATACTTTCAGCTGAATGATTATTATATTCTTGTTCCCAAGGTATGAAATAATGAATTTCAAGGAAATGGGAAAAGATTATTTTGATTACATCAATGTTGGAAGCTGGGACAATGGAGAATTAAAAATGGATGATGATGAAGTGTGGTCCAAGAAAAGCCACATCATCAGATCCGTGTGCAGTGAACCCTGTGAGAAAGGCCAGATAAAGGTAAAATGGAGTCTGTGATGCTTTCATTTTTGTTGTAAATTCAGAAGCATTGTCATTTTTAAAAAGTTGTAGATATTTGTTTTACCTTTTCCACTGTAGGCTTCTAATGTCAGAAAAAAAATTTTAAATTTTTTTCTCACTAATTATGATAGCTAGTGAGACCCGCAATGGTCTCGGCAGTTGGACTCACCTATTGGGGTATTGGGAAAATTTAATTTAAAATGTGCGTGAGTGCAGTTCGAAACCACTTGATGAATCATGCTCACTCCCTTTCTACTCATGGAAGCCTTTAAAGACATGCTTCCTGGGAATAAATAATTCATGGTTGGAAAGCACATCAATTTCTAATTAACTCAACAAGTATTTATCAAACCCCTACTAATGTAATAGTTTACATGGATGGGGCAAAAGTAAACAAGACACATTTACTATCAGAAGATTTATTGTCTGTTCTAGAATAACAGTGAATAAGCCAGGGTGTGTTGCTCTAGATGGTTATTTTAAAAGAGAAAGCTGAAATGATAGGTTGAAGCCATATTTGTGGAGAGTTTTGTATGCCGTGTTAAACAGGTTGAACTTAAGTTTTATTAGCCAGGAGTCTGAGAATGCTTTTGACCGAAATGTTGACATAAGCTGGACGACAGCAGGTGAAGATTCATGAGTAAAGTTATGAATAAAGAAAGAAGAGACAAGTTAGAAGGATGCTGTGATAGTGGTAACAAGGGCCCTGAATTACAGAAGAAACAGTGAGAATGGAAAGCGGGCAGGGGACGTATTTGAGAAAAACATTACAGCGGTAGCCGCAATCAGCCCTGGCCACCAACCACAAAGGCTGAAATATTCACTATGGGCCTTTGCAGAAAAAGATTGCTGATTCTTAATATTCAGTGACAGTCTGCATCTTGGCCAATCATCCTGAAGTTAAGCTCTTCATGTGAAATTCTTTTTAGACTCATTCAGAATACCAGTTGTTCATAATTTTCAGTTCTTCCTGTGGAAAGATTAGCTTGTGTAAATTACCACATGGAAGTTGTCTGTTTTGACCCTTCACAGCAATGCAATGTGAACCTGTAACTTCAAAAGGTTGAATGTCTGTTTCAAAAGATTTCTTTACATATACTTTTCTACCCACTTCTCCTGGGAATAACTTACTGAATTCCTAGGAAGAATTTGATTCCCTATTATCGTATTTTTAATACTAGCTAATTTGTAATAATGTTTATATAGTCTTTTTTCTAAGCCAGAGTTGTTTTCCTAACCAGATCTCATTTTCATTCCATTAAATGTACAATTGGCTACATTTTCTTAATATGGTTTAAGATTGTCACTGAACGACTTCATGAATGATATCCACACCTCATGGCATTTGTTCAGCTTTGTTAACTTAGTGTCCATGAAAGGACACGTAGTCTGGCAAAAAAGTTCAAATATATTTCACATTGTTATTCATAAAGAAAGCACCACTATGGCTAGGGTGTCCAGAAAGAATGGAAATCACTCTGAAAGAGATCTGTCACCACCTCTTCTATTCAAAATAAGTATGAAACAGAACATATATAACGAGTGAAAAAAAGTAAAACAAATCAGTTCTGAATGATCAGAAGAAGACACATTAAGTTGTCACTATTGATTCAAAAACATGATTGTAATATTGGAATTAATCTCGGAAAAGGGCATGAGCTTATTCTGGTAAAAACCCGAAATCCACAAACCAATGTGCATTGAATCACAGAAAGTCAGCGCACATCTAAGAGAAAAAATGCAGCTGCTTTTGTTTGCTGGGCCTGCTAAGAGAGCGGCATAGGAAATGTGCCTGCTTGTACGACAAAAATCTAGGAATTGTCCAGTGACAGTTTTACCAAGTGTGGCTGAAATTACTCTGAAAATGAAATTCATTTCTCTATATGGATATTTACATACATATATATATATATATATATATATATATATATATATATATACACACACTATTAAAATAGTTAATATTTAGAGTTAATATTTAATATAATACTATTAAAATAGTTAATATTTTAGAGAAGTTTACAAATCATTGTGATATTCTATTTAATCCTCAGGAAACTCTATAAAGGTAGGTGTTATCTAAAAAAGTATTAGTCTCGGTTTCAAAAAACAGGATCAGCTGGGAGATAGCTCAAGGCTGCACAATCATCTGGTGGCTGTAAGTAGGACTAGATCCCCAGTGCCTCTTGATTCCCAAGCCAGTATTCTTTCCTTTACATCTTTCAAAATATCATTAACTCTGTGCAGACCAATAAGGCTCAATATTTATGAGCATGGCCTCCAAGTACAACAAGCTTTGTTTGATTCCTCCTTTACCCAGTGCTATATGAACTCACTAAGCCTTCGTTTTCTTCCCTAAAAAAAAATGAATAAAATACAACCAGTTACTTTATACAGAGTGGTTTCAATGTTTTAATGAGACGACAGCGTGGGGCATGCACTAAATCACCAGTAAAGAGTCCGTATTATTAGGAAGAACGCTTTAGATAGATGGAGCAGGTCTAATTAGCAATGTTGCCTCATTTATCTGTTTATTTTGGGGAAAGGAAGTTTCAAGCCCTTTTGTCATCATTCCCTACTTGTATTGTCGTAGTGTCAGGAGTCAGCACGAAGGGTAGCATAAAGTGTAAGAAAGGGCTGGCAGCCTACAACTGTACTTGGCTGTGGATATCTAGACGTTATTATCAGAGGTCGTTAACAGAGTCAGCATCTAAGGCGAGGACTGTGAAGTGTAATCATTGCTGTGTCTGGTTACTGCTGGCTATTAATCGCGGTTCTAATTATTTATAGGAATGTTCAATGAACGCTGTCTCTATTCCAGAGAGGCTATTCATGAGCCAGTGGTGGAAAAAACATAAGAAACATCCATTCCTAAAGAATAACATCTGGGACTCTTTCAACCGTTAAATTATTTCGTTCATTTTCCATCGCCTTAAAAAAACCAGACAGACAAAGAGGTGCCTGATAGACTCAGTGACCTTACCCACCTTCATCCCAAGCAAGTCAAAACTACCAGAACAGGAAGCAACGGGCTGAATTTTTGAGCCAGGTTTTTCATAGAAACAGCTTGAGAGATTATCTCCAGAAAACAACTTCATCTTCTGCCTCTTAATTCCAAGCAAATTTCTAGTTACTTTTATCCGTATGGGCAGCAGATATACTGTGCTTTTTCTTTTAGCTAACAGTTACTCAGCTAGTGGAGGGAGGCCAAGGTAAATCCAGAGAGCAGAAGTTCTTTATTTGAGGCAAAGAAAGGCACAGACTGGGAAAAATTCAGTTACATCCACACAAGGAAATGTACGTGTATTTACCTATGAGTACAGACACGGACACTTGAATAAGTTCAGGTACCTGAAGCTGACTATCCAAAGACCTGCCCTCAGTTTCATTCTTGGCCCTGTCACCGACCGATTTTATGATGTTCAACTGGTTGCTGAAGCTCAGCCTGTTGCTTTAATTATAAAGTGAGAATATTAATCCTCACACGGCCTATCTGAAAACACTGGAAGGTATTTCCGTGAAAGCCCTTTCGGCTTTGTAAAGCAGGACGTTTGCATAACGCTGCATTTTTATCTACGTGAAAAGAATGATTAAAATGTTGACTATTTGCCTTAGGTGATCCGGAAGGGAGAAGTCAGCTGTTGCTGGACATGCACACCTTGTAAGGAGAACGAGTATGTGTTCGATGAGTACACCTGCAAGGCGTGCCAGCTGGGGTCCTGGCCCACTGATGACCTCACAGGTACACGCATCACGAAGTGAGCACGGGTACACCCCTCAAAAGCCATCTCAGAAAGTTGATCTGAGGAGGGGTCACATCCCCACGCATTCCCCATCTTGGTGGCGTCGTTTATGCAACAGAGAATTCCCTCACAAACAGAAGCCTTCCCAACACCTGGGCTAATCATGAAAATCTTTCGATCTCAGGGAGAAATCAGCCTATATCCCTGCCCTCACCACCAAACTCAGTTAAGAGTCCCCAGTTTTTCTACCGGGCATTTTCAGTCCATCCTCCGGATAGTCCCAGAAAGTCCTAAGCAAGGCCCCAATTAACTGTGATTTGAGGTGGAGAGAGAGAGAAGTCTTGGCCAGAAAGAGACTAAAAGATGTCACCACGTATCCAAGAACAAAAAGGTAGCACAGAATTAGGTGGAAGTTGGTCTAAAACTCTTTGCTTCTCATAGTGTTTTTCCTTAATCTAAACCAGAAAACTCTAACTAATGAGTTTCCAAATAATGTCAACACAGGGCAAGACTCATCTCTGCTTGGTCTTTGGTGGTGTTTTTGGGTTTTGGGTTTTGTGTTGCTTTGGTTTAGGAGTTTTTTTCTTCTTCTTCTTCCAAAAATGTTAAGAACCTATGTCGTTGTGTTCTCAAGATACTTCATCACTACTTCTAAACTTTACAGTATGAAAACAGAATAGGATATTTTCCATCTTTGCTTCCAACGTATTCAATAAATGTTTATTAAATGCATATTCTGGGCCCATTTGCCTACCACTGAAATAAAGGTACAGGAATAAAGATATGAATTCTTTCTTCAAAAAAGTTAATAAGGAAGGGAAAAATTTTAAATATGATTACAATAATCATAATAAATAATAAATAATAAAAGGGCATAGACTTGTGGACATGGGATGAGGAGGGGACCTATGAGACTAAGTTTTCAAGGAAAACAAGAGAAAAGGACATTCCAGGCAGAGGCCCCACCACGTGGTATGTCAGGTCATCTAGTGGTTTTACAATTAAGATGGATTTCGCACAAGCTCCTAGAGGTTAGAAGATTATAACATCATCATTGTTAGACTCCATCCCCATAGGACAAGAGATTATCCATGGTAGATGGATTAACTGATTCCAAAAGCCTGGTTCTAAAAATCCTGTGATTCTGGGCCTTTTGAGTCCAGTTCACATGGGACTTTTGTTTTCAGTGACTGGTGTTTATGCAGCACTTTCCTTTCCTTAAAAAATTTAAAAATTCCTATTTAATAAAACACCCAGGTGCCTTGTGATAGCATTTGAATTCTATTTTCACTGTTAGACAATGAGCTTTCTGAGACTCTTATACATCCTGATATCCCCAGTCACCTGAGTGCCGAACACAAAGCCTTCAATAAATTTAGTTAAACATATGATCTACAGCACATGTGCACACATACAGTAAAACTGTCAGAAAGAAAAAAAAATATGATTGGTTCTCTTGTGAAGGGGACGAAGAGCAGTATTGGTGGTCTTTTTCTTTACATTATTTTTTTACCTTTTTCTAATTTCTAATTTCAACAGGAATTATCATTAGATTGAAAACCTATCTTGCAGATTCAATTATCTATATGGCTAAGCACCTTGAATGTGAATATACTGATGTAATATTTCTGCCTTAGGTTTTGTAAAAACTGTGCAGCTGACAATGAACATGGACTGCTTTTTCATTCACTCAACAGAAAAGCATTTTATTGTTACTATTTGCATTATAATAATAGATGTTGGAAAAGAACAATAGTGAAAAGTGAAACTATCAGGGAAGACATGATTTAAATTTGTGTTCATAAAAGATTTCTCTGAAGAAGTGAAAATTAGCTGAGACCTAAGTGATAAATAGAAACAGCTAGCTAAACATGGAGAGAAGGGCATTTCTGGCTGAGGGAAAAGCACATGTCAAGGTCTGTTTATGGGTAAGCAAATAGAAAAATGGTGTCAGAAGAGATGAGAAAGGTAGCAGGGGTTATATGACATACAGCCTTGTAGAACATGCTCAGGATTTGAACACTTATTATTAAGCACAATGAGAAACCTTTGCAGGGAGCGTAATAGAAAAAAAACAAAACATGATTAGATGTACATTTTTAAAATATCATTCTTCTTTTAAAAAAAAAGATACAAATTTTATTTGCAAACCAGAAATAGACTCATGGACATAGAAAGCAAACTGTGGTTACTAGGTGGGGAAAGATGGGAGCAGGGATGGATTGAGAGTTTGGGACTGACAGACATTACTGTACATAGAATGGATAAACAACAAGGACCTGCTGTATAGCACAGGGAACTACATTCAATTTCTTGTAATGAGTTGTAACGGAAAAGAATCTGAAAAAAATATATATGGATAGATATGTATAGCTGAATTGCATTGCTATACATGTGAAACTAACATTGTAAATCAACTATACTTCAATAAAAAATAAGAATTAATATAAAATATAAAATAAAATACCGTTCTGGTTGCTGTGAGGGAGAATAGTTTGAAGAGGCATGGAAAGTGGGAGCAGGGAGATGGGTTAGGTGGTTACTGCAGGTTCCCACTGCAGGCACCAAGAGTTCTTGGTGTCTTGGGCTAAACAGCGCATTGGATGATTTTGAGGTACACTTTGGAGTAGAATCAACAGGATGTATGGATGAATTGGTTGCAGTAGATATTAAGTCAGGCTACCAAAAATTTTCTGCCTTGAGGATTGGTAAATGTATTATTTGATAAAGATCAATAGTTCGGGTTTAGAAGATCAGCTTGAGATTTTCAAGTATGAACTAATTAATTTAGCAGATTAAGGGCTTAGTTTGTGCCAGAGAATTTAATAGAAACTAGAAGTACAAAATTTAGTCTCAGTTTCCAAGAACCATCCAATCTAGTGGGAGAAAAGCCTGTAAACCGGTAATCATGCAGTGGACTGAGTGCCGTAGATGAGAAATGAGCAAAGTATTATGGAAAAACAGAGAAGCATATACCTAATCCTGGAGAAATTTGAGAAGGTTTAGTCTTGAGGCACAATCTTTAAGCTCACCTAAGAAAAATGAAGATGATCATATTAGAAGGAGTGTGCAGCATTGAGGCTCTTAATGGCACCATCATTCTCCTAATTTCTCCAAACAAAAAGAAGCAAGTCTTCCAAACTCTTCTCTCTTCCTGGCCATCCTTATCCAGTCACTTACTGAGTCTGGCTATTGGAATGGCTCAGTAGTCTTACCCTTCAGCTCTTTTCCATTTGTTTGTACAGCTTTTCCCCTGACTAAGTTATCATCTCACCTTTGACTATTGCAGGAATTTCCTGGTTTATTTCCCTTCTCCCAAACTTATGCCACATGCCTCTAACTGTGCTTTTCATTCTGCTACCAGATAACGTATCCAGAATACAAATTTGTCCCTTTTATTTCATTGCTCAACATTTACCGGTGTTTTCATATCTCTATGGGATACATCCAAGTTTTTCACACAGCGTACAAAATTCCCTCTCTCCCTCACCCTCCTGTGACCTTTCTCACTTTATTCACCACCACATTATAATTCTCATTTGCATTCTAGTACCAGGAGCTGCTTGTAATTCTCATCTACACACATTCTGTTTTATTCCTCCTCGTCCATACGTGTGCTACCTTTCCTGCCCGGAAAGCACTCCCTCCTCTTCGTTTACTGGAATAACGCCTACTCACCTTCCAGCCTCTGCCCAGATGTCACCTTCTCTACGGAACCCTCTCTGTTGTACTTAGACTGATAAATCCCCTATTTTATATTTCTAAAGCAAAGTCTGCTTCTTTCTTTACATCATTTTCAAAATGGATTTTAATGGCCTATATTCTTATCTGCCTCCCCTACTGAATCACTCTTTTCTCAAGGACACAACCATATCTCCACCATATTTGCATTCCTAGCATCTGACACAAGCCTGAAACAAGCCTGACACAAGCCTGACACAGACTAGGCACTGAGTAAATGTGTATCCATCTGCAGTAAAGGGTGGGGAGAGTTACAAACGAAGATGAAAGTCAGCATTAGGGCCATCCTCTGAAGACAGCCTTTAACAAAGGAGTTTGAACTTTGTCCTATAGACAGTGTGGGGCCAATGAAGGTTTTCAGGCAGAAGAGTGAAATGATTTTCCTCTGGCTACATGCATACATTTGAGTGTGTGTGTGAGTTTGTGTGTGTGTGTGTGTGTGTGTGTGTGTACCTGGGGGTAAGGTGAAGAAGGTAGGAGGGGAGAAGGGGGAATAAATGCCAAACCTGGAAAGGTCTCCACATTGATATTATGTGAAGTTTAACCTTTAATTAAGATCCACAGCACTTTTCCAAAGAGCCTGTTGCTGTCTGCAACCTTATCTCATTGACTCTGATTCAAAGTAACCTGACACTTGGCACCGCTAGCTAAGCCAGAAGACTGCTCTGATGGCTTCAGCTATTCCAAAGCCTGCTGCAGAGATGCTTGGGGCTAACTTCAGAGGATACTGTTTAAGTTTCCCTTCTACCCACTTGGCTTACAGTTACCCCACTTCAGCCTACAGCAAAGGGCTCAGGTCACTTTGGATCAGTGCCCTCATCATGCTAACAGCAGCAAACACATACATAATGCTTCCTGTGTGCCAGGAACCGTTTAAAACATCTTACAAATGTTAACTCATTTCATCTCAACATAACTCTCTAAGATTGTGAGCAGAGTTAAGAGATCTTAGAACTGAATAACTGTTTAGAAAAACAACTAGGAGTGGTGATCAACTGACATTAATGTCTATGTATATATATATAGCCATATACTTGTGTATCTTCATTAAAAAATATCTGAAATGAAGGTTACCTACTGTTAAGAAAAGATGTTTTTGAGTGATGAGATAGTGGGTTACTTTTTTGCACACAGATATATGTGTGTAAACATATATGCATATAATATTGAAATATATTATGAGAATATGTTTTTATCAATAAAGCCATTAAAATGAATGTTAAGCTAGCCATATTTTTATAGCCATCATAAATTGGCAGGAACCAGGAACACGGAGTTAGGAAGAGAAAGAAAGAGAACCTGACATGAAAGCCAGGAAGGCGAGAAAGAAAGATTGTAAGTGGAAGATGAGGGCAGAGCATAGACAGTATTCCTAATTCGAATGATTTTCATTAAGGACAGCAAGTAGTTGTGCTTTGTCTGACAGTCTTCAGGTATCCATGTTAGCAGGAAACAGGGTAAATAGGATCCCTGCCTTCAAAGTGATAAATATTGACAAGTAATAGTAAGCTGCTGAGTTTCACAGAGAAGCCCAGAAGGGTGAAGGAGCCTGTATCAGTGGGAGCTACTTAGATGAGGTTGAAGTTGCCACTGCAGTGAACTGCGTATGTGCAACACTTAGAGTAAAAATGGAGGTTGGCCAAATTCAAATGAAAGAGAAGAATGTTTTGGACATAAAATATAGAAACTGAAAAGGAGCTGGGAACACGGGACCTGGGGGAATGAGACAGGCAAGCCAAGCAAAGGCCAGCTCTCGGAGGGCTTTGTAAACCATGGTAAACATTTTAAAGTTTATCCTAAGGGAAATTAAAAGCTATTATTTATTCATTCAGTCATCTAGTCATTCATTCAACAAATATGTAGCTGGCACTTTCTCTGTCCCAAGCAGTGTTCTAAGTGCTGAAACTGTTTCTCTGACCAAAACATAAAACTCTGCCCTTATGATGTTTATATTTTAGTGGAGAGAATAGTTTTGAACAAGGCAATTATTATCTCCAGGAATATCCAAAAATTGAATAAGAAAGGAAATGCAATCATGATGGGCTGCTTTATAAATATTATTCATGTAGTCACAATGTAAAGCGTGAATAATGTTTAAAGACATGAGTAGAAAGGATACTGATTGCAGAATAGTGGAGAGGGAGGTGGGAGGGAGTCAGGTAGGATGTACAAGAGAAGTTCCAATTCTCTCTGTAAGCTGTGTGTGCACATAATTTGAAACAAATATGGCAAAATATTGTATTTGCTAAACTTGGATTTTTATGTTTGTTACACACTTCCCTGCATGCTTAAAATTTTTACAATTTAAAATACCTCATAATATTTGAGTTATTTATATGTTGAATACTAGAAGCTAAAAAATTAAAATAAAGACTAAATTGGGGATTTTAAAAAAAGAGTAAGAGAAACCCACAATAAGGAAATTTTGCAAGTCATGAATGTGACTCTTTTGGTGGTCTGCACTAGGATGATGGAGTGGAAATAAAGGGCAATGAAGAGATCAGGAATTACAATCAATAGGAGGAGGTAATGGTTTCCCTGAGAGAAGAATGTAACTGCAACATGGTCTGGTTTGAAAGAGGAAGTGGGGAAAAATAATGGAAGGCAACAGTTTGGCCAGGCACTCAGAGAATTCCCTGCAAGCTTCTGCCAAGACAACTTTTCATTGCATGCCATTCCCCACCAGATAGATGCAAAAATTGTCCTAGAAAGAATCTTTAATTTGTTTTCTCTCAAACAATTTAGGATGGGTTATAAGTTTCAGATCTTTAGCTGCCCAATCCCAGCCCAGAGCCATGGAAACCCTTTCAGGTGGGTTTGCCAACTCTGGCAACTGTCCAACAAACCCCAGTAAAAGGAAAAAAAAAAAACAACGTGGCTTTCAAAAAGTAACTTCGTGGGAAGCATTATAACAGAAAGTTAGGATAATTTCCTGCTTTCTGCTCATAAAGAAATGTATCTTATTTATTTTATGTGCAAAGCTGTAAAGTGGAAGACAGGCAGTGCCCATCCACATTTAATGTCAACAGGAACATTCTCCAGGAAGTGCCTTTGGTTCCCTGAGTTACCTAATTGCTTTGGAGGTTGGAACCTTTGTATCTTCACTTCAAGGGAAAAAAGAGAACAGAGCCAAACAAAAGGGGATTGGTGGGAACCTGGGAGGGAGTGGAGGATGAACTCCAAGGAGACAGAACCGCTGACAAGCTGTACCACCTCAGCATTTGTGTTACTCTCTTCTTACAAATACTTCTTTTGTGCTTCACAGTTTGTCCCACTTTTCTTGGGATTTTTTTTTTTTTACCTTTTTACAAAAGAAATAAAAATGTGAGAGGATTGCTTTTCATTACCAATATTTTTAACTATCTTAAGCATAATCCTTTTGAATCCTACGAGGTAGACATTATTTTACAGTTGAATTAATTAAGACCCAGGAAGAGTCCATACGTTGCTCAAGGTCACAAAACTAGTGGAAAATCAAGCCCAGGTACTGTGATTCCATCGTTTTGTGCTACACCACATGCCTTTCTCCACAATCACATTTCAGTCCCATATTTTCAGGAAATTATAGAAAAATTCAGCTTTCAAGTTGGCTACATGATAATTATCTCCAAGTTGCTCTGGTATTTTTCATTTCAAATGTGCTTAAAATGTGCTGCCTATTTGATTATTACAATTCAATTTGGATGAGGAAAGGGTAAAAAATAAAACACTTGCTGTTTATTAAATATTATTTGTTTCTGATCCTTTAGGGGACTTTTTTTATAAGTTGACATGAGAAATACATTTATTCTTATTACAATTGTAGTAATTAATGCCTTCTAGGTTGGGTAGTAATCTGAATAGGAACTCATGCTATGCAAGCTGGTTATCCTCTCATTCATTCAGCAAAAGTTTTTTTAATCAGATTTCTACACTGTTTTCAACACTGTGCTAGGTTCTATTGATAGAAATATAAATGGAAGGTGTCTGACTTTCCATTTCTATGGAATCAAATGTCCACAGTAGATGACAGACTTAAGTAATTGCATCAAGAGTATAACATATGATACATACAATAATTGAAGCATATGTCAAGTGCACTGGTGGCACAAAGGATAGAAGTACTCTTTAGCAAATAGTTCCAACGAGGTACAAACACAGCACTGGGCACTGGACGCACAGTAATCATGGAGCCACAGTTCCTACCCTTGAGCATCCAAGAGCCTGGGCAGACACACATACCAGCAGAGGCAATTTTAATATATTAAGCATGCCAGGTATGTTGTAGAAACTGATTTAATGTTTGTCTAGCAAAAGAATAAAAGAGGAGGGATAAGGGGAAGAATGAATGAACAAACCCATAAAGGGAAGGAGGAAGGAAAGAAGCGTGAGAGTTAAGCTCTGATTACATTGAGAGAAAATTAACCAGGTCTTGGAAGTTCAGTGGTACCTTCTGGAAGGAAATGGAATCAATGCATGTGAAAATGAGAAGTTAACCAAGTAAAAGGGAGAAGGATTTTCAAAGAGAAAGAAAAAACCCAAAAGACTAGATCTAAGAAATGTATATTGAAAAATGTTTTTTTCCAGTGTAACAAAGCTGTTTTGAGGCAAGTGAATAACTATTTCACATTCACTTTTCTGTCAAAGCCTATGTATGGAAGCCATCCTTTTCTAAAGACCAAACGTAATGGTGACCAACTATAAAAGAAAGTGGCTACTTTGTTTAACAGTAGACTTCCCCACGCCCCTAAGCACTTTCTAGATTTTCCTTAAGTTTGCTACATAAAGACTCACCAATACAATCTAAGGAAGGTGAAATTTATGACAAATGCACTGTGAATAAAATACAGTTGAGATTTTTGGCTGCGTGCTAGACATGTCTGCCCCAATTCATCTTTATTACCTTCCAATAGCATAGTGATTTAAATCAAAAGGGTTGCAGTCAGAAATATCCATGCTGAAATCCACACTCCACCAATGATTCATTGTGTGACTCGAAGCAAATAAATTGCCTTCTCTGAGGTTCAACTTCCTCTTACGTAAAATGGAGGTAATGTTAGTAAGTATTTCATAGAATTATTGGAGAGATTAAACAGCATTTAACTATTAACTATTGTGTAGTACCTGTTAACAGTTTAATTACATTAATGATTATCACTCTACTGTTAATTAAGGTTTTTCAAAATATAGTGCTGAGAAATGAATGTAAACAGATAGACTGATTTAAAAATAAATGAGAAAATTTGGAAAACGTTCCAACCTCTATTGAACGTCTCCCACATTCGAAAGTAAGATCCTTTAAGTCAATGACTGTCTAGAATGGCACAGAATAGGCAATGAATCTGCATTTGGTGAACTAACTTGCTACTATAAACATCTCTTTTAACATCACTTACATTATCTTCTTAGCTTTCTGATCCTAAATGGATGGATTACACAAGGTTAATGTGGTATTGAAACTCCAGAAAGACAATCATGAGCTATAATGATACTAAAAGGCATCTGCCATCTTTTTTTTTTTTTTCCTTGATTTTCTGTTGTTTCCCATTTATTTCTTATAGGTTCTGGAGTGCTGATAAATTCAACTACAGTGCCCACTCTTCACTGTTTTTTTGAGATTAATTTATTTTGCCGCTACTTCGTTATAAATACATGCATGGCAAGAAGCACAAAAATCACTGCCTATAAATTAACAACTGGACACACAGACTATCCACATTTGTTATTTTCTGTTAATAACAAACTGTTGTTTCCAGTTTGTCAAAGAACATTAAAAACACATTATGATATCATCTGAACACTAAAATTAACATACTTCAATACATGCACCTATTTTGTCTTCCATCCCAGACTGAAATCTACTACTAAGACTAATGTTTTATTCCTCTTGTGCTTGAAATTGAATTCTTTCTTTTCTGCCATCTTTTCTTTAAATCACTCCCTTGATCAAAAGTTTTTCTGGTTTCAGTGGATAAGAATGGCCATCGTTACCCACTTTTGCTATTTTCCTCCATGATACGATAAAAACATTAATCTTCCCAGAGAGAATCTAGCATCGATTGCCTTCTATATTTTTACACTTATACTTGAAATAAAACTAAAGATAGAGTTTCGGAGTGACTCAGGGCTCAGTCTTGATCCTCTTTTCCGTCTATGTGCGCTTCATTGGTGATCTTACCTGGTCTCATGCTGTTATTCTCAGTCATACACCAAAGATTTCTGAACTGAACTGGACTTCTCATCTAATCTCCAGACTTGAATATTCAACTGCCTGCTTGACATTTATTTGAATATGCAATAGATATCTCAAATTCTACATTTCCAAAACTGAAATCCAGGTCTTTACCTTCCTGACCCCCAAGACTGCCCTATCCTTAGTTTTCTATATTTCACCTGACAGCAAATCCATTCTCTCAGTAGCTCAGACCAATAACTTTGGAATCATCTTTTGAATAGTCTCATATCCTTTAGTCATTTGGTCGGGAAATGTTATTGACTCTTCCTTTAAATATGGAAATCTACCACTTCTCACTACCTCCACTGTAAGATCCTGGTCCTAGTAATCATGATTAATTACTTTTGGTGCTGAAATAACCTTCTCACTGATCTTCCTGATTCTACCCTTGCCCCAACCTGCAGCCCTTTCTCAATAGCCCAGGCACAGATACCTTTTTAAAAAGTAAGCCAGATTATGTTGCTCCATTGTCTACAAACCTACAATAGTTCCATTTTTTTCAAAGTCCTTATGCATTCATGTTCTATATGATCTGGCCCTTTCTTGTGTCTCTAGACTACTTTCCCTTTCCCTTCACCTCGCTGTGTCCTCCAGCACATTGGCCCTTTTGTTTTTCCGTGAAGACATCTGGAAGGCTCTTATCCTAGCTCATTGCCCTAGCTGTCCCCTCCACCTGGAGTGCTTCACCCCAGATACCTGTACTGCTATCATCCTTGCCTGCTTCAAGTCCTTGCTCAAATGTGTGCCTTGACCAACTCGTTTAATACTACAAATTGTCCCCCTTTACCCTCTGCTACCTCTTATTTTCTCCACTTCATATATAACCTTTTATTCTATTATATTGTTAATGTATTAATTTATTTTTGCTGACCATATATTATTTATCTCCCCACTTGGAATACAAGCTAGAAGTGGGGGGAGTTTGCATGCTTTGTTCACTCGGGAATAACAAACTCCTAGAATACAATCAACACTCAATAAATATTTGCTAAGAAATAAATTACAGAATAGAAGAGAGGAAGCAAATCCCCGTGTGTTGAGTGCTTTATAATATATAACAGGGACTTCACATTCTGCCAGCTAATCCTCCCTACACATCAAAAAAGATTGGAATCATTATCTCCGTTTTACCGAAAACTGAGATTGAAGATGTAAAGTATCTTTGCTGTGGTCGCACAGTAAATAGTAGAAGGTAGACGCAAACCTTAGTTAAAGTATTTCTGTCAAACTCATGCTTTATCCTTGATATGATACTGCAGGCAATGTGGAAATGGCCATGACTCGCTGGATTCTTTCTAAAAGGATCTCTAAAATGCAGTGAAAAAAAAATTGTGCAATGATCCTTTTCAAACAACAAGCTTGATGAAATTGTTTCAGTTAATTCTGAAAAGAACAATGATTTTTTTTTAATGAAGTGCCAGGGCTCACACATTTGATAAATTGTAAAATGCCTTCTTACTCTTCCAGTTTCTCAATTCTCATTAACTTATAAGTTTGTTTATCCCACCAGATGAGTCGAAAAGATGGTATAACACAACATTGTAAATTGACAATCCTTCAACTAAAAAAAAGAAGAAAGATGGTATATTTATAAATGTAAACACCATTTGCTCTAGGGGGAAAAAATTGCTAAAAAGCCCTCTCTCAATGAAACATCTCAAAACAGGTCCTCAAAGAGAACATAAACCAGTTTTCATCTTGCCAGAAGCCACATGATGAAAAATGTGCATTGTGTTCCTCTTCACAATGATAAATTTGTAGTCTGCCTAAAAACAATGTCATCATGGTCAAAAACCACGCTGTTATAACCAGACTGAGGGAAATAATGTGGTTTCATTGATTTCAGGTTTTGATAAATATAAGTTGCCCAAAATAAATGATCACATTTCCCCCCAAGAACATAAAGCCTTATAACACAGTGCCCACCACTACATTATCTAACTCGCTTGGAAAATGCTTCATAAAGCATCGGTATATTATATGAGTAATATGAAGCAGATAAATGTCTCCTATCTTGTCACCTCTTAAAAAAATCACATTAAGTCGAGTGAAAAATTCAGAGAGCATATGTGCCGCCTTGTACTTACAAGCAACTTAAGACAATATAATACCATTTCCTTTGGGTTGTGTGAATATAAACAGGTGAGAAAAATAAAATAGGGCTGGCTTTTCCCCAGAAAAACATAAGACAACCTAATAAAACACAGAGGCGGCTTAGCAGATGTTGAGCCACCACTGCTGTGAGTCTCTGTGTCTCTCTTCCCTCTCCTTCTCACTTCGTAATTATTATGCCACCGTCCAAGCCACATGGTATTTTCTGTGGTCCTCACTCTATTCCTTGAGATGGAGGCGGGAAGGCATTATTATCTCCCCTCCTAAAGCTTTTACTGATTTCCCATCTGAGCTCTCAGTAGTAATTCCTGGAAATATTATAATTCTGACACTATGTTATGTGCTGTAGAAGGATTTCTCTGCACATCTGACTTTTGCATTTTGGCTGTTTCCTTTACAGTTCTTTTTTTTTCCCCTCATGTCTGTTCTTCTCCTCCTATGGTTCCTTTCACTTCAAATGCTCTTCAGTTCCAATCCTACCTCAGTTCCCTTACCTGAAAATGTATGAAATAATGGCACCCACCATATAGAAGGCTGTGGGTCTTAAAGAAGTAATAAGTGCATAGGGTTCAGCACAGTGCCTGGCAGAGCAGAGCCACAGAGCCTGAGCATCTGACCAACGGACTATTTTAAAGGAATAAACAGTTGCTTCTCTAGAGCCACGCCGAGGGCACAGTGCCTTGGACGGAGTAGGCGATCAGGAATATGCACGAAGAAGGGAGTGTAACACTCTTGTTGTGCTAAGGGAACCAACTTCCAGTCTCTTTAATGGGTAGGACGGAGACATTCATCTTTTCCCTTGTGCACTTTCACGTGTGGGGTTTATTCTCATATTTTCTCTTTAGAATAAACATGAGCTTTGTCATTACTTACATATATACCAGCAGCTCAACTGAGGAATACTTACAGTATCATAGTAATTAAAATTCAGGAACTAAGTCTGGGGAAGAGAAACAGGAGGAAAAAGCCACGGCAGAGTATGCACTGAATTTTGCAACCAATCTTAGGAAAGGGAATGTAAACCCAGGCTTTAGAACAGTCTGGTGCATCTCAAAGGAAAAAAAAAAAAAAAAAAAAAAAAAAAACAAGACTGTGTAACAGAGTCTACGGGAACACGGGAGTATGGTGGCGCTTAGGGAGTGGCTAAAAGAATTAATGAGTCACACAATCAGAAAGCCTTTGAATATCTGGCTGGAAGACCAACCATGGCAGGAAAATGCTTTTTACTAAGCAAATTATTTGCTACATACACACACACACACACACACACACACATACGACTCTGACTAAAACCAGAGGAAAGGGACCCTGAAAAGAGCCTGGCAAGCCAGGAAATTAATAGAAATAAATAGAAATTAATCATTAAGACATTCATTATAGTTCAAATTGTGTGTGTAAAATTCCACTGATTGCCTTTTGGTTCTAAAGTGATGAGTTTAATGTTTTATCCTAGTACAATACAACAATAACTTTAAGCATTTTATTTCTCAGTCCTGAGAAACTGCTCCACTGATGCTTTTCAGGTAATCAGTCTTTAATTTCTCATATGCAAATTTTTCTACAAAATTTTCTCCAGATTAAAACCTTCATTATAAGAGAAGGAAGTTCTCTATTATTTCCATTTTATGTATAGAAAAACAGAGACACAAATAAATAGAGAAGAGTCTCGTGTGCACAGGAAATATTTGTGCACAAGCTGAAAATGAAGTGCTTGTCTCCTGATTCCTCAATTGTTCTTTTCTCCACTAACATAATCATTCATTCTTCCACCCTGTGTAACTGCCTGTAATGTGCCGGCTGCTGCGCTCGGCACAGCAGAGCAAAAGGCAAACACAGCCTCTGCTCTCGCATTGCTCACAGCTTACTACATGAAACAGACAAGCAAACTCACAATGAGCATAATAGTTGCATCATTATGGGCAAAAAAAGAAAGAAAGAAAATGTTGTACAAGTGCTGTGACAGGCACTGGCACACAGAGCTGTTTGACCACATGGGAGGACCCTGTCATTCAGACTCCAGGAATCAGAAAAGCCATCCTCACAGAGGATCTGGAAAATGAAAGAGAGAGGAGTTAGCCTTTTAAGAGGGACAGGGGGAAGGTAAAAATGGAGCAAAGTATTCCAGTCAGCACAGTTTATTATTTAAATCCATATGCTGTGTTTTTCCTCTCTTGTTCATCTGCAGTATGCCCGGAAGTTGTATTTTTCAAAGCTGTTCCCTCAAATGTGCATCTGTGATCATCCTTTCCCTCAGCCCTCTGCAGGACCGTTCAGTCATTCTTTATGCCTTGATTATGAAATAAATCTTTAAATACAATGTCTAACTCCCCTTATAAAATGTAGCCAATTAGAAAATAAAAATGAAAACTAAATAAAGACTATAGCTCTGAGTTATCAGCTCTCTGAGGGAATTTTATTAAGGGAATCTAAAACAAAAAGTATGTAATAAACCTGGAAGGGTGTGAAATAGACTGGGTCCGATGATAAATGTGTAGCTGTGAGTTGCCTGTGTGGCAGTGTTAGGAATGTCCTACAGTCAATCCCTGTCCTCAAGGGCTATGGGTATTTGGTGCTCATTCAGAAAAAAATTTCTACACTAGAAAACTTTGGGGACACAAAAGGAACAACTTACCAATCTGTGTCTGGCTAGCAACCCTCAGGACACATAAGCCAGGATGAGAACCTTGCTGAAGAATTCGAACCAATGAGATTCCGAAGAAGGGAGCCTGGATTCATGTCAGGGTAACAAATATCAAACACTCATGCCACCACCAGCCCCTCCTTGCCCATGACAATCATCACTAATTACTCACGATTCTCCTCAGGGCCCCTTTGAAAGGAATACTTGATCAGTTTGCCCTGATGTAGGATAAATCAATCAATCAGTTAATCAATCAATCCATCAAAAATTTCACAGGGTCTTAATTTCAGCCCCAACAAATTAGCATATTATTAAACCTCACATTGTCCCTCTGCAGAATAGAGTTAATTATATTTACCTCACTTGTTCCTTGTGAAGATTACCTAAAATAACTTGGATAGCATCTGACATTTAGTAAGCACTCAATAAATGTTAGTTTCTGCCCTTTTTTCAATGCTGGCATAAACAGGAATAAAGTGGCTTCCCATTGAGGCAGATTCCATAAAACCTACCTAACATTTTAGATAGAGGCTAAATTTTTATTTGAGTGAGCAATCATGGTATATTTTGTTTCATGCTAAGGTAATGGTAAAATCAATCAACTCTAGAACATGTCTTCCCTGCAGAGGACTCGGGGGCTTTTGATTCTGGCTTAAAGTAAAAAATGTTGCAATTAATAGCCTTCTTGGGAACAGTGTATCTGAACTTTATAGTAGATGGCACTTGTTAAAGAATGACTTCTGTTTACTGCCTCCCTCTTTCTTCTACCCAGAACTCCCAGATCCAATGAATTACCCAGAATTAGATTAATCAGTCAATCATAAAACGCTGATCATTGCCTCGTTAGTACCAGGAACATTTCTAATGTGAAGCATGCCACACCTCTAGGCAGAAGGAAGCCTCTGAGCTGCTTCCTTAGTTTTGCCCTCACTGGTTCAGAATCTTGACTCTAAAATTCAGGTGTACCTCACTGAATTTATATCTCTATAACAGTACAAAACAGTTCTGTAAATTGGGACTTCCGATAGCAACAAGAAAGTTTGCTGAGAATGACTTGATCTATACACCAGGAATTATATACTTTGATTATATACTAGATACGTTAATTTGCAAATTGCTATGCTAACCATATGAGCAAGGCACTGTGCTCAGTACCGGGATCCATTTGTGAGCCAAAGAGGCAAACTCTTTGACATCAGGGTGCTTACAGTCAAGTAGGGAGGACAGACCTAGACAACATGACCTTCCTCTCACCTTCCTCTTTCTCTCTCTCACATACACATGCATGCACACACACACACACACACACACACACACACACACACCACTTCCAATTCTTCCAAAATGTGGAAGTAATGAAAAATGTTAGCTAAAGGAAGAGGGAAAATATTAAATGATCAGGGTTATGAACAATGCAGAAAGGATTCTGATTGCATTGCTCTGCTATCTCAAACCAACCGCCTAGAGATCCAAATTCAGACACAAAAAGAAAGGAGCAAAGATGACAAATGGTCTCCTGAGGGAACAGACTGAAGGCAGTCATGATGTTGTCGGTCCCCAGTTAACACGTCATATTCTGGGCAGACCTGTTGTTCACGAACCAGAGGACAGTCTCACAAAGACCCCATATGAGTTTGTGTACCTGAAATGGCCTGACCGGCAGAGGAGGACACATACATCTGATTCTCAAAATTCTCATCAGCAACTTCCTTTCCCTCAAAAACATACAGCAATTTGAGTGCTTGTTAAGGAGTTCCCACCTCGTTGACTTACAGAACATCAGACAGCTATCTCAAGATCTTTGACTCCTCATTCCTTCTTCTTGAACAGACACTTGGAGCAGGGTTTGAAAATGAAACAGTCTACGAACTATTAACTGCAAGAATATTAATCCTGTAATGCCCGAACAGTAAGCATACGTAGCATACATAGTCAGCATACCAGTAATATCATTCTTAGGTGCCCAGGAAATCAGTGAACATCACCTCCCATTAGATATATGGGAAGCACAGTGGGGGTGTGGATAATGCAGCTTTGGCAGCTAACTTTCCCTTAAAAAAAAAAACTGTTGTTTTTTCTGCTGGAGAGGGTGTAGAGGAAAAGAGAACCCTCCTACACTGCAGTATCTCAAGGTTCTGAGATTTGGTAGAACATGTTCCATGTCAGGAACACAGCAGTAGAAGGACATCACTCTTTGTTCAAAAGAAAGCGATCTAATAGTAATAAAGGGAGGAAAGTGTAAGAGAACTGTATGCCACCAGGAGAAATATCTGGAAATTTGAAGTTCAAAGCTCCATGCAAGCTCTTTGGGTAAGGAGAAAGAGAGAGAGAGAGAGAAAGGAAGGGAAGAAGGAAGGAAGGAAGGAAGGAAGGAAGGAAGGAAGGAAGGAAGGAAGGAAGGAAGGAAGGAAGGAGGGAGAAAAGAAGGAAGGAATGAAGGAAGGAAGGAAGGAAAAGGAAGGAAGAAAAGAAAGGAAAACCTGAAGTGATATTGTTAGAGGAGGGTACGGAGGGCCATCCAATTAAGCACTTTCCTCTGGCTTCTGACACACTTCCCTCCCAGCTGCTCTATCTCATGTCTTCCCTGACATGTCCTCTTCCTCGGTCATTCCTTAATGTCAGGGTCACACCAGACTTCTGGCACTGCTCTCATCAATAGCCATGAATTTCCTTGTTGATTACATTATTTCTATGTCTCTCATTTCCACCTCTAAACAGATGATTCCCAAAGCTAGAACTTCCACCCTGATATCTCGTCTAAGCTTCTGCGTCCATCTGTTCAGTAGGTCATAAATATTTCAAACACATGTCCAAACTGGAACTAAGCATCATTCCTATAAAATGTGACCCTTTTCTCCCAGCAGCCCTCACCTTAGTTAATAACATTGCCATCAACTTGGTTAGAAGCCTCTCTCCTGACTCTGCTGTCTGTCTACCTCATAATTTCTTTCAGTCCTAGCTCTGAAATGTTGGATGTTTTCTCAGTACAGTGGCTCTTAGTTTTTGCCCTGTCGTCCCTTGCCTGCCCTATTGTGACTGCCTTCTAACCATTTTATTCACCTCCAGTCTCTACCTGCCATCCAGGCCTCCTGTCTTTCCAGTCTATGTTCCCCCTCCACAAGTCCTGGCCTTGAGACAGTATATAGTTCACGGAAAGCCTTAGGTAGGCTTGGTGACTGCATCTGGAAATTATCATGTAAGACATTCACACACTGGATGAGAAGTCCACCTGATAATCTCTCAGGTTGGGCTGCCAACCAAGGACCAGTTGTGCAGTCACTGAGAATGCTTATGCAAAGTAAAATTCCTTTGCCCCACCCCAGTCGTAGTAATTCAAAATCTCCTGAATTGTATTTTTATAGACTCTCCAAGTGACTGTGATGCACATCTATTTTTGGAAACTCCAAGATCTTATCCAGTTATAAGAGTCAATGATGATTAAGAGAATAGTTACAAAAGTATTTTTTACAATGGCAGGATCATTAAACTAAACATAAAGCCTTCTGAGGGTTCACTTTAAATAAAAAACATTCATTTGAATACATAAATTCTGGCAAATTTGTGAAAATAATCACAGCACATTAGAGGCACGCCTTACACACATTTCTTCCAACACATAAATCTAATGGGCTTTCTTTAGTTTCACACATGATGTTAATGGGCTGCACATGGAGAATTCAAGAATCTATTTGACATTAAAAATAGCGGTGAATGTTATCATACAGAAAACATTTAGTAACTAGGGTACTAATTACATTTAGATAAAAGCAATTAAGATTTAGCAGAACAGCAGGGGGAAAAAAAGTAAAGTGAAAGCTCTTAAATATTTATATATTATTTCAGGTGATTCTCTTTAGCTAGTGAAAAGATTCTTGCTTCATGTACCACATAACATCTTTCCTATATCAGTAAATTACTGATGTCCATAGTAATTCACTGACATAGGAAATCCGGACCTAGTAGGGGAAACAGGTCCCTGTAGAATTAACTACAGTAGGGGAAAGGGTATAGCTCAAGGGGCAGAGCACATGCTTAGCACCCAAAAGGTCCTGAGTTCAATCCCCAGTACCTCCTCCAAGTGGAAATCAAGGAATAAACCTAATTACCTTCCTCTCATAAAAGAAATACAAGAATTAACTACAGTAGATAATACATTTCATTGTTATAGCAATGTTATAAATAAATTATTATGAAAGGATACAGATAAATGATTGGTCCCTATTTTCTTTCTGTAAAATAGTCTCTATAAGGAACAAATTTAAAAATATGGATACAGGTATATTCATTCACAATGAAATAGCCATTTATTTATAATCATTGACATCATATAAAATAACTGTCATATTTAGCCTGGGCTACGCACATACACTCTTTAAAGTTAAAAGTATGGGTTTTTAAAATAAGCATAGTGAGTGGACGTATAGCTCAGTGGTAGAGCTCATGCTTCGCACACACGAGGTCCTGGGTTCAATCCCCAGTACCTCCATTAAAAAACAAACAAACAAACAAAAAACCTCAAAAAAAATTTAAAAATAAGCATACATTTTCTCATAGAAGCTAGTTTGTAAAGCATGCTGAGGGTCTCAGGCTAACTCACAAATCCTATTAAATTCATAGTGAATCTAACTATGTAGTACTAATAATAGTACTTGAAACCTGAGATCTTGAAGAAAGAGCCTGGTGAGGCAGAAATAAGGGAAAGAAGAATGTTTCCTTTCCTTTTTACAACAGAGCTGCCCTTAGACATCTTTTGAAAGAACCACATGCTTCTTTGTCATTGCTGAGGAGGAAAAAAATTTCCTCTGCCCTTCTAGGTTGTCCCGGCTGGTCTAAGAATTAAATTAACAAGAGACATTAAGAGAAGAAATCAAATAGCTTAATAACCTGTGGACCTGGGAGAGACTCAGGAAAAATGAGTAACTCACCAAAATGGCCAAAGCCCTCCCTTAAATGCCATCCTCAGGGAAAGACGAAAGAGGCTGTTGAGGGTGGGGAGAGTCAGCTGGGTGGGGGGAGAGGGGAAAGCACAGTAAGGGTAAAGGTTATTATGCAGATTTAAGTCCTTGCCTTCTCCACTGACAAGAGTTTCTAGAGATTTGGTCATCCTCCTCTTCTATACGGTAAGGGAGACATGCTTACAAAAGATTTCCCTTGTGAATGCAAATATTTTTTACAAAAGGGTATCTCTCCTATGTTCCTATGTGGTTTTCCGAGTTTTCCCCATGTCTGCTGTTTCTTAGAAAGCAACCAGATTAAAATTATTAAATTATTAAAAATATGTCCAAGAGATATATTTGGGGTGGCAAATTCTACTCCCCTACACCATCATTACATATTGGTATTGTTGTCTTTTTTACCTTCGAGTAACCATTGACACTCAAAGCTACTTACTACAACACACTTGATCATGAGATGAGGGAAGTTAATAGGAAGTTACACCTATATCAATTAGGATTTGGTTTGTCTACATATATTGGGGGGGGGGAGTAGTTTAAACAAGATAAATATAATGTGCATAATCCAGACCTAGTCAGTGGTTCCATATTTTTCTCTGCCTAAACCCAGAACATGTTTTCTGTCCTTAATGTTACCCTATTGTCCAGAATAACTGCTGGAGCTCTACCCATAATGTTTATATTCCAGTCAAGAGAAGGAAAAAGCCAGGAAGATCAAAAAAGTCATCTTGACTTTCCAAGATGAGTCATTTTCCTTTAAGGAGGTTATCTACTTACATCTTTCTGGCTAAAACCTACTCACATGGCACATTTGACTGCAAATATTGTTGGAAACTGTAGCATTTCAGCTACATCCTTTACTACCCCAAATGAAATTGGAGATCTGTCCTTGAGGATAAAAGGGAGAATGGATATTTGCAGACAATTAGTAATCTCTGCCACATTGCTCAAATGTCCAATGACCCAGATTATTTAACTCTTCTGTTACTAACTCAATAAATCTATCTCCATTCTATTTTTTAAAAAGTATGGTTGACAGGAATGATCCTTCTAGAGCAGTGGTTCTCAACTTCGGCTGCACAATTAGAAATCCTTGGAGTGCCTTTAAAAATTCCTGATGCCCAGGCCAATTAAATCAGAAGCTGACAGTGAAACCCAGGCCACAGTGTTGTTGGGTTTTTTTTAACTATCTAAGTAATTTCGGTGTACAGCCAAGCTTGAGAACCACTGTCCAAAAGAAACTTTAAAAGAAGACACATAACCCAAAGTATGTCAAGTTGACACTTTTTTTTCCTTTGCAGTGGATTCAAGGACAATGTAGCTAGATCCAACGTTGGTCATTCTTGATGCCTTTACCTTTCACATACCCCCACATCCATTTTAAAAGTCTAGATTGCTTCCAATCATTCTCAATTCTGTGTATACTTTTATCTCATCCCAAATCCACAAGCAACCGAAGGAATGTTTAAAACACACATGGATCTGACCATGTCATTCCTCTGTCTACACAGATCCCTGCAATGACTTCTCGTTGATCTAAGACTCTCTGCCCTGCAAGATCCCCTCGTGCACACTTCCCAGCCTTCTCTTAGGCCACTCATCACACTACTGCACAGTGACCTCCTTTCATGCCTCTGGTGCCCCCTAGCTCTTTCCTTACAGCTAATTTCTGTTTGCCAAACTTTCCAAATCCCCAAACTCAGCCAAACCAATACTTTCATTTGCTAATTGCTGTTGCAAGAGGCTCTATTGCTTCCACAGACTGGGTCAGGGGCCATGTTCTACTTCTTCATGGCCCTTATCACACTTGAAAATAATCCTTTAAAAGTCTTCTCCTCCCTCCAATCCCGATTATTTTTTATGAGGACGGGGAACATGTTCTTCGTCATTTTGTTTTCAGAACCTAGAACAGCTCCTGTCACTGAATATGTATTTGATAATCTAAAGATAAATATTTTAAGAATGAATCTATGAAGAAATGACTAGTATGAGACACTGAGATTAGAAAGTTAGACTGAAACAAGGTCCTACTGTACGGCACAGGGAACTATATTCAATATCTTGTAATAACCAATGATGAAAAAGAATATGAAATAGAATATCTATATCTGTATGACTGAATCACTATGCTGTGCACCAGAAACTAGCACAACATTGGAAATCAACTATATTTCAATTAATAATAACTAAATAAATAAATAAATAAGAAACAAAAAAAAGAAAAGAAAAAGAAAGAAAGGTAGACTGGAGAAAAGTAAAAGAGTCATAAGCAACTGCTTGTAAGGGAGGCACAAATGACCCAAGTCAACATATCTTCCTTCTTTTTCAATATGTGTCTGTGTCTCTGCAGGTTGTGATTTGATCCCAGTGCAGTATCTCCGCTGGGGTGACCCTGAGCCCATTGCAGCTGTGGTGTTCGCCTGCCTCGGTCTGCTGGCCACCCTGTTTGTTACCGCGGTCTTCATCATCTACCGTGATACCCCAGTAGTCAAGTCCTCCAGCAGGGAGCTCTGCTACATCATCCTTGCTGGCATCTGCCTGGGCTACTTATGTACCTTCTGCCTCATTGCAAAGCCCAAGCAGATTTACTGCTACCTTCAGAGAATAGGCATCGGTCTCTCCCCAGCCATGAGCTACTCAGCCCTTGTGACCAAGACCAATCGCATCGCGAGGATCCTGGCAGGCAGCAAGAAGAAGATCTGCACCAAAAAGCCCAGATTCATGAGTGCCTGTGCCCAGCTCGTGATTGCTTTCATTCTCATCTGCATCCAGCTGGGCATCATCGTCGCCCTCTTTATAATGGAGCCTCCCGATGTAACGCACGACTACCCAAACATTCGGGAAGTCCACCTGATTTGTAACACCACCAACCTTGGGGTTGTCACTCCTCTCGGATACAATGGATTGCTGATCTTGAGCTGTACCTTCTATGCTTTCAAGACCAGAAACGTTCCGGCTAACTTCAACGAGGCCAAGTACATCGCCTTCACGATGTACACCACCTGCATTATATGGCTGGCCTTTGTGCCCATCTACTTTGGCAGCAACTACAAGATCATCACCATGTGCTTCTCAGTCAGCCTCAGTGCCACGGTGGCACTCGGCTGCATGTTTGTGCCGAAGGTGTACATCATCCTGGCCAAACCCGAGAGGAACGTGCGCAGCGCCTTCACCACGTCCACCGTGGTGCGCATGCACGTGGGGGACGGCAAGTCTTCCTCGGCGGCCAGCAGATCCAGCAGCCTCGTCAACCTGTGGAAGAGGAGGGGCTCCTCTGGGGAAACCCTAAGGTAAAAGTGGTGCGGGTGTTGTGGGGCGCTGGCCCCTATGGCTGAAGCAGTGGCATTTGCTTCCCGGGTCTTTTCCATGGGAACCACCTGAGTGAATGAAACTGGGAGGGGCAGGGTGCTGGGAAAAGGCTTTGGAAATTCTCCTTGGATGGTTTTCGTGGAGTTCATTGGATACGGGCCCAGTTACTTAGTCTAAGGCTAGCAACGTAGCCGTTGAGATAAAGGTGGAAAAAAACAAAGACTTACAACAAAAGGGAAGTGAGGTCAGAAGGGCAGGGAGGGCACAGCTAAGTCATTGACGCAAGGCAAGGACCTTCGGGTCCTGAGAGGACAGAGATACTCTGTGAGCTGAATTCAAGTTCACCAGAACAGAGCAGAGAAGATCAGTGTTAACAAAGAGTATGCTGAAGGCAGAATGCCAAGGGCCTTGCAGGTCTGACTGCCCTTACATGTGCCTGAACCTTTCTCAAGCCCAGAAGAACCCTTGACTGCCCATCCCAGAGAGGCACAAGAATGTAGAATTTACATTTTCATTCTTAATGGGCAGCTTGAAGTCTCTGTGAAACGTCTAAGTAGCTGAAAGGGGCAAAACAGCAAAGTGGCTTTGCAGATAATCTTCCTAATCAACCAGCCCGCTTCCCACTTTCTCTGTTGCCCAGAGTCCCACCCTGTCCACCCAGGTCAGTATCCCAGGTAGCAGTTATTGGCCAGTTGCCATCTGAAAATAGCCAATGATTTCCCCCCATGTGGGGGACTTTGTTACGTGATAAATGCCCCCTGAGGCACTTCATAATGAGATCATCTTACCAGTGGCTTGAGAACAAATTTGGAGATATTAAAAAAAAAATCTACATAGACTGTTACTGGGAATAATATTGAAGAATACACGTCAAAAGAGCTAGTCAGAACATCCATCTGCCAACTCTACAGAGATTTGAGAATATTCAAAAAACCTAGATAAAGAAATGGAAGATAAACATTTTTCAAGTGGAAGATAAATAGCTAAATACTAGTCCTTGAACAATTCTCTTATACCATCATTCAGTCTGCATGAAAAATCCTACTTTCCATTCAACCCTAATTCTTCAAAGCCTGAATTATGATGATGGTAAAGATACTGTGTCTGCTGAGGACTGAAAAGGACTCACAGGATGCTGAGGGTTTATCCTTATGACCCGATTCACTTGCATGATTAACTTGTATCCTTGCCTCTTTCCATTCTTTTCTGATTCCTATATGCCTCTCATCTCTTTCCATGGATACTGTGTAAGGTATTCAACTGAATTATAAACCTTGGGGAAAATAACCTCTTCTACTTCAATAAATCCTGGCAACGCCATGGTCTATTCACAGAAGACCTTCCATATATCTAACCTGTCGGCATATCTTCCATCTGCCTTCCTGAATCCTCTGTAAAACATCCTTTTTCTGAAACTTCTGCAAGATCAGCCTTTTATTTTGTCTCAGGAAATTCATTTTTTCAAACTTTTCTTTTATCAGCCTTTCTTTACATTCTTTCTTCAAGTAAAATCTTCTAGGCATCTTGGTAGAGAAAACAAGCAGGTTGCTGGAGGGATGAAATTGTGAGCGTCTGCCCAAGCACCCCCGAAACTCAGCAGGGCAGGCTCCTTAGAAAGACAGCATGGAGCGATGGAGAAGAACCACCTGGCCTTGTACCCAGGTGGTCCTGAGTTTGAACACTGGCACTGCCGTTTCTTCTCTGAGCTTTGATTTCTTCATCTGCCAAATTGAAATCATACCACCTACCTCATAGGATTGTAAAGACTGAGGGAAATAGTGTGTGTAAAGGCCACGCACAGCGTAGATACTTTATTGGAGGTAGCAAGGCACGGGGCCAGGCAGCACTGGGATTGTATAGTGGCGCCATCAGTCACCAACCATGTGACCATAGGCTGGTCCCTTAACCTCTCTCCGCCTCTGTGTCCTCCTCTGATGAATGGAGATAATGAAGCATACTGTATACAGTAGTTGTAAGACTAAATGAGTAAATTCATGTAAGTGTATACCACAGTTCTTAAGTGTTTGCTATTATTATTAAGTCAGTCAAAAACTGTCAGTCTTTTTCCACACCTGAAAGTCTCTGTGCCAGGTATGCAACGAGGATGATCTTAGTAACAAAGAGAGCCTCATAAAAGGCAGGACAGACCTATAGATACATTGATTACACAGCCTGGATTTCCAGAGCTTCTCCATTTTGACATTCTGTAGCTCCTTGCTGAACTGGAGAGCACATCCCTTGTCCCAGTTTAAGCAGAGTCAGCTTGGGAGTGGAGGCCTCGTCTACCTTGTTCATCACTGTGCCTCCAGGGCCCGGAAGCACTAAGAAGCTTGTTGAATGAATGGATTGGGGGAGGTAGAAATGTGGTACCTATTTTTTGCTTGTCTTCAAGTGTGTGCGCTACTGCCCCCTAGTGGTTCTGCTAACTCATGAGATTAAGCTGAGTGATCCTCATTGCTCCTGCATTCCTGTGGTCGTCAGTTGCTGCTCAAGAATCCAATCACTCATCCCATCCATTGATCTCATGTTTTGCTCTATTTCTAACGTTCCTCTAGTAACATTAGATTACTATTTTCAACTATTTCATTTCTACTTTAGTAAATAGAGAGACAACGTAAGCGACAAAATTCACTGATAATGCCAATAGAAAACAGGAATTCTCAATGTTTAGGGCACTATTTGAATTCGCTTTCCCTATAGGGTCACGTAGTTCTTAATGATTGGGTTTTGCAGTCATACATTTGGGATATCAGAATATCAGAGAGGGTACTGAAGGACCTTGGGCAATTGTTGACTTTTCTGTATGCAGCCTTGACAAATACTGGTCTACCTATGTGATTATAGCTGGGACGACGGGCTATACCCTGATCATATAGAGATTTCTTTTTTGCCAACAGCTAGGGTATACAGGCTGGAACCTGCTTTTGATTTGGAGAAGAAGAAAGGCCAGAGAAAGCTGTAACACCCTGGTATCACATACATCCTATAGCTGTTCCCTGCTTTGAAGATATAATTCTAAGAAGTAAATTAAACCCAAACTAAAATTCCTTTCCTCTCTACCTCCCATGAGACTGAATACTCCATCTCTGTGATCCAAAATCAAGATGTTCAGAACACCGTAGGATATAACTGCCTATGTGTGGATTTATCTTGGTTTTTAGGTTTTTTTGTTATTGTTTAATTTTGTTGGGGGGTGTGATTTAGGTTTACTTATTAATTTTTTTAACAAAGGTACTGGGGCTTGAACCCAGGACCTTGTACATGCTAAGCACGCACTTTACCACTGAGCTACACCCTCCTCCCTCTCCTTTTAGTTTATATCTTTATAAAGGCCAGTGCCTATCACATTACCTGTCACACTGAATTAATGGGGAACAAGTGAACCTGGGTGCTCCCAACATTCTCATTTTTTTTCTAAATTACCTTCATTGGTTGTGCTCCTCAGGCTTGAATTCTGTAATATGCCAACGAGCCCCTCCACTGAGATCTCAGGTGGGCTTAAACAGGCAACTTACATCTCTGGGTGCAGGTCTTTGGGAGAAGCAGCTGCCGTGCTGGGCCTCGCCTGCTTCTGCCCCCGTGCATCCAGCATGTGAGAAGCAGGTGCTGTAAATCCAGACTGGGTCTGGGCCCTGCTTCTGAAAAGGCCAGTACATGTCCCTTCCACGTCTCCTGGAGGACAGCAAGTGCTCCATTTTAAAGAGGATGCTAGTTGCCTACTTCAGAGTGAAAAACATGATAATAACTTCCAAGGTTATAATGACTATACTTCCAAAAGTTAGCACACCCTCTGTGTGAATTTGAACAAGGTACTTCAGTCTGCTCCCTCACCTGGAGAACGGTAGGTAATAATTCCTGTAGGGAGGAGTAAATGAATTGAAACGTGTTAAATGCTTTCTATCAGCACACAGAAAGCACTCAAAAAATGGTAGCTAAATCTTTTAGAAATGTGTTCAACTGCGGGTAAACTTGATTTTCAGAGACTTGTATGACCTCCTTGCGTTTCATTTTCCTTATGTTACAAGAAGTATGCGGATAGACTGCTCCCGGCGGTCCTCCAGGGCTCAGCGATGCCGGAGCCAGCGCCCCTGCTAATCTCTAAGCCTTCAGCTGGGATGGATGCACATGAGCTCCATGCATTGCACCCCTTTATTCAGGAAAACAGTAGTCTTCTCAGAGTTCCCTAAGAATTGCCTAATGTCGTATTGGCCAAAACTGTCTCAAATAGCAACCCCTTGCTGCGAGAGAATATAGGAAAGCATGCACTTAGCTTTTTTCTGATTAACTTTTTTTGAAGTATGGTTGATTTACAATGTTGTGTTAGTTTCAGGTGTACAGCAAAGTGGTTCAGTTATACATCTACGTATATATTCGTTTTCAGAATCTTTTCCATTATATGTTATTACAAGATATTGAATATAGTTTCTGGTGCAATACAGTAGGTCCATGTTGCTTGTTTATTTTATATACAGTAGTGTCTATATGTTGATCCCAAACTCCTAATTTACCTCTCTCCCCTTTGGTAACCGTAGCTTTCATTTCTATGTCGGTGAGTCTACTTCCAGTTTGTAACCTGGCTTTTGCATTTTCTATAATTGAAACAGAAAGGGAGAAGTGGGTGCCAAGTGCTTGTTGGATATACCAGTGAATAGCGTCCACCATGGAAAGTGGCAGGACCTCATAGTGGTAGTGGTAATACTAGTAGAATTATCTAGGGGTCACAGAATATTGGAAGTGGAAGCCATGATCACTCCCATTTTTCAGATGAGGTGTTTGAAGTCCAGCATGGTTAGAACACCTGCCTGTAGTCTCATGACCAGTAAGTTATAAGCAGTTTTTAACTCAAGCCTTAGCTTTTGGGCATCAGAGCTGAGCATTTCCCAGAATGTATTCTTGGGAAAGCTAGTCTCACAAATTTCTTCTTGGGAAAAAAAAAAAAGGTTTCTGGTCAAACGGGCTTGAAAAAACTCTGACTCCTCTATTCTTTTATCGGACGTAGGCACGGAGAAGTCTTGCAGTGCACAAACCAGTCATGCACTTGTTACTTCTTTTCCATCTTTTCCCAAGCTTATTAAACACAAGACTACTTTCTCAAGTAACTCTCTCAGCATTCTGGAGAACTGGTACTACAAAGGAGACTCACTTTGGAAAACATCGTCATGGCCAGAAGAGAAGACGTGTTTTCCTGGGGCCTGAAGAATGGTTCACATCTTCAGTAAGGAAGGGGCTAGAAAGCGTCAGTTCCCCCTCCGACCGTGCAGAGAACCACTCTTGCTCTCTGAGCACCTGAGGGAAGAACAGAGCTAATTCCCTGCTAGGGTGAACCTAGCAGTTTTCTGAGAAGTTGAACAGGTTCACCCTAGAACACAAAAAAGAGAAGTGCCCGGAGTCAGTCATTCAATCCACTGAAATAGCAAAGGGAGATTTTATTTAAAAGGGAGTGAGTCACTATAGATTTTTTTTTATGTAGAAACGTACTATTTATGCCATCAATGTACAGAGGTCCCTGTGATTAACATTTGGGCTCTAGACATTAATTTTCCAGCACGACGTGGTGCACCATCAAATCTTTGTCAAGCAGATAATGCCAGGCTTCCGTTTAAGGCCTTCCCTTCAGCTGCAAATTGACAAACGAACGCAAAACCAGTTCTGACCTAAATAAAGCGCTGACTGTGATGAGTCTAAAGTTCTGGCTCTACAGCGTTCAGAATTTCCAGGGTCACGGGGCCGAGGTTCTGAGAAGCCGTGGGCCTTTCGTGGCTAAATTAATGACAGAGGCCTCTAGCTCTGAATTATAAATTTTCTCAGAAGGTAAAACCCTCCCCAGGGATTCTAGTCAGGTGGCAGAATCATTAGCATTACCTCCACCTTAATTTTAGAAACTATCATTTGCTACCTTTGTTTTAACTAACTAGTTAACGCTGCTTTAATTAACAGTGTTGTGAAGGCCCACAGGCTACTTGCTAAAGCAACTGCTAACCCTTTCCCATCGCTGCTCAGAGTAGAATTTGCCTGGGAAACTGGCTGTCTTGTGTGAGTTCCAACAGACCCCAAAACGATGATCAGCGCCTTGATGATCTGCAATGGCTTAGATTTCATTAAACAATGACGAGTCTTTATGAAGGGATGTCCATGCTGTGTCTCCGTCTCTAAGGTCCTCGGCCTCTTCCTTCTCTCTCTCCAGATCTTTTTTTGTATCTTCCAAGGCCCAGGTTCCTCCGTGAAGCCCTACGAGATTAAACTATCTCACAGACTTTCCCTCAACTGGACTCTTAGAACATTTAGCACACACTCCTCATACCTGCTGAGTTATTGCTTATTCACAAATACTGACCGACACCTGAGCATTGTCAGGCCCTGTGCCGGGCCCCGGGGATACGGAGGTTGTTTTGTGTGTATACATATATATACACACACACACATATATACTGTATATATATATATATATACGTGCAGTAGTTTCACAACCATCTAATGAGGCCTTCAAAGTATTTACATCTTCCTCAACGCCAAGCAGAGTGCTTGACACACAGCAGTGCTCGGTGACGGCTGGACTATGAATTTCTCGGCCAGCAGCTCCTGGGCTCACACTGCCATCACCGGAGAAAGACCGCTCACTTCACTGACTTAATTGCCCAGATTTTATCTGACCCTGTTTTGCTTTAAAAATACAAAAAGAAATACATTTTCCTAAAAGCAACCGTTTCTTTTTTCAATCAAACCTCTACTACGGGCCTGCTCTGGGCCCAGCACTGATACAGGGATACCGAGATCAATTTAAAAAGCAGTCTTTGAGGTGCTTTCAGTCTCCTGAGACAGAATGAAAAACAGGTAAATCCCATAAAGGGATACAGGACCGTGATAGGAGTCCACGGGGGAACAGAGGGGCCCCCCAGGGAGAAACAGTAAATTCTACATGTCAGGAATTAGAAACCAATTTCAAAGAAACCAACTCAAAGGATAGAATCGATTGAAACATTTTCATCTCTGCTTAGACGTCTTCAGGGCTCCTCCCTGGACTGGGATAGGGTAGAGCCAAACACTCTTCATCTGGCAGGAAAGGCCCCTGGTGTTATGGCTCCTTCTTCCCCAGCAAGCCCTGCATCTAGGCTCTCCCTGCTTGACTTCCCATGCCCCCCTACTCACCATTTCCTTGCTCTCAGGTCCCTATCAAGGTGGCTTCTTTGGCATAAAGAATACTGCCCCACTCACCTTCAGCTCGCACTTAGCCAGCTCACACTCATCTCCAGTATCACCTCGATGGGAAAGCTGTCCTGACCATCTGGGGCTGCCTCTTTATGGTCCAAATGAGTCATGGGCTTCTCTCTATAGAGCATTTATCATCTTTTCTACAATTACCTTCTATTACCTTCCTAAGACCCCCCTTACACACGCGTGCGCACACACTCACACACACACATTCACACATTATACCCTGAATTTACTAAGCACAGGGGCCATCTCTTATTCATTTTCTGTGCCACTGGCACCCAACACAGTTCCAGACACATAGCTGGTGCTCAAAATTGTTTGTTAAATGATGGATGGACAGATATACAAATAATGATGTTTGGGCTATATTGGCATTTGACAATGAACACAGAAGGACTAGAGATAGTGAAGAATTAGATTTATTGCTGTGGGCCGGGAACTGCTATAAACCCCTTATAGGTATGAACTCTTTTAATCCTTAAAACAAGCCTCATTTTACGGATGAGGAAACTGAGGCAAGCAGAGGCGAATTTACTAGCTCGAGCCCATACAGAGGAAGTAGAAGAGGCGGGATTAGAACAGAGGCAGGCTGGTTTCAGAGCCCATGCAGCTGAACATTAAACAGATGCTCCTCATTCCGGCTCTTAACACGCTGTGGCCTGAGCCGAGACCTGAGCGAGATGGGTGTGGAGGACGACCCTTCCCCAAGGACTTTCCCTGAAAACCGCTTCCTGGATCTGCCTTGCACTTTCTTGACACCAACATACCTTCGGCTAAGCCTGATTTGATTGGCTTTTTTGCTGTATGAATAATTTACACAGAAGCCACTGAGATAAAATTTGAACTTTAAGGGCTGCCTGAAATCTTTTCTATTTAGTGGTGATTTTTAAATATTTATATAGATTTTCTTAGTGAGAAAAAAAAAACCTGACTGACCCATTTTTACTCTTTACAATACTTATACTTATCAATAGTGTTTCAATATAAATAGGAATTATGAGGAACTACACTACATTCCTGTATAATTCTTCTTCTTCTTTTTTTTTTTTTTTTTTTAGTATGTCTAATCTCAGATAAAACTGTCATGAAATAGGCAAGGAATCCTGATGTTTCCCATCGCGGTCCAGTCCAGCAAAATTCCAATCAGTGTTTTTATTTATTTTGTTTTTGTTTTTGTTTTTTTTTAATTTGTGTTTTTATTTTTTAGTTGAAGTCTAGTCAGTTTACAACGTTGTATCAATTTCTGGTGTACAGCATACTGTTTCAGTCATACGTACATAGTTTTGTTTTCATATTCTTTTTCATCATAAGTTACTACAAGATATTGAATATAGTTCCCTGTGCTGTACAGTAGAAACTTACTGTCTATCTATTTTATATATAGCAGTTAGTATCTGCAAATCTCGAACTCCCAACTTATCCCTTCCCACCTCCTTTCCCCTCTAGTAACCATGAGTTTGTTTTCTATGCCTGTGGGTCTGTTTCTGTTGTGTAAATAAGTTTGTGGGTTTTTTGGTTTTTTTGTTTTTTTTTTTTTTGGATTCCAACCAGTGTTTTTAGAGTAATCATTTTACACCAGGTATATTGCTGAGTTCTAGGAATATGACAATGAATGACACAGCCCTGCCCTGAGGAGCAGCTCACAGAGTAGTGAGGGAGACCAGCCCATCCACAAACCGCTGATCTGTGTAGTGTGCGAAGGATAAAGGAGAGAAGGCACAGGGGAAGCAGAGGTCACTAAAGAGGGCACTTCGTCCAGTCTGGAGGTTTCAGGAAGGCTTCCTGGAAAGGAGATACCTGGGTTGAATCCCGAAAGACAGAAGATGAAGCCAGCCAGGTGAAAACCACGGGATACACTGTCCCGGGGAAGAATCTGAACAACAGCCCAGAGGCATGATCCAGCGGTGTGTGCGGAGCGCGTAAAAATGTGTGTCCGCGTAAAAATGTGTGTCCGCGGGGACAGGAAATGGGGGGGGGGGAGGCTGATGGGGGAAGAGGCTTAGCCCGAGGAGCGGTCTACTGACCGCTTCCCAGCTCTCTCGACGGCTTCCTTCCAACAGCCTCTGCTCTGTTTCACACCCACTTTAGACGTCTAATTTCCTCACACTCAGCACCACCTCCCAACAACACCCTGATGTCTCCCCACCCATCCCCAAGCAACACTTCTGTGTCCTGGCCCTGCCTCCCTGCTAGAGGACAGACAGAATCGTTTGTGCTTTCACAACACTGATCCTTAGTGACTTGCCTCCTCCTTTATGGAGTAAATACTTACTGTGCGACGGCTTTGTTACAGAGACCGTGCTTGCGCTGGGTACCATGGTACATCATCTCACTGGATCTTCACACAATATTTTATGAGAGAAGGTGTTACCCCCACCCACAGATGAGAAAAAATAAAACTGAGACGTATAGAGGTTAAGCTACTTTAATTCAGTGCATGTTTAATAAGCAGTAAATTTGGGATTCAAATCCGGGTCCATATGTCTTCTTAGCTTTTTTTCATTCTAATACTGCCTTTCTGACGGATTCATTTTCTCAACTGTGTATCACATTAATTTATTGTTTTTGCTCATAAATAAGGTCACTGTGAGTGTATTTCTGCCACATAAAATATTCACATTTTGATTCTGATGTTTACGCCCAGGGAAATGACCCCAGAGGTGACTTTTTTTTGGTCCACAAGAAGACCAGTCAAGGTGACTTCAGGGAACAAGGCAGCCCGTCAGTGGCCCTTATGTTCCCATGTGGCAGAAGTAACACCATGTGGAGAAGTGAGCCTTGTTGACAAAGACATGGGTTCTGGTCCTGGCTCTGCCGCTTACAAGCTGGGATCTCAGACAGAGCACTCGACCTCAGAGCCTCTGGTGGGGGAGGACAATACTGCGCATCACTCTCCACATCAGGCTCACGGGGTCATTGTGAGCACAACACGGAGTGCGTCCCCCAGCCCAGGGTCGTGAGATGTGACCCCCAATCGCAGGGTCATCTCCGTTCCTGTCTCCCCCACGGACAGCTCTGGTGACAGAATACGAGGAGGTGCCAGAGCACCATCCTTCAGGAAAGTTACTGAAATAGGAATATTTGACCTTGGAAATCCTGCCTGAACTTACTAGCAAATCACTGCTGTGCCCTGGGGGCCCATGCCCTCCAAATTTCCATCATATTCTTAGGGGATAGGTTAAGAAGTTGCTGTTAAGTAGGAATATGAAAAACAATATTTATTATATATATATACATACTCATATATATGACTGAGTCACTATGCTGTACACCTGAAACTAAAACAACATTGTAAACTGACCATACTTCAATTTAAAAAAAAATGGGAAAAAATTTTTTCCAATTAAAAAAAGAAGTTTCTGTGAAAGTCCCATTTTAAAAGTCAGGCTGTCCTCAGAGTTTAAAGGTGACTTGTAGGTGTGAGTCATTTTTCTCGTTCCCCTTGTGGCTCTGGTAGTGCGTTTCTATTTCTTCATGAAAAAAATTTTACTTTTTAACTCAGCCCAGTTAATATGGATCCATTTCACCTAACGTTTAGAAACGAAATGACGAATCACTGTTATCAATTTTACCCATAACGTGATAGGAAGCTCTCTCTGGTGAGGCAAGTGTATGCTTACATTGCTCACTTATGTTCAGCCAAAAAAAAAAAGCAACAAAAGGAAATAGCCATAACATCCCTCATGTGCACAAGCTCGCTGCCCAGCCCGGCTCTGAGGCTCACAACCACACCCGGGGATGTGCGGAGCTGCCAGAGGACACTGACTCTCTGCTGAGCTAACACGGCCCGGCCGGAACTGCACACAAATAGCGCGGGTTTCTCTGAGTTGTTATTCATGTGGCTTTTTCAGTTGGAGAGAAAAAGACAAACCATGACTTGGTAAACAAACAGATCTGTCACTGACCTGGCTCTTGCAAAGCAAACATTAACCGAAAAACAAACCTCGGGAAACCTAATGAGGTTCCCAGGGAAGATAAGGATAATTACGGCCGCCTTTGTTAAGCAAGCCCCAGCCACGTGTGAGGTGCTATGCTATGCGTGTTAACTATCAGTGTTCTACGGAATGAAGCTCCCCAACCCCAGGGCTTTTGATGCAGTAAGTCTGAGCTGGTGCCAGAGAGTTTCCACATCTAACAAGCTCCCAGATAAGACGGAGTCATATCGATGAATGTGCAACCGACACAGACCTTCACACTTTGAGAACCACAGATTTCTGTATTCTAAGCTTGCCACAACCATGTGAATTAGACATTATTCTTCTCCATTTTAAAACTGAGAACACTGAAGTGCAGAGAGATTAACTGATTTGTCCAAGACTGCACAGCTGTTAACAGAAACAGGTGGGATTCAAACCCAAGATGCTCTGAGTCTAAACACCATGCTTTTCTCACAACAGCATGACTGATAAAGCTCTGAAGAGGATATATCAAGAGGGTAACCGCTCCTCCTTCTCGTTTGCCCCACGTTAGGACTTCTGCTCTGCAGACTCATTAAACTAGAGCATGGCCTGCCCACCAAGGAGCAGATAATGACAGTACTATTACAAGAGGCTTGCTCTTGGCTGGATTATCAAACCTACTTTTCACATTCTGCTCATCTGGTAAATTCTACAGCAGTCTCAGAGACGACTCTAGAATATTCTTCCACCTACTCCACTTCTGGCTGAGAGGCAGTCTGCCTCCCTGGAGCCAAGGTCCATTCAGGAGATCAGGTGCCACTGCTCTCCACGCAGGTCCAAACACACAGCTGCATCAGTGCCACAAGGGGGGGGGGTCGTGATTAACTAACTGGGGAGGTGAAAAGACCTTGGGATGCAAATTGCCTAGAAGTTCGCTATGTGGTCGTAATACTGCCGTTAACAACAAAAGCAAACAATCTAAGACACTTCCTTCTGTCTTAGATGGCATGGCACAACAAGGGAGGGAAAGGAGTGGTCCAGCATTAGCACGGATATCCTCCGTGGTAGGCAGAATAATGACTCCCAAACGTGGTAACTTCCCCTTCCCTGGAACCCATGAATGTGTTACCTTCCATGGCAAAGGGACTTTGAGGATGTGCTTATGTTAAGGATCTTGAGACGAGATTACCCTGGATTATCCAGGTGGGCCCAGTGTTATCACAGGGTTATTATAGAAGGCAGGGGTCTCAGAGTCAGAGAGAGAGCCGGAGATGCTGCTCTGCTGACTCTGAAGGCAGAGGAAGGGTCTAGAGGTCAAGGGATACAGGCAGCCTCTCGAAGCTAGAAAGGGCAAGGAAATGGGTTGTCCCCTAGAGCTTCCAGAAGGAATGAGGCCCTGCTCACACCAATATTTTAGCCCAATGAAAGCCATTTTGGACAGCTGATCTCCAGAACTGTCAAATAATAAATTTTCATTGTCTGAAGTCGCTAAGTTTGTGATCGTTCATTTCAGGAGCAACAGAAAACATACACCCTCTGTAAGATCTGGAGCTCAAATTCTGACCACAACACTCCCGGAAAGGTATCTTGGCTCAGGCAGAGAGAGTGGGGATGTTGGTCTTCTCCACACAAAACTCCTGTGCATTCCATGAAATCTACAAAGCTTTCCTCTGGTCATATGTGTCACGCACACGCACACGCACACACTCTACCAGCGATGACTGAGGCAGGAACATTTTCTTATTCATCCCTAGATTGGCTCTGAGCAGGAGCTCAGTACATTTTCACTGTGGCAGCATAGCAGATAAAAGACCGAGCTCGTCTGAGGCCCGACTGTGTCTCCTCAGTGGCTGAAAGGCCCCCACGATGCTCCACCTTCCATTTCAACTTCTCCCTATGATCCGTTCCATCCACTTCACCCTGGATCCCACCAGGGTCCTGGTCAGAAACTCAGGTCTCTCCTTGACCCACTGGAGAGAGTCAGGCAGACCAGACAATGCGTTCTGACTCAGACAGACACGTCGTGACATTGCGGGGAGAGAAAGAGCTGCCTCTGAGGGAAACGAGAGGGAACTGGAGTTCAGAGGGACCTGCGGACACCTCTCTTAGGGACTTTTCAGGCACTGGGTACAGCCAAGTGTGCAGCACATCGCGGAAGAGTGGACCAGGGCAAACGGAGGCTTTTCTCCTCCCAGCAAAGAGCTAGTGGCTGCCAGGACAGCGAAATAAGAACCAAATGTTCCAGCCCAAATGGACCGGCCAACACTTCTCCCCTTCCATAGGTAACTAATGAAAATTGAAGAAAAAAATCGATTTCAACCTCCACTCTCAACAGGAGTCTGACTTAAGGACTTGTTTGAATCTAAAGGATGTTTGAAATATCTGATGATGCTTGAGAAAAACTGAGCAAATGGACTTCAGTGAAGAACTTGCAAAGACACGTCAGCAGAATGCTAATGCGCCCGCCGCACGGAGCTGAGCAGATGCAGACTTCGGATGTCTTGCCTGTCTTGTTCACCTTCAAACTCCAAATCCCTGCGTCAAAGCACACGTTATCTAATTTCCCCTTGGACGTTTCCAGAAGCTTTCATTTAATTGTATTCACTGTGCAGACACTGCTTTGTGACTGATTCTCCAGGGAGAATAGTGCCAGACGGAGAGAGAGCTGTGGGCTGAAAGGAGCAGCCTTTAACCTCAGGGCATCTCCAACCATCCTTAGAAAGAGACTCGATGTGTCAACTCTTCACGGGCGCTCCCCTTCTTCCCTCCTTGCCTTGCCCCACAGCCCTCACCCCAACCCCCAGCAGTCTGCGGACTAGGTCCCCCTCTCGCCACAAGGTGGCAGGAGGGGGTCTCTGGGCAGCTCCAGTGAGAGGAGCCAGCATTCTCGCTCCAGATGCTCTCAGCTTGTGTAGCGATGATACAGAGAAACGCCTCTGTGAACTTGTACAGAGAGCTTGATGCCCGCAGCCCGAGGCAAACGTTTGCAGAAGCAGTGCCTAACAGGAGATGTGCTGATTTCCCAGCTGCACCAAAGAAGAAGCATCCTCACACAAACTTGTCAGTTTTCTTGTCATTGTTGACGTCACATTTCCATACCGATAAAAACGGTGTGGCTCACACTAGGAATTGACACAACATTATAAACTGACTATACCTTAATCTTTTATTTTTTTAATGATAAAAATGGTATGGCATATAAAAGCTGGGGGAAAGCAGCATTATTTCCTAGACTATGGATGCTAGATTTTTATAACATACATAACATTCTTACGTCATCGAGGACCCTTTTGCCTAAATACTCCCTTGCCATTCACTTTTGCCACCAGAAATGCCTTTCAAATTCAATAAGTCATGTTTCCGTGCTTGTTCTTCAGGAGTCAAACCAACTAGGATCAAAAGATTCTTTCACTTACTGAAGATGCACCGAGCGCCCATGAGTGCTATTTATTTAATCCAATTCATTTCTTCCAACGACCCTGTTTGGAAGGTTCGTTCTGCCCTTTATACTGATGAGAATTAGAGAGACGAAAACACTCGCCCAAAGTGGTGAGTGGCTAACCCAGGGTTTGAACTCAGTTGTTGCAGTTAAGAACGTTAGCCCTAAAACACTAAAATTTAAGGCTTTCTCGAAAGTTTGACCTTCTGAATGAGGAGCCAGTCTGCCCTGTCACAGGCTTAATTACACCGTTTTTGGAGAGGAACAAGTCGCGGTGAAAGGGCAGGTAGCCTGTTACTCTAGTGAAAATTAATGAGTCAGAATCCTTAGCATTTTATACCTGGGGTTCAACGCAAGTGAGACAGAGTTGGGGTCTGCTGGTGGGAGGGGGACGAGAAAGGACAGGGAGAATGGGGTCAGTCACTGCTGCTGGATTTAAAATCAAGCTTGCAGGCACTCCAGCCAAAGGTTTAAACAGGCAGAACCTAGAGAAGAGGAGGGTGCGTGTAGGAGGTGGAAAAAGGATGATTGGAATGATGATGTTGATGGTGATAGCTAAGTTTTATTGAACGTTTACAATGTGGCAGGCCCTATTATCAGTGCCTCGTAGACATTCATTAACTCCTTAAGACAATCCCATGAAGTAGGTAACATTAGTAGCATCATTTTATAAATGCCTGAATCGAGAGGCAGTGCAGGAAAGCCAATTGCCCAAAGACAGGTACCTGGAAAGGGTCTGGACGTCGAATTGTAATCCATGCAGCCCATGGCCCTCAGTATCAGAACGTATTAACATTTAAGACTCTATTTGAAAGCGTAGTAAAGAGTTTATAGGAATCAACATAAAGCCAGAATTGAGAAAGACCTTTGACAAAGTGTCATCATCGCTGGAACTTGATTTAGGTTGGATGGCTTCCTGTTTAGCTTCATTGACAAGCTAAATGATTCTTCGTTGCCCCCTTTTCTTTTGTTAACCACCTCCCTTTGCTACTTTCTCTCTCTGTGAGTCTTAAAGCCACTGTCCAGAGCAGTCTACTGAGTTCTAATCCAGTTAAGGCTCAAAGCCAGTCAGGCTTGGTCATCAAAGCAAGAACACACGAGAAGGACATTTCAATTTCTTGACTTAGATGTCTGGGGAAGGCAGACAGCACTGACTTGAACTAAATTGCTACAAGGAATGGGGTATGTTTCCTTAAGACAGATTCAGATTAAGTACACAGTTTCATTTTTCTCGGTTATGATTTATTTTTTATGATTTCTTTTTATTCCCTTCCTTCAAATGAAGACAATTTCCAAAGTTGTCAGTTTAAAATTGTGTGAGATGTTGAAAGTATCTTTCAAAAGTGGTTAGAGACAGCTGAAATTCACCAGGTATTTCTTAAGCACCTACTTCATGCAAATATTTAAGTCAATTTTTTAGAATGAGGTGTATTTGACATCCTGGATAATTATAACACATTAAGACAGGTCATCGGAGAAAATTATTATTTTGACCAAGAAATTAAATAATTATTTCATCATCACTTCTCTAAACATTATCATCAAAGGCTCTTCTTCCTCTTATATTTCCTCTCTAGATAAAAGCTACACCGTCAACCTGGTTGCCCAACCCTCAGTCATTTTCTCTGCTGATTTTATTGTATCTTTTGCATTCTCAGTGATACTGCCTTAGGTCAGGACCCCATCAGCTATTGTCTGAAAGACTGTCATAATGTCCTAAAGCTCTACTACTGATGTACACCTTGTTCCAACAGCTGCCAGAGTGATCTTCCTAAAGTACAGATTTGATCACATTGCCCAGCCTTCAAATTAGTAGGTATACATGCCTTAAAATATAAAAACCCCAAACCCTTTCATATGGCTCACAAAGCCCTTGAAGAGTTGACCTCCTCAACCTGAGGTCCAGCCACCAATCTGCTCCGTAGTTCCCCAACGCCCCATCCCAACCACTGCACCTCCAAACACATATTCCATATTCCATATCCTAGCAATGCGAAACTGCATACAGTTCCCCCAGTGCTCCACGCCTCAGCCATCTCTTTGTTGGGGGTACTCCTGCTGTATATAGTCCATCCTTTGTGCCTCTACTAATATCTGTATTTATCTCCCTTCCTTTTACCTAGAAAACACCTTCTTACCCTCCAATTCCTAGTCAAGATATAAACTTCTTTTGTAAACTGTGTTTCCCCTGGACTTTCTGGATCTCCTCGTGTAGAACTCTTTAAGTTGTGTTAGTGTTGGTTTGTGTGTCTTTTCTCCCTGCTAGACTGTAAGTTTCTTGGAGGCGTTGCTCTCTATGTCTCCATCACCAGCAACTAACACAGTGCCTGTTTTAACAAATTCTCTAATAAATACGTGTTGAGTGACCAGCAAAAATTCACGGGTGAAAACCTACTTAGTTCCTTCCCTAATGGTGAATCGGCACTCAATGGTAGTTCATTTTCCAAGAGAATAAGTCAACTTTTCAAGTCTTGCTCAACCTGATAACATACCATTTAAATGTACTTCTGTTTCTCACTGGACACGTAGAAAGTAAATGCTAAGAAGATACGGGTGTGGTGGGTTATAGTGCTATGTTTCAGGTGTTTAATTTGGGGAAAGAGAAACGCTTTGAAATGATTAATTAAATGGTTTGGCGCTGCAATAATTGAAGTATATTTGTGGAGCTATGACAGACTGTGTCTGGATGATTTTGATGAATTGCATCTAAAACACTCCCTTTGTATAATGAATTGATCTTCTTGAATGCTGTGATTACAGTGAATTTTAATCTGCATGTGATGTTAGTGGTTTTATTTGTTATTACTTGAATTTGATTAAGTGTTTTTGATTAATTGATATAAATTGCTGGATGGTGGGGTAAACAAAGCTTTTTTTTTTTTTTTTTTCAAAAATTCTGTTTCCAGAAACCCTTTTATTTGCTTTAGCCCTGCTTGGAAGTGGCCTGGCTATATCATATCTGGGTGCAAGTCATATCTCTTGCAGAACATAGCATTTCCTATGGGAAAGAATAACCTCAGGCGTAATTCTGTGTGCTAACAATTCCTTCTCTTCCCTAAAACTTCATTCCCTTGGTAAAGATGAAACTGTTGAGAAAGAAAGAAACAATGAGAAGATAACATCCTTTTCTCTAACTTCTTGGCAAAAATAAGTTCTCTACCTTTCCTGAGTCATTGGGCTCCCCATTTGTCTGGCATTCCTCCCAATTTCCCCACACACATGCACACATACAGGAAGAAGAGAACCAGCATTTATCGAGCTCCTTCAATGTACTGTGTTGCTATATGTGATATGTTATTTAATTTGTACAGACTCCAAGAGATGAAATCATTTTTCTAAGATTGAACACTTAGCTTGTGACTGAGCCAATTTGAACCCCTGACTGCCAGGACACTCCTCGAGCTCCTTGCACCTGCCTTATTGTCTCCTCCATTACTCCTTAGCTGTAAAAAATTCCTGTTGGTCTGCAAATAGAGAATTTCATTAGAGAATTTCAACTCACAGTGACGCGCTAAAGAAACTCAAAGAGGAGGTAACTTTGAAAAGAAAGTGTTTCAGTTGTGTGTGTAGAAGAAGAAGTTCCAGCAAGAGATAATAAGAGATAGACAGGTTCAGAGGTCAGGGCTGTTTGGGGCCACCTCCTGTCTCCCAGCTGTCGGTGTTCGCTCAGGTCAATCCATGGTCCTTGGCTCCTTTTTCCCTATGTTCTTCTCTTCAGAGAACTCAGCCATCATTGTGCTTTAAAGTCTCAAGCATTCGTTCTTGAGCTCTGGTCCTGAGTGTCCAAATGACAGCTGGAGAGTCCTGTCTTCATGACTGGCATCATCTCAACCTTGACACACCCAAAGCTCACTCTTTTAGAGCATGAGTTACAGCAAATGAATTCTTCTGTAATGTTTCTCTTTTTCTGTGCTTCTGTTAAATGTAACAAGTGCTACTTCCCACCCTCAAAATGTATTTAATTTGTCCTTGTCTTCAACTTAAACATATTTAATCAGACATTAGACGCCATTGAGATATTTGTGTTGCTATTTTAAATTTTTTCAGACACTTTTATCCTTATTTTCATTTCCACAACTGCTGTACAAATTCAAAACCTTCTCTCTGTGCATCTGAATTACTGTAATAGTGATGAACCCAATACATTTGACCAACTCAGAAATAATCAGTGCCTCCTCACTTCCTACATGTTGAAAAATACACTATGGACAATTCAAGGCTCTGCATAATGTCTTCAGGTTATCTTCCCTACCTTTTCAGCCTCACTGCATGCTCCTCCAGAGCTTTAGTCTTTTGTATAACTCAAGCTGCCTCATGCATGGACCCCAAACTCCTTGTACATTGCTGCTTCTACAAAATATTTACCGACCATGAAATTAATTCATCTTCACCCATCTTACCTGACCCAGCTTATCCCATTTATAAAGCCATTATTCACCATCTAGTCAAAAGAACTTCCAGACATACACAGCTCATTAGTAATGACCTCCTCATTCACTTATTATATATATGTGTACATATATAAGATAGAGAGCCTTTAAGTTATTATACTGTGTGTGATGTCTTATATCTGTAATAAATTTTTAAATTTCTTTCACACCTTCAATTTTTATGAATTCTCCATAGTATACAGAAAAATATTCTGCCTTAGTTTTGAATGCTGTAGTTTTTATATAAACATCTTTCTTAAAGGAAAAAGGCCTTATTTAGATAAGTTACAACTAAACTGCATTAGGTTAACTATTCTATTAACTAACAAAAGTACTAGTACATAATACATTACATAATATGTATGCATATATATTACATACATATATATACACATACATATATATTATATATATGGATATATACACACACACATATATAGTCCCATTGAAGATAAAGGAAAATTTATGTGACAGAGGACTTGGAATACATTTCAACACCCTGACTTTATTCACCAGTACATCCAGCAATTATTTACTGAGCATGTGCTGAGTACCCGGAACTGTTCTCTCTTTGAGGATAAAGTGGTGAAGAAAACAAAATTCTCAACCCTCACAGAACTTCAGCTGCAGTCAAAGAGAATGACAATAAAAGGCAAACAAATACACAACACCATGTAGGTGTCAGTGCTATTAAAAGAACGGAGAAAGGTGAGGGACTAGAGTGAGGTGGGTGGGGAGAGGTGTTAGATACTGTTAGATACAGTGTCATGAACAGCCTCTCTGAAGACACTGAACAGAGAGCACAATGAAGTGAGCAAATAAGATGCACAGCGATCTGGGAGGTGGAGGGTAAGTGCTCCAGGCAGAGGGAACAGCAAGTGAAAAGATCTTGAAGCAGGAACCAGACTGGCATTTTAGGGAAGAAGCAGATTCATTTTGGCTGGGGTAGAATAGGAAGGGAAGAGAACGGTAAGAGAAGAATGTGGACAGGCACTTGGAGATCAGACTACGTGAAGTGCAGATTTTGTCTTTTGTCCTGAATATGATGGGAAGCTTTGGCAGGTTTGAGAAGTTACCCAATGAGGTTAACATGTTAAGGAGATCCCTCTGATTTCCACAGACAGAACAGAATGTAGAGTGGAAAGAAGGGCAGGGGAAAATCAGCTGGATGTCCACTGTGACTGGCTAGGTGAGAGAGTATGATGGTTTCAAGTAGAAAGTGTAACGGCAGGACTTACCCATTGCTACCATTGTTACGTTGCATGTGCAGGGAAGAGAAAAACTGAAGACAAGTCCTAGGTTTTTGAGCGTATAAGTGGGAGGATTGGGACCTGTATAATTCCGACTTGAAGGGGAGAGGTTTGAAGGGTAAAATCAAGCTTGAAGTTTAGCACACATTAATACTATATGTGATGAGCTCAGAGAGAAGTTCAGGATGGACATTAAATTAAAAGGGTTGGGGGAGCCATTCGCCTTTGGTGATAATAGGACTAAATGAGCGGAATCTTGGGACCAAGGATGATAAGGTAAAGGAGAGAAAGTCTGAAGAAAAATGAGCTTGGTTTTGGAGTTGTTACATTTGAGAATCCTCAGAGACATCTAAGTGAACAAATCCAAGAAACTACTAGAAAAACTGGCCCGAAGATCAAGAGGGTTTGGTGTTTGAAGTAGTTTGGAAGAGCAAAGGGCAAAGCCCACAGACTAGATAAAGGAAAGTCTGGTAAATGGACAAAGCATTCCTGAATATTAGTGTTAAGTAGACCTGAGGCCCAGATACAAATGATAACACAAAAGTAGAAAGAAAGATCCATAAACGAAGTGGTGATCAATGGTCCCCATGTTACAGGGAAGTCAAATTAAAGTCCAGCGTTGTCGCCATTGGGTACGGCAACCGGACGTTGGTTTGGACTTTCACAAAAGGCTGCTGGGGTCCCGACTCTTTGAGGAAGTTCTTTGCATCCCAGAGGCCCAAGCAAAAATGGAAATCATTGCTCCTTCGGCAGGTAGAATGCTGTTATTAGTCGGATACTGGATTCCACCGAATAAACTTTGACATAGTATGTAAACTACCAAAATGCAGGTGGGGTACCCATAACTGACAATCCTGTGGGTGCCAAGGGCACTGAGACCCACGGCAGCCTCCTCAAAACCTCCACTTGTGCTGGGTTTCAGTCCTTGACAGCCTCCTTGCTTGCTCATGCCCCAAATTCATATTCCTAAACCCATTACACTATACAGCCACAGGTTCATCAACCCGGGACTGCAGGAGCAGGCGAAGGAGCCGAGGGGACTGGCGGCCCTACCAGGAGCAGATCAGTCCAACCAAGGGCTGTGGGGCTGAGCGCAGATCAGCCTGGGTCCTGAGTCGTGCATGATTGTCAGGCCCCCTAGAGGGCAGCAGAGCCCCGCAGGAGGGGGCGGAAATGCCAGAAAAGGGGTTCGTGGGCAGTTTCACTCAAGGAGACCCCAGGAGGCAATCAGTACAGGGTTTTAGGGAGAATGGAATCAAAAACCAAACTTAGTGAACTAAAGGAAGTTGGTAATGCAAGTGGTAAGAAAGACCTGAGTTGTAATAAGTGAGCTGGAAAGAGCAGAGTTGGGCAGACCTCAGTCACAGGAAATCAAGCTTCTCTACTCAGTGATGCTTGTTACCCAAACGGCAATAATAAATAGGTAGGGTTTGCTGAGGACCTGTCATTCGTCGTGTTGTCTGCTATGAGCTAGATGATATTTTAGGCACTGGAGATATAAAGGTGAATACAGCACCTTCCTTCCTCTAGATAACTCCTCTCCTCTCAGAAGAGCCAGAGATGTAAGCAAGTCACATCAGGAGAGAGCTGTGGGTGGTTTAAGTCTTTGTAAGGGGAACAGAGAAGGAAATAACTATATGAGAGGGGAAGGGAAAGGCCTCAGGGAAAGGCTAACACAGTGAGATGGGTCCTGGTTGTGGTGGGGTTTTTTTTCTCTCCGCTCTGATTCCCATAGATCTCCCCTCGAAAAAAATCCATCTATTTTTTTTTCTCATTCATTTACTATTTTATGCAGCACATTTCTTCACTGAGCCCTAGCAGGCTCCAGTCACTGCTGTGGGCACGGAGATAGAGATGCAGTCCCTGATCTGGCATTAATCGTCAGGGCTGTGAGCTGGCCTCGTTGGTTTTCCCCCGACTCCCCTCCCTCCCAGCACTCTGCCTCTCTCTAGGGATGAAGGAGAAAGCTACACCTCTCAGTTCTGACAGGTCCTGTGTGAGGAGGAAAGGTAACAGGAAAGGAACAGTGTATCTTTTCACTTAACTAACCCTTATCATTTACGCATCCAACAAGCAGTGACTGTGTGCAATGGCACACACGAGCCTCTGTCCCAGGCCAGGTGATGTTCAAGCTCCGCCATGACATTTTCCCCGTGAGTTCCAGGAGCCTTCCGTCCCAGCCACCCACGCAATAGGTGTTGCTGTCTTCACCATGGATGTAGTGTTCCCTTCTGGTTTATGGCAGCCGTGTCTGTCGTTCCCATTAGAGCCTAAGCTCCTTGAGCTCAGAGGCTGCAAAATGTATTTTCTTAACGTCAACTACACAACCAAGCGCTATGCTAGATCTGGAAGATACACACTATGTGTCTGAGCATATTATTTATCATCAGAAGGACCTAGATCGAATTCCAACATCCACACGCATCAGCTATGTGAACTACAGGTCTCTTTTAAATAAAGGCACCACCACCCCTCCCCAGGGCTGTCAGGACGTTTGAGACGAAAGCCCCATGTGCTTGGCACGTACGTTTGCTCTTTGTCCTTCTCCCGTTCTTTGGCTTCTCCTTGATTTTTTTTGGATTGAGTTTTCTTTTCTCTTTTAGTTATTCCTTTCGCAATTTTGGTTATTTTCTTTAATCTAGTGTTCTAGAATACAAGCTTTATAGTTCAACAGCCCAGATATATGTCAGGCTTTGCCCCTTCTAACCATGTGACTTGGAGCAAGTTACTTAACCACTCTGTGACTCAGTTTCTTTATTTCTATCAGTTTCTATTATCATCCCCGTAAACTGGGGATGATAGCGGTACCTACCTCATAGTGTCTTTGTGAAAATGAATGCTAAAAATCCACGCAAAACATCAGTGTTGTGAGTTAAGGAGCACTGCCCTCACGATTCACAGATGAAATTTAAGAAGAGTTCTGTAAGTTACCCCGAGTCATACAGCGAGTCAGAGGTAGCGCTGGGAATCGAACCCATGTTGATTTACTCCAAAGCCAGTGTGTTCAATTACAAGGTATTGCCTATCTCAAGCAAACTACAGCCCGATGCATTTAGAAAAATTTGGAGAACTCCTGTATATCTACCTATTTGTGTATTTGTATATGAGTACATAGAAAGATGTGTGCAACTTTGTGTGTGTCTGTGTACATACGTATACACATGCAGTATACATGATGCTATATGACTGCATACCTTAGTTTATTACACTCTATAAACTCCCAGTTTTCTAGATCACCATGCAACTCCCAGGTCAGTGTCTAGTACATAATAAGTACTTAAGAAACACAAGTAAATTTACTAAAGAAAAGACCTTATGGCATCGTTTTTATATAATTTTTTTGGTTATCTCTCATTATGAAAATAAAACAATCTCACTTTCCATTTATTGTGATGGACACTGAACAATGCAGAATCTGCTTAGAAATGGCAAAATTAGTAAATACATCTGTTGTAATTACATGTGATTATAACAAACCACAAGACACCGTCCTAAACCAGGAGAAATATAATTCCCTTTATTAAAATGATACTATTAAAACAGTGGGTAGAGGAATAGAAGGAAAGTGAAAGGCAGTCCCTAGTCTTTCCTAGTCACAGACTAGTGAATAATACCTTCCATCTGGGACAATGGAGTGGAGACTGTCCTGCTAAAGCTCCTGCAAGAGCACAACCCGGCAGACCCAGGACTTGCCGAGGCTGCTGCCCTCTCTTTGGGTGTCATTCCTACTCTTAGGCAGCTGTAACTGCCCCGGGAAGCACGCCCTCCCCAGCCCTCACCCCTCACATACATCCAGGGACCAGGAACTCCCCAGCCTCCCTCTTCCACCACTACCTCATCCGTCTTGGTCTTGTCAAAATCGTGTGGTTTTCAAACCAGAGAGAAATGGGAACTGAGATTGTTTTTCATATTTGGAAACACTCGATTTGTTCCTCAGAAGTCAAGAGATAGTGGAATAGAAAACAAGAAGTTTTGTGTGTGGATATGAGAGGAGAACAACAAAGGCAAGGACTGGTGGAAAAAGGGGGTGATGAACAGAACAGTTTTGTTGACGTAAGAAGAACTAGTGAGTGGCTGTCTGTGGACAACAGAAGGGGAGGGCCAGGTTAGATGGAGTCTGGATGAATATTAGTGCCTCACCTTTGATAACCGTCCTTGCTTTCACCATTTTCATGGCTGCATTCATGCAAAAAAGCATTCTGTTGAGTCACTGCTCCATGCCCGGCCCCACGCAAGGTGTTTGTGAAAAGAACAGACGTGTGCTTGCTCCCATGAAGTTTACAGGCGAGTGAGAAAGACAGAGCATCAACTAGCAAGCAAACTAATATCTAGTTACAATTTGAAATGAGTCTATGAAGGAAGAGAATGGGGCTCGAATAGAGATTAACGGGGGTGACAGGCTGAGATGAAATAAAGAGAACACCATCTGTCTCCATCTCATTTTCAAATCCAGCCAAAACCACAGCAGCCTGAGCTGGGGCACGTGGGAGCAGACAGAGCACATGAGCTAGGTCTGAAGGGTGCCAAAAATCGAAGTGCCATTAACCCACAAGATTCAGTGGAGTTGATATGGGTCATGTTCTAAATGCGGACTCATGGTTTCATAAATACTAGGGGACACGTGAAGGGAACAGGACAAAATAGTTTTGTATCAGAACTCTCTGGGAAAAACTTGCCTGGATATAGACGTTATCAGAATGACAGGAGAGTAACATTAATATCCACCTACTAAGATCAAGATTTGGCATAAGTTATCTCACCTGATCCCCAACATTTCCATTTTGTAGATAAGGAAATTGTAATTCAGAAAGCATCAGCACGTGTACATGGCACAGCTACTTTATTTATGGTAGCCCAATGAGAAGGGAGGCAAACTCTGGGAAGCGGGGTTTCGTGAGATTTCAAGTTCACGCCATTGCGGGGTGGGGGGCTCTACTGAGAAAAAGATGGCAGGATGTGAATACAAAAACAGGAACAGGGCCTTGCAAGGGGCTGCTGTGTGTGAGGGGCCCTGGTTCTCCATTAGCTTCAGAGCAAATCTGCTTCTAGAGAAAGAAGCACTGAGCTGTGGGCTCCAACAGACCCAGATGGAGACAAGTTTCTAAGTGCAGACTGTAACCACGCTCAGTACCACGGCGATCAGGCCCCCTATCTATGCCGGTAGTAAGGGTCAAAACAGAGCAGAGGCAGGGGCTCAAGCCAGGAGATGAAGAAAAAGATGACAGGGATTGAAAAACAGCACGGTTACTGGTGTGCCTTAAGCCGTTTAAAGACAGACCTGAGCCCTGCAAATGGCTGTTAGCGTTTGCAACCAGCCTTTGAGTGAGAAACAAGTTACTTAATCTTTGTGTCCTGGTTCTTCCTTACTTGTGAAATATGGGTAAAAATAGTACCTAATTCAAAGGCAATCATTGCCATTGCAGTGATTAAATCAGTGAGTCTGGGTACTTAGAATGCGTTTGGTCTATTCCACGTGCTCAGTGAACATTGGCTCCCACTGTCATTATTACCAGCTTGGTATGACTGCAAAGCTTTTCCAGTCTTCATGCACCAAAGTAAATAAATAAATAATAAGTGAGAAAAATTTCCTGTTGGAAAACTACTCATCCGTCTTTAGGAAGAATAAATTATTTTGTCTGAAAATTCCGCAATCCTAAAACAGAAAGCAGCCATTTTAAACTAATGCCACTGCCACGTGCCTTTTGGCTGATCCTGTTCTGGTGTGGAGACCCTCCCTCTGGCCAACATTCGCTTCTCCCTGACAAGTGTTCTCTTTTCCGAATATTGTGTAAGCTTGTAAAGCACCTTAGAATTGGCTTTAAAATCTGTGTCTTCCTGGGTTTCTGTTGACTGTGAAACAAACAGCAACGTTGAAGGGAAAGTACACAGTGAAAAGGCAATGACTGAAGATGATTCATATCCGAGAACAAGTTCTCATCATAAATGGGGTTAAAAATGCATCCTTTGGGAATTCTCTGGAAGCTAAATGAAAGGCTATACTCAATACAAAATTTAACACATTTCCATAACATCGCTGTGCTGTAATGTATTAAACTGTTCTCCAGTGGTCTGTTTGTTCTTGTTCTGTATTGTTTTCGCCATCTTCTCTATCACTGAAGGGAAAAATCTTCGTTACAGAAGACTTTGAGCTTCTGCTGAATCATTTCTTTAGCATAAATTCCTCCGAATAGACTTACTGGGTCAACATTGCCAATTCTTTACAATTTTAACTGCTTATTTGCACTGCTTCCCCAACCTGTCCACTTTTACTTTCCTCTTGTTTTACAGAGGACAGAGCCCCATGTTCCCTGCCGCTTCTCAAATACTTTCACAACTTACATTCATTTCTGACATTATTTTCTGGGCCTATTAATCGTGCTCAACTTTTGTTTTTAACCTGAAATCTTTGAATGAATCAACTTGACATGTCAAGTCTGGGCAAACGCCATTTTCCTGTATATGGAGACCACAAGCCCTGCAGGGACACATGGTAAACCGCTCTGACACGCTTCCCTGTGTCTGGGCACAGAGAGGGCAGCAGGGTGAGATGGGCATGGGAACTACTTCGCAGTATGACTTTTGTTCTAAGGAACTAGATTTGGCCTTACTCCTCGCCTCTGAACTGAAGATTCATTCTTAAGAACTTTCCTTCTGTTTACATCTAGAATCCACTTTTGATCCATTTGACTTGAAAGGATGACTTGGGCTTTTCTGCAGCTCCCTCGGTAACACCTTAGCGTTGCTAAAACAGTCCTGTCTGTCTTCTTCACACAGGATCCCACACATCGACACTGGTCTTCTCAGCAATGCCTCTTTCAAAGCCTTGGATCTTTGTGTGTTCCCGTGTCTGCAAACTCCAGTCAGAGGAATGGCCAGGGGCCTAGAGGGTGATTTATTGCAATTGGACACTGTGTAGTCAAATTTGACCTTTGAAAAAAATAAGTGTATATTGTGCTCAAAGCCTAACTCCACTAAGTACACACTGTTACTTTCGGGTATGACCTTTTCGGTCTCTCAAATGGGTTATCAGATTATTTAGATAAGGGTTTTTTCCCAGCATGAAATGAAGAGAAAAGGGCGGTGTTAATAAGGAGCATGATGTCTGGCAGTAAGACATCTGGTTTCTGGCCCCGTTTCTACCACCTGTGAGGCCTTGGCCAGACTGAGAAGCTTTCTGAGCCGTGGGTTCCATATCTGAAAGGTGAGGATAAGAATTACATTACTTAGTTTGTTGAGAGAATTAAATGGTATAGGAAAAGCTTTTGCAGTATTTTAAATCTCATTCAGATGTACATCATAGCTTCTCTCCTCACTTTATCACTGTCAGGATCCAAAATTAGGATGGTCCTAAAGGTAATGGGGCAATAAATCTGAAAAATAAAATGCAGCGTGTGCATTCTGCCTGAGACATTTTAAAATTAGAAACTGTGTTTCTGGGTGATCACTGACGATCTCACCTGTGGGTAGGTGTTTAATCTGAACGTTGCCTGTCATCCAGAAGCTGAGGTCTAGCCTGGTGTTTGAGGAAACCATGTGGGCACAGGGTTGAACGTGTCCAGAGCTGTTATAGAGGTTGTACCGGTACAAAGGGGCAGTGAGAACAATGACTGGAGCGAAGTCAAGATTGATAACTAAAGGCAGAAGCATCCTGTCCAAAGCCAGGGAGGCAAAGGGAAAGGGGGGACTAAGAAATAAAAGCTGGCTCCTAAATTTGCTATAATCAAGCTTAGATATGATGGTGCCTGGAAGAGAATTCCAAAGTCATCACTGAGTAGAACCAGGACCGCTCTGACATGGATCTGTAACTGATGAGGTAAGGGACCGTACACAGGGACAGTAAGCTTTGTTTTCTTCTCCTCCTCCTCCTCCTTCTCCTTCATCTTCTTCTTTTTTTTGGACACTTTCTCAGTCTAATGACATGAAAGGTAATTGAGGGGAATCTTTGGCAAATATATGCACTAATGCCAACTCTGCAAAGGTATGTGACCAAAAATCACTAGTTAATCAGTTTAAGAATGCAACACTAAACACATAGTAACTGGTTGTTTTGGGTCCCTGGCCCTAGTTCCAGTGGTGTTTGGGGGTGGGGAGGTGGTGCTTCCCCACCCCAACAAGCAATTCCTTGGTCGCCAGCTGGGTGTCCTCCAATTCAATCCTGACACTACCTACCTGGAGCTAGCGTCTGATCCCACAGGTTATGGGCTCGTACTACAAGTCTGCCTTCCCCCAACAGCTGTCACCGACCATCTATAGAATGGAGGTTCCCATGCCCCTCTCCTTGGACCTCAGAGCCAGTCACAAGTCCAAGTTGTTACCTGTATTTCTGAATGACTGGCTATAAATCAGAGGTCCTCCCAATCCCTTCCTTGGCTTGGATAAATTTGCTAATGGTTCACGGAACCCAGAGAAAAACTGTACTTACTAGATTTACTGTAAAAAGATACAGCTCAGAACAGTCAAATGGAAGAGATGCGTAGGGCAAGCTATGTGGGAAGAGACACGGGGCTTCCATGCCCTCTCCAGGCCCTCTACTCTCTGAACATCTCTACCAGGGCACCAACCTGGAAGCTTTCCAAACCCTTCCTCTGGGTTTTTGTGGAGGCTTCACTACACAGGCAGGCTTGAGTAAGTCATTGACCACTGGTGACTGAAATCAATCTCCAGCCCCTCTCCCTGGAGGTCAAAAAGGCAGGACTGAAACCTCTAACCCTCTCATCTCATGGTTGGGTCCACTGGCAACCGGGCCCCATCCTTAGGTGAGCTCCAGCAGTCCCCTGGTTAACATCACAGAAGATATCCTGATCACTCTCAATACTTAGGAAATTGCAAGAGTTTTTAGAGCTGTGAGCCAAGAACAGCAGAGGAAGACCAGATGTCCATGAGAAGTATATTTTGGTCCCCTGAAATCTTACACATTTTCTTATAAATCCCAATATTGCACTGGTTGTGATTAGCATAGCTTACAGCAAGTGAACAGTGGTGTTTTTATCATGATTGTTAAGGGCCAAGTGCTTAGGTATGCTTTAAATGTGGATTAAAGAAAACAATTCTTTGTTTTACCTATCTCCCTCTTGTTTTTTTCTATGCAAATCTAATCTGTGAAGACTCCCATACTCTTTTTATACACAAGAACATGTGTTAAAAAGAACAATATTTAAGAGAATACAAATGACTGGGTAAGACTAAAGTATTTGTTAGTAACTTGCTTCTTAAGGGTTTTCATAAATACACACACACACACACACCTTATAAATATCTAAACATAAGTAAATGCTATAAATTGTTATAACCTTAGAACTTCTTGGACTCAACCTTGGTAGAAAAAGTAATGAAGGCAACGTAAGATGTAGGAGGATGTGAGTATCAGAGAGTCTAAATCTTAATTCAAAGTGGCTTATGTGATAAGGAAACTAATCTCACATAAAAAGAAGTTCTGAGTTAAAAGAGGCTAATTCAGTGGCTCAGAGACCTTGTCTAGGATCTACATTCCTCTACTCTTCCATCATTTTGTGGAATGTTGGCTTAGCTTCTCCATGCCTGCAGCATGGCTGTAGCACTGTCAGGTGTCACATCTAAACAACTGTCTGTCGCAAAAAAGGACCATGTTCTCCCGTGTTTTCTTGATAAGACTGAAAAAATTGTTAGAAAACTCCAGAAGACCCTCTCTTGTGATCATTGGCTGAAACTGATAAGCAAACGGGGTTTCGGTTCTCATCTTGGTCTAATTAGCAACTACATCTTGAATATAAGAATGGGATGGCTCATTTTTACAAAGGGAACTATGTGAAGAAGAGACAAATACATTTTTAAAAACAAGCATCTTTTATACAACCTTCTGTGTTTAACTGCCTGCCAGTCATTTCCCCTCTGTCTTTTGTTTACTCCATGAGCTTCTTGCCCAAGGTGGCTATTTCACTGTCCTACCCATGCGTTCTCAAACCTCAGGTTCCACCCATTCCACCCTCATTGATTATCCCTCCAACTTTGAGAGATTTAATGCCATTTATCATGAGCTCGCTGGTCTGTCCTCCTCCCCACCTGAACATTTTCCCATAACGTGGTTCTCCTTTCGTTCGTTCATTCACGCGTGCATGCATACGTGTATTTGGTCAACAAATATAATCACTGGTAAGAAGCTTGACAATGTCACGGGCACTGGAAAGACAGCAGTGAAGAAAAGAGTCTAAAGTCCATGCCTTCACAGAGCTCACATTCTGCTGAAGATCCTCCTAGCAAGAACAGACAGTAAATAAAACAACTAAGTTAAATATAAACGATGTTGGGTGAGATCAAAGCAGGGAGCGACAGGAAGAGCAGGAACAGTGGGGTCACTGTCGCATTTTTAAATAGAGTGGTCATGGCAGGCTATACTGAGAAAGTGACATTTGAGAGAAGATTTAAAAGAGGTAATCCCTCAGGATGGTTTGGGGAAAAGCACTGAAAGCAGAGGAAAAGGCCAAAGCAAAGGCCCTTTGGTGGGAGGGTGCCTGCTGTCTCCAAGCAGAACGAAGTGGGAAAGCGGGGGAAATGTTAAGTTATGGGATCAGAGGAATAATGGGGGAGGCAGAAGATTGTATAGGACTTTGTAAACCAATATAAGAAATTTTATTTTACTCAGAGAGGTGGGTAACTAATTGAGAGTTTTGAGCAGAGAAGTGATATAAAAGGATTTTTGTTTTGACAAGAGTGTTCTGGTTCCTGTATAGAGATTGGGTTGGGTTGGGTTGGGTTGGGGGTTGCGGGGGAGGCTGTTCGTAAGGACAGAAGCAGGACCAGTTGGGACGCTATTATAATTTTCAAAGTAAAAGATGATGGTGACTTGGACCAGGGTAGTAAATAGAGGAGGAGCTAAGAAACAGTCCTATTCTGGGTATTTTTTGAAGATGGAGCCGGCGGGATATGCTGACTGGTTAATCATGAAGTGTAAGTGAAAGAAGGGTGTTCTTTCCTCCTTTTTCTCTATAATTATTTTATCTCAAAACTCTAGATTAGTTATTCCCTTTCCCCAAACATCTTTAATTTTTTCTCTCTTTCTAGGTCTCAACCTAAGTCTACACAGTTGCCTCAGTTTCCACTTATTAAAAAGAAAACCAAGCAAAACAAACGACAAAGCCCTTTGGAGACTTGATAACCCCTCCAGCTACTTCGCCATGTTTTTCATTTATTCATCCACACATCCATTCACAAGTTTTTTTTTTTTTCATTCATCATTTTTTAAAATTCTCTACTTTTCCAGGTTTGTGCTTAATCTTAGCCTCAAAACTCTGCCTTCTTCACAGCAACCTTATTGGGTTTTCTGTGACTTTCTAAGTGATTTCTTCTATAACTACTTCAATAATTTTTACTTTATTGGCCAAAAAGGCTCTTTCCTTCCGTATCATTTTTCTCTGCTCATACCATACTTTTATTCTGAATAATAGAAAGTACTTGAGGAAAAAGAGGATTGAAATTTACTTTGTAAATGAGATGCATTTATAACAGCTTAAATGAGAGATTTCCTTGAGGGATACTCTCCTACCCACTAACTCCCCAACCCTTCTGTCCTCCCCCATTAGTAGCCACTCCATACTGAATTTGCACAGAAAGCACACATGGGATCTCCAGCATTTTCCACCTCCCTTTCATTGATTTCCAAGAGAGACCATGTTGGTTTTTTTCTCTAAATATTTTAAAGGATGATAAAGTAAAATATGTGTACAATGCCCTCTACACATGGGGGAAATAGCTCTCTGTGGTTTTCACTAAACTGAACGATACCTAATGTGGGAATAGAAAATGGCCAAGGGTTGTAAGAGTTCAAAAGAATTAGCTCAATGCTCCTGCAAGGAGCGGAGTGTGGGGCACCATGTAAGTCAGTGTGGGAGAGAAGACGGTAAAGCAAAACTGTTTCTCACGGTAAGTTTTGGAAAGAACAACACCCTGAGATGGACAAGGCCTTTGTGAAAGTGTGGAGTCGAGGAAATGTGCCTCTGGCACCCTTAGCTTTCTCCTTTTCTGTCCCTTTCCCTCTCTAGAGCTGAGACCTCTGGGATCTCAGTGCTGGTTTTCCCCTCTCATCTCAGCCATATTCTTAGAGAGTCTGCAGTGTCTATCAGAAAACATCCCTCCAAATATGGGATCTCTACTCTCAGCAGGATCTGCTCCATGAGCCTCCTCCCCCGTGGAAGATGGAACATCTTTGCGCTTGATGTCAGGGGCGGGTGAGAGAATTCAGCAGTGGAACCTCCCTAGCATCTCAGAAGTAGCACCCTGGAGGGGAATTCCACTTACACATGCTGGTCCTTGTTTCACCCACTGGACTGTTCCCTTCCAGCCATCTGAAGGCCCTGTCTGTAATCCCTGTTTGATGACAAAGACCCTCCTTCATCTTCAACTTCTTCACTAAACACCCCATTTACTGTGTTTTACTGCAAAACCTGGTTCCCTCCCCTGCAGCCCTTTCATAGGTTACTCGTCTACCACATCACGTACTCCTCGGGGCTCAGAGCTGGGAATCAGCAACTCTGTGCGGCTTCCAGGCATCCTCCACATCTTACATCTTACGTAGGAAAGTAAAAGCTAAAAACCACCTTCTTCGAGGCTCTTGACATCTAGCTACCCCTCCATCTTTCGACTGTGTTTATAATTACTCTTTACTGCCAACTTCTGGGTAAAGAATTTCTGTCTGCACCAAGCTCTGCTGTTGTTCTGGGTTACTTTAGTGCCGAATAAAGGGCAAACCATCCCCATAGGCTCAGTTTTCAGTTGTAATAATTAAATTCTAGTGCAACTAGAATGATCATTTTAGCCATCCTACCTCTGGTAGACTCATTACCTGAACCTCCTTCACATAAGGAGTCCTTATTTCTATCCATCCAGCGTCAGGCATCATCCCCACAATACCTGCTGTTTCACCTAATGTACACATTTTTCTTTGAATGTATTCATCTTATTCTAGTCTTTCACCTCATTCTGGACTCATTTGGGACCGCATAGCCTATATAGAAATTTCAGTAATCCAATATCTAGTAAATATTGGTAGAGACAGGGGAAAGGGAGTGAAGAAATGGAATTTTGCCATTCAAATCATTATGGAGAAACTGTATTTACCTTCCAGTCCTAAGTGATTACCCGCATATTTTTTCAGTTCAGCCAATGAACATGGGCTCTTGTAGGATTGAATAAAGAGGAACTAGAGCTTCCTGGACAAAGGAGGTACCAAAGGAAAACAGCAAAAATCCTCGCAGAAGGCAGCTAAAGCTAATTTCAGACCAAATCATTCTTAAACCTATTAAAATTATTGTGACAGTTTTTCATGTCAAGTTTATCGCCCAGAAACCAAAGCATCAGAGCTATACTGAGCACAGATCTAGAAATCTGGAGACTGTAAAAAAAATAGAGAGAGAGAGCAGATTGAAGAACTCTGAATTCAGTATCCGGCATATAGTAGGCACTAAGAAAATGTTTTGAGGGAATGCTCACATTAACTGTGTAATAGAAGTTTCGAACAGGAAGAATGAGCAAATCTGTAAGCCCCTGCCCCCCGCCACTCCATAGCTGACCTGCTCGCTGTGGGCACTTTCAACATTTTTGTGGTATTTGTAACCATCTGTACGCTTATGGCTCCCAAGAATGTAACAGTCCCCTAACTTTCAGATTCTTAAATCCAAGTGTCTATTGAATTTGTTCAGTTATGTGTTCTACCAGCATCTCAAACCCAGTCTTCCAAAATGAAGCTCTTTATTTCTTCCTCCAAATATACTCCTTCTCTTATATTTTCGTAACTTAGTTATGTGCACCACCCAAGGCAGTAACTGAGTGGCATTCTACACTTCTCTCTCTTAAATTCATCAGTAAATCCTACTCATTTTACCTCCTTTATATTTTTGAAACTGTTCTCTACTTTTCATCCATATCAATACCCCAAGGAATTTTCTCATCATCTCTCACAAGAACCATTGCAATAGAATGAGTCTATCCCTAGTTCTGTTCCCTTAAATCCATAGTCTTTTATCTAAATGTCAACTCTAACCACATTCTAACCACATTTTTTTTCTTGGCTTGAAGATCTCACAGTGGACTCTCACAGCCTATAGTATAAATTCATCCATGAGCTACCTTTTAGATCCCTCTCCATCCACACAGTGCGTTTTTACCTTGTCTCATTTTACACTTGATTACAGTAAAAAATACCAAGCACTGCTTCCCCATACACACCATGCTACTAAGCCTCTCCATGTGTTTGCTCTTGATATTTCTTCTGCCTGCCTACCTGTCTTTTCACACTGCCTTTGTGATCGACCTTCAAGATTTATCTGAGGACCGTCCCTCATCAAGGTTTTTCCTGCTATTCTAATATTGGTTGGGAGTCCTTCTTGTATTTGTTTCTATAATAAAACTTCTCACATCATTTAAAAATTATCCGTTTACATTTCATCCTCCCACTCTAGACAGTGAACTTATCAGTGCCACAGAGTTACCCACGTGCTCCTTATCACAGTGCCTTGCACGTGGAGCACTCAGTAAGTGGTTTGAAAGCTGTAAGTTAAACATATGTAGTGCATCTATTGGAACCCAAGTGAGGGAACACAGATGAATGCCTATACTAGATCCTCCACTAGCCATCCTTATTAACCCTGTTACTTATTTGCAAAATGAGGCCAAGGTGAGAAAGGTGAATAATAAGCCTTCACAGTTTTGTTTCTAAAATTACTGATATTGTTACTTACAGGGAAGTTGAATGGAAATAAGATGAGCTGTGCAATCAGAGAGGCATATTTTCTTATCCTGGGTTCCCCACTCGTAAACGGTGTGAGCTTCGTCTTACCGGCATTGATCCTCAATGCCTGCCTTTTTGGCATGAGGATAATAGCACCTATTTTGTAAGACAGTTTTAGGAATTGAGGATAATATACTGAGAAGAACCTGGCATATTCAATATTGTGTTGTTATTATTATTTCTATTATGACTTTGAAAGTAGTTACAAAGCATTTTATTTGAAAATTGAGTTAATATTTGTAAAGCACTTCAAACAGCGCCTCACAAGTATGTGTGTATATCTGTGCATACATGTGCACATATCTATGTTTAGTAAGTGCCTAAAAGATATATGAATTTACTATATAAGAGAAATAATTTTGATTGATATTTTATTAGCTATAAACTCTGAAAAGCTTCAACTATTATATTTTTCAATTTTGTTTTTTATTGAAGTGTAGTTGATTTACAATGTTAGTTTCAGGTATATAGCAAAGTGATTCAGTCATACTTTTTTTTTTTTCAGATTTGTTTCCATTATATGTTATTATAAGAAATTGAATATAGTTCCTTGTGCTATACAGTAGGACCTTGTTGTTTATCTAATTTATATATCATAATGTGTATCTGTTAATTCCAACTTCCTATTTTATCCCTCCCCTGCCCTTTCCCCTTTGGTAACCATAGTTTGTTTTCTATGTCTGAGTCTATTTTTGGTTTGTAAATAAGATTTATATTATTTTTTTGGATTCCACATATAAGTGATATCATATGATATTTGTCTTTCTCTGTCTAACTTATTTCACTCAATATTATAACCTCTAGTTTCATCCATGTTGCTGCAAATGTCATTATTTTATTCTTTTTTATGGCTGCGTAATATTCCATTATATATATATTCCACATCTTCTTTATCCAGTCATCTGTCAATGGACATTTAGGTTGTTTCCATGTCTTGACTATTGTGAGCTTCAACTATTTTTAACTGACAGTTCTATATTTCTGAAATAAACCCAAATAGAAAGAATTGTGCATCTGCAGCAGGGACTATAATAGCATTATTAGTTACTTTAAACAGCACATGATAGGTGAGTGGAATAATGAATGAGTGAATGAATGAAAATGTAGTCTATTTAAGTGTCTGGTAAACATAGTTGAGATGTAATTATAGTTATAGACAGGCAGGAAGGGTTCCATCTGAAGCAAAGCTTCCCAATCTGCAAATGATATTTATTTTTATCTTGCTATGCATACAAGAACTACTTGAAAGTTCCAAAAAGTCTAATGTATCTCTTGCTTTATTGGAATAAGTTGGGATTTGTATTTTTTGTTTTGTAAAATCCTTTACCAAAGGAGGTTGGGTTATGATAGAATAGAATCTATCTGTTTAGGATCTGTTTCATAAGTAAGGGTACCTGGAAGAGAGAGAGAGAGAGAGTATGAGAGTGTGAGAGACAGACAGATAGTTATGAACATGAAGAGTATAGATGTCCTAAAATATCTATGAAAAGACTTAAATTAACTGGAGATTAACCTAACAGAAGATATTCAAAAATACTTTAAGGATCCCTTTTTAAGGAACTAGATTACCATGAATAATTCTATTATTCTGTTAATAGATAGTAATGTTCTTTTAATTTAAGCTATAGAGCAGCATTCTGGTTGTGCAACCCAGTTCACAAGTAAGCACAAAATATTTTCTATTGAAATGTGGAACGTCCCTCAATGGTGGGTACTTCACAAGAGAGCCTCTTCTAAGGGGTTTTCTTTGGTGAAACAAAGGCTGCTCAGTCTGGTTTGGTCAGATGCTGTACCTTCTCTAAGAAAGTTTCTTTTCCTCTCTTCTCTCCGGCCTAGACCTAAAGCTACTTTGTACACATTATCTTCTCCCCGTCCTTCTCCCACCAGACTGTGAGCTCTAGGGGGCAGGACCTGTGGATTATTTATCTCTATATCCCCAGGACAAAAGCCCTTTGCCTAGAATTTTGTCCACTGAAGAAGGTAATCCACTCCATCCATTTTGCTTGATGTAATAAGCCATTTCACTTTCACTCAAATACTAAATACTTTCAACATCTTAGAAGAGAGAAAATTTAGGAGGAAGGTCTTTATCCCAGGACAAAGGATGATTTTAATTTTATTGCATTCTGTCTTATCTAATATTAATTTTGAGACAGCAGGAAAAGAAACGTTTTTTTAAAAAGTGACTCTATCAAGGGTAAACAAATCTTCTGATAGTAAGTCTAGTAAGGCACTTGCTCGCTGCCTGCTGAATCCCAGGGAAGTGGATGAAGCAGCTTCAGAGCAGGCTCCAGGTTTCGAAGGGGAAAAGGTAAGAAAGGTCCTAACCCTTAAGACTCTTGGACCCCTGCAAGCTCGACTGACTACTGTTCTGTACTGACTAGGCTTATGATTTTGGTCAAGTCAGTTCAGTAAGTCTCTGTATCTGCGTTTGGCAAATGGGGAGAACAGTGCCTCTTTACCCCACAGGCTTAAACTGATGAATAAAGGTAAAAAGAGAGATTCTTTCTGTGAAAGTGTGTTGGCTCTGAAAATTGCCATACAAATATAAGGGCCCATCCTGATGCACCACATAGCAGACAAACGTTGGGAATCTCACTGCTTACCTTAGATGGAACATCTGTCTAATACTTTCCAGGTATGGCGAATTGCCAATTCCTGTGAAAACTGCCGGAGCCGCCCTCCACAGGGCAGGTAGCCCAATGCTGACCGTCAGACATCAGCTTGATGGTTACAGAAACCTCTCACAGCCGTGGACCTCGCTTTTCTCTTTGGGCATCACCAGTCTCTAAAGTAATGCTCAGACATAGTCCCTCTCAGTGAAGGTTCATTAGTGATAAGAATGACTTTTTAAACTGGAAGGCAACACATTATAATGGCTAAAAGTGTAGGTTCAAACTCAGATCCCCATGTTCAAAATCCTTGGTCAGTCTTCTTAATCCTTGTAATCTTGGGTTTCTGCTTCTTTAAAATGGATATAATCGTAACAGAAGCTCTGCCTCGAGTTACTGCCAGGACTCCATTTAGGCAAAGTCCCAGCACCATGTCTGGCACATGGTAAACATGAAATAAATTCTAACTTATCAATATTCATCTGTTTCTTAGATGCTAAGAATTACATTCCTTTTACCATTGACCATTAAATGTGATCAGTAGGCAATGCAAAAGGGTAGATCACACGTGGCTTAACCAAGAAGTGACAAAATTGCCACCCAGTGTTATCCACACACCATCACAGTCATCTGCAGTATGGCAGGTCAGACATCGCAGGGAAAGCAGGAACCCTCTCGGGGCACGGGGCCACCCTCCGCAGCCCCGGCTCTCCCCCGGCCCGGCCAGTTAAGCACACAATCACATCTTTCTGTTTGCTCCTGTCCTGTTCATGCTCACCAGGTACAAAGACAGGAGACTGGCCCAGCACAAGTCGGAAATAGAGTGTTTCACCCCCAAAGGGAGTATGGGGAATGGTGGGAGAGCGACAATGAGCAGGTAAGCAAACTGTGAGTGGCCTGAGGTGCTGTGAACTAAATGTCCGCAAGCCGCAGGAGCAGGTGGCTCCCCGGGCAGGGTCCCACTCAGCTGTGCCTCCCATACAGTGTGTCCCCCCCGGGCCACCGCTGGGTTTCTGTGTGTGTTTGACTTGCAAAGCTCATGCCGTCCTCGTGTACAGTGATGGGACGCTGCTGCTCCCCAGGGCTGTGCGCTTTGCATGTCTGAGGCCTCAGCTCGCAGTCCGCTCCCCTGTGGATTTTAACTGACTGGTCAAATGCTTCTGTGGAGTTTGCAGAGTGGAAGAGATTGGAGGAAATTCACATTTCAGGACTGTCTGATCACTTAACAAAACAAATGCAAAAAGCCTAGGACTGAATTTGAGGGAAGGTCTGTAGTCGAGGGAAGACTCCCGCCTTGATGCCGGGCAAGCCTGGGAATTAATCTGACTTACTTTGAATGTAAAATGCCATCTCACAGCCAAGGGCAAATGCTCTGCCAAACTGGTGAACTGTAGAAGCAAGAGGCTTTTCGTGACCTGAGATCAGGAAAGCTGGTCCTCCTCTAGCTACCGTAGCTTTGCAGCTCCTTTCCTTCTCTGTGTCTGGTGGGGGACACTCTCTGTCGCTGTGCTGTGCATGTTCCTTCATACCAGGCACTCCCAACCAAGCTGTGCCCAACCGGGGGTAGCTGGAACTCTAAGCATCAGCTGAGCCGTGTTGCATGAAATAAACGTGCTTTTTTGCATGGGATGGGGTTTCGAGAAAAGGGCTCTGGAGATCAAGGCTTCCAAGACTGGCATTAAACAGTTCCAGGAGCCTGGAGAAGCCCTGAGTTGGGAGATCATCACCCATGAACTCACTCTCCACCTCTAATTTGCTGTGGTATTTCCCAATCTGCCTGTGGTACAGAGGTGTGGAGGGGAAGCTCTTGCAAATCAGCATGGATTAAAGGAAACGGGAAGTGCAGAAAGTACAGTGTGTACACGTGTGTGTGCATGTGCTGAGGGCAGAGCCTGAGAACCAGCTGCAGAGCAAGAAGAGAATTCAATCCCGGTGAACTTCCACCCCCAAACATTGTTTGATTCTGCAGCAGCGGGTTCCTTCTGGTTTTCAAAATAATGTCTAACTTTCTCCGAGGACAGTGCACAACTTTGGGAGGGCAGTGGGCGGGGTGGGCTTTCGCATCGCAGCCCCTGAAAATGGTGCCCTGATCTATGCTGCCTACAGCCTGAGCGATCCTTCATAGCAGCTCTGATGGAGAGCTTGTCCGGCTTTGTCCGCGGCTCCCAGAGACAAGGCGGTGCGAGCACGTGCACGTGGACAGGCGCACTTGTGTGCACACCGGAGGACCTGATGTCCTTATGCCCACACTCCCTTTACACGGCTATCCTTGGATCTCAGTGTGTCTGGAAGATAAGCCTCAGTCGATCATTCTTGGGAGCAAACTCAAAAAACTGCTACTGGGGTCCCCGGTTTCCTTCCATCCAGATATGACAAAGTGGCATAATTCCTGCACTTGAAAATCAGCCAGACAGCATCAGAGTTGGCTGGACCAGGTGAAAATGACTGCATCAAATGAGCGCAGGGGCTCTGACCAAAGTGACTTCTGATTTGAGGCAACCGTCTAAGAAGGGAGTTCCCTAACCTAGCAAACTTGGCTGCCTATCAAACGACCTGGGGCAAAATATTGGGCAAAATACCTTAGGAATCTGTAGTGTACCAAGTTTCCAAGGTCATTCAGATTTAGTCAGTCCATAAACTGATATTTTTGGAATAATCCATTTGCCTAGGGAATGACATGAGCTATTCATGGCAAATAGTACGTCTCAGTCCTGTCATGCAGTGCTCGTGGGACTGGAACTCAGTCCTGATCGGCCCAGCGACTGGATTTGCTCAAGGCTGTCTTGGTTGAGAATGGGGGAGGAGGAGACAGGATGAAGTGGGACACAGAGGGTAAGGGGACCGCAGGTCAATCAGACCAAGCTTCCTTGGGTCCGGTCCAGATCTGCGGGGGTAGCTACTCAATGTGTCTACACTGGGAATGATCAGCAGTAAGATACCATTTAGCTTTATGTCTCCCCGCTTGTCTGGATGTCGGCCAGGTAATGGCAAGGCAGAGGGGAACCTGCACGCTGGAGTACAGACGGTCCCGCTGGGCCAAACACCTCAGCCCCACGGAAAAGCATGGTTAAGTGGGAACAAACAGTCTTCCCTTCCTACTTTTCCTTCCTTCCCATTTCTTTAGTATCAAATAAAAACTGACAAAGAGAGAAAGAGTGTGTGGGATGGAGAAGGAGTCCTTTAGTCCCCTCAGGGAGCTTCCCATCAAGGAGGAAAAAAGGCCTGGAGACTTACAGCAGGAGAGGCCACAGTTTCTAAGGCCTTCGCATCTTTTTGTTCCAACTTCATAATTATTCATATAAACACACACACACACACATGCACACACAGACATAGAAATGAGTTTAAAATAGACATTAAGAGAACAGTATTACGATATCAGCAAGGAGACAACTGCAATGTAAACTATTTCTAAATAAGGGGTCAGAATAGTTGATCCCAATCTGCTTGCTCCAGAATTGAATGGGAGAGCTGGGGAAAGGCTAACTGGGTGAGACTTTATAGATACTTTGAGTAGCAGCTGGTAGGCCCTCTTTCTTATCCACTCCCACTCCTCCCCCAGCTGCTTCCCAAAGTCATAGTCAAGTACCATGTTCACTCTGCAAACATCTGGGCTGGTTCTGTGGCCGTCACCGAACAACCAGTCCCAGGGAGGGCTAAGAGAAGCTCAAACTACCACAGAAAACCAGGTGTGTCACCCAGCGTCTCACTTGCCTATGGTTTCTGTGATGAAACTACAGCATGGACAGAACCCTATGGACTCCATGCCTGGAGAGATCCTTCCAGAGCCACGCTGCCTGGCGGGAGAGGAGGAGTTTAACAAAGCACGCAGTCAGAGCACAGCAGAGCACCGTGACCCCATCTGCAGCACTGGCGGGGCCTCAGGGACACCCCCTCACATCTCCCTCCCCCCTCCTCCACCCCCAAGTTTGGAAAGGAATAGGAATGCTCTGTGGATCCATAACAGTCTCGCTTTGTGAAATAGTACACTGCTGTTTTCCCTTTTGATAGATAGATACCTTTTATTTTTACTGACATGTAGCTGATTTGCTGTTTTCCCTTTATGTGAGTTTTCTTTTCCTTCTTCTGTCTGTAAGCATCCCTTGCAGTCTTCTCCTATTTTCACGGTGGGCAGTCTAAGTGTGTTTCAGAGCAGAGTCCTCCCGATTGCAGGAGAAGTGAGAGAGTCCTAAACAGGGCCCGGAGCCCGGAACTCTTTAAACCACGTTACCGTGGGAGTTCATCTGAGACGGTCCACCGTCAGGAACGGCTGGAACCCCCACAGTGAGTCGTATTGTCGCCTGTCTCAGCAGGGGGATTCCACCCCAGTGCTCCTCTGAGTCTGCGATCTGCTGTGCTCATGTGACACCCCATGAAGGGGAGGCACGGACGTTCTGAGCCTCCCAGTCTCTCTCTGAGAAAGAGCCTCCTTAATCAGATGAGATAGGTCTGCAGTCCCCACTCAGTGCTTGAAGGAGGGAGGGTGGCACAGTGTTTTTTTTTTTCAATTGTTGCTATATCATGACAGCAGTTATGTGAAGTTACCCACCCCCAATCAGTTGAGTAACTGATTTTCACCCAGTAGAGGCAGCATCTAACTTTAGTGGGTACAAATGTTTAATAAAGCCTTAGAGTATCTGGTAACAATGATGTCACAATGATCATTATTAAATGAAAAAGGAACTCAGATTTGAAGATTATCCCAAAGGGTAATGCCTATGTTAGGATTCTTTTGTCTTTCATTCATTCAGTTATTTCTTCTTTCGTGTAATGCTCATTTATTAAGCACCTACTATGAGCCAAGCACTTACAAGACTCTGGAGATAAATGAATGACCAAATCATAACCAACGCCCTTGATAATCAATTGTCCACTGGGGATCAGAGCCAGAGAAACAGATCGTTGCAACCTAGTATGGAACCCCTCTCCCATAGAACAATTATTTATCAGATTAACTCCTCACTCAGTATCACAAACAATAGCCTATGCCAGCGCAAAGAGAATGCAGAGTAATAGAAACTATATAATAATAATAAACTTGAATTGAGTGTTCAGAAAGGGCTAGGCACACACTTACATACAATTAAGAGCCCACAGAAGAGAAAGATTCTGCCTTTGCAGCGCAGTAGAGGCCGGCTGGCTGCTGAGGGACAGATGAGCACGGCTGTGGTAGCCCGCTCCTCCTGCCCCCCAAAGTCAGCTTCAAAGTAATGTTCTGACTTAGAGGTGTTCTAAAACAGATAAGACCGAGACTAGTGATTGCTGCCATTAGCAGTCCCTTCACAAATGTTATACGTTAAGTTCTCCTAAGAACAGCATAAGCCATATTTTTCCTTTCCGTGGTACATCTGAGCTCACACAGTGTGTGTCTTTATCTGACTTATTACACTTAGTATAATGCCCTCAGGCTGCATCCACGTTGTCACAAATGGCAGGATCTCCTTTTTCAAGGCTGAATAATATTTTCTTTATCCACATTTTCTTTATCCATTTGTCCACCAATGGACTCTTTGGTTGCTTCCACATCTTGGCTATGGTAAACAATGCTGCAGCGAACATGGGGGCAGAGGTGTCTTTTCAAGATACTGATTTCATTTCTTTTGGATAAATACTCAGAAGGGATATTGCTGGATTCATACAGCAGTGCGATTTTTAATGTTTTGAGGAACCACCAAACTGTTTTCCACAGTGGCTGCACCAGTTTATATTCCCACCAAAGTGTGCAAGCGTTCCCTTTCCTCCACATCCTTGCTAACAACAGTTATTTCTGTTCTCTTTGATAGTGGGCATTCTAACAGGTGTGACGTGGTGTCTCATCGTGGCTTTGATTTGTATTTCCCCGAGGACGTCGAGCACCTTTTCACATACCTGTTGGCCATTTGCATGTCTTCTTTGGAAAAATGTCCATTCAGAAGAGATACATTTTCTTTATCCATTTACCAATCAATGGACATTTAGGTTGTTAGCCTACTGTGATGAATGCTGCAAAGAACACGAAAATGAATGCTAATACCTCTTCGAGAGCCTGATTTCAATTTTTTTGGATATATACTCAGAAGTGCAGGGGGAGGGTATAGCTGAGTGGTAGAGTGTGCGCCTAGCATGCATGAGGTCCTGGGTTCCATCCCAGGTAACTCCAGTGAAATAAATAAACCTAACCCCCAACCAAATTAAAACAAATAAATAAAAAGCAAGTTTAAAAAAGATATGTAAAAAAGAAGCGGGATTGCTGGAGCAGGTGACAGTCTGTTTTCAATTTTTTGAGGAAATTCTATACTGTTTTCCACAGGTGTTGCCACAGTTTGCAGTCCCACCAACAGTGCACCAGGGTTCTAATTTCTCCACATCCCCACCAACACTTGTTATCTTTCGTGGCTTTTTTTGATTAATAGCCATTCCTAACAGGTGTGAATTGACAACAATACTGCAATGTTCACCAGAAAGTATAAGAGGGTAGTCTCATCTTAAGTGTCCTCACCACAGTACAAGAAAGAAAGAAGAAAGAAAAAGAAAGGAGGAAAGAAAGAAAGAAGGAGGGAGGGAGGAAGGGGTGCAAAGATAAATACGAAGCATGTGAAACATCCCAAAGGGAATGGAACTGGAACTGACCCAGTGCCTCATGTCTGTGGCACATGCCATTTTACACAATAAGAAAAAATAGTCAAAAAATATCTTTCTTAAAAGAGGAGCTTTGAATAGATAATAAACACGTTGGTGGTGGATATCCAACCAAAAAAATCAAGCCTCGACACTAAAGTGCTCTTCAGACATCAGATTTACATTGCGTGAATTAGCAGATGTGCTTCAATCAAGGTCAAAAGGAGGCTTTGGTCTGAACAGCAATCATATTTTCAGGAACCACTGCAAAATTCTGGGAACATTCTCTTATCCTATAGTTCCCCAGGAGTCATCTCTGCAGTGCTCAGGCCAACGTTGATACAGAGCTTTGGAACTGATTATCAGGTCATTTATGGACACCACCTTGGGCGTAGCCATTTCCTGTGCTGCTCCACAAGGGGGTGTCAGCGTGCACCTTGACTCAGCGTGCATCTTGGACCTTAGCACAGGGACAGTATTGCGTGGTGGCAGTGATCTGGGTTTAGGGTCATATTTGAGGCACTGTTCTGCCTTTTATTTGAGTTAGACAACTTAGTCAAGTTCCATTAACCTGAGTTTTTGCATCTATAATACAGGTTACTAGTCCCTGTCTATACCAGGTGTTCATGACAGTAGAATTGACTTCTTTCTCTCACACTCCCAGCCCACCAACTCTGCACCAGGCACCGTAACAAGCACAGGAGAGGCATGTAGTCGCTGCCCTTGGAGTGTTCCACACTTAGTGCAGACACGGACTTATAAATAAGCCATTAGAAATGCCATTCGATAAGTGCTATGTCAAACAGCCATTGTGAAGGTCAAATATAATAATGCAGGTGTTGTGAGGGAGAAAGTTCTATTCAAATGGGAGCTATTATCATGCAGGATTCTCTTCTCCTTTGTCATCAATCCCAATCCCATGTTTTATTCAAGGTTTAAATCAAACTGGATTCTTCCACAAAGTCTTCCAGCCCACAGGCACAAAACAGCTGTGTCCCCTTTGGTTCTCTCTTTACTCAATTGCAATCTGAGTGTTATAGTGATTGCTGGGAAAAAAAAAAAATCATTTCCTCTTTTGGAAAAAACAATCTTCTTAGTTGAAGCACCTCAACTAAGCCTAGAACTTGTATCTCAGTATGAGGAGGAGTTCAGCTTTGAGTCCGGGTTACTGAATTATGGATTGAAAGAAATAGCTTAATTTGAGAAAGAAAACTCTGTGCTGATCCAGCACCTGCCTCTGCTTGGCACAGGCTCCTTTGTGTCCTTCGTGAGGTGCTTTCTCGCTGTGAGGACTTGGGGGAAGCCGCCGCTGCGCTAGACCATCGGGCACTCTCATAACCCATGCTGGATGGACACGGAGCCCTCTGAAAAGGCCTGCGGTCGCTGTTAGACCAAAGACGGATTAAAATAGGGCTGAGCGGTTCTCCTCTTGCAAGGATTTTATTAGGGGCTAAATGCCTACTAAGAGATGTCCTCTGGGGGAATTATCTTAGAAGCATGCAGCCTGCTCCAGCTACTTACAAGGGAGGCAAAAGTCCACCACAGGGTTGTTGGAAGGGTTTCCCAGGATTAAGCCCATGGAATTAGTTTCTTTGCCATATATGCAAGACTCATATTAATTGGGATTTTGTTTATCCATGTTATTTTAACATTCCCCAGGCTTAAGGCCTCGGTAAGCTCCACTTTATTTGCAAATCCTTCCTTGAAACTTCTTTCCCCCACCGTGAGCAACCTTTTCTCTGAATTCCTCTAATACTAACAAGAAAAACGCAATGCAAGGGGACAAATACCTTTTTTTCATAATGGTTTTCATATCAGTATGTTTCTTTCTACCCTCATTTGGGCCACACCTGTTAGCATCTTAACCCTGTATCCCTGAACTATTAAAACAACTTCTTAAATCTGCCCTGGGAACCACTATTGCTTGTGTCAATCTTCCTGGTTCCTCACTGCCTAACAGACTAATTAACTTAAATATTAATTAGGCTTGAACATTCTTCTGAAGTAGGACCAGGACTGGGGCCAGATAAAGAATAAGGTCAATGGACGCAGCTGTGGTGAGGGTTTAAAGAAGATTATGGCATGCGTGGGTTCTCAGGAGTCATCTCTGCAATGTTCAGGCCAATGTTGATACAGAGCTTTGTTGAGTTCGAGAAGGAAGATCAAATACATAAAATATAAAATAACAACAGAGAACTCTTATGTTTGAAGAATAACACAGAAGAGCCATGCGTATTTCTTTATATATTCATTTATTGATTGCTCAAGCGTGTAGATTACATATGCATCTTATATTAGACCATCTCTCTGGCCTAATGTATTAGATCACCTGTCTATTTCAGACACTAATAAGAAGTCCAAGGTCAATTACTAATGAGTTATTAAAATAGCAAAAGGAAGTAGAAGAAAGAAGATCCTTGTAGGTCAGGGGAAGCCTGGAAGAATTTTTATAGCAGACAAAAAAAATCTAAACTCTACTTTCTGATGCCTTAACTTCTCACTCCATCCCTAGACACACTGGACTACTGGTTACCTCTTGGCACATTCCTTGTGGATTCCTGGACTGCTGTCACTGCTGTGATTCCTGGAGAGCAATTCTTAGCACTCTCTTTCTGGGTTTTGCCGTAACCTACTAATTGTTCAAGGCCTAGACGCCATCTGTCTCCTGTAGGCAGGCAGCACTTCCTGGCCACTCCCCTCCTGCTGGAAATGGTTTCCTCCTCTGTGAAGTTTTGAATCCCTTGTGGTCTGTACCCTCTAGGAACACAGTGAACTGACTGCTTGTTCCTATCTCCACCATCGCTCCCTCACCTCGCGTTTAGCATCCTTCCCCCCTCCCTCTGCTTCCTCATTTCAAGGTCCTGGGGAAAAGGAGAACAACCTTCATCAAAATGCTGTGAGTAACTCATACTGTCAGCCTTCTTCTATGTGTATCTTCTCTCTTGAATTCAATTATACCCTTTTTGAAGGCAGTCTCTTACACCAATAACTCAGCCACAGTATCAAAAAGCACTGATGAATCACAGTCATTTACAAAGGTATCATAAATCACGTATTACCAATATTAGTTAAAATACCAAAATACTGCAGATTTAAGGTTATCACTGACATTATACCACTTTCATTTACTGGTATTCCAAAATAAGTCAGAGAGAAAGTAAATGTGCTATACACAGGATAGCTGTCTTTTGTTGAATCACAGCATGAAAAAAACAAAAAAGATTGAAATTGCCTTATTAATCGATATGGTTGTGAGCTTCAAGTGCCTTCATCATCAAGGAATCCAATTATTATCTTTGTCAAATATAAGTGCTCAGTCACCTTGTGCTATTCAAATTAGCAATCAAAGACAGATGCAGGGTGCTTTCTTGAGACTGCAAAATATATGACTGAGAAGTAAAGAGATGCAGGATAAGAGAGAATATGAATCAAATCACTACTAACTTATCTACTTAAAAATACATATCATCACCAGATAACGTCTGAGGCTTCTCTTCCGTGAAGGAAGGAGAGCTCACTTCAAAAAGTAAATGTAGACAGTGTACTGTCACGGACAAGGGAATGGAAAATCATGCCACGATATTAGTCCCCACTTTGCCATTTTTTGTGTAACCTTAGATAAGTCATCTTATCTCATGGAGCCTCAGTTAGAAAACTGAGACTATTTCTGAAAGGGGGATAAAGACACTGATTCTATCTATCTTTGACAATCAGTGTTCCTAAAAGCACCACACAAACAGCTGGTGTTGCTTTATCATGTCTGTATCAGATAATCTAGTCCTTGACTTCATTTCCATTCACTCAAGGGTTTTTCTCTATACATACAACTCTAGTGCATACATCATCATGGCCATTTAAATTGTTTTTGTCGGGGGGAGGGTATAGCTCAAGAGGTAAAGGGCAAGCTCATCGTGCACGAGGTCCTGAGTTCAATCCCCAGCACCTCCTCCAACTAAAAAAAAAAAAGGCAAAATGTGTGGGGGAAAAAATCTGTTTCTGTCAGAAAGACAGCTGTTAACATCCATCAGTGCTGTAACTGGGTAAATTTATAGAGATGATTCTGCCATTTTCTTACATATTTTGGAGTATTTCTCAGTGTAATTGTCAAAATCAAGACATCAAGTTTTAGGCAAGGCTCAGAAAGAAATTCTTCCACCTAATTTAGAATGCCTGAATATAAACAGTAGCAGATTCCCCAGTATCTTTTAAAAATTATATTTCCATATTTTGTAGTTCAAAGAGAATTATTGAAAGCAAAATAGATTGATAAAAAAATTTAAGAAAATGTACAGAAAGTTGGAACTACAATTACAAATTTCCTGCTTATAACATTTTTAATTCATAAAATTATTTTATTGACCTAATACTGTCTGATGTCACTCCAAAAAACATACTTGCTAATGATGTTACAAGGTTTTTATATTTTTTAAATACTTTTTGGTATTAGGAACCTCATAATCTTACTAGACCTCTCTCCTGGCTACCTGTCAACTCAAAATCACCAACAGGAGAGGCTTATGTAGATAATTTTTTCATAAAAAGCATTTGTTGATTTTCAGAGGATATATTTGACTTTCCGTATGCCCTGAACCTGTGCAACTTAGGAAGGCATTAACAAAGCATGTAACAAAAGAGAGGATAAGGGCCTAGTTTTTTTTTTTTAATTCAGTAAAATATTCTGAGAATTTTAATTGCTTATATGCCACGAATAAAACCCTAAATGGGTTCTGAGGGGAAAAAAGAATACACAGATCATTCAACAGCCATTTAAAATGAACACAAAAATTCTAAACTCCATCAACTTTTTTGACAGTCAAGCTCTCTATTAACATTTGCTTCCTGACGATGGTGTGCCTCGGCAGTATGCCCTGATTCCTGCAGGTTTTGGCAGCTGAATAGAGAAATTGGGAGAAGTCATTGAGCTGACATTCAGAGCCTGCTTGAAATGAATAAATTATTTACGTGTCCCACATGGAAGAGAAGACGAGGGAGATTCAACTTCTGAGAATAAAGGCAGAAGGTGTCATTTTGGCAGTCCCAAAATGTGAACAAAAAACAAATGAACAAAAAACCTAACCCTCAAATAACATTACTGAAATGCTGGGGGCTTTTTTGTTGTTGGTTTTGGTTTTGTTTTTTTTTTTTCTCAGAAATAAAGAGCAAATCATCATAGAAAAGAGAGCATTAGACTACATAGTATTATATTAGGCAAAAGGGATAACTGGTGCCTGCAAAGAGCAAGAAGGTTTTCTACTTTTGTTTCGTTTTCTTTTTTTGGCCAATGTGTCCTGCTTCCCCGACGTAGCAAACCATTGGCTGTGCCTCTCCCTCCAATCCTCTCTCCCCTTCCTCCTTTCCTAAAGCCCAAAGTACTAGCTGGGGAAGGTAAAGCGCTGTAGATGGGTAAGAAGTTCTCTTTCCTTTTTCTTGCCTCAGGCTCTAGGACAAAGGTATAATCCTGACACTTAAAAAAAATTCTCAGCCTAACTACTAATAAACAACATTCTACCTCCATTGAATGGAAGGTTTGATGTGGATAAATAGCTCCTCACAGAGATGCTGTGCTTTCTAAAGTACCCTTTCGGTTCCTCCCAGAAATCCTACGGGGTGGGGAGAGATGGTTCATTTTTCACCTGTAAGCAAAGAGTCTCAAAGCTATTAAGTGATTCTCCCAACATCCATCAGGGTCAGAACCTAGACCTACATTCTGGGTCCACTACCCATACTGTCTCAATACGTTTTCATGACTGAGAAGTTTCACTAGAACAGATATATATGAATTACCAAAAAAAAAAAAAAAAAAAAAAGAGTAACAACAACTTCCTTTGTGATTTGCACGGTAGATATCAAGATCTGTGGTTTTTTAACTTAGTGTAGGAAATATCTTTTATCTGTATACACTGAGTACTTACGATTACAGTGACTTATGTAAAAAGTAGATGGATCCGCAAGACAAATGAAAAAAAATTTCCTTAACATGGAATTATTTTTAAAACTTAATTCTAACAGAAAAGCAATTCAACTTTTTGAAAAAAATTAAATAGATTTTTTAAATGAAATGCATTTATTCAGTCATTTATCAGCCAAAAAATATATATCGTTGAACACCTACTGTGTTTCAGGCAGTGCACTTGCTGTTAATGGATATAACAGAAAGCAAAGAACGCTCTGTCTCTGCCTTTGTGACACTCCATCCAGCAGATGAGGTGGACATACAACAAAGAGCTGTTAAGTGCCCAAGGCCGGGACTATGGGAATCTAGCCCAGTGAGGCGTGGGGGCAGGAAAGCTTCCTTCAAGAAAAGGTTCTTAAGGAAAAGCCTCCCAAAATGATACGAGGTACTTAGGCAAAAAGGAAGGAAAAGGCGGGGGTGGGGGACACACAATGAAACAGCATTTCAGGATGAAGTAAAATTTAGAAGAGCAATTGAATTTGGTATTGTAGCTGTGATCACCCAAGCAGAAAGACTAGGGTGAGAAAAGATAGGCAGCAAATCAAACCCTAGGTAACTCCAATTTGGGGTGTAGTTGGTCAGGTTAAGCAAGAACAAATAGGAATATTTTATGGCCTTACCATATGCATCTCCATATCCGTTTACTCTGCACTGGTTCCAGGAACCACCCCCTCGCCCCCCTACCCGCCCCCAGGAAGCCAATACCCAGCAGCAGCTCAGGCCTCTTATACAAACCGCATAGTGTGAAGAGTACAGTCGATCCTCCACATCCTCGAATTCACATCCGTGGATTCAGCCAACAGTGGAGTGACTGTTGTGGGCTGAATCCACGAATGTGGTATCAAGAAGGAGGGCTGACTGGAGTATATTGTCTTTGTTTCCTGAAACATAACATTCACTTAGAATGCAAAAGCTAACCACCTCAGATACCTTCTCCTTACTGGAACTTTTCGCCTTCACTGTCTCATTTAATCCTCACAACAATCTTCCCCAAATGATATACTGTCTGCTTTTTACAGAAGTTTAAGGAGATTATTATTTTCCAAGCATCCAGAATGGCAGATCCAGAATTAGAACCCAGATTTTACGATCCTTTGTCCAGTGTACTTTCCGGGACACCACACAATGGCCCTGTTTGTGAGCTTAAGAACCCTATTCATCCATCAGATGCTTTTCTAAGATCTCACTGTGTGCCAGTGAACAGGATAGACAAGGTCTCTATCTTCACGGAAACTACATTCTACTAACAGGCTAATATTGTAGGTCAGTTTTTTTTTTTTTTTCCTTAAGAATTCTCGTTTACTTTGGAGAAAAAACTATTCTATGACCCAAAGAAGGAGATGAAGTGCTCAGATTTGGATTCCAAGTCCCTGAGGTCTCCTGTGTGCATTTCCATTGTTGTTCAGAGTGTCTGCTGCTCTCTCTCCCATGTGACCACGGACTGTGACACTGTGAGCAGAGACATGGCCAGGAACGATGGCAGTACTTTGTGCAGATGGCTTGGTTAGGAGAGTGTTCTTCTCACACATTCAGCCAAAGGTTTTCAATCTGTTGTCATGTTTGGGGGTATGGCTACAGGTGATTCCAATGCCTGTCACTTTTAAAAGTTGTGTTCCATCAAAACTTCTCTGTGCTGGAAGCAACAACTTCCCTAGAGTAAAGCTTGGTAGAATATATCCAGTTGTGCTTTTAGATTCTAGCTTATGCTTTGTGTAAAAGGGCCACAGGCTAATCACCCCTCCCTACCTGTCTGTTTCTTATCCAGCCAGTAAGAGAGAAATGGGGTTGTTGGTGACCATCCTCCCAATTAAATCCCATAAATAATGTGGCCTGTTTCTTCTGTGCCATGTTTCAGAAGCTAGTGGGCACCTGGGAAGAAGAAAAGTATTGCAGTGAAAACATAAAGGCTGGCAGGTCAGGTTAATGCAAAAGACATAAAAAACAAACCCTGTAACGCTCTGGAGAGGAAAGTTAACAGGTTGGCAGAGTCCCTTTGCTACTACTAGGGATGCACAGCCACCTCCAAACCTGAAAATAATTTGCCCATTATTTGCAGGAAAAGAGGTAGGGGTGGAGGACATCTCACATTCCAGAATTTTGAAGGACACCAGGTTGCAGTATACTGGGTAGATTAAACAGAATGAGATTTCAGTCAAAGGAGCAGAGAAAGGAAGTTGACAAGGAGGAAAGGGACAGACGAAGAAATGGGAACGAGTGTTGGAAAGAGGCAGGAAGCATGCTGTCAGACGGGCTGGAGAAAAAGCAGTGTGTTATCAAGGGAGGGGGCATCTAAGGCAGAGAGCGTCTAGCAGTTGCAGTTGACAGGTCCTTTGCACAATTCAATCCTATGCCTGACAAAGGCCGATCAGCGCTCCAGCAAGGAGGCGAAGGGGGCAGTGGGGCCCCAGAGAGAAAGGCTAACTTCTTGTTGGAGTTTCTCAGTTTACAAAACACCTGCTGCAGAATCACTTTAGGGAGTAGGGGGCAGAGTGCTTGTAAAAATGCATAGATCATTTGGAACCAATCTGGACAATCAAAATATCCTGCTGGGGTCCTCCCCAGGTATTTAAAAAATGCCCTAGCTGAGTCCTACCCGCAATTGAATTTAATGATGACCGACTGACATTACAAAATTGGGGTGGCCAAAGCCTTTGTTACAGACAAGGCTATCTCTTGGTCACAGGACCTAGAACAGAGCTATCTGGACCCAACAGATCCCCTAGTTACAGAGATCACATGTTCCTTTGTGATGGGAAATCACACCAAGGTCTCTCCATCCAACATCCTGAAGGTCAGGCCAAATCCTCTGTCCAGAGGTAAGGTTCTTGATAGAAAGTCTGTAGATTCAGGGGCAGCTGTGTCATTTTTAGTGGTAAAGAGGGTACAGTCAGGCTGTGAGGCTGAAGCATGAGCCTCATCAGAGGCTTTCTTTATCAGAGCAGCTGTCACGTCCCACGGTAGAGACCAAAAAGGACTATTTGGGAAAGGGAAAAGGGAGAAAGGGCCTGAGAAATCGTATCAGTCAGACAACACTCATCTAGACCCTAATATGAAAGCAGTACTCTCGGTGCCAAAGGCAGTACCACTGCAGGCTCCCTCACAGAATTGTTATTCAAGTTTTAGGCCTAAAAGTAAATATGTGAGGAAAATTTCTATGAAATAGAAAAATTCTAATTAATTATAAATTGGTGTATGTGTTCACTGAATTTGCATTTTCCATCAGATAAGCCAGACTAAGTAACACCATGTTCAAAGTCAGGAGTTCCAACAGAAATCTCTAATTAAATGCACCCACCATTGGACTGCAGTATAAACTATGCTTCCCGGTAACTTCCTGGTAACTGTTAGCTCCTACCCCTTCCCTCCTCTCTGATGACTGGGTTGAGCTGAGGTCTTGGTTCTAATGTTTCCTTTCAGATGCTGCCAACCTTAGGAAGGCCTCGCCTTGTACTGGGCACATCTGCACGCAACCACAGTCCTGCAAACCCTCACTTCTAGGTTTGCAGTCTAACCAGCTGTTGCACTCACGGGTGGGCTCAGAACTACTACAGAATCCCTCTAAATAGCCCTTTATCCTTACTAATATTCCCTTTGACACACTTTCGTGGTTGTCACAAGCAGAAGGCGAGGTGCAAGAAAACAGCCTTTAACTCAGAACAACCAAGTAAAAGCCACTTCCAAGATCTCTTTCCCTGGCGTCCTTGGATGCCTTATTCCCCCAAGAAAACAAGAAAAGCCCTTCCCAGTCCGAGCCCCACAGGCACCCAGCGCTGGGGAAGCGCTCCGGGGACCTCACGGAGTCACCTCTCGTCTCCCTTCTCTCCGCAGCTCCAACGGAAAATCGGTCACGTGGGCGCAGAACGAGAAGAGCAGCCGGGGGCAGCACCTGTGGCAGCGGCTGTCCATCCACATCAACAAGAAAGAGAACCCCAACCAAACGGCCGTGATCAAGCCCTTCCCCAAGAGCACGGAGAGCCGCGGCCTGGGCGCGGGCGGCGCGGGCGGCGGCGCGGGCGCGGGGGGCGCCGGCGGCGGCGCGGGGGCGCCGGGCGCGGGCGGCGGCGGGCCCGAGCCCCCGGACTCCGGCCCCAAGGCGCTGTACGACGTGGCGGAGGCCGAGGAGCACTTCCCGGCGCCCGCGCGGCCGCGCTCGCCGTCGCCCATCAGCACGCTGAGCCAGCGCGCGGGCTCGGCCAGCCGCACGGACGACGACGTACCGTCGCTGCACTCGGAGCCCGCGGCGCGCAGCAGCTCGTCGCAGGGCTCGCTCATGGAGCAGATCAGCAGCGTGGTGACCCGCTTCACGGCCAACATCAGCGAGCTCAACTCCATGATGCTGTCCACCTCGGCTCCCGGCCCCGGCGCGGGCGCCCCGCTCTGCTCGTCCTACCTGATCCCCAAAGAGATCCAGCTGCCCACCACCATGACCACGTTCGCCGAGATCCAGCCGCTGCCCGCCATCGAGGTCACCGGCGGTGCGCAGCCCGCGGCCGCGGCCCCGCCGGCGGGGGGCGCTGCCCGGGAGCCCCCGGCGGCCGGGCCCGAGGCTGCGGCGGGCAAGCCGGACCTGGAGGAGCTGGTGGCGCTCACCCCGCCGTCCCCCTTTAGGGACTCGGTGGACTCGGGGAGTACAACCCCTAACTCGCCAGTGTCCGAGTCGGCCCTCTGTATCCCGTCGTCTCCCAAATATGACACACTGATCATAAGAGATTACACTCAGAGCTCCTCGTCCTTGTGAACGTCATCGGGAACCACGCCGGGTTCCGGAACCGAGCCGAGACCTCCGGGGTTCACGCAGACACAGGGACGAGCCTAGCCGCCTGGTTAAGACCCGAGGTGGAAGACGCCAAGTACACCTGTCATGGAAGCAAGAGATTAATAGTGCTATTTCACACCAACCGACGAAGACACCAACTACAAATCTTTCGGCAGATTTTCTTCTAGTGGCCTTAGAAAACATGGGCTTTTAAGCAACACTGCTTCTATTTCTGAGGGCTGACAAGGAGTCTTTGGAAACAGTTACATACCAAGTGCTTTGCTCTAGGAAAGCAATGAGTGCAAAACAGCGTAACGGAGAGGAAAAGGCATGGTTAATAAAGCAACTGCAAAAAGAAGAAGAAGAAGTTCTGTTTGTTTACTTTAATTCTTTTCCCAGAAGATTCTTTGATTCACCAAACATGAATGTACATTTTCTAACAAACTCAAAATCTGGGACCAAAACGTCAACCCTTCTCTTTTTCCTTTTCTTTTTCCCTTTCTTTGTTCTTTCCTTTAAAGACCTTGGGAAGCAGTAACCTGGGCCCAGTATTTACTGAGGCGTTGTGAGTGTTCCATGCGTCACACAAGTGGATGATGAGCGGGAGCGCTGATGGACGTAGGGCTTTTACCGAAGACTTTCCTCTCCAGTGTGGTTGTGAAATCCACTTCCAAAAGCCTGCATCCTGGCCTGGACTCCACCTAGTTATTTCAGTTCACCTCCATTACCCAAGAAAACCAGTGGAAGATTTGACTATTTCACCATGTTGCCAATCAATACTGGAGTAGCAAAAAAATATTTTCTGGAATACTGTTTTGTAATTCCCTCACTGGGGTGCGTTGTGTAGCTGGAAATTCTCTTTCTAATAGTAATAATAATTCTTGCACTCCAGCTTGGCTATCTCTTTCATGAAATGTGGCCATTCCTCCTTATGAATGCTGTTCCATTAGCGTTGCAGCTAAAATACCTAAAGTATGCATTTGGGCTTCTCCATTCCTTTCTTTTGAGAATCTGATGCGCAAAGAGCTCCTCTGTTCTTTTCAAGTCCCACCACTGGAAGAATGGTCCACAGATCCAATGAAGACATTGTCGTGATTGGAGGGGCTGTTGTTCAAAAAATTAACACAAAATCTTAATACACTGGAAATTTTAAACTGTGTCAAGTCAGCTTAGCAGAGATTTAGCTATGCCAGTGAGCAGTGATTTTAACTTTTCTTGGCTGCTTAAACAGGGCAGCTATGAACTATGACAAATGTAGATTTTTCAAAGCAATACAGAATACTAAAACAGAGGAACCTTAACAAGTATAAACCACACACTCTTTCTTAGCCATTCCAAAAAGAGGCAAAGCGATTATTAATATTTTCCTTTTTAAAATAATTATTAATATAATTTTGTGCACTTCATACTGTCACTTTTTAAATACTGCAGAAAAGAGATTTAAAGTTATACTAGAAACACTTGTGCTTTGATAGGCTCATGTAGGTAGAATTCATAGCTCAAGACCTGCATCCACTGTCATCTCTTTCTTCCTCCCATTACAGCTATCCTCAGGTGCCAAATGTTTTTGATTTTTAAATAAGGATAGTAATAAAAGGAGGAGGTGTCCTATAAATTTAAAGTTTAGTTGACCCGGCCTTATACTAAAGATAGCCTTATGAAAAAGATTTGCTGTGAGGCAGAAGTATATTTTTAGCAGAGAGAAAAATAAAACCTTTTTCCTTTAGTGCAATATCCTTATTTTGGTAAGTGTTCTTTATTTCACATCTACTTAAAAAGGGAATTGAGAAATGAATATATCCATTAGCATAATTTATCATAATTTAGCAAAACTTTTAAAACTTAGAAAAATATACTATTCAACTTCACTTTCCTGGTAACTGTATATTAAGTTATATTGAATCAAATCTCCCAATTTAAATCATTAAAAGCTAACATTAATTTCCTAAAATATAAAATTTTAAAAATCAAACCTCCCATGTGTATTTGAAAATAACATTGTCGGAGCCCCTTGACCCCAAGCATTATAATGAGACTCCCGAAACAGTGACTCTACCTAAGGTTTATGGCTTCACTGAAAGCAAAAGCCTGCCTCGACTTGAAAACACAAATGTAAATGTTTTGCAGTATTAATATCATGAGATCCTCATCAAAAGGGTAGCATTCACCTGGGGATTACTGTCTTGATTCCTTAGGCATTGAAACCTTTCTAAGTATGCTCTTCTATCTTAAGTTTTAAAATCTGTTTCATAAAACCCTTATGTTGGTTTCCATTTTGTTCTCAAATACAACTTCACTGTGTTGACCAACAGGAGAATGTTTTTAAACCTCTCTCCATGATCAAATCCCTTTTCTAATTTTTTAGTAACATGTTCCTTTAAAAAGTACACTACCTTGTGAGAAAATTCATTAAAGAGTAAAATTTAATGCAAATAAATTGCCATCTAATAATTCTATATGAAATAATAGTCAACTATAATGAGAAAAATAATTTACCCAATTAGAGGAGAACAAGATGTATTTTTCTGTGTATTTATATACCCTTCACCACTTCATTCAATGCATTGTATAATACATAATATTATTAGTAATGCATTCTTGGAATCTTTTATTTTGGAATGATGCTAACTCTGTCTCTTTGCCAATTCTAATACCAGGTTCCAAGTAATAAATCTACAATACAAAGAGAACTGAATATTCACTCTAGGGCTAGGACATGAACTTCACCATTCATTTGAGTACCTATTTTCATTGAATTTCCTTGAAACACGTCTGTTCCTGGTGCCCAGTGATAATTCAGTCGGGACCAGTGTGACTGAAAGGAAGGGGAAAGTACAGTGAAATGCTGAGGCTCAGAAAAGTGACCCTAAAGGACAGTCTGGTCCCAGGATGAAAAAAGAAGACCTGGTTTGATCCAGCTGTATGGGCTATCTAAGCCGTCCACCTGTTCTTCTGTTGTGAGGAGGCGTGGGGGCGGCCTGAGAAGACCATGTCTGCTTCGGGAAGAACATTTCTCTGGGCTAGGGGTGGGGAACAGAAGGGGAGTATGGAAAGGAAAACCATGTGAGATTTGACTGAAGCGAAGAGAAAGCGTAAGCCGCGAGTGTGCTAACCCTTGTTAGTAACAGTCTTTCCCACGTTTCTGCTGTTACCAGCACGTGATCAGGAAGACTAGGCTCTGTTCCCGACTATCAGTGAATTGTGTAAAGGTTCTGCTGTAGTTCTGCGACTTCCAAACCAGGAATTAAACACTTTTTAAGAAAAAAGAAAAAAAAAAAAAAACATTTCCTGTGCTAGTCTCCCGGCAAAATGTACATGTTTTGGAGACTTCAAAAGTATTATCTGAGTTCACATTTAGCCACAGCTTATTAATAACCCTCAAGCTGTCAGAATCTCTGTAGTTACCATTTACAATTTTATACTGTGAAAAAATACAGATCAGTGAAAAGCATAAAGGTAAGTCGGCATTCACTTTAAAGAGGGTCTAAGACCTGGGAGATTGTCTACTATCTGTCGAAGAATGAGGCATGTATAAAAACAGCTGGCTGAATTTCACTGATCTTCCCAATGTGAACAAATATACTATGTATATTGTGTGTATTTCTAGAACTCAATGGCAGCTGCTGGTGGTGTTGTAATTAGAAATCTATATAGAATATAGATGTTTTAGAGAGATGGTGCCAATCCTAAAAGATTTGTGTGGGCTACAAGTGCTTGTACTTACTTTTTTCTGCACTTTAACTGATTTGGTTTTAAAAGTGTGTGCGCGTGTCTGTTCTTTTTTCTGTTGTTGCAGCTTGTACTATTAAAACAATAGAGAATGTTAAATTATTTTGATGTGAATTGCAAATGATTTTTTTCATAAAGTTTAACATTTTTATCAGCATTGTTTTGCTTTGTACTTGTATAAATGTGTTTTATTTTAGTATTTTAAAATACACTTGCCTGTTTCTCAGTTGTCTAAATCATGTTATAGCTGGTGTTTGTGAAGTCAGTTACTTTTTGAAAAATATTAAAAAAGAAACTATGATATGACTTTAAGATTCTTCCCCTTAAGTGTTTAGAATGTTGTCTTAGTAGTGTTTTCTGTGACCCAAAGAGCCACACTGTTACTTAATTTTAAATTCTGAATGATCTGCACATTTGAATTACAGGGTTTACAAAGCAGCCTGCGGACCATAGATTAAAACAAAAATAAAAACCTACCACAACCCAACCAGAGATGCTGTCCTCAGAGTCACTACAGACACCTTTTAAGACATAAGTAAATGCTTTTATTAAAACAAGGAAGCATGTAGGGAATATAACTTTATCTTTGTGTCTGGAAATACAAATTGTAGATATAGTTTCACAAATATCTGTGTTGATAGAAGTAACATCACAAAAATAGTATAGATGATGTGTGTGTGTATACGTGCACAAACCAACATACATCTAGATAGATATTTTACTTTTGAGTCCATCTATATATATGTTTGTGTGTATATGTGTGTTTGTGTGTGTGTGGGCATATTCATATAATTTTGCAAAAAAAAATTATTTGTCAAATCACTTCTTACTTTGATAGATTCTTAAGCAAATTTACACTCCCTGAACACAAATTAGCTAAATCATAAAAACATAATGTAGACTAGGTGCATGATGTGTGGAAGAGAAAGACAATGTACATTTTAAAATACTGCTTCTCGCTGCTTTCCCCCCTTGTATTATTTATACACATTTAATATATATGCACTTTCTTATACATATGTAAATTGATACAAAATATGTTTGCTCTTAAAAAAGATTCCTAGGTGACTTACTAATTCACTTTTCCAATTCATCTGATTGAATTGTGTATGTTTATATCAATTTCTTTCTTACATTTAGTCCTAGTATTTGCTACAGTAAATACATGTAACAATACATCTATGTAAAATTGGTCATTCTACTTTTATTCCCAAGTATATATGCATATTTCTTTAACAATTGGAACACAAATAAATTCAACCATTCAGAACTTAGAGTCTCATCACCTGTGATCACACATATGCACACAATTGTTTACTGTAGCAAATACTAGAACTAAATGTAAGAGAGAAGTTGATATAAACATTTATAATTAAATTAGATGTTAATTGAAAAAAGTGAATGAGTAAGTTTCCTATGGTTAGTAATTAATAAAAATAAATACATAATATTCAATAACAAGAATGTAACAAAGGCATGGCATTTGAATCAGGGTATTTAAAACTGGGAAGGGAGAAAAAAAAAGGAAGGATTTTTAAAATATACAAACTAAACTGTGTATGACTTTGGTCAAGAGCCTTCTTCAGTTCTGGAACCTCTTCCACTCAGACAAGCCCACTTCTGCTGGTCTTCTTTTTCCTTCTAGAAGCTGAAACAGTTGTCTTAAATCAATGTCTCCAAGATTTTCAAAGTTATTCTAGGGCCTTCATGCCATTAGGACAGCACAGACACCCATTTTAATTTCTACGTCTTTTTTTTTATTGTGGTAATAACACTTATCATGAGATCCACTCTTAAAAATTTTTAAGTGTACAATACAGTATTGTTAACTTTAGGCAACAACTTTGTATAGATCTTATTAATCTTGCATAACTGAAATCTTACACCCATTGACTAGCAACACCGCATTTCCCCTTAACCCCTGGCGAGAGTTAGACTCTGAGTTAGACTACTTGAGATACCTCATATAGCAGGACTCATGCAGTGTTTGTCCTTCTGTAATCAGCTTATTTCACTTAGCACGTGCCCGCAAGTTTCATCCAGCTTGTTGCATAAGGCAGGATGTCCTTCTTTCTGAGGCTGAATAATTTTCCAGTGTATTTATATTATCACATTCTCTTTGTCCATTCATCCACTGATGGACAATTGAGGCTGTTTCCACCACTTGGCCATTGTGAATAACTAAAACTGAATTAAATATTTAAATGCATGTTGCCCAAGACCCTTCTAGAGGGTATCTTTTTTTGTTGTTTGCTTTTAGAGAAGTCTGTGCATTTAATCGGCCCAGCAGGCTACTTGAGAGGGATAGAAGGGAGTGAGTGTGTGGCCCCGATGCCAGGCTGTCTGTGCTTCAGGAGCCTGCAGGTGATGGGGAACTCGCCCAGGTAGTTGTGGATCTTCTCCTGATTTCCACCTGGCTGAATGTCTTCCATTGTAGGTACACGTGGGATGATCACATCCTGCAGGTGCATCTTCATCACTTCTGGCTTCTCCAGGGCTAGTGCTTCTTTCCTGGCCTTGGGCAGGCCCTTCAGCAGGAAGTGCTGCTTTTTATAACGGTTGGGTTCAGCCACCGTCTGGTGCCAGGTGCTGGCAGCTGCACCAGCTCACCAGCTGCCCGGAGGACACGCCCCGCAGCTGGTGGCGTCCACGTCGCAGTAGGTGAACTTGCAGGAGATCTGCTTCTTTTCCTGCTCCGCTTTCATCATCTTGTCGGTTGTTCAGAAAGCATTTTTTCTTTATTTCCGTTGCATTTATTACTAGTATTTTAAAAGATTGGAAAAAATTCATTCCAAGTCGTTCAATGGCTGTCATCCCTCTCTCTTGCCCACACAACTCCAGACCCATTTACTCTGGGCCAGTTCAAAACTGAACCTGTTTACTGTTTCACAGACAGCAACCAATGCAGGGGGCAAAGTTACTATCTGGATTCCACCCAAAGGTTGGCCAGGTAGAGAGTCACAGAATTCAAACAAAAGGGCTGGTGGCCTCCCAATGACGTAGTCTAAGTAAACAGGCTGGAAAGGATATAGAATATGGAACATCTCACCAGCTTCAGTCAAACCCAGAGTAACAGACACCGGGAGAAGGATGAAAGACCAGGGAAGCACTTTTCCTCTGGAAAGTTTCACAATTCTCCCATGTTGGGAGGTGGGGGAAGTCCAGAAGACGCCAAGAGCCTCACTCATTTTGGCAGAAAAACTTACCTCCAATGTTGGTAAGTCACAAAAATGCCACAGGCACCAAGAAAGTCTAGGAGAGGATGCACAGCTAAGAATGAGATGTGTGTGAATTATATTTTCATTCAGGCTACTAAACACTATTAGGCACTGAGTTGCTTTTGACTGTTTTTCAACTTAATATTGGTTTAAATATAAACGTGTCTGGTTCAACTTAGAAACAAATCACTAACATTATAAATATAGGCAATTTGATTTTTTAAACTCCAAATACACTTGCTAACATTAGATCATGAAAGCAAGTTGTTTTTGCCACAATAAATAATGTCATTTCAACCTACCTTTAAATTACACTCAATATCTAAACTACACATGAAATAATCCCAAGTCTTATTTTGTCATCAAAACACAATTTTTCTTCTGAATATAATTTAGAGTAAATTTTAAGAAGCTTTTAGATAAATGGAAAAGAATTGAAATTTGCATTTTTATATAATTTATTCAAGCAACAAATCCTTCATGGGTGTCTGCTATGGGCCAGGGCAATTTTCTAGATTCTCAGGGTCCAGCAATGAACAAAACAAAAATTATGTTTACATGGACCTTACTTTTTATTATGTATGTGAATATGTGTGTGCTGGTGGAAGAGACAAAATTCAAAAATTAAAAAGCAAAGTCTATACTTCAATTAAAAAAAGAAAAGTCTAGCGTATGTTAGAAATTGGTAAGTGTTGTGGAGAAAAACAAAGTCAGTAAAGGAGACAATTTCAGGAAACGGGAATAATTTTAAATATGCTTATCACGAAAGATTTTACATCTACGTGATATCTGAGCAAAGACTCAAAGGAGGTACAAAAGCAAATCGTGAACATATCTGGGGAAAGAACACTGCAGGCAGAGGAAACAGTAAGTGCAAAGATCCTGTGGAAGGAGTAAGTCTGGAAATGTTAGAAATTGCAACAAGTCTAGTGTGGCTGAAAGAGACTGAGCCCGGAGTAGGGCAGTAGGAGCTGATTTCAGTAAGCCCAGAGTCAACTCATAAGAGCCTTGTGAGCCGATACAAGGAAGTTGGCTTTTATGCTGAGAGTTTCGAGCAAAAGAATTCCATTATCTGACTTATTTTAAAAGGGTCAGTCTGGAAGCCTTGGAGCAAATTGTGAGGAGGCAAAGTTAGAAGCAGGGAGGCTGGTAAGAAGAAATAATAATGACTTATAGGCCATGGTGGTGGCCGTGGAGGTCATGAGAAGTGGTTCTAGTTTGAGTGTGTGTATAAGATAGGCTCATCAAGATGTGCTGATGGACAGGATGTTGGGCTTTAAAGAAAGAGGAGTAGGGAATGGCTCCAAGGTTTTTTGTGGCCAAGATAGAGCTGCCCGAATTGCGTTAGGAAAGGCTGCAATTAGAGCAGATTTTGGAGAAAGGATCAGGACATGTTGAGTCTGACATATCTATTAAGGAAGATGATAGGAGGGGGAGAGTATAGCTCAGTGGTAGAGCACATGCTTAGCATGCACAAGGTCCTGGGTTCAGACCACAGTACCCCCTCCAAACATAACCAAATAAATAAATCTAATAACCTCCCCTCTCAAAAAAAAAGAAGAAGAAAGAAAAAGAAAAGAAAAGGAAGATGGTTGGGTATTAGAGTTTAGAACTCAGGGAAGAAGTCTAGGCTGAACCTATAAAACACATATTAATTACTGAAGATAATATAAGAGCAAATCCTAGTATACACTATGTAATTATTACATAATACTTAAAGATAAAAATTAAATTATCTAACTTAGAACTATTTCTTAAGCATTTACTATCTACACATTATAATTTTTTAATTCTAAGGAATGTTGTGAGTTTATATATCACTGTGAAAGTGACAGTATTTAAGCCGGCAGAACAGAGTAACTTGCCCTGGGACATGCCAACACCTGAAGGACAGGGGCCACTGGAACCCTTAAGACACACCGAAACAAGTTGTGGTTATCTAGGAGAGCTTCCTAGAGAAAGTGATGCTGGAGGCAGGATTTGAAGGACTACTATGCATAGGATATTCTTGGCAAAGCAAATAGCATATACAAATGCATAAGTGTGAAGTTCAACCATCTATGACAAAGGGATGTGGCAGGATTCAATATAGAGCTCTAGGGAAGAAGCATCAGAAAAATGTCTAAGAAGGTGAAAAAAGAGGAGAGGATAGGAGAGAAAAGGGAAGGAAGGGAGGGAGGAAGGAAGGAAAAGAAAGGGAAGGAAGGAAAGAAAGAAAGAAAAACAGAAAGAAAGAAAAAGAAAGAGAGAGAGAAAGAGAGAGAGAGAGAGAGAGAAAGAAAGAAAGAAAGAAAGAAAGAAAGAAAGAAAGAAAGAAAGAAAGAAAGAAAGAAAGAAAGAAAGAAAGAAAGAAAGAAAGAAAGAAAAGAAGGAAGGAAGGAAGGAAGGAAGGAAGGAAGGAAGGAAGGAAAGAAAGGAAAGAAAGAAAGAGAAGGAAAGAAGAGAAGAGGAAAGGAAAGGAAAGGAAGGGTGGGCTTACATGTTTTGTTGAGGAGTTTAGACTTTATTTTTAAGGTGATAAAAGGCTACTGAAGGTTTTATAGAGCAGATTGGCATGAACAGGTTTTTAAAATAATATATGATGGTGAGAAGAGAAACAATGGAAAAGAAATGGGGAAGGCAAGCTAGGGGCAGATGGATGCATTAGGAGGCAATCTACTTGACAAATAATGAGAGCAGAACTGTGCAGATGGTGAAGAAGTGGTGAATTTAGGAACCCTATGAGGGAGAACTGATATAAATTAGTGACTGGCTGGGTGGAGAGAGCTGGAGAGGGCTAGGATGACACCCGGGTGTCTGCCGGGGTTATTAACGGAGACAGCGGATATCACCAGGTCAGACAACACATCGGGAGGAGCAGGTTTGTGATGAGTCCTGATTTGGAGCTGAGATGACTGTGAAACTGTAATCAACATGTCCAGCAAGTAGTGGACGGTAAGGGGAGAGCTCGGAAAGAGAAAAAACTAGGATCACAGAAAGTAACAGGTGGCTAATGCCAAAAGGTAATTGAAAAGGTGTTAATGAAGGAACTATTTACAAAGGATGAGCAGAGCTAGACAACTAACTAGGGATTTATTGTATGGGTTAGAGCTGTAGGAGAGGGTCATCTGAAAGGCGCTGTGGTCTTTGGGAGCTGGGGAATGCCACATTCCCCCTGTTCAAGGCCGCCCACACATCTCCGATGGGCTGCTTAGAATTATGGCAGTTGACTCTATGAGATACACTTACTCAGGAGAAGGGAGTCAGTCAACTCTAATAGCTGGTCCCTTGCAACAGTCTAGGGAGACTGCCCCATTAACAACACTTAAACCAATTGTCCTTGCATTAAGACAGCATTACATTTCCAAGTAACACTGATTTAAACACTGTTTCTATAATCCTAACTTCCTAATAACTAATGCAATTAGTTAAACCTGCATATTATTAAAATTAGAAGGAAACATAGAGATCACCCACTAAAGTGTACTATTATCACATCTCTGGATGTGCACATATCTAGGAACTAACACATAAAGGGGATATGAGGCACTAAAAAACAAACACAACTATAAGGCATTCATTTTATAATAAAACAATCAGACATTGTGTGACTGGAATGAAAATAAATTCATATGATTTTTTTTAATTAAAGTACAGTCAATTACAATGTGTCAATCTCTGGTATACAGCACAATGTCCCAGTCATGCATATACATACATATATTTGTTTTCATATTTTTTTCCGTTAAAGGTTATTACAAGACATTGAACATAGTTCCCTGTGCTATACAAAAGAAACTTTTTAAAATATGTTTTTAGATATGACTTTTAAAGATAAAATAGAAGTTTTGAAACCATTTCATACGTTCCTGTTCTTAATCCATGAAGAAAAATTTGAGAAGCATTATTTCTACTTCTCTCTTTGGCCTTGATATTGGAGTCCACAAACCCAACTCTGTCAATTTAAAATCTGCATGACCTGGGGCAAATTATTAAAATTCTCAGAGCCTTGGATGTCTCATTTGTCCCACGACGATAATATCTAATATGAGTGTTGTTATGAGGATGAAATGAAATTATTTATGTTAAACACCCAGCATAGTGCTTGGCAACCTGGTGTCTAAATGTGCACTCTTTGCATTATCAGCAATCCTTCCACTAGGGATGTGGTTGCAGTGTGTGGCTGATTTGCCCAATGCCACAATTAGTTTGTGAACGAGGACCAAGAAAGGGTAAGATTGAGCATCTGCTATGTGACTGTCACTGGGCATGGAACATACATCATGCCATTTAATCCATACAAAAGCCCTTGTGCATTAGACTAGAGCTCACTTCCTAGCTCCCATTCCAGGGGCTTTCTGCCCCAGCATGCTGATTCTCTGTGGTCTGGATCCTCTCCTTGCTCATCACGTAGTTGCATCAGCTTGCAGTGACAGAGAAGCCCGTAGAGACATTCACATCGAATTTGCCCTCTTGCTGCAGCCTCTCCTGCTTACCATGCTGACAGTCGACGGCGAAATCATATGTGGATGCGGTTCTGGAGAAGCAGAACAGAGCAGCTGGCAGGCCAGGGTCAGAAAGGCACTCAGATTCAAATGATTTTAGAATATTGGAATCGGCCTTGAAAATCTTTCTACCTTCCAGCTTCTTTCCTAGAGAGAATAATTTAGGATGGTCCCAGATGATTTCTCACTGTTCTTAACTGAGAATATCATATGCTTATGCAGTTGCTAACTTGGAAAACACTAGCAGCAAAGGAGTGAGACATGGTATGTGGCAGTGTTTCCCTCAGCATTCTCCAGAAATGAGTCTGACACACTTCTGGCTCAGAAGCCCTGGCCAAGGGATTGCAGTCATGGCTAGCATCATCCATCTGTGGACAATATGCTAAAAATCCATTCTGCCAACAGATAGGCTAGCCTACATGGGATGGTATCTTTACACTAAGGGTAAACGGTCTTCTTTCAAGGTTATTCCATTATACCCCTTCTTGCCCCGCCAGGACCACTTTGATTAATTTATTTTAAGTCGGTTTTGCTGACACTGCTGCTCAGGAAGGGCATGCAAATCATGAAGAGAGACATTCAGGGAAACATACACCTGTCTGAACCAGGCAAACAACGCAATGTAAGTTCACCTTGCCGTGTGTCTGCCCTTGACACCAAAGTAACAAATCATTTCTGGACAAAGAATGGTCAGAGAGGAAGAAGAGGGAAAGGATAAAGCTTAGCAAGTTTTTACCTAACATTCTTATTTTAGAGGTTTCAATAAATCAAGGGTTCATGAATTGTATCCAGAATTCTTGCAAATGGAAGAAATAGAGGGTTGGTCCAAGTGTTTCAGAGTTCTAAGTATGGCAAGTTTTCTACAAAGAGCAATGGACTTAAGGAGTCCTCAGCTCTGTTTAGTAACACTGTTGACTAACAGTCACAGAAGTCTTGTTAGTAAGATTCTGCAGGATTAATGGTGCCTAAAGCAAAATAATGTTTGTCATCAATGCCATTTATGAGTTGTTAATTATTATTATTAATTTTAATAATAATAAATCCATCCTAAGGAAGATTTTTAATGTAGTTCTATTTTATAAAATTTTATTTGTTTTAGTTTTTATTTGGGAGGGGTAATTAGGTTCATATATTTATTTACTTAATGGAGGTGCTGAGGATTGAACCCAGGACCTTGTGCATGCTAAGCATGCACTCTACCACTTGAGCTATACCCTACCCCCCATCCTAAATAAGATTTTTATCAGTTTTGACAGGAACACAATCAGACAGCTAATAGGCTAAAATGCTAAAACTTAAACTAGGTCTTCTAACTTTTGGTCTTGGGGTAAGGGCTACCTTCGTGACACCCCATTGCCTCCTCCTTTTCACTGCACTCCTGCTGTATCTCAGCAATTTGCAAAAGAAGTTGCGCTTCCAGATCGCAGGTAGGCATGGCTAAGTGTGCCCGTGTCTTAGGGAAGCACAGTCGTGCAGTTAAGTTTTCCTCTCACCGTCCCCCCCGCTGTGTCTGCTTCGGGCCAGAATGGCGTTAGCCGTCAGCTGCTCTGGCTCCGTAGGTTAGAGTGTGAGAAAACAGTGTGAAAGCAGAGGTACTCTAGTCCGAATAAGCACTGGATAAACAGTGCTTATTAAATTAAAAGGCAAACAGACAGACCGTGACCCAGATTTGGGTCCAGCAGAACTGGGATAAAATTCGAGTCTCGTCACCAACTAACTGTGCGATCTGAGGCCAAGAAATTTAATTTCCCTGAGCCAGAGTTTTACTTTCTACAAATAAGGATAATAATAGCACCAAGCCCATCCCAAGATTGCGCTGATAATAAACTAATGTAATCATGTATATACGAATGCCTTTGTCGTCATAAAGAATTATAAAATGATTAGCCATTAGCTGTTATAGTCGATATTAAAATGCTAAAATGTTTCTGCTCAATCTGCTGTCAACTCTGTTCTAATTGCTCAGCCAAAACTGCACCCTCAGCTCCGTTCTTTCCTTCCTTCCTGTTTCATACCTTAATCACTGTCAGTTGGTCTACATTCAAAATATGTACAGAATTAGAGCCCTTCACACCAGTCTACTTCCACCTGGTTCAAAACACCATCCTCTCTCGTCTGGACTTCAGCAGTAGCCTCCTTCTAACAGGCCTCTGCTTCCACCTCTGCTTCTTCCCCTCCCCCACCCCCAATTTTTCCAGCACAAAAGCCAGAGAGATTCCTTTCACTACATGTCATGACACTCCTTTGCTCATAGCCTTCCAGAATCTTTCCATATGACTGAGAATAGAAGCTGAAATACTTACAACAGCCTCTGAGGTCCTTTTAGTTCTTTATGGCTGTCTTGCTAACGAATCAGAATGTATATATCAACACAATCCGCGGTCTCTGAAGACTAAGAGACAATGAAACCATTCACCTCCAGCTTTCACCTCCCACAGGGCTTAGAGTCAAGCCAGTTTCCTATGTGTTGTTATTTCTTTCCTAGTTTGCAAGATGCAGCTTTGAACCAGGCTCTCAAAGTTCTAGAAACCAACCTTTCAACACAGGCGACACCTGGCACCCACATGGAGCCCACCCAGGCTCAGGGGAACCACCTTACAGTCAAGTCAAGGGAAAGAGCAGAGCGGACTTCTGGTCTAAGCCCAAAAGAGACCAAGCCACAATGTCAGGCCTCTGTGTCCAGGTGCATGGTGTTCCCTTGGCCTGGACTGCTATTTCTCATTTGTCACTTGTCAAAACCCTACCCTCCAGTCAAGGCTGACCTTATACAACACTGTCATCCTGGGTCCTTAACTAATCTATCCAATCTTCCTCTTCCCCACCAAAGCTTCTCCTCCTCAATTAGCTTGTAAGTCATTTTCCCCATCTTAAACCACTGAGCAAATCTGGTGAGTACTGATAGATTGTCACTTCCTTGAAGACAAAATGAGTAACAGTAGCTCATTATAACATTAATTCTCAAGGCCAGGAGGGAAAAGATCCTTCAGAATTTCGTGGGGATTAAAGGGTGATGGGAGAAGACAGCAGGGTAAAACGTCCTCTCAGAGAGCTCTTTGCTCTCCGTACCCCACCGCTCCTAGCCTCACGTCAGTGCACTGACTATATTAGGATGTTGAAAGTTGTAGACTGGACCAGTAACTCCCTAGAGCAGGGCGGGTCACAGAGAGTTGTCCAGCAGAATCATCCAGGGTAAATTTTAAATATCTGGATTCCTGCGCTACTAAGCTGGAAGTCCCTAGAAATTCATTATGAAGTATAAATTAAGATCAAGATTGAGTAAGATTAAGATTGAAGTCCTGAGCCTGGATTTAGGTATAGGATTCAGCACCAAATAATCAGCAAAGTTTGGCAGTAACTGACTTAGGAGTGAATTTAATAGATTTTTGAGGGGAAATGGGGACTGTAAATGATAGACGGGAAATAAATATAAGGGAAAGGAGATGTAGAGAGTCATCAGTGTGACCAGCATGGCACAACAGAGGAGACCTAGCTACAGGGTACCGCTTTCCAGTTGAAGGTCATCTGATTTTCTTTGGGAGGTGGGGAAAAATTTAGTTTCGGCTTGGATGACCACAGGGAATGAATACATGGGCCGAAGATTACAGAGTCCTTTCCTATGGAAATTATATTTCTCAGTGTACGTTAATAAATCAAAATGCTAGTAACTTTAAATTAGTCTATGTAGGCTTGTTTACTGTGAGTCTGTTCTAAGAGACACATCTGTTATCATTATGTTAACAAAATTAGGTTTCTGAATCTGCAAACCTCCAGGCCTTGAAAGAGAGGACCAGGCAGAGGTTCACCCCATTAAAAGCCCACACATCAGTAGCTGGTGGAAGCCCCTAAGTACCCTAACATCATTTACTCATTAATATATAATTAATACATGAAAAATGAACAATAGGGAAGAGCTGGGAACTTAGATACAGGTCTTGACACTGTGACCAATTTGCTTTGTAATATTGGTCACTAGTAAGTACTACATAGATGCTCAACTGCTATGTGCCAGGTATGGTCCTTGACATCTTATATGCATCATTTTGTTTAATTATCCCACAAACCCTGAAAAAGAGTTACCATTAGATACCTACACACCTTAGCAATTCTCTCCTTTGTACTTAGAAGGACAGCCCAAATTTGATTTCAGGTTCTCGATGCATGGAATGTACACAAAATGACTGGAGCTTTGGCAGCTGCCTTGGGTTCTAATGTGACTTTAAGGAAGGAAATCCCTTGCTAAAGACGCAGAATAGAAATAACTTGGTTCCTAATACTAGAAGACACTGTACATTCCCTGAATGGTCTCCCTCTGTAATTCTTTCACAGAAGAAAGAAATAAACCACTATAATTTGGGGTTTTCTTTTTATGCTGCCACGCATAATCCAAAGTGCTACAAAATTGGATTCTCGTTTTTGATTTAGGAAACCAGGTACAGAGAGGTTATGTAATTTACCTGACATTACACTGCTAGTGAGTACTGAGCAGAAATTATTCACAAGGCAATATGATTCTAAGGCCAATGTTCTTGAGTTTATGTTATAGGATCTCAAAAAAAAAAAAGAAGATATTTTTGCTTTCATGTTTGGTATAGAAAAGGCGAACTAGCATCTCTTACCCTTTTTTACGTGTCAGGCATTGCGCTAAGCATTGTCAGATATGTTACCTTGTTTATCCTTTTAAGCTTGGGTTTCTCTATATCTAAAAATTAGGTGATATAAGTAAATTACTTCTTCTTTTCACTTCAATATATCAAAACCAAAGACCTTATCCCACAGTCTAGCAGGCAACACTGCCAGTCTACAGCCAAGGGGTGACTGAGGTCTCTTCTCCACGTCAGATAGCTCCACCGGAGAAAATGACCTCTTCATCTGTGATAAACACTCATACACGAGATTCAAGCCAAGCTTGCTCTTGTCCTCAGCTTCCCTTTCAAAGTCACTCCCATACTGTTGAAGCAGATTTAGGAACTTAAGACCTATCGGAAACAGGATAAAAGAAATTAGAAATAAATAACTCCCCTGCCAGAGGAAAGAGATGAAAAATGAGAGAGAAAAGCCCTTTCTCCAAAGCAGCAACTTCACATCACAAGGTTAAATAAAGAAGGAAGGTGCCGCAGACACATGTACATAGACCACATACAGACAGAGCAAGTAAAAACCGAAATTAAGGCGGAGGGTATAGCTCAATGCCTAGCATGCACGAGGTCCTGGGTTCAATCCCCAGTCCCTCCATTTAAAAAAAAAAAACAACCCTGAAATTAAAGAATTATGAAAATACCAAAGAATACTCTATATTTAAGTACAACTGAAGTGTTAAATGTAAAATTAATTAATTAATTTACTGAAATTTTAAAAAAAGAAGAAAAATGATTATTTAAGCTTGGGATGAAAAAACAGACTTTCTAAGCAGAGCTGCAAGGAAAAGATCCCAAAGGAGAAAAATCAAAATACTTGGTTACTTTAAAACATTAAAAGAAATACAAATGACAAATAGGAAAATGCTGAATTTTATGAAAAATAGAAGAATTGTACATTACAATGATAAATGATCATTTCTCACCCACTAAGCCAACGTATTTAAATGAGAACACTCAATGTTAGGCAAAAGACAATTAAACAGGTCCCAGCTGAAGGTGGGGAAATAAAATATATAGCTTCTCTAAAAAGAATTTTGGCAATAACTGACTATTGACCCAAGAATTCAGACCAAAATTGATCTACAAATATTTTCATTTTTTCAAATATTTTGTCAAGCATGACCTTTGACTCTTTCTTGAAATAAAAACCACTCTTAAATTATGAATATTTACTTCCACTGAAAATCTTTATTTAACAAAACACAAAACCAGCTCTGTAGATGTTCAGAAATGATTTGGTAATGCTAGATTTATCACAAGAGACCTAAAGTTTCCCAAAAGGACTACCTGGAAGTACTCTAAAATACTTCAGAATGTGAATGTTTTAGCATGATGGCTAAGACAAGAATCCCACTCTTTCATTCACTCATCCTTTCAACAAATGGTTTCTGATTATCTACTGTGTGTGAGGCATGGTGCTCAGCACTAAGGATGCAATGGTGAACAGAAAATATATGCAGGTACCACCCTTACGGACCTAGTACAGTGATACAGATAAATTAATCAAATAATTACACAAACTGATGGGGAAATTGCATTTCTAGAGATATCCATGCCTTGAGTGAGGTTATATGGCACTTAGAGAACAGATAATAGAGAAATGAGGCAATGACAAACTCTTACTGTATCAAGTGTGTAATAGAAACTTTTCATTCACAGATTTGACAGTCTTGATTTCAACTACTCCCGGATACACGTGAAGTTCTCCGATATTTAGCTGATGAATGAGGCTGCCTCACTATGGCTTCTTATTCTCTCTTCGTGACTTTGGAAATTTGTGAAAATCTCTCAATTCATCCCTTATGAATCGCAAAAGTCTATCCTACGGTTAGTATTTCTCCCAGGATCGGAACTCTCTGAAAATTAAGGCTTTAAAGAACCTACTGTCTTTAATGGCCAGGAAGTCAGAATCTGCCTCATTCACAACTGTACCTTCCCTCTACACCCACCGCCTACCATATCATAGGTGCGTCATACATGCTTCTTTACTGATGGAGCTACTTGCGTGGTCAGTTTAGAAGAGCCCCAAGGAGGCTGTAAAAAAGTGACTTACAATCCTGTCAGAATTAGCTGGTGGTATTAAAAAAGAATTTTTTTTTTTAGAAAAGAAGGAAAGAAGTCAGGTCTATGTGCACTAACCCATACAAGTATGGAACCAGATTCTCTAGGGGTGGAACTCAAAGATTCTGTGTTTGTTATAGGAGCTGGGTGATTGTGATACAGTCTATTGGAAATCTGTGTAAAAGAACATTTTGGGCAGTGTAAGGATTACTGAATATTATTCTCCTTTTATTTTTTTTCCCATTGACCTTAGCACTGTAAGGAGATGGATGGGACACCATTAAATATGACACTAAGGATGTAAAAAGGTAGAGAAGTACCCCTATATGAATGCCAGAAATATGTAGAAAAAGAAGTAGGAAAGAATCTGTTTATTTATAAGAAAGGCTAGACACACTCATTTTTCAAAAATAGGAAGATAGCTATTATCAAACTTCACATGCCATTTACTTCCCCAATAATCAAATCACAAAGTATACATTGAATGATAATAAGGTTCCCTACCTCTGCTAGGAGTGGGCAATCTGATTTTATAATATTTGCACCTTGCATCCTGGGGGCATTTAAATAGGGATGTGAATACTTATACAAACATCAGACTGAGAAAATAGTATATAACAGGAAAGGGGGACAGCAAAAAGCTCTTGGGTTCTTTGAGCATCTGTTATAATGAGCTCTGATGATGCTGAGTGATCTACAAACATCTCATTTAAAGATTTGATTATAACCATGTTAGAGATGAGGAAACCAAGCTGTTAAAAGTGGATTGAATCCCAAGACTTTCATTCCTGAGTCTATGCTCTTTTCTCAAGTAGACCTGTAACTAGGATGGCACCCCCTGGTTTTCCTCAGGACAGGCCCAATTTATGCCCATTGTCTCAGCAAATCTTTGATGGCATCCACTTCCACTCTCAAAGTCTCCCAGTTTGGGTGAGAATTATGTGGGCTCTACATATGCCTACATATTAGCTCTAAGTAGACTAAAGACACCGAAGATAGGCAAGATTGGCTGGACCTCTACTGGACATACTTTGGAGTCAGACAAATCAACATTCTCATCCCTGAGCATCCACTGAGCAGCAATGCCATGTGTGAGACGGTTACCTAAACTGGAACCTTGGGCCAGTTTCTTCACCTCCTCAGTCTCGTCAACCACAAAATGGAAATAATGCCCCCACAGGACTGTGGTGAGAACTGAAATTTCAGGGAAAATGTTTGCATGACACAAAATAGAGAGTAGAGAAAGAAAAGGGGTTCTCTCCAAGACTCAACAGGGACAGTTTCCCAACTGGCTGTTGACCTTAAGTAACGGAATGAGCCCATACTCCTGAAAACGGACGTGGATAGCCATTCAAACGTAACACACCAAATGCCTCGTGGGAAACATTTTCACTTCAAATCACTGTGTTGTTCAACATGTCTGGGTTATGGTTTCTTTCCCGAGAACTAGCATTTGACCTGAAGACGACACGTGCACAAGGCCTTCTCTTTACTCAGTGGAAAGTAACACAGTTCAAACTGTCCAATGTTACCTCGCCACAGCTCTTTTGTGATTTGTTTTGGGATTATAAAAATATCAAATCCCTCAGTTGTAGCCTTTCCACAACTTGTCGGTTCACATTACCCAAGAGGTGACATCTACCCGTCTAATGACTGCAAGTTTTGCGGCCTACCAGTGAGCATATAAAAGCCAGCAAAAAAAAAAAAAAAAAAAAAAAATGGCATGTGCTAGGGACTGTTTGTTTGGTTTATTTTTCTTTCTGAATGATTGTCACTTTAGATATTACTGAAGCTGGCATATGAGAAACGTCACCTTAGGTCTCAGCCTTTCACACTTTTTCCCTCTCCCAGCTGGCCTTTTTCTTGATCTGATTTTAACCCCTTTCTACCCTAAATGCTTGGTTTTGAGGCACTAATTGAAATGACTGTAATCTCATTCCTAGGCCAGTCGAGTGGGTGTGGGACACAAGTCAAGCCAATGAGATCCTTAAGCATCTTTCCGTATGATAGCCCCCCTCTCCTGCCATAGTTCTTTATCCCTTTATCCATCAAGATGCAGTCAGATGCAAATCCTGGAAGTTGCCAACTCCACTTGGCTTACACTAGAAGGAAATGCATGGTCTTAACTAACAAAATGTCCAGAGTTCTGTATGGTACCAGGATTGTGACTCTGGTTCTCTGAGGTTTCATCTTCCTCTCCGAGGATTTTGTCCTGAGATAAGTAGCAAGATGGCTTCAGCAGTGCCTGGTTTTACATCCAGTGCCAGGGCCCAGAGACAGAAAGGGAGTGTGTCTTCCTGGACTGCCATCTAACTAGCAGATAAGCCCTTCCTAGAGCAGGTAGCTGACTTCCTGTGTACCACACGGGTTTGAATTGTTCACATAGCAATTCCTCAAACTTTGGCCTGGGAACGGGGTTACAGTTATTTCCATTACTGCCTCAAGAAAAAGCATTTAGGGTAGAATGGAGTTAAAAATCAACCACATGACCTCTACTAGCTTCTTACTTTAATTCTTTAATACTATTGAAATTTACGTTGTCTATGTGTTGATTTGTCTGTCAACTTACCTGTCATTTTAGACTCCATCATATTGTTGGTATATAATAGATATTTGTTGAATGATTATTTCAATATTATCTGCAATAAAGGCCACTTCCTGATTGAAAGAATTTTTTATGATATTTGACATTCAGATGGGGACCATTACTCTTAGCTTGTGACAAGTCAAGAAAATGAGGCCCTGAGTGCATAAAGAAATAGGAAACAGTTGGATGACATATAATCAACCCCATGCTGAGGGATGTGATGCAGACTTCCCACAGAGCAGCCTTCTGAAAAAGCAGTTCTGACCTTGGGGCTGGACTCAGGCAAAGTCATATATGGGAATAACGTTTGTGGCAGCTGTTACAAACACTACAGCAGAAGCTCTCAAACTCGGGTGGGCATCCAGAACACCTGGAGGACTTGTCAAAACACTGATTGCTATGCCTCACCCCCAGGGTTTCTGTTTCAGTAGGTCTGGCATGAGGGTTGAGAATTGACATCTCTCCCCAGTAATGTGTCAGGTCACACTGATACTGCTTACTAGGGGACGTTGGGGACCACTGCTCTAAGGACCTTACGAAGGTTCACTGTAGCTGGGTAAGAGGCAGCAAAGTTGGCCAAAGAGAATCTCGCCCCTCAAGTTCAGTTAAATCAGCAAACAGAGAGAGGTAACTATGTGCCAAGTATTGAGCTATAAGTTTACAAATTATAGGCTTACAAAGGTGAAAATACAGTTTCTTCCCTTAGAAGCTTATAATTTAGAGAAATGGACATGTTAACAGATGTCCAGAACACACACAAAAGTATCTGTGCTATAACTATGCATGGGGTAGTATGGGAGAGCGAATGAAGGGAGATAAACTACAAGAGGGAAGACTTCCTGAAGGAGAGGATGACTCAGCCGTCTTATTAAGTTTATGGTATAGCTTAATGCTAGAGAGAGGTGTGTGGAAGTAACCACTGTATCAACAGAATTAAGAAAGGACACGATGAGGTTTTTATGAGAGGTGGGTGCACAGAGGAAGGATCACCAGTCAGCCTAGGACTGAAAGACTTCTTGGAGAACAAAATTCTTGATTGAGCCTTGGGGAGTGAATAGGATCATTACAGACAGGAAAGATTCCAGAGGGAACAAGTTATCAAGATATGGAAGAATTACATAGATTTAAGGAACTATCAGTCCGGTGAAGCTAGAGTATAAGTGACGTCAAGCATGCATTGGAAAATGAAAACTGAATGCTGAGTAGGGACCAGATCACTCGAACGCTGTTTCCTATGTGGAGATTGTGGGGAGCAGGAGAGCGCATTTCCTACCTACAATGATCGCTAGTTACTTCTATACGGCAGATCAGCCCCATTGGACAGCGCTGTTCTGTGCCTATAGTCATCCGCTTTGGAGCCAGCGTGAAAAGACACATCAGCAATTTAATGAGCCAAATGGGATGAAATGAGGGTATATGGAGGACAGTTTCACAATGTTACTATCAGCAGAATTTAGTGACTGATTAGACTTATGAAAACTAGGGAGAAAGAGTGCACATGACTCTGATTTTCGACTTGGATTGCTTGAAAGATGATGATGTCCTCAGCCACTTTAGCTGCTGACCATTTTGACATGGCGTGAGCCCCAAAGGGGAATGTATTATAAGCAGAGTAACAGCTAGGAGTTACTGAGCATTTACAGTGCCAGGCACTACTCTGAAAGCACTACAGTATCTCATTTCCTCCCCATGATAGCACTGATAAACTAGGTAATATTTTCATCCCCATTTTACAGATGAGGAAACCAACTTCAGAGCTTTTAACCGAGGTCACATAGCTAGTAAGTGGTAGAGGTAAGATCTGAATCCAAACAGCCCAGTCCAGAGTCTCTGCTCTTAACCACTAGTCAACATTTCGTTGCCTTGGCTACATTTTGTCACACAGAACACGTCCCTTCCCCCAAAGGAATATAGCCAGCTCCCAAGAAGGGCTGGAAATAAGACAGGAAAACTTGGCAAATAACTCATCTTTTATAGCCCCCTGGTGGAGTGTGGTGATATTGCAGGAACATGGTTAGCAGTAGTTCCCAAGTTCACAGGGTTGAGTTCCAGCCACAGTGGGTCTCTTACTATTTCTCTCTCAGTTTTATTCTTATTTTCACCCTTACTCTCTTTCTAGACTCCAAATTCCTAGCAAAAGAATTCTGACTGAACTGTGATTACATGTCCAACTCTGGTTTAGCCACTGGGGGCTGGGAGAGGTACTGACAGCTGCTTGAGAGAACGTCTCTGTATGTCAGAGGCATTTTATTCCTTGAGAATGAGGGTAGAGTGTATAGAGAGTCCCAGAAGTTTCTATTATCAAACATCTTTGGACTTGAAATTTAAAAAGCCTGAATTTAGATCTGTTTTATACAACTACCCTTAACAAGTCATTGGTTCTCTCTGGGTCTTGATTTCCTAAAAAATAAAGTATCCATAATAATCCTTGCCCGGCCAACTTCCAGAATGATTGTGAGGACCGAATAGAGTCATTCCTCCCCCTCTTCCTAGGAGAACTAAGACTTATCGTGCATAAGCCCTATTTTAAGTCCCTTACATTTTATTGACTTAACTCTTTCATTAACCGTATGAGGTAGGTGCTTATTTATTCCCATTTTTAAAATGGAGAAACTGAGAAACAGAGAGAAGATAGGGAAACCTTGCTCAAGTACACAGCTATAAACAATGGACCAGGGAATAGAGCTTTTGAGTCCATGTCCTCAGCAACTCCTAAGATGGATGTGAAAACATCTTCAAAGCACAATTCAAACATACGAGATTGTTATTACTGTCAAGCATTGCATTTTTAATACCAGAAAACAATGATATGGTCAGAGGATCAAACCCATGAAACACGATTGTGCATTCGGATCCTTGTTTATACAAGATTTCGTACTCTGATGTCCCATTATGGTAGTTGTAGACAAAAAACATTTTCAATTTTGGCTCAAATTATTCCATGGGAGTCTTTTGGGAAACATTTTGTTTGGCTTTTGTAATATTTTGATGCCGACATGAGAAATTGTGGGTTCACACAGTTTCATGGCTTAAAAAAATGTGTGTAATTTATTGCTGCTTTGGGACCTCGGCTTCACTCAGTTCTGATTCCAGAGTAAGGTCCCATGGCAAAAGAAAAGAAAAGCCTGATAAAAGTAGTGAGAGTGACTGAGTCAAGGAGCAAAGAGCTGAAGAACCATGGCAGAGGGCCAGGTTGGGATGTGAATCTCTGCCACTTCCCAAAGCAGGCTGATCAAGACACTTTTATTTGCAGGAGAGTTACCAAACTGAGAGCAAAGGGACGGGGTGTGTCAGGATATGGTGGCACTCCAAGAACGAAGTGTAAGCCCTGTGATACCACTGGGTGCCCAGAAGCTGGGCTGGAGATCCCAGAAGAGGGCAAGAGTGTTGACCAGAAGGTCCACCACTAATGTGATGCAATAATTGTGTGCGCATCAAATTTGCTTCTTTCTTTTCTGCTTTTAACTAATTCAGTTCATCAATAACTATGAACTGAATTTAAGCTACAGCTTATCTTTTTGCAGAAGTTTAGATGGCTACACTTTCAGTCAAGTGTTCACCCTGGCTTAATCAGCTGTTTCCCAGACAGAGATTCAAGGTGTAGCCAGTGTTCACTCAGCCAAAGCTGTAGTCAAAGAATATTCTAGTAGAAGAGGTTGTGACTGGGTAGACACACTGAATGATCCAAAATTATCTCCTAGCCCTGACTAATCATGCATTTATGTTAAGGGTGCAAGATAGCCCAAGGCAGATCATTTTTCTTCACAAAACTTGAGCTTTCTTTTGAAAGATCAGAGTATCTAAACGATAAAACAGAATTAAAAGGGAAACTGAGGACTAATGAAACACGTTATGATGCAGCAAAGACAACAGGTGCCATAAAAACCTGGAGAAACTGAAGCCGAATGACGAGGGTGGTAGGAGAGGGCTTCCGTGAGGAACTTGGACATGACCTAGATGTGGAAGGACTGCTGGGTCTGGATAGGGATGGGTACAGGCCATTCCATGGAGAAGGTGGGAAAGGGGAGGTTCTTCGATTCATAGATTCATTTATGCAACAGGTATTAACTGAACTTTTCTTTTGTGGCAGATCCTGTGATGCAGTGTGCAGGTGTGCAAGGGTGCCCCATACATTCTTTAAGAATGGATCGACGGAGAACCCACATAAATAGGAGAGATGTATTAGAGAACAGTAGAAGATGCAAACTTGAGATGAGGCCAATTAACACGGAGAGGCTTGAAAGCCAAGCAACGGACTTTTAGGAAACAGAAAACTATTAAAGGTGCTTAAATTAAGAAACGTCATGATGAAATTGGCATTTAAGGAAGATGAATTGAGCCAAGATGTACAGCCAGGAGGTAGAGAAGCCAGCCAGAAGAATACTGTCACAGACTAGGTATGAATTATTGAGACCTGATCCACATTGTTGGCAGAGCACAGAGAGAAAAAGACTGGCATGAATGATATTCTAAAGGGAGAAGACAGGAGAGGATAAATCAGTGACACTTCTGAGGTCTTCCTGCCATAACTAGAGGTGGTAGGCAGGGCAGAGACTGAGGCATCGGGAGGAAGAGTGTGTTTGGACATCTTCTTAAACATGATGTGGTGCCGACAGAAAGCCCCGATTGTAACTCCATCAATGACACAGTCAGGGCATTTCTCTTCTTCTTTGCTATTTTCTTTTTCCTAACTCATTTCTGGCACCTGATTTCCAGTAGAAGCAGAGAAAAGAAACATGTCTAACATCAGGCTTCTTCACATCTTCAGCGGATGACAAGACTGCACTTAGAACGTCCTTGTTAAGAGGATGGCTGTCCCCAAATAGAAAAGGGTTCCTGTGTGGTGTCGAACAGCTGGCTGTGTCCTCTAGAATACACGATTCTTTCGTTGGCACATTGATTTACTAACCCAGGCTGCTTTCAGCAGAGGCCGGCACACTGAGTTAATGGCCTTGGCTGAGCAGGTGCGAGGGACGGGGAACAATGCCCAGCTACCCAGGATGGATGCCAGCCTCAGCTCACCCCGCCCCCAAGGAAGCATTTGTTAGCTGTTCACCCACAGGGTAAAGTGTGCTTTGAGAGCACAGCATCAAGGACACAGATCCAGATCAGAGCAGAAAAGTTCATGGGAGCCAACTCACTGGGAAAACAAAATAAAAAGTGTATTACTCACTGCCAAAACACTACCTTTCTTTCCCCCAAATGTTTCCAACTCTTAAGCCTCTTTCTGTGGCCAAAGCAGAAGACTGCACTTCCTTCTGATCTCTGTGGCCAAACTCTCGTTTTCCCCCAGAAAGTAAGCTGTGTATCTTCACAGAGAGCGTAACCCAGACAATCTGTCCCAGAAGCAGTGTCTGGGGACAACAAGGGCTGTGCGTCAGGTCGTCCGTCCCACCCAACCCCTGCTGCCACAGTTCACTGTCAGCAGAATTTTTACCTTTTGAACAGAATAATTTTAACCCAAACAGAGCTGGGAAACCATGACAACTAGGCTGGGGTTGGCACCCAATCAGTCTGGTTTAAAGAGGGAGAATTCAACCCTACTGATACCAGATTTTTGGATGAGGTCCCTCGAGTGGGATTTTAGGTCCATAAAGTCAAGGAAGCTTGGGGAATGATTATATGTTTCGCTTTTCAGTAAATCCTCACCGAGATCCAATCTCATTCTTAGAGTGAAGTATCTCTGTCCTCGAGGGTCTCTCCATCTTCAGGTGTTTCCCAGTCTTAATCTGTCTCGAGTGCATCCATTAACTGCAGCTCTGCTAACAGCTCACCAAGGCCTGAAACACAAAGTCTGAACTTCACCACTTGATACCACGACAGCCCGACCCCAAACTAAATCTTTATTCCTCATCTGTCTTCTGCACACAGGCTGCATCTCACTCCCTCCCCGCACTTCCTGCTGCCTGGAAAACCCTTCCCTTTTGATTCCGAATATTTACATGCAATCTTTATTTCAGAAGCCAAGATGTGGAGATGGGAGGAGGGGCAGAATCAGCATTCACTACCTGCCAGATACTGTGCTGTGAACTTTATATAATTATCTCATGTCATTCCTCCAACACCATAATGCTAGTATTTCAGAAAAGATGTAATTTTAGAAAAGATGCAAATGAGGCTCATTGAACTTGAGGAATTTTTCCTGATATCACAGCTAAGATTCAAAACCAGTCTGTCCAAAGCTTGAGCCCTCACTCTCTTCGATGCTGTTCCTTTGACTTTTACTAGCCTGGGCCTGGGATCAGCCAAGTCTGCTCTCTAACCCAGCCCTTCTGGTAGTCACTGACTGCATCCTTGGCTTCCTCTTCACCACTCAATTCCCTTCCCCACCAACAACTCCTGGAACCCAGAGCCCCCACAGAAAGCACATTTTTGTTCATATTCCTTGTAAGTGTTTGAGAATCTTCTTTCTTATCAGTCCCCTCACCCAAATGAGTCCATCCTTACTTGATCCCTAGGGTGGAGCTGTTTCAAAGGCCAACCCAAGGGAGGCCCTAAACTAAAACACATCTGACCAGGTTTGAAGAAACTAATAGCCAATGAGTGTCAGCCTTGTGTGGTATCAATAACATGGGTTTCTAGAAGTTTTTACCTATTTACTTATGCTTTTATTTATAAAAATAGCATTCACTTATAATAAATACATAAGAGAGTACATATCAGAAGTGTAGGCTGAACACACAGATTTTTTTTTCATTTTTAAATTTATTTATTAACACACTAAAAGCCCCCCTCATGCTTCCCTTCTGTCTCTGCCTCCCTCGCAACATTAACACTCTCCTGACTTCTCACGTTCAAGACTGTTTCTGCCTCTTCCTGTAACTTATGAAATTGAATAATACAATTTATGTTATTTGTGTCTGGCTTCTGTCACTCGTATTGTTGAGCATTTGTAGACCATTCGTATTGCTGCTTAGTTTGGCACTTTCTTGATTTGCTTAGTTTTCTACTCTCAGAAATGATGAAAATGCTTTACTTCCAAAAGTTAGAAGAATCCCATGTATCAAAGTTGCAATATTTAATACGCAATTAGATTTTCTAATTTTTAAATTACACTTTTTTTGCCCAGCTTTCCAGAGGTATACTTGACAAGTGAGACTTGCATATATTTAAGGTATATGATGTAGTGTTCTGCTATATGTAAACACTGTGAAATGATCACCACAATCAAGCTAATTAACATATCCATCACCTCACAGAGTTATGATTTTGTGTGTGTGCAGTGAGAACGCTTAAGATCAACTCTCTCAGCAAATTCCAAGCATAAGATACAGTATTAACTCTAGTCATTATGCTGTACATTAAAGCCCCAGAACTTATGCATCCCTTATTCAAGCTGAACCTGACCGCAGGCAAGTTAATTGACCTTATCTGTAAGGTGGAGATGACTCCTACCCCAGATAGTTGCAACCCAGATTACAAAATATGATGTTTGTGAAACTTCCAAGTAGCTTGACATATAGTAGGGACTCAAGTTTATATATTTTTTTAAATCTATGTGAGTACTTGCGCTTGTCTGGCTAACCTCACTCAAGACTTGTGGCCATCATTGTAAATTACCTGTTAAAAGCAAGGAGGCAGTGTGGGTATGCTATTAAGAAAATTTGTCTTCATTTCTGAACACCTGTGGTCTATTACTAACCTCCCCTCTTCCTAAGGCCTCCATATTTTTAGCTGTTAAATGGGGATATTTCGCATATCTACCTCATAGGATTATTGCAGTAACTTTGTGCAGGCAGAGGTCCTTTGTAAAATAAGACCCTTTTAAAATCCAAATGATTAATTATACTATGGAAAAGACTATAGAGCGGCGTGTGGCATCACTTAGGGGAGAAGCCAGAGAGGTTTTAGTTTGATTCTTAATAGCCACACATTATAGAGAATCTACAATCTGCCAGTCACTGCTAAGAACTTTATAAATACATTCGCTGATTTACCAAACGACAACCAGGATTTAGAATTTCGCTCATTTTCACATGAAGAAATTGCAGTTCAAAGAAGTAAACCGTCTCATCCGAGGCCACTTGGCAATGAGTAGGACCGAGGCACAAGCCCAGGCCTGTTTGGTTCCAGGGCGCATGCGCTCCGCACCACGTGGCAGGGCTGCAGCGATGTACAATAGCAGATGCTGCCCAAATTAAAGTTACACGGAGTTGCGGTAAGCAGACTGGCACACGCCAGGTAAAGCGGGCGGGACAGGTGCTGAGACCAGGCAGAAGGATGTGTGCTGTCTGAGGGAACCAGGACAAACAATCAAAGAACGCACTTATGAAAAAAAAAAGCCTCTTGCTCTCAAAATGTTAAAACATTTTGTTCAAGTATGTAATGAGGAGCAGTCAGGGATTGAGTGGCCTGTGATTAGTGAGGCAATCAGGACTGCTGTTAAAGGCTACAGGAAGGCCCCCTAAGTCGGGAGTGACCTTTCAATGGGCCTCATTTAAAGTGTGACCCTTCAGTCCATTAATGTCCCTTTTGCCAGTAATCTTAAATTGCTTGTAAAAATGTCACACAACTAGTTAAAAGAAACACGTAGGAGATTTTCAACCCTCTTGGCTAAGACGATCAAAGAACACCCCAGGAATAAAAGATGTTTTGCTGGGAAATGGCGTCCTTTCTTTTTAAACTGTGAGCAAAGCAACTAAAGCAACTTCATCAATTTAGCTAAAGTCAAATTTTAAAGAAGCAGAAAAACTGCTCAGTTCTATCTATACTACTTGGCTATTAAGTCCTTCCTGAAAATACCATAAAATGAAAACCTTAAAAAGGAAATAAAGTGACAGGGATTCTCTATGAGAAATTTTGTTTTACTTCCCAAGCAAATATTTAGAGGAAGTCATTTCCTTTTCTTTTCTAAATACCAATTTAGCCCTTTTGCGTTTTTACTGCTAATAAAAAATAATGCATTATCGTTGTAAATATTTTAAATGATACCAAAATTACATAGAAAAAATGTCATCATCTAAACATAATCATTGTTAGCTTTTTGACGGGCATCCCTCTGCACACACACATCTCTGTCTGCCTGTCTCTCTCAGGCACACACCCAAACATACATGCACATATATGCACGTGATATCCTATAAATAGAATCGAACATATGTAACATTTTATTAATCTTTCTCTTTGCATGTTTCCACAGATATCTTTCCAAGTTTTCTATTACCATGTTTAGTGTCTGCTTAGCATTTCATTGTATGTATAGATGAGGCTTATTTGCAATACCGATTAAATATCCTGTAATTAGAGTCAGCGGGTTTATCAATGCAGAACAAGTCCGGTCTCTCATACATTTTTAAGGTCCTTATCTGTAAAATAAAGAGTTTGAAGTAGGTGACATACCTAACGTTGATGTTCCAAACTTCTTCCACATTGTACTTGGAATTGTTTTTTCCAGTTTTATGTGCCCCACCTTCCCTCACCTCCCAGAATGAGTTAAATCCTCTAAAAGAGGTACCAAGAGGACACACAAAGGAGAGGGAGAAAGACAAAGAGACAGAGAGGTGAGGAGATAACTTCATTTAGGAATCAAGAGATTCCGAAAGAGAGTTTTAAAAGATAAACTTGACTTTGAAGAACTGGCAGGACTCCTGAGCATGTGGCATGATGTGGATAAAGGCGTTCGAAAAGCAGGGCACAGCACCCCTGTGGGCACTGAGGCAGGACAGAGCCCAACGGTAAGACCGACATAAAGGCTACTTATAGGAAAGTGACAATAAGGAGGCTGGGATCATTTTATGGAGGAAATTTATAAACTGGGGGAATTGTGAGCATGGGAAGGAGAGGAGGGTGATGAAAATTTTTGCAGGTTTTAAGTGAGAGGAAGAGAAAATAATAAGGTCAAAAGAACTTTTCTCTTGCCCCCATCCCCTCACCGTTTTCAAGCGGTTCGGGAGAGGAGAGTCTGGATGCAGAAAGACCAGTTGGGAGACTGTAGGACCCGATGGTGTGAGCAGCTCTGGGACGGGCAGGCGCAGGTACCACACAGCGCTGTCAGTCAGCAAGAGCATGGCTTCAAGGACCACACTGCCTGGGTTTGAAACTTTTCTCAGGGTTCAATAGTTATGTGATTCCCAGGGAGCTACTTAAACTCGACTTCAGTTTCTTCATTTGAAAAATGAGGGTAATGCTATCACCTACCTTCCTGGGCGTCTTATGAGGATTAGATGTGTTAATATTTGCATATAGCAAGCACTGTCTGTGTTTGACAGAAGTGGTATAAAGATGTGATGAATGAAAGAGACATTTCAGAGCTAGAGTAGGTGGGATACTTAGGGGGAAAGATTTTATGCCGTGAGATAAGGAAAGTAAAGATGACTCCAACAATATCTAGTTTGGCTTACTGAGAAGATACTGGAAAGACAGCTGGGAATAAAGGGAAGCAGGTTTGTAGAGGGAGACCATGAATGATGTCTGATTCAACTAGGCAGATTTTAAGGTATAGAAAGGATATTCACATAAAACATACAGCTAGAGATTTGAAACAGAATATGAGACTCAGGAACCCAAGGAGAAGTATAGATTTTGGAGTCATGAGCTTCATATATCATTAGAAGTGATTTTTGGCTTGGGATGTGATCAGTTGAAAATTCTAGGTTTAAAGAGAGAGAGTGCATGTATCCATCCAATAAATATATATTAGCGGTATCTATCTGTGTGTGACAGGAATACAATTTTAACATTGGTCCTGGATAACAAGGATCCATTGACACACAACTTAAAATGGTCTGTTATTTCCTCCAAGAAAACATTAATGATAGTGCATTTCTAACACTCTCCTAGCCTGCAGTCTAATTTCCAAATGATGATTTTCCAACTAGGCTGCATAAAACAATGACAAATGCTCTACTTAATGAGCCTCAACGCAATTAAACCATAGACACATCAGAGAATTCTACTGCATTTAGTCATCAGAGAAATAATAAACAAAGCTGCACTGTGATGATTAAATGAACTTGATAAATCAATTAAAAGTTAATTTCCAGAACAGATTTCAGAGGCTACAGAATTCTAATGTGACATGGTCATAGGTGGTTGTTCAGTTCTGACAGAATGAGAAAGAAAGAATGGGAAAAGTGCTTAGCAAGGATTTAGAAAGACAGAGTGTTCGCTTATGCTCTTCAACTAATTTCATGACTTTGGTCAAATCTTTATACTTCCCTGAACCTCAAATTCTCTTATAGCAAATTACACTAAAATATCTTTGTAACAGTGTGATGAAAATAAGTGAGATATTACAAGTAGAAATTCTTTTGTAGTCTGCTGATCAGTTTTGCTAACATATACAGGGGCTAGTTTTGCTGACATATTCAGGGACCCCACCAATGTGAGTCATTGTTGTCTGGGGCAAAGAGGGTACCCAGAGGCCTCATCACAGTTTTACCATCACTTTGCTGGGTGTGTTTAACTTGCTGTGCCTCAAGGTCTGGACCTCAGCCTTGCAGGCTCAGCACAGGGGGACAGATCCATTTCTCAGTGACAAGCTTCTACACACAAGTGAATAAAATGGAAAAAAGAACAGAATCCAATGCTCTAATTTTTAACAGGATATGGTGATCAATGAGAATTAAATATTTGAGGTAGAAATTCCATCATATTGTCTTTCTCTGGCAGACTCACAAGAAGACAGATACTAATGATGCCAGTTATTGATCATTTTAATATATGGAATTAAAAGTGTGAGGAATTACATGGATTACAAGGTATAACTGTATGACATAATAAACTGACCTGCTGCAGGAGTCTCATAATAAAGAAGGTCTTGACTTGGTGAAGTTCTTAAATGGTCATGGTCCAAAGCTAACCTCTGTGAGGTTCTCTTTTTCTAATCTTTAGCGACTGATTAACACCATTCTAAAGGTCCATCATTAATATGTTATTATAATCAAGCAATTCGTAGCTAAGTCCATTGGCTGCTGAACCACTACCACCAGCTCTTTCATTTCTGTGACAGGATCAAGCTGGCATTGATTCTACAGGTTCTTTCTCAGAGGAGCATCTTATTGCCAGATTCTCGAGGAGCAACCCCACCCTCTGCATAAGCCTCTGGTAGCAAAAATTCTTCCTTTATACCCAGTTAGGCTGACTATGAGAGTCTAGGGAACAGAATGAGACAGACGAGCAATGCTGTCCAGTAGGACTTCCTGTGATGATGGTAATATTCTATAATCTGTGTGGTACAATACAGTAACCACTTGTTATATGTAGCTATTGAGCTCTTCAGATGTAGAGAGGGTGACTGAGGAACTGAATTTAAATTGTATTTGATTTTAAAATGTTCATTTCAATGTATATAGTCACATGGGGCTAGTGGCCAACCTATTGGATGGTGAAGGTACAGTGGAAGTTCCCAAAGTCACTGAATCAGAAAACTGTGTGAGTCAGCCTCAGGCATCTCTACTTAAAAAGAAAAAAGAAAAAAAAAAAGCTTCCCAGGGAATTCTGAGGCACAACCACTTCGGAAACTTCTCAAGGAAAAGTAGGGAATTTAGAATTGAGAAACCTAATCCTACCTTTGATCTTTTAGTTTTGGACAAGGAAGCTCACTGATCTTATTTTCAGCTCCTTTTTGTGTAGAGGGAAAATTACTTTGGGGTCGCCGTATATATTATATAAATTAACACTTGTGTTACATTGTTAGGCCCATATCCTTAGTAAGTCCCAAAGTTTCTAGCACAGTAGAAGACGCTGAAAAAATGACTGAATGAATGATTAAAATTATGCTGAGAGAAAATCTCTAACAAGACCCTTCTTAGTTGTTCATAAGCATCATCTAACGATAACACTTACGGCTAAAATGTATTAAACCTGTTACTGTATACCAGCCAATACACTCAACACTCAATTTGTATTGCTCCATGCAGGAGATACTTTACAAGTGTGGTGTCACCTGTCAGAATGTAAGATTCAGGGAAGATAAATTTTTTTACTCAAAACCACTTGGGTAACAATTCACTGGGAAGGGGGTCAAATCCACTTCCATTTGAATCCAATATTTGTGTACATGATCAAGAAACTCTATTGTCATTTCATGATAGCATCAGTTCTTCTTTTGGGAGTTAAATTAGAGCAACAGAAGAGGCCGAACTCAGGGGCTTCAGCTGCTCACTCATACCCTGACTGATTTTGAAGTCACCATTAAAATGAAGAGACTGGGTGTATTCAAGAGCAGAGAGACTTGACGGGAACCACATGTGAATTGAGAATAGAGTTGAAGGCAGGGCACCAGCAAGCTCTGAAGGTGAGCGCCAGGCTTAAGGAACCTCCCAATTTCTGTGCACGTCAGCCCACGGTTAACTCCCTGCCCAGTTCTTACTTTTAGTTGAGATATGTGGAATCTAATTCTGACAAATTTTGATGAACGTATTACAGTCAGACACCAAACTTTCCCAAAGTTCTAACTCTCAGTTTTGACACTGGATATTTTACATAATTTGGCTTTGTCCCCTTTCAAGATGTCCGGTTTCCTCCACCAGAAGGGCTCTTCTGTCAGACACCACTTTGCCATATGTTATAAAACCTCGAGTGGCTTTCTCTCTTTGTGCTTATGCTATAAGAGACTGACTCATCTAATCTTAATCTCTTGCCTGTTTCTATGGTGGAGGCTGTAAAAACTAACTACTCAATTTCCCACTTCCTTCAGTGAGGAGCAGCCATACCACACTAGCCCAGAAGATAGAAGCAGAAGTCTGGCTTCCATGTGCCCTCCTCCACCAGACTTTAACCCTTGGTGGCTGGAAGTGCAGGAGGGAAAAAGCCACAAAATAGGAGAGTGGTTGGTTTGAACTTTCCAACCAATGGAGCTAAGACCAGCGACCCCCTCCCTTGGACATGTTTGTTCTGAAGCTAAGATAGCCTTTATTTTTTCCCACTGTAGTGAGGTTTCTAATGGGTACAGTTAAAACGACCCCTAACTGAAACAACTGGCTTTATAAAATGAATTGGGGTATTATCCTTCTTTTTCAATGATCTGTAACTATTGACCATCAGCATTATGTGTATTTTAAAGTTAGATCTTAGCTACAAAACCATGCTAGTCCTATTTTTTTTTTTTTTAATGATACAGCTCAGTTATTTTTCTACTTTCTTCTTGGTAACTGGTTGATTAAGTGACCTACTGAGGGGGAAGTCATTTTTGTAACATATTTTGTTAGGAAATTATCTACTTCTTCTAGATTCGAAAGTTTTGGGATTTTTAGCCAGAGAGTTCTAAATCAAATTCTTAGATACATTTTCCTCATTTTCAAATGTTTTTAACTACCTTTAATACTGCTTGAGATTTGAATGTAGTCAATCTCTTGACAACTAAGTGAAGAAAGATTATTAGATTATATTAAGTGATGCAGATTATTTATTAGAATATCATATTTAATTAGTTACCTCAATTTTATTAAACTATATTTTACTGTTAACTCACAGAGCTTTGTAGATATCATTGGGCCAGCTTTCAGAACTCAATAAATTAAAAGAAATATAAAATTATGCCTTTCATGTTTGTCATCTTGTGGGCACATTTTCACATAACTTATTAAGCAATCTAATCCTCTAAGACTTAGTTTGTTTTGTTTCTAGTGGTATGTCATGTTTCTTCATTTTTTAGAGTTTCACTTCTCCTTCATGGATGCTTTGTTTTGATTTATGCATCTGACTACTTTAACTGTTCACTGAATGAATCTGTGAGGTTCAGCCCTGATACGTCTCTCTTTTTGTGAAGAGAAAAAGATACTAGCATATTTGTTAAAGTAGCATTTAGAAAAGCTAAATTTAGCTTAAAGTTGATTTTTCAAGTTTTTAATGACTTCCATTCCATCATTTTCCCACACTGACTATACAAGGGCTGATGCCATTTCCAAACCACTCCCGCAGCCGGAGCACGAGGAGCTGCCGACTTGGCTCATGTTCATATTCTTCCAGTTTCCAACTTCTAGATTCTCAGACATATTTTTAATTCTCTTTGATGTTTATGTGTTGACTAGAAGTAAATGCAAAGTTTATTACAAAAGATGATTAAAATGATTCACCTAATTATTGCATGATCCAGAGATGCTTTTATTTGGAGACAGCACCGGTTAAAACATCTGGAAAATTTCTTGAGTCTTGGCTGAAACTCCAGTCTCTCTCTTTAGCATTAGACTGTACCATCTGCACAAAGATCTAATACAGTTTTCAGAGTTCTCAATGATCCCGTTTTTCTCAGTCATAAATAATAAAACTAGACGTATTATTTCAGATAATGTCCTTTCCAGTCCACAGAATCCACATAAACCATAGAAATGACATCAAAGTTATGAATTTTATGTTTTAAGTAAAAATTTTAAAACAAGTGAAACAGTTGAAACATTGTGGAGGATGACTGAATTTTTAAAAGCATTTTTGAAGTATAACAAACACACGCAGGGAAGTGCACACGTTGTGAGTTGATAGCTCTGTAAATTATCACGAAAGAATGACTGCTGCTGACTTTTTTTTGGAAGCCTTCCCTGACTATCCCACATGAAACAGGAACTCCAAACGCAATGTCTCCCGGCACTCTTGCTTCCCTTTTTGTCTCTAACACTTACCACCATCTCACACAGAATAGATTTCCTTTCTTATTTGCCTGAACTCTTAAAACAGCCACCTTCATCTGCCTGCTTCCACCTGTATTCTATCTAGGTTTTTAAGTTCTCAAAAATTCATTTTACCATTTCAGTACTGAAATGGCCACCCTGTTTAGTTTTGTTTTGAACTGAGATTTGTTCATATCATTTGGTAACTAATGCAATAGTAACTGTGGTATGCAGCAAAGTTAACTAATAATGAAAGTTATGATTCCATTGGTTTAAGCTGACTGACTTGGGTGGCCACAGAGACTGCTGGGGAATAGGATTTCCACCTTGGTAGCATCTGTGAAACACTCAACACTGCCTTCCAGTTGGTCTAAATCATGATTAGTTGCAAGGCTGCTCCAAAGATTGTTTATGAAACACTTTGGGCTTTAGGTGAAACATAAATCCATCATCATCCTTGAATTATGCTGTGACTAATATTTTTGAGTTTAGATAAATCCTCTGAATCTATAGGAGAGAAAAAAATGACATTAATAATGCACTACAGTCTAGACATTTTTCTGATACCATGCAAAATTTAGAAAAGCCTGGAATGTCTTTCGATGATGTGGAAGTTAGTGAAGAATAAAAACAAATTCATTTGTATCTTGGGGAAGAAAAACCAATTCATTATTTTAACCAAAAACATGAGTGATTTATTATTGCTAGTAACATAAAGATTGGATACAAATGACACTCAAAAGCTTTATCATTAATAATTGGAAGTGCTAAGCATTTACTGTTTCTCTCAGGATGGCACTCATGTTCTGTTTAAAATTTACGGTTCAGATAAAGAGTGTGTGCGGTTATCAATGGGGAAAATTTATTTAAAAAACACAAATCAGTTTTATGTAATAAAGCAATCAAAAATGAAAACCTGCAAAAAATTCTTAACCACAGAGGGTCTACAAACTCTACTGGAAAGATTCTTCCAGGCACCTTCTTTCAGATGAATTTTTGCCTGTCTGAAAGGTTCTACAGGTCCTGCTTTCCTCGCAGCTGTAGGATGCAATTCAGCTCAGCCTTCTGCCACCATATAACAAGGCTCTTCTTTCCTCCAGTTTCCCATTTCTCCTCATTTTCTCCTGATCCCTCATCAGAAATATCTTTAATGCCCATATTTCCACCAACAGTCTGTTTATCATGATTTATGTGTTCATTAAGACAATATAGGTTTTCTCTACCATGATTTTCACTTTATTCTGAGTGTTCCCCAGAAGAGTTGTTAATGTTCACATTTATACTGACAGTCTGTTCAAGACAATCTAGACATATTCTGTCATGTGCCTCAGAATTCTTTCACCAAAATCTGTATTAGCTTCTTATTGCTGCTATAACAAAAATGCCACGGTGACTTAAAACAACACAAATATCTTATATATCTGGATGTCAGAAATCTGAAATAGATTTCATTTGATTAAAATCATGGTGTTGGCAAGGCAGTATTCTTCTGGAGGCTCTAGGGGAAAATCTGTCTCTTTGCCTTTCACAGCTTCCAGGGGCCTCTTGAATTCCTTAGCTTGTTACCCCTTCCTCCATCTTCCAAGTCAGCCAGTAGCATCTTTGGCTTCTGTCTAACTCTGCCACTCCCACCTCCTTTGTGATTATACTAGATGATCCAGGATAATCTTTCCAACACAAGATCCTTGATTTAATCACATATGCCATATTCCTTTTGCTTTGTCAGCTTAGATAACATAGTATTTTATTCCAGGTTCTCCAGAGAACACAATAGTGTGTGTGGGTGTGTGTGTGTATACACACACATATATACACTTTTTTTCCTCTCTTAATTGGTGGAGTTCAGGTTGTTGGTTTTTTCATTAGGGCCTACTCACATGAAAGATGGTAGTCAAAGTCTGCTGATTTAAATGTCAATTTCATATTAAAATTACCTTCACAATATATAGAATAATATTTGACCAAATACTTAGCCTCGTTGACACATAAAATTAACCATCACACATACAGTCATACTTTGTTTCATTGCACTTTGCTGTATTGTGCTTCACAGATACTGTGTTTCTTACAGAATGAAGGCTTTTGGCAACCTTGCCTTGTCAGACGATGCTTAGCATTTTCTAGCAATGAAGAATTTTTAATTAAAGAATGTACTTTTTTTTAGACACAATGCTGTTGTATACCTAATAGACTACAGTATAGTGTAAACATGACTTTTATATGCACTGGGAAACCAAAAAATTTGTGACTTGCTTTATTGAGATATTTGCTTTATTGCAATGGTCTGTAAGCAAATCCCCAGTATCTCCAAGGTCTGCCTGTAATAATATGTTTCAAGGATTAGTAGTTGAACATCCTTGGAGGGCCATTGTTCTGCCTACCCCAGTGATAATCTAAAAATGTGAAGAATCAAAGGAGTGAAATAACAGGATAAAAATGACAGGGAGGGGAGCACGGGTACAGAGTTGTAAAAGAGCATTTCAGGCAGATAAAACATGATTCGCAACGGTGTGGAGGTGCACGGGTATAGATGATTCTGCAGATGTCAGAAAAAGCGATAAGAAAAAAGTTGTAGGCGTGGCCAGTGGGCCAGCTTATCGATGTAAGGGGTCAGTCTTCATAAAGGGTTCTGATTTTTATCCTAACATGGATCACTGCGTACGGACAGTGAGACAACCCACTCGGAGTCACTGATGAGGAGGGAATGGTGAGATCACCGTTGTGTTGAAGGAAGGCCACTCTTCCAGGGAGATCCACTGGGGGCAAAAGAAAAACGAACTGTGGCTGAAAAAAAAAAAAAAAACACTGTAACAATGGTGCTGAATGGAAGGAGCTCCAGGCATGATCAATAAGACTTGGTGATGGATGTGTTAAAGATGATAAATCAGTAAAAATACGCCTACTGAGCATTTTAAATACTATGTTCATGTCTAAGACAGAAATGTGATTGTAAGAACAATTGATTATATTATTAGAAGGCCATGTAGGCATCTGGCAGTATTTTGTTAGCATGATGATATTTGATTACATTCTAGGAAAATGTCATGGTTGATTGGTAGGAATGATGAAGCTTCTCATTATTAAATACTCTTAAGGGAATTTCAAAGAGTGCAGTTAAGATGGCTTTTTTGGTAGCCCCAAGGTGAGAGCAGAAAAGGAGAGTTTGTTGAGGATCCTAAGAATGAAGTGGAAGCAGTGGAAGTCTTCCACCTTATAAGACAGAAAAAAAAGGAAAAGACTCCTAGTCATTTAGTAGCTATGTGCTATGCACTATCATAGGCAAACCATATATAATATTTTAAATCTTAAGAAGAATGACTCAAATTTTACTGAGCATGGTGTCAAACTTCAGCAAAAAAGGTTTGCATGAACTTATTACTTAATATTTATGTAAGCCTGGTGTGGTATATATGTACTGTTAGTATTACCATAGTAAAGGTGAATTAATTGAGGTTTAGAGAGCTAAAGCGTATTACCCCGAGTCACACAGTAGAGAAGAATTCAAACTTGGATCTCTCAGACTCTTAACAGCTTTTTTTAATTTAAGGGAAGAAAAACAGACTCTAACTCTCTTTAATGACAAGGTCTCATTTGATCTAAATAACGGGCCAAACAGCAGCCATGTACAAAGAGGACAACCAACAGATTCAGAGCTGTGTCTGCAAACAGCCAGTGGTGAGCTGTGCGGCCTCAACTGAGCAAGCCTCTGCTCTTTCTGGGCCCCATTTTCCTCTTCTGCAAATTAGGTCTGTTTTCCATCCCACTCATCCTCTGACCAGTAAAGCAAATTATTTACCCTTTTGTGACTATTCCTTTCACCGCTCCTCTCTGTGGGAGTGTGAGGCTCGGATTCCCCTTCCCCCTGACACACATTCTATATTCCACCTGGGGGATGGTGACCGCTGAGTCTGCGGTATGATGTGGTTTGCAAAATATCAGACAATGGAGCCTCGAAAGTCCTTTCCCGATCATAAAGCCTAGTAATGTGCTGCCGCTGACACTGTCTGCCTCTTTTTTGAAACTGTAAATGTATTCAGCTGTGAACGAGAAATACTATTTACTGAGAGACACGTCTGAAGGTGCATTTCATATTGTACAAAGGAGAAAGCCCACTGGAAGAAAAAAATAAGGCTAAGGAGAATTTTTTTTCTCTATGGGAGAGCTTACAGAAATGCTAACGGGCATTCAGGACAATGGAATGTAGACAATATAGATTCATTCCAGAACTTTGAGACTTCTTCATGCCCTGGAATTAGTTATAGAGAGTGGATAAAAAGAAGTGAAGGCTTCCCGGTGTGAACCCAGAAAAAGTAATTTGACATTCGCAAAACTCTTTAGGCCTCGATCCCCCAAAGACAAATTGTTTATTTTGCTCAGAAATTTAATTTAATTTAACAACAGCTGCCAGTAACATGGAAGTAGCAGGTGGGCTTTTAAAAGTAAACACTGAAGTACAGAAAGCTATTATACCAAGGGAATCACACTCTGTGACAAGCTGAAAAGCAATATCTTCCTTCAGTAGAAGGGTATGACACGGTTTGGGGCTGTTAAACCATTGAAGTTCCTTATGATTGGGAAATTGCCTCTTTCCCACAGTCCATCAGACACTCACTTGGCTGTACTTAATGAAAGATGCTGATGGAAAGCCACAAAGGTGGCACTGGGGTGACATTCAATTTAATGTCACCCCCAAACAGACAGTGTGTACTTTCCAAGGGGAGGCATAACTATTGGGCTGGAAGCAGGCAGGATTATAGAGCAGAACCTAACAACACAGGAGAGAGTTCTGCAGCCCAGTGACTTCGGGATGGGGCTCAGTGGGTGAGTAGTGTCATTGCTGCTTGTAGATGGATTTTGTATCCCTCTTCCAACACCTCTCCAACCCTACCTACTCCCTAGAGAAAGAGTGAAGAATACAGAAGCAATGTGTACTTCTGTTTGAGAATGTTTGTAAGGGAAAATAAGTAGTGGAAAGAAAAACAAAAGTCCTCGTGTAATGGCATGAAAAGTAGATTAGAAAGCCAGAGAACAGCCGTTCACGTGGCCTCTCACAGTGTGGCTTCCATTTGTCATTAATGAGAGAATTACCTTAGATGATGTCAGAGTCAACCCTAAAAGTTTATTCCTGTGGATTAATAATTGCTTATTTATTTTAGTTGGAGAGATAAATTTAAGGAATAAAATAAGAGTAAATATATAGGAATTGAGAGTCCCTTTTAAGGAGTAAAAGAGAAAATTGACCTAAGTTGATTATGGTAACCAGTGAGAACATGACATCGTACCTACTGCCTGAAACTTGAACCTGACTCCCCATCTACTTTGATCAGCTGCCCATCACTATTCCTTGTTTCAACCATTACAAACTTCTCCATGGATTTCCCTGCCTCTGTTCTTACCATCTTCCATTTTGTTTCTACATTACAATAGTTACCGAGTTTAAGATGTTACTGCTTGCTGCAGGACAAGCCAATAAATTGAGAGATGAGGTGTTGAGGCAAGGAATAGAAACTTTATTTGGAAAGCCAACAGATCAAGAAGATGGTGGACTGCAGTTCTCAAGTACATCTTCCCCAAATTAGAATCCAGGCTTCTTTTATACTAAAAGGGGAGAGGGGTGTGGCTGGTTGTTGAAAACTTCTTGATACAGAAATCCTTTGTCCTTGCAGCTGTCCACATAAGTATGGTCACAATGTTCCTATGAACCTCCAAGAAGACAGTTGTTACTTTCTGTTCTGTTCCTTTTTACTTCAACATGAATGGGAAAGTGTTATACCCTTAAAGGTCAGAGCCTTGTGAATGGGCTATCCTGTGTATCTCAGGCTATAGGCAACATTAATTTTTACAAAGGTGCAGAGCCAGCATGACTCAGCACAGGCACCAGAGCACAAAGGTTAGAGCTAAAGGAATGGATCCAATATGGAGTCAGGTTTGTTCTTCTCTGTTACACAACCAGAGAGAGAGTTCCCAAAATGCAAATCTGCTCATGTCACTCCTTTGCTTACAAATCATGAAATGTTTACCATTGGCCTCAAAATAAAATCCAAACTCCTTAGCATGTTGTGCAAAACCTTTTGTGAGATGGCCTCAAGGGAGTGCCACCAGCAGCAGGGCGAAAGAGGAAGCCCGCAAGGACTAGGAGTCTTGTTTATCTGAAGTACCCTCAGAATTGCTCTTGGGAGAGAAAACAGGAATCATGTACAAAAGGAGGTGCACATGAGACAGGAGGGAAAGGGGCAGGACACAGACACTAGATAAGTAAAGAAGGGGTAAATGTTAGATGTGATAAAGACCAGCTGGAAATAGTTGGAACCAAGGTGGCTTGGGGAACAGTCAGGTCATTGAACTTTAGCTAATTACACCTTCACTGTAATACTAAAAATCACTCCCCTGTACACCATGACAATTCTGAGGTAGACCATAAAAGGCCAAAAAGCAGGCAGTGGCCCAAATCCGGAGAAATCCCTACCCTTTCCCAAAATAGTAAGAATATGCCTTCCACTCCTTAACCTATGAAATTACTTAACCTATGACTCCATGCCCTGGGGCCAGTCTCACTTTCTGAGACAGTCCGTATTCTGTCTATGGAATGTGTGTCTCTCTAAATAAACCTGCTTTCCCTTTACTATGGCTTGATCTTGAATTCGTTCCTGCATGAAGCCAAGAACTCTCACTTGGTGGGCAGTCCATCCTAAGGACTCCTGCACGTCCCAGGATTTGACATTTCCCTCTCCTGCAACATGTAGAAGTTCACAAAAATGCCTAGCATCAAACCTGAAGGGTTGAGGGAAAAAAGGCATGAGCCAGATAGAAGTTAGAAAGGTCTGAAGCAGAACAGATAGAACTGGCGCAAAGAATGGGGAGCAAGGAAGCTGCAGGACAGCTGTGTAAAGCGAGGGTGGAGCTCTTCACTTACAGGCTGCCCCCTGTCTGCGGTGGGACAGAGTGAGAAGGTAAGGGAGGCAGGGAGGGCTCCCCACTGCATCCCTTTCCAGCCTCATCTATGCTATCCCAAAGAGGATACTGAAAAATGCTCTGCTCTGTCACATGACTTTGCTCATGCTGTCCCCACTGGGGAATAGACTTATAGACTTTGTTTTCTTTTCTCCCTTCCTTCTGCCTAACAAACTCTTTTTCAACCTTCGAGACATGGCATAGGATTCAAAGACTGAATGGACCCTTCTACAAGCCCTGACACAGGTCACTGCTCCTTCTCCATGTCTCCACCGAACTTGTACATGCCCAAGAGATATCACATATCACGTGCTATTGATATTTGTTAATGTGGCCGTGTCCACAGAGAATGTAGGCGAGAGAGCTCAAGACCCATAAAGGACACTCTCCTTTCCACAAGGGACTAAAATAGAGTTTTATATTAAATATTTCTATTTTTCTGATTTCAAATAACCTCAGGGAATGTTTCCTTCTGATTTAAAAGAGCTATACCAAAAATGTTCTTTTCACCTACCCATAAGAGGGAGACCTGCATATAAAAAAAGGATGAGGAAGCTAAAGAACTTTAAATCAAATTCTAAACATATGGGGTAGATTGCAACCTGCATCCAACACCACACTGACTTAGAGATACGGTTTTAAGCTGCCTCCCAGAGAAGATGATTTAGCCCCCTTGGGTCAGGCTGAGTAAACAGTAAAGGGAGCTGAAGCTGGATCTAGTACTGCTTATATCACAGTAATACTTCCCTTCGGATGAGAGGCTACGTATCTAGAAAGCTGGATTTGGAGAGAGAAAGCATCTCAAAAAACATGAATAGCAATAATCTTAGGTTGATGGCTTTTATAGTGCTCTATTATCTTTCTGGGATAAGAAGAACATTTCACTGCAAAGAAGGATTCGTTTTAAGTAAATATATATTAAATACTTTCTATGTATTTAATATATATAAGTAAAAGGTTTCTACTGGGGAAAAAAGTTACCATACTAAGTTGGAATTATAAAGGAGAGATGGAATCATGTTTGAATGAATGAGGCAATATAGAAGAATGATTAAGTACTTTAGCATTGGAGCCAGATAGATCTGGATTCGCAACTCAAATCTTTCATTATTCTGTATACCATATTTTGGTGTTATGATAAGAATTAAAAGGCTAAAATATGTGGATCAGCTAGGGTAACTCCAGCTGAAAGTAACAGACTACCTATCTAAAAGTGGCTTAAACCATATGGTAGCAACATGTCTCACATAACAGAAATCAAGAGGAAAGGTGGTACTGGGGTTAGTGCTATGACCCATTGACATAACAAGGACCATGTCTTTCCACTGTGTTGTGGGTTGAATTGTGTCTCCCCAAAAAGATACGCTGACATCCCCCAGTGCCTAAGAATGTGACCTTATTTGGAAATAGGGTCTTAATAGAGGTAATCAGGTTAAAGTAAGGTGGGCCACAATACAATATGACTAGTGTCCATATGAAAAGGGGAATTTTGGACACAGAGATGGACATGCACAGAGGGAAAATGTTGTAAGCAGACACAGGGAGAAAACCATGTCAAGACAAAGGATTGGAGTCATGTATCTATAAGGCAAGGAAAACCAGAGGTTGCTAACAAATCATCAGAAGGGAGGATTCCCATACAGGTGTGAGGGGAGCATGGCCCTGCTGATACCCTGCTACCAGGCTCTGGTCTCTAGAATTGTGAAGCCATCAGTTTCTGTTGTTTTAAGCCCCACGGTTTACAGTACTCAGTTACGGCGGTCCATGACTAAGAAACTAATAACACATTATTTCAGCTCTGTCATCCTCAACCTTATTTTTTTGCCAGTCCTTTCAATAATCAAAAAAATCACTGCTACAGTCCCAGGCACTGTATCCTGCCACATCCAAAACAGGATAATTTCTCCTAGTGTACCATTTTTTTTTTTTTAGAAAAAAAAAAAAAAAAGAAGAATTTTCTTTCCCAGCGGGAAAACTTTAGGTCCCCAAGAAGACTTATCATCAGGTCCCATTCATTAGGATGGGCCATATGCCCATGCTCTATGTGCAAGAGTGGTTGCTAATTTGAATGTCTAGATTGTCAAACCTCTATCATGAGAGGCAGAAGAAAAAGGGAGAGGAAAATGACTGCTAGACAGGCAGCCAATGCCATCTGACATAGTATGTACAAGACTTGGATGGGCGATGACAGTTACTAAAATCTCAACTTTATTCCATTTTGACATTTTATGTAGACTCTATGTAGACTCCATTATGAAATTTTATATTAAAATAACAGCTAGCTAATATCTATTTGACCACCTACTGTGTGCTAGATACTGAGATAGATTTTGTATATATTTCCTAATTTTATTTTAACAAACACTCTATAAAGTCAGTATAGTTGGTGTTCCCATTTAACAGATGAGACACCTGAGATAGAGCCCAATGAAATTGTTCAAAGTCACACAACTAATAAATGATGAAGCCAAAAATTGGCCATCGGCAATCTGATTTGAAAAGTCAACAGATACAAGATCTACACTGTGAGACAGATCAACATGTCCCTCAACAATCAGTTTCTCTTTGGAAGCATTAAGACAAAGTTGAAATTTTGATCAAGCGAAACAAATGCCCTTGGAGATTCTCACAAACAGCTTCTAATGCAGTTGTACAAATTCACTCCTTATAAACATAAAAGCCCCTACTCCTCAGAGGAAAACACTTCCAGCAAAATTCAAAAAAGGAATATTTAGACACCAAGTGCAAATTGTCTCCTTATCAGAGAGATCCGGGACAGTGGGAAGCTCACTAATTTTAGAGTCTTCATCCCAGCTTAGTCATTCAGAAAATGTATGAATTTGGGCCAGTTACCAAACTTCCTCAAACTTCATTTTTCTCACCTGTAAAACCAGTCAAATAATGGCTAATTTGTATGGCTGTTTTAAAGCAGAAATGAGATGACGTATGTAAGATACTAGTGTGCTGTGTGTGGCCGGTAGTCACTCGACAGATAGTGGCCCTTATTATTAGTCCACATAGAATTTATTGCCTCAGTCCTCATGCGTGGGCACTGTCATGGAAACTAGCATCATCTTAAGAATTTTTTTTAAAAGACATCTACATTAGCTAATGGATTTCGGCATCAGTGAATCAAACTGAAAAAAATAATCCAAAAATTGAATTTGCTTTTGCATTGGAACAGCCCCAAGGAAATATCATCATTGCTGAGTGTCCATATTTCAAGGTAACCAAAGTTGGTGCTTTTCAAAATCAGCATTACACTAATTAATGTTGTCATGTGGCAATAGCCTATGAAAAGTAGTAAGTGATCTATTTAGTTCTGTATTTAGCAACAGAAAAACATGGGGAGGGAGGTATGGAAAAATATTGGTGTTCCTGTCAAAAGGCCCTTTATGGCTTGGGTCATTTGATCATCTGAATTTCTGAATATGTCTTTGAAGTATGGATCCTTTTTTATTTCAAATTTATTCCTTCTAAATGCTCTTAGCATCTCCCTCTGTGCAAGATTAAAATTTTACCTGGCAACCATAGCTTGCTCTCTTGGGGTTTAGAAGGGCCTAACTCAGAGGACTTCTGTGAGGATTAAATGACTTTATACATACAAAATGTTTAAAATAGTGTCTGACACATAGTGAGCATTCTGTAAGAATTAGGTGTTATCATTGCTACTATTATCTTTGTAATCATTAATATTCGATTGAGAAATGAAATTCATTTATGGTATATCATTTTCTAATGAAAAGAAATGAAAGCACATAATGTTTTTATTTAGCGAGGTCTGCGTGAATTACTTCATGATTATAATTTCTATGCTTAAAAATGAAATTAGTATCATTAGGTATTAGTGAGGCCTTAAACCCTAAAAAAATGTGGATTATTTTGCCCAAGATGGATGGGAATGATAAAAGTAAAGACATATTGATTTTTTTTCTTTTATTCCATTTTTTAAAGTTTATGATTGTATCCCAAATCTTCTTGATGCAAAAAAAAAAAGTATTCACCTTGTAGAAATAATTTTTTCTTACAGGATAAAATGTTAGAGATCATTGGATAATTTAGAGATATTAGACATATCTAGTATTTAGATAGATAGATATTATTTACTATTCTATAGATAGTAAATTTATTCCCACTTAGATAACTTAATCCTTCTTTAAAAAGTTTATACAGTGGCATTGTAAATCCTATGTTTTATAATCCCTTAGAGATATTCAGTTGCTCAATAGTCATTTAATATTGACTCTCAGAGTACATTAAAATAAGTTAATTCTCTCAACAGGCATTAATTCTGAAGTATCAGCCTTATAGTTCACATTAGGAAGAGAAAGGTGGCAAAGTTCCTGCTTTCAAAGAACTCATAATCTAGGAAGGGATACGTGTATAAATAAAATCAATCATAATACACTGGGATAAGTACAGTAAGAGGACTGCAGAGGTATGACTATTTTTTTGGTATGTTTCTTTTTTAATGAATTTTTATCCCAATGTCTTAGTTTTCTTTTTTGCCATTAAAAAAGTAACAAATCCAGTGGCTTAACCCAACACCCATTTGTTACATCAGAGTTCTGTACATTGGAAGTCTGGGTGAGTCTGAAAGGCTCCTCTGCTTAGGGTTGCATAAGACACAATCAAGATGTCTGTGAGTCAGGCTACTATCTGGAGGCCCTGGAGAAGAATCCACTTCCAAGTTCAGGCAGATTGTTGGCAGAATGCAGTTCCTTGAGGCTATGGGACTAAGGTCCCTGTTTCTTTTCTGACTATCAGCTGGAGATCACTCTTGGCTGCTAAAGGCTGGCCCTCTTCACTGGCAATTCACAGCATGGGTGTCTGCTTTCTTCCATACCAGCCGAGCATGTCTCCCTGACTTTGTCTTCTGAGTTTCTTTCTTGTCCTTGATTTGTTTTAAGGGTTCGTGTGGTTATGTTGGGTCCATCTGGATAATCCAGGATAAGCTCTCTATTTTAAGTTCAATTGTTTAGTAACTTCACTTACATCTACCAAGTCCCTTTTGCCATGTAAGCTAATATATTCTCAAAGGTGATATGTCATCATATTCACAGTTCCCAGGAATTAGGGCAGGACATCTTTGGAGGCCATTTTTCTGCCTACTATACCTAATAATAGTTGTTTTAGTTTTAAAAGTCAAATAGCGTTAAAAGACAGAAGGGAAAAAAGAGGTCCTATACCCTCCCTCATTCTGTATTCTGTTCCTCCAGATCCACTATGTTCAATTATTTTGCTATTTCTTCTAAATGTTGCCTCTACATTTAGAAACTGCATTTACTAACAATTGGACTTCTAGTTTGAGATAAGATGTGATAGACTCATTCTCCTTGCTCCTCTCTACTAAGTACAACTAAAAAACCTGGAACTATTACAGCAAGGGGGAGAGGGTATAGCTCAGTGGTAAGGTGTGTGCCTAGCATGCGCAGGGTCCTGGGTTCAATCCCTAATACCTCTGCTAAATAAGTGAATGAATAAATACAACCTAATTACCTCCCCTGCCTCCAAAAAAAGTATACAGTGCTATATGTCAGTTACATCTCAATAAAACTAGAAGGGAAAAAAAATTTAAAAAAGAAATATTACAGCAGACAATCATAGTAGGATCCTAAATCCTGAAGTGTGGAAAGAAGGCAGACCAAGTCACCAGCTAGAGACCCCAGGACTTAAAGAAAAGACAAGGGCCTGGCATCTCCCACTTCACCCCATGAACAATCAGGGAAGGAGGCCAGACTAGCACATTCTAACTACACAGGCAGCACCAGCAGGGACCGGGGGGAAGCCTTCCTGGTACCTGGTGGTGCAGAGAAGAAGTTTCTACCTTCACAGGCCCAACCTCTCCCCCTCTCCACCTAAAGCTACCAGGCCCAGGGAGCTCATCTCTCCCACTCCAGGCGACAGAAGCAGAAATCAAACAAGAGATGCAATGGCACCAAATAAAGGAAGCCAGCCAGAATCACAGGGAATGGGCTCTGAAAACTAAGTTGTCATGGAAACACGGCCCATAAAAGTAGACCAGGACCTGTATGCTAAACCTAAGCAGGGTGACTGCTCACTAAAATAGAAGATTTAAATAGAATTTAGAATCTCCTAATATCCCAAATTTTGATGAATCACCTGACATACCAGAATAGATAAACAAGATTGTACTGTACAGCACAGGGAAATATATACAAGATCTGGTGGTAGCTCACAGAGAAAAAAAATGTGACAATGAGTATATGTATGCTCATGTATAACTGAAAAATTGTGCTCTACACTGGAATTTGACAGAACATTATAAAATGACTATAACTCAATAAAAAAATGTTTAAAAAAAATAGGAAGCAATCTCAACTTGAAAGAGAAAGACAATCAAAAGACACTGAGATGGGGGGAGGGTACAGCTCAAGTGGTAGACTGCATGCTTAACATACACAGGGTCTTGAGTTCAATTCCCAGCACCTCCTCTAAACATACATACATACATAAACCTAATTACCTTCCCCTTCCAAAAAAAATAAATAAATAAATAAATAATTTTATAGAAGACACTGAGATGGAATCAGATGTTGGAATTATTTGACACATTTTAAAGCAGCCCTAATAAATATAAGAATGCTATAAATACTCTTGAAACAACTAAAAACTAGAAATATCACAAAAGAGAAGATACAAAAAACCAAAAATTACAAAACTGAAAATCACAATAACTAAAATAAAGTTTCACCACACTTATTTAACATAGTATTAGAAATTTTAGCCAGCGCAGTAAGGCAAGGGAAAAAAAGAAAAAGCATATAGATTGGAAAAGGAGAAATCTGTCTCTATTTGCAGATGACATGACATGAATGTACACATAGAAAACATCAAGGCCTCTACAGAAAAAGACTCCTATAACAAGTGAGCAAGTTCAGCCAGGTGGTAGAACACAAGATCGACACATAAAAATCAATTACATTTCTACATACTAGTGATGAATGTGTTGTGAACACCAAAATTTAAAAAAACACAGTAACATTTACAGTTGTTTCAAAGAAAGTGAAACATTTAGGTACAAATCTAACAGAGGATGCAGAAGAGCCGTATGCTGAAAATTACAGAACGCTAATCAAATAAATCAAAGACAACCTAAATAAAAAGTTCATGGATTGGAAGGCAGTAAGGATGTCAGTTCTCCCCAAACTGATCTATAGGTTTAACAAAATTCCACCAAAGTTTTTTGTAGATATAGAAATTATTTTAAAATTTATGTGGAAGTTAAAGGACCTAGAGTAGTTAAAACAAGTTTGAAAAAGAATGAAGTGGGAGAAAAAAAGCTACAGTAATGAAAACAAAATGGTACTGGCAAAGGGACAGACGCATAATTCAATGGAACCCAATGGAAACAGAAATAGCCCCACACGAGCATGACCAATTGACTTTTGACAAAGATCTAAAAGTGAATTCAATGGAGGAGTGATAGCCTTTTCAAAAAGTGGTGCCACAGCAACTGGACAGCTATAGGCAGACAAACAAACAAATGAAAAACACAAATCTTTCCATTTAAAAAAGAAAGAAAAATAGAAAATCTTCAGGACCTACGGCCTGTGAAGAGTCTTATTTTTGACATGAAAAGCATGCTCTGTAGAATGGGAAACTGATCAATTAAATTTCTTTAAAAATAAAAACTTTTTCTCTGCAAAAGACCCTTTTTAGAGGATAAAAAGACAGTAACATACATGTTGAAAGAAAATATGTATAAACCACACATGGAGCAAAGGACCGACAACTAGAATATATAAAGAACTCTCAAACTCGCCAGTAAAAAATATACATATATGCAATCCAGTTAGAAAATGGGCAATAGACACAAACAGACATTTTACTGAAGAGGATACACAGATGGCAAATAAACACATGCAAAGATGGTCAGCATCTTTAGCCATTAAAAGAAGACAAATTAAAACTGCAGTGAAACACCACCACACACCTGTCAGAATGACTAAAACAAAAAGAAGTGGTAACAACAAAGGCTAACAAGGATGTAGAAAATCTACATCACACGTGCAATGTTGGTAGGAGTGTAAACTGGCACAACTGCTCTGGAAAGGAGTAAGGCAGCTACTTATAAAACTGGGTGAAGTGTACATGAGACTTCTCTGGACATTTTGGGACAAATTTCTATGAATTTATCATTCTAAAGCAAAAACATTTTTTTAAATATATTTACCATTATATTTTGTGTCTCATGTTTAAACATTTTCAACCTACTTCCTATCATAGAAAATGAAGATTTTAGCTTTCTTTATTTCTGCTTTCCCCTTCATCCCACATTGCCCCATTTACAGTTATTACCACTATTATATATTATTATCACTATGACTGGTTAAATCTGTATGGAGTATTTTTATTGCTGTGATGACATAAATATTATTAACTGCTCAATGAAGTGGTCTATTACTATGACATTTCTTTTCTTATACAAATTTTCATTTGCTTCTATGACTATAGGACTAAGCCTTCTTCTGACCCTTTCCAAAGTTCTATGCAATACTGCACATGGAAAACCTGTCAGATAACCAATTCTACTTGTTTCCCATTTCCTCCTTGGAGTCTTTTCTGAGATTTTCTGTCTTATACTCCACCTGGAGGCCGGTCTACCTGGATCCTGCTGCACAGTGGACATCCTGGAAATTCTGTCACCATTCTAGGAATTCACCTCATCTTTCTCCTATGCTGGATGATTCCACTCTCACAATGCCATGTTTTCCTGTCTTCATATACTCCCTTTTTTGTTTTTGATGGTGCAAACCTCCCAGCAACTTCTTGAGAAGGGCATGCAGACTGAGATCTTCTATGACTTTTCCTTTATCCTCACATCTCACTGATCATTGAGTTGGACATACAATTCTATGTTGAAAATAATTTTCCCCTCAGAATTTAGAAGGCATTAACCCATTATCTACAAACTTTTATTCTGAACACAAAATCCTTATATATACCATTTTTACTGTCTTTTAAATTGATATTTTATCATTGGTGTTTGCAAATTCATGACAGCTTGTTTTGGTGAATTCTTAGTAGGCCTTTGCAACTAGAAAATTCATATCCTAAGAAATGTTGTTCTGTTATTTCTTTGATAATTTCCTTTTTTTTTTTTTTTTGATTTCCTGTTCTTTTCCCCCAAACTTCCATTGTTTAGATAATATCTTCTAGACTGATACTTTAAATTTTATTTCTTCTATTTTTATCTTTTTTCTTTCTTGGGGATGATTTTATTAACTTTATCTTCTAAACAATGTTCTTTTACTTTGAGTATTATATTTTAATTTCTAGGAACTCTTTCTTACTTTCTGACTGTTCAGTTTTAAAGGTGCCTGATCACTTCTCATGGATACAGTGTCTTTCTTTATCTCTGTGAGTATTAATTTTAATCTCTTACAAATTTTCTTCTACTCCTTATATTGCCTCTGTTTCTTCCAAGGATTTCTTTTCTTTTTGATTTTTTGTTTTGATTTCTCTCTTTTATTTTGGAATTACTGTGTACATATTTAGGGCTTCCTGATTGATATATATTGCTCTAAAGTAACTGGAAGGTATTCCAGCCTTTATATTTGCCTTCCCCAAATTTCAATATATGTAGGTCTTTTTTCTCTGTCAGTTATGTTTTTCCCCTCCAGAGAAGAATCCTCCAGGCCACTATCAGGGATATATAAGCCTAGCTACTGACATTTTGAAGCTAGATGAACGAAGGGGACTAGGACGGGAAATCGTACCTTCCATTTGTAGACTTTAACTTCACCACTCTGTTTTAAGTACAGAGCTTCACCTCTTTGTTGAGTGTCCCCAAATCCATAGCTTCTGTGTTTTAATTTTTCAAAAGAATATACCTCCAACGCCCTTCACTGGTGGAGAAAGGGACCTAGGTGAACTGAGCTCTTTTTTGTAGACATCTAGGTAGCCCTCTTGTTGTCAGCCCAGTCATAAATCTCAAGAACTTTTTTTCACTTGGAAAAGAAAAAAAAAAAAAAAAAAACAGGAATGCAATTATTAACCCAGTCCCTATTACATCTCTGACACTGTGCTGTCATTGTATTTACGTTGTCCCATTTAATCCTCTCTACTACCTTATGAGATACATCATACCTACTTTAAAGAAGCTGACGTACAAAGAGGCTAATGAAGTTTCCCAGTGTCACACAGCTAGCACTTGGGAAATTCGCTTTCATTTCATTTGGAGCCCCTTATTCTCCTATCAAAGTTTGTGCAAAGGTTCTAATGGAGGGCACTAGAGTATTAGGAATGTCCCTCTGGATTTTATTCATCAGCCCATAGTAATGACTTCTTAGATGCTCCTTGACCTGAAACACATGATCCCACCTGCTGATCCCCTGGGGCACAGGCATCTTTTCTAAACGGGTAAAGGCAATGGCTGCCATCCATGCAACTCAGCCGTGCTGCACCTTCTGTCTGTGGTCTGGGAACTTCCTGGAGGGCAGTCTTTAGTTGGACATGAGATCATAGACCATGAGAGCAAAGAAGAACCATAGCCTATTTCTCAATTTAGGAACATTCATGAGGAAATGAATTAGCCTGACTATTTTTTGAAATGGGAAATGGAAAAATAAAGAGTGAACAAATTAATAGCTTGATAAATTATTGTGCTACACACAGATTACTTAAAAAAAAATCTGGTCACTTCAGCACTCTCTACAATGCCACTGATTTTTTAAATTATGTCTTTTATTTTTCATTGAGGCCACTTGCAACTGTACTATGTGAATTGCATTTTTTTTTTTTTTGAGCTTTGAAATTTCTCTAGAAGACTTCCCTTCCAGATGTTTCACGATGCTGTGTCATGACTGTTTTCTTCTCTGAACTTCTTGAAATCTACTTCCTAAAGCAAACTTTAGACTATGCTGGATCTTTCCCTGGCTATGAGATCAGCTAACAAACACAGCAGCTTCTGCCCAAAGGCAAATCTCTTTCCTTTCACTATATGTTGAAGTCCCAAATATTATTCCCCTAGATACTTTACCTTCTTCTCAGGAATGAAACTGTCTAAAAGACAGTGAAGAATTTGTCAGAAACTGTTCTCTGAGCCAAAGGAGTGTTTTGACAGAGGTTCTGGGTTCACTTTGTGTCTTTTCTCGGTCAGGATGTGTCATTCATTTCTGTTGCTGGTCCCTGCTGCTTGTAGAGGACACTCACTGTGCAGCCACCTCCCTCCTGCCTTCCTCATGAAAATGGACTCGAAAATGTAATGTGCAGATTTCCACTGTGAATACATTCTTGATACACAGAACTCCAAATCCCAGCCTAAAAGATGCGTTTTTTCCATATAAGGCTCACACGTAAATCACCATATTTCAATCTTGAGTTTCAACCCAGCAAGTCTTAGTAATCCTTATAAGATTAATGGTTATTATGAGGTAATAATCTCAATTTCATAACTTACTATATAGTATACATTTTCTTAGCCTCTTTATTACTTTTTTTTTTTTTTTAAGAATTACCGGATACTTGGTTTATCTTCCCTTCTTCATTTTATCTCAATGTATTTTCACTTACTCTCTCCCTGGTTTGGTATTGTTTAATTGACAAATATACTATCCAGTAGACCCTAACTTCTCAAAGCTCACAGTACATAATGAGCACCCGCAGAACAAATTTATAGAGTTGCAAATTCAGGGGTTCCCAATCCCCTTTTCCCAATGGGCTCAGTAGGTTTATGACTGGGCCCAGGAATCAGAATTCCAGACAATAATTCTGATGCAGACTACCCTTTGAGAAGTACCATTCCAGACACACAAATGTTCCCCCTTAAGCAAGACAGGCTACTCTATCCAAGAACCCATTACTCTAGTATCTTAAGCTATTGTCCAGAAATCCAAAAGACTGCCAATACCATCTGTGTAGCCAAATGTTCAGCTCCAAGACAACGTTCCTCTTCTAAAATCTTATAGATAGAAAATTATGTTGAAAATACCACCTAGGATCTGTAGTTCCTTTACTTCCTTTAATTTCCTACCCAACACTTCAGAAAGAACTTGATTTTCTTATGTCTTTAATCTTGACACAAGTCAGTAAGAGTGAGAAATACTTAGCCATCTTGCTAAAGCTATCCTTTGGGGGAAAAAAAAAACACAACTCCTAAATGATAAGGATGTTTACATTCATCTGCATCTCAATGAATCAGCAGAAAGTTACCAACAGCCATGCCAGCTTATCCCTGCCTCCTATGATCAATGTCAAGCTTTCCCTTTCCCAACAGTGCTTGAAAATCATACTTACTGGATCATGTGTTTTCCAAAAGATCTGAAGTCTCTAAATCAGTAGTTCTAAACCAAGTGCAGTATTGACCCAGGGGACATTTGGCAATGTCTGGAGACATGTGTGATTGTCATGAGTGGAGAGAGGGGAGCTACTGGTATCTAGTGAGTAGAGGCCAAGGATGTTGCTAAACACCTACAGTGCACAGAAAATAAGTGTAAATTGTACTGATACTGAGAAACTCCGTTCTATATAAAACAAGTTTCAAACCTGCCAAGAATACACAATAATGAGCACACACTCTTTAACCATTTTTGTTGCTTATTAAACATATACATCCCATTAGATCGGTGTCATAGCTTCTCCAACTTCATGTCGTGTCGACTGAAACAAAATGCACAACCTAATTGTGTTTTACTCAGCAGAACTGCTAAGGACTTAAGCTCAGAAGACAGCCTCTGAGATGGCTCTGAGGGACTGCTCCAATGAGGTAAGGGAGGAGGCAGGATATATAGGAGCTCAAACAAAAAAACCCTAGACCTTCAGTATGGCTAGTCGCTGAAGAACCTACAGGATACACTTTTCTTTATCACTAATCTGCCAACACAGAGAAGACATCCAGCTGCTTCCCTCTTCTTTTGGAAAGGAACCAGCTTGAATTAGTTCACAATTAGTTAGTTTACCTCGGGTGAGAAGAACTTAGTGTGCATCAGTCAAAGCTCTGCATTGTTGGCCTCAACGTCCACTGAGGGAACAGAATGCTCTACAGGGGTGCAACTCAAAAGCTGGTCTGCCTTCCGGCCCCGAGGGCAACACCTGTGGCTTGTTAGCAATGCAGATCAGGGGCCTCCCAGGACTGCAGTGGTTCTCAAATTTCTGCATGCATAAAAGCCACCTGGAAGGCTTGTTAAAGATCCCTGGATTGCGCCCCAGAGATATAGTAGATCTGGGACGGGGCCCAAGAATCTGCTTTTCTAACAAGTTGCAAGGTGGTGCTATTCTAAAGACCACATTAGGGCTGCTTTTAACCTTTATCTTATCTGGCAGAAAGCTCAGCTGCTTTCAGTTGCAAATAACAGAAACTGGCTTAAATAACAAAGGGAATTTTGTCCTCCTACAAGTTGTAGTTGAGAGGTTTGAGGGCTTCAGCTGTAGCCCAATTAGGATGCCAGCTCCCCGGTTCTTTCCAAATCAACGACCTCTTTTTGAATATAACTGAAAACTGTGCCGCTGTCAGGTGTGGGTGTACTTAGCAACTCATCACCACTCCTCAAATTCATCTCTAACCATGCCCACAGAGCATTTTTAAGCACATTTCAGGGCCTCAAAAAAAAGTAAGTGTTCATCTCTGTCCTTCTTTGAAGATGTCTATTATTTCTACGTGGAACAATTTTTTTTCCCACTTCCACATCCCTTTCCTGTACCGGAATAAGTCCTATGTGCTGCGTAGTGAGTGGAGAACAAATCAGACAGGGTCCTTTAAAAAGCTTTACAGTCCAGCTCAGAAGACTTTCGAAATTTTCTTCACCATCTCTAACATCCTTTCCCCAAACCAACTTAGGAATCCTTGCTACTCCAGTCCATCCTCTTACACAGTGTGTTACATTACACTGTGTCTATACTATAAATACTGTGTATTTAGAAAAATATGGATAAGTATAAAGTAGGCTCAATTATGTAGAAATGGTACCCATGTGGATGAAAATGTCACCTGCCAGATGATCAAACAAAGGATGCCGTGGCCACCAAGCCTTCAGCCCCTGCAGCCGCCCCAGTGATGCACCCTCAGGGGACGCAGGATGGGAAAGAACAGAACACTGGCCTGTCGACAAAAAATTAATCAGTTGATCTAAGAAAGGAACAGAAAATTTTATTCGAGCCAGACTTGAGGATTATTATCTGAGAAGCACATCTCAGAAAGTTCTGAGAACTGTTCTGCTGGTTAGAAATTATCGCCTGAAATAAAATCTCACAACGTGAGAGTTGTGGGTTAAGTTTTATTTGGGGCAAAAGGAGGACTAAAGCCTGGGAGACAGCATCCCAGAAAGCTCTGAGGAACTGTTCCAATGAGGCAGGGGAAAAACTCAGTATTACATATGATTTCAGTGAAGGGGGGACGTGCAGTCAGGCACACATTTAGGCAGAGGTTTGCTGCTAATCACAAGGAGCAGATGTCACCGTTAATGATTTTAGTGTTTTTCTAGATATGAGGAGATGCAAAAATTGGGCTCATAAAATCTTCTCCTGCAAATATCTGTCTATCTGAAGGCCTGTTCAGCCAGTTTTCCCAGAGCACAGAGTGCCTCACTCCTGACCTGCATCCTGAGCTCCTTTCAGGGAATGTTGGAGGTCAGCGGCTGCAGTGGCTTATGATTTAGTCCAAGCAGAGGTAGATGGCAAGTGCCAATTTTTAGTCAGCAAAATCAAGGCACAATTTTGTGGGAGCCCATGGCTGGGTTAACAAATTGTAACAGATTCCAGCCACTTATCTCCTTAAAGAAGATGTGCTTAGTAACTGCCTTGAGGTTCCAGCAATGACCCAGGCCCCTGGCTATAAACGCTGGGCATGCCTGCTGTTAGCCTTCTATCCCCAAAACAGCCTTGGTCTGGAATGGTAAAAAGCTGCAGACTCAGAGGTGAGAAGGCTGGTTAGCCAAAGACGGGTAAGATCCCCTGAGGGGGCAACCTAAGACAGGCACAGTCCTGAGTCCAAGAAAAATCTTGTTAAGCAGCTGATTCTCATACGTTCCATCCTGATAAGCTGAAAGGCTCAACACAAACATGATTCACCAAAAAGGGTCTTCTGACCTTGAGCCAAACACCAACAACAAATAAAGCCTTTGTATTCATTGTGATCCCACCCTGTCCTTCCCTAAATTCCTGCTTCGACTGTATTCAATAAATATGAGAGATTTGAGAGGCTCATGGAGTTGGCTCCTGACTCCCTCTCGCTCTCTTGACTTTTCCCCAGAGTCTTGAGTAATTCATTCCGTCTCGGTGGGATTTCTGCTGGCCAGAACCCACAACTGGTGATGAACCCACACAATTTTATAAGATTTTTGAGACAGAGGGCTACATATCAAATGATGTATTATTGACAGTTTACATAATCCAGATCTAAGCATCATCCTGGTGGGTCACCTGAGCCCTTACACGCTCAACAAGGAATGTTAACTTTTAAGAAGTTGTCTCGTTGATGCTAGAATATTGCTCTTTTTGGTTGAGCAGGTAATTCTTGCCGATGGGGGGCATCCTTCATAATAAACTCCTTTCTATCCTTACACTTCATCTCTGGTAAGTTCTTTTTCCAACCTGTGTGTCACTGGCTCACCAACCGGCCGCCCCATTGTGTCACGCAGTATTTGGTGGCCCAGACAGACACCCCTCGCTTGTGTGGCCTGCTGTTGCCTCTGGCAGTGTGCCCTGATAAACTCCTTTCTATGTACTTTATTGGGTACATCCTTTCACTGAAGCCATGTCACCACATCCCCATACAGACCACCCCACTGTGTCCCACAACAGTTTGGTGGTCACATCATGCAGATACGCAATGCACAGTAAGGGGAGAGGAAGCCAAAGGGCAGACGAGAATTCTTTTTTTTTTTTTTTTTTTTTGGAGGGGAGGTAATTAGATTTACTTAATAATTTTTTTCATGGAGGTACTGGGGATTGAACTGAGGACCTTGTGCATGCTAAGCACCCACCCTACCACTGAGCTATACCCACCACCAAGAAGTTTTTATGTTTAAATTTTTCTTATCTTGCCATAAAATGCGAAATTTTATTTCACAGGCCTTAGATAGCTAACGTGCATATCAAAGGAATGATTTCTGTGAGCCCTGATTCTTGCATCTTCCCATACCAAGAAAAGCACTAAATTCATTACCTTGTGATGTCTGGTTTTCTTTGATTAACAGCAGTTTTGATGTTCCAAGTACCTGGTTTTTGTTGCAAAACTCCTATATATCCTGGCTCCTCCCTTACCTCTTCGGAGTAGTGTCTCAGAGCTACCGGAGAGGCTGTTTTCTGGGCTTAAAAGTCCTCAGTTTTGTCTGCCAACTAAAACGTAATTCCCAATGTTTAGGCTATGCATGTTTTTTTCAGTCAACACCCAAACGCTAGGCTCGCTTCTTGGTGGGTGTTTAGCCACAAAGACACAACCAAGCCAAAGTGCGGGAGAAGGAAGGACTTGCTACTTGTAGCAAGTAAGGAGAATGCCTGGGATCTTTCCCAAAGCAGTGCCTCCCAGAACAGCAAAACTGGGGTCAGAAAAGGTCAATTCCATCATCCCTTACATGCCTGTTGATCTGGTAGTTGAGTGTCCAAGGAGGGGATTTAAATTCTGCGAAACAGCTCAAGACAGTGTTTTAGGCTGGTCTTTACTATTGAAAGAGAACTGAGAGTCCTTACAACTGATACATTATCTTTGTTCTTGTTATTTCTCTTGCCTAATAACAGTCCTTTGTTCCTGCGTTCTTTATTCCTCCGAAGATCATTCATACTGAGACCCCTTCAAGGGCAAGCATTGTGGTCAGGCTTAGATCACAAAATGGTTAGGCCAAAAAAAGGCTTCTCTTATGTCAAGAAAGCTGTGCCTGATTCTCTTTCTCTGGGGACCCCCTACCCTATTTACTTACAGAAAGAGATAGCTGGGGGTACGTGACAATGTGGCCATGAAGGCCATGGGTCTTTGTAAGTTGGACCAGGTATCCATTCAACTGATCTTAGTAGGATACTTTCATTTTGAAATATGAAACACACGGTAATAAAGATTGGGAAAACATAAAAATCCCATAAAAGAAATCATATTATGTTTTATTAAATCCAAATCTTAAAATAATCTGATGGCGTCTTGAGAAATCAGTAACACTGTGAAGTATTCTTTTTTAATAACACTCTTCTGCCTTGGGACAGTTAACTATATTAACTGTTGTATCTCCATGTAAGCGAAAAGAAGAGAAAAAGCCACGAGGGCCTGGACTGGACATGTCTTCAGTTAAGTAAACCCTCTGAAGTGTACAGAGATGATTTATAACTCCATCTGAGCCGTTTGCTTTACTGATGCTCTTCCTCCTTCCATCCAGCCTGGTAACATCCTGACAAAGAAACCAAATGACTCAGACTGCGTGTGCATGGTGTGAGCGTCTAGTTTATCTGGAGGCCTTCGTGTTCTTCCCTTGTGCACGTCTAATAATCACCTCTCAAGGTCAAGGAGAGGGGAGCACACACTGTTGAGCAAATGGGAAATAAAACTAGGAAATAAAACTTTTTGGAGAGAAGGCAGAAAAGGAGAATCTGTGCACCCCCTCCCCCACCTTGCCTCTAGGTTGCTCCTTTTTGTCCTTTTCTTCTCTCAGCTCATGAACTCGGGCATTGGCATAGCCAAGATGACTTTTAATGGTTGCATTTTAATCTGTTGCTGTGAACAGTAATGATGGAGACTGTGATCTGGTGACTTGGACAAGGGCCAAGAAAGTGGTAAGACTGTATAGTGAGAAACACAGCCCGGCCTTCCATTGTTTGGGTCTTTCGCACTGGACAGATGGGCGAACCACAGGTAAAGGAAAGCAGTGAGACCCCTGCTGGGCTAATTCTTTAGGAGGGGATCAATATTTTGTGGGTCCAAAAGTTCTTGTAATTTGGGGCATCTAAGAAAAAAGGACACAAAGTAACAAGAAAAATGTGTCACAAAGTGTTTAGAAAATGACAAAAGAAATGGGGAAAATTTCAAATGTAAAGTGCTGACAGATGCTACAAGCATCACAAAATCTGGAAACATAACATAATATCCTTTCTTTTCTTTCTGTTTTACGTCTGCGTGAGATGATGGTTATTCACTGAATTGGTTCTCTCCTTTCCATCCCATTTAAACATTTTGAAAGAGTTACCTTCTTTCCCGCCACACCTCGATTTTCTCACTTTCTCATTAAAATGAATAAAGCATCATTCTCGTGGATATTTATATTTCCAAATTTACAAGGTTAAATAAAGGTCAGGCCCTGAGCCTAGTAAATTCAATAAGGTTGCCACCATATGAGTGTTCTTAGAGTCAGCCAGCCCTTTTTGTAGCATTTGGGAAATGAAGAGATGCTAAGATAGCTATAGTACTTAGATAAATAATAATTAACATACTACTTATTTAATAAATATTAAATGAAAATTTAAGACTGAGGTTAATACTCCAGTACTGGAGAAAGTATGGAGAAACAGGTTTTCTTATACAGCATTAGACAGAATGTAAATTGGTAAAACTTTCCTCAGAGCCGGATGACAATATGTACAAAGAAGCTTAATAAATGGAAGGCGTACCCTAACCACAGCACTTCTACAGAATTATTCCAGGGAAATAAACAATTTTGGTCAAAATAATGTGGAAACATAACATAATATTCTTAATAAACTGTGTCTCCCACTGATACGATACTTTTCTCCCCACGCATATATCCAATTCCTGGTGCGATACATGGAGGATTTTTATATACCACATAACTCTGGCCCTGCAGGTTCTGGCATGAAAAGAGGCAATAGACTTAACTGATGTGGTTAAAATGTATTATGACTACAAGTTTTACAAGGCATATTAACATATTGATAGTGTTTCTAGAAGGCAGCCTGCAAAGGCCTAATGTGTCTCCCCAAAATTCATACATTAAATCCTAACTCCCAATGTAATGGTATTAGGAGGTGGGGCCTTTGGTGATTAGGTGATTAGGTCATTAGGGTGGAGCCCTCCTGAATGGGGTTAGTACATTTATAAAAAAGACCCCGAGAGCTCCCTTGCCCCTCCCTTGCCCCAGGTGAGAACACAATAAAAAGACAGCTATGAGCCAGCGCACAAGCTCTCAGCAGACACCAAACCTGCCCGCACCTTGATCTTGGACCTTTTAGCATCCAGATCTGTGAGACAGGAATTTCTGTTGTGCGTAGGTCACCCAGTCTACAGTAGTTTGTTACAGCAGCCCTGAACAGGCTGAGACAGGGGAGACAAGGGAGGGGCCCTGATGTTTCAGTTGATTAGCTTCTCAGTAAATCCACCTCATGTGCTAAGTGTACTTGGCTAGGAACTCGACTGTTAAAATTCAGCGACTATTTTGAGATCCTGCAATAGGAAAACTGGAGAGAGCTATGAGGCCCATGACAATGTGGAAGGGACACTATTAAAAATATTTTTATACTTTACTCTTAGAATTTTGATCTATGGGAACACTTTGAACATGTTCAAAAAATAAGTGAATCATTTTTAAGTAAAATTTTAAAAAGAAACCTATGAGACGTGGTTCTAACTCTTACCTTCTTCAAATTAAGCTGGGGTGGAGGGAGAAAAAACAAACTGAGAAGTTTGAGAACTCTCAGGAATCCAACGGAGCTATAGATCTGGTCCCTGTGAAAGTGTCAGGGCAACTCAGGCTTAGTTCTGAGCTGAAGGAAAGAGGATGAGGCCGAACAGGATACAGGGCTAATCAAGAGGGGTCCTGGTGGCCTCAGATCAGTGCATCCAGAAAAGTTTTTTCATAAAGTCCTGTTTAGAGGGAGAGTGAAGGCCCAGCCGAGCTACTTGGTGCTAAGCAGGAGTCCTGCAACGGGGAGGCCGTGCGAGGCCCAGCTGAAGGGGCTGAGCCCAGGGATGAGAGCAAGGAGTCTGCCTCCAAGAAGACCTGCATGCCCCTGGCTTGCTCCACACACACTGCAGTCTGGGTGGCCCAGCTCCAGACAGGTTCTGCACCCGATGGGAAACAGCCTTATGGCCTAGGTGGCTGACAGGCTTCCTCATCGCTCCTGTAGGAGCTCCTGGCCTACACCGTCTGTAAACACAATAAAAGAGGTGTCATTTTAAGCCACACCTTTTGAGGCAGTGCAGTCACCAGAACACTTACCTCCATCCATTTATTTCTGAAGCAAGATACTAGGTAGGCACTCGGAGCATAAATTATTTTTAACGTACATTATTTTAAATTATTTAAATTATTTTTACAGTTGGAATTTTTTTTTGTCCAAAGGCCTGGCTTAGTTCCCTCAGTGCACTACAGCACACTGTCAGGTGAAGCAGTGGGACCCCCAGAGACCAGCCCTTGCTCTAACCTCTGGGATGCCGGCTGCGTCCCAGCCTTACTGTACACACACACTCCAGGAGTGCCAACCTCCCACTGCCTCGCCAACCCTGCTGTGTGTGGTTTCTCTCTATCCTGTGTGCACACTATTCCTCTCACCAGGAGAAGTCTCCTCTGCACCTCCTCCAGTCACTCTCCTCCCCTCAATCACCACCTTCATCCTTATCCAGCTCTCTACAGGGGAAGTGATCCTTTTCTGACTGCACAGCCTCTGCTTTTGTCAGTGTGAGTGACCAGCAGACTGCATGATACTGCCTTTCTGCATAACTCCCTTACAAGACTATGAAATTGTGAAAGGACTTCAGTCTTAAATGGAACAGAAAATAAGAAATGGAGAATCTCATGCATGCAGCCTCAGAAGAAAAGAACTGTGACTGATTTTCAAATATGCCTGATTGACCGAAGACTAAGAGTTGTCTCCTGCCCTGTAAACATCTGCTGTGAATCCGTTTCCATTCTCAAGCCAGTGAACTTACTGCCAGGACTCTGGTTGGACTTCCCTTGCTCTGCACTCTGGTCCATAAACACAGCCTGCCCCAAATCCTCTTGGATTCTTCTGTGACTTCCTACAGCATGTGTTTCCCGAATTGCAATTCCTTTGCTATTTCCAAATAAGCTTAATTTCTGGTCATCTGAGCTTGCTCCAATTTACCTCTTAATTTAGGCTGACAAAATCCTCAAACATATGGAAAAGTTCTTGCTCAGTGTCGTACCCTAAAGCTCCACATGCACACAGGATTTGCTACACAGTAAGTGCCCATTATTTACTCACCAAAAGAATGAATGAACTATAACATGTCCTTAACTACTTCAGGGATTCAGTTCAGGGACTCTTTACCCCAATTTAGTTTTAGTATGTGTTGACCAAATGGAACTGGACCTTCACTGCATTCTCAGAGAAAAGCAGAAAGCGTTCTGTGAACCAGTATCAAGACTTGGGCTGGTGAAAGCCACTGGATATATTGATCTGGTCATACAAAGCCGATGGTCATAAGGACCTGGCTCCTGACATTCTATGACCCCCTATATAGTCCAATATAAAGTGAAACCCAGCAATCCTGTTGGAAGTAATGATTTCATCCCTCAGTATCCCTGGGGGACCCTGGTTCCAGGACCCCCACTGATACCACAATTCGTGGATGTTCAAGTCCCTTCTATAAAACAGCACAGTGCAATGAATGTAGTCAGGTTTCCATATCTATAGATGCAAAACTCAGATACTGATGGCTGCCTGTATGTGAGGAAGATCTGAGCGCTCTGTCCTTAAGGCAGGGCTTAGACTAACCTGGACAGTGTGGGCCATGCCCCTGCTCTGTCGCCATAGCCTAGACCTTCAGGTGGCTGTGGTGAAGGGAAAGGTCTGGACCTACAAAGGCACTGAAAACACCAACCTGACCTTGAACAAGGCTGGGCAAGGGAGCTCAGTGGCCTAAGGTGGCTCGAAATCTATGATCAAATCACCGGGCCCACTGCTGGCCCTGCCACATGCCTCCTGTGGAATGCGGGCAGTCAAACCCTCTGATAAAATGAGGGCAATAGCAGTAACAACATCAGAAAAGTATCCTTGACATTAGCACGCTGATGCATGGGTAAAATGCCTGTCCTTTCACAAATGTCCATTATTGTCGCAAGCAAAAAGGCAGATAAAACACAGTAAAAACCTCAGTAAAAGATGGAGTCCTATCTTTATCAATTCAGCAAATATATGGCTGTATCATTTACCAATGGCCTCGGGCAGGTCACCTAATCTCTGCCCAGATACAAAATGGAGATAAAAGTTGCAGTAACCTACAATGTTAATACATGCGACATGCTTAACCTAGCACCTGGCATACACTAACTCCCCATCACAGATTAACAAAACACTGCTACAAACACTTAAATGCTCTTTGGGAGTTTAGGAGAGGGAAATCTTTTATATATTTTTTTAAATTTATTTTTCGCTTTGGAAGAATCAGAGGAGGCTTCGTGACGAATGAAGGATGTTGTCTGTGTCCTGAAATACAGGTATCCTTTTGACATAGAGAAAGACCTCGGAATTTTCTTCTAACCCAGTTAAGTGAAGGGCTACAGCTTGCCAGCTGGTTGTCCTTCTGAAAAAGTGAGGATGATAGTCTAACCTTCGCTACAGCACATGGTAGGAAAGAGGCAGTGAGCGGGGGCGGGGAGCAAGGGGAGGCACACTGAGGATTTCCAGTCTGCCCAGCTCTTGGCAGTTCACAAACTGAGACCCTTAGCGTCTTGTGGCAACTGGGCCCAAAGCCTTTGTCCCAGAGAAATTTCAAAGAGAAGAGCAAACTTCAGCTCTAAAACTGTTCAGTGACTCATCGGCTCTGCTTTGAGCAACAGGAAATAAGATAACCTTTCCTAAGTGAGGGTTAGGCGCACATGCGCACACACACACACATACACACAGTTTTATCTGCTCATCAGTGTGGGAATCCTACTCTGTCTGACTTTGACTCTACTCACGCCTCCTCCCGCCGGCAATTTCAGCCACTCCCAGAAAAGGGCCTTGCTGAAAGCAGTGTAACGCAAATGCCTTCTTTAAAAAAGGAAAGAAAGAAAAGGCAAGAGAAATCTTATTGAGTATCCCTGTGGACCTAACTGGCATTAAAATTATAAAGTGACCTTCATTCTATTTCATTGGCAAGAATTCTATTTTAAAAAGAAAATCTGTTAACGGTAAAGGGTTAGGAAAATAGTAATAAACTGAAAGAAAAAAAATCCCCTGGGGGAGTATTTACCACAGGGGAGAGCCACCCTCAGAGGAGTGAAGGAAACTGCTGGCTTCTCTGAGCCGCTGTGGAGGGTGGGGCGAGGGAATCAAGGTAGCCGCTCTCGCCTTGCTAACCGTGAACTTGAGGACTAGCTGGCCAGAGGGAGCTATGGGTGAGGTGTTGGGATGGGCCAGTCTTCTCAGAAAAGTGATTCCTCAAGTCTCCAGGTTCCTGGAGGTCACATGACAGGTTATTTCTTGGTGTCTAATCCGAAGACTTTGGAGCCAAAAACATCTCTCTGCCACCCCAGCCCCACCACCTACGGCCACCTCATTCTATTTCCTGTGCTTTGGGGCTTTTTGACTAAGAAAGAATTTTCACTTGAGTTTAAAGAAACAAAGACACACCTCTCCCAAATCCCAAATATACTTTAATTTCAGTCTTGTGCATGGCATGTCCCTCTGAAAGTCAGAACAGGCCTCACTGGGAAACAAAAAATGCATTCTCATGATTTTTACCTGTGGCTTTCTGTACTGGTTCAGTTTAAATCCTGTTATCCTGCTGCAGAAAGCTCACTTTTGTAGATTCCTCTAATTTTCTGCAAAAGCTGCAAATAATTGTTATTTTCCATCCTCCTGGCCCTTGCAATCTAAGTGTGCAAATGGAAAGACTCTTAGGGATTTACCTGAGGTGGCCCAGACCCCTCAGACCTGACCAAAGGTTTGACTGGCACAAGCAGCAGAGCTCAGAGAGCCCTTCAGAGAAAAACAAACAAAACACCATGACCCCCTCCCTCTGGGCATGACTTCTGGAGACAGATGTCTTAGTGCTTCAGACTTCCAACCCTGGGCGCTTTGTGTTCTATGGAAAAGCATCCGTGTGTTCCTGACTCCTTCTTGTGTGGGGGCTTCTCCTGTCCCCGCCCACATCCAGCCTGCCAGCAGGAAGGCTGAGATCAGTCACTTACCGCTTGGTTTGGATTTCAATACTGATACTCACTCTGTAGATGGAAGAAGAAGATTTGTCCCTTACTTGGGGGATGTTAGACACTTCCCATGCATATGGTCAGAAAGAGGAGTTTAAGAGAAAGCCTCAAAATCACACCAGGAAAGCATTTGCTCACTTGGTACAAACAAGAAGCAGAACTTGGATGACATAAAACATGGGCCAAAGAGAGTCTGAGAACTTACTCCTCCCTCTGCCCGACGTCCCTCCTTAGCCTGGACAGCCAAGCTGTTTCTCACTGTCAACAAACTTGTCTCAACACCCTGTTCTCATGACACAGCCTCTTTCCTATCTCTTTTAATTCCTGACTGTCTTTATGCCAGTTGGAAATCCTGCTGTTACAAAAACGAAACATGACTCAAAAAAAAAAAACAAAACCCAAAAAACTTCCCTCTCTCTCTTCCCAAATCACATCCCTGCACAGCCTGTTCTTTGACTACACATGTGATCTCAGTGTCTCATCTGGTCTTGTCTGCTGTTAAGGCAAGTAGGGTGGCCCTCTGGGGTCTCTCCCAGGCTCATTGCTGTTTCCCAACTCTCCACAGCCTCGTTCTGGGCCAGAGGGCAGCCATTTCTAACCCTAAATGCCTCCTCTGGGCTGGCAGAAGTTAGACCTAAGCCAAATTCTGAAATCCACCAAGGTCTTTGAGTCTTGCCTTCACCATCCCCTTTGACACTTTTCTTCCGGTTGGGAAACCATGGGGGCATCTTATGTAGGCACCCAAGCATACTCGCTTATATGAGTTGCAGTGTTGCTAATTTAGCAATATAGTATGACATAGGCAGATGGGAAATAAGACTTAAATATCTTTGCATTATTTCTAAAATATTCCTCTCCATTCTCCCTACATTGTCCTGGTCCAGACCTTTATCATTTTTTCACCTGGATGCTAGATTCCTGACACGTCTCCACGCTTCCTGTCTGCCTCTAACCTCTTGGTTGCATGCATTTCACGACACCACCACTGCAATCTGTAGACAATGAAGGTCTGACTGTAATGCATCCTCTGCTTAAATGCCTTAGCACTTAAAGCATAAAAATCTAAGATTCATAGATTCAGTTCCCATCTCCTGCTTCACCCCAAGGGACACTTCAGAACTGCACACATAAAACTGTTCCTTGACCACTCCATGCTGAGCCTCTGCCCACCCTGAGTCCTCCTTCTGGAATCCCATTCCCTGAGCTCTTTCCTAAAAAAACCTTTTTATCCCTCAAAGCTAAGCATAGAGATTCTATTCAGGCATCATTTAATTCAGAAATATCCACTCCCATACATCCTGTGTATAACTTATTAACAACACTTGCCACTTTACATTTTTATTAAGATTGGGCTATGTTTCTATTTATAGAATGTAGTTACTGCCGAAAATTTGGAAAATACAGGAAAATACGAAAAGAAAGTCCAGACGAAATCATCTATAGGTAAGTCTACTAATGTTCTGAGGTATATCCTCCAACCTTTGGGTCTAGGTATAGATTCAGATTTTTTTCTCTCTTGCTCCCTCTCACACTGCATACACATATACTCACAAACACATGCCTGCCCGATCCAACGTATTTTGTGATCACTTTTATTTTCCACTTAAAAATACATTATGAGCTTTGTTTTATATCCGTAAGTACTCAGAGAGTAAGCTCTACAAGTGATAGGAATGCTTGTCTGTATAAAATGAGTATGGGAGACATTTCAATGGCTGAGCAGTATGTAACAGTCTCTCAGGAATTACTTCTTGAACTAATTTACTAAGGAAAATGAAAAGAGAGGAAAAAAATATAAGAACAAGAACACGTGGACGGTAAAGGGATGAAGAGAAGAAAATAAATCATCTGAACAGGGCATTTATGACTTTGAAAGGTTTTACGTGCTTTATACATGAGCATCACAGCAACCTTCTGAAGTAGCTGTAACAGTGATTTACAAATCAGGAAAGGGAAACTCAGAAAGTTCAGTGACTTGCCCGAGCTTGTGCACTTAGTAAGTGGCAGAACTGGTTGTGGGAATCCATAAACCGTGTTTATCTTACTCCACATGACTTCTGAAAACAGGAAGAGCAGCAGTAAGATCCCTGCTGAGGTCTGGGAGTTTGCAGCGGTGTCCCTGCTGCCTGGCGTGGCGTCCACGCAGAGTTGGTGCTAAGTCGTGACTGTCCGACTGACTGAGGAGAAGTGGGAAAGAACAAGCAGACGACAGCCAGTATCCAGGGCTGGGCGTCCGCAGTCCACTTTCCTCCCTCCTCACCGTGCTTGCCTGATCTCCAGGCAAAGCAGGAGCGCTAACTCATCTGCCTGCTGCCCGTCCACCCCACCCCACCCCACCCCCCTTTCATTTGTTCTCCAGAAATGCAAACGGATCATATTAAATAATTTATTGGTTCCCTTCGCTCTTGGAAAATGTTCAAAATATCCTCCTGGTTTATTTAAAAGGCTCTTTGTGATCGGACCCACTTCATCTCCATCTGTATTTCTCATTTCTTGTCTTCTTGGACATTGTAAACAACACCTCTGAACCCCTGAAAGCCCCATAACATTCTTCCCCTGCTCTTCTTTAGTAACTCTCACTTTGATCTTTTCTTTACCAACTGTATTCGTATCTGTTGATGTGTAACCAAGTACCACACATGTATCAGCTCAGAGAACACAAACACGTGACCTCACTGCTTCTCTCAGTCAGATGTCTGGCGTGGTGCAGCTGGGTTCTCTTCTTGAGGTCTCACTGGGCTAAAATCAAAGTATTAGGCAGGGCTGGGGTTCTCATCTGCGGCTGAGGTTCCTCTTCCAGACTTGCTGGTTTTATTGGCAGGATTCAGTTCCTCATGGTTATAGCACTGTGGTTGTCGTTCCCTTGTTACACGGTTCCCTTCCTCTTCAAACCAACAACAGTGCATCAGATCCTTCTGGTGCTTTGAACCTCTCTGGTTTCTGCTTCTGCCTCTCTCTTCTGTTTTAAGTGTCCGTGTGACGACATTAGGCGCACTTGGATAATAGAGGCTAACCTCTCTATCTCAAGATCAACTACTTTATAAACCAAATTATATCTGCAGAGTCCTTTTGCCATGTAATATAACATACTCACAGGCGGTGACACCAGAGAGGAAAGGTCACAGGCATTCAATTTCTGCCTACCCTACTGATCATGCCAGGTTTGGCTGAGGAATTCTTATAGCACCCGTGCTCATTCACTTCTCTGTCTCCATTCCTAGACTCTAAGCTTCATGAGGGCAATCACCACATCTGTTTCACAAGTCAGTGGTGTGTTGGAGCCAGACTGGATGAACTAGCCAGTGCCTATCATTAAATATTCAAACATTTTGCAACCTGGACGCTAAACATAGATATTGTTTAAATATATATAAAAGTTTTACAACAAATAAATTATATTTTCAAACAGTAATAGATAATCAGACTCATCACCTCCTATTTCTTATACTCCTATTTACTCCTTTCCCTTGTTATTTTCATCGATTGCATCTCTATGGTGGAAACACTACAGATGTGCACGTCTCTTCCTCACTCCCTGTTCAGCGATGGCACATGGGTAGCTTGAAATTGGCTACAGTGGGAGTATTTATACCACAGAAATCAGCAAACACTAGCTGATGGCTTGATTTATTGGTTTTTTGTTTTGGTTTTTTTTTTGTCATAGGTGAAAAAACTGGGTTAGTTACGTTAATAAAATTCTCTAGACTCAATCAGCTAGTAGAAGGTAGAAGCCAACAGGCTCTGAACCCAAAGCCTGGATGCTGAACAGCGACACCAACGTGGAAGTGAGAACAAGGCTATGAGTAGGTATGATTTAAGGCCTTGCTCCTCACAGTGTGTCCAACGACCCAGAAGACACAGCATCTGCCTCTTGTTAGAAATTTGCTAGAATTTGTTGATGTTCGAGTCCCACCCCAGATTTATTAAGTCAAAATCTGTCTTTTGGGGGGGGGTAATTAGGTTTATTTATTTATTTATTTTCATGGAGGTACTGGGGATTGAACCCACACCTCTTGCACACTAAGCACACACTTTACCACTGAGCTATACCCTTCCCCAGACAAATCTTTCTAAAATTCGTTTACAAGATACCCTGGAAACTCCTATGCACCTTAAATTAGAAAATCACTGTTTTAGGGGACAGATGTAGCTGCACATGATCTCACTACAGATAGTCATAAAAGCTAAAGAAGTAGAGAAATACTGTCAGGGATTTTACAAGATTGAAGTGGGTGCTTCGCCTGTCACGTGGAGTATTAAAATCACCTGGAGAGCTTTGTATGCTATCAGGGCATCGGTCACTTAAAAATGATTCCGAGATAAAGCCAGCGTGGAGAACTTGTCAGAAGCATCATGTTAGTCACACCATTCCTAGATGTGTACAGTCACCCTCAGTTATCAAAACAAACAATGAAACGAATGTCTGTGGATCTGACCTTGGATTTTAGAGGCTCCAGCCAGCTCCGGCTCCCTCCTCTCCATAGTGGTTTCCTGGCCTTGCCGTCTACACAAACGGCCTTGCCAACCCCCGGCCCCCTCAAACAGACCCTGTGGTTCTGAGGATTTGACATGTCACATGCTCCTCACCAAGGATAACCTCCCTCCTCCTTGCCACTAAGCCACATCCTTTATTCCAGCCCACATTTCTTTTCAGTTTTAAAGTAATTTCTTAATATAAGCCTTTTTTTCAGTTCACATGACATCATCTCCCTCACCAGGATCAAATTTTACCACAGATCCTTGGAAACAAATTGTACAAAATAAACAGAAGGATTTAGGGAGGCTACACAGCTGTTCAAATCAAGCATTCTCCTTTAAAAAAAAAAAAAAGCTACTGAAGCCAGCTTGTTTCCTTTTGTCTGGATCCTCTGTTGTGCAGTAACAATCCAAGGCCCACAAAAGAGTGCCGTGCTCCCTCCCACACATACTGCTTTTTCTCCAGTAATAGACGTATTCTGGTCAACCGCAAAGCAAGGCTGGTTGGCTCCCGCTGGCCAGTTCTCATAACAGGTCTCAGAAGAAGCCAGGAAACAGGGCAAATTGATGCTTCCAGTTTTCTCCCAACGATTCCCTCCCCAGGGTTCAGATTTACACGTGGACTCTAGTTACCAACTCTGATCTCTTTAAAGTCGTCCCCTGTCTCCATCTGAGTGACAAGGAGCTTCTAGGAGAAGAGCAATAAGAAAGCTTGTATCGTCCCCTCACATGATCAACGGACTGACTACATCTTCTGGTTTAACAGCTTCCTCTTTATTCTCACCAGCTGCTGAACAAGTTGCCAGTAACCCTGATTGGGGATGCAACTGGCTCTTTGGATTTTGTTCCATTCCTAACCATACTGCAAGCCGCTAATTAGACAGTGGGTTATGTAGACTGAAAAATGGTTCAGTTGAGCGGAATACAAAGTGCTTCCAGGTTATTCTTTCGTCCCAAGAATTCATTAAGGCATGCAAACCAATTTCACTTATTTCTTCTTTTGTTTCTCAGAGAAGAAGGTTTTTTTGTTTGTTTGTTTTGTGGGGTCTTTGGGGGTGGGGGTAAGTGGTGACAGTGGTGGCTTACAGAAATTCTAGGGAAAAAACATGGAAATGAATTATGTTTAAAACAAGCAAACTGAAATCAGCTCAAGAAGAAAGTCCAGCAGAAATCCTTTTGGCATTTTAAAAATTTTAGTTTGATTTGAGCCTTCACTTAAACTTTGTTATTTAAAATTTCCTATATTTAAATTATAAATTTTAGGAACATAGATATTCATTTATTTATGCATACATACATTTAACCACTAATGCATTCATTTATTCAATAGATATTTACTGAATGTTTGATACAAATAATAACTTCAGAGTAAACAGAAATTAATAAGACATGTTCTCTGCCTTCAAGTAGCTCATAACCTAAAGGAGCAGAAAAGTGTACATAAAGATATAAACTCCAAAATTTTACAGGTGCTAAAATGGAAATTTCTAGAGAATACAATGAGGTCCCAGCAATCAGCAAATATTATGATCAGCTCTACAGTGGTGGCAGTCACTGGATGGGAAACTTCTTAAAGCAAAAGAAGAAAGAAGAGAAGGGAATTTCTGGTGGGAAAGCCCTTTAAGATCACTTCTATAGTCAAAACTGAGGTGCTCAGATTTTATGTCTAAGTTACCTCATTTTTTTCTGCATCTGACATCACATCCTTGACTAGGATCAAATTATACCACAGATCCTTGGAAACAAACGGTGCAAAATAGAAGAATTTAAGGGCAGGTATATAGTTCTGTTTGTTCAAATCAAGTATTCTCCTTCAAAAAAAGCACCTGCCTTTTTTTAGTGCTGGCTTTTACATGATACCCATATGTAAGCTGGGGTGACCGCACTCCTTGAACTAAGACCACTCAGAACACCCTGCCACAATCAAAGCCATTTCTGAGAGGTCTGCAAGTCCCTGGAGGACTTCGGGTTCCATTGTTTCTTCTAGCTCTGAGCTCCTGCTCCCACAAATCACTTATATTTAAGGATTGGTCCATCTTCCTTGCATAACGCCTCTGATTTACACTACTGCATCTCAGGTATAGAATTTCAGATCTTTTCCTTGATCTTAAAAAAATCCACCAACAAAAGCACGTAGGTATGGTTCTCATAGTTGTAACAACAGTGAAAGGAGCAAAGGACCAAATCTGTGTGAACCCATACCCCATTTGAAACAGTCCACCTTTGTCCTTTGGCCACCAGGACACAGCGGTGTCACTTGCTCTTTCGTCTTAGTGGCCTGTCTGTCTCCCTTTCCCACTCTCTTCTCCTTCCAGGTGGGCCTCCTGGCTTGCTCCTAGGAACTCCAAATTCTTTCTTACACTGTGCAGAGTAATGTGGTACACTCCAGCTCCAATCCCAAAATGCAGCTGTAGGACATTTTTGCTTATTCAAATTCATATAGGTCTGAGTAACCCTGGGATGGTGCTTTTGTTCTCAGGAGAAATTACACCTCTAATACAAGCTGCTTTTCTGGAAGTACTTATGGTTTTCTATAGCAATCTCCTCCTCCATTACACCCAGCACTCTTCACATTGGAGAATGACATGACTATTCATCAGACCCTGCTTTCTGTTCTTCTTTTGTTCTGGTTTTCTTCAGAGCTGGTTTGCAAGAAATCCAGTTCTGCTGCTGTACAGCCATGCCTCACTATGAACGCCGAACATAGTCTGATCACGATTTTGTTGAATCTGGATGTCTTAACCTTCTAGACACTCAAAACACCCAGGAAAGAGTATTATCCACCAATCATGATATTTAAACTGTGCCACTGCCTCTGGATAAATTTACTTGTTCTATAAACCTTAATCATGCAGCACCGCATGTTAAATTAATCTTTGTTCTGCTCTAGAAGAATTTACAGTCTGACCAAATATAAATTCCAAAATGCTTTAATGAAAGGCAGCATCTTTGGAATTGGTGCAAAGTCTCCCCAAGGGGTGATGGGAAAGGGGCAGCCTTCTTTTGCAGCATATTTCCCAGTTTATAAGAACATTAGCTCCATGTGTTGCAGTTTTGCCTTAACACGCTCTATCTCCTGGGATGTAATGGCAGAATACCCTTTGAAAGAAAAAAAAAAAGACGTATAGAAATGTAAGGTTTAAGATTCTTCACTCACTCCAAATTGTCATTTAGAAAATTCTCCTTCATGCTTTTACAGAGTCTAGAGCATGACACATATTACAGTCTACTATAATTGTGCAATTATCTGTCTGTCTCCTCTCCTAGATGTGAGCCCCCTGCAGGGTTAGGGTTTACCAAACCTCAGTTTCTAGCATAGGAAACAAACTGGCAGTGTACTCACAGGCGCTCTACAGAAGAAAAGAAAAGGGAGGGGAGGGAAGAAGAGAGAGAGCAAAGCAGGCATTATGATTATCCTTAGTGGGAATGAGACTATTCCATGCAATTGCTTCAATCTGGCAGCCAGGAGAATCCCTGTTAAGAGGTGTGGTCAATCTTTTACCACGGGGATGGCTCAGCACAAGGATCTCAGCCGTCAGCTACACCAAGCTGGGTATAGTCTAAGTATCTTTTGTAAAATGGACAAATAATATTAAAGTCTTGTAGATATTTTATTGCAAACTCTACTACTTCATACTCCATGAACATCACTGCTGCTGAAGGCCACAATGGGATTCTAACTCTATGTTTTAGTGTAAAATGCTTTCAATTTGTCATATCTCAGTGTTATGTCCCTACCCCACAACTGATATGTTGAAGCTGCCACCCCCAGGACCTCAAAATGGGACTGTATTTGGAGGTAGGACCTTTAAAGAGTTGATTAAGGTAAAAAGGGGCTATGAGGGAGGGTGGGTCACAATCCAATCTGACTGGTGTCCTTATAAGAAAATTTAGACGCATTAAGAGACCCTAGTGGTGCAGTACACAGAGGAAAGACCGTGTGAGGACACACAAAAATCCCCATCTGCACACCAAGGAGAAAGACTTCAAAAGAAACCAGTCCTTCCAACAGCAGGAGGACTTCCAGCCTCCAGAACTATGACAGAATGAATTTCTGTTTGTCACCCAGTATTTTGTTATGGCAGCCCCAGAAAACGAAAACACTTAGAAATAGCACTGATCTTTAGTAAAAACATTAAGACGAATCTTGGTTCTTCCACTAACCAGCAAATAATCACTTTTTAAATTTAACTTAAAAAACTGAATTCCCTGCCGGATTATTTTAAAGCAAATCCCAGATAAATCATTTTATGCAAAAAACCAAAACAAACAAACAAACAAAAAACAACCAACCACTGAATAAATGAATGGAGTGAGTTACCAAGTACAAAGATGTAGAAAAGTATTACAAGTTAAAATTAAAAAGAAACCCACTTGGATGCTCCCTGATAAATTTCTTATCTTTGGAAAATCTGAGTTTTCTCATTTCTGAAATAAGATTGTTGGAAAGGGAAAGATAAGTTATTTTGTCCCTTAAAGAGTCTGTAATTTACTGTTAAGTACATGATTGGTAATGCTGGTTCTGCTGGTGGTGATGGAAAGTCAAGGGATTCAAGCCAGGATTTCAGCAGCCGTGAGTATAAGAAGATTTTATAACCAACATACGGCATGTATTTGCACTGACTTGAAGACTATCATTAGAAACGAACTTTTTCAATCCGGGAAGATAAAATCTAAGGATCTATAATGTGATTGTATTTTATTACAAGAGGCTACATTATGCTGCAGTAACAACCAGCCTCTGAATCTCAACAGCTTCACATCTGACTTATTTATCTTTTTAATGCATATTTCCAGTGCAGGTCAGCACTGCACATGCTCAGGGATCCACACTGATAAGGGTTTAATCTTAAACAATTACTTTGGCACGGAAAAAGAAGGGGCAAATTGAACACCGCTCTTAAAATTTCTGTTCAGAAGCAACCAAATGTCACTTGCATTCAGATTTCACTGGGAAAAGTAAATAACATGGCTATTGTCAATATTAAAGCAGATGAGGAGTCAGAGTTTAGATAATACTACAAAGTGACAGTAATTAAAATAGTGTGCTATTGGCACAAAACAGACATAGAGTTCAATGGAACAGAATAGAGAGCCCAGAAATGAACCCACACACCTATGGTCAATTCATCTTTGACAAAGGAGGCAAGAATATACAATGGATAAAAGACAGTCTCTTCAGTAAGTGGTGTTGGGAAAGCTGGACAGCCACATAAAAATCAATGAAGTTCGGACACTCCCTCATGCCATGTACAAAAATAAACTCAAAATGGCTTAAAAACTTACATGTATGACATGATGTAAAACCATAAAATAGAATATAGGCAAAACATTCTCAGACATAAATTGCAGTAATATTTTCTTGTCTCTCAAGGCAAAAAAAGTAAAAGCAAAAATAAACAAATTGAACCTAATCAAACTTACAAGATTTTGCATGGCAAAGAAAACTGTAAACAAAATTTTTTAAAAATCTACAGACTGGAAGAAAATATTTGCAATTGATGCAACCAACAAGGGCTTAATTTCCAAACTATACAGACAGCTCATGTAACTCAATATAAAAAAAAAAATCAAAAAATGGGTGGAAGACCTAAATAAGACATTTCTCCAAAGAAGACATCCATATGGCCAACAGGCACGTGAAAAGATGCTCCACATCACTATTTATTAGAGAAATGCAAATCAAAGCTACAATGAAGTATCACCTCACACCAGTCAGAATGGCCATCATCAAAAGCTCCAGAAATAATAAATGCAGGAGAGGGTGTGGAGGAAAGGGGATCTTCCTACACCATTGGTGGTAATGTAAATTGGTACAGCCACTATGGAAAACAGTATGAAGAGTCCTTTAAAAACTAAAAATAGAGTTACCATATGATCCAGCAATCACGCTCCTGGGCATATATCCAGAGGAAACTCTAACTCAAAAAGATACATGCACCCCAATGTTCATAACAACACTATTTACAATATCCAAGATACAGAAGCAACCTATATGTCCATCAACAGATGAATGGATAAAGATATGGTGTTGTATATATACATATGTATATACTCCACAGTGAAGTACTACACAGCCCTAAAAATGAAATAATGCCATCTGAAGCAACATGGATAGACCCAGAGATTATCATATTAAGTGAAGTAAGTCAGACAGAGAAACACAAATATCATATGATATCACTTATATGTGGAATCTGAAAAAAAAGATACAAATGAACTTATTTACAAACCAGAAATAGACTCACAGACATAGAAAACAAACTATGGTTACCAAAGGGAAAAGGGGTAGGGGAGAGAGATAAATTAGGAGTTTGGGATTAATATATACACACCACTATGTATAAAATAGATAAACACACAAGGGTATACTGTACAGCACAGGAAACTATATTCAATACCTTGTAATAACCTATAATGGAAAAGAATCTGAAAAAGAATATATATATATGTATATGTATAACTGACTCACTATGCTGTACACCTGAAACTATCACAACATTGTAAATCAACTATACTTCAATAAAAATAAATTAATTAATTTTACAAACCCTTCCCCCCCAAATTACTTAAATAACAAGGAAAGAAAATAAATGCATGAAATTATCTTGTCTTTTCAAATTACTGATCAAGTTTTTTCCATGAACTGTGAACTTGGCAGACATCTTTCAGTCCCCAGTCTCTAACCTAAGTCAGGAAGAGTATCCTTTCAATATGCCTTTGAAAAAAAATAAAGACTTCTAGCCAGAGGAGGGCCAAGAAACAAACAGGAAATATCTGAAAAGACTCTTTTGATGATATACATCTCTTGAAATTACAAATTTTACACTGTTTCATAAAAAGAGTGAATTAATGAGTCAGTTAATTAGCCTGGCAAAGGAAAGAGTCTCTTCTGATCATTGACCAATAATCTCTGAAAAATATTATTGGTTCCATTTTACAGATGAAGAAACTGAGGCTCAAAAAGGTCAAATAATCAGTTCAAAAATCCAAAATTTGGTCTTCTCTATTCACTTCCTTCACTTTCTGTACCCTTACCTCCCTTTTTACTTCTTCCTGTCTACCTCAAGTGACTTTCTTTTTCTGCTCGTTGATAGAATTTCAAAATCTGGGATCCGGGAAGACCCCAATGAGCTGCATTCTCAAGAAACAATGACACATGTCACTCTAGCTTTTTTCAAGGCCCTTTATTTGCTACCTAACATATTCAGACAGAACTTTAGTTTTTAATCCTTGTATCAGGATTTGCATTTTAAAACCAAGTTTGAGATATAGATTAATTTTGATGAAAGAAGGAATCCTTCATGGTGAGATTATAAACTTACGGGGAGGAAGAAATGTCAGTGAAGGCTTTTCTGGTGCCCTTGAAATCACACCACTGCAGCATCCAGCCTACATAGAGGGATGGCCTTGCTCTGATTCTTCCAAACCAGGTGCCAGAAATTTGCTATACAAAGATGGTCATCCTTGAGTAGGACCCATGAATCAAGAAATTTAATCCAAAAAAAAAAAAGAAAGATTTCAAAAAATGCAGGGCATGAGGGAGATGATTTTAGACACTCAATTCAGCCACAGTGTTTTTAAAAGGGAAAACCCATGAGCGTTCATGTTCTCATTTGCTCAGAGGTGAGTCATCCATTCTTTTACCTTTTTCTGTCACTCACTCGGCCTGCGATTCTCCTCTAAAACATCTGGTTACTCCTACAGATGTTTCCAGACTGACTCTTGCACCCTTTCCTCACAGCTTGCTGGATCCCCATCTTTTAAGAGTCGGCTCTCCTTCAATGGGTGCTCAGTAGCAATTCAACACAGGACTAGCATGAGGATAACCTGAACTGATCAGAGGTACATCTGAACTAAATACAATGGTCTGCGAAGGCAATAGGTCCATGCCAAAATTTGTGCTATACTCTAGTCAAAGAAAGACAAGGAAATGAATACAGGGGCTACTTGCCAGAAAGCTCTGATTCTGCCCTGATTTTCCCATGGCTATTTGGCAAGCCAGCAAGCACTTGAGTTTTATTTCTTCGTTGGTACTTGCCTCCTTTTTTTCCCCAGTGTTGCAACTTGCTTACCTAAGTCTCATCAACCCACTTGAGCAAGTGTGAGTGGGAATTTCCATGGAACATATTTCTCAAGAACCTCTGATGCTGGTCACTGAATGGCAAGCAGCTGTGTTGTCTAATGTACACAGAATTTAATTAACCCTTTTTGCTATTATCACTTTTCTACTCCAATGCTTTAATGTTCAACCAGAGAGACTAAATTTAGAATATGCCTCTTTTCTGAGAGCTCTAAGTACATCTAAAGAGCTAAATCTGATAGATAAAGTCAGAAACTGAGACGTGACCCAAAAATGGGATTTTTCTATGGCTCCTCATTAGATAGATGGCTTGGTTCTGGGTACTTTAGGTTGACCCACAACTCAACAAACTCTGATAGAAACCTACTATGAGCCATTGAAATAGTAACATGGACACAAGAAGAAAATGACCAATTATTTTTTTTAATTTATTTATTAAAAATTTTCCTTTATTTAAATTTTAAAAATTGTATCAAATATTTAAAGGGTACTTTCCATTTACAGCTATTACAAAGTATCAGCTATATTCCCCAGGTTGTACAACACATTCTTGAGCCTGTCTTACACCCAATAGTTTCTATCTCTCACTCCCTGACCCTTTTTTGCCCCCTTCTGCCCCACGCTAGTGTGTTCTCTGTATCTGTGCATCTGCTTTCTATTTTTTATTGAAGTGTAGTTGATTTACAATGTTAGTTTCAAGTATACAGCAGTGATTCAGTTATACGTATACACAAACACACACACACACACACACACACACAGAGACACACTCACACACATAGATACTCAGTGTCTTTTCCATTATGGCTCATTACAGGAAATTAAATATCATTCCCTGTGCTACACAGTAGGTCTTTGCTGCTTATCCACTTCACATACAGTAATGTGTATCCATCAGCCCCAAACTCCCCATCTAATCCTCCCCATCTTTCTCCCATGGTAACCATAGTTTTCACATTTCTGAATTAAAATAGTACATGTAGAATACAGAAATACATTAAAAAATTCATACAGAAAAATGCACATAGGTACACAAACTGAGCATGCCGACATCAAGAAACTAATTACATATATTTGGCTTTAAATCCCCAGCACTGTTTTAAATAATCATCCTAATAATATTTAACATTTAACCAACTTAAATATATTTTTCCAACAAGGGGGGATGAAAACAAATAAGCAACAACAACAGTGGCAACAAAAACGTCTCTCTGAGTGGGGTTCTACAGTGTGCCAGGCACTGGACCAGGCACCGGAGGTCAAAAGTCACAGTGCGGGGGAGGCGTCTCTTGGCCACCAGAGGTCTCAAACTGAGACTCAGGCTGCCAGTGCTGTTTTCAGGCATATAGTTCAAAGCGTGGTGGTGGACAGAGAGAAGAGAAAGAAGAATTTGAAGATCTAGGGGTGCAGTATGCTCTTTCTGATTAACTGCTAACCACCACTGCCTACTGTCATGTGCCCACCTGCTTCACACGCTTATGCCCACTTAAAGGGCCACAACCAATTCAAGGCTCTTCTATTCTCAGGGTTGTCATCTGCAGTTTGAATTTCCACGTCAGCATCAAGCTCTGTGAGGAATCCCTGAGCAAACCTCCAAGATCTCTAAGCAGCTACTGTGCACTTAACACAAATCCAGAGGCCAGGCTAGGTAGTGACAACACCAATAAACCTAAAAATCAACCATCCCCTTTGTAGGCGATGTGGAACATCCAGTGAACCCCTCATTAACCTTCTAAGCAGCCATAGTAGTCATACAGTCAGCACTAACCAACCTCCTAAAACAAAGAAATAAAAGTAAAAATCGTAGCCAATTTTTACTGATTTTTCTAAAGCGGTGGCTTTCTTTGTATCTCAGGAAATTATAAAATGTTTTCTCTTGCTCTCATCCTTTTCGCTTCGTCTCCATCCCTGCCGCCCTCTCGTAGCCATTGCTTCTGCTGCCTTGTTGCTGTTTTAAAGTTGTGGTCACCTAGCCTGTGAAGTGATAGGTGGCAGTGATTTCATCTTACCCATCTTGTATGCCCACTGCCTAAAACACTGTTCAGGCAGCTGCTCAATACATGTGGGTTAAATGATGAGGAAAATATAAAGAGCAATCCAAGTATATGAGACTAAATTCGAATATGAGACTTAAAATGTAAGAAGCAAGTTAATTTGCTAGAAAATTCTAGCCCACTATAAAATGTTAGAATTGGAAAGGATCTTTTATGCCATTTGGTCCAATATCCTTATTTTTAAAATGAGGGTCATATACACAGAAAAGTCACTTAGCCAGCAGCAAGGGTGAAGTTAGGCATAGACGTCTCTGAAAGTCATGCAAATCTCCTCACCACATAAATAGCCTTTTCTGCTTAACTTCCCATTTTCATCACTTGTAGCTTTGGTATTGCCTCAGCAAGACACCCAAAATGTTCTCATGATTTTTCTTCTGATTTGTTTTTCATCAGTTAATGTGTGTGGTTGGTTTGTTGTTTTTTTTTTAATGAGTCAGACTCTTCTTTAACTGTAGTGACCTTTCCTTAATCTTCAACTATTTCTCTTTTGTTTTAAATATTCTACGTCACCTAAATTTTCACCATCCCTTTCAAGTTTAAGGGGGAAAATTATGCATAGTAGAAGGAGGTTTGGAAACTATCCTCAGATGTGATGTGAATTGATGGGGCAGGGGGTAGTGGCCCAGACTCATGAGGAAATACCAGAGCCTAGATAGCGCCAAGCCACAGGATAGAACCCACCTGAGAGTTCTGGCGAGGGGGTCCCAAAGGACAGTTTTTGCAAAGGAATAAAAATTAATGGATGAGAAAGCTCACTTGGGATATCTTTCCCAAAAAGTAAGCAATGTAAAAATAAAACAAAGTCCACTGTTGGTAAATTCATTCAAATATTCATTTATTTAACTGACATTTAGAAATCATGCTCACTCGTACCCAACCTCCTACTAGCCAGCGAGGCTAGAGTGGAAAAGAACAAACCTTTCCTCAAGGAGTCCAGGTTCAAGAGACAAAGGAATATTAAAGGAAAGTTCTCAGATGCATTGATTTTGAGCAAAGGTCTAGGTTTATTTCAAAGGTGCCACAAGGACACTAACTTCAAAGAAAGTCCGTTCAAATCTTGTTTTTTCAAAGATAATCTTTATAGAAACAAAACAAAACAAAATAAAACACTGCTCTGATATGATTGTTAGTCTAGATACTAGAAAGGAATGTCTGTTAAGTTTGTTGATCTAGTCCCAAGCGTTTAAAGGGTTTAAATTTGTGTAACTATCATACTGTCAACTGAAATAAATGCGCAGCCTTAAAGTTAAGAGTTGTTTTATTTGGCGGGAGGACTCGAGCCAGGATGACAGCCTCTCAGATCGCTCTGAGGGACTGCTCCAAAGAGGTAGGGGAGGAGCTAGGATATTTAAGAGCTTTACAACAAAGACAGGTAGTTGGAACAATAAAAGATTGCTTGTTATCTAAAGAAAGCCAGGCATCTCAAGTTAAAGAATTTAGTGCTTTTCTATGTATGGGAGGAAGCAAACATTTGGGCTCACTGAATTCATTCCTTTGACAAGGACTTAGCTATCTAGGGCCAGTATCCTGTCCTTTCTTATTCTGAGTCTGCTCAGAGTGCACCATTGTGAGTGGCTGCAGAGGCCGGGCTGCAGGCCTGTCCTCGCTGAGGGGTGGCGGCAGCCACTGATGACTTGGTTTCAGCATTCTTCGTTTACTAATACGGTTGCAGTATTTTTCGTTCACAATACATATACCCATTTTGCAGACTAAACTCTAATTTCACTGATCCAAAAGTTAATCAGATACACTACCAATCGCTTTAAGTATGTTATCAAAAAGTAATAATGCTTTTTTCTCAGATTTGAGGTACTTCATTTCTTTTTCAAATTCCTAAAATTCATCCTCAGAAAAAGGTGAGACAACATAAACTGAAAATTATAATGTATACTCTCTATCATGAATAAAGCTAGTGACAAAAGTTTTCTGTGACCAATAAGGATTATTAGTAAAGACAAAAAAATAACAGTATAAAATACTCAGATTGCATAGAGTTAGAAGACACACAGTCGGTCCCTACCAGGAGAACGTCAGTGGTTTTCTATCCTCTACCACACCCCAGATGGAATATTCCGTCAACTAGCAAATTCTCTACATTCTGACTCTCATTCATTAACTATTCTTACCATTATTTGACTAGCAGTAAAAAGCACTTTATGGGCAGAGAGACCTGGTTTGAATGTCTGCCCCACCAATTAACCAGGTTTGAAGGTTAGACAAGTTATTTAAAATTTCTGAACATCAGCTTCCTCATGGCTAAAATGGAAATAATTTCTCATTCAATAGAGCTGTTATACGTAAGACAATGCATGTGAAAGTATTCGACACAAAGTAAGCATCCAATAAATTGTAATTATTTGAATTAAATTATCATCATTTTTTTCCCAGCCAGCACTCTGCCCATTGCATGGGTTAGAAATCAAAGCATCTTTGATTTGAATCTTAGCTCCAAAACTGATTAGCTATAACATCCAGATAGATCATTTAGTGTTTCTTATTTGAATTCCTTATCTATAAAATTAGAACTACGTTACAGAGCTGTGCTAACAACTAACCGCAATAATACAAGGAAGTGCCCACTGCCATGTGGACTAGTTCTTCACTAAGTGATAGTCCCCATATTCAGCATGCCCGGGTCTGGTGTTCTGGCCCGTGGAGCGGCAGTCCTGTCTTATCAGTGAACAAACTGTCATTTAACTTGTTGGTTCAGTGGTGAAGTATTTTCAGTGTGAGTGGTCCTCTAGGGCCTGCTCACCCGTGGAGGTGACCAAAATCACATTAAAACAATCTGCAAAATTGTGGACCAGATCAGGTGATGTTACCAATCCTTGTCCACATAAGAAGTCCTGCCCCATGCAAGTCATCTGTTCTCTGGTTTAAAATGAGCATAAGCATATTAAAAAGAAATGAAAATCAGAGTACTGAATTTCATATTCCATGACATCTAAGAGGAGAGAAAATGTTTGGAAAATCCCTGTGGGGAGAGTGCAGGAGACCGAGTCCAATTTGGGGTCCGGCTGGTTGCCAGGCAGGGGAGTAGTTTAACTTCAGGCGCTCGCACCTCTGTTGCCCTTCCCCAGTTCCTCCTTGTGCCCCGGGCGTCCATCTCTGCTGCAGGCTCCCGGCATCCTAAACCGCGTCTATCCCCTGATGAGTCTGCAGTTCCTCATTTCAGTGTCTTTGCACCCCCGCCAGAAGTGGCTCTGTGCCCCTTTCCCCCCCCCCCTTTCTTCCACATCTGCACAACTTTGAAGACTCAGCTCATGTCACTTCCTCTGGAAAGATTCCGTTCTCTCACACCACAACACCCTTCCCCTGTGTTTCTTTGGACTCTGTCTTGACCTTCATTATAGATGCCACAGGGAATATCTTTTCTCTTCTCCATCTTCTTTAAAGCATTAAATATAGACACCATGTCTCATTTCTACATTCCCTCCACTTTTTTTTTTTTTTTTTTTTTTTTTTTTTTTGCCTCAAGCCTAGCCTGTACTTAGTACTCATTAATACTTCTCTTGAGACTGACAGGTCAAACTTTAAGATAAAAATAAGATCAAAGTTCCAAGTAAAGATAAAAATAAGCAGCTTTACCTTTAATTGGAGAGTGGATGGCAAGTTTGGGGATCTTCCAGCATGTTGTTCTTAGCAAGTTTTTGTTGTTGGTATTTGTTTCATTTTGGTTTTAGGGTAGGGTACATTTTTTTTTTAATCTCTAAAAGGGGAATAATAATTACTATTCAAGGTGATTGTAAGATTTGAAGAAGACACCATGTAATGTGCATAATGTGGTATTTGGACCAAGGTGAGAAATCAATAGATGTTGCTAATCTAACCCAACTATCAGAAGTCTTTTCATAAAAAACAACTTACACGCAAAACTAGTGACTGACATAGACTTTACTAAAGATTTCAAGGGGAAAATAGAGAAAAGAGTTTACATCTTGTTCCCTACCACAAACCACAGAATATCCTCAATGGAAGACTCTTCTGGCCATAATGGTACCAGGGATTTCCTCTTTGACCCTTGGGTAACTACCTAGAGTGAGAATGGTTGACTTATATGATAGATGAATGCTGAACTTTAAAAAAAAAACTGCTAAGCAGTTTTACACAGTGGTTGTACCATTCTACATTCCCACCAAGAGTATATGAGAATTGCAGTCTTTCCATACCTTAGCCAACTTTTGGTATAGTCAGTCTTCAATTTTAGCCATTTTATATCTTATATCATAACAGTCTTATATCTCTAATACATAAAGAATTACTTAAATTAGTAAGAAAAGAACAATAAAAAAATGGACATGATTCTTGAATAAGTGCTTAACTAAACATGAGATGGCTCATTCGTCTGCTGAGAGTAGGAGCAGGAAGATCCTAAGGAGAAGGATGAATCTTTAAAACAGGCCATGAAAGGAATGAAAAGAATTCATGACCAGGAGCCACAGAAGGATTCCATGGGAACACTGGGAGCCTTGTTGAAGCATTATTCAGCAGGGCCGCATCATTTCTCCAACACTGTTCAGTCTTTGGGGAATAGCAATGGACAATCAGGGTCCAAGTCAGAGATAGTAACTGTTGCAACGAATTATTCAGCAAGGGGTATCAGGGTGAGATCACTGCATTAACAAATAATCCCCAAATTCCAATGAACTACTTTAAAAAAAAAGTTTGTTTCTTACTTGACATTGACGTGTAGGTCAGTGGATGGTCTCTGCTCTACGCAGTCTCTCAGGCACCCAAGATCTTTTGTCTTGTCTCTCCTGTAGGTCTTTGCAGTTCTCCTCATTCATCCAGTGGTTGAAGCGAAAACGCTAGGATTAGACTTCGGAGGCTTTGCTGAGCCAGGCCTGGTAGCGCTGCTCATCACTTCCATTCAAACTCCACTGGTCAGAACGTTGTCATTGGTTTTATCTAAGTGCCAGGGGAAACGGAAAAAGAAATCACATGTCCTGGAGATGAGGGTAGTAAAGACACTGGTGACCACTTTCAGTCTCTTACAAGCAGAAGTCAGGTACCAGAATATTTTTCAGTATAAGACAGAAACAGACACACAGGAATTTTTCAAACTCAGTTTACATAGGGACATGATGTATTATACACCCCCATCTCCCCTTCTCCTCCTGAAAGCTGGTTCATGCCCCCACTTCCTTAACTTCCTTAGCACTTAGTGCCCAGTCTTCCTTTTTACCTTATTCCAGGCATCACCTCTCGGTTGTATATTAGCATTCATGTTCCTCCATCGACTCTCAGCCCTGTGCCGAGAGCCCACCTTTGTGCGTGAGTTCACTCCCTCTACAGATATCCATTCCTGCTGCCTGTGGTCTGATTTACACCTGTGCTTGGGTAGTGGGTTTCCTCTGCTCTTTTCTTTGCCTGTTCAAAGTCTTTCTTATTCATCAAGGCTCAGCTTAGTTCAAAGGACACTTCTCTGTGAAGTTTTTCCGTAATAACTAAATAACTAGGCTGTAGACCATTTTTAGATTCTAGATCTTCCATTTATTTATTTTGATCTTAAGACTGTGAACTGAAGCGCTTTGAGGGTCTTTTTCACTCATTGGCAAAATGGAAATAACAGTTGTCTTACAGAATAGTGGTAAAGATTCAAATCTAGTACATAAAAGTGCAAAGTATCTAGTGGATAATAGCTGTTCAAGAATCCCAAATGATCATTTCTATCCTGCTCAGAACTTCTTTGGCATCTTTATTTTATCAGTTCTTTCACGTCTTATCCCATTTCCCTTGTGTTACTTGTCTTCTCCTTGTACTGGATTTTGGATCACGCACAATTTTTTTTTCTTAAGCGTGTGTGTATGTGAGTGTCTGTGTGTGTGTGTGTCAATTCTGAATAGGGCTGAGCACATTTATTCATGGCACAGAGCCAATAAATGTGTTTCTCATCAGAGAAGTTCTGTGGTTCTCATTAGAAAAGTAGGTGGTGAAAAGATTTAAGCTAATGTGTTCAGTACAAGAAACACAGAGACACTCTTTTTTAACAAGAAAGAATCCTGTATAAGCAAACACAAAACATATTTAGTAGACATGGAAGTACAACATGAACTGTACCAAGTTTCACAAATACAAAGGATTATTATTACAAAGCACAATAAAATTGAAGTTAAAATTTTGTGTCCTCCAGTTACCATTAAGAGAGTCCAGTTCACAACTGCTTTTTTTCTTATTGTTTTCCTTCCCAGAAAGTGAGGCAGAATGATTCCCTGTTGAGAGAAATTAAACTTGTTGGTCATTTCCCACCAAAAAATTGCTTGATAGAGCCAAATACCATTCTGTATCTGCTAAATACTGAAGAAAAGACCCATTGGCATTTGGTTTAAGCAACTAGAGAGAGGCTTCAGCATGTGACCAATTATTCATGTATACTGGAGAAAAACTTGACAAAAGATTCAAAAATTAAAGGCCCACACCAAAATAAGTGGTCTTTAACATATTTTGTGTATTTCAGATTCACAGAGTTTTTTCCCATCACACATGAAACTGACAAATATACCAAACCCTTTTACTGTATGTAGTGTTCATCTTTGTATAGATCTTTTCAGGAAGGCTTTACAGCTTTGAAGTTGCTGTTCCTTATGTGTTTCTAAGAAACTATAAAGTTACCAAGTTAGTACATGGAATTAAAAACTGGGGCTGAAATAAAGAATAAAGACAACTAAAAATATTTCATGCCCTCATTTTTTTGAAAGCTTGAAGCAATTTTTTTTTAAGAGTTTATGTTATGGCCCTAGTTGAAAATACTTCTATCGTTGCCATTTTATTCTGTAGAGCATTAAACTAACATGGAATCTAGGTTGCTTCTGATTAGATAAAGCCTTTTCAGGTTTAAAGATCTCCTGCCTACTCTAGGGACTTCTGTAATTAAACAAAATGTGAGAATGTCACACGTGTTTATATAATTTATTAAATTAGAATTGATTCTGATAACTAGCCATTACGTATAGGGCAAAATGCATCTGCAGAATGCTCAGTCTTTTGCACACACGCACTGGCTTCCTTCCATAACAACGATATATTAAACACCTACTATGTGAGGCTTGGTACAAGTTGCTTTACAGATTACACCTATTGGCCAGAGTGCAATCCCCCTACCCTCTTTGCCACTCACCAGCTACAGACACAACCAGAAAAGAAGTTCTGGAACCAGTCATCTTGGGAAAAGGTATGGCCAGCTAAATCTACCACCCTGTTTTTCTTGGCTATGTCCCAAGATAAAAAACTCTCTGCTCATCTGCACTTTTAGGTACTCTGTCACCCTAACCATCCATCCATCCACCCATTCATCTATCCACCCATTCATCTATCCATCCATGCATCCATTTATTCAAAACTATTCAAAAGTATGCACTGACTTACTGTGAGTTAGGTACTTCCCTAAGGGATGCAAAAAGATGTGGTTTCGAATCCCACAGAACTTTAGTAGAAGAGATGGTACTCAAGTAGTTACCTAAATACCGAAGCAGTTATGTACTAACATAAGAAATATGGTAGAAAGGTATCATATGCTATGAGACAGAATAACAGTGAGGTCTAATTTTACTTTGGGGATTGAAAAAAAAAGAACTTTAAGAAAATAGCATTTAAACTGGGTATCTAAGGATGACTAGGAGTTATTCAAGTAAGAAATGGAAGGAGCGGGTAGAGTATTCTGGGAAGAAGCTCTAGTGCTGACTGTGTCTAAGCGTTAGAGTAACTGAACGGGGACTAGTGAGGCAATAGCATGGTAAGTAGAGGAAGGAACAGAGGGAACTAGAGCCAGATTATGGAGGACTCAATATGCCTTTCAGAGGTTTTAGATCTTTTCTTAAAACTACTAGAAAGTATTTACACTACTGATTATTTTATGTAATATAATCTTTATAATACTTATAAATCACAAGTATTTATAATACTAATAATTTAAAGCAGAGGACTGACATGATCAGATTTACCTTTAGAAAAAAATCACTCTGGTTGATGGTGAGGAGAAGATATACAGAGAGGGTCCAGAGAAGATATGGGATATTAGACAAGAGCTAATGATGGTCCCTTGGACAATAAGGGTAGCAGAGTTGAGAGCTATTTGTCATTTAAAATAAAGAAGATAATGACTGTTGTAGCCACCTCCAAGATGTTTCTCAATGAACCTCACCTCCTGGTATTCATGCTCTTGTATAAGCTAGTTCCATAGTAAATCTCAGATTGACCGGTGTGACCAATAGAATGTTACAAAAGTGACAATGCATGACTACCAAGGTTAGATCATAAAAGGCATTGCAACTTCTGCTTTGGTGTCTTAAATCACTTATTCTGGGGAAAGCCAGCAGCCATGTCCTGAGTACACTCAACAGCCCTTTGAAGAGGTTCAGGTGGAGGAGAATTAGGGCTTCACATCAGCAATCAGGAGCCGACCTCAAAGTGGGTGTTTCTGTCAAGCCTTCAGATCAGTGCAGCCTTGGCTGAAATCTGACTATATTCTTAAGAGAGACTCTAAGCCAGAAGTGCCCAGCAAGTCATATCTGAATTCTTGAACCATAGAAACTGTGAGAGATAACAAATGGTTATTGTTTTAAATTACTAATTTGTTGCACAGCAATAGGCACTTAATATGGTGATACTGAATACCGTAACTGACAAAGAGGGAGATATCAAGGATAATTCCTAGATTTCTGGCTTTCAGAGCTGATTTGATATGCTTTTACAAATAATGTAGGCAGTGACCTAGTTTTTTGAGGGTAGAACAAATCAGTTTTATTTTTGATGGATTTGGGGTGCCTTTGGGACATCTAGTGATTACAAATATCAGGATTCTTAGTTGCAAGCAAAGTAAACAAGCTTTGTCTGACTTATACAGAAAATAATTCACTGGGAAAAAATCTTTGGAAGAAAAATATGAGAGAAAAATCTACACAGACTTGTAGTAGACAAATATTGCTTAAACAGGACACAAAAAGCACTGGACATATAGAATAACCTGGAAATTCTCCTCTTCAAAATGTTTCTTTATCAAAAGACATCATTAAGAGAATGGATAGATAGAAGCAACCGAAGAGTGAGAGAAGATTTTATATACATATATAGATATAGATATATCTCAAAGGAATCATACCCAGAAAACTGAAAAAAATCTACAAATATTTGCAGTGTGTATGTTAACAAAGCAGTATATCCAAAATATACAAGAACACCTACAAATTAATGAAAAAGGCGAAGATCTCAAGAGAGAAATGGTCATAGGCTTGAATAAGCAGTTCAGAGAAGGAGCTACCCAAATGAAAAATATATACACGATAATTTCTTGGCCTCTTGGCTAAGATCAAGTGTAGTATCTGTTCTTATCAGTTTAATATCTGATATGTCATCTATCCAAGGACAATATATTAAATGGATTTGGAGCAGGGAGTTGGAATAGGAGCTTTCTCCATCCACTCCACGCATTGACCTGGTATTGCAGTACCTCCAGGAAAAGTGTACCAAAATAACAATAATAATAATTATTATTACTATTATATATATGGAAAAATGCCCAATTTCATTGTTGCTAGGAATTGAATGTTTATGTTCCTCCTCCAATTCATTTGTTGAAACCCAAATCCTCAATGTGATAGTATTTGGAGATAAGGCCTTTGGGAAGTAACTGGGTCTTCAGGGTGGAGCCCTTAGGATGGGATTAGTGCCCTTATGAGAAGAGACAAGAGAGAGCTTGCTTCCTCTCTCTCAGCCATGTGTGAATACAGGGAGAAGGTGGCTGTCTATAAGCCAGGAAGTGGGCCCTCCTCAAACATTAGATCTGCAAAGCCTTGATCTTAGACTTAGCCTCCAGAACTATGAGAAATAAATGTTTGTCATTTAAACCACTTCGTTTATGGTTTTTATTGTTATAGGAGCCTGAACTAAGACAACTATTTATCAAGGGAATTCAAATTAAAACTAGTTCAACACTACCACCTAGTCACCAAAGTGACTACAATGAAAATGCCAGAAAACACCTGGTGTTGATGAGAATATACAGAAACTGGGCTTCTTATACACTCTAATAGAAGAGTAAACTGTTACAATCACTTCAGAGAATTGTTTGAAAATATCTAATAAAACTGGACATTCACAAACCCTAGGAGCCAGCAATTCCACTCTTCAGTATGTATCCAATTGAATTGCATACACAATTTTACCAAAAGAAATGTTCTGAACAACAAGGCCATATGACCTTGAGCAAGTTATTTAACCTCTCTGTGCATTAGTTTCTTCATAGGGGTTTGACATATTTCTGGCTGCATCCTCTGGGACAGTGAGGTCCTTCAGTGTCCTGTATCCTGATGCTCTCTGGCTGGAGGGAACTCTGTGGGCCATCTTAAGGACCAGCAACAGCTCCAGAAAGTTGCCCAGGGCTGCTTCGACAGGACTTGTAAGACAAAACCAAACTTCCTTCTCCATGCAGCAAAGACTGGGCTGGCTGTCCCTCCACTCCTTGGAACACTCACATTGTCTGCAGGGTAGGGGCCTTGTAAAGCAGTCTCTTTTTTTTTTTTTTTTTTTTTTTTGACAGGGTTGTATTTGGACTCCATCATTTGTATTATGTACATATATACATATTGATATACACATATACATATGACTACCTCACCCAGTGTTATCTACCGGCCCCACCCCTCAGCGCTATGCCCCGCCCCTATCCAGGCCAACGCCTTAGTTGTTTCCGACCTGCCATATATATATATATCTATGTTGTTCAGAAATGTTCTGAACAACATGACAAATAATAGTGGAGATAGCCCCTATTTGGCAATTACTCCCATGTATATAGGAAAATGGATTAATAAATTGTGTATTTTCACCTATAGGTAACTATAAACCAGTAAGAATGAATAGGCCTATAGCTATATGCAAAAATGTGGATGAATCCCAACAACATAATGTTAAGTAAAAGAAGCCAGACACAAAGAACTGCATGAAACTATTCATTCAAAGTTCAGAATCTACAGTTTTAGAAGTCAGGGTTATGGCTACCTTTGTAAGAGAGGCTGTAAGAGGAAGTAGGCATAAAGGAGGCTGCTGGAGGTGCCAATGACACATTTGTTGTTTGCAGTTTGCAATCATTCTTTAAGCCTATGCACTAAGGATTTGTTCACTTTTCTGTATCAATGTTGTATTTCAGTAAAGAGTTTAAAACAAGTAAAAAAAAAATGTTATCTAGTGGCTCACAGAACCACCACTCTGGTGCAGAGCCAGGTCCATGAATACAGACTCAGGAACAATGGCCAAAATTATGCCATAGAACTGGTCCGATGAGAACCCAGCTGTGGACACCGTAGCTTGCAACCCTGACCCTGTGAGTTCTGAGCACTGAGTCCTGTCACCAACTCCACCACAGCTGCTGGATCATTTCTCCCTTGACACCACAGCCAGAGGAAATGTCTCACAAATTTCAAATCATTATGTCACCAGTTCTCCATTCAATGTCTGTGGCAGGCACATCTGATAGATGGATCCTATGCCATGTCCCTGGGCTCCCACTACAAGGATAGATGGGAAAGCAAGGATTTGGAATTTTAAACTTCTATTGTGGGACAAGGGCGCTCTCTCTCTCTCTCTTAATTTCCTCAAACAAGAAAAGAGGGTTCACATGCTAGGAGGTTAAAAACAAGGTCAGATTTTTTACTACGATTTGTCACACAGTAGCAGGGATTTGTCAGGATGTGAGCCTGTAACTCACAGGAAAAATCTGGGCCTGAGATATAAATTTGGAATTACTAACATGTAAATGTCTCTTAACCCCGAGGGTATGGAGAACATCATCAAGACTACAGAAAGAAAAGAGAATGAGGCCTCATCAGGTCCAGCTCTGAGGAATTTCAACATATGACAGAACGTAAAGAAGGATGGGCTGCAAGGCTGATAAAGAAGTAAGGAGGAGAGCTAGAGGAGAGTGGGGTCGCAGAAGAGAAGGGGGTCTTTCAAGAAAGAGGGAGAATTTAATTGGGTCAAGTGATGTTGAAAAGACAGTGAAGACCAGGTGCCAAAAAATACACATTCTTTATGAAGACAAGGAGGTCACTGGTGACTGTAATAGGTGCTGTTTTCATGCAGTGACAAAGCAGAGATGTGGGAAGGCAGATTAGGATGGACTGAGAAGTGAGTGGGAGGATAAAGAATGAAGACAAGTGTAAATAACTATTTTGAAAAGTTTAATGATGAAAGAAAGCAGCAAAATTTTCTTTTGTCTCCATTAATAACACTTGTCTTCCTATACTGCCACCCACACCTTGTACTTCATAATAATTTGTAAAACCCAGGACATGGCTCTTTTTTTTTTTTTTTTTTTTTTTTTTTAAGGGTACTGGCTACTCTCACTAGAAACTCTTTAAAGGTCATGTCCCATATTCATTTTTTTCATACCTTTATATTCTAAGGGCTTAAAACAAATTTTCAAAATAAATGAATCAATGTTTTAAGGTACAATCTTCATAGGGACCTTGAAAAGGTAAGTGGTGAGAAAACTGAGACTGATAAAGCTTGCCTAATGTTTTCACGTTTATCTAGCTAAGCCTGTGAGTGGAAGAGAAGATTTAAATTGCAGTGTACTGTTAGGCTACACTGCCTCCTGAAACCTTCACATGTATGTATAAATTACATCATTCTCATGGTCATGCGTCTCCATTTCTAGACTTTGCACCTTCACGCCAGGGAGCAAGGAAGAAAACAAAGACGCAAAGAATGAGAGATGTATGCCAGGTGAGTCTGTTACATTTCATCAAGGAAACACTGCTTTTCTGAAAGATCCACCCAGTAGCCTTCTGGTAATGTCTTCTTGGCCAAGCTACCAGGAATAAAATGAAGCCTGTGACATCAAATTTCCCAAGTACATTGTTGTCCTGAATAAAACTGAGGCTATGTTAGTTGTGAAGAAGGAAAGAACCAATATTGGGTAGATAACTAGCAGCAACTAGCTCAGCACATAATCAGAAAACCATATATACAGAAAATTACCACTGGAATCGTATATACGGATAATTACGACTGGGAAGGCTCCTTATTAAAGTTATGAACACAACACAACTAAATTTTCTCCACCGGTAGAATATAATCATCTTTTTTCTTTCTAGTTGAATGCCCGTTGTTATAATACCTAGCATTTCATTTGCTGCCTTGGCATGGGTCATAGGGTCCCAAAGCCCTAACAGTTCGTCTTCTACCACCAGACATGCCTCCTGCCCAGAAGGAAAGTCCCCTCACGCAGCCAGTTCCCCTGCCAGCCGGACCAGCTGCACTCCACCTGGGCCTTGCTGCATGATTGCCTGCTGACCTGTGGAATTTTTCAAACAAACCAGTCACACTCTCCTGTAGGAACCGAGGGGCGCCTCATCCACTTGTTAATCTAGAGCCTGCCTCCCACCACTCCTGCTTATTCACTCCCCTCAAGTACAGTCTTCGTGGCCCTAAGTGGTGAGGAATGTCCTCCTCCCCCAGCCTGAGTGTATGTGACCAGTAAACAGCTGTCAATCTCATTTGTCCAGAGTTGGGTGTCCTGTGTTTGATCATCTTGTATTATTTGGTGGGGTGGGGGAAATCCCTCCCTCACCAACGGGGTGAATAGGAGGTGATCTAAATAGTTGAGCAACAGAAAATTGCTAAAATTTGACGGGTTTTCACCTGTAAAGATAACAAGTTTATATGCTTACTTTAGTGACCATGCTGTTCCCAAAACAGAAATTCTTAAATTATGAAATCACTCCCGTTCGACAAGATGGTTATCCCGTGCTAGGCATGTGGAAAGAGACTGGATGAGGGAAACAAAACTCCTTTTGCTCTCTCAATAAGTAGAACAGATGGCATTTTGAATTTCTCTTTCTCTGTCTTCCTAGTACTTCATTTCTATATACCTGTGTTTACATATGGATGTGTGTGTATGTGCTTATCTTGTTCTCTGGCTCTCTGATCTCTCTTCCTAGTACATTTAATTAATGTAAGGTAACTGAAATTCCTTGAGAAATCATGAAAATTGTACCAACTATTGTAAAACTGACTCATGCTTTATGGGAAGTTGGGGAGTCTTCCGAAGACATGTAAGATTGTTGTTGTTACTCTAGTATTACAAGTTTGAACATCTGCTTGGAGAAATTTAGGGAGATTTAGGGAATTATTTTCTCGTCCTGAAAAATTGTTGAGATCTGTGTGTCTCTCAGGAAATGGCAAAAGGAAGCAACTAAAGGTCTACAATAGAATGAACATGATGAACACCTTCCAATTTATGGGCTTGAAGACCAGTCCCATCCTCAACACCCCACATAAAATTATACTGAAAGATAGACACATAGATAGAGATAGAGACAGAGATATTTCCAAAATTCCAAGGGGAAATCTTCTTGAGCGAAAATTGTCTTTAGTTGCTTTTGAGTGATTCCTTTAAAGAATATGGAGAGACTTGCTGTTCACCATTCTGAATGGCCTAACAGAGTTTGAATGTCGACATTTCTGCCTTAGGAGAGGTGATTAAAAGGGATCTGATTATGGTCATCCCTTGGTATCCATGGGGAATTGGTTCCAGAACACCCTCCCACTCCCTGCGATACCAAAATCTGTGGATTCTCAAGTCTCTTATATAAAATGGGGATGGTACATGCACCCTCAGTACCCATGGATATATCTGCAGAGTCCACATCCACAGATTCCACCAGCCACATTGGTTGTTTCCACTGGTTGAACGCGTGGCTGTCGGATCCATGAATATAGAGGGCCAGAGCATCAATCTTTGAGCATCCTGCAGTTTTGCCTATGGGCTTTGACTTGTGGGCAAACTTAATTTCTACTTCCTTTTCCAAAGGAGATACACCAGCTCAAATGTCTAGATGGCTCAAGTGTGCAAAATAAGCCTACCTTCAGCAGAGAACTGAAAGCAATGTACATGACATTTAAACACTGAGAAGTGTTTTCTTGAGAAATTTAAAAAAGAAAAATTATTTGACTTGCTTTTGTATCCTGAAATTTCTGTCCCATTTTATTTCAAAGAATTATAAACAACTTAGCCATATTTCTTGAGAAAAACATTTCTAAAACAGCTCTGCCTCTTGCTATCATTCACTGTGTTTGTTTTCTTTTAAATTACTTCAAAAAAATATTTACTGAGCATCTCGCCAGTTACTGGGCTAAGAATGGTGCATGCAAAAAAGAAGAAGGCATTCAATGATAAGTTTTTAGAAAAGGCGATGTTGTCTTTTTCATGTTTGCAGCCCACCAGAGCACCTTGTACAGACACATCGCACATTTGTTTGATTGGTTTCATCGGGACTGAGTTACACTACCACTGGGATTTTACCAGTGTTCTTCCTATGAATTGAGCTTGGATGGGTGGTCCTAGAAAACCAGAGCTACTCAGGACATAGAGAAAGCAGGAAAGTGTTACGGGAGTTCCAGTCCACCTTCAATAGTAGGTATCATTTGAGAATTCCAAGTAGCAGGTTTGACCGGGGGTACCTTATCTGCTAGGAATCTTCAATCTTCTCGGCTATCCCAGCACAGTTCGCTTAGTTTTGAGAAGGAACATACAGTAGCCCTTGAATAGCACCCCACTGAGAAGTAAGAATAATGATTTACTACCATGAACACCGGTGGAATGGAGACACAAGCTTTGTTTATGGGTTTAAGTCATCTATCCAGATCTGGATGGTATCCACCCAGCAGGTCCTCCGTGAAGGAGATGATCTGAGAGAAGAGAGCTGTGTTGATGCCCTGGCCAACACCAAAACGCACCTCTGCTCTGACCTCACTTGATATGATGGCCTCTAGCTCAACAATACCCGTTTGCCAAGACAAATCGTTTACAGATAAGGCACAGTGATGATTCATTCTTTAGACAGAAAAAAATTACTATGGAACAGAAAGTCGGCATTAAACGGACCAAAATTAATGGAAAGAATATTTATGTCATGACATATCTAAGTACAGTGAAAATTTTCAAGAAGAAATAAAATCCATGAGAACTTGGCAAAGCGTTAGCAATCTCATATTTTACAAAATGGGGAAAGAAAACAGTACGCACTAAAAGGAAATCTGTCATGATCAATTAACATTCATTGTATCCTTTGAAGCGGATACCTCTTTGAAATGGATGCCTCAGGAATTAGAACTTCAGCCAGGTACTTGTATCATAAAAAAGAAAAGAACCAACTGTCAGGTTCTTTATACCACACTTAAAGGTTCCTAATTAATTCAATGGGTTTTCATTCATTACTATCATGTTTTATTCTGATGCTCATGGCCGCCCAGATTTGGCCTGTAGGAGCTCATTTTAGCTGGCTTCTGTATCATTTTGACATGTCTCCATCATTCCTTGGGCTCTTCTGTCAGAACAGGATATTTATTCCAGGATCTTTTTGTGTTTCCCCTTCCCCAGACCTGCAACCAGCTATTTCTCCATGAAGTCTGTGGTTTTTGTTTTTTTGTGGGTTTTTTTTTTCCCCTTCTGAGAATGGTATTTACAAACCAAGATCTGGATGCTCATGTCTCGCTAGGTGTGTTCACTTACATTGAATTGCTGCTGGCCCTTGGTCCACTCAGTGACCAGAACCAGAGAACAGAGATAAAGATTTAGAAATAGATACACACACACACATACTCCCAGTCACATTTATATTTATATCCACCTATACCCTGGAAATCATAAGGTCACATTATATCTCAAATCCAATCCTACACCACAGGTTCATCCTAGTTTTCTCTCTTTCCATGCTTGTAACTTCCTTTTCTAAAAACAGCAACCTGGCTCACATCAGCTTTATTCTGCCCACTTACTTGTTCGAGGCCTCGGAATGTCAAGGATCTTCCATTACTACTGCCCACTTCGCCCTGCTGCAGACACCCTCTTCTCCCTGCTTGGCTCTGACTCACCTGCCTGAGCTGCCTGCATGGCCCATGTGGCTGCCCTCCTCACTCCACTAAGACCACATACCTTGTGCTATGTCGCACAGGGTTAGGGATCGGGCAACCGACCTGGCAAGGAAGGGTGCGCAGGGGACGAGGGCTCCCAGGTTTGACCCAAAAACTACTAATTCCAGCCCTCAATGTAGGGATGCTCTCTCACCCTGCTCTTGCCCCAGCACCCTGTACGGGGCCATGTCCCCCCGCTACTGGGTTCTGATACAGTCATTGTAACACCCACCTGTAAAGGTGCCCTCCTTACCCTGCCTGGGCTGCGACTCCCTACTCTGTGCCACAATGGCCTTCCTCCAACCACAGACACCTACTGTTGGCCCCACCTATGGGATTTTTGGACTGAATTACTCAGGAAGGGAAAGGAAGGGGGAAAAAAAAATAAAGGGGAGAAAGAAGTAAAGTGGAGGGAAGAATAAGAAAGATGCTAAAGAGGAAGGAAAAAGAAAAATGTACGATTTGGGGGGGAAATAATTCAATCATAAATTTCAAGGAGACTTTGAAGCATATCTGCTGATCCCTAAGTCTGGCTAAATATTGGAGTCACCTGAAGAACTTTTAAAAATTAATATCATGAATGTCCTGGTGAAAAGGCTGTTATGTAACCAGGTCCCTTGATGCCCTGTTAATAGCTCATTCTAGTGCAAAGGTGTTTCCAGTTTATTCTTTGCAGAGCACTGCAGTTTCCTCCATCTTAAGGGGAGTGTGTGTGTGTATGTGTAAATGGAAAGGAGGTGGAAGGGGATCCACTTAATAAAACCCACCCCACTTCCACTTCAACCTGGGCAGAACGGAGCTTCCAAATCCATTTTCTGTATTTGGCTTCTACGCAGCATTCCATTAAAAGGGTTTTCTGTCTTTACAATGATGGGAAGGCACTATACTACAATATTTTACTTCTCTTAATCATTGCATTTGGCCTTTACTGTAATCAAGGCAAATTCTGGAAATTCTCAAGGATTCTTTTAGAAATATAAGCATTCTTCAGCGCAACAAAAATTACTCAAACTTGCCAATCTCACTTAATATTGTATCTGGTAATACAGACCATTTCATAATATTTTGTAAACGTACATTTTAACAGGTTTGTCTTTCATACAAAGGGTAAAGTTTTAAAAAAAAACAAAACTCATTCTTTCTAAGCCAAATCTAATATTTTGGAGACACTGATGATGGGAAATGATGTGCTAGCTAAATCATGGCAAACAGTAGAGCTATAGCTGTTTTTCAGCCACTAAGCAGGTGAACTACAGTGATGGATATATATGTTTTTATGTCACAAGGTCATTAATTTAACAAATTTTCATCCCATGCCTTCTATATGTTCAGCATGTGGAAAATAAGAAGTAATCTATCCTATAAGGAAAGCATTCATACGCTCCCTGGAAAGACACAAAAAAGCAAAAATAATGCAACACTAGCAGTACAAGTATAAAGTTAAAAAGACAGTGCACTATGGAGCCCAGAGAAAGGGCATAAAGGCCAGTCTAGGGGTTTTAGAAAACGCTTTCTGTAAGAGTGAGGTTTGAGCTGCAAAGTTATTCCTACTGGTTATTTATGCCCTTAGGTGTGGCCAGGATGAACTTCGGCATATGAAGTTCTATGTGAAGCCTGTATACTGCACCAACTCTGCTGTAAGATCATCTAACAATCCTGTCTTCTTTATTTTTTTTTAAATTGAAGTATAGTTGATTTACAATGTTGTATTAGTTTCTGGTGTACAGCATAGTGATTCAGTTATATATATATATTCTAGTTTACATTCTTTTTCATTACCGGTTATTACAAGCCACTGATTATACTTCCCTGTGCTATACAGTAGAGCCTTGTTGTTTATCTATTCTGTACATAGTAGTTTATATCTGTCAATCCCAAACTCCCAATTTATCCCTCCCTTCCTCTCCTAGGGCAGTCAACCCAGGCATTAGAAATAAGAGCAAAAATAAACAAATGGGACCTAATTAAACTTACAAGATTTTGCACAGCAAAGGAAACCATAAGCAAAACAAAACAACAACCTACAGAATGGGAGAAAATATTTGCAAATGATGTGACTGATAAAGGCTCAGTTTCTAGAATATACAAACAGCTCATACAACTTAATAACAACAACAACAACAAAAAAACCCAAACAATCCAATCCAAAAATGGGCAGAGCACCTAAACAAGCAATTCTCCAGTGAAGACATATGAATGACCAATAGGCACATGAAAAAATGCTCAATATCACTAATTATCAGGGAAATGCAAGTCAAAACTACAATGAGGTATCACTTCACACCAGTCAGAATGGCCATCATTCAAAACTCCATTAATGATAAATGCTGGAGAGGGTGTAGAGAAAAGGGAATCCTCCTACACTACTGGTGGGAATGTATTTTGATGCAGTCATTATGGAAAACAGTATGGAGATTCCTCAAACTAAAAATAGACCTACCATATGATCCAGAAATCCTAGTTCTGGGTATATATCCAAAGGGAACTCTAATTCAAAAAGATACATGCACCCCAATGTTTATAGAAGCACTATATACAATAGCCAAGACATGGAAACAACCTAAATGTCCATCAACAGATGAATGGATAAAGAAGTTTTGGTATATTTATATAATGGAGTACTACTCAGCCATTAAAAAGAATAAAATAATGCCATTTGCAGCAACATGGATGGACCTAGAGATCATCATTCTAAGTGAAGTAAGCCAGAAAGAGAAAGAAAAATACCATATGATATCACTCATACGTGGAATTTTTTTAAAAAAAGGACACTATGAACTCATCTACAAAACAGAGACAGACTCACAGACGTAGTAAACAATCTTAAGGTTACCAGGGAAAGGGTGTGGGAAGGGATAAATTTGGGAGTTTGAGATTTACAAATGTTAGCCATTATATATAAAAATAGATTTTTTAAAAAAGTTTCTTCTGTATAGCACAGGGAACTATGTTCAACATCTTGTAATAACCTTTAATGAAAAAATATGAAAATGAATATATATATATGTGCAACTGGGACATTGTGCTGTACATCAGGAACTGACACATTATAATTGACTGTACTTCAATCAAAAAAAATTGGCTTTCTGTGCTTTCAATTATCTATGGTCAACTGTGATTCAAAAATATTAAATAGAAATTCCAGAAATAAACAACTCTTGTTTAAAAAAAAAATCACAACTTGTCAACCATCATAGTAATTGATTCAGGCAAAACATATCAACAGATGCTAAAGCTAGCAGGTACAGTTTGAGGAAAAATACAGTATTTACACAGACACAAAGTACTTCTGTCTTATATACAAAGGGAAAAGGGGTAATTTTTAGTAGGGAAATGTGGCAGGCAACCAAGGAATTAGGCACTGATAATAATAGTAGATCATGCCTTTTTACAATTAGCTATTTTAAAATTTTTTATTACTTTAACCCTAGCATCATCTAAAACCTCATTACTTTGCAATGTAATGTATGCTAGAAAAAACAGCAGTGGTGTGTAGGATACTTTGGACTGACTCTCTCAACACCAATTTCAAAAACCTCCATATTGTAGAGGCTGGAAAACTGAAAATCACTTTTTTCAGATTCCCCTGAAGCTAAGATTCTGCCTATGTTTAAGTTTCACCAATCCGATGCACAAGCTTAAAACCTGAATTTAAATTAAGTGGGGGAGAAAGGCCACGTATGTGAAGCATTTGTTCTGCTGGTGTGAATCACAGCAGAGCAGAGAGGTTATGGAATTGGCTGTCCTGGCAGCTTTTTGATTTAACAGGAAGACCATGCTGGAAGCAGCAGCACCCACAGAGACAGAGTTCTTCGCTGTAGCCTTGGGAGTCACTGCTGGAAGTTTAGCCTAAAGCCTGTTACAGAATTCTGGGGATAAATTAAGTAAGGCAGTTAACACACGTAAGTAAACTTCTTTCTCCTTGAATTAGCTACAGTGGATTCAGTACTATGCAACCAAACGGACCCAGTATTGATTCACGAAAGGAAAACATGCTAAGAAGAGTTGTGAAAATAGTCGAAGTCAAAATATCCCAAACTGATCTGAAAATGTTAGTGATCTGAGAGATGTCTAGATAGATGTTTAAGTAGAATGGATTTCTTTTCAGTAGGACTTCTCAAAAACTTTAAAAGTTTAATCTGTGTTGTAAATCACACTGTACATCATTTTCCCAGCGCATCTGACCAGGAAATTATTCATTTTGGGGGAAACCTATTATCAGCTTGAGAAACACAGACAGAGTTTGTGAAACATTGGTCTAAATAAAATACCCAGCAGTCGGAGCCAACAACCTCTGCTTCTGTTCCAAGTCTCTTTGTTCCAAGCAATCTGTTTAGACTTTTTGTTTCCATATATCTTGTTGTCATGTTATAGTAGGCAGTGTTCTGGACAGGGATATCAATATCCAGCCAGCATAAAAAGTATATATTCTTATTTTGTTAAGTTGGCAGCATTACTTATTTAGACAAAGTAATTTCATTTCAGTTTGTCCAAAGTAGTGAAAATCAGACACAAAAGGAAGCCCAGTTTATTTTATGATCCCAAAGAAATCAAAGTGAAAACTCTAAGAAGACAACATACATTTTGTCTTTATTACTCAGTTTATGTGTGGTTCCAAATGAGTTCAACAGGGATAAGAATTCTACAAGAGTCAGAAGGAACTCTGAGTGTTTTTGTGGCGAGGCATTGTTTGAATCCGAGAGCTTGTCAATGTACAGGCTTGGGACCAGCCTTAGTTCTGCAAAATTAATGACATCATAGGGCAATGTGATAAACACTGTCATTTTCTGGAATAAAGGGGGAAATTAATTCAGCCGAGAGTGATAAGGAAAGACCTCACAGAAGATGTGATGTCTGATAACTAGAAGGATTGTTAGAGATGAAGTTGTCTAGGACAGAGTGGAATGTAAATAAGATGACTGAGGGTGGGTCAGTGTGATTATAGACTCTGGATATGATTTCTCTACATCTAATGGATTCTGAAAATCATAATCAAGGCTTGCAACTTGGCCATACATCACCATGTGAATTAAGTAATTAGAAAAGGGTCAGAACAGAGAGAGTCATTACTATGATTAATTGTTATGAATAAATTTCATGCCTCAGTTTTAGGCAGGCCCTATATGCCTGGCCTTGGAACCACGATTCTTCAGCATTCCTGCTCCCCTTCCCACAGTGGCTTAAGACTTTTGTTTTACATGAAACTTGTTTCCAGGGAAGTGAGTGGTCATTTGCAACTTTGCCCCAGTGGCAATCAGTCGTTATCCGAACACTTGCATGCCGGCTTCACTCAGGGGCTTCTGCTGCCTTCGGCCCTGCACCGGCGGCCTCACCCGGGGGCACCTCTGGAGGCTTGGGACACAGCTCGTGAGGCAGGTGAAGCCCACTTGTGTCTAGGTTCTTGCAGTCATTCTAACCTGACAGGCTATCCTACACATTGATTTTAAGTATTTTGGTACTATTGTAACTGATTTCCTCTTTACCTGCTTCGATGACAGAAATACTTCAATGTTCTGTCAAAGATGAAGTAGTTCTTTAGTCTCATCTCTTCTCCGAGGGGTGTGCCGTTCATCGGAATTCGGTTGGTTTACCTTGCAGACTCAGCTTTCCTATGGTTTCAAGAAAACCTATGATTTTGTAGATTACCTAACTTTTTCTCATTGTTAAGACTATATGGACATGTGCTTGCCACCTTCTACATCCTAAGCAGAAATGGAAATCCTCATCAACTAGTTCTGGCATCAACTGATGACTCTTGCCTGAAATTGTTGCTACTGTTGGATTCACAAATTTTTCTAATTTCATCACCCCTCTCACATTTATTAATTGACATTTGAGAGCTTGTGCTTTGGGGTAAAAAAAAAAAAAAAAACAAGTGGAAAAGGGTTGTGGGAGTGTCAACGAGTAGCAAGGAGGGCACTCCACATTGTGTTTCCTGAGATGTATGAGCAATGAAGAAAAAATAATGATTCTGCTGTCAGTAGGATCTAGGAGTCATGGAAACACTACTGACTACTGGTCAGGTTCTGTTAACCTCTCTAGTTTTTCATCTGAAAAATGGAGGAAGTAGTACTTGTATAATGAAGCTATTAAAATAAAATACAGAATATTTTAAAAATCTAGATTATGTCTGACACAATAATAATTCAATTAACCCTTAGTTTCCATTCCATCAAGGATCTTGATTTAGTGCAACTGAAATACATATGTAAGTGTAGCAGTGCCATGACAAGAGATTTACAAAGGGCAGTCCCAACACAGAGGAATTAGTTCTTCCCACCTGGGGAGCAGGAGAGAGAAAGCTACAGAGGACCAATGAGCCTGTAGCACCAGAAAACGCATGGCCTGACCGGTCTGCTCGAAATGAATGATAATTACCACACTCTAACACTGACTTCCTCTCAAACTTCTCAAAATGCGTCACTCACATTAGCAGATGTAGCTGATATATAAGCCTCGATGATAGTTTTACAAAGCCTTAGAGCCTTGAAACAAATCTTCTTCCATGAACAAACTCCTGTGGGTCCTGACTCTAGACTCTGCTGTCTGTGGTTAACGGAGAGAAGAACTTCTGAAGTCCACTCCAGCGGTCTGCTCTTCAGAAACTAAAACATTCTCCTTTAGGTCTTTCATGTCCTGCAAAACATCTCAGTCTATCAACTATTCTTCTTATTCTGAATGGCTTATTTATTCTAATCACGTTCATTGCTGTACCAGGCACTACGAAAGGCACTGCGAACCCAGGAGCAAGTGCGAGTTTATATCCTGCTCTGGAGGGGTGTGCAGATTGGGGAGGCGCCAGACAAATGAAGAGACACTCTTTCAGCCTGCTCTGGATTCCAGGCCCTTCCTCCCCCAAGTTTCCAACTCCAAACAAACGCCGGTAAAACATGAGCAAACCTCACTTTTCAGTCACATTTGATAATGTGTCTAAAATTCTCAGAAATTAAAAAAAGAAAATTACGGCCACATCACAGCAAAATTATCTCTCTCTTTTCTGGCACTAAGATATTCCTGGTTCTGGCTCAGGAAAAAGAACCGGAAGAGCAAACGTGATTAATCCCGCAGAGAAACTTGCAAGTGGGAGAGAACAAAGCTGACTGGTTCAGAGTCAGTTTAGATGACAATGTAAATCATGAGATATACTCTGAACCCAAGGCCAGCGTATTTCCTGTCCTCCTGATTATGGGAAGTATCTTCCCTAGTGGAGATGAGGTTATTGTTATTTATTTAGTTTTTAGGCACACCTATGACTCCACTGACTGAATCCCGAAGGAATCAACATTAATCAGTTAGACTCCTTAACCGGTGGCTATCAGTGTAAGTTCAGTGAGTTCAGTGGAATTATTTCAATCATCCCTGACCCAGCCACACACTCTTCATTCCAAATTTGATGACTGCACCGAACTCAAAGGGAGATGGAAATATCTTGGCACACAATTTCCTACCAGGTTGAGAGACAGAGTTGGGGACGAAGGCTCTTCCTTACTCTGAATATTCTATATACCTCCCTCATTAACCTGAGACTACTGACCTACTATCAATGGTTTTACTGTTTTGTGCTCTTATGACCAAAGACTCACATTTATAAGGTGGCCAGCCAAGGTCAGCATTTCATTCTGTGACACAGATTAGTTTTCCTCTCTACGCATAGCAAGGGAACTTCTGCAGACCTCCAACCCTGAAAACAACATGTCTTTACTTGATAAGATCATAATTAACTAACCCAGAACCCTGGATTACACAGTTACTTTATCTTCACAAATTTGAGATCAGGAATAATACAAAAGTCCTTCAATTTTTCCAAAGAAAAATTGTGTCAGAGGGAGGCTTGAAGGGGAAGACCATGATTGAATCAGCTCTTTCAACATTTCTTTTCAAGTAGACTCAGAAGAAATAGGTGGGTTTCATAAGCCAGAGTGGGATTATACATGGCTCCTGGGGCTCAGAGCCGAAGGGAGAGGACCACACGCATTCCTCAGAATTACGGGACGCTCGTCCACGGAGACAGCAGAACTACCGCTTCAACAAAGTGGACTCCTGAAGACACCAAGTGGGGAAGAACTTAGAAGTTAATTTTAGGATTTTAGTTTAAAAGCTAATAAAAAATAAATGTCTTTGTCATGATGTATGTATGTACAAGTGGTAGGGAAACACTGAAGTGCTAGGCTGTAAGGTTCACTCTCTTCATTTCCAAGAGTGGTTATAGGGAACGCATTCACCTCCTCACAACGCCTTGTTTGGAGAGACTGCAAGCAAACAGGACAAATGTGATAAATGTACACCCAGGCCCTGGCTGAACTAAAGTTTTACTTAATAGTTTTGCTTTGAAGATCTGTGGACCTTTGATGCCCCATCCTCATTATTTCATCAATGCCATGTTCACTAAAAATCATTTTATCCAAAAAATATATGAAATATATACCTTGTATAAGGCATTATGCTAGATCTCATTCGGGAGGGAGATATAGTGATAAATTAAATATATATATTTGAGACTGGTACAGATAAAGGGTCATAGAAATGATGGCGAGGAAAAAGTCATTGCTGCCAGTGTTGTTGGATAAGGAAGCACCTCAGGATTTGAAATGGCTCTTGAAGAATGGGTAGGATTTGAACATGGAGAGAATGGGATATTCTGAACAGAGGGAATGTGGACAATGGCATGGCCCATGGGGTTGAGTCGTATATTTGAAAGAATATGGTGAGAGACATATTTAGAAAGGAAGATTGGGGTCCAAGAATACTGAGCAAAGACCAGGAATTTCACCACCAGTGAGAATGGAAGTTACATGCATTTTAGAACAACTTAGCTCTATAAAACATGCTGTCTTCTTTTCACTCAGGCTCTACTTTTTTTTTCTTTTTTCTGAGTTCACTCCCTTTGTCTGAAATTCTCCCTCATCTTTTTGATGAAATAAAAATACATATTTTAAGGCGAGACAAGAAAAACTTAAACATGAAATTTTTCTCTGCCTATCTGGACCTCTCCCTCCCCTCTAGTGTACACCATGCACCTGCCTGCATTATATGTTAGCCAGAAATAGCCACTCAACCATAAAGATCAATTTTTCTTCTTCTGGAGCCAACCATGTAACTCTTTAGAAGATAACATTTCTTTCTCAGACCTGCAAGGGGTCATGATGACCCACCACTTACCCTGTATGCAGACATCTTTGGTGAAATTTATATACAATGCCATTATATCATTTCCCTTAAAAACAGCAATTGGTGTGGAACAGACTGGCCAGACAACCTGGGGAGATACTGGGTTGCACCTAATGGAAGTCCTTAGCTTTAATACTTGTTTATGACCTTATTAATGTTCCTAATTACTTTACTTGTATTCTGCCTATTTTACAAGTTATTAGCCTTTTGCATTCCCATATGTGTGACTGAGCCTCAGATAAAATTAATGATGATTAGGTGACTTTAAATGATTAATAAAATACATAGATCAATGATTGTAATAGTGTAACTCTAGATATGGGAAGAAGAAACAAGAGGGAACCATTTCCTGGACCACCACAGACCAGTAAGACAGGCGGTCCAGAGGCTTGTGGTTACTGTTAATAGCTCTTGTCCGATAACAGCACATTGAATGCCCATCAGTGAAAGCTCCTCCTGACCTAGGGATGGACATTCCCAGTGCTGGAGGAAAAACTGGTCATGAACTGCCTCCCAAACCTTGGTTAAAATTGAGACTGAAAAGGAGGGGATTGTAAAATAGAAAACACTGCCCACCATCCAGTTCTGCAAGTATTGAGTCATTAGCTGCAGCAGTTGCCGCCCTACGGTACGCCCTGAAAGGATGTCAGAGAGAAGGTCAGGATGAGACACTCTGTGCTCTGGAAAACTGACAGAGCTGGCCTTCAGACAATTAGAAGTTTTCAGGAGGAAATTTTATGAACATAGTTTCCTCGATGTTCCCATATTTAGAAAAAGCACTAAAACCATTAACTAAGATATCTGTTTCTCGTGAATAGCAATAACCTTCTACCCAGATGAATGCTTGACTGTATCTTTTTGCCAAAATCTCACATATTCTGGCCTCCCCCTTGATCTCTTCAGAACAGTCCTCAGAGCTTTCTGAAAGATTGTCTCTCAGGTGATAATCCTCAGGTTGGCTCAAATAAAATTTTCCATTTCTTTCGTAGATTCTATTGATTACATTTTTCATCAACATTCTCATCCTCTCACCTCTTACCACATTTTTCTACCTAATTCATATCCATGCTTTGGATGTCAGTCTAAATATCACTTCCTCAAGGAAAGTGAGTGATTCCTTAACTCATTTGATGAAGTTAGAGTCCCTTTTTATAAGCATTCATAACACCTTGTTTCCTGCATAGCAGATATCAAATTTTAATTATATAATCTTTTGTTTAATATTTATGTTCTGCTATATTCTAAGGTTTCATGAGGGCAGGAATAATTTTTGTTTTACTTCTGTATCCCCAGTGGCCAGTAAACTGTATTGTTCATAACAGGTGGTCAATAAATATTTGTGTAACAAATGAATAAATTAAATGAAAATATAAAGACAATAAGCAATATGATAAGCTAAAAGCAGAGAAGATAAAAACGTTTAGGATTCACAAAAACCTAGATAAGCAATGTGATAGTACAGTTTTCAGGCAGCATTTAGCTGATAGGTAAGTCTTTAAAGTATATGATATGAGGAATTCACTAATTTGAGCAAAATCAATTAAACACCAAAAGACAAATGCTGGAGAGGCTGTGGAGAAAAGGGAACCCTCCTACACTGCTGGTGGGAATGCAGTTTGGTGCAGTCACTGTGGAAAACAGTACGGAGATTCCTCAAAAGACTAGGAATAAACTTACCATATGACCCAGGAATCCCGCTTCTGGGCATATATCCAGAAGGAACCCTACTTCAAAATGACACCTGCACCCCAGTGTTCACAGCAGCACTATTCACAATAGCCAAGACATGGAAACAGCCTAAATGTCCATCAACAGATGACTGGATAAAGAAGATGTGGTATATTTATACAATGGAATACTATTCAGCCATAAAAACTGACAACATAACGCCATTTGCAGCAACATGGGTACTCCTGGAGAATGTCATTCTAAGTGAAGTAAACCAGAAAGAGAAAGAAAAATACCATATGAGATCGCTCATATGTGGAATCTAAAAACAAACAAACAAAGCATAAATACAAAACAGAAATAGACTCATAGACATAGAATACAAACTTGTGGTTGCCAAGGGGGCAGGGGGTGGGAAGGGATAGACTGGGATTTCAAAATTGTAGAATACATAAACAAGATTATACTGTATAGCACAGGGAAATACATACAAGATCTTATGGTAGCTCACAGAGAAAAAAATTGTGACAATGAATATATATATGTTCATGTATAACTGAAAAATTGTGTTCTACACTGGAATTTGACACAACATTGTAAAATGATTATAAATCAACAAAAAATGCTAACGATAAAAATAAAAAAATAAAAGCCAAAAAAAAAAAAATCACCAAATCCATAATATACATTTGAGGAGGTACTGAGAATACAAACAATAAAATTATAGTTTCATATATCAAGAGCTTACTGCTTGCCAGGTTATCCATGCATTACCTCATGCAGAGGTAAATTAGACATCTCAGCCTGAGGAACTCAACACTGAGAGGGGAAATGGTAATGAATAACACAAATAATTATGTCCAACTTAACATGTAAACATTATCTCTAATTTAAGATAGAAATAATTACAGAGGGTTTCAAAAAACAGAGCACATGGGAGAGATGACTTCTGCTGATGGTCATCAAAGAAAGATTCAAAGAGGTGATCTTAAGCTAGACCTTGAGTTCAGCAGGTAGATAAAAACAGAAGAGTCTAATTAAGGGTATTTTTGAAAAAAAAAATTGGCTGAAACAAGGTATGAATGTTTGAGAGTGGTTGACATATTTCAAGAATGAATGAGCAAAAGGGAAGAGAATGGGGAAGTATTACAAGATAAAGGAGGAAAAATAAAATTGAAGACAGATTGTAAATCTTGGCATATGCTAAGGAATTTGGACTTAACAATATTCCATAAACTGTGTGGGATGTAAAAAGTTTAAGTGAGATCAAATTTATATTTTAGAAAGAGTTTCCCCTTTGATCCAAGACCTTGTGATAACCAAAAATTTACAAGAGGAGATTCCGGTCAGAAAAAGGGCTGGGATTGGTTATCAACCCCCATGGGCTTAGATGCAGGATAAATACCATATGATCTTGGCATTCAAAGACAGCTGATTCCGCATTGATCTTTCACTCACATTTCTGCGCAAAGATCACAACTACCCTGGACAACACTATCTGCACAAATCAACAATAAATATATAGTCATATAGCCTCTGCCTTTCTTGTCTTAGTGAAGTCAACATACCAAGTTTCACAACTGCTACCAAATGGATTGTTTTTCACGTCTACATTCCCTACAGAATTGTAAAATCTTAAAAGATAGAATACAAATGCTGTATAATTTGAGCACATAAAATGAAATTAATATTTTTTTCTCCTGTGGATTTTTTTTATTTCAAAAAAGAAACATGATTTTAAAATTTTCAAGCAACACATTGGTTGCTTAACCTATCCTCCAATAAAAAGTATCAATGACACTTGCTTTAATGTATTATCATATATTTTTCTATGCATAAACATACACACATATATTTTTTTCTTTGAGAAATGAGTTTTCTATATCATGCAGATTTTTTTACTATATAGCTATTTTAATTTAACAGACTATCATGGATAGTCACGTCAATATTTGCAAATCTGACATACACTTTTATAAATAACTGTATAAAATTATATAACATGAACATATCACAATATAAATATATATAAATAAAAATATAAACAAACTATTTTTAATTAATGGATATTTAACTGGGTTTCTAATTATTTATTATTGTATTGTTTTTATTTTGACGGGGGGGAAGTAATTGGGTTTTTTTATTTTTAGAGGAGGGACTGGGGATTGAATCCAGGACCTTGTGCATGCTAAGCATGCGCTCTACCACTTGAGCTATACCCTCTCCCATGGGTTTCTAATTACTAACTCAAAAATTACACTGCAATAAATATTTGACTTTACTTGCACACTTTCAAGTGTTCATTCAAGTGCTCATAATCCCTACTGTCAGCATTGCTAACTCAAAATGTCTTTTAAATTTTAATTTTTCCAAATTACTCTCCAGAACAGGTATATAAATCTATACCACCACAAAAGTTTTGACGGACTGTCCAGTTCCTACCTGTATTGTCTCACGTGGGAGCCACTAGCCACATGTGGTTGCTTAAATTTAAATAGAATTAAACATTCAATTCTCAGTCACACTAGCCATATTTTAAGTGATCAATAACCACCTGTGGTTAGTGGCTACCCTATCAGATATCATGATATATATAGGCCATTTCAGTTATCACAGAAAGTTCTGTTGGGCAGTGTCACCTCAAAACAGCCAATACTAGATAATATAAACCTTTTGTACTCTGGGAAAAATGATAAATTTAATAAAGTCTAATTTTTAATTTTATATTTTTATTCAAATTGTAAGCATTTAAAAAGTGTTACTGATTATATTTCTTTTAATAAATGGTTGTTCCCAGTCTTTCATTTTTCTATAGAAGTCTTTGACTTTTATTATTAATATGCAAGATAGTTATTGAATGACAACATGTCAGAGCAAAGCAATTTAAATAACATGCAAGTGACATTATTTGACCCACAAAAGCATTTTGCTTTATAAGTTATAACTTGCACATCTCTGCATCAAAATAATTTTATAAAGATCCTAAATCGTCAAGACTTGATAAACTTGGGATTATGAATAGAAATTAATTAAACTGCTTTTCTTAAAGAATTAAATACATCTGACTTACCTTAAATAAGCTTAATTTTATTCCCAGTTTTCCATATCTAAGAAGGCTTTAATGAACTAAAAGACAAAGAGGCCATATAAATCCTCAAATATCTCAAAAAGGACCCTATAATAAAGACGATGTTGTAAAAACCTCTTCCTCAAAATAGAAGCAAAAGTGTACCTGTGCGGTGTAGATGTAGGAGTGCAGAAGAGATCAAACTATGAACGAGGCTTTTAATGCTTCGGTTTAACGATCAGAATTTTGTGTGAAGAATTACTAACAGCTGGGTAGAAGGCAGAAACAATAACAGTTTCAACATTCCTATAGCACTTGATAATTTTCAAAGAATTTCATATAAATCACTCTTAAGCGAGAATAAACTAAGGACAACAATTAAAGTTTTGGGGAAGCTTGATAGTGCAGAGTTAAAAGGTTAAATGTTTAGTTACAGAAAATAGAAAAGCCTTTCTTGGAATCTTATCCTGGCCAACGTGCAGGAAACAGAGGCTTGTTCTGATTGGTCCTGATGGCCCTTAACAGAGGCATTATCATCCAGGATGCCAAGGGGCAACTGAGCCTTCCAGCTCTGAAGGCTAGAAAAACACCAGGAAAGCCGGCAGCACTCCCAAGGAAATCAGGGCAGATGAGAAGTGAACTGAAGTTTGAGAGAAAGGTCCAAACTTGGGGATCAGAGAGAATGGAGAGTAAAACCCATCATGGAAACTATACAGGTTTTTCAGACCCCAAAATATGAATGACAGTAGTGATGGTGACAACAGCCACCTATACCAGGTAACCACACTTAGTATTCACAACAATTTTATGAAAAATATAATATTAGCTTTGTCATTTTATAAAAACTAGCTCAGAGGTATAATCAATTGCCAAAATCTAATCTGGAACAGACTGGTGATGCTCATCAAACTGTTGTAACTTGAAGTTCTAAGCCCATCACCACTACTCTCCTGCCTCTGGAAGAGTAAAGTAGGTTGCCATAACTTTATATTAACTTAATATCCTTAGGCACAAATGAATGAGTGACAAGACTGTCCTTTAATGAGTGAATACTCACAGTTAGAACCCCAAGATTCCAGCTGCTGTGGGGAAGCAGTTTTGAACCCTTTTTGTTGGACTCAAAAAACCCATGGGTTCTGCAGTAGAGAAGGAGAAAGACCACGCATTCTAGGCTTATGGCCTCTGTGGGAGGAACCTGTCCTTCATTTAGGAGTTTTTTTAGAAGCAGAATGTGTGGTGCTCTGTGTTAAGGAACGGAAGCTTCAATTTAGGGGCGATCTTAACAGCATGCAATGTTTAAAGCTAAGTTTATTCTCAGCCTCTCCATTAAACTCATGCCTTTGTCCCTAGATATATGAAGGAGGAATAACTTGAGCCTACCTGAGGAGAACTGAGGCTGTCCAGTGCTGTGGTAACAACAGTCAAGGCAAATTTGCGACAGAGAACTCCCTCTGCCCGGCCCGGTCCCTGGACTAGGATGGGAATGGAGTCCACCCTCACAGTGAGGTGACATGACTCACCCGTGTTGCTTGACACCCTTGCTAACAGCCTGTCAAGTCAGTCCCAGAACCTAAGACTTTATTCTTCCTGAATTTCCTCAAATGTAAATTTGAGATACATATCTAGCTGGAGTTTTTGGAGGATTAAACATAATGATTATGTAATCATTAATCAAGTTCCTGACTTAGGCAATTTAAAGGTTTTTTTTTTATATAAGCGGTAATGAATCATATCCTCCTTACAAAATCTCTTTGAACTTACTTTTCTCATCAGTAAAATAAGGCTACTAATACTGTAGTGCTACTGTGAGAATTAAAGTAGGTATATATGTAAAGTGCTTGACTAGGAGATACACAGGAAGTGAAAGGTATCAATGTAGCTGTTTCCCTTCCAGGTTCTGCCTGTGTTAGACCATTAACTGAGAGAGGGTACGTACATCCTAAATGCTCAACTATAAGGCAATAAGTATGCACATTTTGGGACTTTCTCTTTGATGGAATATTCAAAATAATAATTATTAAATTAGGTAAGAAATTACGGTAAGAAAAATAATAGCAGGTATGAGTTCTATGCAACAGTTAGGAAAACAGCATGTATGCACACAGTCTATTAGCTCAGGAGAGCAGCAGTATGAGTGTGTGTGTGAGTGTGTGCGAGTGTGTGTTTGCATATTCACTGCAATTCTCTGGCACAGTGTATGGCATAGGTAAAGTATCAAATAATATATACAGGGGGAATAAAGGAACATAGGAGAAAACAGTTATCTTAAATGAATTAAGGCTGAAATTTTGCTTTAAACGCTTTCTTTGAGTTTACAACATAAAAATTCGAGTGATTAAAAACCATTGTCCCCTAGAATATTACAGACAGTCCTCATTTAGAACATTGCAGTGCATGCATCTCCGCCTCCCCTGCCCCTCCACCTCAAAGTAACCATTCTTAAATGTTTACTGGTTATCTCAGTTTATTCCTTTGTATCTACAAACATGAAATTACACACTTTTTAACCAAGTAACTTGTTTTCATATCATGCATTATGTCCACCTTTCCATGCCTATGTTTAAAGCTCTGTCTTACTCTTTTTTGAACAGCTCCAAGAACAGTCCATAGTATGGATTTTCCTTACTCAGCCACTCTTCTATCGCTCATCATTTCACTGTTATAAGCAATGCTATACTGAACCCATCACCCATGGAATTGCAGAGTCAAAGCACTATATGTATTTAAAATTTTTATCAATATCATCAATTGCTCTTAAGAAAGGCTATTTCCATGGTTGTGCCCATCAGTAATTCAGCAATGTACCTATTTCCCCATGTCTTCACCCAAACTGGATATGATCAGTCCATTTATTATTTTTTATCACTGTTATAGGCAAAAATTGATATCTCATTTTAACATACATTTTGAATTAATTGGTGAGATATTTTTTTATTTCACTTAAACTGCAAATTCATACCCCTGGTTCATTTTTCTATTGGATTTTCTTTCATTATTAATGAAGAATATATAACTGTTCAAAAGGAAGATTGAAATGAAATCATTGGACAGCCCCGTTAAATGTAGTCTTTGCCTTGAGAGAAATAAATCATTTACAGCTGTGGGGTAAAGAAAAGTCCCAAGGGAAGCAGAAAGGTTTCAACGTGACAGTTATATCAAGAGCCAGCTTTGCCCTTCTTCCTTCCCTATAAGCAGAGACAACCCTTTCTTTGTGCATCGGAAAAGAATCTTGGCCCAAAAAACAGAAAGTTGAAGATGAGACCGGGCTCTCAGTTCTCCACTGGGGAAGGTAATGTCTACCAGCATTTCAGATACCTCAGGTTGAAGAGATGTCAGTTCATCCATTCAGCAAGTAATTGCCGTTTAACAGGGATGCCGCAGGATAAAACAGTTGTGATCACTGCCCTCAAAAGCTTGGGAGAAAGACAATTCAAATTCTTCTTTCCCTTTTGCCTTTTTTTCAGTAGAGGCTGGGGGGTAAGGGCAGGTGGATGAAAGAAGAGCAAAGGGAGACAGAGATAAATAAACAGACCAATACATTTTGGAAAACTTGTCAGAATGGGGAGAGACAAGATGCAGAGCTGGTGAACATGTTTAGGTTATTAGCAAACTTAACAATAATAAAACAGTTCCTAAACTATAATTCTTTTATCTAGTTATTTTAAATTATTATTTAGTAAAGTTAGTCGAAAACAATTTCTGCATTGTTTTCCTCTTAGCTGGTTAAGTTTTCTTTGTGTTAAACCTCCCTTGTTATCCTCACTCCATTCCAGAGATGTTGATGTTTGCATTCAAAAAGTAGACAATTATTAAAGCAGTATTAATCTATGAAGCTGTATTAATTTGTCAGAAAAGCCCAATAGACGCTTGGTGCTTTCCATGTTTGGAAGAAATAAGCCTATTTCTGACAATCCCTAAAAATGTAAACTGTTTCAAAATGTTTTATAATTTGCCAACTAAAATAAATTTCTAAATTTAAAACTGATTTCAGCATACCAAAACTGAAAGAATAAACTTGGTCCAATTATCCACTTTTAAAGAGAAGAAAAGCAAGATGCGAAAGATTTAAAACCCTCTCCCATATAAAAACATCCTACTGCTTTCTTTCAAACCCTTCATCTGTACAAGAAAAGATGAAGTAAAAGAGAAAAATAAGCTAAAGGGAAATTAGTACTGAGTTTGGGTGGCATGTGTATTCTCACTGGGCATGTGAGAGTTTTATCAGCAGCAACAGAAGCCATTTCCTCTTTTTTAAAAGCCACCCCAGTGTCAGTTTACTCTTCCCTTGAATGATCACCGCACTTTCCAGAGCCGCTCAGCCCCTCACAGCCACAGTACACCCCTGTGATCTGTATGGGGGCTGGTAGTTGCTCTCATTTCAAAACAAAGGAAGTTCAGAATGACTCTACGCACCAAGAGGTGAGAGATCTTGTCTTGTGGTTTGGGGAGGTCTGCCAGACTGTTAAAGCTTCCTGATTTTGAAGTTTTCTCTAATGAAAGAGATACTTGTTAAATAATAGAAATGTTTCTTGACCTGTTACAGTTTCTCAAGGGATAATTTGCAGAAGGCAGGAGAAGCTCACAATCATGTTCGATTTTTCAGGTCTTAGAGGGTAGGACACTTTCCTTTTATTTTTATACAATAAAAAAATGGGGTGCATAAGGCATGTGGTATAATGATAGGGCCTGGGGGTTGGACACTGACTTGGTTTGAATGCTTACCACTACTTACAGGCTGCGGACTATCTGCAAGGTGGTAAATGTACATTGTTATAACTATTTCAGGTTTTTAGGAGGCTTGCCTCTTTTAAAAATTAATGCAAAATATCTGAATTAGCAGGTACTATCCTATTTGTGCTGAAATTCAAAGAACCAATTTTCAAATGGCTGGAATTTTGGTAAGTCTTTACACAGGGAATTATAATTCCTAAATCTAATTCAGAAACTTTGATGATTACAGAATTCTCTTTCTTTCCTGATCATTCTAAGCCACCGTCGACTAACACAGAACCATTAAGTCAAGGTAGGCCCAGTGAAATAGAGCAATTTGCCCCCAGAATGCCAGCTAGATAGTAGTTAATTTGGTCTGAAATCTGCTTTTCCTGACTCCGGGGCAGAGAATACCAAAAGCTGCTTCTCAAAGATGGTATGTAGTAGGTCTTTCCATCTCTTCAAACATAATATAACCACTTTCAATACATTTTTAAATGTCCTTGACCATCTCCATTTCACTCCATCTTACTAGCCCTACCTTTAGAGTTAGTTGCTAAAGAACACGTGTTTTGACTAAATATTTCTGTAAATTGCCTCACATAAATTTATATCTTCTTAATCACAACAGGACCTATTAATATATATGTATGAAAAAAGCCATGCATATGCATAGGAGACATATTACCTATTTATATATATAAATGCATTTTGTTCCCTACACCCCAAAATAACTTCGTATGATCTGTATTTGGAAATTCTGGAAATACAGTTCTTCATTTTTCTGGGTTTTGTTTGTTTTTTGTTTTTTTAAAGAACATGAGTTTGTTGAAGGCGGAGAGATCAAATTCTTGGAAGAAATATGAGGAAGGCAGATGTTGTTTATTTTGCTCCATTTCCCCTTTCCTCCCGCCCAGCTCTCAGGAACCTGAGGGCTTTCCTGCTGTTACGTGCTCCCTGAGCTCTGCTCAGATCTGAACCCCGTTCCCACCTCTTCTAGCATCATGAAGGGTGCTGTAGGAAAAATTACCTTAGACAACGGTGAAATTGTAAGTGATTTTTACATTTTATTAGTGGAGAGGTCATGCTTTAGGCATATTTTGCTGTGGTTCTCAGAAGTGTTTGCATATTAACCAGGGGCAACTCAATTTAATGGCCCTTTACTGAAGCCGGGTCCAAGCCCTGCAGTACCAGTTGCAGCCCCCGCTCCACCTCAGGCCCGCCCCCAGGTGCCTGCTCAGAGATACAGACAAATAGATAAATTAAATAAACTCTGTAGTGGAGCAGGTACATTATAAAGCAGTTGCGAGAAGAAGGAACAATTAAGTATAGTTGATAACAACGGGGAGGGGGGGAGGTTGGAATTAATCATGCAAGTGAAATTTCAGACATCAGTGATAAAACTGCTACCAAGAAGCTAAACCCTGTTGTCATATAGAAACGTTTTACAAACAAAACAGGAACTTCAAAACCACTTTGCCTGTTTTCACCCTTTGCCCAAGGTACACCAAAGTCAGCCTCTCTCTCTCTTCACACATCCCTTATCAGAGAGTGTATTTGCGCCATTACCACCCAATTTAATAGTAGTAAGCCTTTATATTTCTATGTTACCGTTTACAAAGCTCTTTCATCTACATCATCACATGTGATCCTGATAGCAGCTCTTTGTGGTAAAAACTTTTTAAATATCTAAACCTCAGAGAAATTCCCCAAGATAATGCCCCTAGTAAGCAGATGACAGAGTTACTTAGTCTATGCGAGTGTTCTTTCCATAAGAGAACAATGAAACCATATCCTTTATATAACATCTTACAAACAGAAAATCATACTTGGGTCTGAATGGAGAAAAGAATAAGCTGCACATTTTCCAGCTTTCTTGTTTCCTTGCCTGTTCTTGTATGTTTCAGTTTACAGTCATGTTTATTTATCACATCTTGTTAACTTAATCTCTCTCTCTAAAATCACAGCTCTGTTTACATTACAGAAATAGTCTGTGGAATTAATATATGCACAGAAAAAAAGCACTTGAATTTTATTTTAAAATCTGTTTCTAGAGGTCTTTCTGCGCACAGATAATGTACTAGATCACTTGACTTGACTAACTTAATGACATACTATTGAGATTATAACTGGACAAATTCCTTCAAATAAAATGATTTGAATTTGTTTTTATTCACTAAGGTACGGATGTTGCCCCTCCCCACATACATACGGAATAATAACATGATAGAATTTAAAGTATACTAGAGATTAGACAGCCAACTAGTCTTGAACTGTCAGTTAACAGAAACTGGAGCTCAGAGAAGTTGTTAACAGCTACTTTAGTGGCAGAAACTTCCCTAGATTGGCTAACACTGATGGGGAGGAAAACGTGGGTCACCATGTAGCCAACTTTCTATTTTTCACCCAGCTATGAATATTATGTGCTTGTTATAATAATCCTCGCTCAAACAACATTAAGAATTATTATCAGTTAAAATGGTAAAAATAATAAAAATAAGGGCTTTGGGGAGATAATTCTCCATGGCATTTCTACACATCTTGTGATCAAATTTCCAAGATTGTTCCCATAGCAAAAAGCTTTGGAAGCTAGCAACAGTGTCTGCCTACAGGTCAAAGAACAGATTTGTTTGCTGACCAGGAGAGTAGAGATGAGATGATTCCCTCTTCTTCCGGGAGACATTCCAGATAATAAAGATAATACCTTTCTTTGGAGGAGAGAGGAGGCTGACTTGCCAGTAACCCCTATGTAAGGTCAGGATATCCTCATCTGAGAGTTCCTCAGTTGTGACCCAGATGCATGGTGTGTGAGCAATATTTACCTGGGCCCACCCCTGCTTCTTTTCTTCAGTATTATAAAATAAATAATAATATTTTTTCATATTATTATAAACTCTTTATAAACATACTTTCAATAGCTGTATATATTTCCTAATTTGCACACACTTTATTATTGCTCATCTCTGTAATTTCTTCCTGATTTTCTTGTTACAGGTACACTTTAATATCTTTGTTCTTAAATTTTTTCTGTATTTTGTATGATTTTAGTAGGATAGATATCTAGACATGAGATCATTGAGTCAAAGGCTTTTACTGTTTTTTGAGATTCTTATTTCATGTTACCAAAATACTTTCCAAAAAGTTTGAACCAATGTATGTTCCCACTCACCATGTCACAATGTGTTTTCATAACCATTTATCTTTCACTTCTTCCCCATCACTCATCAAGATAGCTATTCTGAACTTCTCACACTTCCTTAAATTCTTCCAGCCTTTCTATACATTTTTCCTTCTACACAGAATGCTGTTGACATATACAACTATCTCAGCTTACATGTTATTTTCTCAGAGAATTCTTCCCTGACTCCCAAACTGCCATGCATTACCATTACCATTGATACTTTGCTTTGTGATACTTATCCACATGTAACTGGGTAATACTTTTATTCCTGGCTTGAATTTAAACTCCAGGAAAGCAGTAATCTCATTTGACATGTTCTTCACTGAATCCTGGTGCCAGAACAGAGCTTGACACAGTAAACAATTAATAAATGCTTCCTGAATCAATTAATCTTTTTCAAAATTCATGATAATCTAGTGAGGTTTCAAGGGAAGAATCACAGGGACAATTTGAATTGATCTCAGGATCACTAAGTAAGTTAGTGGCACAGATATAATTACAACCCAGCTTTCCTGGCTTCTAGCAGGTACTTTTTCGAATATAATCAATGCTTTGGGAAATTTTTGAATATTTTTATCATTAAAAATAGCATATCTTCATGCAAACTGAGATCTCAGTTAGAGGTAATCATAGAGATTTCTCTGTATTATTTTCTCTGTAGCGATATATCATAATACCTCTGAATTAATTATTTCACCATCAACGGATTCAAATCAGGAATTACAACCATAGAAAAAACAATTGTTTTCCTGATTTTCTAGGGAGCTGGAACTTAACATTGAACTTAACACTATACAGGAAATGAGATTATACTTTCTTTTTGACTTTGAGACATGTCATTTGAATCATGTGCAGATGAGCTTTTTTCATTAGCTCTTGCAATTGTGCAGCAGGTCTGTTGCCTACAACCTAAGTTTTTCAAAGAAAAATCAATAAAGAAATCCAAACATGGGACAATAACTCCCATTTATTCCTATTTATTCAGGTTCAAAGCAACTAGAAAGTTCAAATTGTGGTAATAGGTCTGTATCCTTTTATAAGGATATGCAAATGGTGAGTTGATATGAGAAATTTATTTTTTAAAGCAGCTCTCAGCATGTGCCACATTGTGGTATAATGGTATAACGGAACCAGCAAGTTCAAGATGCCACTCAACCTGTGTCATAGAACCACAAAAGAGGAAGCGATCCTTGTAGTAATGACCATCAGGAGCAGCCAGGCTGCAGGTTCAGGTAGCCCTCTGTTCTCTAGAGGACTTCAGGACTTTCAACTCCAGGTTTCTGATCAGTTTCCCAAAGAGCTGGGATCTTTGCCCTGAATCCAAGAAATAGGACACCCATTTGGTTGGCATGTGGTCCTGGAAGTAGAAGCCAAAGTTCCGAGGCTGATCATAAAATGTCAAAAACTGGATGGGAGCCCAATTTCTAGGAATCCCAGCCCTTCCTTCAAAGCAGCTAGAATAATCCTCCTTCTCATTAGCATATGAAATAACCGAGCCCATAAAAACTAACAACTTCCACCCCTCATGACCTCTCTCCCTTCTGAGTGAGACGGACCACACTCAGTCCATGGGGTGTGTAACCGCTTTTACTTGAAACTAAACACCAACCTCCATGCCTCCTGGTGTCTCACTCGCTCGCCTTCCGAGATGGCCCAAACTTTTTCTATGGAGCGCGCATCTCCTCTTTCTCGTGCCTTCTGAGACTGCCTGCACTCTGTCTATGGAGTATGTGGCTCTCTGAGTCAATCTACTTTTACTTAACTGTGGCTCGCTCTTGAATTCTTTCCTGCATGAAGCCAAGGACTCACGCTTGGCAGAGTGTGTCCCAGGGACTCCACCAAGACATGGGACACAGCCCTCCTCTCACCCTACACTTTTCTGTATAAAAAGCATACAATTTTGAAAGTGATTTAAAAAATGTAAAACAAACAAAACGATAAAATTCATATGGAGTGGGAGAAATGTCTGAGAGGAGCTGAGAAAAACGTGAAAAAGAATAGGAAGCGAACTTGCTTTTTAAAGTCAATCAGTAAAAAAAGGAAAATACTCCAGGATTTTTAAGAACTGAATATATTCAAATTTGGTGTTTAGAGAGAAAATAAGGTTTATTGGTACTATTGCCTAAATAAGAAGACCTATACGACGATACCATGTGCAAAAATAGACCTTAGATGCTTCACAGATACAAAGTTTAGATTATTTAGATCTTTCAACCAATTTTAAATGACTTAAAGTATTTAAGTTTACAACAATTTAAAAGATTTAAAACCAGTCAGGGCAAAAAGGAAGTCTGCAGGGAGCTTACAGGACTGGGGGGCCGGGGTGGGAACAGGGCGGTCTTTGACTTGGCTGGCAGAAGTGCTATTTGCTAGGGCCATTCTGGACACTTAATCTTGCAGTATCTCTTTGACCCAGCAATGAGTTTCTGTCACTTTTCTATAGAAATAAAAGCAGCTGTAGGAAGGATAGATATTCAAAAATTCTTACTGCAATATTGTTTGCAATGGTAAAAAATAATGCTAACATACCTGGAAACAACCCAAACGCCCATTTAGGAACAGTTAAATAGATTTGTTACATGCCCTGAGTACCATTTAAAAAAAACAAAATTCAGTCAAGTAAATTTGACGATCTAACTGGCTTTATTCAAGGATGCATGAATCTGGCAGCTTCCCATCTAGTAAACAGAAGAGGGCTCTTGGGAGTGGTACAAAATGGAAGGCTATAAATTTATAGCAAGGAGGTTGGGAGAAGGAAGTCATTTGCAAAAGAAAGGGAAGGGTTTTTTGGGGCCAAGACCTCTACTTTTTGCAGGGAGAGAAGGCACTGGCAAGGATTTTGCAGATTGCCTCTTCTCCCTCTGGAAAGGAGGATGGAGAGGGCCCATATGATAGATTACCTCATTACTGCTAACCAGAAAATTCCAAACGGGTTGATTAAGATTACATTTTTGGGGAAGTTCAAAACTGCAATTAGGTTAGGTATTAAATCTAGGCTTGGTATCATGGGCTTTTAACACTAGTGATGCTATTTTGGACCTGTGTTTTTCTTTTTAGCAGTACCATGCAGCTCTTTTCCTTAAATGAATTCAATTTCTTGATGTAAAGGAAGCATTGCAATGTATTTTTAAGAATGAAAGAATTATATTAGGAATGAAATCAGGCTGAGGGGACTGAAAGAAAGAATGAAAATCAGGTTGAGGAGAAATGTACAGAGTATGTTCCCACTTCGTGACAATAAACCCCAAAGTCCACACACACGGAGCACGTCTGTAGTCCTTACACTGTGGCAGCATCACTCTAAGCATTTCACATATTAACTGGGTCAAAACTTCACTAACAACCTTCTGAGGTAGGTACTGTTATTAACCCAGTTTTACTAATGAGGAAACAGAGTCAGAGAAGACAAATAGCATTTCTAAGGTCACACAGGTGCCAGGATTCAGACCGTGGCATTCCAGATCTAGAACCTGTGTCCTTGTTATGTGCCCTGCTTCTTAAACATGTTTGCAAATGGCTGGGTGAGTTTAGTAAAACATTTGGAAAGATACACACCAGGGAGTGAACACAGGTTGCCTTGCTTGGCAGGGTGTGGATAGGAAAGAAAAGGGAAGGTAGGGTAAAAAAAATCTGTAGCACAATGGCAAAAGATACTTAGTGTCTTATTGAATTTTATGGTATCATCATATAATAAAAACATAAATATAGTTAAGTGGAAGTGAGAAAATAAAGGAGTTGGAACAAGTGAAAATGATATTTGAGGACTTTTTCCTCAGAGTTCTGTTTCCTTAATTGTATCTGAACTAAAGTTATCTATTTATGTATTTAACTATCTATCTGTTTCTTTTTTTCCTTTTTTTATTGAAGTATAGGAAGTTTACAATGTTGTGTCAATTTCTGGTGTACGGCATAATGTTTCAGTCATACATACACATACATATACTCCTTTTCAGATTCTTTTTCATTACAGGTTACTACAAGATATTGAATATAGTTCCTGTGCTGTACAGAAGAAACCAGTGTTTACTTATTTTTAAATCATAAGGATACTAAATGTTGTTTTAAAAACAAGAGAAACCCATTAATCAGCTTGATCCTGTCAACTTAAATAATAAGTAATAATATATAATGTCCTTATTTTCAACTAATTAAAATGAAATATTTTATATGTTCCCATGCCATTACCTGGGTAAGTAATCTGATTCTTGGAAAAGGAATGGATTTTCTCAACTTGGAGAAACTGATAGTCTTGACCTTTAAATTAGTCACCATGTTTTGCTCTCTTCATGCCAAGAATCTATAGTTTGCTATTTTAGAATTTACCTCGTTTGATTTCGTGTTTCCCTTTCAGCAATGACCTATGGAAAGAAGGGAAGTCAAACTCAACTGCAATACTCTGAAAATAAAATGCAAAGGCACGGTCTAGCCTTCCTGTTGTCCAACATGAGTTTCTAACTTGACTTCCTGATAGCAAGTCAAACATTTACGAAGTAGTTCTGGGTCAACTTCTACAACTTCCAAACTCAACCACACAGGCACATTAACTTAAAATTCCAGATGTTGCTGGGGCTTGCAAGCTGGTCCTTTATACTAATTGAATATCTCTGTAAGTGAGCTGTATGCCATGAGAAGTACAGAATTCATCACCTGGTGACACAACGGGTTTGCCCCCTAAAAATCTGCTTCCAATAAACTTGATTCTTAACGTTGGAGAGTAAGTTCAATCAACATTTAATATTTATTGAGCACCTACGGCGTCCTGGTGATACAGTGGTGAACAAGACAGACAAGGCCCAAAAGTCATGGAGGTTAGGTTCCAGTGGAGCAGATACATAATAAACAAGAAGGGGCAATAATTATAGGCATTTAAAATTGTTATATAGAAATAAACAGAGTAATAAAATGAATAGATGGAGAGGAGAGGGCCACTTCAGACAGCATGGCCAGAGGAGGCCTTCCCGAGGAGGCAAAATACTTATCAGTGAGAATTTCACACAGTGAGAATGAGCAATCATGTGAAGAACTAGGCAAATTATTTCAGGCAGAGAGGCTAGCTAAGTGCAAAGGAATGGAAACGGAAGGAAATAGTGTTTGAGGATAAAGAGACGGCAAGGGAGCAACGGGAGGGAGGAAGGGATAGGTCGGGCAGATCATGCAGGGTCTTGTAGAATTTTACTCAAAGATGACACAAACGTAACCTACTGAGAAGTATTCCGCTTGTCAATATTGGGAGTACCTTGAGGTGGTTAACATTTAAGTAAAAAATTATGGTGGTGACCGTAGACTCAGTGTGATAATTGGGCAGATGGGGGGTCGCGGGGGAAGGAAGAGTCAAGGATGACATTTAGGATCCTGGTATTGACACTAAATTCAAGAAAAAGTAGATGAAATGAGAAGGTAATTTTCACTGGCCAGTGAGAAAAGATCGCTTATTGGACCAGAGTGGTGTGGGTGGAAAGGAACAAAGTGGAGACAGTCATCGTTTCTTGGCTCTTGCTGTGTGGTGAGTCAGGAAAAGAAGACGCTTCTGCAAATTTTTCATTTCAAAAATGTGGTTTATTTAACAGAAGGAAACAGAGAAGTGAGAGCGGGATCAAATAGAGACTGTCTCAGTAATTCCCAGTTCCACAGCTGCCTCAGCATGCATCTTCTGTGGAAACTGTCTTCCTCTTAATTTTATATCTGACTCTATCAAGAAGCAGATGATTCCATTCTAACACTCTAACTTAAAACCAGAAGTCTTTCATTGGTTATCAGATCTATACTCACTAGCAGTTTGACCACAGAAAAGCCACTTATCTTTTCTGAGCCTCAGTTTTCCTATCTGTAAAATGGGAGTGATACTATCTGGGTGATGAGCATCACATTGAAATATATGAATGTACTGTGCAAATGATGATAAGCTATTCAAACAGAAAGTGTAACTGTTATTTTTCTAACTTCATCAGCTCACAGTCCATCAAATTCAAGGATGTCCTCTCTCTATTTCTGTATCCTAACTAAAGTAACCTAGAATATTCCCACCCCTTATATACAAAAATGATATTCGTGACTCACAATCAGAAGGGAATGTGCTTGAGTGGTTTTTCAATTCTTGGAATTCTGTTTGTGGCCATATAACAACAATCTCTGCTTGTCCCTATTCACCTTGTGACCAAAGGCACACAGTTTTCAAATGGTTGACAGTGAGAGAATCTCAGATTGCAAAATTATTCTAGTGAAGAGGTTCTCAGAATGTGGTCTAAGGAGCCAAGGGACCCATGAGACTCCTTCTGGGATTCACAGGTTCTTTCTTTTTCAATTACATATCTTTATAATGCTGGATTTTCATCATATTCCCCAACCAAAACAACATATAAGACTGATGGAGTACAGAAGCAGATAAGTCAGCACTCATCCAGTAAGCCAGGCATAGACAGTTTGCAAAACTGTAAAACAATGTTACTCTTCTCACTAATTTTTCCTTGTTTTGAAAATATAGCTATATATTTTTTAGAAGTGTTGCTTTCATTTTATTTTCATTATTAAATGGATAAGTCAATACTTAATATTTTTTTACTTTTAATTTCTAATAGAGTAAATATTTCCAGGTATAAGCCATATGAACTAAAGCTCTTTGGAGTCCCCATAATCTTTAAGAATGCAAAGTGGTCCTAAGGATAAAAAATTTGAGAAATATTGGCAGAGTGCAACCAGCCAACCCAGGCAGCGTTACTAAGTAACCCTCTGATCTTTCCGAGAAGGGTAAGCTCTCATCAGCTGAATTTTCATGTACAGAAAACTAAGTACTTACTCCTTCTGCCTGTCTTCCTGTTTATCTTCCTGCCTTCCTGTCTTTCTGTCATAAATTTTATTGAGAGGATGAGTGAGTAAATATTGGCCAGCTCTGATGAAAGCTTTGAGGTACAAAAATAATATAGACATGCTGTCAAGGAGCACCGGACTCCAGTGGAAAAGGCCATCAATTAAACTATGACAATGAACACAGGAACATGAGGTCACAGAAGAGAGAGCTTTGGCATCTGCCTAGGAGATGAGAAGGACAGGAACAGAGTATGCTACTTGGGACATCAGAGGACCTGAACAAACGGTCCAGCCTTCTTTTTACACCTGTGGATCAAGGTCTTATTTCAGACCGAAGCATCCCACTTAGCCACTGTGGAGGTGCACTGCTCCCATTTCTGTTCAAGAGAGAGCCTGTCCTAGGAGTGCAGTTTGCTGACAGACTCCCGCTGTCGTGACTTCAGGAACCACCTCAGCCAAGGCCAACGATGAAGTGCCAGTCCCAGACTGCGGGGCCCGAAAAGCTCCTGTATGGGTGTCATTGCACCAGAGTCCCCTCCTGGGCTGGCTGACACTCTCAGAGATGTATTCCTGAGTCTCTTTCTCTCTGATACTCCTCCTTTCTTTTCAGAGATCAGAACTGCGCTGCAGTCAGGTTTTCCCGTCCTATTCCTCTTCTCTCTCCACTTTCTCTTCCACGGGCATTACTCCCTAATCAATTCTCTGAACCTCAGCTTTGTCTCCAATAAAACAGAAATTAGGTAGTATGTTTCTCATGCAATTGTGTAATAATTAAATGAGACAATATATGTGAATTACCTTGGTAAAATATAAAGTCCTAAAGAAGTGAAATTATTATGGTTGTTACCAATGACAAAATATATATAAAACCAAAGAGCATTCTACAGTGATATGCCAAGTTTTTTCTCTATTTCTATGATCCTTTTTGTTTTGATATGCATTCCAGAACAGCGGCTTTCAAACTTATTCACAAGGTAGGAAATATGGAAACCCTGATGCCCTTTGCCAAATCCATGAATCGTAGATATATTTATGTCTATCATACTATTCCTTCATTCAACAAATACATGAGAACTTATTGTGTGCCAGAAATTATTCAGGGTGCTAGGATTACAATGGAGAACAGGATTTGGAACCTGCTGTCTAATTACTAAGGATGGTTTTCTAATAGAAATATACACAATAATAAATGTAGTCAGTTCTCTACAGACTCTGTATTAACCCATTTAGTCTTCTCAAAACCAGACCAAGTAGTCACGGGGGTACAATTATACACATGTCACAGATCAGAAAACCAAGGCACAAAAAGAAGTAAAATAACTTCCTCAAGATCATGGCAGAGCCATGCCTCAAATTCAGGCAGTGTGACTCAAGCCTTTGTTGTTCATCTCTAAGCCAGTGATTCTCAAACTGTAGCTGTGTTAAGATCCCCCTGAAGGGAATTGTTAAAACACGGATTGCTGGGACTTACCCAGACATTTTCTGATTCAATAGGTATGGGGTAGAGGCCAGGAATTCCATGCCAGTCCTGTTGGTCCTAGGACCACAGGTTGAGAACTACTGCTAAGCAATGCTGCTTCTCTATAAACCTACTTTAACGATCTGAGCCTCGCACCAAACTCTGGCTTGCATATGAACTTTCATTTCATATCATTTTAAGATATACCAAACTTCAGGAGTGCTACTTCCAGATAAATCAACAGGAATGTACTTTGTGCTGCTTGGAACTTAACCAAAAGCTGTCTAGCATTAACAACGGAGGTATGATATTTAAATGACCATCTGATAAGGCAACTGTGATATTCATCAAGCTATTATTATCTCTGGATCTCCATTTCCCAATAGTAAAATGAATCCATTAGATTAAGAGGTATTTGAGTCATAACTCACTGAAATAATTTCTGTTCTCCAAAAAAAGGGTACCTGGCAATTTTATTGTGATTCTACAATTTTACACAGAGACAGAAAGTGCAAGTATCTGAATGTCTCATTCTATTTTTCAGTACATTCATACCTGAGCATTTTAGATAACGAAATATTTGTGTTTGTATTAGAGCTTTATTTAAAATTTCTTTTTTCTCAATATTTATACCTTCTTTTTCTTATTTCTTCACGGTTTGATCCACGAGGGGATTTTTTTCCCCCCATTTTTATTTTATTTTTTGAAATATCTTTTTATTTGCCCTTTGTATTATTTGGTATTTTCTTTTTCTTTGTAAGTGTGTAAGTAGCTCATATATGAATTTCATTTCAAAATAGTAAAATGTCTATATTTGTTATAAAAATAAAATTTGGGGTCTGATCAATTTCAGAATCACTAATTAATTTTTCTCCCTGCTAATGGAAAGAGGGCTAACATTTTATATTAAGGGAGAGTAGTTTGGGAATTATTAGATGAGTGGAAATAAACCAAATTAAAATTCAAGGTACCTGAGATTTAGTCCCTAATCTCAGTAACTGGCAATGTGGCATTCATCAAGTTATTATCTCTGGGTCTTCACTTCCCAATAGTAAAATGAATCCATTAGATTAAGAGGTCTCCAAGATTCTTTTCTATTTGGTCATTGAATAAAGATATGTTTTCAAATTTCTTCACAATCAAGTGTGCTACTTTGATTACACCATTAAAGAAATATCCAACTTGACTGTTCAATACTTCAACATTGATGATCTAGTAAAAATTTTAATGTTTTACAACCAATGACACACTCTCCCAGAGATTAGGAACACAATGTTACTCTGTCAGTGTATCTTTAAATGTAAGTGTTAGCCTAATTATATGCCGTCAGCTTTTCATCCTAAGGGCAACAAAACCCAGAAGTAGGGTGTTGGCCCTACCCTTGCCTTTGCGGTCTGTGACTACATTAGAGAGCATTTTCACTTCTGAGCTCTCAAGGGCAACTCCTTCTGCCAAATGGAAACTGGCTTTCAGGCCTTGAAACCAAGCTAAGGTTATTAAGTGCATTTATTTTTAACAACCCAGGACACTTACTGAGTGTTTTCAAGCCAGAATCTAGGGAGACAAAGGTGAATAATGTGGACTTGCTCCCTTTGAATGCTTATAATCTGGCGGAAAAAGTGAACATACAAGTATTTATTTGTAACCAGTGTGATGAGGGTAAAAATGCCCTAGAGGCCAGGGACATAGCAAAGTCTGTCCTGTTCATGACTTGTCCTTCATGCTGCACAGAGCCTGATGTCTAAAAGGCTCTGTGCACGAAAGGAGCCCCAACTTCCAACAGCCAGGAAGACCAGGGGAGCTATCACAGAAAAGGGTGATATTTAAACTGAGCAAGGAGGTACCTGGATATAGTGCTACCTAATAATTCCTGGCGATCAGACTGGCACCCTGGAACCTGCTCATAAGATCAGCTTTCTCCCACCAGCTCCCTTCCTCACCCTGGCAAGTTACTTCCTCTCTCTGGGCCTCCCGCTTTTCAGCTGTAAAACAAGAGCTTTAGCTTGGATGTATCCGCGCGCGTGCGCAAATAAATCCCATAAGGTTAGCAAGGGGGGGGGGATCCCTAATTCACAAAAACTTAAAGTTTGCACTACAGCAGAATCTTCCTGTGGATAACAGGCAAACAACAACAGGAAACCGACAAAACCCAACAACAAAAAAAAAGGGAGTGAAAGTTTTGGAAAACGAAAGAGCAGTTCTCAAACACTTGGGGTGGCTGAGGGTCACACGGAAAACCGTTCTAAGAAAAAAAAGGTTAACGAAGTCGGTGAGGACTAAGTGCGGAAGACAAGCAAGTAAAAGAAAATACTCGTTAGCTCGCTCCCTCTCTGAACCTTCTCCTCATCTTCTGTCCTCCTCACCCCCACCCCCACCCTCCCCTCCCCCACCTCCCTTCTCTTGGTCTCAGTCCCTCTCTGACCTTTGGTTCTGTCTCTCTCTCTCCGTTACTTCTATAGGAGAGCAGTTTGGGCGCGCGCGGACCAGCTGTGGCTCTTCAGTCCTTTCGGGAGACATTGGTAATTAATTGAACCCGGCGCTGGGCTCTCGGGGCAGCGGTCCGGCTGCCGCCAGGTGAGGGGCGCGCGCTCCCGGGCCCCCACCTGAGGGGCGGAGCCACTCCCGGGAGCTCAGCCCCGCGCCGCCCCGGGACCCCGCCCTCTCCGGGTCTCGGGTTTCCGGCCCCTCTGACTATTTTAAGGCGCGCGCGCGCGGCTGCGGTGGCTTGTGTCCCTCCCGGCTGAGCTCCGGCTCTTGACCCTCCCCCGCCTCTCGTCCGGGCCCCGCCGGCATGGGTTCCCGGCCCCACTCGCTGCTCGCCGCCCTCCTCGTGCTCCTCTGCGGTGCGGGCACCGTGCACTGCGATACTCCTGCCAACTGCACCTACCCTGACCTGCTGGGCACCTGGGTCTTCCAGGTGGGCTCTAGCGGTTCCCAGCGCGACGTCAACTGCACGGTTATGGGTAAGCCGCCTGCCCTCTGGGACCCGCTCCCTTCCCTTGCCTGTCTGGGGTGCCTTCCCTTTGGTCCCTCAGCCCTTCTTCCTGCAACGACCCCCCTAGGCGCTGGCTGGGACGTCCTGGCTGGACTTGGATCCCTCGGTGCCCTCTCCCGCTCCAGGGCAGCGAGGTCAAAGTGGAGCTGCTGAGAACTTCTAACTTCACATGGCCTGGGTTATTCCCGGGGCCTCAAGACTCTTTGCAAGAACTTTATTACTCCTTGACTTTTGTGGGTTTTTTTTTTTTTGGTTGTTGTTGTTGTTGTTTGCTTTGTTTGGTTTGGAAGAGAGTTGAGACCGAGTAATCTTATTATCTCCCCGTCCAATCTTCAGTTTTTTATTGTGCCAGTGAAAAATGAGCTCCAAGACTGTCGAGAATATAGCAGTTAAAGTTTTCCTCTCTTGTTAGGTTGTGGGAAAGAGTCCGTATGCCCAGCGATTTTGATTTGGACATGTGCTGATGCTGCTAGTCTAAGAAACTTCTGGTACCACCCCACAGTTTCATGTATTGCAGGGAGATAGTATATAAAAGTGGGGTTTTTTTTTTTTTGTAGTAACTTTTTAGTCAGTAGTTATATTTTGAAAAGGTCAGCGCCAAAAGCTGTGCCTAGCTCATGGAAAGCTCTCAATAAATATCTAGTGTCTGAACACCCTGGGACATTCCATATGCCCTCAGGTAACATGGTTATCCCAAAGACAAAGAATTTTGTGAAGGGAGAAGAAAAAACACACAATCTCAGGTCAGGAGAGTCATTCTTGTTCTGCCCAAACCCTATCACCCTGTGGCTTGTGCAGAATGAGTGAAGCACTCAACTGCTATTTGCTTATTAACAGAACAGAGATTGCCAGGTCGTTTGTTACTAAAATAGACTTCTTCAGCTGTCCAACTCCAGATAACTATGTGGCATTCCAGAGTCCTGGGCATTATAATCACATGGAATCTCCTATTTCAGAGCATTAATCTAAAACAGGGAAACATTGTCCAAAATGTGGAAACCTCCAGATGGACACAACAGAACCTTTTTCAGGCAGCCTTTGCCTATAAGGTCCACACTTTGGACCTTAATCTAAACATTGAAGATACCCACAGATCTGAGTCCCCATTTTCTGAAGGTTAAAAGTTTAGTTCCTATCAGCACAAGTTAGCTATCTCTAGGATAGAAACCTCAAGTTTTGCGGAATACTTTCGAAGGATTCGGATTCTGAGGTTCTGAACTGTAGAGCCATTTAGGAGAAAGATACTCCTTTTCTTCTCTGAAGAGATCATTTCCTTTGTTTTTTGGGGGGAGGTGGTCATTAAACTATTTATTTATTTATTTTGATGGAGGTACTAGAGATTGAACCCAGGACCTCATGCAAGCTAAGTACTCTGTACCACTTAGCTATACCCCTCCCCCGCTTTGTTCTTATGAATTGATAGTAGGTCTTTTTGTTTTTCTAGTCCACTTTTTGACTACCATTTTGCGCTCTGTCCATTTTTGCCTGTCATTTTCAACATCCTCCATTTCTCCTTTTCAGTAGAAAAACTTCTCCAGTGTTTGCTGTGGGAAGGTATAGTGGCTGTACTTTTTGGAGTCTCTCTGCCTGCTGAGCTACTTGACATATCTTTTGAGACTTCGCTTCACATCTTGCCTGAGACCCCTGTGAGATTACACGGAGGGAGGCAACAAAACGAGGACTCCAATATCTTCACAAGCCAGGTCTGCCCAAGTTGGGTAGCACGAAAGGAAACCAGCTTAAGAATAGTGGAACTTACAGAGGAGACTTTTGCTCCCATTGAAGTCCAAATAATTTTCCTTTGTTATGCATTTTTTTTTCCTAGGACCACCGGAAAAAAAAGTAGTGGTGCACCTTAAGAAGTTGGATACAGCATATGATGACTTTGGGAATTCTGGCCATTTCACCATCATTTACAATCAAGGCTTTGAGATTGTATTGAATGACTACAAGTGGTTTGCCTTTTTTAAGGTTAGTTTTGTTGGAATATGCATTCAGATTTTCACTGATGTGATATCTGAAGCCTTTTCTAATAAAGAAAAGTATTTTAATTTTAGATTAAGAAGATGACCAGAATGGATACCATTTTTCCCAAGAGAAAATAGGTGGTGTAATTTTGCCACTTTATTTAAAATTATGACTTTGGTAGGTTTAAAAAAAAACCACATACCTGATCTACATTTGAGTGTGTACAATCAGTCTGTGTTTAAATTTGTTAAGTATGACTCAATTTTTAATTTATTTTCTTTATTACTACAACTTTATTTCTAAAATGTTGCCTTAGTCATTTGACTTTATACTGAATCTGTAGGAAAGATTGGGATTTTATAAATTTTTTTTCTTGAGGTTAAAAAATATATATATATGTTATAGTATTAGCATTGCTTCTTAGCTGTGTGAAATTGAATGACTTCACTGAAGTACTGTAATGTGCTAAATCCATTCATGTAAATAACTTGTTTGACTAAACTAAGATAGAGAGATAGCATAGAGTTACTCCTTGGGCTAAAGTAAAAGTAGCCCAGCCAGCCCAACGTGTTTCCTCCTCTCACCAGGGAAGAGCTGTTATCCACTCTTGTAGTCTAACACATTGCTTCCAATTGCAGGCACAGTCTAGGATAAAGTAGTTGGGCACACACGGCAATCTATCCGAGGTGTCCTTCCCAGAAGTCCTTCTGAAGTTGGAACTTTTCCTGTTAGCAGAATATTACATGGTTTAACTAAGCTGAATCCACAAGCTGGAGACTAGTTGTTCCTAATTATAAATAGAGTATAAATAAACAAACATAGACTTTTTAATGGGATAGGATCTGTAGCCTTTAAAACATCTGGTAAGAGTTGGCGAATTATAGAGATTTTGTGGGAAGGCAGAGGACTGGGTGTGTTAAAGATGATGAAAGATGAAGCACCAAGAAAAGACTAACTTCTAAATTTATTGTGATTTCTCAATGGATGTGATTTCTCGTGGGTTGTGACTTAATCACTAACTAGGATATGGTGTTAGCATTTGAGCCAACGAAATTTCTTAGAATATTATCTCCCAATACTTTTTTTTTTCACTATGAGAACCCGTTTTAATATGAAAAAAGAGACAGGACAAAGTTGTCTCCCCTCGTCTGGATTGGCTGGTCTGATATTCAACCAGTGGGAATCAGTCTATCTCTTCTGGCTGTTGAGGGACCAGCAGTTCATTTTATTAGTTGAAGCCCATGCTTGACCAGTTATTAAACATTTTTTATTATCACCCCTGGATACCATGTATTTTTAAAAATCATGACAGTATCTATATGATTTTTTAAATTGTAGGTAAATGTGGTTCCATCTGAATGTCATTCTTGGTCTGCACATTGATGAGCGTAGGGCTTTGCGGACCCCTTGTAGGTGCTCTGTTATTGACTGCTTATGGAATTTATGCTCAGGGGAAGAGATATTCAAGAATAGTTGTTATTATGTACCCTCTTGTCCTCCCTCAGCCTTCCTTTCTCCCTTCCTTTTTTCTCTCCTCTCCCTTCTTCTTTTGCTTGATACAAAATAGGTACTTAATCGATATTTGTTTAGAAAGTGAAAATGAAGTAGAATTCAGTTGAGAAATAGGTTGGATAAATTACTTAAGTATAAGTTAGGGCACAGTATATAAATGGCTGAGTAAATAGTTTTACCCATTTGGCTAGAAGATGTTTCATTCTTCACTTCTGTAGAATTGGAGAAATGGGTGGTGAAACTTCTAACATCACTGTTAATTACCTGAGACATAATCAGAAATAGGCAAGGGCAGTTCCTCTCTGTTAATATTTTTCCATCAGTTTGTCTGCTCCTAGCTTAAATAGAAGTCCAGAGATGGTGGGGACAGAGGGAACAATTGGTGACTGACGGAGGAATTGGGACGCTTCTTTGTGTAAGTTGACCCTTGAACAACTCAAGATTTGAACTGCACAGACCCACTCATAGATTTTCTTTTCAGTTGTAAATAGTTCAGTACTACACAATCCAAAGTTGGTTGAATCCATAGATGTGGATCCACAGTTGGTTGGTTCCTCAGATGTGGAACCCTGCATATGGAGAGTTGACTATAAATTATAGATGGGTTTTCAATTACTTAGAGGGTCAGTGCCCCAAACCCTGAGTTGTTCATTTGTTCAAGGGTCAGCTCTATTTCTCTTTAAAAGCCACAGTGTAAGCAGATTCGGTTTTTATCCATAGCCTCAGAACATTAGTTGCAGGTCAATAGAAAACCACTCTCTAAAGCCAAATAAAGTTATAAATGTTCTCAGCCATAAGTAGGACAGGTCCATCTGTACCCTGTTCAAGGGTAGAATCCTACCTAATCATATGCTTCTGGACATTATTCTCTCCTTAGGAATAAAAGTAGGAAGAGTGTTCTTCTGCTACTGTTTTCAATATATTTTTAAAAGTGTCCATCTGAGGTTTTAAAATTTTCTTAAAGTAATCAAGTAGTTTCAGCTATACATGTTTTGCAGAGTGGTAAAATGCCATGTTCTTTTAGCAAGTCCAACTGAAAAAGTAGTGGGGAGCAGCCGAGTTTAACAAATTTAAGAAAAATGATACAGTGGAGTTGACTTTGTGTAATAGGACAGTCAAGCACTTTTGGTGTGACACTTGTAAAATCTGGCAAGATTTTTATGTTAAGTGTCAAGATATTTCCTACAGCGGTGCTGGGGAAAACATCTTGGGCGTGTAACTCAAGAAAGTGCAAGTATTTAATGAACAAAACATGTGAGATTTTTTTTCCCTACAGATTTAGAAAGTATCTTTTAAATGAAAATTGACTTATTTTTAAAAAAGAAAAACTATCAAACCGTAAGCAGTATTTACTATTCACGTGTAAGTGTCTCATGTAAACTTCAACATAATTTACTGGACCTACTGCTATTGCAGAAATATGCGACAAGCTTTTGCCATTTAGACCCTCCGTTGTTATTCTGCTTATCAATTGGAGTTCCATATCTCTCCCATGACTCATACCCTACCCTACCACTTGTTTCCTTTTGCCCTCTTCAGATATGCTTTCTTGAGATTGTTTCTTAGGGTTGTTCCTTGCTAGAGTTTGCTGAGCAGGTGAAACATGCAAGGTTTTCTAATAGGCTCCTGCTCCACCTTCTGTTCCCCCAGATCAGCCTGCAGCTCAACAGATCAGACAGCCTCCACAGCATTCCCCCTGCCTTCCAACTTGAAGCCATTGTAATAACCACTCTCAGTGCCAGGAACTTGCTTGATTCTCCTTATTCAGGCCTCACCTGGAAAACAACAGAATTTTCCATGATTTCAGGTTCCTAAATCTGTTTTTCCCTTGGTTTTAATTGCATAAGAAATTGACAGTGGAGTGGGGATGATCTGTCTTTTTTTTTTTTTTTTTTTGTACATATGACTTCAACCTAGACAAAAGTTTGGAAGGAAATCTTGACACTGAAAGTTTTTGCATAGGTTGAGTTAGGTTTATATTTTTAAGAGGCACTTTTTTTCTACTCAACTTCCTGCAGACATTCAGTTATCAGAATACTTCATGAGGGTTACAAACTCAAATGAGTTTACAGCTCACCCAGGCAGATACCTAATAAGCATTTGAATCAACTTCATGTGAAACAGTAAGGAGTAATTCGACCTATCTCAGGATGGACTTTCTTAGAGACATTCAAATTCAATTTTCCTTTGAAACAATGTGCAGTCCAAGGTAAAAGACAGTACTATCTGCAGGCCATTTTCTAAGACTATCGAGTTTTAATAGCAATACTGTTTGGTTATAATTGGCACACTCCAGCAAATTTGCACCCTTTAAAATTACCTGCAGATGAAAAACAGCGAACCTCTTATATAAAAACACACAAAGTAACAAAGCAATATAAAAGATGTCTAATTATGGCTGACTTTAAGTGATGGATGGGTAGATGGTTATTTTTTTCTTTATGTTTCTTATGTATTGTTCTTTTTTTTTTTTTATCATGAGCATGTACAAAACTCCTCTACCCCATCCGCCACCAGATTGCCAAGGAAGGAAGTGGGATGAAACAAACCCAGCTCCGGAACAATACCCTCAAGTTGAATAGGCTTTCTAACTTTTCATTGTTTCTCATTTCACTTTCTCTGAGGCTGTAAAAGGCAGCAGTAGAGAATGAACTCGGGTTTTATTTTGAAGACTAAGCTACTCGAGGGTTGAAGAAGATGCATAGAAGGGAAACCAGACTCATTATGGCTGAAAATTTATTTGGTGATTGTCAAGCAGACTTCACTGATTTCTAACTGAGTTCTTGTTTGGAACCTACCAGTCTTAACAGAGCACTACCATGAGTGAGTGTTAGAGCAAGTTGGTACTCAGAACAAGAACAGTATGTTGGGAAGTCCATAACAGAAGATTTATTTGCCCATTTTGTGTGCTAGCGACTTGTAAACTTCAAATTTGTCCCAACAGCCAGAAATGTCAATCATGTGTTTCTACAAAAAGGATCTGGGAATCTTGTACCGTTTTTCCACTGTGCCTTCTGGGCTCATTTTAAAGATGTAACAATTTAACATATAGAATATCTGTTATGGGGATAGATTTACTTGTTTTAATATAGATTCAGTACACCAAGATGAGGATTTTTGTCTTTCTGTTTGTTTTTTTTTTAATAACTTGATGTTTCCTTTTAAAGTGTTTAAAGTGAGGAAAAGAATCTGAAGTTGAGCACTTACCGCATGCCTTGCTATTTGTTTTCTTTCTTGATGATGCTTCATCGCAGCGTAATGACTCAGTTTTCCATTGTAAACTCTTCATAGGATGTCACTGATTTTATCAGTCAGTTTTTCATGCAGCTGGGAACTGTGGGGATATATGATTTGCCACATCTGAGGAACAAACTGGGTGAGCTCCATTGAAATCTCTTTAACTTTCTCATTAAAAGCAAGCATCCCTCCTCCCTGGTGGTTTATGCAAATTATGTTTATTTATTCCTGAGGGAGAGGAGGATGGAAAGATTATGGTTTTCTTGTAGATTTCTTGCTTAAGCCTGCGTATTTGCTGTTCCTCCCTGCCTGGACTCCTTTCCCTTGAGCATGTTCTGCTTGCACATGTCCAGTTAGCTCTCCCATGCATGAACCTGAAAAGATAGAGGCCCAGCTCAGGGAAGTTTGGCCTCAAGTTCAGTTCACATCCTTGAAGTAGCTATGCTGCCAGAGGTAGCTCATTCTTTTCCCAAAAAGACTCGAGAGGGAGCCATGTGAGGCCATGGCATTTTAGTTCTGTCTTCCAGTAGAGAACGTGGCTCTTCCAGAGAAATTAACATACCTGTCACTCATCCCAATAAGCCATCATCTATCTTTGTTTAAACTGGTTCCTTCTCAGAACAGACTGTTGACCAGGGAGAAGGGATCTTTCCCCACTCTCTCAGGATAGATGTTTAAATCATTGCTCTCACTGGAGCCATAAATTTAGATGTCTAAAATTTTGATGGAAAAGTGGGTGATTAGAGAGTAAAGTCGATAGGGATGTACGTAACCTCCCTTGCATTTCACATAACAATTTTTCCCCTTTCCCTTCCTCTTTTACTTAGCTCTTAAGTAAGGAAGTGAGATATGAAAAAAGGAACTTGGGACAAGTGCTGAAAGCACCATAGCCTGATCCTACATCAGCATTTTTCAAATTGTTCAATGGACCACCAGTGGTCCGCACATCTGCCAGGAAGGAACTTCTCATAAGTTATATCATTTCATCTTGTTAAGTTTTAAAGGTGTTAGGCAACTGCTAACCACAGATCAAAGTGAAAATTAGAGCTGCAACTTAATAGGCTGTTTTTTTCTGATTTTATTTCTGGCAGTTGAATAAGTGTAGATTGCATTAGTTTCTTTTCAGGATATTTCAGACTCTTTAATCTACTGCATGGTTGTAGCTGAGGATGGAGATATAATAGGAAATTTTTTCAAAATAAATTCACCAATTATTTTCCCTCAAAAATTATTCTCAATATGCAGTTAACAAAATTCTGTCTTAAAACTCTCACTTTTCTTCCTAATTAAGGAGACACCTCTACCAGTAGAAAAGACAGACCCTGGTATTTGCTCTATAAATGAGAATAAATAGCCTTGTACCTGGAAGTATCGACCAAAGTAGCATTAAGCCTACATTTAGAATTTGTAAGGTATGCATGTTAACGTGTCTAGGTTGCTAGATTAGCCTGTTCCTTAAGTACATTTCAAAACTATATTAGTTTTGTACAGTAGCATTTAGTTTAAAATGCATCTGCATGTGCTTCTTGATCATGTTGGCTGCATGCGCAATACGTGTTGCTTAAGCATTCAGCTTTTGAGAATGGCAGCTTTTTGTGAATGTCTTAAATAGTATTGAAAAAAAAATGCCAGCATCTCAAATACTAAGTACTGGGGTTTTTTTTTTTAATATATACTTAAAGAAATTAATATGATTAACTATTTTTAAGAGACAGTATGATCCTTGTTGGCTTGTAACTCTAGTTTTTATTGTCTTTTAGTTATTAAATAGAGCATCTGTTGAGGGGCTCTTTTAAAACCACAGCCAAAAGCAGACTTTGGGGCTAAGAGGCAGAGAGCAGCATGCCGCAGTGGACCTACCTACCTCTAACAGCTAGCAGAGGCCTCTAGCAGCTGCGGCCCCTTCTGGAGTCTTTGTGTGCATGTAAAATGCAGAGGAGACCTGGTAACCTACCTCCAAGGCAGCTGCCCTCCTGAACATGTCCCTGGAAAGCAGCAACCACCATGTTGGAATGTGAACAACTAAAGACTACGCAGGAAAAAAAAAGGAAAATAATCTGGAAGTCTTAGGGGGCTTCACCACTCAGCCCTTGAATAAAAGGAACAGTACACAGCATGAGTTTCTTCCCCCTGCCTTTTGAATACTCTTCTGCTGAAATGACTTTTGCAAGGATTTGAGTTATTTGTTTTATTGTGTTCACCGTGCAAGTTTTACTCACAGTTAAATCATCTTCCCTAGTGCCTTCTCTTTCTCTAATTACCTTGAGGATCCCCAGCACCTAATATGGAAAGAAAAGAAGGCTTCAGGGTATCTTGAGATGCACAGATAGGTCATGCGTGAGAAGGCGGTCCCCGGGGGGCATGTTTAGAGGAGGAGGCTATCTGAGATAAGCCAGACTGCTGAAGGCTCTCTTTTTGCAGGTCACAGGCCTGCAGTACCGCTGTTCAGAAAGATGGTATGATTAATACATTTTTTGTGTGTGTGGTTTTTTTTTTTGACGACATGCCAGCCTTGTGCTAAAAATGTGACATACTTTACCTTTCAAAAATCCTATAAGGTGGATATTACTAGCTTCATTCTACTGAGAGGGAAAATTAGTCTCATACAGTCTGAAACTTAAGCTCACACAGTTTCTAATTGTAAAATGATGTAGACTCTTTGTCAAGCCTGTTTCACAAAGACGTATTGGTATCTGAAGGCACATTTGGGTAGATTTTTCTGGTGAATCCCAGTCTATAAGCATCACAAGTGTTAGTTCAATGTACTGCATTGGCTCCTGTTGAAATTTTCAGAGAAGAATTGGCTTGAAACTTAGGTTTCCTTCCAAATGAGGCTACTCACCTTCTTAGCCAGGATCCCTTTATTCAAGACAGAAATTTAGTTTCTCCTTCCCTTTCTAGTGCCCCAAGTTGGAAGGAGAGCTTTGTCAACTTCAAATGAAGTACCCTTGCCAAGTTGACTTTTCGTCATTACTCTGTTGTTCCAACTGATTGCTATCGTTTAGCTCTTTCCTGCTAAACAGCGGACACGTTTCCTCCTCAGTTGTTTAAAGCTGATTAGTATCAGCCTTTGTAAAGGAAAATGTGCAGCTTCACCTAAACCCTGTCTTCTGGGAGGACTTTTCTCCTGGATCCCTTGAATTCCTCCTTGCCTGGAGGATTCTTCATCTAGATAGTAGGTTGTCATCATTACTTTATTGGTTCATATAATTTTTTGTATCATTTGAGAGATGCTGGTCTGCTGTTCTAGGAAGCTTATTTCTTATAGAAATGAAGTGCATCCAACTACTACCTGGATACTTTCTTCCATCCTGATAATTCTTTATCACTCAGGACTTTGATGCCACCTCTGTGAAATTCCCAGCTTCCTCTGTTAGTGGGAAGGATGCCAGTATTTTGGTTCCGGTTGTGCTTTGCAGGTCTCTCTGCCCTGGTAGTACTAACTCTGCTGTAAATGGAACCATTTGACAGTATGTCATCTTCTTCCAGATGAAAATGTGTATACCTCCTTGTATATCTTTACTTAAAGCACATACAACTTTATCTTGGAACTTTAGTTTGGAAAATTATCCATATTTCTCTTGTCTTCTCAAAGACTTTTCAGAAGTAATACCAGCTTACACAGGATTAATTCTATTAGGACTCTAGAAACACAAATCAGGAATAGTGATATGTTTGTATTTTTTAGTTCTCTGTTCTAAAAAAAATCTGGTAACCTGCCTCCAGAGTTCTAGAAGAGTTGTGTATTTTCAAACCATCAGAATGTTAATATTGACAAAGCAACCAATGTGTAAAAGAATATATATATTTTTTTACTGAAGTACAGTCAGTTACAATGTGTCAATTTCTGGTGTATAGCACAATGTCTCAGTCATGCATATACATACATATATTTGTTTTATAAGAATATATTTAATACGAAATTTATAATCACCCCTACTAAAGTGCTTTGTTTTCCTGTTTCCTTGAGTAACTTTGCGTCTAAATGTTTGTTTTGATTGTGGAAGAGCAGACTTGGGTACAAAATTGCAGATATGTGTGTCAGAAGGCCCCATAGTAGATTACTGTTAGCATTCTCTGTTGTAATTGCCTGTTTGTCCTTCCCTCTGGTCTCTAAACCCCGTGAAGGCAGGGGTCAACTCTGTATTACTGACCATTTTATTCCCTATGTATAGCACAATATGTGATAAATAATAGGCCTTCAATAAATGTTTGTAAAAGAAAGAAAGCTGGATAATTTATCATTGTGTTGCTCTGTTGTTTCATTGATGTGCTTCTGACAGTTTTGTTACCTTTGTGTCTGGAGAGGCTATGGTGGACCTCAGGCCAGGTTTGTTAAATGACTTTGTAGAACAAACAGATGAGATGAGAATTTTTAATTTTATTCTGCTTATTTATTTACATTTCATTTTTGTGTGAGGCTGTACAGGCTAAGATAGGGCTCAAAGTTAAAAATAGGAAACTTCTAACTTTCAGAATTACTCAAAACTAACTTAGCTGTCAGGGGAAGTAGCGAGCTATATCTGTGACTGCTGTGGTTCCCCAGTGCCTGGGCAACCAAGGACTCGAACTGGCCTGGGATGTTGAGGGTTATGCCCTATGAAGTGCAGTGAGAAGCACCAGCCACAGGCTGGAGCAGATGAGCCCTAACGTTTCTTCCATCCTCACAGTTGAAGAGTTTATGAGTAAGTGAGGAATGAGCCAAGGGGCTTTGGCTACCTTGTTGACTGTTAAATTGCTCTTTTCTTAACTAGTTCTGAAACATATTTTGGTTTAAACTGAGTATCTTTTCAGCACCGGAAATACATTTATGACCCTCCATTTTCACATGTAAGGCTAATTGCCGATTCCTTCACTAACATGCTGGAAGCTATTTTGTTGCAGCCACTGCAGCAATTTCCTCAGTTCCATGATTCATTAAAATTCAATTTTTAAAATAAATAGTTAAATCTAGTTAGGCAGAAAACTGGAACTAATCTTTGAAACTGACATAGGGAAGTTTGTTTCCAGGGAAAGATGTGACACTCTTGGATGAGTTGGCAAAATATCAGTTTAGTACAAGGTGCCTTGTTCTTCTTGGTCACCACCTAATGGCTTCATTAGGCAGACCCAACAGCAGAGGGAAGCGGTCAGTCTGCACTTATGCAGACATATACAGTAAACAAAGGGCAAAAAATTGAATAAACATTCTTTGTTCCACAGTACTCCTGGAATAGAACCTGCCTACATATAAAGTATATAATTAAATCATTTAAGTTCATGCAAGGTGCTCTTTTCTGAAATAGTGAAGGAGTTTGATGGATTAGACCTAGATAGATGTCCAAATTTATTATGTATTCCACAGTCTTTATGGGTACATTTAAAAAACTATATACCTGCACTGCAATATTAATATGTTTGCTATCAAACATATGAAATAATATTAAATGATTAAATAATATTTATTTATTGTCACAAAATGTGTCCTGCCAAATTGTATTTTGTGATGACATTCTTTCAAAACAATATAAAAGTATGCTTCATTTTCATGATTTTTGTTTACAAAAGCAGCATAAGGATTTCGTTACTGAAAATTTTCATTACTGTCAATTTTCAAAATATGGAAATAATTTTCTAATTAACATCTTTTAAATAAAGAATTTTAGTAGTTTTGACATAGTTTTGTTAAAAGTATGAAAGTGTCACAGGTTTAGTGTTTGGTGTTAGGGATGATGACAACTTAATGGGCAAATTTTAATTGAAACCTGTTGCCTTACTGATAAAAAGATTAAAGAGTGAATACCACAGTGATAGAACTGTTTCAAAACACCTGTTTTCAAAACTTATTTTTTAACCTGGCTGATGGCTCACTTACCAGGAATAGGGCAAATGCAAGCTTTGTCATTTTCTTATGTTTTCTTGTATTTTCATCATTAGTTTTTGCAAATGTGGTTTCTTTGCAAGTGTTATTTTAAGCCACTTGTTCAACTTGTGTGAGTTAGCTTAATTAAATCAGATAAGTGCACAAGTGAATTTAAGCAGGCTTGTGTAGAAGGGAGTATGCTGTGTCCTAACCATTGCATCGGCAGCACACTGCATGGAGCAGGTGAACATCTAACTTTGGAGCTGAGTGGGGTGTCAATGCTGCTTTGCCTACTAAATGATAGTGGAAGTTGGTTTTTACTTTATTTCTATATTACAAATACAAGTAGAAATTATAAGATTTTATTTCTATTATCTTAATAGGTCATTTTCTCGTTTTGGAAACCACTGGTTGACAGGATAGACTCCATTATCAATTGCTCATTTGACAGTTTGGGCTAGAATATAAGTTCTTTGATGGCATGAATGAAGTCTTAAACAACTTTGTATCCCCCATGGTAACAGATGGTAGTGTTTATATTGTTACTTGTTTAGTGTTTAATAACTGTTTAAACTCTTCAAACTTCAATGTCCTCTTTCTCCTTGGTAGGACTCCATGAAGCAGACATCATTCTCATTATCAGATGAAGAAATGGAGGCTCCCTAGTTGTGACTTGCTCAAGGTTACATAAATAAGTGACAGTACAGGGATTTAAAGGGCAAAGTCTCTCTCACTAAACTGTATTTTTCTCATAGCCAGTGCACTACATAAAAGAAATGTTCAAATATTTGCTAAGTATAATCAGGAAGACAATGGAACAAAAGGTGTACATGATTTCCCCCACCCCCAATGTCAAAGACAGTTGAGAAAGAGATCCAAGATAAATAACTGAAGTTTTAAAATATCCCAATCTTTTCTCTTTTTTTAATTGGTTAATATTACCAGGTAATTGAATGGAATTGCATAATTGATAACATGAGTGGGAAATTGAAGAAGGGCAGTTTGGAGAATGTTTGGCAACCCAGTGGTAATTTTTAAGAAGCAAATGGATGGTTATTGAATCCTAGTGGTTTTCTAAACTTAAGTGCTAGCATTTGGAGTTTCTTCAAATTTTATGAAATTATCTACTCGGTGCAATAGAAATTGGCATAAATGAATAGAGACTTAAATTATCCCATCTGTGCAAGCCAGTATTGAGAGACTGATGTTTATATAAATAAGACAAATGAAAACTCTTAGAAAAAAATTTTGGCTACACTTCAAGCTGGATAGTGTGGGCAAAACTTCAACCTTTCATTCAGTGATAATGTCAGAAATCACATAAGATATATTTTACAATAGCAGGTAAAATGACAGATACCTTGAGAACATTTCAATCAAGAAAATAATAGGGGCACAGTGTGTGGTCCTTTCAAGTTAAGGTACTGAGTACTTGGCTTCTGGAGGGGTAAATACTCTGTTCTACTAAGTTGTAGCTGTCCCGCACAGTATTGTGGCCCTCTCCTATGTTTCATAGGGTGATTCCAGGTTCTACAAAAAGACCAAATTATTTTAGGTTAGGAAAACTACAGAATAATATAAAATAAACATTTTCAATGGAAAATAATTCCTTCCATTTAATGTACAAGAAATGGTACACAAGTGGATGGCCATCTCTGAGTACATTTGCTTGAGTTGCAACAACAAAGACAGCTGTAGTTTTCTGGGATTATTTAGTATTACTTAGAATATATAAATACTCTATATAAGTAAGGAGTATGTCAAAATTAATTATCTACCTGCCTTTATGAATAGTAAATAAGAAATCTACAGATGTAAAGACTCTGCAGGTAGGAAGCTTGAAGGGATATTTTGGAACTTTCAGGTCAACTTAAATCTACCGATAGAGAGGAAACTTAACATTTCTGAAATAATACCAGGAGTCAGAACTTGGGTCTCTGTGATATCTTGGAAGAATCACACTTCCATTAATTATAAACTTCAACTTTTTTTCTGAGTATCTTGTGTTATTGTTGAAATAGGACTTGGTGTTTGTTGTTCTTTCTATTATGTATTCATTTATTCACTCATTCAGTAAGTACTTGCTGCCTAGTGCCAGTGTCCTAGTGGCTGAACAAACAAACAATCCTGTTCTTATGGTGCTTATATGGAAAGAGCAACCCTCAAGGTCCGCTGTGAAAGTTAAATGGGTTAGTATATATAAAACACAACCTGTGAGGCTGAGTCTGTTATCTCCATCCTGATTTTACAGATGAGGACATAAAATACAGAGTGGATAGGTAACTTACTCAGGGTCACACAGCCAGGAAGCAGCGAGCTGGATCCAGTCTACTTGGTCAAGCCTACAGACCATGTCCTTTACCTCTGCCCTGTAACAAAAACCAAAAATAGTTAAAAAAAAAACAAAAAAAAAAAAACAAAAAACTGAACCAGCCAAGATAACATAGGTACCTGAACAGTGGGAAATGAACATTAGGGCTGCTGGAGAATTTAGGTGGCCCTTAAAAAAGGATCTTAGGCAACAATCTGGATCTGACTCATGAGTCAGTTAATTTCCAACCACCCTGCCTTTTTTTTTTTAAGGGAAACAGCGAATAAAGCAATGATTGTTGTAACCTTTGAACTCATATTTTAAGTCTCTCTTCTCCATGTAACTTCGCAAAGTCACTTTTCTTTTCCATGAGATAAAATAATGCCTGTCATCCCAAGGAATCATTGTGAGGCTCACATGAAATAGAAGCAAATGCTTTGCAAATGGGGTTTTAAGCACTTCTCGCATGGTTTCTAAGTGTCTCCTCTTGGTGCTTTTGGCAATTGACCTGCGTGTTTTACTTCTCTAGCATCTTGTGGAGAAGACAGAGTGTATGAAGAAGAGGTGCCTGGTGTTGGGAAGAATGCTTGGTTCTAGAAGTCCTTGGTTATAAATTCTAGTTTGACCACCTCCTTTAGGTCTTTTTGTTGTTGTTCCCTGAGATTGTATTTTCTTTATGTTCTCTTGAACTTCTAAGATTTATGAGTCATCTCTGTAAAATGTTTATAAAGTGTGATCTGATAGATAAATGTTAAGATCCCGTAGTTCTGTAATATCGATGATAAAGGGTCTAGAGGTGCTGAACAAACACAAGTGGTCGGGGACTGCAGCCAAGTCAGTCATGCTCCAGTGATTCCCCCTCCAAGCAAAATCACAAGTCAGCCTTTCCCTCACAGGGGAAGTTCATTTGGTGTTAACCGTCATGGTTTTAACTATGACTCAGTTGTGCCATCTTGGTGAACAAAACCACACTGACAAGAAACTTGGGGCCCATTTCTTCTAACTTGAATGCCCCTAACACTTTTGGTACGTTGGGAAAGTCATTTCGTCTGTGGTCTAAATTTCTGCTTAGATGGGGAAGTTTCCCAGGCTTCTCCAAGCACGGTTAACTTGCTGAACCCATGATTTTGGTTCAGGTAAATAACCACATTATTACATGTTTATTTATTTTGTTGAATTCTGAACGTCTTAAGGTCTGGGGCTGCATCAATACATATATGCATGCATGTCTAGCACCTAGCGTGATTGATGCCTGGGAAATATGTGACCAATACGTACTTGATAATTAAATGAAAGAGCTTAGGAAATACAAAATAGGTTATATAAATGATTGTTTTTTTTCAGGGAATGGAATCAAAATCCCAGTCCGACCAGCGTTAGCAGCCTCTGGCAACATCTGGACCATCCCTCGTAGGTGTCCCCTTCTAGGCTATGAGTCCCATTCTTAGGAAATAAGAATATTTTTTAAAGTGATGCATTTCACAAGATTTACATATCTATCTCCATTTTGTAAATAACCAAGAAAATTCCACCCAAAGACCCATTTCACCTTTCTTTCCATTTTTTAAGTCATTATTTCGTAAAAATTTTACTTATTTGCATTCCATTTAAGTACTGTCTTGTAATTTGTGGTTTTTTCCCTCTTAATATACCATAGGTTTTATTATTATTATTATTATTATTATTATTATTTTGTATATAGAGGGGTCAGCAGACTTTTTCTTATAGGGCTAGATAGGAAATGTTTTAGCCTTTGTGAGCCTCCTGGTCTCTGGCTGCTCCTCAGTTCTGCTGAGCTGGCATCAAAGTGGCCAGAGACAAGATACTATAAACAAGCAGGCCTGGCTGTGTTCCAGTAAAGCTGTTTATAAAAGCAAGCAGCCTTCCCCAGCCTAGGTTGCTCACCTCTTTCCTATATAACTTGTATTTATCATTTAAAATGTTATACAGAATTCCTTTGTGTTATTAAATGTTCAAGTATAAAAATAACTAATAACATTTAGGATATTTTTGTTTTTAACTTTTCTGTTCTATACAGAACATGTCCTAGCATTTTTTTTTTTTTCATTTGTGTGTATTTGACGATTTCTATGAGGTAGCTCTGAAGAACTCTCAAAGTCTGCCCGACCGCTTTCTAGTACAGCAGCGGTGCGGGGAGCAGTGGCTTAGCCCCGTGTGGCCTGCCTGCACCATATGAGGTCACTATTATTTCTGACCTATAAAAATCGCAGTTCCATGTAGTTCAGCGTCGTAATTATAAACTTGATTAATATTTTCACATAACGCATGCTCTAACGTTGCAGCTTGATCAGATCCTGGGTCTGTATCTCAGTGTTCCTTATCCCGAGTTGAGGCTTTCGCAGGCATTTGAGGAGTGGTGAGTCAGACGCTGGCTAGAACAGGGATTCTTGGCTAGAGGCAGGGAGACGGGCTTCACAGCAGCATGAACCCCCAAGATGGAAGCAAAATGCATGTATGTGTAGCCCCCAGTAACTTATCCTGTGTTGCTCAGTAGGCAGTGAGTCCCAGGATTCACCTGGTTCCTTTGGATTCTGAGGCTGTGTATTTTTACCTCTGTGCCTAACTATGATTTGAATTCAGATTCAGATGCAGTAAGGTAATTTTACCTTTAAGTGTAGTTTAGCCCACACTTCCATCTAAACTCAGGGATTAATCTGTCATGGGTTTTATTAAGTCAAGTTTTATTAGAACACACTGTAGTTTATTCATTTATGTATTCCCTTTATGTATGTATACATAAATCCCATTTATGTATTCCTGTCCACATAGCAATGGCTTGAATGGTTATCACAGAGGCCTTATAACCTGCAAGCCTTAAAATATTTACTGTCTGGCCCTTAAAAAAGAAACTTGCCAACCCCTGCACACAGGTGAAGTAGTACCCCTCACATTGGATCAGGAGTCCACAAAGGACAGGCCGGGGGCCAGAACCAGCCTGCTGTGTGCTGCTGTGAAGAGAAGCACTCAGACACAGCTGCCTGCGGGGCCAGTTTGTGTTGTCTCTGACTGCTTCTGTGCTTCCATTCCATTAAATTAGGGCAATGCCTGAAATTGCACTCAAGTCCCTTCTTAAAGAAACCTAGCGTGCATTGTTTCCTTTCTTCCTTCCACACTCTTCCCTCTCATTCTGGATAATGTATCCCTCTTCCATGAGGAGATATTGTAACATAAGGGGTTTTAGGCTCTGGAGCCAAAGCATCTGAGTTCACATCCTGGATCTATCACTTGTTACAGCTGACCCTTGAACAAGATGGGTTTGAACTGAGCAGGTCCACTTCTATGCAGATTTTTTTTTCTCCTCAATAAATATGTACTATAGGATCCATGGTTGGTTGATTCCTCAGATGCAAAACCAGATAAGAAGGGCTGACTGTAAAGTTATACATAGACTTTCAACTGTGGGGTGTCGGCGCCTCAACCCCTGCATTGTTCCAGGGTCACCTGTAGCTATTTTTCAGTGTTAACATTGAAATAAGACAAAGGGCTGTATTAGTGACAGAAAGTGGAGAGGGTATTTCATAGTCAGGTTACTTTAGCTCCCTTATGATTTAGAATATAAATTGGGAGGTGGACAGAAGAAAAGTTTGATTCTATGGAAAATTTTCACCACTCATTCTTGTATTTTGCTGGAGTGCATCTTCTCTGAGTGAAAAACTCAGAAATAGTCTGACAAACTGAGCAGAATTTAGTTTCAGCCACTTAACAGCTCTGTTACATTAGATACAAACTATTTATCCTCGCTGAACTGAGCCTCCACTTACTGGCTGGTAAAATGGGGCCTTTGGCGCTGCCTCTTTGTGGGCTTACTGTGTGGATAAAATGAGGTAACTCAGGCAGATGCTCTAAAAATGTTAGGTTTGTTTTTTTCCCCTTGCCTTTCATTCCCCAGAAGTGTTTTGCTGTATAAATTTTGCTTGGTGGTCAATGATGCTAATCACAGAAAAGCTTGTTTCTCTTCCTTTTCTAGAATAATTCTCAAAATGTAACCTCTCAGGGCAAGGTTTTTGTTTTGGTTGGCAGAGGCTGGTCCCGAAGGTGAAACGAAAAAGGGGTATTTTTACTGTGAACAGGTGACCAGGTAGCAGACTCGAGAAACACCGATTGACTTGGCTCTTCCTGACCTTACTTGATTGCAGTATGAAGAAGAGGGCGGCAAGGTAACCAGTTACTGCCACGAGACCATGACTGGGTGGGTGCATGACGTGCTGGGCCGGAACTGGGCGTGTTTCACTGGAAGGAAGGAGGGAAACACCTTTGAGAATGTGAACGTGAACACAGCACCCCTTGAGAGGAGTCTCCAGGAAAAGTGAGTTGTCATAAATGAAAGATAATTTAGTCTTGTTTTATAGTGTGTGTAAGTATGTGTCTATATTAATTCTTGGAAAATTTAATTTGATTGTATAAAATTTATTTGACTTAGACACATAAGCCATGTTATGCACAACTTTACCGGAAAAATACATGGATGTAACTGAGAGAAGGTATTTTTTCAAAGCACTCCAAAAGTAACGGACCAGTGATGGCTTTAAAGAATATTTATGTAAAGGACCACCGAATTGCAGTGACTTATACAGAAAAAGTATTTTATTATTGCCATGTAATAGTATGTTGCGTAATACTTGTGGATACATCTGTTTATGTTGCAACAAATGTAGGCGATGCTAATTGTACATAAATTTTAAACAAGGCAATAAATAACTGAAATTAAAGTCCTTAGTATTTATGTAGTGTATTAGTTTGCAGGAGCTGCCATAGCAAAGTTCCACAGACTAAGTGGCTTAAGCAACAGAAATTAATTTTTTCCCAGCTCTGGAGTCTTGAAGTCAGAGAACAAGGTTTCTCCTGAGGCCTCTGTCCCTGGCTTGCAGATGGCTGCCTTCTCACTGTGTCCTCACACGGTCACCCTTCTAACTGTGTCCTAATCTCTGTTTCTTATGAACACACCGGACATCTACGATTAGGGCCCACCCATATGATCTCACTTTACCTTAATGTCCTCTGTAAAGGCCCGTCTCCGGATACAGCCACATTCTGAGGTGCGGGAGGTTAGGACTTGCACACGTGAATTTGGGGAGGATGCAGTTCAGCTTAGAACATGCAGTGAGTGTTTTTGTTGGGTTTGGTCCTGTTTAAGTAACCGTGAACCACACTAGAGATTTCAGACTTTATTAGTTTAGGAGGAAAAGATAAATATTATGGGTAGCAACTCTTCTGTTTTATTTGGTTGTGGAATCCACTGAGAGTGTACATGGACAAGGCCGCCAAAGCCAGGCCACACTGGCAGCGAATGACCGCACTGGAAAGAGTAGGGGGACATGAGTTCAAAGAGGACAAATTGCATTTGTCTGGAAAGTACCCGCCAAGATTTAGAATAACTCATCCCCTCTATTTTTGAATTGCTTGGCTTGACTTGATCCTGGAGCAACCCGTTTCCTATGAAGCGGTTCGTTTTTCACCCTACCATTTAGGATAGACTGTGTACCACGTACTTTCCTGGTACTTCAAACATTGCCGCATTTCTGAAGACGCTGCTACCCGGAGTCCTCAGGGTCTGTGTTGCTTTACTTGTAAAACCAGCATTTGGGACTAAATTACCTTTAAGGTCTCTTTCCACTCTTAATGATCTGTCTTCCCATAGTAAGATACATTGTTGTTCATCTCCTTGGATCTTAAACGCTAAAAGTAATGGTGTTTAAGGCCTACTTTGTCGTCACTGTACTGCACATAGCACGTGATGTTTTGCTGGATGTTATGATAAAGCAAGGAAAGTACGGCTAGTTAGTGCTTCTTAAATATTTAGAGTTGATGAAATAGTGATTCTCATTGGTGGAGAATGTTTCAACATATATGTTCACAATTTAAAATTTATTTTGTATCTAAAGAAACAACTGTAACTTGTTTTTGTTGTTGTGTTAGTGTTGTCAGAAGTATGATACACAGTTTTATAATCTGTGTTATACAGGTGCTTTTCTGTCTCCACACTTTACAAGTGGGAAAGAACTTGGATTAAAATATTAAAGCACTGTCAGTGTGGTTGCACATTTTTGTTACTGTTTTCAGTGCTCCCAGGTTCATCAAAATATTCTCTCTGTGAACATCTAAATTAAAAGAGAAAGAAAAGTCCACAATATGCCTAAGATGTTACTTGCGTTAGGTGTATCTTGCTTTGCATAACTGAATATTAATGAAAGTCTTGGGTAGTGAGTCACACTTAAGCCACAGAGTCCTTTTTTAGTAGAAATAGCATGGTGAATTCTGTCATTCCTATCACCTGGCACATAGGTGGGACACACGTTTAAGTTAAATGAATAATCACCTCCCTCAGTTTATTTGCTTTGTAAACATGCTCTTTGTGCGTTAGATTTGTTCACATCTGTATCTAAGCATTTGGCATCAGGGAACCAGTGCAGGATTTAAGTTACTGTGAAGCATCTGGGGATCTTGTTAAAAATGTAGATTCTGATTCAGGTGGCTTGGGTTGGGTACATAGCCTGCATTTCTAGTAAGCTTCCAGGTGCTGCTGCTACTACTGGCTCAAAGCCAAACTTAAGTAACAAGGATATAAACCATGTGGAACAATTTTTTTTTCTTTTTGCCTCGTGGTTATAATGCTTGCCGCTGCGTACGGTTCTGCTGTCCTCCCCCCTTTTGTATTATTGCAGAGTTTAAAAGGTGCATTGTAGAAATTGTAGGGAGTGGGTGACAGGTGAAGATCCTATGTCACCACTCAGAGATAACCATCCATGGCTGTGTGTACTTAAGGTTTAAATATATATGTATGCTGTCACTACGATTGATTAATTAAACGCCTCTGATAGTCTGCTTTTTTTGTTTAATATCGTTTGAACATTCTTCTATGCCACTAAATAAGCTTCCAGACATTTTTACTGAATAAACTATATAGTAAACAAAGTACCATCATTTATTTAATCAATCCCTTATCTTAGAATGTTTCTGGATGTTCATAATCTCTCACTAGTACAAAAGTGTTTCCCTGAACATCCTTATACATCCATCTTAGTTCACTTGTACTGTTATTGTCACAGGACACATTCCAATTCTAGGCTATGAATACAGATATAGAGATTGATATATCGAGTTGCCTTCCTGAAAGATTACACCGCTTCCCAGCTAGGCCAGGAGCGTTAGAGTGCCTGTTATAATGGAGTCTTATTTACATCCGCGAAGGGTGAATCTGCAGCTGTCTTACTTTTGTTGGCAGGTATTCTAATAGGCTCTACAAATACAACCACAACTTTGTGAAAGCTATCAACGCCATTCAGAAGTCTTGGACTGCGACTGCATACAGAGAGTATGAGGTTCTTACCCTGAAAGAGATGATTAGGAGAAGTGGTGGCCACGGCCGGAGAATCCCAAGGTAATAAAGCACATCTCTTTATCACTAACAAAGGTGTTTGTGTTGCTCGATCTCCTCCCTTCCAACCAGCCCTCCCTGGGTTGCTCACTATTTTACTGGTCATCCCAACTTAAACTCTTTATGTTATCTTTCCTCTGACCGTCTCCCTCTCCTAGTCATACATACTCTGATGTGGAGAACATCAGTCTTGTTTATGGGTTTTGCTTTCACGGCATCTGCCACTTCCGTTATTCTCTTTCCATTTTCTACACTTTGGCTTAGAGCTTTGTCGCCTCTGTCCTGTGTTATGGGTCAGCCTCCTGCCTTCTGTCTCTTTGGTTTCTTCCCCACCCTGTCCCCATTCTTAGCCATTCTATGAAATACTGCCAATTTCATCTTCCTCTACCCAGCTGTGATTCGGTGACTGCCTGTTGTCTAATGAATAAATTTATCCTGGTGGTAATCAAAGCCACCTAAATTTCACCATGACTATATTTACTACCTTGACCTGCTTTCAAACAATATGACAGTTACCAAAAACTTTCACATACCTCCTTTCACAACACTTCCGTTGCCTCAAGTACCCCGACCTTGCCTATAAAAACTGTCAAATTTGGACCTGTAAAAAATATCTCAAAATCCTTTCTCTGTTTTAAGTTCAGCAGAAGATGTTCCATATTTATCAATGTACCTCTAGTACCCTCAGCCAGCAGTGGTATTTCCCATCTTTAACTTACATACCCCATGGTGTATTTCCCAGGGAAAATACCATTCTTTGAATTTATGTAGTCAGGAACTCGGTAGATTTCTTTTATTCCCTCAAAACTATAGCCGGGTTTAGCAGAGCATATAGCCTCTTAGTATTTGTGACACGGCCAAGGATATGCTTGTGATGCCATACTTTGCTTCAGGAGAAACTGATGTTAAGTGAAGGATAAGAAAGCCAATCAGAAGCTAGTGGGAGTCAATACATTAAACAGATAGATTTTTTCTCTTAATACATGGAAGCATTTTCTAATATTCAGAGAACACAGTGAGTATTTCCCTGATAGCTTTGGAGTTCTTGGTTCAAATTTTATTGTTGAAGCAGATGACTGATCAATTAATGATTAACTAAAATGTATTGCTAACTTTTTCATCTGCAGACTAGCAGGCCTGATGATATGGTATTTTTCAGCTGTGAAACTGTATGGAGCTTTTTCCTGCCCAATGGATAGTATCCTCTCATAATTCTCGCTTTGCCTCACAGGACTGCCTGAGACAGTGTTCCTCAAAGCGTATTCTAAGGAACGACTAGTCTGTGAGAGGGTCTGGTTCATCACAGGTGGGAAAGGGAACTTACTGTGTCCCTTTTCAGATTCACCAAAGTGGAAGAGCCACCCTGTGTCTGTATGAGTCAGGAAGCTGAGACCAGCTCAGTGTAATTGCAGAGGAGCACCCGGAGGAGGTGGCGTCAGTGCTCGAGCCTAAGAGACCCTGGCTCCTGTCTGGGGGATCTGACCTCAGGCACAATTGTTCTGCCACGTGTCACGTTCCAGGTTTCTGAAGGCGCTTTTGTGCTTGAATCTCTTCTCCCTCTACCCAACCAACCTTGATTTTAGAGAAGGGCCGGCTTGACAAAGCCCTGCTTTTAAGGCTACTGAGTCCCCATAGAAAGTTTAAGATAAGGAGATAGAATTAAGTGAAGTAAGAAATGTTGAAGCAGATATTGTGGTCCAGCTGCCTGGTTTTCAGTATCATTTCTGCACATAAATTAGTTTTGTTGAAAGAATCCAGTGACGTAATAGAAACTCTCAGAGATTCTTAACCTGAGGTTTAGAAACTGTGAAACTGCTGAAATTACAGAAAAACTTACAGTTTATGGACATCTCTCTGAGTTCAGAGCTTTTTCCAGATTCTTAAAGGAATCTAGACCCAAGTGATTAAGAGCCAATAATGTATAGTGTCTACGATGTCTGTAATTCTCACTTCTCCACCACGGGCTCCTCTTTTGCTGTCTCCATTTTCACACCATTGAGCTTCAGTTGTCACGTTGCTTTTGTTTTGTGTGTGTGTGCATTGGTGGGCAAACCCTCTGCCTCAGAGGATGTTAGGAAGGAGGAACTTAACATTTAAACTGCCTGTTTTTTGCCAGACGGTCACTTAAATGTATCAGCATCATATTCAGTCTTAAATGATGGTGGTGGTTCTGGTAGCTATCATCATAATAGCTTAATAATTTATTAAGGACGTACCAGACACAGGCACTGTTTGAAGCACTCGTTATCATTATTACATTTAATTTTCGTTAACAGTCCTTTGAGGTAGGTATGATTATTACCCATCTTAATAGAAGTTGATCATAGTTTTGTGATGTTAAGTTCTTTGACGAATGTCACACAGCTAGTAAGTGGAAGCCATTTGTAGTCATCTTTGTGTGTCTTACTTTCCAACCATGTCGTATAAGGTGTAGTTGTATCATGATGAAGCAGATTCGTCTGTTGTTTATGGAGATAGTCTGCCTACTTTTGTTTAGGTTTTTTATTTCTGCGCCTGCTTCACTCCTCTATAACCACTCTACTATCATCCCCATCTCCTGGGTCACATATAAGTAATTCCTCTTTTTTTCTTTAAATCCTTTGTAGGCCATCTTCAATTTCCCAGCATCTGTTTTCTTGGTCAAAATCTGTTAAAGGTTAGAGAAGGCAGCTAGTTAGGCATTCTAAAAATAGCAGCAGCACCATACAAAACCAGTATCATTTCACAGGGGAAAAAAAATCACTAGATTCTGAAAAAGAAAGGAATAATTTATATAACTTAGTTGTATAATTCACACATTGTATAATAGATACATTATTGTGTAAGAGACACATTGAAAAACTGATGGACAAGTGCTCTTGGGGTCCAAATCTACATCCTAGTTAGCCAAGTGGTTGAAATCATGGAATTAGAAGTTAGGAAATCATCCTCCAAGGAAAGACTGTATAATGATGTAATATGTCTCTTTCCATCGTAGGCCGAAACCTGCACCAATAACTGCTGAAATACAGGAAAAGACTTTACATTTGCCAGCATCCTGGGACTGGAGAAATGTTCATGGTACCAATTTTGTTTCCCCTGTTCGAAACCAAGGTAAAAAAAAAAAAATCTGATTTTTTAAAAATTAATTCATTTTGAAATATTTATTGAACATTTACTGTGTGCCAGCCTCTCAGGTAGATTCTGGGGATACAGAGATGAAATAGGCATGATCCACTTTAGTAAAGAAATAGGAATACTCACTTCTTCCTTTTGTATCCATGACAGACTATGGCAATAGAGAATCTCTCCAGCTGAACTCAGCATTTCTTCAGTATCTTTCTCAGTATATGTTCCAGGGAGCTAGTGAAATTAGAGTGCTATGTAAGCCAAGCTCACTTGCCCTTGGAGTCAGAGAGACTCCTGTAAAAACAAAGATTTGCATGCAAATAAAATTAGTCTCCCGCCTGCAAGTGGTTGGCTGGAATCCTTCTTTACTACCTGCCCTCCCATGCTACCCCCTGCCACTCCCCCATCATTTAGTCTTTAAATTACTAGAGGAGTCCAGAAATGGAACCTTTAATTTTTTTCCAGTAAAGAAGATTTTTTGAGCTGTGTAAGGACCTTTTAATTAACTTTACGTGAGGATAGGACATGTGAGAGTAAGTATTAACCCAGCTTCCTGAATGGCGGCCTGGAGTCAGAGCCCAGAGCCCAGGTTTACCAAAATTATCACCGTAATTGCATTTTACCAGTTGTTTTCAGAAATCGGATACAGTATGAGTAGATTTAATAACTCTTCCTCTAATACACTTGATAGCAAATTATCTTATTGTTCTAAATTTTAGCCAATAATGATTGGAAAATCATTTATACAATACTCATGTTCATTACTTCTAAGCTCACTTTGAAGACAATTATAGTACACATGACTGATCTGTTACTGTAAAGTGGACGTAGTATTTGCTGTCTGGAAACATTCTGATTAGTGTCTCCTGAGGGGATTATAAATTAATAACACCCAAAGATAAATTGTGCTTCCTCTTTCCTAAAAATCCAGTGATAATCAGCCTCTCCCACTTCTCCGCATTCATCACCAACCCTTCAGTTCATCCTCGCTGAATTCTTGCAAAGTGTTCTGAATGTATGGAGCTCTGAGTAGGTCTTACAGCAGCAGTCAGCAGGGTTCCTGTCCTTCCTCTGACACCAGAGGTCTCATCTGACTCTGACTCTGGAGAAAGTGTGGGTTGTGAAATCCTCCCCTACCTTTTCTTTTCTGGAGAGGGTTTCTTTGGAAATGAGAGAAATTTGAAGGTAATTGAGATGTGAATGGAAAGTCAATTTAAAGGGTAGAGGTTAAGAGAGGATTAAAATTTATTCTATCATGAAACAGGTTTCGTATCCTTATTGGAGAGGATTAAGTGAATGCTGCATGTCAAGTGTTGATTATTGAGGGCCTGGCCCATGGTTGCTCCTGCTGTGTTACACATCTAACATGTCAGGAATTTTTGTTTAACGGCTGAGGATGTAAAGACTAACACCGCATGGTCCTCGTCCTAGAGACTACAGTTTAGCAGGAACTACAAGCAAAACATTAAAATACAATGTGATAACTGCTTTAATACGATGTTTTTAAAAGTTCATTAGGAGAAGGTTGAAAGAAAAGTTTAATTCCACTCACTTCCCAATCGATAAGATTGATTAGTGATGAGATAATAATTCAGTGGAAGGAAACCAGACTTTCTAAAGCCAGATTCTTTGTCATGATTTTCTTGCTGCTTGGTAAAAGGTATTATTGTCTCCAATATTCCATATTGTTTGAATGTTATAAAGATGATTTGTACAGACATGGGCAATTTAAAAACAGAGGGCTTTGATAGATTAATTGCTTTTAAACTGATCCCTCATCTTGTCAGTGACTTGAGAAAATGATGTACTGACAGGTTCCTCTTTTGACTTTATTTTTGGTTTTCTGTACTTTTGATTGTGAAAAAAATTTTTTTCTCTTCCTATTAACTGGGCTACTTGGAAATTTCCACTAACTTAAGAACGCCAGTGTCCTATATAGCCCTGAATTCAAAATTACCCGCAGTTAAGGGAATTCACAACTTTTCTCTGTTCAGAGAACAAATCAAGAGTAATGAAAAAAATACACTGGGAGGACAAATGAATTTTTACCTTTATGCTTGTTAACAGCTCTAAGCACTAGCCTTATACCTAAGATTTACTTTGACATGTGAGAGGGAAGAAAGCTAAGAAATTGGGGGGGACAAAAGAGCATTCTTTGTTCTTCTCACAGCTATGCCATCTTTATTCATTATTGTATCTTCAGGAGAGAAAGGGATTGTCTTTCAGTCACATTAATTAGGAAATGCAGGGTGTTTTCCTAACATTTACAATCTAGTTCACTTGAGGCATGTTCTAATAACTGTTTATACTATTAGAACTGGAAGCCAGGGGCCTTAAATCGTCTGCTTCAGCCTGTTTTGCATACAAGATAAAAAGAAATGCTGACAAGGTCAAGTGATGTGCCCATAGTCACACAGAGAAATGACAAGGGGGTGGGGGTGGTGGAGAATCCTGGCTCCTCACTCCTAGTCGGCCAGGTGTGTTCTCCACTGTTGGAAGATGAAGCTGAGTGGAGTTAAAGCATGTGAGAATCACATTATCTACTTGAGAGTGGAAATTTGATTACTGCAGAGCTCTGTCTGGACCAGATCCTCTTTGTATTCTTTATTGCCTCATAGACTTCTTAAGAAATAATGATCCTTTTAGAATCTAGAGTCTGGCCTTGACTTTTGCAAAGAGGCATTAATTACCTTGGCAGCTGACATTCTGGGAACATCGGGGCCTTGAGGAAGGTTATCTCCTTTCCTCATTCCTGTGATTTCTCTGTTTTTAATAGCACATTTTGAGCCCTTGAATGTACGTACATGTGGCCTGTCCCTTCCATGATGCCGGATGGTCAGATGTTGAGGGTTTAATGGTCAATACCAAAAGTGATTACTTCTATGGCTGCCATGGGCCAGAAATGCTCAATGGCCAAACTGGGGTCATTTCTAGACTCTCCTGAGATGTTATTTATTAAAAGACCCTGATGTCTCATTAAAAAAAAAAAAACCCTGGCTTTGGCCATGTACTATCACTTATCTTCTTCTTTGACATTCTGTCATTTGAAAGAGGGGCCCTAAGGATAGAATTATTTGGATAATTTCAAAAATGAAATGTACAGTTAATGTACAGTGCAGTTAATTTTGGTCTGTCTAGTAACTAGATGACAGGGAAAGGAAATTTGAAGAGTCTTTGAAGCAGAAACCGATCTATAAATGGAAAAAGGCACTACTTCTGTATTCGGAGACATTTAAACACTAGTACCTTCTATCCTTTAGTTTTGTGACTCTGCACAGCTCATTGCTTCTTTCTGAGTCTTAGTGTGTGCATTATCGAGTGAACAGGTTATACGCTAGATGAATTCCAAGGCCCCCTTCCAAGTATTTCTCTTCTAATCTGCATAATTTAAGTGGTCCCTCAGTAGCAATAGCCATATGGATAAATCTGAAACACTTATGGGAAGAATTCTGGGGACCATCAGAAATGGCAGCAGTTAAAGGGTAAGAGGGCTCTAGTAGACTTCAGTCTGAGACCTGTGGTGTTGTTGAACTACTCAGAGAAGGCTCACAGGAGGGTCTGGGGGCTGCCTCCCTTATAGCTTAGAAACCAACATGGACAATTCCCATTGGAATAACTTTCTTTCCTGGATATAAGTATATATCCAGTTGTTCATAACTTGACTCTTCTTTCTACAAAGATGCATTGAGTTCCTTCACTGCATCAAGCACCAAGGTGAAGAAAACAGATTTCCTGTAAATTTCACTGTTAGGTTAAGGAAAATGGTATTAAGTCATTTAAGTAGAGTTTAGACTGTTGGAGGCTGAGCACAGAGTATCCTGGCTTTCCTTTGCGCTTGGTCGGGGGACATGAGTCAGTAGCTGTCTGGAGAAGGGAGAAACAGCGCCTTTCATATTTTGAATGCAAAGTGTTCTTCTGACTACTTTTCTAACTAAGGAAGATAGTCACTAAATTGCTAATGAGAACAAAGGCAGCCTTCTCTTTATATACATGAGTTTTTTGACTTGCAGCATTGTCTGTTCATTAATCTTACTTTATGTGCATAAGGGAGTGCTCACCATTCAAATAATTTGTTAACTAATATATTAGTAAATTGAATAACATATCAATTTCATTTAATACCAATGTCTTGGAGCTGGTACAAGCATCTCTCCACGTAGAATTTGTATCGGTAGCAAAGATGAAAGAGGCTATGTAACAATAGAGATATTAAAATTATGTTCAGTTCTTTCTAGAATTGTAACAAGTGCAAGTCCCAGTTTTGCTACATACATGCCATATTTTATTCTATGTATTTATTTCTTTTATTCACACATATTGAAGAAACATAGAAAAAATAGTATTTTTCACATAAACTACCTCATAAATCATTTTTTCTCCTTGAGACAGCAACTATATTCCTAGCATATGCTTCTAAAATTTATTTTGTCTTTGCCAGAGCATCCAGGAATTAAATAAAGCTGTTTTCTTTTCCCTTTTCCCCCTACCTGCATCCAGCTACTTTTCAATTTATTTTCAATTTCCCTATGTCCGTCTGCCTTATATCTTTACTTCCTTATTAGCCACCTTAAATACCACATTATATTTACTCTCTTACTTCCTTGGGGTTTGTTGTATTTTGCCTCCTTGACCCTGGTTGAATCCAGCTCTCCACAATACCCATACCTGAGCCACTCTTAGGGTTAATTCCACTCAGCGAGTTACTTTAGAAAATGCTGCTCTCGAGATATTTAAAAGTTTAGCTCATATTGTATCCCTCATAGCTTTCTCTCAACTTGGTGGCTCAGAGCGTTGCAGACGTAAACCATTTCTTCATTGTTAAGAATACTGTCAAATGCTTTGCGGAAGTTAGGAGGGTTTTTTCTTTTATTCTCCCAAAATATCCTCAAGGAAAGCCCCATATAGTAATGTTTACCTTTTAGTGAAAAAGCTGAAATCTTAATGTTTGCTGGTAAGGTCAATAGTGCTTGTCGATTAAGTCTTCTTTACTGTGCTGATCTCAAAAACAGCAACGCTAAATATAAATGTATCAATCTGTCTTACCCACTCAGGGTTTTCTGTGGTTCTTTTTGAGTGCTTCAAAGGTCTCTTGGGTTATATATCTTTCTTTTCCATCACCAGCCTCTTGTGGAAGCTGCTACTCATTTGCTTCTGTGGGGATGCTGGAAGCAAGGATCCGTATACTAACCAACAATACTCAGGCCCCAATCTTGAGTCCTCAGGAGGTTGTGTCTTGCAGTCAGTATGCTCAAGGTAAGTGTTGTTCTTCAGGCACTGTTTACCTGTGTGTAGTTGGCCACTGTTGGCAAAGGCAAAAGGATGAGGAGGTAGAGAGAGCATGCTGTCTGGGATGCAAGCTCTGGCCCTATCACTTGTTAATAAGTGGCTTCTCATGGAATTCAGTGCACCATCCAGCAAAATGTCAATAATTGCTGTATTTTGAGTGAGCACTGGCTCTTAGGAGCCTCTTACATGTATCACCTGACAATGCTCAAAACCTGGAAAGAGTAGCTATTATCCTGTTTATAGGCAAGAAACAGACATGAAGATGTTCTATAATATTTTGAAGGCCACTCAGCTTCTAAGCATGAGTTTCAGTTCCAAATAAGGTCTCAATCCAAAACCTAATTCTTATTAAAATCATACTAACACTGGTTTCTCCCCGGAAGGATTTGACATTTTTGTGTGTAGGCTTTGAGAGCAGACCGTATGTAAGGTATGCGGAAAGCCCAGCTGCCACCGAGTCAGGAAGCAGTGTTCTCATTTCAGTCTGGGTTCCTGTCAAGCCCAGATTTGCACACTGGGAAGTTTCTTAATTCATCAGTGAAACAGTGAGTGAGCCTTTCATTGTGACTTCTAGGCCCTGTGGATTGTGAAATATCAAGACAGTCCTGAACCCTCATGAAGCTTACAGTTAAGTGAGGAAAATAGAAATTAAATAATTATAAGAACAATGAAGGAAAAGTAAAGGGTCATGGGTGCGTATAAAGGCATACCTCATTTTATTGCACTTTACAGATACTGCATTTTTTATTTATAAACTGAAGGTTTGGGGGACGGGTATATAGCTCAATGGCTGAGCACATGCCTAGCAAACACAAGGTCCTGGATTCAGTCCCAGTACCTCCATTAAAAATAGGTAAATAAATAAAAACCCAATTACCTCCCTCCCAAAAAATAAAATAATAATAAACAAATGAATTATTAATTGATTGATTGATTGATTAATTAATTAAAGGTTTGTGGCAATCCTGTGTCAGGCAAGTCTATCAGTGCCAATTTCCCAACAGCACTGGCTCACTTTGTGTCTGCCACATTTTGGTAATTCTTGCAATATTTCAAACCCTTCCCCAGTCAAAAGGATTATGACTCACTGAACACTCAGGTGATGGTTAGCATTTTTTTTTTAGCAATAAAGCATTTTTAAATTAAGTTACATGTATTGTTTTTTAGACATAATGCATACTTAATAGACTACCGTAGACTGTAAACATGACTTTCATGTACACTGGGAAACCAAAAAATTTCTTTGACTTGCTTTACTGTGATACTTGCTTTACTGTGGTGGTCTGGAACCAAACCTGCAAAGTCTCTGAGATATGCCTGCGATAGGGCCAGGACTGGAGGAGGGGTATGGGGACTTGATCTAGATTTTTCTGCAGGAAGTGGTCAGAGAAGACTTCCTTGAGGAAGTGTCTGGCTATGTAATAATGACAATAGTAGCAGACTTTTATTGATTTTACGTGAAGTAACTAATTTAATCCTATAAAGAAGGTACTGTTGCTATCTGTATTTTGCAGATAAGTAAACAGAGGTACAGAGAAATTAAAGTCTTCACACAGTTTTGGATTTGAACTTAACATAGTCAGGCCTCAGAGCCTCCCACTTAACCACAAAGCTACCTTTCACATCAGATGCCAAGTAAGTGTCTGTTAAATAGACAGAGATGAGGGGGTGATCAGCTAGATGGCTAATGGATGGATGAACAAAGTGGTGTTTAAGCTGAGAACATTGTCTAGGAGTGACATAAAGAATAAATCATGGAGCAGAAAAGAAAAAGTATGAAATGGGACAGTTTCTCCTGCACCACTTTCTAAGAGAGGGTAATAACTCTGTGTGTTATCCATCCTTAGGCTGTGAAGGTGGCTTCCCATACCTCATTGCAGGAAAGTACGCCCAAGACTTCGGGCTGGTGGAAGAGGCCTGCTTCCCCTACACAGGCACTGATTCTCCATGCAAACTGCAAAAGGACTGCTTTCGTTACTACACCTCCGAGTACGGCTACGTGGGAGGTTTCTATGGGGGCTGCAACGAAGCCCTGATGAAGCTTGAACTGGTCCATCAAGGGCCCATGGCAGTTGCCTTTGAAGTCTATGATGACTTCCTCCACTACCGCAAGGGGATCTACCACCACACTGGTCTGAGAGACCCTTTCAACCCCTTCGAGCTGACCAATCACGCCGTCCTGCTAGTGGGCTATGGCACTGACTCAGCCTCTGGGCTGGATTACTGGATTGTTAAAAACAGCTGGGGCCGGGAGTGGGGTGAGGATGGGTACTTCCGGATCCGCAGAGGAACCGATGAGTGTGCAATTGAGAGCATAGCAGTGGCGGCCACACCAATTCCTAAACTGTAGCAGGTACCTCCCAGCATTTCCTGCTGACCACCGTCAGCCAGGAAAGGAAACTGACTTATTCACAGACTGCAGGCCTTTACAGTGTTGCTACTGCAAGATCGAAAGATTACAAATAGATTCCTATGAAGATTTGTGCCTTTAAAATTAAAACTGCCTTTGATTTTTAATATACCTTCCCATTAAACACCAGCAGACTTTCTCCTAAGTACTTGATTAATTGAATTTTTTAATGGATGATGGTGAACTGTGAAGTAATGGATTTTGCTAATCATTTGTAATTCAAGCAGATGCTATATATTTTAAAAAGTCTATGTGAAAGCACAGGCTTATTTTTAAATTGTACAAATCATGAGAAAATATGGCAATGATTATTAAATTTTTTTTAAATTTTGTAAATATTCAAGTGCTGTTATGTATTGTAGAATTTATGTATGTGCTTAAGAGAATTTTTACTCTTGACTCCTTCAGTCATATTCACTTGTCTCACGTAAATACTTTAAAAAGGAAAATCATTGCAGAATATTTCAATTAAAAACAAAATTTATGAACCTTTACAATAGGAGGGGGTATATGCAAATAATGTCTGGTGAACCCTAAAATCATCTCCTGGATATCTGATGAGCCAGAGATCATAGAGAAAAGAAACAGAAGTTTTAATAAGAGTCTGGATATTAGTTAAACTTTCTTATGGTGTATCTGGCATTTGGAAGTACTGGTTAACCTTTGTTGTCTGAGCAGTGATAGCTTAATTAGCAGAACATTAGAAGTTTAGATTTGGTCAGATGGTTGGGCTTTCCAAGGGATATTTCACAGTGATATGAAACCTCCAGGCTGAGTAAACAGCACCTATTAGAAATGATAGCTTAGGCAAAATCAGGTGAACTAGGCAGTCAGAGCTCTAAAACATAAACAAGAGCCACAAGCCTTTCAGAGCTGAGAGGGACCTTAGAGATCATGCAATCTAACTTCCTCTTAACTAGAAAAAGAAATGAAGGCTTATCGAGAGGGCAGGTGACGCATCCAAGGTCACACAGCTGGCAAATGAGGAGTCTTGATTAGAACCTAGGCTTTCTAAGTCTAGTTGTCCTTTTGTGCCTTAGACACTGGGTCTCTGCACTTGCCACCAGAGTGTCCAAAAATCACCAGGGAGACTAGGTGCACACTTGGAAATTTCACGTTGACATGTCAAGTCTCCGAGTTTTGTCTTAAAGCTCATGTGCTTTCTGTATGGCAGGTCACTACAATGACAGATTGACTCTTCTTAGGTGAAGTGTTATTCCAGGAGTTTGCCTCATGTTCAAAGTGTGGCTTCTTGGGCCTCGGCACACTGCCACATACCCTTACCCTTTTCACCACGTGGTGACAAAGCAGACACTTGCATGGCAGGCATAGCCAAGAGTCCTTATTATCTGGAAGGACTCCGAAGAGGTATATTTTCTTTGTTACTCTTATTGATTGAATGTAGTTACAATCCTCCTTTATGCCTTGTTGCTACATCAAAGTGTAAACAGACTTTGAAATCAAGCAGGACTTTTATTTTCCACTAAAATTTATAAAGATACTACCTATCAGCTTCATAGATTTTATTTACCAGGTGAGCATGAGCCTATCCTGTGGTCTTTGCTTGGACAGCGGTCAGCTGACACATGTGACAGCAAGTCAGGGAGGTGGAGGGTTCCGCTGCTCTTGCACAAGCTCGTGAGGGCCCTGGCTGAGCTCTGAAAGAAGATCATTGCTCAGATCATTCATTAAATACTCTAGGAAATATAGGTGTGGACTTGACTGGCCATGGGAGGCAGGTCTCACAAGCATGATTAGTGGAGGACAAGTTTGAAGAGGACCTAAGTTTTCAGAGGCTGCAAACAGGATTGCCCAGGGAGCTCAAGTGACCCTGCCCTTCAACCAGCATTTTTCTGCTGGGGGAGCCCTCCTCTTCCTATTGCTCTACTGCATCAATTTGACCCAGGAAAAATGAATGTGAGGCGAGAGGAGGGCTGTGTCCCAGGTCTCGGTTGAGCCCCTGCGATGTGCCCCACCAAGTGTGGGTCCTTGGCTTCGCACAGGAAAGAATTCAGGAGTGAGCCACACTTGAGTAAAGGTAGATTTATTTAGAGAGATACATACTGCATAGAATGTAGGCTATTTCAGAAGGCGAGAGAAAGGCCATGAGGCGCGGGGGTTGGGTGCTCAGGTTAAAGTAAAAGTAGACACACACTCCACAGACAGTGCAGGCCGTCTCTGAAGACAAGGGACTGAGACAAGCAGCCACGAGGCAGTGTTGCCAGTTTTTATGGGCTCGGTAGCTTCATAACCCAACAAGTGGGAGGACCATACCAACCACCCTGGGGAAGGGGCTGGGATTCCCAGCAACTGGGCCACTGCCCACTCTTTGACCCTTTATGGTCAACCTTGAAGCTGTCATGGCGCATGTGGGAGTGTCACTTACCATGTTAATATATTACAATGAGCATACAATGGGGCTCAAGGTCTACTGGGAGTTGAATCTTCCATCTTGGTGTCAATTGCTGTGTCATTCCTTGCATGGCTGTGCCCTGCCCCAGTCCTTCCTGTCTCTATTTCATCCACAGTGGTGGAATTCGTTCAAGATGTTGACTGAATGGAACATCATGGTTCCTCAAACCTTGTGATTAGACTGTTAACCTGAACAAAAAGTAGCAAGTTTCATTCTTTAAAACTTGTTTGTACTGGTGCTAACAGAACATATAATTAAAGTCTGTTGAGAAATTGAGCTCTGGGGGAAAAATGGGTTGGGAACTCTGGCTAACCTCCCCAAAGACATTCCTAGAAAAGCTAGTGGTAATGTTCATGGATGATACCACTGGCCACAAAGAAACATGAGCTTTAGCTGGGCAGTCTAGCACAAGCATGGTCCTGACCCTGGTGCCTTTGGGCCTGGGTGAGATTTCTGGCTCTGCCACAATATCCTTGGGCAATTCACTTAACCTACCTGTGTTTCAGGTCCGTCATCTGCAAAACAGATAATGGAATCGATATCTCTCCTAAACCCTTGCTGTTGCAGTAAAGGAGCCAAATGGCTTTGCACTTTTGAATAACATTATTGTTTTATTTAAGGTAGGGCCTTATCCCATCCCAAGTGGGTCAACTAATGCAAATTCAGATAATGACATTTCCCTGGCCATTCAAACTTGCTCCCTGAACTCTGACTTCTAGCCACTGAACTCAGGAACTGAATAGATTTGGGTAGTAAGGGATAAGTGTACCTACTTCACGGAGCTCTGAGGTTTAAATGCTTTCATATATGGAAAGGATGTACAACAGGGCTTGGAACATAGTAAGAAGTATGTAAATGAGTTATTATATTCAAGTCACCTTTTCTGAATTCAAATTGTAAAATAATCTTTTGCTTTGGGGAAGCAGCGAAGATGTAGTCTATTAATAAGCTCTTCTCTGAGAGGGTAGAGGAGGGGCTTGGGAGATTTATGTTTTTTAAGGGAGAAAAGAACCAGCCAAGGATCGCAGCACAAAGAAACCCACAGAGAAAAATCTTCAAAAACTTTATGAATTAGGGAGAAGATTTTGATTTTCCGGTGCAGAGGTTTTTTACACCCCCCCAGCACTCCATGGCTCCTGCTGCTGCCTGTGTGGAGACAGTGAGTGAGAGAGAAGGTCAAGTTTAGCTGGCTAGGGCAGAGATGAACTTCAGGCCCCAGCCGAGAGCAAGTAACTTGGAAAGGAAGAAGATTAAAGGTTAAGCGAAGGTTGTGACAATTTGATTTTCCTAATCAGGATCTTTCTATTAGGATAAGCATAACAGAGTCACATAACAATAGTGCTGGAAGGCCATCCAGGCCACCTCTGTCATTAAAATAAAAATGGGCTTAGCGAGGTGAAATAACATGCCCGGGGTTCCAGCTGATAAAGATAAATCTAGACCCCAGCACGTCAGGAACTTTCTCCTGTACCTGCTGCCTCCCAAGTAAGAAAACAGGGAAAAGAAATACAAATGTTAGGAGACAATCTGACCTTGTTCTGTAAAACCATTTCCAAGATTCTTTCTAACTCTCAGAAATCCTCATCCCTTGGGGGCAAGCACTCTAAACGCTAATCCTCGTGTGGTGGTTTGGAAGGTTTAATCTAAGTTTTCCTCTAAATATGTTGACGTTAGTATTTCCATTTTTTAACTTGCAATGAAGATTTGTTTTTGGCCTAAAGTCAAGTAGAAACTTCCTGACCAAGATGAGAGAGCTTTAGACATAACAAAGCCTCCAGCCCCAATGGGAAGTGCTTGAATTGAAATGGTACGGTGGTCGTGGGTTAGTTAGCTGCTGGGCCTTAGTTTCCTGGGCTGTAAAATATTGACTGCAACACCCGCCTTTGCGGGTGTCTTCCCTTTTGCTTCTAGAAGTCCATTTTCAAGACCCCGCTTTCTCATATGCTTTTTAAAGTCTAGCAGAATTAAGAAATCCAAATCCTCCTTTTCCGATTTTGAGGATGTGATGCTGATACACTTGGATTTTGAACTTTCTGTCCTGAGGCATTTTGATGGGTTTTTTTAATTCTATAGGTAGTTAAATAAGGAAAGACTGTGATAAACTCCTAATTCCCCGAGTTCAGGGAAAAAAAAAAAAGACTTGTTTTTTCCTCTAATGCAAAAGGTCTAAAGAGATTGAAATCCTAGCAATCAATTGAAAAGAAAGAAGCTAGAGGAATGGCCTTCCCCTGAGGAAATGAGGGAAATGCCTGGAAGCCAAGGTTGTGCATTAAAGTAATCATGGAGATGATTTGTTTTTTCCCTGTAATGTATTTTCTGCAGCTTCAAAAGTATTGAATAGTTTTAGTGAAGTGTAAGATAAATGATACAAAATGAATGCTTTTAGTATCAGATTTTTATACCCCCCCACCCCTACCCCCCATCCACCCAGCCCCAGATGTCCACAGTGCCAAGGCTGACAAAGTCTGCACCACCCCGTTCTCTCTTTCGTGGGGTTTCTGGCGAGCTAAAAGACAGCCTGTTTTTCCTTTGGATAACTATTCCTATGCCAGCATAAGAAATGAACGCTAGTCCCAGGAGGTGGTAGACTCAACCCCAGTTCTGCAAGCTAAAATTCAGCAGAGTAGCAAGGATGGGTCTGTGGAGAGAAAGTAAACAAAACAGCATTGTGCCCTGAAAATACGGAGTCTGGAATCAGACAATGTTTCCCTCCAATGTTTGGTTTTTGGAACTTAGTCCAGTTATCGAAGACAGATCTCTAATCTTCAGTATTCATCTGCTAAAAGGTGATGCCAATATTGACATTCAAGGGTTGTGGCAAGGTTTAAAAGAAGCCATGAGTGTTTATATATTACCTGCCTTGTTAAAAAAAAAAAAAAAGGATTAAAGTGCTTTACAAAGGTAAAGATGCAATACAAAATAAGTTTAAAATGAGTGAACTGAAGCAAAAGGAATAAAAAGGTAGAAAAGTGGCCCTGAATAAAGACTGTATAGAGTCTAGCACATTACCTGATACATGGGGATCTTGCTTCAACAGTGGTGCTCAACCAGAAGTGATTTTTGTCCCTCGGGGGACCTATGGCAACGTTTGCTGACTTTTGGCCTGCCCTGCTGGGGGAGGAGATGTGCCCCACAGTGAAGAATCATCCAGCCAGCCCCCAATGTCCACAGTGCCAAGGCTGACAAAGTCTGCACCACAACACTGTAACTCCTTCACGCTTTCTTGTCCACCACCAAATGAATATTACGTACTTCGGAGGAGGAAGAGAATTCTGAGGGCTAAAGTTATCCTAGAAGCTTCCAGAACCTGAGATGAACTTTGAAGAATCCAGGGGAGTAGTCAGAGACATGCAAGCCCCAGGGAGTGGGGCAAATTGAAGTCAGGAGAGAAGACAAGAGCGCTACCCCTCAGTTTCAAGATGACAGATTGAGCCCATTCTGCAGTCGCCCCCATCCAACAGGAACCCACTGATAGGATTTTTTAAAGTATAAAACTTATTAAATACATAGTGCTAAGAATGAGACTCATTACTCACATGAATCCTTATTTTAAAAAAGGAAGAAGGGAGCAAATGGGAAGAGAGAAGGCTCACTGGAGGCCCATGTGTGTGAGAAATTTCTGCCGGGGAGGATGAACACACCATCTCAACTCCCCAAGCATTTGCTCAAGACAAGGATGGGAAGAAGGAGGTTGTATTGTTGTCTCCAAAGAGCATTTACTTGGGGTTTCAACCCGGGTCTCTCTGCTGCAGAACCACAGCTCTTAACTACTCGTAGACCTCCTCCCTCAACAAGGCCTTCTTGTGTCTTTCCTTGTGATGGTTTTTGAGGTCCTGGTCCCTGTTAATCTTCCTTGCCTTTTTGTAAGTAACTCTTCACTTACTCAAGCCCTCAGAGATAGGAAGATGCTTTTAGCATCTTAAACCAGGATGAATAAAAAGGAGGGGGGTCTCAGAGAGAGAGGCCAGGTCAGGGGAGGAACGGTGAGGAAAGGCTGACATACTCTTACATATTTCCAATTTCAGCTGACCACTGCAAAAGCAGGAAAAGCTCTTCCTTTCAACAAGTGTCTCACCAGAAAGGTGATAGCTATTCTTAGGGAGGATTTGGCAAACCTAAGGTTTAGCAGGTTTGCAACAATAGTTCTAAGCTCAAATGGAAGCTATTTTCTGGCAGTGTGTCCAGCCCTCCAAGGGAGAGCGGATTATTTTACTTGGCGTGCAGTGGCAAGGAAGGAATTAAGGACAGTAACTTCTTTCCAATACTAAATACATAAGTACATACATAAATACATAAATAGATGAAGAAGGATGATTGAGGCCTTCTCTCCTGTATTTCAGGTACCTCTAGATGTTAGTAGAAAAGATATCAATGCACAGAACACACCTGGGTTCACAGAAAGCTTAACGTCCATCAAGAATCTCTTTCTTTGTATTTGAGCTGCCCACCTGTTGGGCTTTTGAAGTTTGGGATAATTTTTAAAAATTGAAAAAGAAAGAGCTCCTGCAGTTTTTGCATGAATTTTTATCGAATTCAGCTCAGAGCCCTTTAGCATGAAGAGTGCTGGCTTTGGCAAACATCCAGAAAACATCTCTTAGTGGGAGCCTCTTTGTTTTTGTTTTGGAACAATTTTGCACAATTAATCACAGTGTTATTTACAGTTGTAAAAAGTTGGAAACAACCTAAAGGTCCAAGAAATAGGAAACAGATCATTTCTAGTACACAAACTTGACAATATAGTATACAGTATTAAAAATAACTATGCCACAAATACAACAACATTAAGAAATGTTTATGTTATAATACATAGAAAAATGACACGTGTTCTGTTATATAAAATGCAAATGGACATGTAAGCACCCTCAAAAGGGCAGGAGGATTATGAATGGCTAAACAAGTTATTCCCTTTATTGGTTTTATTTTATAACAGCTCTGTTATAAATAACAGAAAGTATAATCAAAATTTGCCTGGCCAAGAAGCCCTCATCACATAAATATGCTCAAGTCTCTCTCCTCATAAAAAAGTCACTAACTCTTCATCCTACAGCAAATATCACATTATTCTTTCCTTCCTTCAACAACTCAGCTTCTTCAAGGAAGCTTTTTTCACATTTTTGCTTTGTGTTATCTCCTTAATCTAATGAAATCTGCCTTCCGCCAGGTCACTTCTTTGAAACCGTCCACATCAAGGTAAGCAAAAAACACCTTTTTCCCAAAAGCAGTTTTCAGTCTTTATCTCAGCATCTGATATTTGGTCATGCCTTCCTCAGCCATCCTGCAACTCGCAGCTTTCAGAACTCTTATTTCTTTGCATTTCCCTTTCCAGGCTCCTGGTCCTCCACCCTCCACCCTCCACTCCTTAATTTTACTATTCCTCCACTTCTGTACGACCCTGCTTTCCCCCATCACTACACATTGTCTCAAGCTGAGCTTTCTCACAATCAATATATATTATCCATATGCTGCTGAATCCCAAATCTAGCCTCCACCTCCAGAGGTCAGGAATTAGTTAGCTACTGTGGCATAAGACATTACCCAAAGACTTAGTGGTTTAAACCAACACACGTTTATTATCTTACAATTGCTGCGGGTCTGGGATCAGGGTGCAGTTTCGCTGGATTCTCTCTCACAAGGCTGTGATCAAGGTGTCAGCCTATGGTCTGAGTCTCTTCTGAAGGCCCACCTGGGGAAGGCTCACTCAGGGACTGCAGGCAGTAGTCAGTTCTTCGCAGGTTCGTGGATTAAAGGCTTCAGTTCCTTGCTGGCTTTTAGCCAGAGGCCACCCTCAGTGCCTTGCCATATGGGCCTCTCCAATATGATGGCTTGCTTCATCTAAGTGTGCAAGCTGTCTGAACAATAGAGAGCATGTACTAGCAAGATGGGATTCACAATCTTTGTAACCTAATCATGGAGGAGATATCTCCTCAATGTTTGCATGTTCTGTTGGTCAGAAGCAAACTACTCAAGGGGAGAATACTACAGAAAACCTGAATATCAGGAGATGGAGATCATTGGGGCCATCATAATTAAAACACCTACCATAACTTTAAACCAGGTTTAAAGTTAAAGGTTCCCACTTGGACCTAGATGTACAAGTCGCATTAGCTAGTGAAAAATGCACAAATCTGAATACATCATCTTTTTCTCATCCCCAAGGCGAGCTCGTTTTCATCCTTTGAGTTATTGGCACCCTCATTCACCATTTCCAAAATTAGAAACCTGGGTATTATCATCGATTTCTTCTTCTTCCTCACCCACAGTGTTCACTCAGTCGTGACCTCCTACCAATTCTAATTTGTAAATACCTACTAACTGTGTCACTCCACACGTCTGCCTTAAGCTATCGTGATCTGTAACTTGTGTCACTGCTACATCCTCCCAATGTACCTTTCTACTTCCTGCCTTGCTCTCTTCCAATCCTCACCACTGCAATGTCAAATGTGTCACATCTCTGCTTAAAATCTTTAATGGCTTCCCATCGCTCAGGAATATTTCAAGGTGGACAGGCTAGTAGCATAAAAATGCACATTTGATAAACCTGTGGTTTTCATAACACAGAGTACAGAGATGTAAGCTCAGCAAAAATCTTTCTGGCTGGTAGGGATACACAGAAGCTGAGTGACAAGTACTATGAAGGAAATAGTTTTCTATTTGAAGGATGCCCAAACTCCTTGGTAGGATGCAAGAGGTTTAGTGTGGTGTCTCAAATATGGGAGATGTAAAGTCAAAACGGTTGTATCTATTTGTACTAACTGCTATCAATTTTTCTTTAAAACTTGATCTTTTTGGAAGCCTGAATCCCTTGACGATAGTTCAGTCCTATTATATAACTTTGCAGGCATTTTCACTTATTAAAAGTTTCGTAACAGTTCTCAGAAACTCAACCCTATTTATCCCAACATTTCAATCTCTCGGAGTCTCTGCTATCCCCTAGGATGGAAGGACAGGAAAATGTTCCCGTACAGTCTTGGCAGGGACAGGAAGCTGAACATATCAGATCAGAACTCTTATTCCTCCCCAGACCATATTTGATTTTAGCTGCTTAGAATTCAGAGAGTGGTCTGCTTTTAACAAACCGCCCTCTTTTTCTACTCTGGCCATCAGGTGGAGATGACCAAGAATGAAAACGGCATTTCCTAATCAGTTATAACACGACTGGTTGTTAAATACTCTCCCAACCGTTGTCCCCAGAAGGTGCTGATGCCAGTTGAGGAACGTTTGTCTAAGAGCTGTTTACGCAGAAGCAGACCTGGTGTGCCATCTATAAACTGGAGGCCAAACACCATGCTGTCTGTATCTTCAAGACATAGATCACTGGATTCCCTAAAACACTCTTCATGCTTAAATTCAGTTTAACTGGATTAATCTCCCAGGCCTGGAAAACAGTTGATACCTGTCATCCTGACAGCCCAATTCAAAAATGAGATATGAAAAATAACATTTTCATAGGGACATATGGGAAAGAACTATAAAAACCCCAAAGACTTGGTTTGGCAGAAATAGTTTCCCATTCAAAAATGAACAGTGTTTCTGGCAGTTGGCTGCGGTACTTTGTAGCTGGCAGCTGAATTATCTTGGTCTCTGCCCAAAGCTGTGGCCTGAAAAGCTGATCTTCAAATCTCCTTTGTTAAAAAAGGATTTAAAACACTTAATGACCATTTACATGTCAAAAATAAAACATTATGTTAACCTGATTATGGGTCACTGTGCCTGTCCAAATGGCCATAATAGACAAAATAACTACCTTTTGAATAGAAGTGTCTTGTTTGTACTGTTCTTTAAAATAATCTCCGAGATAGATAGAACAGGATTTAACAATCCATTTTACAGACAGAAAAACTGAGGTTCAGTGAGACCAAAAGACTGGCTCACAGTATTTGTAAGAACCAGTACTTAAACCGAGCATGTATATTTATATATGTACACGTGTGTATGTGTGTGTGTGTGTGTGTACATGCACGTGTCTGTGTGTGAGAGAGAAGAGACATTGCCAAGAGAAATTTGAAGCTTTTATTAGCAGCTTATAAATGGAAATTGGGGCTGTGCCTGATTCGAAGATGAAACATTTTGAGTTCATGAGGCTTTCCTCCAGTTACAGTTGTTAGGGTGTAGAATTTGCCGCATTGGATACCTCCTTTGCATGCCTGTGCTTTGGAGATAATTTAAACTCAGGCCTCAAAGGTCCCGCCGGAGCTCCCCTGCAATCTGATCCTGGAAATGCTGGATAGCTGACTGATCTCTTCATGAATCTGAAGCTGTTTTATCCCAAGATTTGACATGCCGTCAGTAACTCAAAAGTTCTTAGTCCTGCCATTAAGCTAGATTTTTGCCTCACAAGAGAAAAAAGAGGGAGAACTATGCTTTTTGAAAAATTGGTATGTAGGTTAACCTTGATCTGAACTCTTTAGAATGATCAAATGGTTTCAGGGCTGTTTTATGTTCATCTTGGTTATGTTGAGCCACATATATTTCCAATTTTTTTTTGCACAGGAAAGTTTATTCTTAACTTCATTAGCAATGCTAAGAGCTAACCTTTGTATCATGAAGTCTTTCTCTATTTTATCATCTGAGTGATCTTTAGAAAAATCAAATCTGTTTCAAATTGTTTCTAAAACTGCATTGGTTAACATCTTCACAAGATTACCACCCCTTTTGGGTTACAATTCAACCTGAGAGTCAGTGTAACAGAGATTAAGAGCACAAACCCTTAAATCAGACTTACTAACTTAAATTCCAGGTTCTACATACTTACTCACCTGTCTGCATTTCAGTTTCCTCATCTGGAAAGAGCACAATAAGAACACCCACCTCATCACTTGTCAAGAGTATTAAAGAAGCTGATTTACCCAAATCCAGTCAAAAAGGGATTAATGAATGGTAACTAACTGTAACACTGACACAGAATGCAAGGCCCTTGGTGGCTGGACACTTACTTGACTTTTAATTTAGTTTAGTTTAGCAGGAATATTGCTGGATTTCTCCATACATAATGATGTTCAATATTTATAACATTCCTATCGGAGAAGTATTACCCTGATTTTCAGATGCAGAAAGTAGGTACTTCATCATCATTAACACCATCGTTATCAACCTAACCATATCCTTCTTCATAATGCATTATTCCAATGTTGCAGAGGAAGTAATACCTTCATATGAACTTGATAACGTAAACACAGGGCATCAAGAGGAAGAGAGGGAAGGAGAGAGAGTGTGAGAATGAGAATATCTGTTAAGAGGCCATTTGGTTTTCTAATCCTGGCTCCAATTTCTTTTAAAGACACAGAAGCACTAAACTTTCTTTTCATTTATCCTGTATCCTTATAATGTATTCCTTCTTCACCTAAAGTGAATTTTTCTGTGTAAATTACAAAGTCCTGACTGCTACTGTATGGGAGAATTCAGAGGATTCAAGTCTCAGAGTTGGTATGATGGATGATGGTCTTTGAACAAGAAGCTAGTTTTGTTGTGGGGAGGACCAGAGACAGATGCCAGCTCTGTATACCAAAGGGGACTTAAGGGACAGCCTATTCTGAACTCCAAGGGATCCTATTCATCTTTCACTTAATTCAATAGATGATCGATGTCTGATCACTTTATATTTACACATCTAGCAGTTGCTCCTTGAAGAAATACTCTACCTATAATATTAAAAACGTACATCAAGTGGACTAGCCACCCTCACTTAAAGACATGAGTTTTTATTTTGATCCCCTGGACATTTCACTACATGACTAATTCACATGCCTAGCAGGTGGGCAGCATGCTGTTGATGAGATAAATGCTGAGATGAATACACAGAATTGAGAAGGTCTCAGAGGCAATTATGAAGAGCGCCCAGGGTACCCAGGGCACTGAAGCTGTTCTCAGTGTTGGCAGGGATAATGAGCATCGTAGCTGTAAGTGAGTTCTGTCAGTATTACCAAACTCACATTCCTCATCCATGAATTCTTATTACAATCCCTTGGTTCTGCTTGGTCCCACACAAAGTGTTCTCAAATTTTATGTCAGGAAAAGAGTTAAGATCTAGACTTCTGTATGGAAAATCATATTCTAAGCTGGATACTAGTTTCTTAGATATTTGTTGGTGGCTCAAAATTAAGCCACGCTCGTTTGATCTTTCTCTTTCCCCTCATATCACCTATTTTATTTGATCTTTTCCATTATGCCAGCTTTCTGTTCTTATATGTGTGTGTGTGTGTGTGTGTGTGTGTATATATATATATATATATATAACTCCAAATATACAAAATTGATTCAATGTAATTTCTGAATTTTGAATGTAAAAAGTCTTACTCTTAAACTCTGTGATACTGAAAAAGGTGGGGTATTTAGGTACACACACAAACACACATAAACACACACACACACACACCCCAAACAGGCTGGGTCAGTTAAGAAAACATGTGGGTTTAGCTCAGTGGTAGAGTGCATGCTTAGCATGCATGAAGTTCTGGATTCCTAGGACCTCCATTAAAAAAAAAGAGAACATTTTATGTAAACTTATTTTTTTAATGCAACACACACATATATGGTTTGCATGAAGAGTACACAGATTAAAAAGTGTGACACAACTTCATCCCCAGCTTTATTTCCTTCATGCATAAAACTATGCATAGATGTTTTCAAGCATCCCAGATCTCAGGGAACAAAATCTATGAGTTATTTTAAACAAAAAAAATCTAACTGATAATGAGATTATAGAGTATCAACAGAAGTATTTTAAATAAAAGCCTCAGAAATGAAAAAAATGGGGTAAAAAATGCTAGCATTGAGTTATGTAAATATAGTTAAAAATTTGTAAGGGTTGGGGAGGGAATAGGTCAGAGGTAGCGTGTGTGCTCAGCAAGCACAAGGTCCTGGGTTCAATCCCCAGTACCGCCATTAAAATAAATAAGTAAACCTAATTACCTCCTCCCCACTCCAAAAAGAATCTGTAGGAACTATCATTACATAAAAGAATTTATACATTATCAACATAAAACATTTTATATATAATAAGTATCAAAAAAGGGACAGAAGAAAGGAAGCAGGAATAATACGTCATTGTACTAATTTCTCACCTATCACAGATGGCAGTTAATAGAAATTCTGAAGTTGAAAAAATACTTTAAAAAATATGACTCTAACAGCTCAACTCTAAGTGTCCACGTAATAAGTAGAAATATATTTTAGGATATATCTCTTGCAATATAAAAAGTCTTTCAAAATATAATAATTCCCTTGGTGTACTTCATTTTATAAAATAACCTTTTTCAGTTAGAACTGTTTTAGGTTTACAGAAAAATAGTGAAGCTAGTACAGAGAGTTCTTGCCTATCCCCACAGCCAGTTTCCCCCATTATTACCATCTTATCTGAGTATGCTACATTTGTCAATATAGATCATTCTTATTCACTAAAGTTCATACTGTAATTCCTTTAAATTCCTAATTTTCACCCAATGTCTTTCTCCACTCCAGGATGCCATCCAGGACCTGACGTTACATGTCTCCTTAGGCCCCCACTTGGCTCTGACAGTTTCTCAGACTTTCCTTGTTTTTGATGAGCTTGACAGTTTTGATGAGTACAGGTCAGGTGTTTCACTGAATGTCCCTCAGCTGGGATTTATTTGATGTACTTTCATGGTTAGGCTGGGGTTATGGATTTTGGGAGGAAGATCACGGGGGGCCAAGTGCCATTTTCATCACGATACATCCAGGCTCCATACTGTCAACATGATTTATCACTGGTAGCCTTAATTATCTGGCTGAGGTCATGGCTGTCAGGTTTCTCCACTGCAAAGTTACTCTTTTTTTTTTTTTTTTTTTTTACCACTTTTCATATTTACTCTTCAGAGGTAAGTTACTCTACACAACCCACATTTAAAAGTTGGGGGTTATGTTTCACCTTTTTGAGGTTGAAGTAGCTACACAAATCAGTTTAAAATTTTTCCGCAGAGGAGATTTCTTTGCTCCCCTTATCTCTCTATCTGCCATCTATTTATTTATGTGTAATTAGCATGGTGGATGGATTTTTCAGTAATTTGGGCTACAACCCAACACTACCTTACTTAAGTTGTTGCTTTAATCATTTCAGCTTTGGCCATTAGAACTCTTTCAGTTGGCTCTCGATAACCCTTTGAGATACCCCCATCACTGTGGGGGGTTTTGAATAATTTATCACTTTCTGACACTTGTGTATTTCCTGCCCCAGACCTAGCATCAGCCATTCCTCTAAGGAGCCTGGTTCCTCTTATCAGAGGACGGTATTAGAAACCAAGATCTGGGTGGGAGGTGTGCTTGTTGCAACTGTCACGTCCTTGCTTCTAGGCCTTCTCAGCTGACAGGGCTAGGAAATGTTGTGCATATGCTAAGCAATGTGCCTTATTTCATTTTTATCTGTTAAAGTAAAAATAAATTTAATACATTAAGTTAAGGAAAATATGCATAACTCAGCCCACATAACTTAGGATTTTAAATCTGTCGTTATTGATCCTTTTATCTATACATATGCTAATAGAAAATTCTGGAATGATATATTCCTAATATTCCTGATCATTTTTGAGTGATGAGATACTGTGTTTTATTTTACTTTCTTCTTTGTAAGTGTATATAAGCATGAATTTTTAATAATGTGAAGATATTAAAATAAAGTCACTGATTTAAAAAAGGAAGCAGGAAGGAAGGAGAGAGGGAGGCAAGGAAGGAGGAAAAGAAAAGAAAGGAAGGAAGGGAAGGACAGAGAAAAGAAAGTTTAGAAAGACGGATTTCTGGGACTGAAGTCACAGTCCTTCACATACGTGACCTGGTCAGATCAATCTCTCCTAGCTGTCACCATATCATTACCTGCGCTGAGAGAGTTGAAAAATCTACTACTTTTTCTTTATGGACCTATGTATGATAGGATAAGTGTCAACGTTCAAAATAACTTTTTTTTTCAATATTGCTTTTTAGTGTAATACTTTTGAAGGCATATTTAGTAACAATTAGGGTTCCAAATTTAAAAGTTGAAATTTAACCCATGGAATAGGGCAAGTAACTGAACTTAAAGGAGTATCAGATAAAAAGTTATCTTCTGTCTCTCTCACACACACAGAAACACACGCAGAGCTAAATTTGTGCACCTACAAACAACGACAGCTATGTTACAACTTAGGCTGATCCATTTTGACTTTGATTTTGAGAAGCATCTTGATTTTAGAAACATCAAAATGCGAAGAAGGAATAAGGTGCATCTTAGCATCAAGACACTTTGGTATTTATTTATTTATCTATTTATTTTAAAAAGATTTCTTTATTTAGCTTTCTAAAAACATATTTTGCTCTAAATCGTATCCTAAAATGTTGTGTAATGTAAATGTGTAGCATTGATGTACTTTTTAGACTAATAATAAATTGAACATCTGTGTAATTACCAACTGGCTGCAGAAACAGATCAGTACCTTCTAAGACCTTTGCATGTCCCTTCCTAAAACCCCTCCCATCCCTCTACTCAAAGATTTCTATCCTGAAAGCTGTTACCATTTCTTGCTTTTCTTATATCTTTCCTTTATATCTACATGTTTCTATAAATGATTTTTAAGCATGCAGGATTTGAACTTTATATAAATAAATATTTACTCTGTTTATTTTGCTCAACATTATGCTTCATGGTAACGTGGGGAGTTGTAATTCACATACTTAAGACAGTCTTGCATTTATTGATTTTAGCCAAACTTACAGCTAAATCATGAACTAGGGACAGCCATAGAGATTGGAGACATCTACCTATACAGTAAAAAAAAACCTTTTTTTTCTCCATAGTATATGGTTCTAATAGATAATACTCTATTTATTCATTCCTTGTATCTATAATTCATTGATAAGCTAAATTCTTCATAGTGAATTAAAAGCAATCTTTCAAGATATACAATCAAAGAATAAAAAGCCTACAGGATATATCATGAAAGAACAATTTACCAATTTATTGTTAATGTAAGGTTTTGTATTTTAATTACTTAAAAATTGGCAATTCATATGAACCACATTTGGAAAAATCCCCTCAAAGAAAGTGTGTTCAAAGAAACTGAAGCAAGAAAGTCTTGAAATCAAACAAGTTGAAGTCCTCCCTACATATACATACTTCCATTTCTCAAGAAAAGCAACTAAGACTTCAAGAATAATTTTCTAGATTCATGGCAAAGTCAGGACTGACATCCACATTTCCTGTCTCTCCTGCTTTCCTAACCTCACACTTCCTGTGTCATCTTAACACAGCGCACCTTATTCCTTGACCTAAAACAGGTGATTAAAGATCTACAGTAAATAACTCAGCTTGTTATTGAGAGCAGAAACCTACACCGTGGGTCAAGGCAAGCTCATCATCTAGCCATAGGACAATAAACAAGAAGTCGAGTCTGTCAGTAGGCCCAGGACCCCGCCCCAATCCTTCCCGGCTTGTCTCTGAACGGATTCCTCCCTTAGCGCGTATTGACCAGACCTACTTCTTCTTCTTTTTTTTTTTTTTCGTAGGCATACATGTGGATTGGGAGGTAGAATAAATAATCTGGCTTAATTAAAACAACAACATTGTACTGTATAATCAAGAAAAAATATTACTTTGACCTAAAATTTTCCTTCTGGGAACCCAGGAGAGACTGTTATGGAATGTTCTGCATTCCAAAGGCTATGTTTGTTTTCAGTACATTTTAAGTGGACTGTTTTTCACCCTTCTGAATAGGGCAGACAAAGGCTTTAATTAAACAAATGTCACATGGGAACTCTTGCCCCCAAAGCCTTTGCTGGCCCTAATTAGCAGATGCAGCTGTAGACTCTATCAATATTAGATGGTCTGTTTATTATGTCCATTTATATCACACTCATCAGGGAGCATGTGGAAGGCACCCCAGAATTATCATCTTTAATTAAAACTAGCTCAATTGGTGGAGAAAATATCCCATGCAAAAATGGGCCAGGTAAAACAGGAAGATTTACAAAAAAAAAAAAAAAAGAAAAGGAAGAAACAGCAACAGCATACTGGGACTGTCAAGGCTTCTTTAGGAAAACTAAAGGAGGCTACTTAATGAACTGATGGTCAGCAACTGCCGGAGAGAAGCAGAGGCATTTCAGGGCCAGGCTGAATTACACAGACTGGGGGCCGGGAGGAGGGCCCTGAGTCAGAATGTTTTCATCCCCTGCCCAGGGTCCCTGAGTGACCGCCAAGGCTCCACTAGGTTTCTTTCTAAGAGGACTGGGAAGGAGGAATGGCATATTCATTTAGACAGATTCACTGAATTCATCACCAAGGAGTAATATAATGCTAGATTTGGAATCTCCTAGAAGATTATTGCATGTATCTCAAACACAATATTAAACAAAATTACTATCACTGATTTGATTTCTGCTGTGCATTTATATATTGCTCTTATCCTAACAGCTCAGCACTGATGTTTTTCATTTTCCAGGTAAAATATCTGAGGTTCAAAATTATTCAGTCATTCCCAAATGTCATAGAGTTAATACATAAAAGAACGAAGATCTAAATCTCTGTCTGATCCCAAAGCCCAGACACCTTTCTGTACTATAGGACTTTTTCTGTATTAGTCAAAAGAACTTAATATTTTGGCCAAGAGCTTGTTTACAATGGATAAGTGAGCTGTAGCTCTGAAGACCAGCAAACTTGAGTTTAAACCCTTTCCCATTTTCTTAACTTCTCCAAGCTTCAGTTTCTCCATTCATCAAATCAGGATAATAAATACTTCTTGAAAATAGTATTATAGGAGATAAACTTTATGAAAAGATGTTTGGTTTGTGGAAAATGCTTGATAAACATTATTGCACATCCTACGCTCACTTACATTCCTCCATGACCCTATTTTGGGAGACACTTTAAGACAGAGGGCTCTTCCTGTCTCCTTAGAGCATCACTGGGCTGGCTTACAGTATACTGTCATTCACCCTTAGTGCTCTACAGAAATACAAGCCTCCCTTGTCTGTTCTATTACCCAAGGAAACAACTGCTAGAGGTGTGTCGCTTCAGTATAAAAGTTGCAAAATTTGAAAGAAACAATGATCAACCAACAATGGGAAGGCTGTAGGCTTCTCAGACTTTTCCAGTGAAGCCCCCTTAAAGGCACAGCAGAACGAACTTGTGTCTCTCATAGTTTGAATGCTCTACTACAGATTTCAATGCTCCTTTACATCTTATTTAAAGAATATTGTTATGGGACCTAATTAAACTTACAAGCTTCTGTACAGCAAAGGAAACCATAAATAAAACAAAACGATCACCTATGGAATGGGAGAAAATTTTTGCAAACGATGAAACCGACAAAGGCTTGATCTCCAGAATACATAAGCAGCTCATACGACTTAATAAGAAAGAAACAAACAACCCAATCCAAAAACAGAAGACCTAACAAGCAATTCTCCAAGAAAGAAATATAAATGATCAACAGGCACATGAAAAAATGCTCAATATCACTTATTATCAGAGAAATGCAAATCAAAACTACAATGAGGTATCATCTCACACCAGTCAGAATGGCCATCATTCAAAAGTCCACAAATGACAAATGCTGGAGAGGCTGTGGAGAAAAGCAAGCCCTCCTACACTGCTGGTGGGAATGCAGTTTGGTGCAGCCACTGTGGAAAGCAGTATGGAGATTCCTCAAAAGACTAGGAATAGACTTACCATATGACCCAGGAATCCCACTCCTGGGCATATATCCAGAAGGAACCCTACTTCAAAATGACACCTGCACCCCAATGTTCATAGCAGCATTATTTACAATAGCCAAGACATGGAAAGAGCCTAAATGTCCATCAACAGATGACTGGATAAAGAAGATGTGGTATATTTATACAATGGAATGCTATTCAGCCATAAGAACAGACAACATAATGCCCTTTGCAGCAATATGGACGTCCCTGGAGAATGTAATTCTAAGTGAAGTTAGCCAGAAAGAGAAAGAAAAATACCATATGAGATCGTTCATATGTGGAATCTAAAAATAAATAAATAAATAAACATAAATACAAAACAGAAACAGACTCATAGACATAGAATACAAACTTGTGGTTGCCAAGGGGGCGGGGGGTGGGAAGGGACAGACTGGGAATTCAGAATTTGTAGATACTGACAGGCATATGTAGAATAGATAAACAAGATTATACTGTATAGCACAGGGAAATATATACAAGATCTTGTGGTAGATCACAGTGAAAAAAAATGTGACAATGAATATATGTATGCTCATGTATAACTGAAAAGTTGTGCTCAACACTGGACTTTGACACAACATTGTAAAATGACTATAACTCAATAAAAAATGTTAAATAAAGAAAGAAAGAATATTGTTTTATCTTTAAAATAGTACAGTTTTGTAATCCTTAATATATATGCTTTTTAACTGGAAACTTATTAAATTATTAAGTGTACTCCCTTCCCCATCACATTTTAAGTGATTGAGTCAAGTCTATGCTCCAAAGATGTGTCGTTTTTATCTTGTGTCTCTTCATGTTTCATGGGAACGTTCCTAAGAAGTTCTGGGGAAATCTGACATTCAGTCTAAGAGGTACAAGTTTAAGAAAGTATTTGAAACCAAGAAATAAGCCAAATAAGGATCTTGCCTTCTAGGAATGATTTCTGAGGCGATTGTCATGAAAGTAAGTTCTTTTTTGGCATTACACCCACCATTCTGGTAGCAGGAGGCCAATTATTCCCAAATGAGGACAACAGAGAGGCAAGAGAAAAATAATTTAGGTTCTATGCCAATGACGTATGTTTCTATAAAGCTCACCGTTTATATATTAGAATATTGAGCAATAAATACCTCACTTACTACTCTAGTGGAAGCAAGAGTTAATGAGAAAGAATAACAAGTCACAGTCTGGGGGCTTCCAGTCTTACAGCTTATTCCACTTCCAGGTCTGCTTTTAAAGGTGGAGCCTGTTGGTGCATTACTCAGATCCTTTGATTCAGGCCTGAAGCCCTCAGTCCCCCAGTTTCCGCAGCGTTGCCCGGTGAGGGCTCTCAGTTAAGTCCCTCTCTAGAAGTTGCCCTCCAACAGCACCACCTGGCACAAAGTCAGGCCTGCCTCCCCTGCCACAATCCAGGGCATCCCTGAGGGGCCATCTCAACTCCCAGGTCCCAGGCAGACGTTCTGTTATGACTGCATCACAAGTCAACTTTTCTTCTTATCCAGTCCAGCTTCCCTCACCCTTTTGTGGGTAGTACCTCTCTTGCAAACAACTCTTGACCTCTGTTTACTGAGGAACCCAGCCTATGAAAGCATCTCACACTGGCAAGTTAACTGCCTCCAAGTCTCCCTCTGTAATGATTTCCCAAGTATCATTAGATTACCATCTCTGAATTTAAGTGTGAAAATAAAACAACAGCTCTGTGAATCTGAAACATCATCGGTACATGGATATGCAACTGGAATCAGCAAGGTGATTATTTCTAATTTAACCAGTTTTAGGGAGAGTGTCTATTACGCTTCAGGCACTAAACTGTTTGAATGTACGTATTTAGTCTTACTTGATTTTCAGAACAACCATACGGTAAAGTATTATTGTACCTGTTTAGGAAATGAAGAACTGAAATGTATTGACTTGGTTAAAGTCATGGTGTTAGTATATTGCGAAGTCACACTTTGAACTCAGAGCTTCTTTCTCCAAGTCTGATACTTTCCAGTGACCCTTTGTGTTGTTTACAAGTGTTGCCAGTTCTCTGCCTTCTGAACACAAGGCAGAGCAGACTTCCCTACCCTCCTACCGTTAGGCATGGCCAGGCCACTATAGCTAGTAAGATGGGAGCAGGAGACCTGGTGCCTTTTTGCTTTACTTTCCTCTCCTGCCACAGGGAGCAGCGACATTCCAGATGGTAGTGTCTCTGCCACTTTGTGTCCCTGAGTGACAACGACATGGAACAGAACCCTCAGCACGACTCAAGATGAGCATGGAACATGAGTGAAAAGGAATCCGAGTGAAGTCTCTCCTCTCCAGAGGTTGTTTGTTTTCACGACATAACCTAACACGATTAATTCATAAATTATGACTGAAGAACAGATAAATTTTTAACTTAAGAAGTATTAGTAGGGAATTGCCACTTTTGGTAGAATTGGAATATCATTAACACTAGAATTTTATAATGTAATATAATTGAAAGAGTTTGGTCTTTGCAACCATGTAGATACAATTTAATTTGAATCTCTGATCTAAAATATGCTTATTTAATGACTTTGAGTTTTAATTTCTCTTTTTCAGCCTCCATCATCTATAAAATGAGGCTAATAACACTTCTGTTACAGCACTGATGTGATGGTTTGATAAAATAAGCCCTATAAAGCTTTCAGCAAATTGTGTGACACATAGATGATATCAAATAAGTGTTTCACACAAAGTGTATCTTTCTGAACTTCCTGCATCTGAAAGTCATTATTACAAATACAGATTCCTGGGGTCCATACCAGACCTACTGCATTAGAATATCGGGTGTGATCTATAATTTTAACAAACTCTTTTGGCAATTCTTCCCTGAGATTTAAAAAGTATTATACTAAACAAATGTTAAATATTTCTCTCCTATAATATAAATATACATATTTATTTATTTATTTCAGAAAGCCAAAAAGCCTCCAGTGAGAATCCTGAAATGGTCTTAGAAACATCAACAGAATTATCAGCCACTACTCTGTAGACGAATCAGAGTCAGCTCAACAGAGGATTTGGGGGAACGCAATACACACTCCAAAGCAACAAAATCTAAAAGAAAAACCTTTGTGAAATCTTTGTGTCTCTAAGTGTCACATCAGATGCCTATGAAACGGGAGTGACAACCAATGAAATCAAGGCAAGGACACTTGTATCAGAAACTCATGAGGAAACAGTTATAACTCCTGAAGTCTTCTGGTCGAATTCTAACCTGGAAAATTTATTTTTGTTGCTATTAACAACACGGATGCCTTTGATCTGCTGGTATTTTCAGAGGTGGTAAGTAGCTTCAGAGCTGTGTGTTACCCTTCCAACCCTCTTGTCACCGAGTCACTTTTCCCTACTTCTCTTCTCTTCCTGACTTTGGTTTATATATGCCAATTTATAAGAGAAAAAAAGGGAAGTTGAAAATAACCAAGGAAGAAGAGGTTGACTCTAGTTCCAGTGAGGCAGTTAGGCTTACTTGTCCCAAAACAGGAGAGTAAAGAGTATTTTTGACTTTTAGTCTGTGGCTTGGGGGTAGAGGTGGGAAACCCAGAGCTAACAGAATCTTAGCGAAAAGGGCAGGGGCTAGGCATTGTGACCTAAGACCACTGTATGAAGAAGCATGGGGGCTCAGTTTAGCTTGGAGGTCCTGGAGTCCCCAGTGAGTTGCCCTTCTGGGCAGAGAGCTGGACAAGGGTACTCTGCTATAGCTTGGCTCGTAGGAGGTGGGGGTCCACTACTTCTTCAAGGCATCACACAGATGCAAGGAGCAAGGCCAGCAGACACAGGCACACAGTGATCTTGCTTCTTCCCTGCTCAAGACTGTGACGCCTGGCAGACACCATTTCAGATCTGCGTGAGCCCTCCCTCCCTCCTGCCCTGCCGGTGCTCTTGTGTCATACAAGGGGACAGAGAAAGGGACCCACACCAACAGTCCTCCAAATAACTGATATTGGATTCCCCTGAATTTGGGTGGGCGGGAAGGGCTTTAGTGAATCTTAAATAAAACTGAAAAATTTAAGCAAATGTGATATTACTTTCACTTTGAATATAAGAAGTTTGGACTTGTGTTCTAAACCCGTCATGTTGGCCCAAGTTAAACTGGGGTCAGCTGGCAGACTCCCATGCTTTGATTTCTGCCAGACATTGAAATGGAACATTACTATATGGCAGGGTTGTAGCACTGAGTTCAGCATGGCCTGGGGAAGTAAACTGCTACAGCCATTATTTCACTCATCAACTCAGGTGCGATGTGCTTAAGGCCAGAGCTCTTCCTCAGTATTTAATTTTTCCAGTCTCTTTTGTTTGTTCGTTTGTGTACAGATGGGTGTTGCCTTTATACCTGCTAGTGTAAATTCTGCCGTCTTTCACTTTTAGCCTTTTACAGTGGCCAATCATGTTTGACTTTCAATTAGGCATTGGTAATGGAGTATCTCGTAATAGCTGGGAAATGATTCCATAATTGAGTTTTGTACACACTGCATATGGCTCATTCCTCATCTGTAATGTGCCTCAAATGCAGCTTCATTTTCCAGATACCTTGATGCAGAGTACAGTTTTTCATCATTAGGTGCAAAAAAAAAAAGTCACAGAGAATGAAAAGAAGTGGAAATCAGTGGCAGATTTGCTTTTACTTCCTTCCTTCTGGTGCCTTTTTGGGAATCAAATCCGAAAGCACAAAGAGTCTTGCACAGCCTTTACCATAAACTGGATTATCACTGAAGATGATGTCCAGCCATTTTAAGCCTTTAAGAGTATCGGTTGTGCTTTATTCTTTCATGACCTCCCTCCCCATTCACGCCTCTCACCCCTCTGGGGCACACCCTTTTTGAAAAGTACACAGCTCTACTGAAAGCCCCGGAGAGTCTCACCTGAATCGTTCTCCAGGTTCCAGACCCTAAGAGGCCAGAAGTGCCATGAGCTGATGCGCCAGGGACCCGCCTTCATCCATAAAGAGACGGGAATGAGAGGATAAACGTACCTCTTCCTTGCCCATGGGACGGAGAGGTGAATAACTCTGCACCATGCTCTCCACTGTCTCCCCGGGTTTCCACTGGGACTGAGCCCTAGCTGCCCTCGGCATTAACTTGCTTGATATTGTAACCTTTACTGGTTTTCATCCATTTCCGGTCTCCTGCCTCCGCTTTTCTATTGGTGCTTCCTGTGACCACCTCCCAAATAAAATATTTGGGCACAAATACCTGTCTCAGACTACTTCAGGGGGTATTCAAGCAAAGACAGCTCCCTGGGATAGAAAAGGGAGGTACAGACTACTTCATGGGTGACTAATACAGAAACTGAAACTAAAAAGTACTTAACGTAGCCATAAAGTGATGCTGGGTTGTCCCATCAAAGGAGACTGTTGGCCAGCCTCTAAGAGCCACCCTCACTAGGGTACATTTATTGCCTTTTCCCCAGTCTGAGGCCACGTTACTCTTGTCATCACAAAGAGCCGATTTATCTCTCGGACAGGGTCAGATTGAATAAGCTTATAGGACAGAGGGATAAATCTTGAATACCAACTTATGAATTTACCATAAGGAAAAACGGCCACAGGGACTGGAATGCTCAACCTCCAAGTGACCACTGCAGAGTGCTGCCAGAGGCTGACCTACATGAGATTCCAAATAAGCATCAGAGCTTGCATGAATGGCACGGATTCAGGACAAAGGGAGCCAGAGGCACCCAAGGTCTAAAGGCATTAGCCTCAGACACCCGGATACCCACATCTGCAAGCAAGGGTGACAGTGCCTGTGAAAACAGGAATCTCAGACTCCTTGGCAGAAAACCCCCTCCAACCTTTCCACACTGGGGATCCCCTCCTGAATAGGACTTGGAGGTTATTGGTTAAATGTGAAAATCCTCCGGAAAATGCTTATGTGTGGAATGCCTCTGAGATTCTCAACTCCTCCTCTGAGCCTCACATTCTGTCTTTAAATGTTAATAAATTCAATCAGACACAAACCAGTTCTGCTGCACTGTAAATTATTCAGACTTGTTCAGTGATTTTGCATAGGTCAGCCCCAATTTCAATTTCCAAGGGGCAAACTCATTTCCATAGTGTTTAGTTTTGAGAGGACTCACGAACTCCAGCCCCCCACTTACAAACATCGCTTGCCATGTCCAGGCTGCATTTCACCTGTTCCCACAGCCGATCTTTGAGGTCAGTGTTAGTGATGCTTATTTTATTCACAATATAGCAGTTCAGGTAGGCCAACTCACCTGGCCCAAAGATGGAATTGGAGCTCAAGCGCAGGTTTGTTTACATTTATGCCTCCTGCCCTTTCTGATTCCGCCCAAAGGTTATGGTATCAAGCTTCTATTTACGAGTTGATTTAAAGAAAGGCTTTCGATGCTAGAACAAAGTTGGACAGCTCCTAGGGTTCCACCCAGCTCTAAGAGTGTGTGATTCTGCACTGTGCCTGGCTTTGTTAAACCTCAGAATTGAGACTTTTTTCTAAAGAATTCTGATAAAAGTTACTGCTCTTGATTATTCAGGGACAATAAATTGTGTCTGAGTTATCTAATTGCCTCAGTTTTTCACTCCACTGACCTTGGGACCCGGTTATTCAGCGACATTACTCGTCACGGCTTCTTTCTAACGCACACTGCATCTGATATCGATGTTTCACAGGGAATGAGAGTAACTTCCCAAAGATTGTAAAAGATCTAATTACCCGTATTGACCCTGCCCAGAAGCCACTGCAAACAATGCTGTAATTAACTGAGTTTGGCTATAAATGGGAGACATATGGGTGATTTTTTTTATTACATAAGAAAAAAGGTGAGCCCAGTAAGCTGACAGGTAACTTACTTAGCATCCTGAAATTCGTTCAGGGCTTCTATATCTGCCTTTTTATTCTTATTCCTTCCTTGTTTCCCCTCTTTCTCCCACCTTTTCTTATTTAAAAAATGTTTATTTTTTCCCATTATAAAGTTAAATAATCATCAAGGAACATTTCTGAAATTACAAGAATATGGAAAAATTAAAATTTCCCATTTTTACTATTTAGAAATGACAACGGTTAACCTTGTAACGTGTTTTCCTTTTTGGGGTGTGTGTGTGTGTACATATGTAACATAAATTATTGTTTTGTTTGTTCATTGTAAAGAATATCAGTGTAGATGCTGTTACCCATGTCAGCCTCTAGGAGCTAATCCTTGCCTTGATTTAGCTCTGTGTTTGTTTCAAAAGCACCTGGTATTTGATAGAGATGTTTTGCAGCCATGCCTCAAGAGATATGCAGTGGTCAACTGCCCTGAACCAGCTCTGACTTGACCACAGGAAACGCAGGAATGTGCCTGCACACATGAGGTCTGTGCAGGTGTCTGCAAGTTACCTTTGCCTGATTTCCATGCTAAGATCTCTACCCAAGGTGAGTTTTTGCACTCTGCTGGGCACAATTCATGCCCTGTGCAAGGAAGGCTGGAAGACTGTGCATGCCCCGGCTATACTAGGCTACTCCTGGAAGTATCCACCCCTTTCATAGAGCCTTGATGACAAGTCTGCCTCCTACCCCTTTAAAATTCCCTTACTCCCTTCTCTTTGGGAACACCGTGTTTTTAAAGCAAAGCTCTCCCTTCTCCACTCCTTGATCAATGAGTAAAGTTTCTGCTCTGTCAGTTTCATTTGACTGGCATTTGCGACTCCAGGCAAAGGACGACCCATGAGGGGTCACTTATCCATTAGGGATCAGTAAACATGACCTCCAGAGATTCCATCAATTCCACAGTCTTCTTGTCCCAGAAGAGGTGAGTTCAGAACAGGCCCAGAGGAGATAGCCAGGAGAAGAAAGATAAGCACTCAATCAAAGACTGTGATGAGTGTGAACACAGAGTACCTGGGGGAAAAGCAAGCAGTGCAGGAGAGCTGGAGTACAAGACTGGAAAAGGGCTGGTCAGGAGGTGAGCAGAGCCCAGATAAACAAGAGCCTTGAGTGCCAAACTAAGGGACGTAAACTCCAGCAGGGGGGCCACGTGGTGAGGTTAAAGAGGGGTATGTACTAACATGATCAGAGCTCTAGAACAGTGCCTGGCACATGGCAGGAGCTCAGTGTGTATTCACTGAATGAATACATGGAAGACTAAACGGCAATCATGTAGAAGTTGGGAGCCAGTAAATTGAGCCAGAGGCAGGGAAGCCAGTTAGGAAATGGATTTCCTTAATTACTAAGGGTCTGAACTGAGGGTCTAGAAATGGAGGTAACTAAGATAGAATGGATTATAGGGAAATTAAATAAGGTTCATCCCTCTCACCAAGTGTCCCCCTTTGTCAGGCAGGTGGGATACCTTTGCTTGCTGCCCCATCTACTCTGCACAAGCCTCTATTACCCCACTTCTGACACTGAATTGAAACTTTTGGTTTAATTAACTAGTAGGTGAATTAGAAATTAAATGAACACACAGAGAGTGTTGGTGTCTTTAAATGCACATACACATGAGATAAATTCTTACCCTCCAGGCATCTACTCTATTAAATTCCTATAGATCTGAGTTATCTGCCAGGCCCTTGCTTGAGCTTGAAACACCCCTATACAGTTGAATTTTGAAATTCTAAGCAAGCAAAAACGTATTCTTTGGTTAATACAGATTTTAAAACTGATTTTATACACTTCAAGCCATAATGTTCCTCCCTGTGGTTCTTTTAAAGTTAGTGAGAGAATTGTGAGCAAGGCCTAGGGCCTAAGGGTACAAGCATTTGCAGAAGAAGCTTACAATGCAGAAATTCTCTAAACCACTTAGGTGGTACACACCTTTTTTGGGGGGAGGGGGAGCTGTTATATATTATTATGTTTTCAACAAAATACTTATACTCACATGATTAGAATAAATTTAACCAGCATAACAAACTTGTGATTTCATGGATGATACAGCTAAATAACAACCAACTTAATCGATTAAAAAAACACTAGTATAGACAACAGTCATATATGGCAAAGATTATAATATGATTCATAAATGTTAGGAAACAATCAGTTCTCAAATGCAAGGAGTAGGACTGACCCTTTCTGTATTTCTTAGTAAATTCCAGTTGATTTTCTGCAGCAAGTCAAAGTTAACTTATTATTATTAATTTCAGGAAACTGGAGTCTTCACCACTAGGATCTGGGTGTATGCAACCGTTAAAGCCTCCTCCCCGTTCAGGGCTCCACTCTACAAAGTAGCTACTATGCGTGTACAAGTAGCTGATATGCTATAGCATTAGATCATCATACTTAATTTTCATACTGAATCGACAAGAAAGGTATTGGTATTTCCATTTTGGAAATGAGAAAACTGAGAAGCAAAAATGTTGGGTAAACTTCCTAAGATCATATAGTTTGTAAATAATGAAGCTGAGATTTCTACCCAAATGTTCTGAATCAAATGTCCATGTTCTTTCCACAACACACTCTGCCTCCTTGTCAACTCATCCTGTAAAATTCTCAGGATTCTGAGATGGACATGTTATAGCTGAAGTGGAAAAAAAAAAAAAACTGACTTGAGGAAAAACAGGGCTGGATACATAAGAAGACAAACAACATTTAATAACTGTCCTTTAAATCTGTATCATACTGCATTGTTTGCAAGCCCTATCAACTATAACACCTTTTTTTTTAGTTTTAATTATTCTTTTATTCAGTCAACAAACATTTACTGAACAGCTATTTATGTTCCCAGCACAAATAAATAAATAGAAAATGTCACACTTGGTAGATAGATGCTGTGAAGGAAATTAAAGTGGGGCAAGGGTAACAGTCATGGGGGGAGGGCAGGGAGGACATCCTGAAAAGCTGGTGTTTGAGCAGAGACCTCATGAAGTTAAGGTGAGAACCATAATGAAAATCTAGGGGAAGAGGGTTCTAAGCAAATAACAGCAAATGCAAAGGTCCGGAGGTAGAAAGTACGCTCAGCATGTTTAAGGAACAGCAAGGAGACCAGGCCAGTATAGCTAAAGTAAGAGAACCAGTGGTAGAAAGTGATTCTGGAGAGGAGGTCAGATCATGCAGGCTTTGTAGGATATGACACAGACTTTGGAGTTTAATCTGAGTGGGACTAAAAGCCAGTCAGAATTCTAAGCAGAGAAATTCCATGATAAGATTTAACACTGAAAAATCACACTAGTGTGATGCACGGTTAAATACACCTACCAAGACCAGGGGTCTGCAAACTTCTCCAGTAAAGGATCAAACAGTAAATCTTTTACACTTTGCAGATCACACAGTCTCTTTCACAACAGCTCAGTTCTGCCTCAGAAGGGCAAAAGCAGCCACAGACAATCTGTAAACAAATGGGCATGGCTGTGTTCCAGTAAAACTTTATTTATTAAAAAAACAGGAGATCAGGTCACAATTTACCAAACCTACTCCAGACATAACTTCCAGTTTACAGGAAATATAGGTATATGGGAACAAAGTAAAAAGCCCCTAATGGCACTAATGTGACATGTCCAGAGTGTGGGACATTCTATAAGACAGCCTGGCTCATCAAATAAATAAATAAATAAATAAATGTCCTGGAGGGAAAAAAAAGAAAAGGACAAAACGGCTGAATTAGGTTAAAAGAGGCTAAAGAGACAACATGTGTCTTGAATGAATCCTGGTTTGAAAAACATTTTAAAGACAATTGGGGAAATTCAAGTATGGCATGGATACGGAGCGGATATTAGGGAATCTGTATTGTAAATAGTCGTCTCAGCTGTGATAAAGACACTATGATTCTATAGGAGAAAATCCTTATTCTTGGAAAATGCCTGCCGAAGCGTTAAGGAGGGAAAGGTGAAAAGTATGAACAGAAAGAAGTTCAAGATTCGGCATACAGTGCAGCCTGAGGAGGCAAACATGGCAGGTGCTGAATGGCCGTACAGGGGACCTGAGCTTTCCTGTTTTATACTAGTCTTTTGACTTTTCTGTATGTCTGAAACAAGTTGGCAGCGGGTGTGGTGAGGGAAGCTCTCGAGCTGCCCTGGGGACCGCCGACTCAGGAAGGCAGGAGAGGCTACTGGGAGCCCAGGGGGCAGGCCGCTGCAGCACATAGGCAAAGACCAGTCACCCCTGGGGCCCCTGTCTGCCCTCCCGGCCCCCACCCCCCCTTCACTTTCCAGGCTCAGGAGCAGCCCACTGCCTGGCGCCTGTGAGGGGCAGGGCAGAGAGGACAGCCAGGAGAGCAGGGTAGCCTCCCTCTTGCTGGGTTTCTGGCTCACACCTCCCCCGGGGTTAAGGTCAGAAATCTTAAGTTTTGTCTCAGCTCAGTCCCAGCAGATTTCTCTCCAATGGCAGCAGGAGTTGCTAAGAAAAATAGGAATGTGGGGGCTCTTCAGCCGTCCCCACCACCCCCCACCTGTCTTTCCCCTCCCCCACCCTCCCCCTTCCTCTCCCCTCAACTCCTCCCCACTGTGTCTCTTGCCTACTGACAAGCTTTTCTGGCTCCCCACTGCTCCCTTTCTAGGTCTGCAAACTGTGTGCCCAGTACAGCTGAATCAAGAATTTCCTGTTCAGCATCTTCCTGAGTCTTTTAGCAACCCTGTGACAATCCCCGGTTTATCACAGCTTGCCAAGCTCTGCGGAGATCTCCATCTGGACTCCAGCTTCAAGGCCTCCACCTCCCCTCTTCCAAGACCCCTGGCCCCTTGATTCTTCGCTGACACAGAACCCTCTGTGGTCCCTGTAAGAAGAGCTGTCTCACTTCCAGGCTTTTGCATATGTTGGTACTTTTACTTGGAGTCAACTTCTCCTGCCTGTCTCCCTAGCCAATTTCTACTTATTCTTCAAAACTCAGCCCAACACCTATATCTTATGTATTTACTGGTTTCAATATACTTTAACTGGCAGTCCATGTTTTGATCCTAGTTTTCAGCTGAGTCACACCTTAGCTGGCCTAAGATGGTAATTCTGGTCCCCTTGGTCTGGGTGAATATATTTTTAACCTTAGGAAGGTATCCAATAATAATTACAGAATAGATTCCAGTAACACATTCTGTGGTACTGTTTTGTATATGCTCTAGAAATGTACTGTCCAAGAGGGCAACCACTAGCCATTTGTGGCTATTTAAATTTAAATTAATTAAACAAAATTTTAAAATTCCCTTTCTCAGTCATACTAGCTACGTTTCAAATACTCCACAGGCACATATGACCTGTGGTTACCTTCTTAGACACCACATGTATTGAACGTTTCTGTCATGGCTGAAAGTTCTCTGGGGTGACACTGTTTATGGTTCTCCAGAGGGTCAGCTGAATTCTCACCACATAGACAAGCTAAAGGAGTGCTTCTCAGAGTCAGGTCCAAAGAGACAAAGTGGTGAAAAAATATTTGCCACTCATTACAAACAGCTAAGTTCCCTAATATGTAAAGAGCTTGCAGAAATAAATAAGAAAAAGACCAACTACCTAATAGAAAAATAGACAAAGGACATGAGCAAACAGTTCAGAAACAAACTGATATGGCTTTTGAGCATATGAAAGGATACTCAAACTCAACCGTAGAAAGAAAAAGCCAGTTAGAACTACCCTGAGGTTCCATTTCCCACTGATCAGATTGGTAAAAAAAAAATCCAACATTTGATATCAAGGCTGTGGGGACGCTCTGAGATGCGGCCTGATAGAAACATTTCTCAAAATTACAAAAGCATGTTCCCAGTGACCAGGAATCCTATGTCTAAGGACTCTTTTACAGACTTACATGCACATAGATCAAACCAGATAAGCACAAGGTACTCCACCATGGCAATGCTTGGAAACAACCCCGGACACCATTAATAAAGTACTGCTAAACAAACCTGGGGACACACATGAGCAGCTGTTTAAAAAAAAAAAAAATGCAGCAGCAGCAGTTCTCTCTGTATTGAACTGGAGATTCCCCCAGATCACTTAAGTGAAAAAAGCAAGTTTAGAACAGTTTGCATACAATGCCACCTTTTGTGTAAAAAGAAAAACAAGGGAAGTAGAACCCAAAAACCTCCATCTGAATGAGCTTGTCCACGTGTGAGGAAGCTCTTCCAAGACAAGTAAGAACAGCAGTGCACGTTGGAGTGAGGGTGTCTGTGAGGCAGAAGTGAGAGGGAAGCTCTCACCAGACACCTCCATATACTGTTTGATTTTTGAACTAGGTGATTCTACTATCATCTCTTCTGTATATTAAATTCATCTTGTAAAATGGAATCTGTGGACTACCTGTCTGAAAATCAATGACGGTGCTCAGTGAAAACGCAGCTCCCTGACCCTCTGCATATCTTGGGACAAGCAGAGGCCCCCCCTCCCCTCCGCCCTGCCCTGCCCCGCCCCAGCTCCATCCTGTTCACACGCTCCGCCCAGGAATCCCATCACCCTACAGCCTGAGGACCCAGAGCCGCACCTGGGGACTGAGAAGCCCTGCTCTTCTCAGCTCTCAGAAGGGCTGAGACGGGGCGCCTCTATGCAGGGGTCCAGGGGACTCTGTCCTTCTGCGCCCCTTCTCACCCTGGCCTTGACGGCTCTCAGAGGGCAGCCTCGCGGAGGCCCAGACTCACCTCCCTCTGGAGAGTCCCCGTGGAGGGTCCTCTCGATGCCTGTGGTCCCCCGCAGGCAGCCTACGACGCAGGTATTGGGCCCAGTCTCGGGGCCCTGATCAGGGGGCGTCCTGCGCTGGAGAGGTGGCTGAGAGGGGGCAGCGTCCGGCCGGGGCCTCGCGCGCGCTCCTTCCGTTCGGGGAGGAGCCGGCACTGCTCGGCGGGAAGCCCGGGGCCTCCAGGTCTTGACGGACCGGCCGCGCTCCTGGAGCCAGCCTTCTTTCACCGCAGGCACCTCGTTCGTGGTGGCACGGAGCGTGCTGTCATCTAGCTGGGGAGGCCCAGGGCTGCAGGACATGCAGGGGGCGCGGTCGAGAGAGCACAGTGTGTCACCCTAGGCTCCCCACGCTCTCGCGCTGGGCTCTCTCCCGCCATCACCGCCCGGCGCTCACTTCCTCCCGCTCCTGTTTCCGGGAAGCGCGGGGCCGGCGGCACCGCCCACCCCCAGCCAGGCCCTGGGCTCCAGCATCTTTTTCACACAACCACCTAAGTGGAAATAAATAGACTCGAGTTGCTATTCTCATTGTAGACGAAGAAACAGAATTTTCTCAGGAAAGTTTCAGACTCGCCCAAGATCACAGGCTAATTTAAAGCAGAAAGAGTTTAAGGCAGGATTCTTCTGAGAAGCGGAATCCCAGATTGCTGGTTTCTGACACTGTCGCTTTTCTGTGCACTGAGCAACCTCCAGGCTTCCTGTACTTCAGTAAGGCGGGTCTGCAAGACCCCGCTGAAGCAGCCACCCCAGACGGATCCACAGCCAAGGAGAACAGGACAGAGGGTTCGCACACAAGACATGCCAGGCCCTGCAGGAGATCTCTGGTTAGCGGCACTTCCGACATCTTACCTATTGTTAGTGTGCACTCTCATTTATCCATTCATTCATTGTCATCATCGCTGCTACTATGGCACATCTATTTTGTGGAGAGATACTGTGCCAGGATACCAAGTTATGAAGTCGAATACAGGTCTCTGCTTTCAAGGATCTCACAGTCCAAGGGAAGAGACAGATAGATAATCAAATAATTGTATTATAAAATGGGAATCTACTGGGATTCTGAGAGTCCTTAAGGATGGAACAAGCAACTAGTGTTACCGGACTGAACAGTTTGTTTTGCTCACATGAAACAGAAAGACCAGTTATGGAGACATCGGTCTTCGGCGAGGAGAAAAAAGGCTTTATCGCAGGGCGTCCAAGCAAGGAGACAGGAAGCAAAACCCTCAGATCAGTCTCCTTGATGACAAGGTGAGGTGGACATTTAAGGGCTGGGTTCTGGGGCAGTGAAGAAAAAGGGAGCAAGTGGTTGGTTACAAAGTTTGAGGAAGTGCTAAGTTCTTGTGAGCAGGCACAAGCAGGCTTCTTGTCTCTTCATGGTGGAGCGTGCAAATTCGGGGGGAGTTGGTATGGAACATGAATGAGAAATTTGGGCTGTGACATCAATAGGTCACCCAAGGGACAAGCAAGTTGATTCTGCCCAAGTTTTGACCAGCCATATTGGTTCCAGCTGATTTCAGCCTGTTTTGTTGTGTTACAAGCAGAGGGGATGTTAACAAGTGGTTTCTTTATCTGCTGTTCTGTAAGACAAGCTCAAGGATTTGTGTCAGTTACCAGTTTTATCTTTTAACCCCACGGGGCAGGCTCTCTCTAGTGAGGAGGGAGAATGTGATGTAGGGGAGGCGTTAGGGAGAAGTCACCTGAAGAGTAAGTAATTTGGGTGAGGAAGGAGAAAGGGTTTTGCAGAGGTGAGGCTCGTACTAAGGCACGGAGTTACTGAACATGCTGGTATGTTTGGAAAAATGTATGTGCTTCCAGATTACTGGAGTATAAAGTGTGAGGAAAAAAGTGTAGAAGTTGGGGAGCGGTGGGGAGGTGGCATGGGAAATCTAAGTTATGGCCAGAACAGATCTCATGGCAGGAGGGAATGCAGAAGGAGGAGAGCCAATTTTAGAGGTGCTAAGTTCAGTCTGCATGTGTGTTATTAAATACAAAGTAGGAAATGTGGCAATGTTTGTGTGTGTGTGAGTGCGTGCGTGCATGTGTGTGTGATGTCAGAGCTCTAGATTTTGAGAGTGAAGACAGAAGGGGAAAAAAGGGTCTCAGGCTTATCAGGAGGAGAAAGATAAATGCTGGCTTTTTCAAGATTCTTAGATCTATTCACATTAACTGCTCTCCAGTCTCCTTAATGCTCTTCCTTTAAAGAAAGTTTAAAAGCAATGTCACCCCATGTGGAAAACAAAACAAGGGAAAGAAGTATATACATGTACCCATCTCACCTATGATCTTGTTCTATAATTACTTTTCCGGTAGCAAGTTTGTGTATTTTTTGTATGTCTTGTTTTTATATATGTTGCTAAAAAATTCAAGGTGAAAGAAAAGAGCCCTCCCTCAATAATCTGTTACTATGAGAGCAATTTATCACTTGGTTCTTAAAAAAAAAAAGGAAGCAGGTAAAGAGCTAGGGCACGGAGGACCTAGAAGCTGCTCATCCCTGTATTTGTCCTGTCTCTGTCTCAGTGCAGGTCTTCTCATGGTCCCGGGATTACCCTATGGAGTAGATAGAACTCATGATGGGTATAATATTACTGTTAATATTTAGTCAATGATTTTGCCATATACAATTCCCTTCTTGATGCTCTCAAAGGAGAAGCTAAGGAGGGGGTCAGATTTCAGTGCATTCTTGAAATAAGCAGGGGGTGCAGTACTGCAGCACTGCATCTCCTGGGCTCACCTTCCACCTTATCATCGGTAGGGAGTGTCCGCTCTTCTGCTTAGGTGCCCACATAGGGACGTCAAAAGCCCAGGCTTGGTTCCTACCGGCTTCATTACTTCTAAAACCTATTTATCAAAACCAGGGACATAATTATTATTGTCGCAAATGCTTGGTCTTGCTTGGTCAGACAATGCTTAGCAACACTTGGACCTAAAACATTTTCATATTCAGAACTTGCTGATCAGAATGAGTTTAGTAGGTTTACTTTCTTAATCTAGTATATGCCATGTATAAAAACTTAACATTCATTCTCTTTTCTTTATCTCTCAAAGCGAAATGTATACAAGAACATTTCAAAAAGAATTAGTATAGATTTATATCGTATTTTAAAAAAGAGTTATTATACCATAAGCATTTTTCATTTTTCATGTTTTACCTGAGAATAAAGGAGATATATATATATATATATATATATATATATATATATGTATATCCTTTCATAATTTACTCTATTTATTATTCTCCACTATATGAACTTTTTGGCTTTTAACTTTTCACTATATAAATAAACTTTACATGCAAGTAGCTTTTTCCGTAGTTAATTGTCTTAGCTTTGAGTCCAGGGAAACAAATGATGAACTGAAGTATGCAGTAGTTAGGAGCACAGGTTTTGGAGCCAAATAGACCAAATACCAAATTCCAACTCTGACATTTACCTGTGTCACAACTTATTTTTGTTGTTGTCTTGACATTTTCTTCCGAAATGTTGGGGTAATGTTACCTAACACACAAATTCAGTTGTAATAAATAAGCAAAATATTCCTTATATGTAGCAATTGAAACAGTGCCTGGTATAAGTTTAGTGCTTTGTTATTGTTTCCATTTTAATTTTACCGGATTACAGAATGCTTCTCCGACGTTTTGGCAATATGGAATTACACTAACCAAGTGTGAGAGCACCAGCCTGCTTTGCATACTGTCCTTTCTGTAAATGTTATAGGAAGTTTCTTTTTTTTAAAACTGATTTACTTTTAACTTCCAATTTATAAATATAAAAAATGAAGACACCAGAAGCCTAATTAATGCTTATGTATGGAGCATCAATAATTAGAGGAGCTATTATACACTATGTATAAATATTTAACTGACACAAAAGCTCTCTGTCAGAAAACCAGATCTCTGCCGTTATAGAGATAAAGAGATCTTCTCACTTCAGTTTTTTTAAAATGTAAACATATCCGAGAGGAATGAAGCAACATAGAAATAGCAACCATTTTTTTAACACTGCTATTTATATGCCAGAAATCTTCCTAGACATTTTACACATACTTTTTCCTAATATCACAACCATCCCTATCTGTTATACTATTTCTATTTCCCAGATCACTGTATATAATTCTGGTTTACTTGCCATATCACCTTCTAGGACAGAGGCATGGTGGAATGAGGACATCTGTGGGGAAAGGGACCTGATAGGACTGAAGGGGCAGAGAAGCTACCAGCGATACCTGTCACCATCAGTTTTGTCCTGTAATCATCTTATCCCAAACCCTGTAACTTTTTGCTCTGATTGTGCCCATTACACAAAGGAGCCTGCCCCATTTTGCCCCCTGGAAATAGTGGGCAGGAAAATTGCCTCTGAGACCACGTGTTTTGTCAGTGGGAAAGCTACAGACAGTCCTTTCCACTCACTCTGCCCAAACCCCTTCCTATAGTTGAAGCAGAATGGTGATATGATGTCCCTTTGATTATCTAGTAGAAAACAACTTAGATATCATCATTCTAATGCACACTGTTGCAGGCATTGACCATCAAGCCCACTTCCTTTGGCTAAAAGTATGTGACTCCAGAACACAAGCTAATTAATGTTACCCCAATATTGCTTCGCCTCGCCATTGAGGACATTGATTAGGCTCGTATCCTGTTCTTATTTAATAAGCTGTATATCCTTTCCATTCATAACCATAGGGGGAAAACAATTACTCTGGCAAATGCGAAGACCCAAGGGAATGCAGGCTCTGGATGCTGATTCTGGGTTTACTACTAATGTCACTGGCCAGAGCCAGAACTGAGCTCAGGTTTGGCTGCTCCTCACTCAACAGTCAATGTTTGAGAAGTTTTCAGCCATAGTTTCTTCAAATATGTTTCAATATCCTTTCTCTTCCCCTTCTGGGACCCTTACTATGTATAGATTAGCATGCCTTATATTATCCCCTATGTCCCCTTATATTGCATTCATTTTTTTTCCTGTCTGCTGTTCTGACTGAGGGTTCGGGATTTGAAGATACACACTACTATATATAAAATAGATAAACAACAAGGTCCTACTGTATAACACAGGGAACTATACCTTATAATGGCCTATAATGAAAAAGAATATGAAAAGGAATATACATATATGTATATATATGTATAAATGAATCACTATGCTATACACTAGAAATTAACACAACATTGTAAATCGACTATACTTCAATTTTTAAAAAAAGTGTTTGAGAGACAAGAGTTGGTGGAAAAAAGAAAGATACATTATTCAGGAAGCCTGCAATCTGGGGAAACGGCAGACTATCATCCCCAAAACCATCTCCCCCTTGCCAGTTAGAGGAAAAAGGGTTTTATAGGGAAAAACCGGGAGGTTTCCGCCGTGTGCACGTGGGGGCTGTGTGCAGAACAGCACAGTCAGCTGACAGTCATCTTGAAACTGGTCATGTGGTGATCTGGTCAGCATCATCTTGATCATTTTAAGCATAGTTAATCTTCAGCTCCAGGGTCTGTTTGTTCCCGTTCCCTTAAGGCCAGTTCCTGGAACTGTGCTGGTCATAGACTCAGTCCTGCTCAGGATGGAGCAGCTCATGTCATGGCTGCAGTCTGGTCGTCATGCAGTTAGCTTTGTCCCTCCGGTGGTGGTTATATCTGCAAAACAAGTCAGGAATGTGCCCTGGACACTGTTATCTATGTCCTTCAGGGAGGAACTAAAGATTCTGTGACTGTCTTGTCCTAATCATTAACTTCCTGAGCCTGCTCATTGGTGACTCAGGCAAGGCCTGGGAGACCACAGCTTTTCTGCCAACAAGAGACAAGGGCACACAGAAAGGCCCTGCAGGGTCCTGCTCAGTTTCATTAATTCAGTGTGTGACCTAGTTTAGTTTTTTCCCTTGGTTTGCCCCCCCCCCCCCCGATTTGCCCTCCGTGAAAATGAAGGGGCTGGTTTGTTGCTTTCTTTGGTCCTTTCCAGCCTGAGTATCCTGTGGACTAAAGTGATTAACACTGGGCAGGAGATGACCATAGATTTTATGAGGCTCCACCTAGTGGCTTTGCCCCATATTGCAGCTCTAAGTCTGAGCGGGTTTTCTGAGACCGTCAGTGAAGTGCCTCAGGTGGTTTTGATTTGCCCATCACACAGTATGTTTGCAATTAGTAGAACAGGGGAGAATGGAGAGAAGTGATAGGAATAAGGAGAGCAGGAAAAATACTTATTTTGAAACTCACATTTAGTAAAACCTCAAATTTACGTCAAATTTAGACTTTGGAATCATCTCTAATTGAGATAATATAGACAGTGATTGAGTCTGTGAATGTGTCTGTTTAAGCATTAATTAATTAAATGCAAACGCTTAACAGGTGCTTCCATTTTTGTAGCCATGTATCCGTATTGTCATTTAAAATAATTAGAGCTGGAATCTTAAATAATGGAAGTAGTTAAGCTGTTCCTTCTTTTGAAAAATTCCACATTGAGAACATGGTTAGTGCATGCCAAGCAAAGTTCTGCAGTGGTAGATTCCTTGAGGGGACTGTTCTTAGGGGAGGTAAGAGAAGCATGTGGAAATAATCAGTCCTATAAAGTAACAATGATGTTTTCACTAGGCACCGCCTTTGTGATTCCACAGTTGCTGTCATTCTCAAGAGACTGATAATTTAGGAGAGGCAGATGTTTGCAGACATAGTCACATATTATATCCAAATATGTGAGCTACAATAGAGTTTTTTTTCAACAGCGACAGTGGTAATACAACAGAGACGTCTATTTTGTTGGGAGAGTCATGGAATTGCAGGCACAGCATACTGTGGAAGAATTGAATAGAAGGAATCCTTCACAGAATAGAAGCTGGTACTTAAAGGCTAATTCAGCGTTTTCTAATAGGGTAGGGAGGAAGCTCTTGAACTGAAGAGCCTATAAGCGCACATGTTACGTGGGAAATGATGTCAAATGTGTAAGGGTTTAGAGACTGAGGAAAGTACATTTATTTTTTTTCTGTTTCACTGTCTGGGACAAAAGCCCTGCCCCTGTATGAAATTTATTTTTTTTCTGAAAGGGCTAAAATCAGCATAGCCATGACTACAAAGTGCGGTTGGAGTGAGTATGATGTGTTTGTAATGAATATGGGCTTTGGAGGCTGCAGTCCTTGCTGGTCTACCAGTCCTGGCTCTGTGCGTTCCAGCTAACTAAACTTGGGCAGCTTTTTAGCTCTTTGAGATTCCTTTACTCCTTTGTGAAAGTGAGAAAAATAATAATACTCACTACATAGGATTGTTATGAAGATAAAATGTGAGCACAAATAATATCAGGAACAGAAGCATTATCATTAGATATATATGAGAAATTAAAATGAGAGAAATAATGAAAAACATTTGCCAACAAATAGTGAAATTTTGCTAAAACGAGTAAGTTACTTTAAAATGCAATTTATTGAAACATACACAAGATATATTATGAAATACGAATGCTCCTATATCCAGTAAAGAAATATGTCTGAAAATAAAAACCTTCCCACAAAGGAAACTCCAGGAGCAGGTGTTTAGTAGTGAATTATTTCAAACCTTTAAGAAAAGAGTAAGACGAAGCTCTGCTAAACTTTATTAGAGAATAGACAAAGAGGGAACACTTCCAAATTTACTAGGACAGTATAATCTTGATCACAAAACCTGATATGGACATTATAAGAAAGAAATATTGTAGGTTAATATCTCATAAATATAGATGCAAAAATCCCAAATTATATTAGCTGATAAATGAGTCAGCTGAGACTAAGGTGGGTTTATTTCAGACAATTTCAATACTCAAAAATCGATATAATTCATTATATTTAGAAAATAAAGGAGAAAAATCATATGATTATCTCAATAGTTGCAGGGAAAAGCAATGATACCGCTCAACATCAATTCACATGACAAACTCTTAGCATACTAGAAATAGAAAGGAACTTCCTTAGTATGTCAAAAAAAAAAATCTATCAAACCCTCACTCTATGCTTCATGATTAATGTTAAAGTCTCTGAGGTTTGCACCATGAGATCAGGAACAAGATTAAGATGCCCTCCGACACCTCGTCCGTTTAACAGTATACTGGAGGTCCTAGTTAGAACAAATGGCATGAGTATTGGAAAGGAAGAAATAACTGTCATCACTTGTGGATAAAGTGATTATAGATGTAGAGAATCCAAAAAAAAAAAAAAAAACCTCCAGATAATTTATAAGAATTAGCAAGTGAACTTAGTAAATTCATCACACAAATAGCAATTTCCATTTTATATACCAGCAAGAAGTGATTAGAGAAAAATTTTTTAAACTACATAGCTAATGAATGATGTACAAGGTCTTCCTCTGCACAGAACACTATGAAACATTATTGAGAGGTTTTAAACATACTCAGATAGAGCTAGATCAAAAGCGAAAACATTAAAAAAATCCATAAAATGTTAGCACTAATTGCACTCAAGCCCCGATGAGAAGACAACCTATTAATTGCTCATCATAGGATGGTTTTCAAAAAACTTCTATGAAAACTGGCTCTGATTTCAAAGCTTTGATCATGTCTGGCAGGAAAGGTTGTGGTATGTCTTATGAGTGTCTGAAACCTCAGAGGATCTAAGAAGAAAATGTTACTAGTGATCTTCAAACTACAGTTGAGGGAGGGTGAGGAAAATGGAGAGGGCTGGTGGTATAAATTAATTTCCACATGGAAAGCCACCGTGAGGATCCGAAGAAAGGCAGTACGTCACCTGACTTAGCTTTTCAGCTGTAGCCAATGTGTTAACAATAATTTCTGTCTTTTGGTGCATCGTTAATGCGTTCCCAAATCTAGGTTTTTGTGTACTAAAAGTCATTTATAGCCTGTCCTCTGTCTAACTGGTGAAACTAAGGCCATGTGGTGAGAAACATCCGGACAATGTTATTCACAGCACGGATAAATTCTGTGTGCCTGCTGTTAGGCTTGTACATTCATTGAGTGCGCACTGTGTGTCGGTGCTATAGAAGAGGTTTTATGCATGCAATATCTGTTAGATATTTTTGTACCCTTCTTCAAGATAAGGGAATGAGACTCGAAAAGGATATACAACTTATTCAAGGTACCCAGATGGTTAAGAGTCAAAAGTCAGTTTTGAGCTCAAACCTACCTGACCCTAAAACATGAGCTCTTTTCATTATACCGTGATGCCTGTAAACTTGAGATGTGTGATAGGCTGATTAGTTCAGATTTGATACATCATTAGTATTCAATAAATTGCATTATTATTATTATTATTATTATTATTATTATTATTATTATTATTATTATTAAAATATGACTAAGTCTCATAAGGAGTCCCTCTTTTTTTTAAATGAGTTAGAGCCTGAATCTCTTATCCAATAAATGATTGCTTCTTCTTGGCAGCACACATCATGAAAAACTATCAGAATGATCATGCAAAACACGGTGGAGATAGATTTCCCTAAGATTTCCCCTCAGGAAGTGACTGTTATGATAATAAGGTGATACTCTGTGAAAGAAGCGAAGATTTAACAAAATCTGCACAATGGGCTATTTTCCCTCTACTGTGTTCCCTTAGTAACAAACCCTTAAAAGTCTGCAACACTTTTCAAAGAGAAGAGAGGTTTGTTGCAAAACTGTGAGAACTGGTTTATCCTTCCGGTGTTAATCATTTGATAAAACCTTAATTTATTTCATAGGTAGCAATCCTGAAAGCACCATAAATAAACTGCTAGTAACCAAGTTAGTTCTTCCATCTTAAATGGGTTAGATTCTTGTCATCAATGGATTTGCAATCAAGGCATATTTTCCTGCCTTCTGAATAAATAACAGATTGGGCAGATGCAAGATAAAATGTCCTTTACCTACTGGTGTGAACTTTAGAATTACACCTGAGTAGGTATATTTCAAATAGTAGGATGATTATGGAAAGTTACAGCTACTTGTCTTAAAATTTTTACATGAGCTAGACTGCTTAATATGGCTAAATAAAAAATCAAAAGGAAGAGGAAAGATGTAGTTTCTTTGATATTTAGTTAATGCGAGACATCAAAATTATACATTAGCTTTGTACAGACAAAAACAATAAAATCCTGAAATTTAATTCTTTATAATTACTCTATAACTATATTACTTTATAATTGCATTTCCTTCTGTCCATCCTGTATATCTTCACTGTTTCGTGGTGCATCCTTAGCCCCTTTGAAGTTTTTTTTTTTTGCCACATCATGACTATTAAGGCTTGTTTCATGGTGATTTGTACACATAGTTTCTGTATAAATATTTTTCTTCCTCACTGAGATACACAGGCCTTAAAGACAGTGATTGTTTTTACATTTATTTTTTGTAATCCCCAGGGAGCTGACCACACTGCCTTCCTTCCAGTAGGTGCTTGACAAATGTTTGGTGCTTGACAAATGTTTGGTTCTTGAATAAATAAAGATTACTTTGAAAAATGCAATAGAAATTAGAAATTGAAAAGAGAAAATAGTCTTAAACTCTCCATGGGAAAGGACTATTTTTCCTTTTGTTATTCTGAAAAAAAAAGAATCCAATGGAAATTCGAGAAGCCATTTAAGATGTTAACATGATAACATGCAGGAATGAATAACTACATTTCTAATTTACCGGTTATTTTCAAGGAAAGAGAAAGGCACATTTTATTTTAAAATGCAGTTTAAAATAGTATCTACATGTGAATCCACATTGTGGATTGTCTGTGACAAGTATTTCATCTCCAGGAATCTTTCTATCCATGACACTAGACGTTCCAGGTGAGAGACAATTCCTATTAGTGCCTATTTCTCTTTAGGAAGTGCAAATTCTTTTATTTAAGCTTAACAAGACACAGTTACTATTTTTCTGACCATTCCTTTCTGACCCATTTCGTCTCCCACAACCTAACAGCCACTAGAGCCCTGTTCCCATTACACCTCTTTCCCACAAATCTCATGCACAGTTAAGAACTCAATTAGCACATTATAGGTGGCTGTGGTTCCAACACTCGCCTTTGTCCCAGGCTCCAGCCATGTATCTGTAAATGTCATCAGGCAGTGCCACTTGAATGCCCCACTCTCATCCCCAAATCAGATTCAGATTAAACTGACTTTAAATACCAACTATCTGCCAGGCACTTTCTAGACACACCCACCTCTGTCATCTAGTTGCAAAGTAAAAAATCTTAAATTTAAATACACAGGCTTCTCCCCACCCCATGTACAATTTTGCACTATTACAAGAGCTGCTGTCTGTGAGTTACCTACTGTGCACATTAGCCTTTATCCCAGAGATCTCTTTAATCTCTTTAATTAAAAATAAACAAAGGTAGGTGGTATTATCTTCATTAAAAAAGAATGATTTAGGCTCAGAAAGTTTCATGCGCCCAAGACTTCATATGACCGGGAAAGGACTCAAGCCAAAACTATTATGATTTCAGAGTTAAAGCTCTTTCCATTACTTCTCACTGCCTCCAACCTTCATCTCTGATTCCTAAAATACAGGATAGTGTTTAAGCGTTTACTAGAGTCAGACAGCCTGAGTCTGAATTCTGGGTGTTATACTTACTATATCTGAGGTCAAGTTACCTTATTTTCCTCAGCCTCAGTTTTCTCATCTATAAAATTGGGCTAATAAAAATACATACCTCACCGGATTATAAGAATTGAATGAGTATGTGTACTGTAACTGGTAGATGGTAAGCTCTCAATATTATTTTCCCTGGGAAACATCTAATAGTTATGCTACCTTATCAATTCTTTATTCAAAAATCTACTCTATCCCTTTTCATCTTTTTAGTCTTTAAAAAAAATTTTTTTTTCAAACTATATGCCTTTTTTTTCTTTTAAATGGAGGTCCTGGGGATTGAACCCAGGACCTCCGTGCATGCTACACATGCACTCTACCACTGAGCTATACCTACCTCTCATCTTTTTAGTCTTAATGTCCATGGTCCAAGTATAGAAACCTATCATGTTGAATGACTGGTACGTTTTCTCTCCTGGCAACACACTCACCCTGTATCTGCAGCCGTTTGGGGGCTGCACTGCCCTCCAGGAATACCTTCTCTTTTCTTCTCTGTCTAATCAGATCCTACCCACCTCTCCAGGCCAAGCTCAAATTTGCACTTAACCAAATTCTTCTCAGATTAATCGAACCAGAAGTCATAACTTCTTCTTCCCACTGAGAAACCAGGAGTTAACCATGTTTTAGGATTGGATAGGATGGTCTTACCCATTCCTGTGGACCTGAGTTTTTTTCTCCAGCTCATACCTCCAGCTCAGGTAAGAAGAAGTCAGTTATGGGGCAGGAAACCCGGTCAGCTTCTTATCAGTAGCTGTGATTCTCCAGGCTGGGATTGGCGTAAGGAGAGAACAAACAGGTCATATTCAGGACACATCAGGCTTTAATTGTACGGCTGTAATCTGGAGCTAGTGCTCTCAGGCACGGAGACATTCAAATTCAGTGATTCCCTCCCCTCTCCCTTATGAAGCACAGTTGTGAGATCCTTGGGGATTTCCTAGTCAGGGACATTTGATTGTCATACCCTTCCTTGATATCAGCAATGTCTTCAAGACATTCTTTATTAGATTCACAAAGAAAAGTGATCTAATAAACACATTTGTAATGTGGCCTTTTCTTTTCTGCTTGAAAAGATGCTTAGCATTTCTTGTAAGGCCAGTTTAGTGGTAATGAACTCCTTTAGTTTTTGCTTATCTGGGAAACTCTTTATCTCTTCTTTAATTCTGAAAGATAGCCTTGCCAAATAGAGCATTCTTGGTTATAATTTTTTCCTTTCAGCACTTTCAATATATCTTGCCACTCCTTTCTATCCTGTAAAATTTCTATTGAAAATTCAGCTGATAGTCTAAGGGGGTTTCCCTTTTGTGTGATCAGTTATTTTTCTCTTTCTGCTTTTGAGAGTCTCTCTTTATCTTTAACTTTTGCCATTTTAATTATAATATGTCTTGGTGTGGATCTCCGTGGGTTCATCTTGTTTGGGACTCTCTGTACCTGGTTATTTGTTTCCTTCCCCAGGTTAGGGAAGTTTTCAGCCATTATTTCTTCATAAAAGTTTTCTGTCCCTTTCTCTCATCTCCTTCTGGGACCCCTATAATGCAGATGTTAGTATGCTTGATGTTGTCCCAGAAGTCTCTTAAACTCTCTTTTTAAAAAAATTCTTTCCTTTTTCTGCTGTTCTGGTTCTGTGATTTCCACTACTCCGTCTTACAAATTGCTCATCTATTCTTCTATATCATCTAGTATGCTGTTAATTTCCTCTAGTGTATTTTTTATTTCAGTTATTGTATTCTTCAGTTCAGATGGGTTGTTTCTGATATTTTCTGTATCTTTATAGAAGTTTTCACTGAGTTCTTCCGTTCTTCTCCTGAGTTTGGTGAGCATCCTTATGACCATTTCTTTAAACTCTTTATTGGGTAAATTATTTGTCTCTGTTTCATTAGAATTTTTTCCCTGGATTTTATTTTGTTCTTTTGCTTGGTACCTGGGCCTCTGTCTCCTCATTTTGTTTGATTTTTGATTTCCTTAAGGCACTTAAAGTCTAGGGTAGAACAAAAGGCATGTAATGATGCCTTTGAAATGTCTCCATTCCAGGGGACTTTTTATTAATAGTCTGAGAGGTGAGGAATTTCTGGGTGGTTATTTCCGTTTCATAACTCTCTTCTACCTCCTTCTGGTACTTCCCCACCAATCTTGAGAATTTCAGACATGTAGACCAAGCTCTCTAGCTGCACGTTTATTTAAGAAAAAGTTCTATATAAGCTTGTTTCTCAAACTTGAGTAAAATATAAACCTCTCTGAAAAGGAAGATATTTCCATGGATTTCTAGTGTTGGCTTAACTTATTTTTACTATAATGTTAATAAAACATGTTTGAGAATAAAAGCAGGTATAAACTCACTAGCTCTTTTAGAACTAAAACACCAGAACACATTCATAGATTAGTTAGATACATAAATGTAAGGCTTATTTAATCAGGATTAAAGTATTAATTAAATGTGATGGATGATGTCATTTTTGAAATTTAAATGCCAATATTGAATTTAAGAGTACACAGATGCATTTGCTCTTTTTATGTTTTATTTTTGTGCACTTGATTTTGTTCTTTTGAACTGCCCAGACTATTCTTTGGATATTTTTCACTATCACTATCATTTTAATTTCATTTTTGATAGAAACATTTTTGTAACTACCAAAATATTATTTTAATGGGCCAATTAAATGAATGTTGCATTGTAAAATACAATACTGAAAAACTTAAAGGACAATTTAAAAAAAATTCTTCATTTTATATTTACTATACGTACTGCCAGTGAACTTGTATAAGTTGATACGTAGAAATAGACGACCTGCCCAACATACTTGCTTGCAATTTGAACTGACTCTTCTGGTACAGATCGGTGTGAGTTCAACATGACCTATTAACATGATGCTATGACAACTTTCAGCTGTTGCAGCACCAAACTGATTATAAATCCAAAAGCAAACCAGGGCACAGAATTAATTTTTAATTTAGTTCTCCAGATAATCCATTTTCTCCTGTGTTTGGTCTCCCAGATTTAATAAGACTTCACTCCTGAGTCTTGGAAGTGTCTAGGAAATCTGCTTGGGTACTGTATCCATCAAGACGTTTTCTCACTCTTGGTCACTGTTGGATATAATACCCCATATGCTGAAGAAATCACTTTATTCCTTGTCTTGAGAAAAGGAAAGATGGCATAGTAGCACTTGCCACTAAGTACTTTTTCATCTTTTGTTTTCTGGAGGCCCTGACTCCTCCCTCAGGGTGGTACTTCCCTATTAATGACCCTCCATGACCTTTTGTGGTGACAGCTGAAGTTAACTTCAGAGCAGTCCTTTGTCAGGGGTGGCCCGGACTTCATGCTTCTTTTCCGTTATGAAATTTTAGAGCCTGTATGTGTTTGAGGCACGTGTGGTCAGGACATCTGTAGTATTGGTTCATGACTTCCTCCACGTGAAGCCCATGCATGATTCCGCGTGCTTTCTCTCCCCATGAGTTACTATATTTTTCTCACTTCTTGGCTAGAACTCAGTCACACGACCAAACCTAATGGTAAGGAAGGCTAGGAAATCCTACACTTCAGTTGTATTTTTCAGGAGAAAGAGCTAAAGTCTTTGGTGAGTAGCTAACCCGTTTCTGCACAGAAACCAATGCTGTGGAAGGTAAAGTAGGAAGACTGAAAAAAATGGAATCCTTCTTCATATCCTTGAGCTACTCAATCGAGTTTCACTATATCCCTACATTTTTTGAAGTCAGTGAATACTCCTTTTATTACTGAAGTTTCAGTTGGATTTTCTACTGCTTGCTGTGCCAAATATTGTAACTAATACAGTTGCCAGATGAATTTTCCATTAGCATCAACCAACAAACCAAACACCCGTGGATGCCTTCCTGTTATCTATTTGTGTGAAGCACAGACTGAATGTTTAACGCTTGGATTCCCAATAAGGCACCTGATGTATCAGGCCTGCATCCTAGGAAATTAAGCTCAGTCCAAGGGATGAGGCTTCAAAAAAACATAAGACAAGAGACTGGGGGCAGGCTAATTCCAGGTATGAAGGAGCCCTTGAAACTCATGTTTATTTGGGAGTTAATCTTGTAGCAGGACTGTGGTCTGTGATGTTTCACTAAGGCCTCAGGATCTATGACCACAACTTTGAACCTGGAGTAGAAGAAAATCCACCGATTAGTCTCCGGTTAAAACTTGAGTCCTATTTCTCATCTGTTTGATTTTTCCAGCTGAGAGATCAGCTGAGTCCAAACCACACTTGGTGATACCCAGTCTGAACTCATGTCTTCAAATAAATTCAAACCACCTTACTTTCCAAGGCCAAAACAGAGCTGAGCATAGTTCTCACTTTATGGCGTCTGCCTCCCTTTGTTTCCTTTATAAGAAGAGAAGCTCATTTTCCCTTTTTTTTTTTCCTGCTGTTGGGAATCATCCATTCATTTACTGATTCAGTCAACAAATGTTGACTGAATGTCTTCTGTGTATTAGACTCTGCAACGTGCTAGAAAAAAGCCAGACTGAGCTACTTACATAAATCAGGCAGAAGAAAAGCTCATAGAGCATTCAGGCAATTTCTGGAACAGTACGTTGATATCATGGGAAAAAATACAGGCTTTGAAGTCAGATAACATTGAGTTTAATCTCCAACTTAATTACTTACAAGTTGTGTTAATTATGAAATTCAGCTATCCTTCTCTGAGCTTCAATTTCTTGTTAAAATGTGGATAATACCATTCTTTCAAGCTTTTATGCTTTATTATCTTTTGAAAAGGAAATGATACAATGTTAGTGTAAATGCATGGCACGGAGTAGGAGTACAACGAATGCTCCCTCTTTTCCCCTTTCTTTTCTTCTCGCTCACCTTCCCTCTACTCTCATTCACCTTCTCTTTTTCCCTTCCTCATTTTCTGTTTTCCTTCCTTTTTTCTCTGTTTCCTAATTTCCTAACTACCTTCTGCAGATAAACATGCTAATGGATAAATTTCCATCCTCCAAGATTAAATTGAAATCCCAACAGATACTCCTCAGCACAGACAATCCAGATTATATGCCTTTTGAATATCTAACAAGACTGTGAGTAAAAATACTCCTTATGAAATATGTACTTTCTCTCCTTCCTAGATGGCTGCATGGACAGTTTTTCCTTCTGATTCTAAAAGTAACACATCACTGTCCGGTTGGGATGATGATGTCTGTTGCCACTTCCCAGACATATCATAATGGTGTTCCTGGTAGACAGCAACTAGACATCCAAAATAATCATTGCAGAGGGCTGAAAACTGGGGAAAAAGCTGGCAGAGGAAAATACTCTAAGGAAAGACAGAAAAGCATGAGGATTTAGTAAAGTTCTTAAAGCTATTTATCTAATTTGACCATACTTGATTTAAAAATTACTATTTGGATCTATTTCACTTTAATAAATAAGTACAATAGGTAAATAATGAAAATAAATAGGTTTGTTTGATTACATTTGCTGTATCATCTTGAAATAAACTATTCATCTTAGTGCTCTAGAAATTGAGTATTTCACATACCGTATATTACATGTAGCATCTTATAAAGGATATTTTTGTAGAATTTATTTGTTGAGTATCACCCCAAATTAAATCTTTAATTAAAAAAGAAACTTTGAATCTTTCTTAAAATGTGTGAAATGCTTTGATGCACTCAAGATAAAGAGTGTTAAGTACTAAGTATAATTAGATGTATAAAATTTGCATGTGTGAAAATTATGTTCAAAGACTACATCTTTTTTTGTAAAATTCACATTTTGGAATAACTTCCAAAATACATGAAAGATAATTTATATGGCTCAAGAAGACTATTTTTATTACCCTCTATTTAATTTTGAAAAAAAAGTTTTATTATCTTTTGAAAAGGAAATGATATTTTCTTAACATGCCATTTCCTGTGATATATCACTTCCTACATAATGTGTTAAAAATAAGGAAAAACTCATTAAGACTCTAGTGATGTTATACTTAAGGAGCTGTATTTGAGTTCAAAGGTGATAATTTGCTGAGCTTCATCTGAGATACACTTTTAGGGGAATATGATGTATGATAATTTGGAAAAAATGTATTTCATAATGTTTGAAATAAAGGATATCCCCATTACGTAAATAAGTAGAATTAAGAAATCCAGGTACATATACAGTATTGTTATAACTGTATTTATACATCTATATAGGTACATGTACATTCCAAAGAAATAGAAATAAATAATAAAATAATATGTAATATAATGTTGGCAGTGATTGTGTTAGATGATGAAATTATAGCCGAGTTATTTTTTCTACTTTCTATATTTGCCAGACTTCCTGAAAATGCACCTATATGAATGTATAATAAAAAAAGAAAAATAGCTATTTGTCATGAATGAAAATTCAAGATTTAATATATGTATTAGCAGAAAGAAGCATTTATGACTTACTAGTAACTCTCCAAAAATAAATTTTCTTTCTAGTAATTATATTTTATTCCCTCATAAAGTAAAGTATTTAACAGATTGGTGAAGAGAAGTTCAGAAAAATTATTGCTATTAAGCAATAGTAGTTCATATTTTTTAAGCACCTAATCTATGTACTTTACATGCATTAACTTGGTAATCAGAACAACCCTACAAGATACTGCTGTTTTTAGCTCCATTTTACAGGAGAAGAAAGTGACACAGAGAGGTTAAGTATCTTGCCCATGATCACACAGCTAATAAATGGCAGAAGCAGAATGAACCCAGGCAGTTTGGCTCCAGGGCCCACACTCTGAACCAGGATACTTTTCTATCAAAGGTCTACTCTGTGCTGTGAACTTTTGATTATTTGTCATTGTTTAATGGAAAGGATGAATACTTCAGATCTGGATGATTGAGTTTAAATCCCAATTCAAGTATTGCCATGTACTGTATCTTTGGAAAGGAAATCTAGCCCCTTGGCCTGAGTTTCTTCATAAATAAATGGGAATAATGATACTAGACAGCCATGAAAAAGAATGGACTTGGATCACATACTGGATATGGACATGAAAAAGTCTCCAAGACGCATTGTTAACTGACTTCCCCATAATTATACAGGCAGTGAGTCGTGGAGCCACAGTTCACACTCAGATCTGCTTGATGCGAAAGCAGCATGTGTTACAGACTTACAGAGGGGCGAGGGGATCACTTCTATTTGGCAATGTTCAGTGATGCTTTCTTAGAGGAGGTTGGATTCTTTCTGTCTTTTAGATTTATAGTATGAGCTATAGAGTTCTTTTAGCCCTACAGTATACGCCATATGCTTAGCCTTACAGTAGGGTATTGGCATTCAGTCTTGTAGCAGAGTTCTTTCACTCTTACGGGACAGGCAACAGGAGGACTAAGAAATCGTAACTTACTTTTGTATCGCGATCTCTTCAGTTTCCTAAACGACTGCTTAGTCAATTGTCTGATTTGATTTTTACAGCTAGAGAAGGTGCTAATACTCATCATATTTTACTGCTAAAGAATCTGAGGCTTAGAGAGGTCCAATGACAGCTCAAGGTCAAACTCCAAGTGAATTATAGAGCTGAGACCCAGTAATTTGTCTTTTTCAGTGGAATTTGAAGAATCATGAATGCAAAGTTAAGAGTTACCACTGGCCTCCCAACTTAATATGTCCCAGGATCTGCTCTGCGTGTTTCCTTCTGTCAGCCAAAATGATCATTATTTCCCTTGCTGGGACCCATAATTACAGCCTTTCAATAATGCTTGTCAGTCCAGTGTTCCAAATCTTGTTTTTCCTAGTCCTGCTAACTTCTCTGTATAATAAATGCCAGGCAGCACTAGCTAATTAGCAGACAGCAGACAATGCACATTGATACATAACTCTTACTCTTCCAAGGCCCCTGTTTACTGCCAGTGACTTGCGACCTCACTGTGAACCCAGATACAATAAAGCTACCACTGTGATTAGGGTTAGAATACATGTAATCTCCTTAGCCTTAGTTGAAACTGTGAAAATCCCTTTCATCTTCAATTATTATTTATTTGGCCCATTTCTCTGGAGGGCAAGGGGCTGTCTAATCCCCCAGGCTGAGCCTCAGGAGTCTGTTTTAGCAGGAAAGAATGCCAACCTTGCATACCAGGCACTGGAAGACTGGGCCGTGGGTCAGAGAGGCCACGACCCCAATGGCGGTGGAGATGGGGAAGCTTTAGGAGCTTGCTTGTCTGATGGGTATTTTCCAAGGGAGCTGCTTCAAAAATGACTCAAGACAAGTTCCCAGCAATGCAAAATTTTTCTAAATGGAGGTGAATTAGCAAACTGTAAAACTTTTTATTAAAAAAACAACAATACATAAGCTGAGGTACTGCAGAGTGACTCAGGAGTCACCAGTTCAGAGGATTCAGCTAGTTGAACTACTGCACTCCCAAAGGATCTCATGTCAGCAGAGCCAAGATGTGCTCATCGGAGATGCACAAACCTTATGCCAGAATAGCTGAGAATGTTGGAGGGTGTGTTTATCAAGACCATATGCCCAGATTGAATTACCTTGGAGGAAGTCAACTTTAGTGAGTCAGTGGTAAAGGCTTGGCTAAAGACTTGTTCATCAATCAAATGGAGGAGACAGAACCAAAAACCCTTGTCGGTGGCTGTCACCAGGAGCACGAAACAAGGCTGTTTCCATGGAAAAGGAGATGTTCTGACCCACTGCTGTTGTAAACACTTGGAGTTTTAGATGCCTGGTCTTCCTGAGACTTCTGGAGGTCCTGATGTCATTTTTTGGAATTTATCATGGGATTATCAGGTTCAAGAAATCTAACAGACAAGTCTGGGGGGGGGGGTAGCCCTCTGGTCCTCGTGTCTCTATTCCTCATATCGTAGGCCAATTTGTATAACAATATGGCTTATCCCGGGAGGATGATCCCAGCTGTCTAGATAAGCATCTCCTTCCCAAGGTCAAGTGGTGGAGGAGGCTGGCACCAGTCAGTACACCTTCTGACTCAGGAATCCTGCTGCTGACAGAGATCTGGGATCCAAACTCTCATCAACAGAAAGGTATTTCCAGACACCTTTAATGGGTAGATTTGAATCTAAATAGGCCAGAGCTAAGAGTTTTTAGGTCAGAGCAACAACAGCATCAACAAACTCCCATCCTTCCTCATCGCCACACTTTTCTGTCTTTTCTTTGAGTTCTTCCTAACCCAAATTTCTGAAATAAAGATGGTCATTCGATGTCAGAGGGGAGGTTAGTGGATACAAGTCACTTTTCCCTGCCTCCCAGCTTGCCCCAGGTTGAGTTTAGCTCAATGAAAGGGCCTTCCAACAGTAACACAATTTAAGAATTCCTGTCCCCCACAGACCATCTGTTACCTCTTTCACAAAACATCTAGGTTATTGTTGAGACTGGGGCATGTTAGGGCTTGCCAATCTATAGGCAACCTACAATTCCAGTGCTATTTAAACTCTTCCAGTGTGGTGCGTTGCGGGGCAGGAAGTGCTGAGTAGTAAATTTTCCAATGACTTTTTTAGGAGGCTGCTATGAGATTGTTATCAAAAATTGACAAAGAGAACTTAATTGATGAGGCTGTATATTTATGTCTTAGGAAGTGGTCACTTTTTTTTTTTTTAAAGTAGATAAATAGATCTGAACATCTCTTGGAAATTGAGTAGCTAATGAAATACTCTTGATTGAAGACTTGGAAAAGCAAGGTGAGGAAATCTTCCAGAAGGTAGCATAACGAGACAAAAAGAACAAAACAGTAATTTAAGAAGTTTTAATAATGATGGTCTAGAGTTAGATTAGTTAGAAAAAGGCAGAGAAAATTGTTCAAGAAATGATGTGCAAGAATGCTTCTGGAAAATGAAGTGAGTATCTAGATGTCAGAGACTACTTAGTGACTTAAACAACAGTATACTACTGTGAGATTTCAAATTGCCAAAAGTAAATGAATATAAGTAGCAAATCCAAAATAATTATACATTAATTTTCATCAATTTTAAAGTCTATATATATATAGTAGAGAATTTAGGAAAGCATAAAGAAGAAAAATTACCATTAAGTCTATCATTCATATTTTGTTTAGTTTCCTTCCAGCTATATGTATAAACATGCATATGTTTGCAAAGTCTGGATGATTTTATATGTGTGTGTGTGTGTGTGTGTGTGTGTATGTATTTACATTTGTTTCATATGTAATTTTATACTTTGCTTTTTTCAGAATAATATTATGTCCTAAACACTTTGTGACACTAAATATTCTTCATAAACATGCTGTTTAATGGCTATAAATATTAAATTTGATGGATATGACATTACCTTTTTCTAATTAAAATATAGTTTCAGGTGTATAGCAAAGATTCAGTTATACATATATAATGTGTGTGTGTATATATATATATAACTTATAATGGAAAATACATATATATATTCTTTTTCAGATTCTTTTCCATTATAAGTTATTACAAGATATTGTATATAGCTCCCTGTGCTATACAGTAGGTCCTGACATTGTCTTTTTAACCAATTTTCTATTGATTGGCACTCAGATTGCTACTAAAAATAGTGCTGCATTAAATATCTTGTGCATAAATCATTGAAAGACTGATTATTTCTTTAGGATAGATTCTTTAAAGAAGAATAGCTGATCAAACGGCACTTACTATTTCTTGGGTAATTATGCCTGTATTTGAGACTCTTCATGCATATGGCCAGGTTGTCTTTGAGGAGGTCTTAACAATTTAGGGAAGCTGTTAAAGGGAGCTATAGGGGTGGGAGGTGAAGTGACCAGGTCGACCTGGGAGTTAGTAGCAGTCACAAATGGAATACAGTCCTTAACACTTACAGCCCAGCAGTCTTTGGACCCCCTGCCCCCTTCCCATTGCTTTCTGCAGAAGCTGGCAGCAATGCTCAAGTTCCTTGTAGAAATTAGGCAGCTTGTAGCACCCAGGACTCAAAGTGATTGGCAGTAACATAAGACATGGCCACAACATCATTCATATTTTTCATTGTCATTAAAGCATTTACTGAGTGTCTGTGGGAGTCAGGGCACTTCATGTAGCCTGGCCTGAATGAGGACAAAACATGTCTTGAGCCCACAGGTGGGACACGGCAGGGACTGTGCCAGGTACTGGTAGGATAGAGATTGGGAAGAAATCTACAAAAAGAGGGAGGCTAAGGGTAGGGTATAGCTCAAGATATTAGCATTATAGATTGCATGCTTAGCATGCATGAGGTCCTGGGTTCAATCCCCAGTACTTCCTCTAAAAAAATTAATAAATAAACCTAATCCCCCTTCCCCAAAACCAAAACAAAAGAGTGAGGTTAGATAGGACATAGACCCGTGAGATGGCGTATGTATAAACTGCTATTGCACGGGCGTGCTCGGGAGGGAAATGACCTCTTCTGTCTGACTCAAAGAGGTTCATCATTTAGGATTTGCTTTGTCTGCATAGAACAGAAAATACATCAACAAAGGGCTGTATAAGATAGAATGTATTCTTCGCACACAAAATAAACTCAGAAGTTGAGAGTAGAGGAGTGCCCCACTGAAGTAATTTATTTATAAAGAAGATTGATCCAGGAGTGACAACAAAACAGGTCCAAGCAGGGGAAATGGAGTCAGGGAGGTAGGGTGAGGAAACATCTCCTTGATGAGAGGTTAAGAGGACAGACGTGAAAAGGACAGGACGAACGGGAGAGATACTGGAGGGAAGAGTCAGAGAATTGGTGTCAGTCCAAAAGTAGGGCACAAGCCGGAAGGAGGCAAGGTAATAGCAAGGTTTGGGAGGGCCACATCTTTGGGGGAAGACGATAAGTTTCCTTCCGGGCAGATGGAGCTTGTGGGGACCGCTTGTGGGGAAGGCTTCCGTCATTTCCTTGCCACCTGAGCCTGGGCTGCTGTGGCAGCCACCCCAGGACAGTGTGGGGACCTCTTGTGGGAGGTTCTGGAGTGTCAGCCCGATTATGCCACCCATGAAATGCTGCTGTGGTTCTCCTGGGAAGGCAAACCTCTCAGCACTGATAAGATCCGTGCAATCAGGATGAGGAAAGGTTGGCTGGAAAATTACCGAAACCTAAAACACTGACACTGTGTACCTACTGAAGAGGCCTAGAAAGAGTCATTACATGATGACTGCTGGGAATCCTCCTCCAAGACCACTCAGTGGACACCCTTTTTTTTTTTTTAATTTGTTTTCTTCTTTTGAAAATAATCATATTCCCTCTAAAAATAAAATGGGAAACATAGGAAAACAGAAAAATATATAATAAAAGCAAAGCAGTAATTTTATCATCCAGAAATCATCTCTAATAACATATTGGTGTATGATTTTCTAGAACTTTATGCGTGTGTATGTGGATAATGGAAATTATGTATTTTTATGCCAAACTGGGTATATATTTTATAATTTTTTCCCAATTTTAAAATGCTGTGATAAAACATTGTGACTATCTTTCCAAGCTAATCAATATTTTTCTTAAACATCACTTATAAAGGTTGTATAATACGCCATCACATATTTATAACATTGTAATATTTAACCTCACGCATATTTAGAAAGCTCCCTTTTTTCTATAATAAACAACACTGTAATATGCATTCATGAAGTTAAATTTTTATAAATGTCTTTCTTTAATTATTCATTATCTTAAATTCCTACAAATATAATTTTTACATCAAGGGGCACAGACACTTTTGAGGCTTTTGATGCATATAATCAAATTTCTCTATAAGAGCTTTTTCTTAAATTATAATCCCACTAGTATCATATGATAGTGCCCGTTTCTTTGCATCCTTATTTGATATTGAATATTTTTAGTATTAAAACATTTGTCAATTTGAAAAGTGAAAATTGGTATCTCATTATTGTTTAACTTTTCCGCTTCTATTACTAGGGCAAAATATTTTTTCGCATTACTATCGGCTTTTTGTTTTTCTTGTGTGGTCAATTGTTTATTCATATCCCTATTCCTTTATCTATTTGGAGGTTTGAAAAAAATTTATAAGAGCTTTTTATATACATAGTGTATTCTCTTTTGCCTGTCTTAAATGTCACAAATTATTCCCCATTTTTCATTTGCCATTTGTCTTACTTCTGGTGATATATATATATATCAAGCAAGACAAATGGCAAATGAAAAATATATATATATTTATATATATACACACACACACACACACACACATATATATATATATATATATATACCCATTTAAAATGTTTTTCTTTGAGAGGGAGGGAGGTAATCAGGTTTATTTATTTATTTTTTTAATGGAGGTACTGGAGATTGAACCCAGGACTTTATACATGCTAGGCACACGCTCTCCCCTGAGCTATTCTCTCCCCCCCTAAAATGTTTGTCTTTTTATGATTTCTACCTTTAGTGTAATGCTTAAAAATCCTTTGCCTACAGTAATATTAGATCTACATTCACCTCTATGTTCTACTAGTACTTTCATGGAGTAGAGGAAATGCACTAAGGAAGCTGAGATAGCATCAGAGGACTCAGGCTGATGGGATGGGTGGCAATAAGGAGGGAGGGGTCAAGTGTGACTGAGTTTTCAGGTTTGGTAGATTCTGGAGAGGGTGGACCCAATGACTAAAACTAGGAATACAGGAAAAGGAACAAGTCTGTTAGGGTAGATAGTGACTTCAGTTTTGCACATGCTACATTTGAAACGTCCTCCAGAAAGCCTAGCAGAAATGCCCAAAAGGCAGTTGCAAGGAGGGTGTGGAATGCAGGAGTGAGGCCAGGGTTTTAAGTAGGGGCACAGAAACCAGCAGCAGACACTTGGTAGGTGAGCAGCATTTTCTTGCTGAGCCCCTCACTGCATTACTTCCTTTCATCTTCTGACAACTTTAGGAGGTAGAAATTATTATTCTCATATTATACATGAGGGGACAGGCCAACAGAAATTAAATTACTTTACTGAGGTCTTACACTTGGGTAGTGGTGGGCCTCGAATGTGAAATCAAATAAGTCAGCCTGGTTGCTGAGTTTAATCTCCTGCCAGTTGGCTCTCCTGGCAGAGGAGTGCGCCAGCTCCAGGAGGGAAAGTCTGAGTCCCGAGGATGGAGAACCGCGCTCTCGAGGCGTGGGCAGCAAAGAAGGGGAGAAGCCAGTGAAGGCATTCGAGAGGGAGGCAGAGGGCCGTGTGTGTGTGTGTGTGTGTGTGTGTGTGTGTGTCCGTGGTGTATGGTGTGTGTGTGTATCCGTGGTGTGTGGTGTGTGTGTGTGTATCCGTGGTGTGTGGGGTGTGTGTGTGCCCGCTGAATGACATTCTAACCAGAATACCCACTGTTTGATGGCAGGGGCTTATATCTTAAATATTCTTGTAGATAAATGAAACCTCACTCCTGACCTCGACCGTCCAAAAATTCTGTCAGTGTTTTACGTATAAATATTTCTTGATTGACACTCTGATGTTGTGTCAGTAACTTTCTGGAGTTATCCTAGACCACACCAGTCCCTGTGTCCAAACTTGCTATGAACGAGGGGCTCATTCACAGGAGAATCTCAGTATTATTAAGCCGTTGAGTTCTCTGCGAGCTGCAGAGGTGGAGTCCTAGGTCTTTACTCTCTACACAGGCCGGGTAGGATCACTCCCACAAACGAATAGCATGCCGTTTTCACTCGTGTTGCCTTTTTGCCTGAGTTGTTGAATACATGTGAGATAAAGCCTTTTATCTTTGAATCATACATTTTCCTTTTCCTCTTTTGTTAGATATTTCCCCGCATATTTAGGACTTTCTAAAATACCTTTTTAGAAACCCTTTTTCCTTACAGCCTGAATATCTAGTAGTTTAGCAGAAACAAAGCTGGAATAGAAGCCTGGACCTGGATTGTATCGCATGCCAAAGGAGTGTGGTAGGGTAGGAAAAGCACGGATTTAGGAATTAAGAGTTCTAATTTTCATTCTATCCCTTTTGGGTAAATTATTTAAATTCTTTGAGCCCCATTTCCCTCATTATAAAGTGGGGGTATGTACTAACAGGGTGGTTGTGAGGGTTAAATAAAATAACCAAGATAAAGGGCTTGGCCCATTGTAGGCGCCCAGTACAAGGAAGCTGGAACTCTGAGTTCATATAGAATCATTTTGCTCCATGTCCTTCTCAGATGCTTGCCCTTTGGCCATTCCGTAGCTCATTTCCACCCATTCCGTAGCTCATTTACACCCATTCCTGTTGGGCAGATGAAGAGGAAACTGAGTCCTAACTGAACCATGTCTGTCCCTTGCAAATCTAACATGTGTAGCTATGGTACATAATTTTACTTGTTAATAAATCTACCACTGGAAATGATTTAGGGCATAATCTGGTTTTCTTGGTCCAGACTCACTTGCAGTCATTTGCTGATGATAATCAATAAAGATCCTATTCTAGTTTTTCTTTCTGATGAAAAAGTCCGACATCAAAATTCTGGTAGACTGAAATGTGTTCATTTCCAGCACTTCCCGTACAGAATCCATCATGGACTCTTTCCAAATAATCTAAAAATTATTGCCTATTTCCAGACAACTGCTGCACCCCAGAATCAATACTGGATGTGACTCCCCTGGCAAGTTAGCACAGGTTTTAGACAAGCCTAGTTGATAAAAGGGGAACTCTCTGAAGATGACAGAGAAATGAGCTGCAGCCTTAACTTGGCAGAACTATTTATTAAAATAGATATTTAGGAGATTTTTCAAATGCTGCTCTTAGTGGTAGATCTCATTTGAGAGCTTTGGCCCTCTGCTTCAGGAATGAACATTCTTTAGGACAGCCCTGGCTAGTTCCTGTGGTTTGGTGTAATTATTAATAGTGCCTCCTTTCACTCTCAAGAGTCCCAATTTGGATGATAAATTTATGGTCTCCTCTTACAGGCTTTTTCAGAGTAAAGTCCATCCCTTTGAAGATTGCATTAATCTAAGAAAAATTACCTTACCTTTCCTACAACAGGTTATTTGGTGCCCTATCTTTCAGTCATGTAAGTATTTCTTCAGAGCAATAATTAAGAACCACATAAGCTAATGAATAACTCCCTATGGCTCTCTTATTGTTGAAAGCAAATAAAGTAACTTCATAGGGATGAGCCTAAGACAGTAGGCCTGGGAGGAAAACACGAGGGTCTCACATTCATGGTTGCAAAGCAATTTCCAATCATTTAAATTAGCTTTTTCACTTAATATGTGCAAGAATGTGTCCCTACCCTGGACAACAAGGAAATAGAGTCTTAGAGAAATTTGACTCTGTGCCTTCTGAAATGGAATACCTTTCACTCTTGAATTCTGAGCACTTGTGGTTCTCATACACTTTTTACAGACTTGAGTCACCTCCCTTCTTATTCTTCAGGAAGGGGTGTGCTGTGGTTTAGCAATTCGAGGGTAGTAAGATTGTCAAAACATTCCCAGAGATGCTCTGAGAGTTACTGCGGAAAGCAGGTTTCCACAGTGCACGGCGGCTGCTGGGAGGAGGAGCCACAGGGCACAACTCCAACCCTTTCTCTCTGGAGGGGAGGAGAGCCGGCTTGTCAGGATAAAGCCGGGCATCCTTCTGGACAGCCTGAGGCAGATGGATTCTCAGGTTGAGACAGATGGGTTCTTAGGAAGCCTTGTAATCTGAGGGTAGAGGGAAGATAGGAGGCAAGGATGGTCTACTTGTTTGCTAATGCCCTTTTCATCTAAAGATGCTCTGGCCTGAATCTAGTTTATATTCTATCCCCACCTACCTGGCTTCCTGTTTGCAGCCTAGTTCTGAGCAAAGGAAGTAAGTGCAAAGCAAAGCCAGGGAGCACAGAAAAGTTTGCCCTCCAAAAAATGTGCTTGGAGAGCCCTTATCTCGGGGGAAAATGCACAGCAGTTGAGAAGAGAACAGAGCCACAAAACCAGAAGGGAACTATGGCATAATGTTTGTTTTGACATGGTCCTTCCACAGCCTTCCTCCCAAATCTCCTTAAGTAGGGGTGGTGGGGGGATGGAGCAAAGGACAGAAAACGCCACCTCTCCCATGATAGTGCCATGCTGGGGTTGGTTAGAATCGGCTGGGGATGTCACTCTTGCTGGAAGATGTCCAGAAGACCCAGAATTCTGATACTTTAGAGTCAGGAGTACTCTCCAGACATCTTGCAACCCACCCCTCTCATTTTACTCAGGGTCTTTCAAGATTTTACTGAACTGTGAACCTGAGGTGCTCACCAAGCCACTTTAGTCTAAAAGACTTAAAAATTATAAACTGAGAGTCATTTCTTTCCACTGTGAAGAATTGTCATGGGACCTAAATGAATGATTCTGGAAACAAACTGCAATACTTCCTGTGCAGCCAGGGAGCTCGCTCACCGTGGCTGGCCACTGTCCCCGGCATGGCAGAGGGATGCCCTGCCCCCGGAGAGGTAGCAAAGCGAAACTGAAGCTTCAGGACTGGTCCTCAATTTTGCATTCTTTTGCTTAAAGAGACCCCTTCCCCTAATTGTCTGAGCTTCAGGTCCCAGAAAACCTGCATCTTGGCCTGCCTGCCTGCACAATAAATCTAAATGTCTGATGCTCCAACAGATCAGAAGAGGAGAGCAGGTGTGGGTGAGGATGACTCAGCCTGGACCCGGCTGGGAAAACAGGCTGGGGCTTGTGAAGAAGTTGGATCAAGCATAGCGTTGAGGGCTGGCTCACATGACATCTCAAACTTCCAGACCCTCCTTGCTTCCACCACCATTAGCGTCTTGCCCAGACCAAACGTGTCTTTCAGCTGCAGAACCAGTGGAGTCCTATTTTTGCCATCATCCTTAATTTTGCCGGCTCTCAGAATGGCTTAAGCACCTCTGGTTTGTGAGTTCCCACCCTCCCCTCTCCCCCACCACCAAGTGAAGCCACGTTGTTGGCCAGCCTTCTAAGGAGGTAGAATACTTGGCCCACTTATTAGATATAATACTCCTGGTGTGTCCCCTTGTGGCTAGAAACCAACCAATTATTAAAAAATGTATTTATTTACTCTTGTCTGTCTTGTCTGCCTATGTTATCCCTTATCATCCTAAGCACAAATATAATATTGGTTAAAAGAGTGAATGAAAAACACAAACGAAACAACCTCTTTGGCATGAAAGACCTAGGTTTGAATTTAGCTTTTCCTTACCAGCTGTTTGACCCAAGGTACATGACTTAAAATGTCTAGGCCTTGGTTTCCTCATTTGTGAAATGGGAAGAATAATGGTATCTATTTTTAAGACTGCTGGGATGATTAAGTAGCAGATAGATCAAAGCGGGCACAGAGCAAGTGCTGGATAGATGCTTGCTATTATTATGATCACTTGAAGTAATCTGATTCCGTTTAAATTGTCTTTCAGTGGCACTCAGAACATTGAAAGGAAAGCATTTAGGGTTCTCCTGAAGGATAGGAGAGGAAGCAGCTAAAAGCCGTGGATGCCCTCAGCATTTTCAGCCCAATTATCCTCCTGGCTAGACCATTAATAGCTGAATAGGTGTGCAGGTACTTGGCGTTCACACTCTCAGGCTTAGCATCACCGGGTCACTGCGGAAGAAAGCCGGCTGGGGCAGCTCAAATGACTTGCCCAAGGTCACTCCCCTTAAAAACCAGGGCATGCAGGACCCAAATCCAGCAGTGTGCGTCCTGACATTGTATTATCCGCCGCCTCTCCTCCAAGCTCGCTCTACCGTGTGGGATGGCGGGGGGCGGGGCCCATGACCTCAAGGGTCCTGTGTTCAGCCAGGCTTGTTACCACCATCTCCCGCAATTCGCTTAACTTTTTGAGACTCAGGCTCGGGAAACTTGGAAAATAAAACCCACACCCCCAGTGTTGTGGCCTAGATCACAGGCGAGAAAAGCTCTTAGGAAACTGTAAGCGCTGTACGAATAACCTCTGCAAAAGACATTGGCACCTGAGCCACGACCCCCCACCCCCTTTCCAGGCCCGGGAATCGCTCTGGTCTCCAACCCTCTCCAAGGGCGCACGGCGCCGGGCAGGACGGAGAGGAAGGAGGATTAACCCTTGGGCTCCTGCCTGGGCGTTTCTCCAGGCGGCGGGGGAGGAGTTCCGCCCCTCGGCCGGGTCCCGTCCCGCCCCGCCGCCTCCGCTCACTCGCGCCCGCGCTCGCCGTCCTGGAGTCTCTCCCGCCCAGGCCCCGGCTGCGCTTCCCCCGCCCGCACTGCACCGCACCGCACGGCAGGCGGGCCCCCAGGATGCAGGTCCCGCACAAGGAGCACCTGTACAAGCTGCTGGTGATCGGCGATCTGGGCGTGGGCAAGACCAGCATCATCAAGCGCTACGTGCACCAGAACTTCTCCTCGCACTACCGGGCCACCATCGGCGTGGACTTCGCGCTCAAGGTGCTCCACTGGGACCCGGAGACAGTGGTTCGCCTGCAGCTCTGGGACATCGCAGGTGAGCACCCCGGGAGGGGATCCGGGGGCGGGAGCGCCTCGCAGGCCGTCTCCAGTCCCAGGGCAGCGGCTTACAGGCCAAGTGGGAGACACCGATCTGGTCGATGCGGCTCAAGAGACTTTTCTGGTGGGCTGGAAACTTGGTTTTAAAGAAAACAAGAAAAGTTTTTCTCTCTCTCGCTGAAACTTCAAGTGCAGTCCCTGACGCTTCGGGGCTGTTGCTTTATCTCCCTCCCACAGCCTCTCTTGGGACCTGTCGGACAGCGCGGGTCTCCCCAGAGCCCAGAGGGAGACTGTCGGAGTTGCATTCAGTTCTAGGTCTCCTGCTCATTTTCCCGGCGCGGCGCGGGCAATCCTGCCGGTGTCCTGCCCGCCCTTCCATGCCCGGGGCCACCGAGGGGAAGCCCCTACACCGGTTCACAGAGGGAACCGGGAGAGTTCCAGACTAGGAGTTTACCAATTCCTGTTTCCAGTCGCTCACTTTATTACAACTTTTGCCACCCCGTTTTCTACCTTTCAGTCAAACAAGTTTGAGGTTCTCTGCTTTGAGAAAACAAGGACCTTTTTTCTGTGAATAATGTGTTGCAGGTAAACTATTATTTCTCTCTCTCTCTGTCCTCTATGGAAAGGAGCTTGGGCATATATATTTAGGGCCATTTTTGTCTAAGGATCTATGACACTAGCCACAGATTTCCTGATTTGGCCCTAAAATTTTCATTGAGAGATCTCAATGAAAATGAGAAGCTTCTTCACAATTGTTTGAAATCAGAATTTGATTCCTAGGGTTTATACTGGGAAGTTAGACCTTGCAATCCAATGGGATGGTGCAAAGAGTGAGTCTTTGGACCAAGGCTGTTTGTAAGCCGGGCATGTCCAACCCCTCATTATAGATCCTGGCTCTGCTGGTCACTGACCTGCTCAGTGAGGGGCTTCAGACAAGTCCCACCAGCTCAGCTGCATCCCTGTTAAGTGGGGAGCGGTTGGACAATGACAGCTCAGGAACCTTCCTGCTCAGAAGTGTTGAGTCCTCTGGGACTCTCTGTGAACCCCACCAAACAGTCCACTTCAGCTCTGCCTATTTCCTGCTCTGTGACACTAGGAACCTTTTAGAAGTGCTAGACCCAAGCTGGCCATTTCTTGTTCGGAATATAGGTTCATTTTAGCTGGTGCATTTGACTGGAAACACTTCATCATGATGTGAAGTGAGAACAAATGTGGAAAATTTCTGAAAGGGCACTTCTGGTTCTGGGAACTCCAGTGCCTCTTTAATCATGAGCTGCCAGGTCTTGTGATAAAACTCTTGGCATGGGAACAGATTCACGCATTTGGTGTCATCTTTAGCAGCTTTAGTAGCACAGGGGTTATCAGAGTCCAGAAGATGTCATCAGCCACTATCTGATTGGGCTTTATGTCTAGAGAATCCACTATGAGTCTGTGCACTTTGCTGCTGTTTGTTTTAAGGTCAGACAGCTCTTCTGGCTGCATTAAAGTCTCTGCGACCCAGGTTTACAATTAGCATACTGTTTGAAAGGGGATGTCGCTGTAGTTTAGACTTTTGTGTTAAATACAAGTAAGGATGTGACCTCAGGCATGTTATGAGGGTCTCAGTGTCCTTACCTAACAGGGACAATAGTAGGATCTAGCAATTAAGAGCTGAAATTCCAGAGTCAAACTACTTCTGTCTGAATCCCCTGTTTTACCCGTATATCCTGGACAATTTTAGGCAAGTTCCCTAACTTCCTATAAATCAGTTTTCTTATCTGTAAATAGAATGTTTTCTCCTAACAAATGAGAGATGAGCAACCAGCAAATGCTAGCAAAATCCATTAGTACTTTCTGTGTAGGAGAGCTGAAGGATTGCTGTTACACTAGCTACCTTTTTTTTTTTTTTTTTTGAACATGTATAAATGCTGGGCAAGAAGAACATGATATAAATATGCTAAGTAAATCTTAATAACTGATAATTCCTAACAATTGAGGAACACATAAACTGCTCCCAAACACCCAGCACCATCTTTCAGCTTTATCTACATTACAACATGCTTTCTTGAGCAATTTCATCCCCAAGCTTAGACATACCTCCTGAGTCATGGTTCTGTGCTGGACTGAAGTTGCCATGGAGGCTGTGGTCACAGAAGCCTGTAAATAAGAAATCTGAGAAGCCTTGAAACGTCAATTCTACAGACACAGTGGTGTGCACCATCTCTGCGGGGAACCCTCTCTTCCCCGGAGCTCTGTGGTCAGTGCTAACCTGTCTTTGGCAATGTCCAGCCCAAAGGCTGTGTGGGCAGAATTAGAAGTTGGGCAGCAAACAAAGCTGGTTGTGGGGAAGCCGGGTCACTGTGGGAAAGGATGAATGGAGCATGGTACTGACGTGTTTCAAGCTGCAGAGCTAGCTCTGCAAGGAGTGAGTTCATATGAAATTCAGCCTCAACTGCCCAGCCAGACTCCAGTCAGCTAAGTGTATCTTACAGCATCTTCACATCAGCCTGTCTGTGCAACCTTAGGAATGCTTCTCTGTCTGCTTTGTGCTCACTTCTGGTGCGTGTCTGGGAAGAACAGGCAGTGAAGTAGACGGCCTCGCCTTGAGAGCGCTGGGGATAAGGATGAGGTAGAGGGGACGTGCCCTGTCCTGATAGGATGGATGTCAGGTCTGTCTGCTGTCGAGGGAATCTGTTCATTTAGACTTTTGATATCCATTTGGGTCAATGGCAAGTAGCGTCCAATTTGTTCAACTCATTCCCATGATGTATGTCTCATAGCCACTTAGACTGGCCAATCTGCTCCTGAAAAGGACTCTGAAAAGTAGCTTTCAGGGCTTGTGAAGGAGGCCTTGAAACCAGCGTGATGAATCCCACAAACCCCACAGGGGACGGCAATTGCCCTGAATCCCAGTGATTCCACTGCAGAGGAGCATCTGGGTCCACTCTGGGTTCAGAAGCTCTTGATAGAATCAGAGAAATTAAGTCACTTTGCCCAAGGCCACCCAGGTAATAAGTGGACGAGCCGGGTTTGACGCAGTTCTGTCTGATCTGGAACCAAGCCATGCTCTTCATGGCCACGGGCCTGTGAGTGCCTGGTACACAGTGGGCCCACTGGGGTTATGCCCTCTTCCTCTTTAAAAGCACTGCTTCTTCAGTAGATGGGTAATCCTTGCCTTCTCTTTCCCATTTCTCATGTGTTTTTGGATATTAATCAAAATTGCTGTGCCGACAGTAGAAGGAAATGGAATTTATTTCTGAAAATTTGATTCTTGATTACAGGGTTTTTTTCTTTTTATAGATTTATCCCCAGAAAAGTAAATAGAAAGTTCATACTTGAAACCCTCCTTTCCTGCCCCCCTCCAGATCTCAGCGCTGTGGTTACTTCACCGGCCCTTTCAGAGAGAACTACACAATTTCGTCTAGAACTCTTGATGCACTTTGGGAACCAGCTGCAGGGATGGGGACAGTGATAGTGAGAGGAACCAACATTTCTTAGGCATTTGTTATTCCTACCATTGTCCATGCATATTTAATTTTTATTTTCCCAGTAAAATAGCTGGTAGTGCTAGAATTTAAAACTTGGCCATTGAATTCAGCCCTCAGGTTCCTAACAGCTTTGCTCTATTTCCCACAATTTAAAAATAGAATACTGTAGGCATGTTCTAAATTATAGCTATTCTGAAAATGTAATACTTGACACTGGGCAAGTCATGAAACCTTGCTGAATCTTAGTTGCCCCATCTTTGAATGGCTGGCTGTTTCATCTTCCTGTGATGTCACATGTTGGAACAACGTTATCTCTGGCGGTCTCCGTCAGCACTGATGTAGTCTCACTGTGCCCAGTTAGTATGTGGCAGCTTACACCAACTTCTTTACCTACTAGCTCTGCGACTCGTGCAGGTTACTTCACGTCTGTGCCTTGGTTTGCTCTCTGTAAACTGGGGACAATAGCAGAACCCGCATCTTAGAGTTAAAAGAATGAGATGAGTTAGTTCATGTAAAGCTGTGCCTGACACATCCTACATGTTAGTATTACTCTTGTTGTTTTAATTGTCCTTATAAACTACTTTCACATACATTCTTCTGCTTGATCTTCCTAGCATCACTGAGAGTATAGACAGAGCAGGTGGTGTCACACCTATTTTATGTTCGAGATGATCAAGAATCAGAGAGGTAAGGGACTCGCCCAAGGTCACAAGAGCTTGCAAGTAGCAGAAGAGACTGGGAGCAGCAGTTCTGTTTAACTCCATCTCTCATGCATATATGAGAGCGATGACCAAGTCTCTTGGTCATCAGAAATCCCAACTCTAGATTTAAGAAATACAGTAGAGAATAAATTAAGTTGGCAGATAATTTAGAGAACACTTTTTCACCATGTGAAAGTTTCACTGCAAGGCTCTCCTAAATAATTAAATTCCCCTAAACAGTTAAAACAAGATCCAACTTATAAGATAAGTATTTCCCTGCAGGGCACATCTATATGGACCTTCCCCACCCAAGCTGTATGACCAAGAAGCATTGGAGGACATTAACTATCCAACAGGCAGAGTGACAGCAGGTTTTAGCCCCAGTCAGACACCGACTCCCCACACCAGTGGCTGTGAGATTCATCCGGGTCACAGTGGTGGGGTTGTTTTAGAGTTTATAAAGTGCTTCCAAGTTGTGAAATTCAACTGAAGGAATGGTTTGGACATGACTGCCTCTTCAATATCTATTTCTAAAAGACTAATTCTCCAAGTTTTAGAAAAAGTGTATTAAATAGCAACCTAAGAGATCTAAAAATGCAGAAAGAGCTAAATTTGGCAACCACGTGTTGGGCAAAAATAATCAAAATGCATGTCAAGTCTGGCCACTTTCTGCTGGACATCTTACCACCTTGTTTCTAGCGTGGCTAATTATAGATTTTTCTAAATACCATGTGGATTAACACACTACGTGCTTACAAGTAAATAATACGTACACTGAGCAAAACAGTGAACTTTCAAAGTGAGGTGAGGAATAGGTGGGAAATGCGCCTCAGGGCTTCTTGCATGGGGGTCATTAGAGAATTTCCGTGTGTCACAGGCACACGGGAATTAGGCATGTGGGACAAGTCCCCTCATCCAGGTTTTAGAGGACAGTCCTGACAGGAGGGCACATAGCAGCCTGACCAAGGAAAGCGAAGTCATTTGAGAGGAGGGAATGCGGCGAACATCTCTTATGTGTACGGCTAGCTTCTTCAGCAGATGTGTGTGTTAAATGTCTGGTGTGTGTTAGGCACTGTGCTAGGTAGTGGGAAAACAAAGAAAGGTAAAGAATTGAACAAGACTTGATTCCTGACCTCAGGAACGTCACAGTTTAATGGGCATGATGGCATGAAAGCAAATCACTGTAACAGTAAGTGAAGTGTGTCGACACAGGTGACTCCAGAACACTCTGGTGAAGCAGAGGGCGTCCTGTCCATACCACATCCATCCATTCTCTGAGATTAAACCTGAGCAGACTGAACAAAGCCTCCAGCTAGTGTGGTATTTCCTGCGCTCTTACCTAGCATCAGTTAATCCCTCTGAGTGATTTCAGAGCCGCATAACTTGAGATGGAAGTTCATCCTCTGGTCCTCTTTAATTCTGTCTCCTTCTCTTGAGGAGCTCATATGTTCCCATGGCTTTAAACTCTATGCCACTGACTCCAAAACCATGAATGTAACCTTGACTTCTCACGAGCTTCAGACCTACGATTATGTCTTCTGGCTGGACATCACCTTTATGCTATATCACTTATATTATAGGATCAATATGCCATAGCTGAGTTGCATTAAAAAATAAGATAGTTGTTTTTTCTATTAGTAAAGTAATGTATGCTCAATATAGCAAAAATGGAATGTACAAAAGAAAACAACAATAATAACAACAAGGAAAACAAACAGAGAATATCTACCATCACCCTCTTGATGGAAGTGGTAAATGACGCTGCTTGTAAATCTCAACTAGAAGTGTCTCTCACATGGTGGGTCTTTGTTATGTTATGTTAACAATACTACCTTTTACCCAGTCACTAAGACTTGAAACCTGTGCCACCTTTTCTCCTTCTTTGAGCCTCAGAGGTTTTCGATCTCCAGGTCACACAGTGATCGTACCTCTCCCGTCACTGTCCTAGACCAGGGACAGCACTATTATTACTCACCTGTTCTGTTGTCACGGCCACATGGCTAGTTCTGGTCTCTTCCTCCTCTGGTTCTTATGTGTACCAAGGTCAAGTTTATCTTCCCAGAACATCACTTTGGTGGTTCCCCATCGCCCATAGATTATATACGTCCTGGTGAGAAGAATTAAAGTGGTAGAGATGAGCTGATTGGAGGGATGATGACTAGAAGGAAGACAGATTCTAAGAGCTATTGAGGGAGGAGTTCATGTGATCCTTGAAAATAAGAAGTAAGTGGAGTCCCTGAGACCTGATCAGGTCAAATGGAAGTCCAGGATCTATCTCACCGTGGCCTTGTCAGAACACAGTTACTGTCATTTAGAGTCGAAATGATACTTAAATATTTTGTTTTATTTTATTGCATCTTATTTAAAAAGTTGTTTTTGAACTTCAGGATTTGAGAGGTATAAAAGCTTACCTGGGAAAACTTACTCATTCACTTAATAAGCATAGGGTTTTAGGGGTGAATAAAATAGACCACTCTTCACTCTTATGGAAATTGATTTTTGGTAGGGCATAAAGATATTTAAAGATAATCATGGAGAAAATTATTTAATCACTGTTTTGGTAAGTGCTCTGAGAGAAATGTCAGATGCTAAAGAAAGTCAAAACAGGGCACCTACCGTAGCCATGATGTGGAGATTAGACGATGTGGTAGGGACTGGAGGTGGTCCAGCACTGCTGGAGATTACAGTGTGAGGAGGGAAGTGGTGAGAAGGAGCATTTGACGAGTTACAAAAGGACGTATATGCTAAGCCAGTGGTGAAGAGTGATAATTCCTTACATTTTTCAATTTATCAACGTAGTCTTTGGAGTTTAAACAGTGCAGTGATTCTGGCAAATAGGTCATAGTATTTCCAGTTTTATAGGTGAGGAAACTGGGCCAAGTATAAATATAACATGGTGCCTGGTACATTGTAGTTGCTTAATAAAAGTCATTTGGTGGTAAATAGCCACTGGGATTGATGCTAAAGTCATCACGCATCTGAAAAAATTTTGAGGGAAGTTATTGTATGGTATGTTTAGACCCCAATTGCTCCCTTTTCTGAGGATTAACTTTGGGAAATCCTGCAAAGCTTCCAAACCATTGAGAACCCTTTTTATTTTTTTTACTCTTTTTGATTCGGAGATGGACATTCCCAGATGGATATGGTGGCCCTAACTGCTCCTGGGGTAGAAATCAGGTTCATTCCATCCAGGGAAGATTCCTGTCTTCTAGGTGGGTGAACTGAGTAGTCTCCATCAGACTTGGCAAGGTCAAGTCTGAGGCTTTGGCCTGCGGTTCCAAATTATTGAGTTCTACTAACTTTTTTCAGCTGTTTGAGAGCTTAAGAAGTTATATGATCCAAAATTACTGTTTGAAAATAACTCAGGTTTCAATTTCACCGTTTCCCACTTCCTTTAGTTTTCTATTCTCTGGTATTAGTCAGATCCTATCTTTTCTACCTTGAATGATAACGCTATCTTATCTTTCCTTTCAGTAGCCATGTCTTCCTCACAACTCATCTGAACAACTGTAGCAGCTTCCTAATGCCCATCCCCTTCCTCAAGATTTCCCACCCATCAGCTTATAATCCACAGAGGTGAGACTTAGCGTGGCATCATCCCGGTTAGGTGTTCTCCAGTTTGGCATCCTTGGGTGGATCCTCAGCACTTTCGGAATGAAAGACTATGCTTTTTAGCATGAAATTCAAGGCCTTTCATGATCAGGCCTCTGTCACCCATTCCAGTTTTATCTCTCATACCTGTGATTCTTGACCATTCTGGGTATCTTAAAGTGGCTTCAGGTCAACTGCCTTTCCCTTCATACTGTGGCTCACACAGTTGCCTCTGGCTAACGTCACTTTCTTCTTTGTTCAGATAGCTCCTGTGGGTTCTTTGTCACTCACCCACCTCACCTCCTACAGGAAGTCTCTTTTGAGTCCACGTGACTGAGGGAGACACTGCGTGTCTGCTCCCATAATATCCCATGCTTACTCCAGATTAGACATCCTCTACTACTGCACTGGAATGCTTTTACCCCCAACCATAGCCCTAGTACTTGGTATGAGTGGATGCTTAATGAGTATTTGTTCAGTAAAAAGTTTCAGTCAACTCTTTCATCATTGTTTTCATTCTAAGACATATCATCAATCTAAAAATTTCTTCAGTAAAACAAAAAAAAAAAACCTTTTTGTTTAGGAACAAAATTAAAGTTTTGTTCATGCTTGAAAGACTTCATAATTTTAGGAACATCGACATATGAAAAATACATATGTTTTCGAATTGATAAATATGGCAATCACTTTCCTTAAGGTGACAATCTGTTTTACTTTTTCACCATAAAAACTGGAGAGTGGGCTTAAAGACCATTCTTAAAAGCTGTGCTTCTTCATTTAACAAAGTCTTCACAATTTGGAGTTGAAATGTCATTCATTTGCTGGTCAAATGGCAAAACTCTATTTTCTTTATGATTTTTTGATAGCTAAAATGAAGTAATAAAGGTAAAACCTTGAGGGCTCATCAAACCAAATCCCTCATTTACGGATGAGGAAGCTGTGCTCTGAGAGGGGGGGCTGTATTAGTTTCTGAAGCCCATACAGCAAGTTAATGGTAGAACTGGAACCAGAATGCAGGCTTCTCTGGCTTATTAACGATGAGATTTGAAGAACTAAAAACGTGGTTTTTAATACCAGATGTTTTGGTGTTCTCTTAAGTACTGGGGCACAAAAATAATTTAATCTGGTAGGCACCCAGCTATGGAAGTTCATGCAATGAAGAAGAGAGGATGGTGGTATGGCATTGGGGTGAACGAAAGTCACCCATGGTCTGGCTTCAAATAACACCCCTAATATAATTTCCCCCAGTGCTCCATTATGAGACCAAAAATGTGGCCATTTGGACTCCTTGCTCCTCCTATTCACACCCTGTGTTTATTGCCTCGCTGCCTTTGTTCCTGCTCTTCTTGCTGGTTCACATGCCCTTCCCTTTGTTTCCACATACCCGCATCTTACCTGATGTTTAAGACACCCCCCCCCCCCCCCCCCGAGAGGGCAACTCCTCTACAAAGACGTCCCTAATTCTCTCCTTCCCCTGGTAACTTCTTCCTGCCTTGAATCCCACACGCCTTTACTCCCGTCTGGCGCTTCTCCCCGTGGCCGTTTATTAGTTTACGTGCCCCTCTCCAGCTATCCTTCCCTACGTTCAGCAGAGCTTGCCGCACGTTGTTATGTAATTTAATGAAATGACTGTGGGGTTACCACAGAAGTGGAGAAGGAGAAATTTCTGTGTAGGTGGAGAACGAGGCAAGGGCCGGTTTCAGAAGCAAAGGGAAGAGAGTTTAAGAAGAAGACAGTCAATCATTTCAAATGTCTGGGAGAAATCAGAATGCTTACCTATTGTCCTGAGTCTCTGCTTTTCGTGGTCTGTGTTATCCAAACATTATTTAGCCTCTCTTCCTCATCAGTCTTGCATAGATCTGCTCTCTCAGGAGGAACAATGGAAAACCCAGCTTCTTGTGTATCTCCTCAGCCTAATGGAGGCAAAGAAATTATCGACAGTGTGAGAGATTCAGACACATTTCCATCTAATTTATGGAGTGAAGTTGAAAACAAATTGATTTAAATTACTAGTTGGGAGGACTGTTTTCCCACTACAATGTAATGTGTTATTAATAGCCACCATTTATTGGGTGTCAGGCGTGGTGCTGCGCATTTTTGTGTATCAATTTATTTACTGCTCACAGTGAGCTGATCCGTAAGTACTATTACTAACCCTGTCAGAAAGACGAGAGAACTGTGCTTAGACGGCGAGACAACACATATATAAGCAAACAAACACATAAAACTTTTCAAAAGTCACACAGACAATAAGGGACGGTGCTCGGATGTGAAGTGAGATTTGTCTGCTTACAAATTCTGTTTTTTAATCACTCTATTCTACTAGTTCCTGCTGTGTAACAGAACAACGCAATTGTTTTCACATGTCACGGATTGTTTACGTTGCATTCGGATGATACACCTTATTTATTTTAAAGGAATATTTATTATTATTTTTAACCTTTCTACTTTGGATAGAGCTAAGAATTGAAGGAACTAAATTCTTTGCACACATCATTGCTTAGACCACGTGGTTGGTTTGACTTAATAAGAACCATCTTAATATACTACTTTTAGACAGGAAAGCCATAGTGCATAAGGGACACGAGTCTCTAGTTTGAGAATTAAAAATAAAAGTAGCTAGGCCACTTGATGGTATTGGAATAAAAATTAAGTGTTATATGGCAGTAGAGGGGTGTGTGTGTGTGTGTTAAACTTAAGAAAACGATCCTCTAGACTAGACTCTAGCAGATGTTCTCAAATTTCCTCAGTTCACAGACCCTTTTGTGTCAGTTATTATTTCATGGTGCCTCTAGGCCAATAGAAATACCTAAAATTCTGTTTCTTAAGCACCAAACAATTTGATAGGGATTATATTCTAATAGCTTAATAGCCACTTGGAAAAAAATGGAAGACATGAATGAAAAGAAAATTATTTTTATTTCATTTTTAATAACTAATTATTCACTGTTGGCATATGCATTCCTTTGGGCCATAGACTAGTGTCTCAAAACTTTGAGTCAGTGGACACCACCACCCTCATTTCTTGTTTCCTGTTGACTTTCACATGACTCTTGTTTCTTATCACACAAACTGCAAAAACCCCACTCCCTTTAAAAAGATGGGATCACATCAAAAGGAAGTAGCACTATCTAATGTTAAAATTGTGGACTGCTTCTGGCTAGTAGTTCCTGAGGTGTCTGATTGATCTTCAGCACCACCGTGCTTGCCTTGAAATTTAAAAAATCCTGTTGTCCCCCCAGCCCCCACCCCCATGAGTTCAGTGAGGCACCCCCAAGCACCTTGGCACACATCTTGGGAATTTAGCTCTAGAGGAATCTGAAAATTCTTTAAGCGTGAAACTCTTAGAGTCTAGGGTCTCTTGAGATTTATAAAAGTATCTTTAAAGGTTACTTAGAGGTGATGTTTTAAATGCTAAGTAGTTCAAAGATAGTTTTTTATTTAATACATTTGCTCTTACAATTCAGTGGATATATTTTTAGATTGCTTGTTCAGTATTTATTTAGGTTGTAATTGGTTTAATTCAAACCTAAGAAACTGACCCTCCTGTCTTGATTCATGCCAACCTGTCTTCTGTGGCTTGCTTTTATTCCCTCCCTCCATCCAGTATTGGACATTGCATTGCCATATGATCTTTTTTCTCTATCCAAGCAAGTTACTTCATTTAAACTGAGTAGTGTCAGACCCCGTCAAAATTAATTCTGACAAAAAATCTGAGATACTGTTGGATACTCATTTACACACACCCTTCTCCACACACACTGCTTTAAACTTAAATATAAATTCAGAATTTAGTGAGGAGGAAGTGTATAGCTGAGTGGCAGTGTGCCTGCTTCACATGCACGAGGTCCTGGGTTCAATCCGCAGAACCTCCATTAAAAATAAATAAATAAACCTAACTACCTCCCCTCCTCAAAAAAATTTTTAAAAAACGTAATGAGAATATTTTTGAAATTTAATTTAAAACCAGACACTGTAATCCATCCACCCTTGCTTTCTGTAATGCTGTGGACCCTAAGAAACCAATGGTTACTCTTTAGGGCATCCTAGTCTCTTGCCCACTTTAGCTTACTTCAATACATTGCATCTAGCTTTACCTTCTTGTTCGACAGAGACAAGACTGACAACCAGCAGTAAGATGAAAGGAGAGCCATCGTTTATAAGGGAGCTAAAGAAATTGTGGAAAGAGCTTGGCGGTTCTGAGCTGGGGACAGATTTTTTTCAGAGTGGATTTTAAGGATGAGTAGGAGTTTAGTAGGCATAGAAAGTAAATGAGTTCGATTCAAGATCTTGCCTTATTGAGTCCACTCCTCTCCCTGCTGGGGGTCCCTCTCCCAAATAAGAAATCAATATTAATTGTTCCTTTATTATGTAAAGAGTACTTGTATTGCCAGTTCCATTCTGTTGTGCAAGTCCATCGAGAGCACAGACTGAGAGCCACTCAGTGTGAGCTCTGGAGGGATAGAGGACGGTGGCGAGGAACTCAACAGTGGGCTCAAGGAGTCTGCAGTGTGACCGGGGACACGGGCTGCCGAGTTTGCAGCACATAAAAATCCATACAAGGCAGGGTCTGATTAGGTGAGGCTGTGATACGTTCAGTCAGCCCTGGGTGTGTGTAGGGGAGGAAGGTATTGAGCGTGAGGCCAAGTAGTCAGAGAAAGCTCCAAGAAGGTAGTTTGGTCCATCTTTGAAGCAGAGGTAGGATTTAGTTATGCACAGAATTAGAGAGGATGCATTGCAGTGTGGGTGGGAGTGCCCTGGAGTGATTGTGAAGGACAGCAGGAAGCAGAGCTGAGCAGAGCCTAGCAAGGCATCCTTTTGGGCGGGACCCTGACCTCAGTCTGAGGATTAGCCTTTAACTTGTAGATCAAGGTGTGCGACCTTAAACATCCCATAGAAGCCCAGAGGGTAAAATAAATGAACTCTTTGCCTGGCAAACACCTGTTTATCTTTCAAGGGCTTCCCTGTAAAACCTGTTCTCAATTCGGGACCACCCAAGCTACTGCTCCCTGTTTCCCTAGGAAATGGGGACAAATCTTCCCCAGAATCCTGGCTCCCACTTTGTTTCTTACAAAACTTCACATACAGCTGGATGGATGTACTGGAACAAGACCAAGTGTGTTAAAGGGTATTTCGAGGCAAAGAAACAAACATGGGATCCTACGTAACTGTCTATAAGAGCCTTACAGTAGGAATGGGTCAAGAGCAATGATTTAATTTAAAATAAAATTATGTATATAATCTTATATTAATAAATTTGAGGAAATAAAGGAGCTTGAAAATATTAAAAATTATATAAATTTCACTGAATTCTAAATATTTTGTTAGCATTATTTTAATAAAATGTATATAGAAACATTAAATTTAAGGCAGTATTTCTGTGGTATCTAACACGGTGAAAGCCGATTTTTTTCCTTTGTTCTGTACCGATCATCTCAAATGAACTTGACAGCATTATTCACTTAATGTAGCCCCTCCATTTCTGAATGCTGAGTTTTCATGACATTCCCATCTGTATATTTATGTATCTTTATTTCACCGTATAAAGATACAACATCTGTATATTTCTCTTCCTATTTATAACTGTTGGAAAATAGTTCAACTTACTTTAAATCTTGTGCGAGTCACATAACATGCTAGCAGTCTAACCTCCAGTTTTTGGCATCAGTTTTAGGCAGTCGTGGGTCCCTGAAAGTTTTTAACTGGCAAATAATAGGGCAAAAACAGGGCTTTGGAAGGTGAATCTGGCAGAGATGTACAGAAATTAAAATACAAGTTAAACCTCCAGTCCTGCCCTCCCCCTGGAACTTCAGACTCGAATATCTGGTCTCGATACCCAGTATCGCTGAGTTCTGCCTACTCAACGTGTCTGTGTAACAGACATCTCAAACCTCACATGTCAAAATCCCATCTACTTCCACAAAACCCGCGCCTCCAAAAGTCTCCTCCAGCTCAGCTAATGGCAACTCCATGCTTTCAGTAATTCGGGTCAAAAGCTTGGGAGTCACGCTTGAATCATCTCGTAATCCATATCCCACGTGTCTCCTCTATCTCCAAATATATCTAGAAAACAACCAGTCTTGAGCATCTTCACCACTTCGGTCCACGTCATTGTCTCCTGCCTTGATCACTGTCTCCCCACTTCCCAGTGTGCGTCCTGCACATCGTCCCTCACTGCAGCAGCCGTGGTTATCCATTTACTCCTGTCAGTTCGGGTTTCGCGTCTGCTCACAATGCTTTCCTCTCTCACCCAGAGGGAAAGGCAGCATCCGTGTCATGGCCCCACACTGTCTGCCGTCCGGGTCACGTGATCTGCCTGCCTCATCACACGCTACTCTTCCCCTTGCTCGGCCCTCTCCAGCCAGCACAGCTCCTCGCTGCCTCCACGCATTTGCCAGGCACATCTGTGCCTCAGCGTCTTAGTACTTGGCCGTTCCCTCTGCCTAAAGTCCTTTTCTCCTAAATATCCATATGGCTTGCTCCTTTACCTCTTTTCAGTCTTTACTCAAATGATACCTTCTCAGTGAGCCTTCCCTATCCATCCTGCTTAACTTTGCCCTCTCCTCCAGCATTCCTGTCTCTCCCTTCCTACTTTATGTTTCCTCCATAGCACTTTTCACCAGGTAGTAGTAATCTGTGTATCTTCCTTTTTTTTCCCCCTGCTTATTTCTTTAGGGGGAGGTAATTAGATTTACTTATTTATTTATTTTTTGATGGAGGTACTGGGGATTGAACCCAGGGCCTTGTGCATGCTAGGCATTCACTCTACCACTGAGCTAGACCCTCCCTCTCTGTTTGTCTCTTTTTACTAGAATGTAAGCTTCATGAGGGCAAGGCTTTTTAATCTTTTTTTTTTCTCCTAGTTGCTGGTTTTTCTAGTTGTGTGTTTCTAGTGCCTGGAAATTAATAGGCATTCAAATTTTTTTGTTAGATAAATGAAAGCGGTGTGGTGAGATGAGACAACTAAAGTGATCTCAGTGGGAGGGGAAAGAAAGTGAATGCCAGAGACATGGCAGAGGATAATAAAGACTTGTTAAGCCGTGAGTAATCACTGGGAGAAGGTAAAGAATTAGGGGTTATTCCTTCACTCAGCAAGGACACCTTATTGAACACTTATTGTCTACACAGGGCAGTGTTTGTCGTGGGGCTGCAGAAAATTGGTTCTGGCCAGGGAGAGGTTAGCACTTTTGTAGCGGAAGATTACACAAGTTTAATTCTAGAATATAAGGCTAGGTGACTTGGGAAAATGGTGATTATTTGACACTTTTCTCTCCCTGGTTTGGTGGAGCAAAGAAGTGAGGAGAGATGATGAAAAAGTTTCAGAACCACTGCCAGAGGGTCAGATGGGCTCTTAAAAAAACGGAGAAAGCCTTGCTCACCAGGATGCCAGCCTGACTCTGATCCTTTTCTGTGGGTTTCCCTGAGCCTTTAAAACTAGCTTACACCATTGTAAATTCAGTGCCCATTTTATCATCATAGCAATTGGGTATTTTTTCTCCAGATCCTTATTTAAGGTTCCTATTTTTAGTTTTATCTTCCTGCTTTTCATACCGTTATTAGAAATAAAGAGCATACATTGGTGGTACTTTTAGTTCTACTGATTGTGCCATGACCCAAACAGTATATATTTGGAACACAGTAAATTGATTCAAGAGATTATTTCTTAAGAAGGTGAGAATGATTATGAAAACATAACATTCCTTTCTAAAACTCATTGCAACAGGTATGCACATAAGCCTGTTAGAATAATGTTAATTTTCTCCATCAGTGAACACCTATTGATTATTTACTGAAAACAAGAGTAGAATATAGAGTCAGTGCATTAGTATGCTGCACTGGTCCATGAGTCCATGACAATGTTGTATTTTAGAGGAAGGAGGAATCTTAATTTCAGTTTATTTCTACCATGGTATCTTGAGCTCTTACCATATCCAAAAGGTAGAGAAATAGGCCTCAGATTTACAACATGAAAACACGACCAACCTGCTCTCCAGGTTTTTGCAATGCCAAGGCAGAGAGAGAAGCATGAATACACAGCAGTGATAAGTGTGAATAGAAAAGGCTGGAGAAAATGCTGTGGGGTTGTGAAGAAGGGGGCCATGGTTCCAGCTGGCAGGATGAGAAGGTCGCACAGATGTGTGAGATTTCAGGGCACAATTATGGGATGCACAGGATTTCACTAAACAGACTGAGAGGAGAGACGGGGAGGGAATTCAGGCTTTGGGAACAGAGATACAAAAAGGGAAGAGAATCCAGGGAGTAATGCAGGATGTGTTTCAGCAAGGACAGGTAGGCCAGTGTGGCCTGGCCGTGGAGCACACTGTAGGAAGTGACAAGAGAAGAGTGTGGCAATGTGGTTGGAACCAAAGGCTCCAACTGTGGAGTGTTCATAAAGGTTTTCTTTTAAGCATATGAGTCACTGAAGGGCTGAAATGGCAGGGAAGAATGGTGATATTTGTATTTTGAAGGTGGATTCTGATAAAAAAATTGAAGTTCTAAGACTTCACCTAGGGAGGGTTTTAAAAAACCGATTCCTGAGCCCCATACAAGATTAATGCGGTAAGAATCTCTGAGGAGGATGCCCCAGGAATGGGTGTTCTATAAACACCTCAGATGATTTCTAACCACCCCCAGCTTTGTTGCGATATCACTAACATATAACTTTGTGTAAGTTTAAGGCATGCCATGCAATGATATGATATATGTGTGTATTGTGAAATGATTATCACAGTGAGCTTAGTTAACGCCTCCATTACCTCACCTAATTACCTTTTTGTGTGTGTGTTTGGTGAGAACATTTAAGATTTACTCTCTTGGCAACTTTCTATTGTGTAATACAGTGCTGTTGACTGCAGTCACCCTGATGGACATCAGATCCCCAGAACGGATACATCTTACAACTGCAAGTTTGTACCCTTTGACCAACATCTTTTGTCCTGTCCCGCAGCCTCTGGCCACCACCATTCTACTCCCTGTTTTTATGAATTCTAGGCTGTTTATGACCTTTTTAGATTCCTCATATAAATGAGATCATACAGTATTTTTCTTCTGTCCAACTTATTTCCCTAGCATAATGCTCTTACAGCTTTTGCCCATGTAGTTGCAAAAGGCAGGATTTCCTCCTTTTTCATGGCTGAATAATGTTCTGTTGTACACATGTACAGCTGGTTCTCCGTATCTACAGACTCCATATCCAGAGATGACAGAGGGTGGAACGTACCAGGTCATTTTATAAGGGACTTGAGCACCTGCAGATTTTCATGTCTGTGGTGTGGAACCAATCCCCTGAGGCTACTGAGGGATGATTATAGTACATTTTCTTTATCCATTCATCTGTTGATAGACATTTAGGAGGCTTCCGTGTCTGGACTATTGTCGATAATGCTGCAGTGAATGTGGGTGGGCAGGTATCTCTTTCAGGTAGTGATTTCATTTCCTTCCAAAACATGCCCATCAGGCAATTTCTTGTGCTGCCAGGATGGCAACTGTATGAAGACCTGTGTTATATTTATATTTATTTTAAGGGATAATGGGAGTGACAACAACTGAGATGCTGAGAGCCCCCATTAGGGAGCTGTCAGGGGTCCAGGTGAAGTCCTGCACTGGAGCAATGTTGATGGAGAGGAAGGGGCAGAGTCAAGAGCCACTTTGGAATAGAAGGGTTGGTAGCATGTTGGAGACCCTTTGGATATGGGGATGAGGAGGGAGTTAGTTGGAAGATGATCTGAAGGTGCTGCTCTGGGTGGCAGTGTGGATGGTGATGTTGCGAACCAGAGTAGGGAACACAGGAGGAGTGGGAGGTAGAGAATGGGATTCCCCTGCCTATTGGGGAAGTTGATTAAAGGGTGTTGCCAGAGGCAATAATGAATTCAGTTTAAGGTGTCTAATCTGGTTCCTTATTTTACCCATGAGGAAACTGAGGCTCAGAATGGTAAAGTGACTGATCTGAGGTCACAGAGCCAGGGGGTTCATAGAAAATCCTCTTGTTTCTATGTCTGTCTAGAAGATTCACTGCTTGGTTATATGACCACTGAGAGCATCTCTAAAGTACTAATTACCAAGTGAAAATATCATTAAATACACACTATGGCTGTGTTGCTTGCGTGTGTTTTTACCTGAGTCCATGACAGCAAACGGGCCACTTCAGGCAGTTGGAACAGAGGACCAGGTGTTGACTTAATGGTGATGTCATAGGGCTAGCAGGCATGAGAGCAGGAAGGGACCTTAGGGATCAGCCAGAACAACTTCGTTTTACAGTTGAGAAAACTGAGTCTCAGGGAGAGAAATACATTTGTCTAAGGCTCTCCGGTAACGAGGAATTAAAATTAAAATCTCTGTCTTCTGGCCTTTCGATATAGTGCCTCCTACAGTGAGGTTATCCAAACTGTTACTGCGGCCATTGTATTAACTTCGTGATTCAGTAGGTTGATTTGTTGTCTAACATCCCTCAAGGCTGAAAGCTGAATCACGAGCTATTATATACACATCTGCAGAGTGTGTTTAGAGACTGAGGGAAATGGGGACTTACATGGTGAATTGGATCATTTTCAGTACACATGCATCTCCTATGACACTTCTTAAGTTTTTCTAGGACAAAAATGTATATATTTGCAGCACAAAGCACAGAACCTGGATCATATTAGCTATTTAATAAGTGTGTGTCAAATAAGTGATTTAACCGCAATGGCATTTTTTGAACTGTAGTCTTTTTTAAAAAGGTAAAGAACCTATGATAGATTCATCAGGTCTCCACTTTGCCCACATGTAGGCTTTCGCTAAGAGCCACATGGTTCTCATTCTTTTATTAAGAAGCAACGGAGAGGGCTGTCAGCTGACAAAGGCAGGATAAAATGTGAGTGCTGGAACTGCCCTGGTCTGAATGTGACCTCTTGCTGGAACACCAGAACTACAAACTTCCCAAGTCTCCTGGCCCAGTGACCTCAATATACAAAGGTCTTTTCTTTCTAGAAACAAATCTTTTTCTCCTTGTTTTTGATCTGACACACATACCCTCACAAACTCAAACACACACACACACACACACACACACACACACACACTGTCCCTATGAAGGTATAAGCCTATAGTGTGCTTTTTTTTTTTTTTTGGCATAGTTTAAAAATGACCCTTTGCCATATATTTGAAATGTAAAATCTTTCTTCTTGAGGGCTGCCTTACTCTACTATGAAAAACGCAGACAAGAAGATTATTGAATAACCCATGACTTTGGCCTTCATCTGATTAGTTCTCTAAAAGGGATCATAAGACATCCTTAAAAAGCCTGGAGGCCTTCAGAGTCCTGAATGATCACAGAGGGCCTTTTTCTCCTCTCTTCCTGAAATGTCATGGCCACCTTGATCAGGATCAAAGGAAATCACTGTATGCATCAGGAACTAAAGAAAAGAAAAGAAATTTAAAACTCATTCAGGAAAAATGAAAGTTCATCTGTGGGTTGTGTGTCATATGAAGAGTGTTATACCACTTTCTTTCATTGACTAGATGACTGTGGGAAGTTTTTTAAATGCTGGTACAACCCATGTAAGAAATATTTTGGGATCGTCATGTCACGTGCTGGCCCTGACAAAGTGCTCTTCTTTTCAGTGATCCGTGCTTGAGCACACACACTCACACACTGGGACGAGCAGCCTTGACCTTCATGCATTTTCATTAAGTGCTTATGGGTCAGTTCCTCTTACAAACTGCAGTGTTAATAATGCCAGTGTGCATGCAACGTACAAGAGAGATTGGGTAACTTGAATTAGAACTCAGCATCCACAAACCTTGGGCTCAAAGTTAATTGTAAAGTGTTCTCACAGGTATGTTGCCCTATATGTTCTTAAGTACACAGCAATTTCAGCATTTTTTAAAGATAAGTTGACTTCTTCAATACACACCTAACTTTGTTTTAATTTCTAAAACTTTGTAAGACTCTGAACACAAAGAAATCCCCAAATCAGCATAAAAGACCTTTGTCTGGCATAATGCTTCTGGAGTTTGGGGTTCAGAAAATATAAGCCCAGTCTTCATCAGCACCTGTCTTCAATAGCTACCAGTGCACAGAGTTACAAGCATAGGATTTTATTCATTTTTGTTGATCAGCTGAAGTGCCTGTAATTTTCTGTCACAAACTCTGGTCTAGAACTCTGATTTCACCACCTTCATCATACTGTCTTTCAGAATTTTTAGCATGCTGGAGAGAGAGAGGGAAAACTCAAGTGCCAACTAACCGTAAGAGAGTATGCTGGGCGCTTTCTGCATGTTAATTCATTTCATCCACGTAATAACTCTGTGAGGTGTATATGATTACTACCACTTTGCAGATGAGGGAGGCTGAACTTCGTGTGTTTAAGAAATGTGCATTTACACCTGCATGCTCACAAGACAGGAAAGAGGAACATTTATGGGAGTTCCTCTTGTTACTCCTTTGTAGTTTGTGTCTGTCTAGTTTATTCCATGAGGAAGTTCAGCTTATTTGTTCCCATTTGAACTGCTTTGCCTCTGGAAATTTAAGTATATCTTGGAAGAAGGACATTTGTGGGCTGTTTTATCTGATGGTCATTGTGAGGAATGCGTCTGCTTTTATATGCTGTTGGAAAAAATAATAAGTGAGAAAAAATTCTTTGATGTTGGAATGCTTAAATATTGAGATGTTAAGTATCCTTTATCAGTGCTTAGTTTATAGGCAAATATAGGTAATTTCTGTGCACTTTTGTAAGATAACTAGAATTCGTATGGATATATGTCAGAAAAGATTGTTTGCAGAATAAATTGGGGAAATTATAAAAATACAACAGCTACAATACAGAAAAACAAAGAAATGTACATTTATAATTCAGTTAGAAAATTAAGAATGAGAGCAAAACTAATTCTAGCTGATTGGTCTAAACAAGATCAATCGATTGATCGATCTATCTATCTATCTGTCTGTCTATTTTTATGTCAGAGGGATTTCCTTATCCCAAGGATTGCAGACTGCTCAAGGGTATCGGCCATCTAGTTCACTGTCGTATTCCTAGCATGTAGCTCAGAGACCGACAGTGATGCATAAATGTCTGTTATCTATTCAGTTGGTATATTGACACTCCTGGTATCTAAACCTGGGGGAGAGACCATACAAGACTATGGTTCAGTACTTGAGAGTATTCAATGTTGGTAAATGACTATGCGCTCTGGATTCAAAAAGCTCAGATTTGAATTGTAACTTCTTAAGCTTTCCATCTGTGTGATTGGAACACGTTACTTAGCCTCTCTGTGGGGATAGTAATTGTACCTTCATGATTACTTATGGAAATCACATCTTTGATGGTTAGGGAACATACAGTAAATGCAAACCATTACTATTACCCTTAACTGGAGTTGACTGTGGATGCCTTTTTAACAGGCTAACCTACTGTCCCCACTAAAATGTACGTTCCAAGATGGTAGGATTTTCATGTTTTAATCATCGTATCCCAAGTATTTAGAACAGTGTTGTTCGGTAGGACATTCTACGATAATGGACGTGTTCTGTACTGGAGTTGTCTAACGCTGTAGCTACGAACCACTTCTTATTATTCAACACTTGAAATGTAGCTAGCTCATGTGACTGAGGAACTGAATTCTGAATTTCATTTAATTTTAATTAATTTAAACTGAAGGAACCATATGTGGCTAGTGGGATACTGTATTAGCACAGTTTTGGAATGTTACCTGGTGCACAGACATTTCAATAGTTATTAAATGAGTGAATCCCCTTGGGACTCAAAGATCAAAACCAGAGCTGCCGATTGTGTGTTTAGTACATTCTTCAAAGATAAGTAATGAAGCACTTTGCTGAGTGATCTGCTCATACTGGAAGCCTTATTCGAATCCCATATGTGATTCAGTTTACAATTGTGATAAGTTTTTGATTTCTATTGCTTTTTGGTGATAGGTCAAGAAAGATTTGGAAACATGACGAGAGTCTATTACCGAGAAGCCATGGGTGCCTTCATTGTCTTCGATGTCACCAGGCCAGCCACATTTGAAGCAGTGACAAAGTGGAAGAATGATTTGGACTCAAAGTTAAGTCTCCCTAATGGCAAACCAGTGTCAGTGGTTTTGTTGGCCAACAAATGTGACCAGGGGAAGGATGTGCTCATGAACAATGGCCTCAAGATGGACCAGTTCTGCAAGGAGCACGGGTTCGTAGGATGGTTTGAAACATCAGCAAAGGTAATGTGACCTTAAAGGGTAAACCTGTTGTAGGCAAGATCCACAAAGAAAATGGCTCTAATCACTGTCATTATAATCATGATAATAATATGTGTTCGTTTAGTGACTTACAGTTCCCAAACGGCTTTAAGCTCTTTCTCATTTCAAAGGGATGAGTGGAACTATTATCCACAATTTAAGATGACTGTGGCTAAGGCAGGAAAGCAACCTGAACATGATCACATTGATAATACGTAATAACTGTGTTCGTTTATTGAGTGCTTATGATGTGTCAGGTATGTTTTTTGTGCATTTTCTCATTTAGTCCTCACGACAACCCTATTAGGTACGTATGATTTTTGGAAAAGTGAAAGACTTGGGCCTCACCTTCAGTGTCACTGCTTCACTCAAGTATGAATTAGTTTACCCCATCAGCACTTAATGTGCTCTTCGGTATATCAGGAATTGTGCTTTGCCCTCGAGATGAAAAGATGGCAAGAACACAGAACTAGCACACTGGGAGTCCTGGAAGAGCGGGGTGAGAGAGTAGATGGCAGTGACAAATGTGGAGACATAGTGTGGCTTGGCTCTGCTCACTCTCCTGGGTGGCAGAGGAGCAGCGGGAAATGGGGCAGCGTCAGGGCTGGAGGATGCAGCGTCCCATGTGGCAGGTGGGGGTTTACACTTCCCATTATGCTCCACACTCTTGTCTGCCATGCCAGGGGCACGGATTTTGCTCTCCTCCCTTTTGCCTTGTTTACATTTTTGCATCTCAATATCAGAGAGAAATAGTTTCATCATGAATTTTGAAAATTAAAAAAAGCATAAGTAAGATAAAAATAAATGTTTTGCTGTATTTTTCTGATATCTTCTGTGCCTATAAATATGTATGTATGTTTTACATTATTAGGGTTGCATTAGGATGTAGTTTTACATCATGAGCTTTCCACTTATTTATTTGTGGAGCGCACATACTAAATACTTGTGGGGCACATGCACTGGGCTAGTTGTTCGGGATTCAGCAGTGAATAAGATAGGCATTGTGTCTGCACTGACGAAGTTCACACTTAGGACTTATGGTGAACATTTGAGGGCATCCTTAGAGAATGGCTTGAAAATATAACTTGAATGGACATCATTCAGATAGGCTGGGGAAGAGCCTCTGACTGGTTTTACCCCGGAGAGTGGGATGGTCAGAGTTGCCCGGGGGACTATGGAAAGGTAGACTGGAGGCAGGAGACCTGGAGACAGAGTGACGTAGTTACTGCCTTCCTGTGGGAAAATGACCAAGCCGCGAACTAAGGTAATAGCTTTAGAGATTAGAAAGAAAAACCTGGTCTGAGAATATCACTAAAGCGTCAGCACCAGCAGGAGTAAGCATGTGCTGGGCGTGGGGGCCATGGACCTGGAGAAGACGGTGCTGGTGCCCCGTGTACCAGCAGGGTCGGGATGCTCTCTGGTTGCAGCCGTTTCTTGGAGTCTCAATGCCTGCTTCTCTCCGTGCTCTAAGCTGGCCTTCTGTTGAGAAATTGTTACTTCTCAGTTCCTTGTTTTCCTTCTTGGGGACTTAGTGTGTTTGTATGTTTTTCCCCTTCTTTCCTTTTAAAATCCCTCGTTTCCCCCATTTTTTAATACTTCTCCTTTTATTTATTTATTTTTTTTACAATGTTGTGTTAATTTCCGGTGTGTAGCATAGTGATTCAGTTACATATATGTACATATTCCTTTTCATATTGTTTTTCATTATAGGCTATTACAGAGTATTGACTGTAGTTCCCTGTGCTGTACAGGATTTTTCCTTTGAGTCAGGACACAGTATCTGTCATTTTCTACTTCCTGGCTCTCATTGAACCTTTTTGGTTTGTTTGTTTACAGTATTTATTGCTGTAAACAGAGATTGATCAAGCAATACTCACAGATTGTGATTAAGTCACAGAAATCTAAGAAATGTTACTTTTTTTTATAGTCTGATTCTTAGACATTAGTCTGGCTTTTTAAAAAAAATTCCAAAATTTGGGTGAATCCATTTATTCCCCTGTTCTTTAGCCTCACATTCAATTTCATTCCACAGCTCCTACATATTTGTTCAAATTCCTTTCTTTCAAAAGAGTCACTCTCCAGCCCAGAAGCCTCCAGACACTGAGGAAAAAGAGTAGAATTTTGGAGAACTCCTTTTCTCCTTTAGTTACCTTCCACCTGGAAGGCACTCTGTATTGAATGACCCGTATTTGTATGAGGAGGGGAGTCTTCCATCATTTATTTGTTCATTCTTTCATTCAACAAATATTATTGAACACCTGCTACGTACCAGGCACTGGGAATAGAGAAATTTATAAAACAGACAGAATCCTGACTTCATGTATAACAATAACAACAACAAAACATAAGTGAAATATATGGGCTGTTGGATAGCCAGTACATGTTAGCAAGGAAAGAAAGAAAAGAAAGGAAGAGGCCTATGAATTGGTGGGCAGGGTTGAAACTGCTTGTGGGACAAAGGACGTCCTGCAGGTTTTCCTTCCCCTCACTCTGACATCCCTTGCACAGCCACTGCAGTGTCAGGCTCTGCTTAAGGGCATGATGTTCATTAACTTAAGGCCTGACTGACCCACTGCGTACTTAGATACAGGGTTTCTAATCCTCTAAATCCCTGCAAGTGTAAACTTTGAAGAGAAGCTTTGTGCAGAGAGAGGGTGGAGGGAATTCCACAACGCTCAAGTGCACCGAACGGCTAATGTGAGCACGAGGGTACAAGGCCTCATTGCAAAAGGTGGAACACACATCCAACATCTCTCCTCCCTCCAAACATACTGCTACTGAAATTGTCCTTCTGAATGTCTTAATCGTGAAAACTGCTTCCCGGGGGCTGGTTAGCGTTCAAAGTCATCTCCTAGGTGCGCAGGAACAGTACTACAGCACTGACAAGCCAGAGTGTCATATGTCAAACGGTTTTTTTTTTTTTTTTTAAAGATCTCTGATAAAGCTCTGCTTGCTTTCTGAGGATAGTATTTCAGCATTTACAAAACGGAGGCCCAGGTCAAACTGCCTGAAGCTAAGACGGTAGCATTGGGAACAGCTGCCAATTCATTCTTCGATTACATTTGGGATCAGGGAACATTTTCCATAAAGATCTTTCTCTTAGAAAGTGAATCTCCTAACAATCAGAGTCCTCTTCGTGTGACATTATAATCAGTCTGGTGATAAACATCTGATTTCCTTATTTTTTTTACATTTCCCGAACTTCTAATGAGCCAAAGATCACAACCTCTGGCTTTGTCCTCATGGACACACCCTGCAGAAGTCCTATGGGTATCACCATCAGCTTGGCCATGCCTGAGGCTGAAACTAGTAGGGGGTTAGAGGAGTCTGTCTGTCATTCAGACCAGCCTCCTTCTTCTGCTGACCCCCACCGCTCAGGGAAATTTACCCACTTGCTCTTCAGTCTTCTAAAGAACCTTTCCACCTGAATTTACATGCCTTAGTTCTGTTGCTGGAATAATCATGGTAGCCTCTGGCTGTGAATTAAGAGAGACAAAAAAATTAAATGTATGCGGACATCTCTGATTTTTTTATATCATCTTCAAATATTGGACCCAAAGGAAAGAAAAAAAAAAAAAAACCAGTCGCTCCTAAGTCAGGTTTTCTTTCATTTTCAGCCTTTGCATTCTTTCCCTTTCTGTGCCGTGTTTAGTTGAATTCCACCCAGGGGTTCACTAGGGCCAGATAATGAGTAACTGGGGTGATCATGTGCCCGTTTCCTGGAACATTCCTGGTTTATGTCCGCTACCTTAGTATCATTATTAATAACACCCCCATTTCAGGTCTGTAATTTAATTTACATTGTTAACCTATAAATCAGGGGCTCCAGTACATCTCACTGTCCACATTATACCTTAACTCTAACAACAGTGATTTTAAGCATTTCTGTGTCCAAGCTCAGTCTTCATAATATACTTTGGTAGATTTGTCTCTTTAAAATGAGCACCCTGGCCTGCTATTGTTAGTATATTCCCAAAATTGAGAATCTGGTCTTTTGGGCCCATCTCAATGGCTAATGGAGCCCCGCGACTTTGTGGCCCATTTGCCTGGTGCTTTCCTGGTGTCCACTGCCTGAATCTCCACCAGCTGCTCCTTTTGGCTTCACTCCATGGCCACTCCCAACCATCTTTTAGGGTTGCTGTGAACATCAAGTGACATATTATATGTGGGGGTCTCTGGATGTGTTATGTCTGACCCCACCACACGCACACACGCCGTATTATCACTGTTATCTGTTCCCGCAGCCCATCCGCTGGTCTGGGTGTCGCCGCCCATCCGTACCTGGCTCTGATGCTTATCATAGCTGCGCTCAGAGGAAGGGTCTGCTTCTGGATCTCAGCCCTTTCCAGGCTGCTCCATCTTGCTATGATGCTGTAGTGGTTCACAGGTGGCTGTGCTCAGGAACAGGACACCAGGAAGATGCCAGTGTAGGTGGGAAATAATGGAGCAAGTAGTACCTACCCAAGTGGTGACAGGAGCCTCAGTCACAGAAAGAACTGCAGTGCCTTATGCTCATGCAGCCTCCACCCGTGCCCTACTCCTGGCAGAGTTCCTTGTCTGTTTCTATCCTATTTACAGTGACTTTTAAGCCTACCCTCTGTTTCAGAATGTTCTGCGATCAATGGGTGCCCTGAGAAGAAGCTTTCACATTAAACTCCACCAAATTTTAGTCCCTTCCCTGAAGTTAAAAAGAAAAATGTTGATGTGTTTCCTGCTGAGGGAAGGAATATACTTAATAGTGTTCTCTGCAAGAAGTTACTTGTTTTTAGGGGGAGGAGTAGGTGTTTCACAGTGTAGTGGATATTTTTTGTGTGATTTGGCTTTCCAGTTACGGTTAAACACATTTGCTACTCTGGGGAATGTCTAGCCATGGGAGGTTCACCTCCCCAGGAAGAGCCCACAAAACTTTCTTCTTTTGCTTTCTTTGCAGCTAGATCCCAGACATATGACCTAAATTGCACAAATCACACTGCTTTAGAAGTGAGCCACTAGAGGAAGAAGGTACAATGCAGAACCTATTTCTTTTCTGAGGAGGGCGAAGGCAGAACAGGCCTCCGTCTTTGGGAGACAGCAGAGTTTGCAGATCCTGTGTTGGACACAGAAACAGGACCACTGCTGGCCCCAGGAACAGTTGCTTTCAAGTTGAGTTTCTGGGAGCTTTGCAGATTACAGGCCCTCGTACTCAGTGGTAGCTGGCAGCAGTGTCCTTATGACGCCTGTTCTATGTGGGATTTGGGTTTTTGGAAGCTGAGGTGCAATCCTGTTTCCCTAGACGACTGTTTCTGTAGCTTCCTGAGTAATTGTGCAAGCTACCCGACCTCCCTTGAATAAGCGATTTGCTGTTCAGCCAGCATCAGCTTCTGTATCTCGCATCTGAGAATCTGGCTTAATATTCACGGTCAATTGCATCGGAGAAAACCAACTTCACTGTCTCCCTTGCTGCAGGTCTTAAGCCTCTGACAGCCTATGTGCACGCTGAATCTCCAGTAATAACAATGGCTGTGTTTCTTGCTGTCTGCTATATGTCAACTTTGTGCAGAAAATTTTGTGTGTGAACTCATTCAATCCTTAGCATGATCCTATAGAGCAGGTATTATTATTATTATTATTACCATTTTAAAGGGAAAGAAAAGTTGAGGCTTAGGTGATTTGCCTAAAACTATATAGTTACTACCTTATTTCTTTGACTCTAGTATATACTTTTTGGCCCTTCCTCTGTTAACATTTCAAAATGAAGACATGTCCGCTAGTCAGCATGGATTTCTAAAATGATGGTGTATCCTGCAAAGAATGGCTTTTTTACTGTCTCTTTCAAAAAGACTATACCGTGCAGCAGTTTGTAAATGTTTTTGGCCACACAGAACACTTAAACGAATGGAAGGTGGCCTAGAATTCTCGTGTAAAGAGAAAGTTTTCTGCATTTTGCTGAGTTTAGTGAGCCTCTTTCATTATCATTATTATTTTTTAATTGCTCTGCAAGGTAAAATATGCAGCAGTTAAATGGCTAGTTTTCCAGAAGCTGCTTGAAGAGTAGGATCACACATCATTTCTTTTTATAGGCTTCTAGAAAATATGCAGTTAGAAATACAATGCATCTATCACAAACTGGAAATGCATAGATCATCGCCCTTGAGTATGAGTAGTTATTCTCATTCATTTTTTAATGGCTTGAGTATAGGACATCATTTTTTAAACATCCTTTTAGTTTTAAATTGGGTAGTAGGCCATCTCTGGTTATCCCAAATTTTTAAATGTCAAACCATGAAAAAATTCTTGAGAGTCACTGGTGTATTCATTGATTCCGTGCAATTTGTACTGAATGACTGTTCAGGTCTGTGCTGTGAACAATGTATATTAAGCCTTTTCTGGGTTCAGAGAATGCTATTAAGAGCCTGTTCTTCTTAAAATGCCAGAATTCCCTACGGGAAATAGATATGCCAGGCTTTAGGCATCCATCTCCAAAGACTTTAGATGGGATTGCAGGATGTAACTCCACTGACTTAATTGGGACACAGCACATTTAACCCTGTATTTTCAGCTGATCTGCTTAGAGCTGGTTGTACTTAGGGACACAAAAGGATGGGCCCAATCTAAAAATTCAAAATCAGAGCAAAGTTAGACGGTGTCATTTAAAGGAAATGATGGCAGTGTTTAATAGTCATGATCATTTAATATAATGACCACTAGTCTGTAGTACAACTATTTGAATTATCACTTCTGACAGATTCTTAATGCCCTGCGTGAAAAATGGAATCATTTGCCGAAACTGAGAATAGCTTAAGTACGAGAACCTCAAAGTCAAGCTACTCATCTGCTTACAGATCAGTATAAATTCAGAATAACATTTTAATTTTTATCTTTAGCTGTTCAGTTCTCCAGAGATTTTCAGGGTCTATGCTAGTAATTTGCTAGATAATCTGAGATCCAACTATGACAAAGACACTGTAGGAAAACAGACCCAGACCCTCAGAGGATATGACCGCGGCGGGTGTGTAGGAGGCCGGGTGTAGCACTTGTCGTCGTCTCCTGCAGGGGTCACATGTCCATCATAGCACAGGCCCTTCCTGCCTCCTGCTTAGACCATCGTAACCGTCTCCAGACCTTGCTCGTGGTAGTCTGTTTGGCATGGTGCTAAAAACTCAGCCTACCCAAGGCAAGGAATCACTTTGATTCCATCACTGCCTAGTTCAAGAATCTTCTGTAAGCTCTACTTCTTGATTCCAATTTAGACACCTTAGAACAGGGGTTAGCAGACTATGAACTGTGGGCCAAATGTGCCCCGCCCCTATTTAGTAAATAAAGTTTTATCCGAACACGGCCATGCTTGTTGGTTCACAGGTTAGCTAGGGCTGCTCTTCCACTACCCCTGCGGAGCTGAGTAGCTGCAAGAGAGGCTTGTGGCTTTCAAAGCCTGAGCTGTTCGCCATCTGATCTGGCCCTCTACTTTATTAAAGTTCACCACCGATGTTTTACAATAGCAATAGCTTCTTTTGAGCCAGGCAGTGTGCTAGTGGCGTTACATGCATTATCTCATCCTTCAAACTGTCTTGGAAGTTATTATTATTATTATTCCTGTTTTACGGATGAAGGGATTAAAGCTGAAATTGGAAAGCATAAATGACTAGCTAAAGATCTCACCGTTAGTTGGGATTTCAAGCCAGATGTGCTAAAAATACACCCAGTCACCCGACCGTGCTATCTTATAGCCTTTTCCAGTCTGGTCTTATTATATAACAAATATTTATTGAACAACCAATTCATGGTTGACCAGGGACTGGGATAGATATGAGACAGGAAGGAAGGGGACAGGGCACAACCATCAAAAGAATGACACAGCAATTAGCACCAAGATGGTAGAAGATGCAACTCCCAGTAGACTTTGAGCTTCATTATATGCTCGTTGCGATACACTAGCTGCTAAATGACACTCCCACAGGCACCATAAAATTTCCGAAGCTAATCACAAAAGGTCAAAAAGTGGGCAGTGGCCCAATTCCTGAGAATCCCAGCCCCATTCCCAAAGCAGTTGGAATAACCCTCCCATTTGTTAGCATATGGAGTTCCTGAGCCCATAAAAACTAACAACCCGGGACTTCATGGCCTTTCTCTTGCCTTTTGAAACGGCCCACACTCTGTCTATGGAGTGTGATTCTACTTTTAGTTTAAACTAAACACCCACCCCCATTCCTCGTGGCCTCTCTGGCCTTCTAAGATGGCCTGCACTCTGTCTGTGGAGTGTGTACCTCTCTGAATAAATCTACCTTTACTCACCTGTGGCTCACTCTTGAATTCTTTCCTGCATGAAGCCAAGGACCCTCACTTGATGGAGCGTGTCCCAGGGACTTGCCTGGGACCTGGGACGTGGCCATTCTCTTGCGCCCACTTTCCTGTGTCAGATAGATAAGCAAAAGGTGGCCCAGTCTCTAGAAGTTTAAAGTCTACTGACAGATACACAGATGCGTGAATGGGTCTTCCAGGAAACGCAGCAAAGCAGAACAGCTCGCTTGGAGTTACTGAAGGGGTGGAATGAGGAAGGGGCCTTTTCCCACACGGACACTGCCAGCCGCTTGCCTTTCCCTCATCTCTGTGCGTTTGTCCATGGTGTTCCCTTTGTATGGAATGCCCGAGGCAGTTAACACTGTTTATATTCCGTTGTGTCCCAACACGTCCAGCTTTGGGTGTGAGAGAGGAAAGCGAGAAAATCCCGTGGGTTTAGCAGGAGCGCCTTCAGCAACGAAGCATCAGTGGGCATAAGCCACCTCACTTTCCGGATGTCTTCTACGTCCCAGTGACTCATGAGAGCAGGCCTACGAGGAGCCTTTGTTCTCAGAGAGGATGAAGGCAGACCTCGCCCCTCCTCTAGAAGAGACCCAGTAAGGCACAAGGAGTGTTTTGTAAATGATTGTTTTCAGTATTCCTCAATTGTCGTTCTTAAGGGAGGGGTGACTTTGTCAATGTCTGGGAGTATTTTCGGTTGTCATAACTGACTGGGGAGAAGAGGGAGCTGCTGACATCAAGTGAGTGGAGGCCAGGGATGCTGCTAAACACCCTGTGGTGCACAGCACACACCTTCCCAACTCCCACTCCCAAAAAGGAATTACTTGGCCCCAAATATCAATAGCAGTGAGGCTGAGAAACCCCAGACGCCATGCTTTCTCTTAGAATTTTCTAAATGCTCTAAGGAGAAGGCACTAAGTGAATAAAAGATCCTGTTCGTTGGTTGGCACCTTTAAGAAAAATTAAGTAGGGTGGACTTTTGACTTTTGTATGTTTACCAAGAAGCTGTTGAGTCTTTGGGTTCAGGCTTCTCTAGCCTATTAAGGATTCCCTGCCTGAGGGGTCGATGCTAAGGACCTCGTTTGACGCATAGCAGAGTTTTGCCTCCTATGGTCCCCACCCATCTAATACTTTCATCTTAATTTTAGTATTTCCAGTTCTCACCTCCATGCCTTTTCACATGCAGTTCCTTCTGACTAGAATATTCTTCTCCCACCTTTGTCTTAGGAAATTCCAGATTTTCCATGTCTTTGTTCTCCTCCTACTCACACCGTACAGCCCCTCAGATTTCCATAAGGGACTTTGTCTCTCCCACCCACGTGCCTGGCACCACCTAGGAGATGTCTGTATGTCGGACCAGCTCATATTACATGGCTCAGCCTGCTCCTCTGATAAATGGGTGCTATCATGGAAAGATGACACAGCTTGTGTGTCTCTCTGAGTGACTGTGTCTTTTTGACCCCAGAAAAACAACCCTTTCCCCAGCTGGACCCAGGTTGTAGGATCACCATGCACTTCTGAACCTGAGATAGGACCCTGAGAAGCACGGAGGGGCACTTTGGCAGAGCATGGCGAGCGTGGGCTTGGGTGCTAGGTAGATAGGGGTCAGAATCTTTCCTCGGGCACGAAACTGGGTGGCTTTGGGCCAAACCCTTAATCATGCCAAGCCTCCATTTCTCATATGAAAAATGGGCTTAATACTTTATAGGGTTGTTATAAGAATCAGTGTTAATATCTGCCAGATGCGTGGAAGATTAGTGTGCAATAAGTGACTCGTCTGTCTAAAAAAAAAATACACATTTATGCAAAAATTGCCCACAATTTCAGAGGCTTCCCAGGCAGTCCTGCCCACTGAAGCCAGGACCCTGTTTAAGCCAGACCATAGTGCCTTCAATTGCTTGATTCCTCTGGCACCGTTAGGAAAATGTGTTAAGAGTTAGGGGATTCCTGAAGAAAAAGTTCTGTGTAGCTAGAGCAGGGATTTTTTGTTGGGGTAGAGTATCAGAATCAGGAAGAAGGGAGCGAGGAGCTTTTTAAACAAAACTCTCTCCTCACGTTTTTGCAGAATGCCTCTGTCGAGGGTGCACTGCTCTCCACCGGTCCCTTCGAGGATCACTGTGTGTACTGAGAGATGTTGCCCCCTGTGAGTGTGCTGCACTTTTGCCTAGTGTGGAGACAGGAAACAAACGCGGGAAAATGATGAGCTTGGTTAGAGGAAGATTGGAGAGTGAAGGGAAGGAGGAATAAGCTCTATTCTAAAGGGCAGAAGAAGGATTTGGAAGGACTTGCTGAGTTTCCTGGTGCTGTCTAAAAATGGGAGCCAGAGTTACAGGCAGGGAGCGTCTGAAATCTTTGTCAAATTTCCGTGTTTGCACTTCTCAAAACTCCTGTCCTAGCCTCTCAATCATAATTATTTCTGTGAAAATCTCTGAAGGAAAAAAGGCCTCTGTGTCTGTCTCTCAGAATCTCAAGGAGGGAGGATGCTCCTGAGGTTCTGTGCTTTCTTGAGCAGCAGCAGCAGCAGCAGCAGCAGCAGCAGAGATGAGCTATGTGGAAAAGTGTAGGTGATGAAGGATGGAAAAAGCAAGCAGAATCCTGGTGCCTTTGGGAAAGAAAATATTGCCTGGGTGTAGTGGGGTGCAGACCTTGACAGAATATGGTCTCTGGTCTTCACTAGTAGACCATCACTCCCGCTCCCAGACTCAGGGAATGATGAGCTACAACCAGACCCTGCTGTCCTCCTGGATCTCTTCCTCCAGCCGGGACTCCTTCCCCAAACTTCAGACTTCCATGTCCCTCTGGGTCTCTACCTAGATATCACCCAGACAACTCTTTAAACTCAATATGTCAGAAACTGAATTCGTTAGCTTTTCTGCAAATCAGATTATCCGATTTGGAGAACTCACGTCCATCCAGACATCCAAGCCTGACACCCACAGAACGGGGTTACTCATCCTTCAGAAACCGCAAGTTCCTGGGCATAGAAAACCCCCATAGTTAGGCTCTTCTCTGCCTCTTCAGGTCTGCCCCTGGTTACTCTGTCCCTGCATTTATCCCCTAGTGATACTAACGTGCATCAAGTCCCCTGTTCACATCTCGGGAGGCCCCCTTCCTGGAACATGCCTCCTACAGTTGTTCACCTGTTTTTCACTCTACCTCCAGGCTCAAGCATCATCTGTCACCGACTCTCAGGTAGTCTCCCTTATCTCTTACCACATTATGCTAAACTTCTTTGTGGGCGCTGCACTGTGAAATCCTCCTGGTTACCCACCAGCACATTGGCTTGTACGTGGCAGGTGATCACTTGATTAATGTTTACTGGATGGAAGAGAAGGGTTTGCTGCACTGCTTTTCAAGCACTTATTTGGAGGATTCTTTTCTCTGCCCTTTGTGGGGGTATTTCTGTCCTTAGAAAACTGTGCAGAAGCAGAAAAATTAATTTACTGCTGTATTTCCCAGGAGGATTCCACATTATGTAAGTCCTTTCATCCAGAAAGCTCTCTAGACACTTCGCACAGCAGGGAGATTGCAGTGCCCCACAGTGCGGAGGGGGAAGGAGAGAAGAAAAATGAAGATGAGGGAAGCAGCCCCCGCTTAGTGCTTTGGGCCCAGACTGGTGAGTCCACATAGCATCCTGCAAGAATCTACCATCAGCCTCTGGGTTTTATTAGCCAGCCTATTCCTCCTTCACTCTCCAGAACAAGAATTTAGCAGTTTCCTTCTCACTGAAATGCTCACAATCTTACTTCACATGTGTCTCTCCTTTGTTTCAAACCCTGTCATTTAAGCCACACACAGTGAATATCGTATTTGTCTTTTTTTTTCACTAGTAAAGAAATGGAGTTCCAGGGAAGCTTTTCAGTGATTTCCACTGGAGAAACCTGGACTTCAGATCTTGTCCAGAATTCTATCCAATGACTTGATTCTTTCTTTTTAATTTTTTTTTATTTTTAATTTTTTGGGGGGAGGTAATTAGGTTTTACTTATTTATTTATTTTTGGAGGAGTCACTGGGGATTGAACCCAGGACCTTGTGTATGCTAAGCACGCACTCTACCACTGAGCTGTCTCCTCCCCACGATGGTGTGATTCTTGAAGAGTTGTACAGCAGGGATGCATGAATTGCTGGTTAAAATTCAGGTGCCTCAGCCCTACTCCAGGTGTCTGGAGGGGCATAGAATGTATGTATTTGGAAAACAGTCCGTTGGTGATTTTAATGTGATCCCTGATTCAGACGCATCGTGTTAGACTTTGTTCACTCAGTCACTCGTTCGTTCATTCATTCATTCCTGATGTATTCCTTGAATACCTACTATGTATTCATGTAGGCACTTTGCTAAGCACTGAGGTGCCGGTGATAAAGGGCACAGTATCCCCCCATTAAGAAGTTCTCAGTCTCTTGGAAGAAAATCCGTATAAACAAATAATTACAATTCAGTGTGAACTTCCTGGTTATTTCTTTGATGGTTTTCTTACCCCCTCCACATTTTTTTTGTTCTTTCTTTATGGAACTTCTAGTTTGCTGTAACTTTTTGAGTTGAGCCAGTGAACCTACTATGCTTTCTCTTTTTCTCATATTTCCAACGTTGCAATTTTTATTTTATTCTTTTATTTTTTGACTTCATTTCTACTCTTCTATTGTAATTTTTAATTTCAGCAGTCATAGTTTTAATTTTGAAGAGATTTCTTATTCTCTGATTGTTCTTTTCTGTAGCATACTTTTCTTAGTTATGAATATAAAAAGTGATACAAATGAATTTATTTACAAAACAGAAACAGACTCGCAGACAGAGGAAACAATCTTATCGTTACCAAAGGGGAAGGCCGGGGAGGGATGAATTAGAAATTTGGGGTGAACAGATACTAAGTTCTCTGATTATCCATATCTCCCTCTACGTATCCTTTAGACCACGATGTGTGCATCCTCTTCTCCATTACTTTCAGAGATCTAACAATGTGTTGAAATCTCTTGGAGGCTGATGCACATTTTCTTATTCTTTTAATTTCTGAGATTCTATTTGAAGTATTTTGTTCCTTTGAAATCATTTTTCCAGAGGTTTGGTAAAGAAAGGAAATAAATATATTCTCTCAGTCTGCCATCTTTAACTGGAAGGTGCCCATGGTCTTTGACCTTCTGGTAATTGTCTACTTTATTTCCAACTCAGTCTTAGTCATTATGTAACTTAATTCATTCCAGTTTATTTTACGATTAGGATTATTTTATCTTCATCTTACAATGTGGACACCAAAGTCCAGCAGGATTTCAGTAACTTCCCCAAAGGAGTACCAGGGCTAGGATTTAAACTCCGGTCTGACTGATCCCAGACCTTCCTGGTGCTTTGTGTCCCAGCTTTCTACTTTTGAAAGGAAAACAAAGGGCAAAGGCTGTCTCCTCTGTCAGAACCACGGTCAAGCCCTTCTGGAAAGGGTTGCTTCCTTGCTTCAGGAGGGGTTTTGCTACTAAGACATGTTTGCCTGCTCCCTCCCTGTGCTACGTCTTTACTTCTTTTTTTTCAGTGTTGATTTGTTTGTCCCTACTTTGTGATCCTTTACCTTCTTTGATGCATCTTGTATGCCATCTCTGGAGCATCCCTGGATCTGTGGCAACAGCCCTGCTCTCTCGAGGCCTTCTGTTCATCTCCCTCTGCTTCGCTGACTAGCGAGGTATTGATTTCTTGGGAGAACCTGCTGGGATTCGGGGGAGGGGGAATCAATCACCCACTAGACTTGAGGGGGAAGCAGCAGCCACCGCCTCTCAGGAGCCTGTCCTCTGGCCTGACGTGCTGGGGCCCTGCTCAGAGACAAGGCGAGCCCGGCGTGTCCAGGGGGATTCTGCAGTGATTAGACTGTTCCAGGAATAAAGCAGCAAAGTCACTGACGGAAAAATCAAGAGCTGCGAACCCATGTCCTTGAACTAAACAGAGTGGAGTCGTCTCTTGAGAATAAGTTTGCCTGTCACAGGTTGCTTCAGGGGAAGGAAGTCCTCTGTTGAGAACATTTCTGATTCTCGGTCACTCTGAATGCTCTAGCCGAGGCACAATCTTTGTGAACCGCAAGGCAAATCATTTAGCTTTCACGCTCTCCGGGTTCCCCAAAATGAGAGAGAGGGTGTCGGCAGTGGGTACCTAGCATTGTGTGTGCAGAGTGTTTCTGAAACATTGGGTGTAAATCCCCTTTTTTTAAAATGTGACCTCAAGGGGCTCATTGTGGCAGCTCTCTCTGGGTGAGCCCTTTTGAAAAGGAAGAGTTCCTTTGGAAAGAGAATTAGCACTGTCTGGTTCATCTGGTTATAAGTGTAGGTCTTATGTCTCAGATTTTTGTAAAGAAGGACAGACATGAGCAGTAAATTCGAATTATGAAAGTCTAAAGAGGTCTCGTGTTACCGCTGCGATAGAAACCCGCCCTCAGTCCCCCACTTATCATGTCGTACGTCTTCTACCGCTGCAGGGAAACACAGGAAAATTAGATTTGGAGAGCACTTCAAAGTCATCTTGTTGTCTAACCCATTATTTTATGGTTTCATTTATTCATTCTACACATATTCATGGAGTGCCTCTTTTCCATGGGACAGACATCGTGTTAGGCTCCAGAACTACACCTGGACAAAACAGAGACAATCCTTGCCTTCCTGGCGCCTGCATTGTAGGGGTGGAGACAGATAATGGAGTGATAAGTAAGTGCGCTATATAGCTTGTCAGGTGGAACTAAGTGCTAGGCAGACAATTAACACGGGAAGGAGTCTAGAGCTGGAGTGGCATATATGCATGGGATGTAGGGGGGAGGTCAAAGAGAGGGGAGCAATTTTAGACAGCTGACCTGGGAAGGTTTCAAGTTTTTTTTTTTTTTTTCTTTTTAATTGAGGCCTAGTCTCACTCAGGTATTTTTTTAAATTAAAGATTTGAAAGAGGGACAGTACTGAGCCATATAGACTTCTGGGAGGGGAATGGTCCAGGAAGAGAGTATAGTATGTGCAGAGGCCCCATGGCATGAACTGATAGCTGTGCTTTACTAGGACAACAGAGATGAGGTAAGAGAGGTGATGGGGACGTGTTCAATCTTTAGAACGTTGTAACAATGTTGGGTTTTGCTCTGCGTGAGATGGAAAGATATTGGGTGTTATCAGAGATGAAATATGATTTGACTTAAACAGCCATTCTTGTGGTTATAGTGCACTTGGACTGTAGTGGGAAAGGTTGGAAGCAGAAGATCAGCTAGGACTCCACTGCAGAAAAGTTGCAGGAAGTAATTAAATTCAGTGTGTATTTCTGAACATACGGCAGACAGGATTTCCTGATGATCTGGATGAAGGTTATGAGAGAAAGAGGATATGGGGATGGCTCTACAGTTCTTGTCCTGAGCAACTGGAAAAGTGGAGTTGCCACTTTCTGAGCTTGGGGTCCTGAGATGTGGATGGGTCAGGGGGGAAAGCGGTCAGGATTCAGTTTTGTGTATGTGAAAATCGATAAGACATCAAAGAGCAGATGTCAAGTAGGTAATTGTGTTTGATTCGGGAGTACAGGAGCAAAGTCCAGGCTGCAGGTAAGAGGACCAAGGACTGATCTCTGAGCACTCCCAGCATTTAGACAAGAAAATGAGGCTACAGAGAGAGGAAGTAGCAGGGGGAATAAGTATTTTGCAAAAGAGCTGAGACTGGAACACAATGGACTCTTCTCAGTGTACAATCCTAATACGATTACATTTTTCATTAGCCTGCGCTTCCATCTTCCTTGCCTGTGCTCTTCATCTCAGGAGTACAGTGGGGAGATGCTAGACAAGGAAAAAAAACAAAGAATAGATTGCATAACATCGGCACTCTCTCTAAATCATCAAATAGCAGATTTATTCACTGTTTCTGCAAGTTAGTGGGTCTGAAAATCAAAGTAGGCAGGTAAGAAGACTAAGTGATCATCTCCCTCTGTGCTGTCGACAGTGCACTTCCTTTTAAGTTGCCAGTAGTTCTTTCATAGGTCAGAGGTGGCTAGGGTATGACTGGAACATGGCTTTCACAGGGTTTTAGAGTGGTTGGAGATATTTAAATTTAACTCTAAGAGCAATTATACAAATTTAAGTTTCAGGTCTATGAAAGGGCCAAAATATTTAGAAACCTTGTAAATTAACTTCATCATGTAGATTGAAAGTCAACTTTTGTGACTTGCCAAGAATGATCAAAATGATAATAGTTAACATTTGTATAGTGCTTTCAAATTTAGAATGTTTCCAACATCTATGTTTCTTGTTTGGCTTTCACAAATCCCCAGTACAGAATGACTTTTCACTCTTTTGTAAGACTTCTCTTTGTTAAGAACTCCAGCCTGTTGTTTGTGTGAAATGGCTTTAGGAGTCCTTCCCACCCTGGTCCCCCTACCTGGATACCCTGTAATCTGTCCATATGCCTTTTTCTCAGTGTAGGAACCAGATCTGCTGACAACATACCACATGTAGATGACCAGAGCCTGGTATAATGAGGCTTTAACATACCTTGCCTGGGTCACATTTTTATTTTAGATAGTATTGTACTGTACTTATTTCTTTTAACAGTTGGATCAAACTGTTGACACATGCTGCACTCATGGTTATCTAAAAGCCCTCCCCACTTTTGTGCAAATAATACACTGCCAAATAAGGTCTCATGCATGTAAGCTATTGACAATTTGAACCAAAGTGTAGGATTTTACATTAATGTTTATTAAAATTTATTCTGAGGCTTTCATCTATGATTCCAGTTTCATTTTTTAAAATAAAAAAAGAATTTTTGGCAGGGGTAATTAGGTTTATTTACTTATCTACTTACTAAATGGAGGTACCAGAGATTGAACCCAGGACCTCGTGCATGCTAAGCATGCACTCTACCACCGAGCTATACCCTCCCCTGTCCAGATTCATTTTTAATCTATTGTTTTGCTTATCAAAGTAAAATTTCAGTTTCAGTTAGGGTTATGTCCATCTGTTACCCCAAAACGTAAAGAACCCAGTTCTCGTCATGCCCGAAAGGCAAGTTTACAGTCAGCAGATGGTGCGTTGTGTAACAAATGGTTTTAAAATATTTATTTAAAAAAAGGAAAAGTACACCTCCAAGAATGGGAGGCGGGCGGATCTAAGGGAGGAAAAGCTGTGGCTTTTGTCTCCCCTTCCCTTATATCCTCACTTAGAGGTGGTCTTTTGATTGATCGGCAGCTCTTGTCCCTGGAATGCTTAGTCATGTTTGGCTCCTTTTGCGCATGTCCTCACCCACGGCGTATACAGAAGAATCCATGGGGTGTGGGGCCCAAACCACAATGTTAATTATAACACAGTGAACGTTGGGTCATGTCCCATTAAGTCCTTTCTGCTACCCCGCAGCTGTGGCTGTCGGGTTTTAACCAGTTTCTGGCTGGCACTCATTTAGAAGAAATAAAGTCCCTTTATGCTGGAGGCGAGTGTAACACCATCTCCCGGACCACCCTCCCTCTCCTCCACCTGTCTGCCCGGTGTTCCCACCTATCTAACTACCTAACATGTCTACATTTGAAAGAGTCCAAAAACATGACAGCTGACCTAGAGGCTGACTTCAGTTCCCAGCCACGTGGCCTTGTCGCAGCATGGCGGGAGGAGGGTCTCTTCCCAGTCCACAGTGGAGCCTTACAGAAGGCAGCAGTCAAGGGAGTGACTGTTCCATCCTGTTTACAGGCCCCATCTACACTCGGTGGTCATGTGCCCCAGGAGCTGGGAGTCATAGGGACAGCCTGGATTTCAGCCTGCCGTACTGGTTTCTAGCCAGGAACACGTCTTCTGGAAAGGTGAAGAGCAAAAGGCATGTAACAACTGAGTCTGCCCCCTCTCTTTTTTAAAGTTTAGAAAATAAGTTTTACTAGAAGCCCCACCCAGCTGCTTCCACTTCTGTTTCATTAGCCTCAACTACCTTTAGCACAGGGAAACCAGGGAAATCAAGTTGGGGCTACCGATACATGATCGGGATTCTGTTAGAAAGGAAGAGGAGATGTTGCATATGCTGTAAATAGAATAGTCAGGGTATGAATGGAAATGCCAAATGGAGAAAATAAATCTTTAGGAAAAGTGGAAGTTAATAATGAAAAAGAAAATCACAAAAACGCTCCCACACAGGATTGATCACTGTTGACATTGTCATATCTCTTAATTACATCATATTATATGCAATTTTTAAATTTATCATGAGAATTTTTTCATGCTAAGCTCTTTGTAAATATAATTTTAATAACAGAATAATATTTATATTAATTATTTTAATATTAATAACAGAATATTTAATATCAGAAGGATATACTATAGTATCTCCTATAATTAATCCTACACTTGAGTAGTTTTCAGTGTTCACTATTAAAAATGATGTCATAATGAGTACTTTTTGCATAAAATATTTTGTACATTTAAGACTATATTATTAGGCTTTATTCTTAGTAGAATTACTGGATCAGAAGGAATGGATATTTTTTATGGTTATTGTTATACAATTTCATATCCATTTTCCAAAATGATGAACTAATTTATATTTGCCAACAATAAGTAGAAGTGTTCGTATCCATATGAGAATACTGTAAAATCCCAATTTCATCATCATGTCAGTTCTGCTTCTTGCCTTTGTGTCTAACAAAAATTTGCTAAGTATGCCTTTTATGACTTCCTCCAAATTTTGGGTAAAAAATGAGGTTAATTCCTCATGAGGTCAGAGGTTTGAGCTCTGTGCCACTGACTTAGTAAGTACTCTTGTTTAATGTAAATAAATAATGAGTAGTCCTTGGGGACCATTTGAGTCAATGAAATCTACCCATTCTACTTTGAAGCCAACCAATAGCCACCTTGTCCACAGAAGATTATGGGGGGGTGTTAAAGGTAAGACGTGACAGGCAGTCTCCTGATCGTCCAATCTGAAATCCTTATTACAGAAGAAAACCAAGTTAGTTTGTTGTTAGGTCTGCCTTCTCTGTGTCACCTGACAACCTCACACCATATTCTTCAAGAACAAGTCTGCCTCTTTGTGACAATACTTTGCTCTGAATAAACCCCTACACTGTCTTTTTCTGCCTTTAGCATTTTCCCAGGCATGTTCTTAGACTTGAGCTTCCTGACCCGATCTGGATGAGTTCAGACCACCCTTGAGTCTGTTCTGAGCTCATATCCCTTCTCCTTCTGTCTTTTGTATGTGTTATTTTTAAACCTGATTTTACCTGAGATATTCCTGTAGTCAAACATTTTTTTTAAGATCTCTTTCCTCTTTCTTCTTCATTGGGTTACTCATCATTGTACAGTTAGAATTTCTGTTTCTGAGCTTCCTCTCCTTTTTTTTTTTTTTCTCCTAGACAATATTTTGGCTTGTTTTTCATATGTGAGGAAAACCGACATAACTTTCCATTCATTCTTATCTATTTCTATCTTACAGTTCATGAAATATTTATAGATAGTGTCTCTCCTTCCTGTTGTATGGGCTTCAGAGGTATTAGGGCTTCTTACACTGTTCATAGTTCAAAATTAATCACTTATTTTCTTTGTTCCATTCCTTTGAATGTGATTATTAAAAAACACAAACTCCTTATGAAGAACTTATAAAAGAACCAGAATTATAAATTAGAAGATTAAAATGATGTGAAATCAAACCACCAATTGATTTCACTGTTAACATTTGGTCTGCTTCCTTCTAATCAGAAATACATATATATTTAAAAGAATTCCACCTACCTCTTTTAAGTCATATTTATCCTTTAAGTGTCAGCCCATAGAACTGACTTACTAGCTATAGACCTAAAGCTGCATATACATAATACCAGAAGGAGGAGGAAGAGAAAAGTAAAAGGTACCCAGGGTCAGTTAAAAGAGGTAAATCGTCTTCTGAATAATATTTTATAATGCAAGAAAACACGTAATACATCTTAAGTTGTTCTCATGAACAAAGTCGATATTTTTAAAGTTTACATTTGAAGCAGAAACGTCCCTTATCTGGCAACGTTATTGTCTTCTTGAATCTATTTAATTCAGTAGAATTCTGTATGAACAAGCAGAAAATCAGAATTGAGGTTGTTTTAAGCCCTAAGAAACCTCTTTTTTTCCTTGAAAAATTTATTAAGCAACTGCTTTAAGCCTTTCTGAAGAGGTACTTCTTTTTAGGTCATTTATGTTTCAGCTCTGCTTTCCTCTTTTTGTATGTCCAATATAAGATCCTGAATCATCCACTTATTGTGCACATGTTGAAGTTATCAGATGCCACTGGATGTGTCTCAGTTTCAGGATGCATAACTCGGTGGGAAAATAGTTTTCTGTTTCTTTTTTGAATCATACATTGCTTGTATGTGTCTAAAATGTTAATGCACACACCTGCATTGGTGTAGATGACAGTGAATGTCCACAAAAAGGGACAGTAAACAAGGGAGGGTTCCTGATTCTTGCCGTGATTCCTCCCTGGCCAGTTCTGTGCTCTCACCCCCGAGCCATTCCCTTCAGCTCTCCCTACAGGTTGCCCCAGTGAAAGTGTTCAGCTCCTCCTTACTCTGTCTCTGAAGTCAGAGTAATCAGCTGATAGTGTCCACATGACCTAAGGAGGCCCCTCCTAGTACCATTTCTCTCCTGGACTTAGAGTTGCTTGAGTCTCAAGTGTGAACATGTGACTGAAGCCAAACTCATCAGAGCCCTTCCCTGAGTTTGGGGATAGGAGGCCCTTTCTCATGGGTGGCAAAGCTACGCGTATGGGTATAAGCCCAGCGACTCTTTATATGCAAAAAGCTGTGAGGCAGATAGAGGAAATTAAGCTGACCTGATGGTGTTGGAAAGTCTGATTTCATTTCCTATGATCTTGGCAGTGGCCTGAATCTTTTAGCAATTCTGTCACTCCTGGGAGCTACCCTCCCAATGACCTAGGCAATTCAATGGGTTTCTGATTTTTTGCAACCAAAAACGTACAGCTAATCATGTAGATGGAGCACCCTCGCTCTAGTAAATGACTGGTTAAATAGACGTCTTACAATTAAGCTCTCAATTTGAGAAATGTTCCCCATTAAGGGAGCATTATTCTTAGGACTCTCACAAGTTTAACTACATTAGTCAAGAGCTGGGGGTAGTCTTAAGAGTCAGCGTCAGTCCTGTACGGAAAAAGGCAGAAGATAAATTCTCTCCTTCTGCACCTGATGAAACCCATGCCACAGCAAAGACTTGATCTGTTTATAATGACTGTACTAACTTGTAGCAACATCAAGGCCAGGACCCAGGTCCCTTAATTCTCTGTCTAAAGCCTTCCTGAGTGTACAGGAACTTCACTATAATAGATTTCAACGTAGAGCAGCTCACAATATTTTTCTGATTTTTAATTGGTATTAGTCCTTTTTTCTTTCCCTTTCACGGGCTGCTTCATTCATAAGTTACTTGTTGAGCATGTACGTGCCAACAGGCCCTGTGTAAGCTGCTGGTAACACTCCAAGCACAAAAAAGTGCCACTTCTGCTTTCAAGAAGTTTACTATCTAGGAAGAAGATAAATTTCTAAAGTCGTTGCAATCGTGCATGTGTGAAGTTACTCTAGGGAACAGCTATGGAAGCACTAAGAGCTCTACCCGACCCAACCTAGCTCAGGTTGGGGTGGGGCGTTGCTCAGAAGAGGCCGCCAGAGGGGGTAAGGTCAGGACCCATCAGGCCCGCTGTTTCCAATTTTGTTATGAACATTATCTCATTCTGCTCTGTTAAAGTCATGTTAAAAACAAATAAACAAACAAAAAACTCATGTACTTCTTTTCAGACAGGTCTCAGAAAAATGGAGGAAGGTAAAAAATGGAGGTAGTACTACCTAGGTAAGGATATAAAAAAAAAAAAACCAAAAGTACAATACAAAATTAGTTAATAAGTGTCTTTATTCACCCACACCCGCAACTGCCATCCACAGCCACTCCCATTTATCCCACCACTACTCCTGATCAAAAGTTGCCAAGTTGTGCAAAGAGGAACACCAGCCCTGTGAGCCAGAGCAGGAGATAAGAGTTCTGTAATCAGATAAGTTTATGAAAACTGCACATTCTCTACTTGGAGATGAGAGGGGGAAAGGAACAGATGGCTTCTCTCCAAGCCTCGCATGCCAACCTGAGTCTGCCTTTTCTTGACTCACATGCTATTGTTGAGGGTCTGCCTCTTCTGCTCCCAGTTCTGCTGTGTTGCTCCCGTTCCCCTCATGCCCTCCCTCCATGATGCTAAACCTCTTCTCCATTTAATGCAAGAAGTTCAATCACATGCCACATTCTGTGAGCGTCTAGGACTCTGAGGAATCCTGTGACAAAGAAACATTTTGAATTATTTTTAACTTAACATTCCTAAAGTTATTTAACCATACAATGCCCTTTTTCTCCCTGTACCATCTTACGAAACTTCAGAACCCACTTTGAGATATTTTACTCTAACAAAGAATTATGTTTGTCCCTCCAAACATTCTTACGTAAAACTTAATAATCATACTTATGCAATGTTGTATTGTTTCCTAAGTGTCGTATTTTCTTTTCAGGATCTCTTGTATGCCTACACTATGGCTGAGTTCTTTCAAATTTCTCATCTCATTTTATACACATTCTCAACAACCTTGTGAGGTTGGCATTATTTTTATCACTGATTACAGGTAAAGGAGTTGGGGCTCAGAGAGAACTTATGGTGGCTTCCCTGAGGTTCCCCAGCTAGCACTGGCAGAGCTAGGAGAATTCTGAGTCTTTCTACTGCACCTATTCTCTTGAACAAATACGCAGATAATAAAAACTCAAAATGACGGGACAATTCTGAAACTGGACGGTGTACCTGAATTTCATCCAAAAGTTCAAAGCAGAATAAGACGAAATCCTTGTGAATCAGTGAGATGTCAGCAGCTAAATTCTTCCAAGTGAGGTATGTTTGCTCTAGATGGGCAGGGGACCTACGGATGGAGATGGAATAAGAATAACCCAAGCAGAGCACACTGAGGGAATGGCCTGTGGCTTAGTTTAGTTGGAACTTAGCCAAGTAAGATGAGCCAGTGCAGATGAGACAGGAGAGTTGAGTCGTGGCCATACTGGTTGGCCCTCAGTGTAGTCATCTGCATTGATTCTGAGTAGGCAATGTGAGCCAATAAAGGCTTTTCTGAGCTGGGAATGGGGGTGAGGCATGACCGTCCCTACACTGTAATTAGAGTAGTTGGGAGACAGTCTGGCAGGAAATCGGAGGACGATTGCCAGGGGAGGAGGATGGAGGCACATGACCAGAGAGGAGGCTACACAGGGCCCGACTTAGGGTGAAATGTCCGCTTGATTGTGAGCAAGGAGCGTACCACCACCAGAATCTCTCAGCAGAGGCAGAGGAGGCCTCGCCTAATAAGATAATCAGATCATGGCTGACTCCAGAGTGTGTTAAAGCCCAGAGTGCGAAGACTTTGATGAATAGTGCCTGGTCCATGGAAAGTGCTCAACGATTATTTGCGGAATAATGAATTATTTCATTTAGTCACATGCTATTTCAATATTACATGATAGGCACTTTAAATGGATGTCTCTCTTTTTTTTCCCTATTACAAGTTTGTAGAATGAAGAAAAGGGTAGTGTTATTCCACATCAGGAAGAGGAAAATTATACAGCGCATGCTTCCTCAGGGAGGTTGCCCAGGCTAGGAATGCCTTGTTGTCTCACTGTGGAATTTAGGAACTAGACAGCAGCGGTAATTAGGGAGGAACAGACGCACATTCTAGGGCCGGGGCTAGACTTCTGGTAGGTAGCCAATGTCGTGACATTCTAAATACAAAAAGGTGATCAAAAGACGGATTTGTTTAGTTTCAACACATCCACTTTCACTCCCAGTTCTTGCTCCTGTATGTCTTCACCCAAGCTAACGTTATTCTAATAATGGTGGCAGAAAGAGTTTCATTTATACTATCTGGAAAAGCAAGGATTTCAAACTCTACTAAAGAGTTGGTTGACATACAATGGAAAAGAATCTGAAAAGAAAAAATATATATGTATGTATATGTATAACTGAATCCCTTTGCCGTACACCTGAACCTAACATTGTAAATCAACTACACGTCAATAAAAAATAATTTTAAAAGAGTTAGTTGAGGGCTGGACTAAAGGCTCATATATAAAGAAAAGATAAATTAGAAGCCTGAAAAGAAATTGTTAAGCTAGAACTGACCTTTCATTCAGTTTCTTAAAAGTTCTTAAGAGGAGAAGATGATATTAAAATAGTTACGTATAATTTAGAGTCACAAGAATATATAATGTTACCCAACTTCCACTTTTGCCCCAAATATGATATTTCTAATCCTGGTAATTCTGTAAGGTGGGTGCTATTATCTCTAAATTCTAGGTGAGGATCAGAAAAATTAAGTCTTTTGTCTAAGTTCATCTAGTTACTAAAGAGTGTAAGCCACCTGAAATCGTTTTTGAAGCAACCAGATATGAAGAATTATTTTTAAAAGAGCAGAGTCAGTACCCCAACGTAGGTTGCTCAACTGCCAAGCCTTTAGCAGCTCAGCTCAATTTTTATAAACTGGTTCAGTCAGTCTTCCTTCATTTCACCTAAAAAGAATGGTGTCTAATTGTAACTGGAAAACAAGATAAGAACAGGCAGTTTGACTTGTGAAGTAAGTTCTGCTGTATGTTTGCCTTTTCACGCCCTATATAAATCACCCACACCTGAAATTATTTTCAGGTTGAAATCTGAACTTGTTCTTCTTATGACGGCTTCGTTGATTTGTTCATTCATTCATTCATTCATTCATTCATTTGTCCATTCATCTACGCAGTATCTTCCAAGTGCCGGCTGCCTGCAGGCACTGTTCTAGACACTAGGCTGAAGCAGTGATGCCCCCAGGAGCCCCCAGAGCTGTAAGGATACAAACAAGCCATCACATATTGACCACTGACAGGTACTGGAATAGAGGGGTGCTTGTTGCAGACTGGGGGAGTCAGAGGTGACGTCTGATGAGAAGTGATCGCTGAAGAATGACCTAAGAGGTGAAGGTGAAGAGAAGCGGACATGAGAAGGGAGCATGTGTTCATCTGAGGCCCTGTATGCAATGTCTAGGTGCTTCATCTGTGTGTGCCATCTGATTCCAACGTGTACCCTATGAAGGGCAGTTGCCATTAGCCTCATTTCACAGGCTCAGGATTTGGACTTGCCCTTGGTTCTGCAGTAAGTGGCAAAACCAAGTTTAAAGCTTGACTCCAAAGCTCATTCTCTTCCTATGACACTCTGCTGCTTCCTGGGACAGCAGTGCTCCAGTCTCAGTTCTCAGACACGGCACATAGCGGTGCCAGGATGAAAGCATTTAATCATAACAGAAATGAATTATAAAACAGATAATTTCTGCTCATAGTTAGAACTTCATAAATATGACTTTGAATTGAGTAAATCCAGCAAACACTTGGCTAAGTAGCTTATCCTATATATGTCTCAGTCTCTTAATCTGTAAAATAGGTTAATAGTATAGCTCACCCCCAGGGTGTACTGAGGTTGAGTGAGGTTATATATGAAGCATACATGCTTAGCACCCATGTTCCACAGTAAGTGTTCATGAATGTTAGTAATTATTACTATCAATATTTTGTGTCTGGTGAGCTATTTATCTCCTCAGACTAATGAATGAGAAAGTATTTTGACTGAAGGCTTCTATATCTTCATTAACAGGGTTTATTAAGTCTGGCTAAATGATATTTTCAATATGTATGTTTTTTCTTTCTTCTCTTTTCAAGACTGATTATTGTGTGCCATTAAATTAGGAGACTAGAGTCAGTAAACATTTATGGAGAGGAATATGACACAGGAGGTTAAGACCAGGGGCGCTGGGCTTGAGTCTGGCTTTGTCATTTAATTGTGCTCAACTCTCTGGGGTCATAGGATGAGTGGCTGAGCGTGGGCTGGAGAATCAGGTGCTGAAAGTTTGACTTGCTAGCTGCGTGACCCTGGGAAAAATTCTAACCTCTTTATTCCTCAATTTATCCACTTGAATTTTCATGAGGATTATCTTCGTTAATACAGGTAAAGTACTTAAAAGGTACCTGGCCTATAAAATGTTATCAGCAGTACCAGCTAATTTTGGTATCATCTGTTAGAGATCTTTTATACACTAGGCCCTGAACTGGAAGCCAGAAGCACGAATATAATAAGATACCATCCCTGTCTCTAAGGACACATACAGCAGGCAGTTACGAGTCAGTGATAAGTGCCAGGTGGGTGGGAAGTGCCAGGGAGCCCTGAAGATACAGTTCATAGAGCTGAGAGAAGGCTACTCAGAAGGGGTAATATTTCTGGAAACACAGAGATGTGCAAGCAGCAAGGTAGCCCGTGTGATGCCCAGCAAGTCACTTCCTTCTCCGTGGCCTTAATTTCCAGATGCGTCAAAAGAGCAGGTCGCATTAGTGATGTCTGATTTCCCTCGCTCTTCAGTATTGGGTGGTTCTCTGTGAGCCTGGAGAGGCTTCATGGCCGAAGTGGGGTTCCAGATGCTGCTACAATAGTGGGAGGCAGATAGGGACAAGAGCTGTAAGGTATGAGGTCCTGGGACTATAGAAAAAGGGGAGGAAGAGGGTTTGAGATGGACTTTGACACCTAGTGCACCAAGGACAGGGGCTGCACTCAGGCTTGGTGAGGATGAGGGAGGCAGTTTTTGGAGCTGGTTTATTTGGGAACTTTCCTGTTCTTCCCTCATATCTTCATGCGGACAGTGGACTCTATCCTGTGTTGAAATCGGTGATAAGATGGCTCCGTCTGTCCTTCCCAGTGTCCTGTAGGTAGACTGAAGTCTGGTAACTTTCAAATAGTAGGGTATCAGTAAGACGTGGTTTGTCTAAATCACACTCTCCACTTCTGTGTTCCTTTCTGGAGAAAATGTGGCGAAGTGCAAAACCATCAGCTCTGGATTTAGGTAGACCTTTGCTTGGGCACTTACAAGCTGTTGGCCATTGACTCAGAAGTCGGCAAGGAGAAGAAAGAGAGAAAATAGAGAACCTTTGAGGACTGGAGTTGGAAGGCAGATCCTGCCCCTTGCCATCCCTGAGACCCTGAGGAGCTCCCTGAATCTCACCTTCCTGTTCTGTCAAATAAGGGCAGTACCTCCCACCCCAGCTTTATTGTGAAGATTAAATGAAATGCCAAAACACCAACTTCTGAGAACAACATCTAAGACGCGGGGCTCAGTTTGGAGGAGCCCCAGTAGGAGCAGTGGGAGGAAGCAGTTGCCCAAAGGGAAGGGGAGTGATCTGGGGGATGAGGGACGAAAGAAGTGCTAGGCAGACAAAAATAAATACAGGTGTGCACTCTGCTTGCCCCATATCAGACGTGAACTGCAGTAAATGAGAGCTAGTAAGAGGTCTGGCCCTTATGTGCTCAGTAAACAAGTGCTGAATCTTAGAGAAAGCATTTGTACAACACCTGCTCTGTGTAAGACTTTTCACAGTGGTGTTACTATCTGGTGGGCCATCGGCTCTAATTAAAACTTCACGGGGCTGAGGAATTCAGTGCCCTGACCTCGGAGCTTCTGGTGCACTGGGTGTTATGTGTGAGGCTGATGCCTTTGGAAAGATTAGAGGATGAATTCTTTGCCAGCTTCTAACTAGGCAGATGGGAAGGCTTTCTGGTAGGGTACTTTTGCTCTCTGGCACCAAGGGTCAGAGATTAAATAATTTGCCACCAGACAGATGTTCTGAAGAACTAATTAAAAAACTGACAAGGACCCAAGACCTCAGATAGTTAGATTTATATGCCTTCCTCTAAGGGAAGATCAGAATCACTGCAGCTTAAAATCACTGTATTAAATGTTATTTCCAGAGAGTTCACAATTGAGATAAAAAAGGAGCATCTTTAAAGGCATTCTTAATTATATGAGTGTGTCTCAAATCTGGATGCACATTTTAAGGGAGGGGAGAATCTTTTTAAAAAAAAACAAAAAACAAAATCCATGCTGGGCCTCATCCCAGACCAATGTCTGTGAGGAGGGCTCTGGTGAAAGATTTTTTTGAACTCTCCAAGTGACCTGAATATGCAGCCAGGATTGAGAACTACTGATTTAGGAATAAAACTATTTTAGGATCTGCCTTAATCCTTGGAGAAACAGTCATGTACTGCATGGGAGCAGGATAGAAAGTGGAGTCGGCCAGTCTTGGTTGGTACGACAGACTGACCAAGCTTTTGTTCTGTTCTGCATAAGTTACCTAACCTTATTAAAGATTAAAGTTTCCTTACCTTTAAAATAATGGCTATTAGTTCTTTAGTAGATTTTCGTGAGGTTTGGATGTGAACATTATTTCATAAATATTGCACCTGCTATGTGCCCGGCGTGGAGTAGACACTCAGAACTCACTCTGTACCTACTACCATTGGTTTTTACTAAAATGCTTTGTTAGGCATCTTAAGCCTGTTTCTCAGGCATGCTTACTGATACAAGTGAAACAATTCTGGGCAGTGCCATAAAGATGAGCACATATCAACCTAAAGTAGTCAGCACAATAGACCATCTTGTCATGTTGCAAATATGTAAATAAATCACAGTCAGGTTCAGTCTAAAGTATCCATGTCTTGGGGTGTACAGCTCAATGGGTAGAGTGTATGCTTAGCATGCACAGGGTCCTGGGTTCAATCCCCAGTACCGCCTCTAAAAGCAAATAAATAAATGAATAAATAAATAAACAAACCTAATTACCTCCTCCCCCAAAAAACTAAAAGATAAATTAATTAAAATAAAATACAAAAATGTGCTGTACACCAGAAATTGACATAACATTGTAAACTGGCTATACTTCAATTAAAAAAAATACACACATATATATATACAAAAAAAAAAAGTATTCTTGTCTTGGAAGTCATAGGATGTATAATTTACCTTTCGGCAAAAGTTGCTCCTGGAGGTGTGACAACTCTCTAGAATAATTGTCAATAAAAATTCCCAGGTACTATTTTGCACTTGAGCAGCAGCTCTGCTTCCCCACAGTCACCTAGAATATGCAGGCTTGGCTGTGTCTACCTGGGTGCCACGTAACTCAGTCAATTATATCGTAATGTAATTGCCCAAAAGGACTGAACTTACAGTTTTATCAAGCAGGGTTTGCTTATTCATGCTCACCTTGGACAGAAGGGGAGAGGAAGTTCGTTCTATATTGCTATTCCTTCTCCTCGCCTAGGCCTTGGCTGTGACTTCAGTGGTGTATAGAAAGGCAGGAGGACCAGCAGTACAAATCGGCCTTGCCTGAGGCCCCGACTGCAACTTCCTACCCTTTTGATGCTGGAAACACATGCCCTGGCCCTGCTGTTCGTTTATTTATTTTGGGAAATATTTAGGGGGACTTGAGCTAAGGGTCTGGCTCCAAGCCTGTGCTCTGAACACTGTTCAGCTAGCCTATTTGTAGTCGGTATAAGGGGAAGACCATGACAGACGTTACTATTTACTCTTGTCCCTGGGCTCACACCCGGCCTTACCACTTACCAGTGTGTGTTTCGGGGCAGCTGCTTACCCCTTCTCAATCTCAGTTTCCTCTGCTGCAAAATGAAGGAGCAGAATACACACAGGACTGTGTTCTCCTGGTGACTAAATGAAGAGAATACATAGGTAACATTCATGGTGCTCTGTTTCACAAGTTCTAAGTGTTAACATGTATTCACTTGGAATCACCTGCAAAGTAGATCTCTTGATTCCCTTTTCACAGATGAGGAAACTGAGGTGCAGAGTGGTTAAAACAGTTTTCCCAAGGTCACGCAGCCAGAAGATGGGAGCCGAGATGAGAGTTTGGCTTCAGGCCTGTGCTGTAAACACTACACGCCATGCTTTTTTATAGGACGCGTGTGGTGACTCTCTTGCTTGCTCCTCTTCCCAGCTTCGCCTTAAAGCTTCCAATCTGAAATAGATATGCCATGGAACCAGCACCATGGTGCGTATCATAGGTGTTTCCTAAATGCTTACTGATAGATTAAATAATAAAAAGGGGTGCTCAGGGTTTGTATGGTTTTGTCTAGTAATGAATTTATATCAGATTGTGTTTACTGACGCTTCCCTTGCAAAAAAAACCCAAAAAAACTCTCAATGACTCGTATCTGACCAACTTAGCATTCAAGGCTCTACAGTGAACTGGCCCCAGATGCCCTTTCCAACCTATTACCCCTTTGCTGTTTGCCTTGCTAGTATGAGCTCAGTCAAGGACAGCTGACTTTGTCCTCTTTATCTTTGTATGTCTCCTATTTAGAGGGCATCTAAATAGTGTTGATTGAATGACTGTGGCTTGGTCATCATGACCTGCTACCCTGTTCCTTTTTGTGATTCCAAAGCAGGCAATGCCACTCCTTGACTCTTAAGGTGCCCTGGGTCTAGAGCCCCATCCCCCATGGCCTCGTGCCCTACTCCTAACCCCTTTGCTTGGTGCGTTAAACATCACAATTTCACCAGCATCATCTTATCTTTTATTAAAATGATCCTCCTAAGCTGCCACTAATTGAGCTTAGGTTTTAGTTGTTTTTCTCATAAGGGTGATGGATTTTCATTCATTTGTTCACACTTCACTTTCCTCATTGGGAGATTTTGCCAATTTGCACGTTAATGAAGGAAAACCATATTTAACTGGCAAGTCGATATATGAGTGGAGAATTAAAAAATACTGTCAAATCTAACTTGTATGTGAAGGAAGGCCTTTTTAAATGCTTAAAACTTGTTCAAGAAAGAGAAAGGAACTAAGATTTATTTAGCACCACTGGGCCTAACACTGCAGCCAGACTTTTGTCCTTGCACATGATCTTCAGAGCAGTCTTGAAAAGGACTTAGGTTAAGAAGAGCCAGGCTGTGATGTCAGAAAGACCTGGGTAGGAGCCCTGGCTCTCAAACCCACGCACTGCATGATCTTGGGGTGGGAGGGAGTCTCTTAATTTCTCTGAACTTAAGCTTTCTGACCTGCCACAGCTATGATGATGCCCCGCATTTGGTATTTGGGGTGGGATGTTGCTGCCTCCTTCCCCGACACACACACAAGAACCCCGTGAGAACCAAAGTATTTGTTCAGGGCTGGGCAGGCACGTTCAAACCACCCAACTGTAGAGCTTCTTTAGTGAGCTGTGCTGGCTCATGAGGCCAAGACCTGGGAGGGCAAGTGAAGCTACACATCCTCACGTTCCTTGAGTAAGAGGCAGTAGGGGACCACGGACCAGGCTTCCAAATTGATGACAGGAACAAACGGCTGGACTCGAGAGCGAAGCATTGGCCTGCGTCTGCCCCAGAGAGCCAAACGCTGCCTACGCCTCACTACTGCCTGAGAGCAGGTAGTTCAGGTGTGGCCCTGCGCACGATGCCAGGAAGACGACGAGTGGCAGGAGGCGTGGAAAGCGTGGGCAGTGACTTGAAGGCTCAGTAACCCACCCAGCATGGACGCTATGGACTGACTTCCAGGGCATGAGGCACACACTTGAGCTGAAGGAAGAAAGGTCACTTCCACCTCTACCCCAACAATAACAACAAAATGAGTAAGAACAAAAAACTAATCCTCGCCTTATAGGGCTTTAAATGGGTCTAAATAAGATCGTGGATATAAAGTGCCCAGCACGATGAAAGTACCAATGACCCCTGCAGCCCATAAAGGGAAGCAATTTTTATTTGATAATTATTATCTTCAATACCCTCCTATAGATAGAGACGAGGAAAGAGAAGCTCGGAGACATGAATTCTGGTATAAAAACGAGGAAAAACATCACCAACAAACAAAAAGGCAGCCAGAACTTGCTTTAGATTTAGAAACCCTCAGAAACATTTTTATGAAGGCTCTATAAATGGGAGACATGTGTTGTTTCTGGAACTCGAAAAGTTACGTCAAACTTTCATGGCACGTGAACTCAGGATTGGACTTGAATGATAGGGAACATGCTAATGAATGTTTATGTCTAATAGCATTAGCCATAGGCACCATTTGGAAACCATCATTACCTCTTACATTTCCCATGGAATAGGATTCTGTGGAATAATCTCAAAATATATCAGCAACTTTGACATGCACACAAAAATTTGGGAGAAGGAGTTATACTTCAGATGGGACAACAAAGCTTCATAGCAAAACAATTTGACCAAAAAAGTCCTTATTGCTTTACACTGAACATAAAGAAATACATCAGAGAAATTCTACAAATTGTGATGACAGTCAAATTTGACTGGTTTTTCGTTTAGTATACTAGCAGTAAATATTCTGTATTTCTCAGTTTTCTGACTAGCAGAGAAAAGGCAACTCAATCTATAGTTATTGAATAAACAATATATTTTAGATTCAAATGTTTGCTCCCTATATTCCCCCAATTGAAGCTGACTTCATTCTTGACACTAGACTCATCTTTCTGGTTTAATAGTTTCCTTTGAAGAATTATGTCCATCTGGCTTGTCTAGGGAATGTCACAAGTAATAAGCAACCCCAAATCTCAGTGTCTTAAAGCAACAAGGTCATAATTCTCACTCTTGCTACACGCATCATCGTGGGATACATGGGTCTTCTTGAGCTCCGTTCACAGACCTAGGCAGGGAGAACTTCCATCTCTGCTTTCCATGGTTGCAGAAGCAGGGAGAGAAGAGCACGGTGAACGGAGCATTGGTCCTTACCAGTTCTATGCGAAAGTGAAAGTGAAACACAACATTTACCCCGCATTTCATTGTCCAGCGACAGGCACGTGTCCAGGCCCAACTTCAAAGAGGTCGGAGCAGCGCACTCCTACCATGTGACTGGAAGGCAGACACCCAGAAATACCTTTGAAACCACTAACGACCACTACACGTGGTATCTTATTATTCCTATTTCACACCAAGGTCACAGAAATAGTACGTGGCAGACGGCAATGATGAACCTAAGTTAGACTGAAGCTTAGGTGTCTTCTACAATAATATGTATGCTGTAGTGTAAAAGTGTGTAAAAGTGTGTAAAAATAAGCAAGTGGCCCTCTAACTTCAATTCAGCCTACTAACTGGGCCCACTAGACACTATCCCTCGTAAGTGACAAAACAAACACATATTTTTACTTCTGTGAAAGACTGAAAAGGAAAGTTCTTTGAAGGAATGAATGAGAGGGAGGGGAACAGAAAGAGTGTGCATGGATAGGGGGTAGGAAGCGATATTTAAATGAACTGCTAAAAATACTGCCCTTTCGTCTCATATAGGTGTCTGCTACAGCATTATTCTAGAATGTTGACTAACGAAACTGTTTTCCCCCTCAGGAAAATATAAACATTGATGAAGCGTCCAGATGCCTGGTGAAACATATACTTGCAAACGAGTGTGACCTGATGGAGTCCATTGAGCCTGACATTGTGAAGCCCCATCTCGCATCGCCCAAGGTTGTCAGCTGCTCCAGCTGTGCCAGGTCTTAGTAGGCTCCTGGGCGGGTGCACGAGGGAAGCAATCCAGTCATCTCATGAGTTAGGTCTCCATGCTTACCATGCTGGGCCAGCGGCTGGACCGGCAGACCCCCAGGGCCAGCCAAGGAGCGATGCCTGTACCTTTCCTATAAGAGAAATAGCAAGCGTTCTTTTTATGTTTTCCCTCCGGCATCGGCGCCCTGTTTACAAGCTTTTAAAATATTTAGTCTGTTACAAAAGCCTGTCCTGTAGCTGCCCACGATTCTGCAGGGCCAGAGTCAGCCCTGCTATTTGCGTCTTTGAATCAGCCAAGGCCTCCGGTCTGAGAAGGAAAGGGGAAAAGAGCAGCCTGGCTGCCAGTGTAAGCGTTGGCTTTCACTTTGTCCCCGGTGTCTTTGTCCAGATTTCAATACATCCTCTGCTGGTCTGGCAGGCCTGTTAAGCAGAAAGGGGACTTTTCTCCAGAGATGACCTCCATTCTCAGCAGACCTCGAGCTGGCTCTCGTGTAGCACTTCAGAGTCATGTACACGCCTCCTGTGCCTTTGTTGTCTTTGTCGTCACTTGCTGTGCCCTGAATGTTGGTCTAACAGACCCCGGTATGTGCCTTTCTGTTAGCTTTCTCTGACTCAAGCTGTGGGACTCTTCTGGACATGTAATATATATTATATATATTTTCACAAGTGAAAAATAAAACATTAAAAGATGCTGTTTCCTTATTTCCCAGAGTGCTTTAAATGTCTTAGTATTGTGAACTTTTTTTTGCCTGTGTGTCCATCGTTCTCAAGACCCACTTCTAAAATTTAATTTCAAAGAAGAGATGGGTAATGGGCATTTAAAGGAACTGCGGGGAACTGTTAAAACCGGGCTGAGTTCAGTGCATCTGTATGTACAGTTCATATTGGTATTTAGGCCAAGAAAGTGAGCAGTGTGTGTGTACTTTTTTGGTTAAGCAGAGGAATATATCCTCATATATTCTGGTCATGAAAGGTGACAGGGCAGTCAATGTCCAAGGAAACAGCTAAAATACGCACGGTGTTATCTTGCTTTGCACACTGGCCATGGTGCAGGTATGCTGCACGTAGCCACTACTTTTTAATGGCATTATTTTACATTAATATTCATAATACACTCACAGGAGCATTGCAACAGCTGTTTTGAGGTGTCCTCCCCATATCATCTTGGCATTCACTGTTTCCATGAGTACCAACCGCACAGCTTCCTTTTATTCGCATCTGTGACCCTTTCCCTGAGGGCACTGTCTGGCCTCTGGAGCACTTGACCCATGAGGCAGGCAGGCCAGGGAATTAACGTCTCCAGAGCAGCCCTCAACCAATGATAGCTGGGATTGGGGGGTATAAACACCCTAGTTTCTTTGTCTCTCAGGAAGGACAATTCTCAGGCGTGCTCTAGGCGGCCTCTCAGACATCCCCAGTGGGATTAACATTCCCACCTGGCTCATCCCTTATTGGCTTCCTTTCCTTCTTTCCTCACTTCCCCACTCCTCTACTGGTGCTTCCTGGGTCACTTCCCAAATAAACCACTTTCACTCAACTCCTTGTTTCAGGGTCTTGTGGGGGAGCACAAACCCAGCCTAAGCTAGTTGGGACAGAGGTGGTTTAGGAAGCAGATCCTCAATACCAGCTTTTGAATTGAATCATTCACCACCCAAGTGGTAGCAAGGACCCCCTTGCTGGTGGATAATGTGGTGGAGCTAACCCTTGGCAAGCTACAGCACCATAAGTACTAAGACTCTCATCAGGCAGATTGGGATAAAAGTACAGCTAGATGGGAGTTTTTACTGCTCTTATGCTTGAAAGACATGAGACTGTGGAATTAGTTAACTTCTATAAACGTCCATAAGAAAAAAAATCACAGACTTGGGCCAGCCAACACTCAACTCAGGACTTTGTGTGGAAGCTTGAAGACCTCCAAGCAATCATCAGAACGACCCTCGTTTCCTTCAGCTACAGGGTAGACCACCCTGAAAATCAGGCCTAAGACTTGATTTTCGGAAAAGCAGAATTGTAAAGGAGGCCAAATTCACATGGCTGGCAAGTCTCCTCCACTAAAACCAAGATCCTTACAGGGAAGGAGTCGGACACTGAACTATAGGAGGAGATATCTGGGTAGATGCTCTTAAGAGCCTTGAACCCAGAGAATCTTCTGAAACTCTGCTCCAGAAAAAGAGGCCCTTCCCTTTCCGAGGAGAGAACAGCCAATTACCACGTCAAAAGCCCTACTTCAGCAGGGTGTTTTACAAGGTGTTTCCCATCTCAGGTTCTGCTCCCATCTCCCCTCATTGCTTCTGGACAAATAATTAGGACCAAGTCTCAGTAGGACCTGAGTGGAAAAGGATGATCTACGTTGCAGGGTGAAATGGATTATTAATCAAATAAACTACAGAACCTGGCTGATAACTGCTAGTAGGAATCTGGAGAACATTCAGAGGAATTGGTCTTGAGATGCTGGATCAGGGAGGACAGACTGTAAGACCAGATAATTGATAATCTATTGCTGTGAGAGCACTCTTTCACGAGTTAATGTTTAACATTCTGGCAAGTACACCTGGAGCTGATCCCAATGTGCTACTGGAATAGCGCTTTGAAACTTGGAAACAATGCTGGCCTAAAATAAATGATGTGGAGATGCCAGAGTTACCTTGGCAAAGTACTGGAGAAGAGTTCCAAGATCTCAGAGAGGTGGGCACGTTATAATAAATTTATTTTGTAATGTCAGAGAAACTACCAGCTTGATTATGTTCCTCGGGAGAGCCCAGAAGACATTCCCCCTTCACTAAAGCAGTGAAGAGTGACCCCAGAAGAGGGATGCCAGCTTCAACGAGAAGCTCAGTGATGGTTGTTCTCTGTAGACCAGGTTTGAGACTGTAAATATATTGTTGTATTTTGCTGGGAATGACACCCTACATGGTTCAGAGTCAAGCTGTGCTTGGACTATTAAATGGCGTGAGTGTCCTTAGTGCTGAGTCCTGGAGAGCTAGCAATATCACTTTCAATAATCCATTTAAAAAAGTGGCCTTCCCTTTATACAGCTTCTGGTTCTGCAGAGTTAGAAGTCTTCATATTTCTACCAGGGGACACAGTCAATCCACAGCTTCAGCTGCTGCCTGATTGTTCTTGGAGCCTCATGCCCACAGGCCAGCAGGCAGAGAAGGCAGTTACTGCACAGACAGGGCTAATTCATCCTGATCATGAGGAGGACGTAGGGTTGCTGCTAAATAATGGAGCAGGGAGGACTGTGTCTGGAAGTCACGGGACTCCCTGGCCTGCCTCTTGACGTGTCCCTGGTGAGAACCGAAAGGGCAACGGCAGCAACAACGTCCTGATGAAGACAAGTAACCAGGGACTCATCCTCTCGGGGATAAAAGCCTGCATGATGCCACCACATGATGAACTGAGACTAGAAGCAAGCTGGTCAAGGCAAGGGAAGTGTTTAAAGGAGGGAAATGATGAATGTCAATTACAGTTTCAAGATTAACTGCAACCGTCGAGACTACAAGCCTCCCGTTGTAAGTGCCCACGTGTTCTCTCTTTTTTGGAATTATGACAAGTGACCTTCTTAAAAAAAAAAGTCAGTGAAAGAATGGACTTAACGTGCAGGATGAGTGAGTCTGGGTAGTGCACGGTGTGGACTATGGTAAAAGCAGTGGAGGAAGTGCCCGTATCCCCCAGGCGTATGACCTTCCATTGCAAACCCCTAAAATCCCCTGTGCCTCTGCCTAAAAATGCTCCCTGGATGCATGGAGCATGTTTGTCTCACACAGACAGGGCGGAGTGCTACCGAGTTAACACCTCCAGGAGAGGCCTCATCTGAGACTGACCTAAACTGGTAGATAAATACTCCAGCTTCCTCACCCCTCTGGTGGGAGAAATCCAAGCCTTGTTCTAGTCACACTCTCAGAGGTCCCCAGTGGGACTGAGGCCAAGTTTCACACTATGGTAATCCGCTCATTAGTACAAATTTTTGGTGTCCTTCCCTTCCCTGTCTCACCGGTCTACACTACTAGTGCTTCCAAAGATCCCCTCCCAATGAAGAGATTTTCATTTTTGATTGAGCTACAATTGCTGGTAGCTCTTAAAACATCTGAGCATCCAGACAATAGCTTTCATTACCATGGGATCTCTAATCCCCAGTTTTTCTTTCTAAACATCCACTGAAATGTGATGTCTAAGATACGTATGGTAAGATCAGGACTAAGTGTCTCCCGACCCTCGCCTACCACAGAAAGTTGTAATGTACAGTCTTCAAAATAAATGTTCATTGATTTCTTCATTCCCTCAGTGAATATTTACGGAACATTTACTGCTTCCCCAGCACCTGTCTAGGCATCCTTGTGGAAATACGCACTAAGTCGAGGTCTCAGATCTTCAGGTATTAATTTCAGGTAGGAGACTCATTCATGTAAACAATTCACCACGTGTCAAGAGAGAAGTCAAATGTTAAAACCAAGGCATCCCTTCTAAAAACATGATTTGTTCCTAAATGTAGGGACTGCAGCTCTAGTTGTACTTAAGGAAACGGAATCTATGTTCTTACCATCTTCTTCCTGGAACACTGGGATCTAGCCACACTAGACTATTTTGTTCAGTTAGCTCTTCTTGCCTTTTGCAATATTCTTTTCCTTTCTTTGCCTGGAAGTCCTGCCCGTTCTTTAACGATCAGCACCAAGGCACAGCCTTATAGCCTTGTCAATCTCTGTAGAGAATGCAAGTTTTTTCCCCAATTTGCACAGCTCTTGATTGATTCTATCACCAAACACTCACATGCTGCATCACAGCAATACATCAACTCTTATTTATGGAACACATACTATGGGACAGTCACTGAAGTGTAACTTTATCTTTATTATGTCATTCAATTTCCACAACAACTCTGCTCCTCATTTTATATATGAAGAAACTGAAGTACAGAGATACTGAGCAACTTGGTAAAGTTCACGCAGAAACCAACGGGCAAAGCACGGATTCTGACCCAGCAGCCTAATTCTAATGTCCATGCTCTTAACCATTATGCTAAACCATCTCCTCTTAGATTTCTGGAGGGGGCAGTATTCTGAATACAGAGCAGACTGCTCAGCCCAGGAAATGGCAGTCGAGCTTACCATATGCCGTACACTGGTGAGCATTTATCCTAACGACTGTGAGAGTTGGTGCTGTCATGAGATAACAATGTATGCAATGTATAACACTTAGCATAGTGCCTAAAACATAGCAAGTCATTGGTAGACATGGTTATGATGATACATTTCTATCTGATGACACTATTTATTAAACTGAAGTAGTGTGAACAATGCTATCAGATAAAAACAGCAGATACTTTTGGAGGTGTCAAAAGTGGAACCATGGAACTACTGTACAGCACAGGGGAACTATATTCAATAACTTGTAATAACCTATACTGAAAAAGAATATATATATATAAATGAATCACTATGCTGTACACCAGAAACTAACACAGCATTGTAAATCAACTATACTTCAAAAATAAAATGGAACCATGGTAAATCTCTAGAGACAGAAAGTAGATTAGGGGTTGCCTACGTTTGATAGGATTGGGAGTGACTGCTAAAGGGTATAGGTTTTCTTTTGGGGGTAATGGAAATGTTCCAAAATTGATTGTGGTGATGCTTATACAATGTTCTGAAAATACGGAAATCCATTGAATGGTATACTTTTAAGTGGGTGAAATGTGTGGTATGCAAATAAATAGGAAGAGAAAAGAAAATGTGAAAAGAAAAAAGTGGGGCCATAGGAGAAAGTGTTATGAGGCTTTTGCTTCCCCCAATGCGCTATTTTAGCCCCACTGTGCAGTACAGTCCTGGTGTTTTCCATAGGAAAGCATCTTAGGAGGTGCCTTTGTACCACTACTGTCATCTGCCTAGTTATTCATCACTTCTCCACCCATGACTTGCACTCAAATGTTGGAACTAGCATTATACATGGATTTAAATTCAGCTGCATCTGAGCTTTTTCTGTCTGAAAATATTTTCGGCTTTCTGGGATCTCCAAGCACCAGAAAACTCCCCAATATTTTAAAAGAGCATGAGAAATCCCAATTAACAGGTCAGAAGTGCTGATGGACTAAGCCAAACTCTCAAAAATGAGGGCAAATGCCTTTAGGAAGGGGATACACATTATTTTACTGCATTGATGAGTCTGAAATTTTCCATTTCAACAAACCAACTTATTTCATTCAATTTGATTGCTTTTCAGAATATTTATCCCCAGGCAAAGGCCTTAGTTTATTCCTAAGTGCAATGAGCTCACTGAAACTGTAATGGTAGACATAAGACTCTGGAATTCAAAATTCCAGCTGGCCCAGATTATCCTTTCTATTAGGACAAACTTTTCTTTCAAAAGAGCTTAAAGAAACCTGATGATAGTTTTTTTTTTTTTCCCAACTGTCAAATATCAGAGAGTTGCTATTACTCGAAATACAATACGATGTGTTCTGTACCTTATGCTAGATGTGTAACATCAATCAATTTGCATTCAGTGAACTCCTTAATCAAACAGCTATCAAATGACTGCTCTGAGCAAGTTGCTGTGTTTGGTGCATTTGAGCAGACCACATGTCAAGGTCTCTACTAAAATGCATAGTGCTTAATATATGCTAGTTTCTCTGCCTTCTTGGTGATAGCTGTTGTCATGGAAACATGAGGAATAGAAGTCATGGGTCCCTGCTCTTTAAATTTGCTCTTTCCTTGGGGAGAGGGGGGTGGGTTAACAAGACAGGCAAAAGATACTGTTACAGATCAAGAAAAGATTGTTTCTGTTTCCACTAGATAACATTCATCATTTTTATTTTATTGTTATAATAAATATTAATAGTTATCATTTATTGCTCAGATTCTGTGTCGTATCTTTTTCCAAATGTAATGTCATTTCATCATCACTATCACCCTGTTGGGATGGGCGAGTGAGTTCACATTTTATGGATGAGAAAAACAGAATGATAAAAACCAGTGTCCACAAGTATTGTGATTCTGGCAGGAATTCGAGTCAATGTATCTGCCCTTTTGCACCCTAATCAGAGGCCTTCATCCCTCTTGGTCAAAATGACAGATCTAAGGACATGCTTGTGATCCAACTGAACTATGCAGAGTCCTCACCTATGCCTACCCCGACTCCCCACCAAAGCTTTAGGAAAGGGGACCACTGAAATGGCTGCATTTCTCGCTTCACGTTAGATGTGACAGTTAGGTGAGCACATACCAATACACAGAGAAATGAAGAATCAGACAGTGGGAGGGAGGAGGACAGGGAGAAATGGGAAAACTCATCAGACTCAGATTGTGTTTGGTCCAGCAATGTGTGAATCCTGATTTCACCTTTAACTCACCAGTTTACATGAAACAATAAATTCCTCTTTGGTCTCTTTGTTCATCTGTGCAGGGTATACAGTTGATTTTCTGCCACCTGTAACTCAGACTCTCCTGACTCACATGCCCACACAGCCATTAAAAGTGACTGGTACCTATGTATCTGGATACATCGTCCTCAAAGTCCATGTTCTTCTTTTTATCATTTTTTATTGGTTTATAACATTATATAAGCTTTATGTATACAGTATTATATGTATACTTCTGTGTCCACTACAGCGTGCTCCACACCAAAGGTTTAGCTTCCATTTGTTGTCATACAGTTGGACCCCCTTACCCAGACCCTACCTCCTCCTTCTCTGATAACCACTGTATCTATGTGTTGGTTTTGTTTGGTTTGTTCATTTATTCTTTTATTTTTTTAGATTCCACATATAAGTGAAATCATATGGTATTTGTCTTTCTCCATCTGATTTATTTCATTTAGCATAATACCCTCAAGGTCCATGTTGTTGTAAATGTCAAGATTTCATCTTGTTTTATGGTCAATTAGTGTTTTGTTGTTTTTATACACATATAAAATTAGTGTTCCATTGTTTTTTATATATATATATGAATGAAAAAAGATGTGGTGTGTATATATATATATATATATATATCTGTGTATATAGATATATATTTATACACCACATCTTTTTTCATTCATCCATTGATGGGCACTTAGGTTGTTTCTGTATCTTGGCTATAGTAAGTAATGCTATGATGAACATAAGGGTGCAGATATCTTTTCTAACTAGTGTTTTCATATTCTTGGGATAAATATCCAAAAGTGGAATAGCTGTATCACATGGTAGTTCTATTGTTACTTTTTTGAGGAGTCTCCATACTGTTTTCCATAGTGGCTACACCCATTTACATTCCCACTAACAGTATACGAGGGTTTCTCGAGGTCTATAAAGTTTATTCACAATAATAGCTCCCACTTAAATAGGAGATTTTTATAGGCAATGGAGGCTTTACTTCAAACATTCTACTAGTAGGGAACTATGTAAAGAAATGATTGACGGAAGAACAGGGTTCTATGCTACTAGTAACTAAACAGTATCCCCTAGAGTAAACAGGCAAATAGTGACAAGGGGCTTACAGGATAAAAACAAAGCAGACAAATGCTTTTTGGGAATAGAAGACATTGTGAAATTAATATAGAGGAAGTTCTAATGGGCATACCATACCACATGTAGTATTTAAATTAATATTTAAAAATTAATATAAAAATGCTTTAATGGGATGGTGTTTACACTCAATAGTCAGGATATAGTTATTCTTAAAATTCCATAAAGTAAATTCTGGGAATCTCTATTTTAGAGAGAGATGGATAATATTGACAGGGATCCAAAAAAGATGGAAAATGAAGATTTTGTGAAAATGCAAGATAATGTGGGATCATAGAATCTCCCAAAAAGAAGCATGAGAAGGAATTTGATAAATGACTTGAGTACTGGTTAATTTTAAGAAAAGTGATATTCAGGTATCCCCTTTGGCAAAGGAAACAAAATGAAAGGACAAGGGTTAAGTTACATCTAGAAGTGCTTTGTTTAGACTTTAAGTACACAAAGAACCACAGTGAGTATATGGGGGAACACAATCACTTAAATATGACAAGCAAATGAAATAATGCTAAATCACAGGCACCGAAAAACCATCATAGTGAATTATTATTTAAAACACTATTTATTTAGTACCTACTACTGTATATGTGCTACTTAATCTTCATGGCAACACCACAAGATCATCATTATTAACCCAATTTTACAGATGAGAGTCAACCTAATTTTAGAAATCAGAGATATTTAGAGACTCTCCCCCAGATCTCACAGCTAGCAAGTGACAGAGCCAGCACTCAGACTCAAGACTGGCTGACCCAGAAGACCTGTGTCACCATGATTCCATGTGGCCCCTTCTCTAGCACCCTCCACTGACTAAGACTGACATTGTGCTTGCTGGCAGAGGAGAAATGTTTACAACATCTAGAACCAAAAAGCAAGGAAAAGAGGGTGGATTTGGAGCCCAGAGGCAATACATTGATAAGTGGCACCGTGTTTTAATTAGGGTAAGTCATGATAACTGAGGGAACAAAGAAGTCTAAAATGTTAATGGCATATAATAAACGTTGGCTTCTCATTGAAATCATAATCTGGTGCAAGTCAGGTGACTTTGCAAAGCTGTTCTTCAACTAGCAGAAATTAAACTATCTCGGCTCCTTCCCTCAGAGGCTTCCCTGCAAAAACACAGTCCTTTGTTTCTAGATGTGCAAATGGGAATGAGTGAGCACGAAAGATCAAGGGGTGTGCTCTAAAACCAATCCTGCACATTGCATATGTAACATTTACCCACAGTGGACTGACCACAACTCAGTCAGAGGACTCCACCTATTTGTAAGAGCAGCTGGGAACTGAACTAGAGGAAAATGGAACAGAGAGTAAACATGTAGGCTTGTCTCTACCGCACTAGATTTCAAATGCTTGCTCTGTCTGTTATTAGTGGTAAGTTTGTGCAGCTTGTGGTACCGCTCAGAGTCTTAATTAACTCATCTATAATATAAAAATAACATTTATCTCAAAATAATGCCATGGGATTTAAAGAAACATTATATAAAGCACTAAAAAACAGAGTCAAGACAACTTAGATATTCAGTAAATGTTAGATCACTTAAATCAGTTGTCATCAAGGGTAGAAGAGGGAAGGGGATACAGATTGGAATCTCAAAGAGGGAAACTATTTAACCTTATAGTCTTATATTTGGCACTAAAACATCTATTATTTTTTAAAATACTTTTCAAATTTTGCTTTTTTGCGAAGGGGACGGTAATTAGGTTTATTTATTCATTTTTAGAGGCAGTACTGGGGATTGAACCCAGGACTTTGTGCATGCTAAGCGTGCACTCTACTATCTGAGCTATATCCTCCCTTCCTAAGACTTTTTACCTTTAAGTTATTTTTTAATGAAGTATAGTTAGTTATATTGTATCAGTTTCTGGTATACACCACAATGTCCCAGTCATATATATATATATGAATACACATATATGAATATATGTGTATATATATATATTCATTGTCATATTCTTTTTCATTAGATACAAGATATTCAATATAGTTTCCTGTGCTATACAGAAGAAATTTGTTTTTTTTAATCTATTTTTTATATATAGTGGCTAACATTTGCAAATCTCAAACTCCCAAGAGGAAATAAATAAAATAGAGGTTAAAAAAATATAAAAAATCAATCAAACCAAGACCCTCCTAATAATTTTGTAATAGGACTCTCAGAAGATGCAAAAATCCTTGTGGATTCGCAGCAGGAATTTGCAGTTGGAAGGGCCTGGAACATGGGAGTAATGCAAGAAGGTAGAAAGGGGGTTGGTAGAAGGTCGTATCAGAATCTGGTGTGTGTCTGTGAGAGTAAAAGAGAGAAGGAAAGAGAAGAGAAGGATAATGTAATATTGACTGAAAGGGCATGTGGTAAGGAAGGTTGAGAAATATTGTTCTAAATGCCTGTTAGGTGACCTACGGAGTTGGCCTGCCTGTATCATCACGCCCATGTGACTTAACTGGTACACTTGAGAGATAGTTTGAGTGTGAAGTTTGAGTGCTTTGGTTCTGAAATGGTATTGCCTACTTTCAAATTCCAAACTTATTACTCAATCTTCATGTGACCTTGAACAATCTACTTAATGTCTCTGTGGCAGAGACTGCTGGGTGCCACCTGCTGTTCTCTGAATGTTTGTGTCCCTCCAAAATTCGTAAGTTGAATCCTAACCCTCAAGGTGATGGTATCAGGAGGCGGGGGACTTTGGGAGGTGCACAGATCATGAGGGCAGAGCCCTCAAGAATAGAATTATTGCTCTTTTAAAAGAGGCCCGAGAGAGAGCCCTGGCACTTTCTGCTTTGTGAGGTTACAGTGAGAAGCCGGCCTTCAATGAAGAAATGCATTCTCAACAGATGTTGTATTTGATGGCACCATGATCTCGGACTTCCCAACCCTCAGAACTGTGAGAAAAAATGTTCATTGTTTATAAGCCACCCATTTCATGATATTTCTGTTGTAGCAGTGCAAATGGACTAAGACACCACCTAGTAACTTTCCTTATATACACACACACACACACACACACACACACACACTATATATATATATATACACACACACACACACACACTATATATATATATATATACACACACACACACTTTTTTTTTTTTGCTGGGTATTTGGACACTCATATACTTACTGCCTTTTCCAGCTATCTTTGCAGGTGGGTATGGCCATGGGATAAAAATTTGGCCCATATGAAATCAACAGAAATTATGTATGTAACTTCTGAGTGTCATCTTCCAAAGGAAATAGTGTTTTTCCTTCCATCTCTGGAATTTAGAAATGGAGTGGGGAGCTGGAGCAGTCAGCTTGAACTACAAAATGGAAGCTTCATATTGAGAATAAAAGACTAAAAAGATAGAAGGATTCTGGGTCCCAGCTAATATTGACTTGCCCTATGAATAGAGAACCCCCTGCTTGAATATTTTTAGGACAAAAGAAAAAAAATTCTATACTGTTGAGACTATGATGTTCAAGGTGTCTAATAAAGTCTACCACGTGTTCTTGGTAACAACACTCTATTCCTCTGCTCTTTTTTTTTTAATTTGTAAAATTGAGGTGATGATCATAATACCATACTTCACTGTTCTTTCTTGTAAACCTTCAGCAGTCACTGCCGCATGGGATGCTTACCTGGCATTTACTCTGTGCCGGGTGCACTTCTGCGTGCTGCTCATGGAACAACATGTCTGGCACAGAGTAGGTGCAGATGTTTGCTACTGTTACTTTCCTACTTTCTCCGTGATCCCCAAACTGATCATTCCAACTTATATGTCATTCTAGCTTCTCTGAATCTCATGGGAATTACGATTAGTATTCACTGTCCAATTATTTCTATATGAGCAGAAATAGAAATAGTATATAAATACAGTAATATGGATTATAAATATAAATAAATACAAACATTATTATATTTCATTATTGATCACCTGATAACCAGCTGTTTAAAACATTAGCAAGTTTGTGTCGATGAGAGTCATAACAATTTTTTTTGCGGTATGAAAGAGCAGCAATCTCTTTGTAACATATTTTCTCTTAGAATAAATACTAAATATGTGTATTATAGAAATTCAGTAAAACTAATATAAAAGTCATGTATGATTCCATTACCCAAAGCAACCGGCATTTTTCTCTGCCTAAATGGAATTGCTCCTAATGTGATGTTTTGTGACCTAATTTTTTCTCTTAATAACTGGTAATAAATACCTCTTAAATTCATTAAATATTCTATATAACATGAATTTTGAGGGCAAATAAAAATTCTGTTGTATTGCTATATATCATGTGCTTTTTTTTTTAACTAAGCCATTAATGCTGGACATTTAAGTTATTGTCAGTAGTTTGCCTTTAAATAGTGCTACAAAGATAAAATTTTATGCACACCCATGAGCAATTCCATAGAATAAATTCCTAGCAGTGAAACTGCTGAATCAAAGGTTATACAGAATTTTAAAGCAATCTTAAAATTGCTTTTGGAAAGCATGTACCGATTTCTACTCCCGTCAGTGATGTTGTGAAATATGCAGAGAGCACAACGAGTTATGATTGTATCTCCTATTTATACTCACAAACACTGCAGAGCCCCTGCAGAAGGTCTTCCAGTGTGTGTGTTTGGGGGAAGTGCAGTAAATATAAGAAGAGAAGAGGAAGCTTTGCAGACACCAGAACCATGATGTCAGATTACAGCAATGTCACTTTCAACTGGAGATCAGATTAAATTCAAAGTTTAGTCTCTTCTCTCCCCCTCTTCTGCAATACCCTTGAGAAAGATCAGTTTGCTCTCTAATAGTTGAGGAGAAGTGTTACAGCAGTAAATAAAAATAAATTTAAGAGAAAACAGCAACTATTCTGTCTACTTGAAAGATGAAATCTGCAGGCTCTTGCAAAACCTGCTGGCCCAGAGTATTAGTGAACTAATTAGTCAAGTCTTTGTGTTTTATAGTTAGGATCATAGTACATCTATTCTACCATAAGCGTTATTACAGTTTTGACTACTGAATTATCTTGTTTTAAATTCCTGACAATAAAATGTACTTCCCAAAATACTATTGAGGTTGTTTATACATTAACTTCACGTAAACTAGAATTCTAATAACAGAATAAATACAGACATGACAGTTTCCCCCCAGAAATATGCAGTCTTCTATTTTAATTAAAAAGAAAATCAGGTTCTTTGATATGTTGGATTAGTAAAACAGAGTATGAGATACCAAGGACTACTGGACTATGGATTATAATTTTAACATGCCGTTAAAAAGTACATTCTTACATTCTTTCCTTGTCCTTTTAAGTTTACTCATGCTCTCACTACCCTCTTTCCTTTTTTTTTTTTTTTTTTTGTTGTTCCCTCAGAAGACTGCTAGTCTCCCATAAAAGAGGCATTCCATAAATACTTTCAATTTACCTTGACTGACCTTAAATCAGAGTTTATGATATCTGTCAATTCTGTGCTGCCCTCATCCTTGGGGATTTGGGGTAGAGGACAGGGTGAGCTTTGTACTTTTTACTTTGTGTGTGTGTGTGCTATTTATTGTTAAGGGGAGGCAGCAAGTTGCCCATGATTAATTACCTTCTAATAAAACAGTAGGAAAGAAATTCCGAATCACGGAGTTGCTGAATGGTTCCAATGAGACAGTCTATTTGAAGTAGAGTCCCTGAAATGCTGAACTTAGAAAATGTTTACTATTATTATTCTGCTATGAATTAAAGTTCAAATTATCACAAGGCAAAAGTCACATCTTGACCCTATGTATCAAGGGTCTGTTCTGGGGGAACCACATATTCAGATTCAGAGAGATCAGACCCCAACACTCTTGCTCTAAGATGTCAAGCACCACAGGTGTTGGAGGAGGCTCATCTGGCATGTCTTAACATATGTTCCGATTCAGTAAGCTCCCTGGAAGGGGAGCCTTGGGTTTGATTCTCTTGTTGAATCCCAGAGGTGCTTTTGTAAGGCATTAGTGAAAATAGAAAATCCAACCTTCTTTATACATTCTCCCCAAAAGCTATGTTGCTTCAAAAACATAGAGTGGCAATATCTTTAGGTTTTTATTCAAGCCACGCATTTTCCTCCAGTTTCCCCTCTCCCACCCCATCTGTGATAACCACAAATCTGATTTCTTTTTCTATGAGTTTGGTGGGGATCTTTTTTTTGGGGGGGGGGTTCCACATACAGTGAGATCATACAGTATTTGTCTTTCTTTGATGTATGCCTTCAAGGTACATTCATGTCGTTGTAAATGGTAGGATTTCCTCACCTTTTAATAGCTGAATGATATTCCACTGTGTCTGTATACCACAGCTTCTTTACCCATTCTTCTGTAGATGGACACTAAGGTTGTTTCTGTGTCTTTACTATTGTGAATAATGCTGCGATGAAATGGATGTACATAATTTCTTCAAGTTAGTGTTTTCATTTCCTTACGATATATTCTGGGAAGTGGAATTGCTGGATCACATGACAACCACTTATTTCACTGATAAGAAAACTGAGGCTCTGAGATTTCAATGTAACAAGATATCACTAACTCGGAAACATAATCAGAATTCATCCTCCTCCTCCAGAAGCTCCATCGGTTCTTTTCTAATTATTCAGTCCTTCCACTAGTGTAGGAATTTCTTTAAATTTGGACGTGGTACCAGTTGGCTATGAAAACGTAGAGCCAACAGAGGGAATGAAAGGACGAAGGAGCTCAAATCCTTTGTGTGGCATTTAATGGATTTGGTCCTGGTGTGTTCATCACACCCCCACTATACTTTTGTGAGTGACAGAGCTGAGACCACCATATGGCCCTCAGGACTGTGAGGGGTCAAAGCAGTCCTGAAACATCCTGGCTGTGCCCTATGGAGGGTTCTAGTTTTCATCCTTGGCTATTCTTTTCTCTGTGTTCCTGCAGAACACGGCACATATGTTACTCACAATCAAAGACTGTCTTACATTCCAAATACAGACTCAGTGTTTTTTTCCCAACAATTTACAAGCTCTTTGGGGCACAGATGGAGTGCTGTGCTTCTTCTGTTCTTCGCTCACAGTCAGGTAGGTGCTGAAAGTATGCTAATTGTCTGACTGAGTTTGCTCAAGCTGTGCATCTGGAATTGAACCCCAAACAGTCTGATCCCTGTAGAGCGACAGCCATGGGGCTATTGAGGTATAGCCTGGAAAGCCATGGGCACGGGAGTGGAAAGGAAAGTCTTCTTCATTGGTAAAGCCATGTCTGTTTTAATTTAGACAGTCCAGTATTTGAGGTTTCTGCGTAGAAAATGAAGTTTTGAAATATGGGGATCCAGATCTTTTTTTCTCTCTCTCTTGTATCTTATTCTTTTAAAGAATTTTTTCTTTTTAAAATTTTTCACAGGTAAAATTCTGTTTTTTATTTAAAAAATAAAAAATAACAGACAAAAAGAACAGGCCCCTCCCCCCAAACACCCACACCTAGTCACAGTACTGAAAGACACACTCTGTTGATATTTTGATACATATATTTCTAGACTATTTTCTCTGTATATATATATTTCTTCTTTTCTTTAAAATTTTTTTAAAAACATGGTATCACCTTAAATGATAGGATAATCTCTTCTACGTACAGAACATTTTTTTAAATACAGAGCTCCCTTCCTCCCTCCTTCCCTCCTCAGTTACCTCCTTTCTTTATACTTTATTATTTTTGTTGTAATAGAATTCTTTCTTCAGATGCAATTTGTTTATTCAGATATTGAGTTGCTATGGATAAGGCAGTGAGCAAAGCAAAGTCCCTGCTCTCATGGAGGTTGCAGTCTAATGATTAATAGTGAAAAATAAGCAAATAAATATATGACATGGTAGGTGTTAATGGGTTTCATGGAGAAAAATAAGAACACGTAAGAGGGAGAGAGAATGTTTGTTGGGGTACTGTTTGTATACATTAGTCAAAGAAGTCTTCTATGATGGGGCAACAATTGAGACCTAAAGAAAATGAGAAACTAACCCAGGAAAATGTCTGAGAGAAGAATTTCAGACAGAGAGAATAGGAAATGCAAAGGCACTGAGAAGCGTACGTCCTTAGACTATCCAAAAAACCTCAAAGAGGCCCGTGTGACTTGAAGACACTGAGCAAAGGGAGGAGAGCAGTGACCGAGGTAAGAGAGGTCGTGGGGAGGGAGAAGGTGATGTAGTACTTTTTACCCTGACTTTTTTTTTTTTTGCAGTTTGCAAATAAAGCTTTAATTGTTTAATTATGCATGGCAGTTGAATAGTCATCATGCTGTATCTGTTAAACATGACTGAGAACACTGCATTCAGCATGACATAGTCTCATTCTAAAGTCAAACACTTCCAGTGAGATACAATTGTTTTTCTATTTCCTTTTCTACTGCTTAATGTTTTTACCGTCTCAATGTTTCTTTTTATTTTTTTACTGAATGAGTCTTTAAATTCTATAGTGCTTTACAATTTTGAAAAATTTGATACACATGATTTCATATAATCCCATAATAACTCTTCCCCCCTCCTCCTTATTTTGACTTTTAACTGGACTAGATTAAGGAATGATTAGAAGATACTGAGAAGAAGAGTGGCATGAGCTAATTACATTTTCGGACGGCCCCTCTGGGTGCTGAGTGGAGAAGAGGTTACAGGCTCAGAGGGAACAGCAGAGAGACCGGGTGGGAGATTCCTACGATAACACAAGGGAGTGATGATGCTGGCTTCAGTCAGGCTGGCAGTGGATGAAGGTTTGAGGAGAAATAAATGATATGAAATAATCTAAGAAAGAAGGCAGATGACTTGAGGAAAAAAATATGTAAATGCCTGCCAGCACAGAGAACTCCTTTGAAGTTGGTGGTTATGATTTTAACACGAGGTCAGTACGTGCGGGCTGTGCTTCTTATTCCCAGACGCACGCTGCTCAGCAGGTTCAGGTTCAAGTAGGAAGAGGTGTAGCTTCAACCTGAGTTGGTGATTTAATGGTGACCAAGGACAAGAGGGGCAATGGGAATGAGAGTGTGTGTAAGAGAGCTGATACAATAATTGACCATGGGTAAGTTGGTAAGGGGGAAAGTGAAGACATGAAGAGTGGAGGGACAGTAAGGAGGTGGTAAGATCAACCTACTGTAGGTACAGATGGGGTTGAAGGATTTTTTTTTATGGAAAGTGAGACTCGTTATTGGTAATGGTACAGGCAGGGCAGACCTCAGAGGTAAGTGGCTGAGATAGGTAGAGGAATAAGATCATTAAAGATGAGGTCCATAGTATTAGAAATTTTATCCATGTGCATACTGAAATCACAAAATAATTATAACACAGGTGGAATTAAAAAGTGGTGGTGAGCCACATGACAAAATCTTTTAAGTAAAGAGGAAGAGAGTAGTTCTGAAAGTTCTGTGTCTCTCCAGGAATGGGAGAAAATGGAAGTATACTGGAAAGAGCACTCAGCCTGACTTCATTCATTCACTCACTCACTCAGCCTTCATTGAGTCCTCCAATGTGTCAGGGAGTGGAGATGCCGACATGTCTAAAATACAGATTCTGCTACCAGGGCCTCTGGCTAGTGGAAGAGACAGAAAACAGATTGTTAAAACTGTGTCCTATGTGATCAACTGGCAATGAAAGCAATAATATAGGAGTGGAAAGAGTTGGAGTTGGAGAAACCTTCTCAGGTAAGGTAGCAAGGAGCCCTTAGAAGGATAAGTATATCCTTCAAGACAAATAAAGAGGGTGAGACATCGGGCAGAGACAGAGAGTGTATGCAAATGAAGTGAAATGCCAGGAGAGCTGATTGGCAGGGCACCCACTGTGCAAGTAGTACAGAAGCTGTCGAGCAGGGTCTGAAGCACGAGTTGAAACTATGGTAAGAACGTCTTACATTGTAAGCAGTTGGAGGCACCACTGGTTTTAAACAAAGGAGTAATCATCAGATCTAGATTTTAGAAAGCTTCTGGCTGTAGTATGGAAGACAGATTGAACTACCATCAGTTTTAGAACACTGTCTTTACCCCTGAGAGAAACTCCATAACCATTAGCAGTCACTCCCAATTGCTACCCCTCCCCATCCCCTAGTAATCAGTAATCTACTTTCTATCTCTATGGATTTGTCTATTCTGGACATTTTTTATAAATTGAATCATAGAATATGTGGTATTTGTGACTGGCTGCTTCATTTAGCATTCACATATAAGTTTTTTTTGTGTGTGTATGTGGACATATGTTTTGAATTCTCTTGGATACATACCCTAGGAGTGGAATTTCTGGCTTGTACAGTAACTTTATGTTTAGCTTTTTGAAATGCTGCCAAATTCATTTCAACATGGTTGTACCATTTTACATTCCCACCAGCAATGTATGAGGCTTCTAATTTCTCAGCATCCTCACCAACAATTCTTATTGTCTCTTTTTGATTATAGCTACCCTAATGGATGTGAAGTGGTAATTTATTGTGGTTTTAGTTTGCATTTAACTGATTTCCAAGGATATTCAGTATCTTTTCATGGGTTTATTGACCATTTGTATATCCTCCTTAAAGAAGTATCTATTCAAATCATTTGCCCATTTTAAATTGGGTCTGTTGTCCTTTTATTATTGAATTGTAAGAGTTCTTTATACAATTTTATATAAAAATCCCTTATCAGATACAAGATTTGTAAACCTTTTCTCCCATTTTCTGGGTTATCTTCTCACCTTCTTGATAGCATCTTTTGAAGCATACAAGTTTTTTATTTTGATGACATCTGATTCATTCATTGTTCCTTTTGTCTCTTATGTGGTTGCTGTTTTATAGAAGAAGGCCTTGCCTAACCCAGGGTCCTAAAGATTTATTCCCTTTTTTATTTTTAGTAAGAGTTTTTACGCTTTCAGTTCTTATATCTAGGTCACCATCATACATTTTTAGTTAATTTTTGAGTATGATGTGAGGAAGCAACCAACTTCGTTCTTTCGCATGTGGATATACAGGTGTCCGAGTAACAATTGTTGAAAAGATTGCCAGAACATGTTTTCTGAGAGACCAAGCCCCAAGAGCTGAGACTTATTGCGTAGCCAGCCTCCCCGCCCTCAGAGGCCACTGCCCTCTTGTGGCTTAAGGGGATGCTGCTGCAGGGAAATGTTGGAAGACTAGGAAAAAGGGGGGTAATGGGATATAAAACAGAGCACTTTGGAAGTAACCCTCTCCATGTTTCCCTCCTCCCTCTGGGTTCGGAGGGTGCAGAGAGTACTAGCCCAGGAGATAGATGAATATGGAAGAAAACGAACACCAAAATGACCACCCACCATTTGGACACAGTAGTGGAGCTAATGGAGCAAATTCAAGCTCCAATGATCTCCTACCCCACTAAGATGGAGATGTTTCCTCTAAGTAGGAGAGAACAGTCTTGGGCCCACAAAGTAAAAGAGACCTCCTGGGTTGGGTCCTTGCTGTAACTATTTCTTTTTCCTGTTCCTCTTGCCTGCCCCAATTTGGCCCAGTTTTTAATTGCTTGTATTCTGATTTTGGAGTTTTAGGAATACTTGAAATACTCTGAAAACAAGTCCTTTTATCACTTTTATGGGCTGCAAGTATTTTTTCCTAATATGTGGCTTACCTTTTCACATTATTTTTTAGTGCTTTTGGAAGAGTGAAAATTTTAAATTTAGTTGAAGACTAGTTTATTATTTTTTCTTTTATGTTTCATGTGTTTTGTATCCTAAAGAATGTTTGCATAACCCGAGTTCATAAAATTTTTTTTCTATGTTTACTTAGAGTTTTAGTTTTTATTTTTAGACCTGTGATCTATTTCAAGATAATTTTTGCAAAGGATGTGAAGCAAGAGTGGAGAGGAAGCAAAGCAAATTTGTGACAAAAAAGTCTTTGTTACAATAGACAATTAAAAGAAAGCACTTTGTAAGATGTAATGTTGCACATGGATGACAGAAACCCTGCTGATGCTGCCTGAGGAGGTGGAAAGGGTTTCATCAGGCCAGGTCACCTGGTGTCTCTTGGTGGGGAAGAGTGTGGTAGAATCCCTCTACTGGTGCCCCTATGTACACGAATGTTCATAGAGGCTTATTTGTAATAGCTGAAATCTGGAATCAACCCGTATGTCCTTCAGGTGAATGTTTAACCAACCTATGGTATAGTCACACCATGGAATACTATTCAGCAACGAAAAGGAACAAGCTATTGAAACACACAACAGCTTGGATGAATCTTCAGGGAACATGCCGAGTGGAAAAAGTCAGTCACAAAAGGTTACATACTGTATGATTCCAACTACATAACTTTTATAAAGTTATCTTAGAAATTTTAGAAATGGAGGACAGATCAGTGGTTGCCAGGGGTTAGGAATAAGCATGGGAAAGGTGGAGGTGGGGGAGGTAGGAGTGATTATAAAAAGGCAACGTGAATGATCCCTGTGGTATTGGAATTGTTCAGTAACTGAACTGAAGTGGTGGATGTACAAACCTACATCAGTGATGAAACTGTACAGAATTTAACACATACACACAAATAAAACAGGGGAAATTGGAAAAAGATTGGTGGACTATGTTATTGTCAATATGCTGGTTGTGATATTAACTGTAGCTTTTCAAGCTGCTACCATTGTCAGAAACTGAGCAAATTTTACAAGGGATCACTATATACATTATTTATTATAACATATGTGAATCTGTAATTATCTCAGTAAAAATTTCAATTGAAAAATGAGAGAATCGAACCAAGGATTTTAACAGACATTAACTTCACGAAAGCTATTACATATGGCATATAAGTACCTGAAAAGATAGTTAACATCAGTAGTTACTAAGAAAATGCTAATTAAAACCATGTGAATGTGTTGGAGAGGATATGGAGCAACAGGAACTCTCATACATTGCTGGCTGTGAGGCAAAATGGTACAGTAACTTTGGGAAATAGCTACGTAGATTCTTCATAAAGTCAAATGTTCAGCTGTCATATGAACCAGATATTTCTAGGTATTTACCCCAATTGAAAAAAATCATGTCTAGGCAAAAAATTGAATGTAAATGTTCATACCTGCTTTATGCATGATAGCACCACTGGGAACTGGGAACCCAGCTGATAAACAAAGCACAGTGTATCTATAGGATGAAACATTACTCAGCAATATACAAAATAAATAAATGCATCAACATAGATGGATTTGAAAATCATCATATTAAATGAAGAAAGCCAGACACAAAAGACTACATACCTGTAGTCTAAATCTAAAAAATGCAACAAACTAGTGAATATAACAAAAAGAAGCAGACTCACAGAGGTAGAGAACAAATTAATGGTTACCAGTGGGGAGGCAGGGGGCAATACAGGGGTGAGGGAGCGGAGGCACAAACCATTAGGTGAAAGACAGACTCAAAGATGTGCCATACAACAGGAGGAATATAGCCAATATGTTGTAATAACTGTACATGGAAGGTAACGTTTCAAAACTGTATAAAAAGTTAAAAAAATGTTTTTAAATGCTTAAAAAAAAACAGACTACATACTGTAGTGATTCTATTAAATGACATTTTAGAAAACACAAAACCATATTGCCATGAGTCAAATCAGTGGTGACTGGAGGCTGAGATGGACTGCAAAGAGACATGGGGACTGCAGGGGCTGTTGGAAATGTTCTATGTCTTGATTGCAGTAGCAGTTACATAACTGTAAGTGTATTTGTCAAGAAGTATAAAACTATACCCTTAAAATGGATGGGATGTGTTCTGTGTAAATTATACATCAGCAAATCTGATTTTAAAACATCTTCAGGAAAACCAAGAGTAGATTCTCCCACAATTAAACTGGAGATTTCTGAACTTTGTCCTATTGGCTCAGTTTGCTTTAAATCTCAGAATTGGAAGCAATCTTAGGCATAGATATCTGGGGCACTATCTTGACTTACACAGAATGAGATTGGGGTTTGAGATAAAAGGCTTTTCCCAAGGTCTCACAGTCAGTTAACCAGAAGCCGGGACCAGAAGTCACTCCCCTGAATTCCTAACGTATGTTCTGAGGCTCTTCATTACGCAGTGGCCTCCTCTGAGTGTACTGACCGTGCCTGTCGGTCTCTTCTCTTGACCTCGCAGCTCCTCTTTCTCCCTGCAGTCCCCTAGCTTAGGCCTTTTGTATACGGCACAGAATGGTGCCTTCATTTTTGAATTAGTATCAGAGCCTGAGAGACAGAGGCTGACAGAAAGGACACTAACAGGGGAAAAGGTTAGTGCGTCATCATTCACTGTACAACCCGAACCACAATTTCACTGCATACAAACGAAAAGGAAGGTGTCTTATCTGTTCTGTTTTTAAAATTCCAGTTTAAGCCAATCAATTTAATTTCAGGTATTGCAGATGTCAACTCTAGAATTTTCATTTGATTGTCTTTTATAGAATCTGTTTTTCACTAAATTTTTCACCTTTTTGTCGCCCCTTTTCTCTTCCTTAGTCCTGTTAATCATAGTTAATCTAAAGTCCCCATTACCTCACTCCAGCAGCTGAATGACTTGTGGGTCAGTTTCTGCTCCCTGCTTTAATCTTCTGTTGTTTTTAGTTATACGGTCTGTACTTTGTTGGTTTGATTCATTTTTAAAGAATTCTGATTGCCTATTAAAAAACAAAGGACTCCAGATGATGTTATGTTTCACCCTTTCCCTTCTTGGCCTTTGGAGTAGGGGGCTTAATCCAGTCATGAGCAGTTTTGAGGACATGCTGAAGTGCAGCCCTATTAAGGGTTAATTTATCCCTGGTTCTCCCTGCCCCACTAGGGTTTTCAACTGGGAGTCTGATAAACCCCTTACTCCTCTTCCCTGTGAGTACAGAAATCTCATTTTCGTTTTTGAGACTACCGAATCCCCTGCTCAGCTCTTGAGGCTTCCCACGTGGGTTTTAGCTCCTGCACCCAGTAGCTGTTAGACAGAACAAGTCTCAGGGAGAAAGCTGGGCTTGAAGCCCCTAAAGTCTTCTCCAAATTACTTGCCAGTTTTTCTATGCCCTCCACAGACTCAGAGCATGAATTGCCAGCCTCCTGTCCATGCCCTGTCTCTGCACAAAATCCTCCAGTGGTTTCTTGTCTCACTAAGAAAAATGAAAGTCCTACAATAGCCTAAAGGATCCTACATGAAGTGACCTTCTGTTTTTCCTGACCTCACCCCCTACTACTGTGCTAGGTTAATTCCCTCCAGCCATCCTTGGCACTTCCTTGTGCTTTGAGCCTGAACAGATATACTCCTGCCTCAGGGCTTTTGTATTTACTGTTCTCTACGTTGATCTGTTCTTTTCCTAGATATCAGCAAGGCTGGCTCCCTCTAAAATATCTCTGCAATGAGACCTTTCTGAACCTATTTAAAATTACATCCTCAGGGGGTGGGAGAGGATAAATTGGGAGTTAAGAGATTTGCAGATACTAACGACTATATATATAAAATAGATAAAACAATAAGTTTCTACTATATAGCGCAGGGAACTATATTCACTATCTTGTAGTAACTTATAATGAAAAAGAATATGAAAACAAATATATGCAAATATATGTATATATATGTGTGACTGAAACATTATGCTGTACACCAGAAATTGACACATTGTAAACTGACTATACTTCAATAAAAAAAATAAGATGAAATAAAATAAAATTACATTCTTCATCCCTAACTTTCCTTATTCCTTTTCTCTGCTTAATTTTTCTCCTTAGCACTTCTTGTTATCTGAGATATGACATGCATTATACATTATTGAATTTCATTGATTCTAAGATGCAAAAATTTACATTTTCATCTTACTTTATAACATCTCTGAAATCAAAATGCCTCACAATTGCTAGTGTCTTATTTTAACCGATAGCATTTCCTGTGGTGGAACATTAATGTTTTTAAATATCTGAAAGTTACCGACCTCTTAGAGTCAATTAAATATTCAATTAAATATGGCAAAGTTTATTATCTATTTACCCTCACTAGAATATAAATTTTAAGGGTAGTATTTTGTCTCTCTTACTTGATACATAATCTAGCTCCTAGAATTGTGTTGATAATAATAAGTGTTCAATTAGTACTTATCCAACGAATATTGAATAAAAATGTGAAATGAATGAATGACTATTGCAGAAGAAAGCACAGGGAAAGTGTCTGGCAACAGATCAGATGTGGAGAGTAATAGTTTGTGTGGCAATAGAATTTGAATTTCTCAGTTAACAAACTGCAAAAGCTTACTAAATTTCAATTGTGTTACTTAAATAATTACTTTATTGTGTTATTTTATGTATTATACCAAGGATGAGCGGATGGAACAATAAGAAATAATTCCTGCCTTAATATGGCAACTTTATGAATGAGTTAACCAAACAGAAGTAAACAACTCATATGGCAAGTTGAGAGAGAAGCAAAAATACTATTATGTATAAAGCCAACGTTAGAGACGTGGGCTATTCAGGTGTATCTTCTTCTTGTTAAGACTTACTTCCTTGGATAGCTCCTTACCTTTTCCCAATGAAGCCCTGCAGTTTCTGTGCCAATGATCCAGGAAGAGCCACTAACGCTACATCATTCATCACAAGCCAAACTCTCAGTGAGGAAGGAAAATAACCATTGTCCAAGGAGGACATGTGAAATAGGGGTTGATGTGGTCACTTTCTTTTTGGTCCCTGCACCAAGTAAATGGTCCTCTACCTTAAGAGCTTAGATGTTAAGGTTTAAGATATTAGGATTTCTTAGTTCTGTTGTGTGTCTTGGTGAGACCTGGCAGATTTTAGCCCAATCAGTGGGCCTTGGGCCTTTCAAAGAGTTGGGTATCAGGGCTACGATATAAGCCTGGGTATGATTCCAGGTCACAGAGTTGTTGGATAAACCAGTCAAAATGACCAGTTCTGTGGCTGAACTTCCTTCTAGTAAATAGTACATTAATAATTGCTCTGTTCAGATTTTCTACTTCTTCATGATTCATTCTTTGTAAGTTGTATGTACTAGGAATTTATCTATTTTTCCAGGTTGTCCAATTTGTTGGCATATAATTTTCATAGAAGTCTTTTTTGATCCTTTATATTTGTGTGCCATCATTGGTAATGTTTCCTCTTTTTAAAAATAAAGTAATTTATTTGAGTCACTCACTTTCTTCCTTTCTACTAATTTTGGCCCTAATTTGTTCTCCTTTTTCTAATTCCTTGAGGTATCAAGTTTGGTTGTTGTTTTTGAGATCTTTCTTTTTCTTAAAGTAGGTGTTTATTGCTGTAAAACTTCCCTCTTAAGACTGCACTGCTGCATCCCATAAGTTCTGGTATGTTTTGTTTCCATTTTCATTTGTCTCAAGATTTTTTTTTCTTTTGATTTCTCCTTTGACCCACTGGTTGTTCAGGAGCAACTGATTTTTAATCTCCACATATTTGTGAATTTTCTAATTTTCTTCCTGTAGGTGATTTCCTGTTTTATACCATTACGGTTAGAAAAGGTTGTGATTTCAACCTTCTTAAATTTATTAAGATGCTGGATGTCTCTGAACATTTGATATAGTTCTGCCTTAAACTGTGTGTCCTGTTAATAATGGGTACGATACTGTGTGTCACTGGGGTAGGATCTGTATTTTAAAATTGTTTTTAACATTTTCATTTTACTAGCAAGGAATCTTTATTTCATTTTATGTTTTGCAATTCTAGACACTAGCACATATAGCTGAGTCTTTCTTTTTATGGTATCTGATAATACTTATCTTTTAATTTGGTTATTTAGAATATGTATGTATAATAAAATTATTGATATATTTGCATTTAAGTATAACATGCTGCTAATTATTTCTATTTATCTCTCATTTTTTCTTACTCTTTGCTTTTTTCCCTTCAATAATGGAATGTTTTTATGATTTCATTTTATCTCAAATATTAGCTTAGTAGTTATGTCTCTTTGCTTTAAATTTTTAGTGCTTACTCTAACATTTACAACATACATCTTTAACTTAACAATCTACTTTTAAATTATATTTTACCACATCCTATATGGTTTCAGAAACTTACAACAGAATACTCCACTATAATTACCCCTATTCTTTTTTGCCACTGTGGGCATACATTCTACTTTTACATATGTTACATCTTCCATAATACATTCTTGTTTTTATTTACTTTAGATAGCCAATGTTTGTACAAAGGTTTATAATATTTTATTGCATATTGGACATTGTGTTTATATGAAAGGTAAGGTTATATGTAATTATATTTATGCCCTGTAATGGACTTAATCTCTTCTCTCAGGTTGCAAGTCAGAGGTTGAGGCATTCTAATTAGGAACTAAACTAGTTTGGGTTCTGTAGTTTCTACCATTAGTCTCAGTGTACCAGAGCTTTCAGATCCATCCAGTTGTGTGTTTAGTGCAGGGCTGAGGTAACGGAAGTGTATTTTGTCAGCGTTCCTGACCTGTCCTCAGCTTGCAGCAGTGCCTGCACCTGCATGTCACAGAGGGGTTATCTCTCCCTGCTCTGATCCCTCTCAGTGGTGCACTGCTATTGCTAGTTCCTTAGGGCAAGATTGATGTTGCGGAGGGTGGGGAGGAGGCTCAAATCTCCTTCTCTGACCTCAGGTTTAAGAAATCCTTATGAACTTCAAGGTGGGGGTAAGGTTTTTTTCAATGTTCCTGCCCTCTCAATATGGCCGTCAAACTCCACCTTTAATTTGTGGTTTGTCTTAGTTGCAAAGGGTTTCCTGCTGCCTCTGCAATGGTAGCAGAGCTGTGCCTTGTATTGGCGCAGGATCCTAGAGAATCCCCTGCTCCCTTCCCAAGGTTACATGGTTTCTTCTTCTGCCACTGCCCCAGATACAACAAGTCTTGCTAGACTCTGTGCACGTGAGGGTTTTCCACCCCTTCACCACAGGCAGATGGATTTTGTTTGGAATAGAGAAGATGCCTGAGCCCAGGTGGGGGTGTGTGCATGTATGAAGTTTTCCACCCCTCTCTCAACGAATTAAAGCTTTTGCCTTCTATGAGGGACGCGTCCTGGAAGGCAGGGAAGGTTTCGAGCTCACCCTTCAGTGGCAGCGGTCATGACTTGCACGCCTGCACCACCCAGCAGGCCTGTTCCCACTCTCTTGCCGTATCTCCATCTTTCTCTGAACATCCAGTCAAGGCCCATGAGAAAGAGCTTGTAAGTGTTTGCTTGTGAACTCCTCCTGAGTCTTTTGGGCTCCCAGTTACTTTAAACTTCCATGCTAGCCCAGATTTGGCCTTTAAAAATTCATTTAAATTTTAGTTGAAGTTTTCTTACCAAATTTATGGCAGCCACTTCTTCCTGCCGTGTTCTATAAACAGTGACATAGTTCATGTGTCCTCTCTCTCCTTGAAGGAGCTTGTCACTCTGAAATTCAATCTGTCTTACTGTCCTGAAATCTCAGCTATCGGATGCGGTCAAGAGAAGTTATAATTCTGTATATTGCTTGTTTTTTTTCTTGTTGTTTGGGTGGGAGGAACATTCTTTTCCGGCTCTCTCTATCTGGAGTGAAAGTGGAATTTTGTTCATTGTACTCGTCTTGATATCCTGATGTCTGGTAAGCAGAAATGACTAGTATGCTAGTATGTCTTCCTTGATCCCAGTCTTCAGTGGTTTTTTGTTTGCTTGTTTGTTCGTTTGTTTTTGTTAAGTTCCCTCCCTCTCTCTGTCTCTTTTTCTCCGGTGACATTAAAACTTAGGAAAACACTGCCTTTTATACAGAAGACATTCAAATTTTAATTTCTGGGGAAGTTTTTTAAATGGATCAGGACCACGTTGCCTCCTAGTGTCCTAGTCAAGACAGCCCTATGTGAACTGAGGAAATTACCTCAGTATATTTATTTTCATCAAATTAGAATGAATTGGTGCCAGGGTTAAAGATCTTTTGACTTGAACTGGTCCCCCAAATTTCTTGATTTTATAGTCTTAATATACATAGCAATACTCTGCCTAGCACAGTTTGATGAAAAAGGTTGATTTGCCATTTTAGGGGAAGTATAAACTTAAAACAATATAAAGTGCTGAGCTGGGCCAATGTATTTCTATAATAGCTTTACAAAAATTTTTGACTTTTAATATGAAGTGTCACTGTATTTGGTTTTGATCAAATATTAATTGAATGAAAAGGAAGAAATTTAAAACTTAACTAGAATGACCTCTCATAGGGTCTGGAAATCCCCAATTCTCTGTTTCAATCACTAGTGTGCATCCTAGCCTTGAAATTTACTATTTTAATACAAGGTTCCTTAAGGTTATATAAGTTTTTCAGTTACTGATTGCTTTATTTCTAGATCACAAAATCAAACAATACCTCCATATATAAAAGAAATAATAGAATTTTTAAATAGCTGTAAAATACTCAGACTGCAGATGGTATGTTATCCGAAGTCAATATGACTCAGCAATACCAAAATATTTTACGCACACCCACCCGTGACTTCAGATGTGTATACTATGAGTAAGGGGGTATCCGCCTAGATCTGACATCATACCACACTTTCCAACTTTAGTCTTGGATCACATTCTCTAACCTCGAATCTGAGTACTGCAATTTCAGCTGGCCCTTTTGTTGAATGTTTTGGGAGATGTGGGACCTGATTTAACCCAAGTATTCATTCTCTGATAAACAGTGGGAAGATAGTATCATTTGAAGTTAAACTAAAATTTTAACTCTGATTTCTCAAAAGTCAAGTGGGGAGGGGAGTGGAAATAACCTCTCTGAGGAATAGGTGAGATTACACGTGGAAAGCACCAAGCTTAATATGTTGCCATTTTAAGACCGAATGTTATTTTCCTTTCCCTTTATGTGGTTTTTACTATAGGGACCATGATGGTCTATGAGAACAAGTATAGCTCTAGAGCTGGACAGAGGTCTGGTTTCAGCCCTGTCACTTGGTAGTGCTTTGTGGTGTTAGGAAGCCACTTAACTTCCCTCAGCCTCTGTTTCCCCATTTGTTAATGGAAGTCAAGGAGGAATACTGTCTATCTTAGAGTATTGTGAAGATTAAATGACATAAACTCTTGGCATAGTGCTGGTATCTAGAAGGCATTCAATGAATGTTAAAGAATATCTTGCTTTTACATAGCTATTCTAAATTTTCTCCATCCTTTTTCTTAGCCTTTATATACAACTCATCCCTTGTCAGTTTGGACATTTCTCCTCTAGTGTCTTCCATGCATCAGTCTTCCCAACTGTAACTTTGTGTAGAAATATTAATAATAATAATTGGTACAACTTTTTGAATACTTACCAGATACCAAAATATTATAAGCACTCTATATACATTATTTTATTTTAAGTTAGTCTTCCTAAAGGGAAAATTAACTTATAATAAAAGAAATCAGTACGGTGGTTGCCTCTGGGGTGAGCCAGGCAGGAATTAACTGAGAAAGAACACAAAGGAACTTTCTGAAGTAATAAAAGTGTGCTATATCTTGATAGAAGTTGATATGCATTTGAAAAACTCATCAACGGTACATATAAAATATGACTATTTCACAGAACACAAATTATACTGCAATCACAAAGTGAGAGGGAAAATTAATCTTAAAAACATCCTGTGGAATAGAAATTTTTATATCTACTTTTGAGATAGAAAACAGAGGACCTGAATGTTCAAGTAATTTATTCAAGTTTATATTTACTGGTGGCTGCACCGAAGTCAAATCCAGGTATGTTTATGTGCATAGCCCATACACTTAACCAACAGGCTCCACTTCCTCCAGTGAGACTGGTGCAGCCTCACATGTTTTGCAATTCAGACTGCATTATTTTATCCTTAGTAACTATGTCACACAGACTGAGACAGAGCAACATGCTTAAAAATATCCTGCCTTCTTACTAAGGATATGAGTTGCACAAAACTCCAGAAAGAAAACATAACTATTCCAAGATGTTTTGGTAGGATGGTGAGACCCAGGAGGCATCCATTGGAATCAGTTTCTCTCCCTCTTTGGCATGCATTTCCAAGCATTCTGGCATCTTTTGAGAGTACTGTTTCAGCTGCAGTAACCTCAGGCAGCACATTCAAGTGGTAGCTCACTAAGTCCTCTGGTATGAAAACTGCGGCCGATGTCTGCTGTGCAGTGAACCAGCAAGGAGTCAGGAGTATCTCTGAGACAGGGCTTTAGCGATCAGGTAAACCTGTTGTCTCACTGTCTGTTAGAAAGTATATGTTTAAATTTCCATATCAGAAATGTCAGCAAAAGTCTCTGACTGCTTCGGTGATTACAAAACAGAGCAATCTGCAGTGCCCGAGCAGGGCTTGGGTCACGTCAGGGTTATTTCTTCCTTAAATGAGGCAGCAGCTTCTAAATTTACAATGGCCTTGTTTGATACTTCCCATTAAAATGCCCATAAAAAGATACAGAAAACTGAAACTGAAACGTAAATTTTGAAAAGTACAATTGATCAAATCAAAGGGACATTTTCCCTTTGTGTCATGATGGACATAAACTGAGAAATGTATTATTGTGCTATGATCTCTGTGGTTCACCCTCTGAAACCCAACAGTAAAGCAAAGCACTTCATATATTCATTTAATTCTCACAGCAATCTTACGAGGACTTCACTATTAATATATCCATTCACAGATTAATGAAACGTGTTGGCTGGGTTTCTTGATTTTCTCAAGGACAGACAACACAATTTTGAGTGGGAGAGCCAAGATTCAGGCCTTTTTAGCTACCCACTTTCTCCCACTGCCAAGTATCCTACCCCTTCCCCACTAAAACTAGAAAAACATGTTGATCTAACTGACTGTCCCTACCTGTCTTTGAGGATGCATTGATCCAGGTCAACTAGAGCTAGGCAGTTTCCCCATCCCTTTTGATGTTCTTTCATCCCTCAACATCCCTTCAAAGCCCAGAGTCTCAGGGCATTGCAGACTGAAGCCAGAGCATTAAAATCTGGGTCTAAGGCAGGAAGAATATTAGCAATATTAGATGCCAGGACATGTGCTCTGTCTTATACTAGATTGACCAAATAATTGTAAAAAAAAATCTTAGTTTCTACTGAAATTGTAGAACCTGCTCTTGTAGGCATTTATTACAGGAGAATCAATATTTGTAAAGCAAGCCTGTACCTGAGCACCACAAATGGGTCTGGGAGATAAACACAGAATTTACCCTTCCTCTTTGCATCTGAGGGGGAAATGATGCAAACCTGTTAAATTTTGGCCTTGACAGAGCTTGGCCCCTTTAAAGATTACTAAGGAGACAGTGAAACGATAAGGCAAGAATCAGGGGGGCCCAGGAACAGATACTATAGCATAAGGCAAGAACCCATTTCCCAGAGACGTCAACACATCTATGAAAATTATTATTTACAAGAACCAGAAGACTTCTCCACTGGATTGTATGAGCAGGAACACCCTGTTTGTTCTTTGAGGAATTCCCAGCACCAAAGACAGTGTTTGGCAAATAGCAGGAATTCAAAAAATGCTTGTTGAATGTTAAACAAAGTTGAGAAAAAACCACAAAGAAATATGACCAATTAATTTTTCAAACTGTCTAGTTCAAAGACAATTGCAAGAACACAGTAACTCAAATTATATAGCATTCTTGTATTATTACTGGGAAAGCTGCTTGAAGATGCATGCTTCTATCCAAAAGTGAATCTAAGATACTTAATGGTAGCTGCTTCGACAAACAATCCTTAAATCTCAATGGCTTAATAGAATAAGGTCTATTTCTCATGTACGTCATACCTTGATGTGAGCAAAAGGTTCTTCTATGCTGCTCTCTTCCACATGGCAACTCAGGGATCCAGGCTCCTTCCATCTCAGCATGTTATTCATCACTTCCAGTAACATGAGTGTGAGAGAGAGAGAGAAAGAGCACATGTGTAAGTTCTTATTGATCATAGCAGCGTCAGTGCTAGAAGTGGCATTCATCACTTCCTCCCACACATTGTTAGCTAAAAGCCAGCCATGTGGATCCAGTGTAGTGAGAGGAGAGGATGAGAATGTACTCTTCCTGTCTGTCCAGTAGGGAGAAGTGGAACTTATAGGCATTGAGTCACTCCCTGCTACATCCATCCTTTTGAGAGCCAAGTATTTACTATATTTTTTTCTGTCACACAGAGAATATACTCACCTGGTCCATACGGCAATAACCCAAAGTCCCACCTGGTTACTACCCTGAAGGCATATCAAAATTTAGAACATCCACTGATGAGTTCCCTCTCTGGGTCCCCCGTGTGGGTCTTTACAGTTATCTGGCTCCCAGTATAGCCATTTATAATGGCGGAACCTGCCCAGGATAACCAAAATAAGCAGTCTTATTCCAAAAATTAGTATTAAAATTATTGATACTAAAGAAAGATAACAGATGTAGATTACACTCCAAAGCACCCTTTCTCAGTAGAAGAATTTTCAACAAATGATTGAAATGATGATGTAATCTTAGCATCATCCTCCATTCCCCTCAACTCCCTCTCCAGAGGAAACAACTGAGATATTCTCCAATCACTGATCCATCATTCATCTTAAATTTCCTACCCAAGAAACTCCACTGACAGTTTACTTTTGCTTGGAATGCAGAACTTAGGGTATGAAAATAATGCAAGCTATCTAATAAGACTAAGGAAATAAATGTGTTCAGATTCTTTAGGGGCATAAAGTATGTGATATTCAAGGCTAAGCAGATAAAAATATTAGATTGAAATATTCTTAACCATAAGTGTACCTATATTACAGTGGAAAAGTTCCCAGAATTTTTCAAAAACAGTTTTAGAACATCATTTAAATTTTTTTTTTTTTTGGTTTTCTTCAAATGTTTGTGATCTTTCTAAAGCTGTAATTCCAAGAACATGTTCACAAGTCACTTGCCCTGCTGAAGATGATTTGTGAAAATATGATTCTGTACTCAAGTGAGATTGGAAGGCAGTGCTCCCTGTAGTTTTCCTGTGAAAACTAACATAACACACCCAGTAAATAAAAGCTCTGATAAGTACTGCAGTAAAAGCATCTGTTTAATGCTTAATCACAGTTTCTCCAACTTACTCAAATACAAAATTTTCTTTTTCAGGCAACACCTATTCAAAGCCCATAGACAACTGCTCTAAATATTTAAAATTCATAGTATTGTCAACATACTGGATTATCACCAATGAAACTATCATTTCAGTGGATCCTCCTTGAGACTCTATATTTCAGACACTTTTTTTTCCTCTTTATGGCAAAATAATTATAATTAATTATTTTTGTTCTCTATCTCTTCAGTATTTGCAACATGAGGTCAGAAACCACATCTCTCTTTTTTCATCATCATGTCTTAGTGCCTAGAACAGTGCTAAATATATAGTAGGTGTTTCATAATGTATTCTTAATTTTTTGCTGAACCCAAATATCTGAAAGCAAAAAAAGTATTTGGAGTCCTCTTCATAAGAATCTTACCTGGTGCAGAGATGCTGCTGGAGTGCCAGTATTGGCACTTTTCCATATATTTGTCAGGAATAATGTACATGGTACTCCTTCTGGCTTTTGCACTGAAATCATCCTTCCTCATATGATCTCGTATTTAGGAAGGCAGAGAAATGTTAAAAAGTGGTAGAGGTCAAGGTTGCCACTTACATTAAAAGCTTTTTAACAGTACTATCATTATTACTGCTGCCACTAGCTGACATTTACTGAGCATGTTGTATGTGACAATCTTTAAGTCGCGTGGCAACCCTATGAGTTTGGTACTATTATTCTCACCATATAACTGCTGAGAGAATTAAAGTTAAATAAGTTTCTAATAACTAGAATTTGACCAGCCTCTGTGACTTCACAGTCCTTCCATTACTGTAGACTTAGGGGAAATAGATTACACCTGGAGTTGTGGAATTTTAACTTTAGTCTGTCTAACACTCATTCAATACATGAGGCACGTACAGTCCAGAGGAGCAGGGACTTGCTGAAGATCACCAAGCTGACCAGTGGGAAACCTGGCAATAGAAGCCAAGGTCTCTGGATTCTTAGTCCAGTCTGTCCACGTTGCACATTTGTCTTGCTCAGGGTAATTAAGAGAAATTATATAAACAGCTACTTCTTAGGGAAAACAAGAGCTACCTACTTTCCATAAGGAGCCTGATGTGCTCTGGGAGACATGAGATTTCCAAAACAGAAGTAATTACAAATAGATACAACCAAGCTCTGTAAAGTTATATTTAATTGCCAAATCTATTTCTTTAAATATTTTTACTATACTTTTCTCTATTTATTGAAATTTTCCCCTCTTTAAATTATATTTAGTAATGGAAATATATGAGGATATATTTATCTGGCAATTCCAAGGAGGTGGGAATTTGAGATGAAAAAAATTTCTAGAACAGAGAAACTGAAGAGGGCACTTAAACAAAGATCCTGTTTTGTCTCATATCCATATACATATTATATATATATTTTTACTAAGATGAAAAGAAACTATCTCATTTTAATTTTTAAAATTTGTGATGGTGGACATGTTTGTCTTATATTTATTGGCCAATTGCACTTCTTTATGTGAAATGCCTTCTTGTATACTTGGTCTTGTTTCTGTTGAGTTAATCATCTTTGTCTTCTTGATTTATGAAAGATCTTTATATATCAAAAATCTTAGGCCCTTTTCTGTCATACGTGTTAGAAATATTTTTCAAATTTGTTATATAAATTCAAGTCATTTTCCCCCAGTACATTAAGCACTTTTTAAGGCATCTGTTTAAATGATAAAAAAGATCTCCTCACCAAAACTATAAAATAATTTCCAAAAGAAAAAAAAAAAAGACCCTGTTTCAGAGTGGACTAAATCAAGTCATCCTGCATTCACTAAAATGAAGACTTGCAGCCATATGACGATGGCAGAAACGTGAGCCTGATGGCTTACTCTCACTGTGACACCCCTGCGTGGTGCCAGATGGGCTCCCGGTGGAGTGGCTTGGCAGGTCTTTCTCATGCGCTGCTAGTCATCACATGAGAGGAAATCAGGCCTCACACCTGTGCTGAACCATTCAGAGCAGTCCTCCAGAGCCTGCAGAAATGTCTCATAAACACAAAGGGCAGAGAAATCTCCAGAGTGGGCTCAGTCTATGAACAAGGTAGGATAAAATATTGCGTTTGAGGTCCCACCCCAACCCCTGGGCAATTAGCGTTATGTAAAAAACAAAGGGTCTTTCCATTGTCCCAACGTTCCTAATTTGCTCTAGTTTAATGCATTACCAGTTAGAAGCACTCTTCTTTTTGAGGCAAACACATATTGCAATTTAATTCTTAAATGATTATTAAACAAAGCAATGTCTTCATTTCTGATACACAAACAGGCTAATGTCTCTAGACATCTGGGATGTCTTTTCCAAATATGCATGATTAATATTCTCATTGTGCTCAGCACTGCAACTCCTGCCTAATTTGCCATTTTCACTTTACTTCCGAAGCTTCTGCCAACCGCTTGCACGTGGGTCTTTAGCAGCATCTGTGACTCTCCACTGTCAGTGATCCCTTGAACACTGGTCAGAACCAGACAGAAACGAATGGCTGTCCCGGCCTTTCCTCCCCACAGCTGCTTGATCTGAGGGAGGCTACTTGATTTCTCTCAGCCTCAGTTTCCTCATTTGCAAAATCAACATCACAAATTCATTGTTATAGCTGTGGTGATTACTATCCATGTGACCATCCATCATTATAGGGTACTGATGATGTTGGACAGATCAGTAAGCAAACAGCAATTCTTTAACAGCTCCCTCCTCTGTTAAAGTAAATTATTGTCCCCACAAGCAATCCCAATTTCTTTCTCTTGATGCTAGAGCCTTTTTATTAAGCTTCTTCTGGTAAATGCTTCATGCACCTTTGCAGCCCGATAGTCCCCAACACAGTGCCTTATGTCATTCGACATTTCAACAATTTTTCAGGGGGAAGGACCACTTAGGTTGGATGAATGGTTTCCCTTTGTCTGTTGTAAGGCAGTGGTTTTTAATGCAGGGACATTTGGCAACGTCCAGAGAAAATTCTGGCTGTTACAAATGGAGACTGCTACTGGCAGCTGGTTGGTACAGGTCCAGGATGCTGTTAAATAGCCTAAAATGCTAGGACCTACAAACAACAAAGAATTATCTGGCACCGAATGTTAATAGGACCAAGGTCGAGAAACCCTGATAAAACAGAAAATACGGCTTTGGAGACAGAGCTAGGTTCCAGTCCCAACTCAGCGGTTCTCTTGCTTTGGGATCTTGGACAAGTAGCTTGACTTCTCTGCACTCCCAAAGTTCTGTCCGACACAATACAAGAACCTAGTTCCAGAGAGGTAGGTGAAAGCAGAAATTCTTATCTTAACAAGACCCAGAGATCTTTGGATCTTAGTAAGACTCAGGGATTTAGCTATTCTTTGGAGACTCAGAGTAGGGTGGTCCTGATCAAAAGTGTGTTTACAGAAAGAGAAGGAAAACGAATGCTGTGCCTTCTCCCTTTTGTGGCCACGCTGAACAAGTTTTGCCTTTGCCTCTCAAAGACAGACCACTTTAAAAGAAGCTGAGTCACGCCAAAGCACTAACAGAGATGTCGATTCAGTTGGTTTCCTAGTTCAGTGAGTATCCACACAATTCAATGTTTGCTTAATTGATTTCATAGAATCACAAAGACTTACTTTTACAAAGATTATTACAGTGAGGCCAGAGCCTCCAAGGAGACTGTGAACATGCAGAGAACCAGGGCACAGCCCAGGGGGCGGGCGGCGTGTGTGCACCCACTGCAGCCCCCCAGCCCTTCTTCAATGCCGGCTGGCAGTAAGCCAGGTCAGGCTCTTGAAAATGTATCGACTGTGTGTCCAGTCTGTCCAGATGTGTCCAGACTCACTGGCAAAATGACGTGATCTCAGGCATGCATTGACACCTGTGGCACCTGGACCAGCTCTGGGGTGGCTTTGCTGGGGGAACACATTTTCCATGCAGAAGAGCCCTGCTGAGGGTCTGCAGTGGAATGAGACCAACCCAGGGAGGTGAGACGTTCAGAGAGAATCACCAGACCCAACACTGACCATCCATTTGAAGTTTCAAACAGGAAGAAGGAGTTCCATCTTTAAGGGAAGATCAAAAACCTCTTTGAAAATACATTTTTTATAAATGTTGAAGCATGTGGGAAATAGGAGTTGGAGGGCCTCTCTGGGGGCCCTGCAAGCAAGAACGCATTTGTTCACTGCAATAGACTCAGGACCAAACACGGTACCTGGCACGTAGGAGGCGCTTCATAAATGACTACTGAATGGCCCCACAGAAACCCTGAAACAGAACTGAGTGAGGCTAGTTTACATTTGACTCTGACCCCTGCAGGGAAACCTCTGGGCAGAGACCAAAGCTGCCTTCTCCTCCAAGGGGTTTGTGGCCTGTGAGGAAGCCTTTGAGCTGCAAGATTCAGGATCACTTTAGGAACATTTCTGAAAGATAATGCTTTTTTCAGGAAGTGAGGCTCAAGTTTTCACACAAAAGAGGTAATTGCAAAATGAAGTGGATTCCTTTTCTCACCTTGGCAGAGGTACTGGAGGAAACCTCCATTAGGAATGAACAGAAATTATAAACCAGAGTGAAATATAACTAAACTCAACTGAAGGAATAGCTAGTTAGGAGAGTTAATGATTTTTCCCTTCATAGCATGTGTTGATAACTAACATGTGTGAAATGCTTACCACTTTCCCCATCCAGAGCTAAGCACTGCTCATGCATTTTATTCTATGCTCACAACAACCCTATCATGTATGATACAGGGGATCCTATTGTTATCCCCATCCTATAGATGAGGAAATCGAGGCTTGAGGATGGTAAGTGATTTGCCCAAGGTTGCAGAATTAATAGTGAGCAGTTGGGTCAGTATGAGTCCAGAACCTGGGTTCTTAACCACCATGCAATCAATGCTGCTGTTACTCAGCGAGCAGCTTCTCAAAGTCACAGATGCTCCGGGCATATCAAACTGGCTCTGAGAAAACAGTGCTTATGCAGGACTACCTGAAGCTTACTTACACTGTCCATTTGTTCCCCTAGGTACTGGAAAATCTATCTTTAGATTGCAAATGGCCAGCAGGAATGTCCCTCGATTTCATGGTTATGGCCTTTTTGTTGTGTGCTGTATTTACAGCAAGGATGTTCTTGTGAGGATTGTTAATTAAATTACACAGTGTTCCCTATGTGAGGCCCCAGAGAAATGATTCTCTGGTTTTAATACCAGAGATAATTGTGCTTCCTCTAATGCCTTTGGTTTGCCTTTCTCTTTTGCACATTGAATCATATATATATTAATATTTTCTTCTTTGTTTTGGCTGCCAAAAATGTACGGCTGCTCACCCGGAAATTTATAGGACCTTGTACTGCAGGTAAGGACCTCTGGCTGAGGCAGAGATTTGCCGAACAATATTTTCCATTTAAGACAATGCCCCAAGGAATTCCCTGACCTCCTGTAGTTTCCATCTCCTGTTAATGGGAAGAGTCATGGTGATCGTCTTGCAGAGGGTGGAGATGAAAAGCAGTTAAAACATTCCAAGTGCTGAACTAGGGCAGGGGTTATGCAGACACAGAAGACATGTCCCCTACCCTCAAGGAGTTCATAGCTTAGTGGGGAAACATGCACATTTAATTTTTATACAACTGCATCCAAGTTACGACAGAAACACAGAGGAGAGCTCCATACTCTGCCAAGGGAAATTAAGAAAGGAGGTGTCAATTAGACAGGATCTTGAAGCACAAGGAAACAATGTTAATTGGATACTGCATGCTGTGCTCTTTAGTTTATTGAATCCTCATCACAATTCCAAGGTCAGCTATGCCCTCCCCCATCTTTAGAGCGATTATGAAAGTGGAGGCACAAAGAAGTCGGGCGTAAGTGTTTAGGGCCACACAGGTGCGAAGCCTTGAGGCCAAGATGTCATCCTAGGCCCATCTTCAAACTTGTCCTTTCCCTCAGGCATTAGGGCTCTTCAGTCTAATGAGGCTTCAAAGTGAGAACATGCACTTTATATTTGTTCTGGGAAGTGGGAAGGCAAATTCCACCCAGGAATACCAGGTGGCAGGTTCATGGTCACTGTTGTTATTTCCAGCACCAGCCAAGTGCCTGGCATAAAAGAGTGTTGATTGGTTGAAAGAAGGAGGGAATTCATTAATCAAATAATTAAATATTTTGCCTGTCCTTGAGTATCTCATCAGATGACTTACAAGCTTTTTCAGGGAGTCCCAATCCAGAGGAAAGCTAAAAAAAAAAAATTCTGTGCAACATTCTTAAAGCGGATCTTTACACGTAAGCTGCCGTCCCCTCCATACACATACACAAAGAAGAAAAAATGACAAAAATTCTGAGATGGCACGGAAGAAGCAGTAGGAGGGCCTTCCAAACATAGCAAAGCAAAACAAAGCAGAAACAAGCAGATACTCGTGATTAGATCATCCAAGCCCTCTCTTTATCAGCTCACTGCAGCGGTTCCTTCTTTCAAGATTTCTGGCGCCTTCTCTTCTAAGCTGCTGCAGTCTGAACGTCAGATTTCTCACTTGGAAGGTTCTCTGCTTTGTAAACTTCCACTGTCTTTTATTCTCCCCAGGAAGCTGCGTGGTTTTTACCTCTTACTCCTCATAATGAAGTCTCCCCACTTCACACACTGCTTTATGTTGTCATCCTAATCATTACATTTTTAAAATAAACCACATGTTTAGGACCCTCTTACCCTTTTTGGCATTATTTTACTTTTTCTACCATAATCATCTTCTCATACTAAAGCTTTCTCCCCACACTTTGCAGACAGGAAGTCTTCATACAAGTGGTTGCTATTTCCTAGTCACTAACCATTCAGAAAGTGATTCAAAAACATCCTTTCATACCTATCTCAATTCCCAGAACATTTTAGTGGTAATCATGTCCTACGTACTAACATTATTCAGGGCACTGTGTATCTGTAGCTTTATAAACATAACTATTTAAAATTAATCCAATATGGGTGATTTATAAATGATCACATCTAAAGTAATACTCATGGTAATCAACATCTATAGAGATTTATACTTTAAAGAATGCTTTCATATCAGGAAATCCTCACGGTCATATGACGTAGCAATGATCTTTAACTCACTTCATAGATGAAGAAACCAATGCTCAGAGCAGTTTGTCCAAGATCAAATGGCCAGCGTAGGTCTTTTGTCTACATATTATTCCCTGCATTATACCACTGGGGTGAAATTTAGTCAGACAATCCTGACTCAGGGAAGAAGATTCTCATCCCAACTGTTTTGTTCTGGGAGGATGATAAACTTTAAAGGAGATCTCCTGATAACTCCCCAAAATCATGTGGTTCCGTGACTTTGCACAAGCTGTTCCTCCTGCCTGGAAAGTCTGTTCCCAGCTCTACCCTGAAAAACTCTATGTATCTTTGTGTTCAGACATCACACACATTTCTCTGTGAAGCACATCTGTCCTCCTGAACAAAGTCAATGGCCTCCTTTGTGCTCCTTCCATTCCTTGTATTTCTTTCCATTTCCAGATTCATCACACTGGGATGTCTAGTGAGATTTCTGTCCCCCAGGTATACTTTAGGCAGCTGAAGGGCAGCGCATGTCACATCCAGTAGGTGCTCAGTGAACCCTATTTGAGCTGAACTATCAGCTGGGTTCTTAGCCTTCAAACTGTGTTTGAGGCACTCCCAGATGATATCTATTACCCTTTTGCTTTTTTCTAAAATTCATACTGATATTCCAGGTGACCTACTTTGCTTCACTGAGGTGTTTCAAAGCCAGGAAATTGAAGCTTTATGTGTTTTATTTCTCCATTTAATATATAAAGCTTGGAGGCTGTTGGAATGCAGAAAACTACCCGGCAAAAGAATCAAATCAAAGAGACCTGGTTTTATCCTAGCCTGGTTCTTCCAGCCTTACAGAACACAATGGAGATGGAAGACGTCTCAAATGAACATTGTTGCTACTCCATCTGCAAGCAAAGTGCTTCCTCCCAGATACTCGAGCTCTCAGAGGCACAGCCTGGTATGCGAGAGACGCTTTCCATGCATCAATTCTTCCAACAGTCAGGTGAGGCTATATGATATCTTCCTTCTCCAGCTGATGAAAGTGAGGTCAAGACAGAGGCATAATGACCTGCCCAAGTTCACAGACAATGGAGATGTGAGAGTCACAAAGTGGGCATACTTTATACTATAGCAAATGGTCTAGTATCCTTGCTCTGTGAGCAGCAATGACATAAGAATGGCTTCTCATCTCAGTCATTCATTCAGATTTTTTTTTTCCCTGACCAGTGGCTTTGCTGTGGAGAGAAAATGCTTAAGCCCTGTCCTCTAACAGTGCACCTGGTTAAAAACTAAATTTGCTATTTGTCCTTGGCAAACCTCTATGTAATTAAAGCTTTTGATAAAACTCATTTAAATTCTCTGGTTTGGTCTCATGGCCCCAACCTCCTGATCTCATTTGGTTTAAACTTTTCTTTTCTTCACCATTGTGCCTGAAGCTCCTGCTGGTTTTTATAAATGCACTTTTCTCACTGGACACTGCTGACTGGTGACTTTCATGTTTGTTTGATAGTTTTCTCAGAGGTAGTGGTGCGAGGCATATAAAATTCACATTAACTTCCCCCTCCTTTTTTTTCTTTTCCTTTTTTCTTTTTTATCAGCTAAAGGCCCAGCAAGTTGAGAGACCCCACACACTGAAAGCATGCCTTGCTGATCTGCAGAGGGGCGACCTCAATTCTCTTAGGCCACTGGATATTTTCATCTATATAAGAAAACCGGCTTTCAGGAAAACTGCCTGGAGCAGTGTTGTTAATGCAGCATTGATAGGTCGGTGTCAGGAACTTTTGAGAAAGGAGGAAATTACGAGGGCCAATAATACCCTTCTTGACATTTTAAAAAAGAGAGTTATCTGTTTGGAAAGTTCAAATGCACACCCAGGGAAGCATATGAACAGGATCTGAATAAACTTTTGAGTAAAGAAGACGTAGGTTTGAAATCCAGTTTGTGGTAGTGGTTATGATTCAGCACAAGCATTTAAATTCATAGAACTGTACACCACAAAATTTGCAAGTTTTCAGACATGATTTCTTCAACTTTTTTTTTTTTTTTTTTTTTAGCTCCAAACTCTTTCTCATCACTTTCTGGGACTCTGATGACACAAATATTAGAATTTTTAAAAAATTTCCTACAGTTCTCTGAGACTAGTTTGTTTTCTTTCTTCTTTTCAATCTTCATTGTTCAAACCTGGTTATTTCTATTTCTCTATCTTTTAAGTTTTCTGACTTTTCTCTGTTCTCCTCTATTCATTTCCATTACACTGTTCAGTCCAACTAGTGGATCCTTCATTTCTTTTTTCCAGCTTTACTGAAATATAATTGACCCATAATGTTGTGTAAATTTAAGGTATAGTGAATTCTTTATTTCTGTCATTTTATTTTTTAGCTATAAGATGCTCATTTAGTTCCTCCTTACATCTTTCAATTCTTTGCTGAGACTTTCTGTATTTTCATCCGTTTCAAGGGTGTCCATGATTGTTTATGCGAACATTTTATAATAGCTGCTTGAAAGGCTGTCAGATAATTCCAACACTTCTGTCATTCTGGCCTCAGCATCTGTTGACTGTCTTTTCCAATGTAAGTTAAGATTTTCCTTGTTCTTCATATGCTGCCTAATTTTTAAACAGGATTGTACCCCCATTTAAATACTATGAGGAATGTTGATATTTTGTTTTGGGTACAGGTTCAGGCTACAAGTCAATTCTGCCTTCTGTGGGATTGTCCACTGCAGTTCTAATGTCAGTTGAGTTTAAAAAGCCTTTGCTGCTCTCTGTCCTGAGTGTGCTCCACCTAGTGGCCAGGCTGTGTCCTGGGCCTTGATGTCTGTTGGTTCAGTACTCAAAGGACTTTGGTTTGCTGGTTAGCATCGGAGCCGTGCCTGCATAGCTTGGGATTTAGTCCAGGAGTTTATATACAATTTTCATGGGGTCACTTTCCGGAGCTTCTCCCTATTCATCTCCTTGGCAGTTTCCAGTTTCCTGGGGCTTACTTTTTTGGTCCTCCAGCCCCAAAGCTGGGGTCTTAGGCACCCTAATTTACTACAGGGCTAGAACTAGGGTAAAACAAATTACACACATGCCACAGGTGCAAAATTTAAGGGAGTGCCAAAAATCCATAATAAAGATAAATAAAAAGTTAATGTATCATTAAAAATAAAAACTAATGTAAAAACTCATAATGAAAAGAATATTACAGTTTTAAATAAAGACAGTATCTGGCCCTGCACTTCAGAACCCTGTCTCACTCATCTCACCTTAATTCCAGGCCTGTTCTGTTGTGTGTTTCCACCACCGTACCTCCATCTGGCACCCAGTAGCAGGGAGACTGGTGGGGAAAAAATGGTAAACATCACAGTTTGGTGGCACTTTGAATTCTGATCTTCCTGCTCAGCCTGTCTGCTATCATTTATTTTTCAGGGTCTTAGAGCATCTGCTCTGTGCATTTTGTCCAGCTGTCGTAGCTGCATGTAGTGGGAGAGACAAGGTGGAGGGTGCTGACTCCATCTTAACCAGAACCAGAACCAGAACCAGAGAAGACTATCCTTAAATTGCTATAATGAGTGAGGCTGAGAGGCAAGAGATGGGCAAAGGAAGCAAATCCTAGGGGGAAAAAAATTAGTAAAAGTTTCAAAAAACAATTCTGTCACATTATTCTTCCTGGTAGATCTTTGAGTACTGGAAAATAAAATTAACTTTGCAGACTTCCCAGGAATTATTCAATGTGCTCCTTTCCTTTCCTTTATCCTCCAGGGGAGAGTACACACACGTGTGTGTGTGCATGTGAGCAGGCTATATATACATTTATATCCCAGAGAGAGAGGAAGAGAGAGAGAGAGGGATGGGAGCGTGGGAGACTTAGATAAGGATGTTAACAGATTTAGGTAAAGGTTCCCCATGTTTCCCTCAAAATTAATGAAAGAGAAAATATTAGAACTGAGAACTGCTGAGTCCCTGTCTCAGCTTCCTCTCTCCTTCCTGTTTCAGGGGAATTGTCAAGGGATAAACCTCTCTCATGGGTACAGTATTTGCTAGCACTGACCATGTTGCAATTTGTCCTATTTATAAGAAAAAAGGACACGTAAAAGGTAGGCCACTGGTTTTAAGCGGGTAGATCAAGCTCAGCGCTGCCAGTCCTTTAGCTATTTGCCCATCTAACTTGAAAAAAACGGATAATATATTCAAATGCCCTGTTTGAAGTCTTCTGTTTAGGATTTCTGCTGATTTTGCTCTTGGGCACAGGAGTTTTATTTATTGAACCTGGGCAGCTTCAGACGAAGAATGTAAAAAGCAGTGCAGAACGTATCCAATATTGTTTGATCATTGAATTTGATCGGAGAATAAGAGCTGGTACAAAAACTATTGAGCGCTTTTTAACTTCATGGCCTCTGGACATTTTGCATCCATTGCAATGAAAAAAAAAAGTTTTTTAACCTATGTTTTGGCCCAGAGAGTGGGTTTTTCTGTAGTTCTGGAAAACCCTGAGACATCCCTCGTGTATTTTTGCCCTCATCTCCTTTCCTGCCTCCATCCTGCCAGTGCTGCTTTCTCACCCTGCTTCCTTCCTTTTCGGAAACACTGATTTAGCACCTTCTTTATGCCTGTCACTTTACCAGACACCTGGACCATCGAAAGTGGATGGCATAAACACTGACCCGGGTAGGCACATCACCATCTAGCTGAGGAAAGGCACGATCGCGTGAAAGAGCTGAAACAACCCTGGAACAATATACGTTCAGATGTAGAAATACCTCAGAGAGGTGGTCCTTCCAGAGTATTTCTGATCTCTTAAGAGTCAACCAGTGTCTCTCAGATTTTTTTTTACTTTTGCACAGGCTTCCTCTTTTCCAAATAAAAAAAAAAAAATTCTCTTTTTGCTCATTATGTGATTGTGTGTGTCGGGGGGAGGGGAGGTCAGAAAACTTCTATTTAAAAATGCATGTTACTTGTGTTTTAACTACTTGTTGCTACCCTAAACTTAGCTATTGCTTTATTAAGTTGAATTTTCTTCTATTACCTTCTGCAGAAACGTTTCTATACACAGCCTCTGAGCTGAGTCCCGTGATGATTACTCATCACGTAATAAGTCCTGAGCCCTCCGCCAGGCATTCTGAGGGCCACAAAAGACCCCCTGAGTGTCCGAGCTCACTGAGCGCTTGCTTCCTTCCAGGCAAAGCTGCCCCCTGAGGTCTCAGCTCTCTCCTCCGACTTGCTATCTAGTAATGCCGGCAGCCAGGATTGCCTCAGGTCAGCAAACCTAGACAGCTTCTGTCTGCTCCCAGTAATTAGGGTGAGGGAGCTGACAGACACCTCCCTGGGAATTACCAGTCTCCCGTGGACACCCCCTGGCCTCCCCCTACACTGCGCCTGGGAATTAGCCTCCCTCCAGTTACATCATTCAGAAGGGAGGGTGCGCCATGGTGCCACCCTCTGGCAGGACCAACGTGGGATGCTCGGAGGAAATCTGGGTAATGAATGCAGGAGAGAGCCCTCAGGAATTTCTTCAGGCTACTGCCAGGCTTCTTCTGCCCCAGCTTCTCAACACATCCCAAAGAAGCAATTAACAGTGGTGGAGGAGCAAGGCTGTGTGCAGAAGGTGGCTGCTCAGTTTAGCAAGGAGAGGGTCGGGGCTGTCTCCCACGCAGAGAGAGCCACAGCCCGAAGAATTTGTTATCTGGGACAAAGCTGACTTTTGCCTTCTCCTGGGAATCCTATGACCTAGGATTTGAAAGAAATATTTTTTTTTCTTGAGAAGAGACAAATATTGAACATGGATGTGATGAAAAGGCTGTTAAAATTTTAGAACCTGGGCTAGCTTTTCAATTTGTTTGAAGGGTCTATTATATGTCTCCCTCAGCTCCTACTCCCTTCCCTGAGTTATGGTTTTTGGTGGATTTAGTTTCCAGGATTGGGTTCTCCATCTTAATAAGACAGGAATAAAGGCCCCTGCCACCTGCTGGCTTGTAACAGCTCCCAGCAGGATTGGGGAGGGGCTGAGCTGTCAGGTGTCAGGCAACAGCTGCGCTCCGGGAGCCCGGAGCCTGTCATCCGGACACACCACAGCCACAGGAGAGCAGCGGCATCATGAAAGCCTCCAGAGGAGAAACAAGTTTTGGAAAACACATTCATATTTTTTTCGTTATCTAGGTTGTTGGAACGGGGACTCAGAAACACATTATTTTCAGATTTATTCAAAAGCCAAAATTTTTCTGAATTTCATGGGACAGGCATGGGTCACCAAGCTGTATGACAATCAAAATCATCAACAACTAATTCATTCATGCAATTCATCTCTCATTTAACAAATCTTAGATAAGCTAATGATAGTCCATGTGCCAGGCTCTAAACATTAAATCGTGAAAGGTTCACTCCTTATGTTCAAGGCACTCTGAATCCTTTGGGTAAAACATGCAAAGAAACTTATAATTTTAATCTGTTATAATGTGTACGGTGACAGAGGCATTACTCAATGGTACAAGAGTATAAATGAAGGACATGAAACCAGATGGTGGGAGGTAAGAACAACTTGGGCAAACAGAAGAGTCATGCAAGGGAAGGAAATATATGAGTGCAAATGACTCGCTCAGCTCACCACTGTGTAGGGGAGGGGCAGGGAGTGAGACTGGAGAGGCGGTAAGGACCAGTCTTTAAGGACTTTGCCATGCTAGGGAGTACGGAATTTAGTCTGAAGTGGACATTTATATCAGACTATTAAGTAGATGTAATGATATGTTCTACTTTACAAGCTTAGAGCACAGGTTAGGTCCCAACGTAAGAATAAAACCATCCATAGAAACGTTTGGGAGATTATACTGATACCATCTGTGGAGGGACAGATGTGAATGAGAACGGAGAGGGACTTGCAGGGAGCCCCAGTTGTGTCTTCCACATTTATGCTTTTAACAAAAAGTTCTGAAGCAAGTTTGCATAGCATTAGATAAGATAAAACTGGTGATAGGTGTTTTTGTTAAAAATAACTTTTAAAACTACTAAGAGTTAGAGCTTTGTAACATTCAGATACTCCCAAGTCTCCATTTGTTCAACTTGGCAAGTGTTACAGACTGAATCGTCCCCCCACAAAATTTCCATATCGAAGTCCTAACCCCAAGTACCTCAGAATATGACTATATTCAGAGATAGAGCCTTTAAAGAGGTGGTAAAGTTAAAATGAGGTCATATGGGTGGTTTCTAATCCAATGTTACTGGTGTCCTTATAAGAAGAAGAGACAAGGACACAGACGCCCACAGAGGGAAGACTGTATGAAGACAAGGGGTGAAGATGGGCATCTACACGCCAAGGAGACAGGCCTCAGAGAAAACCAGCTCTGCTGACAGCCTGGCCTTGGACTTATAGCCTTCAGAACTGTGAGAAAATATCTTCTGGTTGTTTACACCATCGTCTGTGATCCTTCGTTAGGACAATTCAACAAACATAACAAGGATTTCAGAGCGTCTCTTTTAGGGCTGTCTCAATACCCAATAATTGTCTAAGAATTGTCCCCCTGAGGAGTTGTCCAGCCCAGAGAGGTCAGTCCTGCTTCTCGGCTAAAAGAGAACTCAGAAATTAGACATCACCACAGGCAGATGCTAGCTTTTTGACTGCTTTCTTTTGCTGCCAAATGGTGCAACTGAGGGCTGCTACCACACTACTGAATGTTTCCTGTTCACCTGCAGCAAAGACCTCTTTGCTGGTCTGGATCATACACCCTGGAGCATTCTCTCCATTCAAAGGTGCTCAAGGTGGGACTCTGAAGGTCAGAGTTCTTTAGTTTATTTTGAAGGCCTTAATATGGTGCCTAACGTTTTCCTCTGGGATAAGCCAGAGGAGGGTGTCCAGTGTCAGCCACATGCCTATTCATTTTTTTGGGGGTGGGGGATAATTATGTTTATTTATTCATTTATTAATTTATTTTAATGGAGGTACTGGGGATTGAACCCAGGACCTCATGCATGCTAAGCAAGTGCTCTACCACTGAGCTATACCCTCCACCCTCATATGCCCATTTTTACCTTCATTTAGGCCCTACTGTTGAGTCAAGGCGGCCGGCCGTCTCCTCCATCCCTCTTGGTACCCTCCACATCAGATCCTTTCCTCTGTCAGTGGGTCTTTTGTGGGACCTAATCAGTTCAGGAGTAAAAAGGAGATAGTTTTAAACTTCTAATAGAAACAGGTTGGGATCTCAATTTGTTTCTCTCTGGAGGTTCCTGTCTCCCTGTGCACAATAATCCGCATTCTCCCCACACCACAGTTCCGCCTATTTAGGGTATTAGGTACCTATTTGACTAATATTTGCCTAAGGGACATTTTAAGTCAGTCTGTGCCAAATAAATAGATCTGATTTATGATGCTCTGCTGTTTCACCATAAAAAAAAAACTGAAATTTTTTAAATGGTGAGTTTTCTTGCATAAACCAAAAATAATCTCTATAGTCATACAAATGAAAAAGTGAAATGATCCAAGCGTTCTAGTTCCAGTATGTCTTAAACTGTCCCTAACACTACCTTTTAAATGTAAAAGTAATGGATAGGGTGTGTTGCCAAAATGGTGGGATAGTAAGACCCTGACCACACCTCCTCCCACGAACACACCAAAATGAGAGCTATTTACAAAGCCCCTATCTATGAGAATAACCTGACGACTAGCAGAAAAGATTTTCACAACTAAAGATACAAAGAAAAAAAACCACAACAAAATGGGTAGAAGGGGCAGAGATGCACTATAGTTAAGACCCACATCCCTGGGTCGGTGATCCCGAAACAGGACAATAGTCACAATTGCAGAGGTTGTCCCCAAGGAGTGAGAGTTCTGAGTCCCACATGAGGCTGCCCAGCGCGGGGCTCCTTCACTAGGAAGATGAGCCCCCAGAACATCTAGCTTCGAAAGCTAGCAGGGCTGGTGTACAGGGGAGATAGAGGATAGTAGGAAACAGAGACTCAGCTCTTAAAAGGCACACACAAACTCTCACACCCACTGGGTCCCGGCACAGAGACAGTAATCTGAAAGGAGACCGGGTCAGACCCACTTCCTGATCTTGCAGAACCTCCACAAAAGGCATGAGGCAACTGGGACTCCGCTGGAGACACAGATGCTGATGACAGCCAATTCGGGGTGCTTGCTGTACATGAGGACACGGGTGCTGGCAAGCACCACTCTGGAATCCCTCTAACTTATTATGCACCTACCAGCAGGCTGGCACCAGCTCTTGGACCCCACCGGCCAAGCAACCAGCTATACCTGGACACAGCCACGCCCCGCAGTAGTCCAGCAGTCCCTGCCCTAGGTAGCACCTGACCGCCTACCAGACAGGGATTGGGGGAGGCAGGCCTGCCTATCAACGAGCCCACTGCAGTCAGCCCACCACAAAACGGCCCACACAGTGCGTATCGGGGGCACCCCTAGAGCACATGGTTCCGACTAAAAAACAAAGGAACACACAGAAAAATAAACAAATGCCTTCTCTTCCCTTAAGGTTCAGCTAAAAAAAATTCATTTATGTGTTCCCAAATAAACTGATTCACGGTTTGGTTTTTTTTTTCTTTCATTCTTTATTCTTTTTAAGTTTGTCTACCTTACTTGTAAAAGTAAAGCCAGGGGCTCTTCCTTTTTCATCTTAATAACCACAAAACATAGCACAGTGCCTGCATATAGCAAATAAATAAATGAATGAAACAGATTTGTGGAAAGTATTGCTGATTGCAATGTACAACATTTCTTGGATTTGACTTTAATGTTTCACCCACTAAAATCTGGAAAACAAAGTGAAAATGATAAATCATTTAAGCAAAAAATGATGTGTCTGGGCTAAATAAACAAGAGTAGAAATGGAGAATAACAGATTTGAGACACAAACAATTGGCAGGGCTTGGTGTTTAATTGACTAAAATATGTAAGGGGAAGGAAATGAGTCCCAAATTGCTGACAGGGAAAACTGAATAAAAGTTGGTGACTTTTTCTGACAAAACACCAGAAAAAGAAAAAGTTTAGGGTGCTCAGAATTTTTTTTAGTACTTTCAAGAGTGGTGCAACGTATTGTGCTATTAATGAATTCACAATCTTGTTGGGAGTTGAGATGCATATCTAAATTAATAAAGAAAATAGAAATGGCTTAGAAAAGATACCAAATTTATGGGAAATGAACATTATGGGGGAAAACACACCATTTGCTTTCCAGAGAAGAATAAAAGTCAATGTTGCAATTGCTGTATGAACTGGAACCAACTACATCACTACTGAGTTGAGTTCCCAAATGGCAATAAATATTTTTGTTGATGTGAGATCCTCACACAAGGAAAGCTGTTGATGGATTGCCTTGAGCTCACTAGGCATTACAGAGAATTCTTTCTGCTTGGCAGAAACCCAGGTTACACTGGCTTTGCACAGAATGAAATTTCTTGGGTTACATAACTGAAAAGGCCAGAGATAGTGGGACAAAGAGGCAGAGTTTCAGGCAAGGCTCTTAAAAAAATAGCATTATTAAAATAAAAGGGCAAGTCATGGATTGGCAGAAAGTATTATATATTCCCTCTCTCTCTACACACACAGTATTCCATTTTATGGATGTAACACAACTTGTACATAATTTCACCATATATTTTATGTGTTTTAGTGATTTTTTTTAGCATCTTTGTGAATGAGTATTCTTACAATTATTTAAAAAAAAAGTCAAACAACACAATATACAAGGGCAAAAGACTGAGACAGACACTTCACATATCAGGTATCTGGTAAAATTACATATAAATTGTTATATTCATATAGTGGAATACTGAGCAGTAACAAGAAATGAATTACTGATACATGCAGCAACTTTGGTGAATCTCAAAAGCATTATGGTAAGTAAAAGAAGGCAGACACAAAAGAATACACACTTTGTGATTTTATTTATATGACATTCTAGAATAAGAAAATTAACCAATAGTGATCGGTGGTTTCCTGGAGTCAGGAGATGTGACGGTGATTTATTGCAAATGTGCACCAGTGTTTGTACGATAATATTTTATAGTTTGATTGTTATATGGTTACAAAAGTGCATTTTCAAGACTGCTCAAACCATATGCTTAGAGTGAGTATATTCTATTTATTGTATATGAATTATAAATCAGTAAAGTAGTATTAAAACGCCAAAGTAATAAAGTTATGGTTCCTTGGAACAAACCACCAAATAAACAAACCATTATCCAACTAGTCAAAAAGTAGAGTAAAAGCATCCTAAATATAAATAATATTTAAAAATGATGGAGAGAAATAACTATTATAAAAAGATAAAATTAAAATCATGAGGCTATTTCACATACATCTATACTTGAAATCCTAAGCAAAAATGCAATTAATCATAATTAACCCTAGTTGTAGCAGAAAGTTTAAAAAGACTGATTACCTTATAAATCACCCAAACTAGTCAGTTACATAGGGAATTTTACCAACGCTTTAAAGACTATTTCTACTTAAATTGTTCCAGAGTATAAAAGTAAAAAAAAAAAGAAAAACTTCTACATATTTGTCTAAAACAAATGTTTATAACTAAATCTGATAAAGATGACACATTAAAGAAAACTAGAAAAGCTGTTTTCTTTATGAATATTGGTTCATGAATCCTAAATAAAGTATTTGCAAACAGAACTCTCCAACAATACATTAAGAAAATACATCATCATGGCCAAATGATATTTATCCTGGGGTCACAGAATGACCCAGTATTAGGAAATCTATTAATATAAATTATTACATTGAAAGTTTGGAGGCAAATAGTCATACATGTGTCTCCACTGCTATAGTTTCAAAATTCAACACAAAAGAGAAATAAGTGAGATTATCTGTGTATCAATTGATAACATATCCACACAGAACAAAATTAATTCAGGTAATTGGATCATATTATTTTGAATGTACATCCTTAATAAAACATACACTAAGAAAAAAAGAAATACAAAGATTATCTTGAATTTTACTAAGTTGTGTTGGTAGTAATACTCGTTTAGACAGTTTGAAACGACATGGTGTGACAAAATAGATGGGTAAGTCTGGAATGGGAAAAGATAAGGAAGAGTACTGCGGTATTGCATTTGAATTTCTGTTAGCATGAATGATTAATTATATGTAATTAAGCCACAGAAAGGGTCAGAAGCAGTGCCACATTTCCTCCCGGATCTTGGCTTCTAAACAGCATTCGTCACAAAAAAGAACCTGGGATCCTTGGTGTCATAACTGAATTCATACCTTTAGCAGAGTAAATCCACAATGAACTGGAAATATCTTGCTGTGGTGGAGAGAAACGACGTGTCACAAATTGCAGGTGCATACCAAATGGCCCAGAATCCAGCTCAACTGGACTTGACTCCTGATCAAATTTGGGATGATTTGATTAGTGAAAATAAACAATGAAGATTTTTGCTTCTAGCTATGAAGGAGTAGTTTTGTATCTAAAGTTCCAACTAAGTGTAACTATAAAACCTGGATTTTGAAAAATAGTGGTGTGAGATCATCATGGAGAAATCAAGGCAAACAGGATTTGAAGAGCCATGATCCCAGAAAAGAAAGAAATATATTGAGGTAATTCTATATCACCATCATAATTTCCTCTTCTGAAATTTGTCAATTTGCTTCATAAAGGATAAAGCAGGAAGAAAACTTGCAGAAGTATTACTAGGGACCGCTCCCCCCACAAAAAATGGAGTTCAGGACTCCTTGTCAATCATGACTGAGGTATTAAGAACCATGATTGAGGTATTTCTAGAGAAAAGAAAAACATAAGTGAGTGCAAGACAGTGTCTAATTTTATTTAGAGGAATTTTCTGAATCCTAGGCTGTGTATAGATACAGAGGGCAAAAAGCCAAGAAATCAAGCAAAAAGCAGGTCTAAGGTGTTCAAAAGCTAAGTAGAAATTTCTATAGCCTCACAGTTTGGAAGATAAAAGTTGGAGTTCAAGGAGGTGGGGCCCTGAAAGATACCCAACTTTCACGTGAAACCGTTAAACCCCATGCTTTAGATGCTAGGTGCAAACCAGAAATAGACTAGCCCAAACAAAACCTGAAACATAATTTAAAAATATTTCAATCTCTGATTTTAATCAAGGTTATATGACCCTACTCTAACTACCTACCATATTGAAATTAAATTTTCTCTGGAGAAAGCCAAGGAGAAAACGCAGATTACAGAAACAAAGCCAGAAGGGATCAGATATCAGAACTAACAGAAAAACTGTAAACAATTATGAAGAATATATTCAGGAAAATAGTGAAAATATGAAAACCAACATCAGATTACTCAATTCTATGAAAAAGAATCAAATAAAAATTATAAAATTGAGAATTAAAATTTTGAAATTAAGAGTGCAATGGATAGGTTTACTTGGCTGTGGATAATTTGTAAAAACTCATTGATCTGTGTATTTATGATTTGTGTACTTTGGTGTATGAATGAAATACTTAAATAGAAAGTGTTATAATTAAAACAGGAAAAAAATGTATAAGCAAAGAATGAAAGTAGTAATGGACTAAAATCCATTGATATCACTAGTACTACTACTAAAAATGAATCAGTAGTGAGACTCTAATAAAAAGAAAAAGGATAGAAAACTGTCCTTTACAGAATGCCAGCTGATAAATGTGGAAGTTTGTAAAACACCATTGTGCAAACACCACTGCAGTAACTGATTCAGAGAAGTCACCAACGGGTACTAAAACCATTGGGTGAAAGTTAACAGCGAAACAGGATATTCATATGCTTGTCAAAAATATTACTTGAATTAAACACTGAGGCAACAAATCAGGCTAATGTATATTGCAAGACATTTTACAAGACTACTGTTTTGGGCATTCATTTTCCAGTTGTTCAATGCCTGTATATACAAACACAATTGATTTTTGCGTTTTGACCTTACTTTTCCTGTTATTTGGTGCTACTTTTTAAAACAAAATTTAGCCATTATGATAGATACGTAGTGATATCTTATTGTGGTTTTAATCTGCAGTTCACTAATGGCCAATGATTTTGTACATTTTTTCATGTGCTAATTTGCTATCTGCATATCTTCCTTTGATGGAATGTCTCTGTTCATGTCTTTTGCCCATTTTCTGCTTGGACGATTTTTCTTTTTACTGTTGAGTTTTGAGAGTTCTTTACGTGTACTCTAGATATAAGTCCTTTGTTATATGTGGGGTTTGCAAATATTTTCTCCCAGTCTGTACCTTAGCTTTTCATTCTCTTACAGGGTCATTCACAAAGCAAAATTCTCTCTCTCTCTCATTCTATTTATCTATAAAGATCTATCTATCTTTTATATGAATGAAGTTGCAAATATAAATACTTGAAGCCTTTGTAAATAGAAAACTTCTACTCATTTAAAAAATAGAATTAGACAAGTGATGACGGATTCATAATGAATGATAAAACAGCTTAGAATTAGGAGTCTTATCCTGAGATTTTTTGTTTTTGTCAACATTATATAGAAGAAAAAGAATCACAGAGTAAGTAAGAGAGAGATCTCTAGCTCAAAACCTGTTTTTGTCACTTATCGGTTCTGTGATATCTTTTGCTCTTTAATTCTTCACCTGTCAAATGGAGTACCTCACTTGTGGTAATGTTGTGAGGATTACCTAGGGTCTTACCATATAAATCACTTAAAATAGCATGTGATGTATGGTAAGTACTCTGTAGAAATTAGTATTACAATTGCTAATAGTATTATTAGAGGCTCATACCAAGGTGTCTGCTTTTATTGAAAATTATTGCTCTCTCCAAGTTTAAAGACTAATTTTCTGCCCAACACATTATTTCATCTATGCAAATTTTACTTACCCTGTGAAAATTTCACATACTCTGGATACAAATGGCCAAAGACAAATTAGTGGGTCCTCGTCAGTAGGTTTGGTTAGAGTCCCTTTTTGAACAAGACCTATGTGCAGACTCCTTTATCTCTGCTCTCTCTTATTTATTGCTTATAAACATACTAAATGATAACCAGCACTGGGCATGTTCTGAGAATGAGTACATAGTGGTGAGGCAGAGAGAGGTCCCTGCTCGCAAAGAGCTATGTGTGTGGAGGAGACAGATTACAAACATTCAAATACATTTATGTTAATATCAGGTATGGATAATTCTAGGAAGGAAAAAAACAGAAAATTGGGGTGTTATTTTAATAGGTCACAGAAGACGCTCAGAGTTACATTTGGGCAGAGACTGAATGAAGTGAAGGAGAGGGTCAGAAATATTTGGTGAAAACACTGTTCATAGAGAAGACTGTAACATATAGAAACTGAAGCAGGAGCACACTTGGGGGTATTCAAGGAACGGGGGGGTGGGAGATGAGGATGTGGGAGAATATGAGTGTAGAGAAGGGACTAGATTTTTCTCTGTATCATTATTTGAACTTTAGTTGGAAGCCTTCTGAGTGTTATTAGCAGGGAATGACATAGCATATAATTTACATTTTAAACACATTACACTTGTTGCTCTAGATTTGGAAGGGAAGAATGGAAACAGAACAGTCAGATATCTGTTGCAGGGGACCAGGTGAGAAACATCATGCCTTAGAGCAGGGTGGTGGTGGTAGAGATGGAGAAAAGGGGTTGGATTCCGGGTATATTTCAAAGGGAAAGCTCAGGGGATGTGCTGACAGACTGGATGTGTATTTCCATGAAAGGAAAAAGAGAAGTCGTGAACAACTCTAAGGTATTTGGTCTGTGCAACTTGGGGAATAGTGGTACCATCTATAAAGATGGGGAAAACTGGGCATGGAGCAGGTTTGTGGGTGGTGGTGTAGGTGGGAAATAAAAATAACTGTTAGTCGTCCAAACAAAGGTGTCAAGAAGCTGTTGGACACATGATTCTGAAATTCAAGGCAAAAGTCTAAGCTACTCATATAAATTTGGAAACATTACTGAATAGAAAGTGTTCCGAATGATTTATGAAACTATCCAGGGCATGAGTATAATGTGGTCAGAGAAGAGAGAGGAGGAACAAGGCATGCATTGTAGAGCACTCCAGTTTTTGGAGATGGAGGAGATAAAAATAATTCAGCCAAGGAAACGGAAAAACAGTGGCCAGTGAGACAGGAAGGAAACTGGGGAAATGTCTTGTCCTCTTAAAATAAAGAAAGTGCTTCAAGAAATGAGAATAATTGAGTATGACAATGTTACTGTTGAGTGAAAAAATACGAAGGCTGAGAATTTGCGAGTGTATCTGTTTTCTGCTAGGGACAGATCTGTCTGGAGCAGGTTCATATGGGAAACAGAGGTGAGGACAGGGAGACAATTTATGCAGACAGCTCTTTTAAGGAGTTTTGCTATCAAGGAAAACAGAAATGGGGTGATTGTAGAAGAGGGATGTGAACTTAAAAGGAGGATTTTCTTTTAAGATCAGAGATACTTCACTGTTGGAATGGCAGGGGAAGAAATCCAGCAGAGAGAGCAAAAATGATGATACAGGAAAGAGAATGGACGCTGCTAGAGAAATATCTTTGTATGAGACAGAGGGGATTCAGTGCTAAAGCAGAGGGGCTGACCTCAGAAAGTCACAAGGAGGGCCAGCAGAGTAAACATACACAGAGGCGGGTGCACTGCTGGGATACAGGGGGAGGACAGCAAAGTTCTCTTCTCTGTGCTTGCGTTTTCTCCCTGAAATAAGTGGCAGGGTTACTGGCTGAGAGGAAGGAGTGATCACAGATTGAAGATCTGAGAAGAAAGGCAATCATGTGGAATTGCTGTCACCTTCCTCTCCACTGTTCAGCCACATTTAAAAAACTCATTGGCCAATTTAATTTTAATATAGAAAAAAAATGAAAGAAAGATAAAGGTCTGGGTAACACGTAGAGAGAGACTTAAGATTGCCCAAGACTGTGGAAAGCAGGGGTCCCAGAACAAATGCAGATTTCAAGGGAGGTTGGAAAGGAGACAATGTAAGACCAGGGTGTGTAATAGTTAATCAATAGATTCAGAATCGTTGCACGATAAGAAAAAATTGGATATACATGCCCCTTGAGACACAGGTGTAGTTTTATGTGCACAATTTCTTTATTGTAAGTAAAATGCCATAGAATGACAGAACTAGTTCTATAACCTGAGAGTTTATCAGCTTCCTTGTTTTATATATAATATGTATGTGTTTATATACACATTATTTACGTGTGTTCATATATGTTCTCCTTATTACCAATCCAGGAAGATGATGAAATCCTGGAATGGATTTTCCCCACAGAAAAATGGAAAGAAGCACCTATGTACAGTATCACAGACAAAGAAGTAATCAGGGACCAAAGGGTAAGAAACCTGATCCAACCCCAAAGCGTCCTGAGCTAACTGACCTTCCCTCACCACTGCCCTTGTGTGTTTTATCCTCTCTGCCTGCGGTGCCCATCTTTGTTTTCTTGCCTACCAAACCGCTGCTTCTCTTTCAAATTCGAAGGTAAGCTTTGTCTCGTCTGTGAAGTTTTTTTGTTTGGGGTTTTTTCTTTTTTGTTTAAAAAATTTGTTTTTTATTCTTAACAAACCCTAGGGGGCTTTTTCCTCCAAGTGTATTCCACCGTAGCATTTATCACTTTATAACTGTCGGTTTGCAAGTCTGTTTAACCTTTGATGCGGCAGATTCCTTGAAGGCAAGGACTATATCTTTTCACTTGTAAATCATCATTACCTAGATTAGTGCTTTGCAAGTTCTGTATGAATAAATAAGGAAAAATGAGATCTAAAAGAGTGTGGGTGACTCACTCAAGCAAGACAGTGCCCATGTAAGGCAAGACCATGGTGTTTTTCTTGCCTGAGTTAAGTCTCTCTTTGTTCTTCCTGTGTCCATCCACTCTTCAGGAGGAAAGCATTTTACACCAGGAAATGGCAGAGCAGCGATGGAGCTGAGGGCCCATCCAGAAGGACTAGTGCTCCCCCTCGTGGCACCTCTGGGAGGTGATGGTGAAAATGACCATGGGCTCACAAAGCCCTGTTAGGAAGCAGGAGGGATCTTTAAATGGGAGGAAGAATTGTATCCCTCCACCTGTGCTTCCCAGGAGGGAGTTAATGAGAAGGTGTTTCCTTTCTCTATGAGCAAACACTATCTTCCTAAAAATGACCTTAACTATTTTCACTAGAGTCCACGGGCATCTGAGTAGGTTCTTAAGGCAGATACTCTCATATGTATTCTCTAACCTAAGTCCTCACCACCCTGCTGAAGCAGGTTTTCTCATTCCAATATGACAGATGAGAAAGCTGACATTCAGAAAGTTAAAAGTGTGGGTAGCTACAAAGCAAGTTAGCTTTCCTTGTTACCAGAATTATATGAGCTACCGCAGAGGCAGAAGAAGCTGGCAGCTCAGGTACAGAAATCCAAGCTCCTTTTCCTACACAAGGACTCCCAGGGGTCAGAATAGTAGGTCAAGACAGACAAGTGGCCAGCAGGGATTCTAGTACCTGGAAGAGAGGTGGGAGACAAGGGGAACAAAGGCCCCGAAGTCCAGCCAGAAACATTTCTCTTTTTTAAGACTCAAGACATTCTTTTAACCAAACCAATAGCTTGGGGACAAGCAACAGCCCACAAGGGACCTTTTACAAGGACTGAATGTCTTTATTGGAAGAAGCAATATTAGCTTTGACTTGATGGATGCTTTCATAACCTACTCTCCCCGCCTTCTGGAGACTCTTCCCCTGTAATAGGTCTGCTAAACAGCCAAACCACCACAAAAACATGATGAACACATTTTCATATCCTGAACCCCTGCAAGGCAATGATCAAAATAACAGCTAACACCTATTGATCACTCATTATGTGCTAAGTGCTTTACCAGCATGATTATCTCATTTTATCTGCACAGAATACCATATTGTATTGACCAGGGGTTTAACTGACTTGCCCAAGGTCACAGTGAGCAGCTGGTTGAGCTGGGATTGAAAGCAAGCAGCCTGATACGACACTACATTGCCCAAAGGACTAACATAAAGAGGTGGTGCCCTGAGGATCTGGGGAACTGAGTCTTCACCCATAGGGCACACCTGAGGTGGCAGAAGAAGCTAATGGCTGAAACTTCCTCTTTCCCACTCTGAATACCTATTCAGATGGCTGAGGAATAGCCCATGATCTAGCCAGCCCTGTGTTTCTTAAGAAAAACAGTAGCAATTAAAATTCTTACCAAGAGTTAACACTGTGGGGAGAATTTATAAATGACAAAATTTTCAAAAACAACAACAAAAAATATATATATAGGCAACTGGGTGCAACTTGGCCCTTTGATTTAAGGTTGATATATTATTAATCACTCGTTTGCTTCAACTGGCATTTTTACTTTCAGAAATCCCTGGATGTTGGCTTTTTACAATTTCTAGAGGTTGCCGTATCTGTCTGTCTTCTTTCTCACAGAAATTCTGCTGGCCCTGACGGTAGTGCCTTGTTACCCTGGTCAATGCCCCTGGCTCTGGCGCTGAGCGTCAGAGGCTCCAAACTGCCCCCTCCCACCGTCACTCCAGTTGCTATGCATGTAATAAAGCCCAGCAGGGAGTGAAAGGACTGAGGGACACACCTCCCGGAACCATCTATGTGTCTGGTATCAAGCTAGCTTTGTCAGCAGGGTGGGTATCGGGATGGTGGGGGGAGATGCGGGGTGGCCACTGCCTCCCACAGGGCTGGCTACCACCCAGAGCACTGATGCTGCGAGGATAATGCAGGACAACTCTGAAGTCAGAACTTCCACTTAGGGTCTCTTACCTGCGGATAATAATACCCACCCAACAGCAATGCTGTGTGGCAAAGTGAGTATCAGACAGGTCATTCCCACTCTTGTGATTTTAGGATACAGATTAGGGGACACTGTGAGGCAGACAGTGGGGCCAGGCATGTCTGGTTTTTCATCCTAACTTACACCACTTAGCAACTATGTGAAGTTTTAAATTTTTTTTTCAAATTTCTGACCCTCAGTTTCCTCATCTGTAACACAGAGTAGAAACCACCTGCCACATCAGTACAGAAATAAGACAGCAGCTTCTGTAAGCCCTGGCATGCATATTCCAACCCCCACCGTTTCTTCTACTACTGGTATCCTTGACCACTGACACTAAAGAGCAGGGAGTGGTGGGGGAGAGATTACCCCCAGATGTGCGCTTATCTTCTCCCTCCTGCTTAATAATACGGTAACCATAGCAACTACTGCTGCAACCACCACTTCTAACACGGCTGCTTTTACCACTGCCGCTGCCACTGCTCTCCTGGTATTATTTACTGGGCATGACCAGGCAGCATGTGGAAAGGGTACTGTGCTATGCACTTTACCCATGTCATTGATTTTAATCTCAGTATGTCTGTTTTCTATCAAGTCTTTGTTGCATGGCCTGGAAAAAAAGCAATTCCATTCCAGCCCAGAGGTGTTGGCAGGCCAGGGCCAGCAGACGAGGCCCTCATGAGAGAGCCATCAGCTTGGGAGACTAGGAGAAGAGGGCTTGGCCACGCATCACTCCCTTTATCAGCTCGGCCCCAGCACCTCGGATGAGTCCCTCTCTGACTGATTTCACAGCTCACCCTCCTAACTGTTCTGCGCTCCTTTCTTAAGTGTTTCACTGCAGCATTTTTGTAGGCAAGCATAAACCTCCAAACCCTTAGGTTCTGAGTCAGGTAGGACAAAATCTCAGCATCGCTTTTCATGCTGTTAGTCATTCTCATGCATCTCCTTCCCTTTTGTTTCAGTCATTCTAACAAAACAGAAACAAAAAAGTAACCATGGAGCCACATCCTCGGATGCTATTAGTAGAAAATAAAACAACATCCATTTTTATTCTGTTGAACATGTACTCGCTCTAAACAAAAGAAATGGATGAACTAAAGCAAATAAAGTATGCTCTCCTCAGCCCTGCTTTAGACCGATAAGCAAAGACAATTAATATCAAGGCTGATGTTTCTTTGTTCCAGTTTTCTATCCCTGTTCCTAATTGGCATTCTCAAAGGCATCTGAGATTCGGTAACTCTTTGAAGATGTCCTTCTGGATTATTTTTGGTACTCAGTGAAAGTTTATTACCTATAGGTATTCTGAGATCAAGGAACCCCAACGTATGAATAGACTCACCGGATGTCAGGACTGGAAAAAACCTGAGGTATGAGATTTGTCTGGGGCACCTCACTCTCTAAGTAAGGAAACTGACGCCCTGAGAACCTTGTGACGGGTGTACTTTGGGAGTTCAGAGGGGACCTTCCTCGTAATACAATATTCACCTCTCTGTGTATTTGGTCCTTTGAAGTTACTTATAAATTGTACATATTGAAAAAGAGGTTCCCCTCTGAGTTTTAAAAAGCAGATGCTTCCAGTAGCCCAGTAGAGTGACACTACTTTGATCAGAGTCATCTGGCCTCTTCCAACGCTCACTGGGCACAGAGGAAGGGTGGAAAACAGAGTGGAGCAGCTACACTAAATTTGAAAAAAATTAAAAATAAAAAGTAAAAGTAAAATAAATCAAAACAAATGAAGAAGTAACTAACTTTTTTCAATACAAAGGCGCTTTCAGAACCTTACTGCTTCCTACCTAGATGGCTGGGATTTGCTGTGTGTATAATTCCTGCCTTAGGGCCTGGGTCCATGTAACAAAGGACACAGATTACTTTGGGGGACCTGTTAATTCTTCATCCCTCAAGTTTCCCATCCAGAAGCCTGAAAAATATGCTGCCAGATACACTAGCTGTCCAGGCCACAAAGTATCTTTAACAGAAACCTGACGGCAAACCCACTAAGACCCAAAGTCCCCTTATCATGCCCGGCTCCCCCCACTGCCCTCCCTGTCAGTTACCAGCAGTTCTGCCCAGTCTCTTCCCTGCAGATGTGGTGGCTTCTCTTGCTGCTGGTCCCATCTCCTGACACAGATGCTGGTGGGTGTCCTTGTGAAGACCTGACAACACGGTGACTCTGTTTCTGCCCCAGTTAAGGAGTGAGATACTCCCGGCTGATCACCTCAACTCCATAAATCAGAAGGTCACAGTCTGGAGGTTTCTCCCCACCTGCTCCTTACTTCTCGGTGACCAGACATCTAGACTGGAAAGCTGATGAGGCCCAGGAAGGGGCAGCCCCTCGACCTACAAGCGGCAGGATTAAGATTAGGGTGGGAACCTCTGATTCCAAAGCGAATGCTGTCTCTTCTCTCTCAGGTGAGTTTCTCACTGTGAACACCTTAAGGACGGAGAGTGTGCTGAGGGTGTGGAGGAAGGAAGTGGGCCCCACGCCACTTGTCTAGGCCCCATGGCACTTGTCTAAGCATGAACGGGGCAAAGGGTTCAAATCAAAATCTCTTACTCAGGAGACAGTGTGTCTTAGTAAAGAGCAAAATTTAGAGTTGGACAGGCCTATGCTTGAGTCCCAGCTGTGCCAGTTACCTACTGACTTTGAGGGAGAATTGCTGAGCCCCTCTGAGTCATGGTAATGTCTACATCATGAAGTTTTTCTGAAGGGCTATTTGACATAATGTATTTCATTATTTATTTCTAAATAAATATTTTGAAAAAATTTTATTTCTAAATAAATATAAGTATATTTATAATATATTTCAATGAGACCTAGAAAAGTACTCAGTAGGCACTGGCCAAGGTGATATTAGTAAGACTAATTGTCATCCTGAATTAAACTTTTTTTTTAATGTTTTTTTTTGCATATATATATTTTACTGAAGTATAGTCAGTTTACAAAGTTGTGTCAGTTTCTTGTATACGGCACAATGCTTCAGTCATACGTGAACATACATGTATTTGTTTTCATATTCTTTTTCACCGTAAGTTACTACAAGGTATCGAATATAGTTCCCTGCGCTATATAGCATGAACTTGTTGTATATCTGTTCTATATATATCAATTAGTATCTGCAAATCTCCAACTCCCACTTTATCCCCTCCCACCCCTGATTTATACTTTTAAATTTTCTGGCAATCCTGACATTTTAGTCATCTTTTTGAGTTAATTAACAAGGAGAGTTCTTACGAATACCTGATTTTGAATCAGATACAGCTGGGTTTGCATTTGGGCCACATCCATTAATTTAATATCTATATTATGTTAAGCAGGTGAAGCCTCTGCAAGGCTCAGTTTCTGAATCTGTAAAATGGGACTAATAATAATACCCCCTTGATAGAGACGGGCCTTCTGAAGATTAAATTGGACTGAATGAGAATATACATTTTAATAAAAGCAAGAGCCTTGTCTTGTACAACGTGCTGTTCCTTGCATCTGGCAATGTGCCTGCCATACAATTAATGCTTAAATGAAAAATTAATAATGTATGCAACATAATCTTTTAATAAAGTGTCTTATTAAGTGGGAGCTACGTCTGCCTTACCTCAGTTGAATGATATGAAGGTGAAACAGAATTGCAAGAGCACTGAATACCTTCTCACAATAGAAATCAGTCTGGAATAGCCTGTCAGATTACCAAGATGTCTTCTTAAGTGGCTCTGACAACCTTATTCTTAATAAATAAGTTCCAGGGAGATAAATTTCAGGGAAGGTAGAGGTAGTGATGCAGGAAAAACGGATGTGGGGCATGAGGAGGGCTGTGTCCCAGGCAGGAAAGGATTCAAGAGCAAGCCACAGCTGAATAAAGGTAGATTTATTCAGAGATACACGCTGAAAGGCAAGAGAAAGGCCACAAGGTGTGGGGTTGGGTGCTGAGATTGAAAGTAGGTACATACTCCATAGACAAGCATGTGCTGAAGACAGAGAGAGAGGGGGCTGGGGCCACAAGGCACTGTGTTGCCAGTTTTTATGGGTTTGGTGGCTTCATATGCTAATAAGTGGAAGGACCAGTCTAAGTAGCCTGGGGAAGGGGCTGGGATTCCCAGGAAGTTGGCCATTTCCCACTCTTTGACCTTTAGTGGCTAGCCTTGGGACTGCCACGGTGCCTGTGGGCATGTTATTTACCATGCTAATATATTACAATGGGCGTATAATGAAGTTCAAGATCTGCTAGAAGTCAAATCTCCCACCATCTTGAGCCTCAAGGCCTACTGGGGGTTGAATCTTCCATCATTTTGATGTTAACTGCTGTAGCATTCCTTGAATGGCTGTGCCCTGCCCTCTTCCTGTCTCAGTAGAAAGGGCTAATAGTTGATTCTGGGCTCCTTCCTGATAGGAAGAGTGGGTCTGGATGTTTGGGAATGCTAGGTATGCAGAGGGGGAATGGGAGAAATACTAAAGAATGGGGACTTGGCACCTAAGAGGAGACCGTGAGGAAAGTGAAAAGGATGAGGTTCTGAACACCTGGACTTTAACCCTGCCTTGGAACTTGGGCAAGTCCCATTTTTTGGTTTTGCTTTTCCCATGTATAAAATAAGAAGAATGGTACTTTCAGGGTTACTGTGAGGGTTAAATGAGACAGTGGACATACAAGTGAAACACTGAACCAAAATAAGGAGTTATCCCTTGAAATGGAACTTTACTTTCTCTACTAAGGTTTTGTTTATTTTTTTGTCTTTTTTCCCCTCTGTTCTTAAGATTGGAAAATTTCTACTAAATTGTTTTTAATTTCCTGACCCTTAATTTTGCAACATCAAACCTGCTGTTAAGCTCAATCAATTTCTCCTCGATTTATGCTTTTTCAGCTCTAAAGCTTCTATTTGATTCTTTTTTGGGGAGGGGGTTTGTTTCCATTTTTTCTGCTGAGCTTCTCCATATGGTGTCTCATTATAATCATCTTTAATTCCATGAACATATTTAGAGCAGCTTGTTTTAAAGTCTTTTTCTGCTAACTCTAATAATTGGATCTTGATATGTTTCTTTTGACTTTTCTTTTTTTTTTTTTTTTTTTTGCTTGATTATGGATTCATTTTCCTGCTTCTTTGAATACCTAGCAAATGTTTATGTTCTGTTTGACACTGTTGATAATACATTGCAGGGATACTGAACTATGGTATCTGTTTTTAAAGGTTTTTTTCTCCCCTTGTAGCCCAGCTACATAATGATGGGTTTGTTGATCACATCAGACTTGGGTTTACTCCTCATTTGGGAGGGGTCTATTTTAATTGAATTAGTTCTAGGACCTACCCTTAAAATATTAGGGTGCATTCCTTACTCCTGAGGTAGAGCGTCTCTGAGGTCTCTTGAACGAGCAAGGTGCTCACCAAGGCTCCTTCACTTTAGCCTGAGCTGGTGCTCCAGCATACTCCAGCGGTGCATGACCTCTGTAGTTTCATTGAGATCTCAGTCCTGCAACAGCTCCTCTTTTCTGGGACTCATGAGGTCTCAGTTTCCCCACGTGCAGCCAGTCTTTGAAAAGGTCTGTGGAGGAAGAACTGCACAGCTGTCTGGATACCTACCCTCTGCTCTCCAGTTTCCTCCCCTCTGGTAACCCACCCTCAAATTCCAACCACTTCAGAAGCTCTCTTCTCCAATCTCTGATGGTCCGGTTTAGCAAGACTGCCGTGCCCTCCCTGGGCTCCATCTTCCAGCACCATAGACAGGAGTATGCCTCTAGACTCCAAGGCTGGTCAAACATGGGCTCTCCTGCATTTCTCTTGTTTCAAAGATCACAGTACTGAGCTGCCAGTAGACCACTTCCTGAAAACAGATGCTTGGCGTGTTTTTCTGGTTTCATAGTTGTTTCCAGCAAGAGAGCAAATTTTATAGTTACTCTTTCATGGCAAAATGTCGGAGAACTAAAGTTCTTTTTCTCTGCTAATGATTATAGCATCCTATTCTTTAATGGATGAAATATTCTTCATCATTTTTCTAGGGCATCAATGATTGTTTGCTTGCTTGCTTGTTTATTTAGTTTCCTAAATTTTCTTTCCTTCCCTGGTATTTTTCTCTCTCGCTCTCTTTTTTTTTTTTTCATATTTACTCTGAACTCTGACTCATTTTAGAGGCTACCTCAAATGTATAGGTAAGAATCATTCAAAAAGCTGGTTGGAAACTCTGCAACAAGGGTGAAAGTTGTTGAATGATGTAACTTACCAGAAAGGGATTGATTGGAGGAACTGGCTGTTATATTGATGGACCCCCAGACATCAGTAGTAGGATTTACTTATATTTATTAATGTGAAAAGAAACATGAGCTTCTTTCTAACTGAAGCAAACACAGAAGAAGTGTAGTCACCTGGCTGTGTGGGCTAAGGGAGGCAGCCTGGGGTGAGGGGTGTCATAAATATTTTCAACCAAATCTTCTCCTTCCAGCTCTATACTATTTCCCAGTCATCAGAGTCAACTGGGTCCCCCATTTTCCAGCTCACTCTCTAGTGCTGGGATTGAGTACCTTTCTCACTGCACTTCCTCTGTAGGAAAGTTTTAGTCTTCTGTGCTCTGCTTTGTTAATAACAATTCACGCATTTCTTTTCCATGTTCCAAAATTGTACAGTCAAATGAGGTGGGCTGTTGCCTCCTTTTAAGATATCTTTTAAAAAACCTTTTACAGATATTTTAGTGGGATTTCAAGATGAGGAGGCAATTAATGTTTATGTTCAATCTACCATGTTCAACCAGAATAACATGGTTCTTAGTAGAGCAAAATGTAAGACTGTGAGGCACAAAGAGGGAAAAATTAAAGAGCAGCCCTTTGAAAATTTTATTTAAGCTCACCCCTCCAACAACACAGGTGCAATTCCCACTCACTCCTCCACATGTTAGAACTGGTTCTGCCTCTATCTCACTCCAGCGTCTCTTGCCTTTCATTCTATTTCTGTAGAACTGAAGCAAGAAGCAGCCGTTGGCTTCCAACTACCTTTTACTCAAACAAATGCTTTATGTTCATGTTACCTCCTCATACAGGGAAGAGTGGAAGCAGCAGGAGAGAAAAACTGAGCAGGTGTGACAGGAATGGAGGTCACTTTCCCACACATTCTGAGTTGCACACTAGTCCAGGGTTCCTCTGATGTGCAGACATGTATTAGCGGTAGCCACTATCACTTCCAAGCCTGAAAACACAATTTTCAAGGCTCTTTCCTGCCTCTCCTGACTTTATTTCAACAAAATAAACCCATTTGGAAACACCCTTGAAGCAATGTTCTTCCTGCCTCATTACAGCCACATCAACACATCAGCATTCGGGAACGGCCCTGCCCGTCTCCCTTCTCAGCTGGAGCATCTTACAGCCAATTAAATTCACTGTAGCTCAGCTCTGAGACCTAGTCCTTGCTCCCTTATTGCTTTTCAATAGCTTGAAATCTAGTCAACTGAAAAACCAAACCAATAACCAGGCAGGAATCATCACTGGAGTGAGAACTGACTGAAGAACTTTGTGCGGTGCTGAGGCCTGCCCCATTGGAACACGGCCCTTGATGTAAAACGAGCCTTTTTAGCACCCACTCGAGAGCAGTTGTGACTTCCTACACTTGGGTGCTTTGTGTGTGTTTCAAATACCAGGGCTCGAGAGTGACATTTAGCTGCTGCTCAGGGACTCATTCTGTCCCTTGCTGTCTCATGCCGGCATTTGTTTAAATGTTTGTCGCAGCATCTAAAAAGCAAAGGAAAAACTCAAAGCCCCAGACGTAAGGAACTCGGTGGTGGCATCTGGAATCGCTGTCAGCTTTCCACTCTCTACCTCTTTACCCATCAGCTCTGCTTCCTCTGCAAGCCTCAGCCTGATTACATGTACATGCACCGTGTGTCGTGCCCCAGCCGCCTAAGGCTCCTCCTCCTGGTGCCCTTCCCAGACCGCCTGGAGAATGGCACAGCTGGAGGGGGTGCTGGAAATCAAGTGTAAGTCTTCTATTTTACACAATTTAAACAAGAAGTGAATCTTTTAAAGTAACAGCAAGTTTCTGCTCTATGGCAGGAATTTGGACCCCTCCAGGCCAGGGCTGGGACCTGAATGAGGTGAATGAAGCACTTGACTCAGGTGTGAAATGTACGAGGGTACTGATAAATTCAGTAATCCAGATAATTAAATTTTTTTAGCATAAAAATATTGCATTACAACATTAATTAAGAATCAAAATCAATGCAGAAAGCTCTATGATGAACACAAAAATCAGAATTTTAAATAAAGACAGACTCCATCACGTCCAGGATTAGGATGAGGTCAGTGAGGCAGGGCTGTAGGGCTGGATCCTGTTTTTACCTGAAATTTTGATATTTTGTTCATCGTGGATTTTCTTTTTCTTTTTTTGCATTTTGACTTTTTTAGTATTGCATCAAAATGTTATTTACCTAGATTACTGAGATTTTTGGTGTCCCTTAAGTTTTGCTCCCAAGTTGAGTGCCACGCTCATTTATTCTAGCCCAGCTCGGTTCAGCTGTTCTCTGGGTCAGCCTTTTCTCCCTGCCACTTCCCGTCAGTCTTCTCACTTCCCATCTCTTTTCTCTTCCAGCTTTATTGAGATATAATTGGCATAAAACATTGTGTAAGTTTAAGGTGTACATTGTGATAATTTGATACACTTATCTGTTGCAAAATGAATACCAAAATGGGGTTAACACCTACCTCTATCACATGCAAAGTTACCCTTGTGTGTGTGTGTTAAGAACATTTAAGATCCACTCCCTTAGCAACTTTTAATTATAATACCATACTGGTAACTATAGTCACCGTGCTGCACACTAGCTCCCCAGAACTTATCCATCTCTTAGGTGAAAGTTGGTACCCCCCTCTGACCAACATCTCCCTATTTTTCTCACTCCCAGCCTCTGGCAGCCACCATTCTACTCTGTTTCTATGAGTTTGACTTTTAAAAATTCTACATACAAAGGATATCATATAGTATTTGTCTTTCTCTGCCTGGTTTATTTCTCATAGCATCATGCAACCTATTTCACACAGCAACATAGTTTCATTCATGTTGTCAGAGAACATGGATTTCCTTTTTTTTATGACTGAATACTCCATTGTATATACACATCACATCTTCCTCATCCTTTCATTCATAGACACTTAGATTGTTTCCACTTCTTGGCTATTGTGAATAATGCTGCAGTGAACCTCAGAGTACAGACACCTCTTTGAAATTCTGATTTTATTTCCTTTGTATGTATACCCAGAAGTGGGATTACTTTATCATATTGTAGTTCTATTTTTAATTTTTTGAGGAACTGCCATACTGTTTTCTATAGTGACTGCACCAATTTACATTCCACCAACAGGGCACAAGGGTTCCCTTTTCTCCATATCCTCACCAACACTCATTATCTCGTCTTTTTGATAATAACTATTCTAAAATGTGTGAGGTGATATCTCGTGTGGTTTTGGTTTGCATTTCCCTAATGATTAGTGATGTTGAGCATTTTTTCATGGATCTGTTGTATGCCTTCTCCTGATCCTGCAACACAACAGGATGGGTGCTGACAGCCTCCATCTTGCTCTCCCAAGGATACTGCTGAATGCTTATTGTGGTCTCCCCCAGGCAGAGTCTGGCAGGCTTTCTGCACATGCTCACTATCCATTTGCCAAAGCTTGCTCTCTCCACCACTGGAGCGCACTTAGGGAGCCAGCTCCTATGGGTAGGAAGCATATGGGTGAAGCTCACAGAATGCTGGGGGTGCCTATAAGCCAGTCAGGCATCCCTAACTGGGGATCCATGGGCAAGGCCTCCCAGTGGCTTGTTGGCAGCCCTCTCCATGGAGTCTGTGATGCAATTAGTGGGATCTGCATCCTTTTCATATGTTTGGAGCCCTGGCTGTTAGTCTCCCAGTCACTTACTGCCCTCAAGTCATGCAGTTCATGACTCAGCACTCTGGATGGGGTGAGAAAGAAATGGGGAGAGAGAAATGGGCCTCTTTGGCAGCATCCTGCACAGCTGGGGAGGCCAGGTACTCACTATTGCTCTCGCTACCCGCCAGCACCTCCCCCACCCCCTGCCCTAGGAAATTCCAGGCAGAGAAGGGCTCTCTTGACACTGAGCTGTGTTGCCTCGGGGGAGGGGTGATGTAGGTAAAGTTACTGTTCCTCTTACTTTTTCCAGTGTGTTCAGTACCAGATTTTTTTTTTTTTTCATTACAATGGTGCACTGGAGTTTCCCCCTGGACTCTTGGACCCCACAAAGGCTTTCTCATCTGTGGTAATTGTCTAAGTCAGTGTCCACCAGGGGCTCCTGGACCACAGCTGAGAGAGGATGGAGCCCATTCAGGGTCCACAGCCAGGACCAAGGGCTTACCTGTCACATGGGAGGGTAAGACTCCTTTCAGGTCCTTGGCACTTGGCGCTAGATCCCAGAGCTCTCACAGGGGTACAGTTGTTCATGGATGGACGCTGAATTATTGTTGTTGAGGAAGGGGATACAGTGATGGCCACCTAATCTGGCCATTTTGCGGAAATCACTCCTTTAAATCTTTTGATCCTGCCCTCAGTGGCCTGGCAACGTTCACTCTGCCTGCTGAACACTGAACTACTGGCTTATTCAGACTTTGCTTCTGAAGGTTTCAGTGTGGATTATTACTTCTTTATTCGATCCCAGCCCTCGTCAGATCCACAGAGTGGATCTTCTTTCTGCTTTCTGGACATGGCTGCATATGAGCTGGGAGTCTCCAGACTCCATTGTATGCAGTGTCACTACAGAAAGAAAAATAAAACCTCCAATTCGTAAAGCAGTCACCTTTGTGCGGGACTATACTAACTCATGACATGAAGTAAAGAAATAGAAAACTAAACGTGGAAAGTAAAATGTGTGTTAGAAAGTAAAATCTGCTCTATACTCAAATTCTGGTCTACTTTGGATAAATACAATTTTCTGGCACACACGTTGAACTTAACAGTTAAACCAATGACACACTGCGGTATAAATAATGCGTGCAGAGCCGCCGTCTCTCAGGATAGTCTTATTTTCGCTATCAGGAAGATATTTTCAAATTATCAACCACTAATTCTTTGGATATAATTCTGAAACCACTAGTGGAGAGTGCAGCTTTTGACCCCAGGCAGTTCTGAAATTGGTCCAAACAACACATTAATTTCATTTCAAGGCCATCATTTCCCACTCGAATCTGTCCAGCTAACTGTCCGGCATAGCCAATCATAGGTTCTTCAAAGAGATCAAATAGCCGTATTACAACACTCTAACAATAAAATGCCAAGAAAGAAGTACCACAGATTCTGATGCAACTGTTTCTCAATACAGAGTAGAAAATACATTTTGAAGCATTAATCTCTTTGCAGGTTAAAGTTCGATGACTTTAAAGTTCAAAGGTATTACATTTGGAAATCAAATTCTCGGGCCTTCATCATTTCCTCTTTCAGTTCATATTCAACTTAATCTCAGCCAGAGGGATGACCCATGCCTGGCTGGAGTTAAGATTCCGTCAGTAGCTGAAGCCCAGTCTTCCACTTGAATGGCTGTAGGTCCCTCAGCTGAATTTGTTCAATACCAAATCTCTTAAGAGCATCCCTTTTCAGATATTCAGAGATAATAGGACATATATGATCATCACAGCACTGGTCTGCACCCAAGAAACTTTGAAAATGATTCAAATTCCAGGCTCTAGATGAGCTGGCCAAGACAAAATTATAAACGTAACGTTGCCAAGGGCGGTACCATGGACTTGGTAGGGTCCCCGTGGAGGAGGAAAGATGGATAAAAGCAGTTTTTGTTTCAGTCTAGAAATAACACCAGCCTCTGAGGTCTTGTTCAAAACCCGTGACCTGTGTCTTATAAACTAGGAGGTTACCATTGCTATTTTTAATTTACTATATGACAGGGGCAAACAGCACTGAGTCACACCACCTCCTCTCTTACATGTGACATCTCAGGCATTGCTACTCTTCTGCAAATTAAGAAAAACACATTCGTGGCGGCCCCTGTCACTTAGGAGGTGCCACTGCTTTCCATCTGGTGCACTGGGAAACTTCATTGCCGTGTCCCTCTGAGCCCTGCGTTTCTGTCTCTGCGGTGCTGAAATGAGTACGGGTTGTACCTAGTGATAAGGCGTCAATACAATACCATGTGTGCAAGTATTTTCAGACCTGACCCACCGTGGCCTCGTGGTATGAAATGACGCAGGTCCGAAGTCCTCCCTCTAGAGAGGAGAAGCGTTTGCTTTCACAAGAAACTGACCAACTCTGACCCATAAAGGTCCCTGCAGGCTGTGTCTTTGCTAATCGTGGTGCCGTGACCGGTGCCTTTGTGGAAGACTCAGCGCTACCCTCTGTCTTTGCTGAATCTGAGGCCCCAAAACCTTTCTTGAAGATCTTAGCCTGCCCCTTTCCTGGGCCCAAAGGCTACATTTCCTAAAAGATATGATCTGTTTGCTGAGGCCCACAACTTGCATCTTTGCTGAGCACTTGCTTTGGCCTAAAATAAGCAGGCCAATGCTCATTTCCTTCAGACACAGCACATTTAGTTGCCTCTGTGGGGAAAAAAAAAAGCCACTTGCCTGAGGACAAGGCTGCCTTAAGCTGTAATGTCCCATAATGACAAAATCCAACTTGCAACTGCCTAAGGCCTAATGCAATCTGCCCTGGTTAAAACAGGTGAAAATTAACAAAACAACTATAAAGACCAGCTGCGTTGTCTCCTGTCAGCCACTGAAGGCATGTGCCTTGACCCTGTGGAAATGTCCGGTCACTTTACATATATTTTGCCCCAAACCAAATTTCACTATCTATTTACCAATTATCCTGACCAATGCACTAGATGACAACATTTCTTGTATTAACTTTTACTTCTCCGTCCTACCCTCCGGCAGGAAGAGCCTGCCACTGTAAACCCCTGGAGAGTTAGAGCAGAAAATGTGAGCAGTTTGCTCTCAAGGGTAAAGAAGATGCACAGGAACTGGGAACACACGATGAATTTCTCTTCCAAACTCAGTAATCATTTAGGAATAAGAGTACGGAGAAAGGCTGGGGTGTCAGTAGTGCTTCATCTTTACATGAGGCAGTATCCAGAGTGGAGAACTATCATTCTCCTCTAAGCACAGCCATCCCTTTCTCATTCACAGTGATTCTCAAGTTTTCATTATTGTGACATATTAATGGATGATATTGACCTGAGGACACACTTCCAAAAACTGATGAATAGTTGTGACATAGTTACAAGAGGCCGTGGGTTATGTACACTTCCTGATGCTATCAGTCCAGTGGTTCTCAGTGGGGGGTGATTGTTGTCCCTCCCCCTGCCCACCCCGGGGACATCTATGTGGCACTGTCTGGAGACACTTTGGGTTTTCATAACCTGGGAAGGATGCTAGTGGGCAGAGGCCAGGGAAGCTGCTAAACATCCTACAGCATACAGAACAATCCCACATGATCACGTTGTCTGGCCCAAAGTATCAACAGTGCTGAGGCTGGGAAACCGCTCTGGATACAACTCCACGTGTTTGCCCCCAAGTCAAGGAAATGTACTGGAAAGCAAGAGAGAGAGGTGGCTCTCAGTATGTGGATAACCTTGAAATTTCCCCAAAATGTATTTTAGTAAAATAACCATTCACACATTTTGGTGGTCTTTTCTGACTAGAACATGTGTTTTGGTGAACTGAATTAGTCCATATGTGATTATTCAAATAAAGGAACGGTGCCAACAAAATGTGGAAGTAACATTTTTTTCATATGTGATATATTTTTTCTAGCTCATGAGTGTTTTATGCCACCAAGAGGCCACAGCAGAATCCAGATAAATATAACATTGTACCCAAGCCGGTTTGCTTGTTGATTTATTGGTTGCAAAAAAATGAACCCACTTCTCCATCACTTCCCATCCTGTATCCATACCTTTGCAATGCCATTTTGTATTTTGCAGCTCCTACCAGAGTGAACAGAAATGGATTTCCACACTTCTTGAATCTGGAACGGCTTTATGACGTGCTTTAGTCAGTCGACAGTGGCAGAAGTAACAATGGCCAGTTCCAAGACTAGGCCTCAAGAGGCCTTGCACAATTCCATTTGCTCTCTTAGAGCACTGTGACCACTGTGTGATCACGCCTAGACTAACCTACTGAAGAATGAAAGATCACTTGAGGCAGAGAAGACTTAGGTCATCTGAGGTCTTCTTAAGTCAGCCAGGCTATTGCTGATCTGCTAACTGCTCAAGACGCACGAGTGAGTCCAGCTGAAATCAGCCAAGCTTGACCCAGGTCAGTAAAACCACTCCGTTGATCTGTACACTCACTAGAAATAATAAATTGTTGTGTCTACTACATTTGGGGGTTGTTTTATAGCAACAGAGAACTGCTATATAAACCTGAGCTGCACCTTGGCTTGTTTTAGCCCATGCTCTATCTCAGAAGTGCTTCTTATACAGTTATCTCTGATTTTTGTGTGTGTTTGGCCCTTATCTCCAAACCAGCAGCCTCTACCTTTACTTCTCAACTTACCTTCGGTAAAGTCTTACATTTAACACTAACATTTCTTTATGTATTAGGGACTTAAAATGCTGCTTTTGCTCATATTTTTGTTAAAAATTTTCATCCTGATTTCCATTAGTGCTCTAGTTAAAATGCTACATAGATTTTGAGTGGTCTACTCCACTCCTATGTTTTCCATGGTTTTATTATTTTAGTACACACTTTTGCAGGAGGTGAGCTTTCTCAGTACTGCATATGTTATGTTACGGGCAATAGGAATGCTCATATATATTTTGAGTGTCAAATTACTTGTGCCCTATCCCACAACCGATCATGAATCACTAGTGTGTCAAGATTTCAGGTTAGAGCTGTTGCTCAGGCCTCCCTGAGAGATCAAGGAAGTATCCAAACTGACAGATCTGCAGGCACATTTATTTCTGTTTCAGGTGTGTGTCCGACTATGTTTGTATGCACATATGTACGTGTGTATGCATGTGTGTGCATGGGTAGGAAATTCAGAGGATTAACATTTTGTACAGTTATTATCACACTGATATGTTCTCAGGCTATTTTGTGCTGCTCACATCAAATTCTTCTAAAAAAAAGTACCCTTTCAGAGTAATGTTTACTTTATAACAAGCATTAAAGAGCTGTGATTCTGAAATTATCCACCATAAAAAATACAAAAGTGGTAAAATTCAGAGATTAAGTGGAAGCCCAGTTCAGTAGTCAGACAGATATATGAATGTACATATCACCAATTTGAACACACAGGAACTGTGTGACTGCAAACTAATCTTTAATCCTCAGTTTCCTCATATACGAGAGGCGATTTTTAAATTAACCTCACAGTGTATATGTGAGGACTGAATCTGATGTGCGTGTAACACTTAAAACGGTGCCTGGCACACAATAAATGCTGGCTTTTACATGATTGTTACCACCATCATTATCCATCCCTTTCTCCCTTTGCTTTCAGTCATGTTGCCGAAGTCTTCTGCCTTTTGAACTCAAATACCTTAACATTCTAATTAAAATCCAATTTCTCTAATTCTTTTGTCTATCACCCCTGTTTAAGGAGTGGGCTGTCAAGTGTTACTTAAACTGTGGTCCCTAGACAGGCAATCTCAGCATTGTGGGAGCTTGTCAGAATTACACATTCTTAGGCTGGGCCAAGACCTCCTGATCCAAGTGTCTGGGGAAGGACTGCATTGTAGTAAGTGTTCAAAGAGTTTCCAATGCCTGTTAAACTTTAAGAAGTACTTTTCCAAGTCAATTACACAGTTTGATGGAAAAGCCCTGGAGATGGAGAAAAGATTTCGGTTGAAGTCCTAGCTCTGCCACTTACTAGCTATGTGAACTTTGACAAATTATTTAATCTCCTTGACTCCAGTTTTTCTTTTATAGGTGTTCCAAGTTCCTTGGAGTTTTATTATCCGGGTTTCAGGCTAAGCTACACCAATGAAGAGACCTCCAAATACAGTGGTTTGTACAAGAGGTTCACTTACTTCTGTCTGCATCACAGCCCAGAGGCAGAGGCTGGTCCAGAGTGAGTTGGTGGTGCCGTCCCATGAAGTCACCTAATGACTCAGGAGACATCCATTTTGATCCTCTGCTCTCTCCTGGGATGTTGTTTTGTCTGTATGGCTGACTTGGGCTCCATGATACTGTGTCAGGCTTCTTGCCTGAGGGAAAAGGGAGAGAGAGAGAGAGAGTAGAGAGAGGATGGCATATTTTTTTAAGAAAGTGATGCAAAAGTTGCACATTCTACTACTGCTCATAGACCCTTAGTGAGAACCTGGACGTGGGGCCACACCTAGTGGGAAGCTTAGAAACGAATCTATGAGCTGGGTGGCCAGATGTCCTGTACAAATTCAAGAGCTGTGGGTATTCTGACCTAATAAAACAGGTACTCATGGAAACATATAGTAGAACATCCAGCACACAGTAAGCACTCCACATATACTAATGTGAGATGCAGTAGCTAGCATGGTGCTGAAGAGCCAGGCAGGTACAAGCATGAATGCAAGTCCTATTACCTGTATAGTATGTGACTTTGGGAAGCTTATTTCTTTGAGATTCACTTTCCTCATTTTCTAAAACAGACATTGTAACGTCTTATCTCACTGTGTTCTTTTAAGGATGATGGAGGGTTGCCCAATTTAGGCTACCTCCAGTCTCAGGTCTGGATGCATTTTGTTTCCTTTAATCACAGTGAGACAGGAGATGTTCAAAATTAGTTAGAATGTTTCACATGTCATTAATTCCTTATCAAATACAACTCCAAGCAACATGCTGCAATTACCATGCAGCTTTTGGCCCTCAGCCTGGAGATAGGAATCTTAATCCTAGGGCCCATTTGATGGTTGGTGGGGCGTGCATAACTGAGATCTTGCCAACAGCCTACAGCACAGCTCTCAATTCCAAAAGAGGAGGGGGATATTTCCATCCTTTTATTATGTTCTTCAGGGCAGAAACTGTGGGCCAGCAGTGAAATATAATTACAATTCTCTATTGTCTTACTTGGGATATAAAAAGGCAAGTACTTCGCTAATCAATTTACAGAAACAAACATAAAAGCAAATAAGCAGCCTTCCTCAAAAAGGGGTATTAAACAGGATTTGCATATGCCATTTACTCTGGCAGAGCAGAAATGCAGCCTTGTCTTTACAAAGAGCAAATGCATACCCTTTTGAAGAATAATGCTCTTTATGGCAGCTAGTTCCATCTGTCTTGACATCAAAAATCCTTTTTGGTATCTGTTTTTCTGCCAGCAGTTTTCCATCTCTTGGGAAAAAAATATTCTCTGCATTCTTCAAGTTAACAAAGTTAAAGTCACTCGAACGCTCTCTACCTCCTTCCTTCACAAGACACTTTGGAGGCTAGGAATAGGAGAATACCGTATTCTAGGTGTGTCACTGTATTGCTGACAGCCTGGCCATGCAGGCTCTCATTCGGGGGTCACTTTCTCTGACTGCCAAGGAAAGTCTGCAGTAGTGGAAAGAGGTGCTCAGAGATCAAAGAAGAAGTTTGGAGGCCTTTTTAGCTTAGATATTCACAAAAGCCTGTGCCTAAGACAGAGATCTGCATGCAGAGACTTTATTTGGGAAGTGATTCCAGGGAAGGAGAATAAAGATTCCAGGGAGAGAGAAATAGGAAAGGGGAAAGTCAACACAAAGATGTGTTATCAAGCAAATGAATTAAAAGTAAGAAATACAAGTAGCTAAGAAAAGTGTTCAATTTCATAAATAATAAGATAGATAAAATACTAACACAAAGAAATTTTATTTGAGGACTAAAAAATTGGAGAAGATTAAAAAAGGAACACGCAGTGTTGTTCAGGAAGGCATAATAAGGTCATTTTCATTTACTGTTGGTAGGAGTAGATAGTCTACATCCAGACATTTATTTATGGCAATAAACAATAGAGGTACATAAAATTGCATATATAAAACTGGGGTCTGCAGCATTTTTGAATTGCTGAAATATTTAAAAATTGTAAAGATTCTATCTCCCATCACTCTCTAATCTATACTCTGCTTTATTTTTCTTCATACATTTATCACTACTTTAAGCGTGCGCACACCCCCACACCCCCACACATCGCTGCTTGCTTACTATTCTCCTCCCCAGAGGATGTAAATTCCACAAGGACTGTAACTTTGTCCTGACACATAGTGGTCATACAGTAAATGTTCGAGTGAATAAATAAACTAATCATTAGGGAGTATCTTCAAATTGAGAATGATACAGCTATATAACAAACAACTTTGTTGGTATTAAAATCATATTTTTGAAAAAACTTAGCACGTGAGAAAATACTTCCTATGTAGAATGAGGACACAGAAATACAATGGTGATCTCAGACCAATGAGTTTATGATAGTTTTTGCTTCCTATTTTAATATTCATCTGCATTTTCTAAATGAATGAGCATGCGCTTTTATAGTAACTAGACAGACATCATAAAAGATAAAAAAATTCTGGAGGTCTGGCTCAGATGCAATCCCTTCCATTCCCTGAACTCTCTAATACTGGTGAATCCGGCCTCCACACTGCCCAGGACACAATGACTGCACCACACACCTGTGATTTCTGATGTGCGTGCGTGACCTATCTGTCTCGTTTGTGTGTCTTCCTCTTGGACCAACACACTCTGTCTCCAGGGTCCTGTGTAGGATGGGTGGAAAAATACACTGTTCTGAAGAAGGCAGAGGGATAGAAAGATGAACAGGGAGGAAGAGAGTAGGAGAATGTGGAGACACCGAGGTATCAGAGAGACCAGCAGAAAATCAGAAACAAAGCCCTGGTTGGTTCCTAAAAATGACTCTAAGAAGGCTTCTGCACTATAAACAGTGCTACCTTTAGCTTCTAAGAAATCCTTAGAATTTCCTGCTGGCTGCATTTGAGGTCACTGATGCCCACTCTAAATGGGTACATAAATTCCCAGAATGGACAGTTCAAGAGCTTAAGAGGTATTAAAGAGGCCTGTTGTATGCTGCAGGAAAGGTCAGATAGTGAAGGGAGTAAGAAATGAATAATCACATTTGAAACATGGAATTAAGACATGGAAATGTGGAATTCAGTTACCAAATAGGCCAGTTACTCTTCTACCTGCTTTCCCCATATACTTCCTCCCACTTCTATGAAATTACAACTTCAGTGGGGAGTGAAGAGATACAACAGCCTGCATGAAGGTACCCTTACTGATTTTCCCACAAATGTGCCAGAATCAATCAACCAAATGGGAACTGGACTTCACTGTGGACCCCCTGACAGGCTGCACACTGATTTCAAAGATGATGTTATTACACTGAGCAATTTTGGAACTGTCCTCCGGGATCTGCCTCATAGCCAAAAGTCACTATCTTCTTTTGTGTGTGTACTTAATTTTTTGGAACATGCAAAAAAATCACTCAAAACCGTATTTGTTGAATACAATTGAGCCTTGTTAATTCTAAAAAAGGAAAATTAGGAAGACTGGATATTTTATTAAGTGTATAAAGAAGGAAGACAGCTAAAATTCACTTTTCATGATATTAGATGCTTTTACAGAAGTCCTTCCAGTTAACCTCTGAGAACCTTATAAGGAAGACATCATTCTTTCTATTTTACAGACACAAAAGCTAAGGCTCAGAAAGTTGAGTAACTGGTTGAAGGCCCCACAGGTAAATGTCAGAGCAAGACTTCAAAGTCTATTATCTTATAGTTGTAGCTCAATGCTTGAAGATGAGTCCTAAAGAGAGAATCTATAATAGTTCTGATTAAGGGCAGCAAAGTCAGATTTCCAAGGGAAAAGTCTGTACTACAGTCAAGAGGAGAAAAACACCTGGCATATTCCTATTATATAAAGGGTTAATAAACATAACCAAAATAAATGAGAATATATGGTGCCCGTTAATCCAGGTTCCCATCACTCCTTACGTAACTGGACAAATAACTATTGGTATTGCTTTTATCAAATTAAATAATAACCTTGAATGGAGACAAGAATGTTCTTACTGTTGAGTCCATATAAAATAAAATATTTATTGCATCCTTATGTATAAATAATTGTGTTTTTAACGCAATAAACAAAGACTTGAATGGCTTACTAACTGACAATCTTTTTCTCCCTATCACACTAAATAGGTGAGAAGCATGTTCTTAAAGGAACACCACATCACCACCTGCCCTGGGTGCTCACCAGACCTAGTCCAGCTCTGACTTGGTGTCATATCCAATTGGCTGGAGTTCCCACGATACGCTGTCCTCTCCTCTCTACATTTATCTACCCTGCCGCCTTTGCTGGGAATGCCTCTCCTATTATAACTGACTCCTTCTTATTGTTTGCTGTTCAGATTAGCTGCTACCTTCCCCAAGACAACCTCCCCTGACAATCCCCCAACTCTAAATTAGATCAGTTGTCCCTTATTTGGGCTCCCAAATAGCATAATAGCATAATCTCTCAATTTGATTTACCCTAAGTTTGGTGAACAAATAACTCAAAAGAGTGAATGACTGAATATTTGGTTGTATAAATTCCCTTGCATTTAGTATCATTAGAGCTACCCTTTATCTCTTAGGAGACTTACCCTTTTCCATTTCTCATTATGCAGAGTGAATCTTACTTCATAATGCCACAACTCTCTTGTCAGCAAAACAGCACTATGCAAATGCAGTCATTTCATTAAATGAGAGTTGATGTCAAAGACACAGATCTCCTAACCCAGATTTAGGGATTGTAAATGCTCAGAGCTCTCATCCTTGGGAGGTCTCTAAACTGTGATTATGAACAATTAGAATGAAATTTATTTGTGGCATTTAATACCTAGAAAAATTCCATGTCCCTGTGCATTCTAATTGGTGACTTTTTTCTGTGAGATATTCCCTTTAATTGACTCTGGCAGTGGTGAAGACAGCTCCAATTAAGGCTCCATTCCTTGGAGTTTAAAAAAAAAAAGCAACTAATAACATTGGTGTCAAAAAAGGAAGGTAAATTGTAGTTGATGGGATTTTCAAAGCTGTTCAACGTCCTCAACCTAGAGTGATTCCAATATAAATAAATGAAAGCATCTCAAAGGGTTTTTTTTCATGGTGTTCTTGTCATATATTGTGGCAATGCACGAATACTGTGGCATGCTGTTCAGCCAGAGCTGTTGAAACTTAATGGATTGCACTCGACAGGATCACAATCTTTAAGAGGAGAAAAAAACAAGACCCTGGACTTGGGAACAAGTTATGGCCTGGTCACTGTCAACTGTGTCACCTTAGTCGATTTATTTCAACTTTTGAGTGTTGGTTTACTTCCCTGTAAAACAGAGATAATACGACCTTCCTTAGAAGTTTCTGTACTAATGAGCTGAGATAGTGAGTATTTGGTGCACAGCATTGAGAACATAGTGTCTTCTCCCTCAGTGTCTTGCCCTTCCTGCTTTATCCTCCTCCCTAGCATTTTAACAGACGTAGTCCTGCTAAACTTACACAAGGTCTCGAAGGTCTAGGTCTCCTTCTCCTCCACCTCCTCCTCACTGTTAGGGGAGACCTTGGTTCTCAGATTTTTGTATTTTATGGACTATTATTTTAATGGGGAGCTGAGAGAGGGTTAGCTATTTCCTTTGCAGTGTTAGGATATTTTGGAAAACAAATGCCGTCTACTACTCATCATTTCACAAAGAAAAAGACCTTTTGACAACAAAAACTAGAAAGGATATAATCCCAGGAGGAAAAAAAAAATTAGCCCTTTAAATTGAATATATTTTAAATTATGAAAAATTAACTACTTGTATTTACTCTGTTCTTCTCACGTTAGCAGGGACTGGTGAGAGTTACATTAGGGACCAGCACTGGTCTGAACCCTGGCATATGGAGTGATGAACCCAGGAAATCCCATCTCCAGAAGGACAGCCCTCAGGCATGGCTGTAGGCAAGATTTCTTAGAATCCAGATGCCCAGGTGACTGAACATATTTTCCAGAGAATAAAGAAGCCAAGTAGGAGAGAGCTGGATGGCTTTGCCTGCCTCAGAGACGTCAGGGGCAATACCTTGTGGAAGGGATGCCCCCTAATGCTACAGAAGAAGTGCTAAATTAGTATTTCACATGGAAGAGAGAGCGCGAAAGATTTCCTCAGCAGCGTTTGAGGACTCTGCCACCTCCTCTACAGCTCAGGGCTTAGGCTGAAGTTCAGTGTGGGTGCATGTGCATATGTTACTGTGTGTATGTACGTGTGCATGTATGTGTATACATGTGCAGACACGAGTGCACACATATGTGTATGTGTGTGTGTGCATGGGGGGTGTGGAGCAGCTATTAGTAAGTTGATTTTGCCAATACCATTAGGTGCTAACCTCCCCTAAAAAAGAGCTGTCTCTAATGCCTACATCAGCATAGGGTTTGGAGGTTCTGTGGGAAGAGTTGTGGTTTTTAAAATCAAGGACTGAACTCCAAGTGGTTTTATACATCAAGGAAGACCCAAGGCTGGCCCACATGGCTTGGAGAGGACAGGGCTGAATAACTGACCATGTAAACATTCTCCCCCTGACTCAGCCTTCAACTGATGGGGCCCTGCTGACGTCTTAGAGGGAGAGATTCAATCCTCTATAATATTTAGTCAGTTTGCTTGTATTCCCCTACTCTTCAGCTGTGAATACTTATGAAATCAGACCAACCAGTGTTAAACTTAGGCCTTACCATGTACCACTCGTGTGAACTTGGACACGTTATTTAACATCTCTGTTACTCAGCTTCCCCATCTGTGAAGTGGAAATTATCCTACCTACAGTGCAGGGTAGCTGTGAGAATTAGAAACAATAAATAGAAAGAGTCTGGAATAGTGCTCGCCACATCATATCTTTATTCTGTGGCATTCTTTATGTCAGGGAGGATGCCAAGTGTAGCAGAGTAGCCTCTGCATTTAGATGCAGAAAACTTGGTTTAGTTTCGTCAATGCTGTTACAACCTTAGGCGAATGACTGTTTCTTTCTGTTTCCTTTGTTATATCTAAAATATAAGCAGCTTGAGCTGGCTGATTTCTAAGACGCTTCCAGTTCCAGTAGCTACTACTCTTGCTGGGCTGTGGATGAAATTATCTGCATGGGATTTAACAGGGGTGGTCCTTGCCTCTCTCCCCTACCTTTCCTTGGCTTATTTATAAGCCTACTGACAAATTCCTCAGTCCTGGATCTCACCTTTTCTCAACTCCGCTTCTGCACTCAATTCATTACTTTCCTCCCTCTCTCTGTTTCCTACCCTTCTCATTCATCCACCACCCTGTTATCAAAGTGAATATTTGGAAGCTCCAATTTTTAAATTTTACTGACCTGCTAAAGCCTTAATTTTTTTTCCTCTTCCATTTACAAGCTGAATTTGTCATATTTGTCAGAGTGCCAAAGTTCTGCAGAGTTGGCATTTGCCCACCTTTCAAAATATACTTCATTAGAACAAATATTTTAATGTTTATGACTTTGAAAGTAATCCAAAATAAAGGAATAATAATTGTAAAAAAGCCGACAATACAGATGAGAATCACATATTATATAAAAATCAGAAATTAAGAATCATTTTTTATTCTATTCTCCAGAGAAAATCAGCAAAGTGGTATAAATTATTCCTGTTTTCCCCAATAATTTTATACTTAAAAATGGAACCATGCTGTACATTACAGCTTTGCATCCTTTTTTTTTAAATCAATGAAATGTTATGAAGTCATTTTTAATATGTACATTTTAAGACCACATATAGAAACATAGTAATTCATAATGTGTTTCAGGTTTTACAGAATTGTTAGTAGTTTGTAACTGTGGCAGATATGATTCTCAAAGTTTACCCTTGTGTCTTCCAGATACCCTGTGATCCTCCTGTATTGGCTAGCTGGATCAGAGGCATGCATTGCTCCGAAAGGAAAGGTCCAATATAGCAGAATGCAGAAGGAGAGAGAAAAAAAAAGTGTTGCGTATAATCCAGGGATATGAAAAAAGTGATTCAGAAGAAGTGAGTGATTTGTCTGATCTATTTTTTACCCCTCTGTTCTGCTCCAATGCCCTTTCCTTCAAACACACACACACACACACACACAGACACACACACACACACAAAGAAAACACAAACAAAAAAAACCACTCACCAAGGTAGCAGTCCTCAGGCATGGGAGACAAAAAGAGGCTCAAACAGGCTTGAAACATCTAAGCATGAGAACACTGGTACCTCTCACCCACAAAACAGAGTCTGGGGACCCAGGAAGACCCAGCATTTCCATCACCTTCTATTTCATGGGAGGAGTAGTGTAGAAAGGGTTGTGTATATAATCCAGATAGAGGCCTTTAAACACTCCCCCTGTGATTCCTCAGGCCCCAGAGTGGCCTAGGGGGACCACACATTTTCTGTGTACTGGAGATGAGAACAAAGCAGCAGAGAGAAGAGAGGGCCTGAAGAAGCCTTCAGGGAGGAAGAGGACCCAGCAGTGACCTGCAAGGACCAAAAATGGAAGAGTGCATAGGAACAGACCAGGTACCTCTCCTCACCATGGGTCAGCATTGTGTAAATCTCAGAGAACTTATATACAAGCCAAGTGTATAAGGGGAAGACTGAGTTGAGTGAGATGTCATCTCTACCACTTGGCTGAATGGCAAGTCAAAACAGATAATGAATTCACACACAGAAAAATGTTACATTTTTGCCTACTTGTGTTTGTGGACTGAGTCATACCCTTTACACAACCCTGTGGAACATCCTTCTTGTTCTTAAACTTACTGTTCCTCAAAATGCTTACGCCTTTAATGCAGGGCACATTCTGTGGCCTCTATCTGAAATACCTGTTTCATCCTCCCTTCTCTCCACTTAAGAAATATTTACTTACTCTTCAGAACCTAAATTAAATGACTTATCCTCTCTCAGATCTCTCCCAAACCCCCTAGGCATGGTGATTCCGCTTACGCTGTACAAACATCTAACTCAGCACTTGTTTCTATAGCTGTGATTGCTTACATGAGTATTTCACTAGACTGAGAGCTTGTAAAAAGACTAGGCTTTGCCTTCTATCTTTTGTTTCTCAGAGCTTGGCACAGCAAGGACCTCAATGTGTGTTTGCTGAATGAATGGGTAAGGTGGTGGTGACGTGAGATGATATCAAAAGAGGAAAACCTAAGCATCAAGAATGGGCAGGAAGATGTTTCAAGTGCAAATCATCTTGTTTTTTCAAAGGCAAAAAACCCAGCCACATATGCTCAGCCCATGAGTCTAGATGTAATGCTAGCCACTTTCATTGGTTATTAGTTAGAAGCTTTGTCTCACCCACATCCTCCTTTTGTTTCTATCATGTTGAACTTAATTTAATCTCCATGGCGGTAGATTCCTGTTTTAATACCAGAGTTTTAATATCTGCTCAATCCATTAGAATGCATTCAGTTATAAACCACAGAGATTGACTCTGACTTTTAAAGTACCAAGTAATGTATTCAAAGCATATTGGGGGCTTATAGACCTGCTAAGAGGCTGAAGGACCAGACTAGACAACCAAATAAGAATCAAAGCAGCTCTACAGAATCCAGAAACAGGAAGATCATCTTGATGGAGTGCAAAGCCACGGTGCTGCTTTTGTCACTTCAGCTCACAACCACTGCAATAAAAATCACTCTAATCATCCATTTGTCTTTGCCTCACTTACTTGATGCTTAATATCTTGGGCAGGAGCATCTGAATTGCTTAACATAGACCACTGCCTACACCTTAACTCCCAGGGGAAGGTAATAGCTGGCTGTTCAGTTTCCACAGCTTGAGTCAGAGACCACTCACAAAATGGGAAGGATACTGGATGTGGACAGATGTCCATTATCTCTGATCCTGACCCTGCTTGGTAAGTCAGATCTTTCTTCATCTGATTTGGCTGCTATGAATAGATTTGGCTTTGTTCATTTCACAGATCTGGAAACTTCCTTTTGCCTAGATGAGAATTCTCCATTCCAGTTTTTTGGTTTCCCACAGCCTCACTATGGAACTAGGCCCACTACGGACAAAGGCCCAGCCTGCTCAGTGGGTCTTGGTCTTTCAATTTGCAAAATGACAGAGTTAGAGCTCAAGGCGTATAAAATCTGAGTATGCGAATGACTGCGTCAGAATCATCTGAAGGATATACTTGACACAGGTGTGTGGACATCTCTCTAATTCAGATTTGTGGGTGGTTCCAGGGTGGGGTCTTTTACTTTCAGCAATCCTCAGATGATTTATTTTGACTTTCAGCTAGTTTTGAAATCCACTCCTGCAGACACTCCCCAATGCCAACAGGGAAGTTTATTTTGAGTCAGTGGGTCTTTCATTGCCCCTCAATTCTTAACATTAATATTTCTACTTGGGGTTGAACTCTTGATGTTGAGAATGGCTGAGCTAAGGTGATCACAAGGGCATAAACTTTAGGTTTATATAGTGAGTTTTAGATTCTTAAAAACTTTATTTACATTATGTCTCAATTCTTACAACCCTGGGAAGTCATCAGAGTGGAGGTTAATTATCCCAGGTTTACAAATTAAGAATATTGAGGCTTAAAATGTATCTCTTTCCTACTTATAGTTGTGTGGGTAAACCAGCCCCATCAGCTGGGAACTTGTTAGAAATGCAGTATTTCTGGCCTCACCCCAGCATCTCTACTGCAAAACACTTGGAATTGAATAAGATCCATGGGTAATTCTCCTTAAAGTTCGAGAAGCAGTCGATTATATGACTCTTCCCAAGCTCCTACATCAGGCACAGCTCATGGTAAGCAAAACTATTAGGAAGTGAAGAGATCATTTACAAGGAGAAATATCATTGCATCAGTATCTTAATAAAATCAGGATGTGCACCATTTTCTTGGTGAGGAAGCTACTGCCACAAGGAAGGGAGTCGGAGCTGTCAGCAGCCATCAGACACCCAGACGAGGAGCAAGAGAGACAGAGGTGAAAAAGCATTTCCTTTGGGGATGTCTCTGAGAGCAAGGCTTCTTCCTGCTGACAGGTAAGGAGAACTGTGTGTCTCTCAGGATCTGACCTTGAGCTTTATTTCCACAGTGAAACAAAAGGGAAGAAGAGCAGGGCAAAAGTTGGGCTATAACATCACGCAAACAGTAATTAATTGTGTTCTTCAGTTGGATTCAATAATCCTCAGTGATTAAAAAAGAGAGAACATTTGAAGTCTTTTTTGTCGTTCTCTTACTGTTTTTTGAATAGCATTGACTTACAGGCAATATTTAGAAGTGTCCATTACTCCCTTTCTTCATTCAACCATTCCACATTTGCTGAACACTTACTGAATGCTCAGTGCTTCAGATTTGAAAATGAAAGACACAGATTCTTGCCTTATGATACAGTGGGGAAGAGAATTGAGTAGGGGCATGATTTCAATAAAACAGTACCCTCTCATTTCATCTCTCCTTACATGGGGATGTGCCTACTTGTTTTTTAAAGAATCTAATTTTATACCTCTGGACCAGAGAGAAAAGAAAACATGAAAAGACGTTCAATGTCACTATCAGAGAAATGAAAATCCAAAGTACAAAGAGGTATCATCTCACACCAATTAGAACAACCATCATTAAAAGGTCCACAAATGATAAACGCGGGACAGGGTGTTCACCATCACAGCTAATTCAAAGATATGCATTTTAAGTTGGGTTTGGCTGGAAATTGGATGACCATAAACACACTCAATCACAAGCCACAATGTCAGATTCTCTACAGGGGATATTATTTGGTATTTAACATGTACTAAAAATTAACTTATAAAGTAAAATTCAATTAAAAAAAAAACAAAGGACTTTTACCTCTGGGAAGATGCAATAGATGTACTTTTTCCTTTTCATTTCACTAAGTACAACTAAAAATCCTGTAATTTCACCTAAAACAAACTCAAGAATACTCTAAAAGGTAGCAAGAAAACAGACCAAAGGACCTGAGGAGCTACACAGTGTGGAGTTCCTGAGTTTTGTTTTTTTTTTTTAACTTCATCTATACCTGACATGAAGGTGAAGACAGCAATTGGACATATATATAGGCAAACAAACAAATAAGTCTTGCCCTAAGACACCATCTGTAAAAATTTACTCAAAATGGATCATAGCTATAAATGTAAAATATAAAACTTTTAGGATGAAAACACGGAAGAAAATCTCTAGGGTCTAGAGCTAGGCAAACAGTTCTTAGACTTGACACCAAAAACATGATCTATAAAAGGAAAAACTGATAAATTGGGTCTCATCAAAATTCAAAAATTTTACTTTGCAAAAGACCCTGTTAAGACAAAAAGACAAACTACAGAAAAGAATATATTTGCAACTCATATATTCAGCAAAGGACTATAAAGGATTATATAAAGAACTCTCAAAATTCAACAGCCAATAAAACAAAAAGCAAAAAATCCAATTAGAACATGAGCAAAAGACATGGAGATATTTTACCAAATAAGATACGTAGATGGCAAATAAGCACGACAAGACGTTCAGCATTAGTAGTCATAAAAGAAATGCAAAGTAAAACCACTCTGAATGAAAAAGGTCACTCCTGAATGGCTACATACTGTTTGATTCCACTTGTATATGACAGTCTCCCAATGACAAAATCACAGAAATGAAGAACAGGCTAGTGGTTGTCAGGAGTATACAGGAAGTCAGGGTGGGAGAGAAGTGGGTGTGGCTATGAAAGGGCAACATTAGGGATGCTTGTGGGGATGAAAATATTCTGTATCACGTCAATATCCCAGTTATGATATTGTACTGTAGTTTTACAAGGGGTTACCACTGGGGGGGGGGGGACTAGGCAAAGGGTACTAGGATCTCTCTGCATTTGTTCTTACAAATGCATGTGCACCTATAATTACTTCAAAACAAAATATTAATAATTAGAAGAAATAAAGATAAAGAAATAACAATATTAATCTCAGGGCAGAATAACAAACCTTCATAGAGGTTGAGTGTAAAAAGTGAAGGCTTCCCAAGGACATGATCTGGAAGGAGAAACGGCAGTGAGGGTAAAGAGCTGACTTACTGAAAATAAGTCAAAATAAAAATTGATGAAGAATTTTGAATTTTCAATGGAATCCCAGGAGAAAAGCAGTAAAAAGATAAAGGAATGAAGAAATGGTGGAGAGGCAGAGGACCAGAAGCTTATTGGGAGAGCCCCCCAAAGATACAAGGCCAGAGAGGAATTCCATGTGGATGAGATGACTGAGAAAATCATTACAAAAAATGACATATAATGTACAATTTTTAGTTGTTTATCATGCTTCTATTTTTTTCCCAAACTTTTGATAATAACTGGTTTTTGTTAGTGTTTCTTTGGGGGTTTAAAGGAAAAATGTTCCCATTCTTTCTTTGGGATGATGCAAGGCAGAGAACAAAACTTCCTAATGTGAGGCTTTAGTGAGAAGAAGGGTTCAGTAAAAATAGAAAACTGGAACTAGAGGTGATTAGGAAAATAAGGCCCCTTAATTGTGCAGAAAAGCTGAAGTCCCTGGATGTCAATCATATAATATGTAAGAGAGTTATTAAAGCTCCAACTTCCAAACCTACCATTTTATAAAAATTGTTAAAGAAAAAAGTGTCCCCAGAAAACTAAGGGGCCAGTGGATTCCCTAGTGACACACACTTGGGTTATATACTTATATTCTTAATTTGATATGCGTATTAGCAGTGGTCAGATCCTTTAGAGTTACAAGATGATCATGTGTCAAGTAATAAGCTATGGTCTCTCAGCTCCGAGCCCACTGTTCTATGCTCTTCTGTGTGAAGCAGAAGCTGCAATTCGGTGCACCACATTCTTCCTTTACCAGCTATAAATAAGGGACCTTAGACGGAGACTGGAAAACAGGAGGAAGGGAGAGTGAATTTGTCCTTTCCCAGGTGCTTGCTCTTTTTGCCAGCATCACCCTAGCAAGGGCTCTTCACTTTGGCAGCAGGAAACTGTTTTCACTCTCCAGCGTTTTTTTTTTTGTTTTGCTTTGTTTTTTTCCAGCAATCTCTGACCCAACTTCATCATGTCTTCTCAAAGATAACAGAACTAGCTAGGTACTTTTAGCCCTCCTCAGAGGTCCAGTCTCAACTCCACATGGTTTCTTCATTAAGTGTCTTAAGGTCTATTAACTCCAATCTCGTTAACTTCAATCTCTTCACACTGTTGCTCCATCCTAACAGATGGTAGCTGTTTCCTACAAAAAAAATCTGTGTCACCTGAACATTCCCTTTTCACCTTTTCTGTTCTATAATATGTTTTTAACCAAACTCATATCAATTTCTGTCAGTTGAAATACCTTGTATGATTTCTTAGTTTCCTGACCAGACTCTGATACTATACTCATATAAATTATATTCATAGACGGAAGATTTTTTTTAATAGGAATACATGGCAACAAGTGGTAGATTTGGAAAATGTACAGACTAAATGCCTTACTTCCTATGAGCCTGAGATGGACAACAGGCAGAATTTGGAAAGTGGTTTAGTACTGTTTGGGAGAACCACTTCAAATTAGTAATCTTTATGCTACTATGAAATTAATTTCCAAAGAATAGATTTAATCAGGTCAGCTTTTGGCCACTATTTATAATGTAACCATATTGGGTAGATTCCCACCAGGCTACGTATGAGGTTAGCAAATAACTCACTTTATTTGTCTTCTAATCCAGTCTGTCATGATAGCATGGAAAAAATGATTTCATTGACAAGTTTACAATAGTCATAGCAAATGGGATGAGGGTTGGGAAGACTAAAGTTGAAGCTTCAAGTTTTTCTTAAAAGTTGCTTATACAGATAATAATTAGACACTTGGCATTTCATGGATTTCCTCCTCAGTTACTGCAGTGCTTGTTCCAGGTACACAGGCATGCTAGATGTAACTGAGATACACATTCAGATTTCAGTTTAACCTGAGAGACCTCCACACACACACATTGAATATACTGAAGTGGCCTAGGAGAGTCACAGATTAATTCATGGAGTTGTTGGAAGGTGATTGGCTACTTAAGAATGAATTTAAATGAGAAGCCGAGAAGCTTGGGTAAGGTTCATCTTTCAGGTAACACGTCCTGAGCTGAATGAAAAATGCGGATCTTGATAGGACTTCCTCTCCTGCCACTGGTGTATTAGTTTATGTTAAAGGGAAACTTGCTGCTTTATGTGAAGTGAAAAATCCAGGGTTAGTCCTTCTCTAAAGTACAGCTTGACTCAGCACTTAAACAAAGTTACGTGGATCCATCTCTTGACTCTGCTTCCTCAGAACTGCTTTGGTCCTCAGTTCTGCACAGAATACCAAGGATGCCTCATATTTACACCATCTCATCCCTTTCTGGCAGTTGGGAGAGCCTGCTTTTCTGAGAGCTCAAACAGAAGTCTTCAAGTGTGTCTTCCTAGCACTGGGGGACCTGCCTTGGGACATGAGCCCATTCAAGACCATACAGTGCTAAGAAGGATGGGATAAGGTTACAAAGCTAGTTTGGACCACATGTTCTACCCTTTCGTCCTGTGCATGAAATCAGCTTTATCTGAAAGATGACACGGAAATGGGAAAGAAGTGGCTTTCCCAAAGAAAAATTAGGGTACCAGTGCCACCAAAAGGAGGAATGGATTTGGGGCAATGAAGCCCTATGTTTCATTTCTAGTACTCTTCTGAGTACTAATTTTGTCACATCTCTGCTTCTGCCTCTCTTCTTTGAAAATGCCCAGTAATTGCCTGGCTAATCTGGATCTTGAGTCAGCTTTTTTCTTGTTGTAGTCATGGAGAATTCATCTTTATTCCACAATGAACCTCCACATGTAGTATTTTTTAATTGTAAATATGTGAATATTCAGTTTTATTAGATAATAAATTGCTTACAAAAGTGATCACACCAACTTACACTCCAGTAACAATTAAGAAATCTTTTCATTTACATTCTCTCCAACATTTTACATTATTATACTTCTTTTTAAAGTACAGTCAGTTACAATGTGTCAATTTCTGGTGTACAGCACAATGTCCCAGTCATGTATATACATACATATATTCATTTTCATATTCTTTTTCATTAAAGGTTATTATAAGATATTGAATATAATTCCCTGTGCTATACAGAAGAAACGGGTTTTTTTTTGAGTGGTGTGTAGCAGGCTGCACTGTTGCCTTTTTAAGGGCATTGATGAGGCTCTTGAGGAAATACAATTTAGCTGACTGTAGAGTCTGTGTTCTCATAATGGCAACTGAGATAACTTGACTCCAAATTAACAAAAAAAAATTCAATAAGATGACCTGTCCTTAGGTCCCCTTGCTGCTGATTCCAGAATGAGAAGTGTCCAATTTGGATCTGAGCAACCACTGTAGTTTGAAGCCTGAGCTTCAGTTCTCCTAAAGGTACAAGTGGGTGAGTCTGGCAGTTTTTGCCTATACGCTGGACAACTCGCTATAGCTCTGCTTATGCAGAAGGAAGAAGACAGGAGGATGCCTGAAGATGGGAACTAAATGTTTATTTAGCACATGGGGAGGCAGGCGCTGGAGAAATCGGTCTGCTGGACTTTAGGCTGATAATACCTACTATAGGCTGATAATACCAGAATCCAAGAGAGATGTGTCTTATTTTTCTGGGCTTCAAAGCCCATTAGAGAAACTAAAGGAAGCTGAGGGTAGGTTTGGTGAGAAGGTAGGAGGGGCCTAGAGACAAACTTGGTTGTGCTGGTAGAGCAACTGACTGGGCTGGGCCACCCTACTCAGCAGGGTAGAAACTGCACGAACCTCTTCCTACGATGCTTGGCAATGCCACATTCCAAGTCTGTTTCTTCCTTCTGATGGCATCAAACTCTGTCCCCAAGATGTTTCAATCATTGCCATGCAGTATGAATCTCTTTCTTAGCAAATATTCCCTGTTCATGGCCATAGCTAATAGGCCCAGGGCAAACATTAGAACCAAACTTAGGAACCGAGAATTGGGACAGGGGAAAGCGAACAATTTGGCCTTGAGGAGCAGAGCTAAAAGGTCCTGCAGACACAGGGCTCCTTGTGCAGATTTTCTTGATGGTCCAGTTGCATAATGAGGCACGAGGCTGACAATGTCCCCCACCACTCCTTCTCCCGCCACTTCTGCACATTGTCCACATGGCCCTCCTTTTCTTATTTACTTCCCTCCCCCTATTGCTTACAGCAAATGGAGGTGCTGCTTCTTGAATCAGAGAACACTTTAACTTTGCTCTTGCTCAAGTTTTAAAATGCAATGCAGCATGAATTATAGAGGTATTGTATGTACCAGCTAATGAAAAGGTTACAGATGTCAAGTGTTCTTAATATACTTGTTAATATAACACATGCATTCCCTCTGAATCATCAAAGCTAACAGAAGAGACTGATACAATGGGTAATCCAAATATAATTCCTGTTTGGCTTTGAAAATTGTTCTGTTCTGACACTTGAATACTGGTGTGCCCGGAGTTCAGGGGATTCACAACAGGGAGGCAGCTATATGGCACCTGGTGGCCAGTGGCCTTTGAAATAACAAGTGATTTCTCAATCCTAACTCCTGCTAAATGCCGCACTGCTCTGGATCCCCTCCCAGGGATGAGCAGACATGCCTCCCACCCCAGCACACAGCACCAGCCTACATGGAGCTGTCTACACCCTCTCATCTTATGTGGTGCTCTTTCTCCTCAGATTTACAATAAGGACAGCAGATACAACAGAAAGGGAAAGCCCAAACCACTTTTTATTTTTCCTTCTTCCTTCCCTCTCTTCCTTAGAAAAATACATTAAATTCTCTTTGGGAGTATGGGGTTCAAGGATGCTTAGAGTATTATTCTTACCTTTAAAGATTTTGTTTGGTTTATTATCCATTTGATGTTGTAAGAATAAAAATTAAGTAAAACTATACCTAAAATAATTTCCTGAATGATTATTTAAAACAATTATTTGAATGATTATTTGAAAAAGTTAAGTAATTTGCCCAAGGCTACACAGCACAGTAAAGGAGTAACAGGAAGACGTTTAAGGACAGATGAGATTACCTAAAATTCAACTCCCATTCAAGGTTGGCTTAAAGTATTATGGTGTATCCACACTACGGAAAGTGTAAGGCCTTTAATAAGAATGAGATATACTTATGTGTATGAAAATATGCCCAGGCTACATTGTTAAAAGAAAAGAGCAGGTTACAACATAGGGTGTATGGCATTACGTCTCTAACTAACTTACTACCAAGTATTTGTGCTAGTGTAGAAAAAAGTCTGGAAGGAAGCCTGTCGCACTGTTAACGGTGTGGAATTGGAGGGGGAATTGGATAGGAAGGGATGGGGAGCTTTTACGGTTTATCTTACAGCATTCAAAAAATAGTAAAGAAATGAGCGACTTTTTCCTATTCCATTTTTTGTGTTTATTTTCATACTAAGAAACTGAATGTTTCTGCAACTCTTTGTGGTCCTATTCTTTGAAAATTTAAGCTTTTTTTTAAAGGAAATTCATGTAAAATGCCTCCTTCTCACTTTTAAGTTTCTAGTAACTATCACATTGATAGCGTTTTAATGAACCAGAGAATTGTTTTGTATCCTCGTGAGTCCTGATTCTTTGATCTACTTTTTTGCTCATTTAAAAATTTTTTAGACAATTTTTCTTGATGAAATTTCCTTTAAGTTTTTATTTCAAATTATTTCAATTTACTTTAGATTTAAGTACATTTTAAGATACCTTTAACAGTTATAAAAATCATGCATAATAAAGCAGAAGTTAATGTCACCAGGTTATGAGAACTGTGTATCACTGGGGAGACTGGATTCAGAAGAACTTTCAAAGTTATAACTTATTTGGTCAGATGAAGTGACCCTATACAATGGTTTTCATTTCACTTAAACTAGTCTTCAAAGGCATTGGTTTAAATAATTTCTAAAAATTAAGACAATTTTTAGAGCAGTTTGAAGTTCACGGCAAAATTGAAGGGAAGGTACAGAGATATTCTGTTTATCCCCTGTGGAATTGACTGTTTAGATAAACTGGTTTTTATCAAAATGGCTTTACCAAAAGTATGACATTAAAAAGTGAAAAAAAAGTGCTACTACTGCTAGTTAAAACTTATCGAAAACATATCATTTGCCAGGTACAGTTTTAAGTACATTAAATGTATTAACTCATTTAAATCCCATTATAAAACTATGATAGTTCTTTTAAAAAAGTTTTAGGGTAATGAGGTTTATTTATTTATTTTTGTTTATTTAATGGATGTATGGGGGATTGAACCCAGGACCTCCTACATGCTAAACACACATTCTACCACTGAACCATACCCTCCCCTAACAGTTCCTCTTATTAATCCCATATTGCAGATCAGAAAACAGGAAAGTTAAGTAACGTGCCCAAGGATACACAACACAACAAGGGAGTAGCAGAAAGAGAGCAGAGAAAGGATAAATGAGATTGTTCATAGGTTTATGAACCAGGAACTACTAGAAACTAAGGGAGAGGCTGACTATCCTAGGAAAACTAGGAAGGCTTCTCAGATTGGATGCTGTGTTGTACCACGCATGCTATATTGTTAAGAGATGAGCAAATACATTAGCTATTTAGGCAAAGGAAGAGGTTTCATTTAGAGAACTTTAGTGCAAGAAGATAGATCACACTGCAGGCAATCTACTTCTAGATAAAAACCAAAATACAATTTTATGGGTACTTTTGAAAAGAAAAATTATTTATAACCCAAAAGCCTTAAAACAAAAATGATTCTCAACTTTCGTCTCTCGAGCCTTTATTAGAAGACCAGCTCTGTCAGTGCTGTCTTCTGGGTGCTGGCATGCAGAAATATACACCATGTAATGCCCACCTGCAAGTGGCTCAGTCTAGGGATGACAGTTGAAAATACTATATAGTCATGAGTATATTATATACTCATATCCTAGTTATGTTTTTAGTAGGAGACCCCTTTCTGAGCAATAACCACCTGTAGTTAGTTGTTCTTTATAAGCCTCTTGGGATAGAAAATATGTAGAATAACAGCTGGACAGAACAGCCAAAATCTGTTTGTACTTTGTCATTCAGATGCAAGCGCACATGTCATTATGCCATTTACCTCCTTTCTTCTGAGCAAACTCCCTGCATTGTTGGATTAACCTCCACCGCTGCTGATACCAGGATCAAACTAGGCCAGTCAGAGCTCCCCATGGAAACAGATGAGGCAGTGTAAATGAAGCCTGAGTGTTAGACAAAGCCATAGCTCAGTGCGGCAATCAGCCCTGGCATTGATGGATGAGTGCTTTGTTACAGACTAGCCAGTCAGGCCCTGTGAGGAAGTCCCCCCTTTGCTCATCTCCACATAATAAAGCCCCACTCCTCAGTGGCAACAGCCTTAGACTGTCACCTGCAAGCTCAGTTTGCTTCCCCTAACCCTCATTTAGACTGATCTCTTGTGTATTCGGGCTTCCTTATATTATGTCAGTGGGTAAACCTGCTATTCTTTGGGACTGAGAATGTAAGAGAAATAATACGATTTGATTTACTTAGAATTAAGGTTGGAAAATTCTTCAGAGATTGTTTAGGTGAGTCTTCTTGTTTTACATATGAGGCCCAGAAAGATGAGCTGAATTTCCCCAAATCACATAGCTGGTTGTGAGCTGAGCTGACACTGATCAAATGACCTCTGAGCTTCAAGCCCAGCACCTTCCCACTACATTTTAGAGTGGCTCCCTCTCGGTGCTGCATTAAGGGTCTGGATAGCTAGAGGTGTGGGCGCATTCTGACATGAATTCTCTGCTGCTTCAGGTAAGGCCTAACACAGTTTCTATTCTGTCCATAAAGGTTTCTTGATCATAGGATGGCAAATGTCAATATTAAAAGAGCTAAGTTCACATCAAATAAATGTGGAAAATTCTTCCTGATCACTCTGGACAGATGAATGCGTTAAACTTTGCTTGCTAACACTAGTTACAGGAAATGGCTTACTTGTAGAGACAGCCCATCCCACTGGATATCTTAATAGGAAGAACTATGATCTTCCTTAATACAGTCATCTGCTTCCATAACATGTACCCACTGGTTCCCTCCATGGAATGTAAGACTACCCCTTTGGATTCATAGACTGATCAACTCTGCCTTTGGTTCCCATTGCCCTGTAACTAGCCAAGATCATACCCACGTGGTCCCTTCTCTGAAAGCCTTTGTTAAACAAATATTAATTGTACTCTTACTCTATTCCTAGGTTGTGCTAAAAGCTAAGAATACTGAGTAGATAAGAGGCTGTCCTTGTCAGTTCATGACACAGATATTCAGAAAAATAATTATAGTGCAACATGATCAGTGATTAACATTATAAATGGAAACACAGATGGAGGAATGAACAAATATGCCTAATGTCTAGTGCATGGTAGCTGCTTAAGAAATATCTGTAGGAAAAATAAGTTCCTAGTGTTATTAGCAAGGGGCGGACAATTAGAGAAGCTTTCTGAATGAGCTGGCTTTTGAAGCAAGCTTTTGAAAGAAAAGTACTTACGGCTTTCACCAGTTAAGAGGTACCAATATGAACTCAATATTATCTTTTTAGTGCACTCGGACCATGGATATAGCAAAGTCAGGTATTGTGAATTGTCAGGGCAGGAGTTACATCCCCTCCTTCTGGTTTTCCAGTGTTCCAGTGGGAGAGATGAGCTGTCACCAACAGCAGGCCCTCTCGGCTTTCCTCTGTTTAGGACTTCACCATTCCTACCTCCTTAGCAAACCCACCCTCCCTCTATCCATTCCTATCCACCACCCAGTGTGCAAATGTTTGGGAGCAAACAAAAAGCAGCACCTTCCTTCCCCTGAGCTGTGGCTCGGGCCGGGGGCATGGTGGGCAGCTCACCTGCAGCAAGATACTGGATGGGTCCTTGCTGTGCCCTGGCTGGCGGCGGCCTTCACGCTGACACCAACACTTGCTGCGCAGCTCCTCTGCGTCTCCTCGGGCTGTAGGGCAGCGAATCCCCATCAACCCCTTGCTGACCCTAGAGCGGGAGGGGCCGCGCAGGCGCCCGGACTGCCAGGCGCACTGCAAAGCCTGCGATTGGCTGAAGCTGGAGCGGAAGCAGCGGCGCATGCGCTGCCGACGTACTGTGGCGGAGACGGTGGTGCTCAGTTCACTGGAGCGCACTCAGGTGCTGGTATTGGTAGTGGTTCCGGTTCCAGTGCTGGAACTGCAACTTGGAAGGCCTCTACTGAGCCAGCCGCCTCCAGGGAGGCTTCAAGGAGACCGCCTTTCTCTGCTGCATCTCCTTGGCCTGCCTGACGCTCGTGCTGGCCGAGGCAGGTGGGCCTCACCGAGGGCTGGCTTGCGACGAGGCCCCGACCTGGAGAAGGAGAGCCGCGAGACCTGGCAGTGGGGCGACTGTGGGGACAGCCTCAGGAACAGCAGCAAGTTCGTCAAAGAGTTCCTGGACTGGTGGTGGAGCACCGCTCTGTGAACCAGCGTGGACTTCCACGGCGGCCTTGTGGATGTGTAGGCAAGTGGAGAGGGGCAGGGGCGCAGGATAAGGAAAGGGGAGGAAGGGGTGCCTCAGGGAGCGCAGGAGGCTGGGCCAGGCACAGGGGCTGGAGAGAGGGGTTTTGGGCGTTGGTGGGGGAGACTGGGGAGACTGGGCCGGGGTGGAGGGGTGGCGGGGGTGTTGCGCGGGACAGGTGGGAGGTGGGAAGAGGGGGAAGCGTCTGCCTTTGTGCTTCAGTTCTAGCCACGTAGTGCCGGCAAAGGCCCTTGAGTCCTCCCGCTTTTGGGGGGAAAAAGATAAGAAAAACCCCAAAAGTTGAGTTCTGAAGTAGCCCCATAGTACCGATCCTGTAAGCCATAAAACATCTGCCCCCTGTCCCCTTTTCAATTCCTAAAACCACAGGTTAAAAATCAGATCCAGGGGATACCACCAGGAGACAAGAAAGGCAAATATAAAACCTTACTAGATTGATAGCACTGTTTTGAATAATTGAAATTTGCTGAGAGTAGGACGTAAATTTTCTCACACACACACACACACACACTCTCTCACAAAAGGCAAATATGTAAGGTAATGGGTGTGTTAATTAACTCAATGGGAAGATCCTTTCAGGATGTACATGTATATCAAATTATCACGTTATACATTTTAAATAACATAATTTTGCCAATTATACCTCAGTAAAGTTTGAAAAAATTGTAAGTCAGTCTTCAGGATCAACAGGAAGTGTTCATTTGTTATACATGCAGGTGTACATATGTATCTACTTAAATACACATACTGGCACATATGTATATGTTTGTGTACATAAGGAGGCCAGTGTGGTGAAGTGGAAAAATCAATTCTTTGGAGTAAGGTAGACATTGGTTTGAACCCTGCCTCAACCACTTACTACCTGTTTGACCCACAATGATCCCTTGACCTTTATAAACCTTTGTTGCCTCAGTTGTAAAGGATAATAAAAGTTCCCACCCATAGAGCTGTAATAAGGATTATCTGAGAACGTAGAGGTAGAATGTCTTTTTCCCTGCAATATAGAGGAAGGCTTGCCTTCCCCTTTCAAAAATCTGTTGCCTGGTGGAGTAGAGGGAATGTCCCCTTGGCTGTAGATACGCGGTGATAATAATCTCCTCTCCCAGCACTGTGCTATCAAGGCCCACTTTCTGTGAGAGATTTGCCCAACAGGAAAAGCGCCACCAGTTAATGTTCCACTTAATGACTTGGGAAGACTATTTTGCAAAGCACCTCACAGTTCCTCATAAATGTTACTCCAGCTGAGACATTTTCTGAGTGATTGGAGTTTGCTCTTTGAGATCAAGGCTGTGTCTTGTTAATCTATGTATCGCTTTAAGTGCCCCGCACTTGGCAAAGTGTTTTCACTCTGCAGGTGCTCTGCAAGTGTTTGTGGAGTGGTGAAGGTCACTGTGCCATGGAAAAAGGGCACAGGCACGTGTATTTTGAATTCAAACACATATTCTATCACTTGCCAGGAAACTGGGCCGTTTAAACTCCCAAACTTTCCTTTTCTCGTTAGTCAAATAAGTAAAGCAGTATCCTTCTCACATGTGTGTCATGTCAGAGGAATAATTAAAATACATTAGCAAGGAATTTACAGCAATCCTGGCATCTCATTTAGAATGAATGTGTGTGTGTATTTACCCTTAGCTCTTTTTTGTCTTGTCTGCTGGGATGAAAGAAGGCCTTGAGATATTTCTTTTTTTTCCTTTTTCGTCTCTCTGATCTTCAGTCACTCTCTGACTTGGGGAGGTGGACATAATGAGAAGAGGCACCAGCTAGAGTCTTTGCAAAAGTTTACTATTTTCTCTGAGGCTATGATTCCTCAACTCTAAGACTGATACAAATGCTAACTTCACAGTGTCACCAGGAGAATTAAATGAGACGGCATCTGTGCAGTGATTTTCTCAAAGCAGGCGCTTAATTAATGGTAGCAGTGATTATTGATGCCATCATTAAATGCATCTGTGGCACCAAGTCACCTCTTGTTGCAACACCAGAATTATTAATTTGCATGAGAAATATTACTGCCATCTTTAAAAAAGCTTACCTGCTTTAGGCTGTCAAAAAGCCACCTCCACCTCCACCGCCACCACCACCACCCCACACACACACACACACACACACACACACACACACACACACACACACACACACACACACACACACACAGAAATGATTTTTGTTTATTGGAGCAAAATCCAAATACCTTATATTCTCCTTGTGTGTTTATATCCCCGCACTAGTGAGTTAAGTTTGTGCTTAAGGGCAAAATAAGTGAAGAAATTATTTCTAACTTAAGTATCAGAATCTAAGAAGATTTTAAAAGTACCCTGCTGTTTCCTAAATAAATACCCTGGAAAATGGAAAAAAGGACAACCCCCTTAATGAATGAATCTCTTTCTCTAGGGTTTCAAGTTAGCTACAGTATTTGGGAATGGCATCCTCTCCTTCTGTTTCATCCTCAAAGACAGTAATATTAATACTAATACTCATAAAATGACAAATATTACTACTTTCATCACCCCAGCATAAAGCCACTGTGTCCAGAGTTCATGTATGATTAGTTACTTTTTTATTTATGATGGGGGAATAGCTGCAGCAGTGATCAGTTGTTATCATGTACAGGTTAAAGTCAAAATTAGTCAAGCCGGTCACATAGTAGTTATGACTTTTCTCCCTTCCCTTCTTTCTCCATCCCTTCCTTTTATCCCTCCTTCCTCCTTTCATTTCTCTCTCCCCAACCTACCTTAGTTTCCCTCTCTCCCTCCCTCCCTTCTATTTCTGTCTCCTGTTACCTCTCTTTTCCCTTCCTTCCTTTTCTCCTCTCATCCCATCCATCAACCTTCCTTCTTTCTTTTCTCTATTCCTTTAAACTATGTACTAAGTGTGACCATGATTCACCTACTATGTAAAATTGTTGGGATAAAAAGATGAATAACTACCAAATTTTCGTATACCATGAGCCATCTATTGAAATTTTCCCCAGAGCTTTGCAGTGTATAAAGAATTTTAGCTCCTTCATTATAAGAGTGAAAAAAAAAATCTCTGTAAGGAAGACACAGTTGTCTTTTTTCTGATGAAGAAACAGATTCAGAAAACTTGAATGATTTATCTGATGAGAGTATGACAGGGCAATTAAGACTTACTTTTTATCAAAAGGGTGAAAATATATAAGTAGAGAAATTATATATTTAAAAATTCTCCATGAAAAAGTAGAGATGTGGGAAAAACAAGAGATATCTATGGTTAAAACAAGTACTTGCCCCCTAGGAGTTATCCTATAACTCAATATTTAAAATAGGTGGCTTTTTAAATAAGAATAATAAATGTAAAGTGAAGATGATTCCAGAAATAATAGAATGCTCATCTTTAGAGGGTGTGTGCTGTGGGGGTGGATGACAGATTTCCCAGTATATTCTTTCCACTTCTGAGGCTGCACAATCTGTCTCCCTAATGCAATATAATTACCATCTAAAGTGGCACACTGCATGAAGCATCTTGGCACGGAAGTGGAGTTTATTGTGTTCTGGAAATATTTACAGTCATATAAGTTAGGTACTGTCATGAAACTAGTCTAAAACATTGTTTAAAATGTTTAAGACATTCTCTTCAGAACAAAGGATACAGGTGCTTTTGAGAACACATGTCTGAAGTTGCAGATACCCTTGGTTGTCTTGCTTCTTTCTCCTGGCTGGCAGAATCCTGACTTCGCTCAGGTTCAGCCCTGTGCTCATGTGCCTCAGAGACTAGGTTATCTCTTCAGTAGTTTTTATTGAAGGTGCTGCTTCAAAAATGGAATTTATAGTGACGTAGTAAGTTCTGTGCTATCTGATAAAAAGAAGCATCTGCTTACCAGTATTATTCAGTCATTATTACAAATATTTACTGAGGGCTTACTATGTGTAGGCATGTACTAGGGCTTGAGGGTGCAGGAAAAAGGTAAAAGGCATTTATAATACAGAGAGAGTGTGTATATATTATACCACTACTTTATTATACAGTGTTTTATATATATATATATATATATATATATATATACACACACACACACATAAAGTATATGTATATATATAAATATATATGTATAGAGAGAGAGAGAGGGAGAGAGAGAGAGAGAGTGTTGTAACACTGTCTTAAAGCAAAATCTGAGAAGCATGCTTAACCTTGCTTTGGCTTTAGGAGCAAGATGATTTTTAAGGTGAGAAGTGAGGGGGTATTTTGGGCATAGCAAATAGATATCATCCTCACTGGAAACTTTTATCAATTACTAGTACTGGAAATATGATGTTAAAAAGGATTAAGGGATTTATAGATTACGCTTCCAAACAAGGTAGAGTAACAAGAACTAGATTTAGCCTCTTAACTAAAAAACTGAAAAAAAAAAAAAAAGACAAAATATAGGAAACAATGGTTCTGAAGAAGGAGATTTCTGGCAATGAAGGAAAGTGATCAAGAAAAGACAGGGAACAAATGAGATTAGCACTGTCATTGCCCCAGCTTTTTATCTTGAGAGAATGATCAGGTAATGATGCAGGGGAGGGGAAACCTAGGCAAGAGTTTCCCCGAGGTGAGAGGGTGGAGCTGGGGGTCTGGGAGAGCAAGGCTGGTAAGACTTTGCAGAGCAGAATACCAAGGAGAACTGAGCTGCAGAGATCTGCAGAAGGAGCCACCTGTTGTATTCAGCTGACTACTAATCAGTGCTCACAGATGAGAAACTACCCAGGCCAGGGCACTAAAATAATACCTAAAAATATAATAGAAAATAGTGCCTAGACCTCACACAGGACTATGAAGGCTGACATCACTCAAAGCAGAAAAGCCTCATAATTCAAAGGATTTCAGTTAAAATACAATGAATGGTCTTAGTTTGATAACAGTGAAAAATTATCCTAAGATTGTACACTACTTGGACTCCATCTAACAAACCCTAAAAACAAAATCTGAAAGGATACAACTACTTGAAGTAACTTTAACTATGACGCAAAAAAAAAAAGACTTAAGATTATGTTTATAAATAGAAAAATACCTAGCTACTGACAAGGTAAGGTATACAATGTCCAATAAAAAAATTATCAGCATGCAAAAAGAGCAGGAAAATAAAACTCATAATAAGGAGAAAAATCAATTGAAACTGACACAGAAGTGGTGCAGATAGAGTCATAGACAAGAACATTAAAATTATTAATACAATTTAATTCCACATTTTCAGGTAGCTGAAAGAAGGATTGAACATCTCAAGTATGGAAACCAAACCTCTACTGATGAAATCTGCAATGCCTCAATGTTTGGGATGTAAACACACTAATGTGGTTAATGGTCAATAGATACTGCATAAGAAATGATCATTAGTAAACTTGATTACATAGCAATTAAAACTATCTAGATTAAAACACACAGAGGAAAAAGCTGGAAAAAAAAGAAAAGAAAATAGAATGGCACGTCCGGTAACTGGAGGACGGTTGAATAAAGTTTGTGTCCCTGGAGGGAAGAAAATATTTGAAGAAACAATGACTGTAAATTTTCCAAATTTATAAAGATTATTACCCACATAGCCAAGAAGCTAAACAAACCTCAAGCACAAAAGAAACATGTAGAAACCACCAGAGAGCATGATAATCAGGTTGCTTAAAATGAATGATATGGAGAAAATCTGAGGAGTAGACATTGAATAAAAGACATGACATATCCAATGAAATAAAGATAAGGATCACACTAAATTTCTTGACAGAAGGAAAAAAAAAACCTCCGGAAGTTTTAAGAAAATATAATTATATTGTTAAAAGTATGGAAAGCAAAAGCAGTACTAAGAGGGAAGTTTACAGCAATAAAAGCTTACCTCAAAAACAAGAAAAATCTCAAACAATCTAACCTTACACCTAAAGGAATAGAAGAAGAAGAAGCAAAGCCAAAAGTCACTAGAAGAGAGAAAATAACAAAAATCAGAGTGGAAACAAATTGTGAAATGACTATTACTCAATAAAAAAATGTTAAAAAAAAAAGATCAAAAAGATGATAGAAAAAAATCAATGAAAGAGCTGTTTCTTTGAAAAGATAGAATTGACAAATCTTTCACTAGACTCACTAAGAAAAAGAGAAGGCTCAGATAAATAAATCAGAAATGAAAAAGGAGGAACTACAGTGTATACCATAGAAATACAACGGATAATAAGAGACTACTATGAATACCTATACACCAACAAATTGGGCAACCTAGAAGAAATGGAGAAATTCTTAGAATCATATAACCTTCCAAGACTGATCATGGAGAAATAGAAAAATGTGAATAGACTGATCACTACTAAGGAATTTGAAATAGAAATCAAAACCTCACCAAAAAACAAAGTTCAGGACCAGATGGCGTCACAGGTGAATTCTACCAGACGTCTGAAGAAGATCTAATACCTGTCTTTCTCAAACTTCTAAAAAAATGAAGAGGAGGGAATGCTGCTTAACTCATTCTGTGAGGCCAGTATCACCTTGATACCAAAACCAAAGACAATACAACAACAACAAAATTAGACCAAAATTTCTGATGAACATAGATGCAAAAATCCTCAACAAAATGTCAGCAAACCGAATGTAACAACACATTAAAAGAATCATACTTCATGATCAAGTGAGATTTATTCCAAGGATGCAAAGGTGGTTGGTTCAGTGTCTGTAAATTGATCAATGTGATACATCACATTAACAAAACGAAGAATAAAAAATCATATAATCATCTCAATAGATGCAGGAAAGCATTTAACATGATTCACATATGATAGCACATTTATGATAAAAACTGCATAAAAAAGGGTGTAGAAGGAACGTACCTTAACACAAAGGCCATATATAACAATCCCGTAGCTAACATCATGCTCAGTGGTGAAAAACTGAAAGCTTTTCCTCTAGGATCAGGAGTAAGAGAAGGATGTCCACTCTCACCACTCTTATTCAGCATAGTATTGAAAGTCCTAGCTAGAATAGTTAAGAAAAAGAAATAAAAGACATCCAAATTGGAAAAGAAAAAGTAAAACTCTCACTATTTGCAGATGACACGATTTTGTAAACAGAACACCCTAAAAATTCCACCAAAAAGTATTAGGAATAATGAATAAAATTGCAGTGTATAAAATCGGTATACAAAAATCTGTTCCATTTCTATGAACTAACAATGAGCTATCAGAGAAATTTAGAAAATGATCCTATTTTCCTAACAGAAAATACCTAGAAATAAATTTAACCAAGGGTATGAAGGACACATACACTCAAAACTATACGATATTGCTGAAAGAAATTGAGGAAGACAAATGGAAAGATACTCTGTGTTCTGTATTGGAATAGTTAACATTGCAAAAATGTCCATATTATCTAAAGCAGTCTATAGATTTAATGCAATCCCTATCAAAATCCCAATGACATTTTTCACAGAAATAGAGTAAAAAAATATAAAATTTGTCTGGAACCATAAAAGACTATGAATATCCGAAGCAATCCTGAGACACAAAAACAAAGCTGGGGGCATCACACTCCCTAATTTCAAATTAAAATATGAAGATGCAGCAATAAAAACACCATGATACTTTTAGAAAAAACAGACAAGCAGCTCAATGGAACAGAATCAGATAGCCCAGAAATAAACCCACATATATATGGACAACTAATTTGTGACAAAGGAGCAAAGAACATACAATGGATAGAGGACAATCTTTTTAATAAATGGTGTTAGGAAAACTGGACAGTTACATACGAAAGAATGAAGTTGGACCACTGTCTTTTACAGAAATAAAAATTAGCTCAAAATGGATTAAAGACTTTAATGTGAGCCTAAAACAAAATTCCTAGAAGAAAACATAGGCAGTATGCTCTTTGACATTGGTGTTAGCAGTATCTTTCTGGATATGTCTCTCCAGGCAAGGGAAACAGAAGCAAAAATAAACCAATGGGACTACATCCAACTAAAAGCCTCTGCACAATAAAGGAAACCATCACCAAAATGAAAAGACAGGCTACTGAATAGGGAAGGTATTTGCAAATCATATATCCAATAAGGTGTTAATATCCAAAATATTTAAAAACTTACACAATTCAACAACAACAAAAAGAAAAACATGATTGTAATGGTTATAGGATCTGAATAGATATTTTTCCATAGAAGACATAAATATGACCAACGAACATATGAAAAGATGTTCAACATCACTAATTATTAGGAAATACAAATCACCCTTCCCCTCAGAAAAAAAAAAAAAGAAATACAAATCAAAACCACAATGAGATATCACCTCACACCCATTAGAACAGCTGTTATCAGAAAGTTACGATTACAAGTGTAAAGGGTGTGGAGAAAAGGGAACCCTCACACACTGTTGGTGGGAATGTAAAAAACTGGTGCTGCCACCATAGAGAACAGTATGGAAGTTCTTCAAAATAAGTAAAAATAGAACTACCGTATAATTCTGCTATTCCATTTCTGGGTATTTATCCAAAGAGTATGAGGACACTAACTCGTAAAGATATGTGCACCCTTGTGTTTGTGGCAGCATGACGATAGCCAAGATATGAGAAGAATCAAGCTATTCATTAATGGATGAATGGATAAAGATGTACACACACACACACACACACACACAATGGAATAATATTCAGCCATAAAAAGATAAAATCTTGCCATTCATGATAACATGGATGGAGCTTTAGATTGTTAAGTGAAATGAGTCAAATGGAGAAGGACAAATTCTGTATGTTTTACTCACATGTGGAATTTAAAAGACAACAAAAAGAACATATAAAACAAAACAAAAACAAACAGATACATTGAACAGGTTGGTGGTTACTGGTGGACAATAGGGATGGAGTGATGGAGTGAGGGCAAAAGGGTAAAGGGGGTCAATGCTTGCAGTGACAGATGAAAACTAGACTTGGTGGTGAGCGCTCTATAATAGTGTATAGAGAAGTCAAATTACAATGTACACATGAAGTGTATATAATGTTACCTCAAAAACCAATGTTACCTCAGAAAAGTAATGTGATTGGTTATACACAACAGGACACTGAAGCAGGCCCTGCTTCAGTAAGGTTAAATAGTTTTCATTAGTTTTAATTGGAAGCATTTTGATGTATTCCAATTTTTTCCAAGCTAGCAATCCATACATGGTAACCGAGCTAATAAAATGACCATTTCAAAATGCTCCAGTCTTCTTAACATTCAGGATAAGAGCTCACCACGTTAACTGAGGCAGTGTTGTTCCTAAATAATGAGTTGGTAAGGTGAGATCCTCATTATCCACCGATGTGTTGTCAATTTCAGATTTCCCAAATAATCTTTTCAGCTATGAGTCAATATAGGTTTATAATTTATGATTTAAAAAACAAATTGCGTAGAATACGAACTTGTGGTTGCCAGAGGGGAGGAGGGTGGGAAGGGACAGACTGGGAGTTCAAGATCTGTAGATACTGACAGGTATATATAGAATAGATAAACAAGTTTATACTGTATAGCACAGGGAAATATATACAAGACCTTGGTGGTAGCTCACGGTGAAAAAGTATGTGACAATAAATATATGTATGTTCTTGTATGACTAAAAAATTGTTCTCTACACTGGAAATTGGCACAACATTGTAAACTGAGTATAACTTAATAAAATTTTTTAAATATTGCAAAGTTTCGTTTGAATCTAGAAAATTGTTCATCCTGCAAATTGTTGAGTGACAGGCATTGTGCTAGGCACTGAAGTCATAAAAATGAGAATATCGAAGTCCATACAATTTGAGAAAAAAGAGCCTGTGATTAATTAAGAGTAAGTGGGTCTGGTTTTCTCTTTAGTAACCACAAAACTCAGTGTGCTCTGCTGAGCACCAATTTATTGGAATTAGAAATTCTGTTTGAAGCCTGCAATTTCCAGAGAGTTGCCAATTTAGTCACCAAAGGAGTGTTCACCCATGTTAAGAGAAAGTGGAATGTGGCCTGAGATTGAATTTTGCATCCTGATGACATTGTCTTAAGTACAAAACCCCACTGTGAGGTCAAGATTAGAAAGATAAGGGGCACAGAGCAATTTTTCTTACAAGAGCAAGCTCTAGACTTGTAGGTCTGCTTGATAACAGGGCTTTGATCTTTCTCATTTTGTTAATCTGTAAATCCAATCACACTTGCAGTTGAGCACACAGATCTCATTCCTTCTCATGAGCAAGGCATCCCTCTGAGCTGCTATATGGCCACGGAGAAACTCTTCCTGAGAGAATTCATGTTAAGTTTCATGACTCAAACTTATAGTTACAAAATACATTTTAGTCTTAAAAGGAGAGAGGAATAACATGAAAACTATTGTAAATATTGTGGACAATTAAGATAGACTGTTAGAATCAGTAAATCAGACATCATTTTCTAAAACAGCATTTTTATTCTATATATTTATATGTGCATATATCTATTAGAATTTGCACCAGAAAACAAGTGTTAGCAAACCAACTATGTTAGATTTATAAAGGCTTCTAGAATTATAGTAGAACAGAAACACAGCATTCAAAATCGAAAATAGAAACATACTGAATTGGCTTTTTAATCAGTCACTAAATTGATGGAATTATTCAATGAATGACATTGGGACAACTGATTAACTATTTTAAAAAGTCATTGCCTTAGTCCTTATAAAAAAATCTATTTCCTGCAAATAAAAATTAACTTGCAAATTTGAAAAGTAGATATGTCAAAAAAATGCTCATAAGACAATTTTTAAGTAATCTTGGAATAGGGAAAAAAGAAAAAAAACCCTGAAAATCATAATGGAATAAATGGAAAAAAAAATCATAATGGAAATATTGTCTATGTAAAAATTTTAAACCTCTGGAAGGAAGAAACTGTCCAGAAGAAAGCCAAGTAAAACAACAAAATATACAAAAATAAATTAAACTTCTGTATGAAAAAGTTAATATTTGCATGTGTGTCAACTAACCCCTTGATTCTACTCAATAAATAGATTCTAATCAATAAGAAAAAGACAAACCAATTTAAAAGAAATATGAAAGGGAACAATGAGAATAGGCAGTTTAGACAGAAAGAGATACAAGTAACTCATAAATGAAAATGTTCTATTTTAATCATACTAAAAGAAATGCAAATTAAAATATTAAGATTCTGTGTTTCACAGATCAGATGAAAAAGATTTGTAAGTTTGATAAGACCTAGTTTTGGGAAGAGTATGGAGAAATAGGCACTGTTTGTGGGAGTGTAAATTAAACTCTTGGGAAGAAAACAGGTTGACTGAAAGATAAAAGTAGCAATCTTAGTTTTAGAAATTTACCTAGTCATATTCATACATAAAGATACATGTACAAAAATGATTATTAGGGCTTTATTAAAAAAATTAAAAATCTGAAAATAACCTTGATCCTGTCAATAAGGAATGTTTACATAAATTATGTTATACCTGTACGGAGGAATATGATGGCGCAGTTAATGAGGTATATTTGTATGTGTCAGAATGAGTAGAACTCAAGATATATCATTGAATGAATAAAAGCAGAGAAAAATGTGTATAAAAAACTCCCATCTGCAAAAATATGAAGAAACTACAGACACTCATATCTATATTGCCATGGCAAAATTTTGGTAGAATATATGTGAAACTTCTAATAATGTTATCCTTCAGAAGTAAGATTGGAGCTCTGGGGTGGCAGGCAGGTGCTTTTTTTTTTTTTTTAAGAAAGAATATACATTGTTTTACTTCAAAAATAGTATTTTACATTTATACAGCACTATGTAGTTTACAGAATATTATGTAGACACATTTCATTTTTACCTTAAAAATTGTATGTCATAGGGAAATTACAAATGAGGAGATTGGGATACAAAGTACATTTAAAAAGTGTCCTTTAAGAATGGGAACTAATTTTAAAAAAACTTCTGTTCCATTAACAAAGAATTTCTACTCCTGTAGATGAATATTCTTCAGCTTTTCATCTCTTTTGCCATTTGGCACCGTCATTTAACTCTCTTCCATATATAATTTCTCCCTCTTGACTTGCTTTTTCTCCCTCAAAATAAAATCATTCTTGAACTTTTTCTCATGTTAAAAAACAATGGCCGTTGTGTCAACATTGTCTCTCTCCCACTACCATGCTATGCAGTCTTCTTCCCTTCATAACTTTTTTTGAGATTCATCTCCAGCCACCATCCTCCACCAACATTCAACTTAGTTTCATCCTTCTCAATCCTGTAAAGCACTCTTGCTAAGTCCAAAGACTCCCTCACTACAAATTAAGTTGGGCATTTTTCACTTCTTATACAAGTTGATATGTCTGCTTCATTTAACACTATCTTCTTCCTCCTTCAAACTCTTTTCCATTTCAGGCACTTCTTTTTGTATAACTTTTTATACTGCTTGGATTATTTTTAATGTATATCCCATTTTTATAATAATGATAATATTTTTAAAATAACACTGCACTGAAAATATTAATGAAATAATTAACCCTTAAAGTTAAATCAAGAAAGAAAAGAGAAACTGCATTACTAATGTAAGGAATAGACAAGTACATCATTAAACATATATGCTACAGACATTAAAAGGAATATAACAAAATTCATGAACAACTTAATGCCAATACATTTGATAACTTAGTTCTTTGCACTTTCCTGCGTTGATACCTTTTTTGAGCACTCTCCTCCTTTTGCGTGCAATTTCTCGCATGCCTTGAGGTAAAAACGGAAAAATCAGCAAAACATAGTAGCATATTCAGTGTAGCAAATGTTTCCAGAAGCTGCATAAGCCATGCCAAATACATTAAGATGGCTTTGATTGGATCATGAGTTGAAGGATTTTTCCTGCCTGATTATGATTATTGGTGTCCCAGAGTTCTTTCTGTAACAGAATGACAATTTTTAGATTCCTTGAATAAGTACAGTCCAGGTGATTACATTGTTCTGGGATAATTAACTGTTCTAGTTGAATGCATGGTATTTGTTCCTCTCTTAGAACTCCTAACCTTATGTGCCCTGTTTATTAACCTTATTTCAGGTCAGCCTATCAGTTGTTCTCTTGGGGCAGAGGAGAAGGAATGGTTTAGCAGTCTTGGAAAATATGCTTTCAGGCTGATGTTTACAGAACTATTGTTGATAAAACTTGAATGAGGCTAGTGGAAGGATGAAATTCATTAGGGAAAAGAATTTACACTTTCCTGATGGGATGTTGTGCTCCACATTCTCCAAAACAATTCTGAAAAAGGAAGTGAGAGCTCTATGAAATTTTGTGGAATCAGGGATCAAAGTAGTCTGAACTTTTGTTTAATTCAGTGAACATTTATTGGGACCATATTATGTGCAAGGATCAGAAAAACACAGATACATAAGATAAAAACCTTAATGTTGGAATTACCCAGTCTGTGGTGACTTTTAACTCTTAGTGCACATAAATCACTTGGGAAGCTTTTAATAAATATTTATGAAGGGAACAGACCCCAGGTCAATTAAATCCTCATCTCTGAAAGTAAGGCTCAAGCATCTGCAATTTTTAAAGCACCTCTGTTAACTCTAATGTGCAGACACGATTTACTGAGGGTGAAAGCACAAATAGGACAGAGGAAGCAAAACTAGAAAGCTATGATTTAGTTGATGTTGGATGTAGAGAAAAATTCTGCATAAATTTTGAGGATTTGGAGGAAGTAAAAAATAAAATGAGTTCTAGAGAGCATAATAGAAAGAATTTGGATTGGAATTAAGGAAGTGAGAGTAAAACATGCATGAGAGAAGGAGATGAAGGGATGAGCAAGGGGGAAACATGAGAGGCTCTTTACTCCTCCTGCTCCCTGTTTTTCCTCCTCCCTCCTCCTCCTCATTCTCTTCCTCCTCTTTCTTTTTCTTCGTAACAGAGGATCAGAGAACATAGGAGAGATTACAATTAGAGGAATGTTGGAAATAGTGAATTTTACCTGATGAGTCTGACAAAAGGTAACCTTTGGAGTAATTTTCTAAACCATTGAAGTTAAGATAATTCAAGAAGGGAACAATACCATCCTTAGACACGTGCTTAAATGTTATTTGTTGTTATTTTCTGAGCAAGCTTATGGGTTTCATGCATCATGGCCTAACAAAGACAATAAATATTCTTGCACTTTTCTTTCCTGTCCAGATTGGGCAGCGGGGGAGGGTCTTGGAAAGCCTGTGGGGTTTCAGCTGACCTTTGTCAGTTTCCATGACATTAGAGTGTTAGTGGAGAGTGAGGGTCCATCAGCTTTGGAACTTTGGCATACGCGGTTTTCTTACACTAGAAGGTTTTTGTTCATTCATCCTACTCCATTTTAGTCCATATTTCATAACTCGTCTCAGTGTTCTTGTCTTCAGACACATCATCCCTGCATGATTTAATCCTACTTCTGCTTTTTAGGATGTTGGGATAGAGAGGAATAATGATGTTTCTTCCCTGATGCTACTTGTCCTGAATTTTCCTTTCAGTCCATGGAAATTATATAGTGATGAAGGTATAGGAGTTTTCCTTGATATAATAATAGCAAAAAACAAAACAAAACATGAGCATAGTACTGTATAGTTTATATAGAATTTTATAGCTTCTCTTTTCTGTGATTATTTCAGAATCCTTCAAATAGTCATGATTAAGACATGGAAGTGAGCTAGAGAAGTTAAGTTTTTGCCAAAGTCATTTAGCTAGCACATGCCATTTTCCAGGCTTATACCAGACAGTGCCTTTCCCATGCACTTTTCATCTGCACTTGAAAGGCATTCCTTTCCAGTTCATCAGAAACAGAGTGCCAGAAGCTCATAGCATCTTAGAGTCAGAATAAATCTTAGGGCCACCCCTCCATCTTTGCACCCAGTGCAGTAATCCCCTCCACTGCATTCTTCACAAGCAGACAGCCAGCTTTGTTGAAACATCCACAGCAGTGGGCACTTTATTCGTTCCTTTGGCAGCCTGTTCCACTGTTGAAGGACTCTAGTTATTATCCGCCTCCATAGAAATATTTAGTATCAGCAAATGTGCGCTTACAGCTTGATTCCTGCCTGTTAGTGACAGTAGCATCATTCCTGAGAGTATTTGCTTTAAAAAAAAAAAAAAAGTCTTCAGACAAAATACCTTAACAGGAAGCAATCAATCTAAACATGCAATAGCAGGCATCGGTGGGATTATATCTGGGTCATGCTGTCCTATATGGAACCTCTTGGTCCTTACTACATGAAGAACTTCTAGTTTGTCTTGTGGCCACATCCTTGGCACCTTTTCCTGCCACGCTGTCTGAGTTGTACTCTCACTGGGGTGGAAAATAGTAACAGAAATTATTATCATAATTATTCAGGTAAGTACCTCTTAAAAACCTCAGAAGCATAGTTGGGAACTAGTGAAAAACTGATGTTCCCCATCCCACTAAATTAAAAAAAATAACAAGACTATAAAAATATGCCATGTCAGAACCCTGTAAATAATGCATGTTGAAAAATATGTGTGACGTTTTATTCATTGATATAGTCCTTCAACAGGTATTTGTTATGCATCTAATATATACCAAGTGTTAAGCGTTGTGCTGAAGATACAGTGATGAGCAAAATCAGACAAGCCTCTGCTGTTGTAGGGTCCAGAGTCTAGAAGGGAGGCAGATGTTCATTTTTCAAAATCAAAAGCAAATGTGAAATTGCACCTGAGATTTACACTCTCAGAAAGTGATTTTGTGTGTTGAGGAGATTCAGTGAAAATGGCTCTGTGGAGTTGACTGGTCTGAGAGCTGAGGATGCCCAGCAATGTTATTAGGGAAAAAGAGAGGCAGACAGGAAGTGAGGAAATGGCTTTCCTCATAACAGTAACAACAGGTGCAAAGGCCCCCATGGTTGATGGGGGCATGGTACATTGGAAAATGAAGAGTAGTGCATTTGAAGAACAGAAACTGAGTAGAATCATAGGGCCTGATGAGGCCTTTCCCTGTTGAAGATCAGATATTCATTTCAACTAGTCATAATTTTTATTATCTCTACTGAGTTGGTGGCTCTTGGTGGTTGTTCATCTATCCAGTTGAATACTTGGAGTATTTCTCTTTTTTTTTTTCCCTCTGGGGAATATAACATAGATAAAAAATAATTAAAGATCATTCAATCCTTAGATAACAAATAGATATTATTTCTAGTGCTAGATTCATGATGGGTGCCTGAAGTCATAACATGACAGGGATTCTGAGTCCTGTCTATTTCAACTCCCATCTTTTGTGGTCAGTCTCTAACTTGATTCTAGTGTTCTGGTCACTCTACTTTCCTGCCTTTATCTTGGAAAGAAAGAAGGCTATTTTCCACTGGTGCTGAGAAGGCTTTCCGATGTCCTTCTGTGCATTAAAAGTGGAAGAAGCCACCATTCATGGCATTTATCCAGGCAAGGTAGTTTTGCCTTTAAATAAATCCTAGAGCTATTCCTTCTTTCTCAGCTCTTAAAAGCAATTCCGAATGGACTAACTAGTGCTTTACAAATCTGTACAAAATTTAGGGAAGTGTGTATATTTGGTTTAGAAATTTTGGGGTAAATCCTTTCATTTGTCAACATTTCTGCTCCTTTTCAGTTTCATTAAAAGAGAATAACACCACCAGAACTACAGAGGAAATGAAAAAATACCTACCTTAACACTATTCAATATTAACTTCAAGACCTTTAGGTTTTTAAGATCTAGGAAATATGGCAGTAGAACTTTTCAGATATTGCACGCTACCCAAGAAGATGAAATATTTAGAAGGTGGAGATAGCTAGAGGCATCAAAAACCAGTGTTTGCAAAAAACTACAATAATAAAATATTTGTAGTCTTCCCCAATGGAATATTAATAAAAGTATCAGCAGGTAGAGCTTCAGGCTCAGATCTGTAGGCATGTTGGCTGCTCCATGATTTTAGACATTTGGGAGACGTTACCAAGAAGGCTGAAGATTTTAATTTATGGTTCACATTAGTCTTTAGGCAAGTTTGAAGAATTATTTTAAATACATATTTACATATGTTCATTCTATGTACTTTAAAAATATCAAACTTCCCAATTGATGATAAAAATATCCACTTCTAAGCTGTAGCGTTTCTTTCAGATGTCTGGACTTAAAAGGCAAAAGGAAGATCAGTAAGATTGGCTTCAAGTAAAAGATACATATGGAGTCTTTTCACAAACAAGTAAACTATTAATGAATCACTCTTGTGCCTGAAGCAACTGGAGTAGATAAAAGCAAACAGAATATAGAGCAAAGGAATATGCTAGCTCTTTTGAGTGCCTAATATATTCTAGGCTCTTTGCTGCATACCTTATACATGTTAATCTCTTTAAGATTCACAAAGGAATTTAACACACAGTATACCCACCTGGATTGCAAAGGAGGGAATTGAGGGTCAATAGGATAAGTCACTTGCACAACATGCACATCTGGGATTTGAATCCATGTCTGTCTGACTTAGATCTGCCCTCTCTCTTTTCCGCTGCCTGTAAATACTAGTTAGAAGGGCGACTAATTCTCTCTGCTTTTTCCATTCCGTTTCAACAGCTACAAGGAACTTTTGCTTTGGGCATTTTTCAGCAGCTGTATTTTGAGATTAATGAAGAGTTGGAGGCTCTGACTCTTCTCTGTCATAACCCTCAGCAGAGAGCAGTATGTGGATGTGATGTGTCTGTATTCCATTTGAAATAGTATGCTTCCTCCTAGATGTGTTGACCCAGATTCCAGCAAACACTCTCTCTCTTGATTTCAAACCAGATTTTGGCCTCCTCATGTTTGGTATAGACATCTTACGGTCCAGAGTTTGAGAGATTCTTTGAAAAGGTCTAAAGAAGGATTTAATGGCCCATTTACAAAGTCTTCTAAATATCAGTGGAAATGGAAGGTCAGGGAACATGTGACTCAGCAACGGTCATGCGGCTGGTGATGAGTGGCTGAAGTAGGATTTTAATTCAGGTCTGTCTGACTTTAATCTCTAATTCCCTTTTACCAATTCCTAATGAGTAGGATTCAGTCTTACACTTGCTGTGTCTTCCTCAATAACAGCCTTGATTACTTGGTTTTATCTAAATAAATAATAGTTTTTAAAAGGCATCTGAATTATTAACTGACTCTCAAAATAATAAGCAGACCTAAATCATTTAGCCCTCTAAATGGATGAGGGAAAAATAACATGTGAAAAGGCACAAATATGTATGATGGAATAGTGTGTACAGGAAATGTTCTTTTTGAAGACTTGGTTTGTACCCTCATTTATAGCACTCAGTACAGTCTGCTTTACATTTAGAATAATAAGTGTGAGTCTGAAAAAAAAATTTTTGAGTCTGTTTTCTCAAAACAGGTTGTCCACATGTTCTGTGTTTCATTTCTCTGTGGCCCAGTGTCTAGCACAAAGTAGGCCTTCAAATTGTGCTTACTGAATGGGCTGGAAATACAACCACGTGCCAGAGCCGGGGTGGTGCGCGCGCTCCAGTCCTGAGGCTGGGTGGAGGTTGTGGGAGGGGTATGGACTTTGGAGTCAGAGAGGTTCTTCACATTGTCTAGCTGTGTGTCTTAGTTGTTCGTTCATGAAATGGGGCCAATAATAGTTTGCTTTCTGAGAGTCTGGGAGAAATAAATGAAAAAAGCTTATTAAGTTGCCCATCACATACTAGAAATGAAACAAGTTTCATGGATTCCTTCCATCCCCTCTTCTCTTGCTCCTCAAAGCACAGGCCTGAGGAGCCAAACTGTCTTCCCTGAATCCCCCTGCAGGGACCACATGCCTGTGTTCCCTGCCATTCCCTGCTCCTTCAATAGTCTGTGTGCTGTATTTGACATCAAGAAAAGAGCTGTTTTAAAGTGTTCGTTCCCCCTCCACCATCTGTGCTGTGTTTGACTCTCATCTGACATGGACAAGGATGTTTCATGCCTTCAACTTAGCAACCACTCTCATAAGTCAAAAATCTGCTTTCTTTCCCCAGAGTCCTCACTAGGGCAGTTCACCCCCAGTTCACACCTGGTGCTTTTATTCTTCTCTTTAAACAAACTCAGTCTGTTCTCCAAGTAACCATTTTTGTTGAACTCCATCAGCCCTACAAAGTGAAGCCAGAGGGTGCTGGAAAAACAGCATATTTCTTTTACAGAAATTGTGATTAATTGATATTAATACATTGATAGGGGGACTGCCAAGATGGCAGAGTAGAAGGACACACAGCTCACCCCCTCCCATGAATACACTGAGAATTATATCTGCAGACCCATCCAGTTGCACAAAACACCTACAGAACTTTTGCAGAGCGTTTCTTACTTCAAAATACAGAAAGATTTCTCACAAAAACTGGTAGGAGAAAAAAAAAAGAAACGGAAAAGGAAATCGATGCAGGACCTGTCCCGTGGGGAGGGAGCGGCAAAGGAGGAAAATCTCTTTCATGCTGGGATGTCCCCTCGCCAAGCAGGAGCTAGGCCTCTGCCACTGATACCACCATCAACATCACAGAAACAGCATGTTATATGTGGAGCATCTACAGAGCAGCATCCTAAGTGTTTTATGCCCATTATCTTGTGATGTAAGATTACAAATCTTACACCATGCTCTCTAACTTCCATAAGCTTATAATCTGCCAGGGTGATTGAACACACAGATAATTTCAATAATCTGGATCAGTTCTATTAGAGTTATATAATACTGAACAAAATGAGAAATATTGGGCTAACTCAGTGAAGAGAATGACCAGGACCTTCTTGTAAGAAATGATACCTGAGCTGGGTCTTAAAGGATGGATAAAACTGAGCTAAACAAAGAAATGGGGGTACAAGATGTCATTTAATAATTCATTAAGTAAAGAATCAGCACCAGGAATGTTTAGGATTGCCAGAGGTTTCAATGGGAAGTGAGAGTAGTAGAATTTTAGGTAGGGAAGGGTTAGGTCAAGTGGAATCTGACCATTTTCTGCCTACATTCTGCTAATAATCAATAATCCTTAAAAGGTAGGGGAATGACATGTTAGGTTTTCAGTTTAAATTGATTACTAGCATTATTGTGGAGGATAGATTTAAGGGAGTTAGTGGTAAGGAAAACCAGTTGGACAGCTAGAACAGTAGTCCAGGAGAAATATTAACAGTGCTGTAAATAACATTTAACTGCAACCCTGACATGTTAGGCATTAAATTAGTCCTAGAATGGATATGCTACTGGTGGTATAGCACCTGGCACACAGTGACTACTCAAAAAGTGAGTGTATTCATGAATGAATACAACTTTTTCCTGAAAATTAAGTTGGAGTTTTCCAAGAGGGTCAGCACAAAAAAAAAGAGTTGTGCATAAGCACAGAGGATAAAAAGGCTGTTATGATTCAGGAATTGACAGAAAGTTTTGATCATGACTGGAGCTCAGTCTGTTTGGAGTCTGTTAGAGATGAAGCTGGAAAAAGACGGTGAGAATTTTGAAAGCTTTGTGTGCCATTCTGAAGAAACTAGATTTTATTCTGTGACTTAAGTAATTCATGAAAGTCCATTAAACAGGTAAATAAGGATCAGATAGGAATTTCAGAAAGTCTCCCTGGCTGGTGGCAGATGGACTGAGGGCTAGGTAGGTTTCATGGGATACTTAAGCAGTAGAGGGATGTTGGAAAGGAAAAACAATTTTTCTTCTACCTTTCTTAGTTCTTGGCTGAGACTCCCTGTAATAAAAGACAGATTAACAAAGGAAAAACAAACAAGTTTATTATCATGTGTATATTGTGTATACATAGAAGATACCCAGGGAAAATGATTAACTCTCTGAGGTGGCCTAGAACTCTAGCTTAAATACTACCTTTAGCTAAAGACAAAAGAAGAAAGGTGTGTGTCCTGGTGGTGGAGGGTGGGAAGCAAGTTGTGAGAAAATTACAATCAAACGCACAGTAAACAAGGGTAAGCTTTTTTATACAGATTTAAATTGGTGCAAGTCTTCATAGAATTTTTTCTGTGATTTAGTCATCTTTCTCCTCCTCGTACAGAGAAGGAAGAGAAAGAAGGCTCTCTTACACATAAAAATTTCCTTTATAAATGCAAATTTCCCTCACAAAAGAGCAATGCCTACCCTGTTGTCAGAGCTGCTCCTGTGTCTGCTGTTTGTCAAAAAAGTCAGCTCAAAAAATCCTGATGCCAAAGAAGCTGTTTTCGGGTGGCATATTCTACTACCATTCACCTCTCAGTTGTGTTTTTCATTTTTCAACACAGGTCTCACATATATTTCCTTCCTGGGTAATTTTTTAATGCTATATTGAAAAAATATATTTATTAAATTTTAACTTTTCAGCTATTTCTGATTAGCATATAAAAATAAAATTAGTTTTTAAAAAATTACTGACTTTCTCTGCAATGAACCATCGTCACATAATTATATACTATGATTCAACTTTTTTTGAGGTTCAAATTTTTATGTTTTTATTATGTATCTTTTTTCTCAAACATTGAATTTATTCCATTGTGGTAGCTTATTTGACAAATTCCCAATTATATAATCAGTCCCTGAAACAGACTCAACTACACCATTCCTACTAGACATGTTCTCCAGAGGTTTAATAGTTGTCTTAAACTCAACATAATCATATATAAGCAGCATGTATTCACTCCAGATCTGCTCCATTCACAGTCTCTTCCATCTCAGTTGATGGCAGCTCCATCCTTCCAGTGACTCTAGCGCAAACTCAGACATCCTTGACTTCTCTCTTTCATCATATTCCACAGCTAATAAGCAGATCTTGATGACACTACTAGCTAAAATACATCCAGATTATGATCAACTTTTAGAATTGACCTAGACAGAGTTTAACATACTTCGGTTACAGAAGTAAATATAAGAGCTCCCAACTTTAACAGTCAGAAATCCACATATACCTTTACAGTTGGCCCTCTGTATCCACAGCTGTGGATTCAACCAACCGCAGTTCATGTATTCTTGTAGTACATACTTACTGAAAAATATCTGTGTGTAAGTGGACCTGCATAGTTCAAACCCATGTTGTTCAAGGGTCAGTTGTACATGTACACGATCTCTGAAGTCTTTTCTAGCCCTAAGATTCCATGATTTTATAGTTCTTCCAATTATGTAGTTAAGTAAAAAAAAAAAAATGTATGGAGGTAACTCTCCATAATTCCACTAGATTGTGAGCTCCCAGAAGCCTGGTACTTTTACTTCTTCATCTCTGCAAGTATAATACCTGGAGTAGTGTTCTGTAGTGTTCTGTGCATAGAATGTCTTTAACAAATATTTGTTAAATGAATAAAAATAATATTTATCATTTGTAATTTGTGTAATTTTTATACAGTTAATAGAACCAACAAACCACTCATGCCTCTAATATTATGAGGTTCTCTCCATTAGATACTGGGAATATAGATGAAAGGAATGTTTGCCTTTAAGATATTTAGTGGCAAAAATAACACATTCTAGCAGCAAAAATAACAAGAAAACAAGTATGCATAACACACATATAATATGGAGCAGTAAGTGTCACATATGAGGGAAAGTATGATGTAGGAGAAAGAGAAAGCTCTGGAGTCAGACAAACCTGGGTTCAAATGTGTACCCTGCTAAGTAACTATTCTCTTGGCCTGAAAGATTTCTTGGTTTCTGTGTGCTTCTTTTATAAAATTGAAAATGATACTTTTGTTTCAGAATTGTTATGAGGGTTATATTATGTAGTAAATGCAAACAGCCTCACACGTTGTAGGTGCTCAAAAATTATGACTATCGTTATTAATATTGTACACACAGGTGGAATAAAGTCATCTAGCTTGAACAAGTTAGGAATAGGTTTTTAGTGAGTTAATCTTGAGCTGATTCTTGAAAGATGAAAAGAAATAAATTAGGCAGGAAAAAGCAGATAATTCATCCTGGGCAAAGGGAAGAGCATGTGTGCTTTGGGACAACATGTTTTCATTGCAAGCAGTTCTGTTTGGCTGCAGCCAAGTAAAAGCTACCTGCTGGAGTTCATCAGAGGGCAGGCAGGGGGAGGAGGGAGCAAGCTAAGGCACTCTTCTGCCTTTGCCTTCTTCCTCCCTTCTGTACTTACTGGGCAGAGGGCATGTCAGAGGTTTCCTGACCTACTAGCCAAGAGTTCCTTCATTTAGAGGAAAACATAAGGTACATATCCTTTTGACCCCTATGTTTTCAAACTTTGAAAACTATTGCTGATAAGAGGAAAACAAAGCTATTAGCAAGTGTTCTGTGTGTTTTCCCTTCAGAGTTACATGAGAGCTGATTAGGGAGGAATCTTTTCCTTGAAGTGGCGTTTTCTGCTTTATTTGAACACTGCAACCCTCTACTTGCAGACAGCACTGCCAGTGGTTTCTCCTTGGAAGTAGCCCATGCCTCCCTTCTCCTTTTGTTTTTCATTTCTGTCTGATAGTACAGTACTTACTCTGCCCTCCAGGTGACCAGTGCGTTAGACTAAGTGTACAAGAAGTTGGTTCTAACATGTCACGTCAAGGATAAACAATCCTGAGCTAATCCAAGCCTCACTTCTCTTCCTTCCCCCACAGCAGTGCTAAGCCTGGTTTCTTGCATTGATATCAGGAGTGAGAAAGGAACAGGTAGGGAAGGCTCTTCCAAGGTTTACCAGCAAGGTAGTTGAGGAAGAAGGAAGGGTGAAGTATAGTGTATAAATGCTGCTTTATATTTACAGTCTGATTCATTTCTCCTAACTTTCCTTCAAGGTATAAATTATTATCCTGACTCTACAGTGAGGGAACTGAGGCTCAGAGAGATTAAGTAATATGTCCATGGTCGCACAGGTAGTGGTGGAATTGAGATTTAAAACCAAGTCTGTCTAATTCCAAAGCTGGTGTTCTTTTTATTATCATAGTGCTCTTCTCTTTTCCTGGATGTTCACAACTTTCTGAATTTCATCAATTCCAAGATACCTTTTTTCCCCCCACATTATGAGCTTATCTGAAAAGGGAATACATAGTGTTACAATTGCTATTAGCAATAAAGCATTGTAACTGTCATTGTCTTTGTGTGCACAAACTTGGGTATTACTGTTGTAGGCGTGATTTGATAACTGCAGTCAGTTGATGTTTTCACCAACAAACCAGTAAGGAACATTTGCAGAAGGAATGTAAGTCCTAGTTGTTTTCAAAAACTTGCCTTTGATATATGGTCAAATCAAGAAATCATCACCGTTAAAACTTACACAGTGAGAGTCTGGGCCTTGGGAGAAAATCTGAAAGGAAAAATAAGAGCACTTTTCAGAAATCCTGCATCACTGTTGCCCTTAAGGGCACAAGGGAGAATGCTGTATGTGTGGAAGAGTAGCAACTGTAAGATTCTTAGACCAAAGTTACACAGAATAGTCAAGGATGTGTTCTAGCATGTATTGTATCCTGTAATCCCAACAACAGTCTTGCCAAATAGTTGTTAGTTTTCTCATTTTACAGAAGAGGAAATGCGGCTTAAAGAGATTATATAACTTGCTCAGTTCCTACTACTAGAAAGAGCAGGGTTTTAACCCAGGTTTTCAGATCATGCAATTTTGCTGTTAAACATCACATTCTATTACTTCTCAAACATTTTTTGCACATCACACCAGAGGTACAGTACTCTGCAGGGCACATGACAAGTTAGTTTCTGGCAAATTAAATAAGAAATTCCTGTTTTGCTCCGTGAAGAATGAAGGTAAGGGTGCCCAAGGCAACAGTGAGTGATTAACTAAGGACTAGCGGCTTTTTCTTGGTTTAGATCAGAGGATCCAGTGGACTTTTGGAGTCAAACATACTTGGGTTTGAATCTCAAGTAAGTCACTCACTGACTGCAAGAACTTGGAAAGTTGTTTAGCTTGTCAGAGTCTCATTTTTATGAGATGGTAATTGTAAACCTGCTGGGGCTTTGTTTGCCTTAAAGGAGATAATGAGTGTGATTTTGTCACACTTAGCACACAAAGGCACTCTCAGGGAAGACACTTCTCTTTTCCCATTTCATGGGGTTAGTTTTGGGCTGAGTATCTCAGTCTAATTTTACAACTAGGCCTTTTCTTCAAGAAAGTTAAACTGGCTAAGGAAAACTGTTTTCTATTTCCTCTGCTCCAAAGCTGAGTGGCACACATAATCTTTTGTTTATTCAACGTACTCATTCACACAATGTGCCGGACATGAGTGTAAAGAGAAAAAGCCAGAGCTTTGGCATCAGGATGTCTGCAAGAACACTGGCTCCATCACGTGGTGTCATCTTGGACAGTCAGCTCATCTTTCTGAACCTCACCTTGTTTATATGAAGTGAAGAAAATACCATCTCTTTTATTACTGAGCTGCTATGAGAATTAGAAGAGATGATTAAAATAAAATTGCTTTGCACTAAGAAGGAGTTAGTGTAGTATCTATTTCCCCTGATCTTGATACCCTTGGATAGAAATCAGGCTGCTCTACTAGTTGCAAACCGAGTGATAGTGTGCTGGAAATGCTTAACAACAGGCTCTCAGGGGGTGGGGGTGGGGAGGGAATCTCTGACTGCAGCATGTGATGATTTCCATGATATAAATCCTTCCAGGCAGCTCCAGCCCACCTCTGACAACTGTTTCTCTTGCTCTGTGTTGGGCACACAGGCCCAACCACTGATTTCTTATGTAAGGTAACATATTTGCAAGTTCCAGGGACTTGGGTATGGACATCTTTGGGAGGTCATTTTTCTGCCTACCAAAAATGGCTACCAATTATTTTACTCTCTGTGCATCCTCTCACAACATCATTAGAGATTCTTATCCGTATTTTGCAGATGAGGAAAATGTGGCTTAAAAAGTTGAACTTGGCCGAAAGTAACCTACCCAGCAAATGTTAAACTGAAGTTTGAACTCAAGTCATCTAATTCCCAAGACTGTTTCTTATCCATCTCCTTGTGTTGTCTCCCCTGTCAGGGATTTAGTAAGCTGATTCTCTGGTTTAGCAGAGAATTTCCATGGCAACAGTTGGGTTGCTGTGGTGGTGGTTGAGGGGGATTTATTTTCAGAGTTGTATGGAGTGATCTAGAGATCTGAAAATAAAAGTTGCTTTAGATGGCATGTTCTGTCAGTGGTGACCCCTGCAGTAACCAGAGCAAAAATCACCCTGAGTGTTTCTAGACTTAGGTAGGCTGATTTCACAAAGCTTTGCCCACCATGGTAAACATGAAATTTTTTTAATGTAAAAAATAAACCAGTGAAAATTAAATGAATCCTCTCCAAATAGCTGTGTTGGTATTCAAAGCTGTTTTACAGAACAGTAAAAATAGGGAAAATAGAGTAATTTCGGCCAGGTTTATCGTCATCATGGGGAGAGAGGGAAAGCTCACAAAAGCCATGCCATTTTCTGAAAAAAAAAAAAAAATACTCTTTAAGAAAATAGGTTAACTCAGTTTCCATGGCAATGTTACCTAATGCTAAAATTCTATAGCTGACAGGAAAAAGTGACAATGACAGAGAAACCAAACTGAGTGTAGTTATAGAGACTTATTGTTTCATTATCATATCCCATCTTAATTGTTCCTTTACATTTCAGACCTCACCTCCTATTACATTTTGAGGATAGGAACTAACCTATTTAGTTTGCATCCCCATCATTTAGTATAGTGGCTAACAGGAAGTAAGTGCTTCATAAATGCTGGTAGAATGCAACTGAGTATTACGTTACTGCGGTAGAGTGCTTCCCAAGTGCACGCCTCAGATTGGTAGCCCTAAAATCACTCGCGGAAGTTTGAAAAATATAGATTCCCTCTGTTTATCTTAGAGATTCTCAAGTAGGAGACCTGTGAAGGGGCCCAGATACTTGCATTTTTATAAAGCCGTGTAGGGAATTCTGAAATGCACCGATGTTTTAAAACCACACCTACCCTTGTTTACACATTTATAGGCAACATGCTAGACTCACATTTGCCTAAAGCCAAGCTTGAGTTAACATCTCTATAAAAAAAGCACGGGAAGCACTTCTGTCACTCATTGCAGGTCTGTTATGTGCCCCACCCTGGGCCAGGGGCAGTGAGGGACATCAGAATGATGAGCCCTATCTCCAGGAACCTTAAAGTTGTGTTAGAAAACTAAGGACATCTTTAAGACTCAAGTCTGTTTGGATAGCCTTGGGGGGCTGATGAGGAACAGAAGGAACTTCTAATACTAATGGGTGTTAAAAGGGAAGACTGGAGGGGTATTGATTTTATTCAAGGACTGTGGAAACTTGTGGCAGGAAAGGAAGGTCGGTACTGGTTACTACTGAAGGTGGTGCTGCCTGCCCAGACGTCTGCCAGCCCCTGCATGCTGGGCAGCAGTGTTCCTGCCACGAGCACTGAGGCTGAGCAGCAGCAGCCTATGTTCCATTCGCAGGATTTGGCTGTTAGCCTTTTAGCAGGAGCAAGAACATGGTTCTGGGTTTTGATATTGAAGCGGTAGGAATGTGGCCACAAAGCTAGAGCAGAAAATGGGGGAATTAGAGAAAAAAACACTTGATGGTCAAGAGAGCTAATTTACAGAGCTCTAAGAGACAACCTTCCAGTAATTAAATACCCGGAACCAGAGAACGATTGTGTTGTTGTCATTATAGTCCTAGTCTTACTCATAGTATCGCCAAGGAAACATCAGTTACAGGCACACCTTGTAGATATTGTGGGTTTGGTTCCAGACCACTGCAATAAAATGAGTATCACAGTAAAGCGAGTCACACAAGTTTTTAGTGTCCCAGTGCATATAAAAGTTATGTTTACACTATATTTTACTTTATTAGGTGTGCAATAGCATTATGTCTTAAAAAAAAAGTACATACCTAAATTTAAAAAGACTTTATTGCTAAAAAAAAAAAAATGCCAGCATCTGACACTTCAGAGAGTCAAAATCTTTCTGGGGTGGAGGGTCTTGCCTCAATGTTGTAAGAAGCAACTCCTCATCCTTTAAAGTTTTAATGAGATTGCAGCAATTTAGTCACATTTTTAGGCCTCGTTTCTATTTCTAGTTCTCTTGCTATTTTCACTACATCTTCAGTTACTTCCTCCACTGAAGTCTTTTTTTTTTAACATTTCTTATTGATTTATAATCATTTTACAACGTGTCAAATTCCAGTGTAGAGCACAATTTTTCAGTTATACATGAACATATATATATATATATATATATATATATATATATATATATATATATTCATTGTCACATTTTTTTCTCTGTGAGCTACCATAAGATCTTGTATATATTTCCCTGTGCTATACAGTATAATCTTGTTTATCTATTCTACAATTTTGAAATCCTGTCTATCCCTTCCCACCCTCCTCCGCCCCCTTGGCAGCCACAAGTTTGTATTCTATGTCTATGAGTCTATTTCTGTTTTGTATTTATGCATTTTGTTTGTTTGTTTGTTTTGTTTTTTTAAGATTCCGCATATGAGCGATCTCATATGGTATTTTTCTTTCTCTTTCTGGCTTACTTCACTTAGAATGACGTTCTCCAGGAGCATCCATGTTGCTGCAAATGGCGTTATGTTGTCGGTTTTTATGGCTGAGTAGTATTTCATTGTATAAATATACCACCTCTTCTTTATCCAGTCATCTGTTGATGGACATTTAGGCTGTTTCCATGTCTTGGCTATTGAAAATAGTGCTGCTATGAACATTGGGGTGCAGGTGTCATCCTGAAGTAGGATTCCTTCTGGATATATGTCCAGGAGTGGGATTCCTGGATAATACGGTAACTCTATTCCTAGTCTTTTGAGGAATCTCCATACTGTTTTCCACAGTGGCTGCACCAAACTGCATTCCCACCAGCAGTGAAGGAGGGTTCCCCTTTCTCCACAGCCTCTCCAGCATTTGTCATTTGTGGATTTTTGAATGATGGCCATTCTGACTGGTGTGAGGTGATACCTCATTGTAGTTTTGATTTGCTTTTCTCTGATAATTAGTGATATTGAGCATTTTTTCATGTGCCTAATGATCATTTGTATGTCTTCCTTAGAGAATGGCTTGTTTAGGTCTTTTGCCCATTTTTGGATTGGGTTGTTTGCTTGTTTCTTATTAAGTTGTATGAGCTGCTTATATATTCTGGAGATCAAGCCTTTGTCGGTTTCATTTGCAAAAATTTTCTCCTATTCCATAGGTTGTCTGTTTTACTCATGGTTTCCTTTGCTGTGCAGAAGCTTGTAAGTTTCATTAGGTCCCATTTGTTTATTCTTGCTTTTATTTCTATTGCTTGAGTAGACTGTTCTAGGATAACATTTTTGAGATGTATGTCAGATAATGTTTTGCCTATATTTTCTTCTAGGAGGTTTGTATCTTGTCTTATGTTTAAGTCTTTGATCCATTTTGAGTTTATTTTTGTGTATGGTGTAAGGGAGTGTTCTAGCTTCATTGCTTTACATGCTGTTGTCCAGTTTTCCCAACACCATTTGCTGAAGAGACTGTCTTTATTCCATTGTATATTCTTGCCTCCTTTGTCGAAGATGAGTTGACCAAAAGTTTGTGGGTTCATTTCTGGGCTCTCTATTCTGTTCCATTGGTCTATATGTCTGTTTTTGTACCGATACCATGCTATCTTGATGACTGTAGCTCTGTAGTATTGTCTGAAGTCTGGGAGAGTTATTCCTCCAGCCTCTTTCTTTCTCTTCAGTAATGCTTTGGCAATTCTAGGTCTTTGATATTCCATATAAATTTTATTATGATTTTTTCTAGTTCTGTGAAATATGTCCTGGGTAATTGGATAGGGATTGCATTAAATCTGTAGATTGCCTTGGGCAGTGTGACCATTTTAACTATATTGATTCTTCCAATCCAAGAGCATGGAATATCTTTCCATTTTTTAAAGCCTTCTTTAATTTCCTTCATCAATGGTTTATAGTTTTCTGTGTATAATTCTTTCACCTCCTTGGTTAGATTTATTCCCAGATATTTTATTACTTTGGGTGCTATTTTAAAGGGGATTGTTTCTTTACTTTCTTTTTCTGTTGATTCATCATTAGTGTAAAGAAATGCAACTGATTTTTGAATGTTAATCTTGTAACCTGCTACCTTGCTGAATTCTTCGATCAGCTCTAGTAGTTTTTGTGTGGACCTTTTAGGGTTTTCTATATATAGTAACATGTCGTCGGCATATAATGACACTTTTACCTCTTCTTTTCCTATTTGGATCCCTTTTATTTCTCTCTCTTGCCTGATTGCTGTGGCTAGGACTTCCAAGACTATGTTGAATAGGAGTGGTGATAGTGGGCATCCTTGCCTTGTTCCAGATTTTAGTGGGAAGCTTTTGAGTTTTTCACTGTTGAGTACTATGCTGGCTGTAGGTTTGTCATATATAGCTTTTATTATGTTGAGATATGTTCCCTCTATATCCACTTTGGTGACAGTTTTCAATCATAAATGGGTGTTGAATTTTATCAAATGCTTTTTCTGCATCTATTGAGATGATCATGTGGTTTTTGTCCTTTCTCTTGTTGATGTGATGTATTACATGGATTGATTTGCATATGTTGACACCCTTGTGTCCCTGGGATGAACCCCACTTGGTCATGATGCATAATCTTTTTTATGTGTTGTTGGATTCTATTTGCTAATATTTTGGTGAGGATTTTGGCATCTATGTTCATCAGTGATATTGGCCTGTAATTCTCTTTTTTTGTAGTGTCTTTGCCTGGTTTCGGTATCAGGGTGATGGTGGCTTCATAGAATGAGTTTGGGAGTATTCCCTCCTTTTCAATCTTCTGGAAGAGTTTGAGAAGGACTGGTATAAGTTCTTCTTTGTATGTTTGGTAGAATTCCCCAGTGAATCCGTCCAGTCCTGGACTTTTATTTGTTGGGAGGTTTTTAATTGCTATTTCAATTTCATTTCTAGTGATTGGTTTGTTCAAGTGTTCAGATTCTTCTTGATTCAGTCTTGGTGGACTGTATGTTTCCAGAAACTTGTCCATCTCCTCTAGGTTATCCAGTTTGGTTCCATATAGTTTTTCATAATATTCTTGTATGATATTCTTTATTTAATTTCTCCATTTTCCTTTCTTATTTTGCTAATTTGTGCTCTCTCTTTTTTCTTCTTTGTGAGTTTGGCCAGAGGTTTGTCGATTTTATTTACTTTTTCAAAAAACCAGCTTTTGGTTTGATTGATTTTTTTCTGTGGTTTTTTAAAATCTCTATTTTATTTATTTCCTCCCTGATCTTTACAATTTCCTTCCTTCTGCTGCCTTTTGGGGTTTTTTGTTCTTCTTTTTCTAGTTCTTTTAGTTGGTGGGTTAAGTTGTTTATTTGGGATTATTCTTTTTTGAGGAAGGCCTGTATCGCTATAAATTTCCCTCTTTGCACTACCTTTGCTGTGTCCCATAAATTCTGTGTGGTTGTTATTTCACTTTCATTTGTCTCAAGGTATTTTTTAATTTCAGCTTTGATTTCCTCATTGACCCGTTGCTTTTTATTGTTTAATCTCCATGCTTTCTTTTTTTTCTCCTTTGTTTCTCTGTTGTTGATTTCTGGTTTCATGGCATTGTGGTCAGTAAAGATGCTTGAGATAATTTCTATCTTCTTAAAATTGTTGAGGTTTCTTTTGTGCCCAAGTACATGATCAATCCTAGAAAATGTTCCATGTGCGCTTGACAAGAATGTATATCCTGTTTTTTGGGGGTGTAATGCTCTGAAAATATCCACCAAATCTAATTTTTCTGTTGTATTATTTAGTTTCCCCGTTGCCTTATTTATTTTCTGTCTGGAAGATCTGTCTAGTGATGTTAATGCGGTGTTAAAATCTCCAAATATGATTGTATTCCCATCAATCCCTTTATCTCTGTTAGTAATTGTTCTATGTACATAGGTGCTCCTATATTGGGTGCATATATGTTAACGAGTGTAATATCCTCATCTTGTATCACTCCTTTAATCATTATAAAATGTCCTTCTTATCTTTCTTTATGGCCTTTGTTTTAAAGTCTATTTTGTCTGAAATCAGTACTGCAACACCTGCTTTTTTGGCTTTTCCATTTGCATGGAATATCCTTTTCACTCTCAATCTATATGTGTCCTTCTCTCTAAAGTGGGTCTCTTGTATGCAGCATATTGAAGGTTCTTGCTTTATTATCCAGTCTGCCACTCTGTGTCTTTTGACTGGAGCATTTAGTCCATTAACATTTACAGTAATTAATGATAGATGTGTGTTTATTGCCATTTTGAACTTATCTTTGCAGTTGATTTGGTATTTCCTCTTTGTTCCTTTCTTCTTCCTTTTGTGGTTTGGTAATATTCCTTTGTATTATGGATTTTATTTAGTTTTTGTGACTCTCTTGTAAGTTTTTGGCTTGTGGTTACCCTTTTCTGTAAGTCTATTAGCCCATTACTATATCTCAAACCCATCCTACTGAAAACAAAAAATTTAAAAAAGAAAATTAAAAAACTCTATATTTTCTTGCTCCCCTCTCCCACTCTTAATGATTTAGATATCTTCTTTTACAATTTAGTGTTTATTCTATTTGTAATTCATGAATTATTACCTTTCCAGTTATGAGTTTCTCATTTCTGTAGCATCCTGCTTCTTTTCTATTTAGAGTAGACTTTTCAATATTTCTTTTAGCATGGGTTTAGTGTTGCTAAACTCTTTTAGTTTTTGCTTGTCTGTGAAGTTCTTTATGTCTCCTTCTATCCTAAAGGATAGCCTTGCTGGATAAAGTATCCTAGGCTGCATCTTTTTTTCATTCAGGACTTTGAATATATCTTGCCACTCCCTTCTGGCCTGTAGTGTTTGTGTAGAGAAATCAGCTGAAAGCCTTTTGGGGGTTGCCTTGTAACTCACTCTTTGTTTTTCTCTTGCTGCCCTTAGGATCATTTCTTTATCCTTGACTCTGGCCATGTTGGTTATGGTATGTCTTGGTGTGTGACTGTTTGGGTTCTTCCTGTTTGGGACCCTCGGAGCTTCCTGTACTTGGATATCTGATTCCTTCTTTAAGTTTGGGAAGTTTTCAGTCATGATTTCTTCAAAAACCTTTTTGACCCCCTTTGATCTTTCTTCCCCTTCTGGGACCCCTATTATGCATAGATTGGCATGCTTTATATTATCCCATAGGTCCCTTATGTTGCTTTCACTTGTTTTTATTTGTTTATCTTGCAGTTGTTCTGATTGTGTGCTTTCTGTTGTCCTATCTTCTAGGTCAATAATTCGTTCCTCTGCATTATCTAGTCTGCTTTGCACAGCCTTTAGATCTGTTCTCATCTCAGCCAATGAGTTTACCAATTATACTTGTCTCTTCTTTATAGCTTCTATTTCATTTTTGACATATTTTATATCTCTAAACACTATCTCTTTTAGTTCCTTCAGTACTTTGATCACTGCTTTTTTGAAATCTTGATCTAGTAGGCTATCGATGTCTATTTCATTGATCGTTCTTCCAGGGGATTTCTCTTGTTCTTTTAATTGGGAATGGTTTCTCTGCTTCTTCATCTTGCTCTATCTCTCTGGCACTGTGGCTTATGGAGTATCAGTTACCTATTGTGGTCCTTAAAGGAGTTTATTTATTTATTTATCTATCTAATGCCTATGTAGGAATAAAACTTAAAAAATAAAAAAAGGAGAGAGAGAGAAAGAGAATTTTAAAAGAAGGGAGAAAAAAAGGTTTGAAAACAGTGTATAATCAATTATAGAAGTGCAATTTGAATCAGACTAGCATTCGAGTTGAGACACCTTTTTAAAAACCCTTAAAAAATAGGAAAAAAGAATCAAAAATGATATTTGAAACCTATTTATAATCAATAATAGGATATCAAACACAAAAGAAATGAAAATGAAATCAATTGGATTTTTTAAAAACTAATGTAACTACTTTAAAAGAAAAATTTAAACGGAATTAAAACTAGAAGCATATACAATTGTTTAGAAAGAAAAATTTAAGAAGGAATTAAAACTAGAAGCATATACAATTGTTTAGAAAGTAGAAATTTAGAAGGTAATAAAAAATGTAAGATAAAATATGATAAAGAGAATTTTGAAAAAGGGGAGAAAAAAAGGTTTGAAAACAGTGTATAATGAATAATTGAAGAGCAAGTTGAAGCAGAATAGCAGTCGAGTTGAGACGTCTTGTAAAAACCTTTAAAAAAGGAGAAAAGAGGAAAAAAATATATTTGAAACCTGTGTCTGATCAATAACAGGAGATCAAAACCAAGAGAGATAAAAATGACATGACGTGGATTTTTTTAAATAATAATATTATTTTAAAAGAAAAATTTTAAAGGAATTAAAACTGGGAGGATATATAATTGTTTAAAAAGTAAAAATTAAAAAGGTAATAGAAAATACAACAGGTAAAAACAGATTTAAAAACAAAGGGGAGGGGGTGTTCTCCTGGAGACTGTGTGCTCTTAATGAGTAGTCTTTCTGTCTTCACCCTGTTTTGTGAGCTCAGTTTGCTGTTTCCAGAGGCCCTCCATTGGCGCCCTCGTCTGTGCTGCTCTCAGTGCCTGTTGGCAAGCAGACCGGGCCTCCTCCCAGCACAGCGTTCCTGCCGGAAAGGCGGGGGTCCACCTGCCATCTCCCGGCGCCGGTTGCTCCGCAGCTCCAAGCCACCGTGCACTCTGCCTTGGGTTGGCGCTCTGCAGGCAGGCCCCTGAAAGACTGCAGAACAGCCCCGCCCCTGCTCCATGTCCAAACCCAGCTCCTTGTTTGTCCTGGTGGCACGAACATTGCGATGTACCAGGGCAGAAGGATCCTATCTGACTCGGGCTGCAAACAAGTCACTGTCTGGCCTTTGAGGCTGCCGAGCCCCCAGGTGCGGATTCAGGTTTTGCCCCCGCCTTCACCTGGGTGCCAAGTGCAGAGGATATGGCAGCCGCTCCTGAGCCCCACCTCTCCTCGCTGAAAACCTTCCGTGGGTTTTCAGAGATGGGGGTGTGCACCCTTCCCCCCAGGGCACATCAGCCATGCTGTTTTATGGAGGGCCCAGGTTGTTCTGCCCTGTGCACCCACTCATCCACATTGCGCAGCACCCTGCAGTCCCCCGGGGCTGCCTCAGTGCAGCCGTCCCGGTCCTCCGCCCAGTTCTGGCAGCCTGTCCAAGCCCCCAGCTCCCGGCTCGGGTCTCGGGCTGGGTGTCGCAGAGACCCTCTGTGCCTGTTTAACTTAGTTCTTTTGGTCAAGGTCTGCTCCGTACAGATCCAAGCCTCGGAGGCTCCCCTTCCATCCCACTGGCCTCTGCGTTGGAGGGGGGTGGACCCAGAGAACGAGTGCCAGTCCTCCTTTGCCGCTCCCTCCTCACTGGACCAGTCCCGCACTGTTTTGCCTTTTCATTTTTCTTTTCCTTTCTCCTACCAGATTTTTGGCGTCTTTGTCGTTTGAAGAGGACAGTGTTCTGTTGGAGTTCTGCAGGTGCTCTGGTTGGCTGAGTGGGTCTGTGGATGTGAGTCTTGGTGTATCTGTGGGAGAGGGTGAGCTACGAGCATCTTACAGCTCCGCCATCTTGGCCTCGTCTTCCCCTCCACTGAAGTCTTGAACCCCGCAAAGTCATCTGTGAGGGTTGGATCAACTTCTTCCAAACTCCGGTTAATGTTGGTATTTTGACCTCGTCTCATGAATCATGACTGTTCTTAATGGCATCTAGAATGATGAATCCTTTCCAGAAGGTTTTCATTTGACTTGTTCAGATCCATCAGAGGAAAAAATCACTATCTATGGTAGCTATAGCCTTACAAAATGTAGTTATTAAATAGTAAGACTTGAAAGTCATATTTACTTCTTGATCTGTGGGCTGCAGAATGGATGCCATACTAACAGGCATGAAAACAACACTGGTCTCATTGTACATCTCTGTGAGAGCTCTTGGGTGACCAGGTGCATTGTCAGTGAGCAGTAATATTTTGAAAGAAATGCTTTTTTCTGAGCAGTAGATCTCCACAGTGGGCTTACAACAGTCAAGTAAATCATGTTGTAAACAGATGTGCTGTCATCCAGGCTTTGGTGTTTCATTTATACAGCACAGGCAGAGTAGATTTAACATATTTCTTAAGGGCCCAAGGACTTTCAGAATGGTGAGTGAACATTGGCTTTAACTTAAAGTCACAAGTGCATTAACCCCTAACAGGAAAATCAGCCTGTCCTCTGAAGCTTTGACGCTAGGCATTGACTTCTCCTCCCTAGCTATGAAAGTCCTAAATGGCATCTTCTTTCAATATTAGGCTATTACATCTACATTGAAAATCTGTTGTTCAGTATAACCACCTTCATTAATTGCCTTAGCTAGGTCTTCTGGGTAACTTGGCTGCAGCTTCTACATCAGCACTTATTGCTTCATCTTGCACTTTGATGTTACAGAAATGGCTTCTTTCATTCAGTCTTATGATCTAGCCTCTTCTAGCTTCAGACGTTTCTTCTGCAGCTTCCTCACCTCTGTCCGCCCTTACAGAGTTTGAGAGAATTAGGGCCATGCTCTGGATTGGGTTTTGGCTTAAGGGAATGTTGTGGCTGGTTTGATCTTCTATCTAGAACACTAAAAGTTTATCCATATCAGCAATAAAGCTGTTTCATGTTCTTATCATTAGTGTGTTCACTGGAATAGCACTTTTAATTTCCTTCAAGGACTTTTCCTTTGCTTTCACAACTTGGCTAACTGTTTGGCATGAATGGCCTAGCCTTTGGCCTGTCTTGGTTGGTTTTCATCATGCCTTTCTCACAAAGCTTAATCATTTCTAGCATTTGATTTAAAAAGATATGCAACTCTTCCCTTCACATGAACACTTACAGGCCATTGTAGGGTTATTCACTGGTCTAATTTCAATACTGTTGTGTTTCAGGGAATAGGGAACGAGGCCCAATGAAAGGGAGAGAGACAGGGAATCAGCCAGTCAATAGAGCATTCAGAACACACACAAAATTGATCAGTTAAGTTCAGCATGTTATATGGATGCAGTTTATGGTGCCCCAAAACAAATAGTAACATCAAAAATCACTGATCACAGATACCACAACAAAAAAGTCTGAACCATTGCAAGAATTACCAAAATGTAACACAGAGGCATAAAGTGAGCAAATGCTGTTGGAAAAATGGAGTGGATACACTTGCTCCCTGCAAGGTTGCCACAAACCTTCTATTTGTAAAAGTGCAATAAAGCGAAGTATCTGCAAAGTGCAATAAAGTGAAGCATGGTAAAAGGAGGCATGCTTGTATAATGAAACAATGAGGATAACAAGGTGAGTATAAAGGAAAGAATAACAAGCAATACTATTACATAGTAGACTATGTAATGTAGTAGTCATGACATGACATAGTCTCTAAATTCAGCATGCATTTATTATGCCCAGAAAATGTAGATAAAAATAAAAATGTGAAGCAGATAAAAAATAGAAGAAGGAGGAGAAAGATAAGGCAATTAAGTACCAGAACTACTTTATTAACAACTGGACAAGCATCCAATACCTTAGTGCCTAGTCTGAAATGTGTCTTTTAAGTCAACACTCCACCCATAAAACATGGCTCAACAAATGTCCTGAGCTCGGACCACAAGGGAAAGCATTTTCCTCAAATAGCCTACATTATTTCATTTCCTTCAGCATCTTCTGTGTGCCAGGTGTTCTCGTGTATTGGGGACACCATTAAAAGAAGACAAAGTCCCCACCTTATTTTTCACCAGAGCACTCAACACTAGTTGATACTTTATTATACATTTTTTACTTTAGGTTGTCTATAGTTTGTGTCCCACCTAAAAGTGAGCTCTGTGAGGGAAAGGACCTCTCTTTCCTGTTCACGGTTCTATTCCCTATTCTATTGTAGACCCTGCTCATCAACTACTAGTTGAATAGATGGATAAGTGAGTGAATAATCTTAGGAATACGGCGATTAAACAGGAAATTCTGAGTTTCTTTTGAGCTACTATCTTGTTTGTTTTTTTTTTTATTTAAGTATAGTCAGTTTACAGTGTTGTCAGTTTCTGATGTACAGCATAATGTTTCATATATATATATTCTTTTTCATTATAGGTTAATACAAGATATTGAATAAAGTTCCCTGTGCTATAAAATAGAAACTTGTTATTTATTTTATATATAGTAGGTAGTATCTGCAAATCTCAAACTCCTAATTTATCCCTTCCTACCCAGTTTTCCCCTAGTAACCATAAGTTTGTTTTCTATGTCTGTATGTTTCTGTTTTGTAAATAAGTTGAACTACTATCTTGAGGGATAGTTTATGAGGCATCAGACATATAAAGAATAGAGTTGCTCATCACATAAGATGTCTACTTTCTGTTCTCATATCAAATAGGAAATTCCTCTTTTCACCAAAATGGAATATAAAATTCCTCAACCTAAAACAGTGTATTAGTCAGTTTAGTCCAGATTAAGTGTGGTAAAAATAAACTCCATAATTTCAGTTACTTAACACAATAAAATATAGTTTCTTTTTCATGTTACAGCCCCATGAGTGGTTCTTCTCTGATCTGTGACTTGGGGATCTCAGCTTTTTCCATCTTGTGGCTTCGCCATCTTCAGTTCTTTCTTTTCAAAGCTTTACAATGGGGTAGAGAGTGTGGGAAAGACACCTGTGATATGTTAGCCCAGACTGGAAGTGGTGTACATTGCTTCCTTCTGTATTCCATTAGCATGGTCTTACTGAATTGTAAGAGGACTGGAAAATGTAGTCGTCTTGTGTGCCAAGGAAGAGGTTATGGTTTGGTGAACACATGGCATTGACTCGTGTTACATTTTCAACACTGACTTTAAAAATAAGAGCAGTGGTATTGTAGCCATAGCCAACAGGTATAGAAAATACAGATCGGAAACAAAATTGTCTATACAAATCTTTTAATAAAGATCCAATGATAAGATGTTACTTAATTCATTCACTAGATATATATGAAGTTATTACTATGTACCACTCTTTGCACTGTTTTACAGCTTATAATCTAGCAGGAAAGATACATGGGCTGTTACAATGAAGTAAGATGAGTGTCTTAATAAAGTACAGCATGTTGTGGGAAAGTCATAATAATATTTTTAAATAATAATTATTAACATTTTGAGCATTTGCCATGTATCAGGCACTTTAAAAGATACTGCATATATTTTTTCACAATGGTAAGAGGTAGACACTACTGTGTTGTTGTTTTATGGATGAGTGAACTGAGACTTAGAAAAAATCAGCAACTTACTCAAGGTCACACAGTAATTAATACACTTTAAGTAACTGGGTAAGCAATGATTAGCCTTGATATGAAAGTTTCTCGAACAAGAATGGGATAGTTTAACCCCAGATTATTTCATGTAGAATGAAAATACTACAAAACTCCCAGAGGAAAACGCACATGAGATTGAGCATTGAGACTATTCCATGACCTCACAGATTCTCACCAGCTCCTTAGTGAGGAAGGATCAGAGGTGACAGCAGAACCTACCCTACATCCCCTTAGTTTGCTGCACAAAATGCTGAAAATAAAACCCACGCAGCTCCCATACTGCATGTGGGCCCTACCTTTTAAACAAATATTTTTGTTTTTTGTTGTCCCAGCTTAAAAAATCTTCTCAGTCACTACAAACTGTCTCTTTACTCTCCCTCTCCTTTTCTGTCATCTATCTATTTTATTTTATCTTATCTTATCTAATCTAATCTAATCTGTTTTACCTACCTACCTGCCTAGAGAGAGAAGCAAAATGAAGTAGGTGCTTCCTTTGAAATTTGACTCTTATACTGGGATGTGCTATGCCCTGGCAATGTGGTTATATATCCATATAAACAAATAAGAAAATATTTGTGAGTGCATACAGTTCTATTCGAAGTAAATGAGAAATTTTATGCTCAGCTTAAGTAATTTAGTGTTTTAGTGATTGATGTAGGAATCAGTAAACAACACAATTTATATTTATGATATTCTTAATATGAAAATCATTATCTTTCCATAGTCAAAAAGCAAAACTAAAATAACCAGAGTTCTGCCTAGCTTTTTAATATGAGCTGCCTCCCCCAACCCGCCCCAATTTATCTGCCAGAACTTAAATTCCTAGGCAATAAAAATTTCCCACCAAGGCAAAAAAAGATTCAATAATTGTTCTGCAAAGTAAAGAAGCCAGGTAGAATGGGATACTCAACTTGGAAACTTTCCATTGCAATAATGTGGAAATAACAGATTTAATGAGAATGGTATAATGAGGCGGGGGAACAGTTTCATCCAAAGTCACATTTTTCTCTCCACAGGGTAGAGTAAAGAGGTGGATTGAGCAAGGAGCTCACCTGGTAAACCCACTGTTTGTGCAGATGTAAGTGGCTCACAGCTGGATTTAACTGCTGTGAGTTGCTTACCCATATGTGGTATTACACGAAATAAAGAGGAGCTGAAGCTGGGGAGTGGGAAATGTAATTTTTAGCACAGTCTCACTGTCAGCAATGGGAATTGCTTTTCTAAAACGGAAAGTATCCTTGATGAAAACATTCTTTGACATACTCAACATTGCCTTGGGATAGATTCTTCCAGAAGCCATGAAACACTTCCTCTTCATTTTGCAGGTTTGTTGCGTTTTATTGTCTACTTTATGAAACGCTGTGAAGCTCTTGCGCTGCCCTCTGCTGATTCTGAGCTGCATAACCAGGGTGTTCACAAGTAAGACACTGAGATCATTTAACTCAAATTAAATACTTGTTTGAGCATGTGTAAAGCATTAGGGATGCAAGAACAATTTGAAAAGAGTATAATGAGTAAAGCCCAGGTTTTAAAGTCAGACAAACTGAGTCCTGATCCCAGCCAGCTCCACCTCATGCCAGCTATGGGATTATGGGGAATTTATTTAAATTCTCCCAGGGTCAGGGCTCAGTTTCCTTATATGCAAAATGGGACTGTAACACTTTTGCGTCATGTTATAAGGTTAGGTAATGTATGCCAAGTATCTGAAATGGAGTAGACCCCACGATAGGGAGCTATCACAACAGAGATTAGTCATGCACTCAAGAAGAGGGTAGGACAAGGAGGGAATCTGGCAGTCTAGGATGAGGTCATAGGAGGAGGGTGTCATTAGATGGCTCTTCTAGTGACCCAGATAGTAAAATGCAGTGGTATCCTCACCGAGGATATCAGCTGTGAGAATGAAACTGCTTTAGGATGTCCACACTGCTAGCCAAGCAGAGACCATTCAGGAAGGGAGGTGGGGAGAGACTGGAAGAAGATGGATTGAGCTTTGCCCATTTTTCTGTATGTATATTTCTATGAAAGCATATTTTAAAATGTGCAAGATTTTTATGGATAATTTATGCTTTTCATTGGAAGTCACTAAAAGAGATTTAAAATGTGTACGTGTGTGTTTGTGTATCACAAACTTCTAGATCAGGTTCACAGTCCTAGTACATATCACATATTTGAGGATTTGTTTTGTAGATGTGGTCTTTTTCCACAGGAAGCCTGACATAGTACTTACGCTGAGCTGGTAGCAGAAGGTGGGGAGGGGTTGTTGAGAACAGATCACAGTCTGCATCTCTGGAATCTACACATCTCACAGCTTGTCCTGAAGGCAATTAGAATACACAATGACGTGCTTTGACAAAGGGACTAACAACAAACTTGAATCATGTTTGGACCCTCAGGTGAAATCAACTAAACATAAAAGTGATTTTCTCAAAATTGGTTCAATTTTTACATGTTACAGATTCAAGTCAGTGTTTGGATCCATATTAAAGTTTGGAACAAATGGAATTGTTTGCACGTAAAATATAGTTATGAAATCGTTTTAACATTTTTTAATAATGTAGTAAAACACAACATAATGCTATGAATGGAAAAAAAATTAAATTGCATAAGATACAGAATTGAACGATTGCATTGTGAATGAAAAACCGTACTTTTTATTTGGTCTGAACAAAAAGCACAGACATAGAGGCACTGATAATTATTCCCTACACAACAAGCAGCAGACCAGGAAAAATCCCACGTGTTTACGGGGCTGTCACTTTCAACCCCCTACTTTCCTTTCCAAACCCCGGCTTCAGAATTTGAGTCTGGAACAAATAGGATTGTTTGTATGTAAAATATAGTTATGAAATTGTTTTAACAGCTTTGAATAATGTAGTAAAACACCACATAATGCTATGAATGGGCAGAGAACAAGAGCAATTGTGTTATATCGTTGCTTATCATTTTCCTTCTGTAATTTATGTGGGCATCTCTTTTAATGTTGAATGTTACTAGAAAACACAAATAGGGTGCTTTCTTAGCTCAGAATCACTAAAAGAAAAACAGGAATAAAGAAACATGTATGACAAAAAAAGGCAGAAGAGCAAATGGCCATAGTAAAGAAAAGTGATGGAACCCTGGTGACAACAGGTGTGTGTCCCTGCAGTGATTTTTATTTTAATTTGATAAAAGATGTTTTTTAAAAAATTGAGTTAAGAATAAAAGTAAGCACAGCTAGCTGTCTCATAAACACAAGACCTGTTTCAGCTTTGGTACAAATCTGCTTTATACACCCCTGTACGGCGGTATTTCTGAGCCATTTTCATGGGGACTCAGGGTAAGTGATCTTTGTAGGTCTGACATTCTGGGCATATACGGATTTTTTTTCACAGAACTGTAGAGCTTTTGCAAGAACTTACTGTAAATAACCCCACAGAAATATTTTCTTTTTGATGAAGCACTCATACAAAATATTAATTGAGAGCATGTGAATAATAAAATTAACCCCAAGTGAGTGTTTACCTTAAAAGGCTAAAGAGTATCATGGTTAATCTAAAGTTATTACTTTTAGGAAGGTCTGATTTTTTCCAAACTTCTATTCCACAGGTATTATTAAGATGAATAATTTAATATCATTTCCAGGATAAGCACAAGCATGATTAATTTTATTGTTAAAATTATAATGGGTAGAATTTTCTGACTTTCATCATATATTTTGTGGTATTATTTTTTTCTCTAGAATTAGCTTCACCTAGTTGCCTTTGATTTAGTAACAGGTTCATGCTTTTGTGAATTTAGTAATAGAAGTATTCTGCACATCTCCCTCCGTGAAATACATTGAAGAGATAGATGTGCAGAAACACAGCCAGTCATTGGGCTGTGTTGCATAGATAGGAAGGTTGTAGATTATGGGATGTCTCTTACTCAAGAAAGCATAACAGAATATAAATGGACAATTATGATGTTATTAGAGATAACCTCGAATATACCCCAATGTTTTTTTCAGTAAATTCCTCACAAACACTTTAGCTTAACAAAAATCAATGACAACAGCAAAGAATAAATACCTGATATATACTTTGCAATGACAGCACTCTAACATTGCTCCTATAATACATCTGATAGCTATAAAATTATTGTATTCTCCAAGGAGAATTGATAATTATGTTAATACAGACCTGTTTACAGAAGCTATGTAGTGGAGTGAGTGGGGCACTGCTCAGGATTCACATTCAGGCTCCAAAGCTGTACTTGCCAAGTGCCTGTGAGTGGTCGTTTAATTTCTCAGAATGCCAGTTTTCTAATATTTAAGATAGTAATATTCACCACATGATTGTAAGGAAGATTAAATGAGAAAACATGTGTTAAGTGTTCATCCCTGTGCCTAGAACAAAGTAAATAATCTAAAAAAGTAGCAGTTGACCTTATGATTTGGTTGATGAAAGCAAATGATCATGCAGCAGATGTCAAAGGACAGTTTGCCAGACTCTCAGACTTAGTAAACAATCTTATGGTTACTGGGGAAAGGGGGTGGGAGGGGAAAAATTTGGAAGTTTGATATTTACAAATGTTAGCCACTATATGTAAAAATAGATTAAAAATTTTTCTTTTGTATAGCACCGGGAACTATGCTCAATACCTTGTAAGAACATTTAATGGGAAAAAAATACGAAAATGAATATGTATGTATATGCAAGACTGGGACATTGTGCTGTACACCAGAAATTGACACATTATAATTGATTGTACTTCAGTGAAAAAAAAAAAGGACAATTTGCCACAAAAATGTAAGTTGTAGTAGTGGTTGGTTCTGTGGTTTTAGTTCCCTGGATTCTGATAGAGTAAGAACAGAATAGGGCAGTGGAAAAAGTAAATCAGGAATGAGGTGTCAGCTGCACACTCACTTCAGTCTGTTCCAGTAGGAAGCTCTGAAGCATGAACAGTGTGACAGTCTTGGTCTCACCTTGGGCCAGTGCAGGCAGCCTTTGCTATCCTCCTCCCCCCATGTAGTCAGTCATTGGCCACAACATATGGATCTGAAGAAGGTGGGACTGGGATGGGGAGCTTTCTTTCCTAATAAGGTGCACTTCTCCTGAGGAGGCAGTACTTAAAGCAGTAGGGCTGGTGCACCAGCCAGAAAAGGGGTTATGAGCAGAGCACCACAGTAGAGTCCCTGTGACTACCATCCTTCCTCAGTAGCAGAGGAGCCCACTGCTGGGAGTATATGGCCTAAGAGTGTGCCTTTTCTCTTTCTTCTCTCTCTTTCTTTGTCTCTCTCTTTCTGTCTTTCTCTCTCTCTCTCTCTTTGTCTGTATGTATGTCTCTCTCTCTCTCCTTCTGCCTAATCTGAATCAGTTTTTAATTTCTGTTGTCATATTCTTTGTTCCATAAAGTCCTACATTTCAAGATATTCCATGTTATACTGGTCATTTCCATATGACAGTCTTGATACACCCACTGTAGAGGGCTTCAGCATCTCTGCCCATAACTGTCAAGTAGTCTGGCCCTAAAGTGTGAAACACTGCAGTGTGTGGTGGGTAAGGTCCAGGGCAGAGTAGTGTAACTTGGGTTTGAAATTTCCCTCCACCGTTTACTTACTAAGTGAATTGAGCTCTGGGTCTCAGTCTCTTCATCTGTAAAGTGGAACTAATAATGTCACCTGTCTCTTCAGATTCATGCTAATTCAATGAGCTAGTGTGCATGAAATGTTTAGAACAGTGATACAAGGTAAGCTAGTTATGCTAGTTGTGAAGTATTCATGGTCATAAAGTGCAGAGGATGCCGTCATCAACCTCAGACTCAATATCAATTCTGTTTTTACTTCTCTGGTTATTACCATCTCTCTTAATCACTATTGCCCACATTTGTGCAATTTTGGGTCTCCATAAGGTCTCATCCTTCCTGAATGTGAGAAAGCTCCACCAATGTCTTCTGCCTACAAACACTTCACAGAAAAGCCTTATGAATATCCTCTGTGACTGTAATAATGAAGTGTGGTTTTTAGCAAAGTTGTGAATGATTTTTAGACCAAATGTTTCCTGGAGGACTCTTCCCCGTTACCATGAAGCCCTTTCTTTTTATGGCATTTTTTTTTTCTGTGTCATACCTACTGTCTCCCAAGCTCCAAAGACAAACTAAAATTGCTTCATAGATACAAAATGTTAGTCTTTAAAAATAACAGTATGTACCACTGTTTGGCCACTGTGGTGCTCACTTAATCCTAAAAATTATCCTGAGAGATATTATCCCCATTTATCTAGAAATTAAAGCATTGAGAAAGACCAGGAACCATAAAACTCCTAAAAGGAAAAATAGGTGGAACACTCTTTGACATAAATCTTACCAATGTTTTGTTTTTTTTTTAATCTGTGGCCTCAGGCAAGAGAAACAAAAGCAAAAATAAACAAATGGGACCTAATTAAACTTAAAAGCTTTGCATAGCAAAGAAATCATCATCAATTAAGAGACAACCTACTGAATGGGTGAAGATATTTGCAAATGATATGTCTGATAAGGGGTTAGGATCCAAAATATATAAAGAGCTCATATGATTCAATATGAAAAAAAAAACCCCAACCCAATTAATCCTCTTTTCTACCTTGCCCGAACAGGGCAAGATAGGGAAGAGGATTAAGAGGTACAAAGTACTAGGTATAAAATAAAATATAGGGACTATAACCAATCCTTTATAATAACTTTAAATGGAGTATAATCTATAGAAGTATTGAATGTCTATGTTGTACACCTGAAACTAACATAGTAAACCAACTATACTTCAATTTAAAAAAAAAAAAAAAGAAAAGAAACTAAAGTAGAGAGACAGATTTGGTTCACATGAAAGGTCACAAAGCAGATTTTGTGTTTAACTCTTTCATGCTCACTAGTTGGCCACCTCAGCTACCCCAGCAATGCTGCCCTGGGGGCTCCTGCACCAAGGTTCTACGTAGGCGAAGCCCCAGAGAAACACACACACGCACACACACATAGAAAAGATCAGCCTACGCCAGGTTCTAAAGCATCTGCTGTGTTGAATTCTTCACCAAAGTTTACATTTAGAGAAAAGCAGATGTTGGTTAATTTCTGTTGTTTAAGCAATTAGTTATTTTTGAAGTGTCATTTTAGAGGGTAAAGTTAGGTTAAATGTCACTTCCTAACTGAAATATATTGCCATTTTGGTGGTCACAAGATCCCTGATCCACCTCCAATTACAGTTTGAACTTTTAGGAGTTTTCATATAACACACTGGGGGAAGCCCTGTACTGTAGTGGTTGCTTGACCACTGGGCCACTTAGGATGGTGACTCAGGGTGTTTGTCAGACATCACATGCTGCTCTTTCCTATTCTGTTAAAGTAGGGCTAATAATACCAGGCATTTAAAGAATTACAGAGAGCAAATAAGATAATGTCTAAAAGTACATATAAATGTCAGCCACTGTAATTACACGTGGTCAGGGGAAGATAGAGGGAAGCATGGTTTGTGAGTAAGTATTAACTAAAAGCTCAGGGTATATTTGGATAGACAGACGATGCATGAATTTAATAATAAGAAAACTATTAGACAAATACATATGTGGGCATTCTATAGGACAGCTGGGCTAGATTCTTTAAAAATGTCAGTGTTGCTAGAATTAAGATGTCAGGAACTTTGGATTGAAGGATACCAAAAAGGTAAGACACCTAAATTCTATGTGTGATTCTCAGTTGGATCCTAAATTTGAAAGGGAAAAAAATACAATAAAGCAGTGGTTCTCAAGATTTAATGTGTTTAGAACCACTGGGATCTTGTTAAATGAGTAGGGTCTGGGATTCTGAATTTCTAATATCCCAGATAATGCTGTTGCTGCTCAGTCTGCAGACTTCACTTTAGGGAGCAAGGGATAAATAGACATTATTGGAGCAGTGGGGAAATTTAAATATGAGTCATGTGTTAGAAAATATATCCATGATAAAGTTCTTGAGGTTTATAAAGATACTATGCTTACTTAGGAGAATGTAATTATTTACAGGCAATACTGTTGAAGTAAATACTTAGTGTTGAGTTATGATATGTTAAACTTACTTTCAAATAGTTTGAGCAAAAAAAAGTGTGTGTGCATATAGATGTGTGAGAAGGGAACAGATGTGGCAAAATATTAACAGCTTGTCAACATTTGTTGAAGATATTTGGATGTTCAATGTATTAATCTTTCACTTTTTTATATAGGTTTGAAATTTCCCAAAATGTAATAATTTTCCTCTGTGTAGTAATGTTCACAGATATTTCATGATATTCCTTTTCTCATCCTATCCCCAGTAGAACTTGAAACTTATCTCCAACATTCCTTCCATGCTCAGTTAGGAATCTACTGTCAGAAATTTTTCCCAAGGGGAGGAGTCTGTCTTCTGAATGAGTTTATTTGTAAGATATTGCTGAGAGCAATAGGCCACCGCACCACTCTCCAGTCATCCTTACCCAAATTAGAGCTTTCAAAATCTTTTCTAAAGGTTTTTGTATATTTCTCATATCTGGTTGCTGAGTTCCTTCCAAAGTGAGAGCCTTCCCTTTTAGGGCTCTCTGAGTTGATTGCTAGATTTCCTGGTTCTTACAACCACCAGGAGTCACTCTTTTCCTGCTGCCTACACAGTTTGGTGACCCCATACAGGCTTATTGATGTGGGGATTTTATCCTCATCGCCTTGTTTTTTGGGTGTTGGAGAATAAAATGTACCTAATTTTGTTAAAGATGTCGTCCACTGGTCTTCTTCTATTGTTATATATACCAGTCAGGATCAGCCAAGAAAGCAGCACCACTATGAATATTATGGGATAAACAATACAGGAGTAGGGGATAAGAGATACAAATTAGTATCTGTAAAATAAACTATAAGGATGTATTGTACAACACAGGAAGTATAGCCAATATTTTAAAAAACCTATAAATGGGATATAACCTTTAAAAATCATGAATCACTGTACTATATACATCTGTAACTTATATAATATTGTATATAAAAACTATGATAGAAATGAGACCTTACATAATTGGGGAAAAAACTGGGGCAGTGAAGATCTGGCAGAGGGACTCAGAGTATCAAAGAAGGTGTCACAGGTGGACAAGTCAGAGCCTGCAGGGAAATTTGAGAAGGCAAGTTTGGCCACACAGCTAAGTGGGAGCCTAGAGTAGGAACTTGTGAGAAGGTTCAAAGAAAACTGTTGCCTCTGTGTAGCAACCATTTCTGCTGGCCTGCTGCTGAATATGGCCTGGAACTTCTGTTCGTATTCCCAACCAGCATTCAGGAAAATAAGCTGGATGCTAACCAGAGAAGAAGATGGATTGGTTCCATCCAGTCTTGTCTGCATCTACCCATCTCCATAACTGACTTCAAGTCCCTTCCAACGGTAATGGCCCCTGATTCACTCCTGCCTTCCAGATCTTGTGCAGGTTTCTTTTTGACCGACTCTAAGCTAGAACTATACAGGAAAAGAGATTCAGGAAAACATAGTTTCCAGCTTAACCAAGTCTCCTCAGCACAACCCAGACCACTCTAGAAACTTCCCTAACTCCCCACGTTCAGTTGAATGCTCTCTGTATCCCTGTTCCATTCTGGGCAGTTCAGTCATTGACCTCCTGCCTTTTATTTTCAGAAGGTGCATAGGTGCCTGTTACTTCTGTTAGTGTAGGGGACCGTGTCTTATTCCAACACACCTTGCCCATTATCTGGCACATGGTAGGAGTTCAACACATGTTTGTTGAAATAGAATGAACAGAGAGAGGAAAAATTTAATAAGAGGTTTGGTAGAAGAGAATTTTCTCAATGAGTATATATCATAAAGGAAATGCCAAGATGCTTTAGAAGGCAGCTTAAATAAATAATAGAATCTAGCTCATTTCAGTTATGATAGAAAGGTAAAAATAGAACCTAAATAGAGGTGACTTATTTTTACCTGATAAACATGTTTATGAAGAGAAACAAGTTGAGACATCTATAGAAAGCAATGGCATTGGAAGTGACTCAATTGGAAGGATTGCCCATAGAGTATTAGTAGTCTTGCCAGAGGGCTTGCCACAAATTAGAGCTAATGTACACTCAGGGACCAAGAAATCTTGATTCTTGTTTCTCGTTTAATTCTTTCTCAATATTCTGGCAGTGCTCCATAGCTCTCAGCCTCTCCCCCTCTGTTCTGATTCCCTTCCTGCTTTGGTTATTCTTGTTCTTTTTTCCCCAATTTTCTCCTTTTCAGGTAGTTTAATTTCTCATCCTGGAAGGAGACCAACCTGATTTTGAATTCTGGCTCCATTTTTTGTTCATGCTTTCTGTGCCTCAGATTTCTCTTCTATAAAATTGAGAATAATATTTTCCATTGCAAAGGCTGGCAACTAACGCATTGTAGGTACTTAATAAATGTAGGTTTTCCTGTTTCCTTTTTTCCAAGACTAAGAAGAAAGATTAGGAGCTATCGGTTATTGCTCCAACATGCTCCCTGAGATCTAACCTGATGCCTCCCACTCCTCAGTTCTTTCAACCATGTGTAATACTCTTATGGGAGAAATTCTAGTAAATACTCACTGTTTTACACTGATGGCTTTCCAAGTCTGCTTACTCTCACAGTTTCTTAGTCTTGGCTTTTTTTCTTCCTTCTCTTCTCTTCTTTCCTCTTCCTTTCCTTACCCTCATTTCCTTCTTTCTGGACTTTGTCTATGTTTCCTATTGCTGCTCTAACAAATTATCACAAATTTAATGAGTTAAGACAACAGAAATTTATTATCTTAAAATTTTGAGTTCAGAAGTCCAAAATCAGTTTCAGTGGTATAAAATCAAGATGTCAGCAGACCCGTGTTCCTTTGGGAAGTTCTAGGGGAGAATCCATTTCCTTGCCTTCTTCAGATTTTAGAAGCTGTCTGCATTCCTTAGGTTGTGGTCCCATCCTCCATCTTTAAAGCCAGCGGCATAGCATCGTCTCTGCTTCTGACCTTTGCTTTGTTATCGTCTCTCTCAGACTCTGATTCTGCTTTCTTCTTATAAGGGCCTGTGTGATTACATTGGGCCCACCTGGATAATTCTGTGTGATCGCCACATCTCAAGATCCTTACCTTAATCTCGTCTTCAAAATCCCTTTTACTATGTAAGGTAACACATTTACATGTTCTGGGCATGAAGACATGGATATTTTGGGGGGTTCTTTATTCAGTCTTTCACATCCCCTTTCTTCCCTTCTTCTACTTTTCTTTCCACCTGTCCCTGCCCTTGTTTTCCTTTCTAGTGACCCTCCTATAGGAGCACATCTCTGCCTCCTCTTATCACACATGGTCAAAATAAGTGACTCATTTTGTCAAACAAATTGCAAAGTGCAGATGACAGGAGAATAATCATATTTATTCAGTTAGATTATGAGGTAGAAAAGCTAATTCACCAAATACATAAATGGAATGGATAATCTGCTGCTGAGTTATCTCTGGGAGTTTATGTAGGTAATGGTCATCCACACTATGATGCCACTTAAACCTTATTTTCTCTCGCCACCATCTAACTTTTCTTTGACTAGTAAATTTTTCACACTTTATCTTTGTTTCTTTCAGTATTTGTAAGTGTGCCCGTTATTCTCTTAGCCAGGTGGTGTGGGGGATAAAGCTTAGATTAGGATTCCAAATAATTGATAATTTGACCCTAGCCTGACATTCACTAGCTGTATGACTTTGAGCAAATCACTTAGCTTCCTTGAGACTCTGTTTCTTTATATGATAAAAGAAAAGGTTAAAAAATCTTACCTCATAAATGTGCTGTCAGAATTAAATAAGGTAATTCATATAATGCCTGCAAACAGTGATGTTCTAAGAAAATGTAAAGAAAGAATGTTGTGAGGCTCTCTGACAAGGTTGTTGCAAGGTTAAATGAAATGATGTATGAGAAGCAAGAAGTAAATACTGCCAGTCCTGCTACTCCTGCTAGTCATAGTAGTAGTAGCTTACATGTGATGGTGAACTCTATATGCCAAGCACTGTGCTAAATGCTTTACAAGCAAGCAGTTCATTTTCACAGCCTTATGAGGTAGATACTATAAAATTATGTCTATTCTCTGATGAAGAATCTCTTTAACTTCACATAATTTTGATTCCCAGAGTAAGTGCTCTAATAATGTAAATACTATAATGTAATAAGTTGACTCAACTGTACTTTTAAACCCTAAATGTTTTATATAATCCAGAAAATCAACTTATTGGGCAGGGTCTCCTATAAGAGGTATTACAACAGATTGTCCACATAGGGAATATCTGAATAGGTCCAGTGGAAGGAGAATTATATTGATCTAGTAGAATAGCAGTGTGGTCATCACCAGACCTGAGAGTGAAACGATGAGGCGACCTACACAAGTAGGAAGGAAGGTACTGCATCCTTTTCTAGGCAAAGTGTAGTTTCCAAAATTTCCATGTAATTACCCATGAGGAACTTGTGAGCAAGAGATTCCTTTGTCAAAATAGTTTGGGAAATACTGAATTTATTATAATAATACAGAATATGAATACTACTGTCTTGGAGATTCTCACAGTATTTCATCACATTCATGGCTTTGCCAAGCTTATCAATAGAGAAATCTACTTAAAATTTCCCAGATTAATTTGACCATGGTTTCTCTTTCTTTTGAGGAACATTTAATAATATCCTATTGCATTTGTGTTCCCATGAACACTTGTAAATTCTGAGGTAGGGAATAGTGGAAAACAAGGTAGATAAGGAAGGTGGAACCTAATTAAAAAGGACCTTGAACTATACAAATACAGATGAGGATTTTAGTCTTGTACTGACACTAGGAGAAAACGAAATAAAAAACAATTTTTGTAACATTTACTATAATTAGTTAATACTGATTAGCTACTTCAGGGTATTCCAGGAAAAGAATCAAAAAGCAGCAAAAGCAGGCATAATACCTGGCATAAAAGATCTTAAAAACTCATATGTGTAAATACAAACTTATATTTAATAATCATTTTCAAGCCAGTACAAAAAATTGAGAATAACATGTTGATTAATATTTTAATTTTTCTAAGTTTATTTCACAGTTTTTAAGGTCCAGCTATATGTTAGGTACATTCCAAGTATGTTCACATGTGTCACTTATTTAATTTTTTGACAGACTTGTTAAATATTCCCATTATAAAACCCAAGATTGAGGCTCAGGGAGGGAAAGTTGCCCAAGGTCACACCAAGAGACAATTATGGAACTAGAATTTGAGTCAAGGACCTGTAATTGCAAAATGAGTTCTTTTTACCACTTTGCTTTCATTGGGTTAAAATAAAAATGTATGCGTAAGACTTTGGGAAAATGCATGAGCTAAATGATCAGAGAGCTGAGTAGGAGAAGAAGGAAACAATTTTGAAAGCACAGATTTTCAGTGAGTAATTGCATTGGTCACTAAACGATGTGGGAGTCATATGCCTTAGTACCTACCGCCATCTTCTTCCAAAGAATTAAAAACACAGCCACCGTAGGGTGATTCTATCAAGCAGTGAGTTATGATCTTTGCGGTGACACAAAATCTAGCTTTCACTTTGCAGATTTTTATTTAGAGGACTGTGGTCTTTACACTGTCATGCAACAAATAGAATCATCTCATGTTTCACAGTTTACTTTTTGGTTTTCATGTATTCCTACAAATTCTGTCCCATTTCTATGCCAGAAAGTTGGGGAACTTTTCCCTCTGGAAATTTAGGTGGTACATAGAACACCTGTTGCTGTAATCTCACCCTTTAGCTCACTTCCACTTCATGCTTGCTGGAGAAGAGTGAGACACATTGCTCAGTGGTTGTCTTACAAAAAGAATACAGAGAGAAGAAAGGAAACCAACATATTTGGGCATATAACGCTTACTGAGCATGTAACATACTGGATATTTTGGGATACTCTACTTGATACTTTAGGTATGTTATTTTCTTTATTCCTTCTCTCCCCCTTCTAAAGGCAAGATTATTGTATTACACATGAGGAAATAAAAATCAGAGAAATTAAATAACTTTCTTAAGGTCACACAGCTTCTCCTCTTGCAGAACTGGCATTTGAACCCAGACCTCTATAACTTTCAAAGACCATGCTTACCACTCCTCCAACTATTCATTCTTTCCTCACTCTTATCCATCCATCCACTAACATTAAACATCTTCTCAACACCTGGTCATGTTCAAGACACTGAAGATGTACATGCAATAACACCCAGCCAATGTCCTGGAAAAGCTCAGTGATTAGTGTGGAAGGAATGCATAATACATGAATTATTATTTTAAAGTGAGCATTATGTTAAAATATTCACCTCCTGGATAACAGTTTATTCATTGATCAAGATAACAACTTCATACCTATAAAACATATATGATATATTCCAAGTGAGATTCTTACTTTAGATTAAAATATACAGCTTCTTTCTTCAAAAAGTTCTAGCTGGTAATGTAAACATCTCTGACTTTTAAGATAAAAACAACAACAAAAAACTGTCTTACACATTTGACTCTTACAGAAAATTTAGGGTCTAAATATTATTTATTTTTTCTATCAAGTAAGTTGGAGTTTTGGTTTCATTTCTGTTATTTCCCTAGCATTAATTTTTAATCAGCTTAGCCTAACAATCAATTAAATCAGTCACTTGGCAGATAACTCCATATTCTTTCTATTTTAAAAAGTTGTTATTTTAATATTTTATGAAAATATTTATTTATATGTTGTCTTTATAAAATTATATACAATACAGAAATATGTATAATGAAAAGGAAATATTTCACTTTATCTCACTTCCCCAAATTCCCCACTCACTTCTCTAGAATAATCACTGTTAACAGTTTGATATTTATTCTTCTGTAATCTTTATGTACATTACATGCTCTTGTAACTTACAAGTTATAATTTTTTTTTACATAAAAAGGCTACACTATGTTGTTTTGTAAGATGCCCTTTCCACTTAATATGTCTTACCAGTATTTCTAAGTCCATACTACTAAATTTATTCAGTTGAACTAAAGTCATATAATTCATTTAACTACTGCTTTATTTATGAATACTTAGTATATTTCTATGTTATCCCTACTATAATGCTGTGGTGAATATCTTTACATCTTTCTTTAGTATAATGTATTGAGCACTTTTAGTCATTGACTCATCCAGCATCCATTATCTATTTTTTTAATAATGAAATCCAAATGACCGTTGTTGGAATCGTCTCCACTTTTCCGTGTGATTCAGCAGGAACACTATCCTAATCCACCAGCGTGGCCCAGATCTATGCCAATCAGAATATCCTATATCACCATGATGGGCACGTGACCCATTTGAGCTGGTGAGCATCATGGCTTTGATTTAATTTGGAAGGAAGAGAAACATTATTTTCTACTGAATATCAGTCTAATACAATACGATGTTGAAACTGCTGCAACCTTTCTGCCACTACCTTGAGTGAACCTGTCTGGGAATGGAGCCAAAATAAAGGAAGCAGAGCCAAGAAGCAGGAAGAGAAGGAAGACCTATTGACCAAATGCCAGCCCTTTTGAGATGTTTCTTATGCCAGCAAGAGCAAGCCCTGGACTTTACAGTTATGTGAGCCAATAAATTTCCTTTTTCTGACTAAGCCATTTTAAGTTAGCTTTTCTGTTGAGCACAACCAAAAGATACCTTACTGATGATGATAGATACCAGAAGTATAATTGTCAGGCTACTTACAGTATGTACAATTAAAGTTATCATAGCTATTGACACATTGCCCTTCCGTAGTCTCTATGAAATTAAAATACAGCTAACTCCTAGCCATCAAGAATATCATAAATAATTTTATCTTTTGATAAAAAAATTTCTTTTAAAATTTTATTATCTGATACTAGGTAGGTTGATCATCTTTTCATATATGTTTTTGCCATTTATAATTTTTCTTCTACATACTTTTTTTCTATTTTTCTATTAGGTCATTTAACGTGATTTTTAGATATATTCATATAACCTTTTTATTAATCCTTTATTACATAAGCTACATATACTTTCTTCCAAACTACTCATTTTCTTGAAACATTATTTATGGTATTCTCATATAGATGTTTTAACATTTTACCAGTGACATAAATTATTTTCTCTATAGTTGGTTTCTTTTTGTCTTATTTAGAGGGCCTTCCTGAAACCATTTTAACCTCCTTAAATTTTTATTTTATTTTATCCTTAATTTTAAAATTTTACTATTGCTTTTTAAAATGTTTAGAATTCATTTGGTTGCCTATTGTGAGGTAATATATAATAAATAGCCAGTTGTGCTAAATATGATTTGTTGAGTAGTTTATTCCTTCCCAGTGATTCAAAATGCCATTTTTATCATTCTTACGTCTAAGTCTGTTTCTTAAATTCATTCTGCTTCACTGATCCATTTTATTTTTTATTATTGGACTCAGGTGTACAGAATTTTATTAATCATATTTTTTATTTTATGATATACTGTCATCATCAGTTTATGAATTACTTGGTTTCATTTATTTGATCGAGTTGACAATTTAATAAATACCTGCAAATCCATCACTGAGAGCAAAATCTAGGACGTTGACAATGACCTACATCTAACTATTTGGTTCCCCACTTTCTATCCCATTTTCTGCTAACCGATCATTCCCTTGCTTTCTTTGTAAATACTATTATATACTTTATAAATTCTATATGTATTTATAGAATTAAACATTTTATTTTGATTTGTTAACTTTAATACAGTGAGACTAGAGATGACCTTTGGATATTTCTTCAGGCTTTGGAGAAGTATTTTCTGTGGGACTTCAGTCTATAAATAATTGGAATTACCCCAAATAAGCATGTTAGAACCTTTCTAGCTGCCTAAATGAATGTGATCCTGTGAATGAAATACCTTTCTGGCCTGTAGGAGCAATATGCTTGTCAGGTTCCCCTCCTGGAGCCAGGACCTTTTCACTGAGCCCGGAGGATGCTATAGGCATGAGTCTAGAGTTCCTCAGAGCATGTGGTCAATCCTGCCACAGAGTAGAGGGTCATAGAGTGCTCCAAGGAGAGAAATAATGACTGGGGCCCATAGGTTCTGGTAAGAGATTAGGGTGCCTACCTAGATGGCTCTGTAGATCAAGGCTAATCCCAAGCATTAGAGGGGAATTTAGAAACATTTGAGAAAGTTACTCTAAGGCAAGAAGGTTAGATTTAGGGTCCAGGATAAGGGCCCCCTCTTGCCTGGATCCAAGGGCAGTACTGACTTGTGTAAAGTTTTCTCTTGGATATATAGCCAGGAATAAAGTTGGTTGTACAAACATTCAACGCTAGGAAATAATAACAAATATTTTTACAACGTGGGTGCACCAATCTGTGTTCTCACCAGCAATGTCTTCTGTGGCTCCACAACTTTTCTAATTAAAAAGGAGAGGCGATATGGTTGGTTGCTGCCAACTTCTTGGTGTCAGAATCCTTTGTTCTTGCAGCTGTCCACATAGGTCAGGTCATGATGTTCCTGTAAACCTCCGACAAGACAAATGATACTCTCTGTTCTGCAACTTTTTTTCTTCATATGAATGGAAACGTGTTATACTCTTAAAGGTGAAAACCTTGAGAATGGGCTATCCTGTATATTTTCAGGCTATAGGCAGCATTCTTTTATGAAAGATACAGAACCGATATGACTAAGCACAGGAAACAGCACAGGGTTAGAGCTAGAGGAACAGATCTAATATGGAGTCAGATTTGTTCTTCCCTATTACAATTCCATTTCTAGTTATTCATCATTTCTTCTTTTCCTCACTAGTCCAATATGCAACATTAACCATATGCCAGAGTTCATGCACATGTGTCTGTGTCTGAACCCTCTATTATATATGGTTAATAAATTTATTCCTGCACCAATACTGCATTTTCTCAATTAATATAGCTTCATAGAAATCCTGATATCTTACGCAGAAAGTGTTATTCCCTTCTCTTATTCCTCATAACTGTTTGATGATCCTTGACCCTTGTTTTTTTCCATATTCTTCACCTGAAAGTAGATTATATACTTTCCTTGTCACATGAAATAATTTATCTACTGGACTGAAATATAGCTTAAAACCAGCCTCAGTCAAGTATAGATAAACCTTGATGATCTAGATTTTGTGACATAATTCAGTCCTTTTGTTTTTGTTCAGAAGCAGTGGGAACAAAGCATTCTAATGTTAAATTTGAATTATTTCAAGTTTTGATAAAAAGATTTTTCAATGATAAATGTATCTAAAACTGTTGGTGTTTGTTATTATTTTCACATACTAAAATCTATATAAGATGTTGTATGAGGATGAGTAGGCCTAGTTGCTGCAATAAACAACCTCCAAATCTTAGTGGTGTAAAATAATAAAGGTTTCTCTTTTACTCATATTATAGTCCAATGTCAGTTAGTAAGGATTGTGACTCATGCAGTCATACAGAGACCCAGAATCTTTTCATCTCATGTCCCCTCCATCTTTAACAGAAAATTCCAAAAGGACAGAAGTGTACGTGGAAAATCATCCAGATGGTTTTATGTGTCAGTCATAGAAGTGGAACACATCACTTCCACTCAAGTTCTAATGGCCAGAATGCAGTTTATGACTCCAAATTTACTTCTGAGGGTTAAGGGATTTAATCTTCTAGTATGTCCAGGAAGAAAATGAAATAAATCTGATAAATTTATAGCACTGTCTCTTATGTATTACAACATATGTCTTTAATTGTTTTAACTTTGTATTTAAGGGCATCATGGTGTTTCACAAAATTATGGTAACTTTTAGATATCAGTTTTTTAAAAAGTTTTGAAGATTGCTTAGTTAAATGTTGGAAATTTTTGTATTTTACTACCAGATTGCATAATTCCCTATAAGAAACATACAGGAAGTACAGACAGAAAAATACAAAGATAGAGCTGCCAAACAGTATGCTGAGTCTATCCTAATTCACTGGTAGAACCACCAGAATTATTCAGTTTTATTTAAAAGATGAATGTAAAATAGAAATCTAATAATCTATTGTAACTGGAATGTATAGAATATTTTCTGTGTAGGAAAAACTAAATTCTAACGTCTTTATTCCTATTTTTAGTCCATGAGTTAGGTATTTATTCTATAAAACACTTTTACATAATTTCTCTTCTCTGGTCATCTTTGAAAATACTTGTAAACCATTATTTGTAAAGTAGTATTTTAAAACTTCCACTTCACTTTACCTTCTTTATTCTCCACATTGAATTTAATGTGAGAATGGAGCAACTTGAAACCATGGTTGATTATAATAAATAATACCTCCAGCATAATGACAAAACATTTGTTACTCTCTGATAATTGTACATGAAGTTGACAAGGCCACTGTTCTGAGTCGATTTGTAACTTCATATAGTAGAAGTCTATAGGGATATTGCTGAAATTGAAGAGCAGGAGATTATTGGTGAGAAGACGACCACCAAGGGAACTAGTCTCCTCCCTGGGTATTCCATCCAGGACTTCATGGAAACATTCATATGTACTGAGTAAACTATGGAATTCGAGAACCAGTGATTCTAATTTTGATGAAATCTGAGTCTTCAGAGCAATGAAACAATACAAATTTCCTCTGTTTTCTAACAGGACAATTTTCTGAGGAAAAATAGAGGGACTGTTTAGTCCGAAGTTCAATAGTCTTATATTTTAAGAATTCTCAGGCAGTCCAACAAATGCATAAAATGCCCACAGAAAAAAAATTACCCCAAAGTTTTCTGTATTTACTGTTTGGTGTTTACATAATTGAGAAATATTTGAACAAGAAAAAGGTGTTTTATTTTTAATTTACTTATTTTTTGGATCAATTTTGGTATTTTCATGGCATAAAATTTATTTTTGTGAACAGAAGTCCAATTATAATTTTTTTTTTACAAAGAAAATATTTCACTTACCACAGCTTTACTTGTGGTTGGGTTGCTGCCATAGTCTAAGTCAAAAGACTAAGGGAACATAAATAGCTTCCTATTGGATGAATACTCAGTTCTCTCAAAAAATCCAGATTTCAGTTACATCTTTATGTGCTAATAGTGGATCATTTCACTTTTCATTATCATATGTTATTTTTGTTCCATAGAAAGGAAAGTATAGGAGAAGAACTTGAGACAAGTGAGAGAAAATTCTTCCACTTTCCTATAGAGTCTCGCAGTGAGTACTCTTTGAGCACAAAAGACAAATTAGCTCAAATATGAATGAGATGCCATATTTTCAGTTAAGCTGCATAGAATTTCAACTGACTTACCTGCTATCACATTAATTGAAATACTTCATTTACCAACTGTGATTGGCAGGATAATGGTCCCCCAAAGATGCCTATAAGCTAATCCCTGGAACTTGCGGATATGTTCCCTTACATGGCAAAAGAGACTTTGCAGATGTAATTAAGATTCAGGACTTGAGATGGAGAGAGTATCATGGATCATCCCCATGGCCCCAGTCTGACATGTGAGCAGTTAAAAACAGAGAACCTTTCGTGGCTGTGGGGAGAGAGGCAATGTGAGAAGAGCTCTACCTGATATTGCTGACTTTGAAGATGGAATAAGAGGACATGAGCCTGGGAAGCCTCTGGAAACTGAAGAGGCCCTCAACTGACAGCCAGGAAGAAACTAGGAAGGAAAGAGGTGGAATGGTGTCATCAGTTCTGCCGATGATCTGAGTGATCAGAGTTGAAGCTGCACCTGGAGCCTCCAGAAAGGGAATGCCGCCTTGACACCATGGCTAATGAGACCCTGTCAGACTTCTGGGATACAGAATAAATAGTAAGATGATAAAGTTGTGCTGTTTTAAGCCACTAAGTCTATGGTGACTTGTTACAACAGCAATTGAGGACTAATATACCTGCAGTTCAGTCACATTCAAGATTTCCCTGATTTGAAAATTCAGCTATTTTGCAGCTCCATCTTCTACTGCTCCCAGATCACAAATGTCTGCTCCAATCAAACATTCATCTCCTAGACCATAGCATTTATTCTGTCCTTTCATCTTGTGGCCCTTGTTATCATTTCTGACTTGAATGAAATATCATGTTCTTTGTAGAGTCTTCACAAACCTTTCCAGATGTAGCTGACCAGTCCCTCTCTTAACCCAAATGGATGTTCTACTCTCTCTGTGATATCACAATTATGGCACATTAATTTATAGTAAGATGCAGACTTTAAAATTTACCTCACAGTTTTTAGTTATTCCTGTTAGTTAGAAGGCATTCCATCATGTTGTGAAATATGCCTTGATAAGTCAACTTCAGGTAGATGTGTAGCCACCAGTTTCTGGATTTTTGGGTAGTGCCAAGGCTTTAGAAAGAGGAAGAGATTTATTTGCATAATGGGAAAAGCATCCCTGAGAGAGTCAGGAGGATTTGGAAAGAAGACAGTAAAAAGGAGAGCAAGGGAAGGTGTTGGAGGAGATCGCCGAAATGAGGTGACTACCAGTTGACCTATGAGCTGAGCTGGATGTGGGCAATAGTAATTTCCCTATCCCCTCCCCAGTCCTTGGAATGTACGTCTGCCCACTGTTCCCAAAGCCAGTGTCATTTCAGGGATGCAGCCTTGAGATAGCATTGTGTTGTCTGGACGGTGTGTGAGGCTGAGCCCCATTAAAGACTCTCTATAAACTTTGAAGACTCTGGGAGCAGGTGCAGAGATCTACTTGTCTTGCAGCCACCCAAGACAAGGCTCTGTGTAAGTTCCCTTGCTCATTAAACCTGTCCCCTACCGATCTGGAGTGATCTGCCTCTTTCTTCAGTCTTTCCTTCCCTTCCGTGTATGGGGGCCAGTTTGCAGACCAACAGAAGGCTAGAGGAGCAAAACAAGATTGTGCCATGCTATTATATACCACTATTCCTAACCTTCAGTTGTTACTATCTGGATATGTAAACCATCCTGTCTATTTCCAGTATTGTTTGATTTTAGTGCTATGAGAAAGGTATGAAAGATTTCATTCAGAGATGAGGAAAGAACATCTTATTTTTATGTTGAAACTTGTTATTACAGTTGGAACCTGTTGCCTAGAATTGAACCATGGCATACCATTGATATCTCAGTTCAGGGTCTTTTTAAAGACCAATATTAAGAAAGATATATTATGGTCAGGAACAAAGGCTGTTTTCTTAAGAATATTTTTCTCAGAATCTTTTCAAACAAAATTTCTTCCTAGCTGAAAACTTACCTTTGATATTGTTGTTTCCAGGAGCTGTGAAGTGGCAGGCGGAGGGGGGGGCGGAGTAAGATGATTAGGAGGGCGTGTCTGTGAATTTCAGAGTTCAACCACCCATTTCCAAGTGGTAGGATTCCCTAGAAGGACCCAGGCTCTGTGTTGAGAGTGAGTTCTTAGAATGATTCAGGCTCTGTGCAGAGCTATAAACGGCAGAATTTGCATAAAATCTTGGGCTATAAGACATATGGCAACTTCAACCACATATAAGTTTTTATTTTTTAAATTAATTTATTATTCATTTATTTTTATATAATTTTTAAAGGTTATTTTCCATTTATAGTTACTACAAAATAATGGCTATATTCCTCCTGTTATGCAGTACATCCTTGAGCCTATCTTACACTCAATAGTTTGTACCTCCCACTCCCTGACCCCTATTTTGCCCCTCTCCCCTCCCCATATGTAAGTTCTTAGAATTTTGTATGGAAACTACCCTCCCTTCCTAGGGCAGGGGAGCAAAATTTCCTACCCCCAAATGTGTCTCTTTGGCATAAGAATTATTTTAGGCTGATTCTTTTTAAGAAACAGAAGACTTGGGATGTTTTCCTTCCTGCCTCCCTCTTAACTTCCTAAAAAGAATTTAGATGGAGGTCCTGTTCCAGGAAGAGAGCTATCACCAGGAGAGAACTACAAAGAACATGAGCTAGCTGTGGTAGATTGGGAAAAACTTAGGAAAGCCTGTTTTTACACATTCTGCTTTATGTCCTTTTTTTTTCTTTTTTTATTGAAGTATAGTCAGTTACAATGTGTCAGTGTCTGGTGTACAGCACAGTGTTCCAATCATGCATACACATGCATGTATTCGTTTTCATTAAAGGTTATTACAAGATATTGAATATAGTTCCCTGTGCTATACAGAAGAAACTTTTTTTAAATCTGTTTTTATATATAGTTGCCAACATTTGCAAATCTCAACTCTCAAATTTATCCCTTCTCACCCCCTTCCACACAGTAAGCATAAGATTGTTTACCGTGTCTGCGAGACTGTTTCTGTTTTGTAAGTGAATTTTTCTGTTGGTTTTTTTTTTTTTTTTTTTTTTTTTTAGATTCCACATATGAGTGATACCATATGGTATTTTTCTTTCTCTTTCTGGCTTATTTCACTTACAATGATGATCTCTAGGCTCTAGGTCCATCTATGTTGCTGCAAATGGCATTATTTTATTATTTTTTACAGCTGAGTAATATTCCATTGTATACATATAAGCACAACTTCTTTATCCAGTCATCTGTTGATGGACATTTAGGTTATTTCCGTGTCTTGGCTATTGTATATAGTGCTGCTATGAACATTGGGGTGCATGTATCTTTTTAAATTAGAGTTTCCTCCAGGTAGATGTCCAGGAGTGGGATTGCTGGATCATATGGTAAGTCTATTTTTACTTTTTTGAGAAATCTCCACACTGTTTTCCACAGTGGCTGCACCAAACTATATTCCCACCAGCAGTGTAGGAGGGTGCCCTTTACTTCACACCCTCTCCAGCATTTATCATTTGTCTCAGCATGGTATGGGAAACATTTCTTTAGCAAAAATTTGCTTTTCCCTTCTTCCTATAAATTGTCTTCCTTCCCTTTGAGGTCCCAGACCCCTGCCCCTTCTCTGTAGCTCATGATGACATGTAAACCTCAAATGCCTGACTGTTGTAGAGCCTCATATCTTTGGGGTTCCCATACATACAAAATTAAAATTTGTTTTTCTTCTGTTAATCTGTTTCTTTTTAATTTGATTATTAGATCAGCCAAAGAACCTAGAAGGGTAGAAGGAAAAATTTTCCTCCCTGATACCAGCTATGTAGCATCAGCTTTTCTTACCTGTTTTTTAATGACATTTAGTTCAACTTGTGTTCGTATGCAGGTAATAACTGAGAAAAGACGAGGTAAGCAAGTTTCCCAGATAATTCAGACTAAACAAAGAGACAGCTAAAAACAGTTTATCTTTAAACATTTACTCATTTAGGCATGAAGTGTCATTCCAAACTCTACTTTAGGTAGTCTAAATAAAGACTCTCTGAATTGTGGGAAAATAATTTGTAATTCACTTTCATTTTAAGTGGTGTGGCTTCTATGATGTGGATATCAATGCAGTCCATTTTTATTAACTCCAAATGTGCCTGGCAGTATGTGTCATGCTAAATGCTGAAGATACAGAAGTCAGGAAATGTAGCCTCTGCTCTGAAGGGGTTTGCAATTTAGTTGTGGGAGGCAGGGAGGTGAAGAGCAGTAAGCAAATAAATGCCCCTCAGCATAGCAGATGCTGAAGTCAGTCTCAGTAAAAGGTGTCTTATTATTATTCTCATTTGAAGAAAGTGTGGGAAATTCCCAGTAAGAAACTCTCTATCTTTTCCAGAGGAAAGGCCAGGGATGCAGACAGCATTAAGTGCCAGTACTTCCATCTCCTTGAGAGGAGGGAGGGCCACCTTCAATCCGAAGCTTTTGGAACAACCATGAAAAGCAGACCCTCAAAGCTAGATTGGTTTTAATGGGTGTGTTTCATTTTTACCAATACTGGTGAATTACCTCAGAGCTCACTGAAAAGGACAAACCCTTTGATGCTCCAGGATGCAAGTGAGATCTGTTTTGGAAATGAATTGAAGCATTAAGCTAAAATTCCTAAGATTAAATATCAAAAAGTCCTTCTAACGCTTTGATGGTAGGATGCAGGCACTGTTTGTGTGTCTCCTGGGGTGTGTGGGGTGTGTGTGTGTGTACGTGTATGTGTGTGTTGGTTCTGTGTTAGATCCTCAATAGCTAATTCTTCAATCAGTCTTTGGAGCTGTATTTTGGGAGGGAGAAAAGAGATTAAGAAGATGCAGATGCTGTGCCTAAGATATTTTGACTAGTGGTCTAAAGACTGCAAAACTAAATAAGGACTATGAGCCATCACAAAGGAACACTTCCCAAGGGGGCTTGGTACAATCCTCAGTAACTGTCCTCAAACACACACACACACACACACACACACACACACTGCATTAGAAGGAAAATTATTTGTGGATGCAGGAAGTATAGTAAAGAAAATCCACTATTATAAGATGATGTCCGTAGGGAAAGAGGCTGCAGCAGAACTGATAATATTTTGCTGAATCAGTGCTTTGGTACTTTAGTTTTGATTTATTTTATGAAGACATGGTATCTTTGCAGACAAAGAATTAAATTGTTTGACTGGTTGAGTGAGTTCTTGTGCTAATTTTGAAAGATTTTTATGTAGAAAAATGTGTGTGTGTGTATGTGTATGTGAATGAATGTGTGTACTTACAAGGAAGTACCCAGTGAGTCAGACCTTTTTACTTTTGGTCAAGAGAACAGCCATTTCCAAGTTGCTTGCTAATTCCATTGCTGATGGTGGTGTGATCAAGCCACCTTTGACCAGGATGTTTCTGGTTTGAGAAAACCATCAAAAGGACCCTTTGGTTGTAGAAAGCAAAACAATACCTACACATTGTCGGGGAGGATGAGTAAGATCCTTTTTTGGCTCTGAGAGATTCTAGGGTTTAAATTTGGTTTGAAGGTGAAGTTCCAGGATACTTCTATATTACTCATTTATTTGACCTATCATATTTTATTGGGAAGGTTTCTGGGTGGAAAGATGGCAGTGTTACCAAACCAAACTTGGGTCTTCTTGCCTATGTGCAGTAAAGCCAATCTCCTGACACTGGGTTGTGGGGAAGGAAAATGCAGCACTTACTGTAAAGGAGGTAATAGAAGGAGGACAGGTGGCTCATGCTCTAAGACCTCAGACTCCCCAGAGGGTTTCAGCAGAGCATTTGTAAAGACCAGGTAAGGGAGGGGGTTACAGAACACGCAATCCACTCGTGCATAGTTCTCTGGTTGAAAGTGAGGTAACAGGACGGTGTCACAGGGGTTAACATTAGCAATCCTTAAGCTCCAGTAGGCCTAGGGGCTACATGTTCATGGTCATCAAGTAGTTAACATCTTTCATTTAGTGGGAGTTTTCACATCTGTAAACCAACTCAGGAAATGTGTATAAGATACTATTATCTAGGTGGTTCAGAGAGGAACTAAAGCAGAGGATATGGGGGAAGGGTCTGCCCTGGGAGGGCCCCATAGGGTCCTGCTCGGTTACAGCAGGACAGAGATTATTCCTCTTTGAAGACTAAAGTTATCAAGCCCTCTGACCAGCTGGCAGAAGACAACAAAAGCCTTCCAAATGATAATTTACAATAAGGAAGAGATAAGCGATTTGGAATCAAACCAAAACATATGATGTTGTAGGGAGATGAAGAGTGTGTGGCTGATGTTAAAACACTTTCTGAAGAATCATACTGACACTGTAAAACAACCGTACAATTCAGAGCCCAAACCAAGAGACTTTGGAAAGTGGTAACATGAGGGGAAGTGACTATTAATAATCAAACCAGGAAAAGAAGCATCAATCAGTGATGTCCTGAGCAAACTGGAATGCGAATCTCAAGAACTTTGAGCCGGATTTGTTGGTCACTGTGTCCTTGTGTTATCAACCCAGGTTGTTGGATTCTTTACTCAATAGAAATTGATAAGAGGCCAGACAAGAAATTCAGTTAAGGCTTTATTGGGATTTGTGCTGTAGCACAAGGGAAGGAAACCAAGTAACAGGATCCCTTCCTCACTTCCCAAGCAGGAGGGGTGGGAGTTGGGAGGAACAAAAGCTGATCCCTTAAATGGGGTAAGGATAGGGGTGTGTTGGTGGGTTGGGCCAGAGGAGTGACACTGTTGGTCTGCCCACACCGTTGGTGGTGCTGTGTGCAGGGATCATGCACGGTACCTTGCCTTTGCTCATGGCGCCTCAGAAGTAGCAGTTGGGTTTTGGCCTTTCTTTACCTTGTTTGTAATTTGCCCTAACTGTACATGCATGCAGTTATTTTTCGTCTCTTAGTTTCTTTGTATTCTGTTGCTCAGAGTACAAGCACTGCAGTAAAGGGTCTCAGGTCCCAGCCTGTCTCACCTGTTGCTATAGCACTTTTCTGTGGTGCACAGAACTTTGTTCCATGTATGGACTTTGTGATTTCAGATCAATGCTCTGTGATGGCAAAATTCATGAGTGTCAGAGCCCTTTGATTTGCTGTGAGGAATGCAAAGTACTATTCAGGCTTGAGTAGGCACTTGTGAGAAACTGGAACTTATTCCTGAGACCAGAGTGAAAAAATACGGTTGTATAACTGTTAGCAAGTCCAAATTCATTCTGCTCGCTGCACGACAGGCCAGTAAATCAGGAGACAAGGTGCTGGGGCAAGGAATAATGACTTTATTTGGAAAGCCAGCAGACCGAGAAGATGGCAGACTAATGTCCTGGAGAACCAACTTACTCAAGTCAGAATTCAGGCTCCTTTTATACTAAAAGAGGAGGGAGTGTGGTTAGTTGTTGCAAACTTCTTGGTGTCAGAATCCTTTGTTCTTGCAGCTGTCCATGTAGATCAGGTCACTATGTTTTTGTATACCTCCAATAAGCAAAATGTTATCCTCTGTTATACAACTTTTTATCTCTATATGAATGGAAAAGTGTTATACCCTTAAAGGTCAGAGCCTTGAGAATGGGCTGTCCTGTATATTGCAGGCTGTAGGCAACATTCTTTTACAAAAGGTGCAGAACCAGTATGACTAAGCACAGGGTGAAAGCTAAAGGAACAGATCTAATGTGGATCAAAGTTGTTCTTCCCTACTACATAACCAGGCTAGGGACACAGGGCCATTTTTATTAGCATAAAAGAGGACATGTTACAAATATGCCTACATCAGTGTTGGAATTAATGCTTAACTGTGTGAATAAAGGGTTAAATCAATGATATAAGTGCATGTTATCATGCAATAAATTAATAACTACTTTTCTTCCTAAGGTATGTACTGATTTTCTAGTAATTTGCTTATGAATAATCCAAAGCTTTTTCAGTTTCAGGTGTGGACCTGATGGGTCTATGCCTTTGCTAAGCTTTGCTGTTTTCCTGGCAGCCCAGAAAGAAAAGAACCTTGAAAGCTGTGTGAACACAAGATGTTCTGTATTGAGCATTCATTAGAATGTGGAATGAAGACCTTTCTAAATTTGGTGGTTTTTTTTTTTTTTATGTCTTTTGTTGACTGAATCTTGCTGTGGAAAATACAGTTATGTGAACATATTTTGCTATTCTGAATGGGAGATAAATAGAATGATAAATTATAAATAAAATATAATAATATATAAAAGGAGTGATTTTGAGACACTCAATTAACTAGGCTTACTTAACTAAGTTTAATTGTTATTCCTTTCTTGCCCAGAATCAAAAAGAATACTAACTTCTGTTAACCAAGAATTCCAAGAATGGAGACCTGGTTGAGGAGACGCAAAATGCTTTTATTTGGAATTTGTTAGGACCGCATTCCAGGAAGCACAAATCCAAGAAAGCACTTGAATTATGTTCCGCCAGGACTTCAAAATGGGGGAAGCTTAAAACAGCAAAAAAAAAAAAAAAAAAAAACCAAGATTACATAAATTGTCAAGAATTAGGATTGGAGCTAGCAAGAGGTAAGGGTGCTTGTTAGGTAAGGGTTGGTTAGGGTTCCAAATGATTATATAGTTGCAAAGTGGGGCAGGGACTTTAAAACTACAAGGGTGTGGCTAGCAACTGCTAGCAGATATTGTTTTGAAGATAGCTAGTGGTATCCTTGTTTGATACAGCTCAGAAATTTCAAGTTCTAATTGATGCAGGAATGTGTCTGAGACTAGATCCTCAATGGCCACCTGGATCCATTTTTGTATGCCTGAACTAGGATTACTCCATTATAATTTCGATTTGTCAACACTTCCAACATTTCAGGAGGAGGAAGAATGTGTCTGTTCTTTCATTATAGGTCATCAGAATTCAGAGTTGGGGGAGAGGGTCAAAGGCTGCAGACCAGCATTAAGGATACATTTAAATGAGTAGCAAGAGGCCTCTGGGAGAGGAAATGAGATACTAGCTGTCCTTGGTAACCTCTATTCCTGTTTCTCTGAACTTGCTAAATAGATGATGATTTATTCCCCTGTTAGTAAAAATATTTCCTGAAAGCTTCAAATTGGTGATGGGGTAGGGAAATGATGCATCAAAGTTAGATTAAAAGTGCAAGTATGTGTAAGACATTGAGAATTAATTGATTACCTTTTTTTAAGTGGGAAAATGTAGCAAAATTAGAGAATCGTTACGATAGACTAAAGCTCAACTAGATTTAATTCTATACCTTGATGTTAGGAGATTTAATTAATTGGAAACTGTTGGCCTCAGGTGAGGATCTCAAGGCTTCGTTTTCTCTTAGCTTTTTTATTCTGCCTTTCATTCTCTTCTTTAGGGGAAGTGGTGTAGATGTGTTTGCCTAAGGACACCGACATTACTGGTGCTCGGTGAAAGAACTTGTCCTTCCCTCCTTGCGACTCCATTTCTCCCTCTCAATTTCTAGCTGCTTGGGTTAAATTGGTAATTTTAACAAGATAGAGGAAATTTTTTTAACCAGGGATCCTAGGATCCTATACATGAGCCTTGTCCTCTGTGTACTGCTTCATTCTCCCACCATCCCACCCCTACTCACCTCCTAACAGGAAACGTGTAGTGATGCCCCAGAGAGAAGCATCTTCACAGAGGATGATACCAGTCCCATGGTGAGACCCCAGGCCTGGCAGTTCAGTTGTGGGGTAACAGACTCAATTTCTTTACTTGACATAAGACAGTTATTCAGCTGTTCTGTTTCTTTTTGTGTCAGTTTTTATAAATTGTCTGTCCATTTCATGTAAATTGTCACACTTGTTAACCAGAAGTTGTTTATAGTAGTCTCTTATTTTTTTAATGTGTACAATCTGTGGTGACAAATACTACACATTAAACATTCATTACTGATATTGTTGGTTTATGTTCTCTCTTTTTCTCATGAAAAGTAGAACTGGAGGTTTATCATTAAAAATTTTTTTTTTTCAAAGACTAGATTTTTACTTAGTTTTCTCTGTTATCGTTCTCTTTTTAATATTATTGATTTCTATTCTTATCTTTATTACTTTCTTTTATTACTTAGTTCTTGCTTTTTGTTTCTTAGTATGAAATCTTACTGGTTTTAGATCTTAGTTCTTTCCTAATAAGTGCATTTAATATAAGTTTTCCACTTACCAGTGCTTTAGCTGCATCCTACAAATTTCTATATACTCTATTTTAATTGTCATATCAGTTCAAAATATTTTGTAAATCTTCTAATTTGGTCCTTTAAATAATTCTGACCCACAAACTATTTTAAAAGTGTTGTTTAATCTCCAAATCAGTTGGATTTAACTTAATATTTATTGTTACTTAGTTCTAATTTAATTCCACTGATGTGAGAGAATACACTTTGTATAACTCAGTTTTTTAACAGCCTTGTTTTATACTCCAAAATATATTGTGTCTCAGTGAATCTACCATGTGTACTTGAGAGAAATATGTATTATTGTTGATAGAAGAGGTACTCTATAAATACAAATATAATTAGATTAAAGTGGTTCATAGTGCTGCTGAGATAATCTGTGTCCTTCCTGAGTTTTTGTCTAGTTGTTCTATCAGTTGATCAAAGAGAGTTGCTAAAATCATCTACAATGATCAAGAAATTATCTCCCTCTAATTCCCTCAATTTTTGACTTAATGTATATTGAGGCTTCATAATGAAGTCCATAGACATGGATAATTATTTCTTCCTGATTAATCTCCTTTATCATTGTTACAAAATGTTATCTGTGGTAATACTCTTTTTATTAAAGTCTGTTTTATCTGATATGAGTGAAGTTACTTCAGCCTTCTTATGCTTTCTGTTACTATTTCATATTTTCTTCACCCACTTACTTTAAATCTGTGTCTTTGTATTTTAAGTGTGGCTTTTATAGCAATGTATAGTTCAGTCTTGCCTTTACCCATTTTTCAATTGCTGTTAATTGGAGTAATAAAATCAATATGGCTTATGTAATTATTGATAAGGATGGATTTAGTTTTACCATTTTCTTATTTGTTTATCCTTTCTGTTTTGTCTGTTTGTTTCTATGTTATCTCTCTCTTGACTTTTTGGGAATATTTTAGTATTTCATTTTAATTTATTACTTGGCTTTTTGGATATGCATCTGTGTCTGTGTGTGTTTTATTTGTTTGTTTCTTTGCTTTATTTTTATTGTTTCCTTTGGGGATTACAATATACGTACCTAACCTTTCACAGTCTACTTAAAATTTCTTTTAGCATTATCTATAGAAAACGTATGTCATCTGTTAGTGACAGATGCTTTTAGTTTTGTTTCATCTCAAAGTGTCTTTAACTCACCTTCATTTCTGAAGGATATTTTCATTAGATGCAGAATTATGCTTTGATAAGGTTTTTTCTTTCTTTTAACACTTAAAGGTGTTATCTTCTGGCTTTGATGGCTTCTGATGAGAAATTAATAATTATTCAAATGATTTTCCTCCTGTAAGTAGCATGTCATTTTTCCCTAAATGCTTCCAAGACTTTACATTTGAATTTTAGCAGTTTGTCTGTAATCTGTCTAGTGTTGTTTTCTTTGAGTTTATTTATTTTTTTGAGTACAGCAAACATTTTTGAATTTTGTCTCTTAAGAAAGTTGTCTTTTATGAAAATATGTCTCTTGTGAAAGTTGGGAAGTGTTCAGCCATTATATCACAAAATATTTTTTTCTACTCCAGTATCTTTCTCTTCGTTTTTTCTAGAACTTCAAATATACATATATTAGACTTTTGATATACCATAGGTTCCTGAGGCTCTGTCCAACATTTTTAGTCCTTTCTGTGTTATTTCCATGATATTTCCTTTTGCTTTTGAGTCCATCCAGTAATTTTTTATTTCAGACATTCAATTTCCAGTTCTAAAATTTCCATTTGGTTCTTTTTTATTTCCTGTTGAGATTTCATATCTTCTAATTAATTTCATGTATGTGATGTTTTTTGTTTTTGACTTCATGGAGCATAGTGTTGCTTTAAAGCCTTTGAAAATTCCAGCATCTTTGTCATTTTGGTGTTGCATTCTTTGCTTTTTTTTTTTTTTTTTTGAGTTATATTTTCCTAGTTCTTTGTATGTCAAGTAATTTTAGATTGTATCTTAGACTCTGCAGTCTGTTATCATCTTCTGTACAATGTTGATATTTTTACATTAGCAGACAGTGAACAAGTGAGATGTGAACCCTAAGTTCTGTCTTGTCTTATGTGGGTGAGGGTTCAAATTTCAGCTCATTTCTTTAAATCATTACTGTGCTTGTTTATGACTACTATAGATATGCTTGATTTGAAAATTATGATGAGATTCGTGTAGATAATTCAAATCTCAGTTTAGTTTTCAAACTTTTTGCTATGCTGATTTGAATTTGCCCACATGTGTGCATTTCAGGGACTAATCCTGTATTAGTGGTTCACATCTCAGTTTTGTTATTAAGGTCTGTGCTATGTTGTTTTGGGCATGTCCCATGTGTGTATGTTCAGGATTTAAGCTAAGGGTTATAAATTAACTTTAAGTTTCCCCATATGCACAATGGAAACTAATTAGCTTGAAAGTGAACTTTAGCTTTAGATTTATTTTTAAATTAGTCAGTATGGATGCTGAGTTGTAGAGGGCTCAGTGATGAAAATGTCAAGAGTAGCCAAAAACAAATTAATAAGGTGTATTTTGAAAAGAGTAAGGAGCATGAGATATATCTGAGTGGGAATATAGCATAGAGGTTAGGAGCATAGGCCATGGAATCAGACCAAACTGGAATTTAATCCCAGATCTCCTACCGTCTAGCTCTGTAATCTTAGGGAAATTACATAGCCTATCTGAGCCTCAGTTTACTCAGCTACAATGGCAAGAATGATTCCTCTCTCACAAGGTTCTCATGAGAATTCCGTATAATTGTGCAAACTGCTTAGCATTGGCCCTGACATATATTGAGATTTCAATATATGGTAAGAAAATAAGGCACACCTGAAACAAGTTTAAATGATGGTAGTGTTATGAGTTAGAAACAATTTTAAAACCAAAATGAGTAACTATATCTGTATGTTTAGTTGCCATATAAATCGTTTGAAAGAGTACTCCTTGTTCTTTTCAAAGGATTATTGTGAGGATCAAATGCAATAATCTGTGGGGAAATGTTTTGATAATTATAGAGAACCATATAAAATGCAAAAGAGTATTGATAACATTCAATTTGATTCGACCTTGTGTGAAGGATCATGAGCAGAAAATACAAAACACAATTGGTTAAAACATCCTGAATAGATTAAAACTAAACTAAGAGAACAGAAAAAATGTTAAAAGTTCAGATCAATTAATAATATGATAATGTCTATAGGACTGTGTGCCTTTAAAATTAAAAGGTAATAATGAGTGCAGTGAAGGAGTTTTTGTAACAAAATGAACCTTTCAGGAGAGAAAGAACAGAAAAGTTACATTACCCAGAGCCTATAACTTTTCTTTTTAGTAGTCTAAAGGAAACATACTTTATTTTCATATCATTTTGCGGGTGGTTCTAAGCTAATTCCTCATTTATTTTTTCATTTGAATACTTTACAACAGCCTTGTCAGGTAGTACAGATAACAATTTCACTTTGTATGAGCAAATTTAGGTTTAAGAATTTAAGTAAAATGCAGAAAATTATCTCAAAATAAGGGCAGATAATGTTTTGCTTATGTTTTCTTCTAAGAGGTTTACAGTGTCTTGTCTTATGTTTAAGTCCTTAAGCCATTTTGAGTTTATTTGTGTGTGTGATGTGAGGGAGTGTTCTAATTTTATTGATGTACATGCAGCTGTCCAGTTATCCCAACACCATTTGCTGAAGAGACTGTCTTTACTCCATTGTATGTTCTTGTCTCCTTTGTCAAAGTTTAATTGACCTGAAGTTTGTGGGTTTATTTCTGGGCTTTCTATTCCATTGATCCATATGTCTGGTTTTATACCTGTACCATGCTGTTTTGATTACTGTAGCTCTGTAGTATTGTCTGAAGTCTGGGAGGGTTATTCCTCAAGCTTTGTTCTTTTTCTTCAGTATTGCTTTGGCAACTCTGGGTCTTTTGTGATTCCATATAAATTTTAGGATTATTTGTTCTCATTCTGTGAAAAATGCCCTGTGTAATTTGATAAGGATTGCATTAAATCTGTAGATTGCTTTGGGTAGTAGGGCCATTTTCTTAGCAATGTTTTCCTAGGGCAGTCTACCCATGCAGTAGAAATAAAAGCAAAAATAAACAAATGGGATCTAATTAAGCTTATAAGCTTTTACACAGCAAAGGAAACCATAAGCAAAACAAAAGGCAGCCTATGAAATGGAAGAAAATATTTGCAAAAGATGAGACTGACAAGGGCTTAATTTCCAGAATCTAAACAGCTCATACAATTAATAAGAAAAGAACAAACAGCCGAATCCAAAAATGGGCAGAAGACCTAAACAAGCAATTCTCCAGTGAAGACATACAAATGGCCAACAGGCACATGAAAAAATGCTCAGTATCACTGATGATCAGAGAAATGCAAATCAGAACTACAATGTGGTATCACCTCATACCAGTCAGAATGGCCATCATTCAAAAGTCCACAAACGGTAACTGCTAGAGAGGCTGTGGAGAAAAGGGAACCAACCTACACTGTTGGGAGGGAATGTAATTTGGTGTAGGCATTATGAAAAACAGTATGGAGATTTCTCAAAAAAGTAAAAATAGACTTAGCAGTCCTACTCTTGGGCATATATCCAGAGGGAACCTTAATTCAAAAAGATACGTGCACCCCAATGTTCATAGCAACACTGTTTGTAATAGCCAAGACATGGAGACAGCCTAAATGTCCATTGACAGATGACTAGGTAAAGAAGCTGTAATATATTTATACAATGGAATACTACTCAGCCATAAAAAATAATAAAATAATTCCATTTGCAGCAACATGGGTGGACCTGGAGATTGTCATGCTAAGTGAAGTAAGCCAGAAAGAGAAAGAAAAATACCATATGATATCACTCATATGTGGAATCTTAAAAAAAAAAAAGACACATGAACTTATTTACAAAATAGAAACAGACTTGCAGACAAAACAAACATGGTTACTAGGGGGGAAGTGAGTGGGAAGGGATAAATTGAGGGTTTGAGATTTACAGATACTAATATATGTAAAATAGATAAACAATAGGTTCATATTGTGTAGCACAGGGAACTATATTCAATATCTTGTAGTAACCTATGGTGAAAAAGAATATGAAAATGAATATATGTATGTTCATGTATGGCTGAAGCATTATGCTGCACACCAGAAATTAACAACATTGTAAACTGACTATACTCCAAAATATATATACGTACATATATACATATATATATACACATATACACAAAAAGAGAAAATAAAAGCAAGCTTTAGAATTAAAAAGATATTCAAAAGCATGCCATCACAAAGAAATGACATTTATTTAAAAGTATTTTTAGACATAAAGTCTTAAATAACCATCATACCAAATCTCAGCATGGAAAAATTATCTTCTTAATCACCACTTTTTAGTATTTTTCTTTACTACAGTTAGCACCAAAATAATAAGCAGTGTTAATGCTTCCCTATTTGCTGTATTAAAACAAATATTTCCTCATTACAATAAATTACTACAGGGAAAAAAAAATAAGCCATGGAGCTGAGATTCCAGCAAGGGTCTTTTGACTCCAAGGGTAGTGCTCCTTCTTCTTCATCAGGAGCTCTCAATGCATATGCCAGTCAGTGAAACTTCCAGACACATTTACAGGTCCAATAGCTTGGCCTTGGTAGGAGAGACTAAGTGAATGTCCAGCTTCTGAGTAGCTGATAGTTAAGTATGTAACTATGCAGCAGCACTGACACATAGTTCCTTCTTATCTGGATTGATACGTAGAATCTCTTAGTACCTTCACTACCCATTACAACCTCCAAAGAAGGAAAACTACAAAGCAAACAAACAAAAAGAATCAGGTGATTCTACCTGGAGACAAACCACAGAATCTTTATATAAGGGCAGAAGTTGTAGGTTGTCACTGTTTGCGACATATGTGGACTAGGCTTCTATTGAAAGATGCTCCCCTTACATCTGACCAGCATGGGATTTGGAGAGGTAGATATAAGTGGATGCAGCTGTCTACAAAAACAGTAACAACAACAACAACAAAAACATGTGGGCATCAGTGTGAGTCTTCTGCTGCCCACTTCTCAGTGCAGCTCAGTGGGGCCAAATGAGCTGTCTAAACAAAGAGCCTGGGATGTGAGAAAATAATAAAATATGTCTGGATCTTATGGGAGGAAGCTGAGATCATATAGCCCCTAGCAAGAGCCCCACTGCCTATTTCAACCAACAATCTTTCCTACAGCTTGTTTCCATGGCTGCAAAGCCTAGCCTGGCCAAATATAAACTTCCCATTGAGACAAATCTCATACCTTTTATGAAAAATGGCTCTCAAATGGTAGGAGATTGTGTGGAGGTGGAGGGGCGGGGGAGTGTGGCTGCTGATGAGGGAAAATTATTTTGGCCAGTGTGGAAGACTTGTGTGTTATGAAGTAGGGTCATTTCAAGAGAGTCAGGTTGATGTAGAGATAATATACAAATGCAAAGTAGAAAGTTAAGAGCAAAGGTAATTTCCATTACAGGACTATTAGAAAGCACATTCATTCATGTAGCTCTCCGTTTATTATAATTTTTCGGTAAGCATACTTTAAAGGTATTTATGGTATTTATGGCATAAATTAATTTTCCAAATACCAATTAAGAATTGCTTTCTGAATTTTTCAGTAAGAATGAACCAGCCCTTCCCTCCAATGCACAAGAGGCTCCTTTGGGCTTTGGCTGTCACCAAATGAGGGGGCCTAAGAACCTCTTAGCACAACTTTACGTGGACTCCAGCATTTTGACTTGTCTCATGTGAACTTTCCCCCAAATCTAGCACAAACAATTAAAAATCTTAATTTTTCTTCTTTGTCTTTTTTTTCCTCACATGATTACCGCTTAATTATGCTCCATTGTCTTTTCTGTGGGGAAATTCTTGACTTTCACTAGGGCTACGGGTTCCATGTCGTCTTCTCCCTTCATAGCATTTACTGTGGTCTAGTAAGCTGAAATTCCTTTTTATTTCTTTAAGCCTCCCTGACATGTTCTTCTTTATTCGTCCGTGGTACTTCCCAAGTCTCACTTCAATAAGACAGCAAAAAAAGGCAGATTATACGAAGATAATTGCCTCCTTCAGCCTCTGGGCCTTATCTGCTTCTCTTCTTGTGACAAAATGTTTCAAAGAACAACAAAAATAAAGGAGGAAACTAAGGAATGTAGGAAGGGAAGAAGTAAGGAAAAGATAATACACAGCCAGGTGAATCTCAGAGAATAGGGAGCTATTCATATAACTCATTCTTCAAATGTCCCCTGACAGCAGAATTTACAGGTTTGGTAATCTTACATCCACATCAGATTACATATTCTGAGAAGTAGGCATAGAGTATCTGAAATTCAGGATTGTTTCTGGTCTTTGGGAGGCCTGGTCTTCTGACAAACATCCAAGCTCAGAAACATTCATCGAGGAAATGTGTTCTAGATAAAGAACACTCACCCATCTTCTAGAAGGGATCTCATCCTGGTGTCCAGAGGAATTCCTAGTAACAAAACCAAGCTCAAAGAAGAGATTAAGGCATTTCTATTTAAAAGGACTAGTGTGTGTTTGAGGATGGGTGGGTGAGAAGAGTGGGATTTGGATGTGAATAAGGGTAATGTACTACAGTGGAAAGGGGAAGGACTTTGAGATCAGGCACATCTGGATTGAGAACCCACTTCTATTATTTACTGGCTGTGATGTAACCTCAGTTTCCTTATCTATAAAATTAGGCAAATGGAATGGAGACAAAAATACAGACCTTAGAGGAGTTAACAATGATTAAATGTAAAGGATAATGACTTGACCAGAACAGTAATGATAGCTGATACTTTAAAAATTCTTTCTGTGTACCAGGCACTACTATACAAACTTCATATTAATTCATTTAATTCCTATGAGAACCCTAAAATGATAACATACTGTTATCATTAACATTTAACAGATGATGAACCTGAAGCTTAGAGTAACTAAGGGGCCAAGAATAATAGAATCTGGATTTGACCCAGAGAGGCAGGTTTCCAAGTTGTTATTGATATAGATATTAAGCACAAGCTTAGTCAGTATTCTCTACAACTGTTCTCTGGCAAGCAAGCAAAATATGTTATTAATATGGTCAAGGAAAAGAAAATAATTAATTGAAATAAAATGAAAAAATACACACTAATGAAATACTTCTGTTTGAACCAGCCTATACAGAGATGTGCCTACAAAGCTGTAAGTCAGTCTTCTATATGCCTTACACATGAAGAAATTCATGTACATCAGGACATTTTATGTTACTTCTGATCGTAATGCCATTTTAGCACATTTCTTTCTTTTGAAACTTCTGCAAAATACATTAATATGAGACAGGAATTCTTAAAATAGACAATGTCACTGAGTTAAACTATAACACTATGTTAATTTAGGATCAGTAAAAAATGTTGCAAATATGCTTTCCTCCCAGGATGCTGGATTTACTGATTCTATGTGTGTGGCGCTTAGGTTATATTGGATGAACAGGTGGGCAGTCCTTCCATTAGACTTTGTAGGAAGGACATCGTCCTGCACTCAATAATGCCTAACTCCCTGATCTTTGGGAAACCAGTTGCCAGTTAGTCAGCATTTGGGCACCTTAGCGCTGTGCTCTCTCTTTTTTAACTCTGAAACTCAAGGCTTGTGCTGACTTCCTACATTTCTCAATTTCACCAAGGAAGAAGGGAAATCATTTTCTCTAGTTCAAATGCTGACAAAATTTGGTAATCCTTCCAGCAGTCACCATTCATTTTAATTTGTAGTGTCAGCATCTCCATAACTTCCTTATTATTTGTTATCATTTCTCTACCCTCTCTTCTCTTTTTATCTTTTCTTTCTCTCTTGCTCTTTCTACAAAGCTAAGAATCACTACTAGTCTCCAGTAGAGGCTTCTTTGAACTTTGCAAGTTATTTTCCTGTTGCCTGGACCCCAGTCTCACCAATGACATTATGTAGGCTCACTGGGCTACATGATGAAGTATTTTCTTGTTCTTTTTTTTTTTTTTTTTTTTCATTCTCTGTGCTTTTCAATCCACTGTGTTATACATCACCACAATCAACCTGACAGAAGCTGTTTGAGGTACAGGGCTGATACAAAGATTTCTCTTCACTGGCCAGATGAAGACTCATTCTTGATATACTCTGAGTTTGGTCCAGTTTCTGACATCAACTCAGTTATCAATAAGTTGTTACAATGGGTGATGCTAGAGAAACTTGTATCTAAGGCAGATGCATCCTGTCTTCTGTTTTATTGCTTTTGCAGTACATTGTGTTAAGAAGGATTGATCAGATGTATCTCAAGTACATAAAAATTCTGCTGCTGAAAAGACTTGTCACTTAGAAACTTTAATAGATAGTTTTAACTTTGTGTGTATAAAATAACTAAATGATATAATTTTACTCATTCTACTCAAGATGGTCTTGGTAAGATGTAATTAAGGAATCATAGCTTGGCTAGTTTGGTAATCCTATTTCACAGAAAAACAATAACAGAAAAGCCAGGCAGTCTATAATTAGAAAGCAGCCAAGTGTAACCTATGGTCTAGGATTCCTGTGTTTGATAACTTCAGGTCAAAGCCCAGACATGTGGACCACCATATGCCTGAATCATGAGTTTTCTGCAGCATTTCTGGTCATTTAATGTAATTAACAAGGTATTTATTTCATGTCTTCAACTACAAAGCATTGTATTACACAGTTGGAGATAGTTACAAAAGATAAGACATGGTCCTTGATCAGAAGACAGAAATATATTAAACACACTTAAAAGCAAGAGTTTGAGACAGAAGCACCAGGAATTCACTTCAAAATTTAGGAAACCCATTAAATAGGGGATCTTTCACGAGACTGTTTACTAAAATGAAATTATTCCACTCTGTTACCTTGCTAGTGTCCCATGGGTAGTAGGACTCTTTACTGAAGTAACATAGCATAGTGATTAGGAACATGGGCTTTTGGCTATGCCTCTTATTGGTTGATGGAGTTTGAACAAGTTACCTATGAAATGAAGAAAATACTAAAATTTGCCAGCATTGTAATGAGGATTAGGGAGGATGACAGTAATGAGTTTAACACAGTGTCAGTATGTAGTAAGCACTCAGTAAATGTTAGCTGTTTTTAAAGTTAGCAGAGGATAAGCTGGCAGAACTATTTCAAGATGTTGTATGTTTTTTCCAAAGTGTAGGATTTGAATTAAAACAGAAAAATGAAATGCCCACCATGAGGTTCAGGAGCACTCACATCATTGGTATTTTCTGTTTCCCAGGATAGGTTTGTGCTAGCCAGGATGCTTCTGCTTGATAAAGGCAGCAGGAGCACCAGGCATCTTTGGGATAACTCAATTCCTATTAGTTATTTTCCTTTCTCCAAAAGAAGTCAGATCTCACAGAGCCATATCATTATCAGTTGGAGAATGATGATACCACAGATTCAAATGCATAAGTGAGGGATACTTTCTGTTAATAAGTAGCTACTGTTTCCTGAGTCTGGCTATTGCATAAAATGAATTCAAGCATTTCTTTCCATTTGTGGTTCACTGGGAAGTGCTGGGACACATATCACAATATATTAAGCAACATCCGTATAGAATATTCAGCAAATATTTATTGAGAACTTGCTAGTTCCAAACTCTGATTGCTTAAGAGTAAGTAATTTGCAGAAAGATCAATTCAAAATAAGGGAAAAATATTAATTTGTAATCTTAGATGTCAAGAATATCTTCAAGTATCTTTGTATATATGCTTGATATTTCATATTTTCATCACTGCTTTTTCCCTTGTAGGGAGTGTCCAACCTGCTAAGATGGAATATACAAAAGCTTTGGTCAAAAATTGGTTTCAAAGTAAATACCAACACTATATGTGTGATCTGGAGCAGAAATCTTAGTTTACTTGGTCCTCAGTTATCTCATCTATAAAATGGGAGAACAATGCCTAACTCATTTAGTTGTTGTGAAGATTGAGTCATAACCATTGACTGGCATCAGGTTGAGTAAACGCTAGTTTAATTTGGCCCCCTTTTCAGTTACACCATCTTTCATAGCACTTATACTGTACCACTGCTATATTCCTCTAATCTTTGCTTAATACTTATGACTGATGCAGACACAGAAACTCAGAAGGGCATTCCATAGCTTTAGGGGGTGCCTGTCAAAGCTGTTCCTAGATTGAGTTTGATGCCTCTGCTGGAAGAATAGATGATAGAAAAATCTCATTCACTTAAGAAAAAATGTGTTACGTACCCACGTTATGCTTGACATTAAGGATACACTTGTAATGTGTCCTCATGAAGCAAGCATGCAATGCTTTAAACAAGGTATATGTGCTAATATGGGGGAAATGTAGGGTACTGTGGAAGTATATAAGAGGCATTCCAAACTCAGTTTGGAGTTCAGAAGTGGGGTGATCAAGGAAATTTTACTAAAAGAGAATGTTAATAAGAATAGTAATGGATGCCATTTATTGAGTGCTTGCAATGGTCACCTCAGCTATTATGAACATTTTGTAGAACCTAACTTTGTTATTCTATACAATATCTTTTATTTTATTGATGAAAGAGCTGAGGTATGGAGATAAAGTAGTTTTTATAATGACACAACTAGTAAATGAGGCATTAGGACCCGATATCTAAATAGAAACTTTAATTAAAATGGAAATTCTGGGAAGAAAGAGAGCAAAGGCTTTCAGGCAGAGGGAATTGCAAGTACAAAGCCCTGGAGACAGCACAAAGAGAAACTGAAGGTCGACAGTGTGGTGGGAGCTAAGAGTGGCATTGGGGGAAAGAGAGGTGGTAAAACCACAGTAGGAGGCAAAGACCAGATACTCAAGAACTGAGTAATCTAGGCAAAGAAGTTCCCATACTTTATTTTGAGTGCCATGGAAATCTAGTGAAGGATTTAAACGTTTGCCAGAAGCAACTTGCATTATAGAAGAAATACTCTGGCTAGAATAGAGAGAAAGAATTGGAGGAATGGAGCCTGGAGTCAAGGAGAACAGTGGGATTTTATTGGAGCAGTTTTGGGGAGAGATGATGATGTGCTGGACTAGGGTAGCAGCAGAAAGGATGAGAGAACTAGATGGGAAGACAACTATTTTAGGTAGTCAAGTCAACAGCAGATGGTGATTAATTGAATGAAGAAGTTGAGTGAGAAAATAGTCAAAAATATCTCACAGGTTCCTGGGCTAAGAAACTAGGTGGACAGAATTTTCATTTGTCAGAAAAGAGAATACCAGAGGAAGGACGGATTACAGAGAAATATTTTCAGTTTAGTTATCTAATTGCACAATTGTCTGTGCAACTCCCAAAGTTAGTTTTAAATGGGGTTTTCAGAAGTGAATTTATCTGCAAGTTTAAAGTCTTTCAGAAAAACCAGTGTGAAGGATTTGCTCATTGATTATTTGTTTTATAAGGGAAATTGCATTATTATAGAGGTTTTCCCTACGTTATCATGGCTATATATTGTGGGGGAATTTCGAGACTGGTTGAAGGCAAAGTGCAGGTTAAAAGCTGTATTTGTTATCCTTGACCTTATTCTATGCAGAGCATAAATGTCCTGATGTCAGTGGGGAAAATCTGACTAAGCAGTGGATTACTGTCTGAACCCCTTTAGTATCTGTGTTGGTTTGCCAGGGCTGCCATAGCACAGTGCCACAGACTGGATAGCTTAAACAGTAGTAACTTATTTTCTTAGTTCTGGAGGTGGGACGTCTGAGATCAAGGTGTTGACAGGGTTGGTTCCTTCTGAGGGCTGTGAAGGAAGGGTCTGTTCCGGGCCTCTCCACCTGGCTGGTAGAGGTCTTCTCCCTGGGTCTCAGGTTGTCTTCCCTCTGCACATGGCTGTGAACAAATTTCCTTTTTTGTAAGGACACCAGTCATGCTGAATTAGGGTCAAACCTAATGACCTTATTTTAACTTTATTTCTTACCACTGAAGACCTTACCTCGAAGTATGGTACATTGAGAGGTACTGTGGGTTAGAGTTTCAACTTACGAAGTTTAGGGCAGGGAAGATACAATTCAACCTATCACAGTATCTTTGGTAAAATGCCCTAAGGAATAACCTGATAATAAAGGATTGATTCAAAGAAAGTAGAGACAGTAGGAGTTCATTCCAGAGATTTCAGAGATGGTACTCACAAGATCCAGCATCTAGACCAGTGGTGACAGCATGCCCATCATTCAGTGCTCGGTGGTGGTGACAGTGCCAACCACATGGCCTAGTTCCAGTTGGTGGTAGAGGTGGTTCACCTGGTAGTTCTTCTGGCTGCTTCCTGCTGCTTGGCCTCCCTTGGTTTCTGCCCATTTTCTTAGCCTAGTTCTCCATCTTTTGTAGGATGCTACAGGCACCAATGCTTTACTTTCTCTGATTCAGTTACTCAGATATGATTTCTCATGTTTCTAACTAAAAACCCTGAAAGCTAAAGAAAGCATCTCAAGATTCTTCTGTATGTTGAATTAAGGCTTACTACTACTTATGGTACAATATAAAGAGAACTGTTTGTAGGGCAGGCAGATCAGGGTTTAAGCCTTGACTCTACTGTTTGCCAGACTCATGGGAAAGTTACTGAAACTAAGCATCAGTTTCCTCATAAGAAAATTTGAAGTCATAATATGTAGTAAATACTAACCATCTGTTGGGCACTCATCAAATTCCAAGTGTCGTTCTGATATTTTCTATACATTAGGTCATTTGCTTCTCATAACAACCCCTTACCATGACTGGTATTATTAATCAGTTTTATAGATGAAGATAATGATGCTATACTATATGTCAGTGACTCCCAAGTGGTTGTTCCAAACCCAAAATCTACCTAGCCTCTGAGCTCCGAACCTAAATACCCGACTGCCTGTATGACATATTGCAAATCTAATATATTAAAAGATGAACTCTCAAGCTCTAATCCTTTTCCAACTCAATAAATGATGACAACCAAGTTTCTCAACTCTAAAACCTTTGTTATTATTGATATGCCTCATTTCTTCACCTCCCCCACTTCCAATCATGAGGAAGTCCTGATTGTATAGCCTCTGTATTAGGTTTCTATTGCTATTCTAACAAATTATGCAGATTTAGCAGCCTAAAACAACATCCTTTCTGCCAGTTCTGAGGTCAGAAGTCCGGCTGCCACATGGCTCAACTGGTTCTCTGCCTAGAGTCTCACAAGGCTAAAATCAAGATGTTGGCAGGGATGAATTTCCTTCTGGAGGGTTCTGAGGGTGAATCTTTGCCTAAGTTCATTAAGATTGTTGGCTGAGTTCAGTTCTTTGTGGCCAACCACCCAGTTTCCTTGGTGGTTGTCAGTGGGAGGGCTGGTCTTTGATCCTAGAGATCAACAGTTATCCCTTCCCATGCCTTCCAGCAACAGTGGCTCCAGTTCCCCCTCATGCTTAACTCTCTGATGGCCTTCTGCTGAATCCCTCCACTGGACACAGTTCTCTGCTTTGAAAGTCTTATGGATAATCCAAGATACTCTTCCTGTATTAAAGTCAGCTGATTAATAACTGTAGTTCCATCTACAGAATCCCATTTTGTCATGTAATGTAGCATATGCATAGGTTTTTAGATCATGTTATGGACTTCTTTGGGAGGCCATTATTCTGCCTACTACAGTAATAAGCAAACATATAAATACCTAATTACACACAGATAATGACAACGTTACATATTGGTTAAGAGTGTAGACTATGGAGCTGGACCCATTGGGTCCTCCCACCTATTGGCTGTCACCTTGAACAAGTTACTTAACCTCTCTGTGCCTCAGTTTCTTCACCTATAAAATGGAACTAATAATAGTACCTACTTCGTAGGATTCTTGGGAAAATTAAATGAGTTACTATATTTAAATTTTTAGAAATATGCCTAGTACATAATAATATATCTGAATATATTTAAGATATATTCTGAAGGTTATAGTAGGCTAAATAATGGCCTCCCAAAGATGTCAATGAGCTAATCTGTGGAACTTTTAAATATGTTACGTTACATGGGGAAAGGGACTTTGCGGATGTAGTTACAGTTACTGACCTTAAAATAGGGAGATTATTTGAATTATCTAGGTGGGTCCAGTTTAATCACATGGGCCCTTAAAAGCAGGTAACTATCTCCAGCGGGAAGCAGAAGACTTCAGAGAGATACGGTATAAGGAGAAGTCAGAGATTCCAAGTGGGAGAAGGACGTGGCATGCCACTGCTGGCTCTGAGACATAGGAGCCTGTGTGCTAGGACTGGAGAGAGACCTAGAGGAGTTAAGGGAGATCCCAGTTGACAGCCAGCAAAGAAATGGGCCTCAGTCCTAAGGTCACAAGCAACTATTTCTGCCAACAATGTGAATGAGCTTGGAAGTAGATTCTTCCCGAAGCCTTTCAACAAAAGCCCTACTGGCTCTTACTGATTTTGATTTTGATTACTATACTCTTGACCTTGAGAATCTAGGAGCCGATAAATCAGCTGAGCCAGCCTGGACTTCTGAACTACAGAACGGTGAGAAATAAGCTGGGTGGGGGGTTTTCTTTTGGAGGAGGGGGGTTGGAGTGTTTTTATTTCTTGTTTTGTATTAAGCCTTAAATTTGTCTTAATTTGTTTTTTCAGCAATAGGAAACTAACACACTTACATAGTAATGTCAGTCTCCCTCATAGTGTGAGTTCTGTAAGTACAGGGACTATGTCTTAGTTCACTACTCTGTCACTGAGACCTGGCACAATTCCTGGAAGAGAATAAGTGCTCAGAAAACTATTTTGTTGGAAAAATGAGGCAACGCAATAACTTGCCTAATGTCATACGATTAGTAAGGGTTTGAACCAGGCCTTGAGCTCCTGCCAGAATACCACACATAACATAATTGTTTCGAACATTGAGAGAGCATATAGAAAGTCTCTGACACATAGTAGACGTTCAGTAGTTGTTACAGCCTCCATTGCCCCTCAGTTATCCTGACCCCAGCTCAGACTCTCTTTGCTGTGTTGCTGGCTGAGAGTAATGTCCCAGTGGGCCTCACTGACACCAAGTACTCTTTCTTCCAAACTATTTCCTACCAGATTAATATTCCACAAACACATTAAGTGAGGTAATGTCTTTGAAAGAGCAGGGCCATCTGTAAAGCCTATATATTGTTACTGTTGTTACCATCGCTTCTGCTTTCATTCCATATCAGATCTGGACTGAGCCACTCTTCTTTGGTGCCAGTCTCACGGCCACATCCCCTGTCTGCTTGTCTTTCTTCTCTGTGTTTCTCAGTATGCACTCATTGTGCAGGCCAAACCGTCCCTTTTCTGTTGGAGAAACATCCATGACTCACTGTTACACTTGGCCTTTGCTTATGCCTTTTGTGTCTTCCCTTTCTAAGTATTGCCCAGGCCCCAGCTTGAAAGCCCACCTCCTTCTCCACAAAGTCTCAACTATACTATCCATCCTTCATCTCCTCTGAATTCCTACAGTACTGAACTCTGATCATGCTCTTTTGCATTTATTTATTTAGTTCTATACTTTGTGTCTTTGATGTGACAGACACTGTGCTAGGCATAAACTATGACATCTGCCCAGTATTTCAGTGGTTTTTAGTTTGTTGATGTGTGTGTGTAAGTCTTGTCTCTCTAACCATATTGTAAACCCCTCACAGAGCCACCTAAGAGGCTGAGCAGTCAAGCTCTGGACTTCAAGAGGCTGCATTCAGATCCTGGCTACCTTGTTCTAGCAGTTTGACCTTGGGCAGCTTCCTTAATTTCTCTAAAACTTAATTCCTTCATCTATAAAATGGAGAGAATAATGGTATACTTCATTGGGTGGTTGTTGTGGGAAGTAAAAGGAGGCAATTCACGTAAAGCTTTTAAAATACTCTCTGGCATGTAAGTGCTCAGTGAGCATTATCCATTGTTATTTTGTATTACTACCTTTACCACCGTTCTATACCTTCTACAACGTTTAGTATAATGCTGAGCACATAATAGGTGTTGGGTAAATACCTTTGACTGACTAATTATTGGAAAGTAAGCTATATTATATGGCTAATCTAGCAGAGAAAAACCAGAGAAAGGGCTCAAAGGAGTATTGACTGAGCTGAGCATTCAGTTGATAGAAACCAGGAAATAATTTAGGAGGTAATGACAGCCACAAATTATTCCATTGTATATAAATCAAACTAAGTAAGGAATAGGGAAATTATAATCATTAGGTAATTGTATTTTTTGAAAATTTTAAATTATTAAATTAATGTGTGCTATTAGTAAAAATGGAATTCCAGCAGTAGGGAAGGGAGGTAATATCACCTCTATCCTCATTCTTCACTATTCCCGCTGCTCAGAAGTACCTACCATGGAAAGTTTCTTAGCTCATTTTCCTTAAGTTTTGTATGTGTTTTTCTGTGTGTGTAGTTAATTGACTTTCCCATCCTCTATTTCTTCATTTTGAGAATTAGTCTAATACAGCTCCTTTGAGTGTTCCAAAAATTTATTAAAGCACACAATATTTTATCCCAGATTAATCTGAGAACAGCGTAACTTTGTAGGCATAGAGGCAAAAGAGCAGTGATATGTCAGAGTACTTGCAAGGTGAATCAGAGATTGATTCTCATAAAGGTATTAACTCTCAAATGTATGCCCTTTGCTAAATCCATTTAAATGATTGCATTGTTCAGAGAGGAAGTTGTAGATGAATTAGCTTTTAAAAATGCTTGTTAAGAAAGAAAATAAATATGTGCATTTATAATCATTCATCACAAAGTCAGTTAGCTTGCCAAATTTAAAGCATGTTGTTTGGTAATCAGAAAAGCTGATGAAAAAATTGAAAAAAATAATTTACAGAATAAGTGAATGAGTAAGCAATTACTGGAGAATAGATAACAAAAGGGTAGATTAGGAAGTAGAGCATGGAGGCCATGCCTGTATGTGCAGGATGAGCTTCTGCAGTGTCAGTCTTGCACTTGCCCTTGTCCTCACCTCTTCTTGCCGTATTTTACTCCCTAGATTCCTGATTTGTGTCTCAGTCTCCTATGATGATGATAATGATGACTGTGGTGATGATGACAGTGATTTAACTTAATGTGTAGTATGAATGGCAGTCTAGAAATTCACATCTGCAAGAAATGTACCTTTATTTTATTCTTCTACATCTGCAACTGAATTTATATTTCAAGTTCCACTTCTTCCAAGGCAATTTGAAATCTCCACAAACTTTCCCCAGGGCTATGTCTGTGTTGTCACATAGTGACAAGGCAGCGGGGTGTAGTATGGCCTTTGGGATTCATCATTCTTTCAACCAAACTTCTATTCTTCTCTGTAGATCAGAGGTTCCTCCTGACACTCCTGAGCCGTCTGGGAATTGAAGAAAAAAAAAAAAAAACAAAGACAAAACACCTCACTGGAGCTCTCTCTCACTCTTTACCATTTCCAAGATGCTATTGGGCACATAGGAGACATTCTATTACACCAGCCCCTATTGGGGCACCTGGGAACACTGTGAACTGTGTTAGACCTCCCAACTTAGGCACAGACTGTGCTGCGCTCAGGGGGAAGCAACAGCCTGTCCAGTCATTCTCACACTTGGAATATCTGACTTCTCTCACCAACATGTCTCTGAAGTCTTCTGTTCCCAGCTGGAGATAGTTCTCTCCTATTAAGGGTTCAAGTGATTAGGCTGGACCCACTTGGATAATCCAAGATCATCTTCCCATTTTAAGATGCATAACCTTACATCTATAATGTCCCCTTTTCCATGTAACATATCATATTCACAAACTCTAGAGATTAGGGCATGGAAATCTTTGGGAGGGTAGTGAACTCTCCAACTTACCACAGCCTCCAATAGATGTCCCAAATATGGTCAAATCAGTCTTTCATTTGGACAGTTACCACGGACTTCAAGTTAGTTTCCCTGTTTTGGTTCTTGCTCTTTTCCAATCCCTTTCCATAGAGCAGTCAGAGCGATCCTCTAAAATTTGTTATTCAAGTCACATCACTTTATAGCTTTCATTGTTCTGACATTTAAGTAGTTTATTCTCACCACAAGGACTCGTGGGACCTGGTGTCCTTTTTCTTCTCTAAGTGCTTTTTGCCCCACTCTACCCCTTTCTCACGGCTGCAGTCACAGTGACCCACTTGTAGTCCCTCAGATATACCAGTATTTTCTCACTCAGAGTCTGTCTATCTGTAATTCTCTGCCTGGGATGCTTCCTCTGCTATCCTGCCCACTCTCTACAGCCTGTCTTCGCTGTCTCTTTTTCTTCTTTCAGTTCTGAGCTTAAAGAATGTTTTTGTGGACCACTCGTTGGAAAATTGGTCCACACCTCTCCGGGATTTCTGTAGTCTCCCTGACTTGGACTATGTCCAGAATGAAGCATAAAAATTCTTCCTTATCAAAAGCCCCACTTTTACTCTAGCTTTTCCTTAAAATTTCCCTTCCCTTCCTACATCAGGAGGCTGGCTAGTCTCCACAGTGGGATGCAGAGCCCTGAGACTTCTGTTTTCTGTGTTCTGCATTTCTATGGGACTTAGGCTTTTGAAAGTCAAGGGGTAATTTTCTTAAATTTATTAGAACCTCCCTTCCCTGATGCAATGGATGACATGGTCCAAATGAGCAAGTAATTAATAAGTTACAGGGTCACAATTCTGATTAAAAATAAATCAGTTAATATTTTAAAATATTTTTCTGACATGATAAATGTAAAAACTTGGAATATAAGTGCTCAGTAAATGGTAGTTATTATGTACCTGTAACTTACCATTGAATGCTAGTTCTTATCTTCAAAGTAGCCTTGCAACATAGATAATATTTATCCCATTTTATTGATGAGTAATCTGTCTTTTTAATAAGATAATGTAATGCTGTTTTCAAAGGCTTCGTATTAGAAAGGGTCATTGTCTTCTCTCTGGCAAAGATGTTGATTTTCTACGTGCTTTGGGTAATTATCTTTCTTGCTCGTTATTGGTCCTAGAACCCTTTTACCCATAAATGACTTTCTCTCTTGAAATTTGAGGAAACACTTTGAATGTCCCCATCTTTTCCCATGTATAGTAATTGTGTGTCGGGGGAGGTACCTATGTTTGATGAAACTGCAGTTCCTTGGCAAATGCTTTATTATAGGTGATCTGAAAGTCCAATCACTATGGAGAATTCAGGGAACTTAAAAGACTTGAATTCAAGGAGCATAGAAAGACATGATGAAGAAGTAATGATTAAGAGGTCATTTATCCAAAAGGGAATTGTGTCCAAAGCTAGGAATCTGGGGTTATCTAGGAGCAAGACTTATTCGGAACTAGAGAGATAAGGAAGGGAGACAAGCTATGACCCTTCTAGGTGCAGAGGTCTTCAGAGGGATGACTCAGGGTGTCCCACTTAGCATCACCCAGACCTCAGAGATACTCCATTGCTTTTATAAGATACTAACCAGGCTAAATTCTCCGAGAGTATTCTTTGGTCCAGACCTTGAGTGATTTACAAGCAGAAACTAGTGAATCTAAACAAAGAATAGTAAGACAGAGAACACCTCACCCTATCTTTACTTCCCTGACATAATTACATGTTTTAGTCCAGCAGAGAGGGATCCAAACCTGCTGTCTGTGGCACAAATGAGAGATAGTCATAGATCTTAACCATTTTTAACTACCAAGTATAGCTGAGTGGGGACTTAAAGATTGATATCTGACTTAAAATATCAAGACAGAAGTAGGTCAAATATATAATAAGTATAGCAAAGTTATTAATGATAAATGAACAAGGCATTATGAATATCTAGTGTAACCAACAAGATGAAGAATTTGGTAACTGAGTATGCCTTACAACAAAGAATTCTTTGGAGACTTGACATCAAATCAATGAATATTTCTGTTTTCTTTTTTTAATTGAAGTATAGTTAACTTACAAGTCTATATTGATTTCAGATGTACAACATAGCAATTCAATATTTTTATAGACTACACTCCATTTAAACTTATAAAATATTGGCTATATTCCCAGTACAGTACATCCTTGTATCTTAGTTATTTTATATTGGTAGTTTGTACCTGTTGATTCCCTTACCCTGTTTTTGCCCTCTCCAAACAAACCACTAGTTTGTTCCCTTTGTCTGTGATTCTGTTTCTCCTTTTTTAGATTCATTTGTTTATTTATTTATTTTTTTTAGATTCCACATATAAACAAAAACACAGTATTTTCTTTCTCTGTTTGACTTCACTAAACATGTGTGGACCTCCAGGTCCATCCATGTTGTTGCAAATGGCATAAATTCATTCTTTTTATGGCTGAGTAATATTCCATCATATACATCTACCACATCTTTATCTGTTTATCTGCTGATAGACACTAGGTTGCTTCCTTATCTTGGCTGTTGCAGATAATACTGCTACGAACATTGGGGTGCATATATCTTTTCAAATTAGTGTTTTTGTCTTCTTTGGATGTATTCTCAGGAGTGGAATTGCTGGATTACATGGCAGTTCTATTTTTAATTTTTTGAGGACCCTTCATACTGTTTTCTATAGTGGCTGCACCAGTTTGCATTCCCATCAACAATGCACTAGGATCTCCTTTCCTCCACATCCTCACCAATATTTATTATTGTCTTTTTGATGGCTGCCATTTTGACAGGTGTGAGGTGATATCTCATTGTAGTTTTGAGCAAATATTTATGTTTTCATAATGTTGAAGTCAGTGTTTTAAAAATAATTTTTAATAAATGTTTTATTTTGGAATAATTTTGATTTGCAGAAATGTTGCAAAGATAGCACAAGGAGTTCCCATGTGTTCCTCACTCATTTTCTCCTAATGTTAATCTTGTATTACCATGACACACTTGTCAAAACCAAGAAACCAATGTTGCTAAGTTATTGTTTCCTGAACTCCAGGGTGGTATTTGAATTTCACCAGTTTTCTCACTAATGTTCTTTTTCTGTCCCAAGATCCAACCCAGGATACTACATTGCTTTGAGAAGCTGCTGGGTTTTAATCTCATCTTTTCTATTTAGAAAGCTAATTACAGCAGACAACCTATTTCTCCATTTTATAAGATGCAGTTTACAGCAGTTTCTACATGTTGCCAGAATTTCTGTTTGAGAAGAGATGCATTCAGCCTGCTGATTGATGGGTTTTGTCTGAAGTTTTCCAAATAACTCTTTCTCCAAGTGAACTGACTGCTTTGGTAGTAGAAAGACAGACTAAGAATGCCAAGAAACTGTCTGAGACAGGTCAGTATACAGCAGTATTACAGATTTAGAGATTTTTATTTTCTGATTAGACGGTGGCTTCTCACTCGGTAACATTCTTCCTAAATCAACACTAACATTGAGGCAGGTTAATAGTTTTCAGTCTAGGGTCAGTAAAAGGAAAAAAAAAACAAACTAAATTTTTGTATTATTATTATGGTTATGTGTTATGATATTTCCTTGGGAGTAAATAATATTTTATTTTAAAATTTTATTTATTTATTTTTGGGGGGAGGTAATTAGTTTTATTTATGTGTTTTAATGGAGGTACTGGAGATTGAACCCAGGACTTCATGCGTGTTGAGCACGCACTCTACCACTAAGCAGTACTCTCCCCACCCTAAATAACATTTTAAATAAATCTGATCAGTCATGTTATTCTCTATTAGGTTCATATTTCCCACAGAATAGTCCTTAAAACATTTCCGCTAACTACTCCTAATGAGACAATCAGACCCGGACCCCTGAGACTTGAGAGGTTGTCATAAGATCCTGCCAAAAGCAAAAAAAAAAAAAAAAAAAAAAAAGCTTCAGAGTCTTCAGCTTTAACTTAAAAATTCATAAAAGTTTTGCATTCTACTCCATAAGTATTTATATTTGTTTTAATATAAAATTGATGTTTTACATTATTTACTAACAAGTCAAAACTGAGTCCTGTTTATCCTGCGCCTTCATAAACCTCCTTTCACACTGATGGTCAGGGATACAGATGTCCCTGTTTGACAAGCAGAGCCTACTAATGAAAGTTTATGCTAGTCAAAGTGTCCCCTATTGTGGCACCAGTTAACCCCTTCAACTAAGCCTTCCTATAAATACCATAATTTCTATGCAGAAGAAAAAGTGTCTGTCCCAAGTCCAGGCCTTAAATCTTCATACTTTTGGACCATTAAATATAAGATTCCTTTTATCTTTGATACCCTCCCCTCTTTCTTCGCTTAACCAACTACTGTGTGTGGTGAAGAGGTTAATGACATAGGCCTTGGAGTCAGAAAGACTAGACAGCTGGATCTGTTGAAGACTAACATTTACCATATGCTCATGATATTTAAAAATTTAGCACTGCTATATCTTAGCCAAATGACCTTGAGCAAAAACTTCGCTAAGCCTTAATCTCCAAATATGTAAATTTGAGGTTTATAATAGTAGCCAACTTTCAGGATTATGATGAGTATTCAATGGTACGATTAGTGTAAAGCATTTAGTTAACTGTATGACCCATAAGAGCTGAATTATTTTAAATTTATTTTAAGACCCAGTTCAAATGTCACTTCTTTTGTGGTCTTTCTCTTGTTTCCTTAGTGATTTTCTTCTTTGGGTTTTCTTGCATTTTTTGTTTAAAAAAATATATGTAAGTTAATGTCACAGGAAAATCATCATAGGCTTTTAAGTAATTAGATTGTGAAATAGCAGGTGCAGCATGTATGTGGGAGATAATGATGTTAACAGTAAAGTATTTTCTTTTGGCAACTCTGTATTTTTCAGATTTTCTTCAATGAATGTGCATTAACTTTATAACCTAAAATAATGAAAACTGTGTCATAGTGTTCTAACCACGCTAAATTTATTTTATCAGAGTAATACATGCATATAATCCTCTTTCTGCTTCCCCCTACCTACTGAATGCTGATCCCCAAAGAATATCATTTTCAAATCTTTTCATTGTTTCTCCCATTACATACCTTCATATTTCTAAATAACTCACATATGTTTGTCCTCAAATTTACCATTTTAAACATCTATTGACTTTCTACTATTGAAGATAAAAGCTTCTCTCTTGTACCACTATCCAGTCCCCCAATATTTCTCTCCATCCTCCCCAGTATAATTATATCACAGGATTTTTCATGAAATCACTCTACAGCATTGTAATTATGACTATGTAAATATAATTCATAGCCGAGCTATGTAGTTTATTCTGTTTATTTTGTACATTTTGGTTCCCTGGAATTAGTAATTACTTCATAATTTGTTTGTGTAAAGATTATGTACCTATTATTGCTTCTTCCCAAATTCTTCCATGAGTCAATTACCTATCAACAGCAAATACATCCAATAGTCTCAATAGGCTCTCTCCTTTTTTTTTTTTTCTTTAAGACATCTGTCCCTGACCCATTGTCCTCTAGCCTCACACAGGACTATTTCCTTTCTAGGCCTCTGTTATGGGCTGAATTGTGTCCCACTAAAATCCACATTGAAGCCCTAACCCCTAGTACCTCTGCATTTGACTATATTTGGAGATAGGTACCTGAAAGAGGTAATTAAGTTAAAATGAGGTCATTAGGATGGGCTATCAAATATATCACCTTTATTTTTTAAATCCCAATTTTTAATGTTTTATAGCTAGTGTTTGTTTTGATTTAGCCACAAATTCACTTTCTTTGCTTTCAGTTGCTTCTTAAAATTATATCTGTGACAAATTTCCTTTTGCCTGAAATAAATCCTTAAGAATTCTTTTTGTATAAGACTATTGATCTTTCAACTTTGTTTATCCGAAATGTCTTTGTTCCACTCTTGGGGTGTGTGTATGTGTGTGTGTGTATGTGTGTGTTTGCGTGTTTGTTTTATCTAAACAATTTATTTGTACTAAAAAAAAAAAAGTTCACCTATTTCTCCCATCTCTCATGTCCCTACCTCTGGCAGCCATCAATCTGTTCTCTATATATGTGAGCTTGGTTCTTTTGTTTTGTTTTGTTTTAAGATTCCACATATAAGAGAGATCATATAATACTTCTGTCTCTTTCTCTCTCTTATTTCACTTAGTGTAATACCCTCAAAGTCTATCCATGTTGTTGCAAATGGCAAGATTTCATTCTTTTTCATGGTTGACTAATATTCCTCTGTATATATACCACAACTTCTTTATCCATTCATCGACTCATGGGCACTTAGGTTACTTTCCTACTTGGACTATTGCACATAATTCTGTAGTGAAAATAGGGGTGCATTTATCTTTTTGAATTAGTGTTTCTGTTTTCTTCAGGTAAATGTCCAGAAGCAAAATTGCTAGATTGTATGGATGTTCTATTTTTAATTTTTTGAGGAACCTCCATTATGTTTTCCATAATGCCTGCACCAATTTGTGTTCCAGCCAACAGTGCTCAAGGATTCCCTTTTCTCCTTGCTAATATTGCTGTTTCTTGTCTTTTTGATAGTAGTCATTTTGTAGGTGAGAGATGATCTCCCATTGTGGTTTGGATTTGCATTTCACTCATGATTAATGATATTGACCATCTTTTCATGTGTCTATTGGCCATCTCTCTGTCTCCTTTGGAAAAACGTCTCTACAGCTCTTCTGCCCAATTTTTAATTGGATGATTTTTTTTTTTTTTTTTTTTGCTATTTACTTGTATGAGGTGGTTTTTTTTTTTTTAATATATTTTGGATATTAGTCCCTTATTAGATACACAGTTTGCAATTGTTTTCTCTCATTCAGTAAATTGCCTTCTCATTTTGTAGATGGTTTCCTTTGCTGCACGGAAGTTTTTTAGTATGATGTAGTCCCACTTATTTTTGCATTTGTTGCTTTTACTTTTGGCATCAGATTAAAAAATTTGTCACCAAAACCTGTGTCAGGGAGCTTACCATCTATGTTTTCTTCTAGGAGTTTTGTGGTTTCAGGTCTTATGTTCCAGTCTTCAATTCATTTTGAGTTAATTTTTGTGTATGGTGTAAGATTTTGTTTGAGTTTCCTATGCATGCGAGTGTGCAGTTTCCCAACACCATTTATTGAGGAGACTGTCCTTTGCCTGTTGTATATTCTCGGCTCCTTGGTCATAAGTTAATTGGTCATATATGCGTGAGTTTATTTCTGGGCTGTCTATTCTGTTCCATTGATCTATGTGTCTGTTTTTATGCCAGTACCATACTTTTTTGATTACTATATATCCATTGATGTAAGTGGAATATTAAAATCCACTATTATTATTGCTCTCTGTTTCTCCCTTTAGTCTGTTAATATTTGCTTTGTATATTTAGGTATTCCTATGTTGGGATATTTACATAAGTATTTGTGAAAGTTACATCCTCTTGTTGGATTGATCTCTATCATTACGTAACACCCATCTTTGTCTCTGTGAATGTGCTTACTTTCCTTGGACTTTATTTATGGGAATTATTTGAGGCCTGGGTTAAAGATGAGTACTACAGCCTTTGCTTTTGCCAAGTGCTGCCAACATACGGACCACTCTAATTTAAATATGTGGCCAGGCTTCATGACAATTAATCTTTCAGTTCCCTGAGATTTTATTGGTTTTGTTTTTGGTTCTAAATTATCCTTATTCTGAAGAGGTTTTTATACTCTCAGGGTCCTAGCTTTAGCAGAGAAGTTTACTCAGCTCCCTGGTTTTGGCAGGCTCTACACTTTGTTCCCTGTCTCTTTCATTCCATGAGCCCATGAGTCAGGTTCCTGGAGTTCAGCAGTTGTCCGTAGAGTGAATTCCATCTGCAGAGCTCTTATTAGTTCTTTGAATTGCTCTTCTTTGTCAGTGCCTAACCTGAGAATATCTTATTTTCCTGATAGCTTATTAATGGTTCAAAATTATTTTTACTATCTTATCCAGGATTTTTAGGATGTTTCAATATGAACGGGTGACCCAGGAAAGTGACCTTCTATGTTACCAATAAGAATAGCCTTGCTGCTGCTCACAGCACAACATGTATCAATTAAAATGTATTGAATGTATTTGCTTGAATTTCTTTCTTCCCCACCAGACTTATAGGTTCTCAAAGACAAAAACTATTGTTCATCTCAGTGCCTGGCTAATAATAGGGACTCAGTACATATTGATTAAATGAATATTAGTAAATTCTACATCAAATCACATTTTATTGTCCTTTATTAATTACTTACGATTGTGGACTTATAATTAGGATAACGTAGAGAAATTCCAGCGTAAAATTTGGTTAGCTGATGATAGAAAGTCAGATATTTTTGGATTTTTGTGTTCCTTTTTCGTGGCATGACCTACAGGAGAAAGTGATTATTAATGTAATTATTAAATTCAGTGTATTACCTCATTTAAGTCTATAAAAATACAAACTAGTTGCTCTCACAGCATAAAAATAAAACAAACAAATAAACCGTGTTACATAACATTGACTTTTAATTGCCTCAATTTTGGGTGGCCTGTTGCTATGGAAATCTCCCCATACTCTCTGCAGATACGAATCACACACTGGGTAGCACTACATCTGCAGTGCTGCAGTGTACCATATGGCAAATTTACTGCAGCCAAAGGAGGCAAGGAAAAATTCTTTCCACAGATGGATTCAATACTTCCAAGGCTGAAGCAGCTGTTAAATAGGCTACGTTGCCTGTTTCTTGGCAATACCATCATTCAAAAAGGCATTTGTCCTGAAAGACTGAATACACAGGTATTGAGCTGGCACTTGGAATGGATTGGAAAAAGGGGCTGCTCTGAGAACAGTTATAGTAGAAAACCTCAAACTTGAATCAGTAAGCACTGCCTCTACCCATCACAGTTGTCTGGTCTCCATCTGAACCAGTTCATTAAGTGTTTATAGAATGCTAATGATTTATAGATCTGTAGCTCTTGGAAGACATCTCAATGTTTGTTTCATAATAATTGTTTAACATATGACAACTGAATGCATGGATGGAAGGATGATATAATTGGGGAATTAACTGATGTATATTGAGTTACAGTTGATGTGAACAGATGATGTCTACCATTTGTTGACCACCACACATGCTAAATCTTTATCAATTGTTCCACATAAATTATTTGATTTTTATTTTTTAACATTCCTACAAAGATAGGTATTGTTCCCATTTTACCTATAAAAACACTTTAAAGATTAATTTGTCTGTCATTTAGTTAACAAATATGTGAAGTTTAGGCTTCACTGTGATTCTGTCTGACCTTAAAGCTTGTTCTCTTGTTACTGTAGGACAAGTTCTCTTTGAGAAGTGTATACGTGGCCGAAGGTCAACACTCTGCTTTAGAGTCAGACTCCCTGGGTCGAAATGTCAGCTACATCTTTTACTGTCTGTGTGACTCCACACTACTTACTTAACTCTCTTATCTTTAGTTTTCCCTCTGTAGATGGAGGTAATGAAAGTACTTACCTAGGAAGATTCTTGAGAGAACTAAATGACCTCTATTGCACAGTCTAGTTAGTGCCTAGTTAAATGCTCAGTAAGTGTGAATTACTATCATTGTTCTCATTCATTTATTTAAAACTATAGCATACTAATTTTGGATATTCAAGGATGAGTAACTTTTTTTTCATTTAGGGCAGCTTAATTCTCAGATTACTAGGGCAGTAGTTTTCAAACTGTGGCTCCCAGGCTGCCAGGATTACCACCAGCTAGGAACTAGTTAGAAAAGCAAATTATTAAGCCTTATCCCAGGTATACTGAATAAGAAACTCTAGAGATGGAGCCAAAATATTTGTGTTTTAACAAGCCCTCCCGTGATTCTGATGTACACGAGTTTGAGAGACATTGGTGTAAGAGAAAAAATGTTGCTTTCCTAGTTTTACCCAAGGCCAACTCTGCCCAAAGGATGCTTTTGGAACTAATCCTGAGACACTGTGATTCTTCTAGAATCAATTCTCACAGCTTCAAATGGATGCTGCAATCACTTTGTTCTCTGAGCCCATCTTATCACTATGATTCTTGATTAATAGTTCATCATTTTGTTTTTACTGCATTTGAAATTATCAATTATTTTATAATGATTTCCTCATTGTGTGGAATGAGATGTAATGCTGTGATTATCACAGCCATTAGAAGACACGGCTGGAATTTCTCCGGAATTGAAGCAGACAGCATCTGAGTTGCCCCTAAAAGCAGGCCAAGTTCTCTCTCCATAAAAAAATTAATATTTGATTAATTTTTTCTGACTGGTAGTTATTTGAATCAACTTTGTAAGGTTTTTTTTCTATTGAAGTTTCACATTCTTAAGTTTTATAAGTAGAAAATGACACATGGCAAACTTTCAGATTAAGCCTGCTTCACTGCAGGAATAAACCTCAATAGAATGTATTTGAGCCTTAGTAAGATTAATTTAACATCATTCTCAAAACTGAAAGTGAATCTATGTATTTTAGATAAGTCAAAAGAGAGGAAATTATGTTAAAATCATTTTTATCAATATTTTTTAACAAATGAGAATGCTTAAATGATCTAAATGGTTCAGCCTCCCTAAATTTTTTAAAGCAATTTAACCTTCCTAAATCTCTTTCCTTAATCTATAAGACTAAAGGGTTATTTAAATTGATTTCTTAGGGTTTTTTTTCCCCTAGCTGTAAGTAAGAATAGTGCAATGAATACATTAAAAGCTTTCATTTGTATGGAGGAGTAGAATGTTTAATTCCATTGAGAGTCTTTCTGGAGTAGACCCTGCTCTGACTAGGTAAAAATTTTAAGCAAGATCTTTTCACAGAAGACAGATTTCCACAAAAGATAGATTTTCGCAAAAACTATCAATTTAGTAGACTTTGTAGCAGTGCCTGGAACTACTGCCATCCAGTAATTATGTAGCAACCCTTGATTTGAGCAGATGGAAAATCTCTGTTAGGTTGAAGGTGTTAATCTGTCTGCCCAGCTGACCCTCAGTATCTTCATCTGATTTATGGGTATATGGTTACCCATCCCATAAAGTTCTTGTAAGGACTTTATGTTGTAAGTGAGAATAAACCTGATGCTTGACTCATACATGGAAGGAGCTCCACATCCATGCTGTTATTGTTCTAGCACAGTAGTTTCTAAACTTTTCCATGTCTCAGAATCACCTGGGAGTGGTGCTTGTTTAAAAATATAGATTCTTCGATCTCATCCCATAGATAAGATAGGTTCACCAAATCTGCGTTTTGCACAAGCTCCACAAGCTCACAAGGTGTTTAGAATATAGCTTATGTGTTAGAGTTTTCCAAAGAAACAGTATCAATAGAAAACAAAACAAAACAAAACAAAAACATATATATATATATATATATATATATATATATATATATATATATATATATATATATATATATATATATATATATATATTTAAAGAGGGAGGTGGAGAGATTGATTTATTTTAAAGAATTGTCTCATACAATTGCTGGAACCAGCATGTCTGAAATCTGTAGGACACACTGGCAGACTGGAAGTTCAAGCAAGAATTGATGTTGCAGTCTTGAGTCTGAATTCTGCAAGCCACAGGTTGGAAATTCAGGGAGGGTTTCTATGTTGTAGTTCTTAGGAGAATTCCTACTTCTTTGGGAAACCTATCTTTGTTCTTAAGGCCTTTAACTGATTAGATGAGACCCATTCACATTATGGAGGGCCATCTAACTTGTTCTAAATCCATTCAGTTAAATGTTAATCACATCTTAAAAACACCTTCACAGCAACATCTGTCTGGGTGTTTGACCAAACAACTGGGCACCATAGTCTAGCCAAGTTGATACATAACATTAAACATCATCATAAACCACACTTAAAGAAAAATTTAAATCCTGTCAGAGGGACGTGTAGATTTCTCTGAGGCTTTAGTCTTCAGTTTGAGAAAGAAAAACACTAAAAAAAAAACAAAAACAAAAAAAAAAACTTGAAAAATCTACTATAGTTTAACAGTTGTAGGTCCCAGGAAAGCTGCTAGCAGTGAAAGAAGAAGGAATGATAAGGCTGGACCAGACATGAAAGATAGAGGGAGAGCTGTATATTTTAGGAATAAATATCAAGACCAATGTTATAACCTTCTGAAGGTTAAACATTATTCAACCTTTGCTTCTCTGTAGCAAGATGCAACTCAAAAGCCCTGGAAGGCTGTAGGAGTGTGGAAAGAATCAGTGAGTGATTTGAGGAGTGTATAGGAGCTGAAATAAGGAAATATATTAATGTATTTACCTTTAATGTTCTAGGTGTTGCTGCTGTTTATGAGAAAAACTAATGCATGCAATGGGGAAAGACAACACAGAAGCTAATTCTAGTACCCAGTCACTGCCCAGGATATAGAGCCAAGATTAGATGGGTCAGATATTGGGAAGAAGCCAAAATAACATTTCCCAGCCCCCATCTTGCAAAAACCATGTGCTGCATCATACAGATTATCTTATTTAGTGCAAACAACTTCTTGTGGCTTTTACAGATGAGAAACTTGAACCCCAAATTCCTCAGGTAAATTACCTAGAGTCATACAGCGTTTTAGTAATAGGTCCATAACAGATCCAGGTCTCTCTGACGTAATGCTCGTTCTCTCTCTGCTTCATCATTCTGCCTCTGGAAAAGAGGGAGGGAATGGGAGTCATGAAGTCATGTGATGTGTCAGACTTGCACAGGCTGCTGTCTACAGTGGGCCTCTTGAAAAGGCCTGGATTCTCCCATTCTGGTCATGCCTGATTCTCTCATAAACTAGCTCAGCCTCATTGCCCTAACTCTTTATGGGGAAGTGGAGGTATCCAGGAACACCTTTGGCCTGGGATCATGGGGGCCTAGATTTGCTATAGGGAAATAGCAAGATTTGGACTGTGAGCTCAGAGCTGGAAGCCAAAAGACTGGACTCTGAGCTGCAAAGTGTCTGAAAGAAAGTCCCCAAGTTGGAAACCTGGACTGAAATCTTGGCAAATAGTCAGAACCAGGGTGTCAATCCCATAGAGTAAGAAGGTATCCAAGTCTGAGTCTGTGGGAAAGAAGTGAGGTTTGCCAAACCAGAACAAGAGGCATAAGAACAAAGAGGAGAGGGAATTCCCTTTTTGATAAGTCTCCTGAGATAGTAAAAACTCACTGAATAGAATCATGCAGGTATACTGTTTTTAGATCTTGTCTCCTCTGTCACTGATAAGCTGTGTGACCTTGAACAAGTTCCTTAGATTCTCTAAGTCAGTTTCTTCATGTGCACAGTGGATTTAAGATTGAATGAACTAATGCATATAAAATATGTAACCTTGTTTCATAAGTGCTCACTAAATTGCAGCTGTTTTTGTTAATCATTATCAACCAAGGTTGGGAAGAGAGCTGTAAGAGATTGGGTACATTAAGTGATTTAAGAGCCACACCAGGCAGCGTGTTCTCCCAGGGGATTCTAGAAAGTACCCTCTTGTCTCTTTCCTTAATGTTAGAGACCACCAGACCACAGAGGATCCATGACATGGATCTCACAGCGCCCTAGTGGGGCAAAGGGCTGGGTGACTGTTGCTGGCATTTGCAGTGCTATAGAGCTAAATGCAGATACCAGCAGACATGTCCTGAAGGGGAGCCAAGGTGGAAGAAATGAAAACTTGATCTTCCATTAGAGGAGTTAAGGAGAAGAATCTAGGATTACAGCCAAAACCAGGAAACTAGAAGAAACAGGAAAGCTGAGAGTGAAGAGAACAGAACATGTATTCAGGAGTTAGCTTAAAATGGATCCCCAAGATGGAGTGCCCACACTGGTAGGGTTTTAAGAGATTCCAGTGAGGGTTTGTTTGGTTTTAGACAAACTGGTTCACTTAATAAACAGTTTAGGAGAGTCAGAAAAGGGGATAACTCTTAAAATCCAGTGTGACTTCTTGAGAGGGCAGTTTTCTTCAAGAACCATGAGCCTGAGTGCAAATGTTAGCTCTTATTTTACAACACGAGATTCTCTGATTCTGGAAGTGGAGAGAGGTCTTTGAAACTATAGACCTCTATCCCAAATCTTAGGAGACTTCTTCCTGGGGGCACAAGCACATGCTGGTGCTCACTCACCCAAAATGTATTCATTTCCTGGGCAGATGAACTAGGAGCTCTGTATCTGATTTGTTCCCCTACTTCCCCGTTCTTGATCACCTGCCTCCTGGAAAGGAAGGAAGAGGAGTCTTAACCTTGAACATGACAAACTGTCTTCACCTGAGGACTGTCACAGTCCTCTGTCAGCATACTGTGCTGCCTTAATGCCTGGATGGATTTTGCAAAGAGCTCGGGAATCTTCCTCCTCATATCCCACCAGAATTTATCGTTTGAAATAAATTCCTCTGAGGTTTCTCAAGTGTTCATTTCTGCTGTTCTTATTGGACTGAGGAAAGGAAATACCATCTGCATTCTCTTAGAATTAGAGTCCCATACAGAAACAATTTTATTTCCTCCATCTTCTATTATGTTACTAATGTGAGGTGGAAGAAGAACTATGGTTTTGGCTATGGGTGGTGAGAAGCACTGGATCTTTTTTTTATAAAAGAGAACATTTTTGCTCAAACTGACATTGTTCATTTTTAGAGTATTTCTTTAGAATGCAGCTTTTAAATTTGTTTCTTATCCATGGGAAAAAAAAAAGAGAATCAGTGTTTCAGTCCCTGTATTCAACAGGAGAATTTGGAATCTGTGACTGGCTATATTCCTCTAATTTGTAAAGGATTAATTCACTGCTGACCTAAATCTTTCACAGTAGCAAAATTGTTTCCAAGCAACCAGAAATTACTGACATGAGATTCATTCTTTCAGCATTTTTCACAAAAGCCAAGAAGCCTATTCTGCTGGTCAGATGAATGGAAGATGATGAGAATCTAGAATACATCCTATGCCTGCACAGTCGGGACCATGCTTTTGGGTCAGAAAAACTTCACACACAGCTCCATTTACTGAGAAACCCCAAAAGACTCTTCATGTTCTTATTCTGATTGAATATCAGTAATAGGTGTACATACAGCAGTTCCCCAACAAAAGCATGCAACTAAATGTCTTCTTCAGTCTTAGGAACTGAAGTTGTGTCTACTTTTCTTCATAGCCTGAATTTTCATATATTTGTAGAGCAGATTAAATGAAACAAAATCATCAGACCAACACACAGGAAGTACTCTATGGAGCTTTGGGGTGATTTAAGCATTCGTGATAGAGGGGTGAGGTCCGCCTAATGGCAAATCAGAACCTCCCCATGGATAACAGGAAACTTTGTATATTTAGCAGAAAAAGGATTTTTTTTTTTTAAGTTTGAGTGACCATCTTCATTTTATAAATGAGAAAAGGACGTTTTTTGCCCAACTTCACTGGTGGTCAAGTTGAGGTCTAGTTCCTAAATACTAAATTGTTGTCTGCTTCATAGTGAATTTCATCCTAACCAATTTGAAGTTCTCTGACAACCGTCAGGTTCATAGTTTGATCTGTGCAGAGCATTGGAGCCAAGCTAATCTGAATTTCTAGGAGGGTACAAAATGTATATATTTTGTATCAGAAATAAATAAAGGAAACTCAGATGGCTCATTTGCAATTACTACCTGAATAAGGTACTATTTGAAATTGTATACATTTCAGTGTCTCCCAGATGTCCATAAACACTCACACATGAGAGGCCTCCAGTAAATTTCTTACATTTTATGAATCTTAGGTATAAAATAGGACTTAATGTATAAAATAGGAGTAATATATATTTAGAGTAGGTGTTGCTAAAAGTTTAAAAACAGATTAAACAGTACAATCCCTGGTGCCTTTTCCTTTTCTCAGAAGTTTAAAAAGCAATAAAATGTGGTAAAAACAAAGTCTTGATTAAGACAACCAAAAATGATGGAATAACTGTGTATGTAGAGCCAGAGAATAAGAAAAAGAAAATTTCACAGAGGAGATGAGACCAGCAGCCCCTAAAAGGTTCCATAGCAAAGAAAGTGGTAAATGGAGTGAGCATTCCCAAAAGAGAGCCTAGCACTCAAGAAAGTATAGACCATGAAGTTCTTGGGAATAGAGGCTGAAAATATGCATGAAGAGGTAACAAGAGGCCAATTACTGAATTTGGTCTTTTTTTCTATATTCAACATTATATCATTGAAAAATTTAAGCAGCTGGGTGTGTGATGCTATTTGCACTTCAGAAAGAAAGATTTATGAATAGATACTACTTACTATCTCCATCTGTGCTCAGAACTTTGCCCTTGCCACAGCGGAAAGAATATGACCATTGGGTGACAGAATTATTTATAACAAAGGCACAGCTAGGACTAGAGTTCCTCCAGCTTTATGATTATTGCCTAGCTTAAAATAAAATCTGAGTTCTATTTGCAGTGTAAATTTCCTCTGTATCTATATAATAATAGGCAATCTAAATTTTTCAGAAGTTTTGATATATTGATGAAAAAATATGTTTTTTTCTACTCTTTTTACATGTCTGAGAAGTGACAGAATTTGGGGAGAATTGAAAGGCATACAATTTAAATAGCATCTTATTCAGGCAATTTCAATCAATATTGAATTATCTTTATTGTTTTTAAATAAAGTAGAGATACAATATGTGGAAATTGATAAATACATCTTTTCTGGTTCATAAAGAATAGGAAAAGCTTGAGAAAAAGGAAACAACATTATAATAAAAGTAACTTTATTTTCAGGACTTAGTGTCTAAATCGTTAAGCAGATGACAAGAAGTGGAGAACAAAAGGACAGGAATAATAAAACTACCTTTGGGAATAGGTCATTTACCTTCTCAAAACTTTTTTTTTTCCCCCAGAACTTGCACAATAGTTAATTTCTATTCCTCTGAAAGTTCTCTTAAAAACAAAAGTACTGTCATTGGGCTTCTGAAAATGGAAAGATTGCCCAGATTGAGGCAAGATTTTCTGTCTTTTCCCATGTGAATGTATGTCTTGATTTGTTATCAGTAAGTCCTAGTTCACACCAGTTCTTCATCAAGGCTGTGCAGAGTCATAATAAGCAGGAATCTGAGGTCATGACTTGCCCAGTGTTGCTAGAGACACAGCTTAGCAGAACCCTGCAGCCCTGGCCCAAGAGCAAGAATGCTTAGTGTCTATCACCCTTGAAGTTCCTTTTGTTTTGTTTTTTTTTTTTTAACTTGCAGGTTTAAGTGTGAAGATTCTTTTATAGTTTGAGCAAAAACAATCCTTTGTTAGGATTTCTTGGTAAATCTTTTACATCTTCTTACTTTCAAAATATCTGAATCCTTATGTTTTAGATGTGGTTCTTGTGAATTTGTATAACTGACTTTTATCCAATTTAGAATTGTTTTTCATTAAGTTATATCTTTAACTCCCAGTTACATTAAATGAAATTCACTCACATACATGGTTTTAAACCCACATAAACCTTATTGTCTGCTTTCTGTTTGTCATTCCAACTCTAGTTTTTTTCCCTCTTTATCTTGACCCTTGTCTGATTGATTACTTTTGGCAATTCCAGTTCCCTCCCTCTACCTGTTTAGAGGTTATAGACCTCATATCTATTATTCTCATGATTACTCTTTAGCATGCATCTTTAGTTTATTAAAGTCTAGTATTAATTGGTATCTTTCTCCCTAAAATTATGCAAAGAGCTTACAACATTTTAACTCTATCATTCCTTCTGATGGATATGATATTACTGTCATGTATTTTAATTATACATGTATAAGTGAATATATTAAATCGTCATGTTTCATGTATTTATACATGTCTATATAGATCAGTTCTACAAATTTGATATTTTATACTCAATTTTCATTTAGATTTACTCACCATTCTTATTACTTCATTTGCTCTTTTTCTCTCCTGTATTTCTGTGTTCTCTCCTGGTATAATATCCCTACTGCTTCTGCTGCATGTTTAAAGGTTCTCTTATAGTGGATCTACTGAAGATAAACTGTCTCGTATTTTTGTTATCTTACAATGTGTTTATTTTACCTTCATCCATGAGGAATGTGTGCACTGTGCACTGGGAATAGGTTTTTAGATTGTCCGTTACTTCCTTCTAGTGTGATAAAGATATAATTCCACTGCTTTGTGCTTCCAGCATCACATTTGAGAAGTTAGCTGTTAGTTTAGTTGCTCCTTCAAAAGTAATTTGGCTGATCTTAAGATTTTTCTCATTTTTGGATTTCTAAAATTTCGTTATGATGTTTTCAGCTATGAATTTCTTTCATTTATCCTGCTTTGGATTCTTTGGGCTCTGAGATCTCTAGATTGATGTTTTCGATCAAAATTAGATTTTCTCAGCCAATATGTTCCATTGCCTCTCTCCTGTCCTTCTGAGGCTTTAGTTAAAAGTATGTTGGACTTTGCCAATGTTACTTCAAAATTTTCAAAGTATTCTCTTAATTTATGCTGGATAGTTCTCCTGACGTATTTTCTAGTTCAGTAGTTCTCTCTTCAGCTGGTTCAATCTGTTAGAAACCTAGCCACTGAGTTTCTAATTTAGACTATTATGTTTTATTCAGTTCTACAGTTTCATTGTGTGTTTGTGTGTGTGTGTTTAGTTAAGCTATGTCACTTTTTATAGTTTGCAATTCCCTACTAAGATTTTTGTGCTTGGCTTTTATCTTCTTGAACATATACATATACCCTGTGAATGACAGTTCTAATACCAGAAGTTCTTGTAGATCTGTTTCTGTTGTCTAGTGTTTCTTCTGGAATTTGCTTATGGAGTTTTGCCTCTTTTTGTGTCCTTTTATTTTTTACTGTGTGCTGCTGGATATTTATTTGGAATAAAACCCATAATTTGTAGAAATAATTTGGCACCTAGGATGTGGTTGTCTCCTTCCACAAAGAATTTGCATTTTATTCTGCCAAGTGCTTCAGACACTAGAAACCTAGGACACTCTTGAACAAAGTTTAAGGTTTGACGTTTTCTATACTACACAAATGACTCAGTGCAAGGGTTGATTTACTTACAGGACACACTTAAGTTCCAGATTAAAATGCGTTGGTTTATCAGAGTTCCAAACTCTGATAAGTTTAGGGGTTTAGTCCTGCAAGCCTGCAAAAAGCACAGCACATCTACCCAGCTGCTTCACTGGATCTATAAATACTCCAAGGGCAAAAATAACTCTATCAGTCAGAGTCCAGTCAAGACATAAACTACCATAAAGTTCTTTTAACAGAAAGAATTTATTATAAAGAATTGATAACCAGCTATAGAGAACCAAAGGGCTATGAGGATGCAAGTATTTACCACCCCTAGTGCTGGGGAAACAAGGAGAAGAGAATGAAATTACTAAATTTAAAAGCTTGAAGGAGGTAATGCAGACCTATGAAAAGGGGCCCTAGTTTGCTGGTGCTGCTATCTCTGAGCAGACAAAATGGGATTAGATCTGCTGGTATAGGAAAACTGCAGTGTGGACCAAACTGCCTCCAGGGTCAAGAACCACTGCTATGGTTACACTCATAGGAACAGGAAGAAAACAGGAAGACAGATATCTTTTTTCTTCCTCCAGCCTTTCTGTCTCCCTTTCACATAACCTATTGGCAGAGCCTAATGGAGATCAGCTGTCAAATGAATAGTGTGTTTGGAAGAGTCCCAGCTGTAGAGACATATTTCCCCAGTGTCTCGTCCTTTCCTGGATCTTAGTGTGGAAATAACAGTGCATTTTGTTAGCTCTTTGGACTTTGACGTAAATGTCTTTTATTTGTCTCAAATATCTAGTCAGCCATCAGTGAAGTGGAATGCCTGACTGTCTTGCAACATTATGGAATTGAAGACAATGTACTAAGTTTTAGTAGCACATTCTTTATTCTTTTATTTTTCTCTTTGAATCTTTGATCCAAGAAGTTTGGTGCAACATTGACTAATAAACAATAAGATGTTTATTGTCTTGATTGAAATATTTTGCTGTATCTCTGCCACTTTCATAACTTTTTTCACTTATATCTGCTGGTATTATTTTTTTGTATTTTTTAACAGAAAAATATGCAAAAAACTTTGATACAAATAATATAGAAAATAAATGATCTGGGTATTTTTCCAGATTTCTTGCATTGATATGACAGCATGTCATGCAGTTTGTATTTTATAAAGAAAAATTACTTTTGTCAAAGAAGATGTTCATAACTATATGAAAATTTATCAGTTATCATTCTTTAACTGTTCTTTTACTTGTTTTGATGGTTAATTTTATGTGCTGATTTGGCTGGGCCCTGGTGCCCAGTACTTGGTCACACACTAGTCTAGATTGCTATGAAGGTGTTTTTAATATTTAAGTCAGTAGACTTTGAATAAAGCAAATTACTCTGTAATGGAGGTAGAGCTCATCCAATCAATTGAAGGCCTTACAAAAAAAAAAAAAAAAAAAAAACAACTTAGGTCCCCAAGGAAGAAGGAATTATGCCTCCAGACTGCCTTTTAGACTTGAACTGCAACATCGACTCTTCCCTGGGTCTCCAGCCTGTTGACCTGCCTTGCAGATTTCAGAATAGCCAACCCCCACTATCATGTGAGCCAGTTTCTTAAAATAAATATACACACATCCTACTGGTTTTGTTTCTCTAGAGGAGCCTGACTAATACACTTGCCCATCACTCCCACTAAAATATGACACTTTTAAATGCAGGGATTATATCTTTCTTCTCAGGTATCTGCTGCAATATTGGCACCTAGAGAGAGTTCAATAAAAATTTGTCAAATTAATAAATGATAGTTATTAAAGTCCCTAAGCATTTAGCTACCAGGCCAAAATGAAATACATAATATCTTCTAAAGTGAAAATGATGAGGAGAATAAAGAAATAAAATACACCATTTTATGTGACTTTTATATGTAGCTGTGATTATGTATGTATACATGTATGTGTATGTATACATGTATGTATATGTGTATATATAAACAAATGATTAATGGATGGAAGGAAGGGAGGAAGCCGATGGAAGGAAGAGAGAAATGGAGGAAAAAAGGAAGAATTCTGAATGTTAGTAAGCAAGCTTTTTCACACTCTGGATACACCAATGATTCTTTGCCACCATTTATTTAGAAAGTACTTAGAAAATGAGAGGTACTTCATTTACTGCCCTCTGAGGGAGGGCATATACCTCTTAGAATACAGAGTTAAAATGTTGACAGTGAATTTCAAAATAGGCTCTTAAAACTCATCAAGGCAAGAACAACCTTGAAAACAGAGTTTTCATTGAAGGCTGAGATCTTTGAGAGATAAAAGACTTCATGCATTTAAACTCAAAGCGGAAAGTTTGAAAATAAAAATAATAAATTTGAGAAAAATTATGAAGATTGTAAGAAAATTTTCATTATACAAGATGAAGAGATAAAATATTTTTTTCCATTGAGGAAGCACTTCTTTTTCACATATACACAAAACAAAGCAAAACAGTAAATGATTTACAAATCATGGATAGAAAGTTCATGGTCTTTAACCCCTAACTCTCAAAGGGAAATGATAGCATCCTCAGATAAGCTCTGGAAGTCACCTTGAGAGAGGCATTCTTGACTCCCTTCCCAGGCAGAAAGCCCTGCAGAGAAGCTGTTTGCTTGGTGCAGCTAAGTAGGGAAGAGCAGAATAGTCCGAGTGGGCTACCTTGGCAAATGAGCCTAAGAGCATCAGCAGAGTTTAAATCCTCACAGCACTGTTTAAAGGTTTTCTGTGACTCAGGAGAGCAGTGCAAATGCTGCAGCTATGCAGACGAAAGGATGTGGACCTGTTGACCAGTGGCCATGGTGAAACCAGGATGACCTCAGCAGGGCCAGTGTGTGCAAGCAAATGATCAAAGATCAGTGCTGAAAGCATAAAAGGTATTAAACACTCACAGGGGACAGAAGACAGAAATGGACCAGTTGTCTCAAAACAATGCTAGGATACTGCATACACCCACTCCATCTCCCTACGCCAGCATTTAGATCACCCATTGGAAAGAGATGGAAAAGTAAAGACATAAAAACAGGAAGGAAACCCCTGAACTAGACTGAACATTTTCCTAAAGATCAAGATATCTGGAAATGACTACATTTACCTGGAAGTAAATAGATCAAGAAGTTTGCTGTGTATCAGAGGGAGAGTTAAGCACGAGCTGTCTCAGTTGCAGAACAGTAAAGGAAGTCATAGTTTGGTCACCTGAGTTGCATTACTGTGAAAAATTCATGTTTGGCCTGTACATGTGTGGAAATGATACATTCACTCAGTCACGATGTATAAGGCAGCTGTCAGATCAAAGACAGAGGAGAGCTCTCAGAGGGCAGACCCCCCAGAGGGTCCAGAGGACAGAGCATCAAGCTGCAGAGGGTTGTTCTCAGATCTTGCATCCTCAGGAAGTTCGCTTTGCTGAGTTTTTACTTGCTTGGGACAAATGACCCCTTTATTCCTTCTGTTTTTTTCCCTTTCAGAATGGCAATGTCCATCCTATGCCTGTCTCACCATTTTGGAAGCAGGTACTGTTTTCTAGTTTCATATATTTGTGTAAAGAAGAATTTTGCTTCAAGATGTGTCACATCCAGAATTCTACCCACACCTGATTTAGGCAATAAAATTGGAAGCTTTAAGTTAATACTGAAATGAGATTTGGAGTTTATCATTAATGCTGGAATGGGTTAATATTTTTGGAGATACTGAGATGGGATGAATGTATTTTGCACATTGGATGTATATGAACTTGGGGGATAGTCAGAGGGTCAATTGTACTGGATTGAATGGTGTCCCCCAAAATTTCATGTCTACCCAGAACCTCAGAAAGTGACTATATTTGGAAATACAGTCTTTGCATATGTAGTTAGTTAAAATGAAATCTAAATCCAGTATGACTGGTGTCCTTATAAGGAGAGAGACACAGAAATACAGATACACACACAAAGGGAAGATGGCCATGTAAAGACAGAGGCTAGAATTGGGCTGATGCAGCTGAAAGTCAAGGAATGCCAGGCATTGCTGGCAACCACCGAAAGAGGAAAGAGGCAAGGAAGGATTCTTACCTAGAGCCTTCAGCCCTGACAACACCTTGATTTCAAAATTCTAACATGTTAGAATGAATTTCTGTTGTTTAAAGCCACCCAGGTTGTGACGATCTGTCAAGGCAGCCATAGGAAACTAATACAGCTACTAAACATGTACAGGTTTTTGTATGAACATAAGTTTCCATTTTCTTGGGTAAACACATAGACCTGGAATTGCTAAGTTATATTTTCAGTGTATGTTTAACTTTGTAAAAAAAAAACTGACAGTTTTTCAGAGAGGTTATATTCTTTTACATTCCCAGCAGCTTTGTATGAAAGTCTGTTTCTCCACTTCCTTTCCAGCACTCTTATTATTTTAGTCATTTTAATTTTAGCAATTTAAATGGATGTGTAGTGATATCCCATTGTGATTTAAGTTTGTATCTCTGTGATAACTAATGATGTTGAGCATCTTTTCATGTGCTTATTTTATATTTGCATATCTTCCTTGGTGAAGTATTTAATTAAATATTTTCTTCTTTTCTTTCTTTTTTATTTTTTGAGTAAAAGTAGATTTATGCAGAGAAATACATACTCCTTAGAGTGCAGGCTGCCTCTTAAGGCAAGGGAGCGAGAGGCCACGAGGCATGGGAATCGGTGTTCAGAGTAGTTCTGCACTCTGTAGACAGAGTGTGGTCCATCTTACTCAGCAGGGAGAGAGGCCTCTTCATTTTTTTAAATTAGGTTGTTTGTCTTCTTAATATAGACTTGTGTTGTTTAGGTTTTCAAAATACAAACCCTTTGTCAGGTAAAATATTTTCTCTCTGAGGCTTCCCTTTTCATTTCCCTTATAATATCTTTCAAAGAGCAAAAGGTTTTAGTTTTGACAGAGTCCACTTTTTTTTCCTCTCTTTTGATTCATGTTCTTTTGACCTGAAAAAGCTTGCCTACTCCAAGGCCACAGAAAATTTCTATTACATTTTCTTCTGGAGCTTTATAGATTTAGATTTTAATTTGGGGTCTAAAAACCTTTTTTTTTTTTTTTTTTGTCAATTTTCATGTGCAGTGTGAGGTGGCTAAAGTGCTTTTTTCCCCTATTACTTACCCATTAGCTTGATTTAACCAGACTTTAGTAAAGCTTCTTTCCTCCCCCACAAACCCCTGAACTTTGGCTTACCCTGGACTTATGCAAGCAGTAGGTACAGAACATCCTCCCTTAATGGCTTCTTATAATCAGCTGACCACAGAGGAAACCTCTTTTGGTTGTTGTTAAACTGCTTCCAATCATGCCATCTGGCACCCCTGCTCATTTGCCCCATTCACCTGAAAAGTTCCTTCTAGCCCTGCCAACCTCCCCCTATAAAAGAAAAGCCTGTCTTTGTTTGATTTTGAGATGACTGTAGATCTTATGGCCAAGCTACATATTGGTGCTCCACTTGACAGCGGAGCCTGGCCTTCCAGCCCAGATACCAGATATGTGGATGGAAATGTGTGGATCCTCCAGCCTAGTCCATCATCCAGAAAGTACCAGTGAGTGACCTCCATTTATGGGATTGATGCCACATGACTTAACAGAAACACCCAGGAAAGCTCTGTCAAATTCCTAACCTAAAAAATTGTGAGAGGTAATAAAAATGATTTTTCTTTTACACCAAATGGATTACACAGCAATAGATAAGTGGAACAGACTTGAAAGGGTTTTATGATGGGGAATAGCGTGATCACATTTGCACTATAAAAACATCACTGGAACTGTGAAATAGATAATAGGTTAGAGGTCACAAAGGTCAAGAAGAAAGATTTTATTATAAGGAGATATTGGGTCCTTGGAACTGGAGGAGTGGCATAGAATTTGGCATGTATGTCTTCACTCAGTATTCAAGAAAAAGAATATCTAGTCAAAAAGGTACACACTTTATTTTAAGCTTTTTGTTGTTGTGTTGCCAAATTGTCTGCCAGAAGATTGTGCCAGTTTATTCCTTTATCATCTCCTGGCCAATATCAGTATATTAACATTACAAAACTTGATTTGGGGCCAATTGCACAAGGAAATCTAAAATTTAATTTTAATTAGTGTTTTATTAATTACTATTTATGTTCATCTTGGTTTTTTTATATTTATTGTGCTGCTGTTTGTTAATATATTTTCCTTTTTTGGAGGGATGGTAGAGTCTGTTGTTCTTTTTTTCTTAATTGATTTTATGTGTTTGTAGTAATAAGCTTTAATCTGTTATATTTCCAGTAAATATGCTGGCCTCCTATCTTTAATTTTTGTTTAGAATTTGTTGATGTACAGATGGCTTTTACTGTTTACTAGAGAACTTTGTTTCCCTTTTTCCTTTAAGAGATCTTTTACTACTTAAGATTTAAAGTTGTTTCCCATTCATAATCAGATAATATTCACCCATATTCCATTTGTATCATTTCCTGTTTTGCTTTCATCTCTTTATTCCATTTGTAATTGACTTTATTTTGTAGAATGATTAGCAAAAATTGCTCTTTGCCAAGTGAACAACCATTATTTTCATAACTATTGCTTAAATTATTTCAAACAACTTCTTGTTGATAATACTGAATATTGTATATTCAGGATCTGCTCTGTAACTACTTCCACTGACTTGCCTGTTGACTCTTGTTGATTATTTTATTTTAATAATTGTGACTTCATAGGAAATGTTTACACTGGTAAAGCAATAGCATCCCCCCCATGCACACACTCTTATTTTTGGAAGTTTTTAGTAATATTCATTTATTTTTTCAGATTAATTTTAGAACCACTTTGATAGTGTCCCCCCAAATTCTTCAAATGTGTATTGCTGGGCATCAGAATTACAAATTAATTTCAAAAGAATTGATGTATTTTAGTATTTTTAAAAAAGGTTATTCCTCCATCTATACAAATCTTATTTTCATCGTGTATAAATTTTGTAAAGAAAAAGTTATTTTCTGCTAGGGATTATCAGCCAAGATGGCCATTATGTTCACCATAACATTTCACAAGTATGACGTTATTCATGTCTGATTGTGGAATCAGAGTGATGCTGACCTAATAGAATGACTTTGGAAGCACTCCTTCCTCTGCATTTTTTGATTAAGCTCTAGAAACATAGGTGTTATATCTTCTTCATATTTTTGCTGAAGTTTACCTGTGAAGCCATCTGGTCCTGAACTTTTGTTTTTTGGGAGTTTTGTTTTGTTTTGTTTTGTTTTGTATTACTGATTCAATTTGGTAATCAGTAATCAGTCTGTTCATATTTTCTGTTTCTTCCTGATTCAGACTTGAGGGATTGTGTATTCGTAGGAATTGCCCGTTTCTCCTCAGTTGTCTGTTTTATTGGCATATATTTTTTTGTTGATTTCTCCTGATCCTTTGCATTTCTTTGGTGTCAATTGTAACTCCTTTTTTATTTCAAATTTTATTTACTTGGGTCGTATTTCTTTTTGTTGTTGAGTCTGGCTAAAGGTTTATCAATTTTATTATCTTTTTCAAAGAACCAGCTCTTAGTTTCATCTGTCCTTTCTATTATTTTTTAAATCTCTATTACATTTATTTTTGCTCTAATTTTTATGATTTCTTTCCTTTTGCTAACTTTTTGTTTTGCTTGTTCTTCTTCTAGTTCCTTTAGGTGTAAAGTTAGGTTGTTTACATGAGATTATTCTTGTTTCCTGAGGTAGGCTTGTACTGCTATAACCTTCCTCTTAGAACTGCTTTTGCTGCATCCCATACATTTTTGATTATTGTGTTTTTGTTTTCATTTGTCTCCAAGTTTTTTTTTAATTTTCTGTTTCTTCACTGACCCATTAGTTTTTCAGTAGCATATTGTTTAGCCTCCACGTGTTTATATTTCCTGCAGTTATTTTTTATAATTGATTTCTAGTCTCTTAGCATTGTGGTTGAAAGTGTGCTTATCTTTCCAATGCAGGACCCCCACGCTGGGGAGCCTGATGTAGGGCTCAGACCCCTCTCTCCTTGAGGAGAACCTCTGCAGTTGTGATTATCTTCCCATTTGTGGTTCACCTACCTGAGGGTGTGGGTCTTGACTATACTGCATCTCCACCCCTCCTACCTGTCTCATTGTGGTTCCTTCTTTATATCTTTACCTGTAGATCTTTTCTGTTTGTTCTCATTGATAGTTGCTCTGTAAATAGTAATTTTGGTATGCCAGTGGGAAGAGATGAGCTCAGGGTCTTCCTCCTCCACCATCTTGGCTCCTTCAGAACTTTTATGCAATTGAAAATTTATATTTACCTTATGATGTTATAATTAATGTCTATTTACATCTAAACGGAATTGGTAGATTCATGAAGACAGTAATTGGAAGTGTTGATATAAAACAAATAGACTGCCAGTTAGTCTCCAGCAATTACTACTCCTCATCACTAGTCACAATTCTTGAATCATGAATACTATCATTTTGTCACTATACCAACAGTTTAATGCATATACAGTGGTGAGAAGTAGTAATTTTAGAGTCTCTGGTGTTTAGTTTGAGCCAAGTGTTCTTTTTTTGTTGAATCAACAATTATTAAATTTTAAGTCTTGTTTTTCCTTTTCTGAGGCCAATTGTTGTGCTTCTATAGACAGTTTTTCCAAGATTTCATTTGAGGAAATACTCCTTTGCACCATGACAGAGGTCTGGTTGCTGATGGACCCTTTATGGGCAGTGTTCTTCAAGGAAATGTTGCCAAGGTGATTTCCCTCAGCTTCCAGGGAGTCAAGTTTAGAATGCCCCAGAACCTTCATAGTAGCTAGTGTGGCAGGTAAAAGTATTGCATCCAGTAATTTCTAAACATAGGGGACATTTAAAATTTTATTTCCACTAAAAGTAGAGAAGCCACATTGCCCTCACAACAGCCCCAAATCATGAGCTATTCTGAAAGCATGTCTACTATCAGTACAAATGCTGGCAGTTTTGTCCTTGACAAAAATATAAGTCTGTGTAAGAGTATGTAATTCAACCTGATGGACCAAGGTAGCCATCGGTGAAGATGCTGCCTCAACATCGAAAGGACGGCAGCAGCCTACTCAGCACAGTACCTGCCATCATCACCTTTTAAATAAGCACCATCAGTGACCCATAGGAAGTCCACATTACCTAAAGGTGCTGCTTGTAGATCATCCCAAGGAGTCAGAAGGTGGTCCATTGACATTAAGCAGTCCTGAGCAACTTCATTGGTGATGAAGAGGAAGAGAGTAGCTGGGTTAATGTTTTTAAAATTTAAAAGAGTTCTGTGAGGAACAGTAAACAAAAGGACTTCATAGGAATTGATGTGGCTGACTGAGAAACGTCGAGTGCAATGAGAATGCAGGACAGCTTGTAGTGTGTGAGATACAAAAATGGTCACAGGGGATCCTTCAACAGTTTTTTGGGGCCTTAGCTAAAAAAGCAGGGACCTTAATGGCTCTAAAGCAACGGATATCCCCATGACACAGGATCTGTTTTCTGACTATAATACCCTATGGTTTGATGGTGGTTCCCTTGTGGTTGGCTGAGTACTCTAAGGGCATTCTCTTCCTTTTCATATGCAAACAGCAAAAAAAGCATCTGATAATTGGGATTCCCAAGGGCAGGTGGATGCATCATACTCTCCTTTAAGATCTTAAAAGCTGTGTCATCTGGTTCTTCCTATAAAATTCGGTCAGGGTTGTTTAGTAAAATAAGCAAAGATTTGGCTGTAAGAGAAATTTGGACTTCAGTTTTGGCAATAACCAACTAACTTGAGAATACCTCGCAGCTGGCCCTTAGTTTTGAATTTGGGGAAACTTGGGACACTATGAAGTCTATCTGGATGTAGTTGTCCTTGTTCTGATGTCAGGTGCCCTAAATATCAAACCTGGGTTTGGGCAAACTAAAATTTTTCTTTGGTGATCTTATGTCCCTGTAAGGCTGAAAGCTTTAACCAGTGGATGCTGTCTTCCTGTGAGGAGGCTTGAGGAGACCAAGGAAGTAAATTATTTACGTATTGCAACAAAGTAGAACCTCTAGGGAATTTATATCATCCAGACCAGCCTTCGGGATTTTTGAGAAATAAGGACTCTGAGTAAAACCCTGAGGCATTACCATGCAGATGAATTGTTTCTGTTCCCAAGGAAAGGTATCGGCTGGCTTCATCAGCTGTAAAACTAAAAAATACACTGCATTAGTCAAATACAATTTAAAAAATTTGCTTTCAGTGAGAATGAATGTTACTGACATATGAAGGTTGGGAACAACAGGATGTAGAGGGCCAACAATGTTTTTTATTGCTTAGAGGTCCTGGACAAACCTCCAGTCTTGACCCTTAAATTTTCACCTGTAAAATGAGAGTATTACAAGGACAAATACAAGGAATATTGAGTCCTTGAGGCTTGTAATCTTCTATTATGAGCTTAATGTCTTAAAGGGCTTCTTCACCTTGAGGATATTGATTAATTCTAGGAAGAGTTTTTGAGGGATCTATTTGAATCTTGATAGGAGGTCCACTATGACTTTTGCCAGTATCAGTCGGAGATTTTGCCCATAAGGAGGGTAGTAACTGATTGAATAGGCACAAATGATCAACGTTTCCAGAGTCAGCTCTAGTACCATCAGAGATAAAACACATAAAAATCTCAAAGGGTCATTTAATTCACCTGGTTGGTTACTTTGATAACTACTATCAAATTCTAGAATTATTTCCCCTTTTGGGAGAAAGAAGTTCCGGCATGATACTTCTCTGTGAAGTATCGGCCTAATAAGTGGGTAGGAGCAGCCCCCTTCTGGTCTCCTGACTATTTAATTGAGGTTTCTGTTTATTAATTTTTTTTTTTTTTTTTACTGAAGTTGTTTTCTCTATCACCTCTATTACCTATATCAGGTACATTGACAATACTCAATAACTATTTGTGGAATTTCATGAGTGATTTGCATTTCTTAATGTCAGCTAGATATAATCTCAAGTTGAAAACTACTGACATTATAGAAAAATTAAATCACTTATATAACCATTTAATAAATATTTCTAAATTCTAGAGTAGGTATAATGTAGCATCTCTGTGTTGTCTTGCATATTTCAAAGTGCCAGATACTTAGAATCACAAACTAAAAATATCATTTAACTAAAATCAAACAATCCATTTGCACCCTCACAGCCACCTTCTCTTGACCTTTTCAGTAACATTTCCTTCTGCCCCTGTAATGAGTTAAAAGCCTATACATTTTCCCAGTTGTTTCTCACAAAAATTTCACGTGTTCAAATGACTTTCCTTTCTCTCAATGTTATTTTTATTCATTACACCATTGTACGTCTACCATAAGAGGTTAATGAGATAGCATGGGAAAGCATAAAAATAGCTGAAGATGGAGGAAGAAGGTTTAGGTCCGGATAGCCACCTGATGGTTTTGTGAACAAGAAAGAGATACTAATAGTTCTGAATATGAATTCTCATAAGTGAAGTACAGCAATGTTCATAACATTGTTGCTGGAAAGATTAAATGTGAAAATGAATATGAAAGTTTTTGTTAATTATAATTTACTATGTTAGTGCCAATTATTATTGTGATCTTAGAGGAAAGGTGAACACTTAGATTGGGATGATTTACCCACTGTAAGAAATCCACTTAATTGCTTAAGATGTACACTCAACAACTCTAGTTGCTTGTGATTGTGATTTTTCATGTAGTTAGAACCTTTGTGTGTATGTCATCTCATCATGAACTATTGCATTTGTCAAATAAGCCCAAGATCATCAGGTGTCCCTCTCCCAATATTATCTTTAGGACATAGGGCAGGTATCAAAAGGAAAAAAAACTAGCATTAAAGTAAAAGTTTATTGTATTAATTTAGTTACAGAAATGAGGCACAAGTATATCCTTTGTTAGTGTGAAAATGACTAAATCACATTACTCTTGGAAGGCGAGCAAATAAGGGCAGAATGTGTTCATTACCAGTACCTCTCAAAGACACTTTAAGATGAAGAGGGGAGATACAGGGAACATTTAGCTGGAATCATTGAGAGGTTTAACTTTAGACTGGTTCAGAAAGTAGTCTGACCTCCAATTTTGTGAGTTGTGAGATGCAGGTATTTAGAAACAGGAACATGTCAGAAATCAGAAATTCTGGGAATCCAGGAAGTTTTGTTACAGCAATGGTCTGTATTAGCCAGAATTCTGGCACAATTCTAACTCTTGGTAGATCCAGTTGGGCCAAGATCTGTCCTGTGGCTGATTACCTACCTGCTTGCTCAATTTTAGTTTTACAGTAGCTGAGAGCAGCCTCTCTTTGATCCACTTAACTGTGGAATAAAAACCACTATTGTAGGAAGAGTCATGTGAAAGCCTCTGAAACTGCTTACCATCACCCCCACTCACTACCACACCAACCAAGATAGGAAGTTAGAAACAATACCTTATCCTAGGAGGAATGGCAGAGATTAGTGACATTTTCAAAGAGTTAAAGAATAATATCTACCATTTTTTTCCCAAGCTTTACTGAGATATAATTGAATTGAAGTACATCACTGTAAGTTAATACAGCATAATGATTTGACTTACATTTATTGTGAAATGATTACTGCAGTAAGTGTGGTTAGCATCCATCATCTCATTTAGATACAACAGAAAGAGAAAGCAAAAAAAGGAAGAAGACAAAATTTTTTTCCCTTATGATAAGAACTCATGGCATTTACTTTCTTAACATCTTTTATATATATCATACAGCAGTGTCATATTACATCATTCCTGGTAGTTGTTTATCTTGTAACTGGAAGTTTGTACCTTTTGACCACTTTTCTTCAATTCCCAGTCCTTCCCATTCCCCAGCCTCTGGTAACCACAAATCTGATCCTTTTTTTTTGATAAGTTTTTTGTTTTGTTTTGTTTTTTACATTCCATGTCTAAGTGAAATCATACAGTATTTGTCTTTCTCAGTCTGACTTATTTCACTTAGCATAATTCCCTCAAGGTTCATCCATTTTGTTGCAAATGGCAGGATTTTCTCATTTTTTAAGGCTGAGTAATATTCTATTGTGTATATATATGTATATATACCACAATTTCTTTATCCATCCATCCATCAGTGTCACTTTGGTTGTTTCCACATCTTGACTATTGTAAATAATGCTGCTATGAACATGGGGCTGCAAATATTTCAAGTTAGTGTTTTCATTTCCTTTGTATATATTCCCAGAAATGGAATTGTTGGATCATATGGTAGTCCTAGTTTTGTTTTGTGTTTGGAGATCCTCCATAGTATTTTCCATAGTAGCTGCACCAGTTTACAATTCCACCAGCAGTACACGAAGGTTCTCTTTTCTCCACGTCCTTGCCAGCATTTGTCATTTCTCATCTTTTTGATGATGGCCATTGTAACAGGCATGAGGTGGTATCTCTCTGTGGATTTGATTTCCATTTCTCTAGTGGGTAGTTGCCATATAATAAACTTGTACAGCCTTTGAAAACCCAGGTGAATTATGCTCGATCATGGAGGAGTGCTGTGAACTTCACGGCCCAGTCTCACCAGCGGAGCTGGGTGTGGTCTGTGTACTGGCGCAGATCAGCGCAGCCTCTGGTGCTTGATATGCAGCTGTTCACCTGGGAAGTGTATTCTTGAATATCCTTCACTGGGGAGGAAACTGATTCAGCTCTGCCAGGGAAGAGACCAACGCTAAGCCCTCATTACTGAACAATTTCTTGAGGAGCCCAAACAGCCAAGTGGACACTTGAGTACATCAGACCTTTTCCACTCGAACTTAACCCTTACTGAATTGAAACCTGGTAAGTAATTTAACCTTACCAGCATGGAAACACTCTCTAGATATGTATGTGTCTGTCTTGCCCACAGTAACGTTGCCAGAACCATTATCTGAGGGCTTAAGAGATGTTTCATCTGTCGTTATGGTCAGCAGAGGAGGTGAAACCCATAAACAGGCAGCATAACAGAACAGTATAAGGGCATTAATGCTCAAAAGTGCCAGCTCAGGCTTGGAGATTGCACTCCAGGAAATAGCACATGCAATAATCTGTGTCCATGGTACTATGTCTCTAATGGTTAGAAAACATAGTTCCAGGCACCAAGGGCTGGAAGGGGTATTAGCAATGATCATTGTCATTCCAGGTGATCCACTCGCAGAATTTTGTTTTCTGTCTCCGAAATACTTGCTCTGCCAGATTAAAGACCAAGTTCCCGGTGGGTAAATGCTTCCAACAAGGATGCAGTAAGGGCTCCTCTGAACTTGAAATTGTGACAACAGCCTGGTCACTTTGAGCTCTTAGTATCCATGTACCAAAAGGCAAACAGTTACTTACATGAGGGATAGCTGACTGATTACCATGATGAGCTGCTGCTGCAAAATGGAACAGGAGAGGAATGAGTATACCTGGAGTCCAGGAGGTTTACTGAGATGTCTGCTTATCTTCTGTGCCCAGTGATGAATGGACAGTTGTTGCAAATAAGCCCTGACAAAAGCAAAGCAATTAAGGGCTATGATCACTTGAGAATGTAGGCCTGGATCACCTCACCAGATAAATTACCCAGGCCTACTAAAGTACTGACCAGGGGAGAGCAGTATCTAGAACAGGTGGCAGAGGAGGGGATGGTGAGCACCAGGCGTATCCATGTGAACTGCTGCAGCCATGGGGACTATGGCTTGTTTTATCTCCAAGTCTGCTCACATTGTCTCTGCAGAGATTGTGGCTGCCCACCATCTAGAAGGGGCTTCTGCAATAGACAGGACTTGAACGAGGGCACAAGTAGGTCTGAGTGGTGCAAGGGGTGAAATACAGCAAAGGCCTCTTATGTGCTGTTAGACATCATCCCAGCTACACTTCTCATTCCAGCCATGGCTGCTTCAACTAGTTCAGCACAAGCTCCAGCCAGCTTCCTGCAATTACAAACTGACTCCTCAGGCTTATGCTGCTTACCTCGCTTCATCCCGCAGTCACAAGGCAGGTAACCTGTGAGAGCCACCTGATGCCTGTGCACGCACAGACCAGAAATACAGAACACTTAACAACCTACAAGGGGACCGTTTTACTATTGGGAAATAGAAGCCAATGGACAAATGCTTTTCCTTTGTGCCCGACAGACAGTTCTGAGATGTATTTTGTACTGCTTCTCAGATCATCTTCAATCAAGCAACGAGCCAGTAATACATGTCTGTCCTGATTGTTACTCCTTTCCTGCTTTGCTTTCCTGTCTCTCAACTCTGCTGCTGGAATCACACTCCTCAGTAAAGTGCTCCAACGTAAACCTATCCTAGGCTCTGCTTCTTGGGGAGCCCAGTCTAAGACGCTCTGTGAGAAAGCTATGATTAGACCTGCAGTCCAGATCATAAATTTGTGGCTTACCTAGAGTCTCATAGCTGGTGATGGTCTGAGCCATCATCTTAGCCATCACCCTATGTTTTGACTCCAAATTGTTACATTTAACCCTTGTAGTCTCTACACCAGATCACTTCTCAGTGAAGTTGGTAAATTCAATGGCTATTAAAGCTAGGACTTAGATAGGACATTGTCAGTTCTCGTGATTATGACTTTAATGTTTTCTCTTTTATTCTAGTGTAGTCAGAGGCAGAGAAACATGAAAGAAAATAGCAGATTTCTCTATTTTAACCAACAATATGGGAGAGGAATGCTGTTGACTTAAGGCAGCCCTGTTTCCCAGTACTTGTGAAGGGTGAAGTGTCTTATATAGACCCTTAGCATCACAGTGTCAGAGTTTGTGAAAAATGATTCATTCTTGCCTCCACTTTTAAAAACAAGATACTGAGGCCTGGAGAGATTAAGTTCCTTGTCTAATTTCACAAGCTCATTAGTGGCAAATATTTAAATTGTGACTAGATAATCTAAAGGATGGAGTAATTATGCTTTTGGTAAGTTTAAATACAGGTCTATAGAGGAATCTGGGATTTTCAACAAGGCCTCATGAGAGTCCTTCCAACAGTGTACTTCTGTGATTCTAAGTATGCATCACATCCAATGAATTAATTATGCCACATGATATTTTCCCAGTGCAATACAGATGGCTTCATCATATAATTTTAGGCTGTGGTTAGAGATGATTCACTGGCATTTTAAAGGCACTGTTGCAATTGTTCCCCAGAAGAAACTCGAAAAGGATACTTCAAATTGCTATGTATTGAAAATGTATTACTTATCTAGTGACAAGTCACTTTGCATCTGAAAGTGTCCATATGGAACAGGATTCTTGCAGGCTGGGTCAGAGATGCACACCTGATATATACAGCCAAACTGCTCTTCTGAGAGTGAGCTGCAGTGGGCATGCCTGTGCATCAAGGTCTAGAAGCCTGTCTTGTACTTCATGCCAGCATGGGTCAGAGCTGAATGACAGAACCCACTGACAGAAGGTCCTGGAAACTCTTGAGTCAGAAGGATAGCTAGAGCACATTGTCAAAATACAACGACCATTTAAAATGTGATTCTTGAATCCCTCCCACAGGCTCCCTGACAGACAGACAGCTAGGCTCTCGCTGAACTCCTCCTCCCACCAGCTGAATTAAATACTGAATCTGCTGCTGTCAAGGTTAAAGTAAACCTTCCTCTATTTACTGAACATTACTTTTGCCTATAGAATTATCTTTGACATTCAATTCATTCAACAAATATTTTTCAAACACAGTATACGTTAGGCTCATGTTAGTGGGGATATGAAGATGACTGCATGTTTATGTATACCTTGCTTTATCCAAAAGGTATTTGAGGCTTATGTAACCAAATAGCACATAAATGTCTCCCTCAGAAATCTCTCACTATGGAACAAATACCAAAATGTAAAGCAGTAATTACTGTAAGTATTATGATAGAAGTGCTTAGAGAGACAGCCTATCTACCTGCATGGTCAAGGAAGGCTTCCTGGAGATGGGATGCCTGAGTAAGCTGAGCACTTGAAGATTGGTGGGATTACTTAGATATTAAAGGGGGAAATATCCTTGCAGACAAAGCAGCGTATGCAAAGGCAGAGAATGCATGATATAGTCAAGAAGAAGCAACCAACTTGGGAAGACTGGTGTGAGATTCCCATAAGGGAGGTGTGATTAATGAGGCTGGGCAAGCAGAAAAGGCCAAGTGATAGTACGTCCTGTAAAAGTTTAGACTTTATCCTAAAATCTATGGAGGGTGGCAGAGGGGTTTTCAGTAGGGTAGTGATGTGTTGAGATCAATCACTGAACAGTTTGACAGACTAATCATTATAGCATTTTTTAAACTAGGTTTTATCTTCTGCAGGTCTCACCATACAAGTCCTGCTAGTAAGTAGAATAAGTGGAAACTTTCCCTGCTATAGAGCTGAAGGGAAGTCCATGGGAATTATAGCTCCCCATTGTCTTCCCTCTACATCAGAGTATATTTCCTATTTCAGACAGAAAGGAGGTGCAAATAGGCAATAATAAGCAATTATACTTCCAATACTTTTCACAGATGATTATGTTCTTTCCAGCCTTCCTGCATCTGTTTCCTACCCCATGTCCCCAGCTGTCTCATCTGTACTCTGTCTATACATTTCTCAACCCAGTCATCTGTCACCTCTCCTTTGTGCATCTAACCAGTCTCTTTCTTCTCTGTCTTTCATCCACAGCCCCTAGTAGAGGTTTTAGTACCTTCCCAGTCCTAGGGCTACCTTTACAGCACTTAACCTCTTGGAAAATTGCGTTGGTTGGTCTAGATCACTGTTTCAAAGGTGGATTCATATGCTGTCTGATGCTGTTCCATAATTTAATTTAAAACTGATCCTTAGGAAAATGGAGAAAAAAAGACTGAGGAATTTGTGATCTTGTTTTGTTGTGTTTTGTTTGCCTTTGGATCTCAGGTGACAAAAATGAATTATTGATAATTACTATGATTATGTAAAAATCGTAATTATTACTGTAATTACTGGTGTGTGACACATTCCCATCATTGGTCCATGTATAACCCTTGTTTGCTTGCTTGTTTGTAACAACAGAATCCAATAAATACCGGCATACCTCGTATCCAACATGGAAATAGAGCATTGACCATAACTTAAATCTATATGTGTAATTCCCCTTTATCTCATTCTCATGCCTCCCCTCATCTGAGATATCTTATTATCAGTCTTTAAATAATTATATACACAGGTACACATATATGCACATAAACTTTTATATATAATCCTAAAATCTTATAATAAATTTTACTTCATAAATAATGTATCTTTGGGTTTGTAATCTTTTCAGAATTTTTACCACCCAGTCTTTTATTAAGATCCATATTTTTTGCATGCGGCTGTTCTTCACTTACCCTAACTACTGTGTATAATGTAATTACATGAACATACCACGTATTTATTTATCCATTCTCCTGTAGATGGCCATCTGGATTGTTTCCCAGTGACTTCTAGAATGAACAGGACTCCTTGAACACTTCTGTACATGTTTCCTGGTGTATATGGACAAGAGTCATTCTCAGACAAAAACCTAGAGGTAGACTTGCTGGATAGTAGAGTATGCATGTTTTCCATACAGATTAATGCATTCAGTTTAAAGGACTCTCTTATTCTTAGCCTGTGCTCTTTTATGGTGGTAAATGCCCTTTTTAATTAAATGATACTAATTATAGATGGCACTTGTTGCTTTTAAAAAAAATTATCTACTATGGGCAGTTACTCACCTGAGTCTGCCTGCTCTCCCCTTGAGTGTGTACTGTCACTTAATAAATCCTCACTTTTTTTCTTGAAAACAAAAATATCTGCTTTCAGTGAAATTAACAACCTCAAATTTTATTGGGAAGTTTTACTCTTCTATGAAATTCAAAAAAGTCTGGGGAACTCAAGACTAGATCAAATCCAAGAGAAAGGGTGAATTTTATCCACATCTGTGGAATAGTCATAATCACAGTGCTTATCTTACTGGACTATTGTGATGATTAATGGGCTAAATATATGATAAGCACTGTCATACAGTAATTATTCAGTAGACCACAACCTCCTGGCACTGTGGTTTCAGAGGCTGACTTCTAAATTCCTGGGATTATTAAGCAGGTTTTGTTGTGCTTGCTGCAGCATTCAGAAGCCTCTCTTAGCCCAAAAAAGCACCATTTATTTCATGGAATTCACTTCTTGCCTTTGTCTGTTCAACAAACATCACAACACTCAGGAGATGAAGTTAACCCTTGCTTGTAGTGATGCCCTTCATTTTGAGGTAATTCTGTTGTATTTATTTTGACAACATGGAGGAAGCAAGGTCACAGCACAGCAGGCATCTTGAATTGAATTGCCTCTGACCCTAGGTCTTTGCTCCACTTCACAGTTTCCTTTCCATGAGGATGCAAACACCAGAGCTAGTCAAATGGGGAGCAGTAGCAGATACTGGAAGAAAAAAGAGGGAAGAAGCTGCTGGTTTCATTAAAGAGAAATGAGCTTTTCTCCAGTCATGAAGCCAAGAGGCATCCCCCAGGGAGCTCTGATGTAGTCTTCCCTGGCTGGGCACTGGAGTCTGATGGGCACTGAGATGAATTTAACTTCATATAGGAAATAATTATGGATAATGGAGATCCCACGGCACCCAGATTTTATTCCCATTCACAGATCAAACCCATCAGTTACACAGCCAGTTGTTATTTAAATAACCCAACAAAATACTTATTATTCTATAACTTCAGTAGCTCTTACCATTTGTTTACATACCAAAAGAGGATTTTTGCCACTTGTTAATAGTTGGTTCTTTGTAAGTGTAACTTAAGACAGAGATCCATGTTGACGCTAAGGTATCTGTACGAGGACAGGAAGGGAAACTAACATAGCAGGTGAAAGTGTCTCAAAGGCAAACTTCTGTAATTCAAAAACCAGTATGTTCTTTGCACATATTATGTGCCAAGCCCTGTACTGGATATTGAGGATACAAACATGAGTAAGACATTCTTTCCTTTCATGAATTTATGGCTGATGGGGGAGGTAGACTACTTACCAGACAATTACAGCACAGCTGCTAATTATAAAAACACTGTGGACAAGTGCAGGGAACACAGAGGGGCAGCTAACTCACTGAGGATGGGCAGGGAGCCGTCGTGTGGATAAGGTGCCATGGAGGTAGGACGTTAAAGCACTGGTGGGGTAGTTCCAGGTGGAGGAGGAATTCCTGAGAGAGGAAACCATTTGAGCAGAAGCATGGAGCTGAGAAAATTCAAGATATATTCCAAGATCAAAGCCCTCTTCCCAGGTCCCAGGACTCGATGCTGTTTCCCTGCTCGTTTCCTTCCTGCCATGCTCTGCAAGAGTACAGATTAAGAGCATCAGATTATGCACATAAAGTGCACAGTTGCCTGGCACATAGACACTGGCCAGTAAATGGTGATTATCATTAGAATGAGTCTACTGATGCACAACCCCTCTCTCTGCCCAATTTAACTGCATTTTTATATCGGGTAATCCAGATTTTGCAAGTTGTAGGCTCAATGAAATACCATAATTTCTGTGAAAGAACTTTATTTACCTGTATGAGATGCCAGTCAGGGAAAATAGTATTTGTGTCAGGCTTTGGAGATAAGAAATGATAATCTGCTACAAAACTGATAGTATGGGGGTGATTCAATACAGTCAGCCCTGGTATCTGTGGATTTCACATTGAAATCCACTGTTGGTTGAATCCACTGATGCAAAACCTGCAGATATGGAGGGCTAGCAGTGTTCATTGTACTATACCACTTTATGTAAGGGGCTGGAGCATCCTCAGATTTTGGTATCCTCGGGGGCTCCTGGAACCAATCCCCCATGGATACTGAGGGATGACTGTTCCTGCTTTAAAGTGATTGTAACTGGATGGAAAGTTAAATATAAAAAACCTACACTCTGCCTGGATCATGCCAGATCCAGGGAAAGATGCAGGTATCTGAAGGTATGCCAGGGTTGGAGGTGGTAATGACGACAATGATGATGATAGCTATTGTTTATTGAACACTTACTACCTGATAGGTATTTTTCTGAGAGGGTTAAGTGTATCATCTCATTTGATCCTCACCATAAATCTATGAGGCTGATATTCTTGTAATTATTATTACATTCATTTACAGGTTAAGAAACTGAAAGGGTAAAATAATTTCTCCAACATCACAAATCTTTTAAATTATTAGAGACCAGGATTTGGGCCTTGATGTATCTGGTCCAGAGCTAGGTCTTAACTTACCTATATGATATTAATAATAGCTGCCATCATTCACTGAACTTACAGTAAGTAGCACTTAGGCAAAAGCCTGGTGAATAACTAGTATACCCACTTTATAAGGATAAGGAAATTTAGCTTCAGAGAAGTTAAGTGATTTGTGGTAGAATTAGAAACCAGCCCAGGTCTGCCAGACTGGAAAGCCTGTGTGTTTTCTATTGCTCCACAATGCCTCTCATAATGAATCCATGATGGTCTTCTAGAGTTGACTAATAAGCTCAAAGACAACCTGCAGAATCCTCCAAATAAGGGTTTACCCTGGGTATTTGAAATATCCTGATCAATGCAGTTTCTGCCTGTCTTCCACACCAGCATTTGAAAAGCACAACTCTACTGTAGCATCACCAGACAAGCATCTCTCTCCAGCTACCCAGGTCAGAACACTTGGAAACTGGCTTCCCTTAGGACAAGCATCTCAGATCAGGGCTTTGAGACTCTAAATGATGTTCTTATCAGTGCCATTTGTTTCTTCTTTCCATCATGAATTTCGTTAGATAACTTCACTCACTTTCTTGAATCCATCTCCTACTGCTGACTAAACTCCAAATATTGAGCTTCAGATTCAGGACAAGAGAAACCTGCCCTTCAAGCAGTCTCCTTAAGTCTGGGCTGTCAAGTGTTTCAGTTTAACTGGGGAGAGAAGGGAAGATTGCATACAGGATCCAGGACTTCCTTTTTCTGTTTCTCAGAGAACTTAGGGATCTTTCCAAGCCTGTAACAAAGTATGACTCAAATCTAAGGTGAAGTAAGTTTTAGCTATTACTACCTAAATTGGGAAGCCCCCAAACCCTAATCTCTAATCACAATTGTCATTAAAGTTAATTTCTACTTTCCTCAGCTCTGCTCGTTGAGCATAGGGTTGACCCCATAACCTCATTTTAGCGTAGCTTAATGAACTGTAATTTTTCTGCAGCTCCCTGTGATGTGTGTGTATGTGCACATATCTATTTGATGCAGAGGCTGGAGATAAATAGATTTCTCTTCATTGTGAGCAACTTGAGGGTAAGGACACGGTATCATTAATCTTTGACCATGATATCCCCACAAGGTTTAGCCTTAGAAATGTTCAAGAAATATTTGCAGAATTAATATGACCAAGGTGTAAAGTAATTCTGTTCCCAGCAGAAGAAAAGACACATGTCAAAATCTGTTTTAAAAAATGTTTTTCATTAGACTTGTGACAGAAAATCATCACAAATCTAACACTGCCTGAAATTATTGCTTCCGTATTTACTAAACATTACCTAAACATTGATCGAGCACTAGCATAAGTCAAGCATATAGCAAAGGTGACTAAGAGCCACCTCTTAAAGGTCTTGCAGTCTTTTAGGGGAGATAGCCCCCTAACACATAAATCTTGTAAAGCAAGGTAGGTGCCTGCAATTTGAGGTGTGTGAGGATGCTGTGGGGCATGGCTTGCAGTAGGAGAGTCAGAAAGCACTTCAGAAAGGCTGGAGAGTGGAGGAAGAACATATTGGACAAAAGAAGCGTGCAAAGAATGCAGCATGTTCCAAGAACGTCAAACATTAAGTCATTGGCATAGAGATCGTGGAGGAAGAAGAGGAGATTGAGGTCAGATTTTAAAGGTTTTGAATACCATTAGAGGAGTCTAAAATGTTTCTTCTGTGGTCAGTGATTATGAACCTTTTTTTTTTTTTTTTGACTGCATGTTTGCACCTTCTTCCCATGGGCATAGCCAGGGTGATGGAAATCCCCAATGACCTGGTATTCCGATCCCCTTCCTTTACATTCAAGAAAGTGTAGTATAATGCCCCTGGGTGAGTGTGGACTTATATTAGTTAGTTGCAGTCTTGACTCAGCTATAATAAAAAATAAGTAAGTATTCTCAAGCTTCCGTGTTTTAACTCTTTAATAACAATGATTTGTGACAGACCTTACCTTCCCCCTCCCCCTAAACTGTCATACCCTAACATCATGGTTATACTGTGGCTCTGGGAAGTGTATGACTAGGGAGGGGTTGCTAGTAATGGCATCATGTGATCAGTTACGTATTTTAGGACCATAGTAAAAGCCAGCAATTACCACCCTAACTTTTCTCCAAATCAGGGAATGTTAAAAACATTGGAAGTGTAAAGTCAATTACACTGTGAATTCCTGTTCCATTCCCAAGAACTTAGAAGCTTTTTTTTTTTTTTTCAATCTTTTTGCAGAAGGTTTGGATTTTGCAAACCTCCCCTTGGCCAGAGTGCCTTTGGAGAGATTTTGCCACAGAATACATCCTGTTTTGTTGTTGTTATTTCAAATTGATCTCCCCACCTTGGTGAAAAGTCACCAGTCTAGCAATTAGGAACTGCTGTGCTCAACTTGCTTTTAGCTGAAGTCCCATACTGAGAAAATTGCATTTTATTTGGCTTCAGTTCTATTCTGGAGTGATGCTCAAGTTAAGAAAGCAGGTGTGCCTGGTAGCATTTAATGCCTTCAGTGGATAAAATGTTATAAATGAGATGGCCTGTGTAAACTGAGCTCCAGTGAATGGAGAATCATTAATTTTCATTTACTCTTCTGCACTTTCAAAGGAGTCATGATTTAAACTTTTATGGTCTCTTGCTTGGACTATTGCAGTAGCCTCTTAACTGCTTTCCTTGCTCCAAATCAAGTGCTTTTCCAGTCAACTTATGCAGTACTCCAGGAATGATTCCTCAATAGGCAGCATCCTGCCACTCCCCTTTCATAAAACCTTTAAAGGACAATCTCATTTAAGAGGTTAAAGTTCGAAGTTCATGAATCAGTTACAAGAAACTTTTCAAGTCTTTCTGTTAATATATTATACAGTGTTCCTTCAATAGATCAACCTCTCCCTCTTTTTCCGCAAACCCCCTTCCTCCCATGCTTTTGAATGTTATTCTCTGAAGTTCATTCTAAAATACCCTTCTACCTTTACTGACTTTACTCTTAAACTTAAATTGAGGTGTTAGGATACAATTTAACCATCTTTTTTGTCTTTTAAATTTCAAGAATTTCTAGGTAAGGTTCATTGCTCATTCACTTAGTCAATATCCATTAGGTGTCTTCTTTGTGCCAGCTCCTGTCCACACTGCTGGGAATACAGAGATGAACAAGACAAGGTTCTTGCCCTCATTCATCTTACATTTTGGTGTAGGTCATATAATAAAGTCAGTAACTGAATACATGAATATATAACTCCTAATAGTAAGGAGTGCATTAACAATAATAAATCAAGATACGTAGAGCCATTTTTGATTGGGTTGGGGCATTTTTAGTAAATTCAAATACAGACTGCATGTACCACCTTGGGAAATTGTTTAATGTGTTTTCTCTTTATTATAGCTCCTTGAGGTGATAAAACTATTTACCTTTGCCATCTTTGATCCCTCCTGCAAAACACTCAATAATTATATCCTGACTGAATAAGTAATTGTACACATATATGAATGAGTGAACAAATGAATTATTCTTAGCCATATTTTATTTTCAATTCATTGGAAAAGAAATCTTCTGTAAAGTGATGAATAAAATACTCCCAAGATAAACTAATTTCTTAACAAACGCTGAGGCTTTGGCCGAAGACCAAATTACTTTCAGCACATGGATTACAATTATAAGATACTCCTTAGAACCAGGCATCTGGGTCATTTAATGCTCAAGGTATCTTCAAAAAGATTGAGCCTCTATTAGCCAGTCTCTTTATATTCTATAATTTCACAAATCAAAAACAATAAATCAAGTATACTAGTTTTATGAATTACTTTAAACTAAGATTTTGTTGTAAAACAATTTCTGGGGGAAATAAAGCCAACTTTGGTTAAAGTTTGGAATAATACATATTATCTAAAGAGATGTTCAAAAGTGATGTAACAGTATGGAGAAAGCACTCTATAAAAGTGCATCCTTACAGTGGATGGCTGATGCCTGGCTCTAGGTTGTCCATTAACTCCCTCTGACAGATTGATCAGATCTTTTACTCATCTATTTCTCAGTTTCCATGTCTATTCGGTAAGCTTCTGTAAGTCTGCCTATTGAATATCCTAGAGCCTCCAGCACCCTCTTTTCTCTATACATCTCTACATTAATCTATTGAAGCCCCCAACCCTCACCAGTGGCATGTTCTAAAAAAAGAGATCTCAGAGTAAGAGTACAGCATTGAACAAAAGCAAATGTCCCCCATAGACATTGGTTGTCATTTTTTTGTTTTTGTCTTACTTTGTTTGGTTTTTAATAGACAAAGCACAGTACATGGCATTGTTTGTTGGAGTTTTTTGGTTGCAGACAATAGATACCCTCTTATCAACTCTTGTTAATTTATGCCAAAAAAAGTAATTTATTAGAAAGCTAAGAGATAGCTCACAAAATTAAGAAAAAATCTGAATAATAAGGTTCAGAAATGCCAGAACTAGGACAACGCTGGAATTTGGACAGCAGAAACTAATGAAGAGTCTCTTTAAGGCTTCGTTCACCACAGGGATGAATAAATTCCATCAATGACCATGTTATTCCACGCTGTTCAAAATTAAAAATCTAGGGACATAGCATTTGATTGGCCTAGCATGGGTCACTCCCCTGTCAGGACAGCTGGAAGGTGGGGCATTTTGATTGACAAGCTCACTATGAATATTTCTAATGGGAAAGATAGTTCCCCAGTGGAAAAATCAAATGCTTTTAGTAGAAGAAATGGGAATAGATGTTCAAAAGGTAGGACACCTACCCCCAGAAAGGTCTCAGGAGATCAAGAAGAGGCTTGGCATACTGGGAAAAAACAATGATTTTGGCATCAAAGGGCCTAGAGTTCAAATCCAAGGTCCGCTACTTTAGTAGCTATTCTGTGGACATTATTTTGCATTCCTCAGAGTGTTGCTCTCAGGATAAAATGAGGTAATCTATACAAATTAGTGTCTAGCTCAAACTGAGTACTAAACAAATTGTATCTGTTATTTTTACCAAGGAATGAATGTGTGTAGGGTAGTTGGAGACAAGAAAGCAAACATATAATGACATGTTACTGGAGGACCCTGTATGCCTCTCAGAGGACACAGCTGAGAGACAATCAAGAAGCAGCCTTAGGATGTGTGTTTCCAGATAACTGATTGCAAAAGTCACCATCCTAAATTAATCTTAAAATTGCCTACTGCTGTATCCTCATTGTAGTGCTGGCCTCCTGTTTTCATTATCTTTGACGCTTAAGTACAGTATTCAAATAATGGAACAGAGGGAGTAAATTGTGATGTTTGATTAAAATATGAGATGTTATTGTTTATTCTCACTCTATTCATCTGATACTTGCCAAAAACAATCCTATTATAGTCAATGATATTTTTATACGTGCAGAGCATACTAAGATGTGTGATGGGCAGGAGGAATCTGTGCAGGTGCAGAATATAAGTGTTTATTATTGCCTGTAGAGAATTTAAAAATAATAATAAAACCAACCAAAGGCCATCTTCTTTTTATTATCACTATATACTGGCATTCTAAATAATGTCAGTGATAAAATATGTCTCCCCACTCAGAAGAAAGCTCCTTTTCTCCTCCCCTTGCTTCATCACCTTATAGGTGTATCTTGTCTTTCCTGTCCTATTGTTAGCTTTTAGAGGTGTCAGTGAAAATAATTAATAAACAACCTGTAATAGGAATAGAAAAGAGTTTATCTGAGCCAAACTGAGAACTGTAGTCTGGAAGACAGCCTCTTAGATAACTGGAGAACTGCTCTAGAGAAGCATGGTTTTCAGCACAGTTTTGTATCTTGTCAGAACAAAGAACATCAAACAAGTCAGGGATACATTCCTTCAAAGTATTAAAAAAAAAAAAAAAACAGATCAGCATATACACAGTGAGTCAGTATGGCCTTGGCACCTGGGAAGGGAGTCTTATTATCATCAAAGGAGTACCAGCATTGATGTCCTGGGAAGGGAGACATTTAATGTTTATTTTTAACATGGAAACTTCATGTCTGGTCAGTGTGTCCTTTTCTTTAGTAATTAAAGCAAATGTACAATGTACATTTGGTAGGAAACAATCAGGCTGCTTTAGTTAGTATAAAATTCAGGTTAACTCATGCATAAGGCAGAATGACTTACCCATACCTCGGTACGTGAAAATTTCTTCTATCAGAGGTCAACCTCCATACTTCGTTCAATTTTGTATCCCCGAAGGGACTGGCGTTGACTTTATGCTTAAGTGAGGGAAATGGGTCTGAGTCCTCCCCATACTTGGTTCAGGTTACTTTCCTTAATAAAGACTATGAATTCATCACTTAAAGTCAATGAAATTAAATCTTGGGATCCGTGTCTGAAAAATGAGATAGTAATGCCCACCTGTGAAGCTGAGGACTGTGCTGCAGACTAGCAATAAAATGGGTAAAATCCTTGGGGCAGTGCCTGCCACCTAGGCTTTCAAAAATGAAGGCTGCTTATTTTGAGATCATTAGAGCCATTATTGAGTAAGTCAGCAGATGTAAAATAGAAACCTGTTATATCTTAAGCTAACTTATGAGGAAACAAAACTCACGAGACATGGCTCTTGCCCAGGAGCATATCACCAACAAACTAGTAGGTGGTCTGAAGTTTCACCAGTGGGAAGAGCCAGTGAAGAATACAAGACAAGGCACAAGGTAGCAACCTCCAACCCTACAGGAAGGGGAAGATATCCAGGAAAAGTTCCTAAGAAAAGGTAACAAGTGAAATAGTTAATGGTTAAGGTAATAGTGAAAAAGAGTATTTGCTACCGAGAGACATTGCTTAATGGAAAAATCAAGTTATTCAGAAGTCAGAAAATAAAATGCTGGAATGCGTCTGTAAAGATGTTAATTTAAAAAAAAAGCAAGACACAAGACTAAATATAATTTCAGTATGAAGGAGCACACATAGAATAAATAGTGGAAGTAATTCTTCAAATTGTTAAAATTGGTCATTTCTGGGTATCTCTGGACTACAAGTGGCTTTTATTTTCTTTCCTATATAAAAGCAGTTTTTCATTTTGAAAAACAGAAGGTATGACCATACAATCAGAAAGAAAACGCTGTATTTTTTAAAAAAAAAAAAAAAAGGTGGGCAAATAGCATTGAAAATGTAATTTGGGAAAGAGAATTATTCTCTAAGCTCAAAATTCTGGTCCCTAGGCTGTAGAAAACTAAAGGCTACATTTGTTACAGATAAAATTTTATTTACTAGGCCCCAAAGCAAGCATCCGCTTCAGCCAATAAACTCTGAAAAATCCTCTACTCTTTGGACTCTCTCTTGAGTGCGATGTGACTTGTATGATTTGATTTTAGAGAAAATGGAACAGGAGGTTACCCTGCAGAGGAAAGTGAAGGGGAGCTGTGGAGACTTGTGTCTAGCCTTCTGAAGCTTTAAGGATGTGTTTTGAATACTCAGTGCCTTTCTTTCCCAAGAAATTTGGGGCCATTAGATAAATAATGAGTCATTGATTTTGAAATAGGCCTTTCATATCTCTCATCCTTCCCCAAATGCTTTTCTGCTTTTCTACTGGTGTAAGCCTTTTCCCCTCCAAACGTCCTTTTCGTCTAAGAGTAGCTCCAGGAAGACTGGATTGGCTCTCCACACCCTTAATTCATCAGTTTTTCCCAACACTGCATATGCATCTTTGTCAAAGCTCTTATCACGCTGCCCAGAAATATTCTGATTGTATGTATTCCTTAGTGGACTGTGCACAAAGCATTATCCTGTCCTAACAGAGTGCTTTAAATATGATAGAAGATGAGTAAGTGGTTGATCATCACATGTCAAATCCAAGTAACACGTCAGTCCCTATCCTGCTTGACCACTAATGCTGTTGTCTGCTGTTCCTTTGCAAATTTCTGTTCTCCTTCTCCATCCACAGCTCTGAAGATTCCTCCTCAGTCCTTTTCATTGGCTCTTCAGCTCCTTATCTTAAGTGTGAATGCTTTCCAGATTTCAGTCCATAACCTGAAGTCTGAAATGGAGTCAGAGTTTTGAGAACAGCATCTCCCTACATTTTCTCCACTTGGGTTTAGAACAGATATCAGACACAGGCAGAGTTGAGAAGATAGGTGTGTTTGGACTAAAGGAGGAGGAGGAAGAGAGTTAATTTCCGACATGACCGGATCTGTGCTGAGCTTTTCTTCTGCCTCCTTCCATTCCAGCCATTACCTAGGCCATAGCAGAAACAGCACTGGACTCTTTCTAGATTTCCTTAGTCAAACTTACTTTGGCCAGTGTCCACTTACTTGCCTTTCTCTAAGTAAGAGAAAAGGAAGAAGGTAAGGAGAGGAGGAGGGAAGGGGAGAGGAAGAAATGAAATCCTCCTAGAAATAAAGAATGAAAATCTTTTTTCTAGACTCAATCTTGAACATGGCCTTATGATCACTTTGGTAGCACAGTGATTCCACAAGCCCTTCAAGAATCAGGCATGAAGCCAATAACTCATGAAATTGCTCCTGTGAGTTACTTTAATGAATCAGGTCAGACTGACACAACATTTCTCAGATATAACCTTAGGAAATAAACAGAAAAGAGGTGTTGGATATGCATGTAGCCTGATGAAAATTTGCTTTAACAGGAGAAGAATTTTCTAAGCAGTCATTCTGATTCATGACTCTTAAGTTTGTATCAGCAGTTATCCTAACACTGATGTTCTCACACAGGAAAACAGGGCAAGGTATGGAAGAGCTTAAAAATGTAAAAATTGAGGAATATATAATATGCTTAATTGTCTCATCTTTGGCATTCAGATATAAGTGGAGAATTTTAATGATACATGTCCAAAGTAAAATTAGACTGCACTCAGCCAATTTCTCCATTGAAGTGTGTACCCAGGAATACCAGGCAGTTTCCCGTAATTCTACCTTAACATTTGATTCTCATTTTGAAACAGAAAAACAAGATGATGAAGGGCTTACTGAGAAAGCTACTACTTGTCCATGGGTTAGTTGGCAGTTAGTAAAATTTCATTTCTAGGACTGGACCCTAAAACTTACTGTTATATCACAAACGCACAAAAAGCCGATGTCTTTCCCTATTTCTTCACCTCGAACATTAAATTACTCTTTCTTCATTTGGACAATGTCTCTTCCCACAAAATTTGCACTAAATTGAAAAAAATTATAAACACTCTGAAGGCAGGGTCTGAATCTTTACCTTTGTGATATCTTGCCACTGACCAGCCCATTTGTGAATCCTCAGTTGACTAAAATGAACACTGTAGTAAGTCACTGTAGAATCTGGAATCAGTAACATTTTTACTAATATTCATTGAACTTGACTTACTAAGGCAGAGACAGTAGGTTCATAAGAACATGCAAAGATTTTTTTTAACATTTTTTATTGATTTATAATCATTTTACAATGTTGTGTCGAACTCCAGTGTTCAGTCATTTTTGTCAAATTTTTCAGTCATTCATGGACATATACACACTCATTGTCACATTTTCTTCTCTGTGAGTTATCATAACATTTTGTGTATATTTCCCTGTGCTATACAGTGTAATCTTGTTTATCTATTCTACAATTTTGAAATCCCAGTCTATCCCTTCCCACCCTCCACCCCCCTGGCAACCACAAGTCTGTATTCTCTGTCTGTGAGTCTATCTCTGTCCTGTATTTACGCTTTGTTTTTGTTTGTTTGTTTGTTTTTGTTTTTGTTTTTTAGATTCCACATATGAGCGATCTCATATGGTGTTTTTCTTTCTCTTTCTGGCTTACTTCACCTAGAATGACATTCTCCAGGAACATCCCTGTTGCTGCAAATGGCATTATGTTGTCGGTTTTTATGGCTGAGTAGTATTCCATTGTATAAATATACCACCTCTTCTTTATCCAGTCACCTGTTGATGGACATTTAGGCTGTTTCCATGTTTTGGCTATTGTAAATAGTGCTGCTATGAACATTGGGGTGCAGGTGTCATCCTGAAGTAGATTTCCTTCTGGATACAAGCCCAGGAGTGGGATTCCTGGGTCATATGGTAAGTCTATTCCTAGTCTTTTGAGGAATCTCCACACTGTTTTCCATAGTGGCTGCACCAAACTGCATTCCCACCAGCAGTGTAGGAGGGTTCCCCTTTTTCCACAGCCTCTCCAGCATTTGTCATTTGTGGATTTTTGAATGACGGCCATTCTGACTGGTGTGAGGGGATACCTCATTGTAGTTTTGATTTGCATTTCTCTGATAATTAGTGATACTGAGCATTTTTTCATGTGCTTTTTGATCATTTGTATGTCTTCCTTGGAGAATTGCTTGTTTAGGTCTTCTGCCCATTTTTGGATTGGGTTGTTTATTTTTTTCTTATTGAGTCATATGAGCTGCTTATATATTCTGGAGATCAAGCCTTTGTCGGTTTCACTTGCAAAAATTTTCTCCCATTCCGTAGGTTTTCTTCTTGTTTTACTTCTGGTTTCCTTTGCTGTGCAGAAGCTTGTAAGTTTCATTAGGTCCCATTTGTTTATTCTTGCTTTTATTTCTTCTAGGAGAAAATTTTTGAAATGTATGTCAGATAATGTTTTGCCTATGTTTTCCTCTAGGAGGTTTATTGTATCTTGTCTTATGTTTAAGTCTTTGATCTATTTTGAGTTTATTTTTGTATATGGTGTAAGGGAGTGTTCTAGCTTCATTGCTTTACATGCTGCTGTCCAGTTTTCCCAACACCATTTGCTGAAGAGACTGTCTTTATTCCATTGTATATTCTTGCCTCCTTTGTCGAAGATGAGTTGACCAAAAGTTTGTGGGTTCATTTCTGGGCTCTCTATTCTGTTCCATTGGTCTATATGTCTGTTTTGGTACCAATACCATGCTGTCTTGATGACTGTAGCTCTATAGTATTGTCTGAAGTCTGGGAGAGTTATTCCTCCAGCCTCTTTCTTTCTCTTCAGTAATGCTTTGGCAATTCTAGGTCTTTGATATTCCATATAAATTTTATTATGATTTGTTCTAGTTCTGTGAAATATATCCTGGGTAATTTGATAGGGATTGCATTAAATCTGTAGATTGCCTTGGGCAGTGTGACCATTTTAACAATATTGATTCTTCCAATCCAAGAGCATGGAATATCTTTCCATTTTTTAAAGCCTTCTTTAATTTCCTTCATCAATGGTTTATAGTTTTCTGTGTATAATTCTTTCACCTCCTTGGTTAGATTTATTCCCAGATATTTTATTACTTTGGGTGCTATTTTAAAGGGGATTGTTTCTTTACTTTCTTTTTCTGTTGATTTATCGTTAGTGTAAAGAAATGCAACTGATTTTTGAACGTTAATTTTGTAACCTGCTACCTTGCTGAATTCTTCAATCAGCTCTAGTAGCTTTTGTGTGGACCTTTTAGGGTTTTCTATATATAGTAACATGTCATCAGCATATAGTGACACTTTTACCTCTTCTTTTCCAATTTGGATCCCTTTTATTTCTTTCTCTTGCCTGACTGCTGTGACTAGGACTTCCAGGACTATGTTGAATAGGAGTGGTGATAGTGGGCATCCTTGTCTTGTTCCAGATTTTAGTGGGAAGCTTTTGAGTTTTTCACTGTTGAGTACTATGCTGGCTGTAGGTTTGTCATATATAGCTTTTATTATGTTGAGATATGTTCCTTCTATACCCACTTTGGTGAGAGTTTTTATCATAAATGGGTGTTGAATTTTATCAAATGCTTTTTCTGCATCGATTGAGGTGATCATGTGGTTTTTGTCCTTTCTCTTGTTGATGTGATGTATTACATGGATTGATTTGTGTATGTTGAACCAGCCTTGTGTCCCTGGGATGAACCCCATTTGGTCATGATGTATAATCTTTTTTATGTGTTGTTGGATTCTATTTGCTAAAATTTTGGTGAGGATTTTGGCATCTATGTTCATCAGTGATATTGGCCTATAATTCTCTTTTTTTGTAGTGTCTTTGCGTGGTTTTGGTATCAGGGTGATGGTGGCTTCACAGAATGAGTTTGGGAGTATTCCCTCCTTTTCAATCGTCTGGAAGAGTTTGAGAAGGACTGGTATGAGTTTTTCTTTGTATGTTTGGTAGAATTCCCCAGTGAAGCCGTCCAGTCCTGGACTTTTATTTGTTGGGAGGTTTTTAATTGCTATTTCTATTTCCTTTCTAGTGATCGGATTGTTCAAGTGTTCAGATTCTTCTTGATTCAGTCTTGGTGGACAGTATGTTTCCAGAAACTTGTCCATCTCCTCTAGAGAACATGCAAAGATTTTAATAAGAATTGAAATAAAAATGACTTTTTGTCTAATCCCATGTAAAATTTAAAAATAAACTAACCAGAGTCCTTACTTCTTGACCAAATTTTAGTCTCTCAGTCTCAAAAACCAAACAAAATATAATAATCACTTCTCTAGTTCAAACAGCCTCCAAAGAAAATTCAAGGAAAAAGAAAATCAGGAGCATAAATGGAAATGACTGGACATTTCACCAAAGATTCCACAACCTCTGAAATTTTCTGGTATAATGTAATAATTCCAGAAAAGACAGTGGTTCTCTCAAGTTTGTCCTGAACTTCTTTGTGCAGATATAAATTTATTCCTTTTTTTTACCTAATCTCAGATATCCTGGAGAAAATCTTTCCTCTGTTCATATGTAATACTGTTTGAGATTTATGGAATTTACTCTTTAGCTCATCTTTCTACAGCTACAGCTCTACTAATGAAAATAGTTTGCTCTGATGCACACATTATAGTTCAAAATATTTTTTGGTAGAGGCAGAACTAACCGTTATGCTGGTGTGTAAGTAAAACATTACTTGCCCCTCTTCAAACCATGTCAGCATTCTCAGGGCCCCCTCTGCTCTCAGGATGGCTTCCCACATTATATAACAAAGTAGGCCCTTTACAACTACTAGGTGCCCATGACAACTCAATACGTGGTTTCCTCCTGAATCCTAAACTCTTTCCAGCCTTTGCTGAGTTCTGCCTACAGGACTCTAGTAGACTGCTATAGACATCCTAGGATTTGGTCTCATAGCATGCTGTTGATGTTATATGTCTGTCCTCTTACACTCCTGGATGAGGCAGTACTGAGGTGCAAACCTGCTTTCTCCACCACAGATACAGACCTACCCAATGGGGTTGACCATGCCAATTTTCAGCTTCCTAAGATCTTAATTCCATAGAGGCCAGGGGATCTATTTATGCGATAGCAAAGTTGGAAACCCATCTGAATGACAGACAACCTGGGATGGGTTGCCGAGGTCAGACAGGAGTCCTGGGAGATGGAGAAGCCAGGGAAAGAAGAGAGAATAATACTCAAAGAAATTGCTGTCTTTGTTAAGAATATGGCTTCCAAGATATTATTCCTGGATAGTTTATCTTTGAGATGAGCATCTTAGTCTCCTTGCAATAGATGGGGGCAGTTCTGTAACTCCCAAGGGCAACCCCACAGTCAGCCAGTGCCAAACTCCCTGCAGCTCCTGAAGGGGTCTCAGGTTGTGAGTATACCAGAATTCTCCCCACTACTGCTCCTCAGGCCAGTGGCTGAGGAGACCCAAGTGCTTTCATCCTTTTTTGTTGTCCAAAGTAGCTTTAATAAAGGTATTATTTCTCAGAAGACTCGTTAATGGCAGCATGCTAAGAACCCCCTTTTCTTCCATCTTTCTGAAATCACTGAATACTCTGTCTTTGTTATAATTTGTCAGTATAATATCCTAAACCACTGAAAGCAGGAATAGCTTCTGCTTATGATTAGTAAAGCCAGATGGACTTAATAATCATCTTTAAAATACATTTTAAGTTGGGCTCCTGCCTTTAATCCACTTATTACACTGTCTCTCCCAAAATCTTAAGGCTATGAAACAATCTGTTAAACTCCTTTCATAAAAAAAAAAAAATTCAGTCAGAAATGATGTCAGGGCACTAAAAAATTAGTTCTTTAGAATGAGTGAGAAGAGGGATGAAAGGGGGGGGAGTGAGGGTAAATCTTGGCTTTCAGAATAGAAAGCTACAAAAGCAGCCAGAAAGAAATGGAATATTTTTTTTTTAAATGTGACAACTGGCTTTGTGCTTCCTATATTAGCTATTAACTGCTGACACTCATTAGGCATAGTATGCAAAAGGCAGTAATTGAATGTGGGAACACTCTGCAGGGCCACAATGGGATTCCTATTTCTAGCATCCCTTGTAATTATGAATCATCCCCAGTATATGGGACTTACAGAAGAAATGCTGCCCTTGAATCAAGCTGGCCTTGTTCAAGGTATTTTTATCCTAGATTTAACTAATGGAGATAGACACTCCAATTTACTGGATACGGAAAATCTATTGCTTTAGCCCCTGTTTGGTGCTTCTGAGTGCAGCGCAGGAAATCCTACCAAAAGGGGTTTGAGGAGAGGGGAAAGATGAGAGACCCACGTTGTCCCAGAGCTTGCTTCCTCCCAGCCAGCACCAGCCCCTACAGCCACTTCTCATTGCAGCCCCTCATCTGCTCCTGCAGGGTCTTCTCTCAAGCAGTCTCCCTTCTTCCACCAGGCCAGTCCTCTGGCCCTAAAGCTACTTATCAGTCTCTTCAGCAATCCCTGGACATACCCTCAGCCTGACAAGCCCTTTGTACCTGCATTTACATTCAGCCTACCCACTTCCATCATTTAAACAATCCCTAAACCTACATCTTTCTGAAAACTATCTCTTCATGAATAGCCCAACAGAAATAATCATCAAGTCCTGAGTTTCTACTTTAAAAGCAGCAATAATGCATGTGCCAGACATTGGGGTTTCAGTCAAAAAGTTTGCAGATTTCAGTTAACGGTAAGCTTATAATAGACCTGGAGAAATCATTCACTTAGGTTGCATTAAGAGAAGTCTAACAAGGGAGAGAAGCAAGATGGCGGAGTAGTAGGATGCTCGTAGCTCACCCTCTCCCACAAATAGACCAAAACTCACATCTATGGACCCACTCGCCCAACCAGAGCACCTGCCGAACTCCGACAGAACATCACCCTCTTCCAAAGACAAAGACGCCAAAAATCTGGTAGGAGAAAAGGAAAAAAGAAAGAAGAAAAAGCAGAACAGTGCGGGACTGGTTCCATGGGGAGGGAGCGGTAAAGGAGAAATAGCACTCGTTCACTGGGTCTCCCCCATCCAACAGACAGGCCAGTGGGATTGAGGGGGAGCCTCCAACACTCAGATCAGTTAAACGGGCACAAAGGGTCCCCGTGACACCCAGCCCAAGACATGAGCCAGCAACTGGGGCCAGAACAGGCCGCCTGAGCCAGGCAGAGGACTGGGGCAGCTGCACTGAGGCAGCCCTGGGGGACAAGGTGCTGCATGCCATGGCTGGGAGGGGATACGGAGCAGAACAACCTCGGTCCCCCATAAATTGCAAAAAAAAAGCAAAGCAATATGGCTGATGTGCCTTGGGGGGAGAGGCGTCTTAGCCTTTGCCTCCTCAGAACTGCGGTGCCATTACTGGAGCTTCTGGCGAGAAGAGAGGTGGGGCACAGCCATATCCTCTTGTGTGCAGTGCCCAAGCAGAGGCAGGGCCAAGCCCTGAATCTGCACCTGAGGGCTCCACAACCTCCTAGGCAGGACTGAGACTTGTTTACAGCCCAAAGCAGATAGGATCTTTCTGCCCTGGCACCGCAGAGAACTCGCACCACCAAGACAGACGAGCTGAGATTTGGCATGGAGCAGGGGCGGGGCTGTTCTGTGGTCTTTCCCGAGCCCGCCTACGGAGCGCTGACCCGAGGCAGAGCAGACAGCTGCACAGAGCAGCGGAGGGACCAGCGCCGGGAGAGGGCGGGCAGCCACCTGCCTTCCTGGCAGGAACACAGCACCTGACCACGGTGCTGGGAGGGGGTGCGATCCACCCACCTGCCTTGCCTGAGCACAGCAACTGACTGTGGCATCAGGAGGGAGAGTGACCTGCCCACCCACTGGTGCCAGAGAGATATGAGCAGTATGAAGAAGCAGAGGAACCACTCCCAATTAAAAGATCAAGAGAAATCCACTGAAAGCCTGATCAAGGAAATAGACATTGATGGCCTACTAGATCAAGATTTCAAAAAAGGAGTGATCAAAGTACTGAAGGAACTAAAAGAAATAGTGTTTATAAAATATGTCAAAAATGAAATAGAAGCTATAAAGAAGAACCAAGCAGAGTTAGTAAACTCATTTGCTGAGATGAGAGCTGATCTAAAGGCTGCACAAAGCAGACTAGATAATGCAGAGGAACGAATAAGTGACCTAGAAGACAGGACAACAGAAAGCACCCAATCAGAACAGCTGAGAGAAAAACAATGAAAACAACAAAAGGGACCTATGGGATAATATGAAGCATGCCAATCTGTGCATAATAGGGGTTCCAGAAGGGGAAGAAAGAACAAAGGGGATTGAAAAGGTATTTGAAGAAATCATGACTGAAAACTTCCCAAACTTAAAGAAGGAATCAGATATCCAAGTACAGGAGGCTCAGAGGGTCCCAAACAGGAAGAACCCAAACAGACACACACCAAGACATATTCTAATCAAGATGCCCAGAGTCAAGGATAAAGAAATGATCCTAAAGGCAGCAAGATTAAAACAAAGAGTGAGTTACAAGGGAACCCCCATAAGGCTTTCAGCTGATTTCTCTACACAAACACTACAGGCCAGAAGGGAGTGGCAAGATATATTCAAAGTCCCGAATGAAAAAAAGATGCAGCCTAGGATACTCTATCCAGCAAGGCTGTCCTTTACAATAGAAGGAGAGAGAAAGAACTTCACAGACAAGCAAAAACTAAAAGAGTTTAGCAACACTAAACCCATGCTAAAAGAAATATTGAAAGGTCTACTCTAAATAGAAAAGCAGGATGCTACAAAAATGAGAAACTCGTAACTGGAAAGGTGACAACTACCATGAGTTACAAATAGAATAAACACAAAATTGTAAAAGAAGACATCTAAATCATTAAGAGTGGGAGAGGGAAGCAAGGAAAGCCACTGTGGAAAACAGTATGGAGATTCCTCAAAAGCCTAGGAATAGACTTACCATATGACCCAGGAATCCCGCTCCTGGGCATATATCCAGAAGGAACCCTACTTCAAAATGACACCTGCACCCCAATGTTCATAGCAGCACTATTTACAATAGCCAAGACATGGAAACAGCCTAAATGCCCATCAACAGATGACTGGATAAAGAAGAGGTGGTATATTTATACAATGGAATACTATTCAGCCACAAAAACTGACAACATAACGCCATTTGCAGCAACATGGATGTTCCTAGAGAATGTCATTCTAAGTGAAGTAAACCAGAAAGAGAAGGAAAAATACCATATGAGATCATTCATATGTGGAATCTAAAAAACAAACAAACAAACAAACAAAAAACAAATACAAAACAGAAACAGACTTATAGACATAGAATACAAACTTGTGGTTACCAAGGGGGCAGGGAGTGGGAAGGGACAGACTAGGATTTTAAAATGTAGAATAGATAAACAAGATTATACAATATAGCACAGGGAAATATATACAAGATCTTGTTGTAGCTCACAGCGAAAAAAAAAAGACATGACAATGAATATATATATATTCATGTAAAACTGAAAAATTGTGCTCTACACTGGAATTTGACACAACATTGTAAAATGACTATTACTCAATAAAAGAATGTTTAAAAAAAGAGAAGTCTACCGACCTATCAGAAATAATAATCCTGTTATAGGCAGCATCAGTCATGTGTCAATCAGTATATAACACCTGGGAAGTGTGTTTGCATCTGGAATGCTAACAAAACAGAGTGCTCATGGAAGAGACAAACAAAATACTTATTGACTTAGCAAACATGTCAAAGGAACAGTAGAAGCCTTCAGGGATGTTGAAGATATTGAAGACCAGTGGGTCATTTTCCCACCCAGCCTGCTTCTCTTCCCGACTTCTCATTTCCTCTTCTGTCACCATGGTTTCATCCATGCATACTCAGTCCCCATTACCTGCCATGCCCTGTAATGGCACTGGGGAAATAAAGGTGATTGATTAGGACCTGGTCTCTGATCCCAGTCCCTGCGGCTCCTAGTTACTTACCCTCACAGTCCAAACACTGGACATAACAGTGACAGTGCAGACTCTGTCATGAATTCCTTCTGCCTTTTTGCTTGTAATGGGTGGCACTTAAGCACACTTCAGTTAGTATTATTATTTGAATGAATATTATTGCATTGTGGAAAGACCATAGGCTTTCCAGTCAAGTATAACTGGGTTCAAGTTCTATTCTGACCATCACTACCTGTGAAACCTCTGTTTAAAGTATTCTTGTGCTATATAATAGTGATGATAAGAACAACTCAAAAAACACTGGTAATGCACCCGGCAAAAGTTCTGCCACATTGTAGTTAGTCAAAAATGTTATTTTCTAAATCTCTTTTATTACTAGTCTGAAAGCTCCTTAAAGCTTCTTGGCATTTCTCCCGATACATAATCCAGGGCCTGATGTACCTGACAAATGTTTTTTAGGTTACATGTTCGAGTGGATGAACTCCCTGAGGTGCAGTTTCTTTGTCTCAGAGGATCGTTATAAAGATAAGTAAGTTAGGGAGTAGGCAAGCTTTTTAAACAACATAAAGCACCCTACCTACATGTGACAGTGATGATGACCATGACCATGATAAAAAGGGCACCGAATACAGGTGTCAACCACAGTGTCAGAGAAGGAAGCCTGAAGTATGAATAACCGCTAAGAGTAATTGTGCTTACCACGTTAAGTATGATAACTGGTTTAATTCTTGGAGCAACTCTATTATTGCCCCTATTAATGAGAAATAAATTGTGGCACCAACGGATTAAGGAATCTTCTTAAGAGAACACATCCAGTAAGTGATGGAACTGTGTTTCAAATCTAGTTGGTTTGACTTCAGAATCCAGGCTAAATATAAAAAGCTCCATTTTCAGGTCAAAACCAGCATGGTGCCACAGTTTCAGTCGGAGGTCTCGGCGTGCTCAATCCATATACGGGGAAACAAGCTGCATTTCTTTTTCAGAAATCTCTGAGACTGTTTCCAGCCCATGCGATATATCCTTTGCCATGTGGAAATAGACCTCTTTGCACCATGAGAATAATGGACTGGACCTGGCAGAGATTACCATGATGAAAGCCACTCTGCCTGACTGTGGTTCCATTCAGGCACTCGTTTATTCTGTCAAATCCACTTGTTCATTGCACTTGAAAATGGCTGTGCTTTTCCCACAGGCAACTCCTCAAGCAGACTCTTGCTCTTTCTTGTCATCCAAGCTTCAAGGATAATTGGAAGGTATTTGTGAGTGCTGGCACTTCCTACAGCAGCTGTTGTCTTGCTCTCACTCACAACAGGGGAAAATGCTTTAATTTCTAAAGAAACAAATCTTCATGTAAATTTAATCAAATGGGTATAGATCTTGACAGTTCACCATGCAAAGATAAACATACGAAGAAACCTTCCTTCAGCCGTGTGGGTCCAGATGATCCCTGAAAACAGAATCAGGTCTCAGACAGGCAGGCTTAATGCAGCTGAAATGATTGTAATGCTGAAAAAAAGATAAAATAGAATTTCCAAAAGTTTTCATAGAAATCATATTGAGCTATTGGAGAAATTGCCATAGCTACCGTTTGAGGGCTTGTTATATGCCCGGAGTTGAGCTAGACATTTTACCTCATTTGTTCATCTATCCATCCATCCATCCATCCATCCCTTCATTCAGGAAAATGATAAAGCACCTCTGGTGTGCCTGGTGCTACGGTTGAGATTTGAAATAAAATAATAATATACATGGTTCATAATATCACAGAGCCCAAAATCTAGTGAAGAGGACAAATGTTAGATATTTATAAAAGCAATTCTTAAAATTATAAGGTTTGAAAAGGATTATTACTTAGAGTTTCTCTACAACTCCCTCTGGAAGAGATACTTGAACTAAGATGTGAAGTATAAGTGGACATCAGGAAGAAAAGCAGGAAGGAGAGAAACAGAAGAAATTGCACATGGGAAGTCCGTTTAAACAACTCTGAAAGGCAAATATGGTCGTGCCCTTGTAGAGCTAAGAACACCAAGGCCCAGTGTGCATGAGTAACTGGCTTATCGGTCACATAGTAGTAAATACTAAATCTCCAGATTTGAACCCAAATCAACTCTTTCTCCTAATAAGTTCTGTTCCTTGGAAAACATGTAGCAGATCTTTCTATCCATCATCAGTATTTTACCTTTAAAAAGAAAGAATTACTTTTTCTATTGTCCAAGATACCTAGGGATGATAATGGACAAATGTAACTTTTAACCGTAAAAGTGACACCTGTATTGCTCAAGATATATAACTGAGAGGGACTAATAGTACTTGGCTCATTTATATCATGAAGTGAAGAGAAATCCTCTTCTGCCCTTTTCAGGATTCCCTGTGGAAAACACTCTCACCAATAATAGTTTAATGCTAATATATTTAAAGATAAAATAAAACAAAACAGGTATTATAGTTGACAGATGTGTGATGTCCTGCTGTCATAGTGATTGAGGTATCAATGGACACAGTTGTGAGCGCCTGAAAGCATCAAGGAAATCATTAGCGTTCCATGTTGTAAGGCATCTTATTTCTGGAACTCTTCTCTGTGTTTTGTGGGCTTAACATGGTGATGATAATAGTGATGCCAGTAGCAATCCCATCAGTAGACATCATTTAGTAGGAGCCTGTGTACTAGGCATTTAGTATTTTATTGATGTTTAAGATGCACATTTTTTCAACTTTAATGTCTCTGAAATTCCGATGATAATTTTATAATCAATGACAACTAAAATTAATTGATTTTTTGTTAGTTATAAGTAAAATAATGCATGCCTTTTATAATCAGTGAATTCTTAGAATCCACAAGACATGACAACACAAGTTATATTTAATCCTCACACCAACCTATGAGGAAATCTCAATATATATATTTAAGAGTTAAAGAAACTGAGTCTTAAAGAGGTCTGGTAACATGTGTAAGATTACACAGCCAGTTAGTAGGAGAACTGTGACTCAGCAAAGTTTGTGTTCCCTCTGATCTTTGAAACAAAATTATGTCCTAAAGATTTGCTTTGAAGTGACCTAGATACCCAAATGGTTAGCATTAGATCAATGCTCTCATTTTCCGTTTTCATATTACTGCATGTGCAAATCTATTACATGTGCTTGATTTCCTATTTGGCCTCCTCAGGTACATTACATGAAGAAGTAAAAAAAAAAAAAAAGATCCTGGTTTGATTTAAAAGAAATAAATAACTAAAACTTCAATTAAGGATTCTGTTTCTTATAGCAATTTAGAATAGAGGCTTTGAGTCACACAGCCTCAGTTTGAATTTTGTTTTTTCAACTTGCTAACTTTGCAAGCATGAGCAAATCACATACCTCTTCTGAGTCCAGGATAATAACCTATTATATGGTTCATGCAATGTGTTTAAACAAAGATTTATAGTGTTACTTGGTACAGGCTGGAGCCTGTTGTCTGGAGAATGAGCAGATAGATGCACAAGTTCCCAGTTCCCTTAGGACAGCACAGAGGACATGCTGGGTATGAGCCACTGCTGGACGTATCATGAAGCTATGGTTCAGGAAAGGATCCCCTCTCTGAAAAGTGACAAGGAAATGGAGGACCTGTGCCACAGCTGACACTTCTGGCCATGAGTTCTAGTCTGTGATGCCTCTGTGTTTGCACAAGCTCCTGGTAGCTCCTCTATCAAGCAAAGGGCATAGAGTAGCAGGCATTACTTGGTGCAAACCGGAACCCATGGATAGAAGGGCCTAATGGCAGTTGCATAAAAAATTAAACTATTAGTGCTGAAGTTAAGAATTGTTTTGAGAAGTTAATTAGAATATATAAGTGCTTAACTTAGCTCCTGGAATATGGTAAAATTTCAGCTATAGTTAATGACAGTGATGATGATGTTAAGGATAGTGATGATGGTCATGATTGTGATCATCTGAATAACACTACCTCATCTAAGATTCTATTAAAACACACTGATTCTTTCCTCTGTGTTAGGCACCACATTAGTGCTAGGCATATTACTTTAGATCTTACAAAAACCTTCAAAAGGCTATGTTTATATTATTCATTTTATAGATGAAAAAAATTAGAGCTCAGAGAGGAGATCCAGGTATTCTGACTGCAGGCATTCCATTATGCCATAAAGTCTTATAAAGAGCTCATTTATTAAACATTTTTGTTATAGGCTCATTTTTCTATATAAAATTTTGTATATTTCAAAGTATTTTATGTACTTTTTCTCAGTGCCTATTTGCTGACCTATGGAAAGGGATTTTTTGAAAAATATGTGAATCAGAAATCAAATTTTATTTTTTCTCTTTCAAAATGCAGCAGGGCCATTAGGAGAACTTCCACTGAAAGTTCTGCCATAGGCATATGTTGGTGTGCATTGAGAGCAACTGGAACTCATAAATTGCTGGTTGGAAAACTAGCAATTTCTTACGAACTTAACATACGTCAACCCTGTGACCAATTAATTCCACTCTTGGGTACTTATCCAAGAGAAATGAAAACAAATGTCCAGAAAAATATTTATACATGAATATTCATAGTCACTTTAATCATAGCAGTCTAAATTTGTAAATAGCCGAAACGTTCATCAATAGAAGAATGGACAAACAAGCTTTGGTTAAGCTTTTATACTGGAATCTTGCTGACAACAACGCACACGAATCTTAAAACTTATTTTTCTGAGTGAAGGAAATAAATTAGTACGTGCTCTTTTATTTCATTCCCATGAAACGTTAGAATAGGTAGAACTATTCTATGGTGATGGTATTCAGAACACTGATTGCTTAGTGTTGGGGACTGACTTAAAAGGGACATGAAGAAATGTTCTGGAGTGATGAAAATGGTCAGTCTTAACAGGGGTGTGGGTTAGGTATCTATATTCATCGAAACTCATTGACTGTAAAGTTAAGGTCTGTACATTGCACTGTGTATAAATTATACGTTGATAAAAAGAAAACTCAGCAAGAGCCATAATTAGATTTTTCATCAGACAAGTATTTCACTTCATTTCTTCAGATTGAAGATTGAAGTTTTAAGGCTCTCTGTCGGGACTAATTCTGAGACAATTTTTATTGCTAAGTTTCCAGACCCAAGGGCTTTTACTGCTACAATGGAGACTGGTCATTACTACACATATGCAGTATCCAGTCATCCTTTCTACTTCTGTAATTTCCAAGTTTAGCAGGGCACATGAACCACTGGCTAAAACCACACTCCGCAGCCTTTCTTGACACTAGATGTGGACTTAAGTTCTGCCTAATTGAGAGTGTGTGCAGCTTTTGGTTATTACCTTAAAAGGGAAAGCGTGTGCTTTCTCCTCCACTGTTCTCTTCTCTGCTGGCCAAACTATACTCCTAGCAGATGTGATACTGAGCCAGTTTCAGACATGTGGATAAGACTTATGGAGAATTAGGATAAAAAGAGCTTGGGTTCTTATACTCTAACCACCAGCATAGCCCTGAACCACCTACCAAGACTTCTAAAGGAGAAAGAAATAAACCTCTCTCTTATTTATGCTACTGCATTTGGTGAATCTTGTTATAGCCACCAAATCCGTATCCTAATGAAGAGAACTACCCTAAGTGTAGACAGCCTCCTTAAGACCATGCTTTGGGGACCCACTAACATCTACTTGGGAAGAGGATCCCACAAAGATCTGAGGTAGAGGTCACTGTCGTATTGGACCTTCAGCAACCGTAAATGAACCTCCAGCTTCAAATGAGGCAGCATTTCTGAAAGATATAAGAGTAGACTGTACCTCCAGCTGCCCTGTGTGGCTCACAAGCTTCCTCATAAACGTTACATTCCAAGTATGGAGGATTTATAGAGCCAGCAGGTAGACCTTCAAGTGACCCTCCAGCACGTGTTTCTCCAGAGGAAGACCTGGGGAACAAATCCAGAATCCTTCCTCAGTGTTATTTTCTCTGCCTCTCCAGAGAGATTATTTCCCATCAGTCTGGCTCGACTTTAAAGCTTTCATTCCATCTCACCAGTTTACACTTTGCTAATTTTATCATTTGCTTCTGGTTTTGACAAGAGCAAGCTTGTTATAGCCCTTGCTGTGTATTTTAATCTGCCTATATGATATCCTCTGTGTCAGTACTTACTTTCCTCACACAAATGTGCTCATGAGACCCAATTAACCTCTTAGATACCTCCTTACACTTTGCACTTCCCAAAGTAAGTTCACTTCTTTCGGCACATTTTATCTTCAGGCAAGCCTTGAGCTAAGCAGAAAGTTTTAGTGTCTCCATTTTACAGATGAGATACTTGAGGCACAGTGAAAATAATATGTCCAAGATTGTAAAGAGATGGCCCCCTATTACAGATCTAATACTCTCTTCATGAAACCATGATCTCTCTCCTTGGCACCTTGTTTGAAGTATAGAATCATGGGTATAAGGAGAGCACTTGTCTCTAGGCAGCAAGGGGATGATGAGTGAGAACAAAAAAAGTGTTTTCAATTCTCACCTTTTAATCTTCTCTCCTTGTTTTGGCAAATGGAAGCAGGATCAATCTAGCTGTCTAAGACAGAAAAATAGACTTCATCCAAGACATTCCCTTTTAATTATTTCCCACAACAATCATCTGCCAAGTTTTATTCTTTCAACCTCTTTAATATCTCAAAAGATATGTCCCACTCCTTTATTCTGACTCTTACTGTGTGGGCCTTTATGATATCCAGCCTGATTTAATCAATAACTTTAAAATTTTTATCCTTGTCTCCATTTTTTATCTCCTCCAATCCATCCTGCACACTGCTGCCTCATGATCTTTCTATAAGATGAATCTGGCCCTGACACTTCCTGCTTGAGCTACTTTAATTGCTTCCTTTAATTTTCTGGATGAATTTCAGACTCTTTATCAGTGCATACTTGGCCCTTCAGATTCAGATCCCTACCCACTTCTGCGGATTCCTTTCTTCTCCTTCCCTGCATTCATTTCACCCTTTGTTTGGCCGATACCAAGCTACTTGAAGTTCCTTTGCTTTCTCTGTGCCAGAGTTTGAAAACTCAAATATGTTTAGAGACCAAGTGAGTAACATAAGTGTAATTAAACAGCCTGGGTTTAAGGTAGTAGGGAGCAGTGAAAACCAAGGCATGTGTGCATAAAAGCACTGAAAGTCAAGTTTAAAACACATGCTAAGCTGTTCTGAAGCACTGTTTCAGCTGCAGGCTGCCAGATTATAATCTTGAAGTTTCTGTGCATGCTGTTTCACATGTCAGCAAGATCTCTGTCCTCTCCTACTTTGTCTCACTCATTCCAACTACGTCTTCCGTATTCAGCTTGATCATCACTGCCTCTGATCACAGGCCTCTCCTAATGTGGCCCTTTTGCACTTCTCTGCCAGCTCTATTACAACATGAGATCCTTGAAGGCAGAGATTGGTTGTCTTAACCTTAACTTCCAGTGCCTAGCACAGTTAGCGCTCAATAGGTACTTGAGTGGATGACTATGTGAGTCAGTCATTTTTGTTAGAATGGAATGAATGTCAGTGAACAAATGGCCTAGATCTATGATTGTGAGCTACATCTGGAGTGTCTGCATTACTGGGGAATGAGTTTTCCTTCATCAGATACACCCTGTTTTCATTAGAGAAGCAATATTTTCTACAGTTCTGAGGTAATATGTCTCTTTAAGGTCCCCATGTTCCACTTTTTATATTAAATAGCTGAATGTCAGTAATCTGGGCTTACACAGAAATACCCTTTCTTCCTGAAAATCACAAATAAGATTCTGTTTTGTTTTCTTTTGCAGTTAATTGACTGCCATTGAATAGTATATAATAGAGAAATGCCACCACATCAGAGTTTCATTTCCAAATACCACAATACAAAAAGCAATTAAATATTAAGATTGTAATCTCTTCATCTTCAGCAATCTATGTGTGCATAATGTAGCAAGTTAGCAGAGATAATGAGATCATAATTGGCTTGGAAAATGAGGTTAGAAGGATAATGACATGAGATGGGCTTCAGAAGGAACGAAAGAGGCAGATTTTCAGTGTCATGGGTGTAAAGAGAAAAGAAAGCAGCTGGCAGAAAGAGTCTTTGTAGGAGATGCTGTGCCTTAGTGAGCTCAGTAATGAACTGAGGTGGGGGCAAGAAGAACAGACTTACCAGTTGCCCGCAGAGGGAAGGAAAGAAGGGCTCACTGGTTCCCTGGAAAGACCGAGTGCCTCATAAATAGCGGTTGCCTAATAACTAGGAAATCATAGCTCTACTGAATAGCAAGGAAGCAGAGATAGAAGGACAGACATCCAGGCATGGAGTTGCAGCAGAGCTCTGAAGGAGGATCTTTGAAGCGAAGAAGGGGCATCAAGCTGCTGCCTAGTTAGAATGAGATCATTAAAGGAACGTGATTATAATCAAGCTACTTCTGTTCACGACACAGTATCCTACATCTGCCTGAGGTCGTAAGCTCTGAAGAGACCACTGATTGAAGTTGGGGAAATGGCAAGAGTAAACTGAAGCCAGATAAACCATTTTTCTCTGAATTAAGTGATGAGTATACCTCAGAATGGAGAGAGGCCTACTGCAAAAACAGAGCCAAGGGGGATTATTAAAAGCCTTTTTGTTCTATCCGCCTGCCTTCAGGAGGAATGACACCCAAGCCAACAAGGGCAGAAGTAAGGCTATGCATAACTTGCAGCAAAGGAACTCACTACACACAGCGTTGTAGGGAGTGATTTATAGTAGTATTTACCTGATACAAGCCAGAGTGAATTCCAAACAGCCTGTATGCCAAGCTTTCCCCCCACTTATTGGGGGTAAATTCTGAAGACAGGAGAAGTAGTAAATGTGTAGATTGTCTGTTGCCTGTCACATTCTGGGGCAGCACACAGGGATCTGGCTGGCCTGTCATTGGACTATAGGAGACAGACCAGAGTCCTTGGGCATTGAGACTTTTGAGATACATGGCTGGCGAAGTACTGGCCCCTGCACTGCCACAGTCAAGGGCTGGGGTCCAAGCCTTGTGGTTATTTAGACATGGAGACAACATTGACCTTCAGCCCTGCCTAAGACCTCTGCATTTATAATTGGAAAAGATACCCACCTTTGGTTGGCTTATCAAGTGGCCGATGTCCCATGTCATTTACCAACTTAAACCCTTTGATGGCCTTCTGGCCTTCACTAATGAGAAAAAATCCAAACTACAACATGCCATCCATGGCCTTTACGGATCTGAGCCCTACGTACCTGTTCCGAATGGTCCGCCACACTCTCTCACATACTTTCTCTACTTGGGCAAAACTTAAAGGTCAAATTTTGTGCATCTCTTTGCCTTTGCACGTATATTCACTTTGCCTGCGATGTTCCCACCCAAACATACCTATGGGGAGTCTTAACCATCCTTCAGTGCCTGCTCTAATGTATCCATCCTCCTCTTATGATGATGAAATGAATCCTCTCAACAGAGCTGCCTCCTCCCTTTCTTTGGTACCATACCCCTTACCCATTCCTTTATCTTCGTATGTACGAGTCAACACAAGCTCTTAAAACAGTACTTTACAAATTGAACACACTCGATACATGTTATATGGCATTTTGTCATTTTTTTATCACAGAATTTTGCAATTTCCAGTTTATGTTTGCATCTATCTGCACTACTAGACTATGTATGTCTTGAGTGAAGGAACTATGAAGTGTTTATCATTGCACTCCTAGCTCTCTCTCCAGCTCTGTCTCCAGTTAGAATATAAATAATTCTCTGTTATTTTTAGTCCCAGGTGAAGGCAGACTATTGCAGTATAAAGAGCTTTGAAGAGAAGAAGTAACCTCCGTTCAGGTCCAAAATTTGCCGTTTCCTAAGTGGGAATTTCAGTATAACTCTTAACTCCTTAGGGTCCTTAGCTTCCTCATCTTTAAAAGAAGGAAAAAGTATCTAAATCATAAATTTTCTCTTAGGCTTACACGGGGTCATATTTATTAAGTATCTGCCCCATGGTAGGATGGCATGCATTTACGACCTGACCCGGAGATGAAAATGAAGGTCGTCAGGATACTGAGATGGGAATATTAACACAAGGGGTTTATTAGAAGAGAAAGTTTTTCCAAACTTCAGAGTTTCAAAAAAATGAGTCATGCAAACCTTTTCAAACTACTTTGCTCTTTTACTGTGAAATACGAAAGGACATAATTGTGTGAAGTTGGCAAAGATTCTTACCCTTAATGTGAAACTTGCGGAAATCCAAAATGCAATCTAGAGTTTTTAAAAATCAGATCCAGAAGTTTAATATTCCTCTGCTTTAGAAAGTGACTCGGTGAAGAAGTACTTGAGCTCAAGGGGAAAGAATTTAGGACATTAAACTTAAAAGAGTAGTACTTCACTTTGAACCTGGTGCTGGAGGGAAAAGGAAGATTTAGGTTTTGAATAAGGCTGTCTCCCTCTCTTCACTCTCTTTGCCTCCCATTCTCTTTTTCTATTTGCAAAACAACAATTATCAAAAATAACCAGCATTTTAGATATATAATACCAAAGACTTTAATTTACTGTAGATACTTCAGGTGAAATCGTATTATTCTTTTGTTGCCCATGTCTGTCTTTCTGATTGAAGAATAACAAGATGAACTAGTTCTGTGAAGCAAAGAAGGAAGAATGGCCTCTGGTCATTTAACGTCGTTACTTGGGGGTTGTACCAGCCTCTGTGGTGCTGCAGGGTATGGGGGTGCATTTAAAATCTTTCACCTTCCTATCAGATTTCTCTGCTTTCTTAGGCACAGAATTCAGCCTCACATATTATCTCCTTGATTATTTTGTTTCTTAAGGATAATAATCCAGATTTTTATATTACTCTACGAATAAGAGGTTTTATTTACTTTTCATTATTTCTATTGATGTTCACAAAAGACTTGTGAAGGAAAGGGAGACAGATATCATGTCTTGCCTTGAAATGAAACTGAGAACTCAAGAACTCAAGTGATTTTGCCCAAGATTATAAAATACATGGACTCAGGTTAGTCTCTCCAAGCCCTGGAGTTGGTTAGTTGTACTAGCAGGTGCTGACTGACTGTGAGCAGGGCAGGACCACCAATCTAAGAAGGGTTCAGGCTCTGAACCCCAGGCCCTCCTTACCAAGTGTTAGAGCTGTTTCATGGATACAATTTCATCCTCTCTTGTTTCTACTGCTTTTCTGCTCAGCTGCAGATACCCTCTGCAATAAAGAAAGTTTCCTTCTGAAAGGATTCAGAACTCAGAAGCCACTCTCCTTTTTTCCTGCAAACAACACCATTACTACCAGTTTTTCTCATTATAATTGTGTTCCATCTTTCACTCATTTCAATTTCTCTTATGAATGAGATGAAGGAAGGTAGGGAAGTGGAAATAAGGATATGAAGTCCAGTTGTCTAGGTTGAAAAGTGGTATAACTGTGTTCAAACTGTTACCTTCTGCCTCGGGGTGAATGAATCTGTTTGGCTGAGCTTGGGCCAATCTCCACATTAGTCCAGTCATCTTTGGCCAAAGGCAGAGGTCAGCTGATATACATTCAGCTGTTTAAGTTGAGTCCTTTAGCAAAAACTGGCAGACGATATCAGAGCGGGAGGTGAGGGCTGAGATAACCCAAATACTGGCATTATGCAGGTAAAGGAGTGGGAGATCGGGGTACTGGTACAGGATAATGGGTCTGTCTTGGTATGCAGGGCACAGTGAATCTGCTTCGTGTTGCTCCAAATGGACATTTTCCCTTAGCACCCATGGGCTAAGAAAGAATTTTCCTGACTGGAGGTATTTTTGCAAGAGCTGGGGTAGGAAGAGAAGAGAGGTAAACATAAGACAGATTTGTCTGCTAAAGTAAATGCTATAACACTGCCTATACTTTGACCATGAACCTGTATTCTAACACATATTTGGTGCCCTGAGATCCTAAGTTATTCAATCATAAAGTCAAACTTTGCTTGTGGGATTCATTCATTCACTATGGTGAGCTGGCATTGACTGAGAGTTTAGTGTTTTTCAAGTCCTGGAAATACAAAAATGTGTGAGATATAGGCTTCAGGAATCTCAAAGACTGGCTGGCACAGACAGTCATATAAACAATTAAATACAGCACACTTGCATACATACACTATACCATTAGGATATAATTGGAAAAATCAGTTCTATCTGGGTGGTTAGCAGAGACTTCAGAGACAAGCTACAGGAATCTTGGGAAGAAATTTTATTAGATTTATTCAAAAAAATTGACACTCTAGTAGGCTATAATGAGGAAAATAATTTGATTCTTGTATAAAGGATTATTACATTAACTAGAGTAGCCATGGAAGGCCTCTATGAGATGGTGATATTTATGCTGAGATGCAAAGGACGAGAGGCATCAGCCCTGTAAAGGGAGACCAAAAAGACCATTCCAGGTAGACAGAACAGCATGGATAAAACCCTTGCAGAGACAATGAGCTTGGCCACAAAAGGAACGTAATTAAAATAATGGACAGGCAGAAAGCAGTGAATGATGAGGCTGGAGAGGATGGCAACGGCCAGATCATATAGGGTCTGGTACACAAGAGTAAATTCAGGTTTTACTTTTCGTGCCATGGGCAGCTATTGGAAAGTTTTAAGCAGGACTGAGATACGATCTGTGTGCAGGGAACCACACGCCAGTGTTGCTTGAACATAGCGCAAGAGCAAGAAGAGATGCAAAACGAGGTTGGAGAGGGATACAAAGGCAGAATACTCCTCCCATTTCACCATGATGATAGAGGGAAGTCAGCAAAGCTCTTTTAAAGAAAGAAGAGCTCCCTGATGACATTTAGACTTTAGGCTGTTCTTGGTAAGGATAGACCAGAGAGGCAAGACTCAGCAGTCTTGTAAAGTAGTCCCCTGATGACACCAGATAGGGAATTGACAACAGCAACAACATTGTCTTTTAGCACCACCTTGGCCTCCAGCAAGGTGGGAGAGGCACACTTAGCAGTGTAACCTTTCTGAGACATTTCTCTCAGTTGAGACTTAGGTACCTGGGTCATGAGCTCAATAAATAGAAATGGACTGGCATACTGGAAAACCCAAACATGGGAGATTTTTTCTTTTTCTACTTCTGTGATCTTTATCGATTGTTTTCCTGCACTAACACAAAATCTTAATTATGGTCTAAATTGGTAATATTAATATGTGCCTAGATTGTAACATACCTAGGATTCTGGGAATGATGCAATTTCTTAAATTTGGCATACGTAGGCTTCTCTGGTGTCATATTAATGTGTCCTGTTGGCCCTTTGGAGGTTTGTATAGAAGTGCTTTAGGATGGGAATATTAGATCTTTGGAGGTGCCAGTTCCAGTGTAAGAAATGCATTCAGCAGCTGCAGAAATAAACCAGAGTTGATCAAACAATCAACCCAAGGCTGAATGGAACAGAATAAGGGGGAACAGGAGTATGGGAAAAGATTCATACATATTCGGATGTTTAATTTGCCTTGAAAATTGAAAAAAAGTATTTGTGGGAATTTTACCTGTTTTTTAGAATCTAGATGACCCTAGAGTTAACTAAGTTGAAGCATTGTATCTCACATTAGTAAACAGCAGATCTAGATTCAAACCCAGGTTAGCCTGATACGAAGTCTGCTCTTTTGAAAACAGAATATATTTGTTGCAAGAAAAATGTAAGTTCCCCCAGAGCAAAAGAATATTTGAGTTTTAAACAAATATCCTTCTCATATGCAGACTGTCTAAAGGGGTATTTTCAGTGTCTTTAGCTCTTATATAGCTGTTCATTTGTCTAGTGTTTAAGATTTTAGAATTTAGCCTAATCATCTTGCCATCTGCTCCGAAATGATGAGCCCATCTGTCAAGATATTCAAGACAGTATCAGATTCCATTTATTCTATGAGAAGACAATGAGTTTTGAAATACCAAATTTGAATATGTCTGATTACAACATTGTGTTATGCTTAAGAAATTGCAAAGCTAGTTCTGTATAGTTGAATGATAGCTGAAGTCCCAGCATTGATAAAGTGATGAGACAAGCAAATTGGAAAAATCCATACTGCCCAAAGCTGATTGGAGGATTTTTCAAATCTGGTATGATGACCACTATCTTAATTATTCCTGTATTATATTCAATAATACATATTCTCTAGAAGTTTTGGAAACAACATTCTTGCACTGCATTTTACGAAGTGCTTTCAATTCCATTACTCATGTATTCTTCATTTAATAAAAACATACCTTATTATTCTTACCTTTATTCTTTTTATTCTGTATATTTTTTCTATTTTTTTAGAAATAACCAAGCCATATTCTAGTGGAGCTGCTAACCACATGCTTCTAAAAGAGAAACACATAGACCATGGGAGTATCCTGTCTGGGGACCAAACAAGAGATACTACGAAGGAATAACAGGTAATGCCACTATGTCCTCCTTTATTATTACTGTTTTTCGTCAAATTAGTTTAAACAAATAGGCTATTGGGTTTTAACATGAGTTGACTCATGAGTGTGCTTTAGGCAGCATTGGGAGACATTGTCCTCTCTTTACTTCAGTCTTCCCTCATGCTATTCCTTTACAGTCACCTCTTACCACCGTCCCTAAACCTGACAACCATAATTTGTTCTCCAGCTCTAAAATGCTCTAAAATGTTGTCATTTAAGAATATCACATAAATAGAATCCATTTTATTTTTGTTTTGTTTTCTGTTTACTTTTCGGGGGTTTTTTTTCTGCCTTAGTATGGGTTATTTGAACATCTAGAATCTCATTTTGATGTATCTATAGTGTTTCAGAGTATATCCCTTCATATAACTTTTTTAATGGTTGCTCCAGGTATTGTACTTAGAAAACATACCACAGTCTGCTGATACTGACATTTTATCAGTTCAGTGAAGTACAGAAACTTTACCTCCATTTATGTCCCTTTACTGTGTCTCACTAATAGTTCATCTTAAATATTTTTCTACAATAAATAACTGCATCGGTATTACAATTTTTGCATCAACTGTCAAGCATAATTTAGAAACTCAAGAGAAGAAAAGCCTATTGTATTTACCTGTGTATTTTTACTCTTTACATTTTTTTTCCTTTTTTCCTGATGTTCCAGGATTCCTGCTTTAATGATTATTATTATTTTTTGTCTGTATTGAGAACTTTCTCTAGCCATTGTTTTATGGTAGGATTGCTGGTGACAAATTATCCTAGTTTCCCTTCATCCGAAACTGTCTTGATTTTTCCTTCACTTCTGAAGGATATTTCTGCTGGATATAAAATTTTAATTTGACAGTTCTTTGCTGTCATCTGGAAAATTGTTGTGCCATTTTGCGCTGCCCTCCCCGTTCTGCTGTTGAGCCTATCTACTGAGTTTTGTATTCTATTAGTTATTATATTTTTCAGTTTTAAAATTTCCATTTGGCTATTTTTTATATCTTCTATTTCTTTTCTGAAGCTTTCTATTTTGTTCACTTGTTTCATTCATATATACATATATATATGTAATTGTTAAAGAATTATTATAATGGCTGCTTTAAAATCTTTGTCAGATAATTCTAACATCTGTGTTGCCTGAGCCTTAATGTCTATTAATGTCTTTTGTCATTCAAGTTGAGGTTTCCCTGATTCTCTGTATGATAACTGATTTTCTATTGAAACCTAGACATTTTAGGTACTATATTTTGTGACTCTGAATCTTATTAAATCTTGTTTTCGTAAACCTCATTTGACATTGCACAAGCAGGGGAAGGGTCCACAACCTTGTTCCTGCCAGATTGAGGGGGAAGTCCAGGTTCCCTACTTTGTTTCTGTTGACACTCCCAGAAGAAAGAGGCACTTCATTACCATTAGATATGGATGGGAGTTTATGGGTTCACGCTCTCTACTAGAACTCTGCTGGTATGATTATGGCTGAGAGGAGTAGTAGTTCTGTTATTGCTGTCCACCTGGCTTCCACTGACTTGGCAGGGAGATGGTCTGATTACTGCTGGGAAATGTTTAAGTCTTGACTCTTCACCAGGCCTCCTCTGATACCATCCCAGCAGGGAGGTGGAGGAGTGCCTCGTTACTGTCAGGTGGTTGTCCAGCCCTCTGCATAGTCTCCACTGACAGCAAAGTAGAGCAGAGAGGCTCATTATCATCCAAAAGGGGTTAAAGTACCCACTCCCTGGTAGGTCTTGCTGACAACACCTTGCCAGTGGGGTTGGGCCACATCATTACAGCCTGATAATTGTGGAAATCTAGGCTTTCCATTTGGTCTTTTCTGACTAGGGTTGGAGATGGGACCTCAGTTTTTTTCCATGATGTTTGGCCAGAGTAACATGGTTACTATCAAAAACGTTTTGGATAAGCTATCTAAAACTTGCTAGGCTGCTCCTCTCCTAGTCCTCTGATGAAAGAGAGTGGGGTTTTCTTGGAGCATTTTTAAGATCTACACCCATTAGTGTTTCTGAGTTGATGATTTCCCTAACATCCAGTCTAGGATATATGAGGCAAAAAGAAAATGCAAGGAACTCTCCACCATGTTGTTCCTTGGGTCCTCAAAACCCTAGCCTATTTGCCTTCTCTCTATCTTTTGAAGCCTTCTTTTGTTTGTTTTATATGTAATGTCCAGGGTTTCTAGCTGTACTTAGCAGCAGAAATAGGGGAAAGTACATCTACTCAATCTTTCTGGATGCAGAAAGTCTACTTCTTACTATTTCTGGGTCATGGGTAGTCACATTCACTCTCTGAAATCACTTTTCTTATTTATGTGAGCATAGAGACCAGTACCAGTCTAATATTACTACTAAAACTAAGACTAAACACCAATCCAGAGCTATTATAAGGGCAAAAAAAGATAACAGATATGTAAGTGCTTCCAAAATATAAAATGATACACAGAAAGAAGAGTGTTTCTTGTGTATCTTTCCATGTATCTATGTGAATGGCTATATCTGTGTGCATACAAATATATGTGTGTACACACACATACACAGACATCTATACATGCAACCATAGCTAAAAAATAGATTTTATTTCTCAGGGATGTTTTAGATTAAAAAGAAATCACTAAAACAATCAGTTTCCTTGGTTTAATTCTATGCTAACAATAATTTGAAATTTTAATGTCTGTCTGTGTGATGATGAAAAGCACTTCAAAACTGGAAAAATACTGAATCCAGTTATTTCATGGCCATTTGAAAAGGACATGCTCTCCTGCATTATCTACTTGGACTGCAGTGGAGTGATCACATAACTGAACAATTCAGAAAATAGGTTGCAACTAAGGCTTGATGCAGTGGTCTAAATGTCTACAAAAACCCGAATTCTCCCATCTCGGCTCTGCCTTCTGTGCTGTCAGCTTCATTCCAATACTACCCACCATTACCCTGGACAGCCCTAACCCAGGCCAGCAGCTTTACCTTTCTTCTTTACTGCTATGAAATAACCTCACTTCTTTCTTTTAGAAAAATAATAAAAACATCTTCAGTCATTTTTCACATGGCCTGGAACTTATTGCATCTCATTGGCTTGAGTTGGTTCTCATGGAACTTGTTCTTTCTGATAGAACTTAATTAGGTCTCAGACCTATCTCAGAAACAATCCCTTTTGCCTGGGAGTGGGAGTACAGTGATTGGCTTAAACTGTTCAAATCCCCTTCCCTTCAGAAGTGGGGGCAGGATCTTATTCACTAAATATGTATGGCTGTCATCTTAGTCAGCTTAGGCTGTGCTATACCCTGAATGTTTTTGTGCCCTCCAAAGTTGCACGTTGGAATCTTAACGCACAATGTGATGGTATTTGGAGGTGGAGCCTTTGGGAGACGATTAAGTCATGAGGATTCAGCCCTAATGAATGGGGTTAGTACCCCTATAAAAGAGACCCCAGGGGTCTCCTTTGTCCCTTCTGCCATGTGAGGTCACAGTAAAAAGACAGCCACCTGTGAACCAAGAAGTGAGCCCCACCAAGAACTGAATCTGATAGGATCTGGACTGTGGGATTCTCTAGCCTCTAGAACTATGAGATAAAAGTTTGTTTATAAGTCATCCAATCTATGATACTCTTTTATAACAACCCAAAAGGACTAAAGCAGGCTGTGATAACAAGATACCATAGACTGGGTGGCTTAAAAAACAAGCACTTATTTCTTACATTTTTGGAGGCTGAGAAGTTCAAGATCAGTGTACCAGCAGATTCAGTATCTGGTGAGAGCCCTCTTCCTTGTTTACAAACTGCGTTCTTGCTGTATCTTGTCATGGTAGAGGGAGAGAGAGTTCTGGTTTTTTCCCCTTTTAATCCCATCATGAAGTTTCATCCTCATGACCTCACCTAAACCTAATTATTTCCCAAAATTATACACCACCTCCAAATACTATCACATTGGAGATGGGGCTTCAACATATAAGTATTGGGGCACACAAACATTCAGTCTGTGGCAGCTGTTAGCGATGAGAGAGTGGAGTGGTAAGTAGCGCAAAGAAATATCCTGATACTTTGAGGACAAGTTAAGTATGGCAGTGGATAGGGAGGATTCTGAAGACATAACCAACAAATGTCTGTAACACCAGCAAAATGAAGTAGACAGTCACCTTTCATTTAGTGTTATGTGTAGGACACTGTGCTAAATACAGGTGACCCTTGAGCAATACAGGGTTAGGGGTACCAGCCCTCCACGCAGTGGAAAAATACACCTGTAACTTAGAGGCAGCCCTCCGTATCCCCAGTTCCTTTGTATCTGCAGTTCCTCCATATCAATGGGACAGCATCTACAGATTCAGCCAACTCTGGATTGAGTAGTACTGTAATATTTACTGTTGAAAAGAATCCGTGTAAGTAGACCTACGGAGTTCACACCCATGTTACTCAAGGGGCAGCTGTACCTTATATGCCTAATGTTCTGGTTATCAATTGCTGTGTAATAATCCATCTACAACTTAGTGGAATAAAACAACCATGTTATTATGCTTATGATTTCTGTGGGGCAGGAATTTCGATCGGGCACAGCCTTGTCCCTGTTTCACCATTGCTGGAGCCTCAGCTAGGGAGACTTGAATGGCTGGTGGTGAGTTGAATATCAGGGGGCTGTGAAAGCTGAGGCTGGAAGATTCAATTCTAGGATGGTTTTCTCATTCACAAATCTGTCACCTTATTGATTGTGCTCCTACAAGTAATCTCTCCAGCATGCTGCCTTACTAGCTTACATGGCTGCTCAGTATTCCAGGAACAAAGAAGAAGCTACAAGGCCTTTTATGACCGAACTTCAGAAGTCATATAGCTCACTTCCACTGTTGGTCATAAGCCCACCCAGATTCAAGGTAAGGGGCACAGGCCTCACATCTCAATAGGGAGTTTGTCAAAGATCTTGCGGATATGTTTTACAACCACCACACATTGTTATATTTAATCTTTACAGGAATCCTGTAATATAGACTGAAGAATTTTTATAGATATGGAAAGTAATGCACAGAGTCATTAAGGAATGCCTGGAATTACTTACCTAGTCAGTGGCAGCACCAGGATTTGAACCCATTTTCTGAACCCAAAATCCATGTACTTAATTACTACGTATATACGTCATGTGCTACACTATTTTGTAAATTAAAAGGGCTTTTTCATCTGTTCATGTGTTTCACACAGAAGTACTTTGAGATAGAAAAAGAAGCATAATTTCAATTTTAGTATAATTTCCATTTTGTGAATGAGCTGTTAGAGCTGGGATCCAGACATATGTGTTCAGACTTTAGTTAAGAGTTGTTGCACCACCTTACCCTGCTGCACCTAAGGACAAACCCTCATGGTAGCAATCACCAGCTCCGCTTAAGTGTGCACCATTTCATAAAACTACATATTGTACAGATGAGCCATGCTATGCTATTTTCATTGCATAATGCTGTCAAAAACTTGATATGGCCCAATAATTATATAGTGGTTTGATAACATGAGACACAAGCAAACAAACCCATAGGAAAATGATCTTGATAATTATGCTGCGTTGGAGCCAGGTCCAGAAACGGGGAAGAGGAGAAGGGAATATTGCCTACTAACCTAGGAGACTGAGAGTAAAATGAAGAAATTTTGTGTATTTTGGTTATTATTTTTCCAGAAATTATTCAGGTAGTCATGGGAACAGAGCTGTGTTTTGAAAACTCAGACTTTGCAGCCAAGTGTTAAAGAAAATGACCAATTAATATTCTGGGAAATGTAATAAAAACCCACAGATTTCTTATTTGGCAGCCATTATTGAGATGAGTTGAGTTCTAAATCCCACCCTCAAGACGTACTCTTATAGCCAGTTTCTTTTATCATTTCCCATAAAGTAAAAGGATAATAGCACTAGTTTAGATGATGATCCTTCCAGTATCCTTACCATGACTGCTTCCTTGCAACTCGACTTCCCTAGTGTCATCCCTGCATTTTTTCCAAGAAAATCCAAGGACCGAAAAATGCATGTAAAAATGGTGAACAGAACCCTGAGTTGTCTTTGAAAACTACCTTATTTTATGTGTCAGCCCCCTGCCTAGTGAACCTTTTATGAATCATCACACACAGCCTGGTTCAAACCCTAATGACTGTATACAGCCACTTTCAGAAATCTGCCCTCAGTGTACCTACCCATTGTCATCTCTTGCCTCTCCGTGTTTAATTACCCCTCACTCCTGCCTCTGAGGCCATTCAGTGTTCTCTTAGTGCTCTAGGCACTTAATGCCCCCATGGCTCTCTTTGTGTATGCTATATGCTCTGCTTACACCTCCTTGATCTTTTTTTCCTCCTTCATAGTTCCTTTCAACTTTCCCTTATGGTACTTCTTAATTATCCTTTCTTCCTTCTTAAGGGTAACTTCCTCTGAGAAGTTTCCCCAACTCTTTAAAAAGATCTTAATTCATCATGCTCCCACTGAGGCTGGTACAAGATTCTGTGTTAGTGTTATATGACTTAAATACTTAAATATCCATATTCACAAATACATGGCAGGTAATGGATAAAGTATGGAATGTGTTAAGATAAGAGAAAGTCCCTTTCAGTGAGTAGCATATATTCCATTTGGGAGATAAAAATATAACCAGAAAATTTCAATATTATATGACAGTGCTAACAAAGCATTATATATGGTTTGCCAAGATAACACAAAAGATAAGTACTTAATATAACTCAGGAGGGCTTCTAGAGATGAAAATACTTTGGCAGAGTTTTGAAGGATAAGTATCATAATTATTTGTTTACATGATTATATTCCCTACTTGAGCAAAATCCATTATTTCAGACCCATTTATCCTCATAACCCTGAATGATGCCCAGCCAAGTCTAAAACAAAGTAAGATATCAATAAACATTTGTGTTGAGTGAATGATTAAAGTAATGAATGAATCGATTTCTTATTACGCACATTGCCAAATGGATGCTGGTAGGACAAATGGATCATTGTTTATTTTCTCTGACCAGCTCACTTTACTGACAAGTGAAGGTATAATTAATCAAGAAAAGAGAAAAAGAAATTCTCCAAATTAAAGCCATGTTTTACAGTTTATTGTTAGCCTTGTTGTTCAGTTTACTCTACAGCCTAGTGTCACGTTTATCCCTAATCTAACTACCAACCCACACTGATGTGAAAGAAGCCTTGGGATGAAGGGAATTTGATGACATCACACAGACAGGAAGTTTTAAGGCAGCTTAATGGTATAAAAAAGAATTCAACTGAAAATTAGTCTCTGATACTTGTTTCCTGTGTGATCTTACTTCACCCCTGAACCGTAATTTCTTCAGCTATAAAACAGGGATACTAATTACTTTCTTCAGCTCAACTATAGAATCAGATGAAACAGTATTTTTGAAAGCACCTATCTCAATGATTAACACATTGTAGATACTCAATAAATTTTTATTAATACTTTAATCAGTGTTTTTCCTTACAATTCTGAGCACTTCTCAACTCAGTTACTTAATACTAGAAGAAAACAGATGTGCAGACATCTCTGCACAGTCTTAGACAGTGCTCACAGTATTTTGAAATCATGCATATCGTCATATCTTACTATACTTTATATCATTAATTAATTTAGGATGAGATTTCAGTTCTTAGTGTAACTTATATACAATAGATAACAGTTAAAGAGTTACAAGAAAAAGGAAAATTGTTAATTATTTGGTCAATTCCAGGAAGTTTTTAGATGTGTAAAGGGGAATTTGACCAACTATATCCCGGAAGAGCAGAAAATGCCAGAATATTCCTTAATGGCCAAGGAAAGATGCTATAAATAATTGTCCATTTAAAGTTTGGGGCCCCATTACACAATTGTTTGCTTTTGCATCATACCTCTAATCAGTTGCTTCTGTAGATCAGCAAAGTTCAGTCTCCATCAAAATCCACTGGGGTGAATATCAGGGTGGGAGGAGTATTCCACTGGTATTTAAAGACAAGAAAACCTATGGAGTGTCTCTTACATTTTAGATTCTTCCACAAGGAAAATTGTATGCAATCATCAAAATAACCTTTTGCAGGTATTTTATCTCCATTTACAGATAATAAACTGAAACTCAGAAAGGTACACATAGCTGGTAAGAAGCCAAGCCACAGTCAGCACCTGAAATCAAGTTCCATGTTCTTTCCACTTTATCATAGCTCCTTCCTCTGAACAGCTCTGACCTAGAATGTATCCTCAAGGTTTGCTTTGGCTAAGCCAGCATCATCAGAGAATTTATAAAGCCCTAAGGCTGTAAAACCTCTTCAGAGCCTTAGGACACGTTCAGAGGAGGAGTGGGAGGATGAGCAAACTGACCAATACCGTTCCTTAGCACAATCCCCATTCCCTTACCTTGTTACAGTGGCCAACGTGGAACAGCTACCAGATCCCACCAAACCCAGTGAAGCTTATTTTTCCTCGGCACAGGCAAGCTTCCTCCCCTCTAATTCCATCTCTTAAATGGCTTGCAGCTGGAGAAAGATGAGAAGTCATCCGTCAGCAAAGAGGACAAAGTAAGGCAGCTAGGTTGGCCAGCAAAGGAGCCCTAGTGGAGCCCTCCAGAAAATAGCCATCTCCCTCCCCTGGAATTGTCATCTCAGTCCCATTATTTCATTGGTCACATAAAGCAGGACACATAATGCGATCCCCTCTAGTTAACTGTGTGGGCTCCATTCCCAGCACTTTCAGCATCAACATTCAGTAGTCATCACACTTCTTATCTGTCCCAACACCTTGCGTATGCCTGGAGCTTGCGGCTTTTCTGGGATGACTAATTTTGTTTTTATCAATTCAACTTCAGCAACTCTCATTTTAAAGGAGAAGAAAAATAGTGTTTGAATGTGTCTGACCTCTTCCCAGGCTTTGGGACGTCCTAGAGGAAGAGGAACCATTTACAGAGAAAGAGAAACATTCGCTCACTCATCAAAAAATCATACGTTAATATTTGGAAGCAATTGAGAAGCATGGGCTTTGGCATCACACTGACAAGGTTCTAATCCTGGCTTCTCCACTTAATAGTCGTTGGGCAAGTTATCTGATGTTATAATATCACAGAGATATTATAGTACATTAATCATACCTACTGCATTGTAGAAGTCAATTAGGAAAATGTGAACAAAACATTCAGCAAGTCACCTCTCTTATCATTTATAGAATAAATAACCAGGGACTGTTCACTGCTGAATGTGTTGATGTGTGGTGGTTTGGCACTGAACTGGGTTTTTAGAAGCCAGAGGTAAGTCAGGGTCTATTTCTGAATTCAGGGGTGAATAATTATAAATTAAGGTAGATGTAAATTATAATACAGGAAGTATTGAACTACAGATAGAGATGTGACCCCAAGAAGGAAGTATGAGATTTAGTCTGGGATGCCCCTCCCCTAAACACCTCCAGGATCTAGTTCTCATCCTAATCCAGTGTGTTCACTCTCTAATAAAATAGCTTATCTGTATACCCCAGGAAACTGTACTCTTTAAGGGCAGGAGTTTTTCTTTTCAAATTTTATCCTTTTGTGAATACTCATAATCTAAAATGAAAGGTTCTAGTAAATACTGGACAAAAGACTGAATGGTGGGAGGTGATGAGTATGTCAAACATGCTCTGAACACAATGAAGAGACCACTCCGGTTTGAGTAGGTTCACACAGAGATAAAGTGGGAAGGGCCTCGTTATGGGAGTGCTAGTAAGCTAGGATAAGAAAATTGAACTTTATCATGTACAGCCACTGAAAGTTTTGGAAGACAAAAGAAACAACAAAAGAAGTATTTAAATTTTAATTTGAACAAGATGCTCAAGAGTGAATGGAAAAATGTGAAGAAGATAGACTTAGTTAATAAATTAGGGTAGCATCCCGTAAATGAGGTAAAAAGGGTCAAGAGCTAAAGTGACAAGAATAGAGGTGGAAACTAAGGGACATTTTTGAAATGTTCCCTAGGAGGGAGGACAGGACTTGGTGACTAACTGGATATGGTAGAAAGGAAGGTGGGGAGGTCAAGTTTGAGTCTCGTCATTAGCGTATTTGTGGCAGACACAGTGGGTCGTGAGCACCTCTCCTTTAGGAAGATTTCCAAACTAAAAGGCTACCCTTGATTTTGCCTGGGAGGAAGAAATTTTCCTCTACACTTCTAGATTCTCCTGGCTGGCCTAGGAATTAAATTGACACGAGACAGATTAACAGGAGAATATCAGACAAAAGTTTAATAACGTGTATACTTGGGAGAGACTCAGAAAAACTGAGTAACTCACCAAAATAGTTGAAACTGTCACCTTAAATACCGTCATCAGCTAAAGACAAAACAAGATGTTGAGGGTGGAGGTTTGGGACTTCAAAAGAGTGGAAAGCAATTGCCATGGAGTTAGAAAAGCAAATGTTTGGTAAGCAAATATTTGCTGAGATATGCGGAGACAATGGGACACAGGAATTTTGACAAGCAAACCTGCTAGGTTCCTTCCTGTCTGCCCACCTGGTTCATACTGTAGTCATCCTTGGTGGGACGTAGCTCGCTTCCTAGAACAGGTCCTCCATCTACATTCTTTAGCCAGTTAGGGGGAAGATCAAAGTTTTTTCTTGAGTCTTTTGGGTCTTAATTGTTTTCAGCTAGAAGTAATCTGCGTGCCAAAGAGATATTTGAGGGTGACAGTGTTGGCTCCCCTACAATTCCAATATTTTTCGTCTGTTCTTTTCTTCTTTTAGATAAGAACTAGGATTAGTAACCCTGTGGAAGGCAGGGGCAAGGAGCTCATTCTTAACAAAAAATGAAAGTAGGTGATACAGGCCATGATGTTGAAAACACGTCACCATCTCTAGTTCCTGGAAGCAGCCATCCTTCCATGTGCCATCTCATCCATCCATTCACTTTTCCAGCCATCTGTCCTTCTAACACACATTTCTTGAGTACCTACCTCAGGCCCATTTCTTGAGTACCTACCTCAGGCCAAGTACTGTTCTGCTTTCTAAATATTCCATAATGACAGGCAGTTTGCTGCTCCCTGTGAGTCACACAACTGCAATAGCGACTATACAAAGTACAGAATGATCTTAAATTTTTTTTATTACATTGATTGGCTCTATTTCTTCGTGGGGACAGCAGTAAATTGCTCTTTTAAATTTAGCTTTGAGACACTGTAATTTCAGCTCCAAGTGCAGAAATTGAACTGCTTTCAAGGATAGTGAAATGATGGCAGTATCCTGGTGCTAAAATACAATGACAAGCTAAAATACAGTGAGCCATTACATTGCCCTATGGGAACTGTGTGTCCACGCTGAGAAGGGTAGCATGCTTTGTGAGCTCTGTACTTAAACTCCGAGTGTCTCCTTTCTCTTTATAAAGCAGAGGTGATATACATACCAACTGTCGAACTGAGAGGATGGGTTGAAGGAACACAAGAGATAATGTCTGTGAATGTGCCTCGTGAACTATATTAATATAAGGGAGTATTATTTTTATCATTGCAGTTTTGTTTTTGTTTTGTTTTAAGAGGACTATTTGTTAAGAATATTCCTTGAGTCCCTCTTATTCCATTGTATTCAGCTGGAAAAGGTAAACACTGTTAATCCAGGGAAAGGATAGTTAAATTCATAGGTTAATTTTGTTGCTATCCAGCTAAGTGACCCTAAGCTAAATGTTTAACCTTTCACTTTTCTCATTGCTTAAACAGAGAGGATCATAATACATGTCTTAGAATATTGTTGTAGGTCTTACAGCAGTCCCCCACTCCCCAAATCCATCAGACTGAAAAATGCCATGTTTCAGGTTTCACTTCTAATTCTTATTTCCCAATAACTCCTCCCCTCACCTGGGTTTCTCGTAATTCTTCTCATATCTCAGTAGACTTCTGCCACATTTCTATCAGGTGCCTGTGATATACTCACTTATTTTTTGTCTTCTCTGTAGACTAGGCTCATTGTAAGTTTGTCTCATTGGCCTGGTCTCTAGCCACCAGCATAGTGCCTACACAAAGCAGGTGTTTAATAAATGTTTGCTGAAGTAAATGAGTAAAAGATATATATGACAATGCTTTATTTTAATGGAGGTCCTGGGGAATGAACCCAGGACCTCATGCATGCTAAGCATGCACCCTACCACCTGGCTATACCCTCCCCACATATGACAATGCTTTGTACACTACAGGAGAGTTAGCAATTAGTAGTAATCCTGAATCTCATTTGTTAAATATTACAGTGTCCGAGTAAATTCATGGCAAGGCAAAAATGAGTATAATGGTTTTAACTGGGAAGAATGAGACTTTTATAACCTCTGTAACTCAGTGATTCTTACCCTGCTCCTCAGTTGTGCCCCTCAGAGGCTGTTTGATTATCAAAACTGGAGGAGGAAACTGCTGGCACCTAGTAGGTTGGGGCCAGGGTGCTGCTACTCAACACCCTACAAGGCACAGGACAGCCCCCATGACAAAGAATTACTTGGAGCAAAATGTCAGTAGTGCCAGAATTGAGAAACAACACCCTCATCCTCTTGCCACAATTAGAGGATGTGCTGTCTTTCAGATTCCGCTAGTGATTTAACATTCCATAAGCCTGTTGGGCATTTATCAGTCTGCAGTTTCACAGAAGAGACTGTATGACTGTTCCACAGAAAACGACTTTTACGAAACAGGCTGAGGTTCTCTCACAGCAGTACTAACAAGAGAACTGCAAACAGGGCTGTAAATCAGTAAGGCCTTCAATACCTTTCATCTCCTGGCAGACACTGGCCTGGTTGATCTTTGATTAGGGCAACTAACTCTGTCAGGAAACCTTGGAACTCTTGGAAGAGAATCGGACTTTCCTCCCTCCGGCCTAGAGAACCTTAATTGTCATGGGGCTGTTTCCTCAAGGACCACGGCAACATAACCATGGGAACAGTCCTGGTTTCCTAGTGAATATATATACACATATAATATAAATATAAATAGTATGCTTCTATAAAAATTATTTTAAAATATATGTGGCATTGGGTATCTTGATAGTTTTTCTGTCTTTAAGTTTTTTTGAAGTGACTTTTGTTTTCCTCTTAAGGCTAAAATCCTCGCTGTAACCCTAACCCCCAATGACTTGTCTCATCTGATGTTACTTCTCACCTCATTCCCCGTTTCTGTGTTACAGCCACAGGAGACCTATTTTAATTCCTTGAACCTCCTGCTTTCTGACCCACTTCTCTGTCAGAAGCTCCCATAGTTTGTCTAGTTAACTCCTGTTCATCTCTCAAAGCTCAGCCTAAATGTCACTTCCTGGAGATCACCTAAATTCAGGCCCCAAATTAGATCCTCATCCTGTGCCCCTATCATTCTCCCTAATACTTACCACTGCTGTCATTAAATCAGTTTTCTAATGTCAGCTCTATAACCAGGACCATTCCTCTGTCTGCAAGTAAACCATACATATAGTTGGGACACAATAAAAATGTGTTTAATTAAGAACAATAACTTTTAGGAACAGTATTCTGGTTTCAAGTTTAAATGATATTTGACAAATAGTTCCTCATTCAAACATCTTTTAAAAGTATACACAGAGACCCTGTAAGTGAAAAAATTCAGGTTGAGTTGGAAACTATGGCCATAACTTGTTTCCTCCTACATCTAGCTATACTAGGGGAGAAATTTCTTTTCACGGTTAGTAAAAAACTGTTAACTGCTAAGGATATTAAGAAATAGGTGTAAAGCTTTGTGGAAAAACTAAAAAAAAAAAAAACTGTCAAGAGATATGAAAGATTTTGTAATTGAAGGAACAAAGTAGTTCAAAAGTGTCTGTTCCCCCTAAACCAATTTATATATTGGTGTAATCCTATTCAAAATCCCAAAGATATTTTTAACATATTAAAATGGCTTATGTAGTCATCTGGACTGCTTCACAGCTGAAAATAGCTAAGAGAATTTTGAAAATAATGAGATCTGAATTGACCTAGTAAATATAACTATACTGATTTTTTCAGTGTGGCCCTAGGATAGAAATCAAAGGACAGACAACAGAATAGAACAGTTAATCTAAAAACAGATCCAAGAGTATATAAAAACTTGGTAAATGATAAACGAATTAAGCAAACCAATGAGAAAAGGTGGATTGAGAAGAGAGCACATTGAATATTTGGGGCGGGGGAGAAATCGAGTTTGCTTACCTCTTACCCTATACAAAAATAAATTCTAGTGAGTTAAAGAGTTAAACGTAAAAAATGAACAAGTAAATTATTAAATAAATCAGGAGGAAAATAAAACAAGGTATAAATTAATACATTGTAGTTTTTCTATGATACAGACTTTGAGAGCATAAAAGCCATGGGAGAAATCACAAAGGAATAGATTCATATATTTGTTACTTTAACTTCTTGAGTGCTTAGTATGTTCCAGCAATCATTCTATGTGCACTATATATATATATAAAAATAAATAAATTTGATGGAAATTCACCACCCATCATGAGTGAGGTGTAATTAAGATGGCCATTTTATAGAGGAGAAAAGTAAGGCAGAGAGGTGTTAAAATAATTTGACCAAGATCACATAGCACAGAGATGGCAGAACCAAGAATCAAACCCAGGAAATCAGATACCAGAGCTTCTGTCCTTCATCACAGTGCTCTTTGGACTGCTACAAACATACATGAAACTGTAAAAATAAAATAAAACCCCAGAAAGTTGAAAAAAAAAAACACTATAGAAAGTCATAAAGTTAAAGAGTCCCATTAAGTAAAAGGCAAATAACAAATTGAGGGATATATTTTTTTAACAAATATGACCATCAGTATATATCCTTTATATTAATCCCTCTTCTTTGCCCCATCCTTATTTCAGTAGTAGTTATATTAAGAATACCTTTGCATGTGTATGTGTGTGTGGCGGGGGTGTGGGTGTACATCTGAAGAGCTTTCATAAATCAATAAAAAAGACAACACTCAAATAGGAAATAAACAGAAAATAACATGATCAGAAACTTCAGGAAGAAAGACTTAGAAATAGACTATAAAAAAATATAGAGAGAGATATTTAGACTAACTAGTAACCAAATAATAAATAAACTATCAACATGTTATTTCCCATAAAATCAGAAAACATTTACTGGTATATTGGTATGATTTTTCTAGAAGCAATTACTTTATAAATATTAAGAATATTTTAAAAATACAAAATCTTTACAAAATTTAAGATACTTCCATATCTGTCAATTCTGCTATTAGCCATCCATCCTGCAGAAATTTTCTGAGATATAAAGTTTTATAAGAATAAATTCATAGGCACAATATTAATGGAAGCAGATTGTTGAGAATAAACTAAATGAACGATAGGGGGTGCATAAGTCAGTTATACGATCACTATAGCATAAGTTTCTGAACAACTGTATTTTCATGAAATATTTAACAATGTGAGAAAATGTCCCTAATAGAAAATCAATTACAATACAGCAATAGTCGTCCTGTAGAGGCCAGACAGATGTTTTAAGGAGGCCTGGTAGCAGACAAAATAAACTTTTAACTGCTGCCACTCCCAGGCTGAGCTAGAGCCCTCAAGAGGAGAGCTTTGTATGGCTGGCAGAGCGCTGGTCGACTTCCTAGAGTGTCTTTCAGTCTCAGCGAAATGATTGGAATTAAGTTTTGGAACCATCAGGGGAATCAGAAGGGAAATGGAAAATGGAAGTGCTCCGTATCACCTGGGCCAAGTCTTTCCATTCCCATTGCCAGTGGGAATGACGCTTAGGTTGTAACAAAAGGACGTTAATGCTTTCCTCTCCCTCTCCGCCTCTTCTTCCTTCCTCTTCCTTCCTCCTCCTCCTCCTCCTCATTCTCTACTTCCCATCTGTTTTAGACAGAGTTCAGTTCGTCTTGGATCTCTTTGCAAACAGCTTCCTGAGCGTTGCCCTAAATTGGAAAATGAAAGTAAAAGAATGCTCAAAGTTTTTACCAGGGAGTTGTTGCTAAGCAACCATTTCCTTTGTCTCTAAGTATATGGAATATGGCATTGTTTGGAATGTTTTTTCAGGCGGCACCTTAATACAAAGGAGAGAGTGGTGATCGGGAAGGAGGAGGCAGGGAGGAGGTGGTAGTATAGAAACCTTTAGATTGAACAATATAAAGATATAATACGAGGGGGAGGAAAACCAGAAGAACCCACCTGGAAGTTTTCAACCCACCACCACCACATACTGTTGAAAACTTCAAAATGGAACATTTCTTATATTGGCACCTTTTTTTATGAGAACAAACATATGGTTATAAGCATATTCTTACCTTCATTATGATCTGCATATTTCCTCTCTACAGGAAAATTTACATGTACTGTTGATATCTTTTTATAGTCACATAAAAAGAAATCAGACAAGAAACGTTATGATTGGACTTGCTCACAAGATACCACAAGCATGAATTCCTCTACTTGTCTGTATTCACAATACTGGTGGGTCTCACTTACCTGCCCCCGTGGTCTCTTTGGCCCTGAGGATAGCCTAAAATAAAAACAGACAGTTATGTCTGTTGGTCAGAACAAACTCACAGCTCACTTTCTCCTCCATTCTGGAGGGTAAGTAGTATCATTTTTGTTGGTTGGGGGCAAGGATCCTGATCGGGCAGCTTTCACTAAGAAATGGGGCCTGAGCAGGATATGGATAAACATTTACACAGACTTTTTACTCTGCTCACTGGGTGGGCTGCCCTGGTGAAAACTTTTGTCACCATTAGGATCAGATACCATCTTAAGACTTGGGTGTAGTTAGGGAGATTGAATAAAGAAGGCCATTCAGCTTGCTGTGGTGGTCTGGCCACCTCGAGCCTGGAATAAAGAAGTCCTCGACCTGGTCCAGCCCACTCACCAGATTTTGCATTGGGCTTAGAGATTAGGGACCTAATTAGCACCAACGTTTTGCTCTTTCAGTCAACAGGACATTTTTCTGTGCATACATTTCCCTTTAGTACCACATAGAGAGGGATGATTGGAAAGGTCAGGATTTGAGAGTCCTCAGACCAAGCACAGATTAACTTCATCATGATTCTGTCACCTGCAGAGAAGTGGACTTGATGGGAATCCAAGACTTGGGTTTTAGCCCTGACTTCATCATAAATAAGTAGTAGCATTTTGGATGGTTATTTGTTTATCCTCTCAGAGTCTCATTTTCTATTATTAAATGAATCATTTCTACAAAAATAGGTATAAAACATTGAGAGTTTTAATAATAATAAGATAAACAACTGTGTACCTAATACTCAGACTAAGAAAGAGAAAGTTCCAAGCACGTGACAAGTCTCCATATGCCTCGACGTGCTCTTTCCCAGTAGTGTCTCCCTGTCTTCCTTTTCCCTCAACTGTAACCATTGTCTTCACTTATTTTAGGTATCCTGCCACATTTTTGGTAATTTTAATTTTTATATAATTTCAAACTTACAGAAAAATTACAAGAATAATACAAGGAAATCCTGTGTATAATTTACCTAGATTTACCATTTGTTTACACTGCTCGTTTGCTAAGTCATTTATATATGTATATTTTTTTCCTTTACAAGCCATTTGAGAATAAGTTGGAGACATTCTTCTCATTTACTGCTAAATGTGTTTGTTTTCTAAGAACAAGATCAGTGTGTATTTCTTAAGAATGAAGACACGTACATAATCACATATAGTTATCCAAAATTGAGAAATTTAACATTCCATAATCTGTTTTATAATCCACAACCCATTTTTAAATTTTATCAACTTCTCCAATAATATCCTATGTGCTTTTTTTTGCCAGTTCAGGATCTAATCCAAGATCACAGATTTCATTTATTTGTTACATCTCTTTAGTAGTCTTTAATCTAGAATCATTTCTCCATCCTTTTTTATCCTTCTGGACCTTAAGAGTTCTCAAGAGAGCAGGACAGTGGTTTAGTAGAATGTCTCATAATTGGGTTTATCCTGTTTTCTCATAGTTAGATTTAATCATGCATTTTTGTCAGGATACCAGAAAAGTGACATTAAGTCCCTCTTGGGAGGCACATAACGGCAGTTTGTCCTAATTTTGGTGATATTAACATTATCACTTGATTTAGGTAATGTCTACCAGGTTTATCCAATACAAATGTGCCATTTTCCCTTTGTAACTAATACATATGTTGTGGGGAAACAGTTTGAAACTGTCTTATTACCCATAAAACACTGACCTTCTACTTTTAGAATTATAACTATATATATTGCAAATCTACTGAAAATTTTCCATTTTCTCCCATTTATTTATTTATTTGTGTTTTTTGTTGATATAAACTCATGGATTTTTATTTTATTCAATGAATTAAAAATGCATTATTATTATTATTTATTTTGATGCCTAAATTGTCCCAGATCTGTCCAGTGGGAGCTGCTTCAACCTGTCTCTGGTGTCCCTTTGTAATGCCCTCATTATTCTTTGAATAATTTCTTACTTTCTGGCAAAATAAAATGTTCCAGAATCAATTCATAATTTCCCTGCCTCAGTCCTGGAGTTATCCACTTCTCTAAGGTGTCTGGGTTCCTTTTCACAGAAAATGATGTTTTGAAATCAAGATCTAGACTCAAGGTGTACTCATTGCTACTGATGTGTTATGACTTTTAGACCACCTTAGTGGACATATTTAGGGAATATATACATACATATTTTAAAATATGTGTGTGTGTGTGTGTGTATATATATATTTAAACACATGCAGATGCATAATGAGAATACCCATAATAGAAACCTGCCTCCCATTTTCTCAATACATATACTTATTTGCTCAAGCTTTTAATACACAGAGTAGTTTCAGAATTGCTAATCCATACCACAGTGAAAAGCAAATCTACTAACTAGAATTCCCTATGATTTGCATATTTACTTATATAAAATTTACACTCAGTGAACATGAAGATCTTGGGTATAAAATTTCTTGAATTTTGACAAATGCATACGTCTATATGATTCACATTGTTATTAATACATGGAGTATTTCCATAGCTTTAGAAAATTTCCTTGTGCCTTTTCTCTGTCTTACCCTTCCAGAATGTTCTGAAGTTTTTCAACTGTAGATTAGTTTTGGCTATTCTAGAACTTTAAGTAATTTGAAGATAATTGTCTTTTGAGTCCTCCGATTCTTGAATATGGTGTGTCTTGCTTTTATTTAAGTCTTAGTTTCTCTTAGCAAATTTTAGTACTTTTCAGTATGTAAGTATTGAACATATATTGAACAGATTTTGTTTAATTTATATAAAATTATTTTATATTCCTCTTTTGAAGTTATTATGAAATTTTCTTCTTTCATTTTCCAAAAGTTTGCTGCTAATGTGTACTACAATTAATTTTTGTATCTTGACCTTGTATCCTGCAACTTTGATAAATTCACATATTAGTTCTATTTGTTGCTTTGTAGTTTCCTTAGCATTTTCTAGAGAGACAATCATGTTTCCTGCAATAAGAGACACTTGCCCTTTTTTTTCCCAAGCATAATGATTTTTATTAGCTTTCCATGCCTCATTGCCTTGTGAAAACTTCCAGTAGAGTGTTGAATTAAAATGTGAGAGCAGATAACCTTGAATTTAACCAATAAATATGATATTGGCTGTCAGTTTTTTGTAAATAATTTTTGTCTAATTAAGATAGTTCCCTTTTAGTCTTAGCTTACTGAGAGTTTTTATAATGAATAAGTATAGAAAGTTGTTATTTTTTAAAATGTGGGAATAGGAAAAGATAAGAAAGGAGAGAAAAAAGAAAACCAAAGGGTTAATTCATTCTGAGCCATTCAGTTTACAGCCTTCCTCAATAATTCCATCTCTCAATGACTCCTCATGCCTGAACTCAGTGCTTGATTGTTCTTTATCATGTGTGTGTCAGTTTTGTCTTTACCATCAAAGTGAAAATAACCTTGATGTGGGAACAGAAAGTTTTGCTTCTCTGTATTCCCTACTACCTTTGTATTTAACTGGGCTCATAGTGACTGCTAGATCAGTTTCAGCACTGATTTTTATTAAGTAATAAAATGCTGTAATTGTTTACTATTCCAGAGTTCTGCATCCAAGATCTCATTGCATTATCAAAAACAGAGTTACATGACCTCCTTAGTGAACACAGAAATCATTTGAAATAAAACAATGGACAGAACTCAGGTCCTCTGACCTTTCATTTCATCCAGACCCCATCCCAACCCACCAAGCTGGCTGATTTCCGTGGTTCCTCTTAAGACCATGTCTGAGGTCAGTACTTGTCCCAGTAAGGATTATACTGTGCTGAGCCTCAAAACTGGGTCAGATTGGGATACGTGGATACTAAGCCACAGCTGGCCTCTGATCCTCCACCACCATGGATGTAACCTATCAACAAGCTTCTGTTGAAAGCTAGTAGCCAAACAGGGTCTTCTCAGACATTTTGCATGTCAGGTGCTAATTAGATATTTGTGATGGCTTATTGTGCCCAATCCCTGGATCCAGTTTGCATGAGAATCCTTTCTGCAGTGGATAACTTTTTCTGGAGAAGGGTTCTCCAGAGGTTCACAACAGGCTGTAGTTAGGACCACATTTGTTTTGGAATTCTACTTCTATAGATAGTGCATCTCTCTGGGTCACATGGTAGAGAGAATTAGACAATTCTACTACGTTCACATTAGACAAATGTCGACTTCAGTGGGTGATCCTTGAGACCCTGCCAAAGAGAAGCAGATCAGTGGAGAAGAGCATTTGACTCCATTTACCGTAAGACTGAAGCAGGGTCTCTGCATAGTTTCCCACTTATTTCTCCTGCCATTCTCTCCCTTGAAATGTATGGCCCAGCAGCTTTAAGATATTTGTCATTCCTTATCACAGTACTTAACTGTTTTTTGCCTTTATGTGCTTATGCTGTTCTCTCTGCTGAGACTGTCAGTAACGCCTCTCCTCCTTGCCACTCCTTCTCTCACATACCTCAATAACTGCTTTTCACCTAATAGTCAGTCGTTCCACAGGCATTTACTAAGTAGTACCTGTGTACCAGGTACCATGGTAGGTGCTGGATGCAGAGGTGAGTATGACAAAGCCCCTGCCCTACAGGAGCTCTCAGTGTGTGGTGGGGCTGACAGACAGGTAAATGAACACTGACAATAAAGACTAATATTGTGATGGGGCACAAAGCAACATCACCTGTCCTGGCCTTGCAGGGCACTAAAGGCTTCCTGATGGAGGCTGCATAAGTGGAGACCTGGAGGATCTAGATTTTAGGAATCAGCCAGACCAAAAGGAAGAAATGTGAGAGCCACAGCCACAGAAGTAGGACTCCCAGCTTCAACATAGGGCTCAGCTGTCCCGTCTTCCTGAAGACTTCTCTGACCTGCCCCAGGCTGTCAGTTGTCCTCTGAATTTCCACTTCTTGTGCTCTGCCATGGCCCTTATCACCCTGCTATAATCCTTTATGTGTGTTTCTTCTTCAGTAAACTGTGAGCTCCTTAAGAGTAAGACCTGAGCTTTAATCAGATGATACATCCAGCACCTGGTGCTGAAACTGGTACCCTAGGATGTTTAATGAGTGTTTGGGGATGTGAATGAATGAATTAATAAATGGATCAGCCAACCCTTGTGAGTACTTCTAAAGGAGATAAACCAGCTGTGTAACCAGCTGCATTGCTCTGGGCTCCAATCCCCCTGTGCAAAATCAGTGACACCAGAGCCTCCCAGTCCAGGCTTTCAGGGGCACGATCTCTCTGCTAGGAAAGGCAGGCTGCTCAGGTTTTCCTCCCAGATTGTCATCATTGGTGACTTTTAGATCTAGACAGACCACTTTTCTGTCCTAGTTTAAGGGAAGGGGTTCTGAGATCTACGCTCTCAGAATTTTGTACTTTGGTCTAAGAAACAGTCCCTACATCTCCATTGTCACATTGTCTTAATTCCATTTTAAAATATGTAATCAACACCTACTACTATGCATTATAAGCTGTCAAATACAAATCGAATGACAATGCACCATTGACTCTGCTGCCTTTCCTTACAGTCATGATGGGAGTCATTTTGCCCATCACAGTTGGTGGCAGAGACACCCCTAGTCCTTATGTCCCCTGAGATTGGTAATGGGAAATAATTAAAAAATAAAACCTCTGCCAAAAGAATCCTCTACAAAATGCAGAAAAGAATGAAACAGCTTTATTGGAGATGAGCATTCATCCAGAGTGCAGTGATGATCACAGGCAATCCTCTAAAGAGATTGCAAAGACAGAAAGAAGCCTCATCATTTTATGTAGCCAAGCAGATACAGTCTATTACATATATGTTAGTTGTTTGTATCCAAAGGAAAAACAGAACTTTAACTTTCTGAGAAACAGCTAGTTACCACTTGGAGCCAGGCACTTAAGCTAAACACCCACAGAGACAGGGAGACCAGGGCACCATCCTCCCTATGCTCACATTTCAGAGATTCCAGTAAGCTCCCATGGAAGACATTCTGGGTAGACAGAACTGGTCAGAGGCTTATTTAGCTTTTAAAAAGATTTATGTACATCTAAAACAGACAGAGAAAGCATTTCCAGTGTCAAGTTTTCGAAAAGACTGCTAAAAGAAAAGGGAGAGGAAGTTCTCTTTGCATTTTGGCACCAGGGGAAATTTTAAAGTATTCTTTTTTTTTTTTCTTTTTTTAAGATTTGTGTATACCTTTACATTAGCCAGTTCTCATTTATTCTGTTCCTGTACCTGGTCTGTGTCTCACGTAATCTACGATCATCTCTTTCAATCTGTGATTGTTTCTGTTTGTCCCTGTTCCGTGTGTTTGTTCCTCATGAAACCTGTGATTTTTGATGGCTCTTCTGACAGCCTGGGTTAGCTTCAGATACTCTGTGTCCCATTTGTCTGTCCTTTCTAATGACTGTGACGGGTATGATCACCTGGGGAGCTGGTTAAAATGTAGATGATAATTTAGTAGTTCTGTGTGGGGCTAGAGATTTCTGAATTTCTAACAAGTTCCCAGATGAGGCCATTGCTGTTGTTTGGGGCCCATATTTTGAGTAGGAAGGCCTGGGAGCATGACTGCAATTCTTTCTGCAGCCTGGGAACATGATTTTTTATCTGCCTCTCCTATTGCCTATTTCCTTACACAGTCTGTTGCTATTAATTTATTCATCTATTCAGTAATGTATATGTACTGAATGCGTTCCCTCTCTTTTGTCCTGCTGCTGTGGCTGGGACTCCTATCCCTTCAAACATGAGACTTCAACTTGAAACAGCTTCCTCTCAAACTACAGCAGCCAGGTCCCTGTCCTCCTATAGTGTATCCCTAAGACCATGTGGGTTTTTCAGGACACTGCAGATATTTTCTCCCTCTGTTTTTCCACGAAAATTAATCAAATTCGAATATCTTCTTTGTAGGGTACATGCCCTAGCTTTTTTATTTGGAAAATACAGTAACAGAGTATAGAGTCTGTGTCTGTGATTTTCCATCACAGTCTACAGCTGTCATCACTGGCTCCTGGCAACAAGATTAAGACTTCTTGGCTTTGCAGCCTGTGGCTGTGGTCCTGTTTGTCAGAAACAGGGAAACAGGAGGGGTTCTGAATACTTTTCTTCGCTAGCTTCCTTTGATTCTCTGACTCCCTATGACAGGCTTTGGAAGCAGAGGTTCTATGTGCTCTCAGCAACATGTGAGCTGTGTTCATCTGCTGATTGAGTGGCCCTGAGTGGAGATGCCCTTGGTGACAATGGCCCTCCCCCCAGTAAGAGTGAGTGGTGCCGAATCCCGGGCACTGATTTCTTCCTCCCTTACGACCAGACCGTTATGTGGACTGATCTTAAAAATTACTTTTTAAATGTTTTCTTTGATCTTCCAAATCACTGTAAATGCTCTCCAATTGCCATCAGTTAACATTAAAGTGATTACTTTCCAAGGCCGCTCGGGAGTCCACAGCTTTGTGGAAGATGTCAGGGTTGCAGGCAGCACCTTTCTATAGCTTCACTTATTTGGAGTGACTAATCCAAATGGTGCTGTTGTGCAGGCCTGCCATGCATATTTGCAGCCAGTCTGGGACGAGGGCAGCTTGCTGTCCATCATGGAACAGCACCAGGGAACCTGGAATTCCATTTCTGTCACCCTCCCTCACACACAAAAAAGCCATCTAGTCTCCTCACTGTACGTAGGAAAAATTCACACTAGACTCTTTCTGTCTCCTGCAACCTGTTCAGCTCATCTTTTGCCTCTTCTTGCTGGCTGCAGTTCCAGCCCTGTAAGCTTGCCGACCCATCCTTTAGGGGCCCCAAGAAGTTCTTCCAGATGGACATGATTGCTCTCCTTGGTGCTCCCATGTCTTTTTGCTTACAACATTAGCATTATGCATCTCATGTTTATATCATAGTTAGCTTTGCACTAATTCCCTTTCTACATTATGAGTTTTTTTTCCAGGTAGCCTCTATATGGTATAAATCTTTGTATTCCCAGTGTCTACCACCATGTCTACTGCAAAGCAAGTGCTCTCTAATTGTTAGTCACATACCCAAACATGTAATTGTTTATGTTCTGGAGTGCTGAAAATCCAGGCAGTGAGGTGCCCAGAGAAGAGAGAAAAAAGTTTGAAACAGGCAGTGTTGATATTGTGACATTAAGGCAATTACAGTAAAGCAGGGAATATGAAGATTTGGTCTCAGTATGAACTGGTTCACATTTTTAACAAATTTTTATTTGGTTTTCGTCAGAATACTTGTGATCCATAGATGGGGTTCACTGGAGATTTTGAACTCTGACAAATTAATAGTTGTGAAGAGAGAATAGATCACTTTTATATTAGACATTTTTTAAAAGCCCTACTATGTAATTCTTCTATATATTTTTGATCTTTTCTCAGATTGGCATGAGTGCATATGATATGCATGTAAAAGATGGATGGAGTGTCTGTTGTCTTTTTTTCTTTTTTCTTTTTTTATTGTATATATGTTTTTTTATTGAAGTGTAGTCAGTTTACAACGTTGTGTCAGATGGAGTGTCTTCAGGTGTGCAGAATGCTTTTACATATACTTTCTCACTGGTTTCTATATACTGAACAGACATTTTAGATGTATAGTACCTATAGCGATAAAGATGCATAGCTTACATGTTCTGTAGGCTGTGTATAAGTGTACTGTCTAACATATGTACCCCCTCTGGTTACATAATGTATACGGTGCCTACCTTACGGATGTATTTCTATATCTCATATAGTATTTACCAAAAATAGGATTTGTACTGACTATAAGGTAACTACTATATGTAATATTTTGGACATATGCTGTCTATGCTAATGGAATATATAATACTTTTTAATTATATAGGTTGCATACTTTCACATGCACACAAAACTGACTGTTTATCCTCAGATGAGTAATTGGCAATTTCCCTAAATCCACGTCTTATGTTTTAAAATTTCAAAGGACATTTTAGACAGAAACGCTATGCCTTTAGCCTGAGTTAATATGTCTCTTTTTGAAGCTGACTTTTCCATGAGCTCTTATTTGACTAAATTATGCACATCATCATGCATATTTTGCAATCAATTATTCACTGGTGCTTTAACTTACGAAAGCTAAATTACTACTCTGTGTGAAAGAAGAATTGCTGTTTTGAACCTCTTCATTACTGTCTAAGCCAAAAATTTTCATCATTTTTCTGTAAACCTGCAATCAACTGGGAGCCCATTCACTTTAGAGTTCTTGGCAACAATTCTCTCAGATTTAAGACCCGGTACACATTTCTAAGCAGAATCAGGGGCCTGGAACAAACCACACTTCATTCCCATTTGGCACATGAGCAAATTGAGAATGGTAGTATGTTAGCAGAGCCAGTACTTAAACCCAGGTATTTTGTACAGAAATCATATATATCACTGACACGGTTTACCATTCCTAACGTGAAGAGATGGAAAGAAAACTCATGAAACTTTACTGATGGCTGGGCTAGGGGTAGGGTTTGGATTAATGATACTATTTTACTTCTTGTAAAGCAAGTTTTACCCCCAAAATAACTTTTCATGCTCCCTTTTCTATTTATGCTAATAGGATCTTTCCCCTTAATTCACTCAGACTTAAAATACCAGTGTCATCTGCCAGCCCCTGTTCCTTTCCTTTATGTCATCAAACCCTGGCCGGCTGGCCCCCTTCATGAAGGTCTCACATCTCCCCATATTTCCTCTTCCTCACACCCGTGGTTCCACAGTGGCCTCCTCAAATTATTTTCTTACTAAAATACCACCAGTGGCTTTTCACTGTCTTCAGGATAGAGTCTGAAGATTTTCAAGGTCTGTGAGAATCTGGTGCCAAGCTCCCTTGGCCTCCCTTCCCTCTTCCATATTCCCCCAACCTTCGCGTGGCCACTGATGGAGAGAATACTAGGGGACGAATGCTATGCTCAGGCTTTTCCAGTCCTGGTTAAATTTTCGAAAAACCCCGTGTGTGGACACACAAGGTAGACCCAGAACCAAGCCTTCTCTCTGACTCTCGAGGCCTTGCTCCTCACCACTGCTCCACGCTGTCTCTCAGAGCATGAGGTTTCTCCGTGACTTCTCACCCTGCTCATTGGTGCCTCTGGGTCCTTTACATTGTCCCAGTTCTCACTGGAATTTTTTCTTCCTCTCAACCTGTTAAAATTCCATTCACACTCCAAATCTGTATTATTCGTTGTTATATTCATTTAATAAACGTATGTGTTATATTATACGTGGTTAATAGCTTTGTGAAAGTACAATGTGTTGATATATTTTTACTAAGGAATAAAGCATCAGATTTGGTTAAAGCCCCTCTAAATCCAGAAAGTATCCCAAATTTGGTTTTTATTATTGCCAGGCATGAATATATAAACTTAACTGTATAAGCATGCATAATAGACAATACAGAATGAATTTTGCACATATTCAAACTATATATAAATCATGCCATTTTAAAACTTTCTTTTTGTTTTGTTTTGTTTTGTTTTTTTACTAAATTGAGTCTTTGAAATAAATTTTTCTAAGTTGGTTTATGTAGCTTTGGTATATTCATTTTAATTTTTCATATGACATTTTATATGATACCTTAATTTGTTTTTCCAATTTTTTCTGTTAATAGATACTTAAATTGCTTCCAATATTTTGTTTTTACAAGTGATGCTGCAGTGAATATTCTTATACAGTACCCCCCATACACATACATAAATGATTGTAATCTAAAATATATTCCTAGAGGAATTACTCTGCTGAAGGGTAGGCACTAGTGTTAAATCCTAGTTATTGCCAAATCCAAAGTTAGACGTTTTTATAATCCTGCCAGCAGAGTATGAGAGCTCCCATTTATCCATATCCTTGCCAATAGTGATATTTTTGGCCTTTTAGTATTGCCAGTCTGTCAGAGTTACACGTTCATGGTTTCATTTGTCATCCCTGATTATTAATGAAGTTGAACTGTTTTTTTGTACATTTCCTAGCCGTTGGTTTTTCCTCTTCCAGAAATGTTCTATCCCTTTTTCTAATTTTCTTTTGGTTGTTTGGCTTTAAAATTTTTTACTTACAGTCATTGCATATACATTTTAAATACTAATTCTTGGTTATATGCATTATAAATATCTTCTCCAAGTCTGTGGTTTATCTTCCACTTGTTTATAGGTCTTGGCCACATAGGTTTAAATTTTAATGCAGTCAAATTTATCAGTGTTTGTAATGTTTCTGTTCCAGTTCATCAAGAAATTATTCCTCGTACTTACAGTGTCTTGTGTGTTATGTACTCAGGTTTGACTTTGCACAGTTGTCTTTAGTCCACTTGGAAGTCATTTGTACACAGGGCAGGAAGTAGAGATCTAGTTTTCTTTCTTTCCAGTTTGTGTACTTCTTTTCTAGTTTTTCCAGGGCCATTTACTGAATTATCTGTTTTCCCCTCACATATGTGACCTGTGTTATAATCCAAGATTTCATACATGATGGATCTATTTCTGTGCTCTTAATTCTTATAAAGCTATCTATTTATCTTTTCTTACATATGATATATATGTATATATACATCCATCACACTGTCTTACTGACTAAATTTTGTTAGGAAGACTCATCACATTTGCTCAGACTGATTTTTACATTTGTTCATCCCGATGTTTACTTGGTTTCAAAGAAATCAATCCTTCTGTGTGTTTTTACTGAAATTAACTTAATGTTCCAGTTTAATTTTAGGGATAATTGCTTAATTTATAATATTATCTTTCCATCCATGAATATGATCTCTCTCTAAATTTAATGTGGCTTATTTTTATCTATTTCAGCAATGTCATGCTTTCTTTATAAAGTCCTTGTATATGTTATTTGGATCAAATCCTAGATCTTTTTATAGTTTTGGTTGTTTTGTAGATTATATTTTTGAATTATTTGTTGTGTGCTTAAAATCCAGTTACTTTTATATAATTGTGTGTTCATCATTCTTACTAAACTCTTTTTAGTTATATTATTTTTTCTTAGATTTTCCACATTCCCAAAAAGAAGAGAACCAAAATATTAGTGACTGTATTGCTTCTTAAAGAAGTTAGGAATGTTACTTTTTCTGGCCTCTGGAAAAAAATTGTATGAGTTTGAGATTGAATCTTTAGGAAATCTCACCTGAAAATGCATCTAGATGTGGTGCATTTTGAAAGGAAGATGGAGAATTTTAACACTTACTTATTTTGTTTAATTATCAGAAATCTATTTGGATTTTCTCTTTCTCATTAAATACATTTGGTATTAATGTTATTATGACATTGCCCATTACATCCAAATTTCCAAATCATTGTCCTAAATTCTTAATACCATTTCTAATGATTTTTAGAAATGTCTTTCCTTTTTTTCTTGATCAATTTTGACAAAGTTTTAACCATTTTATTAGTCTTTAAAAGCACTAGCTTTTGAATTTGTTGTTAAGTCTGTGGTTTATTTTAGATCATTAATTCTTTGGTTTAGTTTGTTGGGCATTTTCTAGCTTTAATTTTTCATTTTCTTCTTTTATATGAAGGTTTTCAATGATTCTCTTAGAATGTTTTGCTACAATTAGTTTTTGATGCATAGTATCCATAAATATAATCATTTTTATATTTAGTATATGTAGCCATATACATTTTGATAGATAGTATTTTCATTTCCATCTAAATATTTTCTAAATTCTGTGATTCATTCTTGGATCAACACATTACTTAGCAATATGTATTTTGAAAAACCAATTGTATTGACAATTAAGTTTTTAATGATTGACTTTTAATTATAATGTTATAAAACATGGTCTATAAAATTCTGATTTTTGCTTTTCATTGAGTTTTACTTTGTACCCTAAAACATAGTCAGTATTCATAAATGAACCACGTATTATTGGGAGGAATGTATTTTTTACTTTAGAGTACAAAGTTAGTGTACGTTCATTAGATAAAGCTGTTGATTTTGTTGTCTTAATTTCTATAACCATAATATTTTTGTATACTTTAATTTGCTGATAACTATTATTTTGTAATAGTTAATACTGTATATTGGTTGAGTTCCAAACCTGGGTCTACCATTTATAAGTTGAGACCTCAGGCAATTTATTTAGCCTCCATATGTCTACTAAGTGAAGTGACTATCTACCACGTGAGGTTGTTGTTTATTTTAAAGCAGTTAATACAAAGTTATTATAACATAAAATTTATCTATAAATTATTATAGTTATATTATAAGTTATAACTATTAAATATATTGACACATACTAAGCAACTAGAACAGTACCTGACATAGTAAAACCTTAATGTTACCTGTTACTACCAATTATGAGAGCAATCTACTTAGTATGATAATAGATTTGTCAAATTCTACATCTCTCTCACATATATACACATCGTATAAGTATATGTAAAATATGTATAAATGTATTAAATACATGTATATATTTTATGTATAATACTTTTAAATTAGATATGCAGGTTAAGAAATGTTGTATCCTTTTATCATCTTCTTACCCTTCATCCCTTTTTGCTGTAACACATTTTGTCTAGCATTTATATAATTGCATCAACTTTCTTTTGGGTAGTACACTCATCCCTCTGTATCCACAGGGGATTGGTATGAGGACCCCCCACAGATAACAAAATCTGTGGATGCTCAAGCCCCTTATATAAAATGGTCTGGTACAGCTGGTCCTCCATATCCGTTCTCATGGAGCCCTCGGATACAAAAGGCTGTCAGTATTTGTATGGTATAAGTTTTCGATCTTTTAAATTTCATTTTTTGTTTTCTGTATCCTTTTGATTTAGGTGAGTCTCCTGTAAGCTGCATGTAGCACATTTCTTTAATTTCACTCTGATAATATATATCTTTTAACTGATAATATGTCTGTTTAAATGTAGTGTTACCACTGTATACTTGTATTTAATTCTACTGACTTATTTTGTGCCTTATTTACTAATTATTTCTTATTTATCTCCTATTGCATTGATCACATTTACTTTATTCCTCTCTTTTCCTCCCTTTTTGAAAGAAGTCTACTTCTCTGTTTAACATTCCTACTCAACTTAAAAAAAAATCTGATTGGCCTCTCTCCAGTTTAATATTCTTAGAATGCTTTTATTATATGTTAATATATTTACTTACATAGTCACTTAAAAATATATTTTAGCTAAGGAAACGACATAAACCTTGAACCTTACTTGATAAAATTGTTTCCCATGGGGACAGAGGTTAACAATTCTGATATCACCATATTTATACACACACACCAGATTTGAACAACTATGTAAATGATGATAGTTAATGGGAGCCAGGTTTCTCACTGTTGAAGTAGAAGGTTACAGATACACAGGAAAGGAAGCCAGAATGATCTATGTGGTAATGGATTAGAGTTGGAGACATCAGTATTAACTCATGTTTAGCTTAATGTAGTTACAGAGATTACACATGCAAATATTTGTAGGTACTGTCTATACATAGGTAAGTGTATGTATGTGTGTGTGTGTGTGTGTGTGTGTGTGTGTGTGTGTGTGTGTGTGTGTATAATGTATTTCTTTGCTCCATCAGCTGAAATACCTGGAAGCAAAGACAGCCCCATAGTGATGAACACACCTAGAATCAAGATCTTGATTTCTAATGTCATTTGCAGTCCACTTGTAGAAATAGCTGATTCTAGGGGCAGGAAATATACAAGAAAATCTGGAGTATTTGTAGTGCCAAAAACTAAGGGCATGCTAAAAAAAATAATAAAAGGGGATTCACAATGATGGGGGTATGTGATATGGACACAGAAGTCAGCTGAAAGAGATTCCAGTTGCCAGAGCTGAAACAATTTGAACAAACAAAAGAAATAAAACAGTTTGTTATTATAATGTAAATAATAAATATCCATGAGTCAAGACTGATATAAATAAATGATAAGTAAATGAGAGAGAATAGACAAATTTTCCATGCAGAAGAATTTAAATAATTTTTATAGATGCTCTGCTCTTAAAGGAGTAGAACGTAACTGTTCACTCCTTAATATGGTCTGTACATGGTGACAGCCCTCCAAAGAGGACAGCATGAAACAGAGGAAAAAGAGAAACTTTATAGTGGAGAAACCTGACAGACACCACCTCATCCAGATGATCAAGGTAAACATGAATACTGATAAAAATGTAAGATGTTATGTATAGGGGAAATAGCATAGAGTCTATGGGAACTCTTTGTACTCTCTATTCTATCTTTACAATTTTTCTGTAATTCAAAACTCTTCTTAATTTAAAATTTTATTTACAAAATATGTTTTATAGCTTCTATTGCATTATGTCATTATCAAAGGGCTTGGGAGTCTGTCTTTTTTGTTTGTTTGTTTGTATGAGCGTCTTTAATTCTTATTCAAGGTAGGTTGTTTCCTTGGGAGTTTCACATTTTTTATCATAAATTAATCTTCAATAAGACATCATTTTGGGGTCTTTTTTATAGCCCGCATTGAAATAGTGTCTCTCCAGAATAGTTCTTACATTGCCTGTTCTGGGCACCTGAAGGTCATCACGGGCCAATTCTATATCAATTTCTCAGACCACTTCAACTCACAGCAGAGTCAGAGTCATTATTGTCAATTCCCAGGGACAGTTTTTTTCATATACTAGAATGGAGCCTTTTTCTGAGATTTTTGTTATATCTACCTTTTCACTTCAGGAATAGTAAGGGTGTGTGGCCTGGGATGTATGTGGGGGAATGGTCTCAGTTTTACACCCTGCCTTACATACCTGAAAGTTTCATCTTCTGTTTCTAACTTTGATGACCAAGCCTGATACCTGCTTCACCTCATCCCCAATTTCTCCTGTTTATAAATTCAGCTCTGTAGTTAAAAGGCTGTTTGTTATAGTTAATTCAGGATCTCTAGGTATTTGAACACAAGAGATTTATAGCTACCTAATCTGAGATTTAGATGTGTGTCTTGTCCAAGCCACATAGCCAATAAGTGCCTGAGCTGGAGATTTTAAAGAGATTTCTTTACATTTTGCCACATTCACATTCTTTTTCCACACCTAAGTCATAGGTGAAAATAATACACACTTAGGGTTCAATGGCTCTTCAAAATATCACTAAAAATAATTGATATCAGTAAATAATTTTTGAAAAGCTTTTCATTCAGTTTATATTTTTCATCTTGTTCACAGGAATTTGTTGAATGATGCAGTAGTTTCTGTAGTATCCCTGCAAAATGCATGTCCATCCAGAACCTCAGAATGTGACCTTATTTGGAAATAGGGTATTTGCATATGTAATTATGTCCAAATGAGGTCATTCTGGATTAAAGTGTGCCCTAAATCCAATGACTGGTGTCTTTGTAAGAAGTCACTCATACAGAGAAAGGAGATGCATCTGAAGATAAAGGCAGAGATTGGAGTCATGGTGCCACAAGCCACCAGAACAGGAAGAGGCAAGGAAGGTTTCTTCCCTAGAGCCTTCAGAGTGAGAACAGTCCTACTGGCACCTTGATTTCAGACTTCTAGTCTCTAGAACTGTGGGAGAATAAGTTTCTGTTTTTTTAAGCTACTAAGTTTGGAGTAATTTATTATGACAGCCCTAGGAAATTAATACAAGTGGATTTATTAAATGTCTTACTAAATCAAGATACAGGGTTTCTTAGTAATTCTCCTGGAGACTCTTCAGAAGATATTTGATCCCCCATGTTTCATTACTACTCTTATTTTCTTTCATTTCTCACCAGTTACTGACAGTTGTCCTTTGATTGCATCTGCAAGTCCTTTTAGTGCAGTGGAATATAATCTGTCTGTCTGCCTCAAGGAAGGGTACTACCATCCTACCAATTACTCAGACCGGATATCTGGATGGTTGTTGTTGCCTTTTTCTCCCTCCCTCCATACATTTAATCAATCACCAAGTTCTGTGCATTACTTTCCTGTCTCCTAAATCCATCCATGTTTCTGCAGTTCCCCTGTCACTTCCTTAGCCCAGGTTGCCATCATTTCTGCAACAGAGTTGTACCTAGTATTCCTATTTCATTTATTTGTTCATCCATCCATCCACCCATCTAACAGAACTTACTAACTACCTGCTGTGGGACAAGCACTTTGCAAGGCACTGTGGATACAAAAGTAAGTTTAAAAAAGACTAGGTCTCTGCCCTGATGGAATTTATAGCATAGCATAAGGGGTAGACAGTAATCAAATAATCTCATAGTCTAATGAAAAACTATCTCAATAACAAAAACACTGAAAGAGAGGTTTCATAGCATTGTGAATGAAGCCCTTTGAAGAGATCTTTTTCTCCCAATAGCTTGGAAGTCAAAGAAAATATTTGTGAGAACTTAAAAGGACGTTAAAAAGGAATGGTTGAATTTATATGAGTTACCTACATTTATGATGCAGTTACAGTATTTTTCCAGCTTTATATTCTATAATAAACATAGTTTTTAATAATTGTTTAAGACCCCACAACAAATGGGCCACTTGAAATAACCCTGGGTATACACATTATCTCATTTGGGATGCGTTGAGATGAACACAGCATCCTGGCTTACCTGTCATCACAGATGTGACACTTCATTTTAATGCCTGTTTATGTCAGTCTCTCCCAATAGGCTGAAGGCTTCTAGAAGACGAGGGTTTATCTTGTTAACTACCATCCTCCAAACACTAAAACACTACTAATAGCACCTAGTAGACCCTAAAAATGGATAGGCTGAAAATACCAGTGAGACATTTGGACTCCTTTTCAATAGTTTATTGCATGTGAATGTCTTGGAAAGGATGGAACAACAACATCAAAAAAACAGCAGCCGCATCTTGGACCTCTACCAAAGATATGCTTTCACGTAGAGGGTTTTTTTACACCTTAGCATTGTTTAATTTCACTCATGGATGAGCAAGAGAACTAAGAACTTCAGACTTCACTTACTCCCACTCCAAAATGTACCTGGTTATCCGTTTGTCCAAATGAGTCTTTAATGTGAAACCCTCCACACAACTTACAAACAGTGCCAATTATTTCCTGAACAGCAAAAAGTCCATGAACCAAATTAAATGCCTTTTTTTTATCATACCCTAATTAAAATTCTTCCCAGTGAGTTAAGTTCCTAAGCACAATATTAAAATATTACTCTATAATTCAAGGTCGTGTTTGCACTGAATAAATTAGCTTAATTTAAGTGTCACATTGAATAGGAATATTGAGCATATGCACATTTGCTCCTAGTGCTTGGATTGCCCATGGAATTTTTGAGTAATCTTTGAATATTGGAATGAAAAACCTCTTTAGAGGAAGAAAGACATTGTTCCTTGCCTTTCCTTGAGTTACAGAGTAAACTCTCTCCCTCTCTCTCTCTCTCTTTTTTTTTTAGTAACCATTAGTGATTATTTGAAACATGTAGAATGGCATACTTCTTATTGAGAATTTGGTAAATGAGAAGAAATGCTAGAGAGTGAAAAGGTGCTTAACATTTAAAGGGATTCTGAAATATTACAAGCCTGCAAATTGGTTGTACAGACATTAATTTTGATCTGAAATGCAGTGGATAATCTTCATTAGACATATATTGTTTGGATATGTCACCTTTATTTTTCAGTAGTTTGTACTTAACATCTCGGAGTATTCAGCTCCTTTAGATCATAAGAAGATATCGGCAAGTCTCACACACCAATCATTCTTGTGTTTGTTCAGAAATATCAATGTAATTTACAATCTTGAGGACATCCAATCTCTGAAAGAACTGAAGTCAGAAAATAAATGAGGGTACCTAGGCCTTTTCCTTCTTGGGAGTCATGGAAGTTAGCCTCTGCTTTGGTGCCTAGGTCTGACACTCCCTTAAGATCCCTTAAAAACATGCATCTGCAAAAGGTAACAGTACTTCTCCTCTGAGCAGTAAAAGCAGGTCAGCCTTCCCTCTGAGCACACAAGCTCTGCCCGCTACAGCCAGCGGACTTGTGATGGGCAGAGGTTTCTTTTGTGTGCCATCTTCACCACACTGGTAGTATCTGATCGATGCACTGTTTTGAGAAGTGCCATAACTTAACTTTTGATGTCTGTTTTGGTATAGGGAAAGTATAAGTGTCAAACATTTGCATAACTTTCCAGACCCATAAATAAATATTTTTACTTGGTGAGTGCATCAAATATAGCCTAGTTGCTCAAGTTTTTAGTTTACTCTCTTAAAATTGCCAACCAAGTCTCTGAGGAAAGATCCAAGACATTACAGGCACACTCATTCTTTGTCAGCTCCCTACAATTATGATACCTTATCTTAAAATCAGGATTGGTTCCAGAAACTCAGAGTGAAAGTATTTCTGAAGCCTCACTATTTAGGCTGGGTGAGAGTTACAGATTCCCTGAGAAAGATCAGGTTCCTGTAATTTAAAATCAGCCTGAGTTGTTTTATTAGACTCAGAGTGGGCTTTGCTAGATCAAAGAGTCTCACAACCAGTATTCTAATGATATAATGTCAGACTTTATTTCCTCTGGCCAAAAGGTGCCCTCAGAGCAGAAGATGGGACAGTCACATGAGAGTATGTCTGTTAGAAGGTCTGTCAAGAGTGTTAGGACAGCTTGGTCTCCCATTTCATGCAGACAGTTTGTTCAGGCTGGCTTGACCGAGAAACAAAAAGCTCACCTATGCAGAAGAACACATGTATTTTGGTAAAATTTTCAAATACTGGTGGAAAAAGACTTAGGTTGTCTTTTTTTTTAATTGCAGAATTTAGCTTCTAAGAGTCTTATTGATTTCTCTCCCAAATATGAGCTTCTGCAGCATCAGTTGCCCTAAACCTTACTTGATGTGAAAAGCAATCAAGACAAGAGAACTGTTTTCAAGAGCCATTTGAAATATCTTTCAAATACAGTTCCACAAGAAAACAGGAAAAAAAAAAAGTTGTGCAGGTTTGTCCAAACATTTTGAAATTGACTTTAAAAAGGGAATTTTATTTCTCAGTTTATGTTTTGCATCTTTTGGAAAGAAGAATTAAGAGGTATACCAAGCCTGGAGTTCAGTCAGAGAAATAGAGGCTAGCTAGTCCAGGATCTTTCCCTGTGTCTACTGTGGTGACCTTCAAGTACGGTAACACATAGCCTATTTTTTCTCTCCTTTGCTGGCTCTTGAGACAGCAAAGCCCATGTCCTTGGGTTGTCTGATACTGTATCACAGAGCCTCTGGTGAAAGTCTGAAGGTAGGATCCACCTTGGCCCTGGACTGCGTCCTGAATACTAGATATATACTACATGGCTTACTCTGCAGAACATTCATCATGTAGTAGCATTCTTGGGTACTGAGCTGTGATTGAAAACAGCATCTATCTGCTAAGAATAAATGAAGAAGGCATCTTGATTTAACATCTCAAATCAGGAAAGCTTAGAAGTAAACATCTGAGCACTGTCGTGGACTCAGATTTGCCAAGGAGAATTAATATAAGACAGACAATTCAACATTATGTTGAGCAAGCAGCACTGAAACAAATTCATCCAAAGAAACGCATGAAACATAAACAAAGAACTGCAGCATACACAATGCAGTGTTTTGCTGGCTGAATTCTTCGATGACATTCATGGAGTGGAAATGAAGTACTAAAAATGTTTCCTCAAAATATTTTGATTTTGAAGCAGCATCCGTAAAATTTTGGTTTTAAAAAATCTGTGTTTTAACTCAATTTATTGATATCTAGATCAAGCTTTGTAGTATACCTCTGTCTCCTAAAATAGGTGTCAATACAAATTCAGTTTGGTTCAACCTGATATAGCCTTGGGAACAGCTAGTAGGTTTAAGCACTAAATTGGGCCCCTGGGATATACAAAGATACTTGGAGTCTAACTGAGAAGAGAAGATGAAGATACTGATTCAGGATTGGCATTTATTGAGAACCTGTTACCAAGGCTGTTGCCCCAGAACTATACCCCTGCCCCTCCCTCTGGTAAACTTGCAGAAAACTACAGCTAACCATACTCTCTAGCTGTGTTCACAGCGCAGGAACAAGAGAATCTAACTGTAAAGGAACTAGTGCATGCTGGTTCAGCTTCAAAGGTGGGACAGAGGTCTCCCTGCAGCTCCTTACCATCTCATTGCAATAGTAAGATCTCTGACCATCTGTGCCATGATGATTTTACCACCTTCCCATGCAGAAACTAAAGGACCAGGCAAGGGCAGAAAAGAGGTGGCACAGTAGTTCCAGGAATAACCCCACCCATTCCCAGAAAGCCATTGCATTTGCCTCCCCCTCATTAGCCTTGTTTTTAAAATCTTGCCTCAATTGTCTCCCTGTCGAGAAGTTGATTTGTGAACCAGGTTCCCGCTTCTCCAGTCTCTGGCAACTGAATAATGCTTGCACTGCTTCAGTCTGAGCTACCATTTTGTTTTTTGGCTGCTGGAACGGGAACAGAAAAAGAACATTCTCAGTTAAGGCAAGGGACTCCAACTGGGCTAGGGCCCAAGTTGGTGTCTATATGACATAATTCGGTAACAAACTTGCTATGTGTCCTCTTCTAGTTTCTTGTCCAGTGGTCTAATTGAAGGTACATTGTTTTTTGTGTTTCTTTTTTGGTTTTTATTTTTTCCAGTTTTTTTTTTTTATTGAAGTGTAGTCAATTTACAAGGCTGTGTCAATTCCTAGGGTACAGCATAATGTTTCAGTCATACATATACATACATATATTCCTTTTCATATACTTTTTCATTATAGGTTACTATAAGATATTGAACTTAGTTCCCTGTGCAATACAGTATAAACTTGTTGTTTATCTATTTTATATAGAGTAGTGAGTATTCACAAATCTCAAACTCTCAATTTATCTGTTCCCACTCCATTTCCTCCCTGGTAACCATAAGTTTGGAGTTCTGGAGGCTTGAAGTCTGAGATCAGGGTGCCAGCGTGATCAGGTTCCAGTAAGAGCCCTTTTCCAGGTTGCAGACTGCAGACTTCTCATTGTATCTTCACACACAGAAAAAAGTAAGCTAGTCTCTGGGCTCAATGAGGGCATTAGTCCCATTCATGAGGGCTCCACCTTCCTGACCTTCCAAAGGCCTTACCTCCAAATACCATCACTTTGGGTATTAAATTTCAACATATGAATTTTGAGGGAACATTAAAGTCAGTCCATAACAAATAGTCTTATACCAAAATAAGACAGGAAACTCAGCAAATTTGAACATGCAGTGTCATTTAATCAAGTCTACAATACAAAGCTTCTATTTCTAGACCATTTATTCATGTAAGTTTTGGGAGGGGGGGTCTACTCGTGGATGTTTATTTTCCCTTCACTGTCAGAACCTTTAGATTTTTTTCTTCTCCAGACTTCTAAATGATTTTACTGGACCCTCATTGCCTGGCTGACCAAGAGTTACCATGAGATATTTACTCTGGGGGAAAATAAATTAAAAATTAGTGCCGGCTGCTGTCTGCACGTAGAAGGTTATGCAAATGTTCATCTGTTCCTTTGAAGCCTTGAACATCCTGTGGGAACAACAGCCTCTTTGCCAGAATTCGTATTCCTACTAATGTTTAAAATCAATGTGCAGTTACCTGTAGCTCAGAAGAAAGCTAGCCAACAGTTTTTACAATATTAGAATGATCAGAAGCTCTGCTTTGAAATGGTAAATCTCATGCTAGAAGTGTGGTTCTCTTGGGTCACTGCAAGTGTCAGATTTACTCCACTGAGCCTTTCTTCCCACTGCCCCAGCAAGCTGGTGGAATGGAAAGATCTCATCCAGGGAGACTTACAGACTGAGAAAAGAACTTCCCCAAACTCTCATGGTGCTCTTCCTCCCACCCTTCCAAAATGAAATATAACTTTGGCTAAATGAAATGTCCTGGAAATGGATATTAATTTGATTGTTTGATGAATCAGTAAATAGGCAGAAATCCCCCCTACTTTTTTTTAAGGCTTTGGCTGAAAAAATTTTTTTCCAAAAAAGAGAGTCCAATTTCCTGGCTGTGTACAGGGTTTGAACCAGCCCTGAATGTTTTAAAAAAACTTACTGTGCCTCAGCATAGTCATAATCTAAGGAATAAGAGCAATAGTTGAGGGTGAGAAAATGCTCAAAGGCTGTTCTTACGAGGGAAAGAAGCCTAATTTCATGGGTCTTAGCCTCCAAAGAAGGGCAAACAGGATGGAAACTTGCATGCTAGAAACCTTACTTGTGTTAATTGCATTCCATCTTTACAACCACTCATACAGGCAGGTTCACCCCAAAATTCCATAAGATCTTTTAAATTCCTCTTACCAATGGTTCCTAATGATAAGCAGTAAATAAAATAGACAATCTCTGTCCTCTGTCCTTACAGGATGGCAAGTGGCCAAAGGACCTGAGAGTCTCTTTGAGTTAGAAGGGAGTGGAGAGAAAGCATCAGGGCACCGGTGTACATGGGCAATGAAAAAGAGAAAAGGGAAAAGGGTTTTCCAAAAACATAAAAAACTTTTCTCATTATATGCACTCCCATCTTTATCCTAGCATTATTCACAGTAGTAAGGATATGGAAGCAATCAATGGATGGATGGATGGATGAAGATGATGTGATATCTATATCTATCTAGCTCTATCGCATCTATCTATAGATATATCACATCTATCTAGATAGATATATAGACATCTATCTATGTAGATTTGTCACATATATATGTCTCATAATCTAATCTGTCTAAATAGACATATCATGTTGTTTTTATCCATCTATCCACAGATGGCACTGCAGGTTGTTAGTCTAGCTAGCTAGCTAGCTATATAGATACAGGTATAGATGTAGGTATAGATATTATTCAGCCATAAGAAAGAAGAAAATTCTGCCATTTGCGACAACATGGATGAACCTTGAGGATATTATACTAAGTGAAATAAGCCAAATAGAGAAAGACAAATACTGCATATTATCACTTACGTGTAGATTCTTAAAAAAGCTGAACTTACAGAAATGGTGGTTACCAAAGCCTGAAGGGTGGAGGAAATGGGGACATGTTGATCAAAGGGTGCAAACTTTCAGTTAGAAGATGGATAGGTTCTGAGACTCTGATGCACAGCACTGTAATTATAACAAACAATAATGAGTTATATATTTCAAAGTTATTAAGAGAGTAAATGTTCTCACCACAAAAAAAAAAAGAGTAATTATGTGATGTCATGGAGGTGTTAGTGAACACTATGGTGGTAATCATTTTGCAGTGTATAAGTGTATCAGATCAACACGTTATATATCTTAAACTTACACAATGTTATCAGTGTTATGTCAGTTATATCTCAATAAAGCTGGGGCAGGGCAGGGGCAGAGGACTTTTCTCATTTCCCGGTTTTGCCCAAGGCTGCATATAGCACCAAAGGAAAACCAGTTTTTAGTCCAGGAGTCTTCTAAATACTTTCACGCTCTGACATTCCCAGCCAGGAATAAACTGGTTTTTAAGTTCCCTGGTTGTTCTGTACCTCCTGTATATCACTTGTCATCATTCTACACTTGAGTCATCTTCTCACATCTCTGTGTTACTCCAAGATAGCACCTTAGTCTGAATTCACTCCTTACCCTTCTTTCTCCCTCCAGTCCCTGCCTTGTGGTCTGAGCAGTGGTCATAGTACAGTCTCATAAATGTATACTGAGTGAACTACTATAGGGCATAGCCTAAATCTACCCTTGCAAAATAAGTTTTTGCAAAAATAAAAATAATAAATAAATTTTTAAGATAATCTTGTCTTTTTGCCATTTACCCTTTCTCATAAAAATGTAATGGGGAAAAAATGATATCATTCTCTTTCATTGAAGCCCCAGTTGGGTAGAGTCTGGTTAATTGAGGCTTTATAGCAGGGGCTCTTTAGGCAAAGACCCTGTCCCGCAGGCTTCTTGACATCTCCATCACTGATGCAAAGGCAAGTGCTGGGGGAACATATGCTGCTTTTGAGAATGAGAGTAGGTCTACTCTGGGGAATGCTTCTAAATGCCCACTAGTGATCCTATTTCCTCCTGAAAATACAGTAATGTTAACAGCACTGCATATTTTTATAGCCTTTTACACTTGAAAAAGCACTTTGACGTCATGGTCCCATCTTTATCATAGGCCGTTTGCTCCTTGGATAGGAGAGACTCCATTTGGAATCCAGGCTCCTGAGTGCAAGCAGGGATATACAACAGCTTCTAGAAGGAGAGTGAGGAGTGTGTGGTATGAGCACAGCCTAACACAGCTTCTCATGAAATAGCAAGAGGAACGCATTTGTGTCCGTAACACCAGCAAGCTTGAGGGCAGATGCCATCAGGTATCCTTATGAATAATGGCTGCTGTTTACCCGGGACCTGCTAGGCACTGTGCCCTAAGAAAGGCAAGAATACCCCACATGATTGGTATGGATTTTCTGGGAGAGGTGTGTTGGAGAATAAAAGGCTTTTTATCAAACTAAACCTTAGACCACAACCCATAATATGTAAAACAAAACAAACAAAAAGGAACTTCCTTTTGATCCATTTTGAGTTTATTTTTGTTTACAGTATTAAAGAATGTTCTAATTTCAGCCTTTTACAGGTAGTTGTCCAGTTTTCCCAGCACCACTTATTGAAAAGACTGTCTTTTCTCCATTGTATATTCTTGCTTCCTTTGTCATAGATGAATTAACCATAAGTGTGTGGATTTATTTCTGGACCTTCTATCCTGTTCCAATTATCTATGTATCTGGTTTTGTGACAGTACCATACTGCTTTGATTACTGTAGCTTTGTAGTATAGTCTAAAGTCAGGGAGCGTGATTCCCCCAGCTCTGTTCTTCTTTTTTGAGATTATTTTAGCTGTTCAGGGTCTTTTGTGTTTCCATACAAATTCTAACATTTTTTGTTTCAACTCTGTGAAAAAATATCCTTGGTAACTTGATAGGGATTGCATTGAATCTGTATATTGCCTACGCTGTTGGTGGGAATGTAAATTAGTGCAGCCACTATGGAGGACAGTATGGAGGTTCCTTAAAAAACTAAAAGTAGACTTACTGTATGATCCAGCAATCCCACTCCTGGGCATCTATCTGGAGAAAAATATAATTCTAAAAGACAAATGCACCCCAATGTTCACAGAAGTACTATTTACAATAGCCAAGACATGGAAACAATCCAAATGTCCATGGACAGATGACTGGATAAAGAAATGTGGTATATATATACAGTGGGATACTACTCAGCCATAAAAAAAGAATAAAATATTGCCATTTGCTTTTTTTTTTTTTTTTTTTTGCAACATGGTTGGTCCTGGATATTATTATTCTAAGTGAAGTAAGCCAGAAAGAGAAAGAAAAATGCCATATGATATCACTTATATGTGGAAGCTAAAAAAAAAAGGACACAAATGAACTTATTTACAAAACAGAAGCAGACTCACAGACATAGAGAACAAACTTATGGTTACCAGAGGGTAAAGGGAGTAGGAAGGGATAAATGGGGAATTCGAAATTGCACCTCTTGGGATGGAAATGTTATCTATCTTGATTGTGGTGGTGGTTTCATGGGTGTATACAGCTATCAGAATTTATCAAATTGTACATCTAAAATATGTATAGTTTACTGTACAGGAACCATACCACAATAAAGGTGTTAAAAAAAGAAAGCCAAAAAGGAACTTCCCTGTTATGTGATAGGTGATGGTGAGGGGGCCTTCTCAGCTCCTCTCTCTCCTCCCTTCGCTTGTCACTTCTGCAGCCATGGAGACAACTATGGGGAATGCTCAGGGCTATACAGAGCACAGTTGGAAAAACAGTGTGTTGAGAAGGCCTTGGCTGGGCGAAGCACCACGAGAGAAGAAAGTGAAAGGAGGACAGGAAGGTAGTGGAGGAGTTGTTTTCCTGTGGCTCCTCAGAGAGAGCTTCACCTGGCCTGTTCCCCTGTGCCAGGATAAAGCCCCTCCCCTTGTCTGAGAATCCCCTTGACTCTGGGAAACATCATCATGGCACACATAAATCTCCTGGTCCTTGCCCAGCATTCTTCCCAGGCTAGACACTTGTGGCTGGGAGAAGTGATTGCCCTGGGCAATTCACCCATGTTTCTCCACTTACGTCCCACTGTGGAAGCAGAAAGGGAGTCATAATTCTGCCTGCAGCCTGTCCCCCAGCGTCTGTGAGTCCTTGTAAAACGCATCCCTGCCATTGAGAGCTCCGCCTGCAGACTTCTGAGAACCTTGAGAAGTCCTACCTCCTTGCAGCATCTCTCTCCCTCTTGCCCAGCCCTGACAGATATTGATTTAGCAGAGACATGGATGGCTTGGGGAACTCACCTTGCCCTGACTCCTGCAGCAACCTCTCAGCGGTGTTTGGCGAAGGCTCAGGAGCTTGTCATCTATCATACTCACCTTTCATATTCTGGACAGCCCCCCTGGATGTTTTTCTATCTTGTCACTGCTAATAGAGCCCTTACCTGTTAGAGGGCCCTGCCAGCTTCTGCTCTTCCTCCAACACAACCCCTTAAAATAACAACAGCAATGAAAATGAATGCATAAATCAAAGCCTTGTATTTGAATATCAGAGTATCACATAAAAGCACAATGACTTTGGAATTGGACACAGATAAAAATACAACCTCTGCATTTTTCTTAGCTACAAAATTGGGTGGGCCATAGTTGCAACCTCTCAAAATTGTGATTACTAATGAGATGATTTGTACAGTGTGTGGTGCAGTGCCTGGCATATAGTAAGTGCTCAATAGGTTTTAATAAGTAAATAACTTAACAAGTAAATGAATACAGAGATAAATAGATGAATGAACAGCGGAGCATAAGACTTCAGGTTAGTTACCATTCTCTCTCCTTCCCTGCAGAGATAGTAATTACTAACATTTATACCTCAACCAACTTGCCTGTGGTTACTTGGTAATGCAGATCTCACAGGAACTCCAGACATGTGCTTTTAACCCCTAACCCAGAGGGCAGTAGATGTAAGTGGGCAAGTGCATGGATAGTGGAGCCAGATCCCACTGGACCCAAACCCAATAGTGCCACTTAATAGCTGTGTTACCATGTGCAAGTCACTCAACCTTGCTGTGCCTCAGTTTCCTCATCTGTAAAACAGAGGTAATAACAGTGCCTGACTCGTGGAGACTAAGGGAAGACTAAGATAATGCAGAAAAGAGCTTTACCCACTGCCTGGAGCATGATGAGGTTCTCCTTAAATCTGTTGGTGACAGAGAAATCTGCCGCTGCTATCACCACAGTCGGCTCCAAACAGACAGATTTCTACTTGCCTCACTTCAGGATCACTATCCCCAACACTGCTCCTTCCCACCCTACTCTTTGATTGGACTCTTTGAATGGTAAATGCCCCATTAATGCCCTGGGCTCTCCCTGCCCTTTTGGGCAGCACCCAGGGACTGCTAGATCCCCCCCAAGTACCACTCCAGGGGAGTCAGTTCCTCCTGCACCTGGCCCCTAACCCATTCAGCCTTCCTTCTCCACCCCACAGCCTGGACCACTGAAGTCTAGGATGCCTGGAGCTTGAACCTCCCCTCGTTATTTTGCACATAGTATGTATATATTACCTTGTTTGCTGATTGCTATCTTTACAATCTTTACATTTGCCCTAGAAAGTAAACTCCGTAAGGGTCAGATTTTGCCTAATTTGTTTTTGTTGTACCCTGGCACCTTGAGCACTGTGCATGTAACAGCTGCACAATAGGTTTCTACTAAATGAGTAGGTGTTCGCCTATATGTTTTGACCAGTGAACAAAATCTAGGGAATGGATCCACCAAGCCTATAGAGCAAAAGACATCCATGAGTCACCTCTTTCCTTCCTCACCGAGATGGTAGAGAGAAGAGATTCACCTGGTCCAGTACTCTCTCTTTATAGAAAGGGCATTGAGCCCTGAGGAGGGGGAAATAAGCACATATCCAAGAATACTGAATTTCTCTAGAGTTATATTTGCCTGTACTCAATGACATGTACCATCTGCTTGCCTCTCTCTTTCCACGTCTCATTCCCTTGATTCTTCCTTTCCATCCACATTTCTCAGAACTTCAGAAGTAGTTCTCTCAATAGATCTGCTTACCCATGAGTGTATGTCATGTTTCATCCCTTTAGCAAGGAAGAAGCTTTCCTTAACAGGTTTGATGTTGTCTGCCTAACCAGTGAGATGTTTTAGCTGACAATAGCTAGATTCAGTTTTTCACTCTGGTGTAAATTACATGCAATGAAATACATGGATCTTAAGTGTACATGTTGGAAAGGTTTTGATAGCAATATACGCTTGTATAACTTACACACCTATTGAGACAGAACATTTTCATTACCTCAGAATGATCCCTTTTGTCACTTCCAAGTAAATCACTGTATCTCTTCAGAAGCAACCACTGCTCCGGTTTCTATCAGCATAACTCAGTTTTGCCTACTCAAGAATTTAACATGCGTGGAATTATATGTACTCTTTTTTTTTCTGTCTGTTCTTTATCAGAATATTTTTGAGACTTATCCATGTTGTTAGATTTATCAGAAATTGTTCCATTTATTACTGAGTAGTATTTCATCGTATGATTATACCACAATTTGTTTATCCAGTCACCTATTAATGGACATCTTGGCTCTTTCTAGGTTTCAGCTGTTAATGAAAAAAGCTATTTCTAACATGTGTATACAGGTATTTTTGTGTGTGTACGAGGCTTTTTTGTTTTTTGACGTATCACATGTTTTTATTTCTCTTGGATAAATACCTGGAAGGGGAATTGTGGGGTGATGGGGTATGTCTAGGTTTACCTACAAAACTTTCAAACTGTTTTCCAAAGTAGCTGAATTATTTTACAGTGCAACCAGCAGTGCGTGAAAGTGGTTGCTCAGTGTCCCTATTAACATCTGGTGTTACCAATACTTTTAATTTTAGTTGTTTCAGTAGGTGTCCACTAGTTTCTCATTGTAGCTTTATTTTGCATTTCTCCGATGACAGTTGATGTTAAGCACCTTATTATGTGTTTATTGGCCATTTTAAAAATATTTGTATATTAAATATCTGCTTGAGTCTTTCATGCAATTTTTTTACTTTAAAAATAATTGTTTATCAGCGTTACAGGAATTATTTGTAAATTTTGAAGATAAGTCCTTTTTTTTAGTAATATGAATGGTGAATATATTCTACCTATCCGTGAATTTGTCTTTTCATTTAACTAGTGGTATCTAAGAGTAGAACAAAAACTTTTTACTTTTCATATTTTTTGAGTACTAGAAGGAAATTCTTGCCTATTCTGAGGTAATAGTGATGTTCTTCTGTTTTCTTTGAGTAGTTTCACCGTTTACATTGAAGATCTGTAATCCATTGTGAACAAGTTATTGTTTTGTACAAGGTAAAAGCCGAGGGTCATTTTTTCCATGTAAACAACCTTTTGTTCCAGTACCATTTTTCGAAAAGACTCCCTTTGCCCTGATTTAATTACCTTGGCAACCTTGTCAAAAATCAATTAAACATATAAGATTGAGTCTTATATTTTTGAATTCTGATTACTATGAATTTTATAGTAAGTCTTTAAATCAGTGAATTTAAGTCCAAGTTTGTTCTTCTTTTTCAAAGTAGTTTCTTTTATTTTGAATTATTTGCATTTTTATATAAATTTTGGAATCAGGTTGGCAATTTCTATCCAGAAAACATGGACTTTTTTGTGGTTGCAGTGGATCTGTAGATTAGTCTAGGAAGAATTGTCATTTTAACAATACTGAGTCTTCCAGTTCTAGTACAAGGTCCATTTCTCCACTTAGAAAGGCACTTTTTTTTTTCAGCAGCATTTAATAGTTTTAATTGTAGCCTACATATCTTTCATTAAATATTTCATATTTTTGGTGCTATAGAAGGTTGTATTGTTTTAATTTAATGTCATTCCAGTTGTTGCTACTTTGTAGAAGAAAGTTGATTTTTTTTTGAGTTTGTATATTGTCTTTGATAAATTCACCTATTAGTTCTAGAACTTATTTTTTAATTCCTTAGAATTTCAAAATAAACAGCATGTTGTCTGAATTTTTATTTTCCTTTCTACTCTTTATGTCAATTTATTTTCTGTGAATTATTTTACTGACTAGTACATTCAGTAAAATGATGAGTTGTAATAAGAGTGAACATCCTTACGTTTCAACAATCTTACACATTTCACCATTGAGTATCATGTTAGCTGTAGGTTTTACATATCTGAGTTTTCTCTGGTTAAGGAAGCTTCCTTCATTCCTGCTTTGTTGAATTTTTATCATAACTAGGTATTGAATATTTTTAATAATTTTTTTATCTACTTAGATGATCAGAAGTATTTTCTTTTATTCTTAATGTATTGAATGATGTACTTATGAATGCCAACCCAACATGAATTCCCAGAATAAATTGCATTTGTTCCTGATATATTATCCATTTGCTATGTTGCTGGATTTTATCTAGTAATGTATTTTTGAGGATTTTTGCATCATTGTTCATGAAGTATATTTGTCTGTACTTTTCTGTTATTTTAATCTTTGTCAGTTTTGGTGGCAGGTTAGTGTAGGCCTCTTATAGTTTCTAAAAGAGTTTGTAGAAGATTGGTATTATTTGTTCCTTATATGTTTGATAAATTCACCCATTTGATCCTAGATTTTTCTTGGTAGAAAGTGTGTTAACTATGAAATCAATTTATTTAAAGAATAATGGACAATTTTAGAATTTATTTTTGTGTCAACTGGGTAATTTGTGTCTCTCAAGGGATTTATCAATTTCATCTGATTTATCCAGTTTCTGGGCATACAGTTGTTCATTCTATTTATGCTAGTCTCTTACTATGCATTCATTGTCTATGTAGAATTTCTAGTGATGCCTATACCTCCATTTCTGACGTTGGTGATTTGTGTTTTCTTTCATTTTTTTCATGATTCGTCTGGCTTGAAGTTTATCAATTTTACTGATTTTTTTAATGGACCAACTTTCTCTTCTGTTGATATTTTCCACCATTTGTTCACTTTCTTCTTCGTTAATCTCCACTCTAATCTTTATCATTTCCATGGATTTGCTGTTAGACAGCCTTGGGTTTTAATTTTAGTTCTGCCACTGATTAGTTTGAGCAGGCTTAAGAAGTCTACTTACCATCTCTGAAACTTAGTTTCTTCATCTATAGCATAGAGACAACAATTGCCACTTTATGTAGCTTTTTTGAGGCTAAAATGTGTTCTAAATGTAAATTACCTAGTACAATGCTTGGAACACAGTAAGGGCTCTATGGTTGTCTGTTCTTTATCTTCTCCATTTCAGTGAAGAAAAAGGGATGTGTAGGGAAAGGTTCATGTGTCTGTCTAATCAAGTCAGGAGATTGATTCTCTGGAAAAGTCACTGTCTCCCTCTGCATCTCAGGGGTTTTTATTCTTTGTCTCAAGAGGGAGTGATCAGGGGATCACTCAGTTTTCTCCAGGTGCAACAAGTATTCCATGGGTTTGTGAATACAGACTAGGTCTGCCTATAGCCTCACAATTCAGCCCTCCCAGCTAATACTATCCCTGTGACAACCAACAAAAGGGCAATAGAAAGAAGTTAGGAAAACTAGAGATCAAAGAAAAATAATGATACCAGCTTCAAAGTGCGGAGAGAAGGAGGAGAAAAGACAGGGAGTGGAAAAGAAATGGAAGCTAACGGCAGAGAGCAAATAAGGCTGAGAGCTGTGATGCTGTTGATGCTGACAGCCAAGAACTCTGCTCATCAGAATTCATACAGATGATACAGGGAGGAGAGAAACCTTTAGGCGCTAGGGCTGCTTTGAGCGGGGCTCAGATCTTCCAAGGCAGAAACTGCCTAAAGCAGCATAGCTTAATTTCTGAACTTCCAAATCACCAACTGAGCTTAACTTAGAAATGGTAATTCATGAGGTTCTTTAAATGTTAACTTTCTTTTAGGAAAAAGAAAATCCTTTTTTTCCCCTGGTTTTGTTCCTAAAATACTTAATTCATATGTTCATTTGGAAGGAGTCAGTTGAGAGAAGAGTGAGTTGTTGAGGTTGTGGAGGAGAAAACTGACCATTGATAAGAACAGGGGTAGCCAAGCTTTTTGTGTACACTACTAGTAGCTCTTGCTTATTCAGTTCTCTTTCACAGGCCAGAGTCACAACCAGGTGGAGTAACACGCAGGGGAAATGTTATTGAGCTCATTTGGGGAAGTAAGTGAAATCTGAAGTGTGTGTATGTCTTTAATATAGAGCTAGGAGGCAAGAGGCATGTTAGGGAGCCTTGTTGTGCAGAATTTGGTTCAAGGATCAAAGGCATCAGGATCACCAGGAAGCTTATTAGATATTCAGAATCTCAAGTGATTTCCCAATCCAACTGAATCGGAATCATAGGTCATTTGTGTGCACCCTAAAATTTGAGAATCCTTGAATTAGAAAATGGGAAGATACTGCTAATTATCCCTGCTGCAATTATACCAGGCCATTTACCTTCAGCACTCTGTTTTTATTCCTTAACAGTGATGGAAAGGATTACTAAAGTGGTCATTTTCCGTGCTGGGTGGCTGCAGTATAAGAGAGGAAAGACTTGGACTGGAAGCTTTGCTTGGTCACCAGTATTGTGATGTGGGGAAAGTTACTTATATTTTCTAAGTTTCCATTTCTCCTTCTGTAAAATGATGCCAATATGCAATTAATATTGTCCTAGTGTCGAGAGATATTAAGTAAAGGGTATGAATCATGCTACTCTTCTCCACAGAAAACTACAGTGACCTGTCAAAGTCTACAAATTAACATTCAATGTGTCCTTAAATGACATCCAGAGCTCTTCACTCTAGCCCTATCCTACTTTCCTATCCTCACTGTCCATTATATTTTTCCACGAACCCTGTAATTCTGCCTTTTCCTCACATATAACATTTGCTTTCATTTTTCCATCCCTATGTTCACACTGTTCCTTCTGCCAGGTATGGTCCCCTCCCTCTCTAACTACCGAAATCCCACTCATCCAGAAAGGCTCAGTGAGTTCAAATACATCTGCTTAATAAAGTTGTTACTGGTAGCGCTAACTGGACATCGTTCAATATGCCTCTTTTCAGACATAGTGATTTGACTCTTTCTCTACAGCAGCACTATTTCGTTGTTTTTTTTTTTTAGTTGAAAGCTGGTTGTGTATCTATCTGAAATCACTTTAGGAATGCAAAATACTCGAGGGAGGAGGTTACTTGTTAATCATCATTATAGTTTCCTCAACCACTAGAATAGTACTTTCATGTAGAAGTTTTGAGGAAAATTAGAAAGAAAAAAAAAAAAAAAAGGAAGAGAAAACTCCTCCAGATACTGGCAAATCTGGAGATACTTGTGCTCTGAAAATTATCTGACAGTATTTCTGTGTGGTAGAAATAAAATTTCTAATGAAATATGTGCCTATCTAATAATAAGAAAGAGGGAAACAGAGATGGTATGTATTATTCTAAAGAGAGAAATTCGGTTAATTTATGGTTCTGTTGATTCATGTCGAATGTGAACCACGTGCTCCCTGACCTCCAAGTTGCACCTTCATGCTCTCCTTTAGTTTGAGATATTGGAGAGGCAAGATCTCAGTCGCTCCCCTCTAGACTGAAATTATCTTATTTGTTGCTCATTTGAGGTTAGCTTGTTAAATCATGGGCATCCTTACAAAGAGCATGAGGGCTAGTTCTTACCAAAAAAAATCAGTGAGAGAGATTTTTGCAAAGACACAGAGCAGGAAATCAGTGATCCAGATTCAAGTTCTAAGTCTGGAACTGTGTGACTCTAGGCAAGTCACCTAACCTCTCTGAGCCTTACTTTTGTAACTTTCAGAATGATTACTGTGATCAAATAGACAACTAACACTTGTCTTTTTGTAATTTATAAACTGTGAACAGTTATACATATGAGGGTATCATTGGTAAATTCAGCTAACAAGACAAGTTCAGACAGGCCAATAGCTTGTAAACTACTGGGCATAAGAAACCAATGACTGTAATTTAGACCTCTCCTTCCCTCTGTGTATTGAGAGGACAAGGAAGATTAACAACAAAGTGTCAGGTTGCTTATTATTAGTCCTACCCTGGTCCCAGATAAAGTCCCCATCTTATCCTCACAGAGTCTGTAGGTCTACAGCCCACACCTAGTTACTGTCGGGGATTCCCTGTCAGAGTCCAAAACACCTTCTAAAAATGGCATAAGGATAGGAAAACAGAAAAAGAGGTGGTTTTGATTTTGCTTTAAAAATCAAAACTGCCATCCCCCCCCCAAATACTTTGAATGAAAAGATATCCCAATGAGGAAGGAGGAAGGATGATTTTATTCACCTACATCACTTTACTTCTAAACACACATCTTCTAGCACAAAGGCGCAGTGGTATACACTATGGGTTTTAGACTCCGACTGACTTGACTTTGAATCTAGGTTCTATTTGATTTAGCTATGAAGGGTCTGAGATTTGGACTCTGCTTGCAAGCTGTTAAGTGAGCTTGCCACAGTTTCATGGATGCTCTACAATTTACCAAGTGCATGACCTTATCCACTTAACTTACTAAGCCTCATTTTCCTCATCTAAAAACTGTCTAGTTTGTCAAGTTGTTGTAGCATTTAAATGGGGAAATTATGTGATCAGTAATGTTTGGCACATAGTGGTGGTGCTCAGTAGATAGTGGTAGACTATCATTAAATACTGGTAATTGCCCAAGTCAACCAATTCAAGGTAACACTGAGAGCTGCTTTCAGAGCACTTTCATATCTGCCTCTACCCCTTCAGAATCCTTGATCCACCCATTAGAAAAGAACTGACTGATGTTCAGTCATGTACCAGGAGCTGCAGACCTGCAAATTCCCTCCTGCTGCTTAGAACTCTGCACTTGGTTCATTAATAGGGACACACAATGTCCTATTGAAAGTTACATATTAAAATTATGTAACATGGCCTTTTAAGATCTAGGAATCATAGACTTTGCATGGAAATAATTGGTACATGAGAATCCCAGTTCCTTTAGAATATACTTTTCTTTCACAAATCTGAGTTTCATTACCTCAGCAAATCTGAGATATGACTCAGAAACACGAGGAACATCTTTCCCCTTCCCTGACCGTCACCCTGTAATTGAGAACTCCTGCCATCACTTTTTGTTCTCTTATCCACACATCCACTATATCCATCTTATGCTCTACTCTCTTTCTTGTTTCTTTTTAAAAATTTAATCAGTCTTTCGTCTATTTGTTAATGGATATTTCTGTACCTACCGTGTATGAATCATGTAGCTGAATGTACCCTAAACACAGTAGGTAACTGTTGGAGGTACCAAAAATTTTGAGGTTATAGTGTGACCCAGTTTCATAAAGAACATCAATCTAGTTGGGATTTCAGAGACATTCATACATAAAAATTTTAAAAGAAACAAGCAAAGTTTGTAATCATGCAAGGTTCACACAACACACACACATACATATGGCATCAAATTCCCATTTTTCTTCAGCAAATTCATCACTGCTTCAAACTCAAGTTACTAGTATTAGCACATGTACTGAGTACCAGAACATGGAGACACCACCATGTAGTTTTTCATTTGGGCTGGATAACTGATACACTACTACTGGTAAATGTGCCGAAGTCTCTACTTAGAGTTGCAAGAGGGTGAGGGGCAGGTCGTGAGCAGGGCCTGACTGTGTCATTGTCAGCTGTCGGGCAGGACAATGTCGGGCAGCAGTGCTGGAGAGCATCAAACACCTCTGTTATCCCTCCTTGTGAGCCTGGGTTGGATATGTCAAAGGAAATTTTGTCTCCTAAAACTCTTGAAGAAGTAGGCTGTGTTTATAGCATTAATTTGGTAACCTGCCCTTGGCCAGAGGATGCTTAGTAAGCATTTGTCGAATGAATAAATGAATGTGCAGCCTCCATTAAAAGTCAGATTTTGCTACCTCCCTTCATGTTGGACACTGCAGGATCCTGGGCAAATAGCCCTCCAGGAAGACTCAAATTCTTCTGTTTCCAAATAAGTCTTTGTGTTATAAACCACACAGTCATGTATAAGCCATGCAGTGCAAACAGCCTAATTCCAGTCTTGAAAGACTCAGGGAAACATTATGTCTACCCAGGAGACTCACAATCTGAAATGAGACTCACAGGCATTGTTAACCATAAAATGCAAGAAAAGGAGATTTCCCTCAGGCAGCAGGCTCCATGGTGCCTTTTCTCCACAGACATTCCTTCTTTTGTTTTCAGAACTTAGACTGTCTATCCCAGCAGAGCAGGATGTCTGGGAAGCCCTCACTAAGGATGCAGCTCTAAATTTCAAAGACAGCTTTGGGGGAAAGAACAAGAGAATCTATTTCAGACTGAGGGTGCAGCCTGGAGATTTTCCTCATTGTATCTTATTTTAAGTAATATAATCTGCCATCATTCTGAGAACACATCAGTATGTATCAATAGGATTGTATCCTTTAAGTCCTAGGACAGTTTGTTCATTTTTATACTTACTTAATAAACATTTATAGATCTTTGCCAAGCGTCTACCTATGTATTGTGCATATACTGTCTCATTTAATATTCAAAACACCCCTGAGAGGTTGGTAGCATTACTGTTACTATAGATATATTATAATTCATTATAGTTCAGATCAGGAAAATGGGCTGAGAGACTAATTAAGGTCAAAACTCATAAATTGCAGAGCTAGACCTGGAAATAGCTGATGTTAAAGCTCATATTACCTTGTTTCAAAACAGTAGTGACTACTCCACTGCCTCGATGCCACCCTTCTGTACATTTATCCTATTAACAAAGAAAATTGGAAGGTTATCCATCATATACATTCAGTTCACCAATGGGATGATCTTTAAAGGAAATCCGAAAGATGCAGAGAGGTAAAAGAAAATCCAGAAGTACAGGTCATCACAGAAACAAATAATATTGTTTAAAAATTTTTTATTGCTAACCAGTAATTATAGCTTTAGTATCTTTCAAGACGTCTTCCACAATCTTATTAACTAATAATGTTGAGAAGTCATGCATTTTGTCTCTGATTTCAGTGGGAATTTCTCTAGAGTTCATCCTGCCTTGGCTGTATCATTTCTTTGTGACACCAGTAGGCTGACAATTCACAAATCTCTATATCCAGCCCAGACCTCTCCTCTGAACTGCAGACTTGTATAACCAGCTGACCACACAACATCTCCACATAAAGTCCAACAATCATAGCAAACCTAATTGTTCCAAAATGGACTTGCAGGTATTTTCCCTAAATAAGCCCCACCCACAGCCTTCCCCATCTCGGAAAATAGCAATTCCACCCTTCTAGTTGTTCTGAGCTTTAGAATCTTCCTTGACTCCTCTTTTCCTATCCCACACCCCATCCCTCAGAAACTCTTGCTGGTCTCATCTTCAACGTGTATCCAGAATCTAATGGCTTCTCAGCATAACCGTTGCTGTCAGCCTGGTCCTTTGGATTGTTGCCAGAACTCCTTCTGATTTCCTCATTTTTGTCCACATCCCCTTTAAGCCTAATCTCAAGCAGTTGGGAGTGATCCTATCTCAGCTTCCTCCAATGGCTCATTTAACTCAAAGTAGGAGTTAAAATCATTCCAATGGCCCACACGTCCATCTGACCTCCTACCACCAACTCCCTGCCACCCCTGTTACGTCTCTGACCTCAGTTCATACTGCCCTCACCCCAGGTTGCTCAGCTTCATCCATTACATATCACATCCCCTCTGTCTCAAATGAGGTTTTCCCAGATGCCCACATGGCCCACTCCTTCACCTCCTTCAGGTTCTTACTGTAATGTCAGTTTTCAGTAGGGTCTTCCTTGGCCACCAGCCTAAATGTGCTGTGCCTTCCATTTCAGATGTTCCTTATTCCTCTCTCATGCTTTGCTTTCCCTCTTAGCACTTACAAACATCAGCATGCTGTATAAATTACTTATTTGCCTTTCGTATTAAACATCACTTCATTCCGATTTAAATTCTAGGAGGACAGGGGTTTTGTCTGTTTTGTTTTGTTTTTTTCCACTAATGTATTCTCAGTGGCATTGAAGTACCTGGTTCATATTAGACTCTCAATAAATTTTCTTAAACATCCAGTCAAAAAACGTTTAAGATAGGTATTTTTATTGCTGATAAGGAGCTTCCAGACATCCTCTGTTTTATTAAAGTTTTGGATATTAATTTTTATCAAGCCATCTTTTCATTGAGTGAGATTATCATATATTCCATTCTATCAACTATTAATATGAAGAATTTACTTATAAATGCCCTGCTATAAAAATCATCTTGCATTCTTCAGATAAATGCTACTGACAGTAGATGATTTGCTAAACATGCTTTCATGTTCAATCTGCTAGTTTGTATGTAAGTCAGTTTAAAAAAATTGTTTGCATGTGCTACATTCATCAGAGTTGTGAATAAGCATATGCTGTCTTTATAAAATGATTTGGACATCGTGTCATAATTTTCTAAGTGTTTATACAGTTTATGTAATAAAGGCATGTTATAAATGAATCATTTGTTTCCTCGAAGTTTTAAACTGTCCAAATGTTTTGGGAGGTAATTCTCTGGTAATTCATCCATTTAGTCCTTGGTTGTGGATCTATTCAAGTTTTCTACTTGTTTTCAAGTCAATTTGATAAAACATTTTCCTCAGGCAAAATTCATTCATTTCACCAAAATTCCAGTTTATTGTCATGGAGTTTTATATAGTGTGTTTTTCAAAATTTAGATGTGTTGGTATTTGTTACTATAAGCCCTTTTCATTTCAACTTTTGCCCATTTGGGTTCCTTTTTTTCCCAAAAGATACTTTCCAAAGTTTGACTATTCTTTTTTTCAAAGAAATAGCTCTTGGACTCGAGTCTATTCTGTTATGCAATTCCTTAATTTTTGCTTATATCTGTGTTATTTCTTTCATATTTCTTTCTTTAAGAAATACACACTCCTCCAGTGTGCGTTTTAAATTTGCTACCTAATTTTACTTGTCTTTTATCTTCTTCAGCTCTCTTCCTAGTCTTATAGATCATCCTCATCTTGTGAGGCATCTTAACAGATTCTCCCTTCTGGCTTTCTGTTCCTGTTCCATAGAGGTCCTGTCTAACTGTATCTCGCAGGTCTTTTCAAGAATTTTCCAAACATTTGGAGGCATTTCCATGGTAAGTCATTTACAGAGGCCCACTCTTCCTCTGAGTCTTTGTCAATTGCCTCTTTCCCCATTTTTATAAATATGGAGGATTTTGCTTATTTGTTGCTTGTCTGGGTTGTTGTTGCTTGTTTTTCCTGAATAGTAGGCTCCTGTTCGCCTGTGGGCTGGCTGGATGGTGGTGCTTGGCTTCATTCACATCCCCTCACATACTGGTTGAATCCCCTCATCATATCGTCATCAGGAAAACAGATCCAGTCACAATTTCTTATTCTGGCCTGATTCATTCTACTGTTCTTCTGCTGGACCAGGGTGGTATTACATCTATCCTCTTCTATACTCATAACTCAGAATATGTATAAAACCAAACCTGTAGTCTCAACCTGTGTTACCGTGAGTGTCTGCCAGCCTCGACCCCCATCGATGGCACTTTACCGTGGGGCCAACATCTCCTGGAATTATTTGTTCATTTATTCAGTAAATATTTACTGATTATCTTACATGTGCAAAGCTTGCTCCCAGCATCTGTCTCTCCTTATTTTCTGGAAAGCAGTTTTATGAGTCTTGCTAGTCTAAAAAGATTGGTCAAAAGTTGTGAGCAGAAGGGGAAATATTTCACTACCTCAAAATAGTACCCATTTAGAAGCGGGGCAGTGACAAACAGTTCAGGCTGCTACAGCAAGTACACCATAGATTTAACAACAAACATTTTTTCTTATAGTAGTGGAGGCTGGGAAGTCCAAGATCAAAGTGCTGACGGACCCCATGTCTGGCGAAGGCCCTCCTTCTTGGTTTGCAGATGGTTATATTCTCACTGTCTCCTCACATAGCAGAGGACCAGCTCTTATGTCTTAAATGTTCTTATAGGGTGCTAATCCCATTCATGAGGGCTCCACTCTCAGGACCTAGTTATAACCCAAAGCCTCATTTCCTAATACCATCATGTTAGGAGTTAGAATTTCAGTAAATGAATTTGGGGGTTGAGGAACACAAACATGCCATCCATAACAGATAGAGACATCACTTTCTGGTTGATAAAGACTTGGGTCTCTGATCCAGAATTAAATTCCAGGCCAGTGTTAACTATTCTATTTCATGAGGTGGCACATGGTTCTGAACCAATCATTGTTATCAATCCACCTTTATCAGTCTTAAAAGAGTAGAAATTAAAAAAAAAAGTAGTAGTAAAAATTAGAACTGCTCCTAGATTCTTGCCATAGGGTGTCTTACAGACTTTGCTTTTCCAGTGCCTTTTTTTTCCAAGGGAAGAGTTAAATAAAGTTTCAAACTTGAAGCCATCCATGCTTTTCTGAGTATCCCCACTTCAGGAGTCTGGCGTGTCCCTGGGCAAAGGCAGAGCCCCCGACCATATTCTAACTGTCAGGGCACTAAAGAGGACACCCATGCACCAGTGAACTCCGAAACAGTTAAACAGATCAACTGTAAGAACAGCCTCCTCAGAGAGAAATCTAGTTTCAAACCATAAAACCAACATTTCTGCTGAGCTTCAGCTGGGAGGCCGCTGATGCCCATCTGGATAATAGGCACAGCGTGTGCTCACAGGAACAGCTGCCTCCCTTTTCCTCCTTTGGCAGCCAGGATGTGCAGCTAAAAGATATACTGTTTCCCTTCTAGCTGCTACAAAATAAGAAGTAGTGCAAGGCATATAATTCTTCCCTGGCCCGTGCAGTGTTGTTTGGCAGGCGCACGTGGGGAGGAGACTGACAGTTACCAGTTACAGATACCACCTATGCAGGGACCTGCTCTGCTATGGGTGACTTAGGTGGAAGAGAAGCATTTGGAACCAGTCACGCCCTGAGAGTGAGAAGGAATGAGCTTTGGAGTCAGACATGCCATTTGAGCAAGTGACTCTTCTCTCTTAGCTGGTTTTCCCATGTAAAGAATGAAGATAACAGCAGCTTTCTCACAGGGATGTAAAGAGGACTAAGTAAGATGGTATGTGTTACATTCCTGGCATATAAAATAGGTTCCCAAAACAATAATTCTGCTCAGGGCCAGGACCAGGGCAAAACAAGTGAGGTGCTCTCCATGTGCACAAAGTTTAAGGGAGGACAAGAATGGTAACAAAGATAAATACTATTTTAAAGCACTATTTTAAAAGCTATTGCAAAAAACAATCTATAATGGACAAATTATCTAAATTGTAAGTAAAGTTGAATTCTGACCCTCCACTTTACAAGCGTCTCTTACTTGCCTCATTCTAATCTTGACCTCATTTCCAAGACAACTTTATTATAAAATCAGGGACCAGCCAGTAGGCTGTAGTTTGTTGATTTGATTCTTTTAAAATATTGCATTAAAATATTATTTATATTGACTGTTGAGTTTTTTGCAGCTGCCTTAAATTTTGTGTCAGAGGTAAATTCCTCACCCCCCTAACTTTACTCCATGCTCTGACTCTCCTAAGTACCATTTCTTAATAACTTAATTACTTGCCGTTTTCAACCTCAGTGAAAAAATCCGCATGCTCTCTCCTCCATCCCCCATACCCTCTCCTACCTTGTTCTCTAAGCATCAGTAATTCTTACCAGCATGCCCCTAGCTGTGTAATTTGGCCACATTTATTAGATATGATTACAAACAAATATTATTACAATAATATTATTATGAATATTATTACAATTTATTATTATAAAATGCTATATATTATTACAAACGTAACCATATTTAGAGGAATGCCCCAAACCTTAATGTTCCTGCCTAAATTGGCTTGGACAGCTGGAGTTACTAGCTTTTCTAGAGGTTCCCTACAAATTATTTCCACAATGTCTAGGGTGCTTATAAGTACAATCTAAATGTCCTCTAGGGGGCAACATTTTCTAAGTGCAAAGTAAGGGTTATTTTTCCCTCTGAAAACCTGTGATGGGGTGGAGGGAGTCTGATAGTGGGCTCTAGGGGAGATACAGAAATGTGCAAAGTACAGTTACCTCCAGGAGTGGGAATGAGAAACAGGTATAAAATGACAATAATCCTTTATTGGGTGGTATTACATGCTGAAGTCTAAGTTATCCATATTATCTCATTTAATCCTCGTGAAACATTTTATGATGTTTTTTATGATTTTATTATCTATTATCACCCCTATTTTGCTGATAAGGAAAGTGAGACACAGATTAACTTGCACCTAGTTACTAGCTAATAACAAGCATCTCTAGTGTCTTTTCTGTTTTTCCACAATGAATTGTACACAGCTTTATACCTTACAAGGGATTTTTATATACAGTTTCCACTTTGGTCCCCTCCCTTCCCCTACGAAGTAGGCAAATGGTATTTCCATTTGCCACAAGAGGTGCCTGAGGTCGACAGCAAGCAAGAGACCAAAAAGTGTTTTTTGATTCCACTGCTCTATCCTTGACAATTTGCTGTTTCTCATCTAGGAATCCTCCATCAAAACTCCCTAGCATTGTAAATGAGTTTATTAAACTCTATTTCTTGTCTAGACTCATTGGGCAAACATTATATTCAGTCCTCAAAGTCAAGCTTAAAGGGCTTAAAGGTTGCCTTCTGTGGTGGACTGGACTCCTCCATTAGCCTCCAGAGCCCCTCCCTCCTTCTCCACACTCCTCTATCCTGCACTTCACCCTGCAGGCCAGCTAGTATAGACTGCACCAAGGGGTCTCTCTGGCTTCATGTTGGACTCAGCTAAGTGGGGAGTCCCAGTAAGGAAGCAGAGGGAGAGGGACAAGTGAGGTTGGGACTCCCTGACTCCATCCCTGTGAGGCCACCTCAAGCCAGTTGTCCCCACCACCAAAGGTTGAGATTCCTCTCAAGGTGGCCACATCTATTAGACTCTCTCTCACCTTTCAGATGCAAGGGAGGGGCCAGCTCTACTGCCACTCACCAGGTTATCACCCCATCTTTTGTGTTTTCCTACACTCCTCCCACATTTTGTAAGTAGTCCCTACTTAAACCATAACTTAAATGTGCTTCTCTGTTTAGGCTCTAACTGACACAGCTCCCCTGTGAACTTGGGTAAAGACTATTCACGTTGATTTGAGAGGCCTGAGCTCAAATCTTAACACACCAGCTGTGTGCTCTGAGAGTGGTTATCAGCTTCTTTGAGGCTCACAGCTTTACCTCTAAAATGCCAGCACCCCTAGGAGAGCCCACCAGGAGTTACTCATTCCTCTTGCATTCAAGACATACTTATTAAGCCTCTACTATGTGCAGCAAACAGGCTGCACACAAAGAAGGAAAAGTCTATCATGCCCTCCCCAGAGAATTTGCCTTCCTGTTGGAAAACATAGATAGCAGAGCTACACAGGGGTCTCCAGGGGAGCCTGTAGCATCAGGCCCAAGATGGAAATGCTGAGCACGTAGAGAAAGGATTCAAGAAGTGGTGGTAACTGATATGACAAGACCCAAGGGCTAAGAAAGGTGTCTCAAGGACCTCTCAAATTCGACAAGCCCAAATCCACAAGCTGCATCCTCTTCTGCAAGCTCCTGTCTCTCTAAATGGGTACCACCATCTACCTGTGCTGGCCAGAAACCTAGGAGATGCCCTTAGGATCCCCCCTCTCTCACTCCTCTTATGAAATCAATCACTAATCTTTATGATTACTTCCTAAAATAACACTAGAATCTGTCTACTTCTCTCAGTCTAACCCGTGATCTCAGACAGACCACTGCCATTACTCACTTTAATTACAGTGGCTCTCTCCACATCCACTTGTCCATCATTCCCATCACCCCTCTCCCTACCAGCTCATCATCTGTATGGCAGCCAAAGATCCCTGGAAGATGAAAATCTCATCAGGTTGACCTCCAAAGGCATTCCTTTGATTTCAAATCAAAGACAGGACTCATTAGTAAGGCTCACTATTGTGGCTGTGATCTGGTTCCTGCCTCCCAGTCTCATCCCAAGATGTACTATCCCATGCTCCCCTTCCTCTCCTCTCTGAACCCACACCGCTCTCCTTTGAGACCCTCACTGACTGCTCATACCGGCTTCCGACACAGGAGTCTGTTTCCTCTGCTTGTAAAGCTCTTGCCTCCTCCTTCTCTTCACCAGTTACTTCTCTTCCTTCAAACAAGCGCCAGTTCCTTGGGGAAGACTTGTTTGACCCCTGACCTCATCACCCCCCTTTGCTTATTCTCACATAGCATAGAGTCTCTCTCTTTCATGGCACAAGTTTACCTGCATCTGTATCCTGATGGTATAATCCTTATTCATTAAAATTTAATTATTTTATTAAACATTCATTATGTGGCCTTGAAATTAAACTGTTAGGAGCGTGAGGGCAGGGATCATATCTATTCTGTTTAACAGTGTATCCTCAGCTCATGTCATAGTAGTTGGCATGGGCCATGAGCTCAAAAAATATTTGTTAAAGATGGGAACAAAATGCCAGGAGGAAAAAATATGGCAATGACTCGTCCAGATAAATAAAAATCTTCCATTAAGCATCAAAATACTTTATCTTTGAAATATTTCTTAAAGTATTACATTTTTCTCTGTCTTCTTAAAGTACACAAATAAATCAATATTTTTTAAAGACTCTAAGTCTTTGTCAGGAACTTTAGTCAACTGAACTCTTTTCTAACCCTGGCTGGCTTTTGACTTCTGTGCTTTTTAGATTCCTCAGTCTGCATGTCACAGATTTCCACTCTTTGCCTTGAGAGCTGGCAGTGTCTTTTCTGGCTACTGTCAGTGTGCTGTCTCTAACATCCTTTTTCATGCTTCCTAATTTGTTGCTTTGAATCTCCTATAGACTGAGAAACTAGATAATCAAACTGATTGGGTTGTGTGTGAAGTCAGATTGACATGTTCCAAATGAGCCCCAGAGGGTTCTTTAAACTCAAGCCAATGACCTCCAGGACCCACTGCATGCCTAAGACTAGCCACCTTCATCCCCCGTCTGCACACTGCTTTGCTTCTTTGCTTTGCTCTTTTGTCTCCTCCTTCATACCTTCTGTTTGTCAGGACTGGCCTTCTGTGGACTTGCCTGCTAGCAGGAATTTTCCTTTCCCTACTGAGTAGCAAACTCACCAAAATGGTAAACCTTATCTTCGGAGTTTCGGTGCCCTTGTTGGTTTTCACTGTTTTTAGGCGCTCAGTAATGTGTGTAAGAGTCTCCCTCTCCCCCAGTCTCATGCAGCACTCAGAACTGGAAGAGTTTTCCTTGGATAAATGGGGTTTTACTCCAAAGAGAGTGATGCCAAAGACATAAAGCAGTTGTTTGAAGCATGTGGCACTTCTAGCAGATGAATCAAACACGGGTATAGATGATAATGTTTCCTGATCAATCACACAGATTGTCCTTTTTTCCCTATCCAATTAGAGTTGTATTAATTACTTCCACCTCGGGTTAAAAAGAAGCAGTGGGAGTAAGACTGCTCATTATAAACCTGGGAAAAGTTTTGCTGGCTGTGGAAGGACACCAAAGCAACGCAGAGGCTGGTATAGGGAATTTCATAAGTACAGAGCAAATGAGAAAGCAAGAGCTCTCATTCCTCTCTTGAATTTGAGCACTTGGCCCTTTCAAGTTGATTGCATGCTCAAAGAATACATTAAGAAAAGCAAAGAAGATGGAGAAAACAAAATTTGGAATGACGGAGTTATTATGAGCTGAGAATCAGGCTCTGATTTAGAGTGCAACTCCTTGAAAGATTTTGGAGACTTGGTCTAACACTTGGTTTTGTGCAGGCAACTGGAGCAACCTTCGTCATGCCATGCAATTACTCTCACTTTGACTCACATGTGATGTTAATGACAGGTCAGAATCAAAGGTGAACAAAAAAGACAGCACTGTCTTCCCTGAAAAAAGTTATTATCACAGTTTTCTACACACTAGTAAGAAGCCAAAGACTCACCACTTGTTCAGGACTGGAAGACGTTCTGATGGGAAATGAAAAGGCCGGCAAGGACCCAGGTGTCTGAGCTCTCACTAGGGGGCTCAGAATCAGACATACTTATATAAGGGAGGCCCCTGTCTTCCTGCATCTGTGGAATAACTGGAAACCATACAGAGACTCTTAAGTACAGTTCACTGTAGGTAATTTTCCACCCAGGTTCATTTTAAAGCTGCTTTCCACCCAGAGTGCATATTTGGCTCTATCTTAGAATGGCCTTAAGCATCAGGGTATTCTAAGAAGCTGTCTTTGTAGCAGACAAAATAAGGCATTAGCAGGAATAAGAGCAACAAACAGGTTAGCACCAAGGTGTAGAGGAAAGCACCCCAGATGCAGAGCAGATCTGAATGCTTATTTCAGTATGTCCTTCACAAACTGTCCCTGTGATCTTGAGCAGGGTCCAGAGTGTCTTCAACTTTAAGTGACAGAATTTGGCAATTTTACTTCTAAGTTTACTTCCAACTTACTAGAAGAATCTCTGATTTTTAGGAATTTTCTGAACCCAAAACCTTATGTTTATCAAGGTGTTGGATGTTGGGGAGGAGGGTGAAGAATAAAAGAAATCCTGGCCTTAGAGTAGAAAGAACATTAGACTTGAAATGGCAAGTAATATTTCATTCCCTAAGCCTCTATTTACGTTTCTGAAAAATGGGTATAACAATCATGTATTTCACAGGGTTGTTGAACGGTTTAAGTAAAATAATGTGTGCCTAAACTATTTCTATGTGTCTTCTAGTAAGTCATGCCTGATTCCCTCAAGGACCTTACAGTACAGTTAAGTGGGAGAGGCCAAGGTTGACATAGAGAATCATGGTTCTCAAACTTAAATATACATAACAAACCACCTGGAGTCTTGTTAAAAATGCAGATTCTGGAGTAGAACCCAAGATGCTGCATCTCTAACACACTCCCAGACCAGATTTTGAGTAGGAAGGTTATAGAATAAACATGTTTAAACTGAGACACTGTATAATAAAGTATATGCATGATACATACGATGAGTGAAAGCCTGTGTTCCTTTCCTCATACATAAATCCTATCCTCCCTTCAAGACCAGTCCAAGCAATATACTTCATAAATGCAGTTCAGACTGCTGCAGCCCTCTGCAAACTCTTCTTGACATCTGTTAAGTCTACTGTTGGCAGCTGCTCTGATAATCCTAAAAGGTGAGTCTGCTGGCCAACTGTACCAGAATCGTAAAGGGAACTTTTCAAAACTCAGGTGCCTGGGTTCTACTCTCTGGGGCTCTGGCTCATTACATCAGGGAGGTAGGAGGAGATAAGGGCAGAGGCAGGCTCTAGATTTAAATAAATTTACCAAGTGATTGTGATATTGAATTGGCTTGGCAGGAAGCACTAAAGAGGTGGTTCTCAGCCATGGCTGCATGTTAGAATCAGTTGCAGAGTTTAAAAAGTATAGAGACTCAGGCCCTAGGCCAGCTAATTAAGTGAAGTCCATTAGAATACCCTACATAGTTGTAATGTGAGCCAGGTTTGAGAACCACAACATGGTACTTAAGTGTACCAGTGAGGGAGGGACCATATTGACTTGGTTTACCACTGTATCTCCAGTGTCTAAACATAGAATCTGGCATTCAACAAATATTTACTGAACACATAAATAACTAATAAAAATAAAAGAACTAAAATAATACAAATTCAGGCTGCCAGTCATCTCCTTAAACTCTTGCCTGCCACCCAGCAAGACCATAAGCACTAGAGCATTGGGTTAAGGTTAAGCTCTGGTGCAGATTGCCTGGAGGAATCCCCACCAGCTACATGACCTTAGACAAGCTTCATAACCTCTCTGTCCCTCAGTTTCCTCTTCTGTGAAATAGGGATGATAACATTTTTACCTACTTCTTCTTAGAGTTTTGCCAGAATTAAATGAGAGTTAGGCATGGAAAACATGTAGAAACATGCCACATAAAAATCGATAACTGTTTTCATATTTCATCACTGAGCACATAGTGGTTTTTAGAATTCTGCAAATGGGCAGAACATTGAAGACTCTCCTGTCACTCAACCAATAGATATTTCTCAAACACCGTATCTACTTCGGGCACAAAGAACTTGTTACAGTATCTATAGCAGCAAAAGGAGAGAAACAGGACTGCCCTAACATTATTTAAAGTACGGTAGCCAAGGTATACACTGAACAAGTTCTTTCAAAACTGATGAGTAACAGAAAGTTATTTTAAGTGTATTGACTATTACAAAGGAAAAGGATCATGAAGATGTAGAAGGAGGGTGGTAAAGTGACTACAACAATGTGGAACAGGGTCAGTTAATGATTTTGATTTCAGTGATGTTGAAAGTCAGGGAAGGCTTCCTAGAGAAGAAGGGATGCTTAAGCTGATTTGGCTGAACAAGGGGAGGAGAGAGGCTGGAGAGCATTCTAGGCAAAGGGAAGAGCCTTCAGAACCATGCAAGAGTACGGCAACCTTTAGGCACTGCAAGAAGGTAGGTGTGGCTAGGGCGTATCATAACTAGGGAAGGCTTTGGGTTATGTGGGAGCTTGGATTGGGTTTGAAGTGATGGGTACAATTAGGAAGGCAATGAAGGAAACAGGAGTGAAGACAGGAGAGTGAGGATGAACACGGCATTTATTCATTCATTCAGCTTCTACAGTGTGCTCCATGTTAAAGATAAGCAGTGAGTGAAAAAAAGAAATACTCTTGCCTTCATGGGATGTACATTCTAGTTGGAAAGGCAGACGATAAGCAAGTAAACCAAGTAATTAATAATGAGAGATCATTCTAAGTGCCACAAACAAAGTAATCAACATGACATGATAGGGAACAATGAGAAAGTTTGGGGCAGGAAGGAGATATGCCTGATAGAGTTAAAGATGACTTGTCATCACCATGTAATGTGGCTCTGTGGGAATGACATGCCAAATTATAGCCACCCTAGAAAGCCAGGCAGGTGACTATGATATCTTTATGAAACTAAGGCTGCTCACTTTATGACTGTCTGTACTGCCTGCCCTCTTTCTCTTGCCTCATGATTCTTTCCGCTTTTCTACTAATGTTTATTTACTAATATCTCTCTTCTTTCCTTCTCTTCCAAAAATAAGTAAGAGAGGGAAGGGAACATCGTATAAGTATCAATGGTATGTCCCAGACATAAAATCAGAAAGACAAAATTTTGAAGTATAAGTTTTATTAGCTGTGGGACTTTGAAGCTTCAGTTTCTTCATCTGTGAAATGGAATAATAATACCTATATTAGTCAAAGATCTCCAGAGAAAAAGAACCAGTAGGATATGTACATATGGTTTGTGTGTGCATATATGATACATGTGTATAATATATATAGAATATACACATTTCATATATACATATCCTATTATATATTACATAATATATATGATGTGTGTCTGTTATTTATATAGGATATTTGTACACATATATGTATATACATGCATCAAATATAGTCTACTATGTATTATATATTATCATATATATAAATAAACATATATTCTATTGAGAGAGAGAAATTTCTTTAAAGGAATTGGCTCATGTGATTGGGGGCTGGCAAGTCTGAAATTTGCAGGGCAGGCAAGCAGGCTGGAGACTCAGGGAAGAGTTGATATTTCATTTTGAGTCTGAAGGCCATCTGAAAGCAGAATTCCTTCATCCTTGGATAGCTCAGTCTTTTTCCCTTAAGGCCTTCAACTGATAAGATGAGGTTCACCCACATTATGGAGGGCAATCTAATTTATTTAAAATCTACTCAGTTAAACATTAATCACATGTAAAAAACACCTTCACAGCAACATCTAGATGGGTGTTTGACCAAATATCTGGGCCGCATAGCCTAGTCTAGTTGGCATATAAAATTAACCATTACACTATCCCTTTACTAACAGCAGGGATGTTTTTTGGATCCCATTGGTTCATATACATGAATTGGGTTAAGTTGGGCAGGTTACACTGTGTCTCTAAACTTCAGTTTCCTCATCTGTAAAATTCATGTGAGACTACCTGCCTCTTAGATTGTGGTGAAAAATAATGAGGCAATCCAAATTAAAAACTAAGTTCCATGCCTGACACGTAGCAAATTCCCAAATAATGTTTCCTTTTATTATTATTATTATTATTATTATTATTATTATTATTATGCCATTAGAATAATTTTAAATGCTATTTTTAATCCATCACTATTTTAAGTTAAAATGCCAAAAGAAACCCTTATTTTAATATTTCCTGCTGATTGCTTTTTATAATAACTACAACTGCTCCCTTCAGTCACAGACTAGCCTGTTTGCTTAAAATGGAGGGTGTTTCTTGCTGAGTAAACTAACCTACAAGTTTATATCCCACCAATCTATTCTCCAAAGCCCAAATTGATCTTTCTAAACTCTGAATCTGATTTATGCAGTCATTCCACAAATGTTTACTGAGCACATCCTTTGTGACAGACACTTGATAGATGTGAGCTGCAAACATGCAAAGAATGCGAAGATGCTGCCCTCTAGAATTTAATCAGCTGGGGAGATGAGATTGCAAGCCATTATAGCTGCTGTTTGTTAAAGACCTACTAAATGACAAGCACTTTGCACTGATTACGACATTAAATCTTAACTCTGACTTTATGTTGTGAGAATGAGCCCATCCTACAGATGAGAACTTGGCGTTCAGAGAAGCTAAGTGACTTGCCTAAGGGAACGACGGAAATAAATGCTGGAAAGAAGGATAAATACTGGAATTGACATTTGAACGCTTTTCTGTCTGATTCAGTTCCTTTGTGTCCTGCCTTTCAATTGCAAACATTGGTAATTCAGTAAGATAATTGTTGAAGAGATTTGTGGAACATTCATTGAGGACACAGGAAGAGGCATCCCTAACTGTGCCTCGGTGAGTCAGCCAGAGCTTCGTGATGGTCATGCTAACCCTCTGTTTGAAATCACTATGGCCTTTAGGGAAAAAAGCATCCCGAATGTTAGCACGGCACACAGGCTATTGCCTGAGAGCCCTCGTTCACTCCATACTTGGCATTGAGCATTTCACACTTTCATATCTGCTGGCCTATGCATGTTTTTCTATGCATACCACTCTCCTCTTTGACTAAATTCTACTCTTACTTCAAGATTCAGTTTAGATGAGAATCCTTCCCTGAAACCTTCTGCCCAGTATTCTGGGATAGCTGCACTGTTTTCACATGTCTGTCATAGCACTGAGCAGACTATATTTTATCCTGTTTGGTTAGCAGGTTTCCTCACTAATTTAAATCCTAGAGGGTAAATATGTGACTTTAATTTTCATACTCCATCACTAAGCACGAAGCTTGACACGGAATATTTGATATAATTGCAAAATGAACAGAATCACAGATCTATTTATGCTCATGCAATGAAATATATCCTATTCAAATTACACCTATTCATCCCTTCTCAGACCTCCACGGTGACCACAAGAGCTGTCCCCGCCCCACAGTTTCTGGAATCATAACTCTTACTATTTATCTCTCTATGTAGTACTATTCAGTAACATCCTTCTTCTATTTGTTACAGCTATGTAGTAGACAAGCAGAAAAATATGTCCAATGTTTGTTGAATTGAAATAAATGGATACTAGCATCATAAGGTAGTTGGTAGTTGCTGTAGAAAAGTCAGAGATGGCTTATTTATATCAGCAAGAGGGAGTGGTCTGGGGGTGATAGAACTGTTCTGTATCCTGACTGAGATAATAGTTACATGGATACACACTTATGTAAAAATTCATAGAATTTTATATCAAAAAAGACAATGTTAGTAGAAATAGAAAAAAATCAATAAGCAGCAAGTGTACACAGTGAAAGACTGAATATACAGGCACTGGTCAGATCATATATGATAGTAAAACTCTGACCTCTAACCCCTGCAGCAACCAGCCCAAAAACCAAACCACAACTTCTGGTCAGATTTTGGTCAATGACTGCAAGCCTCCCTGACTTCTGTCCCCACTTCCAACTCAGGACAAACCAGAGCAGGCCAGACCAACTACCTAGGAAGCCTTGCTTCTGATTAGCCCGCCTCCAGCTTCCCCAGGCCAGCAGCCTTCAGTCAAGGCACATCTGAAGCCTTCTCTTTTCTTCACTATCAGGCTTTCCTACTCTCTTGCCAGGCTTTGAGTCTCTGTCAAAAGTAATGATGGTGGCTGACTCTCTCACCAGAGCAAGGTCTGAGTAAACAGTTTCTTTCTTTCCTAGATGGGTGGTCTTCATTCATTTCCACAATAGTATGCTATCATTTGGGTTAAAATAGAGGTAAGTGTTTGTGTGTGTTTGTATATGCATAGAATATAACTAAAAGTATACACACATACACACAGAGACAAACAGAAATGGTGTTGCTTCCAAGACAGGGAATTGGTTAGCTGGGGAATAGGGATAAAAGACTGAATTTTCAGGGTGCTCCCTTTGGACTCTTTTGGATGCACCCTCCCCATCAAATCAATGAATCAATTTAAAACTAATAAAGTGGAGTTCACTAAAATACAAACACTTTATGATTAAAAGGAGCTTTATTTATTATTCAGATTTACAAATGACCACAAACAGTCGCTGAAAGTAACTAGCTTGAAATGGGGAGCTATTGTTTAGTGGGTGCAAAGTTTCAGTTTGGGAAGATGAAAAAATTTTGGAGGTGGGTGGTGGTGATGGTTGCACAACAATGTGACTGTACTTAATGCTACTAAACTATATACTTAAAAATGGTTAAAATGGTAAATTGTATGTTATGTATATTTTCCCACAATAAAAATATTATTATACTTAGAGTAAATCAGTGATAAAGTATTTGGGGAGTTGCTTAACCGTTCTGAGATTCATTCACAACATGAGTAAAATGGAGACAATCCCAGCTTGAGGGAATTGCAGGGAGACTAATTGCCTCTTCATATGTCCCTGTCATATATTAAGCGCATCAGCTAGGCAGGCTACTGCTGAGGGAAATAGAACCCAACATTTATCACAGCTCAGATACGGTAGATGTTCCTTTCTTGTCACATAACAGGACAGGTGGGATGATGGAGGTAGCGGTTGCTCTCCTTCATGCAGTCACTCAGGAACCCAGACTGACAGTGGTCCTGCCATCCTCAACAGGTGGCTTCCAGAATCTCCCCAGAGATTGTCTCTATCCATCCAGCTCAGATGGGGAGAACACCGAGGACACGTATAGGAAGTGTCTATGGGGCCATGCCTGGGAGTGAGGCGAGGCCTGTCATTTCAGTCATGTTTAGAAATACCAGATTTAGCAAATAAAATTATGGGGCAGGCATCCTGTATTTTATCCAGTTAAATTTGAATTCAGGATAAATAACACAATTTTTTTAGTGTAAGTCATATGTGCCATGCAGTATTAGGGACATATTTATTCTAAAATGTTGTACCATTTATCTAAAGTTCAATTTTAAGTGAGCATCCTGTATTTTATCTTGCAGTCTTAGGGCCACACTCTGGTGGACAAAGCTCAATCCAGCAGGCCCACACATAACTACAGTGGAGGCTGGGAAATGTAGTTTAGCTGTTTTCCGAGAGAGAGTGGGTTTTGTTAAGCAGCTACCAGTCTACACTGTGGTGAGAAATGAACAACATTTAGTTCCCTTCCCTTTCTCTGTGGCATGGGTGTTAGAGGACCTACAGAAGTAATAGAAAATAGTGGTTCTTGAGCATGCATTAGAACCTTCTGGAATGCTAGTTAAAAGATTCACGTCTCTTGACTCAGCCTCAGCCATTCCAAATCCTTTCGAATGGGGCTCAGAATCTTCCTTTCTAACCAGCACCCCAGGTGGCTCTGTTGCAGGCAGTGGAAGAGTTCACACCTTGAGCTCTTGGGAACCAAGATGTATGGACATGAAAAAATTAAAGAATCATCAAATAGTCTGGAATGAAGCAGTCTGTAGAAGGGCACAAGCTTTAGATTTTTGCGTCACAATAGAAAGGGGTACGGTTTTCAACGAGTGTGTGCAGGAAGCTAACCTAGAACACTGGCCTTGAACTTTGGGTACAGAGCACAATTCAAACACCTGCCAAAACAGACTCGGCAGAAGTTCTTCCATTTGGCACAAGTCCTAGGTAGACTACAAAAAATAAAATAACAAGAAGACAGTGACACATCTTTTATCAAAGTCAGACAGTCCTGGCACAGCCTCCTCTCTGTGTATCAAATCTCTGGGGTCAGCAGAGCATCCAGCATGGCTTCTAATAAGCTGCCTCCTTGGAGTGATTTGAGTCTCGAAGCTGACTGCTGTCTCAGGCAGCTTAAAGGACATGAGAATTATTCCTTAACAAATCCTCTTATAATGGTTGAGATCCCAGCATTCATTCATATTCATTTTGGAAGCTGGTACCCATGGCTTGCAGGACTGGTTATAAAATTGACAGTCGGCACCAGCGGAACTCAGGCAGGTGTTATTAACTTTACCTGAATTGATCTCAACTAGATCTCTGTCAGGGATGATATGGTAACAATTGATTTTTTCCAGCTTCTAGAGAATTATCAGTTTACTTATTTCCGTTTCTCTGCAGTCTTTTTTTCCCTTTTGCTTCCATGTTTACAGCAGCATCTCTTTCTTCTAGCTTTCTCATTTTGATGTGTAAATAATATGTGTTGAAGCACAATATTTAGAGAGGAGAGGTAATGGGACTTAGTAGTTTCAAAAGCAACTCATCCAAGCCCATACACGTGGCATCTGTAGATGTTTACACAGGCAGTGAGAAGGAAGGGCCTGGTCTCAGAACACAGTGCGTTTCAACCATGTGTCCCCTCAAACTTCACATGTTGGAGTTTAACCCCCAGTGCGAACCGTATTTAGAGCTAAGGCCTTTAAAAAGGTAATTAGGTTAAATGAGGTCATAAAGGTGAGCCCAACAGGACTAGTGTCCTATAAGAAGAGGAAGAGACACCAGGGACGCACAGCTACAGAGGAAAGACCATGCAAAGACACGTGAGAAGGCGGCAATCTGCAAGCCAAGGAGAGAGGCCGCCAAGAGAAACCAAGCCTGCCAGCACTTTGCTCTTGGACTTTCAGCTTCCAGAACTGTGAGAAAATTAGTTTCTATTGTTTAAGTCACCCAGTGTGGGGTATTTTGTTATGACAGCCCGAGCTGACTGAAACAGCCACCTACCCAGTCCCCTTTGAGGAGTACATCTTGTGCTGCGGTGTTTCCTAATGGGCTCGGGGAGAGAGCTGCATCTCTTCTCTCAGCATCCAGGGAAGTGGAGGCTCCAGGATGCATATTCCAGCCATGCACATCCCATTAGCCATACTTGGAATTTGCACCTCCCTCTCCCTCCGTGCTCACCTGCGTCAGAGCCATTGCAGGAGCACAGGCCTTACAGGGAAGGATGGAGTGTGCGACTCTGGGATGGCTGGCTGTTTACCATGACCTTAAGCACTGTGACCTTGGGAAGTGAAGCTCCATAGACCTCAGTGTTATTAGCTGGACAGTACAGAGAATAATACCTGTTATTACGTGCCTGTTGTTCCTATGATCCAACAGGATAAAATAAATGAAAGTATTTTGTACAATACAAAGTACAAAACAAACAAACTATCAGCTGATAACAGGCATCCCAAGGCTCTGATATTAGAGGGTTATAAAAGTCACTCTATCTGTTACCTTAGAAAAATAATTCAGCAATTTATATTTTTAAATTGCTATCTATCAGCGGGGGGTGGGGGAGGTGGAATCAGTTTTTCTACTGGCTAGAAATTATATTTATTTTAACAAAAACAGTAAAGGTTCTGTGACAACAGGATGTGTAAATTAAAGAGTGACTCCTAAAGATGGAGGAGTGAATTAGGATAAATTATAAATAATTCAGTGTATGGGGAAGACTCAGAAAAGCTGGTTCCATGAAGTACAGGGTTCTAGGCTCACAAAGTCCTGAGTCAGAATTCCATTTTCATCCTTCCATTACGAACTGTGTTGTAGGCAGGTTATTTAATCTTTCTAAGCCCCATAGGTTGAAGGTTAAATGAAATATTGTATGTATGTAAGAACCACTATCATGCTTCTTGTATAGGAAATGTGCATTATTATTTGTTGTGCTGGCTCTACCAATAATTCATTGTGTGACCTTGAACTCACCCTTTTTAAGCCCCCATTTTCTTATCTGGATAATAGGACTTCCTCTGTACTGCTGGGACTTCCTTCTTTTCTAACACACTATGATTTTAAAATAATGACCATTGTGACTCTGTCACAAGGCTGATAAGTAATTCATGTAACTGATTATTTCTTACAAATAAACTTACAAATCAGGACTAAGCAAACAAACACACACAGGTAGTTGATTTGAATATAGCTTTCAGTAAAAATGTTCTACAGAATCATAAATGGAATACTGTATCTCATGAATCTATTTCCTTGAATTGGCCATTCAAAAAATGTTTTTCATGTACCTACATACAGAGCATCGTTCTAGAAGCTGGGGGTGCCCTCAGGGCAAAGCCAGCCTTGCAGGTGTCTGGGAGAACTGCAGAGTTTAGAGCATCCATTACTATATGGAGCCCAGGACTTGGGAACGGATCAGGAGAGAGCAAGCTAAGCACAGAGAGGAGGATAAAGATGCAGGATTGGATATTGGTCTCTAATACGTATGAGTTGGAATAATTCCATATGAGCACAGCTCAGCTGGCCTGGGGCTGTCAGCAGTGGAGCCAAAGCCTCTATCCTGGTGAGCACCCCACCACAGCCCAGAGCCCACAGCCTGTCCTTACTTGTATTCCAGAATCACTCTCTGTTTCTGAAGCTACAACTGGCCGAAGAGGTCAGGCAATGAAATCAATCCTCTGAGTTTTTTTTAATATTTTTTCATCTGTGAAATGAGAGCTACTTCACAGGGTTTTTCTAGAAATAAAATTAGATAATATATATTAAAATGCTTGTAGAAACTCCACAAAGGAAAACTCTCATCATTGTGCCATCATTTGTCTCAAAAGGATTTGCCACGTGAAACGACCCACTTCAGCCTGCTTTTGCAGCAGATGGCTGCCAGAAATATCAATGGCAGTAATTTTTCCAGTCATTCTTCAAATTCTGTTTAGTGTTGATTATCACCTTTATTGACTTAGCCCAGCTGCAGGCACCAGCCCAGCTCCATCATTCTGTCACCAGGACTTGGCTGGGTAATTTGTGGTTTCCAAAGGAGGAAGGTGCTGGGGTAGGAATGCAAGTGCAGCACCATAGCTGGCGCAGCCCAAGAACAGCCCCCGTCCCACACCTCCACTATCCTGGCTGGGCCCCCACAGAGGAGGCGAGGGACTGTTTCCGTCTGACCCTGGGATCAGGGAGGCCCGCAGCTCTGGAGCCTGTGTCTCTAACCAGAAGAAAGCTTTAGCAGGGCCGGTCATTTCTTCAGTCTGAGGAGTCCTATAGCTGTAGAGATTTAGAAGCAATGTGTTGCAGTAGGAATAACAGTAATAATGGCCTTCATTTGTAGGGGAAGTGCTGTGTGCTAGACTCTGTAGGTGCTTTATAAATTGCCTCGATTCAAATGCCAGCTTTGCCCATCCCTAGCTGTGTTGCCTTGAGAATGTTACTTAGCCTCTCTGTGCCTCAATATCTTGTAAGGGTAGTATGGAAGATTCTATAAATAAACAAATATATAAATGTATATAAATACATAAAATATAAATGTTGAAATATATGCTAAATATATATTAAAACTATATATTTATAAAACTTAAAAATATATATAAAATATAAATAAATGTATAAAATACATGCTAAATAATATGTAAACTATATACATTTATAACTTAGAAAAAACATGCACCATATTCAGTATTATTATTACTGTCATTAATCATTATTATTATCATCATCATTCTTATAAATCTCTTATGCTCATTTCCTATTACTGCTGTAACAAATTACCACAAACGTAGTGGCTTGAAATAACACAGACTTTTCACCTTATAGTTCTGGAGATCAGAAGTCCTAAAGTAGAGGGTCAGCAGAGCTGGGTTCCTTCTGGAGGCTCCAGGGAAGAGTTTGTTTCCTTGCCTTTTCCAGCTTCTCGAGCCCACCTCCATTCCTTGGCTCATGGCCCCTTCCTTGCACGACTGCAACCTCTGCTTCCATTGTCACGTCTCCTTCCCTACCTCTCACTCTTCCTACCACTCTCTTATAAGGACTCTTGTGATTATATCAGGCCCAGCAGAGAAATCCAGATTGATCTTTCCATCTCAAGCTCCTTAACTCAATCACATCTGCAAAGTGTTTTTTGCCATGTAAGGTAACTTATTTGCAGATTCTGGGAATTGGGGTGTAGACATATTTGAGGAACCAATATTTCCCAAGAGTGAAATACTTGTATGGGGATTTTACAGTCAGGAACTGATACTTGGAGGAGTTATAGAAAGCTAAAAATGCTAGAGATGGGTTCTGAATACAGGCGGGTCTTGTTGTAAAACCCACAATCTTTGTACCAGTTGTTTCTAGATGGAAATAGAAGCTCTGAGTTAGTTTTTCAGCTCTGCTGCCAAGCTGCCCAACGGCTCTTGGCTCCTAAGAAGTGCCAGTGAGACAGTGGCCATGAAATGACTTTAAACTATGCCTCACAGGTACAAGGCATCCCTGTCCCCCTTGGAGGTGTCCAAACCAGGGCACAGGGAGTGGAGCGACTTGCCAAGGACACCCAGCAGGTAAATGGTAGAACCAAGATTTCACCTTAGATTTCCTAGACTCGAAGGAGAATAACACCTTCATTCAGTAGAGACTATATATAGATTGAAGGACTATTGCCAAAGAAATGTGGTTTTGTGGTTCTCAAACTGAGTACCTAAGGTGTAACCTTTTAATACGCTCAAGTATATCACCTTTCAAGTACAGAACATAAATTGCATCTATTCAGTCTTGTACTTTATACACGATTCAGTCTTGTACTTTATACACTACAACTTTTATAGTTTCAACATGAACATGGTTGAGGTTGAGAAAGTGGGACTGACAGACAAGGAGGGAGGAAAAGGTTATGGTTCTTCAGTGAGGAAAAGGGGAGGTTGAGAGGGCATGTCTCGAACCTATAACATTGTGACCATCCTGTATAGGGAGAACTCCAGCTGGTTCACTAAATTCTGACAGAAAGTGACAAGAAAACCTCTTAAGAGAGTAAGAGAAAGAAGTTTAAGGTCAATTAAAGTAGGCCTTTCCCACTGTGTCTAGCGGACAGCAGACTTAAAGAATGTATTTTCCTCTTCTTATCCCAGGCAATGATACAGAGTGAAAATATAAATGTCTGAACTGGGGGAAGTTTGGACAAGTGAATTAGGAGCATTGGCTGGCTCCTAAGAGGAACCAAGCCCTGCCTCACCTCCAGGGTTGGCCTCCAAGGGGCATGGAAGGTGATGGCTTAGATCATGGGTCATAGATCCAATCTCCACTCCGTGCCTTGTTACACCAGATGAATTCTTAACCTTTTTGAGCCTGGCTCCTCATCTATAAACTCAACCAATGATGTACGCCCTTTAGAGGCTGTTGACAGGGGGAAATGAAAAACCATCTGTAAACCACTTAACAGAGAGGCTGACACGCAGCATGCCCTGCATTAATGACACCTGTAGTAATTGACAGCCTCTCACACTGTAACTCTGGGGTCTCTGACCAACCCTGCCATTCCTAACATAAAATGTAAACTCAGTAGAATGTACTAAGAAGTTTCTAGGTGGTTATTCTAAAAACTATTAGAGTAAGAGAAAATAGAAAATGTACAACAATAATAATGACAGTTAACATTTTTTAAGCATCAGTGGTGTTCCAGTCACTCTTTTATGTGTTTTATGTATATTACTAATTTAATCCTTTCACAACCCTAAAGGTACATTTAGTATTAACCCATTTTAGAGATGATGCAACTAAGGAACAGTGGTCACCCAAGGTCACACCACCAGGAGATGTCAGAACCAGGATGTTAACTCAGGCAGTGTAGTTCCAGATCCTACTTATTTCCAGCTGCACTGAGGTGGCCATCAACTTATCATCCAACTCAGGACACTCTTGAGCTAGGAAAACAGAAAGAACTGGGACATATGGTCATCCTAGCACTATTGCTTTTATAATAGTCTTTAAGAGAGTACATTGATCTCAGAAATTATTCTCTGCTTGTATGAGATGGGAAACCGAGAACAAGTACATCCAGAGCTTCCTGTTGTTGTTAGAACACCAGACTCCTTAGGATGGGCTTCAGGACCCCATACAGTCTAGCATGTCTGTTCTCCAGCTCATGCCCACCGTGGTCACACTCACTCTCAGCCTCTGCACTCTAGTTGCACAGGCTTTCTCTCCGTTCCTTGAATGTGCACACATTCTCCCTCTCATCATTTTGCATGTGTTCCTTTTCTGCCTATCAGCCTAGAGTACTGCACTACCCATGTGCTCTCTCCACTTTCTCTTAATTTCTACTTGCTGGAGAGGGAGGTAATTCCCTTCTCTCAGGTATCTACCTTAGGATACAGAGTAGAAAACTTCTGCCCGCATTTCCATTTCTATTGATCCTTCTCCAAGCTCCTTCCCAGAGACATGGCTAATCTGACTGGTCAGCGCCTGGGGTGCACTTGACCATGTTTCTCTGGAGGGAAGAAACACCAATGATATGAACACACTGTCTTCTGCTCCACTTACTGCATTTGACTGAAGCAGAGGCTGCCACTTCCCTCTTGACTAACTGCACACAAGTGTAGCAGACCCCATCCTACTTCAGTTTGTGCTCCTAGTTCTAGCAGCTCATACATGTGTCTCAGTGGGGTAATAGAGACGATTTTATCATAAACTTACCTATTATATCGGGGAAGGAGAAGGAAGTCATAAGCTTTGTGCTGTAGCACAGGACACTGAGAAGTCCTGCACTGGGAAGGACTGGACATATGCCCAGTAACCAAAGAGTCAGTAGTTTGTTCCCCAGTTGGCTACTGTTCCTTGTAAGCACAGCTCTCTCAGCAGGAAACCCCAAAGTAGTGGAGGATAGAGCACCAAAAGCGCATCTCGGACCCCAGCACCACTCATTCTTCAGAGCTCAAGTTAAGGGTCAGACTGTGTTACGTCTGTGGCATCGGGTCTTCCTAATTCTGGCAAGTGTTCTTCATGTACTTTTCCTTACTCACTGTTATTCCATTTGTAATCTTGTATTTGTTTGGGAGAGGATTTGATAAATGTTATATCTACCCCATCATAGTATAAACACTAAAAGTGAGACTATGAAAGTAAGAGCAATGTTCATTTTGGTTTCATGTATCTTAGTGCCAGTCTCATGGTAGGTACTCAATAAACACGTTGAATGAATGAATGAATGAGTTGAATAACTTGTCAAAGGGCCAAAGTATAGTTTTATACTCTTTTTATGCTGTGATTGCAGAGCTTGGCAATATCTGGGTTGACATTGTCTGAGAGTTTTCCTGGGCTTTCTTTCATATGACAGATTAGTGACTACTAATTGCTCCAGGATTCATTCAAGAGTAAGGCATCTTACAAAAGTGAATGTGGAAAGGATCTGAGATAGTGCTAAATTGTGGGACAGACAATTGAAATACTGTGCTTGCTAGAAGAGAATCAGGACCAAAGATTGACCTCCATCTGCTTGGCAATTTATGTGTAAGAAAAAGATTACATCTGGTCCCTCTATATTCCATCCTGCCCTGCAACAGCAGAGAATGTTTCTCCATTTTTTTGTTCCCATGTATTATCAGCAGGTCCCTTGGGAAAATACGATAATGCCTAATTCTTTCATGGTGCTTACAACATGCCAGGTATGGGTCTCAGCCACTTTAAATATATGAATTTTTATCATAACCTATGAGGTGAGTACTATTCTTTTCCATTTTACAGAAGAGGAAATAAGGCATAGCGAGTAACTACAGGACTGGGGATTCACCTGGGAAATTACGAATTTAATAGTTCCAGAGTCCATGCTCCTCACTGCTCTGCTGTGCTGCCTTGCTGTGCTGATCCCAGTAATGGGGGCATGAGCTTTGTTAAGAGAAAGATCCAGACAAAAGCTTGGGGCAGGAGGAAGAAGAGTTTCATTACAAGGAGACAAGAAGCTCTCAGAAGAGAGGAATAATAATGTGGGAGGATGGGAGTTACCAACCATGTGGGCTGGTTTTGATATCAAGAGAGTGAGATACCAGGAGAATTTTGGAAAACCAACGGTTTTTTAGATGGAGGATTTTGGGAGTATCAGCAATGAAAAGAGAACTTTAAAGATGTTTCCCTGTGTTCTAAGAATATTCTTCACCACCACCCTGACACCTAGAGGTGAATTTTGAGAGGCATAGGAAAGTTTTCAATTTATTTAAACTGTACTTTATAGGATGTCTGTTCATTTGAACTGACACTAATTTGTTACCTTTGGGTTTCATATAAAGTATTCCAATTTACCCATACAATGGAACTCTGAGGCAGATACTACTATTTCTATATAGTAGATAAAGAAACTATAGATCAGAGAAGTTAAATAATTTACTTAAGGCCACACAGAAAAGTAAATACCAGAGCTAGGATTTGAACTTAGGTCTAACTCCGAAAAGCCCTGCTCTCACTATGCACACTAAATCCATACAAATTGGTCAGTACCTCCAGTGACAAGACCAAAGTCACACAGAAACAGAGCATGCTCTAGACATCAGCCTCTTACCTAGTTCTGGTGATCCTATGGCTTCCTTTATTGTCTACATTTCCTCCAAAATGCATTCTGTATACTCTCTTAGGACATTTAATACATAGAAAGAAAGGAAATTCTGGACTGGAAAAAAATGATAATTGCCAAAAGAATGTCTCTAGAATGTTACTGATATTTGAATTTGAACCTCATCATCCTCAAAAATGAAGGTACAGATATATGTTAAGATATATATGTGCATGTATCATATACACGCACGCACACACACACACACATGCAATTCGTCGTCTTTGATCCTGGCCTTGCAGTGAAATGGAAGACTGCGTACTTTATTGGCTAACAGCTTTGACTTTGGTGGGACATGCACTTGGATGTAAACACCAGCCTGCCTCTTAGTAGTAGCTATGTGATCATGGACATCTAATTTAATCACGCTGGGTCCCAATTTTCTCATTTGTAAAATGAGGATAATTATCCCTTCCTCATAGGATTGTGCTGATTAAATAATATTTGTGAACCACTTAGCACAGGCCTGGCACCACAGGGAAACAGAATGAAAGATTGCTTTTGTTACTTCTGATAGAACTCTTCCATTGTCATCAGAATTAATTTAACTTCTCTCAGTACCAGTCACAAAAAGCAGTGGCCACAGTCATTGACCTCTGTATGTAAAGAACCATGAATCATATGGTCCCAAGGTCATTCATCCATACTAACAGGACAACTGGATAAGTCATTTCCTCCTTTGGGCCTTAATTTTTTAATCTATGATAGAATATTATCATAGGTTAAGCAGTGGTCTTTGCTCAGTTCTGACTAAAATGCTAGTTCCTAGTTATATGTCAACAGTACCCTCTTTAAACCTTAAGAACAGTGATTCTTCATCACAAAGTCCTTACCAGGTTATCCTGATTTAAACTGTGCTGACACAGGACATTCCATCCTAATGAACAATTTGTGGTTCTATCAAAAACTGTAACTTCCCTTTCCTCCTGAGGAGGAATCATCTCCATCTAGATCTTGAGGGAGTGGGAGGAGTTAGTAGCCGAGGAAGGCGATTAGACTTAGCCCTAATTTCCTCCCACCAGATGGCCACACAGGTGATGCCGTAGCAATCAGGAGACTCCCGCTCTGGGGCTAAAGAGACATGCTAATTATCCTTTGAGTAGCTCCAGACATTGTGATGTAACTCAAGAACAGATACTCCAATGGAGCTGCCACATTGTTTAATAATATAAAGCACATACCTATACAATTCTTTCCATCTCTCATAGAAAACATAATCACATGTAAGTGAATGATTCACAAAATCATTAATACATTTATGGATTCAAGCTCCTTACCCAAATACCTACCAATGTGCAAGATGTTAAATATACGGAGAAATGAAAATGTAGTTTTTGCCCTCAAGTCTAGTGGGCAAAACAAACAGTCAGTATGATGCCAGTGTGATAAGGCAGTGACAGTACCATGAAAGCACCCAAATACGTGAGGGAGTGAGGAGGCAGCGTGCTGATAACCAGCTCTGGGGGTGGGTGAAGCTTTGATGTTTTAGCATTTTCTGATTTCTGTGGTGTAAAAACTCCCACCGAGGCCAATTTCAAGCTACCAACAAGACATCACTGAACACAGAATTGGCAAGAGGCATAATTAGCTCCTTTTTTTCCTTCGTTTTTTAATTGAAGTATAGTCAGCTTACAACGTTGTGTCGATTTCTGGTGTACAGCATAATATTTCAGTCATACATATACATACATATATTTGTTTTCATATTCTTTTTCATTATAGGTTACTACAGGATATTGAATATAGTTCCCTGTGCTATACCATAATTAGCTCTTATAAGCCAATACACACTGGCAGGAAAAGGGAGGTTCTCAGAAGCACTGAAAAAGGCTTTCAACTAAGAGTTTTCTAAACAGAAAGATTTTCCCCCAAAGCTGGGGTGCTCAGGACCCGCAATATATATTGGATTCCAAGCAGAGAGTAGACCAGCCTAAGCTCAGAGAGCTCTTTTGTCATTGAGGGCAGAGATGCCTGACTGCTGGGTTCCACCTCTGTTTACCTGTGTCTGCGAAGAGTATTTGGCATTCTGGAGTGGTATATTTGCTCAGATTATCAGCCACATGCCCTTGGAATAAAGATTCACTGAACCTGCTGTCAGAAGAATTTCCCCTGTGGTGGCAGAGTGAAATCAACCTCTTTGGTGGAATACAGTTAAATCAATAAGCATTGATGTTTTAACACATCTCAGAAACTGCCAAAATACCTGATCTGAGTTTAGGAACATCACAAAAGCCAAACTTGTCCTGTTTTTTTGTGTAGCGATTCAAAGATATTAGGGAAGTTATTAATGAGATTTAACTTCTCTGTTTAGATTTTAATTCCTTGGTCTAGCCATCTCTAAATGAGGCAGTTTCCTTTTGCTTCTCCAGTAAATTTTCCTTAAATGTGTGTTTCGGAGTAATAGATCCATCCAGTGTTACATGAGTAACACAGAAAATAAATAATTTGACTGTTCTATGGTCCAAATAATTGAGAAGCTCTAATTTAATATGTGCTAGGTTTTTCTTTAGTGCAGGATTTCTCAGAGCCTTTATTCTGTGTTAATTATGGCTACCTATTAAGTCATGCTAGGCTCTATGTCAGACTATGTGCCAAGCACTTTTTGGGGGGCGGGATACAATTTTATCTTTTTTTTACTGAAATATAGTCAGTTTAGGTGTTAATTTCTGGTGCACAGCAAAAATATGGAACGCTTAACGAATGTGTATCATCCTTACATAAGGGCCATGCTAATCATGCTAATCTTCTCTGTATTGTTCCAATTTTAGTATATGTGGTGCTGAAGCAAGCACCAAGCACTTTAAATACATTACCTCCTTTAATCTTTCCATCAAATTTGTGAAAAAGATACTATCGCCTATATTTTTTAAGGAAGAAACTAAGAAACTAATAAACTCAATAAGCAGATCTTGAACTCAAATCTCCCTGACTTCAGAACCCATGCTCTTAAACTTTACGCAGTACTCTCCCTACACTGTGACTCTCCAGCTGTGGGTCAGTGGATGCACTCTTTTCTACACGTATTTGAGGTTTAAATGATTTCCCATAGCACCTTTTTGCTGCACCAGTGTTCAGCACAATATGCTTTGGAAGTGTTACCACATCACAGTATCATAGCACTTACTTTTGTGGCTATAAAGCAGGTAAGGGATCTTGTTTAGTAGTTGAAAATTATGGTACAGGTATCAGGAGTCTGAGTAACAAAAGTAATATAGAGAAGCAAGGGTAGTGCCGTGGGAAGAGTGTTGGAGTTAAAGTCTAGAGGAATGGGTTTCTGTCCTGGGAATATCACCGTATAACCGTCAACAAGACTCGGAGAACCTCAGGCTTCTCTGCAAAGTGACTACATAACGTGAACGTATCTCCCAGCTCCTTGGTGTTGGATTCAGTCTCATGGGCAGCTCGTACTCCCTATGTGTCTTACCATGAAAGCCGAAAGCATAAGGTCCTGACCAGGCTTTTTCTCTGTGAAAGTGCCACTTCTCAGGCTTTTCTGTGCAGTTGCTAATTCTGCAAAGTGAGGAATGCGCTATGTGGACCTGTGCTGTGATGTGCTCTCGCCCTGGTCACAGAACGCACTTGCTCGCTGCTGCTATAAAAGCGGTAGATTCCCTGATCCCAGGGCTCCTCTCCTGTGGTGCACCTCACTGGGCACAGAGGCTCCACCTGGTCCTCCTTGTTGCCCCATGGAACTTAGAGGTTGTGGAGCTGGTACAACTATGCTGATACTACTGCTACTGATGTTTTAGTAGATGATAAAGCTTTTTGTCTCTGATCGAGTACTCTTGTGTTTTCTGTTGTCATCCAAGCAACTATGCAAGGCTAGCTTATTAGCTTATGCAGTTTTCCTGCTTCTAGCTCTTTTCTGCGCTTGTCAAACTTACTGAGTAGGGTAACATCCTAACTGATGGCATCATAAGGGAGCACACGGTGCCTCCTAAATTTAGTAGAATAAAGAGTAACCATGAAGTACGGAATGTGACTGGTTTCTTACGTCATTCACTCACTTACTCTTTCAACAGACATATTTTGAGTCTATGCCCTGTATCAGGCCCTAAGTGATAAATGATGGATGAGATGGCTCCTGGTTTCAGCAAGCTCTTCATGGAATGTAATCAATCAACTCTATAATAAGCAATTAGGCAGTTGCTGAAATTACAGGTTTGTCCTTAAACAGATTCACACAACACCAAAATTAAAGGTCAGTTCTGTAAAAGTTGTCCGAAAGTTGGGTAATTTGTAGAAGAAGGAAGACACTGAGATTGTCTTTGACGTAATTAGACAAGGTAGTGTATGTGACAGTATCTGGCACTATGTAACTTGTGTGTGACCCCACATACGTGCTAGTAATTCTATCCTGGAACCTGCATACATTGGTTGTAATTTGTGTGTGTGTGTGTGTGTGTGTGTGTGTGTGTGTGTGTGAAATCAAGTGAGCCAATTATTCCCATCCAAAATCAGTCAAAATATTAAAGTCCACTCAAAATGTAACAAATTGGCAGTGTATTTGAAGGGATGTCAAGCCATTCATGGCATGAAATTACATGCGCTCTAAACAAAGAAGTCACACAAACTACCAAGAACTGTTAAGATGACCCTGGAAGATATTCAGGTTTTTAAATTTTAATTTTAATGAATTAGAGGAGCAGAGTAGAGAAATTATAGTATCCTCTTGTGAGGAGAACTGTTTGTCTTGCTGCTCAGAAGGCAAGGCCAGCACATAATGGTTCCAAATAGCCCTGAATGTCACTTGGTGACTTTTCGCAGGCTAGATTGTTATACTTGTGACTGCTATTTGGCTCTCTGATCAGTGTGGCCAAGGCAACTGTAAAATATAGATAACATTTATCCAAAAGATGGTTGGAAAAATATATCTATGAAGTTTGTACATGTATTAATTCATCTAACAAACAATTTATTGAGCTTCTGTTATATGTCAGGTAGTATAGGAGGTGCTGATCCAGTATTTATGTAATTACTTGTAGTGTGTTTGATTGTGAGTTGCTGAAATAACTGAAGCTGACTTCAAGCTCTGCAAAAACTCTGCAGAAAGATAGACATGTAACCCCTCAAATTGGAATCCTGAATGAACAAAGCATCTTCCTGTCCAAAAAGACATATTCTTAATGGAAAGTCATCAAAAGCTAAAGTAGCGACAGATGGCAAATAGCCAACTCAGATTCATTTGTAAATGGTGCTGTAAGCAGCAGTGTAAGAAGGACTGTGCAGTGTCTTTTGTGCTTGTGTGCAGGAGGGGAGGCAGAACAGTAACACACAGGCAGTAAAATTGCAGTCTTGAGTTGCAGACATGACTAACTAAAGAACCAGGAATCTGGAAGACAAAGGCAAGTGAATAGCTCAATGTGTTTTACAGATCTGACCAGATTTTCAGTTTAAAGATATGCAGGTAATTTGTGTTGGAGTGCTTGCGTGTCAATGGATAGTTCTGAAAGACTAAGCCAGAAACATTTTGTCAGTATTAATTAAAATTAGGAAATGAGACCAGATACTATAGTAGCCCATGAAGGCATAATCCCTGGGGAAATGGGGAAATAAGATTCCGGATAAACTTCATTCTTCTGAAAGCATGGGAATGTCCTTTGGCGTGGAATATGGCCACCTGAGCTTCAAATGACAACATCTGAATAAAAGTACATTGTTGCTCACCTGCAGATTTTACTTCCTAGTATCCCTAGCAGCTAGATGTGGTTACGTGATTAAGTTCTTGCCGGGGAGATGTGAGTGCAAGTGATGTGTGCAGATTCTGTCTCAGCTGCTTAAGGTTGCCTGTAAAGTGGTCCAGGACACTGTCCAAGAGATGGCAGAAAAAAAGAGAGGAAAGTCAGGTCCCTGTGTGACCTCAGGGAGCCAGAGTGTCCACACAGACCAACTGCTACCTGTAAGAGAATATGAGATTTTGAAATCTCATTATTACATCAGCTAAGTTAGTTTTTACCCTAACACAGTTATTCAGAGAAGGGCCTCTGAGGGGGACTAACATTTGAGGCAAGATGTTATTTTGATGAATTGATGGGAAAATGTACTTGGGAGACAGAAAAAACAGTGCAAATGCCTGAGGAGTTATTCTGTGTTTAAAGAGCCAAAAGAATGTGTCATCAGAGCATAGTGGTATAGATGGCCTCTGACTCCACAAGCACTCAATGAGCAGCTGAACATTTACCCAGATCACCTCCTAACAGAGGTCCAGTTGTGGTTACAGACTCCAGAAGATGGTATATACATTATTTTGTATTCCCATCGAGTTAGCCACAGCCGGCCATCCAGAGTTCCTTTTCTCTCCGCTGTTTCTCCCTCTTCTTTCTTCCCTTCATCTTTTCTGCACCTCAGCTCTCTTCCCATGGACCAGTTCCAAATGGCTGCAGGCTCCATCAAGGAGACTGACATGCTATTATTATCTTCATTTTTCAGAAACTGAGATCCAGAGAGAGTAAGTGACTGATTCGAAGTCTCATGGTTAGTAAATGTGATAAAGCCAGAATTCAAACTCAGGTAACTTGGCACAAAAATCCACTCCTTTTAAGACCATACTCCCTCCCCAGTAGCTCTTATGAAACCTTCAGAGTGGAGCCTCTACAAAGCAGACCTTTATCTTGCTTATAGTGAATTCTACTAGTAACATAATCTTCCTACTAAAAGAGCTTCTCTCTACCAAGGGTAAGAAGAGAAGGCGGAAAAAAAGGGATGAGGGTAACAGAAAATTCTATCTTGCCACATTTAGGAAGTGTCAGTTCTCAGAAAATTATAACTATGTCCGTTCTCCAAAACAGATGGCCCCATGAAATAGCAGTAGCACCATTTTACAGACGTGGCATCTGACACACATATAAAGTGACAGAGGCACATATTCAAGCTTAGGTCTGTAATTATCACATTCCTCTTGCCTCTTCAAAAAGAAAGATTCATAGCGGCCAGAGATACACATAACTAGCCTTGGAACTTGTAAAGCCGTACCCATAGAAATGGCCACGTCCGGCAGTCACTGGCTGTGTCTACCCCTTGTTAGTCCTGTTCCCTTGTCTTTGTCATCCTTTCCCTCTCCACACCCCTCAGCACTCACTGTGCTCAAGCTTCCTCCCCCAGTTAAACTCAGCTCTCAGCAAAGTGCCCAGAAAACTCCTTCAGGCTAAAACAGAAGTGAATGGTTACCCTCAATCCATGATCGTGAATGAGAAGATTCAGTCTGACAAAACTTGGTCTCCAGTCTGCCTAAAAGAAAATTATTACTCTGAGATTTTAAGCGTGGGAGTTGGGACTAATGTCTAGGTAACTCAACTACCTCGATGCCACCCATATCCCATTCTGATAAAAGACGTTATAGTCAGTGAAGACATCATATTATTTGAGTCTAAATTAAGCCAGGGTCTACCTTCTAAACCAGTGAGAGACCTAAGTTCTCAAAGCTTAAATAAGTTTCATGTATTTTTCTTCCCCCCAAAAAAGTAACTATGGAGAAGTTAGAACTGTTAGAACTTCTCTGGGGTCAATTTAAGCGTGCTTGGTTCTAGGCTGGTTAGCAGCGCCTCTGACAGCGAGAGCAGAATAGGTGACCCAGACAGCCAGGCAAGTGACAATTGGCTTTTCACAGATGTCCACGGAAACACAGAGCCAAAGTGTAATCATGTTTACTGCTATTAAAAAAAAAAAAAAAAAAAGCCATCTCCGCAATTAAATTTACTGACCATTAAATAGTTACTGCTTTGCTTGTACCCAAGTAGTCAAGTTGCATCTTTTGCTTTATTGGATTTTTTATTTCCTATAATGACAAGGGTGTTTTCCTTGGCATAGAATTGGTAGCTCTAACAGCATGCCCTGTTGGTAACAAAAGCTCTAAAAAGAAAGGAGACAAAGAAAACAAAGCTGGGAAGCAGTGTGGTGGTGGGGCTGCAGCTCCCAGTCTGAAGGCCAAGGATTTCAGGTTGCTGCAGAGTTATTTCAGGGGCACAGAATTCATCCTCTGTGCACCAAACATTGCCATAGCCTGCTAAAATGTCTCGCACACATGTCTGACATACATGTAATGAATACAACATTAACTTCAAGTTGGTATTGTATTCATACTGGCTTTTTATATAGTAGTGTGTGATATTTCTTACATGAAAAAGAAGCCTTCATTCTTGAAACCATAGGCAACCACTGACATTATCCGCACAGTTTAACATCATACAAAACTAACATAAGGATAGTCTTCAATAAAAGTAGCTTAGGAGTAGGCATCTCAGAACCATGGTTATGTCAAAATGTAGATTTTTTTTTCAACCCTTCAAGACGTTAGTTGAAGTGATGGTGGATTTTATAGGCACAAACGAGAGAGTAACTAAATTTTGGCCGTATCACACATCCACAGATTTTTTTTCTTGAGGGAAATGGTCATGTATAAAGAATGGTCTCCCAAAACAGAAACTTTAGTAAGTAGGACATCTGCAGAAAATGTCAACCTGTTCAAGCATCTAAATGAAAAAGATGACATTTCCCCTTAGTCATTAATTCGCAGCCTGGAGTTGCCAGGAACCCCAATTCAACAGGAAACACTGATTGGTTGTCATGTAAGGAGAACACAGCTTCCAGTCTGCACGTATGCCTGATATCAACTCCTCCAGAGGACCAAAATATTCCAGACAGAAACTTAAAAACCATGTCTGCCACTGGCTGCAACCTCTGAGGGGAAAAACTAGATCATGATGGTTCCTGCCCTGGAACCAAGAATGTTGGTCTGGGTGAAGAGAGGTCATTGCAACTTCCTATTTTATGATGTTACCAATTGCCTCATTTTCTTAATGCCTGGAGGAAAGAAAACTTAATTTGGTTGAATTGTGCAGTAGACAAAGCAGAATCAAACTGTCTTTCTTATAAATAGTTCAAGACAACCCCACTGTTACGCCATAACTCTCCTGGGCTGTGGCATCCTTCAAGATGAGAATTATGTCCTGACCACTCAACCCTGTGCCTGGACTATAGTGAAAATTCTGTAGGTGTTTGTGGAATAAATCATTGAACTTCTAAATAAGGCACTCAAAGCTAGGTTGGGTCTCTGAGTTGCCCTTTTCCTGTTATGCTGAGAGATTGTTGCTTTCTTGCTCTGTGTTTGAGGTGAGTATACGACATAGGAAAGCTAAGTGATTTCCTCAAGCAGTATCACAGTTCTAGGAGGCTGATACCGTTATCACCACAGAAACAGAAACTGGTTTTGCTATTGTCCCAGTTTCCAAATGCAGAGATTCAAGCTGTGAGCTGAAAGAGGCTTGCCCAAATCTAGATTTTGATGCTGGAAGTTTCTTGAAGCATCAAGAACTCTGAAAAGCTTGACAGTATCACGTACATTTTACTATTTACATTTCTGACTTGAATTCCATTCCCTGAAACTAAAACCAAAAATGAAAAGGGTAGTAGCTGAGACTTACAGCTGTGAAGCACTCTAAATGCCCCGTGCTACCACCACAGGGAAGCCAAATAAACCAAGCCTTACTCTCTGTCCAACATGTACCTGCTCACTGTTCAATCCTAGCCCCCTAGTGTGATTGTTTACATGTTTGTCTGCCCTAGGAGATTATGGGTTCCTGGAAGACAACAACCTCATGTTATTAGTGTCTGTAGCTCTACAGCTCAGCACAGGGCCTGGCATAGCATCAGTGCTCCATCAATATTTGCTGGATTTTACTGAATTCACTTTTGTCTTCGTTCATGCTTCAGAGAAATCTTTGATAAGACTCTTGTCACTTCTGTGTTTTTAAGATCAGCTCTGTATCTCACCTGCCTTTATTCTTTCTCTTCTTTCATTTCTTTTGCTTTACTGAATCCATAGCATCACCAAATGGTGAGACTGATAACCCCAGAGATGAGATTAAGACAGACAATGAGAAGCAATTCCAGTCATCCCTTACTGTGACCCCAGACTGGAGCGTAGACCCAGTTTCATTCATTAAAAGATAGACTTTGAGCTGAAACAGCTACCTTTAAGGTAGCCTTTCCTTTGTTGAATCTTTTACCAGAAGATTCAGACCTTAATAAGATTTTTATATAGATTATTTGAGACTTGATAGTAAAGAACCTTCCTGTCTCTTCCAACCATGCATCACCATCATCATCATCATCACCACCACCACCATTTATTAAGTGTTTACTCCATACCACACACTGTTCTAAGTCCTTTATTGTTAATTAACAGCCCTAGTATACACAGACTTATATGAATATATGTATATATTTTATATGCATATATCATTATCTTCATTTTTCAGAAAGAAAACTACCCAATGCCCCACACCTAGTAAATATCACAAACGGAATTGAAACCAAAGAAAATGAATACAAATCTGCCTTTCTTACCTTCTACATCTAAACTGGAACTTACTGTTTTTAATCTTCCCTGTGTCAATGTTAGCTTTCAAATATGAGGTTCTTATAGAGTGACTCTAAGAAAAGGACATGGACATGGAAAATTGCTACCTGAAAATAATGATTAAAGGTTTACTTATTCATTCATCAACATTTATTGAACAACTACTGTGTGTTAGTTACTATTTTAGATGCTGGAAATTGAAAAAAGCAAAACCTCCTTTTTGAGAGGACTCAGATATGACCTTGAATTGGAATTCAATCTTCCCAACTTGCATACTGTGTAGCTGTGAACAGATCACTTAGCCTCTGTCTGGGCTGCAATTTCTTCATCTTTTAGCCAAGGATGGTAATACTAGCTTATTGGGTTAGTCTAAGGATCAGTTGAAGTCATGAGACCAAATCATTACAATGACTGATAGGGCCCTAAGTGATCTCACTTCTGCCACTCTCTTCTTCATGCTATTTGGCCACACTGGTGCTGACGGATCCCCCACATATGCCTGGGGAACTCTCTCAGCTCTTTCAAGTTTTGCCCAGATGTCACCTTTGAAGGAAGCCAGTGATGATCAGAAAACTACATCTGTCCTTTCCGGTACTCTGGCATCCCTAAGCCCACCTGCCCTAACTCTATTTTTTGCCTCCATAACATTTATTACCTTTAACATGCCATAAATTTGGCAATTTATTATGGTTATAGCCCATCCATTCCTTATCTATTTGTTCCCTTTCCATGGGGACAGAAATCTTCGTCTATTTTATTCACTGATGTATCCCAAGTACCTGGAAAAGGTCCTAGTTCACCATAGCTACTCAATAAATAGAGATTAAATGAACGAATGTATATGCGTTTGCACAGTGCTTGGCATGTGTTCCAAAAAAACTGTTAAAATTTGTCCCCTTTCTTCAAGAAGCTCACAGTATGATGAAAAAGTCTCAATCTGAAGACATTTCAAAACGAAATTTTTTTTTTTTTTTTTTTTTTTTTTTTTTTTGGTTGCAACGTTTTCTCTCCCTAACAAAGCTCTTTTCAGTTTGACTGGCATTTACATTTTTCTCACACACAGCATGTACCTTTCCTGCATGACAGATTTTCTGGAGATTGATTCTGCTCATGCCGGTTCTCCCATATGCTGAGCAGTGACGAGGTAGGAGAAGCTAGCCACTCTGCGATCTGGTTCTCCTGAGGATAGCCTGGGCCATCCCACAAAGTAATCACTAGACATTTATATTTCTTGGAATCCTATCATGTGCCTTGCTCTGTTCTCATTGTGCTGAGGATGGAAGAAGAACCAGAGGGGTAAGAAAAAATCTAAGACATGGCCAGTAGCTTCAAGGAGTGCCCTATGCATGATGTTTTCAAATATAGTTTCATATAGCAGAACGCTTGCATTCAAATCATGGCTCTACAATTCACTAGTTCTGTGTGACCTTGTACAACTGATTTAACTTCTTTCAGTCCTGAATTTCTTGCCTGAAAAAAGATATAATGGTACTACTTCATAGTATTGTTGAGAAGTAAAAATAATGCTTAGAAAAGTAAGAGATAAAGATGCTTAGAGTAGTGCTTAGTACTTTGCAGATACTGCTTAATAAATCTTAACTTTTATATTAAACATCACCTGACAAAACAAAGGCTTATGAATTGAGAATGTGTAACTATCAAGGGTTAAATGAACCTGAGTGGCATTGGAGTCAGAGGATTAATGGTGGCTGCAGTAATCAAGGAGAGCTTTTCTTCATTCCTTCATTCATTTGCTAAACATATAGTGAGACAATCTGCCACTCACCTTGAAGAGTTCTAAATCTGGTGGAGGAGACAGGGCAAAACAAAACAACGTATTGTGAAATATGTGATGGGAGCACTATTGCGAAAGGTCACTCTGATGACAGTGTGATATATAATATATATTGTGCTGCTGAGTCAACACAAGGCCTGCTGGGAAGTTTTATTTAGATTTCTAGGTGAGATGTTAGGAAAGTTTGAAGAAAGGATGCTGACAGTAAGAGAGGATAAAAGCAAGAACGGTTTAACAGGTTGCTACTATTGGACATGGTCAGTTTTCAGTCACATCTTACTTAATCTGCCTGTATCATTTTTCATGGAATGATCACCCTTTCCTCTTTAAAATACTTTCTTCTCTTGGATTCCCGGACATTGCGCTTTCATGTTTTCCTTCCCACTTCCCTGGTAGCTTCTTCTCAGTAGCCTTAGTTGGTTTCCTTCTTCCTGTCCTCTTAACCTTGGGTTTCCCGGGACTTAGCATTAGGACTTCATCTCTTTTCTAACTACACTCATCCCCTTGGTATTCCCATCAGTCCCGTGACATTACATTTCACCTATATGTTGATAACCTTTAAAAAATTGCTAAATTAAAGGAAGGAGAGAGAAAATGTGTCTCTGGGCTGTCCAGATTCTCTCAGGGAGAGAGAATGGCAAGTGTTCAACAATGACACTGTTGCCAAAAACTCAAGAAGGCTGCGGTTTAAGGGAATTCCATCGTCCTGGCTATTAAGACATAGCTATTGACTTTAGTGAGAGTAAATTTAGTAGGCACTGGATAGGCAGAGGGGAGAATTATCAGTGGGGAGGAAATATAGAGCATGCTGAATTCATAGCACAGTAAGGTAGCAATGGTAAAGTGTGCTAATAAACTGGTTTGATAATCCCAAATCAAATTAACAAAGGCCAAAGAGAATACATTCTGGGGAAAGACAAGAAAGGTACAAATGTGATAAATTCCACATAATCCATAGGGGAGAGTCACAAATTACTTTTTGGTTCCTGATTCCAAACCCACAAACTGACCACAGATATAATTAAAAATTGGACTAATATTTTGCAAATCGCCAGAGGGAAAAAGCAAACAAAATACAGAAATCTGAGGAAACTTTAAGAGAGCGCCTAAAGCCTAAAACTAGGTGACAGCCAAACTCCAGTTATGACAATAAATGCAATTTAGTTAATGCATCTAATTTTATTAAAGGAAAAACATACTTTTTTCCTAAAAGAAGAAAAACTGCAGAGTTGCAAATTTTATCTTAAAAAAGTGGTTGCTCAAAAAGAGAGTGGAATTGTCTTTTTTGCAGATCTCTCTGCATAGATCCTATAGATAAGTCTGTTTTGCTCCTTTTTGCCTAAAGGCAGAGCAACTGATGAAATGACTTTCAAAATTCCTTCCATCTGTGATTGCAAGAAAACAGATAGAACATTAGCAATTAAAATCAAATATATCAATTCTGCTGGGGTAGACTATTATATTTCTAACAGAAATAAATCTGAGAAAGAATATTCATTGAAAGATTGATTATATTGGAGAAAATATCCATCATATGTAAAGACAAGAAGATACCCATCTGAAATAAACACCAAATGAATTATGATAGCAAAAAAAAATTGGAAAGTCAGCTGCAAGAATAAATAATACTACAGCATTGCATGCCAACTGTTTGCACATTTTAGAAAAAAATTCATTGAGAAAAATAAATCACTCTAAAACATATCATCAACTGCCAATCCTTTAACAGAAAAGAAATAGCATAAACTTGCTATGGTGCAGTTACATATTCATTAATGGATAAATAAAACATCTATTTATTTTTGTGCATCTTCATGGATGCAGGAAAAACTACCAGAGTTTTCATGTTGCAGACTTGTTTCATCCCAGAATATGCAGCAATGTAAAGAAGAGTCAAAATATCTAAAAATAAGATATGAAATAGTTAAAGTACACTTTTGTTGGGAGAAAGCCTTTTGGCCTGGATTAAATGTACAAAGCAGGTGTTGTTATAACTCCCATTTCACTTAGGCAAAAACTGAGTTTCCCAGAAACTAGAGAGTTGCTTTTATAACTCAGGACATCAGTGACTGTGCTGGAGTTTGAGCCCCTATCTTCCAAATCCAAGTAGAGAGAACTTCTCGGTGTCCTCAGAAGCAATCCACATTAATAAAAGATTTTATTCTGTCCCCCATCAAGAAGATTTGTGTGAAGTCATTATTGATCCAGAGTAGACGAGGAAGGTCAGATGTAATAGATGCCAGAGGAGTAAGTTAGGACAACCTGGGTGAAGAGCAGTGTGAGCGGGGACGTGTGTCTAGGAACCTGTTTGCAAACCCGTAGGGGAGCAGAGGTTTATGTACAGGGCAGTCAGAAAACCAAAGGTCTGATCTAAAAGTGGGCAGGCAGCTAGAGTTATATCTTGAGTGAAGACAGGAAGCTAGCTACCCAGAGTCCAGGAGAACTAATCTAAGGGTAACAAGGTTTTCCCATATTAAGTTAAAGGACCTGCTGTGACCCATGAAGTGAGGAAACTAGATGCAGTGGGGTTTAGTGATCTAACTCTGGTCAAACAGAACATAGGACCCAGTCTTTCTGACTCTTCATCCCAACAGCCTAAGAAGGACCAAAATAAAAAAGCAAAGCGTATAGGAGACTTTAAAATCAGGTCATTCTGTTTTTTGAATGGAGACCAAGAGGAAAAGAAAGGCAGAAAGAAGATGAGAGTTTTATTCTGTAACTTGGTTATTTAAAGTCTAAAAAATGTGGCGATTTGGGGATTTTCTTGTTTTTGCGCTCGGTTATTCCTAATGAGCTTGGGCATAATTAGCCAAAGGTTTGTTCTCTTTGCTTTCCTGTCTGGGTAGAAGGAAAATAAAGGAAGATAAGGAAAGAAGACATGGGAAGAACTGACACAAAGGATGAAATTGGTCCAAATGGGACAGCGCTTGCTCAGCCAAATGACAAAAACCAGAGCGTGAGCTGATTTCCTTTCCCCGTGGTTTTTGCAGGGGAAAAAAAATCAGGCAAAAATGCTGTTGCCCAAGTGGGGATAATTATAACAGAGAGGAAGGGAGCCAGACTAACGAAACAAAATTAAGCCAAGTAGAATACAGGCTGACCACCAAGGGAAATGGCAAAGCATAGAAGACAATTAGACTGGGAAACTATCTTCCAAGGGAAATTAGAGGAACCCTATTGCTTGCGTAATTAAACACAGATATGGGACTGTAGGGAGCATACCTGAGGTGATGGAGGAAGAGTAGTAAAGCCCATCTGAGCATCCTGGGCTTTCTCATGGAAAATCGTGAACGAAGAAAAAGCCCTGCCTCAGCACAGGTTTATTACGGAGAAAAAAATCATGCAGCTCACTGCTGATGTTTCTCTGCATCAAAAATGCAGTTCGGAGTCTCCTCATTCCCTCCAATGGTACTTACACGTTTGAAGCATCAGTCTTTCAGCATTTTGTTGTGAATGTTTGAATTTTACAGCTGTCTCCCACTGTGTCAACATTTCGTGCATATTCAGACTCTCCTCAGTGATGATAATTTATGACAAATATCACAACAAAAATAATTCATAACAAATATCATTCATAACGAAAACATTCATAATAAATAATCATTGACATAGCCTAAAGAACTTTATCATGATCTGCATTGTAAATTGCAGTGGTCAAGGGAACAGACTATGGAGTTGGAATTGAGTTCTAACCTCTCACTATATATGTGATCTTAACCAAGCTAATTAATCTTTCTGAGGTTTAGTTTTATCGTCTGTGAAATGGGTATAAATATATCACTCCCTTATGATTATTGTGGGGAGTAAATGAGTTGATAATTTTTTTTAACAGTTGATAATTTTTTTTAATTAACACAGTGCCTGGAGAAGATGCACCACAGAGCCTATTAGTAAATGTTATTGATAATAATGATGAAAATGAAAATGAAAGGTATAGCCGCAGATATTAAGGGCTACAGAGAGATATGACAGAAAATACAAAGCATGCATTTTACCTCTTAGTTCTAGATGTTGGAAGGTGCTCAGTGATTGCTGACTTACATCATTTAAGCATATGATCATAGAGTGACTATGGAAGAGTGATGACATTCAGACATTTTCTCTCCAGGGTCATTTTGAGAAAGATATGGAGAGAAGAGATTAGGAAATGCACCTTTCTTGTATTTGTGTAAGATAGAGATATGATGAACTTTCTTTTCCCAGTTAAAATCCTGGCCAAAGTCTGTCATATAAATAAATACAAAGAATTTGTTCACAATCAATTGCTGAGGTAATGGAATCAGAGTAGACGTTTGGAATCACAAAATGGGGGTTTGAGTCCTAGGACCACCACTTCCTCCTCAGTTTAATGAGCACTCCTCTGAGGCTACATCATCCTCATCACAAAAGAGAAATAATTACCTTCTCCCTGACTATTTCACAGGGCTGTTATAAGAATTAGTTAATGATGTATGTGGAGGTGCTTTATAACATAATGTCAAAATTACTACCTTACTTACGTTATTATCTCACAGGAAAGTAAGATTAAATTTTAGAAAGAAAACAGAAATTAAGTTCCAGTATGGTAGGCTGCACATGAGAACAGAAGCAGTCTGGTACTCAGCCATTTATGATGGTTAACCCAGGATTTCCTTTCATTTGTGAAGCTATGCAAGCCATACTCCATTCAATCTATTCTATAGAAAAAAATTGTATCTCCGTGGAAAATTACGCATTGTCTAGAGGACACCCCTCCAAATGATCTGATTCTACACTTTGTCTTTGAGCTATTTTGTAACTGTGTAAATTGTAGGTAACTGATAACAATGTAAGATAATTCTTGTCTATAGACATGCAAATTCTGTCCTGCCCAGTAGAGATTCAACTGTCGTCTCTCCTACCTTGATAAAAAATTAGTTTGCCACCACTTTTATATTAATTTCAACATTCCCGATCTATTGATACATCTTTTTTCAGATTTTTGTTTTGAATCAATTATCACATATACCTGGTTCCTTCATGAGTTAAACAAAAATATTTAATATGTGTTCATTTTTCTATCTGTATGAGATGAATAAATTTACTTTTTTTTTTAGAAATTACTGTTGAACAGTTTGTTCATTCATCATTTATCCCGCAAATGTTTGCTGGGCAGCTATTCTGTGCTCAGCTCCAGCCAGAGACTTATGCCTAAAGGAGTTCAGGAGGTCATCAGAGTCCTTAGCACACTGCAGCATTATTGCAAGTTTAGATACCTGCTCCTCCATTTCCCCTAGCACATGATAAGCACTTGATAAATATGTGTTGAATGAATTTTAAGTGTCTTTCCCTAGAGACGCACAGTCTAGTAATGTCTGCTCTTGTAAAGGCCTTCCACCTAGAGCCCAGACAGTGCTGGGCATGTGGAAGACATTTGATAAATGTTTGTTCAATGAGTCAACATACAACCTGCCTCTAAGAGACTCACAGTCCACTGATTTTGCTTTTCATGTGAAGATCCACCATCTAGGCTTGTCCAGTGCCCACATTTAGTAGATACACAGTCACTGTCTATGGACTGACCTCTCAGGCATGGCAGATTTAAACACCCAACATAAGTATTAGATCCCCCCTCAATTAAATCACTTCTTTCTAAGTAAAGCAGTCATTAATCTTTAATATTGTTTCTTGAATGATTAGATTTCCAAAGCAGAAAAAAAGTCATTTTCCTAGTTTTTGAGTTAATTTTTTTCTTAGTCTGAGAGTTAAATTTTCATCGTTATTTTCAGGAGTTGATGTCATCCGTGTTCCTTTGGTAATGTGTATTCCGTTATTATCAACCACAAACCTTGTGTTTATTTTTGTCAAACAAGGTCCAACACAGCCTCTGTCACATTACTAACAAGAACACCAACATGACCATCGTGTTTCTTTCTTAAACTGGAAAATAAGAGCTATGCTACGTATTTTCTAAGCTCTTCACAGAGTGAGAAGAACCTCTTTGGCAAAGATAATTTAATACATAGAATTAGATATAAATCTTATCCAAAAAAAAAGAAGAAGAAGAAGAAGAAAACTGCATGCTTAGAATGAAGTACAAATCATTGTCTCCAAAAGGGAGCCGGCATAAACCTTGAAGAGACTTATTAATAGTGCCCACATCTGTTCTGAAACCTTCTCAACACCAGTGGGAGACAAATGCTCTTCACTGACCCTGCTATAAATATACCTGGCAGGAGAGGGAGCTTTATGGCCTCTGAATGACCATGTGGGTCACTGCAAAAGGTAGTTCCTGAAAGCAGAGGGGATTAAGTGAGCTGCTCCAAGAGTTCTCAGGAGGTTGAAATGTGCTATTATTGTGCCCGTATTGTGTGTGACAATTGATGTAGTCAGTTTTTCATTTTCAGAGATAATAAGTGAAAAATGGTCCAATTGGCTTTTTAAATTAGCCAAGGTGAAGCTGTCCATAACAACTGGCACAGGATGTGGAAACTCAGCATCAAATTATGACTTTCAGAGGTCATAGTATTGTGAGAGGAGTGAGCCTTGAACATGAACAACTAGGTAGGTAACTCCATGTGGGAAGTGCTAAGTAAAACAGCAGAGGAAGAAATTTTAAATATGGCTAAAGGGAGAGAGATTAGAATCCTTGGTGGCTTCAAAAGGCTTTCCGTGGGAAGGGAATTTGAGCCAGGCCATGTAGGATGAGTAGACTTTGGCCATGTGAACGTGAAAGGCTGAGCATTCCAGGAACAGGGCACATGGAAGAGAGATGAAAGGACACATAGATGGAAGAGGGAGAAGCTCTCCAGGTGAAGGTCCTCTGCACGCAGCATGGACCTGCCTTGCTTTGATGGCTTGCTCCTTGCTAGGACCATCTCCCTGGCAATAATCACTACAAAATTTCCATGTGGGAGACTGTACTGGGGAATACGAGCATAAGCACCGAGATGTGGGAAAGCTTAGAACATGGACTTGAAATAGCAAGGGACGTAGTTTTTCTGGAAGAGTAATGGTTTTCAAACTGTAAAACCATGGAAACTTTAGCTTAAACAAAGTCTTACATGGAATCCCAATAAGCAAAATCAGGCTGCCCTGTTTGAAACAGAGATGAGGGTCCAGAGGCCCACCTACTTAGCTTTCTCTCCCTGAAAGCAGACCAGACCCTGAGTTGGGGACCAAGGACGGATAATCTTCTGTTGCTCTTTAAAATACAGTTTATAGGAAGCACTGCTCTGAAGCAACGGATGTACAAGAAATTGAGTTGCAAGGGATAAGGGGTCTGGGTAAATGGAGAAGGGCCTGGAATCCAGGTTATGTGTCTGGTCTTTATTCTGTAAGGAATAGGGAGTCACTGAACGTTGTTCAGTAGGAAGTAATGAAACATGAGTAAGAGAAGACACAGTAGGAATGGAATGATGGGAAGAACACTATTCAGAAAAGACTCTGCAGGACAGCAGGTGATTGGTGTGAAGGGCAAAGTAAGGGGAATCCACAAAATAAGGTAGGGTTTCCAGCATGGTGACTGAAGTCATTAGAGAAAGACAGTGACAGAAGCAGAGGGTTGAGAGGAAAGATGAAGAATTCAGTTTAGGACAATCTGTATAGGCTGGGCACAGAAGTAAAGGTGGCCAACCAAGAATCGGATGCATCACACTGGACCCTAACTTATGTGGTCAGAGCTTCTAATGGTGAATTCAGCTCAAAGAGCACAGAGGCTGCTATTCTCGGTGTGTACAGGGATCCATCCATAAGCTACAGTTGCTATATGAACAGAATGTTAGGGTGTATCACCCTCATACAGAAAACGTACTAATAGAAGGAACTTATGTAAAAGTTTTCACTTTTCCATGTGCTTCTTTCTTTTGGCTGATGGGCTTCCTCAGATTTCAGCCTATTTCTTCATACATTGCTTCTTTCATTTATTTTGTATCATTGTAATTAATCAATTACCTATTGGGTTCTTGGTATAGTGCTAGATCTTGTGTACAATAAAAATGTGACACTGACCCCTAGAGGCAGCGTGGAGCAATAGAAAGAGCACAGATCTGGGTATCAGATCAACCTGGACTTGAGTTCCAGCTCCATCCCTAAATAGCTGCAACAACTTGGCCAAGTTAGTTTAACTTTCTGTAGAGTGAGACTTGAATCTAGACCTCAAGGAGAGGCCCAGCCAGAGGTACAAGCCATGAGACAGAAGCAGATAATTTAGGGAACATATATATGTAGGCAGAGAAGAGATGAAAGCAAAGGATCAAGCCTTGAGGGCTAAATGTGCTAGCTCTCTACCCTCTGTTAGTGACATGGTTGAAGAGATAAGAATAGATGTTACTAGTACCGGTGTTAGAGCCAGATAGAGCCAGGTGCAAATTCCAACTTGGCACATTTCTACTAGTAGATAATAAACAAGGTATATAAAATGTCTCTGAGCCTCCTGAATTTCCTCAGCTCTCCAGTGGGTATAATGTTATTACCTCACAGGGTTGTCATTGGGATTGACTAAGACAGCATACCCAGCAACATACCCAAAGCCCTGAGTACAGGCATGGGAAGCAGGAAGCACGTAGCAAATGAGAATTCACCTTTTAGAGCGCTGCTTCCTGGCCCGGAGGCAGGGAGAATCCCTTGCCCCCATCTTTGGGTCTAGCCCAGTCCGGCAGGCCTTACTGCAGCTGCAGGGGCCTTCAGAAGGCTCTGTGAGGCTGGGGACTTTGCAGGTAGTATTGAATCCAACACGGCAGCCCTGGAGCTGAAGGGTCACCAGAAGATGGACTGGATTCCCACAAGGGATCCTACTTGCTCCACCCCTAGGAAAGCTCATTGCTGTGTCTCTGACTGTCATCCCCTGGGAGGGAGCAGCACGTGGAGGGTTCCCTGTTTTCTCCAGCCCCTCCCTCCAGCAGCCCTGCCATTTGTAAAGAAAGGGAAATTGTACTTTCATACATCTTTTTTTTTTCTGTCAGGGTGGAGAATAGCTCATTACTCTATCCTCTTCTTCTTTCCAGATCTTAATTTCTAGAGACTCAATCAGTTACAAGATGCCTAATCTTGTATCAACTGAGACAAGATGGTGGATATTTCCACTTCATGGTGTCCCGGGCAGCACTTTGTTTTTTCTGGAATCTGACTTACACAAGATTTGGTGTCTGGATGATCACACATGTAATTAATTGAGTTAGAAAGTCAAGAGGGATAAAATCCAAATTTCCAAATCCTTAATTATCTTAACCTGATCTATCAGAATAACGGGAGGAAATTTTGTCTCATGAAACAGGTGAACTAGTCCTTCTCAAATCAGTGATGGTAGTCTCTTAACAGAGCCCAGGAGTTGATCTACGGGACCTTTGTCCAGACATCTAACTTCAAAAATTGAGTAATATCTGCATCGCCCCAGGCCCGCATGACTTAGTCACTGTCTCCAGATCCAGTCTTGATTGTCAGTACTGTTCTAAGAGAGTAGACAATGGTTCCTGCTTCACTTCCTCACGTGAATCTATGGCAGTAACTATGACAATGCAGGTACCTCCCCCACTGCGGGTGAAGTAAAAATGCCCCCAAGAAACTCTTACTAAATACTGTGTGGATAGTAATTTGATCCAGACAGCCATGATTTTCTAAACTTCTCTCCACTGTAAACTGTCCCTAAGCCTTCGTCTTCCTCTCTGCTTTTAGTTAATAATGCTCCCTCTGGTTACTTTTTTCCCCTCTCCATGTTCAAACGTTCTTTGTCCCTTCTTTTAATGGTTGCCGGAACAAAGTCTGAAGTTAATCAGCATTCCTTCCCTCCTCTCAAAGAATATAGGAACCTTGGAACTCTAATCAGAACTATTCCCTCAATCCCAGCCTTCTGCATTAATTTTACCTAGGAGAGTTCCTTTTCCTCTGAACCTTTCTGTAGCATTTCTAGTCATGACTCAAAATCCTCTTCTCAGGACATGATTTCTCAGAAATTATGTGTTTGCAAAGGCTGGGCTGCACGACACCTTCCAGGTTGATGTTTTAAGAGGAAGTTTCTAGACATAACTGAGTAAGCTCACATTATAAGGTATAAATTTGGCTCTCCTGCTGAAACATCATCTTAAATGATGACTTTCTCTGCTGACTACACAATGGTTTCTGCATCTTCCTTCTGACTTTGGAGTGATATTCTCAGAACAACCCTGAGCCAGGCTCCGCTCCTCACAACTATTGTCCAGCATGCCGCAAGCAAGGTGAGAGGGCACACTTGTGGCTCAGTCCTCGAGAAAGAGTCTTTTCCAAGATGCTGTTGGGTACTTACACTGTGGTTCAGGGATCCTGTGTGGACCCAACGTGTATCTCGTATGTCAGTTTGAGCTCTCCTATTCCTCGGAGACGTGGCCAACCTGTGGAAAAGCCCTGCCTGCATCCTTCAGTAGATGTTCAGTCTTTCATCCTCATTCTCCACCTGCCTTTTGTTTCCTTGTCTACCATCTTGATTCTGTATGAACACAGTAACACTATGGAAGGTTTGGAGGTGTCATGGAAAGGAGTTACATGACAACTGCACAGCCTTCTGTAATCTCAGTAGCTCTCTGTTCTGCTTTCCTAAATTCATGCTCTTGATACTCACCTCCTTGCCCGTACAGCCTCTGAAATGTGGATTTCAGTCTGTCTTTTCCCACTACTGCTCTCTTAGTGGGGAGCCTACTCTGTCTTCCTCTGGCTTCCCTGGAATTTCATAGCATAAATTTCCCTCTACTTACTCCTGCAGGTTGGATTAATATCATTAAAAATTGGTTGCTTGGGCTTTATTTTGAAGGCTTTCTGACTTAGACATTAGGTTCACAAAACTGTCCCAAGGGCAGTTTCAGGGAATAACAGGAAGCCTAAATATGTTGGCCCCTAATCCCTCCACATGAATCAACTACCTCTGTTTGTCAGAGACTGTCCAGTAATGGAAGCAGAAATGAGAGAGACCTCTAACAAGGGAATTTCCGTGGAAACAATTATAAATATGCTGAACATTTCACTACTTCTTTATGAACACCATGAAAGCTAAGAAACTGCAGGTAGATAATTTCCTTTCATAAAAGGCAAAAGAAGATGCCTTGCTCCCTCATGGGCCTTTCATGAGAACACTGGTGAAGAAAAATATTCAGAAGAGTTAATGAGTTTTCACCAGTGAGTGAGCAGTTTATAACTTATGTGATGATAAAAAGCAAAATTTTTCCATAATATATATTTAAGGCATTATGAAACAACACTGATTTTGCCTTATAACTGCTCCTTCCTTCTGCCTCCTTAATGATAATCATTTATTGGTTTCTCATTTCTTCTTTGTGGGGTTTGTCTCACCTGCCAGGCAGCAACTATTTACTGGAGCTTAAAGACAAAGAAAAAAAGAAAAAGTCAAGAAGCTTCCTTCCTTCCTTGGTAGCTCTTCAACAGAGATGTGAAATAACACCTTTAACTGTGCTATAGTCATTATCCACTAAAGATATCTGCTTAGTTGGGCTCAGCAGGTCCTAGAAACTTTGAAGGTTTTGCCAAGATAAATTCAGGAAAGATAACACAATAGAAGATAAAAATGAATTTCTCCTTTTCCATTCACACAGAAAAATGTTTCTCCTCTTTCTAGACCATAGGAACTTGGGAAACTTAAGAAAGCTAAGGAAAGCTAAAATGTTAACCCAGTTTGTGTAACAGTGGGAAGACACTGGATGAAAACTACAGGGTTCAGAATCTTTACCTAAAGAGATGGATTTTTTATTGTGATTATGATAATGACTGTGATTGTTATTTGATTCACATTGAAAGGAAGGAAACTTATTTGATATGCAGCTGCAAACCCTGTCATCAACTAAAGTGTTTAGACTTTTGTCTGACCAGTCAAAATGAGGAATCACTGCCAACCAGGAGTGAAATCATTCCAAACTTCCTATGCCAGAATAGCTTAAGATTTCACTCCAAGTTTAACTTGTACGATAGAAACCAGACCCAAGTTTCAAGAAGAAAGAGAATAAGTAGATTTTATACAAGAAGGCAGTCTTAAATGCATAATTCAGCAGCTGAGTAGAGAGTGGAGTATATAATAACTTTCCCCAACCCCCAGTCTGACAAAAGCTGACTGGGCCGTGAGTGGGGAGCTGACAGCAGTAAATTCATTGGCTTGTGAGTGACCAGGTCAGTCCTCTTTGTTGTTGTTATTCAAATAAAGAGGCAGTGGTGGAGCTTATGAAATGATGAGGGACATTATTATGTTCGTCAAAAAGCACCTTATTTTCATGTGTATAGATACAGCTGTTACCTAGAAAATGTTTAGCAACCACTGTGTCAATAGGAAATGAGAAACCATTGTTTCAATTTTCTTTTCTCACTGACTGCATGAACTTGGATAGGTCATGAGAACCTAATTTACTAAGCTTGAAAAAAGTAAGATTTCTGAAGGTGAATAGGGTGGCTCAGTGAGTAAAGGATTTTCCTTGGCCAGAACCCAGACTATGCAGGTTCCCCTCAGCGCTGCCATGATTAAAGACACCCCCCCCCCCGATAGATACATTATATTTATAAAACTTAAATGTAAAATAAATATTAAATGAAATAGAAAAAGAAGTGAGGTTTCTAGAAAGTCACAAATGTGAAAGTGGCATTTTGCTATTAGAGTAAAGGACATAGAAAAATAAGTGAGCTGAGAAACCTCTGCAAATTCAGATGTGCCAGCGATGAAGCAGAAGAGGCTGCAGAGAGTGATCAGGGCCTGAGGCGTCAATCCCATGAAGGGCCAGGTTAACATGAAGGAAGGAGTCTTGTATCCATCAGAGTTCATGTGACTGTATGTCCAGGTTTTCCTAGGACGTGCCCAGTTTATGCCTTGATTCCTAGCTTTGTTATTCGCTATACCAGCTTTCATTCTCAAAAAGTGTCCCAGTCTTGATAATAAATTACATGGTCACATTCATTGTGGTTGCAAGGAAAAGACTCACAGATTTAAGGCACAGTGGATAAAAGCTGGAGTTTGGTTAACTAAAATCTATCCCCTGGTGGTGTGGCCCAAATGATGGAGTAGGAAGACGCTGAGCTCACCTCCTCCCATAGGCACACCACAGTTACAACTATTTGCAGAGCAACTGTTGATGAGAAAGACCAGAATCTAACAGAAAAGATCTTCTACAACTAAAGGTATAAAGGAACCACATGAACAGGTAGGAGGGGCAGAGACATGGTATAGTCAAGACCCAGACCCCCAGGTGGGTGACCCACAAACAGGGAGGTAATAACAATTGCACAGATTCTCCCCAAGGAGTGAAGGGTATGAGCGCCACATCAGGCTTCCATCCCTGGCTCCTTTATAGGGAAGATGAACCCCCAGAGTGTGTGTGTGGCTTTGCTTTCTGGGGATCCAGAGGTCTGTGGAAAATAGAGACTCCACTCTTAAAGGGTGCACACAAAATCTCATGTTCTTGGGGACCCAGGGCAGAAGCAGTAATTTGAAAGGAGCATGGGTCAGGCCAGCTGCTGATCTTGGGGAGCCTCCCAGAGAGGCAGGAGGCAATTGGAACTCACCATGGGGACATAGACACTGGTGGCAGCCATTTGGGGGAGCTTATTCTACCATGAGGACAATGCTGCTGGCAAGCAATATTTCAGAATTCTCCCACTAGCTTAATAGCACCAGGACCCAGACTCACCCCCCGAGCCTGTCAGCACCAGAACTAGGATGCCTCAGACCAAGCAACCAGCCAAGCAGAGATGCAGCCCCATCCACCAGAATGCAGGCTGCCTTAAGACTCCCTGAGCCCACAGCCACCCCAGCACATGATCTTGTCCACTAGAGGGCCTAGGACCTGGCCTCACATCCTAGTGCACAGACACTAGCCCTGGAACACCCAGATCTTCTGCAGCCAGAGGCCCCAGGACCTGGCTACACCCACCATTGAGCAGGCACCAGCCCCAAGACCCCCTGGGCCCCAGCCCCATTCACCAGTGGAAGGACACAAGCTCCAGGACCCCTGCAGCCCTGCAGCCTGCCATGGAAGGACTCTGCCTACCCACTAGCGGGCCAGCACTAGCCCCAGGACTCCGGGCCCTGGCTTCACTCATTAGCGAGCCAGAATAAGCCCTGGGACCCCACAGGCCCAGCCCCACCCGCAAGCAAGTCAACACCAGCTCTAAGACACTTTGGAGGTTACCCTTGCCTAAAACAATGCCTTCCTTGATAATTTCTTTTTTTCTGGTCCCTCTCTGCTTTTACAAACTTTTCCTTTTCTGCAGCTTAATGGAGCTCCTTTCTGTTTCTGGGATGGGATGCTGCCAGACTCATGAATTGTTTAATAAAGCCAATTAGATCTTCACAATTACTCAGTTGAATTTTTGTTATTTAACAGATTTGGTAGCAGTTGTGCAACTAAAGGAGACTTCCAAGGGCTCCAAAGATGAAACACACAGGCGTGGTTCCTGCGAACCTCTTTTTGAATGTCTTTCTCACCATTACCAAGGGCCACAGGTGAGTGCCTTCTTGGTTCTGAGTTCCACTCTCTTTGTGTCAAGCCCCTGTCTAAACTGGCTTTCTAGTCCAGGGCTTAGCGGGTCAGCTTGAGCTGGCAGACCACTGTTCCTTTCAGAACTCCAGACCCTAGCCCTCGGTTCCATTTGCAGTTCCCCAGTTGTTTGGAATCCCTTTCCCCAGTCCCAGTCCACAGTCCGCATTTACTGGAGTCTGTTGGTTTAGTCCACCCTGGGAATTGCTGGTGGTGTGCATGGCCTTGTCTTGGCCAGTCCACAGTAACACTTTTTGGTGCCGGTATGTTGAGGTGCACATTTATTTGTCTTGTTTTATGTAAATAAAGGCTATTGCCAACTGGGATTTCACAGGCCAGAAAGCCCCCAAAATTGGTGGGCAGAGGTCAAGCATTGAAAGGCAGTTAGAACGTTTACCACCCAGCTCGAAGCCTCCCGTGTTACGTTAAGTTGATTACAGAATGGGTTAGATTGACACTAGATCACCCACCAACCTCAAGAAAATTTCTGTGTAACGATGTACACTGTAAAACACATGTAATTCCTAACCCAGTGGCACAGCCCTTTTAGATATTCAACTCCAAGAAACTCAGACGTCTTAGCTCGTGGGAATCCTTAAATTCTAGAGTCAAGTATGCTGCATTCCAGCACACCTGCTTATTTAGATCTAAAACTGTGGTCCCAGAAGCTGAAAATATCTACAAAATGGCAAAAATCTTTCTAACAATGTAGAATTACAATGGCTATTAAGGAACTTTCCATTTAGACAGGATCATTCGTTTAAGAAAAGTTCCCAAATCAGACAAACTGAATAGAATACCTATTTTAATTGGTATGCAGAAGCCTCCAAAAGGCTTCAAGATTCCAAAATAGCTTCATTAAAAGACTCATTACAGAAAGCTAATGAAAATTTAAAGACAGAGAGGTACCTAAAACAAAAGATGATAGGTCTGGCGTGACTTCTATTGCTTCCTTCTCTCCTCCTTTCCCTGAGTTTTAAGATGTTTTACTAAATTCTCCGAACTGCCTTTCCACTCAGAAAAAAACTATTAAACAGTTACCTTTTAAAATAAAGCTCTCCGAGGTTACAGGCAATCCTCAGATATCTTTCACTCCTTGGTCAAAGACAGAGCTGCAGGCCATAGTTAAAGAATTTCTTAAGCCCAGGGAGGATCCTCAAAAGTTTTTTGAAAAGTTTAGAATCCATATTGGGGCCTATGACCCTGGGCTGCCAAATCTTTATCAGCTTGTACATATGTTGGTAGGCCTGGATGAAGCCCGAAAATGAAAGTGGGGAGCAGAATGGCGTCATCCAGAGGATGATATTTGAGATCTTCAGTCTCCAACGTGGTTCCCGAGTAGACCAGAAAAAACTTCCAGAATAGCAGCTAATCTTTTAAAAACCATTTCTAGAGTCTTCCCTGCTTGCACTGATTGGTCTGTTATTCAGCCATGCAAACAAAAGAAAAGTGAATCCATGGCAGACTTTAAAGCCTGTTTTGGAAGTGCTCTTCCTACGGCATTCTGGATTCCATACAATAAATGAGGTCACTTAACCAGCTCTAGCTGTCTTATTTCTAAATGGACTATCTCCTGAGATTAGTGTGTTAATTAAAAGGCCAGAAATAGGATGGGAGGCCACTAGCCTGATTGAACTCATAACCATAGCTGAGCAGTTTGAAAGGACTTTGGACTAAGATCATAACAAAGGTCCATCAGACTAATGGACTTACAGCTACAACAGCTCCAAGGCCAGAGACCTCAGATAATACCAAAGCCTCCTACATTCCACCCCTTAGGGGTTCATCATCAGAAAACTGACCCAGAGTTCAGTGTCTCAATTGTAATCAGTTGGGACACTGGAGAAAAAATTGTCCTCATAAAAATTCCTCAATATCCAATCAAATGCCCCCAAAGGAAAGCCCCTATATGGGCCCCTCCCAGGACTGATGGGACTCCAAGCGACCGTCCAGTAAACTGCTACCAGTAATACCCTTAAACAGCCAAGGAGAAACTAAAATTAATGGAAAAGTCTTGCCAAATTCCGGTAGATACTGGGGCTGTGCTTTTCACTTTAAACCCCACTGTCATGAAACAACAAATATTTCAGAGTGAAAAAAAGTTTTCCATAGTGGGGGATCTAATAAAGTTCAGAGAATGTTTATATCTCAACCAGGACAAATGACTCTGGGACTTTTTACTGAAAAGCATTCTTTTTTGCTATATAACACAGCCCCAGTCAGTCTATTAGGTAGAAATCTTTTTAAATTAAAAAGGCTTACTTCTGATTGAGATCTCACCTTAGAATCTCCTGATCAAACTGAAACTGATCTTTTATGTTTTTTACAATCGTTCTTTGATGTAGAAAAGGAAGAATTCCAGCAAACATTCCCTCATTCAACCAAGGTATCCGAAAATCCATGGGCTACAATCTAATA